>NC_137834.1:2970745-12970745 GCF_948465745.1 Chenopodium album
TGTGTACATCAATAGATATTGAGGTAACTCCTTGGACAGAGAAATCAAAAGGTGGAATTGGATAACTGAAACAGCATTAGACATTTGTAAATTTGTGAGCTGCCAAATATAACCATCGACAAACAAGTGATGCCTAATTGTCGCCAATGAGTTCCAGTAACTGCTTAAAGATGATCTAAAAGACAGAGATTACTAATTAACACCTTCAAATCAAATTGAACCGTATTAAATTCTATGCCAACCTTTCCACTAGTGACATTTATAGCAGTTATCAGTTAGTACACCTCATAAGCTCAAAACTAAAGGGCACAGTTGGACAGAGATCCAACCAGGTTTAGATTACGAAGAGAAGTATCAAATGCCAGAGCCTCTAGCATAAATAGCCAAGTAGTTCAACAAATGATAGAAAAAAGAAGATTTCAAATTAAAATAGACACTATAGAGGATAAGAAAGTAACAATCCATACCCAAGTTTACGTGCAAAAGGCAGAACAAATCCACCAAGACAAAGATCAACATGGAAACAGACCCCAAAGCTCATCGCTAATTTGCCAAGCTCCTACCAAAAGAAAATCTAAGATCAAGTATATGCCTACCTAAAGGCTTGAATTTTGAGGGTTTAAAAACAGCCTATATACTTACTTCGATGGGATCAATAATGCCATGTGGGAACCCAGGTGCAGATCCAACAATCTAGAAGGCAATGAAGTGAACTTGCAAGTTAGCACACAAACAGCGTATTAAAATTTTCAGATGCAACTAAGCAACAGCAAGGCAATCAGCAGAGTTACAAATCTTCAGCAGAACTAGAATATTATAGTTGCTAAAGCCTAAAAGAAACAATTTATACAAATTGACCCTTACCAAGATGGTATTTTTATTGATGTAACGTCGAATTGCTTTCACATCTGCCTGATATTCATTGTTCACAGGAACACGCCAAAGTTTAATGTTGAAATATTGGGCAGCTTTATCATATGCTGAGTGGGCTGATACAGGGATAATCCTACACTTAGCAGAAAAGTAGGGAACTTTCTGTCAATATTTATTATTTATTATGAATGGCCAGGCAAATTCTGTTCAAATTAGAATTCAGAAGAAATGCCACAAACACATACATTTCTGGTTTTTTTATTCCCTTCTTAGTTCTCATATAGTCACGTGAAGATTTGACAGCCAATAGTATACTCTCAGTGCCTCCTGAAGTCATATTTCCACATATTTGTCCTCCAGAAGCCTTATCTTTACTGCCAAGCATTGCAGCTGTCATCGCAACTACTTCTGCCTCATAATGCACAACACTTTGAAAAACATCCAAATGCAATGGGTTGGTATGTGAAAACCTGGCAGAGAATGACAGTATTAGCACCAAAAGGACGCTTAATAGAACCCTAGACTGAAAATCTTTTGCAGCTTATGATAGAGGTAGGCAATTGTGTCACATTATGACTGATGTAAAGCTATCAGAAATTCAGAAGCATGTCTCAATTCTAAAAGAAACTTCTAATTAGACACAGCAAAGCCTTTTTCCTATTACACAAGTAAGCATTACTAGGATCAAACAATAGAGTCTACTCACATAGATTCAATGTTAACAACTCTCAAGATTACTAGATTTGATGTAATTTAACAGATGTTAAACATTTGGACACCATTCATGATACGGTTTTTCACCAATTACCCCTGAGTTTTAACTTAATTCACCAAATACCCACGAAATGTTTTGCCAAACTTTGTGGTTTTTTCACCAAATTTTTCAAATTAAGTATTCCCTAAAGAAGACATTAAGGATTATATTCTTTAGGGAATACTTAATTTGCAAATCTAAAATGTCTGTTTCAAAGTCATAATGTTCAAAGAAAAATTTAAAACATTCTTGAATCTAATGAACACATACAAGAAAGTTCATCAGAAAGATTAACCCAATGGCTCTTTCTTTCTCTCTCCCCTGGCTCAGCTCCACAAACAATGGCTGGCAATTAATCTCAAAGATGAAAAAATGGAGAAGACCAACAAATGAAACCATTAAATGTGTAGAGGAACAAATCAACAAGGACAACACTCAAATTTGAAGATGAACCAAAATAACTCTTAGAAGTGCAATACACGGGTGTTTCCATGAGAATAATAAGATAAATTAAATAGTTTCAGCTCACTACTTACATTGAGCATGCCTCATTTATCAAGGAAAAATGATCATCAGCCTCTGTTCCTCCAATGTATCTGCAAAAAATATCATTAGAAGTTCATTAGGGTGTAAGATTAATACCATTACAGTCTATATTGGACAAGTAAAAAATAATAAATCCACCCCAACTCCATGATATCAAAACCATTAGTTTTGTTAAAACTTTATCTCCTCTTTCTATTACTAAAATTATATGTGCATCACAAATTAAAGATACAAACATACACTGTACCCGAACATTTGCCTTGCCAAGCAGCATCCTTTCGCTTTTCCTCTTTCATCATTTCAATCACTCTACTTCCAAAGCCAGTAGCTGGTAATTCAGTTCTCCAATTATCTCTTTTAGATTTATTACCTGCTTGCATCTTATCTACAACCTGAGAGCAAAGAAAAGGAACAATTAAACTCCCTAAAAAATGTGATCACCAGTTTATTTAGCATGCTTTCAAGGGCACACATTAGACACAAACTAATGATCATAAAAAAGTAGAGCATATAAAAGAAAAGGCACAGCATATAAATTGACCACAAAGGTTTGTTACAAATTACAGAATCTCAGTGTGATAAAATCTGATATTACTAAGACTCTAAGAGTACTGGCAGGAAATCTAAGGTTATAATGTCCTGATGTTGATTCACTGAGCTCAAAGCTTCAATATTCCATATCTACCATAGAATAAATTGTTAAAGTAGTAAACACCTTAATTATAAAAATTTGTCAGCAATAAGAACTACAGAACAATTTTCAGCTGAGAGAGCAGAACGACACAGAATTCAAGCAGGAAAATAGCATCAAGGGTATGGATTAATTCTATCTCCAATTTACATCATATGATCATATCAATACCTATACCCCCATATCCAACCCTCTGATTGAAGAAGCCATGATTAGCTAGAGGGTTGTGTTGAATATGTATCAATTGAGCATCTAGTAGAAAGCTTACTGGGACAAATTAGACAATCCAAAGCACCCAGTTCAAACCTCAAAATATCTAGATATGATATGACACTAGTGTGACAGTTCTTAAATTTACATTTTGTAAATGCTGCAATAGCCCTGAATCAATTCAGCGGGAATCAGTGATTATACCAAGTATACACGCTGCAAAAGCGTTCTTTGACATTACTTTCTCTCGGAAAACATTTACAAATTTAATAGAAATATAATGTCTTACAGTTCGAATTATAAAAATATTATAAACATTTTAGTGATATACTTTGAAAAATGATCAACAGTTAACATTTGATCATGAAAAAAATCAATTAATAACCGATTAACCATTATCTTTAACAACGTTAGATTAAGCTAATACTCTTTTTGGTCCACATTTAACCATGTCATAAACTGGATTAAGTTGCTAATAGCGGCAGAGATTATATGGATGGGGAGAGAAGAAAATCTGCAGAGAAGTAAGAGGATGAAAAAGAAGATGGGGAAAAGTTGAAGATGATTGTATTGATCGTTAACTTAGTGCAACAACTTCCCATCTGAGAGGCTGGGTTTCCCCAACACTAACAGAATTGCAATCACACTTTTAGGATAAATCTATTTATTACATTCCTCTGACCGAATCCGGACACCAGGGCGCATGCCATAGGCTTAACAGCTTAATTATTGTAGTCAAAAGACTAAATAGGTTGCTGAAAGGTGAAATTACCCTTGCTAGCGTGTTTTGCATACAGGGACCTTAAAGGAGGTTTTAGTGAATGTGTCACAAACCATTTCAAGTCTCTTTTAGGCTCTGGTGAACTTATTACTTTCACCAGAAATAATCTTACTAGCCTGGTGTTGATTGTGAAACTTAAAACAAACTTTAATTTATACCAGGAAATTAAACTGACCTAGGTCTGGAAAATTATAGACAAGGACATTTTATTTCAAATGAGGATAACAAAGCCTTGATTTTGGCCCAAAACTAGTGTCCTCTAAGAACAATAGATGTGATTCCCACAAAATTTGACCATTAAATGCAAGATAAAACTAATTAGGGTGCATTATATTCACCTAATTTTTACTAAACAGAAATCATATTTAAACTTCTGAACTTATTAGAACTTATTTAAGTTGAAAATAGAACTTAAGAAACCCTTATTAACTCTATCTGAATTAATTTTCTTAAATTCATCTTATATGAATTTATAAACCTTTTATGTGAACTAATTTGCATTTTTTCCCCCTGAATTAGAGGCAATAAGGTGAACAGCAGGGCCTTTAGTAAGACTATTATGTGACGAAAATTGACCTATACAACCTTTATCGCCGAATATAGCATACATTAACTTCAAAGTTTATTATGTTCTCAAACACTATTCAAGTATACTATTGACAATTAATTACTCTACAAGCTTATATAATTTTTAATAAGAATTCTTCTTATATGAAAAGATTGTGTACTTCTCACCTTATTTTTACTTATTTATGGAAAAATAGCTTGAAATAAGTTAAGTTTGTGGCAAGTCCAGATAAATCTAAGGCTAATAAAACTTCAATGCTGATATGGGATACTCAATGTCAATTCACAACTACAATAAAGTTCAAATAGTAGTAATCTTAACTAGAAGTAATGCAGATTAGATGGGCTGGTTGTTTAGCAAATGATAAGGTAGACTTTTTGCTTCTAACAGCTAATTTCACTTATTACCAACCAATCTAGTCTTAAATAAAAAACTAAGTTGGAGCAACCTTTATAGCCAATGGTTTTTCTCATATATTAAAGCACTGTACTGCGCAAATACCAAATACTGACTACAGTCGTGTTTTCTCAACTTATACATGTAACTGAACTATTTATTGCCAAACTCTTGCTTAACTAGACTCATTTTGGCTTAACTTTACTTATTTTGTTGAACAGAAAGCTTATTTTGGCTGAAACATATTTAAATAAGCTGTGAGAACATAGCCTAAACACTTAATACAAACCGTTAATGCAACCACTTACGGTAGATATTGGCTAGTAAACCAACCATTGGCCAACAGTTGATAGCCAAACAATACCGATATACTTCATTTTACTTTTTTTGCACTTCACAAGGTCCAATGTGGATGGAGCCTTGGAGAGACAACTACTCCATAAGTCCATAACAATACAACTCATGTCATACAGTCATAGTACTAACAAAATCAGTGGTACCAATACTAGCAATAATGCAATAAATTCCATTGACATAAATGCAAACTAAAATTCAGTCATATTTACATTATATAGACACATAAATACATAATAATAATATTCTACTAATATATTCATTCTTATGGGGCCTGGTACATCTATATTCTTACTTCCCAACATCATCATAGTACAAGCAAAATCAATGATAAATTATCAACATTCAATGTAATATCACAAACTTTTCATCATAATTTATCAAAAATACACAAATAAAAACATGGGTACCTTCTGTTTTTCAGCATCCACGTAGCTCTTAACACCAGGAACCAACCTACAGAATTCAGATTACAAAACAGAAGGTAAATAATTCATAACAAAAATCATAAATAAATGAATAAATTAATAATACCCAGATTTCAAAATCGAAAAATTACTTGATCAAATACATGAAGGAAGCAATAAGACAAGATTTGAGCCCATTTTCATGAACAGTAGAAAGAAGAGATTGAAGAAATCCAGCAATTAAGAGAGATAAAATTGGAGCAATAACTAAAGTAAGAGGCTCGAATTGAGACAAGAAAGTGTTGGCAGATTCTCGGAATTGGGTTAGGAGAGAGAAAATAGCCATTTGAGATTAGCAAAGCTTCTCAGAATTGTTGAAGACGACGACTAACTTTCTCTTTGTCTTCTTCCCCTTAAATAATTACTTGAATTAAATTTAATTTTCTACAGTATAAGTATCATTTTCAATTGATTGTTAAATACGTAATTGGATTTAATTTTCATGTTTTGTTGTTTGTCGTTGATCTGATTGGTAGCGTAGACGTAACTGTTAATGTGTTTGTGTGTTAAGTGTGTTACTCGTGATGAGCCATATAATTGCGTGGTGAGCCAGTTAACTGAAGATTGATAATTGTACTAGTATTATTACTGTAATACATATGAAAAATGGAATAATTTGCATAGGCCCACTTAATAACAAATCAAACCTAATAGTATTGATCCATTGGAAAGAGTCTAGTTTTGATTTACAATAAAGCCCGATTCAATCTGTCTTCTGAAACTATTTTTTTTTTAATAGCAAAAATACTTAATGTAAAAGTTTTGTGTAGAATGGACTCACGTAAGTACGGTCATACAAACAGGAAAAAAAAATGAGGAAAAAAAATATCTTAATGGTCAGAAATTAGATAATAGAAGTAAAATATTAGATTATATATATCAGATATTATATTATAATTGTCAGAAAATAGGTTAAATATATCAAAAAATAGGTTAAATATATCAAAAATCTATTAACTATTACTAAAACAAAACTTTGCTAATGTCATCACTGTTCATATGTCACTCTCATAATAAAAATTTTCCTGCCTAAATGCATGATGATGTCATCTTCTTTTTTTTCATATTTAATAGATTTTGAAATTTGAATAACAGAAGCTTCTATATTACAAACACAACCTATCAATTTATCCTTAAAAAATAAAATAATTTTAAGTTGTACACTAATAAATAGACTCCTACATTAAAATATGTATTAGGCAAAGTTGAACAGGTATTATATCATAATTTTGATAAAAATCAAAAATTTTCAAAATACATATATTTTGTACAACATGCATATTCTTATTTATATTTATCCATTTTTTTTTTTAAAATGTACAAATTACATAAAAAAAATTATATAAAACGTGAGTTGGAATAATATTTGTGTCCGCATGAACTATAATAATATTCAAGTTGATATCAAACTCAAATGCCATTTCATTATGTTTAGCATTGGTTTTTTTTTGGTGTTTAGAGAGCCACAAGGGCAGGGGTGAGAATCGATCCCGTGATCTCCTGGAATCGGGAAGGAAGCTCTAACCACTTGAGCTATCCTTCACTCTCATTATGTTTAGCATTGTATCTCTATAGTATCATCTAGTATTATGTTTAGTCTAACTAACAACTACTATAGACTCAATAGTCTCTATCTTAGAACCTCCAATAATTTTCCAAAATGTATTTTCTTGACTATTGTAACATAAAATTAATATTACTCGACTCCCAGACAGACAATTCAAATTCAACCGCCATATATTTATGGTAGTTTCAAAGGGCTTTATTTTGGGTCTATATTACCGACAGTGTCCGATTATTCCTTCTTTCCACTATAGTGACATAAGAGCACCGCTCAACAAAGACCAATAATTGTGTCAAAAAAAAAACCAACAATATGTCATCTCAATATAGAATATCATAAGAACGTTTTGAATAAAGTATGAAAATGATAATTATTTATATAAGAAGTCGAAATCGAATAGACCACTACCTTACCCTTTTTTTCTTAAGTTGTTCATATTGTGAATTTGTGATCTTAAATTTTCTCGTGCTTACAATAAAGGACAATATGCCAACGAGTGCATTAACATGACTTTTAATCAAATTCAAACATGGAGACTATACAACAATTTTAACGTTTTCATCTTGTGGCAGATCTAGCTTGGAGCATTAAAAAAAAAAAAAAAAAAAAAGGAGAAATTGACGCCAACAGTCCTATTTATGGTCGGTCATCTTTAAAAGGTCTCAACTATCGATTAATTTAGAGCGATCATAACTTTAAAGGGATTTTTCTCAAAACTTTTAACTGATTTGACGAGCTAAAATAGTGTCATTTGCCTTGTTTTCAATAGACTGGATCGAACTCCTGTCATTTGGGGAAGAGATGGAAGGACAACTCATTGATCCCTTTTGAATATCGATGCTATAATAATGTGATAATTTAGACTTGTTTAGTCATATCTAGCTTGTCCATAACCGAATTTCATTTTTATCCTTTAATTTATAATTAGGAAAATGTTATGTATAGTTATTAAGGCTATAATAAGAAACTAAAAAATGAAAAGAACAAATAAAAATAAAAATAAAAAAATAATTATGTTGATTTGTGCGTGATTTTGTCATGCACCATAAATTAATACCAAATTGAAGAATAAATTAAATGTTTATTTTTAACCCTAAAGGCTACATATAACATTACCCGTACGACTAATAACCCACCATCCTTATTAATTGTTCCAACGTTGGTGCATGCATGTAATCCGATGCAAGCATGCAACACCACCACACAATTGCAATACTTATAGCTTGTTCTTGTCAAAAAAAAATAAAAAAAAAAAATACCATGCATACTTTGTTGAGTAAAACATGCAAAAGGTAGTAAAATACAAAACATGAGTTTGTGATTATCAATAATGTATTTCGAGTACTGGGTCCTTAATGACTAAATGACTAGTCGGCCGTGCAAGATGAGCAGCATTATTAATTGGTTCAATTTTTTTTTCAACGTCCTCTAGCTACACTACCGCAGCCACAGAAATTACTGATCGATTGGGTTAAGCAGATGGAAAAGTGGTAAGCTAACTAAGATTTCCAAAAATTCAAAGAATTTAATATACATGTAGTAGTGTAAATATACCTTGACATTTACATTAGAATTGTCAATTTCAAAAAAAAAAAAAAAAAAAACCCACAAATATTAGAATTGTCAATTCACGTGATTTGATCCTTCGAGTTAATAAGTTATACGGAGTAACTTATAAGCCGCCAATATTTACCCATTTTCATTTTTACCAAAAATTATATACTCTATCCCCTATGTAACACTCCGTATACTTCATTTGTTTTCTTTTAATTTCAACATATTTTATTTTGACATACTACAACGCATACAAGTATTTACAATGGTATTTTATTCCTATTATTATTTCCACTTTTCTACACATGACATAATTGCTTGCTAGATCCTCATTAATTATTCCATTGCATCTCTCACGCACTATCACCATATATATATAAACTAAAAATTATGCATTTCTCATGTGGCAGTTAAATAAAGCAATTTTGTTGGCGTACATACTAGTGATACTACCCTGTGTATAGCAACTATAGCAAGCGATCGAAGTCGTTATTCCACGAATTGAAAACAAATGCGTTTAATTTGAAGCTAAGCAATTAATTAGCTAGCAAGTATTAAGTGAGTAGCAAGTCAAGAAGTTTAGTAATGTCTCTTATCTCAAAATAATACAGAGTTTAAGAAATTGTTACGAAACAATTAATCTAACTCACTAAGTGAAAAGTGATGAGGACACTGACTATACAAAGTTTAAAATAAAATACGTTACAAAAGCATAAACGTATAGTTTATACCATGTCGAAGATAATAATGTGACCAAGATCAACCTTTCCAACTAATACTATTAATACTCCGTAATAAACATCAGTAATGCATAATTAAACAACATCAATTGTGGTTTTCCAAAAAAAAGAAAAAAAAAAAAAAAAAAAAAAAAAACATCAATTGCGTATGTCATTTTTTTTCCCGTGAACTACTAGGGAACTTATGCTCGGCCCCTTTCTAACCTCATAAGTATTTTTTCTATCACAATAATAAAGTATTATACTTTTATATTTCAAATTACTCTAACTTCCGACATTGTTTAAATTTATTTGTAGAGTTTTAAGCCAATGAAAAATTTTATTTCTTTCTCATTCCCTTTTGAAAAAAAAAATAAATAATAAATAAAATTAAACTTTCACCTTTTAAAAGAAGATTTATGTGAGTGGGTAATATAATCTATCATATACGGAGTACTATACAAAGTAGCTAGTAATCTAGTATTAAAGTATCGTTATAAGTCCAACACCAACTAACCCTAAAATAAAAGAAGTGTAGAATAAGACATCCGGAGTAAATATTATATAAATTGCTCCATATTCATCACACGATGACCATGTAATTAAATATTAAAATTTCACAGCCAGTGAATGCAACAATTATTATAAATATAAATAATATAATATATACCCTCAAATTTAAAATTAAAAAAGTAAAATTGATAAACACGAACACACATAAATAATACTCGTATAAGCATTAGTCTGTTGAAGTTTGAAAAGTATATGGTCAAAGAGGAACCAACTAAAATTTAGTGGTAGGTGTATCTTTGACAGTCAAACACACTCCATCTAAGGTATTCTAAATCAAGAATTTTGTGTACAATAAATTAAAAGGAAGGCGTCACTAGATTATGATATCATCTTATTACATCTTAATTATTCAAGGATAAGGCTCTAAGATATTTGAATAAGTTTTTGAGAAAAAACTTTATGTTGAATTTAGACTTAAACCCTATATTCCTCATCACCTACCTTTAATTTCTATATTTAGATGTTCACACTGTTAATAATTGCCTAATTGGTATTGTAGGGTTGTAGGCAATAGGCATTGCCTCACTGATCACAATAATGCATGTCCGCCTGTGCCTATAGTATATACCCACATTATAGAGTACCGATATTCTCATATAACGCATGTAAGTGTTTGCGTTTCATATAATAAAATAAATAGAGTTAAATATTTTATAAGCTAAAGGATTATGTTGAGCCCATGAACAACCCACATGTGAGTATTCTCTTGTCCCACACTAAAACACTAAACACTAAAAAGGGGAGTGTAGTAGTAATGAAATCCCACATTGAAAGAATTCAAGAGTTACCACCACTATATAAGGCTAAGGGGCTACTCCCCTCATTGCCATATGGTTTTGAGGTGGAACCTCCTTAGTCTTGTAAAAGTGGTGGACTTACACTCTCCCGTGACAGGTGCGGCCCAGACCCGTATTTAACAGATTATTTGTTGTTCATCTTATTGTCATATGATTTAATTTTTTACTGTAATAAAAATAATCATAGACTCGTAAAGTGGGCTCTCTCTAAATAACGGATGCGCCTTAAACCACGGTGGGTGTCACACAAGTACTGAATATAAAGAGTACGTAACACATGACCTCAATCAGTAAAGTGGTACTACTCCAACGTCCAACCTCGTGTTTTTGCTTACATGCATGTGCTATTGACTACTGTAGTAATGTGGGGATCAGTGAGAAGATTATGTTGTTCACTTGAAATTAAAACTCAAACTATGCTCATACCATTAATTTTTATTATTATAGATAGTCGATCAATATGTATATAATCTGATGGTATCTTTATTTGACTACCTAATAACAAGTAGTCGTATTATGCATGCCTGATTTTAAGGGATACACATGCATGAAGCCATAAAGATCTATTAGGGTATTAGCTTCATTCCAATATTATTTAATTTGTTGTGCATGCAATCATGCATGCATATATGGTGAGATTATAAATAAATACCAAAATACATAGCAGGCTAGAACTATTATAGGATTAGTCTCAATATATATTTTTTAATTATTAGATTATTAGTCTCAATATATATTTTTATAAATCTGAAAAAATAAAATAAAAATAAAAAATAAAAAATTAGATGTGCGTGGTACAAAAAATTACAACTATGAATAATAATTTAAAAGGGTCAGTTGGTACGGTGATTTCATGTTGATTGTGCCATACTTTGTTACTCCGTAGCCAACACAACTCTTGAGCTAAGAGTATCTACACCTAAGTCGTTAACACAAGTTTGTGTCATCACCTTGAACTTTTTCCCTAATAATTTTATTACACTTTTCGTTTCAATTTGTTAGTCCCATTACTCTCATATACGGAATACTATTTTGGCGTTTCAAAAAGATCTACCCATATTGAATGTATTCCACTTTTAACTTAGTTTTTATTTCCTATTTTATACATATTAAATTCTGATTGGCTAGATCAATTGATTGTGAATTAATGACATGACTCTAAGTAAAGAAATTAATCTATTGATTTATGCAATTATTGGCTAATGCTTTCCTTAAAAAAAAATCAAAAAAGTTAAATAAGGCAAAACTATTATAAATTGTTTTTTACTTTAATGCTGGATTATTCCAAATATTCTCTTTTTTTTTTTTTTTTTATGTGATTGATTCCATATGAGATTATCATATTGAAACAGATGGAGTATATATTAATTAATTCGTATATGATAGAGTACAAAACATATTTCTTTGTCTCAACCATCCGCTTAAACTTTTGATTGATTTGGTCCTTTAACATGGTATCAGAGCCAGCGTGACACAAAGATCACGGGTTCGAATCTCATCCACCCTCACTTTCATTTAGAATATTAAGCGCTGGGTATGAGGGGGGGCATGTTGCATCCACACTTCTAAGCTAGCCTAAACGAGCTCTCGTGTGAGGGAGCGTGATAGAGTATAAAACATATTCCCGCACCCCAACCATCAGCTTAAGCTTTTGGTCGAGTTGGTCCTTTACCTGTATATATATGATCAATTGCACGGTGCAAGCTTGCGTCGTGATCAATCGTTTGCCATGCATGCCTTGTCCATGTCTTTGCAATAATTGATGAGTTCATGTCGCCTGCATGCCCTTTTAAACCCAATGCGTGCCAAAGACCAGTACGCGTATAAAGTATAATAATATTCAAAGGCCAGGGTTTGTTTTCAGGCTCTTGGCTTAGTTTGTACTACGTAATACACTATAGATCGAGTAATTAATACTATGTACATTAATTCAAAGAAGTAAAAAAGATGGTAGGGAAAATATTGATAAACCAAGAGAAACACGAGGAAGTTCCCTTCTTAAAAGGCGAAAGTGTTGGTTGAAAGTTCAATTCATGCACTCAAAACAAAATACCTTTCAACAATTTAATTAGTTGATACAATTATCCTTAAATTATAAAAGCTCAAATGATGCTAAAAATGTGACCAAGGAAAAGTCCAAGAACGAACATACTACTGTGATTATCATTTGATTCTTCCCCCCTTAATTATAATCACCTTCAAATCAGCTGGTCACTATTATCCATGCATGTTTCCAATTATCTGACCGAATTCATAGTAATTATACTCCTAGAGTGCAACTTTTTACATTACTTTGGATTTTGGATTAATAGAACAGTTACTTAATTAGGATTTAACAACTTTTACGTCCGCTACTATTGAATCAACTATCTTTCAATTTAAAAATAAAAAAAGTATTTCTTAATTACATTCTAGAGTTTTTTTTATTAGACCATTTATTTATGTACTTTGATCTATTAAGTGATATATTAATTTAGAGTATGTCATATATCAGTTAATTTAATATATATCGTATTAAAGGTTATTTTAGATTTTTATTAGTATGTAGTAAACTAAATTAATATAAGACACTCCTTATCAGAATGTGTTAAGACCTTTTTTTTTTTAATTTATTTTTATCAGAACTTATATATACTTGTAATTTGCTGAAATAAACATAATAAGATAAGATGAACAAAATAGGCACCTAGATGTTTCAGAAAAAAAAATAATAAAAAAAATATAATAATAATAATAATAATAATAATAATAATAATAATAATAATAATAGTAATAAAAGAAGCACCTAGTTTGGCTAGATAGTCTTCACTTATAATTTTGTGTCTTATTATTTTCTAAAATGTCATCACATACGTACATTACTAGTTCAAAACTTCAAAATATAGAAAGGTCTAAAGTAAGATAGACTTCCTCATACGGGGTTACAACTTATTACAAGGATTAGATTATGAAATCACAAATTAAATTTGAGTTCAACTCTTTTTCAAATAGTTGATTTTTCAACTTCAAACTAGCCTTTGTTCATCATCATATGAATTCAACTGGAATTTAAATATTTAAAATCAAATATATTTTGAAAAGAAAAGTCTGTATATAATTTAATTATTCTATACCCTAATCATTAAGCTGCCTTAATTTAAACCTTATCGTAGTGCTCCTTAAGTCATTTGGTACTTAATTGCAAAAGTAACTAATTAACCCCAAATTCAAACTAGTAATCCCCTAATCCATCCAAAATTTCTAAATTAAATATGAAAATTAAGCAGTACAGTAGTACACTAGTACTTTAAGTTATATTTACTGTCTACCATTTTTTTAATTACGTGCCGTTTACGTCTCTTTTTTATAAATGTAATAATGTAGGTTTGTATTATATGCAGTCTCAAATAAAACACTCCCTGTTGATCTAATTAGCTCAATATTTCCAATTTCGTTTTTCGATATTAATTATAGTCATATTAGAGGATTTTGGATGTTTTTTTAACTGTACAAAAATGTCTTTTGTATTAATATTGTTTACTTTATTGTTTCATCATTTTACATTTTGCAATTGTTAAACGCATTCAAATGAAATTGTATATGATGTTCAATAAGTTTTCGTCTAGTTTCGGATAAATTTTTCAAATAACAGTCATTTGTAGAATCTTTTTAAATTTAATAAAATAAAAAATTATTTACTTTAAATACAGATAATGACTCAAATTGAATTGAAATAATATAGAAATACACAAGATTCAACATCAATGAATCAAAAATATCCGATGCAATCGCGGTAACCAATTACCTATTGACCAATAACCAAGCTTTAACTATTGCTAGTCTAAAACACATGCGCATTTTTTTACAAAAAAAAGATAGGCCGCCATCAATCAAGCCGCCATATTTCTTCTACTTCTACCGCTTAATTCACACAACACTACATACATACTATTATAAATCTACATCTACTTTCATAATATAACCCTTTTTATGATCATCTTATTTACACCAAACATACAATAATAACCCCTCTTTCTTTCTCCTCTTTCTCTCTCCTCTTTCTCTCTCTAGATAAAAATGGAAGGCTACTCTATATTTTCTTCTTCTACAAACTCATCAAATTCTTCACCAACTAATAATAGTAACTTTCCTTTTTCATTAAGCCAAGTTTCTAGTTCTTCCAATAATAGCTTTGATCATGCTATAGATCAATATAATCACGATCATCACGGTGTAGGGAGCCAATCTGGACCGTTGATCACGGAGTTAATGATGATGGGTGAGCCGCCGCAGCAGTTTCCATCATCCATGGTTGTTCAATCTCAATTACTAGATAATTATCATGATATTATTATTCCTCAAAATCATCAAGATACTAACAATGATGGTGATCAAATTAAGAGGTTTAATAATATGACTAATGATAATAATAATAAGTTAATTAATAATAATAATGATAATAATAATAATAAAAAGGGTTCGTCGGAAAAGAAGGCGAAGAAGCATAGGTATGCTTTTCAAACAAGAAGCCAAGTTGATATACTTGATGATGGCTATAGATGGCGAAAATATGGTCAAAAGGCCGTCAAGAATAACAAGTTTCCAAGGTGTGTTTATATTCTTGTGTATGTGTATAGATGTATTTTTGTACTAAAACAAATTAGTATCACATAGTTAATTACTTAATTATCTCATTGATTTTTTTAATTTCGTCAAATGTCTTCTATCATAGGGATGATCTTTAATTTACAGTAATCAGCTAATATACTCGGTGAAATTTATTGGTTCAATTCAAACAACCGCTCTATAGTAATATAAAAATATGCTATTCATGTCAAAATGTTGTAATAAAGATAACAATTCAATTACGACACTCAATACACTCTAATACTCTATATCAAAATGAAGTAATAAAGATAAAAATTCAATTAGAATACTCAACAACACAAATTCTTTTCTTCATTTTTTTTTTTGTTTTGTGGAAATAATACTACTATATATTTTGTAAATTCTAGTGTAGACATGGGTAACTAGCTTAATTAGAAGTAAGTGTAGGTCCTTTAATTAATGTGCAACATCCTAAATTCAAGATTATTATATTTCTCGGCTAAATACATCTATACATATACTTCGTATGAAAATATCTACTCTGTAAGTGAATTTTAGCTTCAGTATACTTAGGGTCTGTTCTCGTACACTGAACTCAACTGAACTGAACTGAACTGAACTGAATTGAAATGAATATTTTATAAGAGAAGGAAATTAGGAGCTGAACTGAACTAAACTGAACTGAATTTAACTGAACTGAAAATAAACGTATGAGAACAGACTCTTATCGTAATCAAAAACCATATAATATAATTAAGATTCTTTGTATAATATATACAAAGTAATTGAATTTATTTTACATGGAGTATAAAATTACATTTATAGTAATTGCTTGAATTAATAATTTTTTTCCTTACAAAAGTCATGAACATGTAGATGAACGCATGCGTATAAAAGAATATAAAAGAAGATAAAAAAAAAAAAAAAAAAAAAAAAAAAAAAAAAAAAAAAAACTGTTCTCATCATCAGTCAACTTCATTTGAATTGATTATAGTTTAATCATCTTATTAATTATCATTAAAAATTCAATAATTATTCTAAGATAGCAAATATTTATTATTTCATTTGTATTGAAAATATGCAGGAGCTACTACAGGTGTACGTATCAAGGATGCAATGTGAAGAAACAAGTTCAACGCCTTTCCAACGATGAAGGAGTAGTTGTCACTACTTATGAAGGAATTCATTCTCACTCTATTGAAAGATCAACAGATAATTTTGAGCATATTTTGACTCAAATGCAAATTTACACTTCCTTTTAAATTACTTGGTTTTTTTTTTTTTTTTTAATATCTTCAAACCAAAAAAAAAAAAAAAAAAAAAGGTGATGAGTTTTAGATCGAGGGGAAAAAGGAGGGGAAAAACCTAATGTTACTTGTTTTTTTTTAATACTTCGTAATAATATACTATGTATGTAAATTGTACAAGCTAAGCTAAGCAAAGCATGCATGCCTTGGATTTTTTTATTTATAAACAATTACAAGTATTTTTACATACTAGTTTTTTTTTTTTTTTTTTTTTTTTTTAATCAACAAGAATAGGATTGGATAGGTTAAAGACTACTTCGTATTAAATCACTACAAGCAACGAGCACGATTGATCATATTTTGAAATCACATGTAATTTGATGAACATACATCGCGTGCATATTATAGCTAGTTTAATTTTTTTTTTTATATATAAATCCATACATATATAGTACCCACTCTGTACTTGTAGTCCGTAGACACCAATTCAAATTGATTGTGTCCCCTCAAAAAAGGATGATGGTGAAGCGTACATTACTGCCTAATTTAGTATTTAACTTCGTATCATCATCCTCGAATATCTTGTGTCAACAATTTCTTCATATATGTTGACCTAGAAAGTAAATTGGTTAATATGTCATGGTTATTGTAAGTAGGATACAAGTGAAAATGTTCACAATTTGAGTCTACTCCTATATTATTAGTCACTTGGGTTTGTTTACAGTGTATGCCTACTAAAATTTGGATTAGTTAAAAATAATGTACAGTTGAAATTATCTAAAAAAATGACCTAAAGTTAATTGTTTTTACTAATTTTTTCTATATTAATTTGAATTTTTATGTTCCTTTTTATAATTGTATAACTAGTGTGTGACCCGGGCAATGCACCAGGTTTTACTTTGAATATCAACAAATATTATTTGACCTATAAAATAAAAACTATATAATTAAAATTGAAGTGAACAATAATAACTATTAACTATGAAACTAAATAAGTGCTCTCAACTTGATGTTTAATATAAATTATTTAGTTGTATTATAATTGAATATGAAACATAATTAAAAGATAGCAAAGATGGTAACAACGTCAACTCATTTCTTGTTGGTCTTGCATCCAAATCTTGTAATAAGCATTTTTATTGCCATTAAAATATGTTATATATAGACCTTATAGTACAATGGATTATATGATATACAATACATATGAAAAGTGATCTGACATAAATTTAATAGATATGAAAGGTGCCACGTGGGCCACGTACCGTGGCACATATTCAGTTTTAGGAACGTTGTTTAATACATAAGTATAGATATAAAATATAGATTATAATATTAAACTAGTTTGAGGCCCGGGCGATACCCCGGGTAATTTTTTTGTATATAAAAAACTATAGTAAATTGTTTTAAAAATAACTTTAATAATAAAGTGAAATCTATTGATGGTTTTACAATTTGAAAAAAAATCATTTTTTTTTTAATTTTATTGAACATTAACAAAATTCATTATCATATTAATTTGTTTTATCTGTTAAATGAATGAGAAGATGAAAGAATGAGGATTAAAAAAATTAGAATTTATGAACATTAATTTTTTGTGAGGAAAAATTGATGATTAGTTTTAATATGACATGAATCACATGACCCCACAACATTTATCAATTCATGACGACATGTGACAAATTAAAAATGATGACACGCGGCAAAAATGATGACACGTGGCATGATTGCAATTCTTGCCTTGGGTTTTAATATATATATAGATAGATATAGATGTTATTTTTTTTACGTGTTCATTTATTATTAAGAAGTATTCATTTTTTCACTTGCTCATTTGCTATAACTAATTTTTTATTTTTTAACGTGTTCATATAATTTTTATTAAATGTTCATTTTATCGGGTGTGATCCAATTATTAAATCTGCACTAGTGTGCAACATAAACTAATTAAATCTCACGTTACCCAAGCTAAGTCATTCTAAGGCTATAATTCACAACCTTCACAATCCATTTAATTTCAAATCAGGTTTGTGCCAACCCATTTAGTTAATTAGGTAGAAAAGCTCATCCCAAACACGTAATTTTAAATCGGGGCAAATTACTAGGTTAGGTCAGCTTTTGCTAACCATATAGGCGCTAGCAAATATTGTAATATGTTGTCCATGCCACGAACTTGCTCAACCTAGTGTCATTTTTAGATGTAGTGCTACACTGCTAATCTCATCGTTTTTCTTAAGTGATACACTTACCAAATACTACCATTTTTGTAAGTGTTACACTTTCATTCTAGGTAAAAACTACCTCATTTTAATATTATGATATCACTCATTTCTCATGGTATCCATTCATATCCACTGTCAATTTTTATTATTTCTTTTCCTCCTAATTTTTTTTACTTTTCAGTAAAATACTAACACCATTATTTATTTAATACTCTTATTACCTCACCTATATCTTTTTATAGTAAAAAGTAAATTAGTTTACCTGAAAGTTTATGCCGATCAAAGTGTAACAGATTCTATTGATGTATCCATATGAAGTCAGATCCAGTTCCACCTATTGAAAGTTTTGGTACCTTATTATAATACTTCATTCGTTCCTTTTTACTTAACCAGTTTCATTTATCACGCTTGTCAATGTAAAATTTTAGCCATTAATAACTTTGATTCTCCATAAGTAAAAATTATAAAAGTTATATAATATGATTATGACAATTTCAACAACATCCCACATGATACGTTGTTCTTACAAATAATTCACAAAATACGTTCACTGAACAGGTGGTGAATAGTTAATAGTGTAAAAGTCGGGTCAAATAAAAAAACGGAAGAAGTATTATAATTGACCTCCTATAATCCAGTTCCAATGTTCAACCCATTGAAATTTTTAGTACCTTATTATATTTGGGCTACATGATAAAAACATATAGGCCTCTTAATCACAATTTTTTTCCTACCATAACCCTAGCCACATAATCTGGGCTAACCTGCAAAATCGGATATCAGAGATTCCCCACCAAATTCGAATTTACCTTCTTCAATTTTCTCTCTCTTCCCCCACACAATCGAAATTGGGCACCCAACCCCAACCTCAACACGAAGAGGAGAGAGAAAACGCGCCCCCTTCTCCAAGTCACTGCTCATCTTCTCTATATTTTCTACCCAGTAATTTGTTGAACACCCCAATCGAAGAACACCTCGAAGTTGGTGTCGTCGAAGAAGACGTTGTTTTGGAAGTGGGTTCGCCGGAGAAACGGCGGAAGGGCGCAGGAGAGAGATTGGTGTGCGGCGGAATCAGGGAGTTCGAGCTTGACTTCGAGCTTCATTATTAAGGGAAAGAGAGACCGATTTGTTGGGGTTTGGATTTTGGAGGAAGATCGATCCAAGTGTTGAAAAAAGGTCCCTTTTTGTATTGGGAATTAAATTTGGTTTTAGGGGTTTTTGGTGGGGTTTTCTCCATCAATGGCTGGGAAGCTCACTATCCTCGTTGGTGCAGGTTTGGCTTTTCTCTCTCCTCTCCTTTCTCAAATTTCAATGTGCTACTGTTTTTATTAATGTTATTGTTTCTCTTATTTTAGGTTGAATTTAGTTGATGATTAGGGAGGTTTGTTTGATTTTTGTTGTATTTGCAATTTGATGAAATTTTGTGAAATGGGTATAGATTGATTTATAATGGGGTAGTGAATTGGGTCATCAGATTTTTTGTGGAATACCTTGTGGACATTGTTGTTTTTGCCCAAAATTCAATTTTTTTTTTTTTTTCCTAAGGGTTATTTTATGCTTGAATCATTCAATAGTAGTTCTCAAGTTATTAAGGATTTTGTTTGAGCTAATGGTTGATCATGATATCGGAACTCGGTTGTAGTGTTGAACATAAGGGTGCTAGTTTTCAGCTCTGGATGTTGAGTAATGAGAACTAGAATGTTGTTAATCAGTTCAACCCGAGTATCCTTATTCTATGGAATTTTCCTTATAGTAAGGAGTAGCTTTGTTGACTACTGAGAACCAGAATGTTGCTGGATGGAGTGCTTGCTGATGGTAAGGGTAATTTTATGCTTGAATCATTCAATAATAGTTAAGTTATTAAGGATATGTTTGAGCTGATGGTTGTTCATGATATCCGAACTTGGTAGCAGTGTGGAACATAAGGTTGCTAGTTTTCGGTTCTGCTACTGAAACCCAGAATGTTGATAATAGGGTTTTTAAGGATCAGATCAACCCGCGTATTTTTGTTCTATGGAATTTTCCTCAAGGAGTAGCTTTGTTGACTACTGAGAACCAGAATGTTGCTGGATGGAGTGCTTGCTGATGGTACGATATGTTTCTCTTTTGTTTCGGCTGGTGAGTAATTAAGGATATTAGACAGGGAGGTTCTGTGTTTGTATCCAGTACATAACCTTCTTCATCGTGGCAACCGCTTACTACATTAAGTTATTCAGATTCTTTGTTCTGTTTAGTGTTTACTACTTAGGTATGCACATGATATAGAGGCTGAAAGTGTGGTATTGAAAGGAATTGTGCCTCAGATTTGGGTGCCTTCCATAATGGTACATTCTAAGTGTTGTAGTCCAAAGTAGTAAACAATTGGCAAAATTTTCTACTCCACAGTTTCCAACCTTTACTTCATGGCTTAGGGTGTGGCGTGGCGAGTGACAGCATAATGATGTATTTGGCTAGGAATTACACCAGAAATTTGGAGTTTTGAATATCCCTGATTTTTTTTTTCTAGCTGACGAAACCTCTTAGTGTAGGTTAAATCCACTAATTGAAAATTTCCGCTCTTTTGCGCACTGATTGCTGAGATATGACATATGAGTCTCTATTGTCATGGATATCGTTTGTTAAATGTTACTACATATTATCTTTGTTGTTTGCTTCAAAAGACTTAATCAAAACAAACAGAATGGATTTAGTGGAATTGTGTGTAACATTTGCTGTGAGAATTTCACTCATGACTGCATACAGTCATAGACAGCCGTAATGAAAGGCTTCATGAAAATTTGTTGGCTTCTGTTCCATGATTATCCTCTAATTAAAGAATTTTTGGGAATCCATACCTGGTACCTAGCTTTGATTTTGATTTCCTGTGAGTAAAGAGAGCAGTTTGAGTATGCAGTCAGTACTTCAGTAGAAGTCCTTCAGGGCTTTAGCAGATAATTTTAACTTTGTGTTGTCTTATTTAGTGTATTAAGGTCAAGATTATAGTTTTGTAGACACGTAGGTTTTAGTTTTGTTGTTAGGATGATAAATGGTTGAGGTGTTCTTGTATATATTATTTGTAAGGTTATACCTTGGCTGATCAGTTCTTTGAGGCATTTTATATTTTAAAAGAGCGGACACTCTATTAATTAGGGGTGTTGTACTTGGTAACTTCATTAGATCATGGGAGCTTATTGTGTTTCTACAATATAATACATAATACTTCTTATGTCCCTATTTAGTCGACTTATTATTTTTAGAGCCATCCCTATTCAGTTGACACAATTCTTTTTTTTTCCTAAAAAGGAATGGTCTCATCAAATTTATGTAGTATATTATTTTTCTCACATGTTATGGGCCCCATTTTTCTTTCCCCTACTTCTATAAAAACATTTTAAAATCAACTTCCTCTCCCATCAACAAAAGTAATGGTTCTCAAAATCCCCTTAACACATTAAAATGATTACCCTCTACCAAATTTCACATAATAAAATACTAGTCAATCCGTATGCCTAATACTCCGTGCCAGTCAAACCTTGTCAGTTAAATAGGGACGCACACCATATCTGCATTATAAAACATTTGTGTCCTTGTGGTGTGTTTGTTTAAACGTTCACTTTGTTATATGATATTTCCAAGTTCCTCTTTTGTGAAACAAGTTGCATGCCTCTTCTCTATACTGAATACTTCTCATTCATCTGGCTCAAAGTCATACCATTTTTTGGTATGTACTGGTATTGTTAAGGAAATATTTGTACATCTGGCTCAAAGTCAAACCAATTATTTTTGTACATACTTGTATTATCAAGAAATTGTAAATGGTAAGTCAGTGCTCATTGCAAATACTGTAATTCCTGTGTCATATCACATATTTTGTGAGAAATTACATGGGCTTAATGGCATTTTGTAACTTTTTTTTTTAGCTCAAAATGGTTGCAAATTTTGGTCTCTGCCCTTCTGAAATATGTTGGAAGTTGAACTGCTCATTATTTGCAAAACTGCTCATTATTTACAATTTTACCTTTTGTTTTGCAGGCATCTTGGGTTCAATTTTAGCCAAAGAGGGGCGCATGCCCAGCTTTTCTGATGTCATCTCAGGTGCATGGAAGGTGTCTATCTTTTTTTTTTTTTTTTTTTTTTTTTTTTTTTTTTTTTAATAATTTTTAAAAAATTCCAGTACTCTGCATATGCCCAAATAGCTGGTTAGCCACTTCTGTATTTCTTCTTTATTTTATGTTATTGTGTTATGTTTATGTGTAGTTTTTCTGTTCCTGCTTTAAAGTTATAAGCTGTTCAGAATGGTCCACCTCACCTTTCCATAGCATTTTTGAATTATACATGTTCTGTTCTGTGACTTGTATCACAGGTTGCTTCAAAGCCATTAAAGCAAAGCAATTCTGCTTCCACAACATCCAAACCAAGAAATGATGCATTGGTGGCTGAGGTATTTACTTACAATAAAGTAGTTAATTTGCTCATTTCTTTTATTAATGTTTATTTTTTCCTAATAACTATAAGAATATAGTTTCCTCATAGTGTATAAATATAGAACTTAATTTTGTTCAAAGTGGCAAAAACTAATCTGATAATAAGTAGGTTATATAGAATCTAGGCAAGAGGTTGTTGGTAAGGCATGCTCTTTTTTTTTTTTGTTTTTTTGTTTTTTTTTTTTTTTTTTTTTTGTAATTTTTTTTGAAGAGCTTCTAACTTACTAACCATTTGCCTTCTGATCTTTCCATTATAAAAAATTAAATTATTGAAAACTCGCCTGTTGGAAAGAATCTATTGGCTATGTATTTGAGATACACTGCCTTCTTTGCCAGATATTTTTGTATCTTAAATGCTACTTGGAAAAACTAGAAAGTCTTGTTTGATTTGTAGAACTTTGGTCTCTTCAACGTGTTCTATCTCTTTGACCTCTCATCTGCTCATTTTGTTCACTTATTAATTAATACTTTGTCTGATTTTTCACATGATTGTCCTGCCTTGTTGTTTTCTGGGGTGTATTTAACTGAAGAGTCTACACAATAGAATTTAGCTGTAAACATGAAATCAACTTAACTGAGCAACCAACTGTTGCATGTTACTTTTCTCATAATAACAATCAGAGGTTATGTTTCAAAGGAAAATTTGTAATGCGTTTTAAAATGTTCATATCGTGGTTCCTTCAATTCAAATTATTCTGAGTGGTATTGATGTTTTATTTTCTTTTTCTGTCGTGCTTCCTTGCTATGTTTTAAATGATCCCACACATTCCTTTTTTGTTTTCGTTATATAGCATCTTATCTCCTTCTTTCCCTCCTGACCATTTGCTATGAATTAGTAATAGGGGAGCCAAAGATGGCATTTTAATGCTATGAATTGCTGATAAGGGTGGAGGCATTTTTAGTAGTTATATCATGAGTTAGTGTCATAAATTATAAGCTATTTAGCTAGAAAGAGAGCTCTATACATAGAGCTAATGATAGAGTGGAGTCATGTTGAATATTGTGATGACTGATTAGTTTGTTGCTTTGGTAAAGTGCCAGTCCTCTCGAAAGATGGGTAATTGGCAGTAATATAGTCATATCTAGCTTGATCTTCACTATTATCCTTCTTCTTCCCTTAATACATCATTTTAATCCATGATCTTTCTTTCTTTTTTTTTTTTTAATTTTTATAATGCTTGAATATATATATTAAACCATAATGCTATTTTTATTGTTAGGCGGTGTTTTATTTCTCTTTCGATACAATTAATGATCTTATGGCTTTCAACAGAAATATTTGGTTTTAATTAATTGGAATTCTGGTCTGACTTTTTCAGGTCAATACTTTAAGGCAACAGCTGCAGCTCATTGCATCAAGTGGATCGACGACAATTGTGACTTCTAATGCAACAGGTAGCTTTTCTTTACCTAGTTGTTCAGACAAAACAAGTTGTTATTGCCTGCATAGCTAAATTATAGTAAATGACTGTTGTATCGTATACCTTGCTAGAACTAATTGTATGGGGTGAGAAACTGAAAACGAAAGGAATAAATCTCGAATTTCTGATTTCAATTGCCTCTGTGGACTCTCAGTGAAATATCTTAACTTCCTGAACAAATATAACCTGGTTGTTTGGTGTGGATGAGATAACAGTTCGGGAACCAGGAAAAATTCTTATTGAAAATGGTTGCAGCAATGGCAATGTAATGGATCCGGTACAAGGAGCAGCACTAGGAGACAAAATTAATTAAGGAAGCACTAGGGAGTGTGGCTTTATAGGACTGAATTCTGATACTCTTGAGCAGTGGACAAACATTATTTAGGTTATTTTTGTAGTTTTGCTTGATTATAAAAGGGAATTAGCATAGCACTAGATAGGCATGAGAGTTGTATTGTGGAATGAAAGAGAATGGTAACCTCAAATTACTCTGAGAGTGATACCTTAAAGTTATCAAAGAGAGTAATAGCCTATGATATTAACCTATCATTTGTAACCTCTTTTGTCGTTAACAATCAAACAACAAGCTTTCATTTTTATTCATGTGCCTTGTTAAATCAGAAATACTTGGTCTGAAAATCAGTTTATTACAACTTGGTATGAGCGCAGTGGTTCTGGGATCTTCGGTGCCGGCAACCACCACCTCCGAATATAAAAAAATTAAAATGTAATTGGCTAGGATAGATGCAGCAGAGGAAATGGATTCAAGAAAATTTCGAACACATTTCGCACCACAGGGAGCGAGGAATTTCGGATCTCAAGGAGGAGCAGAAATGCCGACAAGAGCTTCAAATATATGAGTTCAATGGAAGAAACTCAACTGATTGGATCATTTCGATGGAGTAATTTCTTCAATTTTTCCAGTTGAATGAAGAGAAGTTAAAGGCTGCCACCCTGGACTGGTTGGCAATGCACGGCCATGGTTTGAATTGGAAAGTCGGCAATACCAATTCTTCAGGTGGGAGGAATTGAAGGTTCAGGTGGTGCATCATTTTCATTCCACGGCATCACAATATGATCCTTGATGTGGTCCCCTGTCCAGCAGCGAGGTTGTACATCAGAAAAGTCGAGTGGTGTTAGATCCTGTGGGGTGTGGATTTGGCGTTGGGGTGAGAACTTTCAAAAGTTACTTCTCTGGTGATTTTACAGATAAACCAACTGGAGTTTTCTTCGAGTCAGTCGCTGCACAGAGAGCTGGTTTTGGTGCAAGACAAGCTGGAGTCGCGATGAGTCTGGTGACGGGGCTTGTAAACTTAGGGGTGTTCTCTGTACCGCACGTGGGAGGGTGACTGGTATATTCAATGGTGGTGGGTTAGGAGAAATTTTCGAGAGGGGCAGTGCCAGTGCCCAGTGGTAGTGGATCTGGCAGGGGTCCTGGATTCCTTGCCGGAAAATGTGAGCGTAGTTGTAAGACCACTGCGGTCTGAACATAGGAGGTGGCTTCGTAAAGGGTAGGTCTGGTGGTGGTCCGGGTGGCTGGTCTGCCAGAGAAAAAGGTGGTGAGTGACAGAAGCAGTGTTGGCTGTGGTGGTTTCGCTGGTATGATCTACTCTTCTCCCTCGATGGTGGTAGGATGGAATGGTGATTTTTCTAGTGGTTTTATTGGCGGTGAGGGCTTGGCCCCAGGTGGATTAGGAGGTGGACCGACCTCTGTTGCTTGTGGTGGAACTGATGTTGGACTTCTAGGGAAATTTATTTTCTGTTTAATGTTCACTTCTTCCTGTTGGAAATGATAAAGTAGTATTTTCGGACATCTTTTTTCTATTGGATGGAGCACTTTTTTTTATTTTATTTTTTTTTAAAAAAAAGAATTTTCCCAGATTCAGTTTATTGATGTCTGGTTGCTTTATCAAACATTTGACATGTCTCCTTTCCCCTTTTAAGCTATGGATATTTAGCAAATGCTGCCTTATTTCCACATGTACTTGTTTCGTATCAGCTGATGGGATATTATTCTTTTATTTTATATAGGTGGCCGTAAATATGGTGTAATAATTGTGATTGTTGCTGTTGGCTATGGATATGTGTGGTGGAAGGTAAAGTTTTAATGTTAAGATGCCTAAGTTTATTAGTTTGCCCTACGTTTAACACTTCATAGCTTGATCGAGTTCCCTCCCTAACAGTAGCTAGTTGCAACAAAGCCATGATCACAGTACTTGAGCATCTCTAGCAACAACGCTATCTGTCTTTCGCTTGTATGAAACGTGTTATGCCATTGATCTACTGTCTAAATATTTACAAATGCTCTATATTATTGCCCCTTGCATATGCAGAGAAAGGTTGGGCTAATTTGTTCAGAAAGTAAATTATTATAATAAGTATATTGCAAAAGCTATGTGTTACTTTGCAGAAGCAAGTTATTAATATTCTATCTTGTTCTTGGCTTTAACACCTTGCACGATTCTCTGTATTAATAATCTATGGTTTATTTTCTTGAGCATTTTTTTTTTTTTTTTTTTTTTTTTTTGTTTTTGGGTGAAGAGCCCACTTAAATTCCAAACTTTGTCTTTTGTTGGCTTTGTTCTTGTATTATTGGTTGTTGGTGAACAAGCTTATCTCAGGAATTCTTTGAACACTTGTCAATTCTCAATGTTGTAAAATGAGACATCATTTAATAAATAAATAAATAAATAAAGTCAAGTGCTCTAACCACATTGGGAACATTGCTTAGCACGTTCCTTGTGCTTCCAAAGGTTATGATGGTTGTTTTGCAAAAAATCCTAATCTTATGGCCATTTCATCTACGCCACTTTCCAAAGTCCTTTCTCTAAGCAATCTAGATTTGCTAACGTACTACAGCCATTGTTTTGTGGTAATAAACCATATGCAGGCACATCTTTCTATTTACTTATATAGTGTTATTGTTGGCAGTATTTGGGCCCTCTTTTTTTTTTTTTTTTCTTTTTTCTTTTTTATCCAAATGACGTCTGTCTACGTAGAAAGATTTTATCCACATATATGTTCTCTTATCTATGCTAAACATGGTATTCCACTGTCTGTGGTGGTTGATGATTGATCGACAAAATATGTATTTGTCAAGTAGATGAAGGTATACTTGTTTGAGGGACTAATATGATTTTGTGAAAATTTTTAATTGCTTCTGTTCAGCCTTTATAATTTGATTATATGTGTCACCCTATATGCTATTGTGCTAGTCCAAATGTTTAATTGCTGATTCTGTTAACAATGAAGAAGTTACTCACTCAATGTTATTTTGTTATTGCACATTGATAGGGTTGGAAAATTCCTGACTTCATGTTTGCGACCAAACGTGGCTTATCAGATGCCTGCAATGCTGTTGCGAAGCAGCTTGATGAAGTTTTTCTTTCACTAAGGGCAAGTTTCTCACTTCCAGCAGCTCACCTAATGTATTGGGTGTTTTCTTTTTTGTTATCTATTTTTATATTTTATTTGGCCATTTAGTTTCATGTTACGAGTTTGTGACTGTCTTTAAAGACCAGAACCTCCCCCCCCCCCCCCCCCCAACACACACACACACAAAATGTCTTTTTTAGGGACAGGATTTTTTTAATGCTATGGGATTTTAATTGGGGAGGGAGGGAGTAATTGGTCACTTGCGTTATGTGGTGCATTGTTACAAAGTTAAACAATAATTTTACCAGTATAAATATTATTTCAACAAACTACATTTCATAGCCATCTGTCGTGAATAGATTTCACTGCTACATTCTTTGAGCATGCTCTGTTAGAAGTTTCAATCGGGAAGTTCAAAAAAATGTGAGAGAGATACTGCTATCAATATTATGTTGATGTGATAGCTAATTGATACTAATTGTTAAAAGTGACTGCTATCAATATTATGTTGAAGTGATAGCTAATTGATACTAATTGTTCAAAGGGGTCAACAGGTCAAGGAAAAACAAAATGGAAGATAATTTGTATTGATTCTTTGATTTAGAATATAATTGTATGTGTATAGTTTGGAATATATACTATATTTGTTGGTCTTTTTGTGGGTATTATAGTAGTCAAGTTGATTTTAGAATATTAAATTTATAAAATATAACATATGGAAACTATTCTCTTTGCTAAATTAGGACAGGCTTTTTTTTCTTCTTCCATGTCTTTTTTCATAAATATGAAATAATGATTGGATTTATATATATTTAGTTGAGAGTTAAAGAAATTAGGATTTTATCTCAATTCATTTTTGTAAAACTTCAGGTTTAAGTATCATATTGAGTATTATTTGTGTTTAGATCTGACATTCATTCTCCATTGATGCAGACTACCAGAAATGAGATAGCTTCCAAACTTGACCAATCAAGTAATAAATTTGAAGAAATTATTGCATGTAGTAACTCTACGAAGGAGGAGGTATGGTTTCGAATCCCTCACACAGTGATATTTTTGCTTGTCTTTTGAGGAGTTTGAGAACCGTTGAATTGGTCCACAAAGCTTGGGAACCAGTAACTACACATTTCTTTTGATGGACAACATTAGACTATTGGGTGCCGATGCTGTTTCAGTATTATAATCATTTTGATGGGGACTTTATATATTCAAGTGAATATAACTTAGATGATATGGAGCATTATATATTAAAGGTCATTGGGCTGCCAATAGAAACTCTACAATGATCCTTTAACATAAAGCCCAATAATAACCCTTTTACCATTGGACTACCCTCTCCGATAACCACCTCTATTTGTGACTCACATCCATTTTTTATTATTTTTTTTTTTTTTTTTGGGGGGGGGGGGGGTTTGATACCTGATTTCTTTCTGTAAGATAAGCGCCACCCCCCCCCCCCCCCCCCCCCCCACACCCCACCAAAAAAAAATAGGCTAATAATAATTTTCTTACCTTGCAGCTTCCTTTACAAGTTTCTGTTTCCTTGATATTATCTTGTATGCTTCTCAGCTTTTAACTCAAATTCCATTACTTCATTATTCCCAGCTCTCTCTGCATGCTAGCCCATCACAATTAAATAATATGCTTCTTTTGTAATTTTTTTCCCCCCATGCGTATTATGCTATTTTTTTGAGTTGAATACGATGCTTCTCTCGTCCAGCGGTCCAGCATACCCAACATGTTTAATTATAAGCATTCTATTAGTGGCTTATAACTAGCAATATGAGAAAAGGTAGAGTTTTAACAGGTTAGAATTCAAGGCCTAAGATATTTAGCAATTTAATACTTATCTTTGTGTCTGCTATTCTCATCATGTGCATGCTATTATTAAAGTTGCATGGCAGGTAGTAAGATGTCCTCTATGTGATTTGTGAGATGTTGGTGTGATATTTAGATTAATGCAGATAATGTTGGTAAATGAACAAAATATGTGTGGCATTGCTATTCTGCTCTCTTAGTATTGGCAGCAAATTTTGCTTTCATGTCAATTTTTTTGAGATTCCGAGTTCTCATTGATCTTTTCAGGTAGCTGCAGTAAGTGGAGAGGTTTCAAACTTTGCTGCGGATCTTCAAGAAGTCAATGATACAATTCGAACTCTGGTAACACATGTTTACCTAGTTATGTTTGTTGTTGATGATCATTAACTTACCAAATCTTTTCCCTGGCTAGGGGGGTAATACATTATCTGACCTTTTTTTTTCTTTTTGAATTTAGGAGACAAGAATGGGCAGGATTCAAGGAAAACAGGTCCAATTTTTTACCGTTTTGAATATCTATGCAGAATAATATTACAGTACAAAATGAAAACATTATCTCATGCTATAACTGTTGCCAAACTACTTTCAGGATGAGACGAAGGATGGAGTGGCAAAATTGTTACTTTCTACACTTGAAATGGAAAATATGTTTACAGATCTTATACAGGTATATTTTGGTTGTCTGCTTCCGATGTTTATTAAATAATTGTCATATTTGCAAAATCATTATTTACATTCTCAAAGTTTGTGCTTATGTTTATATGTTGTCTATTAGGCAGTCTTGGGCTTTATATCTGAATGTTCATAATTGATATTATATTAGTCAGTAGTCTTTTCTTGTTGTGTATTATTTCTGCTCTCTAAACTTTAGCTCATGTGTTCTATCACTTTTCCTCCATTTTGAGCATGTTACATTATGTCTCTATCTCCCTCTCTCTTAATTTTGATGCATGAAGAACTCTCTTGATTTCCATTTTGGTAATTTTTTTGTGGATTGAACTGTTTCCAAATGTGTAGGATTCTCCTTCAGCTGCTTCTAGGCCTGCTATTGAACATCAAGTTGCAACACCTTCAAGGGTAAATGTTATGCTTTATGCTGTGAACTACAACCACATGATAGCTATGCTACTTTGCAAAGCCTGGATAATGAAGCATTTTTTATGCATGTTTTTTTTTCTGTTAAAAGGGCAATTTGGCATTCAAGTTGTCATTGATCATATTAATTAAGGATGCATGGTCACTTCTAGATGGGTGAGGAATATAGTTGGGTTTATATGTTCAGTGACTGCTGTTAATGAGGTTCTTGAGAATTCTTCGGTATTTTTTATTTTAAAAAAACATCTGCCATCTACTCTGGAAGTTTATTTTGGTTGACAAGATCATCTCTGTTAACGAGTTCAGACTTCTATTCTACTACTATTTTGAAACAGCTCCCTAGTTTTCATGTTTGAATTGTGATGTTATTAGGTGTTTCTGGGTTAGGATTTTGGAAGATGTTGAACCATGGCGGTCTTTCATTGAAATTTTGGTTTCCAGTGTTTAAAATTTTGAAGCATGTTTACTGAATTTGTTTATACAATGCTGAATTGAAAAAATAGAATGGGGCAATCCATTATTTGATCCTTAGTTACTGCTGTGTAAGTTCTGTGGTATACTCTCAATTTCTTGTTGACTGCTGTAATCTTGCAGTCTGTGTCCCTGCCTCTTACCTTGGAGCCTTCCTCTCCTTCAACTTCTCGTGGATCTAATGAGGTGTGCTTTTATCTCCTACTTAATTCTGATGGATACACAACTTCCCAAAATTTTTGCCTTTCCGTTGTTGATTTATTACTTTGGTGCTTGTTATGTCTGTGTTTGTAAATGTATTGGTTGTTTGTCACACTAAATTTGATCTTAGTAAATTTCATACTGCTAATGGATCCCATAAGGTTTGTAATTTGTGCTCATCGCATGCTGGCTTTTTAATTTAATACTTTGTGAATTTAGAGTCATTTTTACAAGGCTCTTCAAAATCAATAGTCATCAGGGCCATTAGTCTTTATTTGATCTAGTTAGTTCAGTGGCACTTCTGAGTGCAACCAATGCTATGTACATTAACAACAAACGTTTAAATTGAATAGAGGGTAAAAAAAAAAAAAAAAGCTTCCAGTGCTGTTTTTTCTTCCTTGTTTCCAATGGATTGTAAGACCGCAGCATATAGGACCCAATGGGTTAACATCCAGTGATGTCTTTTCTTAAGATTATATTGGCTACACTTTTTGGGAATAACATGCCAAGCACAAAGGTGTTTGCTAGTGAGATTTTACACGTCTATTGAATAATACGTGGTATGTTTTTTTGCTGATACATCTTCTCTATTCCAGGCTAATGGAGACCCAAGTAATGCCTCCTCAACCTCAGGCTTGACGGTAAGCTATACGTTTTCATTTTCACTTCCATTTTTTTTTTTCATGCTTTCAACCACAACCAACATAGCCAACCTTTCAGGAGTATCAAAAGAATTCAGGAGCAGTAAAGAACAATGCCAGTCCTAGGGTTTCCCCCAGGTGCAATGTAACAGAAATCACAGAAAAGCCTCCCAGTCCTGAGTTGCCTGCGACACAGCCCAATGTCAAAAGTGCTGGCTTGCTTTCTAGAACAATTAGTGCTACAAGAAATTTCAGATTCATGTAGTTTGGTACACTTAACACTTGCTTAATTTAAGTACCAAAAGGTTATACAAGATATAGCTCCCTTTGTAAGCTGTCAAGAAAGGTTTTTTGAAGTTAACATCATATCAATGGCCAAATTCCTTATTGGCAAGGAATGGCCGGTAAGATATATGAAGGTCTTTCTGGTTGCTAAATTTTGTAGAGAAGCAGACGAGTTTAGATATAGGATCATTCTTGTTCATGTACAAGTGCATTATTGAATGTTTGGAGACCTCAAGTCCTCAAGGGAACTATATCATAATAAAGACTTGAGTATTTCTCTCATGTATTTCACCCCTCCCTTGGAGTTGAGCAATTTTTGTCTTTGTGTGAGGGATTTTGATTTGAAACCTCTCGCCGGCAGCTGCCCTGCTGCTGCGCCATATCTACTGCGGAGTAGTATTTCTGCAGGGAATTTGATGATACCTTTTTTCTGCAGGGAATTTGAGGATACCTTTTTTCTTCTGCTTGTACTGTCTTGTAAGACTCTTTGTTTTAATGTGTACTTCAACTGTGGAATGACTAATAATCTACCACATCACCACCAACTAACACCCCTCCACCACCTAAAACCTCACCACCAGCACCACAACCAGAAACTCTACCACGACCACCACCAAAAACTCCACCAGCAAAATCCCAAAACACAGGCCACCGCCAAAAACTCCACAAATCCACCACCACCAGAAATGACCACCACCAGCGAAACTCTAAAACCCTAAAACATTGACAACCAGAAACGACCACCACCACCAGAAACTCTGAAATACACCAATGAAATCCCGAAACCCTGACCACTAACACCACAACGCGAAACCACCGGCAAAATCCCGAAACCCCCACTACCTGCGAAATCCACCACGGAAACGCAAAACCGTACATCCGTACCAGCAAAATCTACCATTAAAATCCGCAAGGGTAATCCACCATTGAAACTCAAAAACCGTACCAACGAAAGCCACCACGCAAAATCCACGACGCAAATTCGTACCATCGAAATCACCATTGAAATCCCTAGATCTGAAATCCACCGACAAAATCGCACACCCAGTTCTCTTTCTCTTTCTCTTTCGTTTCAAATTTCATTCAATATGAGATCCTTGGTGGTGGCCTGGTAGTGGCTGCGATAAAGAACGAAGATGAACAAGATGATGTTGGTGGTTGTAATGGTTCGGTGTCGGAGGTGTTTATGGTGGCCTTGGTGTTAGTGGTTTGGTGTCAAAGATGTTCGTGGTGTTGGTGGTTCTCATGGGTGGTCTGTGATGATGGTGGTGGTCGGTGATGATGGTGGTAGGGGAGAGAAGGGGGTTTTTTTTTTTTAAGGGGTTTTTAATAATTAATATTAAGTAATCTAATTAATATTAGTTCTTAAACAAGGGGTATTATAGTAATTTCATTCAAAAAAATTTACCAAAAAAGGAAAGAAAAAGTTTGTTGTACATAATGTGTAGTTTCCCTTTTTGACAAATGTTGCACATAATGCGTAACGGAGTAAGTATATATTATTCTCTAGGCGTGACTGTATAACAGATATATATATATATATATATATATATATATATATATATATATATATATATATATATATATATAACTTGTTTTAGGGTCTGTTCTCTTCAGCTTGTTAAAGTTACTACACAAAACTAGTATCAAAAAATCAAATAATATATATCTAGTGTATAAAACAGATTAAATGAACATTACACATACCTTTATACTTGATTCAAAATATAATTTTTATAACCCGAGCCCAACAAATTGTGTTGTGTCCTTAAGACAATTTTGCTCCCTCTACGATACCCAAGGTTATTAAGCAATTGTCTTCCAGGATAGAACGGGTTTCGTTTCTTATAAAATGGTATTGTAATTATAAGAAACCAGCGAACAAACTAGATTAGAGTAACCGCAACTATATGCATGTATATCTTGAGAGAGTAAATAAAACTTATATTCTGTATTAATAAATGAGAACAACCAACAACTATTTATAGACAAAGAAACATGGATGAAAAGACGCAAGTAATGAAAAGATACAATTATCCATCATAATTAATGAATAGTAAATAATGAAATAATGCAATTATCCATATTAACAATTACCAATGAAGAGTTACAATTATCCAAACATACAATTTGTCATACAACACTATTCTTCATAATTCTTCATTAATACTAATTAAAATATTTACAACATAAATATCCAACAATCCCCCACATTAATGAAGAATTTCTCATTCACAAACAATTGAAATCTAACAATCATCCCCCACATTAATGAGAAAGACTCATAATGAAACATCAAGGTATGTTATGCAATTTGCGGTTACTCAACGAAAAATATGTGCATTGGGAATAGTAGTCAAAGACTTTGAACCACCCCTAGTGAAGTCCATCGAGCTTACTCAGTCGATCAGTAGTATTTTTCAACTTTGAACAGCCAACTCTGAAATGTAAGCTAAGACAATAGAAATCACACAAATATTTCTCTAAAACAGTTTGTTCTCATGTTCGTGACCGTTTTGGCCATGGACACTCCTGGTTCTGCAAGTGTGTTAGAGAATTCGACCTCTAAATTCTCATAGAGGCGGCCCGTCCTCACACTCACATAGGTGACTTCTATACCTTCCAATAGAAATCATTAAAAATCTAAGCTTAATATTAAGCTTAAACTTAACCTTTCATGTATAAGCACCATTGTCACATATAGGAATGGATTAGAGTTTTGTACTCTATTGTGCTTTTACAGTTATCATAACTTGGTTGTCCCTTTGAACCTAGATCTTGGGATCTCCATTCAACTAGGTTGGGTAGCCGCTATAATAACTAATTGATAGGTCTTAACCCCATTCCCTTTGATGACTTATCCACTAGCTCTCTAGTTAAGCCTTTTGTTAACGGATCCGCAATATTATCCTTTGACCTTACAAAGTCCAACGTGATAATTCCACTAGAGAGTAGTTGTCTAATGGTATCATGTCTACGACGTATATGTCTAGACTTTCCATTATACATGACATTCCTTGCCCTTCCAATAGCTGCTTGACTATCACAATGTATGCAAATAGCAGGCATAGGTTTTGGCCAATTAGGAATATCTTCTAGAAAATTTCGAAGCCACTCAGCTTCTTCACCAGCTTTATCTAAAGCAATAAATTCAGACTCCATGGTAGATCGAGCAATACAAGTTTGCTTAGATGACTTCCAAGATACTGCCCCTCCACCTAGTGTAAATAAATATCCACTGGTAGATTTCGTATCCTTGGAGCCAGTTATCCAATTTGCATCACTATAACCTTCAAGTATAGCAGGATATTTAGTGTAATGCAAGCTAAAATTTTGAGTTTGCTTTAGATAACCCAATACACGTTTTAGCGCTTTCCAGTGATCTCCATTTGGATTACTCGTAAAACGGCTTAATTTGCTAACAGCAAAAGCTATATCAGGCCTAGTACAATTCATGATGTACATTAAACTGCCTAAAATACGAGCAAATTCTTTCTGAGATACACTTTGGCCGTTGTTCTTGGCAAGGTGTAAATTAATATCTATGGGTGTTCTCATGGGATTTATGCCAAAATCCTTAAACTTGCTCAAAACTTTTTCAATGTAATGAGATTGAGAAAGAGCTAAACCATCAGATGTCCTATGAATTTTAATCCCTAAAATCACATCTGCAACACCCATATCTTTCATTTCAAATCTATTAGTTAACATGCACTTAGTGACATTAATATGATTAATATCACTACCTATTATAAGCATGTCATCAACATACAAGCACACAATAACATATCCATTATGAGTGGTCTTAATATAAACACATTTATCACACTCATTGATTTTAAATCCATTTGACAACATTACATCATCAAACTTTTTATGCCATTGTTTCGGTGCTTGTTTTAAACCATAAAGAGATTTAACAAGTCGACAAACTTTATTTTCTTGTCCGGCAACAACAAACCCTTCCGGTTGTTGAATATAAATCTCTTCTTCTAGATCGCCATTTAAAAATGCTGTTTTAACATCCATTTGATGTATTTCAAGGCCATTTAATGCTGCAAAAGCAATTAACATTCTAATGGATGTTATTCAGGTAACCGGAGAATATGTATCGAAATAATCAAGTCCCTCTCGTTGGTTATTACCCCTTACAACCAGTCTTGCCTTGTATTTGTCAATAGATCCATCAACTTTTCTCTTTTTCGTAAAAATCCATTTACAACTCAAGGGCTTAACACCAGATGGCAAATTTGTTAATTCCCAAGTATTATTATGCATTATGGATTCAATTTCACTATTGACAGCTTATTTCCAATGAAAGGATTCTGGAGACGACATAGCCTCTTTAAAAGTTTTTGGCTCATCTTCTAACATGAAAGTTAGAAAATCTGGACCAAATGACGTAGAAGTCCTTCGTCGTTTACTACGTCTAGGCTCCTCTATTTCGAGACTCTTTATATCTCGAGGTCTTTTATTTTTCCTATTTGACCCATCTTTATGACTATTGTCACCCTTTTCAGATTTATACGGAAAAATATCTTCAAAGAACACAGCGTCCCTTGACTCAATAATTGTATTGACATGTATATCTTCTATTTCTGATTTGTATACCAAAAACCGATATGCACTACTATTCAGTGCATATCCAATAAAAACACAATCTATAGTTTTCGGTCCTAATTTCACCTTTTTAGGCTTAGGAACTGAAACTTTAGCTAAACACCCCCACACTCGAAAATATTTCAAGGATGGCTTCTTTCCTTTCCATAATTCATAGGGTGTTTTTTGTGTCTTTTTATGAGGCACTCTATTAAGTATATAATTAGCAGTTAGAATAGCCTCACCCCACAAATTTTTTGGTAAACCAGAACTATTGGACATAGCACTCATCATTTCTTTTAATGTCCTATTTTTTCTTTCCGCTACTCCATTAGACTGCGGTGCATAAGGAGCAGTGGTTTGGTGTATAATACCAAATTCTGAACAAATTTCCTCAAAAGGAAATTCATACTCACCACCCCTATCACTTCTGATTATTTTAATCTTCTTACCCAATTGATTTTCAACTTCATTTTTGTAGTTTTTGAAGGCACCGATAGCCTCATCTTTACTACTCAAAAGATAGACATAACAATATCTACTGCAATCATCTATGAAGGTTACAAAATAATTTTTACCTCCCCTAGATGGCAGTGATTTCATGTCACATAAATCAGTATGTATTAAATCTAAAGGTTCGGTATTCCTTCCATCAATTGAATGAAACGGTTGTCTAGTAAATTTAGATTCAACACACACTTGACATTTCCTTTTTGAACAATCAAAATATGGTAATATTTCCATGCTAATTAATTTCCGTAAGGAATTATAATTAACATGGCCTAATCTTGAGTGCCATAAATAAGAAGACTCAAGCAAATAAACAGAAGTAGCAGTCTTATTAACATTGTCATCTTTAGTTACAATAGTCATTACATTTAATTTAAATAAGCCATCACTAAGATAGCCTTTGCCTACATACATATCATTCTTAGAAAGTACAAACTTATCAGATACAAAGACCAATTTAAAACCATTCCTACTAAGTAATGATCCAGACACTAAATTCTTGCGAAGGTCAGGCACATGGAGCACATTATTTAGCGTCACCGTCTTGCCAGAAGTCATCTTTAGTGCTATTTTTCCAACTTCTTCAACTATAGAAGTTGAAGAATTTCCCATGTACAATTTTTCTCCTTCCGATGCAGGGGTATAGGATGAGAACATTGACTTGTTTGCACAAACATGACGGGTTGCACCTGTATCAATCCACCATTCTTTTGGATTCCCTACCATGTTGCACTCCGATATCACTGCTGAAAGATGTACATCATCAAGTTCTTCAGAGATCTTATCAACCTCCACAAAACTAGCTTGGGCATTCTTCTTTTTCTTATTGGGATTCCTGCAATCTTTGGCCTTGTGACCAAGTTTACCACACCCATAACATTTACCCTTAAACTTCTTTTTGTAGCTTTGGTTGGAGTCATCATTAGTACGCTTTCTTTTCTTGGTTTTTGAAGAACCTTCAACCACATTGGCCTTGGAAGACATGATAGTGTTGCCACCGGCTTTTCGATTATCCTCTTCGATTCTTAACCGAACAATAAGATCTTCAAGTGACATGTCCTTTCTCTTATGTTTAAGATAATTCTTAAAATCTTTCCAAGACGGTGGCAATTTTTCTATACAAGCAGCCACTTGGAAAGACTCACTCAAAGTCATATTTTCAGCATGTATTTCATGGATAATTAATTGGAGTTCTTGGACTTGACTCATTACAGTCTTACTATCCACCATCTTGAACTCTAAAAATTTTCCAACAATGAATTTCTTTGAACCGGCATCTTCTATCTTGTACTTATGGTCTAGACTTTCCCACAATTCTTTTGCCGTTTTAATCGGACTATACACATTATAAAGTGTGTTGTCAAGACCATTAAGTACATAATTCCGACACAAAAAGTCGGAATGCTTCCAAGCATCTATGGCGGCGACCTTATCTTTGTCGGCCTCTCCATCCTTCAACTTAGGGGCTTCCTCTGTGAGGAACCTCGCCAAGTTCAATGTAGTCAAATAAAACAACATTTTTTGTTGCCATCTCTTAAAATCAGTTCCATTGAACTTTTATGGCTTTTCCCCATGGTTGACACTAGGCAAAGGAGTAACCAAATTGGTGTTTGTAGCCATTTCTATCACAAAAATAGAAAATATGATTAAATAAATAATCACATGCACCACACTAGATAAGAGTTAATTAATTAAAAAATATATAATAAACTCCACCTAACCAAGAATTTAGATTGTAGTATTTTACGCAACATCAACGACCGACAATAATAAAACAATAAAAGAAAAAATTAAATAAACATAAAAACTTTACTTCTTAATAATTTAATACATGCAAATCCCAAACAAGTTGCATGATTAATAATCGGAACAAAGTTTAGAACTTTACTTCTAAACTCTCATGGCACTTTAATACGAAATGCAAAAGAACAAAAAAAAAAAAAAAAAAGAAAATTGTCTTAAGATTGTTAAAGTTACTACACAAAACTAGTATCAAAAAATCAAATAATATATATCTAGTGTATAAAACAGATTAAATGAACATTACACATACCTTTATACTTGATTCAAAATATAATTTTTATAACCCGAGCCCAACAAATTGCGTTGTGTCCTTAAGACAATTTTGCTCCCTCTACGATACCCAAGGTTATTAAGCAATTGTCTCCCAGGATAGAACGGGTTTCGTTTCTTATAAAATGGTATTGTAATTATAAGAAACCAGCGAACAAACTAGATTAGAGTAACCGCAACTATATGCATGTATATCTTGAGAGAGTAAATAAAACTTATATTCTGTATTAATAAATGAGAATAACCAACAACTATTTATAGACAAAGAAACATGGATGAAAAGACGCAAGTAATGAAAAGATACAATTATCCATCATAATTAATGAATAGTAAATAATGAAATAATGCAATTATCCATATTAACAATTACCAATGAAGAGTTACAATTATCCAAACATACAATTTGTCATACAACACTATTCTTCATAATTCTTCATTAATACTAATTAAAATATTTACAACATAAATATCCAACACAGCTTAATTTCAGTTCAGTTCAATTTAGTTTCTAATTTTTTTCTCTCATAAAATATTCATTTCATTTCAGCTCAGCTTCGTAAATGAGAACAGACCCTTAAACCCAATAGTTTAATCCAACAATCAAACGTTAAATGAAAACAATGAATATATTTGGGTAATAGTTTCTTTAACGGCATGAATTTAGATATTAATTATATTATGGATTGGTCACTGTAATTTTGTATTTATTATATTTATAAAATAACGGTATAACTAATTACTTAATCACGGATAGGTAATTTTTGTATTTTCGTACTACGTATTTTTTATTTTATTTTATGAAAAGACGGTGTAATGCCTAGTTTTAACTTTCTATGTGAAGCCTTCTACATTTAACATTTTTAATGAATTAGCTTAAAATAACATTCATGTACGAAGTATAAAATTTGGATAAAAAACATTCATAAAAAATTGGATCAAAAACATTCATGTACAGAATTCATTTAGCTTAAACTAACATTCATGCAAAAGTTTCAATTAAAATGATTTCCTCAAAAAAAAAAAAAAAAAAAAAAATGTTTCAATTAAAATGTTATATACCACTTAATTTGAATCAACTATCAATCAAACTTTTACTACGTATGTTAACATAATGAACTTTTTTTATAATGGTCGGTATAAATATAGATACCTATTATAAATATAAATAAATTGGTGTCACTAATGCTTAGGTTTTTTTTTTCACTGCTCGTAGCAATTTTATTTTTTATTGAATTTATTTAATTTATATGAATTAGTATATGTTCATTAAACAATTTTGAAAACAATGATGGGTCATTTATTACAATTTTTTGCCTAGCCTAATTTGTTAGTTAAAAATCTCTAACTCATTTTGGACATTCACACCTAATTTGTTAGTTAAAAATCTCTAACTCATTTTGCCCCTGATACTTCTATCCAAGATATAACATCCTTTTGGTTCAAGAAGTGTTGAACATCTTTGATGAATCGAAAAACAAATCAGGACGGTTAGCTCTGAAGTTAGATATATGAAAAAGCTTATGACAGAGTTGAATGAGATTTTTTATGGGCAACTCTTTCTGCTTTTGGTTTTAATGACATGTGGGTTAGCTAGATTAAAGCTCGTGTTACCACCATATCTTATTCTCCAGTGGTCAATCGAAATTCGTCTAATATGATTATTCCTTCTAGAGGACTTTCGTCAAGGTGATCCTTTATCCTCAGTTTTATTTGTTATTTGTATGGAAGTTCTTTCAAAGAAAATTCTTTTGGATTCCATGAATAGAAAGAATGGTATAGGAATTAATTAGCTCCATCTGCTCCAATTATTCCTTGCCTTCTCTTTGCCGATGATAATTTGCTATTTTGTAAAGCTACTCCGGCACCGCCTGTACGTACCCATATTCAAAATATTTTAGGGGAATTTTCTGCCATCTCGGGTCATTTGATAAATTTTCACAAGTCTTATATTGTCTTCTCAAAAATGGTTCCTTCTTCTAAAAAGAGGAATTTAGCTGGTTATTTTAGTATGACTCCTAAGTCTTTCTTAGGCAAATATTTGGGAGTTTTATTAACTCTCGATCTTTTTAAAAACATAATTTTCAACATTTGGTAATCAAAGCTGAACAAAAATTGAACAGTTGATCTTCAAACACAGTGTATAAAGCTGGTAAGACCGTCCTTATCTAGAGTAATTTGGAGGCGCTACCTTCTTTTGCTATGTCCACAACTCGCTTACCGAAACTTATAACTAATTCTCTTGATCAAATCAATAGAAAGTTTTTTTTGGAACCAATCGCCAAACAAATAAGCTATACCTATGATCTTATGGGATCAAATATGTCAACCTAAAGATTATGGTGGCTTAGGCCTTAGGCCTCCGTAAAACCGAGGCGGTTAACTCCGCCTTTTTAGCTAAACTAGGTTGGAAAATAATCTCTAACCCAAATAATCTTTGGGTTCGTTTGTATCACTGCTAAATATATAGCTCACAAATCCTTTTTTTTTTTAAATATAGTCCTCAACCAAAGGACTCTTGGATTTGGAAAAAGATTCTTCAAATCCGCCTCCTCCTACTTTGTGGCATTCGATGGAAAATTGGTAATGGTACTAATGTTCTATTTTGGCTTGATAATTGGTGCTCTTCTGAAAATGTAATTACTATGTTAATTTAGATATTTCGAATATCCAAAACCTAGATCTTAATGTTTATCATTTCATTATGGAGAATAATGAATGGGATGTTTCTACTCTGTGTCTTTATGTAATTATGTCACGTCTAATATTGTCCATCTTATTAAAAGGAATCCCATTTCCCTCTTCAGTTATTCAAGATGAGCCTTGCTAGGGTTTCTCTAGGTGATTTTACTGTCAAATCAGCTACTTGGCTTGCTCATAATAACTCCTCATACTAAATGAGAGTTTTCTTGGATTTGAAAACTTGATATATCTCCAAAACTGAAAATTTTTGTTTGGCAACTTCTTCATAATGCTCTACCTACTAGGGCTAATCTTGCTCATCGTCAGTTGGATAATCCTTCTATGTGCCCCCTTTGTAATTGTCATGATGAAACTTAAGATCATCTTTTTCTATCCTGTTCCTACACTTCTCAATTTTGGCATGCTGATGCTACTGTTCGGTGGATTGGTCGGGTCCCTTAATTACTGGTATTAATTTGATTTTTAAAGTTTTAAAGGGTAATTTCTCTATGTCTCTAAAAAAGGTTATAACTTCTTTATGGAGTATCTGGAAAACTAGGAATTTAGTGCTTATTTTTGATGAAATTGCTTTTTTCTCATATGACTATTTTTTCTTGTGCCCAAAAAATTAATCATGAATGGCATTTTCGTTCTTGTCTCGACTCTTTTGGATACCCCTGCTCTCGCTCTTCCTTCTCATCCTACCCCAAGGAGTATTCGTATCTCTTGGGCGCCCTCTCCCCTTGGTGTTATTAAATTATTTTTTGATGGTTTTGTTCGAGATGGTTCAGGGGTTGTAGGAATTGTTCTAAGATATTATTCAGGAAATAATGTTTGTAGTCGTTCTTTTAATATTAGTATGAGTATTTCTCTTATTGCAGAAGCTACGACCCTTCGTAATGGTCTTCTTTCGGCATAGACTCATAATATTTCAAAAGTATTTATTGAAGGGGATGATTTGCTTATTATTAATATTTTGCAGGGAAAGGCTTAGTGCCCATGGAAAATTCAGCTATTATTGGAGGACGTTAAGGAGCTAATTCGAAATTTCACCTATGTTGATTCACGGCACATTTATAAAGAGGGTAATAGAGCAGTAGACTATGTTGCTTCATTGGGCCATTTTATGCATGCTCACCAAGATATCGATCCGTTTATAAATAATAATTTTATTTATTTATTTATTCTGATAAATTAGGGTATAGTCTTGAAAGTAGATTATCCTTAATTCTTGTTCACTTTTCCATTTTTAAAAAAATAAAAAATAAAAAAATAAATAAATTAAAGGATTAGTAACAGGCTAATGGGTACCCGGTACTCGAACCGTATCGACTAATCGATATATCCATACTCGTATTAGTCATATGATATACCCAAATCCGGTTCGGGTCCCATGGTTTTTCCTCAACCCTCATCCTTATAAAGCAGACACCAAAACTTTCCCGCTATTTTCACCCTTTTCCAATCTCTTGAGACGACTCTTGGTGCCAAACTCCCATTTCCTATTTTCTTCTCCACCACACTACGCAGTACACACCAGTAGAGAGAGAAAGTTAGAGAGAGAAAGAGAAGAAAACCATGGAAATCATGAGATCTCAGAAGAAATCTTCCTCCGACGACGTCGCCGTCGTTTCCACCATCCCTCTCTACCGCACTCCTCCTGTTCTCGAAGTTCGCCTTGAAGATTTCGAACTCTTCGCCATTGATCGTCTCCGAGGTTTCTCTCTTCTAATATTTCTGTGGATTCTTCGTTTTCGAACTTCAATTTTACTATAATTTCGGAAAATTAGGGTTTCCACAATGTGGTGTTTATCGATTGATTTTTAATTTTTTTGGTGAAATGATAGTGCTCAAAGGAATTTCCGACGGACTTTCTCGCGGAAAAAAGCCTGATGAAATCGAAAAATTGGTAATCATTTGTTAATTAAAATAGTTAGTCAATGTAATTGAATTCTTATTAATTTTGTTGCATAGTTCTTAAATTTCCTTTGATTATTACTGCTATATCTGTTTTAGGTTTAATTTCAGGCTGATTTGATTAATTAATTTGCCAAATTAGGTGAAGAATTTGTTGAAAACTCACATGGGACATCCACAGGCTTCTGAGACAATTAACAAGGACTTAATCTCTCACTTTGTTCTCCGCCTAGTTTATTGCAGATCGTAATAATTCCTTACATCTCAATAAATTTTTCATACTTGTATATACTCTATTATTTGCCTTTTTTTTTTTTACTAATTCCTATTGTTTAATTTTGTATTATTGTCATTTGCTGTGTAATTTTGCTTTAGCTAATGATTTTTCTCCAAACAATTGGTTAATTCTAGGGAGGAGTTAAGAAAATGGTTCTTATCAATGGAAACAACTCTCTTTCGTTACCGATATAAGCTTGCGAGCTACGATGATCAGGTATATATGATAGTATCTTTTAGTTTAAGCTCTTAACCATATTCAATTAATATCAGCTTCACGGCAATATAATTTCAAATTCATTTGTATGTAGAAAGCAATATTAGCGGAGTTTGATCTTCCCTACAAAGCAGTTAGCAATGCAGAATTTGAGGTGATTAATGTTTATTTTAGTCATATTTTGAAATCGGTTGTGTAACCTTTAACTATACGTGAGTGATTATTGTAAGATATTAGTGCTGATTTTTTTTTTAACTGTAATGTAATACTAGAGTGTGAAGGAGAAGCTAACACAAGTTGCACGATCCCTTGGGCAGCCTTTGACCAGCGGTATGAGCAATTTTGATGTTATTTTTTGAAAGTCTTTTAAATGATTGAATCTATTAAGTACTCGTATGTATTAAAGTGTGTTTTATGAAAGTTTTTTATGAGACGATGTTATTCTTTTTTTCTCCATTTGATTCTATTTTATAGTTGCATGTTTTTGCTCCAATGCAATCTTATTGTTGTTACTTCGTTTGTTTTGCAGCTGATACCGTATTTTACAAGGTAAGCTCAATGTTCTAGTATTGTATTATCTTCCTTCTCCTAAAAGCAAGTTTTTCTAGCAAATAATCATTTCTAAATACCTTTTCTACTAATGGAGATGTAATATTGGCATGGGTTGAAAGAATTACAGCTCAGAACATTGCTTTCCTGGTTGTGCTACATTCGTCTTTTTGACTTTTTTCTGTTGCTTGTCAAACACGAGAAATTGACTGATGTTCATAATACTAAGTTCTGTTCTTAGTAGCATTCCCTTATTTTTTTTTGCTAATTACATATTCTAAATCAAGGTACCATTTGAAGAAGTTCCTGAGCTTGTGGCTGGACGCAGAGTGTACATTCATAAAGGGTATGCATATGTTGCTATGAATCAGGTGAGATAGTAGTGATTAGCTGGTTTATTTATGTATTAGTTTTTAATGGTCTTAATTCATGTACTATAGTTGAGCTGATCCGTATCTGTCTTTTAGGTTGTTTCTCTTGTTGTCACACAATTTCGCAGCAATCTATCAAAAGATCTTATACTTACAAATAGGTTAGTTGGTTGATTCTTGTCTTTGAACTCTTCTTTTACTTTGTTCTAATAGCTAGTTTGTCTAGTAAAATAACCAAATTTAGGAGGGAAAATTTTAAACTTTCTTGCTATACTTTTCTTGTTTCAGTCTGAATTTTATGGTTTGTTGATATAATATATAGCACATAAATTTTAGCTGTAACTTGTTTTACTTGCGTACTTGGTAATCTAATCTTGAAACCCCAAATGTTGGATTTCAATCAAGGAAGTCTTCAAGTCATTTACCTGCTAATTGATCGGAAAATTTTGATGGTAAAAACTAAAAGGAACCTTTAACAATGTCCTTCATGCTTGGGAAAAATGTCCATTGGTACTGTTTAAGTCTATCTACCCTTAATTTATGTTTAAAGTGGAACAAGACATTTTTCTAGTTGGCAGCGTCCTTGGCACAACATTGTGTAAAGCAGAATTAAATAAAGCATATCTATCTGCCTGTGAGTAAATAGGTGATTCACGTTTTCTTGGGCATTATGGGCTTCAACACTCCTGCATTGAACTCATGTATTTAGGACTCGTAAGGTTGTATACATACTGTGTCCACAAGAACATCACGAGTCAAAGTGAACTCACTACAAGTTTAGAGTGGATAGAGATTGATCTTCTGGAATTGAGACCAGCCACAATCTGTACATCTAAAACTCCACAATTAGTGCACGTCTTAGGTTTCAGGCTCATTTATTTTAGGAAATGAAAATCATGTGTTTGTTCTGCAATTATGTATTTAGGAAATTGTTTTTCTAGACTGGAAACTTAGACATCTTTATGAGTTTTGTCTCTCTTCATGTTTTTAGTTTTTTTTTTTTTTTTTTTTCTTATTTTTTTTTGGGAAGTTTCAGTATTTTCTCAGAAACTGATCTCAATAAGAAAAGAGTTGCAACACTGATTTTGCTCCTTAATTCCTGCGTTTTTACTTCAGAAAATGGACCTCTATGATCAGCGAAAAGGAGAAGAATAGATTGACTCCGGTAAGTAGCAGAGCACGTGTTTAAGAATCTTGAGTTTGTCAGTTATTTATCTTTGTGCTTATTGTCTTGGCAGATTGTTGAATCTCTCAGCACAAGCTACCTCGGTCCTGACTATTCTGAGGTATAATCTCTTTTTACTAAAGTTGTACACCTGTAGCTTCTTGAAAACAAAATTTGAGAGTGTCTTGCTGCCTGTGCAGGCAAAGGAATTTGCAGAGATATCACTGAAAGACATCGATCAAGTAGCAAATAGTTCATTTCCCCTCTGCATGCGCCACCTATTTGAAAAGGTCGAAAAATATATTGTCTAATCAGCTAGTTTCTTATATTGTACAAATTTATTCTCTAATTGTACTTTTATTTGCATTTTCATCAGATATTACATTGCTCTCTTGTTTGACAATATTCACTTGTGTTTTGGGCAGCTAAGGGAAGATCATCATCTTAAGTATGGAGGCAGGATGCAATTAGGTCTATTTCTCAAGGTATGCATTTTCTGAAATAAACCTCTTTTACAATTTCCTAACCTTTTCTTGTTGAAGATAATGAAATTAAATGTCATTCTCTCAGAACCCTAAAATTAATTTTAGTTTTTTGCATAAAGAATTCTGTCCTATAGTTGACAAAGTTTAGTTTTTTTTTTTTTTTTTTTTTACTTGGCACTTAATGTATTAACAAATTTGTTTGGAATTTTTCCGTTTAAAATGTGATTGTGGTGAGATACATCAAGCACTTATTTTCTGTGCTGCAGGGTGTAGGATTAACGTTGGATGATGCTCTTGCCTTTTGGAAATCTGAGTTCTCCAAGAAGGTAATAGCTTCAATATCAACAACTGATACCTGAAACTTTGGGTAGCAGATGTAGTATTGCTGTGCTATGAATCTTTTTGAGTAGGTTGCATTTCTGTATGATAATTGTTGCTGTTTGATCTGTCTTTGCTAGGTTGGTGCTGAGAGATTTGACAAAGAGTATGCTTACAGCATTCGCCACAGCTATGGAAAAGAAGGCAAGAGAGTGGTAAGCTATCTATGCACCTTTTCCCTAAAGAGAGGAATGACTCTCATTTACAATTTCATCATCATTGGATTTTGTGCTTTCAGGATTATACACCTTACTCATGTCAGAAGGTCATCTCAAGCACTCCTGGTGTTGGAGATCACCATGGTTGTCCTTATCGACATTTCAGGTAAGGTCACTCGGTAATAAAATTTTGATTGACTTAGTTAATTCTGAACAGTCACCTTTTATACAGATTAGACTCATCACTTAGGTTTCTAGTCTGTTAGTCACGGAAATCTTATCATTACTTATGGGAAGATATTTTGAAATTTTATTTTATTTTATTTTATTTTATTTTATTTTTAATTTTAATCATCAAATTTGTAAGATTTGAAAGCTGGTATTCACCATTTCTTAATTCATCTAAATGTTCTATCTTTAGTTTAAAAGTCTGTATTCTGCAGTAGGGACTTGTTTCTTGCAGTTGTATACATTAATGCAAGGTTTGTGATAATTACAGTAGGGTTACCATATCATGTGGCAGAGGCTTTGCTTTTAACATGTAATTTATCCTTTATATGATGTGTTATATACTTTGGCAGCGAGGACAACCTTAGAGCCGCACTTAGTAAAATGGGAGTGAATAGTCGGGCAATGACTGATGTTATGGACAAAGTCCGAAACAAACACTACCAGGTAAGGGATAGTGCATTATGGTTAAATGTGCACTGTTAATTCCATCAGGCACCTTGGGTTGTTAATCATTTAGAAATGGTAATGCGTGCACAGATAGCTTGCACCTTAACATTTGAAGCTATTCACGGTTTGTCCTGTGATGCTGGAATCAACCATCCAAACCAGTACTTCAGTGAAAGCCAGAAGATTTTGCAGCTGAAGGTATGCCATTATTTTTTCTGATCATTTTATTTTGCAAATTTGAAAACCTTATCATATTATTTGCTTCCGATATAAGCCTATAAATGATTTCTGGGAATTTCAAATCTCATACATGAATAATGACTGATGTTGATCCATATCTGGCCATAGCTGATATTGGGTTGAAATCCCCAAATGCAGCTAGTTTTTATGCCTGAATTTTTATTTTTATGAAGTTCAGTAAATTATGTAAATTGTTAAATATATATGCAAAATAATTTCTTATCTATGTTGATAATAATAAAGCAAATAAAAGAAAAATTCATCATATGATAAAGTAGAGCTTAGAGAACATGTGTACAGCCAAATATACCTCATGAGGCCAAACCTTTATTACTAGGTCAAGTTAGCTTGGTGTGAGAACTTGGCAATTATATTTAGCTATCATTGAAGTTTAATCCTATTTGTAATACTTGGTGCAATGTATCCGTACAAGATTGCAATATTGCTTAACAGGAAATAGAAATAGGGAGAGAATCTGGCGTGCTATGTAATGAGAAGTAAAGACTTACATGTTAGCAATTTAGCATCTCACTTCTGATAGCATGGCTTGAGACTCAATTTTCATCTAAAATATAGAATGTATTCAGTATCTTTTATTCATGAATTGAAGTGAAGTTTCTTGTGGTGTGGTTTGAATCCAGTCAATCCACTTATACCTTTATCATTAAGGTTTTGAAGGTTGGTTAGTTGCTTTTTTGTTTTTTTGTCCCTGTCATTATAAATTCTTTTTGGAAAACGGTTGAATAATTGAGTATGTTCAGATCCCATGGAAACAAAATTTCTGTCTTCGTTGGCTTTTTCAGCATTGATGATTGATTATAGATGATTTTGCATTTCTTTTTATGCAGAACAATTCTTCTGTTTGAAGATCCTTATATTAGGGCTTGGGCGTCAAGATGGACCTTTGTTATTGCTTTTGTCTTCAGGTATGAGTATGACTGCATTGTGTTGTGTGGGGTTTTGACCTAATAGTTTCCAATGAACATTTAAATTTAAAAATCGTGAAAATGCAGATTACTTTGGAAGTATTTTAACCTAGTAGACTGAAACTATACTTATAAGTTACAGGTTTCTTTTGTTCCTGTGGCAATATCATGTTGTGTTATGTCAGTTAGGAACTGAGGATATTATAAGTCGGTCAATTGGTTAAAAGTTAAAACCTGCAAATTGTTCTATTTTTGGTAACTGTAAAATTTACAGTGCGTCTGTTTCAATCTGTGGAGTCACATTTTTATTTTTATTTTTTAAATAGCAAGTCAGCTATCACCATCTAGTGAATGAGCTGAGGCTCAAGAGAGAATTACTTTATTTATTTATATATTAATTTTTATTCTGATTATTGTCCTTCCAGGCAATTAAATCTCAGAATTCTTAACAAATAAGGGTCAAGTCCTGGATACCAATATAGATAAATAGATAATGGATATTAGGGGAATCTAGAAACGAAGTTTTAAGGGTAAATATAGGAGTTTTCAAATATGGGCTGGATAACCTTATCTTGAGGTAACATCTCCTTGGTAGCCTGATCATGTCAGTTCGTATTTAAAATTGATTATCTAAGATAAGATCAAACTGCATTGCAAATCTTGCACATGGATATTGTCTGTGAATACAGCAACAGGCATGGAACACTTTGGGGTTTAGGTGTATAGATCATAAAACTTTCAAATATGAGAATATCTTTTGAATTGAGAGTTGGACACTTGGACACTTGGACCTATTGAGAGGCTAAACAACTAATTTTGGGTGACAAAATTAGCAAGCCAGATTAAGGTCTATAGAGAAGCTAACAAAGAAGCATCCAAAAATTTGAATGTATGCTGTTGATAGTGCTGTTAAGATCCATGGACTTTATAGAGATGGTTGATGTATTGAGTGTGTTAGAAGGTAGAGTCTGTAAAGGAGTCCTTGGGAGTATTTTTAAGCCACTAGAATTTGGTGAGGAGTAAGACAAAAGGAGGGCTAGAGCCTAGGTGCAAAGTTCATGTATGAGATGTAATGTGCCTCTTAGTGCCCACAGGGCACTTTAATGAAAATGCTTTGTCCATGCTTGCACAGTTGCACTTGGGAAGCAGCTAGGCACACTTTACTAACAGTGCTACGGAGATCTCCAAAAATGATGGGTGGTTAGTTGATAGTAGATGCAGTAATCACATCACAAAATCTTCATGCATCAGTGAGAACTGAGAAGGCCTATAAAGATGGGCAATGGTGTTTATGTTAAATTAGGTATTGTAGGCCCCCTTGTCATTAAATCTTGCATGGCACAAGGTGATGTTTTATGTGTGCCGGAGTTTGATGAGAACATGTTGGGTGTTTCCTGATGATATAGAATCACATATCCCTGACGTTCTATGGCATTATCAAGCCCATTGTACTCATAAAACCAATGTCTCTGTCACAAGGTTGGGCCATAGAAATGCCTTAGTTTTCTTCCTTTTGTCCAACATGTGGCAGATCTTATGGCGTAATGTGAGCAAAAGAAAAAGTTTTTTGGAGCCTCATGCATGATGGGCAAATCTTTACCGTTGGTAGTATTGTAGTAATAGTAGCACTTCCAAATAGAATACAACTACTGGCTCTCAGTCAAGATAGTTCTCCGTTGCATTGGAAGAGAGAATGTCTTATTGTCTTAAGTCTTTTTCATGGCCATTTTTAATTTCTCAATGCCCTAAGAAAGTATTCATAGGCTTTGTACAGAACTATTCTCCAAGCATGTTTATTACTTATTAGGAGTAATGGAGCACATGGGTGTAGTTGGCTAGGTTCCAATGTAGCTAAAAAATTTTGGTTTTACGATCTAAATTAAATTTTCAAAAGTATTTTCTATACTTTATTTTTTTGACGTATTTTGCTCTAGAGGATCAGTTCCTATATTTAGTATTAGTTCCTTTATTTTTGGCTCCTCAGAAGTCCTGATCCATAGGTTGTTTTTATAGAAACAGGAATTTTTAACTTTTTAAGTGATACTAATTCCTTTATATTCACTTGTTTTTGGTACGGCCTGTTTGCTCTTCCTTCCTTCCCTCTCTTGTTTTCTTATGTCCGTGCTATTATGTGGCTTTTGGCGTTAATTTAGGGCACTGTTTGGATGGTGAAGAATTTGTACATTCAATACACACTGAGGGTAAAGGTTTAATCTATTTTAGTTTTATAATACTACAGTCGTGACTCATGATTACCAGTACCTAAGGTTGGATCAGGGTTCAGATATATAATATTATTCATTCAAAATTCGTATAAAACAAATCAAATCACATGTTTTTGTGTGTATACTTTGTATTTCTTACAGCCTCGTGAAACCTTCTGCTCCATGTGTTTACTCAACTACCTCTCTGAAATTGTAGAACTGATTGTTATAAAACCCTGATGCCTTTCGAATATTAAAACTTGAGTTGGAATAAAGGGGTGTGTGTGGGGTGGGGGGTTAGAAAGAATGTATGGATAAAATCGTGGATGATATAGTTGCACTGAAAGTACTAGTTTTACAGATTAAGCTTTATTCTAATTACTGCTTTAATAACTTTGAGCTGTTGAAAGTACTAGTTTATTGAAAGAATGTATGGATAAAATCGTGGATGATATAGTTGAATTGAAAGTACTAGTTTTATAGATTAAGCTTTATACTAATTATTGTTTTCATAACTTTGAACAGTTAAATCGCCTTTTCAGGTGAGCATATTGGTATGCTGGAATCATGCTTTTCTACGTGGTCCTGACGACATCTTCTGTCTTGTTTTATTGGTAAGTTTACGTGTGCAAAGCAAGGGAAATGCCTTCGCTGAGTTATGTACTTTATGAAGTTTGTCGAAGGATTATAATATGCAAAAGGCAATGAGAATGACGGCACTTAATCAGTGCCTTTAGGATGTAAAATATTAGTATCAGTTATAATTATATACTAACTTTAATGTCCATAATCATCTTTTCCATTTGTTTTATGTGAATTTTGAAAGTTCCCCTAAGACTGTAGGAATATTTTTGTCTTTGTTTTTTCATTTTTATATAATTAGTTCCATGCTCTACAAACACGACTACGGAAGGATGCAAACTGTGCTGCATTGTCCCTTCGTCAACATGTAAGTTGTTGATTCGCTTCTGTCTAACTAATGCTGTTTTTATATACAAGTAATTCCTTTTCTGTATGCTTCTGCATTTAAGCTGCTGCAGCTCAGTATTTCGTATTACTCTGCGAACCTTTATTTTGAGACTTAATGTGGAATACATTATGTGATATGGCCTTCTCAGTTTCATTTTTTTAACCATGAATTGCATGCGGGCAAAAAGTTTGGTAATTATTTAATATAAAGTTGCCTCTTATGAAATTAAAAGGACGGCTTCAGAAGTAAAATTCTGAGCTGAATGCATTTTGTGACTTTCAACTGTGAATTGAACACACTATACATTTATTAGTACTCCGTAGTATAGTTCTGAGCTGAATAAGGGCAGGACAGCAGGAATAACTGGAAATTTTACTAGAGGTGGTTTATTCTTATTTGTTAGTGTTAGTATAAGTAATGCAAAAGTTCAATTGAATATATTTTTAAATATATTATTGTAAAAAAAAAAAAAAAAAAAACTTAAAATTGAATTTTAATTAACTACAAAGTAAAATGAATCTAATAAGATCTCATATGATTTTTTTTATTTGTTTTTTTTTATTTTATTTTTTTAGTCGAAGCAAAGTTGATGAATAGTGTCAAAAGTTAAAATGTGTCATCGAATTTGAAACGGAGAAAGTATTTAGTATTTGTAGTCAGCATGGCATATTCGTCAATCTAAAAAGTTGATTTATTTTCAATTTTGCTACAAATCATGGAGACTTATATTTTCTCTATAAAAAATATACTACTTATTTCAAATATAATTACCCTTCTATCTTTCAAATTCCATATTTTTCTTTTCATAATCGCTTTTTAATATTGTGTGCTAAAGGCAAATGATACTTTTATTAGAGATGGAGAGAGTATTTGGAAAATGTCACATTGAAATTAAATGTAAAATGTGAAGATAGATTATTTAGTTTAAGTATTGATGCTATATCCATGATCATGAATACTTATAAAATGTGGCTTATTTGGTAAGTTTCTTACCTTACATCTCAAAGTTTGAATTCTAAAAAGTGAGGGTGCTTTGAGGTAGGGATTTTCTACCCTTCTCTCTACTCTTGAGTGACTGGCCCGCAAATACTGGATTAAAAAAATCACAAGGATTTGGAGTTTAATCAAGATTCTTGTAAAAAGAAATTAAAAAAAAAAAAAAAAATCCGTGATCATGGAATAAATCATGTCTTCATCGTTTGTTCTTTGTGGACTTAAACTAAATTTAAATTTGTATCCTCTTCAAATGTGAGTTCATAAACTACCCTTAACTCCATTAAAACCGAATTGAATTGAAATGAATATTTTATAAGAGAAGGAAATTAGGAGTTGAACTGAATTTCAACATTAGATAACAGACCCATATTCTACTCATTAGGTCATAAATGGGAAAATGCTACACACAAGTATATTTAATATTTATATTTGTAACCTAGCATTACCTTTATAAATAAACTAGTCATTAAATTAATTCTCAACGTGGGACACTAAATTTTTATGTGACAATCAGAAATTTCTTTCTTCAAAATAAAGAAATGAAAGTAAATAGAGTACTCTAACAAGACTGCATAAAAGTTGGCTATTAAAATGAGCATAATATTTTTGGTGCAAATTAAAATGAGCATAATAGTTTAATAAATATACAAACAACTGTATAAGTGAGTGACATCTTAAAAAAGTTGGCTATTAGCCTATTACAGAGTATAATGGTTTTCATAAATAAATATACAACATTATAACTTGTTTATTCTCTTCCATTCATTTGAGATACTTAGTCTTAGGCTCTTAGTCCTTAATAGTTTCTTACTTTCTTTACGTTAAAACAACTTTTATCTTGTATAGTTACATAAAGAAAATTTGAATAAATGAATATGCGTTGATATTTGACCGTCCAAGTTTTCCTTGTTTGGCTGGTTTATTTGCCGTTTTGCTTTGGGTTCAATGTGAGGGGAAAAGAAGAGGGGTTTGTGGGTTGGTGTGAAAGCATAAAAGTATTGATTCATACAATGTATGTACCATTATAACTTATAAGGATGTTGACAAGATGCTTGACTCTTGGTAGTTTTCACCATCGCGCCTAAATAATGAGGTGATAAAATCCGACAAGTTTAAGAAAATGGATTTTCATTCAAAGTCCAACCGTCCTAATCTTATCAAGGCTTACTAATTTAGGTATTTGGTCTCCATAATGTGCCTAAATATTGTGTGGTTGGTTTAGAAGATGGCTATGGCTTTACTGCTTTAGGTGGATGATCTAAAACATGTGCTCTCTTGTTCTTTTTTTAAATTTTTTTTTAAAGCAATTTAAATATTAATACTTTGTGTGTAATAATGTTTTTTTTTTTTTCATCTTCAAAAATGTATCCCATTTATTTATCCTTTTTTTTAATTAAAATATACGGAGTACAATATAAATATGTATTTTGAGGTATTTTATTGGTTTTAATAGAAATCTTTTTAATCCAACAGTTCGGAGAAAATTACTTTGGTAAAAACATTTATATAGTACTTTCTTTCAAAAAAAAAAATGTGTATAGTACTTCGTATGATTGTTTTTATCCTATACTGTATATACAAATATATAATATTTGTTTTTTTAATGATATAAAGTGTTTACAAAGACATCCTTCCAAAAGCATAAGTTTATTATGTGATTATTTTTTGGGTCATACTTGGAGCTTGTTCCAAACTTACGAGAATGACAGTGATGCAACGCAAGTAGTTTTCGTTGTTTTTCAAGCATGTTTGGTTTTGATTTGTATGACAATCGATGACAAACGAATGGTCTACGAAAATCCACGAGAACAAGTCGAACAACATAGAGAATTTCTAGGTTTTTTACGTGTAAAGCACAATAAAATTGCTACTCTTTAGATCCCAATTCATGCAGCCAGTCATTGGGCAAGGCAAATTGTGAGGATTTGAATGATGAGTGGCCTAAAGATGATAAGTTGATAACGAGGAAACATAAAAGCGTGAAGATAGTAACAATTGAAAAGACAGGGCATTCAATTATTTCAATTCATTGAGCTCACACTTTTGAGTGAGGTAAGGCCAGCCAGAAATACAATGGTGTTGGGACCCATTTAATATTATGAGTTGCAAATTCCACGAGGAATTTTAAAGGGAGGAATGTTAGGCATTTAGAAATGCATAATAAAGGGTATTCATGTAATTATGTATATGTACAAACGAATAAATATTCTGATATCATTGGATGATCAAACGGTACCATTGAATATACAGTGATACGATATGCGCACATAATGGTATTATATATGCATCAGTTGTACTAAATTTATGTGTAAATAGTACCACTGGGGATTCAATGGTACTATATAAACTTTCACTTGAACAATCAGCATGTGGTCCCCCATCACGTGATACAATCTGACCAAAAAATAGGTGTGGTCCACCTACATGCCTCTCTCTTCCTATCTCTCTCCTCTTTTCTCTCTCTACCATGTGTTTTTATAATATTTTAATCAATGTTATGCATTAGTAAATGCATAACTTTCCTCCATTTCTAGTTCCTCCAAATTCCATTTCAAAATACTAAGTAGCGATCCTCATCGATCTTCAAGGAAATTTTACGTTTTGTTAAAACACCCCCTTACATGCAAGGTCCCTTTTAATTTTAGGGTCCTCATATCGTGGATTTAGCTCTAATATCATGTTAAATACAAGTACAAGTCTAGGCTGCATCCGCAAATCAAGATAGAGAGTTCATTTTACGAGACCAAATGAGGTTGCATCCCAAAAACCATATGACAATAGAAAGAGTAGCCCTTTAGTCTTATAAAGTGATTAATTCTCTTTTATTCAACTAATGTAGAACACTTACATATGGTGATACTTGGGAGTTTTTTTTTTTTTTTTTTTTTTTTTTTTTTTTTTTTCTTGAACGTAGTAATTGTGAGATATAAAAAATCTGACAAGTATTCGTCAACAAAATTCGTCAGTTATTCTATGCAATATAGTATGTTGTATTGTATATATAGTTCAGTAAAAATATATACTATCTCCGTTTTATATTATTTACAACGAATTGACATAAAATTTGAGTAGAAAATGTTAAATTGTTGCAAATAATATGAACCGAAGGTGGTATGTGTTATGGAATTGGCTTTTATGTGATTTGGGTTACTTACGTGTGTGATTTATACGAAGTAATAATTTGTTGGGTTGTTCATATTCATTTGTTCTTAAGATAAACATTACTCGTTTAAGACATTTTTCATTATCTAACATGGAGTTTGTGAAGTCTTTTTCCTTATGTTTTAGTAAATGGAGGTTAAGAATTAAGACAAGTGTGCTTTAATTTCTATGAATAGTATTGAAAGCTTTTAATGGAAGCAACCGTGTAGATGATCTAGAGTGTTTAATTTTCATTCTGCTACTGAGAGTAATGGCAGTGCATGATGAAGGATTTTGAGGGTTATGCATATTTTAAATCTACTTAATCACGTATTATGTCATGAAATGCAGAAACGTTGAAAAAGTCTACATAAATGTCGAAGATTTTTGGGCCTTGATAACAATTTAAGGTACATTATAATTTTTTTTAAGTGAAAAAACATTTCTCCTATTTACATATACTGATGCAAAATTTTAATATCTTTAATATCGATAAGTAAAAATTATAATAATTAAATACTGGTATTAAAATAATAATAATTAATAACTCTAATGATGAATTTGCCCAATCTATACTATATATTTTAAAAGACGTTCATAAAATTGTGGAGATTTGAACCTCAAACCTCATTGAATGGAAACCAAGGGTGTTGAGGGTAAAAATACCCCGTATACGTGGACCAATCCCACAGTGACACGTGGCCTAATTATGGGGTGACACGTGTCACCACGGGAAGATGCCACGCAATCCAGAGCTTTTAAGGTCTCAGGCCAATCCCATAGTGACACGTGGCCCAGTCATAGGGTGACACGTGTCACCACGGGAAGATGCCACGTGTCTAGGCAATATGACCCTTCTAATAAACAGCGCGCCAAAAAGCCCTAACAACGTCAGGGCCCAAATCCCGAGAGATGACGCTGAAAGCCGCAAAACGGCGCCCCCAGAGGGGCACGTGGCGATCGCTGATTGCGCAGCCAATCACGTCACGCAAATCTAGGGTATAAACTCTAAAGAGGGGCACGAATCCCACCCCTATAAATACCCCAATCATTTATGATGGGAGGGGGATTTTCAGACAATTAAAAACACAGAGCATTAAATAAGCTCCAACTTCTCTCTACTTTCTCTGTCTAGCCTTTTCCGTTCTGATCACTGACTTGATCGTCGGAGGCGAATATTCCGTTGAATGGAATATTCGTGGTTTTGCAGGTGGGACCAACGCATCGCAAGCAGAGCGTGACCAGTATCCCAGGAGATCCAAAAAAGACCTGAAAGAAAGGGGAGTACTAAATGCTGGATAATTTTACCTAAATGCAGAATAAGTTATTTTTTTTAAAAAAAATTATGTTCCAATTTTGTCCTTGTTTTAACTTAATCCTTTACACTTTTTTTAAATGGTGACTGAAATTGTGAATGAAATGAAAAGAATTGGCGAGTATAATGAATTGCAAAATAAAAAATGTAAAAACAAAAATCCTGATGAAATGGCAAATCAGTTTTTTCATTTTGGAAAGGGGTATTTCAGTCATTTTATTATTTTCATATCATTAATTAATTTTTGCATTTAGGTTATTTTGTACTGCATTTAGTACTTGCGATACTAGAATGTAGAATAAAAACCAAAAAAATCCAAAATAAATTATCACTGTCATTGTATTCTAATTTACCCATGTTAAATAAATTAATAAGTCTTTTAAAATTTCTAATGTAAAAATGAAATTATTCAAAGTATCGCTCGGGACAAAACATGGGTCACACACTAGTTATCACTTTAAACCTTGGTTACTGCTTGTGTAAAAAATTTATGTAAAATGCAATGATAAATTTTGAAAATCTATTTTTTTGATGGAAGTTATTCTTAGATTTTCAACCTTCAACATTCAATTTTGTTTAAATTGTTTCCTTCTCAACATATGGACATTTCAACTAAACAATTATTGATCTCGGTTGCCAAACATGGAAGGGTACTTAAGTGCACCTGTCAATTCAATGTTAATTCTCTACTATAAGCCAGGCATGGGATTAATGAGACTCATGAAGTTAGGAACAGTGTAGTTTTTACTCCATCGGTTTTTAAATACTTGTTTCACTTTTTATTTGTAACCGTTTTTAAATACGTGTTATATTTCCTTATTTAGAAAGCTTTTACAATGTTTAATTAATTTCTCTCATCTAGTGAGCCCAACATATATAATCTCTCCTCCAATTCTCTCCACAACTTTTGCTTTCTACAATTTTTTATCCTTTCACCAATCCCACTATCTCCATATTTTATTATTTTCTCCAATTTTTCCTAAAACTCAGCGCATGAAGAAATATAAGTATTTAAAAACGCAGAGAGTACTACTCTTGAAATACAGTACTATTAGAATAGTTGCTACGGAGTACTTGTTAGTAGGTGTGCAAAAGAGTAGGTGTGCAAATTACTACGTACTTTGCTTATCGAATATTCAAGTAATTTTAAATTTTTATTCAAAAAATAGTACTTAGGGCTTGTTCGGATTTACAGAAAACAACTGACTAAATTAAAATAAATTGTTTATAAGAGAAGAAAAATTGAAAATTGAACTGATTGAATCTGAACAGAACATGTCCTTATTTACTATAGTTTTTACAATTTACATTCATAATTGATAGAGTATATAACATATTCCTGGGCCTCAACCATAAAAAGCTAAAGTAGTTGAGAGAATATGAGGAGAGGGAAAATGATTTTGGCACACCAAAATTGATTTTGACACACCTCTATGTGAGAGTACAATTTTCTATGCTCTTCTCACACAAGGGTTAAGAGTGTGCCAAAATCAATTTCCGGAGAAGAGAGTATGAAATTTATAAAATATGATTTATGTTGGGTTCACTAAGTGAGAGAATTGAATTAAATACTATTTTTGTTTCATATTATTTGCAACGATTAGACATTTTTTTTTTCTACTTTATGTCGTTGCAAATAATATGAAACGAATGTAGTATTATAAAAGATTTCCAAATAAGAAAATGAAACATGTATTTAAAAACGGTCGGAAAAAAAAAAAAAAAAAAAAAAAAAAAGTGAAGCAAGTATTTAAAAACGAAGGTAATACGTGAAAGTTGAAGTTATTTATATTAATCTTTCCTATTATCATTCGGTAAGTTATTTCCGTTTTAGGTACAACATGTTTGTACCAACTAATGTCACAACTTTTGGGTAGATTATGGGTTGTTTATGTTGAATATTATCGAACAAATTAGACCCAATCAAATGGAAATTGATATTTACTTTCAAAAAACTGATTTGACACCCTCTCCTGACCCAATTCCCCCAACGTGAGCATATTTTCCTGATTTCCTCTAATTACAAGAGTGGCAAAATTAGGAGTTTAGTAATAAAACGAGAAACACATTTTTCCTCTATAAATGCATAATCAGTAACCTTTGTTGACAAGCTATGCATTTGGCTTATAAATGCTTTTTCGTTCTATTATACTTTTTCCATACTATTTGTATAAGATTTTGTACAATTGAAAAAGATAGAAGACAATAATTGACAGGGCATTCAAAAAAATTTAAAAAGGGAAAAAATATATATTAATAGAAACGAGACAAGTAAATAGGAATACCTTAAATAGAATATCAGAACAAATAAATTGGGGCCGAGGGTGTAATTGATAGTTTGATACAAAGGATAATGTAACCACCAACTAGTAACTATCCCAAACAATTAAGGTCAAGGTTAATTATGAACAACAAAGAAGTAATTTACTCTTTTTTTTTTTGTTTTTTAAAAGTATTGTTTTACAGTTTGAATGATTGAACAGCTAGTGTTGATATAATAAGGTGGGACTCCTAATATAAATGGTGGACAGCAAGAGCTGCCAATGACGCTTTAATTATAACCTCAGTAGTTAAGAACCCCTGCCCTCTTAGGATGTATACAGTTGGCGAGAAAAGGCAAGCACAATGCGACCCACAGGGAAACAAGCTTCCTTCATTTCTAAGAGGGCCCCATTTCTAATGCATCTCTCATTTCATTTATTTGCTGATGAAAAACATCAGTAATTCATTTATACAACAAAAGACATTTATTTTTAGTGCTATTTCTCCTTAGGAATTCAATTTATTTGATCTAAGCAACTGGAATTCATTGGCTGAGGGACCCAGAAATAGATAGATGAGAGTGAACTGGGAATAACTTGCTTGATTTCTTGTCTTTTCTTTTATGTAAATTTTACTACCAATCTTGTTGTGAGATGTAGAATTAATTCATAAGCTAAACTTGGAGAGAATTCTCTAAATAGAAGTGAAGAATGGCGATAAGTTGGATAAATTATTCATTTAAAGAATGGTGATGCTCTATACCGTACCCTAGTGGGCCCTTAAGCATTAGGAATGACTCTAAGGGTCTGTTCTCATACGTTGAAATTCAATCCAATTCAGTTCAGTTCAGTTCAGCTCCTAATTTCCTTCTCTTATAAAATATTCATTTCAGTTCAGTTCAGCTGAGTTCAGTCAATGAGAACAGGCCCTAAGTTGGATAATTAGATAGGATAAGAATTTAAAATGATGTTAACTCTTGTTTGATATAGATAAATAACTAGTAAAAATTGAATGGTAGAGGCGTAGGTACAATGCTTGTCGTGCATATGTTGAACATTAAAGGCATGTTATCTTCGGTTTATTTTCAGTTTAGTTTTAATAAGTTCAGTTTAGTTTTTAATTTTTTTCTCTCATAAAATATCCAGTTCAGCTCCAATAAGTTCAATTCAGTTCAGGCAATCAGAACATGCTCTAAGTCTAACTTTAAGAAAATATGAAGATTAATAAGTCCAATGAACATGAGATATCTTAGTTATACCTCCAATATTCATTGGAGTTTATGTTCATTAGAAGGTATTTTTCATGTTTTTTGAAGTAAAACTTGATGTTCAACATTTGCCTCCACCATCATATTTGTGGAGAATTAGGCCTTGTTCACTTTACCTTATTTTTGTTGAAGTGAAATTATATTTATTAAACTATTAAACTGAAATTATTATTGTTGAACTTAAATTATTTTTACTTAATTAAAATTAATTTTACTACTCTCTGTTATATATTTCTTCTTCGAAGTTGGTTTAAAAAAAATATTTTGAAATTACTGATTTTTACTAAATATTATTTAAGCCGGTGTGAATACATGCTTTGATAGGAATGAGTAAGAAAATTACCTAATTGCCTTTATGTATACTTTTCCTCTTTGCTCATTTTCATTCATTAAGGATCAAAATGTGTTTTACTCTTGCATTATTATCCTCATCTCATACACCCACCCTTAGGTATTATTTTGGGAGGGAGCCCTACTTCTCAAATAGAGATACATTTTCAAATAGAGATACGTTTTTTGTATCTCAAAATGACACTACTGTAAATAAAAAGAAAAGTATGGATTTTTTAATATTTTTTTGTACTTTTTTTATTGTCCTTTTCTTCTTCTTCATGCTCATCTTCTCCATCCTCTCTATCTTCTTCATGCTTTCCTCCATCTCCATTGACCATTCTCCATCTTCTTCATACCATTCTCCATCCTCCACCTTCTTCATGCTTTCAATAGAAAAGGGAGAATAGAAGGATATGCTCAACCCCTAAAGAAAGAGTGGTGTCTTTCTCTATTAAAACCGTTGCCATGTTTTATTTACCCATTGAAGTTTCTTATCTTCTACATTGAAAACTTCTGATTTTGTTTGAAAATAAAGGTTTTTTTTAGACAAAATTACAACATTAGCCCTACTATTAACTTGCAAAAAGACCATAGTGCCAATGTATCTCAAGTTGAGATACATGAATTTTCTCTTATTTTGGAGGAATTATTAACTTAGTTTTTATTCATATCCTCATTTCCCTTATTATTCCTATCCCTATAAACAAACAAAGGAATTCTCAAATCCCTTCTCTTATCTCCATGTCACTCTTCTCTTATATTTCTAAGCAAATAAGTTGTAGAGGTTTAAATTTTAAGGCCCTTTTTGGTTGGGAGGAAATGAGAGAAAAAGAAAGGAAAGGAAAGGAAAAATATGTCTTCCTATGTTTAATTTTGTTCTAAAAATTAGATGGATTTTGATAGTGAAATGGAAGGAAAGCTCCCTCCACAAAATTTTCCCTTTCCTTTCCTCTTAAAATTGGAGAAATTTGAGAGGAAAGAAAGAAATTAAATCTATCAAGTTTAAAATTAATTTTCCTTTTCCTTTTCCTTTTCCTTTTCTTTCCTTTACCAATGTCATACCAAACAATAGACTTCCCTCTTTAACCTTCCTTTACTAAAGACCAAACATTAGATGATCTAGTTTTTTCATTTTCCCTAGCTTCTCTTCCTTTCTTTTCCCTTCCCTTCCTTTCTCCTTCTTTCCTTTACTAATATTGAACCAAACAAAGCCTAATTTATTGGATTGATTATGATAGTGGTAACATAATTTACCCTATTTCTCGTTTCACTCGGGTAGCCATACCAAATTGACACACTACTTTGAGAATTGCTTGCACAAATTGTTAACTACTGTATTGAGTGTATTCAGTACCAATTCCAAATGAAAGTCATAGTGTCATGCTAGATGACCAAAATCTAAATCATCATTTTATGAGTTAATTAATGCATTTTGTTTTACTTTTACACGTACGTACGTTGTATCACAAATTCTCTATAATCATGCAACACAATGAAGGTTGTTTCCTTCACTAAACTAGTTCTTTAGAATGTTTAATATAAGTGGTCCCTTGTTTTTATTTTATTTTTAATGTCAATGGTTAGTTGCCTGTCTTTTTCTTGCTTTGAGTAATATTCTGTTAAAAATATGTAAGCTTTATGATATCATATTTCTCGCGTGGATGATAGATTGATGGAGAAAACAAAATTTGTAGTCATCATAAGAGACTTTGGAGTTTCACACGGTTGATTGAGAAATGAAAATACCCTTAAAATGCAGTTTTATCTCCCCTATTTAAAGTCATTAATGATTGATGAGGAGAAAGGAAGGGATCCTTTGTTGTGCATAATATAGTGTTGTCCATAACTATGTGAATGAAAGAAGAAAGTGTGGGAGCCTACCACTCTCTTCCACTTGATAATATGATGGCATTCAAATTTATTACTCTCTTAAATGTGTACATTGTATAATAGATTAATAGTTCTTAAATATGCACATACTTGGTATGTTTCTATACATGTGTTCATGAGGCCCTAAATTATGCTGGTGCGTTATGCTCTCTTGAATGTATATATTATATATCCTTAAATATGTGTAGATGGAGTTTCTTATACACATGCCCTCTAAAACAATGTGTTTTACGGGTGCTTCAAATCTTACACATATGTATTACTCCATTCCCCTAATATTGTAAGATAGGGGTTGGACACGGATTTTAAAAAGAAGAAAGAAATACAGAGGAATATAGATAGGGACTCATGTGATGAAGAGGGAAAAAAAAAAGAATGAAAACATATATAAATAGGAAAATGTTGTAATATTAAGAGATTAGAAAAGGTATAATTTAATAAGTATAGGCTAAAAGTCTAAAGCGCATATGTTTAGGTTCATGATAATATGATGTAGGATTGTAGGTGGTCTATCATCAATAATGTTTTACTTAAATCAATTTTAGATGGATAATTAGATATTGGATGTTTGTGAAAATTACAAGTATTAGTCGACCATTTATTTTGGTGATAATCATCGCAGTGTTCATTGTCAACCTAGCTCTAATAAATGGAGTTAAATGCTTAATTTATTGGAAAGGCTAAAGACAAAAGATAAGTACTTGTATTTTGAATTGAAAGGGAAGTAAAGATTTTTGTGACAAACCATTAGAAACATTTTAGGAAGCCAAGTCACTGATTTCCTCTTGTACGAACACATAGTTTAGTCACAATGCATACCCCATTGGAGATGAGCTCTGATTCTAAACTCTAAAGGGGGTTTTGTATTCTTGCAAACCTTCCAATTTCCATAGTAGAAGTATAATTATTTATTATTATTATTAATAAGTTGGACATCTAAATAAAACTAAAACAAGATGTAGGGAAAGATGAAAGAAAGAAAAAAAAAACCCAAAGAGTGAGACATCATCCAATGTGAGACACACTAAACACAAGAAAGTACTCAATACCCATACCCCCCTTTTCTTTCCTTCCCTTTCTTTGTACTTTTCAATTTTTTTTCACTCAAAAAAGTTGAAAGCAACAACACCCTGTCCCTCTCCCCTCCACTCATTTTTTTAATAATTTTTTAAAATATTATTTTTTTCCTTTCAAAATCCCATTTATTCATTATTTTACTAACTTACATTTTTCTACTTACTGCAAGGCTACAAACCCTTAAATAGGAAGTCCTAACTCCCATATCTGTGAACATTATTTTACACATCACTCTCTACTTTCTACTCATATTTTCCTTTTAATTTTGTTTCAACTTTCTACTTGTATACTCTGAACAAAGTAAGCCTAACTCTTTTCTTTTTTGCCTTCCTTAACTTCAACTATTTTCTCTCTCTTACTTGCTTACTTTAAACTCTTTTCTCTCTCTAATTAGTAAGTGTAGTAGTCTCAATAATTTTTCTGCTTCTACGTTAAATATAGGCTTAGCTTTTCTTTTCTCTTGTCCTGCTAAAAAAGAAAGGCTATACTATTAAGCACAGCTCTTGCTTTGCTTTCTTCTCTATCTCTGTCTCTCTCTTCCTGATCCACACTGTAGTCATATTATTGGTTTGTAATGGAATCACTGTCAGAGAATGAATGGTTGGGAAGCCCAGATCAGTGTCCTTGTTCTGCAACTCTTTTTTGTGAGTTTTTTTTTTTTTTTTTTTTTTTTCTTTTTTGGTTTTTGAAATATTATAAAATAAAATAGGCATTATTAGCTGTTATACTAGTTTTACATTACATCCCCTGCTTTCCTCTTTTTATTTCCAATTGTTTGGGCCTTCTCTATCCTTCCAACTTTCTTGGATTATTTCTGCCCCAATGTTGACAGTAGTCTAGAAGTTTGTTATACAATCTGCTTGGTTTCTGAGAAGTTTTTTTTATTTCCCAGGTATCTATTTTTGTAAATTTAACAGCTTTTTCTTCAATCTTCTTCTCTTTTATATCCTTAAATTAGTATGCTTACTACTCTTGATACCTGCTGTTATTCTTCTTTTTTATGTCTCTCCTGAAATTTGCCTATTTTGATTCCATTTTCTCTCCAAAAAAACCTTTTTGTACAGTATTTTTTTGTAATTGGGTTTTTGGGGATTCAGAAATATGACTGGAATTTGGAATTAAGTTAATAGCAATCATAGAAGTCACTCTCCAATATTGCCTATTGAAGCCATACCCATTCTTAGCTGTCCAGTATCCAGCATATTGCTTTCTGGTTAATTAGTTGTAGTTCTTACAAATTTCATGTGGTTTGATATATTGGGTGGAAAGATCATGTGTACTGGTAGAATTAAGTAACTTGATTTTATGTATTTATAGATTTACTTCTATGTTCAACTAAATGACCACGTTTATAATATTACTTGCACTTCACTTATGACTGGAGGAGGGCTTTTTGGGCCTCTTTCTGTCTCTCCCTCACTTTGTCTTAATCTTAATTGGTTTCTTAAGATTAATTAATCAATTTTGAAAATGACTGACTTTTACTTATCTTTGTTGTTTTTTATGTTGGTACTACCTCAGTGGAGCCTATATATCCTAATCATTACAAAGATTAGGTATTCACCAAATCTAGTCTAAGAATCTTGGATTAATAAAGACTACCAATATATGTCTGTGAACTATTCTTGTATTGGCTTTTTTGAGACAGAACAATGTTGAAGAATTTCTGCTAAGTATAAGGTTATTTTTCCTCATATCATATTAATTTATTGGTGTTACATTTCAATTACAGGAAGAAAAAGTAGGGTGGACAAAATTTGGGAGGGAGAAGGCTATTATATGGGCTATAAACTTACAAAAAATTACTGTGACTTGGCTGAGTTGAAGAAGGGAGGAATTGCTACTATTTCAGCCATTTTTGGGTCCTCTAGCTTTGATACAGAGAAGGCAATAGGAGAGAGGCTTGTGGATTTGAAACTTGGTAGGTTAGGTGACATTGGAAAAGGATTAGTGAACAACTTCAAGGGTCATTCACATTCTATTATGGACCCATTTTCACCAACAGCTGGATCATCAAAAAGACCCCGAACACCGGGTACCAGTAGCCAAGTGGTTTCGTGCTTAGTGGACGGATGCAAGGCCGACCTTAGTAAATGCAGGGACTACCACCGACGCCATAAAGTTTGTGAGATGCACTCCAAGACCCCAAGAGTTACAATTGGGGGTAATGAACAACGCTTTTGTCAGCAATGTAGCAGGTAATTTATCAATTAACTTATGAAATTTCTTTGAAAATTGTACTTTTTTGAATTCTGATTATGTGCTTATGTTGCTTTCAAGCTCATTTAGGTAAGAACTGGCAATTCCGGTAAAAGAGTTTTCAGGTTCGGTTTTGGGTGTATAATGGGTTATATGCTTAAGTATAATCCAAAGTCTATCACTTCAAACTATATACCGGGTCAAATTTGTTTAATTTGTTCAAGTTTTTCTCAGTAGCTTCAGATTCGGTTTGTTGTTGTAAGTGACTACTGATACTGCTAGTATACTCTTGTTGGCCTATAATATTTGTACTAATATAGATTAATATAAATGGTTTGGATATTTATAGTGCTGCTCCTTATGGAATGGCAGCATTAGGTAGTGTTAACTGTAGCTGTTAGTACTTACTTGAACAGTTGAACTGTGGACTGATACCATAAATGACTATAGATGGAAGAGTTTGTCTTAAATTCTGGTCAATTATGATGCAAAGACAGTTTAAGTTAATTAAGGTATTTTGGGTGTGATTTTTTTATCCCCAATAGTGCATACTTTATTTACACACCTAATTAGTCCTAATAGTGAATACTCTGGCCATTTCCTTCAACATCTTTGATTTGTATTTGTAGGTTTCACTCACTAGGGGAATTCGATGAGGGGAAGCGGAGTTGTAGGAAACGTCTTGAAGGACATAATCGTCGTAGAAGGAAGCCTCAGCCTGAACCCCTACCTGTGAATCATGGAAATTTCTTTTCTGCTAGCCAAGGTTTGGATTATCCTTCAAAACATATGCATGACATGATTATCCTTAAAATCTATGAGAATGTATTGCATTTTCTTTTAGTTATGAGATAGATTTTGTGCTCCCATTTATAGCTAGAGAAGCAAGCACAAGCAGAATTGTCTTTACCTGACCCTCAACTTCCCTTGATTGTTGAACTGAAACCTTTGTAAGCTGGAAAGCATTTGAATTTTGGAAAAAAAAAAGTGGTTAATTTGGTGAACCTTTTGATGATACTGAAAATGGCTGCTTTTTTTCTTAGGTAGTAGATTTTTGGCATTCAGCAACCAACCAATAATTCCAGCTACATCAGTAATGTCAACTGCTTGGTCTACTGTTAAATCTGAGAGCAGCCCAACACTCTACAACAGCGCGACACCTAGTTCATACTCTCCGGCCTACAGAGGCAGACAGTTCCCATTCTTACAAGTTCCTGAATCCCCACTTACTGGAGTTTCTTCAGCTGGTCAAACACTTCATCACGATCCCAATAATGGTGGCGGAAGCAGCAGCAACAACAACCACAACACTAACAACCAGAAAACACTTTTCTGCAATAGCCTGAACCAAGTGATTGACTCGGATCGTGCTCTCTCTCTTCTGTCATCAAATGCTGAGACTCCCGAGATGGGTTTGGGTCGTACCTTCCATCATCCGAGCCCTATAAACCCTACTCGGCCAATGCTTTCAAGCCTGCACTTCAACAGCGTTCCTTCTCAGTACTCAGGCTCCTCCCAAGGCCATGGTATGGAAGGACATCCTACAGGTTCTGGACTGTTCTCGGACTTACGGAGCAGTAACAGCCTCTGCCAGGATGTTTTCCAGAATGATACTGGTGCATCTTCTACTGGTGGAGGTCATCAAACACTTTCCTTCTCTTGGGAGTAATTAGTTGCTGTTGCCATTTGTTCGCTTGTCTATTCTCTTTCCTAATCCTAATTAATCCTTAATAAAAAAAAAAAAAATACTTTGTTGTATGTTAACTTTATCTTTATTTCCAAGTCTTAAATTTGTTGGCTTTTCCTTGAATTTGGTTGCCTCTTAAATGCTTGACAATTTGTGTGTTCTGGGATACTACAGTCCCAAAAGAGATGTCTCACTTTGCATTTTTAACCTACAATAATTCCAAACTTCCCTTACTTTGTTGAACCTGAGTTGTCTGCATACTGTAGCTCTTTAATTTGGCCGTTTCTGTTTTCAGTTCTCAAGGGTAATTTCTCAAAAATCACTCTTTCTAAAGATAATATTTTTACTGGGATTATGTACTTGTATTATTTATGCAACTTCTCTAGGAATATGTTACATAGACGAGAAATACAAGGTGCTGCATGTCTAAAATCTAAACTACAGGTTTGTTTTCTCATTAATTTTTTTTTTTTTTAAACAAAAGAACTGTTTCAGCTTGTATTATAAGTATGAATTAGAGTTTTCAATACAATACTCATTGTTTTCTTGATTGTCAAAAAAAAAAAAAAAAAAAAAAAAAAAAAAACAATACTCACTATTTTACTGTTACTAATTGCTGAAGAGTGTATTCAGATGTACAGTTTATTTCAATGTTAAAAGGTTAAGAATGCCAGAATGGTGGTTAATTTGAGGGGATAGTTAGCCAGGCAGGTGTCTTTAGATCCCTAAGATTGTACGGAGTATGAAATACGGAATTTGGTATAATAGTATCGATCACTAGATTTGAAGTCTATGTTAAAGTTTTGCAAATGCTAGTATTTGAAGTTCAGTTTAAATTATTACCCTGTTCGTTCTACAATAATATTTCTAGTTGAAATCTTTTGACTTTTAATTTAAAAATAAGAGAGAATCTTCTAAATTTCTATCAATCTATGAGAACAAATACTACGAAGTCTAATTTGACTCATCTTGGTAAGTACGTCATTAATATCTATATATTTTTTGTTAGTGTGGGATTAAAGATATTTGCAAAATTTGCATCGTTTTACATAAACATAAACATCATTCTGAAATGGGAGGAGTAGCTTTCAGGGATTTTTTTTAATTACTTTGATAATTAACAACCAGCATAAGAGTAGTAACAACTAGTTCAACATTTATTCGATATTAAAGACTTAAAGTCATGAACTTAAAACCTGGAATTGAATTGGTTTTTACTTATCAATATTGATTTTCTACTAATTGAAACGAAATTTAATTTTATTGATCATAATATTTTCTTCAGGATGATAATTTTTTTTTAATACTATGTAATTAATTAAACTAATTCTTGCTAATCAACATACCTTAAAATATTTAAATCCTTTATCAAACTATTGCTAATATGAATAGTAAAAAACAATAAAACTTGTACGTACACAAAAAGTAATAGAGTGAATAATATTATACAGTAAAATTGGAATTTGGAAGTAGTGATGGCCAATTAATAGACATGTGAATATACCATTCTGGGTAAAATTTTGTACAATTACTTTATTAGTGGACTCGTACTTTTGCTAAACATAACATCCCAAATTGTAAAAGGTTTCGAGTCTCTCAAAATAATGTCTTTCATATAAGATGTGGTGAGTGGTAAGCTGGTGACATATTATTGTTTATATACTATAGTAAACAAATATGGAGAATTCCGTAGATATTTTATAACTAATGATATCTGCATAATTAAATATCTTGAACTTCACTGTGTTTTTTTATATAATGGAATTCTTAATTATGTTTTGTGTTTATTGATTAACGTGCATGCAAGACTTCTGGCAGCATCATCCGAGTTATTTGTTAGTTAAGTACAAATTAAAGTAAAGCATTTTCTTACTTATTATAACTTTCACACAATCAAATGTTACAAGTTTGACTATAATTAAAATTTTATTTTCACACAAATGTTGCAAGTTTGACAATGATCAAAATTTTATTTTCTACTCATAAAAGTTATTAAAATAAAATAAAAACGTGATGTTTAAAATAACATTACTCATATTAAGATTAATCCAATAATTTTTCAGAAGTTAAAATCTCCGTATCAAAATAGTACTCACAAATACTCCGTAGTCCGTATATTTATACTACTTCCGGTTCCTATTACTTGCAACAAATGAGTATTATTTGTTAGACATAAAATATTACTTTGTTACGAGTAATAAGAATGAGAGGTGGTATTATTGATGTAGACAAAATATAGATAAACAAAACAATGGAAAAAAGTCACATGGTCGTTAAATATCTACATTCTACAACTAATATTAAACGGAGTGTATTGGTACAAATAGCAATCTTTAGAGTGATCGAGGTTCGAGGAGGATTTTAAAAACAAAAGGAGGTTACAAGGACGAGGACATGTTCGTGTTTACGCAAAGAAATTGGCTTCTTCAAAAACCAGTCAACTTTCTTTTTTGGGTGCTTTATATTGATACCATTTATTTTATTTATTTTTCGGTTTGGAATAATTATAAATACTTTATAGGTCACAATTGTCGCATCAATTTTGTTTTTAAACAAGATTAACATATTAGCTATTGGCGCCATGAGATGAAGGGAACTACATGTCTCATCTTTACTTCTATAAATATTACTAAAATAACAACCGCTGACATCATTCCTTTTTTCAAATTGTACACGTGTTATCTTCTCATTCATTTTTTTTCCACCTAAACTTTTTTTTTACGTTTTAAGTTTTTTTTTTTATATATATAAAAAATCTAACTATTGATTGCAAAGTAGTTTAATACGGAGTAGAGTACATGCATTAAGACAATACTTGTTGGTTATTACCATCTTATCTTTAAATAAATTGTATATATTAGAATATATCAAAGTAATTTATTGTTGTCATTTTTTTTTTTTTTTTGATGAAATAGAGAAGCAGAGCTCCAAAACAAAGAGGAAAAAGCAAAAATAAACAAAGCAACAAAACAAAAGCAAAGGAAAACAACAAAACTACTAGCCTACGCAACACCACAAGCTCCTTCCAACACTAAGGAATTGGAACAAGCCTAGCCCTTGCCACCCCACTTAAATCCTCCAATAAAACGGTCTGAAGATCCCTTGGGACCGCCTCAAAAATCACTATCTTTTGATCGGAGCTTACTCCGAAATTAGCTAACCAATCAGCTGCTCGATTAGCTTCCCGGTAGCAATGGTCGACACTAACCTCCCATCCCTGCCTCGAGATAAGAGCCTTACATCGACGGATAATATGAATAAAAGGGGAGTTAGATGGTGTAGACACCTAAAAATGTCTCCCCAAAACCAAACCCGATGATGAATAACTTTTCACCGCCATTATAGGTCGGGTTGAGTATTTCATCTTGGAGTGCTTAAATTCACATTTCCATTTCATAAACCAACCCAATTCCTAGCCCATTTCCCCAAACCATAACTTATTTTCCTCTTTTCGTGCCTTTAAACCCAAAATAATTCATTTCGTGTCCTTTAAAATCATTTATTTCGTGTCCTTTTTATAAAAACGTTTAATCCAGTTTATTTTGGTCCATAATCTGGGTCCAATGATTGAATAGTTGGATGGGGCTTTAAAATAGCTTTCCAACAATATATTATAAGCCCAAATCCGAGTTATAACGAATAAGTTATGGCCAAAATATTAAACTGAGCCTAACCGAACCTAAGCCCACCTTACCTACGACCCAATGATCATGTGGAGGGTCCAAATTATTTAATCTCATTCCTAAACCAATTAGGATTAATTGGAAGCTTATATAAGTTTCTAAAAGATCTTAATTATCCTTTTTGAAAAGATAAGATTAAATAGTTTGAAATTGAATAAAACTCCTTTTTTTGAAAGTCCTATTTCTATCCGAATTGAAAGACATTCAAAGATAGACAGATATTATTTTCGTGACTCATAGTTTTTATCCAAATTTTATATGGTTGGATATCCATTGAAATTATATTTCCAATGATATATTATAATATCAATTCCGAGCTATAACGGAAAAGATATGAATAAAATGTCAAACTCTATCCAAAACTGACACCGTCCCACTATTTCGGCTATATCTTTTGTTATACAAAATATTTTAATCTGATTCTAATTGGGTTAGAAAGTAGACTTCAAGATCTTTCCAACGATATCTTATTAATCTTATTTCGATTTCTGGATCAAAAGATATGATAAAAACAAAAACCGCAAAAACTGCTGTCTATCGCAAGAGTTTTATCCGATTCGAATTCTTATCTTTTTCTTGATTCTTCGGCCTTCTTTTTTCTCTATAAATAGAGATCATATCACCCCTTTTTCAATCATCAACAAGCTTGATCATCAAATAATTCTCTTCTCCCTCTCTAGCCTAAACACTAGCCTCCCTATTCTTTTATTCTTCCCTTAAGCACTCCAAGGAGTCCATACAATACCCAAAGTTCTATACTTAAACCAAGGCGTGAAAGGTATAATTAACTGAGGGTTTGGACCAAATCAAATCTATCTTTATTTAATTTAATTTTCAATTTGCTTTATATTTTTATTGAAGTTACTAACAGTTTATTCATGATGTAGCAATTTAAAGGAACGCGCAGAATGTGAGTAATTAATTAATTTAATTACTCTTATTTTATTTTAATATTGCTAGTATCATGATTAGGTTAATTTTATATTTGATTTGACTAACATTATTATTGTTGAATTGCTTCCAATATTAATGTTTATTCTATTATTGTTATGATCACCATTTTGCATGTTAAAGGGAATATGTAATTGAAAATCACGCCTAATAAGATAATTTGGACAACCGATTTAAGTTCCTTTTTAATCTTGTTATTAATTCAAGTGATCACTAATATTTTAGAATTATGTGTTGCATTAATATTAAACCAATTTAGCTTAATAATAGTTTGGAGCAAATTGAATCTTTGTTTGTATGCCTTTGAGATCGCAGGAATCACTTTTCACTATAAGAATCGAGTAGAGGTCAATACGGGCGAATGTGACTCCATGACTCACTTCGTACCATCATCCCCGATCCTCCTTTCGTGGTTCCGAACCATATGGAGTTAGTAATCTCGTGGATTATGAATGGGGTGTAACCTTCACGGGTCAATCATTGTTGCCTATCGTTGTCCCTTATTCGTGGTTGCCTTTTATGATCCGTGAACGGTTTACAAGTTCCTTAAAAACTTGTTGGCGACTCATTACTTTCCTTGTCCCTAATCGTATACGTCAATTCCCACTTCCTATGAGTGTCAAGCATATTCACACATGCTTTTAACGTAGGCGCACGTCAAACGACGCCTACAGATGGGCATTCATCTAACAAAAGTCGAACTACCACCTCCGAATCAACAGATAATTGCACCTTCTTATGTCCACCATTCCAAGCTATTGCAAGTCCTCTTAACACACCAAGAAGCTCTGCCTTTGTGTTAGAGCACGACCCACAATTCATAGCAAAGACCTCGAACAATTCACCATTCTGACCTCGGATTAAACCACCAGCTCCTGTTTTTCCCGGATTGCCTTTCGAGGCTCCATCCGTGTTCAAACGCACCCAACCCACACTTGGAAATTGCCACCTAATGAAACGTTCCTCCTTTTTCTCTTTACCTTCGCCCAACTGTAAAGGGGACTTATCCAAAGCTCTAACAATGTCTCCCACTCGAGTTTTAATAAAAGTAACTTGGTCAATTGGAATGTTAGGAGCCCTATTGAAGCAACGCTTATTCCGCCACCTCCACAACCACCAACAAGTGACAACAAAGATAATTGGCCACTGATCCTCAAACTTAGTCTCATCCTCGTCCAGATTAAAAAGCAACCAATCTTGGAGGGTTTGTTCTCGCAGCAAATCTTCATCCCTCCACCCCAAATCTCGCCACACCACCCTTGCAGCCGGACATCTCCTAATAATATGCTCCGAATTCTCTTCGACCTCCCCACAAATATAACAACGAGGATCATCCGTAATCTTGCGTAAAAACCTGTTAGCATTGGACATTAGCCTGTCTTGAATTGCCAGCCACAGAAAGAGTCTAATACGCTAAGGCACACTAGCTCTCCATATTAATTTCCACCCACGCACTTGCTTAACAGTAGGAGACGAAGCATTTCTCACAATATTTAGTGCAGATTTAATTGAGAGCCCCCCTGATTGTGATCCATTCCAATAAATCTCATCAAATTCCTCTGCATCCATCGATAATTCATGAGAAGCTATATCACTCAGCACTTATTCTGGAAGATAATCAGCAAACACTTCATATTTCCAACCTCTATTGTGATCCCATAACTCATTCACAGTAAAATCCAAGATTCCAGGAGGTGGCTCAAGTAAGACCTTCGATATCAAAGGTTCTTTATCCACCCAACGATGATGCCAGAACGACGTTTGGCTACCATGACCTACAACCATTCCAATCCCTTTCTTTAAAGTATCAATGTTCTCAATGATTCCCCGCCAGGCATTGGACGCATCACGCTTCTCCTTGAACATTTTAATGTCACACCGACCTTCACAATATTTATATCTTAGCACACAAGCCCACAGAGAGGTAGGCTCAGCCAACACTCTCCACCCCAACTTAGTGAGGAAAGCAGCATTGGTTTGTCTCATAGCCCGAATACCCAGCCCTCCTTCCAATCTAGGTTTTGTAATTTTTTCCCAGGCTACCAAGTGAATCTTTCTTTTCTCTTCGCTGCTACCCCACAAAAAATTCCTCACTTTTCGATCAATCTCATCGCAAGTGGTTTTAAGAATCTTGGTTGTTTGCATCGTGTAACAAGGAATCGAAGCAAGACAAGCTTGAGCAAGAGTGTTCCTCCCAGCCATAGACAAAGTTTTTGCTTTCCATCCTGCTAGTTTAGCGTCAATTCTATCCGGAAAATATTGATATTTTTCCTTAGACGCCCTACCATTAATAGTAGGAACGCCAAGGTAAACACCCAAATCCTCTGTCTCCTCAATGCCCACTGCATAACAAATTGCGCCCCTGATATCTCCATGTGTATTTCCAGAGAAGAAGACTCGCGATTTATCATAGCTGACCTTACTGCCAGAAGCATTACAGAACCTATCTAAGCAAGATTTCATCAGATGCGCCTGTTCAACGCTCGCTTCACAGAAAAAGATTAAGTCATCAGCAAAAGCAAGGTTAGAGATAGCTGGTCCATTTCGACTTGCTCTCACAGGCTTCCATCCTCCAAAACGCACTTCATGTTCAATTAAATGCGCAAGTCTTTCCATGCATACTACATATAAATAAGGTGAAAGGGGATCTCCTTGTCTGATTCCACGGGTCGGGGAAAATTTTTCTGTTGGCTCACCATTCCACAAGATCTGCAAATTAGCCGAAGTAATACATTTCATAACTATTTCGACCATGTATTGAGGTAACCTCAACTCCATCAAAGATTCCCTGATAAAACTCCATCTAAGCCTATCATAGGTTTTTTCGAAATCAATTTTGACCGCCATATATCCTTGCTTTCCTTGTTTTCTCCTCATCGTATGCAACATTTCTTGGACAATGATAACATTGTCTGTAATTTGACGCTTCGGAACAAAGCTGCATTGGGTGGGAGAAATTAGCTTTGGTAAGATCGGCTTCCATCTATTGACAATAACCTTGGTAACAATTTTGTAAATTATATTACAAAGGCCAATCGGACGAAATTGTTTCGGAGATTGTGGAATATCAGTTTTCGGGATTAGGAACAGAAATGCGTCATTCAAACCCTCAGGGAAATTTTTTCCTTCAAGCACTTCTCTTACTAATCGAATCACACTCGGGGCAACTAAACTCCAATAATTCTGGAAGAAAAGCGGCTGGAAACCATCAGGTCCGGGAGCCTTAAAGGCCTTCATACTCATCAAGGCCTTTTTAATCTCACACACCGCAAAAGGCCTGGTAAGGCAATCTCTATCAACAACCTCAATTTCAGGAAAATAATCCACCAGCAGTCGATCCCCTGTAAACTGATTCTGTTCCTCTTGGAATAAACTACTCCAGTAATTCACTACCAAGTCTTTCACTTCACTCGGATCACTTATCCACTGACCATTAGGATCTTGCAAAGTCGAAACCTTATTCCTCTGCCTTCTAATAACTGTTGGGGTTTGGTAAGTCCGACTCACCGCGGAAACAACCCCGACCTAAGGAACCACTCGCAATTAATAAAACCATAAAGCATAAATAAATAATCACAAGAAAGGAAGAACAAATCTTACCCTCGAAGTGAGCTTCGCCCTTACAAGAACGGGCTCTTACTTGAAAGCTTCGAGCACCGCAAACGCCGTGCCTCCAACGGTATCCACCCACAAAGGACGAACACGACTTTAAGGTCCGCTACCTTGGGGTTAGCAAGGTCCGACCAAAACCCGAGTGTTATTAGAGTTTAAGAGTTTTCCCAAAAATATGGAATGCTCTTTCTAACTCCCACTCAAGCAAAGAATTCTCAAGCCATGCCATGACTATTTATAAGGAAGTATGCCTTGTGAATTTCACTCATCTTTCAATGTGGGACTTTTCACAAAAAGATCCCACATAGAAAGATTGGTGAATTCAACCCTTAGTTAAATAAACAAAGGAACAAGTAACAAGTGTCACATGGTTAGGTGTGGACCACTTTCTCACTTGGTCCCCAAGGCATTTCACATGCAATGTGAACTAACATGTGTCACCCAACCTTGAGCCCCAAGTTGGGTTCGGTTGGCCCATTTTATTTTGGCCCGTGTCCATGACCCATCAACCCGGGTCCACGGCCATTGCCACATGTGTCGCCACTGTGGCGCGCCGCAACCATGGCGCTGCCACGTGGCACGCTGCCACTTGGTGGCTGCCACTAGGTGGCTGCCAACGTGGCTGCTGCCACTTGGCGGCTGCCAACGTGGCTGCCACGTGTGCTGCCACAAGGCGTTTTGCCATGTGGCATGCTCCTATTGGGCATGCATTCCTAGCCTTTTGCGTGGCTAGGATTTTACTTGTTACTTGATGCATTTTCCCGTCTCGCCAAATCCTAAATTTTGGCTCGACATTTGAGATTCTCCGACGCTCGGTTTCGACGCTCCAAGCTCGAATTTCGAACGTCTAAATGTTTAACACTCGGGCGACGAATTAATTTCTTCCGAATTAATTCGTCGAGTCAGTTCGTATATTTTGCTTGGGTGTGACCCGAAGGGTTCAGTCAAGATTAAGCTGTAATATTAATTATATTAATATTACTGATCGGAAGCGGCCTCCACCCAGGCATTCCGATCACTTGACCTTGCTGAATATATTAGCTTTCTAATAATTTTGAACCCGCTATCAGAATAATACACTTGTTCGAAGGACACCATTCCTTTCAATCTCCCACTTGTCCTTCCGGACAAGTGTGCATTTAGTGTATAGCCCCTTTCCTATGTCTCTTCATGTCTCTTCATGAACTACAGAGTAAGATTACTCGTCATCTCTGTTACGTCCAGAAGTGTTTCTCGAAATTCGAGTTTGACTGTCGATAAGCAGATGATTTCTAAAATCCATCTGAGCACGGCCATGCATTTTCACAGTCTCGCTCTTCGAGAGGCCTTGTAAACAACAAGACATGTTCCCTATTGTTAGTAGGGGGACATTTCTAGTCTTGTAATGTAGCTTCTCTTACTAAGAGGACTCACCCGCCTGATATCTGTCTTTATAATCCCCAGTTATGGCAGACGTTTGGCGGATACCAAAGCGGACCAGTACTCAAACAAGAGATCTCCCACTACTCATGGTCAAAGGAAAAGAGTTCCGATAGTAATAATGAGAAAATACTTATGACGATTTTTTAAATCTCTTAAAGTATCCTCATAGGTCGATCCAGTATGGTTCTAAACCAATACCTGTGCAAATGATTTATATCCTCGTAGCACAAGAAACGGTGCTATAAATCATACTACACACTAATCTCTGATGGTCATCAATCGTCCACAAAATATGACCTTGATTAGGGATAATTTTTGATTAAAATATTCAATGTTCACTTAATATGTGTTTCTTTATCCAAGCCATTGACTTGATACCCTATTTTGAATATTTATTAAAATCGAATGGACTCATTATTTAATTCTAAACCACAATTAAATAGTTTTGTGGAATATTTAGAAATATTTTATTCCACTATGAAACTTCACAATGTTTCATCTTATGATAAATGGTTTTTCCCAAATGTTTTAAGAGTAGTACTCTTCATAAAAATCACACTCATATTTGATATGCTTGATTTCTTTCATGCAATTATGAATGTTGTCGTTCACTTACTGCATAGGTTTAGTTATAATTACTTTGCAAACCTTAGCATCTTCATTATCCACCATTTCCATAATAAGATGATAAAATTTTGAGAGTGTTAATGGATTACATGTGATTCAGGATTTATTGTCCAAGCAATGGCTCCCACTCATTTTTATGATTCGAGACCTTCTACTTGACAACCTACAATCATCAACGTTCAACAACGAACTTTTCCATTTAACATCTTTCCTTATTATTGCCTTTAAGGCAACAATATTCTCAACATATATTTTAGTAGACTCCCTGATGATGCCTTGCTTGGGTTTCACTCCAAGCGACTCACAACGATTTGGGATACCCTAATCACTTGTGAGCATGGAAATTTTCCTTAAATTCCCGCACATTATACATGGATGCACATCCATGTTACCATTCTCAAGCCACGACACTTCTTGCCTCGTGCTTATAAATGGCTTCCTTGCTAAGGATCTAATCCTTGTTAAGGTTTGTGCTTGCAACATCAAAACTCAAATTATATTTGTTTCCATGCGTCAAGAACTCATCCAACTACTTATCTAAGTTCTTTGGATGTTCTTGACTATAATCTAATGATCTAATACTTAGATTAATGTCGATTGGTATTATATACGTACTTCACATGCTCTAAGCATTTAAGTCATCTGACGATTCCATATCATAGTTTTACATGATGGATTTAATTCTAGAATTATTCTCAATTTTATTCCATCCATGTAACATTTAGCTCATACAGTTACACTGAGTCTTGCCAAATTGTTTGCTATATGATGTGGTTGAAAGTCTCCTACTAGAGTCTTTCTCGTTTGACTTAGTACTTAGTCTAGCTTATACATAGGTCAAACATTTACTTAGCTTCATACATATGGGTCGAAAGCCTTTCAAAGTCCTTCATGTTTAACATGGTAATTTCTTTTACTCATTTAAACATTTAATTAAGTCTATACCATAGAACTTAATTTCCAACATGTACTAAGTATCGTCTTTAGCTCGGTCCATTGTCGAAAATACTTTCAAATCTAAACATTTAGCATTTGATGGTTGTTTCACAATAGAGTTCGTAAACTTCTTGTTGGACCATTACTTTTGCTCCCACTAAACTTCTTGTTCATCAGAATTTCTATGTTTCTCCATAAGTCAATCCTCTTATTAACTTTATGAGAAAACACGTTCCAATTCCTTCATGCAATGCTTCCTTTAATCCTATGACGGATTCCATGTGCTCGCTTTCAAATCTAGCATTATTTAGATTTTCAAAACCCTTAGACTATTCCATAGTCACTTCCAAAATCCTATTTTGGGTAGGAGGTTTTTGTATCTATTTTGCCATATTTCATATGTGCAATTTTGCTAGATCAATCACGAAAAGACTTGAGCATTCCGATTGGTGAATGGGATTTTATTGAAATCAACTCCTTGATATAAATTATATCCTTTACAACCAATCTAGCTATGTATGCATATACATTTCCACATTTGTTAGTTTTCTCCTTGAAAACTTATTTGCAATCGATGGGTCTTTCACCTTTCATGCAAATTAATCAAGTTTCAAACATGATTTTCAAACATGGAGTCTATTTCGGATTTTCATGGTCTTTAACCATTATTTGGAATTTGGATTTGTCGTAGCTATCTTACAAGACATTATTCCTTTACTATCTAATAGTAAATAGTATGCTTGTAAGTCTTAGGTTTGATTCTAACTTAATAGAAAATTTATAGGATTCAATCCAAGCCTTTGGTGAATTCTATACCTATACGGGGCAATTGCAACAAACACTGAGTTTTAAGGCGCTTTCAAAGCCCTTTTATTATGTTGATCTTACTCCAACATTTTTAATGTTTTGTGAGTAATGAATTCTCTTTTAAGGCACTTGTAAAGTCCTTTTGAGTATTCTTGATCAAGCATTATCATGAAGTCCTTTAAGGTCTTCCGAGATTCTCAGTTCTAGTTTGTTGCTAAGTTCGATGGTCATCGAGTTCATTTGTCTCCCACTTGTCGTTTTGGAAACGTGTTACTTTCCAGAAAGACACTACTTAGAGCAACAAACAATTTTTGTTCTCAATTAGGATGTGGAGGTAATACCCGTAGTCTCACTTGAATGCTTACAAAGAGACATGTATATTGTCTTTGGGTAAAAGTTCGTTGTGAAACAAACAGTTAGCTCCTACTTGAGCTATCTTAGTCTTTATTGAGCCATTCAGCTCCCACTGAGTCACCTAGCTCCCACTGAGCCACTTTGCTCCCACTGAGCTAGTGAACTCCCACTGAGACTAAGAGCCTTAGACATATACTTGAAAAGACTTTTAGAAGTTATTTCTATCCATAACTGAATATGGCGTCCTTTCTTAGCTTCGACACATTGTTTAGTGTAACATTAGTCATTTGTGCAAATCTTTAAGAACTTTATAGGAAGGGTTGTGAACCATCATTGTTCGAGTCATTTTCAAATGACACCGAGGTCTCCATGAAGACACACTATGTTCTTTGTGGAGTTATTTATGAAAATTTCCATTCATAACTTTGAGATAGTCACGCTTGGCTCAAGCAAACATCGCTCGATCTAATCTAGACGTTTTGATATCTTGCCAAGTCGATTCTGTACTTCACTGAACTCTTGAGCTACTCAAGTCAAGTTTGTTCACATTTGATGAATATAGCCATATCCTTTCAAATTCTTTGTGAAACGTTGAAGTAATTGAATCCTCTTTAGCCTTCGGAGTCAGCTGTCTATACCAAGAACAATATCTCTCTGTTTTGTCGGTTTCAACAAGTAAGACTTGCTTGTCTTAGAACGATTCCAAATCGAGCAACTATCAAGAGTCTATCTAATAGAGCATTTGAGTACGTTCTTGTCGATGTGACATTGCTAAAGATGTTCGGAATGCAAATCAAGCCCATGACTTGAACTTAGTGAGTTTATCATGTTTAGGGAAATGTTTGTTTATAATCAGGCATTCTTGACTCAATGCTTGGATAACCATGCCATTCAAATAAATCTCGCAACTATTGCTCATTACTTTGAATGTGAGTCTTTCCGTGTGTAAACGGATCAATTGCTGATTATGGGACATAATAACCATTACTTGTTCCAGCCTTTGGCTTAAAAGGTCTTTAAACAAAACATACGACCTTACAACTGATGTAGCTCTTCTTGCTTTATTCTAAGCTTGTAAGTCGATAACTTAGCTTAACTTCAATAGTTTGAGGTCACTATCATAGTGGAACACTCAAGCAGTATCCGATACTTGTGAAGATAACGAATTGCTAAGTTAACTACAATAACATGAACTCATGAGTTGAAATGAAATCTAATTCCTTTTCTTCGTTCCTTCTTTCCTATATTTCTTATCATACAATATCTCATAATCTTACTTTAAGAATCATTTCTTTAAGTACCTTGACTCTTATACTTTGTTAGGCATAATCAAGCACCTAGTGCGCCGTAAAACAAAGTTCCATCTTTTCCATTAATTCTTACTCGAATTACTACATCAATGAGTCCTACTCAATTATGTATGATGCGAAAGGATACGTTGGTTGTCAATCTTGAGATTGCAACTCAATTCCTCATGTTTTATCAAAACTACCTAGTATTTTGAATACATGATGTCCAACCGTCCTTTCGGACTTAGTTATAAAAGTCATTTATGAGAATTTTATTTTAGAAATGCTTTTCCTGTCTTTGAGATCTATTCTCAAGGATTTCCTTTACCAATCATGGAAACAATATTATTTGATTTAGAATACTATAAATATAAGTGCTAAGTATAACCATTTATCAAGAACATAATAAGTTTGAAATTTAATAGCATTCATGCAAACTTCAATCTTATTAAACGTCTTATTTACGCATAATAATTGTCCCTATTTGGCGAAAATAAGGCGATTCCAAGATCCGAAGAAACAAAGAGTGGTTAAGCATGCTTTGGCTTGTCTTAAACACTCAATCTTCTAGGGTAAGCATTGCCTTGCTAATGGCTCTAAGCCACTCTTGGTTAGACAATCGTCGCATCTAATGCATCTTTGACGATGTATCTCTTTTGCCACGGTATGTGAGGACTCCTCACTCATACCGATGAGTTAAACCAAAACCAACGTGCACACCCGGTGTGCCTTACGCGCCTTAGAGAAGTGATGGCACCTCGCTTTGGCGTAGCCTACCATCATCCTCGTCCGGTCAATAAGTGTCGTTTTGGAAAGGCAAGTTTGACTCAATATTATTAGGGACCTAGGATTTCTATGTTGGTTGATTTAAGTGAACTTAACTAATCATCGCAACATCAAGAAAACCTAAACATGCATCTAACGAATAATTCACATATATATAAGCATAAAATATAAAGCGAAATTATAGATGCATATTGGCAACTAGCATGACCCCTTGAATTCTTCAAATCTTCAAAAGGTCTTCATTTGCAATTCAAGGCTTTGTCTTCCAAGATACGCCGTCTTCAAGACTTAACCAAACTATGCAAATTACTAGTGTCTACGACTAGGAACACTACTAGAAAACAGCTTAATTCCGACGGAACCGTTCCGACGGACAAGAAAATCCGTCGTAAAGTACGAAATTTCCGACAGAATTAAATTCCGTCGTAAATTTACGACGGATTTTTAATCCGTCGGAAATTATACCATTTACGACAGGAAATTCCGTCGTAAATTATACCATTTACGACGGAAAATTCCGTCGTAAATTATACCATTTACGACGGAAAATTCCGTCGTAAATGGTATAATTTCCGACGGAATTAAAATCCGTCATAATATATGGGCTTTCTGACGGATATTTCCGTAGGAAATTACTTTTTCCGACGAAGTTTTAGTCCGTCGGAAATTTCCGACGGAATTTTCCGTCGGAATTTTTTTTTTTTTTTTTTTTTTTTTTTTTTACAAAAAAAATCAACCCTATAATAACACTCCTCTCTTTTCCGCCTCTTCTCCTCCTTATCTTTCCTCTTCTCTCTCCTCCCCTTCTCTTTCTCTGAATCTCACTCCCCTTCTCTTTCAATTCGTTCTCACTCCTCTCTCTGATTCTCTTTTCAATTCGTTCTCACTCGTTCTCCTTCTTTCGTTCTCTGAATCTCACTCGTTCTCCTTCTCTATCTCTCCTCTACTCTACTTTCCCCTCAAATCTCCCACCATAGCCGCCATCAACAACGAACAACGAACAACACCAACATCAACAACACCATCGCCGGCATCAACATCAACAATAATATTCATTTATTTCGCCCTTACTCTCTCTCTTCATGCTTAAAACAAAGGTTTTTGGGTCAAATTCGACCATGAAAACTCTAGATCTAGAGTTTTTATGGTCGAATTTGGCCTCTTAAACCCAATTTCGAGGTTATGTGTGGTCTAATTAAGGTATGTATTTCGTTTTTTTCAATTTTGATTTTATTTTGTTGTTTTATTGGAATTTTTTTTTTACAATTTATGGTGGTGGTGGGTGGTGGCTGTTGGATGGAGACCGTATTTGTGGGTTTTATTTTGTTGTTTTATTTCGTTTTTTTCAATTTTGATTTTTTTTTTTTTATTTTTTTGTTAAATTCTGGATTGTGATGATTTTTGGTGGTGGCTGTGGTGATTTTTGGTGGTGGCTGTGGTGATTTTAGGTGGGTGGTGGGGTGGTAAATATGGTTAGGTGGCGGTGGTGGTTGTAGGTGGGTAGTGGGGTGGTGGATCTGGTGTAGGTGGCTGGTGGGTAGGGTTCTGGTGTGGGTGGTGATACGGTTGGTGGGGTTGGGTGTGGGTTAGGTGACTTGGTGATTTGTTGGTTGTGTGAGGTGGGGGTAGGTGGTGAGGGGTGACGGCTTGCGGTGGCGTTGGCTGGTACAGCGTGGCGGTGGCTTTTTTTTGTTTTTTTTAAAGCATTTTCCGACGGAAATTCCGTCGGGCATTTACGACGGAATTCAATTCCGTCGGAATTTTATGAGGGACTTTTCCGTGCTTGAAAATGTTCTCGGCGGACTGAAATCCGTCGGAAATTCCGTCGGAAAACCCATTTACGACGGAAATTCCGTCAGAAAAGGGTGTTTTTCCGACAACAACTTTTCCGACAACCGGTTACGATGGAATTCCGTCGCAAATGGGTTTTGCGACGGAAAACAAGGTGTTTCCGACGAAAAATTTCCGTCGCAATCAACCTGTTTTCTAGTAGTGGAATAATCTAAATATAAAGGTACAAAAATACTTAACGGTGCGTAGACCGTATTTAGATTTACAAAAATACATAACGGCACGTAGTCCGTATTTTCTATCCTAGTCGGGTCCCACTAGTTGCCATTTCATAAAACCTGTGAGAGAGAATATACATTTCATTCATCCATTCACTATTTGTGAAAGGCCCATGCAATTTACAAAATCAAACAAGTAAAATGAATTTAAACAACGCGCGCACTAGTAACTAATCTAGGTGGTTAATCCGATTAACACGCCTAATTAAAACTAGTCAAAGTTGTTTAACCGATTATGTAATTGACGTCATTAATAATTGAAGCTCCCACTAAATTCCGCATTTCCCTTAATTAATCTAATTAATTAAGTCGGTAGCACCCAAACTTGTCAAAATAAAATTTTGCCAATGCCGCTCAAAACCGAGGCCTAGCCTCCCAAAATTTTAATTAAAATAAACAAAATTAATTAAAATAAATAAAACGGCAAAATAAGCAATATTACGGCTAGTCACCTCACCGCACCAAGCATTCGCACACACCCAAAAAACCGCACACACGGCCCACGGCACGCGGCCACATGCTGCTGCCACGGCACGCCCACGCGTGGCTGCTGCAGCCCGTGTGCTGCTGCCGCGCGTGTGCTGCTGCCGCGCGTGTGGCCGCACGCAAGGTGGGGCAGCCACCTTGGCAGCCACATGCGGGCTGCTGTGCAGCCCGGCTCGCCAAGGTGGTTCTTTGCCTCGTTTTGCGTGCCATGGCCTCGGGATTTGATCCCTTTTCGCGAGACAAAATTAATTAATTCTAAATTAATTTTAGAACTAATTTAATGAGCAAATAAAAAAAAAATTAAACAAGTCTAACTTAATAAAATTTTCAAAGTGCAAATAACCAAAATAATTCCAAGAACCATTCTTAATTAAATTGGTTTAGCTTGGTGCAACATAAAATTGAGGCAATTTCTCACTTTCAATTTAATCAATTTAAATTAAACTTGAGAATTTGACAAAGTAAAGGGAAGTTGGAAAAATATGAACTTTAATGTTCAAATGAAAATTCCAACATCTAAATTTTGTGAATCCTTGAAAATTATATCTTCCAACATGAAGATAACCAAATTTCTATCACAAAAATCGAAACTTTATGTTTCCAATCAACTCAAAATGATTAAAACAACAAAGTTTAACACAAAATAACATGGAATTTAGTGGTTTTTAAAGTTTCAATCACTTATCACAAATAAAGATTGAATCTTTAACACTTAGGAAGCCTCAAAAATAAAACTTTCACACTAAAAAGCAATTAGTTTGCAATTATGTGAAAATAAATCAACCTTTAAGCATCAAATACTACCAAGTAAGTGTGCTTTAAGGGGACATAAAAATGCAGAAAATAATGCAAATAATCAACCATATAATCAACAATTTATGCCATTAATTTCAAGGTTAGAAAAGACTTAAAATTTTTCGTCAAAAACGAAAAACCCCTCGAAAAAGGCATTTCTGGTCAGAATTTGGCTAAAATCACATATCCCTTGGGGGTAAAAACCTTTCCAGAACACGTTTTCCACCCAAAATTCACTAGTCTTGGGCGAAAATCTGGGTTCTGGGCCAAAATCGACATTAAAAACGGGATTAAAAAAATAAAACCGAGCTACTAATCAATTAGCAACTTAAACCAGAAAATTAAGCCAAAATAAACCTTGAAAAACATGATTATAAAAATAAACGAGCGGGGCTCCGATACCGCTGTTGGGGTTTGGTGAGTCCGACTCACCGCGGAAACAACCCCGACCCAAGGAACCACTCGCAATTAATAAAACCATAAAGCATAAATAAATAATCACAAGAAAGGAAGAACGAATCTTACCCTCGAAGTGAGCTTCGCCCTTACAAGAACGGGCTCTTACTTGAAAGCTTCGAGCACCGCAAACGCCGTGCCTCCAACGGTATCCACCCACAAAGGACGAACACGACTTTAAGGTCCGCTACCTTGGGGTTAGCAAGGTCCGACCAAAACCCGAGTGTTATTAGAGTTTAAGAGTTTTCCCAAAAATATGGAATGCTCTTTCTAACTCCCACTCAAGCAAAGAATTCTCAAGCCATGCCATGACTATTTATAAGGAAGTATGCCTTGTGAATTTCACTCATCTTTCAATGTGGGACTTTTCACAAAAAGATCCCACATGAAAAGATTGGTGAATTCAACCCTTAGTTAAATAAACAAAGGAACAAGTAACAAGTGTCACATGGTTAGGTGTGGACCACTTTCTCACTTGGTCCCCAAGGCATTTCACATGCAATGTGAACTAACCATGTGTCACCCAACCTTGAGCCCCAAGTTGGGTTCGGTTGGCCCATTTTATTTTGGCCCGTGTCCATGACCCATCAACCCGGGTCCACGGCCATTGCCACATGTGTCGCCACCGTGGCGCGCCGCAACCATGGCGCTGCCACGTGGCACGCTGCCACTTGGTGGCTGCCACTAGGTGGCTGCCAACGTGGCTGCTGCCACTTGGCGGCTGCCAACGTGGCTGCCACGTGTGCTGCCACAAGGCGTTTTGCCATGTGTGCTGCCACGTGGCATGCTCCTATTGGGCATGCATTCCTAGCCTTTTGCGTGACTAGGATTTTACTTGTTACTTGATGCATTTTCCCGTCTCGCCAAATCCTAAATTTTGGCTCGACATTTGAGATTCTCCGACGCTCGGTTTCGACGCTCCAAGCTCGAATTTCCGACGTCTAAATGTTTAACACTCGGGTGACGAATTAATTTCTTCCGAATTAATTCGTCGAGTCAGTTCGTATATTTTGCTTGGGTGTGACCCGAAGGGTTCAGTCAAGATTAAGCTGTAATATTAATTATATTAATATTACTGATCGGAAGCGGCCTCCACCCAGGCATTCCGATCACTTGACCTTGCTGAATATATTAGCTTTCTAATAATTCTGAACCCGCTATCAGAATAATACACTTGTTCGAAGGACACCATTCCTTTGAATAACTGTTGCCAAGTGGATCCCTCAAAAAAAAAAAAAAAAAAAAAAAAAAAAACTGTTGCCAAGTGGAAATATCTCGTATTTCTATCTCCATCCTTAATGGCATCCATCCTGGATTTCTGGAACCACAAAAGCTCCTCTTGATCTAGCACTTCCTCTAACTCCTTTCTCAATCGACTTTCAAGCTTTAATAGGTGTCGATCTCTACCTGTAGCCAAAACTTTCTGGATTCCTTCTATCCTAGCCCACAAATCTGATTTTTTGCGGAAAATATTATGAAAGGGTTCTCTATTCCATTTCACCAGGTCTTCAGCAAGCTTCTTTAATCCTGGAATTAGGGGAACCGAATTACTCCAAGACGAATTAAGCAATTCCTCAAAACTAGCATTATTCATCCATGCCGCTTGAAACCTAAAAGGTTTAAGTGATTGCGGTATAGGAGAAAAACCAGTAGTACTAATCAGCAGAGGACAATGATCAGAGCTCGCTTTAGGTAGAACACGTACAGTAGCTTCTGAAAAACGAAGCATCCAATCTTCATTAGCCAACCCTCGGTCGAGTTTAGCAGATTTAAAATTGGTAGGAGTATTGCCTCGAAACCACGTGTGCTCAGGACCACTAGAACTCAACTCAATCCAACCAGAATTTTCTATCCAATGAGCAAATTCTCTACATCGACGAACCATCTCAGAATTGTTCACTCCATTCCTTTCATTGGTACTTCTTGTCTCATTAAAATCGCCAGCAATCTTCCAAGGCCCATTAAACTTATTTTTCAGATCATTCATCTCTCTCCAAAGTTCTTTTCTCGCCACACTATCTGGACTAGCATAGATAGCCGAGAAAATCCAAGGGTCTTCACCATGTTTCTTGATTTCCACAGTCAAGTGCTGCGTGTGACTACCTAGAGTAGTAATCGATACTTGTTCTTCCCTCCAAAATAACCAAATTCCCCCTGCAAAACCTTGTGCTTCTACTCGAGTTTTACCAGAGAAACCAATTTTTTCACACACTTTATTTGCCTGTTCACCTTTAATATGAGTTTTAACTAAAGCCATCACAGTAGGATTATGAATTCTCACCAATTCACGAATCATCTGGATCTTACTCCCTACCCCCTGTATATTCCAAATCATTATCTTTATTGACATATTAAAACCTGAAAATAAAGGATAACAATCATAAATGTTCAAAGGAACATCATTAGGCAACATCGAGACGAATGTCTCCCAAATTGCTCTCATCGGACCCTCCGTTCGATAAGGCAGTTGAAAATTCACTACCATGTCCGGAGGGTTGTGTTCTGGTGGAAGGTAAGAGTCCACGTGCATCAAAACCTGGTTCGCCACTGGGTGACAAGTCACCATCGATGGCCCCTCTGTCGCATAATCGATAAACATCTCGAACTGTGGAGGGATTCGAGTCTCCAGAACAACAGGCATCCACGGATTCATCCTGATGAGGTTGGAGCTGGGCACAATTGGAATTTCGAAGTAAGGTAGGATTCTGAGCAACCACTTCGAATAGGTTTTCTTTACCTACAGGAGGTTGAAACTTAACATAAGGAGCAGAAGATTTTTTGATCTCTACTTTCCTTAAACTTCTTCTCTCATTATTTGGACCCAATCTATTATTCCCCGATAAGGGAGTCCTCATCTCCCTAATTTGGGATTTTTGAGATTTCAAATTATTTTTTTCCTTTATTCCCCTGCTTTCTAGGAGAACTTTCCTGCAAGTCTGCATTTGCCAAAATATCATTGCCTTTTCCTTCAGGAATATCCCCCAAGTCAACGGTTGACTCTACTTCCATCGAATCTTTAGCCTCTGAATTCATAATAGAATCCTGTCCAGCAATATTCTTTCCTACATAAGTTTTATCTCCTAAATTAGCAGTGCTAACTTGCTGCCCTTGATCTTTCCTCAGTAATTCTGTCTCTGGCTCAGTCCCAGTGCAATTTCGCTCTAACTCTGCACTATCTTGATCTTGCACTATCTTGATCTTGCTCAATCTCAGAGTTTAACAAAGCAAATCTTGATCCAGAATTGGCCTTTGGAACAGTAACTCTCTGGCTTCCAGCATTACTCTGCACCCCTTTCTTATGACTAGTCCCTGTAGCAGCTTGTTTGCTACTATTCTGTTGCCCTTTAGACTGCACTGAATTTTTATTCTGTTGATTCTTTCCCTGCGGCCTCTGGACAATCATCCATGCCCCATATCTTTCTGACACTTCAGGTCGACTGACTATACTCTTCTGAGTTTGTTTAATCTGTTGAGGACCATTTTCAGAAGTCCCAACTTGATCTTGGTGTCCCTCTTTGACCTGAAATACTTCACAGTCTTCATCCTTATGACCCAATTTTCCACATTTGAAACAAATTAATTTCAGACCTTCATATTGTATCCTCCATATCCTCCCATTCATTCGAAATTTAGAGAGCAAAGGTTTAGACAAATCCACCTCAATACTAAACCTCACAAATTGACCCCTATTCTTGTTCTCAGCATGTTTGTCAATTCGAATGACCTTGCCAATTTTCTCCCCAATCCTCTGAAGAAAGCTTCGGTCAAAATATTCAACGGAGAGATTTGGAATCCTCACCCATGCCGTAAGTTTCTTAATAGGTTCCTCATCCGGGACGAAATTCGGTACCCACTTTCGGATAGTCAGATAGCTATCCGCAATCACCCAAGGCCCTTGAGCTAGCACAAACTCATAATCATCCCTGTTATTAAATCTTACCACATAGTAATCGCATCCAACATTTGTCAATGAAATATCTCCTCGCAATTGCCATTTCAGTCTCAGTCTCTTAATGAGGAATTCATAATTCAACTTTTTGTTAAAAAGTTTAATAATTAAAGCATCCTTCCAAGGAGACCTCAATCTCCTTTTCTCTTCTTTGGAAAGCAGAATTGTTGGACACCCATCCTCATCCGAACCATCCTCAAAAGGCAAATCATCATCTGAAACTTCATCATCAAATGCGCAAAATGACTCATATAAAGGGTTTACGGCAGCCTCACCCCCTTTCATCGCTTGCAGATATGAGGAACCATTTGACCTATTAACCTGCGCCGCCAATGAGTCTTCCACAAAGGAATCCATTTCCATATCTTCCGATTGATTTGCTCCCATCTGATTCTGAATCTCGTGGATGTTCCTTTTGAATTTCTTATTAGACCTTTGAAGGAGGTCATTTTCCTCACTAGTTTTCTCTCGCTCTCTTTCGCTCTCCATTAAATTCAAATAATTGCTGGTTTTATTGTTGTCATGGTATTTTTTATGATTTATTGACAAATAAAAAGATTAACAAGTCTTTATAAGATAGATAAAATAAATAAATAAACCAAAGTAACAGCTAGTGTGACACCCGGAGTAAAAACCGGGTTACACACTAGTTTGAGTTTAAACTTTTAAGTCTTACCAAAAATAGTACTCTCTTTTGACTGCTCCTAAATAGTTTTCACTTGTTTCAAAAATTAAATAAAATAAAAAATTAATGTTTTTACTATTACAATTAGCATGGAAGTAGTATGGAACAATCAATCAATCATAAACTCTCACTACTAAAAAATCATGGAACAATCATAAATTCTCACTACTACAAAAATAAAACACAATATTGAATCTTGTCAAAATCTTCTCCATATATACTTTTAGAGTATCAATTTTATATAATTTTACGTATCAAAATTCCAAAACTTAAAAGAACTGAATAAGTTAAAGTGTGTAGATAAAAAAAACACCACCATGTCCATATCCGACACCCACCTTCCATCATCACTAACAGTCTAATAGACATATGAGATATCGAAAAAAAATATTATTCTCTTAATGATATCTACGGAAAATATATTACACATATATTTTCCGATATCTCATATGTCTAACACAGTCTAACACCGCCATGTCCATATCCTATCCGCTATCCCCCTACGGCCCTATTTGACACCGACATCATCACCAACACCACCATACATTGACCCCCAAAGGTGAACTCGCGTCATACATACATCAATTCATAATTAAGAGGCTCATCAAACATACCTATAATAGGAAGTTGAACCTAGGATCCATATGTAATGTATCAATTCAAATATAAAACGATAATACATCAATTCATAATTAAGAGGCCCAACATTTGCTTCGGGTGTATTCATCACTTTCATAGTTGGCTTGGGCCCAAAATATTTGCTAATTGGGCTTTGGACTGAAGCATTTAAAAGGTGGCGCAGAGGTAATCCTCGTCTGTATGAGTCCGTTCACACACGTTTCCAAAAATATGAGACAGTAATGTTTTGTGTTACTCCCTTCATATTTTAATAAATATTATACTTTAACCGATATATAATTTAGACAATTTAATTAATTTAAATAAAATAATAGGTAAGTGGGATAGTTATGTTGAGTCTTGTAATCTTTTTGTAAAAATTATATACTTCAAAGAAAATTTGTTTTTATTGGTCAAGAGAAAAACCCTATTAGTCCGGAAAATAACACAAGTTAATCCAAGCCATCTAGACATGCTAATCCCTTAGAACCAAAGCGCAAGAGTAATGGAATCTTCATTATGACCTTAAAGGGACTATTGTAAAATTAAATCTATTAAAATTAAATTAAATTAAATTAAAGGAATAAATGCTAAAAATAGGAATGTAATTTAGACACGGAGAGAGTAAATTACACTGAATAAACCCTTTAATTTTGACATTATTCACATATGGAGTATTATATCTTTCTTTTTATGGAAAATATGATTGTGAAATATTTTGTTTAAATCTTCATTACATTTTCAAATTATTAATCTTTCTTTTGTAATTTAATTAAATTAATACTTCCTCAAAGACAAAATTTGACTTATTAATAACTAAAAAAATAAGTTTGAAACTATGGGCTATACATCGACGAAACTATGTAATTAGTGTTTCGTCCAATAAAAATAGTTTGGAGGAAGTATATCTTTATTCAAAATTATCTTTTAACTGATTCATGAAAATAAAAAAATTAAAAAAAAAAAAAGAAAAAAGAAAAGAAAAAAAAAAGTCTTGCTAACAATTCCCAAAAAATTAGAGCATAAAATGGCACATGAACGACACTGACATCTCAATTAACTCCACGTTTATTTAATTTTGATAAAATCAGATCAAGTCATTCTTCATGCATGTTGATGTGTTTTGTTTGGCCTTTAAAAGCCCGAATTATTTGTTCAATTATGTAGTTAAAATTTGTACAATATACTTATCAAAAGAAGCTAAATATTTGATGTTGATTGCTCAATAATATTTGATGTTGTAGGTTTTATAAGCATACAAATTGAATAAATAAAATCTTAAAAAGGAAACAATTTGTTGATTTGGTCAAAATTTTCGGCATAAAACATATTAGGCCAAGAAGCATAAGTTTTGAGGTTTAGCAAATTGCCTAATTATTGAATTACAACAAGTCCATGGTCTATTTTAGTCCAAATGCACTTTGATGTCATAGCTTCCTCATTAGTTAATTAAGGAACCTTGATGTTTAAGTGATTTGTGTGACGAGTGCAGCCAAATCGATACAACTACGAAGAACTACCTTTTTTTTTGGTGTTTAGAGAATCACAAGGGCGGATGATGAGAATCGATCTGAAGATCTCTTGAAATCAGAAGGGAAGCTTTAAGTACTTGAGCTATTCCTCACTTTCAAATCAATACGACGAGTATGAAGGCCTAATCTGATTGATTGAACTGAGCTGAATTGAACTTATTAGGCAGAACTGAACTTGTTTGAGCAGAACTGAACTTAATTGTTTGAGCTGAACTGAACTGAAAATAATCGTATCAGGACAGGCCCTTAGTCATACGGTGTTATGGGCTCATGGCTAATCTAATTTAGGGAATATCTAGTCGATCTTATTAGATTAAAAGTTTTGGAGAGTACGTGGGAATTGAAGAATAGTCCAATTTCTCATCAAGATAACCAAGCTTTACCATCATATAAAAAAGAAATGTCTCATGATATCATTATTTAAGTTGCTGCACATAATACATTGCATAAAAAGATTACGTACGGTTCACTGTAGATATACATAATTCATGAAAATGTAGCAACCTTATAAATGCTTAAAAGTATTTTGATCAAATTTAGTAATATCTTTAATTTACTGATAGAGTATATAAATCAATCTTAGGCCGCTTCATCTATTCATTTACTATAAGTTTTTTGTGAAGTTGGTCCTTTACATGTAAGCATGACAAAGAGGAAAGCATGTTGTGAATTTGTCGGATAAATCTATCATTTACTATTGCATGCAAATATGCAATGCAACAATATTTAATTTTGTATGAGTATTTGATTGGTTTTTTTTTTTTTTTCTTTCTTATCAACACGATCTAAGCAATATACACTATATTAACATTAGTCGTTAGAATTTTAGGGCTTTTATTTTCACAATTATTATCTTTATTCCGTACATTTTCGGTTCTTTACTTTTCATCATGCAATTCAATCATACATAAATTAAAGTACACAAAACTGCAAAAGAGAAAACAAAAGGGAGAGAGGAAGTTGGAGTAAATAAGATTGAAGCCTCCTAGAGTTAGTTCTATTGATTAATTATTGAACAAGAACATGTGATAAAGGGCCCACATGCAATCAAGTATCTCTTGTTTCTTTACTTGGAGTCTTACTAAATTTCTTCTTTACTACTTTCAAATAATAGGGCTGAGATTCAATGTTATGCAGTACATGCTTGCTATCATATAACTAACACAAGCAAATATATTAAAAGCCGATCAGCGGGCCTGCTAGAGATGGGCATGGATCGGACCGTGCAACCCTTAGGTGTTGTAACAGGGGGTTGTGCCTAGAACGAGTAAAAAGTAGTTATGCTGATCATTCATAAACGAATCTCATGCATAGTTAGATGGACTTCGATAAGCACATATCATTACGTATCAATTATGTCGTAAAATATTAAATTTAAAAATGATGTTCATGAATGGCTACTCTAGTCCCATCAATCCTCTTGTGTCATAATGCGGCAGGCTCAAGAGAGCCATTGCCTAACGAATCGGGCCATTTTTGTGCGAAACTGACCCATACTATTAGAGATACTTATATTTTTCAAGGTAAAACAATAAAGAAATAGTATGAAGTATTAAGAAATTAATTTTACGAGGGAAATTCCTAATGCTGATCAAGAGAATATAATTATGCGAAGAGTTGTTTTCAGTATGTTAGGCCAAAAAAGAATGCAAATGTGTGAAAGGGTACTTTGCAATAATAGACTAGTGATGAAATGAGGGGACCTACATTTTATGATGGATCATTTGTGAAGCTAATTTGTTGGTGGTCACATACATTTTAAGTGAAGTTTATTTCAGACTTAATGAAAGATATAAATACTTTGATGTGGTCCGATTACATAGTACGGTACCACTGCCCTGGTTGGTGACTTTCTTGGTTGTATTAACTTTCTCCAAGTACTTGTATATATAACAAAAAGAGGATTCAAAATTTGTAGTTATATACTTTATCTTAAGCTAATTTGATTAATCTGATTTCTTGACGATAATTGAAATAGCTCAATTCAACCTATACATGCATTGTGTTATGTCAACAGACACTCGATCGATCTTATTAATTACTAAATATAAATTTTATATTTTGCTCATCCATTAATATTATATATGTGTAAAAAATGTTGTTCATACATGACCCACAACCTATAACCTGTGAATATCGGCTTATCACATCACTCATGTTGTACCGGGCTATGATGTGCTGGCCCGGACCAGCCCTTGCCTGTTCTACCATATATGCACTTTGTGTGCTAGTAGACCTCAATCACACCTCATTGCCTGTCATTGTCAAGATGATGAAGTAGAGAGAGAAGACAAAGAGATAGGATTAATTGAGTCGTCAATCCTTGTCGCTCTCTTTCACACTCTTATGAAGTTCCTAGTTCCTACTTTCTTGTCATTGCTTGTTGATGAATAATTATCCAAGTAGTAGTGAACTGTCATTGAGCTTGGATGATATTCGATATGAAGTAGACCGACCATTAATTGCCCTAATCTCAAGAAAAAAAAAATCAGTACCTTGATTAACACTAGACTTCAGTATTATTTTTAAGTTGCAACACTATTTTTTGTTACTCGGAATAAAGTTTAAAGGTATCTAACGTATAGGTAATTACAAGCTTATTCCTTACTCCTTTTTATTTATTTGTGGTACTTCCCTCACTACTCTCATTGGTGTCATCACATGATTAACATGAACTCCATAACATGTGTATAGACGTACGATCGAATGATCGATACACCTCCCTCTTTGTTGAAACCAATTTAAAATAAACGTCGTGATTGATTGAGTCAAGTAAAATGAGATGGATTGGATGGAATACTAGAAATCCTACATACGGTCCTATAGTATCATACAAAGAGGTGATCATGTACCTGCTTCATAAGTACCTATGTGCTAATAATGATCCATTAAAGCTCTTGCTTGTGAAAATTACATGCCTTTGATTAATTGCCTCAATCACCCAATAACTAGCTATAGATGCTTCTTTATTTTTTTAATACTTGCAACATTTTTCTTTTTCCAGTTGTCAATGCACTATTTTAATCATTAATTTCTTCAATTACCAGTGTGTAAAAATCATAAATAAAATAAAATAAAATAAAATAATTATTGATTTTGAGAACGTGTACGTATATCAATATGAATCTAATAAAATCTCACATGACTATATTTTCCTAACCTATAAATTATTAAAGCTAGCCAAAATGAGATATATAAATAGTGTAAAAATCAAACGGTTGCAAGTAAAAAAAAAAAAAACCGAGAGAATATCATATACAAGTACTCCCTCCGTTTTTAAATACTTGCTTCATTTCTCCATGCGCGGAGTTTTAGGAGAAATTGAAGAAAATAATAATATATGGAGATAGTGGGGCAAGTGGAAGAAAAAAAAATGTAAAAAACAAAAGTAGTGGAGAGGATTGGGGGAGAGAAAATATGTGGTGGGTCCACTAGGGGAAAGAAATTAGTTAAATATTGTAAAAACTTTTCAAATAAGGAAATGGAGCAAGTATTTAAAAACGGCCGAAAAGAGAAAGTGAAGCAAGTATTTAAAAACGGAGTGAGTATTATGAAACTTATTACAACATAAAAAGTACCCTTGTTTTTCCCAAAAAAATGGCAAAATTTGTCCTATCAATTTATGTGCTACATATACGGAGTAGCATAGAATAGTAGCATGCAATAAGATTATGTCCTAATTGAAATCTTGGAGCATATAAAGAAATAGTGAGCTAACAAGTACGTAGTAATACATGTAAAATTGCAAAATGATGTCATTTGAGTACTTCACTATCGAATTTAAGTGCCAAAGTTTGGTGACAAATGTTTCAAGTATATATATCTTCACAATAAGAACAAGGTAGCTAGTACTAAAGAGCAAATCTATGAAAATTTTCCTGTCATACTCATACTTGGAAAAAACGTTATTTATCTCGATCCATTAGATGGATGATGTAGCATTTTTCACCATTTTGATGATTGATAGTATCGAAATTATTGGAAGACGTGCATATAAAAACGGAGTATACTCGTATCTTAGCAATAATTCAAAATTAGAACTCGAGTTGTGAAGAAAGAAGAGAATTACGAACGAATGAGTTATTCGTTAATGGTGTACATAATAGTTGATGAGTAGACCTTAAGATGAGCTCAAATTTTGATTTTCGTAGTTCATCTTTAAATTAAATCAAAGAGAAGGTCAGGGAAGGTATAGAATATAGATCGATAGGTTGAGTATGACGTAGTGTTAATTGACTACACACGATAGAAATTGCCAAATCTTAGTAAGGATGGAGGAGATATGGTCAACCAACAAACTCATATACTTCCTCCGTTCTTTTTTACTTGACTCACTTTGACTTTTATATTATTCACCACCGTACTCCTCCTTTGACCGTCTTTCATGAATAATATGTAATGAAAAACACATTCATGATCATTTTAAATTTGCCTTATAATAAGTATTATCATAATATATAACTTTTATATTTTTTACTTATGAAGAATTAAAGTTATTGATCGTTAAAGTTTTGCTATTGCAAACGTGATAAAAGAAACAAGTCAAGTAAAAAAGAACAGAGAAAATAGGATTTTTGGCCTACAAAAATTACTCCGTATTCATCAACCGTAATTCTCCTATCTTCTTTGATGTGGGACGACTCACAAAGTCACAATAGATAGTCGATACATAGTACTTCATGTCTATCTAAGACAATCCATAAACGTGGGTACATATATATAGTCAAATTGTTATACTACGTATGTTGATTGAAAGTGTAAGTTCAACAAATTGCCCAATGGTTAATTGTTATGGTACATATATATATAGTGACGTGATAATCTAATAACTTTAAAGCCCCTTTTGCTTATGCTTTCCTACATCATAAAACCATATAGATTTTATGCATCTTTCACTGAAAATAGGGGTATATTCGTCAAAAAAATTATAAATAATAATTTGATAATATTATATTAAAGTAAAAATATGATGTACGAGATTGATTTTCATGTTAGTTGTTTAAGGTTAGGTCACATGATTACCCGACCCGCAAAATTTGCAGTGGGTTTTTCCAGTGACTTGAACCCTTTAAATATCGACACGTGTCCAAAATCCCTCGGTTATTTTAAGGTTTTTTTTACCTCATTTTCTCTCTCCTCGAACCACCAACGTCCAATCAATCAACTTCAGTACACACAGTCATCATACATATTCCAACGACCCAAAGTTTAACTGAAAATATTAACATAATAAATTGATTAAGAAAATTGCTGCTAAAATAGGTATTTTTACGAGTCCAACTGTTACTCTACTGTTATCATTTATTCATATTGTAATGCCAAATAAGGTATAATAAGATTTCAAAATGAAATGGGTATGCAATAATGAGCTGCATGTATAATTGAGTACAGTATAAAATATTGTTGAATCTATTTAATGGCTCTTACAATCATACATTATTAGAGTTACAATTGAGATGTACGTACGTATGTAATTTTGATGTGACGGTAATACGGGTATATGATTTGATCAAAATAACATCATTAATTATTTAGAATTCTAAAGCGGCCAATTAAGGTGTACAATATATATAACTTGAAGTACTCAATAGCAATTAAAGTTAAGTACAATAGTCATTTTATGTGTACGAATGTTGATTCAAAATAAAGGCTTACAAAACAATAGTAGTGAGATTAAAATTTAGTGACTTTATTTGCTTTTAAAAAAAAAAGATGTAACAGTATGGAGAGGCAATTTTTCCTTATAACTAACCTAAACACAAGAAAATATTATTTGGGGTTTAAATCCCCTCCAATGTAATAAGTTGTGTCAATTTTGCGTAAAAATAAACACAAGAATATGAAATATTTCCAACATCTTTTAAATTAGAGAGCTTTAAACTAATTGATTAATTTGTTAATTTATACTTCTTTCTATAAAAAGTGATGAATTACTTGCCTAATTCGCTTAGATAAGTTTTTGTGTAAGTTCTCTTAGATAACATCTCTTTATTTTTTTTAAATAAAAAAAAAAAAAAAAAAAAAAAAAAAAAAAAAAAAAAAAACCTAGTAAAATTTCAATTTTAGTTGAAAGTCTTACCTTTTGTAAATAGTCATATATATACCTCCTTTGGCTTTTAGTTGCAACTAACACATATGACTTTCACACTTGTAATCACACATATTAGACTATTAATATTAAGGGTTTGTTCACATTTACTTAATTTCAGTTTAGTTCAGTTCAACTCCAATCAATTCTGTTCAGTTCATCTCCAATCAATTTAGTTCAGTTCAGTTCAGCTCCTAATTTCCCTTTCTCATAAAATATTCAGTTCAGCTCCAATCAGTTCAGTTCAACTCCAATCAGTTCAGTTCAGTTCAATTCAGCTCATTTCAGTAAATGTGAACAGACCCTAAGATGTATCTATAAATGTTATACAAATATAATGTTTAATTTGTATATGATATTTTAGTAGAGCAATATGGGAAAAGTTTTTACCGAGCATATTTGTTTTTAGGTAAGTATGAAAATGCGAGTAAAAAAAATAGAATAAAAGGTAGGTAGGTTTAAGGGGAAAAAAAAAAGTGGATAAAACATGAGAGTGATTGAATTGGTGTAAATTATTAGATGTATATGGAGATAATATGTACATGATGTTTGGAAACAATACTTTAGAAGTGGGTTAAAAAATTGCTCAAATAAAAAAATTGAGTTAAAAAGGTTTTTTTTTGCCTTTAGTGCGTGTGAATTTTATTCACTTTGAAAAACATACTCCGTAATAACTAATAAGTTTCAAGGTAAATCAGGTCTATTCATGGTTAACTATGTCCAATCGGGAGTAAAGATAAGATGAAATCACTAAATCAGGGTTAATTAATTAGGCCCAATTAAATCTTTTATTGAGTAAGTTCTATTCAAATAGGTTAAGTGTAAAGAGCGCTTCACAAACTCGCACAAATATTCTCTTTAAAATATATGACCAAAAAAGTGTGTAAAAATCTTTGTGTTATTGCAAGTACCCGTAAACACTAAAACAAAACATTTTAAGATTTATAAGGACCCTTCAAAAAATATCCTGTATAACTTTTTACATCCAAAGTAATTACCACCCCAATTTAATTTATACCTCCAATAATCTTAAGTAGCTAGGAATCTAGGACAAGTTCCATCAAAAAAATCTCAACTAGTACATGGTATCATTGGCCCACAATTATTTCATTTTTTTTCTTTTCCCTTTTATTTACCTAAAAGTAATTAATTGAACAAACAAATGCTATCAATTCATGATTAGAGATTAAGGGTATCATACATCTAATTCAATAAAGTCCCCTCATGAAATAATTCATCAAAAAAAAAAAAAAAAAACAAACAAATTCCTGAATAAAAAGAAAGGAGCTAGCTTTCTTTGTTATTGAGAGTAGAGAGAGAAAAAGTAGAAGAAAATGGGGAGAGGAAGAGTGGAGTTGAAGAGGATTGAAAACAAGATCAACAGACAAGTAACATTTGCAAAGAGAAGAAATGGTCTTTTGAAGAAAGCTTATGAACTTTCTGTACTTTGTGATGCTGAAGTTGCTCTTATCATCTTCTCCAATCGAGGAAAACTCTATGAGTTTTGCAGTAGCCCTAGGTTTGTTTTTACACCTTTCCCCCTTTTCTTTTCAAAATTCGCCCTCGGATATATGATTCCGAATGACGATTCATGTTAGCCGACCCCAAATCACCTTAAAGCTTCGTTTTTGTTGTCTAAAACAATTTTAGAAGACTAAACTACCTACATACTTATATCAATAAAGTTTGCTTTTTTATATGTAAAGAAAAATAAAAGAAGAAATTTTGTTTGAAGTTTTTAAGGATCTTGAGAAAGAGGTGGGAAAGAAGGGCATAGGTTTCCGTTTTAGTGAATGTCTCAGCGTTTTTAGCAGTTTTTTTTGTGTATTCCCTTATTTTTATTTTTAAAAAATTGAAATGGGAGTTTGAGTTTTTTTTTTTAATTTTAAATTTTAATTTCTTGTGTTTTGTGTGTTTAGTTTTGAATAGCATTAGATCTGGTCTCATGTAATATTTGTCCTGTGTTTGGTTTTACTAACAATAGCCTCTATTTCCTAACCTTCTTTTTCTGTTTTTTTGGTTCCATTTTTATGCTAAACCAAACTTTGTATTAATTCATCTTCTTCCTACTTTTCTTCTCACTTCCTCTCTTGCTTTTTTAATTAGTCTCTTGCAACAAATTCTTTATTTTGAATTTTCTTTTCTGGAGCTTAATCTTTGGTTCACCTTACAATTTTAAAGCAAATTTATTTATAACATATCAATTTTAAAGATCTTGGGTTTTCATAATTGAGTATTTTTAATTTTTCATTTATTTGGAGAGGAAGATTTAAGTAATAGTTAAATCAATTTCCGTCAAAGCAAATATCGTTCAAACAAGTTTGAGTTATGTTAAATTTTCAACCACCTTTTTATGTACAGTAATATATACAGTAAAACAATTTATCAGCTGCTTTACGTTCTTGAATGTGCTCAATTTTTGTATTTTTTAGGGCTTCTTTTTAAATGATTCATCCTAGGTTTAAGGTAATCATTTGGGATTTCCATCTCGAATTAATTAATTAATTACCTTTCATAATTACAGCTGATGCCTAGATTTGTGGTGGTTTTGACTTTTTTGTTTTTTTTTTTTACTTGAAAAATTAATTATTGCTGAAAAATACAAAACTTTTTTGTATCATTAGGGTTTTCTATTTTTCTTTAAATTTCTGATTTCAAAATTTCCAGGTTTCTGAAATTTCAGATTTACAGGAGTTTCTTCTGATATTCTTAGATCTGTAAATTTTGAGTTGATTTAATATTTTTTGGACAATCTCTTGATCTCTTAAGAGAATGAGACAAGATAATCATTATTTCAGCAAGAAACCAGTAGATTTTTAGCATAATCCATCTGAAATACTTAATTGTATTTTGGGTTTCAAGACTTTATTTTGCTTTTATATTTTGGGTTTTGTGAAGCCTCATGAAACAAACAGCTAAGATGACAAGGGGTTGAAGTCTTTGGTATCCACACATATTATCCAATCATATTTCCCTGGAGATCCATGTGATTTTTGTACATGAAATAATTTTGGTGTTTGGTTTTTATTTTCATTAATATTTGGAAGTTTTCTTTGTTTAGAAAACTCAAAAGTTAATTCAAAAGTTTAGTCTTGTTTTTTTAGGAAATCGATCTAATATATGCATTTGGCTCGTCTTATGAGTTCTGTGTCTATCAACAAGATTCAATATAGTGTATTTTTTTTTTTTTTTTTTAAAAAGAAATTTTACACCCTATTTTATGGTAGTTAAATTTTACTGATTGTAATGTTTTTGGATGGTTGGAGATTAAAAAAAAAAATCAATTTTAATTATAAATGTCGATTAAAGCTTATAAATGTCGATTAAAGCTTCGTGTGCCCTAGAGAACAATAGTTGTCTGCAATTGGAAGATATCAATTGGAAGAACACTATTTCTTAAGAAGCCACACTTAGCTAGGTAACAAGATATAAGCATGCTAGTTTTTTAATTTCTTGCAAACTGCATTAGAAAACTTGCAATTGATGCAAGAGCTACTTGTCAATTTGTCATGCTTGGTCTCTAACTCTTACTACCATGATTGCTTTAACAAGTAGAACAAAGCTGCATGCTGAAGAATTGTTTAGCTTGATTTATTGCTTTCATTCTGCAGCATACGTATACCATATGCGTGTCTCATACTGAATTATTGATCATATGAATTGTGTAATCTTCTCTAGACAATCTCATGTTAGAGTGTATTACTATAACATGACCATAAAAGGTCTAATGGTTTTGAATATTTTCCAAAAATCTCTATTTTTGAATATATATCTCAATCGAAGTTTCTTACTCTATAGTCTATACATTCTTTGCCTTCTAGCATGCTCAAGACTCTAGAGAGGTATCAAAAGAGCAACTATGGACCCCCAGACAACACCGTCTCTACAAGAGAGGCCCTGGTATGTAAATTACCTACGAATTTTTTTTTCTTCTCATAATTGTCTTGTTTACATTTCATTTTTGCTTAATTTGTTGAAAATTCAAGGAGCATACTCATAATATGTTCAGAAAATGACTGGAATCTCGAGTGACTGACCATGTCTAGGGCCTCTAGGCTAGGAGCAAAATGGCTACAAGTAAGTTGGAAATTGACAATGAATTTGAAATTGAGATAACCAAGAGAAGGAAAAATGAGGTCATTAGAATTGAAGAATTAGAAGCCATATCATAATGATTTGGAAATAGAAATCAACATTACTATTTAAAAAATTGATTGATTATGCTCGTAATGGATATGATGACTCTTGATGAGATTTTGGCTTACACAAGATGATTGGTAGAATTTATAATACAAATTTCCTACATTCCCACTTAAGCAGTTTATAATGTTAAACAAGCTGATTTATAAGTTGTTAATTATTGTATGGGTATTCCAAACTGACATACTCTATATTGGCAATTTTAAACTTACAAGTAATATAACATTGATATTCTAAGTGGTCGGTGAAGATAAAAATATGTACAAAGTTAGTTAAAAATGGTTGGATTAAATGGTTTGGAGGGAATATTGATTAGAGCCTTAGAGGTAGAATGAAGTGTAACAAGTTTAAGTACATTCAATTATGTTACTTTTATTTAAGCTTGTTTATAAACCAAACAAATGTATGATTTCTCATTTATGGCACCAATATTGCTTGCTTAATTTCATGCCATTGGTGGAATGTAAACCCTAAAGTGCTATTGACTAATACTTTTACCTTTAGTTTTTTAACTTATAGCATGTTAGTTTCTAGAAAAATATTAACAATTTGGATTTTTGTTCTGTACTAATAATAATGATTAGTTATTAACTTGAATTCAAGTTTTTCAAATTTTCATCCCTAATCCACTTTTGCCTTTTGAAGTATATATGATAGGGAAAAAATAAATTAATGCCATAATATGATGCATGCATCTTGCTTTTGTATTGGGAAGTAGCAGACAACTATTAAGTACAAGATTAAGGATCAATGCATCAATCATACAAAAATACACAAGCTCTACTTGTCTTGTAACACATCCAATTGTGTTCATTAAGTTTATTCGATTAATCTATTCTTTTAGTCATTTTATCTTTTCAACATAATGCTAGTATATATTGGATTTATTGAGTGAATCTTTTCAGTTCTATGTATATTAATAATCAATTCTTTCCTAACTTATTTAGTGTATTAATGTTTCTCCTTGGTTGTAATGAATGAAGGAAATAAGTAGCCAGCAAGAGTACCTAAAGCTTAAAGCGCGTTATGAGTCCCTGCAGCGGACACATAGGTAGGTCAGAGGGATCTGCTAGTTAATACATGTCAACTGTTCTTTGAATAAAATTTGTTGTTACGAGCATGAAATAAAGCTATTATGTTTTCTCACATACTATTGTTAGGAATCTTATGGGAGAAGATCTTGGTCCTCTAAGCAGCAAGGAGCTTGAATCTCTTGAAAGACAGCTTGATATGTCACTGAAGCAGATCAGATCAATTAGGGTACTAAACCGATATCCTTGCCTTTTTACATGCTTATAATTGGTGAAAATTACTTCGTATATTGGAAGAATATGGTTTGCAAGTTTATACTTTTTCTTACAATGAAGAAAGTATAAAATACTTGAACTCTACAATAACTCAATAAGTAGTATCATTTATATTAAAGTGTAGGTTCTGGTTGATATTATGTTACTTTTATGGTCTACATAGATATTAGGGTATGCATGGAGGTAACGCAGCTAGCTAAGCTAATTGTTGAATGATGTTTTGATATACTTTCAAAAATTGAACCGATTCATTAGGGTATTGAAATTATACCCTTGCCTTATACATTTCTAGTTGGTGAGGTGCATGTTAACAAAGAAACCTGGCATCTTGGAGGAATAATATTATGTTTCTTTCGCGATAAATCATTCTAACATATGATTGAATTGTAAGAGAAACTGTACTTGGATTCTACTAGCATTGTCATCATCTCCTTAAGCTAAACGGAAGTGTAAAATTTGACCGAGATTAATGCGTAGCTTAGTCCTTGTAGTCTTCTCTCTATAAACGACTAGAGAGAGGAGAAAATCCCTGTTTCTCATGGTGAGAAACGAAATTTGTTTCTCATGGGGTTTTAGTGAATTAATCAACAACTTTTTCATTATTGTGGGCTCCACGGTTGAATAAAGTTGTTGATTTATTTACAAAAATACCAGATGAGAAATAAAATTTGTTTCTCACCATGAGAAACTGGGGCACCCTCGAGAGAGTGCTACAATATTTTGAAACTAGCCTGCTCGGCCTAGCTCAATTGATAGGCCATGTAGTATATGTGCGTATTTATAACAAAATTGTTCATGGCTTTTCATCTTACTGTTTTCGATTTCTTTTTTACATTCTATTTCTTGCAGACACAGTGCATGGTGGATCAACTCACTGATCTACAAAGGAAGGTAAACTAGCTACCAGTAGCTAATAAAAATTTTCGAGGAACCACAAATTCTTACCAATTATCACCAAAACCATTACCTTTGCTGAGTAGAATATCTTTGCTGCTGCAGGAACATATGCTTAATGAAGCAAACAGAACTCTAAAACAAAGGGTGCGTACCTTATCTTCCTTTTTATTCCGTCCCCCTACATCAATTTACCTTCATCTGGATGCATATATAGTTTTCATATTAGTAGCTCTCGCAAAATTTAATTGTACATAGACTCGAATAAAACGAAGAAATACAAGTTTTATCTTGCCGATAAACAAGTAAAGTGTCTATTTAGTGGCATTTTTGTAAATAAATCAACAACTTTTGTAAAAATGCAGGTATCATAAATGTGATTTATTTACGAAAATGACATGCTGAGATATTTTGTTAATTCATTTACAAAAATGCCACTAGATTATCTTAAAGAGTAACCAAGGCTCTCTCGAGTAAAACTATTGTTGTAGTGTATCCTTATTCATGTTACGTTACATGAAATTGATGCAGTTGATTGAAGCAAACCAAGCAAGTTCTCTTCAATGGGGGAATGTGCAAGATGTTGGTTACGGTAGACAGCCTGCTCAACCTCATGATGATACCTTCTTTCACCCTCTTGACTGTGAACCAACACTACAAATGGGGTACGTATTCCACCTTAGCGTCTCCTATATCAATTATAATAAACCGAGCATTGCACGGGCATTACGGTATTACCTAGTTAGTTAGGCTAATATTGTATGGAATTGCAGTTACCAGCCTGATCCAGTAAGTGCAGCAGCCGCAGCAGGAGCTAATGCCAACAATTTCTTACCAAATTGGCTACCTTGAACATGCCTTTGTCCTTAGTTACAAAGGCTTCATATAAATGGCTGTGAATTCGAGCTTGTAATCCATATATATGCTGAGTGTTTAATTCTCTTGTCATAATTCACAAGACCAAAAGTATATGATTATTGTGTGTTTGTGTGTAAGAACAACTCTTAACATTATTTGCTGTTATATTTTTGTACTTTGGATAAACCTTGTCTACAAATGGAATATTTACTAGTAACTAGTAATATTGCTTTCTTATCTTAAGCTTTTGTACATCACTAATACATAAGTATTGTTGTATGACTGTATGAGTGTTCATAATCTAATTATCTAACCAACTACGAAGTATTTCTATTAGTCTGTTGAATTCCTGGGTTAGTTCAGTATGCGTGAAATCTCATAATTTGGTTGGTTCTAAGTTCTAACACCTCAAACTAAATCTGAAAAACTCAACTAATTGCTGTTGATGATTTAAGTGAAATGTTCAAGTTATCGAAAGTATAAATAACATCATGATTGGATGATCCATTATAGTTTATACGGAGTAATTAAAATAGAGTGTTTTTTTTTTTTTTTCTTGGTCTTTAGACCACCTAAATAAACATACAGTATAACACTTTAAATAGCAGTTTATTTATTAGTGAAAAGATTTAACATCAAAGCTCATGTATAATTGCTCAAATCTCACTAGATCCACTTTTTTTTTTGAAAGAACTCATTAGATCCACTTTGAAAGTGTGTTTTAACTAGAGGTGATCAATGTATGAGCTGGGCCGGGCCAAGGTAAAAATAATATGCCCATTTATCGGGTCAAGCCGAGCAAAAATTTCAGGCCGGAAAATGTGTGTCCAAACCCATCCAAGCTACGCGATTCATACGGGTTTTTCGAGCCAATTTCGGACCGGGCCAAAAAATCAATTAATATTGCATTAAATTGATTCCCTAAACCCGTCCAAAATTTTTAAGAAATCAGGCCGGGGTGAGCCCGACCTGATTTTGGGCCGGAAAAATATGTCCAAAGCCCATCCAAAATCGGGTCAGGCCATGAACTCAACTTGATCACCTCTATTTTTAACCTCATCATCCCCACTTGAGGGACTTGGCTCAATATAGCCTGTAGCCTATAGCCTAAATTGGTGGATTCGTTAGGATATAGATTGTTACTCTGATTGGATCATGTTTCTTTAATGTATTACAAAGTACTCTGTGTATTTCTATTCAAAAAAAAAAAAAGTACTCTCTGTATTTTTACTATTTACAGAAGATAAATAATTTTTTTTTCCAAATATAGAAAACTTAAGCCTCATCATAAGTTTTGCTAAAAATGGTTGAAATCTAGCATTGAAATTTGTGACCTTAAAAATCTTCTGTGAAAACAAAAGTATATGGACCTTACAAGCTCAAGCAAGTAAAATATGACATGATAAGGAATGTGGGCTTATTATTGGACCAACATCAATGTTTGATGCGTGATCCTTCTTACTGGACTCAATGGCTGCTCATACATGGCCCAATAATGAAGCCCAATTAAATACTTCTAATGCGGCCCATGTTGCTTTTTTTCCTTCTACACCAGTACTATTTATGTGAGAAAGCAATGTCTCACCAACTTGATTAGACTAGGCCAATAAATGGGTTTTTGTTTTCTACCACATATTTTCCTTTTTGTTTTAATGTACTTTCCCCAATTCAAAGATATTTGCAACTTGCATTTATGGAGGCAAAAAGACACGTGGTTTCCATAAAAGGAAAGCGATGTCCGAGTACGAAGAAATATTGGTTTATGGTACATAAACGAGTAATCTTTACCCTTCCCCTCATTCTTTAAGTGTCTGACCTGTAAATACCAGACTAAAAAAACTTTGAGGGACTGAGGGTTGAAGTACTGTAAGGTCTTTCTCCTTGCCTTATATATATTCTACCTCTGTTTTTATTTAGTTGACACGTTTTTGACTTTAACACTATTCACACATCTCCCTTTGACTGTGTTTTGTGTTTTATACATAATGAAAAATATAGTCATGTGGGATCTTGTTAGATTCGTCACGTTATATACTTTCAAAATATCAACTTATTATAATTTTTGCTTATTGATAATTAAATATATTAGTGATTGAATAAGTGCATTGGCAAACGTGACTAAGGAAACGTGTCAACTGATATATATATTTATTTATTTATTTATTAACAACAAAATGCTTAGGAGCCTGATCTGTGAGAGGTGCTAGTATAGTAGAGTTTTTCATCTTACCTTATTATATATGCATTTAGGGTCTGTTCTCATTGACTGAACTCAGCTGAACTGAACTGAACTGTTTATTAATTCCCGTGAAAAATGTCCATGAAGGACTATCAAAGGGGGACGGAGGAAGGGTGTGTTATATTCACCTGATTTTTACTTATCTGAACTTATATGAACTTATCAACCCTTATCTGAACTTATTACACCATATTAACACTTATTTTCACTTATTTGACCTTATTAACAACTTTATTAGACATTATTTGTCATTCTTGAAACATATTGTGTAACATATTGGAAATATGAGTATATATATAACAATATATTAAAATAAAAGCAATAAAATATGAAAATATTAGCATTTTGATAATTTCAAATATTTAAAAAAATAAACACTGAAACAAGCAAAAGTGTATATTGCAATAACACCAAACAAAATTTTAATCTTCTAATGCTTCATCATCATCATTCTCACCATCATCATTCTCATCATCTCCTTCTTCTTATGAGTATAACGTTACTTTAATTTTATTTTTCATGCAAATGTTACTTTATTCTTATATGAAATCATGATAATAAAACGCATAAAAATTTACAAAAAAAAAAAGTGAAAAGCAATCTTGATTAGTAACAACTCTATATAAATATAATAAGTGGAAATAAGGTGACGAGAACGTTGATTTAGAACTTATTAACCCTTATCTGAACTTATTAACCCTTATCTAAACTTAATTGAACTTATTAAACCTGAAATAAGTGAAAATAAGGTAAACAGAACAGACCCGAAGTATATTATATTTATATACTATCCCCATTTCATATTATTTGCATATTAGACATTTTTCATCTCTACTTTATATCAAATCGTTGTAAATAATATAAAACAAATGTAGTATTTAATTTTTTCAGATGTAAAAATAAAGACATACTACATATATAAATTGGCTTTTTATTATTAAATAAATCAAATAAAAAAATAAAAAAAATAAAGACAGCAAGGACTCCGTAAGCAACCATGAACCGTCTCAATCCAACAATAACAATAGACTAATAGTGACACGTTAGGCGAAAAATAGCAAGAATATCAAAAAGGATAAAATGTCCACCTTACATTATTGGATGCATTTAACTATAGTACTTGTAAGATTCCCCCGCTTTTATTTTTGACTCCCTCTATTCAACTATTCCATTTGACCCTATTTTATTTTTTTGCCCTATTTGACTGTATACATTCTTCAAAAAGCGTCTTAAAATCTATTATAAAAAAAAAGCGTCTTAAAACATTACGGAGTATAGATGCAGTTTATATATGGAAAAATTATAAAATCATGTTATTAATAAAATATATAAAGAGACGAATCTAACAAGACCACTCATAAATTCATAATTATATTATCTTTTGCAAATTAACGGTAAATTATGGTCAAAGTTTTCAAAATTTGACTTAAAAAATAGCAATTGGGCAAAAATAAAGAGACGGAGGGAGTAATTTTTAAACAACCAGCTAGCCTTTTTTTTACTCCATATTTTTTTATCACTCCATTTTTTCAAAAGCTTTAATACTCCATATTATTATTATTATTATTATTATTAACCAAACAACACAACTTATAAAAAACTAGTAGGAAGCGAGATATAATTTGGGTCACCACTCCTTTAGTTATATTAATTCTATCTTGGGGAAGAGATGGGCAACAACATGTGCCGCAATGTCTTGAGTGTTCGAGAACTTTTGAATCTGCTTCAACAACGCAACAACCTCCTTCTCTAATTCTCCAAGAGAAGAGAAAGAGAAAGAGAAAAGAATGAAACAGTATCCAATTGCCCGACAACTAACTTCATATTTGACCACCTTACAATGAGCCGTATCAGTCACAACTCGCCTAAGTAAAAAGTCAGACAACCCAAACTAAGTCAGATATGAAGACCTTGTCATCAAGTCAACACACATCGCGACCTTGTTCCCAAAAGAAAAGTAATACATTTGCCCTATTGTTTCGCAGACAACTCAAAGTCAACCTCTTTTATTGTTTAAATTTTCAGACCGATAACAAATATAAAAAAGGGTAACCTGAATAACATTTTGGCAATGTTTAATACCCCCATACCAGCACATGAAACCGCATGATTCCCAGAAATAACTCCGACAAATACCCTAGATCAAGCAATGCACGATGTTGAAATAGAGAACAAAGGAACACCCTATCAATAACACAACACACATCAATAAGCCTTAGCGTTCATCGTTTGACCCACCCCAGAAATAGGGACCACCCGAAGCCAAGCCAAGGCGTGTTCTCACTGTTGAGTGAGACTTCCACAAAGCTGACCAACAAGGAGATAAAGAAAATGTGGATTTTGCAGAAACAGTAATCTTTGTAAAATATATATGTGTCAATTTCTTCATAAGTTTTGGGGGCAACAACCTCAATAGGATTACTTAAATTGTCAGACTCCAAATATTAATTAAAGGGCCTAGCTCACAATTTCTGGTCTAATCTAGAGTAAGTGTGTACTCTATTAAAAACACTTTGAACTGAAATTTCTAAAGACTTAGATCGCAATTTAAATCGGTTAAATTTATTAAAGGTTCCGGCTCGATAACATCACTAAGGGCATGTTCTCATTGAATGAACTTAGCTGAAATGAGCTGAACTAAATTGAAGTGAAATAAATATTTTATAAGAGAAGGAAATTAGAAGATGAGCTAAACTGAACTAAAAATAAACGTATGAGAATAAGCCCTAAAACCTACTTCGTAGAAAAGAGAGAATAGTACTCGTAGAATATAGCCATTTGCCAAGTTGTGTAGTCGTAGTTGAGTACCAAAAGAGAGTAATCAAAGTAGACTGACTTAGAAAACAGTCGTCAGGCCACTGCACATTGCGGCTTCGATGACATTATCTTCCCAGGCCACCGCTTGATATGCACCAATCCCCTCCTATTATTCAACCAACCGAATTTCAACTTTTGAATTTATTTATATTTGGATTGCTTCATAAAATATAAATTCAAAAAGTTGAAAGTCGGTTATATTTGGATTGCTTAATAAAATTTAAGTTACTCACTCGTCTTTTGGGATGATAGTGTTCAATTCATCTCTTCGACTTTATTGTTTATATATTTGTGCAAGGCTGCAAAGCAATTAAGCTACCTATTTTTATTTTAAGTTGGGAGTTTTCAAAAAGCTTCATCGAGAATTTATCTTTCTAGTGTTGGTTTTTTTAAGCTCTGAGCTTTGGTTTTACTTAAGTACTAAATACATAGGCCACGTTTGTTAGTGTTGGTTTTACTTACTATATATAGGTCACGTTTAGTTCAACTTAAACACAAAATACGAAGTATAGGTTAGTGTATGTCAAAAATGATGGGTTATGACTCATGGGAGGAGTATGAATGTCTTTTTAATATTTTCCTACAAGAGTGATGGACTAGATTGAGCATCAACTTGCTTACTTTTATAACTAATTAGAGAAATCTAAACATTTTTAATTGGACATTACAAAATCAAATTGACACAACACAAGCATGTTGTAAAATAGAGAGGTAGACAACTGCCCCATTGACGGAGCATGAACATTAATTTAAAATTTTATCACAAGTTTCGCTTGCATATCAGCCTCACTAAAGATGGCTCTGATCCGAGTCGGGTCCACGTGCTTTGGGGTTAGTTAGGCCCAGCCCATGAATTTTGTACCGTGTCGGTCCGAAGTTTTCAAAAGGTTGACACGTGTAATCGTGTCTGGCTTGCGTGCCTAAGCAAAATTACATTGAGTTTAGCATACTTTGTTGTGCTGGCCCGATCGTGCCATGCCTAATCGTGCTTATCCCAAATAAAGGAGGTCCACATGCACAGTAATGTGCCGAGCCGGTCTAAATCGTGCCATGTTTTTTATAGTGCTGGGTCCCGACCCAGTGCCATCTCTAAGCCTGACCACTATTTTTAACTAATTAAGAAAATAAATCTAAATGATTATTGAGGAGGCTCACAAACTTAGCTTGGTACAGTGTTTCATATGAAAGATCAGTTAATCGGTTTTACACAAAGTTCTCTTAATTTTTTTCCTCTACATTTTTTTTGATAGTGAGCAAAATATTGGAAAACTAATTTGATTTATATTTTCCAATTTTTAAACCGTCAAAAACTCAATATATATGCTTTGTTTGTTCTTTTTTAATTGAAATGTTTTGACTTTTGATACTGTATCATAAATAATATTTTCACTATTTTTGGTGAATTGTAAATTATAGTTACAATAATGCGAGATCTTGTTTGAATTGTCTTATTATATATTTTATCATAATATTAATTTTTGTAACTTACATTTATTAGTACTTTTGATTGATAAACTCGTATGTTGTCAAACATCATAAAAGACGTGTGACTTAAAAGAGAATGGAAGAAGTATTCCATATACGAGATACATTTTCCATGATTTAGAAAAACTAACTTTTCCCTCTAAAAACATTCCATTTTAATTAGGCACGTAACCTAATGTAGAAATTTATTTTATATATACTCCATTCGTTTTTATTTAAGTGTCGTCCCAATTTGACCGTTACACTTGTCAATGCATAATTTTAACTAATGATATATTTAATTATCAATAGGTATAAATTTAAGTTGATATTTGGAAACCATGCTGGTGATTCTAAGTTCTAACAAGTATTCATTGATTACATCTCATCTTAAGATTTAAAGTGTAGGAATTATGACTAATAACAATTAATAATAGAACAAACTTATCTAATATAATGTCGTGGCATGACATAGAATCACTGTCCTAAAGTCGAATTTGTCCCGTACTTGTACACACAGACTCATAGCTATCGACCTCTAGGTGTACACGACTCTTCGATGTACTACGGAGAGCTAGATTGAGAACACTTTAATCAACGCCCAAACAAGATACGAGTACTATAATTTTGTGTAACAATTTTGGAGTGAAGAAGAGAAATCTGTTACTATATATATCTTTTTTGTGTGTCCTTATGAAGTGGAGGGGACTTCAATTTATAGTGGAGTAGTAAGAGCATCCTTATTCATGAACAAAAAAAAAAAACTGTTCATGTTACTATTCATTAAAAAAATATTTTCTCTCTCATATACATAAATCAAACAAATAATTTTCAAAATCCTCCTCTTAATCATGAATTAAAAAAAAAAGTATTTATATTACTATTCACCTACCACACCTCAATTTATCTTTTATTAAAAATTAAAATACATACATAAATAATAATATTATAATCTCATGGATGGACAAACAATTTCCATGAATGGTTTGGACATTCATACTTGTTCATTCCACTATTCACCATCACCTAATTTTTTTACATTATTTTATTCAAATAGTAACCCAAACAATTTTATTTATTCATGGTTAAGGTTGCTCTAACCAAAGAAGGAAGCCATTCACGGCAATCATGCATGCCCAAGTCCAGGAGTATCAATTAAATACCTTTAATTGAGTAATCACAAGCAATCAAGCATTATGTACTTAGCCTCAAATATGCATGGTTAGGCGGCTTAAAATGGTAATAGAAAGAAATAATTATGGCCAAAAAGTCAACTAATTAATATTTGCAAATTTGGTTATTGATATTTTGAAGCAAAAATGAAACTAGACTTGAAATTTTATTTTGGAAAGAAATAACTCCAACAAGGGCAACAACAATTCCAACATAAAGCACGGTTAAAGCGATGCATATGAATAGTATTAACGTCAAATTTGAAACACTTAAATAAACAACGCAGGGAGTAATATTTTAATTTTTAAGGCCTGTTCTCTTACGTTGAAATTCAGTTCAGTTCAGCTCATAATTTCCTTCTCTTATAAAATATTCAGCTCAGTTCAGTTCAATTCAGCTCAACTCAATTCAGTTTAGTTTAGTTTAGTTCAGTTCAGCTTATAATTTCCATCTCTTATAAAATATTCAGCTCAGTTCAGTTCAATTCAGCTCAACTCAGTTCAGTTTAGTTTAGTTCAGTTCAGTTCAGCTCCTAATTTTCTTCTCTTATAAAATATTCAGTTCAGTTCAGTTCAGCTCAGCTTAGTTCAGTTCAATTAATGAGAACAGACCCTTAGTAAGCATAGTTATATAAAGTTGATATCAAGTATTTAACAAATATCTACATAATTGAATTTTTTTTTTAGTTATAAATTAATATGGAGTAATAAGTTAAGATGGCTCATGTAAATTGTACAAAGAGTTAAAATAAGACATTTGTTTTCAAACGGAACAATAAGACCCAAAATAAAATAAAATAAAATAAAATAAATAAAATAAAACCTACAATGAGTGATAGAACTATTTATTACAGTCACATTTAGGGGTGTACATAAACAGGACCGGACCTGAAAACCGACCTGATCCGGACCTGTTGGGACCGGACCTGACCCGGACCTGTAGTTTCAAGTCCGGTCCCGGTCCTTGGAATTCAAGGTTTCCGGTCCCGGTCCAGATCAGGTCCAAAACCGGGGTTTTCAGGTCTGGACCTGAAACCCGGTACAATTGAGTTTTTAAAAAAAAAAAAAAGTTTTTTTTTTTCAAAAATCAAAACAAATATCAGTTTCATTTCTAACCCTAACTCCCTCTTTCCTCACTCACTAACTCTCTCAGCCCGTCAGCCGACACCCTCAACTCCTCAATTTCGCTGCACACCCTGCCTTGGCTGCACGCTCCCCTCAGGCGACCACCAGCGCCCACCGCAAAAACCCCCTGCATGTTGCATCAGCCACCGCGCGCAAACTCCACGGCAACCAGATCGCGCAATTGCAGAAACCATGGCCATCGCGACGACCGCAACCACCAGATCGAACGCGTGGCTCTAGCGATTGCGAGATTCGCGACCACGAGATCGCGTGATTCCGGCGACCCCAACGATCACCTTATCTGGGTTAAAGTTCTGTTGTGGTGGACTGGTGGTTCCTAGCTTCCTGCTGCGGTGTTGCGGCTGTTGCCTGCTAAGAGCCTAAGAGTGCTAATTGGCTAATTGCTTCCTATTTTTTTTCTTTTATTTTTTGTTTTAATTTCTAGGTTGAAGTTGAATTTTTTTTTCCTTTTCTGAAGAAGAAGAATCTAAAACTGAAATTAATATTAAACATCAATATAAAGCTGATGAATTTGGTTAACATGTATTTTTTTTATTTTCAAATTGATTTTTTTTAAGTAAAAAAAAAAACAGGTCCAATCAGGTCCAAACCCGGACCCGACCTGATTGTTCAGGTCTGGACCTGACCCGGACTTGTTGAATCAGGTCCGGTCTCCGGTCCTTAAAATTAACAGATTCAGGTCCCGGTCCTAACAGGTCCGGTCCAGGTCCGGTCCTAACAGGTCCGGTCCAGGTCCGGTCCGGTTTTGAACCGGTGTACACCCCTAGTCACATTTACATGTACAAAGTATACAACGTAGGAAGATAATGACGCGATGTGTCAAAAACACTTCCACAACATTAAACATTTTATAATGTTAAAAGAAAAACAATAACGTATACCGATGCAATTTAATTACTAAAAATAGGAAGAATAAAAAAAATAGAAAATAGGTAAAGGATAAACCCCATAAAAAAAGGGAAGTACTCAAAATCCACTCCAGTCCAAATAATTAAAAAAACCACGTGTAGTTTAAAAAATCCGTCCAATCAAAAAAATCATGTCCTCCAATTGTGTGTGTCAAAATTTATTGCTCCCTATCTCTCTCTCACTCAACAAAACCAAACAGTATATTGGGGTTTCTTCTCTATTTCTCATAATAATTAACTTGATTCAACTTCTCATCTTCAACCAAATTAGAGATAAGTGTATGAGATCCAAGCGATGGGAAGAAGGAAGATTGAGATGAAGCGAATTGAAGATAAAAGCAGCCGTCAAGTAACGTTTTCAAAACGGCGTTCTGGATTGATCAAGAAGGCTCGAGAACTTTCCGTTCTCTGTGAAGTTGATGTTGCGGTTCTCGTCTTCTCTAATCGTGGTCGCCTTTACGAATTCGTTAGCGGCTCCTCTTCTTCCTCCAAGTTAGTATTCTTCCTCTTTCTCACTCTTATTTCATTTAATTTTGTTTTTGTATCATTATGTTGTTTCAGTTTTTTTTTTTTTTTTTTTTTTTTTTTTTTTTGTTTTTGTTGGTTTGTATAAATGGCATGATGAATTTTCTTTGCATTTTCGTTTGGATTTTAGAGTTCTATTTACTACTACTCGCGCGATTTTAGGTTTTTGTTACATAAATAAGCTCGATCTGCGCTGGTTTTTCATTTTTTTTTTTTTGTTGTAATAATTTCGATTTTCTATTTTTTATTTTTTTAAGTTTAAAATACAAAATTGCACCAATTTTATGCTTAATTTTATGGCAATTTTAATATATATTTTTAAAAAATATTTTTCAATTTATGAGGCGGTGCTTCCAATTCTGAATTATTGAAATTATAAAGAATTTTAACCTTCTTCCCGTCAAAAAAAAATGAAATTAAATAAATAAAAACCTTTGGAGTTATCCTTTAACTGAAGTGGTACAGTATAATGTAACTGTGGTGATTTGATTAGTACTACGGAGTATTTTTATTATTATAGTATAATTTTTAAATTTATTTTTAAATATATTATTGATTTTTATTGTTTTTGAGTTTTAATTTCCTTGTCTTTAACAAGAATCACGTGAGTGTTTATTATTAATGGTATAATATACTACTCGTACAGTCGTACTTTAGCAATATTTTATGATATAGTTGCTCTTAATCATGAAGTTAGTTGAATGTTTAACTGTTTATCTCGTGATTAGTATATTAATATTACATTGGATAGCGTGAGGTTGAAGCTCTTTTTTTTATTGGATTGTTTGGTTCGTTATACGGAGTACTATAAATAGTAGTGTGAAAGTGTTGAAACTTTCCTTTTTTAGTAGCAAACCTGCAAATGAAAAAGGAAACATCATTTAGTGAATAATTATTACAGTTATTACAAGTACTACTAATATTAATACCCGTAATTTTTAATTTATTATTAACTTTTAATTTCAACCATATATATATACATTTCGATTTTGATTGATTTTGTCTTTCATAAAAACTATTCCTTTCATCTCTAGAATTATTCGTATATAGATTATGATATGATTTGGATTGATCATTCAACCATTTATTACTCCCTCCGTTTTAATATGATAGTCTCATATGTAAGCAATTACATAAAATAAGAAAACAAGAATATTTGGAATTTAACATTAAATTCAAAAACAATTTATAAATAGTTTTGCCTTATTTAAATTGTTTGAATTTTTTTAGGAAACCGTCAAACATAATTGCATAATTCAAGGGAATAATTTTTTTACTTAGAGTCATGTCATCAATTCACAATCAATTAATTAAATCAATTAGAATTTAATATGTATAAAATAAGAAATAAAAACCAAGTTAAAAAGTTAAATACATTTAATATGGGTAGATTTTTTTGAAACGCCCAAAATAGTATATGGGACTAACAAATTGAAACGGAGGGAGTATGTTAAATTACTGGTATAACTTTATCAATTATGAAACTAGGAGGATATATTTAGAAATTTAAACTTCATTTTATTAGTGTAAACATTTCCATAAATAGTAACAAGGGGCAAAATTTATTGGTGTACTACATTGATGGCCTAATTTTAGTAATATAATGTTTCTTAATTTGGAAAAAAAAGTTTATTTCTGTGTGCTTTAGTAAATGCTGAATCTTGAGCATAGACTTTTCAACGTGTAGTGTTGTTACTAGTGCGCCAAAACTACCAAAGCCTATCCACTTGTTGAACATGTACTAGGCTTATCTTCATTTTTTTTTTTTTTTTTTTTTTTTTTTTTTTTTTTTACAAAAACTAGGCTTATCTTCATAGTTAAGGGAATAATATAAGTATTGTTGACAGTCAAAGTACTGTCGATTTGATAGTTACATAGCATGTTATGTGATTTTATTGGGAATACAGTTCCTTCTCGTATTTAAAAAGCGTTTATTTATCACGTTTTGATTCTATAGATTAATAATACTCATATAAAAATAGGGACAATCTTTTAAAAACAGATGAAGTACATGTTTTTATGGTAACACATGTGTTTAAGTTTCTCCGTACTAGTATAAATATCGTGAAAATGTTTCTTCCTTCTAGCTTCTAGTTTTATGATCGGTTCTAGTAGTTCTACCATTGATTTGGATGCTAGGTCTAGTTGTAACATTCCCAACTTTCACTAGGGTCGGCTTCTTCTCCCACAAGGGTAAGGTCGTGCGCCGTAAAGATGGATCAAATTAAGTTGACTCGTGAGAGATTTGATCAAGTTATGATCTTTCTCTTAATCAAATTGATTCCTTTCTCACAAGAACTGAGGATTTTTTTTTTTTTTTTTTTTGTTGTTGTTGTTGTTGTTGTCGTCGTCAATTGCAAGTAACAAGATGAATAAAAATCGTAGTTTTGTATTTGGTTTAATCTCCTTGAGACCTTTTTTTCGGCTTAATTTCAATTCAGTTCGATTCCTAATTTCCCTTTCTCATAAATAATTCAGTTCAGTCCAGCTCAGTAAATCGTAAATCACTACAGGCCCTTAATTGATGATGACGAGCTTAAGGAAATTCAATCCATTCAACTTTGTAAAATAAAATTAGTAACCTAACATCTTTGTAAAGATCATTTTATCATCAAATGAAGAGAAAAAAAAAAACTAACAGTGTTGAGTGTACGATATATCCGGGTGTATATAACAAATTCTAAAATTAAATCTTCTTGGCTTTTATTATAAGAATTCGACCTCTAAAAAAATATAACTATATGTAATAATGTATGTATGCATGCCTAGTAGATCAAAGACTTTTGACATTGTATAAAAATACTCGTAGTTGTCTTGATTTGTATAATAATCCAAACCCAAGACGTAAAGGTTCATTTGACATCACTGTGTTTTTCTGTTATTTTTTTTTATTTTATTTTTTTTCTTTTCAAAATCATATGATATTCCATATAATGAATAAAAACCGAAAACAAAAAACGGTGCCAAAGAATCCCTAAGGTGTTTTTTGTCCACAAAAAAAAAAAAAAAAAAAAAAAAAAAAAAAAAAACAACTCATAAAGATACTAAATATCAACTCATGAGAAATAGTAAATATCAACTCATGAGATACTACTATTTCATAGAATTATCAACATTATACGTTAGATAAAACAACTAGTTAGAGCATCTTTATTCATGAACAAAAAAAAAAAATATTCATATTACTATTCACAAAAAAAATACTTTCTCTCTCATATACATAAATCAAACAAATAATTTCCAACATTCTCCTCTTAACAATGAACCAAAAAACAATATTGTTCATGTTACTATTCACCTACCCCATTTTCAATTTATCTTTTCCTAAAAATTAAAATACAATATTTATCATTAAAATAATCAATGAAAGTAAGTTTTGTCAGACAAATAATTTTCACAAATGGTTTGGTTTTCCAAACCATTCACATTTGTTCATGCCACTATTCATCATTCCATAATTTTTTTTACATTATTTTATTTCAATAGTAACACAAACAATTTTATTTGTTCATTGTTAAAGATGCTCTTAAGTTGAATGCAAAAGTGCAATGATTGCCTATGTGCATGTTTTTAGAGCATTATAAAGTCTCATATTTGATTAACATAAAAATACTAATTTTAATGGTTCTTTTATTTTGACACAAATTTTAATGGTTCTTAAAGATTAGCTAGTATTATCAACTTTTGATGACTTTATTTATTCAGATATTGTGTATAGGGTTTTTCTTATTCATACATATATCAATACCTTATATTTTCTAGAATTTATATTCTAAACTTGAGTTATGATGTACAATTTTAAAGGTTTTAAACTTGATCAAAAGTTGGGTTTTCTTCACCGGCCTACACTTCAGGAGCAATTCATTCGTGCAAATCCTCCCCAAAGCTAGCATCCACACAATAGCTTTCACCATTCACCTTAACAAGGACCTTCATGTTCAATATGAAACTTGCTAGCGGAAATGTTGGATATTATAGGGTTCAATTCAATTAAGGAAGGACTTGCAATATTCATATAATCTTAATAGAATTCTCGTCCAAACTTCTGTAATATTAGAGCTTAGTCCAAGAATCATCGGTCTTTAGAGCTTCATTGCAAACCTTCATATCTATCTCCTCAAGACCTTCATGTGATTTAATATCGCCTAAAGCATTTATATTAAGGTCTCGTTGGTTAACATGGGAATTACATTCCCGTAGAAAATTATATTTTATGGGAAGTTATTTCCCTAATAATTTCCTAAACTTGTTTGTTTATTTCCCACCATGTTTTGTGGGAAATGAAAATTTCCATTTTGGGTGTCAACTAAACAACTATCCAATTGTTTTCAAAAATAAAAAATAAAAAAAAATATCCAATTTATCAAATCCCAAAAAATTCACTTTTCTCATTTTATATTTTCAACCAAACAAGGCATAAGATTCAACCTTATAATCTTAGTTGTTTGATACACATGCACATTGCTCATTATACACCAAAATAACACAAATGCGTATGTTAAAGAGCATGACACTTTGACAAAAAAACATGTGATGAGTATGTTATACACTTAATTATACCAATAATTAATAAATAGAATAACAAATCCATGTTCCATTATCAAAATGTGATGTTCTTTACACGTGCATTTGCTCCTCAAGTGCTTAATGAACTCATGCACATGTATTTATATCACAACCTTTTTCAAGTTCCTTCTTGTCCAAATTGATTTCACGTTAATACTTCCTCACTTAAAGCAAATAAAATTAGTAGGGATGGTATATAGACATTGAACAAATGGATGAACTACACAAGAATGAAGTTATCAACCAACTAATCTTTCAATATTAGATATTACAATTATATTTCACCATGCTATGAACTCTACGTTCTTCACAAGTAACTATCATTTTTCATATAAACTGAATATTTGATATATATGTGTGTGATGATACTTTAGCCTCACCTTGGTTGCTTTCTAAAGTACAACTTTATTTTATGGATTTAAAGATACAACTTCTTAATTATCTTTGACATACAGCGTTATGGAGTTTAGGTAAATGTATCTTAGATAGTGTTCAACAATACGGAGTAAATTTTAGGGCTGTTTAGGGCATGTTCTCTTCAACTTAGCTACAATCAGTTCAGTTCAGTTCCTAATTTCTTTCTCTCATAAACAATTTATTTTAGTTCAGCTCAACTACAATCAGTTCACTTCGGCGCAACTTAATTTAGTAAATCAGATTAGGCCCTTAGTGATGTTACTAAGTCAACCACTGTTGAATAAAAAACAAAAAAGTGTTAGGCAAAGTAGCAATTTAGGTAATGAAGCTTTTTAGTGGTTTTACTAATCTCTAGATGTTAAACAATATTTATTCATACCCATGGAAAATTTCCAACAAATGTTCAAGCAAAATTTATGAAAGTTAGATCAATCATTGAGTTTGAAACAACCTAAAATAAACACATCACTTACATTAAGATAACCTTAAGTTGAACTTTTACCTTTTTAATGATAGGATATTAAAGAACTACTACCTCAATTTCTTTTAGTTGACGTGTATTCCTTTTTAGGAAGTTTTTTTTTTATTTTTTTTTTATTTATTTATTTTTTTTAGTTGACACGTTTTCTTTTGGAGTAAATTTTTTACCTTGCAATTACAAGCTACCTCACTAGCTTTTTCACTCTCTCACTCTCTCTCCTCTCCTTAATATATGTGCCTAAATCAAACGCGTCAACTAAAAAGAAACGAAGGAAGTCTTTCATAGCTTCTTGATGATTTTTTAGTTGCCATGTATTAACTTGTGCGATTGTGATATTGACAACATGAATTCACAAGAAGGGTCTATTAAGCGTAGTATAATACACAAAATATGTTGTCAATTACTTCGTATAATTTAATGGTCGTGACAAAGTTATACGTAGTATATAGAAGTAAATCATACATTTAAAATTATAGAGGAATTACAAGTTTGAAATATATATTGGTTAACAATTGTTTAAAATACCTGTCCATAATAATAATAGTATGTACAATCATGTATTTTATGAAAACCTAACTTTTTTTTTTAGGAAAACCAAGCTTATATATTAATTTAGGGACAAAATGTCCAAGAGTACATACGAAGAAATTTTACTAGGATAAGGATCCTCCTAAACTTCCTCTCAATCAAATGGTATTAGCTTACTGTTTAACATGCGACAAACAAATAGACTTGAATTTAGAGCTAATTACAAGAATATCACCCAACACTAAGTTAAGAGTCACAAGGAATAAAGTTCCTTTTGAGAGATGTTGATTAATGTCTCCATTAGATTCCAAGATTACCTCCTCAATGCCGAACCTCCTTTGAAGCCTTAGAGCCATGGCCGGCAGGGTTCATCGGTCTAAGATTGGATCGGGTTGAAGATCGAAATAATGAATTTCAAAAATCAAGGACCGAACCGATTAAGCTAGGACCGAACCTACCCGTATTGGACCAGTTTGGACCGATTATAGATTTTTTATAAAATTTTTTCTAAATTTTACATAATTTATGGAAAACTCGAAAAAAAAAGGAAAAACAATATTTTAACGTCTGTTTTTGTATGTTTAGTATAAAAAAGCTCATACCTCATACGACTAAAGTTTTTCAAGCTTATTAAGGATAATCGTAATTATTATTAAAGGTTTTATGTATAATTTTAAGCAAAAAAAACCACTCTAGTCCAAGACCGATTTATGTAGGGTTTTGGGTTGGACCGAACGCCAGGAAAATAAATTTCTCACTCGGAGACAATCCATCTGGTCCAGACCAATTTTGAACATCCCTAATGGCCAGAGCCTTTTCTTCAGCAATTTCGGGGCTCCAGTAGGCTCAAACTCTTCGCGTGGCATAAAAAAAAAAAAGAAAAAAAAAAGAAAAAAAAAAAGATACCCTTTGACTATCTCTTGCAATGACTCTAAACCAAATCCACCCTCAGTGATCGTCTTCACTAGTCTGGAAGTGGCCCAAGACAAGTCCTCCTCGCTGCAATCTTCGAAGAGAAGAATCGTAGATGTGTTTAGCATATAGACCATGATCCTCCACTACTCTATACACTTTGGCAATGAGGGCATTATCGGGGTTGATTTTTACTCAAAGACCCACTGATTTCTTTCATACCAAATACACCAAGTATGGAAGTTCCTTTTTGCACTAGGTTTGCATTTACTATCTTCCAACTCTCAATCAAATTGCACATGGAATCCGCACTCTCCCATTTGGCCATAACATTGAGCCACATTCATCCGAGTTAAACGAAAGTAAAAAATCGTATGGATCACTATTTCGACCTCACAATTACACCAAAGACGCAAAACATTCTCAATTAAGTGGCAAAAGTACATCAAATGATCGTGTACAATATTTGTGCACAACCTCCAAAGGAAATGTCGGACTTTTGGGCTAACCTTCATTCCCTAAATTCTAACAAAAGAATGGTGGAAATCATCTGAATTGCACAATTTACCTATTGTGTAAGCATTTTAATTGAATAATCCCCATTTTTCGAAAAGGCTCGAATAATCTTATCAGTAGCGGAGCCAAGATTCTAACATTGGTAAAGCACAATCGACCACATACTAATCGACAACAAAATAATCCAATCTAAACACATTTAAAATTTTAAATAAAAAAAAAAATAGAACAACCAATTAAGAAATAACTATCATTGATAAAATAATTATCGGTCGTAGAGCACATTGAACCATCTATCTATTACCAAAAAGGACAAAAACTGAGCATAAATTTAACATGTAACATTCCAATATTTAATGAAATTTAAAGCTATCTACATAATCAGTACTTAGTTTATATTGTTACATAGGATTAACAATTGAAGGTAGACATGTACTATCAAAAATAATGTGTCATCATATGTAATACAAAATCCTACTACCTCCGTTTCTTATTAGTTGAAACTTTCCCCTTGGTTCGGATTTTAAGACAAAATTTCATAATAGCTAATTATCATAATAGCTGATTAATGAATCAAACAATTGATAAATACGGGTAGGAGAGAGAAAGTGAAGGTAATTAATAAATTGACCACCACCAACAGTCACCCCACAACCGTCGCCCAACATCAACCACCTTGCCATCGTCGCCCAAAAACCACTTTCTCTCAGTCGAAACCACCCACAACACCTTCTAACAACCCACAACCACCCACAACACCTTCTAACAACCCACAACCACCCACACGCACATCGGACACCCCCGAAATCACCTAAAAACCATATTTAAGTGTAGATCTGAGGATTTTGTTAGGATTCTGTGGTTATTGTGATGAAGTCATGAGTTTTGTGAAGATTTGTGAGGATTTGTTGGGTTTCTTGGTTTTTCTTAGTAAACTTGTGGGTTTTCTCAACAAATTCGTGGGTTTCGTTGTTTTTTTCAGCAAATTTGTGGGTAGATCCAGCGAATTCGTGGGTTTGGTGGGTTTTTCAACAAATTTGTGGGTTCTTTTTCAGCAAATTCACGGGGTATTTTTCAAGGAAATTAGTGGGTTACATCACAGAGCAAGTGTGAGGATTTGTTGGGTTAGATCTAAGAAGGAGAGAAAATTTCATGAAGGAAGTTAAACAACCCAGATGAACATTCATGGAGGAAGGAGAGAGACATGAGGAAGATAAAGAACCCAACAAATATCAATGAATTGGTTAGGTTCATTGAATGAGGTTGGTTGATGGATAAATAATTTGGTGAAAATTATTTATTTAATGATGTTGGATAAATGATTTCATGTAATCAGATTATGTTATGTAATTGAGTTTATGATTTTTACGTAAGGGTAATATAATAATTTTATAGGAAAAAATTTACCAAAAAAAGAAAGAAAAAAGAAAGGTGCAACTATGTGTACCACCCCTAAATAGCAAAAGTTGCCACTAACAAGAAACGGAGGTAGTATTTAATTTCAACATTCATCCACACATGCTTGAAGTATATGATAAACTAAGACTGAAAACACCGGACCTGAACCACTAATAAATTACGGAGTAGAATAATTAATTGTTTGCAATAACAAATAGTCATTTATTTTTAAATAATAATAAAAGAATTAACTTAATTTTTATTTTATTTTATTTTTAAAAAAAGGAAAGGGTGGCAGGGCATGCACTCTACCGGGACCCCTCCTCCCTCTGTTAATGAATCTCATAGAAGGATAGCAAGCATACACCTCGTATATGTATTGCTCAATTAAATCCACAAGTCATTCCCCCTTATTGCCATTAATCAGATCACCCACAACCCTTAAGTCTTCGAATTCAGTTTTTGTCACAATTCTGCACACTCGTCTACTAGCCAAGTTTCACTCCAAATGTTAATGTCCATATTGCTTTTTTTTTTACAACAGGATCTATAAACGAAAAACTAAACTACACAAAACAACCATTGCATTAAGTGACAAAAACCCAAGAAGGACTAATGCGAGCAAGCTTCACACGATCTAAGTTGATAGACTCCGGAACAAGAGGCGAAGTCGCACGTCGTTTTGATCCCAGACGATCCATCCTACAACCTGTAATAACCTTATCAGAGCACATCTTACCTGCACATCTTACCTGACGTCCGAATACGAGAATGAGAAATAGTCCGTTGTTGGCGATTCAAGCGAGACGAAACCCTAAGCATTGATGGCAAAGTTGGAAGTCGAAATGCAGAAACCTGAAGACTGCCTACAAACCCAGGAGAAGTAGCCCCTATCTGCGGGCTAGCTTGAAATGCTGAGGCCTTGATCAACTCTTCGGGAACTTGATTTGCAGCTGTGTTAACTGTGGGCGATTGAGATGAAGCACGCAAGACCTTATGAACGGGAGCCGCTTGGCGCTTCAAGCCACACACCGGAGGAACCAAAGGCATAGAGGTCTGGTTTTTTCACCTAGGGGACCTCTGTCAAGATTTGAGTTTTACTCGGGACAACCCAAATTGTCATTATTGATACAAATTTTGAATGATAAAAAAAAACTGAGCACATCACCGTGCATAAGACGCTGCATATTAGAAGATGTAATCTGAAGAGATGAACCAGAACTTCTACGGGATCAGAACCTGTGCTGGTGTAAACCATTATCCAACTTAATTGACCCCGGATAGGACTCACTTCCCAAAACATTTGGGACCTTAGCATATGACTCTAGCGAAGACACCCCACTCTTAGCACTTACAACATCACACTCCATACCATCCCCACTAGGCAACACCTGTGCAATGACCTTCATATCACAAACTCCTTGCATTTCCAAAGTAGAGGTAACTTCAAGGATCGGCTTAGACCTTAAACTCCCCAAATTGTGATCTACGGAAGAGGCATAACCTAAAAGTCTTTCAACCTCTTGTAATTCTTTTAACACTTCCAAATTTCTCAAATCACAGTTAACTGCCTTGCAAAGGTCGGATGTGGCGGATTTAAGATCGCCTAACCCCTTAAAAGCCAAGGCTCTCCTAAAGAAGCCTTTGGTATGATAGGAGTCAAACCTCGAACACAAACGAAAATAACTTAATTACTCTATCAAAATCTTGTAATTTTAGGGCACACACAACCAGATTGAGATGTAAAGCAAATGCTAATGAGCGAAACATAGCAAAAGCTTCCCGAGTCGATGGCAAACTAAAACACAACAATTTACTCGCTAAACCATATTTGGACAAAGCAAGTTTAAATTTGCTTTCTTTGAACAAGGAGTTACCTTCCTCCTTGAAAACTTTAGAACGGACTAACACATAATTCGGACAAGCCAACGAATCAAGAATACGAACAACATGCTTGTCATTATATTCACTGGGAAGATGGAACTCAGCAAAAGCAGGACACAGTTCCAACTCCATCTCAAAAGAGCTCCAAACTAAGACCAAAGAAACACCCAACACTAAAAGAACAGAAACACGTCCTTTAGCTGGCCACGGATAATCGATGGAGTAATATCCAAACGAAGAACTCTGAACACACCAACAAAATGAAACACCAAGCCAACAAAATTAAACCAAAGGCACCAACTTGAAACTCTTACACAACTAGATTAAACCCAGGCACTAATACTAAAATCAATCTAATTAACAACAAGAATAACTTAGCTTGGCTTGGGAGATGCAGAAAAACAGAGCCCAGAAGAAGTATAATTGAAGTAGATAAAATACTCTTCTTCCTCAAAGCAACGGTGCAAAGAAAAACAATAACTTTACATCGAAACGCTGCTACTTGGGCAAATGTTTTCGTCCTTGAACTTCCTGGCCTTCTTTATTGAAAGAAACTAAAGTTGGATAAAGCAAACAAGAGACTACAGGGCTCGCCGGCGACTGCAAGGAGAAGAAAAGTCAGACGCCGGCGAGCAGGGGAGCGGTGGAGAAGGCGGTGCTACAAGCGGTGGGATAAGAACAGAGAGTTCTTTCTCTCTCTAGAACTTTTTTCAAAGTTTGTGCCTTTATCATTTTGTTTGTCCTCCAAATGATGCCCTCTATTACAAGGGCTTTGGAACTCCAAATACTCCTCCAAGCATAACTCCGAGATAGCCCAAGTTAGCCTAAAAAAACATCTAATCAAGATACTGCTTAGCCTTTATAACCCAACCTAACAATTAGACAATTAGTCCATATTCTGGGTGGGCCTTCACACTTGGCGTCCTAATAAAGCATCATTTCATAACAGCGAGATCTTTAAAGTTTAAACCCCATGCCTTCTAAACTTTTTTATTTTTTTTTTGACAAAAGCAACTAAAAGAAAAATTACACCGAGAAACTAACTAAATTACGTCTACAAATACCCGCTATAAAGTGCGCTTTTGACAATTGATCCCTCCTTATTTTCCAAATAGTGCACATATCGAAAGAACCTCCAACCTTGATTAATTCATCAAAGGACCATAGTAATCGAACTTCCCTTCTATTAGGAAACCGCAACATATGGACAATAGAAATTGAATTTAAGTAAATTGTAATGCATTGGTAGCCTTTCAAGTGAGCCCATTTGATGGCTTTTAAGCAAGCCACCAATTCCGCATGCAAGGCTGACATAGCCGTGCCATACTCCCCTCCTCCATCCAAAAAGTTGACAACATCAAGAGAATAAGCCCACCCAAAACCAGCATGTCCCATAGTCTTATCCCACGATCCATGCATCCACCATAATAACCACCTCAACATTATTTTGTAAAGGTGCGGCAGGGAGGCCAATGTTAACCCTGCAATACCCTATTGCTATCCAAGTGTCGTGAGATCCCAGTAGGACATTTATTTGGCTTGAGGAATGATTCAAGACTATTCATAGTTAGACTAAAATGTCAGATACCCCCTTTCATTTTAAAAAACTCGTCCATTTCTGGTTAATCATAGATTCCACAATACTCCCACAAAAATATGTAGTCGTTCACTTCGTTTCCCATCCTCACTATTAAAGAGCAGGATATGTTGTTGGATGCAGTGTCTCAAAGGAATAGATTCATTAATTTAAGAGCGAATATGCAAAGGACAATTATTCCAAGCATACCTCGCAAAAGAGCAAAACCTAAAAAAGTGTTGCAAATCCTCGTCCACCATTCCACACGAATCACAGGCCCCTTCAATATCCACCCCACGCTGTATCAAGTTGGACTTGACAGCCAAACCATTCATAACCAACTTCCATAAAAATAAGCTCCACTTTGGGGGAATATATAAACTCCAAATGAGCTTAAAGAAAGTGTAATCTTGGTCGAAAACCTGTTTCAAAGAAGAACTACGCATTAAAGAAGCATACCCCAATTTAATTGAATAGTTAACCGAAGGGTGATAATTCCTGTAAAGAAAATCCTTCTCATCGGCCGCTGGCTATTCCATCTCGAGAATTCTTTTGGCCGTTTCCCATTCAAATCTTTCACGTACAATAGCCGCATTCCATTGTCTTGGGTTTTCCATTATTAGATCTTTAACCCTACCAGAACCTATTCCCCGAAGGATAAGATCGATTTCAGTTCAGGTACAGCGCCTTGTACCCACTTCATATTTGCAATTTTAACTCTCTCTCCATTTCCTATCTTCCAGCCATAACCCTGTACAGTTTATTCCCCACATATCGAAGGCCACGCCGACCCCAGGAAATCTCCCTTCACCTTGCAACTTTTTCTAAATTATGTCAAGCAACGCCTAAACAAGACTGCACGTTTTAAACTACCAATAATTGTAGAGATGCCTAAATATTTCTCATATTTATCTACTGTCGCATGTGTAGAATTTTTAACAAACCTTTTCTTCGCTCAACACTAACTCCTTTATTGAAGGAAACCTCAAACTTCTCTTACTCCTTCCGCAGTTTATTACTTGTATCACTTATCTTTTCTTTTACGACTGTATATTTATTACTTGTTCCATTTTCTTTTTTTGAAACATTTTACAACACTAATTTCTTCTCTCTTAGTAGACCTCCAACTATCATACTTTAATATTTTGATATTTTCTCTGCTTTAAACTATCATACTTTATTCTTCCACCCTCCCCACTTTCTTCATATTTTATTACTTTTTACTTGTATTATTTATCTTAAAACTTCACGCATGGAGAAATAGAGCAAGTAATAAAATACGAAAGGGGTAATTAATTTTTGTTCGGATGCTGCTTCGTACTGGTTGAATATATTAACTATCACTTTGCATTCCTGTCAGTTGCTCTCGTAAAAAGAAGACTGCCATCAGCAAATAAGGGTGGGAAATTTCGAGGCCATTATGACTTGCTTTTGCCCCACGAAAAGCTTTACTCTGCACTTTATTCTGAATTAAGTAAGAAAAAGCATCGGTAATCAAAATAAAAAGATTTTTGGATAGAGGATCCCCTACCAAAGATCTCTAGTTGGAGTTATCAACCCACTTACTCTTCCATTTATCATTAAGGAGTAAGACACCATGGAGACAAAGTTCATAATCATATTAACCTATCACCCATCAAAACCCATAGTAAGATCTAATTAACGCTAAAAACCCCACTAAACTCTGTCTTAGGATCTGCTCATGTCAAGATTCATCGCAACCTATCATATTCGGCCTTTACACCTAATCTTCATAGTGTGGAAAATTTCCATGGCAATAATGCATTTTGATTTTCGGTTACCACCTTAGGAAGCACACACTTTTAGCCTTATTACAACTGACTTTGACACTAATTCATTTAGCACATTACATAGAGCAATTGGTTTAAATTTCAAAGTAGAAGTAGGGGACTTTTACTTTTGAATAAGAACAATATTAGGCGATAAGGACCTATGTAGGATATTACAAACGAAACTAGCAGTATCATCATCAATAATGTTAACAATAATGTGCTAAAATCGTTGATGCATACCATTCGCGCTGACCAGCTTTGCAAGGATGCGCATTTGCTAAAGAGCCTTGAAAATTTGGTTGTTTTGTGAACAGATGAAAGCTTACGCATACCATCCGAGAGCTTTGTAAGGATGCATTTGCCGAAGAGCCTTGAAAATTTGATTTTTTGTGATTGGAAATTTTCGGCCTTATAACTTCAAGCACCTCCTGAAATGCACCATAGGGTTAGACGAATTGGAAAGATTCTCTTAAAATGAGTAACGATTTATTCAATCTCGTCCATATCTTTACACCATACACTCCCATTGTCAAACAATCCCGCAATGTAATTTTTATTTTTCTTTGCGGGACTTTGATGTTAAAAGTACTTAATGTTTTTATCACTATCACAAACCTCAGAAACACATGACCCTAAGTACCAATAGGTCCCGTGTTTATCATGGAGATCAGTTCTCGAGCAAAGAACACTCTTCAAAGCTAGTTTATAAGATCGGGTTTTGTTGACTGCTTTGAACTTGTTCTCGATCTCAGTAATCTGTTCAACAAATTTTTGTGAAACTCTGCACACCAAGTAGCTAGCTTACGCCCACAAAAGCCATTCGAAAGACTGAATTCTCCCCGAGCAAAGCTCTCCCACGCACCCTTAACAACCTGCTCGCTACCCTCATCAAGTGACCATGAAGTTTCAATCTTGAATTCCCTCCATTTCTTTTTCTTCTTCTTCCCTCTTTTTTTTTTGCTCGATAACAATTGCAGTGTGGTTTGATTTATAACGACCAAATGGTCCACTATCATATTGGGAAAAAGCTCAAAGGAAGGAAACGGTATGACTGCTCACAAACCCTAGTATTAGTTGATTCCCCTCCCTCAAGTGTACCACTAACCCACATAGCCAAGATCTCGAAGGCCACACACATCAACTGTGTCTAAAATTTGCCACCTCTCTTCTTAATGTGTCAACTTTTCTTTTAATATCCTCATAAGCTAAGGATTTCATTGAAGTTGCCTTCAAATATAATAGGTATTTCCACCCCATCGTAAAGGTGTCGAATCAAAATCCCTTCTTGTGTTTGTCGTCCTCCTTGGCCATCATAAATCCAACAAACCTCCAACAAGGCACACTATCATTCACATATATAATTTTGGGAAAACAAAACAAGTGAGAATTCAATGTCATCCCTCTAATATATGCATAAACCACTCACTTTACCTCTACTTTCCATTCCAACCGCATGAGCATAACCAAGCTAAAGTTTAATATTCTCTGTGGCATTCTTCTTGATCATCATCTCCGACAAAAATATAATATTGGGGCCATAAATGTTGCTCCACCTACGGAGCTGGCGAAGTGTCCGAGGGTTGCTCATCCCTCAATAGTTCCAACATAATAGGTTCGTAATTCTCGATAGGGTTGGAGGGTAACATCAACCTCTATCAAAGTCTTAACTACACCACTCATAACCTCCATTTTCTTAGAACGTTTATCTCCCTTTTCCTCTCCTTTAAAATTAGCTAATATGGAATTTCTTCTTTGATTTGGTAAAATAATATCCATGATAACATCCTAAGATTATGCTTTAGCCTTCCTTTTCCACTTCTTCTTATGTTCATGTTTAGACCATCACTACCGTTACTAATAACGAAAATTGGTTCACATTGCAGCAATGACTCACCATCCTTATGGTCTCCCTCTCCAGCACTCCTTATCACCTCTTTATCTCCCCTTCCTTCCATATGTACCGCTTATCACCTCTTTATATCCCCTTCCTTCCATATGTACCGGTTGCCTTGGGACAACTGGAAGTAAACTATGGTGTTCCGAGGCTAGTTGCTCATAAGAAATCACCATCCCTTTCGAAACCTCCTTACACCTTTTGCTAGCAATCATCGAACTCTCTACCTTTGGTTATTTTTGTTTTGCAACAGGTTCTCTATTTCTTTGGCCTCTGTTGCTCTCCCCTTCCTAGAAGTTTTTAAAACCAACTCCCCATCCTAGCCTTTTCTTCATATCCTCTTCAATGACATTGTAACAGTCTCGCTCCAAGTGTCCCATAATTCCACATGTGAAGCAAAACATGTCAATCTCTAATATGCAAAATCCACTCGAGCCTCTCTTCCCCTCTTACCTTTAATTTTTTGGAATCTACAACATAGTCTAGAAGCATCACGCAACAACTTCACCTTTCGGTATTAGCCTATACCAAGGGCATTTTCTTCCAACTCCAAGAATTCCCCATTCTCCATGCCGGTCATTATTGCCCTAACAAACTCATCCAAGTATTTTTACTAAACTAAAATTATTTTTACTGAAAATTAATTATTTTTAATGAAGTGAGCAGATGCTTATACTTATGTATTTAATGTTTACAATATAATTATATGCAATAAAAAAATTATTTTTGTTCATATTTACCTCATCAAAAATACAAATAAAATTGTTAGATAAAAGAAAACAAATTAAAACGATGTAAACAAAAGCTATGATTTTTCAGTACTTTTTTAATCTTTCGCAAAAGAAGAAGGACAATATCGCAAGAACAAACTAATCTAATTAAGAAATGGCAAGAAGAAACTTGCATATATAAAAATACCAATGAAGTCATATTACACATTATTTTGTTGTAAACCACAACAATCGAATTCTTCCCTAAAAAAATCTATTGGATTTATATAGATAACTAAACTTTATAGATTAAGATCCACTTTCAAAATGCATTCAAAGAATTCTTTTATTAGTCTTTTCCTCTTAGGTTAAACAATAAATTTAAACACCTATTAAACATCTACAAGGCCTGCTTCTTCGATTTCCTATATTGGAAGTAATAAAATTTCCCTTATTTATCTTTACTACACATTTCATTAGGATCTTAACTGATTACCCCTATCCTTCCTTCTTCATTTCTCTTTCCATTTTCATAGTTCTCGCAAGCTGATCCTAAGTAATCGTTGTTGTTCATTGGATTCCGGACCTCATTTTCTTATTGTGCAGGCGGGCAGCACTCGGCGTACCAAACTCAGAGGAAAGCATAAACCAAGTACCATACCCCGAACCTGTTGCCCCTGACGTTTACCATCCTTTACTGGATGACAACACTTGTTTCCAAGAACTAAATGAGCAGGGGGGCATTTGGGCTCTTCTCGCGGTAAAGCCTCTCGCCTATCGCGTAGGCGGATTAGTTCTCAATTTTATTTAGATTCGTTCACTATTTAACTAAACTAATAATAATAAATAGATTCCCTATTGAATTAGAAACCATTCTTGCTTACGCAGTAGAAGGAAGGCCACCCACCCTTTCCCTCGTGCTGTGGCTGCCCCCCCCCCACCCCACCCGGGTTGTGGTCGCGTCCTTCGAAAATTCGAATTCATTTACTTTACATAGGTAATTTACTAATTTACATCTTAGATCAATTTCTTTTTATTACTTAACCATAAATTCTTATCTCCTTCTATAATGTTTACAACCCTAATTATAAAGAGGGAAAAAAAAAATTCCCCATACTCCACAGGACATGGTTTATCTTTTTTGCAAACATTCCCTATAACCTAAAATCCTTTCACCTGTAGAAAAGCCAAAGTCTTTACACATCCCCCCCTCCCCTCACTAAATATTGATGTGAAGACCTAAAACTCGACATACGTAAATTAAAACCAATCTCAACTTGAATAAAAGACTAAGTAGTCAATGAAAACAACCAATTACATTAGATCCTCGGCTAGATACACGAACTTTAACACTTGGATTAAGGAGTAGATTACTAAGAGTAACTCGTAGCATGACCCAATAATACAAGAAAATGAGAGCACGAAAAATGGAAGATTAGTTAGAATAAAGACTTTCCCTACGGGTCAAACGAACTCAAGCAATGCGATATTGTTCTAGCAATATAAATGCTTGGCTCCTTTTCCTTGGTCAAAATTAAGCAATGTTATTTTCAAACCCATTAGTTAACTTTTCTAAGGTTGACTTTTTTTTTTAGGTCACTTTTCTAAGGTTGACTTGTCGAACAATCTTTGGTGAGTAACAAGTGCCTACGCAACTCCGTTACTCACCGACATGCCAAAATACATACATTATTTGTTGTCTTTTCACTTATAATAGATTTTCATTATATTTGATCAAGTCTTGATCCCTAACTACCTTTTATGATGCACTTTCAGATAAACATATAAACTAGATTTATATAAATCAAAATTGGAAAGAAAAAAAAAACTAGTATTTCTTAAGTTCATTTCACACACACACACACACACACACACACACATATATATATATAGCATTCTTCCATCCAAGTCTTACGCTGTAAACTAATATAGCATAAACATTATATATATATATATATATATATATATATATATATATATATATATATATATATATATATATATATATATATATAGCATTCTTCCATCCAAGTCTTATGCTGTAAACTAATATAGCATAAACATCATTAATGGTAGAAATTAAAGACGAAGAAGATACTTTGATTAATAAACCATATTACAAAAATCATGAATGAAATTACAAAAATTATGAACGAAAATTCCACTTTCACGAGGTGCCCCAATTTATCTTACCAAGTTAAGCCAAAACAACCAATCAATTAAGTTAACTTTTTTCTATTCTTCTCTTATTTATAAAGATATTCCTCTAACTAACTCCTTTATGCTCCTCTGACAACATTGTAACTGAGTTATGTTGTAGAGATAGGGAATACTGAATTAGATTATTAGAAGGAAAAAAAAAGTATAAGATTTAGGGTGCAATTATCATGGTTAAACCCCGTATCTAAAGGGATCTTTTCTTCAAATGACCCGATTCTAACGCAAATTCGTTGGGTCTAAATTTTAAGAACCCATATCTGCGAAAAGGAATCTGGATCTATGGTGACCATGGATGTGGGTTAAGTTCAAGATCCACTATCATCTCATATGGGTTGTATTGAATGTTGGTTAAGATTTAGGGAATGAAAAGTAATCTGAAGATACCAATCTCATTTATAGGCCTTTCATTTTTATGAGTTAGCATAATTTCTCCACTTAACTCCTACATTTTTAGGCTAGCCTTACATCACTTTTCTTTTAATTGTATTGACATCACTCAAAATATTTGTCCCCAAAGGATCTTTCTTCACACTTCCACCTAATGCATGTGACCTTCACTTAACCTTAGTAGTGATTCCATCATTTTGACCAATTACAAGAATATCCCTATTTATCACTTTTAGAATCTTCATGTTCCTTCATTCATAGATGGTTGCAATGAAGCTTCTTCCATACTTCACTTGTTTTACAAGTTTCTTCTATTACTAAGATTTTGATTTCCACCCAACTTCACATTAGTTTTATTGTCGGTGAAGAAGCAAAGGTCAACACTAATATTCTTACCTGTTAGACCACTTGCACCAAATCCACCATTTGCAAAGCCTATTCCTCCACCTTTTAAGCAATCATAAGTGGTTTTATCACTAGTCTGACATTTCATTAAGATACTTAGACAACCACCAAGTCCAATTCTGTAACTCCTCCGTGCGATTGGTCTACTCGCAAAACTACCAAACTCCTGATGTACCTTTCTCAAAACCGCAAAGTGAACCATCAACTTTGTCTTCAACAATGCCAACAAAGGTTGTATAAGTCACGAAAGCTATTCCACTCATTTTGTTTCTTCGACTATGGTTTCCTACCATGTGATTTGTCTCTTACCCATAGAATAGGTGGTTATGTACAAAAAGATATGACAACGGATTGGATTTGGATTGGATTTGGATCGGATTTGGAGCAAGTGAAACTTCACTAGCATCCATCCACCGTTCAATACTCTCCATCTACATCCATCCATTACACGCTTAATATATCACCCGTATCCATTATTCATTCGTCATTCACGGGTGAAATGGGTGAAACTCGTGGAATAAGGGACTAACAAGCGAGAAATTAATATGAAATAAAAATTCACTTAAAAATTTTAATTTTAAGTCCTTAAAATTCCTAGTCCAAAGTTGATATGGCCATGTACTCTTAAAGGTCACCCTTATGAGATTCTTTCATATGATATTTAGATTAGTTCATCCTTTTATTGTACCTCCAAGAGGAAAAGAATCTTTGAAATGGCTTTATGTTCTTCTGTATCAAAGGATAAAAAATAAGGAAAAATATATTATTACAAAGGATAAAAAAAAATTGTGTAGATTTAAATGCACTAAACTAATAGCCCTTTTAAAATATGTTTAAGGAGCTTAAATTTCCATCTCAAACAACCATAATATTTCAAACCAAAAAAAAAAAAGCTTTAACAACCCTTACCAAGAAGTCCTTCAAATTTAATGGAGTGCAAAACATTTTACCCTGATTGTCATTAACGAACTTCCCTCCTTTATCTACAATGGACCGACAATGATGGATGAAGAATTACTTACATGCGTAGATATGTCCATGACGACAACATTAATAAAATACTACCTTCGTTCTTTTTTAGTTGACACATTCATTTTGGGAAGTTTCTTTTGTTTTTTTATAGTTGACACACATTCTTTTTGGAAAGTTTCTTTTTAGTTACAGTTTTTTCACCATATACCCCTGAGGTTTTTGTTAACCCTGAATTGTTACAAAATTCACCATATAAGTTTTTACAACAATTCAACATATACCCCTAATGACAACAAGATAAGTAGAATTTCATTAATTATGCATCGAAATCACCTTAGATCTCTCCCCACATCCCCGAAACGACTCATCTTCTTTCTCTAATCCCCGAAACCTCTCCAAATCTCTATAATCATATTCGTATGATTGATTTTTAGGATGAGAAAAGGGATTTTAGGGTGGTTTTAGGGGTGGGAAAAAGGATTGTAGGTGGTTTCATAAATAAAGGAATGTATTTAGGGTGATTTCGAGTCATAATTAACCATAATAACCGATGAAGTTAACATATCATTAGTCATTAAGGGTATATGATGTATTTTTGTGAAAATTCAAGGGTATATGATGAATAAGCAAAAAAAAACTCATGGATATAAGGTGAAAAGCCGTTTTAGTTTATGTTTCTATATTATAAAGCATAATTTATATAGTAAAATGTTAAGTTTACCCTTCCTCTTATTCTTTCTCCTCATATTAGACCCTATGACTCTCCTCTCTTACATCCAACAACAATAGGCATTTGACTTTCTCTCATGGATATAAGGTGAAAAACCGTTTTAGTTTATGTTTCTATATTATTAAGCATATTATATAGTAAAATGTCAAGTTTACCCTTACTTTTATTTTTTCTCCTCATATTAGACCCTATCACTCTCCTCTCTTACATCCAACAACAATAGGCATTTGACTTTCTCTCTTCGTCCTCGTACTTGCCTCCACCCCACTCCCACTCCCACTCCCACTCCCTATCTTTACCGTTGCCACTTGCCACCATCAGGCCACCCTACTGACATTCTTTCATTTGCCATCCTCGCTCCACCACACCACCGCCACCACTATATAACAGACTACTCAACACTTCTTTCGCCTCCACGCATTGAAATCCTCATCATCACCACCATCACCATGAGATTGAATCAAGATATCTATATCAACGATATATTGGAAAACACTTTTCTAATAAGATCCATCACAATAAATTCTAATATGGAATAAGATGAGCCAAAATTGGTCATTAGTACAGGTAGATATGTAATTTAGATTCCAGTAGTTATGTGCATAATCTTATTAACATATTAGCCTCATTAACATCATAATACTTACCTTCAAACAAATTGTTAATGTAGAAATGAAATATGAGTCCCCGATAAGTAAATTATAAAAATATAAAAAGTAAGATATAACTAAGGAAGTTGGATAATGATAATCTTTCGTTCTTTCCTTTAATTGAAGAGGAAAAAGATTGATTGAAATAGTTTGATTTATGATGGTTAATTACAAAATAGTATTTAATGTATCGTTGCATTTTCTATTAGTGGGTCGGCTACATGAATTAAAATGAGGATTATAAAGGTATCTTGTGTGAAACTAATAGTTTAACTCCATCTCATGACGACCCTATCTCCTCCGCTTTGTTTATCATAGATGTGAAATTTTTAAAATGAGCTTTATATCAATTATTTGTTTTTGTCCTAATCATAAGAAATGCATTAGACTTTTTACTTCAGTGATGTATGAGTGTTTCTAAAATTTATGTCTATTGCATTATAAGTTTTGTATTTGAAACATTAAAGCATTATTTTCTTTGATGTGATATTAATGAAATTTTGATTATGTTAACATGAAAGTTCATGATGGTCTTGTTTGTTTGTTTATTTGATAAGGGCATCAATCATTTCATTTTCGCATTCACTAGAAGGACAAGAAGGAGAGAGTTTTGCAAATGGTACAAAAGCAAGATTCAAAGATAAAACCACTTAAAAGGAAAAAACACATCGCAATTTCCTTTTTCCATAATAATTAAGTTTTGAAGTTTTTTTTTGTACCAGAATGACTTATTGTTAACTACACAAATGAATCTTCATTGTCATATTATTGTAAGAACATAGTCTCCAAGTTTTACACCATGAAAATATTTTAATTTCATGATCTTTCAAACTTTTGTAAAAAAGTGAACTTACTTTGATATATACAAAAATGAAATTGCTTTTGATTCATTTGTATGTTTTAAGGCTATAGTGGAATATCCTAATATTAAAATTTTGTTCTACCTTAGGTAAATAGCCTTAGTTCAAATGTTCAATGGAATGATATTTAATATATTTTCAAAGTCTATTATGTAAAATGAGTTTATATTTATGAACAAAACTACATCTAGTCATGATAAGAGGTAAAACCACTAATTATGTGACCTATGCAACTATTTTCTAAACCATGCCCAAAATATTAAAAAAAAAAAAAAAAGGATTCATCTTTATTATAGGACACTATAAAACTGATTTCAAAATGTATGAAGCTTCAACAAAGGCCTTCCATCATTAACATTAGACACGAACAATGTTTTAACAAATTTTAAGAATATTTTGCTACTCGATAAATAGTTAAACATTCCAAAAACTTATAAGGTTATAAACTAACTCTCATTTGTTATTAAAGGCAGTAATAATAAACTTAAAACCCTTGATTCATAATATGAAATAAACTAAAAGGATTGTGATTAAAGGCAGGAATACTTAAAACCCCTAAATTCATAATATGAAATAAACTGAAGAATTTAAAGTCTTTAATTCTTTATCCTAGACATAATCAACCCAAAATGAGGAATGGTTGGTTTTAAAAGTTAAGCACATCCTAGTCTTTAATTCTTTATCCTAGACATAATGAGGAATGGTTGGTTTTAAAAGTTAAGCACACAAGATATAATTTCAAAACCATTGATGTGTGCTAACTTGTGGGAAAATCGAAAACGATCTTTGTGGCCTTCCTTAGGTGTAGATGAGTAACTAGATACTACTATGGACAATGTATAGTTGGGTGTTTAGTCGGTAACTTAACAATGAGCATGTTGGTTTGAGCCAAAATTATGTATCCATTATAAATCAACTTTCATAAATCAAAGGATAAATGAGAATATACTCTTCACTTATATGTTTGATTCTTCTTTACCTTGCTTATTTAACCCTTACTTACCTTGCACAAAGGGTATTTATTAGGATCTTCAAAATAATACATTATAGCCCTCCTTTGTAATTGTCTTTTTCACATTATCTTGCATTGTTATATATCCTTTTGAGTATCTTTTACCTTTTTTATTCCTTTGCCTCATCCTATGGAAGGAAGATTTCTTATGATTTGTGTTTTGATTTGTTTTAATGTAATGTGTTTATAGGTGATGAAAAGTAAAAATTTCATTAAAATAAGTGTTTAGGCATAGCTTTACCAAACACCACATGTGAACGCCCACATTGATTAAAGAAGAGGGAGTTATAACACTTTATAAAGCTAAGAGCAAGTTTAGCCCCAAGTCTTAAGACTTGAATGTGACATCATTTTTGGTGGTCCCCATTGAAAATGATGTCATCAAATTCTTGTTAAGACTTACACATATTTATCACTTTAGCCCTAAGACTTAAATATTTGACATATTATATGTAGAAAAGTGTAAGGAAAAAAAAAGATATTAAAAATAAAAGTGAGGTGGGAGTAGTGGGACCCAATCTTAAGTCTTAAGTTGACTCTTGAAATTTCAAGACTCAATTTGAGACTTGCTTGAGATTTTTGAAGAAAAATGGGAAAAGTCTTAAGCATAAGTCTTAAGACTTAAAATGATGATGTCACCCCAAGTCTTAAGACTTGGGGCTAAACTTGCTCTAAGGGGCTACTCTTCCTATGCCATATGATATTGGGAAGGAACCTTCTTGGACTTGTAAAGTGGACTCTCTCTCCGATTAAGGGTGTGACCCAGACTCGTATTTAACAATATGAGTATACTTCCACCGTCCCTTATATTTTACCCCAATTTTTCTTTCAGTCCATCCCTATACTTTTGCCTCATTATGTTTTTGGACATATGGGACCATAACTTTACTCTCACAACTACTCCATTAACCCTACCACTTTTCACTCTCATTAATTTCTATCAACCAAAAATTAATTAACATTACCTCTATGGAGAAAAAATAAGGGATGAATGTTGTATAAACCGATCATGGGCTTTAACATGTTCCTTTAGCGTTATTAAAGCCAACGTGACAAGGTCACATGTTCAAATCTCATCCTCTGCTTCTTTCAAGTGGAATATTACGCACTACGTATGAGGAGGTTTATGCTATGTCTACATTTCAAGCCTAAAAGGCACTCATGTGAAGGGGCGTGATAAGAGAATGGGCTTCAACCATAAGCTTAAGCTTTTGGTTTAGATGATCCTTTAACAATAAGAGAAAATCAAGTGTTCATAAACCTTTGTAAGAACAAACTTCTTGCAATTTGGATAACATATTGGTAAAACTTACTTTTACATGCTTACATGATTTTAATGTGTAAAAGAATAATTTAAATGAGAGAAAACCTAGATATGTGCATGAAACTCTCTTTTTTGGCTTCATTACCTATTTTATCAATTTAATTTTTAGTATTTACATCTAACTTTAGGAACAAGATAGAAAGGTCTTTTTCTCTTTTTATATCATGTTCACCCTTTTGAGTGCTAAAAAAGTTTTGCATTTTGCTGACAAGAATGAAGAAGCAATACTCTTATTTTTTTTTTGCATTTAAACTACTTGCTCATAAAATGTGTTTCAAGGAAATAATAAGAGAAATCTTTTCACCTGTGAATTAAGTTTAGAGGATACAATTCAAAAGTAGTTAAAAGACAATTCCTTGTGTGATGTTTTATATAAATTATTGTTTAAGAAATGATTGAAAGTTGAGTAATTAATCTTGGAACTAGAACTAAAACAAGAACAAAGATACATTAAGAGTTTTATGTTAGTACCTAGAAAGATAAGATCTAAGAGGTGAACAAATAACTTTTAGGGTAAGTTGTAAGTTAGAAGAAAAATCAACTCCAAAAAAATTTCATGAAACAAAATGTATGATATGTCTCTCAAAGTTGCTTTTCTTACCTTTCCATCCCTAAGGTTTTGATTTTATTTTTTTCATATTTTCCTCCTTACACCTTCAATTGTTTTATGAGTTTTTTTATATGTCAACTTTAACATGGTGCACAAACTCTTTGTTTTCTTTTTCTTTTTTTTTTATAAAAGGAATAAAGGGGATTTTTGAAAAGGTCACTTATATGACCTATCATGTGTAAAATGGGTGTGACCAACTCAAGTAAAGATTGAATCATAATCCTTTCATATTGTTGGATAGATTCATAGATCTTTACTCATAGTAGACCAAAGACAGCCTATTTTTCATGATAACAAGAGATTCTGCAAATAATTATAAAAGTGAGGTTGTAAAAACTAGAAATAGAGATCCCTCATGTCCATAATGATCATGTTTTTGTTGTTAATTTCAGCTAGGTTTTTTTTTTTACCCTAACGGGCTGTTTGGTAAGTGGGATTATGGGTTGGGAATGGGAATAATAATCCCTAGTCTTTGTAAACCCATGTTTGGTTGGTGGGAATGGGCTTGGGAATAATTAGCTTGTATTCCCTACATTTTATTACCTGGGGTGGCAAGTAATATTTGGGGGGGGGGGGGGGGGGGGAATTCACTAAATTGTTAAAAAGACAATACTACCCTTGTTTTGTGGCATATATTTTTGTGGCATATGATAATAAAAGGACAATCTTGTAAATTTTGCTTTTAATCCCTCTATTATTCCCACATACCAAACATAGGATTTAAAATTTCGCAATCTTATTTCCAAAATATGTCAAACAAGGGATTGGGATTATTTCATGAATTCCCACCTATTAATTCCCATTCCCACTCTCATTTGCCAAACGCCCCGTAAGTCTCTAGGAAGTCTTTTTCAACTTTAACAACTTAGGATCCTAAATGCTCGATCCTAATATTTAAAATTGGGAAGTTTTTTTTTAAAGGACTTCAGCAGATAAATCTATTCACAATTTTTTCGAAAAGACAAAGAATCATTTGTTGCCATATACCATTTCGTGAAACCGAATTGTTGGCGAGTACAAAACTTTGATAGAAATTTCAATCACTTGATCGGGATTTTGTCCCTATTAACACTTTACGTAGATATTACGCATTCTTCCACTTCTTACTCTCCAGCAAATTGGGGCGCTATTTTGCTCTGTACCGAAAATAAATTATCTTTAATCTAGATAGTGTCTCTAACAGTGTGTTTGGATAAAGAAATGGGAAAGAAAAGAAGGGGAGGGAGGTGAAGGGGAGGGGAAATAAATGAGTCAAATGGAGAGGTCAAATCATTACAATTAAATCCCTTCATTTCTCTCCTTTCCAATTCCCTTCATTTCTCATTTGTTATCCAAATGAAAGATAATTAATACCTCCATTTTCCTTCCTGTTTTTTTCCCTCCATTTCCTTCCATCCAAACAAAGTGTAAATAAACATAAGAATATTGGATGTAAATGAAATCTTCATAGCTCAAGTTTAGTCACAACAATAATGTCAAAAATCCTTAAGAGCATAAGGACTATTTCCTTTAATCAAAGAGAAACCCTCATTTAGCAAGCTTATTTTTACTAATTGATAAAAAATCTAATTGGAATTTGGAATGGGAAGGGTTTGGTTTCACTATGAAATTGATTACTACCTCTCTTTCACAGTATATGCGACAATTGATTTTGCACATACTCCTAGACAAAATTTGCTTGTGAATGTCAAATAAAGAGAGAAAGATAATGATGCATGTGATAAGAAGAGAGGTAGAGAAAAATGACAATTTAAAAGGAAATAAAACATTTGTTGCACATAATATATAGCAACTATTTTTAGTAAATGTAGTACATCTTTACTCAATGTGGGAGATATGATTTTGAGAAGGAAAGGAAAAATTCATAGATAGACCATTTCTCTTTGAACTAAGGACATTAGCATATCATATGAAGGAAGCTAAACCTTTATGGTCCAAAACTTGCCTTCCCAAATAGACCATCTTCTTCCCTATGTTTTCTCATTAATTTAAAACTATGCACAATGGTGTTGCTTTTACTTCCACATTCTTTGTAGTTGACTCATATTTCTTTCATTATTGACCTCTATACAAGAAGTTATAGGTAGCACAATATAGTCCTTATGTCCATTGTCATTGTTAAAGAAGCTCCGGCTAAGATTGTGATGATGTATCAAAGTTATCTTAGAAAACTTTATGGGATCTAATGAATAAGGTTAGATGTTAAAAAGACAAATCCTTCACCTATCAACTATTTGGCATATTTAGTCAAGCTCAATGTATTAATTCCTCTTCAACATCCACAAAGGGTTCCTTTTAGTTCTTGGCCTCTAACCACCCTCAACTTACATTTATAGGTGTTATCCATAAGAGTTGTCACTTAAATTCTTACTGCTAGTGTTTTGGATCCTCTGAACTCTTGTTATGGCTTTTCAATAGCACAAAATTCTGTTGGTTTGATGATTTTTGAAACTTCCATTCTCTTTAGAGTACATGGGCTTACCCTGATCTTATATGGATAATTCATGTGTGTTTGACTTGCCTTATTTAAGACATGGTTTTTCTTGTTCAGTTTGTCTAAGATTCTTAAGCGCTACCAAGATTCTATCGCCACAGATGGGAAAGCTTCAATGGTTGTTGATGAAACAGAGGTAATGAACATCTCATTTATGTTCATGTACTATTCCACTGCTACTCCCAAGTCTTTTATATTTGACAAATCCTGATGAATTAGTTGTTCTGATCGTATGCTAAAGGCTACTCTATGCGTTATTATAGTACATCATATAGGATGATATGGTATCACTACTACTACTTTATTATTGCACATAACCATTGGTGACTGAATTTTTGGTAAGCAATTACAGAACGACATTGATGAGAATGCCTTCAGTGTAATTCTTGTTATGCAATTTGCAGTCTAAAGACAGGTTTTGACTTTTGATACTAGAGTATCTGTTCTCAATCTTTTGCCTTTCCTAATGGTGTGCACTGTTACAGGCTTACAGCTCACACCAGCTTCCTTGATAGTGTCTTTCTGCTTGTGTTCAAGTAGTAAGTGGTGTGGTTCTGGAGGGGAGAGGGGGGTATGGATGTGCTTGTATTCTTATTACTGTTCCATTCCGTAGCTGCCATCAGCTATCACGGTTGGAATTAACAGGGGCAGGTATTGATGTTAGAGTGGATAGAAATTATTTATAAAGTCTAGGCATAGGAATATAGGATAGTTTCTTCTTGCATTAGAGTATTGATCGTCCTTGTAGACATTATATATAGTCCTTCACTCCTTATACTGAAAGTTTCTGAATTCTCTGTATCTAGCATCATTCTTATTCTAGGCCAGGAATGATATTTCATGTTTTGAATATTCATTCAAGTTTATAGTTCTCTTGACCTTTTCCCTCATTTGTAACAATTTTGGTGTTCTTTTTCTTGTGACCAGAGTTCCCCTTCTACATGCACAGAAGTTCAAACATGTAGTGAACTAGTAAAAACAGTTGAAAGGCAAGTATTAAAATGTCTATCTGCTTCTTCTTCTGAAGATGACATTTTTTGTTTCATAATTTTATTTAATCTTGCAGGTATCTAGAAGGCCCAGATATTGAGAAACTTAGTCTGGATGATTTCATGCAGATGGAGAGGCAACTAGCTGATGCCCTTCTACAGACAAGAAACCGAAAGGTCCATCTTCGCCCTTGTTATCCTTTCCCTCTCCTTTTTTGAGTTGGCCATTGGGTTAGTGAGCTACTATGTGGCTAGTTCCTATTCTTTCTCCATTATTCTTGCAACTCTCAAACTTGAAGGAGCTTCATAGACTTAGTTCTTACAACTACTTCATCATCATGAGCAAATTCTCTTAAATCAAACAGCACTTGCTACTCTTGTGTGTAGTCAAGCTCCCAATTTTTTGATTAGTAATTGTGTAATTTGCTCACTAGAAACAGGAAAGTAATCCATTCTTGTGGAGTGTGTAGAGTACATATTGCAAGATGTATCATACAGTGCATTAATTTCTTCGCTGAAATGTTCAGCAAGACAAATACATAATCATAACTCTTGGCCCTTCTATTTCCTTTGGTTGTTATCATTCGCATCCAGTAACCATTTTACTTCATAAAGGCTGAAACTAATATATAATCTCATAGCCATACTATATCTTACCCCAGTCCAGTTGCTTTCTTGTGAGCAGTCTTTAGTTTATACACATAAGAACCTCTATCCTTTTCTGTTTGTTGCTTTATCTTTCTTTGAGGTTTCAGGGGGTAATCCATTCTCACCTCAGTTTCTTCCCAAATACTAAGGATAAACATTGTGAGGTCGGGAGAAGCCAAAGAGGGGAATAATAACCAAGGAGGGTCTTTAAATTCTTTTCTCAAGCAAATCTTAAACTAGACACCACACAATTCATTGCTTAACAATTGAGTAGATTCTTGATCGCCAATCAATATTTATCAAATGTTTTGCACTGACTTCGATACTATGGTTCTTAACAGGCTCAGCTTATGCTAGAATCTGTGGCTGCACTACGTGAAAAGGTACGGAGATTTCTTCTTCCAGACTTCTTGTATCTGATAAGAATAATGTGTTATACTTTCAGCTTCTAGGTAAAGTTGTCCTTATTTACCAATGTAGATGCATCCCCATTTATATAATGACTTATTAACTAGTCAAAGGAAAGACTTGCCAATCACATTTCCTTACCAGGATCTATGTCTAGAACATACAGCACTACAACAAAGAAGTAGAAAGCATCCTTAAGCTTACCACTTCGCACTATTCAATTTCTTTAATCCACTTGTAAGGATGCAGATCCTCATGGTTCTAATAGGTTTTTATTGACAATGTTCTTTTCATCTATATTGTCCTTTATTCTCACTATTGTTAGGCAATGGGAGAGATTGCTTGTATCTATCAATTCTCATGGGACACCCAACCAGTTTTGATAAGCATATGTATCTTGTAGTCCATTCCTCGGTGAACAGATGAATTTCACAAAGTGATTTCAGCGACAAGACACTTAGGAACGGGCAAAAATATCCGTTTCTAATTTCCCGACCTGGGACACACTACCTTGAAAGTATAAGATGAAAGTAGAACCTATGGAAGTAATCCTAGAGTTTCCTTGACATTTTCTATAATATTCTCCTAAATAGGATACCTGCTGCTTCATCTCTTCAAAATGCATGCAATGAACAATAAGGTTAATAAATTTGATCTTCGTTACCTTCCTTTGACATCCCTCCTTTCCTTGAAGACAGAAGTTATGCATAGTTGCATACCTATCTTCACTTCTTCAGTGCTCCAGCCAACTAAATCTATATTACGTTAGCAAGTTGTGAACCTCTTTACAACCGCAATTAACAAGACTGCTGAAACAAGGGATCTATGCAGAGACAGAGTTGAATGTGATGGTTGGTCCAACCAAACTCTATAATTAGAACCCAGCCCCCAATTACATTAGAAAAAACTATGCTGAATAAAGTTCCTTAAGTGAAAAATACAGAATAATTGTAGCTCAGTTGTGGATGCAGTGTCTTTGGTTTCCCGACAATTATTTTTACTACTCATTCAAAAACTAGGTTAGTGGATTTAACTCAAAAGGTGTGGATGCAGTATCTTTGGAGTAGTATGAAGCATGTGAAACAGTTTCTTGTTCCTTCAAAGCAAAAGTGATCAGAAATTTCAGATGGGATTATGTTAGTCTTTGGAAGGACATTCCTAGAAGAGTTGTCCCTCAATATTCATCTAGTTATAGTTAGATAAGGTCTAAGCATTATGATCAGGCTCAACTTCTTTCCCAGGCCTGTCGACGTTAGCTGATCCAAATGGGGGAATGGTAATAATGGGCATTCTTTGTGCATGCACAAGATATGATTATGTCAAATGTGTTTTAGTTTTCATATTTCTTTTTTTCTTGTCTTCCTTTTTTTTTTTTTTTTTTTTGTGACATTATTTAACTATATCTGGTGATCACTGCTTCAACAGGAGAGGGCGCTGAAACTAGAGAATGAACAGCTGAAGGATGAGGTATTTATTAGATAAAAAATAAAAATAAAAAAAAATAAAAAAAAAAAAAAAAAGAAAAAAAAAAAAAGAAAAAGAAAAGAAAAGAAATAGACCCTAGCTAGCCTAGATAAGAGCGAGGAAATTGGTTACTTATGTCAATTGTGTGGGTTACAGGTTGCAAAATTGATGGGCAATTCCAACAGAGGAAACCAGACCGATTTAGATTTAAATGGTGTGATGGAGGAGGGAGTGGAGGGTGATGATATACAAGGCCCTCAGCCGGTGAGAACACTTCCTCTTTCAAAAAGACCCTAGCCTAAGAGTATGGAATTTGGTTACTTATGTCAATTGTGTGGTTTGCAGGCTGCAATACTGATGGGTAATTCCAACAATGAAAACAATGCAGATCTGGATTTAAACAACGTGGTGGAGGCGAGTTCTCATATACAATCCCCTCAGCCGGTGAGAACACTCCCCTCTATCAAAAGACCTAGCCTAGCTAACAGTGAGATAATTGGTTACTTATGTTGAGTGTGTGGGTTGCAGGTTGCAAAATTGATGGCCAATTCCAACAGTGGAAACCAAACAGATTTAGAGTCAAACAACATCGAGGAGGTGGGTGCACATATAGCATGCCCTCAATCGGTAAGAACACTTCCTCTGCTATGGTAGCAAGCTGTAGGGGCATGAGGCTAAGCATTTGAATTATTTTTTGTCTTTGCACTGGTAATGCTAATTGGGCTATATAATGAATGCTCCTTATTTTTCTGATGAGAACTCGCATTCTCATTTGATTCCCTTGTCTCCTATATGTAAAACTATGATTGTTTATACCTATTTATTAACTACTATACTTCACCAGTGTAATAAAGTAGATGCAGTGTAATAAAGCATTAATTTGCAGACATGATGAAGATTAATGTATTGTATATTTACTTGGTCAATACATTCCTGTACAATCTGTTACTAATAATGTGACTTAGTCACCACTCTCTCCAATTATCTTGATATTCTGTGGTTATGCTATCCTTGCGATCAGGCAGGGAAAATCAGCAATATACTGACCAGACAGAGAACACGAAGACTTGGATATACTCGACTAGAACTATAAATATTCGGACAGGCTTGACAGCTGAATCCAGGCGAGGGTAGACGAATACAGGTACATTATGTTGGTGCCTAAGACATGTTATCCTACTGATAAGGTTTCAAACTAATACCTCCCCTCTACGGACTACGGCCTCTAGTCAGTTAAGGTGTTCCACATTGTATATCATATTGTACATCAAAATCTTTTCGTTAGACCGGAATCATAAGGATCCATTACATAAGTAATCTTACCCTTAACCAGTCAATTATACTATAAGTTCCAATTTTCTAAATAACATCCTTTGTTAGGGTAAGTTTTGTATAAATTTATTATCATCATATACAGTCTAAAATAAAAAAAGAAAAAGACAAATTACTTGCAGTTATCTGAAATAATCTGTTTCATGCAAATAATCAAATTACTAACAGTTAAAAATAAATCGCCTCGTCTCATGAATTCATGATTCAGGACTATTGTAATGAAATGAATGATATAAAAAGAAATGCTTCGTGATTGAAATGAAATAGATTAAAATTACTCGTAATTCAAAATTTAAATTGTAAAATCAATTGAAATTATAAACAATTAAAATAGAATGAAATTACTTACTGTAAATTGCAATGCCTCAGGATTTGAAACTCTGTTATTGCACGCTTGATTTGTTCCATTGTCAGTCAATTCATCTAAGAGATTGAAGTCTTCAAAAAGTTGAAATTCCAATTATAAAGATATATCTTCGGGTAAATCTGTAAAAAGTAGCTTTATGAGTTTGATGATGTAATTTGACTACTAAAACCACAACTAAATCAATAGAATCGAGTAATAGAATACTTCATACCTTAACTCGTCACAATTCGGTCGCAGCGTGATAATAATGATGTAAACGAGATTCAATATCACCAGCAAAGACTGTTTAAAATTCTTTACAATGCGGTCACAACGTGATGATGATGCAATCGACATTTAATTGCCTGCATTGATCAAAAGACATACGTGATGAATACTAAATACATTAAAATTTATCAAGATATACTTCGTATAAAAGAAGAGAAAGAGATAAAAGTGACGATTAATTACCAGGCAGCTAATTAATTATATCGATGCTCACCTAAAACATTGGTTTAAATGTAGAAGCATTATTTTTGGTAACGAATGAATGACAAACACGAGTGCATTGGAATATGGTAAAACCGTAAAAGATACTCCGTATTTTGGTGCCAAGTACAGTGGTGGTTAATATTAAATAAACAAGTGTATTGGAATATGCAATATGGTAAAAGATATTTTGGTGTCACCACTTTAGTTAGTTTTTTTGGTACGTGTTCCATTGCATAAGTATTGGAAACGAATCCAACGATAATGGTAATTCGCTCATTTGGTATTCGGTGAGACGGTGATGCTCTATTTTTTGTCCAGCAACGCAACTAATTAGGGTAACACATTAATAGGTGTCGCTGCTGGATTAAAGCATGTCATCTTAATTAACATAGGATTAATTAATGATTTAAGAATTTAACGATGTATATTAAATATACGATAACATTAATAATGATATTTTTTTTAAAAAAAATATTTAAAAGAAAAAACGTGAATACGGAGTAATAATATATGTAGCCTTATATAAACATAAAATGTAATTTTTAAAATGAAATTAAGTTAAGAATTTACAATAATTAAGAATATATAACAAAATCACGGCACAAATAGATGTAATCAGAAGCAACTCTAAATTTTATTTTATTTTTTAAAAAAAAAAAAATACATCTACAATGAGTCAATGAACATCAAATGTGTGGACTGAGAGTATGAAGTGGATCATGATTTCAAAAGGCTGGAATTGGGCCTCCTAGTACATGGAATGCCTAGCTTTGACATTAACAATAAACATAAAATGAGATGACTCAATCTTGATACCATAGTTTCGATTCTCTAACACTTTACCGGCTAAGCCAACCGAGATTATACTACGATCTATTCTCATAATAATTTATTTTTATAACAAAAGTAAAATGCATGTATGTGATGATCTAAATGAAGAGAAAGAGATGGGAAAACATTTACCAAAGAGCTTACATTAGTTTTGATGACTGCAATTTGTGATATCTTGAAGATGTTGTTGCATTTCTAATGGGTTGCTGGAAAAGTTGATGATACCACTTTTATAGTTTTATTATTTAACTTTAACAGTAAACTTTAGTAAGAGAATCATTGGAATAGTATACGTAGTACAAAGTACTCCGTAAAAGATTATAATAAACTGACATCTATCTAGAAAATTGGAAGTGTTACATGTTGTGTTTGGCTATGTGTCTATTAATGAGTCATCAAGGTTGTTGCTGAGCAACAATTGTCAATTGTCCCTGCTTTTTGGTTGTTACTTGCTTTGTAGTCGGCAACTCGGCACTACCATCTTTCTGTTTATTGGGGGTAAGATTATGGCGATCATCTTATATTCACGTCATCACGTGGGTGATGTGAGAGTTACATAACTTCTTACCTATAAACACTTTTGTGGATCTTATATATTTGACAAAAGTGTTTTTTCACCTTATACTTCCTTAAAACTTAGGAAAATTTGACATTTACTACCAGCGAAAACACTCCGTGTCACATTTGCTACCCGTTTAAAAAAAAAAATTATTTTGCTACCACACAAATCCCTAAAATATATATTTCACTACCAAATGACTGTACCGTTATTGTTTCCGTTAGTTGGGTTTAAGCCACCGTTCAACCACCTTACAGCCACCCCCTCCCCCCTGCCGGCGCAACCCCAACCCCTCCCCCTTGCCGGCGCGACCCCACCCCCTCCCTTTCCCCCACCTACGCAGCCAACCCCCCTCCCTTTTCCCGTTCTTGCTGTCCCGACCCCCCACCCCAAACCGGAAACCACCCCCTTTCCTCCACCGCAAATCGCCCCCCCCCCCTATTCCCCCCACCGAAATCGACCCCCTCCCCTTCCCTTCCCTCACCCTTTCGGCATCCCTAATCCTAAACCACCAACCCCAGACCACCCTAAACGAATTTTAGGGTTTCGATTTCAATTTCGGTGGTTTGGGGATGGTGGTTTAGGATTTTGAATTCGATTTCGATTTCGAATTTTAGGGTTTCGATTTCAATTTCAATTTAGGGGGGTCTAATTCGGTGGAGAGAACGAGGAGGAGGCCGATTCCGGTGGAGGGAGGGAAAAAAGGTGGTTTTCGATTTGGGTTGGGGGTCGGGGCAACAAGAAACACTAGGTGAAAAAAGTGATTTGGCAGCGGTTCAAACCCGGTCTAAGGCACCGGTTTGAACCGCTGCCTATGTGGGGGGTGCCAAATACCCCCTTTTTAGCACCGGTTCAAAACCGGTGCCACATATCCAATTAGGCACCGGTTAACCGGTGCCAAAAATGAACCAAAATATTTATTTCATTGGTTTTGGCACTGGTTAACCGGTGCCAAAACTGCCCAAAATTATTTTTTTTTTATTATTTTTTTTTTTGTTTTGTTTTGTTTTTGTTCTTGTTCTTTGTTCACTTGAAAATTGGCAGAAAACTAATACAACAACAATTATAACATTAATTCATAATACCACACCAAATATAATTGAAATTCATAATCACCAAAATGTTACATAATACATTAATACATAATATAATTGAAATTTATAATCAGTAGTTTTACACTCGCCCAAAAAAAAAAAAAAAACCAAATGGCAGAAGCAAAGTATAACATTAATTCATATTCGACGAACGAGCTCAGTAGCTGAATTGCAGAAGCAAAGTATCGGCCACCAATTTTCGACGAAGATAACTCACGAACTGAAAATTGAAAAAAAAACAAAAACGATTATATTCAGATAATTATACCCAGAAAACACAAAATTATAAAAAATAAAATTGAAAAAAAATACAAAATCCCCGAAAAAAAAAACAACCCAGAAACTCAAAAAAAAAAAAAATACACATACATGTAATTAAAAAAAATACCCAAAAAACACATGCATGTAATTAAAATTGATTGATCAACCCAAAATTAAACCCAGAAAAACGAGAAAAAATCGAATTAAAATACAAAACCCATTAAATTCGGATAATTATACCCACAAAAATCGAATTAAAATCCAAAAATTGATTAAATAAACCCAGAAAAATCGATTAAAATCCAAAACGATTACTTAAACCCTAAATTCAATCCAACATAATCGATTAAAATCGAATTAAACTTATAAATTAAACCATAACCTTGTATAAATTATACCAAAAAAAAACACATGCATGTAATTAAAAAAAAAAAAAACCCAAAAAAAAACACATGCATGTAATTAAAATTGATTAATCAACCCAAAATTAAACCCAGAAAAAACGAGAAAAAAATCGAATTAAAATACAAAACCCATTAAATTTGGATAATTATACCCACAAAAATCGAATTAAAATCCAAAAATCGATTAAATAAACCCAGAAAAATTGATTAAAATCCAAAATTGATTACTTTAAACCCTAAATTAAATCCAACAAAATCGATTAAAATCAAATTAAATCCTAACCTCGTATAAATTATACCTAGAAATTGTTGTTGATGTTGATGTCGGTGGGATTTGCGACGGCCGTCAAACTTTGTGGTGGTGATGATGTGGTGGCGGCGGCTTTGCGGTGTTGTTGTTGTTGTTGTTGTTGTTGCGGTGGTGTTGTTGTTGTTGTTGCGGAGATGCTCGAAGAGAAAGAGAAAGAGAAGAGATTGGGAATGAAGGAGATCTAGAGGAGAGAGAAGGGAGAGCAGAGGAGAAAGAAGAGGCGGAGTGAGAGGAGAGAGAAGAGGCAGAGTGATAGATTTAGGGTTATAAGTAATGCTGGCCGGTTTTTTTTAAAAAAATAATTAAAGGCCCGGTTCACAAAGGCACCGGTTCAAACCGGTGGCCTTTATGATTTTGGCACCGGTTTGAAGTGAACCGGTGCCTTTTACTCTGATTCAGCTTCCCACCAATTTTGTAGGCCATTTTTGGCACCGGTTTGGACTGAACCGGTGCCAATTAGGGGGTGCCTTTTTGATATTTTCTACTAGTGAAAGGGAAAGGGGAGGTTGGCTGCGCTGCGTAGGGTGGGGGAAAGGGAGGGGGTGGGTTCGCACCGGCAAGGGGTGTAATACCCCGTATTTTTATGTATTTTTATAAAGTATTCAAGTATTAATAACATGTATTGTTAAGGGCTTAATTAAATATTTTAAAGGGTTAAAGTATTTTAAATATAAAGTTTTATAAAAGTAAAATAAGTTTTGGGCCAAACGTTTATTAATTATTGGGCAATGTAAATTATTCCTACATACTCTTATTGGAATAACCTATTCCAAAACCCATAACTTAAGCCCTATCCCATAACTCAAGCCCACATTTTTATAAGCTCAAACTTAACCCTACACTTTTTACTCTATAAATACCCCATGAATCCCCAAAAAATTCCCACACAAAAAAGGTTAGTCTTATTTCTTCTCTCCTTTGTTTTATTTATTTGTGTAATTATAATTATTGATTTATGGGTTTTGATTTTATTGTTTGAAATTAATTTAACTAGTATCAAATTGTATTTTAATGATTGAACTTTATAATTTTCAGATTTTGTAAATTTTATAACCTAGGGTTTTTAATTATTGAAAATCATGATTTTAGGGTTTTTATGAATAATTGATTTAGGGCTTTTATAGTAATGATGTTTTGAAATTTTGGTGATTATAACTACTTAATTCCAGATTTATTTTGAACACGCAAATTCATGTTTTAATAATTAGATTTCCATTCATTAATATTAATCTCGTTTTAATCCCGATCAGGTTCTAAACTCCTCTGATTTTGATTAAAAAAAAGTAGTGTTTTTCGAGTGGAAACAACGTTTTATGAAAAACTCACTACCTTTGGTAGTGAGTACTACCCTCTCGTGGCCAAATTCAGCCTCTAAATACGATTTTCGAGCAGTTTTTGATTTTTAACGAAGTTTTTTTTTATGCTTTAAATTTTATCTTTGAGTTTAAAAGGGGTAAGAGATAATTTAATGTTCCTATGGATAATTTAAGTATAAAGATGCATTTTGATGAAGTTTTAAAGGATTTTTGATTAGTTTAAAATGTTGGAATTTTATTTAAAGTAGTATAATCGTGATTTTTAATAAAAGGGTGTGATTATCCATTAAAAAAGGAGTTTAATTAGGGGTTTTTAAATAATTTTCAAATTATTATAAGTTATTTAAAGTGAGTTTAAGTTGCTGGAAATTGTGTATACAAGGGTAATTAATATAGTATTATGGTCCCTTTATGTAGGAGACTTGGTTCAAGAATTGTTGTAGAGTACTCGGTTATTTTAAGAGATTATTTGAGGTACGTACGCGTACTTAGCATATTTTGGTGATGTAGAATCATGCTAGGTTTGTTTGTAATTGATTATAAGTAGAATCATGCTAAGGTTTATGTATGGAATTGTGAATTTATGGTGTTTGTGATTGAATGGTGAAGCATGAATTATTTGTGATGGGTTATGGATTGGAAAATTGTATTTTTGGCATGTTGTGTTTGAACCACATTTTTATTTATGGCATGTTAGAAGGCATGATTAATTAAACTACATGTTTAATTATGTTTGGAATATTGAAAAGGAATTTTATTATGGTTCAAATAATTTTTATTGATGCTTTAAGCATGAGGAAGGAGCTATATAAGTGTCTATGTACACAAGGAATAAATTGTATGTTGGTGCCTTTGTGCACTTAAGGTGTTTTTAACACCGAGGGATAGGATTTTTGGCGCATTATGCGTTTAAGGTGTCTTTGACACTGAGGTAGAATTAAAAAGGGTTCAACAATAAATAATATGTGGTCACTAATTATTCAAGAATTAAATTGGTATGGTTGTTTGATTGAATAATTATTGTTGATTGAATTATTATGCTTTGTGAGTCATCACCAAGTCTAATAATATGTAAATAACGTAAAGTGAAAGAGATTACGCACCAAAACTCTTGGAACGTATATACCTTGAGTATGAACAATGGGGGGGGTTATGGGGTTTTATATTTAACCATAACTTCCAATGGAGTACAGGACGCTGTATATTCCTTTTTATTATTTATTATGCGCAGGAATTCCGTCACCTTTGTGTGGTTTTGTCGCTGGCACGGTTAGCTCCCGTGCCAGTTAACCTCAAATTTATTTGGGGGAGGTATAGTTGGAAACCCGTTCGATGCGTAATCAACGCTAAATGAATTAGTTAGTGTCTAGTTAGAGTGTCTTGTTGATTGTTGTGTGTGCTTGTAAACAGGTGCAATGGGGTAAGTGTGTGTGATGATAGGAGAATGCATGTTAGTGTGTTTAATTACGCTTATGTACTCAGCTTTGCTGATTGTGTGTGTTTGTGTGTTTTGGCCATGTCTTTATCTTGGCCCTATGATGACCCATTTTTAATGGAGAGTAGTGGAGACAAGTAGAGATAAGCTTTTCAGGTATTGAGGCATATTCATGATGGGGCACGAGTGAAGAGCGAATCATGCTAGTTTATATTAGTTACAATGTGTTTCTGCTATAATTATTTATGCTAATATTTATATGTGGAACTAATATCAAGTTTGGATTTGGTTTGGTTTTTTAATAAGGGCCTTTAATGGTTCCAAGTTGTAGGTTGATTTTCATTTTACTTCGCTCATTTTGGTTTTAACTTTACTTTTGTTTGGTTAGCTTTTCAAGTTGGTTTGTTTTGGAAAGGTTTTTAAAATTAGTCTTCCGCTGTGTATCTTTGATATTTGCCTTAACCGTTTTCACGGTGGCGGTAATGTCTTAGATATTCCTATTTAAAGTTTTATACAGGGCAAAACAAGAATTTTAAAATAAAGGAATTTCTAGGGTGTTACTGTAGGGAATTATAGGTACTACGCAACGGAAATAAACATGAATCATATTCATACAGTACCTAATCCCAAGATCTAATGCATAACACATAAAGAACATATAATCGTACCTTTGAAGCGTGATTCCACATGCGATCGAGCAAGAACAATGGGAGATAAAGAACCTCAAGCGTGATTCCTCTACTTGGTCCACGGGCACAGATTAAGACCTCCACTAATGCTAGTTAGTTGCAATTGAACCCTTCAATTGACCTTCTATGGAGAAGTGCGAGCAACGAACCACCATGAACCACCACGAACCACCACACGCGCCACCAAGGGTGGCCGGCCGTGAGTCCAAAGGGGAAGGAGAGGGAGCCGTGAATTAGAGAGGGAATAAGGGTTTTGGGATTGGTTGCCTTGATGTCAAAATTCACTGTGTGAATTATGACTACTTGCTTACTTGCATGCAACCCTAGGCATGGATCTTATTTATAGATCTCATCTCTAAATAAGAGCCCATGTCAAAAGCCCAAAACTTAATTCCCATCTAACTATGCTAGCCCAATCCATTTCATGATTAGTGAATTGCTCATGAGGCCCATTAATGGGCCTCTAACTTGCTTAACCCAATACCCTTGTGTGTGACCTCATAGGATCCATTCTAGCGGGCTTTGGACCATTTGACTAGCCCAAAGATCATCTCTCATAGTCTAGCAACAGATGATGACGCCCCAAGAGAACGAACTTATTATCTCCATAATAGTGATCCTTGATATATCTAGTAATTGCACTTATCGAAGACACAACTCCTTCAATCTCCCACTTGGCTGAGACAAGTGCGCAATATTCAAATTCCTTAAGTCAATGTGTGTCGATTTGATAATATGATTGCATCTCATGTCGTGATCATATTAGTCTACAAATCTTTTCTTGAAAACTGAGTGAGAATTACAAAACAAATGGTTACTATGTAATCCATTTGAGCACGGCCATGCATTTTCTGAATTCTCCCTCTTCAAGGGGCCAAGACACATTCCTAATTAAATAGGTAGACTCTATCCAATCTTGTGGCAACCAAAGCTCCCACTCAACTTCTGAAATAACCGGGAAACACCCTTTATAATCTCCAGTTACGGGCAGACGTTTGAGTGTACCACAGCCATAACATCCATTGAATGAAATCAATGTTCCACTCATGTCAAAGGAATCCACTAATATATCCGGAAGCTCTATACTTAAACTTCAAAGTAAGTCTATAGTTCGATCATGCATCATTCATGCATATCCATGTGATTGACCGAGCCTCACTATGCTCCTATAGCCCATGAAACTGCGCTATCCAATCAATCTTACATGCTAGTCCATGAATTGAAATCATTTATGTCCAGTTTAATGATTCCGAACTAGGAACTTAAATAATATATGAATTTAGTTCACCTGTGGGGTTTCATTCACCAGGTCATCAACCTGATAAGCCCATCAATTCATAATTATTTTGGACATTTTATTTAATCTTGAAACCACGATTAAATAAGATTGAAACTTTGTTTCAATTGATAAACATAATTCTGCAAGTTAATGTATTTACTTTTGTAATATGCTTTCTCAAAACATACACAACTAAAATTACATAACTTGCTTCAATCCAAAAAACTTAGTATGACTCTCATACCTTGGTCATGGAAGGGGTTCAGTAAGTAGAGTTCATGAGACATTCTCATAAACATGAACTTTGCAATTTCTAAGTCTTATAATCATTTTCATCTCCATACACTAAGAATTTTCCTTCGCCCTTTCGCAAGGAACTTTGGAATTTCTAATTTGTATTCCAACGTCACATTGGATTTCGATTGAAATCTATCATCACTTGTTCTTAGAACACGTGAATCAAATAGACGAGTATAGTCCATGACATAATGATGCATCCTTTGCAAACTGCATAAGGATCATCACTCAAGACCTTAATTTCATCAACCTTTCTCAAAGTATTGAATCATAAGCAATGTGCCATGTTACATGGGATTGAAACTCCTTTCAATATAACGTTGAACTTTATAAGAATCTTATCAATATAAGTTTCTTAACCAAGCTCAAACATCCATCAAAACCTATCTCTATAGATTTTGAATCCCAAATGTACTCATCTTCTTCTTCAAGATTTACATACAAAATGCATTAGCCATCACTTGACCCTTCAATAAATGAATAATTGCTCTTTGTACTAGACCAAGAAGACTTCATAGCTCCCACTAAACAACTTGTACACACAAGACATTTTCTTCATTTTACGAGAACATCAAACGATTTGATTTACTCACAAAATTAAGAACACTAACTCTATGATGCTATGCATCCCTAGGATTATTGGATCTTCAAACTTTTGATTGTATCATATACAAATCTTCTTTCATGAACAATTTCAAGAAAGTGTTTTGAAATCCATCTACCAAATCTTATAAGGTAGAAATCACTAAAATATCTTTAATAGATCTTTGCAACATGACTAATGTAAAGTTTTCGTCGTAGTCATAGTCATACTATGAATTAGTTGAATCCTTTAACAAGTCTTTGCTTACTTAGAAAACATTTTTCTTTCTTGTCTGTTTTGCTTATAACGGGTCTCACCCAATCAGGCAAATTATTCAAGTGTCATACACTTGCTTACAGGCTTAGAATCTATTTCAGATTTCCTGGTTTTTAAACCACTTGGAGTTATAACTTGTCAAATCATCTTTGTTACTTGCATAATCATCATGTTCCAAAATGAATATTTTCGAACTCTTAATCAATATGAAATCATATTTCTTTGACTAAGTTTTACATATGCTAGTCATCATTATGGGTTTTGATGCAACAATTGAAACTTATACAACAACTTTGTTTAGTTTCATTGAGAAACGAAAATTGAGGATTTGTACTTGGAATGTACTACCTTCAACACATGGTTATTAATCCCATTACAATTAATGAGACCACGCGTTGTCATTCGTGACATGAGGTGAATCATGCTCATATTGTTGCTTTTATTCGATTACTTCTCAAATTTCTTCAAGATTTTCGAATTCACTTTTCTTGAACTCTTTCAAGGCTCTCGAACTTTTCAAGATTCTTATACTCCCACTTGCCTTTTGAGGAGGCATATTTAGCATAGGGTGAACCAACCATGGTTTTGAACCATGTTTGTTTGTTGCTTTTCTCGAACTCTTTTGAGATTTACACTACTCCCACTTGACCTTTTGGAACAATTTCCATAAGGGCACCTACTTGAGCAACAAACATTTTGTGCTAAGTATGGTTGTGTATTAGTACCCCATGCTCTATATAGGAATCGAACGTGCATCAAACGGTTTAATACATGTTTTATTCCTTGCTTTGTAGAAAAACTTTATAAGAACTTTTCTTAACCATATCACATATGAAGCCTTTGCTACATTTTGATTTGACCTATGTAATTTTTTGTTTAGTTTTGTAGCTTATCTAAAAAGTATATCCCTTGAACAATGGTTGGAAGATAGGTAATTTACATCCATTATCAAAATATATCTCATATAGATTCATAGCTTCCTTCATAAGCACTTCACAAGGTTTTCTTTCGGAGTTTGTTGTAAAACGATTTTACAACTCTTGGATGTTCATCAATGTCTTTGCTTAAATTCTCATTATTACGATCATATCGCAATACTTTGAATGTGTTGCCAAGTACATGTCTCGACTTAAATTTTCACAATTACAATCATATTGTAATGTAATCATTATCTTGTCAAGTTGATACTGAACTTCATACTGAAAATTTTGAACTTTTCAAAATATTCATTTCCATGCTTCAACTAAGCATAAATAGTGATCGTATCACAAATGAAGTTTCATTGTCTGTCTCTAGCCTTTGAACCTTTGGTTTTCTTACATCGATATGTATTCAACCTTGAGTTCTCCTCATCATTTCTCTAAATGGTGACTTTGTCAATAATTTTAAATTAGAATGATATTTACATATATCAATGGATTCATAATCCTATGATATTGAAAGTCCATCCCTTTGGATCTTCCGCATGCAATGTTCATTTTCATTCGAATTTAAGACATTTTAGAGACAATTCATATATAGAAATGGTTTAATTATTTCTATCATATAGAACTTTGAACCTATTTAGCAATCTCAAAACACATTATGACTCAATGAAGCATAGAATAACATTTATTCCACATTTTTGAATCTTCGATGCTTAGTCATTACTAACATTGAATGGTGCTTTGATAATGGCAAGAATGAATAACATTTATTTATTTCTAGCCAATAACAAGGTAAGGTGAAATATAGGTTCTACTTGTAAAGTTGCAACTTTTGCTTCCAGACTCGTAGACTCTACTTGTGAAGTAGCAACATTTGCTTCTAAACTTGTAAATTTATTTCTCCCTTAGTCATACTTCTTCATTTAGTTCAACCTCATTCTCAATGAGAGAGAACTAAACAAGACATCATATGTCCAAGAAGTAGTAGCAATGTGCTAAATCAATTTCTATAATATACTTCTTAAATTGGAACATTTCCATTCTTTTACCTTCCAACTATATGAGGTAGTTTCTAATCAATTGGAATTGGTCCATTTAATTTGAAACATTTGTTGTTCATAACAACTTTTAGCATGTAAGTAGTTCTAGGTTTGAGAAGTAGCAACTTGTTTGCATTTCTTGGCCTATAACTTCTTAATGCAATCCTCATATATTCCTAAACCTTTCCCATTTGAGCCACTTAGAACAATTCTCTTAGGTTCAAAATGATGCTTTGCTTAACTACTTTAAGCACATTTCATGATTTTGCTAAGTCTATTCAATCATCATTCATATTAGAGTTTAATCAACTATTTAACTCTTATATAAAGTGGATGAAGAATAGCGTCATTTGATCAACTTTTGATCATAGAGATTTCCAATCACTTTCTTATATTCAATCATATTGAAGATAAGAGATTTTATTGGACTTTTATACTTGTCTTTTAGAGGGTTTGTACCTCCCATCTCATTATATCCCTTGAAACGCTTTTCAAAATGAAGATGTGTTGGCATTTTACTCAAACATTTTGAATAAAACCAACTCTAGACATGTGACATGGATTTCTAAAACTTGCCTTTTAGAACCATCTTAGCAAAATTGGAATATAGGTTTATGGAATATCTTTTAAACTTTTGAGAACGTTTCTCAACTTTATTTTCAATCGAGGAAATTATATATAATAATAAAATTAGAACGACATGTTACTTGTAAGTAAACGCAAAATTCAATTGTGTTTATTAAATTTAAAGTACCATAAGCGATTATTAAATTTATTGGTAACTTTAAAGCATTTCATTCAATTTTAAATTGATCCCTATTGAATAAAATGATTCCAAGATCCTTTATTTGTGCAATAATTAACCAGAGTGAGGCTCTGCAATCAACCATTACATTTTCAAGGTGAGTAAACTCTTTACTGATTACAACTCTTGTAATTCTTGGTTGAATAATTAACCATCGCATGTTTAATTATTACTCTTAGCTTCAAGGTTCTAAACGCTTTAGGTAACCTTGTTGAATATAACCAATTAAAAGTGTAGATATGCGGTCCTACCCCCACTTCCCCAAGATATATTATGATGCTCTGTTGAGGGCCGACCCATCATAAACGATCAAGGTTTTCGTCGGGTTTTTAATTGGAAAAGTTGCATCAATATTACTGGGATCTAGATTTATTATGTTGTGATTAAATAGTGAACTCTAGCGCATCATCACAAAACATCAATAAAATCTAACATGCATAAAATACTGAATGCATAAATAAGACATAGCATGGCCCCTAATCCTAAGAAAACTAACAAAGTAAAAAGCTCCCACTTGAATCATCATGGATCTCATCCACCTTGCTCCTTTGGGCCTTCACTTCATGGGCTTCTTGGATTAATTGCAACCTGTAATTCTACTATATTCTATCTACTACTTAAATAAAATAAAATAAAATTACAAAATACTTTATCGGTTCGTAGACCGTACTAAGATTACAAAAATACATCACGATGCGCAGATCGTATTTAGCAATCTACTGGGCCATGCTAGTCATTATATAGCAATAAACAACATAATATATTATAAAATTGCCACATAATAAATCACTCATCATGCTTTCCTAAACTACAACATCAAATGTTCACAATTAAGGAAACATGGCATCTAAATATCTCATATTTTAATTAATGTAATTAGATTATATCATATATTATTCATGATCATCAATAAAATATTGTATATTTTAAATTAGTCATGAGATAGAATCAAATCTTATTTTAATCTCAAAAGATAAATCATATTTATCCTCAAAGATTATTCTAACAAAGTTAGGAAATTCTATCCTAATTACTACCCAATCACAAAATTTTAAATCAATTATATCCAAAAATAATTATGGGATAATCACATTATTTAAATCAATTATTATCCTTTTGGAATATGCTCAGAATATCCTAACAAATCTTATCCAAAATTAACCACTTTAATTATGGATAATTATCAAAATAACAACTTAATTTCAGGATAATATCAAATATAACAACTTTTGAAAGATTTGACTTTATCCTAAAATAAAATATTTTATCCAAATAAAACCAATTTTATCTTTTAAAATAAAAGATCATATTTTCAAAATATTTTATCTCATCCAAAATAAAACTGATTTTATCCCAAAATAATTCATAATTATCTTGAAATAATTTTCAAAAAATTGATTTTTTTTTTTTTTAATTATGCGCCAGCCACCGTGGTGTGGCCAGCCGAAGCTAGCCACGGTGGCCGTACACCGTGAGGTGTACGCTGCTATAGGCAGCGACGCACAGCAGCAGCAGTGCCGCACAACTGTTGCACGGTGCTGTTGTTGCTGCACCTTTCTGATCCACCTGCTGCCCCTCCTCGCCCCTCCCTCCGGACCACCTGGTGCGGCAGTCGCCGTGGCAGCGCCACCCAGCCGCGGCTGCCGTACCTTAAATCCTTCCTTTTTTTTTTTCAATTTGTTTTTAATTTAATTAAAATAACATTTATTAAAATTAAATTAAATCAGTCCATAAGATTAAAATTAAATCACATTCAATCTTAAAATTAGGGTTCTTCATAAAATTAATCCCAATTTAATTCTAACTTTTTAAAATTAAATTGATGATCATGCACAAAACGCTTTTATGCATAAATCAATCCGATTAAAATTATGAATCATAAAATAAATCGAATTAAATCAAAATCAAGCACAAAAATCATATTTTAGGGCTAGGATTTTCGAAAAAATTCAAAATTTAGGGTTAGGGTGTTCGAAAATTTCGAACATATTAGGGCTAAAATTCGGTCTCTTCATGGCTATTTTGAGCATAATTAAATCACATTTAATCGATTCCAAAAGTTTAATCACATTAAATATAATAATTGAACCATAATTAAATTAATCTCCCTCTTAATTGAATTAAAATTGTGGACTATCAAAGAATTATAGTCAATATGCGTAAATGCAATAGGCTAACTGATACCACTGTAGGGAATTATAGGTACTACGCAGCGGAAATAAACATGAATCATATTCATACAGTACCTAATCCCAAGATCTAATGCATAACACATAAAGAACATATAATCGTACCTTTGAAGCGTGATTCCACATGCGATCGAGCAAGAACAATGGGAGATAAAGAACCTCAAGCGTGATTCCTTTACTTGGTCCACGGGCACAGATTAAGACCTCCACTAATGCTAGTTAGTTGCAATTGAACCCTTCAATTGACCTTCTATGGAGAAGTGCGAGCAACGAACCACCATGAACCACCACGAACCACCACACGCGCCACCAAGGGTGGCCGGCCGTGAGTCCAAAGGGGAAGGAGAGGGAGCCGTGAATTAGAGAGGGAATAAGGGTTTTGGGATTGGTTGTCTTGATGTCAAAATTCACTGTGTGAATTATGACTACTTGCTTACTTGCATGCAACCCTAGGCATGGATCTTATTTATAGATCTCATCTCTAAATAAGAGCCCATGTCAAAAGCCCAAAACTTAATTCCCATCTAACTATGCTAGCCTAATCCATTTCATGATTAGTGAATTGCTCATGAGGCCCATTAATGGGCCTCTAACTTGCTTAACCCAATACCCTTGTGTGTGACCTCATAGGATCCATTCTAGCGGGCTTTGGACCATTTGACTAGCCCAAAGATCATCTCTCATAGTCTAGCAACAGATGATGACGCCCCAAGAGAACGAACTTATTATCTCCATAATAGTGATCCTTGATATATCTAGTAATTGCACTTACCGAAGACACAACTCCTTCAGTTACAAGGGGGAGGGGTGGGGGTCGCGCCGGCACCGGTGCTAGCAGGGGGAGGGGGTGGCACCGTGGCAGTGAGGTGGGAGGGGGTTACTTTGTTTTTTTTTTTAATTTTAATTTTTTTTTTTAATAAATTTAACGGAACCTTAACGGATTTCGTTAAGTGGTAGTGAAATTTAAATTATTTGATTTTAGATGGTAGCAAAATAAAAAAATAATAAAAAAAATTAAACGGGTAGCAAATGTGACACGGGGTGTTTTCGCCGGTAGTAAATGTCATTTTTTCCTAAAACTTATTTATCTGATTTAAACTTATTTTACTTGACTTTAACTTATTAAACCTAATTGAAATTTATTGGAACCTTAAAAATCGGTGTTATCCATGACACATGTCAAGCACGTATTAGGCTGTCAATCAAGACTCGTTTCTTTAGGGCACAATACTTTAATGTAAGAACATGTTCATTCAATAAAATATTCAAGGCTGTTGCCTACAAAAACGCTCTAACTTACTTCTACTTTCTCTCTCTAAACTTCATATTTTCACACAATGACTTGATCATCGCAGACAAATATTCCAACAACCCTCCGTAATTTTGCAAGTGCTCGTGCTAGTTGACTGTAGTGTTTTGGATCTATCTCCAACTCAAATTATGACTTTATCCGACTAAAATTGAATCATCCATTCCCAAACTGCCAATCCAACCCAAATCGTGGAGTGTGTTGGGTTGGCTATGGCTTGAAATAGGGGCTTTAGGTTGTGGTGACTCTGAGGTGGTGCTTCGTCTTTTGCTGGAGGAATGTCCTTTACCTCTTCTTGTATTCATATCATACAGAAGTGTATAGCGTTTATAAGTCAGAATGGTTGGGATATGAGATTTGTTCATTGTTACTGGGAAGCAAATTGAGTTGCGTACTAGCTAGCAAATTATGGAGTATCTTTGTCACAACAATTGGTTTTACTTAGGGTAGTCCCAGAGGTCCTTCGTCCAGTTTTATCTGAGGAGTTTCGAAGGATGGCTTGGCCTCGTCTGGTTTCCGAGAGTACGATCTACTTCCTCCGTTAATGGTTAATTGTAACAAAGGGGTATTATTTGTGATGAAGTAGCTGGCTACTAGTTTAGTGTTTTTTTTTTTTTTTTTGGTTGGGAACCCCTTGGGCTTGATTGTGGGCCGAACTAACGATTGGTGGATAAGCTAAATCATTGGACCGCCTAATTCCATTGACGCAATGCCCAACCATCATTACACATCACACGCACACAATCACAAACATCGATGCCCTTGATACGAACCCCGTAGTATGAATCACGAATTAACAGCTTTATTTCCTCTAATTATCCTGCCCCGTATATTCATGAAATTTTTGAGCAACTGTATTGCTTTTGATGCTGCACTTGTCCACTAGACAAGTAGACATGTCTTATAGGGGTGAGTATGGGACGGATACCCGTACCGTTAGTACTAACGGTTCGGGTACCCGATAACCAAAATCACTAAAAGTAATACCCATAATCGGAATCGATAAGTTCGGGTACCCGGACTTCGGGTACCCGGAATTTCGGATCGGTTATCGGGTACCCAATAAGATATCCAATAATTATGATTAAACTTAATTATGTAGTTATTATGATATAATTTACAACTAATTGACAACAATACCATATGATCTTGACCAAATTATTAATAATATTACTAATCATTGATATTATAAAGTGATTATGAAGTAAAGTAAAAGTTTAGATTTATATTAATAGATTTATGTAGGGAAAAAAAGCAAAAAAAATGTTTATCGGATCGGATCGGGTAACCGTTAATTTTATAATGATACTCATAACCATACCCGATAACAAATTATCGGAACGGGTACCCGAACCGTTATGGTTATCGGATCGGGTACCCTAATTTTCGGAACGGTTACGGATCGATTTTTCGGGTTTTCGGTTTTTCGGGTACTTTTGCTCAACCCTAATGTCTTGTCTTATTTCGTTTTTGTTTTAGATTTTTTCATCCTATACCCTTAAATAATTCATTTATTCATAATATACTCATAAAAGTTTTTAAATTCATCATATGTTTTTGAGTTTAATAACAATGGCATAAAAGTCCAAATTGATGTTAACTACATTAATCATTAAGACTACTAATACCATTTAGAACACGAGTTAGTATTGATTTGGTAAGTAAAACGATCATTTAGGGTATGTTATCTCCAGCTTAATTTCAGTTCAGTTCAATTTAGCTCAGCTCCAATCAATTAATTTTAGTTCAGTTACTAATTTCCTTCTCCCATAAACAATTCATTTCAATTCAGTTCAAATATGTTCCAATCAGTTCAGTTCAGTTCAGCTCAACTCAAGAAATCAGAATATGCCCTTAAAATACTAGTTAGAAAATGAATTATAAAAATAAATTGTAGGACTTTGTTTACTAAAAAGAATATTAGAGTAAATGCATATGCATAGTACCAAAAAGAAATTTGAGCTGGTAATTAAAGGACATGAGTAGTATTGTTACTTTGTTAGGGAGTTACACTCCTATATTCTATCAAAATACGAGTATGTTTAGTACGTTCACGAGTTGATTGTATTAGCAACAAAGGAAAATGTTAAGTGAGAGAGTGATTAAAAACTATGTTTAAAAAGCTTTATTGATGTATTAGAAAAGAAAAAAAAAAAAAAAAAAGAGTATTTAAAATGAAATTAGATCGAGTTTAGATAATGTCGTGTTACAAACAAGAACATTTAGCTATCCCACGCTTAGATTCTCACCGTATTCATTCCATATATCCTCCTTTATGTGTTTATGTGTTTCAAACAAGAACATTTAGCTATCCCACACTTAGATTCTCACAGTTTGACTTTTACATTATTTATGTGTTTCACTTTAAATAATTCAGATGATTTATAGCTATATAAAAATATAGTCATGTGGGAGCTTGTTAGGTTCGTCTCGATTTATACTGTTTTAATATCAAATGTTTATAATATTTACATATTGCTATATATTAACAATTGAAATCATACATCGAAAAAGCGTAAAATGTGGAGTGTTGCAACTATAAAGAAACAAAAAAGGAAGACCCTATTCTTTTGAGGGTTTGTTCTCTTCTACTTATTTTCAGTTCAGTTTAGTTCCCAATTTCCTTCTCTAATTAAATATTCAGTTCAATTCAGTAATTGAGAATAGACCATGAGTTTCTGCTATGCTCTATTGAAATATGCTCCGCTATGCACCGTAGTGTTGAAAGTTGTTGCTATACTCTACTAACTCCTGCTATGCTCTACACTGATTAAAAACTCAAAAGAACAGGGCCAAAGTATTTATTTTCGAACTGTACTCAGTTAAATCCCCAGATAAACAAAATTTGAATATTTGGGGGTATAATTGTCTTTTTAAGTACCAATGGAGGGGTACATGTGTCTTTTTATGTACTAGTTGAGGAGTACATGTGTAATTTCCTTACTAAACAGTAAAAGCAAGTTGCAAACCGTAATTGAACAGCTCACCAAAAGTACTGAATAAATAACCACTTTTTTCAATATATTTACGGAAATGCCACTAGATTAACAAAAAATCGTTTAAGTGGCAGATCATATAAACTTGGCATGCCCTTTATTTTCTCTCGCATATATTAATTTTTAACAAACTTCTAACCTCAAAATCTTTATTTTATACCTTACTATCACTTCCACATACCTAAGTCAATTATGTAGTAATAAAACTACTTCCTACGTTCTTTTTTACTTGACCCGCTTTGACTTTTATACTATTCACTACTCCTCCTTTGATCGTCTTTTGTGAATAATATGTAAGGAAAAACATATTCATGAAATATCTTTTTGAATTCGTCTCAATAAATACTATCATAATATATAACATTTATGATTTTTACCTATGGAGAATTGAAGTTATTGATCGTTAAAGTTTTGCATTGACAAACGTGATAAAAAAAACAGGTCAAGTAAAAAAAACAGAGGAAGTATATGTTAGTGAAGATGTAATGCTTAAAAAAACAGAGGGAGGATAGCTTTTTTATTTGCACCCACGTGGTATGATTGATCTACACTATCATTCAGTAATCTCACTTTACCTCCTCAAAAATAGGGGAAAATCATATGGATCAAGGAGTATTTTACTGTAACAAATTGGGCCAACTTACATACATTCTTCTTCCTAGGGAAAGTGCAGCAAGTTTATTAAACTCTCCATAACATATTAACATCTCATCTCTAACAAGAACCCAATTTACAACCACAAGATCTAATCTCACAAAACTTTTTTATTTTTTAAAAAAGGCAACGTAATAAACATTATACACAAAGATAAGGTCCACGTCAAGTAGACCCCACACCCCCTCCCTCTAATATTGACTACTCAACCTCTTTTTTAATTAAACTGTTCTTTCTTCTTCAATCATAACTATGCGTGTTCTTCACGCTACCTTTCCCCTCGCGTCTTCCCGCCTTTTCCTCCACGTATGCTTCTTGATAAAATCTTCATTGTTGGATAATTACCTTTTTAAGCTCTAAATTACTACTTTCACGGAGTTTTAGGAGAAATTGAAGAATATAATAAATGAAAATATTATACATATCTCTTAGGTCTACATATAAACATTAAAAATACTGTGAAAAACTGTTTAAATTTAGAAAATCAACAAACTCACACTAATTACACTGATCTACGCGTGTTTTTTTCATAAATTCCTAATTTTATACAATTTTCAAAAGTGTTTTTATACCCTTTAATAAAATATGAAGGTTGAGGGGTAGGTGGAAGAATAAAAAATTGCAAAAAGAAAAAGTAGCGGGGATAATTGAAGAAGAGAGAACATGAAATTAATAAATATATTAATGGTGGGTACATCAGGTGAAAGAAATTAATTAAATATTGTAAAAGATTTCCAAATAAAGAAATAAAACAGGTATTTAAAAACGGTCGAAAAAGGAAAGTGGAGCAAACATTTAAAAATGGAAGGAGTAATTAGAATAAAGCGTGGTTCGTGCAGGCGGATGCACGATTCACATGGTGCATCTCTTCAAAAAAAAAAACGGAAAGAACATTGCATAGAAACATAAAGAACATTTAGTTAAAGTGAAAAGAACATATTATAGAATTGTAAAGAACATTGAATAGAAATGTAAAGAACATTCAGTTAAAGTGCAAAGAACATGTTATAAAATTGTAAAGAACATAACGTGCAGTTAAATAATGTTCTTTATCTTCATGTTCTTTAATTGTCAGAATAATGTACTTTTATTTGTGACATATGTTAATTGTTTATTTTGAAATGTTCTTTGAATTTTGTCTTTAGATTATGGTGGTTGGATGAAAATAATGTTCATTACATTATATTATCATTAGAGGTGATAAAAAATTCGGGTCGGGCTGGGCCTTAACATAATATATCGTGTCCAAAAAAACCCGGAAAATGTAGAGGGCTTTTCGGGTTTTCTTCGGGCCGAGTTTGGATTTTTAACTAAAAAAACATTTTTAGGCTTGTCTAAACCCACCCTTATTTTTGGGCCGGGTCGAAGTTGATCACCTCTATGGATGTTCTGTAGATGTATATAAAGAAGATGAAGTTGGATGTTTTTTTTTTTACAAAATAGTTATATGTTCTTTATAAAACAATTATATGTTCATTACAATACAACTATTTGGTTTGTTCTTTGTGAAATAATTATATGTTCTTTACAAAACACATGTATGTTCTTTACTGAACAACGGAATGTTCATTCCGCCTTTTTTAAGAGAAAATGGATGCACGGAGCATCGTGCATCCGCCTCCATAGAAAAAATTTCATAATTAGAATTTGTTGTATACACCCGGGTTATTTGCTCATTAATTTTTGCTTATATAATAAAGAGCAAACAATAATGAGCAAATTACCGGGGTGTACCGTACACCCGGGTGTATAGAACTGAAATTCTAAACTAATTGCAAAACTTTGGTTTATATGTGGGTTCGATTTCACTTATCTAATTTTTTTCTTAACTTATTAGAACTTGTAATTTATATCTAGATAACTGTTGTACAAACTTGTTTTTCCTAAACTGAACTTATATGAATTTATTACACTTGAAATAAGTGAATAGAATAGGCCCTTGTACGCTATTTTTAATTACCTCACAGCTTTATGCAATATTTTATTCAAAAAGTGTAATATTTTGAATTATATAGTATTAGAATATGTTCTGTTCAAGAACTATTATACAAAGTACTCAATATAGTATAATTATTGCAATAAGTCTTGTATAAAATGGGTAAATGTAAATTTTATTATAATTTTAAATACTTTTAATATACTCCTACTATTAACACGTTTTCTAAAAAAATAATATTAACACGTCTTAGGGCCTGTTCACATTTACTTAATTTCATTTCAGTTTAGTTCAATTCAGCTCAAATCAGTTCAGTTTCTAATTTCCCTCTCTAAAAAAATATTCATTTCATCTCAGCTCAGCTCAGGTTCAATCAAGTTCTATTCAGTTCAGTTCAATTCAGTAAATGTGAACAGGCCCATACAATAAATTAACTTACACTTAATTTATATATATTTTTTATGTAGTAATATGAAAGAGTGATTTTATAAAATTTTCTTAAATTAATTTATACTTCATTTTTATTAATTTAGAAATAAATTAAAAATAAGACGAACAGAACAAGGTCTATCACCCTTTGGGTGTAACAAGTCAAATTCCTACAAGTATCAACATCGACTAGATGATGTATAATTACTTCGTTTTATTTTGATTAATAATTGAATATAAAATTCAACATCACTTTTTCCCTTTTAGCCCCCACCTTAAGTCCTTTAACACAGCAGCACCTCCTTTCTTCTTCCTTGTTCCCTTTTACCTCCTCTTCGTCATTACCAGATAAGCTTCCCCCAAAACTTTCTCTCTCTAACAACATATTTTCTCTCTCCTCAAAAACTCTCCCTTTTTTTTCTCCCTAACCCCACCTCTCCACCTGTAACACCGATTTTCCCTCAAACTTCTCCATTATCCAATTACCTCGATTTTAGCAATTTTTCCCACAATTTTTTCCCCCAATATATCTAGGGTTTTTAATTTTTTTTTTCTAAAATTATATTCAATCCCAATTTTGGGTTTTTCTTCCTTAATTTCTTTTTTTGAATTTTCAATATGATGAGAAGACAAGATCATCAACACCACCATCATCATCAACAACAACAACCTCAATCTAGGGTTTTGTACGAATTATCTTCACTTATACTCAACATCTTACGCTACCCACCATCACCGTCATCGCTCAATTTCTCCGACCATAATCTCTACTCTCCTCCGCCGTCGTCGTCGTCGTCGGCGCCGGCGGTTAGGGTTCCTCCGCAGATAACGCCGGCGGGTTTCGCGTCGTTGATGTTGGGGATTTCTCTGGCTTTGATGCTCTGTGGATCGGTCACCTTCTTCATTGGTTTCATGTTGTTACCTTGGGTTATTGGGCTTGTTATGGTCTTCTATTTTGTGGGTTTGGTTACCAGTATTTCGGTTTTGGGTCGGACTTTTCTCTGTTACGCCACCTCTGCTCCGCCTTCTTCTCCGTCTTCCCCTCGGAAAGATATTCCTGGTATATTTTTCTTATGATTTGCATAATTAATTTAATGATGATTAATTGTTGTTTTGGTACTTCAAAATTTAATTTTGCTGGCTGTAATTGTTGTATTTCTTGGTCTTGTTTATGTTTGTATAGGAAATTTATGATTTTGACTGCAATAATTATAATACGGAGTAATTATATCAGTAATACGAGTAATAATTTTTAATGATTAGGGGGTTATTAAGTTTAAATAATGGCATTAAATATATCTCGTAATTGGTGTTTAGTTTAGGAATTTATGACACAAGGATCTGTATTTTTTTAATGCGGAGTGTTCTTATTTTTAACTTCTTATATTTTTTGGTCTTTAGCGCTACATATATCATTATCCTGTGTCGTTTTGTCTAGTTTTGGGTGTTAGGATACGAACCTATGATGGGTTATATTTTGGATCATTGGTGAGACCTTGGCATTGGCAGGATTTATATTTCACTGCATTACGATTAATTTAGAGTATTAGGCTAAGTTGGGCTAAGTTTTGGACCTTTGATGAGACTTTGTCGTTGGTGGGATGCGTATTTATGTTGGAAATTTATTGCTTACGTATTATTCTAGAGTTGGTTGGATTTGAGAATGGTTATGATTCGAAAATGGTTGAATTTGTGTGTATATGAATTGCATTTCGTTGGTTGAATGTGATTGCCTGATTGGTAGTCCTTTTGTGTGACGGTAAACACGTGTGTTCTTGCTTATGGTGGTGAAAATAAAGGCATTTTGACTTTGTATTAGCATGTTTCATGTGCTTGATAAACAGGGATATGTTAAGGGTGAATCATGGGCATGTATTATAGTTTATTGTTCTAATATATTTTTATAATGAGTAATTCAGTCATTAAGAACTTGAACTGGTCTCTAGTAATTCTTATATAACATAAAATACAAGTTTATTCCTTGGAGGTTGAATACATGTAGTTGCTTGTTGGTATCTTTCTTGACTGGCAAACTGTGACAAGTGTGTAGAATTATTTAATCAAAAGCCTTGTCTTGTTTCCCGTCATTATCCTCTGAACAAGCATGAATTATTTAGTTGGTAATTGTCATCATCCGGATTCCAGAGTTCATTTAACCACATGCCTTTTTTTTTTTTTTTTTTTTTTTTTTTCTTTTTCTTGTGGGAATCTAGAAATTTTGCTCATTTTGATCTTATGCTACAATTTTAGATAATGTAATGCATGACCTTAGTTTTTGAATGAAGGGTTTACGACTTTACGAGTCTGACCTTGTATCCTAGGTTAATTATTCTACATATAGTTACATTCCCAGTTTAACACGGTCTTATTATTGCTTAATAAACTTTCCCTTAATGTTGGTGGTTTAGGACACCACTATAAGACAACACTAACCTCTGTTTTCAATCATCTGGTTTGTGGGGCAATGTGCCTATTTAGCAAAGCTTTGGTGCTATATTGTTCTAGTAGTGTATTCGTTTGATGAAGTCCTTACTCCTGGTAAATGTGCTGAGGAACTAATATGCTAGTTAGTCTTCATCAAATGTAGTCACAGACTCACAGTTATGGTTTTTTATTAATATCATGTTAATTTTTTCTAGATTGCTATTTGATTGTTGATTTTAGATTATCTTTTAGAGTATATATATTTGATTATCCTTGTAACTGATGATTAATGCTGAAGATCTCACGAGCTGTCACACAGATATCATATTCTCAAGCGTTTAGAAGTTTGCTTTTTAAAATGCAAAAAATGGAAAAATATTAGTCATTCAATGATATGTGCTGCAGATCTCACAACGTCACAAACTTTATCCAAATGTGTCATAATACATCCCTTTGTCATGTATAATGTGCAATTAATTGAAGCTTAACTTCTAACAACCCCAATATTGATTAAACAAATAAAGTAATCAATAATTGACTATGATTGTGTTGGTTGAGTTCTGTTCCTTGTTTTAATGTCGAGCAACAGTATGAAGCAGTGATTTATATGTAATTTGTGGATTCATGCTGTATTTATTTGTTGATGTTGACTAATAGTATTGTCATTTTTGAGTTTCCTTGGCATCTACAATAATATTGGGAAAAAAAAAAAGTATATAACATTTGTTCCCTGTAATCTGTATTAATGCAGCCTGGAAATTCATGTAAAGATGGCTAGGATATCGCGGAGGCACAGAGGCACTATTGCAACTATAGAGAAGGTGGGCATTTGTAATCCTTGGCTTCTCTTTTGATATACAAAGGAATTGCTATGAGCCGAAAAGCTATTGGAATGTGGTCTGTGGGTAACTGGCTTTAAAGATTGTTATAGAACTTGTGGATATGTGGCTTCTTCATTCAGCTGTTTGGGGGGGGGGGGGTGGTTTGGGGACAAATTTGTTTTTAGGTTATGACAGTTGCCTACTACAGTGGATATTATAGTAATGTAGAGAACATGAAGGTTCTTTTGTGTTGAAATTATTATTTTCATATCATGACCATGCTGCTCTCTATGATGATCCCAAATGTGTAAATTTAAAGCCGTGGGGCATTGTTATATCTGTATATGGCTTCCGGATCTTATTTCCGATTTTCTTAAGAAAAATGAGAGAACACGGTTACTGAATTAAAGAATGCAATGAAAGCTAGCACCTAAAATAGTTTGTAACTTAATGAAATGTGTACGCATATTTAAATAAACCGTGTTTTATACTGGGTCATAGCTGTCATTATTGCCGTGATATTAGAGGTGATCTTTGTATGGCCGGTCTGATCCAGGCCAGGCTGCACTGCCCATTTCAGCCTGATGCTTCAGGGTGATAAGGCCTGGTTTTTGGTCTTGGCTCGGGTCATGATCAACTCTAATTTTATTCAAGCTGCACATTCTTCGGTTGCTCTGTAACTTGGATCATGTAATAATCATTGTTGTATTAGCAGAGCTCGTCTGCCTGACATTGTTGGCCTGTCTCTGTGATCACAGTGCACAGCTTATCAGAGGCTTAAATTTAGATCTCTATTGATACGAATAAATACGATACGATTACATTGCTGCAAACAAGGGACAATTATTGTCATGCATGATTCCCATGTCTATGAGAAAATCGGCTTTAACGTCGGTTAACTCAAGGGAGTAAGGAATAACTCGAGGGAGTAAGTTTACTAAATAACCTTTGATAGCTCACTTGAAAGTACATTATTATCCCTATGATAAACTTGTACATTATTTTCTCAATTCCTTATAATTTTTGTACATGGTATAAGAAAGATGACAACCTTGAGACCTTGAAATAACATTGTACATTTGTCCTTCATATAACGAGACTATGAAAAATTCACATCATGGTAATAATCTTGAGAAAAGAATTGAATAACTGACATTAACAATGATCACATACATTGGCAAAACATGTACATCGTATAATTTAAAGCTAATTACTCTTGATAAATACGGAGTATTGTATGTAGTTGTCACGTGCAATAGTGCATGATACATACTTGTATTGATAAATAAGCACACTCAAAACAACCAAACTTACAATTAGAACACCCAAAAAATGTAAATGAATAATACAATAGTAACAAGATATTATAATTAATTAATTAAGCTTAAGGCTTAATAACTAGCCAGTGTAGATATGAACACCAATAGCAATAAGGAAGATAGTAATGAGGCCAAAGTAGATTATGGTATGAATAAGTATGGAAACGCCGCTTGTTTGCAAGTTAGCAAACTCAACCATCCTTCCCTTCCCCGGAATTTGACATAGCAACCCCGGCGAGAGCAACACGAATAGCACCAACGCGATCACAACCGGCCCCCAATCCGCCATTCTGATCACACAATGTACGTACTCTCTCTTAGCTTGCTCTAGTAGGAATGTACGTACTAGAGTTACCAAATTAAACTTCTCTAGTGTTTTTATATTAGTAGTTGCTAGTAACTAGCGTGTTTGGCATGCTTAGCATATGTGGTAGCAAAGAAAGGAATGTGACCAATTAAAGATGTCTTAGTCATCAAGTCTTTAATAGATTCCATATTGTTAATTACAATGTTGCATTATTATTATTATTATGGTATACAGATAATTGTTCAATAATGTAACTTTGTTTTTATGTTTTTTTTGTCTTTTGTTTGTTTGTTAGTAATAACTAATAAGTCTTCAAGACCTTTGAGAGGGAGATATTGAAACTATAGAAAGGCTGGGTACTAAAGTACTCCGTATAATTGTAGAGAAAATATATGTAGAAATTATATATGGATCACAAATTTAAATTTGTCCTCACCTATTTGTAATTTATAATGCTTTGTATATTATTCGAAAGTTATATAAAAAAAAAATAGTGTTAAATTTGTAGCCTCAAAGATAGGAAATACGAGTAATATAGACCCATTAGTCACTTTGTCAAAAAAGTAAATGCACTAGTAAAATATCTATAAGAAAATTGGTTTTTTTTTTTTTTTTTTTTGAACGGGAAGAAAATTGGTTTTAATTTCTTGGTGTTGGCACTAGGTGAAAAAAGGCATTTGGCAGCGGTTCAAACCCGGTCTAAGGCACCGGTTTGAACCGCTGCCTATGTGAGGGGTGCCAAAAAGGGGGCCAAAAAGGCACCGGTTCAAACCGGTGCCAAAAATCGAAATTGGCACCGGTTAACCGGCGCCAAAAAGGCCCACAAAAAAATATTTCAAAGTTTTTGGCACCGGTTAACCGGTGCCAAAAACCCCCCAATAATCAATTTTTTTTTTTTTAAATTAAATAAACTAGAATTAAATGAGAATACCAAATATGAATCGAACATCACAATCAATATAATTCAATCTATTCAATATATATATATGATCAAAAAAATTACAGTATAGATCAATAAAAAAATTACAGTATATAAATAAAAAAAAAAAAAAATTACAACATATAAATAAATAAATAAAATTACAATATAAATCACAAAAAAAAAAAAAATTACAACTTCACAATATACTTGTATCTTGATTCTTCAATTTAAGATCTAAATCCATATACCTGCACCAATTAAAACAACCAAAATGAATCGATTAACATGATTTAGCTGCGAAAAAAATAAAATATAAAAACCCCAGAAAATCGGAAAAAAAAAAAAGAAAAGAAAATCAGTTTAAAACCTAGAAAAAAAACCCAGAACATCAAAATCAAAAAATAAAAATATATAAAAAAAACTCAGAAAAAAAAAACCGATTAAAATAAAAATTAAAATCGAAAATCAGAAGAAAAAAAAACCCAGAGAATAAAAAAATTTCGAGAGATAAAACCCAGAAATTAAAAAAAATCAAATTAAAATAAGTTTAAAAATCGATTAACCAAACCAGAAAATTGAAAATCACTTAAAAAAACAAATTAAAATCGATAAAAATAACAAATAAATCGATTAAAATAAAACAAAATTCGAAAATCAATTAAAAACCCAGAAAATAAAAAATAAATCGAATTAAAATCAAGAAATAATACCCTAACCTTGCTCATGCATGTGTTCGTGGTGGATTAAACCAAAAAAAATTCGAAGAAATCCATAAAAAATTTCGAAGACACTCATAAAATCAATTAAACCCAAAATTAACTTCGAACAAACCCAAATCAACTTGTATTAACCCAAAATAATCAATTTCGAACAAATCCATAAAAAAAAACACCCAAAAACGCATGCATTAACCCAAAATCGATTATTGTAGCCGAAAATTAACCCAGAAATCAAAAACAAAATCAAAAACGAAAAAAAAACAATCGAAATCGAAAAAAAAAAAAACCCAGAAATAGAAAAAAAAAATCAAGATCGAAATAAAAAAAATTAACCCAGAATAACCCACAAATCGAAAACACCCAGAAATCAAAATAGTTGAAATCGAAAGAAAAATTGAAATTGTAAGAAAAATCAAAAGCCCAGAAAAAAATTGAAATCTTAAACAAAAAAAAAAAAAAAAAAACCGAGAAATCGATAAAAAAAAAATGCAATCAAATTTGATGGAAAGAAGGGTATGAAAGAGAACGAGAAAGGGATTGAAAGAAGGGATTGAAAGAGAACGAGAAAGAGATTGAAAGAGGAGATGAAAGAGAAAGGGATGAGAGAGAAAGGATGAGCGGCGAACATAGAGAGTGTTTTGTGAGTGAATTAGCTTTAGGGTTTGAGACTTACCTTATATATAAATGGAATAAAAAAAAGCCGGTTTTTTTTTTAAAAAAGGAATGGCACCGGTTCAAACCGGTGCCTTTTTTATTTTTGGCACCGGTTCAGGCTGAACCGGTGCCTTTTCTCTTTTGGTAAAAACCCGCCCAATTCTAGACCGGTTTTGGGCACCGGTTTAGGCTGAACCGGTGCCATATGGGGGGTGCCTAATGCTTTTTTTCTACTAGTGTGGTTGTATATATATATTTTTTTTTTAAGTAAGGAAAATTTCCTTGTAAGTAAATAAGGGATTCAACTTGTTTGGGGTGAGAATCGAACCCCTCTTGTAGGGGTGGAAGGAGGGCCTCCAACCATTAGACCAACCTTGATTCTCAATGTTGATTGTAATTGCATAATTAATATATATGACTAAGGATGTACGAAGTATTTTGCAAACGAATACAATACCATATGTACTTGGAGTCCTGCATTTTTATCTAAATGGCAATATCCATATAGTTTAGTTTATGTTCAGAAATTATACTGCTAAAACTTAATGATGAGAGTTAAATAATGATTAGACGTTTAAAGACACCTTTTAATAGATTAAGCTGATTGATAATACTTCACGTTATCATTATCATATGGACTCTCAAAATTTGATTGGTAATTATATATGTACATAATCTAACTCAATGAGTTTAAACTAATAGTTGTAGCATTAAAGCATTTAGCATCAAGTTTAATATGCATTTAATTCTTGAGGTTTGATTAATCGCCTTTGTTATCCATTTCATTAAAATATGCATTGGTAGTGGGTCATATCTTCGAGTAATAGTTCAAATTCGTGGGTCTTTTCTACCATTGGGTACTTGGCTAGTTGGCTATGAGAGGGAAATTAAAGCCAACAAGATTATAATGACTATAAATTGACGTAATAAAAAGCCAATAATAAACGTGTACAAATTTAAAATAACTAGAAATCAATGACAAGTAGCCCTTTAATTAACCTGATCAATAACAAAAGAGACACACGCATACAGTGTCGTCTCTAAACCACAACTCTATTACATGCTCTTAAAATCTCGTATATTTTTCCAACATACTATAATAACATGTAAAAAGAGCGGGTTTTTCGATTTAAAATAGAAATCAACACAACAAGATCACTCGACCGACCTCCCAAAACAGAAAACAAAATAAAGATAGGAACAATATGGGTTGAATGGCTTCAATGTTGATCAATTAACCCCAATACATGTGAATTCCAAGGGCAATCAAGAAGATACAAATAAGGCCAAAGTATAGAAGAGCATGGATCAAAATAGCTGCCCCACCAGTACGGAAGCTCCCAAACTCAATGCACCTTTTGCCACCTGGCACTTGGAACAACAACCCTGGTGAAAGAAGAACAAACAATATTGTTGCAATGAACACTGGACCCCAATCATGACCATGTTTGTGCCCCATTTTTTTTTTTTTTTTTTTTTTTTTTTTTTTTTTTTTGGGTGCTAAATTAATACTTTAATTAATTTTTTTGGGTTTAATTTGCTGATAAAATTGGTGTTTGTAAATTGTGGGGTGATTATGAATTGTGGAATGAAGGGGTTTAAGTAATGGTAGAGAACTTTGTTAAGAAGTAAAGAAGATTACAAATTTAGCAATGAGGAGATTTTATGAAGCAAGTTATGTTTGATTCACTGTTGCCGCCCCACTTGCCAAACCTGTCAAATTGCATGCATGAAATTATAACAATTAAGCTACCATTGCAAAGAATGGAAGATCCTAAATTGTCTCAACCTCCAACTTTTTTTTTAAAATGCTATCCACCTATTGTAGGTGGGTGAACTTTATGGTTTATGAAAAGCATTGTCTTTTTTTTTTTTTTTTTTTTTTTTTTGAGGAATGTCTATTTTATTTTTATGCAATATGAGAAAATGAGGAATTGAAGGGAAATCGTGGAAAAAAAAAGGGGCTCATTTTTTAAGGTCACGTGAGAGGTCAACATCGGAGAAAAAAATTAATTATTGTTAGATTTCGATCTCAAGGTCTCTCCAAACAGCAAAATAAACTTTTAAGATCCTTTTAGACCACTTTAAACATATAAGATCCTTCCCGACAAACTAGTGAACATATATATATATATATATATATATATATATATATATATATATATATATATATATATATATATATATATATATATATATATATATATCCCTTTCAGACAAATTTTTCTTACAAAATTTTTTTTAATAAAAGAACTAAATTTTCGTTAATTTGTAACTCTCGATCCTAGGTTGTGTAATCACTAACTAATGCATATATACAGATCAATTACATTATCATAAAGTCAAATAATTAGTCCTTAAACAAATTCACAATAGATATGGAGGGACTTGAATTACATTTGTAAGACATAAATGCAACTCTCTATGACTTGTCAAATTATTACAATATATTCCATATAATTAAATTTCTAAAAACAATAAAGTGTATTAATGACTTTATGAGGGTTTGAACCTAAGACCAAGAGAGCAAAATAACCCTCACAAAACAAGCTCAACCACCAAACCAAACTTATCTTTGAGGTACCAAAGGAGAGGTGATCATTTGCGGGCTTGGGGCGGGTAGCGGGCTGGGTTTATGCTTATTTTTTTGTCCAACGAGCTTCATGTATCAAACTCGAACCCTTTTATGCGGGCTTGATACTTTGTCCTTGCCCGCTTACTAAACGGGTCGGGCTTGCCCGCGGGCTAACGGGCCTTAAATTTTTGTTTTATTTTGGAAATTTTGTGTAGAACTACCCTAAAGATAGGGTCATTTGTGAACAACTACCCTTTTTTTTTATTTGTTTAGAATTACCCACAAGTTTGAAAACGTTTGGGTAGCACTACCCATTAACATTTTCCGTTCAATGAAGACGTCATCGGAGCCCACTTTTTAAACTTTTGCCACCCAATTAGCTCTCCCAATTTGTATAAAGGTTTTAATTTACCTCAATTAACCTAATTAGGGTTTTAATTAGAATTCATTTTAAGGTTCATGAGTTAAGTATTCTTTGGGGATTTTGATTTATAAGGTTTGGGGGTTTAATTGAATTGGGGTTTTTGCTTATTTTAGCATTAATTGGCCATTGTAATTGAAAAAAGTGAAAAATTGGGCCAAAATAACGTTTTAATTGGACGAAAAACGTTAGGGGTAGTACTACGACTACTACCTAAACTTTTTCAAAACTTGCGGGTAGTTCTAAACAAATAAAAAAAAATGGGTAGTTGTTCACAAATGACCCTATCTTTAAAGTAGTTCTACACAAAATTTCCTTTTATTTTTTATAACACTAATTAATCTATTTATTATTTACAGGTGCTAAAATTATTTTGGTAGAGTTGTCTTAAAATTTTTTATTCACAAATAATGATAATAGAAATTAAAAACACACAAAATATGTCATAATATAAAATTAAAATAAATAATTATAACCAATAAAAGCTTATAGTTTATTATAGTCTCTCTGTATTGATTATTTTATTTTCTTAAATACACAAAGTATTATTTTTATTATTAAATATAACACTAACTAAATAAAAATTATTAAAATAGTATTATTGTTATTATAAACGGGTCGGGCGGGCTAGCCCACGACACATATTTTCTTGTCCATACCCGCCCATTTACATTAACGGGTCGGGCGGGACGACACATATTTTCTTATCCATACCCGCCCATTTACATTAACGGGTCGGGCTTAGCCCGCCCAAATATCCAATTTTTTTCAAAAAGGTTGTCCAAGCCCGCCTTTTTTGCGGGCCGGGTTGGGTGGGCTTAGCGGGCCGTCTTGCCCATGAACAGCTCTACTCCACACATTGGTAAGCCAAATTAATAGGTAAGAGAACTCATAATCTCTTCTTTATTTTGACGACTTTAACTAGTCAATTAAGTTTCAATCTTACGACTAGTAATCCTTGATACCTTTCATTGCTAAAATCGTAACTCCGTTGATGAACCCCTCATACCGTCAAATATCATCACCATCACCACTGCTGCGTTAACACATCGTCCCTCTTGAAATTATTCCAAACTCAACAAATTATAATGCCCATTAATGAGTATTGATCATGGAACTCTCGACCCACACAAACTTCTCGCAAGATTTGATAATTCATCTTGTCGCCATTAAACCAAGCATGTTATTATACTTTGTAGAGATTAAATAAAAGGAGGTGGAAAACAAGTGTTATCCTTGTGAATTAAGGGTAGCAGAGTATCATATAGGGTGATAACGTGTTCTTTTAGTTTTCACTACAAGAAAACAAGCAAATTACGACGGACTGGTTCCGACGGACCCGAATTTCCGTCGCAAAAAGTGAAATTTCCGACGGATTTCCGACGAATATAAATTCCGTCAAAAATTTCCGACGAATATAAATTCCGTCGAAAATTTCCGACGAATTCAATATTTCCGTCGTAAATCCGTCGGAAATTGTAAATTCCGACGGATTTTTTCGTCGGAATTTACAATTTTCGACGGAATTATAATCCGTTGGAAAGTTCCGACGGAATTATAGTCCATTGGAATTATCCGTCGAAATTTACAATTTCCGACGGAATTTTCCGTCGGAAAATAATTAAAAAAATTATAATTAAATTCCCAAACCTAAAGCATCCCCTTACCCCTTTGTTATTTCCGCCTCTCTTTCTCTCTCTAAAGTTTTTGCTCTCTCCTTCTCTCTCTGCCCTCCTTCGTTCTCCCTTTCTCAGTCCTCCGTTCTCCTTCGTTCTCCCCTCTTCTCTTCTCCTTCTCTTTCCTTTCTTCTTCTCTTCACCGCCCTTTCTCTCTCCTTCGTTTCTTTTCTCTTTACCTACATCAAACATCGACAACAACAACGATACAACACCGACCGACAACAACAACCGCAACAACACACCACCACCAACATCAATCGCAACAGATTCGCAACACCAACAACCGGGCCGCATCAATATCAAACCCAACAACCACCGTCTTTTTTGGTAGATCTTGTTTTAATTTAGGATAGATTCGTAGATCTAGTTAATTTTATATGTTATTGTAATGATAAATTGTAAATTTAAATAGATAATTGTATATTTATATATTTGATTTAATTTTTGTTGATTAAACATCGTTTTATTTTATGAAATTTTGATTAAATATGTAGATCTACTGGTTTTGTGTGTTATTTCTTGCTTTAGTCGCGTAATTTTTTTTTTTTTGGGTTAATTTACGGTTTTTTGGGCTAATTTTTGGTTGTGGTGGTGTATGGTGGTGGGATAGGGTCGGTGGTGGTGTGTGGTTGTGGTTGGGTCCGGATGGGGGGAAGACTGGTGGTGTGGGGTGGGGGTGTGTGGTTGTGGTTGGGTCTGGATGGGGGGGGGGACTGGTGGTGTGGGGTGGTGGTCTGGGGTGGTGGGTGGCTTTTTTTTTTGTTTTTTTGAAAGATTTTTCCGACGGAATTTCCGTCGAAAAATTCCGGCGAATTATATTCCGTCGAAATTTTCCGATGGATTTTCTCTGGCCTGAAAATCCCTGCCGACAGATTAACTTCCGACGGAATAGTGTTTCCGACGGAAATTCCATCGGAAAAGCTGGTTTTCCTACAACATGTATTCCGACGGCCCGTTACGACGGAAATTCCGTCGGAAACCCCATTTCCGACGGAATTTAGGGTGTTTCCGACGGAAAAATTCCGTCGTTATTTGCATGTTTTCTAGTAGTGTCTGTTTTCTTTAAAGAAGATAATTTCTTTCATATATCTATATGTAGGCAAGTTGGAGGCATGTATAGTATTACTAACTTAGTTTATCATCGGTTTATTTGCAGACGGAGGCTACTAGGTGAACGTTTCGGAGGTTAATTACCTTGAGTTTTACGCACGATCAAGGTAATTTTCAATGTCCATCATCTTTAGAATCCCGTTAGGAAATTGTTTTGAAATATTATGTGCCAAATACGTGCTTATGTAATTATATGTGATCGATAGCTCTATGTCAGGTAGGATGACTATAATCTGATAATATTGAAATTGAAATATTGTTACTTGGGATTAAATTGATTTGTGCAATACTCGTGTGCAATGTGATCGGACAATGTAATCTAATAAAACGTACAGTGAAATTTAAGTTAAGAAGGGAAATGAAACCCGAAAGGGTGAAGAACAGGTTGCCCACTAGTGGTTATGGTTTAAATTATTGTATATTGCTGTTAGTCTTCCTCCTAATCACTAGGTATTAGTGAGGGGTGTGCACACTAGGGACATTCTGTTTATTTTATGGCCATTAGGGTTACGCGTGACCCTCTGTAAAGTAGGTGGTGACAAGGACAAGTCCCGGCATACCGGCGTTCTCTTTCCCTTTCTTAAATAACGTAATAATATGTTAAGTGACAATTTGAACTTGGTTGATTATTATTATGTTTATGAGACTATATAATATGTTTTCGAACTAAAATTATTTATTTTACGGAATGGAGTTGGAATTACTCAGTTTATCTGTTTTTTAGGAGTTTTCTCTCTTTTCTTGTTTCTGATATATTTTGCAGGTTGGTAAGAGGGTACTCGGTTACGTGTGAGGAAACGTTAGAATAATCAAAAGACATTTTTCCGAACTTAATTGTTTTCTTTCAACTATTGGTTTAAAAATAATTGCAGTTTTGATGTAATGACTAATTTATTTTGCCACCAATTAGACCACTTTGTTTATTAATTATTATTTCGTTTTTGCTTTGCATTTATTTTCTAAGGAAAATAACTGTAGCACTAACACTCTCAAAGTTCGATGGTTGGGTTTTGAAAGTTAAAAGGGTTACTCTTATTGTTTTAAAAGACTCGAGTTTTGGGGGTGTTACAAATATAGTGGGTTAATGATGTTAAAAATGTGAGGGTAAATAAGTAAAAGTGTAGTATTAAAGTTGCCAAATAAGGAAACAGGTCAAGTAAAAAGAAACTTCCCAAAAAGGAATACAGGTTAAGTAATAAAGAACAGAGGAAGTATATAGTATTTTTATTATAGGTTTTTTTTTTAAAAAAAAGGAAAATTGCTAAAAATAATCCCAACTTTTACATATTCGCTTTAAATAATCCCAACTTTGGATTATTATTAAATAATATGAACTTTTGGGTGTATTCGCTTTCTATGGTCCCTAACTCGGTAACCAACTTGTTATAATATGTAAAGTGACACGTGTCACCATGTGTGTCACCATGTGATTAGTTAATAAAATTTATATAAAAAAGAAAAACTTACAAAAATTGAAAAAGAAAAACTTAAAAAAAAAATCTCAACCTCCACTCACGAACAACCACCTTCCTCACCACCATCGCGCCGGCCAAAACCCTCTTCCCACCCACGCGCCAGCCATAACTTACTCCCCCCGTCCCCCGCACCAGTTAGCTAATCTTCCCGGCACCGCTTCCCCCAAAACCGCCAATCCCGAAGCCACTTCATCTCTTTCAATTCTCAACATCGTCATCCACCCTTTTTCTCTCTCCTTAACTTTCCGCCTTTTCATATTCGATATTCAGTCTTGTAATGGTCTCTGCCTTTGTTCTTTGGGGGTTCTTGATTTTGTTTGTAATCTGACTTTGAATTAGAAAGTTTGCCTATTGAAGGAATTGAGGAGGGTGATTGTTCGTTTTTGAGGTTTAGTTTAGGGTTTGATCCTACTAGGTTTCCGAAGCAGAAATGCCCTCGCCCGGGAGGCTGCAGCCGCTTCAAAAAAATAGCAAAAAGGAACGCGACCCCCCAACCCCACGAACATTATTATCAGATTGTGGAGAACTCATATTCGATTGATGTGTATTCTTCTGGAAAACGGAAATGGAGAAGGGGTTTGGTTGGGGATGGCAATTCAATCCGAATTTGATCCAAGCCCGATCCGATCCGAAGAAAAAAGTCCGATCCAAATCCGAATTAGTAAAATCCGAATCTGATTTAAAAAGTCTGAATCCGAATGGAGACGGATCAGACTCGGATCTTGCTTGAGGTCCGATGGACTCAACCCAAGTCCGAGTCCGACCCGCTATATATGGAACAATAATACGGGGTAGGTTTTATAGTGCAAGTTTTATGTGGGTCATTTAAAGAGGCAAAAGCCCAAAACCCTTTTTCTAGATTCTTCCGCCACTTTCATTTCTCTGCTACTCTAACTCTCTTCTCGTATGCTATTTCTCTCTCCTCAAAGTTCCTCTTCTCTTAAAAATCCACCATTGTAAACCCTAACATTATTTTTTAATCTCAGCAATCAATCTCTCTCATCTCCTATCATCTTGAAGACCTCAAATTTGGTTCTAATGTGTAGCTAACTAGCTATGCTTGTATTGGTTCAAATCTACAAGATTCCTTCACAAAGTGTTCTTATTAATTTGTAGATCTAGTTTGCAACTTATTCATAAGGATGAAATTTGAGGGAAACGTAAGTATTATGCTAGTTTGAATTAATAATGTTTAACTTAGTTTATATTTCTACATTTTAGTTTGTAGTTTTTACAATTTAAAATTTTAAAAATATCAATTCAATCTATATACTTGTATTTAATTCTGTTGAAATTTTAATTGCAATTATACATGAAGGTAGAGTTTTCAATGATTTGGATGTATAAAAAAAAGTGAAAGCTTTGTTAAAAACAGCAGCTGATATCTTTTGAGAAAAACTTTCAATAGCAAAGGCCAAAGGCAATGTTCATTCCTCCAAGGCTATGCCCAACAGGCCAACAAGAATGACCTTCTCATCGACAGACAACGATGCCATAAAATCTAACAAAGGCTTGTTGTACTCCTCAAAGGTATGAACGTCTTCAATTTGTTTCGTGTTGGCGCCAGAAGCTGCCATATCTAGTGCAGTCGCTTTGTGCCCAGCATTTTCAAGCAGGGGTATGAGCTTGTACCAGCACCATGCTCCCTGACAACACCCATGAACTAAAACGAAGTGTTGTTTCTCCTCATTTTTAGCCTCCATTAATAACAACACCGAAATAAATATATTCTGTAATCTATTTTTACTAATAAATCCTTGATACTAAGTTTAACGTTTGATGGATTGATTAATTACATATTTCGATTTCTGATTTTGCTGTGTCCACATAAAATATTACTGTGTATGAGGAAACACAAGGGTTCCACCAATTTTGGCCTTTACAATCAAGCCTATCGCGGCTGGTGTTAAGACATCATACGGAGTAAACTCGATTGTTCCTAGAATCCAAGGTACACCAACAGGCTTTTCTGGACTGTATGAGCATGTTAAACACCCGACATGTGCAGTTTGATAATCGCTGCTTGTTCTTAATCAAAATCTGCTATTTCATTAAGACTTTTACCCCAAGATTGCATAACAGCTTAAACATGGCTTATATTTCTAATAGATCAACCCACAATTACAATCATTTATAAATAATCACATAAATGTAAATTATAATTGCTTGAAAACCCTATGGGTGCAGGGCTGGGATATAATCGAACTATGTACTTGAAATGTGAAGTTGTTGCTCAATATATCAGCGATCTCTAGCAAACAAAGGCATAGTTCTTGAGGTTTTGACAACATTACCATATGATCAGCTTTCGGTATGAATTTCACTTGATGTGGTGGACTATTTTCAATAATCCAGTTTTGAAAATCCGTCTTCATTAATTCATCCTCTTCAGAAATAACAAATACTCGTTTCACTCTTCCAAATCTTTCTTCCGAAAATAATGAATCCTTCGCTAAGTCCTCACTGAATGTACCATCTAGCTTAACCATTTTTTTGGCCAATTCTATATCCTGCATTCATTTTAACCTTACAATTAGCCATAAACGTCGTACATATTTTAGACATGATGAGGTGAGAATTAAAATGGATCCAGGGTACCATAGTTTGATACTTCAAAATAATAGAAAACACATATAAGTACGATAGTATATGTATGGCACTTGGCTATTACTTCAAGTTTGTGGGATTAATTACCTCAGGCTGGCAATTTTGGTAGAGTTTAGTGCTCAAAATCTTAGGACCAAAAACTAGATGAGTGGCTGCTTTTTCTGGACCATTATCAAACCTGAATGTCGTGTCCAAAAACCCCTCCAAAGGTGTTCTCTTGAACGTCTGTTGAATGATAAAACAGATCAGATTAGTACGAGCACAGTAGAATCGTACATTTGCATCAATTGTTTGACTCCAAATCAAGAGATAGTTTCCTTCAGTAACTTGAACTTTAGGCTGGCAACTATACTGTAGTATAATTGCCATACACCTGCAAATGAGCACCACATTCAGATACATAGTGAAGAATATTGACGGCGTACCTCTTGAACGAGAGTAAGAGGAGGAGAGGAGCAATTAGGCATATAAGCAGACAGAAAAACAGCAACAAGGATCTTCTCTGGGAATTTCTCCATAGCCATAGAGATTGCGATTCCACCAAAGCTATTTCCCACAAGCACAACCTTCTTATCACAGCCACCATCGTCATGTGGATCAATGGACCTCATGACATCCATCAAAGGCTCCACGTAGTCATCAATGGTTTCAATCTCACTTAGCGGCCGAGCATGGACACCACATCCACCAAGGTCAACGGCTGTAACCTGGTGGCCCGCTTGCCTTAATAGAGGGATTAGCTTGTACCAGCACCAGGCTCCATGGCAGGTCCCATGCACTAGTACAAAGTGCTTCATTTTTCTTTATTCCCTTTTTTATTAGCTTGATTGATTTTGTTTTATAACAATATATATGGCTGATTATAAATTACTTAAATAGGTTACTTTTTTGTTTTCTTAATTATAAATACCAATTTATAGTACTAGTACTTTCTCAGATGATGAGGATGGTTATTATTTGAATACGCGTAGAAAGCTACAGAAAATAAACGTGGAGAATAACAGTATTAACTCTACAGAAAAAAGATAAGACGATGATGTGAAAGAGAGCGTGTGTTGACCAATCCTTCTTTGTCTGGCTGGCCATTATCAGTTATTATCACTGTATAAGCAAACTTTAGAATGTAACCACTTCACAATAACTTCCGGTGAGATCGGAATGAAGATAATTTGGTGCGATTCTTACAATGTAACGTACTTCAACATAATCATAGATGTTGTTTGGTTGGAGGTAAAATATAGGAACAATTCTATTTCCTAAGAAATGAAATTTAGTGATTATAGAGTCATAAGAGCAAGGAAAACTTTAACCACTTAAGCTATCCCTATGGACTGTTTTGTGACTCAAAATCATCAAATTGGGGAAAATGAATATTCCAAAAGAAGTTTCAATTCACGTGAAACATACATGAAAAATCACTTGCGGTTACCGAGTCCCCACCTTGGTAAGTCACATTTTCCATGATTATTGTGGGGCCTACTTGCATTTTTCACACTAATAATTTAGTCTCTTTCTCCCCAAATTTATAACAAGTAACTTAAATAAAAATAATGAAGCTAACAAATAAAACAAGGAGAATCAATTCATAGGAATTTTAAGTTCATATATTATCAACCAAACAAACTAAAAATTTATAGGAAATGGGCAAGGGATTACTTCCCATGAAATAAAGTATCCTTATATCCTATGGGAATTCGTTTCCCATGTCAACCAAACAATACCCATGTTAATATGAAACTATCCTACCCTGAAGTCCTAAATTGTCTTATCAAAATCAAATTATTAAAGTACATTGCCAAGATTCGAGCAATGACAAACTTCTCATGAGGTGAAGAAAAGGAGAAAGGAAGATTTTGATACAGGTTTATAAGAAAAATAAATTTTGTTAATAATTTTTTATTTATTTTATTTTTTTTTTGAGGAAAAGATGTAGAGCACTAAAGACATGAATCCAGGTCACCTTTTACGACCCTGTTCCAGATTGACCACATTAAAATCTTTCTGATGAACTGATTTACCATTGAACTGTCAGCTAAGCATGGTTGGATGGCCTGTTTGGAGCATCCTTTTGATCATATCCATCCCAAACGTAGTGTCTGATGAGCTGAATGAAATAGAATTACATTAGTACAGTCTATTAGTCATGATATTGGTGACCTGTGAACATGAATAACAAGAATCGGAAAGAGCTGAATACAGAGATGATGAGATTTACTGTACTGCTCTACGCATACAGTCAACTAGTTAAGAATTATGTTTTTCAGACTTGGTTGATTGTGTCAAACATGGATATGCATGAAAGTGTTAGACTTGAATTCATGTTTTAATTGTATACAAGAATACAACTCATCCAATCAATTGCAATTTTCACACTAGCATCCAAAGACAACTTTGGCAGGGAAAAAAATAAATATGAACACATTTAAGCTCTTCTGGAGAAAACCCGTAATCAGCTTCGAACCATTTACAACGTACTACTTCAAATTATAAAGTTAATGCAGGAACCCCCCAAAAAAAAAGAACATAAAAGGCAAGGAATAGAAAAACAGCTAGGTTAGTGTTGAAACAAATCCTCAAGAGCAGAAAACACCAAGTGGACTCTCATTGAGAAATTGAACATGAAAACATGAGAGTAACCAGAAAGGGTATAGATGCCACACCTTGGGATAGTAATCTCATAGATAGGGAAATGAGATTCCTTCACGACTTGGAATGGGAGGAATATGATCCTTTTTCTCATTTACAAATTTTATTATTTGAAAGAGAACGGAGAACCTCCCGAAGTGACACTTCAATTGCAGCCCTACGAGCACTTCTCTCCTCGGATGCACCCTCTAAAATCATTCATAACAGGTTAAAAACAGGGGATATCTATCTTCTTTTCCAGTTCCACATCTCCACATTGGACCTACAAAAATATAATTATGTGATTCAACTGCTTGAGTAACATTAGTGAACTTTGCAGTAAACACGCTGTATTCATGTGTCCAAAAGATTTCAATGGATGAGTTTGCAGCAACTGTTTAACAAAGGAAGAATTAAACTAAATATAGCAGCATAGTAGTATTGAAGAGTGACTGCCACAGAAGATATGGAATCTACAGCTAAACACATCTACTTTCTATCCATCATATACTAATACTTAATACTTGAAGAGACAACTCACGTATGTAATGTCAAAAAGTTCCAAATCGACATCTTTTGGCCGCACAAGGCCTAGAGCCCTATGGAACATAACTGTATGTAGTATACCTGCATATAATTTCAATGAATGATTAGGTCATAAGTTGGTATGAAAAAGAAATTGACTCACGAGATGGTAAAAGTAAAACACATTCTAAGTTTTCACGATATAAATTAAATTACCTTGAACCAATTACCATTACACTAGTATAAAAGTTCATTGAAAAAAAAAAAAGATGATTGGATAAAATCCACATTTCTGATCATCTTCGAGTAAACTTATTAGCAATATAGCAATATACCAACTAAAATTCAAGATACTCAGACTAGTTGTGTCAAGGTGTACAATGCAATTTAAAAGTGACAATTAACATCGTAACCTTAGTCAATCATTCGAAAATCCATTGCCAGTTTCTTTAATTTTTTTCGAGGTGCTCGAAAATAAAGTCAATTGAAGTGTTGGAATTACAAGAGCAGTCAGGTTCAAATTTTACGACTTTGAGATAACTAGGGCAAATCAAATTTCAACAAGAATAATCCAACAAATAAGGTTTGGAGTATACTACTTCGTATACTTTAACTACAATTCAGCAAAAAAGCTATGAAATTAACAACTGTAGAAATCAAAACCTATCTAATCCAAAATTATTTGACAATTTGCTAATTGATTGCAATTACAGGTTAATATAATCATCTGCAAACCATAAATATCGTAACAAAAGCCAATTACAGAGAAAAAAGGGGTAATCTTACATCGCAAAACTTCTCTAATTTCGAAATGCTCTACTTCCTGCAACAAAATTGTGAAAAATATTAAAAAAAATTCAAATAAAAAAATAAAAAAATTCAAATACTAGTACAATCGACAATTGAAAAGGTAATCAGAAAAAAATTAAGGATGCAAACCAATTCGGCAAACTTCGCAATTCATTTGGACCTAGAAATTGGAATTGAAATCCGATTGAAATGAGGTATACTTGGATGGTAGAGCAATTTAGATTGGTTTGGGAGAGGGAAGAGAGAGAAAGAGGTAAAGAGGGCAAATCAATTGTAATTTCATAATTTGTACTCCATAAAAGATTGTTGACAAAGGAGAACAAGTGATGATTGGAAGTTTAATGATAATTATTAATAACCATTATTAAACTACTTAAAAACTAGAGTGTACCAAATGCACGGGATATATAAGAAAAAATATATTTAAAATATGGAAAGTTGATCTAGATGTTATAACTTATACTTGAGCTGCAATGGTCGGTTTTGGACTGGTCGACTCTGTTGAACCCTGTTTAGCTTTGCTCTAGTGAGTATTAATAATCGTATTAACAATGTGCTGACACTTGTTCTGTCGTGCTGACACCTGCTCTGCATATGATATTCCCTGTTTTGCTTAGAAGCTCAAAAAACAGTGTCTTACTCTTTTATGTCGGTGGCAACGCAATGTAGCTATATATTATGGGGTTTACTTTGTCAAATTTATAGAGGTTACCCGTTTAGTGTTATAGAGGTTACTCGGGTTACTCGGTTAGTGTCATATTGGTTAGTGCATGTCTTGCTCTAAGAGTTATATACTTTAATCTGTTGCAAATAGTTATTCGGCGAGGCCAATTGCGCAATTACGTGTTGTACTTTTTTTTTTTTTTTTATGATAAGAGAAGTGGAAATTGTTTAGAGAGGGTAGTGCCTAAAAAAATGCATATAATTGAAGGGTTGGGGATTTAAAGTACTATAGTGAATTGTTGATAAAGGAACTGTATACTCGTGCTAATGCATGACATATATTATACTATGAACCAAAAAAATACTCGTAAAACAAAGTGAAATGTTAGTACATATTGTTTTAAAAAAAATGAAATGTTGGGGATTTTGAGTGTTATAGTGAATTGTTGATAAAGGAATTGTATACTCGTGCTAATGCATGTCATATATTATACTACGTACCAAAAAAAAAAAAAAAAAAAAAAAAAACATAAAGTTAAATGTTAGTAGTAGTTTCTTGAAAAAACAAAAAGGAAATATTGGACGGATAGTTATTGTTTTTTTTTAAAAAAAAAAAAAGATAAAAAATAAATAAAAATAAAGTTGTTGGATAGGTAGTTATTTTTATTTAAAAAAAAATTTTTTAAAAAAAAAAAAAAACCCCTTAAATACATGAGAGTTGAGCATTTGGGTTTTGGAGGATTTTGGTGAAAAGTGTCTCTACAATTATAATATAGATATAGTTGACAAATTTAGAGCAAAATAAAGGATTTCGAAAGATATGTTAAATATGTTTAAAATGAGTAAAATTATGTTAAGAATATTTTTTTATAGATATAATAATATTCGTGTTAAAGAATATGTCAAATCTTTTTTATTTTAAGTAAATATATTATATAAGCTTAGAGAATTATTTTTGTAAATAAGATTTGTTTCTTTAATTGAATTTTAAATAAAAAAACTAATGACACACCAGAAAATGACACGTGTCATTGCTGGTGTGTCTTTTAGTATATAGTTATTGATGATTGATTGATTATTGATGATTAAGATAATACAATTAATAATGTTGTACGCCCTCTCAAACACTTTACCCGGATATTATGATAATACGGAGTATTTGATTTGTTTATACATCGTATTCTACAAAGCAAATACTCCGTATTATATATCATATTATTTTTAGGAAAGTATTTGATGTGTTTATACATCGTATTCTACAAATAATTTAATCATCTAAATTTTTATGAAATTCTTTAATTAGAGGATTTTTTTGTGTGGTTGGGGTTTGTTTTGTCGAGCCGGGCTTTGGTCTCTGGTTTGACTCGAGTTACTCATAAACGAGTAATTCCTCAAGTAATCCCTGATGAAGTAATATCAGACCGAACCCTTCAAATAACCCCTGACCTAGTTAACTTTAGAGTAACCCCTCAAGTAACCTCTGATCAAATAACCCCTGACCCGACCGAGTTACCCTTTGAGTAATCCCTGATCGAATAACTCCTGACCGAACCCCTCAAATAATTTTTGATCGAGTAACTCGAGTAAGTCTTGCCACACGGTGTGACCGACCACATATAAATTCAGCCACACGGTTTTAGGGGTTATTTTTATTCCTTAAGAATCAAAATTGAGCTTGGAAGGGACAAAAAATTAACGTAATTATATTTTTGAAAAATTAGAAAATAACACCACAAAAAAAAACCGAACTTTTGATTATAACACCACCAAAAAAAAAAGTTTTTATTATAACACCACAAAAAAAACTTAAAAATTTGATTTCACCACCACTTAACTTTTTCTTCCAAATAAACCGTTAAGTGGATCCTATAATTGACACGTGTCAATAATTTGCTGGTTTAAAAAATAAAATAAAAAAAAGAAAAAAAATATTTTAAAAAAATCTATCCCCTTAACCCAGCCAACCCCACCGCCGAAGCCACATGCCCAACCGTCGACACTCTAGCCTAGGCTGTCACCTGTCGATACTCCCAGCCCCCACCCAAAACCGACGAAAATCAGCCCCACCACGACGACGCAAACCACCCCACGACGCAAACCTAAGGCGTCGGAGAACTCTCCTGCCACCGCAACATCACGCCACCACATCGAATTCCCCTCCCTTACCCAGATTCATTACCGACACACTCCAACCCACACCCAAACCCAATTACCGCTTTACATCTCTCACCCTCACTGCCACTATCACTTGAACCCTAACCCGCGCCCAAACCAAATCGAATCAGGGCTAAGGCTGGGTACGATGTGGTGCGTGGTTCAGGTGGTCGGCTGGGTTGGGTTGGCCTGGTTTCGTTGGTCGGTTAAGGGGAGTCGACAGTGTGCGTTAGAGCAACGACGGTGGGCCAGGGAGAACCGACGCCGGTGGTGAAGGTGGTGAGCCGGAGTTTGCGGAGGTTATCGGACTCGAATTCGGAGCTTAGCTATTCGGAGTCGAATGCGGAGGTGGAGCCGGATATTGGGTTCGATTATGTGGTGGATCGGAGTCGGATCCTATATAGTCCGACCTGAGTCCGATCCGTTGTCATTCCTAGGTTTGGTTGATCCTTTTAAGGGTCCGTTTGATGTTGAGTTTGATCATGGAGGTTTTAGGGTGGGCATGTTTGGTGGTTTTTGGGGAAGGGTCTCCGGGAAGGCGATGCCAATGCGGGAGAAGGGATCTGGTGGTGGCCGACGACCTGGCTTGGCCGAGTTGTGGGAGGTGTTGCCGGGAATTGCTGGTAGTTGGGGCTGTGTTATTGGTGGAAGCTGGTTTTTTTAAAAGTTTTTTATTTATTTATTTATTTTATATTTTAACTAATCACGTGGTGACGTGTGTTAGTTAAACCCAAAAAAAAAAATTAACTCTTTGACCAATAACCGATCAATAGGGACCATTTTGAGCGAATACACCCCAACGTTGGAATTATTAAGTAATAATCCAAAGTTGGGATTATGATTATTTAAAGCGAATACGTGAAATTTGGGATCAATTAACCAATCCAAAAAAAAAATCCTTAAATTTTTATTTTTTGAATTGGGGGGACAGCTTTCCCCCCCTTGTTCCTTAGTTGCTCCACCACTAACTATAAGTACCACCATTTTAAACATCTTCGACACCAGCTTTTACCGACAAGGTCGACACCACATTCCGACAACGATGACAACAAAGAAAAACCCTATGAAAACGAGTGAAATTAAGGGTATGGTCGACCCCAAAGGATAGAGGTAACCACGTCCTCCATTGAAAGTTGTATTGAGCTTGATTTTGTTTATTAAATTTCTCCATTGATATTCTTCATTGTTGCCTCTCCGTCAATTCACGCTGTAAGCTTGAGGATATACTATTAAATTTTGTTTACAGTTCGAAATGAATAAAAATAAATAAATAAATTTGTTTGCAGTTGAAATGACATAATTAATAATCCCTACTCAAAGGCATAAAATGACGTTTGTACTCGTAGATAAATGGATTTTGTTTATCATCAACATAAACTTGTATTTTCTCCTTCCCGCCTATTTTATTCCTAATCTCTATTCCTCTGTTTTTCTCTTTATTTCTTTTCTCCATTTCTCAGTTTTTCTCTCATTCTCTCTCTTCCATTTCTTTGTTTCTCTTTTAACTCTTTTTTTCCCCTCTCATTCTCTCTTCTCCAATTTTCTGTTTCTCTTCTTTCATTTCTCTTTTATCTCGTGTTATGAAGAATTCTCAACCTAATCGCGAGCTAGATAACTTGTAGGAAAGAGTTGATTTTTTAAAATTAACTCTACAAGGAGTGAAAAATATCAATTCTAATCTACGATAGCTGGATTTTTTTCCCCGGTCATCATTTTTTATTAACGATTTTTTTTTCTTAATTTCTGCTTCTTTTTGTGAATTTGTAGAAACTAAACATGGAGGAAAACACGTCACATTTGTTTCCTTCATAAACATCGTCAACAAAGAGGTTGTTCGTTACAGTTTGATTCACTATATCAATCACCTGACCAGCTTGAACCAAAGATTAGAAGGTTGATAGAAGACAACTCCGACCTTGTAAAACTTCTTCCTTGTGCTCCTCACTCATACATTGAATTATTTAATATGAAAAAGATAATACAAAAATCACGAGTAATAGTTTAACGTAATTTGTTAATTTTATAAATAATTTCAAAATATTTTTTTAATAGTACCATGTTTGAACCCACATATCATGTCAATCATTTTGTAAATATACTTGTAACTTGGATATTAGAGCCAACATAGTTTTTGTGATATAAATAAACTGGTAAATTATTTATTTCATATAATCTAAAGTACATATAAAAAATTACTTAAATCACTAAATCTCATTCCACATATAAGAAAATTATGATAATGGATTTTAATTTGATTCAAAATAAATTTCTTTTGGTCAAATTGTTTGTCCTTTATGCTTAAAAAATATATTGTTGTCCTTTAAATAATGGCTAAGTCTTCCAAACTTGCGGATAGTTCTAAACAAATAAAAAAAATTGGGTAGTTGTTCACGAATGACCCTATCTTTAGGGTAGTTCTAAACAAAATTTAATTTCGATTATGACAACCTAATAACACAACTTACACAAGTGCGTTCTAATTGACAAACTACTTCAATAAAAAAATGGAAAAATTGTCAGGAATATTACGACCTTTCAGTGGTCTTCCATAAATATAATGACCTATGGGTTATCCCGGAATATTACGACCTTTGACCCTGATCTTCTATAAATAGGACGTAACCGGTTGGTGACCTGTTAAAAGGGTTAAGTGTGACACGTGCCACTTTTATTTATTTATTTATTTATTTTTATGGGAAAATTAAAGATTTCATTTATAAAATAGCCAAATGGCACTTACAATCAATTTTTGAGAAATTTAAAATTCCAACAAAAACATATAAAGTCCTAAAATTAACATCGCAGAATCGATTGATAATAGACTTAACAAAAAACTTCATCCGGAGCAATACAATCTGTGAGTTTGCTCTAATTCGGCATAAGATCTGCAGATGCATAATTTTTTGGATGAATATCCTTCCGTGGTCTTCTAAACTCCGGTAGAAATTGCGAAACCTTCGATCTTCACTCTTCAATGAACAAGTAATTATAATCCCTACCATGAACACCATCTTAAGGATGATGTCTTTTTATTGAAAGCAATTAAAGAGATTTTGGGGCTTTCCACTGGTAAAACCAGCGGAAGCCCCTACAAAATTCACAAATAAAAATCAAGAATGAAGGAGATGAAGAAAAGTAGGGAAGGATTGATGAAAAAACAAAGAAAAAAACCTAGCAAAAGAGGCTAGGAAAAACCCTCCCAAGGGAAAACCCTAGAGGGAACTATCTCTCTCTAAAAACTAGAGAGAGGAAAAAGCACGTGTCACTTTTTAATTGGTCAGATACTTTTTTGTTTAATTTTACAATTTTTTTATTTTAATAAATGATTTTAATATAAAATGTTGATTTGTATAATTAAAAATAATAATTTTAATTTAAAAAAATTCCCTTAGCACCCCCTGCCCCCATACCCCCGTGAAACACCCTACAACCACCACCCCTATGAAACCCACCATGGCCGCGAGCCCCACCCACCCCCGTGAAACCCCCACCGTAATTCTCGCTTCTCCGTCCTCTATCCATTGATGCAAGCAAGTATATATTGTCAGGGTCAAAAATGAAAGGGTTGGGTAGAATTTTAGATGAAGTGGTCGGAAGTCGATTTTAATGGCGGTGGGATTTAGGTGAAGTGGGCAGGTTTCCTGTTTAGGGGTTGGCCGGAATTTCAAAACCGATGAGAATATAAACTCAGGGATTCGAAAATGAAAGGGAAAAGGTGAGGGCTGCCAGAGTTCGAATTTGGGAGGGGAATGGGGTAGGCTGGTCGAAAAGGAGAGGGGAATGGGGTGACGTGGTCGGAAAAGGGAAGTGAAGGGCATGGGGTGGTCGCCGAGGCTAGTCGGAAGGGGAGGGGAAGGTGGCTGTCGGAAAACCCATTGTGCTGCTGGAATGGTTGGGGAAGAACAGGGTGGGTTTTACATTTTTCTTTTTTTTATTTGTATTTTTTCTTAATTAAAAATCAGTTTCTTGAAAAAGAAAAATATAAAATCAAATTAAAATTTCTAACCTAACAATGCAACACGTGTCTTATGTTACCGATTTTTTGTCCTATTTATGGAAGATCAGGGTCAAAGGTCGTAATATTCCGGGATAATCCAAAGGTCGTTATATTTATAGAAGACTGCTGAAAGGTCATAATATTCCCGACAATTTTTCCTAAAAAAATCCTCATGTTGTAGTCATGTTTTTTTTTTTTTTTAAATCACATGATCACTCTCTAATCAGTCGACGAAATTTCTCACGAAGTCTACTCAAGTGCTCACCCAACAACTTTCTTCCTCCCTTCAATCTCTCTCCTACCTAGTTTCCATTTCATTGATTTCTCTTCAACTCACAAAAGATCTGCAATTTTAGTCAACGGGTTGTCAATTTTACTTCGATTTTTTCTGAATGAAAACACAAATTTATACTCAGCTTCTGTATTGAATTTGATCGTTCCGGGTTAATTCATAGTCATGCAGTCTGGTAAGCATTCTGCTATCTTCAATTTATTCACATTTCTCATAATATTTATGTAATTTGTGCGAATTGCATGTTTTTCTATATGTTGTTGCTCTAATTATTGATTGTAATTGTGAATTTGTGGGAATATTATGAAATTAGAGATTTAAAAATTGAATTTTTCGTGTAAAGTTACAATCTCTGGGTGTAATTTTGTTTATTTATGGGTGAAAACATAAAAAATGCCCCAAATTATAGTGTTTTAACTCAAAAATACACTTGTACTTCGTATATTTTAGGAATATACAGAATAACATGCTCAAAAAAGGATTGGGGTTTTGAATTATTCATTATTCCTATTGGAAGCCGTACTTCAATTTAGTGAAATTTGATCTTTAAAAGTAAAGTGTTGTAACTCTTTTGAAGCAAAGGAGATATATTAATGTAAATAGTTAATGGTGACATTTTGGAATTAAAGAAATATTTGATGTGGGTAGATTGATTGTGCACGATGATTGTAATAGTGTTTTGATTTCCGAAGGTCAAACTGGCTGTTAGTTTACAATTCCTAGAGAGAGCATCACTTCCTAAGAAATGAGTAAAATTGCTTGGTTGACCGTAGGAATCTGAAATTCCCATGGGGATTTCTAGTTACTGCACGGGGGAGGGGGGGGGGGGGGGGTGTGCGTGGGGTTTGATAGGGGGAGGGTAAGCAACTTTCTCCGTTTTTTGGCAAGTAAAACTTTCTACTGGACTTTTTATGCTTATGTCTACTAAACAAATCTTGAGGAGTATTATTTCTACTTCCCATATTTTTGGATGTCGACCCAACAATTTTTTATAGTCTAAGTGAAATTGAAAACAATTTGGTCATAACTTGTTGAGATGTTCAAAGCAGTAAAGCACATCTTTTCCTTATTTTAAATTGAATAGTGAAGCCTTTTCTTAAATATTCATAACCTTATGTTCGTTGTTCAAAGAGTCCTGTAATTGTCAATATGGGTCTTATGGGTACTTATTTTTCCAAATAATGTGAAAAGATAATGTTGGTCAAAGATGTGTCTCAAAGGCTTACATGTGTCAATTGGGAGTCATTTAGTTGACATACTGTGACATATAAACTTGTACATCTTTAGAAGTAGAAATTTGAAACTGTTTAGTTGACAGGACAAGGTTTAGCTATTTACCTAGCCCGTTCGAGTAAGTGGAGCTTCATGCTAGTTAACTTACCAGATTTAGGCAGAAGGCTATGAGAATTTCGGCTACTACTGTGTGGGGCTTACAATGTCTAATATTTTTGGGAAGTGACCTGTATGTTTCCACTTTACATGGGACATATAGGTGCAAAGTTCAATTTAAACAAAGATTCTTATATTTTTGGGGCATTTGCTATAGTTTCAGCATAACAGCAAACCCATGGCGAATTTGTCAATGTATTTGCCCATCTTTTTCATCCTAGACAGCATTCACTTATTGCAAGTGGGAAAGAAGTGGATTTTTGAGCAGCGCTTCTCAAAGCCAAGTATCTTTTATAATTTGGGATGCTTAGTAAGGATTTTTCGCTTTGTTTGAAAATAGTAATTTGAAGGAGACCTAGAGTAACAATTAGCTGTACTTTACCCTTGTCTAATGGTCCGGAGTACATCTTTGAAAGCTTTGGCATAGAGAAAATATGAGAGGCAACTGTACCAGATGTTTATTTGTTCAAAAATAAGTAGTGATTTTCTTCCCTTTTCCAAATTAGGCTAACGACTTTCGGATGAATCTCCTGAAACATTTGGCATTAGATATTATTGTTTGGACTATGGAATTTTGTTGGTCATTTAGATATCAAGCAATCAATGTAACTGCAGCTGTTCTGATTGGATGTTGAATGAGCTACTGGTGGACACTAATATGTCTTGTTTGTACTTTCAGGATTTGATATAAAAGAACTACTACAAGCAGCTCAGACACGTTGGCTAAAACCTGCGGAAGTGCTGTTCATTTTACAGAATCATGAAAACTACAAGATAACTGAGGAAGCTCCTCAAAAGCCATCTAGTAAGCTCTACTGTAACTGTATCAGTGCATTTTTTTAATTGTTTGACCTGACTGTACTGATGTTAATTTGGACAGGTGGTTCTTTATTTCTTTTCAACAAGAGGGTTCTTAGGTTTTTTCGGAAAGATGGCCATAATTGGCGAAAGAAGAAGGATGGAAGAACTGTTGGGGAAGCACATGAGCGTCTCAAGGTTTGCTTCGGTTGGTTGTGATTTTTTTTTTTTTTTTTGTTGATGAAACTAGTGGCTGTGACACTCTGTACCTTTTCTTCATCTGGAAATTATGCTCAAAGCCTCAAAGATTTTTGTTGAATCACTGAATTATATGGAGAATGAGCAACCTCCTCATGTAGGTTAAGCAAGAATCAACTGCTACATGCAGAGATCATATGATGGGTTTGAGTCTTTGAGAGGTCATCAGAGAGGCTATGTTCTTCTCCCGATGGCTTTTTTATCGAGCGAATAAAAAAAAGTTGCTTCAATAAAAAATCCTTACACTCTCTGTCCCCAAATTAAAGTCCCTTTTGCCTTTTTCACAGATTTATAAGAAGGTGAATAGAATAATAAGATAGTGGGCTTTGGTTGATTAAAGGTGAATAAAATTAACAAGATTGTGGGATTTGATTGATTAAATAGAGCGTATAAAATATGATAGTGGGGTTTGGTTGATTAAAAGGAGAGTAAACAAAACAAGGGCTAATGATGCTGAGCCTTGGGTTACCACCCCCCTAGACTTTAATTAAGCTGGTTATCATCCACTATTATTGTAGACTGTAGTATATATTTTTGAGCATGTGCTTAGTTTCAAGATGCATGCTGTCTGTGTTCCGGATATTAGAGGCTTAAATGTCATTTATTTGGCCAGGTTGGAAATTCTGAAGCTTTAAATTGCTACTATGCACATGGGGAGGATAATCCGAAATTTCAACGGCGAAGTTATTGGATGTTGGACCGGTGAGTTCACTTGATTCCTCTGCTGTTCTGATCTCTTTTCCATGCATGCACTGCAGTTTTCATTTCAAAAATAGAGCCAACCATCTCGCTTTGGCATCTGTTTGGTTCACCTAGAAATAAATTTACCAATTATTCCGGGGAAGCCCCTCAAGGAATTATGTCCAATTCGGCCATTCCTTGTATAATGGGCACATTAGGTTGAATCACCTAAGTGGACCAATAAATTCGGCAGATATGTTCTGATAATTTGCTGTATCAAATAAGTGACATATATTAACAAATGTTTTTTTTCCCATTGTAAAATAGTTATCCACTGGTGACAGTGATACTGCTAGTTAAGGATAGGATGTACATGCTTAAGTACTTGCATAGTCTAATAGTAAATGCTCTTTTTTGTAGGGAGTATGAGCACATTGTTCTTGTTCATTACAGAGAGATCACAGAGGTAAGTCAAGAAGCATGATGTACTCAATTCAATTTTTTCCTAACTATTGCCAATGTCAGTTCTTGATTCTTTCTAGGCACCAGTCCAACGACCTGCTCATGATGTGTTTAGATTCTCCATAAATTTTAACATTTGAATGTTTTTAACCAATCATAGCCCATTTTCCTGACTGTTTATATTTTTTGTTGTTTGAACTCGAGAAGTTTTATTAAATCTTTGATGAGTCTGACATCTTGGCACAGTGGGATTTTGAAAACTTCCAAGGCCTCATATGCTAAATGGCTTTTCCTTATTTGCTTCTGGTGCTGATGGCTTTCCCAAATTTGTACTATGCTCTGGGTTTGACAGTTGTGTCCAGAATCAAGATGGAACTTTCTTGCATTGAGTTTTTTCATGGCTTTGGTGGATAAATAATATATATCATTAAATCTATTTTAATCAATCAATCAATCAATCAATCAAAGCCTTAATCCCATAATTGGGGTCGGCTACATGAACCAAATTTGATTATTTCGTGTAGTCATCGACAAAAATCTTCCTCCTCCATCCCTTACAATCCAATGCTTCATCCTCACGCAAATCCATATACTTCATATCCTTTCTAACTCCTTCCAACCAAGTCATTTTCGGTCTCCCTCTCCCTCGTTTAACCCGTCCATGGTTCCACTCTTCCACTCTTCGTACTGGTGCACCATCGGGTCTCTGTTTTACATGCCCAAACCAACTCAGGCAATTTTCCCTTAGTTTGTCTGCAATGCCTACTTTCTTGCGAATAACCTCATTTATGATTCTATCTCTAAGAGTGTTCCTGCACATCCACCTTAACATGCGCATTTCCGTAACCTCCATCTTTTTAATGTGCTCCTTAGATTCCCAGCATTCTACTTTAATGCCTTTTTTTTTTTTTTTTTCAAAGTTATCATCAGAACAGCCATTTGACATATACAATGAACATAATTCATAAAAGAAAGTAAATTTAAACTACTAACATAAACATTACATCGACAACATGCTAATAAATGTTCATACTCTAGCACAGCTATATGCCCATGGGTTCTGTCTTCCCATAAAACACTTTGCATAGATACATCCTTTATAAGTAAAAGACCTCACAATACATGCAATGGTTGTTTAAAATGAGATATTTATATCATAGATTAATCATATATCATACCCTTTACAAACCAAATTTCTGGAAAATTTTCATTTCGAAACAATAAGAGGAGCAAAGAAAACTCTAATCACTAGTGAGACCTAACAACACTCAAGAGAAGAGATACCTCTCACAAATGGGGAGACCATCTATATTATTTATATGAACTAAACCTAAATATAGAAAATATTATTGAAACCAAATACAAAAATGGGCTTATCACCCAATAACATCTGAGGGATGCCTGAACATATAACCTATGTTACTTGGACACGGCTACCCATGTCCGACATGGGTACGTGTCCAAGCATCCGACTCGGCAATTTTGTGAAAAAATTCCATGATTTTGAACTAAAAGTGAAGTGTCCGGGTGTCATACCCATGTCCAAGTGTCGAGGGTTTGACACGGGTAAGTGAGGTCAAATGAAGAGTCCGGGTAACATAGATATAACTGTACGTGAGGTAAGACACAGTAAACGAAGGTTCTTTTTCTATCTTTCTTTTGGTACTTCAATATTCCCTCTGTTTCAATTTTGATATTCCTAGCTGGAATCAGGGTAGAAACGAATGCAACCCCCATGTGCTACTCCATTTCTAAGAATCTTATAAGTATTCTCTTTGTTAGAATCTTATAAGAAGTAATTTAAGTTACCTCATGTGCTACTTTCTTTTCTAGAAAAGGATGTAGTGGCTTCATGAGTGGAACATATTGGGATACATTGTGGAATAAATTAAATCTATGAAGAAGAGTTTGAGAATATAAATTTATCATCAATATGAAACGGAGGAAAACTTATTTAAGAACTTGGTTTGATTCAATAAATTTGCATAGGTATTGTATGAAGACATTTGATATTGCATTGATGGTTGAAAAGTAGTATAATTCTACGTAGATATTAATATATTATAGATTACTTGTAACATACTAACATTTAACAATGATATTTTATTGGATAATATGAAATTGGTGTACCTACACTTTGGATTAAAGGGAGGATTCAGATTTCTTTTTTCTTCTTAAGGAGCTGATGCCCCCAAACCCTAGTATTGATAAATCCAGACCCCTCTAATTGTCTGCCGGCTGAAATATCAAACAATAGCTGTAGCCTTTAGGCCATGGCTTGGGCATGGATACATGCTCTCATTTAAAACTTTCTTTTTTTTTTATTTTTTATTTTTGTTGTTGTTGTTGTTGTGAAAAAAGTTAAAGCTACTTTATACAAGTCCTTTTATTTATATGTTGCAGGGGAAGCTTAGTTCTGGATCTGTCGCAGACTTGTCACCGGGAACATCTTCGACATACAGTCAGAGCCCCAGCGCATACACTATGCAAAACCCAGGATCGTCTTGTTTGAGTGACTTTCATGGATCATACCAGAGTCACGCGAGCCCTGGATCCATAGAAGTTAGTTCAGATGCAGCTGCGAGGAAAGGACTTGACTACTTAAACGGGTCAAACATAACTGAAGATATGAGTATGTTGCCTGAGAATGAGGTTAGCCAGGCTCTACGAAGACTAGAGGTGCAACTGAGCTTGGATGATGACATCCTCAAAGATTATACTCCAGCTGATGATCTAGGTGGGGATGCAGACATATATAAAGCGCTGGATGATCAATATGACAGTAAGTATGCTGGAGTGTCGTCTAATTCAAATGGCTTATCACAATACGACTCAGGTACAAACTTCTCTAATGTAAATTCATATTTGATTTCCTTTCAGGCTGTTTTGCGTCATTTAATATGTTTAGACTACTGCAGTAAGGCTTTTTAGGCCTTCTCTTTGATTATAGACGATCCTACTAAATGAGAGTGAGAGTGAGTCATAATATAAACGGCTTTTGCACCAAAAATCAAATGACAAGAGCTTTGGTTGGGCTATTCCGGCCTAGGTTGCACTGATACGGATACGGGGACAAAAACGGGTACGGATACGGGTACGGGATACGGCAAAACAAAATTTCTAAAAACGGGTACGGCTCGGATACGGAAAAAAAAAAAAACAAAATATAAGATCCATAAAAAAGTTTTTTAAAAAATAAATTAATCCATACAGCACAACTTTAAAATTAGAATTTTCCTTTTTATTAGACTTTCAAATTTATTAGACTTTAATTGGAAAGCACTCCATAATAAGCTATCTAACCAAAAAAATAAATAAAAAGTTACACTGTACACTACCATCAGCACATAACTAAAAACTAGGCACTAAATATAAAATAAAAATAAAAAGAAAAGATAAACAACTGTACATAGAGTAAAAACTAGGAGTAATAATAAAAAGAAAAGATAAAAAGGGCGGGTCCACCATTTTGTTTTTAAAATTAAGTTAGCCGTCAATGACCTTCCTTCTACTCACTTCTTTCTTCATTTTCCTCCATTAATGGAATTTTAAGCTTTAATTAAATCTAAAAAACTTAAGAAAATAGAAAATTATTTCGCCTATAAAAACACGATCTAGATCGCGAACCACCACGAACCCAACGCGCCGTCGTCTCGCGTTCCGTGTATCAATGCTCCGGCCGCCTTGAATCAGATCCGACTGTTGGAGAAACAAAATAAGAGTTCGAAAGTTTTAGGGCTTTTAAGATTTGGGGTAAATCGATAGTCAGGTAGGTAGATTATACTGATTTGGTTTTTTTTTTTTTTTTAAAAAATTGGGTGGGTTTCATAGGAAACGTCAGAAATTGGGCTTTTTCGTACCCGATACGTTTCCGATCAAGATGCTAAACGTCCCCAAATTGCCTTGGCGTACCACTTTTGTAAGGGACGGTTTGGGACGTATTCTAGGCATACCCGTACCGTACCCGTCCCCGATACGTTTCGGGTACGGGAAACGGCACTCCATTGGCGTACCCGTGCATCTTGATTCCGGCCCTCCCTTGGGATTGAGTTACTTTCTATAATTTTTAATTTTGGAGTTCCATGACCCTTTTAATCTACCAACTCCAAGGTTGTTAACTAAAGAACTACTGATGTTATCTTCTTTTAAAATAATACACTTTTTACGAGGATTGAGGATCCTGGTGTAGTTGTGAAGCTATTTATGGCACTTTAAAAGTATTCTACTAGAATTTAAATTATTATTTGATCTACCATGCTAAGGCTACAAGATAATCATTGTAATAGGTAATAGGTGTTTGGGGGGGGGGGGGGTAGGGGGGTAGAGGTAGAAAGGGCTCTTTACAAGCATAGTATGCTCAACTTTATTGTTCTCACTGTTGCTCTCTGCCATCTTTCATTGACAAAATAGAAAACCAGACTTTTCTTTTGAGACTTTGGGACTTGACAAGATTACAACTAAAAAATTGTCTTAGGGCTTTTAAGCAAAGAAGCCTTGATTATTACTCATCCGAAAAAACGTAATAGGATTCAACTCATTTTCCATGTAAAAAAGCTCTTTTACCTTTTTCTAATATTCTTTTCATCCACTGTTATGCCCATTGCTTTATCATTCACAGTAGATATGATACATAACTTTTGAGAAGTGTATGATCGATCTTCTTTGGTTTAGAGGTGGAGGAATATAGATCAGTTTGCGATCTCAGAACTTGTCTCAATGCCAATTGAGGAGGTGGGCTTGGTGGTGCACTGGTGCATGACAATAAAACTAAAACTTTGAAGGCGTGATATCGCTGGATGACGCTAGTCTTTATTTGATTATTCCTTATGACCTTATCCAGAAAAAAGATCCTATTCCTCCCTCCACTTATGCCTAGTGTTATATATTCATGCCAATCTAGTTTCATTGTTATCATTTTTTTCCCTCCATCTAAGCCATCTTTGCCTCCTTAGGGCTCTTCTAAAACCCACATGGTCCCAACTCTCCACTTTCCTCACATCCACCAGTCATTGTCTCTCAGGCTCAAACCAACGAAGTCAGTTCTCTGTAATCTTATCCTCAACATTTACTCTTAACATTGTTCTGTGTGTCCTCTTTTCGAATTCTATTCTTTAATAAGGGCTTGATAGTTTTCCGTCAGCTTTGATGATTTTCCTAGTTACCTGATTCAGAATACTTGTGGCCTTATCAACAATTGGTTGCTTTGGATGGTTGAATAAGGGCTAGGTTAGTCATAGTTATTTGTGTTAAGAGGCAATCCACATTTGGAATCCTTCTAGGAACCGGTTTTAATGAGGATTTCAAAGAAATTTGGGAAAAAGGTTATACTTTTTTTATGGTTGCGAGGATAACGCTAATTCAACCATGTTTGTCTAGCTTCCCTCTAATACTTTTTTTTGGATATTCTCTATTCTAACTCTAGTGGTAGTTGCAAGTAAGGTTGTGGTCTAGCCTAATGATATGAGGATCGCTCATTTAGTGAGTTGAAGTTTGGTGTGTTGTTCGAAAGCTAGGGAGATTTAGGATTGGGGAAAATGGTGTAAAATATTATTGCTCCTGTGGTAAAATGGTTATGACATTTTCCTTCTAAATCTTAGTCGCTTTGGCTAAGCTAATAGTTAAGGGATAGATTAAGCGGTTACAACCGCTCAAATGGCCTCCTTAGGTCATTTGGAAATTTTTGCAAATTACCTTGGCCTCTATCATTTCGACACCCGACAGGTTCAAATTTTTTCTGAAATTGAAGAAAACTATATGAAATTTCAGATCATTTCGAGAAATTTCTTTAAAAAAATATAGTGGATGTAATAGATGTGTCTTAGAGTCATAAAAGGTTGTCTCGCTCGGAATGTCAAGTCAACGAAAGGAGACATATCCATATTACGATAAATTGATAGTTAAGAGGAAGAATTTATGGTTCCAACCACTCAAATAGTCTCTTGGGGTCACATAGCCTATGGGAAGCACCTCGACAACTATTATTTCCGATTCTAAAAAAATTAAAATTCTCTAAAATTGAAGTTTATATACGATTTTGGATCAATTATGTGAAATTTTCCGTAACTAATAGTAGATGTAGTAGGTGTCTCTTGGTGTCATAAGAGGTTGTTTTGAACCATATATGCCCACTAATCTATCATGTAAATGCTCTTGATGGCCTTGTGTTATTGATAGGAGACGTGTCTGTAGGAGGCTAAACTGATTGTTTAGAGGAAGAGTAGATGGTTATACCATTGTAGTGGCCTCTTGGATATCATGATTTATGAATTACATGAGTAGCATCTTCGCAATCTGTCCTTTCTGCTTTCAGAATTTTGTTTAGAATCATATGTTTGCCCACATTTTAGTCACATAAACACGAGAAGGCCTTAGTCAATGACGGGAAATGTGATCGTAACAGGCTAAGTTGACATTTTAGAGACATGTTATATAGTTCAAACTACTTAAGTAGCCTCCCAAGTCTCATGGAGTCATTGGTAGACACTGTCCTTTGTAATTCTAATATATATGGAAATAGAAGAATATAGTACACATGTTTTGGATCAATCAGAATTTTTTCTGAAACAATAGTGGATATAGGAGGTGTCACTCATGGTCAAAAAAATGTGTGGTACTTTGGTATCATATATGCCCACTATACAGGAAACTTTTACAGAACTGAAGTGGGTGTAGAAGGTGGATCATAAAAGTTTGTTTGTAATCGTATATGCCCAATGACAGGAGACGTGTCTATAACTATATTTCAACCACTCTAGTAGCCTCCCAGGGTATCACGGAGTTCATGGGAAGCACCTTGTCCTCTATCCTTTCCATTTTTGAAAGGTTTTAAAATAATGTAAAACTGAGGTTATTATACACAGTTTTAGATCAATTTCAGAATTTTTTTCACAACTAAAGTAAATGTAGGAGGTATTTGTAAGGTCACAGGAGGTTTATTGTACCATATGTCCATTATTCTTTTCTTATAGAAGTCCAGGATAGCCTTGTGCTAATAATTAAGTGACAAATTAGATAGTTTTAACCTATGTTACTCAGACTCGGGTACCCATGTCCGACATGGGTACGTGTCTAAGTGTCCGACTCGGCTATTTTGTTAAAAAAATCTATGATTTTGAACTAAAATGAAGTGTCCACGTGTCATACCCATGTCCGAGTGTCGAGGGTCCGACACGGGTACTTGAGATAAAATGAAGAGTCCGAGTAACATAGGTTTCAACTACTTAAGTGGCCTCATTGGGTGGCACTTGGTCCTCTATCATTTCTGTTTTGAAATAGAAGTATTTCTCCTTTTTTTTTACTTGCAACATTTCTGTTTTTTTACGTTTTCCAATGCATAACTTTAACCGTGTATATCTCTAATTTTGCATTTGTGAAAATTATAAAAATTAGATTATTTAAACAAGCTCCCATTTGACTTTTGAATGGCACTTACCATTTATGGAAAAACTCTAAATGGGTGGAACTTTTGAATGTTTCCCATCAAGAAACGTTGAAGAACAAAAAGGATCAAAAGGAGTAGTTAACAAGCAAATTAGCTTGTGCAAACCACTCATGCGGTCTCCCGGGTCCCATAGAGGCCATGGAAAACATCTCGTCCTTTAATCTTTCTAAGAAAATTTTAAAATAATAATTCTTATGCTTTTTTGTAAGTGCAACATTATGAGTTTGACACTATTTACCTAATACCCTTTGGCCATCAATTGTGGTTTCTATACAAGGAAGAGTATAGTCGTGTAGGGTCTTGTTAAAATTGTCTTGATCTATAATTTTAAAATATCAAAAAAAAAAAAAAAATTATTATTTTTGCTGAATGATGCTTAAAAATATTAAAATTTGTATTAGCAAGCATGATAGTCCAAAGGCCTCTTATTAAAAAACAAGGAGAGTATAGACTATATAACACACAACATTGAATCAATTTCGGAAAAATAATAAAAACTAAAGGGGACGTAGGAGGTGTCTCTCAAGGTTATTAAAGATTGTTTGTTCTGCGAACTGTTTAATGATTTATATTGGACGTAGGAGGTGACTCTCGGAGTCATAAAAGGTTGTTTGGAACCATATTCCCTTTATTCAATCTTATAAAAACTGGCTCAATATATTGTTTAAAGGAAGAGTAGATGGTTCTAACCATAAGGGCCTTGTGAAGTATCTTAAAGTCTATGGATAGCACCTCGTCCTCTATCCTTTTTGAAAAGTTCTAAAATAAACGTAAAAGTCTAGTCTATTCACAATTTTGGATCAGGATTTCAAAACTAAAGTGGATGTAAAAGGTGTATGTGGGTCATATGAGGTTGTTTGAAATATGTGTCTACTATCTAGTCATATAAAAGCTCTGGGTAAGTCAAGAAAGGGAATCGGAATCGTGTTTGTAACCGCCTTAATTAATAGTGGAGTGCCAGTTGATGGTACTAGCCACTCAAGTAGCCTCCTTGGTTTCCATGGAGTACATAGGAAAGATGCAATACTCCATCCTTTCCTTCCTAAGAAAATTCTATAATACTCTAAAATTCAAGGTTGTAATAACCACTGAAGTAGGTGTAGGAGGTGTCCATAGTTTAGAGGTAGATGATTCCAACCACTCTTGTGGCCTACCGGGGTATAGGGAGTTCATAAGACCTTGTCTTCTATCCTTTCCTCTTTTTAATAATGTAGGCTATATTACACAAATTTGGATTAATTTCATAAATTTATTCACAACTAAAGACCTAAAGTGGGCGAAGGAGGTATGTCTTGGGATCTTTAAGAATCAAGAGGTTGTTTGGAACCATACATGTCCACTAATATGTTATATAAAAGTCCGTATATAATAAAGTCAATGACGAGAGACATATGTGTTACATGCTAAGTTGTTAGTTAAGAGACAGATGTATGGTTCCAACCACTCAACTGGTCTCTTGTGGGTCTATGGGAAGCACCTCGTCCTCTATCATTTTGACGTTTGAGAAATTGAAATCCTCTTAAATGGAAGGATATTATACACAAATTCTGATTAATTTTATGATTTGTATTCATACAATTGTGGATGTAGAAGGTGTTTCTCGGGCTTACAAAACTACAAAAGATTGTTTGGAAACATACATACCCACTATTCAGTCACATACATAAAATTCATGTCCTTAGTTATTGGAAAGGGATGTCTCCGTAATAGGCTAAATTAATACTCCCTTTGTTTTTTAGCTGTCTCGTTTTGAATTTAGCACTATTCACACACTTCCCTTTGACCGTGTTTTATGCTTTATATGTAGTCATGTAGGGTCTTGTTAGATTCGTCATCACATATATTTTCAAAATATCAACTTTGCATAATTTTTGCTTATCGGTAATTAAAGATATTAATGGTTGAATTTGTGCTTTGGAAAATGTGACTGAAGAAACGTGTCAACTAAAAAGAAACAAAAGAAGTAGTTAAGAAGGAGAGTACATGGTTTCAACCACTCAACTAGCATCTTGTGGTCACATGGAGTCAATAATGCAAGAAGTGTCTCTCAGGATAATAGGAGGTTATTTGGAACCTTTTATGCCACTATCTATCTCAGTCGGCTCATAGCAGTTGCACATTAACTCAGGGCCCCCACTTTGAGGGGCCCCACATCCAAAAAAAAAAGTAATTTATATACTATTGAAAAAAGCAAAGCAAAAATAAAAAAGATATACTTCTTTTTTTTAGATGTCGTTCAAGCTTCCATAAGAAAATAAAAATTAATTAAGTGTAGTTCAAGATTTTTTTCTTAGTCTTTCATCTTATTTACTAATATATATATATACATATATATATACACATATATATATATATATATATATATATATATATATATATATATATATATATACATATATATATATACATACATACATACATATATATATATACATACATACATACATATATATATATATATTTCAAAAAAAATTATGAAATATAAGAGAAAAGATGAGTCGAATTGTGAAAAACATTAAAAAAAACAAGTTAGCAAAAAGGGCGAGTTAACCCAATCTCAAATGACTATCATGTATTTGTAATTTTGGTAAAGTTTTAATATAAAATTTAGGAAATATTATTTATGAAATACAACTCCATCGTTTAAGGGACCCTTTTTAGTTTTTGCTCCGAGCTACAAAAAAAATATCAGAGATGGCATTGATCTATCTTTAAAGGCCCGTAATGGCCTTGTGGTAATGACAAATTGACAAGAGATGTATCAGTAATAGGCGAAGTTAAGGTAGAGTAGATAGTTCCTACCCCTCTAGTGGCCTCATAGGATACCATGGAGTCCATGGGAAGCGAAGCACCTTGTCCCCATTCCTTAATTACTTTGGGCAAATTTGAAAATAATGTAAAATTGTAGGCTTTATTATGCACAATTGGATCAATTTAGGGAAAAATAAAAAAAAATTATGAAAATTTCCTATTTTGAAACTACATCTTGAAAATAATCTAAGAAGATCTTACATGATCATGTTTATAATTATATAATTCCTCTGCTCCCTAAATATTGCAACATTAAGAGGAGGGCCGCCGGGGGTGGGGGTGGGGTGTTATGCATCCCAACACACATTTTCCTTCAATACTTTTTATGTAAGAAAAGTTAATATCATAGAGGTATCTGCGACGGTTATATGAGAAAAGTTTGGAACTATTATAATGGAGGGAGTTGTTTAGTAAAATATATTCGGCCAAATTTCGATCTTTAAGGTGTAAAGTTTAATTCTAAGAGCTTATGATGCAAATCTTATTATTTTGCTGATATTGGTGAACATTTGTATTATAATTTTGCTGTGTCTAAGCTTCTATTCACTAGATTGGTAGATGCAGTAATCAAGAGAAATTAGTCACTGAAATTTATTTGATTTTTAGGTGGCAATGAAGTGCATCACCATGTTACTCCTGGCATGGCACAAAGTATTGAAATTAATGATTCTTTATACTGGAATGATGTCTTTGATACGTCCAAGAATTCCCTTAATCCGAAGGCAGAAGGGAAGAAATCATACATTGTAATTGCTAATGTAAGTTCATAGGTATATAAGATGGTTGTCTTTTCATTTACATGTCTCTTTAAATTATATTTTGGGTACCTTTTTTTTCAAAAAAAAAAAAACTTTCTTAGGTTAGATTTGAGAAGTGTGATTGATGGTTTCTGAGCCATGGCCTGAGTTGTTCAAAGCTGTAGACATGATGCAACCTTAGTAACAACTGCATCAGGTTGTAATTACAGTATGACTAGAAGTAGTTATGCAGGAAAGTACAATGATGTTGGTTACTTACTACTACTCAATCCAGGCATGTTGAAATGGTTTTTCATCAGTTTTGTTGTTCTTTATACTAATTTGAATTGCTATAAAACAGTTGACTTGACCATCTTTCATAAAAATACTATTATCATATAGGCCATGATTTGTTTTCTTTTAACTATTGGATTAACTATGTTATGGCAAGTGGATAGAAAATTCCTTGGTCATAACTCCATCACATTTTAAATTATTTATTATTGAAAGTGATTTAGGGCAGATAACATAAGGTCTAGAACGATTCCTTGTTTTTATTCTTTAGAGGGAGGGGGGTGTTTAAATTTGTTACTTTTATACTCTGCGCAGTGGAGAGAATACAAGTTACTTTATTGCAGTATGTGATCATGTGCAGTCAGTCTTTTTTATTTTAATTTTCTTTCTAAGCCACTAATAAGCTGTAGGATTTCAGCTTAAACATGGATTATATTGTCTGTTTATTTACACATTTCTGGAATAATCACATGCCAGGGAAATGAATCATCTTCCTCTGCGAGGCCAAATGAGCAGGAAAGCCATCAACCTCAAGATTATGAGGCATATATTGCTCACAAATGTAAATTTTCTTTTAACTCTCGAAGTTGTATAGGTCCCTCCCATGGATCTTAATTCATTATAGAGTGTGAATAAGTATTTCTCTTTAACAGTCACTTTTATTTACAACTGATGAAATAGGGACTGAAGCTGCCAAGGATACGGATATCCTAGCTTATTCCTCTTCAATATATTCCTCCACCCCAAAGTTATCCACCATGTTGCTTGATCCAAATCTCGGATTATCTCTTGACTCTGATGTAGGCTTGACATTAGCAAAGGAGCAGAGATTTACCATTCGAGAGATATCTCCAGAATGGGGATTTACTGATGATTCTACTAAGGTACTTTTGAGGCTGTCATGATATCTTCTTCAATGCTAATGACAATTTGACTTGGGGATATCACTTATTTGTGCTTTATAATCATAGTGCTGCACGAAGCTGGAAAACTGAAATGTATTGGTTTCTGGAATGTTTCGTTCTAATTTCTTGTTCCCCTTATCTTCTCTGTTTTCCCTCTTATTTTATAGTAGGTGAGGGAGTGGTGTGTATGACAGTATTTCATATCTTTGCTTGCAGTGATTCTGTTAATTATAGCTGCATTAATTCTCAGATTGATTTGTCAATCATGCAGTTTTTATTTCTGATGCAGGTCATTATTGTTGGGTCTTATCTCTGTGATCCGTCAGAATCTGAATGGCTTTGCATGTTTGGTGATGTTGAAGTTCCACTACAAATTGTCCAGAATGGTGTCCTTAGTTGCCAGGCTCCTCCACATTCATCAGGAAAGGTGACCCTCTGCATCACTTCTGGGAATCGAGAGTCCTGCAGTGAGATTAGAGAATTTGAGTACCGTGATAAGCTTACTACTTGTGTACATTGCAATAAACATGAAGGAGAAACAACTAGAAGTACAGATGAGATGTTGTTACTCGTCCGATTGGTGCAGATGATTCTCTCAAATCCACCTGCCCAACACGGAGAAAACAATGAATTGGGATTTGATAAACAAAAGATTGATGGTGATATGTGGAATCAAATCATCGAAGGTCTCCTGGTCGATGGTGCTTCTTCAAGTGACACCCTTGATTGGGTGTTGCAACAACTTCTGAAGGACAAATTGCAGCAATGGCTTTCCTCCAGGTCCATGGAAGGAAGGGAATGCGGTGACTGTTTCTTGTCAAGAAAGGAACAAGGAGTAATTCATATGATTGCTGGGTTGGGATATGAGTGGGCTTTGAACCCAGTTTTGGGATGTGGAGTTGGCATAAATTTTCGTGATATCAATGGTTGGACTGCCCTACACTGGGCTGCTAGATTTGGAAGGTAAATCTCACTTTCTTGGCCCACTGTAACACTTTCATAAACAGTGTTCTTAAATGCTCCCTTTTCAAAATGTCAAAAGTGGTTTATTCTAAAGATCTGGATTTTGACTACGGAACTTAGGATTGATTGCAATTTATATGTTATCAAACACTTCCATTATAATTTAAGTTTTTCTCTGTAAGGGGTGACATTTGACAAAATATGTATATTTCATTTGTGGCTAACTTCTGGAAATAGCAGTTGGCTGTATATATATTTTGTGGGGGGGGGGGGGGGGGGAGGTGTGGGGTGGGAAGAGGGTTGATAGGGGAATGTTTATAGGTTATGCACTTATGCATATACAATCGTACTAAATTTTGGTGGCATTTATTATGGAAAGTAAACTTCTTATGCCTCAATCCAAAATAATATTAGCGAAGTCTTTTCCTATTTCTCTTTTTTTTTTTTTTTTTTTTTTTTTTTTTTTTTTTTTTTTTTTTTTCGGGGAGTGTATCAGTAACTTAGGATTTGATCAGGCAATTAGAATTCTAGCCACAGGTTTATGTGTTAATATTTGTGCTTCCACTAGGAAATGGTATCTTTTTTTATTTTTTATTTTATTTACGAGAACTAGGAATTGGTACTTTAATAATACAAGGGTCATTCTCAGAATCCTAAGCTGAAAGGCTTGACTACTTAAACTCTTATGAGGTCAGAAGCTTCTTAGACCAAGCTACTTTTAAAGTGCTTGTTGAAAACTTCATACCATTATGAATATCTTTACTAATTTTGTGAGATGACTGATGCAAATTGGTGAACCCTCCTGGGTAAGATTTTCAAGTTATGAAAAGAAATAGTCAAGTCTTCTCTCCTAACCTTTCTTATGATGCTGTAGGTTTAAGGAGAAGTTATGTTGTCACCATATGCTTCAGTACGGTCTGAAATAAAGTCCTTAAATCTACAGATAGCTTTCATATCTTTTTCTGCTTTTTGGTTATAGAATAGGTTAGATTCTCACTGGTGGTCAAGATGTGTATGCCACTTTTAATTTTTCAAGGCCAGGTTGCCATGCTCCCATGCGTCGATCTGGAATTTATTTCTCTAATAATCTCATAAAGGAGCCTCTTGTGAGTAATGTTATTGTGGAACATTATATGAGAATCAAGGATTGGATGCTTTCACTTCTATTTTATATTATTTATGCTTACAATCCCTTACTGTTGGATTATTACTTTCGAATATTGTGCAATGACATTAGACAATTTGTTTCTATGACAGAGAAAAAATGGTTGCAGCTCTTGTTGCTTTAGGAGCATCGGCTGTGGCATTGACTGATCCAAGTACACATGATCCAACTGGTAGAAATGCTGCATACATTGCTGCGGCAAGTGGGCACAAGGGACTTGCTGGTTATTTATCAGAATTGGCGCTAACTAGCCATCTCTCGTCCCTCAATCTGGAAGAAAGTGAACTCTCCAAAGGCTCTGCTGATGTTGAGGCTGAATTAACTATTAATAACCTTTCAGAGGACAACATTAACTCAACTGATCAGGATCAACTTTCACTAAAACACACCTTGGCAGCAGTTAGGAATGCTGCTCAGGCTGCTGCACGCATCCAAGCAGCTTTTCGTGCCCATTCCTTCAAAAAAAGGCAACATAGGCCTAGCTCGGAAGTTGCTTCTGATCTAGATGAGTATGGTTTCACTATAAATGACATTCAAGGTCTTTCAAAATTGGCATTTCACAATTTGCATGACCATCAAAAAGCTGCATTATCTATTCAGAAGAACTATCGGGGTTGGAAAGGCCGGAAAGACTTTCTGACTTTGCGCCAAAAAGTTGTGAAGATACAGGTACACATCTGCTTTCACTTCATGACATGAGATTTCAGCACTTCCTTTCTACACTGTCATCTATATGGAAAACCTACTATATAAATCTGTAGAAATAGTAATGTGTTATGCTGCTATTACCGTCTTTCCTTAACTGTCCCTTCACCATTTCTCCGCATCTCTATTCTTGCTCTCATTCTTTCTCAAATCTTCTCTTTCATACTATCCGACAATATCTTTTGCCTTCTTGGGAGATAAGTCTATATATTCAATATTGTTATGATTTTTTCAGTATGTGATAACCATGTCACGTCCAATATGTTTATAATTTTCTTTTGATTTGGGTTGGGGTCAGAGGGAAGGGAAAAACTTTTTTTTGGGTAAAAAGGATCAGACTGAACAGATACCTCTCATAGGCAACACTTGAGAGTAGGGGGAAGGTAAGGGAAACCCCAGTTTCAAATACAAGTAGATGGTGAAGCTCAACTTGTGACCTCAAAGTCACAAGATGAGTTCTCCACCATTTTCATCAATCTTACTTGGTTAGAGCTGGAACTACATTTACAATTTATTCTAATGTCTGCCTTGAGAATTATTATATCCTGTTATTTTCTGCTATTGGCAGGCACATGTGAGAGGTTATCAGGTTCGAAAGAAGTACAAGGTTATATGTTGGGCAGTTGGTATTCTAGACAAGGTTATACTGCGTTGGCGCCGCAAAGGAGTTGGCTTGCGAGGATTTAGACCTGAGTCAGATTGTGTTGACGAAGACGAAGAAGATGATGACATTATTAAGGTATTCCGGAAAGAAAAGGTCAATGTTGCTATTGATGAGGCTGTCACAAGAGTGCTATCCATGGTTGAATCTCCAGAAGCCCGTCAACAGTATCTTCGCATGCTTGGAAGATCTCAAGAAGCCATGGTAATAATACTGCTGAATATCATATTGATGTCCAATGGATTCTCACATATATAAGCTGTGAAATATAGTTGCTGTCATTATGGCCTCATTTCCGATATAGTTTTTTTATCCATTGCTTCGTTAGCTTAGTAGCCTACCATCAAAATGAAGGCATTTCTTATACTTTTGCCTAGGTTCTTGCGGATGATTTAATTTTATGTGATTGCTCCTGTACTTCCAAATTCCAAATCTCATAATAAGCTATTGATCCTTTCTGAAGTACTATGGGGGAACCAGTGCTAGGCTGGAAAAACTAGTAAAATAACCAATTAGAGGATGAGCATCTGATGAAGTTTAGTGAGACATAACATAGATTAGAAAGCATTTGTCAAAAAAAAAAAAAAAAAAAAAAAAAACAAAGATTAGAAAGGAGGTGAAATTTGAAACGTGGAAGGGGGAGTGGGGAGTCTCAGCTCAGTTTGTTGGATCTGAATTTTGCTGTTCAAAATTGATCATAGCTATTAGGTTGAGGTTGAGCAGTTTAGATGTGGACGTGTAGTTTGAGCTTCAGCTCATTTGGATTACATTAATTTATACTTTGAATTATTCAATTTGAATTTATTTATTTATTTATTTATTATTATTATTATTATTATTATTATTATTATTATTATTATTTTTAATATATTTTATATGCAATATAAGCCTTTTTTTGTTACTTTGAATGTTATACTTTATATGGGAAGGTTGTACTGAAAACAAGCCTTATGGCTTATCGTGAAAACTAAAAACATATCTCAACTGTTGATTAGCTTGATATATGGCTTATATTACCCCTCCACTAAAACTATTACTGGAGAAGTGGAGAACCATTCATGGTTCACAATTTTCCTCACTCTAAAATTCCCCAATTAACATGCATGATTCTCTGACTTCTTTTGAGCAACTATGTTCTAAGGTGTGACCTCACTGTCTGACTAGCTGTTTGTCTGCACACTAAGCTTCTGTCCTGCAAACACTTTTGGTGCTCAAGCAGGTGTTAAGTGAGCTTAAAACTTGTTCTTTTTGGTATCTTGAACAGAAACTGTTCAGAATTATGGATGGAGCAATATTCAATGTAGTTTACCTTGTTATTATTTTCAATTATTCTGTAGTTGCAGTTTTCTATATTTTACGAGGACTCTCTGTCTGAAAAGAACTTCCGAAGGTCCACTGGTTTAACTTGTATATGGCTCTGAATGTCTATTCATTTTATTTCAGGCTGAGGTCCAACTCCTAACAAGCTCAGGGGCTTCAGGTTCCCAAGATGGTGTTTCAAGCATGGACAATGATGATATCCTCACCTTCCTTGAAAGTTCTGGTTGATTCACCTTTGTAGGTACAAGATTGGTCTAACTCAAGCTACTAGATTGGTTTGGATTCGGTATTAGTTTACTTTGGTCTCGTCAAGGTATATATATTGAATAGATAGCCATTGTGTTGTGTTGTGTTGTGCGCTGTTTCTAGTCATCTAGATATCAATTATATATACTAAATTTTACAGCAACCAATTTTTAGTATATGGGTTATTACTGTTCAGGAAGTCGGGATATTCATAAGTTGATGTAAATGTTTGTAAATAATATGATATTGTGGGTCTAATAATATTTAACCAAGTGCATTCTCATTCACCTGACATTAGCTAGTGAACTGAGTTTGCATCACAGTTTGAAAGAGTGCTGTAACATGTGCTCTGGAGCTTTCTGTTCATCTCTATACCTTGTCGAATCTGATCATGTTGATTATCTTACCATAGCACTTGCATTATATAGTACAAAGTCTGTTTTATGACATTACTAGCTTCAACAATCGAATGCCACTTCAAATTATTTGTTTGCCTTTTCCTTGTAAAAAAAAAAAGCTGTTTGCTTAGAATAGATAAAATAAAGGTACACTTCCGTCTCAAAAATGGGTCGAAGTGCAACTCATTCCAGAAATCACGTCACATACTTGGTCCTCTGGCAAACTTGTGTAGTCGTGTGGCTTCATCTCCCCAGTATGGAAGGATCCTAGTACGAGAAAGCCGGGTGAATGGAGAGTTGCTGCTTCATGTGCAGCAGAAATGCAGGGTAGGCCTTCATCCTAAGGCAGGAAGCCGAATTTTTCCAAGACCGTGATGCAGGCATAGAGTGATGATAAATCGGATGAATGAGTTGGCCAATGCAACACAATATGATCCTCAAGACAGGCTGCTTGGAGAGGCTACGAGCCAACAAGAGCAGTATTGAACTGGAAACATACCTAATGGCAGGCGAACCATGTTCAAGACATCAGAAAGTTAGCCAAGCAAATACGGAATAGATTCCTATATACGAGTACTTCCTTCGTTTTCTTTTACTTGATCTGTATTCCTCTTTGGGAATTTCCTATTCCGCAAGCAACTGGAGAAGTCCACACTCTTTTGGTCCGGACAAGGAAAGGGAATATCCTTTAAACTTTTTATTATTCGATTATCGACAGAACTATAAAAAAAACAAACACAAGCATGCAATAAAAACATCATCCCCATTCACTGATGAAAATGATGCCACGCTGATTTTTTTTTTTAACAAAAGCAAAATGATGCCGCGATTGATTTGCAAAAAGCTTTTTTTAAAACATATATTGAATTTAAAACTTTAGAGAATTCAACTTTAAAATACGTGTTCTATCCTAAAAACTAGAGCCGTCAATTCGGGTAAACGAGTCGGGTTTAGGTTGGGTAAGAGTGGGTTGGGTTAACTCGGGTTGGGTCAATTCAGATTAGTTCTATAACCTATACGGGTCGGGTTTGGGTTGGGTCATGCTTGAGTCGGGTCACGTCGAGTCATACTTCTTATCAGGTTTGGGTCGGGTTTAGGTCGGGTTACATTCGGATCGGGTGAACAATAGATCGGGTTTAATTCGGGTTTTCACGGGTTAAAACGGGTTAGGGTAATTCTCGGGTTCGAGTCGGGTTCGGTTCAAGTCAATAATTTGCGGGTTAGAATAAGGTCGGGTCTGAATCGGGTTCGATTCAAGTCAATAATTTGCAGATTATAATCAGGTCTGGTCATTTTCAAGACGGGTCATTCTCGGGATCAAGTCGGGTTCGGTTCAAGTCAATAATTTGCGGGTTATAATTAGGTTGGGTCATTTCCAAATCAGGTCATTCTCAAATTCAAGTCGGGTTATGTTCAAGTCAATAATTTACAGGTTATAATCAGGTCGGGTCATTTCCAAGTCAGGTCATATTCGGGTTCAACTAACTATAAATAGATAATTATCATTTTATCAAGCTAATTATTTCCTTGACTATAAAATCTAAAGGAATATACTAGGGAACTATAGTCTATAATTTAGAAAGATAATTATCTCCTTTGACCATACAACTAGGGATGTCAGTGGGGCGGGTCAAGTAGGAGACTCGCCCCATCCCCGCCCCAGTGGAGTAGGGATGGGTCTCAGTTTGGCGGGTGGTGGGGCGGGGATGGGGATGAAAACCATACCCGCCATGGGTGATGGGGCGGGGTGGATTTTGGTTGTACCCGCCCCACCCCACTTCGTACCCGCCCCATCCCCACCTTATACCCACATCTATATATCTTTTAAAACAAAATTCTATACTTTTGTACTATTTTATAAAATATTTATGTAAAATATAAATTATTAATTATAATACTTCGTAATACACTTATAATATAAAACAAATAAATGTGTAATATTAAGAATGATTTATGTTTTTATAAAAAGTAATCTATATTAATTATGTAGGATTGTGTATTTGAAAGGTGGAGGTTAGGTGGGTCTTGGGTGGGAATTAGGCGGGTCTTTAGCGGGGATTAGGTGAGGGTGGATATCCAAGTGGGGGTGGGGCGGGGATGGTTTTGGAATTGTACTCGCTGGGGCAGGGATGGGGATGGGAATGCCAACATCCGTCCCGCCCCGCCCCATTGACATCCCTAAATACAACAAATATATACTATATTTAACTCTTAAATTTGAGGATGATGCACCTTTCTTTTGCTGGCCTGAACTGACTCTGTCTCCCAAGACAAAATGCTTTGATCAACAATAATAAGGTGCTCTAAATTGCATTTAAGGTGATTTGAAATCGGATCAGGAACAATTAGGGTTGAATTTAGGTCGTGTCAATAACTAGTCGTGTTAATTTCGAGTCGGGTTAGTAACAGATCGGGTTGAGTTTTTGGGTTGGATAAGTAATAGATATGGTCAGGTCAATAACAAGTCGGGTTGAATTTGAGTCAGGTTAATAACAAGTCAAGTTGATTTCGGGTCAGGTTAGTAACAGGTTGGGTTAAATTCAGGTCAGGTTAGTAACAAGTCGGGTTAAATTCGGGTTTTGACAGGTTAAAACGGGTTTGGGTCAATTTCGGTTCAAGTCGGGTTCAGTGCAAGTTAATTAAATTTGTCGTTGTAAAAATCGGTGCAAGTTGTAACCGGTAAATTGGCCGTTTAAAAGCAAATTGAATGGTTCCACATAGGGATGTCAATGGGGCGGGGCGGGGTGGATGTTGGCCTTCCCATCCCCATCCCCACCTAATATTTTCATCCTCGTCCCCATCCCCATCCCCGCGGCGGGTCCAATTTTCATCCTCATCCCCGCCCCACCGGGTATAACTCCAAAACCATCCCCGCCCCACCCTCCACTTGGATATCCATCCCCACCTAATCCCCACCAAAGACCCGCCTAATCCCCACCCAAGATCCACCGAATATCCTTACCTCAAATACACAATCTTACATAATTAATACGAATTATAAAATAAAACATTCTATACACATTTTTGTGTTATAATATAAGTGTCGTACAAAGTATTATAATTAATATTGTATTTCATGTAATTATTTTATAAATAGAATAAAAGTATGTAATTTTGCTTTAAAAGATATATAGATGTGGGTATGAGGTGGGGATGGGGCGGGTATGAAGCGGGGCGGGTGGGGCGGGGATGGGGCGGGTACAACTTAAAATCCACCCCCGCCCCATCACCCATGGCGGGTATTGTTTTTATCCCCATCCTCGCCCCACCACCCGCCAAACCGAGACCCATCTCCGCCCCATTGGGGCGGGGATGTGGCGGGTCTCCTACTTGACCCGCCCCACTGACATCCTTAGTTCCACACACCCAATTAAACTCTCGGGGGGTATTAGGGATCATGGTAAACATTTCGATAATTTTTATTTTCGGGCGAAAAAAGTCAAAAATTCCAAAATTGATGGCTAGTATCAATGTTTTTTGAGAAATTGTGGAGGTTTCGGGGCCCGTTGTCGAAAAGTCTTGAAATTCTATGGGATACATCTCGGGGTCATATAAAGTCGTTTGGAACCATATATGATCATTATTTGTAGTCATAAATGTTCGTGGAAGGCTTGAATTAATGAAATCGGTCCAATTGTAAACCGGTAAATTGGTCGTTTAAAGGCAAATTGGATAGTTTCACTCACCCAATTGGACTCCCGGAGAGTATTAAATACCATGGTAAATATTTTGGCAATTTTTATTTCTGGGCGAAAAAAATCAAAAATTTTAAAATTGAAGGCTAATATCCACGCTTTTTGAGAAATTTTGGAAGTTTCGGGACCCGGTGTAGAAAAGTATTAATATTTTAGGGATACATCTCAGGGTCATATAATGGCGTTTGGAACCATATATGATCATTATATGTTGTCATAAATGTTCGTAATAGCCTTGAGTTAATGAAATCCGTGCAAGTTTTAAACCGGTAATTAAATTAGCCGTTTAAAGGCAAATATTTCCACCAACCCAATTGGACTCCCGGAGGGTATTAGGGACCATGGTAAACATTTTGGCAATTTTTATTCCGAGCGAAAAAAAGTCAAAAAATTCCAAAATTGAAGACTAATATCCACACTTTTTAAGAAATTTTGGAGGTTTCGGGGCCCGGTGTCGAAAAGTCTTGAAATTTTAGGGAATACATCTCGGAGTCATATAATACTGTTTGGAACCATATATGATCATTATTTGTTGTCATAAAGGTTCGTGGTAAGCTTGAATTAATGAAATCTGTGCAAGTTGTAAACCGGTAAATTGGTCGTTTAAAGGCAAATTGGATGGTTCCACCCACCCAATGGGACTTTCGGACGGTATTAGGGACCATGGTTAACATTTTTGCAATTTTTATTTCCGGGCGAAAAAAGGGTCAAAATTTTCCAAAATTGAAGGGTTGAGTTAATCCACGTTTTTTGAGAAATTTTGGAGGATTCGGAGCCCGGTGTCGAAAAGTCTTAAAATTATAATGAATACTTCTCGGGGTCATTTAATGCCATTTGGAACCATATATGATCATTATATGTTGTTATAAATGTTCACCAGTAAATAGGCCAATTAAAGGCAAATTGGATGGTTCCACCCACTGACCCACACAATTAGTTGCCAGGAGGATATTAGGGACCATGGTAAAAATTGCGGCAATTTTTATTTACAAGCGAAAAAAAAGTCAAAAAATTCAAAAATTGAAATCTAATATGCACGCTTTTTGAGAAATTTTGGAGTCTTCGGGGCCCGGTGTCTAAAAGTCTCGTAATTCTAGGGAATACATCTCGGGGTAATATAATATCGTTTGGAACCATATGTGATCATTATTTGTTGTCATAAATGTTCGTTGTAGGATTGAGTTAATTAAATCGGTGCAAGTTGTAAATCGGTAAATTGGTCATTTTAAAGGCAAATTGGATGGTTCCACCCACCCAATTGGACCCCCAAAGGTTATTAGGGAATAGGGACCATGGTATATCGGCAATTTATATTTACATGCGAAAAAAAAAGTTAAAAAATTCCAAAATTTAAGCCTAATATCCACGCTTTTTGAGAAAATTTTGAGGTTTCGAGGCCCGGTATCGAAAATCATTGAGATTTTAGGGGATACATCTCGGGGTCATATAGTGTCGTTTTGAATCATATATGATCATTATATGTTGTCATAAATTATCGTGGTAGGCTTGAGTTAATGAAATCGGTGCAAGTTATAAATCGGTAAATTGGCCGTTTAAAGGCAAATTGGATGGTTCCCGGAGGGTATTAGGGACCGTGGAAAACATTGTGGCAATTTTTATTTCCGAGCGAAAAAAGTCAAAAAATTCCAAAATTGAAGACTAATATCCACGCATTTTACGGTTTTAAAGGCTTCGGGACTCGGTGTCGAAAAATCTTGAAATTCTGGGGAATACATCTCGAGGTCATATAATGCCGCTTGGAACTATATACAACCTCCGGTACAAAATATTCACAACTTTGGGGTATTATTTGTGAGATATAAAATATTCCAAAGTTGCAAGTAATTTGGACCGGAGGTAGTATTATCATTATATGTTGTCATAAATGTTCGTGGTAGGCTTGAATTAATGAAATCGGTGCAAGTTGTAAATTGTTAAATTGGTCGTTTAATGGCAAATTGGATGGTTCCACCTACCCAATTGACTCCGAGACGGTATTATGGACCATGGTAAACATTTTGGTAATTTTTATTTCCGGGCGAAAAAAGTCAAAAAATTCAAAAATTGAAGGCGAATATCCACACTTTTTGAGAATTGTTGGGGTCTTCGGGGCCCGGTGTCGAAAAGTCTTGAAATTCTAGGGAATACATCTCGGGGTCATATAATGTTGTTTGGCGCCATATATGATCATTATTTGTTGTCATAAATGTTCGTGGTAGGCTTGAATTAATGAAATTGGTGTAAGTCGTTGTAAACCAATAAATTGGTCGTTTAAAGGCAAATTGGATGGTTCCACCCACCCAATTGGACTCCTGAAGGGTATTTGGGACCATGGTAAAAATTTCGGCAATTTTTATATCCAGGCGAAAAAAAAAGTCAAAAATTTCCAAAATTGAAGGCTAATTATTGTCCACGCTTTTTGAGAAATTTAGAATGTTTCGGGGCCCGGTGTCGAAAAGCATTGAGATATTAGGAGATACATCCTGGGGTCATATAATGCCGTTTGGATCAATATATGATCATTATATGTTGTCATAAATGTTCGTGAAAGCTTGAGTTAATGAAATCGGTGCAAGTTGTAAACCGGTATATTGGTCGTTTTAAAGCAAATTGGATGGTTCAACCCATCCAATTGGCCATCCAAAGGGTATTACGGACCATGGTAATCATTTCGACAATTTTTATTTCTGGGCGAAATAAAGTCAAAAAATTCAAAAATTAAAGTCTGGATCCATGCATGTTGGGAAATTTTGGTGATTTCGAGGCATGGTGTCAAAAAGCTTTGAAATTTTAGGATTAAATCTCGGGGTCATATAATGCCGTTTGGAACCATATATGATCATTATATGTTGTCATAAATGTTCGTGGTAAGGTTGAGTTAATGAAATCGGTGCAAGTTGTAAACCAGTAAATAGGTCGTTTAAAGGCAAATTGGATGGTTCCACCCACACAATTGGACTCCCGGAGGGTATAAGGGGCCATGGTAAACATTTCGGCAATTTTTATTTACAGGGGAAAAAAAAGTCTAAAAAATCAAAAATTGAAGGCTAATTATCCATGCTTTTTGAGAAATTTTGGAGTTTTCGGGACCTGGTGTCTAAAAGTCTCGAAATTCTAGGGAATACATCTCTAGGTCATATAATGCCATTTGGAACCATATGTGATCGTTATTTGTTGTCATAAATGTTCGTTGTAGGGCTTGAGTTAATGAAATCGGTGCATTTTGTAAACCGGTAAATTAGTCGATTAAAGGCAAATTGGATGGTTGCACCCATCCAATTGGACCTCCAGAGGTTATTAGGGACCATGGTAAACATTTCGGCAATTTTATTTTTGGGCGAAAAAAAGTCAAAAATTCCTAAATTGAAGGCTAATATCCACACTCTTAGAGAAATTTCGAAGATTTCGGGTCCAGGTGTCGAAAAGAAATGAGATTTTATTAGATACATTTCGGGATCATATAATAACGTTTGAAACCATAAATGACCGTTATATGTTGTCTCAAATGTTCGTGGTAGGCTCGAGTTAATGAAATAAGTGCAAGATGTAAAACTGTAAATTGGTCGTTTAAATGCAACTTGGATGGTTCCACCCACCTATTTGGACTACCGGGGGGTATTAGGAACCATGGTAAACATTTCGGCAATTTTTATTTTCGGGCGAAAAAAAAGTAAAAAAATTTCAAAATTGAAGGTTAATATCCGCGCTTTTTAAGAATTTTTTTAGTTTCCGGGTAGAGTTGATAATTCAGGTAAACGGGTCGAATTTGGGTCGGTAAGAGTAGGTCGGGTCAATTCAGATTAATTTCATAACCTATGCGGGTCGGGTTGGGTCATGCTTGAGCGGGTCACGTTGGGTCATATTTCTTATCAGGTTTTGGTCGGGTTACATTCGGGTCGGGTGAATAATAGGTCGGGTTTAATTCGGAATTTCACGGGTTAAAATGGGTTAGCGCAGTTCTCGGGTTCGAGTCGGGTTCGGTTCAAGTCAATAATTTGCGGGTTAGAATCAGTTCGGGTCATTCTCGGGTTTGAGTCAGGGTCGGTTCAAATCAATAATTTGTGGGTTATAATCAGGTCGGGTCATTTTCAAGTCGGGTCATTCTCGGGTTTAAGTCGGGTTCGGTTCAAGTCAATAATTTGCGGTTTATAATCAGGTTGGGTCATTTCCAAGTCGGGTCATTCTCGGAGTCAATTCGGGTTATGTTCAAGTCAATAATTTGCAGGTTACAACCAGGTCGGGTCATTTTCAAGTCAGGTCATATTCGGGTTCAACTAATTATAAATAGATAATTATCATTTTTATCAAGCTAATTATTTCCTTTGACTATAATATATATAACAATATACTAGGGAACTATAGTTTATACTTTAGGAAGATAATTATCTCCTTTGACCGTACAACAAATATATACTATATTTAACTCTTAAATTTGAGGATGATGCTCCTTTCTTTTGCTGGCCTGGACCGACTTGGTCTCCCTAGACAAGATACTTTGATCAACAATAATAAGGTGGTCTAACTTGCATTTAAGGTGATTTGAAATCGGGTCAGGAACAATTTGGGTTGAATTTAGGTCAGGTCAATAATAAGTCGTGTTAATTTCGAGTCGGATAGTAACAGATCGGGTTGAATTTTTGGGTTGGGTAAGTAATAGATATGGTAAAATTTGGGTCGGGTCAATAACAACTCGGGTTGAATTTGGGTCAAGTCAATAACAAGTCGGGTTGATTTCGGGTCGGGTTTGTAACAGGTTGGGTTGAATTCGGGTCGGGTTAGAAACGGGTCAGGTTGAATTCAGGTCAGGTTAGTAACAAGTCGGGTTAAATTCGGGTTTGACGGGTTAAAACGGGTTTGGGTCAATTTATGTTTAAGTCGGGTTCGGTTCAGGCCAATAATTTATGGGTTACATTCGGGTCGGGTCATCTCCGGGTCAGTTCATGTTCGGGTTCGGGTCTCACATACTCGGGTCAACTCAGGTCTAGGATTGGTTTCAGGTCGGGTTTGGGTCACCATTTTTTCGGGTTCAGATGAGTCGTTTAATAATCGGGTTTGAGTCGGTATTTCGGATCGGGTCAACTTTTGACAGCTCTACTAAAAACTAGAAACTTTAGAAATTTGAAGAAAGGAAAAAGGTGGCCATGAAAGCCTTTTTTTAAAAAAATAAATAAATAAATAATCTGACAACTGTCCATTAAATTCAATCTCAGGGTGAAATCTAACTAAATTAGATTATTAAAGTATGGAAGGTATTCAACCTAATACCTATAAAGTATTCATCATTTGTCCTTTGTGACTTTTTAAAAAACCGTTGTATATTGTTACATTTGTGAATTAATATCATTTCTTTATTTCATAACAAAATCTCTCTTTATTTAAAAATAACAACCGCATATAAATATATATTTATTAAATACATTGTTTAAATTATTAATATGACAAACGACCTATTCTCTTCAGCTTAATTTCAGTTCAGTTCACTTCAGCTTCAATTAATTCTTTTCTGTTCAGTTCGATTCAACTCTAATCAGTTCAATTCAGTAAATCAGAATATACCCTTTAAGATCTCCAATCTTATCTTTTTGTATGCAATTATATAATTTTTAATTGAAAAGAGTCACAAGGCATTGAGGCAATACACACTAGTACACATGGCCGGCCATTAGGGTGTGCAGCATGAGCTGCCGCACAGGGCCCAACTTTGGTTGGGGCCTCAGATCATTAAAAATGTATAAGTAATATATGTTGTAAAATTATTCATGTACATTAATAATGGCTTAGTGGTTTCATGAGCTCTACCATCTTCACTTGCAAGAGGTCCTTGGTTCAATTCTCACTAAAGTTTTTTTTTTTACAAAAATGTTTTTTTTTTTTTTCTTGTTTACAAAATGTATTTAATGTCTATGCTTATTTAATGTTTACTATTTCCAAAACCATTAATGCATTTCTTTTTCTACCATATATAATAAATGACTAAACTCTATTTACAAAGTATTTCATTTTTTATAATTACAAACTTTATATATTTCGTATTTGTGAAGAACAACGATTTTTTTTCTTGTATTAAAAAATAGGAAAATGTTATACATAACCCTTAGGGCTACATATAAGCATTAAATTTACACTTGAAAATCGTAAAAAGTTAAGAAATCATCAAAATATAAACACTAATAACACTGATTTACGCGTGTTTTTGTCATAAATTCCTAATTTTGTACAATTTCCAAAAGTATATTTAATTTTTATATATAGCCCTTAGGCTACATATAACATTACCCTAAAAAAATATACCGTGAGTAGAGAAAATTCATAAGCCAAATTTTATATTTTATTTTTGCACAGGGCCTCCAAAAAGGTTGGGACGGCCTTGCTAGTACAACCAAACAGTTGCGAGTATATCTCAACTTGGTAATGATTAATAATCCAAATAAAATACCAAAAATGGAATTGTCTTGTTCTCTTGTCTAATTGAGTAATTGGGTAAGAAAGAAGAAATCAAATTACATCCGAAATGTATGAAATCTGTCAATTTTTAGTCACAAAAAATACTTAGAAATCCTCCCAATATCCTCAAAATTGATAAATCAATCCTTACTAAAAATGGAAAGTTCAGCAATTAGCAGCAAAAATATCGATGAAATTCAGAAAACTATTCACCAATTTATTGAATCCAAACAATCATCAGCTACAGAAACTTCCATGGGAAACGACGGTGATGGCGAACGCCGGATCCTCGTAAAACTGCTTTCTCAGGTACCAACAATTCGGATTATTGTTGATATTTATATAATTTGCTATAATATTGTATTATATTTATGGAGTGTAATTTATATGAATTATAGGTTTTCTGATATAATATGCTATTTTTTATAAATCTGGATTGATAAAGTGTAGTTAGATTAGAATTATGTGTGTGAAATGAGAATGGTATGAGACTATGAACTACTACATCTGCTTTTTATTAGTTAACACGTTTTGACTTTAGCACTATTCAAAGATCTTTTACCATGTTTTGTGATTTATATGTGAAGAAAAATATAGTCGGTGAGATATAATGTATATTTTCAAAATATAATTTTTGCTTATCGGTAATTAAAGATATTAATAATTGAATTTGTGCATTAGCAAATGTGACTATAGAAATGTGTCAACTAATAAGAAACGGAGGAAGTATGAAGTATGGAGTATGTAAAATAGTTTTTACTCGTTTGAAGATCCATTAGTGACATAATACTCCCTTGGTCCGGAATTAATTGTCATATACTCATGTAACATGTTACAAAAAAGTTGTACATTTCCTAAAATAGATTTTAATTATGCTTATTATTATCGAACATACCATTTCAAGTACTCCCTACGTCCCTAAATTACATTCCTACTTCTAGCATTTATTCCTCACATAATAGAGAGAAGTAGGAATGTAATTTAGGAACGGAGGGAGTACCGTGTAATTTGTTTTGTGATAGTGTGATAAATAACCTATGTGTGACTGAGACTAGACTGTTAAGTTTGGACAAAGGAGTATAATTTAGTCAAACGATAGATAACGTTAAAACAAGGTGTTAATTTGTTTTTTTACCTAGCAATACTTTCCATTTTTGTTCTTATGCTTCTATGTTTTGGTTGATTGGTGTTAGTCAAGGACAGTTGAGTCAGCAGCGGACGCTTGGCTGCTACACAGTAGTGAAGTTCTTTACAAAAGCTAGGATTGTGATGTGGTTTGGATGATGTGTGACCGCATAACTATGACTATGTATTTGTACTAGAAAGAAAATTCTCTGAATTCATCAGTTATACAGCTGAAGATAGGAATTATGTGGTAGTCTGACTACTGAACTCTGCATATAATTAACTGTTTTTGCATGATCTGTCTGCTGTAAGCCTGTAAGTGCGCTTAGCAAGCTGGGATATCTAAATGATGGCTTAGAATTGATTGAAATTCAGATCATATAACCTATATATTGCCCTATTTTGTTTTTAATGTACCACATTCCTTATGATGCATCCATTTCATCCATTGTTTTTGTAAGTTGGTGATGTCGCAGGACGACAAATATTTGGGATAGCCGATAAGACACATAATGGAATAGAAAACTGATTTGCTCGAGACTTGAAGTAGGGTGGGACATGAAATAGAATTATACTGTGTATATCTAGTGGACATATGGTATAATTGGTTTCTGTGTATGAATTGTTTAACTTCTGCCATTAAATACGAGCTTATATAATAGTCTGAGGTCCAGGGAGTGAACATAGCTGCACGTCCAATGTAGATTGTCGAGGCTTCTTTTTTGGAAAACCATAGATCAATGCTTCTTGTCTGTCATGAACCTAGTGATAGATGATAGTCTTACTACGTATGCTCAATAAACTGTTAAGCTTGCAAAATCTGGATCGGATGATCCATTTATGGTAAGAGTTAGATAGACTGCCTAAATGTAAGAAATGTGTACGGCTACTATAATTGTGAAAAACTTCAAGTTTATCTATGGGATCAACGGAACCAGTCCAATTCCATGTTTTTGGTGGTGCAGTAAATGTGTGCTAGTGTTTCTAAAATCTTGTGGTCATACATGCTTATATGATGGTACTTTTAGATTGCTGTGGTCCTGTGGTGGTACATTATTGTAAAAGTTAATCAAATAACTCTAGTAGTACTTAAGAGGCTTCGGGTAATTGTAATATGCAAATATTGCTGATTCTCGTGAACACATCAGTCTACATTCTTGTATTTGGAAGATTTTGCATACTACATATAATGATAGCTTCTGTCAAAAAATTCAGAGGCAATTTTAATTATTTGTTTTCTATGAACAGTTGGAAACCATGAAAGAAGATGAAATTACCAACCAAAATGAGCTATCGGATGAGCCAAAGGAGGTACCTTCAGGTAGAGCCAGTGAAGAAGAAACAAAGAGCCGTGATGAAAGTGAGGCGTCCAAGAAAAACACAGCGGTTGAAGCAGAAGATGTAGTTAAAGAACTGAAAAAATTAAATAAACAGAACAGAACTACACATTGGTTGCTTTCAGCTCTTATTGTTCTCACTATTGCTTGGCAAGTCTCTGAGGTCTCCCTGTTACTAAAGCTAAAGTCTGGCTTTTCTAATCCATTTAAATCTCTTGGAAAAATGTTTACCGGAATGGTTAAACGCCGTGCATTTCAAGAGGAAGAAGCAGATGAAAGTTCTGTACTTGCTAAGGTAAATGGGAGAGAGACGTCTGAGAACCCTCTTAAACTTCCCAGCATGGATATTGCAGGATTGATAAATGGGGACGGTGAATGACAGTTTTGCATTTCCTTTTTTTTTTTAACTTGTTCGCATTGATTAAGTGTAAAGTTTTTCACTGTGAATTGAGTTACGAAAACATCAAACTTAGTTTGCTCAAAAGAAACTGTTGTATGCTTTTTAAATTTTGATGATCAATAGTTCACTTCATTATTTTTATAGGGAGTGCCAGTTTTGAGCATTTTTTGAGGTTTGAGGGTTGCTTTGACGCGGGAATAAGGTGATTGTGGAAAGGAAGGATTGTTTGTGCACATTAGATATGGTCCTTACATAATAGTTTCTCCGTTCTTTTTTATATGACTCAATTTGACTTCTACACTATTTACCACCTCTCTTTTGACCGTCGTTTGTGAATAATATATAAGGAAAATTATTCATGTGGGATCTTTTTAAATTTGTCACAATAAGTACTGTTATAATATATAACTTTTATAATTTTCACTTAAGAAGAATTAAAGTTGATCGTTAAAGTTTTACATTAGCAAACGTGATAAAAGAAACAAGTCAAGTTAAAAATTAACAGAGTAGAGTACTTTTTCTTAACCCTTACTTATGTATTAATAAAGTGTGATGATTTTCCATATCAATAATGATTATTCTTCAGTCTGGTCTCAGACAGGAAAAAAAATAATATATATATATATATATATATATATATATATATATATATATATATATATATATATATATATATATATATATATATATATATATATATATATATATATATATTTATATATTTTGGGGTTTTAAGATTAGGTTCTATTCCATTATGAAATTATGTATACTTTTCCATATTTAGATGGAAAGACTTCTCTTCAATTTATTTTGTATTTATCTCATTACGAATTAATAATTGCAAACAATCAAATTAAAGTGAACATTGATTGGTGTTGAGTAACAAACACACCACCAATATAGTATATTACTACCTCTATTTTAGAATAATTGCAATAGTTTGACTTTTATACTAGTCATTTTGGCTATATTATTTACCAGTATTTTGAAAAACAAATGTTGTTACATACACAGTAAAATATTTTTGCACTAATCTTCATTATATATTTAAAATATTAACTTTTTATACTTCGTACTAATATATAAATATGTATATTTATGGTTAATAGTTTATTGACACATGTGTTAGTCAAACTATTGTGATTATTATGAAAAGAAAGGAGTAGGATAAAATAATCATGTTATGTAATGAATTTAGGAATGATCAACGACACAAATTTAGATGAAGGATTGTCGACAAATTAGTAATTTTCCAAGATGCCAAATTTGATCATTGGAAATTTGGAACCATCTCTAGCAACTCGATCTCACTATTATTAGTGGTAACATATTTATTTCTAAAAGTCACATGCCCACATATCTAAACCACACTCATTCTCAAGACTTTATACACCTATTGGTAGGCATGTTATTGTTCCAAACCAACTTATATAACCTTAACCCCTAGGAGAAACCTCACACTTTCACTTTAATTTCGAAAAATTGCCAACATTGGCCCGAAACATGGTTCATCTCAAATTTGAAAACATTTTTCGATTTTTTCAAACCCGAAAAAGAAAAAGGTCACAATGCGTCAATGCTTCCCACAAACCCAACACCCCCTCAAGAAGCTATTTAGATGATTGGCACAATTTATATGACATCCTATTTATGTGACCAAATATTAGACGTATATTATTCCAAACAACATTACAACCTCTTAGAATGCATCCTCTAATATCTCGAAATTTTTTGACATCAGGTCTCGAAACCTCCAAAATGATCCGAATAGTTTGATTATAGCCTTTAATTTTAGATAATTTTTTGCTTTCCAAATAAGGCAAGCCAAAAACACTACCCTCAATTGTCAAAATTAAGTGTTTTTATAAAGGACAAAGTGTTTTCATGTCTTGTCCTAGTGCACAATCCCCGTGCTGTGCTTCTATTTGCTAGCATCATCGGGTTGTGCCAAATTAAGCAAACCTTGAGGGAAATTGTTCAAAACTACATGTTCCTCTCCATTAAAGGGGGTTCAATCCCAATGGGCCATTGTATACACAACTCTATGAACATGAATACAAGGAAAGAACAACACACTTTCTATCATTAGATCCATGGGGCACTCTCTCTCTTTCTCTCTCTCTGTGCGTGTGTGTGTGTGTGTGTGTGAGAGAGAGAGAGAGAGAGAGTGCGCGTACGCAACACACACCACTTTCTTCCACAGATTATATTTAAATATTATGAACAACATTGCTCATCCTGCTACAACCGTATCCACAAAACAATACCAGAATACCAACCCCTCTTGGCTCCTGCCAAAGCACAAGTATGGGCACAAGCACACGAATGTGTTATCAGAGAGACAAACAGAGACTAAAGGAAAACAATTTAAAAAATAACTCTGGTATATGTAATTTTGAAGAATGGAGGTGTTTGTTCAGCGTAACATCCAAAGACTGCCCATACAAATGCCAGAATCCAAATTTTTAAAGACAAATGTAACAAGCAAATTCAGACAATGATTAAACATGACCAGCCAAAAATAATTCCAGTTTCCAAAGAGTTATGGAACTACAACATAGTAATCACCAATCTTGGACAATCAAAGATCACACATTTCTTCGACCCTTGTTGACAAACTGAGCCTTATCACTGTATCTAAGCATAGTTCAACCGGAATATGTCATTCTGCACGTAAAAGCTTCCCTGTGGTGTTGGCATCAAATGGAACATCTAGAAGAAAAAAAACATGAACGATATGAGAACAAACGGGATTTCAATGACCTCAACTGACGGTTATAACCATGAATGATAGTGAGAACAAACAGGGCTTCAATGATCTCAAGTGAAGGTTATACAATCTCCTTGTTACCCATAAAACAACAATTCAAAACACTACTAAGGAAAAAAAATCAGAAGCCAGAGAAAAAGAGTCGGCAGACAAGATTCTCTCGGTGACAGCAATCATATTTGCAGAGATTCCAGAAGGAAAAGAATCCCTTTATGAAAACAGATTTGATTAGCTATTTAAGATTCAACAAATTTTAGTTAATGAAGAACTCAGATAAAATAATCAAGAAACTGGTAAACCATGGACACATTGGAGTTTCAACTCATAAAACAGAAACATTGAAATATTTGAATGGTGTTTCTGATTGATGGATTTTCAATTATCAGATATAAATTCCAAGCCAAAGAAAGCTTAACAATAGCAGGTGAGAACAACACCATTTCTTTTACAGCCAATGAACTCATATATTATTAAATATCTTAGAGCCTTTTCAAAATAAAAAACCCTTAATGATAATTCTAGAAATTGGTTAAGTAAAAAAGGCATGCAGTAGTACAATAGGAAGCCACTGCTTCATGAGATTCTCTGATCGACAACAGAAGAGGATGCGTAGTTTAAATAGTAAACAACATTGAAATTAGGAAATTTTGACAATGAAACGTGATGTCATGTGAGGCCCACTAACTAGCTTCTCACCCACCCTATTTCCCTCCTTTTCTCTCAATTTCTCATTCTCCTATAGGTGTATTCCTCTCAAAATTGGGGGAAAACTTCAAATTAAATTACGTTTCATGTTAATTATTTCACGAATTGAAGTTTTTCCCCAATTTTGAGAGAAGTACAACACAGGGGGAATGAAAAATCGAGTGAGAAAGAAAGAAAAGGAGGGAAAATGGGTGGGAAGGTAATTAGTGGGCTCCACATGACGTCACATTTGAGTTGAGAGCCAAGTAGGCGAGAAGTTTTGATGATTTAAAAAATAGTTGGTGGTAAAATTAAAAAAAAAAAAAAAAAAACACTATAGGTGGTAATTGCTAAATAACACAATTGTAGGTGGTAATTGTCAAAAATTCCTTGAAATTATAGCTGTCCAAATAGATAAAAGACCATCAAAGCGTCCTAGTCATTTGTGCAGATAGACAACAAAATTAAATCATTAATTCTGTACACCTAATTACGCCAATTGTATCCTCCACATTTGATAAGCAGAAACAGTCACGCCATTAATGTTCCAATTTGAAGGTTCAAAAAACCTTAAACCTTAAAATTGCAGGTGACAGTCCTAAATACAATCAATCAATCAATCAATCAATCAATCAAAGCCTTAATCCCAAAAGTGGGGTCGGCTAACATGAACCAAATTTGATTATTCCGTGTAGTCATCAACATAAATCTTTCTCCTCCATCCCTTACGATCCAAAACTTCATCCTCACGTAAATCCATGCACTTCATATCCTTCCTCACTCCTTCCAACCAAGTCATCTTTGGTCTCCCTCTTCCTCGTTTAATCCCTCCATGGTCCCACTCTTCCACTCTTCGCACCGGTGCACCCTCGGGTCTCCGTCTTACATGTCCAAACCAACGCAGACGATTTTCCCTTAATTTATCTACAATGCCCGCCACACCTACTTTCTTGCGAATAACCTCATTTCTGATTCTATCTCTTAAAGTGTTTCCACACATCCACCTTAACATGCGCATTTCCGTAACCTCCATCTTTTTAATATGCTCTTTCTTAGAAGCCCAACATTCTGTACCATAGAGCAACACTGGTCTTATGGCAGTCCTGTAGAATTTTCCCTTCAACTTTAAGGGAATGCTGCGGTCGCATAACACTCCCGTGGCCGCTCTCCATTTAAGCCACCCTGACTTAATCCTGTGGGTCACGTCTTGATCAATGTCACCATTCTTCTGGATGATCGACCCTAGGTACTTAAAACATTCACTCATGGTCAAATCCTTTCCATCCAAACTCACCACTTCATTGCTTGTCCCCCTCTGAGTGCCAAAACGACATACCAAATATTCAGTCTTACTCCGACTTAGCTTAAACCCTCTAGATTCCAACCTTTGCCTCCATTGCTCCAACTTGACATTAACCCCATCCTTAGTCTCATCCACCAAAACGATATCATCTGCGAACAGCATACACCATGGAACCTCATCTTGAATTGGTCTAGTTAATTCATCTAGAACCGTTGCAAAAAGAAAAGGGCTTAATGCAGACCCTTGATGCAATCCGATTGTAATAGGGAAATCTTTTGTCAACCCTCCGCATGTCCTCACATTTGTTGACACATCCCGATACATATCCTTAACTAGGTCTACATACCTTCGTGGGATACCTTTCTTCAACATTGCCCACCAAAGTATCTCTCTTGGCACCTTGTCATATGCCTTCTCTAAATCAATAAAGACCATATGAAGATCTTTCTTCTTTACCCTATAAAACTCCATCATTTGTCTTATCAAATGGATTGCCTCCATAGTAGATCTCCCAGGCATAAAACCAAATTGGTTATCTGAAATGCTTGTGCATGCCCTCAACCTTTGTTCAATCACCCTTTCCCACAACTTCATAGTATGGCTCATAAGCTTAATTCCTCGATAGTTAGAACAATCTTGAGCGTCTCCTTTGTTTTTATAAACCGGGACCAAGGTGCTCTTCCTCCAATCTTGTGGGATCCTTGTAGCCGTCCATATCTTGTTGAAAAGGTTTGTTAACCAATCAATACCAATCTTACCCAAACACCTCCACACCTCTATCGGTACCCCATCAGGGCCAACCGCCTTCTTAGGTTTCATCTTCCTCAGTGCAATCTCCACCTCTACTCTCCTAATCCTTCGCACATACTCCATGTTGATTTCTTCATCACTCATAGAGGTATCTCCTATCACAACTCCATTACTTCCATTAAATAATTCATCGAAGTACCCCTTCCACCTGTCCTTGATGCCCTCCTCTTGCACTAGGACCATTTGGTTCTTATCTTTGACACACTTCACCATGCCAATATCCTTCCTTGCCTCTTGTCTTCTCTTTGCCATCTTATAAATGATCCTTTCTCCCTCCTTGGAATCAAGCTTTTCATAAACCTCCTGATATGCCTTTTCTTTTGCTTGGCGAACAGCTGCCTTTGCCTTACTCTTAGCCTCCTTATACGCTGCAAAGGTTTCATCACTCCTACATTTTCCTAAGGCTTGATAGCATTCCCTTTTTTGCTTAATTACTGCTTTCACCTCTTCATTCCACCACGAAGTATCTCTCTGTACCGAAGTTCTTCCCCTTACTTCCCCTAAGACCTCTTTGGCCACTCTTAGGAAACAGTTCTTCATTCGTAACCAAGTCTTGTCCGGATCCACCTCTCCATCCCAATCCGCTTCTTCAATTACCTTTTCTGTAAAAACCTTAGCTTTTGCATCCCTTAGGGTCCACCATCTTATCCTTGGTTCTTCTTGTCTAACTTTTTTCTTCGCCTTCTCTTTCAGACGAATAGTCATTACCAATAGCCGGTGTTGGGTGACCACACTCTCCCCTGGGATAACCTTACAGTTTATGCAACTTTGTCTATCTATGCTCCTTGTGAGCAGGAAGTCTATTTGAGTTGCATTTGCTCCATTCCGAAAAGTTATCAAGTGTGAATCCCTCTTCTTAAACCAAGTATTAGCCAAAATTAAATCATATGATTGGGCAAAATCCATAATAGCTTCACCACCGGCGTCCCTCTGCCCATACCCAAAGCCTCCATGGACACTCTCATAGCCATCTCGGCTCGCCCCAACGTGCCCATTTAGATCCCCTCCAATATATAACTTCTCTGAGTGGTGGACACCCTGCACCACCTCGTCTAGGTCCTCCCAAAATTGTCGTTTCTCTTCTGCATCTAAACCCACTTGGGGAGCATAAGCACTGATAACATTCACAATCTCCTTGCCACATAGCAACTTCAGCCTTATCAACCTATCGTTCTTCCGATAGACCTCGATCACCTCTTTTGCCAACCTCTCATCGAGAACCACACCAACTCCGTTCCTAGCTCCACCATTCCTTGTTCTGTGGCTCGTTTCTTGCCCAACATACCATACCTTATACCCCAAAACCAAGCCTCGAGCTCCTTCTCCTGTCCATCTTGTCTCTTGGAGGCACATGATGTTCACGCGTCGTCTTTTCATTACTTCTACCAATTCTGCTGATTTTCCCGTAAGAGACCCCACATTCCAAGAACCAATCCGCAAACTAAATTCTTTTCTCCCACGCTCCCTCCTGATAAATACAACAGAACATTAAAACTCTATTCAAGCCAAATGAAAAATAAAACATCATTGAAGTAAATAAGTTGATTCAAAATGTTCAATTCATACATACGCCTCGGCCCTCTCCTTCGTCCTTCCTCTTCAACTTGCCCCTAATGAACCAATTTACACCAATTGTACAGCATATGCTCTATACATCCATAATCTAAAACACTACCGATCGATTCCAGGTACACAATCTTTACTCTATTCAAGCCAAATGAGAAGGAAAATATAAATGAGGTAAACTAGTTTGATTTAAAATTTTCAATTCTAACAAATGCCTCGGCCCTCTCCTTCGTCCTTCATCTTCAACCTTGCTCCTAACGAACCTATTTACACCAACAGTGCAGCACATACTCTATACAACCACAATCCAATACACTACCAATCGATTCCAGGTACACAATAAGGTCAATAACCCTAAGATTGCTCTAAAAACCTCCAAATAAGTCTCGAACAGCTAAAAACCCTAATATTCAAAGCGTAGTCGATTCATAATCCAATTACCGTAACAATAACAGCAAAATCTCAGAAAATCAACATCAAACACACAGATCAAACATAACAAAGCACAAACCATCACAAAATGAGTAAATATAACCAAAAAAATCACGAAAACATGCAGAAAACCCTAATTAATCGAATAATCACAATCAACAACAATCAAACAAACAAAAATAGAGTATCGTAAACAAAATTGATAAAAAAATGGAAGAATTAGAATAACCTGACTGAATTTGAGAACGTGTTGTTCGCCGGCGAGTTGGAGGTTACCAGAGACGAAAACAAGCATGCCGCCGGTGCCGGAAGGCTGACAATCGACGGTAGAGATGGAGTGTTGACACTGCTGAAAAGGAAGGCCAGTGAGCTTAGCAGTAATGGCTTGAGTACCTTGAATCTTCTGGCCTTCGAAGGTCAACATGGATGAATCCTGGTACAAATTCGCTAATCCTGGACGATTAGAATCGAATGTGGAGTAGTAGTGCTCAACGAATGCCTTTGCTACTGCATCTGGATCCATTTTTGTGCCCTAATTTTGGTTCTGGAGTAGTAGAGTTGTTGTTTTTCTCTCTCTTCTCAGACAAAATGAAGATCACGAAGGGTGTGTTTTGGGAGTGAAGGTGCTTTTATTTGCTGTGGGTAGCCTCAGATTTACGCCACTGGGAAAAAGGGGGCAAATCAGGCGCGGATGAGGGGCGAAATAAACAACGCTTTTTTTTTTAAGGGCTTGTTCGGTAAAATTATATTTTAAGCTTTAAAAAATAGAATAAAATTATCTAAAATTTTCCATAATGTTTGTTTTAAAAACAAATGGAAACACTGTCACCTAATTGCTTCACTTGCCACCTTTTCCAGCCACCCCACCACTTGTTGTACCTCCCCCCATCACTCGCCGCACCTCCCCTATCCCTTGACGCCGTTCCCCGCGCCCGGGGTGGGAGAGTCGGCCGACGATTTTACGGGGAGAGGGAATCGTTTTTAGGGTTTTGCGGGACTGGGGGAAGTTTTTTCGAGGGAGGGGAGCATTGTACGGGCGCGGGGAGCGACGTCGAGGGATAGGGAGGTACGACGAAGGGTGGGGGGTGAGCGACGGTGCAGTGGCTAGGTTTTCGTTGGTTTGGGTTGGTAGTAGGATGGTGGTATAGTGTTGTTCGGGTGGCTAGGGAATGGGAATACCTAGGGGTGGGGAATCAACTTGGAAGGATTTGGGGGGAATGAAAAGGGTAAAGGGAGTGGAAAAAATGGCCTAACAAATAACAACAAAGGGAATGAGAGTAGTTGATTCTCAATCCCTTTGATGAATACCCCTAACTAAACGGCCCCTAAGGGTATATGGGTTGTGTTTCGGGGGTTTTTGTCCCTTGGGAGAGTTACAACACTGAAACTGGGTTCAGCAACGGACGCCTGTACCTGCAAAGCAAACGGACCGCCGGATGGTCGGTGGTCCGCCTCCGAAGATTAAGTTAGTAAACGTTCGGTAATAAAACGTGCGGAAGTAAAGTTATCTGCTCGGATTCCAAGCTCAGGTAAAGTGTTGTCTGTTCCTTGAAAACGACAGCTCTGTAATAAATGCGAAAGTGACGTGTTGTCTCGTATTGCGTGTATATTCTCTCTGTCATAAATGTAAGAATGTCCCTATTTATAGGGTCCCTTTGGAAAGTGTGCCCTCCCTAGGATCTGGTGACCTAGGGATTAGGTCACGCCGCAAAACGGCGCCTCAAGGTTTGGGCCCTTGAAGGCCGCCATTCCAAAGGCAATGCCTGAGTGACACGTGTCACTGAGCCCAAAAGGCCTTTAGGCATCTTTTTGGGTGACACACGTCGCTTTCTGATTGGTCCATGCTGGATCATCAGTCTGTTTAGGGCAGAGGAATGTCTGCCCTCCACGTGTCATCATCTCATGCCACCTTTACTGAGGACACGTGCCATTTTCTGATTGGGCCACCTGGCCATGTAAAAATACCCAAATCAGGTTGAATATAACTAGAGTGGTTGACGCGTATGCGTGCCATATCTAGTCATGTTTAGAAAGCCTTTTTAGTTGTTAACAACACTAATAAGAAAAAATATGTAAACAAATATGTTTAGGGGTATAAACATCTGGCACCGTTCTTTAGAGTTCCAACAAATAAGTAAATAAACATTATTATCCAAACACTATTCATAAGAGTTCAATCATTAAATCACAAGGAAAAGTTAAGATGTAATTAACATCATATCAATAAGGGCATATAGGCGAACAAATATTTTAAGGATATAATTGTAGTTACAGTATTCATAAGTATTTTCTCATACATTTAAAAAAGAAGAAGATAGAGATAGAGGTATGTTTTTAACTCATCTTGTAATACAAAGTATTCTAGAGGTATCAATTTGGGTTATTGGGTCGGGTTCAATGGAATCTAGTTAGGGTTTAAGTCATACGAAGTAATAAACTATTGTACCCATGCTAGTAAAATCATGGAACAATTCACTTTCGAGTCAGGTTGAGTTTAGTTGCATCAGGTCGATTTTTTTACTCCTCTAATTATTATGTTGATCAGCTCTGATATGATAATATATTGACATGATTCATCCTTGACTCAATAGAAATTAACATACACCTAAAGCTCGAATCTGAACCAACCCTAATTGAAACCATCACATGATATACATTCTCAAGATCAAATAAGTTAGTCATGAGTAGCCCCATCTAGCCTAAAACTTGTGAGATCATGGCCTTATGTGCAATTCTGGTATACCCATTATCTATATATGGTCAATTGCCCATCCTTGTTATAGGCCCACAATGACTATATAATGCCCCTCCCTAGTTCCGTGGCTAGTCTCTACTCAATAAGACGAAAACAAAACAGAAAAGTTAAGGAGGTTATTTTAGCTAAATATCGTGGGCATTCTTGTGTAGCCTTAAAAAAAACACGCGTAAATGGGTTTTTTTTTTTTGCAATTTTGCATAGGCTTTGCTTTGATTAACCTTGAATGCTCAGACCATAAAATTGCACAAAAAGCTTATAGGAAAACCCATAGAGCATTAATAACTTTGGCAACCCATGATATCTCTGTCATCTCACTAACATACAATACAACTATACAAGTATTAAATGAGTTGCAAAATATTTATGTATCATATTAATACTAATAAACAACTAGTTTTGATGATTAGAGATGAGGCTTTTTTTTTTTTTTTTTGAGGAATTTAAATTTGATTAAAAAGACCTTATAAAAAATAAATAATAATAAAAAAATAAATAATAATAAAGGAAACCATTGATGGGATTAAGACTGTAGCCTAAAGATTTCAAATTTCAACAGACCTCCACAGCAATTTCTTTAACTGCACATATGTTCATCAATTCACGCATGACTCATTGTCATTCAACATTCAAAACAGTTTTCATCGAGACCTTGATCCTTCAACCCTTCAGAATTCGTATCTTTGATTATGTACACTTTAACAGCGAAGAGCTGAGAATCAAACCTCTAGTTCATGCACACAGTTGATACGGATGATACCTCATGAAGAAGATAATCACCAGAGTATACTCACATTATACGAAAAGTCGATTATATACAACTCACAAACTATACTCAGCGTACACGTTCAATAATTTACATTCAAATGGTGATTATAATACTATAATCCCTCCCATCACAACTAGTGAGTGAAGGAAATGTGATGATATATGACAGGATTTCTAAGTCTTATTTTTGGAGTAATCTATACATGGCGCATTCTTTACACGCTGTGTTGATGTGCAAACGCTAATCTATGATACAAACAAATACTGTCCAAATGAGGATTATGGCACCAAACTCGAGTCACGCAAATTCTTTCAAAGCCCATCGTGAGGAGCTATGAACTCTGAAAAAAAGGCTCAGGAAAGGCTCTTCACTTACATGGGGATTTTATCCTACACGTCTGTCTCCTGTCGGAAAGAATCTTACAAATGTGTCAGGAATTTAGCTTCTAAGAGCAACCAAACATCACCGATCAAGTATGGTGTGTATCCCATCCCTCATTTTGAAATCAATCATTTTCTGCAAATTATCAACAGAAGAAAATGTTAGTGAATGCAATAAACACTAATACAATAATGGATGGAATACACATACCATCTGAAGACTGTCACAAGTCACAACCCTACAGAATGGATATAATTCAAAATTTGCTACTTTAAAGATTTCTGAATTTTAAGAATCGGAAATTAAAAACTGAAAACCGCTAAATACAATTTGATGTTAGTTTTCGAACACACCCGTCCCACTCCCAAATAAGTGTCTATTAGGTCATGCACAGAGATTAAGGAGTTGTTAATATTAATATTGCAATGGTGTTTTAATCTTCGCTAGGAATAGTATACTGATATTCTAGGTGACCGTTGACATGAAATATAAAGGTTAAGTGGTCAGATAATGGCAAGAGTAATTCAAAACTAAAAATGAACAAGGATGCTAAACAAGTTCGGGAAACTTACTTATATGCAAATTAGAAGACCACTTATGAAGCCCAAAGCATCCAACAGACAAGAAGCTTGCGCCTATGCCCATCTGAGGAACTTCCTGTGAAGGTAAGAGGCTTACTCATTGCTCCGAACTCTTATTGAAAAAGCGTGACACTTCACGATAAAGTTGTTCTGCTTCAAATGGTTTTGAGACATATCCATCCATGCCACACTCAAGGCTTTTCTCATGCGTTGCTTGAAAAACATCTGCTGTCATGGCCAAGATAGGCACATGCCAGTTTGAAATGTTTTTATAGGCACCAGCAGTTTCTTCACCACGATGGATACGCTCATTAATGTGGTGCTCTTTTTCACGGATTTTCCTGGTAGCTTCAAATCTGCATAAAGGAATTCAGAAAAGACAGACTCAAAGACATCAGACAAACAGTTGCATGTAGTAGATAAAACACCACTTGTAAGAAAATCCGACAGAACAGCTTTCTGGATACATTATGGTACTAGTTACTTGAATATTTCAGATTTGAAAACTGAAAATTTATACAGCAGAGAGTCAAGTTCAAATTGCACCTATAAACTCATCCTTTAGTAAGATGAATAAGGTCCTTTGAAGGCGTTGCTATAATACTTTTATTATTTGTCTTTCTTAATATTCTTCATCTTATCCAAAACATAGATTGCTCTATCGAAATGCACACATGTTAAGTAGTAATGTTATTTACATAAAACTGCATCGATCTTGTAAAGTGGCCTTTAAAATTGTACAAGTATTACATAGTTACAAATAAAATCACATCGGCATTTTAGATTTGTAGAATGACTTTGGATCAAATCAACTAGGTAAAACAAACTACAGTATATCTTAGAACAAAAGGTAGTATGACTTTAGAAGTTTAGAGCAATGGCTTGGTTTTTCAAATACAAAATGGCAAAAAGAAAGACATTCATTTTTTTTAACACAAAAAGAAAGACATCCATAGTTGCAGTAGAAAGATACATACCCATCCATTTCTGGCATCTGGATGTCCATGAAGCAGGCATCGAAATGATGTGGTGGAGAAAGCTTCTCGATGGCTTTTTTCCCACTATCTACACAATCCACCTCAGCTCCATATTTCTTCAACGCACCAGCAGCCACTTTAAGGTTAATAGCATTGTCATCTACTACAAGAATTTTTCTCCCACGAAGAAGATGCTGGAGTGGCAATGTCGGCAACACTCCATTAGGGGAATTACCTTTCTTCCCAACACCCATTACTCGTTGCAATGATGCAGCCACCATGCTTGCCCTCAAGGGCTTCATGATGATACAAGGAGTATCAACATCACTAGTACCAGAGTTTGAAGTTCTTACGGAGCTGATACTATTCGTTAGAAGAAAAATTTTAGGCAGCCTTGTCCCATTCTTGACAATTCTCAATTTATTGATAGATAAAGAGTCATCTTTGAGGTATTCGTTCCACACTTCAAGCTCGATAAACACCATATCAATGCATGGCTTTCCGGCACTGATAATAACAGAACCTTGGTTCAAATCTGGAGCTGCTTCAACATTGATACCAAGTCGTAGCATATGATATCTAGCCACCTTCACTCGAACTTGTCTTGGATCTATAATTAATGCTGTCATGCCTTGAAATTCAGCCGATGCTGAACTATTTTTGTTTTTCGTCGGTTGTTTCTTGGTTGAACTCGAGTTAGCATTGCTAAAAACTGCAGTGAATGTAAAGGTAGAACCAAGTTTGGGCACACTAGCAAATCCAATTTCCCCGTTCATCAAGCTAACCAAGCACTTACTTATACTCAGTCCTATCCCGGTGCCTCCACTTCTAGGACCTACTTGCATGAAGGGAGTGAAGATACGAGACTGCGCTTCATCAGGGATGCCACAACCAGTATCTTCAACTGAGACAATTAGGTTGACAAGACTGTTGGAGGAGGACAATGATAATGAGCTAGACATATCTTTACAGAAAACTCTGAATCCAGCCCAGCTTCTCCGTCTATCAGCAACAGGCAAGCCACTCAAAGAGTTCCTCAGTGATAACTCGGTTTCCACTTCTATAAAATCTCTCACCTCTTCCACGAGATGGACAGTCACAAAAATGTGTCCTCTCTCTGTGAACTGCACAATCAAGAAATACTCAAGCTAAGTAATCATACATCTAAGTTATGCTATTTTTTTAGCTAAATGAACAATTCTAAAGGAGACTCCTGAGATTTGTCTGATTTAACAGGGAATTGACTTAACTTTGCTATTATTTATTTATTTGCGTAGTATTAATTATTAATCTTCATTACAATTAAAATCAAATTTCCATACTTTGCCTACTAATAATATGCAAACATTCTTAGGAATGTTACACTAACAAAAGGAAACTTGTTATGTAACTTGTTACTTACTTTAATTGAGTTTCCCATTAGATTTGTCATAATTTGACGGAACCTTCCGGGGTCACCAATAACCAAATCTGGTACTTTCTCAGAGATATATACTGCAAGCTAGAATACCAAAGTTGAAGAGTGTTAAATTTGAGTCCCGAAAGAAATTTCAATGGAACACATGGGCACTGCAAACATGATAAATAAAGGGTAGAAAGGCTCAACAGCGGTTACCTCTATTCCTTTCTCTTGAGATTTCCCCGAAAAGAGGGACAACACATCATCCAGAATTACTCGCAGATCAAACGTAATCGCCTCTAGCTCAAGTTTACCAGACTCAATCTTTGCTTGGTCAAGAACTTCATTGATAAGAGAAACAAGAGCCTTTCCACTAGCTTGAGCTGTCCTTACATAATCTTGCTGAGTCACATCCAAGTCGGTGTCCATAAGCATTTGAAGCATTCCTGAAATTTGAAATGAGTTAATCAAATTGTACATTCACATGCTCATATAATATGTTGATAACCTAGAACATTTGTGACAACGATTACCTAAAACACCATTCATAGGGGTTCTGATCTCATGAGAAACGGTAGCAAGAAACTGCAGGACAATCAAAACATGATCAGATCTAAACACAATAGAAATTGTTTATGAATTTCTGTATACGAGTTACACAAAAAAGAACTGTGTACCTGTGACTTTGCTACATCAGCAGTCTCAGCTCGTTTTTTAAGCTCCGTCATCTTAAGATAGTCATCCTCCACTTTGGCAATCCTATTCAGAGTTGCATGAAAAATATGACCAACAAGCAACGCAATAACTAGTATCCCAATAGCAGTCGTAATGGCTAACCACGGCCAAGGCGGTTTCTGTTTAAATCTGCACAAATATGTAAAAACCAATGAAATCTAGAGTTGAAGTCTTATCCAAATAGCAAAAGTTTCGATACATTCTCTCACAAATCACGAAGGTAAACTTGAATCCCTAGAAATTGCACCTTGTGTAAAATGCAAACTGCAGTGGCATACACACACACACACACCTTTACAAGCAACAATATAGAAACCATGTATACTCACCTACAGCGCATCTCATGCCGTCTAAAAGGATCCCCAAATATTAGCGGGCTGACGTGCTCCAACTCATCACCAGATACATCTGAACCATACATGCTGATTGGGTGCGAGAGATTAGTTATATCATAGACATTCACAAGGATTGTCTGCTTGCTGGCAAGCTGCTGAAGTAACTTTTCCACCAGTGACTCTATGTCGAAGACCCCTCCGAGATACCTGCCACAAACATAGGACGTTATCATCCATGATACATCTCACTCTCTCGCAACTTAGGACTCTACGCAATTACTTCATGTCTACATGGTTCATTGGCACTGATTGAAATATAGACCAATACACCATGGAATTTCACATTGCAGCTACATGACAGGTTGGCACATAGTATGTTTTCCAGAATGACACAGCAACATCCACCATGGGTTGTTAAAGCCGCCATTGTCAATAGTAAGTTAGTAGCCATTACGCTTGTTTATGGAAGCAAGAGCCTCTTAGTTTCTTTACAGATAACTACAACTAGAAGTACAATTCTGAAAAGAAAATGCGAAAAAATAGGTCGTTATTTGGTCATTTCGTGATGTGAAGTGAAATTACAACCAAATGTGACTTCATCTGTTTCTTGGCCGCTGCCACAATTGCAACCATGACTCAATTCAACATGCAGTAAACCCCCACGCCATAAAGAATGCAATTCTATTACTATGAGGAAGAAGGCATCACACAACCACACCTTAAGTTTACCAAAATATTAAGCAGTGTTAGTATTGATGCTTCATTAGTTTCTAACCATTCTAATAGAAAGCAAAATTCTCTTCTTTTTTTTTCACCTTGTTTGAAGCAATCTTTTTATGTAATGTCAGAAAAGTTCCTTGTTCCACTCAACAAAAGTACCAACGTACCATAATGATAAATTGCACTAGCTTAGGTTAACTGTCACGCAATTTTATCAATAAATTAGCATTTATCATCTTTCCAGGTTGAGACATCTATGGAATAATTTTCTTTCATACTTCTGGTTGTGCATAGTCATATGATGTTTGTAGTACAATGCATGAAACAAACTGATAATAACTTAATTCAAATCACAAATTGAAAAGAAGGTGCTACATTTAGTGTATGAGATTATTAGTTGTAGGCATACCCATCAGCAGCTTGAATTCGTTCATCTGGGGTAGCATTGGAAGGAAGATCTCTTTTATAAACTGCAAATGTCAAAATAACTCCAAGGCGGCCAGTTTTGAGCAATGGGAAAGGGGCAGTGAGAACTCCCTTTCCAGATGCCCTTGCACGCAAAACATTTTCACGATCCTCCTATCAAAATACAAAACAACTGAGATCAGATAGGCAAACAGTTGGTTGCTTAGAAAGTTAGAAGCCTTTGGGTTTAAAAGACCAGCATCAGCCACTCCACATTAGTTCAAGATATACATGTATCATGGACATCAAATAATTATGAGCAAAACGAAAAGACAATAAATAAGAGCATACCTTCCCCGAAAGCACATCCACAGAAACAACATGAGAAATGGTATCTTGTGCAAATATCACAGGGGCATATTCGTCTTGAACTGGAGAAGGCTCCAGCTTTTCCACGGCATAATCATCCTTATGAACAGGTTCTTGCTCAACAGTATCCATTCTCTTAATAGTCCAGCCATGCTGCTTCTCAAACTGTTCTCTTTCAGAATGGAGCACTTTCACAGCATATGCCACACCACTTGTTAAAGGTCGTTCGAAAGCAGTTCTTTCTGTATATCTTGCAAAAGTTTTCTGTTCAATGTTCACCTTAGTTAAGTACTGCGTGTCTAATTCTAGCAATGAAACCATAACATCATACTATCAGATTTAACCTAAAGAAACAAAGACCATATACAAATTAACAAACAGGTATAAAAGCTCTGGGGCAGAGTGAGCTATTCTACAACCACAATAACAAACTCTTAGGCAAAAACTATCCCAATCGCCTGCATACTCCAATTTTTAGATGATATACTGATTGATTAACATGCTGATCGATTAACTTTGAAATCATACAAGAATGCGTACTCATTCTATCTATTGATCCAGGTTACCCAAGTGAAAAGTTTTCCCTTCCAAGTTCACCTTAGTTAGTATCTAATGACCTAATACCAGCAATTTCAGGCTAAATCCGACAAACGGACACAACACCCACAGGCCATTAGCTCTGCTGACAGCAGAAGTACAATTTCAGGAGTAAAAATTAAACCTCAACCCCCCATCAAAATACAATTTTCAGGTATCATAATACACTGCAAAAATTCTCAATAATTTGCCCACATACATGATAAATACACCTATAATTCCTAATTTCCTACTTATAACATAATCATTTAGGAAAACATGGAGCTACAAACCAAAAACAAGATCATCAAATATTTAGTAAAAAAAAAAAATCATTGGAATTTATACCTGATCAATAGCAGATGGATACTTGCCATGATGAAAAGTGGAAATTAATATGGACATAGCTTGAATATGATTCATACTAACATTAAATTGATCTTGTAACATCCTAGCCCTTTCATCACACATACTAGCAAGGCTTTCTTTCCTTTTTTCAACAGCATATGAACTCATGAACCAAAAAACCCCAAAACAAAATATGATCCAAAATACTACCCAAGCAACCAAAAGCTTCTTCCACCAAGATTTCCTCAACTTCATTGACCCTATATATTGGTAATAGTAATGGTGGATCATACGGCTATTCGACGCCATATTCGACCACCAATCACCCACCACTTTACCATCACCAACACCACCACTGCCGCCGCCGCCAAGCAAACAAGGTTTGCCGTCCATTACACCACCATTAATCAGCCAATTCATGGGGATCACAGAGATAATCCAACAACATAGCAGTAACAGTACATGTCCTGCTTTTAACCCAAAACCAAGAACATGTAACAAACTCATCCACTGTATAGTAAACTACTAGTAATCTCAGCTCCCAAAGTAGGAGAGAGAAAGATGATTAAATTTTTTAAAAAAAAAAAAAAAAAAAAAAAAAATTCAAATTTTGAAGAGAATAAATGCCCAGAAAAAGAGGGACAAGAATAAAATGAAAAAAAAAAAAATAAAGGGTAAGAAGAAGAAAATTAAGCTAGCCACCCACTTTTTTTTTCCAGAAATAACTGGTAAAATAGCAGAAAATACAAGAAGATGCTAACTTATCCTTCATCAAATTTAAACCCAAAAATAAATTAAAAATAAGGAATCCCAGAAACAAAAGATTCCAAATTTCCTTTACCAAACAAACAGAATTTGGGCTTATCCTAATAGCAACCAACCACAACCCAAATCAAGATATGAGGAAAAACCCCAGAAAATTTCACAATTTTGAACAAATTCAAGCTAACCCCAGATAAATTTGACAGGGTTTTGATCAAATTGAAGCAGAATCTAGAAAATTTTAGATGAAAAAGAAAAAAAAAAAAAAAAAAGAGTAGGAATCTGACAAGGAAATCTTAAGCTTATCCTAAAGAAGGTACTAAAATTGGGAGCAATAAATCAAACATGTGGTGGGTTGTTGCAGATTTTGACACTTAGAGAAAACTACACAAATCAAGCTAAAGTAAGGAAGGTAAGAAGAATTGGAAGTATTATTATTTAGAGAGAGAGTTTGAAGAAGAATCTGCTACAAAATCAAAGAACAAAAAAAATGAAAAAAAAAAAAAAAAAAAAAAAAAACTAAGCATATGATATGAAAATAAAAAATAAAAAGTGGTACAATTATTATGTACTGTATAGAAATGATATAGCGTAAAAATAAAAATGAAAATAAAAGGGATTAATATTATTTATATTTATAGAAGAATAAATATGGATGTGAAAATGTCTGCTAGCAACAAGCCATTATCGATGTCAATTACGTCCAAATAAATTATTTTTAAATTGAGGGGGAGATAATATCATGGATAATATATATTTATTTATTTTTTTGTAGAAATAAAATTAATAATGATTGTCGGACGAATAATAGGTGGCAATGTCATATGTGTACCCGTTTTCAGTGTTTCAACGGTGTTAGCCGCGGTCCTATTCACTTCACTTTAAAAAAATAATACTTCCTCCATTTCATAATGTTAGTCTCATATGCAATCTATCATATAAAATAAGAAAATAAATATTTTTGGAATCTAACATTAAAGAACAATAGAATTCATAATTAGTTTACCTTATTTAACTTTTTTTATTTTTTATTATGAAAGCACAAGTTATAATTGCATAATTTAAGGTAAAAAATTTCTTACTTATAGTCATGTCATCAATCCATAATCAATTAATTCCAAAAAAATTAAATTATAAATGAAATATATTCAACATGGGTAGATCTTTTTGAAACGCCCAAAATATTATATGGGACTAACATTATAAAACGGATGGAATATTTAGTACAGAGCCTTTTTGGTGCAGCAGGCCACACGGCTGCTGCCAAATCAGCAAAAATAACGAACACAAATGCGCGCATAACCGGGTTACTATTCACGTGCATAACTGGGTTACTGGTTTTGTCAGGGTTACTTGTATTTTTCAGGTGTTACTTGTGTTTTTGTTTAAGGGGGTTACTTCTATGGATTACTTATTCAGGGATTACTTGTATGAGTTAATTCAAGGGTTACTTGTATGAATTATTTATTCAAGAGTTACTTGTATGAATTACTTATTCAGCGGTTACTTATATGAGTTACTTCAGGGGTTACTTGTATGAGTTACTTATTCAAGGATTACTTGTATGAGTTACTTATTCAATAATTGTTTGTAAGCCTTGTACCAAACTAGTAACACCCTACAAGTAACCCCTGACCAAAGACAATAAGAGCCTACAAGTAACCCCTGACCAAACCAGTAACACCCTACAAGTAACCCCTGACCAAACTAGTAGCACCCTACAAATATTCTACAATCTACTCACATTATTATTGTTGTTTGTGTTGCTGATTTTTTGGCGAAAAATGTTCGATCTAAGATTCAACGAAGAAAACGAGCTCACATATCTCCGGTTCTCATCGATTTCACTACTTCAAATGTTGTTGATGATCTTAAGGTTAATTAATCGCAATTTTTCACAACAATTTGACACCCAATTTTTACAATTTTAGGCTTTAATAATCGCAGCAATTTGGCAGAGAGGAGAGAGAAAATGGGTGGAGTAGAGATATGGTTATTGGTGATGTGTGGTCAGGCTTGGAGAATAAGCTAAGAAAAAATGAGAGAAAAATGGGTGGAGTGGTAGAGATATGGTTGTAGGTGATGTGTGGTTTGATTTGGAGAAGAAGCTAAGAAAAGAGCAGAGAGAATACATGTGGTATTTTAAAAAAATAATAATAATTAATAAATAACGGTGGCTGGCCACACCATGTGACCAGTCACATACAAAAATTTGTGTATTTAGTAATATACTTCGTTTTTTTTGTAAGTAGTATTCGGTAGTAAATATAATTTCAATTCAGTAAAAATAATTTCAGTAAGTAAAAATAATTTAAGTTCAGTAAAAATCAAGTAACTTTAACTAAGAAAAACAATAGAAAATCAATAAAAATAATTTAAGTCAACTTAGTAAAATTAATTTCAGTTCAGTAAAAATAATTTCAGTTCAGCAAAAATAAGGTTGAAGTGAACGGGGCTTTATTAGTTATTACATTAAAGTTTTCCTCTTTCTTTCCTCTTTGATTATTTACTTCATAATTTAGGGTGTGTTTTATTCACCCGATTTTTACTTATCTGAACTTATCACTAGTAGAAAATACATAATAATGGCAAGCGGTTCAAACCCCCTAATGGGAAGCGGTTCTGAACCGCATGCCCTTAGGGGGCTTGCCAATTGGTCTTTAAAATGGCAAGCGGTTCAGAACCGCTTGCCAATTGTAGTGAAAGGGCAGCGGTTTTGGCGCCAAACCGCTACCCATTAGGGGTATTAAAAATTAAAAAAAAAATAATTGTTTTTTTTCAATTAAATTGATACATAATCAAACCAAATGTAAAAACATTAATATTTTTATTAATTAATTGTTATAATATTACAATTTCTGATTTTCAATTACAAAAAAAAAAAAAAAAATTAACAAAAAATTGAAATAATTACAATTTCTGATAGCTCTTTTGTCAAGAAAAAAAAATTACAATTTGTGATTTCCAACCACCAAACACCACCCGCCACCACCCACAACAATAGCCAGCACCAAACAACAGCCACCAACTACCAACCACCACCCCACACCACCAGCACCAAGACCCCCTAGCCACTCACCCACCACGACCCCCCACCCAAACCACGACCCCAACTGACCCTACCAGACTGAAACTACAACCCCCACCCACCCTCATCGAAACTACAACCCCCAACTAACCCCCACCCACCAAACCCTCACCGAAACCCACAACCCCCACCCACCACGACAAGACCTTTCACCCACCAGAACCCCCACTTGACACCCACCCACCAAAACCAGTCCCCACCCACCAAAACCTTCACCGAAACCACGACCCCCACCCACCACGACCAGACCCCCACCCAAACAACGACCAGAAAACGCCGATTTGGACAAAAAAAATTCGACCCACCTTAAAAAAAACATACCATCTAACCACAACGACCAGAAAAGGCCGATTTGGGCTTGAAATTATGGTTTTAAAGGTCAAATTCGACCATAAAAACTCTAGATCTAGGGTTTTCATGGTCGAATTTGACCTAAAAAACTTGAACACCCACACATGCACAAATTTGCTCGAAATTGTTCGAAATTTGCTCGATCTTGTTTGAAATTTGCTCGAAATTTTACTTGGGGTTTTGTTCGATTTTGCTCGAAATTACCCAGTTTTGGTTCAAATTTAAGGAGATGAGAAAGAACAAAGAAAAAGAGAAAGTGAAAAAGAAGAAAGGGGCGAATTAGGGAAGAGAAGAGGAGAGAGAGGGAAAACGGGAGTAAAAATGAAAGAGGAGAGAGATGGAACTCGGCGGAAATGAAAGAGGAGAGAGAGAGCTGAGTAAAGAAAGAGGAGAGAGAGAAATAAAAGAAGGGGAAGGTTGCGCGCATTTAGGGTTTTTTTTTTAATGGCAAGCGGTTTGGGGTTGAACCGCTTTCCAATATATCTAATGGCAAGCGGTTCAACCCCAAACCGCTTGTCATTATATATATTGGCAAGCGGTTCGCGCCAAAACCGCTTGCCATTTAAAATTACAGGATTTTTTTTAAAAAAAAAAGTTAATGGCAAGCGGATTTTAAAAACCGCTTGCCATTTGGGGATTCCCATCACTTATTTTCTACTAGTGTATGTTAATTTAACTAAATTTATCTGGACTTATTAAAATTTATTTTGAGTAACCCTCGGATTTTTTTTCCATGATTTGAGTTTATCTAAATTTATTTTTCCTGAACTAAGCTTATATGAACTTATTAGGTCTAAAATAAGTGAAAATAAGAAGAATATAACAGACTCTTATGTGTTTAATTTTTCTAATTTTCACTTATACTCATCACTATTAATTCAACTACTCTGTATTTGATTAATATGAGAGACCTAAAATTTTGGAGGTGACATGTAGTAGCTTACCTTGCACATCGTAATGCTAGGCTCTGTTCACTTCACCGTAAAATAATAATAATAATCGGTAAAAATAAATTCAGTTCGGCAAAATAATTTCAGTTTAGTAAAAATCAACAACTATAAAGAAAAAAATATAATAGAGAATCAGTAAAATAATTTCAGTTTAGCAAAAATAATTTAAGTTCAGTAAAAATAATTTGAGTTTAGCAAAAATAAGGTGAAGTGAATGGGTCTTACTCTTGTCTTTGGAAATCATTATCTTAGGGTCTGTTCTCTTACGTTGAAATTCATTTCATTTCAGTTCAGTTCAGCTCAGTTCAGTTCAGTTCATCTCCTAATTTCCTTCTCTTATAAAATATTCATTTCAGTTCAGTTCAGTTCAGCTCAGTTCAGTTCAGTTCAGTTCAGTTTAGTCAATGAGAACAGACCCTTAATGTATGTGCATATATGTGATGGCATCTCTACACAATGTTTTTTTTTATCAAATGTGATTGAAACATGAGGAAGACGGAGTATGATTTAACAATGTTTCTCTTTCTTACTTTACACTACAAGAATCAGGTCAAATAACGACGGACCAGTTCCGACGGACCTAAAAATTCGTCGGAAAAATTGATATTTCCAACGGATTTAATTTCCGTTGGGCAATTCCGACGAAATAAAAAAATCCGTCGGAAATTTCCGACGGAAAATAAATCCGTCGGAAATTTCCAACGGAAAATAAATCCGTCGGAATAATTGGAAATTCCGACGGAACAATATTTCCGATGGAAAAATCCGTCGGAACATATACTATAAAAAAAAAAGGAAAAAAAAAATTCGGAGTATTTAACCTCTAACCCTAATCCTTTCTTCTAGCCGCCCCTTTTTTTTTCTCCCTCACTTCTCTTTCCTCTTCTTTCTCTCTCCTTAGTCCTCCTCCTTTCCTTTCTTCTCTTTCTCTCTCCTCATCCCCTCTGTCCACCCTTCTCTCGTCTTCTCTTTCCTCTCTTTCTCTCTCATCCCTCCTCCTTTCATCTCCTCTTTCACCCCGTACCGCCACCAACAACAACAATACTATAAAGACCAAGCAATAACAACGAAGACGACTACAACAACACCGAAGACCACAACAAGAACGGCGACCAAAACAAGAACGGCAACCACGTACATGCGCATAGATCTAGTTAATTTTTTATGAAATTGTAATGTTAATTTATAAATTTTATCAAATGATTGTATAATTATATATTTCCTTTAATTTTGTGGTTTAATTAACGTTTTTTTTTTAATTTTCTTTATGAAATTCTTGCTAAATATGTAGATCTATTGGTTTTGATTTATTTGTGTGGTGTTTTTCGATTTTTTTGTCTCAATTTTCGTATTTTTGGGTTGATTTTCGATTATTGGGGTTATTTTCAGTTTTTTTTTTGCTAAGTTTTGTGTTTTTTGGGGTTTATTTTTGGTGTGGTGGTGATAAAAGGTGGGAAGGGGCTAGGGTGGGTGTCGGTGGCTGTGGTGTGGGTGTCGATGGTGGTGTTTAATGGTGGGATAGGGGCTACGGTGGGTGGTTCGCTTAGGTTGGGGGGTTTGGTTTGGGTGGGCTGTTGAAGTTCGGGTTGGGTGGTAGATTTGGTGGTTGTGGGTGGGGTGGTAGAGCTGGTGGTTGTGGGTGGTGGGGTGGTTCCGGAATTCCATTACGAGTTAGGGGTTGGGATGTTGGGTTTTTTGGTGGTAAGAGGTGGTGATACGCCGTGTCGTGGTGGCGCGACGTTTTTTTTTTAAATTTCAGAAAAGCAATTTTCGACGGAAATTCCGTCGGAAATTTTCGACGGAATTTTCCGACGGATTATTGCAGTACTTGAAAATATTTTTCCGGCGAAAAATTCCGTCGGAATAGTGTTTCCGACGGAATTTTCATCGGAAAAGTTCATTTTTCCTACAACTACTTTTCCGACAACCTCTTTCGACGGAATTCTGTCGGAAACCCTATTTCCGACGGATTTCAGGGTGTTTCTGACGGAATTTTTCCGTCGGAGTTTAGCCTATTTCTAGTAGTGTTAAACCCCACTCAAATAATTTACCATTTTTCTCTCTCATGGTCCCCACTGCTCTCTTTCACATATTTTCACTTTCATAGTCCCTACATTACTTTTACCAAATTCATTCCGTTAAAACTGCGTGCAAGCACAAGTGATGCAAAAAAAAAATGAAAAAAAACGAATGAATTATAATTTAAGGATGTTTTTTCCTCCCAATGCTTTACTATTTTAAGAAGATAAAGTTCAAATAAGTTAAAATCAAAGTCAACCAATAAAACTTTTTTTCCTAAAAAAAGTCAACCAATTTAAAAAAATGCTAATTCCACCTTCTTTGTTAATTAACTTAAACTAATTAACGAGCGCACCCCAGTTAATATGCCATATTAACGTCCCTCGTTAATATGATGGCATTTTCGTTATTATTGAAGCATCTTTCAATATTTTAATGTTTTTTTGGTTTGTTGCTGACGTGACATTTAACTATAGCTTGGTTAACGGTGAATTTGAATCCCGTTTCATCTTCTCCGTATGAGTCTTCATCTCCTCAAGCTTTCATGAACAAATTTCATCCTCCATTAAAGATGCTCAACCTTTCATCCTCCATTGAAGATGCTCAACCATATCCAACGCCACCAACGAAAACCCTAAAAACAAGGGGTGAAACAAAGGGTATGGTTAACCCTAAAGGGTAGGGATTTATAGTCATCTTTATTATCTCCATTGTAGCTGACCATTGTTTGCCTCCACGATAATTACCAATTGCTCATAAGTCGTAAAAGCAGCCAATTTTCCTCCTGGAAATTGAATTGCATGCTGCGAATTGGCGAATTACTTTAGGAATGGGATGAAGAATGCATATAATTATTACATACAAGACAAGTACACTTACCCCATATCGTAATTTTGCCGGCGAATTGGAAGATTACTTGCCGAATTCTGCCAATTACAGGTGCTGCGAATTGGACGATTACTTGAGAATTGCGAGTTTTTCTACAGAACGGAGAACATACTTTACAGAAAAGGGGCAACGGTGGAAGAACGGAGTTCTGCTGTATGACGTCTTAGGAACTAGGAACGGAGTTCATAAATGGGGTTGACAAAATTACAAATTCACCCTTCATTTACTAAACGAAATGACGCTGATGCCCTCATATAAACGGGTGGTGTTAATATGACATATTAACAGAGATTTTCTCCTAATTAACATGTTATTCTTATTAACATAAAATGTGAACAACTGTCTTCATTATTTAAAATTCTCATGCTTAGCTTCTTTCAATTGGAGTTGGCCTGAGATGTTCCAAATGGAAATACTGTTGTGTTAAATAGAATTGAAATTCATAAATCAAAGTTCATGGATGCTCATGCGGTTGTCCTGTTAGGCCAACGAGCCCCACTATGCAGCTAAAGGTGTCAATTCGGGTGTTTGGATCAGGTCGGGTCTAATTTTTAAATCATGCTAAATTATTGTATTCATGCAAGTCGAAATTTGAATCAAATATTTTCCAGGTCGAATGTTGAATCAGATAAGGTACAGTCAGACGTGGTTGTGACACCTCTAACATTATGACTGAGCTTACAATCATTTTTAGTAGTTTGCCTTGTAGTAGAGTTTTACGCACGGCTAGCAGCCCACCACTCATGAACTCATGGTTGGTGATTAGGCATGGGACTAGCTTGTGCCCTTAACGTGCTCTAAGTTGGGCACTACCTACCAGTGCCCAACCCTAATTTCACCTAAACTTTTTAGTCTATTCTCCATCAAATATGACATTTTTCTTAGATTTTCATCTCTGTAATTGGTATCAATTATTTGTTCAAACTTAGCAACTATCCTTATTTTGGTGTCAAATCCAAATGAAAACTTATTTAATGAACTACATGAATATATAATAATTAATTGATTACTTTAACATAAAAAAATGAGCAACACTCCTCATCAGCACATTCTTTTGCTTGCGCATATACCTCACGGGCCTAAGGTTTGTTGTCATATATAATTCCTTCCTTCAGTTTTCTTTTACTTGCAATACAGCCTTTCGGCATGTGATTTTAGAAGGTGATTAGTAAAAATAAATAAATTTTATTTAAAATAATTTTAGCACTATGATTAGAGAAGGGTTAAGTATCATCTGTTAACATTATTTTGATAATTTAGTGTTTAAATTATATAATTTTGATCTCAAAGTGCGTGTCACAAGTATTTAGAAATGGAATATTTTCTCTCTCTACTTTCGTTTTTCTCTATGGATGAATCCTATACTAACACATTATTAGAACTTGTTATATACACCTGGGTATACTGTACACCCAACTAACCTAAGATAAGTTTTTGTTTTTCATTTTATCATCAAATAAAATAATGCGTATATAACAAAATGAAAAACAATTATCAAAATGAGAACGAATAATACTCATAGGTGTACAGTACACCCGAATGTATATAATAAGTACTTCACATTATTTATAATTTTCTTTCTTATCATTAATTTAAACAAAAGAATAGTGCGGCAAATCTAATGAGACAAACAAATAAAAACGAAAAGATAGCGAATCGCGTTATAGAATTACAAATGTGTAAGTGAGATGTTAATGAACGTCTTTATTTTAAAAAAATACTACCTCCGTTTTTTTTAATGCATCACTTTGATTTTTGCACTATTCACATACCAGGGTTGACTTGATTTTTTCACCTCTATAAAATAAATAAATGTTATTATATAATATATCATTTGATTCGTCATAATGTCTACTTTCATAATATAATTTTGTTGTAATTTAGACTAATTAACAATTGAAGATATAATGGTCAAAGTTGCGTCTCAACAAATATGACAGTGAAAATGATTTAAATAAAAGAAAACAGTAGAAGTAGCAAAATCATATATCAACCCTTTAAAACTAAACTTTAATGATGCACCATTTTGAATGACAAGCCAAGATGTCATCTCAAGATGTAAGGTTAAACCCCACTAATGATTTTTTTAAAAAAAATGGGTCGAGAAGAAGAAGTGAATAAAGAAGCAAATTGTAGTTGCAACAAACACCTCCCTAATTCCCTATCTAACCTAAAGTCCACCTTAGGGTGCCGGTGTTTAGCTTTTTGGCTTTTATATTTTTTATTTTTGATTTGATTATGTAAAAGCTGGCATTTTGAGTTTAGGCATAACACGGAATTGAATTGAGTTTAATATTTGGTAGAAAATTCCAAAATTCTTTTAATAAAGCACGGTTTTTTTTTTTTTTTGTTTTTTTTTTTCTCACTTCCTTTTCATTTTTTTTTTGTTTAAATACGAATAATCCGTATTATTTTATTGTCAATGTTGTATTGTTATGCAAAAAATATGTAATAGCCTTTTTCTTTGGGATTGAAGTCCCAAAGCACACTAAATTTCATTAAATAAGGGTCTGTTCATATATACTTAATTTCAATTCAATTCGGCTCCAATTAGTTCAGTTCAGCTCCTAATTTTGCTCTCTCATAAAATTTTCATTTCAGCTCAGTTCAGTTCAGTTCAGCTCCAATCAGTTCAGTTTAGTTCAGTTCAGCTCCAATCAGTTTAGTTCAGCTCATTTCAGTAAATGTGAACAGACCCCAAAGTCATACGGCATCAACACTTGACAATTCACAATAATGAAAACGAATTTAACAAAATGAAACAAAAATTAATCGAAGAAGGACTAAGAATCCAAATACATGAATATAACAATTCGGCACATTCTCGATTCGTTGTCTTATACAGCTTTTTGAGTGGATTCATCGTCGCTTCGCAATTTTGGGAGAAAGTACATTCTTCTGCTGTTTCCGTAACCCGAATTCGAGCCATAATCAATCGTAGCCCCGCACAACCGGAGACCAAATCAAACACAAATAAAACTTTGTCTTTCGAAAGAGATCGAAAAAACCTTGTCTTGATCTTTCGAAGGAGATAAACCCTTTCTTTCGAGGGATGCAATATTGTAACCTAAGAAATAAAATTAAAACTTAAAAGAAAATAAATATTGGGGCTTTCCACCGGTGAAATATGATGGAAGCCCTATTAAAATTGACAATGGATGCTAGAGTTTATGAGAGAGAAGGCTAGGGTTTTTTGTATCACATATAACAACCTCCTTTTTATATCAATCATACTTCAAGGTTTTAGATAGGATTAATTAAACAATATTATATATTTAATTTGATTACATTCTTGGAAAGTTTTAAGACATTATTATACTTCCTAAAATGAAAATAATTGTTTTAAAAAAAGAAATAATTTGTGAATTCATGATAAAATCACGAGCAAATCAATGTAATAAATGCCTGATTTTATCAAATATTACTCCGTACCACTTTTGACTCCTTATTCATAGCCCTTAGGGTGTTTGTCTATCATTTTCCAAGGAAAAAAATATGGAGTATAGTCCGTGGATATTTAATTTATTGAATCATCTCAATGAGTACGTATTATTACAATAATATTTAGTTGTTGCAATTTATACTTATTGATAATTAACGATAATAATGATCAAAGTTTTGCATCGACATGCGTGCCTAAGCTAGCTGCAATGGGGTAATAGTTGGTTCGTGGAGGCGGATGCACGATCCACATGGTGCATCCGCTCCAAAATACAAAAAGGCGGAATGAACATTCAGATATATTCTAATGAACATGGTCATATAAAAGAACATAGTAGTCATTTTTAATGTACATGGACATATACATAAAAGAACATAGTGTTCATTTGTAATGTACATCAGTTTTTTATGCAACAATTTTGTATATATATTTTTTTAAAAAGAAATTTTATATAATGAAATAGATAAATAGTACTATAATTAATTTTTTTTACCATACATTAATTACAAATCATTTCAATTTTTTTTTACCAAAAGTTCACTTTCTCTCTCCAAACAAAACTTCAAACCCATTTAAATTCCTCAAACCTCAAACAAAATTTCTAGAAATTCGAAATTTTGAGCCCAAGATTGTTCAAGATGACAAATAAAAACGAAAGGTAAGACCAAATTCGACATTTATACTTGTTTATTTGGCATTCATACTTGTTTACTTTGAGTTTGAGTGTTTGTTTTTTATAAATTTGATTGAAAATTGTAATATTTGATTTTATTGAAAATTAATTGCAATCTTGATATAATTTTGTTGTTGCAATGAGAAATAAAATGAAATTCTTGAAGAAGATCAACCGATTAATATATTTTGGAAGAAGAAAGCAAGCAAATAGACAAATTTAGAAAAAGTTGTAGATCCAAATAATACAATGTACATTAAAATACAGTAAAATGTTCTTTTTGCATATACTTATATGATGCAAATAATACAATGTACATAAAACATGTAACCAACATTATAACATATATGTTCATTAGAATATAATACAATGTACATTATAATACAGTAAAATGTACATTTTCATATACATACATGATCATTTATACCAAATGTACATTTACTATATATATGAATAATGTTCTTTACTAATATTACAAATGTTCTTTAGATTTACAAAAAAACATATAAAACTGGATGTTCTTTATAAAATAGCTATATGTTTTTTACAAAACAACTATATGTTCTTTACTGAATAGCTAAATGTTCATTGATATGTCTATCTTATATAGTGTTTTATCCCCGTCCTTTGGTCGTTATTAGTAGTGTTTTTGGCTCTTTCGGGCCACTTTTATTACTAATTTGTGTGTTCTAGTGTTTTCGTAGTTTTAGTTGTATTTTACAGGAAATTGCACTCTTGGAGCATTTTCCCGGGCTTTATTGGATCGACTACGGAAGCTAGAAGGACACGACCACTTTTGGAGCCCAGGATCGGTGAGAGCCGGTGATTAAGGGCTCGGTAATTGGGATCACGAGGCATTTGGACCAAGTATTCGAGACCCGAGAGGAAATCCGGATTGGGCCGAGAAATCTAGCCCAATCGAAGTTCAAGCCTCGAAGAAGAAGACCGGGCCCGATCGGGCAAGCATACGCCCGATCGGGCGGATGCGCGCAAAGGCACCCTTAAGGAAGAAGCGCGCCCGATCGGGTGAGCGTAGGCTCGATCGGGCGCGGCATGCCAGCAGTGGGCGTTGTAAAAAGGCGGGCCCGATCGGGCGGCCCTTCGCCCGATCGGGCGCGTGTTTTCTTAGTAGCTGATTAGTTTAGTTCTAATTCTTGTTTTTAGGAGAGGTTTAAATACGATTTGTACGGAATTATTAGTTACCTTTTTTCTTAGACTTTCTCTCTCTACTTAGTATTTTTCTCTCTCTTAAATTCTCTCTAAACTTTTGTTCTTAATACTCCCTTTAATTCCAGATTTATTTTTGGTACAATTTCTTTCCTTTTTAATTTCAGCTATTTTAATTGTTTTCTTGATTATGCTTTTAATTATTTACTTGATTGGCTTAATTATGATGATTAGTGAGTAGTTCCATTCTAGGGTTTATGGGGATCCATAATTAATATGAAGGGATAGTTTGTTATTATTGATTATTGATATTGCATGATAATTTCTTATTGAATTGTTTTAATTCTTTGCAATTAGATTATGAATCGAGCAGATGTAATTTGATTGTGAATGTTTAGCAATATTGAATTGATGAATCGAACAGATGTTAATTTAATATTAAAGGCTATTTTTAATAGGAACTTAGATCTAGTAAATTGCGAGAGCCTGTTAGATCTATGTTGATTAATAAATTGCGAGAGCCTGTTAATCATGTTATCTATGCATTGTTAATTATTAATTACTTCGTTCTATCCCGGAATATTAATTATTGGTGAACCTGTGACCCTAGGTTTCCTTATTATTGATTCTTTTCTCCCTAAACTTATTCTTCGTAGTATAGAATTCACACCTAAAAATATTGGTTACTTAGATAATTTAGAGTATAATAATTAATTAGAATTAAAAAGACCTGTTTCCCTGTGGAGTTCGACCCTACTTCCTTATCTATCTTAGTTAGTGATTTAGGTAATTATTTTTTATTAGGGGATACGACTTTACCCTGTCAAAATTTGGCGCCGTTGCCGGGGAAACGGTTTTATTTTTGTTTTCTGATTATATTTTTGTAGTCTAGATTATCCCCCCTTTTGCCTCAGAGAACATTAGTTCTTTGAGGCAAATCTCATACTTGTCTTTAGTTCTTTGTTTATGCCCAGGTGTTCCAGATCAGGTGACATCCCTTTTGATCCTGAGATCGAGCGCTCTTTTCATAGGCAAATGAGACTCTATAGACAAATTCTGGCGGGTTCTGAGGAGGACAACGATCGAAGAGATCCTCCCCTTGATTCTAGTGACACAGATATTCCTTCAGATTCAGAATCAGAGATGACGGCCCAGAAGAAACTCAGTGACTATTCGCAACCGAAGCTCACAGATTTCCCGCACCTTACTCCCACTCCGGCTCTAGATGGGGTTCAATTTGAGATCAAGCCTCAATTTATCACTATGATAGAGAGGAAGCAGTTCAGCGGAGCTAAGGGTGAAGATCCCAATCTTCACATCGCAGATTTCTACCAATATTGTAACACCATTAGACAAGCCGGGGTCACGCAAGACCAAATCAGGGAGATTCTTTTTCCCTTTTCATTATGTGGCAAAGAAAAATTATGGTTTAATGGTTTGAATAGAACTGCACTTGGTATTACTGACTGGGAAACTCTTGCTTTGAATTTTTATAATAAATATTATCCTGCAGAGAGAACAGCGGTGCTAAGGAGTGCTATTCAGAACTTTGCTCAAGAGGCCGACGAAACATTATATGAGGCTTGGGAGAGGTTCAAGGATCTACAGAGAGAGTGCCCCCACCACAATCTAGCACAATGGCAATTGATCCAAGCATTTTATAATGGACTTGGAAATTCTTCTAGATCAGTACTAGATTCGGCAGCTAGTGGGAGGTTTATGAATTTAAATGTGGACGATGCAGGACAGGTTATCGAAGACATGGCAATACACAATTCCCAATATGGGAATCCAAGAGGGTTTGCAAATAAGGGAAAACATAACGTCGATTCCGTATCATTTTTGCAAGCTCAATTAACATCTATTTGTCAAAAATTAGATAATCTTATTGTTGCTCCTAACTCTGTAGCTAATGTTTCTGCTGCTGCTAACCATGAAGCTTTTTGTGAAAATTGTGGAATTGTAGGTCATTGGGAGCAAGATTGTCGGAGCTCTATGGAACAAGTTAATGCCTTTCAAACCTATAGGCAAAATAACCCCTATTCCAATTCCTACAATGCCGGTTATAAAAATCATCCTTATCTTTCATACCGGAGTACCAATGTACAAAATCCTCCACCTCCACAACAACCACAACAGCAAACACCACCACAGCAAAAATATTATCATCCTAATGCCGGCCAGAAAAGCCAAGCATCACCCTCATCATCTTCCGACCCTGCCATGACAGAAATTAGAGCAATGCTTGCCAATATGCAAAAGCATATGGAGAGTAGGGATGCGCAAATTGATTCTATTCTAGCCCATAATAAAATCATGGACAATCAAATTGCACAACTTTCATCTACCCTACAATCCCGTCAGAAGGGAGCTCTACCATCACAACCTATCCATCCTACAGATCATGCTAATGCAATCACTCTAAGGAGTGGTTCACATTATGATGGACCTCCTATGCCAAAGGAATATAGACCAGTTCCTGATCTAGATTCCTCTATACCAAACGGTAATCCTGCTAGCCCTGCAGGGCTACAAATAGATACTAACCCTACTAATGTTTCTTTGCAGGGTAAATCGCAGGATAAGGGAGGAGATGTGCAGAGCCCAGTTATCAAGCTTCCATTCCCTAATAGACAACTGAAGAGTAAGCTTGATAAACAATTCGGTAAGTTTTTAGAGGTTGTGAAAAACCTGCAGGTAACAATTTCTTTCACTGATTTAATCACTCAAGTACCTGCTTATGCTAAATTTATGAAAGACATTCTGACTAGGAAAAGGTCCTTTAATGAAGTAGAAACTGTAGCTTTCACAGAGGAGTGTAGCGCTTATTTGCAAAATAAATCCCCTCCTAAATTAAAGGATCCCGGTAGTTTTTCTATCCCTTGTCACATTGGGAATGTTTTTATTGATAAAGCTTTGTGTGATCTGGGTGCTAGTGTCAGTGTCATGCCATCATCTATCTGCGCTAAATTAAATATGGGAGAATTAAAAATTACTAATATAACTTTGCAAATGGCAGATCGTTCGGTAAAATACCCCTTAGGTATTTTAGAGGACGTACCTGTCAGAGTTGGTAAATTTTTCATTCCTGTTGATTTTGTTGTTTTAGATATGGCAGAGGACACACAAATACCCATTATATTAGGTAGGCCTTTCCTCCACACTGCAGGAGCGATCATTGATGTAAAAAATGGTAAACTAACCCTTTCTGTAGGTGACGATAATGTTACCTTTAATTTAGGGAAGGTTTTGAAAGGGCCTATGTTAGAGGAAAATTGTTGCTACATTGATAAAATTGATATAATGGACGATATTTGTGATGATAGCTTGCCACAGGTTCTTGCGAAGGATCACTTAGAGGAAGTTCTCTGCGGGAATTTATCTAGCGACAATGCAAGCGTTTGGGGTAATGAGGTACAGGATATTGAAAAGGCTCTTTCCTTAGAAGAGTTAAGCCCCAAGGAGACAATGAAGGTAGTAAATTTAGTTCAGGAATCAAAACCTGCAGAGGTCAAGAAACCTGAGCTAAAACCTCTCCCTTATCATTTAAAATATGTTTTTCTCGATGAACAGGAACTACACCCCGTGATCATCAGTACTGCACTCACTGACCTACAATATTCCCAACTTCTAGGGGTCCTCAAAACCCATAAGAAGGCTATAGGGTACAATATTGATGATCTCAAGGGTATTAGCCCTGATTTTTGCATGCACAGGATTCATCTAGAGGAAAATTACAAGCCCTGCATTCAACCCCAACGAAGATTAAATCCCAACATGCAGGAAGTAGTCAAGAAGGAGGTGATGAAATTACTTGATGCAGGTATTATCTATCCTATTTCTGACTCCAAGTGGGTAAGTCCTGTGCAGGTGGTACCGAAGAAGGGTGGGATGACTGTGATAACAAATGAAAAAAATGAATTAATTCCCACTAGAACTGTAACAGGGTGGCGTATGTGCATAGACTATCGTAGATTAAATATCGCCACTAAAAAGAATCACTTCCCTCTTCCCTTTATAGATCAAATGCTTGAGAGGTTAGCCAATCACAAATTCTTTTGCTATTTGGACGGGTATTCGGGATTTTTCCAAATTCCGATTCACCCTGAAGATCAGGAAAAGGCTACCTTTACATGCCCTTATGGCACTTTTGCATATCGTAGAATGCCCTTTGGTTTATGTAATGCACTCGCTACCTTTCAACGTTGCATGATGAGTATTTTTTCTGATTTCATAGAGTCTATTATGGAAGTCTTTATGGATGATTTTAGCGTATATGGTTCTTCATTTGATTCATGTTTAATTAATCTCGCTAAAATTTTGAAAAGATGTGAAGAGTGCAACTTAGTCCTTAATTGGGAAAAATGTCACTTTATGGTGACAGAGGGAGTAGTCCTTGGCCATATTGTATCTGATAAGGGCATACAAGTAGACAAGGCTAAAATATCAGTGATTGAGCAATTACCTCCCCCAGTCAATGTTAAGGGAGTTAGAAGCTTCTTGGGTCATGCGGGGTTTTATCGCCGCTTTATCAAAGATTTTTCTAAAATTGCTAAACCACTGACACATCTTTTGCTCAAGGATGCCCCATTTATTTTTACTGACGAGTGTCTTGAGGCTTTTAACAGGATTAAGCAGGCTTTGATATCGGCACCCATCATATGTGCCCCCGATTGGAACCTTCCTTTCGAGATCATGTGTGATGCAAGTGACTTTGCACTAGGAGCCGTGCTCGGACAGAGGAAGGACAAGGTTTTGCATGCTATTTATTATGCTAGCAAAACCTTGGATGAAGCCCAAGTCAACTATGCCACCACAGAAAAGGAGTTTCTTGCTGTTATTTATGCTTTAGAAAAATTTAGATCATATCTAGTTGGTTCTAAAGTTATTGTTTTTACTGATCATGCAGCACTAAAATACTTGATAGCCAAGGCGGAATCAAAGCCAAGGCTACTCCGGTGGGTTCTCTTGCTCCAAGATTTCAACATAGAAATAAAAGATAAAAAGGGAGCAGAGAACGTAGTGGCAGACCACTTGTCACGTATCAGGTATGATGAGGGTAAGGATTCTTTACCTATAGATGATTCTTTCCCTGATGACAACCTGTATGCAGTTGTAGAGCATCACCCTTGGTATGCTGATCTTGCTAATTATTTAGTGGGTGGTACTCTACCTCCTGACTTGTCCTACCAACAGAAAAAGAAATTCCTTTATGATGTTAAACATTATTTTTGGGATGATCCTTTTTTGTTTCGTGAGTGTGCAGATGGATTATTTCGCAGGTGTGTTCCCGAATGGGAGGTTCACGGCGTCCTTACCAGTTGTCATACTTCACCCTATGGTGGACATCACGGCCCCACTAAAACGGTGGCTAAGATTAATGAGTCAGGCTTCTTTTGGCCTACTATGTTTAAAGATGCTAACACTTTTGTGCAGGCTTGTGACTCTTGCCAGAGGACTGTCAACATTTCGCGGAGGCATGAGATGCCCCAAACTGGGATTCTCGAAGTTGAAATATTTGATGTTTGGGGTATCGATTATATGGGGCCGTTCCCATCTTCCAATGGGAATTGTTACATACTTGTAGCCGTAGATTATGTGTCCAAGTGGGTAGAAGCCATAGCTTCACCAACAAACGATTCTAAGGTAGTCATCAAGCTCTTCAAGAAGATCATATTTCCCAGGTTTGGTGTTCCACGAGCTATTATTAGTGATGGGGGTACCCACTTCCATGAAAAACAGTTGGATAACCTCCTTAAGAAGTATGGCGTATATCACAGAACAGGGCTTAGTTACCACCCTCAAACTAGTGGTCAAGTTGAGGTCTCTAATAGGGAAATCAAGGCGATCCTAGAAAAGGTAGTAGCCAAGTCAAGGAAAGATTGGAGCATGAAGCTTGATGACACACTTTGGACATACCGAACAGCATTTAAGACACCGATTGGTACTTCACCTTATAGATTAGTTTATGGTAAGGCATGTCATCTTCCCGTAGAATTGGAGTACAAAGCCTTTTGGGCGATCAAAGAGCTTAATATGGATTCTAAGGCCGCGGGTAAGAAGAGACTTATTCAACTCAATGAGTTGGATGAGTTTAGATTGTCGGCATATGATAGTGCGCGGATCTACAAGGAGAAGACCAAGAAGTGGCATGACAAGAGGATCTTACCAAGAGAGTTTGCACCGGGTGATAAGGTTCTTCTCTTTAATTCTAGATTGAAGATTTTCCCAGGAAAGTTGAAGTCTAGGTGGTCCGGTCCCTTCACTGTCACAAAGGTGAAAAAATTTGGTTCGGTGGAGTTGGTGAATGACAAAGGTAAGAGTTCAAGGTAAATGGCCAAAGGTTGAAAGTGTATCATGAAGGTGCTACCATTAGAGATGTGGAGGAGACTCTCCTAACTCCACTTCCAACATGAGCTTCAAGGTGGTAAGAAGGTCGTGCGGGACCTAGATAAACCAGCGCTTTGCGGGAGGCAACCCGTATTTCATGCTTTCTAGGCTAGTTTTCCTTTTCCTTTTTTTTTTTTTTTTTTTTTTTTTTTTTTTTTTTTTAGAGAGGCGAGGAGAGTGATATTTCACCAGTTTTAAGTGTTGTTGTACAGATATGAATTTGACAGGTATAAAGACTTAGAAAAATTTGACGAAGAAAAGAAATCGGAGAAAAAGGGTTGCTCAGGCCCGATCGGGCGAGGCTCTCCCGAACGGGCGCGCAAGCAACCCAGATTTCAGCCGCAAATTCGCCCGATCGGGCGCGCAAGCAAGCTTGAAATCGGACCTATTTTCGCCCGATCGGGCAAAGCAGCCCGATCGGGCGCGCAAGCAGGGTTGAATTCAGAGGCATTTTCGCCCGATCGGGCGAAGCTTGCCCGATCGGGCGCTTTTTGTGGAAAATCGAGTGAGAAGGAAAAGATATGTCGGGCGAAGCTCGCCCGATCGGGCGAGCAAAGGGAGAAAATTCTCTTCGCGTTCGCGCCCGATCGGGCGGAGCTCGCCCGATCGGGCGCGCAACTGGAGTTCAGGAAATTCCCCCCTTCGCCCGATCGGGCGCGCCATCAGCCCGTCCCCCTTTATCTTCTTTTTTTTTCTTTCTTTCCTCACTTTCTCCTTATTTCATCTTCTTCATTTCACTTTCTCTCTCTAAAACCTCCATTTTCAAACCTTCAACCTACACTTCAATCCAAGATCTCCTCCAATTCTTCCATCCAAACTAAAAAATTCTTACATATTCCATCTCCCCTCATCCTCCTCTACAATCTACACTAATTTTCCCCTATTTTCTCTCAAATATTCTCAAACCCTAAGAGAGAGAAACTTTCAATTTGCCACTATTTTACAAGAAGATGACCTCAAAGCGTTCAAGGAACCAAAGGGGTGAGAGTTCGAGGGCACCACAACCAACAATCAACCCGGATCTTCAAATTCCGGGATGGGAGGAGGTTGTCATTACCTCGGAGGAGCAACGGGTTAGGATGGTCAATCTCATCGATCGTCAGGTATTCTCTACCCGTTTTATTCATCATCCCACATTAGTTAGGTTAGGCCTAGATAAATATGTGGAAAAATTGTTCAAAGGTGTAGGCATGAGTGGTTTTTTTCAAATGTGCCATGATACATATGATTACTTAACATTGGAATTTATCTCAAGTTTTAATGTTATTAAAATGAATGCACTAATTACTCATGTACAATTCCGATTATTAAACAACGATGTGAGACTAACTCTTAAAGAATTTTGAAAGTTGTTTGATTTAAAATCGGATAAACCTATTGAACCCTCTCAAGACCACACCGCCGTGGTCTATAAGAGGCTAACTAGGGAGGATTTAGTGAACCTCCAGCATGCCAAAGGGACGTGGATTCAACATCCCGTCCCAAAACTTTGGCAAAGATTTGCCGGCCTCACCATTTTTGGGAGGCATGAACCGGCAAATGTTAGGAGAGATGAATTGGAACTATTGGCATCCTATATAATTCCTACTGCTGAAAAATTGAACATACCCCATAGGATAGCCAATCACTTCCAAAGGGCGGCCGAGGCTAGTAGGTCTAGGGCACCTATTTACTTTGGGGGGTTAGTGACCCACATTGCTAGGAAACACCTAGGTTGGAACCCGGATGGGCATAGGAAAGTTGTGGGATCGAACCTCATGGACCTACCCTATTTAGGGAGTTTGAACTGGGTGCAACCTGTGGGGAGTGATACTTGGTGGATAGTCCACCGACAATCGGGTAGGAGAGACCAAGCCTTTACCTTACCCAACCCTGCCTTGACCAAATTTGAGAGGGGGAAGCCCTCTTATACTTTCGAGATAAATGGTCAAGGTGAGGTTCAACCACCTCACCCCTCACCACAACCCCACCATTCCCCCATTCACCACTCACCACACTACCAACCACCTCCACCCTTCACCTATGGCATGCCCACTTCCTCGGTCGATTACAACGTCGACCCCAATGCCCCATATGACTTTTCGGCTTTTAGGAGCCAATTAGACCGCATCGAGACGGGGCAAGGGAGAGTTGAGGGTATGATGCAAAACCTAGACTCTAGGTTAAGCACCTTAGATGGGCGGGTTGGTCATATAGAGAGGAACCTAGGGAGAGGCCTTTATCCCATGTATGATGATTACGCCCGTCGGGGGGCTATTTCTCCCGATTCACTTACTCCCGATTGGTTCCAATACCCCCAAGGAGGGTATTCTCACCCCGGTGCGTATGGTACTTACGTGGACTACTCTTCGGTCCACGGATATGGGGGTGATGCTCCTTTTGGGGGTATGGGTGGGAATGTGGACCCTAACTACTATGCAGGTGGTTCGGGGTATGGAGGTGGTGGCTCTAGCCATGGAGGAGCCGGTTCTAGCCACGGCGGGGGCTATTCGAGGATGGATGAGGATGAGGAGTAGGCTACTCTCCCAAGTCAATGAGGGCATTGCTTGATTTGGCTTGGGGGGGTGTTCTTTCACTTGGTAATTCTCTTCCTTTTTTCTCTTTATTTGCTTTCTAGTATAGTTTTTATTGCTTTCCTAGTGTAGTTTTTATTGCTTTCTTATATATGAAAAATACAAAAAAATTGAAAACTAAAAAAAAATTCAAAAATACGTTCCAATGAATTGTAAATCATGCTTCCCTGTGCCCCATGATTAAGAAAAATTGTTTTGATTCTTGGTATTTGATGATGAATATTGTGGATTTGTTGGTCATGATTTGAAGTTTGATTGCTTGGATTCCTAAACATGCGTCAATTTTGTCCAACTACTTGTGAATATAGTGCTTGACTAGTTGATTTGGTTAGGAAATGAATGATAGTTCCATAATTCCTGGTATGTCAATGAATTTGAGTATTGATTTGCAACTATGAGTAGTGTTTCATGACTTATTATTGTGCACATGAGGAGGACGAAGGCGTTCATTCTTTTAGGTAGCCTTCAGAGTATTAGATACATTTGTTCCCTTCTTGTTACCCATGTTGTTGCTTGTGCCCTTTTATTGTTTATTTAGCCACATTACAAGCCTACATGAGCCCCATTGGTTACTAGTCCCAAGCTTGGCTTGGGGGAGCTATTAGTTGGTGAGGTGAGGGAGTTGTGGTGTGAATATTATTTGCACAATGTGGGAATAAAAGAAGAGTTATTGTTCTTTGATTTCTAATTGGAAAATATTGATGTTGTGTTTCAAAGTTGAAATTTCCAATATGAGTTAAAAAGAAAAAAAGAGCAAAAGAAAAATGTTTGATGTTCAAATGCTCTAAGTGAAGGTTAATCAAAAGAAAAGAAAGAAAAAAAAAAAGAGTTGAGTTTCAATGTAAATATTTCAAGTTATGAGTTCAAAGTTTGTTTTTCACTCAAAGTTCCATATTATCATATTTTTATGAGTGAAATTGTAAGTGTTGGGATTGTTTATATTGTTTGGAGTATATTTGGTGGATTGTTGTTGGAGTTGGTTATGTTGGAGATGTGTATGATCATTATTTTTGATCATGGGTTTATTAGGTTTTGGCTCCCTTTTAGCATAGCTTTTCTCTCACATAATCCCAAAATTATCCTACCTTTACCCTAGCCTTACATTACAAGCTTAAAAGACCTTCCGACCTTGTGCATAGAAGTTATGTAAATGTGAAAGTGTTGTTTATCAATGCAAGTTATGACTTGGCATATTTCGAGTCGACTAGTAGGATGAGCGTTCAATGTTTTTATACACACGAGAGTGTGAGTTGGGAGGGCATTGTTCACATTAAAGGGGTTGGTTGGAGAGCGATCGAGTACATTCTTTACTCGCCACATAAATGAGAGTTGAGTGTGTGAGCACTAGTCTTGAATTCTATATGCTCCTGTGGTTTGCTCTACTTGACAATTGTTGGGGAGGAAGGGTGATTAGATGAATAAGATTGATTGATGTTGAAGCGTGTTCACTATATTTGCCTTGAATCGTTGGTTTTTGATTTGATTATTGGGGTGAAGTATGTTTTATATGTTCATTGATGAGCTCTTTGCTTAGGGACAAGCAAAGGTTTGGCTTGGGGGAGTTTGATATTTCTATTTTATATAGTGTTTTATCCCCGTCCTTTGGTCGTTATTAGTAGTGTTTTTGGCTCTTTCGGGCCACTTTTATTACTAATTTGTGTGTTCTAGTGTTTTCGTAGTTTTAGTTGTATTTTACAGGAAATTGCACTCTTGGAGCATTTTCCCGGGCTTTATTGGATCGACTACGGAAGCTAGAAGGACACGACCACTTTTGGAGCCCAGGATCGGTGAGAGCCGGTGATTAAGGGCTCGGTAATTGGGATCACGAGGCATTTGGACCAAGTATTCGAGACCCGAGAGGAAATCCGGATTGGGCCGAGAAATCTAGCCCAATCGAAGTTCAAGCCTCGAAGAAGAAGACCGGGCCCGATCGGGCAAGCATACGCCCGATCGGGCGGATGCGCGCAAAGGCACCCTTAAGGAAGAAGCGCGCCCGATCGGGTGAGCGTAGGCTCGATCGGGCGCGGCATGCCAGCAGTGGGCGTTGTAAAAAGGCGGGCCCGATCGGGCGGCCCTTCGCCCGATCGGGCGCGTGTTTTCTTAGTAGCTGATTAGTTTAGTTCTAATTCTTGTTTTTAGGAGAGGTTTAAATACGATTTGTACGGAATTATTAGTTACCTTTTTTCTTAGACTTTCTCTCTCTACTTAGTATTTTTCTCTCTCTTAAATTCTCTCTAAACTTTTGTTCTTAATACTCCCTTTAATTCCAGATTTATTTTTGGTACAATTTCTTTCCTTTTTAATTTCAGCTATTTTAATTGTTTTCTTGATTATGCTTTTAATTATTTACTTGATTGGCTTAATTATGATGATTAGTGAGTAGTTCCATTCTAGGGTTTATGGGGATCCATAATTAATATGAAGGGATAGTTTGTTATTATTGATTATTGATATTGCATGATAATTTCTTATTGAATTGTTTTAATTCTTTGCAATTAGATTATGAATCGAGCAGATGTAATTTGATTGTGAATGTTTAGCAATATTGAATTGATGAATCGAACAGATGTTAATTTAATATTAAAGGCTATTTTTAATAGGAACTTAGATCTAGTAAATTGCGAGAGCCTGTTAGATCTATGTTGATTAATAAATTACGAGAGCCTGTTAATCATGTTATCTATGCATTGTTAATTATTAATTACTTCGTTCTATCCCGGAATATTAATTATTGGTGAACCTGTGACCCTAGGTTTCCTTATTATTGATTCTTTTCTCCCTAAACTTATTCTTCGTAGTATAGAATTCACACCTAAAAATATTGGTTACTTAGATAATTTAGAGTATAATAATTAATTAGAATTAAAAAGACCTGTTTCCCTGTGGAGTTCGACCCTACTTCCTTATCTATCTTAGTTAGTGATTTAGGTAATTATTTTTTATTAGGGGATACGACTTTACCCTGTCATTCATTCCGCCTTTTTTTAAAGAACACTGGATGCACCAAGCATGGTGCATCCGCCTCCACAGAAAAAATTTCAGCAATGGGGCACTAAAAAAATGAAGGGAGTACTACCTTTGTCCCATAATATACTTTATAGTTAACCATTTTGCACTTTTTTAAAAAAGTAAAATAAACAAAAACTTTTTTTGCAAGTTACAACCATTTAAGTTTATTTTTGCAAATTACAACTAGAAAAACCACCAATATTTTAAACTTCAATCAAAATTCAATTTCCAACGACTTTCATCTGAATATAGCATCATTAATAATAATGATATAAAAAAATAACCCTTGGTCTATATTGGAATGACATTATTTTTAGTTCTAATTTGCAAAAATCAACATAAATGGTTGTAACCTGTAAAATGGTATTTTTACCGGTTGTAATTGACAAATTTTCCGAATTATTATAATGAAGAAATATTGTATACTGTTACCAACAACAAAGCTATAAATATATTTTGTGCGGTTGTTATGAAAAAAAAAAGTTGACACTAAGATGAGTATCCACTGTGCAGAACCTTATACTAATGAAAATTACTAGTGTTATAACTCATAAATGGCTCAAGCTAATAGGGGCAGAGAAATCATCCACCAATTAAATGATAACTTTTATTTTAAATTCTCAAGTTTATGGTATAAGTGTGTCAAAAATGATGACCAAAGATTATTCAATATATGGATTATCAATTCACCCATACATATAACATTAACATTCGAGATTTCGAGGAAATCTAGTATAGGATTGAATACTATTGATTTGTACTATTGAATTGGAGCTAAAATTTCAACTTAACCCTCATAATACAACAATGGGGCAATCATGGATCATCTACTGACCTACCTTCACCCTACAACTAGATTTGATCATCTTTGGCTTGGTTTGAACATTCTAATTCAATTCAAATTTGTTAAAATTGGTCAATAAATAATATTTCGACCTCTATCTATCCTAGGCTCAGAAAGCCTATTCATTCGACTATAAACACAATCCCAAGTGAAAAAAGTAGCTTATTACTAAAGATCTACTAATTAGAGCAATATTTTAAAGACATAATATTATACTAGTATTATATTAGATATGATATATAATCAATATCGGAAAATACTATCCGTACTCCTGAATTCAGTTCAGTTCAGCTCTTAATTTATGTTTAATGATATTGCTAATGATATAAAGCCAAATTTCATTGTTTTAAGCTCTTATTACAACGACAACAACAACAACAACATAATAATAATAATAATATTAACAATAACAATAATAATAATAATAATAATAATAATAATAATAATAATAATAATAATAATAATAATCAATATGTAATAAATAATAATAATTTAATAATAATCATCAATAAATAATAATAATAATAACATTAATAATAACGATATCATGGGGCGATTAGGGTGCGATCAGGTTTCTCGTCCTCGTCAATAATCCGGCAGTTTCCACGTTAGTTTTCCGGCAGGTTCATCGGCGGCTTCTGCAGCGGTGGTCCGGCATATATAGGGGCAGCAACGACTCTGTTTTCTCGTTCAATTTGGTGCTGTTTTAGGGCGTAATTCAGGCAGTTTCCTGGCGGTTTTCAGGCGAATTTCTGGTGTATTTTTGGTGCAGCGTCGGGTTCTAAAGCGGCTTTCTATTCAGGTCTATTTTCTGGCAGTTTATGGGCAGTTTTGGGTGTTTTTGGGTGCATTTTCAGGCGATTTTCAGGCGATAATTGGGTGTGTTTCCTTGCTGTTTTCTGGTCAGTTTTCTAATGAAAATTGGGTGTGTTTACTTGCTGTTTTCTGGTCAGTTTTCTGGTCGGTTTTTGGGTAGTTTGGCAGCCGTTTGTTGATCAGTTTCGGGAAGGTTTTTGGGTTGTTTTCTGGTGCGTTTTCTGGTGTGTTTCAGGCATTTTGCTTGCTGTTTTCTGGTCAGTTTTCTGGTCATTTTTTGGGCAGTTTGGCAGCCGTTTTTTTTATCAGTTTCGGGAAGGTTTTTTTTGTTGTTTTCTGGTGCGTTTCTAGCGGGTTTTCTGGTGCATTTCAGGCGGATTCTGCAGTCGGTTCAGTGGTTTTTTGGGTGTGTTTTTGCAGTGGTTCAGCGAAGGTTCTTCGTTGGTTTCTATTTTGGGTTTCGGTGATCTATATTTCCAGTGATTTTTCGATATTGGGGGCTGTTTTGGAGCAGTTTTGGGTGCTGTTTTTGCAGCAGTTTCTGGTGCAGTTTCTTGTCCAGTTTCGGCAGCTCTTGGGTGCAGTTTTGGGTGCTGTTTTACGGCAGTTTCTGGTGCTCTTTTGGGCGTACTTCAGTTTTGGGTGGTGCAAGTCATCTATGTCGGCTGCCGTTGTGAAGTTTCATTGTCCCTTTGTGGGTCTTAGTGGTTGTCAAGATGGAAGTGGAAATGGCCTTACTCGACGTTCTCTAATTAGGCATCTTAGTGATCGTCATTGTTGTATCGGTGCGCGAGATATCACCCGACATTCTCTAACTTCTAATTTAGCTGTTTATAATGAGGCAGAAGTTACTTTTAGGCGTATGGGGATTTGGTTATGTGGAGTTTGTTATAAAACGCACACGTTTCGTTCTAAGTGTCGTCATGATAGGGATGAGGATGTTTCGCCCCCTGATGAAGGAGATGGTATTGTTCGTTTTGTGCTTCATAATTTCACCAAGCCGCAAGCTCCTTCTTCTCCTGCTCGAGATGGTATTGGTCATGTGGATGGTGAGGTGCGAGATCATAACAGTGGTTTTGATGTGGCTCTCCTTGATTGTTTTTTCTCTAAGGGGTTTCGCACTGTTAAGTCTATCCCTCCCAAGTGTCGTTTGGGGTTTTCTCGGGTTCTGAAAGGTGCTCTTGATAAGGTGATCTCTAAGCCTGATGACATTTCTAATTGGGTCTCTTTGTTGGTGTTACCTCTTTGCATCCTTAAAATCTTTCGCCCTCGGAGTAGTCGTGAGTCTCGGTCTGCGGTAAGACGTCGGCATCAGGAAGAGAGTATTTCCCGTGCTATTTGTTCTTGGAATGTAGCGGGTGGTAATTTGCAGCTTGTGAGGGAAATTTTGGCGGAGGAATCTCCTACTTTGTCGGTGGTTGATGATGAGGACATTGATTTGGAGGAGCGTAATATAAAGCAGTGTCGTAGGAAGATTTGCGATGGCCATTACACTGCTGCAGTTCGGGTTCTTTCTTCTTCAGGCGTTGCTCCTTATAATGACGCCACTCTTGCGGATTTACAGTCCAAGCACCCTTCATCTCCAGCTCCATCCTTGCCTGATATACCTATTGATCACCTTCATCTCGTAACGACTTCTGCTGTTGTTTTGGATCGGATTAAGAGCTTCCCCCGTGGCACATCATGTGGTAGGGATGGTTTGCGTGCTCAACATCTTATGGATTGCTTAAGTGGTGCAGCTGTGGCAGTCTCAGATGAGTTGGTTGACTCTATTACCGGGGTGGTTAATCTCTTTCTAGCTGGAAGATGTCCTATGGAATTAGGAGAGTACATTGCTAGTGCTCCTCTTACGCCACTTGTCAAGCCCGGTGGTGGTATCCGTCCTATTGCTGTGGGTACGGTTTGGCGGCGTCTCGTTTCGAAGGTGGGTGCTGTTATGGTTGGTCAGTCTTTAGGGAGTTACTTTGATGGCCTTCAATTTGGTGTTGGGGTTTCTTCAGGTGGTGAGGCAATTCTTCATGCGGTGAATCGGTTAATTGAGGATCGTGGTTCTGATGTGGGTCTATCTATGTTGTTGGTGGATTTTCAAAATGCCTTCAATCTGGTTGATCGTTCGGTCATGTTAAGTGAGGTACGTCGCCGTTGTCCAGGCATTTCGCGATGGGTTGAATTCTGCTATTCTAATCCAGCCAGGTTGTACTATGGGGACCAAACCTTATGGTCATCTCAAGGGGTGCAGCAGGGTGATCCCCTTGGTCCTTTGCTTTTTTCTTTGGTTTTACAACCTCTGGTGTGTAAAATTAGAGAGACTTTTGATGTATGTCTTCAGGCTTGGTATTTAGATGACGGCACGATTATTGGAGACACTTTGGTGGTGGGGCAAGTTCTGCAGTTGATTATGGAGGAAGGACCTCGTTCTGGGTTATGTCTTAACGTGGAAAAAACTGAAGTTTTCTGGCCTACGGAAGACCCTCGAAGCAGGCTGGTGGGTGTCTTTCCGCCTAATATTGCTCGACCTTTGCGTGGTGTTAGGTTGCTTGGAGGTCCCGCTAGTTCCGATTCTGGTTTCTGTGGTGAGCTTGTGATGCAGAGGGTGACCAAGACCATTGCCCTTATGGATAAGGTCGCTATGCTAGATGATCCTCAGTGTGAACTGTTGTTACTTAGGGCATGTACTGGAGTTTCAAAACTCTACTTTGCATTACGTACTTGTCCTCCTAGTACTTTTGAGGTAGCTCAGCGCACTTTTGATGGAGCTCTTCGATCTTCCTTGGAGCGTATTGTTACCGCTTCGGGGCCTGGGTTTGGTGATTGGCAGTGGCGGCTTGCCACCTTACCATTTGCGTTTGGAGGGCTTGGTGTTTATTCTGCAGGTGATGTTCGTCACTATGCTTTTCTTGCTTCTCGGTTGCAGTCTGCTGGGTTGCAGACACAACTTCTTCGGCATACTGGCATTGTTGGTCTTGGACGTGCCTTTGAGGATGCGTTGTGTTTGTTTAATGGAACAGTGGAGTCTGACATTTTGAGTAATCCGAGTGAGGTCGCTGCCCCTAAACTCATGAAGAAATTGGCAGATATGTATTTCACAAAGATTACCGCTTCTGCAGAATCTGCTTATTCTTTAACTCCTCGACAATCAGCATTGTGGAAATCACAGCAGGGTGATCACACCTCTGCTTGGCTCCGGGCGGTTCCTATTTCGGGGTTGGGTCAGACGATGAACGCCAAGACTTATCGCTGTGTGTTGTCCTATCGGTTGGGTGTTCCATTGTTCTCTATCTCGACGTCGTGCTCTGCTTGTTCGAGGGTTTTTGCTGGAGATATTTTCGGTGATCACGCGGTGTGTTGTGCTGGTATTGTGGGTATTAAACATCGGCATAATGTTGTTCGGGATACCCTTGTTGATGTTTGTTATCGTTCTGGGATTTCAGCGAGAAAAGAGGTTGACATTGGGTTGGCTGGAGGGAACGACGAGGCCCTCAGACCTGCGGATGTGTTACTTTATTCATGGGATCGTGGTCGCGATGTCTGTATTGATTTGACAGGGTCTTCTCCTTTGACACAGTCAGGGCTATCTGACTTTATTCCTGGGCGGGTTGTGGCTGATGCTGCTCATCGGAAGCGGGTTAAGTATGAAGCTCGATGTCAGGCGATTGGATATGGTTTCATTCCCTTCTCCTTTTCTTCGCTTGGGGAATTAGAGAAGGAGGCTGTTGCGTTACTGAAGCGGATTCAGCGGTTCTCGACGACGCAAGACATTGGGGCTCGTGCTGCAGCTCATATCTTCACTAGGGTAGGATTTGCTATAGCTAGAGGAGTGGGGGCCCAGATTGTATCTCGGCTTCCCACTAATTTATTGTAGGTTGTATGACTTTTGTTTTTGATAATAATAATAATATTAATAATACTAATAATAATAATAATCAATAAATAATAATAATAATAATAATCAATAATAATAATAATAATAATAATAATCAATAATTAATAATAATAATATGTACATTTGTATATACACATATGTATAGTAATAAATAATCAAAGATCACTAATCCGTAGTTAAAAATCACTAATTAATAAGTTCAGTTCAGTTCATCTCAGTTCAGTTCAATTCAGCTGAGTTCAGTCAATCGGAACAGGCCCTAAGCAAGGGCAAAATATTTGAAAAAAATGTGTAAAGTTGGGAAAAGCTACACGTACAACGGTCGTATATGGGCCCTCCCACATACAACCATTGTTGGCTGCAATTGATTGGTTTGCATTTTGAGTTCCACTTTTCCCATTTAGTTTCTTCCTATTTTTTCCTCCTTTTTGATGTGGCACGTATATAACGGTATTGTATGTGGGCTACCGCATACTACCATTGTATATTTGTACGTGTAGCATCGCTCTGTAAAGTTGGAAGCAAGGTAGTACTCGTAATAAGGACTAAGGAGTATGAAGTATGAAGTAGCACACATGATTAAGCCATCACTACTAAACAACATTTACACTGCTTTAACAGCTTTACTAGAAGTGACCCCTCTTATTTGTACTGTTTTTTGCGGTGGGGGGGTATCCCTTTCTTCTTTGATTGCGACTTCACACGTCAGTGCACCAGTTCTCTGTCAAAATTCAATTGGGATAATCCGACGTGTATATCCCTCTTATCCCCTTTTCACCTTTTACTAGTAATCCATAGTTACTCCATGTTGAGAGGACATCGGCTGCTCAATAAAATAAGATTAACTCTTAGCGTATAGCACCTGTGACTTTAGCAAATATATAGGATTAAAAATGTATCATTACATGTACAATAGGTCATAAGTGGTAAATATTTTGGGAGAAAATATTCAACGTGTATAATGGTAAAAAGTATCACTACATGTATAATAGTACACAAAAAGTATTATTTAGATAATTTATATTTTAATAGTATATTATACATGCATAACGGTACATTATAATGTACCACAGTAGAGTGAACTTTTTCCAAAACCTTATCAAATTTACAATTTTGCCCTGTAAACATATAGGAGCTATGCACCTAGTTGCACTCATAAAATAAAGGAAAGACAAATTTGTCAAAAAAAAACCTTTTAAATACATCATTTTGCGAAAAAAAATCCTTTTAAAAGCTTTATCGTTAAAAAAACTCGAATTTTAATAATTTTTTATTGATAGAAACCTAGTATCACTAATTCACTTGATTTAAACTTTAATAATTTCAACTATGCGCGATATACTTTAATAATTTCAACTATGTACGATTTACTTATAATAATTCCAACTAAGCTTTGTTATCTAATAATCTTAACTAGGGATCAGTTTACCTCCAATAGTCCCAATGACTATTGACTAATAATTTTTTTTTTTTTTTGATTTAATAGCCAAATGTCAACATGTGATTAGTCTTATATATATAAAAAATTCTTATCCACCTTCACCCACCGCCAAACCCTAACCCCACCCCTAAACATGCCGGAAATCGGCTGGCCACCACCTTAGCTACCGAAACTAGCTAGCCGGCCCACTACCACCCAATTTGACCTAATTTCAACCCTCAAAATAACCCACCCAACCTCCCCGACCCCAATGATGGAATGACTTGCAGGTTGTTATTGATTATTGAGACTGGCGTTGAAGAGAATTGTGGCTTTGATCTTGCGGGTTCTTCACGATGATGAACATAGAAATCGCAGCAATGACGGAAAAGGAAGAGAGAGAAAATGGAGGCTTTGGGGTACGGTTGAGGTGGACTAGGAGGGTGGTTTCGGACTTTCGAGGTCGACAATGGCTGGTAGAGGACGTCCGATCGTTTCGGTGGTTAAGTTGGGTTAGTCGGCCGTTTTTCGACAAGGTTAGGGTTCCGGCGAGGTTAAGGGGAGTGTGGCTATAATTTTAAGTTTTTTTTTTACTTGTATTTTTTTTAATTTTTAAATATTTTGGACCAATCAATCACGTGCTGACACGTATCATGGTCACCTGTTATAACTAGTTATCATTGACTCGTCGTTGACTGGTTGGGACCATTGGAGGCAAACTGGTCCCATAGTTGAGATTAGTAGATAATAAACCTTAGTTGAGATTATTAGAAATAAATCGCCCATAATTAGAGTTATTAAGTAATTTTCTTTTAACAAATTGGTCTTACACGATGATAATGATAGTTTTCGTTGTGTTCTTGTAAGTTTAAGGTCACAAGTTCGAGCCTTACATCTATGCTACTTGTGTGCACTTATATAATCTAAAGAGTTTGCTATATACATTTAACCGATACTCCCTATATGCCAATACTCCCTTCGTCCCAAAAAGAACGACCCATTTGGGTTGATTACGCGGGTATTAAGGAAGTTAAGTAAAAAGAAGTAAAAGTATATTGGAAAGATAAATTTACATGGGGTTTGTAAAAAAGTTGAGAGAGAAAGTAATAAAATAACATGGAAAATGAAATTTTTATACGGGGAAGCTAATTTTCAACAAATATTGTTGCAAATTGGTGGTGTTTTAATGCAAATGGGTCATTCTTTTTGGGACAAAGTTTTGGCCAAATGGGTCGTTCTTTTTGGGACGGGGGGAGTACTAATTAAATCCCAACAATATTGACTAAGGTTTAATAAAGTAGTGGGAGAGCCTAATTGCTTGTGTAAATGCTACGTAACTATGCAAGGTGATTTATTCAAAAAAATCTACTTGCCACGTGGTTCAAGGAGAATGGTTACAATTCTTACAAACCTCATCTATTATTAGTCGAATTTTGATTTCAATTAGAGAATTCCTATATTAATTAATTAATTAATGTAAATCATGCATTTTTTTTTTTTTAACTCATGCAAGTTTATATGCAACTATATACGAAGTGTATAAATGCATAATGCTCAAAGTATCAATGATATAAACTAATGATTTATTAGGACTTGTTCTATTTACTTAAAACAAGTATATCTAGTCTGAATTTTTTAAGGTCTGATCTGGTGTGGTCTGATCTGATTTAACAATTTGACTAATTTTTTACCGCATTTTAATACTAATTTTTAAAGAAAAATATTAACAAAATGGATCTTGTTAGATTCGTTTCATTATGAACTTTTTAAATATGTAATTTTTATAAATTTTTTTAATACGCAATTAACAATATTTAGCGATAAGTAAATGATAATAAAAAGTTTTGATCTGGTATGATCTGAATCTTTTTTACCTGATATAAATTTATTAAGTAATAAATATCTGAAATAAGTTGAAGAGAACAAATCCTAAATCGGGAATGTTTGCATCTCGCAACCAAAAAGTTGTGCGATCAAACTCCACTAAGAGGAACTTTGGAGTGAAGATTCCTTTATTCTTTCCCCCGCTTTCAAATTGCCTAGCCTGCTTATCCAGGCTGAGAGAACCAGTGAGAGGTTCCGGTCCGATAGGATCCTTCTACTTACCAACCAAAAATAAAATAAAGTTAAATATTGATTAATTAGAGTATTTTAAAAACTAATTGAGATATTAATGGTATGACAATTGCCTTGTTCTATAAGAAAGTTTGGAGTCTGTCTCACACATGATTAATATTAGAACTACTCTAATTAGTGGAGTGCTAGCCAGCTTAACTAATTGGACCCACATAACATAAGCCATACATGCAACTAACTAATCATGATGAAAAGACCACTTATGATTAAGGTTTGTACTAAATCTTATACAGTAGCTTAATTAAACTGTACTAATTTAAGATGAATGTACGTGGTAACTAGTATATAATGCTGGTACTTGATATACATACACATATATGGTATCACTATTGTATCTGTTCCTTAATGTTCTTGCTACTTATTATTTGCATAATTGCATGGGAATTAAAGCAATTAGGAGGAGATAGTAGAAACATGGCAACAAGTAGGGAGAAGAAGTGACTAGTAATTGACAAATGAACGAACAATGCAAGACGTTCGGGTAAAATCTATATTAACACATTACAAGCAGATGTGTCAAAAACGAACCAAATCGACCCTAATCCGACCCAAACTAAAAAAAATAAAAATAAATTAGATTTCGACTTATTTAGACACAATAATTTAGTATGTCTTATATTAGAAATAGACTAGGCCCTACTTGAATTCATTGAACCCCACTAGTACACCTCTAAATTTGTTGGAAGAAAAGTGTAGCTTAAATTACTACAAATAAAAGTAACGCTAAAACATTTGGAAAAAAAAAAAAAATGATTAAATAAACGTGCACTAATTTAAGTTGAGCACTTTGAACTTTAGAATTGATGCTTGTTCCACACTTCCACTTATTTATATGACTTACATCTTGTATTCTTATTGGAGTAAAACTTAAAGTTTTTTTTTTTTTTTTTTATTTTTATTTTTTTGAACCCTATTAAAGATTTAAAACTTAAAGTTCATTCCTTTTTATTCCCTAATTTTATTAAAGCACAGATTTTTATGAATACTTTTTTATTTTTTATTTTTGAATAATACATTGTTTGAGCTCACAAAACTTCATCAGTCCCATCTATCAGATCATTCAAGATCACCATCACAAATGTATACGTACATTATTTAACCAATACGCCGACCTAGCTCTACGCCCAAAAAATATACCAAAGTATATATACAGAACTCTTAGAATTTTTTTACTAGGGAATCATATAAATATATGTTTTTTTTTTTTTTTTTTTTTTTTTTTTTTTTTTTTTTTTTTGAGGAATATAAATATATGTTTATTGAATTCTATTTTAAATTTATACTAGAGCACCATCCATCTTATAAAATACTCCGTATAAGGTAGTGTGTTGTATTTTATTAATATTTCCTAACTTAAAAAAATAATACATTATAGAGTAGATGTATACATTTGATTGTTGAAGGTCATTTTTAAGAATACACCAATTGTTTCATCACATCAGTATAATAAGGCAGTGTAGTGTATTTTATAAATATTTCCTAACTTAAAAAAAAAAAAAAAAAAAAAAAATAATAATTATAGAGTATATGTATACATTTGATTGAAGGACATTAGTAAGAATGCACCAAATTTTTTTATCACATGCATCACATTTATTTTGATAGCTAACTTGTGCATTGTACATGCCAAAAGGGCAAAAACTAGTTATTATTGAAATTGAGCTAAAGAGTATTAGTTACATTATATCAAGTTAATAAGTTATATATAGAAAAATATGTATAAGAAACTATGTTTAAGCTAGGTTTGGGTCGGTTAATACTCCCGAGTTATTAAATGTACTCACATTGTTTTTCATTTTCAATGTGTGTGATCCGGAGCTACACCGGTTGCTACTCTAATTACACAGCCTTGTGATTATATGTACTTAATAGTTACTTTTAATATTTATATTGCCTTTTTTTTTTTTTTAATTAGTCCTTATAATTTGCAATTGTATTCAATTATTTTCATATTTGTAACATTGTTGATGATTGACTAAGATGGTTAAATAATCATACATCCTTCTTTTAATAGGTTAGGTGTTCGAATCTCTTAATTCTTAGGTTTTTTATGGTCGGTTCAAACCTTTAAAACTCGCTTGCATCAATTTATGTGTGTAATGAATGACATTAAACCACGATCGACATTTGGATGAGATGATGTGGAGAGAGAGAGCGCTATGTGGCATATATGATGAACTTCACTATGATTTATGAACGACTTTTATTATATATACTTCTATAAATTACTAGTATTTGGGTCCAAGCAATTCCTAGTCATAACTTTAAGATTAACCATTATTAGTAATTTAGTATACATTATTTATGACTCAATATTATCTAATTATCTTAGTTAAATGACAAATTTGTCAAAAAAAAAACCTTTTAAGTACACCATTTTGCGAAAAAAAACCTTTTAAAAGTTTTTTGACAAAAGAATATTTTATTTTTAAAAGAGAGCATAAAGTATGAAGATCAACACACATTGGTGGTAAGAAATTTTGTGATGGAATTGAAGGTTACACGTTTGAATCTTTAATATTATGACAAATTACTTTTTAATTTATTATTATTGTTTTAAGTTGATGAAAAAAAAGGCGATAAAATATGAAGGAGAGTGTCATGTATCACGTAAATATTCTATAGGACACAATTATAGATATATTTTTATTATAGGTGCACTGTAACTTTTAATTGGATATTGGTTTACTCAATATATTAATTATTGGTACACCGTACAAGACTTTAAATATGATGCCATATACAGTTACACACTTGTTTATTTTTTTTGACAATCAACAAAGTGACTTAGTCTTAAACCCTAGTGTCATCATCCAAATAAGACATAAAAGATGAGCAAATTAAACTCTATTGGTATGCATAGATGTGAAATACGAAGTAAATGTAAAAATGAGGACATTCAATAAGATGACTAGAAACCATGTCTATTATAGTATAATTAATTTAGAAATTAAAACTAATAAAATATTGCAAATTAAGTAGTCATTTTATCTTCCTCTTACAGGTTAAAGTGATTCAGCTTTGCAGATCATGTTTGAGAGTAATTAGGGGGGGGGGGGGGGGGGGAGGTAAGAGAATCTTCCTACACTCAAGAAAATGTATTGTTCTCTTCAGCTTAATTTCAGTTCAATTTCGCTCCAATCACTTAAGTTTATTTCCTAATTTCCTTTTCTCATAAAAAAATCATTTCAGTTTAGTTCGATTCAGCTCCAATTAGTTTAATTAGTTCAGTTCAGCTCAGGTTAGTAAATCAGAACAGGCCTGATAGTTGGTGGAATTCAAATTTATGACCGACCGATCTCAAAGTTACATGATAAGTTTTCCACCAACTTCATCAAATATGTTTGGTCAAAATATTTGTAATTTAGTATTTATAAAATTCTTATAAAAAATTATAGGAAAATAAAATGAAATGATGGAGTCAAGAAAGTTCTGATATATATGGTACATGTGTATCGTATCTATGTATCATATTTTTTTTATTTTTTAAAAAGGATGTATCATTAAAATATTACATCCCATTAATTTGTATTAGAATTTCCAATTTTCAAATAAGACAAAAAAAAAAGGATAAAGAGAATATACAACGATCGATACATACGTTATACACGTAGCATTCAAGCTAAGAAGACTGCTCGTATGTCGTATGCCGTATCTGTTAAAGTACATGTACATGCATGCATAAAGGATTAGTTAACAAAGTTTTTAAATTAAAGTGGCTAGTTTGAGCTTTTTCAATATCTTAATTACAAATTAGAAATGAAGTACAAATGTCAAATGATCGATCTTATTAAGAGCATTGTACACCAAACATGCGATAATATAATATACTAATTCATATTAGAGTGGAATTAAGGACAAATCATAACATACTTTATTTTGATTTGTTCCGTCTAGAATGGAATATGCTCTTCCTACGTGTATTCAATATTATTCTATGTGAAGTTATTTATTTTGGAATTTGGATGTAGAAATTTGGCATAGTTTCACCTAGTGTGCTTGAGGTTATACATTAAAACGATTTTAATAAGTATTTACACCATTATAATTTACGAAATATTTTTGTATATGTTGTGTAGATTATTAACATTGGTCAAATTAAATTATACTTTGTATTGATAAATGTATCGGGTTAAGAAACAGATTGAGTATAATTCTATTTCCATCGAAATACCAAAAGATTTTTCAAATAGGACAATAAAAAAAATATATAAGTGAATGAGGTATACGAAGTATAATTTGAGTGGTTTTTGTATGAAACAAGGCTTGTGTAGTTCACATTAATTTTGCTTATTCAATATGATCTAATCTGTTATGACCTGATATGATGGTCTAATTAGACCTATCTTTAACCTTATGTGTACGATAATAAATAAAGAATAACTATATCAAGTGAATTTTTGTTAGATTTTGATGAATGTGCGTTTTATTAATATGTAAGTTTCATAATTTTTTTATCATGAAATTAAAGATATTTAGCGATATAAAATCGTACATAAAACGATGAATTGATCTGAACTTATTTCGGACCTGTTCTAATTTACTGAACTAAGCTGAACTGAACTAATTGGAGCTGAACTAAACTAAACTGAATTGAAATGGATTGTGTATGAGAGAAGGAAATTAGGTTTTGAACTAAACTGATTGAAGCTGAAGAGAACATGCCCTTACTATAATCCGAGCTGAACTATTGTGTTTTTTTTTTTTTTTTTTTTTTTTTTTTTTTTTTTTTTCTGATTTGATCTGAACTTTTTTTTTTTTTTTTTTTTTTTTTTTTTTTTTTGTTTGTTTATGAAATAAGTGAAAATAACGTGAACTAAACCTAGCTTAAGTCAAAACGGAGAAATAAACTCTGAAAAAGTTAAAATAGGCATAAATAGATGGGACTAACCCAACAAAAACCGATGGCCCATCTATAGTACAACCCGTTGGATGGGATATATACGTGTAAAGATCTAATGAGGAAGTTAAACAAACAAAAAATTAAAAAAGTAGAACATGCAAAATGTAAAATGCAAGCAATGTATAAGTAAGGATTAGTTTAATGATTAAGCTTAAATTAATGCATTAATAAGTGGGGTCATAGATAATGTATATGTAGGTCCATACCCATTAAGAGTGAAAGACATTCATCCACGTGATATTTGGTGGAACTTCGCCTTCATTGATGTATTCAAATTTCTTTCTTTCTTTCTTTTTTTTTTTTTTTTTTTAAAAAAAAAATAAAAAATAAAATACTTTGTATTTATTTATTTAATTTTATTTTCTAATATTTCGGCTCAAGAACAACTTCCTTAACTCTTATTATATGTTTGCATGTTCAAAGTATATTTGGTTTTGGCCTTAAATAGTAAAAATTGTTTTGTTGCAATAAACAAATAAACCTTAGACTTACTCCATAGATTATTATATCAAATTATCATACCATATACGTTAGCAAGTACCTCACATGTACAAGTATATATTAATGTTTATTAATTAATGTTCAAATATTTAAGTATATAATATATGGTACATTAGGAAGGGGGTAGGGGAAAGCGAAACCTTGAGGTGTTTGAATTTGACTAATTTTACAATTTGTCTGTGGTTATTAGAAATACAATATACGAAAGTGTACTTAATTTAAGTAAACCCTACCTATTAGGCACTTTGCTGTTTTTTATTTTAATTTTTTAATTTTTTTTGGGGGTGTTTAGAGAGCCACAAAAGGCGGAGTAAGAATCAATCTCATGATTTTCTAGAACCGAGAGGAAAAACTCTAACTATTTGAGTTATACCTCACTCTCTAATTTTTTTTTATCTTTCGTATTGAAGTAATAATGATGTCTTAAATTGTTCTACTCATGAACCGGAGAATTGATATCGAGCTAGAAGTAGTGTCTAGTTTGATTTAGGGAGGTTCTTATCGCCTTTTGTTAAGGCTTAGGCGTAAAAAGGAGACTTTTGCAGATTGATCACTAATTTAAGATAACACCATATCAACAAGGTTGTCATATAATTTACGAATAACTTATCGATTTATCCGAGCTAGAAAGGAAAACAAGTGTTAAAAGGACAACGATGGCCCTCCTTTGGACATTGCCTAACCCGATTAAGCACCGCATGCCATAGTAGATGATGGGGACATATAAAATGTCATGTATACTTGAGTAACTCATCATTCTCTTAGATGAGTCATACTCCAATACCCACTTTTGAAAAGTTTCAAACTTATTAGATGACATTTATTTGATTAATCCAAACATAATTAAAAAAAATTAAGTAAATTACATATGACATAAGCAATTAGGTGCTTTGTTAAGTCATGAGTGGCAACCAAGAGTTGTATTAATAAATTATTTGATATTAATATTGAAAAATTCATATAAGTTGGGTATAAAAGCAAATTTCAATTATATTATTTTAATTAGAGCATCAAATTCAAAGCCTCTTTCTTTTTTCATATAAGTATGGAATAAGCAAATTTAATGATGACTAAAGTATACTTTTTAATTTAATTATAAGCTAATATAATAATTAACATGTGTCTTTGATTGGATGGTGGAATTTACTATGACATTCAAACAAGTTAAAATAAATCAAGTAATGATATTCCACTTAACATACGTATAAGGTTTATCCAATAAATTGCTCACGCAAAGTTTAGCATGGATCTTGACTAATTTGGCTAATGTCTAATGATGTTTAGATAGGCCACCAAGTACTCTATTTCTTCGTGGAGCTGGCCAACTGGGGCATAGGCCGTATAGTAACAATTATGTTATTATGTATCGATGTTGTACCGACGTTTCGTTGTGGACTTGTGGTGAAGTTTGGTAGGTTAATTCGATCATCTCTAAAAGACTAAAATGGTGTGTTTTTATTTTCGGGGATATATATGTCATCTTACACTTTTTAATCTAAACCATACCAAATTTTATTACTTCGTCCGTTTTTTAAGCCATATATGATATCGATAGTACCATTGCCTCCATTCTTGCTTTTAAAACACCATAAACATTACCACACCTTATCCCCCAATCCCCTAAACATGAGAGTTTTAAGAGTGCTACTAATCATATCATATCATATCATAACTAATATATAAAGCTAAACTTTTAGCCAGGCGATGAGACAGCGACACTTGGCGTTCCAACTTTTCGCCAAGTGTCGTGTCAAGTAGGATAGAGTTATATAGAATGCGACGAGACAGTGACACTTGGCGTTCCAACTTTTCGCCAAGTGTCGTGTCAAATAGGATAGAATTATATAGAATTCAATTTGTAGGATAAAAAAGGTAGTTTAGAATTTTATTTTCAATCAAATTTAGATAGAATTTTAGGATAAAATTGTTAATTTAGAGTTTTATTTTTTTATAAAGTACCAATATTTCATATGTACAAATTGAATTATAATTTTATTCAAAAAAAATTAGATTATAATTCTCATAAATTATCATATAAATTTATTTTTTGTATCATAATATATTTTTGGAGCGAAGGAATTAGTTCAAAATGTACCACATCCATGGTTTATAATATATTCTAATCAATTAAAATAATATACTTCACAATCTAATATAATTTTATTACTGTGTGTAGACCTGTCAATCAGGTCGGGTCAGGAGTCATTTCAAACAGGGTCAAAAAATATTTTTCACCAATATTATTATTATTTGTCATTATGTCTACAAGTTTAAATTGCCACAAAAACACGCCAATTCCTAACTAATTTTGTATCAATGATATGTTTTAAAATTTGACATATAAATTGAAATATATCTTTAAATTTAATAAACAACCCGGGCATCGCCCGGGCACAAAACTAGTTACTTTATAAACTTCTTTTTGATCAATTATATAAGACCATAAAAAAAAAAAAAAAAAAAAAAAAAAAAAAAAAAAAAAAAAAAAAAAAAAAAAGCGAGCCACTATAGGAAAGCAAAATTTGGGTAGGATGTATGTACAAGAAAACATGTGTAAAAGCCAGAGATTATGACCCACTATCGAAGATGTACAAGGACTCAACACCTAAGAGCATTAAACTCGTAATGTAGTCAATTTTGATGATAAACTTACTAAACTATATCATATTTCTATTAATATAATGTATTGTATATTAATATCATATATTGTGTTGGTAAGGAAAAAAAATAATATAAAAAATATAACAAGTCGTCTCTTACAAATTAGTTAGATCATTTATATAGGTCAACGCTTCAGAGTAAGGCTCAAACTCGTGAACTTGCTTGACAGTATGAACTATGAAGTACTTATCCTCGTAATCAAAGTATTATAAACTTAAGGAGGTGGGTGATTGATGGGGTCATATTATTCATAACTTCATACAAATATCAATGTGGTGTAAATAATAATGAAAGAAAGAGAGAACTTGTTGTGTAGTAATCCAGCTAAGCAGTCCAATCATTAGAATAGCATTAAGCCATGGAAAACAAACCTTTCCTCAAAATTATGAGGTGATGAGCTTTCGAAATGCGACCCACTTACTTACTTTGCTTGTCAAAAATATTTTGGGATTGATTAGCCTTCAGAACTAATTCCAACTTAATTATTCAGGCCCCACACGTTCCACAAAATATCATCTCCATTAAGGAGGGTTAAAAGAAGCTTAAAAATCGACATTAGTTTTATGAGACGGGTGTATGGTAAGACTCGGGTGAGTTTTTAATTACGACTATCTTTTATAGGGAAGACCGATGACTATCATAAAATTAAGAGATTAACTTAATATCCCTCGCAAGTGAGCTGAGACTAGTTATCCTACATTGAAGGAGACAAGGGGGATGAATAGCATATAAGTTCGATGCACTGCTTCGTCTCTATCTATCACCATTTGGTTTAAGAATAGAATGAGCTTATGTTAAGCTTTATAAAGATTACGAAAGACAAGGGAGACACTGTAAAAGTCTCATATACTTCGTACAACCACGGGAATTTCCTACAATGAAAAAAAAAACGTAGTTTTCTAAACATACTTCCATTTAGATAGGTGAGTAGTGAAATCAAGATGACTCCTTTGGGGAGAGCAGATGAAACGACGAATATAAGAAAAAAGGTAATTGGCCAAATATAAAAGCATGATAACTTACCATGAATCTTTTAACCATCTATATACTTGATCGTAGTAAGAGTTAAAATGCATTTCCTATGAATCAAATTACACAATTAACGCTTGAAATGAGGCTAGAAACCAATAAATTAAAACATAGTTTCAGAGCTGACTGATTATAGCTAATCCTATTGCCTTTTACATATGCATTTCCTATGAATCATATTACACAATTTAACGCTTGAAATGAGGCTAGAAACCAATAACTTAAAACATGGTTTCAGAGCTAACTGATTATAGCTAATCCTATCGCCTTTTACAGAAATTGCTAGTGGTGAAAATGGCAGGGATCAGAAGTTGCGACGATGATTAGAAACAGGGCCAAAAGGTCTAGTGGATTAGCTTCATCCTGAAAAACTTTGCCTTCTCTAAAGTGAGCACAGGAATTTCAAAGGCTTTCATCAAGTTTTTACCATATACGGAGTAATTGAGAATGAGACTGTGGTTCTATACATGCTACATCATGAATTAGTAAATTGCATTCAATATTCAAATTTTGAAATGCAATAATTTCGAAATTTCCATAAACATTACATTAAACTAAGTTTCAGTATCAAATCCAATATTCCAAAATCCTTCAGGGGTCAGTGGAGGAGCATACCTGTACCTATGCCTTGAAACACCCTCATGATGTTCACACCGAAACTTATGTCCATCAACTTCTCCATCTTTAGCATTGGAAAGGACAGCATCATAAAATTTCTTGCACTGCTTGCATTCTATTCCATTCAAATTTTCCCGCTCAGCTTTTTTCCGAACAGGTTCCACATATTTAAAACCTTTTGAACCATCACCAGACCTAGGAGCTTGCAACTGCTGTCTTTTGGGCGCAGATTCAGCTCTCATGTCCTGTGTCTCGTCATCTGAATCCATGTCTTTTGGATTTTCAGCTGGAACATCACGTAAGCTATCCTTCACACTCTTGTGCAAATTTCCCCTAATGTCTTCATATGGTGTATCAAGAAAATCATCATGCGGATCAGGACCACCGGGACTTTGACGAGATCGAGTCTCTCTCCAACCAGATACAGGGCGCTTTCCACCAGTTAATGAGCCCAAGTTTCTGGTCTTCCTACTAGTGGTCCAATGGTTTCCAGTAGGAGAGTCAGACCCAGATGAAGATTTGGAGCTTAACTTCTGATTTAATCTGACAAATTTCTCACCATCTGAGCTCTCCATAGTGTTGATTTCTTGCTTCACTTTGTTCAACTCACATGCCACCACACTACTTGCTAAATTTCTCTTCTTGACTTCTGCAAAATACACATGCTTAATTATTTACGCAAAGTAGTATTCTAACTGTAACTCTCTTACTCGTAATAACTAATTGGGAATGAATGGAATGATGGATGCAAACAAAAGAGCCAAAAACGGTTGTAAGGAAGTGAAACCCTTCTTTCCAACAACAAACAGATTGACACCACAGGAATGACACTCATGATACTGAATTTACATAAACTATCATTAGTCAACAGAAGATGAAAGAATCCAGGATAGTATTAAGCAACAAATCATACGATTAGAGTTTGTAAAGGTATATACTTTGAGACAGGAAAAATATATTGCGCAATAATTTTTAAAGCTAGTCCTTTTCAACGATCCTCACCAGATAATGCTAATTTTGTTTCATCACCGTTTAATGGATCACCTTCTTCTTCTTCTTCTTCTTCTTTCATTTGAAGCAACAGTTCTTCATTGGTGAGACCAAACTTGTTGAGCAGATAGCTGTGTTGAGACTTGAGTCTTTTATAAGCTGCATGAAGATCTCTTCGTCTATGCTTCTCGGTGGCTAACTCTGTAGTTTTTAGTTCAATTTGCTTGACCAAATCATTTTGAGGTACTCTTGCGTTAATTATTCCATCATCCCTATTTCTAAGACTCTCTTGAAGCTTCTCACCAAGCATTTTTTTCTCTCCCTCAAGTGCAGACAGCAGTTGATTCTTCTTTGTCAGCTCGTGTACTAATTGCTCACGCAACTGCTTTCCCTCATCTGCTTCAGCAATTTTTCTCCTATATCCATTTCTGAGACTATCTAAACTGGTTTCCACATTTTCCAGCTTCATTGAGAGTTGTTTGTTTTCTTCTTCACTTTTGATCAGCATCTGTTCAGTATTCCTCATCTTCAGCTCCTGTGAATCAATTTGCCTCTGCAATTCCTTCGCTAATTCTTTTCCATTGGTTACATCTTCATTCTTCTCCTGAAGCTCTTTGTCAAGTGCATCAATCTTTCCCTCAAGTTCTTGGGATTTGTTAACAAGAAGCTTCATTCTTTCTTCATGCTCTTTCACCTGCAGGTCCCTATCTCTGAGAGTAGTGGATTTCGCCTCAATGATATCATGTAATTTAGCATGTGATTCCATAGCATCTTCAACTTCTTTTGTCTTCTGCTGCAGCTTATCCTCCAATTCAGCTACCCTTGCTGCTAGTCTTGACTTCTCTACCATGAAAGCTTTACATTCATCAAGGACCAATTCCTTTTCGAGAATTAGCTGTTTCATTTGAAGCTCGAGTTTACTTTGCCTCTCTTTCCACTCATTTTCAGCAGCGTTTCTGGCTTCCAAATATATCTTCTGGACAGATTTTGCACTCGTTTGAATATTGGGGTAAAGCTGACTGCAAAAGATATACTCAATCTGGGAAATTCTATCCTTGGCTTCCTGAATTGTAGCGACCAGTATAGTGCTAAGCCCTGAGACATACTTTGTATCATGGCTCTCTACCTGATGACTTACTTTAGGAGACTTCTCTAATTCAGTAATGTGCATTCTGCAGTAATTAAGAAAGAAATTGAAGTGATCATTCACATTTTCACACTAACAGAAGAATAATCAATTTGCCTAACAACAACGACGACAAGTATATATACAGCTCGTACTCACCAATCCTAACAACATCAACAATTCTACGATGTTTGGTGATCCGAGATTTTGAAAATGGGATACGAATTAATACTTGCAAGTTGCAACCAACGAGTTTTCATCTTTTATAAACGATTCAACTGCCATTGCCTTGGTTACTATAAGACTTAAAGTATCAATAATACTTACTAGTTCCGTTAGGGGTAATTCCATAAAATAGATTACAAACATAACTACGGTTTCACAAAGAGGGGTTCGACTCGAGCAGAGCTCGAACAAAGTAGCCTCGGTTCAATTTCGATAGGATTTAGGCAAGCTCAGTTCGAGCTCAAAGTTCGACTAGCTTTAAATCCAAGATCGGATTGTGCTCCAATAGCCTCAAATTTTTCCAATTCATATCGTGGGATAGAATAAGATCGAAAATTGCAACAAATTAGCAACAATTTCAACTCAATTATCAAATTAGGGTCGAAAAATCACATTAATTTCTTCTAGCTTAAGATATCATTCATATCATCATCAATTGCACATTGAAAAATTCGAGAAACAAAATGGCTCATTATAATGTTTCACAATTTCAGTAATTATAACCAATACTAGTTCAATAATCCAAATTAAAAGAACCCTAAATTGAATTTAGACTGACAATCAAATCAACGACTATGAAATTCAAGCCCTAGATTGGGAAATTAATATTCGAGGATTACAAAAGAGAAGAACATCGTACCTTAGAAGCTGCTTCAACGGAGGAGAGAAAGCTCAGAAGCCGCTACAGTAGAGGACTGAAAGTGCGCTTCAATGGAGGAGAGAGAAAGAGATTTTCAGCGGAAAAAAAATAGCGCCAAACGAGTACAAATGAAAACATAGGAAAGTAGACTACATAATGTCAACCGTTACATCTACTACGGTAAACAACAGAGTTGTACATAGGAGTGTCTATAATTTGGATTAAAACCGAAATCCAATCAAATCTAAATCGAGTTATCAATTCGGATCGAATTCGAACTTTAAATCAGATCGGATTGAGATTTTTTGAAAATTCGGATTTTCGGATTGGATCTAATTGGATCCAATTCAAATTGAAAACCGAATTGTAAAATTAAGCTTGTATAAATATGTATTTCTTTATTTTTTAAACTTTAGCTCAAATACTTACTACTACATAACTTAAATTTAATTAATTAATGACTTGATGTTGAACTATTTATTTTAATCTTAATTTTTAAAACTTGTTTTTATATTAAAGCTTTATTTTTATAATCGCATTAGGTGCTAAAAAAAATAATGTATTATAATTCGGATTTTCTGATCGGATCCAAATAACCGAATTTTAATTCGGATTGGATTGGGAGAGAAGTTCGGATCGGATTGGATTGGAAAATTAAAAACCGAATTCTATTTCGGATCGGATTTGGATTAAATCCAAACCGAAAACCGAATGGACACCCCTAGTTATACATCAATTGATCAATACTCAATACTTCAATAGTAACAAGTTTTGTTTTCTCTAACAAAGTGTTGACTCACTTTAACTTAATAAGGTTTAATCCTGAGGTATGAGATTTGAATCCTATCAAGTGAGGATACTTGGGGAGTAAGGATTCCCGTATCCTATCCTCTACTCCCAAGTATCTGGTCCAAAAAAATCCGTGAAAATTGAGATGTGGTCAGGGAAACAAACCCAAATATTGAGTTAACACTATTCTTATGCTACTTGGGTTCTTGCTTCTTCCAATCCTCTAGTGGTATAAATGTATGATAAGAGGAAGGAGCAAAAACCCAATGGCACATACATAGTAACATAGAGCCTATAGGACCCATCAAGCCTCTAGCCCCCTTGCAGGCTTGCAGCTTGCTAGACAAATGCAACAGGTTAGCCAAAATTTAAGTAATTTATCTTATAATCTTTTATTGCTCCTATGAGTCCTATCTAAAGATGGCAATGGGCATGCCGGCGCAAGGTCTAACACGAAAAAAGAACGACACATTACTGTATATGCTGAGCCGTAAGTCGCTTTTATTTGATAGATGCACGATAAGGCACAACACGACAAAGCATGTTAAAATCAATGAAAATTTTGCTTAAGCACGCAAGCCTTGCACAATGGCACACGGGCATGGGCCGTGCATGGGTCAACCTTTTGAAAATTTCGGTTCGACACGGCATGTAACTCATGGGTCGGGCCTAACCAACTCCAAAGCATGTTGGCCCGGCCCGGCCCAGAGCCAACTTTAGTTCTATCGAGGCATGCATTCTTGGGTAAAAGTTATTGTTTATGACACGACGTACGCTATTACATTTAAATATAAGCATTGCCATGACTTTTGATGCATTGCCCTCCCCCTTCTTTTTATAACTACCACCATCTATCAACCACCCTCTAGTGCCACTTCCATTAATCAACACATGATAACCAGTTAAGTTTTTTCAATTGTCCAATGACGATGACAATTGAAGATCACACTTACACCTCAATATCGACATCGAACATCCTTAACTGATGGTTTTAAGTGACAATTCTTGATAAAATTTTGTTTGCATATTTTGTGGTTGTTAAAGTCTTGGTCCTGTGTGATTTTAGAATTGATGGTGTCTACGAGGAAAGGGAGGAAGAGGGAGACGGGGGAGGGAAAAGAGCTATAGGAAAATAGCAAAATACGTCCACTGTCATGTGCGACATCGAGTAGTTCAATTTGTTTGCACAAGAGACTTTAGGGCATGATAAACCAAAACACAACCTTATCACAGATAAACCCAACAGTCACCTGAGTCGAGTTAAAATTTAACCATAGTTAAAGTCTCAACCAATTAGAAAAAAAAAGCATTTAGTTTTAATTCATGATGGATTCAAAGAGGCACAAAAATCTTCCAAAAGACAAGCAAAACCCATACCCTCCACATTTTTCTAAGACCTTTTTATTTTTCATTGAATTTTTTTTGAAACTTTCATATTTTTCTTTTGAGATAAAATTAGATTAGAAAAATTACCCCTTAAAAATTGGGAAATTTTTGTAATTGAGAAAGAAAATAGCGGCAAACATTGAAAAACCTTAAACCAACGTTAATGGTGGTCCTTCATATTCATGTTCATGGTGTATTTTGATTCAAATATACTTGTTTACGAAGTATAGTTTACTTGTTTTTCGCCAGGTATTTCTTCAATTCAGTTGCTTTTACTTTCAATTTCTCTCCTAATTTTACGAACATACTGATTAAGCGTTGATTCTAGGGTTTTGATTTTAGTTTGAAAAATGTTAGGGTTTTTTGCGGGTTAGTTTTGTTCGTTTCAGTTAGTTGAAACTGTAATTTGGATCAATTTGATTCCATTTTACTAATAAATTACTATTCATTTTTTTGTTGCTGAATTTGATATTTTGCTGGGTTTTGGAATTTGAACATGGGTTTTATATTGTTGAATTCAGTATGCAATTTTTGTTTGATATTTTGCATTTTGGTAAATAGAATGAATTTTGATGGTTATTTTGTAATGTTTGTTAGTATGCTGAATAATAATGTTTGATTGCAGAGGGTATACTAATCCTTCATTTGCAATTCATAAAAGAGGGAATTTGATTGTTGTTGGACATTGTTTTGGAGATTGTTCTTAATTTTGATTTGGTGTTTTATAGAAATTACTTAGTCCCTTCAGTTTGTTTGTGTATTTGGAGATTTGATTCAAATTTGTTGTTATGCTTAAGGGTTATGCTGTTTAATTGAGATTCGGAAGATTTGGATGATACTTTTGCATATTCATTGAGTGTACATTGATAAGGGTGAAAAGAATTGGCATGGAGTGCAATAAAGATGATGCAATCAAGGCAAGGGAGATTGCGGAGAGGAAGTTTGATGCCAAGGACTTACCGGGGGCCAAGAAATTTGCGCTCAAGGCACAGAATTTGTATCCTGGTCTTGAGGGGATTTCGCAGATGTTGGCAACTCTTGATGTGTATGCCGCTGCAGAAGATCCAGTGCTAGGGGAGGCAGATTTTTATGGTGTGCTTGGTGTGACCCCTAAATCAGACGATGATACGATAAGGAAGCAATATAGAAAGCTTGCTCTTATGCTCCATCCTGACAAAAACAAGTCTATTGGAGCAGAAGGGGCTTTTAAGCTTATTTCAGAAGCCTGGAGCTTGTTATCTGACAGAAACAGGAGAGCTGCCTATGATTCAAGAAGGAACATTAGGGGTTTTTCGCAGAAGACTAAACCTCCTTCTCAGAGTTCATCTGTGCCGCCTGGTGCTAATGGTTTTTACAACTTTGCTAAAGCTACCATGTCTAATCCCAAAGTTAATAAAAATGCCTCCCCATCAAATGGCTCTTCTGTTCCTGGTTCATCTAAGAAGGCAAATCAGAATTCTTTCTGGACTGTTTGCCATAGATGTAAGATGCAGTATGAATACCTTAGATGTTATCTTAATCACAATTTGCGCTGCCCTAATTGCCGCAAGCCATTTTTCGCCATAGAGACACCCCCACCTGTTTCAAATGGTTCTGAATCGTCAAAACCACGGGAAGATTTCCAACACTGGCAAAACTCTCAGCAGGAAGCGAGAAACAAAAGTAGTCATAATGCTGGGCACAACACAGATAACTCACAGTGGACTCCATTCTCAGGAGCAGCTGGTGTTTCATCTGTTTCTCAAGCTGCAAATGTGGTTCAACAGACATATGAGAAGGTTAAAAGAGTGCGTGAGGAAGCACAAGCTGCCAGAAAACGAGAAAAGGCTAAAAGGAAAAACGATGCTTCTGGAGAAATGATCGGTTCCTCTAGCGAGAAAAAGAAAAGAGTGAGTGATGATAGCAATATGAACAATGATCATATGGGCCTTGGAGGTGCTGGAGTTGGCATATCAAGCACAATCCCACCTCCCAGGCACAGTGGTACTAGGTGGTCTGGGTCAGTTTATGCAAATAGAATCGGTGAACTCAACCGTACTAGGGAGCTATCCCAGAGCGAATTGCGTAGCATATTGATGCATAAGGCTAGGAAAGAAATTCTTACAAAAATAGCTGAATGGAATTCTGCTAGTATGTTAAACAATGCTGCTCAAAAGGAGATAGCAACTAAGAAATCTCATGACAAGGACAATAGGCAGGAAAATGTGGTGATAAATGGCAACTTGGGAATGAAGTCTAGTAAAGCAGCAGACTCTGGCTTAGTTTCTGAGGATAATTCCCTGTTAAGTGTGACTCAAGATCGGTTATCAATTCCTGTTCCTGATCCAGAATTCTATGATTTTGACAAGGATAGGACTGAAAGGGCCTTTGGAGAGAATCAAGTATGGGCTGTATATGACAATGATGATGGCATGCCCAGATTTTATGCTATGGTTCAAAGTGTAATATCTCGGGATCCATTTAGGATACGGATCAGTTGGTTAAACTCAACCACAAATACAGAACTTGGTCCTTTAAATTGGGTTGGTTCAGGTTTCTCAAAAACATGTGGAGACTTCCGAGTAGGCCGGCATGAGAAAAATGATGGTCTGAATTGTTTTTCACATAAAGTTAGATGGACAAAAGGTTCACGTGGAGCTATTCGTATCTTTCCAAGGAAGGGAGATGTGTGGGCACTGTATAGGAATTGGTCTCCAGACTGGAATGAACTCACTGATGATGAGGTTATACACAAGTATGACATGGTGGAAGTACTAGAAGATTATGATGAGGAGCTTGGAGTTGTTGTAATACCACTTGTCAAAGTTGCTGGCTTCAAGGCTGTTTTTCATCATCACTTGGACTCAAAACAAGTGAGGAGGATCCCTAAGGAGGAGATCTTTCGGTTTTCTTATCAGCTTCCTTCTCACTTGCTTTCAGGTCATGAATCTCCTAATGCTCCAAAGGGTTGCCGGGAGTTGGACCCGGCAGCTCTTCCACCTGAATTTCTTCAAGTGATAGCTGATGCAAAGGATATAGATATAGTGGAAAATCAGGCGACTGAGAGGGTGGACATTGTAGATGATGATGATGAAAAACCACGTGATAGAGGCATACGAAATACTGCAGAAACAAAGGATCATCTTCCGCCAATAGGAAAGCGCAAAAGGAAGCCAGCAGCCCAGCACTGTAAAAGATTTCGTAGTTACTCAACTGAAGTATGACAGTGCAGAACATTCAAGACGATTCAATTTCTTGACTTTCCTGTGGAAAGCGATCTGAATTTGAAGTTATTCCAGAAAATTTGTTCAGGACCTATCAATAATACAATCTTGTTGAGCCTTGGTCATCATGCTAAATATTGCACCCCTGTACTTTCAGGCTTTCAGCAAGCGAGTGAAAAACCGCTACTTGGTTGCAATTTGAAACAGAAACAATGAGGACTGATGTATATTCACAGGTTTCAGCCCAATGACAGACAGCTTGGCTCATTTGTCGAGTTTATTTGGCAACAAGCGAGTTGGGGGCTCCTCGAGTTCATGTAATATACGCTACAAGGCCTTTAAATATACAAGTCACACCTCAATTAGGCTTAGCCACAGTTGTTCTCACTACAATTGTTGTAGCTTAGGATTTTTTTTTTTTTTTTAGACACTAGTCTGTTTTCTTAGTTTATACTGAAGTGGTTTTATAAAGATCATCTGCTGAAGCAAAACAAACTTTACATTGTGATCTCAAGTCTACCCTTGGTTCTTATTCATAAACACTTGGGCGCGGTTATGATCACTGTCTCACTGATGCTTATGCTTCTACAATAATTTTCGACATGAATATAATTTAGTTTTCAAACCTAAAAAATTAAATTATAAATATACTTCCTAATTCAAATGATCTTGGCTTAAGTTGTTCTTTTTTTTTTTTTTTTTTTTTTTTTTTTTTTATGGGAATTTTGGCTTAAGTTTGTTAATGACAACATTGTGAAAGCAGGCAAAATAAAATAAAAAACAGAGTTGCTTAACTACTTTTTGCGGGAAACTCTTAATGTACGTTCACAACTTCACACACCATTTAAAACCGCCCAAAAGCCCAACTGTTTATGATAAGTTGCTAAGTAAAGTGGGTTACCTACTCCTTTGGGTATGCTCAGCTGTATGCATTATATTTCATATGCACTCTCTTAACTTCTAACGACCAATTTGATAATTGTTGTAATGACAATAAATTACACCTAGTATGGAACAATTTTGCGAAATTTGAATAGTCATTATCAGATCCTATCGAATATTGTTGTTCTTTTTAATATGGGCTATAGAATTATAGATATAACCAAGACGGTGAATTAAATATGTCTCATCAATTTGTCACATAATTTTACAAGAATTCGATATTAAAAACTTGTTCTCTTCACTTAAAACAAGGACATCTGGTCTGATTTTAATAAAATCTGATCTAGTCTGATTTAAATTTTTATTATCTGTTCTGGTCTGATCTTATTTAATAATTTGACTAAATTTTGAATGCATTTTAATACTAATCTATAAACAAAATTATTATCAAAATTGATCTGGTTAGATTCGTCTCATTATGAACTTTTCAAATATGCAATTTTCATAATTTTTTTGTAATACGCAATTAACGATATTTAGCAATAAGTAACTGATAATTAAAAGTTCTGATCTGAATGATTCTGGTCTGGTCTGGTCTGATCTGATATGAATTTATTAAGAATAAGTAATAAGTACATGAAATAAGTTGAAGAGAACATGTCCTAACTTACGTCAGTGTATTTGTAGTTCTGTACCACATGTACGATTATTCCTTTGAGTTGATTCAAAGGTAAAGGGATGTCTAAGACTCAAAGGCATCATTCCAAGGACCTCTCATTGTTCTCAATAAGAGTTCTATTGCCGGTATACCTTGAATATCAAATTCAAGAGTCAAGACATTAAGAGAATGAAATTATTCCAATGATACCAAATACTTCCTCCAACCATCATAAAAGATGTTCTTTTCGTGAGTTTTTCATAAGATAATCATCGTCCAAATAAGAATTTTTAGACACGTAAAGTGAACACTTAATTTTATATCAAAACAATATTATAGATGTGCTCTATTCACTTGATTTTCACTTATCAACTTATTTTAGTTGTAATTTGTACTCGGATAATCCTTTATTTTTTCTGAACTGAACTTATCTAAGCTCGATTGACTTCTTATTACACCTGAAATAAGTGAAAAATGAAAATAAGATAAACATAACATACCCTAACCGTAATTTATAATAGCTAATCGTTTTTTGAATCAATATAATTTATAATTAAAATTAAGTAATAAAATAAATCAATCTAATAGAAGTAGACAAGTAGAGTAGTACTCCCTCAGTACTTATTACAACGTTGAGGAAGTACTAATGAAGGTTTGATATGTATTTGCAAATACATATCAAACCTTAAAATATTAAAAAGTATTGTAAGCACATGGGGGTGAGAGAAAGGAGGAGAGAGATTGGCAAGTGGGACCAATTTTTAAATGTACCACTAAAAGCTTATATAATATCATTGAATGTGTAGTGATATTATTTATATCAATTGATCTTGTATGGACCCGGTCTACAATAAATTACCCAAAATTTGACACTTTCAAATAATATAATCACATTCTGGATGATATAATCACTCTTTTAGATGATATAATTATCTTTTTGTGAGTCATATTTTAATCTCATATTAAACCATTTAATGAGATTATATAATTATCTTTAGGATGATAAAATTTAAAAATCATCTTTTGAATGATGTAATTTACTATTTGATACTTTTTATAATGATAAATTCACTTTTTGAGTGATACATTTACATAATAGTTTCAGATGATATAATCACTTTTGTAATAATATAATCACATTTCGTATGATATAATCACATTCGTATGGTACACTAAAAGGTTGGGTCTACAATAAGTTATTGTAGACCGGGTCTATTCTAGTCTTTATATATTTCTATACGTAGCTGGTACCACTAAATGAATATACAGTAACATTGAATGAATATATAGTATCACTGAATGTTCAATGATACTATTTGATTATCTAGTGATACTATTAGTCACCTAGTGGTACACTTAAATCCAGCACGTGGGGGTGAGAGAAAAGGAGGAGAGAGATGGGTAAATTCCATGCGAAATGTCTCAAATGCCCCTTGATATGTATATACAAGTACCTATCAAACCTCCCTTTGGAAGACCTCTTACAACGTTAATGAGACACATGAAAACGTGGCATCCACGTAGACAAAATAGACCAATAATAACATGCCATGTCATAGCGTTGACGTTTAAGACTTAATCCAAAAGCTTTCTCTCTCTTCTCATAAATTAGCTCTAAACCCATCAACAACTTTCTTCAGATCGACAAAAAAGCCGCGTTGAAGAGAGAGAAAGTGTTAGACAGAGAATTTCATTGTTTTTCCGGAGTAAAGATAAAATCTGTCTTCTTTTTTCACATTTTTCGGACAATTCCCTGAAATTCTCCTGTTTTTCTTTTTTCAAACACCCAGTAATCATGGTATTTTTCTCTTTAATCCCTTTTTTTTATATGTAGTTTTTTTATATGTAGTTTGATTTCGCTTTTTATAATGTTGTAATTTGATTTTGTGTTTATTATGAATTTCTCTCCTTTTGGGTTTAACTGGTAAAGTTGTGATCTTGTTGTTGAATTTTCAAATTTTTTGATTTGTTTGACTGAATGTTAATCAGATTCATGCAATTATAATTTCCTGTAGATTCTTGAATATGGATCTTGTTTGATTAAATTTTGAAATTGGTTTGATTTTTTTTTTTTTGTTGATAAAGTGTGATAAAGATCCGTCATTTTCTGCATGCAGATGCAAATTGCAATGCATGAACTTGTTAGCTTGAATTCTAACAACAAACCCAAATCTTAATATTTGATTGTTAAATATAATAATGTATTTTTTTTTTTTTTAATGTGGCGTAATTGTTGGAATTTGTTGATTTGGTAAACCACTTGTGTTTGGTGTATTGATTAGATTGTAAATTTGTTCTTAGATTATTTGGAGGATGATTTAGTGGTTCTTTAAGGTTAATTGAATTGAAATGTGGGTAATTGGGGTTTGATATGCCTGATTTCTTTTGGTGGTAGAAGCAAAATTTTGAGAAAACCAAAGAAGAATGGTTATTGGTCTAGTGTATGAAAATGATAAATGATTGATATAATATATGGTTGTTGCTAGTTTTTTTTTTTTTTTTTTTTTTGTTGGTGATTGTGCATTTCTATGCATAGTTAGTTTATGGTGTATACAAAGTTCAATTCCATTCACTCATCAAGTTTTATGTGAAGTTGTAAAGTTATGATTGAAGATTTTTCATATGCTTTGTAATGAATGTGCATTGATTGAGATTAGCATAATGTATTTTATATTGGCTATTGAATTGGTTGTGGGATATATGTATGTATAGATTGTAGAACACCCTATGAGGATTTGGCATCTAAATGACCCTTTTGCTCATTGTGTGATGTGTGTCTTTTATGTAGACAACCTCAAGACGTGTTGCTGACAGGAAGAACGAAAAGTTCCAGAAGAACGTCACAAAGAGAGGCTTTGTTCCCGAGACTACTGTCAAGAAGGGCTCCGAATATCCTGTTGGGCCTATCTTGTTGGGTTTCTTTGTGTTCGTTGTCATTGGCTCATGTAAGCTTCTGTTTTGCTTTATTTCCTTTGTTTCTAATTGTTGGTTGTAGGAAGAAGTTTACCTTCATTTTTTACATTATATATTGTCTGGTATTACCACTGTCCTAGTGTTGTGACTATAGATTTGGGAATAGTTGAGGGCCTTGAGGATAATTGGGGTGTGATTTGCATTTAAGCTAAGAAAGATGGCTTTGATTTCTGCAATTGTGAATATGAGAGTTTCCTTGTAAACTGGCCTCATTAACAGTTGCACAACATATTTGGGGTGTGATTTGCATTTAAGCTAAGAAAGATGGTTTTGATATCTGCAATTGCGAATATGAGAGTTTCCTATAAACTGGCCTCATTAACAGATGCACAACAATACAACATATACGAAGTAAAACATGATTTGATTTCTTTGGTATTTTTGAAACTGCACTACCTGAAGTGTTGGACATCTTAGGATTTATAGCTGTAAACATTAAGGCTTATTACTTCATTTTCAGTTGGCAGCTTCAAGGTGTAGAAAGTCTAGAAACCCTTCCCCTGAGTCTTGACTAACTGTGAGTTTTGAGGGTTTGGTTTGAGTATGCTAGTTATGCATGAACAAGACTACGCATGTGGACAACGTATTTTTTTAATCTAATTTTTGCGGGTGATGTTCAACTGATTATTTTGTTACGTTCCTTTCTATATACTGTACGGGTTTTTATATTCATGTTAGCCGACCCCAAATCATTTTGGGACTAAGGCTTTTTTGTTGTTGGGGTGATGGAAACTGAGATCCATTTCTCCAAGTGGCTTCAAGATTTGCAGTATATTCCTTTTGAGGATTGACTCTTATCTTTTTGTTTGAATTAGAAAAGTCATATTCTGGTTGCATTTTCATCTTGATTCTTTATTCTCCATATGCATCCTTCTTTGGTCATATTACTTTCTTCATTTTTGTTCGCTGAGGACACACTTGACCTTTTGTACACATAATTTTTTGATAGTTTGAAGTTATAAAATCTGTGGATAATAAAATCCGCGTTACTTGAAACTATTTTTCAAGAGGAACTTGGGAGGAAAAACCTTACATCTTATCTGATTGTTAGAATCAACCCATCTTTTGAATTGTTGACGAAAGTTTACAAATTTGTCATGTGGTTGTGTAAGCTCTTTTACTAAAATTGTTTATTTCCTCCTTTTCAGCTCTCTTCCAGATTATCAGGACAGCAACAAGTGGAGGAATGGCTTAATTGCACAATGTGATGTTTAGCTCTTTCTCATATGTTTAGTCCACAGAAATAGTAGTAATCGAGATGAATGTACCAACTGTGTTGTTCGAATGCAAATTTTGAATAAATAATAAGATGCAGTGATGCACATTCTCTACTCGACTCGCTTGTTTAACATGTTCCCTTTACTTACTGCTATTGCTTTGATGTTACACTTACAGTCTGGGTCAGTTCCAAAAATAGACAGTGGCGCTTAAAACAGAATGTAAGATACAGAGTCCTGAAATCCTTAAGCGGAGTATAGGGAAATCATGTAATGCTGTTATTTCCGATATCAGTGTCTATAATATGTACATCCTTATGGAATGGTCGTCCAAAGTAGTTATTCGCTATTTCACTCCTTTCCCCCTTAAGTTGACAAGAGAGTTAAAGTTTGTTAGATTGTTACGTACGTGTAGTTCGCTACATAAAAATTTTGGCTGGGATGGGTCATCCTCAGCTATCAGAGAGAGTCATAACTCATAACAGATCCTTTCAGCATCACGAAGACTGGACATATAAAAGCAATACCTTTTTAATAGCAAAGACAATTGCTTAAGCAGTAGTTTTCAATGGATGAATGTTTACTTGTTTAGAAGGGAATCCCTCTAACCCTCCTGTCCTTGGACAGTTGGACGTTGCATATTGAAATTGGCAATGTTCATGTTTATAAAAAGTAATAAAGCGCAAAATATGTAGCAAATTGGCCATATAATTAGCTAAATTTCTAAGATGGTTAGACCTTCATTTGTCTTTCTTTTCAGATCCAAATTCCAAATAGGGTTGGAAATGGTCATTTGTCTTCAAACAATCTAAACTATTGCAATGTGTTGAATCTAGCACATTTTAAAGATAATCTTCCCTAGTCCCTGCAGTATCAACTATCAACCTAATTTTGCATATAAGAGATATGATACAAGGGCACCTTTGGAAATATTCCTTCCTCTTTCTTCTTATCGAAAATCCATTTGTAAATCTTTGGTAAAGTCTGTCGCTTAACTAAGTATGCTACATGCTCAATTACTCATGAGTCAGGAGACATTGGGTGACTGCAACCTGTGTGTGCTGGGGAACAGATGATATGAGCACCGTTCATTCTTTTTATGTTTACGGTGCTCTTCTCAACAAGTTTGAAGTGTATTAAGATCGATTTCGTGGCAATTACAGGTAGTTCAGATTGTGCAGGAAGATTGCACAAGGAAGATTGCCAATAGGAGGATTATGCATAGAATTGCGTCTTCAAATGACACGAATCAACAAAAATTCTATCGAGCTCAACACCTATGGCCAAAATCGCATTTCGCGTGCTGTCTCTCAAATGCTGTGATATGATGTTCAACCCACAACATTAGAGCAAAAACAAAACATTGCCAAAGATGACACAAATATTAAGTACTCCGTAGTATATCAATTTTACATGACACTGTCGGATGTTACGATTTGCAAGTTCTACAATACACTGCTCGGCAGGTTCTTAATTTTGTAGTACTCAAAATAAAAACAACAAACTTTCGTGTATTCAAACACTTGAGTAAAGGATAACTGCCATTGTATTCTTACAATCAAAGTATTCTTGCAGGGTACTGAAGCCTGAATGTTGCAGCATCTGAAAACATGGAAAGAACTTGGCAAGGAATAAAAGAATTAAAACAATTAAGGAACCGCGGTAAGGCAAGGGTTAAAAGCAGTTCCACAAGCAATCCATTGCCGTTTCCTCCCACGTGGAAGAACACAACCAGGAACCTTCAACCACTCCCGTTTCGCCACATCATAGGTGACAATCCGGTTCATCTGTCGTGACCGCAGTGACAGCATGAGCAAACTCTTGTTACCCAAGCAAGTCATCCGCACGTGCTTTCCGTAAAACTCTAAGCACCATACATTTGGCATTCTGTCAACCTCCTTCCACAAGAGCGTCATTTTCTGAAGCTCCCATACACACACACAAGTGGCGGCATTCTTAGTCAGCAATCCCACCAAGAAGATTCGGCCTCCACACTCCGCAAGGTTGTGGTCGGTCGAGTTTGGTGGGGTTGGGATGAGATGTTGCTTCCAAATCCCGCTCACCATGTCATAGGACACAATCCCATCAGGTTCCGACCTCATGAAGTAGATCGTGGCATCAACAGACACCGTATTTGATCTAAAATTCAGTGAAAGTGGGAGCTTGATTCCTGAGGGCAAATTTCCCGGGCGTGCCCAAGTGTTCTTTAGAGAGTCATAGATTTCATACTCCCCATCACGACCGAACCATAGTATCTTGTAGCCACGTGTAGTTGAATTTCCATATTGAATCATACCAACAGCAACACGGGACCAGACCTTGACAGATCTTGGAGGGAGCTCTTTCCAAACCTGGGTCAGAGGGTTACATACGTAAAACAACCGATGACCTATATCAAGGAAGCAGACAAGACCCCCTACAGAAGCAACTGGCAACAGGATAACCTTTGGAGGAAGTGGAGGGATGGTAGGATGGCGCCATTTCTTTGCAGAAGGATCATAAATAGCCCCTGTGTTCACATTTTCATGAGTTATGGTATAGAACCAAGGTTGTGATTGAGACACTTGGGCACAGTGTTCTGTAAAGCTCCTCGAGGTAAGCATGCCATTCCATTTCCGACACACTGAACGGAAGCGGAAGAACGTAGCGATGGGAAGCCTAGCAACGACTGCCTCCAAAAGGTCCTCAGGAAATTCCTTCCAGATCTCCTGACTCATGTTTTCACATGAGTTTGAGGATCCAGAATGCTTTCCACGATTTCGTTCTTTCCGAGATCTCTTGGTGGGAGGTGGCTTATAATGATCAACCATTTTTAAAATCCCAGGTTTTTCAGCTGGCATGATGACACTATTGCAGTTTTCTTCCACGAGATTGTCATCAAGATTGAGGAAACAGCAACTGTAAAAACAGCAGAAATAAATCAAATAATTATAAGCAAATATGCCTTTTCAGCATGTAAAACAATAAACAATATCTTCAAATCATCATGAGGATCAGTATAAATAGTTTAAGGTCTGCAAATACAGCAAGGATTTTTAACATTAGATACAAGGAAACTGTTTTCACTCCCAAATTTTCATAACATTCCCATCCTCTCACATAACAAGATTAAGAGAGGGAGTGCAGCAGCTAATATGTGGAATACAAATATCAACGAAGGACCCCTGTGATTGACTTAGGAGTGATTGTTCTCTGTAGACTGAGCAATACAGCATGTAAATGGCATTGTCCTTAAATCAAGGATATCCAAATAAATAAAACATTTTATGTATAGGTTCAAGTCAAGAGTGTAAATGCAACCATATTTTAAAATCCAATTAGGTCATTGTCCCATCACAGTTAAAGAATGAAAAAGTTAAAAGCGAGACCTACTCAGTCCCAGTAATGACAGAAAGCAGGGATGGCACTTGATTACCCCAATAGTCTAGTCGTATATAAAGCCAACTCCATTCCAAGTACAACTAAATCACAGATCAACGACAGAGATCACTAACAGAGTAACAGGTATTGATGTTTAATCCTTCTAAAGCTTGATAAATAGCATCTTCATATAACATAGTAATTAGAAATTGTATATTCATCCACCTGATGCTTCAAAAGCTTTGAACCACAAAGATAAATGTAGCAAGATGAATAGTGTTTGGATGATAAATCCAGAAGAAAAAGGGAGGGACAGTGAGGGATTTATCTTCCCTAACTTCAATATGGAAAGGGAAAACAAAAGGTAATACTGTTTTGAAGGTCGGCCACATTGTCTATATAGAGTTAGCTTCAATGCTTTGAAATACAATTAATTCTAGCAAAGATTTATACAAAATTACTTCCAATTTTACTTCTATAACACCAGCAGTAGGCCTCAGCTCAACCTTCATCTATAGCACAATACAAGTCACGATGTTCAACACTGAATGAATGAACAGTAAGCAATTTAGGCCATTACTTTGGTGAAGTAGAGGCAACTCATAGTAGAAACCAACTTGTCATTCTAATTTTTTAAAATCAAAAACAGACTTCATACCTCAAAATCTCTAACCCTAAATCTTAAACCACACTGCTCTGCCCCCCCCCCCACTCCAATTAGAAGGAATAACAGTCTAAACACCCCTTCAAACTGACAATTTTCATGAGGTAACACTCCAAACATGCCTTAACATTTTTTTCTAGAAAGAAAAAAAAAAGGGTTCACAGTCAATGAGGTAAGAGAGATGAGCAAACTATTAAGCCAAAAAAGATTTGGATGAATTTTGTATTTCTCTTTATCTAATTCAATGACTAAATAAATAAATAATAACTAAACAACATCTTTCTGAATGAAACAACTGCCATATCACTCCCATAGGTATGATGGCAGGACAATCAGAATAGAAAGCTCCTCAACCATAGCCATAAACATCTCTGCCTTTTCTTCTCCTGTTCACTCCGGTCCCCTTCCTCTATAAATAACCCTAGTAACACCAATCTCAAAGGCCATCCGACACCCAGCACTTCAGTGGTTTGCGACTTCCCGGAAACTACTACTATATTTAAGTTGTTTATCTCTCAAGTTTTTCATAGCCCCATTGGGGCTTTGACACTATGTATACATTTAGAGACCTTATATTACACTGCCATCCACCGTCATCAACATCTGATACTCATTTATCCTTTTAGTAACTCCTTAAGGTCAACCTCATATCAACTCAACCTAACATTAGAAAACGGTTTCTGAGGTAGAGAGTTGGCCTTGGAACAATATAAGAAAATCATGTACTTAGTGAAAGACCAATCCACATCCTTCCCAATTTTCCATATCCTGCTTCAGCAACAGCCAAGTGCAATTGAGCTGCTTACAAATGGTTTGATGTTTCTTTCTAAAGTGAATTCATGCTCAAGTACGATCCAACAATAGCACATTGTAACTTTGACAAACGCCTCGAATTAATTTTCATCATATCACGCAGATACAGCTACGTGACTTATGCTATAATCTTTACCCCCCCAAAAAAAAAAAAAAAAAAAAAGACAAAAAAGAAGCAATATATGATCTACAAGTCTTTACTCCAAAGCCTAATTAACCTTAACGGCATAAAATCATGTAGTAAATTATCCATAATACTACCTCCGGTCCAAATTACTCGCAACTTTGGAATATTTTATACCTCACAAATAATATCCCAAAGTTGCGAGTAATTTGGACCCGAGGTAGTATCACACACATACACCTTATAATATATGAAATAATCTAGCAATTAAAAGAAAAATATCATTTAAGATAGCTCTGCATTTCGCTACATAAGTACAGAGTGTAATTCATTGAAGCTTCACTTTAGTGATTAGTGTAGTCATTTAATCATTATTCCTCACTGTATCTATGATTCTATGCTTACTGTGTATATCATCATTCATTTTGAAATTTGGTAATAAGATGACACATAAAACATAGTACATTTTAAGGTTGCAGCCTGAGGTGAGCATTACTACTTTAAATGGGAAAACAAAATTTAGGCGTATGTTTAAAAGAGAAATAATACTTCATTTCAGAGACAGCAAGATCTCATAATCACATTCTCACCTTGACATGCATAAAATCTCAAGGAAAAAGAAAACTAATAAAGATGTGTTCAATTAGGGATAACATCCTTTCTTGAGGAATATAACATCATCATCATCCCCTCCTCTCCCTACCCTCCGCCCCCATCTCATCCCCCCACCCCCCTTGACAATTGATTTGGAGTAAGTCTCACCATGTTTGCGTGATAGGCTATCCTACATAGATAGTGCCCCCTCATACCATGATTTTCCAAAGGCTTCATTGCCTTTAATGGAAACTTTTTTCTAATGTAGAAGTAATTCCAATCATTACTTTGAATGGAAAACTTTATTCCTCATTCACTTCACCAAAAATGCCAATTAAACCCTAGAAGAGTAGAAGCATACCGTTACTTACCTAAAAGGCTAAAACAATATAATACCACCAACTATACAATAATATTCATACATATAAGCACCAAATCCGAGCTACCTCATTGAAAACCTTACAACCGTGTGTCAATACAATCTACCAAACCAGCCACTTTCCACCCAACAAATTAACACTAGGTTGTTGAGTGATTGAGTCCATCACTTAACTCGAAATCAGAGCAAGTTCGAAACAGGATCTAGAGTGTCTACAACTAAGCCAAGAGGTTATCTCCCAGCTTTCTACTCCCTACCAATCGTAGGTATTACACGACACGACATGACAGGCCTCGCCATGGTAAAAAGGGAATCATTATAATCACTGTTATTCATCATTAAGACCTCAATTCAAAGCTCAAACAAACACATGTACAAATTTCAATCACTTGCAATCAAAATTGCATATTAGCTAAATCCCAGAAAACTCACAGCTACCCCAATCAAAGGGTTTGAATAAATAGCTAAATTAATCACAATAACATGAAAAAAAATCAAATTAATCACAAACCCAAAAATCATAATCATTCACAAATGAAATCAGTAAATTACCCACAAAAAATTGAATAAAATGCAACAATAAAAACCCAAAAAGAAAAAACCATAAAAATCAAAAATAAAACAAACCCACAAACAAAAACAACCCAAAAATCTGGATCAGATGAGAAATTATACCTGGGAGAGGAAGAAGACGAATAAGAGTAAGAGTGAAGAAGAGGATGAGGATGAAACGATGTCGTATTATAGCCGTAAAGTTGAGAGAGTTCATGAAAGTGAGAAAGAAGCTGCCTAAGCATGGCAAGCTCTTGTTCCATAAAACCAAAACCTTGGAAATTAATTAATCTTCAATTTCCTCTGAAATTTCTGGGAAATCTTCCTTGTTCTTAAATCTCAAAGAAGAAGAAGGATTCTGGAGAAGAAGAAGATGAACAAACCAAAACCACTACTACCCTTCTTCTTCTTTTCCATTGTTTTTCTTTTCTTTAACTTTCTCTCACCTGTGATTTTTGTGGCTTTATTTATCTGCCTTTTTTTAATTTTTTGTTGTTGTTCTAATTATAATTACAGTATAATTATTGCTTTGTTTTTGTTGTTGTTAAGTAAAAATGTAATCTTTAGATTTTTTTTTGACAATAAAAAAAGTAATCTTTAGATTATTTGTAATGTAAGTACACTAGACTACCTACTCGTAATTTTTGCAACGTCAAATATATCAACCGTGCGATTTGCGATACCATTGCTTTGTATTGACCCGTACGCAAACCACCTTCCGGGGGGCTTTGTTTGTTGAATGAGTTTTAAGGAGAGTTGGTTACGGCCGATGGGCCGTTCGTCTTGAGTTTGTTTCGGGTTTTTATTATGTTTACGTAATGTGATACTTTGTTTTATGATTGGAAATTTTTAGGTTATTTTAATACGGAGTTATATAATTGGAATTCTTATTGGTGTTTAACTTTATATTTTTAGTATATATAAACCTTTTAAGTTGAGTAATTTATTCACGCGGGAATGAAATTGTTTAAGATGTGACTGAAAAAACTTATAAAAGTTAAGATGGAGTAATCTTTTAGCAATCGATGGAGGAAATTTTTGATGAAAATAAAATTAATGTTGGCTTTTGATTTTTCAAGTTGATAGAACCACCATTTATGTCAAAATAGGGTATGATGTTGAGTATTGAGTCCAGCAATATAGCTCAATTTATCGAATATGATTCAGTTTTCTCGAGTCTAGTTATAGCAAGATACCTCTAGTTTTGTTAATGATGCCACTATGTCAAACTTGATAAGCGTTGTTGATGATTACCAACATATTTACCAATCAAAATGTTATTGTAAAGCTTCATAGGGTCTTTTTGTCCAGGTGCAGGTAGTCCGCATCTTCACAAACATGTCTATTTCACCGAGCCTCTCTCCGAGACAGTGCCCAGATCGTTACGCCTTTCGTGCGGGTCGGAACTTATCCGACAAGGAATTTCGCTACCTTAGGACCGTTATAGTTACGGCCGCCGTTCACCGGGGCTTCTTGTGTATTTTGTGTGTAGTCAGCCACATGTGACTGCTTATAAAAGAACAAAATAAGCTTTGTAACACTGATCGAATAATCCCTGAAACACTAATTGAATAATCCTTGACGGCAAAAATTACCAAAAGTAGGATCCACATCCTTGTTATCTCACGAAAAAACAATTATGCCCTCGAAACCATGAGATGTAAAATAAAAATTAAAAAAGGATTTATAGAAATAATAAAAGGTGTGGGCTTTCTGTATTGGATTCCTTCTTGAAAAGTGATGGGGTTGGAATTTTGGTTGCATAAATTCACAAGCTACATATTCTTCGGACCGCGTTAACATCATGCACCTTTGAATATTTTTCCTTACAAACAAAAATAATTTCATAATTTTGCACCCAAAGTTTCTTAAATTAATTACTTATTTTTGATGGATTTTTGTGCCGTATTTATTCTTTAGGCCCACCACAAATTTGCCTTTACATCATGATTTTCTTATATTAAAGGAAGTATCTACTAAATTTCTTCGAACTTTTCATGTTTTGTCCATTATTATTAGTTCTCTTTGAACGTAATTTTGGTTTTTACCTTAGTTTTGTATATGTCTTTCCATTAACAAAGTAAGGTCCAATCCAAGTGCTTTATGATGGGTTTTTTTCTTTCAAAAAAGTTATTAAAGCTTCGTTAGTCATCATCAAGTCTTGTCAATGACATAGTACTTCTCATAGAGTTAATCAACTCTAATTACAAAAGTTACATGTAGTAAGGCTCTATTATCACCAACTTAGGGCATGTTTTGATTTATTAAACTGAGTTGAACCGAACTTATTAAAGCTGAATTGAATTGAAAATAAGCGAAAGAGAACAGACCCTTAATTAATTAAGTTAAGTTATTACGCTTTTTTACTTGTATGAATGTATTTGAACCCTTGCCTAAACTATTTAGAAGTTGATAGAGCTTATGATAATTAATTTTAATTATGAATTGAACTTGAACAATCATAGTGAAACATAATACCTCCATGAAAATGTCGTCACGTGGCATCCTCCTTGTGTCATATTGACATCACTTGCTTGGTTATACGAGGACAAGGGTTGGTAAGAGAGGGAAGGGATGTCAACAAAGAAAAAAAGAGTAATAGATGTATATATTGTCACCTTCCATTATATTAACCAAAAGATTAAACTCTTTAAAATTTATATACTAATATAGTCTTATAATATACAGTAATTCCAACCTAAACTTCCACCAAAAAAGTGTACGAAAAATACCTAAATGAGAAAAATGAGCCAAAACCAAATGAATGAATGATGCCACAACCGCCACCCCTCTCCCTCGTCACATAATTTACATTGCGGTTAGTGATTGTTCCTTCAAGCCATCACCTTTATGCACAACATTATTCTAGTATATATGTTCCTTGTACGATTTGTGTATACATTATTAATTACCTCTTTCAATAAATTAATTTAATAAATTCTCTACCCTAAAATGTTAGGTGATTTGTAAGTTGGTTGCATTTTAAAAGTTTCAATATTTATATTCTAATAAAAGTAAGATTTATACATAATCTTTAATCCATCTCATCTATTATAATTTGTCTCACTTGTCTACTCATTACACTACATGTGTAATACTTATAAGTTATGAGATCTTTTAAAAGACACCCTTACTTACAACTTAATATCGTTTGAAAGGTTCGTCAAACAGATCAGGTTTACGTGTAAAAAAACAAATTAATAAAGGTTTAAATTATTAATTAACTTAAACCAACCAAACTTCTCTACGTACTTAAGTTTGACTTTTTATCTATTAATTTTGATTGAACTCACTGTAAACATAAATTTTAAATCTGCAAAATATAGATTCAAAATAAATGCAACAAAGTGTTAATTTTATTAACTTGATTATCCGATGTAGCACTTTTATATAAATTTTTTCGTGCCTACACTCATTAAAAGTATTAGAAAATTTAAAGTTAAAATAGTTATACAGTCTTGTTACATTTATTTCGATGTGTAACTATTTAAGTTTATAAAATACTACTCCGTACAATTACTATTGGAAATATATAGTTAATAAATCTATTATTGGAAATTATAATTGATCACATACAATGGGAAATAAGTACAAATGTGTTACATGTGAATAAAAGAAAAAAAAAATTAATGATTATTCTTGACAAAAGAAAGTCATGCTAATGATGATGGAAAATAGATAAGTGGAGGTAATAAAGATGGTGAGGTTATTATGTTAATGATTACAAGAAATTAATTGAGAAAACCCCAAAAAAAAAAAAAAAATGAAGTAGCAAGCTAGTATTATGTAAATGTAATGATAACATGAATGTTTTGGAGGAGAGAAAATTGGGTGGAGTGGGTAAGTATAATTGCTCATTATGATCATCATCATGATTGTTCCCCTTCTTTTACGTGTGCCTTGATTTATCTTTAGCTTCTTTATCAATCACAATCACTTTATTAGTTTACTAACCCCCAAATTATCACTGTTTTAGTCTTTTAAGTAATCTATAATATGAATATATGATGGTTAATACCAAAAGTTTCTGCTACAAATCACCCACAACTCCCGCCTCCCCTCAACTCTTTCTTTTTTTTTTACGTACCCTCTTCTCGACCTCTTTTTTTCCGAGCTCGAAAATTAGAGTTGGACACGGGATGAGCCGTAAGTCCGTAATATAATAGTGTGTCTTGTCGATCTTCAAGTGTAATCATGCCAGATGAGTTAAGAAAAGTGTTACCATGTAGAGAGTTTGTGTCAATTTATCATAAACAAAGATTCATGCACGACCTGACCCACATGTTATAAAGCAATTTAAAAAAAAATGTTGGCTCATCAAATTATGCTAGTGTCTTATCGATCTTCAAGTGAAATCATGCCAGATGAGTTAAGAAAAGTGTTACCATGTAGAGAGTTTGTGTCAATTTATCATAAACAAAGATTCATGCACGACCTGACCCACATGTTATAAAGCAATTAAAAAAAAATGTTGGCTCATCAAATTATGCTAGTGCGAAAGCTTGAAATTTATGTTCATTCTTAGCCCATGGCCCATTGTGTGCTTCTTATGTATGTTGTGTTCATGTGTTGAGCTTGCGCAAGACTCATGCTAGTTTTGGCTATTTTTAAACCGAGTGATCCATACCCAACTTTATCGAATTTTATTGAAAATTGCTTCAAGTTATGTATTGTGTTGTTTAATGATTTGTTGCAACTTACAACTAAAGATGACATTTGGTGGTAATGTGGTATGACTTCTAAGACTAAAAATTTTACATGTAAGATTTGGGTTGCAATTTTAAGTAAAACACGAAACACACAAAAATTGAAAACTGAGCCTTGCACGTCGAGATATTAGTGATAGAGTATAAAACATATTCCTGGGTCTCAACTATCAGCTTAAGCTTTTGGTTGAGTTGGTCCACTAACATGGTATCAGAGCCAGCGTGACACAAAGGTCACGGGTTCGAATCTCATCCGCCCCTCCTTCAAAGTGGAATTAATTCGCACCAGGTATAGGTGGGCCTGTGTTGCATCCACATAATTAGGGTGGATAATAATGGCCTGTTCTCAAGTTCCTTTGTTGAATTTTGGCATTGTACATCATTTAACTATTGGGCTAGGCCTAACCAGGCTCAAGCCGCACAAGCTTGGCTTGAAACATGACCCGCAAACATGTTAAGTTAAAAGACAAGGTAAAAACTCGCAACTGTCAAAATCTAAGAATCTCAAAATATAATGACGCTCCATAGTGCATCTCAAAATTTTAAACTCCGGTGTAAAGTCATAAAAATATAAAAATCTATGTACTTAAGGATATATGTATTACGAGTATTAAGGGAGAATGATCAATCATTCAATCCACATAGTATCACACATTCACACCTCTATTGTGATCTCATTAGTGAGAATGCAATTAAGTTTGGTCAAGATCCTATAGAAAAGTTAACGAAGATCAAAATTTGTAAGACAATTCAAGGATCTAACTGAAAAGAAAGCATTGAAGACTCAAGAGTCATCAAAGACTAGACATAATGGCTAATTTAAGTGGGTGGCATAATTACGTACAATTATTTGGTCAAAAAAGCATATAGATTATGAATGATCAAGACCCTGTCAAAAGAAAAGAGTGATCAACACAATCTTTTTTGGTAAACTACTGAAAAAAATGTGTTTACATTAGTTCACCTCATTTTTCAGCAACTGTACTTCTGTACGGTAATCTTATAATGAGTGTAGTGGGCTTTGGACATGTGTCCAATTTACACATTAAGCCCACTTCATAAGATCATTAACAAAAAGATAGGCCCAACTAATGAACCTTACCAACTTAAAAGTTTAAACTACCAAAAAATATTTAGGATTAAAGCATTTCTACTACTGTTTCATAATGTTCTTTACACTTTTCACCTTTGTTCATTCGTCTTTGTTCTTGCTATAAATTATTGCACTTTTACCCGCTTTACTCTACACAAAAGGAATTTTTTTGTTTTTCATTTACTTATTTTTGCTACATATTACTCCACTTTAACACCCTAGATCTCCAATTTTAAAAAATTGTGGAAACAGAGGTAGTACTTCATATGATTTCCGCGTCAGTGTAAATGATGTTTACTTTTCTTTTATTATTCTCGAAGTGTGACAACTATTATGAGACATCGGAAGTAAACAAATTTTAAGTTCCAAATTTATTTTGAAGCACCTTGATCCATATGGATCTACAATACAAAACATTGCAACCAATTTATAAAAGGCCCAAATCATATAACAAGTCCAAGCTATTATTCATAGTTTTTATTTTTTATTTTTTATTATTTTTTATTTTTTATTTTTTATTTTTTTAATAGAATACAAGTACAATTATTCATTCAATTGAAGGAAGTTTGTACTTGAGGTAAGGTTGAAAGTTAAACTTAACCCAAAACCAAGTATAGAATAAAGAATGTGACTCAACAATACCATACTTGCCAATATAGTTGTTAGCTAAATAATTCATTCATACCATGCATATCATCTTTTCAATCTAATTACTACCCATTAATTTCTACTAGCTAAAATTCTTCCCTTTAAATCCCATTTTCCTCCTCTCAAAAATCAAGCAATTTAAACACTAACAAAAAAAAATATGGGAACACAATTGTTAAACCAAGTCCCCTTAGAGGAAGAAGAGATAATTTTCCGAAGTAAGTTCAAGCCAGTTCCGGTTCCAGAAAACATTAGCTTACCGGATTTTGTGCTCCAAGACGCGGAGTTATACTCCGATCATGTGGCATTTGTTGATGCAATGACGGGAAAGGAATATACTTATGGTCAAGTAACAAGAGACACAAAAAGGTTTGCTAGGGCCTTAAGGTCACTTGGCCTAAGAAAAGGGCACGTTGTTATTGTTGTCCTTCCAAATATGGCAGAATATGCTATTGTTGCTTTAGGTATTATGGCTGCTGGTGGTGTTTTTTCCGGTGCAAATCCGGCAGCACACGTCTCGGAGATTAGCAAGCAAGTTGAGGCCGCTGATGCTAAGCTTATTGTTACCAATGGTACCATATATGAAAAGGTTAGTGTTACCTAAAGTATTATACTTGCATTAATTGATACATAACTATCATAAGTACTTCTTTTGAATTACAGTATAAGGTTAAAAAAAAAAAATGGCTAAAAGGTTAATACTCAATTAGGCATGCTATAAAATATGAGGCAGTTAATAATTAGACTAAATGAGTCAGAAAACATAAAACAATATGACATTGCATAACAGAAATTAGATGGTTTCTTTTTAATACCATTGGCGAACACCAATTTTTTATGGAATTATTACCTGTAAGTCCGGCCTAATTCGGTCTGTCTATTAGCAGACCGAATAATCAGGCCGGCTATATATAAGGGTCAAGTATGCAAACCATATTGAATAATGCAATTTTGACTAACCTAGTCTAGCTCAATCGTGTTTGTAGGCCCAAATAGTGGGTTATGGCTGGGTTAGCCCAATCCGTTATCATTTTTTTTTTCTTGTAACGTACAATAAAATTTAAAGGTCGTATTATTGCAGTTAAAAGAAAAAGAGTTGATTTCGCAATTGAACTAACTCAACATAACTAGTTCAAAGCAATTAAGCAAGCTAGTATACATACAACTCAACATGCTCATTTTAGGCCATGTTTTGATTTTGAGTACAGAATGTATAATATACTAACATTAACAAGTACTAAAAATGCATAACAGGTTAAGGAATTGAGCCTACCAAAAATCATCCTAGGAGAAGAAAGAATTGGAGGAAATTCAGGAGCAATCTACTGGGAAGAACTCCTCCAAGCAGCCGATAAGACGAACATGAACCACTTCTCAGAGCCAATTCAAGAAACTGATCTTTGTGCACTCCCATTTTCATCAGGAACAACAGGAATGTCTAAGGGAGTTATGTTAACTCATCGTAACATCGTCGCAAACCTTTGCTCTACCCTCTTTAGTGTGCCTAAAGAAGCAATAGGCAAAGTTACCATACTTGGTCTAATGCCCTTCTTTCACATATATGGTATCACAGGAATATGTTGTGCTACCCTTAGAAATAAGGGTAAGGTAGTTGTGATGGGGCGGTATGAGCTTCGTACATTTTTACATGCTTTGATAACTTATGAGGTTAATTTTGCACCTATTGTACCACCCATTATATTGGCCTTGGTTAAAAATCCTATTGTTGATGAATTCGATCTCACTAAGATTAAGCTTAAAGCTATCATGACTGCTGCTGCTCCTCTAGCACCCGAAATTCTCAATGCATTTGAGAAGAAATTTCCTGGTGTACAAGTACAAGAGGTACGCTTTTTAAGCTCAAACTTATCAATGTTAAAGAATCAAGTCAAAATTTTAAGCTGATGGTTGAAGCAGCGCAGGATTTATATATTAATTGGTCTATATGTTTGAACTTGCTAGGCATATGGACTGACGGAACATAGTTGTATAACTCTAACTCATGCTGAACCAAGTCAAGAACATGGTGGCATTGCTAAGAGGAACTCAGTAGGGTTCATCCTACCGAATATTGAGGTTAAATTCGTCGATCCTGAGACAGGCCGATCACTCCCTAAGAACACACCCGGTGAGATTTGTGCTAGGAGCCAATGTGTTATGCAAGGTATATATGTACATAATTACTTAGCTTGTAACAAGTTATGTTAATTAATATTGATCAATACTATATAGTACTTAGAAAAAATAAATATAATGTAACAAGGTTATTACAAGAACGACGAGGCAACTCAACAAACTGTGGATAAAGATGGTTGGCTTCATACTGGAGATATTGGATACATAGATGAAGATGGAGATATTTTTATAGTTGACCGTATCAAAGAATTAATTAAAGTCAAAGGCTTTCAAGTAAGTTTTAATTGAACTTGCCTTAACATAACGAATTAAATTTAACGTACAGTTATAGTATAAGGTGCATTAAGTAACGTGTTACAATAATATGCGCAACCATATTATGTTACAATATACGAGTAATATTGGTTTTGTAGGTTGCTCCGGCTGAATTGGAGGCTATCCTTCTCTCTCACCCTTCAATTGAAGATGCAGCTGTGATTCCGTACGTATTTGTTGTTGTTGTGATACGTGAGGTTTCTTAACACGATTAGGACTATTGTTTGTAAGCGTTTTAAAATCTTGTCGAATTTGAATGCAGGGTGCCAGATGAAGATGCAGGGGAGGTTCCAGCTGCTTGTGTAGTAATCAATCGAAATGCCAAAGAAAGTGAAGAGGACATAATGAAATATGTTGCATCAAATGTTGCAAGTTATAAAAGAGTGAGATCAGTTCATTTTATGGAAACAATCCCAAAATCTCCATCTGGGAAAATCATGAGAAGGATCCTCAAGGACAAAATCGCCGAAAAGATCAAGGCTAACACCAAATAAGCTTAGATAAAAGTATCGTTGTACTAAATTGTACCCGTGCTAATGAAAATTGGCGACAAAGAATTTACATGTTTGTGTTATTATAGATGTTTACTACAAAGATTTATCTAAAATTTGTTTCACTTACTTAAAATGATAATTTCATGGGTAATTAAACGAAATCTATCTCTTTTGAGTAAGTCAATTTTTTCTATTAGAAAGCCAATTGACAAATGATGGCTTATAGGGGGATCAATTTCCAATTTAGGGAATGAATCTCAACCTTTCAACACTAGGAAGAGGCATCTTAATTAAACATAATCAATAAATTTATTTAATTAGTTGATTAATTAATGAATAAACAATATCAAGGAAGCGAAAAGGGAGGAATCCAGTTGGATCATTTACCTCAATTGCTAAGCTGTTGACATTATTATCCCAAAGAAGAAAAGAAAGATGTACTTAGAACTATGTCCACGTGATTAAGGACTAACCTAATCATCATGATCAGCATCAATTGGGAGTTTAGGGCCTTGTTTAGTTCAACTTATTTTAGAAAAAAATAAGTTCAGATCAGATTAGACCGAATCAAATCAAATCAGACTAGATCACCACTGATCAAATTAGAAAAGCAAAAATGAGGTGAACCAAACAAAACCCTAACTCTCGACCGTCTCCTATTTACAGCCACACACGTTTGATTGAACATCATTTTTAATGAGCAAAGTTGATATATAACCGATAAATATTTATGAGACGAAATTTTATACGGAGTATTGTATTTTTACATTTAGATTCTTAGTCATTCCCCAGTTAATTTTTGTTTGATTTTGCGAAACCTATCTTCTTTGTCGTTAATTGTTAATTTTAGATGTCGTATGACTTTAATCAATAAAAACTAGTGTCCTTTAGGAGGACTTATAATTTATTTATTTTTGTAAAAAAAACCAATAAATATTTAAATTTGTAGAATTTCTTAAAGCTATTCTAGGAAGAAGAATATCATCATTAATAAATAACCATATGACATCTAAAATAATAATAATAAAGAATTTCTTAAAGCTATTCTAGGTTGCATTATTGAAGGGAATCATTAACGTTATCTAACATATATATATATATTTTTAAAATTAAAAAGGGGTAAAGATTAATAATAATTCAACAAGTTGCTTAGTATAATAATGAATTAACCATAAACGTATCTTAATTAGGAGGCTAATTGAATGAGCTAAAAGAGGAATACTGCCCATAAAACAGTGGGCTAATTAAGAGCTAATACACCTGACAATACGTGGTTAGTCAAATCTTAAGTGGGCTTAATTATAATTAAATCCCACCAATCGCATTTAATTAATTCCAATAACCTGGGCGAACAATGTGAACAAGTACAAGTTGCTTAAAAATTAACATATCATCAGCAAAGTGTACTTACCTAGGATAACATTTCCTCCATCCTAGAGTATCACAAAAAAAAAAGATTCATTAGCCAATTTGATGATTTTAATAATATTATATCCCTATTATTAATTAATTAATTAATTAATTATTGGTAGTTAATTATACTAAAGTTGATAATAATACTCGTACTACATAATGAAAGCACATCAACTATATATCTACCTTTTCCACATGCAAATTAAATCATCTTCATCTATATTAGTTTCACATTTTGTTTTGGCCTTTGGAGGATGGGGTGAGGGAAGGCAAACAAAAAGAGCTACTTACGTATGTAGATTGAATATTGGTCTAGAATTAGGGCATGCGGTTCATTTCATCTTGTTTTTGTTAAATTGAAATTATTTTTTCTGAATTGAAATTATTTTTATTGAGCTGAAATTAAGTTTACTGAATTGGAATTATTTTTGCTGAACTAGATTTATTTTTACCGATTCTCTTATATATTTCTTCTTTAAAGGTACTTATTTTTACTGAACTGAATATTTTTTTTTTAAGGTGGAATGAAGGGCTTTAGTAGTCACGCAGCCTCACGCTCATTCGTGTAATCGTTTATTATTTGAAATTTTTCAAAAATAAAAGTGTTTCCTTTCTCTAGCATGGTAATGATTTATTATCAAACTTCTCAATATTTAATTTGTGTCACACACATATGATTAGATTTCTAGCTGACCACTGTTACATAGTGTCATCTCATTAAATCAAAATGTGTAAATTTTTTTTTCATGAATTAAACAGCGTGATAACTAATTGTTTAAGGACAAGTGAACTTTGAACTATATACGTACGTAGTAATAGACTAATAGTATATGATACCCCATAATCTTTACTAGAAAAAAACAATTCTAAAAGTATGGTAATTTCAAAATATTGGAAAATTCCACTTACGAAAGTGATCATGATTATTATATATATTCAAAGTTTGGATTGGACTTTTTATGCTCTTGAAATAATAAAAATGGAAATCTATAATTTAATGGTAGTATTTTACATTAGTGGAACTTGGAATTAATTAGGTCAAAATACTTACAATATATATATATAGAAGTATATATATGATATCTTGTTGAGATACTTCATTAGGTAAAAAACAAGCATCCCTAATTTCGTTGTAAATTGTAGCCTAACCACATATTAATATATAAAGATCAAGTCCATTAACTATAAATATGTCTTAAAATCTAAACTATTGAAATTGTTACAAGCAGTGCACCAATCAACATGGTCAACTTACTCGTTAAAGACCTACCAATATTGCACCTAATTTGCAATTATTTATTATAAAAGTTATAAATATTTCATTTATTTAGTAATTCATATCAAATCACTCCATTCAAGAATCAAGAATGAAACCAATGTTTTGTTCAAGTTTTCATGTAACATGAAGAATTCCAATTGTGTTAAAAAAATGTGTTTAAAACTAAATAAGTTTATAGGTTAATTTTGTAAGATAAATTTAGGCAAATTAAAATTAAGTTTGAATGGTTTGGATGTAAGGAGTAACATTCTTCAGACAAAATAATTAAGTTACAAAATCACACATAATCACAAGGACAAATAAATATTTTGATGATTTTCCAATAATTTTAAAGGTTATAATAAATTAAATAAGTTGAAGATAATGCAGTCATAGACCATAATAAGTCAAATATGTAGCACAACATAGTGACATACATAACTCATTATTATTACTATATAATATATATCATGATTGATTTTGTGTTTTCATTTAAGATTAGAAATGTTATGATTGATTATTTTGAGTAATTGTAGTACTTAAACATATAATACTAATAAATTTTCCTTTTTCTTAAATGGAAACAAAATTGAAAGGATGTTAATTATTGAAATAGCATATGAAATTATAATGCCAAGCAATCGGACCCCCTTTGCCAATTTCATTCACTTCTTGTTGTCGTATTAAATCTTCCATGCCACAACAAACAAGGTTAATTTTATTTGGTTGTATATTTGTGGTTTTATTGAACATTACCTGAAATTATTTGTTTCTGGATAATAACTTGTTGTCAAATCACTACTATATTTTTGGCCCACTTTTTTTTTTTTTTTTTTTTTTTTTTTTTTTTTGAATAGCAAAAATATTTCATTAATTAAAAGTCATACGACATCTACAATAGAGATTCGATGTTAACAAATACATAAGATATTGAATCAAATAAAATTTTCCTTCATAAAAACTACAATCGTCGAGTAGATCTTGCATTGCGGAGCATCTCCCACTTATATCGTTGAAAATTACAGCCTTGTTGGAGAGACAATCTAACGATCCTTTGTAGCCGTGAGGATGTTTTCCTTCTGATTCATATGTTCGTATTCGAAAACTTGATAACGTTTTCACCAACGAAATAATTGCACGACAATCCATTAGATTTGCTACCATGAATTCAAAACTAAGAAATTTCTCCCTCGAAAAGAGGAGATAAACCTTGTCTTTCGAAGGAGGTCGAAAAACTCTTGTCTTTCGAAGGAGATCTAAATCCTTTCTTTCGAGGGAGAAAAGTTCCTCCCAAAAGGAGGAAGCATTATTATAAACCTGAAAAACCAATAAAGAAACAAAGATTGGGGCTTTCCACCGATTAAAATCGATGGAAGCCCCTTCAAAATTCAACAATGGAGGCTAGGGTTTTGGAGAGAGAAAGGAGGAAAAAGGAGGAGAGGCTCTTTTTTTTTTTTTTTTTTTTTTAATAAAGAAACAATATTAATGCATTTTTATCAATACTTAAAAGTACCGTAAATTTATTTTTTTTTACAACCGCGATTAAACAAAAAAAAAAAAAAAAAAAAAAAAACTAATTTGAAAAGCTATGTAATAATAAATTAACCCTACACATATTAGCAATATCTATCATAGTATGATTCAATATAGAGTAGGCGGATTTAAAAACTCCGATATGAACTTTGACCTGTGGATTAGCTAGAGAAAATGTGGATGGTTACTAGCTACGTTGGCTGATGTCTTGGGGGTGATATTCAAGAAGTAAGATTGAACTTCATCTACATCATTGCTACCATTATTTGCAAGCGTATTTAATTATATTTCTAAAAAAAATATCATGCTTGCTTTATGTTGTACAAGAAGTGATCAATGTTTTCCTAATTCGAAATATGTACTACTAAATTGTCATTTAATAATAATATTTGATTAATTTAAAGTCAATGAAACATCAAATCATCTTAACAATGCGTGTAGTAAAGCCAACCTATTATCAAGCCGGCCTATAAAATCAAATCATCAATACAAGTATTGTTAATAATAAATTATAAAAATATTCTACACAATTATTATCTTTATTTCTATTCGAATGGACAATAATCTATCAAAACAAGAAATCTATTGAAAAGAAGACTGATGTAACTCTAATTTAGACCTACAAACCTAAATATTCAACTAAAAATCAAGAGGTTAGGTAGTGGTACCACCATTTTTTACAAGGTTTTGAATGCACCCAAGATATAAATATAAATGAACGATGAAGATAAGCCACTCTTATGTGCATCAAGTGCAATTGTGGATGAGACAACAGGTAGAAGCCAATTGAAATAGAGTGATGATAAAGAAAATAAATGGAGTAGGGTTCACAACTAAATTAAATTGTTGATAATAAGGTTCAATATAAATAAATAAAAAATAATAATTGATCCATAAAAATTCTTTTAAAAAAAAAATTAAAGTAAAAAAAAATAAAAGGGCTGTGACTCACAGCCACTGACAAAATGAGTCAGCCACACATGATTCTTCCACATGTCCCTATCTAAAAAAATGCATCACAAATTGCATGATTTTTATTTTTTCTATAGATAACCTTTTTCCATCTCTCAATCACTCAACTTTGGCTTTTGCAACCCTTTGATTTTACTGTGTAGGCCCCTCCACCTGATTACTCCCTTTTTCCCTCAAAAGGCAAAGAGATCAACCCATTATTAGTAATAATTCTTAAACATATATTGGCATGCATTTTTGTAAATGACAAATGTAACCTCGAGCACAAGTAGTAATAATATGTCAAAGTACGATGTATTCAAAATTTGTTAATTTTTCATTGAAGTTGCATGGACATTGGACACTCTAGATGGCATTGTTTGTTTTTTTTTTAATCATGTGTTGTGTTCTAGCTACCTAATTTTGCTTTTCTGGATATCTTATCTTATTTGAAGTTATATCTTATTCCTTCCGTTTGTTTTAAGTGAAACATTTCTACTAGTTATGTATGTGAATGCAAAACTTTGACTAATAATATCTTTAATTATCAATAAACTGAAATTATAACAATTGAATATTAATAAAGTATTCATTGAACCGATTGCAGCAAGCAATTACAGAAGACACTTTTTCTTATGTATAAATCACCAACATTAGTCAAAATGAATTATGTAAACAATGCGCTTTAACATAATAAAGAAGGAAATCTTAAACCTATTTTAATTATTGTAATTTGAGCTTCAATAACCCTTAGCATAACTTATTTTTCTTAAACTAACATATAAAATATGAAATAAGTGTTAACAACGTTTTATCCGTTGTTTATTTCTATAGTCAGCTTTGCTTGTGATAAACTGGATTTACCATAAGAACCTCTAGTTACTTAAAATGAACAATTTGGAAAATATAATGCTAAAGTACTACTAACAAAAAAATGTACTGGTAATATCATCCTTTAAGGACATGTTCGGCAAAATGTAGCCGTAAAGGTAGCTGTTAGTTGTTGTTACATATAAAATCAATATTTTTTCCTAAGACTATAGATAAAATTTTCAACAGCTACCTCTAATTTCAAAAGCTAATATTTCTAATTAACTTTTGATAAAAGTTACCCCAATTACTATATTACCAAACACTGATTTTTTTTGTTAAAAGCTACGTTACTCAAAAACCACTGTCGAATATGCCAAAATTTTGTTAGTTACGCAATTGCATCAATTTTTTAGAAAGATGCCTAGTAAAAGGCATTTAGGAACACAAATTCTTGACGATTAAGGCGGACTTTCATTAACAAACTTATTGTAAAATGGGTTAAAGTTACCCTAACTATCTAACCTACTACAAAAGTTACCATTTTTTAACATGAATTTTATCGTTAAAAAAACATTTATAATAATTATAATGTATTAGATTAATTATGTTAGTTTTCATACCATATACAAAGTGTAAACAACAGGAAGATATCTTCGTATCCAGATTTGGTTCCGCCACTAATAATGAAAGCTTCAAGTTAGGAGAGAGAAAATAAGAGTGTCGATTCAGGGGTTACTTGCCACCGTCACTAACGGGAAATTTCCATCCGTTAAAATAATCCGTACAATTAACATAATACTAATATCTACCGTGTATGGCCCGCAACAGCGACTGATTGACAAAATTTCGTCAATCAGGCTGATTGCCTGGGTCTGACTCAATAAACTAATTGTGGGGTAGGTAGTTTAGGTATGATTTTAAAGGGGGTACAAGTGTTATTTCCCCATAAGTTACTGAACAAGCTAATTGAAAAAACTCTTAAAATGAGTTTTTAGAAAAAGAGCTTATTTTTTGTGGAATAAGCTCTTAAGATAAACTTCTCATCAAACACCTTAAATTAACTTATTTAATAATCAATAAGCTAATGTTGGTAAAAAAAAAGCTATTTACCAAATATAGCCATTACTTTTTTTGTTGGTCTTGGGTTAAGGGTGTAAACAATAGGAAATTTTGTGTAGATTTACCCTAAAGATAGGTTCATTTGTGAACAACTACCCATTTTTATTTTATTTGTTTAGAAATACCCACAAGTTTGAAAATGTTTGGGTAGCACTACCCATTCACATTTTCCGTCCAATTAAGACGTTACTGGAGCCAACTTTTTTCACTTTTGCCACCCAATTAAATCCCTCGATTTGTTTAAAGGTTTTAATTAACCTAATTAATTAGGGTTTTAATTAGAATTCACTTTAGGGTTCATGAGTTTAGTAATATTTGGGGATCTTGATTTATAAGGTTTTGAGGTTTAATTGAATTGGGGTTTTCGCTTATTTTAGCATTAATTGACCATTGTAATTGATAAAAGTGAAAATTTGGGCAAAATAACGTTTTAATTGGACGAAAAACGTTAATGGGTAGTGTCACCCAAACATTTTCAAACTTGCGGGTAGTTCTAAACAAATAAAAAAAAATGGATAACTGTTCACAAATGACCTTATCCTTAGGTAGGGTAGTTCTACACAAAATTTTCTGAACAATATTTCAAACTATACATATAAGAAAGGAATAAAAATATACAATAACAATATTTCATTGATTTGTCGTGGATTACAATTCTTGTATACTTTTCATTACTCTCTCAAAAGGTTAAAATTTTGAAATGTGTTTATAATACGTAGCCTTGTCGACTTATTTCATATTATATGCTTATAATGCATGTTTGACAACAGGGAGATGAAGTCTTTGTGACTTAGGGCTTGTTCTGTTCGGTTTAATTTTAGTTCAATATAGTTTAGTTAAAATCAGTTCAGTTCAATTGAATTGTTTTCAGTAAATCTGGACAGACCCTTATTACATTTGAGTCTTGTTAAACCCTAAGAACAACCTTTTATATATAGAGAGTTATATAGTAATAAACAAGATGACTATAAATTACAACGCGTTTTGTGTGCGGCTGACCACATCATATGACCACTTATAAAAGAATAAAGTAATTCTTATAACATTGACTAGGTAACCTTTATAATATCGACCAAGTAACCCCTAAAACACTACCAAATAACCCCTATAACCCTAACCAAATAATCTCCATCACATAGTTGTGTATGGTTAAGTTCATGTAAAAAAAAAAAAAAAATCTTATTTTTAGTAAAAATAAAAATATAAAATCCCACACATATTGTATGAATATTATTAGCTGTCCTTACATAATCCCCCCAACCAATAATTCTCTTTCACCTGTCTTTCTCTCTCTTCAGCTTCACTCCTCTCTCTCTCCCTTTCATGGCGTCTTATTGAAATTGGTGAAAAGTGGAACACTAATTATTAAATAGACCCAGATTTTTTTTTTTAATTTTTTAAAAAAGGGTAAGCTTTCTTTGAGCTTTTCTTACCTAAAATTGATGAGATTTTTAGAGAGAGAAAGAAAAGATTATTATTGTTGGCTAAAAGGTATGAACTTCCAGACTACTTATTTACCCTTTTTTTTTTTACTAAATTTGGGCTGTTCTTCTTCTCTTTTAATTAATCCAACTAATTTAATATTATTTTGATTCTGATTCAGTACTTTTTTAAGTATATATTTATGAGTAATTTCTGGGTTATTTATATTATTCTCCTGTGTTTATTCTGCTAGTTCGTCTTTTTTTTCAGTGCAGATTGATAAGATTGAGATAGTTACTTATTTAGGCTAAGCATAATTTTATGATTTTATTTCTTGTACTGGGTATTTTTTGCAATTTTGGTCATGATTTTCCCAGGAAAAAAGTTTTAATTTTTGATTCATTGATTTCTGTGATTTGGGTTGTTTATTTTATAGTCTTATACTTGTATTTTTCTGGGTTAGTGAACATGAAAACGGTGTCGTTTCGCTGCTTCTTTTATTTTATTTTTGCGAGCTAATACAGTTTATTTTAAAAAAAAAAAAATAGTTAAGCCCTTGAAGTAGAGCAAGAGGCAAAAACCCAGAATTTGGGTTTTTGTAAATCTTTTATATTAACGATGATTTGCGTGAACGTGTGATGGGTTTTTATTCTCTCCAAAAGCTGGGAACTTGACTTTTTGACTACTCCCTCCGTCCCATAATTACAGGCAAATATACTATTTTGGGTGTCCCAAAATGTTCCTCCTATTACTAAAAATAACACCCAATCATTACTTACTTTTTACCTTTTCCATACAAATTACACACATATCTAATAAATCATTACTTACTTTTTCACTTTTTCATACAAAATACACACATACCTAAAAAATCATTACCTACTTTTTAACTTTTCCATACAATATTCTCTACTTTTTATCAACATTCTTCACTTTTTAGCTTTTCCATACAATATTCCTCTACTTTTTCCATCCTCCTTAAAAACCGTACTTTTTAGAGTTATTTGCCTGTAATTATGGGACGGAGGGAGTAGTATTTTTTAAGAAATAAAATTAATAAAATGTTGGGATTATGGGAAAGATCATACTCACATTGTAATGTGTTTAATATTATAATTTTTATTAGTATATACTTGTAAAAAAATAAAAAATAAATGGGAATCCACTTTGTTCATATTTAAAATTTGTCAATTGGGTATTTCAAGAAAGGGTAAATTGTTTGCTTAATATTTTGATGGGTCATTAAGCATTAAAAATCTAGTAGGGTTTTGGGAAGATGGGGTCATTTTAGATCTGCAATGATTTGGTGGGCATCCTGTTTTAAAAGGGGTTTTTGGGTTAAAATTTAGTAGCGTTACATCTCACTTTAATAGACCACATTGTGCTTGCTTTCGTATTCGAGAGTAGTAAAAGTCGAGTAAAGGTAAAAACTATCTATTCATTATAGGGTGGCTAGTTGCCAGTCTTGCCACAAATAATTGGAGAGAGAGAAAGTGAAGGTTATGGGTGGTTGTATGTTATGAAGAAATGAAACAAGCTAGGCAACTCAATTCTATAAAACGAGGTTAAATTAGTTACTTTCCAAATAGGTTAATTGGGGGATGGTAAAATTTCTATAAATGGGATTATAAGAGTACAAAAAGCTTAGCAATTTACAATATAAGTAGTACCTTTCCCAAGTTTGAAAGTGGGTTATATTATTGCTGGCATTTATGAAGCAAGGTGATTAAGTTTTATTAGTAGGGGATTGGATAGAATTCATCTTATTATTGTACTTGAGCTTGATAACTTTGAGAAAATAAAAGTTGCAGAAAATGATTGGTACTGTTCATTGCATTCTATTGACTTTGGTTTTGTGTTCTTATATTGTATTTACTTTTGTTTTTGGGTTGTAAAAATGGAAACTAATACTTGTTGGTTTACACAAGAATAGGTTCCTTTAAGTTGTTTCCGAGTGCTACGATGCATCCGAGTTTCTGTATGAATTGAGGCGACGACCATGAGGGATTTGTGCTGCACAACTGCTGATTGTACTCTGCCTCTTTTTCTTTTCAATTAAAGGTATGACTTATTGTTGTGTATTGAGGTTTAGTTATGGTGTTGATCCGTCGTGAATTTGTGATTATAATGGTTAACTCCTGTCTGAATATCAAATGTTTGTTCATTTATTTTGTTTCTTAACACCAATCATGTTAGTTGTTTTTAAGGCCTGCTTCAAAAAATTTGAAGATCTTGCTGTTATATTGTTTTTTGCAGTTTCAATCAGTATTCGATGATATTCAGCCATTCAGGTTAATTAGTGGAGAGATCTAGTCTGTTCTGAAGCTTCAGGGTTATTCTGCTTTCAAAGATTTTTTTCTTTGATGAGTGCGATTTCGATGATGGAATTGAATGCAAAAAGTCCCTTCCTGTGGGACTGGGAGAACTTAGTCATGTTTAACACAAAAGCAGCTGAAACACCGAAAAAATTGCAGTCGGATTCTGAAATTGAGGGAATAGAAGGATTTGAAGCCGGGTCTTTCTATTCTTCTGGTGGTTGTAGTGATGGTGGTACGGGTTCTGATCTGGGATATGCTTCCTCGTCGAAGAGCTCAAAATCAGCTTCTGTTGATTCATCCGCAGACAGAGAGTTAAAAGGAAACCAATTTTCATTGGAGGCAACCGATTGTTTCCAACAGGATCTTAGAGGCAAGAGAGATTTGGTTAATAGTTCAGGGACAACAAGAGCATCACCAACAATTGAAAGCTCAGTGGCTTCTGGTGAATCTTTGATTGCTTTGGAACTTGGGAAGCGGACATACTTTGAAGATGTTTCTGGGGCCAGCAATGTGAAGAATACTGCTCGGAGCTCTATTCCACCTGATTCTGCTGCTAAGAAAACCAAATCTTCATCACCCAGCATAGAAAATCCGCGTTGCCAAGTTGAAGGATGCAACCTTGATCTTTCCTCTGCTAAAGATTATCACCGGAAGCATAGAGTATGTGAAAATCATTCTAAAAGCCCAAAGGTTGTTATAAACGGACTCGAGCGAAGGTTTTGTCAACAGTGTAGCCGGTAAGCTTCTATGGCAACTGAAAATATTATTATATTGGGGGAATCTCGCTGCTTTCTTCTGCTTATTGATATCTAATATCTAGGAGATTGCATTCATTTTTAATTTGTGGTAGTACGGTATTTGGTTAAATCTCTGATAGTACCTGACCCTATTATTGTAGGTTCCATGGCCTTTCGGAGTTTGACCAAAAGAAGAGAAGCTGTCGTAGGCGTCTTTCTGATCACAATGCACGTCGCCGGAAGCCAAAGCCAGAGGTCATTCAATTCAACTCAATGAGGCTGACATCCTCCTTATATGGTATTATTTGCAGCCTTTTCTCCTTAATTTTGTCTTTCACATGCTCATCCATATAGTTCTTCTATTCCTTGATTGTCAATTCATAAATAGTTTTTCATTTGGGTAATTTCCTTGTTGGAGGTCAGCAGTGACCGCTGTTAGTCTGCGTTATGTTTCTGTGTGATGTGTTCCTACTTCCCATGATTAATTGAAGTCATTGACCGAAGTTGCCCATAAGCTAGTTCAATAAGTGTATCATACAAGTACTACATACCTCCTCTTGTTAGTCTCAACATTCGGTCTTCTGTGCAGTTAACGTATTTAGATACATTTCTTTCACCCTGGAAGTTAGTATGGGGAACGTCAAACTCAAGTTATTCTGTTCGTTTATTAATCATATTTTGCTACTTTGATATTGGTACTTGTAAGAATATTTTTTCTTAGCTCTGGTACACAAATTTAGCATTGTAGACCCAACCTCACTGAGCAAAAGATCAGGCCAGTTGGGGTTGATGGGTTCACCTTTGTTTCTGCGTCCTTAGATATGTTCAGTCAATTCATTGATGTGCTGCTATCTGTTGAATAAATTAAAAGTTAAACTAGTTCGGTAGGGCCTCAATGGTTGATGTTTCTTATGTTTGATATTGCAGAGGGTAGGAACCAGCTGAATTTTGCCTTTGACCAGGTACCTATGCATCAGACTAGGCATGGTACCTGGGATAGTGCAAGAGAATCCAAGGTTACACTGGCGAAACCGGGATTTTTTACTACCATGAAAACCGGGGGTACTGATCAGCTGCATTCAACCCACAGTGGTCTGCCAAGTCCGACAACCAAAGTCTCTCCTGTTTCGACCCAACTATTGCCATCCAAGGGTGTGCCATCTGATGTCTTCCAGCGAGGTATATGCTCATTCCATAGCCTAAATTTTTGAAGTGATATTTCCAATATGAATTTGTCATACGAGTAGTAGTAATGTCTTTAAAAGACTAAGATGTTCATCCTATTGTTCCGAAAAGTTGCAAATTCAAACTAAATCACCCTCCCCTGTTCCCCCCATTTTCTTTGCTGGATGGGAGAGGATTATACATTCAGACATTCAGTGGGGGCAAGGGGAAAAAAAAAAAGGAAAAGAAAAGGCTCTAAATTTGCATTTCAAGATGTAAATTTAAGTTTGAAGAATACAGGAGAGCTCCTTCTAAAACAAAAATATGATTAAAAATAGAGGCTTAACATCTTCGAGTACTAATTAAATATCTGTTTTCTTTTTTCATTGTAGAGCAACTGACTGCAAAGCATAATAAATTTTTACTTCATACTGTATGTATAGTGTATATATAGATGATATTTTTTGTTGCTGTCCTAAACATAATATCTAACCAAATGCTTGGAATTGGCTAATAATCTGAAGGTTTACCAGTCTCTGTGGCACCATCCAACTTGGCTGCAGCTCAAGATTTCCGTGCTCTCTCTCTTCTGTCAACAAGTTCTTGGAGTTCATGCGACCCAGAACCTCCTGCACTTAACCATTCTATGCATACAAATCATGCCTCATTGGCTCCGTCTTTGCCTCCCATGCATCCATTGCCTCTAGGTGGCCCTCCCATATCATCGGAGTTCTGGCAAGCTGATCAACCAGCCTCAGGTGGTCCTGGATCTCACTTCTCGACTTTCCAGTTGTTCAAAGCACCGAACGAGTCCAGCTTCTATCTTTACTAAATTGCAGCTGATATGCTGAGTAGTCGAGTAGTTTATGTTATTGCTGCAGATATGAAGTTTTTGCTCATCCTAGACCATAAAGTGTATGGAGTTTTAAGTGGTTTGGTGTGAGCTTGGTTATTGTAGCTGATTATTAAGCTCGACGTCTATTCTAAAATTTAGTTATGCTTAGCAGCAGACTGTCCTCTGATTTCTTCGGGTAAAAAGATGCTTGTACCTGTATGATTGTAGTTGAGGTTTTCTGACGATTGGTTCTTGTCTGGCTTTGTCAGACTTGTTTTCAATTTTTTAGGTTCACTTTGAAACTATGAACAGGTTATGCTTTTGTAGTCTCGTCTCTGTATATCTTGCTTGAGTTCCTTTCGTAGTGTTGCTTACCAGTTTTTTTCTTTCTGCTGTATAATTTTGTCCGAAAACCATAATTGGTCGCGTATGATTCTTGTCTCACAATTTTACTCTCCTGAACGCGTCCCAAACTACTTAAAGATGCTCATTAGTAAACCCGAAACTACCTATTATTGCTGGGTTTTTCATCTGCTGAAATTGAAGAATATAGTACTCTTTAATCAAACTTAATTTGACAGAATGTTTATTGCTTTGTTTTATTGTTTGAGGCTAGGCATGCACATAGAGGTAAGTGCATCCAAGGGTGATTTTTTGCTCATTTGATATTTTATTTGTTCAAATTGACCAGAAAATACACTTAAGGTTTTAAAAATTAGTACGTAGAAAATAAACTCGATCTGTAAGACATAAAAACTGTAGAAGGAAAACAACCTAAGTTTATACATCAACATGAGGTCATAGATAGTGAAATCGATATTTAGAGACTAACCAAAATATAAAATTAATCGTTAAAAATTATGACTACCACCAATAAACTAGTAGTGAGACTACAATTATGACTACCAAGTAGCCAACTACAAATTCTAAAATAGACCTGGTCTACATTAAGTTTATTGTAGACCAACTACTGTCACGTGAGCTTTCTACGGGCAATTAATTTTCGTTGTTTCCCTCGCTTCATTACTCTCATCTTAGCTCTACCAATTTTACTCTGCCCCATTTTCTCTCTCTACCATCTGCATTTTTTTTTTTTTTTTTTTTTTTTCACTTCAAAGATCGAATTACTCTCTATATGCACACTTTCAAGCTCTGTGATCTTCTTCTTCAATGGTGAAACGCAAGGTGGTGGAACGCCTCTTAGAGCGCGAGGAGGTGGAACACAAAACCGTGGTAAAATCTCTTACTTCACCTTGATTTTTCAACTTTGTAAGCTTTTTAAGGCTTTTTTTTTTTTTTTTGCTTGAATTTTTGTTCATTAAAAACGAATTAGGGTTTGAATTTGTTCAATCCATGTATAATTATAATTATAATTAAATTGAATTTCGTTATTTTATTTTTTTAATTAGTTGTTTGATTTAGGTAATTAGGGTTTTGATTAAATTTATCAGAAGGTGTTTGTGGTGGCTGAGTTGGGCGAGTGAGGCGAGGGTGTGGTTGGCGCGAGTTAAAAGTCTAGGTTTAAGTGAAGTTTGTTAGGGAGTATAAGATGTATAATGTTGTTGTTGGTGCGACTTCGATTTTCGAAGGAATGTATTATCGTAGTAGTTGTCTGCCTCCTGCTTCTGGCAATGTCAAGATTAATTCTAATAAAGCTTTAATGGAAGGTGTGGGTGTGGGGCTTGAGGCTGTTGGTAGGAACAGCGAAGGGGAGTTGTTGGCTGTTAAACTTGATGGAGAATGATAAAAAATCTTACAAAATTATCTAATTTCCACAACCTCTCCTCCTACTAATACCAAATTCCTCCAGTGTACCAAATTATATAAGAGTTTTATGTTGCGGAAATGCACAACTCAGGTAGCATTGACGCTAAAATATTATACAGCTCATTTCACATATCAGAGTAAAATCTTCCTTTTACACCCTGTTCCACATATGTGATGGTTGCGAGAATGCGAGGTTCGAAATGCTAGCTTGAAATCTGAGTTATGTGAAAATCAAGCTCATATGTGATGCTTGAATGTTTGTAATGCTATCAAGGAGACGAAATGGCCGTTGATGATATTATACTTGCAGGAGAGCAATGTGAGTGTTTTTCTTTTAATCATGTTAGACAAAATGGCAATGTGAATGCGAGTTTCCTGCTAATGATGTAGAACAATCCTTTGCAAACTTTTTCCCCAAGGCTTTTTAGCTTTTGTGGATTTAGACTCTGGTTGATTTAATAATATTGCTTCCATGTTTTCCCCTAAAAAAAAGCTTTATGGGCATGATATATAAGTGACAAAAGTGTAAGTTGGGTTAGTTTAATCCATTAATTTTACTTAATTAGTTTGATTAGTTGTAGATTTAGTTTGATAAGCTTGTATGAGTTTTGTCATGCTATATCTTGTTCTTCTTTAAATTAGTGAAAATTGTTCACTTTAATTTAAAAGCCTATTAGCTCAATTGGTAGAGCATTGTGCAGCTGCTCAATGATGTAGGTTCGAATCCTGCATAGGCTATGAAAAACTGATTATCATTAAAGGGTGACTTCATTTAAATAAAGGTTTCGAATCATAACAATAGTGACTGTATAAATTGGTCAGTACATGTGTAAATATGCTTTGATTATGTTTAAATAGGAATCACCATGCATGAAAATAGTATTACTACAAAAAATAACTATATTCAAATAGGATTATTACATGTTAGAAAAAGGTCACTATATTCAAATAGGAGTTACTACATGTAAAAAAAATATCACTAGATTCAAATAGGGTTACTACATGTAAAAAAAAGTTCACTATATTCAAATTCTACATGTAAATAAAAAATCACTATATTCAAATAGGGGTTACTTCATGTAAAAAAAAGGTCACTATACTCAAATACTACATGTAATAAAAAAATAAAATAAAATAAAAAAAAAAAAAAAAAAGGGTCATTATATTCAAATAGGGATTACTACAAGTAAAATAAAGGTCACTATATTAAAATAGGGGTTAATCACCACATGTAATAAAAAGCCACTATATTCAATTAGGGGTTAATACCATGTAAAAAAAAAGGTCACTGTATTCAATTAGGGGTTACTACATGTAAAAAAAAAGGTCACTATATTCAAACAAGGGTTACTACATGTAAAGGGTCACTATATTCAAAACTAACCTATTTATTAAAATGGGTCACTATATGTCTAAATCTTATTAGCCTATGTAGGACTTGAACCTACATCCTCTGTGCCAATAAAAATATACACAGTGCTCGACCAATTGAGCTAATAGGCTTATAGAGTTTTTAACTATATATGATTCTCCAAATCCTACAATGCTTTATTATTAAGGCATTAATGTCTCTGAGAACAATGTTTATCATGTTCCCTTCTTATCACCTAACATACATAAAAGCATTAGATATCGATCTGACTATTTTCGGCTAAATAAAAGAATAACGTATACATGTTTTATTTGCATATACCTCATTCTTCTCGATCACAAGTTGTGGGACAAATTATACCACACTCCATTCACAATTGAAAATAATATTAGAAGCTAAATAAGTTTTATCAAAAGCAAAAGAGGGATAATACCAAGTCATAAGCCTAAGCACGTGAGAGTTAATTGAAGGCAGCCATCTACTATATAGCTGATTGTGGAAACTCAATCAACTAGCTATATGTATAGTGACCCTTATAATAATATAGCAACCTTTCTCATACACTAATGTCATAATAGCCATAGTGACCTTTATTTAAGCATGTTGCTAGCCTCATCCCTCTATACTTCCATTTCACATGCCTTCAAAAGGGTTAAACTGGTTGTAAACCATATAAACCCTAATTTTATTTCTTTAATTTTTTAAAATCATTCCCATCATCTTTTCCACACCAAACTTCACTGCTAACGTTGGACAATGAATAAATCAAAAAATAACACAAATCAAAATTCTACTCACAACGTAATTTATGCAATTTTCCATAAGCTACATAAAATTACCAGAACTAAGTAACTAACACCATCATCAATCATTTAAACCTCAGATTATACACAAATGAAACCAAAATTGATCAAGAAAGTTTTAATTGATTAACGTTTTAGAATAATTAAAAGCCCTAAGTAGAGAAAAACAGATTGATTTGGGAAGAATTAAATCGAATTAAAAGCATAATCAATTTTTATTCATGATATTTGCAGAAAATCAAAATAAAGAGTTATTGATACCTTCATTGTTATTTGTGTTTGATTCCGATTCAAAAACCGATTTGTTGAGACAATTGCAGCAGAATTTCTCAATTGATGAATTTGCATCATAATTTCGGCGACGATGTTTGTAGAGGAGAGAGAATATAGTTCATTTTTTTTAACGAAGGAATACTGGATTAGAAGGGGTTTTGTTATAATTGGGCTTGATAGGTGTGGGCCGGGTTATTTTCTTCAGACAACAGCACGTGAGGACATAAGGTCCACAATAAATTTATTGTGAACCAGGTCCACCCAAGAATTTTTGGTAGCCAACTAGACAAGTAGTTGTAGTGAGCTACAAATTATGAAAGTGCCAACTTCGATTTGTCACGAACCAACTTGGTTCTTTAGTCTTGACTAGGTACTAAGATTTTATTGTTACGTCGTTGTCTGAATCATTTTTGAGAGAGTGTTCTTCGATTTGTTTAATCATTTTTGAGAGAGTGTTCTTCGATTTGTTTATTCTAGACCACGTTTTTTGTAAGAGTGAAATATCAAATTATACCACGTTATGTATGAGATTGATATATCATGTTCTGCCACAAACTTTATAAATGTACTTCTTTCATCACATATTAGTTGCAACTTTGAGGTATTGTATACAAGACATAAAAAATTTCTTCGAATTTATCAACACGCTAACTATCGAGGTTACATAGGTTCAAAGCGTTTTCTAGAGATTAATAGGTACGTACACATTTGTGAAACTAATCCGAAGTAAGTAGTGAATAAAATTAAAGGTTCATTCAAGAACAGTTGTTTTTATACAGCAGAATACACAATTTATAGCCAGTTCATATGAAGTGGCGAAAAAAAAATATACAATTAGGGTCAAGTCCAGTTTCTCCGACGTGCAGCTTTGGTTTTTTCCCCCCAGTGAGATTAGGTCAGATGCATCTTCGTCTACAATTGTAGCCACACTTGTTTTTCTTTCTGCAAATCAAACATAAAATAATAGAACACCCTCCCTTTCCCCTTCGGACTACCAAGTAATACAAGTAAAATATTACCAGTAAATAATATAGATAATTCCTTGTCAATAATAATAATAATAATAATAATAATAATAATAATAATAATAATAAATAAAATAAAAAAATAAAAAATAAAAAAGAATTGAAATGTTTTCCTCCAGTAAATTATAAATTTATCCTTAAGAACAGAACTTAAGTGGCTTTTAATCTAAATAGTACTAAAGTATCCCCATGACATAAGATAATACTCCATACGACATAGCTCGTCCCAAGTCCTGCCCTCGCCCCTCCCCAATCAAACTTAAAGTCTCAACCCCAACAATAGGTACAACATTTGGAGATCTCACTACTGCTTAAAACTTGAGACTCCAAATGGATTCATCTAGCAGTCAATTACATGCCCTCCCTAGTAGCATTTCCCATGAGGTATACGCTCCATGTTGACATTATTCGCCATCTCCGATTTCAAAAGTTAATATTTAAAAGTCGAGTCTTTAAAAAATGCAAACTTGGCATCACAAAAGCACTATGTATTATAAATCGGAAAAAAAAAAAAAAAAGAAAAAAAAAGAAAAAAAAGAAAGCACTACGTATTAAAAAAATCATTCAGAAAATGTTGTTTAAGGTACATTTTCACAAGTTAATTTGACGATGCCAACAAGCAGTCGGACAACAGCACATATTGGACCAGAGGCCACTTATGGGTCCAGTAGCTAGAAAGTCTGACCCACAAAAATTGGTCCAGAGAGTCCAATAATTGCTGTAGATAATTGCTTATCGCGTCGTCAACAAAAATATAGATATGAGTATATGATAGGTAGACATGTAGAAAATCAACATAGGCCTTGCCAGAAATTTGAGAGGTTTCACAACAATCTGTTGCAAGAAAAAGCATCCACAAGCCTAGATTCGACATTTTGAAAACAGATAGACAGAAAGTAGGGTGCAATGATAAATCAACAAAACAATACGCCAAAAAATAACGAATAGCATGAGATGATGAGGGTCTTAAATTATTTACAGACTTCTCACAAAATGTGCTGCAAACAAGACTATGGGCCACAAGTCAACTCACCCAAACTCAAAATTATGCGACCTGAGCTAAATTGACCTACCAGTTAAAAACCTCCAAGACACTCGAATCAAAGCTGAGGTAAAAACAATATGAGCATAAAATTCATGTTGCAGGACAAAAAACCTCAAAAGTAACAGCTGAGTTGGAATTAGCAAGGTGAAAATGCAGATTCTGGGGTACAAATAAGGAGTTGTTCTCTCTGAACCACAACTGTGAACAAAGATCGCTGGAAAAGGATAGCTTTAATCTAGGTACTAAGACAACTACAAGAACACTTGTATTAAAAAAATCCAATATTAAGTGACCCAAGAAAACCCTGGACACCCAAGGACCGTATGCTGCATAGACAATAAAACTAAAAAATTACTGAAAATACAGACTGCAGTAGCTAATTTTCCACTAATTGAAAATACGCAGTTGCATGCTGACATAACCTCTAAATGAATAAATTCATCTCATAGTAACAATACCTAATCAGGTAAAACTTCGCCAGAGTGCCAGACTTAGCTGGACAGAATAAAAGGGATCCACAAAGACATCACAACAGATAATACAATAACTCGACACAGATTATGAGCAAGGTAGAGTGACCGCTGCAATAGGAAGACGACATGACTGACTTTCAGACACCGATATTGAGCATGCTGGACGACAACTCTGGACCTTCCCAATAACCAGACATGTCCTAGTACTCACTGGAACAGTAGACAATTGCGAATCAATAAATGCATGGCTTCACAAGATACCAAGAAAAAAGTAAAGACAATTGGTGAAAATACCATAAATGCCATACTTGAAACCTCATCCTAATCAAGATGAACATATATATGCAAATGACAAGACAATATAAATCTGCAGATAATGCAAAAGAAATACAGACAAATAACCCATTTGACACACGAATGTGCAACCCACTACGGACCTGATCGTTGCCATCTGCTGCAGGAGAAGGTGATTTATTTTCCTCACATGGCTTATCAGCACCACAGTTCTGCCTATTGCACTTAGTCCTAAATGGATAGTTTATATTACCACATTTTTCACACTTCCAGCTTCCTTCAGGCATCTTTTGCTCTGTTGATTTGATGAGGCAAGCAACATGTTCAGTTAACATTTATGCAGACAACACTGAAAACATAAAACTGACAAGTATTATACATTCAAAGACTTACTTGAACTTTTCTCTGGTTTTGGAGCCTACAATTTTTTTTGAATGCAAAGGGAAAAGAGAAAGAATCAGGATCCTTGAACTTACAAATTACGTTGTACACACACAGTAAACAGTACTGACAAGCGAAGAGTGCAAAAATATGTATTCTCTAATAAATACAAAAGATGTTAGAGAAGCCAATATAACCTGGGCACCAGGCTTTGGTGTGTTGCACTTCCTCATATTGCAAACTGTTCTGAACGAGAAATTCACGTTTCCACATTTAGGGCAAGTCCAGTCATTGTCTCGTGTGCCATCTTGATTAAAGAACAGGAAACACTATGTTAGCCCTGGCCAGAAAGATAAATAATAATGCATACTTTTAATTAAGATCATCCCTAGAGTAAATATATTAAACCTTTTTTCTGAGACTTGTCATCTGGAAAAAATCCTGGTCTTGCGCCCTGAAAAAACAGGTAGCATCCAATAAACTACTAGCAAGTTGCGAGATGACCACCATCGATGGATAAAGCATATCATTAAATTATATTTTCACGTGTCATCTAATTATATGTTGCACACATGTTATCTTAACCGCAAAGCATGAGACTTGGAGGTGTGATACTAAATGAGTGGAAAGAACCTCAACAGTTGGTGGTCAAGATTAAAACATTTCTTGGTACCACACAAAACATCAATGCTATTATTAGTTCTAGAAAAGACATACCATGGGAGGGGGAGGCATGGGTGGCATGCCCATGCCATAACGGTCCATCATTGGTGGAGGGACACCATACATTCCACCTATTAAAAAATGATTAGAGAAGTTACTACTAGCCTAATAAAAATGTATCAAAATGCTCAATCAGAAATAAACATGCAAAAAATTATCCAAAGCAAGAAGATTGGTACTATTTTTAAATTTGTCCTTATAACCAACCTTCGACAATGTAGTGTCAAGACTATCAACTTAATGTTATCCATAAACCATCAAAATACTTAAAAATAAATAAATAAACAACAACAGCAACAAGAAAATCAATAGTTCAGAAATCTTAACAGTAAATCTGCATCTTGACAATTAAAATTATAAACTCAAATTACCTTGACTCATACATTTAATTACATGTTAACAGGTAAAACTTGGCAGTATAAAATAACTAAAGCCAGTAATAAATAGCCAAACAAATACATTAGGATGTAAAAATAAAAATGAAAGAGTCAGTACAAAGGGCAAGTTTTCATAAAAATCCGTCCGAACAAAAATAAATAGATAAATAAATAAATAAAAGAATATAGAAAATGGTACTTTCACAACATAGACTGAAGAGAAGCAGAGACATCTTTCCCCGATTATAGAATTAATCTAGAAAAAGATAAAGAAAGAGGCAAGAAAAGAAAATACCATTTCCCATCATAGATCCACCAGAATATGGTGGTGGTGGTCCAGACAAAGGCATTGGTCGGTAGGGGCTACCTCCAGAGATGCGATTTCCATAATTATAATGGTATGCTGATCCCCCGGAATATGGAACATCATAAGGAGGAATCGATGATCCATTAAAAACAGAAGAACCATAAGGTGGCATTCCCATGTACATGGAAGAAGGTGGAGGTCCAGATCCTCCGTATGGTGCATTAGAAGAGTAAGGCTGGGGAGGCTGCATTGGCCTTAATGCAGGTTTCTGTAACATGCAAAAATCATAACAAAAAAGTTAACTGGGATCAAATTGGAAGAAAATTGATTAGCAATGAAATAAACAGCAAATGATATATTGAAAAAAAAAATCAATATATAGCTGGAGTACAGACTATCACAATACTGCAGGCACTTGATAGTTGACATTACATTCCAAGCATCCAGAATTTCAGTTTCTATCGGGTAAAAAAGAAGAGAAGAGGAGGAGGGGGGGGGGGGGGGGGGGGGGTAACAATCAAAGCACATCCCCAGCTATGTCGCATTATAGTTGCCACAGTGAAAAAAAACTCTTGGTCCCTCCATTTCATAATACAACATTGCCCCTTTTTTGACGTTAATTTCGAAAAATGTGCTCAGTAAACAATCATTTGAAGAAGATAGTTTGAAAATTCATCCAACGGGAGGCGCATATTTTAAAATCTTACTCTCCTCCAAGATCATCTCCAATTGTGAGACTCAAATCGGGTTTAACCCCCTTCCCCCTCTCCCCCCCTATAACGACCATTAGTCTCGTGAAAGTTTTCTATAACGACCATTTGTCTCCAACATATTTCTATAATGACCATTATTTTAATATACAATTAATGGTCCAGATCATCATTATCCAATGGTAAAACTCTCCTATAACAACCATTAGTCTCATGAAATTTTTCTATGCTACCTAATTCATTATTTCTTTGATAAATAAGAATTTGTTTCTCCCGTATAATGAGACCTACTAAACAATTCTATCAAAAAAAAAAAAAACCTGCTACTTCATATGATGGGGGGTTCTCTTTTGACAACTCTCTCTTCATGTGCCCCTATTAGCCCTCATTAGAAGTGTTCAAAGACCCCCGCTCCCCTCATACACAATGCTCTATGAGAAAAAAGAAAAAAGGTGTTGTCTAGGAACATGGGAGATGGGCAGATAGCAACTAGTACTTGTTTTATGAAAAAAAGGATATAGCAGGTATTCTAGAATGTGAAGGTAAAATTAGTACTCTACTTGAAGAATCCTATATAGAGGCCAAATAGTTCAGTAAAATGATGGCAGGAAAGAGGAAAAAAAAAAAAGAACACCAATATATAGTGATACATAGATTTCATAGCACATCCTACCGCATTGTGATCAGCTGGTCTGGGCTGTGTACAATTTCGCATGTTGCAGGTTGTTCTAAACGAGAAATTGACATTGCCACAACCAGGGCAAGTCCAGTCATCTTCCCTACGACCACCTGTGTATGAAATGGATGATGTAAGTTACAAGGATAACAGTTTTAAGAAGCATAACTTAAAATAGGCCACAATCACTCTTCCAGCTGAACAAGCTTAAATTCCTCAACTGCCAAATTACACATCACAGTTCAAAAATTAGGTTCATATTTCTTGACATAGTTTCCACCTCCTCTTGTCACTTTGTCAGTAAATTATATGGTCAGATAACACACTAGGTGAACTCGTTATATAGTCGATTTAATGAACTTAACCTTAAGTTGTAGAAAATAAAAGATGAATGGCAAGAAAATGCAAGATTGATTAATAATTTCCCTTTTAGTCTCTTTTTGTTGTAGATATATCTATGAAAACATGTTCGACATGGGTGTATAAAAACCCCCTACTCAATTCTATGCGCTTCAACCATCAAGTTCATACTGCACTAAACCCTTAAAATAGTTCTTCATAATCTTTCCTCCCCCCCTCCCCACAACCCCATTCCGAATTTCCAATCTAGGGACACTTGTACCTTGCCCGACTTCAGTTGAAGATATATAGCCCCTCAAGTATCAAAGCACAGGACGTGCCACACAGTAGATTATAGTGGAACATTTTGCAGTACCAGAAAATCGATAACTTCAGTCTTCAGCTATACTAAGATGACCAATTGATCAAATACTAACCGTTGAAGACAGCGCTAGCTACACACTATGTAATATGTATGGCATTGGGCAGCAGAAGGATATTAAGTATTTATACAATTATACGGAGCATAAATTATGTCGTGTTTTTCCTATAAGTTAATAATATATAAAACTAGGGAGAAGCCAAGAAATCATACAATATTTTCATCATATCCGCCAATTAATTATGTTTTCCATATTTCTCATAAATGAAAAAAAAAATCAAAAATAGTACTCCGTACATAGCTACATTTTTTATGTCAAATTAAATCAGAATAACTTCACTAACTTAAATTGTTTAGACAACATCAACAACAACAAAATTAATTTCAATAAAACCCTAGAAATTCGAATTGTTACCATCTGTTCGAGCACGCTTGGCGTTTGAAGGATTTCTGTTATCCACCTGAGAACATCAATCAACCAAATTTCAATAAAAACCCTAACAATTCAATGACAGCATATCCTAAATTAAATTAAAGAAAATCTCCAATCAGAGGACAAATCAACAATTACAACCTCAAAAATTAAAACTGAATAGCAATTAAAATCCTAAGTAATATCGAAACAAATCAAAACGAAAAAAAGCTCAGAATTAAAAAATCGAGCCAAGAAATTAAAAAATTAAGCTTCGAAAATCGACATTGATGAAGAAATGAGAGTGAGGATTACCTGAGACATGTCGAGCGAGGAGAGAGAGATCGAAGAGAAGGGTGGATTGGTGAAGAGTGAGAGTGGAGGAGAATTAATTCGATTAAACAAATTAGGGTTTGTTGTCGTAGAAATTGGGAACGAGGAAGTAAAAACTAAAAAGGGAGGGATTTTATTTTATTATTAAAAGGAGTCGACTAATAAACATGATAGTTGTTGGTGATTGGACGAGGCTCACGAGAGGGGTGCAACAAGTTATGAACTTGGTTTTTCGTAAGTTATGAAACATTTGGGTAGCATTATTCTATAACGTTTTTCGTCCCGTTAAGACATTACTGTGGTCCAATTTTTTTCTTTAAAATTTCTTTTTTTTTATTTAATTTAATTTTTTATTTTAATGCTCTGAGCTTTGGTGCAAAAGGTGCACTTATGAGTCACGAACTCAAGACGGATGGGAGTAAGGCTATAATAAGATGGTAAGGATCAAAACGCTGAGTTATCTAAGTTGAAATTTAGGTTGTATGTGAATGTGATCACTATTGGCAGAGTCACATTAGTATTAGATGGAGCTAACATATGCCATGTGCACTTATGAGTCACTAACTCAAGACGGATAAGAGTAAGGCTATAATAAGATGGTAAGTATCCTAACTTTGAGTTATCTGAAAAAAAAAAAATTAAACGGGTAGTAAATATAATTATTAGATTTTAGGTGGTAGCAAAATAAAATAAAAAAATTAAACGGGTAGTAAATATAACACAAGATTCTTTCGCTGGTAATAAATGTTAATTTTTCCTTAAATAAAATGAAAAGAACAAGAGCTAAGAAAATAAAGATTGCATGGTCAAAGGTATAAAAGAATATGCAAAAAAATCCTAGCTTGCTAATCAATCAAATACCTTATGAAAATCAATAAAGCAAAGTTATTTGAAGACATATTTCACTTGATTAACAAAATCTTATTTGCACGACGGTCCAAACTAAATATGACGGTAAGGACTCAATGTCTCAATTGCTCTTATGATCCAGTATATGTCAATCATCTTTTTGAGCCTTTTATATTTTGCCAGACACCCTTATGAGTTCTTCATAGTTCGAACCCTTTGATCATTCACGGTGAATAATTGGGCGACAGGCACAATCACGCCACTTTATTTGTGAATAAAAAATAAGGAGATATCAGTTAATTAAGTAAAAGTTTCCTAATTGATGAAGATGCTGAATAACAATGTATATCAACATTAATCAATAAAGTTTCTTCAACAATATATACTACCTCCGTTAACGGTTATTTGCAACATTTACCAAAATAGGGTGCTACTTATTATTTGCAACAAATCTATTTTTTTCTTAATATGGTAACTTTTTCTGGTAAAATGACCAGAATACCCTCATTTAAAAATTATTAACACATAATACTACATATAATTACAAATTATTATAACTCTAATCTCACTTTTAATTTTCTAACTTTTCCCCTCAAAAAATCAGATTAATCTCATCTACCCATCATCTCTCTCCTCCATCTTCATCTCTAAAATCACCATCTCTCATCTTTTTCGATCTTCATCTTTTAGTTCACCATCATCATCTTCTCTCATCTGTCATCTTCTTCCCTGTTCATCTCTTATCTTCTTCCCTCTTCATCTTCTTCTGTATCGTCATTTCTTCTCAGATCGTGGTGGATGATAATGGTTTGTGGGTGGGTTTGGTAGATTAGGTGGTAATTTATGGTTCGGGGGTTGTTTTTGTGGTTTGTGGGTGGGTGTTACTCGCGGATGGTTGTTTCAATTCGTGGGTTGGTGTCAATAGTGGTGGTTTTGGGCGGTTCGTGGGGGTAGTTTCGTGGATGGGTTTAGTTTTTGGGTTTCAGATTTAATGGTTCTAGGGTGGTTTTCGTAGTTATTGTGTGGTTTCCGTGATTCTTGGGTGGATTTCGGTGGTTTGTGGGTGACTTTCGTTGAGTTGTGGGTGGCGTGGGTGGTGGTTCGTCGGTTATGGGTGGATTCCGTCAGTTCGTGGGTGGTTGTCGGTGAGTTGTGGGTGATTGTCGGTATTGTGGGTGGCGTGGGTGGTGGTTCGTGGGTTCTAGGTGGCGTGTGGTGGTTATTCTGGGATGTTCTTTTTAATTGGAATTGATTTTTTTTAATTAAAATAATGTAGTTAATTACATATCCATAACTTTCAATAATCATGTTTAAGAAGTTTTGCCTAGGAGTCCGCGCATGTCCCTTTCGTTGCAAATAACTGTTAATGGAGGTAGTATTAGATATACTTCTAGCCAATATAAATAACATACTTTTGTAATAGAATTCATTGGAAGATGGATGTTAGCACACAACTATGCTAGTACTAGGTTTATTTGTTCCCTCTAGGTTTTCTCCTTGGGAGAGTTTTTTTTGTTCTTTCGGGTTTTTTCCCTTGAGGGTTTTACTAGCTTCCATTGTTAGGTTTTTTCAATTTCTTTGAAGGTTTTCCTTCTCTCTTCTCCCTTCTCCCTTTTCTCTCCATCTCTACCATTTCGTTTCCTCTTGGTCTTAGTTGTGAATCTTTGTAGGGGCTTCCATTGGTATTTTTACCGGTGGTAAGCCCCAAAAACATTTCAATTGCTTTCAATAAAAATCTTATATGATAATTTTTCTCTTGAGTTTAATTTCTTTTTTGTGTTTGTTTGGTGAGAATTGAAGATCTAGGGTTTTATAATTTCTACAAGAATCCATAGGACCACATGAGTATTTTCACTCAAACGACTACACATCAGTGGATTTCAAGCTGAATCAGTGTGAACTCACAGATTGTATTGCTTCAGATGAAGTTTTTTATTTTATTTTATTTTATTTTATTAAGACGATTGTAAATCAAATCTACGATGTATTTAGTTTTAAGGTGTGTACTTATGTTAGAATTCTTGATTTTTTAGGAATTATATGTAAGTGCCGTTTGGCTATATTTTATTAATGATATCCCTTTTATTCTTGTAAAAACAAAAATCATTGAAAGATGGTTTAATGCAATTTACAATCAATGAATCAAAGAATCCTTTTCTTGATTTGCCCATAGCATACTATGTAAGCTATCTCGCACCCCAAAACAAGTCAATTATTTTACCTTGTAAATCATGTTAACAGCAAGTTGAGGAGCAAATTTGTTTACACTATTTAGGCCCTGTTCTTTTGAGCTTCTGGGCAGAGCAGAGAAGATTTCAACAGGGCAAAGCAGAGCAGATTTTAGCAGAGCAGATTTCAGCCGAGCCGAGCAGAGCAGAGCATAGCAGATTTTATTATTATTATTATTATTATTATTACTACTACTAATACTACTATTATTATTATTATTATTAAATATTAATTATTATTATTATTATTTTATTATTATTATTATTATTATTACTATTAGTATAATTACTATTATTATTACTATTATTATTATTATTATTATTATTAAATATTAATAATTAATTATTATTATTATCTTTATTTTTTATTAAATATCAATAATTAATTATTGTTATTATTATTATTAAGTATTAATTATTATTATTATTAAATATTAATTATTTATTATTATAAAATATTAATTATTTATTATTATTATTATAAAATATTAATTATTATTATAAAATATTAATTATTTATTATTATTATTATTATTAATTATTTATTATTATTATTAAATATTAATTATTATTATAATAATTTAATATTAAGTATTAATTTTAAGTAGAGCAGAGCAGATTTCAGCAGAGCAGAGCAGAGCAAAGCAGCTCTAAAGAACGGGGCCTTAGTTAGATTTGTATGGGTATAAGAAAATTATATAATACAGACTATAGAAAGGATTACATGGGTTATTATTAAGTTAAAATTTGAATTTAATTAATGAATTTAAATGTGACTGTTTCAAATTTAATTTCGTACCGGTGGTTCAAGCTGGGGATTAGATGGGTCTGTCTAAAATACCTATATAGGCAGCACACAACACTATCCTCGGGGTGCTCGAGGAACCCTATCTGAAGCTTAAATTAGCTAGTGTTTTTTAAAGAGAGAAAGATTACTTGAGAAAATGATAAACTCAGAGTATCTAACCCCCTCTTTGTTGTACTTGGTGTACTATTTATAGGTATACATTCTTTATGTAATCATAGAAGAGTAATGTATTGAAAATTATAAATGCATTTGGGTGCACCTAAAGTTAGAAGCAAGTAGTATGCAACAAATAAAACAGTACGAAGTATGTTTTTGCACATTTGATATTCTTCACTCATTAGAAAAAGTGGAAACCTGGAGTTATCGACTAATATAAATTTGTGATAGTGATAATTAATAACTTTTTTTACCTCTAAAACATTTTCTTCCAATTGTCAATATAAATCGAGTTGGTGATTGGTTAGTTAATTATGGGGTAATGTCCAATAAAAAAAAAATTATTATTCATTTTTGAGGTGAAGGATTTTCAAGACGTTTTATTGGAGGACTTTAGGAGTGTTTCTAGGTCTGGGATGGTATCAAATAATGCAACATGATTGTTAGATGGTGCTTAGATATAGTACTTAATGAGTTGTTTGTTCTTTTTCTTAGTTTGTTTGTTTATACTTTTTTTTTGGAGCTTAATTATTGGTCAATACTTCTAGGTTGGACCGATAAACATTAGATAGGGACCATATGAAGGACATGGTATAAAACAATTTTTTTGTCAACAAAAACATACACATTACACACAGTATAATGCGGTAAGGGAATAAATTGGCATTACTAGTAGTGGAATTTTGAATAGTTCAAATTACAATATCAATGACTAGAAATATACCGAGTTCCTACCAGAAAAAGTACTTGAAATTTTAAAACAACAGTAAATTTCCGAAACTACAACAATTTGAGTGAGAGTTTCTTTTTTTTGGGGGAATTATCTCTCACTATCTCTTTTTTAACTCATGATCATACTTAGAGTACAAGAAAAACAAGAGCTTTTACACCAAAGTTGGCATAGGTAGAGTGCAGAGAATAGCAGACACGATCACCGCCACGAGAAAGCTGCTCAATACACCATTACCATGCTTAATTCCACTTGCATTACTCCCTTGTAAAATGCCTGTTGATGACGATGAAGACGAGGGTGTTCCGGGCGGTGAGGATGTCCCGTTTTTCAAGAAAATGGAAGCTGCCGGAGAGCTCGGAGATATTCCAAGAAGCTCTACACAAGCATTCACCCCGTATTGATAGATTAGTCATTTGTAGCTGGTTACAAACTTACAAGTTACGTGTAGCCATTGACCCCATTGTAACACATAACACGTAATTCATGTTACAAAAAAAGTTCCAATAAGCCAATAAGGCAATAACTGTATATTGCACCAATTAATTATATCCCGTCAAAAACAAAAATAATAATATTCGAACTTATGTAGAAATTTATAAGTCTTAAGGATCCATAACACGGTAAAAAGTGATAAATGTCGTACATGTATATATATTGCTAGTTAGTCACTATAAAGCTACGTATTTATTTTTTTTTTTTTTTTTTTTTTTTTTTTTTTTTTTTTTTTTTTTTTAACACGATAAGAGTGACAAATATAGTACATATACATATAGCTAGCTAGTCCCTATATTGGTACGTTTTCACCAAAACTATATCTGTACGTCTTTAGCTTACGCAACTCTGAAGGCACATTAATTTGTGACAAAATCCAAGGTTGAAGGTTAGTGATGATACGTCAAGGGCAATGCAATAAATATGGATGGGTATGAATTGAATTGATGAGGTACGGACTATCAATTAAAGATGGCCGATTCATTTATTTTAGTGTCAATTGAGGTAGTTGGAAAGTTACGTGAAGAAAATTTTTTATGTTCATTTTTGTCACTTGCATATTTGAAATTCATTTCCTACCCAAATTACAAAAGAGAAAATTTAAGTAAAATTGAAAATGTTTTACGACCATTATTAGGACCGTAAAAATAATTTAATTTTACAACCATCATTGATGTAAAAAAGAAAAATAAATACTAATAATTAAAAAAATAAAATAAAAATCGAAGCTAGAGTCTATCTTATACTAAAACTTATGTACTATTTTCGTGTAGGTTTATATTTTTGTTACAAACTTTTTCAAGGGGAAGTCTTCTACGAGTTCTATTTTTAGCTAAGGAAATTAACTCAAGTAGAGATGTGTAGTTGAGGTGCTTGGAATTGGTGCCCCGAAATAAATTTCACATATGGATTTAATTAAGGAAAATGATAAACATAGCCCTAGAGGCTAATGGATTTCACTCTCAACACTTTAATCAACCAATAACATTTTTTTTTTTTTTACTAAAAATAACATGATGTTTTTTTTTTAATCAACCAATAACATGATGTTATAACAATATACTTTTGTCAAAATTTACTCTAGCAAAAAAAATAAATATGCCTGATTTTATAGTTATACAACTAATTAACTCAATCATCCGCTATCTTTAATGAAAGGATAACTTTATCTTTGAAAAAAAAAAAAAAAAAAAAAACCCACCTAAATAATTATCTCATTTTTCAATATTAATGTATTAGGAAAATTATATACAGAGTATATTGCAAAGTATGTGACAATTAAATACAAACACATGAAATGTTTGATCACTCCAGGCCATTAGTAGTTTGCTCACAACAACATACAATCAATAAGTTAATAACAAAATCACTATGAGAATAATTGACATCAAGATTAATCAATGATTAACCATTCAATAAGAAACTCCATATACAATTATGACCAATCCAAATAATTAATCATCTTAGCTTAAAAACAAACAAATCACCCAGAACTGAACCCCAAATCCGGATTAACCCAAATGGTGAACCAACAAATCAAACACCGATTAGATCCAAACAATTAACTAGCAAACTAATTAACACATAAAGAGTAATATAATATAATTAAAATAATTAAAGAGTAAGATAGAGACTAACTAGGGCAATTGGAAGCACTAGCATTAGCAAGATGACAAGCAGAAGGAAGTTCCAAGAGTTTTCCTTCTTGAATCCCAAGACTCTTAATTTGATCAGTACCATTATGTGCTTGTCCTATAAAGAAGCACAAGCACACTGGCTGCTTCTCCTTCATACTACTCACCGATGTGCAACACTCTTTCGTAGGCTCCGAAGTACCGCCTTTCGCGTAGTTTAAGCAGCTTATCAACTGCTGAATAGCGCCACCACATTGTTGTGTCAACGACGCCGTTACCATTGAAGGTTTCATTATGCCTATGCATAGTGTTGCAATGATCAAGAGTAGCTTTAACTTTTTTAGGTTAAGGATTTGGGAAGCCATGATTTTTGTATGGAGTTATATTATAGTTTGACTAGCTAAGAAAAATAATGTTTGTTTGAGGTGAGTATAGTAGTACTTATAAGAAAAAGAGGTTGAGAATGAATTTGAGGGTTTCAAAGTGGTGGTGTAAAGATTGTGAAGGTGTATGATTTATGGCTTGTTTTATGGTTGTATGTTAATCGGTGTCATTTATTGTTTGTAATAAAATATTGACAGGATATGATTTAAATGAAGTCAATGCGTTGTATATTCAATTAAATAAAGTTTTAATCTTTTCGACTCAATGAAAAAGAAAATTAAGCAACATTTCGATATTAATTCATAGGAACCAATCTCACAATTTAGATTTTGTAAACTTAATAACTCTAATTTTATTAATGAAAATAATGATGTTTACAGGGATATATACAATTCCACGCGATAAACAAAACTAAAAGATAAAAATAAACTCTAAAGTTATCCCTTATTATACTTATTAAAAGATAAAAAATTCATATTTTTCTTAAACTAATCTAACTTGCACTACGAACTAATCATGGAAACAAACACTAATTCTGTTAACCATGCATAACTTTTGGTTTGACGCCACTCAATCTCACATGTAATAGACGACTTAAACAAAAATTAAAGAAAGTAGTTAAAATAATCGACTCGAACAAAAATGAAAGGAAGCAACTAAAATTTCTATCTTGATCTTAATCTGCGTCAATAGTATGAGTATATTATTTAATAAATTATTTAAATCTTTGTTAGAAAAACAACTCACATATTAGTTGGGAATAATTAATTATTCCACTACATTTATTAAAATCAGGGTTGGTTTTGAGCATGTGCAGGGTGATCGATCACACTTAAGTGAAACTACTGTAAAAAAGTCCCCGATTCTTGAATTTAGTAATATATTTATCCTAAAAAAAAATTATTTTAAGGCCCAATTTAACAAAATTGCACCGGGACACTTAAAGTGTTAGCATTTGTAGCCCCGCCTCTAATTAAAATGTCACAAAGGATAACTCTTTAATTAAGATAAAAATACTAATGAATTATTATGTGATCAAACTCTTCTGATGTGATCGAGTTTTGTGTTTAGTCTAATGATGGTGATTTATCATTATACATTGTACTCATAATGCAATTATGCAAAACACACTTGTAATTTTGAGATATTTTTGTGTATATGTTACCTGTATAATTTATTGTTGAGCTTAGCTTGCATCTTTCACTACAAAGTATTTAAGTTTCAACTATTCTAGATGTTGTTGACTAAGTCAAATGAAGTACTACTAGAGATGTATGATCGAGTACATCCCCAACGATATGTTTTGCACTTTGTGCATTTATAACTATAACTAGCTAGAGACCTAGAGTACTTCTAATTTAACTCAACTAGTTTTTTTATTTTTATTTATTTATTTTTTTTAGGGCAAATTATTTCCTCCTAGCAAACTCATCGTTTTAGTTTTCATTTTAATCCAATAAAATATTCTAGTCGTACATATTTCTGTAAAAATATTAGTTCAATTCAAACAACATTTGTTGAGAGAGTTTTCCTCGGTTCCAATCAGAGCACATCACGTGGGTACCGAGTAATAGTTGGCATGAATGTATAGTGTGGGGGGGGGGGGGGGGGGGACTTTCATAAATGTTGAGGACAGTATGTAGGAAGTAGTTGAGGATATATATAATTTGAGAGTTAAGACAAAACCTTAATAAATAAGGTACGTACCTTGCCAACTTCAAACTTCATCAATTTCAATCCAATTACGCATACCCATCAACGGCTAGTCGGCAATAATACCTAGTTGATATATCATTATATCATATTCATATATATATATACACATCTTACCATTATGAATTTATTATATTTCATAGAATAAATAAAATAGAAAAAAGTGGAATGCCAGTTGCTTGATATGTCTATTTCCACATGCATTTTTCAGATTTATTAGTCATCAATTTCTAGTTGTTCGATTGTAAATTATTTCAGCTTCAGTATGATCATAATTGAGTTATGTTTTAGTATTTTTGTTGTATGAAGGGTGGTTCATTAGATGAGAAGCGGGGAAGATGGGAGGTTGTTGTATTAATTCAGGGAGTACTTTATACCCCTTCTGTTTTTTACTAACCCGCCTTAAAATATTTATCTCATTTTGATATTTACAAAGCTTATTTACCCCTTTATTGTATAATAACTAACACAATTAAATTTTGTACACATGTGGTGATGTGGATGCAATGACTCCACCTAAATTTTACTAGATTAAATATCATTAATAACAAAATTTAAAAGTTTTATTATGAAACTTTACTTTAATATATATCTAGCAACCTATATTATGATAAAATATGTATTCATTACGTTTATAAGAAACTATAGTTAGAGTTGAAAAATAAATATTGAAAAAAGGGTCAAAAGTGTCAGCAGGGGTTGGGGGAGTATGTTTTTGAATTGGATCTCACATCCAAACAATCAATTGCTCCGTATATACCAAACTAAGCTTGGTCTAGTGAAAAGGAAAGTTAATTCTCACTAGCGACACTTTAAGGAGTGAGATTCCCTTACCTTTAGCCCACTAAACTCGGGCTAGATTGACCAGTGAGAGGTCTCCGACCTAATAAGACCCTTCATCTTACCTAAAAAAAACTCTGTTTATACTTGCTTGGGTCATGTAGAATTTGAATTGGAATAGTTAGTTTTGAGTAACCAATGTTTTAGATTCAATTGGGTTGGTCATGATCAATTTCAGTTCGGATTAACTTTTGATCCACTAACTTTCTTGGCACATATGACTAACGATTAACAAGTAGCTCACATAAAGCCCAAAATATGTTTTACAAGCCCAATTTCTAATCAATCAACAAATTAGACAATGTAGTTATGGAGTTGCATGGCTTCATCAAATTAAAGTGGACACATAACACATTTCACAACCCAAAAGAATCACCAAGGCTTTATTCCTAAAATATGATAACGAGAGCCAACATACATACACACACACACCATATAACCTAGATGTGCTCGGAAATGGAATATTTTTGGCTCATCTCGTCTTAATTAGATTTGAATTTGATAAGTTCATAAAAAAAAAAAAAAAAAAATAAAATAAAAAACAGGCAAAGTAGAATATGTAAATATTGTCAAAAGTCAAAACATATTAACTATAAAAAGAGCATAAGAAGTATTTGTTCTAAGATTTAATATGGTCAAGATCAGTATAGACTAACAAGTAGCCCACATTCGGCCCAGAATATTTTCCACAAGCCTTAATCCAGCCAATCGTAAAGTAGAAGTCCATCAACAAATGAAACAATGAACTGCATTAAAGCAGCCCATATTTGGCGGCCCAAAACGATGGCACGCAAAAACCTAGGCTATCTCAAACTTTAAAATACACTTACACAAAAAAAAAAAAAAAAAAAAAAAAAAAAAAAAAAAAAAAAAAAAAAAAAAATTCACAGGTCAACAGTACAACACCACCCTTACCCCGGAAAAAGGAAAAAAAAAAAAAAACCCTTACACGCTTGGATATAAGAGTTTGTCGAGAACATCTAAAACAACTAGTGGTGTCGTGGTTTTACCTTCATGCTTGAATAAGAGTATGGGATAATTAAGCTCATCTTGTCTCAATTAAATTTGAACTAGTAATTGGCTCGGGTAATGCCTCGAGTCATTATAAATTTGTATTTTTTGATAAAAAAACTAAATTTAAAAGGTTAGTGTTCAACAATTTTTATAAGTAAACAAAAATAAAATAATAATTTATATAAAAGTTACGAAGTACTCCGTATTTTGTATTTGGTATTAAATCTGTAGAAATTTAGTAGCATCCAAAGAATCAACAATCATTAGCATGTGATTAATGTCTTAATATACAATTATTAGGAGTTACATTCTATGGAAAAATTAAGTGCAAAGGTTATACATATAAAGAGTTTTAGGATAAATAAATGATGACACATAAGGTGTCACATATTGCTTATGTGACGCCAAGTCACATGGAAGGAACGGTGACACATGACAATAACATGTTGTCCCATTAAGTTTTAATAATATTATAGATTTGAGGAAAGTCTCAACCATTTTGAGAGTCTAATATCACATGTGTAGCTAATGATACACTCAATTTGACTTTGAACATTGTAACCATGTAATGATATAAGAATTAGTTATCTAACCAAGCTCATAATCCACTATTATTCTTGCCTAATTAAAAGTTTGAAATCTATCAAATCTTGTAATTTCAACTTTTTTTTTTTCAAGTTTCAACATCTCTATGATTTCATTTTCTTGTCTTATCCTTTGACATTTTCCATGTAAATCACTTTTTTATTTCTATTGTAAGAATTTTAAATAAACCAACTAGACTTTTATAATATAAAGATGGGGACATAAGCCTTACAACTATGTAAGTCGAAACACATTTATCGACATAAACCCACCTCTTCCTATATTTGAATATTAGGATAATAATATCTTTATTGAAATATTCTTTTATTGGCCAATCAAAAAAATCAGAGTAATTAATTATAAGATAATTAAACTCTCTCGAATCTTAAGCTCCTCGCACAATTTCACGTCTCTTACGTATTGGTCCCACTTCACCTATAATATAATGCATTTAATTTTTATAAATCACCAATTAAAGCGACAAATTATGTACAAGTTTGTTCTTCAAAACAATTAAACTTGTACGATAATTATTTATTTGCTAATCTAATTTATCACTAGCACTTGTCAACTTTTTATTACACATTGAAACTTATTATAAAAATCACCCAAAGACGTGCTCCAACGTGACACCCGATCAATCATTTCATGGTTTAGCATATAATAATTTAACATTAGCAATATTGTCAATTACTACTTGTCTATATCCATCCTCCTATTCTAGTATATGTTTATATAAAGCCTTACAATAGAAGGAAGTATAAAAGAGGGTCAAAAAACACACCAAAGTTGCATTATATACATCAAACATGATGAGGGCTCACAAGAGAGGCACCAATTATCTTGGTACCGATAGAACACGGCTACTTGCCCTAGGCACATTGTTCGGGTTCGTAGCGGGTGCACTACTAATGTCGGCCTTTGGGGGATCTGTAGGCAGGTGGTCATCTTATCGATATTCTTTCTCCTCAGTGTCCACCGCCACACCGGTACAACTGAAGGCGATCCTTCACTACGCGACTTCCAAGGTGGTCCCACAACAGTCCCTAAAGGAGGTTACAGAGTCATATAACGTACTCCAAACCCTAGGGTCATGCAACTTCCTAGTATTCGGGTTGGGCCACGACTCCCTCATGTGGGCCGCGCTTAACCCGAATGGGACCACCCTTTTTTTAGAAGAGTCCCCGGAATGGGTCACCTCCGTTTTAAAAGGCGCGCCATTTTTAAACGCCATAACGGTGTCGTACAAGACTCGGCTCCGAGAAGCCGATAAGCTACTAGAAACGTACCGGGAGGAGCCCGATTGCCGGCCCGAGAGGGCCTTCTTGAAGGGAAACCGGCATTGCAAGTTAGCCTTGGATAACCTACCAGAAGAAGTGTATGAAAGGGAGTGGGATGTGATCATGATCGACGCTCCTAGGGGATACTCCCCGGAACACCCCGGGCGGATGGCGGCGATATTCTCCGCAGCCGTGATGGCGCGTGAGAGGAAAGGAGTAGGTAATACACATGTTTTCTTACATGATGTTAACAGAAAAGTGGAAGAAACGTTTGCTAAAGAGTTTTTGTGCATGAAATATAAGGTTGGTAGTGTTGGAAGGTTGTGGCATTTTGAAATTCCACCGGTTACAAATCATAATAACGCCGGTAGTATCAATAGTTTTTGTTAACCCCGTATAATATTTTATTATTATTATTATTATTAAGAAATTAAATATACTCAAATTATATAATTTTTTTTTTCATTTATATTTGGAATTTACTTGAATTTTCATTTTGAATATACAAGTACATCGTTGTTGCTATTATGGAGCACTACATTTTGAAAGTTCATCAACATCTCGTACGTGTCTAACTTAGATTTAATATATAACGAGTATTATATACATGTTGTCATCGTCTAATTGGAGCGGTGGATATTGAGATAAAATATAACTTGGTATCATTATTGCTGATATCATATCTTATTACTCCCTCCGTCCCTAAATTACATTCTTGTTTTCCTCTATTATGTGAGGAATAAATGCTAGAAATAGGAATATAATTTAGAGACGGATGGAGTATATATTTTTGATAAATTAAGACATTATGTTCACTACGAGTTAATAACTTTATCTTTGATATATACGTAACGAGTATTATTATTTGTATCGTTAATGTGTATGTAATGATTTCATGTACTCATATTATTACTTTCATCATTTTCTTTCTCATAACTCATTATCATTAGAAAATTAGAATAATTATTGTCTGTATTTGTTTTGGAGAAAAGTCTACAACATATGATTTTATTATATAGTTGATAGATCGTCACTTATACCTAGCTAATTAATTCTCTTAAAGAAAAGTCGTTTACAAGCTAAGCTTATTATTGTTACTCAATCATTAAAAAGATACATATAAAATACACGAAATTGTATTCGAATTGATTTATTGATTGGATAAGGCTGTCGTTATAAAATTCTTATTGTTGTTACCATTATTGAGCATGAGCATATATATGCAATGGCTTCAACATCTCCCTTCAAAGTAAAACGCGGTTGGGAATCAATCTAGTTTGAAAGATGTATAATCGTGGACGGTATTGTCACGAAGAATATATAGATTTTACGCTCGATTTCTATTCATATTACATTTATCGTATCACTTGACTAATTTTTTTCATCTTATAAATTCATTTTAATTTAAAATATTGACATAATACCATTTACTATCTTCGATCCAAATTACTCACAATTTTAAAATATTTTATATCTCACAAATAATACCTCAAAGTTACAAGTAATTTGAACCGGAGGTAATATTTAAATTATTTATTCATTCACACACTTGTTAAGTTGTTAAGTGAGTAATAATTAATATACTTGTAAATATCATAAATATTTTTATACTACTAAAGTTTTTGAACTTTTTCGAGATGCAAATTAAATAACTAATTTCTCACGCCCTTTTCATTCATCTCACTACGTATTACGCAAAGAAACCTCAAAGAAATGTGATATTACCTTTTTAACCTTTAATTGAACGTGCAATCTGATCAGATCACTTTCCTTACTTCCCAAATTTTCTATTGCTTACAATTTTAAAAAGGTAACACCTTTCTAAAACCTATGCACTAACATTAACAATATTTTTTAAGTCCTCTAGTACTATAGTACTATATATAACACCTTACTACATTACTCTAGACAACAACATCAAATACTAGTAATAATTTTAAGTAAACAAAATATGAAGGGTCACAAATCCAACCAGTCTGATCGGGCTCGGTTTATCGCCATCGGTGTGTTCTTAGGGTTCGTCTCGGGTGCACTCTTAATGTCGGCTTTTACGAGCCGATGGTCATCTAATCAGTATTCGCTGACCTCCATGCCCGTCCAAGGAAGGGCCATCCTTCACTACGCGACCTCAAAGATAATCCCACAACAAACCCTGGAGGAGGTTACAGAGTCATTTAACGTACTCCAAATTCTAAGTCCGTGTAACTTTCTCATATACGGGTTAGGTTATGATTCCCTGATGTGGGCCGGACTCAACCCAAATGGGACCACCCTCTTTTTAGAGGAGTCCCCTGAGTGGGTCACCACTGTACTAAAAGATGCACCGTTTTTGAATGCAAAAACGGTGCCATACAGAACACAACTTAGAGACGCGGATCAAATACTAAAAACATACAAAAAGAATCCAGATTGTCAATTCTCTAGGGCTTTCTTAAAGGGTAACCAAAACTGCCTTTTGGCCTTAGAGAACCTACCAGATGAGGTTTACCTACGAGAGTGGGACGTGATCATGGTCGACGCCCCAAGGGGGTACTCGCCGGAGCATCCAGGGAGGATGGCGGCGATATTCTCTGCAGCCGTGATGGCACGTGACCGGAAGCGGCCGGGGAATACACACGTGTTCTTGCATGATGTTGATAGACCAGTGGAGAAAAAGTTTGCTGAGGAATTTTTGTGTAGCAAGTATAGAGTTGGAGCTGTAGGAAGATTATGGCATTTTGAGATCCCACCATCTGCTCCTAATAATGAGGGTAAAACAAGTTTTTGTTAAAGATAGATCCAACAATCGAATTTCTTTTTTCTTCTTATTATTGTTGGTATGTGATCGTTACATATCATAGCGAGGTAAGGTTACGTATATTAATTATATCGTTGTCTAAAATAATTACATGTATCGAAACTTACACTTATTTATGAATACTATACAGATAAGAATTAAACTCTTGACCTCGTGTTTAATATATACTTTTTTTAATTTATTAAGTTTTCGTATTGATCATATTGGTTTAGTTTGTATTTATATTGATTTGGATCGTGTACATTTTGAGGTCGGTCAATGTACATATTATGAATCTTGTGACTATGCAATTTATGCTAGAAAAGTATAGATCGAGTTCTTTTCATAAATTGTGTCATAAGAATCAAACTCTTGACCTCAACTCCTATCCTATATATATGAGAGAATATTACTTCCAAATTTTAATATTTGGAACTTATGAATCATTTTTATTTTTATTTTTAACTTTTTTGTTTGAAACAATTTATTTTTGCATAAAGTATTCTGAGGTTAAAGAACATGCATAATGTGATTTTCATGATGTATACATATGAAAAGGATGTGCAACTAAAAGTTACACAAATGATCAATGTTATCGATGTTTGAGATAACATTTTTTGTTAGATTTACGTAGCACTCTCTCCGTCCTTTTATTTATTCGAGTCTCATTTTTAACATTTATTACTCACATGACAAAGAGAAATGAGACTCTAATAAAAGGACTGAGGGAGTATGAGACATGGTTAATGTTTTATGATATCGATTATATTCAGTGGCGGACCCACGTAGGAGCCCGGGGTAGCACGTGCCCCCCTCCAAAAAAAAAAAAAATCTGTAAAAACTTGCTAAGGCCTGCAATAGTATTAGTATAAAAATTTAATTTGTGTATTTGTTAACAATGAATGGCGCTGCTTTGATGGTGAGGCCGTAAGGGATACAAGTAAGAAGTTGATTATTTTGTGCGTCAGGGTACAATTAATTCAGGTTCATACACTCTCAATTCATAGAAATTCTTCCCATTTTCATAACAGTGTTTCCAATGTTCGTGTTTATCCATTAATATATACTTCATTCCTCCCTTTTCTTTATAGTTGCAATACACACTGTATCTTAAGAGAATAAGAGTATAATCAAGTGGGTCATGTGCTTTTAATAAAGGCAATAGTACAATTTTCACCATAAAAACCTTCTTTTTATAGTGTATTGCAACTATTGTTTCACATAATTATATACTCAATGTTTGATTGTATAGATAGAACATCTATATTAGTCAAAATTGTGTATTTTACACTACTTTTTTGTAAAATAAGTTAAAGTGGTTGGTTATGTAAATTTGGGATAGTAAATACTTAAAATGGGACACTATAAAAGATACCAAGGAAGTATACAACAAGACAACCTATTATATAAAACGGTAACTTACTTTGTTAAATTGTTTGTTGCATATATGTGACGCCCTAAATAGTGTATAAAGAGTATGAGTTTATACGTTACAGCTATGTAGTTTTTTTTTTTTTTTTTTTCTCTCTCGTATGTAGTGCACAGTGCGCCAGTGCTACCCCTACTTACAATTTCTGGATCCGCCACCGATTATATTTCGTAGCTAACATATTCTATTTAAACTATATTTCAATTGTTCAAATCGAGAGTAACGATCGAGTAAGCTAAGGTTGGTCCAAAGCTTAATTATCGTCACATGGAATGGGGACTCACAAAATTAAAGCATCCTTATTGGTCTAAGTTGACCTTGGAGTTTGTGAGATGTAGTAATTTAAGGCTAATACCAATAGACTTATATACCATTGCGTGATTTATCATTTTATCTAAATTGAAGCCTTTATATTCAACTAATACAAGTTAATTATTGTATGTTGTTATATGCGTCAAATATATTTAACTTATTATTATAAAATTAATACAATTAATGTAAAAATTGAAAATGGATAGATGTTTAATACTCCATTTATAAACAATGCATACATCACTAAATATTGAGGTTCGATCGATTAGTGTTGACATTGTAGCGTTTGTGTTGTTAACTTCAGATTAACAATTATTAAATCGTATTGTAGAAGCTTCTAGATCAAGTGTTTAATGATTATAAACAGAGTTGAGTTTTTTGAGAAGTTATGGCCATTGTATATACTAGTAGTATAGTTTCCAAAGCAATTAAATATAAAAGCTCCAAAAAAAAATCATCAATACATGTATTTAGGCAGGAATATAAGGATTATTTGAGCTTTTTTTCTTTTCTTTTCTTTTCTTTTTTTTTTTTATTATTTTTTTAAGTATTAGTTATATACTTGTTTTTTTTTTTTTTTTCTGTTATAAATGTTAATTTCAATTGGTTTGAGAATACATATACACCTTAACTTTGACATTTGTTACTGATAAAATGATGTAGGTTAATTGTCTATATGAACCAACTAACAACTTTCGTTCGTCTTTTACAAGTCAATGGATTGTAACAAAACCCAATAGTATTATAATGCTACATTTCTTTGATATAATAAATAAATAAAAAGGCACTATATTACACTAGCTAGGTTAATTATTATTTCCCCTAGCTTCTTTGTTTGTGTGAATCGATTACATGAGTAATTTTATTGAATACTACGTATATAATTAGAAAATCAAAGATAAGGTGTACAAATTTTTTTTGGAAAATTTGTCAAAAATAACACCACATTTGGCCGGTCTTCCGGTAATAGCACCACCTTTTGATTATTCCAGAATAACACCACCTTTCACATGTATTTGCCGAAAATGAAACAAAACCGGTTGGTAACCTGTTTTACAGGTTACCCGTGACACGTGTCACAATGTCATTGGTCAATTTTTTAATATAATTTTTTTTAAAAAAAAACCTAATTAATTAAATAACAAAGTTAAAATAATAATAATAAAAAAAAAACCACCACCTAGCCCCCGCTGCCCAGCCCCCACCCCCTACCCACCCTCGCCGCGCCCTTCCCCCTCCCCATCCTTGCCGCCGCCCTTCCCCCTCCCCATCCTTGCCGCCGATCAATCTCCCCTGCCTTCCCCCTCCCTCCACCCATTCCCCGTCCTTAAACAACCCACCACCGCTTTCCCGTCGTCATTTCTAGCCCCCTTCCCTTCCCAATTTTCGATGCCCCTACCCATCCCTTCTCCATTTTTTATACCCCCTCCCTTTCCCTTCCCAATTTCCGGCCCCTACCACCTTTCTCCTTCCCCGAAACCATGAACGAAACCGGGAAGGGCTCGAAATTGGGGACGATGAAGGGAGGGGGGGGGATTGAATCTGCTACGGGGAGGAGAGGTAGGGGCTGAAATCGGGAACGGGGAAGGGAGGAGCCCGAAATCGGAAACGGGGAAGGTGGATGGTCTTGGTGGGGGTGGTGGATGTCGGTGGGCAGAGGGGCTGGGAATGTGGGAAGGGGTTTAATTTTTTTTTTTTTTTTTTTTTTTTATGTTTTTTTTAAAAGTTTTTTCAAAATTAAAAATAAAAATAAATAAGTTAACCAATCAAACTAGAACACGTGTCTCAGGGTTACCTGTAAAATAGGTTACCGGTTTTTTGTTTCATTTTTGGCAAATACATGTGAAAGGTGGTGTTATTATGGAATAATCAAAAAGTGGTGCTATTACTGGAAGACCGGCCAAAGGTGGTGTTATTTTTGACAAATTTTTCAATATTTTTTTATAAACACAACTTAATTATTAAAGTGTTCATAGAAGGTGTGAATATATCATCGCTAAATGACCACAAACATAACGAAACCACTAATAATAACCATTCCATAATAGACTCATACTAAATTAGTTGCAACTTTTTACCCAATACTTGCGATGATGATTATTTCTTCTAACAAGATACAATAGTCAGTATACGAGATTTATTCTCTTGGACTTCCATAACTTTTTCTTATTATACCTAGTACGGAGTATTACCTTTATTTTATTAGTGCTGAAGATATACTAAGCAACTTTTACATAGTTAAACATTTTTTTGAATCTATTACATGTACTCCTCCTATACATTTTACCTTTTGTTTAATTAAATTTTAAAGTTAGGCATTACAGAATTAACCTAAATTAGTGGTAACATAATTTCATTAATTTGCACCGAAAAATATATTCTTGTCGCACTACTTTAGTACTTTTGTCCGTGGAATTGACAAAAAAAAAAATTAAGTGAATCTTATTTACTTTAATGCCACGTAGCATGTGGTCAGTAAACTGTACGGAACATAGTTTTTTGTCTTAAGTACAGTGCGGTAAAAATTGTACACTTGTCGTTATTTTACGCATTTGACGAAAAAGGAGACATCAAGCGTGAAAGTGGGTTGCACAATAATCAAAGAGATCTATAACAACCAATCACATTTCAACACTTGGTTACTAGCCAGTAGTCAACATTAAAGCCATTTAAATTCTTGAGATATTTGCTTAATTACTCCATATTATTTGAACTAGTTTCATGGTCATTTTATTAGACTTAAATGAATCCATAAGTAGCTTCTTATTGGATAAAGAGATAATTTGTACTACCAAGTATAAAATATTCTAAGATTAGCATTGTATTTTTCTAACCTCAAAAATCAACTAGAGAGTTTCAAACAAGTACTAGTAATAGTTTGTAATATTTCGTACTTCATATTACTTCATAATATACAGCGAAATACGGAGTACTATGTCTTATGTTAGTTAATACTTATAGTTGTATTTTCATAGGAATTGAAATCAACTAACTCTTTGTGTATTTTGTAACATATTCTTGTTTTTTGGTGACAACCTCTTTGTGTTGGTCTTGAAGCAATATAAACTTTTGAAATTTGAGCTACACCTTTGTTGACAATCTATTTTGTTATGACTCTATTGTCTTCTATATATATTTGACCTTATTTACATGTTTTTATGAAGTTTATACATATGCCCTTACATTACCAATTATATGCAAGCTACCGATGGAAAACAACTGTAAATAGAATGACACACATACATGTTGAGAAATAATTATCATATGTACATTATTAAAGAACCTTTAAGGCGATGAGAATAAGAAGAAGAAAGACATCTAACTAGCTCATAACTTTGAAGGAGTTATAACACCGCCTATTAAACATGCAACATACATACGTATTATTAGGTTAGACTTCTAGCTATTAAGCTTGTGTATATGTGGGATTGGGAAAATCTTCCTTTTGATATGCCTTGAATTAGCTCTTCTAAAGTTTAGTGGTTTTGAGTGAAGATTATATTATAATTAAGACCAATCATCTATTTAATAAAGTGACATGTCATTGATTTGTTCCACATGCATTAGAAAGCTAAGATAAGGAAATGACTTAATTATTTAACATGTATAAGTCTGACAATCTATTGCGTTTGTAACAGTCAGTTGCATTGTAAACTCTCAATCGATTTAAGTTTATTTTATGATGTATGTATTGTTCACCTTGGAAAAAGTTAAGGTTCTGTAAATATTGAGTTGATTATGTATAATAATGATAAGTAAAGTTTATGTGAAGTAAATGCAAAAAAAAAATGATCAACAGTCTAAATACGCCAAAATTTAGTAAACTCCCTACGTCAAATGAAATATTCTTATTAATATACTCCATATGATATTATTGTGATCGACATCTACATTCAATATAATAGTTAATTTTATTTCTTATTGTTCCGATATAAATTGTCGATAATGTGAAAGGGACTACCACATGTGAAAATGGAAGGATTGAAATAACACACACATAATGTCATGGACACTTTTCAATTCAAGGACGGAATTGGAATTTGGAAGATTAGAAGATCCTAACTTATGGAGAAGTTAGCCAAAAGAAAAGACAAATCAAATTATAACGCACATACATCTTAGACACTTAGACATCATTTTCTTATTTAAGTTGTCGTATGTACATGAACATGACCCAAATAACATGAACACGAAAATTCCTCTCCAATTAAAAATAAAAAGCTTACGCCATAAATTCCTTAACCTTCCTACACACTCATATAATATTCCAAGCAATCAACACCGCATTTTACAGATAACAGTCGATAGGTAGATATACATTCCACTTTTTACCAAGGTAGTGACCCAAATAACATGAAGTACTTGTCAAAAAATTAAATGAACGGGGCGTTTTGAATGTGGGAATGAGAGTTTGTGGATTAAAATGTGGAATAAAAATTGGGAATTAATTGTTGAGGAATAAATAACAATGTGACAATACTTTATTTGGATAGTGGATGAGAATATGTAGGAAATAAATAACAAAAAAACAAAATTATCCTTATTAACCTTTCTACTCCAATCTTTTCATTAATTATAAAAATGTCATTTTCTAACAATTTCATCTCCATCCATTTATTACCTACCCTCCCTAATTAATAAAATATTGGGAATTCACTCTATTTTTTTTATTTCCGATCTCATCTAACAAACAAGGATTTTTTTTTTAAAATTTTTTTTTTAAATTTTTTTTTGAGTTGGGATTAAAATTCCCAATCCACCCTTAATTCCCATGTACCAAACACCCTCCGAGTATATATAGTTAATTCCTACAACATATTCTGGCATGACAAGTGTCAATTTAATGAAATAGAAGCATGTAGGTAAAGAATTTTCTCATACGTAAACATATTTGATAGAGTACATAAATTAATTATGGGTTTCAACCATCAATAAAAACTTTTAATTTGGTTGGTCTTTTAACATTGTGTATCAAGAGTCAACATGACAAAAGGTCACACGGTTCAAATTAATTTTAGAGAGTCAATCATATTCAGTATAATTTAAGAGAGTCAATCATATTTGTTCCTTGATACGATGTATAATTTGTAATTAATTACATGCATCACTTTGACACTTTGTATTAGTATATTATTCAATTCGTATACTAATACGAAAGATTATATCCAAAAAAAAAAAAACCAAAAAAAAAACCAAATATCAAATGGTATTGTGATGATAAATAACATTTATCTAAATAATCTCCCTATTTTACAATGGAAATACGTAAATTAGTTTGTATTGACAAATGACTATTAGGTTTTTTTTTTTTTTTTTTTTTTTTTTTTTTTTTTTTTTTTTTTTTAACAAACAAAATGACTATTAGTTGATGAGTTAATAAAGGTAAAATGAATAACGGTAACACATACATTTTAGTTAAATTGTACTGTACTTTACTATTCAATAAAAGTAAGAGCTGAAAACAAATTGTAGGACATTTACTTAGTAAGTTTGAAATATAAAGTGTGACAAAGTTTACTAAAATAAATTAATAATTAAATTTTTTTTTTGCAAAAATGAAAGTAAAATCCTATCTCTCCAATTTCTTTCCATAATGGAATTTATGATACTATAAGTTGAATCCAATAAATGGTGCAGATTTATTTATATAAATTGTGCAGATTTATTTATATAAATAGTGCAGATTTGTCAAAAAAAAAAAAGACTGTTATAAATTAAATACTATATATAAATAATTACCTTTTTGCTATATTCAAATCTAATCCACTCTGATACTAGCTAGTTTTTAACATCTAATAATAATGAAGAAAATAATCCTCTCTGATACTATTATTAACAACTAATACTAGTTTTGGCATCTAATCCTCTCTGATACAATTGATTTAGTTATGTGTATTTTGTGATAATTAGATATCCAAATTACTAGCTAGTCAACACTACACAAATAACACATCATACTTCTTCAAAATAAATTACTAATAATAATACAATGTACTTCCTACATAACACTTGGCACGGAGTACCAATATAATTTATTTACATGTCTACCAGCAATGAAGTGGTGAGTTTGGATGGAAAGGATTTGACCATGAGTGAATGTTTTAAGTACCTAGGGTCGATCATCCAGAAGAATGGTGACATTGATCAAGACGTGACCCACAGGATTAAGTCAGGGTGGCTTAAATGGAGAGCGGCCACGGGAGTGTTATGCGACCGCAGCATTCCCTTAAAGTTGAAGGGAAAATTCTACAGGACTGCCATAAGACCAGTGTTGCTCTATGGTACAGAATGTTGGGCTTCTAAGAAAGAGCATATTAAAAAGATGGAGGTTACGGAAATGCGCATGTTAAGGTGGATGTGTGGAAACACTTTAAGAGATAGAATCAGAAATGAGGTTATTCGCAAGAAAGTAGGTGTGGCGGGCATTGTAGATAAATTAAGGGAAAATCGTCTGCGTTGGTTTGGACATGTAAGACGGAGACCCGAGGGTGCACCGGTGCGAAGAGTGGAAGAGTGGGACCATGGAGGGATTAAACGAGGAAGAGGGAGACCAAAGATGACTTGGTTGGAAGGAGTGAGGAAGGATATGAAGTGCATGGATTTACGTGAGGATGAAGTTTTGGATCGTAAGGGATGGAGGAGAAAGATTTATGTTGATGACTACACGGAATAATCAAATTTGGTTCATGTTAGCCGACCCCACTTTTGGGATTAAGGCTTTGATTGATTGATTGATTGATTGACATGTCTACCACACGCGCGCCTAAATCTCAAGGTTTACATTTGATCTTGATCACCATTTAAAGCCTTTGATTGATATAGAATTAACTTACACTACGCAATATTTTGATATCAAATGAACAAGTAGAAACTATGTAATCGTATTTTTTTTTGTACGAATGAAGAGATTATATTGCCACTAATTATAATCATTTATAATACGAGACAAACTCAAACGTACTCGCTCATACAATTATACAAGATTAAAGCAATGAATTATCAAAATAAATTAAGTTAGCACGAAATGGGACAAAAAAAAAGAGAGAAGAAAATACACGCAAATTAATTAGATTTTTCTTTTGGATAAGTCCCTTTCAAGTTTCAATATTATAAACACCAACGTAATTACATTAATTAATACGGAGTATTAGCAATAAATAATCGTACAATATTACTAAAATCTCGCAATACTTTTCTTTATTACAAACAAAAATAAAAAATTAAAAAAAAAAAATCACTTTTTCTTCTCTCTCTTATATATCCTCCTCCTCCATCACACCCCTACTTAAAGCCTTAAACACACACAGAGAGAGTGATACAGAGAAAATTCAGAGAGAGAGAAAAAAAAATAGTGGAAATGAAACCCGAAAACGACGTCGTCGGAACAACCACCGACAGACCGCGGCAAACCGTCGTCGTACTAATCAGTTTCTTCACCGGCGCATTTTTAATGTCGGCATTTCTAACCGTGGGCCACCGTGATTGGCCGTCGTACCTCCTATCTCTCCGGCCCAAGCCCATGATCTCCGGCCCAAGCCCAACAACTCCGATCCAACTTCAGACAATCCTCCACTACGCCACGTCAAAGGTGACCCCACAACAATCTCTCCAAGAAATCACTCAATCATTCAACGTTCTTAAATCTTGTAAATCTCCTTGTAATTTCCTTGTTTTTGGGCTGGGCTACGATTCCCTAATGTGGGCCTCGTTTAACCCGACTGGGCCCACTTTGTTTCTGGAAGAAACTCCTGAGTGGGTCACCACTGTTTTGAAAGACGCGCCGTGGTTAAACGCCAAAACGGTGTCGTATCGCACGCGACTTAAGGAGGCTGACCAGTTACTTGCGAGTTACCGGCACGTGCCTGAGTGTTTACCTGGAAGAGCCTATTTAAAGGGTAACCGGAAGTGCCGGTTAGCGTTGGAAAATTTACCGGATGAGGTGTATGAGAGAGAGTGGGATGTTATTATGGTCGACGCGCCTAGAGGGTATTTTGCGGACGCGCCAGGGAGGATGGCCGCGATTTATTCCGCGGCCATCATGGCACGTGCGAGGAAGCGCGTGGGGAATACGCACGTGTTCTTACATGATGTTGATAGGAAAGTTGAGAAGGAGTTTGCTAAGGAGTTTTTGTGTATGAAGTTTAAGGTTGGTGGTGTTGGGAGATTGTGGCATTTTGAGATACCTCCTAATAATAGCACTAGTAGCACCACATTTTGTGATTAGTATACAAATGTTATTTACCAATACATTATAAAATTTTATCTTGGTGTAGTAGGTATTGTTTTATAAACGACCTTATGATTAGTATAGAGGTAAGGTTGTGTATAACTGAATTGTTTATTTAGATGTATCGAGATGATATTGATATATGAGAGAAGTTGTGATAGTCATACTTGGACGGATGAGTTTTCTTAGATATTCGGTGATGTCCGGGTTGATTTATCATAGCCTCTTTCTTGAATAAAGTTTGAATCGTTATTGTTGTCATAGTTTTCAAATTTTAAAGTTGACATGACTAAACTTAAGTGGTGTTGGGAAATAATTATTGTACATTGGTTTTGATTGTTGCACTCGTCTTTGCAAAGGGATAGATTAGTCAAAGAATGCAAGTGTAGGAGAGCGTTAGTCACATTTTTTTAGTGTGGAAATCTTGTCCTAAAAATGTAGAGTGTTGTATCAAATGACCAAAATGATTTAATGTTGTAAAGACAGACTCCAAATCTAAAACTTTTTTTTTTTTTTTTTTTTTTTGTACAAGTAATGTTGAACTTACTTTAGATGAGTGGTGACTCTCTCGTATATACTTCATTCGTATATAATATCTGGAATTTTACACTATTTCCACATATCGAGTACTTTTTTTTTGAACTATTAAATCCTCCAAATATTGTAATTGAAAAAAAATAAAATTATTAAAAGTATATAAACAGTGTAATAATGCGTACTAGCATTATCTAAATTCTTTATCATTTAGTTTATTGATTTGGTTTTCATTTTGATTGATTGTACATGATACAAAGTATATATGAAAAAACAATTAGACGTTTTTCCTTATTTGGCTGGATTTAGGCAATTAAAATGATTTTAGTGAAAATTACTAACCAACATTTCCTTAATCACCTTTTACATGTTAGTTACCTCAATTACATAAATCAACACTTGAGATTAAGTAGTATGAAGCATAAGTAGATGGCGGGGCTCAAACTTTAAATTCTCCATTATACCCACCAAGTTTGCTCACGTATTCACATGTAGAGTGAACGTAAAAACTCCAATCCCCTTATGAAACAAATTCTTTGTAACCTTTGTAAAAATGTCCTCATTTCTCAAGGGGAATAGTAAATTGGCACTAAATCACCAATGCTAAATTGACTAACTCCATACGACTTTAATGGGGACTATTAGTTAATAGTACTGGATTATCATTTAGTATCATTATTACTTGTATGTTTAATCAAAGACGTCACTAATTCTAATAGGACTAACTCCATAGGACTTTAATAAGGACAATTAGTATCATTATTATGTTTAATCAAAGACGGTATCTATAAATTTTATTAAATTTCAAATCAATCAATAATACTAATATACTATACATATATATAGGTATAAGTGCTTATATTACTCCCATCTATGACATTTTTGAACCAAATTCATTGCACGTTAAAGATTTTGGAGTTTGAACCTATCCCATACTTCCAACATGTAGTTAATTTTTGAGTTTTGACATCTTTGATTAATATTTTAGTCCTTATTTCATTTTCATTGGACTTGCTAATTATTGTTAATTATTGTAGATGAAGCAAGTGGTTCAATGGAGTAAAGGTGTGTGTTTGAATCTTCTTCATCGCGAAGAAAGGAGGAGCATATTGCTTTTAGTTTTTCAGGCTAAACGGAAAATAAATCAGATCTCTACGCTTTAGCCCGGTTCTGAAAGAAATACTAGTACATAGGTTTCGTGTTTTGATCACTGAGAAGACTACATACACTCCTTGCTTTTCATAAAACTATCCTTTGAGGTTAACAAAGTTTATAACAACAGTTAGTTTAACATAATTAGTGTTAAACTAATACTAGAAATAGTGCAAAAGTAGTTTAAGCAATCGAGCATATATCATAATGCATCGATGATAATATGGAATAAGACTAGTTAGTTTAAGCAGTTCGGTCGCATGAGAAAAGGGAAGTATTTGTAAGCATCGATGCCCATACGAGCATTTCGTCATCTGATATAGGGAAAACAATGCCAAGGAAGATTAGGAAGGCATGTGTTTGATCGCAGCAATATACATTGATGAGTCTGTTATAAGTTACAGCATACTTCGTTTATATGTTACAGGAACTGCAGAACAATATGAATAATCTAATACTAGTATATCAAAAAGGGGAAGAAAATCTAGCCTACAGGAAGTACTTCATCCGATCATCTCTTCGCATGGCGTTGTACACAGCTTGCACCTGTATAAGCAAACATCACAATATAAATCAGCAATAATTTGTCAGCTTCTACCCATAATTCATGCACCTACTTTCAAATGGCATTGGTTATAGTCCTTATAGATCCAAATATGCAATAATTTATGTTCAAGAAAAAGAGAAAGAGTAACCTGTTCGCTAGACATGACTTCCACAGGTCCGATATTAACAGATACATACTTGCCCTTTGATGATGTTTTCTGCTTTACTTGACCCTATTAAAACCATACAAGTTTAGATAAATTTTGGCAGTAAAAAGATGTTTGGACAGAAAAGGCTAATTCATAAGCCAGACGACAACAATCAGTCAATCATGGTAAAACCACATCTTAACAAGTAAAACAACTATTTTAGACTTTAACCTCCTTGTAGCTGAAAATATGGTCTCTGTTATTAACTTGTTTTACTTTATACAGCATTCATCAAAACATAGAAAGAATGAATGAGATTGAAGCCACAATTCCCATATTAGAGTTCAAGGAAGCCAGCATCGACCACATGAGTCAACAAAAACTACTATGGGAATCATTGAATGAGAATGAAGCAACAAGCAGAATCATTGAATGAGAATGAAGCGACAAGCAGTTGGGGAAAGATTTAGAATGAAGAGGAAAAAACTGAACCAAAGAAATGTTATAAAGAACATTGACATTCGGTTATTGAGCTTCAGTGACATCACTGAGTCATATGTTGTATGTCAGTGCTAGTGTCAACAGCTATGTTAAATATTACATATCGTATAATCAGTTAATCCTAATGTCAACACTGTTACCCAAAGAGCAGGACAATAATCTTTGTGAGAAGAGGGCAAAAAGGAAAAGAAAGATTTCATGTTAAGTTGTTAACCCATTCTTGTTTAGTTGATAAAATTATCACACCGCTTCTCCCTTCTTAATCCCTCCCTTCCAACTTCCCAGCATCTATCCAAGCTTCCAACCACCCTACAACTTAATGGCATATATGCCTTTATCCCTCAACAACTATCTAAACTCGTCTCACCCTCCATTTCAGCCAAGAAAATAGTAGATGACATTGGCCAAATGCATCAATTTGATCATTACATTCATCCACCATAAAGGTCAATGCATGTTATGTGCATCACGGTTACACCAATGAACCACCTCTAGCATTACCTTTGGTTACTAGAGAGTTGCTGAATAGTGATTCCCTAATCCTCATAGGCCATAGCGAGCAGATAAAAAGTGGAAAGAAAGAATTGACATAATTCTTACATTGAATATATCCTTTAATCTCAACCAAATACCTATAGTATGCCAAAGATAATTTGAGGAAACCAGTGCTTCCATGTGAAACTCCAATCAAAGAATATTTGGTAACCATGGGAATTAGCAATGGATTTAGTACACACCACCTTTTCATAAGCTTAAGATGCAACATGTCCTAAGTTATGCTTATAGGTGTGGAAAGTCTTGTGCTTAATTTAATTTTTTAATTGGTTAACGATTTTTATTAGCAGGGTCTTCTTCAAAATTAGCATATCTAGAATACTATGTCTTATTACTTCATAATATACAGCAAAATACTATGTCTTATTTTACTTTATACCACATCTAAACAAGTAAAACAACTACGTAGTATTTTAGACATTAAACCCCCTATAGCTGAAAACACGGTCTCTGTTATTTTACTTTATACAGCATTGATGAAAACATAGAAAGAATGAATGAGATTGAAGCCACAATTCTCATATTAGATTTCAATGAAGCCAGCATTGACCACATGAGTCAACAAAAACTACTATGGGAATCATTGAATGAGAATGAAGCAACAAGCAGTTGGGGAAAGATTTAGAATGAAGAGGAAAAAACTGAACCAAAGAAAAGTTACAAAGAACATTGACATTCGGTTATTGAACTTCAGTGACATCACTGAGTCATATGTTGTATGGTAGCGTTAGTGTCAACAGCTATGTTAAATATTCCATATCATATAATTAGTTAATCCTAATGTCAACAACAATCAACATTGTTATACAAAGAGTAGGACAATAATCTTTGTGAGAAGAGGGCATAAAGGAAAAGAGTTGCCTATTCTTGTTTAGTTGGATAAAATTATTACATCGCTTCTCCACTCTCAATCTCTCCCTTCCAACTTCCCAGGATCTATCCAAGCTTCCAACCACCCTACAACTTAATGGCATATATGCCTTTCTCCCTTGACCACCATCTAAACTCATCTCATCCTCCCTTTCAGCCAAGGAAATAGTAGATGACATTGAAAAGTGGCCAAATGCATCGATTTGATCATCGGATTCAACCACCATAAAGGTCAATGCATGTTATGTGTATCACGGGTACACCAATCCTCATCTCATCCTCGAATAGCATTGCATTACCTTATGTTACTAGAGAGTTGCTGAAAATAGGGATTCCCCAATCTTCATAGGCCATAGTGAGCAAATAAAAAGTGGAAAGAAAGAATTGACATAATTCTTATATTGAATATATTTTTATATCCTTTAATCTCAACCAAATACATATAGTATAGAAAGAAATATGCCTAAGGTAATTTGAGGAAACCAGTGCTTCTATGAAACTCCAATTAAAGAATATTTGGTAACCATGGGAATTCGCAATGGATTTAGCACACACTACCTTTTCATAAGCTTAAGATGCAAAATGTCTTGAGTTATGCTTATAGCCGTTATAGGTGTGGAAAATCTTGTGCTTAATTTTTTTTTTTAATTGGTTAATGATTTTTATTAGCAAGGCCTTCTTCAAAGCTACTCCCTCCATGTCCCATAATATAGTTCCTATTTGTGTTTTTTCACGGTATTTGAGAAATAGGAGGAAAAAGTAATAAAGTACATTAATAAAGTGATAAGCATAATCATAGACTAAAGTTGGAGAGTGAAAATGAAAAAAAGTACAAGGCATGTGCAAAATTCAAGGGTAAATTAGGAAGTACAAGGCATGTAAAATTAAAAAAGTGAGGGTTTGATGGTCTTTACATACTATCCAAAAATAGAAACAGGAACAACATTTTGGTTTTTCCAAAATAGTAAAACAGAAACTACATTATGGGACAGAGGGAGTAGCATATCTAGAATTCTTTGGAACTACCAATGATTAATTCACTTGGTCATGTTTGAGCGACTAGAATATATGTAAGCAAGCAAGAAAAGAGCCCCCCATCAAAATTGCCCAGCATCATATTTCAATAAAACATGTTACCCAGCCAAAACTCTAAAGGTCATGATTTATCATTAATTCTCACAAGATTATGCCTAAATTCAGTGTTTATCAAATATTCAATTTCAATACAGTACCCAACTATTATGGATTTATGAGTATATTTTTGTGGTAAAAGTGTGATTATTCTATTAACCCTCAAGACTATCCATTTTATGATAGAATAAGGCAGAGATGTGCATCTGTTTCCAGATACTAAATGGGGATTTTTTAAAGGGAGAGGGGGGGGGGGGGGGGGGGGGGGGGGGAATCCTTATAGAGGTCAGTTTTGAACATGACCTAATAGCCATCCACCACCCCCCCCCCCCCCCCAACAAAAAAACAAAAAAAAAAAAAAAAAAACCCAAAAATAAAAAGGTTAAGAGGCTTTGGAAGAGCTATGTTCCACCCAGGACCCCAGGTAGACATTTTCTTTAACGTAGATACGTTCGATTATGACTAACGATGGTAGGATGGGTCCGAGTTCAGTCTTACATGACACATTCACACACAAAAAGATAGAGAAAAAAGGAACGGCGTCTAAGGATCATTGGAAGCAGGTATAGCTTCCTGCAAACAACTCTACAAAACCAGTAAAGACGACAGAGTTGGCTTCCAAAAGCAATTTCTCACCCCTAGTCCCTTTCTTCCTCTCACTAATCACAATCAGGCCTCCTATGTCATCAGCACACTAGTAAATTGTTTCAAATAATATTATGTACTATCTACTAAAGCATAATTTCTTACCAATTCACATTACATGTAAGCTTAAAATCAACATAGAGATCTGCTCCCAAGCCTCCCATTCACATAAACAAACTATGTATGGTTGTCAAAAGTATTGAAATTTTAACACACTTGGGGTAAGGATCCAACATATAACCTTTGTTACCCAAAAATTGAAGGTCCTAACCAATATGCTGAAATAATACTCACAGTTGATTTTAAGCATCATAGATCTAGAAAGAAGGAAGTTTTGAAGAGATGCTTCCCAACCAAGTTGCTTTTCATTAAGAAAGTATTGACCGGGCAACCACACGAAACTTATAGGTATTTGTCACCAAGGCTTTCGTAGCATATCAGATAAACATGCTTCCTCAACTTTTAACAGGTGCAAATTGATGTCGGTAACCCTATATGCTTACCACATCACATTGATATAAATATATCTTTGGCGGACCAAGGTGATATCTACATACAAAGAATGAATTATGAAGGCACATTTCTTGTACATACTACAGTATATCCACATATAAGGCCATAACAAAGAGCACAACAAAAATAGACATCAACTGTCTCATTAGAAACTATTGCAATGTTACTAACTCTTAATTAATCAGCAATCAGTGTAGTTCTTATTAGTAAGAGTTACCTCAGGGATGGGTTGTTGAAGGACTGATTCAACAGCTACAACCATAGAATGCACAAAGTCATCACCACCAGTTCCAATAGCTGTAAATCCCCTAATTGTAGGGTATGAGTTCACCTACCATACAAATGAAAACAATTACAATATCAGCCCTATAATAGACTCATCACATTCCATTTCCATAATCAAAACAGGTACACAGGCAAGCAGAATAACTGCATCCTGCACTATAACTTCGTAACAGCATTCAATGGCCATGATGGCAGAAAGTAGAAAGTAGAAAGAATTCAAGGAAAACAATATAAAATAATACCTTTTGATCAAGAGCCAGCCATTCATTGGTAGAATCATCTGCTACTGTCCCTCCAATGACAACATTTGTAGTTTGTCCAACCCTTCCTTCCGTCTTTGAGACTTCTGAAACAAACACGAAAAAGTGTACACATATTTATACTCCAATTACTTAAAGGCAATGCAACTCAATAAAAGTAACAAGAGTCGGGTTCATACAACTATCGATAATTAGAAAACTATATCCAGTTCGCATACTGAACCTAAGTACATATCATTACACCAACTATCGCAGAATCACATAACAGATGACATGAGTTAAAATAAATATATTGGCACAGTTGGTTAAGCTAAGCAAATCCTATTCAAGTAGTCGATTAATCTTCTATTCTAGGCACCGGAGTTCATTAGACTAGCATGTATGCATTACTTAATCAATTGTGTATTCTGCTTAGTAAATAGTTTGATCCCATCAAATGTCACTCCAATATAAATACGCATATCATAAAAGGGTACATGTCCAAGCGCCACAACCAGTTATTTACAAGATAAAAATACATACTACTGATTTATAATCAACTGTCATTTCTGTCAAGTGTCCATAGCTTACGAATGAAAGAAAATTTAAACAAGGGTATTTAAAGTGAAATGACGATTCTAATTGATAAAAGGAGTTATCCTTTTAAGCTAGAATGCCATTAATTCTTAAAGTAAAGCACTTTACATCCTAATTTTCACAAATAGCATCCAATTCCATGAAAATCAACTAAATTCATCAAGCATAAAACTTAATTAAACACTTAAACATCAAAAGTAACAAACTTTGACATAATATGAATCAATAATCAAATCAACACACTAATTCACGAATACCCACTTCAAAAAATCAAAAACCCAGAAATAAAAAGATAAATATCACACCTGAAATGGCTTTAAGCACAGCTTCTTGAGGTGGGTCCTGGTCATCCTGAGAAGAGCAATTGAGCCGGTGGGTTCGGGTAACCCGATAATTCGAACCCATGTTCAGATGTTGGACCTTCAAAGGGCCAGAAGGAGGAAACCGGTTGGATGAAGATGGAAGCAGCCATGGCTCGGTAGAGAATATGGTTCGCAGCACCATTCTGCACGCCATGTGTTCGACGTTTTGCTTCTATCAGTTAAATTCTATCAAAGCTTTTTCAGTTTTTCTCTCTCTTGTTTGATTCTTTTTATCTTTTTTGGTGTTTTTTTTTTTTTTTTTTTTTTTGCGGTTGTATTTTTCTCCCACATATTTATACGTGCGATTTTAGAAAACAACACTCAGTTTATCCAAAAAATTGGGAATTCCAAACCCATGTACCGGAACAACTTTGCTTCTCTCGGAACTTGTTTTCATCGCCTGATAGCAGAGGTGTTAAAAACTAACTCGATTAATCTAATTCTAAATTCTATTAAAAATACATTTAATTTATATTTTACGGAGTAATTTTTATGGACACAATAATTTTGGATGATTCAAATTTTTAATATACATGACCTAATCGAATCCAACTTATCCCTATTCTGTTCAGCTTATTTTCGGTTCAGCTCAATTCAGTTTAGTTCTGTTCCTAATTTCCTTCAATCATAAACAATTCATTTCAACTCTATTCAATTCAGCCCTAATTAATTCAAATCAGTTCAATTGTTTTTAGTAAATTAGAGCAGACCCTAAAACACTAGATTTGACACATCTACTTATAGGAAGTATGTGTTATGGTCTGATAATAGATTTTCTAATTTATTTTTATTTGATATGGTTTAATTTTATAAAATTTTTACCTTATTTTATTATTATGTATCAATAAAATAGGCAAGTGATATTTTGTTACATTCGTCTACTTGTGTGCTTTTTAAATATGTAACTAGCCTTCTGACCCGTACAATGCACGGGTTATTCATAAAAAATTGCATTGAAAGATGAATTAGGAAATATCAATAAGCTACTATGGCTATAATGTGTGATCAAAAATATGATTAAAGAAATTTAATTTTTGAAATTGTAATTGAAATGGGGATTAAATAAGGGAGGGGTTAAAATTAAAAAGAGAAAAGGATGGAGGGGTTAAAATTAAAGAGAGAAAAGCAAAAGGTTGAATTAAAGAGGGGAGATGAAGATGAAATGTACATGGAAGATAATCATGGTTTTGAAATATACTGGCTACCCAACTATTGTAGTTGGGTATGTACATGGAAGATGAAGCATATAAGTTTAATGAAAGAATTAAAGAAATGTAGTGTAATAAAAAAAATTAATTAATAATGTAAGAAGACATGTGGCATATGGATTAGAGAAAAATATATTGAACTCTAATAGGATGGAGACATGTGTTTTCCTTAGTTATAGTTTTTAAATACTAAGTATAGATATAGATATAGATTTTTGCACATGTAAGTTTTAATGATACGGAATTAAAGATATTTATAAAGATATGATTCTTTCTCAACAAAGAAAAGTGATCTTAATTAAATAATATCAAGTAAATATTGGATTGATGAATATCAAACACGTTGAGATGGCCGAGTTGGTCTAAGGCGCCAGATTAAGGTTCTGGTCCGAAAGGGCGTGGGTTCAAATCCCACTCTCAACATTATTTTTTTTTCTTTTTCTTTTTTAAAAAAAAAACAGAGAGCAGATAACAATTTCCTGTTGACAATTTTACGATTTCCTGCTGACAATTTTTTGCACAAGAATTAAGGATAGTATGCTACCAATTCGATGAATGAAATGTGCAAATACATGAAACAAATAAATGTATACTCAAAATTGACTCCTTTCGTGTTTACACTGAATCACTGCATAAATTTCAAAAATGTTCCTAACTAAAGAGTTTGTATATGGAACCATCAACACAAGAAAATTGTGGTACTAGTGCTAATATCCTAAAAGCATTGCTCTCTACTTTCAAGCTCTTTGTCAAAAGGGAAGATTCTGTCCAGTTACCGGATAGCGAAAGAGGAAAATTACAGGGGGAAAATATATAAATAGTGAGTATACCAATAACCCCTTTGGTCCAATCGCTGGAGAGGAGGCCACCTCCTTTGCCCTTGATAAATGTCGCATTCTATATTAATACTTCGTATATTGAAGATTGAGGAGGCCAAAGTCATCACTATGTATGCCCACAATCCAGAGAAACAATAAAGACTTCCAAAGTTTCAATGTAGAAGAACGAGTTTTTGCAGGACATTTTTCGAAGCATTGCAACTTTCGGTTCGGTCATGATCTTGTTGAGTGTAAGCTATCTTGGTGGCGTCCAAAAAAGGAGCCAAGGGTGTTGATGGTTCAAAGAGTCAAACTAAGATATCTGGCAGTGGATAAAAGTTAATAGACTTGTCGGATGTTGATATTAATTCTTGAAGATGTGATATAATCCACGACACAACGGTCGTCTTCAGTTGAGAGGTGCTTTTCCAAGGATGCAATTTCAGAGTGTTCCCTGTCAGCAAAGATGCGGGGCACCCCTGCCACATAGAAGATGAAGATGAACAAAAAGACGGTGGTTAGATAGTTGAGACTATACACCATGAATATTTGGGGTGAACATCTCATAAAATGGCTGAAGATTTATAGTCATATGAAAGTTCACTGCTTCACTTTTACAACTAATGCAAGCATTGCACGAAGATTGTAAAAATTAGGACAGAGGATGCCATGCTTACCATGAAAACATTCCCTAGCTTCTCCAGCCATCAGCACAACATCACCACTTCGTAGGAACATTGCCAAGGGTTCATCATCTCTAGACTTCCCACCAAGAAGAAATATAGCTTTACAACCCAAACTGAGAAACAAATGAAAGTAGAAAGTTCAACTTGCTGCTATAGTAAATTTTTTAAGAGCAATACTAGAATTGACAAGGCCGTAGCATAAGACCTCATGCTAACTATAGGTTTAGTCCAATCTAATTCCATGTCATCAAGGTGTCCGCCAAGGGTGTCCCCTGAAAAGCGGAAAGCAGGAGGTCTCAGAGTCAAAAACCATGGGAGTTCAAAGTTAGCCACACCAAAAGTATAATAAAAAGAACATTGAACATATTTCTCGATACCTGATGCAAAGTAGTTCACAATAGCGGCTTCTGGCTTGAAAACATCCCCAGAAGGCATAGCAGGCACAGCCAACTTCTTAACCAGTTGACAAAGTTCAGTTGGAATCTTGTTATGTGGTAGAGAAACATCATAATTGCGCTGTATCATGAAAATATATTAGCCTGAGATTAAACCATCAAGAAAACTAAAAGTGCCATGCTACAAGCTAAGTTAAATGATGTGAATGGTCACCTTTGACCAATCAAACTGCAATCCAAGTGTACTCCACCGCAACTTCCGTAGAAGCGCTGATGCCAAGATTGAATTCCCACCATATCCCTTCAAGGAAACATTTCCCATCTTATCGCAAAATTTCCATCTTTGAGCCTGTCCATTGCTCAATGACTCTGATTCTTTTGGTGAATGTTCGTCTTCAACTAGGATTTTCTCTCCTTTAGTGGCAGCAAACAAATCTTTTATAGGACCATAATGCGCATTATGGTTTGTCCGATTGGGAGGTTGAGGGAAGCTCATCAAGCTTTCCTTTATCCATTGACACTGTTGTTCCACACTCAATGCTCCAGGAATAAAATAAAAGCCTACATTAGAAAGAACAATTAAGTTTCAGGGGGCCTAGTTTCTAGGTACAGTAGAAGCATATTTGAAATTTATGCTTATTAGTTTCCATCGAGAATACAAACTTAAGAGTAATAACACTATTCCGTACAGTATTCCGTAATAAACACTAGAAGCAAGGAAGCAACTCCTAAATTTCGAATGCAGTTTATGTGTTACAGTTTTCCCTCTAATGCATAAGCAGCCTCACTAAGCAATCATATCAAAGCATCAATCATAACACAAGTTCTTACCCGGGCAGTTGTCAAGACGAATAACAGGACAATCAAACCCCTCCTCAATTACATGAAACCCATTTGGTGTTTCACCGGTTTGATTGAAAGTGTCCATTATCGACTTGAAATCCACTACCTCAGATAAATCTACTGGTCTCGGCTGCTTCTTCCTAAAACAATAGCAATCAAATCAAAAACCTTCAACCCCACAATAATCCAGAATAACAAAAATTTGATCACACATTGATATCAAGAAAAGACGAGTACTTTCTCGAGTTTTGATCATAATAGAGCTTATACTTCTTCTCCGCTCTACGAAACGCAGTTCTATCAACATCGTCGTTGACTCCATCACCATACATTTGATTCCAAGCTTACTACCCTAATTAACAGAACAATTCAGCAACACCCTCTTCATCAGCAAGAAATGTAGTTGATTTGACATCAAAAATTCCACTTATAATTTACTCATTTATTATAATTTCTAATTGCATCACAAAAACCTACTCATGTAATCATGTCCATCTATATCACTGAAACAAAATCAAAAACTTGCCTATAAATATATGTAAAATGTAACCAGCTAAATTCGAACATATGAAAAACAAATCTCAATTAAATATCGAATATCACATGCAATTCAAACATTCTAGTATTCTACGAACCAAAATTTAAAAATCCAAATTTAGGGATAAAAAATTGAAACCCTAACACGCAAAAATTAATTAGAAGTTGATAAATTTAGGCCACAATTTCTCAACGATTAACTAGAAATCTATAAAATTATCAAATTTAAGGACAAATTACCTTGGAGTAGCAGTGAGATCAATCCAGTAGGCAGTAGGGTGGGTAAAGGTGAAGTTTTAGCGCTTCAAAACCAAACCAAATTATCATTTTCTTCCTTCTTATTTTATTTTCACCTTTATTTTTATTTTTTTTTAAATTAGAGTTGCATCTAATTGTTCTCTATGTAATTGTTTTTTTTTTTTTTTTTTTCAAACATGTTCTCTATGTAATTGTTAGACTTATTAATGCATATTATTGGATGTAAATGTAAATTTTTTTAAAAGATTTCACTAATGTGTAATTAAAAATATTGATAATGTTCTTTCAAAAAAAAAATATTGATAATGTTAAGAAAAATGTTGAACAATGTCAATTATTATGAAACTAGTTTCGTCCCGTGCGTTGCACGAATTAAATAGCCATTATTTGTTTAAATAGTTGTCAATTTTATATTTTAAAAAAAGCCATAATCTTTTTAATTAATGTTGAAAGTAGCACTGTATTTATTTAGTTTTGGAATATAGGAAAAAAAAAATGATGATGTCAAAAATAGTTTAGGCGAGAAATTTTTTAATATGAAATTGACATGTGTCCCTTAAAAATGTCAACATGTTTTGTTTTAGTATGAGTAATATTTAATAGATGTATAGAGTTTTTTGTTAATACATATTAATACTTCTTCAGTCCCCTATTACAATGCCTCTTTTGGTTTTTGCACATGAATTAATAATAAAGTTGTAAATTTTTTATAACTAATGATTATATGTACATATGTACACATGGGGTTAGAGAGAGATAAAGAGAGAGATAAAGTAGTTGGAAATAACTAAAGAGATAAAAGATAAAATGTTGGAAATTGATGTTAAATAATAGAAAATATATGACAACTTATCAAAAAAGGGTACTCCATCCGCTTTTAAATACTTGCTCCACTTTTCTTTTTCGGTCGTTTTTAAATACAATAATTGACAAACACTACTCCAAAAGCTACTTTCATTAAATTTTGATCAAATACAAGTCTATAGCTCTAGGCCGCACACACAAACCAAGAAATAGATAGTCCACTTCACAAGTCGGTGAGGTTCTATCCCAAAACCATATGACAATACGAGGAGTAGCTCCTTAGCCTTATAAGTGATTAATTATCTCTTTTTCAACTAATATGGATACTTACATGTGATGATAGTTAAAAGGTCTAGTTTTTCAACACTCCCCCTCATATGTAAGATCCCTTTTTAACATTGTCTTATGTGATTTTTTTTTTATTTATTTTTTTTTTGAGTCAGAGTGCTTCTTCACACCCCCTCAAATGGACCTACTTTTAGCCTAGTGAACTTTAGCTAAATAGGGTCCCATATCGTGGGTCTGGCTCTGATACTATGTAAATGAACCAACTCAACCAGAAGGTCAAGCTTATGGTTGAGGCTTAAAAATATGTTTTAAACTCTATCATGCATTCATGCCCCTCATACGAAAGTCCGTTAGGTTTGAAGTGTGGATGCAGCAGGGACCTTCCTCATATCATGCGCTTAATATTCCACTTTAAAAGATGGGGTGGATGAAATTCGAATCGTGATCTTTGAGTCATGCTGGCTTCAATGAATTATTGTTATCTCTTATAATATATTATAATATTTATATTTATAATACATTCTTAGAGTAAATGTTCTAAAACCCAATCTTAGATATATAGACTGTTTGGTTAATTGTTGAGGAAAACATTTTTTGTTTGGTTGTGGGGGGTTCGACAGGGCCCTATAAGCCTTCACAATACTTAAGCAATATTAAGGACCTAAATTAAGGAAAGACAATAATTTACAACGAAACTTTTAAACTTAACTCATTTAAAATTATCCGAGGAAGAGATATTAAAATCAAATAAACCCAATAAAAAGATATTTTAATGGATTCATGAGATTCATCTCACATACCACCACATGAAACATGGCCCCAAATAGAAACAATTGCATTCCCACATTAACAAAATGGATAAAGCAAGAATGACAGTATACTTCCATACAAAAGCCCATATAACCGGTTATGAATATTTATGAAGAAAAACACAAATTCTAGGATAAATATTAAAAAATACCCCCTCTATATTAATTTAATTTGTCCTTTGATAAGATTAATAGTTTTAACTTTTAGAAGAGTTTTTTTAAGAGTAGTTTTGAAGCATGGTTATCAATTGTTATTATGATTTTATAAAAGAAAAAGAGATGAGGGGCAAGAAATTTATCAATTGAATGACAGTAAGAAATCCTAAATTTTTACTTACGAGATAGATAAAATATTCTAAAAAAATTATTGCGCTTGTGGTAAAAAATAAAAACGATGCATTAGTTCCAAACAAAAAAATTAAAAAAGAAAATTAGGCAAACTAAATTAAGATAGAGAGTATTACAGTATATACGTTTAGAGCTTGTTCACCTACTCCGCATTTTCACCTGCCGAATTACACTTAAATTTTATCAGATCACGTAACTTATAACCGATTAGTCGACTAGAAAACGAGTCATATCGGTAAGGTCGTAAGGATACTCAAGTTGAAGGATGGTAAAGGAAGCAACAAGGCCCAAACAAAAAAAACAACAAATAAGTCCAAAAACATAACAAGTTTACAAATTACAACCCCTTAAACTCTCAAATCTTCTAAAGGAGTATTATTGTGGTGTAGGAGCTTTCCATGTAACCAACCCAATCAAATCCCAACTTTTCTTTCCAAACCATTCCTTATATACTTTGTATAACGTGTTCTTCTTTCTTACCACATTCAATCTTCCATAACATTTCACCTCTAAAATCAAACCCATAACCCAAATTTAATCTTCCATTGATTTTATTCTCTCTCTCCTAAAACTTAGCCAAAATGGGTCCCTTGGTTCTGACCCAATTAGCCTCCGGTCTTAGCGTGTTAGCCGGTGCGGCTCTAGTGAAGTCAGTCTTGGACCAGAATAACACCATGGCTGGTCCATTTCCAAGGTGCCCATCTTGTAACGGGTCGGGTCGGGTTGCCTGTTTCTGCTCGAGATGGTCAGATGGTGATGTGGGTTGCCGCTCTTGTTCGGGTTCGGGTCGGGCTGCGTGCACCAAATGTGGTGGTTCAGGTACCGGTCGACCCCTTCCGGTTCGGCTTATTGCTCGAACTCCTACTAATAATAGTAATGGCCGCCCTTATTAATGGAGTAATTAATTAATTAATCTTCTTTGTTGCTAGAAATTTGAAAAAAGAAAATAAAAAAAAAATCAAAATGTTATAACTTTGTAATTTAATATGAGTACATATTTAGTCTCATTATATTATATACTTTTGTTTCTTGAATTTGTAATATATGTTGGTCATCATACTCAGAGATTATAAATGAGATTTCTATAGATTTGTGAGCTTGTGATTAAGTATTTCTATTCGAGATCTTGCTAACAAGCGCCCTGGGGAGTTAGATAAGGATAAATTATATTGGTTGAAATGGTATTAAGTTAGGAATTTATGACAAAATCACGCGTCGTTCGGTGTAATTAATGTTAATTTTACTTTAATATTTACACTTTAATTTCTCTTATCTAACGCCGTGGGGCGCTCATTAGCTTTTGCCTTCTATTCGTGTGGTCGTGTTATTTGAACTAGTAATGTGACAATGAAATTCGAATAGGTGGTACATAATATTTAGGGTCGAATTATGTGTGATGGTGTAATTGTTTGGAGGTGGAAATTGCATGTTTTATTATGTTACGAGTACATGAAAATTGCTTGTTTCACACTTGTATAGTTGTATAGGTTTCTCTAACTTTGAAATTGGTGGCTTTTGCATTAGATGTTTGTACAATTGTTATAATGGTGTTGAATTAAAATTCTATCCTATGGCATTCTTAATTAGAAATACAATACTTCATGTTCGTAGTATTGTAGTATCCTTGGAGTTATTTTTGATGAATTGAACTCTATAAGAAGGAACTATTGCCCGAATTTGGAATTCCCATATAAACTAACATACCTTAGAATTATTTGTGGCTTATACTAATTAATCGAGTATCAGTATTGGTGTCTATTTATATTTGGCGGATTTAGGCACATATTAACCCCATTCCGAATAATTTGGCAAGAGCCTTTTATTGCCAAAGCTTACAAAGTTTAGCCATTAATTCGATTACACACTATCTATCTATTATATGACAATTACAAATTTACAATGCTTGATTAATCAAGAAAGTGTAACCTCCTAAATGGTTATGTGAAGTTGCTACTATATTCCAACTTTTGGAAATGTAGTGACAATTTTCAAGAATTATGTGAGCTCTTTGAGCATTTCAATTGATCAATCTCTTCTCCAAAACATTATTTGTAGCTTGTGAAAGTATAGTGAAGAATTATAGAGTAAGCCATTTCTAATTTCTTGCTTATGATTGACTGACTTGATTTACTCTTACAAAATTGGCGAGTTTGTAAATTGTGTTATACTGTTATGTAATCTTTGATTTAACATGACTTAAACTAGCATTATTAAAATCTACCTCCTATCATTTAAGTATTATACTTCATACATGAATGGAGAGCTAGTTCTCTAAAGAATTGGAGTAAAGGCTACTTGAAGTGGAGTCAATTGCCCCCATCGCGTAGTTCGCCTGTGAACTATAGGCCTTCGTTATTTCACACCCAATCTAGGGTTGTGCACTTGCGCGCGATTCGATTTGTCCCTCTGTCAAGTGCCAAAAGAAGAAAGAAAATTCTAGTCCTAGGTGAAGGAGAATCAATATTCAACCCTAAGCATTATACCTTGAAGCCGAGGGCAAATCTGATTGATCTAGCCTGTATATCGTGAAATCATAAAGAAAGGAACATTCATCAAATAGTTACTAAAAAAATTCAAAGTTTTGTTTGACAAACTTCAATTCATTGTAACTTTTATAAGGGATCAATGACGTTATATTCCTTTTATGATAAGCTATATACAATGCACACTAGTCTTAAATGGATCATTAGAGAATTAAAAGTCTAGCTTTGGCATAATACTAATAACAAAGATGCAAATTGCAATTAACATCTTAAACAAGCTAATTAGTAGGGTCAAATCATCTTAATTAACAACCACAATTATATGAGTTGCTCCATTAAGACACCAACCAACCATAAATTGTTACTTTGACAGTTTCTTGCTTGATTAGTTCATGGTATGACATGACATCATGGATTAAGTATTAATGTAACCAAGGTTAGTTTGGGTTAATTATAGTTAATTGTGCTAGTGGATGGAGCCAAGTCAAATCTTATAGAGCTGTTTTGAATTGACTTGACTAAAGTTGGACTATTATAAGTTGTAACATTTGTACTATGCCAAGTTTCTAACTAGAGAGACTTAGCTTGCTACACAGACCATTTAGACTTGCTTAAAATTTTGGGGTTGTAATAGTTTGACTAATTCTCTTGTATAACATGACAATAGTTGTTTCGCTTTATTGCATAAATGTAGCTATGTATATATATATAAGAGTTGGGCCAGTTGGCTCAAGTGGTAACCAGCTTGATGTCGCATAAGGAAGGCCTCGAGTTCGCTCACCAAATGTAGAAAACTCTTGTTGGAAGACTCACCTACCATAAGCCAAGTGTGCTACTTGAGTCGGATAGATAAAATTACAAACTTCACCTAAATTTTATGCATAAAACACAAAAACACCCAACTTTTTCTTGGAAGCGACATCTATTTTGTCACATTACATTTGTATATTAAATTTTGTTGGGCCTTTTTCTTCTTCTTTTTTTTTTACTTATCATTTCTTTGGTTTTGGATCAAACCAATGTGGTCCATTATATCTCTTTGGGCTGCCCAACAATACTGGAATCTCATAGTTTAACATCTTGTTCGGTTCAATGATATTGGGCTTAAAACTTGCGAATGCTATCTAATCTTGCAATTACATTATGGACTACAAAGGAATTATTTTGAGTCATGGGAAAAAACAAAAATTTAAAAAAAAATAATCAGAAATGTCCCAAAATGGTAATTTGACTACTATGTAATCAAAATATAGCCCCTCGACAAGTTTATATTTTATTATATATACTCGAGAGCATGAATTTATGATGCATGCTTTTAAATTTACACAAACTTTAAAAAAAATCGGGTGTACAATAATTATTGTACATCCACTATAAAGATAGATGAGATTGATCAAAAGTTACCCCTAAAATAAATAAAAGTTACCCTTATATGCATAAAAGTAATCCAATACAAATAAAAATTATTAGTAAAGAATCACATTTTAAATGACTAAAAATCAATTATTTGTGATTAAATGTAATTAAATTACCATTATAAAACTTTTCTTATTGTCTATTTATATAAAAATTGTATTATGTTAAAAGTTACCCAAAAAAGGCAAAAAGTTACTCTAAAATTAGGTAAAAGTTACCCTTATACTGCTCGATGTACAGTTAAATTAGTGTAAATCGGGTGTATATACAAAAGTTTTTGTTAAATTTATGTTATGCTATAAGAAAGGAAGATTATGATTTTCTTTTTTTTTTATTTATTTATTTTTTGTTTCTTTTTGTTGCAATATTTTGATAATTGCACTTTTTATATTTCTTTCCTTTTATTTTAGTTGACATATTTAGCAATGAGTAATTTTGATTTCATTTTTTGATTTATACATAAAAATAAATTTTAAAAACTAATTTGAACTTTTTTTTTTTTTTGGTAGGGCACCTGCCCTACTAGGTCCTTAGCTAGCTCCGCCTTTGAATTAGGACAAAAGTCCTGTTAAGTTAATCTAAATGTTTAATTTCAAATATAAACTTTTTATAAATTTTCCTTGATAACCAAAAAATATTTAAGTTTGAAATCACACATTAGCAAATTTGTTTAAAAAAATGTATGTGCCAAATAAAATAAAATGTAGAAAGTACATTCCTTAGTTTGAACATATATATGTTGTTGAATGTTTATGTACTGTATTAGTTTCTATATTTTTAAAATTTTGAAATAGATATTTGATCTCACACAGAGTTGGTGGTAATTGAGGGATTAAATCTTATATAGTCATATAGAAGGGAAACTAAAAATATATATATATACGAAGTATAAGAGAAGAGTACAAGTTTCTGTTAAAGCAATCTAAGGTTAGTTATAACTTAATTGTTAATTTCATGTTGTAAATTAATACTTGGTTGTTAAGAGAGACATAACAAGGTAATTATCTTAACAAAATGACATGATTTGATTTTCAAAAAGCTTAATCAACATATTCTCTCTGACAAAATCTTGGTCGTCTTTACTTAGGTTTAAACACTAATCATCACTTCCACCATTATTTTGATTGTTTCGCCTTGAAGGTAATCTAAAGGAGACGACCATACCATCACTACAACCACATGTTCATGCAAATTATCCGATATCTAAAACTAATTACTAATTCACGTTGTTTGGATGATAAAGAAATGTGTTTTATTGTACTTAATTAGCACTAATTATTACTTATATTAAAATACATATATTCTTTTTAAGGTGTAAAATACTGATAGAATATATAAACTGATCATGGGCCTCAACCATCAGCTTACGCTTTTGGTTGAGATGGTCCATTAACATATTCGTATGTATGTGAGTCAAGTTTTGTATGAAACAATCTAATTCATGAATAAAATATATTAGTATTATCATGATATCGATCAAAGAAACTTTTTTCATTATCAATCTACAATACTTTATTAATTTTATTTTGTTGAGGCAATGCAGGAAGGTAAACTTAATATAAATACATTTTTTCAATAAATTAGTATGAGACGATATCATTTTAGACATATCTCTTATCCTTTTCTAAACCAAAGTAAACTATATTTTAAATTTCAAGCGGATATTGCTTCCTTAAACTACAAATATTCAACCAGCATTACATGTGAGATATAATGTTTGAGTTAATAACGTCTCAACGCAAAAGTTAATATTATGATCATAACCTCACATGCATGTGTTACTTAGTATTATAATGAATCTAAGATTCACATTGGTTAAGCTGCGTAGCTAACTACTCCAAGTCCATATATATATAAATTATAGTATTATACACTTAAATTAGGCAATTGTGATTACTAATAAACATTATTTTCATAATATGTACTAAAAACTTAGGAATGAAGTGAGCTAGCGACCTACCTTGATGAATTCAAAGTGAGAACACATCTAAAGCCAGAAAATGCTCTCAAATCTCAATATGTGTACACAAAATTTATTTTGTGTCCGAGTACACCTAAAACTAAGTGTATCGTGTCATGATGACCTGATAACACTAATTACTAGAGTTTGAGGCTCTTAGCCTACCGTTTAATTTAATTTGTTCATATTAAACAAATTCGACTTAGTATGAACAAATTAAATTAAATTCGTATAATGAGGGGCGTTTGAAACTTTTGATCTCTTTTCTTTTGTGTCTGATGTTAGCAATCTTAGCTTGCATGTGCTAAGATATCATAGTACCTTAATTAATGATGCATGTTTTATGAAAATACTAGCACAACTTAGATTGTAATCATCACTTAAAAGAAACTCTAACCGTGTAAGGACATCAATAATTTGTGCTTCCTTCCTTAGTCAAATCGAAGCCATTAAACGTGGTTTGAAAATCTTAGCTTGTAAATTTCAATTATTTGATCAATTCTAGTTCACAAGATATGGATAGTTGTAAATTAATTATTTATAATTATACTGTGTATGTGTTTAATCTCATGCCAACCAAATAAAGCATCATAATTATATTTGATCCTTCTTTAATTCTAATAAATTTTGTGAATTATGTACTCCCTTTATTTCAAAATCTTTGCAATATTTTGACCAAAAAATTATATTTGTCAATGCACAAATTTATTTGATCATTAATAATGTATTAGTAAAATTTACATCTAGATTAACCAAATAATATGTAATAATATATATTAATGTTTATACATTAGTTAGAAAAATTATTGGTTGATATTAATATGTGAATATTGTAAAAAGTCAAATTAATACATTAGTTACAAACATTCAAATTAAAGGAAAAATTATTTTAATTTGTTGTGTGGTAGTAAAAGTTTTTTTTTTTTTTTTTTTTTTTAAATGTACTCTATAATCAAGATTAAGGGTCTGTTCACATTTACTGAATTGAGATGAACTGAACTAAATTGATTGGAGTTGAACTGAAATGAAATGATTGGAGCTGAATTGAACTGAACTGAACTGAGCTGAAATGAATATTTTATGAGATAGGGAAATTAAGAGCTGAATTGAACTGAACTGAACTGATTGGAGCTAAACTGAACTGAACTGATTGGAGCTGAACTAAACTAAAATGAAATTAAGTAAATGTGAAAAGGCCCTAACTTTTTACTCCCCACCACGCATAAAATTAACCTTCACACAACCGATAATTAATTTGTTCATATGAGTTAAATAGATGAACATAATCAACAATTGATTGTCAAATAACGTTTTTGCTTTGTATATAGCAACCCTGTTTGTCTTGCGGTGTGCAAGGTAGCGGAGTCAACAAGCTAAGGGTAGAGTCATATATGGGTATAATTGACTTTTGTATGGGAAAAAGAGAAAGGTAGTGAAAAGAAAAGAAAAGAAAAAAACATAAGACATAGAGTTGTGAGTTTGGCCTAAATAATGCGCATTTGGGCAGCCATTATGACTAATTTGGACTCTCAAACATAAAAGTTGAACACCATTATTTATTTTTCTGCTGTCTTAAATAAATCATCTAGCTGGGGTCGACTAATATATATTTGTGGTTCTTACTATTTCTATTTTTATTTTTATTTTTATTATTATTATTAATTTTATTTTTCAGAGTCAAGAATTTGGACTTTGTATTTGGAAAAAGAAACCTCTCTTCGTTCTAAAGCAACCAAGAATTTTATCTTTTAATGTTGTTATATGCGAGACACCTATGTCATGCATTTCTATGACCTATGGATAAGTTCAAATAGTTGAAACCAATTCTATATAAAATGTCGGATAAATACGTGAAATTCAAATGAAGAGAACACATGTGTTTTGATAAAGCTAAGGTTTAATAAAAGTTACTCGCATCTAAGATAAAGTTTGATAAATTAAGCTAGATTAGTCCATATAAGTTCTAATAAGTGTAATTCAGATAAGTAGAAGACACTTTTCGTAAAGTGTGAGTTTTTCTTAGTATGATTTTGCAAAAGTTAAACCGCAAAAAACAAAAGCAACACTTACTAAACAAAGGGATGGAGTAGAAACTAAAACACGATTATACAACAAATGCAAGGCAACAAAGATGAAGCTGTTATTACCATGTTATACTTGATGATTTAGAAGCTAGCTAGCAAACATTAATAGTACATTAGTGATAATATACAATTGACAAATTATGAAATTAATATCAAGTAGATTTGACAAATTATAGTTAGTCACATGCTGGTGGGGTTAATTTAAGTAAGAATGAGAGATTTTTATTTTTCTTTTTAGAGGATGAGTAAATTCAAAGGATTTGATTATCAGTAAACGTAATTGAGATTTTGTTTCATAATCAACCAGCATTTTGCAGAGGTGAGACATCCACCTTTAATTTGTCTTAGGTACAAACCATGTGGTATTATTGTTTCTGCTAATGTTGTTGGTCGTCCAATGAATTTGGGGCCCTTCAAATTAATGGAATTGGAGAATTATTACATTTTTATTTACCTTCTAGGGTGCATGCCATTTTCTAGGGTACATTTTCTGCTTCTTTTGCATGATTGGGATGTGTGGTAAATTTTTCACTCACGTCGATTATTTCATTGCATGTTTAAATTGCATTGTTAATGTGAGTATGTGACAACTAATATAAATCAGATGACACAACTGAAAGACATGATGAGAATATATAGACATACACAATTATCTCATTACAAGTTTGATTAAGGGTCTGTTATGTTCACCTTATTTTCACTTATTTCAAGTCTAAAGATAAATTTAGTGTAGGAAAAATAGATTCTAATAAGAGTTATACAAATACAAATTACAACCAAAATAAGGTTTAATAAGTTCAGATAAGACTAGATAAGTTCATATAAGTGATAATCAGGTGAATATAACACACTTTAACACGTACTATATATTGATGCGACAACTAGTTTTAGAGAGGGCATCCAAATGAAATAAATTACATTACAAGGTGGTGTTCTTTGTCAAATCTTCTTATGAGATTCTTTTATTTGAAAATTAAGAATTAACTATGTACTAGTAATACCTACTAAAAAATTAAGAATTAATAAAGAAAATCGAATCGCGTCACATCTTAGATCTAAACAAATTGAATCCAAATCATATGAACCTTGTAAAACCAATTTCAGATATCCGATATTTAATTTCAAATAAGAGATTTTATGACATCGGGTTGTTGTCGCCGTGGTTGCCATTAATATAAGTTGTGGCAAATAGTGTGAGCATTAATGTATTTTCATGCCTTTTTTTGGTGGGGAATAACAACAAATTAAATTGTGAGAAAGCAGATATGAGATAAGACTAATCGAGTGATTGAGTTCTCACAACTTTGGAGAGTAAAGTAGTAACGTACTAACGTGTTTGTGGTGGTTGAGAAGTCTATCAAAGGATATTATATAGTGGGCCTAACTGGGCCTCTCTATTCCTCACTTGATCCACTTGGGCTTTTGGTTGTGATTGTTTCTTCCATTATGCCGGATTCTCGGTATCTTTATTGGTCGACTTCATTTGGACGGGTTTGTTATGAGACTTCTGATCAATTTAGGATCTGTTCTCTTGACCTTAATTTTATACAGATGAAAGACAAATAATTTTTACTGATTATTATTAAATGTAAAGTATTATTTATGGAAAATGGCTTTTTTAATTACATTTTTTGTTTTTACGGATTCTTGATTAATAATTATGTCTAAATTTTCTCAAAAACTTATTTTTATTAATTTCCTATAATTTATTCATTGAGGTTATTGATTTTGACGGATTAAGGTTTATAATTTTATATTCATTAAACCAAACTTTTTTTTTTTTTTTTTTTTTTTGAAAACAAACCAAACTTAATTTTGCTAATCTTAAACTACTTTTTCTAATTAAACTTACACTATTTTCCTGAACTTAAATTAAATTAGGGCCTGTTCACATTTATTTAATTTAATTTCAGTTCAGCTCTGATCAGTTCAGTTCACTTCACTTCAGCTCCAATCAGTTCAGTTCAGTTCCTAATTTCCCTCTCTCATAAAATATTCATTTCAGCTCAGTTCAGTTCAGCTCCAATCAGTTCAGTTCCAATCAGTTCAGTTCAACTCCAATCAGTTCAACTCAGTTCAGTAAATATGACACAGACCCTTATTTATACTTAAAATTATTTGAATAAGGTGAACGAACCAAGGTATAATTTGAATTATTTCCAAAAAAAATTGAGTTTAGATAGATCAAAATGTTCGTTATTTACCATATTAAAACTCATCTTTACATATTAAGATTGATATTTACTAAAATAAAATTTCATAAGTATTAGTTTTATTAATTAAAACGGGTTTTTTTAAATAAATGTTGTTGTTCTATAGTGAAGAAAACATGGCATAATTATTTGAATAATTAGATTTTATTTATAAGAAATAATAAAAGAATTTATTTGATCATATTCATTCTTTCATAAGAAATATAAAAGTATTTTGTGATTTCTCTCTTAAATTTAAGGGTTTTTTTTTTTTTTTTTTTTTTTTTTTTTTTTTTTGAAATAAGGTAAAATTATATTAACACCAAGAAAAAATATACACCAATACAAGGACCCACCACGGGGAACCCAACAATCAAAAAAACCAAAACTACAACTAGCTGCAGAAACACAAGCCAAAAACAAAAACACAATCAGGAACTACAAGACAAATTTAAGGTTCAAACTCCTAATCGGCTAATCCTTCTTAATTACGGGGTTAATATGACCGTCCAGTTTAGGCTATATATTTTTTTTAGCATAGCTCGTTTATTATTCATCAATAGTTAACATATTTATACAAAACCTCAATTATTAACGTATATGTAATAAAGTATCAGTATGTAACAGTTTAACAATATTGCCCAAAAATATTTTATACTGTATTATCTATGTTTAATTTTAATTAAATGTTACCTCTGTTTCTTATTATTTGTTACAAAAAAATATTTTATGTCTCACAAATAATACCTCGGTCCTTTATTGTAAATAATAAGAAACGATCATAAGTTCGTAACAGATTATAAGTTATTGATACACTCTAAGAAACTAACACCCACTACACCCTAGATAGTTGTAATAATACAATATTGGTGAAATTGTTTAGGTAACAATCTCTAATCTCTATATGAAGTGTCTCAAAAGCCGGAAAAAGAAATAATAATATCATAAAAACTGAAAATTTTGGCTTGTTCTATTTGGATAATATAAGTTAAAAAAAAAAAGTAACAATTGTATATATGAAAACTATTAAAATAATTAACATGTCCTTGTTAAAAATACGAAATTAAATTAATAAATGAAATTTAGAGCAGTTTGCTAGTACTACTAGCATACGTCTATTCTATCCATTGTACATAAACGTGATCATAAGTCGATGAGCAAACTTTTTTGTCTTCTGTGCATGCATTGTCATGCAATTGTCTGATTATAAGTAACTAATTAAGCATGTTTTAACATTATATTATATAGTTTTTATGTACCGAATTTTCTGTTTGTTCATAGGAAAATAAGGCAGTGTTGTAGCAGGCAGTTTTTGTGTTAGGTTAGGCATGCATAATTAGCTAGTTTTTATATACAAGTACATTCTTAATTGGCGTTTGATTAGGTCGAAAACGAATTGAAGCCGTAATCTAGAGTTATAGATATATTGTGATATTGATGTATCATATAATAATATTTAAAAATTTACCATAATGATGATATTAAAAAAATTTATATATATATATATATATATAAAAGATTATGTAAGGTTTTTTATCACCTAAAATCGATCGTATTGTCAATAAGTGATAATATTGAAGACATTATCATTGATATTGATTTAAGTCTTTTCTCTTAAAAATTACTTATAGAATTATACCATAGTCATTATCACACACTCTTTATTTATCTATTACCGTCTATCAAACAGAAGTTGTTGGATAGAAGAGTTCCGTTTATGACGCAAATGATCTAAACTCTCCTTGGAACACGACAGCAAAATAAAGTTTAACAAAAGTGTACGTGTAAAGACAAGTGAAAACTAAACATATATGTTTGAATTTTCAAAACACAAGAAAATAAGAAGAAAAAACACTTGCAACATACAACTATATATATTGCAAGAGTCAAGACCTTTTCAACATTAAAAATGTTGTGAAAGATCCTATATATGATCATTAATTGTAACTTTTGGGATTTCCAAAGATTAATCAGATTAGCTTTTTGTACACTTTGAATTATTTTCTTAAGTGACGATTATAGAGTGTTAATTTGTCAACTTCCTCTTTGCGTGGTGAAGGTTCATTTGTAAGATGTTAACATGCAATTAGAATACAAAATCAAGTTTATAAAATTGTTATAAGGCATAAACCAATGTTTAATTTGATTAATCACTTCTCAATAACAAAATGCGAAATGTCATTTTGTGTAAAAATTATTGATCATGTATAAAATTGTCCATTTTTTCATTTTTTTACATATCTAGAAAATTTTATTTTACCAAGTAATTTTATAAACGACTATGAGCCAACAACTGAAAAAATAAATTAAAAAATATTTATATTATCAACTGGTCAACAATCCAAGTGAATGACCTAATGGCCTAACTTATAATTAACAATGTATCGATTGCCAAATAAAAACAATAAAGGCATGCAATAATACATATGCTTACACAATCTATACCATACTTCCCATTACTTTATAATTTTCATTCTAACTTTCCAACATATGAATAATTATAAGTATTAATCTAATCTAAATGCTTGAAGTTTGTTTAACTAGTTTTACTTGTCTCTGTCATATATTTGTGCTTTCCACATCTATTTCATAGGAGTATAATATAATACTACCGTCACAGTAATTTTCATGCTTACATATAATATAATTACGTAATTTATTAATGACACTTTTCTAACTTCATTCCAAATTAGTGAAAACAGCCATTAATCATAAGTAATAAACTAAATTACAAGTATATTACGACTGCTTGTCTGCTAATTAAATACTTTTTAAAAAAATATATTAATGCAACAATTTTTGGCCCCGAAGTTCGAACTAATGATTATTAAGTAAATTATCCTTTAGGATTAGAGCAAAATTAATAAATGAAAAGTCAATAACGTATGGCCTTAATGTTATGTTAAAATTGATTGCGTAAGTTATTCTTGTGGGAAAGCTTTAAGTGCAAGTTTACGTTCAATTTTGTGGCTAATAACTTGTTTTACATGTTTATAAATATTTCTTTTCATCAAAAGTCATAATTATAATGACAATTTATGTATAAAATCCAAAAATATATAAGTTCATCAAACAGGCATTTGTATGTAATTACTTAATCAGACTTTTTCTTGTAGATAGGACGGCTGTAGGAGGACAATTGGAAGACCGTTTTTACGAAGGCTATTGATACATATTCTAAAATGGTACTTTGTACTTCGTATTTATTAATTTAGAGGTTAATTACTGTCACGAAAATAATTCCGTAGTTTTCATTAGAGTGTAGAGTAGAGTATTTATACAAGTAATTAAGGCACATGAAATAGGCCCGTTAGCTATATGATATGTACACTAAATATAGGCCCTAACACCCCCCCCCCTCAAGTTGGAGCATGCAAGTCACAAATGCCCAACTTGCCAAGTAAATACATGAATTGACTTTTACTCAAAGCCTTGGTAAATAAATCTGCCAATTGATCTGTTGTCTTCACATAAGATGGACTAATGATACCATCCTGAATCGCATCACGAAGATAATAACAATCCACCTCAATGTGCTTTGTACGCTCATGGAAAACCGGATTCTTCGCAATATACAAAGCAGATTGATTATCACAAAACAAACTCATAGCACGAGGATGCGAAACACCCAAACTCAGAAGAAGAGCCTTCAACCATTTCAACTCATCAGTAGTTTTAGACATTGAGCGGAATTCGGCCTCTGAAGAAGATTTGGCCACAGTGTCCTGTTTCTTAGTCTTCCAGGATACGGGAGAAGCACCAAGAAATACCAACCAGCCAGTGATGGAACGACGCAACAAGGGACAACCCGCCCAATCTGAATCGCACCAACCTGTAATATGTAAATCACAATCGGAACTCAAAAGAATTCCCTGACCCGGACATCCCTTCAAGTACCGGACTGTACGAAGAGCCGCTTCCCAATGGTCCTGTCGCGGTTGTTGCATAAATTGAGATAAAATATGCACCGCGTATGCCAAATCCGGTCTAGTAAAAGACAAATAAATCAGACGACCCACAAGTCGCCGATACTGCTCTGGATCAGAAAGCAAACAGGACTCAGATTTCGCCAGAGTATGATTCTGCGCAATAGGAGTACCTGCCGGACGAGCACCTAGCAAACCAGACTCTGCAATAATGTCAAGTGTATATTTCCGTTGACATAAAAATATGCCTTCCGGACTACGAGCAACCTCAACACCAAGAAAATACTTCAAAACACCCAAATCTTTCATATGAAAACAGTCACTCAAGTATGACTTGAATGTCGAAATCGCAGAAGAATCATTACCAGAAATTATCAAATCATCAACATAGACCAGAACACTAAGTTGAATAGACCCAGATTGCAGAGTAAAAAGAGAATAGTCAGAGTACGATTGCACAAATCCGTACCTTTTCAGAGAGGCGGCCAATTTAGAGTACCAACAACGAGGTGCTTGTCGAAGACCATACAACGATTTCAGAAGACGACACACCAAACCAGATTGAGAACCATAAAACCCAGGGGGAAGCTTCATATACACTTCCTCATCAAGATCACCATGAAGAAATGCATTGTGGACATCCATCTGATGCAATTCCCAATTCTTTGCAGCAGCGACACCAAGAAAAGCCCGAACAGTGACCATTTTAGCCACAGGAGCAAAAGTCTCGTTGTAATCAATACCCTCAACCTGATGATTACCAAAGATAACAAGACGAGCCTTCAATCTCTCGAGTGTGCCGTCAGAATTAAGTTTGACCTTGTAAACCCATCTGCACCCAAGAGCTTTCTTGCCCGGAGGTAAGTTTTCCATTACCCATGTTCCATTGTTTTCCAATGCATCAATTTCTTTTTGCATTGCCTCTTTCCACCCCTCATCTTGCATTGCCTCCTTGAAATTACGAGGCTCAACCATCGTGTCAATAGCTGCAATAAATACACGGTGTCGCACAGAAAATTTATCACAATTCACAAAATGTGCTAAAGGATAGGGAGTACCTGAGGAGCATGGAGTAGACGATGAACACTGAGAGATAGATGGACTAGGAAGAGATATAGTGTGAGCAACATAATCACGATGCCACCCCGGTGCTTGCCTTGGACGTTGACTACGGTCCAACACAAGAGAAGAAGAAGAATCAGTGGTAGGCGGAGCAGCCACCTCATGACTGTCCGAATCAGTAGCAGAGGCAGTAGACGCCCCATCAGAGCTGATGGTGGCAGTGTCCTTGGCAGAGGACAGCACTGGAGAACTGTGGGCAGGAGAGGCCATGGTCTGGCCGTGGTTGGGACTAGTAGGAGTGTCGTGCAAAATGGCCTCTTCTCCAACCTCCAAAACATACTCCAAGTCATCCAAGAAATCATTATCAACCCCAACAACCTCGAGTGACCCCCCCTCAACACCCAAACCCGATTCCACATGATCAGAAGTAAACGGAAACTCGTTCTCATGAAATTTCACATCACGAGATACAAAAATGTCACCAGTGTCTAAGTCATAGCATTTCCAACCTTTCTTCCCATGAGGGTATCCAACAAATACACATTTTCGACTTCGCGGGGCAAATTTGTCACCCTTTGCCCTTTGATTGTGAGCAAAACATAAACACCTAAAGACACGCAACTCATCAAAGATTGGTGGTTTAGCAAAGAGTATTTCATATGGAGTCTTATTGGCTAACAAATAGGAAGGAGTACGATTAATGAGATACACCGCCCCAAGGACACACTCACCCCAAAAAGAAATCGGCAAATTGCCTTGAAACATCAAAGCACGACTCACATTCAATATATGCTGGTGTTTACGCTCTACCCTACCATTTTGCTGAGGGGTACCGACACAAGAGGTTTGAAAGAGAATACCATTTTCATTAAAATAAGGAAGCATGGGTTTGAATTCAGTTCCATTATCACTCCGCACACATTTAACAATGACATCAAATTGACATTTAACCATAGCAAAGAAAGAGCAAAAAGAAGAATAAACTTCAGTTTTGTCATTTAATAAGAAAACCCAAACACCACGGGAAAAATCATCAACAATCGTCAAAAAATAATGAGCACCACAAGAAGAAGCCGTGTTATACGGTCCCCACAAATCACAATGTATCATTTCAAGAATACGACTAGCACGACTATCACTATCAGGAAAACTGTCTCGGGTTTGTTTAGCTGGAGGACAAATTTCACAAGCTTTATGTAAACACTTAGTACCAGTACTACCTCGAATAGCAGGAAGCAATTTGACAATTTTCTCTGAAGGATGCCCTAAACGACGATGCCACAACTCAAATGTAGAAATCTCCGGACCCGTAAGAGCACATACTTTTGGGATACGCCGGAAATAATATAGTCCATCTATCCGTTCACCACCTCCAATTAAGCTCCCCGAGGATTGATCCTGTATAGCACAAAGAGAATTAGTGAATCGGACAAAGCAATTAGAATCATCAATCAATTTAGACACCGAAATTAAATTGCAATTCAATTGTGGAACAAATAGAACATGTTCAAGAGTAATGCCATCCGCCAAGACAACACGACCCTCCTTAGTAGCCATGGCCTTAGCACCATCGGGAAGACCAACAGGACAAGGGATAATAGAATGATCATCTTGTAAAAAACTATCATTGCCGGTAACATGGTGGGATGCACCGGTGTCAATAATCCATGAGAAAGATAGAGAATCACTAGTCATAGAATCCATAGGAGAATCAAATACACCCAAAATAGAAGAGGAAGTAGTAGTAGTAGTACTAGGAAGTCGAGGAAGGGCAGCAACACTATAGGTAGCATCGGCCGCGGGGTGGGGTCGCGGGATATCCCCGCGGCCTGGCAGAAGCGGCGAGGAAGAGGCAGCAGCCGCGGGACAGGGTCGCAGGTTGTCCCCGCGGCCTAGCAGACCTTGCGTCGCCAAATTAGAGGGGGGCGGATTAACGGCAGATGGCAGAGCATTAGCATAGGTAGAAGCGACTACTGAGCAGCCGTGGTGGCCGAATTTGGCCAGCCACCAGTCAGGGAGGCCGTGAACAAGGAAGCAACTATCGTAATCATGACCCGATCGATTACAATGGGTACAATATAAGTGCGATTTGCGTCGGTGCGTAGATAGAAATTTATCAGTGGATTCAGAATTAGAAGAAGACATCAAGGTATTGACAATCACCATTAGTGAACAACAAGAAGAAGTAGAGTAGTAGTATGAGGAGAAGAAGAAGAAGCGCAAAAATCGAAGGAAGTTTTGAACAACAACTGAAGCAGTAAACAAGTATAATTGGGGAAAAACCCAAAATCGATTTAGAGCAGCAAGAATATTTGTAGAAATTGGTTGATTAAAAAAAAATTCAGAAATTTGATTGTAGAGATTATGATAGAAGTTAATTTAGGGATTAGAATGATTTTGGCTCCGATACCATGTCACGAAAATAATTCCGTAGTTTTCATTAGAGTGTAGAGTAGAGTATTTATACAAGTAATTAGGGCACATGAAATAGGCCCGTTAGCTATATGATATGTACACTAAATATAGGCCCTAACAATTACTCTTATGTACTAATGATATGAAAATAAAAAAATGGTTCGTTCCTTATCACTAGGAACATAATTGAAATAGTTCAATTGGTTTTAGTGTTTTACTATGAAACCCTAATTAATTTCTTATTGTTTGGTGTCATTAAATGTGAATTCTATGACTTGTTCGATCAAATCTCGTAATTAAAAAGACAAGAATATTATTTCAATGCTCCATTGTAATATCATTCAATGTTGAAGATTGACAATTTATTTTTGGTATCTTTGTCATCTAATTAAAATCAATGAGGTACGGTACAACTCGTACAAGTAAGTAAATTGGAACTTGGAAGATCGAATGTTTGTAAAATAATGAAGTTAATTGTTGAAGAAAACAACGCATAATATGGCTTGGTCCCGTAGTTATATTGATGAAGACATTATTTTAGACGTGATGAGAGGAGTGATTTGGATTATTAGGATGTGTGCATGTTGTGGAGCAGACTAGTAAATGTGTCCATTGATCTAATAAGGTTTTGTAGCTTTAATTTGGTATCAAGAGTCATATGGTGAAATCGATGTTGAAAAAGATGGTTGTGCGACGTGATCAAGGTATGCATACACTTATACACACCAAGTCGTTGAACAAATCGTGCAACACATACCATTAACATGTGTCATGCAATGCCAACCATTCAAGGGTCAAGATTCACATCATTCATTGCATGATTCAAAACCAAGCCACGCCGCATGTGATATGAGATCGGGTTATTTGAAAGCCTCTGAAATTGATTAAATTGAACTCTAATTTTAGATATTCGAGTTATTTAACTAACATATAATTTTCTAGGTTAAAAGTAATTCAAGTTATTTTAGTAGCTAACATAATTTTCTACTTTGCATAGATAGTAAGTTAGTTTAGTTAGTACAATCAAACAGGACAATGGAAGCTCAGATAATGTGATCAAATTTCATATACATGCTTCATTCATCATTGAGAAACTCGATCTAAAAAAAAAATAAATACAATACTTAATCCAAAATCACGGCAATAATATTATACATAGTTACATACTCGTAGTATACATATATTTCGTATATTATTTTAAAATTTTCTATTAACTCAAACAATTACCCTAAAAATTAAAAATACTCCAACAAAATTATCATGCGTGTAATATTAAGGTTAGATGCCGGCCAACATATATTACTATATTAGTACTCGTATAAAAAAAAAATTGTTTTAATTAAGTTAGACACCGGCCTCACATCAGAACATTAATTCATACAATATTAGTTAACTAATTTCATGATGCAACTCTTTGTTTGTCATTAATCACCTAATCCCACTCTAATATCTATTTAACAAATCTTAGCATGCCGATGTTTTTGGTCGGCTAGTTGCTAGCGTCCCGTCATCAACGACTTATTTATGCTCCCTAATTAACATAATTACCTCTTAATTGGATATAACTTTAATCATCATATGTTATCCCAAATTTAGATATATCTATAATCTAAGTTTTAATTTCTAAAATATAGTCATTTTTATGATAATGATGATGGTGATCAAGTTGCCAATTAGCTTTAACAACTTCCATGTCAAAAATGTTAAATTGTGGGACAAATTAAAGTGGGATTAATTTTATAAAATATGAATACAACCAATTAAAATACAAGTGGGGGATAATTGGATGAGAAGGAGCTCTCAAAGATGACTTTATTTTACAATAATCAAAAATATAAATCATAATTATTGATGGGTCAAATTAAAAGTGCATGCACCTTGGTGGGTTTAACACATTATAGATGGCATGCATAGTATTGTTGATGTATTAAGGTTATATAATAATCTACCTAGACTTGGCTTTTAGCTACTATTTGAACCGTCAAATCATTAAAATGGCAAAGTTTTTATACAAGTACTACCTCGGTTTCTTTTTATGTTTTTAAATTAGCTATGCATATTTGTTAATACACATTTGTTAATAACACACATTAATATTTCTAATGATGTATGAGTAAAAGAATTTAATTTATTGAAACAAATTAATTAAAATCAACAACAATAATTTAGAAGATTGAATAAAATTGTAAATACGTGCAAGAATTTAATCAAAAAAATTGGAGAGAAGGCATGTTAAATCTATAAATTTTGTTGGTTTGTTACCATTATGTCTTTCGTTGTAGTAGGGTATAGATTGTTGTAGGAATAATACTATTATTGGGTATATTCATTGTACCACTCTATAATAATCAATGGGTAGACAATCCTATCCTTTGGAGGTTGGTGTCGGTGTATACATTCAACAAAATTAGTGTAAGTTATTGTTATAAAAAAAAAAAACAAAAAAAAAAACGAAGTACTTGCTGCTTATACGTATACTTCTTCTATATATTCAGTGTTACTTGATTTAGGTCTAATAAGTTCATCTCATAATTAAATTTTTATAAGATCAACGCTTCAACGCTTCAACGCTAATGCATTTATTAAAGTTCAAATAAGATAAGTTTATGGTTAAGCTAAGTTAATTATTAATAAAATGAAATAAAAATAAGTTAATTGAAATAAATTGGAAGTTAAGAGGACAGTACAATACCTTGCTTGAAATGAAAAAAAGAATACATATCACTTAGAGCAAGGGTTCTCAACAATACCTCATGCAAAAGGGCTTGGACTCGGGCTCGTATCCAATCTACTATAAATTTAAATAAGACCGTTTTATTACCAATATAAGACCACCGTATAAGAGGGTTAGGCTGAGTCAAGGTATGAGAAATTGGGATATTGGATCACATGCAAGCTTAAAGATATGTTCTGATTGATTGAACTGAACCAGATATTTTATGAGAGAAGGAAATTAATAACTAAAGTTATTGGAGCTAAATTGAATTGGACTGAACTGAAAATAATCTAAAGAGAACAGACTCTTAATTGTCGCAATGAATCACATAAATAGTCCTAGTCCTATGATGATAAAGTGATTTACACAAATGTTTTTAGATCAAATATGATAATCAAACTTATCTCTTAAGTTCAACATTGCGAGTCTGTTCTCATTGACTGAACTGAGATGAAATGAACTGAACTGAACTTATTAGAGTTGAACTGAAATGAACTGAACTTATTAGAGTTGAGCTTAACTGAATATTTTATAAGAAAAAGAAATTGAGAGCTGAGTTGAACTGAACTTATTAGAGCTGAATTGAATTGAACTGAACTGAAAATAATCGTATGAGAACAGGCCCTGCAGCTCACATGTGGAACAAAAACCGTAAAATTTCAAACAAATACACGTTTTTGCTAACAGTAAATCCATGTTAACTAACCCACTTATGTAGAAGAGTTAGTTGGTGAAAAATTGACCTGGTTAAAAAAATAAACCTGGTTAATAACCCTAAGTGAAGAAAAGAATAAAATTACCATGACGACGAGAGTAGAACGAAGTTGACTTAGCAAGCACGTAAAGGTAAAATTAAGCAATGTCCGAAGAATGGTAGGCAAAAAGCAAGGTTGTGTTGGTAATAATATAGGCATAATCTGCCTTCTTACTCTTAATTACCTGCTTTTATTACTAAACCTACATGTGCCCAGTCACGCACTCATCGAATTGCCCTCTCTACTACGCTTGTTTTTTTGTTTTTTTTTTAATATATATTTAGTGAAATTATATTAATTATTCACACGTCCATTGAGTTTATTTGTTACGTGAATTTAAAGTCTTATTAATAAGTTGATTGGAGATGGGTTAACATACAATGACTCCAAGGTTTGTATTAGTCGATGTGATGAGAAGAGAGAAAAAGATATAATATGTGCAAATTAATGCTGCAATATTTGTAAAACTTGTTAAAATGATAATTATTGCAATGTCTATGAATTAGAGGAAATATATATTACATACTATAAAGTTGTTTAATGGATAGATCATGCATGATTATCGGATCGGGTAAAAAGAATTTAACTTCTCAACAATACAATAAGATAGATATAAGTAAGTAGGTACTTCATCAATCAACAAAACTATCATGAACAATTTCTAAGATAGTAAGTGCACTTTAATTTGCTTTGAAAATTCTAAGTCTAATTAAGGCTCAAGATTACATGTTTAGCTATACCATGCTTGACTTGAATAATATTTAAAGGTCATATCGAATTTATATACCCATATTAAAGCAGAGTTTTTTTTGGAGGGAATTTTCCTTCATAAATTCTACTTTAATTTTTTAAAAATTCATTTAGATTTTTACAGCATTATTTATTTGCTTAGGAAATTTTTTTTAACTAGATTTGTTTAGGAACTTTATTATTTAATTATTTATCGTTATGATTTAGTTTTGAGTTATATTTTTCTACATACTCCTATATTTGATTTTCAATTATCATTAATTTTAAAAATTGAGCATGCATGACTCGAAAATTATCTAGTTATTTATATAAGACTCAATTTCACTTCATCCAAAAAATCAAATAAAGGAGAAGATTGCGTGCCTATGAGAAGAAAAACCATAATTACAAGTCAACTTTGACTACTAAGAATCTTTGACAGGCCTCCACCCCCAAGTTTAAGTTAATTAAACTCCATGTAATTAAAAATCACTTTAATTTCATGCAATACTATATATTTATAGTACTAATAATTACTACAAGTGCACCCTACTAATAGCATTACTAGTATTAAAAATTGATACTTGTATTATTTAGTGAAGATCCAAAATAAGAGTATGATCAGAGAATGTTAGACAACTTACTAATTACTCAAACCCACTTAAGTAAAACTCATGAACAAAGTCACTGGGATTCTACACGATTATCAAGGGGTAGATAGTTAATTAATTAATCAAAATTAGATGAAGAATTATACTCCATTTACGTTAAGCAACATCCCCTTAATTCCCTCTTCCATCTTATTGCCTCATTTATGGTTCGTTACGCTAAATTCTCTCAAATCCCTACAATATTAATTAACTAATTAATTAATACGCGTATAATATATGATTATATATCATATCTATATATCTATAGACTATAGTATAAATATAATATATGGTTGTATTATTGTAGTCACTTGATCAAAAGATTGTGGCCAAAGAATGATGGGCGTCTTACGTTACTTTGTCCCCGAGTTGTCTTGATTTTTTGATTAATTAATACGAATGTGTATAATTAGTATACTTCTTAAAGCAAAAAAAGTGTGGTTAAATTTGTATTTATATAATTGTCTTCTTTAATTATTTTATGTTTCTTTTAGTTTGCTAACTATCTATTAGCCTAGCTAGCTAGCTTGTTGTTTTTGGACCTCCCCTACATTTACTTAAAACGCTCATTCAATGTTGGCATGACGTTTTTGAAGACTTTGCATGTATTTCTATCCTCCATTTTCTCCAACATTTTAGTTTTTTTTTTTTTTTTTTTTTTTTTTTTTTTTTTTTTTTTTTTTTTTTTTTTGAAAGAAAAAAAAACCTTGGGTTTATTATTTTCATTCTTTTCCTTTTCTTGTTGTTCTATTATTTTTGCGTCATCTTTCTCCTTTCAATTCTTTGTTCTATCGATAAACTTAATGCAATGATGACAAGACCAATAATTTTTATTTGGTGTTTAGAGATCCACAAGGATGGATTATGAGAATTGATCCCAAAATAACATCTTGAAACCGGGAAGAAGAAAGCTCTAACCAATTGAGCTATCCTTCTTTCTCACGACAAGACCGATAATAACAATGGTGAAACTCTTTTGGCTAGCTATACATAGTGATGAACACTCAATATATAGACTGATCATATCAATCTTTACGTTATATGTCAAGACTTTAACGCTATTTATAACAACAGCGTTTCATCAACTATGAATACTTTTAAGATTTCGAGGGTAATTTTTAGAGATAAAATCTTAACGCAACCTGAAAACTATTACTAGTAAAATATTTACGACAGTACATCAATTAAGTAATGTTTTATTGTACACGCGAATTGTAAATAAGTGGTAGTAGCTAAAATTTGTTACAACAATAAGAATAACATTGTCTAGTTTGATGGCGAGGGAATGAATGTGACAAGAATAGTGACATGATTTTAACTCTTATGGATGCTTTTAGGGTAATTTTGAAAAGACGTATTAGGAGCCGACGACGTTGTTTATATATATAAAAAAAATGCATAATGCATGGTGAAAATATTTGAGTTGCATGAATAATAATTATGTATAGTACAAGTACAATGTAGCAGCCGTCGTTGTAGGATGAGATGTTATTAATAATTGCTTAGTTCGACTAACTTTTCTTTTGCAATCAAAATTCACCTACTCGATAACGTTAATACTTTCTGATCACTTCGAAATTAGTTGACACTTTTTTTTTTTTTTTTTTTAACTATATATATATATTGAAACGTATCTAATAAAATCACACCTGACTATATTTTCGTATTTATAATTTGTATATGTTAGTCAACATTAAGTTTATAAATAATGTCAAAAGTCAAAATGTGTTTATTAATTTGAAACGGAATGAAGAACTATATTAATGGTATGATGGCGTCGAATGTGTATACTAGATGATAAATGTTTGATATTTCCGTTTTTATATTTTTTTTAATTTTGTGAATGGATATACTCTATGATATATGTAGTCTATTCTAACAACTTTCCTTTTTTAACGGCTAAACTAGCAATTTGATTAGTTGCAAACACTTTGGATAAGTACGATTTGAGTCAAACTAGTGGTTGAATTGGATCATCTTAGAAGACAAGGAAATGAACTTAATAAGTAATGATTTAGGATTATAAAGTTGCTGGTTTATGCTGTCATGAGAAAGAAACATTAACGATTATTTACAAAATTATTAAGATTAATCTTAATTACAGCCAATGGAATGATAATTTGCCATTTGGATTGAACAATTGGGTTGTAATCGAATGTCTCATCAAGAGTTATTTTGTACAATTTCTTGATTTTAATACAGTCATTAAACATTAATTAATTAATTAATAAGTAAATTGTCAACAACCTTTCAAAAAAAAAAGTAATTATCAACTATTGCTTGTCTAAGTTAAATTTCTCAATCTCACCAAATTAAATTATATCATTGATAATGTTTAATTAGTTACTAAACCCTCTTGTATACATACATACTAGATCATTTGCGATGCACGGATATAATATACATAATTTGTAACTCTGTATGTTTTCAAGTCATATTATCACTCAAATATAAAATATGACTTAAACCAAACTATATAAATTAGAATAATATAAACAAAAGAAAATTCATATCTACAACAAAATTTATACAAGGTTAATATTTGATTTCTTTAAGGTGCTATATGCCTATATATATGTACCTTAAGATAGGTACGGTATAAATAACTTTGCAATTAATATAGCTTTTCCAAAAAAAAAAAAAAAAAAAAAAAAAAAAAAAAGATGACACGTGTATAATTTGAGAAACAGATTATATCAGCGGTTGTTATTTTAGTATTAAAAAATTATTATAGATAAATATGGATTCAGAATTTTGCTTGGTAAGGCCATCTCAATCATTGATGGCCTAAAATTATATCCATAGTATATATGTGTGTTGCCAAACGCATGGTATAGTTTAATTAATCATTAAAATTGTGTAAATTATTTATAAGGGTGTTTTACTTACAAAAATATTAGTAATAAATATCGGTTGCAATAATTGAACCGTTGGTTTCGTTAGGCAACACGAAACAATATAATGTTCACTCACAACATATCATAAACCTTATCTATATGTATATTCCATTGCAATATGATTACAGTCACCCAATGTTGTTTAAAGATCTAAAAACAAAGGAAATTTTTTCCCCAACAAAAAAACAACGTACAAGTGGCGTCTTTTGTTCGTCAATTTCAATCCCACTTATTATATAACATACTGTACAATAAATTCAAAATTGGAAATTTCCATGTTACAATTAGACCATGAATTACACATTATATATCGAGGGGTACTTGTACAAGTGGAGAAAAGATTTATTTTTAGGAAGATTACTAGTCCCAATCATAACTAGCATACAAATTTAATAATTACAATTTGAGAATGAAATATCTTGCTAGCTATATCTAATCCAGCTTTACTTAAGTAACTTAACACTCGGTTAGAATGTCTAAATTAAAGATATTACGTCTTTGTGTGACGTTTACAATCTTAATGCTCTCGTGTGTGACGTTCATTATTTCGTCATGTCCCTAAAAGTATAATCAATTTAACATTACAAAAAATTATATACAAAAAAAAAAAAGATATTATATATATATATATATATATATATATATATATATATATATGTATGTATGTATTTCACAGTAAAAGTACATACAATAACGCAAAATTAGATTGACAAATAAATAATTACATAGAAAAGATAAGCAAGTATATATAAAATTATAAGGAAATTACATAGTTTGCACCAAAAAAAAAAAATTACATAGAAAAGATATTATGCAAGTATATACTTCGTATATAATGAAAAAGAAATCAAATCAAGAGTATAATCATGTACATACATCCAGGACTTCTAGGTGTACAAGTGTACAACTACAAAATATCAATTGTTTCAATATACGTAGTATTTTTTTTTTTTTGTTTATAGATAGAAATAGTTACAAGAAATTGGGAAACTTTTGTTTTATACGAAGTAATCATGTACTCGTACTTGCTTGTACATAATTATTATTATTATTTTTTCAAATAATTAATCATTCTTTTGTGAATAATAATATTAGTAGAAACTTCATAACGAAGGGTAAATGACCATAATACCCTTTACTAAGAGGATAAGTTCATAAAAAAAGAGATAAGAGATTAAGAGTAGTAATTGAAGTTCACTTACCATGCACGTAAAGGTGAAGAAGGCATATTTTGTCGCATGAATTGCAGCCAAAAAAAGCAACATATAATTGCACCATTTGTACTAGTTGCTTCCACGGTCAAATTGGCTAGCTTTTACTCACTTATTACTTTCATGTTTCAACCACTTTTTTACGTTAATACTTCTATGAGTTGTATCTAGTTAATACGTACATTGAATCCCTATACAGATTAACTACTAGATACAAGCATTAACATAAAAACTAAAAAACAACCATTTTAGTTGTACGTTCTCTCATAACTTCACTTCGCATTGTTCAAATTTGTAGTTGAAAGTTCGGGTATATAGGTAAGAAATTGTATCATCTATAAATGTTAATTACTATTGATTTTATATATATATATATATATATATATATATATATATATATATATATATATATATATATAGGGGGAGGCTCTCGTGAGAATTTTTCTTATGTGAGAATTTTTTTTATGTGAGAACACTCTTTATGTTCTAAATTTTTATGTGAGAACACTCTTTATATATATATATATATATATATATATATATTATATAACAATCTAAGGGCATATTCTCTTCAGCTTATTTTCAATTCAGTTCAGTTTAATTCAGCTCCAATAAGTTCAGTTCAGTTCTAATAAGTTCAGTTCATTTCTTATCTTAATTTCCCTCTCTCATAAATTTTTCAGTTCAGTTACTTCAATTCAGCTCCAATAAATTCAGTTCAGCTAATCAGAACAGGCCCTAAAATATTGTATTTTGATTGAATTATTTGAATTTTTAAAGATAATTTGGACATTAATAACATAATCAATATAACAAATACTTGGCATCGTTCAATTAAACTAGTGATTGAAGTTTGCATTCGGATACAAAATTATTTCCACGCTTAAGTTAAAGAGGTACACCTCCAATATCGACAAGTATTGTTGTAAAAAAAAAATAAAAAATAAAAAAATAAAAAAAAAATATCGACAAGTGATGTTGAGTTTAGCGTGTTGTGACTTGTGAGAGCACTTGCTCTTAAGACACACATTGGCTCATCAACATGCATGAAATACATTGTCTTGTTTGTGTTAGATCTTGCAGTAATTGGAGAGTTGTCTTATACGATAGTATAGATAAAATCTATGAGTTTGATTCGAGATAATAAAGAAATCTAGTGCTATACATCTAAAGCTTGAAAAATGAAAATATCACAACTTGCAAAGTTGCAATCAATGAAAGTATCAAATCCAATAAAACAAGCCTAGCTTTTCTTATTTCAAATAAAGTTATCACTAGTAGTTGAATGATTTGGTGTTATTTGATTTTTTTTTTTCTTATTTCCTGTTTTTAATTTTTTTTTTAAAAAAATAGAAAACTGAAAACAAAAAACAATGCCAAACAAGCCCTTAGTGTTTTTTTTTTTTAAAAAAAAAACAAATAATACATATAAATTTATACGAATTATATAATGAAGAAGTCCACAATATATATTGATAAATTTTGTAAAATCAAATCACATTAGACATAAATTAGACCAAATTTTATTAATAAAAATAATGACAATATAAGTAGTATTTAGGGCCTGTTCTCATACGTTTATTTTCAGTTCAGTTCAGTTCAGCTCAATTCAGTTCAGTTCAATTTAGCTCATAATTTCCTTCTCTTATAAAATATTCGTTTCAGTTCAGTTCAGTTCAGCTCAATTCAGTTCAGTTCAATTTAGCTCATAATTTCCTTCTCTTATAAAATATTCGTTTCAGTTCAGTTCAGTTCAGTTGAGTTTAGTCAATGAGAACAGGCCCAATGAGGTTTTATAGGTCTAGTAATTTAGGAAATTAATTTAGAGATACAAACAAATAAAATCAAACTAGAAAAACCATGAATGAATTTTATAAGTTTGAGATAACACTTAAAGGGTCATTTTAAATTAAGTATGTGATGAGTCATTCAAGCTAAGTCTAGAGAAGTTAAGCATATCAAACTCTAAGTTCGTTACTTTGTATTACATGATTATCATACAAAAATAATTGATAACGATGTTATCATAGTTAATTCAGATCCTGTTTTCTTCAGATTATTTTCAGTTCAGTTCTATTCAATTCAGTTCAGCTTCAATAAGTTCAGTTTATTTCAATTCAGTATTTCTTTCTCTCATAAAATATTCAGTTTAGTTTAATTTAGTTAATCAGAACAGGTTCTCAGTTCGGTTCGATTCAGTTCAGTTCAGTTCATGCGATTTTGTAGATCAAGGAGAGCAATGAAGATGGAATATCGGCAAACAAGGTAGGCTAGGCAAGATGACAAGAAAGGAGTATCGAAAGGGGGAAAGGGGGGCAAAGTAAAGGGTGCTTGTTGGTAAAGCTAATTTAATGGATTTATGTTACGTTACACTCAGCGATAACCGTGCGTTTGGCGTGCATTTCCCACTTTTGATTATTTATTTATTCGTTCAATCACCTTCACATTCACTGCCACTTACATTGTCTTTGTGTTCCTCTTTCTGTTTCTGGATTTCCCTCTTTTCAATTCTTCGACATGTCACCTTCTTTGCTGACCAGTCAAACCCCCCACCTCACGAACTACTCACGTGATTTTCCCTTCTTCTCCTTTATTACATACTCCTCCTTAATACGAGTAATCATAGAAATTGATTTTGACACACTAAAACGACACACTGACCTCTATGTAAGAAGAGCATAGAAAATTGTCTCTTACAGTTGGTATGCCAAAAAAAATCACTTTCCATTATTCTTTTGCCTTTGATATGTTACTTCTCTTTCTAGCCCTTTTATTTATATATATATATGTATCTCGTGTATATATAAAAATACATCTAAATACACGCGATGTATGCTTTATATTTTAAACAACATGCAATTGTTATGACAACCTATATATATGAAAGATTTTTTATTAACATTATGAATATTAAAAATTGAACATAATACATTAAATATAGCTAGAAACGTTTTGTGTATATATATAAAATAAAAAATAGTTGATTATATAATATGGACCATTTGATCAACATCTTATGTTCTACTCCTCACATTAAAAGGCATCCCAATTATTTAATAAGATTGCCCTGAAAACTATTAATTTGATGTTACAAGGAACCGATTCATCCTACCTCATTGTACATGTAATTTACGTGAGTTTCACTCTTTTTTTTTTTTTTTTTTTTTTTTTTTTTTTTTTTGGACACAAGGAAACTCATGACAATATAAGGGTATTATATATAAGGGTATTATGTAACAAATACGAAGTCAAATCTAATTAAAACTTTTATGATGAAAAATTATATATAAACTTCATATGCCCTCAAGAGTATTATGTTTAAGATTTTAATGAAATAATGATTGGAGACTATAAATTAAAATTGCAAAATCAACGATATTATATTGAATTATAAAAACATATATAATGCATAAGTTTTTATGTATTATTATAGAGGAAGTGATTTACTACTCATACTTCTTATTTCCTACAAAGTATATTCTTATTAATTTGTGTTGCTTTGGTAAGGTTGTATTTTGGAGTTATCATTTTTACTCCTCTTAATGCTTTGTGGCGATTTGATTAAGTAATATGATTTCCCCTTTTTCCTAAAAAAAAAAAAAAAATATTATACTTTGTTTAGTAAACTTTGGTAGGATAATGACAACATATAATCATAATTAAAATTTTAATTAAATTTGTGATATGATAAGCTCATTACTAATAGGTTTAGCTAATAGGTGCTAGCTTATTTCCATTATAAAATATAAATGAAAAGTGGACGTGTGCATGTGAATATTAGCCGACCCAACTCGCTATACTAATTAAGCATCACATACATAATTAATTATAATACATGCTTTTAATTAACATGTAAAATTATATAGTATAAAGTAATTAAGCTAGTTAATTGTACATAATGACCTAAATATAGTGAGCATGCATAAACTTGTATTAATTTAGGGCACATAAGAAGAGGCAATTCAATAGGGTAAAATTAGCTTACCTCCTACTCAAAGAGTCACATGCATGATCACGCAGAAGTTAAATTAGCAAATAATATAAATTAACTTCAAACTCAAATTATAAAATCTCGTTTTACGAGGAAAGTTTAATGCAAATGCGTCAAGCAACATCCTCTGATTGTCCCCTCCTGAAATTCCCTTTTAATGTAATTTAAATTTATATATACTTAGTTATTTAAAGTATTTAATTATTTAGTTGTTTATTTAATTATTTAGTTAATTATTTATATTATTAGTAGTGAATTTAGATTCTGTTCTCAGGTCCCAAGTACATTATACGGAATGAAAGTTTAAGATTGACACAATTCTACGCTTTAAGACCCTTGCTTTCCTGTGAGACTAATTATTGCATCTCACCTCCCATCTCTTCTTTGACCTTTGACTTTTTTTTGTTAACTTATATGATCATGAAGTGAATTACTATATATTTTGTTTTCCAATTTTGGTTTTATCTTAGGTAAGATGAATGATCTAATCAAATATTTTTAGGATTAATTCGGGAAATCTCCTAATGAACTTTATTCTATAGTGAATGACGATATGATGCTTCATTTGATTATTTAAGTTAATCATTTTTCTGTTATTGCTGGCTTAGCTTTTATAAAATAACGTTTAAGGACATTGGTAATTAGGAATGTAATAAAGGGAATGAAAAAGAATATAAAGCTAATTTGCATAAAGGAAAACCCAATAACCAACACCAAAGGCTAGTGTTTCTTTTTCGGCAAATAAGGCGATTTTTCAGAAAATAACTTATATACTTAATTTTGGCTACTTAACAAGTTAAATGGCAAAAATTCAATGAAGAAGCCAGCTAAAATCTATTCATCAAATACTCTCAAATTGTATAGTGTAGGGTCCATGGGTCAATGGAACATACATGAAAATTTTGTATTTTGTACATGACTACATGATCGGGGGAAGCTTCTTATAGCAGTGACAATTTTGAAAATGATGTCCATGTTCATTCATGATCTATACGATTCATCGTGTGATATGTAAAATTAAGCGAGTATTGGATCAATAGTGGATTCATATCGAGCCATTTCAGATCACATGTGTCATATTTTATCCCATCAACTCTTGATTTCTTAATGTCCCACAATTTTATTTTTATCTACTCATCAATTAAAAACAAATCCACTTTAATTTGAATAGAAAGCTAGCTTAGAAGGAAGAAGTAATCAAATTGAAGAGAATCAAAGCAAAATAATTTGGAATAAAAAGCCAAATAAAATGATACCTTTCCAACCCCATAAGAGTACGGCTTTACAAACTTACGGCCGCTAAGGTGGTAACCATTTTATGGTGGGATCTCTCCTTATCGATCTTTACCTTTCAATTTTGCGTGTCTTCTTATCTAGCAACACATTATTCATACATTTTCTATTTATTATTTTATTTTTATTTTCTTACTATAAATTAAGATTCACTACTATTATCCTACGTGGCTCACTCTCAACAATTTCGAACCTTATTACTCACCTTTATTTGTGCAATTTTATTGTGCCACGACTGCCACGTAATTTTTTTTTAAAAAAAAATAGGCTGTTTAAAAGCCAACAACTTTATGATTTGCTCCCAAACCTCCCAACAAATTTTTGGGTCCCACATAAAAATAAAAATTAAATTAATTTTTTTTCAAAAAATAAAACTTCATAGTTATATCTTAACAGATTCTCCTTTATTTCTTATAAAGTTTTTGAGTAACTTGTGAACAATAATATATAAATTTAATTTATAATATGATTTCATTTAATTATTTCATATTGTGTGTATGAATGTCATATAAATTGTGATGCACTACAACATAGATGGCATACGTAACGTATGAAATATATTTCTTTCTATGGTTTGTTTGGCCATGCATTTCTCCTTCATTCGTAACTATTTGCAAGACACCTCACAAATTCCAACTAACTAGTTTGTGAAACGAAGGACACATGCCATATATGTATGATCAATCAAAAGTTTAATTTCTTATGTACATATATATGGTCAGCAATTGAACCTTCATACTAGTTAAGTCCTTGTTTCACAATGAAGTCTATGGATTAGTCGGGGTTTTCGGCGATAACATGTGTAGAGATCGAACATCTGTTCTATTTCGTAACATACGTACACTCAATGTATCGTATACTTTTTTAATTCGGTTACATACACACGGAGTACTTAATGGCTACACATACAAAACGTTGTTGCTAAATGAATAAAGTGATGTATTTGATGGGCTCGAATTGAAAAGCATTAGAAAATTAATATACAGTTAGATGTAATTATTTTGTATTGTTTCTATAGATTGAATGTGACTTTTAGTAATCAAATCTAATTTCAATGAACAATTAAAATGATTTTTATATATCAAGATATCTTAATGCGCTTATCAAAGTAGCCAATTGAATTAACCTTATTAGAATTGGTTCGACTTATATATCAATATTAACTTTAGAAAAACTAAAGTAAAGAACAAGGATTAAAATGCCAAATGTACCCTTGATTACAAAAAAAAAAAAAAAAAAAAAAAAATGGCATTTTTGCATACTAATTAATAGAATTTAACTAAAGTGAAATTACATAATTATGTAACATTTTTGCATACATACTAATTAATCCGTTGAATCATTATAATTAAGAAGATACCAGTATAAATAGTATGTAGCAAAAATTATGTCGGTCTCATATAATTTTTAATACTACCTTTATTATATATTAGCTGTAAATTTACAATTTTTTATGACTCTCAAATAATAATACCGATACTCTGTATCTAGACTCGATCATACGAGATTTTGCCAATTACGAAACTAAATAATTGACCACTTAGCTTCCAAAATCCTAAATGCATGATTGAGTCTCCTAAAAGTATATATGTATGGAAAAGTTCATGAGATACACGAAATTATAATTGCACTTTAAGTATTCAACAACAATTGATATACTAATTTCTTTGTCCCATGATATAACCAAAATTGATATCGAACTTAGAGCTTCTTCATCAAATTGACATGACTTACATCAATCTCCAAATCTTATACATATGAACCATCGTGCAATTAACTTATGGTAGAAGCCTACTCTTTTACTACAATTACAGAACATTGTCACATGGAATTACACGTCTAATTTACTCCAAAGTAAAAATTAAAAACAAAAATGTGTACAAATAAATAAATTTAGGAGTTGCTAATTTAAGCTAAGGTTGAGATTAATTAGACGCTAAGTTAGGTGTTTTGTACTTGCATATTTGTATGTATTTGCATGTAATAATTATATAAATAGTATAAAGTATGATGTAGAAAGTAAATAAAACTTGTTGGTACGTACTTGTATTAATATGTACATAATTATCGTAGATCATTTAATTGGATTCACTTAATTAGGTTTGAAACTTATTATAGAAAGGCGTAAAATAATGCCGTGATTTGGTAAATTCCGCTAGACAAAGTTATCCATTGACGTAGGGTTTAGTGGAGCCTCGCTTTTGCATGTCATGCAAAGTACAATATGTGTGCATGCTTTAACGTGCCATTTACTTGACTAATTAAGCAAATCTCACTATTCATCACCTAATTATGTTTTTTGTCTCTTGTTCCCACTTAGTTAAGAGAAGACTTGGAGATTATAAAATAAGATTAAATGAGAAATTATATATCTGACTAATAATGACTTTAATTACCTTACCTTTTATTGATATTTTGGAATTTAACTGGATAACTTTTACTCTTACTACCCTATTTCAAATGTAAAAACGACCGATTTAATTCATTTTTTTTCCTAATGTGTACTCATGATGATGATAATAATAATAATAATAATAATAATAATAATAATAATAATAATAATAATAATAATAATAAAGAGACCGCGAAATAATAATAGTAAAAAAAAAAAGGTTAGAAAATAGAACTTAACAATGTTCAACAAACACAAATGCTCTTTAACTACATAGAATATGTTGTATTCATTTTAGATTTGGGGAATATGAGTAATTATTACTTGATAATAATATGAATCGCGATAATAACTGAGTGGTATACAAATTCAATACAAAACTTGTCTACTAATTATTAGCGCGCTAATAGTTAGTGCTTCTCGCTCCTTGGATAAACAATAATTAGGTAAAAAGAAAACCTCTATAACATTTTTCTTAGCCGAATTCAGGTGTTTTTTTTAGGTTTACACTTTAAAGATTTGGTCACTTGGTGTATCGTTGAGAATGACGAAAATCAAGCGTAAAAAGAACGAGAAGACGTATAAAGGGAGAGAAAGAAAAAGGGAAATAAGTTAGGCCATGTTCTCTTCACCTTAAAAAAATAATATTAAGTAAAAATAATTTCAGTTCAGTAAAAATAAGTTCAGTTCAGTAAAAATAAGTTCAGTTCAGTAAAATTAATTTTAGTTCAGTTAAAATAAGTTCAGTTCAGTAAAATTAATTTCAGTTCAGTAAAAATAATTTCAGTTCAATAAAAATAAGTTCAGTTCAGTAAAATTCAGTTTTCTTAAAGAATAATTGTAATACAAAATCAGTAAAAATAATTTCAGTTCAGTAAAAATAATTTAAGTTTAGTAAAAATAATTTCAGTTCAGTAAAATTAAGTCCAGTTCAGCAAAAATAAGTCCAGTTCAGTAAAAATAATTTCAGTTCAGCAAAATTAAGGTGAATCAAACAGGGCCTTAGTGACTGCACGCACATGATGAATTCCGGGAAGGAAACTATAACTGGAAATTAATACAGAGTAACTCACTTATTAAAAGTTGATAAACACAATAAGGTGGTAGTTAAACTAAAAATTAAAAAATAAAAAATAAAAAATAAAAAAAACTAAAATTGCAATAAAACTCAAAATGAGGTTTACAAAAAGGTGGTAAAAATATACTCGTATATCCATTCCTAAAATGGTAAAAATAATTGGTTTAATTAGTTGTTAGTTGATTAAGTAGTTGGTTTGACTTTTCTAGAAAAAAAATGAATTAAAATGGAGGATTTATTACGGAGTATTGCAAATATAACTCCGCCAAAGTCATGAAACTTTAGAGATTATGATCGGAACTCATGCATGCATACAAATATATATCCCATTTTGCCTCTGAGCTGAGTGAATGTCAGCATTCCTTGCTCTTAAAATGGGAAATAATAAGGGAAATGACAATATACCAAGAAAAGAGATATATCTAAGAGCTTATAATCTTAATACTGTTAGGGCCTGTTTTGATTTAGTGAAATGAGCTGAACTGAACTGTATAGGGCTGAAATGAATTGTTTATGAGATAAGAATAGGAATTGAACTAAACAAACCCTTAGTAGTTTGATTGTATGAACAACTTTAAAAGACATTGAGATGATATATTATTAAAAAAAAAAAAAAAAAAAAAAAAAAAAAAAAAAAAAAAAAAAAAAAAGAGAGAGAGAGAGAGATCTCTTATTAGGTATTATTTATTAGGAAAATTTTCAATCAAATAAAAATATCTTTTAAAATCTCTTTGTATATGTTGATCATATTCCATCTATTTACTAATTAATCTATAATAATGTTTAATACGAGTACATAATAACAAGACATATAATTGAAATGAATCTAATTTAATAAGATCCAACGTAACTATATTTTTTCAGATCTACAAATCACAAATGTTAGTTAAAGTAGAGTTTAAGGATAGTGTCAAAAGTCAAAACGTCTCAGCGTTAATTTAGATAAAATGAAGTATTATATTCTTGGTCAATCAAACAGATTAGTCAATTAAAATTATACACTATATGCAATAATTATCTCCTTGTCTTGTATTTGCCCTATAATAATTAGTTGGAAAAATTGCTAAAAATAATACAATTTTTGGCCCATTCTTTTTTAATAATACAACCTTTTGATTATTTTGTAATAATACAACTTTTAAGGGATGCTCATTTTGAACAAGATAAAATTGAATTTTCGGTGGTTTTTGAGGTAGGAGAGGGGGGGGGGGGATATTCCACCCGTCCTAATCCCCACCACCAAAAACTCATCCCCTCTCTTTCCTAACCTCAAAGTCTATCGAAAATTCAATTTTGTCTTGTTTAAAATTAATCCCCTAAAGGTTGTATTATTACAAAGTAATCAAACAGTTGTATCCATGACAATATACTAAAAGACACACCAGCAATGACATGTGTCATCTTCTGGTGTGTCCTTAGTATTTTTTTTTTTAAAAAAAAAACTTTTTAAGAATTGATAGAAAATATATGCAAAATATTTACTTCCAAAATTTAGGAAAAAAAATTGTAGAATAATATATTTATAAACTTAAATATCTAACCATATCTTTGTATAAATAAATTCCTATATTAGTAATTATATTTTAATATATAATGACTATTTATAGTAAAAAAATCATGGATATATATTTTTCAACTTAATATAAGTTGGTGAACGAAAAATTATCATATAAAAAAAATGCCATTTAAGTTCAAAATAGAAGAAAGCAATATAATATGTATTCAAAAAAGATAAAAAAAAATATATATACTTCGTATATTTTAAGTAGCTTCTTTGAGATTTAAAAAAAAAAAGATTTTGAATTGATACTCCGTGACAAAGATTGAAAAACCGTGCATGGCACGAGATCCAACCTAGTTATTAAAAAAGAATGGGCCAGAAATTATATTATTTTTGACAATTTTTCCATTTAGTTCTACTTTTATTTTAATAATAAGTCAATTGTTTTATAAGACTATTTCATTTTAAGTAGTATAAAACTTTAATATTCAACAAAGTATTTAATCTCACATAAGGATGTGGAGTTGGCTTGATGGTAGCACTCCCATCTCGACGGGATCGATCCTTGCCCCCAGCATATGCTGGAATTTCCCCCGCCCCCCGTTGTACCCGCCCTTGTGGCTCATATGAATCAAAAAAAAAAAAAAGTATTTAATCTCACATTACATACAAACCATCAACTACTTATACCTAATCAAACTCATAATTGTTAATTAACTACCAAATTTATGTCAATTTGTTTTTCCCGTTGCAAATATAAGGAGCCACAAAGGTTGATATCTAATCTTAAATAATAAGGATATATATCGTCTCTAAACGTATCGAACCTTCAAAATAACCTTATCTCCAATCATAGGCTAAATATCTCTACAAAACAAGACCAAATCTAAAATTAATTTGGAGAAAGAATTTTCAAAGACAGTACAAATTGAAAAAGACATGCTTATCCATCCACTCAAAGGGCCATCCTAGATTTCTTGGCATCACTTTTTACCTCAAATTGTTGTGACAAAACGCTTCAAGATCACGCCTTTTCTCCCACATTACCTTCAATTTCTAAAACACCTGCCAAGTTTAATTGAAATTAAAGAGAAAATTGTGAGTGACCACATTACCCTTATAATGTCATCATCTCCTTGATAATCTAGCTTATGATAGCACGCCATGTGGCGCTTTATTACTAAGCCTAATCCAAATCTTGAAATATCTTGTGTGTTGAATAAAAAATAAAGTTAAGGGGTACCATATTTCCATATTTGTTTCTATCCTAGAGGTATTTATAAGCTTTGGAAAATTGTCACCCCAACTTGAAAAACATTTTGTGCCAAATTCATCTCATTTTCAAGATATACCTAAATTTCAAGTAATTTGTAGAAATAATAAAGATTATATGTGTCGGTCCCGACTTCTAGTATAATATAGTTAATTAGTTATATGTACGGATTTTTTTTTTTGAAATTATTAAAATAAAAGTCATTATTTTTTCTAAATTAGAATGATATGGATGTACTGTATATGAGTACGTTCTAATCAGTTTGAGTACGTACAATTCATTTTAATATACTAATAGAAAAATATTAGACATTTAATTGTGGGTCAAGGGAATGCTCTTACTTGACTACACAAACAATTGATTAAGAAACGCAAACACAAATTAAAAGACTAAAAACAAAAACAAAAACAAAATAGGTACATATACTAATTGTAATAAATTAATTATTAATTAGGACCATATATAACCATTGATTAAAAATCACCAAAGTTTTTGGGTGACCATACGATGAACTAGAAAACCAAAAAGGGTAGGCTGCTTAAACTCCTGGCCAATTTTGAAAATGAAAGGTAAACTTAGTCACGACTTTAGTTGGAAAATTAACAAAAACCATCCAATTATAAGAGAGAAGGAGACAAGGGACATAAATGGTGGCTAAATAAGACATGGGAATTAAATTATTTCACAATAAAAATTGGGTGACCATCGTATCAATGCCTAAATCTATCCCATCAATTATAGACAAACACAACTAAATAATCGGATTGCAAGATCTTCATTTCCTTCTTAACATTCCGATGCCAAATAACTAACTTTGTTGGTTAAAGTATTACAGATACCCCGTAATACTTTTAGTATAAATCAACAGTAGTTTATTTCGTATACCTATATTATTTATCCTACATACTTATGTTTACATTAAATAACAAAATATACGAAGTAGTAATAATAAAATAAAATAAAATTGAATTTAATACACTTTTGACCCTCTTGAAAGTGCTTTTTCATGAATTAAACTCCCCAACTTATAAGTTAAGCAACCAAACCACCTAAAGTTTTTGTGGCTTAAATTCTATAAACTCTCTTTTTGGGATATAAAAGCTGGTCAATTTTTTGGGAGTAGTATGATCAAGACCTTTTATATTTTTTCTGTACTCCAATCAGTTTTTAGTCCATTTCATATTTACTGATTTCATGATCTCTCTTTATCAATTTCCAAACCCTTCTTAGCTTCTTCCTCTCTATAACATTATCACAATCGTTGTTATTATGATGGTACATAATCTATTCTTAGTCGACCACCACCTATATTAAACTCGTTGTGTTTTTTCATAGTCTATGACACTATTTTAAAATAACTACGATACATTTAAAGTTATATTGGGAAGAAAAAAAAAATTCATATTGTACATTACTCAATAAGATATTTAAAGTAAACATCAAATAACACACAAGTTGAAATAATAACCTCAAGGCTTTAATAACACGTCATACTTATACGACAATGAATTTTGAACGAATCAAGCAACGATTTCATTGAAAAAAATAGTACTTGTACTCCATATGTTTTAAAGAGAGCATTAAGTTACTAGATCAAAAACGAACTCATATAGTCCCATCAAAATAAAATACAAATCTAATTAATTGGAACTACTACTAGCTACTTTGGTCATTAAGATGATTAATTTCTAAAAAGGTTGACGTGCATATAGGGTATGGGGGCCAAGATGGACCAACCAAACATGCATTTTCTGGATGCATAAAGAGAGACCTCCAAAGTTGGAAATTAAGACTTTCTAGCTAGATTGCAATTATACATAACCTAACATTTCTTAAACTATAACTATTCATATAAAGTGAGAAAACTTACCATTATTTTTTATAAAGTTTATGGCCCCTTTTTTAATGGTCGTAATTTTTTTATATGATTTAAATTCAAGAATATTGATGAATTTGTCAAATTATACAAAACTAAATATTTCTTAATTTTTACATATTTTTGTTAAATCTTTTGGTACATCCTCGAGATAGTGATAATTATTATACTTCGTATGTATTTAGGTGTATTTAGGGTTAATGTTTTAGGAAATTCTTCTACTAATTTTATACTCAATTTTTTTTGCTCATTTTTATAAAATCTCTGCAATTAAGCAAAGTAATTATCATTAAATACAACTATCTCTATGAACACTATCTTGTTCACATTTACTTAATTTCAGTTCAGTTCAGCTCCAATCAGTTTAGTTCACTTCAGCTCCTAATTTTCCTCTCATAAAATATTCATTTTAGCTTAGTTCAGTTCAGTTCAGCTCCAATCAGTTCAATTCGGCTCAGTTCAGTAAATATGAACAAGCCCTAATTGTGTCATGTTAACATTTATATTCATAAAGTGGGAAAACGTGATAAAAGGGGAAACTTAAATTACCATTACATTTTGAAGTTTCTGGCCCTATGTAAACTTTTGAATTTTTTGATATGATGTAAATTCAAGAATTTTGAATTTGTCAAATTCTAGATTTGTCCCTTTTTTATTAGGTCACTATACATACATGGTATGCATGTGATCTGATTCCTATTTAAGTCATAAAACTTGACTTGAGTTAGTTGATTGGTTACTAATTACATTGATTATCAACTAACCAACATTTAACTTCACATGCACCTAATACCCTCTTAGGTTTTCTTAAATTTGTTTCTTTTGTAATATTTGGATAAGTTTCAGCAGACTATTTGAAGTACTTTTTAGTGGTTTCTAGAGACTAATTATTAGAATAGTCTATATATATAATATTATTCAGTAGTTGATTAAGTAATTGATTTCTGCCAACAGTACAGCTAGTTATCATAGTTTTGGTACAAGTATTATATATACGACAATCAATGGAATTGAAGAGAAGTTGTCCCTAATTTTTCTTTTATGTAAAATGAAATCTAAGAAAATAATAAAAATAAATACGAGTAAATATTTAGGGTTACTTATTTTTTTTATAAATAAATTTGATTCATAAATAAAGTCATACGACATCTACAAAGAGATTTAGATCTAATAAATACTTAATAATTGAATCAAATAAAAACATTCCGTAAGCAAAGCTACGATCGTTGTTGCGAATCGTACATTATATTCTTCATACCCTCTTTCATAACGCTGTGATTTACAACCTTCATCAGCGAGGGTCTATCGATCTGTTGTTGCTATATATGTAGTGCTTAATTAAGCTATATTATCTTATCTTATCAAAGGCCTTATGAACTTTATGGTTTGAAATTTAAAGTTATGACTTGGTTTAGTATTTTTTTTTAATTCTTGATTATCTCTATTGACTTCAATAAATTTATTATTTGGTGTGAATTGTTATCGATCTTTATAAAATAAATTTAAATTAATGAGAAGAATCAGGTGCATAGAATGCTTCATAAAATCGATAAATGCAAAATGAATTAGTGAATTGCTAGTAAAAATTAATATATTCACCTAATAATTACTTATGTGAAATTATCTTATCCTATATAAGCTTAAACGAGCTTACATGAAATTACCTAAACTAATTACATATTAACCTTATTAAAACTTTAGTTGTAATTAAATTGAATTTGGGTGTCTTTTAATAACCCTAATCTAAACTTATTATTTATTAACCCTTGTCAAAACTCACTTTTTTCCCCAAAAATAGGAACAAATAAATAAGGTGAACATGTGACAAGGGTTTAATCAACTTTTTTTTTTTTTTTTTTTTTTATAAAGATTGATTCATAAATAAAAAGTCATATGACATTTACAAAGAAATTTAAATATGATGTATAAATACATGACAATTGAATCAAATAAAAATAGCCTTTCAGCAAAGCTATGATCATTGTTGCAAATCGTACATTCTTTATACCCTATTTTATATCGATGTGATTTACAGTCTTCTTTGACAAGGGACTCTATCGATCTATTGAATCAATTTATTTTAATTGTAACTAAATTGAATTTGGGTATCTTTTCTTAACTCCAAACTGAATTCAATTTCCCCCAAAGTGGGAGTAAATAACTTATTTGCATGTTATTTTTCACTTATTTAAGGAAATTAGGTTGAAATTAGCAGAAAATAAGTTTATTATGTCGTTTTCGTAAAATTAAAAGGCCTCACCTTCATTCACTACTACAACAAATTGAACTCATAGTACTACATCCGTTTCAAGTTATTTATAACGATTAGACATTTTCTATTCATACTTTATAATGTAAAATCGTTGTAAATAATTAATTAAAACAAAGGTACGTAGTTAGTTCTAACTAGATAACGCAAGTTACAAAATGCATGCATATAAGACAACTACAAGAGAGAACTAATATGAGAGTAATAAAGGATAGCTCAAATGGTTAAAGTTTTCTTTCTGATTTCAGGTGATCTTGGGATCGGTTCTCATCACTCGCCCTTGTGGTACTCTATTAAAACTAATCGTAATTCAAAGGGCTAGGAGTAGAAGAAGATAAAAGGGAGAAAAAGAAAGTGGAAAGAGGAAGCAAAGGAAGAATAAAAGAAGCAAGAAGAAACCAGGTTGGAAGAATGATAGACAAATGGGTCCCAACAAGGATGCCACGAATTGTCTACATCACTATTTCATTTCCACCTCAACTTATTCATCGGGGTTTTCCTTCTCCTATCGTATTATGCTTTTCGTGTTTCACCATTTGAGGGTTTATTTTTTTGGCAGCTTTTTTATTTTATTCAACTCTTTACTCCTTTTTATTTTCCTTACTCTTGACTTTTCATCCAATCTACTACTTTTGTTTTGTATTTTAATTTGTTAAATATGATTGTAATTGATGGGAAAACCTCAATAATCGAAAATTGGAAATTAATTACTACATGGGTGGTGGAAACATCTAATAATTACAGAGTTATAATATAAGTTACATGAAAATAAATTATTGGTTTAATAAAGTCTAAAAAGTTCAGATAAATTAAGTTCGGATAAGATAAGTAAAAATCAGGTTAATAGATCACACTCTACATAACAGAATTAAATAAAGTTTCTATTTTAAATTAAACTTGGGCCACCTTTATTAATCTTGTCTAATGGTGTATTTTGTTCACCTTAAAAAAAAAGTTTATTAATATATCCAATCATTAACTTTAATCATGACTGATTAGGTTTAATCAGATGCAATAGTATAAAAGGAAAGTCTGAGTTAATCAAGGTAGATAAGACAAGTTCATCGAGTTAGCATAATATGCCATACACTCTTTTCAACTTATTTTTCTATAACTGTTATTAGACGGTATAATATCTGAATTCATGTATCTGTACATAAGTAAATATATGAAAAACTAAACTTAAACTTAGTATATGTAGAGTATACAATTCTAGTCATAAACGATTTTATTTATATAATACTCCATAGTCTGTATATCACGACCCTTCACAAGGTTGATAATTAAGAAATTAATTAAGTTAGTCCATGAAGGAACATGTTTTGATACCAAAGTAATTATTTTGATTTGTTTGAAGATCTAAGCATATTCAAACCGAATTACGTGCATTATTCCTTCTTTAATTTCTATATCCAATCCATTGCGTAAAAAAAAATTAATTTCAATATTCAGGATTGAATTTTGTGCATGAGACTTGTACTATTGTAATTTGTAACTTGTACATGATTTGCCTACGTTACCTCCAATCTTCATGCATGCAATAACCTTTTACTTTTCCCCATTTAAAAATTGGACTATATATTGAGGATTTATTTTAGACGTCAATTCAATATAATGAAATTATATAATTATATAATGAATTAATGATTTCAAAGCATGCACTTTTTTTTTTTTTTTTTTTTTTTTTTTTTTTTTTTTGACAGGAAGCAAACTAGCAAATTAAATTAAATGAACATCAACCTTGTCAGAAACAACCAGGTGCACATTTTATTTGAAATACTAGGATATATACACATCATATCACATAATAAAATAATATATTATGTTTTTATCTATAAGTATCTTATATTTCATACAATGTCGTAAACATGCATCAGCCATTTCATTATAAAATCCACGAATTAATTGATTAAAATATTTCTTTTATACTATATTTTCTAATTAAGTTGCTTATACGCAATTTGTTATTGATAATCAATCACTATTAGTGAGTAGTCAAATGTAAATTGCACCTTGTTGGTTCACATAAAATTTCCAACTGCAATCATGAAAATCGGGAAATTAATCTAGAAGAAACTATTTTACTTGTGAGATATCAATTAGTAAGTAGTAACTAGTAATGTTATCCACATGTATATGTTGCATATTGCATAGTCATAAACTCATAACATTCACAATTTTCGACATCCAGCTTTGACTATTAATAACTTATAATACATGCGTGCATGTTTGTTGTTGATGATTACTGCATGTGTATACATTAGAAAATAATAACACGACAATAAAAATAAAAAATAAAAATTGATTATGAATCTATACCTTGTATTATAATATATATTAACTAAATTACACAACCGAAAATATTGTATTGTACAAGCTATGTATGTGAAAGTTCACACCATATACTCAGTAACTCATAATTTTATAATGCGACCTATTATCTTAAAGACAAGTTACACTAAATTAAAAATGTAAGAATTGTCATATAGTACATTGATAAAGATAAAGTTAAGTATGTATGTATATGGTGTACATCTTCTTTTTTTTTTTTTTTTTTTTTTTTTTTTTTTTTACAAAGAGAACTTATAAAAAACTAAAACGTAAAATAAAGTAAAACTCTACGCCTTGCAGCACCCGCAAGTACATCCTCTTAGTTATAAAAACAAAAAAAAAAAAAAAATGTGGTTTTTAAAAGATGGATTTTACTGTTGATTGATTTATTTATTTTTTTTAATTTTTTTTCGAGGAATTGATTGTTATTTATTTAGTTTGTTTATTATGGATTATTAAAAATTATCAAAGACTAATTAATGAGAAATAATCATAAAGCAAAATATTAGGTAATCAACCCTTCTAACCAAGGAGTTAATTACATAAGCTATGGCTAACTAAGAACTTATGAGAGGTTAGATTATAATCGATAGTCTTATACAATACATATAGGCTAAGGCTCTCTTAGCTTGCGTCCAACTTATTTATAGCAATATAATTCTGATTACTTTGGACAAAATAAGTTTATACTCATAATTTCAAACAATACAAGGTCATACTCAATAATAGAATAAGTGAATAACATTCAAAATTTATATTTTAAAATTTGAAATATAAGAATAAATTTTATCTTAAGACATTGTGAATAATGGTAGATTTAAGCAACAAGAAACGTAGTAAAAATCTTTCTTTCTTTTTTTTTTTTTTTTTTGGGCGAATGAGCTATAAGGGCTTGAGAAATTGAACCATTGCGCTAAAACTTATTAATTAAGCTAGCTAGGATAAAAACTTTAACTAGCTACTAGGCTAAAACCTTATTAATAATTGTAGGAAGCAAAGTTAATTAAGCTAATTACTCAAGTAAAACGTCGTTATTGAAATGACAACAACTGGTAAAATTTCGGCGACATGACAACATGTTAGCATTTTAAATTCTTACGCGACCTACCTTTAATTAATCTAATCAAATTTAAGTATCATAGTATAGTATACAAGTATACTCTTAATCTCTTATATTACCACCAATTAATATTAATCTATAATATAATACGAAGCACTAATCAACTTCGTGACATCTTTGCAATATATTCATTTCATGTAATTAAATAATTTAATATTCAAACTTTGGAAAAAAAAAAAATAATGACAAATTATATAGCTTTTGAAGTGGGCAAGAGAAAAAGTCTGGCATCAGCAATATATTTTTTCTTTTAAAATGGCTGCTTGAAAATGATTGAATGTTTAAGCACTAATTAGAAAACATTTTCACTATCACCTGAAAAAATAGCCTTATAAATAGCAAACATATAAACTTTTTCTTTTTTGTTAGTGGTAATACACAGTACTATATGCTTCTTTTTCTTTTTGCTTGTTCATATCATGCATGTACTTCAACCAAATAAGTTGAACCGATCATGTAGTACACTAGTACATTATACTCTATAGTACTCTAAGACAAACCACGTTGCAAATTAGGCATATTCCCCTTATTCGGTTTATATCGATTAAGGTTATATTATCTCGAAAACAAGTGTATTTTGTTTAAATAAAAATCTATTGTGTTTAAATAAAAAATGAAAAAAGATATATGCAACCCTAAGGGCTGCATATAAGGAGCTAAAAATGAAAAGAATTGATAATAAATAAACATTTATTACACCGATTTAGGGCCTGTTCATATTTACTCATTTTCAGTTTAGTTCAGTTCAGTTCAGCTCCAATCAGTTCAGTTCAGTTCAGTTCAGTTCAGCTCCAATCAGTTCAGCTCTTAATTTCCCTCTCTCATAAAATATTTATTTCAGCTTAGTTCAGTTCAGTTCAGTTCTAATCAGTTCAGTTCAGTTCAGTTCAACTCCAATCAGTTCAGTTCAGTTCAGCTCAGTTCAATAAATATGAACAGGCCCTTACTCGTGAATTATCGATAAATTTCCAACTTAATACTAAAAAAGGAAGTATATTAAATGCTTATACATATAGCATTACCCCTAAAAAATTTAGTTCGATTGCAAATAAACTTGATTTTGTCTATGATAAGGTTTGTTTTTTTTAATTATTTTTAGGTGAGGAGAAAGACCCTGACCGTACCTCAACCCTCACGTTTTTTTTTTTCTTTTGGGTCCGGTATTTACGGGTCAATAAGTTTAATTGAGTCGCATAGAAGTGATAGAATAAATCACTAATTTGAAAATAGTTATTCTTGTACTGCGTATACATTCCCATTACAAGGTGTACTGAATGGTAATTTTTTTCCTCTCAATTTGATAATATATTTTTGAGTGCATCTTGAGCTTAGGTATATATAATAATTTTTAATCCGGAAGACAAAATTAACATCTTATATTAAACAATATGGAGTATTATTTAATCTATATATAATTTAAGTTAAAACCATAAGATGTAATAACTTTTGAGGAATTTGTTTTGTAGGCTAAAATGTATGAGTATGACATAACAATATAGCATGAATTTTACTAGATACCAAGGTCATGATAGAGTGGATGCGGAAGGGTTTAGTGGAGGCTTATGGGTGTACTGGAGAATGGATTTGGCCAGTGTTGAGCCAATCTGCAAACACAAGCAATACATCATTATGACTGTAAAGCGCAATGGAACTACTCCGTGGTACTTTACGGCAGTTTATGCTAGTCCTGACCCCGAAAAAAGGAAAGAATTATGGGAGGAGCTGAATTCCTTTGCTTCGAACAACGAAGAACCTTGGATGTTGGCTGGCGACTTCAACGAAACAAGGTACCCTTCTGAACGAAGCTCGTCTTGTAGAGAAACTACGAGAAGATCCAACATGTTCAACAACTGGATTGAAGAATTAGACTTGCTTGAGGTGGAATTTGTAGGTGCTGCACATACCTGGGCTCGTGGAAAAAGTTTGGAGACGAGGCAAAGCGCAAGGCTTGATAGAGCCTTGTGCAATTCCAAGTGGGCGCTACACTTTGATAAGGCGCATATGAAGCACTTCCCTGCTATTCACTCGGACCATTGCCCCATCTTTATATCCCCAAATGGTTTTGTACCAATAAATTCTCTTCACAGACCTTTCCGATTCCAAGCCGCATGGCTTACCCATGAGAACTTCAAAAACTTTGTCCAAGAAAAATGGAATTCAAATGAAAAACTCATGCCTAATCTCACGAAATTATCTTCAGAATTACAAACCTGGAACCGTGATGTTTTTGGAAATATATTCAAACAAAAGAAGATTTTGCTGGCCCGAATAGAAGGAATACAAAAGAGACTGGCAATCAAGGCTGACAGAGGTCTCATAAAGCTCGAGGCTAGACTAAGACGTGAGTTAGATGAAGTTCTGGACCGTGAAGAATTAATTTGGTACCAAAAATCAAGAATTGATTGGCTGAAAAATGGGGATCGCAACACAACGTTTTTCCATCTTAGTACCATTGTAAGGAGGTGGAAGAATAAAATTGAGGCGATAAAGGGGGACAATGATGTATGGCTTAAAGACAAGCTGGAAATTCAAAGCCATATAGTCAAGTACTTCTCGAATTTGTTCACAGAAGAAGGTGGCCCAATGGAGTATAACCTCCCTCAAGATGTATTCCCTGAGATGCTTTCTAGTGACTGGGAATCTCTCGTCAAACCATATAGCAAAATGGAAATTGATGCTGTGATAAAAGACATGAGTGCTTTAAAGGCACCTGGACCCGACGGCTTCCAAGCTCTCTTTTATCAAAAAAATTGGGATCTTGTTGCAAACACTGTATACAAGACAATAATTCCTATTTTGGAAGGAAAAGGGCTTCCGGAAAACATCAATGAAACCCTGATCACGCTCATACCAAAGATTGAAAATCCGGAATTAGCCTCCCAATTCCGTCCAATAGGACTTTGCAATGTGGCCTACAAGATCATAACTAAGGTGATTGTCAACCGACTGAAACCAATCTTGCCAAGATTAATCTCCAATACTCAAGCTAGCTTCGTTCCAGGGAGACAAATTACGGACAACATCGTAATTGTTCAGGGGTAATTCACACCATGAGAAAAAAGCAAGGAGCAAAGGGACTTATGGCTATAAAAATCGATTTCGAAAAAGAATATGACCGACTAAGGTGGATGTTTATTCGAGACACCATGGTGCAAATGAATCTCCCAATCACCATGATCGACTTAATCATGGAATGCATTTCTTCAGCTTCCCTCCAAGTGCTTTGGAATGGGGAACCGTCGCAAAAGTTTAAGCCTACTAGGGGTATCCGACAAGGAGACCCCCTCTCTCCCTACCTCTTTGTCATGTGCATGGAGAGACTGTATCAAGTAATCGAGGAGTCGATTGCGAATAAAAAATGGCGGCCTATAAGAGCAAGTCGAGATGGACCGACCCTCTCAAATTTGTTTTTTGCAGATGACATAATTCTATTTGCCGAGGCCAATGTTGAGCAAGCTGAGATCATAAATGATTGCCTTGACAGATTTTGTGAAGCTTCAGGGCAAAAAGTCAGTTTAACAAAATCGAGAGTCTATTTCTCGGCTAACACTGACTTGGATACTAGGAAGGCAGTGAGTGAAAAGCTTTGAATGGAAAGTACGGAGGATCTCGGTATGTACCTTGGAATGCCAACTCTTACGAGTAGAGTAACCAAGGAAACCTTTAGTCATATTTGTGAAAAAATTGACAGGAGATTATCCGGTTGGAAAACCAAATATCTCTCACTAGCAGGAAGAATGACATTGGCTAAATCAACCATATCAACCATGGCCCTTTACTCAATGCAATCGGCAAATATTCTCAAATCCATATGCGATGAGATTGATAAAAAAAACAAGGAGATTTATTTGGGGAGGGAATGAGGAAAAAAAAGGAATTCATCTCCTCTCTTGGGAGGCTTTACAGCGACCAAAAGAAAAAGGAGGAATTGGTATATACTCAGCTAGCCAAGCCAATGCTGCATTCCTTACAAAGCTTGGATGGAGAGTCCTTTCGGAACCGCAATCTCTTTGGTCTAGAGTCCTAAGAGCCAAATATTGCAAAGGGCGTTGCGATGTGGATATGTTTGAACCAAAATCTGGAAGCTCAAATGTTTGGTGTGGCATCACTGCCAATGCTAAATTCCTAGGTAAAGGCATGAAGGTTGCAATAGGTAATGGCACTCAAACACTATTCTGGGACCATAAATAGGCGACAGATGAACCTCTCAGTAATTTGGCCACCCAGCCAATTCCCCCTGAAATCGAAGGAGTAACTGTTGCGGAGATGTGGGAAAGTGGAATAGGTTGGAGATGGAATGTGTTCTCGCCATACCTTGATCAAAATTCCTTAAAGAAAATCCAGAATCATGAGGTGCGTCCGGACCCAAGTATTGGTGATTTAGTTTACTGGAAAGATGGTGATAAAGGCAAATTCACAATAAGATCGGCATTGAGCATCATGAAGCATGAAACTGATATCATCGATGATGTATGTTGGGATGCTATATGGAATGCTCCTGTTCAGTAACGAATAAGAGCTTTTCTATGGTTGACGTGTCATGACCGAATACTGGGAAACCTCAATCGCTTTAGAAGAAAGATGTCTGACAACCCAAGATGTTATATATGTGGTGCCACAGAAGAATCAACCCTTCACATAATCAGGGATTGCCCAGCGGCAAGAGTAGTATGGAGGAAAACAGTAGAGGATTCAATTGCCCACAGATTCTACCAAGGCAACCTTCGAGATTGGATCACTGAGAATGTGAAAGAGTATGGTACAGAAGAAGTTTCTTGGCCGACTTTCTTCGGAATTGCAGTATGGTGGATATGGAGATGGCGTAATTGCTTTACCTTCAACCGCTGTGAAGAAATACCAATATATATTGGAGCCTTCCTACAAGTCAGATATGATGAAGCGCGTCGTGCCATCTGGGATACGACTGGGAATGGAGAGCAGCAAAATCACTACAAAATTCCAGCTAACATCTCCTGGATAGCACCTCCATATGGTTGGTTCGTATTAAACTGTGATGGTGCTGCAAAAGGCTGTCCAGGCCCAGCTGGAGGAGGAGCAATGATTAGAGATTATGCTGGCAATTTTGTTTCGGCTTTTGCAACAAATTTTGGCTATTGCTCTGCTTTTAGAGCAGAGGTAATGGCTTTGGCTAGGGGCCTTGAGTTAGCTAAAAACTGCCAAATTGACAAGCTTGAGATTCAACTGGACAACATAGCGTGCATCCAAGCCATTAACAAGCATGAAGTGCCAAGAGGAGAGAACATACATGACATTACTTACTGCAAAAACCTGATTGAAACAACCCAATGGGAGGTAAAGCTAGCTCATGTCTACAGAGAAGGGAATAGAGCGGCGGATTGGTTGGCCAACCGCGGAGTCATTCAGGACTCTCAACTGGTTTATTTTAGTGATATTTCGGTAGATTTAAATCGTATCTTAGAGGAAGATGTTCGTGGAGTGGCTTTACCACGGCTCATACCTCCTTAAGTAGAGAATAGTAGTAGTGTTTGTTTGCTTGTTTTTCTTTCTTGCTTTTCGGTCTGTTTGTTTATTTTTCTTCTTCTTTATTGGTGCTTGTAACCTCATTTGGAACAAAAAATAAATAAATAAATAAATAAATAAATAAATTTTATTCAAATTAAAGTATGAATAATGCAAAATTTTAAGTGTTCTTTTCACATTGACTCTTTTATTACATAAAGATTTTAAATGAGTATATATATATATATATATATATATATATATATATATATATATATATATATATATATATATATATATATATATATATATATATATATATATTATTGTTTTAATTATAAGGTTTGAATTTCCTTGAAGATGATATTTTTTGGTCAACCAATATTTTAAGAAAAATCATGAAACATTCTCAAAATATTCCAGTTATTATTGTTTTAATTCCCATCTTAATTTCATACATTTTCAATTCAATACTGTTTGGCTTAACGTGTTAGCAACTTAAACAAGATGATTAATGTGCATTTAGCAAAATGTTTAGTTTATTTCTTTCGCTTTTTCTTTGGTTGTCTAGATGCCTAGCATAAACCACGACAATAATAATTTATTTATATACTCCGTATATAATTATTTCCCCTCTTTTTTGTGGCTTATTTTAAGGTAGAATTAAATTTATAGTTATAAAAAAAAGTTTGTAAATAAATATTTATATATTTTGGAATTTGGGTTGAAGAGCAAAGTATGGGGCAAAGTTAATAAAATTAGCATAAAAAAGAACAAATCATACTAAATAGATATTCCATGGGACCGAATATGAACAAGTTTCATACATTTCCAACTCTTTTCTCTCTGTAAAAATACAAATTGAGGGGCCCAATTTGCGGTGGATAATCAGCTAATCTTTGTTGTCAATATTCTTCTTTTGCATTGGTAGTTTAAATCGTAAGCCATACTAAAAATGTGGTTGCTAGAATTACTTCTCAAAAAAAATTCTAATTAAGACAAAAAAAATGTGGCAAATCTTCAATTAAAGGAATAATTATGGCAAGATCATGTTAGATATCTTGTACAAACATGTTATTTATGAAAAATATGCAAAAAAAATCTTCATTTAAGAATAAATGTGGCAAAATCATGCTTGATAACTTGTAAAAACATTTTAAGAAAATAAAAATGTGAGAATATTTTTTATGGAGACAATAATTGAGCAAATCTACGCTGAGGGTAATCTATTGTGAAACCAGGATCGAATTTCTTTATTTTAGGGATGACTTCACTTATACGGAGTAATATTAATGCTCTTTTATCCTTACCTAATTACCTTACAAAAATAATACTCGTAGTACGAGTACAAAGTAACATTCTTCTACTCTGTAATTGGTTTTAACAATAGATAAAGATTATACTCCGTAACATATAAAACCGATTCTTACTATAATTTTAAATAAACAAATAACCTAAAAAATAAATGAAAATTACTCTAGTTGATATTATTTGAGATTTGTGGGTCGATCTTCACCATTTAAAAAAGGTTACCCCGTAATTTGATTATTATATATGGAGTATATAGTTGTACAAAACAAATTTCTAAAATTAATTAGTGGATTTACTTCAGAAAAGATAAGTTTTTCTTCTCCTACTCTTATAACAAAGAATTATAAGCGGAAAAAAACAAGATCTCAACTCAAATTTAAACCGAATACGCCAGTACGACGTATCCCCCGAGTCGGGTCATCTCAATTCATTTTACCATGTGGTAAATACTTGTCACATTTCGTCTTCCCTTCATTCAGTTACCAGTCAATTTAATTTGTGCTCCAAATATTGGTACAAAAAATTACTACTAGTCAAAATAAAATCCCAAAAACTTAAATGCCAAATACTGTTACACAACCAAAACCAATCATCCTTCCTCCTTCCCAACAATTCCCCAGTCAACGCCCTTTGACCATCCCTTAATTCTTCTGTTTTTACCACCTTAATAAAAACTACAGCACAGCAGACCAACCCAGAACAGGGCTAAATCCGTCATTTCATAACATTTTTTTTTTATTGGAGATTAGCTGGCCTATATAAACCCTCACACTCTCTCATTTTCCTCTTCGTCGTCTCCTGTGACTCTGTGTGAGCATTCTTCTTCTGTGTAGAGAGAGAAACTTCTAGAGAGAGAAACTCAAAACTCCTCAAAAAAATCAACAAAAAAAATAAAGAAAAATTATTAAAAAATGAGAACAAGAAGAGGACTCTGTTACCCGAAAATCCATGGCTCCGCCGCCGCAACAACCACCACCACCACCACCGTGACTCTCTCCTTCCATGGCAGTAAACAGATGAAGGTCATAAACAAGAAGAAGAGTAGTACGAATAACAATAATAATGGAGGTTTTGTTAATGGCGGCGGTGATGGTAACAAGAGATCGCTGTTATCGTCGGAAAATGATAAAACTGATTTTGTTTATACTTGTTTTGATAAAGTTGTTCCTTGCCGGAAAAGAGCCAAAATCTCGCCGGAGTTTTCCGCCGGTGGTTCGGATTTCTTCGATGCTTTGCCGGATGATCTCGTTGTTTCGATTCTTTGCAAGCTTAGTTCTACAGCTTCTTGTCCTGCCGATTTCGTCAACGTACTCATAACGTATGTTAATGTTGTTGATTTTGATTTGATTTGATTTTCTCTCTCTTCTCAATTTTTTTTAATAAGAATTGAAGTTTTTCTGATCTGGAATTGATTTGATCCTGTAACAGTTGCAAGAGATTGAACGGATTAGGTCTTAATTCAATGGTGTTATCAAAAGCTTCGCCGAAAACATTCGCCATTAAAGCTAAGAATTGGTCTGAATCTGCTCATCGTTTCCTTAAATCTTGCTCCGATGCCGGAAATGTTGAAGCCTGCTACACTCTCGGCATGGTAATTTCCTCAAAAAAAATAAAAAATCCTAAAATATAATCTCCAATTTCTTTTCCAGTATTTTCTAACATTAATTTAATAAATAAATAAATAAATTGCTGAAAATATTTAAATTTCCGTTGTAACAGATTCGTTTCTACTGTTTACAAAACCGAGGAAGCGGAGCATCACTAATGGCGAAAGCAGCGATTAACTCACACGCGCAAGCTCTGTACTCATTAGCGGTGATTCAATTCAACGGAAGCGGAGGCTCAAAGAGCGACAAAGACCTACGCGCCGGTGTCGCGTTATGTGCACGTGCCGCCTTCTTAGGTCACGTGGACGCTCTCCGTGAACTCGGCCACTGCCTTCAAGACGGTTACGGCGTCCGTCAAAACGTCGCCGAAGGCCGTCGTTTTCTCGTCCAAGCCAACGCACGTGAGCTCGCCGCTGCTCTCACGTGCTCCACCGCCTCAGGGTCCACCTACTGGGTTCCTTCGTCGTCACCCCAACCAACCGGGTCCCGCCACGTGGCATCAACAACGGTTGGGTGTCCTTTATTGAGTGATTTCGGGTGTAATGTTCCGGCACCAGAGGCTCACCCAGCGAACCATTTCTTATCCGACTGGTTCACCGGTCGAACCGGTGATAGCCCCGGGGTCGGGTTAAGGCTCTGCTCGCATGCCGGTTGTGGTAGACCGGAGACACGTAAGCATGAGTTTCGAAGGTGTTCGGTTTGTGGGGCTGTCAATTACTGCTCACGTGCTTGTCAGGCGCTGGATTGGAAGTTGAGGCATAAGGGAGAGTGTGCTCCTATGCCTAGATGGGTTGAAGTTAACGATGAGGATGTTAACGCCGGTGACGGTAACGACAACAATAACAATAACGATAACGATGAGATGAACGACGTAATGGTAATAGACGGTGATGAGGATGACAGATAACGGTAACGGTGGACTGTGACTGTGACGGAAAATGGGGGCGTCACATGAGTTGGGTTGGGGCGTTGGGTGGTTATATTGAGGGTAAAATTGGAATTTTTTTCTGATTAAGCGGAAGAAAACAAGGTTAAAGAAATTTTGGTTTTAAAATGAGAAAGGTGGGAATTATTTTTTTTTTTTATATATATAATTAATTTTAAATTTGGGAAAAGGGGTAGGAAGAACTTTGAACTTGGGTGAAATCTTTGGTAAAGAATCGAAAATATCCGGATTTTTTTTTTTTTGGGCCCTTTTTTTGGGGGATTTTTTTTTTCTTTGTATAGAGAAAGGGATTTAATTCCCTTTTTGCGGAATTTATGTACTTTTTTTTAAGCTAAATTACTTAGCTTATTACAAAATTTTCAATCAACAACAACAACTATATCGTCTTTTTCTATTATTTTGCTTCTGTTTTATTTGTAAATAAATAATATGTAGAGAAAATTAGTTGAATTAGTTTTGGATGTCACGTTGTAGTTAATGGCTACCTTATTAGAGAAATTGAAGAAAAATATTAGGTAAGGAGATTGGGATGAATTACCAAACAAGAATTTTGCTTAAGCCCGCCATTTAACTTTGAGGAAAAGAGAAGTTAGTTTCTTCACATCTTCATCTTTAGCTTAATTATTAAATAATGTTAAGACGATATTTGCATTTTTGAATTGGAGTAAATACATGCTATTTTAGGAATCAAGAAAAAGAAAAGCAGGTTAATTAAAATCACGGGCATTATTGATAACATTTCGAAAAACTATTGGTGACATCCAGTTGTGAAATATATAGGCGAATTAGGTAATAATGTGAAGAAAAGAAGGGATCCAATGAAGTAGATAGTAGTATCATTATAACAAAATAGTCCCTTTATTTTTTTTTTCTTAGGTTATTGGCTTTTGCTTTAGTAGTGGTGTTGGTCAAAAAAGAGTATGTTTTTGTTTTTGAGTTATAATTTTGGGTGATTGAATTGACCAAAGATTGGTTTGGTATGGTAAGGTAAGTGTTTTTCATGTAGCTAAAAAGGGGGGATGAGAAGTGGAGAATGAAACATGGAGTAGTAAGTGGGCACTTGGGTTGTCGATGGGTGGGAGCCAACCATAATTTTGATAGTGGGAAGATGGAAAAAGTGAGTAAATATCACATTTTTTTGAAAAAGAAGTGATGAAATTAGGTATATTTGGAAAATAAATTGGGATACCCTAGTGTGGCAAGTGATTGACTTATTCAACTTGGTAATTCTCAAAATTTTGAAAATATGTAAGTATAAAATTGAAGGGTGCATATTAAATAATTAAGTGTACATATAAAGTGAGATAAATCATGTACGGAGATACAAGTGTACCAGTAAGGTATTGATGATTAGAGTTAGCTATATTTATGTTGTGATTGGTTATTAATTAATTAGCATATTAATTTTGATTTTTCTTATGAAGTTGTCTCTTCGTTTATGGCCCAGGAAAATTGATAAAGTTTAAAGATGATCTAAACACGTATCATATTACTTTGTCCTCTTCGCATACATGTAGATGTAACGTATACATTTATGGATTGAATACTGACATATTGTTTTAAATTTTTAATTAAAACGATGAATTAATTGACATGAATATGTATAAACATGTCTCTCATCATCATGCAATCGCAAGCAATAGCGTCTAAAACTTTACGACGTAATTTGTCTCTTTAAAGCATAACATAAAGTTAATTGCCCTAAACATATCAATTTCCTGATTCACATGAAATCAAACTTAGCTTGTCAAGTATGGGGACATTTATGATTAATAATTAGCATACACATAATTAGTCGATACAACTCAAAGATAAATTAAACACGTTTTATATAGCCTTGTCCTCGTCATATTTTTACAATGTTGGTATAACTTGCAGATGAAATTAATCCATGAATGTGCATGTTTGTTATAACGTGTTCATTATTATTTGATTAAATAGTGTCAAATGTCCTTAAATTCTCTTAAAACTTTTAAAGCAATGAATTCATTGACATGAATTTGTCTCTCAATATGTATTCATAAACGGTAACTTCTTAATCCTTACATTATATTTTGTCTCTCAATATGTAATCATAATTGGTAATTTCTTAAACCTTACATCATGATTTGTCTCTCTTAGGCACAACCTTAAAGAGCTTAATGCCATGAAAAACTTTCTTGATTCAAAAGGGACAAACTCAAATTTTAGTTTGGGGACATTTTCTAGTTGCATGGTACTGAAGTTAGCTTGCTATCGAGTACAAATGTACAATAATACTCCATCTATCTCAAAATAATACTTATAATTTCTTTGTTTACTCGTTTTAAAATTACTTTCACTTTTCATTTCTTTATTTTTCAATCACTTGGAAGGGGCAAAAGAAACACATTATTGTTTCTTTGACAATTGCAGGGACATATATATATATATATATATATATATATATATATATATATATATATATATATATAGAAGTGATGCGTTATATTGATCATATAAATATATGCAGAAGTTGCCCCAGTTGATCTTTTTAATTGACAAATAAAATTTGTTAATCTAATGGCAAAGTGGTAATAAAGACCAACATTTAGCATTAATGAATGACATTTTTGTAAATATTGGGTTTTAGTTTCCTCCTCTCCCTCTATCGAAACTCTTCCATGGAAGCTCCTCCATTCAAAGCAACCATTTCCATCACCACTGCGACTGCTTTGTCACCAAATCAAAAGAAAACCCTGTTGAATATAGAAAAACAAAGAGTATGGTTAATTAATCATAAGGGGAATGGTTTCCTCCTACATTAAAAGTGCTTGTGAGCTTTGGTTCCTCCATTGAAGTTGTTTGAATTACTTGTAAGGGAGAAAGAGAATGGTAGACAAAACTCGCAAATTACCATTGTTAAAATATGCCATGAATTGGGTTTAGGGGCAACGATCTATAGATCGTGAGTCGTGAGGTAGCTCAATAATTTATGAAGCATTTAGAGTTGTAACGGAATTGTTATAGATCCTAGGCGAGTGAGCTATAGTCCACGAAGACAATTTGGTTTAGTTGACTTGAGCGAGAGCACGGTCGCGCGCAAGTCTTGATGTCACACGTTATAAGCGCGCTCAAGTTGTGAAGTTGCGCGAAGGGTCAGCGTAACTCCGTGAGTTGCACGCGGATTGAGGCAGTCATCATGTTTTATTCATTTTTCGCCTATTTTCGGGATAGCCATTTACAATACTTGTTAGGGTTTATTCTTAGCTAAAGTTTGGTGATAATTGACATTGTCAAATATGTAATCTGGATTATTTTTAAGATCATTAAAGTTTTTCTCTCGCCTGCCCGTGGACGTAGCCAACTCGCTGTTGGTGAACCGGTGAACCATATATGCACTTAAATCTATGTGTCATTTATTTGTTTTTCATTCGTTAATTTGTTCTTTCTCACATCCGTTACAACTACAATTTTACTCTCAACTTATGGCATGAAAAGACAAAGATAACCTCTTGATTGACACTTTTTGTTAATGAAATAGATTAACTTGTATTTTCTCATTATATATATAATCATTGATCAATTATTATTAGTTAAAAAGATAGAATAGATAAATTTATATGTTAAAAGCATATATTAAGATCAAATGAAATAATTAAATCCTTATGTGATTACATGTTTTTTTATTTATAGATCACGAAATAATGAAATATAGTGAAAAAGAACATTGTGTGAATTACGTTAAAATCCAAGGGGTATCAGTAATAAAGAGCACATGAAATATAAGTATTCTAACAAAACTATCACTTTGTCTCCCATTAACAAGATCTCATTAACAAGAATTAATAACGCTTAAAGACGATCAAAAGATCTTACGTATATACATTAACCTTATATTATCTTCGGTATATGGTTACTTTTTTGAAAAACAATATGCGCGTTATAGAATTCACATGTACTAACAATCATGTGCGTGATTTCAATTGTTATAAAAATGAAATATGAATGTTCACATCTAATTATCATAACTTATAGCGGCGTATTTAATGATAAAGTAAATAGGTACCAAGCAAGCAAATTGTCTCTCATCACGTAATTATCTAACTTTTATTATATGCTATGCCATATAAGTATATAACAACATTTGAAACTTTAATAGTCTCCATCCTAATTTAGGAGGTGTGCACCTCAAAACCAACCACTTCACCCTCATGAAGTAAGCCTATTAATCATTTATTGAAAAACACTTAGAAGTTTCACAAATAAGTCAATTAAGACAAATTGAAACTAGGTGTAAAAAGAAGAAAGAAATTGGAATATTGAAAAACTAGAAATGCTTTGAAAAGGGAGGATCTAATAGTGTGGGAAGTGAGCAAATTCTACAAATAAAGCAAATTAATTTCTAGATGTAATGAGATAATTTTGAAAAAATCAACAAAAATAATGACCCCAAAAATTAGAGGTAGATGGGTCCAAAAAAAATGGTCATAAGAAGGCATTTAAAGGTCAGTAGTTGAAGTCTTGGCTAATTTAGTTGAAGACTTACAGATGGTACAGTCCGTGGTATAGATGCTGCTGACAATCCCTAACAACCATGGATCTTTCATAACGTCAAAATATATTGATCTTTTTTTAAAAAAAAAACAAAATCATGCTAATTCTTGATTATAATTTAGAAAAGATTTTGGAATATTTTAGCTATTCAAGGTATCTTCATTTCACAACAATTTCTTATACGTGGACGTGGCCATCTATCATTGGAGTTTACTTCATTTATTAAGAAATAAGTAATAAGTATCTGAAATAAGTTGAAGAGAACAAGTCCTTACTCGGCTAGTGTTTTAGGAATTACTCGGTCAATATTATGAGGTTACTTCGTTAGTGTTATAGGGGTTATTCAATTAGTGTTATAGGGGGTGTTATAGAAGTTAATTTACTTTTTTAACAAGCAGTTACATGGTGTAACCAGTCACACACAAGATGTGCAGTCACTTCACCTTAAGGTTTGTATAAAATCTTTATAATTTAGTCCATATATAATGTCTTATTAAATTATTATTTTTTTGGGCATTGATCTGAATTTTTTTGGTTTAGTATAATTTAATTTCAACAAGAATAAGTTAGCTCAAAAGACCGCTAACATCCACGCACATTCATGAATTTTTTTTTTTTTTTTTTGGGGGGGGGGGGGGGGGGGTGTGGGGGACGCAACAAAATATACAAGTGTTATATGCATTGATTTACTTATTATTTATTTATTTCGAAAACCATTTCAAGAAGGAAATTTATAGTTTTTTTTAGAACCAGGAAAATTATAATTTTTTTTTTTTTTTTTTTGGTGTTTAGCTAAAATCACAACATTCTTTATTAAAATTCTAAATGGTGTTTAGATTAAAAAATAATTTGTGTGACAGAACAAGAAAAAGTAGTAAGCATTGATATAAATTGGGAATCTTTACAAACAATTATACACCAAAGGAAAAATTGGAGATTTGGGACTAAAAGGTACATGCAATATAATTCTTAGGTCTTCATGGTGCCATGGTGGTTGGAACCTTTTTCTTTTCCCTATCCTCCACATTAGGCGAATATGGAGGCATAATTATGGTAAATATTCCTCACTTTTTCACTGTTATACCGTACTCAGTATAAATTATTAGTTAGCATGAGATCTTGATCTTATAATTGCCAAATTTAATACTTGTATTTGTAATTATTAGTTCATTCGATTTTTATTTGTAACAGTTTGACTAGCTATGTTAATGCTTAATTTTGATGCTTGATAATCCATTGACGAATTCTATATATACATTGAGACTAACTCGAGAACATATTACAAAATACCCCGAAGTATAAGAGTACAAAATTCAAATATAATGTTATAAATAAAAAGAACAGATGAATTACATATTTTTGGGTAAAAATGTATTAGTACCATTGATCACACGATATACAATTCCAACTGCTAAACCAAGACAAATAGATTATGCTTCGCGACAAGATCGAGTATACCTTAACACTAATCAATAATCATATATTATGCATACATACATGTTCAAATACATAATTAGTTACCTAATGAGATGGTCAATAAGTCCCTAAATATGAAACTACATTCATACGATAATGTTGGGAGAAAGATATACACAATGAATAAAAAGTATAGAAGTCGCACTTAAGTGAAATATGTCCCCATAAAATTAAGAGTACTCCACATAATTTTTGATGATGTTATATTAATTAAAGGCTGAATTTTTAGTGGCTAGTTGCCAATTGGGAAAATCCTAGCATATCATGGTGGTTCCTTTTCCCCCACACACTTAGGTAAATTATAATCATCCAATTTGCTTGTACTTTTAGACAAACATGTCATGTATATTTTCTCCAATTCATTATAGAAAAATTGCTATAAAATCTAAAAATGAAATTATTAAGTCAAATCAAATAATAATAACATTGATTTACACATGATTAATTAATTTAAATCTAATTTAGACATTGTAAAGTGATTATATACATCCCTAAAGCATATTACTCTTTTTTTCATATAACTATATTTTTTTTTTTTTTTTTTTTTTTTTTTTTTTTTTTTTTTTTTGAGAAGCTAGAAATTATTCCAATATTACTTTATTTTAACTTTGAACTATGATTTTCTACATCTCTTATCACAATTCTCTCCTATAATGCCGTATATTACTCCTGTATTAAAGTTATGAAAAAAATGGATAAAGTATATATCTAAGCTAGCTAGCCAAAAACAATTATTAAACAAATTAAAAATAATATGGAGACAATAACTTTTGCTTTTAGACGTTTCAATAATATCAACCTCGTGATTATGCATGGTGACTAAGTAACATATCCCTTAAGTATGGTTAAAATTTGAGGTTAATTGATCCCTTTGCTTGAAGATGAAAATGTCACCTCATTGGCATAACAATTTGAAAAAGAAAGAATAAATTGTTACCCCACTAGTGTGGCAACCAATTACTCCTTTTTCTTTATGCTCCATCCTCTTTATAATTATTATTGTTTTTTCTTAATTTCTCTTACAAAAACAAAAGATTATCATGGTGCAAAAAAAAAAAAAAAAAAAAAAAAGGTAGTGTACAAGAGCCACTTATCCAAATTTATATCCACCCTTTTAGGATTTGCGCCATCTCAAATTTCCATCTTCATCTTTTACACACTTTTTTTTTCTCTCTTCTCATATTCCTCGAATTGGCATCTATTGGTTAATCAGTAATCACTCGAGGATAATTAATTATTAGATGACAACTATATTTTCGTTATTAATTAGTTTATCCAATTGAACATGTATGGCTTGTAATAAATTTTTTAATACATAACATATATAAATACTAGCTTTGCAAATCGATATACTTATATACGTGCATTAACACATGAATATCAATGCTGGTATAAGACTATAAAAATTTACAAATATTGTTTAATTATAGTTCGAGTTGATAGCTTTTATCATTTGATTTTTTTTTTTTTTTTGTTATAAAACAATAATCAAACATGTAATTAGTTTTTTTTTTTGTTTAAAAACAAAGTAACCCAATTTAATTGACATATAAACATTTTATTTTCCTCAAATTTGACCTATTAAGAGGCATGTCGTGGTCTAAACAAACTTGATCTATTAATAGGCATGTTATGGTCTAAAACCAGCTTTCACGACTCCGGGTGAATATCCTACATATTCACTACTTTGCATTGGGGGGAAAAAAAATCTAAAATTGGTCCGAAAACGTGGAATATAAGCCTTGGTACTTCTCATGAATCTTAGAGACTATAGGAGGCTATTATTTGAGTGGTTGAAACCATCTCTTATTACTCTTGACTATTAACGTGACAAAATTTTGAAGAAGATCCAAAATTTGATTGAACTCATTCTTGGGCCTTCATATATAGACCTACTTTGTTATGGTCCTAAATCCTAAACCAACCTTTATAACCCTTAGAAACAGCCTACAAGTTAACTTCACTATTGGAAAATAAATTCTCGAAATTGGTCTGAAAGCGTGAATATAATCTTCAATTTTGGGCAAATTTTGACACCTCCCAACACAGAAAAGAATATGGATCTCACGAGACTAGGAGGCCATTTGGGTGACTCGAACCATCTCTAGCAATTCTTGGTTAATCAAGAGGTGTGTAACGCATTTTCGAGGTTTATCAAGAGGTGTGTAATGCAATTTCGAAGTTTGAACTTTGAATCATTGTCCGATTATTCTTTAACATCTGCCTGTAATTTTAGATTCCGGCGATTTTTCAGATATTTCCCTGAACAGACAGACACATTTATACTTCATGTTGGCACGGTGTATAGCAGAGAAGTCTAACAGTGACCACATCATCTGGCTGCGCCTGAAAACATAGAGCTCCGGTGAATAAGAAGATTACAGATTAAACGAGATAATTTAGTCTATAGTGCCCAGAAGAAATGCATGATTCAGTTTACTGATGCATGTCTAATCATCATGTACACAATATTTCCAAAGCTTCCAACGTTTGCTCACATAAGAGTTTCACAACTACCAGTACATAATTCTAGCAAGCTAAAACCAAATGATGAACATAGAAAATTAGACTACATAGATCTCATTGTGATGCGGCCACTTCACGAGCTGAGGGATCAACTTCACCTTCATTTCCACCCTTGGACTGCTTAAAAGCCTTGGAGATCTCATCAATTGGTATCAATGGAACATAGCTGAATACATCGTACCCTTTCCCTCTTAATTCAGAGATCGTTTTGTTGTATTTTTCAGACCAATGTGCAGCTGTTGGAACTGTCATCTCGGCTACCATGTGAATGGGTGGGAACTTGTCGAGCTTTGACCAGATTTTCACTGATTGATATAGAACCAACTCCTTCGATTCATTGGCAGCATATTGGGCTGCTGCTAGAGGACCGCCAACTTGGGCTTGGTGAACCACCTCTTTGGCTAGTTGGGTTGTTTGATCAATCACAACGTTGACTTGGGTTACCACCTGCTTAGCCAATGGAGGTGCATGCTCGTCGAATTTGGCACTAGCTACATCAACCTGTACAATTACAGTTAAATTCCCATAAGTTATATTTCACTACTTTTGATTTTCATAGATCTCTTTATAGTTAAGTTAATCTGGAAAGATTTGTAAGTATATAGGTCACAGATCATAATCAATGTTTGCGAATTGATAACAATGAACTTGCAACCGATAACAAAATAAGCAATAAAAGAAAGGACAACAAAACAGAGGATTTTGGTCTACAACTAAAGATTGAATCATAAACATTTCTGAGTCATTTCATTTCCTTGGCTAACAGAGACTATATAAAATAAGAGAGAATAGTCCACAATATGACACAACAAATTATCAATTTCGGTATAATTCTTTTCACCTTAAAGAGACATGAAAGTGAAACGAACGAAGTTTTATTTTCGAAATTCTTGTTATATTCATAGTCCTACATCAAATAGTACTTGTTTGACACTACAATTTGAAATAACTTTGAGCTCCATAAGGTGCTTCTCTAGCAGTAAGCAGTGCAGGAATGAATTTATTTAACTGCAAATTATTTACCTCACTTGCTTCTACTATAAAGAATTAAGCTCAAAATTATCACAAATTCTGAAAGATTAAAGATCAATATTTTACATAGCAAATCAGTAACACAGTTACAAGTATGAAATCACCAAATTCATAGTCCAAACTAGCTTATGTGTAGTTATGTTAACGTCTTTGTAATACCAAAGACGCAATATAGGTATGTGTCCAAGTGTCACACTCGATCATCTTATGGAGTGCTCCCTCCGTCCCTTAATTATATGACTATTTCTCTCTATTAAGTGAGTAATAAATAAAAGAAATAGGGATATAATTAAGGGACGATGGGAGTACGTAACACACGAAATACTATTAAATTGTTGTACCATTAAAAGGAGGGATCAAAATGAATTGAGACCTTCAAAAATTAATTAACTTCTACTAAAATCCTAATGATCAGATAATTTACCATAATCAAATAAACAATCAATTAACTAACAAACAACCAACTAAACACAACAATCGAGAAACCCAAAAAGAAAGAAAACACAACACAAATCAAGATAAGTAACCTAAATAAATCAAATCCCGTCTACATCACTACCCTTCGGCGTAAATAAAAGGAATCAGAAAATAAAAATTAAAAAAAATTATACCTTTTGATCAAGAAAAGCAAGGAGATGATCAGGAACATCCTTGAATTTATTGTATACAGGAGTGACCACAGTAGTAACAGCACCTTCAACAGTACCAACAGCTGATCTCAACGGTCCAGAATTAATCTTAGCATAATCATAAAGACTTGTCAACCACACGATTGTATTGATTGCAGCAGCTCTCACAAAACCCAGATGTTTCAATTCTTGTTGCTTATTTTTCTTCATTTCATCACCCTTTTCCATCTTAATTTTCCCAGAAAAAAGAAATTCAGAGATTGAATTATTTTGATAAAAACTTAAAAACCCAAATCAAATTAATTGAAATATATAGAAGGTGAAAGATTGTACCTTGACAATATCGAAATGACCAGAAGTTTCTTGAAGAAAATGATGTAAGGATGGATTGAGGAATCTTAAGATTGATGGTTTTGGGGGTATTATGATTATTATATTCTTGTATTTGGGAAAGAAAAGGGGAGAAAGATCTATAATATTCCTATGATCTAATGGTGGAAAATGAATCTTAAGAGGTTGTTGGGTATGGATCCCACAAGAGTTGGAATCTTTTTATATACTCCTATGTTCCTTCCTCAAACTTTTTTTTTTTCTTTTAAATACTATGATTATTTGACTCGCTTTGATTTTTATACCATTTATCATTCTTGTGTTTGATTATATTTTGTTATGTGGAATCTTGTTAGTGTCATTTTAATAAGTACTATTACAATGTATAGCTTTTGAAATTATTACTTGTGGAGAATTAAAGTTGTTGATAGTTATAGTTCTATATTAACAAGCGTGATAAATAAAACAGGCCAAATAAAAAAAAAAATGAAATATGAAACAATATCAGATTAACAAGTCAAAGGACGTGTTTCATAAAGAGTTTGTGCGAAATTAACTTAGTAATCCAATATTACCTAACTGCTCACTAAATAAGCTAATTTGAAGTGTTTGGTGGTGAGCTGATTCAAACAGCTTATTCCACCATATAAGCTCCTTAAAGAAGCCTTTTTAATAGCTGAGTTAATATGTTAAGGTGAAATTACACTTATATTTCCATTTAATCTAAAGTCTTATCTCAACTACTTATCCCCACTATTAGTCTATTGGTCATTTTGCATACTTAAATAGTTTTAAGCAATTAACTAATATCTTTTTACAGTCAGTAAAATCAAATCAAATAATACAATCAACTAGTCAAAATCAGTAAACATAATCAGTTTCAGTTGTTCACCAAACACGACCAAAATAGGATCAACATGACCAAACTATTGTATCTTCGCCTCAAGCATCCTAGAATAATTACACTTACGTATTTCTTTTAAGATTAAAGCTTTAAATTTTAATTGGATACCTTCACTCACACAAAATTTTAGGAACTAAAATATTGTAGTACTCCCTCCGTCCCTAAATTACATTCTTCTTTTTAACATTTATTCCTCACATAATAGAGAGAAAGAGAAATGTAATTTAGGGACGGAGGAAGTACATATTATTCTTTCAACATCAAATAGTAAAATTTTACATTACGGAGAAAAAACGTGAAAATAAAAACAAAAGAAATTTAAAATTACTTCCTTTTATGATATTTTTTTTTAGTGATGTGACTATGTGAAGACAATATTGTGATAACTTTTACACCGAATTTGATTTGATTTAAAAACAAACAACAAAGGAAACTGCGGGCAGAAATGTGTGGTTGAGAAATTGGAGACTATTGGTTTGGCCATGTGGCAAATGTTGGATACAGACATAATTGTTGCTCCAAAATATCTTCTTGGATTACCATGCCTTAATTCTTCAAAAAAAAAAAAAAATACTCCTATACTAAAATAAATTTGTCATGTATTCCTAAATTAATATCATTTAGGTAAAATTTAAATGCTCATTTATTGCCTTGGGGCATTCGTTAACAAGATCCTATAAAAAAAATTAAAAAAAAAAAAATCATGTTTTTAATTAATTTAAGAAAAATTTTAAATTACCACAAAAAAATATAACAATTTTCAAAATAACCACCCGCACGCTGCACCCAATTCACGGGTGGATTTCTATTATGTAGACCCACCTGACGGCTAATAACGGTTATGTCTAAGTATTACAATCAGACCTATTTTCACTCCACCCCCTTAAACCAGTTTATTGTGTACAAAATAACCTAGCACCAAAAGAAAACAATTAAAAAAAACCAAGAGCTTGCTATCTAAATTGCCACTACTACTGATTATCTTCTTCCTGTCACACTAACAGTCGTTGGATTGGGCCCACATCATAGAAATCCACCAAAATTTTAAAATGGGTGGCAATCTAAGTAGTTTTTGAATTTAAGGGGTGGTAAAGTAAATAAAAAAATAAACAAGTGATTATTCTAAAAATGGATAATTTTTTAGTGATAATTTAAAAAATTTCCATTAATTTATATACTTTGTATTAATATATAACTGTCTACCTCAGGCCATAGTTCGGCTGGGTTAAGGCCCTTCCAAGCCCACTACAGCAGTTTGGTCTCGATTGCCAATCCATGGGCCATAAGTTCATAGCACAAATAAAATGATAAAATATCAAATAAATTTGACATTGAAGCTATTTATTGATTCCAATCTCATTATACTAGTACAAGAAACAAGATTTTATTATCTGATCAGAACAAGGTATAAGGACCACAATTCATGTTGACACAATGCATATTATCTGAAGTTTTAATGGTCACCTATATCATCTGGTTACGCCCGAAAACAAAGAGCTCAGATGAATTGAAATTACAAATGTTTAACATGAGATTACAATGTTGTGTGCCCGGTAAAGGCAGTAAGTTTTTTCATCAGCTACTTGATTACAATTGACACACTTTGACACAAGAAAATTTACTCAAAAGAAGAGAATACCGCTCTTACAGCTAAAGCCGAACATCCAAAGAAAGACAGGCTTACCTTTCGAATGGATCCCCTCTATTTGAGTTTGAAGATGGATAAACAGCTGCAGCTACTTTATGTCTCAGATTGAATTTTTGGGCAATCAATGGCCGAACATCTTCCACCCTAGCCAAGCTCTCGAGAAATGGAATTAAGTGCAGTAGTTCTTGATCTGAACGGTCATCAAACCAACTCTCAATGGGAATTCCGTTGTCCACTTGAAACCCGAATGCCTACATCAGACAAACTTGCCTTAAATTTTCTGACAACCTAATACAATAATTGCTTGAACACCATGCTAAGTAAAAATATTACCTGTCTTATCCCCATGATTGACAACCTAATCGTGGGGATAAGTAGTTGAGACAAGGTTGTAGATTATTTGGGAGTATTTTTGTAAATTCGGTTACAAATATACAGTGCAATGACAATATTGACCACAGGAAAATGGTATAGCTGTTATGAATGAAACTCATCTTACTAGATGCATTAGATCAAAAGAAAATAAACAGACTAGTTTAGAACAAATACCTGCGGGGAATTGTCGATTATAATAACACGTGACAAATCACGACCAAGAACAGATAAATCTTTTAAGTAGTTTCCTTCCACATAAACACATGATTCACGAAATACACGATGACGAAATACCCTCCTCTTTGGATCCAACACATTGAGAAGCTGTTCAGCATAAATACTTTGGCTGGCGGTAAAAATAATTATCTCAAAAAGACCGGCAACCCTTTCCATAAAATCATGAAGGTAGGGACGACATCGGACATATACAGTATGGTCCCTCTCATTGAAGTTGACAGTAAATGTGAAGTCTGCATCACCACAAGGTTCAAGACTGGAATGGACTAATGTCTCTGCCATGAAAAAAGAAGTTTGCTTTAAGTTAGAGAACACGTATTGATGTGAATCTTTGGCGCACTGAATTTATCATACAAGCTAAGTTGTTCGGGCTCTATACTTCGCCTCAAGCACATTCGGGGTATGGACAATATATAGATTTTTTTTTTCCATAGAGTAGCCAGGTCTTAAGAATAGACGCATACCCATGAATGATGAATTTCAAAGTCCGAATAACATAGCAAATAAGTTAAGGAACCACATAATGCAATATATAGTATATGGACTTTCTCCAGCACTGTTAACCTTACTAACCATCAAGGTCCAAGACAAGAGTGTTTGGGGGGCATCTACGGGTTTGTTTAGGAAGCAGCATCTGGCGAAATGTTGGAACAACTGTTGACAATTCGGGTAAATTTTTTATAAAGAAGTACGGATCAAAATCATCGAGATCCTCATAATATTCCTCGTCCTCCTCCACAGATGCATCAACCATCACAGAATCTTGTCCATACTCGTCCAAGCATTCCAGTTTTGAATTCTTCATAGCAAGGTAAATCGCTGAGACTTCTGAAGACATGCAGGCTTCCTTTGTGTCTGGATGATGAAAGATTGGAAAACCATATGTTCACAATGACTTATAATTATAACACCAAAGAATTCTACTCCAAGTCAAGCAAATACAGCAGATGAAAGATAGCATTTTTGGATATATCTAGGACTTCACCTGTTTCCGAAATATCCTCCCCGGCACTTTTTGATAAGTGAAATGATGGTGAAAAGATAATACCCGAGTCACAATGAGCACTCTCCTCATTCCATTCCTATAAAAATATTGAGCAGATACAGAATCAATGTCAATTAAATTAAAATACATAGACCATTAAGCTTTGCGATTTTGCATGACCAAGATAACAATGTAGAATCCCACAGTGGCAATCTTCTAGAAATAAGCAGTTCTTTTAAAAATCCTAATCAAGTAGACTTTATCATTTCTCCTTCTACCCATACAAGCAAACTTTTTCATTACTCTCTTTTTACACGTCTTTCTGATTCAATACCTTTGTCAGTGTTTTTCTTCACATGCAAGAAGCCTCTGGTGACAATAGCTAGATCACTAGGTCAGTTGAACAAGATCTTGCGTTATTTCATTTTTATGGCTTGCTATACAGTCAAATCCACTTTCTTAACAAGATACTTCATATTAAACTCAAATAAATAAATAATACTTGATCTAGCATGCATCCAAGAGGGTGTAGCTACAAGAGATGTCAGTAATTAATTTTTCGTTTCTTTGATCTAATAAGATACAATTAGTTTCGATATTTTACTTTATTCAAAGCTTAAACTCTCATGGAATATTCTATTAACGAATATTATTTATTTAATTGCTTGGTTTGACAGACTTTCTCAACGGTTATGTAATGGTTTGGTTAACAAAGATATTCTGATAAGAATTATGGTATAGAACATGATTTTACGTAACTTTGTGAAAAACATATTCTTTCACCTACTAGAATATGCTCCTCTTTGCCGCATTTTCATATATAATGATTTGGACTCAAGCCGCTAAATTTATGTATCTACGTAAGGAAAACACCTCACCCTTCAATAAAAACACCAAATGTTTTGACAATTGAGGGTAGCGTCTTGGCTTCCTTTGGGCCAAGGCAAAGCAAGGCAACGCATCAATAAAAAGAGACATGAGACAAAGAGTAGACCAAAAGCATAAATAAGATAGTTTCGAGCACCAAAGAAGCCTCCTATATTAAGAATCATCTTGATGCATGATTTTGCTTGGAGTAATTATGGTATCCGAAGGACGAATTTCAAGGCTATTCAATTAATTGAACAATTTTTGGAGATTTCGAGAACCGGAGATGAAAAACACACGGAATGGTAAGGGATGCATACTGGGGTCATATGATGTTATTTGGAACCACATATGTCTATTAGTTAGGTACATAAAGGTTGTGGTAGGACTAGTAGCCTTAAGTTAACAAATAGAGGTATATAAAGTAATGGCTAATTAATAGTTTAGAGGCAAAATAGATTGTTGCAAACTTCCAACCAACTAAATGGCTTCCTAAAGTGTCATGGTTTCCATGAGAAGTACCACCTTCCCGGATCCGGAAAATTCGAAAATTGCTCAAAATTGAAGGTAATCAACCCTTTTGGACTAAGTTCGGAAAATTATCCTAAAATCGAAGTGAAACTGTGAGGTATCCTCGAGGTCATACAAGTTAATTTGGAACCATAATTGAGTTTGGGTCGACCATGTGGTTATATAAGAATATGTTGCATTAGTAGTTAAAAGTTACAAGAATTGGTTTTAATCACCAATTACCAAATTCATTACTTAACAAATTACCATACTACTATGTAACTATGTTATTGACTCTATATCATAATGGTTGTCTTTAGTTGATTGTTTACAATTATTCAACCATAATGGAATGAATGAAGCTTTTTCAATGAAAATTTTTATGGAATATAATCTCATGTTTGGCTACAATAGTCATTATTAAAGAAAAATCACCACTTAATGTCTTATTTTTTTTCCGTTTTTTCTTTTTGTGTATTTTTCCTTAATTTTTCATATTTTCCCTTTTTTCTAATAAAATACATCCTCCCTTTTTTTTAATTGCACCATTTGGATTGGGCACGAGATTTAAGGTAAAGTATAAAAGATGAAGTATTTCAAAAGTGCCTATCTGAAAAATTACAAATGAGAGATGGATTAGGTGGGGTAATAATGGTTATTATCACATGTGATCAAGGATAAGTAGGGAATTTTGTGTGTGAACACAACCAAAAAGTAATCAAAGCATACTATATGGGAAATGATGCAATTAATATGCAACTTCCCAAAAAGGAAAATGGTGCAATTAAAAAAATGAAGGAAGTAAATACAAGTTTTATATTTGAAAAACAAAAATAAAATAGTTCAATATTTTTAATTGAAGTACCATATCTTATGTAAACAAATTACGCAAGTAACATATCATATGTAAACAAAACTCCTCACTCATCACCAACACAAACAACCCTTCCTTCCCACAATACCTTATTCCGGGGTGAAAACAATGTCCAAACCTCAAAAAAAGTGCAATTGGCCCCCTAAGAGCTCCTAAAAAATCAAATACCCATTCTCATAATTTTCCCAAGCTCAATCCTCTTTTTGGGATTTTTCCCACCTAAAAATCAAATACCCATTCTCATAATTTTCCCAAGATTTTTCCACACCTTTCCCTATTTTCACCTCTTTTTAACCCTGTGTTCCCAATTTTCGACTTTATAAAGAAAATCCTGGGAAAAATAACAAGCTTAGTACTCATGTTGGATTCCACCAAAAAAAGGTTATCACATTTTCACAAATTTTGAGCCATTAATATGTTACTGTAAATTGGCTGTTCATTGGGTATACAAGCTAAATCCAAATTAAAGCTCTATAGGGAAAGATGGGCAACTCAAAAGCCTTCTCTAGGAAAAGGTGGTGTGCTTAACCAATTAGTATGCACATAAAATTCTCACAGGAGTGCTTCATGGATTTGACAGTTTCGTGGCTTCAAGGCCGGACAAGAGGACCCGGCCATCTCATGTAACCTAGAATGACACAGACCTGACCTTGAACAGCTGAACCTATAGCAGTTTTGGTGGTTAAATACTCAAGTTGTTCTAAACTGCTAATTTTGGTACAAAAAGGTATTCACCAAAAAAGAACATCACCATTATGGTCTGCTAACCTGACACGGCAATTGTCTGCTTTCACATGTTACAACAAATACTACACCCCTCTATCTTAGTAAAAATCTGAAGTAAATATTATTCGTATCCTTAGCCTTACAGTTAATCTGTTATTTTCCATTGATTATTCCAGTGCCTTGCCTAAGACTTGGAGGAGATTTCAATAATGCCAAATCTTCCAGGACAAACAGAAAACGTATGCTTAAGATACCCCTAATTTTTACTGGAGCATGCACACACACACACACACACAATGACACCATAAACATAGAGATAACACTTAAAAGAGATAGATAATTGCAAAATGCAATAGGCATATTATTAAGAGAACCCACCCTTGTAAACCACCATGGCTGAAAGAATGAGAGGGGGGGGGGGGGGGGGGGGGGGGGGGGGGAAACAAACATGAACATATTAGAAGCAGCAAAAATAATTACCTTGAGGTCTGTAGAACCATTACTAACTACATCTGAAACCAAAGATACATTGCAGGCATCATCTTGCATCAAGTTGTATGTCGAGGTCAAGCTTACAGTAGCGGAATCTACATTTTCTTTAGCTACAGACCTACCTGAAGTTAAAAAAAAAAAAAAATTTAAAAATTAAAAAAAAAAACAGCCAGATGATAATATACGGGTAACAGTGTGATATCACTGTCCTGATCAGACCATAGCCGCAAGGCACAGACTTTGACTTGTCATCACAATAAAATTAATGATAATATTTTAGCCAAATTAAAGATCAAGTAAAATGTGTTTGCTGACATTATCAATAGCAATCAATCTTTCAAGTTCTAACTTTAAAATCCAAAAGCAGGATGCAGCAACACAATAGTATCCAACTCAAAATTCGTTGCCCTTGAACTAAATTACTAGTGCCAAGGATTTTTCAAAAGCCTTGAATGGAAATACTCGAATATGAGTCTTCAACTACAACAGTTAAGCATGGAACAACCTGAGACTAGTCTGTTGGACACCTCCAGAGTGCACAGCCCCTCTATGCATCCAATTAACATCAACTAAATGTTCATACCATATAAATCACACACTTAAGTTAAACACCAAAATAACCTAAAGCTTTAGACCTTAAACATTATTTGCTAATACATGTGCACTCCCTCTATGCATCCAATTAACATCAATTAAATGTTCATACCATATAAATCACATACTTAAGTTAACCAACACCAAAATAACCTAAAGCTTTTGACCTTAATTATTATTTGCTAATACATAATTATCCTATTATAAGCCCATGGTTGTCTTGGTTCAATATCAGATGACTCACAACATAATCACAATTGTTTGGTTCCTATGGTAAAGAATCTGTTAATGTAGTCAAACACGATGCATAATCGCAGTTATGTCAACACCAACAAGATTGTCAAGCAGTTGTTACTTCTCCTCTACCATTCTTTAGTAAAATTGTCTTTCTATACATTGGAGGCAATCACTAAAACAATTAATAGAAAAATTCATCAGTCCATGAGTTGTAAGTTGACTTGTGACAACATCTGCTTATTTATTATCAATAAAGTCACCAGATAATACAAGTATTTGGATCCATAAAACCCAACCAACCACCGGTTAGACTTTTATGTCTGTTTCAAACACAAAATCCTGCTACTACACTATTGATTCAGAACATAGTAAGTGGACAGCAAAAGAGATAAAGAGAAGGTGAATATGACAGAAATGGAAAGAATAGAAAGAGCTTATTTTCATCATCATACATTAATACTTCCCTTCCAATCAAGCTTTTTGCATTTATTGGTTTCCTTCCAAATACATCTTTTTAGATCCTTTCATTTCATTCATTACTATTAGATTTCCTTTCCTATTAGAGAGGAGGAACAAATAATATCACACATTATTCATATTTAGCACCAAAAAAACCTATCAACCATATTGTACCTAGTGGACTTTCACTTAAATGAGGAAAAGGAATAGTGAGTTCACAAAAGTGCAGAGTTGCATAAGTGATAAATCTTGTGTTGCTTGAAAGGTTCAAATGTCCTTTTTTCGTAAGAATACATTCAAACATAATTTCTACAATTAGTTCTAATTATTTTTATTGCTTGCAGATTCTGAAGTTTCCAGCTAAACATCAACAACAGTAGATCTGGCTGTTTAAAGCTCACCTTTGCATACAAGATTGGCACTTCATCTTCAAGTGATTGACTAGGTCTTTAAAAAAATTAAGAGCTCAATAATAGCTATCCCCTAAAGTGAATCAACACAAACCCAAATAAGGAGTCCCGGACATCTTCACATTCTATTTGGGGCGAATTTCAGTGCATAGCCTTAAGAAAGGACAGGCGAATTTAACACAAACTAAAAACACATATTACAAACATAATGATTAAGATTTAATGCAAACGACTTGAAAAAAAATTGCCACAGTGCAATCCCCATTGAAACATGGACAAAAACTTCAATATAAGTCATGCACAAACACCATCAGGATTCTGTGAAAATCACAGCTTAAAATTTAAAGGCTACTTATCAAGGTTGAGACATTTACAGAATACAATTATACAAAGCATGAAGTTAGATAGATGAGTTTGATATGCAAGGTTTGTATTAGATAAATGAGATTGATATCAAGAGATCACTATTCCACATGCCACATATCATGCACTGTGTCAATCAATGTGTATTATATTACATTTAATACAAATTCAAAATTTTAGGAAACAGCAGCAGAAATGTGCAAATAGAGCAGTGGCAACATCTTATTTTTAGCAATAAATGGGATTTTTCTTACCATAGTTTGATTTTCTAGCAGATGACGTAATAAAATCTGCACCTTTCTTCGCAACAACTTGAACATTTTCAGATACCTTCTTCTGAGATCTCAGTGTTCTTGTGTTGTTAGGCTCTCGAGCCGAACTTTTAGAAGAAACTCTCTTCTTGGTCTGCATTGCCAAAGTTAAAATGCTTTGGACTTTATTATTTACCACACTTCAGTCAAAAACCAAATTCGGATGTTCAGCTGCAAAACCAAATATCTCCTTTGAGATTATGGATCACGGCGAAGAAAAATATAGATAATCTATAGATAGCCTAACAAAACATTGCTACAATAAACTGCTTGACAATGCACTGCAAGTTTATGTACAAGACCTTAGATTATATCCCACTTGACTTCAGATACACTAGTAAGTTGTAACATACAAACTTAAATGTAGTCTAGTCAATCTAAAACACAAGCAATCAAACTGCTAATGATACTCCTTGTATCAGTTATAAGTGAGAAAACTCAAATTCTGCAATGAGAATTAAATATCAAGACTCAAGAGTCTCCTACCAAAGACTTCCCAATTTAATAGATACTAAAATCAACAATAAATATGGCAGGAAAAAAAATACTCATAAAGTATAATCACACCTATATATCAAAATACCCCAAAGAAATATACAAGAAATACTGCTACTTGCATCAATTACACGATTCAAATCCTCGAAAGGCGAACAAGCAACTGAGTTACATTCTTCTTCCTATCTACTGAGAGTAACAAACAAACAATTCAATCCCATGCCAGAACCAACTACAATGAGCTTAAATTTTCTTCTGTTCTTAGCAGATTACACAGTAACACCACAAATTGAGAGCTCAAAACAAGTAAATAGTACTGAAAAAAAAAAAAATGAATCATATTCCAATTCCAGTTGTAATAGTTCAAATCATAGATATACATCTCACAACCCAAAATATCCAAGAAAATATTCATCTTAATTACAAAATCATTAATCTCATACCCAATATAATTATATGATTTCCCAGTATAAATTACAAATTCAGCTTCTTAAACAGAAATGGGAACAAATCTTCTAATGTTTCAAATCATGCAGATTACTAAAAATGCACCAATAATTAATTACTCCATAAATCTCAAAATAAACTACTCTAAAACTTTACCAGATTTCCCACAAATAATATCAACCCACAAAATAAAATTAAAAATAAAAATCCCCCAAATAATATCAACCCACAAAATAAAATTAAAAATAAAAATCCCCCAAATTACTGAAAAACACTTCAAATGTAGCCCAACATAAACCCTAGAAATTTCAAACCCCAGATAAAAACCCAAGATTTAAACTTGAAATGTGAGCTAAAATGAGCTAATCAACAGTACCTGAACTCGATTTCAGCTTCACTAATAAACCCAGAACAAAAAAATTAATTTAAGAGAGAGAAAAACAAAAACCCAGTATTTATTTTCAGTAATTTAAAGGAAGTAAAAGAAGAACTGAAAATAGTTTTAATTAATTTCAACTTTTTTGAGTTTTTTTTGAAGATTTGAAAGTTTTTTCGTTTTCCCTCCAAAGAAGAAAGAGAAAGTGAAAGAGGGAAAAATGAAAAATGAAAATGAAAATTGGAAAATGAAAATTCAAAATAAAAATTTCAGAAAAAAAAAAATGTAATGGCGTATTTCGTCTGAATTTCAGAGGAGAGAGAAAATAAAAATTATATGGCCGCCTGTTGAAGATAACAAGTATAAATTAAATTAATTTTTATATTTTTTTCTTTTTAATGTAATTACTATTAAACCACGCGCATTCAAAAGAATTAATACACGCGCTAATTAAGATTTTGACACGTGTTTGTTTTGTTGAATTGACCAATAATAGAGGGCTGTGATTTGAGGGGAGGATTTTAGCGCGTATGATGAAGGATTGATGAGTATACAATACGCATACGTTTATTGTGTATTAAATACTCCGTACAAAAAAGTGAGGTTTTTTACTTTTTTTGACTTTTTTAGTTTTAGTAGGATTAAATATTTGCAAGTTGGTCCTTGTGATTTTTGCTTATTGTTTAAAAGACCTTTGTATTAGTCATGCTAAATAAGATGGATCCTTTTATCTAATGGCTAGTTGTATCATGAGAAAGTGGTCTTTTGTTATTTTTTTTTTTTTGAGGGGAAACGTTAGCAGGATTATTATTTCAAATCAAGTTCCGACAAGGCTAAAACACCTTGCGGGATAGAGTCGATACAAATAAGCTCCGAACAAACACGAGTATCCCATCTTGCAACAAGGTGGGCTACTGTATTTCCTGCTCTACGAATATGAGAAATATTAAAAACATGAAAATTGCTAGCTAACAGCCGAATATCATCATATATAAGCCAAAGGGGAGAGACCCCAATTTCAGCCTTGCCAATTTTGCTCGTAACTGACAAAGCATCGCCTTCAATCCACACCATCGAGTGACCCATTCTCCTAGCCATCTTGCACCCAAACCGAACAGTAGCAGCCTCCGCCAATTCAACCGACCAGTTCACCGGGATTCGCTTTGTGGCAGCCCACAAGATCTTACCAGCACTGTCCCTTGCAACCGCTCCAAGACCCCCAGCAACACCAACACCAACATGGGCATCAACATTGATTTTAATAGTGTCTGGCATAGGGCACTTCCACTTTGTTACGCAGCTCTGTCTTGCGAGAGCAGGGGATTGCACCACTTTCTTGGTGTAAGAACAGTGTTCACGCACCATTCGAAGAAACCCAGCAGCAACATACCTCATGTCAAGCTCATCCCTCACAAAAACACGCTTGTTTCTACAAAACCAAACAGCCCACGCAATGGTTAAAATGCTTCTCAAATCATCCCTCCCAACTCTTGTGTTCATCCATAGCAGCCATTCTGTAAAGGGGGCGTGACGTGGGGAGTCAGCAATAATGTCATTAAGATCAAAAGAAGTCCACACTTTCTGCACACTAGAGCACTCAAATAGCGCATGAGCGATGGACTCCACCTCAATACCACACCCACTACAGCGATCATCCAAGGCAATGTGACGACGATGAAGCTCTTTTTTGACCCCCATACTACCTTTGCAAGCTTTCCACACAAAGTGGCTAAGCTTCGAGGGGCCACCAAGACCCCACACCACACTCCACACCTTCCTTTCATCCTCATTCAACACATGAGTAGCCCCTAATTTACCAAGCCAATAAGCAGATTTAAATTGGGATAGCTGTCTATATTATCATATGTTTAAGGTGAGATGTGAATTTAAGTGATAGAATTCCAATACATTTTAATACAGAGTATGTGGATTAGGGGGAAAAAAAAAAAAAAAAAAATAGGGAATGTTTTGTCTAGATTATTTTCAGTTCACTTCATTTCTTAATTTCCTTCTCTCATTATATATTAAGTTCAGACAATTAGAACAGGCCCTTAATGTTTAGCTTTCATTTATAGATATGACACAGTCTTATATCCTCTACCTTTTAAAAAAAAAAAATTAAAATTACTACTTGCTTTGTTTTTTTAGTTGACACCGCTTAACTTTCGTAGTATTTTACACATTACACTTTGACTTACTTTTGTGATTTATAAATACAATAAAACATAATCATATGAGATCTTGTTGGAACCGTCCTGATATATATATATATATATATATATATATATATATATATATATATATATATATATATATATATATATATATATATTATTAATATCCAATTTTATAATTTTACAATGTTAATAATGAAATATATATTAGTCGTTAAAATATGCATTAGCAAGCATGATAATAGAAAGAGTAAATCATACAACTACTCCCTAAACTTAGCCAAATGTTGCACTTTACTCACTAATAAACTCTTAAAAGTTGCAATTTACTCACTACTCAGGTGGCTGGAGGTCATTTTTCAGGTAGTAACCTGATATAGCAGGTTAACTCCCTAAACTTTGCCTAAACTATTATACTAATAGGTAAACTCCCTAAACTTTGATATTTTTTTAATTTAACAATCTAATCATACATTTGTAAGCTAATGGGAACTAACTAAATTTTTGACTTGGAAAAAAAATTATTTTTTCCTTTGCACTAGTTTGGTTCTTTTTTTTTTTTTTTTTAAACAATTAGGAATCATTGTTCTTCGAACAAGATGAGCATATTCATTGTGTGCCATTATATATCACATATTAATTAGTTTGGTTGTCTTTTCTTCAAAAATAAAAATGTTTGAATGTTTGATTTATTATACACATTAAACTCAACAAAAGTTATAATTAGCAGACTTTAGTAGAGAACCTAGTACTAAAAATCCCTTATCGCCTCCTTATAAAAAAAAACTCTCATTGTCGTATGAATTTGCAGTTGCGTGCGTTTATTAAAAAAAATACTTAAAGTTCAAAATTTTGTGAAACGAACATGATCTAGAAAAAAAAGTTAAGAATTTTTTTGTGATGTTGAAATTAAGATTGCTTAATAGCGCGGTTGTTTACTTATATTAGTACGTGGCTATAAAATATTCTAACTAAAACAACAAAAAAAAAATTAAAAAACCAAATATATATATATATATATATATATATATATATATATATATATATATATATATATATATATATATATATATATATATATTGCACTATAGTTGTTGGAGTATATATATATAGCTGTTGTTAGAATTTTATTACATAATAATCGTTTTTTAATAATAATAATAATAACAATAATTCTTAACTATAGTTCAATATTTTATTAAAAAATGATTATTATTATTATTATTATTATTATTATTATTATTATTATTATTATTATTATTATTATTATTATTATTATAATTCTTAACAATAGTTCAATAATATTTGTTACAGAGTATTATTGTTTTTGTAATGACTAGCTAATTAAAAATCATGTGAGGAAGTTTAGGGAGTTCTTGCATTTTACCTGTTATTGAAGGTCAAAACTCAAGTGAGTGAGTGATTTGCAACTTTTGAAAGTTTAGTGAGTGATCTGCAACTTTGTGCAAAGTTTAGGGAGTAGTTGTGTAGTTTACTCATAATAGAAAGGTGTCAACTAAAAAAAACAAAGAAAGTATATTGCAAAGGAAAAGTGTTACTACTTTGAAACATTCATGATAGGGAAGGGTAAGCCATTTGAATTTACTAAAACTACGTGACGAAATCAAACATGTGAAAACATGAAAATTTCAATGTTTTGTAACAAATAGTTAAAAATGTTCAACATGGTTCATACGAGTCTATTTAGTAATTTAGAACATTAAATCATATTTTTTACTTCCAAGTTTTTTATAGTATATTCCACTTCCATTCCTTTGTGTTAATTACAACTATCACTAGTTTTAGATAGACTGATAGAGAGAATGTAACATATAGGTCATACGGAAGAAAAGAAAAAGGTAGGTCGATATGATGAATGTAGTTATTGTAAATTTGTAATACAAGTATTAATTAAGAAAAACGAGTGTTGTAAGAGATTTATATAAGAAATAGTATGTTGTAAGTGGAATAAAGTGAAGTAAAGTTATTAAAAAAAACATTTACCGAGAATGGAGTCAATGACAGGATAAGAAATACGGCTATTTCACCAAATGTCACTAAGTAATTTAAAAATTCACCAAATACCATCGGACTTTTCAGAATTCACCAAATGCCACCCATTTTTTAAAAATTTACCCCGAGTGCCATTAATGACAACACCCGTTAACTTCGTTAGTCATTAGGGGTTGATCATGACACATGTCATGATATAATTGGTTAATTTATCTTAATTCATAAAAATTAAAAAAAAAAACAAAAAATTTAAAAAAAAAAAACCACAAAATTTTCCCAGCCATCTCCACCACCGCCAAACCCTAGTCCCACCCCTTACCTCGCCGGGAAACGGCCGGCCACCACCTTAACCACCAAATATCGCCCCGCCGGCCCTTTAGCCCCCCACCTGACCCACCGCCGACCCCCAAAACCACCCACGCTGCCCGCCCCGACCCCAAAAACCACCCACACGTATAGTCGCCCCGACCCCAAAAACCACCCACACGTACAGTCGCCCCGACCCCAAAAACCACCAATAAAACGCCCCTCCTCCCTTCTCCCACCGTCGAAACGACCGATTTTGAGGGTGGGAAAGGGAGGAGCGGCGATTTTGGCGACTGAGGTAAGGAGAGGGTGCTTGATTTTGGTGACGGAGGTAAGGCGACCGATTTCAATGTTGGTGGTTTATGGGGTCGGGGCAGTTTGTGTGGGAGGTTTTGGGGGTTGGCGGTGGGTCGGGTGGGGCGCTTAAGGGCCGGCCGGCCGATTGTTGGTGGTTAAGGTGGTGACCGATAGTTTTCCGGCGAGATAAGGGGAGGGGCTAGGGTTTGGCGGTGGTGGGTAGGTGGCTGGGAAATTTTGGTTTTTTTTTTTTTATTTTATTTTTATTTTTTTTTAATATTTATGAATTAAGATAAATGGTCTAAACATATCATGACATGTGTCATGATTAAACCCTAATGACTAACGGAGTTAACGACCGTTGGTCATTAATGGCACTCGGTGAATTTTTAAAAAACTGAGTGACATTTGGTGAATTCTGAAAAGTCCAATGACATTTGGTTAATTTTTAAATTACTTAGTGGCATCTGGTGAAATAGCCGTAAGAAATACGATCAATTGTAAGAAACGAAACTAATATAATGCGGTAGTTGAAGCAAGGATCTAAATATTAAGAGGTAGATGAAAGTTTGATTTGGGTTGCAATAATAGAATTTATAAGGGCATGAAGTGCAAATTACCAAGAAGTTAAATTTCAGTTAAACCTTTAAAAATGAGATAAAGCTTTGTTAAGAGAATCTTTTAGCATTAAGACAAAATTGGGTGACATGCCACCCTGGCAAATTGAAATGCAAGTGTACGGGCCATTGAACACAAAAGTGTACTATGGCTTTCAAAAGCCCAGATTATTTTTTCATGGGCTTTATATTTGACTCACCAATTTTCAAAACTTGAAAACAGAATATAAAACTATAGCCCACATCGGTATTTGTATCATTACAAATTAAATTTAACTAAACTGAACTAAACTGAAACTACGAATTCAGTAGTACGGAATGATATTATTTGAATGATGTATGAGAGTATGTCTTTTGTTGACCAATTAGGGAACTTCAAATGAGTAAACAAGTAAAAAATATTGACTATACGAATATACCTTTAGTATCGCGGCAGATTATCATATGCAACATTGTAACTAGGGTTTTTTTTTTAACCGTAAGCACGCATTGGAAAAGAAAAGCCGCAGACAAACTACATCTGTTTCATATTACATACAACAAAGGAATATTTTATGTCTCACCCCCTTTGTTGCAAGTAATATGAAACAAAAGTACTCGGTTTTTTTTCCCTCATGAAAGTCAATTCAAAACCCTAACAATCAATATCTTAATCCACGTACTGTATTTAATAAAAGTAGTAAAAAGTTGATAATTGAAAGAATGTAATTAATATGAGTAGAATTCACTTAAGTAGTACTCCGTGGTTTTTCATGTGTAATGAATAATGATACTCCGTATATGTAAGCTGTAAATAAACATTTAATAAATTCATGTATTGGCAATTTGGCATTAATCATGGAATTAAATTACATATCAATTTGTGTGATAAAAAAGTTAACTCCTTAATGAGCTAAAAAAAAATAGGAAAAAGATATATGCAGCCCTTAAGGAGCTAAAAATGGAAAGAGTTGATATTAAACAAACATTTATTACACATTTACACCGATTTACTCGTGAATTGTTGATAAATTCCCAACTTAATACTAAAAAAAAAAAAAGAAGTATATTAAATGCTTATATGCAGCCCTAAGGGCTGCATATAGCATTACCCAAAAAAATATTTCTTTTCTTGAAATTAAAACTCAAGAATTGAATCTAATTAAACATCAACAAATTACCATAATTCATTAGGTTCTTGGATATTGATGATTAATCAAAACAGCTAATTTCGATAATTAAATTAGTATAATGGATTTAACCACAACTTTAACAATTTTAGAAATATAATGTTACAACCAATTATAATTGGAAATTAAGAACAAAATTCTTAACTAGTCTTTTATAGTATTATTTATGCATAGGGAAAGATCGACAAACTAATTTTGTAAAATATTTGGTTCAAGAACCTTAAAATATTTGGTTCAAGATCCTTGCACTACTATGTATTACATTTTTTTTTTTAATAATCTAGATTTATTAATTTTTGCATTGGATCTTCGAACATAGTCGGCTGTAATGTCAATATCCTCGAACCGCCTGAGTATGATCCGCACTTGAGGATGGCACAGCCCAGTCGGACAGTATAGATCTTGGTAGTAGGTAGCATTATTGTTGGTGCCGAAGTCGTCCTTTTTAAGGTGAAAGACGGCGGTTCCGATGGTCTGTTTGATAAAAAACCACGCCGTAGAATAGATTTCTACGGTGAAGTTGAACTGAAGTAGTTCCCAGTTCGATTTTTATAATTGCGGAAAGTCCCGTTCTCCTTGTGGCCAAGAAGTGTAATGCAATTACTAATCCACTTCCCGTCAATCCGGCCTCTAACGTAGGTTGCTTTCCCATTGATATGACTCATCTTCGGTTTGATCTTCAACTCCAAAATCCACACCGTCCGGTCAAACTTTAGGTTGCTTAATAAACCCATCAATAATTTTATTTATTTATTTTTTTTTTTCTTCGTTAATTTCTCAACTATGATATTATGAAACTAGGTGTAGTAGCAAATTAGCCCCAACACTTTTATTGCAGGTGTAAAGTAACCCCATAACTTTTACTTGTAGCAAATTAACCCCACAACTTAATATAATTGTGCAATCAAAACCTATACATCAAATTTGAGCAAAATCACATTAAAATATATAAATTTCATAAAATATACTCCAATAAAAGACAAAATAAAGTTAAAAAAAAATTAATTACATCCAAAATATTGTGCATATACATTATCATACATATTAAATACATACTATAAAATATAGAAATTATCGACACTGAAATATGACAAAGGGCGAAAAAATTAACGGAATTTAGCAAACCATCATACTTGATTAATCTCTTCAATTGCTCACATTTAATTGAAATGGTAAGAAATATAACGCATGTATAATACTCTTAATGCTTATTATTAATACAAAAAATTAGTATGTTTTGATGAATTTATTGTTAAATAATGATGCTCAGATGTACGTTGCACGATATATTAAGTTTTGGGGTCCATTTGCTATAATTAAAAGTTAAGGGGGTAATTTGAACATAGAGTTAAAGTTTTGGTGCTAATTTGCTATATTTCCCTATGAAACGACTCCGTATTTCTGAAAGAGAGGTTAGCAACATATAATATTGTGTATTTATAGATGAAGGCCTAGCCGCCTTATTCAACAATTTCTAATGTGGGATATCTATTACTCATACTCATTAAGAAACCTATTACGAGTAGGCTTTTTTTTTTTAAAATTCAGAAAAAACAAGATGGGAGTCTTCGATTGTGCATCGACTACCGAGCATTGAATAAGGTTACGGTGCGCAATCACTACCCTATTCCTTTGGTGGCGGATCTGTTCGATCAGTTAGGGGATGCAGTGTATTTCACCAAGCTAGACTTGAAGTCTGGGTACCACCAAGTTCGCATTGCCGAAGGGGATGAACCGAAAACTGCTTGTGTGACAAGATACGGGGCGTACGAATGGCTAGTCATGCCCTTCGGATTGACGAATGCACCTGCTACATTCTGTACTCTGATGAACCAAGTATTCCGAGAATACTTAGATAAGTTTGTGGTTGTGTACCTTGATGACATTGTTGTTTACAGCAAGACTTTTGAAGAGCACCTCGAGCACCTCAGATTGGTCTTCGAGAAGTTGAGAGAACATCACCTGTTTGTGAAGCGAGAAAAGTGTGCCTTTGCGCAAGAAGAAGTCGGGTTTCTTGGGCATTTTGTGGGGAAGGGTCGATTGAGGATGGACCCGAAGAAGATATGTGCTGTTCGCGATTGGCAAGATCCCAAGAACCCCTCCGAACTGCGATCCTTTCTGGGATTAGCGAACTACTATAGAAGATTTATCAAGGGATACTCAGAGATCGCAAGTCCGCTCACCGATCTATTGAGGAAAGAAAGTCGTTGGGAATGGTCAGGCCCACAGAAGGAAGCTTTTCAGAAGTTGAAAGAAGCAGTGGTGAAGGAGCCGGTCCTTGCCCTTCCAGACATCACCAAACCATTTGTGGTCGAGACGGATGCTTCAGACTTTGCTCTAGGAGGAGTGCTCCTCCAGGAAGGGCATCCCATAGCATTCGAAAGCAGGAAGTTAAATAACGCTGAGAGGAGGTATGCGGCACAAGAAAAGGAGCTACTAGCCATTGTGCACTGCCTAAGAGGATGGAGGCACTATTTGTTGGGATCAAAGTTCACCGTCCGCACAGACAACACCGCGGCGAGTCACTTTCTCACCCAACCCAAGCTGACAGGAAAACAAGCCCGGTGGCAAGAGGCCTTAGCCGACTTCGACGTGGAGTTCACCTATAGAACGGGGTCCAGCAACAGAGTGGCGGATGCCCTGAGTAGGTGTGCCGATCTTGCTGCATTATACAAGCTAGCGCCAATGAATGCGAGCAGCATTGCCACGTCCGTGAGAGATCAAGTTCGAGCCTACCTCCCAGATGATCCGATGACAAAGTCTATAACGAAGTTGATTGAAGAAGGGAAGACTAGACGCTTTTGGTTGGACGACGGACTTATCTTCACTAAAGGGACAAAGCTTTTCATCCCTAAAGCAGGAGGATTGAGAAAAATGTTGCTGAAGGAATGCCATGACACGCTATGGGCGGGACACCCAGGCTGGCAGAGAACCCTCAGTCTACTCGCGATGGGGTACTACTGGCCAGGAATGAAGGAAGATGTGATGAGCTACACCAAAACTTGCCTTGTGTGCCAGCAAGACAAGGTTGACAGACAAAAACCCGGAGGTCTTCTAGAACCCCTCCCAGTTCCCACTCGACCTTGGGAGAGTGTATCAATGGACTTCATTAGCGGCCTTCCGAAGGTGGACCAGTTCTCTTCTATCATGGTGGTGGTAGACAGGTTCTCCAAATATGCAACGTTCGTGCCCATGCAGAAGGCTTGTGGAGCCGAAGAAACGGCGTCGCTCTTCTTTAAACATATTGTGAAGTACTGGGGATTGCCGAAGAGCATAGTGAGCGATCGGGATACCAGGTTCACGAGCATATTTTGGTCTGAGCTATTCCAAATGATGGGGTCTGATCTCAACATGTCGTCAAGCCACCACCCTCAATCCGATGGACAGACGGAGAGATTCAATGGGCTTCTTGAAGAATACTTGCGTCACTTTGTGAGCGCTAATCAGAAAGATTGGGTGAGACTTTTGGACGTCGCACAACTTTGCTTCAACGCTCAAAGGAGCTCTTCCTCCAACAAAAGCCCCTTTGGGCTGATCATGGGTCAACAACCTCTCCTTCCGCACACAGTGGCTGATTGGGAAGGTGGAAGGAGCGCTCAAGCTCGGGAATTTACAAGAGAGTGGAAACAGAACACCGACATTGCAAAAGCCTACCTAGAGCGAGCTTCGCGTCGGATGAAGAAATGGGCTGATCAAAACAGAAGGCCGGTGGATTTTGCAGTTGGGGACATGGTGATGGTGAAGGTCTTACCAGAACAGTTGAAATTTCTAAGAGGCAGAGATCGTCGTCTGATTCGGAAATACGAAGGCCCCATCCGTATTACTAAACGGATTGGGAAGAATGCTTATAAGGTGGAACCGCCTGCGTGGATGAGGATTCACCCCGTCTTCCACGTTAGTCGTCTCAAACCTTATCATCCAGATCCCGAAGACAGCAACCGCAACGTTAGCTACCGCGCCAACATCAGGACAAGAACAAGAGCCACTCCAGACGACTGAAGCTGCTAGGATCTCTAGAGTATGTTTTGTAAGTCGACGAGGACGTCGACAGCTTAGGTGGGGGAGGATGTTAGAATCCAACCTCTTAGTCATGTATTCTCCTTTATTTTCCTTGTATTTTCCCTTATGTATTGTTTCTTAAGTCTTTCTTTTTATTTTCTAGGCTCTAGGGAGAATTATTGTGTTACTGTCATTTCAACGTTCACTTGTATTTCTCTAGTAATACAATATAAAGCTCTTTAGGGAGTGAATGGTTATTGAATCTAAGCTCCCTACCCCGTTGCTATTGCTTTAAGACTTGTGTGTTGTTTAAGCCTTTATAGATATTGTGCTTGCCTTGTTTTAAAGCATCCCCACCAAACCAAGAGACCCAAGATACACTTTCATCTCGTCGGTTCCGCTTGTGCCCGCTTCGAAGTATCGGCCGTCACAAGCCCCGACTCCGCACTCGACGTCATCGTGTGCCCTTTTAAGACACCTTTGGTCCGTGTTGCTGTGTGCTCACGAACCTCCCTTAAGATAGGCTTGCGTCCTTGTCGTCAATAGACAAGCGCGCGCCGCACGATAAGGAAACCTATTAATTATCCATATCTTTCTCAATTGACTTCATTTTTTTTTTCTTCCAATTTCTTTTTTTTTCCTTAAATAAAGCAAATAATTGAGTCAAAAAAAAAAAAAAAAAAAACCCAAATAATTGAGTTTAAATAATCGCAACTAATTTGATCCCAATTCTTTTGACTGACTACATAAGTTTGTGGATGAATTAGTTGTATCATGTAAATCCATAAGTTAAAATTATAAATTACTAACCCATAGGTTAGGGCTTGTTCACATTTACTGAATTGAGCTGAATTGAACTGAACTGATTGGAGTTAAACTGAATTGAGCTGAACTGAATATTTTATAAGAGAGGGAAATTAAGAGCTGAACTAAACTGAACTTAAATTATTAGAGCTGAATTGAATAAAAATTAAGTAAATGTAAACAGACCCTTAGTAAGTAAAATCTTTCCAAAAAAGAAGTAAGTAAAATAAGAAGAAAATCTTTGGAACTATTAGCGGGGAAGGATAGGATTTTGGTTTTAGAGAGAAGGAGGAGAATTTTCTAGTACTTCTAATATCTCTTTTCAAGTGATAAATTTACATGTCAAGGTCTTGAAGTTGTGACTTGACTTGTGAGTTGCAATAAAAGATACTTGGTACTAGGGGTGAGCAAAAAATCGGGGTACCCTGAATCGGAATCGGAACCTGTACAAGAGGTTCCGGTTCTGGGTAGAAAACTGGAGAACCTGTTGTAACAGGTTCCAGTTCGGGTTCTCATTTTCTTGGAACCGGAACCTGTAGGGTACCCTTTACCTGATAAAAGTATCACTTAATTTCAAATTATACACTAATTCTTACTCAATTTTTAAATAATAAATATCAAAATTACAATTATATATATATATATATATATATATATATATATATATATATATATATTAGTTTGTCTTATTTGCAAGTTGCAAACATTATAAACTAGTGACCAACCAGTTTTTAATTCAAAAATCCGCGAAAAAGTTAGGGAGTATATAATACAGGGTACCCTGAATCGGAACCGGAACCTACATCCGGTTCCCAATTTCCAGGAACCTGTTCAGCAAGTTCCGGTTCCCATTTTGAGGAACATGTTGCAATAGATTCTGGTTCTGATTCCTAGAATTTTTACAGGGTACCCTGTTTTGCTCACCCTTACTTGGTGGTGTATTTCCTATTAAGAGGATTTGTCTGTAGAGTATCGTTGTGTTCATAAATCTTTTGGAAAACTTTAAATGTATTGTGTAACCTAATTCGTTCTTTCTCCCCACCATACTTTTGTGAATTATTCTCTATTATTGTTGGTTCCTATTATTCTCTTTAATAATAAAAGTTCAAGCATACATCAGGAATCTGATGCTATAAAAAATATAATATACTACCTCCGTTTCACATTATCTGCAACAAACTCCCTTTCACATTCCCCAAGACAAAATTTCTTAAGCAAAGATTAGTAAAATAAAAACATGTGATTAATTGAATGAGAGAGAAAGTAAATACCACCAGCACCCACCCTCTCACCACCACTAAGATCTGAAACCCCACCACACCACCACCCAAAACCCACCTGACCAAATCGCACCACCACCAATTAGCTCACACCACCACCCAAAACCCACCCAACCAATCGCACCACCACCTATCAACTCGCACCACCACCCAAAATCCACCCAACCAACCCAACCAGCCACCAATCAACTCGCACGGTCGCACCACAACCCAACAAAACCACCCAACCAACCTGACGAACCACCAATCAACTCGCACCACAACCCAACAAACCCACCCAACCAACCCGACCAGCCAATGAACCCACCAAACCAACCAACCCGACCACTACTAATTTAGATCTAAAACCACAACTTACCACCATCCAATTTCGATTTTGAAAAGGGGCGAATTTTGAATAGGGGAAAAGAGGCGGCGGCGACGGCTTTGATAAGGGTAAAAGAGGCGGCGGCGGCGAACTTGCAAGGTGAAATATTCGGTGGTGCAGTGGATAAGAGAGAAGATAGAAGAGAGAGAACAGAGAGAAGAGATGGTGTGGTGGTGGTGCGGTGGAATGGTCGGTGGTGTGGTGGATCTGGGTGGTGGTGGTGGTGCGTTGGTTGTGCGAGAAGAGAGTGAAGAGAGATAAAGGTTGGTGCTGGTGGTGGTTTACAGGGAGGAGAGAGAAAAAATGGTGATGGTGGTGGTGGATATGGTTGTGACTCTTGTGAGGGAGGAGAGAGAATGTGGGTTAGGGTTTTAATTATGGGTAAATTAATTTGGGTTAAAGAGTTAATATGTTGTTTATTAAAGTTAAGTGCAATTTAGTAAGGGTATGGCGGTAATTTTACACAGAAAAATTTACTAAAAGAGGAAACTTTTTTTTTGTTGCACATAATGTGAAGCTTCCCTAAATGGAAATTGTTGCAGATAATGTGAAACGGAGGTAGTATATTTTTTTGGGTGCTAGTAGCTGTAAGAATTTGAAAATTTGCAACCAAGCAAAGTAGAATATACCCTGGCCTTGATCGTTTAGATCCACCTAAATTGATCGTTAGCTTGTCTTGTCAAAAAAAAAAAAAAAAAAAAAAAAAAAGACAAGCTCGTACAAATTCATTGAGATAATTTATACGCAGTATTAAGTTTGAATAGTTCAAACAAAAGCATTTTTTTCATACAATATCAAATGTATCCAAATAAGAAAATTTCAAACATAACATAATTCTAGAGATAAAAAGAAAGATCAAACGCCCAATTTTTACTTATTTCAAGCCGGCCTACTAAATTCATAAAAGATATAGGCTAAAGTATTAAGACAAATATAGATAAGGCAATAAAAGGGCTTTTAAGTTGATAAGTTCCCGTAAAAAAAAAAAAACAGTTTATAAGTTAAGATTAATGAAAAGGTTTAAAAGATTTCGTTAGTTTGATTTACACTTGTATATATCAATGCGCAATTGCATATTAAATATACACAATTATGTATTACAAAGTATGAGTAAAAATAATTATGAAATTCAAGTAAACACTAACCATTTGCCTTTTTAAAAAAGCAAAAAAACAACGAATTTATCAAGCACATTCATTAAAAATATTCGTAAACCCCAAGTACTCAATAAAAAAACCTTAAACAACAACATCAACAAAGTAAACAAAGAAGATTTATTACTACTGTATGTTAAAGTAACTTCATGTACGCAGTATTGAATTGAAAAAGTGTTATCTTGCATCAAATTCTCAAGTTCTTATCTAAGGCTCACGAATATCAACCGAGTCATTTGTTACCTTTTCCGCTCTTTCCTTCCTTCCTTCCTTCCTTTTTCGGAATCAGTTCCGTATAATCCTCGTTTTGCATCTTTTTTTTTTCTTGATCACCAGAATTTAAAAGCAGCAGCAGCAGTAGTCAGTAGATAGGCATGCCTGAGGAGGACATGAAGCTTATTGGAACCATAGGATATGCCATGCCCCTCAGCAAACTCGAGACAGTAATCCAGCCTTCACTGGTTGCTCACGCTAGAGAGCGAGGAATCCATCTTATTCAAGTCCACATCGATGAGCCACTCGTTGAACAAGGCCCCTTCGACTGCCTTGTCCACAAGGTTTATGGCGATGACTGGAGTGCTCAGCTGGCTGATTTCAAAGCTAAATACCCCACGACTGTTATCATTGATTCCCTTGCTGACATTGAACAGCTCAACAACCGCGTTTCAATGCTCGAACTGGTGAACCATCTCCCTGTTTCTGTTGAACAATCAGACACTGAAGCTTATTCCATTGGAATACCTAAACAGGTAAAGATCAGACTTCGCAATTATATCAGACTGTAATTCCTTTATTATTCTCACTTTCTCATTCTTGGTGAAGTAAGATCAATTAGGTAAATTAGTTTCCTTAGATATCTAAACTTTAAGCTGATTATACTTTCTAAACTGTAAGCTGATTATACTTCAACAGGTGGAGATTGTAGCAAACCATGATGCACCTGAATCTTTGTTGACTATAGATGAGTTGACTTTTCCAGTCATTGCCAAACCTCTGTCTGCTAAGTCCCATGAGATGTCCCTGGTGTTTAGCTTAAACGGCTTGAAGAAAGTGAAACCACCTATCGTGCTGCAGGAGTTTGTAAACCATGGAGGGGTCCTCTTCAAGGTCTATGTGGCTGGAAACCATGTCAAGTGCGTCAAGAGGAGGTCATTGCCTGACTTTCATGCTAAATGTGAAGACCATGAGGATATCATGTCAATTTCCCAAATTTCAGGCTTTGCTGCTGGGGAAGAAGATGCATTCATAAAAGAGGTCGAAATGCCCTCCATGAAATTCATTCACAGCATGGCAAAAGGACTGAGAGAGGCTTCCAAGCTCCATCTTTTTAATTTTGACATGATTAGAGATACAAGGGAAGGTAGCAGGTATCTTATTGTTGACATCAATTACTTCCCCGGTTATGCTAAAGTGCCAGGATTTGAGACCATGTTGACTGACTTCTTTTGGGATGTTATCAACACAAGAATGAAAGTGATGCGGCTCCCACTAATCATGTGGGTAGTGGAAAACATGAAGGAGACAAAACAGGGTGTAGCTCAGAGGCTGCAAACCTAGACAAAGATTTTTGCAAAGAAAAGAAAACTGTTTAATTGTAGCGTATAAAACCATGTAACAGGTCCTTCATTCAGGTTAACAGAACCAGAGAGTGAGAAAAAAAAAAAAAGGTTTTGATAATTACTATATGTGCCACAAAAACAAGTCAACTCATGTACCCCTACATCAATTAATGTCATTTCGTTTTGCAAAAATTACATTTAGTTCACTTCTGCATGTGAGCAATTTAAGGAATATTCAAGGAGAACTATGATTGATTCAGCATTTCAACACAACTGATTGGAATACACCTAAGAAGACAAATCCAAATAACACCAAAGCTAATGGTTTAAACTAAAAGGTGACCACTGACCATGAACCTATTCCTGATAGATTACAAAGGATAATAATAATAATATGGTGTGCAAAAGAACTAGTCTAGCACAAATAGGTGCATGTAACACTTCGCAGGAGCTGCTTCTTATAACCATAAGCAAAATGTATGATGGTTGCTGTGAAACTCCAAAAAACACCTTTTAACCAGCATTGGTTATATGAATTTTATGGTTAGCTTATGATTTATATTACTTCATAATTGTTGTATACCAACAGAAAATGTTTTGGGAAGATCCAAATGAAATTTCAAATGTTTTGGGAAGATCCAAATGAAATTTTAGTACTATTTTACAATATATGGCATTTTGTGGACTGCCACATATATAAGAAAATGATTTAAATTAGTCTTCAGAGTAGAATTGTTTGCTAATTTCATAAGCAGATATAAGATTTGGAACACGGCAAAAGGATCCTCCAGCGCCTAATTGTGCCTCATTCAAGTGAGGTGGGCTAAATAAAAAATAAAATCTTTTGTGAAACAATGTTGGGTGCCTATTGGAGTGCTGATATAGAGAATAAAGGAGCTAGATAGAATCATGTTTGGTACCTAAACGCCTAGGCATGGAGATATGAAGTGTTCTTGTTTTAAAGGTTTGGCCTAATTTGATTCTTGAATGAATATAATCATGGAATTTAAGGAAATATATTAGACAAAACAGATCATGTTAGGGTTGGTGAGTGCACAGCGGAAGTGAAGATGTGTTTGATTGAAAAGTATAAATTGAATTGATGATTGACAAGAAAATTAATATAAATGAACACACGATTTTATGTAACGACGAGTAGGTGTAGTATGTAGGAAGACTTATGTATGGTATGACTTCTTGTGTTGTGTTGTATTCAATAATTGAATGCCCATTACCTATATTTCAGGACCATTACTCCCAAGTCTCACAATAATAGGAGGCTCTCCAAATATACCACGCCTTGTGAAAGGCGGGAGCCACAACCATACAGTAATTTCAAAAGAGGGCAGGCAGGGGTTACGGTTGCCATTAGCCTATTAGAAAATGCTTTCCACACTCCAAGTTAAAAAAAATTTGTTTGCCAACAAGGGTAGAAATCTAATACAGAATACAAGGAAATAAGAAGGTTGGGAGGGCAAGGGGACACTAGTATGAAGTGTTAACCTAAGAGAGTGAGGGTTCAATGTGAAAAATAATAAATGAGATAACAAAATAAAATTACATTATAAATAGATAATGATTCACTACATGATTCAAAGTAAAATAAAGTTTACACATGAAATTCACATCCCCACCAAGTTCACCATAATAGATGTCAACTTATACACTACAAAATTTTTCCATGCATGGTACATATCATAAAGCCATATACAAGTATATGCCAAACAGATATTTAAGACACAAACGACCACCACCTAGGTGGTGTCTAAACTGAAGAAGGAAGACCTGCTTCAACATCACTTCCAAAATCTGTCAAACTAGTCCTAATATACTTCGTACTTAGTAATATATTTCAAAATGTTCCATCTCTGACTTCAAGTCTAGTCCTTGTTACATAGGTTCAAACTTTGCAAGATGAACCGCTTGAATATTGATTGCACGACTAAAAAGAATAGATCATTTCTCAAACAATACTTTTCAACATTAAACAATTTATTATGAATCAGTAAATAAATTTGTTTACAAGGACTAAAACATCGAGTCTTGGTAAAAGCGACTCCTATAGTGTAATTTTTACAAATCTAGAGTCTAGAGAGATAAAATTTCATCAATCACCATAAAATCAACCTCCTAAACCTACATATGCAAAAATTAAACCAAACAATTCACCTAAACATGAAAAGTTATAATGACTATCCTTCGAAGAAATGCCAGATTCCTAGTCCTCAACAAATAACAATCAATCACAAACCACAAACAATGATCATTTCGGCTCGAGTTTCGCAATTCACACATCCAAAACACAATTTATAAGCTCAAAGCATCCAGAAACAATTAGAGGCATCTATATTTCAAACAAGCAATTTCAAAAACAATTCAATACTCCAATGCCATAGAAATCAAATTCCATAAATATACACCCTAATTCAGACTTGTGCATAACATTTAGAACTTCCACATTTTATAATTCATGCAAATAATAAAAAATCACCAAAATTTCTTTCAATTTCACCCCCTACAAAAAAAACTTTAGGAAAAAAAAAAAAAAAAAAAACAGTTGCAATTTATCACAGGAAATTGTAAAAGAGAAGATGAAATCAATAGAAGAAAACTTTAAATTTGAGCTGAGATAGGTTCGATGAACCTCACCTGAACTCATAACAGCAGCTCCAATCAACCAAAGTACCAGTTTTTGATCGAAAAAGAGATTGAAAAGAGGGTATTTACAAACCCTAATTTTCATTTTGCTTCTATACCTGTCACAATTAATTTGTGTGTAGGATTGATCAGCTGAGAAAGCGGAAATTTTTGTTTGTCACGGAGTGTTCTCTTCTCTTATGTTACTCGTATCTCATTTGACTTGAATGTATTAGAGCAAGTTTAGGATTTGGGGTGACATAATTATCGGTTGACTTCCCCATTGAAAATAATGTCATCAAATTCTTGTTAAAAGTTATTAAAACTTGTTCAAATTTATCACTTTAGCCATAAAACTCAAATTATATTACATTCAAGAATCAAATTAGGCCAAACCTTTAAAACATTAATGAACAAAGCTTGAGATGGGTCCCAATCTCAAGTCTTGAGTTTTAGAATTTCAAGACTTAACTTGAGATTTGCTTGAGATTTAAGAAGAAAAATGGAAAAAATCATAAACACAATTCTTAAGACTCAAGATGATGATGTCACCCCAAAGGACTAGACTTGCTCTTAGTCCGAGAACTTGACCTTATCTGAATTCATTAGACCAGGAAAATTACAGTAATAAGAGTACAAAAGTAATAACACGATGAACTACAGAGTATATGTTCTTTGACATCACATGTATCTCCATTACCAAATCATATGGTATTAAATCCTTTTCATGATAGTAAGCATGTTTATTAACGCCATAAATACCTTTTAATCAAGTAAAAGCATTGTGAGGTTTTCACAAGTAATATGAGATCGATCTTATGGATAGAAACGTTTAATTTTATTTGTTGATACGGTAACAACGTGAAGTACTTCGATCACGAATTAAGGCAACATATTATAATTAGAGACATCATATTCATTATTAGTTATATTATAGCAACAAACTACCAAAGTTTCTCAGACATAAAGCTGATCTATCTTTGTGATTAAGTACTACTACAATTTCTTAACTTCCAACTCTAATGAGCTCAGATTAATCATGATAATTCATGACTTAATTCTACCTAAATTAAATCACGGAAAGTACAAAATACATTAAGCAAGTTTTACGTCATTGTTACGAGGAACCACCAAGCAAGCCAATGGTTTCTTCATTTCAAGTGAAAGCCTCAAGCACTCCGAAAGATCCACGGAGGCAAGTGGGGCTGGGAACCAGTTAAATTGGTGAAGCATTCGGGCTAACCATAGATGGACGGTGGCCAAGCCCAATGCTCTTCCAGGGCATACCCTACGGCCTGATCCAAATGGTGCAAGCCTTAAATCCGAGCCCATGATCGAAACATCCTCATTGATGAACCTCATGGGGTTAAAAGCCCATGGGTCAGCCCATATGGTTGGGTCATGAGTTATGGCCCACATGTTGACCATTGCTGTTGTGCCAGCTGGAATCCTAACCTTGTCGACATGGACATCGTGGATTGCTAACCGGGCCCATGATAGCAGAGGACCCGGCGGGTGAAGCCTGAGGACCTCCTTGACTATGGCTTGAAGGAAGGGTAGATGTTGGAGATCCGAATCCTGGACTTGCCTCTGGCTGTTACCAATGCACAAGTCTAGCTCTTCTTGAGCCTTTGCTTGGACATCTTGGTGTAGCACCATTCTAGCCATGATCCATTCAAGAAGTGTGGCTACTGTGTCAGCTCCTCTAAAGATTGTTTCCTGCAAAAGTTATTATCTGATCAATTATTGACATATACTATATGGTTCTTGTGACATAACACATAATCAGCACCCCAAACATGAATCTTGTGACAAAAAAAAAAAAAAAAAAAAAAAAAAAAAAAAAAAAAAAAAAAAAAAAGAAAAAAAAAAAAGAAAAGGTTTTAATATATATGCACAAAAAGTTAATATAAAGTTAAGCACTATACAAAAGGCTCTAGAAAAGTCTAATATATGCAGCATTATTTGTTTTAAAATGGGGATAAAACATGTGTATGCCAATTCTGATAACAGAAGCTACAGAAAAAGAAAATGATGAAAAGTAACAAAGGTCAACTAGTTTCAAACTATGAACACATATCTCAACCATAATTTATTTACCAAAGATTTGGATTATAGGTAAAGTATCATAAAATGATATACTTTGACAAAAATATACAAGAAGCATGAAAGAAAGCATATGGACACAGGACACCTGTACCATATTTTGGACAGAATGAGACCCAATGACAAATCATAAGAAAAAGAGATCAAAAGACTACCAACTTTTGATTACCTCATGATTATATGCGTTACACTTCACAAGTAAAACAAAGTTAGCATAAATGCATAATTGCATAAAGGATGGTTATCTACAACATGGTTTAGATATACTCTCTATGTCCCATATTACTAGTTTAAATTATACACGTAATTTGATAATTAAAAAGTTTAGATCTTTATCCTATCTATAATGCATACTTAATTGCAGATTCGCAGTGCATGGTCTTACCATAACCTCATATTTTAAATACGCAGTATGTAATTTGTTAATTACCGAGTGTGGTAAATATATATTCTTACCCATAAGACAGCCACCATATCAGAATGACTTAGTTGTTCTTCTTCAGGCAAAGATAGCAACACACTAAGGAAGTCATTTCTCCTCTTAAAGTCAACATCTTTTTCTCTAAGTTTGATGATATGACTTAGAAGTTCACTGACCCTGTAAGCTAACTTATGACATCTTCTTTTTACTCCATAGAAGTCCAAAAAACCGAAAGGAAAATATTCCTCCAGATTGAATTCAGAAATTAACTCATAACCTTCCCTCACCATCAACCCTAACTCCTTCCCTTCACTACCCAAGTTACTCCCGAAAACACTTTCCAGCATGTTCTTCAAAGAGACTCCCTGTAATATCCCTCTCAACTCCACGAATCCTCTACCCTTCATCTCCTTCAACACATTTACTGACATTGCATCAGCTAGGCATTGTCGAACCCCTTCAAGGCTCGATATTCTCCTAGGAGAGAACATGTGATTTGCCGATATCCTCCTCAGATGGCGCCAGTAGGTGCCATGAGGAGCAAACCCAATGGCTCGTTCAAACATCAGCAAACGAGCAGAGGGTTTTATGGGACGGTCTGAGAATGAAGGTGAGCATAAGATTTCCCTGGCAGTTTCAGGGTTGCTACTAATGATCACAGGTGTGGCGCCCAAACTCATTGCCATGAGCCTAGTGCAGCCCATAGAAGCTGCTATATTGGCTAGTTTACGATGGGCTAAAGGACCCATTTGAGGCAATGTCCCCAACACAGGCCAACCTGATGGCCCCCTGAGTTTAGGTACCGAATTCAGGTTGTAACTTCGCCATGCAAAGCCTCCAGGGACCAACCATAAGTGTAGTAGACAATAGAGCAAGAAAGATAAGACAAGAGCAAAGAACGTTTGTTGGGTGGTTTCAAGACAAAGGGGTAGTTTAAAGAGATAAGCCAGCATGGTGTTCATAGTGGTAGATCACTAAGCTCTTCTGAGGTAGTAGAACTGTCTGGACTTGAGACTTTTTTGGTTGAGGATATCAGGGTTGGATGACACATATATATAGAAAAATATGATATGCTACAGTAAGTAAAATAGAGGTTAAGGTGGTTAGTTGGAGTTAAGTCTACAAATAATTTAATAAACTACAATTAGTGATTATTAGTAGTGATTGTTAATACTATATATCACAAATATGTGGACTTAATCCTAGCTACGAGGTAAGCTACTGTATCTCACTTGTAAGTTTAGATGCTAATTAAAGAGGGATTAATAATAATTAAATCTAAGGCGAAAAGGAAATTTACCCAACTGATACCACTATAAAGAGCTTAATTATATTCTCAAAAAAGCAAGATCATGATCATTAACATTGTTATTGACAAGTTAAAATGTACGGAGCAATTTAAAGTATAAAATAATCTTAAGAGTTTTGAAAAGAAAGAGATTATACTATTAATTAAAGAATAAAGTTGAAATGATCATCAATTATGCAACATCATTTAAATAAAAAGTGGACCACCACCAAACTAAATTTACTCAAACCTCCTCAAATGGTTGACATACCTCAGCGAGAAACTAGAAATGGAGAAAAGTTAGGCATTTACAAATGCATAACAAGGGGTACTCATGTAATTATACATATGTACAAACAAATTCATATTCTGGTATCATTGGATGATCAAATGGTACCACTGAATATACAGTGATACTATATATGCACATAATGGTATTATATATGCATTCAGTTGTACGAAATTTTTGCATAAATAGTACCACTGAGCATTCAATGGTATTATATAAACTTTCAGTAGAACAATCAACATGTAGTCCCCCATCACGTGATACAATCCGACCAAAAAATAGGCGAAGTCCACCTACAGACCTCTCTCTTCCTATCTCTCTCCTCTTTTCTCTCTCTAGCATGTTTTTTAAAAATATTTTAATCAATGTTATGCATTTACAAATGCTTAACTTTCCTCCCTTTAAAATTCCTCATTTTACTTCTACAATATTCACTTTGCACATTTGTCATTGCACAACTTATTCATTGGTATCTTTAACTTAAACTATACTACGTATATTATAAAAGTTTGATATTATTGATATGACTACTTCTTCCCTTGCAAATAAATAATTAACTCAGAGACAATTAAGGATGAATACATGAATAGTTCAAAAGATAAAATATGATACGATTAAAAAGAGGATTTATATATAAAACTATAAAAGCAAGCGGAGATTCACGAAGAAGTATTGCGCTATTTACCTACCCCAAGGCAAAGTTGAGATCATATACCTCAAACTGTGTACCATTTATGTGCCACCTTTTTATCAGTTGCTGCTGGTATTTGGTCCAAAACTTATAATTTTCAAATCAAAATCTACCATAATATATCAACCAATTTAAAGAAGTGATACACATTTGTTACACTTACACGAATTGTGTAACATAAATTTGGATTCTTTAACAATATCCCATTTATATCACACATTCTCTAGATAATTCCATATCATTAACTTTGTATGCAGTAAATTTTATGTAGAATGCAATTAGCCAATTAGTTATTCCACAATAAAAGATAATGGGATATAGGAAACAGAATGAATATACAGCTACACGTGTACCTAATTGATTGGTACTGGTGCTAAAGTTTTTCTTATTACTTTTCTAGTTTCTATTCCAACTAAATAGGACCTTTAAAACCTAAACAGTTTCTGTAAGTTGCAAAGATTAGCATATTACTACTTTCGTGCATCCAACAAGTTCCTAAATTGAACTGACGCAGAGAACAACGGACGGGAGGATGAGGTTACATGCAGCATTTTCTGAGTCACTATAATTTTTTTTTACAACAGTCACTAGAAAATTTAACCCACAATATTTTACAAGAATTTCTAATGTAATAGAGCAAGTTTTCTTCAACACAGAGCAAATATAAAAGTATGTGTGTCAATCACGTTTTACATTACCAAAACAAGCCCCATGGGGCCAGAGGTCGAGTGTGACAATGGATGTGATCCATATCCATTACGAATTTACGATAGGGTGGTTACTAGTGGTTGCAAGGGGCAGCAAAGGTATACGCTGCACAACTGATTGAAATACCCCTAAACAAGGTGAATCCACATAACACAAAAGCTAATGGTTTAAAATAAAAGGTCACCAAAAACCTAAAACAAAAACTCATCAACTTCCATTGAAACCCTTACTTAATCATCTCCCTCACTTTCGAAATCACATTAAACTCTATTTTAATATGTTGTCAAAGCTTAACTTCACCTCGAGTCCTCGACAACATCTAATCATCTTCTATCACCAATTGTCTTACCTAATCACAACATGCCATTGACTGATGTTCCTCCCTCAATACTTAGTGGGGATCTACCAATCACTCATTAACTAAAACTACCTTCTTTTTTCAAGTGCACCCTCATAAAGACAGTCTGATTTAGAATACGACCAAGCAAAGGCCTGCAGGATGGACATAATTTAACACTAATCCTTTTGCCTTGTCTAATCAGAAAATTTTCGATTTTAATCATGCACATGGAGTGGATTCCTATATTTGCTACAAAGAAACTTATAGGGTTAGGGGGTATGTTTACCACGCCTTATTATTTGTTGCCATTCCCATACCTCCTATGCAGCTATGCTCCCTGAGTCACTGCGGTGGCATACTATTTTAGCAACTGATTGTAAGTTTCCCTACCCTACAAATTTTGGTTTGCAACTTTTTCTCTTTAGGGGAAAACCACAATCGAACCGGGCATGTAAATTTCTAATTTGTCACTGACCACTCCCCCCAATGCTGCAATACTTCTGTTGCTCGGTTACTCAAATGCCCATGTCGATCTTCAACACTTGGACATGGGTATGTACACGTGTCACTTCATTTAGGACCATGGATATAAGAATTTTTTGGTATAAAATAGCAAATCAGACAGTTACAAGTCTCCAATAATCACTGAAGCAAATTTGTCTTAGATAATTAAAAAAATCAAACTAGACTGTTAAGAAATTCTTGAAAATAAAAATTAACTACATGCAAGCCAATATAAGTGCCACAAAAATAGAATCCATATACATGCATCAGAAATGTTTTCCTAAGACAAGAAAAATAATAACATCCATCTAATTTCCTCTATCCGGACATCACATGGAACCAAAAGATGATGATTTTATGCATGTAACCAACACAGATAAAACTTCTGAAACTGGAAATCATGTATTAGGATACAAGGCAAACAGCAAATCAAATCTAGATAATTAGCCAATAGTTAATATCACTTATAATGAATTCACAGGTTACAGCTAGTGAGAATCCATGCTGAAAACCTACAACAAAGTTCTATATCCACTTGCTTTTGATCGTCTAGCAACCTTCCCAAAGTAGCTTCTTAAATGGGAGTTAGAAAACTGGATGCAGAAGACGTGATAAGGAAAGATGATCTTGCATTGTAAAACACAATAGAGCCATGCAAAAAAGGTAAATTTTAAGGTGGCTATACAATCCATAGTAATTTATTTTCTAGCCATGCTTATAATTTTTGTTTAGTAGACTACGGATTACATATATAGTGTCAAATTGGTGCATAACTGCAAATCTATGCTATTTTTTGGTGTTTAGAGAGCCACAAAGGCGCAAAGGCGGGGATGAGAATCGATCCCAGGAGGTCCCAGGATTTCCTGGAATCGGGTGGAAATCTATGCTATTTGGACATTTTGTATTTGTGCTTCATCTCAAGTATCTAGGTCCAAAACTTGACACTTCATTTGGACAGAAAAAATTGAAAACATTCCCTAATTGAGTCGACTCTTGGATGCATACTCATGTCCTGCACTTGTAGCTGAGTGATCAAATCTAGTAACATAGGTGAACACAGCTCACAATTAGTTCATAGAGCTAGAACAAATATAAGTGAAGGGGTAAAATACTTCGCGTTTCTGGGGATACTACAGGGATTGTATAGAGAGTAGGATGATGCCTTTTGAGGCACCATTAAGAAAAAATGAGCCTTATTTCCAAAGTAGGCTTAGGGCCAAAAAAAATATTAAAAAATTCCTGCTATACCCAATAAGTGCTTTTATCCAGAGGCTTTTTTTTAAGGCTTCTCCTAATGGTCGGACAAAAGTTATTCCTAAGTCGGTAAGTTTTACAAGTATAGTATAGAATAACTCGAAGCATAGCATAGGAAGGATTAAACATGAAAGTAGCAGAACATAGAAGAAATTTTACAGGCCTTTGATATGCCAAAAAAAATGGAAATATTAAGGAAAGTATTCTTTAGTTGGAAGACGCTAAGATGAATTTCACTTTAAATACTTTATTTAAAGTAAGAGGCACTAATGTAAGAGCAAATGACAACACGAGAGTGTGTTAATTTCCAAATAAAGGAAACTTGTTCATGACACCTAATCATAATCAACACAGATATAATTACACATGTTCGGCAAATCAAATGCTTAAACAAAGCCTGATTAATACTTATTAACATTTTTTAATTACTCAAAGAAATATGATGTGTACCCATAACAACATAATAGGTTAAACTAAGAGTTATGAGACTCTTATACAAACAGATGATCAAATAGTTAGATTACAAGCTCTATTACAGCAGGAGGAAAAAAAACTTTGTATCTCTTAACTTGGAAACTAAGACCTGTGAGCCTAGTAAAGATAAATCTGGTGAAAATTCTAAATGGTCAGTGTTATCATAGCTTATTCCACCAACTAGCAGTTCCGGGACATTTGGTGCTTCACACACTTTGGCTAGCAATATATGTCTTTCTACAAAGGTACGAGTGTTTTATATGATGACCATACGGGTACACATCCAATTATCCAAGTGTTGAACACACTGTCAAAATTTTAAACATGTACATGCTAGTATATCTTTTCTAGTATCTGGAAAAGGTATGGAGACGCAACATTCATGAACGATTAACCTGATCCTAAGAGATTTTGCACATCTTTTATACATAAGTATTAAGACTTGAGTGCTAAAAGGTCCAAAATCTCATGTCAAGCCCATTTATATACCATATCAGATGACTTTTTGTCAGTAACTCTATTTTGTTTAAGTTGCAAATATGCAGATCAAGAAAAAATAGGTGTTTGGGTAAATATCAAGGGTGTCCATCAGAAATTTCAAACCCTCGTCAAAGTGCAAGTGTTCAACATAAATAAATGGAAAAGTTGAAAAAACACAAAATAGTTAATATGACCTGAATTTTATGCTAATATGGAGTATATAATACAGCGCGATTAAAAAAGGACAATATGAGGTCCATAAAGGAGGCACAAAATATGCATGTATCATAAATCCATTAGTAAGAGGAAAAAGCCGAAAAAACCTTAATTTGAGAAATCAGAATATCTTATGATAGCCAAATCAGAAACACATCTGCAGCAACAGTTCCTTTACAATCTGTGGCACCAAATAGAGATGTATGGGACCTGCAAGAAAATGCAGCACATTTAAACCATGGGACCACATAAAATTTGCCAATAACTAATACAAGAAAAGAAAAGACATGGGGCACGTGGATACTTTCTCTTCCGTTAAACGGCAACATTAACACTAGAGATTATAATTAATTTACCAAAGGTGCATCATGGTAGAACATAAAAGAGCCTCACTAAACTGATTAAGTACCTGGACCGTCTTATGGTCATTGGAAGGATGTTCCAACCAGATTCATGTAAAGAATGAAAACAGAAATGTAAAATATCACAAACTTTATCGTAGACTAACAGCTGCTTGCCACTACATGCATGTTGTATCAGCTAACATATAAGGGAGATATTTCAGCTTAACTAGGTCTCGAGTTTGAGCCCTAGAAATCAAGCAATGTAGGTTAAAATTGATTTCCTTTTAAGACTCAAATCAGGAAAAGTCAGTGTCTACTAGATTCTGAATACAAAGGGATATATATAATTTAAAAAGTGTAGTAGCCGCTTGAGAACAGTAAAAGGAAAACATGCAATAAATTACACTATATGCAAGAAAACAAAGCATCTTTATAGAAAAAATTATTTATAAGGACCTTCTGGGAGTGGAAGTGGCAGCGCATCCAAGAAGAAAATCATCAAAGTGGAATGTTGTGTTAACAGTTAATTGTTTAACATATCATTGTACAAGACAGCATCCACGCAATCAACAAATTATATATATTTTCACCAATAAAACAACAATTTCCAAATAAAAAGGTAAATAATAATAATTCAGAAGAGACTAGTGTATTTTGGCTATTATTGTGATCTGGTAAGATTCCTTACTAAAAAAGGTAAAGAGACAAACAAGAATCTGACTGTTATTTGTGCTCCACAAGTCCACATACTCAAAAAAGAAAGTCACAGGACTTTACAGAGAAAGGTTTGGGTTGATAATCCGACTGTAGTTTTAAAAAATCTTGGCATCTTGGGTGATAAAAAATGAGGAGTTTCATGAAAACAACATTAACACTATGTTTGGATATAGAGAAATGGAGGGAAAGGAAGATAAGAGAAAAGAAAGGATGCATCATTCTTTGTTTGGATACCTAATGCAAAGAGGGAATTGAGAGGATCCATTTTCCTTCCCCTTTTAGTAAAACCAAATCCCTACATTGTTGGAGAGATTTGTAAAGAAAATGAAAGATCACCTTCTCCCTCACCACACCTCCCCCCCCTCTTTCCCTTCCCTCCTTTTCCTCCCCCCTCCCCTCTCCCCCCCCCCCCCCCCCCTCTTTCCCTTCCCTTCTTTTCCTCCCCCCTCCCCTCTCCCCCCCCCCCCCCCTCTTCCCTCCACTATTGTTATCCAAGCAGAGAGTAAATACTCAATCTGTCAGATATTGTGATAGTCACATAAATAGTGAAATTAGAATTTTGAACTGTGTGTCCTGCTATGTAAGGCGGAGAACTTTTTTCGTAAAACATAACGTGCTAGTCTAAGAGCCTCTTGCACAATAATCAAAGGCATATGTTAATAAGACATTAATATGCACAGAAAAGAAATTGGCATACATAGGAAAGAGGAATAAGAAAAGCGATGCACACATTAAGATTTGAACTGCTAGATAATTTTGAAACACTAGTTAACCTCTATGAAAAAAGAACAGCATCAAGGGTGTACAGTACTGCACGGCCCATAAGATAATCATGGTTTATCAGAATCCAAAACTTGAAATAGGAACTAAAGTTACACTAGAATAAAGAACAGTAATCACACCCAAAATAATTGCTAATGCCACTTCTTGTAGAAAGAATCAAATTCAAATATAAAATAATGATAAAATAGGCATAAATTTGCTAAAAGAGGAAAGGGGCTATGGTAGTGCATTTTGCCAAAAGATACCAATAAGGAACCTCTATTGCATTCTTCTGTCGTTTTCTGCAGATTTGCAAAGGCAACTAATTCATTCAAGCAAATCCTAACTAGAAGATACTGATTTGCCTAACCACAACCCTATTTTAAAAATCAAAGTAGTGAATCTATTTTATTTTTATTAAATCCTCAAATTCATACAGTAAGATCTATCATAATACTTGTCACAACCAGCCTACACAATGAAGCAGCAATAACTCTGAGAAAGAACCTTATGTTATCTGTGCATGCATTTAAAAAGAAGACTTCAAAAGTAAAAGTCAATTCTTATTTCTACCAATACATTATCATCATATAATTATTTTTTAATAGCAATTATAAAATCCCCAAAAGTTTCTGTATGAAATGGATGATATGAAATTTTAGATTTTTCACATAAAAGCTCAAAGTAAACATCTCACAAAAATATTCAATTAGATCATAAATTATTCTGTAGGAAGAAAGTTGGAGTTGCGGACAGCCGGACATTGAGGAGTATTAAGACAAAATTAAAGAGAACCGATTGCGTAGGTTTGGGCATATCAGGCAGAGATCGGAAGATGCACCAGTAGGGAATATAAAGGGTTGGGATCAAGGGGACCACAGAATAGGCAGATAAAAACCAAAGTTGACTTGGATGAAAAGAGTTGACAGAAGGAAATGGAAGGAGAGTATCATGGTTGGCGAGTACCTGAGATAAATTCTTGGTTCATGTAGCCGACTATTTTTTTAGTGAAAAGCTATGATTGTTGTTGTAGATCATAATAATTAAATCTAAAAGTACATTCCTCTACTAAATGGAAATCACAAAGTAAAAAGAACAAGCTACTAAACTTCAATGCACCATCAATTCCATACATATTCACATTTTGGTGTAAAGACGTTCACTAAGATATGCTTTAACACCCAAAAATTACAAATTTACAAGCATGTAACTCAACATTAATTCAGCTAGTAACAAATAAAACAGAGTAGAGCTTCCATCCTCTAATTCAAAGAGTCAAAAATTCATGATATGGAACTAGTCCAACATATTAATCAACTTATTGTGAATAATTGCATAACCAAAACCATACATCACATATAACAAGTTATTCAAATTCTCATCTGCGATACAATGGCATTTTCCTTAATGTACTGAAAGGGAAAAAAAATAAATCTTTTGAAGTCATTTAAATATATAGGACATTTTCATTTCATTCAGTCTTTTACCTAAGCGAAGTTCACTGCTGCAACAGATCTCTTAAAAATACAGTATAAGAGAAATTCTGCTGTGTTATCCCAAAATGTGGCCTAGATTTGAAGCTAACCTTTAGCAGATATCATTGATGAACATATCAATTATATGTGAAGTATATGCCTTGTACTTAACTGAAATATATAAACCAAAGGCCAGGATTAGAAATTTTCCCAATGCTAGATCATGTTCTAAATCCTCCCCTACCTCTTGAGTTTTTAATAATAATCGAGCCATACAAAGGTCTGGAAGTCTGTGTTCTTCTACAGTGCTATTGCGTTCCCTGTTATTCTATAGTGCTATTGCGTTCCCTGAACTTCAGTGAGCATTAGGTCTGCTCAATCTCAATATACGAAAAGATATTTGATGGCCAACTGAAATCTACTAAATCTTACTATGAAGCAATAAACATGAGAAAAAAGGAATGAGTGATATGCTTTACTTATTTCTATTTTGCGCTCTACAAGAAGACCACAACATTTCCACATCAAAAAATTGCTAAGTTGCTAGTGCCTATCAATTGGTCCTGTCTCCTGCTGCCTCATACGATGAATAATTAATTAACTAAAAGAAGGCAGGAGATCATAGCCACTGTTTGTCAAACAGTGGACAGGGACTGAACCTCTTAGCTATGTAGTATGTACATCCAAGATGCTGTCTTCAGCCAATACAGACTTTTCTAACAATTGAAGCTTATGAACAATATTCACTCAGTCTTGAGCTTATTTACATATAAACACCTTTTGTAGTTCTGTCACAGGATAGGTCCTTAAGTTTAATGTTTTCCTTAACAAATATTACATGCTAGTGATGCTACTCTGATTTATATCATGCCTTCTCTCAGATGCAAGATCACTAACACTGTTTAGATAAAGGAAGTCACATTACATTCACAGTATACATCAAACAAACAAGTAAAAACTCAGAAAATAGGTGTACTTCTATGAGAAAATAGAATGCTAAACCACCACTAATTTGTCTTGAAAGTGGCTAGAGAACAGAGATATGATTAAGACCAAATAGTTGTTTTACTCGAACAAGGCTTCATACAAATCAATTTAAAACGGAGAAAAATAATATCACTAGCAGAACACATCAAAATCAATACAATAATAAGCACGGACAATCAATGCAAAGATTGATCATACCAAGGAGTTGAAAGCAAAGAGATATGGTCAATGGCCAAACGAGGACGGGTTATATAAGCAGCATCCTTTTGGAAATCAAAGAATAGCCATATAACACTTCCATGAGAAACCATAAACATGTAAGTTTAAGATGCTAGAAAGAAAAGCGTATCAAATAAATATTAGCCACAGTGAGACACATTGCGCAGCCTAAAAAATGAGGAATACTTCTTAATTTTTACCACAAACATATGATATGATAGACAAGTATTAGACTGACCCTCTCAATTCAGTTGGAACAAGCAATGTGTCTTAGACTCTTCATTCCACAACTAGAGCACCCTTTTGCACCTAAAATAGACATTGACATTTGACAAAACTCAGAAACTCCATATTAGATATTAGACTGACAGTGTATGTGATAGGCATTTGTGGATAGAGAGAGATTAAAAAAATTAGCTTCGTAAATTTTTCTTGCAAAGTGTAGAGGGATATGTTTCATCAAACAGAAGAAAACTAATCCGCCGGATTTCTTTCTCTTCCCTCCTCTGATGTCATATATAAGTATGAAAAAGTAATTCTTTCTTTCGCTCCAAGTTTTCCTGGTCAAACATCAGGAAAAAATCTCCAAAACACTTAAATTTGTCACTTCATTTTCCCACTTTGGTGTACATGTAAACTCTTGGGCAACATCAGCCATAAGAGGTCTTAATAGCACCAGAAACCCTCATTGTAGCAAGGGGTAAAACCGTAAAGGGGCAATCGATCCTACATAGATATGACAGTATTACCTAAGTTTCACCCCCACCTCATACACCGAATTGCACTTTCCTACAATATTTCGGCTTTTCAAGTCACTCTAGATATGACAATTGCCTCAACTGATCCCAATAACGATGTTTACCACCCAATTCAACCCGCCATGATATGATTGATATGTGATAAAAATTAGTACATGACTTCTCAATTTCTAGATCAACCATCATATACAAATATAGATAAATCAAAGACAGTATCAGAATTCCTAAGTGTATAATATCGACCATACAAATAAACAATGTACGTACGCTCATACGGAGTAAATAAAATAAATCAAAATAGGTTGGACTTCTTCAACGAGTTCATTCTCTAGGTATTCTTGTACATCGATAAAACAAAATCCTAATTACTGGTTTTCAAGCCACATTTTCATATTCGCCGTAAAAATCAAACAATTCTTTCAATTAAACACGTTTCTATCAATTTTAGAGCGTAAAATGAAACTAAAAACTAAACCCTGAAAGATAATCATGAAATTGATCGTTAATCAAACAAAAAAATTATTTTTCAAGCCACAATTCATGCACCAACAAAATTAACAGGTATGAAAATTCAACACAATTCTACCAATTTTAGAACGTAAAATACTATCGATTAGCAAAATTCTGAAAGATAAATATCAAATTAATCGGAAAAACACTGAACTTACCGTTAATGATTTGAGAAATTCCGCGAAAATTACTCCACTAATGTACCTTTTTGAATTAGGAAATCGCCAGAAATTTGCACGAAGTTTAAATTTCACCATTGTTAAAGTACTGAATTGGGATTTGAAAACATCCATTGAAGCTAGGTCAGCTAGGAGAATGAGAAGGAAGAGGAAAAAACGATTGTAATCCCTAATTTTTTTGCACTGGCTTTCGCTCTGAATTTTTTGGGATGTTTTGGCGCGCTTAATAACGACAAAGTGGTGAAATTTTCGAAGTATACCGTATTAGTTTTCATCATTTTTTTTTTACTTAAATACTCCATAATAAAATGTTTTTAGATCCATATTAAAATAAAGTTTTCTAAAAAAAAAACATAATATTAAAATAATTTTCATTAATTTTTAATTGTATAAAAATAAAGTCAAACTAGTGCATTGACATATGTGCAGTGATAACAATATCAAAGATTCTAGATCGTGGGACAGAGGGATCAAAGGGGTAACTTTTTAGCTTGCCGTTGGTTAATGACATGGAAAATTTACAAATTGTAGTCATTTAAAGTTATTATTTTGCAAATTACAGCCATTTAGAAAAAATTTGCAAATTGCAACCCAAAAGTTTTTATAAATTGTTATAAATTGTAGATTGCAACTCGATTTAACTTTTTCATCGGTTTACGTGTCGAAAAATATTAGGTTAAGGTTTTAGGGGTCATTTTAGTCCTTATGAGAGCGAATTGAACTCGGAATTAGCAAAAAAAAAAAAAAAAATTATCACCCAAAATGTGTTTGCTTTGTAGGGCCATGGGTCTCTTCTTCTACAAAGAAGCTCTAGTGATTTGTGATCCCCGAATCCATTATTTTTAAAATATCTAAAACTTAAAAAAAAAAAATATAAAAAAAAGGATCAAATATCCAAAAAATTTGATCAAATCAATGGATTCTTACATTTGAATGGTCGATTTGGTGGCTACTTAATGTTTTTCAGGGCAAAGGCAAGATGCTTGCGGTGCATAGAGAAGACACCAAGTGGGAGCAACCTGCAAGAGGCTCGACTAAACTTAGCGTGGATGGGGCTTGGAGAAGCACTATAATAGCAAGAGTTAGGACAGTGGCTATGACCTCTGATGCAGTATGGCTAATTGGTGGCTCTTGGCAAATCAAAGCGAGAAATCTAGCTGAAGCTGAGCTGTTATCAATGAAAGGAGGAATGGAACTAGCTACCAATGATAAGCTCAAAAAGGTCACAGTGGAGACAAATGCACAATCCCTTAAGAGCACCCTAAGGATTTTGGCCTCTTGGGAAGCAAGGAACTCACAAATTGGATGTACTGTAATCTTATGTAATACTGGGGAGCTTTTCAAGGGTGCCCACAAATTCGAATTTAGCCATGTGCAAAGGGAGGCTAACGAGGTGGCTCACTACCTTGCTCAAATGGAATAGAAATGGAGGGAATCATGGTTAAGTACAATACCATTCCAAATTACACCGAGAACGCCTATGAGAATGACATGGTGGATAGCTGCACTTAATATCAGGATTCAAGAGCTTTTGCTATTTATCTTATGTAATAATTGTCGTTGGATCATATTAGGACCTTTATCTTATGTTCTAATAGTTTTAGAGTTTGGAGTTGCAACACTCACTCTTTTGAGCTATTTGTGGACGGTTTATTAAGTAATATTATTCTTCTTTTTTTCTTAAAAAAAAAGATTAACACATTCCGAATATTATTTTTTAAAAACCTTACTATAAGCAGATTACCAAATGAGCAGATTACCAAACAAGATGTGAGAAATGAATCCATAATTAGGTGCTATTGAAGCTAATTTTGCCTTCCTTATCTAACAATCCTAATTTTCCTAAACTCAAAACTCCCGCCAACTTCATCCTTCACATCCCTCCAAAAACCTCAAACCCTACTCTCTCTCTCTCTCCCTCTCCTATTACCTCTCTCCTTCTCACACAAGTACACAACAAAAATGGCGGATGAAGTAGAAATCCACTCATCAGAAACCCTAAAACCCTCATTTCCAACAGGAAGAGTGAAGAAAATCGTGAAATTCGACAAAGACATCACCAGAATCACCTCCGAAGCTCTCTTCCTCGTCTCCGGCGCAACCGAGTTATTCCTCCATTTACTCGCCGAGAAATCCGCCGAAATCGCCGTCGAAAAGAAGCGTAAAAACATCAAGCTCGACTACCTCAGACTCGCCGTCAAGCGACACCAGCCGACTCGCGATTTTCTGCTTGATTCACTTCCGATGCCGTCTTCTCAGCCGTTGGATGAGCCTCCTGCTGATCGGACGGTTAAGAGGAAGTCTGTTCTTCCGCCTAATACTCGTCGTATTGATAGCTTCTTCCGTAAGCCTCCTCAGAATGATGATTTGAGAATTGAAGGTGAAGATCCTGTTGATGTTGATGATGAGGAGGAGACCTAGGGTTTTGGTGTTAATTATGGTAATTTATGTAATTTGATAGTGTTAGATTGATAAAATGTTGGTGATTATGTGTTTGTAGATTGTTGAGACTTTCAATTCAATGATGATATCGTTTTAAATTATGTTTAATTGAGTGGATTGCCAAAGTTTTTCTCTTCTTATAATTAATGGTGATTTTGATCAAGATTTTTTATGGAACAATTTCATCGGAATCGAATTGGTAATTATTACTCGTAAGCTCGAAAATCTGGAAAGGTGGAGTGATTAATCATTAGAAACTAGGTGATGATTTGTGGTATGATAGGCTTCCTAATTTTGTTATTTGATACTGTAATTATGTCGATTTGTACTGTGATGCCTGAGAATTTCTAGTTTGACATTTTTGCTGGTTACTGAATTCATCCAAGATGAAAATTGCAAAATGATTTGAACTAACTCTGTAATGCATATTGATGTTAAATAATTTTCATCATGTTGTAGTAATTTTCTGTGAGTAAAATCATATTTCCTCTGTTTATAAAGGTATAACCTCTGGTATATGATTAAAGCTGCGCGTTAAATTTCCTGTTAATTTCTCATATATGCATACATTGTGTATATGCTAATTCGAGTTTATTGGGAATGTTATTTGTTTGATACATATAGTGAAATGTTTGTAGGGTAAGAGTTTGTTAAATTTCAGAGACATACATATAATTGTGGGTATTATGTGGCTTGTCCAAGTGTCACACCGTTTGCAATTATCCATGGAATTAAGTACTTAAGTACAGTGTAGAAGCTTAGTAACATAGCATGTTGTGTCGGCAGCAAATTTGTAGTGAGATTATATATTTGTATTGGTTGATTGATAACAGATTAAGAGAAAGCTCTATATAAACACTACATACATTACCTCCTGACTGAATGCAGGGCACTTTACAAAGTATATACTATATATGGGCAAGCAAGAGGGGTGGTGGGGGGGATGTAGTCAGAATTTCCGACGTTATTTTTTCACAAAACTCTCAGATCTATGCTATATTACACACTTATGTATTTGCTGTAAGGGCTCTCAGATTTCAGGAGATAAGGGTCCGGAAAAGGTGGACACAACTGAAGCTGTTTCATCTCTTAGGTGAGAAGCATATTCAGATTGGGCATACATCTGCTGTCTTGGTGGTTTGAGTCCTTCCTGCATGAATGATGTGCCCAGACTCCGCGGGTTGAAGCTGTTTGATCCTGCTTGTTGTGCACCCAATGATAATCTCCTGTTTGAAGGACTTCCGTTCAAGTTCCTTTTTGTAGGGGATCCATTGCTGAAACTACCATTTAAATTCCTGTTTGGGATACGTCGAGCACTGGTGCCTGGTCTGGGGCTCAATGAGAGATTATTGTGTACAGTTGCTACCTTTTTCTTTTCTAACTGAAAATTTCAAAGAAGGCTCCATGTTAATATCCAGGTGAGCATCAAATGTTGCTATTATATCTCTTCTATATCATACTACTTGTACAGTTTAGTCTACTGATTGCATCATAATTCATGTTCTCTATTACTCCCTCTTCTCTTTTCGTGTGTATGTGTGCATATATGTGGTTATTTCATTATTTGGGGAGTTGATATATATGTTAAAATAGTTAGTGCCTTGTATTTCAATCATAATCTATAGCCTTATAGCTCTATACTTATGTTTTTGCATTTTGTGTTGATTTAACTTACCCTTTGTCTTTGCTTCTCTTCTTCTTTTTCCTGTCGCAATGCAATATATTCTTCCAACATAGCTAGAAGAGGTGCCTGATACCACAACACAAAAGCCATAGCATGCTTGAAGTTAATAACTGAATAAAGCTTACTTTGTTATATTGTATTACTTTCTAGTATCTGGATACTAATTTGAAGTTCTCCAAATCAAAAGGTAAATGAAAATTATTATAAGTGAAGCTCTTACCTCATCATATAAAAACACTTTATTTCTTTCTGCTTCCCATTCTCTGGTCAATGATATCAACATATCTATTAAAGCTGCAAGCAAGTTTTTGTGTGAGAACATGTGATCTGACTGGCAATGTTTCAAAGCTTAAGAAAATGTTTAAAACTAACATAAATTGATTCTGATTCACGATCGAAATCCTATTAAAGATCTACCATAGTAATAATAAGTAAAAGATATAGTGATTCATTGCGTTTGATTGAGACTTTTGCGGCAGTAAACTCCATAAATCACCATGATGGTCATTGTTATAGAACTTTTTGGGGATTATCCTGTTAAAGAGATGATGAACTTGATTCCTAAATTTTACCTGGGATCTTGATGACTGTAATCCTGGCTCGTTCTGCTCGTTTTAAATTCTTGTGAGCACCTCTGCTGACAGAATATCGGTTTTCATCCTGTAGGCAAAGCATCATAACAAACAGTTAAATTTAGGGATAGGTGTTCATACATCATAAATCCATTAGACTAGTTGGATTATATTAACAATGGTTACCCTGTTATATTCTTCCAACCACCGTTCTTCATCACGTGCTAATATCCACTTATCTACCCGTTCCATTATAGCTTTCCTGCTTGAAGCTTCTTCTTGTGCTTTAGCAATCTGTTCATCCATGCTTTTTAGGAGATGGACAAGGTCGATTGTCCCTATTATCCACAATTATTATATTCGTGTTCAGTATTTCAGTAAACATCAGAAAAATTATGGAAAGTATCAAGTTTGTGCCTTATTAGGATAGAAATTTGCGAGTCATCTCATACCTGAGTCTACAAGATGTGTAATGTTTTCTATTTCAGACGGCGAAGGGATTTCCATGTGTGATCTACTGCATATTTCTTGAAGCTCAAACTGTTTTCTGTGGAATAGCTCTTTCATCTTGCTTGTCTTTAGTTCATCTAGTCTCTGTACTTCAGTCTCAGCCTTAATACAGTAAGAGTGACGTTAGACAACCTTCTGAGGTATAGGAGAAATTTTATTAATTTTTCTAGAAGAATAAGCAATTTAATCATCGACTAACCTGTTGTATGATGCTGGTGGTGAGGGTTCCAGGTTTTGTTATTTTTTCAAATGGGACTACCAATAAGTTAACAACATGGAAAAATGGTTGGCGCTCTTTTTCTGGTGTATCAATAAGCTTCCACATATCTAACAACGCTTCCCCTAAATGATGAAGCTGCAATGACAAAGATGCTGCATTTCGTTATTACCAGAGATAATTTGGTGGTATTATCTGAATAAATCAAGTAAGCTAGCATGGTTTTTTTGCAGGAGGAAAACCAACCATCTCAATGCGTTTCTGCTTTTCTTCTTCTAGAGACTTCACAGTATCCTCGAGCTTAGCCAAAATGTTGTCACTTATATTTTTGGCTATGCCACACAACTCGTTTAAGCTTGGGTGAATCTTTGTAATAGTCATCGAGGAATCCATTCCCAATAATGCAGCCAGATCATGGATTTGGTTTGTATACCTTTCCACCTTTTGGAGTCTGGTACTCTTTAAATTGAATGATGAAGAAATTAGAACTGAGATTTTAGTACATTCTGGGTTTATCTATTACATGCTATCTCCTCTGAGCCTATATGATAGGTCACATTTCTGATTTAAGCATCCCAAAATTAAGGTAAAGCTCTAAATTTTTTTCATTTTACCCTTGATGAAAGAATTTTTTTGAAATACTAACTTACCCTTGATGTGGCCTATTATTTAGGGGTAGAGGGGTTCTAATTTATATCACCATATATGTAATACCTTCTCGTTTTGGAGTTTTTTTAGCTCGGCTTGGTATTCCTCAAGTCTCTTCAATGAAAGATCATTCTCATTGACCTTCATAACTGATGCAGATTCATCATATTCTGAAAGACCTGATATCTCTGCTTTAATTTTTTGTATCTGTCCTTGAACTGCTTGGAACTGGTTCATCCTTTCTCTTTTTCTTTGCCGCATCTCACTTAAGGCTGGGGTGATTGAATCTATCTGTTGTCTTAGAGTCCCTGCCTTCTTCTCTGGCTGTTGTGAAATACAGTCAGCCTTTCATAAAAGAATAACAAACGAAGCCTTATTCCCAAACTTGGGTCGGCCATTTCATCCAAGATTATAGTTCTGTTTCTACACGATTAGAGTTAACACAGGAAAAAAGCTTATTCCGATAATATAATCCTGCTAGCTAAGCTCACGATGTGTCTAATCACTTGTATTATCTCATTTATAGTAAAATTAAAAACACTGTCAATTTTGGTGTACTATTATATTCTTCTGTTGTTTATATTTACTAATATTCACTTCACTTGTGAGTCAGTCTGTTACAACATACAAGAATATCATTTTTAGTAAGCAATTGCATGAATTCAGCTATTTTTAGTGAGCAAAGAAAATTTCCACTTAACATTCAGTATAAATTCCCTATTTATTTGATTGTTGAATATCCTGCCCAAATGATAGCTTTCTTATCATTGCATAAATTGTAATTAACTGATCTGATTCATTTATTTCAGGAGCTAATAACAGTCACAAAGACGGCTAAGGAAGAAATGAATGTACCCTTTCAGGGAGAGAGCGTTCGCCAAGTGACAGAAGAAGCTGCGTAAACTCAGACTCAGATTCAGCCAGTTCCTGATGCAGTCGTGATCTCGCCATGTTAGCATAATCAACCTTCTTTCTGTAAACCCCAAGACACTCCTGCTCAATGTCAAGTAAGACCTTCTCCCTTTCGAATTCATCTTCTCCGACTTCATCCCATATCATCTGCTCCAATTAATTCATAACATAACATAACATAACATAACATAACATAACATAACATAACATGACATACAGTTACTAGTCAGAGTAAGTAAAAGTGTAACTCAAGCAAATGTAACAGCAAAAGAAACTTGCCTGCAATTCCTGAAGTAGATACCCGCATGAATTTTCGAGTAAACCCGAACTACGAACTGGTATCGGAGTCTGAATCGACCCCATCAGAGTTACACAGCTAACACCAGGGTGTTTACCTTTTGTTTAGGCACTCAAAATAGATACCAAAAAAGGTAGAAATTATGCTTCTCTGAAAAGATTGTGTGATTCTCTGATTGTAGTGTTTGAGATTTTTGCTTAAAAGAAAAGATTGAACAGAAGTAGGTGTAACTATAGCTTTGTGCTTAAGGTTAGTTCATAGTTTTATGTTCTTTTCTTCCTCTTCTTCTTTCCCTTTCTCTCTCCTATATTTTTTTTTTAATCTTCCCTTTTTTACCTTCTAGGGAGGAGGTGTTGGGTGATCTTCCAGGTTGTCTCTTTCAGTTTATAATTAAAATTTTTTGTACATTGAAATTTGGTATATATTATAAAGTTTAGTGTCTCTTTCCCTCAACAGCTTCCTTCTTTTTTCATATTACATGATATTATAATAATTATTATTATTATATGTATGTTATTATGCTGGTTGCTATGCTTTTATGCAGGTTGGAGTACTTAACTAAGCAATGAGCAACAACACATAAAAAAGAGGGATCTGCTTGAGGTACAAGCTTGACAAGTCATCAGTTCTGTCATCAAACTGCTCTTACTATCACAACTTTCTATGATTCTTACGTCGGCCTCATTGTTATTAGGTAGTCCCCTCGTGAGGATGGTAACACTTATAATGTGAATACGGGTTATGAAATTTTGGCTTATATAGTCGACCCCATTATTATGATTAAGGCTTCGATGTAGTTGTACAATCCAGAGATGAAGAATATTGAATTATGGCAGCAGGTTATACCAGAAGAATTTGGTAAATAATGATTGTTATTTAGTTGATTATGATATTAAAGGGAAGGTCTAAATTCGTACTGCATTATTATATTTAAGGGCTAATATAAGATTAGTGTGGATAAGGATCCTGCGTGGTGGGTGGGATCCATATTTTGGGATAAAAGCATATGATTTGAATTTTCTTAATTGGTGGGTCATAAATAATTATTGTGTTTTTATTGTTGAGAGGTATATTTTTTTTTTGTCATTTCATTTATGTAAGTATTTTTCTTCAAAAGAAACACAGTTACAAAAAAGAAGGAAATATTATACGGAGTATTGTACATTTGTACCTATTTGCCAATTCCATTATTGTGGGCTGGTTACCACTTGTTAGCTCTTGACTTAAATAGAGAAGGAGCCAAGGGGTTTAAATAAGTTGGTCAATCTTTTGAATTCTAGACGGGAAGTTTGAGTTCGATTCTCATTAAGTGGGTAATATCCGTATTCTTTGTACTAAAATATGAAATTAAAAATAAATTATCGGTGTAAATATCGATAATTTATTCGTTTCTATTGCAAAAGGCAAAGAATGAAATAAAAATGTGGTTTAGACTTTAAGTTTAAATTAATCATTTTGCCATAATTGGCAAATAATAGTTATTATTTTTTAGTGTTTAGAGAGCTACAAGAATGGGGTGAGAATCGATCTAAGATTCCTGAAATCGGAAAGGAAGCTCTAACTACTTGAGTTATCTCTCTCTCGAATTAATATTCCGTACTAGCTAATATGATTAACTTCCAAAGTATTGTCCAAATTCTTAGAACTAATATGAAAATTTTAAATTGAAAAATTGACATCATTGTATCAAACAATGTCGACTATATCTTAACTACTCGTACTTGACAAAGATTTTATTGGCATTTTATAACAAGATCGTCAACCATGCAAGACCTTACAAATTAAAGTTACTAGGCTACATTGTCAACATTTTTTTATGCTGTCGAGATAGGGTACAAACTACAAATAATATACTACCTCCGTTAATATTTACTTGCAATTTTAGGGTATTATTTGAGAGATATAAAATATTCCAAAGTTGCAAGTAAATGTAAACGGAGGTAGTAATAGAAAGATATATGAACGTTTTTGTCAATAACGATATTAATTAACTTTTGCTTTGGAATTAACCTTTTCTTCTTTGTATGTAAGAATAAAACATGATTTCGGAATAACCCATCTATGTAAGATTTATGTGCAATTCTCTTAAGAGTAAATCGCTACTTGAGTTGTGATTTGTCATCTACGTTACCATAAATTGTTAATTGAATTCACAAATAAAACAGAGTAATGTAGAGTTAGAAAGGTCATCTAAGCCATACTTCGTATTTATTTTAGGCTATGAATTAGTTACAAATAAAAATGTTAAACAAAATTTTACAGTAAAAGATTAATAAACTATTATGCCTAGCAAGTTTGTTTTCAACTTGCTATTGACTTGAAAAGTTAAATTGTTCATAAAGTTGTGTTACTAGTATGATATAAATATTTGATATTATATAAATATGTAATGAGACCAACGTATGAACCGAGTATCTTGCATAATTAAAATTGAACATTTAAACATGGTGGAAAGTCGATATGATACCACTTAAAAATAGAGTAATTAGTAGGTAATTTGTAACAATAATCCCAACCCATCTACTCCACTTGATGAACCAAAACTTAATTATTGTGTAATTTGATTTGATTAGCTAATGAAAGTGGGTTATGATAAACTTTCTTTTTCTGGACCCCTACGGCTCCCACCAAATTACTTTAATGCAAAACTAGTGCTTCGATGATTAATACATGATAAGTCCATTCTACCTTATTATAGAAATAAATCAATAATAATAAATAATAATATCATATTAGTCAGCTTTCAGTTATGATTAAATGTATTTTAAACAGAAGGTTATTGTACTTTAATTAGCATATCATTGAAGGCAGTGTTTGGTACAATGATTAATTTATGCCAATTGCAAAGAGTGAATCATATATTTTGGTCTATCTTGCTTCAGTAGAGGAAGGAATAATGTAGCCGTTACATTTTGCTGTTTTCTATGGAAATCCTAAAATAAGCATTAATGAGTTGTTCTGTTCTTCAAGCAAAAAGGTTTCTAGATAAGTTACGTTCATATAAGGGTTAATAAGTTCGGATAAGTAAATTAGAACATAAATGGTTACTCATCAAGGTTCAATTAAAAATTACATTTCGTTTACATAGTTATAATTCGATGAATATAACACACTCTAGATGGTAGGCAATAGCTACTCTGTTCGGCTAAATACAATTATTGTAAATAATAATGTTAACCCTTAGTATTTGTCACACCTCAATTTTTATTTGAAATAGTTACTTTTACTTGTTAATTTTTTTTTTTTTTAAAATTTATTAATTTATTGTTGCATAAGTTTTTCCCTACGGAGTATAAAGTTAATTATTACTGATTGAAATTGTATTACATGAAGTAAAATGGATATTTTAAGTTGAAAAAAACGATACCTTTAATGCAATATACTTATACACTACATCCATCACATTTAGTCGTACAAATATAATCAAATTAAAGTAAAAACTTAACATGACAATTAATTCTAAACAACAGGACCTTCATCACATCTCTATGTGTTACACCCTCAATATCCTAAATATAAAAATGCAATAGCATATAGTATATGTTTATCATATAAGGATCCAAATCCAAGCAACTGAAGCAACTGAAGCAAAGTAAACTAGTAAGTGCACCACTCATTTTCTCAAGGAACTATGCTTTATTATTCTTGGTTTGAGGGTGTATTTATGAGTTTCAGTTAAATTTGAAAATTGAAACTATGAAGATTATCTTGATTATTAAAACTTGTTAAAAGGAGTCAAGATCCATATTTACAGGCAAACAAACTCATTGCACACACTTTTAGAACACATAATCCAAAAATTAAGGTTCTTGTGAGATTCATCAAGTATTCTTAAATTCATACTCCTAAATTCTTGCAACAATGAAAGAAAGAAAAATTATGAATACTAGTAGTGTATGCGTTTTACTTTTAAGAAAACTATTCATGCTCGCTTTCATTAAACTTAATGGAACGAATGAAGTATTTATTCAGTATCTTTTTTAAAAAGGACAAAAGTGCAAGACGCCGCTTGTTTTATGAACTACATTTCAAATTCCACAGAAGCTGTGATGTGTACAAGATTGTAGGGTACTAAGTTGTTTTCTTTGGTTCTGCAAAATGTTAAATGCAAATATTTTCAAATTTGATCTGCTACTGTATTTAGAAATGATCAGTTCACCAGCACATTTTTCACTGGAGTCCCTTGGAAGGGTTGTGCTGTTGTGTTTTGTAAGACAAGGTATGGCCTATTGTGTGAGATGGTCACGCCAAAAACAAGTAAGCAACACAAAAAATGCACCATCATTATAAGCTCAAATCAGCGATAATATTCTAGTACTTCGTACATTGTCTGTAGAAGAAGTTGATTTCCTGAGATACAAAGAGCCACCCAAGCAGCAGACAAGCCTAAACTCCACCTAATAATCTAATCTATTTCACAAAGGAAGGTCAAGAAGCTATTAGTAATAACGTGGACCTGTATCGTAAACTCGACCACCAGGGGTTGGAACTCTAGTATCAGTTCCTTGGATTCTCCCACGTCCAAATGATTCATGACGCTCTCTGTATGAATCAAACTCTACCCTGCCACCAAACTGCCGACGAGGTTCACCAGGGGCCATATCTGGTGCTCCATATCCATGAGGACCATGATGACCCTGATTCATGTCAACGGGCCCACTGTTGTTCTGGTAGGGGGTCATGCCAGCAAGCTGGTATGTCTGTAAGCGTGCCTGGGACTCTCTTTGGAGAAGTTCTTCTCTCAGAGTGGCATGCTTAGCTCGAAGTGCAGATAACTTTTCTTGATATTGATTATTGATCTCAATGATTTTCTGAAACATCCACAAATCCAGCAGTGCATGACATAACGATAGCAATAATAGTAAAACAAAGCAAAATTTGCCATATTATATGAACCTTTCCCCCCCCCCCCCCCCCCAAAAAAAAGTTCAATTAACAGACTTAGCGACTTACAGCATGCCTTGTTTGAACAAAAACAGTAATTCTCATTTGCAAAATAAGAAAAGGAAAGCAGATAATATCATCAAAGTGAACTCACTGGCATGGATAATATTTAAGTAAAGGTTTGGAAACTCTGATAATGATGTTTCCAAAGTACTAAAGTAACCGCAAAGCCGCAAAGGAATGGAAACTAAAAAGTATGTCCTTGGGGTACGCTAGAGGTTTCTTAATCCCCGCCAAGTTTTTTTGTCAGCTACAGAAGAAGTCATTAATATACTAATATACCAATGCAGCAGTATGCTACTTCATAGTGACATCAAATAGCTCCAGTGGATGCTAACTCAAATTGCACAAGGACGATCAGAATTTTATGAAAAGCTTAGTTGTCACAAAGCAGGTCAAAAGTAACACAAAACAATTATTGTCCAAAGTTGAGCAAATGAATTCAGGGCAGAGAATTTTGCATTTAGTAGGAGAGATAAACAGAATGAAGACCTAAGATGAGCTTCCAGAAAATATGTTAGCATGTGAAGAATTCATGTTATGATAAGTTTATGCCCAATGCTCTCTTAGGTGTTCCGAACTTCTGATAAAAGAGAAATAAAATATTTTTGGAGTACGGAAGATAAACAGATTAAACTTCTATTTGGGCATTTAAAAAAAAAAAAAAACAGTTGTAAGTATGTGGTGGTCTCCATGATAACCAAAAAAGATTGGCAACACACAGTGACACAGTTACTTTCTACTAAAGAACATCCAACAGACAATGACAGCAAGCGGTTACATGAATTGACATATTTTCTCAGCATTTAGCATAGCAGCAGAGTCCATAATTTCCGAGCACGTCCAATAATTATTTGGAAATATTCCAAGACTTCTTCAACCAAAAATTAAAAGGGTTCCAATAATAGGATTCCTGTGTATTATTCATATTCCATATTGATTCACCTGCTACTCTGCTAGTGTACAGAAAGATTCAAAATAGCAAAAGTAAACTCACCTCTCTGTGTCTAGCAGTTTCAGCATCCTCTGCGTCATTCTGTTCTTTTATAAATTTCATAATATCGCTATGGAACTTTTGGTCAAGCCTTTCCAAATTCTGTGGAACTGGATTGTCTTCATATCCAACTTCCATATCTTGTTCCTGGGGGTGGACTCTTTGCTCTTGATTTGAGCTCATTTTTGTGTCTGGCATCTGATTAGGATAGAATGATCTGCCTGCATTTCCCCCTTGTCCTGGAAATGAAAAGTATAATATAGTATCAGATTTAAACAACTTGAACTTGAACCACAAAGGCAACTGATCATAACAAGGATGAACATTAGAAATACAGCTAGCGAGGTCAATTAAGAGATATTAGAAGAGAAAAGGGAAGGGAATAATAGGGGAAAAGAAATATGAAAGGCAGTAAAGGGAATCTACTTGGCCAACCAAGCATTTGATATCGAGTATTAACTTCTCTCAATCACCTATTACAAAACACGGGTTTAATGCCTAACTTGGTACTCAATATGTGAAAGCAAATCAAGCAGGCCTGAAAATTTAATGAAGCTGTGTAGGTTAAGAGATTTTTACTTAGGCAATAATTCTCTCCATTCTCAGTATCAACCTCCCAAACTTACCTAGCATGAAAGGAAAATAGTCAGATACTTGAATTTTGTGATTTATTACACAAAAAATACATGTAAAAAAAGTAACAAGCTTCCAATTATATGGTTTTCCTTTCCTAAGCACCTGGCAAATACCATATTCAATTGAGAACTTAATGCCTTAACCTACCTTTTAACTAAATTCATGTTATTGAGGACTGTCAGTAACTTAGTCATGCAATGAGCTTCAAGAAAGAGCAGGCAATGCAATATTGCCAAACAACCAGAAACTGTATCAGATACAGGAATTCACAGCTTTGTGCAGTCTTTTAATTCTCAAAAATGGCTGACACAATTGCAAGGATGCAGTGGCAGCTTGAAAGGCTACCTTTAGTACAACTTATTTTTTAATACTTATAACTATCTTCAACAATAATTCCAGATGCCCATCAATCTAGCTGTCTAACATGAGCTCAGTGGATTTATTCTGAATTTCTGACAAGACTCCTAAACAGAATACAAGGCTGAGGAGTATATATTTAAGTAATTAAGTACGGTGGTAAGGTGGTTGATATTAGTGCCATCCTGTGAGCATGTGGATATCATGTTTGGAATGCCTAATGGGAAGTCCAATTTTGTTTCAAGTGTCTTGTAGATGGGAACAAAATAGCATTGTGCACTAAGCTTTATGCATTTGCAAAATACAACATGATCACATTTAGAGAGTATTAAACCCAAGAAAATTTTTGTTTAGAGCTGGGCCCACGTACAGCAGGTACACAATTTGGTATGAGGGGTATAGATAGTAAGAAAACTAAGAATATAGGTAATGACTTAATCATACATAATAGAATGTGGTGACTCCAGATAATCACAAAGTAATTACAAGGCTTGCTAGAGGGAATAATAATTATGTGCAAAATTTTTGAGACACCTTTGGAGAGCTCTTACCAAATATACTTCAAAACAGGGAAAATTTTAAATTGGATCCACCGTCTAAATAGCCAAGATGAACAAAATGGACCCAAATAACCATGGGAAGCTACTTAAGGGTCAAGGAGACTTCTATTGGATTACTATTTGAGCTGTACACTAGTGTAAGGAGGATCTCCTATGCATGACTTGTACCATATTACCGGAAAAACCAATCTATATTAGGCGTTAATTACAACCCAACCCTGTGGGTACTTGAGCAAACCAACAGTACTTCCTCCAATTTTTACTGTAATCTTTCATTGCTCCCCAAATAAATTCTCATGGATGTTAGCTATACAACTTTTGATATGAGCTAAATTTATGCTAGTGAGTGAGATTTCTGCTAATTGCTGTCATTGACTCATTTTCGTATAACATATGATAAGTCTAGATCGAAGCCAATTCCTGCAGACTCATGGGGTGATATGACTATATGAGTCTGATACTAAACATCTATGTCAAAGGAACCACAGTGGAAAGTCTAGGAAGTCTAGAAAATTATCACACAATGTATTCCAAGGGTTTGAGACTAGTCCTCTCAACACAACTAGCCTTAACTAGGGCAATCAATCTTGAATCCCGCCGGAAATTATGCAAGCCAACAATAATTTCAACTCACTCATGTAGAGATTCTATCAGTCGTAGGATGTTAATGGCATGAACTACAGCTTCACTCAACTAACCAAACGGCTTCCTTACAACTTTCCACTTTCCACCAATCTCCAAAATCACTATCTTGAGCACAAACTATCGACTTCGTAGTTAGTCCAAGTATTGGCTGGTCAAATATTCATTTATCTCCTATACGGCTATACCCATGAGCAAACTACTAGTCTCATATGTGTGAAGTGTTCAAAATTGGCCCAATGAGTGGCAATTCATACTGGTCTCACAAGGGAGTATGTGTTTAAATTTTCTATGGATGAAGTCACACAAGGTGGCAATTCACCCAATGATGAATTGTCGATCTTGCAAATCCAAGATTATTGAAAGAGTGATATTACCAATATCTCATCATCAATGAAAATACATACTGTATAATCATCTCATCTCAAAATTATGTATCCATAACTTTATTAGAGACAGAATAGGAGGTCTATGCTTAACATTTTTAAGATCCAAAATGATTCTTAGTAAGAAGTCTTACGCAAGCCAAATTTTATTTTATTTTTTTTTAAAAAAAAAAACAGCTGAGGTTGTTACATTTACAGATGTCTAATTGAAAAGAAAACTTAAATCAGAATTTGGTACTGGAAAATAGAAAGATTTACATATTGTTTGGATATAAGCAAATGGAGAGAAAGGGAGGGAAGGGAAAAGAAGGGGAGCAAATCCCTTAGTTTGGATAAAGAGTTGTAGGAAGGAAAGGGGGAGGGAAAGATCCACTATTCCACTTTCCCTCCCTCTCCAACTAATATTATCTCTCCAAAAATGGAGAGATTTGGAGGGAAATGGAGCTCCATGTCCTTCCTCCCTTTTCTCCTCTTTCCATCCCCTTCCTTTCTCTTCCAAGTTACTATTCAAACATATACAAGCAAGGGAAGGAAGAGAAAGGGAGGGTATAAGTGAGCTCCATTTTCCCTTCAAATCTCTCCAATTTTGGGGGGATTATGCTTATTAAAGAGAGAGATAATGGACCCTTCCCTCTTATTCTCCTTCCTTCCCCCAATCCTTTACCCAAACAAGAGAAATTGTTACCCTCCCTTTTTCTTCACTTCTGTCCTATCATTTCCTTGTATCCAAACTAAGTGTTAAAGCCTTACACATAAAATTAAAACTTGCAATAAATTAGACGAAAAAAGGACCCACCAGCACTGTAGAGTTGAGGTGACATTTGCTGTGCATCTCTTTCCCACCGCCACTGACCTTCTTCTTTCTTTGAAGTATATTGACGCTCATCCTCAGTTGGAAACGAATCAGGTCTCCCGGAATAATTATTTACCATTGAATTTTGATGCATCCTCTGGTGAGACAAGTTATGCATTTGAGATGAACATCAAGGAGAGATACAAGATTTTTGAATTGGTAATAAGTTAGAAACTTCAAAATGAAATGAGTAACATATTGTCTAATATTTCAATTATATAGCTTAAACATGTGCAAAGAGAGAAATGTTTTAGTACTATAATCTTCTTCAACCTATAACTACAATATTTACAAAGATTGTGTTGTTTGTCATTGACTTTGGTTTCTTTAATTTAGGTGCATCATTCATCATTTCCTAATTCAATGGATGGAACATTTATTATCATTCATAAAGTGATCATAAAACAGGAAAATAACATGTGTTCGAGCACAGGAACACAAGAATAAACTCTTTATAAATCGACCATATAAATCTAGCACACACTCCGCCATACCAACAATCATAAGTTCATAACTACAATTCCACACGAAATTCACAATTACAATAATAAACCCACGATTTTCACAAATTCACACTAGCACAAAAACATTTTTAAAATCATCACCATTAACCAATTCAATCAACAACCATTTCACTCCTGAGCTAACCAAGTCATCAATTCGTCTAATTCGCTTAAAATCCAACCAATCATCACAGCCCACTAAAAATTTAAGGTTGCTGTCTTTCTGATTACTGCAAAAGATCAAACCAAATTCAATCTAATAAACTTAAAATTCAAAGATCCTACTTAACAATTACAAAACCCAACTCAAAAATTGAACAAATTAAGCTAAATAATCAACAATCTTATCCACCCGGCCCTTAATTCCTCAACAATTTCAGAGCTCAAACTCATAATACCAACAAAGAAGTTAACAAATTTCAGAAACATGTGGGTAACATTGGGAAAAAAAAATGAAATTTTGCAAGAAGAGAAGATACCCAACAGATATATTGGCGCTATAATCTGTGTTGCTGTTGCTAAATTCGTCGTCCACCTTCTGAGTTCAGTATTTGCTCTGAAATTACTGCAATTTGCAATTATCTCCCATTCAAAAGGGGTTTTATGAAACCCAATTGATTTTCCCAAGTTTGATAATCTTGTAATATCTCTTTCCTGTCATTTTTTAGTTATTGTGAAAACTCGTGGCATGTTGCAATGTACTTCTTCCGTTTTCTTTTAAATGCAACACAACAATTTTTTTTTTTTGAAAGAGTTAATCAGAATAGATAAATGAGTAACTTTATCATTTGGTCGTGTTTGGAGAAAAGTTGATTGTATTAACTTATTTCACTAACTTTTTTTATTAGTTTATTGTAGAAAAGTGTTTGGTAAATAGCTGATTGATTAAAGCTGGTTGATTATATGAAATGACTAATAAGCTAATTGTAAGGTAGGTAATTCATATAAGATTTTTAATTAAATAGGGTTATAAGTGTCATTTCACCATAAGAATTGAATAATGTAATTGAAAAAGCTCCTAGAAGGAGCTTTTTGAAAAAAAAAAAACTAATTTAGTAGAATAAACTCTTTAAATAAGCTTCCCAACAAGCACCTTGAATTAACTTATTTAATAGTCAATAAGCTAATGTTGGTCAAATAAGCTAATGTTGCTCAAATAAGCTAGTTACCGAGCACAAATAACTTGAAAATCGAGATTAAAGAAGGGTTAGATACTACGGGTTTATTCACCTTATTTCAGGCATAATAAGCTCAAATAAATTTAGTCCAAGATAAATAAGTTATGATAAGGGTTATCCAAGTTCAAATTTGAAAAAAAAAAGTTTTAATGAGGTCTAATAAGTTAAGTGAAAATCAAGTGAATGGAACACACTTTTGTTCAAAAAAAAGTGAATGGAACACACCTTATACATTTTAATATTGAATTACTATAACTTAAAATAATAATTTCTCAGTAAATGAACCTCACTAGTATGAATAAATTCAAATATATACGGAGTTAAAAAAAAACCAAGTGAACATAACACACCCATAGTCCACGGGTGTTGTAGTTGATGCCAATAAATGCAACACACCAAAATTACTGTTATTGGACGTAATTTTGTTTTTTCAATATCACCTAAAAAGCTAAAACTATGTGTCATAATAAGTGTAAAAACTAATTTGAGATGGAAGGAGATCTAATTTAAACCGATTATCACTCATGAATCATGACTAGTTTTGCTTCTGTATTAAGACAATTACACATCAGATTTGATTCATTTTTTGAAAAAAAAAAATAAAAAAATAAAAAGCATGTCAAACTTCTACTCTACACAAAATTTTCACTAAAATGTTTTTTGGTGTCAACAAAACAGCAAAAGGGCATACCCATTGACAGAACAACAAGCACAAGTATATTTATCTGTATGAGAGTTTATCTTCCAACCAAAGATTCCAGGAGAAATGGTGAGGCTAGAAACATCATTCTAGCAACTAACTTGGTCTAATGGTCTTCCAAGGGAAAAAGAAATCAGCAAATCATCAAACGTCGAGCCATTGCTAATATTTTCCAAGGGTTAACAAAGAAGGTTAAATGAAGGCATGTCTTCAATGCCTAGTACTTCATCCATCAGAAGTTCCTTCTCTAATTGTGCTCTTGTTAACTTAAGGACATCCTGCAACACATCAAAAGAAAATCAGTATGTAGTGTGAGAGATTGAGAGGGGTAGCAACGTGGAAAAAAAGATGGCATGTCTCCTTACGTTGAACTCCATGTACGTAGCATTCTTCTCTAGCCATTGCTTATCCATAACCACAAAGGCTACGCTATAAAGCAAATCAAAGGCCCATTCATTTTCTGGATATTACAGCAGAAATTTCTAATTAGGATAAACCATGCCATTGTAATCAATTCTACAAACTCAATGAGACACGACTCTAAATGGAAATGCTATGCATAGAGTTGGCCAGTGATCAGCTAGTGGGTGTTGAACTGTGACTGATCAACAAAGCAGCCTCTCTGATCCAATTTAGGTAGAACAGATTCATTAGAATATAAAATATCTAAATTGAGACGTGCTATCCGCTATGAACCAAGTTGTTGGGATGACCTGCTGCTTAATCAGATCACCGGTCAACACAAGAGTCACGGAATAACTAAAGAAGAGAATTAATAGAGTTGTCTGAGGTGAAAAAAATCAGTTACCTGATAACATCTGCAAGAAAACAGCTCTAACAAAAGATCTCCCTTTCACTGTATTAAGAGAATGATGTAAGTAGTTAAAAACGTAAGATGAACGAAAAATGAGATTTTATCAAACTCAGGAGCAAGTAAAGCACACCAGCTTGGTTAAGGCAACATTAATTTCTAAAACATCAAACCCAAATACGAGGTAACATTAATTTCTACTTACGAGCATCTAGATCAAGCATTTGTATGAGCATAAATGTTATATTTACTCCAGCAACAGCAAAGGGATATTCCCATGTTGCACGTTTTCCATCTTGTTTCTTCACTAAATGCTGGAAAGATGTCTGCAACAACAATATAGATGATGCTGAAATTATATAGAATCAAAATAAGGAGATGAGCAGTCGGCAAAGTGGCAAAACAAAGCATATACATCTCCTATTAACATTTCTATAACTTATTAAAAATCCAAATTCCGTGTTCCAAAAAATTACTCTCATTTTTCTAAATCATCAAAATGTGAAATGATATATTCGATCTGAACATTTAATAGATATCAGACAAGGATCTTACAGAAAATGTTTTGGCAAAGAACAGCAAGTTCTCCAAAGATATAAAGCCAGCTCCTCTGCTCAATAGTAAGATAGACAAGATCAAATCACAAAAAAGACGAAAGGGATACATATGAAAGGGCCAGAATAAGGCTGGCAAGTGAGAAACCTGAAATCTGTTGAGGGATCCCTTCCCTGCCATCCCATTTCTTTCCATTGCTCTGATATTAAACCATGGAGCTGTTGATCAGGATATGTAGCATACCACAAAGCCTTAAGAGCTTCCTGTCAATACAATATCATTTATACAGCATAAAAAGAAGAACATATTACGAGGATTTAGCAGCAAGTCTCACATTTCACAACCCCATAGGGTCATAAATTGTGAGCTCTCTCATAAGACACAATATTTCTTACCACATAAGTATACTCTATCAATAGGTGTGTACCTGGTGGTCTGACCTTGCGGGATCAAAGTAAATCTTCATGCGATGCTTTAACCTATTAAGTCTTTGTTCCTGTTCCAAGAAAGAGCATACTCTCAACAGTCAACACCAATTTAAAGCAGATCGAGCCTTAGTGAGCAGTTGGTATATCCATGTCTAGCATCTTGCAAAAATAACGAAGACTATCATAATATGCAAGGTACTGCCAACCCCCCTTCCACCTCCCTCGGACCGAAAAAACAATAAATATAGGATAACAGAAACAATCTTCATACTTGGAAACAACAAACTTATTAGAAAAATCTTGGAAAATCTGCCATGTACAAGCCTAAATACTCCATAATATGCAAGGTATGCTTGTCATTTTGTCAAACATATAACAGAATGGATGAAAGGAGCTGATATCAACCTAATAATGTATGAAATATCTTCCCTGCCTCAGCCCAATTTTCATTTTATTTAAGAAAATCCTGCCCAATCTGCCGTATTCCTCTATGCAGTACAGATTTTACCTGCAAGGGTGTCAAGGTAATGCAAATACGTTCATAGACCCCCTTCCTCTTGAAGCAGTAACAGGTAAGGCCTTTACCTATCCATGTTGTTGTTCCGCAAGTTACATCATCTGCCCAAGAGAAGTACAACTTTACATCTTGAATTGTTTACAGCAGAATAAACACCTCTGATTAATATGCAGAGCTAATAATTTAACGAACTTTTAAATTTCAAAAACACTGTTCAAAATGTCATGTAATTTAAAGGGTCAAACTTAAGTTTTTTACCAAATAGTTTCTTAAACCAACATTGAAAAGAAAAGTAGCACATATACATACTTGAAGTTGAGTGTGGTGGATTTCAGAATATCACACAAAGTATACACAGATATTATGTTTTATTATGCCTCAAATCCTAGGATTGAAATAGCATAGAGAAACCTTACAAGCAAATAAAAATGCAGTGCTAACCACAAAAAACCGGATGTTCATCATCACATATATTGCTATTGTGAAGCTACCAAACCAATAAAATGCCATCTCTATTAAACCATTGTTTTTTCATGCAACTTTTGCTTTATCACAGAGAGAAACAAATAAAACTCATGTGATTCCGTAGTCCATCCAAATAACAGCATACTTCTGATTTATATAACAAATGATCTCCACATTCACGGTTGATACAAAAGGGAAAATTGTGAAATCCTTCTTTCAAATCATGATTCCTATGGTAGTATGGTTTAGGGTGAAGATGAGCAAAACCACAAAGATAAATGCGCATATATAGTGACATGTTGTCAGGAAAACTACATAAGAGCACTAGTTCATAACTAGATCGAGTTCCTAAATCATGCTTTAGTTATAGTGGTAGTGAAGGCGAAATCAGAAAATCAACAAGCCACGCCAAAGTCATGCCATCATCACCAAGTCCGCCTTATTGAACTCACAAATGATTAAGGTATTAATCATGACATTCATGAGTACTCAAAACATGTTTCAAAATCTTAATCAGCTCCTACAACTTCAAACACCAAATTTGATATAAGTGGACTTAATCTCCCAAAGTTACTACCACGGCACCTAATACGGATTTACCGATTTAACAACCACCCACTCAAATTCAACCACGTATGCATTCCTAAGGTGACTACCAATTTAATTGAATTTACATATCTCATTTGGTTAATAGCAACAAATGTGGTACAAATCCAATAGCAATTATGCAAAATCAGGATTAAAATGCAATAAAAATGCATAACACCTACATGAACTAGATTGATTAATCTCACAATATGATATATTGATATTGAATGAATTCTTGTAAAAATACAATCCACTGTACTCCATAATACACAATGCCAATGCCAAGATTGCCAACCAAGCATTAAAAAACTATCATTTCTTGCAAAATTCAACTTCTTATCTGCATCAGATTCCTCAAATTTCATACTTTAAACAACATTTTATTGTCTTTACAATGTAATACCAAATTCCATTAAAATATAATTATAATAACGGAATACAAACACCATCAAATCAACCATTGATCCTCAAATTCAATAAAAACTGCCTCATTTCACACCCAACAAAAAAAAAAAAAAAAAAAAAAAAAAACCCATCAATTACAGGATGATTAAAATTGAAAGATGAGAAATTTCCAAGAAATACCCCAGAAAAAAGAGTCATTTTTTAAATGCATTTACATTATAGAGTCAAACATAGAAGAGCAAGAAAGAAAACAATGAAATTTTAAGAGAGAGTGAGAATAGTACGAGAATTGACATTGCAGGGATTTCCATGATTGTTTCTTTGAGCGCCCATTGATTGTAATTCCAAGTAACTGAAACTCTTCACTCTTCAGTCGTCACTCGTCACTCTCTTGAGTGTTCAATGAATAAATTGGTTCAATAATTTTGGTCGTCGTTTTATTAACCGGTCTAACTTCTTGATGGTTTTGTTTCATTAATACGAGTACTAAATTGTACGGGATTTTAGTGTTAGCAAATCGCCTACAATAATATTTTATGAGTATGAGTAATATAGATTTGTAAAAAATCATAATCATTCAATTATGTTGTAAGAAAGTATTAACTATAAGAAACACTTGATGTGTGATTTATGCGTTAGTTTTCGTTTACATTTTTATTATCTTCACTAGATTTGATCATATTTTTAAAAGTGCTTCTGTCATTAATTCTTAAACATATATCAATTCATTATAATACGAACTACTTAATATATATTACTAAAGAGTTGTAAGTATGAGGATCATAAATATTTAATCACTTATTTTGTAGATGACTTGGGCATGTTAGGTACTAGTGACTTACTATTGTAGATAGTACTTGGTATTGAATAATGATTTGAGCAAGTAAGCAAGTTGGTCCAAAACAACCACCACCCACCCAAAAAGTATGGTATGCCAAAAACAATACGAGTATGCAAGACTTATTATTTAATTGAAACTTGAGCTAATCCATTCAAGATTTGAAGTCAACTAAAAAGACAACAATGTGCAAGATAAATTTTTAGCAGGAATCAGTGTCCCTCCAAATCAGACAAAAAGTCTAACAACACAGTTAGGGTGACATCTTAACCATTGGATTCTTATTATGCCCCATATTACCAATTTGTATATTTTTAAATTAACCGTCTTAGTTAATTAATTAATTACTCGTAGATGTCATAGTAGATATTAATTAATTACTCGTAGATGTCATAGTAGATAGAGAAAAAAAAAAGTTAAATACTCCATCCGCTTCATAATAATTAACACATTTGGCTTCTTCTTTTTTTTTTTTTTTTTTTTTTTTTAAATAATTTTGACCTCTTTTTTTTTATTTTTTTATTATTTTTTTTATTTTGCTATTAATAAAATATTAATAATTAAGTTGTTAGATTTATCTTGATAAATGTACCACACGTATAAAAGAATATCAACTGCTTATTGCTTCTCCAACTTTGAGGAGTTTCAGCAACACTTCATGACAGTTCTTGTAGTGAAAATACTCCTTTAATCTTATTACTTAGACTACTCGGTCCTTATTATTTACCCTTTCTTCTTCATGAACATGGTCAAACTTTACTGGGATAACTAGATACAAGATGCTATATTTGTGTACTTAGAGAGTTAGAGCAGCAATTGCCGCTCCTCATGATCAACCCATCCATGTTGGCCTTAATTAGTCCCTATATTCGAAACATTCGGAGGCCTCACAGGTTAGGTGGCATAGTTATAAGGCTAGTACAGCCTCATGCCATAGATTAGTTACTCGCGTATACTAAGTTTATTACAGCTGATATCTGCTCTTACAGACACGCATATAGGCATCAGAGGGTGTTGTTTAACTCGTACTTAAGCATCAGACCTAGTGGATCAGGTCATATATTGGCCCCCTTCACCTACCTGCAAACCGCATAACTGTATATACATGTTGAGCAAATTATCGGATGAAATCAATAGTATTAGTTCAACATCACAAGGCACAGTCAGTTGATGGCTCTGAAACAACACTCAAAATCTTTGTGCAAACAAATTCTAACTGTTGGTTTCAGACTTTTAGAATTGAACCTTAAATGCTTTTCTAATGTCTGCAAGAAACTTATTCTCTTTGATCACATTTTGTGTTCATCCTAACACATAAGTACATACAGACTCAATGTACTTTTACAGACTTGTAGAAAATAAACTCATCACGTTCTATAACACTCAGATATCAGAAAATCTGATTTATATAATCAACACAGTAGGAAAGTGTTTACCAAATCACTCCTAGCTAATTCTTTCTCCTGCAGAGAGTAACGCCGTCTCCAATTGATATGAGGGCAGATTCAACTCGAGGATCACTTGCAAGGAAGCAATTCAATTCCTTTGTATCCCTGCGAACACTTTGTCTAAAAGACTTGTTTTCCTGATCACCATCTTCGAAAAACTCAACATCCTCAGAATATGCAACGGAACCAAACCAAAGGGTGTTGTCATAGGCAATGGCTCCTCCAACTTTGACGAGTTTCAACAACACTTCATGGTAGTTCTTGTAGTTTTTCTTATCAGCATCCACAAACGCAAAATCAAATGTCCCTTTTTCACCCTGCATATTTAGATCCATCTTTAAATTTGTTCACATTCTTAATCATTTAAAATAAGATGAAATGTTTCCAATTCTAAAAATAAGATCGTACATTGTTTAGGAGATCATTCAAGATTTGCACAGCAGTTCCTTCAACAAAATCAATCTTATGCTCAACTCCTGCCTTCTTAATAAAAGGTAATCCAACCTCATATGCTTCCCTGTTTACGTCAATGGCTATAATCTGCAACATTGATGCTTATATATTTACATCAATTAGCTCTTAGCTGGAAGGAAATTATATCGATATCACCAAAATGATATACCTTGCCATCATCAGGGAGAGCAAGGGCAGTGGAAAGAAGCGAGTAGCCAGTAAAAACACCGATCTCCAATGTCCTTTTGGCATTCATGAGCTTTAACATGATTGATAGAAGTTGTGCTTCATCAGCAGGAACGTTCATTGTGTACCTAGAAAACAGAGAAATTATGCACCCTTAAATTTTAACATAAATTTTAACATGATTGATAGAAGTTGTGCTTATACATGTTAGATTAAAGATGATAAAAGCTAGGTGAAAGAGCGAGTCAGCTAAGAGAAGCATGCATCTCGAATAGCATGAAGTTGGTATATGTTGTTGATGTAACCATTTCATACAATTGAGGAACCACACTCGATGTTACAACAAGAAGAATCACAAAGAGAACTTCTAAAACATAATAAGGTTCAAATTGATATACTAAGCAAGTAAGCAATCCCTAAGCATCAATCAACAAGACTCAAAATGATGGAAAATGTCAGCAATAAGTGTATATCAACAAGACTCAAAATGATATACGAATTTAATTTGCTCTTATTATATCCAATTCCAATCCTTTTTCTCTTCAAGTACTTTTCACATTCATAAGCCATTTGATCTAATTCATATGATTGTTGCGAACTTAACTACTCGATCATAAGGAATTTCTAAGAATTCTAACCATTGTTGATAATTTCACAAGGGTTACATGAACCTATTTGCTTCATTACAACAATGCAAGTATCCTCAATTCTTTCCCTTTATAAACTCTCTTAAACTCATCATGAAACTTAGGAACCATGTATATCTACTTCTTTCGATTTAACCTATGGTCTTAGATGAGGAAACCCCATTTTGTCATTATGATCGTTTATTAATGGCATTATTTTTGTAAATTTGACAGTAACAAATTCCAATCAGCATGACATTTTCGTAAATAAATCAACATTTGTAGACTCACATTAGATAAGCGTTTTTTTTTTGTTTGTTCGTTTATCATGATGATAAACTTGTATTTTCTAAACTTCAGTTTACTCCCAAACCAATCATATTTGTCGACTAAAGTCAACAAAATATACACCAACCAACTAACCAAGGCCTTTACACAAAGGAGCATAATATAACATATGAAATATGATCAGACTAGACGTGGCAGCAAAATTAAAACCTTGACAAATTGAATTAAATTCATCAATTAAAAAACATTCTTTTTTACTTGAAGCAAAATTAAATTTCAGATTCATCCACAACTACTTGACACTATATAAGCGTTACTACTCATTTCTGTTCTGTTGTTCCTATAGTTGTACAAAAAATTCCAAATACGAACAAAAAAAAAACGGAGAGAGTATATCATATTGAATTTTGACTTTTGAGGAGAGGCAAAAGAAAATGCAGTACATACAAATGGGGATATTTTTCAACAGTAGCAAGTCGAATTTCCTTGAGTTGTTCATGCTCATTTGGGTATGCATTGGTTTTCAATATATACTGCAAAAAAAAAAAAAAAAAAAAACACTTAAAAAATTATAATACCCCATGAATTAATTGAAAAGAAAAAATAAGGATTTGCAAACCTGAAGAAGTTCTGGGCTATTGAGGATGTTTTTAGGCTTATCGATTGAGTGATTTGAATCCATGAAAACCTTGCTGCTCTTGCAACTTAGATTATTTCTGGTTTTTTTTTGGCAATTACTCAAAATATTGATATTGGGTTAATTAGCTAACACGGAAACTTCTGCGATGAAAACCCAATTGTTTTCGTGTTAATGAAGCTTAGAAATGACTCGGACTTGAGGTTTTCTAGTATATGAAACCCGAGTTGTTTTCGTGCTATATAACACCTATCTCATATTACTCGCAAGTCGCATTATTTTTTGTGATACATAAAATATTGATCATCATACGAGAAAATTAAGGATAAGATAATAAGCAAGTAAATATGCAAATTGGCAAAAGTTAATGAGCGCCCCCGGGGCGTTAGATAAGAGAATTAAAGTGCAAATATTAGAGTAAAATTAACATTAATTATACCGAACGACGCGTGATTTTGTCATGAATTCCTAACTTAATACCATTTCAACCAATATAATTTATCCTTATCTAACGCCCCGGAGCGCTCGTTAGCAAGATCGATGCAAATTATACTATTCTTGGCATTTGGATTGAGAGTATGAGAAGTCTAAGAAAAATTGGGGGAGATAAAAGTTGGCAATTGGCATGGTTGTTGACTTGCAAATTTTAAATTATTTACAGGTGGGAGATATCGGGATGGTGTTATGGGTGACTCATGACTCATGAGCCATGACAAGCCCAAAATAATGAGTTATTAGTAAATAGTAATCCGTATTTTGTTAGCCAAATAGAAAAGTCCAAATTTTATAGTACTACTTTGACATGTTATTAGATTTGATAAAATTGATCCATTTCTGATTACATAAACCAAAATATTTGTTCTTAATTCTACTCGAAATGATTTGACTCAATTCGAAACAATGAAAAAGGAGATAGTTGAAATACGAAAAAAAAAAAAAAACAATTTTACTGATTGTACATTTGTAACGTACATAGTAACATGGGGATATTCAGTCCTTTATTAGTACAATAACTTAGATCAATGAACACAACATTGCAATAGAAAGTAAAGTATGTTTCAATATTAGTACTTGCGCCTGCAAAGCGTAACACCATCACCAATCGAAAGAAGGGACGACTCAATTCGAGGGTCACTTGCAAGAAAGCTATTCAATTTTTTGATGGCTTCATGTCCATGTTTTTTGATGTATCCCATAATAGGGTCACTCTTGAATTTTTCATCATCGTCGGCCAAGGCGACCGAGCCAAACCAAAGAGTGTTGTCGAAGGCGATCACTCCTCCGACCTTAACAAGCTTAAGCAATGGCTCATGGTAGTTGATGTAGTTTTCCTTATCCGCATCAACAAATGCAAAATCAAAGGTCCCTTCCTTGCCCTGCATTTTTCATACTCAACATTGTTATAAATTTATTAACAATAGTATTATTTGTCACGTAATATAAAAAATCAAGTTAGATTAGGCCTGTATCACAAAATGTTTGTTAAAAGTTAATTTGGGCCGTTTGACATTTGTGTTTTTAGCAAAATCAATTGGGCCTAATTGTTTTTTCTTATGACCCTTTCACTAGATTTTAGGCTAGAAATTGATACATTGGCCGGTTAGCCCCTCTGTTTTTGCAATTTTGAATATTTTATACTTCTTCCATTTCTATTTAGTTGATGCGTTTGATTTAGGCACATATATTAAGGGGAGAAGAGAGAATGAAAAAGAAGGTGGGGTAGCATGTAAATGCAAGGTAAAAAAGTTACCCAAAAAGAAAACGTGTCAACAAAAAATTTCCTAAAAAGGTTTACGTGTCAACTAAAAAGAAACGGAGGTTGTATCTCACAAATAATGCCCAAAGTTGCAAAAAAACATGAAACGGAAGTAGTACAATACTTAACTATTACTTGTATTATTACTACCTCCAGTTTGTATTATATACTTACAATTATACAATAAAATGGTCAAAGTGTATTATATAAATAGAGTAAAATAATATTATAGCGTACCTTGCTTATTAAATCATTTAAAAATGGCATGGCATTTCCTTCAACAAACTCAATTTTATGCTCAACTCCTGCCTTTTTAATGGCTGGTAATCCAACCTTGTATGCTTCCATGTCCGGGTCAACTGCTATAACCTGTAATTAAAATTACAAAATCAACTATTTTGAACTAAAATAATAAAATTTATTATATATAGTATTCAATTATGGAGTAGGTGATATTAATATAAGGAAAAAAGTACTTTTTTTCTTAACATTTTTTTTAAGAGAGCGATCAGTAATGAAAATCGATTCCAGGATTAACTGGAACCGAGAGGGAAACTCTAACCACTAATATGATAAGGAATGAAAATGAAACTAACATGTTTGATTACAATTTTCTTGTAACATTTAACATAATATTAGTCTATTAGATGATTAAAAACTTACTTTGCCATCTTCAGGAAGAGCGAGTGCAGTAGTAAGAAGTGAATAGCCAGTAAAAACACCAATTTCTAAGGTATTTTTGGCATTCATGAGCTTCAATAACATTGATAGGAATTGTGCTTCATCTGCCGATGCATTCATAATGCTCCTGAAAACGTACCATACCCAATGTAACAACTATTAGCTAGTCCTTCAATTTATTTTTTATTTGTTTTATGAATATCACATTTTACTAGTGTGAAAGCTTGTGGTTTCAAAAAAAAAAAAAAAAAAAAAAAAGTGTGAAAGCTTGAAAATTGCAATTTTGTATGGTATTAAATACTAGTATAAGTGAACGAAACATTAATTTTAAGTTTTTAACATACAACTCATGCAAAATGGTAGTGATGGTGTACATTAGAAGATCCTTAATTAGTTAGCAAAAACTAATTGCTTATTTCGATTTATTATTTCTGATGCATTAGAAGTTTTCATTGCAAGGAGGGTCGTCCCCTTTTGTAAGAGAATAAACTTACCAAGTATTACCACATGTAAGTGTCCCACATTGGTTGAAGAAGAGAGAGTTAATCACTTTATAAGGCTAAGGGGCTACTCTACTCGTATTTAACACCTTTCTAATGTTTTTACTTATCTTTGTGCACGATGCCTATATGACTCAATAATTGAGTTACAGTTTTTTCCCTCGTTTAATGAAAAAGTTTACAAGTTAATTTGGAGATATAGAGAAAGATTACATGTGTTTGTATTTCTCCAAAGTGGCATCTCTAATTTCCTTCAGTTGTTCATGTTCATTAGGGTACGCGCTTGTTTCCAATATGTACTGTAAAAAAAAAAATCAAACCCCAAAATAATATCAAATTTTCATAATTTCTTTTTTGTTTTTCAAGCTGCAAATTAAAATGCAAATAATAAACGATATAATAACAGAAATATCTCATTTACTTGTAGTAACTAACCTTTTCAAGAGCTGGGCTGTTAAGAATGGTGAACTCCTTGATTTTCTTCAAATCCATTGCTTAATTGGTTGGTTTAATTATGTGTATTTTTCTTAATTAATTAAGGATTAAAGGGAAGCAAAGGATATGTTTTAACAATGGTTTGATTTTCTTTGAGGCATGAAGCTATATTTATATAAACAGCCCAATAGATATTTATATTCCAAGAAATTTTGACAATGATTTATGATAGTATATAATGTTTTCGAATATAATACAAGCCACCATCAAAGACCATTGCTTAATTGGATGAGTAGTAGTAAAAGTTTGACAATTCTAAACACCAACCATATAATATGCCATACATTCATGTTTTTTTGAAATTGGACTTTTATATATCTTTATTTATAATAACAAACGAATTTCAAATTTGTGCTATGTTATTATTATGTCCATACATGGTCAAAGCGGTTGAAATGACTATTTTAAATAATACTCTGTACGATATAATAGGTTGAAAATTATGGTGTACATTATAAGTCCATTAATAATTATTGAACATGACACAGACAATAATTATTGGGAAAATACAAGTTAATCTGCCATATAAATTAATTTTTGTTAATCTGATGACATTTTTGTAAATATATTATAAAAAGCAGGGTCATTTATTCAGTATTTTTGGTGAGTTGTCCAATTACTGTTTGTTTTTTTGCTTTTACTGTTTGGTGAGAAAATTACACATGTACCCCTCAACTAGTATATGAAAAGACGCATATACCCCTCCACTGGTACTTGAAAAGACAATTATACCCCTTTGTTTATCTGAGGAATTGACTGGGTATTGCTCAATTTTATTTTCCAGTCGCTGCTTATACTCGGTAGCAGTTTAAAATATATAGCAATGAGCAAAACAACCACAATCAACAACATTTGAATCACGATTCGAATCCCAATTTGAATTCATTATTAAATTATGTTAGGAATTGAATGAAATACTTTGTATATTACATGTCTCATTATATCTTCAGTTTTTTTTTTTTTTTTTTTTTTTTTTTTTTTTTTTGTTTTTTATCTTCAGTTTTTTGTTCCAAAGTTTCAATAATTTGGTGGAGTAGCACATGTTGCTCATGCCTCTTATTAGATCAGCCCATACAAATTAAAGCACAACAACAAAGATACATAATTCCAAAATTATTCTAGTAATTTCATTTTTTAAAAATATACAAAGTCTTTGGTAATTTACATCAACTTTATTGTTGACTATTATTTACCCATGTAATTTATTTCCAATAGTTGTGACTGAAAAATAAAATGAAAAAGAGTTTTAACAATAAAAATTTGGAAAGTCCAAAAAGACGACGCTTAGTATCTGGACTTAAACTTGCGAGTACGATATTTATGATTAAAATTTCTTTCTTGACAGCTTTAGAAGTAGTTGTAATTGTTTGACTCTTAGAGACTTGACTTGATTATTTGAACAACACCAAACAACTTTAATGAAACTTAATATTGCAATTTGCAATTTGACTACTAATTCCAAATGGTGTACTGTGTAAGTAACTGGCAATTAATTAAAATATATGACAAAAATAGAAGTAAAAGTAATTGATGGATCTAATTAGAACATTATACGAGTATACGTATATTCAATCTATACATACTACGGTTTTTTTCCTAGTCATTCATTGTATGTAGATACGTAGTTTAAAAAATGATAAAAATATGAGTAAGTATAAGAAAAAAGGTAAATAAAGTAAGTAAGAAAAAAAAATGAAGATGTTCGGGATAAGATAGTAAATTGTAAATGTTTGTACTAAGTGAAATGTATTTAAGGGATGTATTTTACATTTGCACCAATTATTAGTAGGTGAATATAGTTTTCTTAGGTTGATTATTTATCCTAAACTATATGCTTGATAACTTTAACACATACATTGTTTGGATTAAGAGAACTGGAGGGAGAGGAAGAGAATAGAAAAGAAGGGAATCATCCTTCCTTCTTTGAATACCTTTCCGTAGGAGGGAAAGGGAAGGATTTGTTTTTCCTCCCTCTTTAATAAACCAAATCCTTCCAATGCTGAAAAGATTTAGAGGGAAAAATGTAATCTTACCAGGTGGCCTTCTCCCTCCCCTTCCATTCCTCCCTTCCGTCCTTCTTATTCCCTTCCTTCCCTTTCTCTTCCCTTGGCTATCCAAACACATCGTAAAATGGTCGCCAATTTTTACTACATTGGATTGTGAATAACTAGGTTGTCTAGGTAATATCCAATCTATAAGCTAGAGATATATCTCCAATAGTTTAGTAATTATACTTAAACAACACTAAATAAGAGAAGTATTTAATTAAATAAAAAAAATCAACATCCTCAACATTATTTAGGATAGAGTTAGGAAACGCCTGTAGGTAATATATTGTCAACAATTCAATAGAAATGGAAGAAAATCAAGAAATAACAATGCACAAAATAGAGCCAAAATGTTCAACCTCACATAAAGCTTGTACTACATAATCCCACATCGAAAAAATATAACATTTGCACGTTCTTTATATATTGACAAAAGCGAATTACTGTTCACCGAGCTTAGTAACGTGAGCTTGTAACCCAAGTGGGGGTAACAACGTGATGGAACATGGGCCAAGCTAATTGGGTCGGGTCTTGGGCTGGCAATTTGCTGGTCTGCCCAGTCCAAGTTGAGAGCTGATCCATGGGGCTTTGACGAAAGTCGGAGCTTCATGGATCCTAAAGCGGAGGGGACCGCGTGAGGCTGGTTTCACAGAGCAACGAAAACCTCCCGCTCTTGTCAGTGGACGGATAACGGGCCGGTGCCTCCCGGATCCATTAGTATCCAATTGGCTTAGATCCTAATTGGACCATCACTTTTTTTTCCCTTTCTGATAGAACTTTTTTTTTTCTTTTTAATTTTTAATTTTTTTTTTTTTTTTTTTTTTTTTTTTTTTTTTTTTTTTTAAATGGGATGAGAAAAGCAGACACGAAAATAAAAGGTTAGTGTCACGAGTTACTTTACGACACGTTTAATTAAACAACCAAATAAATGAAATTTATGATAAATAATTTGAGTGAGGCTAACATTTTTACTTATAACGCGTTTGGTTATTTAATTAACCGTGTTGTAAACCCTTGACACTAACCTTATATTTTGAGTGAGGCTAACATTTTTACTTAACACAGTTACACAAATCGGATACGAATAAAACAAGTTAATGTTAAGATCGAGTTTGCAACACGGTTAATTAAATGAGTCAACAAGACATGACACGTATACTAAATGGGTCAGGTTAGTGTTGAGGTCCTTCAATACGTGTATCTTCAAACACGACAATGACAGAAACATGATACGTTTGTGAGCTCTATATTCAAGTATGACTATATGAGTAGTGAAATACATTGTGGATATCATGTCTAAAGATCGAGTGAAATCTATTGTGAAAGTGACTCTTATCTCATTTTTTGACTTTTGGCCCTGGGGATTATTCATTCTCATATTGTCATATTGATAACAAGAAGATATTAACAATTAAACATTTTTTAGGTCATGTAATACATTCCCATATTGTCCATTCTCATATTGTCCATTCCCATATTGATAACGCACATAACGAAATACATCTTTATTAACTCTATTATTCAATGTTTGAGGCACGACCTTACTAGATAGGATCTCTTCTATAGGCTCGTACCTTTGTATCCTTGAGTACAAATTATACAAAAATCAAAGCTTGGTGGATGAACTATGACCGTGTACCAGAGCGTGAGTAATGGCCTACCATTGATCTTGGTGTGCCGTTGAGGATCGTTCGCTATGTAACACGGTGTTCTGACAGGCTCAAACCTTTTTTGATTGTGCTCATGGTAGTTGATGTAGTTTTCTTTGCCCGCATCAACGTAGGCAAAATCAAAGCTCCCTTCTTTGCGCTATTCACATTGTTACATCTCGGGTTAAACATGAGTACTACCTTTGTTCGGAATTAAAAGGCATATACATTACCTAGACTCTGATACGTACCATTGTAAAAGAAGTATATGTTTCTGAAAAAAAATTAAACAAATTGATCTTATAAACAAAAGTTACCTTGGTTATTAGGTCATGTAATACTGGCAGGGCAGTTCCATGAATAAAGTCGATTTTATGCTCAACTCCTGCTTTTTTAATCAATGGTAGTCCGATCTCATATGCTTCTCTATCGAAGTCGATAGCTAGAATCTACAATCATATGTTACAACATTATTACTTCTACATTTAAACTTAGCTTGCATTAACAGAGAGAATGTATGGAAAGTTTATTACCTTGCCATCAACGGGCAAATTCAAGGCAGTAGTAAGAAGTGAATAGCCAGTGAAAGTTCCAATTTCTATGGTGTTTTTGGCATTCATTAGTTTTAATAGCATTGAAATGAATTGTGCTTCATCAGCTTAATTTTGTATTCAATATGCTCCTGGAAAGCAGAGAACAAAAGCATTGCTAAGTTATTTCTAACCCGTAATATGACACTATGTGCATTGAGTTGCAAAAAAAAAAAGGAAAGAACCTGGATAAGTCAAATGATGTTCCATCTTAAAATCATATTTTTAACAAAAAACTTTGGTAGAAAGTAACCAATAATTTAATAAACTTGTCATCTTTCTACCACTTTTTCGATGTGGGATAATAGTACTTCACACATACCCCTACTAGGAATAGTATGAAAAAGAGTAGTGTTTTCGGTGTTTTTGTCCCTCGGGAGAGTTACAACACGAAGACTGATCCGGGGTGAGCTGTACTTGCAAAACAAACGGAGACACCAGTTGGGTGGTGCTCCGCCTCCGACGCACAAGTTAGAAACTTGAAGGGAGAAAAAAGGTGCGGAAATTTAGGTAGGTATCTGCTCGGATTCCAAGCTCAGGATGTCTCTATCGAAGAGTAAAAATGTAATAAATGGTAAAACGTGCCCTCAAAAAGAGGGACATCTCCCTATTTATAGGGTCTTTGGGAATTGTGCCCCTGATTAGGTCACTGAACCCTAATCATTGGTGGGCCGCGCCGCTTTGCGGCTTTCTCGGGATTTGGGCCTGAAGGCCGCCTTTTTCCCTTAATTTCTGGTGTGACACGTGTCAAGCAGGGATTGGTCCACTTTGGGCCATCCTGAGGCTGACACGTGTCATCCTCTGATTGGACCACGTGGCGGGGTAAAATTACCCTAAACATTTGCCCCTCAAAGATTTGACGTGGCACGCCACGTGGCATCTGTGACACATGTCACGCTCCGGTTGGTGGTAATTTTACCATTAAAGAGTAACCGTTCACCTTCCGAGTAAATTACGGAAATGCCCCCGTATTTACCCTCTATATATAGCCGTTTTACCCTCATAATTTTGTACGTTTACAAAAATCTTCTAGAGAGAAAACTTTGAGAGAGCAGAATTCATCCGTTTGAGTCAGGCGCAAGCAAGAAAGCTCGTCTTCCAGAGACCCAGCCGGACCCGCCTAGTTTCAGATATCTCTTCAAAAGGTACCGTCTCTGCCTCTCTCAGCTCTTTTTCTTTTTTCACCGCTTGTACATATTTCTTGCAATAAATGGATGCATCACCAACACACACGGCACAGCCTAGGTTAGAGTCCAGCCGGTCACCAGGGACGGCTGAGTCTAGGACTGGGAGTGTCGTCTGGGGGTGTTGGGACCACCCTTTGCCTTGGATTCCGACCAGTTATGTGTCTGTGCAGGACACCATGGCTCGGACAATGTAGACGGCAACTGATCCAAATTACAAGAGCGAAGGCTCAGGCGACCAAACGCCTGAGGGAGAAACGTCTGGTCAGGGAGACCAGACGGCTCTGGAGAGATCCCCTCCGCGTGCCCCTTCAACTCCTGCTGATTCCTTCTTGGAGGAATGCGACCAAGGCGGCGACGAGGCCGCCTCTGCCCCCTTGAGTCAAAGTGAGGGGGAGACGGAGAGCGACAGCTCCGCCTCTACCTCTGAGAACAGTGACGATTTACCCCCGCTTCCGGATAGCGAGGAGGAAGAAAGGAAAAAGTGGAACGAGAAGGATGATCCCTTCAACATCCACGTCTCCTCCAAGGACCGGATCCAAATGGAGGAAAACTTGAAGAATTTCACTAAAATGCACCCGCTAGGAGACGGGTATAGGATCCGGGTGCCGCCTGAGAATGGCACCGTCGCCTGGGAGGACGATCAAGAGAACGCCAACAACTATTTTGGCTGTTATGAGGCGGCGTTCAAGGCTGGTCTCCGCTTTCCCTTTCACCAGGCGGTGAAGGCAATTTTGAGAGGCTACGGTCTCGGAGTCTGGCAACTTACCCCCAATTCTTGAACAAACATTCTGGGGTATGTTGCCGCCTGCGAGTTCCAGGGGCTTAACCCCGGCTGGGAGGCTTTTGCTAGTATGCATTATCTTAGCAGAAGCCCAGGCGGCTGGAGGGCGTGGTACACTCTAACCACGCAGCCCCAATATATGATGACCTTGGACAAGATCTCGAAATTCGACGGCTGGAAGCACAGGTTCTACCTGATGTCAGCTCCAATCAGACGGGAGAATTATGAATTCCGTCTGTACAATAAGAAGCCCGACTTGTTGGGCCGGAAGTGTGCTCTTCCCCGGATCCCAGAAGAAGACTTTGACAAGATCATTAAGGCAGACTTTTTTGGCCTCACAGACGCGACCTTGTCAACCGGGGAAACAATAAAAGTCCCCAAGAACTGGATCCCCAAGAGCGCCTGGTTCAGGGACGAGTGTTTCCTAGCCGCCTGCGGGCTAGGACACATGTTTACCAAACGTATGCGCCTGAGTTTATATCCGTCTGTAGTAGCTTTTTACTAGAATTGATTTATTATATTGACCAATTTCCTTCTTTTTGCAGAAGAAGCATTAAACATGTTGCAGACGGAGAAAACCCCCAAGCGGTCCTCTGCAGCCATCCGCAAGGCGCTTGCGGAAAAGGCTGCGGCTGAGGTCAAAGCCAAGGTAGCAAACGCCTGACCCGTTCATAAGTTGATCTTTTAAAATTGTTTTTCCCGGATGCTAACCTTAACTTTGGTTATTTTTGCAGGGAGGAGAGGTTGGAAAGTCGTTTGAGAAACAACTCAAACGGGCTAGGGAGGAGACCCCCGCCGTTCTCAACAAAATAAAAAAATCCACCTCTGCGTCTACTCCTGGCGCCTCAGCCGGGCATCAGCAGATGCGGATAGCGGGGCGAATCGAGAAGATAGGCGGCAGCGTGTGCCTTGATCTCGTCAACCCCTTATCAGCAGCCGCGGGATTCACCACGCCTGCAAGCGGTTCCCGCTTGGCCGGCTCTGAAGGTAAGAACCCTTTTGAATCCCCGCTTGAGCTGGGGTGGCCTTTGCGGGTGAAATCCCACTCTCAACAGACGTCATCTTCAGACGGCCGGCAACAAATAGGTGTTGCCTTTGTTTCGCACTCATCACGTATTGATTGTGGTGCAGATCAATCTCCCCGCTGGCCAGACGTCCAGAAGCATGCCAAGGCCATGCTGGAAGCCGTCCGGAAGAGGGATAAAGACAGTATCCCTGGGATAGAGACGTTCAATCTTGAACGCATTCTATCCCTTCTGGCCGAGGTAAGAAACTTGCCAATTCAATTTTATTTTTTCCAAGTGTTTTATCCCGCCTGCAATACTTATACCGCCTACTTTTTTGCTGGCCATGCTGCGGGTGGACGGGCTCAAACGTCCTTATTCCCGCAAACGGGAAGAGGTAAAAAGGGCCAAGAAATCAGCCCTAGATGCTGACAATATTGCTTTACACTCCACTATCGTAAATGAACTTGAAACTAAAGCAATCATAATGACACAGGCGTCTAGAATCCAGCAGCTGGAGGCGGATCTGGAGACGGCCAAACAGCGGGCGACTGATGTTGAGACGGCCCGGAAGGAGGCGGAGGAGGCCCAAAAGAAGTATGCTGAGAGTGCCAAAAGGCTGATGAGGCGCTCAAGAAGGCCCAGACGGACCTTGGCAATCTTCAGGGTGTTTCTGAAGAGAACACCAACCTGAAGACCAAGGTTCAAAAACTGGAGAAGGAGGCTGCTCAGGCTCAGAAGAAATTTGCAGCAACCCTGCAGGCGGAGCAAAACTGCCTTGTTGCTGAGAGTGACGCTGATAATGACGCCCGGATGAAGATCGCCTGGGCTGCCTTGTACCCGGACGCGGATTATGGCATCTGGGCACTGGCTCACAGGTACGCCGAGGACGTGGTGTACCCGAGAGAGAAGGGTGATCCAGAGCCTGAGTCCTTCGACACCTGGGTTAATGCCAACAATGTGCCCCTCGTGCCTAAGCTACCTGGTCCGGGTGAAGCGCAAGAGATTCCCTCAGACGGTGAGGAAGAGGACCAGGAGGAGCCGCCTGCAGGCCAGAAGTGACTTTTCAGCGGCAGTATGCCAATCTCTGTTTTTTGTCTTTTTCTTTTATTCAGCGGCAGTATGCCAAAACTTGTTTTTCCGGCCTGCGTGCCGAGTATATTTGTATTTACCGGCTGAGGAGCCGGGTTAATTAACAATTTCTCTTTCTCCCGGACGGGGTCCGGTTAACACTTTTAATCCACTTCAACCGTTTGGTTGGCTGGACTTTATGAAATGCACCGACTGAGTCGGTTTTGATCATTTTGCATTTGAATTTTAATTTCGTAAATTTTAATTTTTCATTTTTGCCTAACTTATCAAAAGCATGCGGCGATTTTTGCCTAACTAATCAATAGTCGGGCTGTCCTTGCCCTAGACGGCAGTGTGATTGGTTTCAAATGGAGTTGGTTGATTGACTTGAAAACGTCTGATGCTGTAAAGAGCATGATATGTTTGCAAGTCAATCAATCACAGTAGTGATTGCCCCAAACCAAGTGCACAGCCGTACACCAACAGGCGTTCCAGTCACTACCCAGACGGTGTTTATCCGTCTTGGTAGAGATTTCATAGCCATTGAACGACTCCTTTGCCCCAATTGAGGTAGGAATTGCAATTTTGGAATAAATAACCAAGTGAGACCTTCAGCCGGTTACCGACTGATGCCCCAGGGCATCCGGTATTCGGCAACTTGATCATTCTTCACAGGTCATTTTGGTCAGACGGCTATGAGTTGACCAATTTGGTCGTTCAATTTTTGCCGTCTGCATGGGTACATAGAACCGACAAATAGTCTGTTCTCTCCGACGATTGCACCCGGAGGGGTGTCGCCGGACGCCTTTGTCCATGTTGGGACAGGCGATTTTATAAAATGAGCAACCATCCGGCCATTTTAGCCTCTGGTCTTGTTTGAGACCGGTCGTATAGCCACTAAACGTTTTTGTGCTTAGTTTTTAGTCGGAGTATTGAATTTACACTAAGTATCGAACTTAGTTGTTTAAACAAACGAGTCTGTCTGGGTATTACCCAGACGGACAGGCAATTATTTAATCTTACCAGGTATCAAACTTAGTTAGGTAAATGAAAAATCCGTCTGAGTATTACCCAGGCGGATAATCAAACTTAGTTAAATGAACAAAGTATCAAACTTAAATAAACAAGAGATCCGAGTATTCGAGTATTACCCAGGCGGTCAAACAAATGTAACCTTTACTAAGTATCGAACTTAGGTAGGTAAATGAAGAATCCGTCTGGATATTACCCGGATGGATAATCAAACAATAACTCAATTTTGCAAACAAAGTCTGAATCTTCATTAATTGAGTCACTGTTTACAAAAAGTTTACATTCTCAGAAGTAGTACTTTTTTAGATTGTCTACATTCCAAGTTCTAGGCAGACGCCTGCCGTCTGGAGTTTCCAGGCGGTAGGTGCCATCTCTTACTTCTTCATAGATCCGGTAGGGGCCTTCCCAATTTGGGGTTAGCTTCCCCAGCTCATTGGCCCTACCGGTTGCCTCCATTTTTCGTAACACTAAGTCGTCAACTTTCAAAGGACGCTTGTGTACTTTTTTTGTTGTAGGCTCTCGTCATTCTCAGACGGTAAATCTCATGACGCAAGGCGGCATTGCCCCTGCGCTCCGGGAGTGAGTCTAATGCCAGTCGCATTGCTTCCCAGTTTGCCTCTTCATCATATAGCATGACTCTGAGAGTCGGCTCGTAATGTTCGATGGGCAAGACGGCTTCAGCACCGTAAACCATGAGAAATGGGGTTTCACCGGTTGCCCCCTTTGCTGTTGTCCGGATGGCCCATAGGACATGGATTAACTCTTCTGCCCATAAGCCACCGGCTCTTTCTATTTTCTTCTTAATGCCGTCTGAGATGAGTTTATTGAAGGCTTCAACTTGGCCGTTTGCTTGGGGCCGGCCAACAGATGCAAAATAGCTTGAGATCCCCTGATCTCCCAACCAAGTTTTTAGCTGAGGCGTCTCAAACTGAGGACCATTATCAAATACCATAGACATAGGTACCCCATACCGGGTGATAATGTTTTTCCAGATGAAGGAAATCACGTCTGAGGTTTTGATGTTTTTAACCGCCTCAGCTTCTACCCACTTGGTGAAATAATCCACAGCCACCAAGATGTAGCGCTTTCCGCCTGGAGCAGGCGTGTAAGGACCTAGAATGTCCATGCCCCATTTTGCAAACGGGATTGGGCTGTGGATGGCCGTCAGATCAGTAGCCGGACGGTGAATGAGTTTGCCAAATTTTTGGCACTTGTCACATTTCTTAACCAACTCCTTGGCGTCTGCCTCAAGAGTGGGCCAAAAATAATGTCGTCTGGCTCTGACAGCTAGGGACTTGCCGCCTATGTGGGAGGCGCAGAATCCCGAGTGCAGGTCTTCGAGAACTTCCTTCCCCTTTTCAGGGGTGACACACTTCAACAGAGGTTTAAGAAAACCCGCCTTGAAGAGTTCTCCATTTTTCAACTCGAATCTTGCAGCTCGCTTTTTCAGGACGGCTGCTTCCTGTGGCGAATCGGGAAGTGTACCGTCTGAGAGGTAGGCCCGGATGCCATCCATCCAGGTAGAGCTTCGGTCCAGAATTCCAATGGGATCCTCATAGATGCTTCTCTTTTCAAGAACTTTCCAAAAGACTGACCGAGGCGTATCATGGCAGGCGGAAGACGCCAGCTTTGACAATGCATCCGCCTGGTTGTTTTCCGACCTAGGCACTTGACTCAGCCGGAATTCCTCAAGTGCATTGGTCTCCTCTTTGACTGCCTGAAGATATTTAATCATAGCCGGATGAGTAGCCTCGTAGCTTCCCTCATACTGGCTAACAACCAATTGAGAATCAGAGTAGGCGTCAATTTTCATGGCCCCTGCCGCCTTACACATGAGAATGCCGGCTAGCAGGGCTTCATATTCCGCCTCATTGTTAGAGGCTTGAAATTTGAAGCGTAGTGCATACTCAAATCTGTCCCCTTCAGGAGACTCGTAAATTACGCCTGCACCACAGCCGTTTTTTGTAGAGCTCCCGTCTACATACACTTTCCAAACCTGATCGAGATTATCCGGAGCCACCGGACGGGTCATTTCAACAATGAAGTCGGCAAACGCCTGACCTTTCACCGCCTTTCTTGGTTCGTAAGTGATTTCAAGACTTTGCATTTCAATAACCCATTTCAACATTCTCCCAGATGAGTCCAAGGTAGACATTGGCCGCTTGAGTGGCTGGTCGGTGTAAATCACTACCGGATGTGCCAGAAAGTAGGGCTTCAATTTTTTGAAATCCATATACAGAGCAAGGCCAAAATTTTCAACCATGGGATACCGGAGTTCAGCATTTTTAAGAACATGGCTAATGAAGTAAACCGGGAGCTGCACGCCGTCTCGCTCAGCAAGGAGAACGACACTGAGGGCATGATCTGAGACGGCTAAGTACATGTACAACGTCTCCCTAGGTAAAGGACTGACCAACCTAGGTAGAGAATGTAAATGCTCTTTCAACCTCTGGAATGTCGCCTCGGCATCATCCCCCCATTCAAATCTGGTCTTCTTCTTGATTGCTTGGAAGAAGTAGAGGCACTTGTCTCCTGACCGGCAGAGGAACCTCCCCAAGGCGGGCAGACAGCCGGTGAGTCTCTGCACTTCCTTGACAGAACGGGGTGACTTCATGTCTATCACCGCCAGTATCTTTTCAGGGTTAGCCTCTATCCCCCTTTGATCAATCAAGAATCCGAGAAACTTCCCAGACTCAACACCAAAGACGCATTTCTTAGGATTTAACATAACCTTATTCTTTTGCCGAATGAGCTTCTTTTTAGGATCCACGGCGAGCTTGTGGACAGCAAGATCCGGGCTGACGCCTGGCATCTCTTTCACTTCAAAGACAAAAATGTCTTTGAATTCCTTCAGCAGAAGGTGCAAGTCTGCACCCAAAGTAGCATGAGCAACCGTCCCAACCTTTACAGTACGTTCCGGACGGCTGTCATCCAGAACGAGATCAATGCTTTCACCAGCCGGTTGGGGACGGAGCTCATCTGACCGTTCACCGGTCAGTGATTGCTATTTTTTCTCTTTCTTCACCTCCACCAGCAGAGGTGCCTTTCTTTTCTTTCCGGCTGCTGGTGGGGCAGGTGCTGGATCGACATCCTTGACATTGTCAAGGTCAATTGGTTCCTGACCGCCTGGGGCCACAGTGTCTCTGACGGCTGAGAGATAGCACTCCCAGGCCGTCTTCTGATCCCCATTCAAGGAACCAACAGAGCCGTCATCCCTCTCATATTTGATAAGCATCAAAGACGGGATGATTACTGCCTTGGCTACGTTGAGGGTTGGCCGGCCAAGGATAATGTTATAGGCGGTCAACTCCTCAACGACCAAGAATCTGACGACTATATGTCGTCCCTGGCCTTTCTCCCCCAGCCGGATGGGTAAGTCAATTCTTCCGGCGGGGTAGACCATCCCACCCCCAAAACCAACCAAGGGGTGGGTGACCGGATGCATGCTGCTGACATTGTATTTCAGTTTTTGCAGGCACCGGAGGCTGATGATGTCTGATGAGCTGCCGGTGTCAATAAGGATTATTCCAACCAGTTGGTTGGCAACCTTACATTCAATGACAACCGGGTCATCATGCGGACGGCGGACGCTGCCCCTGTCCTTCTCAGTGATCAAGACGTCTGGGAAGGAGGTGCTTGCAGACGCCTGCTCATCATCATCCTTGTCCATCTTTCGAAGATGGCTTTTGGTGCCCCGGATGGTAGGGCCACCACAGGAGAACCCGCCTGCTATTGTGTAGACCGGCTCCTTGTCGGTATCTGAGCTACTAGCAGACTGGGGGGTAGTCTTGGAGGACTGACCCTTGTTTTTCTTTTTTGCCCCGGCTGGGGACTTAGAAATGTAGGATTTCAACAGCCCTTTGTCAGCTAGACGGTCCAACGCTCGCTGAAGACTGAAGCAGTCGTTGGTATCACGGCCGACCTCCTCATGGAACTGACAGAATTTATTTTTGTTCCGTGACTGGACAGAACTCTTCATAGGATTCGGCTTCTCAATGGACAGCCAGTCCTTTACCTCCATGAGGATGGATTTGCAGTCTTTATTAAACTCGTACTTGGGGACGTACGGTTTAAACTCTTTCTTTTTCTTCTGAGACGGCTGTTTAGAATCATTAACCGCCCAGATTTCTTTTCTTTTCTTGCTCTCTTCTTTATTTTTGGCCGGTTGAGCAGACCGGCTGTCTTTCGGTTTGTCGGACTTCTTGGAGTCCGACTGGTTACCAGGCGAGCAGAGGTCGGTAGCTTGAATATAACTTTCCGCCTCCCTCAGGGCCGCCTGTAAGGTGAAAGCCTCTTTTCTGACTAGGTCGAACTTAAAGGTCGACCTGTCTCTCAGACCCTTGAAGAAGTCTGTAGAAGCTACCTCGTCAGACAGTCCTTGAATCTGAATTCTGATCAGATTGAACCGCCTGACATAAGAGCGCAGCCCTTCTCTCTTTCCCTGCTTAACAGTGCTCAAATCAAGGCTTGTTTTCTTAGCAGGGATGTTCATTGAGAAGTTGGAAGCAAACAGGAAGGCGAGCTTCCTGAAACTATCGATGGACCCGGCCGGCAAGTTGCCAAACCATTGTTGGGCAATGCCCTTCAATGTAGCCGGGAAGCACCAACACTAAGTGGCATCATCCAACCCCTGCAGATACATGAGGTTGGTGTAAGCCATGAGGTGGTCTTCCGGATTGGTGGTACCATCATAGGTACCAACCAACACATTCTTAACCTTGGCCGGCTGGGCCGCCTCGGTTATCTCCCGGGTAAACACAGAAGGTTGTTCACCCAGGCGCAGCAGACGAAGCTGCCAGTCCAATGGCTGGACATTTGGATATGTCGCCTGACCTCCAAAGAGGGTTGGCTTCATGAAATGAGGAGGATACTGGCCGTAGACCTGAGTAGGCACATACGGTACAGTTTCAATCATATGAGGGCCAGAATGGACGGTATTACCGCCTGTCTGACTCTCATGCAAGGAAGATACATTCCCGGTAGAGGTATTGTTAAAGCTGTCAGGAAAGTTCGACGTGGAAGCCGACTCAGACAGCTGCTGATTTCTCTTCCGGTTGATGATCTCCCGGGCATCAAGAGATGACTTCTTACTTCTCACCGGATGTTGAGTCCGGCGGGAGTTATTGTTATTCCCCTTGGGAAGAAGAATTTTGGACCAATCAATGGTCCCGGCTGCCTTCTCCTTTGGATGAGGAGTGGGCTGCCGATCTTTGACTGACTTCCCCTTTTCCAAAGGAGTCTTCTTGGCCGACTGACCTCTACTTAGGCCAGCCCGGCTCTGGGTGATCAGCTCTTTAATTTCACCCTTGAAACTTGTCATGAATCTCATGAGCTCGTCTCGGGTGACAGGCGCTGATCCAGCTGCCGCATGGGTTTCCCCTTTCGGCTGCCCAGGGGGTCTACTTGCACCTGCCTGGGAGGCACCCCGCTTCAGAGTCTCTCTGGGCCTGATGCGCTTGATTCTGAGAGAGCCGTCTTCGGCTGTAAAGTTTTCGACTTGAGGATCTTCATCCTCATGGTCTGTAAAAACTTCTAGGTCTTCGCCCAGACGGTTAGGGGGTGGTACAGACTCTTGAACCATCTTCGAGGTACTCTCCCCACAGACGGCGCCAAATGTTTTGGGTGTTTTTGTCCCTCAGGAGAGTTACAACACGAAGACTGATCCGGGGTGAGCTGTACCTGCAAAACAAACGGAGACACCAGTTGGGTGGTGCTCCGCCTCCGACGCACAAGTTAGAAACTTGAAGGGAGAAAAAAGGTGCGGAAATTTAGGTAGGTATCTGCTCGGATTCCAAGCTCAGGATGTCTCTATCGAAGAGTAAAAATGTAATAAATGGTAAAACGTGCCCTCAAAAAGAGGGACATCTCCCTATTTATAGGGTCTTTGGGGATTGTGCCCCTGATTAGGTCACTGAACCCTAATCATTGGTGGGCCGCGCCGCTTTGCGGCTTTCTCGGGATTTGGGCCTGAAGGCCGCCTTTTTCCCTTAATTTCTGGTGTGACACGTGTCAAGCAGGGATTGGTCCACTTTGGGCCATCCTGAGGCTGACACGTGTCATCCTCTGATTGGACCACGTGGCGGGGTAAAATTACCCTAAACAAGTGGTCCTCAGTCTTATTACGCATGCTATTAACATTACACAAATTTTTAAAAAATCGGGTATATAATAATTATTGTACATCCATTATAAAGATAGTGATTAAAAGTTATCCCAATACGCATAAAAATAACCCAATACAAATAAAAATTATCTACAATTTATTAGTAAAAAAATCAAATTTTAAATGACTAAAATTCAATTATTAGTGATTAGATGTACACTAATATTAGTGTAAACCGAGTGTATACAAAAGTTTTTCTTAAAATCATACTCCGTATTGAGCATAGTGATCTTAATTTTAATTAAAACTTTTTTTTTGAAAAAAAAAACCACAAAGTTTCATATACGGTTGGCCGTACGGTGCGGCCAACCATATTTTTTTTAAAAAAATTCTTCTTCTCTCTCCTCTTTTCTTCTTCCATCACCATTTTCTACAGCAATACCTTGCCGACGTTCATACTTTCCGGCGATTCTCAAGGAGTCTCAACCTCTTCGTCGCAACTCTCCAGACTCCGGTAGCAACATCTCGATCTACTCAAACCTTGTCGCCTACACAAACTTTCGCCGTCGTCTTTGTAGACCGACTTCCGTTGTCGTTTTCGTACCCCAATTTCTAAATCTGGTTTACTATTGGAAATTTAAGTTCTACGACATTTTCCTTTTTCCCCCAATTTTATTTCTCTCTCTTTTTTCTTCAAACTTCATTAATGGTGTCGTCTTCTTAGCCCAAATTTCTTCAAACTTCATCAATGGTTTACTATTGGAAATTGATCGCGGGTGAAAGTAGGTCGTTGGGACTACTAACCCTAACCAAATTAGAAATTTATAATACCTAAACTTACACTAAACTAGTTAGTGGCAAGTAAAGGGTCGAACCCAAAAGGACTAAGTGTATTAATTTGTGCCAACTAGACTACTAGGAAAGGTCGTGAGACCGAGAGAGGTTAAACTAAACACGACTAAGAACAAACAACTAAAACTAGGGAAAGTGGAATCCAATCACATCAATGTATTAAACAACATCATACAAATAGATGAAAATGACCTCGATTAGGAACATCAACACATTTAACTCACTCTCGCACAATTAAGCATGTTAATTATCCTACTAAACTAATTCACTCTTGTGCAACTAGCCTAGCAAAGGTATGGAAGAATTTAGGGCTCTCAACCAACTCACTCTCGCACAATTGATTGAAAGCACAATTAAGAGCATAGAATCGATTAGCTAGAAAGATTCTAATCCATAGAAGCATCACCCATACACAATAATCAAGAAACAATTTCATACTAATCACAATCAATCATTCAATTCATTAATATAACCTTCATCCAATTCCCTAGAACAAAACCTAAGCTAACAAAATGAAGAAAGACGTACATGGAAAACAAGGTAAAATAAGAATAAAAACAAGATTAAACAAACAAACTAATTAATCTACTCAAATCAACAAACAAAAAGCAAAAAAACTAAGAATTAAGCAAAGAAATAAAGATGAGAGAAAGTTATAAAATGCTCATTGAATAAATGAGAAGAAGTTCCACAAAGTTGCTTCTTCAACCTCTCAAAAACTCCATGGAAATCCAAGCTTTCTCTCTCTACACTACTCCTAAACTAGAGAGAGAAAATCCTAATCTAACCCTAAGAGAGAAAATAAAAGAGGCTAAACTAATCTAATCTATCTAAAATAAAATGTTGATTAAAAGTTAAGAGAAAATAACCCCAAAGGGGGTATTTATAATACAAGTTAAACAAAATAAAAATAAAAATAAATAAAACTAATTAAAACTAAATTAAAAAAAAAAACTAAAATAAAATAAAATAAAAGAAAATGAAATGGAAAAAGAAACCCCCTAAACCCGTCAGACCCACGAATTCCCCCACTTTCCTCCTTCCTCGAAAATGGCTGCTCTCCTTCTATCATCAACCATCATCCAAACAACCATCATCACCGTTCATCAACATTATTATCATCTAGCATCACCAAATTCTCGGCCTTTGGATTAATTGAAGGAATCGTGGCCGTCCGATTTTCATTAAGAGTCACGCGCGAAGCTCGTGAAATGGTTCGGTCGAACCATGGGTTGGTGCAGCCGAACTAAGGGGTTGGTTCGGTCGAAACATGGGTGTGTTCGACCACACCTTTTCAATTTACAGAACTTTGAAAGTTTCTGACTCGTACCTCGACCGAACTCTTATTGGTTTGCCCGAACCCAATTAATTTGCGATTGCTCTGATTTTTGCCGTTACTTATGCGAATTGGTGGTTTCATGACTGATTGTTGCAGGTGGACGGTGTGGCTGGTTGTTGTTGACGTGCGTGGTTGATTGTGGTGGAGATGGAGCAGGGGAAATGGTGAGGTTGCTGCTGTTCGAATGGAACAGGGGAATTGCGTGGTTGATGGTGGAGGTTGTAGGTGGAGCTGGTGGTTGTTACGAGGGTGATTGGTGGTTCAGGTGGTTTGGGTGGATGTTGTGGCTGCGTGGTGGTTGATTGGAGTTGCGGGTCAGTGAGAAGAGGAGAGGGAAATCAGGGGAGTGTGGTGGTGATTGCTGGCGGTTTTTGCGGCTGGAGGTGGTTCTTGGTGTGAGGTGAGCAGGGGTTGCTGGTTGTTGTTGCTGGCGGATTGGTGGCTGGAGGTGGTTCTTGGCTGGTGTGCGTGGTGTTTTGGTGAATTGAGGGAGCAGCTAGGAGGATGAAAAAGGCTTGGGAAATTGGCTTGGACCTCGAACTCGAACCTACACATAAACAAACCCGAGGATGAAACCGAGACAAATAAAAAAAAAAATAATAAAAAGAAACTAAATAAACTAAAATAAAATTACGACAAAAGAATAAAACTAAAGACTAAAAAAAAATAAAGATAAACAATAAAATCAAATAAAATAAAAATAAGAAAATAAACTAAAACTAATCAAATAAAGATACTAAACACAAAAACACTAAAAATTACCAAAACACTCAAATAAAAGACAAAAGATAAGAATAAGAAAATAATAGAAATAAAGGATAAAAAGAGTTAAATTATTGGAAAATAAGCCGGAAAGCGACTCAATAAACACCCTAAAAGTGACATAAAAGTCACTTATCAGAAATTTATGTTCTACGAAATTTATGTTAAATTCAAGCTTATTTGCTGAAGATTTTGATTATATAACTTGTAAGTTGTTCAATTTTATTACTTAATTTTTTGTTTAATTGACGAACGAAGAGCAAATTGTTTTCGTGGATAGTAGTGGTTTCGTGGGTGGGTAGTGGTGGTTTCGTGGATGGGTAGTGGTGGTTTGGTGTTTCTGGGTTCTAGATATAGTTTCGTTGGTGGTTTAGGTTGGTAGTGGTTCGTTGGTGGTGGTTGTTGGTGGTAGTTTTTTTGTTGGTGGTGCGTGGGTAAGGGTTTATTAGATTCGGTCAGGGGTTACTAGATTGTCTAGTCAGGGGTTACTAGGTCGGTTAGGGGTTACTAGGTCGGTTAGGGGTTACTTGGAGGTACTAGGGATTACTAGGTCAGGGGTTACTTGGTCAGGGTTACTAAGTCAGTCAGGGGTTACTTTTGTCTTGGGGTTACTTTGTCTGGGGGTTACTTTGTCATTTGCTGATTTGGCACCCTGCCGCATGGTGCGGCCGCACCAAAAACGAACTGAAAAAAAAAAACCATCCCTTTCGTCAATTCCTCGCTCAACCCCTTCCTCATATTAACCACATCTCTTGCTCCTTCGTGCAAGGTGCAATGCCACCAACACCGGCACTGATTCCCTTCCTCCCTTTCCGCAACGCCACGCATCCTCCTCCCCTTCCCGCAATGCCCCTAGCCCTCACGTTTCCCCGCAACATTGAATGGTTTTGTGTTGTTGGTCATGAAAGGATGGAGATGTAGGGCGGTGTTCTGGGAAGTTAGAGGCTTAGAGCTCGTGGTGGAAGGTTGAGGTGAGGGTTTCGACTAGGATGGTAGGGTAGGATTCGTTAGGGCTGTCAGGGGTGTGGGGTGTGGATGTTGCTGGTAGATTTTGGTGCCGGTGGGGGTGATTCAGTGATTGGGTGGTAGACTGGTAGTTGAGGGCTGGAGTTTTGGCAGGTCGGGCTTGTGGGTGAAGGGTAGAGGTGACAGTTAGTGGTGGCTGAGGGGTAGTGATAGGTGGAGGTGATGATTTTTTTTTTTTTATTTTTTTTTATAAAATGATTTTTTATAAAAAAATATAATATAAAAAAAATTGACCAATCACATGACAACACGTGTGTCAATATACCTACCAAACAAGTTACCAATCGGTTACGTCCTATTTTGAGCAGACTTATGCCAAAGGTCGTTTTATCCCAAAATAATCAAAAGGTCGTTTGATTTTTAGAATACAGCTGAAAGGTCGTTTTATTTCGGCAAATTTGTACAAAAAAAAAAACCTTTTGAAAGCATCATTTTGCGAAAAAAAACCTTTTAAAAGCTTTTTGGTTAAAAAAAACTACTACGTTTATGTTTTTTGCCAGAGGAAACCTATTTCTTTAATTATCCTCTAATTAACATAATTAGACTCTAATTTCCTTCCATTTTCTTCTAATTAACCACTAACCCACCCAATTACTTAATAATTATATTTAATTTATACATGAGAAAAAAAAAATCCACCAACCAACCACCTTTCCCCTTCCCTTTGAAGCAACCCCCTCACCCACCGGACTCGCCCCCCCAGATCCCCCCACCTCCGGCGACCTACCTCCACCGCAGGTGGACCATCGATCCCTTTCCCTCTTATCCTCGTTGGCGACCACCACTTCCCTTTGAAATTTTGGATCTTATGTACTCAAACGTGCTTAATTAAATCAAGTCCAAATCAATTTCAATTTGTTTCTAAATCACTCTAACATCACATACATACATAATCAAAGCCAAAACAAGCATCAATTGCAAGAAAGATCCACAAAATAAAAAAACGCCAAATCAATTTTCTAGGGTTTTTCACAATCAAGGAGATGGTTGTTGGGATGTGATTAGAGGGAAAGGGAGGGTTGTCTGGCAGTGGAGGAGGTCGCCGGAGGTGGGGGAATCTGGATAGCGGGTCTGGTGGAGGAGGGGTTGATTCTATGGGAGGAGGAAGGAGGAGTAAGGGGAGGGAGGAAGGGAGAAGCTAAGGAAGGAGGGGATGGTGGTTGATATATATATATATATATAGGAGGAGTAATTTGGTGGGTTAGAGAGTTTTTTTTTTTTTTTTTTTTTGAGGCAAGGTGGGTTAGAGGTTAATTAGAAGAATTTAGAGTTTAATTAAGTTAACTAAAGGGTAATTAGGGATTTTTTTTTTTTAACCAAAAAGCTTTTAAAAGGTTTTTTTTGGTGTTTTTAAAAGGGTTTTTTTTTTTTTTTTTTTTTTTTTTTTACAAATTTACCTTTTATTTTTGACAATTTTTCCATATAAAAATGCAATAATGCATTATATTGAAGAATCAATTCAAAAAAAAAAAAAGGAATTTCTTTATTTTTGTGGTTCATATTCAAGATTCAAAACTCACAAAAGTTGTCAAAAATGGGATCATGCCAACGTTATTATCACCTATAGAAGAATCATTTAACAAAAAGATTTATTGTCAAGATTAATGTCATATAGTAGAATAATACAAGTACTACGTAGATTAATCATCAAATAATTTCAACATCCGCTGCTTATTCATAAGTCATAGCCTCCACTTCACGTCTTTCCATATCAAATAATTCAGTAGATAAATAACGTTCGCCGAAGCTAGGGAGAAGTACCTGCAAAATAAATACTTCGTATATAAGTTAAGTGGCTTGATAGGCTGATATATAGTATTATTGAACTCATAAACAACCCACATGTGAATGTAAGTATTATCCCACATTGAAAAAATATTTAAGGGGAAGTATTGTGGTGTAAATCACACATTGAGCAAAATAATATACTTTTCCACTTTATAAGACTAAGAAATTAATAGTTTAATTGTCTTTTGATTTTGAAGCGGAACCTTCTCGGAGTTGTAATTTATTACTCGTATGTTTTAAAAAAGACATGTTTATAAAAGATAGCAGAGCATATGAACAAACAAAAAACATGTGGCGCGTCGCCTGTGCCGACGCTGGCACCGGGGTTAAGGGTCTAGTTGACCGGAGCCACGGGGCAGGGGTGTCAAGAGTGGCGGGGAAGGCTTGGGCTGGTGGTGGTTTTTGAATAATTGATTAATTTATTTTTTCTTTTTAAAAAAATTAACTCTATTTAAAATTTATTTTAATTTAGGTTTTTTTTACTTTTATTAAAAGAAAATTCAAAAAATTGTTTTTTACCACCAAAACTTTTAAAAGTTTTATTTTACCATAAAAAAATTGTTTTTTTACCACCTATCGTCAAGAAAACCGTTAAATCTAGTTTTAAAAAAATCATTGATTTTCGTGCGCCAAACATGTTCTTTATAGGTTTAGGGGGTATTTTGGCCTTATTGATCCAATTTGAGGTCAAAATTGACAAAAAAAAATGATAAAAATGCCTTGTTTTACGAGTTTCAAGCATATCGAGGTATTTTTAACACGCAAAAGGAATCATTTTCAATTATATTTTGTCAATTCTGACATCAAATTGGATTCAAAGTACTAAAATGCCCCCCACCTCAAAACCCCTAAAAACCATGTGTTTGGCAGAAAATCAAAGAATTTAAAAAAATTCGTCAGGTTTTTTACGGTAGGTTGTAAAAAACAATTTTTAATTTTTTTTGGGTGGTAAAATAAAACTTTAAAAAGTTTTGGTGGTAAAAAACAAAAAAAAAAAAAAATTTGTGGTAAAAGTAAAAAAATCCTTTATTTTATTTTTTTGACAAATCGACGTGTCAAGTAACTTGTTATAAAAAGTTACATGATTGGTTATGACCTTTTTGAACGGAATGATATCAAAGATGGGATTATGTAAAAATAATCCAAATATGAGATTATTTTAACGGACGCCCCAAAGATGGGATTATTCCAAATAATTTTTCCAATAACTTTTAATTTCATGATGATATAACTGAGCTAAAGGATTTTGTCACTTACAACAATTAATTTTCCAGCATATTCTTGCTTTTTTGCTATTTTAATAGCCGCAGCAACAGCAGCTCCCGAAGATATGCCAACCTATCACATATATTATGACACATAAAAGAGCATACATACACCCATCAGTAAGATGGCATAGGAATATCAAAAAAAGTGGCAAGTGGTGATAATAACCTTACCAGCAAACCTTCTTTCAATGCAAGAAGCTTTGAGGTTTCAATGGCTTCATCACTTGTTATCTAGACATGAATGATGAAATAAATGTAAGTGTTATATACGAGTACTGTTGAAAAGAAATAGGGTCTTTAAAAGCCATGTTCTCTTCACCTTAAAAAAATAACATTCAGTAAAAATCAGCATAAATAAAGTTCAATAAGTAAAATCAGATTTAATTAGTAAATATAAGTTCTATTCAACAAATACATTTTAGTTAGTAAACCCAAAAAAATAAATACAACAAAGAATAATAAAATTTTAATTAGTAGAAATATGTTCCAATTATTAAGATCAATTTCAACTCAAAACAATTTTAGGTCAGTAAAATTAAGTTGAAGGAAATAGGGTCTAACACTTTTACTTATCTCCATCCATATAATTAAGTCACACTTTATAATAATACATTTTTAATTAGTAAACCCAAAGAATAAATACAACAAAGAATAATTAAGATCAGTTTTAATTGGTAGATATATGTTTCAATTATTAAGACCAATTTCTAACTCAAAACAATTTAAGGTAAGTAATAGGAAGTATTAAATTGAAGAAAACAAGGCCTAACACTTTTACTTATCTCCATCCATAAAATTAAGTTACACTTTACAATTAAGTTTCTTGAAAATCGTTAGAGATTATCAAATGTTTAACAGGAGTTTGCCAAAGCAAAATGTTACAAGAAATCCATCCTCAAAGAAGAGAAAGTGCAGGATTTTAAACCTTACCTTAACAACTTCCTCGAGTATGTCAAAGTTCAATAATGGAGGGATGATACCTGCACCAATTCCTTGGATTTTGTGCATACCTATGGCAAGTAAAGCATCAATTATACTTAGCTAGCAAAGTATGTAGCAAAATGCATAAGGTGATTCAGTGCTCCTTCCAAAATCATTTACTTCCTCGGTTTTTTAAACACATCACTTTTCTTTTACTGTCGTTTTTCTTTTAGGAAAACTATTCCGTTTACCCCTAAGGTTTAGAAAATTACACAATGTAGCACCGAGGTTTGTAAAATAAGGCACCAAATACCCCTAAACTTGTAACATATGTTTACTTTGTTAACTTGAGACACCCTAAGTATTAAATTCTATTGAATTATTATACTTTAGTGCTATTGTGATTCTAAAACACTAATTATCTTGTAAATTTATTTAGTAAATCAAAATGCCGAACACTAAAAAGTTTTGGATTTGGAATGACCAATAATGGAGTTTAAATTTTGATGTAAGTAATGCTTTTAGGAGTTTTAATGCATAAACATATAAAGTGGTAAAAGGGGGCCAATGTGTTGGCATAATTTAGTTTGATAAGTTAATGAAATGCACATTAGTTGGTTGGGAAGGGTATTTGGTGCAATTTTTTGTTACAAATTTCAAGGATACATTATGAATTCAATAGTTTTTAGAGGTACACAGTGCATTTTTGTAAACATCAAGGATACACGAAACAATTTCTTTTTTTATTGCATAATTTCTTGTTTTGGAAACTTTTCACCCTTCTTTCTTCACATGTTACATTATTATCCACTAACAATTACTTTAATCTTTCTCTTTCCTACAATGTCCCTATACCTACTCACATCATCTTTTCTTATTATTTCTCTCTTTCTTCTACCTAAAGGTGGGCATGCGGGCGGCACGGGCCCGGCACGGCGGCCCACCTGTGAGTCGTGGGCCGTGCCGTGAACAAAAAAATAGTTTTGGCACGGGCACGGCACGCGGCACGACGGGCAGCACGGTGGCCGGCACGTGGCACGGCCGAGCACGGCCCAAGGCCCATATTTACTCACCATTATACACTATTGTACAATTTTTGTAATATCAAACTTCGTATTCCGTATAATAAATGAAGTTATTCACCAAATATTGTACGATTTTTAATTATCATTAATTATTTGTATTATCGATTTATCGTACCGGCTCCCGACATATAATATAAGTTATTCTTCAATTTTTGTGTTTTCGGATTATCGCACTCGTAATTTTTTTTTATTATATGTATTGTTGTTTTTTGCTAAATTAGTAAAATTGTTTTTATTTGTTTATATAAACTTAAACATAATTAGATAAATAATTTATATAACCTTAATTAAAATAAAGTTGTTCTAAACAAAATATATTAACATTAACATAAACATAAATTAATCACATTATTTATATAAAATCGCCAGGCACGTGGGTCATGCTGGGTGTGCCAAAATTAGGCACGACACGGCACGACCCCACTGCGGCACGACCCGCGGCGACACGGAACGGTCGGGCCCATGTTTACTTCTACCCCACTCTACATATAATAATAACCAATTCAGCTCAAATTTCCTAAAACTTCGTGCCGGTATACACTTAAAAAAATGGAGGGAGTAGCATCAGTAATATACTTATACTATGATACTCTTTAATAGAACATTATCCAATAATAAATCCAACAATATCCTGAATATTATTAAATTAAAGGGTACAATCTCACCAGGCTTTTCTCCATTTATGACTGCACTTTCAGCTGGCTCCACACCATAGACCTGATAGTAAATCGATCATGTCATCATAGTTAAACAAATTTATTGAGGATATATTTAGGAAATATTAGATTATATTGTGTGACCATATTTTTGGCTAGAATATATTTTGGATATATTCTTGTTAGTTTCCTAATTCTATCCTATGTGGGTAATCTTGTATTATATATTGGCCATTAGTGTCATCAATCAGGATTAAGCTTTTTGAGGTTTTACACAATTTAACATGGTATCAAGAGCGGGTTGAATTCTCTTCGTTTTTTTTTTTTTTTTTTTTTTCTGACAATTTTCGAATATGCCTGGAGAGGATGTTCCTCCGCCTCCCCTGCCACCACCACAAACTGAAATTAAACCCAATTCTCCTTTTTACCTTGGTTCTTGCAACTATTGCAAGAAACGAGGCCATATCGAGGCAAAGTGCTTTGATCTTCACGGCAGACCTCCCCCGAAGGATGGCAGTCAGGGGGGGAAATTTTCGAGTGGTCGAGGCCAAAGTTCAGTAAGGGCTAATGCTGTTTTAGGTTCCAATTCTTCTCAAGGTGGAGTGTTCTCTAGTGAACAATGGAAGGCTATCACGGGTTTGTTTGGTAACTCAAATATTCCTGAAAATCGCTTGAATGGTAAGTTTGATGTTTCTTCATGGATTATAGATACCGGAGCAACTCATCATGTTACTGGAGAAAAGTCTTGGTTGATTGATTCTAAAATTTTTGAATGTCCTGTTGGTTTACCTAATGGTGATAATGTCGTGGCTTCTTTAATTGGTTCGGTTCGTTTATCGAACAAAATTACTCTTAAGGGAGTTCTTTATGTTCCTCACTTAAGTTGTAATCTTATTTCTGTATCTCAACTTGCGGATGAGCTTAATTGTACTGTCCAATTTAATCCTTTTATGTGTGCTATTCAGGACCAAACGAAGGAGCTGATTGGAACGGGAGCTAGGAGAGACGGATTATATTATTTTAGCAATACGGATTTGGTGCATCATGTTGGCGTGGGAGAAGCAACCTCAACTTTGGAGTTGTGGCATCGTCGAATGGGGCACCCTTCCGAGAAAGTAGTTAAGTTACTTCCTCACGTTAGTAGTAATAAAGCTTGTCTAGATAAGGGGTGCGAAGTATGTATGCGTGCTAAACATCCTAGAGACAAATTTCCTTCTAGTGATAATCGAGCTTCTAGAATTTTTGAGAAAATACATTGTGATTTGTGGGGTCCATATCGACATGTTTCGTCGTGTGGAGCTCGTTATTTTTTGACTATAGTTGATGATTATTCTCGAGCTGTGTGGATTTATTTGTTGGTTGATAAAACTGAGGTTTTTCGAATGTTTTTGGCCTTTGTTGCTATGGTTGACAGACAATTTTCTCAAACCATTAAGATTGTGCAAAGTGATAATGGTACTGAGTTTAATTGTTTGCATGATTATTTTGTTGCTTCTGGAATAATTTTTCAAACTTCTTGTGTCGGAACTCCACAACAAAATGGGAGAGTTGAGCGAAAACATAAACACATTCTTAATGTTGGGAGAGCTTTGAGATTTCAAGCCCATCTACCGATTTATTTTTGGGGTGAGTGTGTCCTTGCAGCTGCTCATCTTATTAACCGTACACCCACACCCTTACTTCAAAATAAAACTCCCTTCGAAATACTTTTTAATAAACCTCCCTCCTTTGATGCTATTCGTACTTTTGGGTGCTTGTGTTTTGCCCATAATCAGAAAACTAATGGTGACAAGTTTGCGAGTCGGAGTAGGAAGTGTGTTTTTGTGGGATATCCTTTTGGGAAGAAGGGTTGGAGAGTGTATGACCTTGAGTCAAAAGTTTTTTTTGTCTCTCGTGATGTAAAATTTATTGAGGAAGTATTTCCTTTTGCAACCCCGGATGATGTTAATATTGTGTCGGCTTCATTTGATAATGGTGATATTCATGATGATTTTATGGAATGTGTGACATTCGATGAGAGTGCAGTGTGTAATCATGATGGTGGGGTTGATTTTGGTGATACTAGTAGTGTTGATGAAGTTGTGCAGCAATCACCGCAGAACGAAGCTCCTGGCAGCCCACACCATAGCACGACCATGGCTGCCAGCGAGCAGGAAGCTGCTGCCCAGTCACGGCTGCCTGCACAGCAGCAGCAGCGTGACCAGGCAGAGCACTCCGCAGGCTCCCCGCGGCAGTCTGCCACAGACCGCAGGGGGGCTGCGGAGGGGCCTGTTTTGAGGCCTCCGCCAGCAGCAACCACTGCCACCCCGCGGCACACTGCCACAGACCACGGGGGGGACGTGGCAGCCCCTGTTTTGCAGCAGCAGCAGCTGGAAACAGGGCAGAGTACAGAGCAACAGGCCATGGGTAAAGGGCATCGAGAAAAATATACTTCGGTTAAACTTCGTGACTACGTGACTCACTCCGTTTTTGCTAATAATCCGTCTCCGTCCTCTCCGTCATCCAACACTCCTTCAGGTACGCCTTATCCTTTAGCACACTATATAAATTGTGACATGTTTTCTGTAAATTATCGGAAATTTCTTGCAGCAGTGGTTCAGGACAAGGAACCAAAATCTTTTAAGGAGGCAATGAAATCAGAAGGTTGGCGATGTTCTATGCAAGAAGAGATACGGGCTTTGGAAGATAATGGGACTTGGACATTAGAGCGTCTTCCTCCTGGCAAGACAGCTTTAGGTAGTCAATGGGTGTACAAGACAAAATTTTTGGCTAACGGTGGAATTGAACGTCTCAAGTCTCGTTTGGTTGTCTATGGTAATCATCAACAAGAAGGTATCGATTATGGTGAGACTTTTGCTCCGGTGGCAAAAATGACTACAGTTCGTACTTTCCTTGCTATAGCAACTTCTAAGAATTGGGAAATTCAGCAGATGGATGTTCATAACGCGTTTCTTCATGGAGATCTAGATGAGGAGGTGTACATGAAACTACCTCCTGGTTTTGAGAGTTCTGATCCGAACTTGGTGTGTCGATTGAGAAAGGCTTTATATGGGTTGAAACAGGCTCCGAGGTGTTGGTTTGCAAAACTGACCACGGCTTTGAAAGGGTATGGTTTTCTTCAATCCTACTCTGATTATTCTCTTTTCACATATACTAATGGCAATGTTCAGATTAATGTCTTAGTGTATGTTGATGACCTTATTATTTCTGGCAATGATTCCGCTGCGTTGGTCGTGTTCAAGGCTTATCTTTGTGATTGCTTCAAAATGAAGGATCTTGGTTCTTTGAAATATTTTTTGGGTATCGAAGTTGCTCGTAGCAAATCAGGTTTGTTTTTGTGTCAACGAAAATACACACTTGATATTATTTCTGAGGCAGGTTTATTGGGAGCAAAGCCAAGTGGTTTCCCGATTGAGCAAAATCACAAACTTAGTCTTGCTAGTGGTGAATTGCTTGCGAATCCTGAGTCTTATCGAAGACTTGTAGGAAGGTTGATTTATCTTACAGTGACAAGGCCAGATTTGGCATATTCGATCCATATTCTTTCCCAGTTTATGCATGAGCCTCGAATTGAGCACTGGGAAGCTGCTCTAAGGGTGGTTCGTTATTTAAAGGGTACCCCGGGACAGGGTATTTTGTTGAGTGCAGATAGTGACCTTACTTTGGAGGGTTGGTGTGATTCAGATTGGGCAGCATGTCCTATTACACGTCGTTCGCTGACAGGTTGGCTTGTGTTTCTTGGTAAATCCCCTATTTCTTGGAAGACTAAGAAACAACCTACTGTTTCTACTTCTTCTTCTGAGGCGGAGTATCGATCTATGGCTTTGACTACAAATGAGTTGAAATGGTTAAAGGCCTTACTTTTGAGTATGGGGATTGAACATCCAAAGGCCATCAAGTTGTTTTGTGATAATCAATCTGCGCTACATATTGCTAGAAATCCAGTTTTTCATGAACGCACGAAACACATTGAGATTGATTGTCACATTGTTCGTGATGCGATTACAGAAGGCTTAATTGCACCATCGTATGTTTCTACTAGGGAGCAATTGGCAGACATTTTTACAAAGGCACTTGGGAAGACACAGTTTGATACTCTTCTTTCCAAGTTGGGCATTTTTGATCCTAATGCTCCAACTTGAGGGGGGGTATTGAGGATATATTTAGGAAATATTAGATTATATTGTGTGACCATATTTTTGGCTAGAATATATTTTGGATATATTCTTGTTAGTTTCCTAATTCTATCCTATGTGGGTAATCTTGTATTATATATTGGCCATTAGTGTCATCAATCAGGATTAAGCTTTTTGAGGTTTTACACAATTTAACAAAATTAGATAGTTCCTCATTCTTTTTAGATGCTGCACTTTTTTTTTTCCCCGTTTCTTATGCAATTTTTCATTAAGTTGATAAAGAGTATTTCACGGACTCTAGGCAAATGTTGTGAGGGAAGAAATGTAAGTGTAGCATCTAATTTGGAATTGTCGAAATAGAGAAGTGTAACATAAAAGGATAATTTGCCAATTACTACCGCAAGTTAATACCACTTTGTAAATTACTACCGCAAATTAAAAAAGTTGTGAATTACTACCGCAAAAAATTTTAAGATGTTGCGATTACTACCAAACCCCCATTAAACCCAACTATGACGTCATTTTATCCCTTTAACCCATGTTTGACCATGGTTAAGGGCTTTAACTAGCCCCCTCCCCCAAAGAAGAAAATGGGTTAAGGATATAATGACGTCATGGTTAAGGGCTTTAACCCATGTTTAACCATGGTTAAGAGCTTTAATCATGGGTTAAAGTGATATAATGACGTCATATTTGGGTGTAATGGGGGTTTGGTTGTAATCGCTAGATCTTAAAAATTTTTGCGGTAGTAATTCACAACTTTTTAAATTTGCGGCAGTAATTTATAAAGTGGTATTAACTTGCACTAGTAATTAGCAAATGAAGTAATTCTATTAAAGCTCTAAAAAAAATACTCACAAAAAAAGGTACAATACAACAGTTGAAGACGTATAAAGATAAAACCGCTAATTGAATTAACAGTACACCAGAATGCATGACGGAACCTTAATGGCAGAATTTTTCTTCTTGAGGAATCTCCCCACCCCAGTAACGGTACCACCGGTCCCAATGGCAGAGATAAAGGCATCCACTTGTCCTTCTGTTGCTCTCCATATTTCTGGCCCTGTTGTTTCAAAATGTATCTACAAGGATATAAGTAGAATATGAGATCGATTGATGTCACATGTTAAATAGCCTAATCAATGCTCTATAATCTATTTTCTCCATTCTTTTTTACTTGACCCGCTTTGACTTTTACACTATTCACCACTCCTCATTTGACCGTCTTTTGTGAATAATTTATAAGGAAAAATATGTTCATGTTGGATATTTTGAATTCATCTCAAGAAGTACTATCATAATATATAACTTTTATAATTTTTACTTATGGAGAATTAAAGTTATTAATCGTTGAAGTTTTGCATTGGCAAACGTATAAAAGAAACAGGTCAAGTAAAAAATAAATGGTGCAAGAACCAGGATTTCCGTACCCTTGGGTTTGCAGGATTCTCTGTTTGATTAACCATGAATCCGCCTGGTGTTCTTTCCACTAAATCTTTGCATTTCTTCTCCAAATCGAACCAATTCTTGTTCGGATCCATGAGGTGCAACTCCGCCCCCATAGCTCGAAGAACTATTCGTCTCTCTAGACTCGCGTTTGAGGGGACTACTAGGATTAGCTTATAGCCCTTTACAGCAGCAACATTCGCCAATCCAATGCCAGTATTTCCACTCGTCATTTCTATGAGTACAGTCTTTAAACACCATAACAGTGATTTGATCTTAGCAACAATGTATAAAAATTTATATGAACAAACAAGAAGTAAATAATAACAATAATGTACTTTATCAGGTGAAATCAAGCCTCTTTTTTCTGCATCGTTGATCATACTAACTGCAATCCTGTATTTGAAATCAATCCTCTTTAGTTTGATTTTGTATGAATTACTAGGGTGTAGATTATGGGGTAATTAAATACTACATCCGGTTATTATTATTATTATTATTATATGCAACTTTGGTGTAATATTTGTGAGATATAAAAAATTCCAAAGTTGCATATAATATAATACGAACTGGAGGTAGTACTACATACAACAATACAACATACCTGTCTTTAACACTGGAAGATGGTTCCATCATTTCGAGCTTGGCCGCAATGCGTGCTACACAACCCTCTGTAACACGATTAAGATAAACCATAGGCGTATTGCCCACCAGCTACAAGTAGAATATATAAACACTTGCATCATACATATATACGTAGTATATTACAAAATTGTACGTGCTCACTGCTCAGGGCTAAGAGCACACGAATATTGTGGATTGATGTTAAAACTCTTAGGACTAGGGATGGCAATCCAGTCCGAATCCGACCCTACTCTGCCCCGATCCGAGGTAAAAAATCCGCTCCGAGTCCGAGAAAAAAGTAATCCGAGTTCGACTCCGTTAAAATAATCCGACTCCGAGTCGGAGGAGGGTCGGAGTCGGATCCTAAAAAAAATCCAAGAAAAAAATCCGACTCCGACAAATGTCCGACTTTGACGGATTATCCGACTCCGACTCCAATAGATAGTGAATTTTTGTGTGGGTCATGGTGGCATTGGGTGTGGGTTGTCAAGGCCCAAATAGCCCAACATCTCAAAGTATATTAAATAATGTAAAAGAAACTCGGAGTCGGGTCGGATCGGAGTCGGAGTCGGAGGTCGGATATTGAAGTCGGAGTCGGAGTCGGAGTCGGATTTCGGAGTCGGATGTCGGAGTCGGAGTCGGATGTCGGATTTAACATCCGACTTCTTGTCGGATCGGAGTCGGATTTAGCATAATCCGCTCCGAGTCCGACCCGTTGCCATCCCTACTTAGGACGTGGTACTCAATTATATATGCTAAAACTATTGATGAATCTCACCTATAATATTACCCTTTTTAGCTATTTATACACAAAATCATATATACATATTCAAGTATAATAATCCAGTTAACTTACTTCAGTGATGTTTTTGGCAATGTTGCACTTCCCTTCCATATCTCGAGCACAAAAAACTGAGAGAATTTGTAATTATTAACAAACAGGCGATTCTTGTTATGTAGAAGTACTGATTATTGAGTGATTGACAAATCAAATAAATGGTGCACAAACTCTTTACACGGACACTACCAAATTCCTAAAATACTGTTTGGTGTGGAAAATCTTGGAAATTGAAAATGAGTCTCATTAGCTTTATACTACCCCTGTTCATAATGCACAAGTTTTTTTGTTTTTTTTGTTTTTTTCTTAAAAAAAAAATCTTATCTTATCTTTTTGGGGGTGGTTTTGAGAATTTTACAAAGAGAGTTGTTTCCATATTCTTATAATTTAATTTAAACTCATGTGATCTTGACCTCTATTGATTCTTATATTATCTCCACATGCGTATGAAATAGGTCTACATATGCGTATGAAATAGGCCATCCACCTACAATGCTCTTTATACCTCCACTATCTCAGTATCTCATCCTATTACTATTATTATTATTATTATAAGGAAGTTCAAAGGGACATGAAATCTCATTAATTAAAGTCATACGACATCTATAATTGATAAATAACGATAATTAAAACAAATTTAACAGCATCAAACATGAATTAATCGGAGAAGTGTTAAGAATCCAAACACATAGATATAACAATTCGGCATATTCTCGATTCGTTGTTTAATACAACTTTTTGAGTGGATCCGTTGACGCTTCAATATATTGTGAGAAAGAAATTTCTTGTGATGATTTTGTAACCCGAATTCGAGTAATAATCAATCGAGTCCCGTAAAACTGGTGACCCACTGACTCTATCAGATGCAAATTACACCTTGTCTTTCGAAGGAGTTTGAAAAACCTTTTCTTTCAAAGGAGATCGAAAAAATCTTGTCTTTCAAAGGAAATAAATCATTTCTTTCTAGGGAGACATTATTATAAACTAAGAATTAAAAAAAAAAAATTAAAAAAATAAATTAAAAAAAAAAAAAAAAAAAAAAACTTAAAAGGAAATAACAATTGGGGCTTTCCATCAGTATAATCTGATGGAAGCCACTTCAAACTTACAATGGAGGCGTAAGCTTAGGGAGAGAAGAGAGAGAAATGAGGCTAGGGTACTATCTCATCCTATCTTACTAGATCTTCGTTTTTTTTTCTTTTTCTTTTTTTTTTTTTTTTTTTTTTGCAAACATACTAGGAACGTGTTCTCTTCAACTTACTTTAGAAATTTATTATTACATATTCTTGTTATAATTAGATAGTTAAGAGCAAAAAAAAATTCAAATCAAACCACATTAAAACCTTTGTTTAGTTTTTTTTTTTTTTTTTTTTTTTGTCATTAATATTAAATATCTTTAATTAAGTATAAAGAAAATATGAAAATTACATATAGAAATATACACATTGAGACAATTCTGACGAGATCAATTTTGATAATGTTAATTCTTTATATGTTAGTGTTAAAATATGGTCAAATTTAGTCAAACCTCCACGTTAAAGTACATCAGATAGGTTGAGAAAGAATTAGACCAGATTAGACCAGAATATATTATAATCAAACCAAAATAATGAGATTTAGGTGAAGATAATAAATTCTAGATTTTCAATATACATGGAATCCCACACCCGCAATTCACCATTAATGTGTAGAATTTTTTGTATGCCAAGGACCTTCTTTCTGGATTTCATGAGTCTATGAAGTTCTCCTTGCACATGGAATCCCACACTCCCAATTTACCATTAATTATGCAAAATTAGACAAAAATTAAATTAAGAATTAGAGAGATGAATAAAGAGATTTGACCACTACAATAGTGGAAGAAAGAGAATTGGCCACTAGATTGGTGGAAGAGAGAGAATTGAAACCCTTATAATCTTTTAATTGAATGAATTGGATAGTTTTGCCTATATACCCTAGAAAGATAGAGAGGAAATTGAAGAGCAAAAAAAAGAAGGGAAAATTATCTTAAACTTGGCTGTAAGTAGAGAAAATAAGGAGTTAATACCTAAAACCGTTGGTCAATGCCAAAAAAGGGAGGGGAGGTTTCATCTAACAAAAAAATGATCGTAGAGGTTCTTTTTAAACAAAAATCCTTTTAAAAGGTTTTTTCTATCAAAATGAGGCGTTTAAAAGGTTTTTTCTGATAAATTTTCCTTTCTTTTTTAAGATCTTTGTTGTTTATCTGCAATAACAACAACAAAAAAAAAACTCATCCGCCTAATCAACATCAAGCACATATTCGACAATGTAAAAATGTTATAATGCATTATATTGAAGAACCATTCAACAAAGAAAAAAAAAAAAAAGAATTTCTTTATTTTTGTGGCTCATATTCAAAATTCAAAACTCACAAAAGTTGTCAAAATGGGATCATGCCAACGCTATCACCTATAGGGCTATAGAAGAAGCATCTAACAAAAATAATATACTGTGTCCATTTTATATGGGATCATGCCACTTGTGATTGTAAGTGTTATCTCACTGAAGAAATACAACCTCCGTTATATATTATTTGCAACTATTAGACATTTTTCCTCTCTACTTTAAGTCAAATCGTTGCAAATAATATGTAACGGAGGTAATATGTAATTAAGGGAGAGTAGTATTGTGGCATGAATCCCACATTGAGCAAAAATAATATACTGTGTCCACTTTATAAGGCTAAAGGAATCATCTTCTCTTTTTCTTTTGATTTTGAAGTGGTGTTATAAGATGAAATTTATGATCAATCTTCAACTTTTTAATTTGAAGATTGGTCGGATTGTAATTTATTTAAGAATTAAAAATTTCAAGTGTCACATTAATTACATACTACTAAAAGCGAATCTGAAGGAACACTTGGCAACATATTATTAAAAAAATTCCCGCCAAAATTACTTTCTAAAAAAATCGTTATTATATAAAAATAAAGATTGCATTTAGATTATGACTTTTTTTTTTAATATAAATTCTAAAATAAACTTCCTAAAATATCAACTTGCACATTATAATTATAAATATTTTCTCTCACATGTTTTAATTGTTTTATTACATTTCATGCACTTTAATGTCTGATGAATCGATTCATTAACTTTTATATAATTATATTGTTATCATAATTATTCAACAACCGTGCATTTGCACGGGGTTTAACCTAGTAAGAAAATATGAGCAAAGCATATGAACAAACAAACAAGATAATAATAAAGACAAATGTGAGCACCACATGTTTAACAAAAAAGACAAATTTATAAAAGATAGCAAAGCATATGAACAAACAAACAAGATAGTAGTAATAAAGTTTCGCCTTAAATGGAGTGTATAATAATATACTTCGTATTTGCTTTTCAATATTTTGATTATAAATATCTATTAAATCCTTTTCTCCACTAAACATGCATATTCAGTTTTAGATTTATCCCTTTTTCTTATGATTTTTACAATAAAATTCGAAGAGGTAGTAATTTTTTCTTTTCAATTGTTACTATCTATATAAGTTGTTACTATCTTTATATTGTTTGTCTCTATACATAGAGGAAAGAGGTTGTAGTTCTGCTATGTTTGAGTGTTTGACAAACATTAAATATGTAAAATTATATGCTTGATTGTAAGCATCATAATAAAAAAAAAAAAAAATAAAAATAAATAAAAAAAAAAAAAAAAAAGCATCAATTAAGGGTGGTGAGTCACTAGATATGCATGTTGTCATTGTGTGAATTGTCCACCAAGGCAAATTTTTTTCTTTTACAAAAATTTTCAATTATTTATAATTTGAAGAAATAAATAATCATATGGGTCTTATTTTATTCGTTATGTTTAGAGTATCAATTTTGTATGATAGATTTTTACTAATACATAATTAAAGATATTATTAAGAATATAAAATAATAAGGTATATAAGAATCTTCATTAAGGAACATTTATGGAATAAATAGAGCTTATGAATCACATATGAAGTTTATATTATGCTAGGAGCTGAGGAGGATTAGTATAATAATTATACTTAGAGATACAGCAAAGCAAGATGTATAAAAGTGACAATACAAGGCAAAATTGACTAATTTGTGCTTCACCATGGCTGACAGGGCAAGGGTGCCATGTAGGGTGAGCACGGGTAAAGATAGTCAGTAGTTATCTCAATTTCATTGAGATGTTGCTCGCGCCCGACTGAGCGCTCATGCCCAGTCTACCAGGGCGAAGGGTGTTTTTTAATCAGTTTTTACATGTTTTCCAAAAGTGTTTTGCACGCCCGATCGGGTGGAGTTCAAAACTGATATTTTTAATAGGTTTTGAACGAATAGCTTTGTGAACGAACATATCCGTTGGAATTAAACTATTGTTCATATAAACTCTATAAATAGGAGTTTATATGACATGTATGATGGATGAGATAAGAATTGCAAAATCATTCTTGCTTACTTTGAGGGTAATTTTCTCAGAGTGAAAACAAACACATTTTCACACAAACTTTGTTGAATTAGTTTTGTTAGAACAAGCAAAACTTATTGGTTTTTCATTGTATACCAATAGTTTTATCGTGTGACTCGATTATTGTTCCAAAGAGAGTCGATAAAATAATTATTAGAAAGCGTTTATCACGTGCCTCGAATAATTTATCCGATCTCTTTGTACATCAATTTTGCATTGTATTTCTAATAATCTAGTAGTTATTTACTCGAGGAATAATGCCCATAATGGCTTCTTCATTGCGTGGTATGGCTACCCATTTCTAGAAATTTGGACAAGTTTGAAGGTGTGGGTTATCTAGCTTTGATAATTGGCAAAAGAAGATGCATTTCCTCTTGACAGTGTAGAATGTGGTGTATGTTCTTACTACACCCATGCTACATCCCCCCAAAGGAGAAGAAGAAACCTTGGAGACACAACGTTGTAGAACCAAATGGAGAATGATGTCTACATATGTTGTGTAGTGGTCACATCTTGAATGCTATGTCCGATACTTTGTTTGATTTGTATCAAAATGTGGAGTGTGCAAAGGAACTTTGGGACACACTTGAATCCAAGTACATTGCCGAGGATGCTTCAAGTAAGAAATTTCTTGTTTGATTTATATCACAAAAGATGACACGTTTATTAGTCACTAGGGTTAGTATTGGGATTTTAACTTCAAACACGAGAATGACACGACATGACATGTTTTCCTCAATATTCAAGAAAGTATGAGTAGTTAATTACATTGAGGATATCATGTCAAAAGATCAAGTGATGACTTCCATTATGAAAGTGAATCTTGAATCTCTTTTTTGACTTTATTCACTTGGGATTACTCATTGAGTTGCAAGCTCCAAGTCTCACTCACTCTATTTTGCAATCTATTTTGCAATCGTCTTTATAACCTCAACATTTCGACAAGCACAAGTAAATCATATTTTTGCAGGTTATTAGAAGTCTTCTACTAAATCCATCAACATCGCGAAAGTCCCCAAGAATGTTGATTTCCACAAGTCTTTATTGCTTTATGCTTAGAGGCTTTGTTGAGCCCATGAACAACCCACATGTGAGCATTCTCTTGTCCCACACTAAAAAACACTAAACACTAAGAGCAAGTTTAGCCCCAAGTCTTAAGACTTGAATGTGACATCATTTTTGGTGGTCCCCATTACAAATGATGTCATCAAATTCTTGTTAAGACTCACTAAGACTTACAAAAATTTATCACTTTAGCCCTAAAACTTAAATATTTGATATATTATTTGTAGAAAAGTGTAAGAAAAAAAAGGGATAATAAAAATAAAAGTGAGGTGGGAGTACTGAGTCCCAAACTCCCAATCTCAAGTCTTAAGTTGAGTCTTGAAATTTCAAGACTCAATTTGAGACTTGCTTGAAATTTTTGAAGAATAATGGGAAAAGTCTTAAGCATAAGTCTTAACACCTAAAATGATGATGTCACCCCAAGTCTTAAGACTTGGGGCTAAACTTGCTCTAAAGGGGGAGTGTAGTGGTGTAATGAAATCCCACATTGAAAGAATTCAAGAATTACCAACACTATATAATACCAAGGGGCTACTCCCCTCATTGCCATATGGTTTTTAGGTGGAACCTCCTTGGTCTTGTAAAGTGGTGGACTTGCACTCTCCCGTGACGGGTGCGGCTCAGACCCGTATTTAACATGGTATTAGAGTCAGGCCCACGATCTCACGATTGGGGCCTTAATGGCTATACAAATTTTTACCTACACCCCGCGGCAGGGAACACTACCTGCACCCCCCCCCCCCCCACCCTCCGCGCGTGCCTCGCTCCTGCCCTTTTTCATTTATGAATTTCCTGCAAATTTTTATAACATGTTTATTTTTGAATTGGTAAATGTTCATTTATGTATCATTAGATGTTCATTTTTATAACAAAGAATTTATTGTTCAAATTAATATAGTTTCCAAATTGAATTCTAAGAATTTTCTATTAAAAAAAAGGAGAGAAAATTAATTTATATAGATTACTGAGTTCAAATCATTTTTATTGTAAGAAGCATTGCATCATTTAATGTTCATTTTTTTTTTAATTCTTGTTTCAACAAATGTTCATTTTTGTATCATCAAATGTTCATTTCAAGAGCTATGTGTAAGTTTCATAGTAAGATGTATAGTATACAAATACATACGTCTTAGAATTCTACTTATTTAAATAAAACGTTGTTAAAAAATAATTTCCAATATAAAATAAATTTAATTTAATTACAATAATCACGCATTTCTATATAACTATAGTATTACATGTAATAATTGTTTCATAAACATGAAAGTGAAACAAATGTACATATATATATGTGTCTTGTTAAATGAACTTCTTTGTTACATTTGATACAATAATATATATATATATATATATATATATATATATATATATATATATATGTGTGTGTGTGTGTGTGTGTGTGTGTGTGTGTGTGTGTGTGTGTGTGTGTGTGTGTGTGTGTGTGTGTGTGTATCCTCCTTGTTGCACCTCTAATATATATGTGTGTTTTCCATGAAATATATAATATGAGCATAATATATTTATCGCCTTCGGCTTCCTTACGTGATTATCCTGTACAATAAGAGATCGATCAAGGTTATTAAAAAAAAATATATATATATAACAACACATTCCAAACAAAAGTACGTTAAATCTAAGGATTCAAAATTGAACTTTTACGCATTAATAATAATTGCAAATTCAGAAATGAACACATTATAAATATATAAAAATATTTCAATATGAAAATAAAAACGTAAAAAATCTAAAATTGAATTATCAAAGGTTTATGATGAATGAACAATAGGTTATTTATTTTTGAACATTTTTTGACATGTGAATGAACATACATTAGTATATGTGTGAATATAAACATATCCAAATGAACATCTTTGTATCAAATTCGAATAAGCATCTATCAATATTAGAGCTAAATGTATGTAATATAATATTCAAATGACGTTCATGAGCATATAATTTAATATGAAGTTAAACATGTATTATTATAATCTATGTGGATATTTTCAATATGAGAATGAACATGTACGTATTTACATTCAAATAAACATGTGTTTAAATACCAGTAAACAATCATTAATATGTAAAGATCATAAATAAAATTAGGGTAATCTTCTCTCAAAAATAAACACTAGTAGATGTAAGGTAAGAATGTAAATGATCATATACAAATATCATAATGAACATCTATCAAAATGAAAATGAAAATGAACATTTACCGAAAATGAACATTTGTTCAGCAACAGTCTTCTCCGACGGAATCTTTGAAGTGTTCTTCCAGTTTTGTTTCTGCAAAAATACCACCAAATATGGTAGATTTTAGTCTATATTTTGCACAAAAATAAGTGTAATTATAGTAGAATTTGTTTTAAAATATATCAAAACGCAAAAAAATATAATATCTAGGGTTTACACTCAAAATTCTACTTAAATGAACAAATTCTTACTCTTCTTTTTCGGAATTTAGTTGCGATTGACGAACTTCATCTCGAATGTCAGACATTTTTAGATTTTTTTTTTTGCAATTTGCAGTAATTTTGAAGCAATTTGTAATGAGTTTCATGTGAAATTTTGGTTTTAATGAGAGAGAATTTCACAAAAATGGGTTTGAAATGAAGGTTTTGATTTTTTTTTTCTTTTTTGTATATAAATGTGAGGAATGGGCGGTTACTTGCATTACCGTGGTTAGTGGGTGGTAACTGCATGGTTAGTGAGGTGTGGATAAGGGTTTTATTGTAATTTGGGGGGGGGGGGGGAGGTAGTTATGACTACAAAAGGGTGTAGCCATTAGGAATTAAGTATTCTCTTGTCCCATACTAAAGGGGGGGTGTAGTGGTAATGGAATCCCACATTGAAAGAATTCAAGAGTTACCACCACAATATAAGGCTAAGGGGCTACTCCCCTCATTGCCATATGGTTTTGAAGTGGAACCTCCTTGGTCTTGTAAAGTGGTGGACTTGCACTCTCCCGTGACGGATACGGCCCAGACCCATATTTAACATGCTTTGTTGGTTTGGTTTGTTGTGGTTATATGAAATTTTCTTTATAAAAAATATAGAAAAATAACTCCCATTCCCATATTGGTAACACACATAACGAAATACATTTTTATTAACTTCATTATTCAATGTTTGAGGCACGACCTTACTAGACAGAATCTCTTCTATGGGCTCGTACCTTTGTATCCTTGAGTACAAATCATACAGAAATCAAAGCTTGGTGGATGAACTATGACCGTGCACTAGAGCGTGAGTAATGGCCTACCATTGATCTTGGTGTGCCGTTGAGGATCGTTCGCTATAAAAACACGGTGTTCTGACAAGCTCAAACCTTTTTTCGACTGTGCTTTCTTCTTCACTTACGCCGGCAAAGAGTAAGGCCATCGCCGATTGAAAGAAGAGTGGACTCGACTCGAGTGTCCGAGGCAAGGAAGCTATTCAACTTCTGTAATGCATCACGACCATGCTCATTAAGATATTTCATAACAAGGTCATTGTTGAATATCTCATCATCGTCTGGAAGGCAAACCGAACCAAACCAAAGAGTGTTGTCGTAGGCAATTACTCCTCCAACCTTAACAAGTTTCAACAATAGCTCATGGTAGTTGATGTAGTTTTCTTTGTCCGCATCAACGTAGGCAAAATCAAAGCTCCCTTCTTTGCGCTATTCACATTTGTTAGTTACATCTCGGGTTAAACATGAGTACTACATTTGTTCGGGATTAAAAGTCATACTTATATACTTTGTATTACCTAGGCTCTGATAGTCTAATACGTACCATTATGAAAGAAATACACGAGTATGTTGTTGAGAAAAATTAAACAAATTGATCATATAAACAACAATCACTAGTAAAGTTACCTTGCTTATTAGGTCATGTAATATAGGCAGGGCAGTTCCATGAATAAAGTCGATTTTATGCTTAACTCCTGCTTTTTTAATTAACGGTAGTCCAACCTCATATGCTTCTCTATCGAAATCAATGGCTAGAATCTACAATCATATATTACAACATTTTTATTACGTTTAGACTATACATTGACTAAAGGGGTGAATTAATAGAGAGATCGAATTTATAGAAAGTTTATCACCTTGCCATCAACGGGCAAAGTCAAGGCAGTAGTAAGAAGTGAATAGCCAGTGAAAGTTCCAATTTCTATGGTATTTTTGGCATTCATTAGTTTTAATAGCATTGAAATGAATTGTGCTTCATCAGCTTTCGTATTCAATATACTCCTGGAAAGCAGAGAAAAAAAGCAGTGTTGAGTTATTTCTAATTTTGAAATCATGTCATTTAGGCTTCAAACTATGAATATGATCCGGGAGTGTGACGTATTATGTGCATGCATTACACGTGTTGGAGTATAAACAACCCTTAAAAGTATCTTATGTGTGGTATGATTCATACACGAATATGACACTGCTTACATTAAGTTGCATCATACACTACCACCAAAAAATAAAAACTGGATAAGTCAAATGAGGTTCTATCTTAAAATAATCATAATTTAACAGGCTTCTAAACAAATTTTATAGACTAGTCATCTGTGTACCACTCTTCTGATGTGGGACAATAGTACTTCACACATTTGGAAATTTTTTGCAAGATAATTTATCCACATAAAGGAGTTTAAAGCTATTAATTAATTATGCATAAATTATAGAGTAAAATAAAAAGAAAAAATTACAGATGTTTGTATTTCTGTACAGTGGCATCTCTAAGTTCCTTCAGCTGCTCATGCTCATTGGGGTAAGCACTGGTATCCAAGATGTACTGTCACAAAATTCATAACAAATCACATCCTGTATTTTCTCAAATTAACTACAAATATGATAAGTATTTAAAAGTTAAATAATATTACGCCGTCCCTTCATCCTAATTAATTGTCACGTTGATATTAACTAGTACGGTAACAACTGGATTCGGAAGAGGGTAACGACATTGGTTAAGAATAACTAACCTCTTCAAGGGCTTTACTGCAGAGAATAGTCTTCTCCTTGATTTTCTCCAAATCCATTGTTGTTGGTTAATTTTGTGTAGTGTCACTTTTTTTTCTAAGTTATACTACTAGTCTACTAGTTGTCTTTAAGTAGTTTATTTGGTTCTCTTTGAGGCAGTTACATAAAAATTTAGTGTTTATTTTATGTGTTTTTATGTGTTGTTGGTTAATGTTGACTTTGACTTATTAACCGCCAATCGAATATTTTCATAACATAGAGTTGGTAAAGAGTATAAAATGTTTCTATAGATAAATTAGGTGATGAGTAGGGATAAGTTATTACTTAATTTATACAACATTATTGATCAATTAGAAAATACAAATATATTTAGCTGGCCTTTTGGCTTATCAGCGAACTCTTATAAACTAAATGAAGAGAATATTGGACTATTTTTTAATAGATGGTTTTGGCTTTTATGTTGTCTTAAACCTGGCTCGTCCAAGCACGGGAAGGATAACAAGTTTTGTTGGCCATCTCAGATTCTGCACCCAGTTAGCTTACGAATGCACGCCTTGAGCTATCATTTTGTACTAGAATAACACCAGCGTAAATGCTGAAAGTTTTCGATGCTGGTGTGTGATTGAAGCTCAAAGGCATCAAGTCCATGCTGTTAAACACTTTTTGGTACATCCTTGACCTTCAATCTCAAATTTTACATGAATGAAGATCATTACTGTTCTCGGTAATTCAGTATCTCAAATCTTAAATCAAATGAAGAAAGTGAAGCTGTTACACACACTTCGCATATCTTAATTTTACTGTCACATTGCAGTCCTGCAGGTATACTTTCAGTAGAATCAATGTTATCATCTGTTAGAATAGACAAGGACAGACATGCCACAACATATACATGATTAACAACACGCCGATCACTCGATCCAAACGAAAATATGAAAAGATGATCCTAGATATATGGTACTGTCGGTTCAAATAATGCACCAAAAGTCATACATCACAGCCTGGATTATACCTCAGGTGATTTAATAAAGGATATGCCAACATAATGCAGCTTAAAATAATGCAACAAAGAGAATACATACAATGAAACAAATGGATCAGATCGGATGTCACAGGCTCAAAAAACATATATGAATAAGTGAATAACCTATAATTCCCCTTCTTTGGGAAAGTTCAAACTGTAAAAATTAAACTGTACACACAAAAATAAGTACAGTTAGGTACAAAAAGTACACACCGGCTACCTTCTCCTTCCCCACCAATCAGGAATTTTTAACCTTCGAGTTCTATGAGCAGTAAGCTTTGCGGAAGGGAGCTTATGCCTAACCTGCCTCCATAGCATATTGACTGCATCGCCATTCTTTGGGGGGTATTGAAACTCATAGTGGTGGGAAATGTTCTTCAGTTTGTTCCACATTTTAAGCCACTTTTCCTCTGAGAACTGGCGAAGCTTCTCGATCATATAACCAGGTTCTATTGCCTCAGTGGTTGAAAAGAAGAGAGAGAACTCAGTATAATCGAGTTCATCTTCATAGGGGAGCTCAATCTGGTCGCTAACAATGACTGGTACACAGTGGCTCACAATAGCATCAAATAGCCGGCATGAGGAAGGGGTATCTCCTGCTGGATGTAGACAGAACTTTGATTTTCGCATCCCCTGCGTGGACTGTCAGAACAAGATGCATTAGCTACAATAAAGCTATTAGTCCAAGTACAGCAATTTCATTGTTAACTCCATTCCAAACCCCTCCCCTAACAACATAAAGGAAAACAAAATCTGTATAGGGTAAAGCTGGGGCAAGGAAAACGAATTGCATATTTGCATCTATCCTTGATATGATAGTTGCTCAGCTACGCTGTTGCCCTAAGCCCTTAACTATGCATCTAGACTTGTATGTCTAACCATATTTCAACGGCTATTTCCTACCTTTTAGTTATGAAAGTGTGCTTCTTTTTCATAATAACTTTCAGAAACAGTCTAACTTCTGGTTTAGATTGGTCAGGGATTAAAGTATACATGTCTACACTTCCTGGTTCTCACTGAATCACTGTTGTTTCACTTCTGGTGGCAAATGGAGAATAAGGATCAGTGACGGGTATCAAGGGAACAACTCTGAGGAACCACAGTTAAGTATTTTTCAAAAATTAAGGATTCCTAAATTCACATAATTTTACTTTTCAAGTAGTACTTCAGCAAATTAACATCCATCACAACTCACAACCATTGTTTTCACCATATGATTGTTTGGATTCGGAAATTCAAAGTGAAAATTACTGAATTGACATACCAGTCTTATGCTTTCCTCTGAGGCAAAGCTCCTTTCAAAGTGGACATCATCATAACCTTCAAGAAGCTTTTGCAATTTAGCACGAACCACACCTTCCTGAACATAGCAAAAGCTACCTATTAGCCAATACCAAAGATTTTTACAAGAACGATGAAATACTGGCCTGAAGGTTGAACTTACATCTTTCCTCACAGTTCTGCCACGGAAATACAACAGGGTGGTGCGAGATTTGAAGGGATTGAGGGTGTCGTCATTAGTATATGAATCCACAACATGGACGTATGGAGCAACAACATCTTTCTTTAAGTTTGACATGCTCTTTGAGTAACGACCAAAATCTGCCACAATGAGAATTGATGCATTCACTTGCTCCCGAAGAAACCTAAATGCATTTGGGTGATGCATAGGAATGACGTGATCACGGCCTTCTGACCTTTGCCAGTACTTAGACTCCCTCAAATATTTCAATATATCAACCTAAAATCAAGAGTGGAACTTAATAAACACTTTATACGAAAGTAGAAAACATTAGGATCTAGATGAAAGATAAATAGTCAAGATAACAGGAGAATTCCTGCTGTTCACTAAGGAACAGCTTAACCCACAATTTTAACACTTCAAAGGTGTCAAGTGGTTAAGTAGTTAACAATGTACTGGAAAGAGACTTCTGTGAGGTCAAAAAGAGATTGGAAGATCTAAGCATAAACTCGTGTGATAGGAGAAGAACTAAGACAATTGATTAACACTATCCAAATAGTATGTCACCTGGTCACCACCAGGCACCCAAATGAACAAACAGATTCAAGTAGTTCTACAGGTCAAAATTATAGTTCAGCTTATTATTTCCCCTTACCAAAACAAACCTAGTCAACTGGAAAACCATAAAGAGTACTGACAGAGATTAATTGTCTGATATTCTAGATAACATTATCAAGAAACCTCCCAGTCACTAGAATAACTAAGCCACATTCCTTCGTTATGGCCCCTCACTTAATCATCCTTACTAAATATTATGGGGACCATAAGATGAACCAGAAATTAAGAAAAAAAATGTGTTCTTCATATCACTTCTTTTAACTCGAGCAACAACCTGGCATGAATCCAGTCAATGGCAAGGAGGATAACTCATGAACCAATTGAGACAGGTAGGGGGGAGCCAATAACTCATATAAATATCAAGTTCTAATAATCAATTCTTGTCATTAAATTATGAAACATAAACAAATCAAATCACCAATAAATTGCACTCTCTCAATCAGCCTATCAGCAAGGAAAGAAAGAAGACATCACATTACAGGTTTACAGCAGTTCAAGTCCACATTATTCTTCTCAGAAACTGCAAAAACATTCAAATCATCCCAACTCCCAGGCAAATTTTTACAAACAATGTTAACCATTAAAGATCAGCATAAAAAGATCCAATACATTCCACAATCAGATTTAAAGAACAACCATTGTCACAGGCAATTCCTATAACAAACCTAAATCCAATAAATCATAAGTTTCACTGTAAACTAAACTTCAACTACTAACACCAATATCAACCTAGACAATACTTATACACTACCCAATTATACTAAACTTAATCTGAAACATACAACACCTACTACTATCGCCAATATCAACCAAGACAATCCTTATACACTAGTAACACTATTATACAAATTTTTACTCTTAAACATACAACATCAACTACTATGGCCAATATCAACTAAGACAATTCTTATACACTATCCCAATTATACTAAATTTCACTCTTAAACGTGCAACATCAACTCCTGTCACCAATATCAACCACTATAACCAAGACAATACTTATACAGTACCCAATTACACTGAATTATACTCTTAATCATACACAAACACTCAACATCAAACTATACAAAAACCGGGATCGAATCTAGTCTACATCATTGCCCTTTTCGGCTTATTATACACCAATTACACATTAAACATAAGATTCAAAAACCCAATATTAACAAGTGAGCAAGAGTATAACTTTACCTGCAGTTGCTTATCACGCTCAGTGCTAGGATCAGTCATATTATGCCCATACACATTAAAACTCAAAGATGAGAAAAAGGGCACAAAGAACACATCCGCCATTTCTGGATCCAATACTCTCACAACTTCACTTTCTCTCTCCTCCCCAACACCAACCCCATTTCCAACTTCACCCTCATTTTCTCTCTCCTCCCCTTTAACAAGCAAAGAAGCCATCATCCAATACTCAACACTATGCTGCCTTCTCAACCCAGAAACCGCCGGCCACGGCGGCAGCGTATCCACCGTCACCGGAGTTTCATCGGAGCTCCGGCGCCGGAGCATCCCAACATTGAATCTTTGCGGAAGATCATACATGTAAACTCTCAATGGAGATAAACTCCGACAAGGTGGGACATAGTTTGGTGTTTCAGACGGCAAAGATTGGAGAAATGGGGTGAAGTAAGACCCTCTTAGATCAAGGGTTCCGATCAAAAAAAGGTATGTAATTGTAAGAATTATGAAAAATGCAAGTGTTAATCCTGCTTTTTTGTACATTTGTTTTTCACAATTGCTCATAATTTTTCTGGGTTTGTTGCAATCAATCTAATTGTGTGGTTTTGTGAAGTGGGTGATCATAATTTTGGGAATTTTTTGATGGGTTTTTCAGATTGGGAGGAAAAGAGTTGTGGGATTGGTGAATTTTAGACGTGGATGAGTTTTAATAATTTAAAACTATGAAAATGGAAAGAAATTCAGAAAATGAAAAATAAGGGGTGAATTTTGTCGGATAGAATGTGAACGTTTTTTGAGAAGAAGGGAAAATATAAAGATAAAAGATTTATCAGTTGTAAACTACTGGAATTAGTAATTTAGTAGTGCAGAATAGATGCTGCTGAATCTAGGTTTTTTTATTACAAATATGTTAAAGTGGTTGAGTGAAGTTTTTGTAAAGCTGGTTTTAGGTTGGGTTTGATTGGATTAGATTTGATGCTTAAATTCATCAGATGTTTCTTGAGGTTTACTCCTAATAGGCAATAGCTTGTGGGTTTGATACTTGGACTTGTATAAATTGTATGGGCTGTAAAGGGTTTTGTGGTCTTGACTCTTGAGATGGAATGAGTTGTTTGGACTAGAGGGACTAGGGATGGCTTTGGCTATAAAGTGAGATCCACCGAGAACTCGAGGCATTTGATCTTAATTCTCTAACTAGTTAGTTTGTAAATTTCCCACGATATCACGAGACAAGATATGTACTTAATATGTACAGTATTCCTATTTTGAATTTTAAGTTTGTAGCCTTATACAAGCAGCACTTAGCAGTGATAGTGATAATTCAAATCATTGAAAAGAATACACGAGGTCATATGAGATTTCATCCAAATAATTAACAATTTATAAAAGTAGTGCACTTAATTGTATGTAGTATGAGGTAGTTGTGTTCTTATCATATTGATGGCGCGTCCTAATGTGATAATGTATAAGTATCGAGCTTGATGTGAATGTTCTAACTCAACAATGAAAATGCTTTCACCAAAGCATAAGGTTGTATAGTCTTGTTAAAATGTACTGAGTAATAAACTAGATCAAGCAAAATACTAAGTAACTTTGATTGTGAATGTTTGTGACATCTATTATAGCATACAAAATATTAGGAACATATCTAATATAGTAATGTGCCATGACTAAAAATGATTAATCATGTCATGCTATTCTTATGCAACATTGTGGTGAGTTCATGAAGGAAGATTACTGTAAAATTAAAGATAGTAAAATAATCAACTAAATCAACATGTCATGCTCTAGGTCTATCAAAATGTTTTGACTCAAAAGCCATAATTGTTAGTTGTTCCAAGTTACAAGCTTAAATAGATTAAGGAAATTACCCTATGTGTTTTTACCTAAAATGGAGTGTTAAATGGACTAATGCATCGACAATTTGAGGTCGATCTTGCTATAAAATTTGAGGGGACCAATGTTTGAATTTAGAAAAGGTATTATGCGAGATTAGGCTCGGAGTCTAATCACTTATTGCAACACTTAGTATGTAGCTTAATTGTACAAATTAATGACTTACATTGTCAATTTCATAGTTATATCGATAATTTAATCAACAGATTTGTAAGTTAAATCGTCAATTTAGTGGATTAAATCAGCAATTCAATGCCCTATATGGACATTACAATATCTGATAATCAACACTTTAAAATCTTAATTAGCATTTTAATATCTAAATCAACATTTTAATAAACTTATATGAGCATTTAGATTGTTAATATCTATATTTTAATACTCGATATGAACACTTCAGTAGCTGATATCAACTTGTTTATTCTATCTCATTCATATAAATGGCAAAAACACGACTACCATGCAGTCTCTCATCCCCTTCATTTATCCTAAAATTCAAGCTCCTTTACCTCATCTACCTAGACCATCTCCTTCCTCATTTTCCTCTTATATATTTCTCTCCTTTTCAGATCAAATTTCTAATGACTCCCAAAAATTCATAATCTTCGCAACAACACCTTCCACATTCAACACCGTACCCAATGATGAAGAGGAAAAGACAAAAGTAAGTGAAGATGATGGATGGGAGGAGTCGAGAAGAGGAAATCAAATCTTCAAATTGGACTTGTTATTGAATTTAATTATGCAATTATTTGTAAATTTGCCTCTTTTGTAGGTAATTCAAGAATTATTGGATGATTTAAGTTTAATTGGAGAAATATTGGAAAAATGGTTGGTGTTGAGAGGTTTTGATTTAGAATTTGTAATGTGTAACTTGAAAAACTAGTTTGATGATCAGTTGGCTAATCTTTTGGTGCATGCTAGATAGTTTAATTATTAAAAGTTGTACACTTGTACAAAACGCATAAGACAAACAAAAGGGAACAGAGTTATTACTCCCTTTGTTTCAAAATAAACGCCCTAATTTATTCGAACATGTATGTCAACATTATCATTTTTTTTTTTGAGGGAAACATTATCATTATTTTGACCAATAATATTAGTAAATATTTTTTTAAGCTTCATGATATTTTTACTTATCAGTAAGTATAATTTTAAAAAGTTAATTCGAATACCATTTTCATTGAGAGATACAAGTATCCACACAACTAAGTACATAGGGTTTGTTCACATTTACTTAATCGAGCTGAAATGAACTACTAAACTGATTGGAGCTGCACTGAACTAAACTGAATAGAGCTAAAACGAATATTTCACTAGAGAAGGAAATTAGGACTTGAAATGAATTGAATTGATTCAAGCTGAACTGAATTGAAATTAAGCTAAAATAATCTCACGCATATTCATTTTGAAAGTGAGGAATTATACAAATACACGAGAATGAAGACAATACTCCGTATTATGTGATCTTCTTTGACTATATGAGAGTGTGATTAGGACTTTGATTTAGACTAATCTACCAAAAAAAACATAAAAAACACAAATAATGAAAAACACACTAACTGTAACTCTGTAACTGCTCATCAGTCATCAATCACTCAACAATCTCATCAATTAGGTAGAAACCTCCAAATTTTTCAAAATTTCCCACCTATTTATCAATCCCAAATTTCCTAGGGTTTACTTCATCTTCCTTAAATTTTCACAAATTGTCTGCAATTCTTCATCATTCTTCCAATGGCGATTTTCAGACTAAAATCTGGAGATATCTCCGCATTCAAATTACTGATTTCATTAACAATTTTGTATGGATTAATGTCTGTATTAGTATACTCTGTTCTTCATATGAAGTTTATCACACCTCTCGCCATTAACGCGCCTCTTAATCAATTCTCCGAAGCTAGAGCTCTTCAGCATCTTCGTGTGTTGGCTCAAGATATTGGTGGCCGCCAGGTTAGGGTTTTATGATTGATTTCATTTGTTTTTAATTTTTTTTTTCTAGATTTAATTTAATTTAATTTGGTAATTTTGTGATTGGTAGGAAGGGCGCCCAGGTTTAAAGCAAGCTGCTGATTATATTAAAGAGCAATTGAATTTGTTGAAAAATCGAGCGAATTCGAATTTGAGGTTGGTTTTTATTTGATTGCATTTTTGTTGATGGGATTGTAATCATGATTTTTGGTGTAAAAAAGTGGATGGATTTATAAATTTATTGCTTGTTCTTTGTGGATATTGATTACTCCGTTTTTTTTTTGTTTGGTTGACTATGGCCTACATATATTGAATTGGTTAAAGTTTGGAGTTGAGATATAATTGCTGTCAAATTGTGATAGTTATTAGTCGTCAATTTTATCATAAAGAATTTGATTATATTCACTTCCAATCTATATTGATATGGTGTGTTGATGTTTAATACTTGGTTTTCTCATGAATGCATTATTTTGACTGACACATTTGTTGAGATGCAACTTGACCATTTACATCTTTAATTGTATTATTGTATATTCAAAAATTTATTAGAACTTGATATTATGAAAATAAGCATTGTGTCACCATACACACTATACCTAATAACATTTACTTCGCATTTATTTTACGGAGTATTCTACTAAAATAAATTAAGTCAAAGATGGTACTTATTACTTTTTTTTCCCCTGAAAAAAAAAAATGCATCACTTGGTATTCCACATTAGTTGCAATGTCTACTTTTATAAAATATATACCTATTGCGCCTTATAAAATATATTATTTAACTAATACCTATTGTGCCTTTGACAAATTTGTAAGCTAAGTGATGCATTAAAAAAATAAAAAATCAGAGGGAGTATATGAAGAGTGTAGGTCTATGAATAAAGACACAACCCAAAATGATACACTTGAAAAATGAAAAATTGGAGAAAGTATTGTAATTTTTAGTATGACCTATATATTATGTAGTATGTAGTATTGATATTTGATACTCCTTTTGTTTTAAAATATTCTTAGAGGGTGTTCGGTGGTGAGCTTATGGGGGGCAAATTTAGAGAATTCGACCGATTTTAGTTGATTGACCAATACAATAAGCTAATTAGGGTGTTTGGTGGTCTACTGGTTTTGAGCTAATTCAACTCAATAAGTGTATTTCCAATAAGTTGCTTCGGCAGAATATTCATCACATTTAGGTAATTAAAGGTGACAATTATGCCCTCATTTAACACAAAACCCTACTAGAACTACCTGAAAAGCTTATTTTAACAAATTTGTAATTTTTTCTTCGATTATTACGTAATTTCTCTTTAAGTTTTTATCTTTGCTCACTATTTTTATTTCATAATTAGTGAACTATGCTACTTTAACAATTGTTCATACAAAAAATGATCTCACAACATCATCAATTAGATAATAAGTAGCAAATAATAATACTAATAATAATCTATATACACATATGTATAATATATTAACATACAAATTTCATATTCATTATTATCTACTCCTAATTGTATACACATATCATGTAAAATTGTAACTTTAGACTTTCTTTACAATTTCTAAGTCTATAAATACCTTTTTAATTAGTTTCATGTTAATACATTTTATATCCATAAAAATCCACAACATATCTATCTTTTTAACAATGACTAATCATTCACTATAAAATATGTCAATGTCTTTATTGGTCCTTTTGCATATTCAAATAGCTCTAAGCAATCAATTATTTACGAATATAATCAGCTAGTCATATAAGATAATATAATCAACTATTTACCAAACATGACCTTAGTTTTGAGCATGAAGTATAAGAATAGATGTTAAATATAAAATTATCAAAGAAATTGATCATAGTAAGAAAGAGAGATAATCATTGAGAAGAGAGAGTGTTGGGTTAGGGAAGGATAATATTAAAATTTAGTGTTAACTCATACAGAAAAAGTGAGTATACTCCTCTGTAAAAAACTTCTAAATTCTCTAACGCACAAAGTTTTAGTAGAGTATTGCTGGTGGGGTTTTGTTGAATAGGTAGCTAATGTTGTTTATTGTTTTTCAATTAAGAGAGTAGAGAGAGGAATAATAATAAAGATATGGATGGGAAATCAAACATCATTTATATTTGTGGTTCAAGGATTTCATGAGAAATAAGGAGATTTATACGGGACAAGGATTTGAGGAGAAATGAGAAGTTTTTTGTGGGTTACAAGGAATATTCATGCATGATTCTATTAGAATGAATTGCTCTTCTAGCATAAAAAAAAATAAAAATAAAAATGGGTGAAACATCTAATTTTTTTTATTGGAGAGAGTGGTAATATGTGAAGTACAACAAACTTTATCACAACCTCGAGAATGAACAAAAATGTTGCTTTAATGTGTGGAGGAGTTAAGAGTTACCTTTCTTTATCCTTTATTGACTTTCTTCTTAGTCAGAGATCTTCTATTACTCCATCCCTTACCCTGTAATCTAAAATGTGTTAAATGCACTTTTGACCTTAATCCTGAAAGGAAACAATAGTCTTATTAATTATTTGATTTTATCGTCACGACCTTGCATCGGTTGACAATTCTTTGAAAAATAAAGCAAATACCGATATGTATTTCTTTTCCTAACCAATGACATTGCTACTTTTCCTTTGGTTGGGTCTTAGGAGAAGTGAGGTCAATTTAGCCTTTCCAAAAGGCTAAATTGACCCACTCTATTTCTTTCCACCTTTGCTCATAATAAGTCTAAATCCAATGAAGCATTGTGTTTTTGTCTGGTATTTTAAGCTCAAAATAATCACTTATAATAATTAAGAATTTATGTTTGTAATTTTTTTTTTCCTTTGTGATTTTCGGTTTTTCTGACAAAGGGAATATGTTAATTGCAGGATTGAGGTTGAGGAAAATATGGTTAATGGGACTTTCAACATGATGTTTTTAGGTCACAGCATATCTTTGGCTTATAGAGCCCACACCAATGTTCTCATGAGGTATAACCGGTGCTCTTGGTTTGCAATTATATCGTTTAGGTCATATGGTTCAAGTTTGTAATGCTTCTCTCTATCTGGTAATAGAATATCATCGGTGAATACAACGGCATTTGATGCTTCAGTTTTAGTAAATGGTCATTTTGATAGTGCTCTTAACTCACCTGGGGCTGCTGATTGTGGTTCTTGTGTTGGTATGTATATTAGGAGCAAAAGTATATTAATAAATTCTAACTGGATGAATATTGAGCTATTGAGCTTTCAAACATAACTTTAATTATTGTAATCTGCAGCATCAATGTTGGAATTAGCAAGACTTATAGTTGATTCTGATTGGATTTCCCCTCGGCCAATTATATTTCTTTTCAACGGAGCCGAAGAACTTTTCATGTTGGTAAGTATGTTTTGAATTCCAAATGGGATTTCATTTATCCATGGTGTATATGTCGTCATCTATTTTATAGTTTGATATGAAGTGTCATATTTGCAATTTTCTATATTTAAGTGGTAAACATCATATCAATGCAATTTATTTTATTTATCATAAACAATTTAGTTTTAGTTATGAAGTAGAATTTGACATTTTGGATTTTACTTTCTCTAGAAAAGCACTATTTCTATATCGATATTTCTTTGTTTTCTTTTTTGTATTTATCCTATCTATGTATGAAAGTTTCATTCAATTTAATTTGTCTAAAATTTGTCAGGGTTCACATGGTTTCATCACCACTCACAAATGGCGTGACACTATTGGAGCTTTTATAAACATGGAAGCATCGGGAAATGGTGGCCCTGGTATGATTATCAACTCTACTTTTTGATATGAGTTAAAAGCTAAGGTGTAAGTGTTTGTTTATTTTACTTATATATTTGCTTTTATCTTTGTGTTAGTAGGTGTTTTGGTTTATCAGTAGAGAAAAACTTCTCCAGTTAAAAGAAAATAAATGTATGGGTGGGTCACTTGGGCACGTGGTTGGGTTTGAGGCTCAACTTCTATGGTAAGTTAAAATAGAAGCTCATAAAAAACCTACGTAAACTTCATTTGGGACAGAAGAAGTATCTTTTATAAACATAGAAGAAGTATCTTTTGGGTCAAATAAGGTATAAACTAGAATTTGGGACAGAAGAAGTATCTTTTAAAACCACAATAACAGTGTAACTTAATCATGGATGATCTTGTGTTACATTTGGGTCATTATAACCATCACCTAATATCATATACTTATTCTGCAATGAGCCATATGAGCTGCCTTGGGATTGGAATTTGGAAGATTAAGGGTTATTTCTGTTGATTCCATTTACAACAAATACGAGTTTGATAAAATGGATCATTGGTAGTGTTGTGGGATGCTTTTTTGGAAGTATAATTAAGGAGACTACACGTCTATCTTATGAACATCACCAAAAATAAATAGTAGCACTGGGTGGGGCACTCTTCTCTACAATGCTTAAGCTGACACTCTTTCTGTGGACAAAGCGATTTTTAGAGAGAGATTTTTTTTTTTGCTCTTGATGAGATGTCTTGTCTTCTCCCCTATGCTCTTGAAATGAAGAGTTATATATAGTCTACTAGTAGTGAGTTCTTCTAGGGTACCTTAAATCTTTCCTTGCCCGTGATTGGTCTGGGACTGGGATAAGATGACTTTACTGACTTTTGTCTCTACTTGCATAGTTGATGATTGTTATATGTTAACCAATTACTTATTCATTATTGGGCCCTATTTTCCCTGGAGCTTTTCTATTACTAGAACTGTCCGGGTTTATGCTTGTAAAGAGGACACGTGTATCACTCACTCTAATATGGGGATTCTTTTTGGAATATGCTTATTGCTTAACCCTAACTAAGATAAATACTGATTCGATTGAGTTGATTTAGCGTGCCAGATTTCATCACGCGATTGGAACAAGTGGCATCCCATTATTGATGCTACAATAGATAGGACATGAGTAACCACACTTGTGTTAGTTGTGGTTGTTAGGATATATATCCTCCAACCCCTATTAAACAATACATCAACCAAGAGTGGATGTCCCTTAATACATTCTAACTTTAAGTTTTTCCTCTCTATGTTCTCTTTGAAGTTGGGCTCCACAACCATCCCCCCTCTATATATATATTTCCCCCTGCTATTTCTCCGTGCTATTTCATGTTTTCAAGTAAACTTACTAAGGGACTGAGGTTGTAAGTTTTATGATGAACTCACTTAGTTATGAGTGTGCTTGCTATGCCCTCTCCTCCTTCCTCAATGCCAAACGTATGTTTGTGAGTGAAGTACATTGAGATGATTATTCAAAGTAGGCATGGGTAACCCGTGGGAAGTCAACAAATATAGGCTACATGTATATGACAGGCACGGATTTCTTTCTTGTGGTGGATGTGAATATGATCATATGGTGATTGTGGTGCATTATCATCTACTTCTTCCGTTCCACAAATATTGCACAATTACCACTTTAGGAAGTTTCATAGATATTGCAACATTTCCTTTTCACAATGGTCCTTATCTTTATTCCAAACTGTTCTTAAATCCGTGTCCCATCCCCATGTTGCAATATTTAGGGAACGGAAGAAGTATATCTTTGCATTATTCTGATGAGATTCTAATAAGTAATAATATGTTGTTCTCGGTCTTCCAAGATTCTTCTGCATTATAAATCACTGAAAATCATGTTGTTGATGTGTTATCTACTTGTATGATGTTGCATTACTGACAATATGAATTACAATCTTCTTTCCTTTATATTCTCTCCTTTCCTATGAATTACAATGTTCTTCTCCATGTACAGATGTAGTTTGCCAATCTGGACCTGGATCTTGGGCTTCTCATGTGTACGCTCAGTCAGCTGTATATCCTATGGCCCTGAGTAGTGCCCAGGTACAAAGACTTGTTTATGTAACTTGAATTTAATACTTGATGCCTGTTATTGTTTTTGGTGCGACTTTGCTATGGATAGCTTTTCTGTCGGTTGGATTGATCTTTTTTTTTTTTTTTTTTTTTAAATTGACACTAGACATAATTTGGTTAATGGTTATGCAGCCTCAGTGTTAACATACACGATTAATTCATGATCTGCATAATGCTTATATTACTATAAACTCTCGTGCTTCTTTTATTGTTAAATTTTAAAACTGTACTTGTGTTCGTGTTAGTTTGAAATGGCTCTTGTAACATGTTTATATTGCAGGATGTATTTCGGATAATTCCTGGCGACACAGATTACAGAATATTTGCCCAAGATTATGGGAATATTCCTGGACTTGACGTTATCTTTCTCCTCGGTGGTTACTTTTATCACACTTCCTCAGATACACTCGAAAGACTATTGTATGAATTAGAATTTGCTACTTTGGTACATATTTCTTTTTGTTGTGACGCTGAATTTAAATTAGCTTGGATGTTGCCACTTACTTCTATAACTTTCTGCAATTAGACCTGGAAGCATCCAAGCGCGTGGAGACAATCTTTATAGTGTAGTTAGGGCCTTTGCTAGTTCCTCTATGTTAATGAATTCTAGTGAACGCCAGTATTTCGAATCTGCTGCTCAAGGAACTGATGATGGTGAACGGGCAATTTTCTTTGATTACATGACATGGTTTATGGTATGATTCAAAGAAATGTTTCTTTTCTTTCATTGAGACCTGCATATACCACTAGCATGAGAATGCATGACCAACTATTCTTTCTGACAAATGACTCCATGCTTTGTTACCAATTATTTTTCAGGTCTATTATTCAAAAAGCGTTGCTGCAGTTTTCCACACTCTTCCAGTATTTGTGTTTCTTGTTGCACCAATCATCTTGCATTTGGCAAATTTTGAACTGCGTTCTTGTTTGAAAACCTACTTTGACTTCTTCAAAGGTATTTTACTGTTTAATTTTTTTTTACCAAGGTTCAAAATCTGTCTTAGCTATAGTCATACTTTTTGATAATTTTGATTGTTTCTGCCTACATTTTGCAGGGATGTTGCAACACTTCATTGCGATAATAATGGCAATTATGGTTCCAATGGTATTTGCAGTTTTAAGACTGCTTTTCTCTACTCATGCAATGAACTGGTAGGAGGTCATTACCAATAAATGTTATCCAAAGATATATCAATTGAATGTGAGATTTATTAATTTTTTGCAGTGACAAGCTCTCCCCCCCCCCCCCCCCCCCCCAATAAAAAAAAAATAAAAAATTGTGGATTCTCCTTTTATTGTATGTGGGGTATTGTTACTAATCAGCAATAGTTACTTCTTGGGACATGCTTTTGATGGTACACAAATTTTCTTGCCTGTTTCTATTTGAAAATCTAGTATATTAATCTATTAAGTTGTTATTATATGATGATTGTGGAGAAGATCCCATAGATAGATATTTCAGAATCAAGTAAATAATTTAGATTAGTGTTGGATTGGATTGTAGGGAATATTTTGGGTGGGAAGGCACTGGTACACCGGTAATTGCTATATTACTCCGACTCTTCATTTCTCCTCAAATACCTTTGTCGGGTCGGGTACTTGACACTTGGACATGGGTATGACAGTTAGACACTTCATTTTGGACTAAATTTTGCATGTTGTGTATTTATTGTTTTCTTCTTCATTTTAAGTTTATTTCAGAACACACCTAATCAAGTTGAGTGGAGACTTAGTATCTTTAAACTGCTGGATGTGTATCTAACAAGGGCCTTTAAAAGCCCTCTAATACTGCCTCCGTTTCATATTATTTGCAACGATTTGACATAAAGTGTGAGTAGAAAATGTCTAATCGTTGCAAATAATATGAAACGGAGCCAGTATGTTACTTTGACATCCTGTTTACATTGGGTGTCGTGTGTCAGATCCTTTGATACTTTAACACAACACATAACCCGAATATGTAGTGGTCTTGTATGAAATTTTATTAAATCTAGAGTGTAAGAGGATCCGACACTGTGTCTGACACGATACCTTAATCCGAGTCTGAGCAACATTAGGCCCTCTGTGTTTGTTTCATTTGTTTTTTTAAGAATCTTTGTCTTCTATAAGACCTGATGACTACCACATAATATGAAAATGGAGAAATTGGAGACTATATATTGGCTTTTAAGTTGTCATAATCTAGTATTTAGGTTGAGTTGTTTGATTCGTTGAGACTGGTACTTGATCTTGACTTGCATGATAACATGTTTCATCATCTATAATTTCCTTTATTCCCCACTTTCGTGGTTTTATTAACTATGTACTTTACAGGTTTGCTAATCCGTATCTGGCTTTCATGATGTTTGTCCCATGTTCTGTTGTTGGTCTGCTTTTACCAAGATATGTGTGGAGATGCTTTTATCTTTCTGAAGAGATATCAGCTCAGAAAATGTCAAGAGAGGTGCTCCTGTAACTTCCATTTTTTTGTTTTCATTTCCTTTATTTCAGGGGGGGGTTGGGGGAGGAGGATAGACGAGATAGCACTGGTGCTTTGACTGCTATTCTCTGGGTATTTGGGTAATAGTATTCTATGTAGACCCCTTAAACTCCAAATCTGACCCAATTCGTGTTTTTCCCTTCTTTTGGTGTATGTATCATCTCATCTAGACCCTAAATGTAGCCTGAAAATCAACTTTAGTCTTTCAACATGTGTCTTCTTATTTTCCCAGTCTTACATTCTTCCAAGTTGAACCATCTTCACAAATCCAATATATTTTGTCGTTGTGCAGGGTTGTCTATCTAATCTTGCTCCTGTATTTGTTTACTTTGTTGTATAAATGAATGCCTGTTGCATGATTTGAAGTGTGAACTATGTTGTTGATGGGACAGCACACTTTATAGCATTTACAAAAATACGGAGTATTTGTGCATGGCAGTACAAATCATGGCCAATTTCCCATCGTAAACGAGATGCAGTCTGAATATGAGACCTGGCCCAGACCTTATGTAGTAAAAGAAAAGTTTCTGATAATTCCAAATTTTCTATCTTAAGTTGGGGAACATGGTTTACCTTTTTTTGTTTTTTTTTTGGTCATAAAATTGCAAGTGCTGCTTCAAGACACTGTATTAAGATCTTGTCCCCTTTACTGTTGACTAATGACTATCTGCTCAATTTCTTCTGGCATTTAGTAATTTTTTACCAGGAAATTTCCTGGCAGACAATATTTTTAAAGCTGTTTGCTGCATTTTGCTATGCACATTTTGAGAATGGATTCAACCTGCGTTTATTGTTATGCTACCAAAATATGAGTTCAGTTCTCTTAAATTGAGCATTGATTTGCTGCAGGCACAAACTAATGAAGCAGGTTTTTATGGAGCGTTTGGATTTTATGCTTTGTTAACTATGGTATGCTCCAGCAATCATGATTTCTGATCCTTAATTTAGATAAGGCATTACCATTCCAATGATTTTATTTTACTTGAAAATTTTGAATTTGCTCACCTTACAGTCTTGCAGGTTTATAATCTTGCTGGTCTTAGTGGGGGCTCCTTAACCTTTTTCACGTCAATGTCCATGCTGTTAGCTTGGATATCTACTCAATTTCTCTCCTATCGTGAGCATTCATTGAGGTTGATGTGCTTTCTTGAAGTTTTAATACAAATAACACAGCTTTCACCTTCTCAACCATTTCATGATGACTGCCCTGATATTTTGATGAATTTATTTTAGGTCAGTGGTGGTCTATATGCTTCCTTTGTTGCCATGTTTAACATATTCGGTCTACTTTGGTGGGTTTATTACACAATTTCTGATCGAGAAGATGGGTATGATTGGCTCTGTTCCACCACCATATGGTGAGTATGAATGTATGATTTTATATTAATTGGTCAGTTGGTCCCATATTAGTATCTGATTGGATTTTGAGAAAACGTTCAGAAATTAACAGCTAGAGTAATTCCCAGTCTTTGTACTAGAAAGTACGATATTATATCCAAGTGGTTGGTTGGTCTTATATTAGTATCTGATTAGACTTTAAGAGACAATTACAAAACTAACACCTAGAAAATTCCCAACCTCTGTACTGGAAGGTTTTGGTTAGTAGCAGTAGAATACTTAAGATTGCGTTCTAACTTCTAAGTCCTACCTAGACTTGGGGTGGGTAGCTGCAATCTGAAGATATTGAATTATTCTAAGAGGTAAGCTGGTAGCTTACATTTTGGGGTTGGGGGGGGTGGGGTGGGAGAGATAAGAGAACCCCAATATTGTGCATCATGAGAATTAATTTCTGCATCTCCTTGCTGAAAGATGGGAAGGACGCCAGGGTAGAAGCAGTTGGATGATGTCCAAAGGTAGATATGATGAGTTGCTTACTATGTAGGACCAATAGCTTTAAGTATGCTGTAGAATCTACAATTGCCTCAAAAATATCTGATAAATCAGAGAGAGAGAGAGAGAGAGAGAGGATTTCCATATTTTTAATGTAGTGCCGGATAGAATTTGCTTCTATCAGAAAGGTTAGGCTTGCCATGTTTGGAATGGGAAGGAGAGATAACTAGGCTAATTATTTATAAAATAAGTACTGTAGTTTAAATTTTTTTTTTTTTTTTTAATTAAACCTTATATCAGTCCTAAAAAAGTCCAAATTATTGTTGCTTTGGTTGCAGGATACTATGTGCCGGACATTTTAGTGGCAGCAATGATTGGTGTTGTAATTGGTTGGTGTGTGGGTCCATTGCTCCCTGTTATTGGTGACTGGTTAGGCCGATCCTCAATAATGCAGGCCTTGCTGCAGCTTAGTGTGCTTGCCCTGGCTCTTTCATCAGGGTTCTTTCCTTACAGTGTGGATGCGCCTAAAAGAGTTGTAATGCAGCATACGATTTTAACCGCAGGTATTTTAACAGACTGGAGTTCTAACAAAATATATGCTGTATTTTATTTTTGCGTTTCTGTCCTTTTTATGAAAGTGTCGGAAAAAAAAAGCCACTGTAAACTTAAAAAGCCATTGAATCACAGAATGATGGTTTGCTAAAGCTAGGTGATCCAGTTCTGAAGTTTGTTTGCTTCCAACAGATTCAATGCAGCTTTTGGACTCGAGCTATGTATTTAGTGTTGTAGATTCAAATTCTCTGTCTTTTCTTTTCAAGTATGCTAAGGAGGCGTCGGAACATCCTCAAATTGGTTCAGAATATTCTTTCCAAACCATGAGAGACAGATGGCTTGTAAGTGTTTATAAATATATTGTATTGTTTTGTTATTTGAGCTTCATGTTTAGTATAGTTTGCCCTAGTTTGGATAATTTCCTCACTTGCTTGTCTCCGTTGTTTTGGATGTATTTGCTGCTGTATTCACCAATAATACCAATTGCATATTTGTCAATACACAAGTAATTAGGTAATCACCAAAACGCTGAGGCTTTTAGATTATTATAATGATGTACTATATGTGTGAAAAATACATTGGTTATCTATATACTAAAGTAAATTCCAAGACTATATTCAATATATTGCTTTCATTAGAAATTACTTTTTTGATGATTAATTTTTGTTCAACCTGTGCTTACAACTTTAAAGGCAATCATTTATTTAATTACTAGCTTAATGTGTAAAGGAGAGAATTTTAGGAAGGAAAACCTACTTTAGTATTATGTGTAGAAGTTTGAACACCGTTTATGAATGACCTAATGTCTTACTATACATCATGCATTATCTTCATTTCATGAATCTTGCGGTTTATTTACAGGCACTTTTTCCGGTATCAAATTTGCTCTCAAGAAGCTTGAAGTTCCCAGTCAGACATGAAGAAATCTTGGAGAAGTATAAGTCTTTTCCTTATTTGTCAACTGTTGAGAGGGAAGAGATTTCTGATACTGGTATTCGCAAAGTTCACCTTGAACTAAATTTAGGGTAAGTGCTACTGTGCTAGGCTGCTCAAATTTGAATTATCTACTAGAATTAAATTCTGCTGATGCCTGCATATTTTTTCATACAAAAATAAAAATATTTAAAATCTTGTTGTATTGTTGGTGTGCAATACTGAGGTTTCAACTACAACTGCTTTGTACCCAACTGTTTGTATATTGAGAAGCATATAAGCTGTGTTTGCAAAAGGTAGTAATAAAAATGGTTCACTTAAGCTGACTGAAAACAACCAACAAGTCATCCATCATTTCAAAGCTGGTTATACATGGATCTGTTATCATTTTCTCATGAAATTGTTTAGCATCATACATCAATGTTCACTGATAAAAAAAATAAATAAATACTACCTCCGTTACACATTATGTGCAACGATTTGATATAAAGCAGAGAGGGAAAATGTCTAATCGTTGCACATAACCTGTAACGGAGGTAGTAGAAGATTGCAATTATTATTGATTTTTAAAATTTCCTTTTCTCCTAATTAAAGAGTCTGCAATTTGGTTGCACCTAAATGTGTGCCATGGAAAATTTAGCCATTTAGGTTTGAAACATTTTTTGTCAAGATAGTGTGGTAGCAAAGACGTTGAGTTCATTCTTTAATTTAATGTGATATTAGTTTTTTAAATGGGCTGAGGGGCAGCTTGTGGGGCAAGCTTTTAAGCTGGGTATATGTAAAAGCTACTGACTTCCTCTCTTTTCCAGATCTCTGAAAGAGGTATGGGTTACTGTCCTCAATGTTACTGGTCCATTATCTGGTTGGTCATTCGCTGATAAGACATTACCAGGTACTTGTTGCTGATGCATCTTCTCTTGTAATTCTTTTTACAAAGTATGTTTTAACAATTTTGTGTGAACCTTCCACTATTATTGATCTGCAGCTCCGGAAACAATTGACGGTGGTCCTCCTTCATACATATGCAGACTTAGTGGTGCTAGCTTTGAGAAGTGGGCCTTCTGGTTGGAGGTAAAGTCCTAGATCTTGCATATATGTTAGTATCACTTTCTCCATTGGATTACCATATTCAATAGTGAGGCCTGGTGTCATCAAGAACACTTTTCCTAAGTTCTTGTCTATACTGTTTGAATAGAAAGAAAGAATCTTTGTAATATAGATGTGATGCTCTTCAGTGCCAAGCCTCCGATTTTATCTTGAAATTTTACATCTATCTTAATCCAAATCCTGTATATAAGCTTTCATTTTTTTTATTGAGTGTTGTCATGTAGATGTGTATTGATGTATACGGTAAATTTTTTATACTGTGCCCGTTACACCCTTACACTGCAATGAATCATGCCATCTTTAGCTGTCATTTATTTCCTGTTTCTGAACTAGAACAAGCCATTATTGATTTTGATGTTATCCTCACTTGCATCTGTAATTTAGTTTTTACAATATTGTGCCGGAAATCATTTCACAACACCCTGCACATAAGATCGGAACAATTGAGCCAAAATTCAGTCCATTTTCGATCTAAAAATTTATCTTCCTGATCACTGAAGTGTTATGTTGCAGGCTAATAGTTCAGAACCTCTAAGAGTAGAAGTTGCTGCCCTGGACCAACATTTGTTGGAGTCAGCCAAGGATATGAAACATCGTTTCCCAGAATGGATAGACATAGTTGCTTATACGAGTTTTATGTCCAGTTATACAATATAGATCACAACTTGGGGCAGCACATGAATGGAGGCTCACATTTTTTGCAGCCTGTCATGTGTAGCAATAGCCATGTCGAAGCTTTGGCTGTTCTCATAGAGAGACGCTTTCCATATTTTGCATTTCTTGTCAAGACTGCAGGGGACGGCCTTAGCTTTGAAATGGCTCCAACAAGAAACAATTGCAACGGCATCCTGCATCTCATGGTGTTTTATTGACAAGGCCAATCAGTTATGCCCCACATTGTAGAAATAGTTTCGGTTCTTTTAGTAGTGATTAATTTAATCAATGTCATAAAAATAAAACTAAACTTATTGCTACATCTTCAAAGTCGCCAATGCTTTTATATACCTTTTTTTTTTTGCTCATAAATTTCACTGTATCTGATGTATACAAATGTACAATACAAGTACTTTTTATCAAGATATAATAAAGTCATGTTCCTATTTAGTATAATTGCTTAATTGGTCTCAAACCATCTAACATTTGTTGATGCTTATTGAATGGTATTTTCATTCTCTTAGTGCTCTAAATTTACTGTATTAGTTGTTTCATTAAAAAAATGGGGGACTAGGTACAGACCTACAAGATGAACCTGAGTCGAGAGAGACATTAAAGTTAGTTGCCAAACAATATACTCCCTTTGTTTTATAAGATGTTACACTTTGATTGACAAGTAATTTAAGATGAATGAATTGACTTTAATATAAAAAGATTTAAAGGGTTTTTTTTTTTTTTTTTTTTTTTTTTTTTTTTTTTTTGAGAGTAAGAAAAAAGAAAAACATTAGGAATTTCTCCTCACGAGTGGAATTCCTAATGCATCAGAGGAAATAATAGGGTACAAAGATCACGAAGTACAAAGAGTAATGTCCATGTTATCACTAACAAGATGACCTACATTTGCGATCGAATATGATGCTCTGTTTATTTCTCTATAAACATGGTGAATATCCCTTTGTTGAAACCTTTGAGAAGATTGAGGATGTAAGCGATGATGTGATCAATTTGCCATGGAACGAACCAAACTCCTTTAACTGCGTTGATTACTAGGAGATTATCCCTTTTGATGACTAAATGCTGAATCCCGTGTTGAAGAGCGAAAAGGATGCCTTTTTGAAGAGTTGTAGCTTATGCAACAAAAATAGTGGTGTTGCCAAGGTTGAAGGTGCAAGCTGCAATAAGGGAAACCGGTGTTGTCTCTAATGATGACACCTGCTGCTGCTAAGTTGTTTTTTAGTGAACCGTTGAATTTGAGTTTGAAAGAGGTTAAGGGGGGATTGGGGTATTAGAACATTATAGAGCCTTGTATAGTATGTCTAATTTATTCATGAATACGGTGGTATTCCTAAAGATGACTTTGGGTTGGGTCCGCTTACCACCCAGTCTTTATTAGCACAACTCAACACGGTAAGCCTAGCCTTAACCCGAACTGTTAAGGATTGGGTTGGGCTTGGATTTTTTAAACCCGCTTTAGCACATGTTAGGCCCATGGGCTAGCTTGTCAAGCATGAGGCTCAAAGCCTATTAAAGCATGATCGTATCCTTACCTTTTGCACAGACTTTCATATGTGGCTAGCCACATTGTGTCCATATATATATATATGTGAAAGAATGGTTGAGGTTACTTGTTAGGGTTACTTGGTCAGTTAGAGGTTACTCATTCAGTATTGGTTACTTGATTAGTTAGGGCTTACTCAGTTAGTCAGAAGTTACTCACTCGGTCTGGGGTTACTCGATCGGTCAAGGGTTACTCAATCAGGGGTTATTTGGTTGGTCAGGGGTTACGCGATCGGTTAGAGGTTACTCGTGTGTTAGCTGGCCACATGGTATGACCAGCCACTCACAAACATTGATGTAACTTTATACTTATAATTTCCCTTTTTGTAAATATTTTACTATTTTCGAGCCTACTATTGTTGGGCTGGTCCTATACAACCCATGACCCGACTCAGCCCAACCAAAAAAGTTTTTTTTTTTTTTTTTTTTTAAGATATTCCAAAAGTTATATTTAGGGTCTGTTCTCATTGACTGAACTCAGCTGAACTAACTGAACTGAACTGAGCTGAGCTGAACTGAACTAAACTGAATATTTTATAAGAGAAAGAAATTAGGAGCTGAACTGAACTGAATATTTTATAAGAGAAGGAAATTAGGAGCTGAACTGAACTGAGCTGAGCTGAGCTGAACTGAATTTCAACGTATGAAAACAGGCCCTTAAATATTCCATCTACACTCCAAAACCTATTTCCATTAATTAGAAATACTACATATACAAATCCTTTCCCTTGGTTATTGGGCTAATTAATAATAGCCCAACATCAAAATCACATCAGTCAATGGGCTTCCATTAAAAAATAAAAATGTCCTATAAAAACCCTAATTCCTACAAAACCCTAATTCTCTCCCAGTTTAAGAGCCACCGTCAATTGTGTGTGGTTTCTTCATTTTTCTCTCTCATCACCAGCCGTCGTCATGGCTCCTTACTCCAAAGAACCCGATAATCCCACTAAATGTATGTATTTCTTCAATTTTTGTTATTCGATTTATCTCTTGTATTTTCTCATTGATTTATCTTCTGTGTTATTTTGAACAATCTTAATTAATTTCAGCATTTTTTTTCTCATTTTTTGCTAATTTTTTTTATATTCAAATCGTTGTTTGTTTATGCAGCTTGCAAGGCTAGGGGTTCAGATCTCAGATGCCATTTCAAGGTAATTTCACTAATTCTCTACTTTAAACTTGTTGCATTTTATTAGTCTTTTTAATTTGTTTGCTAATTAGTTTGTTGTGTGATTTAAGTATGTTTATTTTGATGTAATTTTAAAAATATAAAAAAAAAATGAAAAACCTGATGATAAAAGCAGGGTCCTATTGCCAATATTGTGAATGGGTCTCTCGTAAACTTCAGGGAAATTAAGTGTGCATTGTTCTTGGGTGAACCACTGGAGTTTTTTCTATGATAGCAGGTTCAGTAAACGATGCTACATTTTTGCTTATTTTCATTGTAATTAACTCAGTTTTTGTGTGAGATTAATGGGTCTTAGTTAGAAATAAGCCATTTTACTTGTTTGTGTGTTAATTTTAATATGTCTGAAATAAATTGGAATTTGAAGGCTAGGGTAATGTGAAAGTCTCGACTTTAGTCGTAAGTAGTATTCGAATATTCTGAGTAAATTATGTGTACAATACTACCTGTTTTCATAATTGATTAAAATGTGTTAGTCTAGTTAGGAAGCTAATTGGTATTATCAAGCTTCCTAGGTAGTGTAGGGCTAATGCGAGTCTTGTTGGAGATTGCAACTGATTTTGGGTTTTTGAAGGAAGCAACTGTGTTTTTATAATAAGTGGAATTATTTTTTGATTTATTTTAAGGGTTAAATTTTGTATCAAAGGTAGTGTGCATTAGGAGCGATGATAATATGCAAGGTGGTGTTATATTTTGGTACTTTCGAATACTTGGGAGCTTCAACGATAATATGCAAGGAAATAGAAATTCATTCTTATTGGGTTAATATTGTTTTTGTTCAGTGGCTGAAAGTTTATGAGACATTGACATTAGAGATAGTATATTATGTATGTATTTGAAGTGAATTCTTAAACGATTGGGGTTTATGTGTGCTTTGCTTTGATTAATGTCAATTATTTAGCTGGGATTAAACCTGATGAAAAAAGCAAGGCTCTATTGTATTTCAGAAATGGGGCTTCCGTAAACTTCAGGGATATAGAAAAGCATCGTTATTGGGTGAACCTCTGTTTTGTGTAGTGGCTGAAGGTTCAGTAAATGATGAAACATGCACATTTAGAGTCCAAATGCAATCTTTGTGATTGTAGGGATTTCTTAGTGTGCTTTATATACTTTAATTTCTGTTATTTAGCTAGGATCAAACCTGATGAAAAAAGCAAGGCTCTGTTTAGAGTCCAAATGCAATCTTTGTGATTGTAGGGATTTCTTAGTGTGCTTTATATACTTTAATTTCTGTTATTTAGCTAGGATCAAACCTGATGAAAAAAGCAAGGCTCTGTTGCATATCAGAATGGGGCTTCCGTAAACTTCAGGAAAATTGAAATGAATCGTTATTGGGTGAACCTCTGTTTTATTTAGTGGCTTAAGGTTCAGTAAATGATTAAACATGCACATTGGGAGTTCATATGCAGTCTTTGTGACTGTAGGGGATTCTTGGTGTGCTTTAATTACTTCAATTTTAGTTGTTTAGTTAGGAATAAACCTGTCGAAAAAAGCAAGGCTCTATTGTATTTCAGAATAGAGCTTCCGTAAACTTCAGGAAAATTATTTCCATCGTTTTTGGGTGAACCTCTGTTGTTTTGGTGGCTGAAGGTTCAGTTAATGATGAGACAAGCACATTAGGATTTCCAATACAGTCTTTGTGATTGTAGGGAATTCCCAGTGTGCTCAAATACTTCTAATTTGGATATCTAGCTTGGAATTGACCTATTGAAAAAAGCAAATTTGTGTTGCATTTTCAAACAGGACTTTTGTTAAGTTTAGAAAATTGAAATGCATCATTATTGGGTGAACCTCTGTGATGTTAATGACTTATGGTTCAGTAAATGGTGAAACATCACAATTACAAAGTTAGATTTTTTTTTTCTTTTTGTGAATATTGGGAATTTGATTTGCTCTATTACTAGTATGATCTATTTTGTATCTACTCCTAGTTATAGTTTGGTTTAACCTAAATGTAAAATGCAATGTTGGGTTGCATTTTAGAAGATAGAATAGCAGCATTATTTTGTTTACTTGCCGCAAATTAAGTGGATGATGCATTATATATACATTATGAAGGGGCAAATCTTATGTATGTTTTGTTTTGTCCATAAATTGTATCTGGTGGTATATATTTGGGCTGTAAATCTTGTGCTGTTGGATTGAGATCCTGCTGCTTTATGTGAATTTATTTTGTTTGCATACAAACTAATGAGTTTTTTCTGCTTGTTTATTGCAGAACACTAGGGAGACTGCCTTTGCTCTTAGAAAGATGCCTTTGAACAAGGCTAAAAGGTATCTGGAGGATGTCTTAGCTCACAAGCAGGCTATTCCTTTCCGTCGCTTCTGCAGAGGTGTTGGCAGGACTGCTCAAGCAAAAAACAGGCACTCCAACGGTCAAGGTCGCTGGCCTGTTAAGTCAGCCAAATTTGTTCTCGACTTGCTGAAGAATGCTGAAAGCAATGCTGAGGCATGTCATTTCTGAGCTGAACTATACTTTCTAGTTGATAGAGTTTACATTGATGAAAATCTTTTAATTGTCCTAACTTTTTTATCCATTTGCAGATGAAGGGTTTGGATGTGGATTCTCTCTACATCTCTCATATCCAAGTTAACCAGGCCCAGAAACAAAGGCGTCGTACTTACCGTGCTCATGGGCGTATCAACCGTATGTATTGCTGTTACTGTGTTGGGTGATTTATTTACATTGATTGTGCCAATTCTCAACTTTAATTTCTTTTACAGCCTACATGTCTCATCCATGCCACATAGAGTTGACTTTGTCTGAGAAGGAAGAGGCAGTGAGGAAGGAGGTAGTTTGCTATTTTCTTTGTTCCTGCAATGCTCATGTTTATGAATTCTCTCTTTATTTTTCTTACTTGAATGTTTATTTTGCAGCCCGAGTCCCAGTTGGCTACCAGCAAATAGAAGACTAACAAGCCTCTCAAGTGTTTTAAGCATATTATCGGTGTAGCCTTGAAACAAATTTTGGGGTTTCTTATATTTTGTCATCTTGGTTTTGTAGACAAGATTTCATCTAGATTTACTTGTTCAATAGCACATTGTCCATGGAGAGCGGAGAATATCTAGTTTTTTTCGAGGAAAGTAACCCTGCTATTTTTGTTAGCTCTTTTAATGCAGTGCTATATATGCTGCCATTTTATTCTGCTTTAATAGTTTATGCTTGCTTATTGAAATAGAATTTCTCCATAAATACACAGTATAGAATGAACGATAATCCTAGCAGTGTTGAACTCTTAGCACTTCCTTGTTGGGATGTGCTCAAGCGGTCGTGGAAGACCTCTTTTGTTTGCAAACATGTGAAAAATATTCGATGAGATTGTTTGACAGTAGTATTTCGCATGTCCTTTATAGCATTCTCTTCAATTTAAGGAGCAAGTAGAAGCACAAATTATGAGTTCATCATATTGAGCATATTGGAAATGAAAAGGAAAAAATAAGGGGGAAATGAACTAATAAGCTCTTACCTTTTAAATTGTTTAGTTTAACCCGTGTAATGAATCACCAACACTTTGTGATATCTATTACTCCTAAATAATGGTAAGTGTTACCCTCCCTAACTTGCTAAATAAGCGCTTATTTACAATAGTTATTCCTAACTTTCTAAACATGCTATTAGCAACAATAATTATTTAATTGAATTGTTTTCCAACAAAAATAATTTTACTTTATCATTATTCACCTATACTAGGAGTAAATGGATTTATGGACATCACTATCACCTAAAGTATTGGTGATTCTTTCACTGTTACATTATTTAATTACAAATTAGTATGTGGCCCGTTGGGTCAATACTTTAATTAAACCTTGTCATTATATATACTAATAATTTTTTTTTAATTAAACCTCGTGATTTGTAATTGTATACTTCCCAAAACAAAATATGTTTCACTATCACCTTTTTCAAGTTCGACATGTCAGTAATATGCGCCACATGTCATTTTCACATGCTTATAACAAGAATTGAACTCCAAGACCAACAAGTCTTAAGTTAAAATTTTACCATCTAAGTCATTTTATTAATTGTATGTTTTTATCCAACAAAACTATATCTAACTTAGATAAGTTAATTTGTGTCTTATTATACAATTTGTTTCCATTATGTAATGATTGAGTTTGACAACTAAAAATTGTGTATAGCAAGACTTAAACTCGAAACCAACAAGTCTTACTGTTTAAACAGTCGAATTATATTAGCAAATCAAACAAGTACAAATTAGCAACTCGGGGCATCGCCCGGGCCACACACTAGTTGTTGGTTGAATGAGAGGTGATTGGCATAATAAGAGGTTGAATAGATAATAATGACGTAAATTAAGGGGGTCTACGTGGCACAAAGAAGTTGAGTAGATGATGTGGCGTAACTAGAGGTGTTAATTCGAGTGTCCAGGTCGGATCAGGTCTATCTTTAAACTGGAGTCATGATAATTTATCATATACATGCAAATCGAAATCAAAATCCCATAATTTTTCATATTGTTTTTTGAATCGTGTGGTTTTTACACCTCTAGGCATGATGAATTGATGAGTGGTTAAGTTGATTTGTATTTTCTCGTTGACGACGTGTACATTAGTTCCTACGAGTACTTCCTATTGACTTTCTTTCATACAAGTCAAACTAAGCCCGCATTGGCATAAAAACTCATATAAATCAATCCTCTTCTCCAAAATCACTCCAAATTTTACGCAACTCACCGGGAAAGTATATCGTCGCCGATTTCAATCTCAGGTAACATTCTCATTCAGAATTCATAATTTTTTTCCCCAGCAATTAATTTTCGATCTTCTTTTGCTTCAGATCTCGAAAATTAGGGATTTCAATTGAACAAAACTTCAATTATTTCGTTTAATTTTGTTAGGGTTTTGATTGCGAACAATGGATTGGCAAGGGCAGAAAGTTGCGGAACAATGGATGCAAATTCTTCTGCTAGTTTCAGCAGCAATTGCGTTTGTAACTGGTTATTTGATGGGTTCATTCCAATTGATGGTGCTAATCTATGCAGGCGGCGTCGTTTTGACTGCATTGATCATCGTCCCAAATTGGCCATGGTTTAATCGTCATCCTCTCAATTGGCTTGACCCGACCGAAGCCGATAAACACCCGAAGCCTCAACCAGCTGTGAGTTCTGCAAACAAGAAGAAGAACAACAAGCAAAAGTAGAGGAATTTGATGGAAATAAATTGAATTTATAGGTTATAAGTTTCTGCCCATTAATCGTTTGATTATGTTGTTGTGATCACGTTGTTTATTGTTTTAGTGGAGTTTTATATGATTGTTTAAGATGGCAGGAATTGATTTTGGTTATATGAGCTAACAACTTACCATATGGAAATTTTAGTGTTATGTTATAAATGGGTTTATTGGGAAGTTTTGGTTATTGCTTAGGTTTTTCGTGGCTTGAATCGAGTATTTGATGGTTTGGTTGTTGAATGTTGAGTGAAATATGCTCCTTGGTTGTTTAATTGCTAAATTGCATTGTATTCTCGTGATGAAGATAGCACTATGAAAAATCTGTTATGCGGGTATGGGTATTGGCGGCTTGGATATTATAGGGTATTTCAAGTTAGCTTTAAGTGTATGTCCGAAATCTTTGAATGTAGGTATTGTCTTTGAACTTGGAGATGGCATTGGATTAAGAGTTTCAACCGGTTAGGAAGTTATATGAACCTTTTTTCTAGTGATCTTTAGAGGCATTATGGCATATATTTTATTGTTGATTGGCTCTTGTATTCTTCCGGGCTTGCATAAGGTGCAATTCTTCTTGTTTATGTTTGTAGTCTTAATTGTGGCCAAGGATATATTTAAGTTTTGTGTATGTCACTGAGTTAGTTTGAGTTGTTTAAGGTACTTGATTGCTCAGTTCTTCATATCGAGAGTTTCAGTATTTACACCCATGATCTACCCTTTTTTACTCTGTATCACGTAAGAACTCACCATTCTTTTCCCCTCATCAGTGAGCTGGTAAGATTAGTGAACCGTGTTGATTGCTCAGTTTTTCATATTGTGAGTTTTAGTGTTTACACCCATGATCTACACTTGGTTTACTCTGCATCACATAAGAGCTCACCATTCTTTTCCCCTCGTCAGTGAGCTGGTAAGATTAGTGAATGTGTAATGGAGCTTTTCTGCTAAGACTTAAGGGAGTTGGAAGATGAGTGTAGAAAGCTTCATTAACTTTACCTAAGGATGCCTATAGTACCGAAACAGATTTAGCTGATACGAGTCTAGTATGAAAGAAAAAGGTTGTCTGACATGACATGTCGATATTACTGCTAAATTTGAATATATATGGAGGATGAAGTATATTTGTTCATGTTGAAGGAATACTAGGATGGTTGTACCGTAAGCCAGAAGGTTGTTATGCATATATATTTGAAAATGCTTATTTCAGCAATGTTCAATAAAAAGCATGCATATACAAATTCATCTGATGATATTTTCAAATGGCTGATTATACTGATCTGGAAGCATGGACTTTGACAATACCCTGACCCCAGGCAGGAATTTAGTTAAGAGAAGTGCTATATAATTTGAATTGGTTTCTGGCTAGGTGGAGATATAGGCCACATAGGCCAATGGTTTCAATCGTTCACTTGTTTAGCATTTTAAGCTTTTCGGTCAAACCATACACATATTATCACCATAACTTCAGGACCTACTTTTCTTTTTTCTTTTCTGTTTTTTTTCTTCTATAAGGACCAAGTTATATATGTAATGTCTTTGAGAAATTGAAAGTGATCATTTATGCTTATAAAATTATTTGTGAATGTTCATTAGGAACAAAATTTGTGTGTGGTGATGACAATGGATTAGAGGTTAGATAGGGAGTTATCTGTATTTGTTTTTTTCCCAAGCGGTGTTTAGAGAAAGTGTGGTGTCTGGTTAATGTTGGTTGTTTGTTTAGGATTTCTGTCAGGTTTTTTTCCCTTGGTGATACTTATGGTCTAATCAGTGTAAAAAAAAAAAAATTAAGAGGTGCATGTTGTGCATCCAAGGTGCACTTCTGTCAGCACCTCACTTCTTAAAGAGGCCTGCCTAGGTAGATTTCTATCGCTTTAGTGGGCTATGAGCTATGAGCTTTTCAATATATTGATCCTATAAGGTGGTTATGGAAGGTATCTCTAATTTTTTAGGAATGTATGTCATCAATTCTAGGTTGATGTTGATGTTGATGTTAGGAAGTTTGAGTTAGTTTCTCAACTTTTAAACTTAGAACTTTTAGTATGTGGGATATGAGTATATGACTTGGTAGTCGGTAGTGTTGCACTCAAGCAAGGTAATCTACCTTTTCCTTTTTAGGTTTGCAAATTTATTAAACATTGAAGTAATGAGTAGAGCTTGCTGACTGCAATGCCCTTGGGACTCAGAGGGCTAGAATATCAGTGTAGAATGCCCTAAATATTGTGTCAGCATACGACCCGTCTATTATTAGTTTCTAGAATGCTTGGAAAATGGAACATGTAGGTTTATATTGAGATTATAATGAGTTGTGTACTTGTGTTGAATGAAACAAAGATTATGCTTAGTGGAGCTCAGAAAGATTGGTCTCTAGGCTGTTCACCTTAGCTTAAAGCAGTCATGTAAATTATTTTCCCGTGCTGATGCATGCGGCAATGTAACAATGTTTAGAGCTGATTGGACGTTCATTGTATCATTGGATTCAAGTGATTGAACCAGCACAATAGCTGAATATTGAGTGTTGCTTGATGACTATTCTGAAATTAGATATACTTCACGTTAACTTAGGGCTTTTGGGGTGAGTTGATTAACAAACAAAGTACTCCGTGTAACCATATTAATCATACTAACCTCAAGGCATCTCCAACTCAAGCTAGTATATGTTGCATTCAAATGAAGAACATGACATGTAATATGATATTACATGTATACTCTTTTTAATGTAAGAAAACTATACTTCTGTATCTTTTTAGTTGTGACATGTTTCTTTAGTAACGTTTTTTAGGCGGCTAGACCTATCACTAGAAATATCCTTGGGTGCGCGGTGGGCCTAGTATTGTACATAAAAATTTTCATAAAATTCGCAATAAATTAATAAAGCTTAGAACTCTATTTTACATTTGAGTATATCTTATGATCTCGTTTAATAAGGACATCCCTATCAATGCTTTCGTCCACGGGAAACTATAATGTCAGAGGCTGCCTCTGATGCGGATGACATTCAGGCAGCTCTCGGAGATGGAGGTAGCACTCGATTTAAAAGACAAGTTAAAAATAATTTACCTAGATCCAAAGTAGTGCAAGGATTTTAATGGTTTAAGGTTGTTGAAATATTATAAAAAGGAAAATTTGTTGAAAACCATCTTATATATATATATATATATATATTTTTTTTCTGTTAAATCACACTTGTTTTAATCTTTATTTAATTTTTTTTTTTTTTTTTTTGAAAAAAAAAAATCTATTTTTTGTCATGGTACACCTGTTTTAAATTATTTTTTGTTAAGTCACACCATTTTTCCGAGTTCCGACTTATTACTTATATTTCCAGCATTGACTAACATGTGCACCTCACGTGACGTGACCCACTTAACTCCACTCCCCCCTCCCTCCATTCATTCAATCATTCCCCTTCATCACTTACATTATGGAATTCAAGTTTTAAGATGTACTCGTAGCTAGGAAATAACATTAGCAGCTAAGAAGAAGTAATGAATGTAACTAGCAGACAAAATATGTGGTGTGCTGGTAATTTCCTCTGGAATTTTCTTTCAAGTTAGTTCATGAAACCTACTGTAATAGGGCAAATATGAGCTTGTATGTAGCGTAAAAGGGCAGGTTGCCGTCAGATATTCAATACAATACAAAAAATTACGTACAATCAGCCTTGATTCTTGAATCTTAGACTAGCTACAAAGTTCATAATTCAGGATGAAACATTAATCATAAATAAATAAATAAATAAAGACAAAGTTGATTAAACAACTTGTTAAAAACAACGGCATTCAAATTACACTTGAAAATATAAAGGAAAAAGGAACCCAACATAGCTATAGCTAACAATGATGTTATTATACGTACTAGAGAAAAGTATAATATCTATGTCCTGTCAATTTAGTGATGATGGTTACGGAAATAGTAGACAAAAACACGTAAAGAAAAAGACCGAATACTGTAACGCCCCAATCTGCTGCTTTATCAGGTCCGAATCCAGACCATGAAATCATACCGGCAATAAATTTGTCCATGGTAAGGAACATGCACAGCCAAAAAAAACTCTCCAGTTGATCGTTCATCAGAGCCATATATAGCAATTGGGTTATGATTTTACGAGGAACAGGGAAACTTGGGACTTGGGAGGAAGAGGAGGGTTGAGCTTCAGAAAGGCTTTATATTTATATTTATATTTATATAGTGTGTTTGTTCCGTATAATTTTAGGAGAAAGAGAAAATCCTACTCAATATAAAAAGAGGGTCAAAATATCTAGGATTTGTTTTTACAGTTTTTTTTTTTTAAAAAAGGTATTTTTTTTTAAAAAAAAAATCTTTTTAGTTTAGGAATATGATAAGGGATGTACTTGACTACTTTCTTTCTGATTTTGGTAGGGAAATAGTAATTTTTTTATTTTTTTATTTTATTTTATTTTTTTTAAAGAATGGAAGTAATAAAGGGGATATTTGTTGTTAGTAACTCGGTTTTTACTATATCTGGGCTCCAAAATCAACAAGCCCACATGTCATATCTAATATCAAAAATCAATAAAAGGTGGCTCAAGTGGTAAACAGTTTGATGTCGTTTAAGGGAAGTCTTAAGTTCGAGCTCACTCATCATAAGTCAGGTGTGCAACCCAGGTCAAAACCAAATATATTTAGAGCTAAGCTCTTATGATCCAAACGGGAAAAAAAAAATGATACAAAAAATTAGGGTAATGCTATATGTAGCCCTAAAGGTTATATTGCCTATATATAAGCATTAAATACACTCTTAGCAATTGTATAAAAATTAGAAATTCATGACAAAAACACGCATAAATCAGTGTAATTGTGTTTATATTTTGATGACTTCTTAATTTTTTACAATTTTCAAATGTAAATTTAATGCTTATATGTAGCCCTATATGTAGCCCTAAGGGCTATGTATAGCATTTTCCAAAAAATTACAAAGTACTAATTAATGATTACATGAATTATTGTAATTTTAATTTAATTCTCACCAACAAAAAAAAAAATAATAATAATAATAATAATAATAATTTAATTAAACTGTGATTTTTATTGTGTTTTTTTTTGGATTTATGGTTTGTGAATTTGTATTTTGCATATATACTCCAAAACGCCACAGACAGAAGGGTCGTGGTGGATATCGGAGTTGATCCTAGAGTTGGAAAACTAAAATTTGAAAAATGTTGTGTTTATTCCTGTCATTAGATATTATACGTTGTGTTTATTCCTGTCATTAGATATTATACACATCTTCTCAACGTACAGCATTAGCTAAAACTAAAAAGAACACAAATTTTCATATATACAGGCTGCTTTGGACTCATTATTTACAAGAAGGAAACAAAAAAGAGGGTTCTAAACATTTTCCCCCTTATTCAGTATCCTGAAAAGTCAAAATAATCCAAACAAAGTAAGATGTAATCATCATCATCATCTAGCTATCCAAATGCTCGTCTAGTTGCAGTTCTACTGATTTTCTTCTCCGTGTCCTACTGATTTTCTTGCTCCATGGCACGGATGATAGGATTATCTTCCAAGTATTCGTCGTCATCATCATCCAGCTCGTCCAACTCGTCTAATAGAGACTGGTTCATTTTCTTGCGAGATTGTCTCCTGTGCTTCTTTGGCTCCAACCTTGGCTCAGCTAGTGTGACACCCATATCTCCCACTTTGTTCCTGTTATACATGTGACCAAGATGAGTACGAAGCTAATCAAAATTTCAGATTCTCAAGCATAATAAATCTGATAAATATTTGCAGATCCTGTTTTCTACCTGACGTCTCCTTCCCTTTTTGTGCCCAGTGTCCTTAGTTGGAATTCCTCCCTTACTTTTATTTCATCCAGCAATTGAAAGTAGTACGGATATCTCTCCCAATCCCCAGTTACCACACATCCAGGTTCACCAACATGCAAACAATTGTTGAATGCACATCCATTAGGTTTGTTTTCTTCTAGCTTTTTCTGAATCTGAAGATACAGTTAAACTTTATAAGCCCTTTTATGTGGGAGAAAATAACAAAAAGAATTGATGGTAGCTATGCTAAATGAGCGGAAACAGAAGCTACCTCAGGAAAAGCCTGTGCAAGAGTGTGTTTTGTTACTTTCATTAGACTAGGCTGGCTGAACCCTGGGGTATCAGCAAGATATCCACCTCCCGCCAATGGTAGCAAAGACACATTCCGAGTTGTGTGCTTCCCTCTTCCACTCCTAGCAGATACTTCTCCAACTCGTTGCTCCTCAAACCATTTGCTGCCTGAATTCTGATAATTCACAAGAGAGAACAGCTAAGCTATTACATGCTTCTCAGTTAACATTGTATAAATTACAAGATTTGAGATGATCCAAGAAACAAAAGGGAGATAAAACCCACAGGATCAAACAAGCTGCCCTCTTCCATGACGTTGGGAGATTGACCATTGCTTCGCAAGGCATTAATCAGACTAGACTTCCCAACACCACTTGGTCCCACAATAACTGTTGTCCTATCTCTCAAGTAGAATGCAAGGGAATCAAGTCCGCGTTTTGACTCAACACTGCAAAAAATGGGTGCATATCCCCAATGACGAAGCCTGGTTTTCCACTCAATCAGAACCTGCGCAGTGCAGATAAAGCATATGATTGAAGAGATAGTAAAACAACCATCACAAAAAGAACATATGCTATTTAATGGCAACACATGAAGTAAATGAAGCTAAGCCACTACATGCATATTGGAACAAGTAAATACACGAGCAAAATGAGTCATAAGCCAAACTAATATCTGTTATTACGAAAAAGCAGATATCAATATGAGCGTAAGCTCCAAGCACTAGAAGATTGCACTTCTTTTCAGCTATAATATAACCTCTGATTTCAACCTAGGATCACTATGCTGTATGAGTATGCCTACTCTGTAACTCTGTTAATGCTCTGACAAGTATTAACCTAGCTACTCACTCCAATACAAATCAAGTTATGAAAAACATACACATAGTTTCTAAGTATCACTAAACATAAAATTGATATGTCTAAAAAGTCGAATAAAAAATTCTGGCACTTTAACTATTTTGAATGCAGTAAAGGAGTAAACACACTATTTTTTTCAACATGAGGAAAAAGAAAGTGACTTTCAGTCAAAAATTTTAGGCCATTTTGTTTAAGAGAACCTGCAGATGAAAGGGGGGTCTTAAAAAGAAAGGCCGTGAAAATTGCTGCTACTAAGAAAGGAATTGCAAGGATGATGAGGGAAGAATCATAAGCCCCTACTGGTTGCACAAACATAGCAAGACAGTTCCAAAGTCACACTAAATTGCTACTTAGTACTACACAACTACTAATACTCCTTCCAAAATACAAGACACATGTGCTTTTGAGATTAAATTTTGAACACTAAGTTTTCAAAACACAAACTTATTTTCTTAAAAGCAACCCAAGTAAACAAGATAGTTTGACCACTACATCTACAATGGTTAATAGCAAATTTTCATAATACCAATTAAAGCATAAGCTACTTGCACTAGAATATTGTACTCCCCATTGACTGTCACTTGTGACCATAGAATTGAGAATAACTTAGCACCAAAAACCTGCATTCTATTTAACTTACTCCCACATTACAATCTCACTTCAATACTCCATTCCTAGACGAGTTCACAAAAAGCTATGCACATTGTCTCCAAGCACCATAAGACCCAAAACAAAACAATAAGCAGCACCGGGAAATAGTCTCAATGCAGCAAGTTCATTCAAATTCTGCAAATAACATAACATACCCTCTTCAAAAAAATGGGAAAACACAAACATTCATATACTTCCTTGTGCATATATTTGAATTCAATATTGCTAAACTCTGAACCTGCTTTTCAGTAAACTTGCCCCAACTCTACAAATTACACACATATGTCACTGAGCATAATCGAACTCACTCGAAATACAAATTGCAACACTCGAAACATTTCGCAAATAACATAGCATACACTCTTCAAAGAATTGGAAATTGGGAAAACACAAACATCCATATACTTCCTCCTTGTGTCAGAATTTGAATTCGATATTGCTAAAAACCGAGCCTGCATTTCATTAAACTTGTCCCCAAGTCTACAAATTACACACATTGAGCATCATCAAACTCGAAACACAAATTGAATCACACAATATATCAATACACTATACCTCCGCAATCAATCAACACAATATCCACCCAACAAACTTTTGTTGTCCATAATTTTGATCACACAATTTATCAATAATAACAATGCAATATCAAGTCCTCCAAAACATGCTTAAACACACAAACATATACACATTTCAGCAGCAAATTCAACAACAAAACCAATCAAATCAATGCAAGAAAACCCGAACCTCGTCTCGAACAAGCTCACATTTGTTCAAAGCCAAAGTAAGAGGAAATCCAGTAGACTCAGCTTCAACCAAAAACCTAGTTAAAGAATACGGTTCAACCTTAGGTTGATCCAATGAAAACACCACCAGAAAATGATCAGCATTCGCAATTGGAGGGTCAGGAATCTCCGATTCACGCGGAAACACATTCTCAATCATACCTCGCCGATCCACCCAATCAATGGACCCCACTAAAACCCTATCCCCAACCAAAACCCTCCGTTTAATCTTCTTCAACACGGCTCTCACCACACACAACAGCTCAACTCCAGCACCTCTTCCAGAACCTTCTAGAATATTCGCACCCTCCTCCTCATCCTCCTTCTCGGAGGTTCTAGAAGGTTCTTCTGGAGGAGTCGATTGTACGATGACGCGCATGAAGTTGGCTTGAGCTGAAGCAACCATACCTATGGCTTGATTAGGAGAGAGAATATGGGAATTAGGGAGTGAGGAGAGAGAAGAGGACTGTGTATGCTTGTTGCGCGTAGTCTCACGCGCCGCCTTGAGCGCGTTTGATTGAGCTTGCTTGCTCTTGTCGTGGGTGTTTCTACAGACGATTGTGGTGGTGAGGAGAGAGAATCGGCGCCGGAGAAAGAGGACGGCGGTGGTGGAGGCAGTAAGATGCGGTGGCGCGTGGTGGCGGAGGAGAGAGAATGAAGTTGCCGCCATTTTTGTGCAGTGTTTTTTTCCGGTGATTGTTTATTTAGTAGGTGGTGGAAGTTTTCAGTCTAATCCATTTTTTTTGTTTTTGGTTCTGTTGTTTTTCCAGGGGTTACTGGAGAGTGGAATTTCTCAGAATATTCTAGATGTTTCTGGATTCTTGAAGGTTGGTTAAAACTTAAAAAGGATAATTGGATAAGGCTAATTTAGTAGTTTTGTGTAGGTTTGAAGTTTGGATTTTTGGTGGTTTGGGCATTTAGATCTTTGCTCTTGCTTGGGGTTTGGGGATGTCCAAGAATATAAAGCCCAAAGTTGTTTCTACTAGGACTTGGATAATTTTATCAACTCAAGGGTAGATGATCAAATTGGTCATATTGGAAGTTGTTAAATTAAAGGTGATTATTAAGCAAGTAACTAGACTGGGATGTCTGCACATATGCACGGTTTAAAATATGGGTTAAGTGGTTATTATAAGATGATTTAAGGGTTGGGTTGATTTACGTGAGGCAGTTCAATCTTGGTTGGTGACTTGGTGGAAAGTGAGTTTGATTCATCAATTTTAAGTGTACCGATCCAAAATAGTTTATGATTAGGTTGAAATCAAACAAACACTAAACCAACTTGATGTGCCTTATTGGTTCGAAGTTGACTCTATCATTCTTATCCAATGCTATGGCTACATGCCTACATCATCTAGATCTTATATCATGAAAAAGTACTTTTATTTTAGTGCAATAATTCAATACAAGTTTTGTTTTAAACAACTCAATAATGTTTTATGTTGAAATTATAGTTTGCACTACATAGTAAAGGAATTTTCGGGTAGCTATTATTGATTTAGTAATTAGTAATTAATCTAATTATTGTTGACCCTTAACTTTAAAACTAACTATGCATCGCCTTCTTGTTGAAAAGTGTGAAACTTTCTGTCTTTTGAAAAAGTAATTTCATATTGGTTTGTTTGTGAATTTTGTGATAAGTTCAAATTTTTATGGAGGAATCAAGAGGATAAAAAGTTTTTTTTTTTTTTTTTTATTTGGCTTAACATATTAGGAACCTAAAATCAAAACCGGAACCTATTAGAATTATAGGTCTTGAAATAATTCTTGTTGTACAGGTTTCAGTTCAGGTTCAATATTTGAAATGAACCCAACATGCTCATTTCATTTTTCGAAATCCTATTCAACAAGTTTCAATTCTAATTCCATTTTGATAGGGTACTTTGCTATAGTGGTTTGCTCACCCTTATTAATTACTCAATGGTTTCCTTTTAATTTGTAACTTTAGAAACTAATTATTTTTCAATGAATAACATCTTACCTTCTATGAAGGTGTATGACATGAAAATTTAAACATGAAATAAACACATATCTACAAAACAAAAATTAAAAAAATTAATGCATCTGGCTAGGAAGTTCCCCACAAAGTGAATTGGACTCCTTTTTTCCTTCATTGCTTGTATAAACTCTTTTTCGATAATTTGAGGATTTTTAGGCACAACCAATACAAGTATGAAAATTCACAACAATTCATTTATTAGGTATGGTAAATTTGTTTATATTTGGTCAAATTTCATCTCATATCATGTTTAGAGACGGGTTTAAAATAAGTTACAAGTGATTAGGTTCAAATTACTATTAAATTTATTTCAGATAAGGAATTTTATATAAGTTAATTGAAATTAAAAAAAAAAAAAAAAAAGTTATGCAATAGATAAGAAGATGTTTAAAGCACCAAGAATCTTCAATGATTATCCTAATATGAACTCATCAAGGCATACACAGATACACTATAAAATCACAACTTGAAGTGAATTCTACTTAAACGACAAAAGCTAGTATAAAACTTCATATTATAAGCAGCACCCTTTCGCTTCTCTTTGATGGCTCAAGCACTTCGAACTTTAAAGAATGACAACATAATTACCATCTTTTTGCAAATTATGTCCGGAGTTAAAAGTTCTTTTAATTTGGTCTTAGGTCCAACTTTAATTGTTGATAGTATTCACGAGTGAAAGTATGTAAACAAATATTTTTTAAGAGTATTAATGTCTGTATACTATTCTTAAGAGCTAAAAAAAGTGTAGAGTAATATTATTGAGACAAATAAGTAAATAAACATTTTAGAGAATATAATTGTTCAACTCTATTTAAAAGAATTATTTTGATTTATTTATTATATATTTTTATTTTTTTAAGGTAGGTATATATTAGACATATGGTTTTATGCCAAGTATATATTCAAAGCATTGACATTATGATTAATAAATAGTTTTGACTTTTTATTTCATTATTTCCATACTATATTCAAATATTTTTGGGATAATGTTGCGTTTTTAAGCTAGGGTCTGTTCACTTCAGCTTAATTTCAGTTCAATTCAGTTTAGTTCAGTTCAGCTCTAATAAGTTCAATTCAGCTCCAATAAGTTCAGTTCAGTTCAGTTTAGCTCCTAATTTTCTTTTCTCATAAAATATTCAGTTCAGCTCTATTCAGTTCAGCTCACTTCATTTCAGTTTAGCTCATATCAGTAAATATAAACAGACGCTTAGTGAGTGGTATGAATTATATTTAAATAATAATAATAATAATAATAATAATAATAATAATAATAATAATAATAATAATAATAATAAATAAAAAATAAAAAAAAATAAAAAACCCTTTCATTACTAATTTGTTACACTGTACGGATTCAATAATATTATTCTCAAGATGTTGACATGATGGATCAATAAGGTAACCAATTTTCCGAGTTAGTGAGGAATAGATTAATTTTTTTTTTCTTGACATGATAAAATGATGACAATTCTAGCTAGAGAGGGATTACCTTATTGAAATGGCCAATAAGGGTTACCAAAAGCCAACATTTTATCTTCGGGTTACCAGCATAGACTTGAATCATCTTTTGCATGCAACAACTATTATTTTCACATATTTAAACACTGAATTAAAAATCGAATATCTATACTAATATAATGTTGAGTTTGTATTAACTATTGTAAACGTGCCAAGGTCAAGGTGATTGAAAGAAAATAAAAATCGAACAACTTATCTTGGTATCAATTAATAGAAACAATTATAAAGAGAGAAAATTCTCATTTGATCTCAATCAACTTTACAAAGTAAAAACTACCGGGTATATATAAACTTCGAATAGACTAGTACTGTCTATTAAATTACATCCACAATGGAACATATGTAGTAATAAGAGTTAAGAGCTTACAAGATTGAATTGAGTCCATACCTTACCAATTCAATTGAGGTTGTTTTAATTAGGTTCATGTGTTTTTTTCCTGTAAATAATTAAGGAACATAATATTCATATGCAAAAGCAAACGTAGTAAACTTCTGTTTGGACCTTATATGCTTATTTATTAAACTAATCCTTTTTTTTTTTTACTCCTTTTGTCTCTTTACAGAATACTTCGTATTATACTACTCGTACTCTTAATATTTTTTGAGTGGTAATTGAAGCATTCAAAGGGGCAAATTAAACTTTTGAACAAGTGGTTATTTTAAGCGTTGAAAACGTGATTATTAAACCAAAATCTTGACTTTTGGTGTATAGATAATGACATTAGATATACTCCATTTATTTATATTTTACAAAAACATTGTACCATGAAACACAAAGCAATAAATGAGAAAATTACTTCATATTTGATGTATGTATTTGATGTATGAAGATCATCTAAATATCTTTAATATCAGTCAATATTAAAAAGATTTGCCGCCTTAATTTTTCTAGTAGCTAGCTTTTATTTGGATTTGTAATAAATAGTGAATTTGATACATATGAAACTCTAAAACGTTAATCCGTATTATAATTGTATTAAAAAAAAATTACTGACAAAGAATTGAACATTATCTAAAATCGCCGTTCATTTGCAAATTGCAACTAAAATGATCGACTTTGTATTTAAAGAAAATAAATAAGATATTGTAAAATAAAAAAGTTGTCTAAAGAGTAGTATTATTTGAAGTTGCATAAATGGACAAATGGCACTATTTCGCAAATTAATATGTTAATGGAATAGATAATTGTAGTACGAGTTGTGTTTAATACTCCGTATATTGCTTTCAATTACACAATATGTTGTATACTTGTATATTATATAGTATACCTAACAATTTGTAGTACGTGTTTATAGGTATATGCCTTGAATTGAATTTTTTGTCTTGACAAAAATAATAATGAAAACCAAGGTATAAGTAATTAAATAGAAATCTTATGGATAAGTAATGCAAATGGAGAATAAGTAGTCCCAAATTCAAGTAGATGCACAATAAATTTATAAGTACGTAGGTTGCCACATTGCTCCTGACGAGGATTATCGTTTGAAAACCTTCAAGTGTCAACCATCGTTGGATGACTTATTGGATCACACGCATATATGCTAAGGATTAAGCTCAAACTAGTTATTAGCCTGGCGATGCCACTTTTAAGTAGGCTGATCAAATTCATTGTTTTAAAAAAATGTACTCTATATGATCTAAGAAAGTGGAAAAAATGAATACATTCTTTTACATAAATTGTTAATTATTAGATGTGAAGTGTTATCCTTAATAAGAATGAGTTTTCTCTTCATAGAGTGATAGAGACATATATAGTCATAAGTTTTATCGATGAATCATCCAATCTACTATAAGAAATGAGTATCTTTTAATTACGACTTATGTTTCATATACAATTGTCCTCTGTAATATACTAATATATAGAAAATTATGATCGAGAGTGTTTAATTTTTTTTTTTTTTTTTTTTTTTTTTTGAAGCATTAAGAGTGTTTATTTATTTTCATTAATGATATCTATGGAATGATATCTATGGAATAACAATTATAATACGGTTGTACCTTGTACTCCATAAACCTTGATGACAATGCTATCACCATGCCATGGTAATCCCTTTGTTAATCTAATCTATACAATGTCTACTTCACAATAATATTAATTATAGTAAGTATATTTGTATCACTTTCAATATATTGTAATACATAAATTGAAGCACCGGTGATTGAGTGATTCTTTTGAAGAACATCTTCGTCATCTAAATTGGATTTTTATAAGAGCTGCTTCTTATATTCTCCAATAAAATTCTCTAACAATCTAATATAATATCATATCATATCATATGATATAAAGCTAAACTTTTAGCCAGGCGACGAGACAGCGACACTTGGCGTTCCAACTTTTCGCCAAGTGTCGTGCCACGTAGGATAGAGTTATATAGAATTCAATTTGTAGGATAAAAAGGTAGTTTAGAATTTTATTTTCAATCAAATTTGGATATAATTTTAGGATAAAATTGTTAATTTAGAGTTTTATTTTTGATAAAGTACCAATATTTCATATGTACAAATTGAATTATAATTTTATTTAAAAAAAAAATTAGATTATAACTCTCATAAATTATCATATATATATTTTTTTTGTATCATAATTTTTTTTGGAGCGAAGGAATTAGTTCAAAATGTACCACGTCCATGGTTTATAATATATTCTAATCAATTAAAATAATATACTTCACAATCTAATATAATTTTATTATTGTGTATAGACCTGTCAATCAGGTCGGGTCACGAGTCATTTCAGACAAGGTCAAAAAAAAATTTCACCAATATTATTATTATTTGTCATTACATGCCTACAAATTTAAATCGTCACAAAAACACGTCAATTCCTAACTAATTTTGTATCAATGATATGTTTTAAAATTTGACATATAGATTAAAATATATCTTTAAATTTAATAAACAACCCGAGCATCGCACGGGTACAAAACTAGTATATATATAAAGGGGAGTTTTTTCCCGAGTTTTTAAAGAGCCACGTAAGATTTAATTTTCTTAGTGCGCCATGTAGGATTATAAATTTAAATTGTATCTAATTAAATAAGAGATTATTAATTTATTTTACAATTAAATAATTCAAATGTCACGTAAGCAAAATTGACGAATGAGATTTTAAAGTTTAAATCAATTAAATACAAAATATTATCTTTTAAGATTAGTAATTTTATCTAAATATATAAGAAATTTTAGCACATAAATACAAAAAAATTTGTTTTAAAAAATTCAAACAAATCGTGCATCGCACGGGCTTCATCTAGTCACTTCACTAAAATAAACCTCTCAATTCAACAACCGACCTCTTATCCCTTTTGCCTTAGATTGTTAATTAATGGATTTAAAAAACTACTGTACAATAATTTTCTAATAAGTATTAAAAAATTGTCATGTGATGTGATGACATTTGGTTGATTTGTTTTGATATGTATTTACAAAAAAAAAAAAAAAAAAAAAAAAAAGTTTTCATAAACTAATTTTTTTTTACTATAAAATAATTAAATTAATTAATGGTAAAAAAAAATGTATTTATTGTCGATATCATTTCTTTATTAATTGATACAATGAAATAAAATAAACAGTCAAATAATTCTAATTAATTCTATATCTCACATGACTATATTTTATATATCACAACAATAAATCACAAAAACTACCTTATAAATATATAATTTGAAAATAGTGTTAGAAGTTAGAACGTACCAACTAAAAAAAACTAAGTTTATTAACTTTATTTGTATATATACAAAAATTGTGTCATTATCAAATAAATGAACAAATGATGATAGGCCATTTCTTCCACTTTCGCACATCAACAATTAAGTGTATCATTTGAATCACCTTCCAAGTTCCACCTACCATACAAACATGAAAGTTGCTTTAAACGAAGTAGCTAATAAGATTTTTCCAAATGCGAATAATTTGTACTACGTATTGGCTAGAGCAACATCACCTAAAAATTCCATTAAAATTCGACAGGTATTTAATTATTTGTACAATTCCATTTAAATTCTACAAAAAATTTATTACTTTCATTATATTATTTGTGTTAGATGTGGATTTGTTGAACGAGAATGCTTGTCAGCAATTCGATTGATCAAGTGGCTAAAGTGGGTGGTTAATATTGAAATTGTCATTAAGAAAAGGAGAATGATTCTAATAGTGATGATCGATCAAGCCTATATATATACTATTTTAATTAATGTATGAAAAGTCAATTACTTTATTTTGATGATAGTTACGTAGTACATGATAATTTTATATTTACATTTTTAATAATATCTCTATTTATTAGACTGAATAATAGATTGAGCTAAGTTATAATTTTCACTTATTTAAACGAACTTAATGTATTTATAAGAACGAACTTAGATATTTGTAAATTATAAACATTTTATTATTACTCATTTATATATCTAAACTTGTACTTAATCATCTAAACTTTTTTCTCCTTAAAACTTTAACTAAGTAGAAATACAATGAGTAAAAATCAGTCTTTGTGTGAAAAATATTGAAGATGCGCCAAATGATAAAGGTTCATGTATTGGTGATAAGTGCATAAAACAAAAAAGAAAGCACAAGTTTACATGGTTTAAAGAAGGTGAGAAAAAATAAAGTATTTTTTTAAAAAAATCGATCTTGAAGGACAAAAATATTGCTTACAAAATAGTGAAAATGTGAAATATTGGTAGATTAGAATAAATCCAAAGAATGTGTATATAGAAGTAAAATATGCCCCTAAAATATGTCTAAGCAAAATATTGTAGCCTAGCACGACAAAATAATGTTAGTTTTGAACGCCTTTGAAGTCTCAAATCAAGGTGTATCGTCATCCCCTGAACCTTAACTTGCTAATATAACTAGTAGCAAGACTCCTATGTGCGTCATTTGTAAGGAACAATGCAAATTCAAGGCATATTCTAACAAAGTAACAAATGTCATATCCATCTTAATCAACTAACCTTTATTACTTTCTTCACTACGTAGTTTGTATCTTTGATCTTAATGCATTAAAAAGGGTAGATTGCATAGTCACTAAAATAGATTAGTAATTCATACTTGTTCTACGGAGTATATCCTTAACAAGTCATCATTATCCTATAATCTATACACTAATTAGTTACATCTTTTTTTAGAGATAGATCTTATCGTGTAAGTCATCATAAATGCTCGTTTGATCATTTACTATACTACGGAGTATGTATTAATGGAAATTTGAGTTGTATTAAGATGAGAGGAGAAAATTTTCATTGTGCATTTGTGTGGACTAAAGCATTTTACAAACTATATATAACTCCTCAAATAGACAAATACTACATCATTTTCCTATAATTAAGTCCAAAGGTGTTGGAATAAATTGAAATCTGAAAATGAACTCAACCAATGAAGATCCCACGACAAGAAAATCAGACGACCCAGATTTTCGGACAATATGATTAATCATACACGTGGAATGACGTGAAGTAGTGGGTCCAATGTGATACTTCATCGTGTGGCCTTCATTTCCTAGATTTTCTTCATTAAAAATATAATTCTTAATATATATATTTCTTTTTGGACATTTTCTTGTAGTTAATTACGACTTATTATTATTCTCTTTAATTTGTTACACCACATGAGTTGTATGTGGTTGGGATTTTCATGGAGGTTTATAAAACTTTTGAAATTTGGTTGGTGTATTTGATCACTAGCTAGATCAATAATGAAACATTCCACTCCTTACATCAATTGATGTATGAAGTGTGATAGGTATATTTACAAGAATCCAATTCCGATCTAATTAACACTTTGAATTTTAGCTTGATGTTAGAATTGAACAAAGTCTGTTTCTTGATTATATATAATTTTTTTTTTTGTTTTTTTTGTTTTTTTGTATCTCTTACAACATTTTTCCAAAAAAAAAAATTATAGTAATACATGAGTGGTTTATAAATTAAACCATGAGTTGTTATCAATGAAATTAACTAAATGATTGTGATATTTTAAATTAGTTTATACCATCAAGTGACAAGTGATTGGTACTCTGTGATTTATATTTATACCACTTGATGTAATAAATAAATTTGACAGTTATGAGGTAGACCAATTTGAGTTTTGTCATTAGTAAAATTCTTCGTTTATGTTGTAGTTAGATAGATTGGAGGTTATTTAATTTTTTATTTTGCAATTTAAATGACAAAAATCTAGTACACAATTAGCTAGGAATAGTGTAGATATCTTTATCCTCTATTCCTATCGTTTTGTAATGAAATTCATCTTTATGATAAGTCATACATGTAGAAGCCTAGCAAAAACTCTAAAAGAGTAAAAGTCGATTATGACTTATGAGACTATGTCTAATTGGCAAGCTTTATTATTATTATTTTTTTTTTTTTTGAATAGCAAAAATATTGCATTAATTAAAAGTCATACGACATCTACATTAGAGATTCAACGTTAAAAAATACATAAGATATTGAATCAAATAGAATTTTCCTTCATAAAAACTACAATCGTCGAATAGATCTTGCACCGCGGAGCATCTCCCGCTTATATCGTTGAAAATTACAGCATTGTTGGAGAGACAATCTAACGATCCTTTGTAGTCGTGAGGATGTTTTCCTTCTGATTCATCTGTTCATATTCGAAAACTTGATAACTTTTTCACCAACGAAATAATTTCACGACAATCCATTAGATCTGCTACCATGGATTCAAAACTAAGAAATTTCTCCCTCGAAAAAAGGAGATAAACCTTGTCTTTCGAAGGAGGTCGAAAAACCCTTGTCTTTCGAAGGAAATCGAAAATCCTTTCTTTCGAGGGAGAAAAGTTCCTCCCAAAAGGAGGAAGCATTATTATAAACCTAAAAAAATAATAAAGAAACAAGGATTGGGGCTTTCGACCGATTAAAATCGATGGAAGCCCCTTCAAAATTCAACAATAGAGGCTAGGGTTTTTGGAGAGAGAAAGGAAGAGAGGAGAGGCAAACTTTATTATTTTTACAATTGTTTTTTTGACAAATTCTTACAAATGTTTGTATATAGTACTACATAGTAGGATTTATAAAGTTTAAAAATAACCTATGGATATTGACATATTGTTACGTTGTTTGTATACATACGTAAATTAAAATTTCTACAAAAAATCTCATGAATTGCACATTATTTAAAACCTTTAAAGAATATATTTTTATGTAGATAATTACTCCGTATAATTTTGCAAATCCTTTTTACTTTTTGTTTATTTTTATAAAACAGTACAACCATTAAGAATAATGGCTTAAATATCTCAATTTTTTTTTGGGAAATTCTCATTGGTAACCTCGTACTTTTGCGTATTTCCATTGGTAGCCATTTTTTATATGAATTATCTTTGGTAGCCGCCAACTCTTAAAAACTTACTTCCATAACCTTATTGAGCTAAAACCGTTAGTTGACCGTTAAATTTAACCGAGGTTAGTTTTATAACAATTAAAAAATACTTAACTAAGGTTAGTTATATCATAATTTAATTAATCTTAAAAAAAATAAAAATAACAACCCTTCCCCTAACCACCCATCCACCTTCTCCCATCTCCACCTCCACCGACGGCGACGGCGCCAGTGCCCAAGCTTCCCCTTCCACCGGCGCCCACTTCCAAACACCCTGACCCCAATTCCCGACACCCCCAGCCCTAATTCCTGAAAACCCCAGTCCTAATTCCCGAACACTCAAGCCCCTGCTCCCTCATGCACCAAATCGGCGAACCCCGCAACACCAGCCAGCAAACAGACAAGGTTTGGATTTTTTTAAGCTCTTGCACGTACTTATAAATTTGGAGATGCCTAATGGGATTTAGCGACTCTGTCATCAAACTCAGGTCGTTGCAACAACCTATTTGTATACTTTGTAGATTAGAGAACCTACTACTGATTGACAGAGAAGTGGGTCCATCTTCAATTGTAGAAACATCCAACTCTTTTAATGAAGTAAAAAGAGTAGTCGAAGAAGAAGATGCTTCCTCATCATCAACTGATGTCAGATTGGATTCAAACACCTTCCAATTGATTACTTGAGCCCTTAATGACTCCAGCTTTGGTGCTAAAGGCATTGCGCCGACAGAGGGGAGAGGGGACTAGGTGAGGGAGGTGGCTGGCCTGGGCTAATGCGTGGGAGGAATGTTCTATTTTTTTTTTTTAAAAAAATAAAATTAATTACATTATAATTAATTCAGTTAAATTTTAACACACACTTAACGGATTATGTTAAATATGGTTACAGAAGTGAAAACGTTAAGAGTTCGAGGCTACCAAAGATAATCTATACCTAGTATTTAAAAACTCTAACCACAAATTCATACTAAGCCACATGTCACCAATCACTCATATGCCACATGCCACCTCCCTTAATCTTTCAATAGAGTAAAATAAATAATGTTTTAAGTCTTTATGCATTGCAAGACTTGCAAATTTAAGTAACAAGAAAATGAAGAGTTTCATTTCTACCATGATAAACTAAAGTTAAACTAATTACATAGACAATAAAATAAAATTTTCATCTCCTAAACTTAAAATATAACTTAAATCAATAAGTCATTTCATACCACGCAATATCTATGTATATATATACCTAACTAAAATCCAAAACAACATCGACACATATAACACAAATATATATGCAACACATTTCAACAAAAATAACCAGCCCGTGCATCGAACGGGCTAAAATACTAGTTCATATAAAAAGTGGCTACCAATGGAAATACGTAAAAGTACGAGGCTACCAATGAGAATTTCCCTTTTTTTTTTTTTACGTTTTACTTTTCATATTTACGTAAAAACAACACTCCGCATTAAATTACCTTTTACTTTACATTTTTGCGTTAAAAAATATTATTAGAGACTTTAAAACTCATTTCTCTTAATTGTGCTACTCACGTTTCTACAAAATTGAAAATCTAATTTCATTTGGGCATCAATGAGATTGTGCAAAGGTTCAGTAAAGGCCAAAGTGCAAAATTCAATACACCTTAAGTGCAAATCCCTTTCAAAAGAGGGGTTGTTGGCTGTTGCCTGTTGTTGTCTTGTTATGCTTTGGTAACAAAGAGAAGATAAGATGATGTTCTAGACTTCTAGTCACTCAATATTGGCACCTACCAATAATTTTAAGTTAACTTTAACTATTTTGGACTAACTATGTTTTTACGTTGCTCCAATGCTCCTACTTACTGGAGGTAAGCCCGTCTCGATTAATCGTTTATTTATTTATTTTTAACTCAATTCAGTTTGATTCGATTTAATATAATGTTGTCATATAATCTAAAATTTTTAATCTTTGCATATAATTACAATAAATCTATTACGAATAGAAACATACAATACTTACTTTTTATTATAAAATAAGGGGAAAAGGGAGAAGATTAGAGAGAGATGTAGATGGTAATTGTATTGTCTATCCTTTGATTTGTCCATGCTATATATACATAATGTAAGTATGTAACCTTCATGGAAATTAAGATTCCATTTAAGCGGGGGTTACAATAGAGGTAATTACATATGGGGGTTACAATGGGTGGCATAATACTAGGGAGTTACAAATGATAATGAATATCCACATAGAATATATTTTGTAACACTTTTCTCATTTTTTGTTGTTAGTTTGCTACAATATATAATTGATATTGTTATATATACCTGAGTACAGTACGTACATCCAAGTTTTTTTTGTTTTATTTTTTATTTTTTATTTTTTTATTTTTTTATGATAAGAAACAAAGGAGTGTCAATTATACTACCTCCGTTACAAGTTATGTGTAACGATTTGACATAAAGCAGAGAGGAAAAATGTCTAATCGTTGCACATAACCTATAACGGAGGTAGTATTAGCAAAGAGGACCAAGTGGAAGAAGCTCAATGATTTCATTACCCCAAAGTCTAATGCCCCCGAGAGACCTGTTGTGGAGATTTGACATCGGATGCAACTCGATCTCGAAATTTTCCTATAGAATTTGAAAGCAAATTTGGCATGCCCCCATTAAAACTACGAGTTTTGAAACTTGAAGAGCTATCGGAGTTGAAGATAGAAAATGGTCCCACTGGACATGCCAATTTATAAACCATAAAAATTCAAACCTGCAATACATAATTAAAGAGGTAGAAAATATACGGAAACAATGATTTTCATTGATAGTTTGTGGATTACAACTCTCGTAGATCTCTTGATTCCTCTTTTCAAAGGGCTAGGGTTTTAATATGTTTATAGTATGGGGCCTTGTCGTCTTAAATCCATACTATGTACCTACAATGTTTGGTGACTTGTTCCATCTGAGCCTTAAATTCGACCCTCTTTATAGAGAGAGTCGTAAAGTAAAAGATAATAATTTACGAGATCCTGAACATAAATATCTTATATTTTTTGATATTATCTCCTTATTTACATATATATGACACCTAATAATTAACAAAATTTCGGTGTCAACAAATGCCCCCTCGAGACTCGTTGCGGAGATTTGATATCGGATGCAACTTGGTCTCGAAATTTTCTTGTAGAATTTGAAAGCAAATTTGGCATGCCCCCATGAAATCTACCAGTTTTGAAATTTGGAGAGCGGAGATGAAGAGCGAAAATTGTTCCACTGAGCGTGCCAATTTATAAACCATAAAAATTCAAACCTGCAATACATAATTAAAGAGGTAGAAAATATACGGAAACAATGATTTTCATTGATAGTTTGTGGATTACAACTCTTGTAGATCTCTTGATTCCTCTCTCCAAAGGGCTAGGGTTTTAATATGTTTATAGTACGAGGCCTTGTCGGCTTAATCCATACTTTGTACCTACAATGTTTGGTAGTAGGGAGAAGATGGGGTCTTTGTGACTTATTCCAGCCTAATTAAACCCTAGATTCCTCTTTTATATATAGAGAGAGTCGTAGAGTAAAAGATAATAATCTTTGAAATTTAGAAGATAAATATCTTATAATTTTTGATATTATCTCCTTATTTACATATATCTGACACATAATAATTAACAAAATTTCGGTGTCAACAGTCCCCATTCGCCCCAACTTCACAAATCGCAATTGAATCATTCTGGAGTTCTTTTCAACTGCGAAGCTATAATTGATAGAGTTATAACTTGTGAACTTATGAAGTTATGATTAGTGCATTTTCGAATAATTGGTAAAAAACCCCTATGGTTAAGTCTAATCAAATGTAAATATAGAATATTAAAATAAAATTTGTGCGAATTAAGGGCATGTTCGGCAAAATATAGCTGTGAAGGTAGCTGTAGCTATGGAGGTAGCTGTGAGCTGTGTATGTAGCTATTAGCTGTCAACAAGCTGTTAGCTGTGAGCTGTGTATGTAGCTATTAGCTGTCAACAAGCTGTTAGTTGTGAAGATAAATAATTTACATATGAGTGTTCGGTAAAGTAGCGGTTGACTAGCTGTTACATATAAAAATCAACATTTTATTTTTAAAATTATACATTAAATTTTTAACAGCTACCTCAAAAGCTACCTCTAATTTTAAAAGCTAATCTTTCTAACTTTTCATAAAAGCTACCTCCACCACTAAAAGCTATCTTAACCACTACTTTGCCAAACACCCACATTTTTTGTCAAGTAGTGATTTAACTTGGTCAAACCACTAAAAGCTACCTAAAAGTTACCTAAAAGTTACTCAAAAGCTAGCGCCGAACACGCCCTAAATATAGAATAAAGAAGTATTTTGCTACCGAACGTCATGAGGACATTAGATAAGCATTTTCAATATTTCTTAAAGTGATATTAATTTAGGAATGAATATCAAAATTTCCCGTGATACATTATTTCTATTTTTAGTTATCTTATTCAACATTCCCATAACGTTCATCAACTTCTAATAATAATACTTGGTAAATGTAATGCTTCCTTATTTAATAAGTTCAAACAAAATAATGCAACCTTATAGTTATGGATCGAAAGATATGCCCAATCATCAATTCATCTCATCTAAAAAAAAATCATAAATTCATCATCTCTCCAACCCAAAACCATGTTTTATCCACTGTAACATGACTCGAGAATCTTACTCTATAGTCCTTGTTAATCCTGACGTGTCGGTCGACCATGTCAAAATTTTATCCATGTCTACCCCACGCTCCTTTATCTATTTTTTTTTATTTTATTTTTTTTATTTTAATTTTCCTCCAAAAATTAAAATATTCTCCACTCCTATTTTTGAGGCTCTATAAATTCACACTCCAAATTTCTTCATTACATTCTGATTTCCTCCATATTTCCTATCCTCTACTCTAAAACACCATTTACTCAAATTATTTAAAAATTTCTCTGTTATCATTGTTTCCAACTTCCTTTTTATCAGGTATATATTTATCTCTCTCTTTTAATTAATTATTATTAATTTTTTTTTCTTCTAATTTTCCTGTATATATTTAGATGGGGTTTAAGGGTGCCTAAAATTTGATATTCTAATTATTGTGGGTGAATAACCAATGCCATTGATTTTCAAGATTGCATCTTTTTAATTTCTGATTATATTCATGTTAATTTATCGAACTGTCTGTCCGATACAAGAATTTGAATTCCTACTTAATGTTATTGAGTTTATAATTTCTCCAATATGTTAATTTTTAATTATAAACCCATTATTAATACAATAATACACCATTTTCTAGCTGAGTTGGTTGAGTTGTTTAGAAATGTATTAAAATCCTTTACCTTTTATGATTGGATAATGCCTCATTTGGGCAACTGTTTTGATCAATTTGAGGTCTTAATATGCATTTCATATTTTTATTTATTTTATTTTTTTAAAGGGAAATTTAGATTGTTTAGATTTTTTAAATCATTAATTTTATATGTACAATTTCTTATTAGTTTATGACTATTCATATTAGCCGATCCAAATATTTTGGAGTTAAGGCTTTCTTGTTGTTGCTGTTTTCAACTTCTCATGGCAGGACATTATATATGTTAAACAAAGAAAATAAAAAAAACAAGAAAAAAGGAAAGGGGATCTCAATTTTGTTGAGTTTTATTTAGTACAAAAGGAGAAACTTTAATTGACTAGTTCTTACAATTTTGATCTTTATGGTTTTTCAATGTTTGTTAGTGGGGTAGGTAGCTTATATTAGAATTTCATTTGAGATCTATGCTTGTAATTTACTTTACTGCCCCATGTGCTAGTTTTTTACTTTCTTGCATCAAATCTACCTACCACAACACCCTTAACATTGCATCCATGTTCTTATAATGCATATTGTATGGAGTAATGTGTATAAACGAGATTTCGTCATTGAATACCACCCCTAAAACTATACCAACTATGCTATTTGCACTCGTATATGTTCTGATTTGGTTATTGAGACTTTTGATTTAACCGGTAACCCTATATAGTTTATTTGGACAAACCATGACTCATTGGCTCTCATAAAGAGGTTTTAGCTCGAACTATATGGGCTACGTATAATACGAAGTATAAGTTTGGAATCACCTAACACGGAGTTAACGGTGGAAGGGGAGAAATGTAGTGCTCCTATGTGAGTCTAATTACAGCTTTCTCGTGAAGGGTTTTTAGGACATTTCAAACCTTGTTAGTTAAGACAAATAGGCTTTTTATCATGATTTGTCCATGTTTAACTCATTGCTGGTGAAATACTTAATTGGTTATCTTGTCAATTTTGACCTTGTATGGTTTTTTACAGTTGATCTTCCCTCATAATGGAAGTCGCTGCAGGATAATTCTGGCTACGTTTTATGGCATTGACTGGTATTATTTGCTTTGATTAATTGCTTATGACTCATTTTACCCCTGCCTTATGTCTTTCATGATTTTGGTTGGTTTCTAGACTATGTATGAAGAATTGAGAATACGGGAATTACTTTTTTGTCGAATATTAAAAATGATCACTTTTGTGTGTTAATAGTAATTTGAATGTAGTGTAGCATATGCTGTTATTTCATAACTGTTACTGAGTAGGTTGCAATTGTAACATATGATAGGTGATTGGGCAATGTGTGGAGGGAGAAACTACTCATTGACAATTGGTAGCACCTCTAATCTCTACGGAACAGCAACAAAAGATCTTAACAGTGAAGGTTTTGGCATGGCCAATGGGCTTGATTGGACAAAGCATATACCGTCTTCTGTACAGAAACCCTTATTGATTTCTTCATCTCCTTCTTTCATTCATTGGTCGCGTAAAATTCCTATATGTGATGGGTATCATGAGTTTCTCTAGCTGTTGTTGATAATTTTAGTTTATAACTGGAACTTAGATTTTGAGTGATAACTGGTTACTTTGTAAAAATCAGATAATAAGGTTAAATAGCTGGAACATGCCTGGTTTTATTAGTGAAAAGAAAAGATTAACAGAGTCAAACATGTGCTTTGCAAATCACTCAAAAGACGCTCGTGGGACTAGGCCTCGAGTTGTGGATGATTGCTATGTCCCCATTTTGCCGGGACTTCCTGATGATGTGGCGAAGTTATGCCTTGCACTCGTCCCTCGAAATTCCTTTCCCTCAATGGGTGCTGTGTCTAACCAATGGAGGTCATATATTCGAAGTAAGGAGTTCATTACCATCCGAAAGCAAGTAGGACTGCTGGAGGAGTGGCTCTATTTGTTGACCATTGACGAAGAGGGAAAAGAGAGCCAGTGGGAGGTATTGGATAGTGTCGGTAACAAACACCGAGTTCTTCCATCCATGCCTGGTGAATTTAAGATGGGATTTGGTGTCGTGGTTCATCATGGCAAGCTGCTAGTAATGGCTGGCTGTACAGTCTCTGAAGGGGTGGCATCTCCCACTGCTGAAGTTTACCAATATGATTCCAGTCTCAACAGGTACGTTTGTATCTTCTATGTTTGCCTGTGTGCTTATCCTCTCCTGCTGATTAACATTTGTTATTGAAATATTCGCCCTACTAATTCAGATAGATTAATTCCATCTTAAATTCCATCTTAGATTTAATATGCCTTAAAAACTAGTTACATATTTAAAGCATAGGTTCATCTTAGTGTTTACAGATTGTGTTAACAGATTTAATATGCCTTAAAAACTAGTTACATATTTAAAGCATAGGTTCATCTTAGTGTTTACAGATTGTGTTAACAGTCATGTGCAAATAAATAGTGAAGGGAAACTGGGAAAGAACTTTTAAGGTCGACTGGGGGAGGTAGCATATATAGAACTCATAATAAAAACAATAAAACATCTATAGATTTATGCAATCAACTTTAAAATATAAAATATCTCTTATGAATAAAACTTAATAGAACTACACATAGATGCAATTCGAAATATTGAATAATGTAACAAATTGAAATTTAATGGTGCATCGATATATTTAAAAAATTATTTGAGTAATAAACCTGTTAGCTACAAATATAAAAATAATCTAATTAGTGAAAATGATGGATGAGATCAACAGCCTTAGTAGCAAGCTAGCTGATCGAGTGGTGTGTCGTGTCTTGATGATATGGATGTCATCAACCCTTTTGAGCATGACATCTCTAGCATGTGATCTTTACAAATAATTTGTGCAGTGATTGATAGCATTAAGCACTGTCCTTATATTGTTCTCCATGCTTAGCCTCTTCGACTCTTTTTCTTGCTTATTACCGCTACTTAAGTCATTGCTTGCTTCCAATGCTTGGTTCAATCCCAAGACAGAATCAGCGATCACGCTACTGCATTCATTAAGGAAATTGATTTCATGGTTTTGAGTTTAGGTTGTTTAGCCTAGTGGGCAAGTTTGCTAGACACAGTTTGAACCTCAGTTATGAATTCATTAAGAGGAGGACAAACCCTCACTATTTGAATAGAATTAGGATTCTAGGTTGGCTAGAAGATAGAATTGTATTGCAAGCGGTATGAATCTATATTTCTAAAAACTAAAATATACAAGTGCATAAATATATCTAAGAATATTACGTATGTAAACAATTAAATTTAAAAGTCGAATCACCTATCTAATACATAAAACATTATAACACAATATTATACAAAGTATAAACCCGAGGCATCACCCGGGCCAAGTATGAGTTAACTCTGTGAAATATTATGATCTTGATGCTGATTTTTGTAAAGAAGTTGTTGCTTATCTCAAACTATTATGTGTGTTGTCTGCAATATATCTCATCTTATGTACTTTGAGTCTATCTTTAGTTAAATTAGTTCTGTAATGTCTATGATTTCAGCTGGAGCAAACTGTCAAGTATGAACGTTGCACGTTATGATTTTGCATGTGCTGAAGTTGGTGGGATGATTTATGCTGTGGGAGGCTATGGCATGGATGGTGAGTCTCTGTGCAGTGCTGAGGTATACAATCCTGATACTGACGAGTGGACTCTGATAGAGTCCCTTCGCCGCCCAAGGTGGGGCTGTTTTGCCTGTGGGTTTGAGGGCAAGCTGTATGTTATGGGCGGGAGGTCAAGTTTCACTATTGGACACTCAAAGTTTGTCGATGTGTACGACCCAGATAACCACACTTGGTGTGAGATGAAGAATGGTTGTGTTATGGTTACTGCCCATGCCGTGCTAGGAGAAAAGCTGTTTTGCATGGAATGGAAGAACCAAAGGAAATTAACTATATTCAACCCTAGAGACAATTCATGGAAGATGGTACCCGTGCCAGTAACTGGAAGCTTGAGTATTGGGTTTCGGTTTGGTATACTTGATGGTAAGCTTTTGCTCTTCTCGCTTAAGGATGAGCCTGGGTATCGGACTCTGCTGTATGATCCCGAGGCAGCCCCAGGCTTGGAGTGGAAGACCACCGATATCAAACCCTCAGGTGCATGCTTGTGTAGCGTGACTATGAGGGCATGAATATAGATGGCAGTTTGTCATTTGCTGCCTGACATGTATTTCCTTTTCATGTTGTATCTGTGTAACTTGTCTCATTGCACTTGTACAATTGTTCAAGTTGCTTTCGAGTTTGTATGTTCCTGATGTTTGACGTAGTCTACATGTATAACTTAACCCTTTCGATCTTTGCCGTGGAATTTAGATTTGGTGTGTTTTTTACTGTAAAATAGGCACTCACATGATTCAATAGCATATGTTGCAATTTCTTGTATTTCTTACTAAGATTGCGAGATATGGCAGTCATTTTTTTTTAGATATAACGATACCGTTCATATGTTGATGTGCAAATTGACAATATTGGTACTTAGCCTCGGAGTCATGGGGATGCATAGTCAGGAGTACATGATTTTGAGTTCAGTTTCACCCAAGGAATGAAGGTATGTGTGCATTATAGAAAAGGGGAAGAGGCTGGATTTGACTTTGAGCACTTGATCAGCCTTATGTTATGTGTCCATAAAAAATAATCAACCAAGCCCTCATTAAGCAGCCACTTGAAATTACAAGCCTGAGTCTTACTAATGATGCAATTATAACTCTATAAGTAAACTCCCCTAAAATTAATAATGTAAATGAATTAGTGAGTCGGTGACTATATTTGTAGAATACATCTATACTTAGTATTTAAAAAGACAAACCACAATTACCTATATGACACATGTCATCATAATTTACCCATATGCCACATAACACATCTATTAATATTTCCTCTTTGTAAAATGTTATTAAATGCTAAAGTCTTTGTGCATTTCTAACTTGCAATTTTGAGTAAGAAAATAAATGTTCCATTTTCACAATTAAAAAAAATAAAAAATAAATAAATAAAATAAAATTGTACTCCTCTCTATACCCCTTTTAATGTAAAAGTTAAAATAACAAATTATTTAATGTTAAAATCTTTATGTATTTCTAACTTGCAAATTATAAGTAAGAAAATTAAGCAAATTATAACAAAAAATCACAGACACATACAAGACAAATAAGCAACACATTTCAAGAAAAATAAAATGAGCTACAACCCGTCCGTTCGTTGAACGGGCCAAAATGCTAGTTACTTGTAAATTGGTAATAGCATGCTATAGACAATACATATTCAATTCATATTAAGCCGCAATTAAAATAAAAATTCTCGCAACAAATGTTTTTTGCATTTTAAGGGAACGAGTTTGGGACCACGATATTAAGATTCAACTATTTATGTACAATAATACAATGTTTTAAAGGCTCAAATTCAAAACTTATAATCTATTAACTATTACTAAAACAGAAGTTGCTGACGTCACTATTACCCACGTGTCGCTTTCTCAATAAAAAAATTCCCGCCTAAATGCAATGATGATGTCATTTTTTTAGTAGAGCTATCATATTTAACATTTTTGAAATTTAAATATTGAAAGCTTACATTACAACCAAAACCAATCAATTTATCATTGGAAATTGAAACAATTTTAAAAAGCACACTAATAAATGACCTCCTACATTGAACTATAAATTCGACAAAGTTGAACAGATACTATATCATAATTTTGATTAAAGTAAAAAATTTAAAAATTACAAAATACATGTAATTTTTATTTATATTCATGTATAATAGCGATTTATTTTTAAAGTGTATAAATTAAAAATATATAGGCTTTATATAAATTGTGCAACGCACGGGCTTTAACCTAATACTCTATACAAAACAACTGCTTTACTAATTGATTTAATCACTTGTTGGTTAACGAAAACCATTATACTCTGTATAAACATACTCCATACTTGATAAATTTACAAGATATTAAAAACAAATACTACATACATTTTCATTTTCAATAAATTCATCCATCACTCACTAATCACTTGACAAATTAGGGAGAAGAGAGAATGAATAGCCCGATTATTATTCATCGATAGGTAGAGTATTTATACAAAACCTACGCTCATAAAATAGGAAACAATATTTCTAAAGATATACTAACATAACCATAAACCCTAAAGATATATTCTCAAAATAATATCTTAACATAAATATCCTAATTAAATATATTATTCTCTTAAATGATATCTACGGAAAATATATTATACATATATTTTCCGATATCTCATTTCTTTTTAACACCCTCCCGCAATCGTAACGGCAGTAACATGAACGTTGCGATTGGAAATTCTTCAATTTGTTGAAGTCGAGATGCACACTCTTGTGATACCTCCTTCAATTTTTGTTTCTTCTTTTTCTTCTTTTTCAACGATGAGAACGTTCATCTTTTCGAACTCATTAGTCATCAATCAAACAGGAACGTCATTATTTTCGAACCTGCAAATATAACAATTTTGGTTTTACCAGAGCAAAACCGAGCTCCAATCAAATATTGGTTTGTCAGAGTAAACCACACTCAAATTTCTTATTGGTCTTTCAGAGTAAACCACACTCAAATTTCTGGTCTTTCAAAGTAAACCACACTCAAATTCAAAGGAGCAAAATTATGCTCGAATCAACTCACAAACCTTGTCTCACGGCACAAGGAGAACCAATTTCTTGTCTCACGACACAAGAGAGCCGAAAACTTTTTTTTTCTTTTTTCTTTTTTTTTTTTAATAAATATTGCGTGAAGCATAACACTATTTAATTTCTTCATCTCCAAAGATATGTTATAGTGGAGGAAGTCCACTCACATACTCCCAAAAAATTCTCCGAAAAAAAAAATCACATACACATATATGATGATTAACGTCATAACGTGTACCGACCCAAAAAAAAATGTAAAGAGTATTAATATTGCGTAGTGGAAGCAAAATTTTGAATCCCACCGGTGGGTTTAACACTCTAACCCACCGGCAGGGGGGAAAATTTTTATTTTTGTGAGCGGTCTCAAGATTTAACCTGCTCTTGGTACCATGACAAATTAGGGAGAAGAGATAATGAATAGCCCGATTATTATTTATCGATAGGTAGAGTATTTATACAAAACCTACGCTCATAAAGATATATTCTCAAAATAATATCTTAACATAAATATCCTAATTAAATATATTATTCTCTTACATGATATCTACGGAAATTATATTATTGGGCTTGTTTTGATTGACAAGAATGAGTTGAACTGAACTTATTGGAGCTGAAATGAATTGAATATTTTATAAAAGACGGAAATTAAAACTGAACTGAATTTATAAGAAATGTACGGAAGTGAACTGCACTGAAACCGGCTGTAAGATTTACAAAGTTTATAATCAAAACTCAAAAAAACCCTCCAAAATCCAAAACCAAAGGAAACAAAAGAAAAACCCTTTTCCCTCAAAAACCTCAATCAATTAACATTTTTTACACTCTCTCGCTCTCTTTCTTTCTCTCTCCTCCGCAAAAATGTTCGGAGCAACTTCCTCCGCCTTCGGCACACCGTCGTCAACTCCGGCATTCGGCACGCCGTCGTCAACGCCGGCCTTCGGAACGCCGTCATCAACGCCGGCCTTCGGAGCGCCGTCATCAACGCCGGCCTTCGGAACTCCATCATCGACTCCAGCTTTCGGAACTCCGTCGACGCCAGCATTCGGTGCGACTCCTTCGACGCCGGGTTTCGGAACTCCGTCTTCGCCTTTTCTCGGATCTTCTCTCTTCAATACTCCCTCTCCTTTCGGTCAGAATACTCAACAGCAGCAACAAACGACGCCGTTTTCGCAGCAGAATACCGGATTTGGGTTCAGTTCAACGCCGTTTCAGACTCCTCAACAGCAACAACAACCACAGCAAACGACGCCGTTTACTCTTTCTGGTGCTCAGCAGCTCACCACTCAAATGGCTCCTGTTGCTCCTTTACCTTTCTCCCTCGCCGAGCGCGACATTCAGGTTCGAATTACTTTGTAGGAATTTGCCGCATTTCGTTTTGAAACCCTAATTTGTCGATTTTCTTTAATTTGCTTACATTTTGATTTTGTGTTTGATTGACTATTTGTGTGTTTAATTCTCGATTCTTTTTGATGATTTAGACTATTGTCGATGCATACAAGGATGAGCCTGGAAATTCTAAATACGCGTTTAAGGTTTGTTTCCCGCCTAAAATCACTCTTAAAATTAGCGTTATGGAATTCTTCAATTTTGATTCATAGAATTGTCCTTCAAGTTTGTGATTCCTTTATTATTATCTAGGATTACTGAGAAACGAAATATTGTCATATTTTTAGGCATCAGACTGATGTTTTGTAAACTATCAGTGTGAGCTTAAGTTGTCTGAAAATTGAATTAGTCATATGTATATACATGTACAACTTTTTGGTGTTTATGTTCCGACGAAGATCATTTCGGTTGTATTGATGGATGTCCGGAATAGATGCGAGAAATCTGTGCGTGTGAAGGTGGAACTATGTATATATAAAAAAAATTATACACTAACTCTGTTACTGATATACTTAAAAATTAATCTATTGTTTAGTGTCCTGCTTAGTCTCCTTATAGAGAAAAAATGTATTTATTTTTGCATGTGCTTACTCCTTTTGGTTTTGACGTAGCAATAAATGTTTTTGTTGATGTTTCAGCATTTGTTATTCAGTGTGACGGATCCACAATTCAGAGTTAAGCCATCTGGTGTATCAGATGTAAGTTTTTTTTAATATACTATGTGGTATATTATGATGAGCTATATCTTTTTTCTTTCGGTGTATGTTTTCTATTGAAGCACAAAATGTAGCTGCAAGTTTGTAAAATTGTATTGATTTGGTTGTGGCAGATAATGTGGGCTGAGGCTATGGGGAAACTTGAGGGCATGGATAGTACGAATCGGGAGCGCTTATGGCCTCAGCTTGTAAAAGGCTTCAAAGATCTATCAAATCGTTTGAAGGTAGTCATTCTATGTGTTTTTTATTTATTTATTTATTTATTTATTTTATTTTTTTATACTTCAAGAAGACCAGTCTTGTCTTGTCGATTATAAATACGTTCTTGCGTAAAATCCGTTGGTTAGATTGTTTGATAATGAATTTATGTGTAATTTATCAAGCAAAGTAGCATGGGTGATACAACTCCATCCTTAGTTTTCGAAGGCGTGAAGTGCAAGGCCAAAGCGTGCGCCTTTCACAGTGCACTTAAAGTGCCAAAAAACCTCCAAAATCAATTCTGGATATATATTGTATTCAAAACAACATAACTCTTATACTCCCTCTAGTTCGTAATATACTGTCGATTTCATTTTTCACCGTCTTCATCTTAACAATTTATATCTCTAATTATTTATTAGAAAAATAATAGAAACATTGTCATATTAAAATTACATTATAAGACAAATCTAACAATATGTCATGGCTGTTTTTTTGTATGTATTAATGAGAATTTTTGGTGAAATCTTAAAAATATCTAACAATATCTCGTGAAGTGCAAGGCCAAGGCATTTGCATCTCCTATGAGCACCTTATTTAGTTATATATACGCTTTAATCGGAAGGAAATGGAAAAGTGAGTGTTAGGCATGTGGCCCTGACTAGGCTAATATTTGATCAGGTGGTGTTAGTAACTTCTACATGTGGTCATTTTGTTATGTTCAGTTGATTTTAAGAAACTGTTCTTAAATAGGCATCTGTTGTTTCTCTGAACATTTCATTCCAAAATTCACAAATTATTGCTGAATGCCTTGGACTATGAGATCTTGAAAAACTGGAATTTTATCAAGGTATAAACTCCCCCCCCCCCCCCCCCCTCATGATTAGTTCATCTTGATTAGTTGATAACAATTTCATACTGTATCTTGGCTATGGCAGGTCCTTAGCTCTGCTTATTGAGTTGAATTTGCGTACCTTAAAATGTTATCTAGTTTTTTTCTGCTGTGGACCTGCATTTGTACTCTTCTTATTTGACTCATAAAAATAGTCCTTAGAAGTCTCTAATGGTGTGTTTGGATAGAAGGAAATTGAAGGAAAAGAAGGGGAGATAAATGGAGAGATGTGATATCTTTGATTTGGATAACAAATGAGGAAGTAAGGGAATTGGAGGGGACATAAATGAAGAGATTAAATTATAGGAAAATGATCCCTCCAACAATGGAGAGATTTGGAAGGAAAACTCACCATTCTTCTCTCCCCTCCTCTTCTCCTCCCTCCCCTTCTTTTCCTTCCTCTAATGTTATCCAAACACACTGTAAATATGTATGACTTTCTTGAAATGAAAAAGGGGGTGAAAAAGGACTTGCATTCGTTAGTCAACATAGATTGTCCAAATCTTGCTGTTCCTGATTGATTGTGCTCTTGCACTATTTTGATTTACTCATGAGTAGAATCCATTTGTACTCTTCAACTAATTTGCATCCCACCACTTTGGCTGTAGCTATGTTTGCCGGTAAGATTTCTTAGAAAGGAGACTAAATACAGACATTTTGCTTAGGTGGTTTGGGAAGGGAAAAGAACATGTGAAGCATCTATTTACGTGTTGTGGAAGTTTGGACTTCCACTCATTTGAGGTTATAATGTAAATTGTGTTAAACGTTTACAAAAATCAGTGAAATTGGATGCATTTGCAGTGTTGCAAATATTTGTTGTTCTATGAGTGTTCTGCCTATCCTGCAATCTTGATGCCTTTTTGGCTAGAGCATGGTGATGGATGTGGGTTTGATGTTGGTATGTGATCATTAGCTGTCATTAGATATACAAGTATGACCTTTGTTTTTGCATGTCAAGGGGGATATCCATGCCTCCTATATGTTTCAAAGGAGGTTTAGGAACTATGATCCGCCCCATGCTGCAATCGGATATTTTATTAAGACGTCTTCAATTGATTGTTCTGGTCCATATTGCTGCAGCTTCAAGATGAAGTTATTGTTGCAGATGCAGAGAGATTGCGGATGACTCAAGGCAATGTGAAGACGGTACTGTTTATCTGTCTGCTTGTGTTCATTTTGGTATGATCATTAGTTGTGAAATAGTTGACATTTTTTTTTTTTTTTTTGGTAATGTCATTCTACATTATGCAGCTTCAAAGGCATTTCCAAGCTGACACTCTACCACGTATTGAGAGATTGAAGCAGAAAGAGCAAGGTCTTCAAAGACGTTTATTAAGGGTGGGACTTATGATTTTTATTGGTTATTTTGGGAGATGGTGGGGAGAATGAGGCTTCTGCTGCCATGTATGCTTATAGCTCAGAAAAGTTTCTGATTAATTTGGTTTATCTTTATAGTCTATTCTTTTTGGCTAAATAAGATGTTTTTACTGCCTGTTGTACAATTCATTCAAAGAAACTTATGTCCAGGCTCCACTTATCTGCCACTTTTGTTTGCTCATATGCAATAATAACCAGCAACCATCTGTAAAATGCAATAATCCTAAATGCTGATACTGTTGTTTGCTCATATGCTTTATTAGGTAATGAGAATTGTGGAGGCTCTTGAGGGAAAAGGTTGTCGTATGCCCCTATTGAAAGGGGAAGTTGAATTGGCTGAGAAGTTGGCTGCTATAGTTAGACAGGTATGTGGGCTTACTCCCCTCTCATCCCCCACATCCCTGAAGATTATTAAAGTTTTGAGGTGGCTTTTTCCTGATAACTTTCAACTGCAGCTCAAAGGATCTGGGGCAGAACTTTCAAGGCGAGTACAAAACCTGCTTACAGTATCTCGTGTTCAGGTGAATTCCAATGGTGGTAGTATCTCTGTATACCTTCCAGGTTCAACTAAAATTCACGAGCAAAGTCTCACCGACATGCAGGAGGTTAGCATTAAAGGATCTCTTATTTTTCTGGAGTTTATGTTATGCATGAGTGGTTTGAATGTTTGATCTATGGAACAATTGCTCCTTATAGGATGACCTATTTCTGAATACTATATCAAATATACACACGAGCAAAGTGACTGCTGTGTGATTTTGTTATGAACTGGCTTGACTTGACAGTTCTAGTGATGTTGATTTAATGTGAAATGATGGTGATTATGATTGATAAACTGGTAATGTCAACAAGTGACCGATACACACAAGCATTCGAGAGGCTTGCACTCTCCCAAAATACAAACGAAAATTCAAAGAGAACTCTCATCCACATTCATCTGGAATGACCTATATCTAATTTTCTGCTGTAGCTAGTCGTAACAACTTATTATGCACTACCTATAATGCCCCCCTTAGGTCGGTTCATTACATTACTGGCTGCCCAAACTTCCACCTTGTCTTCAAGGTGGATGATAATTAGATGCATTTGCTCGATGTTGGCACTGGAGATCACCAACTCACCACTCTAATCGGCCAAAATAAAAGCCACACTTCAGATTGTGTTGTAGCTCTTCTTTGTTGAGTGTTATAGGCTGTCCTGGGGAAGTAGAAGATTTTGGATGGTCTGGGAGAATAAATTGTGAGGTATTTTGGTCTTAAGTTTTATTTTCAGCTGGAGATCCTTAGAATGCTCTAAGGCTTTCGCGTTGTTGGTGATTGTTTTTTTTTCCTGATAAGTTTAGGGGTTATTGGCAAGCAATGACAAGATTATATGCCACAAAAGAGAGCTTTTGGTTGATCTAAGATCTTCAATCTGAAGGCTTACCCCTACTTAAGTGTTTGATTACAAGAATTTCTTGAATGTTCTATTATGGAATATATGTAATATGAGTTTGGTGGGTTTACATTTGAAATTCAAGGATACCAAATAGGTTTATTAAGGCAAGTTGAAGTTTGGAAATTTGGTTCTCAGGAACTTCATGCTTTTAGATATTTTTTAAGATGGTCAAGGGAATGTCAAAAGCAAATATCTCTATGGTGTAACTGGGTTTTAGATGGTGACATCTTGGATGAAAGAGGTGAAGTTTTTGGTTTTAGTTTTAATGGGATTAGAATTTTTATCTTCTAACCAAAGGCTACACCTCAAAGCAAATGCAGAGGGTTTAGATATCACAAACCAAAGGTTATGAAGGTGGTTTGGGGGAATGTTATATGGATAAAGATGCTTTGTGGGGGTTATATGGTTTGAGGTATCTCGCCTTAAAGGTGAAGGCTGGAAAGGTGCCTGTAGGCCATTATTGGTAAGAGGTGCTTGTTTGGTAAAGGTTGGTTGGTTGTCATATCCGAAAATACATTTTATGGTAATTACGAATGATTGGGAGGCTAGGTAAATAACTTCCCATGTTATGCGGGAATTCCACATTCCCAAGGAATTTGCAATTTCTCCATTTTGGAAATTTTATGTCAACCAAACTAGGTCTTTGGTGCTACTTCATAGATATTTTTTGCATGATTTCAATTGTTGTTGTTAAGTGTGTTAACCACATTTTTTTGGCTATCAATTAATGTAGTGACTATTCTAATTTGCTTTTATTTTATTCCCTCAATAATTTTCTTATCAGTAAATGAAATCATCGTGACTGTTAGTACTAAATACCAAGAGATTAATCTTAAAGAGGTGATCTAGGAGGATACAAAAATCTGATGATACAGATTTTCTGAAACCTGAAAGAGAGCTTTGGGGCGTTGGGAAAACTCTGGTGCTATTTTGAAGCATAAACTTTTGAGCCTTTAAAACCTCTGGTCCTTGACCTATAGCTACGGAAAGAGTTTATTAATCACCTCTCTGTATCTTCTTTTGTTTCTCTGTGGTACTTATTCTAAAGCTTTGTTGGGGATCTACTTCGTTAAACATTGTAAGGGAAAATATGTTCCTGTGGAAGGGAAATAAAGGGTGAATTTTTTATTGTTGTTGCATGGAGGATGAATTTATTACTTGGAAAGAAATTAGCTTGTGTTGCTTTAATGGTTGAAATTGGTTGAGTCTTAAGAATCCTGAGGGTTTTTTAAGAGAGCTTATTTGCTTCAAAGATTCAAATTTGATGTCTAACATAGGATTTACTAGTGTTAAGAAAAGCATGCCTTTAGTGCTGTGGTATTGTATTTTGATTAATAAGAAAAGTACACCAAAAGTTAGAATAGTCTTCTAGAAAAATAGAAAAAGAAGTTAAGAGTAGTCTTTTCTCAAGACTAGAACCTATCTTTTATGAAAAGAAAATACTACCTCCATTACATATTATGTGTAATGACCCAAAAGTTGCACATAATTTGTAATGGAGGTAGTAAAATTTACCATCAACAAATGAATCTATACCTTGGTGGGTAGGCACATGATGTTCAAGAGCAACAAATAACAGCAGCTTCATTAGGTTCTGTATGATATTATGACAAGACTCCACTTCCTCAAAGTGTGTGCAACTTGTGGTTATTGTACATAAGTAACTCGATTTTCTGGGGGGCATTGTGCTTGGTGGTATTGTCTTTGGTTCACTGCTTTTAAGTCTTAAGATCTGTCATAGGCTCACCGGTTGCACTAATTTTCAGTTTTGTGAACTTAGTACGATGATATGTTTTTGGATAATTTAGAACTTAATTTTATGCGCTAGTAAATTAAGAGATTCTCCATATTAATTGTCTACTTTTTAATTTTAATTTTTTATATAACAAGTTATCACAAGTTTCATATCATTGTCGTCTCACACGCAGTCTTCATTGCAGTTTAGCTTCTAAACCATATGCATCAGCTTCTTTCTTTTTTCTTCATTGGTACTATTGATTTGGCAGGTTTTACAGCAGCAAACTGATGCCATAGCAAGACTTGGTAATGTATTGAAGCGAGACATTCGGGATATGGAAATTATTATGTCTGAAGATACTGAAATGATTGAAGATGGTAGTTGATTAAGAGCCTTCTTGAGATGGACGGGTTTGCTTGCACCATTTTTTTTTAACTGCAGATATTGTAACATGTACGGAGTAGTTTTTATTATTGTAACTTTATATCAATATTACAATGGTTATAATCGTACTAGTGAGTAAAATGTGATTATAGTACATACTAGAGAGCTGTTTTCTCTATACATGTATGATCAATCCAGAAGAATCCAGCTTGCTTTGAATCTCGAAAGTGCAATAACATCACATTGATCAATCCTGAAGAATCCAGCTAAAGTAATTGTAAAACCAGAACCAGATTCTGTGCTTCATAAGTCTTACTACAGCTTGCTCATTTTAATTGTGTAATTAATTGATATGCGCAATTGTCCAGTTAGCACAATGCCTGTTTCCAAATCTAAAAAGTTTACACTACAGTTTTGAATTTCACAATGAAACAATAATACTAGTGGCGAAATATTATCAGTTAACATAAATGAAGCACAGTGTAAACTACTGCAAAATTTTTGTAGTTGATTATATTTCCTCTTCAGAATCTCTGGCTGATCATGAGTTTGACATTCCCCAACTACTGCTGTAACTTTCTGACATTATTAGCACCACAAGTGATGACCAACCTGTAAATTGCCGGACACCTTTACCCTTTCCTGTCGTCTGATCATACTGCTCCCATATATAGCCAGTCTTGTAATAGTTTTGAATGATATTTCTGCCACGTTGAATACAAATTATTACGATTATGTACTACTTTAGATGTAGCAATTGAGCATATTGGCATTACATGGGTAAACATTACTAGTACCTTAGAAGATTGCTTCTTAAGTCAGAATAAATGGTTTTAGCTCTCAATTTATAGGGCCCATCAGCTGTGAATCGATACAGCCATAAAATACAAGTGTCACACCCAAAAACTAAACTTCATGTAAGCATATAGATATTCAAAATTTAAATTTCTGTATCTTAATCAAGTACCTTCAGAGTAGTGGTGGAGAGAAGAGAGAATCATGTAATTCATGTTTATCCAAATTGTCCCTCTCCAGTACGGTGGGTCATGCTCTGTATTATATTTCATGTATATGGAGCTGGACCAAATCAAATAAGTTGCTTAGTCAGAATTTTTGTTGTTTCAAAAAGAAAAAAAAAAAAAAAAAAAAAAAAAAAAAAAAATCTAAAAGTATCAGAGTGAGAAGTGCATGAATTTGACAGCAATAGATCAAGAAAACCGGTCAACATATGTGAAAGGATTACCACCTTGATTTGGAAAGGGAGCGAATCCCATAATTGGTCCATAATAAGCTTCTATTTGAAATAAGATCGAGCTGTTTCCCTAAAATCCACGACTCCTGTAACATAATTGTTACTCTTATCAGTAGGGAAAAAAACTACTTCAGAGAAATGCATTTATGAAGTAAATTATGAGAATAACTGTGAGCATCTTAAACCATCCAATTTGGAGGTAATTAAGTGAGGTAGTCCTATCTAAAATCTTCTTCCTTGGAGTACGTGTCAGGTACCTAATAGTTGACAACTTGACGGATGGGTAAGAAACTCTCATTCAACCAAAATTTTCATTTTAAACATGGTCAGATGTTAATACATGTAACATGTACACTTTTCTCATAACTGATAAACACCTCAAACCATCAAAATGATATATCAAGAAAACCTGCAACTTACAGGAGGTATAAGTTTTCCCATTAGCGGAAAAAAACTGACATAGCCAAGGTGAGGTACAAATTGAAGTTTTGGTTCCTCAAGGACTTCTCGGACCATCTCTTGTCTGGCATGATTTCCATTCATCTTCAATTGCGAACGTAAACGAACCTACAAAAGGAAATATACCACAGTTACAAGCTATCAACAAACAAGTAGCTGAAAAAACATTTAAAATAGAAGCATACCTTTTCAGTGTGGTTGCCAAAATCAAAATATGCTCCAAAAGCCTCATCAAGATGCATCTGTATAGAACATGTCTAGAAACGTCACAAAGTATATATAGAATAACAAAATTCTCCAAAAGCAAGCTGAAGCAAAAAAAATGTAATGCTAAATGCTCATGGCCCTTACACGAGAAATAAGAATGGATGACAATCACGACATGCTACACTAAAATAGAGAATTTCAGAATGTATTAGAATTTACAGACCTTGTTGAGAATTTCAAAATTTGACAGCTGATTGACAGTGAAGCCATACTCCTGCAGTGATCCATTCATGAGGTTTACTAATCTAACAGACAAATTCCAAAGCCTGAAAATATTTCACACCGTTGTACCTTCCCCAATTCATTTGACATTTCAGTAACTTTGACAATGGTCTGTAAGCAATCTGCTGCAAGAAGCATCCAGCATCTGAGATCCAAGTGGCGTTCATCTTCGTTGGGATGAGAAGCACGTGGATAATCATCCAACCCGGATGACAATGTCTGAAAATTCCACAAAGTAATAATATTACAACATGAAATATACAGCAAAAAAGCTTGCAAGCAGGTTTTTCATCCTAACCTGCATTTGTGTAAGAAGGTTTAAAAAATAAAAACAATATACAACAACAACAACAAAGCCTTAGTTCCAAACTGATTTGAGGTCAACTAACATAAAAAAAAAAAAAAAAAAAAAAAAAAAAAAAAAAAAAAAAAAAAAAAAAAAAAACCATATGCATGAGCAAAAAAAAAGCAGCATGTCCCTACAATCGAAAACATAATACAATCTTGGCTGACCGCAAAAAAATAAAAATAAAGGAAAATGCGATACAAAGCCCTTAGGGCTACATATAAGCATTAAATACACTCTAGAAAATTGTTTAAATTTAGAAAATCATGACAACACACTAATTACACTAATTTACGCGTGTTTTTGTCATGAATTCCTAATTTTATATAATTTTTAAGAGTGTATTTAATGCTTATATGCAGCCCTAAGAGCTATGTATAGCATTACCCAAAAATAAAAATAAAAACCTTTAAAAATTCAACCAATTTTCAATATTACTCAAGCAAGTATAAGAGTTTTTCAAAGAGGAAGGTATTAGGTATACCATAAACTTCATAGAAGTCACACGCACGCACCGCACACATACACACATTGTCATGCCTAAGACAGGTTGAGGATAACCATGTGCATAGGAAAGCCATTAGAAACACTTGTTATGCTCCATGCAAACAACAAATAGGAAACAAAGGAAGAATTCACACGTAGAAATGACAGTCACAAGTTAAGCTAAAATTAATAAAGTCCTATTAGAAACTCAGTAAAACAGGCCCGTCAGAAGGTCTGGTTAGCTAGGAACTACATATACTTGCGAAGCTCATGCAATAACAAGAATCTGATACTAATCCAAGATATCTTTAGGGCATCCAAACATCACTTTTTCTATTATTTTTCAATCGCAATGTTTTCACACTATTCAAAAACACTCCTTTGACCGTCTTATGTGATTTATACATAAGGAAAAATATAATAAAGTAGGATTTTATTAGATTTATCTAGATATATACTTCCTCCGGTTTTCAATACTTACTATACTTCCCTAAAATGGAAAGTGTCACAGCACTTGCAACATATTACAATTGGAAGGTTTTTTTTGGGTGAGAGTTGTACTATTACTCTTAATTAAAGCTCATGGCCCACTTAATTATAATCCTAACAATCTATCAGCCTCATTTTAAGTGTGGTAAATCATGTGGTGACCCACTTTTTCTCAAGTACCGTAAAAACCAAAAAATGTGTGTGTTGCAAGTAATAAAAAACTGAGTAAGTACATTTTAAAAGTATTTAACTTTTAAAACTTTCCCTACAATACAATTAAAGATACTAAAGGTATAAAATACACATTGGTTGATTGGCCCCAATGAGACTGCGTTGCAATTTAAAAAGAACGGAGGAAATATAACTTTGAATAAAAGAGAGGCGGATTTAGTATAAGTGTAAACAGTGACTACATGTCATACTTTTGGATTCAATTCACGATCAGTAATATTGTCTCTACCATGCCAAAAGTAGCTATTTGGGTCTTTTCCTGCAAACGAAGACAGCAATAGTGAGCAAATATATTACAACATGCAGAACTGTAGAAATGCTTAAGTTAGATTGGATGAGAATTGAGAATGTTTATAAAAGACATAATACGTACTACACAATAAACAAAGAGCATCCACAAGAAGGAAAAAAGAGAGAAAAAGAATATATATGTCAGAAAAGGATGGTAGCACAAACCTTTATACTGATTCATTAAAGCTAAAGTTTATTACACCTTCAAACATGTCCTACAGAGTATAGAAGCTTGTTTTTTTTTATACTCCAAGTAGTTTATGAGACTGAGCAATGCCCCAAATTATCTCAGTGATGACATGATTCAAATCCTTATTTATATATAATTTTGAAAAGAAAACATGTAATACGGGAATAGCTTAGTGGTTAACATTTTAGTTTTTCACTTCAGGCAACTATTGTACAATAGTACCACATGGCATGTAAGCTTGATTAGGAACACATTATTAAATAGTAAACTTTGGAAAATTCTTGAGTGATTTTCTATGGGGAGTCATTTTCAAATGTTCCTTCCTTACACTAGCTTTAATGATAAACATGTTCGGATGTTCCTAATTTCAACATATGATCAAGGCATATGTAAACACATTTTCCTCTATAATATCATTCTTCAGCCCCCAAGATCAACACTATTCAGACCCAATACTCACGTAAAGGATGGAGTACATCCACACACACACACACTAACAAAAAAAAAAAACAGAAAACACACAAGCATCAAGTAAACGAGTTGAAGAATATGACAGATAACATACAAGCATCAAATAAATTCAGTTGAATTTCTCCATGATACAAGAAGAAAAATATCTTCAACTGCTCCTAAACTCCTAAGACAGTGAAATGCAAACCAATCAATAACGTTTTGTTAATTGGAATGGCAACATTTAGCAAATTTCAGTAAAGATTACCGGCAAGAACAATTTGATCATTGACAATCCAATCCCTATTAACTTTGACTTTCAGTAAAAATCGGTAACTTCAAAGAAGGATTATTCCAGACAATCAGTAAAAATAATACAAGTTCAGCAAAAATAATTTAAGTTCTGCAAAATAAGGTAAAGTAAATAGGGCCTATATGTCAAACACAACATACATATGACACATATATGACCTATCTACACAAAGAAATGCAACAAATCACATAGTCACATGAATAAGCATAGACATCCAGTTTTCTTTTTAAATGCCAGCAAGTTCCCCTCCTTGGAGGTTGTTTTTTTTTTTTTTTTTTTTTTTTTTGGGGGGGGGGGGGGGGGGGGGGGGAGTAAGCGTACCTGATTGTGATGCATTGAACCACTTAAACCATGCATCAAGACGAATATATGCATGCTCTAAAAAGGAAGAGATCTCACTGCTTTCAGCTGCACTGAATTTACCCATCTTGATGCCAAAAACCAGATCTGATAGAAGCATCATATAGATTCAGAAAGTGGGAGGCATGAATAGGAAACTTAAGTCAGATACTTTGATTAACTACCACAAGTGCAGCTTAACAGCATCCTTTATTGTTTCTTACAAAACCATGGCTGCAATCCATGACATATTTTTAAAATTCTTTGAGCATTTGAATATCATATATAGTCTTTCATAGAATTTCAAAAATAATTGAAAGTTCAAAAACAATTATTCATCAGCAAATGATTACCACATGAAAAAACCTCAGTCAACTCTAGCAAAACACAGTTAGAGAACTCCAAAAACTTACTGTGTATGTCCTGATTCATCCTATTCATCTTAAACTTAGATGTCTACAGAATAAATATTGTGCATATGAAAAGAGCACACAAGCAAGAGGAAAACTTTGGCAAACTGTGATGGATCAGGCCACCCATTCCAAGCCTCATATTCAAATATCCAACAGAATAAGCCAGAAGAAAGGCAAGATGGAAAGTACACTTCATTTTACTTGAGATTCTGTTATGCATTGCACTGGGCAACAAGAAGAGGGAGCCAAAGAATCTAGATTTTAGGAAGCTAGTTACATGCAAACAAAAAAAAAACCTCTTTGTTCTTTTATTCTATTACTCAAGCTGGAAGAAAGTTAGGTAATGGAGCGTTAGCCAACGAGATTTAAGGATCACATGAAATCCCAAGATATACTAGATTTATTGATGGCAATGTTATAAGCCTCATAACAAACTCAAGCATTATGCTTGCCAAGATTCATCCATGATTACATTTGTACAAACTTATACCAAAGTTTTTTAGTGATGTACTTGTGAATTGTGGAATTAGACTATTATACTCTATAAAATCTGTAGCCTAAAATTTAGCTTTATTAATCTTATTGTCACAACAGCATAACATCTTCATAGCACAAAACACCTTACAATATTCATAGGCACCATAATAGCAGTAACATCTAACAGCTTAGAAATCAACAACAATGTCAAACCCTCAATATCAATAGGATAGGGTCAGCTACATGACCAATCATTTCAACTCAGCAAACAAAGTTGTGAAATTAACTGGCCACGACAAGCAAAAACCATTTAAGTAGTTAAAAATATAAGCTGATTCAACAGAGAAAAGTACCATGTAAAGCCAGAAATAATGTAGGGGGATTGCCATTTGTTGGGTGCTGGAGAACAAATTCTTCAGGTACTTTGCTGCAGAAAAAGGCCAAGTTGAATAACAAATTTCATGAAAGCGATAAAGACAGTAGCTAAACAAAATGTTTCAGTCACCTTAAAGCTTCAGCGCCCAAAATCATTTCACGAGGAATCCAACCATCAATATTCAATAGATCTAACCAGTGGCCAATGACGTCCAAGCAAATGCGGACATCCCAACGCCTATTATGATACACAGATCAATCAACAAATACAGTAGCACTGTCACATAATTCACAGCGACAATCGGATAAAACTTTGAATTCGTAGAGACCCAAAAGGCAGCATGTATCTTACCAAATCAGTAACTGATGAAAACCTTCATCCCACAAGAATCCCCGTGGGAAGACACCACGACTAGGAACAGCTGTGTAGAGCTCTGCCGGCCAGTACAACAAATAACCATCACCCTTTATCTGCAAGAACAAAGATGGTATGCATGACTACATTGGAAAAAATTGACATGACCCAAGAAAAGATGACTTACACTGATTGCATTTTTGCACGTAAGCACTGTATGTAAGCATTCAGAAACCACATAATCGGGACAGAGGGGAATGGCTATAATGATAAGCACATTCAAATGATAAGCCATACACAAAGTTTTAAGGAACTAGCCAAGCCATATTGAGAACCAAGAAAAGTCATGTAATGAACTTTAATCAAATTACTCCCTTTTTCCCAAGATATCAATCAACTTTGCACACATGTCAATGCACTAGTTTGACTTTGCTTTAAATAATTAAATATTAATGAAAACTATTTTTAAAATGGGTAATGCTATATGCAGCCCATAAGCATTTAATATACTTTTTTTTTTTTAGTATTAAGTTGGGAATTTATCGACAATTCACGAGTAAATCGGTGTAATAAATGTTTATTTATTGTCAATTCTTTCCAATTTTAGCTTCTTATATGCAGCATATATTTTTTTTTCCTTTAAAAATTATATTATGAAAATTTATATTAATACATATCTAACAACATTTTTTATGATAAAACACGTTTTTATCATGTTAGTAAAAATTATAATCAAGCTAATACATGAATTACAAAACCAACGTTTTGGGACGGAGGGAGTAGTATGGAAGGGAAACCATTATTGACTACTAAAGGCGAAAGTGGTGAATCATTAACAAGCTTAAGATTCAAGCTTATTAAAAAATTTAGCAACTATAAGACAGTTAAATTTGTGGGTATGGAGTACGTTATTGAGGTGGAATCTTATATATATCCTTGTGAAATAGATATGTTATGTTTGTTTAAAGATGAAGGCCTTTAATTGGTTCTCTTTTGACTTATTCAGAGACTCATGGTTTCGACATAATCTTTAATGTTAGGGATAAATTGACGAGGAGATCCCCCCTCCACGTCTTTCGGAAACAATCTTTTCAATAGACTTTAACTGGTAAAGAAAAAGGTTATTTGCATTCAAATCTCCCCAACCTCACAAGGATTTATGTAAAATTCACAAAGAAATACATGAAAAATTGTTTGCTTGCTGACAACTAGTCTTTTAGTAAAGTAAATTTTGCCAACAACTACCTTTTAAATGACCACTTTTGAGAACAACTACCATTTAAATAATTTTTTTTTGAAAAAACTACTACAAAGTCACAAAAACTTTTAGTAGCACTATCTTTCGACAAAATTCTCCGGTTAAGGGAGCCTATTATATGAAATTTCATTCAACTGTGGTAGATTAAACAAGGGATTTCGATAAACGAACACAATTATAGGTAAACCGTCTTTAATTTCGTATTTCAGTTGATTTGATATCTCAATTGAATCTTAAAATTAAGCCGTGTTCATGGTCAAAATATTGAATGTGGCGCAACAAAAGTGATATTACCTAACTTAGGGTTAATCTAAAGCAATGTTGTCATTTAATTTGGGTTTTTTGGAGGGGAACTTGATAAAATAGGCCCCCAAAACAGAGATTTTTACTGGAAAATCTAAATGTAATAGTGTTACTCAAAATTTTTGTGTTTTTGTAATAGTTTTTTCAAAAATAAAATTCAAATAGTAATTGTTTTCAAAAGTGATCATTTAAGTGACAGTTGTTGACAAAATTTCTTTTACTAAACCTGATCTCTATGATGGTAATATATGTCGTCTTTATCACCTATCACCGACGTCATGAGCTTGCTCATAGCCAATATACAGATTCTGGTTATTTCACACACACAGAATCATACTACCAATATCAAAGTGAATACTGCTCCGAGTTGTCAATTTGTGTAGTTAGTGGTCATTTAATAATTAATCTGATATACTGCATGCCTCAGTTTCACATTGTACGAGATCTACCTCTCTCATCTGTCAAGAGGAAATAGGATTTAGAGAGCTGACAATTTATCTATTGTGTCTTTATAGTGCATATAACCAAGAACTGAACACCCATTTATCTCATTAATATTGTCCACCTCATCTACTGTGACTCCCAAGTCCTAACACTGTTGAGTATGTAAATTTCAGTTAAACATTTCTGGCAGGAAAACGGAAACAGTTTACTTTAATCCTATTTTACTCAAATAAATGAAATGGTAAATATAAGCAATATGCACAGCAATACAAAATTAAACCACAAAAACACTTTCTCTACACACACGTGTTCTTTGTTCTCACTAAGAACATGGAATGAACATGGAAACTTCAAAATATCCAAAGCATAACAAGCATTAAAGACTTAAAGCACATCCTTAGATGCATATATTCCTTATCTCTAACAAATTGAATATGAATGGATTTGTAACATGATCATTGTCCCCAGTAGTGACACATGTGGAATTCAACTGCCTCTTAATAGCATGATCTCTAAACCAAGACATTCAGAACTAGAATTTTTGCCTAATCCTTAACGTTTAAAGAACAAACGTATCATAAGAAAAGGTACAGTGTTGACAGCTAACTTACATCAGTATTCTTAGGCACAGAAATTTTTGATTGCCCGTAAAAGTAACCAATCCCACCGATCAAATTTGCAATTGTGGCTTTACCAACAACAATAGCTTCTGAATCAACCTGGACAAACGGAAACAGACTTTAGAAATTTTTTATGTTATTAATTGAGAACAAAACATGGATTCAACTTGCCATTGCATATCACCACTTTTGAAGTTCTTCCTAGTATATTTACATTACTTCAAAAATTAGCATTTGAAATCATAGAGATTTGGAGATGTAATCCCTGAGTTGATCGTTCACCTTTCACACTTCCTATTCAGATTTTTTTTTTTACTTGCATTTCAGATCAGACATTTGAAAAAGATATTGGCCTAAAAGTGGCTAGACTTCTAGTTTCAGTTTGTATAACATTAGATTTGAATTCAAGAATATCATAGTTTTAACCAATGTTCTTAATACATATTAAGGTATGAGAATCCTAAGTAGCTATCTTATAACATACATAAAATGTGTTTTCCAAATAGCCAACTCTATTTTAACCCTGATGACCGTGCTTGGTATTTCTATTAATCCCTTCATTTCTTTTCTTTTTTTTTTTTTAGTGACATACTACTTCCACGCAGATTTTAAGAAGTATATGGGGGGGGGGGGGGGGCGCTAAAATATCATAGTAGTGAGGTTTGTGGGAAAATTTAACTAGTGAGGAATGTAAGATTGGAGATCACGAGGGAAGAGAAATAATTTAAATTGTTGTAGTATGGGGACCAAAGGAGGAGAGAGATATATTTAAAATGTCAGAAAGTTTTCAAATTAGGGAAGTGCTTTCATTTATGCATCCCTAATTCTGTCATCACTTGAAAAACCAATATGTTATTTTTTTACCCCTAATTCTGTCATCTCTTGTAAAACCAATATGTTAATTTTTACTGATATTGTATCCAGAATTCTGTATCAGATCTGAACAAACTCTGAGTGATAATCCTCCTCAATTTCATGAACAAGGATCAACATTAGATTGATCATCATCTGTCCAAAAGTATACAAGGCTCAATCAAGATCAAAGCTCAGTATTCAGGTCTATATTTCTAGAGAGAAGTATGTATCTCTTATGAAACTACTCCCTCGTTGTTAAATACTTGCTCCACTTCCAATTTTCGGCCGTTTTTAAATACTTATTCCATTTCCTTATTTGGAAAGCTTTTACAATACATAATTCATTTCTCTCAACAGTGGACCCAACATAAATCATATTTTATTAATTCCATGGAGAAATGGAGCAAATATTTAGAAACTGAGGGAGTATAAGCATAGCTGTATCTAGCTAGAGGAGATGTAATGCAAAGCTCAAGCAATATTGCAGACAAGTATAATAGGATACATTGAAAAAACTCAACTTCAAAATAGTGAATAAGAGGAGAAGAAATTACTGTGACGATACCTTCTCAGTCAAATCGAAGCATCTTTGAAATTTATCGTCATATTCATTCTTCTTTTTCACTAGTTGTTTGGTCAAGTTTTCTCCTGAAAATTCATATATTTTATGCTCAGTACTTGCCCAGATTATATAAGCAACTTTGTAAGAATAATATCACAAGTAGAATACACATCTCTCATATCAGTCAATCCAACACTCGTCCAATTTTTATAAACCTCAAACATTTAACCAACACATATTAATTGGAACTTTTGAAGTCATGAAAAAATATGAAGTGATTTTTATTTATATTTGTTAATTTGACACCACATTCTGCAAAAAAAAAAAAAAAAAAAAAAAAAAAAAGAAAGGGGCCCTAGATACCATTTTAATTTCATTTCTTTTGCAAATCTTATGGAAAGTATTGTTTAAAGAAAAAATAAATCTCAACAAGATTCTTTAATTTCAAAAGTAGTGTTGAATAAGCCTTCAGTATCAAAAGTAGATATTGGTTAGAATTCTTAGGAATTATATTTCAATAACTTTACTGTCATTCTACAATTTCAATAAAATGTCATTAAAAAAAGACTGAATTCAAACCTTTAACCACTTTTCTCTATAATCCTTGTCATCAATAAATGAATTAATTGTGTTCTTCGCACAACATTTTTCAAACAAAGTGAAATTTATCTTTCCAATATTTATCATATAAGAATGGCTTTAGCCATTATACTGTTCCTCCTTAGCTCAAAACTCAAAAACAATACAACACTTATTTGAGGAAGGATTATAACAAATAAGTGGCAAAGTTAGACAAAAGTTATATATCAAACCTATAGGTAATATGGAGTGATCATGCTACCAGATAGAACCTTCCTTTTGATATAATAAAATAAGAATCCAACATGCATAATTTCTTCTATGATACTAAATACAGATACCAAAACTCACAAATTCACATTTCACAATGTACTTCGAAGGAAAATGGTGTGACCAGTAGGTGGTAGCATTCAATAGTTGGCATAAAAGAGAAGCAAGAAAAATATATATTATAAAGAAAATACCTGTAAGGCTACTAATGCGTTCATCTATCCGTGAATTTTTCATGTCAGTTCCTGACACAAAAGCAAAGTCTGCTTTGAAAGGAACCATTGCAGAAATCTGCAAAAATAAAATAGATTAAAGTAAATAAAAACCAGGCAATTTTTTCTGACAGAACAATCTATATCACAGCACAGTAAATAATCAACATATTCCTTCTCAGAAAATATTACATCAACACAATCCATAAAATCACCTGAAACACGAGAATATTAGGAGATTGACCGGGATTGTCGGGAAGCTGCATATAGCCAAAGCTTCTGATCTACAAGATAAAGGCAAAAGCAACGGTCATCTTTTCTTCGGATAAGAGCAAGTGAGAAACAATGTTAGATCTTTGACTCTTCACGAAATAATTGTTTCCTTGTCATCTGAGGGAAGAAATGAGGATGCTAAAGCAGTACCATCAAAGGCCCAAGCAAAGTGATATTCTCATAGTGTTTCAGTGGGTGCTTAAGGTTCGCAATGTGCTAAAATAGAGTTCTAAGACCTACATGCTACAAATCTGAAGGATACCATCCCTTGACCACAGAAGCAGCAAACTAAGTTCTATACAAAGTAGCTTATAGCTAAAGGCAGCATCTAACTAAACACAAACCATGTACAATACTAATTTCATACCTTAACATTCACTCTACCACTGTGATTAAGTAAATTTCACCACATTCATAATTTGGAGCAATGAAAAGCCTATTACATACCTGATGTGCCAGAGTTACTAGGACAAGATCAGACAGGTTGTGTATGTGTGGTGTCTTGAAACCAGAATAATGAATTTCCGGATTGTCCTGACATAAGGACAAAAGATGAGCACTACTTCAGAAACAAATTTTTGTAGAGAGAGAGAACATCATTTAGAAAGCAACACATGAAGGATGAAAATATGTAAATGGCTAAGTAACCAAATAGTTTACAAAAGCATCAAACCAATGCATAAAGAAGAATTGAAAAAGGTCCATATCCTGCTTTTTTTTAGCATAACAGTATCAGAAGACCAGTCATGTGAAGCACGGAATAGTTATAGCAATACAGAATTGAAACTATCATGCATGCATAAAATAAAGTCACAACAGGCTAAACCAAAAAGGAAATAAAAAAATTAGCATATCCAAACATAGTCTAAACCATATGATAACATACAGCTGATTCTAGATGCAACTGCCAGCCTCCAACATCACTTCGTGATCCTGATGCCAGTAATGAGCTTTCATGAACGTCCAAAACATCTCTACTCATGCTGATGGCATGTCCACCTTCATCAGCCATATAGAAGAAAAAATGACCAGTTCCCCAACTGTCCTCATCTGAGCCTGACCTGTGTCCCAAATATGAATGTGAATAATACAAGTCATGGATTAGATGCAAAGAAATTAAATTCTTTACAGTAGGCAACCCATGTTATAAAGTCATTTACAGAACATACTTACAGAAGGAACTGGCAAAGAATTAAATGATTCACAAACTACACTTGCAAATAAAGTAAATACTGAAACTGTAAAGACTAAAAAGACATAAAAAGTATAAAAATAAGTTTGTTAAGTATCAAAGGATTCAAACAATAACTACAGGACAAGAACTCGGGAAGGCGTAGACAGGGGATTATTCCCTATCCGTGTTAGGATGAAAGAAATCAGTATCTTTCTGAATTTCCCAGACATTTCCTCAACTCAAATGAAACATTGTGCAATATCAATATTTTTTCTCACCTCTCAAACAATACATATGCTGCCAAAAAACCATGAGATTAAGATCTGCAGAGAAACACATTTGCCGAATTTTCTAGTCTAGATTTTTTTTTTTTTTTTTTTTTTTACATCAACTACACATCGGATCAGGTCTTTAAAGTTTGAACCTAAATAATTGGTTGCCAGCTTACCATCAATTGATTCATACAAATTGAGTAGATAAAAATTAATCTGGGTCAGATCATTTAGCTATTTCAACTCAATTTTGCAAACCAATCCAACATAATTTAATAGCAAAGCTAAATTAGCATACTTCTTAAGCAAGCAGCCATAACCAGATGAGAACATTTACTTCTTGCTCTGCAAATCAATTCGAACAGCCCAATCCCCTCCATAACCACTGCCTTTTTCTCTCAATTTTAAGAAACTGGTCTCCAAGGTCAGCCCCTGATCAACTATCAGCTGCCTTCCATAATCTCGCCCATTGTGATGAGTCCAACCATAAGTGTTAAGGTTATCGGAATCTTGGCAGACATGCCGCATGACATACTGTCCATCCTTGACACCAATCCACATTAATCCCGCAATCAGTGACTGCGGAGTCCTGCCATTTACAACCAGTTATTATCACTCACAATTTCACATGCAAAATCAAAACTTAACATTCAAGTAAAATTTCAATCATACGTCAAATGACCAATCCAATAGAAAGGAAAAGTAGTCCTAGCTGAAACACATACCAAAAAAAAAAAACAAAAAAAAGCATAAAACAGGGAATGAGCCATTTGAACTAGTATCTCATAAACCAAAGTTTGTCCTAGCTAGTAACTACTAAGCCAAGATCCCGAGATTTCATTGATAAGTTGATGAAAACTTCTTCAACGTTCAACCTAACAATATAGTCCTTCGAAACCTAATCAATTTATACATCTCAAGTATGACTATTGATAATCATATGAACAATAATCCATCGTCTAAATAAATACTACTCGTATAGTTATAATTCGCAAGTATTCATTGCATTTCAAAATATAAAGCATATCTACAAATTCAAATGTTCGACAAAACTAAACTAAAATTGCGTTGAGAATGTAAATCCACATACTATTCTATTAACATGAAGTAATGAAGTATACACTACTCCGTACAAGCTATTGACACACTTTTGTTAGAATAGTATAAGGCTAACAAATTATACATTGGTTCTGTTAGGCAATTAGCGGATAGTCGATAGTATTAGCGGATTACTAAACAAAGATTACAAATCATACTAACTTACCTTGCTCGAATACCAAGATAAACATGAGGCCGATAAGTTCCCCAATACAAACTTTCCTTGTGTTCGCCTTGAAACTACAATCAGCAAAACAAATTCATATCCTCAAATTCCAATTGATAATAAACATAAACTTAGAAAAATTAAACGCATAATTGCATAAAAGCATTTGATACATTTTGCGTTAATTTATGAATGCACGACAAAATCACACGTCGAATGGTGTAATTAATGTATAATTTAACTATCATTTTCCATTGAATATCATCTTCCATTTGAATGAAACTAACCTGAGGAAGATCCATGAGTTTAGGAGCAGGAAATGGAGTGATAACCCTAGGTTTCCGACTTCCATAATCAGTAGAATTCACGACAAAATTATAAACAAAATACGACGAAAATGCAAAGACGAAAACTGCGAAGAATACGAGCAATAATTGGAATTTGGAAAAGCTGCGAGGCTTGATTTTCTCTCTCCTAAGCTTTGATTTCTTATCGGTGTTGATCGGATGATGATCTTCATCAACATTGATGGAAGATTTAGGTCGATTTCGAGCATTTTTTCTACTATTTCCTGTCATTTTACGCCCTAAAGATTTTTGGTGGATTAATCTGAAATTCTGAGAATTAGGAGATAAGTTATCTGGAGATGATCGACTCCATTAATGGAGGATGAAGGTTGAAGGTGAGAGAGAGTTGAGAGAAATTTTGTCGATCATAGGAATTGGAGAGGAGCTGAGGAGCACGAATGATTTTTGGACACTCCAAAAACGTCACTGAATAAAAGAGTGTTTTGACTTATTTTGTTTATACTGTGGAGTTAGGGCTTGTTTATATTTACTTAATTTTAGTTTAATTCAGTTCAGTTCGGTTTAGTTCAGCTCCAATCAGTTCAGTTCAACTCCTAATTTTCCTCTCTTATAAAATATTCAATTCAGTTTAGCTCAGCTAAGTTCAATTTAGTTCACTTCAACTCAGTTCAATAATGTGAACAGACCGTTAGCGAGTTTATTTAATTTGAAATCAATTAATCCAAAAGATAATTTATGTTTGATTTTTAACTCACTTTAATAAGTTGGCCTCTTACAAGTTTAGCCAGTTCACTCATGACCTTAAATTCATAAAGTGAGTTCCCCACCAATCGGTGATTATTAACCTTTTTTTTTTGTACAGAAATTATTAACTTAGATTGGTTGTGCATTGTTCTCTATGCCTCTATCCTATACGAGTATATATCAAATCATATGATAAAACCCTAAAAAATCTACTTCCTATAATAGAGAGTAAATTTATCTTTAATTTTCTTTTTTTTTTAAAAAAAAAAAATTGCAATGATTAGGATAAATTAATGTAAGACTATTAAAAGTTTCCTACAGTTTTAAAGAAGTTTGAAGCCTTAAAAAATTAGAAAACAAAATGTAGAGTAAATGATTATACTTAGATTTTTTTAAAAAATAAAATAAAATTATCTTATCAAATGTAGAACAGTGTGATTAGGATGCTAATTCCTAATAATCCTACGATGATTTGAACTACTATTTTATTATATATATTAACCCCTTCATTACAAGATTTGATGTATTTCATATTGATCAAATAACTTCAAACTTTCATTTACCTTTTGTAAGAGTTTGAGAAAATATGGCGCAAAAATATAAGGAAAATTTGCAAATTGCAGCCATTTAAAGTTCGTATTTTGCAAATTGGAGCCATTTAAAAAAAAATTGCAAATTGCAGCCCAAAAGTTCATATAAATTGGAAATTGCAGCCCGATTCAACTTTTTCATCGGTTTACAAGTTGAAAAATCTTCGCTTAAGGTTTTAGGGGCCATTTTAGCCTTTAGGGGTCCGAATTGAGCTTGGAAATAGCAAAAAAATAACACAAGTATATCGATTATTGGGAAACTGTAAATATGAGACACTTACGTTATTTTTTTGCTAATTCCGAGCTCAATTCGGGTTCCTAAGGGATAAAATGACCCCTAAAATCTTAACCGAAGAATTTTCAACATGTAAACCGATGAAAAAATTGAATCGGACTGCAATTTACAATTTATACGAACTTTTGAGCTGCAATTTGCAAAAAAAAATTTAAATAGCTGCAATTTGCAAAAAAAAATTTAAATGACTGCAATTTGCAAAATACGAACTTTAAATAGCTGCAATTTGCAAATTTTCCAAAATATAACCTTATAATGTTTTTAATGGCTTGTCAGAAGAAATTAAGGCTTTGTGAGCATGAGGTTGGTACTCTACACTTAACATTTTTTTTGAGGGGACTCTACACTTAACATTACTCATCTCAATCTTTTGTTTCTTCCTTTATTTTTCTTGAATTTCAATGGTGCTGTTTTTTAGGTAAATAATTTCAATCTTGATTAGAAGCATTGATTTTATCATGTGCGATTTTTTTTTATAATCTATATATGTAATACATCTCATATAATATGTTTTTGAACAAGAATTGTTCTTGTTTATTTAGACAAGTAGAAGACTTGCATATTATAACATACATGTAATATGATGAGATATGTAATATAATGAGATATGTAATATAATGAGATATATGATGTAATACGAGTAAAAACATATGTTAAGAGAGATAATTGCATATATCATTAGTAGTTTAGGATAATGAATGGCAACTCCACAACCTGATGCTGCTGCGCTTCCTGGGCCTTGTATGGCTCCTCACTATCTGCAAACCTTGTTCTGTTTTAATACTGTATAATTGTTCGGTTTCTTGGTTAAAAAAATTCGGCTATTTCACCAAATGCCACTGAGTACTTAAAAAATTCACCAAACGCCATTAAGGTTTTCAAAATTCACCAAACGCCATTAAGGTTTTCAAAATTCACCAAACGCCATCGAGTATTTAAAAAATTTACCAAATACCATTGACTAACGGCCATTAACTCCGTTAGTCATTAAGATTAAATCTTGACACGTGTCATAATATGATTAGTTCATTTTAATTATTTATTTTGATTAATAAAAATAATATATTTTTTTTCTTCATTTTCGTGGCAAAAAATTGCTCGGGTATAGTTGTGTGTTGAAAAATAGTTCGACTAGCGTGTCGTTATTTTTTAACCATCAAAATTGATCGGGTAAGGTTTTGTGGCTCATTTTGATCCTTTATGGATTCAAATTAAGCTTAGAATTGACAAAAAAAATAACGTAAATGCTCCGCTACGGGGTATTTACGTTGGTTTTTTTTTTTTTTGCCAATTTCGAGTTTAATTTGTACTCATAAAGGGTCAAAATGACTCCTAAAACCTTACCCAAACAATATTCGTCACGAAAATTGAACAAAAGTATTATTTTTATTCATTAAAATAAATAATTATTGTGTATTAATTTTAAAAAGTAATGGCATTTGTGTTCCTCTTTTGTATGGATATCTTATCAAGAATGCTAACCCTGGCTGAAGACATAAACCAGATTAAGGGCTTAAAGATCTCAAGGCAATCTCCATCTATCTCCCACCTCTTCTTCGCAGACGATGCTATGCTTTTCTTCAAAGCAATTGAGGACTCCTGTCGTTGTGTTCGAGATATTCTCCACCGTTTTGGGAATGCTTCAGGGCAGAGGTTAAACCTTCAGAAGTCCTTTGTAAAGTTTCCCTCAGGTATGCCAGAAAATGTTAGATGTTCTCTTAAAGGAATTTTGACTATGTCTGGGACCACAAATGTGGGAGTGCACTTGGGCGCTCCAATTGATATCCAGGGGAAGAAAAAATTATCCTTCCAATATTTAGTGGACAAGGTAATGGAGAAGATTGTCTCCTGGGCCTCCTTACGTCTCTCCCAAGCGGCAAAACTGGTACTTATCAACACTGTCTTGGTGAGTATCTCGGCTCATGTCATGATGAAGTGTCTAAAGCTCCCACAAAGCATTGCCAACAAAATAGACTCCCTCATTACAAAATTTTGGTGGTCGGACAATGAAAAAAGAGGTATGCATTGGGTACGAAGGGAGATCATCCAACTCCCGAAAAGTATGGGGGGGCCTAGGTATCCGGGGCATCTCAAACCTCAATGAAGTCTTACTTTTCAAACAAGCTTCAAGAATGCACCTTAACCCTCAACTCCTCATCTCAAAGGTGCATACTAGTTTCCAACCATGTGGCATTTGCAATATCACAACATCGTTAAGAAGGGCAGGGAATCCCTCTATGGGAAGAGCAGGCTTACAGAAGGTGGTTTCCGCTTTCAAGGAAGGCTTCGCTTGGAAGGTTGGCAACGGGGAGAGTATAAAAGCTATTAGTACACCTTGGGTGAAAGGGCAAATCCCAATTGCAAACTCAAACCAAACCCTAAGGGCCTCTATGGGGTGGATGGTAAGTGACTTCATCGACAGGAATACTGCTTCTTGGAACCCGGGTAAGATTAGACAATGTTTTGATTGGAGTAGTGCCAAAAATATTCTTTCTATGGAGCTCCCGGCTGAGCCAAAATAAGACTACTTGTATTGGAAATTCCACTCCTCTGGCAAGTATAGTGTTAAATTAACTGGCTATTATTTCCTCTCAAGAAGCCAAGTGACTAACAATTTCTCGTTCTCCACCGAAGATGAAGACTTTGCAAAGATAATCTGGAGGTTGAATATTCAACCAAAATGGAAGATCTTCATGGGGAAACTCATTCATGATGGCATAGCGGTAAAGGTAAATTTGGCTAACAGGGGTTTACATATTGATGCAATGTGTGACTTTTGCAGTATGGATTTAGAGGATAACCAACATGTGTTCCGCTTCTGCTCTCTAGCAAAGGCAGTTTGGGAGACCAATCCCACTGTTATATGCTCTGATTTCACTGGTATCCAATCTTTACGGAGTTGGATCCAACACTGTATCCTGCTCTTTTACAGCGAGGATGGTAGACATAGCAACCGAATCACCATATTTATTGCAGTATTATGGGGTCTTTGGAAGACTAGAAATGCAAGAGTCTTCAAGGGCATTAATGTAACCATTGCAACGGTTACAGAAATGGTTAGTCTTGCAACCCAAGAAAATGAGATCTTCTCTAAAGAGGCTAGGGGGCAAGACATAAATGAGCTTGAAGAAAGAGATAACACGGCTACCTTGCCACCAGGTTTTAACCATGTCCAGTTAGGAGAAGAGAAATCTGGGTTTAGGAATTTTATTTTGCAGATTGATGGCTCCTGGGAGAAGGTGTCTCTAAGGGCAGGCATAGGGTGGGCTATCACGGGTCCAAACCAATCCTACACTTTTGATGGTGGAGGCAAACATGGGACGACATCCTCAGCCTTACAATGCGAAGCTTGGGCCTGCCTTGAGGCGCTAAAGTGGACTGCATCACAAGGAAAGGAGGAAGTACTAATACTCTCTGACTCGATCCTTCTACTGGAAAATCTGAAGGACTCTCGGGCAAGGACATCACCATTACTTGGATGGTAGACGACATCAAGAAAATTGGAAAGCGGTTTAGAAAGTGTACTATTATTAAGGTAAAGAGAGAACAAGTACAACGCGCTAATGACATAGCCAAAGCTTGTCGGTGTTCTCTTTCTAACTTAGACCTTTAGTTTGTTGTTGCTCCTTTGCCTTTGTCAAAAAAAAAAAAAAAAAAAAATCAAAGTAATGACATTTGGTGAAATAAGAATTGCATAAACGGAAAACTAACGTCCATATGCTATTAGTGGCACGAGGTGTCATTGTATTGTTTGTAAGTGTCATTTGATGAATTTTGAAAACTTTGATGGCATTTGGTGAATTTTGTAAGTACTCAGTGGTATTTGGTGAAATAGCCGTAAAAAAAATTAGTTTAGGATAGATAGTCCGTTATTCCAAGTAAAATAGGATAATCTAAAATTTGTTGTAAAAGTGTAGTCATAATGCCATATATTTACCTATTTTGTCATTGAGGACTTGTTCAAACTTGTCCGTTATTTTCTTATTTTCACAATAATCTTTACAATGAAAGCATGAGCAACAAACACTTAGAGTCTGTTTTCTTCAACTTAATTTCAGTTCAACTCCAATCAGTTCAGTTCAGTTAAGTAGAACAGACCCTTAATTTTGTTTTTGTTTCTATTTTTGCAGTTCGCTTTGTATAATCCATACTACAATCCTTTGTCACGCACGTCTAATTCAAGTGGCCGTGATGCTGCACTACTGAACGAAATAATGGCAAAATTCTTTCCCAAATCATCAAGTTGAACTAAGCCGCACAGATTGGTCTCCCTTGGGTGATGGCATAGTCGGCATTACAATGCAATTACCCTCGTTGAGTAATGAGACTTCTTCAAGAAAAGCTATTGATGAGTATATATGTAATTTTCTTTATGGTCCCATGCAAAAGAAGAAGCTAAGACTCCCCATTTTTATTGAAATTTGGCCCCCAACAAACAATAACTTTATGGAAATGTACAAGAACAGTACGAGTATGTATAAACTTTGTGTAACACTTGATAATTCAAACTTTGATATACATTTTCTTTAAACAAGATAATAAATTACTAGTGACCTGAATCAATAACTGTTTGATTTTTTTTTTCTTTATACGGAGTACATGTTATTTTACACATCACTACAAATTTACTATGATCTTTCTGTTTTACACGTTACCAGCAAAATTATTTGTCACCATAACCTTGAATTTAAATTAAAGCATGACTCTTGAACTTGCTAAGAGCATTATATTACTCACCAATTTCGCCTTACTCGCTTTATACTCGCTACATGATCATGTATGGTAGATGGTGATCAATATTTTTCGGTTTTTCCTCATGACCATTTCTTCGCATTAGTAGTCGTATTAGGTAAAATTAGGGGTTGAACATGTTTTTTTAATACTACTCAAAAGCTAGAGACAAGAGAAGATCAGAAGATCTTCAAATTTAGTTAGTAGTAAGTGTCACACATTTATACTTGTTATTTAAGTAGACCAACTTGATTGATACTTCCTCATAAATAAGTGACCAACTTTAGGATATTATACACTATTCAAAAATGGACCCATTGGTGTGATTATGGAAACTAGATCAAACAAATTAACTTCACTTTCAAGACTAATTTCTTCTTTATTTCTCCCCAAAAATTATGGTGTACTGTAGTAATGCTGTGTTCCTTACCTTTCAAGTGGAAGCCCACTATTCCCATCTTTAGCATAAAGCTACCCTTAATTATTTGTCCCCTTTCTTTTTCTTTCTCCTTGCTCTAAAGTTCAAACCAACCACCCACATACCCCCTAAACAAACAAATTTTCAGTTTTCAGATTTTTATTTTTATTAAAAAAAAAATAAAGTATTTTTTGTCTTGTTTTTAATTAAATTTCTAAACTTTACTCTTTTTTTTTTTTTTTCTTAATCTCTTATTTTGAAGAGAAATTATGAAAAATATGAAGAGGGTGTTCTTGTATTTGGGGATGAGTTCATGTGTTTCTACCAAAACTAATGAATCTCCTTCTAATTTTACCTTGGAAAAAGCTCTCAATTCTGTTCAATCCCCTGTTTGGGAACCTGCTGGTAATTTACTTCTCTTAATCTTCTTAATTACATAGTTTAATATTATCAATGACGATAAAATTTTATTTCATGTAGCCGACCCCATCATATGCTTCGAATCTTAAATATTGTTGTTGAATTTCGCATTCTCTAGTTTACAATATTTTTTTGTTATTATGATCTCAGTTAGCCTTAGAATAAAGAGATGATTATATTTGGACTTATAATATTTAAATTCTGAATATAGATAAAGTTATACGTAGTCTATAAGTTTAAATTTGTTGGATTTTAGGAAGTGTGGAAATTTATAGGATTTGACGTATTTTCGAAACTCGAGTCGTTTACTTGCTACATAAGTTGGAATTAATTAGCTAGATTTAATAATTAATCATCATGATTAGTGAGGTTAATTATACTGCATAATTATTATAAATGTTGCAGGTAGTAAAGAGGAGACCTTTTATGATTCAAAGCCTTGGCTAGATTCAGATGATGAACAAGATTTCTTCAGTATCAATGGTGGTAAGTATTGCAAGATTGTACGGAGTATTTAACTTAGTTTAATACTACTAAAGTAATTCTTAATATGCATTATCAATTAATTAATTAATTATTAATTTAATATATGTGATATTTAAGGGGATAAAGGGAGGTTAATCTTATATCCTCATGATTTCATGAATCGTTACTGTATATCTTTGCATATATTCCTGAAGACAAAGGAATTTGAATATTACAGTTAATTACTACCTTTGTTTTATACTTTGTATGGAGTATTAGTTACTTGTGAACTATTGAAATACAGAGTATTGATTTTGAACATGTATTTTACTAAATATACACGGAGTAAAAGTCAAAAGTTTTTTGGATTATAATTAAACTTTTAGGTAGATTTTTTTTTTTAAAAAAAGGGTAAAATTTCAAAATATAAACTATTATATAATCATTGCTATTAAATGATTAATGTTCAAAGTTATACATCGACAATTACGATTACAAAAGGTTTTCATATTGCAATTAGTAAGGAGGAAGTATAAACAGTTTTGTAGTAGGTAAAATAATTAGGAATTAGTAGTTTTATACCAGTCTAAAATTGATAATTTGGAATCATGGATGATGTTTCATAAGCTCGAGTTGATACCGAATCACGCAATGATTGCTCCTGCGAAAAGGGAGTATGAATGAACAATTTGGGGGCAGCCCTTTCTTCATTTATTTTAGAGGCCCACCTTGCAACTACAAGTCAAACTACTATAAATTCAACACATTGATGAATAAGGTCGAGCCACACTAAGGTGGGCTCGCCGTGTGTTTCTATCCACCTTATCTTTACTTATTAAGAATTACTCTGTGTATGTGAAATGTTAGGTAAATAGAATACAATCGGGTATTTAAAATAGCTATTTTTTTTACTCATACAAAACCTATGTGAGTATGTGACTCTATCATATACCTATCACTTATCGCCTTTATGGCTCTATTATATACTCGGGTGTATCATGCATCTACTTAGGTGTGTGTAATGTGTATGTTTCCGTCATTGTGGCATTGTGCATCTAACACCTTGTGATGTTCAGATACGCCTCCGTATAAGCTAACAAACAAGAACGAAGATCAACACCAAGGAAAGAGGCTGTCCGAGCTATTCAAGGACAGCAGCTTCAGCAGGGACAGCCTAACAAGTGCAAAGGCACAAGCAGCAAGTGAAGAAGGAAAAGAGACGCCAACAAGTTCAAGTAAAAATACTCCTAATAATAAGATGGACAAAGCAGATAAAAAATCTGGGGGTAAATCTGTTAAGCATTGTTTACCAAGTTTAGTTAGAAGTTTAAGTTGTGGTGATCGCAAAAAGAGGCCAAATCCTGCTCATATTGCTGTTGCAGGTTGATGAACACAACACACAAACATAAACATAGTTTGTCTTGATAATTTATATATGTATGGATTTGTAAAGAGAGTGATAAATATTTATCAAAGTAATTAATAAGAGTGCTTTGCTTCTAATCTGTCTTAACATTTTTGTAAGTATCTGTCTTTATCCCCTGCCGTGTCCCGTGGGTACTGGGTACTCGTCTCTAACTCAAATAGTTCATCATCATGCTTTATTGGGCGTGTTTTGTGTTTTGTCGATGCACATCTATGACTATTCTATTGAAGCCTCTAATACACGCAAATCTCATTGAAACAAATTAAATAAAGGAAATTTTGACAATTACCACCTTCTGTTTAGTCCATTTTAGCAATTATCACCTTGTATTTTATTTTTTTTTTGAAAATTACCACCTTCTATTTTCAAAAACATCAAAAGTTACCACCTTCTTGCCTCCTTACTACCACATGACGTCATTTTGGTTTCATTCTTTCCCTTTCCTCCCTATTTCCCTCACATTTCTCATTCCTAACTCGATTCTCATCCCCCCTTTCACTTTTTTTCCCCCAAACAATAAAAAACACTTCAATTCACTCCTCCTAATCAAAATTGACGAACAATTATTGGTGGTTTGGGGGAAAAAAAAGTGAAAGGGGAGATGAGAATCCAAATAAGAATGAGAAATAGGGAGGGAAGGGAAAGAATGAGCCCAAAATGACGTCATGTGGTAATTGGGGGGCAAGAAGGTAGTAACTTTTTATGTTTTTGAAAGTAGAAGGTGGTAATTTTCAAAAAAAAAATACAAGGTGGTAATTGCTAAAATGGACATAACAGAAGGTGGTAATTGTCAAAATTTTCTTAAATAAAACTTCACTCGAATATATTACGTACTCCGTATAATTTTAAAAAATTTCTCAAAACGTGAATAATTACAAGACTTAAAATAGGGAAAAACTTTTAAATTAAAGATTGAATATTTATATAGAATTTAAAGTTTATTTAAACAATTAATATCAGACAAATCTAACTTAGTTTTCATTTTCATTGTATTTAATGTACATTGCTGAGTATTATACTATTATATTAATTAAATTTTTGTTGATGAGACGTAAGAACGTAACATTTATAGCTAATAATCGTTTGGTCATGTTGAAGACACAAAATTTAAGTTATAAAATTGGAAAATTTTATTGAAGGAAGGAGTTCATACGTAGTATTTAATGTGTAACAAAACAATTAAGATCACACAAATCTAATTATTGTACTTTGTAGTTTTCATTATATTTAATGTTCATTAGTAATTATAAAATGTTTTGTTGATGGGACGTAACAACATAACGGTTGGAAATAAAGAAAGGAAATTCAAAGGGTCAGATATGGGCGTCCGATTAGGTGCCCGACCTGGCGAGACCCGCCCGACCGGGCGCGAGAAGACATCTGGAAAAAGGGAGTGTCTGCCCGATCGGGCGTGTGTTTGTCTGTTAGACTCCAACGGTTCCCTTGGATTCCTTTTCTTGTTTGATTTCTTGTAACCCCCCATTTAAGAGGTTGATTATGGTGTTTTTCATCACCATAATATTTCTGATTTCTCTTTTTGGTTCACAAAAGATTCCTCCGTGATCTTTCATCTTCTTCTATCATTCATCTCTATAAATTGGAGGATGTTTTTCTGATTTTTAGATACACATGAAATACATATCAAACACAAGCTTGCTTAAACACATACTCTATATTGGGTATGAGTTACTTGGCTCCAACCTTCCACCCAAAAGTGTCTTTGTGTGGAAGTGGTGTGTTAACCTTAGGGAACGTGCCGGCGAATACAATAGTGCACCCCAGTTGCGCCGGAATTTCGTTTTCAAGTCAGTGATTTGCATCACGACACACCGTACTCTTCCATTGTCTCAAGATCATCTTTTCGATGTTCTTATTTTATAATATAACCTTGAAAATACTTCTTATATTACAACAATAACAAGTAAGACCAATTACTTTTTCTTTTTTTTTGAGTGCAAAGTAAGACCAATTACTAATGAGAGTGAAGGATAACTCAAATGGTTAGAGCTTCCCTCTCGGTTTCAAGACATTTTGGGATCGATTCTCATTAACCGCCCTTGTGACACTCTAAGTATCAAAAAAAAAAAAAAAAAACACCAATTACTAATAATCGTTTGTCATGTGGAAGACACACAATTTTAAATATCTCCCTCCTGCTTGATAAAAATTACATTGCCCTTGCTAATTATTATCATTTTTGGATTGGTAACTTTTATTTTCGGAGTATCACAACGTTCATGCGACCCCATAAATTGTCCATATGTGAATATTAAAGCATGCCAATAAATGATAATAATCAATTCAATCATTTTAGCCAAATCCAAGCATATAAAAATACTTTAAATCCAATTGATCTACACCTTGTTAGAACCAACAATAGTAACATTTTAATATTAGATCAGCTTACCATTTTCTTCTAAAAGGGAAGTGTTTAGCTTCTTCTAATTTAAATTCCCGGAAAAGTTTATGGAAAATTCAGATTCCTTTTAAATATAGAATGTTTTTGTGGAATTGTGCTCATTCGATTTTGCCAGTGGCTCACACTTTGGCGAGTTATATGCCTCCAATTTCTCCTATATGTTCAAGATGCAATCTTTTCTCAGAATCTCACATGCATATCTTTAGGGATTGTTTTGCTTCTTCTATCTTATGGAATGATATCTTTGGAAAAGTTTATCTTCCAAAAAATTTTGGTTTTAATATTTTTAAAAATTTGACTTGGAAGATTTGGATTAATTATAATCTAAGTTTGGATAGGAAATGGAAACTGATTTTTGGTACCGCTTTGTGGCACCTCTGGTTACATAGAAACAATACCATTTTTTAGAATAAACAAATTGGTCCGATTTCTCTTTTTACTAAGTTCTATTTCGACTATAAGATTTCTAGCTCCTTGTTACAGGTGAATAGCAAAAGGAAAAACAATGAGTCAAGTTCCTCCGCCACAGTTTGGGAAGCGCCTAGGGATGGCTATTTTAAAATAAATACTGATCATGGTGCTTGGCTCAACTCAGCTGTCTCTTCTGGAGGGGGTGTCATTAGAAGGTCTGATGGTTTTTGGTATGTGGGCTTTTCCTGCAAATACGATGCTATCTCTCCCCTTCTTACTGAGTTGTATGCCTTGAATGACGGTCTCTCGATTGCTGAAGATTTAAGGGTTAAGAAAGTGATCGTGGAAACTGACGCCAAGGTGCTTAGGGATATGCTCATGTCAGCAGGACCTAATCCTCATCACGAGTTAGCTGCAGCAATATGTGATGTTGCTACTGTTCTTTCCAAGTTTGAAGTGGTTGTGGTGACTCATATCCCAAGAGAGGCTAATGAATTAGCTCATCGCCTTGTTGTTTTTGGAAGAGAGATGACGGTTGGATACAAAATTCACTACTTGGTTTCTGATTGCGTTTCTGAATTGTATGAAGTAGAAAAGGAGCGTGTTGCAGAGGCAGCAGCTGATCACTAGTCATGTGGGTGTTCTTTTCTTAGTCTTGGATGTCTATAGCTTTTGGGTTGGAAGTATGGTTGAAAATAACTGTTAGTTTAATTTCTTGGTGGCGGGAAGTTTTTGGGTTCACTACTGTTGTACATATAGCTCCTTGTTTTAGCTTTAACTCGGATGTATTTATAGCATGTTGCATAGGCGTTTTTTGCTGCAATATCGATCTTCATTGTACTTATTATGGGATGTTCATTGTAAATATTAAGGCTATAGCCTTTTAATCTATATGTCTACTAGTTATGTTAAAAAAAACAATAGTAACATTTTAAAGATGATTTGTGTTGAAAAACACTCATATAAGTCTCATTTAGATACTAAAATAGATGATACACAAGTCGATTAGGTTAAAATCAGTAAAGAGCAAACAAAGAAAAACAATAAAACACGAATTATCAACTAAGCTAGCTTAATTGGTTAAAATTTTGAGGGATAGTATCATTATTACTCAAGACACGGGATCAAATTCCGTCTTACAGTCGCATTTCATATTAGCACGTGGGAATCACGTGGCCAGTTCGAAAGAGAGAACACTAAAACGTACTGTAGAACCCTAAACCCCTGAACCTGGTACTTGGTAATGTAGGAAGTTGGGATTTTACAAACCCAAAACGCTCAAACTTTCACCATTTTGCAAAGGGCAAACCACAATAATAATCAAGAGATAGAAAGAAAATGGCAAAGGAATTCACAAAATCATCCAAAATCAGCCTTAAATTCAAAAGCAGAAGCAGTAAAAATGGAGACAACAATGGTGAATTTGATAAACAAGAAAAGGGTAAAACAGGTTTCAGCAAGAAATTTACAAAAGAGAAGACTCAAATTCGATCAAACCCATTAAAGGTATCATCTTTGGAATCCAGCAAGAAGAAATTTGGGGAAAAAAGGAAGAAAGTTGAGGATTTTTCAGGAAAAAGCAGCAAAAATTTGGGGAATAATTTTGATAAGCAACTCAATAATGATGATAACAAGTATATCAGAAAAAACCCATTGAAGTTTTCTTCTTCAGAATCTGGTAAGAACAAATTTGGGGATAATAGGAATAAATTTGAAGAGAATTCGTCAAAAGTTTCAATTTTGAGAACTGAAAGGAAGAAATTTGGGAAGAAAAATTCTGAGGATGATTCAGTGGAAGCTAAACCAAAGAAGAAGAAGAGAGTGATCAAGATTGATCGTTACGACTTTTCGAATAAGCGGCTTGATGATGGAAATGTGCTTAATGGTAAGTGAAATTGCTGTTATTTATGGTCTAATTATGTTTGTATAAGTTCAATTTATATCCCTTATTTTAGCTGAATTAGATTATATGTGAATTTTAGAGATAACCAATCAACAGAAGAAGGAAGAGAAAAAAGAAGAGGTTGACAAAGTGGAATTGTCAATGAATGCACAGTTCAGGGCAATTAAACCAAGTCCTTCAATCCTTACATTTGTTGAGGACAATGTAACTTCCTTTGCTAATTTTGCTTAAATTGTTTGTGGTTTAGATTATTGATTGTTAGTTTTGTTACTTTGATTGATTTTCTTGTGATTATTGTTTGTAAATCTGTTTAGTTATTGGGTCGTAGACGCGATATTGAGCTAAGAAGGGCTGGCTATAACACTGAACTCCCGGCGCCATTGGATAACATACCCTTCTCCACAAGCACGGATAGGGAAAGAATTGAAGAAAGTGTATGTTCACTTACTGGGAGATGCATTTTTGCCTTAATTTCCTTTTTCATTATTAAGTTCATTTGTTGCTGCTGTATATGTATGGATAACTTTGCTTGTTTCAATCATTTTATAGTAATGGTTGTAGATGTTACTCTAGCCTCTTAGCTATAGCATTGGAGCAAGTCTGGCAATATGATAAATTTTGTTTGCAATATATCTTACTGATGATATAGATGAACTTTCTAAGCCTTGCAAGCATTATATCAATTGAAAAACCCACAGTGGATCCTATTAGCCATCAGACTATCTTATGTTTTTCCTTCATATTTTCCGATGTTCTGACTTTTTTATTTCAGGTATTCAGGAATAAGATGGAGTTTTTCGCAGCTGCGAAAGTTTCTTCATCATTTCCCCTGCCTGATCTTCCTGAGATTGCGTTTGCTGGTAACTGATTTTCATCCTGTGTAAATTCTAGTTTCTTACTGTGTCTAGTATGGTTGGAAATCTTGGCATTGATGTTGACATGGACAATAAAAGCTTCTTGAGTTCTAAAGATGTTTCCCCATGCTACTGCCTTTTTTCACTAACCATTTTGTGCAATGTGCAATGAAGGATGATTTTGCTACCTAATTTTCTTATACTCAAATTTGTAAAGATGCTATTCATCTTGGTCACTTTTTTGTTTTGGCATAAACCTTCATTTTTGCTTGATGGTACTTGACTACTTCCTTTGGAAAAATAAAGAAGAATAAGGCACCAAAGATGATATTGTGTATTTTCTCCCTCCTGTTTAGGCAGGTCCAATGTTGGGAAATCGTCTCTACTTAATTCACTTACCAGACAATGGGGAGTTGTTCGGACTTCCGATAAACCTGGTCATACTCAGGTTTCATTTCATCAACTTAAGACATTTTGCTTCATGCTGTAATGTTTGTATATAGTCTACTAATAGTCAAGCTGGCTTTTGTTCTGCAGAGTATAAACTTTTTTAATCTTGGTACAAAGCTCAACTTAGTAGATTTACCTGGTTATGGTTTTGCTTATGCAAAGGAAGAAGTCAAGGAGGCTTGGGAGGATCTGGTAAATATGCTACTGTACTTCCAAACTTTTCTTTTGTCAAGTTCCAGAATCACATTACTTTTTTGTCAAGTTCCAGTATCACATTATAGAGCTTATATAATATGTGTTGTACTTGGATTACCAAGCTGCATCCTAGAGTGGGAGAGTAGGAGATGACAAATTCTTAGCAATTGTGAAGGTTTACAGTTTCTACTGTGACTGCGTTTTATTATTTTGTCAAGTTCTATCACTTGTCAATCAAGGATTTTAAAACTTCGTCCTGAATATTGTTCAATTCATTATTATTGCGAAATACCTCCCTGGGATGCTCTACTTAGTGCTGTATGTGATCTTGGTAATATGCGCCTGGCTTATACCTGTTTTTCTTGCAAGAGCATGCTATATCAGCAAATGGCATACTTCCTCCATTCCAGTAAAACTTGTAATTTTTAGGCAAGAGGAGCGAGGAAGTGGTGACTATAAAAAGTAAGAAATACAAAAATATGCTTAAACAAAGTTAGAGGTGATCAATGCCAGCTGGCCATGTATAATTAGAGTCTGGGTTAAAATAGAAAAAAGGGTAGTGTTGTAATTTTTCTTGAGACATCCAATAGTCGCAAGTAGTGTAGCGAAACCTTTTGTTATCTAATTTCCGTTAATTCTGGTAACAAAAGGTTTGATGTAGCTATATAGTTGTTTCTCATGTCAGGTAATAAGTGTTATGCTTTTATAATCTGCCATTACCATTGTTTTTCATTACATAATTTGGTTTGCTGACTTGAGGTAATTTGGATTTATATATTGTAGGTAAAAGAGTATGTTTCCACAAGAATTGGGCTAAAAAGAGTTTGCCTTCTCATTGACACCAAGTGGGGTATGAAACCAAGGGATCATGAACTTGTTCATTTGATGGAAAGGTATGTCTCTCTTTCTCTCTTGGTGCTTGGAAGGTAAAAGATCTCAACTTAACCAGTTTCAGTCAAAACTTGCATGGCTCTTTAAGTTCAGCGATACTAGTATGTTATCGTTGCAAAGCTCTGCTAGCATTACTGCATTAATAAACCCTTTGCATAGAGTATGTTGACTAACACTGTTTTAAATTTCAAATTCATACTTTAAAACTTTGGATTTGCTATTGAAAGTGAAGACTTCTAGCATAATGATAAGTTAAAGGCCTTGAACTAACTTGTCAGACTAATAGTGGCCTTTGTTCTATAACATGATTTTCTTCAACTTGTATCCTGATAATATTTTCAATTTTCAGGTATCAGACCAAGTATCAAATTGTCTTGACAAAAACAGACACGGTGTTCCCCCTTGACGTGGCTCGTCGTGCTATGCAGATTGAAGAGGTGAGCACTTTGAAGTATCAGCTTCCCATTTCCCCCTACGACAGTCTTTAATTAACATTGTATAAAAATCCGTTTCTTTGTGTTTGCAGACACTCAAAGAACATAGATCCATTGTCCAACCTGTGGTATGTCTTTCTTGTACCAAGTCCATATTTAGTCTGTGTTTGTGAATGTGAGATAGAAAGGAATTGCATATTTTTGGTTCTCGTATTGATATTTGCCATTATTCATTGCCTGTGGCAGATGATGGTCAGTTCAAGATCTGGAGCTGGCATTAGATGTTTGAGAACAGCACTTTCGAAAATAGCGCGATTTGTTAAGCCTTGAACAATTTTGGATGGATGTTGGGACTTTTTTTTGGGAGCAGATTTACATGTTTAGGTTACTTCAAGTAGGCTTGAAAGTGCAAGACTTGGATGACACCTTTCAAATTGAGAACAATCAGTTAAATGTAATTTTTTCATTAATTCATAATGAAATTTGGCAACTGGAATTCAATCAAAGGTATATTAGAAAGCATTTAAATAGTACAATAATAAGTGGCTTGTTGATGCATATTAAAAAGCTCTATCTGTCGATGATCACCAACCAAAGTAGATTGTAGATATGCTACACTATCTCAATTCACCAAACGATTTTGGTTAAGGTGTTATTTAACATCATGCACAACTTCTAATGCAATATTGTAAACACTCTTTTGATGTACTAGAGAAAAATACAGAAGTTAAACATTTGGGAAAAAAACATAAATCATTAAGGAAATAGGGGAAGCATGTCGCTTATTTTTATTATCAATATAAAATTTGAGAAATCTATTATCAAGATTGATCTTCCAAAGAACACAACTGCACAATTCATTCTTTATGTAAGCACAGTTGGCTTGTATGAAACTCAATTATTTAGTTTTTGTTTTTTTTTTTTGAACGGTGGCTTTGATGAAACTAAATTATTTGACATAGTTTAAGCTGATAATACTTTTTTTCACCTGTAAATGAATCTTTCAACTGGGACTGGAGTCGTAACTCGTAATCCAAAACTACTTGCAAGACAATCGCTATGAGACAGAGCATAAAGGTAGTAGCTAATATAGATCCGTAAGAAGAGGATGAATGAACAACTTTAGGTACAAGTATTGCGTGGCAAAATATTACAAGTATTATAGCTATGCTGTCACAAACAATTACACTAAGGTTTTCCATGATGTAAAATTAATATCAATGTCCTAGATTACTCAGTAGACTTGATTAAAAAAAATGAAACTCCTCGATCAGACACAAAAGGTGCAAAAAATCCTCTACATGTAAATACATTGGAGAGATTCAACTTCAAATTCCAGGAGCAGCTTGTCATGAGCAAAATTCGCAAACATAACATTGATTTTCTATTAGAAAAATATTATTGATACACCTATTGTAAAGCATCCTGCAGCCACCCAAGGACTCAGCCTTTCACCTGATGCACATAAACAAGGAACACATGTCAGGAGCTATATGGCATTTCCAGCAAAACTCGCCATAAGCACACATCAATGAAACCCATTGTATTACAATCAAGGAGAAATCAAGCACCATGCTTGGCAGCAAAATACGGTAAAAGAACACAGCTTTTCCTGAATATTGTAGGTTCACAACTTCATCACATATATAAGCATGAATGTGCTTAAAAAACCTTAAAACAAACAAAGCCAAAGCTCATATCATTCACTTAGTATTAATATCTTGCAAAAGGAGGGCATTATCATTATTCATTGCAGTATTTTTGGTAACTAAAGTACCTCGATAAACCTCTATTCTCCTACATTTAAAGATCAACCTTGAGAATTGAGATGTAAATGAGATAGTAGTAGGCATCTATTACATTTTACCACACAACGAGGAAGTTCAATCATGAACATGTTTGATATAAACCTTCAAGACCATATAAACCAATATGAAAATTTAGAATCATTTACAAGTCAGCATTCAGTCTGAAGAGGTAAACTGTGTAATGAAGGAGGTAGAGTGGTACAGCCATTGCGTTATGTATTTAATGAAATCACTGGTGGGACAGTCAGCAAACTTTAAACAGAGATGAGCGAAGGATTTAATATGCAAAGGATTCCGTCAAGCCACAACTACAATACTAAGAAATAAAAAGGATAAGTCATCACTAACAATTACAGCCACATTCAGCGATACAAAATAGAACTTTTAACAAGCTTACCAATCCTAGCAGCCTTCCAAAAGAACCCTCGAAATCTGTAAGACCAGAAAATATTAGATGAGACCAAATACAATGACACCTAAGAAAAGTGAAATTACAACAAGACTCCCTAAATAGTATCTTCAACTTGATAAGTTAAGGTGTTATACAGCTTTAACCCTGAAATGAAACAACACAATTTGAACATAATACAAGGTTACAGTCATGATTCAGATTTTAACTAAAAATATCCTTATTGCCTTATATAGAATGATGGCATTATAAACCTTACTAAACCTCCAAAGAAATAGCAAGCACAACATGCCTTGCACAAGTAATATCCCAGAGATTCATCTGGTTCTGCAGTAAAGGTTTACAAAATAGTTTCTAATATGAAGCTCTATCTATTAAACAGCATACACACTTCTAGTCTCACATCAACAAAAGAAGATCCTCCTTTCTTCTTCTTTTTTTTTCCCCCTTCCCCCCCCCCCCCCCCCCCCCCCCCCCTCTTTTTTTTGGAAGAAAATACATCTGTATCAGTTATTGCTAAGCCAATATATAAGACAAGGGCTTCACAAAAAAAGAAAAGACGGGGGGGGGGGGGGGGGGGGGGGGGGGGGGAACAGAACAAATATTAGGCTGAAGAAGATAATGGCAGTAATGACTAAAGAGCACAAGATTCAGCTACTTGATACTGCATTGGGAAATCTGGAAACAATGACAGGTCACACAGATTTCAGTAGACACACTAGCTAGTAACTACAACAGCCAACTTACCTTTCATGTGTGAGATATAAGCTAATATGTATTATCTACTCAAAAAAGAACCACAATAATATGCTTCTGGGTCATTGACATGCTCCCACATATCATCCACTTCTTATTTAATGAGGATCAGGGAAAAAAGAGGCCATTTATCCACCAATCCACAGAGGCATTTGTCCATATTCCATAAGCACAAGTGATAACTCAAGAAGCTAGTAATGACCTTAATACAATAAAAGGTTTAAAAATCATGAAAGTGAGTTCCCAATGTTCCAGTATACTACCTCCGTTTCTTTTTAGTTGACACGTATTCCTTTTTAGGAAGTTTTTTTTTAGTTGACACGTTTCCTTTTGGGGGTAACTTTTTTACCTTGCATTTACAAGCTACCCCACTTGCTTTTTCATTCTCTCTCAATCTCTCTCCTCTCCTTAATATATGTGCCTAAATCAAACGCGTCAACTAAATAAAAAGGAGAAAGTAGTTCACTGTCCAATCATGTGTGGAGTTTCAAGTATACAAGTACCCAGAGAAGCATATGCCTAACGGGATACATGACGCATGCAGCATGCCAAATTACAATAACAATTTTCCTAATCTTTCTTTGCTTAATCCAAGGGTAATTTGTGTCCAGCATAAAGAAACATTTTGTTGACAGCATGGAGTACAAGCTTAGTTCCATTATTAGTTGGATGATCAGCACACAGTAAATAGAAGGTAGGACTATAAACGATCAACTATAGCTTCCTAGAAGCATGAGAATAAAAATGGTATCCCTCAATAAGTGGCAATTCCTAATCCCTTGGCTGCTAACCAAACAAAACAAAAGGCATTCTAACAATTTATACAGAAACCAATTCCTAAAGACTGCAGCTTAGCAAAGTAAAGGCCTAATTTAAAATAGAGATTACTACATCTACCCACTGGATAATCTACCCATATAAATGGACAATTAAAATCTATTTTATGTTACTTAGATTCCAGTAACTATTAATGTCTATTTTACGTGGGTAGATTACCCAATGGGTAGATGAAGAATGCTCCATTTAACACACACACACACAAACTAACATTCTTAGCTAATTAAATCATATTAAAAATTAGTAGAGCAGTAGAGACAATAAAAAGTAGTCCTTCGAACTAAAAATAGTTGCCACACAATACTAAACCCTCAGTCCCCTAACAACTAATGATAAGCCATGATTTCACTAAAAGACCCTTACTAAAAGTCATATCATTTTCATACTCTTCCCATCATTCCCCAAATCAGACAATCTATAAAAATTATGTCGACCATTTTCGACATCCTACAACGGCACACTAATACTATTTGGGAGTTGGGAAAGAACACAAAGTATTCTGTATCATATATTAGAATCAACTCAAATTGAAAGGACATTCCCCCAAAACCGAAGCGTATTACAAGCAACTTATAATGATCAAAAGTCTCCAAGCTTCAGATATTCATAATTCAAACAATGCAGTCGCTCAACTAAACAATGAATAAAAACATTCACTAGCATTAATTCCTCAGGTTTCAAAATTAACTAATCAAAGAACAAAAAATAAATTGAAAAAGAAATATGAAATCATACCCAGTTCTCTGTTCAAGAAGGGCAGGAAAATGCATCTTGATATAAGTGCATGTACAAATAACTAAAAGCACCACCGTCAAGAAAGAGTGAAAATTGAAAAGCGCCGACTGAAAATTTCCCAAAAAAAAACCAATTACAAATTCGCCAAAAATTGACCAAACAATCAAAATAATGCTATCAATTGAATAGATTAAAAAGCTAAAATTGAGTAATTTACCATGATTAATGCTTCCTATTTGTGCTCAGAAACTCGTTTAAAATCTTCCCAAAAAACCCTAACCAGAGAAAATCAATTGTTTCGAATTAGAAGAGAATTGAATCGTGTATACACATCATAGCATCAATATCAAATTGAAAAAACACAGCGAAGAGAAAGAGAGAGATTACCAAAGATTAAATTGGAAAGATACGAGAAATTGCGAAGCGAAGAACCCTAGATTCAGAGAGGGAGGATGAGATCTCCGGTGATCGGTGACGACGGAAAAATCAAACAAATCAAAAGAAATTGGTCGACTCCTTTTGTTGTAAGTTTCCTTCTCACTCAATAATACGAAGTACGGAGTTTTTTTTTTTTTTTTTAAAAAAAAAAAAAAACCAATACGAGTAATAAAAGTTAAAAACCCACCCAAACACAACTAGGATTAGAAAATTTTATTTATTCAAGCTTAACTAAGGACTAATGTAGTTTGTTTCAAAAAAAAAAAAAAAAAAAAAAAAAAAAAAAAAAAAAGGACTAATGTAGTTTTTTAATTATAAAAAAATTGTTTTGAGCGAGCATAAAAAAATATTTAACCAATTTAGATATTGATAATGCAACTTTGTTTTTAATAATGCAACTTGCTTTATATATCTATGTTGAATACATTTCACGATTTTTGGTTTTTTTGGTAAAATAAATTAGTTTTAAATAGTTCTAATAATAGTTGCGCAGTAAAAAAGATTACCAAAGTTCAAGTTAGAATATCAATTTTTTTTTTTTTTTTTTTCTAAATTTTTTTGGCTTTGTTGCAAGATAGTCACAAAAAAAAAACGTGGAATGTGTTTTTGGAATATTATAAACCCATTGTTGCAAAAAAAAATTACCATTATGTTGTAACTCAAACTATATTGAGTTTACTTTTTTCTTTTATTTGAGTAATTATGTTTAGTTTACATGATTTAATATGATTTTCAGATTTGACCAAACTTTGATCTAATTTGTACACTAATTCATTACATAAAAAAAATTATCAAATAAGATATCATAGACACATATATTTTCATAAAATTTTAAATTACAAAAATAAAGATAATTAACGATAAATAAATGCAAATGAAAGATAAGATTGAATCTTAAATGATTATGTCTGAAATAAGTTGAACTGAATGTAGCTTCAATGTGGGAGAGATTATGATAAATTACATCATTATAGACAATATAATATATATATATATATATATATAAAGCTAAACTTTTAGCCAGGCGACGAGACAACGACACTTGGCGTTTCAACTTTTCACCAAGTGTCGTGCCACGTAGGATAGAGATATAGATTTCAATTTGTAGGATAAAACAGGTAGTTTAGAATTTTATTTTCAATCAAACTTGGATAGAATTTTAGAATAAAATTGTTAATTTAGAGTTTTATTTTTGATAAAGTACCAATATTTCATATGTACAAATTGAATTATAATTTTATTCAAAAAATAATTAGATTATAACTACTAATATATAAAGCTAAACTTTTAGTCAGGTCATGAGGTAGCGACACTTGACGTTCTAACTTTTCGCCAAGTGTCGCGCCACGTTGGATAGATTTAAATAGTGTTCATAAGATAAAAATCAGTACGTGTCGCGCCACCTTGGATAGATTTAGATAGACTGTTAGTTAAAAATTCCATTTTCAATCAAATTAGGATAGAATTTTAGAATAAGTTTGTTGTTTAGAGTTTTATTTTCGACAAAATACCAAATAATAAACTAATAATTAAGCCACGACAAGACAACATCATCATTTAGCGTTTTAACTTTTCGCCAAGTGTCGTATTACGTTGGATAAATATAGATAGATTTTGTGGCAAAAAAAGTTAATTTAGAATTCTATTTTCAATCAAATTGAATTATAAAAAAAAAATTATCTTAAAAGTCCATAAACAACCCGGGCATCGCACGGGGTACAAAACTAGTATATATATATATAAAGGGGAGTTTTTCCCTGAGTTTTTATAGAGCCACGTAGGATTTAATTTTCTAAGCGCGCCATGTAGGATTATAAATTTAAGTGATAGCCAATTAAATAAGAGATTATTAATATCTTTTACAATTAAATAATTCAAATGTCACGTAAGCAAAATTGGCGAATGAGATTTTAAAGTTTAAATTAATTAAATACAAATTAAAATATTATCTTTTGAGATTATGAATTTTATCTATTATTTTAAAACTAATATAATAACAATTTTAATCACATAAATATGAAAAATATATTTTAAGAAAATACTAACAAACCGTGCATCGCACGGGCTTCATCTAGTATTTACTTATAGCTTACCAAATTGCAAATTATACATACAACTCTATCTAGTAGAACAATTGTCAATTGATACTCGAGGTACGAGTAATAGCCTGTATTTTAATGGAAACTTTGTCAACACAAACCTTTTAAAAAACTGGTTTTTGCAACAAACAACAGTTTAAATTTTTTCTAGAAAATTCAAATAAACAAATTTTTTTTTGTGAAATGAAGCCTAATATTCCGACTATTGAGTAACGTTTTTGACGTTGGCATGTTGGCTAGAGTGTGCAATTCGCATGCTTCTTTTTTTGAATTCACACACCTACTTTTCTATAGACCCTTCCCTAAAAATAAATAAATAAATAACTACGATAGAAAATTTTAAGTTCAATTGGGTACTATCTTTGATAGATTCATGTCGATGAAATTGAAATTTGAATTCAATGGGGATTGTTTATTTGATGATGTGTTTGTTGGTAGAATTGAAATTAGGGTTTAGGCATTACCTTGTTTGATTATGATTGAAATGTAGTGGATGGGTAACACATGATTTGCAAATTTAATCAAATTGAAGAAGAAAGAGAGAAGCAAGCGAAGAAAAATGGAGGATATTGGAAGAAAAGGGGAGAGGGGTAGTTCACGTGACCTACACGCATCAGTCAATGTCGAAAAACATTGGTCAATTGTCGGAATATAGACTAAGGTTTAACTCACATACAAAAAAATGGTTTAAGTTATGAATTTGCCAGAAAATTTGAAAAAGTTTTTTTTTTTTTTTTTTTTTTTTTTTGCAAAACTGACCTTTTACATTTAAAATGTATGTTTTATTTTAATTATTCATGTATTATAATATTCTTAATACTTCGTACTTTTCCCGTTCTCCTAATACGAAGTATTACACCATGGGAGGATTCATGCATCTCAATGCAGATTATCACCCTTAAGCATCTATGTGGTTGAGTGTTTGGTAGAAGGGTGTAAAAAGTGTCAAAAGTTCAATTGGTACAATATCACATAAAACGGAGATAATGTCTTATTAGCGATAGTATAATTCAGAAGTTATTTATAAACCAATTATTTTTTATTTTTTTAACAAGATGAGAAATTGCTTTCTTTATTATCAATTATGCCATAACTGTTCGAGAGGATGAATATTCATGAGATCTTAATTCAAGTTTCTGAACCTACAAGAGAGGGGGAGTGATGAGAAATGCTACAGAAATTTGAAAATTGATACTCAAAATGCCATTCCTAATAAAACAGAATGACATTTGCCTTTAATTGACTAATCACTATATCTTTACATTGTATATGGCAACAAGTTAAACATTTTACAAACCCATCTTTTTGGGTCTTAGGTATGTGGTAGCTCGTCGTGAACCTGGCATAGCAATTTTTTGGTTTTCTTTATCACGTTTTTCCCTCTCTTTTTCCTTCCTTTTTTTCTCCGCATATTCTTGTTCTTTTCTCAAACTCTCCATTTCTTCCTCCATAGCTGTCTTCTCTTCCTTCTGTTTCTTCTTATGCTCCAACAATGATGTATCTGACTCTTTAACTGAGAAGAACATCGGCCCTAATTCTGCTAACCAATGCGGCTCCACAGCAGTGACACACTGCATGTACTCTTTTGAGGTCAAAAGCAGCTCGTGATAAACAACATACTCTGGCGTGTACCCCAATCCATAAAGAGCACTGGTTGGATGTAGATGGCATGGTATGCCATTCCTTGTATTAACATACTCACCAATCCCCTTCTGCTTTGCAGAGTTCTGGAAATATGCAGAACATATGGCTTGTCTAACCACATCCCAGTCAGGAGATGATGTAAGGGTTATCTTCAGTTGTTTCAGTATATCCATAAGTTGTGATCTAACCTCCCTAGCCTTGCGTAAAGCTTTAACCTGTAGAAAATGATCATTGCACCAATCTCCTCGATAGTCGTTGCTTTTCCATTGCTGGTACACATTGAGAAGTGTCAAGTGGTCTGATTCAGGGACAAAGAACTTTTCCCTAGCCGCATCACTCTCCTCTTCCCTGTCTTTAGGACGGAAAAATACTTTAGGTACTGAAAGCATGGAAACAATAGTTAGCACCTCATCAAGGCAATCTAGCTTTTCACCCATCAGTAGCATCTTTGCCAGTGGCGGGTCTAATGGAAATTCCACCATTTTCCAACCAAGATCTGTCAAGCTCCCAACATTGTTAAGGGCACCCAGCACCCACAACTGGTACATGGAATTGAGGATGTTCTCTTGTGGAGGTGGGTCCATGAATTCGAAGTCTAGCAAGTTCTCAATTTTAAGAGATTTCAAAAGCAAAACTATATTTCCAAGATTTGTCCTCTGAATCTCAGGTACAGGACTATGAAGCATCTCATTCAGATATGCACTTTCTGTATAAAGTCGGTAGCAAGTGCCAGGACCAGTTCTACCAGCACGTCCAGCACGCTGGTCAGCCGCAGCACGACTCACTGGAAAAACTTGAAGAGCATCCATACCCATCTTTGGATTGTAGACCTTCATTTTACTGTATCCAGTGTCAATAACATAAAATATACCATCAACAGTTAGAGATGTCTCGGCAATGTTGGTTGCTACAATGCATTTTCGCGCTCCATCTTCAGCTCTTTGAAAAATTTTTGCTTGTAAATCAGCAGGGAGCTGTGAGTAAATGGGAAGAATTAGGAGCTTTGCAACTTCCTTCTGAGTTGAGGAGATTAGTTGCTCCATGCGCTCAGCAAGAGCATAGCACGCCGTCTCAATCTCATCCTGCCCAGTCATAAAAATAAGGATGTCTCCGGGAGGGGAGGTTATGTGTATAGTCATTGCTTGCTTCACAGCAGCTTCAACATAGTCTTCACAAGGTGTTTTACTGTATAAGGTATTGACAGGAAATGTTCTCCCAGGAATATGGAATATCGGGACACTGGAAAGGCAGAAACATCAAAAAATTAGTTCTAAAAAGTCAAACAAATTTTTGTATATATATATATAAACACAGAAAGCTTAGCATCTATTAGAAAAAGCAAAAATCCAGCCATTAGGTGTTAAGAGCCTTAGCCAATCAATGTTTATTATGGAGGTTCATAAGATTATGATTTGTAGTGGAAGTCTGCACATTTCTTCTGGCCTAAGTTGCATTTATTAAAATTAAAAATTACAACTGAGGACAGTAAATACTCTGAGGACCTGATTGATTGATTCTTCCTCTTCTTCTACTTAACAGTCTTTTCACATGCCATGATGCAGCTATTGTCTGACTTTTATATAAGCCTCTGATGTCTCTTAAATTTTTTTATATGTGAGGCATATTAATGAGAGGGAATTAAAAGAGTTGCTTTTGATCTGCTTCGCTTGATTAAATACTTACACCAATTTACTATCTGACAACTAGACAAGAGTTCATGTAATCAACAAGTCTGGGTTTGAACAAGTAAATCCTTCTACTACAATCTTTTGCAAGCACTCACTTTATACAATTTCAACTTCATTTGGAAGGTCACATACTCACATATCAAACACTCATCGAAACCGAAAGGGAATTTGATAGGATCTTAAAATGAGAAGGATGAGAAGGAACAAATATGTGCATATATTTTTTACTATACGTGCATTTTTTTTTTTATATTGAATGTGCATAATTGTATTTCAAACTGCTAAATTTTTTATATTTTCTGGAAAAACGAAAATTATGCACATTTGTTAAAAAATTATGCACATCAAATTTGACTCACATTTTTTTTTTTTGCACATTTAGTTAAAAAAATATGCACATTCAGTACAAAAATTATGCACAAAAAAATCCTTCTCATTCTTCTCACTTTAAGAAACTTTTCATTTGACCCTACCCCCTTTCCACAAGATTCGCAACTACCTTCCGTGCTTCTTCAATCTCCATCAGCCTCTCTTCCCCCATTATCAGTGCAATAGCCACCATAAATCACTCAACACATGCTAACTTTGGATCTCTTACCAGTTACCACAGTCTCCTGTCAGTGAGGCTCTGTAAGTACTACAGCTAACTACTGGATATTGCTGCAGGACCTAAAGATCACCCATCTTTACAACTCAACAGATGTACACAACCATCATCTCAAAGGGTGGGGAGAAGCGAAATTCACAGAATTGAACAGTTTTCCTTCCTTTGATTTAAGGAAACAAACTCCTTACAAAAAAAAAAAGGAAGTGCATATTATTTAATTCATAAGAACAACAGAAAAACAAAGTACACAAAGAGGACAAGGTGTCCTCATTATAGTAACCAAAATTACCACAACTAAAGTAGCCTAAATTCTTTAAATTTTGTGTCCTACTTGAATCAGATATAAAGTTGCCCCTCTTGTTCGCTCTACTTTCCCAATCCTCTATCTTAATGCTCTCACTTGGACCAGCTACCCTTGCTGAATCAAAGGCCGTATTGTATTAATTTAGGGCTTCTTTCCTCTTCTATGTACTCTCACCTATTATTTGCTGCTAAGTGTCTAACTTTAAGGGGAAAAAAATGTATATATATAGTGGCATGACCAACAGGAGTCATGTTGTCTTGGTTCAAAATCTGCTTAATATGGGCAACAAAAAGACTGTACGAGTACTGAAAGATTAAATAAAAATAATGCGAATTATAGATAAAGACACATTACCTTCCAAAGAAATTTGAAAATTTCTGCGCATTAAGAGTTGCTGAAGTCACAATCAGTTTAAAATCTCGACGTCGGGCAACCACCTTTTTTAATATGCCAAACAACACATCTGTGTTAAGTGATCTCTCATGCGCCTCATCCATCACAATGACACTGGGAAATAGTTACAGCCTTAATTTTAGATAAATGTACTCAATTGCAGTATACTAATAATTTCATAATCCCAGTTGCAGAGCCATTTAAAAAATATCAAGATTAGAATTTCACTAATATATTAAAAAGAGACTATAAAGGCAAGAAACACTAACAATCTTACCGATATCTTTCAAGTTCAGCATCTTTCAATGTTTCACGCAGAAGTACTCCATCTGTCATGTACTGCAAATTGAAGAGGGAAGTGTATAATGAAATGGCCAAAACTTGATTTCACAAAGAAGGTTTTTCTTTTTAATGCAACACATTCTGTATAATTCCAGAATGAAATACACATACGAAACACAAATGCATTAAACATGACAAGAAAATACGTCCCAAAAAGATATCAACATCTTTTTGGGACATAATTTCTTGATAATAAGCATGAAATTCAACATTAAATTGGGTGACAAACCTTAATTATGGTATTGGGTCCAGTAACATCCTCAAAGCGGATAGCATACCCAACTTTGTCTCCCAGCTCAGTTTCCATCTCTTCACTAACTCTTTTTGCAACACTCATTGCAGCAACACGCCTTGGTTGAGTGCATCCAACAATGCCATATGAAGTGTAACCATCTTCATGCAAATACTGTAAAACAAGTTCATATCAAGAAACATATTAACAAGGTTACTTTGCCTCCTAAATACCCATCCACAGATCCAGTGTCCTAGAGAAAACCTCCATTTTCCTGAGTTCTATCAAATTTCTATTTATTCCCTCGATGCCAACCTTTATTTATAATTAAGCATCTCCTACCCTCACCATGTGAGACCCTATTATTTTCATGAATCTCTTAATGTAGATCTCTTTCTTCCTAAGAGTGAAAATATCTACATGAGCGATCACACTCTTGCATTCTCCTTGATTTCAGTAACCAATGGGGAATTCAGGAAAACAGAGACTACAACATGCATCTTTCTCAAAATAAGATGTTCAGTACAGCATACTTCATTCTCAATAAAGATTAATGAGGAATAAATACCTGTGTTAGTTGAGTTGTCTTTCCTGAGCCTGTCTCTCCAACAACAACGACAATCTGATTCTCTCGAATAACCTGCGATCAATTCAAAGGATTGTATCCAAGTTCAATATGAGCAATAACAAACCAAAAACAGATCAAAATCATCAAATCACCATAAAAGTACCACAAGATTCCATCATAGAGACAAAAATGGGTATACGAACAAAAATACGTGAGACAACAACCAAGCCCAGATAGAACATGAGATGGAAGACTAAAGACACAATATGTGATAAGACATTCTACAACTATTATTCAAAATTTGCTATCATTCAACCAATACTGCTCTTTTTACATGTATATGTCATCCCAAACACAAATCCTCCGGTCACCGCCGAGCCTTGTTAAATTAAATTATGAGCATTGGAGGAGGATGGTTAAGGAATCATAATTCAGAAGTGAACACCATGAAATAGTTCCATCAAAATGCATTTGCAAACATGAAAAATAACATGTTACCTGTAAAAGCTCATCCCTAACAGAGTATATGGGAAGATATTGTCTCTGCTGTGCCAGAGTTTTCGTCATTGCAAATTCACTCACAGCTTCGTCTTTCTTTAAATGCTGAGCAAACTTTGCATCTTCTTTGAAATCAATTTCCCCATCTTCACCAACCTTAGCATCATCAGCATCAACCTGAAATTGAACGCATAATGAAATAATGTACCTTGACAAAACTGGATGCAAAATGAAAGAATGTACTTCGACGAAATGACATGTATAAGAGATCCACATTGCTAAGTATTACAAGACACATACCTGTTCAGCTGTTTTCTCAACGCCAAGGATATCCCCAAGTTTAGAACCAGCAAGTTCCCAAAACCGTTGGCGTGACTTATTCATGCTTTGTTTTTCACGAATTTCCCGCACTAAAGCAGATCCTTTACGAGATATAATAGCCATATCTGAAGTTGGATCCTTCAAAGGCATAACAGGTTCTGCCTGCTTAGTAAAAACCACTCTACCATCCAAAAATGGAGGTTTTGTATCTGTGTCAAGCATAGGGAAACAAGCGCTTAGGTAAATAATTTCCCATTCCAACCGGGGGGGGGGGGGGGGATAGATATCATTTCTAATTTTGACTTACCATGAACTAAAAGAATAACCTTGTTCTCTTCTTCATTGTCAAATTCAGTTTGAACCTCAGTACCTCGAACAGCGCCTGATCTCATCAATTGTCGATCTTCCCATTGTTGCTTGTCTGCACTAAGCTGTGAATGCCTCTTGCTTTGAGCACGTGACATCATAGTTCCATCACTTCTCATCTATAGAGAGACTATGATTAGAGAGAGAGAGATAATGGAATACAATTTGAACTAAAAATCACTAATGAATCCTCAAAACATGACCAGGATCATCAGGTAAATAACCATTTAAGAATCAGCAACAAATCTTAAATGAAAATTTTACGACCTACAACTCCAGACACTTAACATTGTAAGCACCATAACTACAACCACCAAATAAAATAAAATACTCCAGATATAATGAAAAGAAAAACCAAAATCATGCCATGTCAATATCATATCACAAAGGGATAAGATAATTATGCAAATCTCAAATATCACACCAGAAAAGTTTTGTTTAGATTGAGTTATTTAAGCAATTGCATGTATAGATCCCAGAGACATAACATACACCAGTCACCCTGTGCAAAAGCTAGAAATTATGTGGTTTGTTATTTTAGAGTTCTCAATCATGTATAATATAAGAGTAACAGAATGCCAGAAGAAAAAGGCAATAAACAACCAAAATTAAAAATTAAATATCACTTGAACATACCAGCCTTTTTGCCAATTGTACTTCTTTCTTTTGGTTTGTAGCATCATCACCAAGATAGAAGGATGAATTGTCAATGTCATAAATATTGCTGCCTTCTTCTCTATCATACCTGTATTCAATCAGAACTAAATGTTAAAACAGTATCACCCACCACATATAAAGTCGTTCAAAAAGTGAACTGCAAGCAAAGGATGAAGATACAATCAAATAAAAGAAAATGGACTAAATCACACCTAATGAGATAATACGAAATACTTTGTATATACACATAGCAGCTGCATACAAATGTATAACATATATAAGCCTCACTCACCAGGCGAGATCTGAATTGTATTCCATTTGCAATCGCATATCTTCTGTGATTTCAGGATTTTGGTCTATAGCTGTGGCACTTCCATCAGCATCCATATCCTATATTAAGAATAGAAAAACAAAGAGAATGATTACCTCCAAACCTCAAAAACAGAGAAAGGGAATAGAAAGATACTGAACAAATCTACAGGCTACATCACTCACAAAAGGTACAACATATGAACACTGGTTTCAAAATATTATACCTCAAGATTTTGTAAATCGACAGTAGAGCGCCTTTGCTTATTTGATCTCCCTTCATACCGAGAACTAGAAGATCGCACAGAGGAGCCAGAAGCTCGAATAGGGACAGGTGACGGGGAAACATGATCCCAAGGGGAAGCATAAGCTCCTTCACCAATTTTAAAATCAGTGTCAATTGAAGTAATATGTAAATGAAAACAACAATCTATAAGCAATACACAATGAGGTGAGAACATACCAGAACGCGGTGTTTGCCAAGGAGAAACCAATCTCGCATCAGGGGATGCTCCAATGAACATAGGGGATGGTGAAGGCTGATACCGGTTGCTAGAATTATGTTGACTATCATGACGAGGAGACTCATCCCACTCCCATCTCCCATCATCCCAATCTGACCTACCTGCCAATTTGCATGTGAAAAGACTGAGAACACTATTTTCAGAAATATTGGTTTGTGTAGCAGACCCCATTTTTGAAATTAAAACTTAGATTGTTGTTGTTTATTAGATCCAAAAAATATTGAAAAATCTATGAAAATATGAACACTATCATCTATAAAAGGTGTTCCACTATACTTTTAAAATACAAATAAAGAAAACAAATAATCACAATAGAGGTGTTAATTATGTGGTATCAGAATGCTACATCTACATTCTTCAATATGTGAGAAATGTATTACTATGAACTCACTGCAAATCATTTACTCCCCTTGATAAGCATTTTTAAAAATTAATGAATTACTATAATTTTGATACTTGAAATTTGGAAGTACACACAATGGAAATGAAGAGAACAAAAACCTCAACATTATAACTAATTCTACTTTTTTAATTTCTTTAGCATTTTTCTTACTCATCGAAGACCAAAATCAGGTAATCAAGAGTCCATGACATGCCTTCCATAAATTGTTAGGCTTTTAAAAGCACTTCCTCCCCATATATATATGAGGTAGTTTTATGAGTGCTTTGACTGGGTGACAACAGGTGAGATTCAATAATAAAAGGCTATACATACCAGGCGTTCTCCTAGATCCTTCATATCTGCCTCTTTTCCTGTCATATTCACCATCATAGCCTCTATCATTCCACCTACTACTAGAGCCTCTGTCATACCGTTCATGTTCTGCACCACGACTCCGGTCTTTGCCATGTCTATGTGTACCTTTAGTCCTTTCACTTCTAGAGTTATCTTGAGAGCTATCCCTGTCATTTCTTGAATAGACTTCAGAACGGATGCTTCTTTTAGAGTGATGCATGTCATCGTGGTCTTCACTTACACTACTTTCTGCAAAATAGATATCAAGAAGAATGTTAACAGAAAATCAAGCCACATGAGGACAACATGATAAATTCCTTGCCAGCTTTTTCTCATTAAAACTAATAATCGTAAGTCCAGATATTGTGGAGGAAAAATTGTTGAAATCAAAATAGTAAAACATATCTTTTAAAATATTTGTCTTTCGTATTCGTAGTAAAGGCATCGGACGTAGTTCATGTGTAATGGACTGAATTTTCTGGCTAAATATTTCTGATTTAATAATGCAATACTAAAGATGAAAGCTTTAAGATTGATTGATAATGGTGCAAGGGTTACAAAAGATAGGTTAATAGCTTAAGGCTATTACTCTCAAATAGTGAGTTTAGCTCACAACTCTCCAAAATGGCTTTAGGCCATGACTCTCTCTAGGTTTCCCTAATAAATTTCTGCCTACCTTCTTCTTTCTACCCTCTCTCTATTTATACTAAAGCTAAGGGCTATAACCTAATTATCAGACTTCCCAAATTACCCCTCCTAAAGCCAGTCTATTAATCACGCTTTCCCAAAAAATGCCAAGGGTTTTCACATTGAGGCTCCTCTCTGGAAGTTAAGAAGTAATAAAGGATTTATTCGGGACACATGAGAGAGTAGTTTATAGCAATTGCACTCCCAAACTCATGGTCAGAGAGTACCTATACCATTAAGTTTCTACATGCTTCTCCTTTAATGAGGGCATATTTTTATAAACAAAAGTAAGATAAGAGACCATACAGTACCTGATTGAAAAGTACCACTCAAAGCAGCATCACGGTATCTCCTGTTGGGCCGCCGTTTGTTGCCTCCGTGTTCCACAGTCTCATCTCCATCAACATCTGTCACAGTTGACTTCTCCTCTTCATCAAGAGATGAAGCAACAGAAGTGATTCTTTCTTTGGGAACCTTAAAACCGCTATCTTGTTTTGATTCACTTCGTTTTGCAAGTGCAAGGACATCTAACCCTGATAAAAGAAATTACAGAAACATACTATTGCTCAGATATAAGATATATTTCTTGCACAAAAAAAAAAAAAAAAAAAAAAAAAAAAAAAAAAAAAAGAGGGGGTAAACTGAGACAATTTGATATGAATCATGAAAACAACTTGGGGCCAAATGAAACCACATGCAAGGGTATAGTGATTTCATTAAGGCTTTGTTTGGTATAACTTATTCAGTCTAAAATAAAGTGGCACTGTCTGAACTTATTTGAGTACATCTGAGCTTATTTTGTATGATATAAAACAAAATAAGATGAAATAAGCTGAAATCAAACAGATCCTAAAGCAAGAAACTGTGTTTTTAAGGCCAAGGTAAAAGGTTGGATAATGGGCAAGGTAACAGGCCCTAAGCATTTCCTTCTCTCTCTTTTTTTTTTTGGCAAATCAAGCATAACAAGATTAAAATCCATTGCCCACAAACCAAAAAAAAAAAAAAAACAACCCCCTTTCTTATTTTCTCTACCCCCTAGCTCTTTGCTCCCCTTTCCATTGTGTAAAGCTCAATTCCTCAAATGAACTCGGAAAAATCTTCAGAGGGTGCTAATAAGTAATAACCATTCCTACAAAAGATAACTCTATATGACTGCAGGCAATAAATGCATCAGCTTATTAACAATCAATCAATCAAAGTCTTAATCCCATAAGTAGAGTTGGTATCGGCTTATTAACAGAATAACACAAATTTAAGGCCAATAAATGAACATCTTTGTTAGCTAAACGAGTATATGTAGGGAAGTACTTAGATCACGGAGTCCTGAATTCCTTAAAAGCAAGATTTTTTATACTACCTCGGAAAGTTCGACTCACTTACTATTCATTTGGTCAAAATTAAATAACTTTGATCACATATTATAATTTATATCATAGAAATAATTTAGTAAGAGAGATCTCATTAGATTCCCTTTATTATAAAATTTTCAAATATCAACTTTTTATAATTTTCACTTATACATAGCTGAAATATTCATGGTCAAATATGTTCATTAGAGACTGCATAAATGCAAAGTGAATCGAACTTTCAGGAACGGAGGGAGTATATAAAAATCCATCAGCTAGCTCTGATAATAAATTACTCATTAAAAAAAGGTTTTGTTGTGATGATGAGAATTAATGAATTCTGATGCCTGCATTTACTAACAATGATGTTTTAGCTTTTTCTCATGAGTCATGACTCTGCAACACTCTACTGAAATCAAATTTGAATTTCGCAAGTGACAAAGTGATAAAGAAGTCTATGCATCATACGATCACATCAATAAACTTGGAGATCCTTCATAATAGTTTGACATTGACACACCATCCACAACACCCAATCAAAGTATAATGTATGCATAAACTGCAGGAAAAAAATATATTATTTAAAAATATCACACGATAGTATATGAAAGAATAAGACTATTTTATCTAGATAAATGAAATATAACTCAAACAATCAAATGATGGCAAGAATTTGGAAGTAATGAAAAGATTTCCAAGAAAACTTAGTGCAGTAAAAAACGACAAATAGTATGATAGAAATTTTCGGAAGTAAAGATTTAGAATTCAAGCAAGAAAAAGACATATAGTACCTAAGAGAGATTTCTCAGGACGCTTAAAGACAACACGCTCTTGCCCTCGCTTTTGAAGTCCTCCAGCAACACTTGGTTGCTCCCCTTCCATAGTAACGATTGTACTATCAATGTCAGGTTTCTACATAACATTCAAACATTTAATAAGCCCAAATTCACTAAGTTGAAATCAAGGAGAAAGTATATACTAATTATGAAAATAGTTAGAGAAAAAATCAAGAATAAGTTTACTCTTGATCTATGATGACCGAAGAAAGTGAGTTTAAAAGAAGTAACACTGGATAGAAGTGAATGGAGGAAGAAGGTATATGTGAATGGCCATTGGAAACTCTTGGTTCATGAACCCGACCCCATCCATTGTGAATAAGGCTTTGGTTTAGAAGTTGTTAAACATTCTATAATGTGAAATGCCATAGAATCCAATAGGCCAATCCAATTCTTACAACATTTTCATTATTGTGCTTCCACAAGTTTCCTTATCTTTCACCTCAACTTCTTGATCGAATTCAAGTAATACAAATATACAAGCCCATTTCTACACTAACCCATTTAAAAAGGCGGTAGTTACATGCAAATGAAGAGTGTAGAATGTAAAATAAACAGAATGCTCGTAACAAATAGCAATGACAGCATATACTAACCTCCATTATTGCAGAAACTTGTTATGGAGAGCTGGAAATATCCAAAAAAAAAAAAACAACATAAAAGGGAAAAAGAATCATCAGTAATCTATCTTTAGCGTAATTGGAAACAGTTAAGGAAACACAAGTAGTTCAAAACATATAACACAATCAAGCCCGTCCCGAGCCAGGGCAGGAGGAAGAAGAGGTATAATCTCATAGTTGAATCCTAACATTAAAGGGTTCTGCAATACATTAACAACCAAATTTGATTCAATTATCAAATAAAACTCATACCTTTAGCGATAATTGATTCAATTATCAATTAGGATCATAATTTTTTTTCTAACAATATAATCGCTGGTTATGATCTTTCACAATCTTAGTAATTAAAACCAATAGTTAAGATTTTCGAACCCTAAAGTTACTACACTGACTAGTCCAATCCTAACATTAAAGGGTTCGGCAATACATCAGCAACCAAATTTGATTCAATTATCAATTAATTAGGGATATTGGATTCAATCACATAATTTTAATTTGTAACAACATCATGGGTGGTTATGATCTTTGATAATCTTAGAAATTAAAACCAATAGTTGAGATTTTGGAACCCTAAAATTACTGCACAGACAATTAATTAAATAAAATAAAACCCTAGACTGTGAAATTGATTAGAAAAAGAAACAACAAATTTACCTGAGAAGGTGCTTGAATGGGGGATAAAGGTATTAGAAGTGCGCTTCAATGGAGAACTCGGAGAGAGGATGAGGAGGTGGTAAGGTTACGTTGATCGAATTCCAACTTTCCAAGATAAATTCGATTGAAAAGAAAACCTAATACTACGTATTTGAATCTCTACTAATTTCTCCTGCATATCTTCATACTTCAATTTCGAGGGTTTTTGGGTAGATTTTTTAGTTTCTTTTCCTACCCATTATTTTGAGAATATATCTTCAGGGTTTATGGTTAATTTAGTATATCTTAAGAAATATTGTTTCCTATCTTATGAACGTTTTGTATAAATACTCAACCTATTGATAAATAATAATCAAGCAGGATAAAACCCATTCTATTCTCTATTTCCTATAATTTGTCATGGTATCAAGAGTAGGTTAAATCTTGGGACCCACCGGCGGGATTTAAAATTTTGCTTCCACTATGCAATATTAATACTCTTTAAATTTTTATTTTTTTTGGGTTGGTACACATTAATCATATGTGTATGTTTTTTTTTTGGGAGAATTTTTTTTTTTTGTGGGAGTATGTGAGAAGACTTCCTCCACTATAACAAATCTTTGGAGATGAAGACATTAAATAGCGTTATGCTTGACGCAATTTTTTTTTTTAAAAAAAAAACGGCTCTCCTGTGTCGTGAGACAAGATATATTTGGTTCTCCTTGTGCCATGAGACAAGGTTTGTGAGTTGATTCGAGCATGATTTTGCTCATTTGGATATGAGAGTGTGGTTTACTCTGAAAGACCAATACAACATTTGAGTGTGGTTTACTCTAGAAAAACCAATATTTGATTGGAGCTCGGTTTTGCTCTGGAAAAACCAAAAATTATTATTTGCAGGTTCGAAAAGAATGACGTTCCTGTTTGATTGATGACTGATGAGTTCGAAAAGATGAACGTTCTCATCCTTGAAAAAGAAGAAACAAAAATTGAAGGAGGCATCACAAGAGTGTGCATCTCGACTTCAACAAAGTGAAAAATTTCCAATCGCAACGTTTGTGTTACTGCCGTTACGATTGCGGGAGGGTGTTAGTGATATCGAAAAATATACGTGTGATATATTTTCCCTAGATATCATTTAGAGAATAATATATTTAGGATATTTATGTTAAGATATTATTTTGAGAATATATCTTTAGGGTTTATGGTTATGTTAGTATATCTTTAGGAATATTGTTTCCTATCTTATGAGCGTAGGTTTTGTATAAATACTCTACCTATCGATCAATAATAATCAAGCTATTCATTCTCTCTTCACCCATAATTTGTCAAAGAGTGAGGGTAGAACTATAAAAGAAGATGAAGGAATTTAGTTAGATAAATAGAACTTTATTTTATTATGGTGGAAATGAAACACTTCACCTTTTGAGTTACCTATTTAACATTGTTTTAAAAATTAAAGTCAAAATAAATTTTTAAATTTTTTACGCATGTTACGCCATTTTATTAATTACAAGTAGTTGTTAAAAATAGTTAATAATATAGTTCAATCGATTCTAAAAAATAATATGAAAAAAATGATTTTTTTAGAAATTGTATTTTTCATATTTAATTAGAAAGTATTACTCCGTAAAGAGAACATAGTTGTTTTATCTTAACATGTGCTAAAGAGTCTATAATTTATTTCTTATTTTAAAACCGTGCATCGCACCGGGCTAATTTAGTTTATTAATAAGAAAAAAAGGTAATGACCCAGGCCCAAATACTAGTGTATGAATTGAATTCTGGGTTGTTTGTAAGATTTTGATGATTTTGGTTTTTGGGTGTTGTTCTTTGATTTTGGTTTTTTTTTTTTTTTTTTTTTTTTTTTTTTTTTTTTTTTTTATTATTATTGAGTTTTTAATGACATGCCCTTTGTTAAACATCAGTTAGCATATTTGCCTTGGAGTCCGTTCTTATCTCCAAACTTGCAAATAATAGGAAATGGAGGTAATATTTATAATCTCTCGCTTAAAACAACTGCACCCGTTTTTAACTTGATGCAACCTGAATTTGGGAATTTTGGGTTTTGTTTTTATTTATTAACTATTTTTTTTTTTTGAAATAATATTTATCTACTATATTTAAGCTTGTGCGATACACAATTTCAAACGTAAGCACACATAAACATATTAAACATAAATGGAGCAAAGCAATACATAGTTGATGCAACAATAACGAACAAGTTCATGTTGTTATGTTTAAACAACTTTTTTTTTTTTGACGAATATGTTTAAACAACTTAACGTTCAATGTAGTACAAGTTGATTTATTTGTCATGTGGGCGAAGACGAATCCGGAGTCCTTCAACTGAGACAGGATCTGGTGTATAAATAATCTTTTCATTGCAATTAGCTTTTGATAGTCTAAATCGAGTCACCACATTGTGCAGATAAACTAGGATCTCAGTTCGAGCAAACTCCTTCCCACAACACATGTGTGATCCTCCTCCAAATGGTACGAATACACGAGGTGGTAATTTCTCTTCAAATCTTGAAGGGTTGAATTTATCAGGATTTGGAAAGTATGTTGGATCCATATGTGTTGAGTAAACATTCCAGTGTACCTTATTCATCAAAAATAAATATTTAACTGTCATCAATCATAAACTTCATAGTATTTGGGGATGCCCTGATTTCTCATAGTGAGAGACATTTTTGTAAATAAACCAACAACTTTATTCAATTGTGGAGCCACAATAATGAAAAAGTTATTGATTTATTCACGAAAATGCCCCATGAGAAACAAATTTCGTTTCTCAATAGAGAATTTCCCATAGTATTTAGAGGAAAAATATTTTATGTAGTAGATATGTTAAAGGCCTTTTTCAAATTCATGTATAGTACCTTCCATCCCTTCGGAACTGTGAAGCCGGCGTAAGAGATGTTAGTGGTGGCTTCACGAAAACCTCCAATCACAGGTGGTTTTAGTCTCATAGATTCACATACAACATTCCACGTATATTTCATTTTTAGAGTATCCTCAATAGTCAAAAGCTCTCCTTTTTCTTTTGATTGTGCAATGTCTAATTGCTCTGTGAAAATTAATCATAACACATTGCATGAAATACTACCAGCCAAGAAGTGTAAGATAGGAAACCAAAGAAATATTATAGGCATTCTCAAATACGGTATAATTATCATCAATTTCCACGCAACAATAAATGACAGATAATCTATTTGAAACGAACTTTACCTTTGTTTACATTTTAATATTTAACTAGTGTGTGGTCCGGACGATGCCTCGGCTTACTAGTTTGTACTTGTTTAATTTGCTAATCAAATTCGACTGTTTGGATAGTAAGACTTGTAGGTTTCGAGTTTAAGTCTTGCTATAAACATTTTTTAGTTGTCAAGCTCAATCATTACATAATGGAAACAAATAGTATAATAAGACACAAATTAACTTATCTAAGTTAACTACTCCGTATAATTTTGTTGGATAAAAAAAACACAGTTAATAAATGACTAAGATGACAAGACTCTTAACTTAACTTAAGACTTGTTGGTCTTGAGTTCAAGTCTTGTTATAAGCGTTTTTTAGATGCAAACCTAATACATATGAAAGTGACATGTCATGTTTATAATGACATGTGGCGCAAATCGCTACGTGGAACATATTCTGTTTTAGGAACGTTTTTTAATATATAAGTATAGATTTGTAAAAATTAAAAAAAATATATATATTTTTAATAATACAACTTTGGGATTATGCAACAATATTACTCGGTACAATCTTTGAGAGTGTTATTTTCAAATCTGTAAAAAAAACTTGTTACAAGTTACCATGACACGTGTCATCATGTAATTGGTTTTAATTTTTTTTTTAAAAAAATATTTTTTTAAAATTTCAATCAAAATTGTTAACTTTTATTAACTTATAATTATTTTTAAAAATTAAATTTTAATTTTTTGATAAAACAATTCCTTTTATTTATATATACGCAGTATATATAAAAAATATTAAAAAATAAATTTTTAAAAAAAAAAAAACCAACTTGTTACCACCTCCCCTACCACCCTTCCACTACCACCACTGCTCCCCTCCCCTACGAGCAGTCCTCTCCCTAACCCAGGAATTGTTCGGCCGGTGCCCAGCTCACCCACACACCGTCAGCCGCAGGCCCGGCCCAAATTCGGTTGGGGCCTCAAATGTAAATATGTATGAAGTATATATAATATATAAATTTTATTAAATGCTAACTTTAGCTTAGTGGTTTAGGGAACTCAAGTTTGCCGCACAGAAATCAGTGGTTCAATTCCCACCAACGTCAAATCTCTCCTTTTTTTTTCTTTTTTTTTTTTTTGTTGAAATTTTAAAGCATTCCCACTAACACCCCTTAATGGTTAATATTTTTGGTAAAAGTAATCAAAGCTATTTAATTTCCACAACCATTAATGCATTTCGTTTTTTGTCATTGTAAATAACATAAACCCTCACAACATTTATAAATTTATTTTTTTAAAAAAATAAATCGAGTAGAGAAAATTCATATACCAATTTTTACACTCCATTCTTGACAGGGACTCCAAAAAGGTTGGGGACGGCCCTAATCAGCCAACCTACCTCGTACCTAAGGTAAAGGTTTTCTTATGTTAGGGTTTTGTTTGGGTGAGTGGCGCGACGGGTAGGGGGAGATCGGAGTAACGGGGGGTAGGTCGGTCAGCGGTGGGTGAGTTGGACGACACCAGCGAATTGATTCCTGTGTTGGGGGAGGGGAGTTGCGTGCAGGGGAGTGAGAAAGGGAATGGTGGTAGAATGGTGGGGGAGGTGGTGGTGGTGGCAAGGTGGTGGATAATAATAATAATAATAATAATAATAATAATAATAATAATAATAATAATAATAATAATAATAATTGATTGATTGATTGACTTTGTAGGTTTATTTTTTGATATTTTTACAATAATAATAATAATAACAATAATAATATTGATTATTTTATATCTTTTAAAAATTTAAAAAAACATTAATTAAATTTTTTAAAATCAAATTAAATAATTAAAAAAAACCAATAAAACAATGGTACATGTCAAGGTAACTTGTAAAAACAAGTTACCAACCGATTTTTGCCTACTCCGTATTTAAAATGAACACCCCTAAAGGTTGTATCATTAAAAAAAAAAAAACGGACCAAAGATTGTATTATTATTTGCATTTTTTTTGCAGTAATTTGATTGATAGTATGGATAAACTTGTCATACGTACACAAATTTAACCATCATAATATAGTGTATATAAAATTAAGTACTTGCTCCATCCCAAAGTAATTGACTCATGTCATGATCAAACTTGAACATATAACAATGCATTAATTTGAGTCAAGTGCATATATATGTATGGAATGTAAATGTGGAAAAAAATTGACTCGATCAAAATCGATTTGCATATAAATTTTGAAAATGATATGCATAATATGATAATTTTTTAACATAACTTTAAATATATTTTTGATATTATATGCCTATATATTATTACCTATTTAACAACCTACTGTTTCATGATAATTGTAATATAAAGGTCCAAATAATCCAACAACATATTACATATACTTAATTTTTATGCATTGCTCCTAATCATTATTTTGCTCTAATCATTATAATACTTGTATTACATTTTACGTGGTAATAATTTAACTTTGCATGAAGCTAGCAAATTAATTACTAGTACAATATTTAAAAGGAAAAATACACTTTAATAATCCCAACTATGGGCGATTTACCTACAATAATCCCAACTAACGTTTATTTTCTAATAATCCCAACTATGCCATGAGTTTTCCTCCAGCAGTCCCAACCGGTAAACACAAAGTCAATGACCTGTTATAACAGGTACCATGACACGTGTCAACACTGGATTGGTCAATTTTTTTAAAAAAAAAAATAAAAATAAAAAAAAAAACCCAAAGTGGCAACCACTCTCTCCCCCACCCTAAACTCGCCGGCACCCTAACCACAACCCTCGATCTCACCGGAAATAGGCCGACCAACCACCGAAAATGGTCGGTCGACCTCTACCACCCACCTCCAACCTCTGAAACCGTCCAACCAGCCCTCCCCGACCCCCAAAACGAGATCCCAACCTCGAATTTGACCACCTTAAAGGTCGTCACAGGCATGGATTGGGTCTGGAGGTTGAAGATGATGTCAACGTTGAGAATTCGGTGGGTGTTCGTGGGTGTTTGTCAGCGTGGGTGGTCGTGGAATCATGGGTACGGTGTTCGTGGAATCGTGGGTGTTCAGCGAAGGAGAGAGAAAGAGGCACGAGAAGGAGAGAGAAGGGGGTTTTGTGGGTGTTCTTCGGGTCAATCGGGTGGGTTGCGCTGCTGCGGTTGGTCGGAGGGGATAGGCGACGGTGGAGGCGGCGGAGCCGCAGTGTTGGGTGAAGAAAAAGGATAGAGCCGCCATGGTCTAGGGTTTCATGGTGGGTGTAAGGTGGCTGAAGGGAGGAGATGGTGGCTGGGTGACTTTTGATATTTTTTTTCTTTTTAATTTATTTTTTTTTATATTAAGTCAATCATGTTTTGACATGTGTCGTTTTTTTTTTAAAAAAAAAAAAGTTTACCTTTTTAGCAGGTAACTGGTTTTTGGGACTGTTGGAGGAAAACTCATGGCATAGTTGGGATTATTAGAAAATAAACGTTAGTTGGGATTGTTGTAGGTAAATCGCCCATAGTTGGGATTATTAAAGTGTATTTTTCCTATTTAAAATGGGAAAAGCAAAATCCATAAGAGAGCAAAGTAATAAACATACCGTGTAATACTTTTGCATAAACATCGGGATGGTCAGCAAGATGACCTATTGCAAATGAGATGATTGTGGTTGTAGTATTAAACCCAGCAAATAGGAGAGCAGTTTAATGACCAACTAACTCTTCATCATTTATAAAGTTGTAATCTTGATGATTCATAACCATAACAAGCACTCGACTCAATAAGTCTTGAACATCCATATTTGATAGCAATTCTGCTTTTCTCCTCTTGATTAAATCTAAAAGCTTGGATTGAACAACCTTTGACGCTTTCAAGGCCTTATTGTAGGATGTACCAGGCAAGTTCACTGGCACGGAAAGAAGCCGGTCGGCTAAGGTGTAGTAGGGCTCGGCTAGTTCCCTAATTGCATCTGAATTAATGCCGATAAATATATGACAAGCAAGCGAAAAAACAAAGTCTTTGGATATCAATTGGACCTTCACTTCGTTATAAGGCAACCAATGCGCCTCCAAATGTTGTTGTGCCTTTATATCCATTATGCGTACATAATGTTGCATTGATTCTAGCCTAAGGAAGTTGTGTATTTGCTTGTGGAACAATTCCCATGCTGGAGATCTACTATCAGTATCTATAAGCGATAAGCCTTTCGCAACGCAACGTGGTAGCCAAGTTTTAAATCTGGCTTCATTTGAATATATGAACTTGTTACCAGGAGCACCACAAAAAACAACTATTTTCTCCCTCGCTATTGAGGTCTGGAAGATATCAGCAGAATGTTTCATCATCCGATCAAGTATAAATTTAGCCGGACATGAAACAAAGCTCAAGGTTTCTTCTAGTATTGGCCATCCATTTTCGCCTCGAGGAAGATTAAGATTTGAATTAAACCAATTTTTTTTTGTTTTACTAACAAGGAAAAAGAGGATAATAAGAATAGCAATGCCTTGCATCAAAATCAAAGCCATAAATGAATATTGATTAATGAACGCTCTATGATATGAATTGATTTTAATTTATGAATTAGGATTATTAATGAACGCTTTATAATATGAATTGATTTTAATTTATGAATTAGGATATATATATATATATATATATATATATATATATAGGGGAGGGATCCGGTGAGAATAAGTCCATATGTGAGAATTCATACTTATATGAGAACTGATTTAAAATTTAGAACATTTGGGTAAAAATTTAGAACATACGAGTTAAAATTTAGAACATGTGACTCAAATTAAAATTTTGAACATATGAGTAATAATTTAGAACATTTGTGTGAGTAATATGTTAGAACATCTGATTTAAGAATTAGAACAAGTGATTAAAAATTTATAAAATTTGCTTTATGAAATTTTAAACATATGAGTAACATTTAGAACACTTAATTTAAGATTATGAACGTGTGAATAAAAATTTAGAACAAATTGATATTGAATATAGAAAGTGTGAGTAAAGAATTTAGAACATACGAGTAAAAAAAATAGAACATACGAGTAAAAAAAATAGAACATATAAATAAAAAATCTTAGAAAATCTGGAACATATAATTAAAAATCTTAGAACACACGTTTTAAAATTTAGAACATAAAAGTTAAAAGTTTGGAACAAGTTATTTAAAATTTATGACATCAAGCTTAACTAATTTATGGTTTAGAACATGTGAGTAATAAATTAGAACATTTGATTTAATTTAGAACACCTAAAAAAAAGTTTAGAACATCAGATTTAAAATTTAGAACATAAGAGTAAAAATTTAAAGGACAAGAAGACCCATATCATAAGTAGAGGGGCCCCAATTTCAAAAGGGCTTCAATTCAAGATAATACTTACCTCCGTATTTTATTAGTTGACACATATTTCTTTTTAGGAAGTTTTTTTAAGTTGACACGCTTTCTTTTTGAGTAAGTTTTATACCTTGTTTTTTAGAGTTAAGTATAACATTGGGGTCCAAGTTTTTTATTTTTTCACCTTTTGGGACCTCAGTTTTTTTTTTCACCTCTTGGGACCTATAGTCTAATTTCTGGCCAAAAGTAACCAAAGGTGAGTAAGAAAACATAGTCCCTTAGTTAAAAACTTAGTCCCTTCATTTATTACTCTCTCACACATGTGGTTAATTACAAGGCTAAAGTTTGCTATTAATTTTTATATTTATTTCTCTCCTTTAACTTCAACACTAATTATTAAAAGATTTTTCTTCTCTTCTAAAATTTAATGTTGTTCATGATGGTAGTGCACGTACATGTCGTACAATAACATATTAACAATTAGAGAGGTTAGTAGCTTAGTATGGATTGATGGTGTACAACACAACTGTCATTAACTCATTATATACAATAATTAGAAAACATTATGAACGATAAACAATTGCAAGCACACTAACTAAACACACAATAATAAACCAAAATAAGCTTGTAAATATATTGTTAAAACAATGAATTTTCCGTCAAAAAAAATAAAGTAAAGTTCAATTTATATACTTGTAATTATACGTAAAAATAAATAAATAAAAACTTATCTCAACTTATGCTTCATATTATAAGATGACAATTTATATATTTTTAGTAAAGTAACCCTTTTTAACTTGATAATAATAGAAAAAGAAAACTTCAAATTATACATACGTAGTATATAGTTTATAGTCAGGTTATCATTTTTTAAATAGGTAATTAATTAGTCACATATCATGACTATCGGTCGCCATCTATAGAGCCGCTGATTATTGATAATAGGTTATGTTATGCTTTTCCGTATTTGATATGTATATATTAGATATCAAGTTAAGCGAGGTCTCAATTATATTAATGTTGAAGTCACATATAAAAAGTAAGTAATTAGTAGGTAAAAGTATACGAAATCTACACACATAGTTGAATCGAAATTGGTGCGATTTGTGGTTGTTGGACTCGTTGTGGACGGTGGTTTGAGAACTTGGAGGTGGTGCTGCAATGGTTGGGTGATTTTGGGGAGGTGAAGGTCGTAGGGGTTGCTGGGAATAGTGAAGATGGTTGCCCAAATGCTGAAGGAGAAATTGCATTAAGTTTTATTATTTTTTTTTTTTAAGAAATTGCAATAAGGTTAAGGAATCAACATCATTAGAAGATTACCATCAATTTTTTATAAATATTTTTATAAAATTTTATTTTTTAAAAAATTTATTAACAATTGACCTGTGTTTTTTGGTTTGACAGTATTTATGTTGTTATTTTTTTTTTTAAAGGAAGGGATTATGTTTTTTTTCCCTAAAATGAGTGCTAAGGGACTAAGTTTTTCTCAGGTGAGTTAAATGTGAGTTAACTTGCCGGATTCTTAACTCTAGGTCCCAAAAGGTGAAAAAAAAAAACTCAGGTCCCAAAAGGTGAAAAACTTAAAAACTTAGACCCCAACTTTGTACTTAACTCTTGTTTTTTAAGTGTACCCCACTTGCTTTATCATTCTCTCTCACAGTCTCACTCCATCTCATCTCCTTAATATGTGTGCCTAAACTGAACGTGTCAGCGAAGTACCCATAAATCTATATCTATACTATCTATTAAAAAGTATTTCTTTTAAAGGAAAAGTGTCACCTGGTGGCTGGTACTCTTCAACATAACAGACCCTAAGATGAATTTTTTCTCTCCACGACGGCAACATCTGTGCTAGATGGAGGTCGGTTCTCGAAGCTTGTTTCTTCACCAATTTCTCTGAAAATACATCACCATTAAAATGAAATTGACATAAAAAAGATAAATTTGTGAAATTAAGGATGAAAATTATTGGATGAACAAGAAGCACTAAGCAGCTAAGCTTCAACAGTTCATCCTTGATCAAGAAGCACTGCACGCCATCAAAGAATCAATAATGCTTCGGTTGTTGCACAGCGACCAACACTTTTAGCAACTAATATTAATAGCTAATCAAATAGATCAAGGCTAGGTCCATGGTCCGTCCGCATTTTTTTTTTTGGTGTTCTACCCGATTCACCCTTTAGGCTAATCCGGATTCGGGGATCAGTTCTAAGTGGTCCGCCCGCATTAACAATAAGATCCCTGGCCTATTAAGTTTGTGGTCATCAATAGAACACCACATATCAGATACGTTACAAGACTTTACAACTACTTAATCATATTTATCAATCGGTCACTGTGTTACTGTGTAGTATGCGCGGCACAACCGCACAACGACCACACTACTGACTACACTATAACTAAATGATAAATCGGTTCAGGGGTCATCGTAATTATCTTTCAAAAAAAAGGGGGGTCATCGTAATTAAGCCTGGTCTGATTTTGGACAAATTGATGTGACAAATGATCGGTGTTTTTAGACATGCTAGGACTTTGATTATTACGAGTACTTGCTATTCTATTTTTAGCTAGCAAGTTTTTGTCAGTTTATTAGTTATTATAAAACCTCCCAACTAAAATATTTGATGCTTGAAAAAAAAAAATTGAATGCAACAACCAGTAAAGATATCATAATTTCATGATTGTAGCATTTATTTGTAGGCAATTATCAAATTATAAAATATGTATCTCCAATGTAAATAAAAGCCAACGTGGGTTTTTAACCTACCAATATCTCTACTACTCCTATAGATTAGACTAATCAAATAAAGCAATGTAGCCCTCATCTTTTTTTGTTTGGTTAAATAGCCCCCATCGTTTTCTTTTATTGTTGTTGTATTTTTGGTTGGAAATTTTTTAAAAGTTCTATCTACTTCCTCAATTAAATAAAAGTTGCACATAATATAGATATAAGGTTGAAATTCAATGAGAAATTTATTAAAATGAAAAGAATGAGAACTGAAAAGGGTTAAATGTGCATATATTTTTTAACTAAGGGCCTGTTCACATTTACTTAATTTCATTTCAGTTCAGTTCAGCTCCAATCAATTTAGTTCATTTCAGCTCATAATTTCCCTCTCATAAAATATTTCAGCTCGGTTCAGTTGAGCTCAAATCAGTTCATTTCAGTAAATGTTGTTGGTAAAATACCTGTCGATTCCAATAACAAAATAGAGAAGATGAAAGGGAAAAAAACTTGATTGAAGATCTCAAACCCACAGTCGCGCCGTGGAACAATAATCCACTGCCTTAGAAGCGAAATACGCCACCACCGGTACAGGTTTCCTGATGACGCACGCCCCCCAAGTTTAACGCAACTCTCCCCGTAATTCGTGCACCCGAACCCGAAGAGTGGAATTGGTCAAGAACTGTTTAAATCTCAAAGCGTAGGTTTTTGTTTATATGTTTAAGGTTTTAATCATATAAAAAATTATGAATACAGGAAAGACAATGCTCATATTTATATGTGTCCCGAAGTTAGGAAACAAATAAACAAACCGACCTAAGGAAAAAAGGCGGGCCCGATCGGGCGCAGGATGAAGTTTTCCAGACCTGGTGTCGCGCCCGGTCGGGCGAACACCGCCCGGTCGGGCGATCTAGAAAACCCACCTCGGGCGAGCCATCGGGCGATAGCCGCCCGATCGGGCTCGTCAAAAACTCGAGTCCGTCGCCCGGTCGGGCAAGGGCCGCCCGATCGGGCGCGAGAGTTCTCCTATTTTCCTTAGCCACCTCCGCCCGGTCGGGCGAACCACCGCCCGATCAGGCGCGAGAATCCGTTTGCATTACCTATTTCCAACAATCCCCCACTAATGCGAGCGGATCTTCAACATGAAATCTGAACAGTAAATGAAAGTCTTAATACTTAAATGCTAGTATCCAAAGGTTTGAACTAACACATTAGTGCACAAGGTTTTCAACACTACCCTAGTGAGTATCCTAAGATTTGAACTCCCAGGAGCGAGGAAGGGACCTTGAATACACATACCTTGATTTTAGAGCTTAAGCAACTCCGCCAATCTTGGCCTACACCTTGGGCTCTCATGAGCACTTCAGGAAAACTACACCACAATTTTCCCTTGAAGGAGGCCACCCCTCGTACTCACGTAGGTGTTCCGTCGGTGTAAAAAATACACATTCCCAACACATCTAGGGTCTTTCCTTGCAAGCTTAAAACACATTCAAGCACCTTGCAAACCCAAAATTTTTCTGTGCAAGGGAATAAGAACATTAAGAACGTAAAGTTCAACCCTATCAACTCGTCGGTGCATCTATCAATCCACCTCAACGAGTTCTTAGGCTAGATGCATTAAGGGATACTCCCAACCTCAGTCATTTGGTACCACTATCGTTCCCTACTCGAGTAGTAACTGGGCTAGTGATTCTAAGTCATTTAAGGATCACTATTGTTCCCTACTCTCAAGCAACTGGACTAGTAGTATTAAGAGCAAGCAATACTCAACCTTCCACCTTCGGTGTCATTATCAATCCTACTCTAAGAGCCACTGGGCTAATGGTCTTAAATCCACTTAAGAACCATTATCAATCCCTGCTCAAAGAATAACTGGACAAATGACATTAAGAGCTACGCTCAACCTTACCGAATCCACCTGATCAACAGACCACTGAAAAAAGTTATAGATTCAATAAACATAAATGGTGTAAATCCAACAACGAGTCAACCAAAACAAGGCTCTAGACCCATTCAGAACAAAAGTTCCACAAATTAAAACACTTCGGTGTGTCCATGTAAGCTGTCTCAATTGACCACCCAACCTGGGTTATGGACATATTAAGAGCACTTAAAGCTCAACCTGCAAACGTCAAGCAACAAGTCTACCAAAGCATCTCATAACCATATAAATTAGAGGGTTATCAAGCCAGATCACTTCAGGACGTTGACTCAATTTTTTAAACTTCGTCACTAGAATAATTTAAAATACCCCACTGGATCTTAAATATATTCTCTTAGACAATCAAGCACTTACCTGTGCTTCATCCTAGTATAAGGACCTGCTTGATTCTTCTTTGCTTTCACGCACTCTAACATGAGTAAATAATCATCATCAATCATAATCATAAATATAATAATCATAATCATGTTAAAGCATAGCAAGATCCTAGGCATGATACTAACAAGATTAATAACAAACCCTAGCATGTCACTAAGCATTAAAAATCAAATCTTTAGCCCTAACATGATACTAACATGAATTAATATTAGGAAGAAAATAAAAGGCATCATAGCAATCATATTTAATATTAAAGTTACCCTAGACATGATACTAGGAATATCATAACAACAATGTAAACATGATTTCTACATCATAATATCAATTAAAACAATTAAAGTACTTACTTGGATGCCTCGAACCTCTTTCTAATAACAAAATACTCACGTTAGTAACTTCAAGGAAAATAATAATCAAAGCAATTAAATTAAATAATTGAAAGAGAGATTTGGGACCAAACCCTCAGAAATTAAAACCTTTCACGTCTAGGGCGAAGGCAACTTCGAATATGGCTAGGTGTTTCTAGATCTTGCGAATGCGGAATTTTGTATGAAAAAACAAGAAAGAAAGAAAGAATGCTAAAAGATTAATGCTATTGAGAATTGATGAAAGAAAGATGATAAATAAAGAGAATTAGGTGAATGAGATGAATGATGATAAAGAATAAGGAGAATTAGTGAATGTTGATGATTGTTGATTGTAGATTGATTCGTGAATGAAAACGGAATTTTTGATACGATATTTATAAAGAAAATCGGCCAAAAAAGATAATTTATCAAAACAGAGTCTGAAGATCACAGAACCTAATTGGCGCCAGCCCTAGCTCATTGGCGCCAGGACCAGTGGCTAGCGCCAGACGCCAATGGCTGGCGTCTGGCGCCAATCCTGGTTCCAGGCGCCAAGGCCTGGGGTTGGACGCCAAACCGGCTTTTAACACGTTTTCGAAAATCTGATAACTTTACCGTACTGGAAGATAAAATAATATAATTTCAGTCGAAAATGCTATTTGATCTAATTAAAACTCTAAAGAATCCTAATTGAATTAAGAATGACAAGACCTTCTAGAATGTTCTAGAAGACCAAAACCATTCCTAATTACATTAGGAATGATAAATCATATTAGGCCCTCCCCTAGATCATTGGGCCGTACTTAAAACCCAAACCGGGCCCAGTCTAGTAAATTGGCCATAACTTCCTCAATATTCATTGGAATTGGGCTTATAATATATCGTTGGAAAGGTCTTTGCAAGCCCCATCCAACTACACCACTATTGGACCCATATCATGGACCAACCAAACTGGATCGGCTGTTTTCCTAAAATAAAGTTTTCAAAAACAGAGAGAAGAGAAAAGGGAATATTAAAACTTTCCGCAACACTAGACCTTTCCACACTTTCGTTTCATTCGATTATGATTCGACGTGAAAGGTACTCATCACCGGGTTTGGTTTTGGGGAGACACAAATGGGTGTCTACAGTACTCTATTCCTACCACAACATTCAAGATAGTATTTCATTCATTCCAAAAGAATACAACATTAGTTCATTCAATGCCCAACATACCCATCTTCTTTCAACATCCACAACGAAGGCACCTTAGCAAAACTTCCATATCCTAATCTGCATACAATTGGAGTATAAATTAAATAGTTTCGATAAAAACTTATCAAAGGTTATAGTTAGCAAATTCCGTAACATTAGTTTTAGCATACAACTTTAGACATCACTTATACAAGTTTACAGTGAGTAATAATACTTTAACTTAATCTATGATAGCCAAATAATAGTAACAAATTTAATACTTCATTTGAGTTATCAAAATATGAGTTATATGTAAACTGATACTTTTTACAAGAAATTACCAGTTTAGAGTTTTTTTTTTTTTACTTCCTAATTTATATATATAGTATTAAGTCAAGTATAAGTGATACATAGAAAGTGTAGCAGGAAGAAAAACAAAGAAGAAAAGGGAATAACAAGATTTAAAAAAAAAAGAAAAGAAAAAAATAAATGTGATCTTTGCCAAAAAAAAAAAAAAAATTGTAAAAAAAAAGGTATTTAGGGCGATTAGAATAAAAGGGAATAATAAGTTTTAATTGATGATGAGTTTTAAATTTTAGTGGGCTATGTAAACCAAATTTTGCAACTAACATCCAGTTTTGCAACTTTTAAGGTTAATGAATATATAGCGCAAAATAAAATACATAGTAAAAGTTTTACCTCTGTAGACACCTAAAAATGTCTCCCCAAAACCAAACCCGATGATAAATAACCTTTCACCGCCACTATTGGTCGGGTTTAGTATTTTATCCCGAGAGTGCTTAAAAAATCGTATCTTATTAAATTCTTGTTTTTGAAAGGTCTATGGATCAGTCTTGGTGTTTGGTAAAAGCATAGTTTTAATTTGTTAATTAATTTTAAGCCCAAACCTTTTTATTTTATTATTTTATTTTTTGGCCCAAATATTTTATTTATTTTTATTATTTTCTTATTTTAGCCCGGATAATAAAAGTCAGAAAAAAGCCCGAAATTATCAATCGGCACTTAAAAAGCCGAAAGAAATTAGGGTTAAAAATGAATTTAGACGGAAAAATGGACTGGAACTGACCGTGTCACGGTCAAGCTTGACCGTGTCACGGGAACTCTTCCCGTCTGACGGTGGGACTTCCCGTGACACGGGAGGTCTGCCGTGACACGGGAAGTTCCGTGTCCTTTCCGCGTAAACCCTTGATGCGTTTTCCGTCCCGTTTTCTGAAAGTTTCCCGCGTCACTCCAAAACTGATCGTGTCACGGGAACTTATACCGTCTGACGGTACAATCTAACCGTGTCACGGTACAGTCTGACCGTGTCACGAGATACTTTTTTAGGGTTTTTATCATTTTAGGGTTCCGTGTGCTCCCTCAGCACATTTCCCTATAAATACCCCCTCATTTCTGATGTACGGGGCGACCAGAATTCGATTATTCTTATTTTCTCTCTTCTATGCTCTTAACCTAAACACTAGCCTACCCTTTTCGCTTCAACATTCCTTCTTCAAGCACTCAAAGGAGTCCATATTTTACTCGAGGTTCTATCCTTAAACCAAGGCGTGAAAGGTAGAGTCGTTTGAGGGTTTGGCTCCAAAATTAACCTTGTTTTTATTTAATTTAATTTAATTGTTGTTTTATTATTTCCTTGAAGTTACTAACTCGTTTATTATTTTGTAGTTGCAAGCAAACAGATTCAAAGTAAGGATCATGCTCTTTTTATTATTATTTTTCTAACGATTTTTCTGTTGTTAGAGTTATGATTAAATTGGTTCTTTTTATGTTTATATTTATTCTATTATATTCATTGATCACAATATTGCATGTTAAAGGGAATATGTAATTGAAAATCACGCCTAATAAGATAATTTGGACAACCGGTTTAGGTTCCTTTTTAATCTTGTTGTTTAATCAAGTGATCACAATATTTTAGAATTATATGTTGCATTAATATTCAACCAATTTAGCTTAATAATAGTTTAGAGCAAATTGAATATTTTGTTTGTATGCCTTTGAGATCGCAGGAATCACTTTTCACTATAAGAATCGAGTAGAGGCCAATACGGGCGAATGTGACTCCATGACTCACTTCGTACCATCATCCCCGATCCTCCTTTCGTGGTTCCGAACCATATGGAGTTAGTAATCTCATGGATTATGAATGGGGTGTAACCTTCACGGGTCAATCGTTGTTGCCTGTCGTTGTCCCTTATCGTGGTTGCCTTTTTATGATCCGTGAACGGTTTACAAGTTCCTTAAAAACTTGTTGGCGGCTCCCTACTTTATTTGTCCCTAATCGTAATGTCAATTCCCACTTCCTATGAGTGCCAAGCATATTCCCAACATGCTTTTAACGTAGGCGCACTTCGAACGACGCCTACAATTTGGCGACTCCACTGGGGACGATTCTTAATTATTTATCGATTTGAGTGATCGGTATTTAATTAAGATGAGTGGATGAGACTTGAAAGATTCTTGAAAAAATATTCCTGTGATTAATTTGTCATTTTTGCATCTGCATAGACGTTTTAACGTCACATTCAGGTCTGTCCCGTAGGAAAAATTGGATAACTCGGTTGCGCGCAAAAGCAAACAGGGCACCAGTCAGATTTTCTGATTGCCGTGTCACGGCAGAGTCTGCTTCCTTCGATTTTTCTGAAAAAACGTATGTGTTCTACATGCGTCTTAGCCCCGGGGGATTTAAGCTCTATCAACCCAAAAACGCTCATGGGAATAAGGGTTCATCCGAGTCATTAAATCTACCCAAACCATGGAGTCGAGTTCGATTTCATCACGAACTCGCGGAGCCGCCCGTTGGCATACACCCTCAAGGGAGGCTGCCTTGCTAACGCGTCCAAACTCTTAACCATGGTACCCTTTTGACACCCAAAGCTTGACCAATAGTTGAACATAGATCTTGACTTTAGGTTGCGAACTTTTTTTGCATCATCGTGCCTAAATGCTATGTGTTTGTTCGGTGCTAACCCTAATGTGTTTTCTCTTTTTGTTTGACCCATGACCGAGGGTTTTTATTCTCACATAGTAATTAGTACGGACTTAAAATCGATTAAAATCTGAAAAAAATCACAAAACTGACCTGGAACTGCGCACCGTGTCACGGCATTTTCTGCCGTGTCACGGTGAACAGTGCCGTGACACGGTAAAGGCTACCGTCTGACGGTAAGCCTTAACCGTGTCACGCCAGTCTGTACCGTGACACGGTGCCCAGGAAAGTGTCCCGTCAGTCTTTTTTCTCGATTTTTGTGTCCAGTATTGAGTCGTGTCTAGTTATACGATCAAAACACGTGTCTATAACCTCACCTAATCACTCACATATTATGTCCGCACTTTTTTTTTTTAGTCATGCACCACTTTTGACCGTTTTTTTTAGGGAAGTTTCGTTTGTGTCGTTTTTTTTGGAGTAAGTCGGATGGTATCCTCCCATGTTTTCTTTTTTTTTAATAAGTAGAGCTTCGATATAAAATTTTTTTTTTTTTAATCCGGATAGGTTAAGGTCAAGTTTGGTCATTAAAGGTGTATTTGTTTCGGTGTCACAGCGCTTGGGCAAGAAGCAAGGGTAGATTGTTACGGTTCGAGTCCATACCTCAACAACCTCTCGTACCAAAGAGGCGTACAAGGAAACCACCTCAGTCATCTCCACAAGATCCGTCTCCAGTCTACTTTCAACCAATGGCCACTAAGGAAGACATCGAGAACCTCAACAGGACAACCGAAAGGTTGTCTGACATGATGCAGACACTCACTACTAGAGTCAGCACTGTAGAGCAAGATAAGCAAAACAGTGTTACTGCTGCTGCGATGGACAAGATCAAGGAACAGATGAGTAAGATTTCAGAAGAGTTCACTTATGTGGAACAGCCTGTCACTTCCTCGTCCATAAGAGAGAAACTCCCTGAAAAATTTTCCACTGCTGATATTCCCAAGTTCAAGCCTACTGATAACCCGTTGTTCCATTTGAAGGCTTTTTCTGCAACTATGGCTCTTAAGGGAGTAGATGTGACACTCTTCCCTACGGTGTTTCCTCTTTCCTTAGAGCATGCCTGTCAACAGTGGTTCTACTCCCTAGAATCCAAGCATGTCGCGACCTGGGAAGATGTTGCTGAAAGCTTTATGAACCGATACAAGTGCAACATTCAGGCCAAGACTTCTGAACGTGAACTCTCCATTCTCAAACAGAAAGAGAATGAAGGCTTCACTACTTACCTAAGCAGGTGGAGAGAAACAGCTGCACTCCTGGTAGACCCTCCCAAGGAGAAGGAAATGGTTCGCTTGTTCATTGCCATTCTGACGCATAAATACAAGCAACACTTGAAGTTTCTGCCTTTAAGTACCTTTGAAGCTGTATACGATATTGGAATCAATATCGAAGATGAACTGATGAAGTCTGTTGGTAACAACAATAACAGCAGCACTTGGAAAAACAAGAAGAACGACACTCCTTCTTCTTCGTCTTCTAAGCCCAATAATGCTGCTAACAATATCAACATCAATGATGTGCTGGCCCTTAATGCCTCTACTCAAAGATTCCAAAGGCAAAGGAGGATTTATACGCCTTTGGGAATGACGTATGATGCGGCTTATGACCGTCTACATGGTCAGGGACTGATTATGCCAATTGGACCATTTCCAGAACCTCGACCTGAGAATAGAACCGCCAACTATGACCCCAATGCTTATTGCAAGTATCATCAAGGCAAGGGTCATAACACTGAGAAGTGTTGGAGGCTGAAAGACGCAATCCAAGACCTGATAGATGCTAACCAACTTCCTGTCCCTCCAGGGGGCAAGAAGCCTAACATTCAAATAGGTCCTCTTTCTGATGCTTTGGCTATCATGGGAGATGAAGTCTCCTTTGATCCGTCAATACTCATTCAACCTGTGAATAAACCTCTGCCGGAAGTTGTATTTATCTCAAACACTGAAGAAGTGAATGGGATTTGGGATAGTGATGATGAAGACGTCTATCTCAAAGACATAGCCTGTTCATCTCTCGGCACCCGTGAAGATGTTTGGGGGGACCTTGAGGTCAAGGTTCTCACCAGAAGTGGACGGTTGCAACAACCTAACCCACCTCCACCACAATCAAATCCGATACTTGATCCCATCGACCCTGTGAATAGCGATGTGGTCAAACAGCTGCAAAAGACCAAGGTGGAGATGAATATATGGAAGCTTTTGGCCACTTCCCACGAGCATTGAAAGGCTGTAATGAATGCTCTGGTGAAGATAGGAGTTGATGACGACATGACTCCTCAAGGATTGGTCAACTTTCTCACTACTGAGTTGCCGAGTACCAGCAATCTGATCTCCTTTTCTGATAAGGATCTACCCCTGGAAGGGGACCAACATAATAAGGCCTTACACCTCATTGTAGTGTGTAGGCAGATGAATGTTCCTATGAGCCTGGTTGATAATGGCTCTGCAATCAATGTGTGCCCACTCCGTACTGCAAGGAAGTTGGGTATAAAGAACGAAGAATTGACTCCCTCCACTCAAGGGATTCAAGCTTACGATAATACTCGCCGTCAAGCCGTGGGTACCATCGTACTGAATATAACTACTGGGGCTATTGAACGTCGCACCAAGTTTCAGGTGGTGGACATTAAAGCCTCTTTCAATCTGTTATTAGGACGCCCTTGGCTTCATGAGCTAAAGGCGATTCCGTCGTCGCTTCACCAGAAAGTGAAAGCCATAGTGGGAGGGATTCCGATTACTATTGATGCTTCTCCTATGCGCATTCAAGTTATTGATACCCCTATCGTCCATGTTGAACACGATGAGGAAGATGAAGATCTGTGGGGATTTTCTTTAGATGATGTTCTTGCGATCGAAGAAGAGGAAAAGTGTCATCTCGACTTCGATCCTTATTCAAACACTAGTATCAACGCCATTATGAAGAAGCAAGGTCACTTCCCTGGAATGACCCTTGGGCTCAAGAAGAAAATGGCTAAATCTTGGGGCCATCCTGGTGCAGTCAAGAAGGACACTTTCGGCTTAGGATTCGAGCCGACAAAGGAAGACCTGAAACGGGTTGCGTTGAAATTGAAGGCTCGCAACAATGCTCGAATCACGAAGACAGAAATGGCCATGGATCCATATCCGTTCACTCTCAACGGCCAGTACATCAAATGGCCATGAATTCCCCGAACCATTTGTCCATGATGGGATCCGTGAACCAGGATTTGAGGTATTCCTCGATTGTGACTTCATCGATGAAGAACTCTCCACAGTCGAGAAGTCAGCCAGCCTGAACTCTGATGATCTGGGAATTAACCTTCTTTTTGGAATGGAGAAAAATGAATCCAAGCCGGTCTGCAATGATAACTCTGAGCTCGTTCAAGCGGTCATAGCAAACAAGGAGTTTGATCCCTCCGAGTTAATCGTCCAAGCTGACAACATTTCAAGGGGATGGCGCAAGACATTGAGGATCACTACGCCAAGTGGAGAGAAGTTGGAAATAACCGCTGGCGAGGGTCCTATGTTTGATGAGTCTGGGTCCGAGTCCGAGTCCGAGTCTAAGTCTGTAGATGAGTCCTTAGAGTTTGAGGCCGACCCTCTTTCTGCTATAGAGTTCAGCCCTGAATCTTTTGTTGAGCCTTATCCTTCTAGTCCTAATAATTCTGGTGAGGTCGCAGCTGACCTTGCCTCTCTTGATGTATTAGCCAGTGAATTAAATGAAATGAATACCTTTGCTTACGATGTGTGCCATTCCCCTAGCCCTGATCAATATTTCTTTGCTAATGATAAAAATGACAAAGAAATAATAAAAGCAATGGAAGAACACGAAAATAAAACAGCAGTTATTGAAGATACAGAAACAATTAATATTTCCAATGATACAACTGTTAAAGAAGTAAAAATTGGATTAACACTAAGTCAAGATGAACGCAAAGAGCTAATTAACTTGCTTAGTGAATTTGTTGATGTATTTGCTTGGTCATACCAAGATATGCCAGGAATTGACAGGGATATAGCTCAGCATACGATACCACTCATTCCAGGTATGAAGCCTGTCAAACAAAAGCTGCGCCGAATGAAACCAGATGTGGCTCTCAAAATCAAAGAAGAAATCAGGAAACAATTGGCCGCAGGTTTCATCAGAGTATCCAAGTATCCGGAATGGATAGCAAATGTGGTCCCAGTTCCAAAGAAGGATGGAAGGGTCAGAATGTGTGTTGATTACAGGGATCTCAATAAAGCAAGCCCAAAAGATGGGTTCCCTCTACCTCACATTGACATTCTGGTCGATAATACAGCAAACCATGCACTCCTGTCATTCATGGATGGTTACGCCGGATATAATCAAGTATTGATGGCCGAAGAAGACATGGAGAAAACCACATTCATCACACAGTGGGGTACATATTGCTATACGGTAATGCCATTCGGGTTGAAAAACGCGGGTGCCACCTACCAAAGAGCAGCTACAACACTTTTACATGACATGATGCACAAAGAGGTGGAGGTCTATGTTGATGACATGATTGTCAAGTCTAAAGATCGCCCAGGCCATATTGTCGCACTTTGCAAATTTTTTGCAAGACTCCGTAAGTATAACATGAGATTAAATCCAGCAAAATGTGCATTCGGAGTCACGTCAGGCAAATTACTTGGATATGTGATCAGTTCTCGAGGGATTGAAATAGATCCTTCAAAAGTAAAAGCGATCATGGCCATGCCACCACCCAAAAATGAGAAGGAGATTCGAGGCTTCATTGGAAGGTTGCAGTACATAAGTAGGTTCATATCAAAGCTCACAGCAATATGCGAACCTATATTCAAGAAGCTTAAGAAGAATGTCCCAATCACATGGGATGATGACTGCCAAAAGGCTTTCGACAAAATCAAAGAGTATTTGGCAAACCCACCCGTGCTAGCGCCAGCAATACCTGACTTTCCTCTTCGACTCTACCTTACAGTCACAAGAGAAACGATGGGGGCAATGCTAGCACAAGAGATCGAAAGCAAGGAGAATGCAATCTATTACTTGAGCAAGAAACTCCAAGGATATGAGACGCGATACACGCCACTCGAGAAGTTGTGTCTCGCACTTGTATGGGCCGCACAAAAACTGAGACATTACATGCTCACTCATACAGTGCATGTCGTGTCTAAGATGGATCCTCTCAAATATCTGTTCGAGAAAGCAACACTCAACGGCAGATTATCAAGATGGATAGTCAATCTAGCTCAATTTGATTTGAGATTTGTGCCACAAAAGGCCATCAAAGGTTCTGCAGTTTCTGACTTCTTAGCAGACTTTCCGCTAGAAGAAGCTGAGAAAGAAGATGAGTATGATTTCCCTGACGAAGATTTACTCATGACCGAAGACGATAGTTGGACGCTCTACTTCGATGGAGCTTCAAACCAAAAGGGATGTGGTGTGGGAGTCTTGCTCGTATCACCCAATGAAGAACACATCCCAATGAAGCTCGACTTTGATGTCACCAACAATGCCGCAGAATATGAAGCATGCATTTTGGGATTAGAAACAGCTGTCGCCTTGGGAATCAAGAAACTCAGAATCTACGGTGACTCTTCACTAATCATTAACCAAATCTCTAAGAGATGGAAAGTGAGGAGTGAAAGTCTCGCTACATATCAAGCTCACCTGGAAACTCTCACGGAGCAACTAGATGAAGTGGAGTATACGTATCTGCCAAGAGAAGAAAACCAGTTCGCTGACGCACTAGCTAAGTTAGCATCAATGGTGCGAATTCCAGCTGACACGATCAGAATGCCATTGACCATAGAGAGAAGGTATGAACCAGCTTATGTTCATGCACTTGATGATGAACAAGAATCACAGGAGGAAGACGAAGAACCATGGTATACAGACATCCTTAATTATGTGACAAGAGCAGAGTATCCTCCTAATACTGATAAAAGGGCACGCCGTGCTTTGAGGCTCCTGGCCTCACAGTATGTGCTCATCGAGGGAGAACTCCATAAGAGAACCGCAACAGGAAGGAATCTCTTATGTATAACCAAGAAAGACGCACATAAAACCATGGAAAACCTTCATGCTGGTATATGTGGAACTCACATGAATGCAAAGATGTTAGTCCAAAAAATTCAACGACAAGGTTACTATTGGACTACTATGGAGCGAGATTGTCACGAGTACGTCAAAAAATGTATGAAGTGTCAAATCTATGCAAACTTACAGCATGTTCCACCTTCACTTCTCTACACATACACTTCTCCATGGCCTTTCTCCACTTGGGGCATTGACATCATTGGCAAAATCTCACCACCAGGACAAGGAGGGCATGAATTCATTCTCGTAGCAATCGACTACTTCACCAAATGGGTCGAGGCAGCCTCATATGCCAAACTGACGGCAAAACACGTAGCTCAATTCATTGAGAAAAATATTATATGCCGCTATGGGGTACCACATGAGATGATCAGTGACAATGGAACACATTTCCAAGCCGAATGTGCGGAATTGTTACAGAAATATCATATAAAACATCATCGATCATCACCTTACAGACCACAAACAAACGGAGCAGTCGAATCGGCCAACAAAAACGTGAAGACCATCATAGAAAAGATGACGGAAAATTATAAAGATTGGCCAAGTAAGCTACATTTTGCCCTTTGGGGTTATCGAACCTCTGTTCGTACATCGACAGGGGCTACCCCCTTCTCCTTGGTCTATGGCGTCGAAGCTGTACAACCAATCGAGCTCGAGATACCTTCTCTCCGAATCGCATTGGAAAGCCAACTAGATGAAGTCGACTGGATTAGAGCAAGATACGACGAACTGGTCTTGCTTGATGAAAAACGCTTGGCAGCTTTGCATCATGTCCAAACCTACCAACAGCGTATGGCACGACATTTTAATAAAAAAGTCAAAACCAGGAATATCAAAGAGGGTGAACTAGTGCTTAAAGCACTTCGCAAAAATGTGTTAGATCTAAGAGGAAAATTCAGACCGAACTGGTCAGGCCCGTACATTGTTAAAGCCATCCTGTCTGGCGGAGCGGCACAATTGGTAGACATGGACGGCAACGGCTTCCATAATTTAACCAACTTGGATCAACTCAAAAAATTCTACACCTAGTCGCATGGGTTCATGACCCAATAGAGCTACGTCTGGCCTGATTCCTTTTTAGGATACGTAGGCAACCCCTCAAGGGGGCCCGGCCACTTTAAAATAAAAAAATCCTCCCTCTATTGCTTTAATACGTGCCCGATTCAACATTGCGTCACGACAAAAAAAAAAAAAAAAAGGGTAAATATGCCGCGACACGGGAAGAATTCCCGTCTGACGGGAAAAAAATCCCGTGTCACGGCAAACTCTGAACGGCAAAAAAGAACAGAGTACCTCCCGTGACACGGGATTTGTTCCCGTCTGACGGAGAACTATTTCGTGCCACGTCACCCTGTCTGCCAAAAAAAAAAAAAAAAAAAAAAAAAAGTTTTGCCGTGACGCGGGAACTTTAACCGTGTCACTGGACCTTTTGACCGTGACACGGCTGATTTTCAGTTTCCCGTTTTATTTATTGGCGCATTCGTTGCGAATTTCCTGTTCGAGCTTTGTTCTTCCATTGCGTCCGACTCCTAGACTCGGATAATATATAAAAGTCATTGTAATTTTTATTTAAGAAATAAATGCGCTATTATTATTAAAATAAATGCGATTACAATATTGGCATCATACGCCTTATTTTAAATAAAAATTAAATAATAAAATGCAAAGCACTATTGAACTAATCTCTCTTCTCTTTAGGAACATCCTTCTCTTGTTCAATTAGGTCGGCCTTCACCATTAGTGTGTCTTTTGTAGCCCGAACCGTCACACCCCAAGTCGAACTTTCACCCCTTTCACCTTTCTTGAACTTTTTCGGTTGCTTCTCCCTATACACCATCTTTTCTTTACCCTTTCCTTTCACATAGGTCTTCTTTCTTGGCATCTTAGGAGTCTTAAACTCAATTCCTTGTGTTCTCGGACCTAGGCGGTCTTTAAGAGGAGCTTTCTTCTCTCCAAGACGACTCTTTACATCAGGCTTACGCGATCCGAATCGTTCCCTCCTACTTCTAGGATTCAACCACGCCTTGTATGCACTAGATAATGGAGGAGGAGCTTGGTCACTTGCAGAAACGGTCCACAAAGGCCTTCCAATCCAATAAGCCTCGTACTTGTGAACGTTACTTTCATGCAACGATACTTCACGAGGACTATCGTTATAGCGTGGAATTACTTGTTCCAGTCCATACTGCCACATTAGTCGAGAGGGACAGTAAAAAGTCAGTTTGGAGATACTAGGAACACAGCAATATGGAGTTTCATTCGTGCCAACCATCCTAGTAAGCCTCCACCAAGGCACCACCCAACGAATGGAAAATTCTCTCTTTGCAAAGAAATTTTTCCAATCTTCATACGACATGTTCGCAGAATAATTCTTCTTCCTACGGACTAAGTCGTTAGGGCCATATTTTTCAATGTCGTCGGGGGCTTCAAATAATTCCAAACGCTCCATCAACCAAATCTGCAAAACAAGAAGACAACACGAATATAATAATAAAAAAAAAAATAAAAAAAAAATAATAAAAAAAAAAAAAACTGCAGATTCCCGCGACACGGCAGTTTTGACCGTGTCACGGCAGACCCTAACCGTGACACGGTGACTGTTTTGTGTCACGGGGGATATCCAGAGCGTATTTTTACCTGTAATAGTACCAAAGAACCCTTCCTGATGGCTTTCCGGTCAGATTTTGCCTCGTCAAGGCCGCGAAATGTTTCTCCAAGGCACGTCGGCATAGGAGATCTTCCAGATTCTACATGCTCAAGTACAGACGCTAGACAAGCATGTCCTACCCTACCGTTTGCAAATAGTATCTTGCTAAACATGCAAAAATTATATGCCCTTCTACGATATACATGATAAGATTCAGAGATAGGGCGATTAAAATATAAGTTAGCAAATTTTTCTAAGTCTACTTCATTACCACAAAAAATTCTATTTAAATTTGGATCTGTTAGATTCAGATGGCGTTCAAAGTCTTGGTAATAATATTCACGTAAGGTAGGCATGGCTATAAGATTCCTAGCAGGAAATCCAAAGATTGCACCAAATTCCTCCGGTAGAGGACAGATTTCATCATAATCAAATTTGAAACAATGCGTTTCTGGACTCCAATAGTCTAATGCTGCTCTAAGAAAATCATGTTCAATAGCTACATGTCGCAGGGCTAGCAAACCCCTGACATGAAATAATTCTAACTCTCTTTTTTCAGCATTGGTCAAAGAATAAGACCAGTCGCGCAATGTATTATCAAAATTCTGAGACATGATTATTGAAATATGAAATTCTAAAATATTTTGTGTTTCGTAATTATGCACATCATGAATAATCTGGTCTTATTTTATAGCAAAAGCGCTCGGAACTGCCCAGAACTTATCTTTTCGCACGCGTGAAACAAATCGCTGAATGATTCGTTTCCCGTGACACGGGAAATTCCACCGTGTCACGGGAACCTTTGCCGTGACACGGCAGGTTTTGCCGTGACACGATAAACAGTGCCGTGTCACGGCACTTTACGCGCCTGATTTTTTCATCTTTTCCGTATCTATCCGGATTTTTTTTGTAATACTTTCTTATCTTTAACATTTATTTTTTTAGTCTTTCCTGAGAGTTTTATTTCTAATAAAATTCTCACCTTTTTTATTTTTATCTTATAGTCTTCTCTGAGAGTTTTATTTCTAATAATATTCTCACCTTTTTATTTTTGTTTTATTTGTTTTCACGAAGATTTTTTTAAATATATATTCATTTACTCATCATTTTATTTTTTTTTCTTTTCTTTTCTTTCGGGGAAATTTTATTTTGAGTATTTTCTTTATTTATTTCTTTTGGGGAAGGTCGGTACCCTCCTTTACTCCACTTATATTCTTCGTCGCGTCATTAATAAGTACACAATCACACACAAAGAGTCTCAAACACACACTAACACACGTAATAATAGATGTATAAACTGTAAATAATGTATAAAGAGTTGTAATACAATATGTCAAGTGTCATCATAGCATGTACAAAGAGTCATAATACAAAAACCCTCGGTCAAAAATCTCTAGAGTCAGAATCAGTCGCGTCTCCACCCTGGGTAGGTGGTTCGCCCTGGGTATATGGGAACGGCGAACCAAAGAGTCCCTCGACCATCCGAGTACGGGGAGTAGCGTCCCTACTAGTCCCCGTAGGCCCAGTAGTAGTCAAGCTCAAAGCAGGACCTGTCCAGCCGGAGAACGGAGTAGACTGGCCCAAAGATACTGGAATCGTCGGCGAAGGCATCGTCCCATACAGCGGAACCGAGAACAAACCCGACACTGGTGGAGGAATCCCAGATAATGGGGCCGAGAATGAACCAGGATCCAAAGGAGACCCAAACTCAGGAACTGGAGGCTGTGAAAATGACGGACGCTGAGAAGACTGACCCTGCTGCCACTGAGCCTCCTGGAACGGCTGAGTAGTCTGTGGCTCTCGCTGAGAACGCCGGCGAGCCTCGGGAGATCGTCTACCACGACCAAGCTCCTCCTCGTCCGAGCCTCTGGGCCTCGAGCGCGAGCGGGACCTCCGTCGCTCCTGAAAAAACACAAAATCAAAAGATGTCAATGATACAAAATAAAACAAACGGTAGAAATAATAATAAGTGATACCTCAAGGACGTCGCTAGAGCTCCGACAACTCGCACCACGCCGAAGCTTGATAATACAATACTTCAGCGCGTCCACCAGCTTCATGATTTCCATCACCTCTGGGCGGTTAGGCTGAGGATAAAAACAAAGAAAAATCAGTAATAAGCAGCATTAAAGGAGTGGATAATGCGTCAAAGAAAACTCACTGGCTCAAAAACCTCGGGCACGGACTCCTGCGCCTGTCTATAACCCTCCGGCGCGTCGGCAATATGATCCTCCGTGATACCGATCGGCCCAGGGTAGCGGACAGACTGAGGAGGAATCTGAATCCTCCCCACAGGGTGAATGGTCGTCTGAAAAATATGATCAAATAATCAAGTTATTTGACTATTTGAAACAGAGACTAGCAAAGAAGATTCTCGAAAGAAATCATACCTCCGGAAGACGGGGCGGAGGAGCCAGAGAGGGAAGCAAATCCCGCGCGTAGTCACTCTCCATGCGAACGAGCTCCTGCCACGGAATAGTGTAGCGCTCTCCCCTGTTGATCAACCCTCTGATCAAGCGGGAGTCCAGCATCGACTCTGGCGGAGAAGAAGGCACCACAAAGCGATCGCCGCTATGCTGACGGACGACTCGCTCCCCCAAATACCAGACGAAGCGCCCAGTACCAACCAAGATGGTACGGTACGCTGAAAGACGTAGGGCCTCGGGCAGGTCAGTCATCCCGGCCCAAGGACGGTACTGGACATCGATGGGGACCTGAAAATCATGAAGAGTTAGGCGTGAACGACGGAAACAATATCAGAAGGAAAGAATGTGACAAAACTAATCCTTACGCCAACAGAAGAGGTGCCACGACGTAGTAGCCCGCGAAGTGCTGGAACAGACTCCACCCGCGACTCTCCTCGGTCGCGCCAGCTGGCCCCGACAGGAAAGTCGTGGACCGCTCCTCGACGCCGGCGAGGGGCCAAGCCTGGGAAGTACTCGTAGAACCATATCTGCAACAAAGTGATACTTAGTACACGAACCGAACAAGCCGAAATGAAACAAGAAGGGAAAAGATCATCACCTCTACGACTCTCCACAGGCCGTAAACGGTGATAGGAGACTCATCATTCAGCTGACGGCAGCCATGACGTAGGGATAGAAGAAGATCCGCGTACCCAAGACTGGCCCAGCCGTAGGATCCTATCTCGGGAATCCTGGCCAAAGAGGGGAGGTAGCAGAGGAGCACGCGTGAACTCCTATCAGGAGAAAGAGTCATAGAGATCAGGATCAAGATGAAGATCCGCACCCGCTGCTCGGCCGTCGTATCCTCCATATCAAAGCCACGGGCAAGAACTGAAGCCGACTCCGATCGTCCACTCCTAGGACCACCTCGAGATACTGGTCGAGTCCTGATGTGCTGAACAATCGGACCCAACAAATCAGCTACCTCAGCCGATGCCCAAGATAGATCGGACATCTGGCCTACTGCCCGATCAGTAAAGCGCAGCCAGCTGATCATGCTGAAGTCTAAGGGGGTCACCGTCATCTCCCCCCAAGCAAGGTGAAACGTGTTGGTAGTATCCAAGAAATACTCCAACAATGCGCGAACGACCGTCGCACCGCAACCCCGGGGGCTGCGAAACCCTACAACTGCCGAGTAAAAATCAACCAAGCCGGACGACTCCCATAAAGCGCGCGTAGCAGGATCCCTCGTAATAACCTGGTGAAGCCGAGGGATCAAATCACCGGCTCCGGAACCGTGCTGGCGTAGTGTACCATCGACTATGCCAGAGAGTGCGCGGTGAGAGACGTGGTTTTCACGATAGAAAACCAGCTGGTCCGGGGTCCATGAAGGTGGAACCCACCTATTCCTACTCGTAGATGTCCGAGGCTCGGACTCCAAGACGTCATCGTCCATGTCCTCAGGGACCGTGGGAGTGTCCTCTCGAAAAGCCCGACGCCGGCCGCGGGTGGAAAGGTCGCAGTCTCGTCGTCTAGGCATGCTATTGTCAAAATCTAAATGTTTAGCATCATTTCCTAAACATTCAATTCAAGTTGCATATTTATAAATAAAAATCTAAATACTTAGCATCATTTCCTAAGTTATTTAGTTCTTTATTGAATTATAAATGTTTAGCATCATTTCCTAAATATTTTAAAATTGCAATCTAAAAACTTAGCATCATTTCCTGAGTCATTTAGTTGGTTATTGAATTATATACCTCAAGGCTAAAATTTGGCAAAATTATGGTATTTAGTTTCTCCATGACAAACTAATACTACAGTTCTCCTAGCCGCATGATACTATGTTCTCCATGACAATATAGTACATATGCAAAATATGAATCAACACATCATTTCACAAAAATTCACCATTTCAAAGCATGAACATTATTTCACAAAGTAGCACCCAAAAATGGTGATTTGTTCAATTCTCCATCAAATCATGCAATTTTTGTCTCAAATTTCTCACAAACACACATGTACAAATAAAATCATGGCAAGAATTTCAACATAAAGCTTCAAAATCAAAAACCCCCAAATTGATTTTTTTTAGGGTTTGTCATGAAATTGTTAATGTGAAGCAAATTCAAAGCAAAAATCAAAGGGAGCTTACATGGATGTGTGTAAAAAGTCGAAAATGAGGAGAAGATCGAGGAATTACAACAAAATTGGTGAAGTTCGAACTCCAAAACTCGAAAATATGTTCCGGTCACCAGCGCAACTGCCGCGACACGGGAAAGACTAACCGTGTCACGGTCAAAAGCAACCGTGTCACGGCAAACCTTCAAAGCTGACAGGACTCCGGTGAACTGGACGGCAGCACAGGAACAGAAACAGAAGTAGCAGCAAAACAGCAGTAGCGCAGTAGCTAAACAGCCGCAGCAAAGCAAAAAAGGTGAAGGAAAAAAGAAAAAAAAAAAAAAAGAGAGACTAACCGTGTCACGGTCGCCGTTACCGTGTCACGGCGAGCTTTGAACGGCCGGCGGTTAACGCCAGGCGTGGCGCGACAGCTTTTGGAAAGAGAGAAGCTAAATTGGTGAATGGTAAAAGCAAATGTGAAAGCAAGAAGAAATATGAAATGAAAAAATGGTGCACGCGGATTTAAAGGCGGAAAAGGACAAAAAAGAGCCGTTGTTGACTGATTCAAACAGCGAAAAAAAAAAAAAAGAAAAAAGGAAAATATGTGTCCCGTGACACGGGATACTAGTCCCGTCAGACGGGAATCCCTGACCGTGTCACGGGAACCTTCTGATGTGGCGCGGCAAATCCGAGCCTGGTCAGGGAATATTCTTAGCTTTTTGACCAGCTTGGCTGACTTTCCGAGTTTATTGGGTGATTATTTTTTTCGCTACAGTTACGCGGAAAATCCCAACTGATGTTTAAGGGGGACTAAAGTTACCATTTTACCCCTGGCAAGTGTTAAAGCCTATTTTGCGGCATTTTAAACATTTAATATGGTCGGATAATCGGCCCAAAATTGTGAATCATTTACAGCCCATGTTCGGGGATAATCAAACCACCATACACTTATCAATTTTCAGCAACCGTCGGCTTTCCTCAGGCTTGGAAAGCGTTATCGGTGGATTTTTCTTCAAGTATAGAAAACCGCCAAGTCGGCTTTCCTCAGGCTTGGAAAGCGTTATCGGTGGATTTTTCTTCAAGTATAGAAAACCGCCAAGTCGGCTTTCCTCAGGCTTGGAAAGCGTTATCGGTGGATTTTTCTTCAAATATAGAAAACCGCCAAGTCGGCTTTCCTCAGGCATGGAAAGCATCATCCGTGGATTTTTCTTCAAGTACAGAAAACCACGAAATTCCTTTGTCGGCTTTCCTCAGGTATGGAAGGCATTATCGGTGGAATTCTTCAAGCATAGAATGACACCAAATTCGTCTGTCGACTTTCCTCAGGCATGGAAAGTATTATCCGGTAGCTTTCTTCAGGCTTAGAAAGGTACCAAACTCTTCAGTCGGCTATCCTCAAGTATGGAAAGCGTTTCAATCAATGTCACTCGGTAGATTCCTTCAAGCATAGGAAAATACCAAACTCGTTTGTCACCGACACGCTGGTGCCAGATATGTATTCTGTCCCTTTACTCTTTTATCTGTGGAATTAACATTTTTCTGCAGGTATCGGCGTATACAGAGTGATTTAGGATCGCAGAACGTCTTAAATCATTCTCCGTCCCTATCGACTACTTTGACTATCGTTTTCAAAACTGACGTTTCTACAAACTCAGTCAAAGTGGGGGCTTCTGTAGACACCTAAAAATGTCTCCCCAAAACCAAACCCGATGATAAATAACCTTTCACCGCCACTATTGGTCGGGTTTAGTATTTTATCCCGAGAGTGCTTAAAAAATCGTATCTTATTAAATTCTTGTTTTTGAAAGGTCTATGGATCAGTCTTGGTATTTGGTAAAAGCATAGTTTTAATTTGTTAATTAATTTTAAGCCCAAACCTTTTTATTTTATTATTTTATTTTTTGGCCCAAATATTTTATTTATTTTTATTATTTTCTTATTTTAGCCCGAATAATAAAAGTCAGAAAAAAGCCCGAATTTATCAATCGGCACTTAAAAGGCCGAAAGAAATTAGGGTTAAAAATGAATTTAGACGGAAAAATGGACTGGAACTGACCGTGTCACGGGAACTCTTCCCGTCTGACGGTGGGACTTCCCGTGACACGGGAGGTCTGCCGTGACACGGGAAGTTCCGTGTCCTTTCCGCGTAAACCCTTGACGCGTTTTCCGTCCCGTTTTCTGAAAGTTTCCCGCGTCACTTCCAAACTGACCGTGTCACGGGAACTTATACCGTCTGACGGTACAATCTAACCGTGTCACGGTACAGTCTGACCGTGTCACGGGATACTTTTTTAGGGTTTTTATCATTTTAGGGTTCCGTGTGCTCCCTCAGCACATTTCCCTATAAATACCCCCTCATTTCTGATGTACGGGGCGACCAGAATTCGATTATTCTTATTTTCTCTCTTCTATGCTCTTAACCTAAACACTAGCCTACCCTTTTCGCTTCAACATTCCTTCTTCAAGCACTCAAAGGAGTCCATATTTTACTCGAGATCCTATCCTTAAACCAAGGCGTGAAAGGTAGAGTCGTTTGAGGGTTTGGCTCCAAAATTAACCTTGTTTTTATTTAATTTAATTTAATTGTTGTTTTATTATTTCCTTGAAGTTACTAACTCGTTTATTATTTTGTAGTTGCAAGCAAACAGATTCAAAGTAAGGATCATGCTCTTTTTATTATTATTTTTCTAACGATTTTTCTGTTGTTAGAGTTATGATTAAATTGGTTCTTTTTATGTTTATATTTATTCTATTATATTCATTGATCACAATATTGCATGTTAAAGGGAATATGTAATTGAAAATCACGCCTAATAAGATAATTTGGACAACCGGTTTAGGTTCCTTTTTAATCTTGTTGTTTAATCAAGTGATCACAATATTTTAGAATTATATGTTGCATTAATATTCAACCAATTTAGCTTAATAATAGTTTGGAGCAAATTGAATATTTTGTTTGTATGCCTTTGAGATCGCAGGAATCACTTTTCACTATAAGAATCGAGTAGAGGCCAATACGGGCGAATGTGACTCCATGACTCACTTCGTACCATCATCCCCGATCCTCCTTTCGTGGTTCCGAACCATATGGAGTTAGTAATCTCATGGATTATGAATGGGGTGTAACCTTCACGGGTCAATCGTTGTTGCCTGTCGTTGTCCCTTATCGTGGTTGCCTTTTTATGATCCGTGAACGGTTTACAAGTTCCTTAAAAACTTGTTGGCGGCTCCCTACTTTATTTGTCCCTAATCGTAATGTCAATTCCCACTTCCTATGAGTGCCAAGCATATTCCCAACATGCTTTTAACGTAGGCGCACTTCGAACGACGCCTACAACCTCTATCTTAATTGCTAGATACCTCTGTTTGTTTGCAAGCTGTTGCAGCAACTCTCTTTTAAAATCTTCCATAGCTTGTTGTTGTTGTGCTTTATGCTCTTCAAGTTCTTGTTGTTGCCTTTGTTTACAGTCTTCTAACTCTTGTTGTTGCTTTTGATGGCTTTCTTCTAGCTCTTTTATCCTCTGTTCTTGTTCTTGTATTTTTTGTTGTTGTTGCTCAACAAGTCTTCTTTGTTCCAATTGTTGTTTTCCTTTACCACGTAGTGCAGTCCCTTTTCCACGAACATACCCAGACCTTGGCTCTAAAACTTGAATTAATATCTCTTCTTGTGTCATTGAATCACCAACAGTAGCAACTACATTTTTCAGTTTTTCCTACCACGTAATCAAAGTTTTAAAATGAACTTATAATTAGATTAAAGGAAAATTTATATTACATCAATCAGAGAATATATGATATATGTGACACATACATGAATTATTTTAGAACGTGTGCCATCAGCCCATTCAAGTTTATCTTCTTTGTTTGTATGTGTATGCTGAACAAGCCATATCACATCTGCAGTTGGCTTCACACCATCGTTATCTTTTGTCTAACATAACAAAAATGACTTTGCTTTAGGGTCATGTAGGGAATAGTTTCAAGCCTTTAAAATCCCACTAGCTTGAACCCCACTGTGATCATACACTAAAGTACGGTGGCGTCCAAAAGGGAAGAAGATAGAGCAAAAGAGTCGCCAACAAGTTTTTAAGGAACTTGTAAACCATCACGAGGTGAAGGTTACACCCCTTAACGATCCAAGAGATCGTCAACTCCATAAGGTCATGAACCAAATAAGGGTTCGGGGATGATGGTACAAATCCAACCTAAAAGAGATTGAACCTGCCCTAATAATAGGCCTCTACTTTATTCTGCTCGTATTCATGTGCGCTTTCCAATTAACATACAATCAATAGGATTAACCCTAAACCTGTTTAATCTATGTTGGTTGAATATTAATGCACAAATAAACTATTATTGGCGATCACTTAAATTTATAATCACAATTAACCCTAAACAAGATTAATAATTATCTTATTAAGCGTGATTACAAGTACCAATTCCCTTTAACATGCAATAAAGGTGATCAAGCAATAACAATAAAAATATATCAAGCAACATAATAAATAATCAACATCATTAATAATAATAACTAATTATAATCAATAACCATCATAATCATGATCATGTTAAAGCATAGCAAGATCCTAGGCATGATACTAACAAGATTAATAACAAACCCTAGCATGTCACTAAGCAATAAAAATCAAATCTTTAACCCTAACATGATACTAGCATGAATTAATATTAGGAAGAAAATAGGAAGCATCGTACTTTTAATCATACTTAATATTAAAATTACCCTAGACATGATACTAGGAATATCATAACAACAATATAAACATGATCATAATATCAATTAATCAATTAAAGTACTTACTTTGATGCATCGTACCTCTTTCTAATAACAAAATACACACGTTAGTAACTTCAAGGAAAATAATAATCAAAACAATTAAATTAAATAATTGAAATAGAGATTTGGGACCAAACCCTCATAAATTAAAACCTTTCACGTCTACGGCGAAGACAACTTCGAATATGGCTAGGTGTATCAAGATCTTGCGAACGCGGAATTTTGTGTTAAAAAAGCAAAGAAAGAATTGAAGAAAAGAAAGAATGAATGTTAATGAAAGTTGATGAAAAGAGATGAATGAAAAGGATTATTTGACTGTAGATGAATGCTAATTGATGAATAATTTGTGAATGAAGAAAGTTGATGATCGATGATGCTTGTTGATGAATGATGAAGATAGTTGGTGAATGAAAACGGAGTTTTTAATACGATATTTATAGAGAAAATCATCCAAAAAAGATAATTTAACAAAACAGAGTCTGAAGATCGCAAAAACACATTGGCGCCAACCCTGGCTAATTGGCGCCAGCACCAGTGGCTAGCGCCTGGCGCCAATCCTGGTTCCAGGCGCCAAGGCCTGGGGTTGGACGCCAAACTGATTTTAAACGCGTTTTCGAAAATCTGATAAATTTCCCGTACTGGAAGATAAAATAATATAATTCCAAATGAAAATGCTATTTGATCTGATTAAAACTCTGAAGAGTCCTAATTGAATTAAGAATGATAAGACCTTCTAGAATGTTCTAGAAGACTAAAACCATTCCTAATTACATTAGGAATGATAAATTATATTAGGCCCTCCCCTAGATCATAGGGCCGTACTTAAAGCTCAAACCGGGCCCAGTTTAGTAAATTGACCATAATTTCCTCAATATTCATCGGAATTGGGCTTATAATATATCATTGGAAAGGTCTTTGCAAGCCATATCCAACTACACCACTATTGGACCCATATCATGGACCAACCAAACTGGATTGGCTGTTTTCTTAAAATAAAGTTTTCAAAAACAGGGAGAAGAGAAGAGAAATAAAACTTTCCGCAACACTAGACCTTTCCACACTTTCGTTTCATTCGATTATGATTCGACGTGAAAGGCACTCATCACCGGGTTTGGTTTTGGGGAGACACAAATGGGTGTCTACAGGTCACTATACAAAAAAAAAAAAAAAATGAATATCATGTGGGGATGGTATATATATTGTGTGTTAGTATAAGGTTAGTCATACCAATATATCTTCAACTTCAACAAAAGCTAAATTTCCGGTAGTGTGAATACATCTTTTGTCTGATAATCGATTTTTGGAATTCCTTTGGCTTACTATCTGCAAAAACACATGAACGAAGATTATAAGAATTTAGATAAGAGGACAATTTAAGGTTCTAAAATGTAGATTTAATGAGCAAATACCTTGAACTCATCTGACCCATAATGCTCTACACACCATTGCCATTGCTCTTTCGGTAAATCTAGTGGAGGATTGTTTAGGCGTTCCGCATCAGTTTTTCCACATTTGACACTCTTGTAGTAGTAATGTAGTCTGCATTTCCACAACCTATACAAACGTTGCATAGTATCTACAACGAAAGTATACATTTTGGCCAAGTGATTTGCATCATTAACTTGAAACTTTTCCTGTCATGACAAAGTCATGCATATATTCAAAATTGAAGTTTCATTTAAAACAATATGTAGGCTTTTAACAAGCATATATACAACAATTTTTTAGAAATATTTCAGAAATAATTATGTACCTGAATTTCTTTCCACATGCTGTCACCGGCAATAGATAAAGCTTCTTGCCAATTCTTTACATTCAATGGAGCTTTGGTCCTCACTACACGACCACACTCATTCACCAAATGTCGTGCATTTTCTCCAATTGCTCGATCAATTTCATCGGGAATTTCAACATTTAATTTTGAGCCTTTTCCTTTGATTTTCATATCGACAACAAAACTTTTATACTTTCCCCTACTACCTCTTGCTCTTGTCTTACTTGTAGCTTTTAACATGTAATGAATAAATGTATTATGTAAGTTTTTTTTAAATTACTAAAAACTTGAAATTTATATTTAATGCTAGAAAAATTAGGTTTACCTTCATTTTCATTAGAGCAATCATTTGTAGGTGCTTGCTGCTCATCTACATCATGATTAGTACTTGTATTCCTGGGGATCGGATCCCCAGCTTCATTCACTTGCAATGACACTGCAACTCTACTAGCTAATCTAGTCATCCTTTTTCGTTTCCCAAGTACACCTACAGCTAAACATACATTCAAATAATTATGTGCTACAACAAATAAGAAACAAGTGGTGACAATGATTTTAATGTGGTATAACATACTCTTTGCCCTATCATCATTCACAAAACCTTCAGAGTGATTGTCGGTTGCTATTTCTTCTTGAAATTGTTGCTCTTCAATTTTCCCTTCTTCAACTTGCTCTTCTTCAAAAGCAGAGTTCAAATTAGCATGATTCATAGTTGGAGACTCTAAAACATTGTTTGCCATGCAAGCTTCTCGTTGTCTATCCAAATCTACATTTACCAAATTATTTCAAGGTTAGGAAAATTGACTCAAAGGCCATATAGAAATTTAATTATAAGAGAAAATAAGAGTAAAGCATAAATTTTTCCTTACTTTTTGCAACCATTTCTACAACATCTCTATCATATTGAGTAGTCAGACCAATTTGCACCCTTTTAGTAAGTGCAGATTTTGTCGTTGCACCTTTGTTGATAAAACGAAAACACATTATAATAAGTATGTAAAAAGAATATAAATACTAGATAAAGATTTTAATGAAAAAGATAGCTAGTGTACATATACTTACCTTTTTCAGATCGAATGATATTTTGAAGTTGTCCAGGAGTAATAACATTACGATTTCCAAGCCTTCTACCTCCTCCTCTTCCAACCATCTTTATAAATGTACAAAAAAAACTAGAACACATAGGATTTAGTTATATATATAAATATAGGCTGCAGCTTATTTAGATTATTACTAAATAATTAAATTCAAACATATATATAACTCATATTATGTTTGGTGAACAGAAAATAAATTCAAAAAATGACACGTATAGATAGTTAAACACTTAATAATGTCATATTATGTTTGGTGAACAGAAAATAAATGTTCCAAAAAAAAAGGACACAGAGATAGTTAAACACTTAATGTGATTTTATCATTATAGTTATTCAGAATCAAATGACTCTTCCTCTTCTTCACTTGAATCATCAAATACTTCAATTTCACCATCGTTGATAAACTCGTCATCTGCCTTAAATTTATCAATAAACTTTTTAACCATTTCAACGACCTTTTTCTCTCGTTCAACTACAAATGTATTTGTAGCTAGAGATTCTACTGAAAAATTTGTGCCCAAGGGACTTTGCCTTTCCCCAATTAACTCCACCTCATCCTGCTGATATGCATCCACATTAAAAGGTTGTTTATCAACATCATCATCTGGCATATTATAAAAATCCCTTGGTTGAGCCTTTACAACAAAGTCCCAATCCTTATCTCTTGGATCTTGTATAAAGAATACTTGCTCCACTTGTGATTCTAGGACAAAAACTTCATCTGTTTTTAAAGTTCATGTCTTATTAACATTTATGAATCCATATTCATCAACCTTGTACCCTCTACCATGGTAGCTTACATCGAACCAATTACATTTGAAAACAAAAACATGATTTCCACCAGGGTAATGCAGCTCGAATATATCACCTAATACACCAAAATACTCCTTATCTGAAGAGTCATCACCTCTAACCATCACTCCAGAATTTTGTGTTTTTCTATATTCCGAGCGGTCATTAGTGTGAAACCTATAACCATTTACAATGTATCCAGTATAACGCCTTGCAACCCTTGAAGGACCACAAACTAGATTATAAAGATCATTATCAATGGAATCCTCTCCATGCAATTTTCGTACCTACAAAAAATAAGGGTGTTAAATGATGATAAATAATATAATATGTATGTACTGATAATTAAAAAAAATAGACATTATATTACAAAGAAAATAAACATACACGATCAAGTATCCATTTGGAAAATTGTGCTTTATGCCTTTTTTCTATGTTTCTTGGGCATTCTCTTTGAAGTTCTAACTTGTGCTCGCTGCAAAAAAAATTAATAAATTGGAATTCAAATTAAGATAATATACTTAATAATTATAAACAATTGATATCGTAACAAATACAATATTCCAGCAAACTTACTTAACAAACTCAACAAGTTCATCACAATTATGTAGAATATAAGAGTTCTTTCTTCATTTTTGAGCAAGAAGCGGAACTACAGAAAGGTATTTGATCACTCTCTTCAAAATCAAGATGTACAGGAACACCTTGTCCAATGCTACGCCCCAAAGATTTAAATACCTCAAGATTACTACAAGAAACATCTTCACCATCCACCACATAATCATCATTTATCGCTTTACGATTGAAAACAGTGTCAATATCATTCATATACCTAGAGCAGAATGTTAGACATTCATCAGCAAGGTATCCTTCAGCTATTGAACCTTCTGGGTGTGCTCTATTACGAACATATGATTTCAACGTTTGAATGTACCTATTGAGTTTAAAGTGCTTTTAAAGTCAGTGAATTCTCAAAATTATAGAAAAACTAAAAAAATCAAAAAAATTACCCAACATACCTCTCAACTGGATACATCCAACGATAACAAACTGGCCCAACAATCTTTGCCTCGGCTGCCAAGTGTATAACTAAATGAACCATGACATCCAAAAAGGCTGGTGGAAAAATCATCTCAAGCTTACACAACGTGTAAGGGATTTTTCTTTCAAGATCTTCCAGTTCACCGATGGTTATACTCTTTGAACACAAATTCCTAAAAAAGGAACTTAACTCTACCAGAGGTTCATACACATACTTTGGCAAAAAGCCACTCGTTACAAGAGGAAGTAACTGCTCAATGAACACATGATGATCATGACTCTTCAAGCAAGAAATCTTTTTTCCATTATCCTTGACACAACGAGAAATGTTTGATAAATAGCCATCTGGGGATTTTATTTTAGTAAACATATCACATATGGCAGCTTTGGCACTTGAGCTTAGAGAGTAACATGCAACAGGAACACGTACTTTATCACCATCCAATATCGGGTGCAATTCACTTCTAACTTTCATCTTCATCAAATCTATTCGAGCCTTTGTGGTATCTTTGCTCTTGCCTTTTATGCCAAACAAAGTACCCAAAATTTTATCAGAGACATTTTTTTCGATGTGCATAACATCTAAGTTATGACGAATTTTTAACTTACTCCAAAAGGCAAATTAAAAAAAATGCTTCTTTTATGCCACCCATATAGACTATTTGAGGCATCCCTTTTTTCTTTTGTTAGAAGTCTTTCCAAACTTTTCTGGTGTGAAACGAGACAAGTGTTGTAGTACCTCTTCCCCACTCAATGGAAGCGGTGCACGCCTTTTCTCCTTTTTATTGTTAAAGGAAGCAGCATCTTGTCTCCATATATGATCAAGTGGAAGCCAACGTCGATGATCTAAATAGCCACCCTTGCTCAGCAAAGATGTTCGTTTCGTTTCTTTATGGAATCATGGGCATGCAAAATGGCCTTTAGTGGTCCATCCAGAAAGATCTCCATAGGCAGGAAAGTCATTGATTGTCCACAACACTACTACATGCATCTGAAAATTTTCCTTAGAAAAAGCATCATAGGTCTCAATTCCAATGTTCCAAAGCTCTTTCAATTCATCAATTAATGGCTGAAGGTATACATCTATATTTCTTCCTGGGCTAGTAGGTCCGGGTATAAGTAAAGTTAACATGAATGAATGAGCTTTCATGCATATCCATGGAGGCAGATTATACGGAATAAGAAAAACAGGCCGGGTACTATGCTGTGAATTATTAAATGGTTGAAACCCATCACAAGCTAGTCCCAGCCTTACGTTACGTGATTCTTTGCCAAATGCACTAAATTCCATATCAAATGACTTCCAAGCAATTGAGTCACGAGGATGCCTCATTATATCATCATTGAACTTATCTTCACTATGCCATCGCATATCTTCAGCTGTCTTTCTAGACATGTACAACCTTTGTAACCTAGGCTTCAATGGAAAGTAGCGCAAAACCTTGTGAGGCACCTTTGTTATACTTTTAGAAGAACCTTTTTCATCACTTTTCCATCTCGATAAACCACATGTGGGACACTTAGTCAAATTTTCTTTCTCTTTCCAATAAAGAATGCAATCATTTTGACAAGCATCAATCTTTATATAATCAAGACCCAAACCTTTAATGAGTTTCTTTGCCTCATAATAAGAATCAGGAATTGTAGAGCCATAAGCTTGACGTTGTAACTTAAGTAAGCTATCAAACGAACTGTCACTCCACTTATTGAGGACCTTCAAATGCAACAATTTCACAATATATGATAGTTTAGACATTGTTGTACCGTCTACAGTTAATGGTTGTTGATACTCTTTTAACAAATGGTAAAACTTTTGTGCATCAGCATTAGGTTCTTCAGGCATCAGGTTGTTTTCATTAGATGTATCCTCATCTAGCCCCACATTCATAGCAGCTACACCACAAGCATCTTGTAACATGGCAAATCCACTATCATGATTGCCAAAGTCATTTCCATTGTCGTTTTCCTCATCACTTGAATCATCATATAATTCTCCATGGAATTCCCATGAAGTATACTTCTCATACATTCCCCATTTTAGCAAGTCAAATCTAACATCACATTTTCTTTTATAAGATATATTACGACAACTATTACATGGACACCTGATAGTGATAGTTTCTTTTTCATTTTCTTCAACACTAGAAAGGGCAAAATCTAAGAAGCTATCTACACCATAAATATAATCAGAAGATGAACGACTCTTTAATTTCATCCATGCCTTATTCAATGCCATATCCTAACATAAAAAAACAACTATATTATTGAAATATCAAATTTTTATACATGAAAAGGTGATAACAATTTTCATAGCTCAAATTTATGCTTTAACTTGTATTCTACCAGTACAAAAGTTCGGAAAATGAACTCATTTTGCACAAAACTTGTTTCTTCAATCTTCTTCCCCTTACCCATATAAAATTACAGGGCACGAAACAAAACAAATACAAGAAGTCCATAAAACTAAACCTTGTTAAAGGAAAAAAACAGAAGACTAAAATTATCAACCAATATTATCTTCCTTGTCCCAATGACTTATAGTGTGTTTTTTTGTATTATATGTATGTTAACTTGTTAGGAATCGATCCTTTCTTAGAGTAGTAGTACATATAATGCCTTCAAGTTGGAGTATACAGGGTAAATGGTAATAAGTGATGGTCCCATCAGTGCTACTAAAGTACTAATATATAACTATTATAATTTAGTTGTCATGACTCGTCCTCTTCAGTGCTACTAAAAATCAGTGCTACTAACCATCAAGATGAATAATAAGAAAAATAATTTATGACCAAAGTTTCCACTATAGAAAAACATGATAATTATAAAGTGATGTCCATGTATCCATCTATTTCATTTTATAGGAAATTAAACCAAACGACAATGGGGAAATGATACTAGAAAATGGAAAATGTAGTACAAGGAACTAAGGCTTCCATAATTAGTTTCATATAACCTTCATTGTAATAGTATATACTTCTCATTCTCTCTATTCCAATCTACTCTGTTTTGTAGCTCTTTTTTTTAATCCTTTTTTAAGTGTAGATAACTACAAGAAAATGTATACTCGCAATATATCTCAACCTTTTTTAAGTGTAGATATATCACAAATCCCAGTACATTTTAAAACTAAATTGAAAAAATAATTGAATAAATTAAATTAAGGCATATGAAAGGGGGAAGATAAATTACCAAATACCAGTTTTCCTTGAGAATTTTAGCACTTCAATTCGTAACCATGTTCAGATGAATACCTTGAGGAGAATTATGTTGTGGCGGCAACTATTAAAAATCAATATGTTTATAATCTCCACTTTCACTAACAAAGTACCGATCTGCAAAGTTGATACTAGAATCAATGAACATAAAAGCTAGCATGTAAGAAAATAGATTAATTAAAGATGACAAAAATGGAAGCAATAGACCACAATTGAAGTTGTAGCTAAAGTTTGATGGGTTGCCGGACCGGAGAAAGTGAAGAGGCTGAGTCGTCGGAGAAGATATATAAGCCAAGGATTTTGGGTCATCAAAGAATATGGGTCTCCATTGGAGAGAGAGTGGTGGGAAATAGTAAGGGTTTCGAGGGTTTTCTTCAGAGCAAATTAAAAAATAAAAGAAGATTTGAATGGTTTAATCTATATTTTTGTCTTACCCATTTTATTTTTCTAAATGTTTGACAACGAGCTGTTGTTGTCATTATTTATTTTTCTTTTTTACAACTACATTGGTTGTTGTCATATATATACTTTTTTATTACACAACAACTGTGTCGTTGCAAAAACCTGACTCAAATTTTCATTGAGTGCCCGCGCTGTATTTGGAGGGAGGGAAATGAAATTTTCAGTTTTTGCTACAATATTTGTAACGCTAAAATTGCAGTCGTCGCAAATAAAATTTTTTGCAACGACCTACAATTTGTTGTTGCAAAAAGTCGTTGCCATAAATGTGTTTTCTTGTAGTCTTGTTGGCGACTCTTTTGCTCTATCTTCTTCCCTTTTGGACGCCACCGTACTTTAGTGTATGATCACAGTGGGATTTTTAATGGCTTGAAATTATTCCCTACACAAGGCAAGATATATTCTTCTCAAACATATCAAACTCAAAGAGAGTGCACAACTCGCGTTAACATGCTTCTTTTCCCAACTAGTCAATCAGGTTTATCCATATGGTTCAGGAATTTTCCATTCACCACTACATGAATATATAAACCACACAACAAACATCTACATACAACTTTCGATCAAGAAAGTAAAATCAAGATGATACACAACTAGTTTAAGCTTTAATCCAATACACCTTAGATAAAGAACTCATCAACTTTACTAGCAGAAAAAAGCTTAGGAAGCAATAACAAATCCTATGAACGAGCAAAACTAACATGTCATGTCATAGGAAAACATATACTTGAGCCATTTCAAGGATTTAACTTATCAAGCTTGTACATGATAAACATAGCAGATATTCAGCAGACATATCACCCACAGTCCCACAAGCCTTCATGCTTTATGTGAAACATATATAGAAGTCAATTCTTCTTTATTGGAAACCCCCACATCACATATACCACATGAAAATAATCATGACTCGGGTAACAAAAAAAAAGGGAGTATCAACCAAATTCTTGGGTGAAATACTTACTAAACAAATAAACAACTGAAACATATCTGCAACCCCCACAATACTAACATTCACAGAATATTAATAGACTTTAAAGACATATGGGATGTTCATTCTCATCCTTACCTCATGTGGGGCACTTACACTTCAAACTTGCATAACCATTCTAGCTTTGTTAAGTCAAGCCTTTTTATTCAGCTAATAAGCACGGAAATCAACCCGGTCTCATCTAGACCATCAACAAGAAAAATAATTGCTACACCTCTAGCAAATTAAATACATTTCAAGTTCGTGAACAAAGATGATTAAGATCACAAGAATTAAAAGAACCAATAATTCTAAATCCCCTTTTTTAGTCTAAAAAGGGGACACTTACAAGCTTATCACATATTCCGTGCTCATCAAAACATTTTCCATGATTAGGAGTAATAATGATTAAAAGCACTATCATAAGATAGAACACGTAACAAACCTAATCTACTAGGACAAATGGCAATGCCCATAATCATACATGATTAAACAAATCATACATGATTAAACAAATCATACATTAAATAGCCATAGATAAAAGAACAACTCATGGAAATCTTCCTCCTCAACAATACTCACAAACATGAGTAAAACCAACTTACTAGTTAGTCACAAAATCTAACTCAAATCATCCCCACATTACTAGACAATACATCATAATAATTATATTATGCATACTTGGGGCACATATAATAAACATATTATATAAAGTTAGAATTTAACAACAAAATAAATTAAGAGGAAACTTTCCTGATGTTTGACACTTTGCAGTAATCCGTGTTGCAGTCATCCATGACCACTTGAGCAGCTGAACCCATGATCCCACTCAAACCACAGATCCTTGCCTCACTCTCAATACACAAATTCGGCAACTGAGCCATGAAGACTAAAAGTCTACAACGATAACCCAGCAAGAAACAACCCGATGATGCCATGCTCGCTACACCACATCAGCTTATAAACTCACTGGCTCACTCCTTTAAATTATTAATTGAATTCTCAACAGAATTTATCCTTCAAAGAATAATGGTCCATTATGGAGGATGATTCCACATTGAGATTTAATAATTCACATTTGATTAGGAGTACAACAATATTAAATTATTCTCTCTTGAAATATCAAGACCAATCTTAAACAAAATCCACTAAATTAAAGTGGACAATACCAAAGCAGGTGAAAAATATCACCGCCTTCGAGGCTTCAACCAATTTACTAATTTTTCAAGATTATTCATAAAGCCCAAAGCAAACATACACTTCAATTCGGATTCGATGAGCGGCAATATCATTAATGCTCTGACAACCATATCATATTATTTATCCCCAAACTTGAAATATACGAGCTTCAAATTATGAAAATAAGAACGACTTTAATTCGTCAAACGCATAATCCAAAAAATTGTACAAACTCCAAATTTATGGAATCAACCGTATATAAATTAATATATTTCGCTTCTAAATTGTTGGTAAAATACCTGTCGATTCCAATAACAAAATAGAGAAGATGAAAGGGAAAAAAACTTGATTGAAGATCTCAAACCCACAGTCGTGCCGTGGAACAATAATCCACTGCCTTAGAAGCGAAATACGCCACCATCGGTACAGGTTTTCTGATAACGCACGCCCCCCAATTTTAACGCAACTCTACCCGTAATTCGTGCACCCGAACCCGAAGAGTGGAATTGCTCAAGAACTGTTCAGATGTCAAAGGGTAGGTTTTTGTTTATGTGTTTAAGGTTTTAATCATATAAAAAATTATGAATACAGGAAAGGCAATGCTCATATTTATATGTGTCTCGAAGTTAGGAAACAAATAAACAAACCGACCTAAGGAAAAAAGGCGGGCCCGATCGGGCAAGAAGCAGCCCGATCGGGCGCGGGATGAAGTTTTCCAGACCTGGTGTCGCGCCCGGTCGGGCGAACACCGCCCGGTCGGGCGATCTAGAAAACCCACCTCGGGCGAGCCATCGGGCGATAGCCGCCCGATCAGGCTCGTCAAAAACTCGAGTTCGTCGTCCGGTCGGGCGAGGGCCGCCCGATCGGGCGCGAGAGTTCTCCTATTTTCCTTAGCCACCTCCGCCCGGTCGGGCGAACCACTGCCCGATCGGACGCGAGAATCCGTTTGCATTACCTATTTCCAACAAATGTAAACAACCCTAAATGTGTACATGTTTTCTACTAAACGTACACATTTGAGTTTTAACTTAATACTTTTGGGAAAACGTAAAGTTATTCACATTATGCACAAAAAATATGCATGTTAATTTTTTTTTTTTTTTTTTTTTTTTTTTTTGGCACCTTTCATTCAAAAAATATTATACACATCAAATCCTTCTTATTTAATAGGAACTTATCATTTGACCCCAAATCATAATGAAGTATGAAGGTATTAAAAATCTTTCTACTCTATAGCATTTTTATTAACATAAATAATACGTAGTATTTTATTTAGAAATTTTAATATTTATGTATCAAATGCACAATTATTTACGTTTTCCCATTAGCCCAAGTGAACTAAATGTAAAATCATTTATGTTTTCCATCATCTAAAAATCAAGTTATGCATAATAAGGAGTTGTTTTCTTCAACTTATTTCAGATACTTATTACTTATTCCTTAATAAATTCAGATTAGATCAGCCCAGATCAGAAAGATTCAGATCAGAACTTTTGATTTTCATTTACTTATCGCTAAATATTGCTAATTGTGTATTAAAAAAAATAAATACTTGAAAAGTTAATGATGAGACGAATCTAACAAGATCCATTTTGATAATGTTTTTATTTATAGATTAGTAATAAAATGCGGTCAAAGTCTAGTCAAATTATTAAATCAGATCAAACCAGACTATATCAGAAAAATTCAGATCAGACCTTAAAAAATTCAGACCAGATATACTTGTATCAGGTGACGAGAACAAGTCCTAAGTCTAAATTTATCACACTTTATTCATCGTTTGGGTGATAGTTATTTTTAGGAAAAATTGACAAGATAATCCCAACTTTCTCTCTTTGGCCCAAAATAATCTCAATTTTTGATTATTTTTTTAATAATCCCAACTTTAATGTGAATTTACTCTTAAAGGTCTCAAGTGACCTGTAACCGGTTGAATGGGTAAGCTTTTTTGTTTTAGAATTCAATTTACACGTGTCACCACGTGATTTGTAAAAAAAAATACATTAATTTACATTTAAGAAAACAGTTAGTTATTAATTATTATTATTATGATATTAATAATAATTAATAATAATAATAATAATAAATAATAATAATAATAATAATTTTAATAATTAATAATAATAATAATAATAATAATAATAATAATAATAATAATAATAATAATAATAATAATAATAATAATAATAATAATAATAATAATAATAATAATAACAACAACAACAACATTAATAATAATAACATTAATAATAGTATTAATAATAATATTGAAATATGCTCTGCTCTGCTATCCTGAAATTTGCTAAAGAACAGGGTCTTAGGGTGTGTTCTATTCACCTGATTTTTACTTATTTGAACTTATCAACCCTTATCTGAACTTATTACACCTTATTAACACTTATTTTCACTTATTTGACCTTATTAAACCTTATTAACACTTATAAGACTTTATTAGACATTATTTGTCATTCTTGAAACATATTGTGTAACATATTGGTAATATGAGTATATATATAACAATATATTAAAATAAAAGCAATAAAATATGACAATATTAGCATTTTTAAATATATTAAACTTGTTGATTTGCTTAACTTTTATATAAGCAAAATTTATCTAGTCTTACCATAACTTATGAGTATAACGTTACTTTAATTTTATTTTTTATGCAAATGTTACTTTATTCTTATATGAAATCATGATAATAAAACACATAAAATTTTACAAAAAAAAAAAAAAAAAAAAAAAAAAAAAAAAAAAGTGAAAAGCAATCTTGATTAGTAATAACTCTATATAAATATAATAAGTGGAAATAAGGTGAGGAGAACGTTAATTTAGAACTTATTAACCCTGAACTTATCTGAACTTATCTGAACTTATTAAACCTGAAATAAGTGAAAATAAGGTGAACAGAACAGACCCTTAGAGAGATTTATTAGTTAAGTAATTAAGAGCTCAATTAGTGAATAGGCCAGGTCCACGATTTTGCAAGTTCCGCTGATCAGAAGAGAAATACAAAAGTCCAAGTCTAAACGAAGCAAGGAGTTCCAAGAAAGCTGCCATTTAGGCCAAGTACTCAATCGGTTTGGCAGCTGTTGTTTTGGTCGGTTATATGTTAATTGGGCTTGGTTATATAAGCTCAATGGAGGCTCTTCAATAGGCGGTGATTTTAGATTGTTGAGTTGTACTCCGTAGTTAGTTTAGGATTAGAAGGTTATAAGAGATTAAGGCTCCATTCTTTAGAGCTGCTCTGCCCTGCTCTGCTCAAATCATATCTGTTCTGCTCTGCTCTGCTCTGCTCAAAAGAAATCTGTTCTACTCTGCTCTGCTTAATTTTCAAATAATAATTAATAATAACAACAATAATAATTAATATTGTATTGATGATAATAATTTATTATTTTGAATAATTATAATAATTATAATAATTATTAATATTAAAAATAATTTTAATAACTAATAATAATTTTAATAATTAATAATAATAATAATAAAAATTTTAATAATAATACTACTAATAATAATAATAATTATTATTATTATTTATTAATTTTAATAATTATTAATGATAATAATAATAATAAATATTATTATTATTATAATTATTATTATTAATTAATAATAATAATAATTTTAATAACTAATAATAATAATAATAATAATAATAATTATTATTATTATTATTATTATTATTATTATTATTATTATTATTAATTATGATAATAATTAATAATAATAATAACAACAACAACATTAATAATAATAACATTAATAATAGTATTAATAATAATGTTAAAATCTGCTCTGCTCGGCTCTGCTCTGCTGAAATTTAATCTGCTCTGCTCTGCTCCGCTCTGCTCAAAAGCTCAAAAGAACAGGGCCTAAGAGCTTTTAGGGGTGGATTTTGTTTGGACGTTTTTAGGTTGTAGCTTTTATGGAGGTTTCTAGTTTAAGTTTTCATAGATTAGTTTTTTCAGAGATTGAGGGATAGCTTAAGTGGTTAGAGTTCCCCTCTTGATTTCAAGAGATTTTATGATTAATTTTCATCACCCTATTTCCCTATCTATTTGAGATTGTTTGACATTGTTTTTTTGTTTTATGTTTTTTGAAAATAAAAGACCAAAAACAAAAAACAAGAAAAATGTGTTTTCACTTTTCTATTGTCAGTTTTCTAAATTATCACGAATTTAATAAGTTTGACTTTTTTTTTTTTATTACATGACATATATTATACTCCCTTTGTTTTTAAATATTTGCTTCATTTCTCCATGTGCGGAGTTTTAGGAGAAATGGGAGAAAATAATAAAATATGGAGGTAGTGAGATAGGGAGAAGAATAAAAAATTGTAAAAAAACAAAAGTAGTTGAGAGAATTGGAGGAGAGAGAATATGAATGCAATAAAATATGATTTATGTAGGATTCACTAGGTGAGAGAAATAAATTAAATATTGTAAAAGATTTCAAAGAACTTTTTAATAACTAACTGTTTTTAATAATAATAATAATAATATATTTATTTCAAAGAACTTTTTAATGTCATAATAATAATAAATGATGTCTTTGAATAAAACAAAGATAGATTAATGATTAATGATGCCATGTCATCAATCCTTTGCAAAAAAAAAAAAAAAGGACTAATAACATGCTTCTAATTGAAAATTAAGAACCAATCATATTCATTAGGTTAGTTGTGGGAAGTACAAACTTAGAAAAAAAACGATGGAGAGAAAATAAGAGTGAGATTAAGATAGTAAGAATGAGAAAGCATTAAATATACAACAGAAAAAGAGAGTTGTAGACACCCATTTGTGTCTCCCCAAAACCAAACCCAGTGATGAGTACCTTTCACGTCGAATCATAATCGAATGAAACGAAAGTGTGGAAAGGTCTAGTGTTGCGGAAAGTTTTTATTTTCTTTTCTCTCTGTTTTTGAAAATTTTATTTTAAAGAAAACGGCCAATCCAGTTTGGTTGGTCCATGATATAGGTCTAATAGTAGTGTAGTTGGATGGGGCTTGCAAAGACCTTTCCAACGATATATTATAAGCCCAATTCCGATGAATATTGAGGAAGTTATGGCCAATTTACTGAACTGGGCCCGGTTTGAGCTTTATGTGCGGCCCAATGATCTAGGGGAGGGCCTAATATGATTTATCATTCCTAATGCAATTAGGAATGGTTTTAGTCTTCTAGAATCTTCTAGAAGGTTCTTTTCATTCCTAATTCAATTAGCATTGATAAGCTGACTTTGTTGACTTTTCAGAGTTTTAATCAAAATCAAATAGCATTTTCGAAGAAATTATATTATTTTATCCTCCAGTACGGTAAACTTATCAGATTTTCGAAAACGCGTTAAAATCAAGACTGGCGTCCAACCCCAGGCCTTGGCGCCTGGAACCAGGCTTAGCGCCAGGCGCTAGCCATTGGTGCCTGGCACCAGCCTGTTTTGTTAAATTATCTTTTTTGGCTGATTTTCTCTATAAATATCGTATCAAAAATTCCGTTTACATTCACCTACAATGAAGAATCATCAACAATAAGTTTTAATTAGCATTCTCTAATTCATTCATCTTTCTTTCTTACTTTGTTTTTCATACAAAATTCCGCATTCACAAGATCTAGAAACACCTAGCCATATTCGAAGTTGCCTTCGCCCTAGACGTGAAAGGTTTAATTTCTGAGGGTTTGGTCCCAAATCTCTCTTTCAATTATTTAATTTAATTGTTTAATTATTATTTTCCTTGAAATTACTAACGTGTGTATTTTGTTATTAGAAAGAGGTACGAGGCATCAAAGTAAGTTCTTTAATGGTTTTAATTGATGTTATGATGTAGAAATCATGTATATATTGTTATTATGATATTCCTACTGTCATGTCTAGGGTTTTTTTAAATATGCTTATTATGATTGTTATGATGCTTCCTATTTTCTTCCTAATATTTATTCATGTTAGTATCATGTTAGGGTTAAAGATTTGATTTTTATTGCTTAGTGACATGCTAGGGTTTGTTATTAATCTTGTTAGTATCATGCCTAAGATCTTGCTATGTTTATTATGCTTTAATATTAACATGAACATGATTATGATTATAATTGTTACAATTTATGATAATTTATGAATATTATTATTATTATTTTGATAATGATTATTTTTATTCATGATTACTATTATTATGATGATGATTATTATTATTATTCATGATTATTATTGATTATGTTGCTTGATACATTATTTATTCTTTATTGCTTGATCACACCTTTTTATGCATGTTTAAAGGGAATTTGGTACTTGTAATCGCGCTTAATAAGATAATTAATAATCTTGTTTAGGGTTAATTGTGATTATAATTCAAGTGATCGCCAATAATAGTTTATGTGTGCATTAATATTCAACCAACATAGACTAAACAGGTTTAGGGTTAATCCTATTGATTGTATGTTAATCAGAAAGCGCACATGAATACGATCAGAATAAAGTAGAGGCCTATTATTAGGGACGGTTCAATCTCTTTTAGGTTGGATTTGTACCTTCATCCCTGAACCCTTATTTGGTTCTAGACCTTATGGAGTTGACGATCTCTTGGATCGTTAAGGGGTGTAACCTTCACCTCGTGAACGGTTTACAAGTTCCTAAAACTTGTTGGCGACTCTTTTACTCTATCTTCTTCCCTTTTGGACGCCACCGTACTTTAGTGTATGACCACAGTGGGGTTCGAGCTAGTGGGATTTTAAAGGCTTGAAATTATTCCCTACAAGAGTTGATATGGGATACTTGAAAAAAAAAACTTACTATAAATGGAAAGGAGGAATGTAATTTTGGAATATCCCAAATAGAAACCAGGAATGTAATTTAGGGACGGAGGGAGTACTGTAAGAAAATTACAAACAATCTGTAACTAACTTAACAAAAATATCTGTAACAAATTTCCTAATTTTCAGGAAATTCTGTTATAACAGAATCTATGCAATAGCTGAGCTGACTTCGGCTAATTGTACAACTTTGTGTTGAAGTAGCAGTATGACCTCGAGTAGCTTCAATTGTAGTAGTATATTTTCGAAAAGGTTCCAAGCCATATATAGCCAAAGCAAGGAAGATTATAGGATATCTATAACCCTCAAAAAGTGATTAAATCAGAATAAAGAGGGAGACTTAATCACATTAACAACCACATAATTGAATACAGTTACAAATAGATTACAAAGGAAGAGGATGAAAAGAAAGCCAATATACTTGTTGTTGAATGAATCTAGACATGGAAAAAGGCTATTCCATAACCCACCCTTTGGCAAATATGATAGGCCACAAGCTATATGTGGAGTAAATTGATCAAGTAGAAAAATAATAATATATACTTCCTCCGTTACACATTATGTGCAACAAACCTTGTTGCACGTTTTCCAAGACAAAATTTGTTAATAGGTGATTAACAAAGTAAAGACTTTGTGATTAAGGGTAGGAGAGATAAAGGGGGAAAATTAATCAACCACCACTAAAACCCACCAGCAGCAACATCCACCACGCCCACCACCCACCAGTTTCAACATCCACCACCACCCACATCTACCCTCACCCTAAAATCACCACCACCACCTCATCCCGTAATACCATCTCACCACCACCACCACCCCATCCCGTCTCATCACCATAACCACCCAAAACCCATTCCAGACAACTCGCATCAACAACGAAATCGCAAAATCCACCACCCGAGCGAAATCGCGGAATCCACCACCTGAGCGAAATCGCGAAAACCCACCACCTGGAGCGAAATTGTGGAACCCCACCACCACCCTCACCTATCTTACCCACCACGATCTTTCACGATCGATCCATCTTTCACCAAATTTGCTTTAAAATTAAACTAAGATTTCAAGCTTACTCAAATTCTCCTTTTCCCTAATCAATTACCCACCACGATCCTTTTTTCTGAGCGACTTTGAGAAGGGTAGAAAAGGTGGCAGCGACTCTGACGAGGGGAGGAGAAAGCGGCGGCTCTGTTGAGAGGAGGAGAAAGTGGTGGTGAACTTCCCGAGGAAAAGGGGCGCCGATCAAGCAGAGTGGTGCGTGGTTGTGGTGTGGTGGGTGTGAGATCCAAAAGAAGAGAGAGAAAAATGGTAGGTGGTGGTGGTTGTGGTGGTGGTGGCTAAGAGGGAGGAGAGAGACAACGTGGTGTTGGTGTTGGTGGTAGATGTGGTTGTGAGAGGAGAGAGAATGTGGGTTAGGCTTAAATAATGGATGAACTAATTTAGGTTAATAGATTAATAACATGTGATTTGATGTGTTTATTAAAGCTAAATAAGGGTAAATTGGTAATTATGCATAAAAAAATTTACTAAAAGAGGAAAGTTTTAGTTTGTTGCACATAATGTGTAATATCTATTTTTGAAAATTGTTGCAGATAATGCGTAACGGAGGAAATATATATATATATATACCTTAGATTTACACAAGTAATTTGAAATCTCAATGAACTACAAATCTGAGGGTGGACAAACCTTAACCCTTAAATTCTTTCTTTGTTATTGATTTGTTTACCTTGGTTCAACTTTTTCTTAATTGTCGCCTTTCTTGGTACTAATTGGTTTAATTGGTTACTGTTTTGATACAGATTTTCAGTTTGTTATGAAAGATGGAAGGTTAAAAAACAAAAACAAAACATAAACTGAAGATGGATGCCAAAATAACTAGTAATTATTTCATTTCATTCTATGTGTTCTATGTCAAGTTACCTTAAACACATATTGAACTAACATTGTTTTAAGGGTTTTTCTATATAGTAACTGTAGACACCCATTTGTGTCTCCCCAAAACCAAACCCGGTGATGAGTGCCTTTCACGTCGAATCATTATCGAATGAAACGAAAGTGTGGAAAGGTCTAGTGTTGCGGAAAGTTTTATTTCTTTTCTCTTCTCCCTGATTTTGAAAACTTTATTTTAAGAAAACAGCCAATCCAGTTTGGTTGGTCCATGATATGGGTCCAATAGTGGTGTAGTTGGATGGGGCCTGCAAAGACCTTTCCAACGATATATTATAAGCCCAATTCCGATGAATATTGTAGAAATTATGGCCAATTTACTAAACTGGGTCCGGTTTGAGCTTTATGTACGGCCCAATGATCTAGGGGAGGGCCTAATATAATTTATCATTCCTAATGAAATTATGAATGGTTTTAGTCTTCTAGAATGTTCTAGAAGGTTCTTTTCATTCCTAATTCAATTAGGACTCTTCAGAGTTTTAATCAAGATCAAATAGCATTTTCGATGAAATTATATTATTTTATCTTCCAGTACGGTAAATTTATCAGATTTTTGAAAACGCGTTGAAAATCAGTTTGGCGTCCAACCCCAGGCCTTGGCGCCAGGCGCTAGCCACTGGTGCTGGCGCCAACTAGCCAGGACTGGCGCCAATGTTGTTTTTCGATCTTCAGACTTTGTTTTGTTAAATTATCTTTTTTGGATGATTTTCTCTATAAATATCGTATCAAAAACTCCGTTTTCATTCACCAAGAATTACCAATTATCATCAACAAGCATCATCAACTCTCTTTATTCACAAATCATTCATCAATTCTTTTCATTCATTCATTCATTCATTCATCAACTTTCAATGATATTCATTCATTAGCATTCTCTTCTTTCTTTAATTCTTTAGAATAAATATTCTTTCTTGCTCTTTAATACAAAATTCCGCATTCACAAGATCTTGAAACACCTAGCCATATTCGAAGTTGCCTTCGCCCTAGACGTGAAAGGTTTTAATTTCTGAGGGTTTGGTCCCAAATCTCTATTTCAATTATTTAATTTAATTGCTTTGGTTATTATTTTCCTTGAAGTTACTAACGTGTGTATTTTGTTATTAGAAAGAGGTACGAGGCATCCAAGTAAGTGCTTTAATTGATTTATTGATATTATGATGTAGAAATCATGTTTATATTGTTATTATGATATTCCTAGTATCATGTCTAGGTTAATCTCAATATCAAATATGATTGTTATGATGCCTCCTATGTTCTTCCTAATGTTAATTCATGTTAGTATCATGTTAGGGCTAAAGATTTGATTTTTATTGTTTAGTGACATGCTAGGGTTTGTTATTAATCTTGTTAGTATCATGCCTAGGATCTTGCTATGCTTTAACATGATCATTATGATTATGATTATGATTTATGATTGATATTATTGTTATTAATGATGTTGATTATTGATTATGTTGCTTGATATACATATTATTTATATTTATTGCTTGATCACCTTTTATGCATGTTTAAAGGGAATTGGTACTTGTAATCACGCTTAATAAGATAATTAACAATCTTGTTAGGTTAATTGTGATTATAAATTCAAGTGATCGCCAATAATATTTTATTTGTGCATTAATGTTCAACCAACATAGATTAAACAGGTTTAGGGTTAACCTATTGATTGCATGTTAGTCAGAAAGCGCACATGAATACGAGCAGAATAAAGTAGAGGCCTATTATTAGGGCAGGTTCAATCTCTTTTAGGTTGGATTTGTACCATCATCCCCGAACCCTATTTTGGTTCATGACCTTATGGAGTTGACGATCTCTTGGATCGTTAAGGGGTGTAACCTTCACCTCGTGAACGGTTTACAAGCTCCTTAAAAACTTGTTGGCGACTCTTTTGCTCTATCTTCTTCCCTTTTGGACGCCACCGTACTTTAGTGTATGATCACAGTGGGGTTCAAGCTAGTGGGATTTAAAGGCTTGAAATTATTCCCTACAGTTTTTGGCGACTCCACTGGGGAGGATTTCTATTTTAATTCCTGAATTTGTTTCGGCAATGATTTAGAATGAGTGGATGAGACTCGAAAAGTTCTAAGTATTTCATGTGCGTAATTTTGATTAACATTATTGTCATATGCATAAAAAGGTTCTCATTGGAAAGACCATCCGTAATGAGTCAAAAACATAGGATTTTACACGTAGGAAATTTGAGAAACGTCTTTCACAACTAGGACTGAAATAACACCGCGCGGAACTAGATGATTTTATTGAGCACAGAAAGCTACTGAGGCATGTGGGAAGTAGCGTCAGGGGCCAGAGCTTGGCGCCAAACTTTTAGCCGTAGCGCCAGACACCAGTATTGGCGCCAGGCGCTACAGTTGAAAGTTGGCGCCAGTGTCTGTTTGCTGGCGCCAATTTCCCCCAATACCGAGCCGGAAATATGCGTTCTAATTTCGACCGGTTTTTCGTATTGTTTGCTCGATCCTACTTCCTGATTGAATTTTTTCTCACTTTTCTGAAACCCATATGTGTTCTACATATGGACATAACCCTCTGGGAATTCATGCTCTATCTACCCGATTGAACGCTCCTGGCAACAAAGGGTACATCTGAGATGTTGAATTCACCAAACCATGGAAGTGAGTTTTTTTTTTTTAAAACTCGCGGTGTCCCATCCACACGCGCTAACCCTTCACGGTTAGGCTTCTGCGCGGTGCATCCGGACAATTAACCATGGAACCTTTATTGACTAAACCATATCCCGAACTTTAGAGAACTAGAGCCATGGTTAGGTTGCGAACTCATTGCATCATATTGTGCCTACTTGACTAATTGTGCATTATTTGTTGTGCATACTCTATGTGATTTTTCCTAACCGTTTGTTGATTTGTGTTGAGACTAAAATTAATGACTTAAAGAACTTTGCCTAATTAATTAATTAATTAATTGATTATTTAATTTGAGTCAATAAAGTCTAATTTTTCAATCGTAATTGACCTAGTACGACTTTAGGCATACCCCAGTTAACTAATAATACCGAAAACAGTCCCAGACCGAAGCTCCAATATTGGCGCCAAAGTCTGAGCTGTAGCGCCACATTATGGTGTGTAGCGCCAGGCATTAACTAAATCGTCTGGCGCCAACCACCATAGTGTGACGCCAGTCTTGTCGCTTGGCCGACAGTTCGGATTATTTGTCGAGTCATCACCTAGGGTCTAATTATCCAGTTTACTAATTAATTCGGTTAATTTTTGCTGTCAATAACACCTTGTCAAGTCATTAATCGAGTCTTGGTCACATAGTCTAGCCACATGGTCATGACACGAGTCTTAACATGTCACCTACACTCACTAGTCTTAGCACACACTTTGAGTACACATCACCATGACCATGTCGTAGGTCCATGCATGAGTCGGTCTTTCCGTCATTTGAGTTGGGGGGTACATTCTATTCCTAATTCTTCATATCCCTCCATCTAAATCTTTCTTCACATTCTTCCATCTTTCTTTACCTCCTCCATCCATTGCATGTTGAATAAAGTTTGAGTCAAATAATTACAATAAGTATCCCCAAATTCCTTTTCCACAGTACTTGGTCGAGGAGGGAAGGGCGATTAATCAAGGACAACCGCTTTATTCAAGTCTCGCTTTTTTGATAAACCGATTCGTCAAAAGAGGAAGGCTAAAAAGATAATGGCAACTCAAGAAGAAGTCAATGAGCTTAGGAACCAATTGGTTACCATGACTGAAACACTGAAGCTCCTCACACTTAAGGTCGATGATCCCGTGAAGCAACAACGGATGGATCTCATGCAAGAGAGTCTAAGCAAGCTATCTAGTGACTATAAATTTCAGGGCATGAGTTCGCAAGGGGTCTCGCTGGACAAGGAACTTCTTCCGTATAAGTTCAACGCCACTGACATCCCTAAATTCAAGGCAACAGATAACCCTTACTTCCATCTAAGAGCTTTTGAAACTATAATGAGCATTAAGGGTATCGATAAGAAGGTTTTCCCCTCTCTGTTCCCACTATCTCTTGAAACCGTTTGCCAAAAATGGTTCTTCTCCCTTGACAAGGAGAAAACCTCTACCTGGGAATCAATAGTGAACGCTTTCGTTGATAGGTACAAGTGCAATATCCAAGTTGAAACCGACCATAGACAACTTGAGATGCTAAGACAAAAAGAGAATGAAGGCTTTACTGTTTTCTTTAATAAATGGAGGGAAACTTCCGCCAAGATGATTGAGGTCCCCACCGAAAAGGAGTCTGTGAGGATGTTTATCAAGAATCTCCAAGAAAAGTATTCAAAGCACTTAAAATATCAACACAACTTGAATACTTTCAAGGCCGTCTATGACATAGGTATCGAGATCGAAGACGACCTCGCAAAGCAAAAAGCTACTAACAATAGTAACCACGGTGGCTGGAAAGGAAAGAAGAGCGACAATCCTTCTTCTTCCGAAAACGCCCACTCTAGCAATAATGTTAGTACCTTTGACCATAATGACGTCTTAGCCATGGACAATCAAGGATCTAAAAGGAAACCCAGGCGAGAGTTCACACCCATTGGAATGACCTACAATGCTGCTTTCGATCGTCTCTATGATAGAGGATTAATAAAACCTATTGGCCCTACCGAGGATCCAACACCAGAAAATCGATCTTCGAGATGGAATCCAAATTCCTATTGCAATTTGTAGACACCCATTTGTGTCTCCCCAAAACCAAACCCGGTGATGAGTGCCTTTCACGTCGAATCATAATCGATGAAACGAAAGTGTGGAAAGGTCTAGTGTTGCGGAAAGTTTTATTTCTTTTCTCTTCTCCCTGATTTTGAAAACTTTATTTTAAGAAAACAACCAATCTAGTTTGGTTGGTCCATGATATGGGTCCAATAGTTGTGTAGTTGGATGGGGCTTGCAAAGACCTTTCCAACGATATATTATAAGCCCAATTCCGATGAATATTGAGGAAGTTATGGCCAATTTACTAAACTGGGCCCGGTTTGAGCTTTAAGTACGGCCCAATGATCTAGGGGAGGGCCTAATATAATTTATCATTCCTAATGCAATTAGGAATGGTTTTAGTCTTCTAGAAGGTTCTTTTCATTCTTAATTCAATTAGGACTTTTCAGAGTTTTAATCAAGATCAAATAGCATTTTCGACTGAAATTATATTATTTTATCTTCCGGTACGGGAATTTTATCAGAATTTCGAAAACGCGTTGAAAGCCGATTTGGCGTCCAACCCCAGGCCTTGGCGCCTGGAATCAGGATTGGCGCCAGACGCCAGCATTGGCGCCTGGCGCTAGCCACTGGTCCTGGCGCCAATGAGCCAGGGCTGGCGCCAAGGTTGTTTTGTGGTCTTCAGACTTTGTTTTGATAAATTATCTTTTTTGGATGATTTTCTCTATAAATATCGTATCAAAAACTCCGTTTTCATGATCAATTACCATTCATTAATTCTCTTCATTCATCATCTACATCATTCATTCATCAATTACCATTCATTAATTCTTTTCCATTCTTTCTTGCTTTTTAATACAAAATTCCGCATTCGCAAGATCTAGAAACACCTAGCCATATTCGAAGTTGCCTTCGCCCTAGACGTGAAAGGTTTTAATTTCTGAGGGTTTGGTCCCAAATCTCTATTTCAATTATTTAATTTAATTGTTTTGATTATTATTTTCCTTGAAGTTACTAACGTGTGTATTTTGTTATTAGAAAGAGGTAAGAGGCATCCAAGTAAGTACTTTAATTGATTTATGATGTAGAATTCATGTTTATATTGTTATTATGATATTCCTAGTATCATGTCTAGGGTATTTTTAATATTAAATATGATTCCTATGATGCCTTTTATTTTCTTCCTAATATTTATTCATGTTAGTATCATGTTAGGGTTAAAGATTTGATTTTTATTGCTTAGTGACGTGCTAGGGTTTGTTATAAATCTTGTTAGTATCATGCCTAGGATCTTGCTATGCTTTAACATGATCATTATGATTATGATTATGATTTATGATTGATATTATTATTATTAATGATGTTGATTATTTATTATGTTGCTTGATATGCATATTATTATTGCTTGATCACCTTTTATTGAATGTTAAAGGGAATTCGTACTTGCAATCACGCTTAATAAGATAATTAATAGTCTTGTTAGGGTTAATTGTGATTATAATTCAAGTGATCGCCAATGATAGTTTATTTGTGCATTAAATTCAACCAACATAGATTAAACAGGTTTAGGGTTAATCCTATTGATTGTATGTTAATCCGAAAGCGCACATGAATACGAGCAGAATAAAGTAGAGGCCTATTATTAGGGCAGGTTCAATCTCTTTTAGATTGGATTTGTACCTTCATCCCCGAACCCTTATTTGGTTCATGACCTTATGGAGTTGACGATCTCTTGGATCGTTAAGGGGTGTAACCTTCACCTCGTGAACGGTTTACAAGTTCCTTAAAAACTTGTTGACGACTCTTTTGCTCTATCTTCTTCCCTTTTGGACGCCACCGTACTTTAGTGTATGATCACATTGGGGTTCAAGCTAGTGGGATTTTAAAGGCTTGAAATTATTCCCCACAGTTTTTGGCGACTCCACTGGGGAGGATTTCTATTTTAATTCCTGAATTTGTTTCGGCAATGATTTAGAATGAGTGGATGAGACTCGAAAAGTTCTAAGTATTTCATGTGCGTAATTTTGATTAACATTATTGTCATATGCATAAAAAGGTTCTCATTGGAAAGACCATCCGTAATGAGTCAAAAACATAGGATTTTACACGTAGGAAATTTGAGAAATGTCTTTCACAACTAGGACTGAAATAACACCGCGCGAAACTGGATGATTTTATTGAGCACAGAAAGCTGCTGAGGCATGTGGGAAGTAGCGTCAGGGGCCAGAGCTTGGCGCCACACTTTTTGACGTAGCGCCAGACGCCAGTATTGGCGCCAGGCGCTACAGTTAAAAGTTGGCGCCAGTCTCTGTTTGCTGGCACCAATTTCCCCCAATACCGAGCCAGAAATATGCGTTCTAATTTTGACCGGTTTTTCGCATTGTTTGCTCGATCCTGCTTCCTGATTGAATTTTTTCTCATTTTTCTGAAACCCATATGTGTTTTACATATGGACATAACCCTCTGGGAATTCATGCTCTATCTACTCGATTGAACGCTCCTGGCAACAAAGGGTACATCTGAGAGGTTGAATTCACCAAACCATGGAAGTGAGTTTTTGTCTAAAAACTCACGGTGTCCTATCCACACGCGTTAACCCTTCACGGTTAGGCTTCTACGCGGTGCATCTGGACAATTAACCATGGACCCTGTTTGACTAAACCATATCCCGAACTTTAGAGAACTAGAGCCATGGTTAGGTTGCGAACTCATTGCATCATATTGTGCCTACTTGACTAATTGTGCACTATTTGTTGTGCATATATATTCTATGTTTCTCTTAACCGTTTGTTGATTTGTGTTGAGACTAAAATTAATGACTTAAAGAACTTTGCCTAATTAATTAATTAATTAATTAATTTAAGTCAATAAATTTTTTTTTTTTTTCAATCGGAATTGACCTAGTACGACTTTAGGCATACCCCAGTTGACTAATAATACCGAAAACAGTCCCAGACTGAAGCTCCAATATTGGCGCCAAAGTCTGAGCTGTAGCGCCACATTGTATTGTGTAGCGCCAGACATTTTCTAAATTGTCCGGCGCCAATCACCATATTGTGACGCCAATCCTGTCGCTTGGCCGACAGTTAGGATTATTTGTCGAGTCATCACCTAGGGTCTAATTAACCAGTTTGCTAATTAATTCGGTTAATTTTCGCTTTCAATAACACCTTGTCAAGTCATTAATCGAGTCTTGGTCACATAGTTTAGCCACATGGTCATGACACGAGTCTTAACATGTCACCTACACTCACTAGTCTTAGCACTCACTTTGAGCACATGTCACCATGGCCATGTCTTAGGTTCATGCATGAGTCGGTCTTTTCCGTCATTTGAGTTGGGGGGTACATTCTATCCCTAATTCTTCATATCCCTCCACCTCCATCATTTTTTTCTTTTTTCACTTTTTATTCCATCTTTCTTCACTCCTCCATCCATTGCATGTTGAATAAAGTTTGAGTCAAATAATTAATAATGAATATCCCCAAATTCCTTTCCCACAGTACTTGGTCGAGGAGAGAAGGGCGATTAATCAAGGACAACCTCTTTATTCAAGTCTCGTTTTTTGATAAACTGATTCGTCAAAAGAGGAAGGCTAAGAAGATAATGGCAACTCAAGAAGAAGTCAATGAGCTTAGGAACCAATTGGTTACCATGACTGAAACACTGAAGCTACTCACCCTCAAGATTGATGATCCCGTGAAGCAACAACAGATGGACCTCATGCAAGAGAGCCTAAGCAAGTTGTCTAGCGATTACAAGTTTCAAGAGCTTACATCACAAGGGGTCTCGCTGGACAAAGAACTTCTTCCGCAGAAGTTCAATGCCAACGACATCCCAAAATTCAAGGAAACAGATAACCCTTACTTCCATCTAAGAGCTTTTGAAACTATAATGACCATTAAGGGTATCGATAAGAAGGTTTTCCCCTCTCTGTTCCCACTATCTCTTGAAACCGTTTGCCAACAATGGTTATTCTCCCTTGACAAGGAGAAAACCTCTACCTGGGAATCGATAGCAAACGCTTTCGTTGATAGGTACAAGTGCAATATCCAAGTTGAAACCGATCATAGACAACTTGAGATGCTAAGACAAAAAGAAAATGAAGGCTTTACTTCTTTCTTTAATAAGTGGAGGGAAACTTCCGCTAAGATGATTGAAGTCCTCACCGAAAAGGAATCTGTGAGGATGTTTATCAAGAACCTCCAAGAAAAGTATTCGAAGCACCTAAAATATCAACACAATTTGAATACTTTCAAGGCCGTTTATGACATCGGAATTGAAATCGAAGATAACCTTGCAAAGCAAAAAGCTATTAACAATAGTAACCACGGTGGCTGGAAAGGAAAGAAGAACGACAATCCTTCTTCTTCCGAAAACGCCCACTCTAGTAACAATGTTAGTACCTTTGATCTCAGTGAAGTTTTAGCCATGGATAACCAAGGATCTAAGAAGCAACTAAGGAAAGACTTCACCCCCATTGGGATGAGCTACGATACTGCCTTCGATCGACTCCATGCCAAAGGACTCATTACTCCCAGTGGACCTATTCAAGATCCCGCACCTGAAAAGAGATTGCCTAGTTGGAATCCAGACGAACACTGCAAGTACCATCAAGGTAGGGGTCATACTACTGAGAGCTGTTGGAAGCTAAAGGAGGCTATCCAACATTTGATTGATAATAACAAGCTTCCCATGCCTCCAGTTAACAAGAAGAGCGAGTGATGATAAAGGAAACAACACAAGACAAGAGGCGAGCTGCTACGACAAGATTTCATGGCCTCTTTTTCTATTTCTTTTTCATCTTTTCTTTCCCCAATAAGTCTAGCATAGGCACCTTTTCTTTTCCTTTAGATTAATTTTGTAGATTTTTCCTTTTTCCCTTTTTAATAAAATGAGCATTTATTTCCTTGTATATGATCATTTCATTACATTGCATTCAAAAAAAAAAAAAAAAAAAAAAAAAAAAAAAAAAAAATCCTTGTCGAATTAAGCACAAGGTATACCGATGATTTAAGGCACCCCTTGTAGCCACATCATATGTCCTTTCACTTTTAAAATATGCAATCCTTTCTTCATAAACCACTTTGAGCCTCGTCTAACGATATACCTTTCTTTTTTTCAACCTACATCTACCTAACCTTGGGATGGGATGGCGTGCAACTTATGAAATTCTAAAGAGAGCTTGAGCAAATTCAAAAGGAAGCAATAGCAAAAAATAAGCAATAATAAAAAAACGAAAATAAGTGTACAAAAGGGCAAGTGTTCCAATGTCTTTGATATGAAAATATCTTCGATAAGAACACGTCTCAGATTGCGTCTCTTATCGAGTGCTCGGTACCGTGCCTGAGAAACATGAATGCCAAGTGAGTGATAGACCGCATGATCGAGATTTCCCACACTTATTAAAATAAAATAAATGCTAAAGCAAAAAGAGCTAAAAAAGAATAGAAATTCAAGCATGAAAATACAAATATTCAAAAGCGAGGTTGCACACCTTGGGGGCTTATCTAGGGTCTTGAGCCTTTATCCCCTTCTTTAAACCTTTAGCCTAACCACGTTACAACCCTTAAAAAGACCTTTTTGAGGTATACAAACACTTGTGCGAGGTTTGGCTAGAGCTACGTTTGGCCTGATTCCTAATGGATACGTAGGCAACCTCACATCGAGGTGCGGCCGTAATAAACATGCATTCATATTCACATTCACACACTTACACCATGATCATATCAAGGAATCTCCAATGCTCATCCCTTTTCACTTAGAGATAGACTTGGGGGCTTGGTCCTTACATCATTAGCTTACCTAGCCTAAGAGTCACCATTATTTGGCTCTTCTAACAATATGTTTTTCCACACACTTAGCTCTTGCGGCCTAGCTTTAGTGTCACTTTCACACACTGCACACATACATGACCAAATATACTTCCCTTAGGAACCCTTTGTCATGAAATCTTAACGCTGAAGCATGCCTTGTCATATCAAAATCGCTCATCAATCATAATCATCATTGCATCACGAAGTATGAAGTGCTTAGCCTCCGTGCCTAAGTTACCCAAATACTTTCATTATGGAGTCAACAGTTGAGATAGCCTAGGATGGATTAATCCTTGCACCTTGAGAGATAGTATCAAATGACATTTGACTAAGCTCATTCAACATGCATCTTCAAACTTCGATTCTTTTTCGCGTCTTTCTTTTTCGGGAGAAAGTCGGTACCCTCCACAAAAATGACGGAAATTTTTTGACGGAAATTTTTTGCTTTTTTGCATTTTTCGAGTCAACACAATGCACACACAAGTCATGTACACATTGAGTCATGTCGTGTCATATCACTTTGATTTGAGCCTAACACATATGTCATTACACTTCGAGTCGAGTCAACCTCGAGTCAGTCAAACAGCGAGTCAAGTTTATACCTTGAGTCGTGTCAAGTCAATGAGTCAAGCAACGTTAAGCCTTAGGTTAACCCTAAGATGTTTAAAGAGATTGGCAAAGTTCTATAGTCAAAATAAATACAGGTGCAGCAGAACAGGGAAGACCCTATCACAGCGTTCGGCGACAGAGTCAATTCTTGGCGCCAGAGATATTTCAGCAGCGACAGAGTTCGAAGCCTCTCCAAAAGTAAATAAGTGATCGACCTGATGAAAGATCGTCTCACTTAGCTTAAAGCGCCTAGGCATTGGCTCAAAAGCAGAAAAGGCACCGACGTATAGGTTCAAAGCAATGAAAGCGCCGACGTACACGCATAGCGGAAGCAAAGTTCGAGCGAGCTTTAAAGATCGACAAGTGTTGGTCTTCGGTAATTTTCTTTGGAATATTATCGCAACAACTGAGGATGACTTCAAGTAAAGTTATTTTCGACAGCGTTCGCTAAGATTGTGGAAGTTGTCACCAAAGATTTGAGAAGATAGCACGAGATGGGCGGTCTTCGACGGCATTCACTAAGATTGTGGAAGTTGTCACCAAAGATTTGAGAAGATAGCACGAGATGGGCGGTCTTCGACGGCATTCTCTAAGATTGTGGAGGTTGTCACCCAAGATTTGAGAAGATAGCACGAGATGGGCAGTCTTCGACGACTTTTGCTATGATTGGAAAGGTTGTCACTATGATTCAAGAAAAGGCTCAAGATGTAGCAACATTGATCGACGGCGTTCCCTAGATTGCGGAAGATCTTCAAAACAAACAGTAAGGTGGCGTTCCCTAGATTGTGGAAAGTTGTCACAAACAACTGAAGGTAATTTCGGGCGAAGTTGTCTTCGATCATATTCCCTTAGGCATGGAGGATGATCATAAAGCGGATGAGAATTATTTAGAGAGAAATAATTTTCGATAGTATTCCCTTGGACGTGGAATATTATCAATGCGGATGAGGATTGTTTCGAGAGAAATAATCTTCGATAGTGTTCCCTTGGACATGGAATATTATCATTGCGAGGAGGATAGTTTCAGGCGAAGCAATCTTCTAATTTGGAAGCAGTTACAGGCGTAGCGGTTTTCAAGCGGGATGGCATTCTCTAGCTTGCAGGAGGTCGTCAAAACAGCAAAGCGGCAGCAAATCGGTTACTTTCAGAGACGTGTGCTCGACGGTGCAAGATACGCGTTTCTTAACTCTTTTATCTGTTTAACTAACGCTAGTTTTGCAGGTATCGGCGTTACAAGATTGATTTAGGATCGCAGAACGTTCTGAATCATTCTCCGTCCCTATCGATACTTTGACTTTCGTTTTCGAAACTTGCGTTTCTCCAAACTCAGTCAAAGTGGGGGCTTCTGTAGACACCCATTTGTGTCTCCCCAAAACCAAACCCAGTGATGAGTGCCTTTCACGTCGAATCATAATCGAATGAAACGAACGTATGGAAAGGTCTAGTGTTGCGGAAAGTTTTATTTCTTTTCTCTTCTCCCTGATTTTGAAAACTTTATTTTAAGAAAACAGCCAATCCAGTTTGGTTGGTCCATGATATGGGTCCAATAGTTGTGTAGTTGGATGGGGCTTGCAAAGACCTTTCCAACGATATATTATAAGCCCAATTCCGATGAATATTGAGGAAGTTATGGCCAATTTACTAAACTGGGCCCGGTTTGAGCTTTAAGTACGGCCCAATGATCTAGGGGAGGGCCTAATATAATTTATCATTCCTAATGCAATTAGGAATGGTTTTAGTCTTCTAGAAGGTTCTTTTCATTCTTAATTCAATTAGGACTTTTCAGAGTTTTAATCAAGATCAAATAGCATTTTCGACTGAAATTATATTATTTTATCTTCCGGTACGGGAATTTTATCAGAATTTCGAAAACGCGTTGAAAGCCGATTTGGCGTCCAACCCCAGGCCTTGGCGCCTGGAATCAGGATTGGCGCCAGACGCCAGCATTGGCGCCTGGCGCTAGCCACTGGTCCTGGCGCCAATGAGCCAGGGCTGGCGCCAAGGTTGTTTTGTGGTCTTCAGACTTTGTTTTGATAAATTATCTTTTTTGGATGATTTTCTCTATAAATATCGTATCAAAAACTCCGTTTTCATGATCAATTACCATTCATTAATTCTCTTCATTCATCATCTACATCATTCATTCATCAATTACCATTCATTAATTCTTTTCCATTCTTTCTTGCTTTTTAATACAAAATTCCGCATTCGCAAGATCTAGAAACACCTAGCCATATTCGAAGTTGCCTTCGCCCTAGACGTGAAAGGTTTTAATTTCTGAGGGTTTGGTCCCAAATCTCTATTTCAATTATTTAATTTAATTGTTTTGATTATTATTTTCCTTGAAGTTACTAACGTGTGTATTTTGTTATTAGAAAGAGGTACGAGGCATCCAAGTAAGTACTTTAATTGATTTATGATGTAGAATTCATGTTTATATTGTTATTATGATATTCCTAGTATCATGTCTAGGGTATTTTTAATATTAAATATGATTCCTATGATGTCTTTTATTTTCTTCCTAATATTTATTCATGTTAGTATCATGTTAGGGTTAAAGATTTGATTTTTATTGCTTAGTGACGTGCTAGGGTTTGTTATAAATCTTGTTAGTATCATGCCTAGGATCTTGCTATGCTTTAACATGATTATGATGATTATGATTATGATTGATATTATTATTATTAATGATGTTGATTATTTATTATGTTGCTTGATATGCATATTATTATTGCTTGATCACCTTTTATTGAATGTTAAAGGGAATTCGTACTTGCAATCACGCTTAATAAGATAATTAATAGTCTTGTTAGGGTTAATTGTGATTATAATTCAAGTGATCGCCAATGATAGTTTATTTGTGCATTAAATTCAACCAACATAGATTAAACAGGTTTAGGGTTAATCCTATTGATTGTATGTTAATCAGAAAGCGCACATGAATACGAGCAGAATAAAGTAGAGGCCTATTATTAGGGCAGGTTCAATCTCTTTTAGATTGGATTTGTACCTTCATCCCCGAACCCTTATTTGGTTCATGACCTTATGGAGTTGACGATCTCTTGGATCGTTAAGGGGTGTAACCTTCACCTCGTGAACGGTTTAATGGCGATTCTTTTGCTCTATCTTCTTCCCTTTTGGACGCCACCGTACTTTAGTGTATGATCACAGCGGGGTTCAAGCTAGTGGGATTTTAAAGGCTTAAAACTATTCCCTACACAAGTACCATCGAGGTAACGGTCATACCACTGATGAATGCTACAGGTTTCAAAATCTCATTCAAGACCTCATAGAAGCAAACAAGGTCCCATTGCCTCTAGCTAGCGAGAAGACTGGGTGATGATGAAGCGAATGACACAAGACAAGAGGCGAGCTGCAACGACAAGATTTCATGGCCTCCTTTTCTATTTCTTTTTCATCTTTTCTTTCCCCAATAATTCTAGCATAGACACCTTTTCTTTTCCTTTAGATTATTTTTGTAGTTTTCTTTTCTTTTCCCTTTTTAATAAAATGAGCATTTATTTCCTTATATATGATCATTTCATTATATTGCATCAAATATAAAAAAAAAAAAAAAAAAAAAAAAAAAAAAAAAAAAAACATGTCGAATTAAGCACAAGGTATACTAATGATTTGAGGCACCCCTTGTAGCCACATCATATCTCCTTTCGCCCTTCAATTATACAATCATTTCTTCATAAACCACTTTCAGCCTCGTCTAACGATAGACCCTTCTTTTTTCAACCTACATCTACCTAACCTTGGGATGGGATGGCGTGCAACTTATGCAATTCTAAAGAAAGCTTGAGCAAATTCAAAAGAAAGCAATAGCAAAAAATAAGCAATAATAAAAAACGAAAACAAGTGTACAAAAGGGTAAGTGTTCCAATGTCTTTGATATGAAAGTATCTTCGATAAGAACATGTCTCAGATTGCGTCTCTTATCGAGTGCTCGGTACCGTGCCTGAGAAACATGAATGCCAAGTGAGTGATAGACCGCATGATCGGGATTGCCCACACTTGTAAAAATAAAATAAATGCTAAAGCAAAAAGAGCTAAAAAAAGAATAGAAATTCAAACATGAAAATACAAAGATTTAAAAGCGAGGTTGCACACCTTGGGGGCTTATCTAGGGTCTTGAGCCTTTATCACCTTCTTCTTTAAACCTTTAGCCTAACCACGTTACAACCCTTAAAAAGACCTTTTTTGAGGTATACACACTTGTGCGAGGTTCGGCTAGAGCTACGTTCGGCCTGATTCCTAACGGATACGTAGGCAACCTCACATCGAGGTGCGGCCGTAATAAACATGCATTCATATTCACATTCACACACTTACACCATAATCATATCAAGGAATTCCCTATGCTCATCCCTATTCATTTAGAGCATGACTTGGGGGCTTGATCCCTACATTATTAGCTTACCTAGCCTAAGAGTCACCACCATTTGACTCTTTTCAATATATTTTTCCACACACTTAGCTCTTGCGGCCTAACTTTAGTGTCACTTTCACACACTGCACAGATACATGACCAAATATACTTTCCCTTAGGAACCCTTTGTCATGAAATCTTAACACTGAAGCATGCTTCGTCAAAATCAATCATTATCGTCATTGCATCACGAAGCATGAAGTACTTAGCCTCCGTGCCTAAGTTATCCAAATGCTTTCATTATTGAGTCAACAATTGAGATAGCCTAGGATGAATTAATCCTTGAACCTTGAGAGATAGTATCAAACAACATTTGACTAAGCTCATTCAACATGCATTTTCAAACTTTTGATTTTCTTTTTCACGACTTTTTTTCAGGAGAAAGTCGGTACCCTCCACAAAATTGACGGAAAATTTTTGTTTTTTTTGCATTTTTCGAGTCGCACGATCACATTAAAATGCACACACGAGTCATGTACACATTGAGTCATGTCATGTCATATCACTTTGATTTGAGTCTAACACATGTGTCAAACACTTTGAGTCGAGTCAACCTCGAGTCAGTCAATCAGCGAGTCAAGTTTATACCTTGAGTCGTGTCAAGTCGATGAGTTAAGAAACATTAAGACTTAGGTCAACCCTAAGATAATTAAAGAAATTGGCAAAGTTCTATAGTCAAAAATAAATACAGGTGCAGCAGAATAGGGAAGACCCTACTCCAATTCTTGGCGCCAGAGATATCTCAGCAACGACAGAGCTCGAAGCCTCCCAAAAAGGTGATTTCAACCTCATACATCAATTTCGGGTTCCTTGGTACGCCAGTTAGCCCCTATAAGCAATTTGACATGATTAAGTAGTCAGTTTGATTACAATCGTAGTAAGTGATTGACCTGACAAAAAATCGTCTCACTTAGCTTAAGCGCCTAAAACACTGGCTCATTACAATCGGTTCAAAAGCAAGCACTTAAATGACAATATTTCCAAATATGGATTGTCGCGCATTCTTATTAAATGACAAAGTTTTCCAAAAATTGGATTGTCATCCCCAACTGACAATATTTCCAAAAATGGATTGTCGTGCATCTTCTTCAACGATAATTTTTCCAAGATTGGATTGTCATCTCTGGCAAAGTTTCCAAGCGTGGATTTTCGTGCTCCTTCTTTATTTAGCAATTTTTTCCAAGTTCGGATTGTCATCGCTGGCAAGTTTTTCGAGATTAGATTGTCATACACCTAGTTCCCTATAGAAAAATTTCCCAAAGGATTGTTGTAGGTCTCTATTCATCATAAATATTGGCAAAAGTTCCTCAACGTGGATTGTCATTCATTTCAGTAAGTGGCAAATTTTCTCGAAGTGGATTGTCGGTCGACTCTTTTTTGCAAATGTTCCAAGACGCGGATTGTCAATAGTGGCAATATTTCCCCAAAAGGATTGTCGCATAGCGTTGGCAAATTTCCAAGGTAGATTGCTTTCAAGAGTTATGTTCCAAGATGTGGATTGTCGATCGTAGCAAAGTTCTTATGAAAGATTGTTACGAAGCATTGGCAACTTTTCCAAAAATTGGATTTTGGCAAATTTTCCGAGGTACGGATTGTCGCTTCATCGTGACAACATTTCCAAGGATGGATTGTTACGTGGCATTGACAACTTTCCCTAAATCGGATTGTCATACATCATACAAGAGTTGTGTTGGCAACTATTCCAAAGAAAAGAGGATTGTCATCACAGCAAAAGCACCGACATACTGGTTCACAAGCAGCAAAGCGCCGACGTACTGGCATAGCAAACATTAAGAAGCAGTGATCTTTTCGAAGACTATCACAGCGGAAATTAGAGTCATATTAAAAAGAAGCTCTTTGTTCAGAGACGAGTGAACATCGAAACAACAAGGTGGCGTTCCCTAGATTGTGGAGAGTTGTCACAAACAACTGAGGATTGTTTCAAGAGAAGCAATCTTCGATAGTATTCCCTTGGACGCGGAATATTATCAATGTGGATGGAGTTTGTTTCAAGAGAAATAATCTTCGATGGTATTCCCTTGGACGCGGAATATTATCATTGCGGAGGAGGATCGTTTCAGGCGAAGCAATCTTCTAATTTGGAAGTAGTTACGAGGCGTAGCGGTTTTCAAGCGAAATGGTATTCTCTAGCTTGTAGGAGGTCATCAAAACAGCAGCAGTAACAATCGGTTACTTTCAGAGAAGTGTGCTCGACGGTGCAAGATACGCGTTTCTTAACTCTTTTATCTGTTTAACTAATGCTAGTTTTGCAGGTATCGGCGTTACAAGATTGATTTAGGATCGCAGAACGTTCTGAATCATTCTCCGTCCCTATCGTTACTTTGACTTTCGTTTTCGAAACTTGCGTTTCTCCAAACTCAGTCAAAGTGGGGGCTTCTGTAGACACCCATTTGTGTCTCCCCAAAACCAAACCCGGTGATGAGTGTCTTTCACGTCGAATCATTATCGAATGAAACGAAAGTGTGGAAAGGTCTAGTGTTGCAGAAAGTTTTATTTCTTTTCTCTTCTCCCTGATTTTGAAAACTTTATTTTAAGAAAACAGCCAATCCAGTTTGGTTGGTCCATGATATGGGTACAATAGTGGTTTAGATGGATGGGGACTGCAAAGACCTTTCCAACGATATATTATAAGCCCAATTCCGATGAATATTGAGGAAATTATGGCCAATTTACTAAACTGGGTCCGGTTTGAGCTTTATGTACGGCCCAATGATCTAGGGGAGGGCCTAATATAATTTATCATTCCTAATGCAATTAGGAATGGTTTTAGTCTTCTAGAATGTTCTAGAAGGTTCTTTTCATTTCTAATTCAATTAGGACTCTTCAGAGTTTTAATCAAGATCAAATAGCATTTTCGATGAAATTATATTATTTTATCTTCCAATACGGTAAATTTATCAGATTTTCGAAAACGCGTTGAAAATCAGTTTGGCGTCCAACCCCAGGCCTTGGCGCCAGGCGCTAGCCACTGGTGCTGGCGCCAACTAGCCAGGGCTGGCGCCAATGTTGTTTTTCGATCTTCAGACTTTGTTTTGTTAAATTATCTTTTTTGGATGATTTTCTCTATAAATATCGTATCAAAAACTCCGTTTTCATTCACCAAGAATTACCAATTATCATCAACAAGCATCATCAACTCTCTTTATTCACAAATCATTCATCAATTCTTTTCATTCATTCATTCATTCATCAACTTTCAATGATATTCATTCATTAGCATTCTCTTCTTTCTTTAATTCTTTAGAATAAATATTCTTTCTTGCTCTTTAATACAAAATTCCGCATTCACAAGATCTTGAAACACCTAGCCATATTCGAAGTTGCCTTCGCCCTAGACGTGAAAGGTTTTAATTTCTGAGGGTTTGGTCCCAAATCTCTATTTCAATTATTTAATTTAATTGCTTTGGTTATTATTTTCCTTGAAGTTACTAACGTGTGTATTTTGTTATTAGAAAGAGGTACGAGGCATCCAAGTAAGTGCTTTAATTGATTTATTGATATTATGATGTAGAAATCATGTTTATATTGTTATTATGATATTCCTAGTATCATGTCTAGGTTAATCTCAATATCAAATATGATTGTTATGATGCCTCCTATGTTCTTCCTAATGTTAATTCATGTTAGTATCATGTTAGGGCTAAAGATTTGATTTTTATTGTTTAGTGACATGCTAGGGTTTGTTATTAATCTTGTTAGTATCATGCCTAGGATCTTGCTATGCTTTAACATGATTATTATGATTATGATTATGATTTATGATTGATATTATTGTTATTAATGATGTTGATTATTGATTATGTTGCTTGATATACATATTATTTATATTTATTGCTTGATCACCTTTTATGCATGTTTAAAGGGAATTGGTACTTGTAATCACGCTTAATAAGATAATTAATAATCTTGTTAGGTTAATTGTGATTATAAATTCAAGTGATCGCCAATAATAGTTTATTTGTGCATTAATGTTCAACCAACATAGATTAAACAGGTTTAGGGTTAACCTATTGATTGCATGTTAGTCAGAAAGCGCACATGAATACGAGCAGAATAAAGTAGAGGCCTATTATTAGGGCAGGTTCAATCTCTTTTAGGTTGGATTTGTACCATCATCCCCGAACCCTATTTTGGTTCATGACCTTATGGAGTTGACGATCTCTTGGATCGTTAAGGGGTGTAACCTTCACCTCGTGAACGGTTTACAAGTTCCTTAAAAACTTGTTGGCGACTCTTTTGCTCTATTTTCTTCCCTTTTGGACGCCACCGTACTTTAGTGTATGATCACAGTGGGGTTCAAACTAGTGGGATTTAAAGGCTTGAAATTATTCCCTACAGTAACCCTATATTTTTTTTTTCACTTTTCTATATTGTGCCCCAACATATATCACTTTTTACACTTTAACCCCAATATATTTTTTGTTTCCATACGGTAACCTTGTTGTTATCCTGCCGTTAAAATTTCGTTAGCGGGGCCCACTCTCCATTATTAGTATTTTTTTATCGATTTGCGAGTTGAAAAATATTCCGTCAAAGGTTTCGGGGCTATTTTGGGGTTTAGGGGTCCAAATTGAGCTCAGATTTGGCAAAAAAATAACGTAAATGCCTTGTTTTGCTTATTAAGAAATGTCTTGATTTACGTGTTCACATTTTAACACACAAAATGAGGCATTTACGTTATTTCTTTGTCAAATCTAAGCTGAATTTGGACTCCTAAGGACCAAAATAGCTCTCGAAACCTTTGACGAAATATTTTTCAGCGCGCAAATCGATAAAAAAAATATTAATAATGGAGGGTGGGCCCCACTAACGAAATTTTTTAATGGCAAGATAACGGTAAGGTTACCGTATTGAAACAAAAAATATATTGGGGTTACAATGTAGAAAGTGATATATGTTGGGACACAACATAGAAAAGTGAAAAAAACAGGGTTACTATATAGAAAAACCCTTGTTTTAATAATATTTCATTATTGTCTATTTGTGTTCTGTCTCATGAATATCAACCTGAAAAAGTAATTAATTTGCATAATTAAGCAAGAAAATGGAACAACCTACTTTTAGATACTAATTGTCTTTTGAATAGATCAATTGTATGCAAGGGAAAATAAAATCTACTCACAAACTAATTAAGGAATAAGGAACGATTCTCAATCATGTGTTCGTTTAGGAATATAGATTACACTTAACTTAATGTTACAAAAATCATAACTACAAGTAAATAAAACCTTTATATCGTACAGGCCAAAAAGCTAGTTTACTTTAAATTACAAATGAGAATCATAGATTGTGTATGCCGCCCCGCCGCCTCAACCCAACCTACATAATTTTTTTTGTAAATGTATGAATGAAGCCGAAATGATAGTTTTATTTGTGTCAAAACCTACCAATTTGTGGTATACAAATTGTGAACTTCTTGAATCTGCAAAAATGCTGGTGGATGCTCATATTCAATCTTAACCAAAAATCACCACAAATAATAATAATAATAACAATAATCATAACCAACATTAACACTATATTTTTCAACTCCCAATTTTGTCAAGATTTTCAGACACATTTTTCATCCTAGGCCGAACCTCAGGATCACTTTCAGTGCAAGAAAGAGCCACATGAAAGGCAGCCAACACCTCTTTCTTAGCATGTACCTCTTGTAACAACATAGGATCTACCATTTCCGAAAGCGGGTTTTCCTCTTCAAAACCCTTCCTAACCCATTTCACCAAATCATGTACTTCAGTTGAAGTCGATGTTGTTGGGGAAGAGTGTTCAGGGGATTTCCCTGTTAGTAACTCGAGCACGACTACTCCAAATGAGTAGACGTCCCATTTTTGAGTTGGTCGACTACCAGGGATTTTTGCCTCGGGTGCACGATAGTTGTTTATTTTCTCTTGACTAGTGGACTTAACATACGGGAGTGCACCTCCCATGAACCCACCGGAGGAGGAAGGATTGTTCCCCGTGATGCTAATCAAACGATTTAGGCCAAAATCGGAGATATGTGGTTGAAACTCGTTGTCGAGGAGGATGTTTGATGGCTTAATATCTCCATGTACAAATTTCCTAGGGCTACATTCATGAAGATAGGCCAAACCTCTAGCCGTTCCTTTGGCTATTTTCAACCTTGTTTTCCATGTTAGGCTTGTTGATGGTTGCCCTGTTCTCCCTGTTTCATCAATAATGAAATTTGTCACATCACTCACGTGTAATAGTAAATGCAATTTATGTACGAGTATCAATTCTCGTTTAATCACCCATGTTATTTTACATTAACGACATGTGCACTAAGACTTTAATTCTTTGTTGGTTCGAAAAAGAAACTAAAAGATTAGATAAGAATCGAACCTAATACCTCTTACAACCTAAACCCCTAGTGGCATAACACTAAACTATTTGAATGTTAATCTAAAACTAATTGAAGCAAATTCAATTAAGAGAAAATCAAATATATTCTATAGTTTTTGGCAGCACCAATTAGCCAGTGAGAGAATCTTGGCAACCAAAGCCTACAAAGACAAAGACAAAAGAGTTTTGAATATCCATCTAAACTTATAATTAAATAATATAATGATGGATCTAAATCTGAAAGTACTGAGAGTGCTACATAATTATTGCTTATTTTGGGGGGTTTAATTTGACTAATTATCCATTATTTGTAGAAATTTCCAAGAAAAATAATGCAGTTAAAAGCATCCAATGTTTGAATATAGTATGACTGTTAGTTAAATGTGCAACCAAGTAAACATTCTTAGGTAAGTTTTGATTGACAGAAAACCATTTTAGGTCAACTACCAAAGTTAGTGGTATGAACTACATGGCCAAAATTTATTAGTCAAGGTCTCTTTAGATATAGTTTGACATTTTGACATTGTGTTTCAAAACTATATTTAAAATAAGTAGGGAAACAAAAAAATATTACAATAAAAGTTAATTGCTTTTAATCTATCAAAAATTGCAGTTTTTCTAGTTAGGTCGTCGTAAATATATATATTTCTAACTATTTCTATAAAGTAAAATGCATCACATTTATTTTTATCTTAATGTTATATATACTTCGTATTTTTTTTTATATGCACAATCTATCATTAAATATTATTCATATAAGTATATAATCTAATTAATGTTTCTAATTTATATGATTACCCAAAATAATCCTTAGCTACCCAAGATACATAAAAAGGGAGGTGAGTTTTTTTTTTTCGGTTTAATTAATAATACGTGATATATATTTCAATAAATGCACCATGTAACGCAAAAAGCTAGGTAGTACTTCTAATAAAACAAACAATGTTATTTCATGGTAATGGGGAACAACCTTAACTCTCAAACTTCCACAAGTAACAATGGTGTACGACTTTTAAGTATCATTTCACCAAAGTGCCTTCAAAGCTACTACTCAACATTTTCATCATTGGATGCTCACTACATAGTCCTAAGAGCAACCCACCAAGAAAACTACTCATTACATCCTAACATATTTATCATTTTATGTACATCAATCTCTACTTACAAAATTACCATCTACTCCTACATTGCACCTTAAGTTTTATAAAAGAAAACAGAAAAAAGTTTGAGTATATAAAGGGTAGAAATGTCATTTTTTGTAGCATTGGATTAGTTGGCCATAAATATTGGTTACCCCCACCAAATTAAACTCTATAATTCAAGGACAAGTAAGAAAGAAAAGGATTGAAGGATGACCAACATTAACTGTATGTAACATCTCATATTATAATGTTATGGGCCATAGCTAGGTGTTATGTTTATTTGTTCATAAATTCATGTTGTATTAAATTTTTTGCATATAGAGGTATGGTACTTGGTAAGTGGTAACTAGTATTAATAGTGGGGATTCATCAAGGTTGCATAATCCAAGTCATAAGGCTCCAAAAAAAGAAGTCATAAGGCTCAAACATATTGTTCCCGGCCAATCACCCTTATCTTAACCATGTGCGTATTACATAATAGTGTTATGATATGATTCAATAATCTCTTAATTATAGTGTCATACACCCTACCATTGCTCCAAAATTTTTGCAACATATACCATTTTTGTACGTGAGAAGCCTGTGATTGTAGCTAACTATTCAACACGTTGAAAAGTCGTCGTAAATACATGCACTTTCTTTTTCTCTTGTTTTTTGCAGGTCAGACACATAAAAAAAAAAATCCAACTCCTATAAACACAGTTGTGTTTTTACAAGATGATTATCAAATAACGATCTGTCATATATCATTGTATCATAATGCTAAGTTTTGAATCCAACAAATAAAATTCATTTTTTTGTCAAATAACTTTTGCCCACTCATTCTCAACATGAACATAGACCATCAGCTACTAAGTAACAGCAAAGATTTCCCAAAAGATCGATGTGAGGACCATTTTTAAATGAAGTATAAAATTAGACAATAATATAGTACCACTTATATATATATTTTTTGAGACATAAAATAAGCTTGATTTTGGCATGACTTGAAGTAGCAAATCTATAGCGTAGTGGATCACTAAATGCCAAACATAAGGCTAATTATATTAGACATAAGACTGATTAATTATTTATTCTAAGTACTGTATAAAAAAACCATAAATTACTCAACTTTCATGCAAACTATGCTACTGCTAGTAATCTAAAAGGATGCTGCACTCAAACTTTACCAATATATTCCCATATATGACAAAGGCAAGTCATTTAGCAGCTAGCTTAGCCTACATAATATGGTTTTTGTCCTTTGAGCATATACTTCTTATAAGCTATGCTAGATCCCATTTATATCTCTGTTTGAAATTAGTTATCACGTTTTAGCTTGTGTTTTCGTAACCGTGCTATTTGGAGAGGCCTAGTAGACTAGTAGTATAAATACTCCGTAGTATTAAACCACTAAAATATCATAATTCGAACAAAAAAGGCTATTAAATAGGATTTTAAATTTTAAAAGTCGTTCGTACTCAAGTCTCAAAATTAATAATTGTCCTTTATGCACCATAAACAACATTCCTTCAATTAGATTTTGTACTTAAACCAGTGTAATAAACCAAATTCAAAACATTGTACTGTATGTATTTAAGTCAAAGGAAACATAAATTAAACTCACCTCTTTATCCACCTAATTAATTATACCATAATTTTATTCATGCACAATAATAATATTATATACGAGTATTTTCTAAGTAAAAAAAAAAAGATAAAATTATAAAAGAATTAACCAAAAAGAGAGATTTGGACTGACCTCGAAGAGCATTACCAAGATTGCCATTAGAAATAAAATCAGAAATGAGCAATTTTTCATCAGGAGCCCAATAATAAGCTCTCAATTTAACCACATTTGGATGCTTAATTTTCCCAATTGCTTGAATTTCAGCAACAAATTCTTTATACCTTTGTTGATCACCACCTTCTCCTAATCTTCTAACAGCAACTGGCACACCATTTCCAAGCACTACTTTATAAACTATTCCTAACCCACTTTTTCCCAAAACATAAGCTGATGCTCTTAACAATTCATCCAACTCAAATGTAAAACCCTTGTCAATTGCTACTAGCTCTCCTTCACCTTCTCCACCACCCTCGCCGCCTTCGGAACTCCCCTTATCCGACTCGCTTTCTATATCGTTGCTTGTTGATCCGCCTCTGAAGCACCCAAAGCAGAACCCTGTTTTTTTATCTTTGTTCATGTGCCGTCCTAACTTGATGGTGCCAGTGCAGCTACATCCAGTGGAGTGATCCTTTTTCTTCCAGTAATAGTATATGAGGACGAGTCCCACAAAGGCAACTACTACAGCATCTGCTGCGGAGATTAGGAGGATCAGCCCCGGGCTTAGCCCCTTTCGCTTGGGGCTGATCCCCCTACTGTCCTCGGGTGGGGGAGAGTTCGGGTTTGTTGTTGTTTTAGTACAGTCCTTTTGTAATGGGAACCCGCATAAGAGCGGGTTCCCTAAAAAGGCGGTGGGCCCCTGATTGGCGAATGAGCCTGTCTGGGGGATTTCCCCAGACAGGTTATTCGCCCTCAGGTCAAAGCTCACCGTCATAGGAAGATCCCCGAGAGACTTGGGGATCTTCCCGGATAGATGGTTGAACGAAAGGTTTAATGTCCCGGAGAGCGACTTTAGCTCTCCGAGCTCCTCGGGTATTTTCCCCTGTATCTGGTTAGACGATAAATCAAGTTGAACTATATTCACTAGTTCATGCCAAATTCCTCCAGGAAGTTCACCGGAGAAGTTATTTCTCGCCAGAATCAGTCTTTGGAGCTGCTTACACTCCTTCAAACCATTCGGAATCTCGCCGGAGAGAGAATTTCCAGAAACATCTACATTCTGAATTTTTGGAAGTGAGCACATGGAGGTTGGGAGAGGACCAGAGAGATTGTTTCCGTACAAGAAAATGCTATGGAGCGAAGTCGCATTGAAGATTTGATCAGGAATCGAGCCGTAGAAACTGTTCCCGTGGAGGTTTAATCTCCGAAGGAAAGTAAGGGAGCCGAGCTCCGAGGGGATGTACCCTCGGAGATTTTTTCCTGCGACGGATATTCCAACAACCCGAGGGTTGGGACTAGAAGTGGAATTTCCGTCGCAGGAGACCCCGGTCCATCCACAGGGATCGGGGTCATTCTCATCCCAGTCCGCAAATACTGCGGACGAGGACGAGTGGTCGATGGCTGACTTGAGGGAGAGGAGAGCGAGGCCGTCGGGGGATAAAGAATAAACTCTAGATGTGATCGTGAAGAGGAGGAGGAATGAACAAAGAAAAAAATGGAGGTTCATTTTTTTTTACAAGTTAGTGAAATATTTGGGGGTGTTAGTGTTACATCAACAAAGGATGACTTGTGTATACTTCGTAAGTGTTAGTTAAAATTTTTGGTGTTTTAGAAATCTTAGAATTATTTTTGGAGGTGAGAGAATACGGTTGACAAGAGGTGGGTAGGGGTATTAATGTGAGGATTTGATAGAAGAAAGTGGGCCCATAGCCCGCCAAGAAATAAATAGAAGGGAAATAATTTTTTATTTTTTTTAAGAAAGGTGGTCAAATAATGGGGAAGGAAGAAGAGAGTAGAAGGAAAGCAAAGGGTTAATCATCAAATGCATAACGACTTGTGTAAAAGCTAGCTAGGTAGGTTTTGTTCCATTTATAAATGGAGGATGGTAGAATGATTTGAGTACATTTAATGACTTGGATCAACTTAAAGTTTGCTTCATTTTTGTTGATCATTCCAATCAGATTTTATAATTAGTGAATTTGCTATGTAAAGATGTCATTAGGTCGGGTTAACATACAATTAAGAGACACCGCACCACTTAGAATGGAAAAACACGATATGGGCATGCAATATTCTTCTTGCTTGCTTTTGGGAGTTGCTTGTCTAATGTTGTTAGTTTCCCTATATTAGTTAACCGTCACAAGTCATACACTCATACTCTGTAGTAAGCAATAAGAACAAGTTCATCTAGTAATAAGGTTATCAGAGATGATTATATACGCTGTACTCTTGCATTTGCTTGATGAGCTCCAATGTCATTTGCGTAAGTATCTTATATAAATTGAAAAGAGTTAATCGATCATCGAGTAAGTGTTTACTACTAGTTTAGACTTGTTGAAAGGACTTATGAATTTAGGTCATGTTTTGTTTATCATAGGACCTGTTTTGTTCAACTTAATTTCAGTTCAGTTCATTTAAGCTCCAATCAATTCAATTCAGTCTAGTTCCTAATTTTCTTCTCTCAAAAACAATATATTTTAACTGTATTCAGTTCAGTTCAGCAGCTCTAAACAGTTCAATTTAGTTTCAATCAGTTCGGTTCAGTTTTTAATTTCCTTATCTCATAAACAATTCATTTCAACTCTATTCAGTTTACTTCAATTCAACTCCAATCAGTTCAGTTTAGCCCTAATCAGTTCAGTTCAGTTTAGTTGTTTTCAGTAAATCGGAACATGCCCTTATTTACAGTTTTCAAGATTAATAAGTATAAAGGATAATTTGCCAATTACTACCGCAAGTTAATACCACTTTGTAAATTACTACCGCAAATTTAAAAAGTTGTGAATTACTACCGCAAAAAATTTTAAGATGTTGCTATTACTACCAAACCCCCATTAAACCCAACTATGACGTCATTATATCCCTTTAACCCGTGTTTGACCATGGTTAGTGGCTTTAACCAGCCCCCTCCCCCCAAAAAAAAAGAAAATGGTTTAGGGATATAATGACGTCATGGTTAAGGGCTTTAACCATGGGTTAAAGTGATATAATGACGTCATAGTTGGGTTTAATTGGGGTTTGGTAATAATCGCAACATTTTAAAAAATTTTGCGGTAGTAATTCACAACTTTTTAAATTTGCGGCAGTAATTTACAAAGTAGTATTAACTTGCGGTAGTAATTGACAAATTTTCCAAGTATAAATAACGGTTAATAACTTTAGAAAAGATAAGCTAGTTCATTTAAAGTGAAGATAATTTTTAAAAATGGTAAAAAAAAAATAATAAGATAATAAGGGCATGTTCACATTTACTAAACTGAGCTGAACTGAACTGAACTGAATTGAATTGAGCTTAAATGAATATTTTATGAGAGAGGAAAATTAAGAGCTGAACTGAACTGATTGGAGCTGAACTGAACTGAACTGAACTGATTGGAGCTGAACTGAACTGAACTGAACTGATTAGAGCTGAACTGAACTGAACTGAAAGTAAGTAAATGTGAACAGGCCCTAAGAGCTGCTCCTACCAAAGTTCAATTTACAATTACAATAATTTTTTATTTTTTTTAAATAAGGTTTAAGTAAGTTTATTTAAGTAAAATTTGATGAATAGAATGCACCATAATGTACTTAACAATCAACGTTGATTTTATGAAAAAGGTTCAATATGTCAAGAGAAGGACGTAATATACAAAGATCTTGATTTTCATTTGTTTTAATTTTTCGTAGGCAGATACTACTATATTAGCCATTAAAATTTAAAGGACTGCAATAATCGTTGGCAATCTTAGCTTTCTCCAAAAAAAAAAAAAAAATAAATAAATAAATAATTGCGATGTTGAAATGAGAATGTATAGTATTTATTTGATGTGGTTCCGATGAATTGTAGGACCACAAATTGATGGACAATCTTTATTTCTCAAATTTAGACATACATACAGTTCGAATATTAATGGAAGTAGAAAATCAACATGTAAGGGTTCGTTTGGCATCGTTGTGGTTTTCTATTTTTTGGTTTTTTGGTTTTCAAACTCATATGATATATATCATATAATAAAACAAAAATTAGACAAATCCATTAAAATCATGATAATATTGAAAACTGACAACAAAAAATTGAAAACACCTTTTTCTTGTTTCTTGTTTTTGGTTTTTTGTTTTAAAAAAAACAGAAAACTAAAAACAAAAAACAATGCCAAACACACCCTAAAATATCCTACAAACTTTTCTGCATGAATTGGATTCCATTACGTAGAATGAATAATACAGCAAATTGACTTGTGTTTAAAGTATTCCGATTTAATAGGACAATTCATCTTACCTACCTAAAAAATACTATCAATCAATTAAATTGCATGTATATCGATTTTAACTACTAAAATTAACGTCAAATTGAATTAAATTGAATTGCATGTATATCGATTTTAACTACGAAACTTGAAAAAGAAGATGCGAGAGGGGGCATGTTTCCAGGTTGTGGAGAGGATGTATATTGTATATATGTATTTTTTCGTCATCTGCTTGTTCTATCTAATTGAATTCCTCCATTTTTACGATAACAATCTTCGACTATTTGGCATTATTATAATATTCGTGAACTCTTCTTTGACCGTCTTTTTGTCTTATGTGTAAGAAAAACAAATATGCGGATTACTTAGTAATTATGTGAGATACAAGTAGATGTTATTAGATTTAATTTGTTTTCTATTCAAAAAAAAAAAAGATTTAATTTGTTTTAATGAATATTTATAATAATATAAATTTCTTGACTAGAACTTTAACTTGCCGATCACAATTTAATGGTTGAAGACATGTATTAACGAATGTTAACAAAAAATAATGAAGTACAAAATCAGGCATTATACGAATTAAAATACTAAGAATCTATACTTAGTATTTAAAAACTCAAACTAAAAAGGACATATGTTATCATTATATTACACTTCTCCATCTTCTTTTTCAACCCAATGTGCCACATGTCATCTTACATTTTTAATTCCACTATTTTTTCAGAACTCTTTCATCAAACCTTCATGTTCATTAATCTCCCCAAGCCTCTTCAACTCAACCTTTTTATTTTCTCTCTTGAATTTTAATCCCTCCACCTTCTTTCTATCAAGCCTAATTTTGAATTAAAGTTCGATTTTTTTTTATTTCTTTAATTATGTTTTCAGTTACACATCACACCAATAATTATTTATTGGTAATCATCTCTCAATACAATTTTCTATGAACAACTCGTGCATTACACGGAGCAGAAGGCTAGTTAAACTTAGGGTCTGTTCTCTTACGTTGAAATTCAGTTAAGTTCAGTTCTGTTCAGTTCAGCTCAGCTCAGTTCAGTTCAGTTCAGTTCAGTTCAGTTCAGCTCAGCTCAGTTCAGTTCAGTTCAGTTCAGTTCAGCTCAGCTCAGCTCAGCTCAGTTCAGCTCAATTCAGTTTAGTTCAGTTCAGTTCAGCTCCTAATTTCCTTCTCTTATAAAATATTCATTTCAGTTCAGCTCAGTTCAGTTCAGCTCGGTTCACTTCAGTTCATTTCAGCTGAGTTCAGTCAATGAAAACAGGCCCTTAATATGGAGTACAATATAGCATTATTAGCATAGCTTCGTCATCATTTACATAGACATTATTTCCAACTAACTAGCTAATATTTGTAAAACAAACGTAATTAGGAGGTAAAAGAGGTGTACACGTTTTAAAAAGGCACGCATGCTAATATCCAATGCAATCGTTGTGTACATTTACTATGGCTCCAGGGCAAAACACTTACTCCATACAAAGCTAGTTACACGTATGTATGTAGAGTAGTGTTACAATCGCATGTAGTACTTTGTATATATTTATATATGAGCTAAACTTGTGCAATCCCTAATCATTACCAAAAGATTAAAGAGGAAGTTTAATGAGGAGCATAATGTGTATGATGATAGAAACAAAGTAATTTAGACATGCAATTATTATCATATCATCTAGCAATTGAATATAACGATTAAAATCATGCCTCTATTGAACAAGAAACATGTAGCATTACTAAAGTCACTTTTACAATTTCCACTTCTTTACTTCCTAGTCAAGGAATATCATCCAATTGTAAATGGCAATAAAACAACCAATTCAATAATTTTATGGCATCAAGTATTACATATAAGGGTAGCAATTGAAGGTACGGTTTATCTGATCTATGATTGGAAATAATAAACCAAATTGAAGGTACGGTTTAATCAATGATCTTAAGGCATGTGATATTCGTTCTTGCTTGCTTTCGGAAGTTGTTTGTCTAAAACTATCGGTTTATATAATCTGTTAAGTTTATTTAAGTAAAATTAGGTGAATAAAACACACCATAATATACCTAATATAATTAATATTCAACATGGATTTTATTTAAGTAAAATTAGGTGAATAAAACACACCATAAAAAAGTGTAGATGATTTCAATTAGCCGTATCATTAAGCCTAATATCTTTTTATGTGAATCATTTTGTCATAGAGGCTATTATTTCTACGGCAAATGATGATTATTTTTATATTGATTTCAAGCTAACTAAATATTCATTAATTTTTCAAAGAGGAGTAGTCACTAAGTAGCTAGATGTGTGATTATTATATATCTTATTCTCAATCATGAAATTATGCTTAGAAGCTAACGGAACTTGAAAAAGAAATGGGAGGGGGGGGGGGGGGGGGGGGGGGGGGTAGGTGATGTATGTATGACATATGTATGTTTTCGTCATCTGCTTGTTCTATCTAATTGAATTCCTCCATACTTTTAGAGTTTTAGATAACAATCTTTGGTTATTTGGCATTACTATATAATCGCGCATTGTTCTTTCATCGTCCTAGGGCCTGTTCTCTTTGGCTTATTTTCAATTCAGTTCAGTTCAGTTCTTATCTTAATATACTTCTCTTATAAATTAAAATATTCAGTTTAGTTCAGTTCAGCTCTAATAAATTCAGTTCAGTTCAGCTCAGCTCAGTCAATCAGAACACGCCCTTAGTATTTTATATTCTTGTGCGTAAGAAAAAAAAAAAACACACACACACACACACATATAGGGAGAGGCTCTCGTGAGAATTTTTCTTATGTGAGAACACTTTTTATGTTCTAAATTTTTACTCGTATGTTTTAAATTTTAAATTTGATGTTCTAAACTTTTCCCCAGGTGTTCTAAATTAAATCAGGTGTTCTAAATTAATACTCACATGTTCTAAACCATAAATTAGTTACGTTAGATGTTATAAATTTCGAATGACTTATTTCAAAAAAATTTCACTTATATGTTCTAAATTTTAAAACGTGCATGTGTTCTAAGATTTTTAGTTATATGTTCTAAATTCGAAAGCATATGTTCCAATTTTTACTCACATGTTCTATATTTTAATTTTACTTATATGTTCAATATTTTTACTCCCATCTTCTATATTTTATACCAAGTGTTCTAAATTTTTTATTCACACGTTCCAAATTTTAAATCAGATGTTCTAAATTTTAATCATATGTTCTAAATTTCATAAAACAAATTTTTTTTTTTTTTAATTTTTACTCACATGTTCTAATTCTTGAATCAGATGTTCTAAAGTATTGCTCACACACATGCTCAAAATTATTAGTCATATGTTCTAAATTTAAATTTGAGTCGCGTGTTCTAAATTTTTACTCACGTGTTCTAAATGATAGATCAGTTCTCATATAAGTATGGATTCTCACATCTGAACCTATTCACACCGGATCCCTCCCATATATATATAATTATGTGAGATTGTTATTTATTAGATTTCATGGTCAAACTGCAACCTTTCTACGTCATTAAAACGGTTGTAGTATATGAAATTTACGACTGTTTTTGGACTATTATTAAATGGTCACAAAGGTATTTAAACATTTTTAAATGATAAATGACATGTGTAAAATAAATGTAAATAAAATTAATTCTATTACGACCGCCTTGAGCGGTCGCAAAAATCGCAAATTGCGATCGTTCAATGTTATTTTTTAAAATATTGAAATAAAGGTATAAAAGGGGTGCCTCCTAACCCTAATTTTTTTGAATAGACGCTTTCTCTCTCTTCTCTTTCCTTTCTTTCTTTTCAGTCTCTTTTCTTTCCTTTCTCTCTCCTCACGCTTCTCCTCCTCCTCATTCCTCTTCTCCTAAAGAGTCACCATCTTTCTCTCTCATCCCTTTATCTTCTATCTTCACCGTATTTCTCCTAAAGAGTCACCATCTTTCTCTCTCATCCCTTCATCTTCCCTTTAAGACAATGAGGACATTGTCTGATTTAGCTTGGGGGGAAAGTTCTCGTGTTTGCATGGTATATCTTTCACCCTCTCTCTTTTTATTTTATTTTTTTTTCCTTTGTTGGTGTGTTTAAAATAGTTTTTTTTTTATTTGTTTAGTTTAGATTTTTATTGCTTTAAAAAAAATTCAAAAATATGTTCTAATGAATTATGAATCATGCTTTCCCGTGCCCCTTGATGAAAGTTTTTCGAAATTGTTTTGATTCTTGGTATATGATGATAAATATTGAGGATCAAGATTTGATGTTTGATTGTCTTGAAACTTTTAACATGCGTCAATTTTGCCCAACTACATGTGAATATGATGCTTGACTAGTTGATTGGTGAGGAATGTGTGTTAGTTCTTAGTATGTCAATGACGTTGATTATTGGTTTTTAACTTTGAGTAATGTTTATATGATCATTATTATACACATTGAGGAGGGCGAAGACATTTATTCTTTTACGCGACCTTCAGATGATTTTTGATGCATTTGTTCCCTTTTTGCTACCCATGTTGTTGCTTGTGTCTCTTTATTGTTTATTTAGCCACATTACAAGCTTATTATAGCCCCATTGGTTACTAGTCCCAAGCTTGGCTTGGGGGAGCTAATAGTTAGTGAAGTGATGGAGTTGTAGTGTGTACATTTTATTTTTGTAGTGTGTACATAATTTGTACAATGTGGGAGAATAAGAGGAGTAATGTGTTCTTTTGATATTGTGATTGAAAAAAATAGAAAAATTGTTGTTCAAAAGTTGAAAAAAAATTCCAATGTGAGATAAAAAGAAAAAAAAAAGAGCAAAAAGAAAAATTGTTTCAATATTCAAGTGTTCTATTTGAAGGTTGCTCAAAAGAAAACGAGAAAAAAAAAAAAAGAATTCAATTTACATTATTATGTTTTATGAGTGAAATTGTAAGTGATGGTGAAATTGTAAAAATCATTGATTGGTTTGTTTGGTGAATTTTTGTAGAGTAGAGTTGTGTAGAGAGATGATTTGGTCATTATTTATTTTTGGGTTTTTCTAAGCTATACCCCTAAGGTATTCAAGTTTCTAAGGTGTACCCGTACTTTTTCAAGTTTCTAAGTTGTGCCATTCAACTCCTTATCAATACTAAAATGTACCCTTTTTAGTTGTTTAAAAGTTATTTGAGAGTGTGATTTCCTGGCTTCAGTTTTCATTATTAGGGTTGCGGTGGCTAAGATTTCTTTCTCCTACCATTTCCTTACCTTTTATCATCTTTCTATTAAATTTATAGTTAACTTTAGGTGACGTGGAAGTCCCAAGGAGGGTACAATTAATTAATGGTAGTGAGTTGAGGGGCACAACTTAGAAACTTGAAAAAGCATGGGTACACCTTAGAAACTCGAATACCTTAGGGGTATAGGTTAGAAAAACTCTTTATTTTTTATCTTGGTTTTATTATTAGAATTTTGCCCCCCCCTTAAGCATGGCTTTATTCTCATATTTTTCCAAATATTTCCTACCCTTTTACCTACCCTAGCCTTACATTACAAGATTTAAAGACCTTCCGACCTTTGTGTATAGAGTTGTATGAATGTGAAATTAGTTGTTTATCAATGCGAAGAATGATTTGACATATTCCGAGTTGACTACTAGGTTGAGTGTATGTCTTTTTAAACACACGAGAGTTGTGAGTTAAGATGGCATTGTTCACATTTAAAGGGGTGGTTGGAGAGCGATCAAATATATCTTTTACTCGCCACATAAATGAGAGTTGAGCGCGTGAGCATTAGTATTGAATTCTATATGCTCTTGTGGTTAGCTCTATTTGACAATTGTTAGAGAAGATTGGTAATTGGATGACATTGATTGGTTGACTCTGATACATATTTTTTAGAGTTACCTTGAATCCTATTTATTGATTTAAATTGTAATTGAGGCGAAGTATTGATTTATTTATTCATTGTTTTGTTTAGGGACAAGCAAAGGTTTAGTTTAGGGGAATTTGATGAGTCTATTTTATATATATTTTTATTCCCTGTCCCACGGTCATATTTGTGCTTATTTGAGTTCTGCGGAGTTATTTTGAGCTATTTTTATTACTAATATACATTTTCTAGTGTTTTTGCAGAGTTGATATTATTTTGTAGGAATTTGCAAATTTATGACAATTCTCGAGCTAATTGAACCACTACAAAGATATTGGAGGTCGATTGTATTTTATGACCGAATTTTTAAAGCTCAACGCCGAACTAAATTAGTTTAATTTGATGATTAAGGGGTCGATTGATGAAGAAATCCAAGTTATTACAAGCTAGTACATAAATCAATTAAGTTAAGTATATTGGGAAGGTTCATACCGATAGACCCTACAATGTTGACGCCTTCAAACGCACAATTACTGGTGCTTGGAAGCCATCTCAGGGGGTGGCGATTAGGGTTTTAAGCCCGAATCTATACGCCTTTCAATTCTTTCACTACAAAGACAAAGAGAAGGTGTTAGAAGAAAGGCCCTGGTGTTTTGATAATAACCTGCCACTCTTAAAAGAAATTGAAAGAGATGAGCAGCCTGAAGAAATCAAGATTACCCATTCCCCCTTTTGGATTCGCATAAAAAATCTGCCTTTTAACTGTCGTTCCGATGCCTATGTTCGAGCGGTAGTTGCAGGGATGGGAGATGTTCTTGAAATTGAAAAAGATCTGCTTGGGATTGGGCGTTATCGTAGGGTGAAACTCCTGATTGATGTATCACGGCCTCTGCGTCGATTCCAGAAGATTAAGGATAAAAAGGGGAGAGAAGTTCAAGTGGATTTTGCTTACGAACGATTGTCGTTCTTCTGTTTTGCTTGTGGAATTATGGGACATTCTGAAAGAGATTGTCAAGTGGTGTCTGAAGATGATAAGAAGACAAAGTTAGGATGGAGTTTGCAGCTCAAGGCTACTCCTCGTAAAGGGAGAGCTCAAGAACTCGAAGAGTTGGAGATTATTTCTCGAAGGAAGGCCCTGTTTGTCACGAAGGCAGAGAGTCATAACTCTGCTAATGAGGGTGCGAGTAAGAGTTTGGACACTGCTCTGGACATCTCGAATCCTCAGCAGGAGGTGCAAAATATCCCTGAAATGAACAAGGAGTTGACCCATATGCCTGATAAAAACGTACCTGATAAACATATGACCTTTGCTTTGGAGGATGAAGATGATGCAGGGGATGATGTGCTTGCTAACAGTCCTGAATTTGTTTTTGGCCAGAACAAAATTATAAATTCAGGACAGAATAAAAAATGGAAGAGAATTGACAGAGATAGGGATCATAGAATGACAGACACTAGCCTTCCGAACCATAAAAGGAATTTGGAAGAATCAGAAGTGAATACTGATGAAGAGCAGAATGGGAAGCGCACAAAGATGATCATGGCAGGATTAGTTTATTCTGTTCCAGCGGTGGGGCTTGGCGAAGATCAACCCCACCATGAGCAATGAGTATATTATGCTGGAACTGCCGAGGGATGGGCAACCCTTGGTCAGTTCGGGAGCTCCGTAAATGGAGCCATTACTATGCCCCCGACATTGTCTTTTTGTCGGAAACAATGATAAATAAACAGGATGCGGAAAACCTTAAGACTACCTTGGGGTTTGCCAATTCTTTTGGTGTAGCAAGTGTAGGGAGAGCTGGTGGTCTTTGTTTGTTTTGGAGGGAGGAAGTGGATTGTTCTTTGATCTCATTTTCACAAAATCATATTTGTGTGGATATCATGATGGGAGGGAGTGGGAAATGGAGATTTGTGGGGGTGTATGGGTGGCCGAGAGAGGAAGACAAACACAAGACTTGGAGATTAATTAGGCACCTTTGCGAGGGAGTTGACATTCCAATTATTTTTGGGGGGGACTTCAATGATATTCTTAGTTATGAGGAGATAGAAGGAGGGGCAAATAGAGTCCGAAGGGAGGTGCAAAATTTCAGAGAAGTAGTTGGTGTTTGTGAACTCCGAGACTTGGGTTTCGAAGGAAGCTGGTACACATGGGAGAGGGGCAACACTGTTGAGACCCGAATTCGTGAACGACTTGATCGTTTCCTAGCATCTTTGTCTTGGATGGATCTTTTTCCTGAGCATTCTGTGGAGCATTTAATTAGATAAAAATCGGACCACACTGCTATTTTGGTTCGGTGCAAGAAGAAGGTGCGAAGGAAAAAGAAGAAAAAGAAGGGACTTAGGTTCGAAACTAGCTGGCTGTTAGATGAGAGCTGTGAACTGGCAGTCAAGGGGGCGTGGGAAGACACGGAGGGGCTGCCCACGGTGGAGAGGATTGCTGCAGTGGGGAGGGGTTTACTTGGTTGGAGTGGTGAGAAGTTTAATAAGATGGGAAAACAAATAGCAAAAGTAGAGGAGGAGTTGCGGGTTGCCCAGCAAAAACCAATTTCTCAGAGGAGTTGTGAGGAGTGTTCTAGACTCGAAAAAATGCTTGATGATCTTAACGAAAAACAGGAGGCCTACTGGTACATTAGATCAAGAGTTTCCGAGGTCCGGGATGGTGACAAAAATACAAAGTACTTTCATCACAAAGCTTCCCAACGGAAGAAGAAGAACACAATTGATGGCATTTTTGATGAGTCGGGAGAGTGGAAGACGGAGGAAGAAGATATTGAATAGATAATTTGCAATTTTTACAGTGATCTTTTCTCTTCGACAAACCCCTCGGACAGCAATGTGGAAGATGTTCTCAAGCTTGTTCACCCGGCCATCTCTCCGGCTATTAATAGAAACCTCAATCGCCCTTTCACTAAGGATGAAATATTCGCAGCTCTCCAACAAATGCACCCCTGCAAGGCCCCTGAGCCGGATGGTATGCATGCTATATTTTATGAACGATTCTGGCACATTATTGGTGATAATATTGCAAATTTTGTTAGTTGTATATTACATGGTACTTTGTCTCCTGCTATTGTAAACAACACTAACATTGTCCTGATCCCGAAAGTTAAGTCACCTACCACTACTGCTAAATTCCGCCCCATTGCTCTATGTAATGTATTATATAAACTTGTTTCGAAAGCAATTGTGATCAGGCTTAAGTCTGTTCTCCCTGGGATTGTGACGGAAAATCAGAGTGCATTTGTGCCCGGTAGGTTGATAACGGATAATGCCCTTATTGCGCTGGAAATATTCCATACAATGAAGAAGAGATGTAAGGGTAAGAAGGGGTGGATATCGATGAAACTCGATATGAGCAAAGAATATGACAGGGTAGAGTGGGGCTTTCTGCGTCAGCTACTTTTGAAGATGGGTTTTGATGGGAGATGGGTGAATTTGGTAATGAATTGCGTTTCGACTGTATCATACTCCTTTGTTCTTAATGGAGGAATAAGTGGATTGGTGACCCCTACTAGGGGACTTCGACAGGGTGATCCTCTCTCACCTTATCTTTTTATTTTAGTTGATGATGCTTTCTCCAGAATGTTACAGAATAGGGTGGATGAGGGTCTCCTCCATGGGGCCAAAGCTAGCCGTAATGGTCCTGCAATCTCTCATCTTCTCTTTGCAGATGACAGCCTTTTGTTTGCCAGAGCTAACCGACAGGAATGCAAAATTATTGTTGATATTCTCAACCAGTATGAAAATGCATCCGGACAGAAAATTAATTATGAAAAGTCGGAAGTCTCTTTTAGCAGAGGGGTAAGTGTTGAGCAAAGGGAGGAGTTGATGAACCTTTTGAATATGCGGCTGGTTGACAGACATGAGAAGTACTTGGGTATTCCTACCATAGTGGGGCGGTCAAAAAAGGCTATTTTTGGGGCTCTTCTTGATAGAGTTTGGAAGAAGTTGGAGGGTTGGAAGGAAATTTTTTTGTCTCGGGCCGGGAAAGAAATTCTTTTGAAAGCAGTAATCCAAGCAATCCCGACCTATTTGGTGGGGGTGTATAAGTTGCCGACTATTGTCATTCAGAACTTGAAGTCGGCAATGGCACGATTTTGGTGGGGGCAAAAAAGTTCCGAAAGGAAAGTGCACCGGAAGAATTGGGAAGATATGTGTGCACCAAAATGTCTTGGTGGGATGGGCTTCAAAGATTTGTTGGTCTTCAACGATGCTCTCTTGGGAAGGCAAGCATGGAGGTTAGTCCGCAAGCCGGATTCCCTGCTAAGTAGAGTAATGCAAGGCAAGTATTACCCTAACCGCTCTTTTTTTTTTAGGCTAATTTGGGGCTTAATGGCAGCTATTCGTGGAGGAGTGTGTGGAGCTCCAAGGCTCTTATTCTGGAGGGTTACATATGGAGAGTAGGAGATGGTGCGAGCATCGATCTTTGGCATGAGCCATGGCTTGCTGATGGTAATGGCAGATTTGTGCTGAGCCCGGAGTGTGAGGGAGTCAAGAAGGTTGGGGACCTGATTGTTCCCAACAGCAATGAGTGGAATGTGGAGGTGATTGAGAGCCTTTTCAATGAGAGAGATGCTAAGTGTATACTTGCTATACCCATTAGCGAACAAAATCTTAAAGATGAAATCACCTGGGCTTTTTCAAATGATGGGGAGTACTCGGTGAAAACCGCGTATTTGCTAGGCAAAGGTTGCATCCTTGACTTATTTCACCAGACGTTTGTTGATATATGGGGCTTAGATGTCACTCCTAAAGTCCGTCACTTCCTTTGGAGGTGCTGCACTAATACTTTGCCAGTTCGAAAGCTACTTCAAACTAGACATATGATCGAGAACGCTGCTTGCCCCTGGGGGTGTAATGAAGAAGAGACTCTACAACACTCCTTGTTTGATTGTGTGCGAGTTCGAGGGTTGTGGGAGGAAGCAGGATGTGAGGGGCTGCTGCAAGGAATGGACAGAAGCTCAATGTGTGACATGCTAGCTTCATGGAAGGCCTCAAGCACACGCCTCTATAAAAAAAGTGCAATCTTGGCTTGGAACATTTGGCATGCTCGTAATAAGAAGATTTTTGCTAATCAAGATATACCTGATGCTGCCACATTAGCACGAGTGTCTAGACAAATCGAAGAGCAAGGCTTGTATGGTAAACGAATTTATGGTGCAGCAAAAACCCGCAACCAGAGCAGCCCGAAGAAATGGGTTGCACCCCCTGATGGAGTCTGCAAGGTGAATGCAGATGCTTCACTATCTGATGAAGGTTGGGTGGGGATGGGGGTTGTTGCAAGGGACGATCAGGGGAATGTTTTGTTTTCTGCAACCAAGCGAGTTCGAGCCTACTGGGAACCTGAGATTGCAGAAGCGAAGGCTCTCAGCTGGGCTATGAAACTAGGGAGAAGATTTGGCCTAGCTGATGTGTTGTTCGAGTCAGATTGCAAGCTCATCATTGATCGCCTATCCAAAGGAGTCGTGTACTCCACGGATGTGACTCAGTTTTGAATGATCTACTTGCTTTAAGTACGAATTTTGTGTCTGTCTCTTGGTGTCATGTGAAAAGGGAGGGCAATTTTGTAGTCCACCATTTAGCTAAGCTAGTTCCCTATGATTTAGAACAAGTTTGGGATGGATGTTGTCCGGATGAAGTTTCTCCTTATGTACTCATGGACAAGCTGTCCCTAAATTAATAAACTAGCTTGGTTTCCCTCAAAAAAAAAAAAAAAAGTATATTGGGCCAAAGAAAATGAAAGATCCAATCTCGTGGAGCTGCTGGGCGTGGAGACCAAGCGGGCCCGATCTGGCGAGGCCTAGCCCGGTCAGGCATGAGTACTTCAGCTATTGGGCTTGTGCATTCTTGGGCCGGTTGCTTGGTTTTGTTTAGTGATAATTGATGATTGTCGGTTTAGGAAGAGTATTAGCTTTTAGATTTATTTTGGCAGCTTTATCCTAGTTTAGTAAGCTAAGATCATCTTTTCTTAGTTTTCTCAAAAAAAAAAAAAAAAAAAAAAAAAAAAAAGTTATCTTTTCTCCTTATAAAAGGAAGTAGTAGTACGTAAGTGAGATTTATTAATTTTCTCTTTGTTTTAGTTTTAGTTTTAGTTTGGCTCTTCTGTTAGTTTCCAACTTTTATTAGTTTAGATTGGTAACTTAGTTGATGTTGACTTTGGTTTCTTTTGTTTTTATTAGTTGTTTTTGCTTATGATAATTACAGTTGGTTCTACTTTTCTTTAATAACTACTCCGTAATTCTTATATTTTACTTTAATTTTTATTTTATTTTTTATTTTTTTTATTTTTTATTTTTTTTTTTTTTTTAAACAAAGCCTCAAAGGCGCTTTCATTCATAGGAATTGCTATTTTTAATTTTAATACTTGCTTTATTATTATTGCTTATAATCATGCTTTATTTAATTGTTTTGATTAGTTTAGTTTTAATTATGCACGAGTAGTTTAATTCTAGGGTTCTTGGGATCCATAATTAATATGAAAGATTCAATATGCATTTAATTTATAAATGGTTAAGTCAAGATTCGAGAGATGTGATTTAATATCGGTAGATTAATTTTGTGATTGTATGTAATACGTAGCGAAAGCCATTTATAATAATTATTAGTAAACCTGTGACCCTAGATCTTTTTATTATTGCTTATTCCCTTAGTTTGATTATTGTTATAGTATAATTCTCACAATTCTTCCTTGTTTATTGATAATGTAGATTATAATAGTTTATTAGGAATAAAAAACATTGTTTCCCTATGGATTCGACCCTACTTCCCTATCTATTTTCGACTTTAGCCTATTAATGGTGATGGCGGCTAGGCGGCGGCTATGGTTGATGGGCGGTGGTTCTGGTCGTTGGGCAATACTTTTTGGGTTGAAGTTTTTTGGGGGAAAAGTTATTAGGGTTAAATTAGTCATTTAGTCTTTAATTAAGTAGGGTTAAACTTATAGTACCATTAAGGGTCTGCTTTCTTCAGCTTAATTTCAATTCAATTCATAATTTCCTTCTCTCATAAACAATTCAGTTCAGTAAATCAGAACAGGCCATATGTTCACCATTGAATAATTATAATTAATTAAAGTTTTTTTTTAAATCGTTTACCACTGAGATTATTAAAAAGTACGAGTTCATCAAAGAGAATTTCCCAAAATTAAATTGAGTAAAAGTTTAAAATTTGAAAAGTATAAATGTAATGAATTTTATACGACCTAAATCTTCCTTTAAAAAATTACGAAAAATAGAAATTATATAATGTGTCCCTCCGTTTTTAAATACTTGCTTCACTTTCCTTTTCCGGCCGTTTTTAAATACTTGCTCCATTTCCTCTTTTGGAAAGCTTTTACAATATTTAATTCATTTCTCATACTTAGTGGACCCAACATAATACTCTCTCTCCTCCTATTCTTCCAATACTTTTTCTTTTTACAATTTTTTATTTTCTCAACTACACCACTACCTCCATATTTTATTACTTTATCCAATTTCTCCTAAAACTCCGTGTATGGAAAAATAGAGCAAGTATTTAAAAACGGATGGAGTACTAAATAGTGTCAATCGACCCACTTTTGGTCCTCTAATGGATACTATGATCTGTAATTATTTAATTTATAACTTCAAGCTTGTAATGGCGTAATATATTACTCCCTTTTTACCAAAAAAAAAAAAATATACTTCGTACTAAATAGTGTGGAATTGTGGATCTATAATCGTTTCATCTTAAAGAAAACCATGAGTGTGGTTCATGGACATCATGATATAAACTTATTTTTCCAAATTTCATATACCATATTTTTTATTTTTTTTTTGAAACCAAATTTCATCTACCATATGGTACCACGTATAAAATTATATTTTTATTGTTTCAAAAAAAAAAAAAAAAAAAAAATTAGAAAAACTATTTTACAGATAAGATCTATTCCCTGTTGTTCCCTCTTTTTTTTTTCTCCTCTACATCTTTCCCTCTCCCGACCTTACTCTCTATTGTTCAACTGATCAATCCTCAGCTCAAATTAACTGATGAAATTCACGAAAATTAGATTATATGAATCCTATTTCATTAATTTGTTTGAAGGTTTTTCTATTGATTTTTCTAGAGAAGTTTTTCTTAATTTCTCTTTTTTGGTAATCAAATCTTTCACAACCCTAATTTTCCAATTGCTTGAGATAAGATCATAAGAATCTGGCCTTCTGATTTGGTTATTTTGGGGAAGTCTCCATTTGTTTTAAATCCCATGATTAAATTTCTGGGATTATTTGTAACGACCTGTGTATTTTCAACATCCTGTTCATTTTCAAGATTTTGTCCTGTTGATAATATGGACGCCAGATGTTTGATTAAATGTCTGAAAGAAATACTCCGTACTGTCTTTTATCATGAAAATGAAAAGGATTTCTGTATTAATTTTATTATATGCGGTTAGATTTCACAAAATCTATTACTCGATTCTTACGAGTACTACTCAAAAACACTTGTTTAGTTCCTGTAATCTGTATGGCTTGATCCCTTGTGTCCTCCTGTACTGTTGACCTGACTGATCCATCTTTTTTAAGAAAAATGGTGTTTCTTTCTGTCTTGAGCGCCCTCCATTTGTAATATGTGAATAATCTCAATCTCTTACACTTAGCTTGCCTGTTGCAGGTTTGGGAATTGGGAGATTACTGGGGAACTCAAGGATCCTGATTTAATACTAAATCCATCAGTGAAACTAGTTGGCTATATTTGATGACAGTTTTGGTGGCAATACGGAATTTGAGCCTTTTCACCAAGCAGCATTATTTTAACTACATAGAGGAACAGAAGCGAAGGGAATTGATTGTAGCTTATCTATTGTTTCGATCTTATGCAGAAATATTCAAAGTTGCTCAGAAAGAACCTGGGTGAGCTTGTTCATCCACAGTTCAAGGGTCTATAGAGGATGAGCTTGTTGCTTGCAGGGTTGCAGGGAGGCAATTTGACTGTCAGCAATCAAAAATTGGTTTGGGCCATCTTTCTCATGTGCAACCTCATTCAACTAGAACTCAGATGTTAATTTTATAGCAGTTCTTGTATAATCCTGTAATTATTGCATTGCATTGAGAAAGTGGTTCATGATGACCATAACAGAAAACACTTTCCTAAAGACCCAGCAATAACTCTATCTCGTTACTATAATAGTATAATTATTTGTGAATGGCATTATTGTTAGCTCTCTCATCTTACTCTAATAAAGATGAAGGAAGGATATTCATGGGTGATAGAGTATAAAACATATTCCTGGGCCTATCAGCTGATAGTTGAGGCCCAGGAATATGTTTTATACTCTATCAATGGGTTTCTTGATTTGCTTTAGGATTATTCAAGTTTACACTGGGTGAGGCCGGAAAGATTTGTCTTGGAGGGAGCTCTTCAACCTTGCCATTAACAGTAACAGGTATATTATTTGACCATTTTCTATAATAATAACAAGAATTAGTGATTTTTTGTGTTATTATCTGTGTTGCTTCAACACCCGATCAACACACGGGATAAAATCTAGAGTATCGGAGTCGACTTGACACCCAGAACTGGATTAATACTAGTGGGTTTGGACATGCACAACCCCTTTCCAATATGTCTATATATATCACTCCTACTGTCCATTTTCTTTCCCACAAAGTAGTAGTAGTTAAAAACTTAGCTATGGAGTTAAAGAAGAAACTAGAGAGAACACCACTTCCTAGTCTTTGCCCATTTTGGGGGTCTGGGAAAAGACCAGATAATGAGTTAATGGGGGATGAAATAATGGTAGAGAAGAGTAAATGTGAAGCAATGAAATGTCAGGGGAACTTACTGGGAAATACTGTTGGAACACCAAAGAACAACCAAGAACTGGACAAAGGTAAAGGAAAAACCTCTGTTGTTGCCCCGGAAAGTATAAGCCGAGCAATGACCAAAACAAGTTATGAAAGGGGGGAAAGTTCAACGTTGTTGGGTGATAAGGGTAAGGTCTTACTGGGAAATACTGCTGGAACACCAAAGAACAACCAAGAACTGGACAAAGGTAAAGGAAAAACCTCTGTTGTTGCCCCGGAAAGTATAAGCCGAGCAATGACCAAAACAAGTTATGAAAGGGGTGAAAGTTCAACGTTGTTGGGTGATAAGGGTAAGGTCTTAATGGGAAATACTGCTGGAACACCAAAGAACAACCAAGAACTGGACAAAGGTAAAGGAAAAACCTCTGTTGTTGCCACGGAAAGTATAAGCCGAGCAATGCCCAAAACAAGTTATGAAAGGGGGGAAAGTTCAACGTTGTTGGGTGATAAGGGTAAGGTTACGCGCCATCCGTTGAAGGCTAAACTCCCGAGAAACATACTCAAGAAAACAAGAAGAGAGCAGAAGGTTTATCCTGGGTTATTTCAAGCAGATTTGCAGAATATAGCAGTAATAAAGGGAGCTGAACCTGGGAAAAGTCAAGCTAATAATCATAAAATATCTAATAAAAGGCAAAAAAAACCTGGTATATCTCCGATGGATGTGTTTGCTTTTATGAGTGTTTGGTGGAGCTTTTCTGCGGTGATAATCAGGCTCATATTACCTACTAATTCAGGGGTTTCTGACGTAATTCGTACCGTTGCTGCCGTCGTCATGGCTGTATTCGTGTTTACGTGCATTGCATACATAATTGTGAAGTTATTTTTGGATTTCTGTGACAAATTCCTAGAATGGAGGGTGGCTGAAGATCAGGGTGGGAAGGAGGATGAAGGAGGTATAGCGTTAGCCTTTGATCAGTAAGCACAGACTACTATGTTCGTCGAGATATTGCTGCTTAGATTGCTTTGTATGGTAAGGTGGAAGAATTATCTACAATTGCTTTAGTTTTGTAATCATAAACTACTTAGTCTATCTTTTGAGCATCATCGTGCTTCAACTTGTAAATTGCTTTGGTGATTGCTTTATTTGGCACTTGGCTTTAGTAACTTAGCCTAATTAGATTTCGTCTTTGTTGTGTTAAAAAAACTTAAATATTAAATGTTTTTTACCTTATATTTTTGGTATGCTTTTTAATTTGGGATACATGATACCTGGCTCAATTTGCTTACTTTGCCAAATATGCAATATAGGTCAATTATATGGCCATTGAATTAATTTTCATGTAAAAAGACATTTTGAGTGTAAATGAGTAAAAAAAAAAAAAAAAAAAAAAAAAAAAAAACATTTTGCTATTACCGTATTTTCATTGCACAAAAGCAAAACATAGGAGCAATCAGTCTTTAGCGGAAGGGCCGTGTTGTTTGTTAAGCCTTTTCATCAATGACATATGTCATGTTCTTAGTTTTCTTGGTTTGTTTTCTGATTAAAATTTTATCAAATACATAAATCTTATACAAAAAAAATCACTACCCTTAAAGATTTGACATATCGTTAACACAAATTTTGTTATAGCTAAAAAAAACATTCTTAATTTGTCAACTATAGTTTAAGAATTTTTTTTTTATAAAACACTAATTATAATGATAGTTTAATACGAGTAATAATTATTGAAAATTAACTAATCTAGTTTTAAATTATGATCTTCCTATGAATGGGAATTCCATTCGTTGAGCTGCTTTTAAAAAAAAAAAAAAAAAAAAAAAAAAAAAAAAAAAAAAAGGCTTATAAAGATTATTTTTTTTAGAAAAATCTAACAAGTTAATCGTAAGGATATGTTCTCTTCACCCGACATGGATTTTTAATAGTTTTTTTTTTTTAAATTCCGACCTTATGACGAAATAACATGTGCAATTCTCTCGCGAAAAACAATTCATACGAATTGATCAAACTATAATTCAAATTCAATTATGTACCTAAAATATTACAACCTAAAGGCCTTTATATAGGCAAAATTAACTCTAGAATATTGTAAAACAAAATATAACCTAATCTCTTAACTCAATATCAATTAAAATAAAATATAAATAATATCTTAATATTATCTATAATAACCCTCTAAAAGATATAATTTAAATAGCTGCTCATAGTATCTTCCAAGTATGTATCATCACGGTATATTTACTAAACTAGAATTTTATATATATATATATATATATATATATATATATATATATATATTGAAACCAGAATTATATTTTTATGGGATCTCTAATATATTTTATCTCTACTTATAATAATTTTTACTGACCTGGTCATATCATTTTTCCTGCCAAAACTATTTTTGACATCAATATTTTTTCTTCTTTTTTTTTCTTCCTAAATTCTAAGACTATAGAAATATAATATTTCTTTCAAAATTAATCAATGAGATTATAATAACACTTTTTTAAATTAAAAATATTGACAATTATTTTAAACAAACAATACATTTTTAATCCGTGCGACGCACAGGAATAAACTAGTTTTTACTAAATATTATTTTATTAGAGCGAGGTGAATAGGGCCTAACTTATTTGTTTGTCAAGACTTGTGCTTTTTTTTTTTCCCCTATTATGGTTTTTCTTTTAAAAAAAGGGGTCAAACAAACAATGAATAAAGTAGTACTTAGAGATTTAATTTTAATACGTGATCTCATATCTATTACTATCTCATGCCTCCAATGCCTCCTAACGTAAATATGAGTTGTATAAAATATAAAACTGACCTAAAGCTTGGGCGTGTGGGAGAAGGTTGTTAATGTTAGGAATCCTCTTTGTTTTAGGAAATTATCCTTAACAACTTAAATATCTGATGAAAATCTTAAGAAATACTAGTAGATTTTGTATCATTTATCCTAACCACAATTTAATTCCATTACGCAGGCCATTGGCTTATAAATTTTAACTCCCAATTGATATTCTTGTATAACAGTTGTATTACATAGAGAGTCAAATAATTGAATTTCAACGCTCAACATAACACTATCATGAAAGAGGGGTGGCTTTTAAATATAACCATAGAGTCAGGCGATGCCCTAAAATGTCCCGCTTGGATCCGGGCACTGAGCCTTGGTCGGCAAATGCGTACCTATGCTGTAGTGTCCATTGACCCGGCTGATCCGGCTGATAGCATTACTCAGATTGACAAGTGTGGTGGTTCAAACCCAAATTGGAACTGCGAGTTTTCATACTGTTTGAACAAAAATTTGATATATGGTAACGAAGCCAAAGACGACGTTATATCAATAGATATATATTGTGCTGCTTTGGGGTTAATGACTAAAGATTGGCTCATTGGCACTGCAACCTTGGGGATGGAGGATGTACCTATTAATAAATGCAGCTTCTTCCGTGGTCTAGAGGTATGGCGTGAGACCAAGGACGGGCTACAACTGCAACACGCGGGGTGGATCAACATCAAGACAAACATCATCCCAGATACTGATCCCGAATGTGAGACTTGCGAGGCATTGAGGATCCTAGAAGTAGCTAGGAATTGCACCGAATGCTCAATTTGCTTGGAGGGATTGTATATACCTGAAGATGAACAAGACCCAAGTGCGTGGGCTTTCAAAAAATGTGGTCACATATTTCACGAGGATTGCTTGGTTTCTTGGTGTAAAACCGCCAACAAATATTCTTGTCCTAATTGTCGCACCGAGGTGCATCAATCCGACATAGTCCTTGTTTAAATTTAGGGTTATTAATTATTATACTCTGACTTTGATGGTAAAGATATACTCCCTCCGTCCCAAAAAAACTCGCAACGTTTTGACTTTTTGTACTATTCACATATCTTAGTATAACCATCTTTTTTAGCTATTACTTCCTCTGTTTTTTTTGTAGTTGCAACACTTCTCTTTTCACGTTTGCCGATCGTTAATATCTTTGATTATCAATATGTAAAAATTATAAATTTCAGCTAGTTATTAAAATTGTACAAATCGAAACGAATCTAACAAGATCCCACGACTATATTTTTACTTATATATATCGTCAAAGCTATTCAAAGTGAAACACATGAATAATGTTAAAGTCAAACTGTTGCAACTATAAAAAAAAAAACAGAAGTATATGACTAAAGATGGACATTGTGTCGTACCGTTCATCGCGGGCCGTGTCGGGGTGGTTGTCGTGTCGTGTCGTGCCAATATTTGGCACACCCCAGTCCACGTGCCTGGCGGGCAGTGTTGTGCCGGGCCGTGGGCCAACCCTTTTTTTATAATAAATATATATATATATATATATATATATATATATATATATATATATATATATATATATATATATATATATATATATATATATATATATATATATATATATATATATATATATATATATATATATATATATATATATATATAAGGGTCAAATGAGAAGGATTTTATGTGCATATTTTTTTGAATAAAATGTGCAAAAAAAAATTTGACCGAAATTGAATGTGCATATTTTTTTTCACATAATGTGCATAAGTTCTCGTTTTTCCAAAAATTGCAAAAAAAAAAAGTATCAAGTCCAAAATCAAATATGCACATTTAATAGAAAATTTATGCACAATTAGTACAAAATAAATGCACATTTCATCCTTCTCATTCTTCTCATCATAAGATCCTTCTCATTGGAGTACAATCTTATTAATTTATGTTTATCTTAATGTTAATATATATTTTATTTCTTAACAACTTTAATTTAATTAAGTTTATATAAATAATTTATATTTAAGTTTATATAAACTTAATTAAATAAGTTAATATAAATAAACTTAATTAAATAAGTTTATATAATCGGGCATGGACCGTGCCAGCGTGCCGACGATCGTGCCGCCCGGCATACCCGTGCCGGATTTTATTTTTTTGTTCACGACACGGCCTATGGCCCACAAGTGGGCTGCCGTGCCGGTAGCCGTGCCAAAGTCATGCCAAGCCCGTGCTGGCACGGCCTGTGCCCATCTTTATATATGACAGTTCATGTATTCATATAAGATAGTTTTTTTAAATGTATAATTTCTTAATGTAAACTTTTTATAGTTTTTATAAATATATAATACTCCGTAAAGATATCGACAGTGAAACATGTATATTAACAAACGTTTCTAATCAAATTATTACAAGTAAACTAGGACAAAGGAGTACTTTTTTCATGTTATTGATAGACTGAAATTAAGGTTTTAAGTTGTTTTTTATTGGGTTTAGCGCCAAGTTGCCGACTGCCAATTTGCCAAACAAAAAAAGCTCATAATTTTAGCTTTTTTTTTTGGGAGATACATTATACGTACTTACGTAGTATATTTTTTTTGAAAATTAAATTTTGTACAGAACTATGACTTGTCTTATCTATCCCTCTAAGGCTCTACCCCCCCCCCCCCCCCCCCCCCCCCCCCCCCCAAAAAAAAAAAAAAAAAAAAAAAAAAAATTTCTATAAAACCGTAGTGTTATTAATCTTCTAATTTTGGAAAACTGACTATAAATCCTCACAGCTGTTGGACCTAAAAACCTCTCTTCAGTTTTCAAAAAAAAAAACTCCGATTGACAATAGAAGAGTAAAAACTACTAGAGTCAAATGTCGCAAATAAAAATCAATTAAGAAGCTCTTAAAACCCAGAAAGGAAGTAACATTCACTTTCACCAAGAAACTCTGCAGGACCACAAGAGCATTGAATCTACGGGTACAAGCTTAAAAGCATTAGTCTATTAATACAATAACACAACTGATTCGGTTCATATGAACACGGGAAATCATTAGGGTATTGCAGAGAACCACCTCGTGAGGGATGATCCACCCGATTTAAGAGCATTAAGACATTTTCCACTTCAGCTGCAACCAGAAAACAGGCCTTCTTCCACCTCTCTTTTAAGCTCCAACTACTTCAACCATTTCCTGCTCTACTGTGGCAGGCACAACAGGGTTATATTGATAGTGGAGTTCCCCAACATCGTCCCCGGTTAGCTTCTTCCATCCATCAGGCCCGACATGATAAACTGCAAACTGAATAATTAGCACTGGTGTTTACTTAAATGTCCAGCTGCATGAGCGAGATAAAGAACATACCACTAACAACTCCACCACTAGCTCCGTCACGGTATGTAGCATGGTAAATAGCTCTTCGCGCTAGCTCGGATGCTTCTTCAACTGTCATATCATATCGATACCTGGAAATGTAATGTAAACAATCCATAATGTCATAACTCATAAGGCAATGCAACTTGTACTAGTTGACTGAAACTCTATTTTTTTTTTATAACAAATGTAACTTATGTCTACGAGACTGAGCTGAAGAACATTGAATATCCATATATTTATATTAAAAAAAATAAATAAAAGAAAAAAATACTGTCCAGTTTTTAGCCGTATAAGTTCTTCAAAAAGCAATTTAGAGCAAAACAAAAAACGGTCAGCCACTAAATAGACATTTCCAATGCATGGACTTACTGAAGTGAAACGACTACAAAAAGGTAACACGAAAGAAAATATGATAACCTACCCCAATAAGGACTCAACTAAATAAACTAGTTATTAGCCCGAGCGATGCCTTGGGTCATTATAAATTTATTACTTTAATCGAAATATATATATTTTGGCTTGTTTGATATTGAGAGCTTAAGTGGTGGTTTTTTTTATTTATTTAATATGATAGCTTAAGTAGTTTGTTGCTTGTATGAGCTGGTTTGATTATAAGAATAATTTTTTTACATCAAAATCATAAAAATATGACAAATCATATCTTTATAAATTTGATGTCATAATATATACTACTCCATAAAGCAAAAAAATCTTTTACTCTATATTTACAATTTTATGAGTTGATGCACAAAATAAAAATGGAGTAATGTTTAATTTCTTACAAATTTTATTATTATTGAAATTATTAAGGAGTTGCAGTCCAAGGGAAATTGTCAAGCATATGAAGAGTTTATCAATTAAACTTAACATCTATGTTACCCGGACTCTTCATTTCACCTCACGTACCCGTGTCAAACCCTCGACACTTGGACATGGGTATGACACCCGGACACTTCACTTTTAGTTCAAAATCATGGAATTTTTTCACAAAATTGCCGAGTCGGACGCTTGGACACGTACCCGTGTCGGACATGGGTAGCCGTGTCCAAGTATCATAGCTTAACATTAATACATGAAAGTTAATGCATGGAGTTTTTCAATAATTAATGCTATGATATGATTTGGCGACGCATCATATGCCAAATGGCAAAATTGGTGACACATGGCAAAACATTTTGTCTTGCCATGAGTTTTAATAATATATATTGATATATTGATATTGATGGTCCTAATTTTTACCATACAATTTACAATATACCACAAAAAATTGAAAAAGGGGTTGATGAAATTGAACCCTGAATATAGGACAGCATAGACAGTAGCACCGCATCTCTTTTAAGTTTTAACCATTATTCTAAAGAGGGTCTCTAAAGATCAGTTTGCTTTGATGGAAAACCTTTCCAAGAAGATGATTTTCCTCAAAGGGTGGAAAACAATTTTCCCATAGGTAGAAACTAAAAAGTTGCTTTTTAAAGAAGGTAAATGAATTTCCATTTGTAAAGAAGGTATGCCACATTTCCCTTTACTCCACTTCTCCATTTTCTCTCCTCCATCCTTCCCCTCCCTTTACTTCCATTTTCCTTATTTTTCAAAGGTTTTCCTATAATCAAACAAACAAAGGAGAAACTTATTTAACAATCTTGTTTTCCAATTTTATTTTATTTTTTTGGAAACAATCATGTTTTCCATTGAAAACTGGTTCCTTTAGAAAATGATTTTCTACGAAAAATGTTTTCCATCAAACAAACAGAGTCTAAAACTGCCACTAAATTTCAGCAGCAAAAAGGCTGAAATGTTACCTAGCCAGAAAAATCATCTAACTGCAGCATCAGAGCATCTACATACATAGGCAACCTAGATAATTAGGATGTCAAAGAAACAAACTAGGCAGTAACTTTTAAGGCCTGTAAAATTCTCCTATATACAAACAAATACTTTAGAGAAATATGAACCAAAAAAGAGAGCAGATCTGAGGTCTAGATAGCATTTGCAGAGAGCCTCAAGGTGTAGTAAAATCAGATGTCAGATTTACATGAAGTAATACCCAATTAAATTCTCAGACTTTGCACCAAAAGAAGGTAAGGGGAAAATAAGAATGTGAGAAAGGCAGAAATCACCCAAATGCTAATACTGGCCCATATTACGGATGGATAAAGGTGCAGAGCGCCAGAGCCTATATTTTGATTTTCAGTTGCTTGCTACATCTTAATCCTTACATGAAATGCTTTTGTAATTGAATATGTAATGTGAATTGTGGGAATTCAAAGGAAGCATATGGATGCAACATCCCAACCAGAGTTGAATAAAGATTAGATAAACCTTATAAAAACAGAGGTTATAAAAGAAAGAATGATGTTAATGACTAAATCAATCCAAAAATAAAAGAAAAAAGGTACCAACCCATTGTCAAGCACACCATAAGCATATGGGGAACCAGATCCAACAGAGAAGCGCATTCCTTTGAGCCTCCCACCTTCACTGTCCACATAGTATAGACCAGGCCCCTAAAACCACATACAAGCACACAAATTGTAAATTGGGGCCCCATAAAGCAAACTGACACGGACAACAGGCAAAATAAATTAAGAATCAATCTATTACCGTTTCATCCCACCCAGCAATCATTGTGCCAACAGAGAGACCCATTCCTCGGTAGTTATACAAAATGTTTGCTAGCAATTTTGAAGCTCCTGTAACAGAAATTCTTCGTTTGTTTGCAAGTTCATGTAACCGGCACTGCAAAATAATACAAACCCTGTCATTATTTCATGGACACAGTACCAGAAAACTAAAATGGTATCCTAAAAGGCTAGTAGCAATAGAACCACAAATACGGTGTCAACCTAGGAGCATGGATAGATTTTCAAAAATTTAGCTGGAAATACTCCCCCCACCACAGACCCACAAGAGCTCAATGACCCTTCTCGTTGTATACTACATGCAGCACACTATTTAAGCAGCTAAATCATTCAGCTCTCTACTCTTTTGTGATTGAAAAAAATAAGGTGCAAACTCCAAATAGTGATATACTCAAAAATCTTCTAATCATCACCCATGCTGAGTTAATGAACACTTATTTTAATCTCTCTCCTCCTCCCACAAATGCCACTACTCCTATTTGTTAAAAGCAAATCTCCCCACAACTGCCAACAGCATGGCATCAGATATGCAACATTGACTGCTTGTATAAAACAACTAAGTTGGGAAGGGAAAGGTGAACCTCCAGTCAAAACACACAACAAAAAGAAAATAGATTAGAAATCAAATACATTACATCCATGCACCCAAATGTTCTCCATCAAAAGAGAATTAACAGTTTTTCACTCTTTTATATTGAAAAAAATCCATTATATGTAAATAAAAAAAAAAAATAATAAAAAAAAAAAAAAAAAAAAAAAAAAAATATTAAAAAAAAAAAAAAAAAAAAAAAAGAGAGATAAAAAGATCAGAATGTTACATTCCATTATGCAGCATTTCTTAGAAAATAGCAATTGCACTATGCAGTAATTTCAGACATGTTAGTTCCTCAGAGGCTCTGAGCACAGTTTCACATTAGACTAGAATAATTAGTACCTTGATTCCCAAGTTGCGATGCCAAAATTGGCAGTCAGCAGCTCCACCAGCCATGGTGCCAAGCATATAAGGATTAATTTCAATAATTTTCTTCACAGATTGAGATGCTGCAATAGTTTTACACACCGTAAGTAACAGAGGATGTAACAAAGAATAAGTTAGGTAGATTCATTCCAAACAGTGTTTGGAAGCTTTGCAGAAAATAGCACAATCCTAATATCATGATGGGTCAAGTCTATGACATACCTAAACTGCTCCAGCAAAAAGGAAACACTGTTCATTCAGACAGCTAAACCAAAGCAAGTAAGCCTTTTTTTGTCATTTCTCGAATAGTTTTGACCTTCCGCGACTTGAAACTCCGCCCACCCCCCTCTACCAATCACTTTTAGTGATTGTTTCTCTTACAGGTCTATATGGAAGAGCCATTGCATCTAAATATCTAAGCCTCACAAACACCACTAGCAGTAAGATCCGACATACTCATGGATCAGCTGTTTGACTCTCAGACATCCACTAAGGGGAATTAATTCCTTCAACAAAAAAGTGATTTATGCTCATAACTACTACTTGTGTACAAACACAAGGCCAGGTAAGAGAGTTCCAGTTATAAATACATGTACTTCCCTATATATTTGTTCACAGGCACCAAAAGCAAACTAAAAAAACAAAAGTTGCAAAACAGATGAAGGAGTACAAATTACATAATCTCTGAATTTAAGTAGATGCAACTTCTGAACAAAAGAATGGAAAAGTTCAAGGCATCTTTTGGACACTATTTTTATTGAACAGAACGTAACAGAATCTGACTCTTCACCTTTCCTTCACTGTTGAGTTACAACAAACCACAAAAGCAAACCTACTCAGTTTGAAGCTTATTTAAAAAAGGGTTAAGTAAAACATACATATGTATCCTCCCATGCTAGCTCGGGAATCAGCAGCAACCATGACACCATGCTTGAAAATAAAAGCAAGAGTTGTAGTCCCCTTAGCAGGCTTCACCATCTGCACGGCCTCTTTCTGAAATCCATCAAACTGGAAGAAAAATGGGAATCGCATTGTAAGTGAATCAAAATTTCAATTACACCGACTAATCTAAACAAACTATATGCCTATATGTATCAACTATCAAAACATCACGATATCTTACATCGGTAGGATTAGGGAGATCGAACGAAGGGGTCATTTGCAAGCCATCAAATACAGCATCAGTTCTCCGGAAAAGCGGAGCAGTTGATTCAAGACCACTTGTATCAAGCTTCATATTGTTATCCTACAAAATCAGTCGAAAAAGCAGGGAAATTACTCCATCAAGTACAGACTTTGGCAGCTAAAAACGGCATAACACTCACCCATCCACACTCCTCTCAAGAAAATATAGGCGTATCACATAAACCGACTTATAATTCCAAATCATGCCAACTTTCTGGACAAACTAGATTCAAATGCAATACAATTCTCGGCTAATTCCGAAAAAGCTAAACCCTCAATCTCATCACAATCTCAACATATCAAAGATAAATTGAACTATCATATCAAATTATCGAGCTCCAACGGTCTAATAATTAATTACTCTCATCTAAAACAATCAAACAATTTAAAAATAAAAATAAAAGAGTAAGAACTGTACTAATTTGAGACATAAAGATAAAAAATAGCTAGAAATAAATCAAAAAAAATGAGATAATCAAGCTCAGAATCTCAAAATTGATAAACAGGTACACATTTCAGAACAAAATTTGAAATTAATCGAAAAAGAAACATCATCGCATCAACAATCAAACATAATGCAGAACAACCATTAACAATCAAAAATTACAAAATGAAGAACCTAAAAAATTTGTGAATCTTAAACAATGGTGAACAATTGATCAAGAAGCAAATTTAAATCAAATTGAATGTAAAGCAATAAGATTGCGAGTGATTAATTGAATGAACAAACCTAGAAATTGCAGATCGGAGTGAGTTTTAGGAGAGAGAAAGAGAGAGAAATTGGGGAGGTTTTTCGAAAAAGTAATGAATTAATTCTTGTTAACGAAGGTTTCTTGCGCCAGAGTCTACCTGTTGAAAGTGGGCTTTTTTTTTTTAATGAAAAAATTGGGCTTCTTAAATGGGCTTACTTTTACAGTTTCAATTTTTAAATTTGCAATCTAATGTGACATTGTTTTTTTACTTCTGTTTTCTAATATTTTTAACAAAAACCAAAAGTAATAAATGTAAAATATGTTTCATCTTTTTTGTTTTCAAAATTATCATGACTTGAATAAGTTTAACCAATTTTTGATTCATTATGACATAGTTCCTTCGTTTCATATTAAATGACACGTTTTATTTAGGTACGTTTGTCAATGCACACTTTTTAATGCAAATATCCTTGATTACACAATTAGCAAAAAATTATAAAAATTTAATATTCAAAAAATAGATGTGCAGCTCAACACCTGTTCACTTCAGCTCCAATCAGTTCAGTTCAGCTCATAATTTTCTTCTCTCATAAAATATTTATTTCAGCTCTATTCAGTTCAGTTCAATTCAGCTCCAATCAGTTCAGTTCAACTCCAATCAGTTCAACTCAATTCAGTAAATGTAAACATGCCCGAAGTCAAACCTTATTAAGTGAATAGTATATGATTTTGAAAAAAAAAAGAAAAAAAAAACATAGATACCCACCCTAAATTTTGGTCCAGTGTTAGATACATTTTTTTTAATATAGCCGATTTTTAAAGTGTAACCTTTTTTTATTTTATAATTTTTTTGGCAATTTTCACCTTTTAATATGTTATTTTTCTCTACTTCCATCCATTACTTTCCCTCGTTCATGTTGTTAACAACAAACAAAGCTCTGCTATGTTATTTTTTTTCTTTTTACATGACTAGTTATGACACACGCGCATTAACCGCCTCACTAAGGAATAAAAGTTTAATTTAGATTGGGATCATATTGGCATGTTGCCGTAACATCACACTCATAATATAAGAATATATACACTAGGTAACAGATATGGAAAAAGAAATTAAAGCTAAGGAAGATTATGATACCCCTTAAATAATTAACATTAGTTCCCTCTAGGTTTTCCTTGGGAGGGTTTTTCTAGGGCTTCCTAGGTTTTCCTTCTTTGGAAGGTTTTTTGTCTCCTTGTTGTTTGATTTCCCTGTCTCTGACCATGGCTTCAATCCCCATGGAAAATGCTAATGAACTTCTGCAAAACGATTCTATAGAAGGTGAAAAGACACAAACTCTAACAAAGAAAACCTTTGAAATCCAATCGGAAGATGACGAAAGAAGTATTAATAATAATGAAGCAGTAGAGTGGGTCGTGGATGAAGAAGAGGATGATGAAGCGCGTATAGAGTTAGGGCTTGTAGGGAGATTATGGACTTATCGAAAAATAAATTCAAATGCTTTTATGAACACTATCAAAGATGTCTGGCAACCTAGACATGGTCTTGAAATAAGCAGTATTGGGAAGAATTTGTTCGTCTTCCAATTCCATCATTGGAAGGACAAACATAGGGTGCTTGAGGGTCAACCTTGGCACTTTGATAGACATGTTATCATATTCGGCGAAATGGAGGGGTCGGAGAAACCGTTGGATGTGAAATTAGAGGAGTTGCCGATGTGGGTTAGGGTGTACAACCTCCCCTTCAAAGGAAGGTTAAACATTGCAAACGTGGAATCTATTGGCAACAAAATTGGCTCATTCATAAAAATGGACAGTAGTGGGATGAGTGGAATTGACAAGTCCATTAGATTGAGAGTTCGAGTTAATGTCACCAAACCGCTAGTGCAGAAAATCAAGGTGAAGATGCGTGGAGTCACAGAGGATTTTTTTGAGGTAAAATACGAAAAACCGCCTCTCTTTTGCTTTTGTTGTGGTAGAATTGGACATGGTGTCAAGGATTGTGATGAGTGTAAAGATGATGATGATCCTAAATTAAGTTTCGGGGGATGGCTGAAAGCATCTCCGTGGAAACAGGCTAGAGATGTAGACAATGAGACAAATTCAGATGCTAAACCATCCTGTGCCAAACCCCTGTTCATCACTAAACCAAAAACAACTCCTTCGACCCTATCAAAGAAAGAGTTTAGTGATGCTGTCACCAAACTCACTGAATGTGCCATATCGAGTGAGCAGGACAAGGATATTGGTACCGTGGAAAACCTATTTGTGATCACTTCCCAACAGTTGAATGTTGATGGTCATAATTCAACCCTTAAGGGGAGTGGTTGCATTTCTGAGCCTTTGCTGATGCTGCATGACCCCCCTGATGTGTTGAGTGAAGAGGAAAATATGGGCACGAGTGAAGGCAAAGAAAAATCGAAGCAGAGGAAATTTAAAAGATATGCTCGTGTGGATGTCAGCAAACTTGATTTTAGTGAGAAGCTGGTTAGTAATCTTAGAAAAGAGAGGGGGGGAGGTCAGAGAGGTGGATGATCCTCTTCAGATGGATGCCTCTCTTATTCTGAAAAAGAGAGTCTTCGAGACAAAAAATGACAGTATGCAAATCTTGAATGATGTGGCGGGCCCCACTCAAAGGGCTCTTGGTGATCAATGAAGCACATTTTATCTTGGAACTGCAGGGGTTTAGGGAGTTCCCGTGCAGTCAATGCGCTTAGGCGTGTTGTGTTTACTGAAAGTCCCGATATGGTATTTTTGCAAGAAACAAAGATGAGTCAAGGTGAAATGGAGAGAATCAAGACCAAAATAAAGTTTAGTAACATGCTTGCTGTGGGGTGTAGTGGTGGAGGAAGGAAACGAAGTGGGGGTTTGGCTTTATTTTGGAGAGAAGGATGGAAGGTTGACATTACTTCTTTTTCCAAAAATCATATTAATGTAATTGTGGAAGACGGTGATAAAATCTGGAGATTGACTGGTCTTTATGGCTACCCCGAGGATGACAAAAAACACTTAACTGGTGCTCTGATTGAAGCCTTGCACGCCGAAAGCTCCTTGCCTTGGCTTTGTGGAGGTGATCTTAATTTGATGCTTTGGTTCTCGGAGAAACAAGGGGGTACTGGTTTTAATTTCAATGAGGCTGCTATTTTGCGTCAAGCTTGTGATTTGTGATGTCTCGAAGATCTTGGGTTTGTAGGCCACCAATTCACGTGGAACAACAACAGGGGTGGAGACGAGAATATACAAGAGCGCCTCGATAGATTCTTTGCTACTCAAGATTGGAAAGACTTGTACCTTGGCTCTTTTGTTACACACCTTGAGAAGAGGAAATCTGACCATCTTCCCCTTTTACTGTGCTTAAAAGATCGTATCCATGCTACTAAGAAAAAGAAACCGAGGAAGCTTTACAGATTTGAGGAGATGTGGCTGCGGGATGAGGGTTGTGCCGATGTGGTGAGTAATGCGTGGGGTAGTGGTGACAACATTTCTGCAAACATTACTAGAACAGCAAGCTTACTTGCTTCGTGGAGCAAAGAAACTTTTGGTGACTTTGGGAAAGAAATTAAAGATTGTAAGCAACAAATGGCAGCGCTTATGGGTTGTACACAAACGCATGAGGTCCTTAATCAAATGCGTGCCCTTGATGAGAGAATGGACGAGCTTGAGGAAAGGGAGGAGAGGTATTGGCGACAACGGAGTAGACAAGATTGGCTCCAAGGTGGGGATAGAAACACAAAATTCTTTCATGCCAAAACCAAGCAACGAATGAAGAGGAATAGCATCGAAAAATTAAAAGATGAAGCTGGTAACATATATGAGTCCGAAGATCAGATTTCTGAGTTACTTGTGCGCCACTTTGATAATTTATTTGGTTCTGCTTGCTCGATTGATACTGCCCCGGTCATTGATAAGGTTAAGCCGTTGCTCACTGATGCTATGATTAGAATGCTGGATGCCCCTTTTGAAAGCAAGGAAGTGATCGAAGCCATTAAGCATATGCACCCGACCAAAGCCCCTGGTCCCGATGGTATGTGTGCTTTGTTTTATCAGAATTTTTGGGATATTGTTGGAAATGATGTGATTAACCGTGTGCTTAATATTTTGAATAATGGAGAGGAGATTGGCTCTATAAATCAGACTCACATTGCATTAATCCCGAAAAAAGACATATGTGAGTCTCCTGTTGATTTTAGACCAATTAGTTTGTGTAATGTGCTTTACAAAATTGTGGCAAAAGTCCTTGCGAATAGATTGAAGAAAGTGCTTCCTGATATCATCCATGAATCTCAGAGTGGTTTTGTGCCTGGTCGTCTCATCACGGATAATATTCTTGTGGCATATGAGTGCGTTCATTTTTTGAGAAAGAAGAAGAAAGGTAAATCGGGGTATCTTGGTCTCAAATTGGATATGAGCAAGGCGTATGATAGGGTGGAGTGGATTTTTCTGGAACGTATGATGCTGAAATTGGGGTTTCCGTCTGCCTTTGTGACATCCATTATGGCTTGTGTTAGCTCTGCTTCTTTTTCTATTCTGGTTAATGGTCAACCTTCTCGTGAATTTCTTCCTTCTAGGGGGCTCAGACAAGGAGACCCGCTCTCTCCTTTCTTATTCATCATTTGTGCCGAGGGGTTATCTACATTACTGAGAGATGCTGAATCGAAAAAGAAGATCCATGGTATCAAAATTGGGAAATATGTTGACCCAATATCTCACCTGTTTTTCGCTGATGATAGCCTTTTATTTGTTAGGGCTAATGAAGATGAGGTCGACAACATTTTGGATATTTTCTCCACCTATGAAATTGCCTCGGGCCAGAAATTGAATATGGAAAAATCCGAAGTCTCTTTTAGCCGAAACATTGAGCCAGAAAAGCAAAATATCCTTCAGATGAAGTTATCTTTTAAGGCAGTCGAGGGACATGACAAATATTTAGGGCTTCCAACTTATCTTGGTAGCTCTAAGAAAAGGGTTTTTTCTACTATTCAAGATCGGGTTTGGAAAAAGTTGAAGGGGTGGAAAAGGGGATTTTTGTCTCAAGCGGGAAGGGAGGTCCTTATCAAAGCGGTTGCACAAGCAATCCCGACCTATGCTATGCAATGCTTTAAAATCCCGACTAGCATCTTGAATGAGATTGAAAGACTTTGCCGGAATTTCTTTTGGGGGCAAAAGAAAGATGAGCGGAAGATGGCTTGGATTGCTTGGGAACGCACTTTTCTTGCGAAGAAAGATGGTGGCCTTGGGATGAGAGATTTAAAAGCTTTTAATAGAGCCCTCCTAGCTAAACAAGCTTGGAGAATTTTTTCCAATAAATCCTCTCTGATGGTTAAAACATTGAAGCAAAAATACTTCCCGAAAACTGATTTTTTGACAGCAAAGGTTACATCAAACTCGAGCTACACTTGGAGGTCTATTCTTTCTGCCAGAGACTTAGTGTGCAATGGTGCAAGGAAGCTTGTGGGTGCTGGTATGTCTATCGATATATGGTCAGATCCTTGGGTGCCTTCGCTGCCCTCATTCAGAGTTCTCCCATCACAGACTAGAAATGAGGTGAAGCCTGATGTTGTGGGTCAGCTTATCAGCAATGGGGAATGGGATGTGGGGGTGCTGAATTCTCATTTTCTTCCTTGGGAAACCGAGGAAATTCTGAAGATTCCGATTGCTAGGTACCATGAGGGAGATATGTGGACATGGCACTACTCTAGCAATGGCGATTTCTCTGTCCGGAGTGCATACTATGTTGATTTGAAAGCAAAGAATGTGAATAAGGCTACTTCATCTTGTGTGTCTGAATCAAAGTGTTGGAGTAGACTATGGAATGCGATGATCCCTCCCAAAATTAAGCTGTTTGGGTGGAGGGTTCTCCATAACAGCATTGCTGTTCGTGATGCCCTTGCTAAACGAGGGATGAGAGTTGATTCAATCTGTCCTTGTTGTGGTGAAAATGATGAAACATTGATGCACTCCCTGGTGCAATGCCCTGAAGCTCGACTTATCTGGTACGCTTCCCCGCTGCGGCTTGAAAGCCCCAGCAATTCTGCCCTCTCTTTCTCTAATTGGTACTACTCTCTTGTGAACACTTTTAAAGAGAAAAGATGGTGGGATTTGTTTTGGTGTATTTTGTGGGGCATCTGGATAAAGAGGAACTCCTTCCTCTTTGACAAGCGAATTCTTGGTATCGAGGAGGTCGTGCAGAAAGCTATTGGTTTGGTGGGTGAGTTTGCTAAAGCAAATGATTTGCGTGGCACTAGATGTAACTCCGAGCAAATTGTTCAGAACTGGGCTCCTCCTAGCCCAGGTAAATATAAGATTAATGCTGATGCTGCGTGTTTCAGTGAAGGTGGAGTGGGTCTGGGGGCTATTATGAGAGATTGGACAGGGGATGTGATGGTGGCTTCCTGCTACAAGCTACAGGGGAGATTCGAGGTTGTTGTTGCTGAAGCTCTTGCTGCTAGGCATGCTCTTTCTATTGCCATGGAAGCGGGACTCCTTCACATTGTTCTTGAGGTTGACAACTTGACTTTATATCAAAAACTTGCTAAGAATTCGTGTGACTGCTCTGCTTTGGGTCTCATTGTAAAAGACATCCTGCACTTAGGTAGTTTATGTAATTCAATCGAGTTTTCTCATGTTGGTAGGAGTGACAATAGAGTTGCTCACAAATTGGCTAATCTTAGTAGAGATTTTGTTGAGCTTAGGGTCTGGATTGAGGAGGCTCCTCCCTCTGTTGCTGCTGACCTTGCTTTTGATGTATCCTGATTCTCTTGATAAATTTGCAGGTTTTGTCAAAAAAAATAAAAAATAATTAACATTAGCTTTTCGATTATCGTACTAGTTGGTTGTGGTCTTGTGACTCTAGAATCTAGATTAGCAATACCTTTATTCTCTACATCGAATATGATACTTACCCAATACCCATAAACCAAAAATAAAGGCTCATAATTGCATACATAGAATACATAGCGCCAAAGCGGTATTGATACTCGTAAACTTCATACAATTTTTACTACTACATAAAAAAATAAAAAAAAAAATAATAATAAAAAATAAAAATAAAAAAATATACGTATGGGTGAATATGTGTTTAAGTATGTATATGAGCATAAAAAATATAGTGTGAAGAATGTAAAAAACAAAGGGTTTTTTTTTTTTTTTTTAACTAGTATACTTGGTACATTTTTTTCAAATCATTAATTATTAACTTTGGTTATCTACCATAGTAAGGGTCTGTTCACTTCAGTTTAATTTCAGTTCAGTTCAGCTCTTAATTTCCTTCTCTCATAAAATAATCATTTCACCTCAATTCAGTTCAACTCTAATCAATTCAGTTCATTAAATGTGAACATGTGCTAACTAAAGTATGAATTCTTATATACATTAATGTACATCTCTTATACTCTCTTGATCTAAGCTTTTAAAGTTCGATTGCTTTCCTTGATTTTTCTACATTATTGTTTCAAAAAAAAAATGTAAATTAATTGAGTAAATTATACATTCCAGGAAGGACAAAGGAAAATCTAATAAAGGAAATTAAATGAGTTAAACTAAAAGCTCCTAATGAGAAATAAGCTGCATTAAGGTCACGCCACTAACATCGTCATTTAAGATTCTTCGGAATTTAAAGGAGTCGTCCCTTTAATAATGTAAAACCCATCATCTATGACCCCACGATTTTACAATTCAATCCGCTGTTAAGCCGCTTGATTTTCTTGTTGAACAACTACGAATCACTTTTATTAATTAGTATCCTACATTCCTCCAACCTTGATAATCAAATCGTGAATGTAATAGTAACAAATTAAGTGAGCACACTAACCATTTCTATTCGCATCGCCTTGATGAGATTGAACACAATGTGACAATGCTAGCTTAGGTTAATGTTATGGCTTTTAATAAAGGTGACCATGGCCTAAAGAGTTGATATATTATTTATTTTCTACTATCCATTAAAGTGGACCACTCTTAAAAGCCCATTAAATAATAAAGTATTGGGCTACACTAAATCCATTATTGTTTCTCAGGGTTAAATGGCTTGAATGTTCAAACTAAGCTAGTAGAAGATTATACACTTTCTGCCTATCCAACATGCTACTATTGTTCCCTTTTCCTTATCATTCATTCTTTTTTTGAAGGCCGTTCTCATACGATTATTTTCAGTTCGGTTCAGTTCATTTCAGTTAAGCTCTAATAAGTTCAGTTCAGCTCTAATAAGTTCAGTTCAGCTCTTAATTTCCTTCTCTTATAAAATATTCATTTCAGTCCAGTTCAGTTCAGCTCTAATAAGTTCAGTTCAGTTCAGCTAAGTTCAGTAAATGAGAACAGGTTAGTAATGTGAATTCTTCAATTTTTGATAGTTGGAAAAAAAAATTTGAATGGGCATTTAAAAAAAACATAATTATAAAAAAAAATTAGTCAAAGAGGTTGAGTTGAATGATGTATGATAATATTTGACCGTCTTTTTTTATTAATTTATTTTTTGAATAACGGCATGATATTACATCATTGAAGATCCAATTTTTCCAAAGTTATAAGGGTTTTAGGGATGACACCAAGATAAACAAACTCAATACAACCTCTAGAGTTTCATCTAGCAACAAGATTAAAGTAAAAACATTTTTTTTTTTTAAAAAAAACAAGAAAAATTCATGTTGAAAAAAACGTCTTAATTTCTTCCAACACTAGTGGTAGTTGTTTTATACGGAGTATGATTGACAAGGTGCTAGTATAAGATTTTATTTAATTTATGTACTCATGTACAAATCTCATAAAAAGTCCATTGAAATGAACAATTATTGTTTATTTAAGCGCATATTTATAACTTATCAATAGATCTACGTGTTTGGATTGAAATTGTTTACGTAAGATATTTGCATACCTAATTAAAAAAAATACTTCTAAGAACGAGACTAAATCGTATGTTTTCTACTAATTTTCTTAAGAAAACGACTTTTCACAAGTATTTTCAATATTCCCTTTGGAAAGTGCCAAAAGAGGAAATCACAAAATTCATAACGCCATGAATGCGACGTCGTTTAATAATGTATTACTATACTATATTGTTTTTTTGATAGGTACCGATTAAAGTATGCGGCAAAATATTGTTTTAGTCAAAGATATAAAAAGATTGTCTAACAACAACATACTTCTAATAGCCTTACCCGTTACTAAAAGATTGCCTAGCAACTAATTTTTGACTCAATGATGTGATTTCTTTTTTTCTTTTTTTTAATTTTGTCAAATTAGTTAATTATAGCTCAAACCATGGTCCCACACTTAGTTTAATCTTATGGGGACCCCAATTATGATAGTAATGGTTTGAATTAACACACTTAAATATAAGTTAATAATGATGGAACATAGTACTGCAGTATTTAGAATTCATTTGGTTAAACATTACAATTCTAAGCTACATAATTAGCACGTATTATCAACTTTTGCTTTTTAGTACTCCAACTCTTATGAAATTGTTTGTTTGAGTAGAGCTAGGAAGTTAAAACTCATGAGAATTTTGTATTTATCTAAGGAGGTTAGACAAGCAATAATTACGGAGAAATATAATAAGACCCTATTTACTTCATGTTACAAAATAATATTCAGTAAAAATAGTTTCAGTTCTGTAAAAATAATTTCAGTGCAGTAAAAATAAGTTCTGTTTAGTAAAATTAATTTCAATCTAGTAAAAATCATTAATTTTAAAGAAGAAATATAATAGAAAATCAGTAACATTAATTTGTGTTCAGCAAAAAAATAATTTTAGTTCAGTATAATTTATTTCAGTTTAGTAAAAATAATCTAAGTTCAACAAAAATAATTTCAGTTCAGTCAAAATAATTTAAGTTTAACAAAAATAAGGTGAAGTGAACATGACCTAACTTCATTCGCTCATACAAACCAAACTCAAATTTAAACTTCTTGTGCATTTGAATGTTAAAGTAGATATATAACTCCGAGCAGTGATTTATATGGTTCAATTAATACTATTATGTATATACTAAAGTAATCATCAAGATTATCCCATAAATACACGTGACGCCTTCATATTAAAAAAAAAAAAAAAAAAAAATTCCAACCAAATATTTAGATCAAATAGTAGAGGGAGTTAAGGTTAGGAGAAGAGAGCTTAGAAGTTAGAACCATAAACCTTAAAAATGATAGAGGGTAACAATCTAATTTATCCTTTCGGGGCCTTAATAAAAATCTTCCCCAAAAAGTAGTTCATTACGTATGATATACAACATGTTTTAAGTAGATAATTGTAATTTCAACACATGTCTATTTCTAAGTTTACTTTTCATCATCGAGTTTTCTTGTCACTTTGTGTTATCCTTGAGACTATTGGTGCCCCCAACATGATTAGGAGGAATAGTTTAACCTAAAGATCAATTTGAAATTTGGTTCGAGCAAATTATGTTAGCCAAATTGATGTGTAGACATAATTATGTTCAACTTTAATTTTGGAAAATAAAGTGATGTCTAATTGCCTAAAACGTCAAATTAGTATAAAATAAGTGGAAAATATATTGATAGATCATAACATAATTAATATTTTAATATTCGTTAGGTGGAAATGTGGAATATACAGTTTTGTAATGTGGCCAAATTTTAACCTCAGATAATGCATTCCAAAGAATAATATAGACTCCAAAAGATTTCAAATTAAATTAGCTTAGTTGAGCATCCACTTTTTCACAAGTTTATTATAAACACAAAATATATTCCTTTCGTAATAGTTCATTTAACAAAAAGTGTACATATGAACTTCTCTTAGTTCTTTACCAACCTAACGCATGTTATACGAATATAAATTTATCTTAGATGATAAACTAATTTAGGCACTCTTATCTTTGTCTAATCTTGATATAGATCATACCTTTATACGTAATGTACGTATATACTTATGGTCTAAACTGATTTACTGAACTGAGCTGAATTGGATTGAACTGAACTGATTGGAGCTGAACTGAATGTTTTATGAGAGAAGGAAATTAGGAAGTAAATTGAACTGAAAATAAGCTGAAGAGAACAGACCTAGTAGGTCAATATGAATCTTTTTTAATTTAGCTAGGCTCTCTTATCTTTTGTCTTTGCGACTCATTCGAATAAAAAAAAAATATATTAGCCTGTCCAAAATTAATTTACCTGAAATAAGTGAACATAGTGCAACAATGGGTCTCGTTGTAGATACCGAAATAGTTCTAATTGTATTTGGTGATTATATATAATTTATAATCCTACATTTGGAAATTTGGTGATGATTTTATGAGTGAAGGTTAACCTTAAAGCCACATGCGAGTGTGATAATAGATAAACATGTGCACTATGCAACAATACACATGGGCAAAATGACCTAATAACGTTCATAAACGGCAAACTTTAGAACAACCATTTGGAACAACATTAAAGCATAAACATTACATTAATGAGACAATTATAAATTCTATATATAATTACTCGTATATATAATTAATATATTTATAATGCATGTCACAACATGATGATCTTGCTGCTGGATCCTTGCATTAGTACCCACAAACAATTTGTCCAATTAATTGTTTAATTTTTAATTAGTTAAGATCATTATACAATGGACTTGCTTCCCACGGTGGTTAATTAATTAAAATTAAGCTAATGATTGTAAAGTGAGCGCCAAATATAATGTATGTAGACCATGTAATAATATTATGGAATTAAATAACGTAAAAGTGAACTATAATTGATATTAGGCAAAAGCTCGATCACAAATGCCTCTAGGGCGTTGGGTCAAATAAGATAAGTTAAAATAGAAATATTAAATTAAATGAAGCTTAATTGCACCGATTGATGCGTAATTTTGGTATGCTTTTCAAAATTAATATTAGTCTGAAAATATGGAGTATTTTAAATGCTTAACTGTCCGAGGACATTCGTTAGCAAGATGCTTGGTAATAAACTTATTCGAGTGTTATGAATTTTTTAATTATTACTTTGTACTATATTAAATTAGAGAAACTAATAAAGCTTAGTTAAGCTATTAAATGAGTCATTACTTTGTACTATGTAAATCAATGTATGATCATGCTTTGCAAGTGTTGTAAGTGAACGGTTGGCTTGGCCTAACTAACTCATAATAAGTAGACGAGTGATGTTAAATTGCATAAAACCTCAAAGCTTGATCTCATTCATTACTCTTATGGCCAATATATAATACAAGTTATTTCCTAATTTGATAGAATTACAAAACTACCAAAAAGATATACCCAAGATATTCTAGGCATGATTTAGGTAACAAAATATATCCTATAATATTCCCAAAATATTTCAAAGTATATCCCACAATACCCCCCCTCAAGTTGGAGCATGCGGATCGTAAATGCCCAACTTGGAAAGAAGATGATCAAATTGTGTCTTCCCAAGTGTCTTAGTGAAAATATCGGCAAGTTGCTCCTTAGTAGAGACATAGGAAGGAGCAATTAAGCCCTCTGTAATGGCATCACAAACAATATGACAATCAATCTCAATGTGCTTAGTACGTTCATGAAAAACTGGATTTCGGGCAATATGTAAAGCAGATTGATTATCGCAAAATAATTTGATCGCCTTAGGGTGTTGAACATCCATACTCAAAAGCAAGGCCTTCAACCACTTCAACTCATGTGTGGTAGAAGACATACAACGATACTCAGCCTCAGACGAAGAGAAAGAAACCGTGGGTTGCTTCTTGGTTTTCCATGAAATAGGAGATTTACCAAGGAACACGAGCCAACCGGTCAAAGAACAGCGAGTAAGAGGACACGCCGCCCAATCTGAATCACACCAACCCTGCAAAGTCAAATCACTGTCTGCACTTAACAAAATACCCTGTCCCGGGGTACCCTTCAAATAACGAACCACCCTGAGAGAGGCTTCCCAGTGCTCAGTCCGAGGTTCATGCATAAACTGTGATAGAATGTGAACCGAATAAGCCAAATCTGGCCTAGTTACCGAGAGATAAATCAACCGTCCTACCAATCTGCGATAAGACTCAGGATTCACGAGCAATGCTCCACTAGCAAGGCTAAGTTTGTGGTTTTGCTCAATTGGAAAACCACTTGGTTTTGCACCTAATAACCCTGCTTCAGAAATAATATCCAAGGTGTATTTTCGTTGACATAAAAACAAACCTGATTTACTGCGAGCCACCTCAATGCCCAAAAAATATTTCAAAGGACCAAGATCCTTCATTTTGAAACAATCACCAAGATAAGCTTTGAAAACAGACAATGCAGCGGAATCATTCCCAGAAACAATAAGATCATCAACATAGACTAAGACATTAATCTGAACAGTGCCTTTAGTGTATGTAAAAAGAGAATAATCAGAGTAAGATTGTAGAAAACCATACCCTTTTAGAGCCGCAGTTAATTTAGCAAACCAACACCGAGGAACTTGCTTCAATCCATACAAAGACTTTCTCAATCGACAAACTAAACTCGGATCCGAGCTCTCAAAACCAGGAGGCAATTTCATGTACACTTCCTCATCCAAATCTCCATGTAAAAAGGCATTGTGAACATCCATTTGTTGGACTTCCCAATTCTTAGCAATAGCAATAGCAAGAAAAGCACGCACCGTAGTCATTTTCGCAACCGGAGCAAAAGTCTCACCATAATCAATCCCTTCTTGTTGATGATTACCAAAGACAACTAATCGAGACTTGAGACGTTCAATATCACCATTAGACAAAAATTCCGTCTTGTAGACCCATTGACTACCTAGAGCCTTCTTTCCGGGAGGAAGATGCTCTAATGTCCAAGTCTCATTATCTTCCAATGCTCGTATTTCCTCCTTCATAGAACGACGCCAACCTTCATGGTTCATGGCCTCTTTAAATGATTTTGGGTCCTTTCCCTGAACTACGGCTGCAAGAAATTTTCGATAATTTACAGAAAACATGTCACAATTTATATAGTGTGCTAAAGGATAAGGCGTACCTGAAGGAGTGTTGGATGACGGAGAGGCCGGAGACGGATTATTAGCAAAAACGGAGTAAGTCACATAATCACGAAGCTTAACCGACGGATATTTCTCACGTTGGCCCTTACCCAAAGCCTCAACGTCGGTGTCGGACTGCTCGTTGAGCTGCTGCCGCTGCGAGGCAGTCCCCTCCGCGCCCCCCCTGCGGTCTGTGTCAGGCTGCCGCGGGGTGGCTGTGGGGCTAGCTGCTCTAGGAGACAAAACAACCCCCTCCGCAGCTCCCCTGCGATATGTGGCAGGCTGCCGCGGGGTAGCTGCGGAGCTGTCTGCCAGGCTGGGTGCGGGCTGCTCATTTGCGGTCTGCCTTGGCTTGGCAGACACGGGTTCAGTCGGGTCATTGGTGGCAGCCACCGGATCATCAACTACCACCAAGGCATCATCATTATAAGTCACATCTTCATCAAAAACCACACGCTCCGAAAAATCCTCATGTATATCTCCATTCTCATACGAAGTAGACTCTATATTAACATCAGTCGGGGAATCAAACGGGAACACCCCCTCTACAAATTTCACATCACGAGAAACAAAGAAAACCTTCGACTCAAGGTCATATACTCTCCATCCTTTCTTTCCAAAGGGATATCCCACAAAAACACATTTTCTACTCCGACTTGCAAATTTATCACCATTAGTTTTCTGATTATGGGCAAAACACAAACATCCAAAGGTACGAATTGCATCAAAAATAGGAGGTTTATTGAAAAGTATTTCAAAAGGAGTTTTATTTTGGAGCAAGGGTGTTGGTGTACGGTTAATAAGATGAGCAGCAGCAAGAACACACTCACCCCAAAAATAAATTGGTAAATTGGCTTGAAATCTCAAAGCTCTCCCAACGTTAAGAATATGTTTGTGTTAAGAATATGTTTGTGTTTTCTCTCTACTCTCCCAAAAAAACAAATTTGCGTCGAGCCTCTAAAGTCGTTTGCATATCAGCAGCCCAATCATCATAATTGTCAGATTTTAAGCGAGTAGGAGTTATGAAATCCCCGGGTCGATCTTGAGACCCAAGGTAAAAGGGTGAATTGGGTTTGATTTCGGTTGGAGGGGGTGGCGGTGGAGGAACATCATTCCCTGCCATTGTTGTGGGTTAAGAAAAAACGCAAGGAATTCAACCTGCTCTTGATACCATGTCAAATTGCATAAAACCTCAAAGCTTGATCTCATTCATTACTCTTATGGCCAATATATAATACAAGCTATTTCCTAATTTGATAGAATTAGAAAACTACCAAAAAGATATACCCAAGATATTCTAGGCATGATTTAGGTAACAAAATATATCCTATAATATTCCCAAAATATTTCAAAGTATATCCCACAATAAGTGACCTATACATCAATTGTCTTGGTTTAGCGCAAATAATTCTATTTATTGTGTTTCTCTAAGTTCTCAACCAATCTTGATTTGTTTAAGTGTAACATGAAATAAGCTCAAACAAGAATTTTTAAAATAAGGGCAAATAATCTCGTGTTCATTAATGAAATACATATATAATGGAGTAGAATTTTTTAAAATTAGGTTTTTGAGATCAACAAGATTTAAATTAACTTAGTTGATCGATAAGAACACTTCCGATCCAAAATTTAGGTCGAACATACCTAACACTAAAAATTTACTTTTGAGGTGAAATTCCAATTTGACTAGATCCATCCACAATCGTCTTTAGACTCTTGTGTATTTGCGATACTACATTACTAACCCCATATATAGCAAAATGGGCAAATAAATGGCAATGTTAATGCCATTGAAGTCCCACTACGAGTATCTTAAAAGATTTGCCGCAAAATCTTATAGTAATGTTTTTAGTATCTAATTATTTGTATCCAAAAGAAGAAAAAATAAACAAAAACAATGCTTTGCTAAATTGCTAGTACTTCGTACTTTCGTAGCAAGTAGTGGAGCATATATTTCAAACCAATTTTATAGCTTAAACAACGCCTAATTTTACTGCATAATGTTTGTGAGTGAATGATGACGAAACTCCACATTTGAAAATTGCGTCGTTTTTTGGCTTAAAATTTTGAACCCTTCATTCATTTTATTAAACTTGTTTTTTTTAGTAACATCTTTGTCAGAATAGCATAATCTTCCTTGTATGTTTCCACTTGTTCTTGATTTCATCTTTAATTTTGTAGTCTTTTGCCAGTTGCAATTTTTATTAGTAAAGTCGGTCGTATCTTTATGAATTTATTTTATACGAAGTATAATATTTTTGTTTTTATTTTTGTTGGATTTAGGATCAATGTAATTTTCAAGAAAAAGACTTGGAGCTATAATTTTTTTAATAAATTTGTTTCTCTTATAATTCTAGAATCTCATGTGCAATTGAGGAATTGATTTGGTACATTAATTCTTCAAAGTGTAATGCCCTACCTCTTTTTTTTACGGAGTATTTTTTTATTTTTTATTTTTGAAAAAAATCATTTGTTATTTAATACTCCCTCCGTCCCCGAATGATAGTCACTATTTCCATTTTTGGACACCCAAAATGTTGGTCACATTTCACAATTTTAGGTCCTATACAATAACATAAAATGACCTATATACCCTCATTTTTTTTGGATGTATTATCTGTGCTTCCCAAAATCCCCTCATATTTGCCTTTGTACTTGTGCCTTAATTGAATGAGTTGTCTCCCTTTTTAATGACAATGAGTTTCTCTCTTTTTTTTTTTTTTTTTTTTTGCAAATGATTGGGTTTTAGTTCCCATGTACTTTATTTATTTCTCCTTAATTTTCGTGATTTTCACCCAAAAGTGACTATCATTCGGGGACGGAGGGAGTACAAACCATAAAGATAAATTGTTTCAAAAAAAAAAAAAAAAAAAACCATAAAGATAAATTAAACGAACTAGTCAATTCGTATAAATTATACAGGGTGTTCTATTCTATATACAATATTCACATATTTATTTTAAACAAGTGTATTATTCTAAATAAACTTCGAAAGGATAACTCCATAAAATAACTTCTTGAATAAAATGGGTTGTGTACTTGCTTTAGTCTTTAATCTGTATGAAATAATTAAAGTCCTAATCTCACCACCTGGGGAACTAATAATGACTTCATCAAGCTCAATATACAATAGAAAAGTTTTGCATGGCCTCCTCATCAACCAAACGACATTACAAACACAACAGAAATTAGGCTGAAAATTTGTAAGCAGTTTGTTAATAATTAACTTTACTTGAAACCTAACACTATAACCTAGCTTTTTCCTTGTTAGATTGTGTATTTGTGTTGATCAAAAGTTTTGGTGATATGATTTACAATCCTTTCTAAGAAAGTAATGGATTTTCGCTATTTTAATCTCATTATATAACAATAAGCTTAGGGCATGTTCACATTTACTGAACTGAACTGATTGAAACTGAACTGAACTAAACTGAGTTTAAATGAATATTTTATGAAAAAATAAAATTAGGAGTTGAGCTGAACTAAACTGATTGGAGCTGAACTGAACTGAACTGAGCTAAAATGAATATTATATGAGAGAATGAAATTAGGAGCTGAACTGAACTGATTGAAGCTGAACTAAACTGAACTAAAGTTAAGCTGAAGTGAACAGACCCTTAATAAATTCAATTCATATATATAGCTAATTATGGTCTATATATATACACACCAAAGTAATATGTAATTACTCTGTACTCCATATATTTAACTAGGAATAAAGAGGTAGCTAAAGACCCTTAAATTAATCGGTAAATATAATAGATACAATTGGCAATTTATTTATTTGAAAATTCATAGAAAAAATAAAACGGAGTAAGAAATAAAAGAATTAAAAGTAGTTCTTCTAGATAAGGCATGAATCTTTAACTAGACAAATGTCACTCTTATAAAAAAAACCTCATATAATAGAATTAATGCACTTATTCACCTTTCAACTTCGTACCCATGCTCCCATGATTTCTCAAACTCAAAAATATGGGTGTACAATTTAATTGATAGATCGAACAAACTCAGAGATTGATATAAATAAATTGTTGTAAGATGAAACAAAACAAAAGAGTTAGCATTGAAAGCAATGCTCGACAATGGTAACCCCACATCTTATGCCACACGAGGGGAGGACAAATTGTTGTTAATTAAGGTAACTCCTAATCCTTATGTCATAAGCTATCATACTCGTAGAAATATAATTTGTTATATACATCCGGATACACTGTACATCTAAGTAATCCAAGGTTAATTTTTGCTTTTCATTTGATGATTAAATGAAAAACAATTATCAAAATGAGAATATATACTTATAGGTTTACGGTACACCCGAGTGTATATAACAATCTCTCTCGTAAAACGGATTAAGTATTATAAAGCATGGATGTTAACATTATTACCATCTAATTTAGTTAGTTAAAGACTTAAAATACATATTAGAACAAAGTGATATTTGAGTCTTTGGATCAAATATTGTCTACAAGGAAAAAAGATGCAATTTATCTTAAAATAAAAGTTACCTAAAAATATATTTCTCTCACGTTTTGGGAGTATAATTCAAAGAAAAAGTTTTACTTTATTCAGAAAAACAGATAAATCATTTTATCTATGTAAAGGGAGCTGAAACTTACCATAAGTCCACAAAGAACATCTTTCATTTTTCTATAAACAACTTCAAAATTTGCTACCTTTCATGCATTTTATGTCAATGTAATGCATACACTAATTTTAACATTTTCAATATAAAATAAAGTTAAAAATATAAAAAAATATAAAAACGTTCTATCCAACAATTTTATTTATTTATTTTATTTATTTTTAATTTTTTTTTATTATACGGAGTAGTAAACTTTCTTTTTTTCTTTTTAGTTCAATTCACTTTGATTTTGTAGCTATCTAACCACTTTAATTTACTTAAAAGCGCATCATAATTAATTTACATTTTTAATATAGTATTGTACACCCGGGTGCACCATGCGCACGGTGCATCCAGAAGGCGGAAAGACCGAAAGCACATACTTTAGTATGACAAAGAACATACTTATATATGTTTGATAATATGTTCTTCTATACTTATGTTCTTTAACATATGTTGATTTAACATGTTTTTGGGTTTCAATAATACAAAATATGTTCTTTGAAGTTGGCTCGTTTGAGGTAATGAGTTCTTTAACATATGTTCTTTAACGTATATTTTTTTTAACTTACATTCTTTAACGTATGTTTTTTAACGTATATTCTTTAATTTATGTTTTTTAACGTATATTTTTTAATTTATTGCTCTTTTAACATATGTTATTTAGAAATTTTAAAATTTAATTAATTTGAAAATGAAATCTTTAATTATTTTTAGTTGAAAATAATTTTAAAGAGAGAAAACTAAAATTATCATGGAAAGTTGAATTTTTAGAGAGAGAAAAAGCTATTTTTGGAAAATGATATCTTTGGTAAAGATTTTTTCCATCAATATGTAATTTTTCATTTTTTTTGTAATATAATGTCTTTATATTCTTTAAAAAATGCATGTTTTTTTGTTAAAAACAAACATTTTTTTTAACCACCTAAATGTTTTTTTTTCAAAAAACCTAATGTTCTTTGTTCTTTGTTTTTTTTATTATTTTATTTATTTATTTATTATTATTTAACCGGATCACCATGCGAATGGTGCACCTGGATGGCTGGATGTACAAACCATGCATTGCTTTTGTTTTGTTTTTGTTTTTTTTTTTTTAACAGCGATAATTAATTTACTTAAAAGTACGTCAAATGGTTACAAGGCAAATAAAATAAAATGGAAAATCATTAAACCAAATAATTAAACATAAGATATTATGATGTCCTTGGTTATGGGTGTGAATTTTGTAATTTTTCACCCAATAGGGTAGCTAGGAAAACTACAGAGAAAGAGCGGTATAACCGTAAATCACGGATCCAGGCTGATTAAAGTCAGAATTTGGGAAAAGGATTGCCTATTTCTATCGACCGTACATGCTGTATGGTTGTGCAAATCAAGTGGCCACATACACCCCCACGTGGATTACAACCGTGCACTTCTATTTTTATTTTTAAATTTAATTATTGTGATTTTTGAAAATTTTATACTTTCGGTCTCGTAATACTTGGGATGTTAGTGTGGACACATAACTTAAGAAAACAACAAATTGATCCATTTAAAACATTTGTTCACTTCACCTTAAAATAATACGTACGAAGTAATATTTAGTAAAAATAAGTTTAGTTCAATGAAAATAATTTCATTTCAGTGAAAATCAGTAACTCTAAAGATGAAATATAAAAGTGGATCATTAAAAATAATTTCATTTCAGCAAAAATAATTTCACTTCAGTAAATTTAATTTATGTTCAGCAAAAATAATTTCAGTTCAATAAAATTAATTTCAACTCAGCAAAAAATAAGGTGAAGTGAACGGAGCCTTAATATTGCTGAAATTTTTTTATTGTCTTGAAATTATTTTTGCTGAACTTAAATAATTTATAATGAACTGAAATTAATTTTATTGTTGAACTGTGAGTATAAATCTTCTTTTAAATTACTAATTTTTTGCTGAACTTGAATAATTTATAATGAACTGAAATTAATTTTACTAAACACAAATTATTTTTGTTGAACTGTGAGTATAAATCTTCTTTTAAATTACTAATTTTTTTATTGAACTTAACTCCTTTATACTAAATCAAATTTATAATTTAATGAACTGTATAAACTTATTTTTACCGAATTGAAGTTATTTTTACTAAATATACTTCATATTTTCTTTTTAAGATGAAGTGAGCCGGGCCTAATTCTTCTAATTTTGAAAATTCAACTTGCTTTTCGTTTTAAACGGTTTTAAAGTAACTTACTTAATTAAATCCTTTTTTATAAACTTCTTTTACGATCTCACGGAGTGTCATCTTATTCTCGAACCTCAAATTAGTTTCCTATATTTTTGCTCTTCTACCTTGTATAGTAAGCGGGTAGAATTTTTAAACAGAAAAATAATACGGAGTAATTATTTAAATATAAAAAAAATATATAGTTAAAAAAAAAAAAAAAGTTTGAATAAAACAGTATATTTTTCAGTGTTTTGTACTCCACCGTGGCAGCACCCGTTGATCAGTAGTCAACTATGTCTCTTCCACCTCACCATATTAAAGCCCCTTAACACCCACTGATAATTAAAATGGCTTGTGGCAATAATCATAAACTGAGTTAAAGCTTAATTCACCATATACCATACAAAACTTTCTAATACACCGTATAACCTTCAGTTTAACTAAAATGTCACAACATGTCATTAATGACTAACGGACGTTAACACCGTTAGTCATTAAGGCTAATAAGGCCACGTGGCAACATATGATTGGTTCCCTTTTAAATTACTTATTTTTTATAATTTTAATTAAAAAAAGAAAAAGAAAAAAACCCAGCCACCCACGTCCCTCCACCCAGCCAGCCACCACCGGTCGGCGAAAAACTCGACCATAACCCTTGCGCTGGCGCCGAATTCCGACCACAACCCCCACACTGACCTGAAATTCGACGAGAATACCCCCGTCGGGCCGCCGTACTCCCTTTCTCTTGAACCACCGGCGAAATCCTAGAAGAACAATCGAACCACCGGTCGCGAAATAGCCCATCTCCCTCGAAGAACCCTTCGCTAACCACCGGTCAGCGCCCAAACCACCCTCCCCCGCGCCGACGAATCAATTTCGCCCCTATTGGTGCCATTTCCACCCCAAACTAAACCACCACGTATGTCAAAATCCTAAAACCAAAATCTAGGGTTTCGATTTTGGTGTTTTAGGGTTTCGGGGTGGTGGTTTTCGGCAAGTTGGGCGGCGGCGACGTGTGGGAGTGGATTTAGGCTGCCGCGCGAAGGTGGTGGCTAGAGATTTCGGGAGGGAAAGGGGAATTCGTAGGTGGTGCTTGGGAATTCGAGAGGGATAGGGGAACTCGCAGGTGGTGGCTGGGAATTCCGGAGGGAAAGGTGGCTGGGGTCGGGAATTTCACCGGCGAGGAGGGGGGACAATCGCCGGCCAGCTGGGGGTAGGGTCAGGGCTAGGCTGGTGGCGGCGGTGGCTAAGGTGGTGGTGTTTTTTTTTTTAAAAAAAATTATAAAATAATTTCTCTAAAGTTAGTTAATTAAATAAAGAATATTAATAAGAACCAATTATAAGTTGCCATGTGGCACAATTAACGTTAATGACTAACTGAGTTAATGGAAATGGCAAGTTGTGACATTTTCGTTAAACTGAAGGTTATATGGTGTATTAGAAAGTTTTCTATGGTATATGGTGAATTAAGCTTTAACTCAGTGGTATTGGTGAACAATCCGTTTTTTTAATGCTTCCTTCCAATTTCATAACAATGGAGTAAAATTTTGAATTTCAATTTGTTTCCGTACCTAAGATGTTTAAATAAGAGTTAATAAAGGTACAAATCTTGTACAATTATTTTATAAAGACGTAAATTACTTTGTAAACTTTTTTTGGATTAAATTATAGGTATTTGATTTTGTAGAAAATTTACAAAATAAATCTGCTAATGATTATGGTATCTCTAAAATTACTGATTCACCATTTGTTACATTATTTAATGATTTATTATTATTTATATTTTATTGTTGTAGGCATGAATATTAGAATATAAGTACTCCAAGGTCTAAAAAAAATGAATATATGTACTCCATAGTATTTTGTTTTTATAAATTCATATTTAACATTTATCTCGTTTACTACGTCTACCCCTAACTATCAATATTAAGGCGTCCATTTTACATACACATCTATTATATAATTTAAAAGACATTTTTCCAATTTTTAACCACAACACTCTAAACTCTTAATCCTCAATTTCTGTTAACTTTACCCCTCTCTCTCTTTTTATTTATTTATTTATTTTTAACCTTTCATTTTCATTATAAAATCTTACTCTATAACTTCCACTAAACAAATTCAATAACTCCCATAAAAACATTGACATATATATACGATTAATATACCCCGTGCTTTAACACGGGTGTACTCTAGTAATGTATAATTACAGTTTCTCATATTCTCTATTTCACCACATGCTATGTAGAAGGGTACAAGCAGAGTGTAAATTTATAATCCAGAATTATACTCAAAACAACCAAAAAAACCTACCAAATTAAAGTGAAGCTTCTTTATACATATGAATGAATGAACTTCACTCTTCTTGAATTGTTCAATGTATTGACCTGCTTATAATTACATCTCATTATCTCATTCTTCGAGAATAAGTTACTTTATTTTTAGTAGCCCAAATCAAAGACATCTACATACAACTATGTCTTCGGTACGGATGATATAAATAATTTATTTTCTAAGAATACATTTGTTTATATAAATAATAAATAATTGACGGCCGTCTAAATTGTGATATACGAGTACTTCTTATCTTATTTTTATACAAGTGTCATTTCATTATATTGAACAACTCGTTAGTCATGAAAGAAGGATTCTATGATTTGCAATAGTAATACAAGTACATATTAAGTCTTTGAAATCATCAAAACTTAATGAGACAAGTACCAAGTAAGCAAACACTTGTTACTTTAAAGTTATAAAGTACACCCGTTTTTTCAAAATATATTTATTATATATTGTATGTACATGCACTACTAGAATGATGAAATACGGAGTATTAAATTTCAAATATCTTGACATATATATAATCAACTGTCGAAATCAATTATAACCCACTTGTGAGTGTCTCATATTAGAGAAAGTTGAGAAATAATGTTTCCACTTTATAAGGTATACTTCGGATATTAAAGGAGTTTCTCCTACGTACTATCATAATTGGTTTTAGTATGAAACTTCGTTCGACCTTGTTTGTGGGCCAAACCTTTTTCATCTCTGTTACTTGTAATGAATAGTACGTTATGATTATAGTTATTGTAACACCTCACATCTATCATGCAAATGTAGTGACATATACTACTCTATATCGAGTAACGGCTGTATGATTTTGATGGTTGCTAATTGCTATGAGATTTTCTTTCCCCATTTACGTAGATCAATAAACTACTAATGATTACTTGTAATCCGTATAATATTAATAGGGTACTAAGTAATTATGTAGCTGAATGCTAAATCTGAGTTGTTTATATAACGACTTTTTTGAGCTTTCTCACCATAATTAACTATTTAAAATAGGAAAAATTGATCCCATTAATATGAACTTTGCCTCATCCGCCGAAATTAATCCCAACTTTCGTTTATTATCTATCACTCCCAATTTTAGGGGGTATTAATTTCTATTGCACCTAACAGGTCATCCAACCTGATGTAGCAGGTTACCTAGACACGTGTCAACACGTGATAGGTTAAAAAAAAAATTAAAAACAAAATTTTTTTAAAAAAACTATCAAACCCAGTCACCACCCCCCATTCTCGGAAAACACTCCATCACCACCCCCACCCCGTCGGAAATTCGCGCCCACCCCCAAAAACCCCTCCCCCGTTGCTGAAAACCGCCGCCCAGCCACCCCTTCCCTTCCCCCACCCCCGAAAACCCCTCCCCCACCCCCGAAAACCCCTCTCTTGCATCGAACAACCACCCAAAAAACCCCAGATCCGCCGCCCAGCACTCCCCCTTCCCTTGAAATTCACCCCTTTCCTTCCTCCACCCCCTAAAACCCCTCCCACGTTGCTAGAAAACGGCGCCCATCCCTCCCTCACCTTTGAAACCCATCCCTTTCCCTTCCCTCACCCTCAATTTCACCCACTTCCCCGACAATTAACCACGAAAACGGCACCCCTTCACCGTCAATTAGCCACGAAAACAGCTATGCTAAGGTTGTTTCCAGGGTCTAGGATGGGTGGTGGAGGAAGGCCGTTGGTTTTTAGTGGAAGTCGGAGGTTGTCCGACCGTTTTCCGGTGAATTGAGGGCCGGGGTTAGGGTTTCGGCAATTGAGGGTGGTGGGGGTGGTGGAGGTGGCTGTGCGTGGGTTTTTTTTTATTTGTTTTGTTTTTTTTAAACCTATCATGATGCGACACGTGTGCAATTAATCACATGTCAGCATTGTTTACCTGATTAACCAGTTGCAAGTCATTTGGGTGCAAATCGTGCAATAAAAATTAATACCCCCTAAAGTTGGGAGTGATAGATAATAAACGAAAATTGGGATTATTTTTGGCGGACGAGGCAAAGTTCAGATTAATGGGAGCAATTTTTCCTTTAAAATATTAACCCTCATACTCCGTATTTTGTAAATATTCAGCACCATATTATTTATTTTATTTTCTTTAAAAATAGTTCTTAGCCATCTCAAAATTAAAGTAAATCAGTATGAAGCTAAGTTAAGTTATAAGAAAATTACAAGCTTTTTCATCTTTGCACATTTTTTGCTTCTCTAATAAGGAATTTATTTTGCTTACATATAACGTTTGTCAAACTCATAAAAGTACGTAGTTTCAGAAAATATGATATCTTCTTACATACTTCGTATTTGATTAACTAAAAATTTATATTAACAAATTAATAAAGCAACAACGACAAGCTGTTTTTAAAAGTAACTGATGTAATGTGTGGAATTGCATATGTATGATAATATATGCACATTTTATTTTTTTTACATTATATGAATGTGTTTGGAGACAAAACTCTGGTGTCTAGGATGATGCTTCAATTTGTTACATAAATTATAATTTGAGTTCTAAAATGTATGGAGTATTATATTAGAGTTACATGTACATAGTATTAAAGTTAAATATATATAAAACAAGATACAATATAAATACACCTCAACACTTGTATATTATAGTAAAAGTTAAATTTATGGACTACTAGAGTTGAGAGTTAAAAAAAGAGAAATTTTTAATTCAAACATTATGAAAGGGGGAGGGGGGGGGGGTATTAAGCTTTCATATTATCCGATCATCTTTCTTTTTTTTTTCCGAGAAAATCTGATCATCTTTCTTGGAAAAAAAAAGTTAATTAATATAGAAATTAATTAAGCGAGTAGGTATGAAACGTATAGAAAGAGAAAACAAACACATTTAAAATTAGAGTTTGTCCATATGCGAAGGTATTAATAGCCATAATATCTGTAAATATTAAAAAAAAAAAAACAAAAAAAGAGTAATTATGTACATTAATTTATAAGGGGGCTAAGGAAATGATTGTAAATTTGTAAGAGTTAAAGAGTATGACATAGTTGTTAATTTTTTTACTTTGACCATGTAAAACCATCATGTTAAAAAACATTGTAAACTTTATTACAAGAAAATCAAGTACACCTTCAAATTTTAAATCTTCTTAGTTAAATAGTTAGTTCTTTAATTCAATTTCTTAATTCAAACATTGATTTGACCTTTCCAAATCGTACAAGAAGTTGTCATGAATCACGAATTTGAATCATTAGCACAACCAAAAAAGGAAACAAGAAATTATTAACCTTACCTTTTAACCTAAGAGAACAACACACACACACAAAAAAAATAAACATGTGTTCAAAAATTACAACAATATATATATATTTTTTTGAAAAAAAAAAAAAAAAAAAAAAAAAAACTTTGCCCGAGTGAAAGGGCAATAGTAGGCAATAGTGACATTAATTTATGAATAAATAAATAGATGTAGAATGCGACAAACAAGGAGGCCGGCTATTGTCGGCCGGTCAATCAGGGAGATGCAAGAGATTTTTTTTGTTTAGCTCCAAAATTATAGGACTGTATATATAATTTGAATGCAATAATTTGATTCGGGGTAACATTTTTTAAAATCAATATACTTTTTTAAAAAATTAAATACTTTAGTTAACGATTTTTATTTTTTATTTTTATTTATTTATTTATTTTAAATTGAAATGCTACATTTGATTTTTTAGTCATGTCATGTGGGATCTTGTTAAATTAGTCGCAATATATGTTATCAAAAAATCAGAATTTTTGTTTATCAGTAATTAAAGATATTATTGGTTTATTCTGTGCATTGACAAACGTGACTCAAGAAACATGTTAATCGAAAAGAAATTGAGGAAGTAATCAATAAGAAAAATTTCTAACTTAATTGGATTAAGTTCTTTTTTCTTTTTAGAAAAATGGGATTAAGAGATTAAGACATATACCTAGTATATGAATTGATTTAATATAAAATGTTAAAATTCCCCTAAAAATTAAAATAAAAAAATTTCTACTAATCTATCAATAAGTCCAAATTGACTAATTAGTGAATATAAGTAGAAATATTGATAAATTTGACCTGAATTGAGTTATTACTTATTTACCTAACCATTCCTAAAACAAAATTAACCCCTTGTTGATGTGATCTCAATACAAAATTATCTTTAATTTATTTTGATTTGATCCTAATTTAATTGACTTGATTAACCCCTCATTGACTTTTGAGAGTATATCAACTTCTTATACTAGTAACTAGCTAGTAATTTAATAAATCTTGGTTGAATGAAAATTTTAAATATCTAGTAATTTAATTAATCTTGGTTGAATGAAAATTTAAAATATCAAAGTCGATCAAGATCAAATAAAACTCAAATTTATATGAACAGTAGCAGATTTACCTCAAGTTTGAGATTAGTTAGAAAACCAAATTATTGTATGTTTACTTCATTTGACTTGTTAGATTTTGACGTCACTTGACTTAATAGATGATTTCACTTTGATAACATATGTTTGTCAATACACAACATTGACCATTAATTTATTAAATTTGACAAATAATTTATTTATTTTTTTGAAGAAATTTTTTGTTGAGAAGTATTGAAGATATTAGATTCTCTATGTTCATGTCATTTTCATTAACTTTGGAAAAATTACTCCAAAAATTAACGAGACAAGTAAGAATCTGTTTTCATTTTGTTAAATACGGGTCTGGGCCGCACCCATCACGGGAGAGTGCAAGTCCACCACTTTTACAAAACTAAGGAGGTTCCACCTCAAAACCATATGGCAATGAGGGGAGTAGCCCTTTAGCCTTATATAGTGGTGGTAACTCTTGAATTCTTTCAATGTGGGATTACCACTACACTCCCCTTTTAGTGTTTAGTGTTTTAGTGTGGGACAAGAGAGTGCTCACATGTGGGTTGTTCATGGGCTCAACACATTTACTGAACTGAACTGAACTGTTTATGAGAAAAGAAATTGGAAACTAAAATAAACTGAGCTGAATTGAACTGAAATTAAGCCGAAGAGAACAAGCCCTAAGCTTAATTTATTAGTTAATAAGAATAATAAAGACTAGATTTTGTATAAATTTAAATTATTAAAAATTTAGTGAATTTAATACACCCTAAATTACTTTTAAATACCCCATAATAATAAAAAGAAACACCCTTAATTATCCAAAGAGTTAAATGAAGAGAAGAATATTATGAGCATAAAATATTTGCAAAAATCAAATAAAAAAGACTGAAAAAGGCAGAGTGGTTAATTAAAAAAACTTGGTATAATTTAAAAATATTCCTTTCCATTTACTAAGGTTTTAGACATTAGAATAAGCATATTCTGAGACATTGAGCTAAAACAAGCACACCCTTTCCCTCCTCTCACTTTCTCTCTCTATATCTTCTTCTTTCTCTCTCCTCTTCAACTCATCAATCTCACCTCAGATTTAACACCATTAATTTCATCAAAATTAGATCACAAGAACCCTAATTTCTATTTTTATTGGTGGGTTTTTATTTTTTATTTTTTTTCAGATAAATTTTATCTAGTTAATTAGCTCGTTTATGAAGCCTCCTTGGCCGCGTCCGCTTTTTTTGGGTAATTAATCTTCACAACCCTAATTTTTCGGTTGTTTGAGATAGGAATTTGCCCAATTTTTCCGATTTTTGATTTGGGTATTTACGGAAACTTTGCAATCCCGCGTTTTTGCATTGCCACTTTCGTTGGCTATTTTTAATTTATGGGTTATTTAACAACCGGAAGAAATTCAAATTTATATCACTTTTTGGGAATTATTTTTTTGTAATTTTTTTCCCAGAAATTGTAAGCTTTCTCTGTTCATTTCTAAGATCTTGGCGGTTATTTGGCTGATTATTTTCGCCTTTTAATGATATGAACAACATATGTTTGATGGAATGCCTGAAAGAATTTTGTCATAAATTTTTAATATTTTTCTTTGTTAAAATGATTTCAGTTTGATCTTAATTGGTGTTATAACATATTACAAATCTTTATTTATTTCAATCATTGATATTCTCATTTTACAGAATTAACATCAATTTTTTTAATCCCTCAACTGTTAATGGGTTCTGTTTTTTTAATCATTCTGAGCCTGTTAGAGCTTCTTATGTAAAAAATGGGTGCTTTTGGTTGAGATGGTCCTCTAACAGATTTGTTAATTTCTCTTTTACCTATCTCCATCAACTTGTTTACTTATTTGTTAATTGATTTTTTTTTTTTAATTTTTTTTTCCAGACTGCAGATATAGAGTTAGGCAATAGAGAACAGTTGGAAAGTATGGAAATTGCAGAGCTAGAAGAAAACCTGTTTGCAGTTAGTGATGCCAAGGTTTGTTCTTTTCTTTGTATGAAACCTTTAACATTGAGATTTCAATATCAGATTATTGAATAGATGTAATAGAGTCCTATTCCACATTTCTAAATTGGTTGTGGTAGCACCTTGGATAGGTGTGGAAGTATTTTTTTGGCAGCAATTTTTCTTTTCTTTTCTTTTTGGTTAAATTGGCAGCAGTTATTGTTATGGTGTGGAGGTTTTGAGATTATTGGTGTGGTGAATAGTTAGAGTTAACCGTCCTACCGGATTTACATCAAATGGTTGCGCTTTGCTGCATCATATGTTTGTACTTTGTAGTGGTGCCTCAAATGGTTGGGATGATGGTTGTGGCGGTTGAAAAGTGTAAAGATTGGTACCTTTGCGGACTTCCGCAGAAAAACCAATTAGTTCTTGGACCTTTTCTTAATATGCTGACTAGTTTATTTTGTGCTGCTTAATAATTTTGTGTCTGAAGATGCTGATTATATATTGTATGATATTTTTTTCTTGTGTGAGATGGGATTGGTGAACGGAGCAGTTGACTGTATGAATTACTCCATCTCTTTTGGAGTTTGAAAAAGTTGATGAAAATGGAGATTATATCATGCTATCATGTAGTTTGACATTTATTTCGCTTAGCTTTTACCCTGCCCACTTTTATTGTACGTGAGTAATATCATTTTTTTCTTTCTTTCTTATTTTATTCAAATAGAATTATGATCAATAAAGCTAGAAGCAGTGTTGTATTTTTGGAAAACTACTCTGTATATGTTGAAGTTGGGATGCTGTGATAGTGTGATGTTACTTTATTTTTTGCACTTGATTTACTTGATACATGCATCCGGGGAATTGAGGGTCTCTGCGGATATATTTGTATGTAACTTCTAGTGGCTTTCATTAATAGGTTTTACTTCTTTTGCAGTTACATGGAGGAATGTGCAAGCTTTTTTCCAATATATACTGTAAAGTGTTGAATATCTTTCCTGCTCTAGAAGCAGCACGCCCACGAAGTAGGCCAGGAATCCAGGCATTATGTTCTCTGCACGTAGCACTTGAGAAGGCCAGAAATCTATTACAACATTGCTCAGAGTGTAGCAAACTTTACCTGGTATTTTTACGAATTTCAGAAATAATAATTGCATCATGAATCTTTGTATTTACTACCTTGGGTTTACAAAATACCTCTAATACCTACCTTTTACATTCCTACTCTGTATTTTTGTCCTCTTGTCCTTTACGGCTTGGGTATATCGTGTAGTCATGTCATAAGGTACAAGGGCCCGAGGAAATCATCATATTTCATGATGGCATCCAATTTACTCCATAAATTATTATTCTAATGATGAATATTCTGTTTGTGTGTTCCAGGCTATAACTGGAGATTCTATTGTTTTGAAGTTTGAAAAGATGAAATCTGCGCTTGTAGACAGTCTTAAACGGGTTGAAGATATTGTTCCACAATCAATTGGTTGCCAGGTTGGTCCGTTGTTTTAAATTGTATTGTCTAGTTTTCTCATGCTGTTTTGCATTGTAATTTAAATTGGGTGTATATTTCTGCATTGCCTAGTGAAACAACTTTCATATCCTTCCTGCTTTGGGAAGTTTTTACTGTGGAGAGTTTTTGTCAATATTTAGTTAGGGATTGTGAATTTGTGATAAAACTCCTTGCAAAAACCTTTTATTTGAGTGTCTTCATCAAGTGTTTTTAGGCACTCCTGTCATTCCTTTATACAAAGTATTTAGCATTTAATGTCAACACCTACTGTGGATTTATTGTTTATCATATTGGTATTCTATATGTGGGTGTGTAATGTTCTATACTGGTTAGGTATTCTGAGGCAACAAGTAATAGTGCTTATGGTATAAGTAAATTTTGTAAAATGACAATTATGGAACAAAATGAACTGTTAACTTGACGTATAGGGGAAAAAAATACGTAGTAATAAAAAAGGGGATAGTTGATAGCTTAATGGGCTCTCTTGTAGCGTTCTGTTAGTTGTTTATTCTAGTCCAATTAGAAGAGCAACATTCATAGCAACTGCTAATCTCTGGCTCTTTGTTTACCCAAATGCCAGGCCTATAGTTTTGTACAGGCTTTTCAAAAAGTTGCTCTAGTTAAAGTTATTGATTTCACTACTCAAATAACCTTTCAGCATTAATTGTTACTTCTGTACAGCTTGGTCCCTCTGATATCCTGTACTTATGGCCTAACTGATCCTCTTTGTTGTGAGAAGTGTTCTAAGTGATGTTTATGTTTATTTTGAGCATCTTTGTTTTGTAACATTTGACTAATGTTGTATCTTTTGCTCTTGTCTGCTGTAGGTTCAAGAGATTGTTAGTGAACTGGAGGAGACTGCTTTTACCCTTGATCCGTCAGAGAAACAAATTGGCGACGACATAATTGTGTTGCTTCAGCAGGGTAGAAAATTCGATGATAGTTTTAGTGACAATAGTGAGCTTGAGTGTTTCCACCAAGCTGCATCTAAACTTGGCATAACTTCTTCAAGGGCTGCTCTTGCTGAAAGAAGATCTCTCAAGAAACTCATAGAGAAAGCTCGAATGGAGGAAGACAAACGAAAAGAATCAATTGTAGCTTATCTTTTATTTCTGATGCGGAAGTATTCTAAGTTGTTCAGAAGTGACCTGGGCGATGATCAGGATTCCCAAGGTTCTGGACCCTGTTCACCCACTGTTCAAGGATCTTCTGAGGATGGTCTTGGTGCTTGTAATGGGAGGGCATTTGACCGTCAACTATCAAAAATTGTTTCATTTAACTTTAGACCATCGTTTTCATTTAGGACAAATAGGAGAACTGAGCACATACCCATTCCACCTGAAGAACTCAGATGTCCAATCTCATTGCAACTCATGTATGACCCAGTTATCATTGCTTCTGGACAGACATATGAAAGAATTTGCATTGAAAAATGGTTCAATGATGGGCATAACACTTGCCCAAAGTCCCAGCAACAGCTTGCTCATCGTTGTGTAACTCCTAATTATTGTGTGAAGGGCCTTATTGCTAGCTGGTGTGAGCAGAATGGGATTCCTATTCCTGGTGGGCCACCCGACACTCTTGATCTCAACTATTGGAGGCTTGCATTGTCGGATTGTGAGTCAGCACAGTGTAGGTCTGAGGATAGCAGCAACTCAGGCAACCTGAAAGGGGTAAAGGTAACACCCTTGGAAAGTGGCATTATTGAAGAGATCGAAGGGAATGAAGGTGAAAGTTGTTCTTGCGAGCAGGAGAGTAATGAAAATGTAATTGGTATATGTGAGAACTTTTTGACTGTTCTACAAGGGGAAGATGACTTGAGAACCAAGCTAAAAGTAGTTGAGCATATAAGACGGTTGTTAAAAGATGATGATGAAGCAAGGATGTTCATGGGTGCTCATGGGTTTGTTGAAGTGCTTGTAGGATTTCTAAAGTCTGCACTTGGTGAGCGGAATGATTTGGCGTTGGAAGATGGGGCAATGGCACTCTTCAACCTTGCTGTTAATAACAACAGGTGTGTCTGCTTTGCTAATTTCTATATGAACTTGGAACAGTTAGATATGTAAATACTGAGTTGGGTTCTTTTGAATGTTTTACGTTTGATGGCCTTTTGAACTTCTTTTCAGGATTGGTGAAATTTTTGATAGTGTCAGTACATAAAATAATTTCTTATACTTCCAGAATTTTAGAGATTCTATAGATTGTGCTTTGCAATTAAATTGAATTTAATGATTGCCATAATAATATTCACATGAGTCGTTTAATGATGTCCTATCCAGTCAGGAATTTGGATTTTTACTAGGCTGTTACTGCAGTATTGAGATGGGGCTGTTCTTGGGTGCTTTGGAAATCCCATTTTATGGACTTTTTGAATATCAGTCCATCTCTAGCTTTAGTAGACCACAGAGGATGTATTAACTATGAAATATGTTATTTGATTTATCTTGGATTCCAATATAACAAATCCATGCATGCTATACCTGTTGAGCTTCTGTAATCTTACATACTTGAAATTCATCGTTATTGAAAGCTTAAATCCCTCTCATTTTTTCCCTCTTGAAAAGTTGGTGTTGGCTTTGGAAAGAAAACAAGAAAAAGCCACTGGACAATCTTAGATTTGTTATCTTTAGGTTAAATGCTTTAGGCTGGTTAGCCATGAAGTTTCAGTTTGAAAGGTTAAGATGGGGTAGGATTGCCCCATCAGACCAAAGCACTCGATAGATATTCTAATTTTTTGTCAGAATTTATTGAAAATGCTCTTGTAAGAGTGTTGTTCCATTGTTGAATCTTGCTCATGAAATTGTTTCTCTCTTGTTACAGAAACAAGGAATTAATGTTAGCCGCTGGGGTTGTCCCTCTGCTAGAGGAGATGATTTCTGATCCTGGTTCTTATGGATTAGCAGCTGCCCTCTTTCTAAATCTTTCATGCCTTGATGAAGCAAAACCAGTCATAGGCTCGAGCAAGGGAGTCTCCTTTCTAATCAGGCTTCTTGTTGGCAAATGTGAACCACAGTGGAAGCTCGATGCCCTTCATGCTCTTTTTAATATTTCTGCTTGCCCATCCAATATTCCTAACCTCCTTCAATCTGGTATAATCAATGGTCTACTGCTTCTTTTGGTTGAGCCCAGAGATCAGACATGGACAGAAAAGTCCATTGCAGTTCTCATAAACTTGGCATCAAATAATACAGCTAAAGAAGCCGTTACATCAGCCCCTGGTCTTGTTGGTGCACTCGCATCAATTATGGACATGGGTGAGCCTATTGAGCAGGAACAAGCTGTGTCATGTCTGTTGCTTCTTTGCAACGGGAATGATAAATGCTGTCAAATGGTGCTACAAGAAGGGGTAATTCCGACCTTGGTATCTATCCAAGTCAACGGGACAGCTCGAGGCAGAGAGAAAGCTCAAAAACTTCTGATGCTATTTCGAGAGCAGAGACAGCGGGATTCTTCTCCTCAAAGAGTACATAGGTCTCCTTCTGTGAGGGAATTCACAGCTCAAGTCCTGCCCCCAGAGCCAAAGCCCCTAAGTAAGTCAAATAGTGAAAAGGTACTGCCAGTTCTTGAAACAAAGCCCCTTGGTAAAGCAGTTTCGCGAAAGAAACTGGGCAAGACATTTAGTTTCTTTGGGAAAAGAAAGAATTTCTCAGGTCCTCAGTGTTAGCAAAATCCAGGAATCTCCTCACACTTTCGCCACTCTTCATCCTCGAATGATGTAAATTCATCTTGTATCTTCTTATACTCTTCCCTTGCCCAATTCTTATGGGCAGCTCCCATTTTTGAGTCTTCTAAACAGAAGAAGAGATGTACAGCTCCCCGCCAATGTAATTTACGCATGAATTTTCTTTTTCCTTTTGCCTTTCGTTGGTTGCAAGGGCAGAATTTCATACAGTATTATGGTAGTTTATTAGAAGAGCCCTAGGTCCTTGGATGAAGTAATTGAGTGCTTTGAGTCACTCTATTATAAAGTAAATATCATGCTATTTCAGATTGTTTTTGGAGTTAAAAATCGATTCTACTCTACACAATTAGACATTAATCAGTAATCACCTCCTCTGCTTCGAGGTAATCGTTCCTTCCTTATGCCATTATTCATGATCTAAAGCTAACACTGTCCATAGTTCAGATCGTATTTTGTATGATCGATTTTAAACTTGAGTGACATGCTTCAATATCTCAAATTTCGATTCAAACACGAGGAGTGTACTATTAGGTGCAGTTCTTTGTTATAAAAGCATTCGTTCAGTGCGAACTTGGGTATTATTTATACTCCATGGTACAGAGTATATACGAACATTTAAGTTTAAACTTTACTCGGTAACAAATTAACATGAACTTTATATTTGTGGATAATAGATGAATTGAGGGAGAAAAAAATTAGGCATTACAGCCAAAGCAAAGATATATTACGCCGCAGACCAATGGCTTTATCTTTTACGTAACTTAGTTTTTTCAAAATCTATTATAATACTCTTTTTGTCTGAAATTAATAGTATAACTTAGTTTAATATACTAATTTTAGTTGATGATTTCGTTGTACAACTATGCGAATCTAATTAATTAAGCAATGGGATGACCCAACTACTCATATGATAAAGGATCATTTTGTCCAATCATGTCTAATCATTGACGTTAAGGAACTAGAAGGACTAGAACAATATTATGATTGATTTATCATCGTTTGATATAAATATATGCGAAGAAATGTTAAGTTAACAATTATAGTTGTCAACAAAACAACTGGTATCCTATTATGATATGTAGCATATCCATCGTTCATCATAGCACACATCTATCTAACACGGTTAAATCACTTTTGTAGATGTCGTATGATTTTTATATTATATATTTGTATACATAGTATAATAATATTATTGTCAAATCTTTACAACTATATTATGGATAGATTTATCTTTAATTTCTTTGTGATCAATAATTTTTATTTCACCCTAAATACAATTTATAGCTACTCTCATACTTGGTGTATCTTAGCTACTATATATATACGTACAATCTATCACAAATCTATCATCATCCCTATTATGTGTATGAAGCTCTACGCCGCGACATGGTTGATTTCGGAGTTTCCCAACCAAAGTCGAAGATTTCCAACAAAGGATGATCATCTGTTTTATTTCCCGTCTTAATTTCATGTTTTGTTTTATGAGTTTCTTGATGATTATCGACTTTTGCCATATCTTTCTTCTTGTGATCTTTAGTAGCTTTTTTATTCTTGATACCTTTTTTATTAACTCCTTGTGACTTCATCTCTTCAATTTTAGTGTTTTCCTTCCGCCCTTTCTTCGACGCTTCCTTGTTACCAACTTGTTGGGACGAATCTAGAATTTAAATTATAAAAAAAACGATTAAAACTAATAAAATATCAATATACTACCTTTGTTTCATTATTTCATATTTATCATAACAAATGATTTTTTTTATGAAATGAAATAAAGTTAGTAATTTTTTTTATAATTTTTTTTTTTTACTACAGAAGTTATAAATTAAAAAGGGGGAACGATTGCATTAATGATGTTGTTAATGTACCTTTATTATTTTCGCAAGTGGCACCAACTACATGAACATTATCTCCCGTGTTCACAACATCTTGTGTAGATGATGGTAACACTTTGTTTTGGTTACTTTGATTGTTATCACTATTTGTATCAACCTCGATTTCCTTCTCCTTTGCGCCCTCCCAAATTACACATACAATCGTCATGTTATAGCATATGCGACAACTTAATATAAGAAGGTAAATTTGTACAATACCTCGGGAAAATTTCTCATGGCATACTCAAACTCCTTAGGAAGATTCTCTACCTTACCAACCAAGTTATCAATCTTGTCAAAAACATGTTGCAATCGAGGGAATCGAGTCTCCAACATTTTCTCCATCGATAGGATAAGGTCATCAACAATGAAAAGGATCGCGAGCCATGGATATAGAACAATATAGACCAAGGGCTGACTAACCATCTTCGAACCTAGCTTGGCTAGTCGTCTTGTCACCGAACCTATAGGTCCATGGAGCTCAGTTGCTTTCTTATAGAGGCTTAAGGCAATGGCTAGCATAGAAGCACCACATGCTTGTAATGGGCCACGTCTAGAGGCCATCGAGGCATATGGCATATCGATCCTAAAATTATTATTTGCATCATTATATTTATACATTCATTTGGAAAATAATAATGAGAAACCAAAAATTACTGAAATATAAAATTACATGTTTCTTCTGTCAATTTTCTTAAACACAAAATTAACATTGGAAACTAGTACAAATGTAAGTAGTTCTTTGAAACAAAAAATTAACCTAACCTTACTTTAAGACCGTCTCACATCCATATATATATATACAAGACTTTACCATTTTTGCTAATTGAATTTTAATTAATGGCAAAATTACACATACAATAAGTTAAAACAACCAATTAATTTTGTAATGATTTCGACGACAAAGAACTAGAAAATCTATTCTTTAGCAACATATTACACATCCCAAGCAATTTCTTTTGATGTTTAAACGAATGAATTACACAATGATTAACCACGATTTGGCATAATTCTAATTAGTATATAACAAATTAACAATCAACATGACAAAAATATTTCATCTATTCAAAATTTAAATCTATAGGAAGCATCATGTATGGGATTTAAAATTTGCAAGAATTATAGGGGTTCGTAAGAATATTATAGACTTCGTACTTGAATATGAAATTACCATAAAATTAATAATTATTAAGAAAAATACTAATCTCACTTACGTACCTTAATAATTGTGTTTGACAAATCCCAACAAAGAGGATGAGAAAATGCAAAGATAATCTTGCAAAATAATTGAATTAGTTTGAGCCTCATTTTTTCTCTAAATTTTGGGATGCAATTAACATGCATGCAATTTTTGAGGATAAATGAACGTTGTTAATATTTGGACGCTTAACTCGGAAACGAATGGTTTCTCATTATCTAAAAACAATGGTAATATTGAACACATACAATATTTGAGCCGTCTATGAACAAATGTTGTGCAAGTTTTAATCCATTAATTGTCAAGTTATCATGAATTAAAGGACAATATACTATTTTCCCTTCATTAGGTGCAAAAATTTGGTTTTGTTTTGCACAATTTATCTTAATCGATAAACTATTTAAAACTCTAATCAACTAAAATACCCAATAAGTATATGAATCTAATCTAATACTCTATTAAAATTTAGGCCGCATTAATATATTATACATAGTACATAAAAAATCTCCCACATTTTTAGGTAAGAGAAAACTTTACAATGATAGCATCATAGCATAAACATGTTTTGAGGAGGCACATCTTATACTTAATTGACATTTTTTTTTTTTTGAGGAATTATACTTAATTGACATACTTTATAAGATATTGTCATGTTTTGGTCTTTTGGACATTGATAAACACTTTCAAATGTAAGTTAGTGACATCCTATTGAGAAACTCATTAACCCTTTTCTTAAGCTTGTCGTATAAAAATTGTATATTATCCCAAAATTATTGAATATAATAATTACCCCGTAATATAATATCTCAAGCAAAATGATCAAAACCTATTTGACAAACACAAAGTATCATCACACAAATATAATTTGGTTCAACCATAAATAGTTTTTGATCAGACTGTTTGACACAAAACCTACTGTTCGAAATATAAAGTTTTACCAGTTATAAAATCCAAGTGTTTGAATTTTCGAAGCCAATCATTGCTGGAATTTGTTATATACACTCGGGTGCATCGTACACCCAATTAAAAAAAAAAAAATCAAAACAAGAATACTCATGAATGTATGTTATACCCAGGTGCATGTAACGATCAATCATTGCAACACAAATAACAATTGGCCCAATTGGCTAACCATCCTCTCACTATTGGGTTTGCAATTGAAATAAATCCCAAAAAAAAAAAAAAAAAAAAAAAAAAAACAAGTTTAGTCCGAGTGACAAGAATTGAAGGGGTCAACTTCAATCTCCATCTCTTCTTTTTGGCTCCAAAAATTCCCAAAAACTTTCCAGCTCTCAACCAACAAACGATGCTCCAAAGTCCAAACCAGCAGTTGAAAATGGCTAAACAAAGGACAATGGAATTCGATTCTCTCTCCTTTTCATGGGTAATTTCTCTTTAAGTTTCTCTTTTTTTAATCAATTCCAAATTCCCCCCAAAATTATAATTGTTCTGTAAAATTTAGAATTTGTTTAATTTGTTGATTTTCCCACACCCCAATTGATGATTTTTGAAGAACTAAATGCCCAATATCGACTCTAATCAACTGCAAATTATTCGTATGTTTTTTTCCTCATCTGGGTTTTCTGGGGTTTAATTCTTTCTTAAATTATGTGTTGTGTTAATTTTAGCATCAAGAATGTACATTTGTTATGAATATCAAATTAATCTTTCTTAAATTATGTGCTGTGTTAATTTTAGCATCAAGAATGTACATTTGTTATGAATATCAAATTAAGTACCATCATGGATTATGGTCCTTATGGAGATGGATTGTGGTGGGAATAGTGACCCTTGAGTTTATGATCAAGGTGAACAAAATTTGGATTTTTATCTTAAATATTTGACTAATTTTGGAATTAATATTTTGATTTTTATCTTAAATGCCTTACTAATTTTGGAATTAGTACTTTGATTAGTTGGTCATAATTTGATGAATTGTATGAATTGAGTTGCATGTAAGCTTGTTGTAAGATATGCTGACCATCAAATCTATGTAGCTAGGAAATTGTGAATTAGCAACTTAGCAAGGCATCTGGTAGTTGATTGAGGTTGAGGGAAAATCTAAGAAGTTGATTGGGCATTGGTTTAACTGTAATGCTGTATTAGTGATAATATTATGCAAGAATACTTTTGAACTTTTTATGAAGGCAGAAAAAATCTAGTAGAATTCAATTTGTTGATGCCCAAGGGCTAGATCTATCACATATTCCCATTGCATTTTTATTTCGCTCTCGGATGAACACTACTTTGTTGGATTACAATGTTTTCTATCAAAATCTATCTAGTATCATGTTAGGCTCGTCTAGTTTTCAAAAGCAACAAGCTATCTAGTGGTATAAAGGGGAAGTTCTGAGATTGTAGGGATATCTGATCTACCATCGTGTTGTTGTATGTTCATGTTCTGTTAATCTTCTCTTCGTCATATAGTGATTTTTTTTTTTTTCCCGTCCATCTCTTGCATTACCAGTGACAACTCAACAAGTCACACAAGGGAAAAACAAACTTTATTTTGCATGGGATGTTGTATTACTCTAAGTTAGCTGTTGTATATATTGGCTATTGGAATGATATTTTCATGCAATTCCTCCAGGTATACCTGGAGATGGCAGTTGTTTGTTTCGAGCTGTGGTCCAGGGTTCCTGTCTTATAAAAGGGATGCCAACTCCAAGTGAGAGCCTTCAAAAGAAACTCGCAGATGAACTTAGAGACAAGGTAAGTGAGAATTTATTAATTACAAGGTCTTGTGAACTAATTAATGATTATCAACATTTGTCTTGGCTTATGAATTTAGTGCATTTTTTGGTTTGTTGATAGGGCAGTGTCTTCTTAGTGTAGCTTTTTTTTACCTTCTCTTAGCTAAATATTCTGTTTGCCTCTTACAGGTTGTGGATGAATTGATCAAGAGACGAAAAGATACTGAATGGTAATTTCCATTGAAGACCTTGCTCTAAGCTATAAAAACCATAGAGTCTCTCTCATAATAATTGAATTATGTACCATGAAGTCGTAGGAAATTATTCTGCTTCTTTCCATCACCATTTATATTCTGTAATTCATTGTTCAGGTATCTGGAGGATAAATTTGACAGATATATCTGTCAGATGAGAAAATCCTATGTTTGGGGAGGAGAACCTGAGCTTCTCATGGCCTCACATGTTCTGAAGTAAGTGAAAGTTATCTAATGCCCTTCACACAGTATGCTAAGGGTTTTTTTTTTTTTTTTTTTTTTTTTTTTTTTTTTTTTTTTTTCATCCTTGCTTGTTAAAGTTCGAGCTCATTTTTCATAGAAAAATCTTTCATTAGCATCATCAATTTAGACACCCAAATTATCCTTCGAATATGTGCAAAAATAGGCTTAATTCTTTTCACTCAAAACCCCTTATTTGAACTTTATTGAGTCTATTAATCTCATTTGTTTATTTCACAAATATAATTTAGTTGTGAGGTGAACTTGAGCATCTCTTGTGTGAGTTTCTCTAAATTTATTTAACCCGATTTTACTTGAACAGTTGAACATACTCTCCAAAACTTATTTTTGTAGGGAGGAAAGAGCAAAGTGTGATATGGAAAAATTTGGAGCAATTAGTAGTAATTTGGCCTTTTAAAGGCTTGAAAACATTAGCATTAATAATTTCTATGCTGTTTTGACAATTTTCATACCTTTGTCTTCAGGATGCCCATCACCGTTTACATGCTTGACAAGAAATCCAGTAACCTTAAAATCATAGCAGAATATGGACAAGAGTATGGTACGCAGAGTCCAATTTGCATTCTTTATCATGGGTATGGCCATTATGATGCATTGAAGAGTAATCCTTAATGCAATCGGTATGATATCTTATCTGTTTCTTCTTTTTGTTAAGGGTAGAAAAGATGATACATACTTGTATTTGGAGTTGCCATTATTCGAACTATCCATCTAGATAGAAGTGTTTAAAAGTGTATCCTAAATTTAGATATAATCAAAGTTCCTTCAGATTCAAACCTTCATATTCGATTTGTCTTATTTCCCTTTTCTTTTTCATCTCCCTTGAATCTTGCGGCTTTTCCAGGGGTGTATAGAGACAAGATGGACATAATGTTTTACTGGAACTTGCATGAGTTGCATCTACTGATTACAGACTACAATGACTATATATGGTGTTACCCAAGATGATCAAATCCTTTTAATCTGCTTGATACTTTGTACTATACTGCTATGCATTTGTAACATGTAAATATTGCATGGAAACAATCTAACTGGTGTTTCTCGTATTCATGGTTACTAGTAGGCAGGATTGATATTAGACAACTATGCAATGGGTACGAAGATAGCCCTCTAATGGGGTCAGACAATCTCCACATCGGAGTTCTAGCTGTAAGGCAGAGCACAGCTTCAGTGTATCTGCGGTCTGTGCTCTGCCTATTGTGACCTTAGACAAATCTCTATACCAGAAAGCTGTGATACAGTTCACAGTGTCAGAATGCTCATATATAATGGGCCAAGATGCTGGTTCAGCCATTGTTGTGTACCCGAGATAGCTCATAGGTGTACTACTTGGCACAATGTGCTATATACTTCGTATTGGACTTTCTCCTGTACTATTTTACGGGTATTAATTACTCTCTAATTTTTAGGTAATCATAGCATCCTTGTCAAAAATTTAGAGTGGTGATAAACAGAAATAGAGTAATGGGGAATATTGCTAAATTACTACTTCGTAGTTCTTATGATCAGTTCCTATTTTACTAAATATTTGATTTGAAGGTTGCAATACTCAACTAATTAAGAGCTGCACTGGAAACTTTGTAGATAAAGAATACACTTAAAATGTTCTCCTCCATTACTCTGTACGTGTTAGATACTTCGTATCTTTTTACTTCCCTAAGGTTGCGTTTGGATACTCTTATTTCATTTCAAATAGTGAAATTCAATTCCAGAATTTCAATTGCTAGAATTCAATTCCAAGTCATTTGTTTGGGAAATTATGAATTTGGAATTTCAAATGCTAATAAGGTGTTTGGTAATACAATGTATTTCAAATTCAGAATTTCAAACAAAGGCAAATTCTTCTAATAAAATCACCACAAAAATACAACATACTTACATCAAAGTTGTAATTCAAGTTCACTCCCACTTAAACAAATTAAATCTACTAATCATCATCAATTCATCATTACATATAAAATTTAGACTAACTCTGCTAATTCGATACATCTTTTTATCATATTGAACTCATCGAATCCATTGTTTTACGAACCTATTCACAACACTTTGTCTTGTCCTTTGGAATTCAGACTCCTTGGAAATTACACTATTAGCTTACTAGTAGCAACATGTCTAGAACAAAATTGCTCCTTTCTTTGCAGTGAACAATTGATTTCAACAATTAATTCAGGATTTTAGGGTTTAAAGATAATCTTACACATAATGAAATAAACATAGCAAATCATCATTAGATAAAAAATTTACAGATCAATCAAAGCATGCATACAACTTCGAAATTCAATTGGAAACAAAATACATTATAGAAAGAAAATTGGGCCAATTTGGAGGAAAGTTAGGCCAATTCAAAGGAAAAAAATAAAATCTGAAGGAAAATCAGAGAATTACCAAGAAGATCCAACACAATTAAACCTAAGATTATAGAAAATAAAACCTTAATTTCTCATAAATTAACCAATAACACAACAAATTCAAGCTAAACAAATTGAACAACCCTTGTAGAGAGATGTGGTTTCGCACAAATTCTTAGCAAACGAGCAATGAGAGCGAACGAGAAGAGAGAGAAAGCACGAGGAGAGAGAAAGATGCATTGTCGTTATTTTTTTGGATTTCAAATGACAGACTTTTATGCTGGATTTCAAATTATAAAAAATAAACTTAAGTTTAAGTGGGTTGGAATTGGGCCAATTCCAATTCTAAATTTTTTGGAATACCCAAACAAGGTGTTTGATCCAATTCCAGCATTTCAATGAAATGCTCCATACCAAACAGGCCATAATATAATTGTAAAATACCTCGAATCATGGAGTTTATATTGACTTATCAATTAGCTTACGAGAACTTATACCAGCAACCTCAAATGTTAAGTACGTATATTTCTTTAATTAACATTTGGCAATTGTTAAGCCCAAAAAAAAAGAAAAAAAAATGTGCATTTTTCTAAAATGTATGTTTTGAGATGATATAAATCAGTAAATCACCCTTTATGTTCCCTATCCCTGAATAAATCGGAAACTGATAAGGAGAAAAACTCTAACGAACCATTCAAAAGTCGAAGAGGGAATTGTGCTTAGTTAAGGCAAGTACATAACTAACCTAGTATATTACTCTGTATGTAAAAGTACATAGGCAAGTTATTATTATTATTATTATTATTATTTTGAAGAAAGTTATAATTTTTTTATTTTTTTTTTGAGGGAAGAAAGTTATAATTTATTATATAGATACATACGAAGTATTATTTATTTAGCAATAAAAGAAATGAGGCAATTTCTTTTCCATATATTCATTTTATTTTTATTCTTCTTAGGGACAGGTGTAGCCTTAAACTATAGATACTTGGGTACCAAGTAAACTGTTACCAAAGCATACATATCGGCAATAATCACTCTCATTATCCATTTTCCAAACTAAAAATTCATATAAATACTTACGGAGTATTTATTTTCCTAATAAACCCCACTTAAACCTTACCTTTGGGAAGAGAATTAACTCCGGAATAACCACAAGTTTCTTCACACATAATATACCACATTTCATTTCATTGAAATACAAACATCACTCTGAATTTCTCAAGGTTTGGACTCTATCTTTTTGTCAATTATTAGTTTGTTATTTAGTAAAAACTAAATTTATTTTGATTTTAAATTTTATTATATCTTATGATTTTTTAATGTTCGTTGTTAATTTTAAAATGAGTAGTAGTTTGATAACTTTGAATTGCTGTAATTTTCTATGTTTATGATAATATTCTTGCTTTAATCCAGAAAAACCAAAATAATGGTATATGAAGAGAAAAAGGGTTTCTAAATTATGAATATTTATTAACTTAAGTTGCGAATTCTATCACATATCCGGGTGTAGTTAAGATGTTGAAAGAAGGTACTTGCTAGATATGTATTGTACCATTTTTTGACATAATTTGTAAAGGTACATGCTAGATATTTTATACAGTCGTATACTGATAAATTGACTAAATTCTAGGTAAAAAGTAGAGATATTTTATCACGGTAGTAAATCATCAATTGTTACATATGTGTTAATTTATCGTTTCATTTGTATACAAAATACTAGTAATCTGTATAAAAATGAAATTAGTTGTTCATATGATCTAGACTACCCTATGTTCCTATTATCTTTTGTATTACAATTTACAATGTATAATGAACACATTTTAGCATAAAAGAGGTTTAAGGTGCTTCCTTTACGTATTCGTATTATAGCTTTGGATTTACTGTAAATTTCTTTCTAATCCTAGTAGTCCTGTCAAAGAAGCTTTTCAATGATAATGAATACTGCCATTTTCATTATAACTTATATCATTGTCTTCTTTAAAATTTCCATGATAATTGTATTTGTTTTGCAGTTTGGCACATGTTATTCTTGGATCTTTTATTGCCTATCTATCTCATATTAATGCAATTTATAAACCCTTCCGATAAGCAGTTCACGAAAATTTTATAGTTTTGGTGTTTTCTTAGGCATGTTGCTCCGAAAGTTCTCTGGAGGCTTACCAGACAGATTGAAGTTTTCCTCAGCAATTTGTCGCGGATATTGTGCAGTTGCAGCTAGTAATACAGGTTTGTCAAATGGTAGTGATGGACTTCAACTTACCCTTCTTGGTCCACCAGAGTTATACCAGTCTCCCTTCACCACTGCGAAAAAGGAGGATAATGTTACCTCAGGTGTTTCTGCTAGTCCTACTACTGCTGATTCTAGTACTGGAGATCCCTTCATGGACTTGATGCTTTCGAGTTACAACAGATATGAGGAACCAGTAATGGGACGCACTGAAAATTATTCCCCTACTTACATGTCTTCAGGGAATCCATGCCTCGATTTCTTCTTCCATGTGGTACCTGACACGCCGGCTGAACAGGTGGTCCAAAGGCTGAAGCAAGCATGGGAACAGGATCCATGCACGGCTCTGAAGCTTGTCTGCAACCTGAGGGGTATTAGAGGGACTGGTAAATCAGACAGGGAAGGCTTTTATACTTCTGCTTTGTGGTTGCAGGAAAATCATCCCAAGACTCTAGCAGGCAATGTTGGATCAGTTGCAGGATTTGGCTACTTTAAAGACCTTCTAGAAATCCTGTACCGGCTTCTTGAGGGTCCCACAGTTCGCAAAGATGAAATAGATCTGCTAAAGAAGAGACGCCGTCATGGTGGTAGTCAGTGGTGGTTAAAGCATGGTGGAGCATATTTGGAGGAGGAGGGAAAGAAAGGCTTGAAGCCTAAGCCTAAGTCAACTGAAGAGAAGAGACTAACAGCTGCAAAAAAGGGTATAGAGAGGTACAACAATGATCCTACCTATCGATTTTTGCATAATCACGTCTCAGAACTCTTTGCTAAGCACCTTCAATCTGATTTAGAGAAGATAAGGTCAGGAACTTATGATGACCTTAGCTTAGCAGCAAAATGGTGCCCTTCATTGTACTCGAGGTTTGACAACTATACTCTGCTTTGTGAGAGCATAGCTAGGAGGCTATTTCCTCAAGATCGATACCCTGAATATGAAGGGATTGAAGATGCTCATTATGCTTATCGTGTTAGGGACCGTTTAAGGAAAGAGGTACTAGTTCCATTGCGCAAATCATTAAAGTTGCCTGAGGTCTATATGAGTGCTAGAGAATGGAATTCCATCGTTTACTCACGAGTTGCCTCAATTGCTATGAAGAACTATGCTCAACTGTTTTATAAGAATGATGCAGAGCGGTTTACAAAGTACCTAGAACGTGTTGTGCAAGGGAAGTCTAAGATAGCAGCAGGAGCTTTACTCCCTCATCAAATTGTAAAGAAGGTCAAGGATCCCAAAAACAACAAAGATCCCATGACAAGGTAAGCAAATTTTGTGAACTAATTAACTAAAACAAAATTTTATACATTGGAACTTTGATAACTGATGGTCTACTAATTAAGTAATTGATAACATTCATAATAATGAATCTTACAGATTAAATTTGATTTTTGGTGATTGAAATCAATTTTAAACAGGATTGTTTCGGAGCTCCAATGGAAGAGAATGGTAGAGGATCTCTCCAACATTGGGAAGCTGAAGAATTGCCTTGCCATATGTGATGTATCTGGGAGCATGTATGGCTTGCCCTTAGAAGTGAGTGTCGCTCTCGGGTTGTTAGTCTCTGAGTTGAGTGAGGAGCCTTGGAAAGGAAAGCTGATAACCTTCAGTAGGTTCCCTCAGTTGCAAGTCATCCAAGGGGAAGATCTTCGATCTAAAATCCATTCAATAGAACAATTGCATTGGGAAATGAACACGGATTTCCAAAGGGTGTTTGATAAAATCCTTGAGGTTGCAGTGGAGGGAAAGCTTACAGAAGATGAGATGATCAAGCGACTTTTCGTGTTCAGTGACATGGAGTTTGATGAGGCATCAGCTAATGACTGGGAAACTGACTACCAGGCAATTGTCAGGAAGTTCAATGAGAAGGGGTTCTCAAAGGTTCCTGAAATCGTCTTTTGGAATTTGAGGAACTCTAGTGCTACTCCTGTCCTGGGCAACCAGAAAGGGGTGGCCTTGGTTAGTGGGTTCTCAAAGAATTTGCTAAAGATGTTTCTTGATGAAAGTTTTTTGGAACCTGAGAAGCCGATAGAGGCTGAGGTTCCAGAGTCTGAGAAGATAATGGAGGCCGAGGTTTCAAAGCCTGTGGAGACTACGGAGGCTGAGGTGTTGGACCCTGTGAAGACAATGGAGGCTGCCATCTCAGGCGAGGAGTACGAGAAACTAGTGGTGCTGGACTAGAACATTTGTTTGCCAGATATATAAGGTTTAGGAAGTGGAATAATTTCAGCAATTGACTGGCATTTTGGCCTGTCAAATAAAGACTTGAACATATTTGCATCAGTAAGTTGTTTTGTCAGAGTTAAGTACTTAAGCTTCAGGATGATCATTACAGCTTACATGCTAGTAGCCTTAAACTTTTAGCTGAATAAGATGAAAGAACCCAATTCGCGCTATTTTATCATTAGTCATGGCTTTCTATTGTGAATACACTGAAGATTGTTCTGTAGTACTACATCTGTGTGAATTCTTTTTGAAGTGTATCACTACATGGAAGTGTCCCATATTGGTTGGGAAAGAGAGACTTAAACACTTTATAAGTCTAAGGGGCTACTCCTCTTATTACCATATGATTTTGGGATGGAACCTCCTTAGACTTGTGAAGTAAAATCTCTCTTGGTTTGTGGTTCAGGCCCGCGTTTAACTATTCTAGCTTACCGATTTCTATTGTTAATGAAAAAAATTGTAGTTATTTTTTAAAAAAAAGATGGTAGGGTTTTATTTTTATTTTTTTTTTTATTATTATTATTATTTTTAAAGATGGTAATTTAAAAAAAAAAAAAAATTGAAATAGTAAATTTGGAAATGAAGAAGGACATTTTGGGAAAAGTCAAATTTATCAACCAAGATGCCCTTTCTCTTTGTATAGTACTATAGATATACTCCTGGATCATGTACTCCATACCAATTATGTCTGAATTATTTTGCCTAAATCTATGTTATTGGAAAAAAATTGACAAGAATAATTCCAACTTTGCTCAATTTGCCCAAAATAATCTCAACTTTTGATTATTTTTTAATAATCCAAACTTTAATACGAATTTACTTATAATGGTCCCGATGACCACTAACCTGATAAATAGGTAATGTTTTTTTTTAAAAAAAAAAGTTAAATGAACACGTGTCATTACATGATTGGTTAGAAATAATTTTAATTTATATTATTGATTTAATTGTTTAATTAATTAACTTACAAAAATTATTATTTTTTTTAAAAAAAAACACCACCAATGCAACCACCGCTGTCCCATCCAGGCTTGACCCCCACCTCCGACGGTCGGCGGTTTGCTGACTTCCTGACTGGCCTGCGCCCATCACGCTGGCTCATTTCCCCCCCTCCCCCGTCGGCGAAGTTCACCCCACTTCTCGTTGGTTTTCTGGGTTGTTTAAGGAAGGCATCTAGTTGGGTTTTTTGGGTAAATTTGAGTCTGATATAAGGTCGTTTATTTTGGGGTTATGCGGTGCATCGGGGAGGGGGAAATGGGAGGAGGTTGACGCGTCGGTGTGGGGGAATTTGGGAAATACGGTACGGGTTGTTCGTGGGAAGGGGAAAGGGGTAAGGTGGCCGAGCTTCGCCGGAGGGAGTGGCCAGTCGCAGGCAAATTCATACTAAAGTTCGGATTATTAAAAAATAATAATCCTGACACGTGTTAGGTGACTTGTTATACGAAGTAACAAGTTTTATAATCGGTTGGGACCATTAGTAGCAAATTCATACTAAAGTTCGGATTATTAAAAAATAATCAAAAATTAATTGGGATTATTTTGAGCGAATTGAGCAAAGTTGGGATTATTCACCATTAGTAGTATGTTATTTTGTTTAAATTTTGTGTTATTTTGCTAAAATAGTACGAGTATGTATAAAAAAAAACATGCAAGAATGAAATAATAAGAACTTCATATCAAAATTACATGAATTTTATAGAATTGGAGTATTATAAAATAATCGATGTTGAACATAAAAAAAAAATATATGCAAATATAAAATAACATGTACTTATTTCAAAATAACATATACTTTGCATGTTACTCCCGGAGTAACATAGAAATTACGAAGTACACCATGGTCCATGGATCTTAGAACAATCGATCAGCTAAAATAGATTGTAAGCGACTTCCATGAAACTGAGATGAGACAATCCTGTAGCATGGTAGATTGAATGTCTGATAACTATTTTGGTGATTTTCCAAACGATCTTACGTTTTTTGCCTGTGCTACTGTTCTCAGTCATGATTCTATCAAGGGTAATGTGAAGAAAAATCAGAAAATGGTAATAAAAATTTCTTAAATTAAAGTAATGACATGCATTTATGCATAATGTGAAGAAAATAATAATATTCAAAAAAAAAAAAAAAAAAAAAAAAAAAAAAAAAAAAAAAAACAAGTATTAATTACCGCAATGAAGGAAGGTTAAAGGGCCTTAAGTGTTTTTCTTCTTCTCAGTTTCTTGATTAATTATATGATCTTCCAATGTTCATGCAACACATATATAGATGGAGGATGAAATTATAATATAGACTTTTCTTCATGGAATTTTATTCATAATTTTTGTTTTTTGTAATTAGTATTGGCAATTTGAGGTTTGTTCGTTACTGGTTAGTTGGACTATTATGGACTTGTTTACCATGAGACGACTATGAATATATGGTAATGATTTTTTTTTTTTTTTTTTTTTTTTTTTATTTTATTATTTTTTTTTTTTAAAGAATATGATAATGAATCTTGGTAGAATAAGTCATTTTATACAATAAGTATAATGAAATTGATTCACTTATTCACTTGCCGATTCTCATGAAAATATACTACGTACTAAAAACATAGTCATATTATACATTGTTGGTTTTATCTCATTATATAGTTTTATATTATGAAAAATTATATTTTTATAATGTTAACAAGTGTATACAAATAGATTAATGGTTAAAATTACAACTTCAAATCGTGCTAAATGAAAAGATACAAACATTATATTACTACGTCTGAAATAGTGGGAATAATTTATTTTTTGTATATTACGTACTTTAACATTAATTACTCAATTTAATTACACATTTTCACATACATATTATAATACTTTTCAAAAACTCTACCTTATAGTATTCGTGATATGTGTCAATTATTGAAACAGAGCTCATAACGAGATTTCATAAAATATGAGACAAACAAATAGAGTCACAGAGCATATATCAACATGACATATGTCTCATGAAGTATTTTTAACACGAGTAGGGTAGTATCGTATATAGAAGAAGTAAAATACGCGCTAACATAGATCAATTTTTTTTTTTTTTTTTTAATATACTTTGGATAAGACTTTTCTTTTCATTTGTTACAATTTATATATATTATTTCCCCTTCAAAAAAAAAAAAAAAATTATATATATTATTTCCTAAAATAATAAGTGATCCTGGGTACTTTGATTTGAGACGTTAGTTTATTAGCGTACAATGACTGGGTCAATAAGACTATTAGGTTGTTCTTAAGTGGGCAGACCCGAATTGGAAAGATATGCATGGGTCTATTTTATTGGACACTTGATGACTTGGGCATGCATGTACAACAAATTTGGAAAGACATGAATATATGATGCTGTTTGCTTGATGACCATGAGAGGTAATGTTCGTGATCTAGCGGAAGGTCGTAGCGTAACTTCTCTTCTTATAAAACCCCAAATGCAAACATTTATTTCAAGGGGATTTGGGATATTCATTGCATGTTACTTGAAGTTGCAAATGGGGCACATTCATTTTTAATTGACATGGTGAAAGCAATGCAAAAGAAATTTGACAAGTATTGGTCAAATTATCATACTTTGCTGTCTTTTGCATGTGTTTTGGATCCTCATTACAAGTTGAAATTTGTTGAATATTCTTACACTTTATGGAGAATTGCTTGGTAGAGAGAAAGTGAAGGAGGTGGAAGGTATGTTATTCAATTTACTTAAGGAGTATATAGAGATGTTGATGGTGGGGGTGTTGGTGAAAGTGGTGAGCTGAGGTTAGTCAAGGTAATACAACGACACGTGCTTCTTTTTCTTTTGGTAATGATAGGATGACTAATTTTGGTTCTTGGATGAGTAGTCAACAATATAATGTGGAGGATAAAACTCAACTTGATCTCTATTTGGAAGATGTTATGATAATATCTAAATATGGATGACTATTATCCCATGTACAATCTAGAATATTCTAGAGTTGGGTATTTGGTCTTATCCATTGATGGAACCCTAGGAAATGTACATTATATATATCCAGTACAACATGGAATATGAAATACAACGTAACTATCTTCCCTCATCTCTCTTTATTTTCTCTTCCATATTTAACACGTTATCAGCACCATTGCTAGTCAACTGAGTAGGATTACCAAACATTTTTCTAGAATCTCATATTATTATTATCATGTAAGTATGATCGTAGCCCATAACAATTATAATTTAACATTTATCTAATTTTGCATGCTTATTTATTGGAATATCAACATATATAACGAGCATGATAAATAATTTAAGGTTCCATTCTTATTTTTCTCCATGCTAACGTTCTCATCTTCTATTTCGTTCTTATTTATGCATGACTTGTATCAGGATTATTTATGCATGATTATAACGTTTAGTACATATTTTGGATACTATTTATATATACTTATCTTTTAATATTATTTTGTATAGTGAAAAATGTCGAACCTTGCCAAGCTCGAATTTATGGCCCTTGATATTACCGGAAAGAATTATTTATCATGGGTGTTAGATGCTGAAATACACCTAGATGCTAAAGGGCTTGGTAAAACAATAAAAGAGGCTAATAAGGCAACACCTCAAGATAAGGCTAAAGCCATGATTTTTCTTCGCCATCACCTCCATGAAGGGCTCAAAAATGAATATTTAACTGTGAAAGACCCACAAATCCTTTGGAGTAATCTAAAGGAAAGGTATGACCACCAAAAAACAATGATACTCCCTAGAGCTCGTTATGAATGGTTGAATTTGAGATTGCAAGATTTTAAATCTGTTAGTGAATATAACTCAGCTATGTTTAAAATAACTTCTCAATTGAAATTATGTGGAGAAAATATTACTGATGCAGAAATGTTTGAAAAGACATACTCCACTTTCCATGCTAATAATATTGTCCTGCAGACACAATATAGAGAAAAAGGTTTTAAAAAATATTTTGAATTAATATCTTGTCTTCTTGTGGCTGAGCAAAATAACGAGCTATTAATGAAAAATCATGAATCACGTCCTACTAGCTCTACTCCATTCCTTGAAGCGAATGTGACAACCCATAACGGGAAAGAAACTAAAAACAGAGACCATTCCAGCAGTAGTGGTAGAGGTAGAGGTCATGGTCGTGGCCAATGGCGCGGCCGGGGTCGTGGACGTGGATATGGTAGAGGTCGTGGAGGTCATTTCACAAACTCACATTCCCACCAGAAGTGGGAACAACGTAGGGATGAAAAAGAGAAAAGTGATAACAATATTTGTTACCGTTGTGGAGGAAAAGGTCATTGGTCTCGAGTTTGTAGAACTCCAAAGCATCTTATTGAACTTTACGAAGAATCATTGAAGAAAGGAAAGAAAGTTGAGGCAAACCTTGTTCTTGAAGATGGTGAAGGTGATTTTGATTTTGGCAATGCCAATCAATTTGATGTTGGTGATTTCCTTATTTCCCCGGAAGGGAATAATTTTGATTTTGGCAGTACAACTTATTTAGAAGTTGCCGATTTCTTCACTGCCCCAGAAGGGAATAATTAAAATTATATTGTTTTATGTTAGTTTTAAGTATTAGACTTATGTTTGCTTATTCTAGTGATTTATTTAAGTTTATTTCTTTCGTTGTAATAAGGATTTTTGCTTTATAAATTTATGAACTATTTGAGTGTTTTTATTGATTTATTTGTTTTATCATCTTTATTTTTATGCTTAATATTTTTACATGTATTTTATTTCATGAAGAACATGGATATTACTCAAGTTCAATTTGCTATGAATGGTGAAGAATTATGTCTTGCTGACAGTGCAACTACACATACAATACTTAAAAATAAAAAATATTTCTCTCATTTGATGATGAAAAGGATTAATGTAAGTACCATATCGGGTAGTACAAATATCATTGAGGGCTCCGAAAGAGCCACTATAAAGTTGCCTTGGGGAACTGGAATTAAAATAATTGATGCTTTATACTCCCCATTGTCTCAAAGAAATTTATTAAGTTTTAAGGATATTCGCAACAATGGTTATCATATTGAGACAATCAATGAAGAAAATAACGAATTACTTCAAATCACAAATATAACTCAAGGCTCAAAACATGTTTTGGAGAAACTACCTACATTCTCTAGTGGTTTGTACTACACAAAAATCAATGCTATTGAAGCTCATGCTATAGTAAACCAGAAGTTTACTGATGATTTTGTTGTTTGGCATGACCGGTTAGGCCATCCCGGTTCAATAATGATGCGAAAAATAATTACGAATTCATGTGCTGCTTGCTCGGAAGGCAAGTTGATTATTCGCCCATCACCAGCTAAAATTAATTTTGAATCAATTAGTTTTCTGGAACGTATACAAGGAGATATTTGTGGGCCCATACATCCCCCATGTGGACCATTTAGATATTTTATGGTTTTAATTGATGCATCAACTAGATGGTCACATGTGTCTTTGTTATCAACTCGTAACCTGGCGTTTGCGAGATTACTTGCCCAATTGATTAAGTTACGGGCACATTTTCCAGATACTCCCATTAAGACTATTCGGCTTGACAATGCTGGTGAATTTACATCTCAAGCTTTTAATGATTATTGCATGTCCATTGGGATAAATGTTGAACATCATGTAGCACATGTTCATACACAAAACGGTCTAGCAGAGTCATTAATAAAACGTATTCAGTTAATTGCTAGACCATTGCTTATGAAATCCAATCTCCCAATTTCTGCTTGGGGACATGCTATATTACATGCAACAACACTAATTCACATTAGGCCAACAAGTTATCACAAGTTCTCCCCATTACAATTGGTTTATGGTCAGGAACCAAATATTTCCCATCTAAGAATTTTTGGATGTGCAGTTTATGTTCCAATAGCTCCACCACAACGCACTAAGATGGGTCCTCTAAGGAGGTTGGGGATATATGTTGGGTTTGAATCCTCGTCAATAATTAAATATCTTGAGCCTACAACAGGGGATTTATTTACGGCTCGTTTTGCAGATTGTCATTTTAACGAGTCACTTTTCCCAACATTAGGGGGAGAAAAGAGAGAGCTGGAAAATGAAATTAAATGGAATGAATTATCATTATCCTATATTGATCCTCGAACTAAACAATGTGAACTGGAAGTTCAAAAGATAATTCATTTACAAAGTTTAGCGAATCAATTGCCAGACTCGTTTGCTGACCCAAAAAGAGTGACCAAGTCACATATTCCAGTTGTTAATGCTCCATTTAAAATAGATGTCCCGGAAGGACAAAATAAAATTGCTAATGAGTCTAAACCACGCCAGAAACGTGGAAGACCAATAGGTTCCAAAGATAAGAATCCTCGGAAAAGAAAAGGAGCATTGATTGATGATGGTCAAATTGAAGAAACAATTTCCGAAAGATCTCCAGAAGAGACTTTAGACATGACACAAGAAGAAATTCAGGTACCTGATAATGAAGAAATTTCAATAAATTATATCATGTCTGGAATTACATGGAACCGAAATCAAATCGACGTCGATGATGTTTTTGCATGTAATGTAGCATTAGATGTTATGGATAATAATGAGGATCATGAACCAAAATCCATTGAAGAATGTAGACAAAGAAATGATTGGCCAAAATGGAAAGAAGCAATTGAAGCAGAATTAAAATCTCTTGGAAAAAGAGAAGTATTTGGACCAGTAGTCCGTACACCTGAAGGTGTAAAGCCAGTGGGATATAAATGAGTCTTTGTGCGAAAGAGAAATGAAAAAGGTGAAGTTGTAAGATATAAGGCACGCTTAGTTGCACAAGGATTCTCACAAAGACCTGGTATTGATTATGAGGAGACATATTCTCCTGTGGTGGATGCAACTACTTTTAGATTTTTGATTAGTCTGGCAATAAGAGAAGGACTTGACTTACGTTTGATGGATGTTGTCACAGCTTATTTATATGGCCCACTGGATAACGACATTTACATGAAGCTCCCAGAAGGATTCAAGCTGCCAGAAGCAGCAAAATCTAGTTCTCGAGAACATTTCTGTATTAAATTAAACAAATCTCTTTATGGATTAAAACAATCTGGGCGTATGTGGTATAACCGTCTAAGTGAGTATTTGTTGAAAGAAGGTTATAAGAATGATCCTATCAGCCCATGTATTTTTATAAAGAAATTTGGATCAGGATTTGTTATAATTGCAGTGTATGTTGATGATTTAAATATCATTGGAACTCCTGAAGAGATTTCAGTGACTGTCAATTATTTAAAGAAAGAGTTTGAAATGAAAGATCTAGGAAATACAAAATTCTGCTTGGGGTTACAAATAGAGCACCTAGAGAATGGAATCCTTGTGCATCAATTAACATACATAGAAAAGGTTCTTAAAAGATTTTCTTTGGATACAACACATCCATTGAGCAGCCCTATGGTTGTAAGATCACTTGAAGTAGAGAAAGATCTATTCCGACCTCGGGAAAATGATGAAGAAATTCTTGGTCCTGAAGTACCGTATCTTAGTGCAATTGGAGCACTAATGTACCTTGCAAGTCATACACGACCTGATATATCATTTTCAGTTAATTTATTAGCAAGGTTTAGTTCATGTCCAACCTGAAGGCATTGGAATGGGATTAAACATTTACTTCGTTACCTTCAAGGTACGAAGGATATGGGTTTATTTTTCCCAAAGTTGTCCAAAGAAAATTTGATTGGTTTTGCAGATGCAGGTTATTTATCTGATCCTCATAATGGTCGGTCACAAACTGGATATGTGTTCACATATGGTGGTACTGCCATTTCTTGGCGTTCCATGAAACAAACCATTGCAGCTACTTCTTCCAATCATTCTGAGATTTTAGCAATTCACGAGGCTAGTCGTGAATGTGTATGGTTAAGGTCGGTAGTTCAACATATAAAAGAAGTTTGTGGTTTATCATCTGGGAAAGAGGCACCAACAACTTTATATAAGGATAACGCTGCTTGTATTGCTCAACTTAAGGAAGAATACATCAAAGGTGACAGAACAAAGCACATCTTACCCAAATTTTTCTTCACTCATGATCTTCAGAAGAATGGAGATATAAATGTATTGCAGATTCGTTCAAGTGAGAATTTAGTAGACTTATTTACTAAGGCTCTTCCGACAGCAACATTCAAAAAGTTATCTTACGGCATTGGATTGCGTCGTCTTAAAGATCTCAAGTGATGTAGTCATGAGGGGGAGTTAATGCGCGCTGCACTCTTTTTTCCTTATCCATGGTTTTTTCCCACTGGGTTTTCCTGGTAAGGTTTTTAACGAGGCAGCATATTATGCGCATTATAGTGTATTATTTTGTACGGGTTTTGTAGTAAATGTTAGTTATTGTTTTATTCAATATATAGTCATCCAAGGGGGAGTGTTATGATAATATCTAAATATGGATGACTATTATCCCATGTACAATCTAGAATATTCTAGAGTTGGGTATTTGGTCTTATCCATTGATGGAACCCTAGGAAATGTACATTATATATATCCAGTACAACATGGAATATGAAATACAACGTAACTATCTTCCCTCATCTCTCTTTATTTTCTCTTCCATATTTAACACGTTATCAGCACCATTGCTAGTCAACTGAGCAGGATTACCAAACATTTTTCTAGAATTTCATATTATTATTATCATGTAAGTATGATCGTAGCCCATAACAATTATAATTTAACATTTATCTAATTTTGCATGCTTATTTATTGGAATATCAACATATATAACGAATACAGAGCATGTTGATTTTAATTCCAAAATTGATGTGTTGGGTTGGTGAAAAAATAATTTAGTGGGGCACATCGACATCCACAACTTACGACATTGGCTCGTGGTATATTAGCCATTCCTATTTTTTCCGTTCCTTCCAAGTCGGCTTTTAGTATGGATAAGAAGCTAATTAATCCATGGAGAGCTTCACTTACTTCCGTGACCATCAGGGCTGTATCTAGGCCGGGGCAGCCGGTGCACCCGCCCAGGGCCCAAAATCTTAAAATCAAATTCGTTAAAAAAAAAAATTAAATTAAAATATTACGAATAACAAGTAAGCGGCATTTCTTTGTAAGTTAATCAATCATCCCCTTACTAACTCCTCACATTAAATCATTAATATTCCTCCTTGAAATTAACTCCTTCATTTTGGGAAGTTAAATTTGACAAATTAATCCCATAATCTAAACAATTCATCCGTATAATCTTCTATTTTCATCCATGAAATCAATTATTTGTATCATTACCTATATTTTTCTGATTTTCATCTTCCTTCCCAAATTAATGCTAAAATGATGATTTTCCCCATAAACGTTCTTCTTTGCAATCAATTTTCAACGGGATTAAAATATATGAATTTTCCTATAAATTATACTCTTTTACTTTTTCTTCACATATCAATCTACTTAATCAATTTTTTCTATTTGTTTCTATTAATTTTTCACCATTATTATGGATTTTGGCTTCGATGATCTCAGAAACGATACGAGCCTGCTATTAAGTCATTGGTAAGTTCTGTACTTTAATTTTTTTTCCCTAGAAATTACAATTAATTAATTTATTTTAATGTATAGATTATTCGATTTTACAAGAGAAGTTATGAAATACTCATATTAATTAATTTTATGTCATACGAATTTTAATTTCTGATTTATGAATAGTATGTCAAATTTATATTTTTCCCAGTTCATTCTAATTTCTAATTTAGTTTGAATTATGATATTTCATATTTGATTAATGATTAATAATTAATTGATTATGAATTATCAAATTGTCAGTATGTCGAATTGATAAATTGATTGATTTTTTAATTATGAATTATCAGTATGTCGAATTGTAGAAATGTAGAATGACCGATAATTGAGTATGTCAAATGACAAACTTTTAATAATTTATTCAATTGTACTGAATTTTTAATTTGTGCTATCAATATTATATTGTAGGTGTCAGGGTGTCGCTCATTCTACCATATCCGAGAAATTATGAAATATTAAAGTCTTTCGTATTTTTTTTTGTGCATACCCAAAATTTTTTCTCTTAGTCAATTCATTCGTTAATTTACAAGGGCCCCATTTTTTTTATCCGCCCCTAGGGCACCTAAGTCTCATAAACGGGCCTGATGACAATTGAATCTCTTGCTTGCTAGGTTTCGTGCAAAAGGCTTCTCTTTAGGTGATGTTTTGTTTCATTTTAATGTTATTGTATTTTTTTTTTAATTATTGGACATACAACTAACCTTTGTATATTTTCCTATTTTGTCAAGGTGGATTAAATATTTTCTCAACTCAAGATGCTAATTATGAAGATGAAGAAGATGAAGATGATCAACCCACAGTTTATAATTAAATTTTAGTTTAGTATAATTTTCAATATTGTTAGTTTGAACATTTGCTATTTTATTTGTAAACTACAAAACTTTAACATTGTTGGATATTGGATTGAATCATTGTACTCATTATTTATTTTTATTAGTTAAGTTGAAATGGTTTATGCAAAAATGAACTTTAAATACTAAATATTATTACATTTTGGAGTTTAAATAAGCAAGACCGAATTGGCCCGAAAGGGCCCGACAGGGATGGGTGTGGGCAGCAACATCTTGGCCCGATTTCCGACATTTAGTCAGGAAAAAAGACTTGAGCCCGGCCCAAACCCGGCCCGGCCCGATATTTGATCAGGTCTAGTCGTAAGTAAAGGTGGGCACATGCAGTGTAAGCGTATTTCATATTTATGTGGACTATCTACATATGACTAGGACTGTACGAAGAATAGTTATACAATGGCATAAACTTTAGAAAAGTTTGGGTTTTCATATTGTATTAGCCTTTTCAAAATTTAAGTCCATGCGACCCAACCCAAATGTCGTGTATGCGGGCCCGTTAATAATTTTTACTTTGTATTTTTTTGTGAAATTGGGAAAAAAAAAGACGGGTCGGCTTGTCGTGCTCATGCCAAAATTTTTAAAAAATGATATTTGTGCAGTATGCACGGCCTATTGGCCCATTGGCATCATGGCATGCCTCGCTCTCGTATCGTGTCGTACCAAGCTTGTGATTGGCTTGTGTCCGCTCTACCATTCTCGTGCCATGCCTAGCTAGGGGAGCCTATATCCATCTCTTAGCTACTTTTTAGCTATGACAAAACATAATAAATTGTTTTAATTTGGCATCTATTATTGGTGCCACATTACCACTACATAAGGTTTGGTATGGAAGAGTTTTGGGTAACAAAAGAGAAGTAGATCGAGTGCTTAAACCAAGAGATTTGCTTGAATCGGAATTGGAAGGTTGGAAATAAGTTTGTTAATTATGGAGTAGCATTATATCTATTCGTAATGTGATGTGTGTGTGTATATATATATATATATATATATATATATATATATATATATATATATATATATATATAAATGCTGCTTGTGGGAATCGAACTAATGTTCTTTCCCTAGAAAAGTTATGCCTCAACCACTAGTCTAGTGAGCATATATAATTATTAACTACAATATTTAATATTTATAAACTTTTTGCTTTTTTACTGGGTCACGTGACCCACCATGCCCAAAGGTAGATCCGCCACTGGTGCTGCGTGTAACGTATGCTCATCCCTTAACTTCCCCTTCAACATTATTATTATTATTATATTATTATCATTATTATTATTATTATAAAATTTCAAAAAACCTACAAAGTCAATCAATTTACAAGAAATTGGTGGGGAGCCGAGATACAATTTGGACCCCCACCCCTCTAGCTATAGCGAACCCGATCCTGCTGAAAATGTGAGCAGCTGCACGAGCACCAATATCCTGAGTCTTAGCGAACGTCTGTACCCGCTTCAGCAACGCAATAGCATCTTTCTCTAATTCTCCCATCGAAAAATTGGAGAAAGGAAAAAAATCATATCCAATAGCCCTGCAACGTGTCCCATACTTGTCCCGCTTCCGCAGAGCCGCCGCTAACACAACACGACTAGGAACGAAGTCAGACAACCCCGACTGTGTTAAAGGTGAAGACCCCGTCAAGTTAACACATACATTAAGGCCTCTATCCCAGGAATAAAGAAGCACATCTGCTGGTCGTAGAGCCCCGTCGTTCCCTCCAGTCAATCCAACGTTAACCTCCTTTCGAGCAGAAATCCCAGACCGAAAACAAATATCAACTAGGATGTCACGAACAACGTTGTGCCGATGTTTAATACCCACAATCCCAGCACAAGACACTGCATGATCCTAATAAATATCTCCATAAAAAACCTTTGAGCTAGCAGAACACGGTGTTGAAATGGAGAATAAAGGAACACCCAACCGGTAGCAAAGAACACTACGGTAAGTCTTACCATTCATAGTCTGACCCAAACCCGATATCAAGACCGTTCGCAACCAGGCCGAAGAGTGATCCCTCTTTTGGGACTTCCATAAAGCAGCCTGACACGGAGATAAGGAGAAAGAGGATTCCGCAGATGTAGTGACCTTCGTGAAATATATATCTGCCAATTTTTTCATGAGTCTGGGGCAGCAATCTCACTAGGTTACTCATAAGGTCAGTCTCCACAATCCTGTTGAAAAGACTAAGAGCACCATCGAAGGCAGGTCCCGAACCAACAATACCAGAATTGCGAAGAAACGTAGCATGTAGACCAGAAGACTGGAGACGCGACTCAAGGAAAGCATAATGTCGAACATTACCCGCCGAATAGACACCCAAACCACCATATTAAGAAAAAGGTAAGGTGGCAAGCCGTCATTGCCAATCACCAAAACTAGGCCCCGAAGCAGTTACAATGTGCTCCAAAGAAGCCCGAAGGGCCACATCAAAAGAAATCTGTGCCGTTTCAAAAAGACGAGGAGGACAAGTGCGCATAGCAAATTAGAGTTTCGAAACCCCAGCACACGCACGAAGAAGCAACAACTCACATTGGGGATCATCGAGCTTAGCAACTGCATCCATTAGCACAATGGTTTTCGACACTATCTGCAAAACAAGCTCACCATAGAATGAGGAATCAACACTGACACTCTGACAGGACCACCCAGCAACTTAACACCATGCACGGGACGACCAATATCTGGAGGAAAGATACCGACGAGACGGCTACGAGGGTCCTCTGAGGGCCAAAATACCTCCGTTTTCTCAACGTCGACATGGAGTCCAAGCCGAGGTCCTTCCGGCCAAAATCAACTCCAAAACCTTTCCTACCACTAAGGTATCACCAATAATAGTATCATCATCTAAATACCAAGCTTGCAAACATAAGTAAAAAGAATCCCTGATTTGTCACACTAATGGGTGAAGAACCAAAGCAAAAAGTAAAGGGGCTAGAGGATCACCATGTTGCACTCCCTGACATGAGCATAAGATATAGTCCTCGTAAAATAACCTGGCTGGAGTAGAGTATCAGAAGTCAACCCATCGCGAAAGGGAAGGACAACGGAGACGAACCTCACGCAACAAAGCCGAAAGATCTACCAAATTAAAGGCATTCTGGAAATCCACAAGCAACATTGAGAGGCCAACATCACCACCACACGCCTCAACCAAACGATTAACGGCATGAAGAATAGCCTCACCCCCCCCCCCGCCAGCACCCCAACACCAAACTGAAAACCTACAAGATATTCCCAAACGCGGACCAATCAAAGCAGCCCCAACCTTTGAAACCAGACGCCTCCAAACGGTACCCACAATAATAGGCCGAATACTACCACCAGGCTTAACAAGGGGCGTAAGAGGAGCACTAGCAATGTATTCTCCCAACTCAGCAGGACATTTTCCAGCGAGAAAAAGATTAACCAGCTGCGTAATAGAGTCCACCAACTCATCCGATATATTAACCGCAGCACCACTCAAACAATCCATAAGGTGCTGAGCACGCAAGCCGTCTCTACCGCATGGCGTACCTCGCGGTAACCCCCTAATTTGATCCAAAACTACAATTATTATTATTATTATTATTATTATTATTATTATTATTATTATTATTATTATTATTATTATTATTATTATTATTATTATTATTATTATTATTATTATTATCTCCAACTCTCACCATGCTTTGACAATGCACGGAATCTATGCTTTTGAGCACGGGGCGTAAGGTCGTGCGAGGGAGTTGCATACAACAAGGGTGTAAAAAGATAGTATTACGTACGAGTAAGGTTTGTGTGCTGCTTGTGGTGATAATATGATACTCTTGTCAACAAGTTTATATTATTTAGAAATAATTAAAAGGTTGACTTGTTTTTAGCGGACCGCTCAAAATTTGTATTATTTTTAACAATTTTTTCATTATTATTATTATTATTATTATTATTATTATTATTATTGATAAAGTAATGTCTAACACATTTAGAGATGACAAGCATTATTGCTATTCAGCTCGAATAATAATATAGACAATCTAATTAATTATGTACATAAATAAAGGAATATATTGCACCTAGAAGAGCTAGCTAGTAAGATTTTATGTCATACAAATTCATACTTCGTATTATACAACACCGATTCAGCATATTAGGGAAATTAATTTTACATAGCACATTACTTGCATATCTTAGAAACACTTGAAATATTTTACTAATCTAACAATTAAGGGACAAAGCCCATGCTTTATTGATTATATATTATATTGAACCTATGTACATTTTGCGCTGCATTAATTAGAAATTATAATAGCTTATATTAGTTTTGAGACCGACTGATCTTAGATTAACCTTGAAACCATTTTTCATACAAAGAAGTATAGAGAGATCGATCGAGGATAGGATAATATCCTTGTACGGTCTCTATATTATAGTTTTGATGATAAAAACAGTTACTACGTATTCCAAAGTTGCAACTAATATGTAATAGATCGTGGTAGTATAATTTTCATTAGGGTGAAAACCATCTGCTTTCCCAAGCAAAGCCTTGGCCCTGAGCCAAACATTAAAATCTTGTATGATGGCTCATGTTTAATCGTCCCACCTTCAGTTATCCACGCACCTTTCGGGCTTGAACTCGTTGCAATCTTCTCCCCATATCCATTTCATCCTTCCCATCACGTACGTATTTATGATAATTTCCGTATTTGGATTCACTTGATTGGTGACTTGAATTGTGATTGTATACTAACCGAGGCTAGAGTCTTAAAGATTCACATAAGGTAGAATGAAAATATATTAGCTGGTCGCTAATTATATTGTGAAAATGAATGAATTATAATATCTCTAATTTACTTAATAAATGAAAGGAATACAAAATATTATGTAAAATTTAAACATTAATAAAAATTGTTTTAGATGGTAAATGTATTTTCTATATGTATCGGAAGTTATGGTATGCTTTCGAATATTATTCAAAGCATATTTTAATTTATTAAAAGAATTGGCTAGCTTACGTGGCGCATATATTTTGGATGACGACATAGTACACACATTTTGAAGAGAGCCACGTGACACCAGAATCACCTTTAAAATATAGTATAGATTATTAAGATATTATACATAAATAGACAGAATAAAAGAAATAAGTCTCTTAGCATACAATCCCTCTATGGAGAGAAAAAGACCTCTCGACGGAGGAAAAAGATCTTATGCGAAGGTCAAATAAAAAGGTTAAACGAACCCCAGAACAATCCCCGGTGGGATCTGGTGACACTGAGACCGCGGTAGAGGATGTTGACATGGCCACGGCGGTGGCTGAAACCCTGCCGGGAGAGTTTAAGACTCCTCATAAGGGGTCGTATAGGAAAAAGGCCCAAAATGCGGCTGGATTCAAAGGTGGTGAAAGATCTAGCCCTCAATTGAATGAGGGTTGGGAGTCAGAGGATGATGTAGCGATGGACTGCGACTCTGATGATGAGATGTGTCCTAATTTTCTCTTAACTAAAGAGGAAAAACAGAGACTTAGGAAACCATGGCAGAACGCTTTAATTATCAAGCTCTTTGATAAGAAATTGAGTTATGAGGTTCTAATTAAGCGTTTGAGGATTAAATGGAGTTTGAAGGGAGATATATCCTTAACAGATGTGGGGTATGAATACTATATCGTTCGATTTACAAGTATGGACGACTATAATTTTGTGTTAACACCGGGGCCTTGGATTATTGGCGATAGTTATCTAACTATTAGAAAATGGATTCCTAATTTCGTGGCTGATGATGCTCCAATTAAGCACCTTACAACTTGGGTGAGAATTCCTCAACTCTCTGTGGAGTATTATGATAAGCAGTTCTTGCATAGGTTAGGCTCTCGCATTGGCAGGGTAATTAGTATCGACAGGAACACTGAGTCAATGAGTAGAGGACAATTTGTCCGCTTTAGCATTGAGGTGGATCTTTCTAAGCCACTATTATCTAAGTTCAGATTGAATGGAAGGGTTTGGAGAATCCAATACGAAGGTCTGAAACAAATCTGCTTTACCTGTGGTAAATTGGGGCACAAAGAGAATGGTTGTGATATGGAGATTGCCCTTGATGACAATGGCAGTAAAGTGCTGAGAAAGAAAAATGTTGAAGTTCAAAATCCCCCTTCTAAGGTAAGGCCTGAAGAACAAGATCAGTTCGGTTCATGGATGCTTGTCTGATATGTCTATTTTATATAGTATTTTACCCCCGTCCCTTGGTCGTAATTAGTAGTGTTTTTGGCTCTTTAGAGCCACTTTTATTACTAATTAGTGTTTTCCAGTGTTTTCGTAGTTTTGGTTGAGTTTTGCAGGGAATTGCACATTTGGAGCATTTTCCCGGGATTTTTATGAAGCAACTACGAGCATTGGAGGAACACGACCACTTTTGGAGCCCAAGGCCGGCTAGAGCCATCGAGCCGGTGACTAAGGGCTCGGTGATTTGGATCACGAGGCATTTGGACCATGTATTCGAGACCCGAGAGGAAATATGGATTGGGCCGAGAAATCTAGCCCAATCGAAGTCCAAGCCTCGAAGGAGAAGACCGGGCCCGATCGGGCAAGCATAGACCCGATCGGGCGGATGCACGCAAGGGCAAGATGCGCAGCAAGCCAAGGCGCGCCCGATCGTGAGAGGCTTAGCCCGATCGGGCGGTGCTGTGAGAAGACCTGTGCGAGAAAAAAAAAGGCGGGCCCGATCGGGCGCGTGTTTCTGGAAGGGTCTTTTGACGAGCAATTACTTTCTAATTAGGAGTAGTTTTTAGTTTTGTTTAAGTACGTTTTTAGGACGCTTAATTTAGGAATCTCTTCTTCTTCTCTTAATCTCTTTCTCTTAGACTTTCTCTCTCTACTTAGTCTTCTCTCTCTTAAACTCTCTCAAAACCTTTGTTCCTAATTCTTTCTTTTAATTCCAGATTTATTTTGGTAACGATTTCTTCTCCCTTAATCTTAGTTATTTATTTTATTCCTTTAATCATGTCTTATTTTATTACCTTGATTAATTTAGTTTTTAATATGTGTGAGTAGTTCAATTTCTAGGGTTTATGGGGATCTAATAAATAATATGAAGGGGTAAATTATTGTTGTTGATTATTAATGCTAGATTAATTTCCTATTGATTGATTTAATGCTCTGTGACTAGATTAGGCCTATCTTTTATGCATGAGTTTGACAATATTGATTCAAGAATCGAGAGATGAGAATTAATGTTTAGGTCTAGTTTCAATAGGCAAGTTAATTTATAAATGGTTAAGTCAAGATTCGAGAGATGAGATTTAATACCGATAAATTAATTGTGTGATTGTAATAAGTAGCGAGAGCTCTTTACAATCTGGTTAATTGATGCATTGATGATTGACTATTATTGATTATTGGTATTGCATGATAATTTCTTATTGGATTGTTTTAATGTTTTACAATTGCGGCTTGTAAAAGTATAGCAATATTAAATTGATGAATCGAGCAGATGTTAATTTGATGTTAAAGGCTATTTTCAATAAGGACTTAGATCTAGTAAATTGCGAGAGCCTGTTAGATCTATGTTGATTAATAAATTGCGAGAGCCTGTTAATCATGTTATTTATGCAATGTCAATAATTGATTACTATGTTTTACCCTGGAGTATTATTTATTGGTGAACCTATGCCCTAGATCCCTTTATATATCGTTTTCTCCCTACTCTTATTCTTTGTAGTTTAGTTTCATACTTAATTATAAATATTGGTTACTTAAATAATTTAGATTCTAATAATTAATTAGGAGTAAAAAGACTTGTTTCCCTGTGGAGATCGACCCTAATTCCCTATCTACCTTAGTTAGTGATTTAGGTAATTATTTTTTATTAGGGGATACGACTTTACCCTGTCAGAATCAGGGGGATCGACATCATGCACTGGTTTTTCCGAATACTCACTCGAATTTACGGCTTGGGATTTCAACACTGTAGGGGTTTTCGAAGCAATAGAGAAATCAAATTTATTGGCGCCCTCTACATGTGAATCATAAGGAATAATTTTAGGATCCAAGTTTTCCTTATTTCTAGCAAAATCAAATTGATTTTGTAGATTCTGGGAATAATTTATTTCCATACTCCTAGGTGAAGAACTTTCATTGATAACCTTATTAATTAAGGCAATCCGATTATTTTGGTCTTGATTTTCATTTGAAACTTGCCTCAAGGAATCACCCAAATTAACCACATTCTGGCTTGCCAAATCAACATCCATCTCCACAATTGGAGTTGCCTTAGATAAATGATTCCCTTTTGACGAAATATTATCATCTCCCAAATTAATCACCTCATTGGAAGTAGCCCCCCTGTCCTCGGGCAAAGTTTCCTTAACTGTGCCATTTCTAGCTCCTGCTGATTCTTGTCTTTTAACCAAGTCGGTCATTTCCATATCTTCATCAATTTCCAAAACATTAAACCTCGACCCACTTGCCTTGGTTTGTAGAGCACCATCCCCTTGAGACTTACACAGACTTTTATTCTGGTTTACTTTCTCCACATATATGGCTTTAGGACTGGACCTAGCATCCTTCGGTATCGAACTCTCCCCTACCTGTTTAACTTGAGGAGGAGTAACTGCTTTAGACTTGTTAACAGGTCTCTTTGAACTCCTTTGGACAATGACAGGGTAAAGTCGTATCCCCTAATCAAAAATAATTACCTAAATCACTAACTAAGGTAGGTAGGGAAGTAGGGTCGATCTCCACAGGGAAACAAGTCTTTTTACTCCTAATTAATTATTAGAATCTAAATTATTTAAGTAACCAATATTTATAATTAAGTATGAAACTAAACTACAAAGAATAAGAGTAGGGAGAAAATGATATATAAAGGGATCTAGGGCATAGGTTCACCAATAAATAATACTCCAGGGTAAAACATAGTAATCAATTATTGACATTGCATAAATAACATGATTAACAGGCTCTCGCAATTTATTAATCAACATAGATCTAACAGGCTCTCGCAATTTACTAGATCTAAGTCCTTATTGAAAATAGCCTTTAATATCAAATTAACATCTGCTCGATTCATCAATTTAATATTGCTATACTTTTACAAGCCGCAATTGTAAAACATTAAAACAATCCGATAAGAAATTATCATGCAATACCAATAATCAATAATAGTCAATCATCAATGCATCAATTAACCAGATTGTAAAGGGCTCTCGCTACTTATTACAATCACACAATTAATTTATCGGTATTAAAAATCATCTCTCGAATCTTGACTTAACCATTTATAAATTAACTTGCCTATTGAAACTAGACCTAAACATTAATTCTCATCTCTCGATTCTTGAATCAATATTGTCAAACTCATGCATAAAAGATAGGCCTAATCTAGTCACAGAGCATTAAATCAATCAATAGGAAATTAATCTAGCATTAATAATCAACAACAATAATTTACCCCTTCATATTATTTATTAGATCCCCATAAACCCTAGAAATTGAACTACTCACACATATTAAAAACTAAACTAATCAAGGTAATAAAATAAGACATGATTAAAGGAATAAAATAAATAACTAAGATTAAGGGAGAAGAAATCGTTACCAAAATAAATCTGGAATTAAAAGAAAGAATTAGGAACAAAGGTTTTGAGAGAGTTTAAGAGAGAGAAGACTAAGTAGAGAGAGAAAGTCTAAGAGAAAGAGATTAAGAGAAGAAGAAGAGATTCCTAAATTAAGCGTCCTAAAAACGTACTTAAACAAAACTAAAAACTACTCCTAATTAGAAATTAATTGCTCGTCAAAAGACCCTTCTAGAAACACGCGCCCGATCGGGCCCGCCTTTTTTTTTCTCGCACAGGTCTTCTCACAGCACCGCCCGATCGTGCTAAGCCTCGCACGATCGGGCGCGCCTTGGCTTGCTGCGCATTTTGCCCTTGCGTGCATCCGCCCGATCGGGTCTATGCTTGCCCGATCGGGCCCGGTCTTCTCCTTCGATGCTTGGACTTCGATTGGGCTAGATTTCTCGGCCCAATCCATATTTCCTCTCGGGTCTCGAATACATGGTCCAAATGCCTCGTGATCCAAATCACCGAGCCCTTAGTCACCGGCTCGATGGCTCTAGCCGGCCTTGGGCTCCAAAAGTGGTCGTGTTCCTCCAATGCTCGTAGTTGCTTCATAAAAATCCCGGGAAAATGCTCCAAAGGTGCAATTCCCTGCAAAACTCAACCAAAACTACGAAAACACTGGAAAACACCGATTAGTAATAAAAGTGGCTCTAAAGAGCCAAAAAAACTACTAATTACGACCAAGGGACGGGGGTAAAATACTATATAAAATAGACATATCAAACTCCCCCAAGCCAAACCTTTGCTTGTCCCTAAGCAAAGAGCTCATCAACGAACATATAAAACATGCCTCACCCCAATATAAAAATCAAGCTCAAACGATTCAAGGTAAATCAAATAAACATGCTTCAAGGTCAACCAATCAAATCCATCTAATTACCTTTCCTCCCTAACAATTGTCAAAAAGAGCAAACCACAAGAGCATATAGAATTCAAGACTAGTGCTCACACACTCGACTCTCATTTATGTGGCGAGTAAAGAATGTACTCGATCTCTCTCCAACCAACTCCTTTAATGTGAACAATGCCCTCCCAACTCACACTCTCGTGTATATAAAAACATTGAACGCTCATTCTACTAGTCGACTCGAAATATGCCAAGTCATAACTTGCATTGAAAAACAACACTTTCACATTTACATAACTTCTATGCACAAGGTCGGAAGGTCTTTTAAGCTTGTAATGTAAGGCTAGGGTAAAGGTAGGATAAATTTGGGATTATGTGAGAGAAAAGCTATGCTTAAAGGAGCCATATCCTAATAAAACCCATGATAAAAAATAATGATCATACACATCTCCAACATAACCAACTCCAAACAACAATCCATCAAATATACTCCAAACAATATAAACAATCCCAACACTTACAATTTCACTCATAAGATATGATAATATGGAACTTTGAGTGAAAAACAAACTTTGAACTCATTCTTTTTTTTTTTTCTTTTTTTTCTACTTGAATTTTTTCTTCTTCTTTTTTTTCTTTTTCCTTGAACAACCTTCAAATAGAACATTTGAGCATTAATAAATTTTTTTCTTTTGCTCTTTATTTTCTTTTTAACTCATATTGGAAAATTCAACTTTGAAACACAATATCAATATTTTCCAATCAAAAATCAAAGAACAATAACTCTTCTTTTATTCCCACATTGTGCAAATAATATGCACACCACAACTCCCTCACCTCACCAACTAATAGCTCCCCCAAGCCAAGCTTGGGACTAGTAACCAATGGGGCTCATGTAGGCTTGTAATGTGGCTAAATAAACAATAAAAGGGCACAAGCAACAACATGGGTAACAAGAAGGGAACAAATGTATCTAATACTCTGAAGGCTACCTAAAAGAATGAACGTCTTCGTCCTCCTCATGTGCATAATAATAAGTCATGAAACACTACTCATAGTTGTAAATCAATACTCAAATTCATTGACATACCAGGAATTATGGAACTATCACACATTTCCTAACCAAATCAACTAGTCAAGCACTATAATCACAAGTAGTTGGACAAAATTGACGCATGCTAAGGTTTCAAGGCAATCAAACATCATATCATGATCAACTAATCCACAATATTCATCATCAAATACCAAGAATCGAAACAAATTTTCTCAAGTATGGGGCACAGGGAAGCATGATTTACAATTCATTGGAACGTATTTTTGGATTTTTTTATTTTTCAAATTTTTTTGTATTTTTCATATAAGGGAAGCAATAAAACTAAATTAGAAAGCAAATAAAAACTACACTAGAAAGCAAGTAAATAGAGAGAAAGGAAAGAGAGTTACCAAGCGAAAGATTACCCCCCCCAAGCCAAATCAAGCAATGCCCTCATTGACTTGGGAGTGTAACCTACTCCTCATCCTCATCCATCCTCGAATAGCCGCCACCACCATGGCTAGAACCGGCCCCTCCATGGCTCGAACCACCACCTCCATAACCCGAACCGCCTGCAAAATAGTTAGGGTCTACATTCCCCCCAAGCCCACCAAAAGGAGCATTGGTCCCATATCCATGGACCGATGAATAGTCCACATAGGTACCGTAGGCACTTGGGTCCGTGTATCCCCCTTGGGGGTATTGGAACCAATCGGGGACAAGTGATTCGGGGGGAATAGCCCCCCGACGGGCATAATCATCATACATGGGGTATAAGCCCCGCCCCAAGTTCCTCTCCACAACCCCAACCCTAGCATCTAGGGCTCCTACCCTAGTGTCCAAATTTCTAACCATACCCTCCATCCTCCCTTGCCCACTCTCTATCCGATCCAATTGGCTTCTAAAAGCCAAAAAGTCATATGGGGCGTTAGGGTCGATGTTGTAGTTGGTTGAGGAAGTGGGAATGTGATGTGTGTAGTGTTGGGGTGATGGTTGGTGGAAATGTTGTGGTGGTGAGGGAGGTGCTTGGTGGTGTGCTTGGGCCTCCCCTTGGTCTCCTAATTCAAAGGTATAAGAGGGAAGACCCTTCTCAAATTTAGTCAAGGGGTTAGGCAAGGTGAAAGCATTGTCTCTTCTACCCGACTCCCTATGAATCACCCACCAAGTCTCACCCCCTATCACATTTAACCAATTAAGGCCTCCTAAGTAGGGTGCGTCCATTAAGGTCGGTCCGTCTACCTTACCATCACCGTTAGGAGTCAAACTAAGCTATTTGACCGCTATATGGGTTACTAATCCACCAAAGTAAATTGGGACCCTAGACCTACCCGATTCGCCCGCATTGGCCACCCTCTGAAAGTGTTGGGCCATCCTATGAACTATGTTAAGCTTGTCACTCTTAGGAATCATGTATGATCCTAATAGTTCTAGTTCATCTCTCCTCACATTAGCCGGTTCATGCCTCCCAAAGATGGTAAGGCCAACAAACCGTTGCCAAAGTTTTGGCACGGGATGTTGAATCCAAGTGCCCTTGGCATGTTGGAGGTTTAAGTTAGGATTCCCTGTTAGAGCACGGTAGACAAAAGTAATGTTGTCTTGGGGTGGTTCAATTGGTCTATCGGCTTTCAATTCAAATAATTTTCCAAAATCTTTCAAGGACAATCTAATATCATTATTAAACAATCGAAATTGAACATGAGAGATTAGAGCATTTGATTTTATGACATTAAAACTAGAAATGAATTCTAAAGTCAAATAATCATAAGTATCATAGTGTAAATTGAACAAACCACTCATGCCAATTCCTTTGAATAGTTTTTCAACATGTTTATCAATTCCCAGTCTAGAAAGCGTAGGATGGTGAATAAAACGGGTAGGAATTACCTGCCGTGTGATGAGGTTGAGCATCCTTTGCTTTTGCTCTTGGGTGGTGATGACCACCCTCTCCCACCCCGGAATTTGCAACTCCGGGTCAATGCTAGGTGCTTGTTGCCTCGATCCTTCACCCCTAACAGTTCTAGACCTCTTGAAAGCCATTTTAATGTGAAAATAGTAGGAATTGAAGCTTTCTCTCTCTTAGGGTTTGAGAAGAAATAAAGAGAAAGTGTTGAAAATTTAGTGTAGATTGTAGAGGAAGATGAGAGGAGTTGGAAAATGTAAGAATTTTTAAGTTTGGATGGAAGAATTGGAGGAGATCTTGGAATGAAGTGTGAGTTGAAGGTTTGGAAATGGAGGTTTTAGAGAGAGAAAGTGAAATGAAGAAGATGAAATAAGGGGAAAGTGAGGAAAGAAAGAAGAGAAAAGAAAATAAAGGGGGGACAGGCTGTAGGCGCGCCCGATCGGGCGAATGGGGAAATTTCCAGAATGCAAGTTGTGCGCCCGATCGGGCGAGCTCCGCCCGATCGGGCGCGAACGCGAACATAATTTTTGCCCTTCTCTCGCCCGATCGGGCGAGCTTCACCCGATATTTCTTTTCTTCTCACTCGATTTGAGCCCGATCGGGCGACCTCGCCCGATCGGGAGAAAAGAGAACTTGTTTCCAGGTCTCCTCTCGCGCCCGATCGGGCAGCCGTGCCCGATCGGGCGAAATTAGCCAAGAAATCAGCTCTGCTTGCGTGCCCGATCGGGCGAATTTTTCTCCGATTTTTGCCTCACTTGCGCGCCCGATCGGGCCCGTACCAAGCCCTGGAGTTTCTCCGATTTCTTTTCTTCTTCAAATTTTTCTAAGTCTTTTTACCTGTCAAATTCATACCTGTATAACAACACTTAAAAATGGTAAAATATCACTCTCCTCACCTCTCTAAAATAAAAATAAAATAAGAGAAAAGGAAAACTAATCTAGAAAGCATGAAATACGGGTTGCCTCCCGCAAAGCGCTGGTTTATATAGGTCCCGCACGACCTTCTTACCAAGTACAATTTCTAGGGCCCTTTACCTAACGCTTGATCGGGTGGTTTCTCACCCGGTCTAGCGATGTTTAGGCTGCGATGCGGCTCCCTGACATAACCTGTGGGGCGCCAAGTCGCCTTATCTGGTGGATCCTCCTTGACTTGGAATGGGGGATCTTCAATGCTACGCACTAAAAACCCTTCTTCGATCGAATGTTGCTTCAAATTGTCATTGCGTTCAACACTTGCAACTCGATCTGGCGGAACACTTACCGTAGGCTCGATTCGCACAACTTGCTCGATCGGTTCCACTTGTTCATCCTCGAAACCAAGGCCAACATTGTAGAGTGCTCTTTCTATTGCATCGACTTCCTTCTGCCATTTGTCTATCTCATCTGAAAAGGATGCAACACCAGATACCGCCTCCAAGGGATCTTTTTCAAGAGCTTGGGGCTTGTTAGAATAATTTACAACCACATTAACACTGAAACATTTCTCCTCAGTCATGGAACTTTTGGGGGCATTATTCAGATTAAAAACCACTTTATCGTCCCCTACTGATAGTGTTAGATTACCACTTCTTACATATATGACTGCTCCTGCAGTGTTAAGAAATGGTCTACCCAAAATAATTGGAGTTTGCATATCCTCAGCCATATCAAGAACAACAAAATCTTCAGGTATATAAAATTTACCTACTCTAACGGGGACATCCTCTAAAACACCTAGGGGGTATTTGAAAGAACGGTCGGCCATTTGTAGAGTTATATTGGTAGCTTTTAATTTACCCATATTCAACTTAGAACACACAGATAATGACATGACGCTAACACTAGCACCCAAATCACATAATGCATTATCAATCAAGAGATTGCCAATATGACAAGGGATAGAAAAACTACCCGGATCTTTTAATTTAGGTGGAGACTTATTTTTAAGTACGGCACTACACTCTGCAGTGAAAGCTACTGTCTCTACCTCACTAATAGACCTTTTTCTCGTCAATATTTCTTTCATAAATTTTGCATATGAGGGGATTTGTGTGATCAATTCAGTAAAGGGAAATGTTACCTTCAAATCTTTAACCACCTCCAGGAACTTACCAAACTGCTTATCCAATTTTGTCTTCAATTGACGATTGGGGAAAGGAAGTTTAATAATTGGCTTTTGAGCATTCTTATTCTTATCTGGAGTAGCCACCTTCTCTGGAGTTTTACCCTGCAATGTAGAATTAGGTGTGTTAGTATTATCCTCTAGCCCTGCAGGGCTAGCAACTACATTGTTTGGTTTAATGGAATCAAAATTAGCATTATTTAATAAAATAGGTTCATCAACTCTGGGCATAGAGGGCCCTTCATAGTTTGAACCACTCCTTAGAGTAATTGCAAATGCTTGATCCGTAGGCCTAGTCGGCTGTGCCGGCAGGGCTCCTTGTTGGCGTGCTTGTAGAGTAGCGGAGAGTTGCGCAATTTGATTATCTACAATTTTATTATGCGCTAGAATTTGATCAATTGTCGCATCCCTGCTCTCCATGTGCTTTTGCATATTGACCAACATTGCTCTAATTTCCCCCAAGGAAGGGTCGGAAGATGAGGGGGGTTGTTGTGGTTGATTCTTCTGGCTAGCGTTGGGATGATAGTATTTCTGCTGCTGATGCTGTGGCACCTGTGGTCCTTGTGGTGGTGGATTTTGAACATTAGTGCTCCGGTAGGAAAGGTATGGATGATTCCGATACCCAGGATTGTAAGTGTTGGAGTATGGGTTATTCTGCCTATAAGCTTGGAAGGCATTAACTTGCTCCACGGAACTCCTGCAATCCTGCTCCCAATGACCTACAATACCACAATTTTCACAGAAAGCCTCATTAGAATTATTGTTAATCGCATAAACATTAGCTACATTAGTAGTGCTCAGATTATCTAATTTTTGGCAAATAAAGGTCAGTTGAGCTTGCAAAAAGGATACAGAGTCGACACTATGTTTCCCCTTGTTAGAAAATCCTCTGGGATTCCCATATTGGGAATTGTGTATCGTCATATCTTCAATAACCTGACCTGCATCATCAACATTAAGATTCATAAATCTCCCACTAGCTGCAGAGTCTAAAATTGTTCTAGAAGAATTTCCAATGCCGTTATAAAAGGCTTGGATTAACTGCCATTGTGCTAAATTATGGTGAGGGCATTCTCTTTGTATGTCCTTAAACCTCTCCCAAGCCTCATATAAAGACTCATTGGCTTCTTGGGCGAAGTTCTGAATCGCACTCCGTAGTACTGCTATTCTCTCTGCAGGATAATACTTGTTATAGAAATTCAAAACAAGAGTTTCCCAGTCAGTTATACCAAGCGTAGTTCTATTTAAGCCATTAAACCACAATTTAGCTTTTCCAGTTAAAGAGAAGGGAAAGAGAATCTCCCTGATTTGGTCTTGAGTGACCCCGGCTTGCCTGATGGTGTTGCAATATTGACAATAGTCGGCAATGTGAAGATTTGGGTCTTCACCCTTGGCTCCACTAAATTGCTTCCTCTCTATCATCGTTATAAATTGAGGCTTAATTTCAAATTGAACCCCATCAAGAGCCGGAGTAGGGGTGAGATGTGGAAAATCCGTAAGCTTTGGTTGTGAATAATCACTAAGCTTCTTTGGAGCCGCCATCTCTGATTCTGTGTCTGATGATGTCTCTGAATTGCTAGAATCAGTTGGAGGATCGCGGTGATTATTGTTAGTATCACCAGAATCCGCCAGGATTTGCTTGTAGAAGTTTTTCTGTTTATGGAAGGAACGTTCGATCTCAGGATCGAATGGGATATAACCTGATCTGGAACACCTGGGCATAAACAAAAACTAGAAGCAAATATGAGATTTGTCTCAGAGAACTAACGTTCTCTGAGACAAAAGAGAAATAATCTAGACTACAAAAACAATCAGAAATAAAAAATAAAATCGTTTCCCCGGCAACGGCGCCAAATTTTGACATGGTAAAGTCGTATCCCCTAATAAAAAATAATTACCGAAATCACTAACTAAGGTAGATAGGGAAGTAGGGTCGATCTCCACAGGGAAACAAGTCTTTTTACTCCTAATTAATTATTAGAATCTAAATTATTTAAGTAACCAATATTTATAATTAAGTATGAAACTAAACTACAAAGAATAAGAGTAGGGAGAAAACGATATATAAAGGGATCTAGGGCATAGGTTCACCAATAAATAATACTCCAGGGTAAAACATAGTAATCAATTATTGACATTGCATAAATAACATGATTAACAGGCTCTCGCAATTTATTAATCAACATAGATCTAACTTGCTCTCGCAATTTACTAGATCTAAGTCCTTATTGAAAATAGCCTTTAATATCAAATTAACATCTGCTCGATTCATCAATTTAATATTGTCATACTTTTACAAGCCGCAATTGTAAAACATTAAAACAATCCAATAAGAAATTATCATGCAATACCAATAATCAATAATAGTCAATCATCAATGCATCAATTAACCAGATTGTGAAGGGCTCTCGCTACTTATTACAATCACACAATTAATTTATCGGTATTAAATCTCATCTATCGAATCTTGACTTAACCATTTATAAATTAACTTGCCTATTGAAACTAGACCTAAACATTAATTTTCACCTCTCGATTCTTGAATCAATATTGTCAAACTCATGCATAAAAGATAGGCCTAATCTAGTCACAGAGCATTAAATCAATCAATAAGAAATTAATCTAGCATTAATAATCAACAACAATAATTTACCCCTTCATATTATTTATTAGATCCCCATAAACCCTAGAAATTGAACTACTCACACATATTAAAAACTAAACTAATCAAGGTAATAAAATAAGACATGATTAAAGGAATAAAATACATAACTAAGATTAAGGGAGAAGAAATCGTTACCAAAATAAATCTGGAATTAAAAGAAAGAATTAGGAACAAAGGTTTTGAGAGAGTTTAAGAGAGAGAAGACTAAGTAGAGAGAGAAAGTCTAAGAGAAAGAGATTAAGAGAAGAAGAAGAGATTCCTAAATTAAGAGTCCTAAAAACGTACTTAAACAAAACTAAAAACTACTCCTAATTAGAAACTAATTGCTCGTCAAAAGACCCTTCCAGAAACACGCGCCCGATCGGGCTAGAGGCCGCCCGATCGGGCCCGCCTTTTTTTTCTCGCACAGGTCTTCTCATAGCACCGCCCGATCGTGCTAAGCCTCGCACAATCGGGCGCGCCTTGGCTTTCTGCGCATCTTGCCCTTGCGTGCATCCGCCCGATCGGGTCTATGCTTGCCCGATCGGGCCTGGTCTTCTCCTTCGAGGCTTGGACTTCGATTGGGCTAGATTTCTCGGCCCTATCCATATTTCCTCTCGGGTCTCGAATACATGGTCCAAATGCCTCGTGATCCAAATCACCGAGCCCTTAGTCACCGGCTCGATGGCTCTAGCCGGCCTTGGGCTCCAAAAGTGGTCGTGTTCCTCCAATGCTCGTAGTTGCTTCATAAAAATCCCGGGAAAATGCTCCAAAGGTGCAATTCCCTGCAAAACTCAACCAAAACTACGAAAACACTGGAAAACACCGATTAGTAATAAAAGTGGCTCTAAAGATCCAAAAACACTACTAATTACGACCAAGGGACGGGGGTAAAATACTATATAAAATAGACATATCAGATCCCAATCACCCTGGAAGTATGCGCCCCCCCCGGAGTATACAGCGTTTATCGATTACCCAATGGACGGTCCGACTTTGACCAAGATTCATCCTTTGGCGAACAAGGCTCTACTGGAAGTGAATTCATATCTCCCACCCCAACACAACCCGCCAGCGATGTTAGCAACCGTCGATATTCCGATGGAAATCAAGGGACTGTTAAGGGCGCTGATGGAGGCGTTCTTAACTCTTCTGCCTAATATCCCCTTGAGGGTGTATGGCCGATACCCAAACTTTCCCCAGTTTAATATGTCGATTAAGATTATGATTTGGAATGTGCAAGGTGCGGGCAATAAACTAGCTGCTATCAAGGAACTAGTTAGAATCAATAATCCTACGGTGATGGCCTTAGTTGAAACCCACTTGAGTGGGGATCAAGCTCAAAAAGTCTGTGATCGTATTGGCTTTTCTGGTCAATTTAGAGTAGAGGCTCAAGGGTTTAGTGGAGGTATTTGGTTGTTTTGGAGGGAGGATATTGTTTCCGTCACGATTTTAGACAATAATTCTCAACATGTAACAGTTGAAATTGTGAAGAGAGGGGAAACTCCTTGGTTGTTCTCTGCGATCTATGCTAGTCTGGATTCCTCGCTGAGAAAAGACTTGTGGAAAGAACTGGAAAATATAAAAAATTCCTACTCTGGACCTTGGTTGTTGGGTGGTGATTTCAATGATACCACTAATATGGCGAAGATGAGTAGTACAGGGAATTCAGATATGCATAGAAGAAACAAGGAATTTTCTGATTGGATCAACTCCATGGGCTTGATTGATTTGGGTTGCTCGGGCCCAAGTCATACGTGGTTTAGGGGTCTATCAGAAGAGACCTTTAAATCGGCTAGATTGGATCGTGGTCTTGCGAATGAAGATTGGATATTGAAGTTCCCAGAAGGTTCAGTTCGAAATTTACCCAAATTTGCCTCAGATCATTGCCCTATTATCATTAGTAATACTGGATTTGCGCCTATCCCGACTGCCCTTAAACCTTTTAGGTTTCAAGCAGCGTGGTTTAGGCATGAGAAGTTCGAACACTTTGTAATAGAAAAGTGGAAGAATGATGAACCTCTTATTCCCTTCTTGAAGAAATTTGCTGGAGAATTGACTAAGTGGAATAAAAATGTTTTTCATAACATTTTTAGGAAAAAATATGAACTTATGGCTAGACTAGAGGGAATTCAAAAGAGTCTTGCTAAAGGTGGACCAAGGTACTTGATCAAGTTGGAAGATAAGTTGAAAAAAGAGATGCAACAAGTACTTGATGAAGAGGAGATGTTATGGTTTCAAAAATCACGAGCTTCGGCAATCTGTGATGGGGATAGAAACACGAGATATTTCCACTTATCGACTATAATCAGAAGAAAGCATAATTGGATCGAAACTCTGATGGATAGTGCGAACAATTGGGTTGTGGAAACTGATTTAATTCGAAGTATGGTGCTGGAATATTGGAGCGGGCTATTTACTAAAGAGCCCAATCATGGATATCAAGTGGGCTTGCTGCGTGATTATTTCCCAGTTGTTGAGGAATCTGTATGGGAAACAGCTAGTAGGCCATATGCGGATTATGAGATTTTGGAAGCCTTACAGAGTATGGACCCTTATAAGGCCCCAAGGCCTGACGGTTTTCAGCCCATCTTTTACCAGCGATTTTGGCCAGTAGTTGCTCCTAGCCTGATCCGTACGGTGAAGGATATTCTTGAAGGAAAATATTTTCCGAAGGGTTTTAATGATGCTTTCCTTGTCCTAATTCCAAAAATGGAGGTTCCTCAACGCCCAAATCATTTTAGGCCGATTGGATTATGCAACATAACTTACAAGCTTGTTACGAAGGTTATTGTCAATAGACTGAAACCTTTACTGCCTACTCTCATCTCTCCGACTCAATGTAGCTTTGTGCCTAAGAGACAAATTACTGATAATATAATTATTGTTCAAGAAATGCTACATTCGATGAGAAGAAAGCAAGGTCGAGTTGGTTATATGGCAATAAAAATAGATTTTGAGAAGGCTTATGACCGTCTTAGATGGTCATTTATTCGGGAGTCTCTTATGGAGCTTCGAATCCCTCAAATGATGATTGACCTTGTGATGATGTGTGTAAGTTCGGCCAAGCTTAATATTTTATGGAATGGGGAACCTATGGAAGCTTTTACTCCCTCGAGAGGTATCCGCCAAGGGGATCCCTTATCACCTTATTTGTATGTCATATGCATGGAACGCCTTGCACATTTGATTAATAGAGAGGTTAGACTTGGTACTTGGATGCCGGCCAGGGCAAGTAGAGGAGGGCCCCCTATCACCAATCTTGCTTTCGCGGATGATCTCATTTTGTTTGGAGAAGCATCGGTTGAACAAGCTAGACTTATGAAAGAATGTTTGGATAAATTTTGCTTGGCCTCGGGAAGTAAATTTAGTGTTGAAAAATCTCGTGTGTATTTTTCACCAAACACCAATTTTAATGTTCGAGATGGTGTGTGTGAAGTGCTAGGGATGGAAAGCACGGAGGATTTTGGTACATATTTGGGGGTCCCTACCATTAATGGGAGAGTTACTAAGGCAAGCTACCAATTTCTAGTTGATCGTGTAAACAAGAAATTGGGTGGTTGGCAGACGAAAACTCTTTCTCTTGCGGGGCGTACTGTGCTAGCTCAGACATCTCTTTCAGCTATTCCAATGTATACGATGCAGACAACCAAGGTGCCTAAGGGGATTTGTGATGAGATCGACAGAAAGACTCGAAATTTTGTTTGGGGTAGCACGGATGAGAAGAAACGTGTACATCTTGTTGCTTGGGAGAAGATTGCAAAACCGAAGCTTGAGGGAGGCCTTGGTTTTCGATCTATGAGACAAGCTAATGCGGCTTTCATGTCAAAATTGGGATGGAGGGTGTTGACCGAACCCCAAGCTTTGTGGTCTAGGGTGCTAAGACACAAATATTGCGACCCTCGCTGTGATGTGGAAATGTTCAAGCAAAAGGCTGATTGTTCGAATGTGTGGCGTGGCATAATTGAGAATATTGATATCTTGAAGAAAGGGGTGAGTGTGGCTGTGGGTAATGGAAAAAACACTCGGTTCTGGCTACAACCTTGGGCTGTCAAGGAACCATTATTGGAGCACTCTCTGTTGGAGCCTCAAGGCGAATTACTGCATAGCACAGTAAATGATCTATGGGACTCAAATAGGGGCTGGAAATTCGAAAGATTTGCGGACTTCTTACCTGCTGATATTCTGAAATTGATTCAAGCTTATGAATTAATTGAAGATGAGGAGGCTGTTGATTCGATATATTGGAATGGTTCTCCTAATGGTAAATTCACAATGCGATCAGCAATGAAAATTATAAGGAATGTGAATCAAGTGCAGAACTCGAATGAGAGTCATTGGAAAACTATTTGGAATATGCGAACCCCTCAAAGAATCAGCTTCTTTCTCTGGCTTGCATATCAGAACAAATTGATGACGAATGCAGCAAGATTCTTAAGGCAATTGACTGATGATCCTCGATGTTTGGTATGTGGGTATGTGGAAGAGAATTCTGAGCATATAGTGAGGGACTGTCCTGCTGCAAGAGCGGTATGGAGGAAGATGGATGTTGATGTCAATGCGCTGGAATTTCAAATGTCGTTCCCAGATTGGTTGATAGCTAATCTGCAACACTCTGATCCTAAGCAGAAAGAGGGCTGGCCCCTGGTGTTTGCGGTAACGTGCTGGTGGTTATGGAAGTGGAGAAACACGAGATGTTTTGAAAGCAATCCCTCTATTCCCATTGACCAAGGTTGCTTCATTTTAGCTCGAGTGGGAGACATAAGAATAGCATATGACAAACAAGACGCTAGAAGGAGTGGCAAGAGGAAGAGGGAAGAGGTGCTAATTAGGTGGAACACCCCACCCCATGGCTGGGTTTGCCTTAACACTGACGGTGCAGCGAATGGAAATCCAGGTCCAGCTGGGGCAGGGGGAGTAATTCGTGATCAATATGGTGAGGTTCATGAAATCTTTGCAATGAATTGTGGAAAGTGCACCTGTACTCGGGCTGAACTGTTGGCTGTCATGAGAGGTTTGGCAATCTCATGGAATGGAGGACACAGGAGAGTCCAAGTTAGAGTTGATTCGGAAGTTGTAGTTCGCTTGTTTGTGGAGGAGACTCCAGCCAACTCTCCTTACATTCATATCATCAGAAAATGTAAGGCTTTAATTTCTAGAGAGGGGTGGGAAGTTTCTGTTGGACATTGCTATAGAGAGTCGAATAGGGTGGCTGATTGGCTAGCCAACTTCGGTGTGTCTCTCGACCAGAAACTGATGATCTTCGAGGCGGTCCCAGGGGACCTTCGGGCTGTTTTATTGGAGGACTTGGGTGGAAGAGCAATCCCAAGAAGCATCCCTCGAAGGGATGAAGCTTAGGATAGCTTATTAGCTCTGTTTTGTTTTATTTCTTGTTTTCTTTATTTTTTGTTTCCTGCTCTTTTCTTTTCTAGTTGTAAGGTTTATCTCCCTCGGCTTCACCAAAAAAAAAAAAAAAAAAAAAAAAAGCATACAATAACATGCCATGTCGTACAATTTGTGCCTCTACATATTGTGCTTTTGCCGTTTTGAGCCGTGGCACACTTTTTAAAATCTAAGGCTTAAATTGAATACTAAAATTTGTCATTAAGTAGCAACGTAAGCTAAATTTACCAACTTTACCACTATAATTATTCCCTTGACAAGTTGTCATATGATAGATTGGAACATATGTTTTCGTTTGTAGTTGTTTAATTAATTAAAGCACTACTTCGTACTACATTTGTTCGTATCTCTATATAATTATTTAAGGCAAATCAAGAACAAAATCATATCATCTGGTTTTGAAGAATGGAGAAACTTTCCGATTTCGTCACGCAATTTGGTTTAATATATAGAAGTGGGGTGTTTTTGCGCAGCCCATTGTTTGTCAATATGCCGCTTCATCGTCCAGCAGTAAGTAATTGGGTGCATAAAATATAGTGTCTCCTTGTGTTTCTATACGACGCTTTATAAATCTGCCCCTTAAACTATGTTACCTATGAATATAATAATCCGGCTTTTGGCTATGTTTAGTTCACTTTATTATTGTTTATGTGATCTGATTGGACTTATATTTTCTAATCTCATTTTAATACGGACTTTTTTATTTTTATTTTTATTTTTTTTAATTTGACTAAACTTTGACAATATTTATATGCAAATATATAAGCATAAAATATTTCAAATGAGGTCTTATTCGATTTATATTAATTAGTTGCAATTTTGGAATATTTTATATCTCACAAATAATACCCCAAAGTTGCAACTAAAAAAAATTGAAGGTACGTAGTATATTAATGTATATTTTCTAAATATTTTTTAAAAAAAATTTTTAATAATATTTTTAAAGCGATTAAAAAATGCAAATAAAATGATAAAGTCTAATCTTATCTTATTATTTTTTTATATGAAATAATATGAACTTATTTTTTTACATTTATTTGATAAAAAATATGTAATAAGGTTATGAGATTAAGTGAACTAAACATAAGGCGTGTTCGGCAGTAGCTTTAAGTGGTTTAACCAAGTCAAATCAGTACTTAATAAAAAAAATTGTGTGTTTGGTAATTTAGCGATGGAAGCTAGGTTAATTGTTGTGTTTTTTTTTTTCATATTTGAAGGTAACAACTAGTCAGTCGCTACTATAACAAGCATTTATACTTAGCTTAATTATTTGTCATCACAGCTAACAACTTGTTGACAACTAACAATTACTCTCATAGCTAACAACTAATATCATACGAATTGAAGTAACTAACAACTACCACTACAACTATATTTTGCCGAATATGGCCATAGGCAGTTATATTGAATTAATATTCTCAACTTTTTTTTTATTCTAAACTTTTTAAATAATTGGAAATTAAAAGTGAGATATATGGGAATTAAAAATAGAACGAAGCAGTAGACCAAGCCAAGATGTGTAATTAATTAATACTCCGAAATAAGCTTCATATCTTAATACGAAAAAGGATAGAGTGTAAGCTATAAACACTATATTTAAAACAATCAAAATAACTACCTTACAAGTGTAACTATTATTTTGATACAAAGTTAGTAGGATTATAATGATTTAGAGGTGAAGAGTAATCCATGGAATTGGTTTCTCTTTATGTTGTCTCAAAATAATTGGACATACATCACTAATATATACTAATTAAATTCTCATCCAATAATTGTATGGGTAATGATTTAATTAATGCTAATATTGTCTTACTATATTGAACCATTATATTAATAATTAAGCGTGGTGCATGCATGCATGAGCTTGAGTTCAATTACGTACGGACTAGTGAAGTACATATAATAATATAGGTAGAGTGAGATAAGTGAGTGTATAGTACGAGTAGTATATAAGGGATTGATGTATGAACTTTCACTTCATGTTTTTGTAAGCCATATTTGCCAAAAAAGATAGAGTAATTAAGAAATACTTAAAGGCTCTTTATTATTAGTGGTAATCACCAAAGTATATTTCAGTAAACCTCTTAATTATTTTCTTGACAAACATCATTCACTTTTATTTATCCAGGTATGATGATCTATATCTTTCTCATTTACTTTGTTATAGTATATGATGTGCTCTCTCTATTCCGAACTATTAATAACCAAATCTATAAATATACTATTTATTTCAAATTGTTTCGCCTCAAAAAAGTTGTCTTTACATTAAGTTTTATTTGGAATAATTCTAATATGTCAAATTGAAACAAATAGATATGACATGACTAGTAGCTATGAAATTTTTTCAGAAATGACCTTTTATTTTAACATTTTAATGAGATAGAACCTTAAAAAGAAATGGCACTTAATTGGGACGTCAAGTTATTATTTTGTCGTTGATCAATCTGACAGGACCTTTGACCGGATTTCGATAATTGATTATGCTTTTTTTTAGCCATAACTCCCATGAGAGTGACAAGTGACTTCAATTTTTCTTCTCTTCTTCCTCTAGCTAAACCACCATATCCGGTTGTTCACCACATCGACCATGTCCTACCACTATTAACCCACCATTCCACCACCATCCAATAGCAATCCTCTTCATAACCAAAAATTAATCACATGCAAAGTGTTTTTTTTTTTAATAAAAACATGTTGAGTCTATGCAAACAAAACAAATTATTAATATAATTATGTCAAATCCTTTGGAACAAAATAAATGATATTAATTTTCTAGCATCATATACCGTACTTATAATTTATTATTTCATAGTTTACTGAGAGTTTGTTTTGTACAGCCGGATGTATCGTATACTCGAGGACATTTGCTCATTTAATCAACAAATGAGCAAATAATTATTAATAAATAAGCAAATTGTTGATTAAATGAGCAAATGACCCTTGGTGTATATAACACATTCTACAGTTTACTAATTGTAGGAATAATTGTTGCATTTTAACTCTTTTTTCTAATAAGATATACATCCTAAGTAGTTTTGTGTTCCAGCTCAGTATGCCACATATATTGGATTTGTCACTAGTACGTAAAAAGTATTGATCATAAAGTACATACAAGTAATTTAAAATAAAGATTATTGTAGTTATATTATGTTGTTGGTAACAACTCCACCTAAGATTAGTAACGGATCTAACAGAACTATTCTTTTTCATGATGTTTTATACTATTATGGATTATGTTATTGTTATGCTCCCTTTTGATTTGTTTCACATCATTTTATATTCTATTTGAGTAATGATACAAAGTTACATACGTAACTGCGGCTGGGTTACTTTATCAGAGGTTACTTGGTTAAGTGTTACTCGATCAGTTAAATTAGAGGTTACTCAGTTAGGGGTTACTCGGTCAGTGTTTGATGTGTGTCATCTGATTACACGGTACGACTAGCCACACAGAAAACGCGCTGGATTAACCTTATGTTAGTTTATGGCTTTATGGCCTTACAAAATTTAAGATTAATTATGATCTCACAATTCACAAACAAAATAATTATGAAACTATGTTACATTGTTGCAAATCTCTCATGCTTATCATTAATCACAGGCGGCCTAGTAGTCTAAGGAACATAGGTTGTTCTATACCTCTATGGCCAACAAATTTACATCAATATTTAATTTTTTTTTTTTTTTAATTTAGTTGTCACATTACTAGCTAGTATCCGAAGTACTAATATGATAACTGTTTGTTTTTGGACATAGATAGTGGCAGTTAGCTTGCTTAGCTACGCTCAAAGCTCAACTACATTCGCGGGCTATAATTGTACCATGGGCCATTTCATATGTTGCCAAGGTTGTGGAGCTGTAATAAATTCAGGTTCTTTAGTGAAAGAAAGCACAAAACGTAAAATCTGCTGGAAATTCTGCAAAATTGTACTAAAAAATGTAGTAGCAGAACTTATAAAAGAGGATTGGAATCACAAAGATACTGCAATGTACTACAGAGGAAGACAAGGCCAAGTGAAAGCACAATTAATGGCAAATAATGTGCCAAATCTTTGTCGAACATGTATTAACAAATCCGAGGTTGAGGTTGAGGCTGAGGCTGAGGCTGAGGAGGCTGCTGCTGCTGCTGTCACGAAAAGAGAAACTAAGGCTGCATTGGTTGTTGCTGCAAGGAAAAGAAAAGCCGAGGATATGGCTGTTGCTGCTGTTGCTGCTGCTGCTGCTACGGCGAAAAGAGAAGCTGAGACTCGTGCGTACTGCCTGATGCTGATGGTAGGGTGCTTCATTTGTGTATCAGTGAGTGTTGGTGTGTGTACTTGGTGTTTTATGAGGGGTTGATCATATGATAAATAATGTCTGAAGTATGTGGAAAGTCAGCTAAAAAATGTTCATCACATTTGAGTCATGTTATACATGGGAACATGACTAACAATCTGCACCACGTACTGATGACTGTTACTGTGTTACTTGGCTTAATTAATTGATGGTCGTCTAATTGATCAACCATTTTGTACGTGTGCCTTGGTTTGGTTCGATGTTCTTGGTTGTTTCTTTGAATATCATTGTACTATGAACAAGTGTTAGATATGCATTTTTTAATTATCATTGTAGTATTTATATTTGTTGTATAAGCTTATTAACTTAGTGCAATCGTACCATATATATGTCATACATGTTATTGGCTTCTTAGGTGTAATATTGTTCAACAACTATTGATTATTCATATAAAAAAAATGTGTTTCAATATAATATGAAAGGCGTTCAATAAAGTGTTGCACTTCTTTCTTCTTTTTTTTTTTTTTTTTTTTTTTTTTTTTTTTTTTTTTTTTTTTTTGTTATAGAGAAAGCTGTAAGAGGGACAAACATTGTAGACGTTGTTGGAGTTATGACAATAGTAATGCAAATCGGAAGAAGTTATTACCGAGCTACCTAGAGCGCTATCGTTCTCTCGGTGACAGTACACGAGAACAAGGCCGAGCTATAGCTCGCGGGTGAGCATGCAATAGCTCAGTTGCACACAAAGTTGCGGCAAGGCCGAGCTATAGCTTGCAAGTGAGTGAGTGATTCAGTTGCACACAAAGTTGCAATAAGGCCGAGCTATAGCTCGCAAGCGAGTGAGCGATAGCTCAGTTGCACACAAATCAAAGTTGTGACAAGGCCGACCTATAGCTCACTATCTCGCAAGCGAGTGAGCGATAGCTCAGTTGCACACAAAGTTGCGACAAGGCCGAGCTATGCTCACAAGTGAGTGAACGATCGTTGCACACAAAGTTGCGGCAAGGCCGAGCTATATTTCGCACGGGGGTGTGTGCGCAGCAAGCTAAGGCTGTTTGTGTGGTATGGAGTGTAAAAAAAGATATTTATTTATTTATTTATTTTGTTTACTCGTATATATACCCTCATTGACCCTAAAATTGAGATATACAATTTGTTATCTCTAAAACCCTACCTAAACAAATCAAACACAAATTAACCCTTTAGAGTTGTAACACGTGTCATATGTGACCTATTAAACAGGTTACCAACATGTCACGTTCCATAATTGACAGATTTGGGTTAATAGTCATTTCATTTTGAAATAATTCAAAAATTATTTTATTTTTGAAAAACCACTTAAAGGCCGTGTTATTCTCGGTAAATTTTTCTAAGAAAATTTGCCAAGAAAAATCTTTTAAAGTGACCTTTTTGTTAGAAAAAAACCTTTTAAAATTTTTTTGGCCAAAGAAAACTTTTAAAAAAAATTTGTTGTTCAAGAAAGCCAAAACCCACTTTCCGACATTGACTCACAATTCTCCGGCGTTGACCACGTCTTTTACAACATGTGCCACGCACATAACCCTTCTTTTCCTAATTACACCCCACTTTGGCTAATTTCACACCTTTTCCCTCCAATTAAACACTCTCTCTCCTAGCGATCGGTAAAAAGTCTAGCACTTTCGCATATTATTCTACTACAAATTTTTTTCCAGTTATTATAACAACAAACTTGATACCCGTTAATCCGTTATTCCTACCCTCCTAGTGCGACGATCCAACGCCGACGGAAAACTCCACCACTCCGGTTATCTCCTACTCTGAAATTTTGGACATTGATTATTTTTTTAGTGTTGGATTATTTTCTTTTAATTTTGACACAAATATCTCATTCTTCTGCAATCCCTAATCTGTGAAACAGTTCAAAATTTCTACTGCCTGCCAACTGTTTGTTAAAATGCCTCTTAGAACTTGAAAATTGTTTAATTCTAATTACTTCTGATTCTATTAATCATTTCTTAATTGGGGTTTTGCTGTTTAATTGTTTTTAGTGTTGCAGTTGTAATGGATAAGTACAGAGAAGCAAAGGTGACAAAATTTGAGGAATTTGTTGATCGTCGGTTGAAGCCTGATCTTGTTAAGGCCATTGCTGAAAGGTAACCCCTTTTGTTGAATTTATGTCTTTCGATATTTTGAGCTGTAATTAGATGCTTATGATAGGAAAGAACTAGCCCTTTAAGTGTTAATTTCAAAATTATGTTCCCACTATCTGAAAATTGGAAGATTCAAATAGGAAAAGTAGGGGAGCTTCAAATGGTTGAAATCAAATGTAAAAATTTGATGGGTGTATACTAATTTGATTGCTAAGCTATGGAAAATTTATTATGATATCGAGTTTGGCGTTGTTGAATGTTTATGATTCAATGAGAGAATTAGAAACTTGAGAACCAACATTATTTCCTTTATTATGGTGTGCCAACGTGTTCGTGTATCTGCTTGCAGGGACAAGATTTTTGAACGACAGAAGATATTGTATCCTTTTGCATTCAACTTACATGTTTGTCTTACCATTATAGTTTATGTTCTTGACCGTTTCTAGTGTAAATTTGTAAGTATCGAGTAAAGCTTTTACCTTTGATTTTGTGAGTCATTGATTGTTATGCATAGTTCAATAATGTTTTTGGAAGAGAAAAGCCTGTGAAAATGTACATATCTCTCATAGTCATCTCAATTATTTTGATCGTGCTTGTTCCATCAACTTTAAGTATTTGTTGCCCTTTATTTGTTTGAACAATAGCTCAGATTTGAAGAGGAACATACAGAATTTGGAAAAGAATAGTGTAAGCAGCCTCAAGACATTAGTTAATCTTGGATCTGAAGTGTACATGCAAGCGGAAGTGTAAGAGCTTGACCTGCCTTTCTGTCATATCTTATGAGCAAGTCCTGCTCCTTTGTCTCTTTCCTGGCCGTTGTTCATCCTAAGCACTTAATTATATATAAAGCTATATTATTATTAATACCATTTTTATTATTAATTTTTAATAATGTTTGTGGATATGTGCTTGCAGCCCTGACACACGCCGCATATTTGTAGATGTTGGATTGGGATTCCATGTTGAATTCACCTGGTCTGAAGCCTTAAATTACATCGCAGCGAGGGAGGAACGGCTAGCCAAGTAAAATAATCTTTTCTTTTTATAATCTATTTTAGTACAATCTTTTCTTTCTTGTCTGAAGACTTTGTTGTAGACAATAATGGTCAATATGAAAATGCTTTTGGTGGATATATGTAAGGTAGCAGTTATAGGGTTTTGCCATACATTGTTGGCTGGCTGTGGTCACAATTATTGGTGGCTTAGGTACTTTTTTTTGCTCTCAACAACTACAAATGTTCCTTGTCAAGATGCTTCAATTGCTTATGATGTCATGTTAAACATTAACAATAGCATCATCATTACCTAAATGCATTGAAAAAGGCTTCTGTTAGAGGCAGGGATAAAGTGGGTTGAATATGAGCAACCCCTGGAACAAAAATGTGCTGTTTATTCTATAACCATTCTGATAACATTGTCCACTATGACTATCACATTTAACTTTCGTGTTTGCTCCATTTGTAGGCAAATAGAGGAATATACTCGCATGATAGCATCAATCAAAGCTCAGATTAAGCTGGTATGCATATTTCTTGAACCATTTTTGTCGTTGCTTCTTAAGCTTGAGTAGCTATGGTAGGATGGTTCACTTTTCAAAAGATCTTGAAATGAATAGTTGAACAATGTGCAATTGACAGTGGCTCTCAACTAATTCATGCAGGTTTGTGAAGGGATACGAGAGTTGCTTCAGATTCCAGTGGAGTAATACCTTTTTTGTAGTGGTTATTTTGAGGAATCTCTCCTGAAGTCCTGGACATATAGCATTATGGATGATCTACTTTCAGTCTGGAGTGAGCTTCTTTATATCAGAGTCAGGATTAATTATTGGAACTTATCAAATCTCTAAAGTGATAGAAATGTAAAGATCAGAGCGAATGACAAACTGACATTATGTCTGCTAATTTAGGTTTTGTGATATTAGTTTGCTTGTTAGAAAAAGCACCATATACATTTTTCTGTAGATTCAATGAAAAAAAAATGTCTTCTTCACAAAGTGTTTTATAAATTCCTTATAATTAATATGCCAGAGTTGAGTTTTCATATCCTATCAAATTTATGAAACCAACTCAAGGTATGTTATCTTCTAGAATTAAGGTCCTTTGTTGACAGTAGTTACTTAGAAAAAATGAAAAAGCATTACATACAACGTAGAATTTAAAATTTGGGCCAATTATCTGGTTGACACTGAGCAATAGGGAATTTGTTAGGAATATAGGAAAATATATTATTGTGATATATTTTCCATATATATCTTATGATATTATATTTAGGATAATAATATATCTTAGTGATATTCTAAGATAGATTTATGGAAGTTTATATGATAGAGTTTATATTGTGTAGGTTATCTTATGTAGGCTATAAATATTAGCCAAGATCATCAATACAATTCAAGCTATTCTCTCATAAATAATTTGTCAGAATTCCTAGTTGATCCGTGGGGTAAGAAAATCCTATCTATGTGAATTCCAAATCTGCCCTCCTTTTTCGATGATAAAATGCCATAATTCCTTATTTATACCCAAATTTTTGATACGTGGGAGTGATTTTCATTGGGATACATGGTTTTGGGTATTTTCAAGAAAGTATAATCATTAGTCTCTTCGGAGACATCTCGATAAAATTGGAACGACACAGAGAAAAAAGTATAATAATTAGACATTGGAAGTAGTTGTAACCCTGGATCAACTTTTTTTTTTTTTTTTTTTTGGGTAGATGAACACTTTAAAATCGTGCAGATTAGCTGTTAGAAAATCTGCATTTTGATTCAACTTTACAAGAGTAGTTGCATCCATGAAACAAATGTCTAAATTAGATTGAAAAAGGAGAATGTTTTCACGGTTCCTCTCGCCACAGGTCAGCATGATAGTTAATATCAGGAGCCATTTCTCCATGCTTCTTGCAAGAGTTTATACCTGACGACATCCCTGCCACATTTCCCCTTGGGCATCCAGTTAGGTTTCGACGAGGCAGATTCAATGCAAATGTTCTGAACATTGATCAAAGCTAGAGGTACACTCAGCTTATCCAGCTCATCATCACTGTTATGTGCTTTTCTTAGTAATGATGACCCGCTTCTCTTCTGAGCTTCTCCTAACAAACTCGAGAACAATGCAGCTGGAAGAGGTGAGTATACTACTGGTTTTGCAGCACAAGGAAAGCTTATAATATAATCATTTGTAGTCTCATGAGGATCCTGAGTAGAAAAAGAATAATTCAGCCAAGAAAATAGTGGAGAAAAGCTTACAGTTCAGCAAAGAAATATGTTACATAGAAGATTAGAAGAAGCAAGGGACTAACCTCAGATACAAAAGCCTCAAGAACTTCCACTGAAATGGGATCCGGTGAGAAATCATCCGGTTCAAAATTGGTGAAGACCCTTTTGAGAAGAGTTCCGCCAAACATTGGGCATACCTTAAAAGTTGTAACCCAAAATATCAGAACAAAGAATTTCAGTGGTGACTACAAACTTACAGGTTTATGTTCTGTTCTACCAATACAGGAGGAAATAAATGGCTAATATCTAATATATTAGAAGGGCGTCGCATTTAGCTATATGTTATGAACTTATGACCCCTAGAAACATCATTAGTTTAGGGCATGTGCATTATTACTGTCAGTTTCTGTATTTGAGCAAGCTGCAAGCCCTTAGCTAACAGTCTGTAACAGACGCCCTAATTTTGCAAAATCATCTAATTAGTGAAATAGGTATTTGGTTATTACAGAGTGTGAATTTTTCTTTCCAATGCCAGTTTTACTCACCTCCTTCCTTGTGGTGGCATCAGCAAGCATTCCAAGGGGAAGCCTCATAAGATCACCCAATGCGTTAAGGAGATGGAAAGCCTTGACGGCATCTTCTTCATTGGATTCATTTTGATCCTTTGATGGGTGATCATCTTCAAGACCAAAATAATCACTGAGCCATTTCGACCAGCTTCCAACCTGGTTACAAGTTTAAGAAACCAAGCAACAAAGTCCATATCATTCAATCACTCCATAAACATTTGGAACAGAAACTACAAGAGGGTCAGATACTACTGTAAGTTACTAACAGCATTTTTCAGTTGAGCACCAGCACCAAAACTTGATTTCCCTGCAGGGATGGGAAGGACTTTAAGTTCAGTGATGGGGTCTGACATTGGATCTGTTGGCATCTCTTCTGAATCACGAAGAATGGCATTAAACATCGCTACATCTAGCCTATCCACCAAATGCTCCATTACCTAGAAAGCAAAACAAAAGTAAATATCACCACAGTTCTGATAGATGACATGCTAGTGTAAATGGTTGTGATATAACTGAAAAATCAGTGGAAACAAAGATAAGTACCATTTTTGACAACATTGGCAAGCAACCACAATCATGACCTCCAGCTCGAATGGGGCAAAGCCGCTCACAAGCATCATGAAAAGCTTTCTTCCAGAGCTCTATTGAAAAAGTTCCTTGTTCTTGATCCCCTAAACCAAATTTCCATCTCTGAGTTTTCCTTGAGGTCAGCCTCTTTCCCTTTTTCTTCTTTTTTGCTGGCTGCATATGCGGGATAAAACTCTGTGGAAGTACACAAAATTTAGAAAAATAAGTACTTAATATTGACATTTAACCTACAAGTGCTACAACAATATAAGAAGAATATCAATGGCACAAGTTGTACTGAAAGGATATAGGCAAAACCTGCCACCATATGCCCTCAACAATGCGAAAGAAGATCCAAGCTTCGACCTTCTCTAATGCCATGATGAATGTATGTGGATCTTCCCAATCACCCAAGCTATCTATTGAGTCATTTGAGGAAGATTTTTTCTCTGACTTCTTTCTTCCAGATTTAGTATCAGCGCGAATTGGTTCAGGGAGAGAAGGGAGATCTTCAGTTACTTGGCTCACCATAGATCTTAGTATTATCGTGTTTGATAACCAAAAAGTCAGCCTGTACATCAGCAAAGCATTCCAACACAAGGTCATTCCAGTTCAAATCAGTAAAAATCAGTTTTTATCAGGGAAAGTCATGCAAATTCAACCACAAAAATTGTAACAAAGAAATGTACAACAACTTGAAATTTGAGGAATGGTAATACATGGTTTTATTTCTCGGTGTAGTTCATACCTTGTAACATCATTTCCACAAGCCTTAGAAACCATAACAACTCCTGATACTATTGTTCTAGCAGAACTTGCTCTGTTAGTTTGTGATTCCATTCTGCAGACATGACGATAAAACCTTGCAAGTCTTCTAGCCGGTGCATGGACCTTCCTTTTAGAGTTCAGATGCTCGGCTATCACTGAATACAGTCCAATCTCAAGTGCAGCAGCTTCTCTTAACTCTTCCTCGAGCATCTTAATTTTAGACTCGAGTTCAGGTTTATTATCAGATTTTACATTCTTCTTTTCTTTCTTGTCACCTTTTCCCTGACTTTTGGTATCAACTTGCACCTCTTTTACAGAACTCTCTTCCTTTTCCCTGTCAAATAAATGCAAAGGAATAGGAGGACCATTGGACCTTGGAGAATCAGTCGGAAGTCTGACAGATTTTAAGTGCTTCAATTTATCACCAAAACCTTGCAGATCAAGCCCCTTTTTCCCAAATTTTAGAGTGCTAATACTTCTTGAGGTCTGTTTTCTTGTTGTAGCCACTTCTGAGAATTTGCCAAACACATTAGTATTGCTTTCTAAGCTCCTCCTTCCATAGGCCCAATCATCTTCTCCACTATGCGTGTGTTCCTTTTTCTCTGTCGAACTCCTTGTCCTTCCTTCATCATTTTCAGGTACCTCTGCAGCACCCCCTAGCTCCGAATTCAGACCCACCTACAAAATTTCAAGGTTCAAACTCATAAATTTAAGTTACATTTTCTTTCCTGCTAATCAGGATATACTAGAAATATGGCTCTCATTACAGCATAAAACAACATAGAATCATTATACATTTATACTAAGGCAAAATAAACATATACATCATTCTAGAACTTGAAAACACAATGCTACATACAATATACTTCTTAAGCAGTATAACAGATGAAATAAGACTACAAAAAAGAAGCTGCAAAATACTTACATTGACAAAGTTAAGCATTTCATCCATCTGAAAAGCAGAATTCCCTGCACGAAAACTCGAAGTCCTAGAAATAGCAGATGCATATCCGTCATCATCAGTAACAGAAGCAGGCTCAGATTCATTATCATCACCTTGCTCGCTCATCATTCGTAACACAGACTCAATCCCTTCATTGTCAAAAGGCTGAATCTGAACATAGAGGAGAGGTAGAGCATTAGCACCTTTCGAAACCTTTTTAGTAATAACGATTGGCGCTGTCATTGCCTGAACATCTCTGATGATTCCAAATTCTGCAAGGTTAATAACAGCAGTACCTAAAAGTTGACCTTTTACAGCTTTATCCTTTTTTGGCTCATACAAGTGAAACTCCAAGTTATTCTTCTGAAAACCATGATTATGATTGTTATAACTGTCTTTGCTCGTTAATGTGACCGGGAGTTTAAAGAACTCGTTGAACTCGATTTTCCCATCTTCGAAACCATTAAGGGAAGGCACACCAGGAGGTAAAAACCCGGAATTTTGCTCACCATTTTCCCATTGGATTAACACAGTTTGTACAGAACATAATGCAACTGAGGGCGGCCAAGGCTTGATCTCGAGTACACTTACAATATAGTCGACTTGAAAACAATTTCCCTTCTTCTTCTTCTTTCCTAACAACATTACTATGATTTTACAAGAACAACAAATGAAGAAATAACCAATGTAGCTAAAAATCAAAAAATGAACAAAAGTTGGAAATTTGGATTGAAAATTCTAAGAAATTTTTTATGTTTAAAAGACTAAATGATATTTATAAAATGAAAAATGCCGGTATCAGCGGAAATTATTGAGCCTTCCCATGTCTCATCTGTGAAACAGACTTCAGTGCACGTATCCCTCAACTATTTCATCTTAAAACATAAAATATTGTTATTGTATAGTTTTAATTTAATTTAATGGCCTTGGAATCTATACTATGGTCAAACTTTATATTATACAAAGTTACTTTTCTTTCTTCAGATTACGTTAATTAACTACTTATTCTTTAGTTTAAAAACAAAAACTTTTGTTAGATTCAACTTATTTCAATTCCGACATACTTGGCCATGTTTTTGCTAAACAACATGTGTTATAGTCCTGTTATTGTTTGTAGTTACATAATACAACATCGAAATGGAGGTAGTTAAAAAAATTATATTTTTATAATACACATTTAGTAACATCTATCCATATACAAAATAACACAAAAAAATGGTTAAAATACGGGTTAAAAGTCAAAAGTATGCTTAGTAACTATATCAGGATACTTGGAAGTAACATTTTAGAAAACCGGTTTCCCAGATATCATTTAAAACTATATCAGGACACTGGAAGTAACATTTTAGAGAAACGGTTCCCGGGACATCATTTAAAGATATACGCACGATGGATTAAGTAGGACTCCAGATTAATTTAAACAAATGGAGAAATGTACAATGATATACATAGAGAATTAAATAGAAACTGAGGGTGTGGCACCTTTTGTAATTGAAATCCTGCCAAAGTTAGGTCATTTACATTCTTGTTGGGTATGGACAATAAATAAGACTGATGAGACAATGACTTCACTCAATTACTTGGATTTCTGTCTGTCTGTATCAATTTTTCATCAGAATTCAGAAACTGAGGGCCAGCCATAAAATGAGTCTTCTTTGATAATTCCATAAAACATTGAGTCAGTATATATGATCTAAATAGTCTGTTTTTAGTTTATGTGGTCAGAAGCTGAAGCGGTAGAAGATTTGAGATTGATGGTAAAAATAAAAAATTAAAACTGTAAGAAAGATATTTATTTTTTTTCCCAAACAAATAATCTGTAAGAAAATCTGAGTAAGAAGGACTATATTGGCAGTCATAGTAGAAGAAATCTGGCACTATCTGTGTGCAAGAATTTGAATGGCAAGGTGGGGCGGGAAGGAGCAATCGCGGCTGTTATGTTTACTTAGGAAGAATTTGAATGGCAAGGTGGGGCGGGAAGGAGAAATCGCGGCTGTTATGTTTACTTTGGAAGAATTTTTACTTGAGAGTGTTAGGGAATCGGGATTGATGAGAAAAAATATTTACAGGGTATCTTCCTGCATATTTCTAATATCCTGCAGTGAATTTTCTTGCATTCGGGGAATCTGTTAAATTTCACTGTATTCGGGAACAGGTATAGAGCTATGCATCTATCCCGGTTACACCCTTTGATGAGCCAATGCACATGCAATCACCAGAATCCAAGGGATCACAACATCAAAACTAGTGGCCGAGGGAATTCTGTCTCAGGATCATATTACAGTTTAAAGACTTGAAACATCCAATAAAAAGCTACAAATTTAAGTATTCTAATTTCTCCTCGAAGGTTTTCCGCAAAACTTTGACACCAGCTGCGAAAAAAAATTAAGATTGATCTGATACGCTATGAAAAACAAGGATTCTAAAAGCATGGTCTTAAGAAATGTTTTGCATTGCCTTACACCAGAAAACAACATGAACAATATAAAATTTTTGTGTCCGTCCAGACACATTCAAAAAGTATGGAGTTATTGCGATAAAACGAATACAGCCATGTTGTTGATACATCTTCAAAACGAAACAAATTACTGGGACATACATGTACTTGAGCTACCTCCTGGATTATACTTAGAGGGCAATCCCTTACAATCTCTTATTTCAACAATTATCCAAGAATTGAAGGTCTCCTGTATCAAATGTGACAGAACAATGTCAACCAATATGAAAACCACAGCTGAAGCATTTCAAGCAAACAACTCCTGAAACCAGCACTGTTTAGCTGGACAGAAATAATGTGACACCTTTTATTTTTTATTTTTTTTTAATGGATGTGACACTTGGTATCATATAGGAGAGATTTTTTTTTCTTCCCGTTTTCGTATCGTTATGTGGGAAATTGTTTTCCGTGTTTTAAAGGGGTGACATGGACTCTTTCCTCTCAACCTTTACCATATAGAAGTACAAAGGAAAGACTAGAAGAGAAGCTCGAGGCATATGTCCCTTCTTTTAGAAAGGCTTATGCTTTAAACCCATACAAAAAGATGCATTGAAATACAAATTAGGTAGGGGAATAACAACATTGCACATGAAAAGGAAATTTTTTTTTTAACTGAAATCCTTGCATATAGAAAACATTGAAACAGAGCCCACTGCCCACATTTTAAAAGATATGGTTTAATACTGTGTAGAAACTATAGAAAATAGCCCTCTCAGAATAATGAATTTCGTCATTATCTGCATGCATGAAAAAATGACCAGCAAAGAGAAGGCTCAAACCTGCATAAGATAATCTAAGCAGCAGCCTCAAGCAGACCTCTTTTTTCAACCTCGAGCAACTCCCTGGCTGCATGATCTTTGATCCTTCTCTCTAGCTCTGGCCGGAAATGCCTAATAAGACCCTGTACAGGCCATGCAGCAGCATCACCTAAAGCACAAATGGTATGCCCCTCGATCTGCTTTGTTAACTCTTGAAGCATATCAATCTCCTCCAACTTTGCATTTCCTACTTTCAACCTCTCCATAATCATCCATAGCCACCCTGTTCCTTCTCTGCATGGAGTACATTGACCACAACTCTCGTGCTTGTAAAAATATGATAGCCTTGCTATTGCGTCAACAACATCAGTAGATTTATCCATCACAATTACAGCAGCAGTCCCCAAACCAGATTGAACAGCCTTAAGAGCGTCAAAATCCATCAGCACATCATCACACAAGTGTTTAGGAAGCAAGGGGACCGAAGAACCCCCGGGAATCACTGCAAGTAAATTGTCCCATCCACCTCTCACTCCACCACAGTGCCTCTCAATCAGTTCTTTCAAGGGGATGCTCATTTCCTCTTCAACTGTGCAAGGCTTGTTGACATGACCCGAAATGCAGAATAGCTTAGTCCCTGAATTGTTCTTCCTGCCAAAACTAGCAAACCATTCAGGGCCGCGCCTTAGAATGGTGGGGGATACAGCAACTGTCTCCACATTTGTGACGGTTGTAGGACATCCATAGAGTCCAGCATTAGCAGGGAAAGGAGGCTTCAATCTCGGTTTTCCTTGCTTCCCTTCAAGACTCTCCAAAAGTGCAGTCTCTTCACCACAAATATAGGCACCAGCACCATAATGAATATAAACATCAAAGTCATAGCCAGATCCACATGCATTCTTGCCCAAAAGCCCAGATTCATAGGCTTCTTTCCTCGCCTTCTGCAGATTCAAACGTTCGTTAACATACTCACCTCTTATATATATGTAAGCGGCACTGGCCCTCATTCCTACCCCCGCAATTAGGCAACCCTCAAGTAACTTGTGAGGATCATGCCTCATAATTTCTCTGTCCTTGCAGGTTCCAGGTTCACTTTCATCTGCATTGACAACAAGGTACGAGGGACGACCATCAGATGCTTTTGGCATGAACGACCACTTGAGACCTGATGGAAATCCAGCACCACCACGTCCACGGAGACCAGACTTTTTCATTTCATTGACTATCCAGTCAGAACCCTTCACAACTAAGTCCTTTGTTCTATGCCAGTCACCACGTTTCATAGCACCTTTAAGAAAGGGGTCATGCAGCCCATATAAATTAGTGAAAATACGATCCTCATCTTTCAGGCCACCAAAATGAGTTTTCTCTGGAGGAGGAGGAGGGGGAGGAGGCTGAGGGGTACTGGATGTTGAAGCAGCCTGGGTGTTGAACAATCTGCTATAGCCAACTCCCCAGCTGTCACAGTGGCGCTGAATTTGCCCTATTCTTTGAAGATTAAGAATGCCCCTCAGGGGTGCCTGTGAAAAAGTATGTTTAAGGTCAGATGAAAGGGTCATGGAAGCTGCTTATCATTTAGAAATCACGGCATTAAGAATGAACCTCAAACTACTTTAATTACAAAAATACTGCTATGATCATGAAGCAACTTGATCCAATTTCATAAACCAAGAACAAACATTTTTATAGAGCTTTAACTTCTTATAGCTAGAAAACGAAACAGATGGTCATCTTCATGACCTAGATATTATCTTTCAAGCCAAATTACACAACACTCCTTTTCATTTCCATTAATGAAATCACTATAGGCTCATTCTCTTGATTAAATAAACAATCCTTTCGTCAATGTGTAAGGTGGATAAGAAAATCTTCAACCAGCAATCCACTCTACTAAGCTCAATTCTTGCATCTTAGTATTTGTTAGATGTGTGCTATCAACTCTACAGAAGGATCACCGTCTAAATACTATAGTGTGATCGCAAAACCTTAAGGCTAACAAAGTAACATTCTTGTATTATGCATTTTCAAAGTACTACTTATTAACATCATTGTCCAAATCATTGTCCAAAGATAAATTCAATAACAATCCATTTTGCAAGATCTATAAAGTAGCTCAAAAACATACTTTAATCACCTACCACATTATAAATGACCCTTACATTAGGAATTCCCCTCGTGAGGAGGACTTCCTAATGATTATTTTCCTTACCTTTATAAACAATATACTACCTCTGTTTCATATTATGTGCAACATTTATAAAAAATGGTTGCTACACATTATGTGCAACACATGCATCATTATCTTTCTCTCTCCATTCAACACTTACACACAAATTTTGTCTAGGAGTCCGTGCAAGCTCATTTGTTGCGCATAATAATAATATAGAGGTAGTAAATGACCCTAGAAGTTCCCTTGAATCAAACAATGAGGTGCCACAATTTTGTGGACAACTATCATGATTCCTGAAATTTCATGATTCATTCATTTCAATCCAAATACTGCAAATTATATTTCCAACCTTCTCGTGCTTTAATGATCTATATTTCAATACACTTCTGATACCAAAGTAACATGGGAAAAAATGACAAAGTTCCCAGATAGATGAAGAACAGAATAGCCAAGTAATGTCATCTTTCTTCCTAATTAGGAAGGCACAACATCATTTTCACCTCGAGCAATTAACCATTTTTCTAACACTGAAAGGTTAACCTAACTATATTGATTAAACCAGCTCAAATTCATTGATATTTTGTAACCCATATAATCGCGAAAAATGCAGCAATAGTTCATGGTATCCAAAACCCAATATTTAAATTATGATCAAACAAGCTCAAATCAACTAATCATCCATTTAATCCCTAAAAAATGCGGCTACTGCCCATCATCCATAAAACCCCAAAAAATACCTAAATCGAACAAAACCAACATTATAATAAGAAAAAACAACGCATTTCAAAGCAAATACATAAAAAACCCACTAAAATTAATCTTATATAAGATCTAAATGCAACCAAAATTAACCTCAGAAAACCCAAATCACACCATTAATCAATACAAAACCAAACAAACAAAAACTGGAAATTGATGGGGAAAACCCCATCAAAAAATACAAATAAAAATGCGCAAGAAATAATTGAAAAGAAACAACTTTAAGAAATTCAAATGACAATAAAGCGTACCATATTAGCAGCAAGATGAAAGCTTGAATTGTGGGTGAATTTGCGATTCAGCAGATTTGACTGTGCGTTCTTCGAATAATAAGAGTTTAAAGAGGAGAGAGAAAGAAAGAAGAAGAAAATGATCTGGTGTGAGAGGGTATGCTTTATGAAACGTGGAATTGGGAGAGTCGTTTTTTGTTTACGACGATGTTGAGTGATTTTGACGGCTGTGATTAATGGCGGTGTATTATGATGTGATGATCGAATGGTCCACGTTGCTTTGTATTTTATGGGCTCACCTTAATTTTGGATTTGGGTTTATTATTTGGTCTTTTTGTTGATGGGCTGGATATTGTGCCCATAAAAATTTATACCTCTAGCCTTTGGGTATATGTTTGCAATTGTCAATCGGCAATTTTCATTATACACTCGGGTATTCGGTTCGTGATTCGTGATTTTTTTTTTATATGAAGTAAAGTGTTACATCAGAAATGTGAGATGCTTATACTGCGATGGATGTGTAGTCATACAAGAAAGAGTCAGTTGAGGAATGAGATGAGTCAGAAAAAAGTAGGGATTACATTAATTGAGTACAAGATACGAGAGAATCGCTTAAGATGATTCGGCTACGTAAGAAGGAGACCGATTGAGGCTCTGATAAGAAGGCTTGAGGAATTGCAAAGTGTTAGAATCGCGGGGGTAGGGGGAAGACCAAGGAAAAACATAGAAGAGACTAAGGGTGATTGAGAGTGATATGAGTGTTTTGGGAGATGAGGAAGATATGGTGTTAACTAGAGTAGTGTAGACTGTAGAGGGAGAACATTTCATGATTATATATATACTTTGTTTATTTTATTTACAAATTTATTGATTTTGTCATTATGTTTTTTACTCACACATTTTTACCATAGCTTCAAAATTTCTTAACTTTTATTCTGAAGGCTTTGTTTGGTTGACGTGGGAATTAAATTCCCATAGGAAATTGCATTTTATGGGAAGTTATTTTCCTTGTGAAATTCCTAGGAATTTCCTAAATTTGTTTGGTTGGCAATGTGGGAATTAGAAATCCCATGAATTTTGATTGACCTAGAGGGGGCTAGGTAATTTACTTCCCTTGTCTTGTAGGAAGTTGAAATTCCCATGAATTTTCACTTCCCTCATTTTTGCTTTTTTGTGTCAACAAAATAACTCCACAATTTCTCAAATCCCATAAATTTCCACCTCCCTCATTTTATGTTGTCAACCAAACAACTCCTTAGTTTTCTTTTAAAACTCTCTTAATTTAACTTGAATGCCTTTACTTTTTCTCACTTTACACACCTTTTTACAAACTTTTTCAACCGTTATTCTTGTGATATCCCTTTTTCATTTTGCGGAATGTATCTTTATTACTTCTTTATAACAATTCATTTTAGCTGACCTTAAATCATTTACACATTATATACGTGTATAATAAACTTTGTGTAGAGGTGATCATGGATGGCTATCTTAGGGCAATGCATTAGAGTGGACTTGTGTAAATTTTATGCCACACTGAAAATTTAACCAAAATTTTGTTAAGGAATGGTAATAAAAGGATAAAATAATATATAGCTATGTATTTCATTTTATATTAAATAGTGTTACGTTCTTAATTAAATTCATATGTGGTATACCACTTTTTATAAGTACTCGTAGAAAATTATACGTTAATCTGCTGTTATAATGACAATTTAGATTTTATAATGAAAAATTTAGTGTTATTTGTGTCTGTAGTATAATAGCTAGGAAGCCTAGAAGGCCTAGAACACACAGAAAATAAAATGAGATAAATGGTATGTATATATGGAGTACATAAAATGATACACACTTTAAAGAGATTATTATTGGATAACCATGTCATTTATGTAGAACCCTATTTGCTACTCTTTACTTTAAAAATTCACATCCTTATCACTACTATTGATTTTACAAAAAAAAAAATAAAAAAAAAATAAATAAATAAAATAATAATAATAATAATAATAATAATAATAATAATAATAATAATAATAATAATAATAATAATAATAATAATAATAATAATAATAATAATAATAATAATAATAATAATAATAATAATAATAATAATAATAATAATAATAATAATAATAATAATAATAATAATAATAATAATAATAATAATATATGTTGTGATGTCTTTCTTAACCCCACAACTTATGAGCATGATGATGGCTAATTTTGAGTTAGTGCCTATGTGGTCATCTTTCACCAACAGGAAACGGATGAAGAAGCTAGCTAGGAATGGGGTCAATGGGGTTATAGTGTTTTATCCTCTACTAATTTAATTTCATTATTTAATTGGGATTTCATTTTGATTATTGTCCAATATAAATCTTGATCTCATTAACATTAAGATTTTATCACAAATTTTGAATTTGAATTATTGATTGTAACCTATGAGTATCAAATCAATTAATAGGTCCAATTTGATATATATTAACCAAAAAAATTAATAGGTCCAATTTTTTTTTCTTTCTTTTTTTATTTGAAAAAAAATTATAAATCTAATCAAACTTACCTTTCAATTATTGAAAGATAACATGTCTAAGTCATACCCCTTTGACATCTTGTATGCTACCTTAATTGAATCGACATAAAGGATAATAAAATTTTATATATTAATCATTACTAATATGATATACTCTGTGATATTTTTTTTTTTTAATTTAATATAAATTTTTAATGTGTGTCAAAATTTTAATATCATAACTAAAAGAGTGCTCTTTCAATCCAACCAAATCTAACCAATTAATTAGAGCCATAATATTTGCTTCTATCCTAATGTAGCACAATTCACAAATCCAAAAAAAACAACATAATTACCAAACAAACAATTATTACAAGGATGAACTCTAACAATATCTTAATATACAAGCAAAAAGATAACCCAAATAAAATTTTGTGAGATATCCATACTTTAAAAACATGATTGATTGACCACTCATCCTTCCATTTTTTCTTATACATCTATACTACATTCATTATTAAGAGTTTTTAAACTTCCAAGAGTTTTCAAACATTTCACATTCGCTAGTTTGTATTGGATATGCTTATAACCTAAATGAAAATGATTTTTTTTTTTACAAAGTTAATTACTTTAAGACTTTTTTTTTTACAAGTTTTCCTTAATATTAATGGTTAAAATTATGCAAGTACTATGTGTCAGTCAAAATGTTGTGATTATTAAAAAATAGAAATTTTATACTACCTCCCATCCAAATTAGTGAGATATAAAATATTCTAAAGTTGCAAGTAATTTGGACTAGAGGTAATATATCCCAAATCCGATATCTATAATCTATATGTAATAATGGGGCCCACTAAATACTTTATTTAAAAAATTGATCAATAATACAGTATCAACGACTGATGAGTGTAACGGCTAAAAATGGTCACTGAAACTCCAAAGTCCAAACCCCCACATTCCAACCATCAAACTCTGCGCACACTCCATTGTCTCTCAGACAATTAGGAGAGAGAAACACAGAAAATAGAGGAGAGAGAAACTCAAAACCCAGCTGATCACACAACAACAACCGAGGGCAAACACGTAATTTCCCCCAACCCCGCGAAAATACTATGCACGGACTCCGAGTCTACAACAACTCCTCCGGCAAGTTTCACGGCGGAAAACAGATTTTTCCGATGACTTCCGGCGAATCTGCGGCGGCTTCACAGCGCCTTATCGACGCCATTCTCGCCGGAGATTCGAAGCTCGCGTTTGATCTTCTCTCCGATCCTTTCGTCGACGTTGATTTTGTTGGTACTGTTACTTTGAGGTCTCTGAAGACTGAACTTGTTCCTAATGGTGAGTCGACTCACCGAGTTGTCTCCGAGTTTGAGGAGTTTCGGACTGATGTTACTGCTTTGTTTCTTGCTGCTCACTCTGGGAATCTCATTCTCCTCAATAAATTACTGGTATTCATTTTTATTACAGTACTTGTTTTTTTCCTGCTTTTTTGGCTGGATTAAAGTGAATAATATGTGGATTTGTGTGTAAAGGTGAAAAAAGTTTTGATGTAGAAGTTGTAAGAAAACTTTTAGAACAAATTCGGATTAGTCGGAGTCTAGTTAGGCTCTAAATTACGGACCGGGTTGGGTAACTCGAACAGAAAAATTAGTCGGAGTCTAATTAGGCTCTGAATAGGTATATTTTGGGTCGAATCTGAATTAGTCCGAGTCTAGTTACAGACCTGGTGGGGTAACCCGAATAAAATTAGAAAACTTTTGAACTGTTAACTAAAACTTTAATGCTGTTATTATTTCCTATTCTAGAGGAATTTTGATTTTTTATGGCTTCAATTGGAGTTCTGTTTGTACTGTAAATTGATTTTGGTTGATTTAGCTCCTTTTTTTGCAGATTTTTGTGCTGTTTTGATTTTCGCGGCTTAAATTGGACCTTCATTGTTAGTAGAAAATGATTTTTGAATTTATAATACTAGATAAAGTTCTGGAAAAAAAAAATTCGAAAATGTCTGATTTGGTAGTTTTCTTATTTATTGGTTTAGGAAAAACTTTGAATTTCTGGCTAAATTTATAAAACCTAAAATCAGAATATATATATATATATATTTTTTAAGATAATACTGTAAAAAAGTTGATAATTTTTGTAAATTTATAAAACCAAAATCATAATTTTAATTTGTAATTTGTGGATGATAATTATTTTTATTTTTTCCTCCTTCAAACGGCCACTTTGACTTGTAATAAGTAACTCAAAATTTAAGGTCAAACTTCCAATTTCAGCAGAAATAAAATTTCCAATTTCACTACTCTTTTAACAAACTAAAACAGAAGATTTTTGTCTTTTGTTTAACTCGATTGGAGGAGGTTCTTTAAGCGTAAACTATAGACAATATTTAGGAATGATCTAATTTCTTGCTTTACTTGAGCTACAAATCTTACATAATATGTAGACAGATCATCGGTATTCGCCTACTCTGCAGTTATCATGTAGACAAATCATTGATACTCGACTACTCGGTAGTTGTATACTATATAGTACATGGAGACGACTCAGTGATACTTCATACTCGGTAGTTGAAACACAATTCATGCACAATTTTGCATTTTAGCTTTTATGTGAATGATTTTGAAACAACCTTTTGTCTTAGAATTTACTGTGACTATGTGGTCCAATGGTTGTTGCTGTTGTTGTAATTTGGTAAATTTAGTTGAGTTGTGAGTATTTCTGAGGTGGTTTGTTGAAATTTTATGTCGTGCCAATTGCCAAATAGTCGGAAATCAGACTAGGGAAAAACTATTTGTGCTGGATCATGGAAGATTGGGATCTAGATCTCGTACGATTTCTTAAAATAAGTTTTGGATTTTGGCAGAACTGCAAGTGCTAAACTTATCAGTTTATTAAACATATGTTTTGTTGCAGACTTTCATTAAGGAGAATGTGTGTAGGAGTGGATTAAAAAAAGAATGCTTGATTTAGTGATGCCATGTTCTTGTTTGATATGCATATTTTATAATCAGTCTTTCACTAGTATTGAGATTAAGGGATAAGTATGCCATGTGGGTTGAAATGTTATCCTATTAAAAATTAATACCTAGACATAAAATTTCGGAATTTTGGTGTTACTTCATGTTAACTTGTGGTACGGTGGTAGAAGGAGATTGCTACATTTAGCCGTGATACTATAAAGTAATCACTATAGTTGATTTGGAACTGTTATTTTTCTTATTATTGTAGGAAATACTATGTATCTCTGTTGATAGTTTCACATAAATTCTTGTAAATGATACTGTGAGTTGCGGAAACATGACAGAGTTTTAAAGCTGATGTAAATAAGAAGCTCTTCCGAGGCTATGCAACAACGGCAGCAGTTAGAAGTGGTCACATCGAAATACTTGAAGTTCTACTGAAAGCAAGGGTATGTCAGCCAGCATGTGAGGATGCGTTGTTAGAGGCAAGCTATGTGGGACGGCCAAGGCATGCAGAGCTACTCATGGGTTCCAACAATATCAGTTCACAAGTTGCTGTCCATGCCCTTGTCACTGCTTGCAGCAGAGGCTTTCTTGATGTTATTCAGGTGTTAATTAAGGTAATTACGCCGTCTTTTAGAGGAATTTCCTAATTGCTTGTGGACTTTAATTTTATAGCCGTAGTAGTGTTTAGGTCACAGAGGCACTCCCAAAAAAAACCAGTACTAACTTCCTCAGATTTTGTGTTCACCGGAAGCAATTTCAATTTTCAAGGCCCTACTCTTTGTTCTCTTAATCATTAAATCCTTCAAAATATTTATATGCTAAATGGTGCTAGATTTCTAGTTCTTACTATACAAATTAGTTAAAGCCACAGAGGCAGGCAGAGCTTATTGAATGACCACTACATAACTCATGTCTGCTTTTGTTATTTCTTCATTTTTATATGAATGCAGTGTGGAGTGGACACTAATGCTATTGACCGCATGCTGCTCCTGTCATCAAAACCATACCTACACCTGAATCTTGACTGCAATGCAATTGTTGCGGCCATAGTTAGCAGACAGAGTTCTGTTGTCGAATTACTGCTAAGGGTGAGTGACCAGGGGAGTACTAAATATACTTGGATTTATGTAGGTGTATTTGACATTCTTCCAATAATACATCTCATTATACAAATAAAAACAATTATTTGCCACAGGAGGGTGTCCGGACAGATACTAAAGTCAGGTTAGGTGCATGGTCGTGGGATCCATCAACAGGAGAGGAGTGCAGAGTGGGTGCTGGACTAGCTGAACCTTATGACATTGCTTGGTGTGCTGTTGAATACTTTGAAGAAACTGGTAGTATCTTGCGCTTGCTCCTTCAGCATCTCTCCCCTAACACACCTCACCTCGGAAGAACCCTTATCTACCATGCCATCCTATGCAACAATGCACGAGCGCTTGATGTGTTGTTGAGTTGTGGCGCAGATGTGGAATTTCCTCTAAAATCAAGTAAAAAAACTGAAATCCGTCCTATACATTTGGGTGCACGCCTTGGGGAAGTGGAAATTCTTTGGCGTCTCATAACTGCAGGCTGCAAAATCAATTCCAAAACCAGTGGAGGAGAGACTGCAGTTATGATATGTACTAAATACAAGCACAAGGAGTGTCTTAAAGCACTAGCTTCAGCTGGTGCTGATTTTGGGCTGGTAGATGCAGCTGGTGAGTCTGCAAGCTCCATAGCAGGGTCCACGAGGTGGACATTAGGTTTCCAGCAGGTAATCCTTGATGTGATTAGATCTGGGAAAGTAGTCAAATCCAGTAACTCTGCAGTCTTTTCTTCAATCATATTTGTGGTTCAATCCAATGAGATTCAAGCATTGAAAATCCTTACAAAACAACCAGATGTTGCTCTTAACGAGCAGGATGAGAATGGGTTTACAGCAGCTATGTTGGCTGCAGCAAGTGGTCAAGTGGAGACTTTCCACTTGCTTGTCTATGCTGGAGCTGATATATCAGTAAGCAACAAGCGTGGAGAAACAGCGTTAACTTTATCTGAAGCAAGCTGTAACCGAGAAGCTTTTGAGCAGATAATGCTGGATTATGCCCTAAAAAATGAAAGTCAAGGGCCTACTAGTTCTTTTGCCTTGCATTGTGCAGCACGACAAGGGGACTTGGCTTCAGTTCGAAGGCTAACAAGCATGGGATACGATGTCAATGCTTTTGATGGTGATGGGTATACCCCATTGATGTTAGCAGCTAAGGAAGGCTATGGAAGCACGTGTCAATTTCTGATCTCTCGAGGTGCAAAATGTGAGACCGAAAATGATAAACACGAGACTGCACTTTCACTGACGAGGAAGAACGGCATTGGGAACGAAGCAGAGCATGTGATACTTGACGAACTAGCAAGGGTTCTAGTTCTATGTGGTACATGGGTGAAGAAGCACACCAAGGAAGGCAAAGGATCACCACACTGGAAGAAATTGAAGATGATTCGATCAACTGGAGTGCTGTACTGGGGCAAGTCAGGGAAGAGGAATGTGATTTGTCGGGCAGCTGAAGTTGGTCCCAGCATAACATTCCTTGGAAACAGACCGAAGACATGCAGTGACAAGCAGTCAGGGCTGTTCCACGTAGTGACCACCAAGAACCAAGAAGTGCACTTTGCCTGCGATGGAGTGGAAGTGGCCAAGTTGTGGGTGAGAGGGATAAAACTAGTGACAAGAGAAGCCATTTTCGGGAAGACAACACTCCGAGCTATATTCAATCAGGAATTTGGGAGTTAAGTTAATAAGAAACTACCCTATTCACATGTGTATTGCTAGCTGTTAAATATCGTGCCTTGTAAAAGATGATCAGTTTGTAACTAGCAGGGACAATATTGATCTTCAGTAGTTAACCATCAGAAGTAGAGTTCAGTTTAACTATTACTCGTATTAATATAGCTCTTCGTATAGCTAGCTAATTGGAGATGGCAAAATTAAGTGTTTGAAAATAGAGCTAGTTGATATAAGCCAGTTAGAATGTTTTCCAACCCTAAGAATAATAAGAAGTTGCACATTCAACACTTTAAAATTTCGCCGAAGCCCCCTAATTATCAAGACATGATAATTCTAAGGGTCAATTTAATCCACCTAAATTAATCATCAATATGAGAGTAATTTCTGGTAGCAAGTTTTAAAGGAGAAAGTTTCCAGGCCTTTCTGTTAGTAGGCGAAATTTTAAAGGAGAAAGTTTCCCATTCTTTGTCACAGCTTTCCCTTCTTAATCATCATTGTCGGGTGTTGCTGAGAAGTTTTCATTATCTTCGGGTTCTTGAGGCATGGATTCTCACCATTGTTTGCGTTACATAAGCCATGTAGCTAGCATACGTTCTTCCTCTTAATCTGATATGAGCCCTAACACGTCTTTACTGATGTTTATTTCACACTCACAACTTTGGCATATTGGTTAACTTGATGTCTTAATCAATTTGTATCCACTAAACTCATACTGTAGTACTCCGTACTAAATTTGCCATTGTCTTTTTCTGATTAGATTGGGATTGGGTAAAAGAGGATAAAAAATATTTCCATCTTTGTATGGCGGATTGTTTGAGGCAAACAACATCTCTAGTCTTTACACTTTTGTTAACTCATTTATAACTTTCTTCTTTTTGAAACAAATAAATAAATAAAAAATACGGAGTAACACAAAGATAATGACAATAAAGCTACACTAATTCATAGTACCCCCGTTTCTTTTTAGTTGACACGTATTCCTTTTTGGGAAGTTTTTTTTTTTAGTTGACACGTTTTCTTTTGGGGTAAATTTTTTACCTTGTATTTACAAGTTACCCCACTTTCTTTTTCATTCTCTCTCACTCTCTCTCCTCTCCTTAATATATGTACCTAAATCAAACACGTCAAGTCGTCAACTACTACGTAAATAGAAACGGAGGAAGTATTATGGAGTATTTTATAAGAAAATACACTCTAATAATCCTAATTATTGCCGATTTACTTCTAATAATCTCAACTTTATTATGAGTTTGCCTTTAATGGTCCTAATAACCGATGACCTTCTGAAAGAGTTATTATTATTATTATTATTATTATTATTATTATTATTATTATTATAGGCATGTGTCAACACTTGAAGCTACTATAGCCTATAGGGGCTTGGTGATCTCATATTCTATTATTTTGCAAAAAAATATAGTTTTGCTTTTGTAATTATCAGCTATTCAGCTTGCCTTTGGAGTTTGTAAAGATTCTATTGTTTTTTTTATTTTTCTTCTTTAAAAGTAAATGCAAAGACTAGAAAGGTTTTTTACCCTTTGAAAGTGTGATTATATTTTAGACCATGGAACGTAAAAATACCATGTTTTGAACTGAAATTGCGATAATGTAGTTCTTCCTCTATGAATCTATAACACAATCAATCAAAATTGATCCGTGAAACAATTTGATCTATGGATGGCGTTGTTAAAGTAAAGATCGTAATGCCAAAAAAACCATATAGTAAGCCCCTAAGGCATAGATTGTTGACACTAATAATATGCAATGTTTTGCAAGGCAAAACTACCATAATTCTGAATACTGATACATTAATTCCTGCCCTTGTGACCAAAGAAAGGCAATAGGGATGAAGAATTACCGTGCTTAAATCACACTGGTGGAGAGCTGTACATCTCTTTTACTATGGAAGACCTCAAAAATGGGAGCTGCCAATGAGCTAACTAATATGCAATACCCTGTACACAGTAAACAATGGTAAGTACACAAATATTCCAACAAAAATAACCACTGATTCAAAAGATACATGTAAAGTTTTTCCCCGAACATGAGCTCTCCATAATCAGCTGTCAATAACAAGAAACTACTACTCTGTATAAATCTCAAAATGATACAATTTCATGGTTATGGTGAAGATGAGAATTCATCAAATCAGCAAAATCACGGCCTATAACACAACTACAATCAATTTCACCTAGTAAATGACTAATACCTGTGGGCTGTGGCAATATAGAATTATAGATAGCTCTTATCCTAAAGCTACTTCTTCACTTTACGAGCAAGGAAACGCTCTCGAGCTGCTTGGATTTTACTATCCCGATCAGCAGGAGACTCGACTTCCTTCACTTCCTTCTTTGACACACCTTGATCATTCTCTTTAATGCCATCCTCGGGATCAGTGAAGCCCCCACTGAGTTTGTTGATATCAAGAGTCTCAAGCTTCTTTAAGATGGGGGAGATCCATTGCATTTTCTACAGTACACACATTCCGCATAAATGGACTAGATGTTGTAATCAACTCCTGGTACACAACATAATTCGGAAGCATTCCATCCTCATCGGGTTGCAACACAGATGATGGATGTACTTGAACAAGCTGAGACTTCAACCCAAGTGTTCGATACCCATTATGGCGAATCATTCTTTCAGCAAGCTGATTAGCATAACCAACACATAATGCCCTCCTCAAGTTTCTGTAATTCATTTTTCTCTCTCTGGACTGGTGTTTCCCTTGAACTTCTGTAGCACATTTGGCCATCTTCTGCATTAACTGACACAGCTGCCCACGAACATCTTTGACAAATGACATCCCTCGTATCTGCAATCCATACTCTTTACACCATTCAATATCATAGCCTGTTTCATTCCACAACTCAAAAATCTGCAGCAGTTGTATATGATCACCCAAACCTCCTCCATCAGGAAGCTTCAAGGGAGTGTGCTTCCTTTTCTTTTCAGACCCTTTAGCAAAACTAGGAAGCAAAGAAGTCTCAGCCGATAACATGGCAGCAATTGTCAAAGCCTGTGACAGACTTCCATTCTCATTGGCTGCTATTAGAGTCCTAGACAAAGAAGGCTCCAACGGAAGCTCAGCCATGGTTCTTCCAACACTAGTTATCGCTCCATTCTCATCTATTGCATCAATGAGATACAACTGCCTAAGTGCATCACCTAAAGAAGCATAAGAAGGCGGGTCCAAAAAATCAAACTTAAGGATATCAATGCCAGGGAGGTCCAAGGACTTCAAATACAGGACACTCCCTGCAAGTGAGGTTCTCTGTATCTCAGGCACTGCGGCCTCCATAAAATCATCTTTATACACAATAGATGAATATAACCTATAACATTTCCCGGGGCGTGTCCTCCCAGCACGCCCCGCTCGTTGATTAGCCTGCACTCTACTAATCTGTACAATATCTAATGAATACATCCCAGTTTGAGGATTATACTGTCTTTGCTTAACATAACCAGAATCAATAACATACACAACACCATCAACAGTCAAAGAAGTTTCAGCAATATTAGTTGCAACAATAAATCTCCTACAATTACTCGGAGGAGGGTTAAAAACTCGAACCTGTAACTCGGGTGGCAATGACCCATGAAGTGGATAAATCACAGCATCCATCACAGAACCTTCCTCTAAGCTCCTAACTCGATCCTCCAGCTTCTGCACCAACTTCTCAATATCCTCCTGACCTGTCATAAAGATCAATATATCCCCTTCAGGCTCCCGAACGTGTATATCGATCGCCTTCTTTAACGCCGCCTCGACAAAACTCTTAGTCACTTCATCCGTGTATATCACCTCCACCGGAAACAGCTTCCCAGGCACATTTAGCACAGGACACCCATTAAAAAATTCAGAAACTTTCTCCCCTTCAAGAGTTGCCGAAGTAATCAAAACCCTAAAATTCGCCGAATCACGAATACACACCAATCTTTTCACAAGACCCATCAAAATATCCATATTCAAACTCCTTTCATGAGCTTCATCTAATATTATCACGGAATATGATCGAAGTTCTGAATCAGATAAGCTCTCTCTAAGAAGAACACCATCAGTTAGGTATTTGATTCGGGTTTTTGTTGAAGTTCGATCTTCGAATCGAATTGCGTACCCAACTTCTTCCCCAAGTCGAACCCCCATTTCTTGGGCGACACGGCGTGCGACGGAGACGGCGGCGACACGGCGAGGTTGTGTGACGCAAATGGTGCCGGAATCGGCGAAACCATGCCGGAAGAGGATTTGGGAAAGTTGGGTACTTTTGCCGGAACCAGTTTCTCCGATTAAGACAGTGACGAGGTTGTTCTTGACTGTTTCAACGATTTTGTCTTCGAATTGAAGAATTGGGAGCTTATCCATTGAAATGGAGTTGCAATGATGGCGGAAATTGTGATTGCGCCGCCGTTTAGCTGGAGGTTTTTGGGCGGGACTGAGGGGTGCTGTTCTTATATCCTGCGAGTATAAGAATGACAATCCAAATTCCAAACTCTCTAGCAAATACAATTTTATCTGCCAGATAAACGCATTTATGTTAAACTGATGGCATTTCTGTAAATATATTGAAAAAATATGGTCATTTATTCTATATTTTTGGTGAGCTGTTCAATTACTGTTTGCAGATTGCATTTATGTTTGGTGAAAGAAATTACACATGTATCCCTCAACTAGTACATGAAAAGACGCATGTACCCATCTACTGGTACTTCAAAAGACGATTATACCCCCCAAATAAACAAAATTATCTGGAAAATTAACTGGGCATAGCTCCTAGTTTCCACGGGTCGCGTGCAACTAGAATCTAAAGAACGGAGATATATAAACATTAAAGATACTTTCTAAAATAAAATAAAGTTAAAATTTTATGATAAAATTATGCGTTGATCGGTGTAATCTATACTTAGTATTTAAAAACACAAACCACACATTACTCATATGCCACATGTCACCACAAATCACTCATATGCCACATGTCACCTTCTTTATCAAAAAATAATGTTCATGTCTTTATGCATTTTGTAACTTGCAAATTTAAGAAGGAAATTAAGTATTTCAACTACACCAAAATAAAGTCGTAGTCTTTTCATCTCCTAAACTTAAAATAAAGTAATAGTAAAAAAAAAAAAAAGTTGAGCTAATTAGTTCACATTATATAAATATATATATAAAGTACAATAAAACAATGCTGACTCATATAACACAAATAAGCAACACATTACAAGGAAAATATTCTAAGTAATAACCTGTGCATGGAACGGGCCAGAAGGCTAGTTAATGTTAATTTACCATTAATATTTCTTTTTATAGATTCTTATACATAATCTTTAAGGCCCTTAGGGCTATGTTTATCATTTTCCATAAATTATAAATCTGATTAAAAACTCGTAGTGCTTCATTTAGGCATAAGTGAATAAGCTAAATGAGCCTAGCTCAAACCATTTTGGCTCGTGGATAGCTCATTCATTTTGTTTGCTACGTTCATCTTGTGCCACAGACGGTAATTTTAAAATTTGTTATCCATTCTATACTATGTTTAGTGTGCTCATTTAAAAGTCTATTTTAAATTTGTTCAAACCGAATTAAAAAAATAAAAAGCACGGAGTAATGATTATTATTTTTAGGCAAAATTGGTCTTAACATCATAAAATATTACTCCGTAGTTAATTACGATGAAGGTAATATGTACTTGTTTTGGGTGTTTTTGTCCCTCGGGAGAGTTACGTCACGAAGTCTGATCCGGCTGAGCTGTACCTGCAAAACAAACGGAGACACCAATTGGGTGGTGCTCCGCCTCCGACGCACAAGTTAGGAACTTGAAGGGAGAAAAAGGTGCGGAAATTTAGGTAGGGATCTGCTCGGATTCCAAGCTCAGGTGTTTCTCTGATGTGAGAGAATGCAAGTGTAATAAATGGTAAAAACGTGCCCCCAAAATGAGGGACATCTCCCTATTTATAGGGTCTTTTGAAATTGTGCCCCTGATTAGGTCACTGAACCCTAATCATTGGTGGGCTGCGCGTTTTGCGGCGTTCTCGGGATTTGGGCCTGAAGGCCACCATTTTTCCCTTTATTTCTGGAGTGACACGTGTCAAGCAGGGATTGGTCCACTCTGGACCATTCTGAGGCTGACACGTGTCATCCTCTGATTGGGCCACGTGGCAGGGTAAAATTACCCTAAACATTTGCCCCTCACAGATGTGATGTGGCACACCACGTGGCATCTGTGACACATGTCACGCTCCGGTTGGCGGTAATTTTACCATAAAGAAGTAACCGTTCACCTTCCGAGTAAATTACGAAAATGCCCCCATATTTACCCTCTATATATAGCCGTTTTATCCTCATAATTTTGTACGTTTACAAAAATTTTCTAGAGAGAAAAACTTTGAGAGCAGAAGTCATCCGTTTGAGTCAGACGCGAGTAAGAAAGTTTGTTCTTCAACGACCCAGCCGGACCCGCCTACCTTCAGATATCAAATCCAAAGGTACCGTCTTTGTCTCTCTCAGCTTTTTTCTTTTTTCACCGCTTGTACATATTTCTTGCAATAAATGGATGCATCACCAACACACACGGCACAGCCTAGGTTAGAATCCAGCCGGTCACCAGGGACGGCTGAGTCTAGGACTGGGAGTGCCGTCTCGGGGTGTTGGGACCACCCTTTGCCTTGGATTCCGACCAGTTATGTGTCTGTGCAGGACACCATGGCTCGGACAATGCAGACAACAACTGATCCAAATTACAGGAGCGAAGGCTTAGGCGGCCAAACGCCTGAGGGAGAAACGTTTGGTCAGGGAGACCAGACGGCTCTGGAGAGATCCCCTCCGCGCGCCCCTTCAACCCCTGCTGACTCTTTTTTGGAAGAGTGCGACCAATGCGGCGACGAGGCCGCCTCTGCCCCCTTGACCCAAAATGAGGAGGGGACGGAGAGCGACAGCTCCGCCTCTACTTCTGAGAGCAGCGGCGATTTACCCCTGCTTGAGGATAGCGAGGAGGAAGAAAGGAAAAAATGGAACGAGAAGGGCGATCCCTTCAACATCCACGTCTCCTGCAAGGACCGGATCCAAATGGAGGAGAACTTAAAGAATTTTACCCAACTACACCCGCTAGGAGACGGGTATAGAATCAGGGTGCCGCTTGAGAATGGCACCATCGCCTGGGGGGACGATCAACAGAACGCCAACAGCTATTTCGGCTGTTATGAGGCGGCATTCAAAGCTGGCCTTCGCTTCCCCCTTCACCAGGCGGTGAAGGCAATTTTAAGAGGCTACGGCCTTGGAGTCTGGCAACTTACCCCCAACTCTTGGACAAACATTCTGGGGTATGTTGCCGCCTGCGAGTTCCAGGGGCTTAACCCCGGCTGGGAGGCTTTTGCTAGTATGCACTATCTTAGCAGAAGCCCAGGCGGCTGGAGGGCGTGGTACACTCTAACCACGCAGCCTCAGTATATGATGACCTTGGACAAGGTCTCAAAGTTCGATGGCTGGAAGCACATGTTCTACCTGATGTCAGCCCCAACCAGACGGGAGAATTATGAATTCCGTCTGTACAATAAGAAGCCCGACTTGTTGGGCAGGAAGTGCGCTCTTCCCCGGATCCCAGAGGAAGATTTTGACAAGATAATTGAGGCAGACTTTTTCGGCCTCACAGACGCAACTCTGTCAAACGGGGAAACAATAAAAGTTCCCAAGAACTGGATCCTCAAGAGCGCCTGGTTCAGGGATGAGTGTTTCCTAGCCGCCTGCGGGCTAGGGCACATGTTTACAAAACGTATGCGCCTGAGTTTATATCCGTCTGTAGTATTTTTCTATCGAAATTGATTTATGAAATTGACCAATTTCTTTCTTTTTACAGAAGAAGCATTAAACATGTTGCAGTCGGAGAAAACTCCCAAGCGGTCTTCTGCAACCATCCGCAAAGATCTTGCGGAGAAAGCTGCGGCTGAGGTCAAGGCCAAGGTATCAAACGCCTGACCCTTTCATAAGTTAATCCTTTAAAATCATTTTTCCCAGATGCTAACCTTAACTTTGGTTATTTTTGCAGGGAGGAGAGGTTGGAAAGTCGTTTGAGAAACAACTTAAACGGGCTAGGGAGGAGAACCCCGCCGTTCTTAACAAAATTAAAAAAGCCACCTCTGCGTCAACTCTTGGCGCCTCAGCCGGGCATCAGCAGATGCGGATAGCGGGGTGAAACGAGAAGATAGGCGACAGCTTGTGCCTTGATCTCGTCAACCCCTTATCAGCAGTCGCGGGGTTCACCACGCCTGCAAGCGGTTCCCGCTTGGCCGGCTCTGAAGGTAAGAACCCTTTTGAATCCCCGCTTGAGTTGGGGTGGCCTTTACGGGTGAAATTCCACTCTAAACAGACGTCATCTTCAGACGGCCGGCAACAAATAGGTGCTGCCTTAGTTTCGCACTCATCACGTATTGATTGTGGTGCAGATTAATCTCCCCGCTGGCCAGACGTCCAGAAGCACGCCAAGGCCATGCTGGAAGCCGTCCGGAAGAGGGATAAAGACAGTATCCCTGGGATTGAGACGTTCAATCTTGAACGCATTCTATCCCTTCTGGCTGAGGTAAGAAACTTGTCAATTCAATTTTATTTTTTCCAAGTGTTTTATCCCGCCTGCAATACTTATGCCGCCTGACCTTTTGCAGGCCATGTTGCGGGTGGACGGGCTCAAACGTCCTTATTCCCGCAAACGGGAAGAGGTAAAAAGGGCCAAGAAGTCCGCCATAGACGCTGATAATATTGCTTTACACTCGACTATCGTAAATGAACTTGAAACTAAAGCAATAATTATGACACAGGCGTCTAGAATCCAGCAGCTGGAGTCAGATCTGAAGATGGCCAATCAGCGGGCGACGGATGCTGAGACGGCTAAGAAGGAGGCGGAGGAGGCCCAGAAGAAGGCGGACGAGAGCGCCAAGAAGGCTGATGAGGCGCTCAAGAAGGCCCAGACGGACCTTGGCACACTTAAAGGTGTTTCCGAAGAGAACACCAAACTGAAGACCAAGGTTCAAAGGCTGGAGAAGGAGGCTGCTCAGGCTCAGATAAACTTTGCAGCAACCCTGGAGGCGGAGCAAAACCGCCTTGTCGCTGAGAGTGACGCTGACAATGACGCCCGTATGAAGATTGTCTGGGCTGCCTTGTACCCAGACGCGGATTATAGCATCTGGGCACTTGCGCACAGCAATGCCGAGTACGTGGTGTACTTGAGAGAACAAGGCGAGCTAGAGCCTGCCTCTTTCGAAGCCTGGGTCAACTCCAACAACGAGCCGTCCGCGCCTGAGCTTCCTGGTCCTGGTGAAGCACAGGAGATACCCTCAGATGATGAGGAGAAGGAGGAGGACCAGGAGGCACTGTCTGCAGGCCAGAAGTGACCATTCAGCGGCAGTATGCCAATCTCAGCTTTTTTATTTTTTCTTTTATTCAGCGGCTGTATGCCAAAACTTGCTTTTTTCGGCCTGCGTACCGAGTATCCTTGTATTTACCGGCTAAGGAGCCGAGTTAATTAACAATTTCTTTCTCCCGGACGGGGTCCGGTTAACATTTGATCCACTACAACCGTTTGGTTGGGTGGACTTTTATGAAATGCACCGACTGAGTCGGTTTTTATCATTTTGCATTTGAATTTTTATTTTGTGCAAATTTTAATTTTTCATTTTTGCCTAACTTATCAAAAGCATGCGATTTTTTGCCTAACTAGCCAATAGTCTGGTTGTCCTTGCCCCTGGACGGCTGTGTGATTGGTTTCAAGTGGAGTTGGTTGATTGACTTGAAAACGTCTGATGCTGCAAAGAGCATGATATGTTTGTAAGTCAATCAATCACAGTAGTGATTGTCCCAAACCAAGTGCACAACCGTACACCGACAGGCGTTCCAGTTACTACCCAGACGGTGCTTATCTGTCTTGGTAGAGATTTCATAGCCATTGCACGTCTCCTTTGCCCCAATTAAGGTAGGAATTTGCAATTTTGGAATAAATAACCTAAGTGAGTTCTTCAGCCGGTGACCGACTGATGCCCCATGGCATCCGGTATTCGGCAACTTGATCATTCTTCACAGGTCATTTTGGTCAGACGGCTATGAGTTGACCAGTTTGGTCGTTCATTTTTTGCCGTCTGCATGGGTACGTAGAACCAACAAATAGTCTGTTCTCTGCGACGATTGCACCCGGAGGGGTGTCGCCGGACGCCTTTGTCCATATTGGGACAGACGATTTTATAAAATGAGCAACCATCCGGCCATTTTAGCCTCTGGTCTTGTTTGAGACCGATTGTATAGCCACTAAACGTTTTTGTGCTTAGTTTTTAGTCGAAGTATTGAATTTACACTAAGTATCGAACTTAGTTGTTTAAAAAAACGAGTCCGTCTGGGTATTACCCAGACGGACAGGCAATTATTTAATCTTACCAGGTATCAAACTTGGTTAGGTAAAAGAAAAATCCGTCTGAGTATTACCCAGGCAGATAATCAAACTTAGTTAAATGAACAAAGTATCAAACTTAAATAGACAAGAAATCCGAATATCCGAGTATTACCCAGGCGGTCAAACAAATGTAACCTTTACTAAGTATCGAACTTAGTTAGGTAAATGAAAAATCCGTCTGAGTATTACCCAGGAGGATAATCATACTTAGTTAAATGAACAAAGTATCAAACTTAAATAAACAAGAGATCCGAGTATTACCCAGGCGGTCAAACAAATGTAACCTTTACTAAGTATCGAACTTAGTTAGGTAAATGGAGAATCTTCATTAATTGACTCACTGTTTACAAAAAGTTTACAGTCTCAGAAGTAGTACTTTTTTAGATTGTCTACATTCCAAGTTCTAGGCAGACGCCCGCCGTTTGGAGTTTCCAGGGGGTAGGTGTCATCCCTTACTTCTTCATAGATCCGGTAGGGGACTTCCCAATTTGGGGTTAGCTTCCCCAGCTCATTGGCCCTACCGGTTGCCTCCATTTTTCGCAACACTAAGTCGTCAACTTTCAAAGGATGTTTGTGTACTTTTTTGTTGTAGGCTCTCGTCATTCTCAGACGGTAAATCTCATGACGCAAGGCGGCATTTCCCCTGCGTTCTGGAAGTGAATCTAATGCTAGGCGCATTGCTTCCAAGTTTGCCTCTTCATCATATAGCATGACTCTGAGAGTCGGCTCGTAATGTTCGATGGGCAAGACGGCTTCAGCACCGTAAACCATGAGAAATGGGGTTTCACTGGTTGCCCCTTTTGCTGTTGTCCGGATGGCCCAAAGGACATGGATTAACTCTTCTGCCCATAAGCCACCGGCTCTTTCTATTTTCTTCTTAATGCCGTCTGAGATGAGTTTGTTGAAAGCTTCAACTTGGCCGTTTGCTTGGGGCCGACCAACAGATGCAAAATAGCTTGAGATCCCCTGATCTCCCAACCAAGTTTTTATCTGAGGCGTCTCAAACTGAGGACCATTATCAAACACCATAGACATAGGTTACCCATACCGGGTGATAATGTTCTTCCAAATGAAGGAAATTACGTCTGAGGTCTTGATGTTTTTAACCGCCTCAGCCTCCACCCACTTGGTGAAATAATCCACAGCCACCAAGATGTAACGCTTTCCGCCTGGAGCAGGCGTGTAAGGACCTAAAATGTCCATGCCCCATTTTGCAAACGGGATTGGGCTGTGGATGGCCGTCAGATCAGTAGCCGGACGGTGAATGAGTTTGCCAAATTTTTGGCACTTGTCACATTTCTTCACCAATTCCTTGGCGTCTGCCTCAAGAGTAGGCCAAAAATAATGTCGTCTGGCTCTGACGGCTAGGGACCTGCCGCCTATATGAGAGGCGCAGAATCCCGAGTGCAAGTCTTCGAGAACTTCTTTCCCCTTTTTTGGGGTGACACACTTCAACAAAGGCTTCAGAAACCCCGCCTTGAAGAGTTCTCCATTTTTCAACTCGAAGCTTGCAGCTCGCTTTTTCAGTACGGCTGCTTCCTGTGGCGAATCAGGAAGTGTACCGTCTGAAAGGTAAGCCCGGATGCCATCCATCCAGGTAGAGCTTCGGTCCAGAATTCCAATGGGATCCTCATAGATGCTTCTCTTTTCAAGAACTTCCCAAAAGACTGACCGAGGCGTATCATGGCAGGCGGAAGACGCCAGCTTTGACAATGCATCCGCCTGGTTGTTTTCCGACCTAGGCACTTGACTCAGATGGAATTCCTCAAGTGCCTTGGTCTCTTCTTTGACTGCCTGAAGATATTTAATCATAGCCGGATGAGTAGCCTCGTAGCTTCCCTCATACTGGCTAACGACCAATTGAGAATCAGAGTAGGCGTCAATTTTCATGGCCCCTGCCGCCTTACACATGCGAATGCCGGCTAGCAGGGCTTCATATTCCGCCTCATTGTTAGAGGCTTGAAATTTGAAGCGTAGTGCATACTCAAATCTGTCCCTTTCAGGAGACTCGTAAATTACGCCTGCACCACAGCCGTTCTTAGTAGAGCTCCCGTCTACGTACACTTTCCAAACCTGATCAAGATTATCCGGAGCCACCGGACGGGTCATTTCAACAATGAAGTTGACAAACGCCTGACCTTTCACTGCCTTTCTTGGTTCGTAAGTGATTTCAAGACTTTGCATTTCAATAGCCCATTTCAACATTCTCCCAGATGTGTCCAAGGTAGACATTGGCCGCTTGAGTGGCTGGTCGGTGTAAATCACCACCGGGTGTGCCAGAAAGTAGGGCTTCAATTTTTTGAAAGCCATATGCAGAGCAAGGCCAAATTTTTCAACCATGGGATACCGGAGTTCAGCATTTTTAAGAACATGGCTAATGAAGTAAACCGGGAGCTGCACGCCGTCTCGCTCAGCAAGGAGAACGACACTGAGGGCATGATCTGAGACGGCTAAGTACATGTACAACGTCTCCCTAGGTAAAGGACTGACCAACCTAGGTAGAGAATGTAAATGCTCTTTCAACCTCTGGAATGCCGCCTCAGCATCCTCCCCCCATTCAAATCTGGTTTTCTTCCTGATTGCTTGGAAGAAGTAGAGGCACTTGTCGCCTGACCGGCTGAGGAACCTCCCCGGGGCGGCCAGACAGCTGGTGAGTCTCTGCACTTCCTTGACAGAACGGGGGGACTTCATGTCTATCACCGCCTGTATCTTTTCAAGGTTAGCCTCTATCCCCCTTTGATCAATCAGGAATCCGGGAAACTTCCCAGACTCAACACCAAAGACGCATTTCTTAGGATTTAACATAACCCTATGCCGCCTGAGGGTGGTGAATGTTTCTCGGAGATCAGCAAGGTGATCCGTCTGTAGCTTGGATTTGACTATCATGTCATCAATGTACGCCTCCACATTCCTCCCAATCTGATTAATGAAGACCGTATTAATCATCCGTTGGAAAGTGGCAGACGCATTTTTCAAGCCAAACGGCATCACAGTATAACAGAATAACCCCTGATCAGTGACGAAGGCCGTCTTCTCTTGATCTTTCTTCCACAGGGGTATCTGATGGAAGCCGGAGTAGGCATCCATAAAGCTCATCAAGGCGTGACCGGCTGTAGAGTCGACCAGACTGTCAATCTTTGGAAGCGGGTAACTTTCCTTTGGACACGCCTTGTTGAGGTCTGTGTAATCAACACACATGCGCCAGGTCCCATTCGGTTTCTTAACAAGGACCACATTGGCCACCCAGTCGGGAAAATTACAGGGCCGGATGAACCTGGCGTCTAGCAGCTTTTTAACTTCGGCAGCTGCCGCCTGACTTCTTTCCCCGCCGTGGTTTCTTTTCTTTTGCCGGATGGGCTTCTTTTTGGGGTCCACGGCGAGTTTGTGGACAGCGAGATCCGGGCTGACGCCTGGCATCTCTTCCACTTCAAAGGCAAAAATGTCTTTGAATTCCTTCAGCAGAAGGTGTAAGCTTGCACCCAAAGTAGCATGAGCAACCGTCCCAACCTTCACAGTACGTTCTGGACGGCTTTCATCCAGAACGAGATCAATACTTTCACCAGCCGGTTGAGGGCGGAGCTCATCTGACCGTTCACCGGTCAGTGATTGCTATTTTTTCTCTTTCTTCACCTCCACCAGCAGAGGTGCCTTTCTTTTCTTCCCGGCTGCTGGTGGGACAGGCGCAGGGTCGGCATCCTTGACATTGTCAAGGTCTATTGGTTCCTGGCCGTCTGGGGCCACAGTGTCTCTGACGGCTGAGAGATAACATGCTCGGGCCGTCTTCTGATCCCCATTCAGGGAACCCATGATAGGTTGTCGTACACCTGTCAAAAATAAATTCCTAACAAATCCAACTAACAATGTAGCAGGGTAAGCAGGGTCGAATCCACAGAGAGATGGTATTCAATATAACCTCTAAGAAATTGGAGAAACTAAACAAGTCACGAAATTCGGATAGAAAAGTAGTCTAAATTAAAAGAGGGATAAAATAATTAATAAAAAGACCTAGGGTTATGGTTCACCATGTTTATAGCTCTAAATCTATCAAATATCAATAAAAATTCAATCAATCAATTATCTAGAGCAATTGCTAAGCCTACGGTCGGGTCTTAACGCTCTCAATTCAACATATGCAGTACGGTCGCTAACATAATCAGAATTGCTAATTGTAGGGAAGCCTCTAAAAGTAAGATCTTTCGATTCAAACTCTTATTAACATGAATTAATCAAACAATTGATCAGGTTGCAAGATTAACAATAAAACTCTATCAATTAGAGAAATTAATAATCAAAATATTAAAAACATCAATCAAGATTCATTGTATAAACATGGATTCCCAAACCCTAGAAATTTAACTACTCAAACATGAAATAAATAATTAAAGCTAAATCTAATAAAGAAAGCATAATTAAAAAAAAAAGAAATAAAATTACCTCAATGAATAAAAATAGTAAACTCAAGAACAATCCATGGAGAATCCATGGAGTTGCCCATGAGAAAACTAGGGCTAAGAAAACGAACGTAAAATAAAAAGTATGAAAAAGCATAAGGGAAAAATAATATCCCTTGAGTATTTATATTATCCTAAAACTAATCTAAAAATAATTAAAGAAAAGAAGTAAGAAAATAATAAATACAAAAGTTGCAATGCTATTGGATGATAAAAGATGACGTGGCACGAATAAAATCGATAGATCAAGGGACGAGTGAAGATGTATATGCAGCGACGAAGCCTCGTGGTCGTGGGCTGCGTTGGCTGCTCGTCAGAACCTGCGGGCGTAGGTCAGCCCCGCGGCCTGGCAGTAGCGTTGGGAAGTCGAGTGGGCGCGGGGTTTGGTCGCAGGGTAGATAGCACGGATTAAAACGACCATAACTTCTGTTCTAGAATGCTTCTTGGAGCGTGTGACCTATCATTGGAAATCTCTTTAAGTCTAGTTTCCAACGCAATTTGAATCGCATCAATCCAATCTGTAAAACTTGATTTATGATCAAAAGAGTGGACAAAGGTCATTTTTGTCACTTTGCAAACCTTCGTTTTTCTTCGTTTCTAACTCAAATTCATTTCCGTAAAGTACATAACGACCCTTTTGAATGCTATATTCATGTCTCATGCACATATTAATCAAAATCAACATCCACAAACATGGGATATTCGATTAATAAACTCAATTCATCGGCTTCCATCCAAATATCATCCGAATCAACTCCAAACACTTCGAAAGCGTCTAAATGATCACTGAAATCATTTGGAACATTAAGAAAAACAAAAACGGAGCGTAATAGAGTACAAAACAAACAACTTATGTATTTACGACCTAAAAAGAAACAAAAGACCTAAAAAGCTACTATAAACTTAGCATAAACGTGCCTATAAACTCTATATAAATATGACTCATCAACCCACAGTGCCGTCATCCCTCTCATACTTGATGAGCATGAGAGATGGGATGATTACCGCCTTGGCTACGTTGAGGGTTGGCCTGCCAAGGATAATGTTGTAGGCGGTCAACTCCTCAACGACCAAGAATCTGACGACAATATGTCATCCTTGGCCCTTCTCTCCCAGCCGGATGGGTAAGTCAATTCTTCCGGCTGGGTAGACCATCCCACCCCCGAAACCAACCAAGGGGTGGGTGACCGGATGCATGCTGCTGACGTTATATTTCAGCTTTTGCAAGCACCGGAGGCTGATGATGTCTGATGAGCTGCCGGTGTCAATAAGGATTCTTCCAACCAGTTGGTTGGCAACCTTACATTCAATGACCACCGGGTCATCATGCGGACGGCGGACGCTGCCCCTATCCTTCTCAGTAATCAAGACGTCTGGGAAGGAGGTGCTTGCAGACGCTTGCTCGTCATCATCCTTATCCATCTTTCGAAGATGGCTCTTGGTGCCCCGGATGGTAGGGCCACCACAGGAGAACCCGCCTGCTATTGTGTAGACCGGCTCCTTATCGGTATCCGAGCTACTAGCAGGCTGGGGGGTAGTCTTGGAGGACTTACCCTTGTTTTTCTTTTTTGCCCCGGCTGGGGACTTAGAAATGTAGGACTTCAACAGCCCTTTGTCAGCCAGACCGCTGAAGACTGAAGCAGTCGTTGGTGTCATGGCGACCTCCTTATGGAACTGACATAATTTATTTTTGTTCCGTGACTGGACAGAACTCTTCATAGGATTCGGCTTCTCAATGGACAGCCGGTCCTTTACCTCCATGAAGATGGAGTTGCAGTCTTTGTTAAACTCGTACTTGGGGATGTACGGTTTAAACTCTTTCTTTTTCTTCTGGGACGGCTGGTCAGAGTCAGTAACCGCCCAGACTTCTTTTCTTTTCTTGCTCTCTTCTTTGTTTTTGGCCGGCTGAGCAGACCGGCTGTCTTTCTCTTTGTCGGACTTCTTGGAGTCCGACTGGCTACCAGGCGAGCAGAGGTCGGTAGCTTGGATGTAACTTTCCGCCTCCCTCAGGGCCGCCTGTAAGGTGAAAGCCCCTTTTCTGACTAGGTCGAACTTAAAGGTCGACCCGTCTCTCAGACCCTTGAAAAAGTCTGTAAAAGCTACCTCGTCAGACAGTCCTTGAATCTGAATTCTTATCAGATTGAACCGCCTGACATATGAGCGCAGCCCTTCTCTCTCTCCTTGCTTAACAGTGCTCAAATCAAGGCTTGTTTTCTTAGCAGGGATGTTCATAGAGAAGTTGGAAGCAAACAGGAAGGCGAGCTTCCTGAAGCTATCGATGGACCCGGCCGGCAAGTTGCCAAACCATTGTTGGGCAATGCCCTTCAATGTAGCCGGGAAGCACCGACACCAAGTGGCATCATCCAACCCCTGCAGATACATGAGGTTGGTGTAAGCCATAAGGTGGTCTTCCGGGTTGGTGGTACCATCATAGGTACCAACCAACACATTCTTAACCTTGGCCGGCTGGGCCGCCTCGGTTATCTCCCGGGTGAACGCAGAGGGCTGTTCACCCAGGCGCAGCAGACGAAGCTGCCAGTCCAATGGCTGGACATTTGGATATGCCGCCTGACCTCCAAAGAAGGCCGACTGCATGAAGTGAGGAGGATACTGTCCGTAAGCCTGAGTAGGCACATACGGTACAACTTCAATCATGTGAGGGCCAGAATGGACGGTATTACCGCCTGTCTGGCTCTCATGCAAGGAGGGTGCACTCCCTGCAGAAATATTGTTGAAGCTGTCTGGAAAGTTCGACGTTGAAGCCGACTCAGACAGCGATTGGTTTCTCTTCCGGTTAATGATCTCCCAGGCATCAAGAGTTGATTTTTTACTTTTCACTGGCTGCTGAGTCCGGCGAGTGTTATTGGTGTTCTTCCCAGGAAGGATAATTTTTGACCAATTGTAGACACCCATTTGTGTCTCCCCAAAACCAAACCCGGTGATGAGTGCCTTTCACGTCGAATCATAATCGAATGAAACGAAAGTGTGGAAAGGTCTAGTGTTGCGGAAAGTTTTTCTTTTCTCTCCTCTCTATTTTTGAAAACTTTATTTTAAGAAAACAGCCAATCCAGTTTGGTTGGTCCATGATATGGGTCCAATAGTGGTGTAGTTGGATGGGGTTTGCAAAGACCTTTCCAACGATATATTATAAGCCCAATTCCGATGAATATTGAGGAATTTATGGCCAATTTACTAAACTGGGCTTGGTTTGAGTTTTAAGTACGGCCCAATGATCTAGGGGAGGGCCTAATATGATTTATCATTCCTAATGCAATTAGGAATGGTTTTAGTTTTCTAGAACATTCTAGAAGGTTCTTATCATTCTTAATTCAATTAGGATTCTTCAGAGTTTTAATTAGATCAAATAGCATTTTCGACTGAAGTTATATTATTTTATCTTCCAGTACGGTAAATCTATCAGTTTTTCGAAAACGTGTTGAAATCCAAATTGACGTCCAAACCCAGGCCTTGGCGCCTGGAATCAGGATTGGCGCCAGACGCCAGTATTGGCGCCTGGCGCTAGCCACTGGTCCTGGCGCCAATGAGCCAGGGCTGGCGCCAAGGTGTTTTTGTGGTCTTCAGATTCTGTTTTGATAAATTATCTTTTTTGGATGATTTTCTCTATAAATATCGTATCAAAAACTCCGGTTTCATTGATCAATATTCACGGATTGTCAATATTCGTTCACCATTCATTCATCTACATCTATTGTTTCACCAATTCTTCTTATTCTTAAGTTTTAATAAACTCCGTTTTCATCTACAATCATCATTCATCAATTTTCTTAATCTTCATTCATCTCTTTTCATCAATTCTTTTCAATAACATTCATTCATTCATGCATTCTTTCTTCTTTGCTTTTTAATACAAAATTCCGCATTCACAAGATCTAGAAACACCTAGCCATATTCGAAGTTGCCTTCGCCCTATACGTGAAAGGTTTTAATTTCCGAGGGTTTGGTCCCAAATCTCTCTTTACATTATTTAATTTAATTGTTTTGATTATTATTTTCCTTGAAGTTACTAACGTATGTATTTTGTAATTAGAAAGAGGTACGAGGCATCCAAGTAAGTACTTTAAGGGATTTTATTGATTAATTGATATTATGATGTAGATATCATGTTTAGATTGTTATTATGATTCCTAGTATCATGTTTAGGGTAATTTTAATATCAAATATGATTGCTATGATGCCTCTTATTTTCTTCCTAATATTTATGATTGTTAGTATCATGTTAGGGCTAAAGACTTGATTTTTATTGCTTAGTGACATGCTAGGGTTTGTTATTAATCTTGTTAGTATCATGCCTAGGATCTTGCTATGCTTTAACATGATTATGATTGATATAATTATTATTCATGATATTGATTATTTATTATGTTGCTTGATATGTATCATATTTTATATTGTTATTGCTTGATCACCTTTATTGCATGTTAAAGGGAATTTGTATTTGCAATCACGCTTAATAAGATAATTAATAATCTTGTTAGGTTAATTGTGATTATAATTCAAGTGATCGCCAATAATAGTTTATTTGTGCATTAATGTTCAACCAACATAGATTAAACAGGTTTAGGGTTAATCCTATTGATTGTATGTTAATCAGAAAGCGCACATGAATACGAGCAGAATAAAGTAGAGGCCTATTATTAGGGCAGGTTCAATCTCTTTTAGGTTGGATTTGTACCATCATCCCCGAACCCTTATTTGGTTCATGACCTTATGGAGTTGACGATCTCTTGGATCGTTAAGGGGTGTAACCTTCACCTCGTGATGGTTTACAAGTTCCTTCAAAACTTGTTGGCGACTCTTTTGCTCTATCTTCTTCCCTTTTGGACGCCACCGTACTTTAGTGTATGATCACAGTGGGGTTCAAGCTAGTGGGATTTTAAAGGCTTGAAATTATTCCCTACACCAATCAATGGTCCCGGCTGCCTTCTCCTTTGGATGAGGAGTGGGCTGCCGGTCTCTGACTGACTTCCCCTAGTCTGGAGGAGTCTTCTTCGCCGACTGACCTTTACTTGGGCCAACCCGGCTTTTGGTGATCAACTCTTTAATTTCACCCTTGAAACTTGTCATGAATCTCATGAGTTCGTCTCGGGTGACAGGGGCTGATCCAGCGGCCGTTTGGGTTTCCCCTTCCGGCTGCCCAGTGGGTCTGCTCGGACCCGCCTGGGAGGCACCCCGCTCCAGAGTCTCTCTGGGCCGGATGCGCTTGATTCTGAGAGAGCCGTCTTCGGCTGTAAAGGTTTCGACCTGAGGATCTTCATCCTCCTGGTCTGTAAAAACTTCTGGGTCATCGTCCAGACGGTTAGGGGGTGGTACAGACTCTTGAACCATCTTCGAGGTACTCTCCCCACAGACGGCGCCAAATGTTTTGGGTCCCTCGGGAGAGTTACGTCACGAAGTCTGATCCGGCTGAGCTGTACCTGCAAAAAAAACGGAGACACCAGTTGGGTGGTGCTCCGCCTCCGACGCACAAGTTAGGAACTTGAAGGGAGAAAAAGGTGCGGAAATTTAGATAGGGATCTGCTCGGATTCCAAGCTCAGGTGTTTCTCTGATGTGAGAGAATGCAAGTGTAATAAATGGTAAAAATGTGCCCCCAAAATGAGTGACATCTCCCTATTTATAGGGTCTTTTGAAATTGTGCCCCTGATTAGGTCACTGAACCCTAATCATTGGTGGGCTGCGCGTTTTGCGGCGTTCTCGGGATTTGGGCCTGAAGGCCGCCATTTTTCCCTTTATTTCTGGAGTGACACGTGTCAAGCAGGGATTGGTCCACTCTGGACCATTCTGAGGCTGACACGTGTCATCCTCTGATTGGGCCACGTGGCATGGTAAAATTACCCTAAACAGTACTAGCATGACCTTTAACTAGTAGCCAATGCAGCATAGCAATATCACAAACTCCCGATCCCTGACAGAATCTCTAGTGCCAGGTTTCAATTACGATATTTCACCCATTTGATGAAAGGTCAATTTTTTCTTATTCTTCTTCGAGTATTAGGATATAAATATAAATTACGATGTAAATCTTACAAAAATTTATATATATTATATAATTGAAAGAAAGTTAAATTTAAAAGTTAAACCCTAACCCAATTGAACTCCATTACGAAGTATTTAGTATTACGTATCTATATTTATTATTATTAAAACTCACGGGATTAACATGATAACGCTATGTGTACCCTTATTATTATTTGGTACCACATGTGCGCCATGTGTCATCCTATGTGTAACACCCATCTCTCACCGCATTGAAATGCAATAACGTGTAATTAATTTAAAAACTTCATTAGTATACCTTTAATTCTCTATATTAATAATTTATTTACTTCAAAAACTATTCATATGTATAACTTTCCTATTTATATTTGACATTTTTAATATAAATATTAATGAAAAATAATAATTTAAATTATATTATTTTGACTTACTCAATTATAATTGTTCAACATTAACCTTTTTTTATTAATTTTGATAAAATTTACATTATATCGGGGCATCGCCCGAGCCAATAACTAGTTATAAGGGTCTGTTTTCATACGTTGAAATTCAGTTCAGTTCAGCTCCTAATTTCCTTCTCTTATAAAATATTCATTTCAGTTCAGCTGTTCAGCTCAGCTCATCTGAGTACAGTTCAACTGAGTTCAGTCAATAAGAACAGACCCTAAGTTTATAAGTAGTATCCTTAAGTTCTTAACCGGTAATTTTGTGTGAGTTTGAGTCGAATTGACGAGTGTCACCTCTACCCATTTTGCCACATTTGACTTGACGACTTCATTGAAATTTATTACAACCAGTCAACCATTGATTAATTAAATCCATTTATTGAAATAAAACATGAAACTAAACTTCAATTATTCAATAAGACAAATTTTCAATATCGAACTAGTTTGCTGCTCACTGATGCTCTCAAAACTCCCAGTTGTCCTATTCTATTGAATTAACTCAACGTTTGAAGCTTCAATTTCCAATTTAATTCCAAGGTTCAACTCTCTTTCTTTCCCCATTGTTCTTGATTCAGTCAAATGCAGCATTTTAATTATTTGATTTTGTAATGGGTATGAATGTTTTGATAATTTTTTTCCCCAAAGTTTCAATTTTTAATCAAATGTCTGGAATTTGTAGTTGCTTACTTTCTTTAATTTGACATGCATGAATTTCCTTCGATTTTTACTAGTTTCATAGTCTGTGATGTTTATGCTTGTATTTCTTATGATTTTTCTGGGACTAAATAAATAAATACATATCAATCTTTGTTCTATTTAATGGCTGTTTATGTTGGGCATAATTTGGTGTTTGAATAGTGGTTCAACTGCTGGGTAGAATACTCAAATTGGACAAAATCCCCCCAAAAATGGTGGGGAAAAGAAGGATGGAAATGGTAAAATATTTAAAATAATGGAAATGGGAAGTGAGAGAAAATTATTTTGTGTAAATTCAAGAATATACTTAGTAGATCAGTGTTGAGGGAGGGTGGCTAGAATCAATTTTCCTTGATCTATAATCGTCGAGTTTCGAAGTTTCATAATCTGTTCAAAGGTGGTGGAAAGTCTTTTCTGCTTGATAAAAAATGGCCTCAGGGTTGTCAAGTAGGTTAATCAGATTCCCTAATGTTTGATATTTGGGGTTGGGGGAAAGCGTCGTAAAGGCATTGCTTTCTATTGACCGAAATCACATCCATTCAATCATGTAGTGTTAATCTCTTCCTCCTTGAATTAAGGTACATGTATTGTTAATTGACTCCAGAAAAATAGAAGGTTTTCTTTTAAGTACTTCATTCTAGTTCTTGGCCTTTTGATTCTGTTCCCATTTGTCGACATGTTTCTACTTGGTTAAAGCCTTTGTTTTATATACCCGGTAAAACATGTATAGGAAGAAATTGAAGGATAGAAGCAATGTGACTTAGAGGGGATTCATGAGAATTGTTTTCATTAATGTCCGTGTTTCTTGTTTTTATTATAAGTATATGTATGGGACCTTCTTACTCTAATTTCTATCATCGTAAATGATTGCAGTTGATAGTGGTGCAAATCTCTGAAGGAAAGTTACAAATGAAATTGTGTCCTAGAGAGGTTGAGAAACTAGCTCTTCATAATGCTGGTTTCCTTGCGCAAAAGCGTCTTGCTAGTGGTCTTAGGCTCAATTATACCGAAGCTGTGGCTGTCATAGCAACTCAGGTGGCTACCACTTACTGCCACTTTATAAACCCATGCCATTCATATTTTTATTTCTGAATTGTTTAAGCATCTCTTAACAATTTTTTTTAGGCAAAATTGGCCTCAACACTCTGAACTTTGGCTTGGGTGCACTCAGCACCCTGAACTAAGAAAAATAGCCAAAACACCCTGAAGTATTAGCATGGGTGCACTTAGCACCATACAAGAAATTTTCCGGCCAAAAGTGGCCGGATTCCGGCGACTTTTTTTTTTTTTATAAAAAATGTTTTTTTATATAAAAAACGTTTTATATAAAAATGTTTTTATTATTATTATTATTATTATTATTATTATTATTATTATTATTATTATTATTATTACGAAAATACCTCGTTTTGCGTGTCGAGAAATATCTAAGTAGCTAAGACACGCAAATCGAGATATTTCTTGACACGTAAAACGGGGTATTTTCTTTGCAAATCCCGGGCTGAATTCGGACCCAATAAGAGTAAAAATGACCCCGAAACCAATACGCGAATCGAAATATTCCTCGACACGCAAAACGAGGTATTTCCATTATTTTTTGCGAATTCCGAGCTTAATTTGGATTCTTTATGGGTAAAAATGACCCCGAAACCTTACCAAAACAATTTCCGTCACAAGAAATAACAATATGCAAATCGAGATATTCCTCAACATGCAAAACGAGGTATTTCCATTACTTTTTTGTAAATTCCGAGCTTAATTTGGATCCATAAAGGGTAAAAATGACCCCCGAAACCTTACCCAAACAATTTCCATCACAAAAAATAACAATACGCAAATCGAGATATTCCTCGACACGCAAAACGAGGTATTTCCATTATTTTTTTGCGAATTTCGAGCTTAATTTGGACTCATTAATGGTAAAAATGACCCCCGGAACCTTAATTTCCGTAAAAAAAAAAATAACACGCAAATCGAGGTATTTTGTAATAATAATAATAATAATAATAACAATAATAATATTAAATAATAATAATAATAATAACAATAATAATATTAAATAATAATAATAATAATAATAATAATAATTAATAATAATAATAATTAATAATAATAATAATAATAATAAAAATAATAAGAAAATAAAAAAAATTATTTTATTAAAAAAAAAAAGTCGCCGGAATCCGGCCACTTTTGGCCGGAAATTTTCTTGTATGGTGCTAAGTGCACCCATGCTAATACTTCAGGGTGTTTTGGCTATTTTTCTTAGTTCAGGGTGCTGAGTGCACCCAAGCCAAAGTTTAGAGTGTTGAGGCCAATTTTGCCTTTTTTTTAATGTAAACTTTCTAATGTACTTCATTCAAAATTTGTGGAAGCATGGTTGAGTATTGTATACACAGATATTTGTAAAATTCTTTACACCCCATATAACCCCTTGATTTTGATGGAATTTGGGGCTTTCAGCTAATACCTCATACCTAATCCTTTACCTAAGTCAAGGAGCTAGGATCTGACTTCCACCTTTATTTATTAGTTCCTTGCCACCTGTTGAAAATAATTTCTCAAGCAATCACCTTCGAATTGAAGGGTCAATGCGTCACTATTAAGTATTAACAGCATCGAAGATTTATCATCTGGTTGAATGTGTTTGGTATGTGGTTTAAAGCCTCAAAGGAAAAAGGTTGATATACTAATTGTTTTATTCTATAGATTTTAAGTTTTGTTCGTGTTGGAAACAAGAGTGTGGCAGAACTTATGGACATCGGGAAGCAGCTTCTTGGAAGGTAACTTTTACGAAGTAATTTTATTTTTATGTTTTGATCATCTCTAGGAAAATGCTCTTCGGAATAAAGAATTACTTTTCCAGCTTTCCTTATGTTTTGCTATGTTTGGATAACAAATTAGAAGGGAAATGAAAGGGAGGGAAATAGGAGGAAGGGGAAGGAAGGGAAAGTGGAGGAAATGATGAGCTCCATTTTCCCTCCAAATCTCTCCAAATCTCTCCAATTTTGAAGCAATGGTCTTTATTAAAGGAGGAGGGAAAATGGATCCCTCCCTCCCCCTCCCCCTCCCCTTCCCTCCCCCAACATATTATCCAAACAAGGAACTTTGTCTCCCTCCCTTTCCCTTCCCTTCCTTTCCTTCCATTTTTTGTTATCCAAACATAGCCTTTGTATCTCCTACTCCCCGGGATCAACCTTCTGATGTGTAAACAATTGTATTATCATGCCGAAAACCTATACAACACACTTGTTTTGTTTCCTTTTGTTTTCATATTCAGACCTCCATGTGTTGTTTCACAACTATTTAGTTATCTGAATGTTTGCACCCAAAAAAAAAAAAAAAAATTATGTAAATGTGTTGCTTGAAGTAGATTTTGATCTGTTGAGGAAAACTCACAAACTCATTGTCATTATATCTATTGGAACCGTGGAAGGAAAATATTTCTCTTTATGATGAGCACTGTCATAAAGAGTGATCTTCCATCCTGTAGTGGTAGTTGGTGATCTGGGAAAGACTGCTTTGTGGAGGAAGTTTGGGATGCTGTTAAGAATTTGGGTGAAGAAATTTTTTCAGATTAGGTCCATTTTAAAAGTACGTTCTTAAAGTTACCAGATTGTATGGATGACTGTTGGTTTCTTTATTACCTTTGATAAAAATTGTATGGAGTATCTTAAAATCTTTTATGTCACTTTTATGATGTGGCTTTTACATGCGTAGTTGAGATTAGAACCCAATACTGTAACTAATTGTATGGATAGTTGTAGCTTTCTTTACTACCTTTGGAAAAGTATGCTCAAACAATCAAACCTATTGATAGATCTTTTAATTTGAGATGAGGAAGTAGTAAATTAGAAGGCTTTACTTTGGGAAGCACCTTGATGCCTAACCTTGTCGAGTCCAAAAATGTTGTCCAGAGTCTAAGTTTGAAGTCAATAATTCACGAAATTGGACCGTTTATGGAGATTGACTCGATGACAAAAACTCAAGTGATGGCAGGGGAGGCATCCCTAGGTCAAATAACGTTGTTTGGATCCATATATACAACCACTAATTGGTCGCATAAAGGCCCGTGGTAGCATTGAGTTAATAAAAAGAGACTTGCACGTAACCTACTACATTGACAGCTTAAAGGCAATGTTGATGGTTCCAACCACCCAAATGGCCTCTCGGGATTTTTTTATTTTTATTTTTGGGCCCAAATAACTCGAAACCGAAAACTATAATAATTGCTTAGAGGCCAATTTTGAGAGAATTTTCCAAGAATGAACTGAATGTGTATGGTGGTCCCCAAAATAAAAAAATGTTTGTTTTGAACCATAATAGGCATTCCGTTAGGTCTATAAAGTTTCGAGAATGAGTTAAGTCTAATATGTGGTGGTTTCGAAATTTTAATGCATTGGTAGTTAAGAGAAAAAAAAAAAATAGAGCATCCCAGGTGAGAAGCACCTCAATGCCTAATCTTGTCCGATCCAAAAATGTTCTTCTGAGTTTAATAATTTTGTAGTCTATAATTCATGAAATCGGACCATTTTGAAGATTTTTGACCTAGAGTCGAAAAATCAAGTGATGGCAAGGGAGGCATCCCTAGATGTGTTGAGAAGTATCTTGATGCCTAATTTTGCCGAATCTGAATTTGTTCTCTGGAGTCTAATTTAAAGACTATAATTCGCAAAATCGGACCATTTTTTTGGAGATTTTAGAACCGGTATTAAAAACTCAAGTGATGGTAGAGGAAGCATCCCTAGTCAAATAACGTTGTTTGGAACCATATACCACCACTAACCGGTTGCATAAAGAGTTATAACTAGAGCTGTCAATTCGGGTATTCAAGTCAGGTTTGGGTCGGGTCTAATCAGGTTTCGAGTTAAATCAGGATTAGGTTTTGTCGGATCAATCTAGCTTCAGGTTCGGGCCGGGTTATAGACTTATAGTACATCACTTTTCAACATTAGATAATGTCTTCTCACATGTAATGAGAAGCTAACCTAAAATTTTGGTTATGGCAGGCGACAGGTCCTTCCAGCTGTTGTTCACATTTTACATACTGTCCAGGTACATGGCTTCAATTCTTAATAAACTTTGTGTATTTTGACTGTAAAATGTTCCAGAGTCATGTTGCTGATTAATCCAAGATAAAGTTTCCTGGTTTCAAATTTGTTATTCTGATCTCTCAGGGTGTTTCATTCATGGATTCTGACAGGTGTGACAGCTTGTCTTCTTTCATGATAATTTGGGAATCACTTTTGTTTATTAGTTTCTGGACTTTAGAACACAATGAATCAGTCAAACGAAATTCATTATTTAGGACTCAGAGTTTGTAACTGCTTTTTTTTTTTCTTTTCTTTCTGTTTTTTTTTTTTTCAGAACATTACTACATAAATGTATTGCTTTCATGTTTAGGTTGAAGGGACCTTCCCAGATGGGACTAAGTTGATCACCATCCATGATCCTATTGCTAGTGAAAACGGAAACTTAGAGTTAGCTCTTGATGGTTCCTTTCTTCCAGGTTACAATCTGCACTTCTTTTTGTTTACGTCACTTTATCTACTGGTACAGCAGCATATTCAGTAGCACCAGGATGAAAATTCATTTAATGAGGCATTGATTAAAACTTTAGCTTTGCAGTTCCATCATTGGACAGATTCCCGGAGTTGGAAGACGATATTGTACCCGGTGAGCTAAAGCCTGGGGTTGGAGACATCTCCCTGAACAATGGCAGGGGAGCAGTAATCCTCAAAGTTGTTAACAACGGAGATAGACCAGTTCAGGTGCACTCCTTAACTAGATTTAAGTGAATAGATTGATTTAAGAGATTAATTTGGTAACCAACTTAATTCTTCTTAACTAGATTTAGAGAAAAGATTGATTTAAGAGATAAATTTGGTGGCAAGGTGAAAGATATCTTCAAGATGCGACAACTGAGTTTGATTTTAATGGCAACGACACTAGTCCTTTGTTTGAATTTTTATAAAGAATTCTCTCTCTCAATGGTTCAAGCACAACAGCTCAAGATAGACATATTAATTCATATGCATCCAACTATATTTGCGGGCATGTGACTTGAATTATGGCAAAAATAATTTAACTTTCCTTGTATCTTCTACACTGTTCAGGAGAAAACAACTAACTTATTTTGCTGCCCTGCAAGGAAACTAAATGAACGCTTACTAACACTAAACATAAACCCCGGCCAATTAAAGAACCAATGCTGCCCAATAATTATCTGATATGAAGTATAGCTTTTGAAACCTAAGACTCCATAAATGTAGGAATTACATACATAAAACAAATCCCAACACATTAAACCCTCACTATAAGAACCATTATAAAGTGCCTCCTAGGAAAGCAATTAAACAAAAGTAACTCCTATAACAAGACTAAATCAGCTGTTAGGAGTCTTAGGACCCAAGGACACTGTCTCAGCCAGTGTAACGAAGGGAAAGCTTTGGAATCCTAATTCTTTCTTGGCCTATGTTTGGGTACCTGAGCTGTAGTTTTAAAGTGTTTTTAAGGACCTTTTTCCTTTAAAGTTCATACCACAGTATCAGTTGACCGCGTATAGCATTCTTATATTCCTAATCAGTCTTATACTTGTGTTCAGGTTGGCAGCCACTATCATTTCATTGAGGTGAATCCTTCCTTAATATTTGATCGAAGAAAAGCTTATGGCATGCGATTGAATATACCTGCCGGAACAGCAATACGGTTTGAGGTTTGACTCTGCATTTTAAGCGTTTGACTGTTACACTATCAACTTCCTTTGCTGAAATAATTTTAGTCCTTTATCTGCAAAAGTTATCTGTCCGGTGAAGTGTTGAGACTGTCTATTGTAAAGCTACAAACCTTCCGCTCCAGAGGTTGTGTTAATGTGATATCGTTCCATTATAGTAATATTATGCCTTCCTATAGTTCCATTATTAACAATTTGAACTTAGCCAGTCCTCTACAACAACAAAGCCTTAGTCCCAAAATAATTTGGGGTTGGCTAACATGTATCGTCACAAGAAACCGTCCGACAAAAAAAAGGGAATATAACAAGATAACCAATTGAAAAAGTCCTCTATTGTGACTTTTTTTTTTTCTTTGGTAAAGTGATGAGTCCTCTATTGCCACTCACCCATCTATAGATTTAGGATTATTGTATAACTCCTAAATGATATGGAATTGGAATGATAATGCATTTCCTTCAATTTTTCAACCAAACCCAAAATTGACTTTGTTTTAAGAGGTTGCTTTATTGATTTTTCTAATTTCTGTTATTGTTGAACCTTAAATTTACCGGATTTCTTCTGTTTGTTTGTTCCTTTAATTTGCTAGCCAGGGGATCCAAAAAGCGTCACTCTTGTAAGTATTGGAGGTAAAAGATGCATTAGAGGAGGGAACAACATTGCTTATGGTCCAGTTGATGATGCCAAAATTAAAACTATAATGGACACTATACATTCTAGAGGATTTGGTCATTCAGATGAAGATAATGCCAGGTCAATAATTACTGCATACTGTATTTATGTCTAGACACGTGAATGTCATAGCTTGAATTCTTTATAGACCCCCCTCCTAATTGGTTTGCAGTAGAGGAGTCACCGGAGAAGATTCGAATTTCACTAAAACTATGTCTCGTGAGGCTTATGCAAACATGTATGGCCCTACAACTGGTGATAAAATCCGGCTTGGTGACACTGATTTGTTTGCAGAAATAGAAAGGGATTTTGCAGTTTATGGTGATGAATGTGTTTTTGGAGGCGGGAAAGTTCTAAGGGATGGAATGGGTCAGGCTTCTGGGTACCCATCAGCTGTCTGTCTGGACACTGTTATCACTAATGCCACGATCATTGATTATACCGGAATATTTAAAGCAGATATCGGTATTAAGGGTGGCAATATTATTGCCCTCGGAAAAGCGGGTAATCCAGATACAATGGATGGTGTATCAGCCAACATGATCATTGGGGTAACAATAATCACTATTTGTGTGCTACTTGTACTAATTAGATTTCTATTTTGTTTCAAGTACATAATGCATTTGAATTTTTATATTATCAAATGTATCAGGTCAATACAGAGGTGATTGCTGGAGAAGGAATGATTGTTACAGCAGGGGCTATAGACTGCCATGTGCACTTCATATGTCCTCAATTGGCTTCTGAAGCAATATCCAGTGGTAAGGATCTAATTGATCTGAATTGTGTGAGCTGCTGCAAAAAAAAATAAAAAAAAAAGGCTGTAGTTGTTCCATGGTTTTAAATAAAAAAATTGCTGATATGATGTAATGCTAATGAATACACTGAAGTCGAAATTATTTTTTAGGATTCTGGACCATCTTCAACTTGTTTGTCAAACATATCTTGTCGTTTCTTTTTCCAGTTAAACTTGTATTGCTTTTGTAGGAATTACTACTTTGGTAGGAGGTGGAACTGGACCTTCTTTTGGGACACGCGCAACTACCTGCACACCTGCACCTTCACACATGAAATTTATGTTGAAATCCACTGATGATATTCCACTAAACTTTGGTTTCACTGGTAAGGTAGGCTTAAGTTATTGTTTTGTAAGAATTTAAGCTTTTCTCTTGGGTGCTGGGAAGTGGCATGAATACGCATAATTTTATCCTTTGTACTCCCTATGTCCCTAAAATATTGCCCCAAACCTTTAACTTCACTTTTTTAAGAAGCAAAGCCAGATTTGTGCACATGAGGGACACAATTATTGATGATGAGAGATAGATAGAGAGAGCAAGTTGGGTTGCAAGTGGGAAAATTTACCAAATAGGTTTTGGGGTGATCTTTTTGGGGCAGAGGGTGTATTTGCCATTTTGTTCGCCTGTAACAATTCTTAGGTATTGAGTCTCTGATTGAAACATTGACTCTTATAACTACTTTTGTTGAATGTCACTAGGGTAATAGTTCTAGGCCAGAAGGACTTCCTGAAATAATAGTTGCTGGAGCAATGGGACTGAAGCTTCATGAGGATTGGGGAACGACTCCTGCTGCAATAGACAGTTGTCTTAATGTTGCAGAAGAATACGATATTCAGGTATTACACCGTAGCATTTATGTGAAGAATATGGTACATGGATTAATATCCAAATGATTATTGTCCCAGATGTCATTAATGTTTTTTTGTAGACCTGGCATATTTCATTTGTGCGACTTGTTCTTATCTAATAATTTCTTAAGAGCCATGTTTTGCTATATAAGTCCTGTGTACAGGTTCATTCTATAATGGGGATTATATAAAATGCCCTGAGTTCAAGTTGTTTTCTCAGATTTACCCTAACTCATTAGAAATTCCCAAAGTACAATGAAGTACCAAAAATTGCTCCCAAACTAATCTTATGCTAACGGGTCTTTGGCAGTATATATACCCTCTCTTCGTCTCTTATCTATCTCCACTTTGAAATTTGAATCCCTCCTCCTCTACATGGATATATAAAAATTCATTTTTTAATGCTTATTCTGTACTTTATTAGTATTTCAGTACCTATTGGTTTGGAAATTGAAGCAAGCTAGCAGTGTAATAGCTGCGACTGATGCTGGCTTGCTGCACTAATACTCAGTTTTTAGATTTTTTTTGTCAGCTTAATTAAGCATACTACTTACTATGGGCTTGTATTTTTCTCTTTTGTCCCATTTGCCAGGTCAATATCCACACGGACACATTGAATGAATCTGGATTTGTTGAACACACAATTGATGCATTTAAAGGAAGAACGATTCATACTTACCACAGGTGTGAATTGTGGTTATATTTCATCTATATTTATGATGAAACTTGATTTGTGAAGTACACAGAAATATTAGCTTGAAACTATCTGCATGTATCTGTTCATTGTATTGCTTGAGCAGTGAAGGTGCAGGTGGTGGTCATGCTCCTGATATAATCAAAGTCTGTGGAGTTAAAAATGTTCTTCCATCTTCAACTAATCCTACTAAACCTTTCACTTCGAATACAGTAGATGAGCACCTTGACATGCTGGTATGCCTCCTTATCTCCCACTGTCCGTGTGTGTGCGCCTCCATTTCATTTATGCTTTTTGCCTTTTCTTCTGTCTTCATGCAGATGGTCTGCCATCACCTCAACAAGGACATTCCAGAAGATGTGGCTTTTGCTGAATCACGAATCCGTGCTGAAACAATAGCTGCAGAAGATATTCTGCATGACATTGGTGCCATCAGTATCATATCTTCTGACTCGCAGGCTATGGGTCGCATTGGAGAGGTTTGTTAATATGACATCATCTACTGTAAAGCAAAGTATATTTGCTTATCTTTATGTGCTCTTCCCTCTCCTTCCTGTCACGTTTTGCAATTTTTTTATTTTTTATTTTTATTTATTTATTTATTTATTCTTATTATTATAATAATTTTTTGCCATAAAGTGAGGGATTTGCCACCTGGGGGATGTTTTAAAGAAGGAAAATCCCAAGAGAGAGTTGATCCCTTGTCTTAGGGTTAAGAATGTGAGTTGCACTTTGTTGTGTGAAATGAATATATTACTTCCACAAGAATCATTCTGTTTTGGGTATAGAAGAAACACTAAATTTCACAAAAAAGGTAAAATTACCAAGTACCAAAGTAGCTGTGTCGATCTTCGTTCCTGCTCTCACTGATACAGATATTAATGATTTATGCAGTATTTTTCTATGTCCATATGATTATTTTAAAAGCTATCCCCAGTACTATTCCAGGAAAGTCAATGCTGTCAAGAAGCTGTTCTGTTAAATTGATATACCAGTATATCGAACGGTTGGACTTTCTAGTCTCAGTTATATTCATTTATGCAGGTTATATGTAGGACTTGGCAAACTGCACACAAGATGAAATTACAGAGAGGACCACTGCTGTCAAGTGAAACTGACAATGATAATTTCAGAATTAAACGCTACATAGCAAAATACACCATTAATCCTGCCATAGCGAATGGGCTTTCTAAGTATGTTGGATCAGTTGAGGTGTGTTGCTTAAACCAGCTTGGCATAAAATTTGCATCATCTATAAGTATCTCCTTGAATATTAATTTTCCCAAATTTAAATTATTTTTTTTACATGATTTACTTGGCTCTCATATGCATAGTACGCAAGAAAAGATACAACGAGAGTTCTAGTTTTTTCATTGAATTACTATTCCCTGCAGGTTGGGAAGTTGGCTGATCTTGTTGTGTGGGATCCTGCTTTCTTTGGGGCAAAACCAGAAATAATCATCAAAGGTGGTGAAATTGCATGGGCTAATATGGGTGATGCTAATGCTAGCATACCAACACCAGAGCCGGTAACAATTTTTTGTCATTGTTTAAAGGAATTATATGCAAACTAGCTCGATGTCTTAGATATGGTTTATCAAACATCAGAAAATTATGCATTTAGCATTCACATGATGCTCCCTCCATCCCGATTTCCTTTTAAATAGCTCTATTTTTGGTTGTTGCATAGCATTAGAAGATTTAGAACATTTTCTAATTACACCGTATTAAGTAAAATTTGAACTTTATTGTTTTTTTTGTATGATATTATTAAGGTCTTATCTAAAAAGTCCAAAGGACATGTAAGAAATCCAACTGATATGTTGGAGATTTATTACGTAAAAGAGTTAAGGATAATCATGGGTTTTAACTAAGTTCCTTGAAAGTGACCCCCAATCAAATGTGAGTGACGGAAGGAAGATTTAATCATGTAGCTTGCATAGTTTATTGGCCATACAAGTTGAAAGGTACTGAAAATGTCCCTGAGTAGAAGCATCCAGTGGTGTTATGTTATAAGAGGGTGTCTAGCCGAGTTCTTATTATCAAGGCATTATTGTAGGTGATCATGCGGCCTATGTTTGGAGCTTTCGGAAAAGCTGGAAGTGCTAATTCGATCGCTTTTGTCAGCAAGGTATGCACACAATTGATCACTCTCTTTTGGAAAATAGACAATTAGAAATTTTGGACATTCGCATTGTGAATCTTTTACATACTGAATCTGTTTTATGAAAATCAATGGAAAAGCGGGCCTGTTCGTCCATGGGAACTATATAAGATATATATGTTGGTTTGACCTTAACTCTGAAATTTTCCACAACTTTATCCTGCAAGCAAACAAAGACTTATGGGACATGTTTTAAATTTAAGATACTATGCTTTTCCTGAAATCTTTTGAATTTCCTTATTACAATATTTTGTACTTTGTGTTTTTATGCTTATGGTTCTTGGTTAAGATTTAGTTTTATAAATCAATTTGTTTTTCAACAGGCAGGTCTTACCCTACATCACTGTCAAAATTTTTACTATCTGCTATTCTTTTGTTCTTGATGTTACGTATGCAGCCTTTTCTCTAGTCATCTAATTATAAGTATTGTCTTTATATCGAAACATAACTTTCTTTTCAATTGCAAATGGGTAACATTTTTTGATATCATATTGTATCTGAAGACACTAGTTCAAATGAACGGTGAAAATAAAATTTTCCATGCCTGTGTACACATGTGTGTACTGTCGGCGCATGTCATTCACACCCAAGAATAAATTCATTTAGACCTGCTCAATTCTCTGTTAACAGGCAGCTCTAGACAGGGGAGTAAAGGAACTGTATGGGCTTGACAAGAGAGTAGAAGCAGTGGGTGGCGTAAGGAGTGTTACCAAAGAAGACATGAAACTCAATAATTCCCTGCCAAAGATCACAGTCGACCCTGATACTTACACAGTTACTGCTGATGGCGAGGTGCTCACGTGTTCACCAGCAACAGCTATTCCATTGTCACGAAATTACTTTCTGTTTTAGGCTTTTATTGGTAAGTTTCTCTTCAGTTTACTTATTTAGGTACGCATTTTATTTGGTGTGAATTTTTCCTTTTCACCTGGGCTTCTGGAGTCGTTTTATCTCAAACTTTAGTAGCACATGAGAATAATTTTCTTTTTCCTTCATTTAGGTCGAAAACTTCTGAATTTATCACAGTTATCCCGCGAAAGAGGCCTGTGAAGAAATGGAGAAGTTTTTATGATTACAGACAGACCTACAATCACATCTGGTTTAGGAAGAATAATTAACCAATCCTGGGAGAGAGTGACACAATTATTTATGGGTAATGATATATGTAGCCCTTAAGACTATGTATATAAGTATTAAATATACTTCCTAAAATGGAAATGAGTTGGGAATCACTCGCAAATTGGTGTAATTTAATGTTAATTTATTCTCAATATTTCATTTGGTAGCTTCTTATACATGGCTATGTTTATTATTTTCCATTATTTATTCCAGACGACGTCTAATGAAAAAAATCAATAAATTCAAACTGAATAAACAGAATAATAGAAGAGTGTTGGCTAGTGATTCTACCAAAATGACGCTGGTAGTTCATACACCATAGATTACTCTTCTGGTTAATTGGGTGCTCTTCTTTCACTTTTCATTTTATTGGCATGTACACTTGTACTGAATTCTTTCGGAGGCGGAGGTTAGGGGGGATTAACCCTCTTTGAATAAGCCATGAATATGTCGTACTTTGATAAATTTTGTAAGATTTATTCGTACACTACAAGTCTCTTGGATTTGATCTTCTGCATCTCCTCTAACATCGGTCACATTCAAGACACTTCGGCCCTTTTTGGTTGAAGGAATTTGGCTGAAAAAGAAAAGAAAGGAAAAGATTTTAATATGTTCCTATGTTTGGTTTGATGAATGACAAGAAAATTTAAAGGAAAGGAAGGGAAGTGAAAGGAAAGCCTCTTTACAAATTTTCAGCTTTCCTTTCCTCCCAAATTTGGAGGAATTCGGCTGGAAAGAGAAAATAAAAGGATATTTCCTTTCTCTTCCCTTCATTACATTTCATTTACCAAACATTGGAAATAAAATCTCCTTCTTTTCCCTTCTCTTCCTTTCTTTTCCCCTCCTTTCCTTTCTCTTCTTTTCCTTTACTAACAATGAACCAAACAAATCTATTCATTCATCAATTGTTCAGGTCTTTATCTTGGCACTTATGTACAGTATTAAAAGCTTGAAAGAGAACATCAAAGGAAAAACGTCTTAAATCAAGATTACATATCAGATCCGCACCATTCAAGGTTAAAAACAAGGACGAAAAAAAAAAAAAAAAAAAAAAAAAAAAAAAAAAAAAAAAAAAAAAACATAGGCTATTGATCAATTTTACATGACCCGAAAATATTTTGACTAATATTGATCGATTTTTATAATATTTTGACCTAAATACGAGTACACGACCTTATGCAAATACATTCAAACCAGTCAAAATGACCTAAGTACGACATCTTGACTTAGTGGCTAAGATGAAGGCCTCAAGAGCTAAGGATAGGTCACAAATTTGTAACTCCCCTTCTCCATTTGTAATTTATAATGTCTTTTTATCTCTTATAAAAAAAAAATCCGAACTTTACCAAAATCAAGGAATACTGAGTATATTTTCTGCCTACGTTTATAATAGTCTTTTTTTTTTTTTTTTTTTTTTCTCTCTTATTTAATGAATTATAATTAGTAATTAAGACGCACCCAATTATTTTGAAACAAGCAACAAATTCACGTTACAAATTTAGTTGAGCTAGCTGATTAGTACTTTCTATTTATTAAACTATGACTTTTAGCAACACTGTTATGCAGTATTTGTCAAAACAAAAACAAAAAAACATATGATATGATTTTATCTTATCTTATCCTATCACCATATTTCATACTATATCAAAAATAACATCTTTCCCCCTTGTTTTTCTTCCCTTAAGTTTCATAAACTCAGCTCAAACCCAGCAAAAAAGCTGTATGATCCTACGAAAATGTCGCGAATTGAGACGGAAGAATTGAAGATTGCAAGGAGAAGACTTGCAAATGTAGCTAACCATGTTAACCCAGAAATAGTAACACACTCAAAATCTCATCAACTTTATGGTTGTTCCATTTCTTTGTCAGCAACTTCTATGAATGACAACTACCACAAGGTTCATGGTCAGGTTTCGACTGACCCTGTCGTCTGGAAAGCTGCTACTGATGATTCTGGTGATGATTTCATTGATATTATTTACGAAAAAGCCGTTGGTGAAGCCATTGCTAAGGTCATCACTTCTTACCACTAGTACTTCCTCTGTATTATATTTTACTGGTTCATTTTATTGTTATGAATAAGTATTGGATTCATTTTACTGATAATGTTGAGTTGACGATTCAGGCAAATGAGTCTGTTACTATATATTCGGGTTTAATTTGGTTTTGATTATGCTCAAAACATATAAAGGTTTTTTTCAAACATAACAAATTATGAACATTTTGGTCAAATTAGGTGATCAAGGGTTAAGTAAGGTAAAGTTTGACTTTCTCTCAGTAACTTCAGGTCGGGTTGACTTTGTTAGCTCTGCTAAAAAGAATACAGTATTGTCTGATATTAATGAATGACTTTTTTTGTTTTTGTTTTTGTTGTTGGTGAGTAGATTACGATAAACAGGCCAGAAAGAAGAAATGCTTTTAGGCCGGAAACAATTAAGGAGCTGATTCGAGCATTTGATGATGCAAGGGATGATAGTTCAATTGGTGTTATTATTCTAACTGGCAAGGTGATTAACTCGGCTGCTTTTCGTCAATTGTATTATCTTCTTTGTTGATTTTTGGATTTCTTGGCTGTTTCCCTTTTGCTGTTAATCATGACATGTATTTGCAAGCTGTATTATATTTTTGTTGATTACATGCTTTTCGGCTTTGCTCTGGCTAGGTGACTTTGGCAATATGAGCATTAGCATTTTAGCTGAATTAATAGACTGAACATGAAACAGCAGTTATGCATACAGAAGTTTAGTTACAGATTAATTTGGTGTTAAAGAGTCGAATTTAAGTGCAGAATTCAGCGCGTTACAGGTTGAGTATTATGCTAAGGTGCTTTGGTCTTGCAGTTGTTTGGTTGTAGTTTCATGAAATTGTTGTTCTGCAGGGGACCAAGGCATTTTGCAGTGGCGGAGATCAGGCAATTAGAGGGAAGGATGGCTATATTGACTCAAAAAAAATTGGCCGTCTTAATGTTTTGGACTTGCAGGTGTATTTATATCTTTGATCTCTCTTAACTTCAATCCAATAAGTTTGCATCTTTTACTCACTTTTGTGCTCGTCTTCAAGTAGGTCCAAATTAGGCGGCTTCCAAAACCAGTTATAGCAATGGTATGTTACTATGTTCATTTTCCATCTTGCTAATCTATGAAGTTTGTCTAGCTTAAATACATATATCTATATATAATTGCGTGATTTTTATTCAGGTTGCTGGTTATGCTGTTGGAGGAGGACATATTCTGCACATGGTATGCGATTTAACTATTGCTGCTGATAATGCCATTTTCGGGCAGACAGGTCCAAAGGTTAGCCATTTATTTTTCACTGCTAGAACATTGTTACTTGTAAATGTGTTATATTCTGTTGGTTTGGAGTACAGATTGTAGAGCAGCAGCTATTGCTGTATAACATAAGCATATCTGCTGGTGGTGTATTGCAGGTAGGCAGTTTTGATGCGGGTTATGGAAGTTCTATCATGTCTCGTTTGGTGAGTATCAAAGCTCATTGATTAATAGCTCTGAATTGCTCAAGGTTTGTGCAAGAATATTATGCTAAGCAAACGACTTAACATGGAATTTGGTCAAGCAGATTGGACCCAAAAAGGCGCGTGAAATGTGGTTTCTTACCAGGTTTTACCCAGCAGCTGAGGCAGAAAGAATGGGACTTGTCAACACAGTTGTACCTGTAAGTAATTCTTTCGTAACTAATGCAGAATTTCACATGAAAAATGGGGGTGACTGTTAGAGGTGCTTAAACGTTGAAGAAATCATATCTTTTCTTGTGTAGTTGGAGAGTTTGGAGCAAGAGACAATAAAATGGTGTCGCGAGATCTTAAGAAATAGTCCTACTGCAATTCGAGTACTCAAATCAGCTATCAATGCAGTTGATGATGGTCATGCAGGACTTCAGGTACCTAAAATCATACCATAAATCATTAGTACAATAATGTAGTATAATAAACCTTAGTTAATGTGTGTTATTTTGGACGTGACAAAAGCAAATTGGAGGAGATGCAACGCTCTTATTCTATGGAACGGAAGAAGGTAACGAAGGGAAGACAGCATACAATGAAAGAAGGCGGCCTGAGTTCTCCAAGTTTCCTCGTCGACCATGATGGATGCTTGATTCTATTTTCTTCCTAGAAGGACATACACTCCATGGTTTTTTGGAATGGATTTTCCTATTGGTTGTACAAGTATTGATTAGTAAAATTTGGTGGACTTGTAATTGTATTTAGAATGAAACTCATTTCATGAAAGCAAGCTCCTTGAATTACTTGATATGTTTGATCTTTGAGATATTGTTAATTGTATTTAGAATGAAACTCATTTCCTAATTGATTTTCATTGTTAACTATTGATGAAAGTGTATTGTTATTAATTTCAAACAGAGTGTAGTGGATCTCTGTACTGGGCTCCTTAGATGGTCATCTAGTTTTGGGCCTTGTTATATTGCGTTGGCAGATTGCATGTCCTACTAGACTAGTAGCCTTTTGGAGTATTTTGCTTTTTTTTTTTTTTTTTTTTTTTTTTGGTAGGTAAGTTGAAGGGCCCTATTGGACTGGAATGTCTCACGGGTAAACCTGTCAATTCGGGTCAATGGGTTGGGTTTGGGTCAAAGGTTCAAGTGGTTTGGATTGCTTGAATCATTACAAATTATGATAAATGGGTCAAATCAGATCTATTTCGGGTCATTTGGGTTGGGTTTGGGTTTCTCTCTCAGTAAAACAGTACATGTTTAAAATCGGGTCGGGTCAGGAATTGTCAGGTCTACTCACGGGTCAATCAACCTATACAATTTAGAAGGGGGGGGGGTTTAAGGGAATCCCATCCCCCTAATTGTCACTGATAGGTATTGAACCTCCAAACTTATGATTGGAGCTTAGAGGTTACTATTCTATCCACTAAACCAAACTTAATTTGGTAAAGTATTTGCGTTATTATGTGGTAGTTAGATGAATGGATGTTATTCAATCTCAAATTTTTGGGTACCAACTAGGGCCGAGCAAAACTACTCGAAAAGCCGAAAACCCGTTCCGTTACCGTTCCGAAAATTAGGGTACCCGATCCGATAACCATAATGGTTCGGGTACCCGTTTCGATAATTTGTTATCGGGTATGGTTTTTGGGTATCATTTTAAAATTAACGGTTACCCGTTCCGAACCGATAAGCAATTTTTTGTTTTTTTATCCTACTTAAATCTATTTTTTCCAAAATCTAAACTCTTACTTTACTTCATAATCACTATATATTAATGATTAGTAATATAATTAATAATTTGGTCAAGATCATGTGGTATTGTTGTTAATTAGTGTTAAAATATATCATAATAACTAATTTATTAAGTTTAATTATCACTGTTAGATATTTTATTGGGTACCCGATAACCGTTCCGAAAATTCGGGTACCCGAAGTCTGGGTACCCGAACTTATCGGTTCGGTTTATGGATATCACTTTTAGTGATATTGATTATCGGGTACCCGAACCGTTAGTAGTAATGATACGAGTACCCGTCCCATGCTCACCCCTAGTACCAACCTTTTAAAACTTTAATGATATTCTTAATTAAATGTACATAAATGGAGAATAAATATCAAACGAACTCTATTACGCCTCTTGTTCAAATACTTTGTATTTCTTGTTATTTGAAACTCTATTACGTCTCTTTTCAAATACTTCGTATGTCTTGTTATTTGGCCAATAATATTTAGGCCTGTTCACTTCAGCTTAATTTCAGTTCTCTTCATCTCCAATCAGTTCAAATCACTCCAGTTTAGTTCAGCTTTAATCAGTTCAATTTAGCTCCAATCAGTTCAGTTCAGTTCAGTTCAATAAATATGAACAGACCCTATGAATAGAACCATACATGTATGTTTTTTTTTTTTTTTTTTTGAAAGCACCTGTATTTACGTACTTCTTGTACGTACTTGTAAAATACTATGTCGTACATTCGAATGTATAATGAAATTTGTTGCGTTATAGGCTCATACGGGATATTTCGCAGAATTTCTAGGACCACCCAAACACCTCATATATGTGTACATACAATTATAATTGATCACACGGACACTGTCATTTTCAGCCAGTATTAAAGTTAATGGTCCCATTAATAAATTATTGACATTTCAAATTGGAAAGCTTCTTAATCTTTGACAAAAGAAATTGTACGTACATGATTGTTGTAGAATCACACAATCTTAGGCTTCATTTATTGTGCATACTACAATGTTTTTCCACTACTACTATGTCTTGTTTCTATTTTTGTCTTAATCATACTTGTAAATATCAAACGTAACACCTTTATATAATTACATTACTTCCTCCGTTATTTTTCTATTGCACTATGAGTGATTTTACGCTTGTTAATACATTATTTTGTCTATTAATATTTTAAATTACATTTTTGTAAAAATTATAAAAATTTGTTATTTAAAAGGGAAATTATCATTGGTACACCCTATGTTTAGGCTTTTATCAATGATACACCTGCTTAAGTTTTAATTATCAGTATTACACCTATATTTTCAACAAATTATCTACAGTAAGCATTTCGTTAACTATGACTGCAATTTTGACCAAGTTTAACTCCCTTTTTTTTTCTCTCCTTAATTTCCTTCTTCTTATGTAAAGTAACCCACCCACCTCTGTCATTATATAAACAAAGCCCCCTCATTTACTCTGATTTATGCAGTTTCGATCTTCTTCTTCTCCGTTTATATAATGACAGAGGTGGATGAGAGAGTTACTTTAAATATAGGAGGAAAATTGAGGTGGAAAAAAAAAAGGAGGGAGTTAAAATGGTCAAAATTGCACGTCATTAACCAATAATACTAATGTTTAATTAACGGAATGCTTACGGTAGATAATTTGTTGAAAATATAAGTGTACCATTGATAATTAAAACTTAAGCAAGTGTATCATTGATAAAAGCCCAAACTTGGGTGTACCAATGATAATTTCCCTATTTAAAATGTAGATATGAAGACGAATTTGACTAAATCCCCCATGCATGATTATGTCATATGTATTTTTTTTTTTTTTTTTTTTTTTTTTTTTTTTTGTTCTTTTCTTTTTTTAAAAAAAAAAAAATTAAAGGAATTAGTATTATTTTCGTATCAAATATATGACAGAATAAAATAGTTGTTACATTGATCAACGGGTGGAATTGAGTCCTCTTCCTCCATTAATCACTCTAACAATGCAGATATTTTCGTATATATACAGGATTACAGGACATATATATTGTGATATTATATATGTTAACATTATTTGCTTGCTCAACCATATCATCACATGCAATGGTCTGCTCGCCATTTACTAGAAACTTCATCAACTAATAAAGTAAATATAAAATCAGAGAGATAAGCTTAATAATTTCAATGTAATAAAGCAAGTCAAATTTTCATGAAAAAATTATATGAGTAATAAATAGGGCAATTGACCAGATTGATAAATAAAAAAGACCCGATAATTTGGTAAAAAAACTTACTCCGGCGACAATTGGTAAAATAATAATTTGGTAAAATAACAATCTGGTACGTAATAATTTGGTAAAATAATAATTGGTCTAGAGGTCTTTTTTTTACCAAATTGTCGCTATTCGCTAGAGGTCTTTTTTATTTACCAATCTGGTTAATTGGCCGTAATAAATGCGAAGTATAGCAAATTAAGTACGTACTATTATAAAGAGTTTGGCAAAATTATTGAGTAAACCCTTTTTTTTTTTTAACCACCCAATTAATTATACTATACCCAAAGTTTAAATAATTGAAGGTCGCTATCTTCTAAAATTAGAATGGCCACATATATTGATATATAGGATCGGATTTTCCACTACATTCATTTTTTTGTCTTTGTTCCAAAAAAAAAAAAAAAAATAAATAAATAAATAAAAAAATCGTTGTCTTTTATGTCACGCAATGCACGTTTCCAAACAGTAATGCATTGTTTAATAAGGAGTACGAGTAAGAGAGTAACTCATATTTTGATAAAACTAGTTTAGGCCCGGTGTCAATACACTGTAAGTCCAAAACAAATTATACATTAAAAGATTATATAAAAGAGTTTGGTAAATAACTAATAGCTTAAATGTGATTGAGTATGTGAAATGACCAATAAACTAATTGTGGGGTAGGTAGTTTAGATAGGATTTTGAATTAAATGAGGTTATAATTGTAATTTCACAATAATTAATGAATAAGCTAATTGAAAAAGCTCTTAAAATGAGCTTTTTCAAAAAGAGCTTATTTAGTGGAATAAGCTCTTTCAATAAGCTTAGAACCAAACACTTGTATGTATTAGCTTGTTTGACTAGTCAAATAAGCTAATATACCTCCAATAAGCTTAACTACCAAACAGGGTCATAGCTTATGATTGTTATACACCATTATATTCATACAACAATATCTTATGATTATTATTTTCAAGGTAGAAAAAAACATAGAATTATATAAAAAAAAAAAAAACTTTTGCATCTAATAACACCATTTCCAAAGAATCTGTTTCATAATTAGGATAAGCTTTTGAAGGTACAATCCATAGCCTAATTAATCTAGCCTGCAAAATTACATGCTCATTAGTAAGACTATTATCGTTAATTGACCCCTGATTTGTTGCCATGATGAAAATATATTTGGGGCTCCTAAACACATTTATCAATTATCAATAGAATTATTTATACAGTATAAATCATTCAAACTTAACAAAAAAAAGTTTGGGTTAATTAAGTATAGTAGTATTTTTTATTTTTATTTTTTTTGACAGGCACTAAGCAGGAAAGAACCTAGGGTCATTCAGTATCCCTATTCCTAGCCTTAAGGGCTAGGTCATGGGCTTTCCAAATGACTTGTCTAGAAGCCTTAATAATATTACAGAAAAGAAAAGAGCTACACTTTCTCTTAATATCCTCAAGGAGATGATGTAGATGAACCGGCCCCGACGCCGGGGAGCGTAAGAGATGAATTGCCCTTTGACAGTCCGTTCTGATCAAGATTCCTGAGAAGTGCTTGGATTGACACCAAGTTAAAACATGGAGTATGATAACACATTTATATACTCATTGTTATATGTTATATTTGAGTGTTTCTATCATATTTTCTCTATATATTTAATCTTTTAGATCTATATTTCTTTATATTTCGATGTTGCTCTCCTCGTGCTCTCTTTCTTTACTTTGTAGGATTTACGCGTAAAAGAGCACCTTTGCAAGCTAAGTGAGCTAGGAGCGTGTAGGAGATTACGAGCCCAACATCATATGGTCATATTCCAAGCTTGAAGTTGTTTTCGAAGGAGTATTGTGTAGAAATTGCCTAGCCTTGGCCTGGTCGTGGCTTGTTGCATTAAGCTTTGGCCTGGTCGTGGCTCCTCCTTTTATGCCCAAGAGAAGCCTACCAAGATTAGTAGACACCACGGGTTGGCCGTGGCAAAGTCCCAGCAGCTTTGGGTAACCCGTGGTATCACCTGACGAAGCATCGAAGCCAAGTTTGAGGCAGTTTAGAAGACCTATTTTAGGAAACTTCTTTACTTATTCCTAGGGATATAAATAGGCTTTGGTTAGGCATATAAGAGAACTTTTTTTTGGGGACTCATAAAATTGAGTTGAAGAATTCTACAATTCCCTTCAATTTTAGATTTACTTTGTTCAAGATTTCATCTTCAATTTCATTAATTCAAGTATTTCTTCTTTCCTATATTATTATGTCTTTTGATTATTTTGTTAATTTAATCATGAGTGAGTAGATTTATATTCTAGGGTTAGGTTGAACCCTAGTTACGAGTAATGCATGATTTCCCCCAATTCCTTATTTAATTAGATTAATTGCTTTGCTTATTGAATTGTGCTAATTTATTAATGTTAGGTTAGACGTAATTTGATATTGATTGAACCAAGTATCTTATTTATCAATGGAAGTTGAGATTAGATGGTTTGATTAAATTCAATAAGGGCATGAAATTCTCCATGGAAATAGGTAGGATGAATTGCTAGGATTGTATGGATGTTGAGTTTAATGTCTCTAAATTGCATGACACCATGGAAATAGGTTTGATTGGATTTTAGAGAAGCCATAAATACTCGGAAGGGGTTTATTGGTATTTTCAAGGGCACGTCCTTCCTTTGAGTATTATTATTTTGATTAATTGGGCTAGGGATTTATCTTTGCATTATTCATACTAGTGGTGATACTTAACTCTGGATGTTTTTATTAATTGAATTATTTCATCTTGATTCTTCTTGTTTATTTTGTTTAGAATTAGATTAGTTGAATATCACTATTGATTGGTTACTTGCTTAGTAGTTACTTGAGTCTAATTAATTAGTTGAACCATAGTCTCTTGGGATCCGACCCTTACTTGCCCGTCTACATAGTAATGGTCTTGTTAGGTTATTTTTGTTAGGTACGCGACACGCCTATCAGAGTATGCCTATCAGCTCCGTATGGAGTGGAGAATCACCAAGGACCACCTCGTCTCCATGTTCTAGAACGTCACCATCGGCCGACCGCCTACACGCCCAACCAATGCCACATCTCGGAAATCCCATCCCACTCTTGTCCTTTTTCCATGCCCCATCCACGTCAATGATCCTTTGAACAGTTCCTGATTGCTGCTGGCCTAGCTCAACTGCACTTGCTTTGGTGTTTTCCCTGGGTTTATTCTTTGCTTGTGAATTTTCCAGCTTATTAGAGACAGCTGCCATACATGTGGTTTCCCACCGCCGCATGCTATCTACAAGGTTACTAGGATCTGCCTCCTCTTCTCGAAAGATAACTTTATTCCTGTAAGTCCATAAAGCCCATAATCCTGCAAAAAAAGAATTAACTCTGTCGCATCTCGGTCTGTCATCCTTCAAGAGAGCCTTCACCCATGATTGAATCCATTGCTCTATGGGTATGCCGAAGCTCGCCCTCGAATTGAGCCCCAAAGTTGAAGTCGCCCACAATATGGAGGCCCAATCACAATCCCTAAAAAGATGCTCCCGGGATTCGTTCTCCTTTTTACATAAGACACGGACAGGGTCAAGACGTACCCCTCTTTTCTCCAAATTAGGTTTATCTGGAAGAGCATCGTTACATAATTTCCAAACGAGCAGCTTGACCTTTGGTAAGGACGGAATATCCCAAAAAATCCTCCAAAAGGATGAAGTATTTTCCAAGAAGGAGTGCTTTAGGCTCTCCGATAGTAATGAGCTGTAGCCTGACTTCACTGTGTATTCTCCTGTTGAAGTGTGCTGCCAAGCCCGCTGGTCCTCCACCGCAGTCTCCGGAATGTGCATGCTAACAATTGCCCTAGCATCATTGACCTCAAAAGCTTCCCCACTAGACTCACATTCCATCTCCTCCCTGTCGGGCACATCAGATGCTGAACTGTCTGGATGTTCTCTTTATCTGCAGGGTCAATGTCGTGCCTGATTGTCGCCTTTTTCCCATGAACCCATGCGTCTTCAAAACATCTTATTCTCGACCCACTGCCCAGCTTCCAGCAAGTATGCTTTCTCATTTGTCTCGCCACACGAACTATCCCCTTATAGCCCCACGACCAGTGCCCTTTTTCCTCCTCTCTCTCTGCCGCCTCCAAAGGAAGATGCTTGTACTTGTCCCTGTACAGTGTGCTGAGGAGACTAGAAGGGTCTCTTTGGCAGCGCCATGCATACTTATACAAGAGAGCCCTGTTGAACAAACTCATACTCCTAATTCCCAGTCCACCTTTCCCTTTCGGGAGTTCCAGCAAGTGTTTGCTCCTCCAATGCATGGGCCTATCTTTTCCCTTAGAAGCCCAGAAGAACTTTTTGAAAAGGGAGTCCAGGGTGTCGGTGATCTTCTTCGGAACCAGAAAGATGGAAAAAACATGAGTGAATAGAGCAGATAAAATACCATTTATGAGCACCAATCTTCCTGCCTGAGATAAGGACTTTGAGGCCCAAGAGGAGAGCGTTGCGGTCGCTTTATCGATCATGAACTGGAAGTCCTTAGATTTTGCCGAGGTGAAGGTCACAAGGTTTCCCAGATACAGTCCTGCGTCGTTTTTCTCAGGAATTAGGAGTGCATTTTTTATGTTGAGTTTTTCGTCCTCCGACAAGTTCGGGCTAAAGATAATCGAGGACTTCTTCAAATTAATCATTTCTCCCGACGCGTTCGGACAAGTTCGGGCTAAAGATAGTAGTATGATTCTTTCAAAAAAAAAAAAAAGTATAGTAGTATGAAAAATTATTAGAAGAGTTTACTTATGAAACTTATATATATTATAAGATCAGATTGTTATTTTGTGAAGATATTGTGCGTGCATAAATACTAAAGATGTGCATAAATACTAAAGATGTTGTGATATTAAGATAGATAGATAGTGTATGTGTCCCATATAATAGTAATGATTAAAAAAAATTTAATGACAATGATATATATTGTGCAATTGTGTGTTTATATAATGGTAAATTATCATCCCTAGTGTCTCTTTTAGTATTATGTATTGATTATTGAATCATCTTATTCATCTATACTTTAATTTTATCATTTACTTTAGCTTAGGTTTGAAATAAATTATGAATGAGGACTTTTTTTGAAAGGCTTATGAATGAGGACTTAATATTACGGCTCTCTAAACACCAAAAAAAAATATTACGTAGCTTATTATTTGCACGAGGTTTTATGATAATTCAATAACTGAGTTTACTTTGCTTAATATTTTGGGACAATATCATAGTAGATGCATGGATTATCCTTCCAAGCAAGTTTCCTTAAGAAGAAATTGTAAAATACTAAATTTGGTATCCTCATTTTAATGTATATTTCGAATACTTTTGTTATTTTATAACAGGCCTTAAAATATCAACAAAGTTTTGAGAATTCAATGAAATTAACAATACGTTAATGAATCACAAGATGCCTAAAAATAACCATAACATTGAATTAACTTATTCTTGAGACTTCCTCAACTCAATCCAACTTTAAAAAATTTCCACACAGATCCAAATCATGGATTTGCCTTTAATTTTACAAATAATTTGATTTTTTCAAACCTTGATATATTGATGATGAGGTGTTCCACATGCATGGAGGGACCACATAAGATCATGAGAGGCTAGATAGATAATTGATTGGAACAATTTAATTTACTTATGGTGCGTGTTCTATTCACCTGATTTTAATTTATCTGAACTTATTTGTTAATATAAATTTATTAAATTAGCTCTTATTAGAACTTATTTTAGTTAAAAATTAAACTTGGATAGCCCTGATTAACCCTTATCACAACTTCTCTAAACTAATCTGAATTCATTATTCCTGAACTTATCTTATCTGAACTTTTTTTTTTTTTTTTTTTTGAGAAATCTTATCTGAACTTATTAACCCTTATCTGAATTTATTTTCCTGAAATAAGTGGAAATAAGGTGATTAGAACAAGCCTTTAGCATCTTAATTATCAATTAATTAGCCAATTATGAACTAACACTTCTTCTATCAATGATTCAAGGTCATATTAGGCTTTTATATGACAATGCAAACTAGTGGCCTAGACAAGTATGGTTCAAAACAATTTTCTATTGCTACTATGAGTCAGTATAGGATATGATGTATCTCACATCCATTAATTACTTGAATATTTGACATCAAATCTCAAAATCACCAAAATTGGTCCAATTTCTTTATTATCATAAGCCTTCAACCTAGCTAGTCTCTCTACAAGAGCTTGGACTTGCCTTGTGCTTATGCCTTCCCTTTCTTATAAATACAATGTCCTTGAGATCAGCGAGTCAAGACGCTACCTTTCTATGGTTATATACAAGTATTTTAATAACAAGGTGTTCTTGCCCGATCCTTGCATGTTGCAAGTTTAATTTTGAACATCAATATATAATATAATATATACACTGTGTGAATAATGTACTCGTAATAATTAAAACGCTGCAATTTATAAAACATATAAAGGAATATTTTAGGTGGACAACATTGAGAACAATCCATTATTATTGTGTAAGGAATTAAGAGCCAACCATGCATAGTTTTTATTTTTATTTTTGTTTTATTTATTTATTTACTTCATATACTGTATTCAATCTTTCTACTCATATGATTTGAACTACTTTTTTTTTTTTTTTTTTTTTTTTTTTTTTGAATAGAACTACTAAAATAAAATCATTGTTGTTGTAGGTGGACAAAAGGACTAATTTGCCCTTAACTCATGTTTTGCATGCAAGCCCAATAATAAGTACTTGTATAAGAATGCATAGTGCAGAAGAAGGCAACGTGCTTTCCATTAATTGCCATTGAACAGTGCATGTCTCCATGATTGTACATTATTGATTTATTGGCATCATTTTGTACAAAAAAAAAAAAAAAAAAAAAAAAAAAAAAAACCGAAAGATATTGCATCAAATCATTTGCGTTAATTATATATATATAGGGGAAAGCTCTCGTGAGAAATTTTCTTATGTGAGAACACTCTTTATGTTCTAAATTTTTACTCGCATGTTCTAAATTTTAAATCTGATGTTCTAAACTTTTCCTTAGGTATTCTAAATTAAATCAAATGTTCTAATTTAGTACTCACATGTTCTAAACCATAAATTAGTTAAGTTCGATGTCATAAATTTTAAATAACTTGTTCCAAAATTTTAACTTGTATGTTCTAAATTTTAAAACGTGTGTTTTAAGATTTTTAATTATATGTTCCAGATTTTAAATTGTATGTTCTATTTTTTTTACTCGTATGTTCTAAATTATTTACTCACATTTTCTATATTCTATATCAGTTTGTTCTAAATTTTTATTCACATGTTCATAATCTTAAATCATATGTCTAAATTTTACTCATATGTTTAAAATTTCATAAAGCAAATTTTATAAATTTTTAATCACTTGTTCTAATTCTTAAATCAGATGTTCTAAACACATTACTCACACAAATGTTCTAAATTATTACTCATATGTTCAAAATTTTAATTTGAGTCACATGTTCTAAATTTTAACTCGCATGTTCTAAATTTTAATTCACATGTTCTAAATTTTTACTTCAGTTCTCATATAAGTATGAATTCTCACATATGGATCTATTCTCACCGGATCCCTTCCCTATATATATATATATATATATATATATATATATATATATATATATATATATATATATATAAAATGTAGTTCAATATAAATTCGATGAAAAATGTCTTAAATAACATCTTAGAGTGTATGAATAATGAGCTAGATCCTTGATATGAATTTATTAATTTCCTATAATCAAACGACAAAAGAAAACCACTTTTTACAATCATGTTAACCATTGAAAATTAATTTAATTAATTTCCATCAAAACAAACGTACTGAGTATTTTCCTAATAGCTATTCCGATCCAAAATTTTAAGATATATTCATCTAATCATCTATATATGTTCATAAGTCAATGTTAAGATATTACAACCAAAACGATAATTAAGTCAAATAGTCAATACAAAAATATTACTCCTGAGTACGTACTACATACATCAAATATTAGATTAATACAGCTACACAAAGTATGATTGTGTTAGAGATATGATATATCGGAAAATATATGTGATATATTTTCCGTATAGATATTGTTATGAGAATAATATATTTAGTATTATCTTATGTTAAAATATTATTTAGAGAATATATCATTAGGTTATATGGTATATCTTTTAGGAATATTATTTCCTATCTTATGAGCGTAGGTTTTGTATAAATATTCTACCTATCGATGAATAATAATAAAGCTATTCATTCTCTCTTTCTCTCTAATTTGTCATGGTATCAAGCTAAGAGCAGGTTAAATCTTGGGACCGCTCACAAAAAAAATTTTCCCCCTGCCGGTGGGTTAGAAAGTTAAACCCACCGGTGGGATTCAAAATTTTGCTTCCGCTATGCAATATTAATACTCTTTAAATTTTTATTTTTTTTGGGTTGGTACACATTAATCATATGTGTATGTGATTTTTTTTTTTTTTTTTTTTTTTTTTTTTTGTGGGAGTATGTCAGTGGACTTCCTCCACTATAACGCATCTTTGGAGATTAAGACATTAAATAGCGTTATGCTTGACGCAATATTTAAAAAAAAAAAAAAATCAGTTCTCTTGTGTCGTGAGACAAGATATATTTGGTTCTCCTTGTGCCGTGAGACAAGGTTTGTGAGTTGATTCGAGCATGATTTTGCTCATTTGGATATGAGAGTGTGGTTTACTCTGAAAGACCAATAAAAGATTTGAGTGTGGTTTACTCTTGAAAAACCAATATTTGATTGGAGCTCGGTTTTGCTCTGGAAAAACCAAAAATTGTTATTTGCAGGTTCGAAAAGAATGACGTTCCTGTTTGATTGATGACTGATGAGTTCGAAAAGAGAACGTTTTCATCGTTGAAAAAGAAGAAACAAATAAAAAACTGAAGGCAACATCACAAGAGTGTGCATCTCGACTTCAACAAATTGAAGAATTTCCAATCGCACCGTTCGTGTTACTGCCGTTACGATTGCGGGAGGGTGTTAGAGATATGATATATCGGAAAATATATGTGATATATTTTCCGTATAGATATTGTTATGAGAATAATATATTTAGTATTATCTTATGTTAAGATATTATTTAGAGAATATATCAATAGGTTATATGGTATATCTTTTAGGAATATTATTTCCTATCTTATGAGCGTAAGTTTTGTATAAATACTCTACCTATCGATGAATAATAATAAAGCTATTCATTCTCTCTTTCTCTCTAATTTGTCAGATTGTTAATTAAAGAAGTACTTTGTCGTTAGTGTTACATTATTAGAAAATAATAAGCAACGCAATTAAGCAAGTTAAAGTTGATAGTTATCTTTTTCCAAAGATTTGCTTAATCATGCATGAACATGCCAAGCATTATTACCTCATTAAAGTGTAAATTAGACTTAAGTTATCTTAATCGCATAAATTAATACATTATTAGTTGAAACTAAATAACTAATGCTAAGTCATTTATTAAGTATTTCTATTTTGACTAAATTCTTCTAAGATGCATAATTGCTCAAGATAATAGTTAATACTTGTAATATGAACCTAACATGCTAAGGTATTTCAATTAAAAAAAAAAAAAAAAAAAAAAAAAAAAAAAATAAAAAACTATCATGCTAATTAAGGACTGAAAGTACATTTGATATTTAACAAAAATTCAGTAATTGTCCTATTCTCATAGCTAGCTAGGGGTGCTAATTGAGCTGAGTAGCTCGCGAGCAACTCGTATTCGACTCGGTCAACGCTCGGTCAAAACTCGACTTAAATTCAACTCGACTCGAGATTTAACGAGCACAAGTTGAGCAAACTCTAACTCGACTCGATAAGCTCGTGAGCAACTCGATAATATAATAATACTATAGAATTTGCAAACAAAGTTACTATCTTTAAACAAATTTGACACTTATTAAGTCTTAATTTTTATCATAAAAAAAGAAAGAGTAAATGTTTAATAATATCAATAATATATAATAAGGAAAACAATATAAATTGAACAAAAAATAAATAAAGGCATACAATAATAGAAGGACCAAAATTTTAATGAGCAGATCGTGAGCTACTCGACTCGACTCGTAACTTTAACGAGCACGAGTCGAGCAGGTTTTATTTAATTTGCTCAAAACTTTAGCGAGCACGAGTTGAGTCGAGCACCCCTCAGCTCGTGATCGACTCACTCGATAAGCACCCCTACTCATATCAAATGTATATAGGTTAGAACTCAATAAGTTTGGATATACTACCTCCGTTAAATATTATGTGCAACTTTGGAATATTTAATATCTCACAAATAATACTCCAAAGTTGCACATAAAATTTAACGGAGGTAATATATGAATAAGGTTGTCTACTTCAAATTCTACCACTATGTTTAGATTACTTAAATTATTTTACTAAAAAATTAAACCGATTTAGATGAGTTAAATTCAAGAAAAATAACTTCAAATATGTTTATTTAGGAAGCATAAGAGCTTTTAAATTTAAATTCTTAAGTAAAATAAATTTAAATAAGCTTGTATAAGCTGAAAAAAAAAGTATATATGGTCAAAAAAATATTTACGTAGTAGTTGTTTGAATGTATATTAATACTCTACGTACTCTAACAATCGAGTATCCAACCATATCTTCTAACATCTAAGAAATTATAGTATTTTCTACTCGGTACACCACTATTACCTTATTGCATTATTTGATTTTTCGTTTGTATAAATTAAACCATTCACGAAAGATTGAGGTAATTAAAAATATTAAAAATAAAGCCCTTTAGTTACATTTTTTTTTTAGAAAAAAAAAAAAAAGAAAAGAAAAAGTGAAAAGATAACCTGTCTAACCAAAATCATTTCATTGAATCATTTGACAAAAAATCCACTCTTTTATGCATAATCTAGACTTATTAAAAAGGAATGTCAAGAAATAAGGGTGTTTAAGAAATGTTTTGAAGATATTTCAAGACACATAGGGACATAGGGTACATGAAATCATGAACCAAAAAAAAAAAAATAGTACTACATGAATGTGACATTTCTCTCAATTATTAATTATCTAGGCTAACATTAATCACACCAAACGGTCCAAACTTGTCAATATTATGGAGTAATTGACTAAGGGCATTATCTGATTTATTGAACTGAACTGTACTGAACTGAACTAAACTGTTTATAAGAGAAGAAAATTAAAAACTGAGCTGAAGTGAATTGTTTATGAAAGAATGAAATCAGGAACTGAACTGAACCGAACCGAAATTAAACTGAAGAGAACAGATCCTTAATACACAAATAGACAAACACAAAAATATAAAATAATATAAAAAGTTTTGTCTTTTTCCCCATGTTTTGTTTAATATGATATACTAATAAGCAATAAAACAGAAATAACTTATCTCTTGATGCGTGAACCAAACTGACAATAGCCGCGTCGTGGAGAACCACTGACCTAAAAGACGATTCCGCGCTACCTCCCGGTGCAGTAGACAATTGCGGTCGCCCTCCAGGATAAGCACGGCGCCGGAGTTTATGTGCACTCACAAACCCGACTGGAACTCAGAATACTTGCCCAGAAAACAGAACAGAAAGAACATGTATTTAGATAAGTTTAGAGAAAAGAGAAGACTGATTGTGTTGTGTTTTGGCTAAGAAAACCACCGAATATTTATAGGGTGAAGAGGAAAAACGGAAAGCATGAAAGGTGGGAAGAATCTGGCCAAGAAAACGACCAGATTAATCTGGTCAGTCAACAACTGAGGCAAGAAACAAGGAATTAATCAGTCAGCTACAATCAAGGAATTAATGGCTGATTAATTCTCACAACAGTCAGAAAAGAATAAACCCAACAGCCAAAAAAGGAATATTCTGTTTGACAAAGAAAAGGGAAATAAAATTTCTCCAAAAAGATAACAAGGACCCACGCCCGCGCATCGCATTCCCCAAGACCCCAAGTCCCGAGGCCCGAGCCCGAGCCCGACCCGACCCGGCTCGGCTCGGCGTGCGCGCGCGCGTGTGTGTGTGGAGTAACACACACCTCCAACTCACTCAACTAAGTAGTGCTAAAGCAATACATTATAAAAACAAGGAAAAACCTTCCTCCCCAATCAATGTGGGACTTTTCCCCTTCCATTTATTTCTCTCTCTCTTTCTCTCTTATTTTTCCCAACACTCTTGTTTTATATCAAGAACTTCCAACAATCCCCCACAGGTTCGAAGATATGAAAAAGAAAGAAAGGAAAAATGAATTCTGGGCAAAACAAAACAATTGCATAAGTGTCAATGTCTCGCGACTTGAATTAACACATAGTGGACATCAAGCTATGATCCCTCACCTAACAAGTGACCTTCGTCTTGAACTCAATAGGGAGTTAGGGACCCGTCACTTTGAGCCACACAATTGAACATGTATAATATTCTGAAATTCCGCGAATAAAGATGACGCATTATACTGGCCATACGTCCAGCCTGGTTGCTCATAGGTGCTCTAGAGTATAAGCCCACGAAATACTCATAGGAAGCGGCCACACTTCCACACCTAAGTAGGTGAACTCCATCAAGTGTGAGCTACAACACACCTCCAAAAATATGGATATGGGTTCATTAAGAGCCGTATGCTCAACCTCCTTCTCATATGTAGCTAAGCACAAAACAAACATCTAGAGATGGACAAATAAAATGAAAATGTGCTTCCGAATTATTACATAACGTTCCCCTTTGAACTCATAGTGAGTAGGAGTTCATTATTTCACAATTCATACAACGGGCTTTAGCCCCATCTCTTCCGATGTTTCCAAAACTAGTTTTTTACATAGGCCTTTAGTTAACGGATCCGCAATGTTCTTTTCGGACTTAACATAGTCCAGTGATATCACCCCTTCAGACAACAAATTTCTGACGGCTTTATGCCTCAGACGGATGTGTCTCTTCTTCCCATTATAGGCATGGTTGTGTGCAACAGCAATAGCAGCTTGCGAATCACAATGAAGTGCAACTGAAGGAGCTGGCTTCCCCCACAGTGGAATATCTGCAAGCATGTTCCTCAACCATTCTGCCTCATGACCTGCTAATTCAAGAGCAATAAACTCAGATTCCATAGTAGACATAGCAGTACAAGATTGCTTACAAGATTTCCAGGATACGGCTCCACCCCCAAGGGTGAAGACATAGCCACTAGTGGAGTTAACTTCATCATTATCGGATACCCAGTTGGCATCACAAAAACCCTCCAAAACTCCAGGAAATTTGGAGTAGTGCAAACCCCAATCCATAGTACCCTTAAGGTACCTAAGCAACCTCCTTAGAGCAATCCAATGATCACTGCTTGGATTATGAGTGTACCTGCTCAACCTACTAACAGAATAAGCAATGTCAGGTCTAGTGTAGTTCATAAGAAACATAACACTACCAATAATTCTAGCATATTCAGACTGATTAACTGGATTACCATTATTTTTCCTTAAGTGGAAACTTGGGTCATAGGGAGTCTTAACTGGATCGACATTAAATGAGTCAAACTTTTTAAGAAGTTTTTCAACATAGTGTGACTGATTAAGACAGATGCCATTTGGAGTCCTCTTGATTTTTACTCCCAAAATCACATCTGCCTCACCCATGTCTTTCATTTCAAAATTCGAACTCAAAAACTGTTTTGTCTCATTTACACGATCCAAGTTAGTCCCAAAAATCAACATATCATCCACATAAAGACAAATAATTACACACCCATGACTATCATGCTTAAAATAAACACAAGAGTCACCTTCATTAACATGAAAACCATTACCAGTCATAGTCTTATCGAATTTGTCATGCCATTGCTTTGGAGCTTGTTTAAGCCCATACAATGACTTGACTAACTTACAAACCTTCTCCTCTTGTCCTGGAACAACGAACCCTTCAGGTTGGACCATGTAAATCTCCTCATCCAAGTCACCATTCAAAAATGCAGTTTTGACATCCATTTGATGAACAACAAGACCAAAAATGCAAGCAAGAGCAATTAAAGTCCTAATGGTTGCAATTTTAGTAACAGGGGAGTAAGTATCAAAATAATCAATGCCAAACTTTTGAGTAAAACCCCTTACCACTATCCTTGCCTTATACTTGTCTATGGATCCATCGGCCTTTAATTTTTTCCGAAAGATCCATTTACAAGTAATGGGCTTACAACCTCTAGGAAGTTCAACCAATTCCCAAGTGTTATTATTGAGAATTGATTGTAATTCACTATCAATTGCTTCTTTCCAAAATACAGCATCAACTGACCTCATTGCCTCATCATAGGTTCTTGGATCATCTTCCAAAACAAAAATATGCACAAAATCATCATCAATTAAGGAAGATTCAGATAAATAAGAAGTAATAAAATCAGGACCAAAACTATTTTCCTTTCTTGCCCTTTTGCTTCTCCTTGGCTCCAAAACAGAATCATCGTTAGTAATAGGAGCATTAGCAATAGGTAAACTAACAGAACTACTAGCATGCAATTCACTATCATTAGAAGGAGACATTTTCAAAGGAAAAATGTTCTCAAAGAACTCAGCATCTCTTGCTTCAATGATATGACCACCTGCATAAGAATTGTTAGCACCTTTAACAAAGAAACGATAAGCTGCACTTTGATAAGCATAGCCAATAAAAATAGCATCAACAGTTTTGGGACCAATCTTATCCCTCTTGAAGCTAGGTATGCCTACTTTTGCTAGGCACCCCCACACTTTCAAGTATTTCAGGTTTGGCGCTCGACCTTTCCATATTTCGTATGGAGTCTTGTCAAGCTTCTTGTGAGGAACCCTGTTCAAAACATGACAAGCAGAAAGAATAGCCTCCCCCCACATGTTATTAGGAAGCCCAGAACTAATAAGCATAGAATTCATCATATTCTTTAAAGTTCTATTTTTCCTTTCAGCTATACCGTTTTGTTCGGGTGAATAGGGAGCCGTCGTCTCATGAACAATGCCAAGTTGCTCACAAAATGCCTTAAGAGTGTCAGGGCTGTACTCCCCACCCCTGTCACTCCTAACCCTCTTGATCTTTTTGTCCAACTGGTTTTCTACCTCAGCTTTATATTTGAGGAACATTTCCTCAGCTTCGTCCTTAGACCTGAGAAGATAAACCATACAAAAACGTGAACAATCATCAACAAAAGTAATATAATACTTTTTACCCCCTCTACTTTCGTGATTATTAAAATCACCTAAGTCACTATTAACATCAAGAGTAAAAAGCCCCCCATTACAAAAGCCCTTCCCCACAAATTCCCCATTGCGAGTAAGAACTAATCTATCAGAATCAAAGGAGAGCTTCAGTCCAGCTTTCATGAGCAAACTGCCAGAAATTAAATTCCTGCGCATTTCTGGAACATGCAAAACATTAGTGAGAGTAAGCAATTTTCCAGAAGTGAGAGCGAGAACGATCTTCCCTTTGCCTTGGATAGAAGCAGAAGCTGAGTTGCCCATGAAGACATTTTCACCTTCAACCTTGTCATAGGTAGTGAACATGTCCTTGTTGGCGCAGATGTGCCTGGTAGCTCCAGTGTCAACAATCCACTCAGCAGCATTACCTGTAAAGTTAGCTTCTAAAACAACAGCAACAATAACGTCAGAATCCTCAATAAGATTTGCTTGACTTTGCCCATTCTTCTTCTTGACCCTGCAATCTCTAGCCCTGTGACCAGTCAAACCACACTCATAACAGATTCCCTTAAACTTGTACTTCTGAATTTTCCCATTAGGCTTAAGGTTACTGTTTTTGGCTTTGGACTGGTTGTTTGATTTGGGTTCAACAAGGTTGGCTTTGGCAGAAGAAGAGGAAGGGAAAACAGAAGGGGTTTTGTCTTTGATACGGTTTTCCTCCTCAATTTTGAGGTGGGCAGCAAGTTCCTCTAAGGTTAGGTCTTTCTTTTTGTGCATGAGTTGGTTACGAAAATCCTTCCAAGAGGGAGGGAGTTTCTCAATAAGAACAATAGCAAGGGTAGTATCACAAATAGACAGACCTTCAGCAGCCATATTAATACAAATACTCTCATAAGCATGAATCTGATCAATAATAGGCTTATCATCAACAACTTGAAAACTTAACCACTTACTAACACAATAACGTTTAGTACCAGCATCATCAGTTCCATATTTTTTCTCTAAAGCATCCCAAATATCCTTAGCATGATAGAAACCCATATAAATATCCAACAGACTATTCGACATATAATGCAACAACATGCCCTTACAAGTTCTATCATCCTTAGAAAACTTAATCTCAGATTCAGACAAATCATCTTTATCAACAGGTTCAACAATATCATCAAGAACATATGCAACATCAATCTGCTCCAAATAAAAATGCATCCTAACAGCCCAACGTTTATAATTCTTTCCATCAAGAGGTTCTAGTTTAGACATATCAGGAACAAGGAATTTGGAAGCCATAATCGTCTTTTAGATTGATATACTAATAAGCAATAAAACAGAAATAACTTATCTCTTGATGCGTGAACCAAACTGACAATAGCCGCGTCGTGGAGAACCACTGACCTAAAAGACGATTCCGCGCTACCTCCCGGTGCAGTAGACAATTGCGGTCGCCCTCCAGGATAAGCACGGCGCCGGAGTTTATGTGCACTCACAAACCCGACTGGAACTCAGAATACTTGCCCAGAAAACAGAACAGAAAGAACATGTATTTAGATAAGTTTAGAGAAAAGAGAAGACTGATTGTGTTGTGTTTTGGCTAAGAAAACCACCGAATATTTATAGGGTGAAGAGGAAAAACGGAAAGCATGAAAGGTGGGAAGAATCTGGCCAAGAAAACGACCAGATTAATCTGGTCAGTCAACAACTGAGGCAAGAAACAAGGAATTAATCAGTCAGCTACAATCAAGGAATTAATGGCTGATTAATTCTCACAACAGTCAGAAAAGAATAAACCCAACAGCCAAAAAAGGAATATTCTGTTTGACAAAGAAAAGGGAAATAAAATTTCTCCAAAAAGATAACAAGGACCCACGCCCGCGCATCGCATTCCCCAAGACCCCAAGTCCCGAGGCCCGAGCCCGAGCCCGACCCGACCCGGCTCGGCTCGGCGCGCGCGCGCGCGCGTGTGTGTGTGGAGTAACACACACCTCCAACTCACTCAACTAAGTAGTGCTAAAGCAATACATTATAAAAACAAGGAAAAACCTTCCTCCCCAATCAATGTGGGACTTTTCCCCTTCCATTTATTTCTCTCTCTCTTTCTCTCTTATTTTTCCCAACACTCTTGTTTTATATCAAGAACTTCCAACAATCCCCCACAGGTTCGAAGATATGAAAAAGAAAGAAAGGAAAAATGAATTCTGGGCAAAACAAAACAATTGCATAAGTGTCAATGTCTCGCGACTTGAATGAACACGTAGTGGACATCAAGCTATGATCCCTCACCTAACAAGTGACCTTCGTCTTGAACTCAATAGGGAGTTAGGGACCCGTCACTTTGAGCCACACAATTGAACATGTATAATATTCTGAAATTCCGCGAATAAAGATGACGCATTATACTGGCCATACGTCCAGCCTGGATGCTCATAGGTGCTCTAGAGTATAAGCCCACGAAATACTCATAGGAAGCGGCCACACTTCCACACCTAAGTAGGTGAACTCCATCAAGTGTGAGCTACAACACACCTCCAAAAATATGGATATGGGTTCATTAAGAGCCGTATGCTCAACCTCCTTCTCATATGTAGCTAAGCACAAAACAAACATCTAGAGATGGACAAATAAAATGAAAATGTGCTTCCGAATTATTACATAACGTTCCCCTTTGAACTCATAGTGAGTAGGAGTTCATTATTTCACAATTCATACAACGGGCTTTAGCCCCATCTCTTCCGATGTTTCCAAAACTAGTTTTTTACATAGGCCTTTAGTTAACGGATCCGCAATGTTCTTTTCGGACTTAACATAGTCCAGTGATATCACCCCTTCAGACAACAAATTTCTGACGGCTTTATGCCTCAGACGGATGTGTCTCTTCTTCCCATTATAGGCATGGTTGTGTGCAACAGCAATAGCAGCTTGCGAATCACAATGAAGTGCAACTGAAGGAGCTGGCTTCCCCCACAGTGGAATATCTGCAAGCATGTTCCTCAACCATTCTGCCTCATGACCTGCTAATTCAAGAGCAATAAACTCAGATTCCATAGTAGACATAGCAGTACAAGATTGCTTACAAGATTTCCAGGATACGGCTCCACCCCCAAGGGTGAAGACATAGCCACTAGTGGAGTTAACTTCATCATTATCGGATACCCAGTTGGCATCACAAAAACCCTCCAAAACTCCAGGAAATTTGGAGTAGTGCAAACCCCAATCCATAGTACCCTTAAGGTACCTAAGCAACCTCCTTAGAGCAATCCAATGATCACTGCTTGGATTATGAGTGTACCTGCTCAACCTACTAACAGAATAAGCAATGTCAGGTCTAGTGTAGTTCATAAGAAACATAACACTACCAATAATTCTAGCATATTCAGACTGATTAACTGGATTACCATTATTTTTCCTTAAGTGGAAACTTGGGTCATAGGGAGTCTTAACTGGATCGACATTAAATGAGTCAAACTTTTTAAGAAGTTTTTCAACATAGTGTGACTGATTAAGACAGATGCCATTTGGAGTCCTCTTGATTTTTACTCCCAAAATCACATCTGCCTCACCCATGTCTTTCATTTCAAAATTCGAACTCAAAAACTGTTTTGTCTCATTTACACGATCCAAGTTAGTCCCAAAAATCAACATATCATCCACATAAAGACAAATAATTACACACCCATGACTATCATGCTTAAAATAAACACAAGAGTCACCTTCATTAACATGAAAACCATTACCAGTCATAGTCTTATCGAATTTGTCATGCCATTGCTTTGGAGCTTGTTTAAGCCCATACAATGACTTGACTAACTTACAAACCTTCTCCTCTTGTCCTGGAACAACGAACCCTTCAGGTTGGACCATGTAAATCTCCTCATCCAAGTCACCATTCAAAAATGCAGTTTTGACATCCATTTGATGAACAACAAGACCAAAAATGCAAGCAAGAGCAATTAAAGTCCTAATGGTTGCAATTTTAGTAACAGGGGAGTAAGTATCAAAATAATCAATGCCAAACTTTTGAGTAAAACCCCTTACCACTATCCTTGCCTTATACTTGTCTATGGATCCATCGGCCTTTAATTTTTTCCGAAAGATCCATTTACAAGTAATGGGCTTACAACCTCTAGGAAGTTCAACCAATTCCCAAGTGTTATTATTGAGAATTGATTGTAATTCACTATCAATTGCTTCTTTCCAAAATACAGCATCAACTGACCTCATTGCCTCATCATAGGTTCTTGGATCATCTTCCAAAACAAAAATATGCACAAAATCATCATCAATTAAGGAAGATTCAGATAAATAAGAAGTAATAAAATCAGGACCAAAACTATTTTCCTTTCTTGCCCTTTTGCTTCTCCTTGGCTCCAAAACAGAATCATCGTTAGTAATAGGAGCATTAGCAATAGGTAAACTAACAGAACTACTAGCATGCAATTCACTATCATTAGAAGGAGACATTTTCAAAGGAAAAATGTTCTCAAAGAACTCAGCATCTCTTGCTTCAATGATATGACCACCTGCATAAGAATTGTTAGCACCTTTAACAAAGAAACGATAAGCTGCACTTTGATAAGCATAGCCAATAAAAATAGCATCAACAGTTTTGGGACCAATCTTATCCCTCTTGAAGCTAGGTATGCCTACTTTTGCTAGGCACCCCCACACTTTCAAGTATTTCAGGTTTGGCGCTCGACCTTTCCATATTTCGTATGGAGTCTTGTCAAGCTTCTTGTGAGGAACCCTGTTCAAAACATGACAAGCAGAAAGAATAGCCTCCCCCCACATGTTATTAGGAAGCCCAGAACTAATAAGCATAGAATTCATCATATTCTTTAAAGTTCTATTTTTCCTTTCAGCTATACCGTTTTGTTCGGGTGAATAGGGAGCCGTCGTCTCATGAACAATGCCAAGTTGCTCACAAAATGCCTTAAGAGTGTCAGGGCTGTACTCCCCACCCCTGTCACTCCTAACCCTCTTGATCTTTTTGTCTAACTGGTTTTCTACCTCAGCTTTATATTTGAGGAACATTTCCTCAGCTTCGTCCTTAGACCTGAGAAGATAAACCATACAAAAACGTGAACAATCATCAACAAAAGTAATATAATACTTTTTACCCCCTCTACTTTCGTGATTATTAAAATCACCTAAGTCACTATTAACATCAAGAGTAAAAAGCCCCCCATTACAAAAGCCCTTCCCCACAAATTCCCCATTGCGAGTAAGAACTAATCTATCAGAATCAAAGGAGAGCTTCAGTCCAGCTTTCATGAGCAAACTGCCAGAAATTAAATTCCTGCGCATTTCTGGAACATGCAAAACATTAGTGAGAGTAAGCAATTTTCCAGAAGTGAGAGCGAGAACGATCTTCCCTTTGCCTTGGATAGAAGCAGAAGCTGAGTTGCCCATGAAGACATTTTCACCTTCAACCTTGTCATAGGTAGTGAACATGTCCTTGTTGGCGCAGATGTGCCTGGTAGCTCCAGTGTCAACAATCCACTCAGCAGCATTACCTGTAAAGTTAGCTTCTAAAACAACAGCAACAATAACGTCAGAATCCTCAATAAGATTTGCTTGACTTTGCCCATTCTTCTTCTTGACCCTGCAATCTCTAGCCCTGTGACCAGTCAAACCACACTCATAACAGATTCCCTTAAACTTGTACTTCTGAATTTTCCCATTAGGCTTAAGGTTACTGTTTTTGGCTTTGGACTGGTTGTTTGATTTGGGTTCAACAAGGTTGGCTTTGGCAGAAGAAGAGGAAGGGAAAACAGAAGGGGTTTTGTCTTTGATACGGTTTTCCTCCTCAATTTTGAGGTGGGCAGCAAGTTCCTCTAAGGTTAGGTCTTTCTTTTTGTGCATGAGTTGGTTACGAAAATCCTTCCAAGAGGGAGGGAGTTTCTCAATAAGAACAATAGCAAGGGTAGTATCACAAATAGACAGACCTTCAGCAGCCATATTAATACAAATACTCTCATAAGCATGAATCTGATCAATAATAGGCTTATCATCAACAACTTGAAAACTTAACCACTTACTAACACAATAACGTTTAGTACCAGCATCATCAGTTCCATATTTTTTCTCTAAAGCATCCCAAATATCCTTAGCATGATAGAAACCCATATAAATATCCAACAGACTATTCGACATATAATGCAACAACATGCCCTTACAAGTTCTATCATCCTTAGAAAACTTAATCTCAGATTCAGACAAATCATCTTTATCAACAGGTTCAACAATATCATCAAGAACATATGCAACATCAATCTGCTCCAAATAAAAATGCATCCTAACAGCCCAACGTTTATAATTCTTTCCATCAAGAGGTTCTAGTTTAGACATATCAGGAACAAGGAATTTGGAAGCCATAATCGTCTTTTAGATTGATATACTAATAAGCAATAAAACAGAAATAACTTATCTCTTGATGCGTGAACCAAACTGACAATAGCCGCGTCGTGGAGAACCACTGACCTAAAAGACGATTCCGCGCTACCTCCCGGTGCAGTAGACAATTGCGGTCGCCCTCCAGGATAAGCACGGCGCCGGAGTTTATGTGCACTCACAAACCCGACTGGAACTCAGAATACTTGCCCAGAAAACAGAACAGAAAGAACATGTATTTAGATAAGTTTAGAGAAAAGAGAAGACTGATTGTGTTGTGTTTTGGCTAAGAAAACCACCGAATATTTATAGGGTGAAGAGGAAAAACGGAAAGCATGAAAGGTGGGAAGAATCTGGCCAAGAAAACGACCAGATTAATCTGGTCAGTCAACAACTGAGGTAAGAAACAAGGAATTAATCAGTCAGCTACAATCAAGGAATTAATGGCTGATTAATTCTCACAACAGTCAGAAAAGAATAAACCCAACAGCCAAAAAAGGAATATTCTGTTTGACAAAGAAAAGGGAAATAAAATTTCTCCAAAAAGATAACAAGGACCCACGCCCGCGCATCGCATTCCCCAAGACCCCAAGACCCCAAGTCCCGAGGCCCGAGCCCGAGCCCGACCCGACCCGGCTCGGCTCGGCGCGCGCGCGCGCGTGTGTGTGTGTGGAGTAACACACACCTCCAACTCACTCAACTAAGTAGTGCTAAAGCAATACATTATAAAAACAAGGAAAAACCTTCCTCCCCAATCAATGTGGGACTTTTCCCCTTCCATTTATTTCTCTCTCTCTTTCTCTCTTATTTTTCCCAACACTCTTGTTTTATATCAAGAACTTCCAACAATCCCCCACAGGTTCGAAGATATGAAAAAGAAAGAAAGGAAAAATGAATTCTGGGCAAAACAAAACAATTGCATAAGTGTCAATGTCTCGCGACTTGAATGAACACGTAGTGGACATCAAGCTATGATCCCTCACCTAACAAGTGACCTTCGTCTTGAACTCAATAGGGAGTTAGGGACCCGTCACTTTGAGCCACACAATTGAACATGTATAATATTCTGAAATTCCGCGAATAAAGATGACGCATTATACTGGCCATACGTCCAGCCTGGATGCTCATAGGTGCTCTAGAGTATAAGCCCACGAAATACTCATAGGAAGCGGCCACACTTCCACACCTAAGTAGGTGAACTCCATCAAGTGTGAGCTACAACACACCTCCAAAAATATGGATATGGGTTCATTAAGAGCCGTATGCTCAACCTCCTTCTCATATGTAGCTAAGCACAAAACAAACATCTAGAGATGGACAAATAAAATGAAAATGTGCTTCCGAATTATTACATAACGTTGCCCTTTGAACTCATAGTGAGTAGGAGTTCATTATTTCACAATTCATACAACGGGCTTTAGCCCCATCTCTTTCGATGTTTCCAAAACTAGTTTTTTACATAGGCCTTTAGTTAACGGATCCGCAATGTTCTTTTCGGACTTAACATAGTCCAGTGATATCACCCCTTCAGACAACAAATTTCTGACGGCTTTATGCCTCAGACGGATGTGTCTCTTCTTCCCATTATAGGCATGGTTGTGTGCAACAGCAATAGCAGCTTGCGAATCACAATGAAGTGCAACTGAAGGAGCTGGCTTCCCCCACAGTGGAATATCTGCAAGCATGTTCCTCAACCATTCTGCCTCATGACCTGCTAATTCAAGAGCAATAAACTCAGATTCCATAGTAGACATAGCAGTACAAGATTGCTTACAAGATTTCCAGGATACGGCTCCACCCCCAAGGGTGAAGACATAGCCACTAGTGGAGTTAACTTCATCATTATCGGATACCCAGTTGGCATCACAAAAACCCTCCAAAACTCCAGGAAATTTGGAGTAGTGCAAACCCCAATCCATAGTACCCTTAAGGTACCTAAGCCCGAGCCCAAGACCCCAAGTCCCGAGGCCCGAGCCCGACCCGGCCCGGCCCGGCCCGGCTCGGCGCGCGCGCGCGCGCGTGTGTGGAGTAACACACACCTCCAACTCACTCAACTAAGTAGTGCTAAAGCAATACATTATAAAAACAAGGAAAAACCTTCCTCCCCAATAAATGTGGGACTTTTCCCCTTCCATTTATTTCTCTCTCTCTTTCTCTCTTATTTTTCCCAACACTCTTGTTTTATATCAAGAACTTCCAACATAATATTCATACTCTTGTTTTATGTGTTGCTCAGATTTACTTAATTTATACAAGTATTTCTTTATTTCTGACTACCTAATAATAAAAACCAAAAAATCAATTCCAATCCAAAATCACTGCATTTTACAAAGCTTATGCTACGTATAAAATAAAAGTTGAGATCTTTTTTGTACTTTCATTCATTCATTTTCATCAACAACTCAAAAAGATGTTAACTTCAAGGCTAATACCCACAATCAAGCCAAATCTGATTGACCCATCAGAATTTCACCGGAGATACACCGGAGTAGGAATCTATGGCACCGGAAAAAATGCAAGAACAGCCACTAAGAAGATGACACGTGGGATGAGGGTTAAAGCTGTAATCAGCAGTGGTGACAAGACAGTGGAATCTGGTGCACCCTCAACAATGGAGGTAAAAGAGGGAATTGGGCCAACTTTATTGGGTGCTTCTGAAAGTGGGTTTATTAAAGTCAAAGCAATTGTTAGTATTAAGAAGAAGATTAGGCAGAGATTAGTTGATAAACTTGAAGATCAATGGTTTAATTTTCTTAATAATGTTGGTCAAGCTATTTTTCTTCAGCTTATTAGTGAGCAGATTGATACTGGTTTGTTTTCTCTCTCTACTTTTTGTTTAGTTTTTATATTTTAGTGTAAATAATCTTGTGGGTTACTTTATTATTGTTGGTTTGGAGATTTACTTGCCAAAGGTGCAACCTTTTCTATGGTGGGGTTAGGGCTATTAGGGGTGTTAATGAGTCGAGCCTGCTCGTGGACTTTTAAGGGTAAGAGAAACCCGAATTATTTAGTTTGGCAACAAGTAACATTAACTAGAAAGAAACAACAACCACAATTTAAGAATAAGGGGGTAATGATAATTGAGTCGGGAAGGTGGGAGCTCTACCATTAAGCTCGCACTTAATTAATTGTATATCATACGTGATAAAAGGTTGTTTGTGAGTCCACTTTGGTAAAAAATAGATAAAATTGAGACTTTTGGTGTATGTTTTTTTTTTTTTTTTGGTGAAAAATAAAATAAAATTGAGACATTAGGTTAATCACTAAGATTTGTGAATAGTAGGGTTATCTTTTGGGATAAGGGTTGAGATTCGCAAGATTAGTATTTACAAATTTCAAATATTAAAAAAGTGACATTTGGCAAAAATATACTAGTAATAGATAGTGACCTGCTTCCTAAATAATTTTTAATGTAAAAATTGAAAAATGAGATGTTTGTAAATTCATCTCCCTTTCATAGCTAGCTAGTTGAAAATTATTAATTTGTTAGTTGCTAATTTGGCTAATAATGTATGAAATGTGGTGCATGAATTGATTTATATTATGATTAAAGTCTTAATTTGTAATTTGTACTAAATGTTTTTTGATTTATGTCATGGATGATCCAATTAGATGCTTTCTGATATTAAAATCTGTTGGTTAATAATTTAGTTTTTTGATAATTTGACAAGAGGAAGAATCATGGATGATTCTTGTGTTATTTGTAGATACTAATTCAGGAAAGAGTGTAGAGGGTTACGTGACCGAGTGGCGGCCTAGTTCATCAGAACAGCCATACATTGATGAATAATTGAATATACTGCCAGTTTTACAGTTCCTTCTGACTTTGGAATTCCTGGAGCAATCCTCGTTACGAATAAGTACTATAAGGAGTTCTATCTGGTGGAGATTGTTCTTGATGGATTCGATAATGGACCTGTTTACTTCCCGGCTAATTCATGGATTCATTCCTGTAATGACAATCCTGAGAGCAGAATTATCTTCAGAAATCATGTAAAGTGTCACATTTTGTTTTGTTTGAGTCTTTTTTGCTGTTGCATTGTTTAATTTGTATGGATTATACTGTTGCGAGGACATGATAGTGTATCTGATGTTGCACTGAATTTTTGACTGTGAAGACGTACTTACCAGCACAAACACCGTCTGGTATCAAAGATCTGCGAAGAGAGGACTTGCTTAGTCGTCGTGGTGATGGGAAAGGAGAAAGGAAGTTACATGAGATGGTTTATGATTATGCTCCATATAATGATTTGGGAAATCCTGATAAAGATGATGACCTCTTTAGGCCTGTTCTTGCTGGCTCTGAACGACCTTATCCAAGGCGCTGTCGCACAGGAAGGCCACCTATGAAATCTGGTATAGCTGCTCTCCTCCATCCATTAGTGTTTGTAAGTTTAAGTGACAAGCAATATGTCTGGCAGAATTTAATCAGTAGCAATCGGGTTTAATAAGGGTTGGACAAACAATCTATATGCATTTGGGACCATTTGTTAAGTAAATCGGTTCAATAAGAGAACAGGTCCTGTATGGATATAGATAATAAGGCTTGGATTATGGTCTTATGGATGTAGTAGCTTTTCAAACTCAAACACTCAAATATCTGGTACTTCTCTTGATTTTGATTGTTCTGTTCTGGGAATTCATGCAGTTCCGATATGTGAGAGTAGAATCGAGAAACCTCATCCAGTATATGTTCCTCGTGATGAAGCTTTTGAGGAGATGAAGCAAGCAACATTTGCTACTGGAAGACTGAAAGCTGTTTTGCACAATTTGGTGCCTCAGATCGCCACTGCTTTGGCTAGTTCGGATATCCCATTCACCTGCTTTTCTGAGATTGACAACCTTTATATCAAAGGTTTTATGGTACCAGAAGATGATGTAGCTGAAAAGATTAATAGCTTAAAGAAAATGCTCAACATGAGTACTAAACTCTTCAAGTATGATGTTCCTGCTGTTATCAAAAGTATGTCTTGTGCTCTATCTCATAGCAACTTTATTGAAGGTTAAATATGCTATTGGTCCCTCCTGTTCTTCCAATACTTATTTATTTTCGGCCCCCAGGTGATAGATTTTCTTGGCTGCGGGACAATGAATTTGCACGCCAGGCTTTAGCAGGAGTCAATCCTGTGAACATTGAACTTCTAAAGGTAGCTTCAAAATTACTTACACTTTATATTTGTCTCACAGAAACTATCAAAGTCGATAGACTTTCCTAAATAGCTGATGTTGTGGCTTAGGAATTTCCTATCACAAGCAAATTGGATCCAGCAGTTTATGGCCCTCCAGAATCAAAGATCACAAAGGAAGTAATTGAAGGAGAACTGGATGGAATGAGTGTCGAAGAGGTACTGATATACATTGTGTTTTTGGTAGCTTTAGCTTCTGTGCTTATTGTGGCTGATAGAATAAGAATTACTTTATTAATTTGACTCGAGGTCAACCCCATTGGATTCAAATTTTAGTTAGAATGTAATAAATTCTCATGATCTCTTACCAGTTATGCTCCTTTTGCCATGCTAATGCAGGCCATAGAAAACAAGAGGCTGTTCATAATAGATTATCATGACCTCTTACTTCCGTTTGTCAACAAGATTAATGACTTACCAGGAAGAAAAGTATATGCTTCTAGAACAATTCTTTTCTATACCAGTGCCGGGACTCTTACACCTGTTGCTGTTGAGCTTTCGCTTCCTCCCACTGATTCTTCCCCTGCATTTAATCGTGTTTATACTCATGGACATGATGCTACAAGCTATTGGATCTGGAAGTTGGCCAAAGCCCACGTTTGTGCAGTTGATGCAGGCGTGCATCAACTAATAAATCACTGGTTTGTTTTCATGACAATTGTGCAATGAATTTTTTTTTATCTTCACATCTATATACTATGCATTTCAACTTGTAACCTTGATTCCAATATTAACGAAAAGAAAATGTCTTACATCATCCTTTTCTGATCTCGAGGTGATATTTGGTTGTTAGGTTAAGGACTCATGCTAGCGTGGAGGCTTACATAATTGCTACAAATAGACAGCTGAGCCAAATGCATCCTATTTACAAGCTCCTGCATCCACATATGCGATACACTATGGAAATTAATGCCCTTGCTCGACAGAGCTTGATCAATGGAGGAGGAATCATTGAGGCCTCGTTTACCCCTGGAAAATATGCTATGGAGATCAGCTCTGCTGCCTACAAGAGTATGTGGCGGTTTGACATGGAGGCATTGCCAGCTGATCTACTCCGAAGGTGAACTATTACTCACATGACTGCTATCTTATTTCCACTTACTTCATGCACCTATGCCTCCTTTCATTCTTTGAACCTTAGTTTACCAAAAATATCTGTAATATAAATGTACAGAACCTTAATGTTGTTCAGAAAGTCCTTCCAGCTGTTTAATCCTATGTGTTGAGGACAATCGGGTGCTGTACTGATAGCTGTATGATTTTCCAGGGGAATGGCAGAAGAGGATCCCTCAGCACCCTGTGGAGTGAAACTGGTGATTGAAGATTACCCTTATGCTGCTGATGGCCTTCTCATATGGTCTGCCATCAACGAATGGGTTGAATCTTATGTTTCACACTTCTATCCCGACTCCAGTGCCATCACCTCAGATGCTGAGCTCCAAGAGTGGTGGAAAGAGATCAAGGAAAAAGGCCATGCTGACCTGAAAGACGAACCTTGGTGGCCTAAACTCGAATCCAAAGAGGATTTAGCCAGAATACTGACTACAATTATTTGGGTTGCTTCAGGTCAGCATGCAGCAATAAACTTTGGACAGTACCCTTTTGGAGGGTACATTCCAAACCGTCCTCAAGAAAATGATCCCGAGTTTCAAAAGTTCCTTAAGAATCCCCAAGCTACATTTCTCTCATCTCTACCTTCTAAATTACAAGGTACTAAAGTGATGGCTGTTCAAGACACATTGTCAACACATTCCCCAGATGAAGAGTATTTGGGGCAGGTGCATGGCCATTGGATTGATGACCAACAGGTTAGAAACATGTATGAGAGATTTGCCACTCGTTTGAAGGAGGTTGAAGAGATAATACATCAGAGGAATAAGGATTTTAGTCTGAGGAACAGAACTGGTGCTGGTGTCCCTCCATATGAGCTGCTTCTACCCACTTCTGGTCCAGGAGTCACTGGCCGTGGCATCCCAAATAGCATTTCCATTTGAAAAGGAACCACTATTATACTTCGAATTCTTTTGTACAAATTTGCTAAATATTCTGGCAAACCTTTCTTGAAATAATCTTTCCATTATGAAAAATCTCTGATTTGTTATTACAGGAATCAAACATGAGTGATGCTGTCATCAATGACTCAAATAGTTTATAGTTTTGCAAAATTAAACGTGGTATGGTGCTGTAAGTTGTAATGATTAACTCGATAACTTCAATGTATAAAAAATGAAATTAACAACTCAAAATTAAGCTTTATACCAACTTCTTGTGGTTGGCTAGCTGTGCTACTCGGGACAATGCAAGTCTGAGGAGATATCAACTTTAAGTTTATGTAAATCTGAGCAGAGATTATATATGATCAAAGAACAAATTGAATTATCAAATTTCATCAACAAGGGTCAAGGGACTAAGAAGTCCAGTTGATTAGAACAATTTAGAGTTTACAACTCGCAGGTTCAGGCAAGAAGCAATCCAACAAACTATATTACAAGTGGGACGAAAGGTTAAGCAGCCAAATATTATTTGACTTCACCATCATCTAAAGTATATTTCCAACAAACAAAAAAAATAAAAAAAACCAAATCCACTAAGGTTTTCCTAAGGTTTCATACTTGTAGAGCTCTTCTTAGATGTGTGCTAGGCAGCACAAAGCCAGCTCTTCTTTCCTCAAATGAGTATTCTATTTCTTCATCCTTTTCTCCTACCAAATTATCACCAAAAAGAGGTTTCGAAGGAGCTGGAGTCATCGATGTTTGCATGGGAGCTGAAACTGTCATAGGCGTTGTAGGGGGAGGGAACAACATTTTGTTGGGAGTGTGATTTTCTTCATCACCAGCTGGGATCTTCTTTGAAGGAGTAACTACTGAAGTGTTGCTTACACTAGCTACTTTCTGGGATGTCTCGTTTTTGGCCAGAGATTTCTGTACACTGTTGTTTTGCAGTATGTTCTGATCGTCAAAGAAATCTCCATTTGCTCTTGATGATGCCACAGAAGAAATAGGGGAGAAAGGTCTTCGTGCCACAGTAGTAGGGTCAGATTCACGACCACTGAATGTGAAGTTTCTAGTCGGGAGATTGGCAATGTCTAGTGCCCTCCTCGCTACAAATAATGAAACAAATGATCAAACATTAGCAGTTGGAACAAGGAAATGTTGGCTCAAAAAAACATCTCTCAAACCCTTTATCACATCAGAAAATAGACATAATTGGTTGATCAGCCTTGATCTGAAGAAACTAACCAGTTGATTGTCCTCCATTGTTGTCGTCCTTTCTGACAGAACGGGAACTCGGTGTTGCTCTAGTTGAGTGAGATGAATCAGGCCTCGGAGTTTGGTGCATGTTACCTCCTAAGGAGAGCCTTCGATTTGGTCCTCCTCCTGGACCTCCCATAGACATTCTTCGGGAAGGCTTCTTGGCACTCTTTAATGGGCTTGGTTTTGAGCCAAAAAGTGCCTCTTGCTCCGTATTTATTTGCCCTTGGAGTTTCTTCTGTTCCTGAAATTCGAGACAGTAATACACATGCATGCCTTTATAAACACCCATATTTAGGCTTAAGAATTAAGCTAACAGCTTTTTCAAGAAGTACTTGAAATCCAAGAGTGGATCAAAGTAAGATGCTAAGCATACCCTTTGCCTTTTCTTTTCTAGCTCCTTTTCTTGCCGCAATATCATGTATTCCTCAAGCATGGAAAGAAGACGAACCTGATTGATAAACACGAGCTGATTTACAATTGAATGACAAGGGAAAACAACACAAAAAAAGAAGTATTAAGAAATATGTACTTACACCATCATACATAAATTCAACGCCTCTTTCATTCTCCCAGCTATGAGCTTTTGCAGCCAGTGCCTCCACCATTCCTGTGTGAGCATCGAAGGTTAATCAAAATTGTGAGCAATTACCAAAATTCTTCTACAATACAGGTGTTAGATACATACTACATCAGCCTAATCTTTACAATGAAATCATTTGCACATGACATATATCACCATGTTTACCTGGAAGTTTGTTGACTAGTGATCGAGCTTTTTCAGCACGCTTAAGGGTGAGATGAGCACCTCTGCTTGCATTGTACCGGTTGTCATCCTAAGGTGACAGAAGGAAGGATTAACCATCAATGTGAATGTTGGAGGTAAGACAATGAGCTTGTAAATATTTCAAGATAACAAACATTACCTGATTATATTGTTCAAGCCACTCTTCCTCCTCACGGGCTGATAACCACTTTTCAACCTTTTCAAGTATTTCTTTGCGGCTATATGCTTCTTCCTTGACCTTGGAAACTTCCGACTCAATTTGTTCGAGAACAGAAGCAGGATCCAAAGCTCCTGAAAAGGAAAAATAATTAAGTATTCTATAAGAGAAAAGTACAAAGCAAAGCAATCTATTATTATTGGTGATATGATCAATTCTACAGCCATTAAAAAGGAGCATATGGAGGAACCAATGCAATATGCAATTCAAAGTCTTATAACCATTATGTAAAGCATAATACCAGATTCTATTGCTGCCATGAGATGTTCTGTTTCACAATCTGCTTCCGGAACTAAGTGTGTCTTCCTGCAAATCTCTTCTAGTTCTGTTCTCTTCTTCATGACAAGTTCTTTCATCTTGCTTGATTTCAGCTGTTCCAATCTTGAAACTTCTGCCTCAACCTGCATAAGTCATATATGCTTGCTGGTCAATACTTAAGCATTGTTGTAAAAGATCAAAATGAAGATTCCTCCAAAATGCAAGTACTTGAATTGCGACAAAGTTGCACTAGTATTGTGAAGTACACGTTTTGATATTGTATTGATACTACAACACAACATGTATGCAAATCAAAGCAGATATCTTGTTGCATGGTTGATGTAGAAAAACTTATACTTCGGATAAAAATCAATGTATTTAAAAAGACTTATAATTTGGATCAAAAATGTATTAGAGAAGAGGTCTGGCACTGACATATTTTATGCAGTCTTCTGAAAGGACATCGGGCTCAGTTATCTCATCTTCAGATGCAGCAATATTGCATGTGACATGTTGAAAAGGTTGTTGTTCCTCAAATGGTGTATCCATTAGATTCCAAAGCTCGAACAACATTGTTGCAAGATCTTGAAGCTGAACCATTTTGGTTAAAAAGAACATATGTGATGAGTAAATAAGAAATTGGAATGACAAGAACTAATCTAATAAAAAATGTTTAATGTACCTTCTGCATCCTCTGAAGCTTAAGCTCTCGCAATCTAAATATGGCAGACTCCAGCTGCTTAAGTGTTTCAGTACTTATGCTATGTGATTCTTCAGAATCAGCTAAACTTGGATGAAGTTCTCTGACAGTTCCCTTAAAGTCCAACCCAAGGACAGAACACAATGAACTCAAATCATTCAAGTGTTCCATGACAAGCTTCAGGCGATCACTCTGCAAGTTGAAAGAGCGAGGCAGAATTAATTCAAATAAACACTAACTAAAGTTTTGAACCTTTTAAAAGGATGGACAATGAATAGAATAATTCACCTTCTCCTTCTGTAGGGACTGCAGCTTGTTTTGTAATTCTTCGAGCCTTCTCAGAGACAGGTCATTTTCATCTATAACAACTGTGCAACTATCATATCCTGACAGTCCATATATTTCAGTGGACACTTTTTGAATCTGTCCAATGACATCAAGAAACTGATTTTTCCTTTCAATTTTGCTTTTTCGCATTTCTTCTAGCTGTGGAAGAATGGCATCTAGCTCTTCCTTTAGGCTTCCAGCTTTTTGTTCAGTCTGAAAAATTAGTTCAACTGGGTTATTCCTCATTACAAGACAGGTAAAAGATCATAGCGCCAGGGTCCTGTGCCCAATCTCTAAATACTCATTTTGATTATTCGTTTTCAGTGAAAGCTTTTAGTCTGGTAACAGACTGTTGATCAAGTTTCCTACACATCTTACATAAGTGATCAACAATCAGATACTGAAAGTGGAAATATCTGAATTGCTGAAGCATCTAAACAACCTAATTGATTAAAGTTTTTGTGCGTCAGTTCATGGACATATTTCTGAAGACTGAAACTGATCTATAATAGCATGAAGGAAACAGTGGTTGACTAATAAAAGTATACAACAAAGGGTATCAATTCAATGTATACATGTATGATCAAGTATTAGAATTCGTTACCTGTCGAATATGGACTGGCCTCTCACCCATTGCAGAACAAATGGCGGCTAGCTCCGCCTCAGAATCAGCAATAGCCTGCAATAGCTGAGCTCTGCAGCGATTAGCCTGATCAACTTTTCTCCTGTATACCTCAAGGCACTCTTGTTCCAGCTCAAGTAACATCTTATCACGAGCAGTTTCAGATTCGCCAACCTCATCCCATATAATCTGAACATAATAACAAACAACTTCAATCACCCATATATTAAACTACAACTGTCATCACTGCATCAAATTATTCACAGTTTATACCTGAAGTTCATATAATAAAGATCCACAGGTCGTTTCCACTTGTGTAATCGGATCGGTCGGGACCACAGCCATCTTAATTCACTACAGAAGCACAACCCAACAGCCTAATTAAGGAGAAAAAATCAATGAGAATTTCAATTGAGCATATAGAAGAAGCTACTCAAGTAAGGCACTCTTGTAATCTTGAACCATTATATGTACTAAATCATGAATTATATTATCAGTATGTATTATCAAATAATTTGGACCATATATACCATATGTTATACATAACATACATACATCAAATTGACCAAATATGATATAGAACTCAAAATTATGACCAAACTTTAAAAAATCAAAATTGTAATTAATACCACCAAGAGATACTTTTACAGTAAATCAAGTCAATTATAGTAAACTTAGTTATAAACTTATAATTAATACTCTCTCGCCGGAGATATATCTCGTATCACCGAAAAAGTTGTAACCTTTCCTAAAATAGTGAGGGGTCAAGCTCGATTACACCGATTATTACAAAGGTTATTTCAGTAAACAATACTAATAATATCCCCTCCATTTCCATAAATAGAAAATTCGACATCAATTTTGAGAAAACCAAACTCATCTAAAAATTCCACTTACACAGATACATCTCCAAACAAATAACTTAAACATTGAAAAATTCCAACAAATTCAAATTGAAAAATAACCCACAAAAAAGAAATTACAACTCCTCAATGTAACTGGAAATTAATTACTCGTATACACAAAGCCCAATTTCCAGTAATTACCCAGATAAATCAAATCCCTAAGAAAATTAGGGTTTATCAAAAAAAAAAAAATGCCAACAATAACAAATTGCGCAGAAATCAAACAAAAAACACAAAAGCACAGCAAAATAAGAGCAAAAGAGAGGAAATCAACACTAACCTTGTTGAAAGATTAGAGGTTGAAGATGATCAGAAAATGGAAGGTAGAGAAAGAAAGAGTTAGAGAGAGATGAGAGAGAAAGAGAGGTGTTTGAAAAATTCGACCGTTAAAAGAAGAGAGTGAGATCTTCTCTTCAAAGTATCTGACTTTGTTCAAATTCAAAAATAAAAAAGGAAAAAAACAGTGACTGGAGAAAAGGACTGTAATGCCCGTTACAAAACTCCAATTATGACCAAACTTTAAAAAATCAAAATTGTAATGTAAAGGGTTTGGAATTTGGATTAAGGCCCAATTGCAGAGATTTCTCAAAACACAAGTCTACTCTAACCCAACCCTATCAACGTTAGGTGTAGGTTTTTTTTTTTTTTTTTTTTTTTTTTTTTTTTTTTTTTTTTTGGACAAAGCGCACTAACAAACAAACCAAAAAAAACAACTAGTAACTAAACGACCAGCAAAGGAAATGACGATCACGAGCGCGGACAGCCAACCAATGAACTGGAGCCACCCGAGGCACCTTGCAAATTTGACAAGCAGAAAACCGATCCAGGAGCTCCCTCAGTTATTGGAACAGCGACCAACAGGAAATATCTGCAGAATTAGGATACCTAAGCTGAGAAACCAACTGAGCACAAATCTTATAAATTAAGAGCCTAAAACAATCATGTCGAACTGTCATCCGAAGAGCCCAAACACACGCCCTCAATTCTGCCTGAAAGGCGAAACCCGCACGACCTGCCTTGGCTTAGCCAGCAACCTTCAGAAGAAACCCTACGAAGAACCCAACCATCACCTGCAGAATTATCGTGATCGAACCAAGCACCATCAAACATCGGGCAGTATCAGATCAAGCTGGTCCGAAAGTTCTCGCACACTCAAACGCGCAGGATCATGCCCCAGGGAAGGAGGGCAGCTGCCTAAAGATAATAGACTATGCTGAAAATCCTAGCTTGAACTGCCCGAAAAGTCCAATCCTGAGAAAGATGAACAATCAAAGAAGGAGACCACACAGCTTGCCTAAAAACACAGCCATTCCGCACCGTCCAAACCGCCCAAAAGAAAGAAACACAAGAAACTAAACTAGCTAAGTCCTTAGATCTGCTGAAGGAAGAAACTGCATCCACGATCCAATCTACAAAGGACGAAGAGACAGGCAACACGCCCTCAATTCTGCCTGAAAGGCAGAACTCGCACGACCTGCCTTGGCTCCGCCAGCAACCACCCTGTCAGAAGAAACCCTACGAAGAACCCAACCAGCACTTGCAGAATTATCATGATCGGACCAAGCACCGTCAAACATCTGGTCCGAAAGTTCTCCTCGCACACTCAAACGCGCAAGATCATGCCCCATGGAAAGATGAACAATCAAAGAAGGAGACCACACATCTTGCCTAAAAACACAGCCATTCCGCACCGTCCAAACCGCCCAAAAGAAAGAAACACAAGAAACTAAACCAGCTAAGTCCTTAGATCTGCTGAAGGAAGAAACTGCATCCACGATCCAATCTGCAAAGGACGAAGAGACAGGCAACACACCATTGAGGGACAAAAGAGTCCGAGTCCAAAGAGGACGAATACAAGGACAATCCCGAAATAGGTGAGAAGTCGTCTCTGAGCTGTCACGACAGAAAATACATCTAGGATCGACCGGAACACCTCTGGAAAGTAGAGTTGCCACTACAGGCAGCGCATTATGAAGAATTTTCCAGCAAAAAAGCTTAAACCAGGGAAGAAGGGGGAGACCCCAGAAGCGTTTCCACCACCCATCGGGTGCTGGATTACATATCGTCGAAACAATCACTCGTTGAACTAAGTAGGTGTAGGTTTAGATTGTTTAGTACTCCCTTCGTGTTTTAACAAGTGTTACACTTATTAAATGCAATCGTGTTTTAATACTCTCACTTTTTATTTTTTATAATTGTATGAGTTCAACCGATATATTTGTCAAGACATAACTTTAACCATTAATTAATATGTTTAATTAATTATTAGTAAAAATTGTAATAAAATTATACGAAGTAATATGAAAGTAGACATTCAGACGAATCTAATGATACATACATAATAACAATTATTTATTTTATAATAGCAAAAAAAAATAAGTCAAACATGGCATGTAAATAGTGCAAAAGTCAAATTAAATTGCGTAAAATTATATGCCAGTCAAGTGCTTTTTTATTTTATTTTTTTTTTGTGCAAATGTGTCGGTCAAAATGTAATATTTATTAAAATACAAAGAGAGTATGGTCTTTCTCCTTGCCAAAAAAAAAAAATATAAATACTTGGACATTTTATGCTTTCTATTTTTATTTTTATTATTTTAAGATTTTCTAAAGGACACTGTTTAACATTAATTAAATCATACAACATCTACAATTATTAAAGTCAAGATTCATCTCCTAGTCTGAAGTTCAACAAGTTAGTCACTGTGTAGCTTGCTCGCATTGGTCTTTCTTAGCCTCCTAGGACTTTATTTTTTCCCTTCAAAAATAGGACTTTGTTACTTAATGTTAGGGGTGGAGCCACCTATAACAAGGGGGACAATTGTCCCCCATTTAAAAAAAAAAAAAATAACAATATGTACTACTAAGTATTATCTAATGCACATTATATACACATCAACTTATATGATGTAGTGGTAACTGATAAGGTCTTACAAATAGATTTTGCTTAGAGCATTCACATTGGTAGAGTAGTTTACAATTTCTCTCTCCAATTTTAATTCTTCCGCATCATAATCCACTAATTTGAGTCATTTGTTTACATTTTTCACAATGGTGAGCTAGCTCACTACAATTAAAAAAATTGTTTTTGTTAATTTTGGGCCAAAAAATTAAATGAAAATATAAACAATTGTCACTTGTCTTCTCCTTGTTTGTCACTGGGCTCGTGTGCCGAGCTTGTCACTGACTTGTTAGAGGAAGGAGCCTCACCCCACGAGTCACCTTTCACAATGGTAAGTTAGCTCAAAATAGGGGAGAGAGTGTTGTGGGGAGGGTCTTGAGTCACCCATTGCGGGTGCTCTCAGTGGGATCAAACACCCTCCATTTCATTATATCTAGGGGTGGCAATTTGGGTCAGTAGGTTGGATTCGGGTTAGATTTCGGATTGTGCTTACAACTATTAAAAATAATACTACTAATATGGTGTAAGCTTAAGATTATTCTGAAATATGAAATTTGGATCAAATCGGGTCAAATTCGAGTTGTTCGAGTTTGGGTCGGGTTTAGGTTTCTCTCAATAATTTCGAATCGGATTATTGAGTCGGGTCAGAGATTGTCAGCCCCGATATGGTATATCCCCTTTGCATTTTTTTTTTTGGCAAAATTACTCATTGACACCAACTTTAAAGTATGTTGCAGATATTGGCATGAACTTGTGTCACTTGTTAAATTGACACCAACTTGCCCAAAAAACAATAAAGTTGGCATAAAAACACTAAACATTCAATAAAACTCTACATATGACATCTATATAGTCTTACCTTTCCAAAACGTTAAGAACTTTTTGAAGCAAATGATTGTTGAAAAATGAATTTTATAATTGTACAAGGGTTGAAAGTTATATAAAATTAGTTGTTCAGTGTGAATTTTGTATTTTTTTTTGTAGCAAGTTATTACTCCATATAATTTAGTAAGTGATATAAGTTGGTGTCATAATTGCAAAACTTCACAAAGTTTGTGTCAATAATTGTAATTTTGCCTTTTTTTTTTTTTTTTGACTCATTTTACCTTTTTTCTTCCTTTAATTTTTTGTATGTATATGCTTAAGACAATTTGCCTTCCATTTTTGTAAACAATAAATTATGGTTGTAATAGGAAATTAAACAATAAACCTATATTATCTTATGTTCAAATTCGTCAAAAAATTAAACCCATAAGTAAATATCTATAGACTTGTCACTATTCAAATACTAATAACGTACCATCAGAGGAGTATTGAGGAATAATTAGTATATAATGTTAAATTTCTTTAGTTAGTATTTTGGATTTTGTAAAACTCTAATTATTTAACTAATTATGTGTTCAAGTATTGAATTTTTTTCCAACTCTTTTGTCGAACTAAGAGATGTCCATTTGTCCCTCATTTTGAAATTTCTGGCTCCGCCACTGCTTAATGTAGTTGTTGTTTGTTGTCTACTTGTCTTGTGCGTTATGTTGTTATGCTATTTTCACTTTGTTATATTGTATACTTTGTAATAAAAAAAAAAACAAATATAAAACTTACAATACATATTTTTTTTTTTTATCTCACACACAAAAAAAAAAAAAAAAGGTGGAGGGAGCAGAATAGGAGGGGAGGGAACAATGGTGAGTTTTCCTTCCAAATCTCTACATTATTAGAGTGATCAATTTCCTACAATTTAATCCTTCCATTTCTCTTCCGTTCAATTCCATTCCTTCTCCATTTGTTATCCGAATGAAAGATGTTCCATCTCTCCATTTCCCTTCCCTCTATTTCCTTCAATCCAAACACACTGTAAATGTGATCGATGCTAGTGATGAAAGTTGAGAAAATGAGCATTCTAAAAATCTCAAACTAAATATTTTGTCATTTAACGTTATATTAGTAAATAGCAATTACTTTTTTTTTTACGGGATATGAGTAAGTAATAATTGTATCTTATAGCACGGAGTAATATTTAACAGTTAGTGTTTAAAAGTTACTTATGAAGTACGAGTAATTGTATCTTATACACAAACTATATCCTTTTATAACAGAATATCTAGAATATTAATCCTATGTTGTATCACTTACCAATGAACAAGCACAATAGCTTATAAGTCTTAGGGCCTGTTGTGATACGATTATTCTCAGTTCAGTTCAGTTAAGCTCTAATAAGTTCAGTTCATTTCAGCTCCTAATTTCCTTCTCTGATAAAACATCCAGTTCAGTTCAGTTCAGTTCAGTTCAGATCTAATTAATGCAGTTCAGTTCAGTGATAGGTCGTCGTCGAGCCTACCAAAGATAAAGTCCTATCTTGGTCTCACTAGCTAATAGCAAGGGTAAAAAAGGGTCGAACCCAAGAGAGGCGTTGAATCAACCACCGAAATACTACCGCATAAATAAGCTAAATGAAGTCGAAATTGGTTTGGTTTTATGTAACAAATGCTAGTTCAAGTCAACTAAAGCTAGGGGGAGATTAACAATATTTAGAGGGTTCTAGGGCTTGGGATATACCACTCAATTTCGTCACAAATCACAATTAACAAGTAGCAAACAATGGTAATTAAAGGGGATAATATAGGGGAAGTCATCTAAAGCACCCAACTACTCTCTCAAGCTAGAGGGATTACTCGAATTATGAATACAACCTACTCTCGGGGTTGCAAAGCATAAAACAAGTATTAAAGCATAATCACGATGACAAAAACATTCCCTTGACTGGAAATTCCTATTCTCATTGCATTTCAAGTCAATTAAGCATAATGGAGCTAACTCAAGTTCATCTCTCGATCCTTCGTTGAGAAAGCTTAGATAATAGTTCTAGCAATGGCCATATACAAGAACTAAGCAATTAAACCACTTAAGCTCAACTAATTAACACCCAACAATTACCAAATTAACACATGCAACAAGTAATTAGTGACTACATTGAGGGTTTTACCCAAACCCTAGAAAATTAGACTACTTACAATCCATGGAGATTAAGGCAATTAAGGATTTCAAGTAACTCATGAACAAGAATTAACTAAAGATTAAGCTAAATAACAATCTAAGCATACAAGAATTTAGCAAGATAATTAACAATCACAGCAATTAAAATGGAAGAGAAGAGTGAGAAAATGTTACTAGAAGCTTCAACTTGAATATCAATGGTGGAACTTGTCTTCTACAATGATTGAGAATGAAATTTCCAAGCTAATAATTATAATCTAACTAATGATTTGAGAATATTTGTGTTTCTACAATTGCAAACTAAGAGGAAGCACTAAAAACTTGGATGCCGTACAAATGAGCTCCCAAGGTTATTTATAAAGACCCCCAAATAAAAAGGACGAAGAAAACAAGAGTCGGGCACGGCTACAGGTCAGCACGGACGTGCTGAGGTTGGCACGGACGTGCAGCTATACCTGCACGGACGTGCTGAGATTGGCACAGGCGTGCACCTGGGAGGCAGAAGGTACTTTTTGGCTGAGCAAATTGCACGGACGTGCAGGATCAGGCACGGACGTGCTGAATATCCTGCACAGACGTGCTGAGATTGGCACGGGCGTGCACTTGGGAGGCAGAAGGATCAGTTTTGGCTGAGCAAACTGCACGGACGTGCAGGATCAGGCACGGACGTGCTGAATATCCTGCACGGACGTGCTGAGTTCTGCACGGACGTGCAGGCCTTGAAAGCAGTAGGCAGTAGCTTCTGGTCGTGCTGGAACACTTCTGCACGGACGTGCCATACTTTGCACGTCCGTGCAGACTCTCTAAGGCCTTCATCTTCGCTTTTCTTCGGTTTTGCTCCATTGTTTCGGCTTCTAACCTCGGTTTATCATCCAAATGCCTCAAATGGTCGCCTTTGAACCTAAAAACCCAACAAAAACACTAACAACCCGTGAAGCAAGGGATACACAAAAGTTGAACAAAAATAGAGTAAAAGTGAACCAAAATGCCAATATACCAAGTAAACAAGGTTCGAAATCACTCTAAAATCGTATCAAATAACAAGTTATCATTCAGCTCTAATAAGTTCAGTTCAGTTCAATTCCATTCAATTCAGTTCAGTTCAATTCCATTCAATTCAGTTCAGCTCAATTCAGCCAATCAGAACATGCCCTTAGTATGATAGTATCTATTATTAGATTATTACTAGATTAGTGAAAGTGCTTAACTTGATGAATTTAATACTACATTCAAATTGGAGTAAGGCTATACTCGGACTGGATCTTTAGCTAGCTCAAGTAAATCAATTTCGCCCAAAACCAACTTAACTAATTACAGTTGGCAACACGTGACAATATTGCATGTCTTTGACACACATACATCCATTGAGTTTTAATACAGTAATAAACTACGAATATAGAATTTGTGTCCATGAGAAATAATGCAAATAATAAAATATGAAAGGAGTAAGAGATGTATGAAATCAATTTTAAAAAGCTTTGTTATGCAACATACGTTTATGATTTGCTAAGTTTTGATGTGCAACATTTTAATTTTTAAGGTTTTAATCAACTAAACTATGTCGATTAGATATTTTCTAATGAGTTTTCGAGTATGCCACTAAGTAATAATATATGTATGAAGTAAGGGATATTCAATTTAAATAGGTTTTATTATACGTCAATGATTTGCTAATAAGTTTTGATGCGCAATATGTTTTAATTTTTAAGGTTTGATTTATTAATCAACTAAACTACATCGATTAGACATTTCCTATTTCCTCAAAAAAAAAAAAAAAAAAAAAAAAAAAATAGACATTTCCTAACCTATATGGGTTTTCGAGCATGCCATCAGTCATATCACTTTTCCACATCATCATAAGCCATTTTTTTTCTTTCCATTTTTTGAATTAAAAATTGATGACACTTCAAGATGACAAGTTCATCCTCAAATCATTTGACCCCACATCAAACTAATTTTTTTTTTTTTTTTTAAGAAAATCAAATTAAAACTTATACTTCAAAGCTTACTACTACTTTGATTTCGTCTGTATATTTATTGTATTAATTAATAAAATTTTTATATATTTATTAAATTTCCCTATTTTCTGCCATTAATTCTCCTAAGTTGATGGTTGATTTTCAGTCGACTAATTCATAGTGAAGAACAGGGCGAAAAGGTCTGGTTTTAATTTTTGTTTTTTTCCCACAAATTTTTTAATACATTTCTTGGGTTATGTTCAATTTAAAGACCTTCCTTCTGAAATCTTCAATTTGGGATTTTTTTGTTGACCTAATTTTTATACCCAAAACTTCATTGATTTGAATCAAAATTAATGAAATTATGCCCATTTGACAAAAATTTCAATTTTTTTGAGCAAATTTACAACAACCCCATCTTCTCTTTATATCTTATAGATGGAGAAAGAGAGGAATAACTCAACCCCACTTCTTCTCCCACCCAAAAGTGGGACCCACCATCAAAATCATCCTCCCAAAGATAAACAAGAACAAGCAGAAGGGATTAATGATAAAAATGTTGTTGTTGATGTAGATGGTGAAGAAGTTGATACCCAACTTGATGAAACCCTAAAAAAGTTTGAATTTTTTCTGAGATTTCTGTGTTTTGATCAGACAAATCCATTGAAATTTGGGGTTTCTTGGTTTGTGTTCTTAGTTGTGGGTGTTGCAATTCCTGTATTGATAATTGAGCTCACCCATTGCTTGGATTGTGAAGATTATCAAGTCAAGGATTTTGAGTATGAGATTCTTACCTCTCATCTTATTCTTGCTGGTGTTTCTTTGATTTGTGTGGCATACAATATTAATAAAAAGGGGTTTCGAAAATTCTTGTTTGTCGATCGTTATAGGGGGTATACCGCCCGTTTCAAGGATCAATATATCAAAAAGATTGAGGTAAATTATGAATTCATTGTGTATCAAAACTCGAAATGGCCTGCATTTTGGGGTTTCTCTTCGAATTCGAGCTATATATATTCATGGATACTCTTATTAGTTTGTTGGTTGATAAATTGTTCCAATTTTAGTTGTATGTATTTATGGATGTTACTCTTATTAGCTAGTTGGTTGATAAATTGTTTGAATTTTAGTTGTATGTATATATGGATGTTATTAGTTTGTTGGTTGATAAAATGTTCGAATTCAAGTTGTATCAAGGGTATTTGTATTGCTTCTATAAGAAAGATTTATGCTTTTGATTTATCAATAGCATCTTTTGAAATTTCTTTTCTTTCCTGTTGATTTCATGAATGCAATCCACATTGCATGTAAAATGGGGCTGGTCTCAATTTCAAATTTGTTAGTTACTCTCAAATGGATGAAAGAGCAAATAGTATTAGTTTCAGAATCTTGAAGAGGGTGATTTTAAGAAGCTTGGGATGATTGATGGTCTTATGCTTACCTTTAGGACAAATGCAAGTCAATGTTCCTACGGCATATCTGTGGGTATAATGCAGGAGTTAGCCAAAGCTTAGAACTCTAAAATTCTTAGGCAGTTGTAGGCTTGTAGCTACATGCAAGTTTGGGAAGACTTAGATTCCTAATGGCTTCTACGTTAGGTCTAGTAACGTAATTAATTTATTGGGAGGCAGTTTTTTAAGTATAGATCCCCAGTACTGTTCTGTAAAGCTGTACAATTTATCACAAGTATATTAGAGATGGTCTCCCAAGAGTCTTGTTTGATACACTTTGTATCTTCTGGTATTCTTGTGTGCACGCAGTCTTATCTATCATAAATAATGAGCACAGCTGGAGCCGAAAATCTCGGTTACTCTTAGTGCTTATATTTTCAAACCGATTGATTATATCAATGTCTTTTTTTCATATAGATTCCTGTACATACTATGCCATTTTCCAAGTTTCACTTCATTTGTTACAACTAATATTTTCTTTATAGTTAAATTAGGCCTTTCTTTAATTAATGCTTTATATGTTATAAACAATGCTATGTTCCTTAACCATTTTGTACCCTCATAAGATCCTGCCATAAATTTTCCTCAGGGTTCATATCAACTGCTGTTACAGTCACTGATTCCGTGTTGCATCTTGAAGGCGCTTCATGAGATCATGCGCATGATATACATGCAAAACCATTCATGGTGGTTGGCTTGTTTTAATGCCACAGCTTTAGTAATATCTTGGACATACCTGAGTGCTATTTCACTGGCAGCCTGTATTCTCTTTCATGTAGCCTGCAATTTGCAAGTCATTCATTTCAATGATTATGCGAAACTCTTGGAAAGTGAATCCAGCATAATGACTTTGATGGATGAACACATGCGGTTGAGGGGGTATCTCTCCAAAATCAGCCACAGATTTCGAATATATCTTATCTTGATCTTCCTATTTGTCACTGCTAGCCTGTGTATGACTCTTATACAGATCACTGGTATTAACGGTAGAGTAACTTTCCTAAATGGTGGAAATTTCGCTGTAAGTCAAATTCCCTTTTCACTTTCGATTTAAATTATTTGTGTTTATACTAGATCAGAGTTACAGTGTACTGCTATGACATAATTTGCATGATCACAAGGTGTGTGATTGTCAAGATTAAGAGTTTAATTAACTTCAGCAAAACTAAACTAGAAAATTTTTTTGTGTTGATAATGTATAGAAGTTTTTACTCAACCTTTTAGCAAATCTCAAACATTAAGGCTTTCTTTAGAAGTTCTTTGTATTGATACCTACCTATTATAGGGCAGCCCCTCCTCGGGATCTGTTTCCTAAAACCAGCTTCCAAGATTACAGATAGGGCTCAGGTTTGTTTGGCATCTATGCCTTCTGCCCTTCAAACAGTATGGGAGCCATTCAGCTTATCCATCAACGAGAAGGGGCTGCAGAATACTAGAACCCAATTTCTACAGTGATGACAGGTTACTGTTGCATTGTCCATGGGGTCGTAATAGCCCCAGCTTCCACAGGTTCTAACCTTTGATTAAAAGTTAAATTGGTGAATTAATGAACTGGATACATTTTCTTGCATAGTTGTGTGTTGGTGTATGATCGGTATGTATGAATAAATCATAAAGAAAACACCTCCCCCCCCCCCCCCCCCCCCCCTTTTTCTCACTCAAAACAAAAGTTACAAAAAGATCCGAAACGAAAATTATTAGATTGATTGAAGTATGCGGTATGCCTTGTTAATGTGCAGATTATATGTTATCTTTGTGCTAAAACCCGAGGAAGGCTTACATCTATCTAACCCTAAGAAGGAAAATCAATGTGAAACTGGTAATAGAGTCTAATTTTTATTTAGTTTTACCAACAAACCTTTGGTGAAGTGAAGCCATTGATAACGGAAATGCCTCATTGCTTTGTATGGTGATTGGGATGGATGATATACTGATGTTTTTTTCTATCATTGATTGATGATCTTACATACATGGAAGTAGGGCTAGGTTGTTGACAACTTGACATCAAGGAGCTATGCATTTCTCAAAGTTGTATGCTACAAGATACATGTCAGGATTGTGGCATAGTTGTATGTATAAGCTGAAGTTCGTAAAATAAAGGTTGCAGAGTGCTAGAGACGAGGATTTTATAGAAAAGTGAAATCAGGAAGTGATTAGAGATTATTGTGTGAATTCTACTTAATGTAAGTGGCAGGAAACAATATGTGGTTGAGCTGAACATATACACTGGATGCTTTTATATACTCCATTGAAGTGATGTAAAAAGGTGATTGTAATAGGAGAGCAGAATTAACAGATAGATCCTGGATTAAATTTTGGGCGAGGGCTGGACTGCCAGAAGGGGACCTCGTATATCATTTTTACCCTAGGCTTTTAGGTAGTGGAGTGGTCCTTCCCTAATTTCTGATTCTTATGTCTACTAAATGATTTTTAGACCTTTTACAATATTCCTTTGTAAGAACATTGCTTTTGTGGGTTATTTTGGGAACAAGTTCTCTTCCAGTTTCAACTAGTTAGGAGTAAAGCTACATGCCTCTTGGCCTCCCAAACCTCGTCAACAGCAGGCACTAAACTAATTGGTAGTCGTCATTGTTGTAGCAAATAAGATCTTCAGTGTCTTTGCCTATGCCATTTAATGGAATAATTGCTCTCGCTCTTCCATTTTCTTCTTTTTGTGTTTCTAACTTCTTTCTGCTCCTGATTTTAGGTAACTTCAATTGTTCAAGTTGTTGAAACACTTCTTTGCTTGCATGCTGGTACAAAGATTTCCTCCAGAGCTCACGCAATTGGTTCAGTGGCATCTAGATGGCATGCGCTAGTAACTTGCAAGTCCCTTGATGCAGGAAAACGATCAATGTCGATGGGCTCATTGACTTCAAACTATTCTGACAGTGAATCGAATTTACTAGATGAAAATGCAATCATCAGCCATTCGCAATTTGCTTCTGTTTCGTCATATAACAAGAGGCAATCTTTTGGTAAGTCTAGTCTTTTTTCTTTTTTTCTTTTTTTTTTTTTTTTCATTAGGACACCTATCTTACACTCTACTTTCCCAACAACCTTTTATTCAGTGTTAAATAGTTAATGTGATCACCCTTGCTGGATTATTGAATGGCAGGAAAACAAATATACTAACAGATTTCTAACTTTGAGGTGAAAAACATATTTACCAAATCATCTAAGCTCATTAGCTTTAGAGATAATTTCTGAAAACAATATTAGTCAAGCCTAGAAACATTTAATTTATCGAATTTTGGATAGATTGGTTTGCCTGTGAACCAGAAACCTAAGATGCATGTTTACGCCTTAAATGTTTTTGTTGTTTTCTATTCGCAAATTAAGGATGTCAAGACCTATTTGAACATTTCTGTTGTTAAGGCCAAAAATTGTAAAAATGTATGTGCATATTGCAAGACTATTCTTTCATTTCCACTTAATATTAATTTCTTATGAGAGGAAAAAAATAGATATAAAGTGTGGAATAATTATAGTTACTCCCTACTTCTACTGCTTCAAATGATAAGGATGTAAGTGAGAACAAACCCTGGATCACTGAAGTCTTTTACAATGAAGAGATATATCCTGGAGCAGAGCTCACCTTGTTAGCTTCTTTATTCACTATATACTCCATATGCCCTCCATTTCATTCCAATGTTTCGAATTTGAGTTCATGTTGTTTTGTGATATTTAAGATGATAGTGGAAATTGTATTTTCGTATGTATGGTTTATGATTAGTGCTATTTCATACAACATGTGTTCATTTTACTAAGTGAATATTACAGTGATGTATTTGCAGACGAATCCTGGAGGGCTCACATTGTATGGATGGACAGTGGATCGTTCGCTTTTGTCTACAATATTTGCTATCGAGCTCTCACTAGTCCTTTTTGTATTGGGTCAAACCATTGTTTTCTCTTCCCCATCAAATGATTGACTTTTCATTCGGTACTAAAGTACACCATGAATCACTATCATCTCGTGTTCTGAAGTTGAATTGCTTTTGCGTAGTTCAAAGGTCTCGTACCAACTTGAAATCCCAGTTAAAGCAAATGTCATTTCAGAACTTTTTTTGTTCGCTTCCTGGGATTCTTACTGCCATTACGTGCTGTATTTGGTGCACGAGGCGGAGCCACGTAATTGTTGATTATACAAGTGTAGCATTCTATTTTGTATATTCTTTTGTAAATAATAGTAAAAGCATTAAATTACTCTTCATTTGTAACCTTATACGAAGTATGTAAACAGTGACAGTTTGTATACATGAATGAATGTGAATAAACATAATCATGAGTGCTGTTTGTGACATTGTTGTTCCTCAAGCTGTTAATATTTGTGAAATCAGATATTTGACTATGAACATGATTTTAACCAAAAAAAAAAACTAACATGCTGACCTAAAATATGCTGTATGAATAGATATTCATCTGATGTCATTTGTTTGGATATATTTTAAGATAATAAGGCATAAGCCTTTTTGGAAAAGTTCTACCCTCCCTCAATAATCAATATATTGTCTAATTTAAAATATGTACATTTTTTTTTTCTTTTTTTTGTGTGTATGTACAGAGTCGTAAAAAGGTTAATGATGTAGACAAAATTTGATCTTACAGGGAATACTTTTAGAATTGTAACCAATCTAGCTAGTTGACATCTAGTCATCTACATAAATACAAGAAAAATAAAGTTGAAATATTAATAGATTTAATAATAAAGTCTTAACAAGCTAGAATTTTTAAAGTGAACCCGAAGTTCCATTTCAACAGCTACAACACTCATGAGAAACCAATTTAAAGGGAATAATATCATTCTCTGTATCGTTCCAATTTTATATGTCTTTGAGAGACAAGACTGAACATATAGATCAAACAAGGTGGCTCCTATCGATTCATGACTCTTCGTGCCATAGCTCTCAAATTATCTCGTGCCAAGCTAGAGCTTCTATAAATTCCCATGAACTCTTCTCTCTGTAACCTCAATGCAAATGCAGCATCTTCATCTTGGTTTGGAACTCCTCTACTACTGATCAAACTAGCTTCTTCTGATCTCCTTGATACTCTAAGTCTTCTGCTCAAGCGCGGATTGCTGTTGTCAGTAGCTTGATTACTACTACTGATCACCCTTTCAGTGCTCTTCCTGCGCTGATCACTTACTTTACTATTCGCAGCTGCTGCAGCTGCAGCTGCAATCCTCGACTCGACTTCTGCAGGGAATAAAAGCTGTATAGTGTTCCAAAGCACTGTGTTTATAGTGCAGGATCTTCCATTACTGCCAAAAATTCATCAACAATCATATACATTAACACCCATCAAAATCTGACCTTAATTAATACGAAATATGAAATTTGCACTGATTTGTTCAAGTACCTTATCAGCTGTCTACATTTGGGACATCTTTTGCCACATTTTTCAGCTGCAGATTTCAAGCAGTTCTTGCAAAAACTAAAACACCAAAGTTGATGTTACATTCAAAAATTGGAATTTTACAGATTATTCTTCTCAATTATATGATGTAAGATTCTGAATTTTACCTGTGACCACAAGGAGTTGTGCTTGGTTCATAACATATGTCCAAGCAAATCTGGATAAATAAAAGTAACCATTTTAAATTCAATCCATGAAAATTGAAAACTCAACTATTCTTATATGTACACAACTTTCATAGTCACCTCAAATCACATAAAGTCGACTTTAGGTGATTAGATTGGAATGACTAAACATGTCGTGTATACAATACACCCGTTGCATATAAGTTTTCACCTAATCAGGGCGCTAAATGACGATGGTACAATGGGGATAAAAATGACAAGCAAAATCAGAAAGTAAAGCTCACTTACAGCACAAGAAAGTTCATCTCTAAGACGATCCATACATGGAAGTGTTGAAGAACTTGAACAATTAGCAGCATCAGAAACAGCATTTTCCTGCTCCTTTTCTTTGGTTTTTTCTTCTATTTTCTTTGGTAAATCACTTTTACCCTTTTCTGCTTCTACCCATCACAAAAGATCCTCAAAATATTCAGTAAATTGAAATTCATAACTCTAACTTTAATAATTATTATTATTAACCCTTCTTTAATTTCAATGAAATTAATTGGAAAAACAACTTTAAATTTTTTTCAGTAAATTCAATTTAGACTAGGTTACTCATTTCACTCCAAGTACCCATGTCGAATCCCCGACACTTCAATTTGTGCCAAAATCTTTGATTAATTCTCAAATTGACCGTATCCATGATCAACTCGAGTACCCGAGTCCCAGTAACATAGAATCAAGACTAATTCACTGAAAACCCACCAGATGACCAGACCCCATCAATCAAAACACCAAAAATACACCAAATTTTCCAATCAAACCCAAAAAGGATTCAAAAAATATACCTTTAAGATTACTGTTAGAAGATTCATCATCAACATCAACATCAAGATTAAAAACTGCAATAGGAATCGAACCAGGGCGAACCCGTCTTCTCTTTTTTCTAGAACTAGTAGAAGGAGATTTCACAAGTAAATCAGAACGTTTCTTGTCTCTTAAGTTTCTTTCAGGGGTATCTTCAACAACAAGAGTAGAAAGTAGGGTTTCTTCATCCCATCCCGCCATTGCTGCAACTGATTTGAATCTTGGGCTAAACATACTCATATTATTACTGCAATTTTCTGGGATTTGGGTTGAATTAATTGATGGGGTGTTTTTGATTTTAGGGGTTTTGGTTGAATCTTGAGTCACCATTGAAGAATGTTGAGAAACAGGGAGGAGAGAGAATGAGAGAAAGGAGATCAAGGACAAATTTTGAATCTGAGACGTTTAGGACAAGCCTTTTTGGGGCAACGGTCGAATTTTTTTTTTTTAGGAAAATGACTACTCAGTTTGTGTTTTAGGCCAATTGACCAAATTGGTAAATAAAAAAGACCCTAGCGATAATTTGGTAAAAAAAAACCTAATCATGTGTAACAATTTGATAAAAACAATAAACTCCGGCGACTTTTAGACCAAAAAAATCTATTTTTTTCGACAAACTCTTTAAAATCATATTTTAATTTGTATTTGTGTTTTTAAATTTATTTTTCTTTTTAAAAATTTTGAATTACTATCTCATCTCCTTTTTATTTTTCTAAATAATCCCGATACCAAATTTATTTCCTACCCCTTTTTAAAAACATTTCATTAATAGGGGTATGAATCTTAAGTAAAAATTGATACTTAACATGTTTTTTTCTTGAAATTGTTAGATCCATAAAAAAGGGCGGTAAAAAACCACAAAAAACGAACTAAAATAAGTATTCGCGAGTAATTTATTGGAATTTTTTGTGTTAAATGTCGCCTGAGATAATTTTATTTACCAAATTGTCGCTTAGGGTTAACTTTTTTTACTAAATTGTCGCTGGAGTTATTTTTTTACCAAATTGTCGCTAAAGGTCTTTTTTATTTACCAAATTGGTCAATTGACCTCGTGTTTTAATAAATTAGACAATTTAATTAACTGCAATAGGAATCGAAAGTGACGCGGCTAATGTGATCTCGGGGATTAAGCAACGTTCCACAGGATGCTCTCCATTCTATCTACTTTTAGAGGATATTTGTTCTATTTCTATGTCTTTCATTATTTTATGTTCTTTTTCTCATGTTAAAAGGACGGGGAATACTTTAGCCCATTTGGTGGCAAGATGGGATTCTAGGGGTTGCGATGAACTTGTTCGTTGTGGTCCTCCCCCAAAGTCTTATTCGTTGCGATGAACTTTTCTCATTTAATATAATCCCCATCGTGTTTATTCAAAAAAAAAAAAAAAAAAAAAGACAATTTAATTAACTTAAATAAAATAAAAGGTAAGTGAAGTACTTAAAAAATTACTTCCTACTATATAAAAGAAAGATAGTAATGAATGTGTTAGGAAATTAGGGTGTAATTGTGTTTGATTAACGCGGAACAAGTCAATGAAATTAAGAACGAGAAAAACAATAAAGAAGATAAACAAAGAACACAAGGATTTTTGTGGTTCGGTCAAAATAGACCTACATCCACGGGTGGGGGATTCGAGAGCTTCTTCACTATAATGGAGAAAGAACGAGAGAATAATACAAGGAGTCCTAAATCTAATGGCTCAAAAAGGTATGATCTAAATGATCAACTAAAGGGTCCTTTTATAACACAAGAAAACCCTAATAAAACCCTAATATTGTTCCCCAAGTATACTCAAATAGCCGTCATAGAAAAGATATAATTATAGGAAATATTCCATAAATTATCCTAGAATAACCTAACTACCGAGCTATAGCTCGGAAGCTAGCTCATACCTGCCGCAAGTCCTCATAGGGCCGAGCTATAGCTCACTCGCATAGAGCTATAGCTCGCAACCTCGTTGCTAATTTCCAGCTTCGTCAGGTTTTTGTAAAACGATCATAACTTTCTCGTTTCTTATCGGAATTGGGCATATGACCTATCGTTGGAAAGCTCTTGAACCAAGCTATCACCTCCAACTTGAATCACCTCAAAATCAGTTGTAGTCTGAGAGATATAATCGTTCAAAGTTAGCCCTACTAGATTTCGAGTCACAATCTAACAGAATGCAAGAGGAAACATATAATATAAAAGTAGTTGTGGGTTTTAGTGCTGACTAAGAGAGAAAAAAGATACTCCGTATAATATTTTAATATAGCTTTTTGCCAATAAAAGAAAGTGTAACACTTATTATAACGTGTTGTAAATATGTAAGAGGAGTCATATAATTAGGTCCATGATAAGGCTAATTTATCTTAAGCATCTCATTCTATTAATTTTTGTCCATTATCACTTGGAAAGTGTTATGGGGTGGGATATAAGTTTGAGGAAGAGATGACATTATCATGAACATATTGATGTTACTTTTCTTGCAAAGTTGCACTTGAATTGGTTCCCATTAGCGTCATTTATTATAAGTTACTCCGTACTAAACTAGATGTTAGTAAACTTTTGTTTACGTGTTACTACTTTTAATTTGTCACAATAGATGTCAAAAGTTTAATGCAAAGAACAAAGCAAAACTCACATAGATTTACATAGCTCACTATCATGTGTTAGCTCCTTTCACAAGCCGATTTTGAGAGATTTTTAGTGATCTTGGGGATAAAATAGATTAACATATTCAAGACATATTTTAACAAACCCAACTCTTCAAATTTCAATATTAGCGTCGACGTAAATTATTTTGGGTGGAAGTAGTGTTATGTTTCATTTGTAATTCTTTGCAAATAACATTAGATGACAAAGATGTGATCATAGTGAGTTCCTTGTATCTAAGGAGGAGTCCATTGTAGTACATAAAGCAGATTGGGGCTTATTAAGTACGTCACTCTAAAACCCTGATATGAATCACACATAGTGACATAACACAAATTTCTCTAAAATAGGCATTAAAACAAAAGGTTACTAATGCATATTCTTAAAGGGGAATAGATGTGTTCATGCAATACAAAGTAATAGATTGTTTTTGCTGTTTGTATGCATCTGTATTATGGTATCTATCTATCTATCTATCTATCTACATGATGTACTGTGTTTAAACATAATTCATTCATTAGAAAACTTCAATACTTTGTTGTATACCTAAACGAGACTATACATTGATATTATGATCTCACTTATATTTAGTATGCAGTCAATTTGGATTTTTCGAGAGCGGTAAAAGTTGATATGGGGAGTTTAAGTTGTTGCTACATGGACCTCTTTTTATTTAGTTGTATTTAAACTTCAAATCTCTCAAGTTGTACTCCAAAGGCATTATACTATTTTAGTATCTTGTTAGGAAGTGACCTTAGTGGATTTTCTTGAGCCAATTTGGAGTATATATTCAAATTATTGTGTATATATTAGCTTGTTGTTAGGAAGCATGTAGCGTAACCTACCAATAGTGGCTTGGATTAGGGACATGAAGGCTGGATAGTTGAGTTGCTCGGACATTGGTATGTTTGTGTACTTAAATTAATTTGTTTGGGATTCAAATAAATCAAGTAATCAACCTTGCTCATGAATGGGAAAACCCTCCTAAATTATTGTCATTATATTTCTCAGTTTGCGTAATATGTTATTATGCATATATTCATGTGTAACATATATTTTGTTATGATATGTTAGTTGGACTCACCTTAGTGGGTGTGTTGAGGAGGGAGACTCTCATGTGAGTTCACTTAATTGTGGCTTAATATTGACTCATTTGTCAAGTTGTGAGTTGTTACTTTTGCTTATTGTATTATATGCGATCCATTGTTGAGTGTCATGGATGATTAAGGCTTGGATATGTAACTCTTGATGAGCCTAAAGTGTTAATCTTATATCCCTAATTCATTGGCTAATTGATTTGTTAACTTTGTTAATTATGAATCCTATTAATACGTGACTTTTGGGTAGGTATTTGTATGAGGTAAGTAATGATAGTCTTATAATTAATTGATTTATTAAACTTGGAGATCGAGTAGAATTATAAATGTGATTTTGTTCTTGAGGCATATCTTTCGTTCATGGTCTAGGTGAGACCAATTGTCTCCTTGTTTATATAGTAGAAGTAAAAGTGTTATTTTAACTAAAGTTTGAACAAATTAATACGGTCAACAAAATTTGGAGAACTCTACATATTGGAATAATATAAAGACTAGAATAGACCCGGTCTACAATAACTTATTGTAGACCCAACCTTCTAGTATACCATACGAATGTGATTATATCATACGAAATGTGATTATATTATTACAAAAGTGATTATATCATCTTGAAGCTGTTATGTAAATGTATCACTCAAAAAGTGAAGATGATTTTTAAATTTTATCATCCTAAAGATAATTATATAATCTCATTAAATGGTTTAATATGAGATCAAAATATGACTCACAAAAAGATAATTATATCATCTAAAAAAGTGATTATATCATCCAGAATGTGATTATATTATATGAAAGTATCAAATTTTGGGTCTACAATAATTTATTGTAGACCAGGTCCATACAAGACCAATTGTTGGAATAATTAGAAGGAAGTACCCTATTTTTAAAAGCTCATTATGTTGGCTGATGGTACATCTCACGAGCATTTGTACATATTGTTAACCTCCAGCGCTTTTTGTGTGGTATGCTCTATAGTTGAATTTTTGAGACATTGTGATATTGTGATTGTTGATTATAATTTCTTATGTATAGTAAGTGATCATTTATTATACATTCATTCATGAGCAATGTAAATTTTTCAAGCTAGCATAAACCTTTAATTTATACTTGGTATTATTAATAGTGATATAAAGGGCTATCATTATTTAGCTAGCACATACTTAGGGGGGAGGGGTGTTAAAACCTTTAAAACTCTCAATTTAAGATAATCAAAAGATTGAAAGATAAATATTAAATCTGATGTTTAGAACTTTAAAACTGTCAATTAAAAATCCCTTAAAACTGTCAATTAAAAGATAATCAAATCTAATGTTTTTGTTAAGAGTTAGAGGACTTAGAGCTACTTGCATTCAGATGAGTTTAAAAAATCCTTTGATCTTCATGATTATCACAGAAATCATGGTGATGCCGACAAAAACAACATAAGCTATATATCTAGCATAATCAAAAAGTAGAGTGAACATACAGGATATCCATGTTTTGGGTTTCCAAAGCCGACACATTGTACATCAAATGTGCTCAAGGCAACAACCAACAAGCCTATCATCCCTGAATCAGAGCATTGTATACAGTAACAGTAAGTTTAGGGCTTGTTTAGCATCGTTTTTGGTTTTCAGTTTTCTGTTTTTTTGAAAACTAAAAACCAAAAACAGGAAACAAGAAAAAGGTGTTTCCACTTTTCTGTTGTCAGTTTTCAAAATTATCACGATTTTAATAATTCTAAATAATTTTTTATTCATTATGTGACATATATTGTATACTTTTAAAAAACCAAAAACAAAAAAACAGAAAACCACAACGATGTCATACAGATACTTAATAAAGTGTTCAATATGTGGTGTGCAGCCTGGAACAACGGTTGTTCCTAGAACTTAGTAACAGTGTTTTTTGTATGGGGGTGCTTAAATTATTTAGAGTGAGATATTCCTTAGTATGCTCTATAGTTGAATTTTTGAGACTTTGTGATGTTGTGATTGTTGAGTAAAACTGATATAAAAAAAACATGAAATTATACATTAAATTGATGGATTAACTTGTGCAAATAAACAAAACTGAACTATTTAAAGGTAATGTTCAACTCATCAATGATTACTAATATAAAAACAAATTACATGAAAAATATAATAGATGTAACAAATTACATTAAAAAATACATGAAATTATACATTAAATCTATAAGGAAAAAAATGAAAGAGTATGTTTGAATGAAGGTTGATAAGAGAAAGTGAGCTGGAGAATTAAAGCATGAGATTTTCAACTAAATTAGAGTAGATAAATGTTTTTTCGTCCATTAAAATTTTTGAATATATCAACTATTGCAAAGTCGCCCATAATTAACGATTGTTCATTAAACGCTCGCCAAAATGTAAATTCGGATTTCCTTAACATCCAATAATTCAGTTAATCAAATTACATTTTTCTATAAAAAATAATCTAATTTTATCAAAGTTTTCCAAACAATATATGCAAGGATTTGGAAAAAAGCTACAATATGGGCGAATAATAAAACATAAAAGTATTTTAATAATACACATTACTTATAGGGAAATTCTCATTGGTAATCACGAACTTTTATTTTTTCTCAATGGTAAACCCTAAAACTTTTGATTATCAATAGTAATCATGAATTAATATTACTAAACTAATGGTAACATTAATGATATTTTAATATTATTAAAAGATTAACTAGGGTTAATCTTGGGTTAAGTAACAATAAATTTACATTAATACCCTTCAAATTATTTAAAAAACAACAAAAAAAAAAACAAAATAAATCTGAACCCCTCCCCAGTTACCAGGCAACCAGCAACCCCCCCTCCCCGCCGCTCAGCTCGCCCGGCTAACGGTAACTCAACCCCATCCCCCGCCGGAGACCCCACCACCGACACCCTAATCCTAGAACGAGCACCTTCTCCCCTGTTCCCGACCCACACGCTCTCTCCTCTCATCACCACCGAAACCAGCCATCCTCCCTAGCCGAAATCAGCCACCCTCCCCTCTTCCTCGATTCCCTCTGATCTTCTTCCCTAATTCCCTCTCATTCCCCTTACTTTGATTAAAATTTCTAGGACTTTTGGCGATTTTGGGGTCAAATTTGTTGATTTTGGGGTCCAATTTGTTGATTTTGAGGTCCAATTTGTTGATTTTGGGGGTCCAATTTGACGATTTTGTTGATTTTTGAGGTCGAATTTGTTGATTTGGGGGTCAATTTTATTGATTTTTGGGGTTGAATTTGTCGATTTTGGGGTTGAATCTGCTGATTTTGGGGGTCGAATATGTTGATTTTGGGGTCGAAATTGCCAAATATGTTGATTTGGGGTCGAATTAGTGGTCGAATTCGTTGATTTTGGGGTCAAATTTGTTAGTTTTAGGTCGAATTTGTCGGGGTTTGCCTTGAATTCTCTGGGTTTTGCGGTTCGAATGGCAGCGTCCTGAGGTTTGTTGTTGAATTGTTTCACGTGTTTCACTCGGTTGCTATGATCAAGCCATAGGTTATACAACACTAAAGCTACGTCACTCCGAGTTTGCTTCGATTCTGACCTTAACAAGTAGTTAAACAATTACGGTGGTGGCTGGGAAGGGAGTTGCAGCGGGGAGGAGGAAAGAGAAAGGAAGAAGAAAGAAGTGGTTATGCATAAGGGTATTAATGTCTTTTTGTAGGTCGATTGCTAAACCATGGTAAAGGAATTTACAAATTGCTTAACTTAAGTTACCATTAGTTTAGTAATATTAATTCATGATTACCATTGATAATCAAAAGTTTTAGGGTTTACCATTGAGAAAAAATAAAAGTTCGTGATTACCGGTGAGAATTTCCCTTACTTATAACATCGAAGACTATATAATTGTCAATGCAAATAGGAGTTACTAGATTGTCAGCTTTATTTATAATTAGGGAAGATTCATCCTGTAATGCAATCCAGAGAATAATAAGTGATAATTAGGTAACTTTAAGGTTTATTTTTTTATGCATTCTTCAGTTTGATTAACAATTATTTCACTCAATTTTGCCTTTATTAATTTCTATTATTTATTTGTTTTCCATTGTTGATTTTGTCATTAAATAATTTTCTAAAGCTTTTTTTTTCTAATTTGCCTCACTTTCACTCTCTAAAAATTTAAATTGCTCCTAGAACTAAGAGAGAGAAAATAATAGAGAGAGTCTTAATCTAATTTTAATATAGTATTAATTCCAAGTTTTAAACCCCATTAAGAAGACTGTTGGTTCAGATAATGAAAACAAAGTAGAAATAAAACAAATAAGAGCGGAAAGAAAGCATTTAACTATTGCTTTTTAATTTATTTGTATGGTTTAACCATAAATTAGATACTTTATATTTGTTAAAAGAGGGGTAAGAGTATTGTTACCCTAAGCTTTTAAGAGGCAACAAATGAGGGGTAATTATTACCCTTAAGTATTGGTATTGTTACCATACTTTCTAACCAAACACACGGTAACATTATCGGTTTAATCGAATCCGTTTCTAATTCAAAAAATACACTAACCTAACGCCCCTAAGAGAATTTATATACTCCATACTAACTAAATTTATTAAGGGAATTGTACAAACTTATAATGAGAACTAAAAGAAACTAATAAAATTTATTAAATAAAATAATAATACAAATTTTATTGTGATTGGCCACATCGTGTGGTCGGAATTACTTATTCAGCAGTTACTGTGTCGGTCAGGGGTTACTATGTCAAGGGTTACTCGATCGGTTAGGGTTTACTCCAGCAGCTATTCAATTGATTAGAGGTTGCCCGCCAAGTGTTTTGGTATGTATCATCAAGCTAAGCCAATGGCTGATTTTCAGTTGGGGCCTATTGGGGCCTGGCACCTGGTATAGCCCAAAATTTTTTATCCAAATAAAGCCCAACCCATGAAATGAAGCATAAAACACGGAAGCCATAGAATATTGCCAAGTGATTTTCACCTTTGCACTTTTCAATTGTTGGCCTCAGATTTCCAAATAAATGGATCAAGTATTGCTGACCCACTTAGAACCTGTTCATATTTACTGAACTGAACTGAATTGAACTGATTGGAGCTGAACTGAATTGAACTGAACTGAAAAATTGAAATGCATAAAACTGAACTGAACTGAACTGATTAGAGCTGAACTGAACTGAACTGAACTGAACTAATTGGAGCTGAACTGAACTGAAAATAAGTAAATATGAACAGACCCTTAGTACGTGACCAACAATCCTATATCCTTCCTCCGTTTTTAAATACTTGCTCCACTTTCCTTTTTCGGCCGTTTTTAAATACTTGTTCCATTTCCTTATTTTAAAAGTTTTTACAATATTTAATTAATTTATTTCACTAAGTGAACCCAACAATATTAATTCCATATATTCTCTCTCCTTCAATTCTCTCTACTACTTTTAATTTTTTATAATTTTTTATTCTTTCACCAACCTTATTACCTCCGTATTTTATTACTTTCTCCAATTTCTCTTAAAGCTCCGCACATGAAAAAATGGAACAAGTATTTAAAAACGGAGGGATTACTACGTACGTAGTACAAGTATCACATTTTATGTTTCTTGTACAGTATTTATTTGTGAGAGATTTAACACCTCTTAATTAATAAATTTTACACCATCTAAGAAAAAAAGTTACTCACTATAATATACTGTAAATAAGCAACTCGACATGCTGTACTTTCTATAACATATCATATTAATCGTATATAGTATGTTACTTGAATTACATTACAAATCTATTGTAAGCCTTATGTAGTTATGTTACAACACTTACAAGTACTAGCACTCTTATATGAACGAGTTAAATATGTCTATCGGTTGTCAAAAAATTGTATATCTTTAATTACTACTTATTATATGTTAATTTTTAATGTTGTTTAATTGCAACAAATTATATTTATATTTTTTAATACAATTTTTTTTTGAAAAAACTGGAAAATAACCATATGGAGTATTTCTATAACAATGATAAAAATGTTTGGCCCCTAAAAGGAAAATTACTCAAAATCTGCCACTGGGCTAAGCAAACACCTAGAAAACGTGTTAATTGACCGATGAACCCCAAAATAAATAACCCTAATCGACCGAATAACCCCAAAATAAGTAACCCTTGATCGACCAAATAACCCAAAATAAGTAACCCTTGATTGACCGAATAACCCCTGAGTAAATAACCCCGACCACGTGGCCGGAGTGGTCAGCCACATAGAAAAAATGATAGATTAGAAAATAAATCTATAGTATTATATGAGAATGGGCCCTTTGGTTGATAAATTTTAATTTTTCTAAAATATCCTTTTACATTTTAAAAATTACATTTTTACCAAAAATAAGTGCATTTAAAAATAAAAAATAAAAAACTATCCTATCATAATTCATAACCACCCCTCTCATGTTTATCTTAAAAAATCAATAAAACTACCCTCCTTTAAAATAAAATAAAATAAATCTAATATATAATTTGAGAGTCACTTTTAATGTGAAGCCTTCAAATCTCCAATGCTAAACTCTCATTGATTTGAGGGTTTTTTTTTTTTAATAACTACCCACCCTTATCCCATACTTTATTTATTTATTTCAATTTTTTTATTTTTTTTACAAAAAAAAAAAACAATAACTACACATAGCACCTTTTTTTTTTTCCTTCTTTTTTGGTATTTTTCCAAGGGACTACTGCTAAGATTTCACTTTGTGTGTGTGTGTTTTTTCTTTATTTGAACGTAGTATTATATATGTCATGCATTAGCACGGGTATACAATTCCTTTATCAACAATTAACCATAACACTCAAAATCCCCAACCCTAAAATTATATACACTTTTTAGGGACAACCCTCTAAACAACATCCTTCTCTAATCATTAACACAAAAAATGTACAACACACTTTTTGCGTGACTGGCCTCGCCGAATAAATGCTTGGAAAATAACAAAGTAACTCCTAATAGAACAACCCTTAAATCACTAACCGAGTAACCCCTATAATACTGAACGAGTAGCTTCTATAACTTTGACAAACTAAATCCCATAATAGCTGGCCACATTGCGTGGCCACCGGTAAGAGTAAGACCATGTTCTTTTAAGTAGAGCAAAGAACATCAGATTTCAATCGAGAAGAGAAATGTCAGCAAGCCAGAACGAGTGTTCGCGTATTACTAATACTCAATGGCATAGTTAAGCAGGCTTGAGCAGAGCAAATCAAACCACAAGTACACAACAAACAATAATAGCTCAAAAGAATAAGGTCTAAGTTAACATCAAAATCAACTTCCCAAATATTAAATATTATATATTTAATATTTCTCTAATATAATATATATCCCGTGCATTTTGCACGGGTACACTCTAGTAAAATAAAAAACAGAGAATTGATCTTGAAAATTATTTATATGCACATGCACAAATTTTTGTGTCACTTAACTTGTAAAATATAAACTAAAAAAAAAAAAAAAAAAAAAAAAAAAAAAAAAAAAAAAAGAAAAAAGAAAGAAGGAAATTCGAATTCAAAAGGTTCACAACTCATCACCAACGGTCATCAATCAAATGATTAACAATAATGCTTAATGATCTCCATCAATCGTAAACCATTGATTTCAAAAGGCATAATCATTCTCATGAAAAATCACCTGGCATTAAAAAAGAAATATTTATAGAAGGAAAAATTGATTCTAATAATCCCATCTTTGATCAGTTCGCTATTAATAATCCCATCTTTTGATTATTATTTAATAATCTCACCTTTATAGAGGATCTTTTTCTGTTGGTCCCTAACCTATTGGTAACCTATTTTGATAGGTCAATATGCCATGTGTCGTTTGTTAATTGGTTAAAAAAAACTGAAAAAATAAAAAACAAAACAGAAAAATAAAATACAAAACTGGAAAAAAAAACCCCGCCAGCCACCTCCACGGCTCCACCCACCGTGAACCTAACCTCACCTTAGCCCCACAAAAACCGGTCAGCCACCACCCTACACCCCTAAAAAGGGCCGATCGAAACCTCCCATCACCGAAAACCGCCCCACCAACCAAAATCAACCCCCGAAATCATCCCCTAACCTAAATAACATCCCCGAAACCACCATAGCACCACCCTAAAAACCTCACCTAACCACCGAAACCGCCCTCTAATCGCCGAGAAATCCCGTCTAACCGCCGAAAACCACCAAAAATCTCTGAAACTCTTACCCAAATTCAACCTCATGCCCCCTTGAAATTAATTCATTGATTTTTTTAAAAAAAAAATTCATTGAAATTAAGGGCTTCGATATTTTCATGGGTGTGAGGGTTGGAATCGGGCCAGTTCTTGTTGGGTAAAGGTGGGAATGGGGTTCCGGCGGTGGGGATGGGGGTTCAGCAGTGGAGGAGGGGCTGCCAAAGGTTTGACCTCAGGGTGTTCATTTATTTGGGGATCGCTTGATTTTAAAAAAAAAAATAGGAAAATTTGCTAATAATTATACCACCTTCGCTGATCTTCCAATAATAGAATCACCTTTGGATTATCTCAAAATAACACGACCTTTGTCACAAATCCGCTCAAAATAGAATGTGACCTGTTGGTAACCTGTATAATAGGTTACTTGTGACACGTGTCACAATGTGATTGGTTATTTTTTTAAAAAATTAATTTTTTTAAATCCCCCTCAACCACCAGCGTATTATTTCCGGCAACCAGCCCCCTGTCTCGTCCTCGTCCCTATCCCTGTTTCTGGCCCCCTCCCTTCCCCGTCCTCGATTTTGTCCCCCCTCCCTACCCCATCCCCGATTTCGACCCCCCTCCCTTCCCCATCCCAGATTTCGGCACCTCCCTTCCCTTTCACGCAAGCTTTCTCTTTCTTTTCAGGTTGGTAGGGGATAGGGTTTCAATCTCTCTCTCTTTTCTGGAAGGTGGTGGAAAGGGTTTTGATCTATCTCTCTATTTTCCGGCAAGTGAGGAAAATGGTTTTGGAGGCAATTTCGAGGGCGGGGCGATGGTTTTGGGGTTGTTTCGACAGCAAGTCAGTGATTTTAAGGCGGTTTCGAGAGCAGGTCGGTGATTTTGAGGCGGTTTCGAGGGCAGAGTGCTGGCTTTGAGGCTGTTTCGAGGGTGGTGGGTGGGGATACATGGTTGTTCAACTGGTTCGGGTGTGGGGGTGAGAGGGTGGGAGGTTTCGAGAGTAGTGATGGGGAGGGGGGTTGTTTCCAGCGAGTGGTTGGCTGACAGGGGAGGATCTGGGGGGGAGGTGGAGGGGGGCTGCTGAATGGGAAGAGGTTTTTTTTTTATTTATAAAAACAATAAAAAAATTAACAAATTACAACGCGACACGTGTCCAATATAACCTCTAAAACAGGTTACCCGTTTTTTGTTCTATTTATAGAAGATGTGTGTTAAAGGTCGTGTTATTTTGAGATAATCCAAAGGTGGTTCTATTATTGGAAGACCGGTGAAAGGTGGTGTTATTCTTGGCAAATTTTCCAAAAAATATAGGCTTTCTTTTTCTTTTTTTTTTTACCATTTTTTTAACTGTGTCACTCAAATTAAAAAATAAATAAATAAAAGTTTACCCGATGTTCAGGTTACCGGTCATAAGGGACCAATAGAAGAAGATCCTCTATAAAGGTGGGATTATTAGAATCAATTTTTCCTTTATAAAATTATTATGTTGGCATTTTTAGGAATTTTAAGTTTTTTATTTTAAGAAAAATGTTAACCATAGTTTAGATTTCACTAAAATATTTCATTAACTAGTTTAGTCCCCGTGCGTTGCCCGGATTAGGTAGCTATTATTTGTTTAGATAATCGTCAATTTTATATTCGAAAAAAGTGTAATCATAATCCTTTAATTATTTTGAAAGAGTATTGTTTTATTTAGTTTTGGAATAGATGAGGAAAAAATTAGAGGAAAAAAAAAAGAATGATGTCAAAAATAGTTTAGGCGGGAAATTTTTTAATAAGAATTTGACATGTATCCTTTAATGATGTCAGCATGTTTTGTTTTAGTAATAGTTAATAGATGTCACCATTTGAATATTATAGCAAATTAGAGTTTATCAAGGATAACTAAAATTTTATAATTTATCACTGAGAAATTTAAAAAGTATAGTGTTATCGAAGAGAATTTCCCAAAGAAAAAAGCAACTTGGAGAAAAGAAATCCAGATTCATTGTCAATTTTTCATTTTTGTTGAGTATCAATATTGTTGCCGAAACTTTATGCAAGGTCCATTGTTTTATTGGGTGATCAATTTTGCCCAAAATTAAATCTTACGTGAATCAATACAAGGGCAATTGATCTTACATACATTCTTATGTAGTTAGGATAGCTGTAGCACCGACCCATTAAAGATTGAAGCCCACTTGCAAAAGGGTGCCCAATACAATGCGTGAGCCAACCGAAAACAAAACCTACCCATACCAGCACATCCCAAACCCGATTCAAACTCCAAAACCATCACTTCCCAACCACCATATTTGTTTTTACGGATTTTTCACCAAATGTTCCTGAGTTATTTTTTTATTCACCAAATACCTATAACATTTTTCAAATTCACCATATACCTCTGAATTTAACAAAAATGTCACCATACACCCAAATGACTAACGGACGTCCGCTAGTCATTAGGGTTAGGTATGTCACGTGGCAGGATTTTATTGGTTGTCTTTTCAATTAATTAAATTTTAAATAATTATTTATTTTTTTTTTAAAAAAAAAAACAACCCCACCATAACCCAGCCCCAACCACCACCTGTAACTGCCACCACCTTATTCCCGCCTCCAGCCTGTCCCCACTGCGCTTACGACCTAGCTCGCCCTTAACCAACTCCTGCACTTCTCTTCATCTTCAAACATTCACTATTCTCTATTTCTCTTACACTTTTCTCCCAAAGAGGAACTAGAAATGGAGGAAAGTTATGCATTTACTAATTCATAACATTGATTAAAATATTATAAAAACACATGGTAGAGAGAGAAAAGAGGAGAGAGATAGGAAGAGAGAGGCATGTAGGTGGACCACACCTATTTTTTGGTCGGATTGTATCACGTGATGGGGGACCACATGCTGATTGTTCCACTGAAAGTTTATATGGTACCATTGAATCCTCAGTGGTACTATTTACGCTTAAATTTAGTACAACTGAATGCATATATAATACCATTATGTGCACATATAGTATCACCGTATATTCAATGGTACCATTTGATCATCCAATGATATCTAAATATTTATTCGTTTGTACATATGCATAATTACATGAATACCCTTTGTTATGCATTTCTAAATGCCTAACATTCCTCCCTTTAAAATTCCTCTCTCCCAAATCACCACCCAATTCCTTCATTTTAAATACCCTTATGGTGTGTTTGGATTCTAGAATTTCATTTGAAATTCCGGAATTGGGACAATTATAGTGTTTGGATGTCCAAGAATTTCAAATGAGGAATTTGCCCAAATTATACAACTACCAAGTAATAACCCATGAAGGTAAGGATTTCAAATGACAAGGTAAACCATGTCATTTGAAATACTCAAATTCCATAATTCAAATGATGCATTTGAAATGAAATCTATCTTCCCAACATGTTACAATAACCCATGAAATCTATCTTCCTTACCTTCATAGGTTATTACTTGGTAGTTGTATAATTTGGGCAAATTCCTCATTTGAAATTCTTGGACATCCAAACACTATAATTGTCCCAATTCCGGAATTTCAAATGAAATTCTAGAATCCAAACACACCATAGATTTTGGGAAATCAGAAATACCCACAAAATATTAGCCTTACAATTTTATTGTAACATGTTGATTGATGGTGCTTCTAGCCGGGAAATTCAATGGTGTTGGTGCCTTGAATTCGAAGAAGAAGTTATTTTTTTTTATTTTATTATTTTTTTATTTTTTTTTTGGTAAATGAAGAAGAAGTTAATTAAAGAAAATTAGCCTTTCAATTATCATTGGTGTTAGTACCTTGATTTCGAAAATGGGGAAAGGCTTGGTCGGCCGACGGTGGGGATAAGTCAACGGGGGTGGGGGAATCAGAGCAACGACTGTCACGGGGGGAAGGGGCTGTTTCTAAGGGGGGAGGAAATGGAGATGGTGGCCGGTGGTTTGGAGGCTAATGATTTTTTTATCTATAATATATAGATTAAATTTATTTATTGAATAATTTGGTGGGTTAGAAGGTAATTAGAAGTAATGGGGTGAAATTAGTGAGTAATTAAGTAAATTAGGGAGTAATCAATCAATTAATCAATGAATAACATAATACTAAAACAGACACCGTGAATGACTGGTTTTTTCCCTCCAAAAACCTCCTGAAATTAAATATATTCTAACTTGATTTTTCTTTTTATATCTTTTTGATTGATAGCTTATTTAAGACAATAAAATTGTATATATTTAATTTATATATTATAATATAAATAAAGATTCTTATTAGTAATATTAATATTATATGCTTAAGATGATTTTTTTATATAATATATTATAATCAAATGTTAATTCATAGTACGAAATACAAAAAAAATAAAATAAATAAAATAAAAAATAAAATAAAATAAAATAAAATAAATAAAAAACTTAAAATTATATTGCATCAAATTGACTTTAACTCATAAATATATAACTATAACTACTACGTAAATATTATAGTTAAAGGTGAAATCAGGAATGACATGCATGCGTCGTCTTTTTAAAAAAAAATTCCTGCCATTTTGTTTTTTTGGCAAAAGCTTCTTAGAGAATATTTAATACTATGCAATAATATTTCCCATTTATTGGTATTTATATTTCATTTTTACACGCTCAATAAAAATATTATTCTTTTAACTAATACTATGCAATAATTAAACTAATACTCCCTCCGTCTCTTATTGATAGTCCCTTATGGTCAATTTTAAGTCCCAAAATGATAGTCTTATTTGCTTTTTTTCAAGTGCCATTAATCTTGAGTTTTTACCAATATTCTCTCCAATTTGCAACAATATTTGTGCAAATTTAACTTTCTCATGTAAATTTTGTTTTTGCCATGCACTTTTATTACTTTTTCTCTTTACTTTTATACATACCCAATGTAAATATACTTGTCCAATGTAGGTTTACTACTTTTATTCATGTTTATTAATTTTCGAGAAAATTGTCCATAAGGGACTATCAATAAGGAACGGAAAGAGTTTTAAACAATTAAAGTTAAAGTTACCGTGCATGGCACGGGAACTAAAAGACACATCAGCAATAACACTTGTTATCTCCTAGTGTGTCCTTAGTTTTTTTTTTTTGATAAATTTCTATTTTTATAAAATTTCTATTAAGGAAATAAATTTTATACAAAAACAATTTCTAATCCTATATGATATAATTATTAAAATTTAAAAAATTTAACATATGTTTAATACAAGCAAATATTTATATTTATTAAAATAATACCCTAATCTTATATGATATAATTACTTAAAATAAAAAGATTTGACAAATATTTAAGGAAAAATTGCCAGGAACTACATGCTAAATAGGGGTATTTGGAAACAACTACCCACTAAAAAAATTTATCAAAAAAACTACCCCCTAAATTGAAAAAGTTAGAGTAGCACTACCCATTTGCATTTTTCGACGAGAAAGTCCGGCATGTGAGGCCCAATTTTTAAATTTTTCTTCTGAAAATTCCTAATTGAAGAAGTGAAAACCAAGTAGGGTATGCAATTCATAGGTAATTCTTCTCTTTTAATTCATTAATTATGAATTTTGATGTTAGGGTGTAACGATTAGAAAAATTAGGGTTCTTAGAAATTGGGGATAATTTAAAATTAGTTGAATTTATTGCTTTTAATTCAAATTGCTTATCTTAGGGTTAAGAATTAAGGTCCAATTTGTCACTGCATCTTGTCTTTTCAGAGAAAAATTGAAAAAGTGGGCCCATGCGACGAACATTCTCGTCGGAAAATGCAAATGGGTAGTGCTATTCTAACTTTTTAAATTTAGGGGGTAGTTTTTTTGATAAAATTTTTTAGTGGGTAGTTGTTTCCAAATACCCCTATTAAGCGTGTAGTTCCTGACAAATTTTCCTATATTTAATACAAATATTTATAGTTATTAAAAAATCATTCTTAACAAAATAATTCACTATATATTCTACTATTCATTTTTTTCCCGATAAAAATCCATTATTTTACTACAAGAAGGTATTCATATAACAAATCAATGCTTATAAAAAAAAATAACAACACATATTTCTATTATCTCTTCGATAATTTGTATTCACAATAATTATAATTAGTCAATAATCAATAATCTATCAATTTATACATATACTAAAATAGAGGTACTTAATTTTAAAAATGACATTTATTTGATTTATAATACATTAATACATGTTTTTTGGTGTTTAGAGAGCCACGAGGATGGGGATGAGAATCGATCCCAAGATCTCTTGAAATCAGGAGAGAACCTCCTAACCACTTGAGCTATACCTCACTCTCTTGATTTATAATACAGCATCTTATATGGCTATATGTATCATTCTTTTGAACTCCATTTTTTTTTTAATCAAAATTTGACAACAATATCTTTACCTAATTTTTTTATATTTAAAAAAATAAAGGAAAATGATAAACATATCCCTAAGGGTTATGTATAAGGAGCTAAAAAAGGGAATATTAAGGATAAATGTACATTAATTACACCGATTTGCGCATGATTTTATCATGAAATTCCAACTTAATTCTATTTTAGGAAGTACTCCCTCCGCCATTTTTTACGTCATGTTTGTAAAATTACACGGGAATTAGGGAACTAAGAATAAAACAAATAATAATAAAACAAAACACAATGGGAAGTACAAAATATTAAATGACGCCTTTGAGTAAAACAAAGATAGATAACATGCTCTTATTGGAAAATTAAGAACCAATTATATTCATCTAAATTTAAGTACAAGGATTCTTAATTTTTTTAAAGGAGCATTAATTACAAAATAAGAGTGAGAATAGGAAAATAAGAGTGAGAATAGGAAAGTAAGAGTGAGCATTAATTACAAAACAGAAAAAGAAGGATAATTTGGGATATTTGGAGAAAAAAATACGAAGTACTTACTAAAAAAGGAAAAGAGGAATGTAATTATGGTTACCCAAAAAGGAAAGCAGCAGGAATGTAGAAAAGGGACGGAGGGAGTATATTTAATTGTTATACATAACCCTAATAAATCGTTATCTGAAAATTAATTATAATGATAAATTATTAATTATTATTGAAAGTTACTGTACTTGATACAGAAACTAACATAGTTAAGTAAATTAGGGAGTAATTAGATAACACAAACTTTTAAAAAAATCGGTTGTACATTAATTATTGTACATCCATTATAAAGATAGGCTAAAGTGATTAAAAATTACCCCTGAAAAGAATAAAAGTTACCCTAATATGCAGAAAAATTATCAACGCTTTATTAGTAAAAAATCACTTTTTAAATGGCTAAAAATCAATTATTAGTAATTGAATGTAATTAAATCACCATTATAAAACTTTTCTTGTAGTCTATTTATATAAAAATTGTACTACGTTTAAAGTTTCCAAAAAAAGGCAAAAAGTTACCCTAAAATTAGCTAAAAGTTACCCTTATACTGCTCGATGTACACTAATATTAGTGTATACAAAAGTTTTCGATTAGATAAACATGTTTCTCCTTGTAAAAATAATCAATTGATTTTTTTTAACCCAAAAGCTTTTAAAAGATTTTTTTTTTCACAAATTTGATGCTTTTAAAAGATTTTTTTTGACAAATTTTCTTTCTCCTTTTATACTATGTATTATAAACTTTGCACCTAGTATATACTATTGTCTTCGTATTCGTACGTTATAAACTTATAAATTATAACCTCAATACTCTCGTTAAAAAAAAAACCCTAATCCTTTTTCCTCTCTCCAAACTTTATCTGGCGTCCGTCATCCGCGTCGATCCCGCCATCTCGCCGGCCGTGTCTACTGATTATTGATTCAGGTAATCTATAAATTGTCTGTTGGTCCTTTGTTAGATTATTGATTCGTTGTTCAAATCTAGGATTGTTTGATTTTAAAAAATTTAAATTTGATTAATAGTTTGTTTTGGTGTTTAGCTTTGAATATTTTGGTTGTATAATCATGTGCAAATTTATTTTTAATTTTGATGAAAAAAATTGAAAAGTTGTTTTCATGTTTAATTTTGTAATCAGAATAGTTTGGGGGAGTAAATTTGTTGGTGAAGTCAATTGTACGTTTAATTGTTCCGAATACAAATTATTTGGAGATAGATTTGATAAGATTATAATTTGATGGTTATAGAGAAAATAGAAGATTGATGATGGCAGAAAACAAAGGTGAAGATGATTCAGCAGTTGGTTACCCATTGAAATGGTATTGGGACCACGATAGCAACAACGAGGATGACGATAACAATAATTACAGCAACACCAACAACAACACCAACAACAACAACAGTGATAACATTAAATGCAGAGCGGCGGGTTGTATTTTTGTTTTTGGACTATTAACAATTCTCATGTGTCCAATTATATTATACGTGGACATCAACCCTGACCCCAATCTAAAGGTGCTTTCTCTAGAGGTGGCTTCTATCAAGTTGAGTAATCTCAGTGTTGGACTTGGAGATGCTAATCACATAACAGCCGACTTCGACATTACCCTTAAATCGAATAACAATGTTGGAGCCTTAGTATATTTTAACATATTGCTGGTGTCACTAAAGTATCACCACGACCACCACCAGTCCGGGTTCCTCTCCTCAACAACACTCGACCCGTTTCTTCTAGATCAAGGCCAAGGCCAATTAGAATTTCATATGCAGATCAAACAGGATGATGCACGACTTCTAAATAACACTGTGGATTCCATCTCTCGTGATTTATGGGGTGAAAATGTTTTACACTTCGCCCTAAAGGCTCGGGGTCGCTATAATTATTTGAAGACCGAACCTTTTACGAAGACCGTAACTGATAACTGCGACTTCAAAGTCATGTGCGACAACATAAATGTTATGGTTTCACCTGCTAATAATTTCACCTCCGGGAGTATGATTGATGCTCCACTCTCCTGCAAATGCAACTCTAAGTGTTCACAATATAATCAGCATGCCTCTATATAAGGTATGTGGACTAGTACTACGTATTTCAGCTTATTTTTCTTGCATAAGAATTGCTATTTTAGTTTCTTTCAATTTTATTATTTTTTTTTTTTTTGCTATTGTAATAATAAAATATCAGTGAACAATTGGTAGTTTGTTTGGCTAAATTGTACTGTACTACATATTCTTTCTGATCTGTCTGTGAGTAAACTGAGTCTTGCATTATTGTAGATTTGAAAGCTTGTGAGTTGTGACTTATAGCTTGAGATTTTCTATTCAACATGGATCACTTGTTAATTTTTTTGATCAAAGAAGAAAGGTCTAACAAATATTGCCGAATGGTTTAATTGGGCAATACAAATAGCAACTTAGGGGCAAATTCCAAAGGACATTTATCAAAGGAACAAGTCAACCGAAGCACACCACTGCACAGAGCCAGCAGCATCCCTTGCAAGTCCTAACTACCCCCATTTCGAAGCCAGCTGCCCCAAGAGTTTCTGCATCCACGTTCACCTTTACTTTCCCAGCAACATGAGCACTCCAACCCTCAGAACTTTGCACAGCAGCAGCACCCACATTCCTCTTCTTCTATATACTAGGGTGGTAAAGGTGTACTTTGATAGAATTACCTTAAGGGGTCGTTTGGTTGGGGGTATTTATCAAAGGGAATGGGAATCAACTGACCCGATTCCCTTTGTTGTTGTTTGTTACACTTTTTTTCCATTCTCTTTACCCTTTCCATTACCCTAAATCCTTCTAACTTCATTCCCCACCCCCTAGACTTTTCCATTCCCTTTCCTTAGCCACCACCACCCTCTTACCTACCCAAATCACCAGAAATTCGCCCCACCGCACCACAGCCATCCATGTCACCACTCGCCTCCTCTCCCTCACCCCTTGTCGCACCGCCTTTCCCCTCGCCAGCCAACCTCCCGCCCGAAACCCTATCCCCATCCCCTTAAAAACTGAAAAAATCCCTTCTCCCTCACTGTAAACCCGCCATCTGACTCTCCCCTACCTTCGAAACCCTAGCGACTAGGGTTTTCGAGGGTGAGGAAGGGTCGGACGGCGGGTTTTACGGGGGTTGAGGGATATTTATAGGGGTTTCAGGGCTAATTTTCAGGGGAGGGGAGAGCTAATTTTCAGGGGAGGGGAGAGCGAGCTGTGTGGGCCAGCGAGGGGAGGGGGAGGGTCGATAAAGGGCGGCGAAGGGTGGTTTGGTGGACGGACGGTGGCCGGAAAAGGTGTAAAGTGAATGTTGTGGGGTGGTTGTGTGTTGGTGGGACTTATGGGATTGATTCCTTTTGTTTTTAAAACAAATAACATAGAGAATATAAGGTATTCTCATTTCATTCTCTTTGTTCATTCCATTCCCCTTATTTCGGGTGAATCAAATAGCCCCTAAATGGCAACATATTTCGGGTGAACCAAACCACAAATCTATACTAAGCCTGCCACATGTCACCTCTCTTAATCTTTTCTTTTTAAATTCTCATTTTAATATAAAAACAAAAGATATAAATAATGTTTGAGTCTTTAATCTTTATGCATTCTAAAACAGTAAAACTTACAAATTTAAGTAAGAAAATTAAGTGTTTCATATTCAATATAATAAATTAAAGTTAAACTAATTAGTGTTCATTGCATAACAATAAAATAGTCCCTTAGACCAATGTGTCATTTCATGCCCTATAATATCTATGTATATATACCTAACTAAATTCCACAACAACATCGAAACTTTTCAAGAAAAATAACCTACGTAACAACCCGTGCATCGAACGGGTCAAAAGGCTAGTTACTATTAATAAGAATAACTCATCTACTCGCCGTGTATCGAAATAACTGACACAATAAAAATTATACTATGAAATTTTATATCAATAGTAATTTAAAAGAGTTTTATTGTTCTTATGCTAGACATTGTGTGACTGTGTTATGGCGCAAAAATTCTGATAGAATAAGATGCAAAAATTCTGATAGAATAAGATTATATTTATCCATTTAACCAATATGACCATTTTTTAAGCAATTCTATAATAGGTAAATTTTTTTTTAAAAAACATCAAAGTTAATAGGTAAATAGTGGAAAAAGTCCAAAGTTTTAGTTATTAAGTGACGAAGGGGTTTGGATATAAGTTACCAAAAAAGCTAATAGATAATACAAGATACATTGATCATCTCAAAACTTAATTATCTACTTATGTCACCAGCATGCAAAGCCAGACGACAAGTAGGACAAGTGCGGTTGCCGTGCTTGTTATACCAAGAATCCATACAAACCTCATGAAATCTGTGATCACATCGATCCACAACGCACAACCTAAATGTAGTATGTTTGGATGTGTTGAATTTCTCCAAGCAAATCGCGCATTCGGTGCAATTCTTAGTCACATGTTTTACCCTCTCCAACTGGTGTTCCATGTAGGGGATCCTGACATTGGTATAGAAGTTGATCAAGCCGGCGAACCGGGCTTTTCCAGCCTTAGTGACACGCTTAAGATCCTTATGGGAGAAGTAGCAATGTGTATAAGTAGGGATTTCCTTAACAAACAAGGTGTACGTACCAATGCACCGATCTTTTTTGGTATTCATTAACCCCGTTGCACTAGAATATATCCCAATTTGTATATGAGAATTTGAATTTGACATGAACTTAGTGTTAACATTCAAAGTGAACGTGTGATTCCAAGTTGGGTTTAATGACCAACCCAACGTATTAATCGGAGTACGTCGCGCCATTATCGGGTTATTAATCCACACTGCTGCATAGGTTCGCATCACACCACCAAGGCTCATCACCCGGCTCCAACCTCGGGTTTTAGGCCTTTTCCCGACACTATCATTATCTCTGCCTTGGTTGATCCTGCCATGCTTGGGGGAAATTGGAGGGAAAAGGAGGAAGATCGTGGAAAAAAAAAAAAAAAAAAGGGTCTTTTTTAAATGTCACGTGAGTGTCACGTGCTGGTCAACGCCGGAGTTGACCAGTCAACGTTGACATTCCGACGTCTGGTCCCAAGTCACAAATTTTTGTCAAATTTTGTACCCTTTTCACAACTTTTGCTTTAAAAGGTCTTTTTTAACAAACAAATGGACTTAAAAGGTCCTTTCTGACAAAATTTCCTTTGACTTTTAACCCTCTTTTGAGTTTTGGGAAAAAAAAAAAATCTTATCTTTAATATGTAGTGAAACATATGGTGACGTTTGATCTACTCTATATATTTATTTATTAATTATTATTATTATTTTAATTTAAAACTACTAGTAAAATTTTAATTAATGATGTACACACGTTTATATTTGTAGAGATTTATGACCTCGAGCTTCATAAATGAAAATTTATATTCGTAAGCATTTAAAATTTGAAGCTAATTAGCCTTAATAATTATTTTTAAATTACTCGATTTCACTCACATAATGAATTTAAATTATTTTTATGGAAAACATAGGAACACTCATATGAAAAAATTATTAACACAAAAAATTCAAACACTTTATTTTAAAAAAAAATAAAAAAAAAACTCTAAGCAACATCAACGCCTTGGGTAAACACACTAGTTACAGAGGTTATATAAGATTTACTCATATCGTATTATACTTTTTAGTAATGGTATCATACCAAACTATGTATATCAAATTTATTTGTCGTGACCAATCAGTCAATCACCAATGGTCCAATGCCCAAAGTTCATAAACTTTTATCCAAAACTACAAGTATAGGATACCATTGAGATTTTTCTTGAATTTACAATTTAAATAAACACATATCCAACTACTTATTTCTTTATTTTCTCATTAATATGTGAGAGGATAAGAGAATCCATTTTAATTTCATTACCAAATACGGAGTACAAAGTATCATAATCAGATAGAATATCAATAAGATTCTTATATTTTTTTTATCTAAAATCACGGATGTGTAATCCTATAATCTTGTAAATAAGATATCAAACAAGATAAATCTTCTATTTATCTTATCTTAACAAAGTAAAAGTTAAAAAACTCATTTTTTTTTCCTGCTATAAATAAGATTATATCATAAAGAATGAGATGAAACAATATTTTCTTACAAATAAATGAAAATCAAACCCCTAACAACTCTCGTTTTGAGGGAGTCCATGTTAAATAAAAAACTTGTTTATCTAATGATAATTTAGTAAATAAATCAACAAAATATCTCAATCAGCATGATATTTCCGTAACTTTGGAGACTCTATATCTTTTGGGAGATATATGTCAGAGTCCTTGGCTTGGGAGAAATGGTCGACTTTTTCTCACAATCGTTATCTAGAAGAAGCAGAAAAGTCTTCCAAACCTGGATCTGTTGCCAAGATGAAAGCTTATTATGGGAGGATTGGTGCAAAGAAGCAGGCAGCCCTAGAGCAAGCTAGTGATGATTCTAGTTTTGTTGAATCAGAAATTTTTTCGAGCTCACCTGCATTGAATCCAGACATGACAGTTTCCAGCAGTCATTCAACTGCTAATGAACTTCGAATGAGCTTGAGCTCCCCTGCACTGAATCCAGAAACATCCCTTCTCAATAGTTATTCAACCGCTGATGATTTTCCAAGGAACGATACCTCCAATGTGGAGCCTCTGAGTGTCATTGTCAGTTCCTGACTTCCCGTGACTCGTCCGAAACTAAAGAACTACAAAATGAGGAAGCCAATATTGTGGAACCAAGTTCAAACATTGAATATAAGGAGTGCCCTGAGGATACAGAAAAAAATGCTAGCATCACCAACAGCACTATTGAGATCAAGGTTGACTTGTCTACAGATGCATTGGATGTGACTGTGACTATAGAGGTATAGCCTCAATTATACCTCTCTTTTATTTAATATTGATTACTATTGATGCTCCAGAAGGAAGCAGCAAAGAAGAACAAGTTGGACTTAAGAAGCAAGCAGAAACCTACAGACTCAACATTGAAAAGTTCAAAGAAAAGCCCTCCCTTGCTAGACTTGCAACTCCAGTTCAGCCTAAAAAGGAATGTAGTGGCACGCTTAGCACTCATAAGATGGCAAAGGAGGAGTATATTGAAATGAAAAAACCAACTTTAAAATTGGTTCAAATGTCAATCAATGTTAATTCTGATGTCAAACTAATGAATAGATTTTTCCAGTTTCCCATAAAACTGGAATAGGAAAGGCCTTCACTCCTCTGGGCATGATAAGGCACAGAATTGTCCGCACACCAACTCCAAGTACTAGTAGGGTATGTAATCTTCATCCTGTTGTAAGCTTGTTGATTTTAAATGAATTCTGTCTTTGCAGTAGTGGACCTATTCACAATATTTGCAAGTTGTTTGATCCTTTCTATGAAGTAATTATCTGCTATATAATTGCATAGCTAAATAAAAAAATAATTTTTATTGAATAAGGACTTATATCTTGGATGGAGGGATTTAAAAATGATCGAAGGAATTTGATAGAATCAAATTAAGTGAGTGATAAGATATTGTTGTTGTCGTATGACTCGTATCTCTTCTTATGTTAAGGTGAATGGGATTTAGTGGAGCATATTATCCCTAAACCCTAAACCCTAAGGATTTAATCTGCTAATTTCTTGCTTGCATCAACATTTCCTCGTATTAGAAAGAAACCACTAAACTCTTGTGGAGAAAGATCAAGTGCATGTTGCACATTGACTTTGAACAAATAGTTTATTGATATGCTGACTGACTAATTGTATCTAAATGGTTTTATTGTTGGACTGAACATTATTCTAAGAGTTAATGAGATAACTTCCGTATTACATAAAAAAAATACATGCAAGTATACATTAATTCTATAAGAAAAAAAAAATGAAAAAAATAAGAGTGTGTTTGAATGAAGGTTGGTGAGAGGAAGTGAGTTAAGCATAACATTTTCAATTAAATTAGGGTAAATAAATACTTTTTCGTCCATAAAAAATCGTGAAGATAGCAACTATTTCAAAGTTACCCATAATAAGCGATTGTTTATTAAACGCTCGCCAAAATGTAAATTCGGGCTTCATAACATTCAATAATTCAGTTAATCAAATTAAATTTTCTAATAAAAAAATCTCTAATTTTGTCAAAATTTTCCAAGTAATATGTGCAAGGATTTGAGAAAAAAGCTACAATATAGGTGGATAATAAATCATAAAAGTATTTTAATAATACACATTACTTATAATTGCCAATGCAAATAGGTATTACTAAATTGTTACCAGCTTTATTTATAATTAAGGAAGATTCATCTTGTAATGCAATTCAGAGAATAATAAGTGATAATTAGGTCACTTTAAGGTTTATTTTTTATGCATTTTCTAGTTTGATTAACAATTATTTCACTCAATTTTGCCTTTATTTATTTCTATTATTTGGTTGTTTTTCATTGTTGATTTTGTCACCAGATAATTTTCTAAAGCTTCTCTCTTTCTCTAATTTGCCTCACTTTCAATCTCTAAAAATAAGAATTACTCCTAGAAATAAGAGAGAGAAAATAAGAATTACTTCTAGAAAAGAATTACTCCTAGATCTAAATTTAATATAGGATAAATTCCAAGTTTTAAACCCCACAAGGAGGCGTTTGGTTCAATTCGGATAATGAAAACAGAGTGGAAATAAAATCAGTTTGCACTACCTAATTTTTAAATCAGTTTTATAATTAAAAGTTTGGTTTTGAGAAATTGAGAAGTGGATTGTATTATCATTGAGTGTGAAAAACAACTCATTTTGCATTTCAATACTCGAAATTGATTAGGGAGTAATTAGGGAGTAATTAGATAAACATGTTTCTCCTTGCAAAAATAATCAATTGATTTTTTTAACCCAAAAGCTTTTAAAAGATATTTTTTTAACAAATTTAGTGCTTTTAAAAGATTTTTTTTTTGACAAATTTTCCTTCTCCTTTTATACTACGTAGACACGTAGTATATACTTTTGTCTTCGTATACGTACGTTATAAACTTATAAGTTATAACTCCAATCCTTTTTCCTCTCTTTCCAAACTTTATCAGGCGTCCGTCATCCGCGTCGATCTCGCCATCTCGCCGGCCGTTTCTACTGACGGAGTGGGTTGGAGTCTCGCCGTTTCAGGTAATTTATAAATTGTTTGTTGGATTATTGATTCGTTGTTCAAATCTAGGATTGTTTGATTTTTTAAAAAACAAATTTGATTAATAGTTTGTTTTGGGGTTTAGCTTTGAATATTTTGGGTGGATAATCAAATGCAAATTTATTTTTTAGTTAGAAATCTTTTCGTGTTCAATTTTGATGAAAAAATTGAAATTGATTTATAATTTGTTTAATTTCCGTGTTTAATTTTGTAATCAGAATATTTTGGGGGAGTTTATTTGTTGGTGAACTCAATTGTACGTTTGATTTATATAATTGTTCCGAATATAAATTATTCCGAGATGGTATTGATAAGATTTTCCATGGTTATAGTGAAGATAGAAGATTGATGATGACAGAAAACAAAGGTGAAGATGATTTGGCAGTTGGTTACCCATTGAAATGGTATTGGGACCACTACAACCATGTCCAAGATCAGGGTAGCCGTAGCAACAACGAGGACAACGATAACAATAAATACAGCAACATCAATGACAACAACGATGATAATAATGACTACTGCAACAGCAACAATGATGACGATAACAATACATACAGCAACATCAACAACAACAACGATAATGATAACGATAATACCCGTGAGTTCAGCAGCAAAGAAAAACCATTTGTTCTTTGTGCACTATTAATAGTACTTCCCGGACTTATATTGATTTTATTCTTGGGTAACAGCCCATATGACCCCAATCTAAGGTTGGAGGTGGTTTCTCTAGAGGTGGCTTCTATGAAGTTGAGTAATCTCAGTGTTGGACTTGGAGATGATAAACACATAACGGCCGACTTGGACGTTACCCTTAAATTGAATAACAATGTTGGAGCCTTAGTATATTTTAACATATTGCTAGTGTCACTAGAGTATCACCACGACCACCACCAGTCCGGGTTCCTCTCCTCAACAACACTCGACCCGTTTCTTCTAGATCAAGGCCAAGGCCAATTGGAATTTCATATGCAGATCAAACAGGATGATGCACAACTTCTAAATAACACTGTAGATTCCATCTCTCGTGATTTATGGGGTGAAAATGTTTTACACTTTGCCCTAAAGGCTCGGGGTCGCTATAATTATTTGAAGACCGATCCTTTTATGAAGACCGTAACTGATAACTGCGACTTCAAAGTCATGTGCGACAACATCAATGTTATGGTTTCACCTGCTAATAATTTCACTTCCGGGAGTATGATTGATGCTCCACTCTCCTGCAAATGCAACTCTGAGTGTTTATATGTTAAGAATAATCAGCATGCCTCTATATAAGCTGTGTGGACTAGTACGTATTTCAGCTTATTTATTTTGCATTAGAATTGCTATTTTAGTTTCTTTCAAAAAAAAAACTTGCTATTGTAATATTAACATGCATGCCACTAATAAAATAGTATATGTATGCTAAAATAAAAGAGAGTAAGTTTTTTTTTTTTTTTTTTTTTTTTTTTTTTGACGAGAAAATAAAAGAGAGTAAGTTATGGTATGACATGAGCAGAAAAAGAATGAGCTACAAACTAACACATCCTCATTTTGTTACACTTACCACTACGCATATGCTTTTTGCCTTCAAAAACAGCCCTACTAACTTGTGGGGAGAATACTCTGCTAAATCGAGGAGTTCCATCATCATATACAATTCAATTTCAGAAAAAGAAATCAATCTTGAAGGCATCTGTCGAGACTGTGAGCACAAATTAATAGAATATGGTACATCTTAATAATTGGTATTGCCCCTTACTATTGTAAAGATGGTCATGAAGCTGATCTAAATATCTGTACAAACACTGAAACTCATGGAAAATCAATAAATTATTATGTGATGTACAATAATAAAAATAAAAAAAGCCAAATTACCAAGAAAAGTGATGCCAGAAGCTGATCAATAGAACCTCCCCTGGAAACCCCCCCCCCCCATACCACCTCTTTGCTACCTAATTCAATTTTCAATTAATGCTTGGATTGGGGGTAATACATTAAGGGGGTAATAAAAGTCAAACTAAGAAAAATGAATGTGAAAATAGAGAAAAAGGGGATAGCGATGGTGTGATTGTAAGAAGATTATGTAGTGATGGTATGGTGTGAAGTGAAGTGAAGAAAGAGGAATCAATACCCTCATTTTGGGGTAATAGAACACTAGAGGGAGGGTGGGCAACTATTACCCTCGTTATGAGAGTAATAATTCCTCCATCTCTCTCTTTTCCTCATGACACAACTAATTTATTTCATTTGTAAGCACCATGCCTCTTACAACAGTACAACACCATCTCTAATTATTATTATTATTATTATTTTTTTTTTTAATAGACCACCTCTAATTACTTTTGTTTTTTCAAGTTTGACTTTTATTACTCTCTTAATGTATTACCCTCAATCCAAGCATGCCTTTAAGAAAAAAAAAATTCTAGTAAAAATTTAATCACAATATTAGAATTAGTCAGAGTATCAGTAAATCAATCTCTTGCTTTTGATGATGAAACACATTTCAACACTGAATATCTCCTAAACTAAAATTGTTAGTTCACTTTCCAATGTCAGTTTTCGATCAAAGAGATAAGTTTCTATTAGGGCCTATTATTGTGCATAGTAGATAGCTAACGGGCCTAGTTCTTGTGCCCTAGTCTATTGTATATATACTCTGCTCATACTCTAATACAAACTACGGAAAATCATTTCGTGACATGGTATCGGAGCCAATCAAATTCTAATCCCTATTTTCTTCTACATTCTAATCAAATTCTAAATCCCTAATTTGATTAATTCTACATTCTTAATCCCTAAATAAATTTCTGAATTTTTTTTTAAAGGGATTTTTTGGTTTGAATTCTCTAATTGCTCGATCATGGTGAATGCTACTAATGTTATGTTTTCTTCTACTACTTTCAATCGCAAGATCAATCTCTATTGCACTCATTGTAATCGTACGGGACACGATTACGATGGTTGTTTTCTTGTTCATGGTCTTCCCGAATGGTGGTTACAAAAATATGGCCACCGCGGACAATCGATTACTGTTTCATCGGAGACCGATGCTACTACGTACCTTGCTCACTACGACTGTTCTGCCTGCTGCTCCTCTGCACGCTGCCCTCTATGCTCTTCCTTCTGCCCTGCACGCTGCTACTGCCACACCTGCTTCTGCCCTGCTTGATGTGACTGCTCCGCCTGCTAGTGCGTCTGTCGCGGCTGCTGCCCCTTCTGCTTTGTCGCTGCACTCTAGTTCTGTCACTACCCCTCTTGTGGGTGGTGTGTTTGATTATACTACGGACTATATTGATGATGAATATTTATCGTCGTCTTGGATTATTGACACCGGTGCATCCCATCGTATTACCGGCAATGAGAAATTTCTACAAGATGCTCACTTCATCACTTCTTGTCCCGTTGGTCTTCCCGATGGTGCTAAGGCCATGGCTACTAAGGAGGGTCGTGTTTTTCTGTCGATGGCATCACTTATCAACATGTTTTATTTGTTCCGCAATTGAATTGCAATTTGATTTCGGTGTCTAAGTTGATTGATGATTCTAATTGCTTTCTCCGATTTATTAATTCTCTTTGTGCTATACAGGATCAATCCTCGGGGAGCTTAATTGGAGGCGGTGAACGGATAGATGGACTATATTACTTCCGGCGTATTCCAAAAGTATGTGCAATCACGGGTCCGGAGATCTCTACATTTGAGTTGTGGCATCGTCGTTTGAGGCATCCGTCGGAGAAAATTGTCAAATTGATTCCTGCTATTCAAGGTAGTACTACTTCTAAGTATAAAGCATGTGAAATTTTTCCTCTAGCTAAACAAACCCGAGACAGTTTTCCTGATAGTGATAGTCGTGCTATTCGTCCTCTTGAAATGATTCATTGTGGATGATTCATTGTGCTAGTCGGAGAAAACTACTTCTACTTGTGGTGCTCATTATTTTTTAACTATTGTGGATGATTTTTCAAGAGGTGTTTGGGTTTATCTGCTGAATAATAAAACTGAAGTTTATTCCTCCTTCTGCTCTTTCTTTGCTATTATTAAAAATCAATTTGATGTTACTGTTAAGTGTGTCCGGAGTGATAATGGCACCGAATTCAAACACATGCTTCCTTATTTTGATGAACATGGCATTCTCTTTCAAACCTCTTGTGTTGGTACCCCTGAACAACATATATTAAATGTCAGTAGAGCATTGATGTTTCAAGGCAACTTGCCGATTGATTTGTGGGGAGAATGTGTTCTTGGGGCGGTTTATGTTATTAACCGTACCCCTTCTCTTTTACTTGATAAGAAAACTCCATATGAAATGTTATTTGGCAAACAACCTAATTTTGATGCATTACGTGTCTTTGGGTCTCTTTGCTTTGCTCATAACCAAAAAGCTAAGGGTGACAAATTTGCTTCTCGGAGTCGGAAATGTGTGTTTGTGGGTTATCCTCTTGGTAAGAAGGGTTGGAAGATGTATGATTTTGAAACCAGTGAAATATTTGTTTCACGTGATGTCAAATTCTATGAGAATGAATTTCCCTTTGTGCTTACTAGTGACTCGATTAATGATAATGTGGGAACCAGGGGTGTGTCGCAAGAAAATGTGGCGCTTTGATTTTTTAGATGATTAGGAACATGTTTTGGAGGTCGGTGAAGACTCCATTGTTCACGAACCTCCGGCCAACACTGCTCACAGCAGCCTCGACACGGGTGCTGCCACTGCTGCACATCACAGCAGCCCCGGGGTGACTGCTGCCTCTACTGCCCATCACAGCAGCCCCGGGGTGCCTGCTGCCACTGCTGCCCAACACAGCAGTAGCCCCGTGGTGCCTGCAGCCACCCCAGGGACGTCTGCTGCTACTACTGATCGTGACAGCAGCCCGGACCGCAGCCCCCCTGCGGCATTTGGTGCTGACCGCAGCCCTCTTGCGGTGTCGTCTGCCGCTGCCACGGCTTCTAGTTCGGACAGCACTACTTTGGCTGATCCGAACCACTCTTTGTCTTCTACTTCTGTTTTAGAACGTGGTCAACATCCCCGACATCCTCCGGGTTGGCACCGTGATTATGTTGCACATACTATCTCTCTACATAGTCCATCTATCTCTCCGTGTTCATCTACTCCGAGCTCCTCAGGTACTCCTTATCCTTTAGCACATTTTGTGAATTGTGATAAATTTTCTGTGCGACACCGTGTGTTTATTGCAGCTATTGATACGATGGTTGAGCCTCGTAATTTCAAGGAGGCAATGCAAAATGAGGGATGAAAAGAGGCAATGCAACAAGAAATTGATGCATTGGAAAATAATGGCACATGGGTGATGGAAAAATTACCTCCGGGAAAGAAAGCTCTCGGGTGTAAATGGGTTTACAAGGTCAAGCTTAATTCTAACGGCACTCTCGAGCGATTGAAGGCTCGTCTCGTTATTTTTGGTAATCATCAAGTTGAGGGTATCGATTATAACGAGACATTTTCCCTGTTGCTAAAATGGTAATTGTTCGTGCCTTTCTTGCTGTGGCTGCTATAAAGAATTGGGAATTGCATCAGATGGATGTCCACAATGCATTTCTTCATGGTGATCTTGATGAGGAAGTTTATATGAAGCCTCCCCCTGGGTTTCATGGTTCTCAACCTGATATGGTCTGTCGTCTTCTAAAGTCGTTGTATGGTCTTCGACAAGCACCTCGTTGTTGGTATTCTAAATTGGCTGCCTCTCTGAAAAGGTACGGATTTGTGCAATTGTACTCTGATTATTCTCTTTTTACTCTGCAATCTGGGTCTATTCAACTAAGCGTTCTGGTGTATGTTGATGATTTGATAATTTTTGGTAATGATTCTTCTGCGATTTCAACATTCAAGTCATACTTGAGTGACTGTTTTCATATGAAAGATTTGGGTGTTTTGAAGTATTTTCTTGGTGTTGAGGTTGCTCGTAGTCCGGAGGGCATATTTTTATGTCGACGAAAATATACACTTGACATTATTGCAGAGTCTGGTTTGCTAGGTGCTCGTCCGGCAGGTACTCTTATAGAGCAGAATCATACTCTGGCGAAATCAGAGTCCTATTTCTTTTCTGATCCAGAGCAATATCGGCGGCTTGTGGGTCGTCTGATTTATTTGTCTTTTACTCGACCGGATTTGGCATACGCGGTGCATATTTTGTCTCAATTTATGCAACACCCGTGACAGGATCATTGGGAAGCGACTCTTCGTACAGTGCGGTACTTGAAGGGATGTTTGGGTCAGTGAATTCTTTTGAGTTCAGATTATGATTTACATATTATAGGTTGGTGTGATTCAGATTGGGCAGGTTGTCCCTTGTCGCGCCGTTCTATCACTGGCTGGTTGGTGTTTCTTGGTGCTTCTCCTATATCTTGGAAGACTAAGAAACAGGACACTGTGGCCAAGTCTTTTTCAGAGGCCGAATTCCGCTCAATGTCTAAAACTACTGATGAGTTGAAATGATTGAAGGATCTTCTTCTGAGTTTGGGTGTCTCGCATCCCCGTGTTATGAGTTTGTTTTGTGATAATCAATCCGCTTTGTATATTGCGAAGAATCCAATTTTCCATGAGCCTACAAAGCACATTGAGGTGGATTGTTATTATCTTCGTGATGCGATTCAGGATGGTATCATTAGTCCGTCTTATGTGAAGACCACGGACCAATTAGCGGATATATTTACCAAGGCTTTGAGTAAAAGTCAATTCATGTATTTACTTGTCAAGTTGGGCATTTGTGATTTGCATGCTCCAACTTGAGGGGGGGTATTAGGGCCTATTATTGTGCATAGTAGATAGCTAACGGGCCTAGTTATTGTGCCCTAATCTTTTGTATATATACTCTGCTCATACTCTAATACAAACTACGAAAAATCATTTCGTGACAGTTTCTAAGCCTAAGAAATAATTCTCCTTAATTTCCTTTTATACTAACAAAATCAAACCTAAATTGTAATAGTTTGAAGATTATTGATCACCTTGAACAATCGGCAAAGCTAAAACTTCATAGACAGTAGCCTGAGCAGAATCTTCATAGAACACTTTATCGAAACCAAATGTTAAATCTTCGTCTTTCTCATCCTTCAATATAAAGTAAAATACATTCAAAATTCAGCGAAAAATCAAAATATTCAAAACCTAAGTGTCTCATCTTTACAGTTTTCCATAAATCGATACATTTTTGTTACGCAAAACGAGACACTAAGTTATTTTTTTTCTAATTCCGAGCTCAATTCGGACCCCTAACAGTTAATTGGCCCCTAAAACCTTTACCGAAAATTTTTCGACATGTAAACTGATGAAAAAGTTGAATCGGGCTGCAATTTACAATTTATACGAACTTTTGGGCTGCAATTTCCATTTTTTTTTTTAAATGGCTGCAATTTGCAAAATACGAACTTTAAATGGCTGCAGTTTGCAAATTTTCCTTCAATTTAAAGTAAAATACATTCAGAATTCAGCGAAAAATCAAAATATTCGAAGATTATTAAAATTTTCAGAATTATATACCGTGAAATCGAAAGATTCATCGTCGATACGATGAATGCTAACGCCATTGTCGTGATCTCTGATCTCGCCAGCACTCAAAGGCCTAAATCGAGCGCAAACTATAACCTTGGACATCTTCAATCACACCTATAAATCAAAAATTAAAAAAATGAATCAAACCTAAAATCGAACAATAGCAATTCATCCTGAAATTTAAAACATCGACTAGTTGTAGTTTATATTACGAATTGATCAGACGAAGAAACAGGAAATTTAAGTAGAATGAGAAAATTATTTACACAGTAGAATTAGACTGGATGATGAACTTGCAAAATCTTTGAAGGTTTTGATTGAGACTTGAAAGATAGGGAGAAAGGAGAGTGTGGAAAAAGGAAGACAATTTGAATTGATATGTCTAATGAATGAAGATTGAAAGGTTGTGTAGTGTTGGCGGGAAATTTGAGATGGCAAAAAAATTGGAGAATTCAATAGTTATAGACTTTTGAGAGCGAGGAATAGATCAAGTGGTTAGAGCTCCCTCCCGGATTCAGGAGATCCTGGATCGATTCTCACCCCCGCACTTGTGGCTCTATAAACACCAAAAAAAAAAAAAAAAAGACTTATTGCCAACGGCCAACACCAATAGTTTATTGTTAATAGAGGATCGAATCATGTTGTTAATAGGGGGTTAGGGCCGCCGATGGTAGGGAGGAAGGGTTTTCATGAAAGGGAGGTGGTTTAAGGGTGGGCGGGCGGTTGTTTTAGAGTGGGGACCGAGAGATGGGTGAGCTCATGGTGGGGAAGCTAGAGGGGGTAGGTTCAGCGGCGGGTGGTGGGTGGCCGGAGGTGGTGCAATGATGGTGTAGAGGTGGTTCTAGGGTTTAATTAGTTAATTAAGGTTTAAAGCAACTAATTAAAATTTGGTCGGATAACGATATCGTTAATAAAAGCTTGGTAGGGGTAGTAATCACTAGAATTAATCAGTGTTAGGGGTAGCAATTAACAACCTTTGTCTGGGTAATAATTTGCAAAACACAATTTTTAGGATAGTAATTGACAAATTTTCCAAATAAACTATACAGTATGTTTTATATGCATTAGGCCTTGTTCTGTTCGTCTTATTTTCACTAATTCCAGGTATAATAAGTTCAGATAATTTCAAATAAGAGTTAAAAAGTTCAGATAAGTTCATATAATTTCAAATCAGAGTTAATAAGTTCAGATAAGGGTTAATCAAGACTAACCACAAGTTCAATTCATAACTAAAATAAGTTCTGATAAATTAAGATAAGATCAAATAAGTTCAATAAGATCAGATAAGTTAAAATCAGGTAAACGGAAGCCCTAAAACCTATTAGCTCAGTTGGTAGAGCATTGGCAAATGCACAAAATATGTGGGTTTAAATCCCACCTAAGAAAATTAATTTAGAAGATAGCAAAAATTTAGAACATAAGGAACCAAAAACGTTAGAACATAAGAAAAATAATTTAGAACATAAGTTGAAAAAATAATTTATACCATAAATAAAAATTTATAACTTAAGTTGAAAAAATAAGTAGAAATAAGTAGAAAAAATTTAGAATATAGGAAAAACTTTAGAACATAAGCTGAAAAAAAAATTTAGAACATAAAAAAAAAATTTAGAACATAAGCTGAAAAAAAAAATTAGAACATAGGAACAAATTTAGAACATAATCTAAAAAAAACAAATTAGAACATTGGAAAAAATTTAGAATATACGAAAAACTTTAGAACATAAGCAGAAAAAAGTTTAAAACATAAGGTGTTCTTACATAAGAAAGGGTTCTTACATACATACATACATATATATATATATATATATATATATATATATATATATAAACTTTTAGCCAGGCGACGAGGCAGTGACACTTGGCGTTCCAACTTTTCGCCAAGTGTCGTGCCACGTATAATAGAGTTATATAGAAATATTCAATTTGTAGGAGATAACTAATATATAAAGCTAAACTTTTAGCCAGACGACGAGGCAGCGACACTTGGCGTTCCAACTTTTCGCCAAGTGTCGTGCCACGTATAATAGAGTTATATAGAATATTCAATTTGTAGGATAATTGAGTTAGTTTAGAATTTTATTTTCAATCAAATTTGGATAAATTTTAGGATAAAATTGTTAATTTAGAATTTTATTTTTTATAAAGTATCAATATTTCATACGTACAAATTGAATTATAATTTTATATTCAAAAAATAATTAGACTCTCATAAATTATCATATAAATTTATTTTTTGTATCATAATATTTTTTTTTCGGGCGAAGGAATTAGTTCAAAATGTACCACATCCATTGTTTATAATATATTCTAATCAATTAAAATAGTATACTTCACAATCTAATATAATTTTATTACTGTGTGTAGACCTGTCAATCAGTCAGGTCACGAGTCATTTCAAACAGGGTCATTATTTCAGGTTACGGGTCAAGAAATGTTTTTCACCAATATTATTATTATTAGTCATTACATGTCTACAAGTTTAAATCGTCTCAAAAACACATCAATTCCTAACTAATTTTGTATCAATGATATGTTTTAAAATTTGACATATAGATTAAAAATATATCTTAAAATTCAATAAACAACTCGGGCATCGCACGGGGTACAAAACAAGTATATATATATATATATATATATATATATATATATATGTATAGTTTTTGTTTGTAATACTTAGCACTGGTTTGATTTGTTTTTTAGTTTTATTTTTATATACTTTGGAGTTACTATGATTTATTTTTGAGTTATACATCTTAATTTATTTTTTGCTTTATTTTTGTAGAGATAACCCTATAGTATGTGATACATTCTATACATTGGATTTTTTAAACGACATTGCGGAATGAGGTGTCATCAATCTCCAAGCATCAACTGGAGTGAAAGTTGGCATTATTGACAAGGGGCGTTCCATAAAACAACCATTGTCTGATGTATTCAACAATGCATTTTCAAAGTAAGCTAAACTTGGGTGGCCACTTTAGTTAATGAATTTACTAAATACCACTAAGAGATGCATGATATGACTATATCACTAAAACTTAAACCGGAAATTGACTATATTTATCTTATCTTTATGTAGAATGCTACGTTTGAAGATCATAAATAAATGTAGCGGCCATGTAACATGAACGAACACGGGTATTATTGTGCATCGATTCTAATTCTAGCGGGGAAAATAAGAAACGCTGACTTCTTTGGTCAAGGGGATGGAAAACAAATCAGGGGTGTAATACCTTCTGCAAATCTACACCTCTATGATTTTAGTTGTAGCATCTGTGCCAGCAACAACATATTAACTATTCAGACCTTGTTTGAAGTTTTGAATGAAGTTATCAAGAATAAAAATCTCATTCTTTCTGCATTTGATATGAAATCCCCGTATTTTGACAAGAAGATCCTTGGGCTATTCAAATCAACAACCTTGTTGCTAATAGCATGGGTAACAATGGCTTAAAAGAAGCAACAATGGCATATAAGATGCCTTAGTGTTTAACAGTTGGGGCACGCAATTCCGTGAATGACTCCAAAAACAGTAGTAGAAATTGATTAAACTACAACAGTTGAAAACTATGTCAGATGAGGTGAGAGAGATCAAGATCTTAAGTTAGTTTAAGGTAAAGTTATATATATTTTGATCTTTATAACTCTACCTCAAACTGACTTAAGATCTTGATCACTAAAACTGACTTAAGGATCATGTGGAGAGTTTATTAATGTTTCCAAAGTCATTAGAGTTCATACAAATTTTACGCAATTTGTTAATTCACAAATAAGTTTTACATAAATTTTTAATGATAACCAAATGACCAGGGTTCAATATCTATTGGAATCTTTTTTTGCTTTTTACTCTTTTACCTAAAAATTGAGGCCCAATTTATGAAACTTGAACATGGCCCCAAAATGGTAGTCATTTCTAGCACCACCCCTACATATGCAATGGAGTGTTGATTTCTAATTGAACGACTAAACTTAAAATGTAAATTTTCACAATCCTGATACTCCTTTCATAACATGCCAAAATTAATTTACTTCCTCCGTTTCAAATTATCTACTATACTTTCAATTTTTGGATGTTTCAAAATACCTATGACACTTTTATTTTTACGCGTTTCCATCAATAAAATGCATTGGGACCCACCCACACCTACCCTTACTCTCACTTAGACTTGGCAAAGTTGGTCCGAATCCGAAATACCCTGATCTGTGGTCCGATCTGGATCCGAAAAGGGATGGTCCGAATTTGAACAATCCGAAAATGGTCCAATCCAATATTAAACCGATCCGAAAAAATCCGATCCAACGACAACCAAATCCCGAAATCATGGGTTTCGATACGATCCGAACTATAACAGTGACCCGATTTTCCCTTGAAATAAAATTGTTAGCTTTACACTTTTAAAAAAAAAAAAAGGTGTTTCTACATAGTTTCCCTTAGGTTTTGCGTTTTCTATGTTGTACCCTCCTAGATCTAAAATTGTAATTTCCCTTAGGTTTTGCGTTTTCTATGTTGTACCCTCCTAGATCTAAAATTGTAATCAATGCCTCGACATTTTCTAGAAGGTAAGCACTTCTCCACTTATACAAAATCCAACCTCCTAGTGTTTCCCATATCGATGCTCATTTTCTTTCCAATATTGCAAAATGTCAAGCTTTGCTGTGCGCTCTAGTTTAGCATCCTCTAAGTAACACCCAACTTTGACTTCAAAGTGAAAGAAGTTGTAACTACTTGATCATCAAAATTCTAGGAAAATAATTGATGAAAGTATAAGTACAAAATGCAGCTAAATTTTTCTATACAAGGTCGAATCAAGTCAATCAACTAAGCTAAACATGTTAATAATAGCATGTGTATGCAATTACCTCAGTGGAAGACTAACAGAAAGAATCAAAAAAATAAATAACAGAAGCAGAACTCACAGCAAAGTAATTTCGAAATGATGTGCTTGTAGTGTTGCTGGCTGTTGGTATCGATGTATCATAATCTTTGTAAAATCTCTCAAACTTGAATAGGATATCAGAAATTCTCTAAGAACAGGTAACTTGCAGCGCGGATCAGGGATTACAGCAAATGCAAATAACATGCCATAGTTATCGACTCATCGTCTTCTGAATTGAACTAATACTTTTCAATTTGTACATTTCTAGTTATTTGGCTTATATTAATTAAACCTATTGGCCCAATGGATTCTTGATAGATTTATCCTTCATTTCATGGATCTTACGCGGAGTATGAAAAATAATACCAAAAACTAATGAATATCATTTTATGTAAAAATTAAATTAGTGATAACAATGTGTGAAATTGTAAACTAATGAATATTATTTTATGTAAAAATTAAATTAGTGATAACATGTACTAGCATGGACAATCATTGTTTAACTATTTTGAAGTATTATACTCGTACTTCGTAGTATTTTTTTTTTTACCCAAGTACTAATAAATCAATGATAAAATTGTTGATAACTAATTACATATGCATTATATATATATACTACGTATATATAGAATTGGTGAATAATAGGAACTGAGAACTTATCTTGGCTCTCTTCTACAGTTTCTCTATTTTCCTTTCAAATGCTCTCTCATGCGATTTCATCTTTTCAATTTCGCACATTTAAATAATAATTGCATGATCAGTAATACAATAATTACGCATGTAACACCTCAGCTAAAATGTTGAGAAAACTTAAACGCTTAAACTTCACTTAAATGTACAATCGATCACATTCATGCAATTTCCATTCAATCTATGACACTTCATGATTCTGACACACCAATTAACATCCTTCTCTAAATGCTTCTAGTACATCCAACAAGGGTAATTTTCCTAGTCTTCCAGGTAGTTTCGCAAGATCATCAAGTCTGCATTGACATTAGAATTCTGATATATTGGGTTAACGAGAAAACTAGACATGTAAAGCATACTTTCACTCTCCGATGAGAGCGTGCGAATGATGAAAATCGACTCAACTGTAAAATACACTTCCTGTTGACACAAATTGAAATCCTTGCCAAATAATTTGTTCCCCACTTCACTGATGTAGGCCTTAATCTATGACGCACAATTTGAAATCCTTGCCATTTGATCGTCACCTGCCCGTCTTCCATCATTTATTTATACAGAAAATATCTAATGAACCTGGGCTCTTAAACCAATTGTGCAAGGAGTGTGGCAACCAAATTACACAAACAAGCCACCATAAAATACGACGATTAAAAAAAAAATCAATACCATAACAAATTAACAGCACACGAAAGCTTCACATGAAAACAAAATCAAGGCACCAAGAACCCATCCCTTGGCTCACTTCAACTAAAACCTCTTCAAACCGACTAAAAAAATTACATTCTGGAATGAAAACAATAACTAGACATAGTTGATATTGCTTAACAAAAAACAATTCAGCTGATGATGCATGGTGGTTTATTACCCTTTCTATATGTTCCACCATGGTCTGTAGCATATAACTGCTAAGTACCCAGATCATAAAGCACTACTATTTTCAACGAATAATATTTAATCTAGCAAAAAAAAACACAATGAATATCAATAGACACCAGGGAATTTACCCTTGTGTATATGTTAAGCTTAACAACACAGCCAAGCATTGAGGAGCAAACAACAAACAAAAACACCCGTTCCGTATAGTTCATAAAAAATATTGAAAAAATTGTACAACCATAGCAACAAACAAAATGGTATAAAGATTCCATCAGATAAAGAATGACGATCCATACCAGTAAAAACTCACAGATAAGATACCTATTGAGAAGAAACAAACCGCACAATAACGAAAGCCAGCCAGTAGAAAATCATCACATATGAGGAGGGAAATAACCCACCGACCAATTTAAGCATTGTGAATAGATGTAAGGATGATTTATAAATAAACAAGCAGGTGAAAGTGTGAAACGATAACAAAATCACAAACATAACTTTGCTAGATATTTTATTTGCTGAACTCATGAAGCAAGACAGCATAGCCCATGCAATTATGCAGCAACCAAAGAACAGAGGAATCACAGGTCACATTTTCACCTTCTCACTATCAGAGATGGATAGAAGACTTACATTGACCAACTAAGCCAAAGGATACCATAGCACAATCCACTAATTAATGCTGGGCGAAGAGAAACAGTGGCAGGGTTCTTATATATTTTTATTAAATTTTATTTTTTTTTTTGAGAGAGAGGACGGGCAGTCGGGCAATTATTATAGCATACTAATCTCCGCTAAGTCTAAGATACTATACCGAAACGTACCAATATAATCGAGTTCTGAACTACTACCGGTATCCCATCTAATATTACACGCCCTTCTAACATGCAAAATTATAAAGAAAACGAAACATAGCCATCATATCTAATAAAAGAACCCTGTTGTCCATCACAGGGTTCCTATATACAGCAAGAAAGATGGGCTAATTTCAAGGAGACCATACTGCTTCACAGTTAATGACACTATAACTGAAGAACAATCCTGGATGAAACAGAATATAAATGGACAATGACAAATGCAGACCAAATAAAATACACCCAACTCCATTGAGTTGAAATAAAAGCAAGTAGACAAGTCTAGGGTTTATACATCTTAGCAAACACAGAAAACTCATTGTGAGCTAGGCAATTTCAGATAAGTAATTTGGATCAGGGGGTCTTTGACTTGTATTGGTTTTTATTTCTCTGTAGAATAGTATCTCCCTTTAGATTTCTCAAGGCTTTCCATGCTACATACACCGAAAGGGCAAAGTAGCATGGAGATGGGGGACAAAAATACCACTAACCAACTGAAATAATGTAAATAACCTGTAACAATCTTCCAAATCCTAGTCCAAAAATAGCTCCACCAATGGTTTAATAAATACCAGTACATACTTGCACCATCAATATATAGTTGTATACAGAAGACTCCTCATATCAACTCACCAGAGCTGTCTTACTACATTTAAACAAAGAAGACTTACAAGGACAGCAGCCCAGATTCCAATATCAAGTCGGTATTAACAAGACACAAAAATTTCACACAGAGGTGAGGTGCCATATCACATAAATCAACCACATACAGCTAACAGTGGAGGGCTACATCTCACACAGGAATTTAGCTTTAATGCTTAAGGCGACAACTGACTCACAGTAGTTTTTCAATAGTCCTCGAAAGTACTAGCAACTAATTAGGCTTTGTATCTACAACTGAAATAAGGTGTACATTTCTGAATCATTCTGACTTGATCTGGTCTAGTCTAATCTCCTAATCTGACTGACCTTTGAATGTACTTTGCCACCGGATTAAAGGAAAAATATCTCAAGTGAGGTCTTGTTAGAAACTCCTCAAAGTGCATTTTCTGAATATCTAATTTTCATAATTTTTACAAATATGCAATAAAAGACCTTTTGTAAGAAAAAAGTAAAAATATTTGGTCAGGCCTAGTCTTGATTTTTCTGGTAAGGTGTGATCTAGCTTGATATTAACAAGATTAGGTAATAACCTCTTGTAATAAGGTTGGAGGGCAGAACATTAATTAGCATTTTCTCAAGAAATCTCATAACCTTAGCAGAATTAATACTTCTTAAATATTATCTCCAAAGATGTTAAACAAAAGTTACCCAAGAGAGAAATTATAAATGGAAACATGAGAGTTGTAAGGTACCTCTAAATGGTCTCGAGCTATACATTTTGTGATGAACCAAAATACAATTGGGATTTCTACCTCCTCAACCTGCTGGCTTTAGTACTGCAGTGACATTCGCAGAGAAAAGTCATCAAAGTTCAGGAGCTGTCATGAATTTATTATGCAACAAGTTAATGGAAAAGCATATCAAGACTTCCACTAGAATTGACAGCAAAAGACAAACAAAGAAGAAAATTAGCAGCACAGGTAAAAAGAAACTTTGGCAATTTGAGGCATACAGGCACTTGGACAAATAAGAAACTTGCAAGGCAATCTCTTCTGATCACATATAGTACTTATGCAAAACAAATCCCAAACTTTGGAACACCAACTGACTTCTGCTGCAAAGGACCGCATGAACCAACTTCTTGCATTTTCAAGGAACAAAATGCCAACAAACATTGGCATTGGAGGAAAGAGCCTGATCAATATATATATTTATCCTACAGCTAGAATTTCATTCATGACATGAACTAGGTCAGCTTCGGTTGACAAGTTACAGCAGATTTGATATGCTCTTTATCCTCAAAATTTATAACAATTTAGTCAATAATTCCAACAAAACAATAACACTATGAATTTCTAAATCAACCACTACAGAGCTGAAAAAGAAGTGTCAAGTTCTCATTCATCTGTGAAGGGGGCCGGCTAAGCTTTGTACAGGGCCAGAAAATGGCTTATCCAGACTAAAGAATTTACATAAGAACATACTACAGAGTTACAAAAGGCCCATGGCACCCTCAAAATACATATGATTGCTCCCCTGAAATATTCACTGCCATACAGCACAAACATAATTGCATAATAAATATGTCCACACAACACAAGAGAACAGGACCAGACCCCCAGAAATACAGATGAATTAATCCCCAAATAAGGTACACCAGTATGCACGTTTACAAACAAATGTGCTTTAGCAAGAAGTATCCACACAAGCACCTTTTCTCTATTTTAGATATACTAGATAGCACATTACCTTTTTTCTAATTTGTAAAACGCTCGTCAATGAAAAGCAAAGAACGTTCCCTCCGCTTTACACCAACCACCTCTTGCAAACACAATTCCAATATTAAATTATGCAGAAAAAGAAATTTGTGACAAATCCATAGTAGTTTGGTCATTAAAACCAAAATCTAAAAGAAATGTTTACAATGTTCCAAATCAAAAATTCAAATTACTTTACATATACATGATTCAGCTGAATTTCATCTTTCTAAAAAGTAAAGCCATTATGCCACACCTTATGATGCAAGCACTGCTGTGATGCATCCTATCACCAAAGCTGGAAGATAACATGACTGCTACAGATCTTGTGGCATAGGCAAAAAATATATCCCTCCAGTCGTTTCATCAAACATGCCTGCTAAAAAACAGCATGAATGACAATCTGACAAGCCTTTCTTTAGCAAGTTGTGTTGAATCCATCTCCCTCACCTCATGCATGTCCCATTTGTTGGCATTGGCAAAAATCATGGAGCATAAAAATCTCAGGTCTACAGTAGGGCCTATGTTACTACCCAAACAAACCGCCAGTTCCCAATTCTGCTTGCTGCAATTCCTTCCTGCGCTGCTCTTCCAAGGGATCAGGACTCTTCAGAACCCTGCGCACTCGCCTGCCAGTCCCATAACATAGATATTAAAAATAGAAAAACACCAAAATAACAGCCAATAAATGAGCAAAAGGGAAGAAATGCAATTCCAAAAATCATGATACCTGTCTTGCGCATGTTGAGCAGGAAACGTAGGCATAAATTCCTTTGACTTGGGAAGAGGAACTTCATGAAACCATTCATGGTTTAGAGCAGCATCCGCTGTGATACGCTGCAGCCAATAGAGAAGTGCAGTCAGATATTGTTACGACACACCAAGCAAGAGAGTAATGTTTTATTACTTCCTATAATGACAAATACCTTTTCAGGATCATAAGTTAAAAGTCTGTTCAACAAATCAAATCCAGCATCAGAGAGGACAGGAGATCCGGTAAATGACGTGGCTGGAAATTTCTTGCGCAACTGGTTATACCTGAAAAGGACAGTTGAATAGTTATTCATTACAAAAGTATGTGCCCTTGTCACTACAAGTGTACCAATGAGGCCAGATAGCCAGACCAGAATCACCCAAAGCTGGAAGCCTGGGAAAAGAGCGCAAAGAATAAGAAAACCTTGAAGCAAAGGTAAACACGTCTTAAGTGATAGTTTACGAAGAACTTACTGGTGCTTCACGAAATTGACCTTCACTCCAGGCAACTTGGAAAAACCACGCCAGATTGTCTCATTTGGTGTGCCAAGGATCCTGAATATCTGCCAATAGAAAAGAGGAATATCAATAACTAGATAAGTGTCAAAAAGAAAAATAAAGCAGTAATTCCTATTTCCTAGGCATCCTAGCTATACAAATTCTACACTCATCTGAATCAAAAGCAGACCAAATTCTGAAGTACATACATTCAACAAATGGATGTACCTTGTCAAGTTGATCGAATTCCGATTTTCCATTAAAAAGAGGCTCCTTTGACAAGAGCTCAGCCATAATGCAACCGAGTGACCACATATCAATGGCTGTTGAATACTCCTTTGCACCCAACAGAAGCTCCGGTGACCTACCAACGAAAAGAGAGGAACAAATGAGATTTTAACCCCCACCATAAGCACATTATCAATGGCCATGGAAGATCTAAACCTTACAAACTTTACAAAACTACTAACTGAGAATGATCAAACAGCACATAAGTTAATTAGACAGAAACTCAGAGTAACAACTAAAAGCAACGATGCTCTGAACAGCAGCTACCAGATAACAAAAAATGAGATACTCGTATGTAAGTCATACACAAGAATCCAGAAGCAGAACAACCGAGAAGCATTACTGCATAAGCCATAATATATGTTCTTGAAATATAATAGTTTACTAAATTTGAAATCGTAGAAGAGAGAGGGATATAGAGGATAAGTCCACCAAAACAATATAGAAAGAACAAGCATAGAAAAGAGATTCTCCACTATAATTAAATAAAAAGGAAAAGAATCAACAGTCTTACATACAAGAATTAGAATTTTGCTGCTCACCTGTACCAAAGTGTGACAACCAAATGAGTATATGGCTTCAATGGACTCCCATATTGACGAGCCAATCCAAAGTCACATATCTTCAACTCACCCTGGTTGTTCATAAGCAAATTTGATGTCTTTAAATCACGATGAAGGACCCAATTATCATGAAGATACTTTATACCATCTAATAACTGAAGCATGAGGCATTTAACTTCACTCTGACTAAATGGCTGTTTCATGGTCTCCATAAGCGCTTTAAGATCATGCTCCATGTATTCCATAACCATAAAGATACTATCAAGGTTGCTTCCAACAACTACTTCCTTGACATCAACAATGGACGGGTGGTGCAGTGACAAAAGAATGTTAATTTCCCTCAGAGAAGTCAATGGAAAGCCCTCCCTTTCCTTCTCCATCTTTACCTTTTTCAAAGCTACAATTTCTCCAGTCTTCTTATCTTTAGCTCTGTAAACTACACCATAAGTTCCTTCGTCTATCTTATTCAGTCTTTCAAACTCATCCACACTCCTACAACCCTGAAGCATATTCACTGTTCTTTTAGGAGCAACTGGAGGTTCAGGTGTTTCACGAGAATAATCTTCATCATCGGAGTCAGCTCTTATGGGGCTTAGGCTAGAGTCAGTGTCATTGTATCTATCATCTACCTCAATATTATCCTCCCTATCTTTATTATTTTGAAGATCACGATCTCCAGTGGAAGGTCTACTTTGCATGCTTCCATCAGAATCTGATAATCTTCCCTTAGCTACGTCAGAAACCTCTCTTGCACCATCTCCAGCATCTGGACTAGATGACTTCCTGCTCTTCCTAGTATCTAGATACTCAGAGGAAGGCATCTTCTTCCTCTTTTTCCGCATTATATCATCATCTGAAATCTCACCTTCATCGGCCGGAGAATTAGCATTACCTGCCCACCTAGAGGCTGATATGTGCCTGGTGGGAATGTAATCCTCATCATCTACCTGCTCAGCCCCTTTGCCATTCCCCCACTGTGTCTCCTGATATGGTGAAGAACGATGATTTGCAGGAGACTCAGATACATTATCATCATACAAACGATCCTGTTCCACAGAGGGATCAACAAGAGAAACTTCAACGTCTTCATGTGGTTCATCACTTTTAACAGGAGATACCTCCTTACTCTCTACACGCATCGTGGCAGGAGACTGCTGGTATGATTTCCGAACAGGCTGAGGAGGAAGGGAAGCAGTAGTGGATACAGATCTACTTCTTGATGCATCTGTAGCACCCTTGTCATCTCTATCCCATACAATAGGAGAAAACTTTCTTTTCTTAGTAGCCAGAGGAGAGGAATGAGCCCCATTATCCATCTTCGACACTTCATTATCCTTTCCAAACCGTGATTCTGAATCGACAGCACTCTCAGACCCATCCTCACTAGACAATTCACCAGGCTCACGATCCGTAATCCTCGCTGAATTCCCACATCTCCTAGGCCCTCCTCCCCCTCCCCCTCCACCACCACCACCAACCCCACTTCCCCCTGAATCACTTTTACTCGAAGACGAGCGATAATCACCGCCGTTAGCAAAGTCCCTTTCCCTAATATCTCTCTGTCTAACCCTAGCTCTACTGTCTCTACCCCTTATTATCTCCCGATCCCTAACCTGATTACCATTCCTAATTTTATCATATTCACTTTTTGAATAAGCTATATCTCGCCTCGCGGTATCATAATCCGAGCTGCGTTCCTTATATTCAGTTTCGTGGTACCCCCCATTCCTTCCAGCAGCCATAAATTCAAGCAAAGAAACCCCTTTACTCGGAAAACAATTTCAATTACACCCTAATCCTCAATAACCCTAATTATATACCTTCAGCCGACCAGCAATTCAAAGGCGAATACACAAAGAAACAATTTTTTAATTTTTTTTGTGTTTTAGATGAACATAACCAAATTGAACTTCCTAAAACAAAAACCCTAGAAATCAAAATTTACACCAACTTGCACTCACACAGATCTGAGAAAATAAATCGAAACTCAACACAGAAAACAAAGAAACACAAAAAAAAAGGAGCAATTAATAGCAAAGGCGGACCTTTATCAGCAAAATCGCCAGCTCCGAAGCTTGAAAACTCGTTCGTCGAGCAATGAATTCAAATGAATACCAAAAAGTGCGAAATTTCTGTTTAACAAAAACAAAACCCTAGAAATCGAAATTGAGGAAATAGAAACCCTAGGAAAAATTCATCAAAATACGGAAATCGAAGAAGAGAGAGAGAGTGGAAGAGTGACGAAGAAATTAAGGGTTTGCCGGAGGAGGAGAGAGAAAAAGGGGGAAGATAGAATGATGTAGAGAGAGAAGGAGATAATTGGGGGAGAAGAAAAGCGAAGGAAGTCACCGTAAAGTGTGAGACGACGCTTCTTCGGTGAAAGTGTGATTGGCTTTGCCAATTGCCACCCAACCTTACCTTATTCAAAAGGAATATGGATCGATGGATGAATCCTCCAATTATTGCTACCGTTCTATTTTCTTAAGTTTTATTTTGCGGGTTTTCTATAATAATCCCAACTATTGTACTCGTACTCATATTAAACTATTGATATTATTAACTATTTTTCGGGTTTTGACACTATTACAAGTGAGGACGTTGATATTTGGAGGTGGGGATTGCTTACCTAGCACGATTAGCCGTATTTTGAGCACCTGACATACTAAATTGAAAAAAAAAAAAAAAAAAAAAAAAAAAAAAGGTTAAAGTTAAGGTCTGGTCAAGACAAAACTCCCTACCTAAGATTATAATACCTTTGTTTCTTATTTTGTGCAATTATTGTCAAAAATGAATGTTACAAATTATGTACAACAAACAAAAAAGTTTCCTATTCCTCAAACAAAAAAAAAAGTTTCCTTTTATAGTAACTTTTCTTGAGTAAATTTATTAATAAACTCTTATTCCAATTCTATTAACACATTAAATCACACGTTATTAACTTATTGACCTAACTAAATCACCCTCAATAAAACCTTGATTGTTTCCTCATCAAATCGGGTCAATGCTACTTCCTTCTCCCCTATAAAGTCGTCATCGCACACCCCTCCTCATTAAGGAGTCACCCCGTAACAATTGGAGGCTCACATGTCATCGCCAGCTAGCGCTCTCTCTCTCTCTCTTAACACTATTAAAACTTAAGGTTGATGTTTTTATGATCAAATTGGACCAAAAAAATCTTTTCTTTTTCATATTCTTAGGCATGTAGTGGTGGTTCAAGGAAAGGGAGGGCAGGTGGTGGTGGTTGACTATGTGGACATTAGTGGGGGTGGGGTGGGTGTTGTTTGTGGTTGCATGGGATGGATGTTCATAGTGACAACTAGGTGTTGGTGGTTGTTGACTGAATGGGGTGGGTCTTTGTGGTGGTAGGAGACGAAAAAAAATGGAAAAAAAAAAATCATGTGACATGATAAAGACTAAGAGAATTTATTAGTTAAAAAGAAATGTGATGCATTTAAAATAAAATTATATTAAAAAAAAAAAAAGTAAAGTACATATAGACATAAAGTTTGTTTAAATATTGTTAGCAAGATCAAGATTTATAAACAAGCCTTATAACCTTTACATGTTTTGAAATTCAACAAAAGTCTTTTAGAACCCTAATCATGCTCAAGTATGAGTAGCATGCTTCTAGTTCACATAGCGACAAACACTCCCTTTTCTCCCCTTGTCTTTACACGTTCCCTAGCCAGCTTCCTATATTCACACATCCACACACTATCTCTTTCCTCTGACTATCTAACAAGTAACAACATATAAGTCATACCAATGTTCAAGTTCCACTATTGGACTCAAATACAAACCAATATTATGCATTTATATTAACCAACTAAACCAGCTAATGCAACCTTCCATCAACTAGTACAAAAAGTCTACAAACAAAGCATACAACCAACTAGTCATACCATTTAATGCTTTATGTATTATTAGAATATACTCTGTAGTACAATTGCAAGAAAGGGAGCTAATTTTAGTAGCTTTTGGACAAAGGCCCAATTCCAAGTTTTTAGAAACTAGAGGATTAAGCATATAGCAACAAGCTTAATGAATACTAGTAACTCTTTATCAAACAGCCAAATTAGCATTTTTAAGGAGCCAAATGTCATGTGCTAACAGTTTCCCCAAGGTCGTGGCACAACAAGTCCTATACGAGGCAATCTCCCATGCTTCTGTACCTTACTAATGCATGTGTTTGTGATACATGGTTAGTGTCATTGCGTGTTGTTTCCTCTAGTAATTACTCCGTAGCTTATTGTGACTTGGATCAAGCCTCGGGAATTCAGGCACCAACGCGTGATTAGCATTTGTCCAATGACACAACCGATGGATAGTCTAAAAGACTAAGAACAACTAATCCACTTATTAGGATTTCACTTGATAAATATGGTACTCTGGAACAAACTTTGTTTGAGTTGTCCATCTTTAAAAAGTCCAAGTGAAGCGAAATCTTAATCTAACTTCCCCCAATTTGCACTAACATGTCAAAATCAATGCATATATGATACACCCCAAGAGTACTCAAAACAGTGCAATATGGCACACATGCATAAAAAACCTCCAGTCCAAATGTATGTAATGCTGTCTATTATTTGGTCAAAACCTGAAACTAGTTTTAATAATAGAGGAACTCATTTTACTCATACAGGCCAAGCTTAAACTATATGTGGGTTCGGAACAAATTGGCGCATATTGCTGCAACAACCAAAGGGGGTGGGGAATAATCCTAGACTCCTAGTTACATTCAAGCACCAGTTCATAGTTCTACATTTCGTCACCATGGCATCTGCAAATCTGCAATGTTAAAATCTGATATTCTGATCCATGGATAAGGTTGTTGCCTTGCATGCAAAACTCATCTTCCTTTACTTTCAGGATTGATCAACATTTCAAGGGTGTCACTGTCACATGAAAAAACTGAAACGAAAAAGGTGCAAAAGCTTAATAATAATGCAACAAACGTTAAGACCGGTATCTAGATACAATTATGTTGAGGAAGTTTACTACTGCCAGCACAAAGAAGGCAACTTAAAGGAGAATGTAGACGGCAAATGACCCATTCTTCTGATATAATCTGCTTTCTCTGATGTCTTGACGGCTTTCTCATTCAATTTAGCCTCTGCATTAGCACGCTTCTCTTCAGCGATTCTTCGAGCTGCAGCAAGTTTATTGGCATACTTCTCCTGTGCTCTAGCTTTCAATCTCTCTGCTTTCACCTATGACAGCAATATAAAATTCAGTGATCCTCTTAGTGCCAAAGTAATTCATATGCACAAACATGTGGAAGAAAATTGCTTCTTAAGCTGTCTACTTATTTCATAAGCCATAAGCCTTATCTTTTATAGATATAGGAGCATATTCCAATTTCAGTTGATCAATCAATCTGATACTATTCATCACAAATGATGCAGAAAATTGAATTAGGATATATAACATTGAAGCAGCTATATGCCTTTATGTATCACAGTATCAGGTAATAAACCAGTAGAACAACAATACATAACGTGAGGGGCTTCTCAGTTTTGGCCTGTAAGCTACTATAAGCTGTGATGCCAGAGTTTTGCGTGTGAGGACAAATGAAGTAAAGGCACACAGTGCATATAATTTAGGCTAGCAACTCCACTAGATGCCACTATTACAAGCTCGTTGAATCAATTTTAGTCTTATTCACCGTGAAGACTAATCAGCTGTGAAGAGTTGAAGATCAACAACAGCAGAAGCACTAAGATGTATTCCCGGTGTCAGCAGTTCACAATTTCACATTATTCTGACCTCTCCCAGTCAATGATGTAACATGATGTATCTGATTACCCTCTATGGTAGTTGCTCTATATCCATTATCACCCTCGTCATCACTCTTGTAACTTGCAAGTACACAACTTTGGACAGATGGACTATACAAGTACTACTATTTGATATAAGAAGTTCAAAGCATCTTAGATGAGTAGATTACCTCTAATTTCTTCATCTCCATTTCGGCTTTTCTCTTCTCGTGATTTTCCCAAGCTTGTATCTTCACTTCTTCACGTTTATACCTATAAACCAATCAATATGATAACAGTTAAACCCTTCTGTTTTTATCAGTGAATCAAATATCATAATGTAGTTCAAGGAAGATGTATTTAGAATGTTCACCTGGCCATATATTTGGCACGCTCTGCTTCATCCCAAGCCAATGCTCGAGTTTCTAAAGGACTAATCTTCTTAACAAGTTCCAAACCATTACTCTCCCCCATCTTATGACCATTATCTTCTTCCTCGCCATTAGACATTCTATAAGCACCATTATGTCTCCCAAGAGGAGATTGATAACTCTCGGTACCTAGAGCACCATGCTGGCACCTCATTGGGGTTGAACCCCCCGAAGAAATTGGACTGCGCGCAGCTGGTGTGGTAGCTCGTATAGGGGTGGCTGTCCTAGAAGGTTCTTGACTAGCTATTGGAGTCATCTCAGTCCCCATATCCCTCACACAAACTGATCTAACACCTAAACTAGCATTTCCCACCCCCTCATTAACTCTCCAAAAACCCTCTTCACAATCAACATTCTTGGTATGAACATTCTTCTCATTCTCTGCCTTCTCCACCTCTTCATCACCATCAACCGAATAACGGTGCTCTTGATGGGGAATGGGGGCAATCAACCTCGTATCATCGGCATTCGAGTTTCGAGGCCTATTAGCCTTGGAGGAATTCCTTTCTCCTCCCCTTGACAACCCAACTAACCATTTTTGTGCATCATCCCACTTTGAAGGTGTTGGTTTTCCTAAGGCGGTTCGAGACGGGTGGGAGGCTCTAGTAACCCCATTCCCTTTATGAAACTCAAATGTAATGCTTCCATTAGAGATCTCCTTATCCTCCATAGATCTCACCATCTCAATTTTTACCCTCAATCTAATGAAAAATCTTCACTCAAAAATAGCTAGTAGCCTAGTACTATAGTACTAGTACTCATACAACTGTACTATACTTTAATCAAACACCTTCCTTGCATATACTGTCAATTTATTACTAAGATCCACAGATTTCCAGTGCTGTTACTGAGTTTATTTGTCAGAAATTACACTTAATTTGTCACTCAGTACTCATTTAAAACTACTACAAAAATACCTAAACACCCTAAATAATGCAATAAAATCTGGGGAAAAAAAAAAAACATAAATCAACCCATGAACACCATAAAATTTTTCACAAAAACAAACAACCCCAAATCATCTGAATGACTAAAACATCATGTTTTCAACTCTTTTTTTTGTTTTAACCAAATATTTTTAAAAATGAACTTACCTCAAAAATTCATCTGGGTAGTTTACTTTCACTCTGAAAAAATCACAAAACCAACATTATAAACAATGAAGAAAATAAATTAATTAAAGAATGTAAAAATCATGAGAGGGGAAAATAAAAATATCAAGAAAAGATGAAATCTTGACAGAACAAATGAGTAAATGAAACAGTAGTATGACAGCAACCCATAAGTACAATCATAAAATTCCAACTGGGTTTTGAAAAGGAGAGCATAAATTTTTGGGAAATGCTATTTAGTTTTTTTTTTTTTTTTTCTTACAATTTTTCACAAAATAAAAAAATGGAAGTTGAGGTCATTCAGATCCAAAGAAATAAATTTAAAAAAAAAAATAAACTTGACAAAAATTTACAGGTACTTGCACGTTTGAGGGAAGGATTAAGCAACAGAGATAGTGTAAGTGTAAGTGTGTAACGGTTAAAAAACCATAGTATAAAAATATAAATGTAATTAATTATACTATAATATGGTTTTGTAGTACATAGAATATGGGCAGAAAATGACATGGGAAAGTGTGTAAATTTGTGATTATCGAGTAAACTGAGGAAGGGAGAGGGGGGCAAGTTAGCTTCCCTCACTTCGGAATCTAGGGAAGAGTTATTTGTTGTTACATCCACGTTAATTAACTTTTGATTTTACTATTGTTAGTATGTTTAGTGTGAATTGCTGTTATATGTGGGAGTCATGCATCTGAGTCAAATCTCAAGTTTGAAGGATGGTTGGTGACGATGGTTGTGGGTCGTGTTAGATCGGGTCTTGTGCTTTGGGGATAGCTAGACCTAATTTTTAGTCTGGCGATAAGCAATGTTTCATATAAGAGTTTTCAAAAAGGTCAGCTAGTTTACGACTTAAACCCACGTATCAGTACAATGAGCCATGTCATGTCTGCATGTCTAAATTAATTTTCATTGATTTAAAGCTTTAAAAGTGATTTAGCGTGTCGAATCATGTTGTACCTGCTTTTCCCAAATAAATGAGATAAACTACTCTTGACAGATAATGTTTATGTTGTGTATTTTTTCATGCCCACACGACATGGTTCAGTACCATCGTTAAAGTGTTTATGACTCAATGTCATCGTTAAAGTGTTTACTCGTAGTCTCGTAGGTAACACGTTGGTTGATGGTTATCTAATTTCATTGGAAAATTTGCAAATTGCAGTCATTTAAAGTTAGGAGCGCTGATATGATTGACTGAATTAAACTGAATGAAGTGAACTTATTGGAGCTGAACTAAACTGACCTGAACTGAATATTTTATGAGAGAATGAAATTAAGATAAGAACTGGACTGAACTGAGCTTATTGGAGCTGATTGAACTGAACTAAACTGGACTGAAAATAAGCCGAAGATAATTAATATTTTGCAAATTGCAGCCAAAAGTTGTTATAAATTGTAAGTTGCAACCTAATTTAATTTTTTATCGTTTTGCGTGTCGAAAATGGTTCGATTAAGGTTTTAACAACCATTTTATCACTTAAGGATCTAAATTGAGTTGGAAATTGGCAAAAAATTAACGTAAGTGCCTCATTTTTACAGCAAAAATAGTTGTCCACAAATCAATACATTTTTGTTACGCAAAACGAGGCACTTACGTTTTTTTTTTTTTTTTTTGTTGATTCCGAGCTCAATTCGGATCCTTAAGAACTAAAATGGCCCCAACAGCTTTAACCGAATAATTTTCTACACGCAACCGATGAAAAAGTTAATTGGGTTGCAATATTTATAAGAATTTTTGGGTTGCAATTTACATTTTTTATTAAAAATAACTGCAATTTACAAAATACAAGAGGCTGCACTTGACCAATTTCCCAATGTTGTTTGAATTCATATAAGTACAAGTATTATATAATTTATCAAAACATACAATTACAATGTTTTGAATAGTATAAATGTCAATTCATTATGAGTAATAAGAAAGAAATGTTTATAAAGTGATGTATTTCTTCCAGTTTTTTTTTAGTTGCAACCAATTAATTGGAGTGCATCTCAGCGCATATTTGCTATGCGTTTATAATGCATATAGGATGACAAAAATGTAAATTTGGCAAATTTTAGAATTAAAAATGAAAAAAAATGACTTTACAGTGGTACATTATAATGTGCCATTATGCCTGTATAATGTATCATTAAAGGATAAGTTGTCTTAAATCTTAATATTACTTTATATATACTATTATGTATGTAGTGGTATTTTTTACCATTCAATAGGTTAAATATTTTCCCTCAAAATACTTGTCACCTGTTACCTATTAAGCATGTAATAATACATTTTTTCATCCTATTTATTTGTTAACAAATAGCAGCTATGCGCTAAGGGTTAACCCATTAATTAAAGCATAACTTTAAAAATAATAAATTTAGGAGAGAATCGAAAAAAAAAAAAAAAAAAAAAAAAAACTCCATTTTAGCCACCAATGACTATCATGATATATATACTCTATAACATTGTAAATGTAATTACGAGTAAATTAAACCATGTAAATGTAAAAGTTACAGAAAAATGTTAGGTAGAAATTTTTTAATTTGTCATTACTCATTCAAAATAGGGAAGAAAAAAGGACAAAAATGGAGATGGGGCATATATAAATAAGGACAGAAAAGGATAATGATGGTAATAAGTCTGAGCCTTTTCACGTGAGTTATTAACACTTGGAATGGGCACTGAATGGATCATGGATGATTACTAGTCTAGCTGGTAGCTACTTAGCTACCCTACCAGAGTAGCAATACTAGTATTTGATGGTGATAGTTGGGTATAGATGGCTAGATGCTCATACTTTGACTTAATGCTTCCTTCAAACATATGGTCATATAGTCATACTCATATGGAGTAGACACTAAGGGCCGTTGAAATTCAGTTCAGTTCAGTTCAGCTCAGTTCAGTTCAGTTCAGCTCTTAATTTACGTCTAATGATATTGCTAATGATATAAAGCCAAATTTCATTCTTTTAAGCTCTTATTACAACGACGACGACAACAACAACAACAACAACAACAACAACAACAACAACAACAATAATAATAATAATAATAATAATCAATAAATAATAATAATAATAATAATAATAATAATAATAATAATAACAATAACAATAATAATTGAAATAATAATACTAATAATAATAATCAATAAATAATAATAATAATCACCAATAAATAATAATAATAATAATAATAATAATAATAATCAATAAATAATAATAATAATAATCATCAATAATTATTAATAATAATAATAGTAATAATAATATTATTATTATTAATAATAATATGTACATTTGTATATACACATATGTATAGTAATAAATAATCAAAGATCACTAATCCGTAGTTAAAAATCACTAATTAATAAGTTCAGTTCAGTTCAGCTGAGTTCAGTCAATCGGAACAGGCCCTAATTTAATAGTAGAAACTAGTTTGAAGGATATTATGAAATATGAAGTGAGCTGAACTGAATAGAGCTGAAATGATTTACTTGTATTAATGAGAGAAGGAATTAAACTAAAATGAAATTAAGCTGAAGAGAATGCCATAAGTGCCTAACTCAATACTACGTATATATTTGGGAACAAATTAATCAGTGAGATATTTTTAAATGATAAAGCAATTTTTCTATTTTTTTTTTTTTGAAAAAAAAAAAAATTACAAGTATTTCGTAAACTAAAGTATTCTCAGGTGACACAAAGGGATTGTTTGGCAATCGGCGGTTGGCTGTTGACTCGTTTGACTAGCTGGAAGTATTAAATGTATGAATTGATTTTTTTAACTTAGTAGTTTAAGCCACTTGTTTACAAAAGTGTTTGGTAAAATTATCAATGGTTGCTAGCTGTTTACTAGTATAAAGTGGGCCAACAAGCCAAAAGTCAATAGGGAAAAAGTCAATAGAAAAAGTTACCCCTATTAACTTTTGGCGGAAAAACCAGCTTAAAAGCCAACTACCAAACATATTTTTTGACCGTTTGACCAAACAAAAAAGCCAAAATCTAGGTAAAAAGCCAATTGCCAAACACCCACAAATTTATACTGTAAACCGTTTCATGTTCTCAATGTACATGTCATTATTAAATAACGGAGTAACGTTATTTATTCTAAACTATCCATAGATCACATCCATGATTTAGCATGTACTTTTATGATTTTTATTTTTATTTTTTCGGTTTTATCTCGAATAATTTGCACAAGATTGTTCATTTGACTAGGTAATCAAACCAGTTAATATAACCAGCTATATCAATTAGCTACCATCTAATCACCAAACAAGACCTAAATAAACTATAAGGAGTCTTTTCATTAGCTCATCTAACATCTTAAGGTAAAAATACCAATAGGTTGATAGTGGATTGAGATTGCACTCAATAGGGAGGACTGTGTGTTTGATCCCGCACAACAATAGGGGAGGTGGAACTAGGGATGGAAATTTAATCCGAGTTCGATTCGAATCCGATCCGATTCGAATCCGTTTAAAATTAGTCCGAATCCGATAAAATAGATCCGAATTCGAATAGGAGGTGGATCGAACTAAGACCTCACGCAAAGTCCGACGGAGTCCGATCTGAGTCCGAATCCGAAAGTATAAGCATATGCTCTATAACTTGGGACAATTATTTGCTTGTTTTGTAGCAAAATTTTGTTATGTAACTTAGTTTATAATTTAAATATATTATGTTTATACTTAATTGGTATGACAATACAAGCAATTATAGGTATATGACATTACACAAAAAAAAAAAAAAATCGGATCATTTCGGAGGTCCGTTCGAATTTAGCCACATCCGACCCGAATCCGATCCGTTGCCATTCCTAAGTGGAACCTAACCACCAAGAACTGATCCTTAAATCCAAATTAGCCAAAAAGGTGAATCGGGTAGAAAACACACACACACACACACACACACACAAAAAACCCTCTTAAGGTGAAAATTGTATTTATAACCTAGCTTAATCTAAAACTCTAATTCAACTATCGACTCTCAAAGCTTATTTTTCATTTCGCAAACTCAAACAACTTTTAACAAGTAGCTAATTTGATTTACCAAATACTTTTATACAATCACTTAGTAAAATTTTCGTCTAAAAAATCATTTAGTAAATTAGTTAATACAATCATTTGGTCAAATTTAGCTAACACATTTAGTTTGCGTGTTCGGTAAATTATAGCTGTGAAAGCTAGGTAGCTGTAACTGTGGAGGTAGTTGTTAGCTGTGTAGGTGGCTGTTAGCTGTCAACAAGCTGTTAGATGTGAAGATAAATAATTTAGATATAAGTGTTCGGTAAAGTAGCGGTTGACTAACTGTTACATATAAAAATCAATATTTTATTTTTAAAACTATAGATTAAATTTCCAACAGCTACCTCAAAAGTTACCTCTAATTTCAAAAGCTAATCTTTCTAGCTTTTTATAAAAGCTACCTTCACCACTAAAAACTACCCTAACCACTACTTTGCCAAACACTCACATTTTTTGTTAAGTAGTGATTTGACCAAGTCAAACCACTAAAAACTACTCAAAAGCTAGCGCCGAACACTTTAACTTTTCACCCAAAGCCAAAAACTAATCGCTACTCCAATTAGTTAAAAGATAAATACATGGAGTATTTATTTACCATTTACCATTTACCATTTACCATTTGAGAGAGTTTCTCGGGTAGAGAAACTTGAATTTTTTCAAAGATTAGCAATACAAATGATTCATTAATGGTTAAAAAAAAAATAAAAAATGATGATTGATTAATGTGAAAATCATACAGCAAACGTGGTGGCCGGAGCACCATAGCACCAATGCACCATAGTTAGAATACTACGTAGTCTAACAATCTTTTCTCCTGCCAAAACCCAACTCCAATCAAATCCCATTTTCTCTAGCTTTGTTGCTAATCTGGGTTTTATCTACCAAATTATCAAAAATGAGGATTCTTCAATTTATGAAGAGAAATCTCAACCCTGTTTTTCACATTACAAGAAACAATTTTGAACCAAAAATTGAAGAATTTGGTCTAAGATTTCTTCACAAAAGAGGGGTTTCCGCATTATCATCAAGTAAATTTAAGGAAGATGACTCCATTTTGCCAGTTTTGATTGTGGGTGCTGGTCCTGTTGGTTTATCTCTATCTATACTCCTCACCAAATTAGGTAAAACCCCTCTTAAACCCTTTTCTTTCTTTCTTCTATTAATTATTTGGGTGATTTGAATTAAATTGTGGTTTTTTAGTGAAAAATGATTGTATTGTATGCTTATTTTGTGTTTGGATTGGAAGTGATGAAATGGGTAATGCTAATTTGAGTGCCCATTTGGTAGTTTGGCTGTTAAATTTTTTTTTTTTTTGTTGTGTGATTGAAGTTGTTTGATGATTTGGATTGTGGATTGAATGTTAATTTGATCACTGTTTATGCTGATGAGTTTGAATGATGATTTTGAAATGATGATTTTGAAATGCCCCTTTGTTAGTTTTTTAGGAAAGGTGAGAGTGAGATATTGTGGAAAATATTGAATTTGTGGCTCGGAGTTAGCTGTATTTCAAACTTCTGTCGCTATAATGGGATCGTTTGTGCTGTTTGGGTGGGGTTTAGATTGAAATTTTATTATTGTCAGCTGTGTTTGAGAAAACCATTGGCTGCAGCAATTATGTTCAGAAATGTGGAGGGTTTAATTGATGACAGCCTCTAAATTCACCATCAAGAAGATGTATCAGAAGATTCCACTGTAATGTAATTCCATATTCCCCTGCAAACCGAATAGGGCAAATCAATACGTTAAAGTGGTACATTTTGGCCTAATTTAACAATATTAAGAGTAAAATGTGTACTCGTACCAAATCTCGTGCTGGTCTAATTAGAGAACATTGTTTATCCGTTCCTTAGAAAAGGATCATCTGGAACATTCGCTCCAAAATCTTATTTGTGACCAGATGAGCTATTCTAGAATTCAGCCAGTGCACAGGCTCCATGGAATGCAATTTGCTATTTGGATTAAGCCTAGTTTCCTATTCTTCTGCACCTTAGATATTTTAAACTTAATTGTACTTCTAAGATTTTATAATTGCCAGTTGCATTGACCTTCTCTCTCAAAGCTAGTTATACTATAACGGTTGACAATTATGCTAAAATTGTGCTTTTTTTGTCAAATTATTGGGATTGTGATGCATTCTTCTTCCTACAGGTGTCAGATGTGCAGTCTTAGAGAAGAACACAGCTTTTTCTAGACATCCTCAAGCTCATTTTATCAACAACAGATCCATGGAGGTAGGTTCATGGTTCATAGCATTTGGCAATATGCTTGATGTAACTCCAGATTTATAGCATCCTGAAATGGTAGTGCTGTTTTCATTTAGATTTCCTTGCCAGGTCTTCCGCAAACTGGATTGTCTAGCTGAGGAGATCCAGCAGTTTCAACCACCTGTAGATTTGTGGAGAAAATTCATTTATTGTACATCACTATCTGGTTCTGTCCTTGGTTCAGTTGATCATATGCAACCTCAAGGTATGCTTATTTTGATGTCATAATGTAACCAAAAAATCTTATGAATGATACAAATAAAGATTGAACCAAAGACCCCATGTCTTTTCTTTTTCTAAAGAAGATGTTTCCACTATGTCTACATTATCAGCATTAGTCTATATTTTTGGCCTAGATATGCTACTTTACTAATCTTTCTGCTTTTAGTATTGTAGGCAACATGATTTACTTGCATGGCTGTTCTAATATGCATAAAGCATCAAGCAGCTTATCATCGTGCCCTCTTTTACAGATTTGGAGCGAGTTGCTAGCCCAGTTTCCGTTGCTCATTTTTCTCAATACAAGCTAATCAGGTTACTGCTGAAGAAACTAGAAAATCTTGACTTTAAAATTCATGAAGGCGATAGAGATATTAAAGAGAGGGAGATTTTGATGGGCCACGAGTGCTTGTCCTTTGCTGTGACTGATAATTGTGTTAATGTTACTTCTTCTTTTCACAAGGATGGACGGACATTAAAGAAAGATATCCAGTGTGGTTTTCTTATTGGCACAGATGGTGCGGGAAGTACAGTGAGGAAGCTTGCTGGAATAGAGATGGAAGGTGAAAGAGACTTGCAAAAGTTGGTGAGTGTGCATTTTACAAGCCAAACCCTGGGAAGATATCTACTCAAGGAAAGACCAGGCATGCTTTTCTTTATATTCAACACTGAAGCAATTGGAGTTCTTGTTGCTCATGATCTTCAGCAAGGGGAATTTGTATTGCAGGTATTCTTGACATCATTTTCTAATTTATAGTGATTGGATGTGTGCCATCTCTTTGTTAACAACTTCTTGTATAAGCTGGCAGGTACCATATTATCCTCCACAGCAGAATCTTGAAGATTTTAGTCCCAAGGTATATTATATATACATACTTGACAAATCCTATAGATAATAGTTATAAATGGTTAAGTTGGCAATATGTGGTGTAATCATACATCCGAAGTCTAGGAACCATGACTAGATACAACCTACAAAGAGTCGTGGAGATATTATATGCTGTAGGAGACTTCTGAATCCACTATTTTAATAGATGTTTTGGTTTTTGTGTTCCTAGATGTGTGAGGATTTAATTTTTAAATTGGTCGGTCATGAGCTTGAAGATATAGCTGTTCTCGATATTAAGCCTTGGGTAATGCATGCTGAAGTTGCTGAGAAGTTCGACTTTAATAACCAAGTCTTTCTAGCTGGTGATGCTGCTCATCGTTTTCCTCCAGCTGGTGGTTTCGGTATGAGCTTATCTTCCCATTTATGCGTTTCTTGAATATCCAGTTGAAGATTCAAGGCACACTTCTGGGCCCAACTTTGCCTTGTAGTTATTTATCACTTTTCATGCTTTCTGTAGGCATGAATACTGGGATTCAGGATGCTCAAAATCTTGCTTGGAAGCTGGCAGCAGTTGTCAATGGTATTTCCCCAACCACACTTCTCAGCACATATGAAACAGAACGGAGGCCGGTATTGGCATATTTGCTTTGGTCTGCTATCTTATTTTATTACTTCTTGAGTTTCTATAGTCTTCATTTCTCATTTTTTAACCATTTTTGTCACTTGGTAGATTGCCAAATTCAACACTGCACTCAGTGTTCAGAACTTTAGAGCAGCCATGGAAGTCCCTGCTGCCCTTGGACTTGACCCTACTGTTGCAAACTCAGGTTCTCAGACTTCACAACCTTGGCAATTTTAACTTCTTTATTCATTATGTTTCTCTTAATAATGAGTCACTCTTCATGAGTTGTTTATTCTTACTTTGGTAGTTCATCGTGTAATTAATGATGGTCTCGGCTCAATTCTACCATCTGGAGCTCAGAGAGTGATTTTGGATGGGCTATTCAGTATAGGCCGAGCACAACTTTCACAAGCCATTTTGAATGATAAAAACCCAGTTGGCCTGTCAAGGCTGGCCAGATTAAAGCGTATTTTCGAAGAAGGAAAGAGCCTTCAACTCCAGTTCCCTGCTGAGGATCTTGGTTACAGGTGTTACTTCTGTTTTCAATTAGATTCTATCTTTTGTTCTGCATTCCTTGCCTCCTTCCGCATACTACAGAGGAGTTTCCAATGATTATATGTTTGAATCTGTTATCTCCAGATACAAGGAGGGTGCTCTTGTATTGGATAAAAATGTCATACATGATGCTGAAAATGTCCCCACTGGTCGTCGAAGGGATTATGTTCCATCATCAGAGCCAGGCTCACGGCTTCCCCATATGGAAGTGAAATCATTATCAAGTGTTTCTGATGAGGTATACTGGATCATTGCAGCTGATCCATTGCTTATATTTGAATTTCTTTGGTTGGTAAATAATAGTTATTCTTTATATAACCAATAGAAGTTAACTCGTTTTCACATGAAATGTGTGTTTATTTTCAACATATTGTTTGAACCTTCTTTGTATTTATACATACTGCATGTTTTGTTGCTCGTTCTCACACTTCTGCTATCCTTTTGAAGGATAACTTCTCTACATTGGACCTTGTATCGGGAGATAAAGTCGAATTTGTTCTCATAATAGCACCAGTGGAGTCTTCCTACAATCTTGCTCATGCAACACTGAAGGTAGCTGAGAAACTCAAAGTTCTTGTCAAGGTATGCGTGATATGGCCATACAACCGTGCCAATAATGCCGCACCATGCTCAGTGGGGAATTACATTAACATTGTAGAAGTGAAAAAGTCCCCAAACTTGCCATCCTGGTGGGATTTGTGTGGGATGAATGATAGAGGAGCCATTCTTGTCAGGCCAGATGAGCATATTGCTTGGCGCGCAATGTCAGAGATCCGTTACCCCAGTTATGAAATGGACAAGGTTTTTTCTGTTGTTTTGGGACATGCTTATAAGAAGCCTGAAAATATTTTTGATGCACAGGTAGATTAAAGTCATTTAACAATGTTAGGGACATTATTATAAAAGATTTGATAATAAGATTACGAAAGTTGGTATTGTCAACATATCGTACATTCCCATACCCCAAAACCCCGGTGCCAGTGTGCTAAACTTGATCTGTACTAGCATTTCTGAAAATGTTGTTGCTGCACTGGCTGTTTAAACAATGTATTATCATAGAAAATACGAAGTATTGTTTATGAACCAGGTTGTTCCAAGGGTGATTCTAATTTGGACTAGTATTTGCTAATAAAATTCGATGCTAACCTATGATCACATGATCCATATCTTGGATGGGTAGTTATTGAGGCCTAAAGTATATGTTTGTTTCATGAAGTGCTCAAAAGTCATCCCAATGATATTTGGTATGCTAGCATGAAGCTCTGTGACAATCATGGTAAAAATTTATTACGCATGCTATACTCCCATAACTCATTATACATAGTAATGTACTTGTATACTAATAACCCCCATAACATGACTATGAAACTTCAGGTGAATGCGACAAGAAATAACTTTTTTTTTGGTATGTCACCGGTAACAATATAACAAGAACATTGATCATGTGATAAGAAAAGAGGCGAGCATTGATTTTGGGACTCTTTAACATTCCATCATAATATCAAGTGTCATCCAACATCGAGCTTAGCTCACCGGTAATATTTTTGATGATAGAACCCTAGATAGGTAATAGAGCTAAAAAGGATGCAGAACAAGTTTTTTTTTTTTTTTTTTTGACAATAGCAGATGCAGAACAAGTTGAGATTATGTTTATCTTATGCTTTGACTGAGCATAATTTTAATCTGCAAAGTTGAATGGAACCTGATTATCTAAACCAAATTGTAAGACCCAACTTATTCCTAAAAATCTAAATGATTCAATACCCAAAATATTGACGGGGACTAATATTAATTGATTGACATTCAAAACATCAAATAATCAACAAATCTACATAAGCCTAACCAAAAAAATTTTCACCCAAGTGAAACTAAAAAAAAATATAAAAAATGGTAATGCAAAGTATGAGATATTGAACACAAGATGACACTCAGTATGAGGGAAAAAAAAGGAATAATAATACAATAATACCATAACATCCAACACCACAGTTTAACGCTGTCAAAAAAAAAAAAACAATTTAAGATTCATCTTTCTGCAACAAATGCTAGATTTACAACCAATGAGAAAAGTCAAATGTATATGTTTTAGATTTTTCCAAAAAAAAAAAAAGAAAGAAAAAAGAAAATAATGATAAAGCAGAATTGCAGAGTATGAGATATTGAACAGAAGATGACACAAAATATGAGAATTTTTTTTTAAAAGAGAACTACAGCTTTGTCAAAGACAGTGTCCTTGATGCAGTACATCTATTTTCCATCTAGGTAGTACAATAATACCCTTACATCCAACTTCACAGCTTAGATGCATCTTTCTGCAACAAATGCTAGTTTTACTACAAATGACAAAGGTTATATGTATATCTTTTAGTTGTCTGGAAAGCTACCTTGTAGAGACTTGCAGTAGCAGACCTCGAATCTCTGACAAAACTAGTCCTCTAATGAATATGAATAAGTTAAATGTTTCTAACGAGAACAATATCAGAAATCCTTGTTTGATGCTATCAATTTTACGGACATATATGCAGGTTACAACTGGTGATGGCTTGAATTGTGATGAATGGCAATGATATCTTCTACAGTGTAATCCGAGTAGCAATGCTGATGATCATATAAATCATACTAGCTGTTATGATACCCAACAATCCACCAGCAATGACCTGTGATCATTTAGAGAATGAAACAAAAAATATTCAGCATCCTTCCATCAAGAAAATAAATGATGAGGAAATTTGATGTGATTTATATGATGTGCATCAGAACCTATGCCAATCAACTCTTCATATCACCTCTACAATTTGAACACATCCTTGACACTTTTGACACAAGTATGGACACTTGATGAAACACTTGGTAGAAAATCCTATGTTTGGAGTAATTATTTGTATGTGAATAACACAGACTAGAATTACACCTCAGAATTATGTTTGAAGTAAAAAGGAGACTTTTTCTTGCTTGTTCGAACATAAAAACCAGAGGCATTTTTGAACAGGTGAACCCTCTTTTATTTGCGAGGGGGTGGTGTTGGGTTGGGGGGGAGAAGGGTGATTCAAAAAGTGAAGCCAATCCCCAGAAATTAGCATATTCAATTTCCCTTTTGCAGCTTAGTCTACTTTCTGCAAATCTTAGTCTGATATAAAATCTCAAGTCAGAAAATTGATGTGAGATTTATCTGGCATACAAATTAGATCCTATTATACTCAAATCTTCATACCATCTCTAGTATTTATATTGCATCCTTGACACTTTGACTTGAGTCCACTTGAAACTTCATTTGGACAAGAAAACCCTTTGTTTGGACACAATTATTCGAATCTGAGTAACGAAGATTAAATTATAGCTCAGAAGTATCTTTCATATTAAAAGGAGATTATTTTTTCTTGCTCGTTCAAACATACAAATCATTAATCTTTAGTCTGCAATTATATAAATGCTTTTGACCAACCTGAGGAGGAGTATGGCCAAGAAGCTCCCGCAATGGTCTACTTTCTGCAAGAGGATGTTCAGCAGGTAGTCCATACACTATCTGGTTTAGCACCTGCAGAATAAGAGTGATCAGAATGTGGTGAGAGATAAATGCTATACAAGCAAATAAATTTGTCACAATGAGAACTAGCAGGACGTGTAAAAGCAACCTCTGCTTGCCGCCCAGCATGTAATCTCACACCAGTTGCATCATACATGACCTGCGAAGAGACTAGCTTGAGTATATACGAGAATAAAAAATCTTTTTTCAACAATAATTCAGTTTCATGATTACATAGTATAGCAACTAATTTAAAATCACCAAATATGTATAATGTACAAAATGTTGATAGATTTTACACACAGGGATAACCCAAGGTATCTAAGAAAGCAAAGACAAAATATTCAGTGTATATTAGCCTCTCAGATAACTAAAAAAGGCAAATTATTCTAATCATAAAAATTAGTTAATTGAGCCAACAGCTCACGATTATCAACACCAAAAGGTTATTCCAACAGGAGTGTTTTGGAGAAGGTAAAGATAGTTTTTCTATGGTTACTGCACCATTATAGATGAGAGGCCAGCAAAGGTAAAAAAGACAGCAGCAAAAGAAATTTATAAGAAACAAGAGGTGCAAATCGTGCAATACATAGTTCTCAGAACAGGACACAATAACATTTAAACCTTGAAGCCAGCCATAAATTCATACAACATGCACATAGACCCTTATAAAGCTCCCCCAGCCCCCCTTTTCCCTGAATCCACCAAAAAAATATATAAAAGAAAAACAGGGGGAAAATCACCCGACTTTTCATAAGTGCCTGTTTACGCAATCATCCATTCAGAAGAAGAGAGGACAGGGCAGAGCATACCACACAGGCTAAGATCAATGCAGCGGCAAAAACTGAACCTCCAAAACCATCTTGAAGCCCAATGGCAGCAGCTAGAGCTGTGACTGTGGCAGAATGGGATGACGGCATACCACCAGAACCAATGAGCTGTTTAAGATCCCATCTTCTTTCCTTGTACCTGAAAATCTATCAAACCTTAAGCCTCTTAGGATAAAATAATATACAGGTATTCTTATCAGCAAATGAAAGATAGAGTTACTGAATTAGAATAGTTCTAATCATGGAATACCTAACTATCTAACCAAAAATTGATGAAGAAAACCATGATATAAAAAAACCCCACAAAATCAATTACAAAGTATAAATAGCAATATAACATTTTGGTTGCCAGGATTGAAACCAAAATACAATATTGTAACTTCATATCTCTATCTTATGGATTGATGATGCAACTCATCAAGAGTATTTTTCTTCAAACCCTATCTATTATGCTCGTTTTATTGCTTCCTAACGAATGTGATGAAGTAACTAGTCAAAACTGGCTTCTATGTGTCTATGGAGAAGACTCGTGACTCGACACACCACTTGTTCTTTAGCTGTGGTTTGTTAAGAAAGTCTATGGCAACCATAGATATTTGAGGTCTGATGGAAAATGCTAAGGACAGGGACATTCTGCTAAAACTGAGGTGGACGGTCACTACTCTGAAAGTCTGAAGCAGAGATATAGTAGAAGAGGACTGAAAGGGTCTTTTAGTAAGAGGTAGAGATCACATGTAGCATTACAATAAGATGTTAGGCTATATATAAAAGAACAATTTAAGCCTATACAGTCAAACGAAGAGATACATTAAGCAATTGGAAATCTATTCCGTCAGGATCCTGACAGATTTCTGCTAAATTTTAGTGCCTTATTTCCAGGGCTGCGAGAAAATTGCACCAATGTGGCATGTGCTTTGGCAACATTGAACTAAACAATGGTTGGGCAAGGAATTTGATGCATATTTCACTTGGCTTATAGCCTTCATAGATTCCAGTTCTTTGACAGGGAGCGGAGGCCTTCTGTCCAGGAATGTGGATATACAATGAATCTATTTGGGAAGTGTGAAGTAATTTTAATGGAAACCTTCAATTCTTCAAATAAGATGAATTAGACATGATTGAAATGAAGGTTTGCAAAAAAAGTTTGTGTTCTTTAAACACAGATGAAGGCTCAGGTTCTAATTTTTCTCATTGTGATTTCCATGAAGTGGATTCATCTGAAATTATCGAAAGCTATACAAACATCTTTAGACCATGGAAAGCAAGCGCTCAGGTTGATATTCAAAGAGGTTAGTGAGCTATACATTGTAATTGAAATCATTCTATCCTCAACTCATAATCTTGATAACATTTAAATTTCATCCAAACTCCTACCATTTCAATACATGTGTATTTTGAACTCCTACCATTATGTTACATGTACATTTCGATGACCAATCGAAACCACAATCACATATTCGCCTCCAGTGTCAACATTTAATCCAAAATCCCAGTAACAACCCCATATATCAGCCACAGTATCTTGAGTGATCTACGAGTGATATACTATATGACCATATCACTAAAAAATGGCAAAGAATCTGAAATCATCCTTTTTCTCAACGTATATTATATGATCATTACCAACCTCGTAACTAAATTGATTCTTGATTGTAACCAACAAGCCCTCTCACGTAATTACACAGATTTCGAGCGAATGCCACGAATTGGCCCCAAATGATAAAGTCTTCTAAATCTCAGCACGATTATTAGACCCGACTAATCCAATATTAGACCACTCAACAACTATCTAGGCCTATCATTCGCAACTATCATGCCAATTTCACACAAAAACACATTCTTTTCACCCATTTTAATTCAAGCATCAAGATAATCAAGAATGCATCAAACATCAGCTACAAATCATCAAGATAAACTCAAATTCAAATTCAAGCAGAAAAATAATCAAGAACACCAACAATTTCCATAAAAAAACCTTAAAAAATCCAATTTTGCGCATCGATAAAATAATTAAAAATCAAGGTCAACCCTAAATCACAAAAAACAATAACAACAAATTACAGATCCAAAATTAGCAAAAACCAAACAAAATTCAGCTAAAAAAAAGGTTAGAAAATGTACCAGGTAGTCAAGACTTTGATCGATTGAGCTAGAATAAAAGCAATAAACGCAGAAATCAGAGGAACATTGGTGAAGATTGAAGATGAATTCGAAGACGCATCAAATGAAGAAGACGAAGAAGTAGAAGGTGAAACTGGAATGTTCGACATCGTAGCCGCCATTAATGATCGAGAAAACCTCGACCCGCCATTTTCCATTGAAGGTTATGGTGATTCAATCGAAACGTTTCTGAAAATTAAGGGTTTTATTTTTTGGCTTTCTTTTTTCTTTTTACTTAGTTTGTTTGTTTTTTTTTTTTTTTTTTTTTTTGGTTTAATCGTTAGTTAGGATTTATTATGGGAAGAGAAAGAGGGAGAGTAACAAACCAGAAGTCTCCTCAATCCTCAATTCCTCATAGCATAATATTGGTGGAATATTCTTTACATGCCTTGGTAGTGTAAATCAACAAATCTATTGGTATCGGACTATTGACAAATAAGGAACCTTGCCACGATTATTATGAGGTTTTTTTATTCGTCAAAAAAGAATTTGAGTTGTGGATAGAGTTATGTTTAAAATTAGACAAAATTTAAGTAGTTTTAAGCTAAATATTTGAATACTCTTTTATATTTGGAAGCATTGGTTCAATAATAAGATATTCAAAAACTTAAATATAAGTAAAATTATAACAAATTTTAGGTATTGCATAATTGCATGTGGTTTATAGTTCTATTAATAAGAAAATTTTGCAAGTCGTCCGAGATTGATAATATCCTAAAAGGCCCCTAATATGAGCGCGCTTGTGTCAAATCTCTTTCAATTTATAGTACTTGATGATCTGAACTCTAAATTTGATGGAAAACTTCTTGTAGAATATAAGCTTTTGATATATTGAAAAGTGCAAAAACAACTCAATCCAAGATACATCATCGCACAACATTTTGTTATTGAACTTTCTTTCGATACAAGTAGAAGCTAATTAAACATTTGACTAAACATTTGAACTACTTATATATTTTTAGAACAAGCAATATGCCATCATTTTCTCTATGGAGTATTATACTCTCTCTCTCCATACGAAGGTCTCAAATTGGCAAAGAAACAATAATTGATTTTTTGAATATTAAAGAAGATTATCAATAACAAGCTAAACAACACTTAGAGTAAAAAAAAAATAATAATAAAAAATAAAAAATAAAAATCTATTTGTAAGATTTCAAAACAAATTTCAACTTCTATACAATTAATGTCTTTGCTTTTGCTCCACTACTATTTGGCAAAATCTTTATTATGTTTTTTTTACGGATTTTTCACCAAATGTCCATGAGTTATTTTTTTATTCACCACATATCCATGAAATTTTTCAAATTCACCATACACACTTGAGTTTTACAAAAAATCATGACATGTCCTTAATGATTAACGACAGCTAATTCCGTTTGTCATTAGGGTGAATTATGTCATGTGGCAACATGTTATTGGTTATTATTTAAATTGATTAATTATTATAAAAAAAAACTTAAAAAAAACCCACTTGCCACCAACGAGCCACCTTAGCCCAACCACCTCCCCACAACCGCCACCCAACCAGGTTCCTCACTCCCGGTGCCTAGACCCCTTCCTCACCGCACTGGTGCTGCCCATCCCCTAAGCCATGCTCCAGAACCACTATACCCCCTCCCTCCTCTTCAACTCTAAAACCCCTCTCCGATTTCCCACCTTAGCCAAACATTATAAACCACCCAAAACCCGTTCGCCAGCAGCCCAAGTCCCCTCCCCGACATCGACGCCGCCTACTTGAGCCAAAACTAGCATCCTAAAACCGTTAAACCCCAAAATCAAAACCTTATAAATCAAAAACTAGGGTTTCGATTTAGGGTTTTTATTTTTTATTTTGGGGTTCCGTTGAGGTGGTTCAGGGGAAGCGACAGTTTAGGTTCGCCAGCGCAGGGCCGGTGGTGGGGAGGGGGTTTCAAAGGAGAGAGAAGGGGGCGGTTTTAGGTTTGAGGAAAGGGTGGTTCAAGGGTTCCAGCAAGTGGGGTGTCAGATTGGCGGTGGCGCCGGCGCGGGGGTTTAGGCGAAATCCTCACCAGTAGGGACAAGTTGGCGGGCGGGAGTGGCGGGACTGGGCTGGTGGTTGGTGGGTTTTTATTTTTTATTTGTTTTATTTTTTTAATAATTAATTAAATATTTATTTTAAAATTAATTAAAATAATATAAATGACAACCTATCATAAGCTGCCACGTGGCAAATTAAGGCCCCGTTTTTTAGAGTTGTTCTGCTCTACTTTGCTCTCTACTCTATTTTCAAATAATAATTTATAATAACAATAATAATAATTACTAATATTAAAAATAATTATAATAATTATTAATTTAATAATAATAATTATTATTATTTTCAATAATAATAATTAATAATTCAAAATATTAAGAATTGATATTTAATAATATTATTAAGTAATAATTTCTAATAATTATAAAAAAAAATTCAAAAAAAAAATATAATAATAATAATAAATAATAATAATTTTTTTTGAAATAAAAATAATAACAATTTCTACTATTTACCTAGAATAATAATAACAACAGTTAATATTTTTTTTAGGGAATTGTAATAATAAATATTTTTTTTTTTTTTTTGTGGAAAAGCAATACTTAATATTTTATAATAATACTAAATAAATAATTTTATTTAATAATAATAACCAATATGATATAAAAAGAATAAAAAAAACTGCAAAAAAGTTGTGTGCTTTAAAATATGTGATAACAACGAAGATCAAAGCAACAATGAAGATGATAACAACGAAGATTAAAGCGACAATGAAGATGATAACAACGAAGATCAAAGCGACAATGAAGATGATGAAAATGACGATCATATGGAAGTAGATGGTTAATTCACCACGATGTTAAACTCTTATCTAATTATGTTTCTATTTTGATATGCGGTTGTAATAATTTGAAGATGTTAAACTATTATCTTTTATCTTTCTACTATTAACATATGTTAAATATGGTACACATTTATTTATGTTTTCACTAACCTAAATCAATTGTATATGCACTTAATAATAGTAATAATAATCATAATAAAATTAATAATGATAATAAATATAATAATAACAATAACAATAATATAATAATAATTTCTTGTAAATTGATTGACTTTGTAGGTTTTTTGATATTTATATAATAATAATAATAATAATAATAATAATAATAATAATAATAATAATAATAATAATAATAATAATAATAATAATAATAATAATAATAAATTAATAATAATAACAACAACAACAATAATAATGATGTCGAAATCTGCTATGCTCGGCTCGGCTTTGCTCTTTATCCTGAAATCTGCTCTGCTGAAATCTAATATGCTCTGCTGACCCCTGCTTTGCTCTGCCCAGGCCAGAAGCTCAAAAGAACAGGGCCTAAGCCTATTTTTTTTTGTAAAATTAGGGGCATATGGTGAATATGAAAATTTTCATGGGTATATGGTCAATAAAAAATAACTCAGGGCCATTTGGTGAAAAATCCATTTTCTTTTAATCATGGGTGTAAAAAACACATGTTTCAATGAAAATCTACAATACAATCAATATATAAAAGATAAAAACAAGGGAATATATATTTCCAAATTGTCAATTTTGTAAACCGATAAACAAGGATCTAAAGGGAGTACGTAGCTAAATCCATATCAATGACAGGAGAACAAACTATCAAATTTCGTTGGCATCATTAGCCAGTGTAGCTCCTTTTATATATAATAAAATAATACAGTAATTAAAAAAAGTGGTACTTATTACCATATTAAACTATGAAAGCCCTAATAAACCCATTGATGGACGACGCTAGGGTTTTGAAACATAGATATATAGTAACATTGAAAGTTCACTAATTCAATTAAAAAAAAAAAAATCATTACGTAGGATTCAAAATTATGTTAATAATATGTAATGAGTATCTTTATTTTTTTGTGAAATAATGCTATACTTATACTTGTATGTATATAGTGAAAAAACTTAAATGAACAAAGTAGACTTTGTTCACTTCATCTTATTTTTGTTAAACTAATTTACTTATTTTTAAATTAAATGAACTGTTATGATAATATCTAAATATGGATGACTATTATCCCATGTACATTATATATATCCAGTACTAGATGGAATATGAAATACAACGTAACAATCTTCCCTCATCTCTCTTTATTTTCTCTTCCATATTTAACACGTTATCAGCACCAATGCTAGTCAACTGAGTAGGATTACCAAACATTTTTCTAGAATCCCATATTATTATTATTATCATGTAAGTATGATCGTAGCCCATAACAATTATAATTTAACATTTATCTAATTTTGCATGCTTATTTATTGGAATATCAACATATATAATGAATACAGAGCATGATAAATAATTTAAGGTTCCATTCTTATTTTTCTCCATGCTAACGTTCTCATCTTCTATTTCGTTCTTATTTATGCATGACTTGTATCAGGATTATTTATGCATGATTATAACGTTTAGTACATATTTTGGATACTATTTATATATACTTATCTTTTAATATTATTTTGTATAGTGAAAAATGTCGAACCTTGCCAAGCTCGAATTTGTGGCCCTTGATATTACCGGAAAGAATTATTTATCATGGGTGTTAGATGCTGAAATACACCTAGATGCTAAAGGGCTTGGTGAAACAATAAAAGAGGCTAATAAGGCAACACCTCAAGATAAGGCTAAAGCCATGATTTTTCTTCGCCATCACCTCCATGAAGGGCTCAAAAATGAATATTTAACTGTGAAAGACCCACAAATCCTTTGGAGTAATCTAAAAGAAAGGTATGACCACCAAAAAACAGTGATACTCCCTAGAGCTCGTTATGAATGGGTGAATTTGAGATTGCAAGATTTTAAATCTGTTAGTGAATATAACTCAGATATGTTTAAAATAACTTTTCAATTGAAATTATGTGGAGAAAATATTACTGATGCAGAAATGCTTGAAAAGACATACTCCACTTTGCATGCTAATAATATTGTCCTGCAGACACAATATAGAGAAAAAGGTTTTAAAAAATATTCTGTATTAATATCTTGTCTTCTTGTGGCTGAGCAAAATAACGAGCTGTTAATAAAAAATCATGGATCACGTCCTACTGGCTCTACTCCATTCCCTGAAGCGAATGTGACAACCCATAACGGGAAAGAAACTAAAAACAGAGACCATTCCAGCAGTAGTGGCCGAGGTAGAGGTCGTGGTCGTGGCCAATGGCGCGGCCGGGGTCGTGGACGTGGATATGGTAGAGGTCGTGGAGGTCATTTCACAAACTCACATTCCCACCAGAAGTGGGAACGTAGGGATGAAGGTCATTGGTCTCGGGTTTGTAGAACTCCAAAGCATCTTATTGAACTTTACCAAGAATCATTGAAGAAAGGAAAGAAAGTTGAGGCAAACCTTGTTCTTGAAGATGGTGAAGGTGATTTTGATTTTGGCAATGCCAATCAATTTGATGTTGGTGATTTCCTTACTTCCCCGAAAGGGAATAATTTTGATTTTGGCAGTACAACTCATTTAGAAGTTGCCGATTTCTTCACTGCCCCAGAAGGGAATAATTAAAATTATATTGTTTTATGTTAGTTTTAAGTATTAGACTTATTTTTGCTTATTCTAGTGATTTATTTAAGTTTATTTCTTTCGTTGTAATAAGGATTTTTGCTTTATAAATTTATGAACTATTTAAGTGTTTTTATTGATTTATTTGTTTTATCATCTTTATTTTTATGCTTAATATTTTGACATGTATTTTATTTCATGAAGAACATGGATATTACTCAAGTTCAATTTGCTATGAATGGTGAAGAATTATGTCTTGCTGACAGTGCAACTACACATACAATACTTAAAAATAAAAATATTTCTCTCATTTGATGATGAAAAGGATTAATGTAAGTACCATATCGGGTAGTACAAATATCATTGAGGGCTCCGGAAGAGCCACTATAAAGTTGCCTTGGGGAACTGAAATTAAAATAATTGATGCTTTATACTCCCCATTGTCTCAGAGAAATTTATTAAGTTTTAAGGATATTCGCAACAATGGTTATCATATTGAGACAATCAATGAAGAAAATAACGAATTCCTTCAAATCACAAATATAAATCAAGGCTCAAAACATGTTTTGGAGAAACTACCAACATTCTCTAGTGGTTTGTACTACACAAAAATCAATGCTATTGAAGCTCATGCTATAGTAAACCAGAAGTTTACCGATGATTTTGTTGTTTGGCATGACCGGTTAGGCCATCCCGGTTCAATAATGATGCGAAAAATAATTACGAATTCATGTGGACATTCTTTGAAGAGCCAGCAGATTCTTCATAATAATTTTTCATGTGTTGCACCATCACCAGCAGATTCTTCGGAAGGCAAGTTGATTATTCGCCCATCACCAGCTAAAATTAATTTTGAATCAATTAGTTTTCTGGAACGTATACAAGGAGATATTTGTAGGCCCATACATCCCCCATGTGGACCATTTAGATATTTTATGGTTTTAATTGATGCATCAACTAGATGGTCACATGTGTCTTTGTTATCAACTCGTAACCTGGCGTTTGCGAGATTACTTGCCCAATTGATTAAGTTACGGGCACATTTTCCAGATACTCCCATTAAGACTATTCGGCTTGACAATGCTGGTGAATTTACATCTCAAGCTTTTAATGATTATTGCATGTCCATTGGGATAAATGTTGAACATCCTGTAGCACATGTTCATACACAAAACGGTCTGGCAGAGACATTAATAAAACGTATTCAGTTAATTGCTAGACCATTGCTTATGAAATCCAATCTCCCAATTTCTGCTTGGGGACATGCTATATTACATGCAACAACACTAATTCGCATTAGGCCAACAAGTTATCACAAGTTCTCCTCATTACAATTGGTTTATGGTCAGGAACCAAATATTTCCCATCTAAGAATTTTTGGATGTGCGGTTTATGTTCCAATAGCTCCACCACAACGCACTAAGATGGGTCCTCAAAGGAGGTTGGGGATATATGTTGGGATATATGTTGGGTTTGAATCCCCGTCAATAATTAAATATCTTGAGCCTACAACAGGGGGTTTATTTACGGCTCGTTTTGCAGATTGTCATTTTAACGAGTCACATTTCCCAACATTAGGGGGAGAAAAGAGAGAGCTGGAAAATGAAATTAAATGGAATGAATTATCATTATCCTATCTTGATCCTCGAACTAAACAATGTGAACTGGAAGTTCAAAAGATAATTCATTTACAAAGTTTAGCGAATCAATTGCCAGACTCGTTTGCTGACCCAAAAAGAGTGACCAAGTCACATATTTCAGCTGTTAATGCTCCATTTAAAATAGATGTCCCGGAAGTAATGAAGTAAAGAAGGCTAATAATAACAATAATGATAATAATAATAATAGTTTTTCTTGAAAACAATAATTTTTTTTTTTTTTTTTTTTGAGGCCACAATAATTTGAAAATTACAATAATTGTACTATGTTTCAAAATAAAATCTTGATAATGATTACTATGTAATTAGTAGTAAAATAAGTTATCTAATCTTGTCCAGTTTACTCGAAATGTGATATAAGTTGATGTGATTTGATCATATATTATATACTTGTATAAGACTTTATATGAAATTATGTTTTCCAATGAAATGTACTCCTAATAATTTTCATACTCATGTATTCTAATTTTTATGATTTGAATCGATGATCCAAATACTTTATAATAAAAAAAGGGAGGTGTTAAATACCGCCATTCAAAATGATCAAAACCGCCAACATTTAGTGTGAATTGACAACCATACCCTTAGTATTTCACCACCATCTTCCCTCTTGCCACCAATCACGAACACCTTGACACCACCTCCCCAATTGACGACTAACACCACCACCACACTGACCGGCGATGACGACCACCACCACACCACCTTGCCGGCGACCCACCACATCCCCCTCAAAGATGACCCACCACTTTCCCTCTTTGGCGGAGAGGTGGTGGTTTTTTTTTCTAGCAACCGTACCAACCGGAGCTCAAAACCGGTTACCGGGCACGATAACCGATTTTGGGACTCCGGTTACCATGGAATCGGTTAAGGTGCACGATACCAAAGCCCAAAACCAGTTACCGTGCGCGGTAACCGGAGCCCAAAATCGGTTACCGTGGACGATAACCGGAGCCCAAAACCGGTTAGCGTGCACGATAATCGGTTTTGGGCTCCGGTTATCGCTCACGGTAACCGATTTTGGGCTCCGGTTACCGCGGTTGCCTGAAATAAAAAAAATATATTAAACCACCACCTTCCCGCTGGCGAGGGAAGGTGGTGGGTCATCATAGAGGAGGGTATGGTGGGTAGCCGATCAGGGTGGTGGTGGTCATCGCCGATCAGAAGGGGTTGTGGGTCGCCGGGAGGATAAGGGGTGGTGAAGTAATAAGGGTACGATTGTCCATTCACACCGAATGTTGGCGGTGGTGATCATTTTTATTGGCGGTGTTTAGCAATTCACTAAAAGAATTTATATAATAAGGTGAAGTAATGATTTTTTTTTTAAAAAATTTTTATAAAAAATTATTGGGTCTTTAGTAGTTATTACCATATCCATAAACACATTTTTTTTCAAATGGCCTAAATTGCATATTATTATTAGAAAGATATTGTCGAAATTTTATTAATATCAAAAATTTTTAAAAAATGTTTATTTATTTAAATTTGTATTATTAGTATAGTTGGGTCGACGTGCTTGGCCACTCGTGAAATTTGCAAATTCAAAGGTTCTCCGGTTCTCTCTCTCTCCCTCACACTCCCACATTCCATCATTCTTCTCTCTCCAATTTTTAGGGTTTTTTCTTCATCAATCTTCTCATTCTTTTTCACATTTTCTCTTGTTCTTTATCTCTGGTAATCCCCTTTTCCTTTTAAGCTTCATTTCTCTAATTTCTGCACCATTTTCCGGTTTGAATTCTGGGTTTTTATAGATTGTTTATTAGAGTTTTAATCATTATGGGATTGCATTTTGTGTTTAGTTTCATAAATGTGGTATCTTTTTGCTTGATTACGTCACATTGAATATATAATTTGTTTATAATTTGTGTGGTGTGGTTGAATTTGGTGCAAAATTGCTTTAACTGGGTTGAATGTTTGATCTAATTTGGATTTCAGTTTGTATGTAAATGAATTTTGATGTAGGATTTAATCTATGATTGTGATATTAAAACCCAACTAACCCAAATGCTGGTCTGAAAGTCCTTAAGATCTTTAAAATTTCTCTATGATATGCATTTTAAGCATGTTGTGGTGTTAATTTTCAATTTAATTCTCCCATAATATGATCCACATTTGGGTGGTTTGTTTTATTGCGACAGTATTTCACTATTTTGATATCAATTTTATTAATGAACCCGGATCCTGGATCGTTTAACGCAATGACTTGTGAATTATTGTTTTGGTCACTACTCTTCCTTTCCTCTTTAAAAGGGCACATTTGGTTTGAGCTTGTTAGAGGTTATTTTTAAAGGAATATCAATTACCCTTGATAGTTTTTACAAATGTTGAGGAGAAGCATCTTTTCATGATACTAGTTGTCTGATTCTAAAATTGAAGGAGTAATATGGTAAAATTTATAATTAAACATATGAGATATGAAGAGTGATCTATAAAACTTAGATGTAGGTAGTATTCTTATTAGTATATTGTGGACAATTCTTGTTGTTGAGAACTTAAATACATTTGGATTGTTAACATTATTGTTTGTAAAACAGAATTGGATATGTTTTAAAATTCTGATTTTTTGTTAGAAAACTTAAATTTGCCATCGAGGATATTTATTAGACCTTTATATGTCTTTGATCAGATAATTGAAGATGGCAGATGGTGAGGATATTCAGCCCCTTGTTTGTGACAATGGAACTGGAATGGTTAAGGTAAATTCTTTTCTATGAATGAGCTACACCTGTGCTTTCATGAACGGAGGCTCTTAGTGTGCTATTTATTTATTTATGACGACAACTATTTCATGGCATGGTTAAGTATGAGGGGTGGACTGTGGACTTTGCCATGTTAAAAGATTTTATTGGCTTGATTGGATATGTTAGTTTTAGGATAGGAAATTAAGCAGTACACCCTGTCATCCGTGTACTTTGGTCAGGGACTTGCAGCGGTGGTTCTTTGGTATAAATGTCTTTAACTGTGCCGTCCATTTGTATTTCTATTCATTTGCAATTCATTCATCTAAATACTCAATGTAGGCTGGATTTGCTGGGGATGATGCTCCAAGAGCTGTGTTCCCTAGCATTGTTGGCCGCCCCCGTCACACTGGTGTGATGGTTGGCATGGGCCAAAAAGATGCATATGTGGGGGACGAAGCTCAATCAAAGCGTGGAATTTTGACCCTGAAATATCCAATTGAGCATGGTATAGTCAGCAACTGGGATGACATGGAAAAGATATGGCATCATACCTTCTATAACGAGCTCCGTGTTGCTCCAGAAGAGCACCCTGTTCTCCTCACTGAAGCCCCTCTCAATCCTAAGGCTAATCGTGAAAAGATGACTCAAATCATGTTCGAGACTTTCAATGCTCCTGCTATGTATGTTGCAATTCAGGCTGTTCTTTCACTGTATGCTAGTGGTCGTACAACTGGTAAGAACCCTGTATGATCTAAGCTTTACTTTTAAATTAGCTTCAGTCTTTTGAAAGGTTACCTTTTATTTGTGTTGCTTCTAATAGATGATGCTTTTTTGGGGTATCAGGCCATTTATCTGGATAAGTTGATAGTTGGATTAGGAAGCCACTATGGATAGATTCTGATTGATATTGTAGTTTGTATGTAGAAAGGTCCTCTAAAAAAAGTATGTTCTGTTGGACCATTTTTTCCAATTTTGGCCCTTTGCTGCCAGCCGCCGATATAGGCCTAGGAGTATCATGTATTTTCCTCCCCTTCCCATCAAAATGAAAAACTTTGTTCTTAATGACTTGGTCATTGATTAAGTTTACTCTTTATGCTCTTTTCTATAGATATTGATTTGATGCCAAATTATTTACTGTGTATGTTATTGCAGGTATTGTGCTGGATTCTGGAGATGGTGTCAGCCACACAGTGCCCATCTATGAAGGGTATGCTCTCCCGCATGCCATTCTTCGTCTTGACCTTGCTGGCCGAGATCTGACAGACTACATGATGAAGATTCTGACTGAACGTGGTTACTCTTTCACCACCTCAGCTGAGCGAGAAATTGTGAGGGACATGAAAGAAAAGCTTGCTTATATTGCCCTTGACTATGAGCAGGAGATGGAGACTGCAAAAACTAGCTCTGCTGTTGAGAAGAGTTATGAGCTTCCTGATGGGCAGGTGATTACTATTGGTGGTGAGAGATTCAGATGTCCTGAGGTCCTTTTCCAACCATCTTTCATTGGAATGGAAGCAGCTGGTATCCATGAAACCACCTATAATTCGATCATGAAATGTGATGTGGATATCAGGAAAGACTTGTATGGAAACATTGTACTCAGTGGTGGTACCACCATGTTCCCTGGTATTGCCGATAGAATGAGCAAGGAAATCACTGCACTAGCTCCAAGCAGCATGAAAATCAAGGTTGTGGCACCACCTGAGAGAAAATACAGTGTTTGGATCGGTGGGTCTATCTTGGCATCTCTGAGCACCTTCCAGCAGGTTTTTTTCTTTGTTTTGATCTTTTCAATCATTGTGAAATCTGAATCTTGCTTTTGGAATTTTGACATTTGCCTGTTTTTCCTGCAACTACAGATGTGGATTGCAAAGGCCGAGTATGATGAATCTGGTCCATCAATCGTGCATAGGAAGTGCTTCTAACTTCACCGTCAAAGATAAAGGTTGAAGTGAGAAACCATTGCCGTTTGTTTGGAAGAGGGGGTGTGCCTTGCACCTGATTTTGATTGGCGAGCCAAATTAGTTTGATTATTTAGTTGTTATTCTATTGTTTAGTTATCTTTTGGGACAAGTATCTTGAACGTGCAAGAAAAGTAATTTATATAAATTCATTTTCTAAACCTCTTGCTTTTCTGGTTTAATTTTACACCATCAGATAGTGTATTATGAGTATTCCTTGAAGCCGATTTTGCTATTCCACATTGACTTAGGCTTTGAAACAGACTCTTTTGCTGCCCTAATGAACTTATAACAAATCGCACGAACGGTAATCATGCTGATCTTAAAATTTGAAATAAATTTGTTTGAAAAGTTAAAGTACTCGGCGAAATTTTAAAACTCAAATCATATACTGCTGCAAATCAAGTTCCCTAAACTACTTGAAATTGGACAAGGTAACAACACCAAACAATTTAATCAAACAAAAACGAGAATAAAAGTATTTAATGTAGATAAAATCTCCTGGTTAAGGTGCGAAAAACATAACTGTTTCAATATCAACAAGTGTGTTACATAAGCCTAGTTAAACACCAATAACTCATACTCCGTATAATACTTTTAATCTATTACTATTGAGCATCACCATGGTAATAGACACAAGCTAAAAACATTTTACTTGTGGATTGCATTATCCATCATAGGAGGATACACTACAAGATGAACTCCCATCTTCCCTGGCTTGAGGTGCACCCCAATTATTCTTCGTCATAGAGGTTTTGGAAGTTCAAATCCTACTTCTGCTAGGTGACTACGAAAGTTTAACTTACCAAAAACTGACACTATTTTACTAATACAAACTATGGGGTGTAAAACAAGGCTCTCTGCTGCTGTATTTGTCAGAAGCTTTGAATCCTGCTGCCTTCTGTAATGCTAATGTACAGGGGGACTGACGTCGTACCTCTATTAAAGTATTGATCGATCATACTGCTGCACACTTATCATGGAACTGATCACTGACATGGTTCCTGCCCCTACACTTCATTTGTAGTCTTGATCTCAATGGATGGACAGTATAAAACTGTACATGACAATTTCGGAATAAGATTATGTGCAATCATGCCACAAGAGTCCAGATGTTTGATCTTGTACCAGCAGAATCATCCAGATCTATTTTGTCAAACCTATGTGACAACATCTATGTTCCGTCCTTCCCTACAAAATTAATGAGCTCCAGTTTTGCTGCTTCCATTACTGCATTAAAGTCTACATTTGTATATCTTCCCCTGCAACCCAAAAATGATAAGCAGCTTAAGATTTATAATAAATTATTATGCGGCTCTTTAAGGCACCATTGCTAGCATAGCCAACCAACTCTTCCCCCCCCCCCCCCCCCCCCCCCCAAGTTGCTTCGTATTTTTAAATCAAAAGTAATGGTCTATATTATTCTATTCAGTCTAGATGGGAGCACAATATGAAACTTATGAAAAAAACGAACAAAGTAAAAATTATCGTAAATTGACCTATTAGGTGTATAAAAGAGGGCAGTGTTCTCCAAGTTTACAGAATATAAAGAGTTGCTAGAGTCAGAGTGTGAGGCTTCAGGGTAAAAGTTCACAGGAATCAGACAGAGAGAAAAGGAACAAAAAAATAGTAACAAATTAGCTAATAACCTAATGCTCAGCCACCTTATGAACATTTTAAGGCCACATTGTTGGTTTACTGACTCAGGGTAATAGCTACATTGTCGTCAGAGGGTTCTTACTTGGAGTAACATATCTTTTCTAATAAAACCATGATTCCACTTAATGATAATTGAACCCATGCAATTACATTCTTAGCTCCGCCACTGGAAAATGGAGACCAGTAAGACTGAGGGAAATTCCTAGATTTTTTGAGGCATGGATTTGCAAACAGTAATGCTTACCAGAAATGAGTCTTTGACCAGTTTGAAGAAGGATAAGCTGGGCTAGCAATGCCATGCATTATTCTAGCAACTGCACGTGGGGTGAATTTGGTTCCTGAGCCTTGTAGAAAGACCTATTTTGCCAATTTACCAAAGGTAGAATAAAGTTCAAAAGACAGATAGTTGCCTTAAACACCAAAAAAATTTAAAGTACCAAACTGATTGTTACCTTAATATCTGCTCGAAGAAATGGGCTGCACAAATTTACATTGCTGATCAGTATATATATCAAAAAGTACTAAAATAACAAGACTTTCTGTGCTTTCGGGGAAGTTTCTAGTTTTAGGCAAAGCAACTAGGCATTTAAACATCTTACTTGAAGATTTGTATTACAAAATCTGATTTGCAAGGATCAATTATACTAATTTAAGTCTGACAATTCAGCTAAAATTAAATCTGCCGACAATAGTTACAAGTTTCAAATCACATTTAATTTGATTAGACAAAATCTTGAACCAGCACAGGTGAATAAATGCAAGTTTAAAAAAGCAGAATATTTAGCTGTTAGGCAGATTATCTCCATACAGAATAACCTGGATTAAAATACATTTAGGTTAAAAATAAGTTGGAAGCAATCCAGCTGTATATTCATGTACGTATAATATGCTCACAACATACATAAAATTTCGAGTCTTCAGCAATTTAATTAAGAAAAAATAGCACTGGAAGACTGAGTAAGATATAAATCTGATAGGGACTCAAGATAACTAGATGATGAAAGGAGGGAATATCTTATACATAGTGGATGCCAAATATCAAGTGATGCTGCATTGCTGCAACCAGCTATTTGGCTCTTATTCCAAGTTATTGAAACATCAATTATCCTGACTACTAGTCCATCAACATATACCAAAGGCATATTCAGCTATACCAAGATTCGGCAAAAAGTTATTAAGTGGTCTTCTAGCAGAGTAAAGTGAATCAGAGGAGGATTAAGACTTAACAAAGATGATAATCATTATATACAGCTCTTATAAAAGCTAATTCTGTGGCTTCTACATACAAAAAAGATGACACAATCATTAATCATACACTATGTTATTTTCCATCTTTGGCTTAACTATTAATGGTAGGATATACTACAATAAAATCGTATATACCTGTTTTGCTTGATCTTTGTGGGATATACACTGAGATTTTCTTCAGTAAAGTATTCTAAAATCATCCTCTGCAAACATGTTGTGTGCTGGACGACATCACAGCCATGTGCCCTTTCACATGAATTTACAGCAAAGGTTGCAGAATTGAACATCACATCTAATTTGCGGACCTATTTATCAGAAAAATGCAAATTATATGTAAAACATATATTAATAACTGGAAATTTTAATATTTTTCAATGGATTGATCACTGATGCAGGAACAATTATTTTTACCAAGGAGTTAAGCTGCACGGGGAATAGTATTAAACCTCCACATTCCCCACCCCCACCCCCCATCCTTCTAAAGAGAAGGAAACTATTAATCAAGTAAACACTTTCCTGTACGGTTTCATTTTACAACTCTGTTGGTGTATGCCATCATGTAGCACTTTTAAGAGCAGTTTTTTGTCCTAAAAAGTAAAAACTAGTGGAATTTAAAATATACAAGTCACAAAAATGTAAAATATAACCAGAGCAAGTCTGTCTTTACCGTGTAGGCAGGGATGTAAAAAAGCTGCAGCTTTAAAGATTGATAACTAGGTAAGTAGGTATATAGTATATACTTGCAAGAAAGAAGAAATCAAACAGCAAGTTTAATGATGCAAGTTTCCAAGCTCAAAACAAACCATTAGCATCTTGAGTTATCCCTGTAGGTTAAAGAGATGGGACTACTCTCTCTCTCTCCCTCTCTTTTTTTGGAAGGAGGGGGGGGGGGGGGGGGGGGGGGGAATGAAAAACCTTAGATATAATAAAAAATAACATAAAAAGAAGAGTACAACAGATAGTATTGCAAATACCTTACAACATTCAATTTCTGACAGCCATTTGGTCATCTGGGTTGCCAGAGAGCACAAGTCCTCAGGAACATGCATAATGATGTAGCAGTACCCAGGATCCTTCAATTCATATGTTATTTCTCCCATAGACTGAAATGCAACAAAGACTAACTTATTACCTCAGACAATAATTTGTGTTTTGGAATTTGAATACAACTTTAGTCACATAGTTTTTGATAAAAACTGTAATAACCCATTGCAATCCACCGTGGATGGTTTTAATAGTTAGCTAAACCCCACCCAATCAATCGGAAATGATTGTAATAGTCAACTGACAGCTAGTGTGACTTAGTAAAATCTCTACACATGCCTGTTTTGCTGCTTTGGGATGACTTTAAATCTTTGTTTCCAATCCAAGTAATGACTGAAGGCTTGGTGATTCTTGCATACATATTTGTGTCATGGTCTCCGTAAATTGAAAGTTTAAAAAAGCTAAAAGCTTATTTAACTCTGCAGCTTTATAATTTCTGAACTATACTTTTCTTAATTAATTGGCTTTTCACTTGATTTATGACATTCAGATTCGATAACCAAGTATCAGATATGGACATGTATCCAAGAACTAATATCTACACTTAATAAAGTTTTTGAATCCTTTCCACTCAAAATAAAATGTTTACATTGATATTGCAAAATAAAGAGACTAAGTAACACAGCTTTCACTGTAAGTTGTTCTAAAGGTTCTATGTTCATAACTTCACATACACTTCAATTAATGAGCCAAAAAATATATGACTATCACCCAAATAAAACCATTAGCCTGGCACAAAACACAAAGCTTCTCCCAGTAACAAGACTAATAACAAATTCAAGCAGCTACCCTTGCTATTGCAGAAAGTTATTTGTGTTGGCCCCCAGATAGAAATCTATTAGTTGTTGCTGCTTCTTAATAAAAAGGAATGAAGTAGAGATAAGTTAAAAACTATGCAGTTCAGTACAAACCAAAGATAAAATATTCCCAGTTGACTATCTACATTTGCTTAAAATAGACTGTCAACAGCATATTTACCATTAAAAATAAAAATAGGGAAATTGCATCCAGACCTTGAGATTTTGCAGCTGATTCAGAAATTCCACTGCTGTATGACCAATAGCATTTGCCACAGTGGGAATGTCAAACACATGTAGCCCATGCTTAGTGTCAGACCTGAAAATATTACAGCATTGAGTACAAATTCACGAGCAAAAAAATGAAATAAGCCATTTTTTTTTTCTAGTAAATAGAGCATACTTGTTCAAAATTCCTCCAATTAGAGGGTATTTGGCAGCTAATTCCATAGGAGGAGTCTGCATTGACACAAGCACACAATATACAGATGTCAATTGTCAAGAAAATATATAATATACAGATGCTAATTCCATAGGAAGAGTCTGTATGAACTATGACAAGATTGATCACCAGTATGGTGCTCTTGTTACTCAAACTAACATGTCATGATTTCTTTTCACTGGACACAAATCCGGGTAAGCGAACTAAGGCAACACTACAAGCTAAGAGACTAGAATCAACCTTATGAAAATTCAAGCTGCAAGTAACATTCATTTGTGGTAGAAGAAGCAAGTACTGAACTTCACCTAATTCCAATTGCGTTAAAATTGTTAGAATCACCTGAAATATTCAGCAGCAAACCACTCAAATCATCTGTCAAATAGTACTAAACAAAGGACAATGGTTTTTACATTTATAGCCCTCATAAGCAAACCCACAACTCTAGCAAGATGGTCAAATTGAACAGTCAGATGGGTTTCCTTTTGTGTATTATAAAATAAATTAAAATGAGGTAGAAGGAAGGAACATACATCTTCTTTGATGTCAAATCTACGAGATGCAGATTCTTTGACCAGTGAATGAATTTTTCCGTTCGGTCTTGTATCATGGTTAAAAATTTCACAAAGAAGTTTATTTACAGCATATTCATCCACACCATCACTGCCATATGAAGAATATTATCAAATAAATAACACTTCCTCTTATAATTTGGAAGAATTAATAATGATCACCTATAGCATAATGACAACACCTGTACATAAGACTGCGCAGCCTAAAATAACTGGAGTCATCAAAGAGGAGATGACAATATGATAACCTCCCATCACGTCCAGCACGTCCGATCTCCTAAATAAGCAATATGAGTATCATCAGTATTTGCAAGTTGCATTGACACTTTTGACAGTAGCACTACTGGTAGAGCAAAAGAAAACACCTGAACATACTCTTCCAAGCTTTCTGGCAGACTGTAATGAATGACCTGAAACAGAAACGAACCTCTAAAAGTCATCCTGATGAACACAAAGGGGTTCCCAAAATAAGACTTTCTTTGTTTCAGGATTGTTTTTCCAATGCTCTGTTTCTCTCCAGAAAACACTTCATGTCATCGTGTTATGTTAACTAGAATACACAGGACTCTCTTATAAAATTATAATCACAATACTAATAGGTCAGCCTAATGAACACAATACACTTGCATGACCATAACACTATCATTTGAATTACTCCCTTGTATTTTGTTCTGGATACAGTACTGAAACATTAGGTAAATAAATAGAGTAGTTCATAAGTGAGACTTTCTTACAGCTCCAACATCACTTTTGTCAAGCCCCATCCCAAATGCCACAGTTGCAACAACCTAGCATTAAAATAAAACAGATAATATAAGCCTAGATGAACTAAATGACAAGACTACAACCATTGAAATAATGTCGGCAAATGATATGTTACCACTCTGAGCTTGTTGGAACAAAATAATGCTTGGACACGACTACGATCTTTTGCCAGCATGCCACTGTGATAACTCTAAAAAGTTATCAAATATGTACTAGTCACTTATTAGTTTTTACAAAAAAGAATCCAGTATAAGTTGAAGTGAATGGACTAACCGATTTTTCTACTCACCATTGCACGAATATTGTAATCACTTAAGTATTTACTGATCATGTCCGTCTCCAACTGCACCAGGAGAGAGAGAGAGAGAGAGGGGGGGGGGGGGGGGGCGGGAGACAGAATGTCAAGATACATGTTTTCTAAAGAACAAGGAACACATGCTTGTCTATTTAATGAATACCCATTATAAATGCAGGCATGCAGCAGAATTTGCTATGATAAGACAGATACATTTCATGAAGTAAGCTAAAACTTCAAGCCATTTTAACACACTAGGAGATGCTCTTTAGTAGTCAGTAGTATCTGGTATAAGCTTTATCATCATCAAAAATATGAGATAGCGTTACCAAGTACCTGAAATTTGCAGTAAATTATGATGCTCTTGAGTTCAGAATATGGCGATGACTTGATTATTGCAATCAAATCTTTAATCCTGCCCAGCCAGCACAATGACACATGTTACACATTATACAACTGTTGATCAGGTAAAGTACGCAATATTAGAGGCATTGCGATATACATACTTGCTATTTCCACATAGAGACACAGACAACTGCAAATTGTTCCTAAGCTGATGAGTCTTCACCAGATTACATGAGGAAATGTCCAAAGCATGCATTACTGCATCCAGTGTTTTCTTCGTTGCTGTTGCGGTCATTGCCAGTATGCATCCAGCTTTCAGTTGATCACAGAGTACAGACGCCCTTAGCCTCATGTATGAAGGCCGAAAATTGTGGGACCTGAGGTAGCACATGTCAGAGAAATGAGCTGCAAATTTATTAAGTAAATATCAAACAACAAAGAATAAGGAATCCTTAAGCCACTGACCATTCAGATACACAATGAGCTTCATCAATCACTATAAGTGATATCAATGAGCAAGAGGAAATGATTGACATGAACTCTTCATTCAGAAACCTCTCTGGTGAAACAAAAAGCACCTGAATTATACCAAAGAACAGCTTTAGCTGCTACTCATATCATAATAGAGTGAACATACTAAGCTGACTTATTAACTCTAGCCATCTTTACACACTCCATCAGTTCGAAATAAGATGAATCCAAAGTTTTAGACAACAGTCTCAAAACACATCAAATGAAAGTCTTTTACTGCAATTTGAAATATTTACCTTTATGCTTCCTTCTTTTAACAGGTTTAGAGTCTCGGAAGCCTCCTCCCACGACTAAAACATACAAGTATAATACATCAACCAATTAGCAAAACATCGAACAATATACAAACAAATTACCAAAATAAGGGAGAGATAACTACCTGACTACTACTTAAGAAAGCACCATTCACAACATTAGGAAGCTGTCTTAATTGATCAATCATCAAAGCCACTAAGGGGCTTATCACAAGTGTAATCCCGGGAAAAACAATTGCTGGCAGCTGATAACACAGTGATTTACCAGCACCAGTAGGCAAAACCAACATAGTGGATTGCCCTGAAAGCACCATCTTAATAGCTTCCAACTGCCCATCTCGAAACGAATCATAACCATGTGTAAGCTTCAATAAGCTCACCAAATTCTCATCGGTCGCCTCGTTTCTAACATCTAAAACAGCTTTCTTAATCAATTCAGCTTCAGTACTTGACATTTCACTCTCCCCCTTTACCTGCTTCCCATTTTCCAACCCCAAACCTTCTTCATCATTATTTTCAACACCATTTTTCGCCCCGAATCCTCTCTTACTCCTTTTATAATAATTACTTCTTCTTGTTGAGCTAAAATTCCTATTTCTCCCCTTAAATTTGAACTTCTTATTACCATACCCATTAATATTTAACCTCACAAAATTCCCTTCACCACCACTTTTAGGCTTTTTTGCAGGCAATATACTAGAACTAGACTCACTCCTAGACCCACATCCAATCAAATTCGACGGTTTCCTAACTACCCTTTTCTTCAAACTACCTAAACTAATACCATCATCTTCACAATTAACCTCAAAATCGGGTTTCGGACCCACCCCAGATGGCAAAATTGGATCCTTTTCACTACTATCATCAAAATTAAGAGAATTCTTCTGAAATTTTGTGAAAGAATTAGACTTAGAAAAGGAACAAAAACCAGCCCTAATTGAATTGGGCCCAGAAATTTCGGGATTATTGAAAGTGGGTTTTTTAATTGGGAGAGAGAAAGATGGGAGGAGGGTGGAATCGGAAGATTGGCGAACTGAGTGTTGGATTTGAGTAGGTTTTTGCGGGAATTTTGAGGAATTTGAAGAGGGTTTTTGCTGGGTTTTTGGGGGCTTTTGCTTGACATTTGAGATGGGTTTATTGGGAAATTTCTGAGGAGGAGAAGGTGTTAAATTTCTGGGTGGAGTTGCAGAAATGTGAGAGCCATCAGAATCGCTATCTGAATCCATGAAAGTTGAAGATTTGAGTGAGGAAGAAGATGAATAAACTGTTTATTTTGCAGATAGTTGGGATTTTTCTATGGAGTTAGCAACGCCATTCTTCTATATTGCATTTTCCCGCCAAAAATGTTTACATCTTTTTTTTTGAGTCGGTAAGGAGAAGTGTTACACTTGTTTTGGGTCCAAATTTTTCACAAGTCAATTTATCTAAGTTAAACCCCGTGAAAGCAGAGAAAAAGGGCAAAATCAATGTGGATTATATTGCTAAACACCGCCAACAAAAACGATACCATTGCCAACAATTGGTGTGAAATTGTGAATGGATAATCGTACCCTTACCACTTCACCACCCCTTATCCTCCCGGCGACCCACAACCCCTTCCAATCGGTGATGACCACCACCACCCTTACCGGCGACCCACCACACCCTCCTCTATGACTATCCACCACCTCCCCTTGCCGGCGGGAAGATAGTGGTTTAACATTTTTTTTTTTTATTTCAGACAACCCCGATAACCGGAGCCCAAAATCGGTAACTGGTTACTGTGCACCTTAACCGATTTTATGGTAACCGGAGCCCAAAACTGCTCATCGTGCCCGGTAACTGGTTTTGGGCTCCGGTTGGTACGATTGCCAAAAAAAAAAAAAAAAAAAAAAAACCTCGTCTTTGAGGGGGAGGTGGTGGGTCGCCGGTCAGGGTGGTGGTGGTGGTGGTGATAGTCGTCAATTGGGGTGGTGGTGTCAAGGTGTTAGTGATTGGTGGCAAGAGGGAATATAGTGGTGAAATACTAAGGGTATGGTTGTCCATTCACACTAAATCTTGGTTTTTTATCATTTTGGATGGCGATATTTAACACCCCCCATACTAAGGAACATTTTGTTTCAAGGTGTCATTATCGCGGTGTTGTTACTTGTAATTACACGATGATAATTTTTGTTACACAATACAGTGAAAAGTTAGAAATCAACTTTTTTTTTTTTTTTTTTTTTTTTTTTTTGTGAAGCATTAAAATGCATTTATATGATGACTAAGCAACACAATGAGTAACTTATTCATAATTGAGCCCGGTGCATTAATATTATTCTTTGCACCAAGTGCACATGAGATTTGGTGGTCAGTAATTATTATTTGTACTTCTATAATAAATCTAGGATGTACAATAATGAGGTGTTGCAAGTTAGTTAATGAGTAAAAAGTAAGTTTAAAACTAAATCAACTAAAAGATCATGTCTGTTATGTGTGGAGAAAGCCACAAAAGGCAAATTATGTTATCAAGAATTGATCACACGTCATAATTCCACCCCCAAAACTTTAATTAGGTAATTATCATCAATAGAAAATTCTATATTAGAAAAATATACATATAATGATTAATGACACTAAGTGACAATTGACAAGCCAAGAAAAACCTAAAATATTTATTCCAGCTCTTTGCTGATGAATCAAATGAAACAAATATGTCAAACATCTTCTAATCAAACCTGAAAAGTAATTGAATCTGACTAAAGCAATCATGTGGTAAATGGAGCAAGAACATACATTAATTACCTCTCTAATAACATCAGCCTAATTTGACAAGAAACTTTACAAGATTATGCACCCCCCACACAAGCGTGGTACTCTGTTACAAATAATTTGGAAGCGAAAATTTTGCAATTATCTAACAAGCCCCCCCAACAAAAAACAAAACGTAACTAAAAGTTTCCGAAAAATCCTATACGATGAACATCAATCTCACATTATCGTGCAGTTGCACTTGGATTCCAATTTAGGAGGTTTCATGCTATCGGCATTGTTAGGAAGCCCAACATTCCGAACCACAGGTTCATTTGACCTCTCTTCATTTTCGGTGAGAGGAGGTTTTACCTCCGCTTCTGATGCCCGCCCCTTTTTGGCTTTCTGAGTTTTAGGTGTTCTACCACTGGTAAATCCGCGATGATCCTTTTTGTCAGAGCTACGTCTTTCTGGGATAGTGACCATTGGTCTAGAACCTTCCAATGGCTCTAGATTCTCTTTTTCTTTCTCAATCGCAATACTTGCAGCTTTATAAGCCAGATCGTGAATGATGGAGCTGCAAAAGAGAATTGTATCTGTCGCTTCTTCTAGTGTCAGACTTCTTGTCCTCCTCCCTCCCTGTTCTTCCACCGTCACAGTTGATTCCTCTGAAAGCACCAGCAAATTATCAGCCCAACTAGTTAGTCATAATATATAACATTTAATATTTTAGGATCCTTTTAAATAAGATAGCTAGCATGGGAAACTTCATGCTACAAACAAAAGAAGGTGGACTATGTAGAACATCCTAAACAAACTATATGCAAGCATAAGCAAGAATTTCTTATAAAAACCATCCAAAAGATATCACAAGTGTCAGATACAATAAACTAACTGTAAATCCGTGATGGCTGGATGTATTATGCAGCTTCTCCATAATCAGGAAGTCCATTTGGGAAGGGAGGCAGTAAAAAGTGGAGAAATCCACCAATTGTAACCACCCCTGCAAGAAACATAATTTCTTGGGTGCTTGGCTGCTCGCCAAGTTACCATATATCACTCCACACCAACACGTAAGCAGAAAACAGTTTTTTCAAATTGTGTGTGTGTTGTAGAGCCAAGGTCATAAACGAAGATAAGACTGCTCTAATTAAAGTCCAATCCGTACTTCTACTCGGTCAAGAGGATCACTAATGGATCAATCATTTTAGGTTGATTTAGCACTTATATTGCTGTTCATTTAGGCATCAAGATTTCTTTATAGAGCCTTTGATAAAAGAGAAAGTGTAATTTCACAAGGAAAAGGTTACTCAACACAACAATAATAAATTACTGTAAAGCACAATTCAGAAACAATTACATTAGACAGAAGCTCTGAATTGTCAAGATAAAAAGATATCATACCTGCAATCCCCTCAGCATGATTTGATTCCTTGGACTTTAGAGACGAAACCTTAGCATCTTCATTGTGATGTGCTGTAGATGAATGATCTTCCAACTCTTCCTTGGAGACCATATCAATTTGCGACTTTGGGGAACTAGGATGAGAATCATTGATTTCTATTTCTGACATTGTAGATGTAACACATTGAACACGATCTTCTGCGGCTTCCACGTTATCTACCCTGTTGTCTTGCACTGTATTTTCATTTTCTATAGAAGATTCAACAAATGTTGTCTCCCCGAAATTTCGGCCACTTCCTATACTTTTCAATGGGTCTTCTTCAAATTCATGGACAATATTCCCTTCATCAATACCTGCAGAAACTCGAGATTTGCCCTCGAACTCAGAGTTTACCGTTTGGTCAGCCTCAAGATCAGTTTCTCCAGAAATTGTACAGATGCCACTGTTGTCTTCACCAGATACCGCTGCCCTACAAACAGATGGAACTGCATCATGCATTTCCATAATATCTAAAGCTAGTACTTGATCAGGAGGTGATCCAGGTGTATCTCCTGCAGCAATATGCCTCATGTTGCTGACAGATCCTTCACAACTTCCATCACGAGAGCTTGTTGAATGTCCTAAACTTTGATAAACTGGAAAGGAAGTCCCTGAAAGTGAAGACCCTGTGCTCTGATGTTTTGAGCTTGCATCAGATCTCTTGCCACTGAACTGCCTCTGGACAATATCTCCATGTCTAACTGCGGTCAGATCAATGGAAGATGTAGCAGATATACTACCATGACCAATAGAGCTCCTCATTGAACTAGTCAAGTCTCTAGCATAAGATAGATCATCATAAGATATAGCACTGCTGTTGAAGTTCCTGCCATGAATCAGAGGCCCTTTATAGCTACTGGATCTATTCATTAGAAGAACTGAAATCCCAGCACCTTCAGCCACATTGATATTCCGGTTAGATTTCTCACAACAATTTTGCACCTCCTGAAAGCTGTTAGCCGTCTGAGATGAATCATTAACAGTTGTATGCTCTCCCTTTATTTGCTGCTCAGGATGCATCTGCGCACTTTCCTCCCCGGCTGACATTGAAAGAGAACTGTCCAGACAGTTTCCTCTAGGTTGATTGAACTGATCTTGTGAAATATCCCTTGAATCAGCATTACCTAGAGCAAGGGTAGAATGTGTTACATGAGATTTCTCAAAGACATCCATCAAAGGAGCTGTGGCATTCTCTGTGGTCTCTAATCTGAAAACCAAGGAAGGGTTGTTCAACAATTCTTCTTTCTGTCTGCAATCAGGACACATATTATCTTCCTTTTCTGTAAGCTCAACAGGATGATACTGGGTGCCACATCGACAACAGAGCAACACATTTTCAAGGTTATAAATTTTCATGGAATTATATATCTCATCTACTGCAACAGCTTCCACAGCACTACCATGAAGACCCGATTGATTGGAATCTCCAGCATTAGGTGCAAATGAGCTTTTTCCCGGTTCTCCAGGTTCAGCTAATGTGCCATTTCCTTCATGCCCAGTGTCCTCATTTCCAGCATCCATCTTTTCTAAGGCAAATACTTCATCTTGAATATCAGAGAAAGGGGCCCTAGCATATTCACTTGCTCCGTCATCTTCAGTATCATGTGCGCCACTTATTGCTAGGTCAGAACTAGCATTACTACTGGTGGTAACTGAAGAGTTGGACATCATAGTGCGATGGGCAGCATTGGCTTTTTCAGCATAGAAGGTAGTGCTGGGGACGCTGGATAGAAGTGGCCTGAACATATTCTGAGGACTTTTTCGGTCCTAGAAACAATAGACATTACACTATCATGAGATGTTCTATATAGCTATAATATAGAAACTAATAATATTTTATACTAATTAGGTATCTGTATAAGTCATCTGAAAAAATTGGATTCAGAAGACTTCAATGAACCAAACAACGCTTGTTCATAAAATAAAATAAAAATACTCCGCCTGTCTCATAATATATTGCATTCATTCCCTTTGGATTGTCTCAAAATATATATTACACCTCACACTCTATATTTGGTATGGGACCACTATCTCCTATCACATTTAAATTTTATTTTTTTCATCTATATACAAATCTACCCACTATCTCAAATCACATATACTTCTCTCTCCTCAATACAACTCTATTTACTACCTCCAAGGCTCCAAACACACCTACTTCTCTTTCCTTCACCTCGGGATAATATTACCCACTATCTCTAATCACATCGTTCACTCCCTCAATATAAAATTACCAACAAACTCCAATCACTGATTCTTTTTTTAACTCAATATAAAACCACTCGCTATCATTTATCACTTCTACATGTTCACTTAAATGGCCCACGATAATAAAAACATTATGGATGTAGTAGTAAAACATATGGGCAATAGGGAGAAGGGGCCAACAAACATTTTTCTTTCCCAAATTCAATTAACTTTTGTGTATGGACATCGAGAATAAGGACGTTGGTTGGGTGACTATCTAAAACCTCGAGAATCTTTAGATGATGCAGTAGATATAAGCCTAGTATTCCAGCTTTTTTGAATAACTAATAGAATCAAAAACTTTAATTCTAGGCCACTTCAATAAAAACCAATGCCATCATTACTAAACGTACAATAGCAAAAGCAGCATAAAATAATGTATAAGGGCTCAAGTGATTCACCAAAGCGACAAGACCTTATCAGTGTAATAAGTAAAACAAAAGGATTTAATATAGTATAGTACCATTTGCCGCATTGCTGAATCAAATGATCTCTTTGGAGCAGAACTTGGGGACATTGTCTTTGTGGGTTTCTTAGAGTAAGCCAATGGTCTGCCACTAGAAATGCCACTGATTCCCTTTCTTGACATAGGGCGCTCAGGTACACTCAGAGGAGCTGACTGCAAAGAATCTGTGTCATCATCACCAGAGGATGCCATAGAACCTTTACTGTGTGAGCTCAGTCTGTCTCGTTCTTGACTATGGGAAGAGCCAATGCTTCTGGAAGCAGTTGGAGACCTTGATTGCCTACCTCTGCTTGACTTAGATGCTGGCGAAGATCCCCTAACATATGATGCAGGTCGATCAGCCAAAGAAGTTCGGAGATTAGGAGGAGCCTCCAAGGAAAAACCAGGAATGTTCGACTGCCATGCCCTAATTTTTGGTGATGCAGAATTCCCACGGCTTTTACTTACAGGGGATGAACCCCTTGCCCCTGATGCAGCCACAGATCCAGAAGGTCCAGCAGTTGGCCTCCGTGACGTTGGTGTTAAAGATCTTGGAGGAGGTGTTGAAGGCTTGACTGGAGGAGGTGAGGGTCTTCTTGATGGAGTGTTGGCCCGTACAGGAACAGGACTTGTATGAGGAGCTGAAGACGGCCTTCCCCTAATTGTACTGGTGCTAGACCTAGGAGAAAGGCTCAAACGCTGCGGACTAGGACTACCTCTACTGCTTCTCTGACTTCTATCCATCTGAAAAATATAGTAATATGAGTATAGAGTAACGAATATCAAGTTATAATATAGAAGCTGCTTTTAAAAATAATCAAACGTCAAAAATTCATTGAATTTTTTTACTCACAGTAGATGATCTTGAAATGGAGATGGGCCTACTTCGAGCTCTACCACAATGTACAAGGTTATCAGGGGCAGGATCCTCATCCAATGATGGAAATAGAGGAGTGTCTGGAGGAGTTAATAACCTTCCAAATTAAGACATAGGAGATGATTTTAGAACTCTTAATTGCAATCTAATAACAGGTGCAAAATAAAAGAACAAGAAATCGTGAGGCAAATAATCTGCTTTTCATTCAAGAAATTCCAATGATACCAACCAAATAAATGACCAACCATCATAGCATATAAGCACGCCAATATTATCAAGGAGACAGCTAAAAAATAAACTAACCATTCATAATCATTCTTATCACCATCCGCATTGAGGAGATCACTGCTCTCTCCTCGAACAGGTATATTGATTCCGAGCTTTAAATCTGGGAAAGACTTCACTTTTGAAGCTGCTAATTTACAACAAATAGACAACAAAATGAAAAACAATGGTAAGGGCGTAAGGCATTAAATAACAAAGAAACCAGGGTAATCAACTAATATCAATTAAGTAATTCAAGGTAAGAGACTAGAGTCATTGGAATTACATAATAAATCTTCAAAATCATCCGTTGATTGAAGAAGAAAACTCTCGTTTTCTCTGTTCTGCAATTCACTGAATAGAGCAAGATCATCATCTCTTTCTTTAAATGATAGCCCACTCCCAAGACTGCGTCCCCTCTTATGGCTATCACCACGAGGATCCCCAACAGGCGAACGCCTTAATGATGGAGAAGGAGGCATCCCAAGTGCCTTAATCGCCCTTTTAGCTGTATGTCACACAATCCAATCCATACAACCCTAGAGCAACCGCCAACAAAGCAAACTTCAAACTCCACTCCACAGCAACAACTTGCCCCGTATAACAATTAGTCAGTTAGAACTGAGCCAGTCTAGCGTGAGCAATGATACAATTCCATTTCAGTTCGGGCCATGCCGGCTACTCAATATGCCAATTTAGATATTCTTCCTAAAATCATCGTAAACATAATCATATTAATACGAGCTTCAAATCCTTGTCCGGTCAAGCAAGATTAATGTCCAATTAATTCAATGTAGGTACACTAAAATCAATCCATAATCATATATCCTCAAATATTCCAAAAAAGTGAAACCCCTTCAAATTGCAAAACCCACAAAAACCCATATCACAAAATCTCAATAAATAACCACCCAAATAACAATTATATATATAGATTTAAGATCGTTGCTCAACACAAACCCTAGTTCATCACAAAAATCAGCATCACTTACTTAACAAAAACAACACAAAATGGCACTAAAATTAAACTATATTTCAACTTAATCATCATCAATTACCCCCCAAAACCCCAATTGACAACAAATTAAACCAACCCAATTCCTAATTCATAATTTGGGTGCTGAACTTACCAGAAATACTTCAAGTCAAAAACTATTCAGCCCCTTCAGAATTTTGATAAAGTTGCAAACTTAATCAAATCAAGAACACTTGGATCTGCTTCAAACCCAGAAAACACAAAATGTAACTTTAGATCAGACGAAGCTTCAAACACCCCAAAATTCTCACTTTCTCTCTCTACAACCTTGAAGAATTGTGCTCGAATTTTTTAGAGAGAGAAAATTGGGGACAAAATTAACAAAAACCCAATTCTTATTATTTGATTTTTTTTTGGAATTTCTGTTGGTTTCCTCCTTAACACGCCTTCATTCTCTTTCAGGTTTTGTTCTGCTCTACTACTACACAACACAACACTTCTTCTGTAAATTTTGTGCCTTTTTTTAGGGGGGATTTTTTTTTTTTTTTTTTTTTTTTTTTTTTTTTGGGTTTATCGTTTGTTGTTGTTGTTGTGTGATTATTACAGTTTTGTGCTACTGTGAATCCAGTTCAGCTGTGCCTTTCTATCTTTTTCTTTCTTTTTTCCACACTTTTTTTGTCTGCTTTATTTTTATTTCATTTTTTTTTTGGTGGGATTCTCTTCTTTGTGTGTATTTCCTCATATACGTAGTATTAAACAAGAAATTGAGATGGGTATTTTTACACAATTTATTGAATATTTGGATGTATTTGTCTATTTGAATGTGATGCTAAACAAAGACAATGCAAAGACAAATGAGTTGTTTGGTTTTAATCTCAAAGAAGAACAAAGAGAATTTTGTTTCTGATTTTCTTGTCATATATCAGTGAGTATGAAGATTGTATAATAGAGGATTGGTGTAGACGGATAGACAGAAACATTAAAGGTAATTTGCCGCTCTTTTACTTGATTAACTAATAAATAATTAATGTTTTGTTACACATGTATATATTTCATTATTTTGTGCCTGTATAAAGAGTTTTAAAAGAAACTTGATGTCTTGAGTTGTGATTATTAGCTCAATCCCGGCTTAGTATGGGGTAATAAAAATCGATTTTTCAAATATTAGATAATTTATATTATGGCGACACAAGCAAATAAAGTATCGACGTTTCGTATCATATGCAATACGTGTCATGGAAAGTTGCAATGCTTTAATGAAATCTCACTCTTATAGTTTAGCTTGTTAAGTTGATCAAATATGCTAGACATGGATAATATAACCATAAGAGAATAAAAATTTGAACCCTTAAGGACCTATTCTCTTTAGCTTGAGTTAAGTTCCTAATTTCCTTCTCTCATAAACAATTCAGTTCAATTTAGTAAACCAGAACGGCCCCTAAGATGTCATAAATGTGTACGTATATTAGTGATAGTATGGAGTTAAATATGAAACACTAGTATGGCTGCTAATCAATATTGATCATAAGAGACTAAAATTGCTCAAAATGAATATATTGTAGTTTATTTAGTAACTCCATTTGATGTACGTGAGAGTGATGGATATATCAAGTGTACGCCAAAATTAATGATTATCACTAAATCATATTTGAAAATATGAGTTAATGGTAAAGATATTATCTTGAAGATCGCATAAAATGCAGAATTAAGAAATTTCATAAAATAGAGAGAATATTAATCTGCATATCAATGGCGGATCTAGGTGATGGGTGTCGTCTGGCCTGGGTAGCACGGGCCCCTTTAAATATTTCAATTTTCTTGTTTTGGTAAATTCAGTTATATTGATGATAAAAAAGACTATATTTGTATAATGATTGACTAAGTGCCCCTCAAGACTTGCATTCTAGATTCGCCTCTATTGCGTATATATAATAAAGGGCACTTTAGCAACCACATATGCTAAAGAGTTTCACAAGATGATACCCTTTATGATATAATACTCATATTATTTACCCATCTATTTTATCTTGCTGAGAATCCTATACAATTCATTTTAATTATTTTCTAAATAAAAATTGAAGTTTTAACTTTAAAGCATCAACAAAGCGTAGTACTAAAGAATAAACAGCCACTTGGAACAGTTAGCAAAGCCTAAAAAATAAAAATGCCTTAAGAATCTGGCACAAGAATAGTGTGAGTTGAGCAATTTGTAATGTACTTAAGGGACCACTTTTCTAAAGTGAAAATAAGATTAATACTTAATTACTCAAAGATGATCCATTTGATAATGACACATGCAGGTAGTTGGAACTATTAGTTGACGGCTAATTCATCATAATTCAATAATAATATTATTGTTAATCATTAATTAACCTATAGTTAGCTACATATAATTGCCTTCGCTGACCATATTACTGATAATGCATGCTAATCAGTAGCATATACTAATGTTTGTCAAATTATGCAATAATTAATTGTAGCCACACATCATTTTCATTTGTTAATTGTTAGTCTGATGTTTTCTCCCTAACTAACTTAATTATTCTCTTTTCCTCGACTTGGAAAGAATTATTGTACTTCCCTTGTCTGCCTTTGAACATAATATTGACTACGTATACTATTTTAAGATGTTCGAAAAAGTTAATATTGATATGTGTGATTGTGTACTGTTGAATTATTTTAAATTATGTATCATCATTATTAATTAGATTTCGTGATGTGGTGAATCTGGCCATTATGTATAAGAATGGATCAAAGATTAAAGGATTTTTAAGATGTGTTCTCTTCTTCTTAGAAAAACATAAGTTTTGCGTCAAATAAATTTGAATAAGTTTCAATTTCGCAATTTGGTCTAATAAATTAGCAATTACTTTGTATATACTACTTTGTACTTATTTTGTCCATAATAGTCATTGTATTAATTCCGTTTCATAATGTTAGTCCCATATACTATTTTGAGCGTTTCAAAAAGATCTACCCATATTGAATATATTTCATTTATAACTTGATTTTTTTTGGAATTAATTGACTGTGGAATTATGACATGACTTTAAGTAAGGAAGTTTTTATCTTAAATTATGCAATTATGACTAGTGCTTTCCTAATAAAAAAATCAAAAAAGTTAAATAAGGTAAACTAATTATGAATTATGTTGTACTTTAATGTTAGATTCCAAATATATTTGTTTTCTTATTTTATGTAATTGATTCTATATGGGACTAACATTGTGAAACGGGGGGAGTATTATTTTTCTATTATGTATATTGTGTATCATTTTATTAGTATTAAGTTATTAATTATTAAAAAATGTACAACTAATAATTAACAATAAAATTAGTGATTAGTTGGTATTTGTTGTAAATTATATCAATATGGATTAAGAGATTAGTAAAAAGAAACATTATAGTATTGTTTTTTAATGGTGTTAAGGGAGTCACAAGGACGAGTGATGAGAATCGATCCTAGCTAGGATCACTTGGAATTGGGAGAGAAACTCTAACCACTTGAGCTATCCCTCACTCTTAAAAAAAAGTATTATAATAAACAATAATACGTACAAAGATATTAATCGACATAAATGTTATAGATATTAATGGAGTAGTTTTTGCAATTATTGTAATAATGATAAAATTTTTAATGGCTAAAAGATTTTTAATAAGTTTTAAACAAGTTCAATAAGTTTAGATAAATTTAATTGAATTGTTTAAAAGTATATTATATGTCATATTTCTTATATACAAACACATATATATCCCTATTCCTGTAAAAAAAAATCCTTATTAAATTATGATCTAATTTGAATATTTTGCTGACTTTTTTTTCAATGTAAAGAGAAGGACATACACTAACCGTACATGCCTCAACCCTTACAGTTTTTTTGCTTCGGTATTTACAGGTCAGACATTTTGAAAGTGAGGGGGGAAAGAGTAAGAGACCCCTCACTTTCATAGTGTCATTAGTGGGGATTGAACCCCAGTCTTTACCACTAGACCAAGCTTAACTTGGTATACTTTGCAGACAACAATATAATAAATATGAAGTATATAATTTATGTACCTGATTGATACTCCATATACTATACTTCGTATTTCTATGTGATCAACACTAATGTATAGGAAAAGTGTAGTACCACACTAATGTAGACTTTCATTAATCTATTGTAAGAAGTCGAGAAGGGTTAAAGATACCCTAAAGGCTTAAAGTTATCCTTCGCTTATGTATCATAAAAGCTTCATTTTTTTCACATTAACTTTACCTCATATACTAATAATATATTAGATGATTTATATTAGCCTATATAACATGTACTCCGTATCAGTTAGATTATATACATTAAAATAAAATCACTCTTACAAATTAAAAGTTATCATTAATTAGGTTAAAGTGGCCATAAAAATTGTAGAAATTATCCTCAAATTTACTGTCTTTTAATAAAATAAATGAAAGATCGCTATAATTTAATTTATTGGTTTAACATTGATTAAGGGCTTAATCTGATTTATTGAAATGAGTTGAACTGAACTGAACTGAATTGAATTGAATTGAATATATTATGAGATAAAGAAATTAAGAATTAAGTTTAACTAAGGCCCTGTTCTTTTGAGCTTCTGTGTAGAGCAGAGCAGGGGTCAGCAAAGCAGATTAAATTTCAGCAGAGCAGAGTAGATTTCAGGATAGCAGAGCAGAGTCGAGCCGAGCCGAGCAAATTTCAACATTATTATTAATACTATTATTATTATTATTATTATTATTATTATTATTATTATTATTATTATTATTATTATTATTATTATTATTATTATTATTATTATTATTATTATTATCATTATTATTATTATTATTATCATTATTATTATTATTATTATCATTATTATTATTATTATTATTATTATTATTATTATTATTATTATTATTATTATTATTATTATTATTATTATTATATGTGTACCATATTTAACATAAGTTAATAGTAGAAAGAAAAAAGACAATGGTTTACTTATATTTATTTCACAAAAATTTTAAAATAAAATGATTTTACTTATAAATTTGTCTTAATCATATATTTTTAACACTAAAAATAATAATGATATACAAAGTACTACTTGAAAACAACCTCTTTTTTTTTTTAATTCCTAAATTGTATGGAAAGATTTGAAAAATAATTCAACTCAATTAACTAACCATCAATACCCACATAAAATGTTTCTACGTACACATTGTGATTCTAATATCAAATATTTATAAAAGAAATTGTTATTATTATTTATTTATTTTGAAAGAATTGTTATAATTATTAGAAATTATTAATTAATAATATTATTAAATATTAATTCTTAATAGTTTGAATTATTAAATATTATTATTGATAATTATTATTATGATTATTAAATATTAATTATTATTAATATTAGTAATTATTAAAATTATTTTTAATATTAATAATTATTATAATTATTCAGAATAATAAATTATTATCATCAATACAATATTAATTATTATTATTGAATATTAATTATTAATATTGTTATTATTAATTATTATTTGAAAATAGAGCAGAGCATATTTCTTTTGAGCAGAGCAGAGCAGAGCAGATTTAATTTGAGCAAAGCAAGGCTCAGCAGAGCAGAGCAGAGCAGCTCTAAAGAATGGGGCCTAAACTTATTGGAGCTGAACTGAACAGAACTGAAAATAAGTTGAAGAGAACAAACCCTAATTATTTGCCACCATAATTATCCAATTTAATAATATTCCAAAATCGCCATATATATATATTGTTTGTTGGAAGAATATCATCTAATCAATCCAAATATTGCAGAAGCATCCATGATTGTATAAAGAGGAAAAAATATATATATCTAAATATACTCAATTCCTACAAGTAGCTATAATTAATTGAGTAATTCGTACGATTTCTATATTCAACTAAATACAATAAGTCAATAATTCTATAATTTGAATAAGATTATAAAAGATAATATCCAGAGTTGAATAATATCAAGCAATAATTGTACGGTCTGATTATCATTATTATTGTAAAGCAAATTATATACTTGTAATTTACGTACATTGTGTAAAGAGAGCACAAAAGTAAATTGAGAATGATGTAAATGATAATTGATCTTATACTTTGAATATCATTTCTCAAGGTTTTATTTAAATCCACACCTAGTGTACGTTTTCAATAGTGATTATAATCGTGCATGTAAGTATGCTTCATCTTATTTCAGACAAGAAACGAAATTGACAAATGTATTTTAGCGATCACATAATTAATTTTTTAATTTTTTAATTTTTAATTTTTTTTTAACATGAGCTTAATTATCTGAATAAAGGATTACAAACTATAGAATAAGTCTATCAAGCTACTCAAAGAAGCTTTATGAGCTCCTATGTTGCAAACAACTCAATTAAAACTAAAGTACATCATCCTTGAAATAAAATATCGTCTTGAAAACTCAAGTGTCTTAATTAGATTGTAATTTATTTATTTATTTATTTATTGACAACAACAGAAAACAACAAGGAAAAAGTATTAAAAAACATCAAAAGGAATGGAGGTAGCAAAACATGAACCCGTTTGTCGACATTGGTTTGCAAGCTTGTAAGGTCGATGAACATGTTCTCTCCCGACTTTTAGGAATACACAATGTTGAAAAGATTTACCTATCCTTCGGATTTCCTTAACTATCCAGAAGAGGTCCATTGATAAAGCCCCTTCTTTGCATAGTGATCGCGAGTTGATCATCATAGTAGAATCTGTAAATAGCTGTACGGATATATATCTATTTTCTCGGGCCCAGACCAAAGCTGAAAGGCAATCAAGACCCTCGGCATGAAGGGCCGAGGAAGCAATACCAGATTTACCCCCCGCATCTCTCTCCCTTTGGTCAGATAGAGTGATCGTCCAGCCTGTTCCATACATTTTTGACGATTTGTGCCAAGATCCATCAACTCGAATAGTAAAGGGCTTAGGAGCGCCTTCGAAATAGAGGAGGCGGGAAACCATGCCTAGATTAATCTGAAGAAAACCTGGGGGATGGTGAGAATCTTGAAATTTTGTTATTGAACTCCCCACGGTCCTAATATCGATTTTATTAAAATCTTAGACAAGCGTAAGAGCTAGATTTAAATTAATGAAGAAAGATCTTAGATAGCCATTGTCTCCCTCAAAAATTTGCTTGTTCCTTGTAGTCCACAACGACCAGAGATTTGCCACAAAATGTTGTATCCGCCAACTTTCAGTTCCATCCTGACTATAAAACAGCAGGATATTGCTTTGGATCCAATCCACACAGGAATTTGATCCAGTAAGATTTTGATAGCCTGGTATTTGGCAGTTAGTCCAAACATACCTTCCTATAGAACAATTATGAAAAAGGTGTAAAGTATCTTCCTCTTCCGTTGCACAGTACTCACAACAACCATGAGGGGATAAACCACGAATTGCAAGATTCTTCCTGACTGATATCCCATTATTGACTAATTTCCACAAAAAAAGGATCCATTTTGGTGGGATTTTCAGCCTCCAGATAATTTTATAAAAATTAAATGCCTCTTTCCTATGAGCCGGTTATGTGCTCCCAGTGAGGCCAGCAAGGAAAGCATAACCAGTTTTGACAGTGTAAGAGCCCAAAGCATGCCATGGCCAATATAAGAAGTCCTCTTCTTCTTCATGCGGTAGCTCAACTGACAAAATATTCCTAGCACTTTCCCATTCAAACTGCTGTCTGATCAAATCAACTTTCCATGAACGAGACTGCTGGTTGATAAATTCATGAACTCTGTATCTTGAGCTGTCCCTCAAGTTTTGGTTGGAGTTAACAATCGGGATAGAGCTATGAACCCAATTAGAGTTGGTAGCTAGAATATCCTTCCCAGAGCCAACTTTCCATGCAAAACCTTTTTTCATTTTTAGAGAAAGGTGATGCATAGCTTTCCTAGCCCAGGAAAAGGAGACTAGGGTAGGATCGGAGGTAGCCTTCGGGCAGAGAACACATTTATAACTAGCATTATAGACTTTTGCTGCCAGAAGAGAGTGGTTGGAGTGCATTCTTTGGACTTGCTTGAAGAGGAGAGCATCATTATAGGTGGAAATGGCTCGAATACCCAGGCCTCCCATTCCTTTTGGTAATTGAATGATCTTCTTTTTAACCCAATGGATGCCTTTGTCCTCAGTTTTAGCCCACCAGAACCTAGTGATCAGAAAGTCTATTCTATTTGCGGTTGCCAGAGGAATTTTGAAGGACTTCATAACATGAGCTGTGATCCCCAATAATACCGAATTAATAAGAATTAATTTGGCATTTTCAGAAAGCCTGCAGTACGCCCAAGACATGATTTTCTCCTTCACCAATTCAATCAAGTTAGCAAAAAAAGGCCCCTTTTTCCCCTGTAAGTCCACAGGGGCCCCAAGGTGCTTCCCAAAGTTGGAGACCATCAGGATTCGTAAAATGTTCTTAAAAGTATCAGCCAAAACAGGAGTGACGGAAGGACTGAACTTAACAAAAGACTTACTAAAGTTAATTTGTTGGCCAGAAGCTTGGCCAAAAGTTGCTATGATTTCTGCAAAAGTGGAGCAAAAATCCTCATTTGCTTTGAAAAAGAAGAGAGCATCATCTGCAAAAAAAAGATGAGATATTGACGGAGCACGTCTTGAAATTTTCACCCCTTTGAGGAGCTTAATATCCTATGCCAAAGTTAGCATCCTGGAGAGAACGTCCATACAAAAGAGAAAGAGGTAAGGGGATAACGGGTCTCCCTGCCGTAAACCACAAGTTGGCTTAAAGGGTTCTGAAGTTCTTCCATTTATAAGAACTTTGAAAGAAACTGTCGAAATACATTGAGAAATCCATTGTATCCACTTCGGAGGAAAACCATAGGCTTGAAGAGTCTTTAATAAAAAGGGCCAATTAACCCTATCATAAGCTTTTGACATATCCACTTTAACCGCGGCTAGAAGCGTAGAATTACGCCGGGAGTTTATAAAATGCATAATTTCTTGAGACATGAAAATATTATCCTCCATATGTCGTCCAGGAATAAAAGCATGTTGGTAATCAGAGATTAGAGACGGGAGAACACTCTTCAGACGAGAAACCAGACATTTCGCAATACATTTATAAATTGTATTGCATAAACTGATCAGACGGAATTGAGAGGCTAGTTCCGGGGTGTCAAGCTTTGGAATCATGACTAAAAGAGTTGAATTCAGCTCATGAAGAAGGTAGCCTGTATCAAAAAAGTGTTGGACACTTTTAGATGCCAGATCTCCAACCACTTCCCAATTTGAGTGAAAAAATTCGGCAATACAACCATCCGGCCCCGGAGATTTCGAACCTTTCATATCAAAAAAAGCCACTTTGATTTCATCTAAGCCAAAAGGCTTACAAAGATCCTCACAATCATTTGGAGAAATAGACGGAAAAGAAAGTTGTCTCAAAAGGATATCAATATGTTGCTCCTGTAGACTATCCACTTCAGGGATAAAGATATCTTTTAAGGAGTCAACAATTAGGTTGGAAACACTAGTCTGACCCTCCACCCACGTACCATCATCAATCCGTAGAGTAAGTATTTCATTCTTTTCTTTCCTAATTTTAACTTTGTTGAAAAGCCTTTTAGTAGGAGCATCTCCATCTTTGATCCACTCGCACTTAAGCCTTTGTCGCCAAAATTGAAATTCAATCTTACATTTTGGAATAATATAGTCTAGTCGATGGATGTAAGCATGAGCCCTTTCCATAGATGAGCATTGATTACCAAGAGTTGATAAATCCTTTGTAAGACATCTCCAATTTATACCCCAAAGTTTCTTGTTATCCAAACACCATTTCTGTAATTTATCACGAATATGACGAAGCTTCCTCATCAAACAGAAAGGAAAGGAACCATAACAAGAGAAAGACCATTCCGAACGTATAATATTTTGCACCTCTGGAAAACCAAGGCACCATAGTTCAAGTTGATACGGCCTGTTAGAACGTTGAGCAAGATGTTCCGAATCATAGGTGATCGCCGCATGATCCGAGACTGTAATAGGTTCATGGAGTATACGTCCATTAGGATAGGCTTCAAACCATAGAGGAGTAACATAACCCCTATCCAACCTTTCCAAGATCAAATCCGTGGCATGCCTTTTATTTGTCCAAGTAAATCTAGGACCCGAAAAAGGAACTTCAATAACTTCATTTAGTAATCTCCAATCAATAAAATCATCAACACCCCGTATTCTAACATTCCCACCCATCTTATCTTCAAAAAATTCTATTTGATTAAAATCCCCCAAAAAAAGGCATTTAGGGTAATTTTGGATAATAAAGGAGTACTCTTGCCAAACTAAAAGTCTATCCTCAAAAGAAGGCGCACCATAAACAAAAGCAATATAATAAAAAACGTCATTAGATTCCACTATCTTACATAAAATGACATTAGGAGAAGAGAAAATACAAGTTACTAAAGAACTTGTCCAAGCAAAAAGCATAAGCATCCACCTTAGAACCTACTGCATCTACTCCAAAAGAGGTTGAAGGGGTAAAAACATCTAATAAAGGCTTAGCAACATCAACGACAACTTTAGTTTCCGATAAAAATAAAAACATAGGATTTTTAGTACTAACTAGCCACATTAAATAGGAACGAGTAGGGGCTGTTGGGTCGTTTAAACCCCTACAATTCCAAGCAACACATTTCATATAACACTCGGGTGCTGAATCGATGCAGCGACCTCATCATACATATCCTCCTCCGGATAAACAAGTTGTTGATTGCTTTCCCAATCCATTCCAGTCATAGTAGCATTCATTCTGAGTGAAGTTGCAGAAATAATTTTTTTCTTCTTAAAATTACTCGAGCCAGAAGAATCAAGAGAAGATGAGCGAGATTTCCTTTTGCGAGCAAGGAGCAGAAGGTCTTTATCCACTGTGACGCCCCAAAGCCGAGCCATATTATCATCAGAAATGGCTTTTGAAGAGAGGCGTCGCTGACCAGCAGCGTTGGATTTCCAGAGAGCAAAACCACCCTTGTCAGCCCACCTATTTAGAGTAGTTTTCCGATTTTCCTCAACCCACCCAATGTCTGTGGAGCAATTACGAACAGAGAAACCCCCTTCTGAAAAAGTAGAACGAGCAACTCGCCCCTTCCCTTTTTGAACTGGAGACAAGGAGCGAGAGCGAGAATTAAAAAGATCATCCACATTAATTGCAGCAACAGGGGTCGCCGGAGAATTTGGAGGATCAAATTCCGTTAATGGCAGATTCGGAAGTCCTCCACCAAAGATAGAAGGTGAGTATGGAAGAAAAGAAGGGTATGATGGCCTTGGTTCGGGGTGAACCTTTAAACCAGAGAGTCTGAGAGAATGCGCAAGTTTCCTTGCCGCTTGAATTAAACAGTTAGCAGTGTTTGTAATTTCAGTCTCAGTTGGGGAGAGGAGCACCACTGTAGGTTCAGATCTTGCCATAGAGTTTTCTGGCAGTAGATTGAGAAGTCGAACAGAAGGTTGAGGTACTTCCAGAGGAGAGGGAGCTGTAAAAGGCCAAGAAGCATTATTAGTAGGATTAGTAGCACGCCTTCGATAGAATAGAGTAGGAGCAGCAGAGGATTCTCCAACTTCAAAAGTTGGATGATGAGAGATAACAATCGCTTTCCCTCTGTCAATAGTAGAAGAATGAATAGGAGAAGAGACCCTTGCGCCTTGCAAACCTGCATCTTGGTTAAATATTGGAGCAGAAGTGAAAAGAGAAGAGATGTCATGAGTACGGCCCACTGAAGGGATATTCACCCCTGTTGATTGAAAACCAGCAGTAGAAATATTGTTAGTCCCATGAGAAATATAAGAACTAGGGATAGGGTTTACCACATGAACTCGTTCAATAGAGGCTTCTGGAGAAAAAAAGCCTTAAGCTTCTTCTAGCAGAAGGCATGAATTCAGCATAAGGATCAGGCCCAAGGCCTAATCGTGTTCCTGGTGGGCTATGAACATGAAGAGTATGAGCACGAGAAGGACCAGGGTTGTCATTTGAAGAATCAGAGTTATGTTCTGAACCAGTAAAGAAAGCATCAGAACCTCTACTCCCTCCACTGCCGCCATCATTATGAGAGAGGTCGGAGTCGGAGTCACCATCACCTGCTCTGTTCCGATCTTCCAGAGGGATATCCTCAGGTTCCTCGAGCCTGACTAGATTGAGTTCCGGGTCTCTGTACCTGGTGATGTTAGGTAAACCTTTGACAAGATTAGAGTAATAAGAGTATTCACGAGGGCCATAAAGGACCCTCATACCATGAGTTTCCAGAGCAGCAACGCGACACTTAAGCCTGCGTTTAGCTACTTCCTTGTCCACTTTGCATCGTGTCTCAGAGTGACCTACAAAACCACAATTCTTACAAAAAAGAAAGACACCTTCATAACGAAAGTGCACCCAGACAATACGATCCCCTTCTAAAGGGACAAAACAGCCAGGAATCAAAGGTTGGCTTAAATTGATGTATCCATTTTATATAGTATTTTACCCCCGTCCCTTGGTCATAATTAGTAGTGTTTTTGGCTCTTTAGAGCCACTTTTATTACTAATTGGTGTTTTCTAGTGTTTTCGTAGATTTGGTTGACTTTTGCAGGGATTTATGCTTTTGGAGTATTTTCCCGAGATATTTAGGAGCAATCACAAGCACTGGAGAAGCACGACCAGATTTTATAGCCCAGGGCCGGTTGGAGCCATCGAACCGGTGATTAAGGGCTCGGTAGAGGTGATACCGGGGCGTTTGGACCGAGTATTCAAGACCCAAAGAGGAAACCCAGATTGGCCCGAAGAATTGGAGCCCAATCGAAGTCCAAATATTGGCCCAAATGATCCGCCCGGCCAAAAAGGCTGGCGCCCGGAGGCGCGCCCGGCCGGGCGGGAGGAGCGCCCGGTGACGCGCCCGGCCGGGCGCGAGATTGCTATTAGAGATAAAAAAAAGGCGCGCCCGATCGGGCGGTGCCTCGCCCGATCGGGCGCGTGTTTTTTTAGGGGACGATTAGCGTCGTTTTAATTTGTTTTAGTTTAGGATTTTTGTACGGAGTATAAATACTCCTCCGTAATACGTTTTTAGGTCGTCTCTTCTTTTGGGGGAGATCTTCTTCTCTCTTCTTCACGACTTCTTCTTCTCTTAATCCTTTCTCCTAGACTTTCTCTCTCTACTTAGTTTTCTCTCTCTTAATCTCTCTCTAAACTTTTGTTATTATTTCTTTAATTAATTCCAGATTTATTTTGGTGACGATTTCTCTTCCCTTAATCTTAGTTATTTATTTTATTCCTTTGATCATGATTTATTTTATTGCTTTGCTTAGTCTATATTTAATTATGTGTGAGTAGTTTAATTTCTAAGGTTTATGGGGATCTAATAAATAATATGAAGGGGTAAATTATTGTTGTCGATTATCAATGCTAGATTAATTTCCTATTGATTGATTTAATGCTCTGTGACTAGATTAGGCCTGTCTTTTATGCATGAGTTTGACAATATTGATTCAAGAATCGAGAGATGAGAATTAATGTTTAGGTCTAGTTTCAATAGGCAAGTTAATTTATAAATGGTTAAGTCAAGATTCGAGAGATGAGATTTAATACCGGTAATTTAATTGTGTGATTGTAATAAGTAGCGAGCCCTTTACAATCTGGTTAATTGATGCATTGATGATTGACTATTATTGATTGTTGGTATTGCATGATGATTTCTTATTGGATTGTTTTAATGTTTTACAATTGCGGCTTGTAAAAGTATAACAATATTAAATTGATGAATCGAGCAGATGTTAATTTGATATTAAAGGCTATTTTCAATAAGAACTTAGATCTAGTGAATTGCGAAAGCCTGTTAGATCTATGTTGATTAATAAATTGCGAGAGCCTGTTAATCATGTTATTTATGCAATGTCAATGATTGATTACCCTATTTTACTCCGGAGTATTATTTATTGGTGAACCTATACCCTAGATCCTTTTATATATTATTTTCTCCCTTTTCCTACTCTTTTTAGTTTAGTTTCATATTCAACTTTTAATATTGGTTACTTAAATAATTTAGATTATAATATTTAATTAGGAGTAAAAAGACTTGTTTCCCTGTGGAGATCGACCCTACTTCCCTATCTACTTTAGTTAGTGAATTAGGTAATTATTTTTGATTAGGGGATACGACTTTACCCTGTCAAAATTTGGCGCCGTTGCCGGGGAGACGGTTTTATTTTTATTTCTGATTATTTTTGTAGTCTAGATTATTTCCCTTTTTGTCTCAGAGAGCGTTAGTTCTCTGAGACAAATCTCATATTTGCTTCTAGTTTTTGTTTATGCCCAGGTGTTCCAGATCAGGTTACATCCCATTCGATCCTGAGATCGAACGTTCCTTCCATAGACAGAAAAACTTCTACAAGCAAATCCTGGCGGATTCTGGTGATAATAACAATAATCACCGAGATTCTCCAACTGGTTCTAGCAATTCAGAGGCATCATCAGACACAGAATCAGAGATGGCGGTTCCAAAGAAACTTAGTGATTATTCACAACCAAAGCTTACGGATTTTCCACATCTCACTCCCACTCCGGCTCTTGATGGGGTTCAATTTGAAATTAAGCCTCAATTTATAACGATGATAGAGAGGAAGCAATTCAGTGGAGCCAAGGGTGAAGACCCGAATCTTCACATTGCCGACTATTGTCAATATTGCAACACCATAAGGCAAGCCGGGGTCACTCAAGACCAAATCAGGGAGATTCTCTTTCCCTTTTCTTTAACTGGAAAAGCTAAATTGTGGTTTAATGGTCTAAATAGAACTACGCTTGGTATAACTGACTGGGAGACTCTTGTTTTGAATTTTTATAACAAATATTATCCTGCAGAGAGAACAGCAGTACTATGGAGTGCGATTCAGAATTTCGCCCAAGAAGCCGATGAGTCTTTATATGAGGCTTGGGAGAGGTTCAAGGACTTACAAAGAGAATGCCCTCACCACAATTTAGCACAATGGCAGTTAATCCAAGCCTTTTATAACGGCATTGGAAATTCTTCTAGAATAATTTTAGACTCTGCAGCTAGTGGGAGATTTATGAATCTTAATGTTGATGACGCAGGTCAGGTTATTGAAGACATGGCGATACACAATTCCCAATATGGGAATCCAAGAGGATTTGCTAACAAGGGGAAACATAGCGTCGACTCTGTATCCTTTTTGCAAGCTCAACTGACCTCTATTTGTCAAAAATTAGATAATCTGAGCACTGCTAACGTAGCCAATGTTTCTGCGATTAATAATAATTCTAATGAGGCTTTCTGTGAAAATTGTGGTATTGTAGGTCATTGGGAGCAAGATTGCAGGAGTTCCGTGGAGCAAGTTAATGCCTTCCAAGCTTATAGGCAGAATAACCCATACTCCAACACTTACAATCCTGGGTATCGGAATCATCCATACCTTTCCTACCGGAGCACTAATGTTCAAAATCCACCACCACAAGAACCACAGGTGCCACAGCAACAGCAGCAGAAATACTATCATCCCAATGCTGGCCAAAAGAATCAACCACAACAACCCCCCTCATCTTCAGACCCTTCTTTAGGGGAAATTAGAGCAATGTTGGTTAATATGCAAAAGCACATGGAGAGCAGAGATGCGACAATTGATCAAATTCTAGCGCATAACAAAATTGTAGATAATCAAATTGCGCAACTTTCCGCTACTCTACAAGCACGCCAACAGGGAGCCCTGCCGGCACAGCCGACTAGGCCTACGGATCAAGCATTTGCGATTACTCTAAGGAGTGGTTCAAACTATGAAGGGCCCTCTATGCCCAGAGTTGATGAACCTATTTTATTAAATAATGCTAATCTTGATTCCATTAAACCAAACAATGTAGTTGCTAGCCCTGCATGGCTAGAAGATAATACTAACACATCTAATCCTACATTGCAGGGTAAAACTCCGGAGAAGGTGGCTACTCCAGACAAAGAGAAAAATGCTCAAAAGCCAATTATCAAACTTCCTTTCCCCAATCGTCAATTGAAGACAAACTTGGATAAGCAGTTTGGTAAGTTCCTGGAGGTGGTTAAGGATTTGAAGGTAACAGTTCCCTTTACTGAATTGATCACACAAATCCCCTCATATGCAAAATTTATGAAAGAAATTTTGACGAGAAAAAGGTCTATTAGTGAGGTAGAGACAGTAGCTTTCACTGCAGAGTGTAGTGCCGTACTTCAAAATAAGTCTCCACCTAAATTGAAAGATCCGGGTAGTTTTTCTATCCCTTGTCATATTGGTAATCTTCTGATTGATAATGCATTATGTGATTTGGGTGCTAGTGTTAGCGTTATGCCATTATCTGTGTGTTCTAAGTTAAATATGGGTACATTAAAAGCTACCAATATAACTCTGCAAATGGCCGACCGTTCTTTCAAATACCCCCTAGGCGTTTTAGAGGACGTCCCCGTTAGAGTAGGTAAATTTTATATACCTGTAGACTTTGTTGTTCTTGATATGGCTGAGGATATGCAAACCCCAATTATTTTGGGTAGACCATTCCTTAACACTGCAGGAGCAGTCATAGATGTTAGAAGTGGTAAGCTAACACTATCTGTAGGGGATGATAAAGTGGTTTTTAATCTGAATAACACCCTCAAAAGCTCCATGACTGAGGAGAAATGTTTCAGTGTTAATGTGGTTGTAAATTATTCTAATAAGCCCCAAGCTCTTGAAAAAGATCCCTTGGAGGCGGTATCTTGTGTTGCATCCTTTTCAGATGAGATAGACAAATGGCAGAAGGAAGTCGACGCAATAGAAAGAGCACTCTACAATGTTGGTTTTGGTTTCGAGGATGAACAAGTGGAACCGATAGAGCAAGTTGTGCGAATCGAGCCTACGGTAAGTGTTCCGCCAGATCGAGTTGCAAGTGTTGAACACAATGACAATTTGAAGCAACATTCGATCGAAGAAGGGTTTTTAGTGCGTAGCATTGAAGATCCCCCTGTCCAAGTCGTGGAGGATCCACCAGATAAGGCGACTTGGCGTCCCACAGGACATGTCAGGAAGCCACATCGCAGCTTAAACATCGCTAGACCGGGTGAGAAACCACCCGATCAAGCGTTGGGCCAAGGGTCTTAGGAATTGTACTTGGTAAGAAGGTCGTGCGGGACCTAGATAAACCAGCGCTTTGCGGGAGGCAACCCGTATTTTTAATGTTTTTTTTTTAGACCAGTTTTTATTTTCGTTTTCTTAGGTGAGGAGAGCTGAGGGAATTTAATTAGTTTTATGAGTATTTGTACAGGTTTGAAGGAAAAGAGTTAGACAACTTTTTGAGAACAGAGGGAAATTAGCTCTCCCCGAATTAGTCTCGGGCCCGACCGGGCGAACCTCGCTCGATCGGGCGCGAGAGCAGTGTTTTAAAAATAGGAAATGTCGCCCGACCGGGCGAGAGCCGCCCGACCGGGCGCGAATTTTGACGTTTACGGACTAATTTGTCCGCCCGATCGGGCAAGCCTCGCCCGATCGGGCGCGAGAGCAAGGTGGAAATCAGGGAGTTAGATCGCCCGATCGGGCGAATGGCGCCCGACCGGGCGCGAGCGACTACAGAATTTTGCATAGTCAGATCGCCCGACCGGGCGACTGGCGCCCGACCGGGCGCGAGAAACAGTTTGAGTTTAGATCAGATCGCCCGATCGGGCGAGCCACCGCCCGACCGGGCGCGAGCCAAGTTCCGCGGTTTTCTTCTTCTTTCCTTCTCCATTTCTTCTTTCCTCCATTACTTTCTCTCTCTAAAACTCAAATTTTCTCTGACTTCTCTCTAAGATTTCTCCTCCATTACCAATCCAAATTCAAAACTTTTTACATATTTGTAATCCTCTCTTCATCCTCTTCACTCTCATACAAAAATTTTTCAGTTTTAATTCCAAAAAAAATTTCGACCCATTTCTCTACATGGCTTCAAAGAGAGCAAGATCAATTTTTGGTAGGAGCTCCAGCTCGAGGGAGGAGTACGACCCAGACTTACAGCTCCCGTATTGGCCGACGATCCGGATCGTGAGCCGGGAACAGAAAGAACGGTTGGAGCATTTGGTCGGTCGTGAGGTAATCCCTTCTCGGTGGTTACACCGCCCTACCTTAGAGTCATATGGTTTGTTTGATTATGTTAAACGATTTTTGAATGATATTGGCATGAGAAAATTCGTTGACATGCATTATCCTACATACCGAGAACTTACATGTGAATTTTTGTCCACTTTTCATGTTGTTAGTAGTAGAAATGGACCTAATTTATTTTTCAGGTTAAATAATAGAAATATTAGTTTAACTTTTGTTGAATTTTGTAAAATTTTTGAATTAAATTCTGAATTATCTCATCAGTGGCATGAAGATTATAAAATGGGTGATTTATATTTTGCTTTGACTGGTTTACCTGCCCCCGACCCCCAACATGCTAGTACCAAACCCATTCACCACCCTGTCCCGAAAATCTGGCAAAGGTTTGCGGGATTGTGTTTCTTGGGTAGGGCCGAGCCTCATAACGCTCAAACCAACGAACTAGCTATAATTGGACATTATGTATACGGGTTCGGGAAATTGAACATAGGCAGGTTCATAGTTCATCACCTGAGTCGGCATGCCACAGCCAGCACCACTTCCAAGTCCCCTATCCGTTTAGGTGGCCTTATCACTCGAATAGCGGTGAAAAAGGCCGGTTTTGTAGTAGACGGACCCCACCAGCTGACTAACTGTGGACCAGATACCTACATGACTGCTAGGTATTTTGAGGATGTGGGGTGGGTTAGGCCGGATAGCGAGCAGACACCCTTTTGGTGTATTCGGACTGGGAACGAGCAACCTTTGCCTATTTTTCCCCTTCCCAGTCCAGACTTGACCGCCTTTCCCCCAGGGCAACTTTCCTATACCTATGATGCTTTAGTCGCCAACGCTAGGGGACAGGCACCACCACCACCAGTTCCACCACCTCAGCCCCAGCCCGAGGTGGCTTTCTCTCCACCTCGTATGTCTCATTCCGTCTCTCATGTTGACTCTGACCCAGTTTGGGATTTTCAGAGTATAGGTCAGGCCCTAGGACGTATTGAGCATGCACAGACTGACCTTAGGAGGATGGTGGGCTCTATTGACCACAGGTTAGGGTACCTAGAGAGGAACCAGGGTAGAGCTCTCTACCCTATGTACGATGATTATGCTCGTCGGGGCAACATTCCCGACGATGCTATCCACCCTGACTGGTTTCAGCCCCCTCCCCAGGGATATGGTAGGGATCCCACTGCCCGTGGTATTTACTCTGACTATTCTTCCTTTTTCGGGTACGGGCAGGACATTCCTTTCGGGGGACCGGCGGGGGGGAGTTTTCACGCTGACTATTTTGGTGGTAGCTCTTCTGGTGCAGGTGGTGCAGGTGGCAGTGGAGGTGCGGGCTTCGGCTCGATGGACGAGGATGATGAGGACTAGCTATGCTGGGCTAGTTTCCGAGCCAATGAGGACATTGTCTGATTCTGGCTTGGGGGAGATTTTGGTTTGGTATTTTTCTTTTTCTCTTTTCTTTTATTTTTGGTGTGTTTTCTTAGGTTAATTTTTTTTTTTTGTTTTCTAGGTTAGCTTTATTGCTTTATTTATATATAAAAATCCAAAAATACGTTCCAATGAATTATAAATTATGCTTCCCTGTGCCCCTTACTTTACAAAGTTGTTTTGATCCTTAGTAATTGATGATAGGCATTGTGGATTAGTTGATCATGATTTGATGTTTGATTGTCTTGAAACCTTAACATGCGTCAATTTTGCCCAACTACTTGTGAATATAGTGCTTGACTAGTTGATTTGGTTAGGATTGTGTGATAGTTCCATAGTTCCTGGTATGTCGATGAATTTGAGTATTGGTTTGCAACTACTAGTAATGTTTATATGATTCATTATTATGCACATTGTGGAGGACGAAGGCATTTGTTCTTTTAGGTAGCCTCCAGATATTGTAGATACATTTGTTCCCTTCTTGCTACCCATGTTGTTGCCTTGACTTTTTATTGTTTATTAGCCACATTACAAGCCTATTTTGCCCCATTGGTTACTAGTCCCAAGCTTGGCTTGGGGGAGCTATTAGTGAGTGAGGTGAGGGAGTTTGTAGTGTGCTATTTATTTGCACAATTTGGGTGGGATTTTGAGAAGTAGTTTTGTTGATTGTTCATGTTTATTTTTGATGAATTCGAGAGTTATATTTTCTTGAAAAAAATAAAGCATGATATTATGAAAAAAAAAAAAAGAGAAGTTCAAAGAAAAAAAATGTGAAAAAAAATATGCGAACTTCAAAAGAAAAAAATGTTCAAATGTTCTAATTGGAGGTTTGTAAAGAATAATTCTGAGCCTCAATGAAAAATTCAAGTTTGGAAAATAAGTTTGTTTATTCACTCTATTTCTTCATTATTATATCTTATGAGTGATTATTGTAAGTGTTGGGATTATTTATTATGATTGGAGTATATTTGATTGATGTTAGAGTTGGTTATGTAGGAGATGTATGATCACTATTTATTTTGATCATGGGCTTTATTAGGATTTGCTCCCTTAAGCATAGCTTTACTCTAACTTGTTCCCAAAAGATTCCTACCCTTTACCCTAGCCTTACATTACAAGCTTTAAAGACCTTCTGACCTTTGTGCATAGAATTGTATGAATGTGAAAGTGTTGTTTATCAATGCAAGTTATGATTTGGCATATTTCGAGTCGACTAGTAGGTTGAGCGTTCATTGTTTTATACACACGAGAGTGTGAGTTGGGAGGGCATTGTTCACATAAAGGGGTTGGATGGAGAGCGATCGAGTACATCTTTTACTCGCCACATAAATGAGAGTTGAGTGTGTGAGCACTAGTCTTGAATTCTATATGCTCTTGTGGTTTGCTCTGTTTGACAATTGTTAGGGAAGAAAGGTAATTGGATGGATTTGATTGGTTGACTCTGAAGCGTGTTTATTTGATTTACCCTGGATCGCTTGTGCTTGATTTTTACTTATTGGGGTGAAGCATATTTATTGATTCATTGATGAGATCTTTGCTTAGGGACAAGCAAAGGTTTGGCTTGGGGGAGTTTGATGTATCCATTTTATATAGTATTTTACCCCCGTCCCTTGGTCATAATTAGTAGTGTTTTTGGCTCTTTAGAGCCACTTTTATTACTAATTGGTGTTTTCTAGTGTTTTCGTAGATTTGGTTGACTTTTGCAGGGATTTATGCTTTTGGAGTATTTTCCCGAGATATTTAGGAGCAATCACAAGCACTGGAGAAGCACGACCAGATTTTATAGCCCAGGGCCGGTTGGAGCCATCGAACCGGTGATTAAGGGCTCGGTAGAGGTGATACCGGGGCGTTTGGACCGAGTATTCAAGACCCAAAGAGGAAACCCAGATTGGCCCGAAGAATTGGAGCCCAATCGAAGTCCAAATATTGGCCCAAATGATCCGCCCGGCCAAAAAGGCTGGCGCCCGGAGGCGCGCCCGGCCGGGCGGGAGGAGCGCCCGGTGACGCGCCCGGCCGGGCGCGAGATTGCTATTAGAGATAAAAAAAAGGCGCGCCCGATCGGGCGGTGCCTCGCCCGATCGGGCGCGTGTTTTTTTAGGGGACGATTAGCGTCGTTTTAATTTGTTTTAGTTTAGGATTTTTGTACGGAGTATAAATACTCCTCCGTAATACGTTTTTAGGTCGTCTCTTCTTTTGGGGGAGATCTTCTTCTCTCTTCTTCACGACTTCTTCTTCTCTTAATCCTTTCTCCTAGACTTTCTCTCTCTACTTAGTTTTCTCTCTCTTAATCTCTCTCTAAACTTTTGTTATTATTTCTTTAATTAATTCCAGATTTATTTTGGTGACGATTTCTCTTCCCTTAATCTTAGTTATTTATTTTATTCCTTTGATCATGATTTATTTTATTGCTTTGCTTAGTCTATATTTAATTATGTGTGAGTAGTTTAATTTCTAAGGTTTATGGGGATCTAATAAATAATATGAAGGGGTAAATTATTGTTGTCGATTATCAATGCTAGATTAATTTCCTATTGATTGATTTAATGCTCTGTGACTAGATTAGGCCTGTCTTTTATGCATGAGTTTGACAATATTGATTCAAGAATCGAGAGATGAGAATTAATGTTTAGGTCTAGTTTCAATAGGCAAGTTAATTTATAAATGGTTAAGTCAAGATTCGAGAGATGAGATTTAATACCGGTAATTTAATTGTGTGATTGTAATAAGTAGCGAGCCCTTTACAATCTGGTTAATTGATGCATTGATGATTGACTATTATTGATTGTTGGTATTGCATGATGATTTCTTATTGGATTGTTTTAATGTTTTACAATTGCGGCTTGTAAAAGTATAACAATATTAAATTGATGAATCGAGCAGATGTTAATTTGATATTAAAGGCTATTTTCAATAAGAACTTAGATCTAGTGAATTGCGAAAGCCTGTTAGATCTATGTTGATTAATAAATTGCGAGAGCCTGTTAATCATGTTATTTATGCAATGTCAATGATTGATTACCCTATTTTACTCCGGAGTATTATTTATTGGTGAACCTATACCCTAGATCCTTTTATATATTATTTTCTCCCTTTTCCTACTCTTTTTAGTTTAGTTTCATATTCAACTTTTAATATTGGTTACTTAAATAATTTAGATTATAATATTTAATTAGGAGTAAAAAGACTTGTTTCCCTGTGGAGATCGACCCTACTTCCCTATCTACTTTAGTTAGTGAATTAGGTAATTATTTTTGATTAGGGGATACGACTTTACCCTGTCATAAATCAACCACCATTTTGACACGCAAATCAGAAGAAGGTGGAAGACCATTGCCCATATATTCATATTCTTCAATATAGCCAACATGAGATAATATTTGACTAGCCCAATCACGAGTTAAATACAAGAAAGGAAGACCATGAATTCTTACCCATAGAGAGGTAGAATTAAAATTTAAGTGATGAGGAATAAAAGAGCGATGATACCTTTGCAAATTAATAATTCGCCCATCAAAGACTGTCGATCTGATACGCACAATAGCATCCAAGTCAGAAACAACATAGCATTAAAAAATATAATACCTTCCAGAGTTATGGACTCGAATTACGCCAAGCCTCCTCCAGCGAGAATTGACTATGTACTGAACATAGTGGACAGGAGGTGGATTAGGGCCAACAAAAACCCCAACAGCACTCTGATTAAAATTAATCGTACCAAGAAAATTAAAATTTTGAGAAGGTTCAACAAGTCCCCCCATTCGTAAATCATCATAATCATAAGCACCCTTGTGATTTGGGTGCCTATAAGGAGGGGAATTAGCCATCTAGAGAAGGATAAAGAAATTAAGAAGAGGAGGAAGGTTGAGGAAAATGAAAGCTTGCAAATCGAGGCTATTTATACAGGGGAGGGGATGAAGAGCTGAAAACAAAGGGGCTATGCCAAAATTACAAGTGGCAAACACAACAAATAAAATTGGATAACTTGTGCTTATACTTGCAATGATTTCACAGAGAAAGTAAGAAAGATTTTTGAAACAAAGATTTGCAGGAGGAGTATGGAGAAAGAATTAATTCCATTGGTGGAATAGGAAGGGAACAAATTCAGGGGATAGAAAGATCCAAAGGATGTCAGAATTTGAGAGAAGCAAATAAATTGATTGGGTGCATGTTCTTGTAAACATTGAATGTTTACTTTGAATATTGAAACAAGAAGAGGAGAAGTCACAAAGAGAAGGATTGAGATGAAAAAACTCACTTTAGTGAGAAGGGCTCTCGGCTAGAGAGAGAAAATTGTAATACAATGAAAAAAAGATGGTGAAAATTGATGTTAAATTACCAGTATTTTACTTAAGTGTCTTAGATTATATTTCCACCAATTATTAAAACCTTTGTTAAAAATTAACATTTTTTTATGGAAAGATTAGTGCGGCTAAGCTATATTAATTCATTCCCTCCAAAAAAAAAAAATACTTTATTAATTCGTGCATAAAGTATCCAATAGCATAGCAGAGGTGTCTGGTTGAGTTCGGTGAGGTCAGGTCAAGTCAATTGTAAAAAGTTGTGTGAGTCGTATTAAATTATTGTGCCCATACATGTCAAATTCTTAATTGGTTTTTTTCTGGTCGGTTTTTGACACCTCTATCCCAATGGTATACAAGAAGAAATCTCACAAAGACATTGATTTACCTAAACTTGCTCAAGACTAAAGGGCACAATCTAATACTAGTATATATGTTACTCACAAGTCACAATTTGAATTTAAACACTCCATTTCTACTTCACGTTCCCCCTTTTTGTGAAAAAACTCATTACAGTAGGAGAAAATACAATTTTCTCAATATATGTTTCTAAAGGTAGCATTATATTGTTGTCATTTTGAGTAGGTAAGTGAGAAAACTTTGTAATATCAACAATAACAGAAAAGTTTGTGAATAACGACTAAAATTTGAAAAGCTTTTTTGATGGAGATTTCATAAGCTCAAGGTCTGCTTCAATGGAGGAACATAACATCGAGATTGATCATACCCTTTACTTCTCCTTTTCGTAGGGTTTCTGTTTACTTCGCCACCGGAATTAAGGGTGGACATGCCGGTGGAAATAAAACTAAAGGTGTCGGTGGAAGATTTATGGGTGAAGATGTAGGTTGACAAAATATCGAGCTCCTTAAATGGAGCAAGTTTGCTATGGGAAGAGGAAGGAGAAGAACAATCTAGTTGTGAGATTAACATTGTAGTATACGACGTCAATATCGATTAATTAATAAAAATCACGAGTCATCAAATAAAGACAATTAAAAATTCATAAAGTTACTCAATATTACAAAATTGTCATTTGAGATGCATAATTTATTACCCAAATTGAGTATTTGAGGCAACCTCATTATAATAGTAGATAAAAGTGTCATTTCAGGTATTCAGGTTGAGTTCAATAGAGTCAGGTCAGGTATATTTCAAAGTTAAAATCATGCTAAATTACTATGAGTCAATGTGAGCTGAAATCTTAAACAAATCATGGCCCTGTTTGGTAGTAAGCTTATTGGGGGTATATTAGCTTATTTGACTAACTTTAGCTGATTGACTAGTCAAACAAGCTAATACAAGTGTTTGGTAGTAAGCTCATTGAAAGAGCTTATATTCCACTAAATAAGCTCTTTTTGAAAAAGCTCACTTTAGGAGCTTTTTCAATTAGTTTATTCATTAATTATTGTGAAATGACATTTATAACCTCATTTAATTTAAAATCCTATCTAAACTACCTACCCCACAATTAGCTTATTGGTCATTTCACATACTCAATCACCTTTAAGCTATCAGCTATTTACCAAACACTTTTATATAATCAGTTAATACAATAAGTTAGTCAAATCAGTTAATAAAATCAGCTAGTCAAAATCAGCTAACTCAATCAGCTTCAGCTTTCAGCTTTCTCCCAAACAGGGCCCATATTTTTTTTTTTACGGGTCAGATCGGATTAGATTAGTCGAGTCGGTTTTGACATAGAAAGGGTTTATATAGGGTTTTACCTCTAACCACCTCAAATCCCAGCAAAACTCTCATTCTTCTGAAAAATGCTGTCTGCTCTTCGCTCTCGAGCTCATTCTCTCTCCTCTCCTTCTCTTCGGCAGCCATGGCTATGGAAGCTCAATCAGAGTACCCCATTTTCCTCTCTTACGCGCGACAAAGACGGTAGAACAGAGATTCTGAAGCTTGATGAAATCGAGAAAGTTCTCTCCGAAGTTAGGGCAGATGATATCAAGGTTATTCGAGTTGGTGATCAATGCGATTTGACCGATTACATGGTTTTCGCTACTGGAAGATCTTCTTGGCATGTTCGTAATATTGCTCAAGCCCTAGTTTACAAGGCAGGTTGTCTGTTTCTCCCTAATTTCTTTCTTTGTTTCAGAAATTAGGGTTTTGTTTTGTTGAAGTATATCTGCAATGAATTGAATTTTGCTGCATTGTGGGGGTATTAATTTGATTAGAATAAACAAGGGTGTATGATTTTTTTGATTGATTTTGCAATGTTTTCATACTTGTTGTTGTGTATCAGTTAATATCTGATCTTGTTGTATTGATTATAATTGCGAAAAATTAAGCATGTTGAAATTGGGAGTTTTGAATTATAACCCTGACAAATAATTACCTTATCATTGCGAATGTTTGTGGAGGATTACACGTTAATAAAATTAATTGGAATCATATGGATTGTTTTCGTCATACGGATTGTTGTCACATGAGTAGCTTACTGTAAGTCTGTAATGAGATATACATTTAGCAGAAATATGGTGTAAATGTGGATATAACAAAGATGGATACTTTGCAAAGGATATATGTAAAGCTATGGTTTCCTGACTAATACCATGGGCACTACAGGAGTTACATAATGTTCCTTCATTATATTGTAAGTATTGTAAACTGAGGTTCTGCCTCATAGCTTATTAATGATTAGTAGTATAAGTTCCTCTCTTTGAGCAAACTGTAAGAGAGATACATGTTGGTTGTGGAGAATCTTTTTACGAGCCACCTCATAAGGACTCAAGATTTAGAACAATTTGTTGTAACTTGTAATAGTGAGACCTTAAGGAGACCTACATACTAAACATTTTTACGATCAGTATACGATAAAAGGAGGGAAGAAGGAAATGAAATAAAAGAAAACATTAAATTGTGGGTTGAGCTTGTTTCTCTTAAGTAGAAAACTGGAGATAGTTTGATTAGAAATCATGAGATTGTTAAGCTAAAAAGACATTTTCAAATCCAAGCTTGGATTTATGAGGATGTTGAATCCATGTTCGAGGTGCCCTTAATGCATCCTGCAGTCTGCAGACCTTTCAGATAACTCTATACACATAGGTAAGTATGGGCAGTAGTATAAAAGAACCATCTTTCAGCACGTTACTGCTTACTGTTTCTGATCTGAATGATAGACCTGATAATAGCGTGTCGTCAAATTGTCATCATGGTGGATTGTGTCTCAGCTCTTTCATTAGTTTTGTTATCTCTGTGCCTCTGTGGAGTTTCTAGCTGCTTCGTGCATAGACCATGTGATATGCAAATAAAATTATAAACATTCATACCTTTTACAGTATGATAAGTGATGTTTACACTGCAATAACTGTTATAGGCTAAGCAGAAGCAGAAAGAAGCAAAGAGGATGTTGTTGCCAAGTGTGGAAGGAGAAGAAAGCGGCAATTGGATTGTTGTCGATTCTGGTTTGTTTTCTTTCTCTGCAGAGGCTCTCATCCACTTTGTCTCACTGATATGCCTGCATTGCTATGAACTTTAATATGATTTTCAAGGGTATTAGGATATGAAAAAATTCTGAGAGTTTTGCTATTATTTTCATGTAACAATCAATCCTTCAAGCTTCAGTTATGGAAATAAATCTGTGCTTGGTGTACAAAGAATTGTTTTATGTCCGTTGTGATGTGATCTGTATCAATGTTTATTAGTTCCTGCTTGTCCATCATAGTAATTGCTTTGTTTGTCTGACCTATTATGATTGTCACTCGTTACTTGCATTATGGCTGTATGAAATAATTTTTGGCCATCTCATTAGTGACACCAAGTAGAGCTGGAAAAGAGGCATGTGGTGTTCGTGTTTGATCTTGTATTCATATTATGTTGCTCATAAAATCTATCAAAAAGTATGTAAAATGTAGGATCAATGCATAATTTGACCAATTTGTCAAAACGGGTCGTGTTTAGGTTGGTTCTGTGTCTTGTCAACTTCGTGTGTTCTCTCAGTAATTTCATGTTTGTGTCATGCCGGTTTCGGTTGTGTCTTGTTAGAGCTCATGTTAGAGATTGCCAGCTCTAACTCCAAGTCACAAACTTCAACTAAGTTCAGACCTTACAAGCCCTCTCAAAGCATCACTTTAAAGATCTCATTTCCATATGACTTACTAATAGAAAATTGGGTTGCTGAAGGCTAAAACTTCATAGAACTATTGATATAATTGAACTTTATGATCAATTCAAAAACCTTCAATTAATGGCTGGCCTTGGATCTACTTTATTCTTGGATCTAATTTAGTTGTCATGTCACGTCTCTCGACACTCAATCCTTATGCTAAGGGCAGGATTGAGATTGATCTTTCTGTAGTTCTTTTGAGGGCGTCATAGAACTTTAAACATCTAAATATAGGTAATAGGGACATGCATTTATGCCATTGCTTATTACTGTTGAAATGACACTCTGAACTATCTCCTAGCAGATGAATATCACAGAACCTTTTTTTTTGGTTGATTTGTTTTGTCTTCCTTTCATCTTTGTATTTTTGTTGTTTAGAATGTTTTCTTTTGCCATTGTATTTTATGATTATTGTTATAAAGCTTATTCCCCATTGATGTACATCTGTGATCTGACCATATCTGCTAACCAGTTTTCAGAACTCTTTATGTTTCCCTGTCCCTAGAACCAACAACTTCTAATACTTAAGTGGGAGGGAGAATTACATTTGAATAGTTGAATATTCTCTCAATTAGCTAGCTGTTAAGTTTTTTTTTCAGAGCTTTAGTGAATCCTGGAGATTATGATAGTTGTTTCTTTGGCAATAAAACTTTATGTTTGCCCCAGCCAACTATCTTGCACATGGAACCATATATAGCTAACTTCTTATTATCATTTTGTGGCTCAACATTTGAAGCTTTTCCATTAGAATGGAGACTTGTTAAATATGGAGTAGAAAGCCAGCTTTCCAAAGCCAAACCATAGATTTGAATTATGATTAGCCTAATAGAGATTAAGCAACTTTGTAGGGAATGGATTTTTCTTATTATTTCCTTTTTTTACGGAATATTATTAACTTTATTTAGCCCTTATATTTTTTTCGGTAGCTTAATTTTGAGTAGTGAGTATATATCAGAAAAAAAAATTTATTTTTATTATTTTTAATTTTTTTGGTATTGCTTTTACCATTACAGGTTCAGTGATTGTTCATGCATTAGATGAGAAAGCCAGAGCTTATTATGATTTAGAAAGTCGTTGGGCAAAGGAGAAGCCACCTGCTGAATCTAGCAAGGTTTACATTCTTTCTGTATAGAGATGACCGTGGTTGATAGTTTCAATTATTTTCAACTGGTTTAACTAATGGTAACTGCTGTGAAAAAAGGCTCATAGGGTAAAAGCCTTTTTTTTTTTAAAAAAAAAAAAAAACACGTATGTGTATGTGTTTTTTTTTTTTTTTTTTTTTTTTTTGGGGGGGGGGGGGGGGGGGGGGGGGGGGGCGGGGGGATTCCGTGTTTACAAATTTGCATTGTTATCAGTAGATAAATTAGAGAAGCTAGATGAATATCTAGTTGCCAAGTATTTGATGAAATATTTCAATTTTGATATTTTCTTGTTGGGCAAACTGCAACAAATTGAACCTCATATGCTAATCTTTTAGTATATTGAGCATTTGGGGATCTACAATCTTAGTAATGGTACTGGCTGAACAGTATCCATGCTGTACATGAGGTACTGTTGTTTGAGTGTACGGTCTTCCTTAGAAGTTGGGCGTTGTATCACAATATTGTATTGAATCCATCTTGTATCAATGTGTTCAGGAACTGGATACAGCTTTGGTGAAGGTTCGGCGCAAGAATAATTCAAAGAAACGAGTGCAAGCCAATGCTTAAGTTTAAGCTCTGTTCTGGTGCTGTAAATAAGGGTGGTTCGGATAGAAATACTCACCACCTTTTTAATTTTTTTTTTTTTGAAGTGCTATAACTTTTTGAAATACTAGTTCTAATTAATAATTGATTTTTTTGGACTATAATACAGTTGTAGAAATGATTTGTGTGGGCATATTTTATTTAAATCTTTTTTTTTTTTTGACAGAATCTAATGATCCTTAATATAGAGCCAATAGAGGGAATCGTTACTAGTGAGAGTATGAAACTCGATTGTACAATGAGAATTGAGCAAAATACATTGAGGGGGTACTACAATAGTTTACATGATTCTCACAACCCTCATTTTCTTCATGCCTCCCATACAAATTACAGCACCACTGCAAGCCATGATCCCATATTCCCAACACCCACAGTCCAACCCACCAAATACTGATAAACTTGTATTTTCTCAAATGTGTGTATAACCATAATAAGTTAGTTTGATTAACAATTTAGGTTAAATTATGTACACATCATTACTTCGTATATACTCCGTAGAAGATATCACACATTCAAACATAGATAAAAAAGATAAAAGAGTACTCCGTATTTCATAAACAATATAAATAATGTTACAGAGTAGCTAGGAAGCTATACAATGAACCTAGGGAACAATACATAATCTAGGGACCAATACAATCATAGTAAATGCATCATCATATTTAGAGCTGGGCATGGGCCGGGTCAGCACGCGGGCGGCCCGGGCACGGCACGAGGATGGCCCGGCACGGCACGGCCCGACGGCAGGCCCGGCCCGGCACGATGGCACGCCCCTCGTGCCTCGTGCGGGCTGCGGTGAAAAAAAACCCAAAAGTGGCCCGGCACGGCACGAGCCCGGCCAATAGCCCGTGGCACGGCCCGCAGGCACGGCCCGCAGGCACGGCCCGCAGGCACGGCCCGCAGGCACGGCCCGCAGGCACGGCCCGCAGGCACGGCCCGCGGGCTAACGGCTATAAACTGGCGCTGCTCTTGTTTTTTCCCTCCAACGGCCATAAACGGCTATAAACGGCTATAAACGGCTCTATTTTCACCTATAAATACCACCCTCAACTTCCAATTCTTTCCACAACTCAATACTCATCTTCTCATCTCATTCTCTTACTCTCTTACTCTCTTATTCTCATATATTATAATTTATAAATTATAATCTCTTAATATTTCTTAATCTCTTATTCTATTATAAATTTTACATTTTTAATATTATTAGTCTACTACCAAAAAAAAAAAAAAAATTGTTATATTTACATTCGGGAAATTATAATTTCGGGAAATTATAAATTCGAGAAATTATAAATTTGGGAAAGCATTGAAGCGTCATTGTAAGATCTAACTCAACTTTATTTTAATTTGTTATTGTTATTGTTATTGTTATTGTTATTATTATTGTTATTATTATTATTATTATTATTATTATTATTATTATTATTATTATTATTATTATTATTATTATTATTATTATTATTATTATTATTATTGTTGTATACTTGGAACTACTTAATTACATAAAAACTACTTTCTATTTTAATTGTGGGTTATTTGGATTGTTGAAATCTGTCTAAGGCGGGATTTGGGCTCTGGACAACGTCGATCCTAACCATAATTTGTTACTTTGTTAGTGTTATAAACTTATAATTGTTAATTTGTTATAATTGTTAATATTGTTGTTAATTATTATTTATTAGTTAATAATCTTAATTAATCATGGCATCAAACCCGAACCAATCCTCCTCTAAAAAAGCCAAATCTAAACGACCATTGGAAGGCTCTTCTATGCCCCCCCCTACAATGCAAATCCCTACTATGCAAATCCCTACAATGGCCAATCCCACCCACCCCGGGTTTTCTACCGGTTTTCCCACCGGATTAGATCAACAAGGGACATTCCAACCATGGCAAAGCACCCAATCTCCACCTTATTATGCCTCCGCACATGATATGCCTTTTGAATTTAACTATCAAACAACTCAAGCAAGCAACACACAACCTGCCGGCTCTAGTGACCCATCCGTCCAAAATACTATTCCCACATCTGATAACCCATTCATTGAATGGTACACCGAAGAAGAAATGACCCTTTTGAAAAACCGAAAGAGTAAATGTTGGCAATATTTCTTGTTAAGTAGAGATGGTGAAAAAGCCAAGTGTAAAACTTGTGGTAATATTTATTCGGCTCCAGCCAAAGGCGGTACGGGGCACCTAAACCGACACAGTGAAAAATGTGGTGCCCCTAGTACTGACCCAACTCAACCAAAAATTTCTCAATTCCATCCTTATGGCTTCACTTACAATTATGAGAGGGATAGGGATGAACTTGGGAGAATGATAGTCCAAGCCGAACAACCTTTTCTTTTTGCTGAAAGTGATCCGTTTAACAATTACATTAAACGAGCACTACAACCCCAACACAAAAAAATCTCCCGAAAAACCGTTAAAACAGCTGCCATGAAAACTTACTTAGAATACAAAATGAAATTAATTGAAGAACTTAAAACTCTTACTTCAAGAGTTTCTATAACTTCTGATGCATGGGATGGTGGTTATGGTTTACATTATTTGTGTGTTACTTGTCATTGGGTTGATAGTGAATGGTTATTGCAAAAACGTATTATTTATTTCAAATTGCTTGAATACCCCCATACGGCCTTTAATATTTCTAATTGTATTATGAGTGCTCTTGATGAATATTGTCTTAGGGACAAAATCATGTCCATGACGTTTGATAATGCAACATCCATGACAGCTAGTGCTAATCTAATTAAACCAAACTTGCATAATGTCATAATGGATGGAGATGCATTACATATTAGATGCATTTGTCATGTTTTAAACTTGTGTGTTAAGGATGGACAAGAAGCAATTGGTCCATACTATTCCAAAATTCGAAATGCTGTTTTGTCTATTATGTCTTCTAGCAGTAGGTATCAGGAATGGAGGCGATATCTTAAGCAAAATAAGATAAAGCCTATTAGAATTAAAACGGATTGTCCAACTAGGTGGAACTCCACCTATGACATGTTGAGTCAGGCACTTTCGTATAGAGTTCCATTTTCATTGTTTTACAATAATAAGTATCCACAATTCATGATAGCAGACTCCGATTGGGATAATTGTGAAAAATATATGCAATTTTTACAATTATTATATAGTATGACTCACTGTTTTTCTTCTGTTTATGTTCCTTGCATTCATTCTTTCCTTCAAAATGCATGTTTATTTGCTCAACTTCTTTATGAACATCGATCACAACAAGATTACAATGATTATGTTCCACAAATGGAGGCTAAATGGCGTAAATATTACACTAAGCTTCCTATGGTTTATATGTTTGCTTCTATTTTAGATCCTAGATCAAAGTATGATGGCACATTTATGCTAATTGATATTTACTATGAATGCATGCAACTCGGTGATGGTGTCGAACAATATAAAAATCATGTGAAAGATAAATTTTTTGAGTTATATAGAGTTTATGAATCTAAATATGGAACCGTCACTCATTTTGCCCCTTCTCAAACATCCAAAAGCGTAAGTAAAACGGGCAAAAGTTTGGCGGCCCAAGCTGCTAACATGTTATCTAAGTTTTCAGGTAGTGGATCATCATCAAGGCGAACACAAAGCGATGTTTCGGAGTTGCAAATGTACTTAAACTACGACTTCATGAAAGGCTTGGACGAAGATTCGAGGTTGGGGATGGACATCCTAGATTGGTGGAAATCCCAAAGCACAAAGCATCCAATTTTGGCGGCAATGGCACGTGATATTTTCAGCATCCAAGCCTCCTCCGTTGCCTCGGAACGAGCTTTTAGTGCTTCGGGAAGGGTTCTAGACGATAGAAGAACAAGTTTGAAGCCCGAAACACTAGAAATGTGTGTTTGCTTGAAGGATTGGATGGATGCCCAAGAACGCATCCAAGATCGTACTTTTACGGCCAACGACAACATCGATGGTTCCGATCGTTCTGGTTCAACTAGCTCCTCCGCATTAGCTAGTGAACATGAAGCCGAAGATGAAGACGAAGAAGATAATGAAGACCTTGATTGAAGATTACCAACAACTCGAGAATTAATATTAATTAGCGAAAATTCTAGTATTTCCTATGTACTCTATTAATTAGTGAAAATGTTAGTATTTCCTATGTTGGCTATGTACTCTATTAACATTAGCCGTATAATAAAATAACAAAATAAGTTATTCATCAATTATTGTTAGTTGTACCCTTGTACTTCATATTATCTTTTACTTAATAAATTTTTATGAATGAATTTTTTCAACTTTTAATTTTATGGAATATGTTATATTGTTATTTAATTTTTGTCTAATACTTATATAGTTATATGAATAATATGATATATAGTAAATTATGAATGAACAATAAATATTAATATAATTTAAACAATATTTAATATAACTTAACTCCATAAAAAATTTAATAATTATTAAATTCAAATATTAAATTGTATAATTATTCAATTCAATTTTTTCTTTCATAAAAAAAATTCAAGTTTTTTTAAAGTTTTTTTTAATTTTTTTTTTTTAAAAAAAAAAAGAAAAAAGGGTAAGCCGTGGCCCGTGGGCCGGCACGGTGGCCGGCACGGCCCGCCTCCACCGTGGGCCGGCACGACGGGCGGCCCGGCACGGCACGACCGGCACGGTGGGCCGTGCCGTGCCGTGGACAGGGAAACCTTGAAGGCCGGCACGGCACGGCACGGCCCGCCTCCACCGTGGGCCGGCACGGCCCGGCACGACACTGTTCATGGCCCGCCTAGGCACGGCCCACGGCAGGCCCGGCACGGCCCATGCCCACCACTAATCATATTACTTAGGCTAATATTGAACAAGGTTCGTAAACCAAGTGATGAAAGATATGATGGCCGCAATAACTCCTATCACTAGAGAGATGCCAACTATAGCAGCAACCAATATACAACCAAAGAAAAATGTTATTGCTAATATGAAACGTACTATTTTCCATGTGTTACGGAGGCAACTATGAAACGTACTATAGCAGCAACAACACCCTTCAATGTTACGGAGGCAACTACATCCTCAAATGTCGTTCCTTCTTGCATCGGCGTCGGCGTTGGCGCCATACCAGATTCTATCATTCTTCTACCTGCCTTTTTCAGCTTCACACTAGACCCTTTTTATCTTATTTTTAATTTTTTCAATTTCAACTATAAGCTTTGTTTGGGGTACGGTATATATAACGATATTTGATTAGAGTTATGATAGGATTAGGGTTTCGCACAGTGTTGAGGTGTTAAAAATCAATCTGAATAAAACTTGATTTAGATTTCAATTTGTATAAAAAAATTAATTAAGCATAACTCAAATCTAACATATCATATAATCACTTCACTACTAAATAACGCTAGACAGTCAGGCTACGAGAATTTGTATAAAAATGTTATAAATTTATTCGGTATATAAGAAAGTTCGAACACTTGACCTCTTAGAAGAATAAGAGTCAATTATACTTTTATCTTTGCATAGTAAATGATATTGTAGTTTATACTACAAAGTATTAAAGACATATAGTAGTAACCTGGGGCAATGTCGACTAGTTTATTTTTTATATATAGGGGCATTTTTAGTTAGTTTTTGAATAAATGAATAGCAAATATATATATATATATATATATATATATATATATATATATATATATATATATATATATATATATATATATATATATATATATATATATATATATATCATATCATATCATATCATATAACTAATATATAAAGCTAAACTTTTAGGCAGGTCACGAGGCAGCGACACTTGGCGTTCCATCTTTTCGCCAAGTGTCACGCCACGTTGGATAGATTTAAATCATATAACTAATATATAAAGCTAAACTTTTAGCCAGGTCACGAAATAGCGACACTTGGCATTAATGCCAAGTGTCGCGCCACCTTTGATAAATTTAAATAGACTTCATGTGATAAAAAAAAAAAAAAAAAATCGTCAAGTGTTGCGCCATCTTGAATAGATTTCATAAGATAAAAAAAAAAAAATAGGTAAGAATTCTTGGATAAATTAGGTAAGCCACAAGACAACATCATTTAGCATTTAATTTTTCGCTAAGTATCCACGTTGGATAAATATAGATTGACTTTGTAGCAAAAAGATTTAATTTAGAATTCTATTTTCAATCAAATTGAATTATAATACGTAGTATAATTTTATCTTAAAAGTCCAAAAACTATCCGGGCATCGCCGGGGCACAAAACTAGTATATCTAGCCCTAATCTATATTATTTATTTATATCTATAACCAGGTTAAATCTCGTGCCATGCACGGTCATAATTAAACTTTACTCGTACAACAAAATTTATAAAGAATGATATTAATTCAACAAATTTATCCAAAAAAAATATTTGTAACAAAATAATAGTCTCTAATTAAAGATATTGATGGTCAAAGTTGTGCCTCAACAAATGTGCAAATTCAACCATAACTTATAAAAAATGGAGGAGCATAATATAATAAAATGATTTTGTTCAGTTGTTCGTAGAAATGTTATGTATATTTGTAAGATTTATACAAAGTACCCTACCAAAATTATTATTCCTATTTTTAATTAAAATAAATTTTAAGTCGGAGGAAAAAAAATTATAATAATATTATTTTTTTTTTTTGAAAGAAATTATAATAATATTATGATAATCTTGGATGATGATATATGTCAATACCTTAATTTTAAACTATGTTAGTATATTTGTAATTAAAAGATTTATAGTATATAAAATATATGTTGAAAAATAATAAAAAATAAAATAAAATTGAGTGTGATTGGATTAAATGTGTTGTCAAAATGGAAATAAGTATTATGGTAGGTTATAAAATGGAAGTCATTAAAATTTGGCAAAAAAAAAAAAAAAAAAAGGGAAAGATAAAAAGGCGGGAAAATTTTTTATGACATCGTGACAAGTGTCACTTTAGGTTCGCTTTTAGTATAGGTTAATTGATTGATTTGATTAGTACCCCTCCGTCTCTTTAGTTTTGCCCAATTGCCATTTTTTGGATGAAACTTTGACCATAAATTACCGTTAATCTATAACGATAATATTTTTTGCCCTGATGCTCTCTCATACGTGCTAATAATACTAGCAATTTTAGAGCATTCCTGAAGCGTGGCCCTAGCAAACAAAATACTGTCATCCGCAAAAAACAAGTGTGAGATCCGAGGTCCACCCCTACAAATCAGAGCCCCATGAACTTGCTTCTCCCTAGCAGCTTTGCACAATAATCCTGAAAATCATGAGTGGTTTTGTTAGATTCGTCTCATTGTATATATTTATTTTTGACATGGTATATATCTATACAAAACAGATCCTAGCTTAATTATCGGCCAGATCACGAATCAAGCCAACTAGATGGAATATTTTGGCCAACTCTTCGGATACATACGTGATGATATGTTTAGGGTTTTATGCTAACTAGGAAACTAATGAGCTAGGTTCGTTGTTGTTGCTAGCTGCTCACAACGCGCACTATCGTGTACGCTGAGAGCAAGGCCTTTATTAGGTGGATCCCTCATCCCTCGAGCAGAAGGATGGTTGGCACTGAACTCGGATGGAGTTGCTAAAGGCAGCCCTGCTTGTCGTGGAGGCCGGAGTACGTAACCAGGGATTTACATATGCTAAACAATTAGCTTGCACACAACTAACTAAAGCTTTACCATCCTATTATTATTATTATTATAACAATCATGTATCTAAAAATAAATAATGCACAATAGAGTATTTGACGCAAAGAAAAGAAAAAAAAAACTCTATATATTTCATGGTTTATTTTGATACATTGGTTTATAGAATATTTAAAAACAATTTATAAATTAAAAACCTATATAGCGCAACAAATTTGATTAACCAAAAGAGGAAGTAAGACGCCGAAACCAAGTATTCCTACTAGAGTGAAGCTCAACATAATCGCAATCAATGAAAAACCAATGTAAAATATTTCAAGTATCATATCAAAAGGGATACACTTTATTAAAATATGGTCGCGTAAAATAAGTGTAACACTTATTAAAATACGGAGGGGAGAATCGAGGCCGCCCACCTACTCATCATAAAAGTCGATGACCAAACCCGGGAAAATTTACAATTACACATTTAAACATCGTATCCATCGTCACACTTTAACTACCTCTTCGGAGCTTCCAAAGCCCTGCTACTACTACATTTCTGAAACATCTACCCATTTTCTTTCAGCAATTTCGTCGAACACTTTGTGTGCATTGGAGATAGAAATGGCCACCATTTCTGGAGCTGTTTTCAATTCATTGAGCTCTTCCTGCGACCAAAAGATCTCTCTTTTCAGACAATGCAACCCCATTTCTCGTAAATTGGAATCTTCCCAGCTTAATAATTGTCTGGGTTATCAATGTAGATCACTCCGTTCTTTTACTTCTTCAGGTAATTGATTTCTTCAATTGTTGTTGCTTTTTTTAAGATTAATTCTTCTTTTTAGGATTTGGGTTTTTTCTGTTGAGGTTGATTCTTTCTTCTGTGTTGTTTATAATCTAACACATGATTTTAGTTTGATTTGAAATTGTTATACAGATCATAATCATATAACTAAACGAATGATTTGAAATTGTTATACATATAATTTGATGATTATAGTATAATCTAACATATGATCGATCCTTCTAGTAGGTGTAAGAGCTCAAGTTGCCACAGTAAAACAACCAAATATTGAAATGGTACAAAATGTAGAAGCTCCTGTTGCTATTGTGACTGGAGCATCTAGGGGTATTGGTAAAGCAACTGCACTAGCCTTGGGCAAAGCTGGTTGCAAGGTACTTGCATTTCATTCTTCTTAATGTATGTATGCCCTGTTGCTCTTTTTTTCTTTCAATGATCATCATACTTTTCTGTGTTACAGGTCCTGGTTAATTATGCAACGTCATCAAAGGAAGCTGAACTAGTCGCGAATGAGGTACATTTGTTTTATAGATTTTTCAGCATACTTTCATGGAAGAAGTTGTTTTTTTTGTGATTTATTTTCATAAGTGTCTTACACTATGGTTAATTTACTCTCTCTACTGCTAGATAAGGGTCTGTAATGTCTCCTCTTTCTTTCCTTCTCTATTTATATAGACTTTGTGATTCCCATTTCCCTCTAACTTATTTCTCCTGCTTGTTTCCTCAAGCTTCCTAACTGATATAATGTGCATTTCCGATACCCTTCTATGGTTGGTTCATTGCCATGTTATTTAATGCTCAAAACTTAGATAATTTATTTAATGGAAGATAGGTAATCAAAAGTGAAGAATCTAGTACTGTGCTATTGATAATTCCACAATAAAAACCTCGTTGTTGAAGGGCTTTCTTGTTAATTGTGTTATGGTTCTGTGCCTATTGATGTCAGATGATGTCAATGATATTGTGCCTTATAATGCCTTACAAACTTATAGTTGAATCCTAAACTATTCCTAGATTGAGGCCTGTGGTGGGCAAGCTATTACTTTTGGAGGTGACGTATCCCAAGAATCAGACGTGGAGTCCATGATAAAAGCTGTGAGTATATTTTGCTCTTGTCACTTCTCTGTCTTCCCCCTCTGTTGTTTCCTTCCCTTTTGAGTAATCATCTAGTCTTCTACTCTATATTACTTAATTACTGTTCTTTATGTTCTACATACAGGCGACTGATGCTTGGGGAACTGTTGACATCTTAGTAAACAATGCAGGTACTGATGTTCATTTGCATATGCCAGGTCAAATTTACACTAAAGTTATATTTGCTCCTCTTAACAAATTTTTGGTACTTTCAGGAATTACAAGGGATGGTCTTCTGATGAGAATGAAGAGATCTCAGTGGCAGGATGTCATTGATCTGAATCTTACTGGTGTTTTTCTCTGTACACAGGTAGCCTGTAAATCTAATGAGTTTTGACTTTTCTCATGTCTATCCTTGAAAACTTTCAATTTATTCATGTCTGCGTGTCTTTGCAGGCTGCAGCAAAAATTATGATGAAAAAGAAGAAGGTATCATAATGTACCTGACTTCTTTCACCTCTTTTCCTGATCAGGATTCTGCATGTTTCCTGATTAAAGTTTACTGCTTGTTTCACAGGGCAGGATAATCAATATAACCTCTGTCGTTGGCTTGATAGGAAATGCAGGACAGGCCAATTACAGTGCTGCGAAAGCCGGAGTAATTGGCCTCACTAAGTCAGTCGCAAAGGAATATGCAAGCAGGGGAATCAATGTATATTTTTCATAGTATTTTTTGAAACTGTTAGTTGATACTTTCTTTGGCAGTTAGTGGTTTAGACAAATCTCAAATTTTTGTTGTACTTCTGTTATTGCAGGTTAATGCTATAGCACCAGGGTTCATTGCATCAGACATGACTTCAAATCTCGGGGAAGATATTGAGAAAAAACTCATGGCTGCCATCCCGTTAGGTATTGCAAAACATATACTATGTGATATTTTGCAAAACATTTACTACATGATTTTCTTTACCCCCCCCCCCCCCCCCCCCCAATATTTCCCCTCTTGTTGCCTGACATCGTAATATGTTATCTTGTTTTTACTTTCCAAGAAACATTCTCTTATCTTTGCCTGATGATTATGTAGAAAACTGTCGTTAACTTGGGTATCCACTGTTCTAGATTTTTCTTGCCAACCATGTTGGATGACACTTTTTTTGTCTGATTTAATTTTCATTAAACAAGGCAAGGACCTTGTCTCCAAAAGATTCGAAGAGACCAATCTAAGATTCATGCTTTTTGCACAAGCCTTTGAATGTTTATATCTCCAGTCTCATCTTTATGCTATTCTTTGCTATGATATTATTTCAAGATAGGTAACAGGGAGTATTTTAAAGTTCTAAGAAGCATGTACAAAATGGAAACTTTATTCTTGGTATGAGAAGTTTGATGAGATCCTTACACTTGCTTCTTTTTGTTGGAAGTTGAGATCTTAAATCTCCGAAAAGTATCCTACATTTTGGTCTAGTACTTTTTATGATATGATCAATTCGATTTCTAATCATAAAAATATACTTTCATCTCTTACTTCAACAAGTTCAGCAGCAAGCATAACATCCTTGCTTTGACTATGGAGAAAACTTGCAATTAGCTTAAAATACTTTGGGTTGGGGAGATATATATTCTTTATTCTGGTAAGCTATATGGATATATTGGATCATTAATGATCTTATTGATTTTTGGGAAAGATCTTTGACAAGATGCTCATTAGGTTAGGTTATCCATCATTTTTCTTCCATGTATTGTCTTTCTTCAGTACTCAGTGAGACAATGTCAAACATTTGCGGTTAAACTGGTGAAATTGTCAATTGGAACTCTCATAGTTCCATCAGAAGGTATCTTTAAGGGTGGGAGTTGGCAGAGCTTGCTATTCTAGTAGCATGTTCTTCATTGAATTTTGAAACAAGCTTATTCATCTATTTTAGCGGTGTGCTTTGTACTTTTCTAGCTCTTTTTATACTCGAAAAAATTTCTTCAAGGAACTTCAAGTCAACATCCTTGTCTGGAAATATAGGGTCTTAATGTGAATCAAGATTTTATGAATAGCTGTGATAGAGAAACTTTAAGGTTTGGAAAGAGTTGATAAATGATTCCACAATTTGATGTTGAGTTTTAAGCTTTACTGGAAAATGTACCTAGTATCTCCTTGGGGACTTGCTCTCTAGACTATTGGCTTTCCAAAAGTTTTTTCTTCAGATGTACAATGACAAGACATGAACATGGGTGCTCTCTTTGTGTTTTCCTTGATTGTGGAGGGTTACTGTTTGTTTTCCCCTTGATCTGAAAAAAGAGAAACAACCAACTTAATAAATTTTTCTATAAGAATTTGAAATTTTCTTAAATAAAAAGGGGAAAGAAAGATTTTGGCTTTCCATGTAGTGGGAAACACTTTGTTAAATTCTTAGTTCATACAAAGTAATAGGTTAGGCTGGCTTTTTCTTTCAAAGTTTCTCAAAACTAGATAATCTTTTTCTTAAGTTTCTTTTGAAAGTCCTCTATGTGTCTTTTTGTTAAAAGATGTTACTTTTACTATTACTGTGCCAAGCATTATTCAAAATTTCTTGATCTGTATATATGCCTCTAAGCTGATCCATGTATTTGGATGCGAAATTGTATTATATTCTGGCCTGGCATGTCCCCTTTATCTCTAGTGTCTTGCAGTATATACTGTTAAAACATTCAAAGCTGTTATGAAGGCTTCCGTGAATTAATTGCAGTATTGCCATCAAATAATTATCAATTCACGATTGAAATTAAATTTAGTATTGTGAAGAAATCCTGTGTGATTTATATACATCTTGTTTGTGGGTTCAGGGAGGTATGGTCAACCAGAAGAAGTTGCTGGATTAGTGGAGTTTTTAGCCCTTGATCCGGCAGCCAGTTATATAACTGGACAGGTTTGTGGATCTTCTGTTTCCCTGTTTGTTTCTAAAGAGTTTCCCCTAATAACTTCCTGCTCTATAATATGTATGAAGTGCATTTCTTTGTATCAGTTGCATTTTATTTGCGCCTTGTCTTTAGCCTTTGATTAAACTTCCAAGTTTGCTCTTATATTTTTGGGGTTTATATCTGTCATACAGGTGGTAACAATAGATGGAGGAATGGTTATGTAAAGTGCTTAGTGATCCCAGCATCGAGGCAGAAGGCGTTTCAGAACTCTCGTTAGTACCCGTATACTTTATAATGCTCTAGCCTGAATTGAATTAATTTCGTCCATTGCAATCTGCGATGTTATCAGGATCATATTCGTCCTGATGATCAGATGAATAAAATGACCCAGGTGTTACGGACGATGATTGAAGTTCAGTTGATAGGTGAACAAGGCTAGTAATAAGGCAAAAACAGTGATTTTTTAATTTTTTTGGCTGCAGATGTTATCACTTACCCCCTAGTAATAGTATACATGTATTTGATATTGGTGTTGAAGAGCTAATTGACAGCTTTCCACTGTATTGTTTGATGATGATGAGTGATTAAACCTTTAGACAAGTATAATAAAGTCTTTATGTATGTTAAAAATACAAAGAATGAAAGAACTGTGTTGTTTGAATGTGAATGATATTTGTGAATGGTTAGGATTTGATGTACAATAAAACTTGCCATATATCTTTATGCATTTTTGTAACAAATGGAAATAGGGCATCCCAAATTCCCAATCCACAAGTTGAAGACTGTTAGTCTACCCAATGGCCGCTGTGTATATAATCCATCTGTAATAGACTGTAATAGAATTTGATAGATAGCGAAGTTCCGCTGGTACCCGATAGATAATCCCCCTTGATTAGCCTGATAGGTAAATGTAGCTATCTCTGTACTTTGGTGTTATGTAAAACATCTCATTCAATAATCGAACATCTCCGACTCGGATAATATTTTTCTTAATTATGTGGCTTAAGACAAACAAGAAGGGAATATCCCCTTAATAAAAAAAAAACCATCACAAAAATTTTAAAAATACAACATGAAAGTGATTGCAATTTGCAAATCTAAAGGTGTTTACTTGACGCAATCACAGTATGAAAACAACCAAGGACTCTTTGATTTTTTTTATTCTTTATTTTTTATTTATTTATTTATTTATTGAAGAAAGGAGGACTCTTTGATTTTATCATAAAATGATTCTCAGGAATCTGACTTTTTATGCGCACCCTTATAAAATTTTACAATTCATTGTCACATCTAATTTCATATTTATTCGACCTTTACCAATTATAATAAGCTAACTTAAACCCCCAAAAGTCAAAATATATCATAGCAGTTCCATTTATTCATTATCTAATCATTATATTATACCAATTTTTTATCATCTATAAAAAATTTTGTTCATTATTTCTCTTGTCAAATTATTCAAGCTTTAATTTTTAATTAGTTTGCATTATTATCATGGATATTACAGCTCAATTATCCTCTTGTTATGACCTTAAACTTCCTCAATTCTTGCTTTTTTTTACATCAATCTATGTTTTTGCACACAAAATCTTTCAAAATTGGGGTCCAAAGCACCGTTATGATGCATGTAGTTGCTTCTTATCATTATCTCATGGAACCCCATCAGTTATTTTAGCAGTTTTTGCATTGTTTTTGGTTAAAAATACAAATAACCAAGAAATCCCATCAACAATTTTTGTATCAAAAAACACCCCATTTCAAAATTTAGTGCTTGAATTTAGCTCAAGTTATTTTATAATGGATCTTATTCATTACTTTGTTTTTAACCCAAAAAATGTGCTTTTTATTGCTCATCATTTGGCTAGTCTATTTGGTCTTCTTACTTGCAGGTTTGTGGCTAATCATGGGGCTTTTGCTATATTAGTAATCCTGGTTCTTGCTGAGGTAACTAGTCCAGTGCAGAATGTATGGTCATTGGCAAGGTTACGAAAGGCCGATTTTCGTGTAGCGAAACAGGTGTATGATTACTTGTCACCAAGGTTTTACACATTCTATACTGCTGTTAGAGGTGTGTTTGCACCTCTGTTTGTGATCAAGATGGGTTTTGTGTATGCTAGTGGCGCGACGAATAGCGTGATTCCAAGATGGGTTTGGTGTTCTTGGATGTTGTTGACTGTGTCTGGTATCATGGGTAGCTTGTTGTGGATTTTGAATCATTGGATTGAGTTTTACAAAGAAAGTTTGTGCAAGAAAGAGAAGTTGAAATGATGAATGATATAATCTACTTGTATTATTTGTGGTGTATTTTGTTTTTTTTTTGACAAAATGTTATTTATAGTGTATTCTAGTTTATTAGCAAGTGTGTATAATTTACCAATAATTGGTTAGTGTTGACTAGTGTGATTGTACTTTCTGGGTTGTATTAATGAATCTGTAAATATTTTAAACAGATGATTAAATATCGTTAGTTTTTCTTTGGTTCGTTAATGTACAGTATGAATAACTCTGCAACTTATATAATCCAAAATATTTTCATTGTTTACATTTATACATTATTGAGAAAAGACTACCCTAACCTTCCCATGTAATTTTCTTTTTTAACAAATAAACCACACAAAAAAAGTTTTTATTATTAATTAATTAATTAATTTTTTTACATTACAGGTAGAAGAAGCCTATTCCCTCAAAAAAAAAAAGGTAGAAGAAGCCTAGGTTTTAAAAGAATTCATTAATGATATATAGGAAGACAATAATGAAGTCAGAAGGTTTTAAGGAACTGTATTTGTCTCATAATTTATAAAAGCATATTATGATTGAAACATACAATTAAAGGTTCTTGTTTCTAAATGATAGTACAGAAAGATACATTAGTACCATACAAAGTACACGTATAAGCTAATTCCTAACCCAAAATAATAAATAAAAATGGAGCAGTATATACATAGACTGAAATTTGAGAATTGGACTCGAATTTCAAGTCCAAATCCAGTACCAATTTTTTTTTCGTGTCCAGTCCAATCGACTGGGGTTATACCTCTGTTTTTAACTTCTACATTGGGAGATCTATATGCGGATGATTGAACCGTATGCTGTCTCTGGAATTCCATTGTAGTAAATTTCTACAAATGTACCACCTCCTATACCCTTGGCTAGGGATGGCAATATTAAGTGGATATCCACTAACCCGCTCCACCCGCAATAAATAAATGGACGAAAATCCGAATTAAATGGATGAGAAGCGGGTGATGGATGAAGCGGATGATGGATCGGATCGGATATGGATGATACTTTTTTCACCCGCTAACAATCCACCCACCCGTTTAACATATATTAATTTTTTAATCAAAGAATTTTAATAATAAAATATGAAATGTGCAAGAAAATTATATGTATTTTTTGTTGCAAATTAATTTTTCAAACAATATATTGTTATTGTTTCCTTTTTAATTAATAAAATTAATAAAACTATTGTACAAATAACCAAATATTAAAGTTTATGTGTTTTTTTTCAACTTTAATACTCATCCATTAGTCATCCGCTCCATCCGTTTCATCCGCGGATGATGGACGGATGGATATGGATGATGGGTGAAGCGGATGATGGATGGATGTGGATGGAGCGATTAGAGTAATGGATGGATGCGGGTGAAGCTCCACCCGATCCGAATCCGATCCATTGCCATCTCTACCCTTGGCCAGTCTACCAGGATTCACACATAGGCATTTGACATGCTCCTGTTCTTTAACTTCTTCATTGAGCGAAAGCACCTGTGTTTTTACAAAAAGGATTTTGAGTAGATTACATTTTCATTGAACTCAAACAAGAAATTTGGGGATATATACCCCCTGGAATATCCTATCGAAAGACCCTTCCAGAATCCAATCTTACTCCCAGTCAAGTAACGAAGGAACAAAAAAATGAGCAAGAAATGAAAAACCTGCACTTGCACATGAAACTTGGGCATGGAAGCAAGAAAAAAGCTGTTTCTTTAGTTATTACCTTTACAAAAGGAGCCAAATCAGACGGTAGAATGAGCATATGTGGGATTGAAGAAAGATCTAAAGCTTCAGGAGCAATAGAGAAGTCCAACGGAACACTCTCAGCTGGTGGATATAAAGGGTAGAAGCTGTTATACAAAGAAAAAAATAATAAGGAAACATGAAACATCCATTCTGACTATTTGAGAACACAAAATAAATTAAGTAAAAATTCTTCCAGCAAAGAGAGGCCATATCATGCCTGCGTTGGTTGATAATATGAGTGGCCAATCTGCTCAAACGGGACCCTGATGTCAGATTCTTGGATATCTCTTCTCCACCCAGATGCTTTATGACATCTACAGAGCAGCATCCTACCTTCACCTGCAAATCACACCATTAACTGATTAACCATCATCCAGAATTGTGTGTTACATAAATTAATATCAAGTCTTGGACCCTAGTTCAATATTATAGAAAGATAATCGACCAATAACACGAAAGATAAATGCAAGACAAGACATTTCTCATCATGGCTCCAGTTTGGTCAGCAATACAGAACCAGAAAGATTAATGCAAGACAAGACTTTTCTCATCATCACAATGAAGCTTAGGACACAAGGTATGAACTCTTTTCAAGAAACTTAATAAATGTGTAATATTAGACAGCAGACAGCTAAAACTGACCTCATTCGCATCAAATATTCCTGGATTGGCAAGACACATAATCTGGCATAAATAAAAAGGAACTCAGGTTCTATTTGATGTCAGAGTTAAAAGGGAAGTTCATGGCACACGTTCTGAGAATCTTTATTTACCTGGTCTTTCATCTCAGGGTTCAAGTCAAAAGGAGGCTGCAAGCCAATGTAGGAATTAATATTAATGTTAATACTCACCTAACCATGAATGTACGAAGTGATAAAGTACAATAGAAATTTACCTGAGGGAAAACATGATCATGGTTAGCGTCTCGTGTAGATGGCACCAAAAGCACACGAGTGGAAGAACCCATGTATTCAACATGATCTCGCAACTGAAAAGAAAAAAATGATCTCACATTGATTATTAGTGCTTATAATGATTGCTCAGCTCCTCTGGCTGCAGAAACAACAAATTCTGGCATCAGAGGAAAATACCCTTGTGATGATTTCATGTTGAAATACTTCATCAAAGCTCCGGTTAAAGGTTGGTTTCTGGATCTCAGGGTGTTCAGAATCAACAAAAGGTCCCAACTGATGAATAGGCCAAACAATGTCATACAAACATTTTTCAACTTCTAAAGAAACCACCAGAACATAAGTACTAATGCTCTTTATTTTTTTGATGGAAACTAATGCTCTTACCAATATAAGCAACTGTGGCTGCTTTCTAGTTGCATATGCAAGAAGCTCTTTTAAAGGCTCGAATAACAAGTTGTCTGTCGTGGTGAAAGGTCCTGCTGCCACAATCTGATAAAATTCCATATAGTAAGCAAAAGGCTGAATAAGAGTCCAACAAGCTTGATAATCGAACATGATACACCAGATGGAATAACATCTTATGTCCAAATTGACAAAATGGTGACCACATACAGCTATTAGTTCACATTTTTCTTCACGTTCCTTTAGCAACATTTGAAATTTACTCAATTCAGAGATGTGGTAATTTTCAGCTGGTCTCATTAAGATCATGCTCACACAACAATTACCAGAATTTGGTTTTAAGGAAAGCAAACTATTGAAGGTGCTTGCAGCACAACAGAGTGATTTGATGTATTTGGTTGTAGCAAACCCATGTAAATTCTAAGAACCAAGCAGGCAAGCATTAATGTATGGAAGTTGGGACATCAGGCCTTGCTTGATTTCATATCAATTATGATCTCAGTCCTTGCTTTAACTCAGTTAAATTTATAAAATATGGATTTTATGACATCTTGGGATGATGGCTGATTATCCTTGTAAACCATCACTTATAAGTTACTAACTTCATTTTCTCATGAACTTCACAACTGAGGCATAATAAATTTTCTATGTATTACGATATATTATAATCGTAAATGTATTCCATGCTCTTTTTTAACTAAGCAAGATGTTAGAAGCAAATAATACCAATACAAATTGCAGCACACATTTTTCATATGTAAGGTCTGATATTTTAAAGACAGCAATAGTATTCTGTTGCAAGCTTGGAATTGCCCAATCAACATTTTCTTACCACTGATAGTTCAGCCAGTGCAGGTGATTGAAAGTTGGAAAGACCCTCTTCATTCAGAGCTAATTTCTTTGCAGGATGAAGATTAATATCAGAGGAGGGTAACAGAGGAATAGCATCCACTAATTTCGAAGCAACTAAGCAGTGCCCACTGGGGTTGGTTCCAACAACGCCCACCACCTGAAAAACATTTTCATCAATTCAGAAAATCCAAAAATACATATTAAGAATACACGTCATAACATATTCCATCAATACCTGTCCTGGAAAAATGGAATATTGGTTCACTTTTTCTAATTCAAGGCGTACATGTTCTCCTCCTGAATGCTCAATGCTGACACAAAGATAAAACAGCCAAATTATAAGGAGAAAGTTAGAATTTAAAATTGTACTCAGGCTGAAAAATGTTACATGAACTCACAAGAAAATTGAATGCTTGAATTGTCGCATATGAAAATTCTCTTTACCACTTCATTAAAATTTTTAAGCACTAGTATGACAATAAAGAGAACATGAAAGTACCTGCTTTGTAATAAGACTGATTTTTCATTAAGACGGCCTTCTCCGTCACAACAGATCATTCCAACAGCAAACATGCTTTTCTGATAAATGATCCAATAAGATGAGTAGGTGTTCGGAAGACTGTGTGATAAAGAAGTAAAGGAGCTACCGTATTATACATGAAACTATCTAAAAATCTACAATACCTGAGAGGCTACTGTAGGATCTGTTGGTTCTTCATATTGTCCAGAAGCAAGAAATGATGATGTATGCCTTTTGATGCGGTTCACAAGATAAATAAACTGCATCACCAAATAAACATGAATTCAGCTTGATAAAGTATTTAGGTTTTATAATGATACATTTCACTACAAGAAGCATTAAGTACCCTGTCTTCAATTTTATCATACATAAATCTGCAACCAGGTTCTGGCTTGGATCCATGAATCACTAAAGAGCACCTATTCTTTGGTTGAGCCTTTCGAATAAATTCATCTCCCATATCTTCATCTTCAGTTTCTTTGTTTCCCTTTTCCGTGATAGGCTCAGTCTTGGTATGGTACTGAACCACAAATTTGTTGGTTCTCTGTCCAAAGGGTGTCAGAATGTTTGACTGCTTACTGGATGAAACAGGGCTTCCATTTGTTCCATGCCCTAAGTCGCCTAACTCTTCATATCGAGCCAAGGGTTTGTCAGTTGGAGTGTCTAAAATACCTTCTTTCGTATCTATTGGTTCATCGTTCAATATCCTGTACAAAAGACTTGACTTCAATATCACATACGTAAACAGATATATTATGCTTGTGAAATAAGATTACAAAGATTAAATGACAAATTACAATCCTGGAGACTTTACGATTACAAATGGAGTAGTTCACTTGAGCTAGTCAATCTTTTAAACAATAATATGAATTTGGAGGAAATATTCAAGTGACCATTGATGGCTGTAAAGTGTAAACTGTCATAAGGAGTAGAAAAGGCATCGATCTGTTCAACAAATTAAGTGACCCATGATTTGATCCATATCTTCAAAATTTCTGGTATTTAAAACATGTACTATCCTCTTTCAAATAACTAATGTGAACTTGGAAGATATGTTCATGTGAACATTGATGGCTGTAAATAAGTCATACCAATTAGAAAAGACATCAATATGTTCAATATTAGGCACATAGATGATCCATGATCTGATTTATATGTACATCAAAACAAATGGACAGCAGTCACAGCACCAGAAATCTAGGGATGCCAACATAGCTTGTGCAAGAGAAGGCATAGCAAAATAAACTTTACAAAAGTAGTAACAGAGTACAAATAGATCATTACAGTCCAGATACTCACATATCTACATCACGAAAGGAGTATGCATGCCAACCAGACTCCTCTTTTATAAATGCTTCTTTCTGCTCGTTTTGCAGGTGCAACAAAAATCCATCCATTTCAGCATTTTGTACAGTAGACTCATTCAATTGCCTGTAACACATCAATTTAGTTAGATGTGGCTACATGACATGCAAGCTTGCAAAAAAATTGGCATAAAGTACAGATAGCCACCATGTTCACTTTAATTTCCTAATTAATGAAGCAGTAAAAAATTCAATCCATCAAAAGAACAAACATATCAATCCAAGCTCAAGTTGTTACTGCTCCCTTTCCATTGATCTCAAGGTCGTGTAATTCATTAAGTCCACAACAGTGACAACACTAATACTATGTTAGTTCAATAAGTGTAAAAGGCAGTAGCTCTTCCTACTCTCCTCCCTCCAGCGCCCTTCCCTTGGAAATTATGGGAATACTCATCGTAACTTGATAGCTATCACAATTTCAAGTTATGTTTACTTTTCTTATCATTTGACTTATTGACTTCACACTCTTTATACTTAAGATATGCACAAAAAACATATCTCAAAGAAAAAGAGAAAGTTCCTGCTGGCAATACACCACGAGACTATCCAATTACTAGGCACAATTGCAGTCCTCCTTACTCTACATTCAATAGGGGAACCACACACTTGTTATACTTAAGTTTCACAAAAAATATAAAAAATCCACTCTGAAATGAATCCTAAGTTTCTTTAGGCAATACTCCTAGACCACACCCCATTTTCGAAAAAATACTCTCTCATCGTAGACAACTTAAAAAAATGATTGTTAATCCAAAGAATTTATTTGCTATCATTAATCATAGCTACCTAATATTATCATTAACCTACAATATGAAAATTTTAGAAAATTCAGCTCAACCCCCTAATATAAAATATTGAGCCATTTTATAAGTCTAGCATACAACGGGTGTATAGTATACAACATGACTTAAGCATCCAAATGCGGAACCATTAACTTGGAACTCAATCAGCAATAGAATTAATTTGACTGAATCCATAAAATTCCAAAAATTAAAAAATTTAAAAAAAAAAAAAAAAAACACAATACGAAGTATTAATTAAAATGTAAAACACTACAAGATTAAACTGGGGTGACCTGTTGAGATAGTAAAGTTCCCAACTTGACACTAGATCTGAAGGCGTAAGCTTGTATTCTGTACAAAAAGTAAGACCTGCAACCCAAATAGTAAAAATTAAGGAAAAATAACTTTAAAATCAGCAAAATTAGGGGAAAAAACCCCAGAAAAATTGGGGGGAATGAAGAGAAATTGATTACATTTGTTGAGGACAACATCTTCATCGGCGATATTGAAACCACTTTTATTGAATTCTGCTTTAATTTCTGCCTCCATTACTGGATTTCTTCGGAATTTAGGGTTTGCGAAATTGAGGGGTTTTGGAGTTGAATGAGTGAGTGACAAAAAGAAGAGAGAGATTTTGCAAATGGCGGGAAACTTCAGCGGGTAACCGGGTTTAGTAATCAATACGGAATAATCCACTTCTTAACCATACAATCGACTCATGGTGAGCCGTAAAAAAAATTGTTCTCTATTTCATAATGTTAATCCCATATGGAATCAATTACATAAAATATATTTGAAATCTAACATTAAAAGTACAGCATAATTTATAATTAGGTTACATTATTTAACTTTTTTTATTTTTTATCAGGAAAGCATAAGTTATAAACTTATAATTGCATAATTTAAGGTAAAAATTTCTTGCTTATTTAGAGTTATGTCATCAATCTACAATCAATTAATTCCAAAAAAAATCAAGGGTAGATTTTTTAAAACACCCAAAATAGTATATAGGACTAACATTATAAAACGGAGGAAGTACAAAAAAGGTAAAATCGTTATTTACCCCATGAATTTAGATTAATATCATTGGGTGATAAAATAATAACACTAGATATTAGTGGTATTAATTATTAAATACCTTTCCTAGTGGTAATTTTAAAACTTTAAGTTGTATGATTTTTTTTACATATGAAATATTTTTTATATTATTCAGATATACGATTAGAACGGTGGTCCTCTTTAGTCTTTTTTTCACCATTTTTTGCACGTGAATACAATAGGACAAAATACGTGAGTGTCACACCACCTTTTTCTTTGTTCCTTTCTCTCTTGCATGTGAACATGGGCGGATCTAGGGGGTTCATTGAACCCCCAGATTTTTTGATAAAAAATTATAAGTTTTGATTTTTTTTTTATTTTTTATTTTTAAAATAAGGTTAAAACAAATTTTTGTGAAGTAAATAAACAAATATGTAACTCTGGCACATTGGTAAGGGATTGACTAATAGAGTAGTGAGACTCCTCTTGATCATGGGTTCGAGACCAACCACCCTCATTTTTTTGTTTTTTTGTTTTTGTTTTTTGTTTTTTTTTTTTCCCTCTTTCGATTTCTTCCGTTGTTCTTCATGAGTTAGTCCATAGTTGGGTCATTAAATTTAGGAGTGGGTCATTAATTTTAGGAGTAGTATGTTGGTCATTTTGTTATTAAGTTAGAGAGTTAAATGAATTTAGAAGTTAATGAGTTTATTTAGTGGGTTAAACATGGCATTATACTTTCAGTTTTTAGGCTTATTATTTGTTGTTTGTTAGCCTACATATATGGCTCTTGTATTTGGTGAAGTAAGCATGAAGAAATATTATGAGTTCTTTATTTTACTTGCTTCATACTTATCTAATATTATTATTGTTTTTATCCTTTAGTACGTATTAGTTTCAACAGTCCTCTTATTCCTCTACTCCTCTTAATTCTTAAATCATTATTTGTTTGTAAATTAGTGATAATTAGATTAATTATTGATTTGTTTAATTAGTTTTGATATATTGTTGACGTACAAATTGAATTTAGAAACTTAGAATTTAAAATTTTTACTTGGCCTTTTAATTGATAATTAGAAAAAAAATTAATTATCAAATTTGTGTTTATTGGGGGCTTGGGATTTTTGTTTTTCGAATTTTCGTGTAATATTGATTTTTTGCAATATAATTATAGATTTATCATTTATAGAAGTAGTAATGTTTTAGCACGCTTTCAAAGTATAAAACTCGAAGAATGCTTTTGTAGGGTTTTTTTTTTATTTATTATTTTATAACTGTTTAATACTTTCATTTGTAATAAAAAAATTTGAACTTATATATTGAATATTTAATTAATATATGAGCATCGTTTGTTTTTTAAGATTCCGAACCCACAGTTCGGAATTCCTGGATACGTCACTGCATGTGAATGAATATTATTTTAATATTTATATAATTTCTCGAGTAGTAGGTTAGCTATTCAACCCATGAGGCCATGATACCCTAATGTACAACAATTTTTCTATATATGGGGCAGGGTTACTTATAGGGATTACTTATTCAAGTGTTACTTGTATAAGTTACTTGTTCAGGGGCTACCTGCAGACAGGGGCGAAGCCAGGAATTTAGGAACCGGGGGGCCGATTCTTATACAGATTTTTTTTAAAGAAAAAAAATATATTAAGAGCTATTAGGGGAAAAAAAATGCAATTATTAGAAATTTTAAATACCAATGTCAAAATATTTCAAAAAAAAAAAAATACCAATGTCAAAACTTGATCATCTTATATGTATATAGATTTTTTAAGAAAAAAAATACCAATAAAAAAATGATATTATAATAAAAAGTTAGTTGGAAAAATAGGAAAGAAATGGCTTTGAGAAGAAGTAGAAGAGATCACATTATTTTCACATGTATATAATTTTTTTTTTTTTTTTTTTAAAAAAAACCTTAAAATCAAAATATATACATTTAAAATGATATAAAGTAAAAAAAGCCATAGATGAAGGATTGATCCCTAGATCTCATGCCAACAAAACATTATCATACCCAATGTTACACGGTACGTGGGACGTTTTGGAACGTGGGACGGGAACGGGAACGGGGAACGTAGGCTTTAGAGTTCTCAGAACGTATGACTCTAGTTCTCGAATTTTTTTAATTAGAATTTTCTTTTTTATTAGACTTTAATTTATTTTTTTTTCAGGGAATATTAGACTTTAAATTTATTAGACTAAATCACTAAAACCGAAAAGTACTCGTAATCAACTTCTTCGTATTAACCAAAAAATAAATAAAAAGATATAACTGTACACTACTGCCAGTACATACCTAAAAACTAGGCACTAAAAATAAGATAATAATAAAAAGAAAAGATTACAGCCGTACATCATGGAGTAAAAACAAGGTGCTAGTAATAAAATAATACAGTAAAAAGAAAAGATAAAAAGGGAGGGGTCCACCATTTTGTTTAAAAATTAGGTTAGGGTTGTCAAGGACCCTTCTTCTTCCTTCTACTCACTTCTTTTTTCATTTTCCTCCATTAATAGAACTTGAAGCTTTAATTAAATTTAAAAACTCAAGAAAACAGAAGATTCCTTTGCCTATAAGTGGGTACCCTATCAAACACGAACCAGATCGCGAACCACCACGAACCGGAACGAGTAAGTTCCGCGTTTCGGGACACGCGTCCTGATTCGCGGAACGCGCCGTCGTCCCGCGTTCCGTGTATCTTTGATCATACCCTCCTCAAACAAATTGAGCAGCCCAACTTTACTTTTATTTTTAGCTAACATTTAAATTTATCTTAAAACTTATGGGTGCCAACAATTAAAAAAAACTAGGCTGCCATGATGGGCCGGGGAGGTCGGGCCTCCACCGGCCCCTCCCGTACCTCCGCCCCTACCTGTAGATGTTATTTATTCAGGGGTTACTTATAGGATTACTTATTCAAAGGTTACTTGTAAGGGCATGCTTGGATTAGGGGGTAATATATTAATGGGGTAATAAAAGTCAAACTTGAAAAAACATAAGTAATTAAAGATGTTGTTGTAGAAGGTATGTTTACAAATGACATAAGGTAGTTGTTTCATGAAATAAAGAGAGAGATGGAGGAGATATTGTAGGGGATAATAGGTATTACGCAGCGGAAATAATCATGAATCATATTCATATAGCACCTAACCAAGGATCTCATGCACAACACATAAAGAGCAAGAATAATACCTTTGAAGCGTGATTCCACAAGTGATCGAGCAAGAACAATAAGGAGAACAAGAACCCCACGTGTGATTCCTCTACTTAGTCCACGAGCACGGATTAAACCTCCACTAATGCTAGTTAGTTGTGACTGAACGCTTCAATCAACCTTCAACGGAGATCCGAGTCACGAACACACCACACCACCACCCACGCGCCACCACACGCGCCGCCCACAAGGGAGAGCCGTACGGACAGGGAGGAGAGAGAGTGAGGGCTGAATAGGGAGAGAGAGAATTGGGGTTTTTGGGATGCTTGGTTGCTTGTGTGACAATTTACTGTATGTCAATTGTTCTATTCTGCAACCCTAGGCATGGTTTATATTTATAGATCATATCTAGAAATAAAACCATGTCAGGTCCAAAACCCATTAGACTCTTCTAACTATCCAAGCCCAATTATCAATATGGTATGTCATGAACTCATGAGGCCCAATAATGGGCCTCTAACTTGTTTAACCCAATACTCTTATGTGTGACCTTGTAGGATCCATTCTATAAGGCTTTGGGCTATTAAGCTAGCCCAAAGATCAATTGTCATATCTAGCACCAAACATTGACGACCCTATAGAATGAACTTATTATCTCCATAATAGTGATCCTTGATATATCTAGTAATTGCACTTATCGAAGACATAACTCCTTCAATCTCCCACTTGTCTAAGACAAGTACGCAATATTCACATTCCTTAAGTCAATGTGTGTCGATTTGATAATATGATTGCATCTCATGTCGTGATCATATTAGTCTACAAATCTTTTCTTGAAAACTGAGTGAGAATTACAAAACAAATGATTACTATGTAATCCATTTGAGCACGTCCATGCATTTTTCTGAATTCTCCCTCTCCAAGAGGCCAAGACACATTCCTAATTAAATAGGTAGACTCAATTCAATCTTGTGGCTACCAAAGCTCCCACTCAATTTCTGAAATAACCGGGAAACACCCTTTATAATCTCCAATTACGGGCATACGTTTGAGTGCACCACAGCTATGACATCCATTGAATGAAATCAATGTTCCACTCATGTCAAAGGAATCCACTAAAATATCCGGAAGTTCTATACTTGAACTTCAAAGTAGGTCTATAGTTCGATCATGCATCATTCATGCATATCCATGTGATTGACCGAGCCTCACTATGCTCCTATAGCCCATGAAACTGCGCTATCCAATCAATCTTACATGCTAGTCCATTAAAAGAAATCATTTATGTCCAATTTAATGATTCTAAACTAGGAACTTTAAATAATATATGGATTTTGTTCACCTGTGGGGTTTCATTCACCAGGTCATCAACCTGATGAGCCCATCAATCCATAATTATTTTGGACATTTTATTTAATATTGAAAACCATCATTAAATAAGAGAAATAATAAAATTTCTGATTAAACATAATTCTGCAAATGAATGTATTACATATGTAAATTATTTTTCTCCAAAAATAAATACAACTTCTAATTACATCATTTGCCTCAATCCAGATTCACTAGCATGTTTCTCATGCTTTGGAAGTGGAAGGGGTTTAGTAAGTGGATCAGCAATGTTCTCATCCGTATGAATTTTGCACATCTTGACATCTCCTCTGTCAACGATCTCTCGAATGAGGTAATATTTCCTCTCTACATGTTTGGATTTGAAGTGTGACCTAGGCTCCTTTGACTGAGCAATGGCGCCATTATTATCACAATACAACTCGATTCCCTTTTGAGCACTTGGTATGATATCCAGCTCAGTTAGGAACTTCTTAATCCAAATTGCTTCCTTAGCTGCTTCAACAGCAGCTAAATATTCTGATTCTGTTGTAGAGTCTGTGATAGTGCTTTGCTTCGAACTCTTCCAGCTCACTGCTCCTCCATTCAGACAGAAAATGTATCCAGATTGTGATCTGAAATCATCTCTATCTGTTTGGAAACTCGCATCAGTATAACCTTTGACAACCAACTCATTTTCGCCACCATATACTAGAAACATTCCTTTAGTCCTTCTCAAGTACTTAAGGATGTTCTTGGCAGCTGTCCAGTGTGCTTCTCCTGGATTTGCCTGAAACCTGCTACACATACTCAGAGCATATGCAACATCCGGCCTTGTACATATCATGGCATACATGATTGACCCTATTGCCGAAGCATAAGGTTTATCAACAATACGTCTCATCTCTTCTGGCGTATTAGGGCATTGAGATTTACTGAGCGTAATGCCATGAGACATGGGGAGAAATCCTCTCTTAGAGTCTGTCATGGAATACCTATCAAGAACCTTATCAATATAAGTTTCTTGACTTAATCCAATCATCCTTCGAGATCTATCTCGATGTATCTTGATCCCCAATATGTATTCAGCCTCTCCTAAGTCCTTCATGGAAAAACAATTCTTCAACCATTCCTTGACTGACTCAAGCATTGGTATGTCATTTCCCATGAGTAGTATGTCATCTACATACAAGACCAGGAAAACAATGCTGCTCCCACTAGACTTCTTGTATACACAAGGTTCCTCTTCACTTTTGATAAAATCAAACTGTTTGATTGCTTTATCAAAACGAAGATTCCAACTCCTGGATGCTTGCTTCAATCCATAAATGGATTTCTGAAGTTTGCATACCTTTCTAGGATTTTCTGGATCTTCAAAACCCTCAGGTTGTATCATATACACTTCCTCCGTCAAGAACCCATTCAAGAAGGCAGTTTTGACATCCATCTGCCAAATTTCGTAATCGAAAAATGCAGCAATCGCTAGAAGTATCTGAATGGACTTAAGCATGGCTACTGGGGAAAAGGTCTCATCATAGTCAATACCATGAATCTGTCTGTATCCTTTCGCAACCAGTCTTGCTTTGTGGATGTAGGCATTTCCATCCTTGTCTGTTTTAATTTTGTAAACCCATTTGCAACCAATAGGTTTTACCCCATCAAGCAAGTCAACTAGGGTCCACACTTCATTTTCATACATTGATTCCATTTCGGATTTCATGGCATCAAGCCATTTATGTGAGTTGGGGCTCGCCAAAGCTTGCTTGTAGGTTGTGGGTTCTTCATTCTCCAATAAGAAGATTTCAGAATCCTCAGTTATCAGAACCTCAACAAACTGTTTGTTTCTGATTCTAGCAGACCTAAGTGGGGTAGGAGCAACAATAGAAATATTCTCTCCAACTCTTTGAAGATTTTCGCAAGAACTAGGTTCAAGTGGGACGATAGGAGTCTCGCTAGTCGAATTAGCTTGCTCCGACGCATGATCAATCGACTCATACGCCCTCGCCTCTGATGTGGTGTTATCCACATCCATTTGTTGCTCGTCTCGAATTTCTTCGAGAACCACTTTACTCCCACTTGGCTTTCTAGATAGAAATTCCTTTTCTAGAAAGACACCATCGCGAGCAACAAACACTTTGTTATCTTCGCGATTGTAGAAGTAATACCCTTTTGTTTCTTTTGGATAGCCCACAAAGAAACACTTGTCTGATTTAGGTTGTAGTTTATCACCTTGTAAACGTTTTACATAGGCTTCACAACCCCAAATCTTGAGATAAGACAACTTTGGAACTTTTCCAGTCCATATCTCATATGGTGTCTTCTCAACTGCTTTGGACGGGCTTCTGTTTAGTACTCTGGCAGCTGTTTCTAATGCATATCCCCAAAATGATATGTGAAGATCAGTAAAGCTCATCATGGACCTCACCATATCAAGTAAAGTCCTGTTCCTCCTTTCTGACACACCATTCAACTGTGGCGTTCCTGGAGGAGTTAATTGTGAAATTATTCCACAATTAATCAGATATTCATCAAATTCTTAGGTTAAATATTCACCACCACGATCTGATCGTAATGCTTTAATCGTCTTCCCAAGTTGGTTTTGTACCTCATTCTGGAATTCTTTGAACTTTTCAAAGGATTCCGATTTGTTCTTCATTAAGTAGACATAACCATATCTACTTAAATCATCAATAAAAGTAATGAAGTAGTTAAACCCACCCCTTGCTTTTGAACTTATTGGTCCACACACATCCATATGTATGAGTCCCAAAAGATCACTAGCTCTTTCACCTATACCCGTGAAGGGTGACTTAGTCATTTTCCCAAGCAAGCATGACTCACAATTTTCAAATGATTCATAATCAAATGAAGAAAGAATTCCATCCTTATGTAATTTCTGGATGCGCTTTTGGTTTATGTGACCAAGCCTACAATGCCATAGGTAAGTTGGGTTTGAACCATCTGTTTTCTGCCTTTTATGATCAATATTGTAGACATGGGTTGTATATTCTAATACATACAAACCATTAATTAATTTGGCGTTGGCATATAACATATTTTCTTTCGAAATAAAACAACACTTGTCTCTTATTTCAAATGAAAATCCTTCAGAATCTAAAACAGAAACTGAAATAATGTTTTTAGTTATTGTTGGTACATAATAACAATTATTAAGCACCAAAATAAGTCCAGAGGGAAGTCTTAAATGATAGCTTCCAATAGCAAGTGCAGCAACTTTTGCTCCATTTCCTACTCGAAGCGTTACTTCCCCTTTTGCCAACTTCTTACTTTCTTTCAAGCCCTGCACGTTATTAACGATGTGAGCACCACATCCGGTATCAAATACCCAAGTGGAAGATGAAGTAAGATTAATTTCTACAACGAAAACATCAAGTAACTCTTTACCTTCAGTTTTCACTGGTGTATAGTGGGGACACCCTGGTGTATGGCATGGCCAACTACCGCAAAAGAAGCATTCGCTTCCTCTCCTCTTCAGGAACTCCTCAGAATGGTTAAGCAACAGATTGATCAATGTCACCGAAGATCCCTCATCATTATGAGTGAGCTTGACAATGTCAAAACCATCATGGAGTGAGAACAAAATAATATTATGAGTAGAGTCATCATCGATCGGTTTCCCAAGGACATCCATTTGATTGAACATTTCAATCAATTCCCTTACATGGGCCCTTACTGACTGACCAGGCATGAGTCTTTTAGCCATTATTTTACAATGGACATTGTAAGCCTCATACCTTACACTGTCAGTCTAGGAATAGTAAATCTGAGGGATCGAGTTAACGACCTCTCTTACATTTTGATCATTTATGCCTCCACTGCCTAGTGCTCCTATGCCACCTCGAGAGATAGCACGAAGACATTTGTACAATATGGTTAGCTCATAGTGCCTGAATCTTCTTTTCCAACAAGTTGGAATAGATTCTAAAATGAGCTCTCTGATTTTCTCTGCAGTTGAAACAATTTCAGCATGCCTTTCAGCTCCATACTTTTCTGTGTATTTGCTCTCAACAGGAATGTATAAACGAGATTCAAGCCCATGGCTTGTGAGAACATTTCTCAACTCCTTTTCCCATTCCCTGAAGTTTATGAGATTCAGCCTTAAGTTAAGTTTCATTGGTAAAATTGTGTTGTCGTATAAGTTATTCATCTACAAACAAAAACAAAACGAGGCAAAATTCAATAATTATGTTTAATAAACTTTTAAAGTACCATAAGCGATTATAAAATTGGTAACTTTAAAACATTCATTCAATTTAATTGATCCCTATTGAATAGAATGATTCCAAGATCCTTTATTTGTGCAATAATTGACCGGACTTTGGCCCTACCATCAATTATTACATTTTCAAGGTGAGTAAACTCTTTACTGATTACAACTCTTTGTAATTCTTGGTTGAATAATTAACCATCACATTTTTAATTATTACCCTTAGCTTCAAGGTTCTAAACTCTTTAGGTAACCTTGTTGAGTGTAACCAATCAAAAGTGTAAAATTTGTTTTACCCCCACTCCCCTAAGATATAATATGACACCTTGCTTTGGCATGACCCATCATAAATATCAAAGGTTTTATCGGGTTTTTGATTGGAAAAGCTACCTCAATATTACTGGGACCTAGATTCATTATGTTGTGATTATTTAGTGAACTCTAGCGCATCATCAAACAACATAAATAAAATCTAACATGCATAATCTACTAATGCATAAATAAAACATGACATAGTATGGCCCCTTAATCCTAAGAAAACTAATAAAGCAAAAGCTCTCACTTGAACCTTCATGGGTCTCATCCATCTTGCTCCTTTGGGCCTCCACTCCATGGATTCTTGGATTAACTGCAACTTGTAATTCTATTCTATTCTATCTACTACTTAAATAAAATAAAATAAATTACAAAAATACTTAACGGTACGCAGACCGTATTTAGATTACAAAAATACGAAACGATGCGCAGATCGTATTTAGAATCTATGGGCCATACTAGTCTATATAGCAATATATAACATCATATATTATAAAATGCCATATAATAAATCACTCATCATGCTTTCCTAAACTACAACATCGAATGTTCACAGTAAAGGAAACATGACTCCTAAAATATCTCATATTTTAATTAATTAATTACTGTAATTAGATAATATCACATATTATTCATGACCAATTATAAAATATCATATATTTTAATTTAGGTATGAGATAGAATCAAATCTTATTTTAATTATGGAAGATAAATCATATTTATCTTCCATGATTATCCTAACTTTTAGGAGATTCTATCCTAATTACTTGCCAATCACATATTTTAAATCAATTAATATCCTAAAATAATTATGGGATAATCATATTATTTAATCAATTATTATCCAAATAGAATCTTTTGCTCCATAATTATCCTATCTTAACAAAATTAACAACTTTAATTTTGTTAATTATCTTTTCAAAATCAAAACTTATCTTTTAATTTTAATTTTGAAAACTGATTTTATCCAAAATAAAATAAAATAAAATAATATTTTTTTTTTTTTGAAAACCCGCGTCAGCCACCGTGGTGTGGCCAGCCGAAGCCGGCCACGGTGGCCGCACACCTTGCGGTGTGCGCTGCCCGGACAGCAGCAGCAGCACACACATCGGGGTGGTGCACTACTACGCTGCCCCTGACCCGTGCCCAGCCCACCCTCCCTCCTGGACCACCACCGGTGCAGCAGTCGTCGTGGCTGCGCCACCCAGCCGCGGCTGCCGCACCTCAATTTCCCTTTTTTTTTTGATTTTTAATTTAAAACAAAACAAATTTATTAAAATTAAAATTAGTGTGGTCCATCCAATTTTAAAATTAAATCATATTCAATTTTAAAATTAGGGTTCTTCATGAATTTAATCCCAATTCAATTTAACTTTTAAATTAAATAGGTTGATCATGAAAAATTCATAATTTATCATGAAATCAATTAGATTAAATTCATTTAAACATAAAAATTTCGAATTAAATCAAAATCAAAACACAAATTTCATAAATTAGGGTTCTTGATTTCGAAATTTTTCGAAATATTAAAGGGGGGGGGGGGTTCGAATTTTTTTTGAACTTGATAGGGCAATTTTCGGATCTTTTTAGGGCTAATATGGAGCAAATTAAACACCTTTAATGATTCTATATTGTTAAATCACATTTAATATAATAATTGACCCATAATTAAATTATTCTCCCTCCTAATTGAATTAAAATTGTGGATCAACAAAGGTTTAATACTCAATATATGTAATTGCAAGAGGCTAACTGATACCACTGTAGGGGATAATAGGTACTACGCAGCGGAAATAATCATGAATCATATTCATATAGCACCTAACCAAGGATCTCATGCACAACACATAAAGAGCAAGAATAATACCTTTGAAGCGTGATTCCACAAGTGATCGAGCAAGAACAATAAGGAGAACAAGAACCCCACGTGTGATTCCTCTACTTAGTCCACGAGCACGGATTAAACCTCCACTAATGCTAGTTAGTTGTGACTGAACGCTTCAATCAACCTTCAACGGAGATCCGAGTCACGAACACACCACACCACCACCCACGCGCCACCACACGCGCCGCCCACAAGGGAGAGCCGTACGGACAGGGAGGAGAGAGAGTGAGGGCCGAATAGGGAGAGAGAGAATTGGGGTTTTTGGGATGCTTGGTTGCTTGTGTGACAATTTACCGTATGTCAATTGTTCTATTCTGCAACCCTAGGCATGGTTTATATTTATAGATCATATCTAGAAATAAAACCATGTCAGGTCCAAAACCCATTAGACTCTTCTAACTATCCAAGCCCAATTATCAATATGGTATGTCATGAACTCATGAGGCCCAATAATGGGCCTCTAACTTGTTTAACCCAATACTCTTATGTGTGACCTTGTAGGATCCATTCTATAAGGCTTTGGGCTATTAAGCTAGCCCAAAGATCAATTGTCATATCTAGCACCAAACATTGACGACCCTATAGAATGAACTTATTATCTCCATAATAGTGATCCTTGATATATCTAGTAATTGCACTTATCAAAGACATAACTCCTTCAGATATTACCCTCATAATGAGGGTAATAATTACACACTCTCCCCCTAGTCTAATTATTACCCCCAAAATGAGCCTCTAACTTCACCTCATACCTCACCATTAATACATAATTTTTCTTACAAGCACACCATCATTATCTCCTCTTTCCCTATTTACTTTCAATTTTGCTTAGTTTGACTTTCATTACCTACTAGGTTAGAACCCGTCCGATTCACGGTTTATATAAAGCCTATTTTTAATTTGTATATTTTAAAAATAAATCACTATTACACATGAATATAAATAATAATTATGTATATTTTGTAATTTTAAAATTTTTTATTTTAATCAAAATTATGATATGGTATCCGTTCAACGTTGTCTAATTTATAGTTCAATATAGGAGGTCGTTTATTAGTGTGCTATTTAAAATTGTTACGATAATAAATTGATAGGTTTTAGTTGTAATGTAGAAGCTTCCATATTTAAATTTCAAAAATGTTAAATATGATAGCTCTACAAAAAAAATGACATCATCATTGCATTTAAGCGGGAATTTTTTTTATTGAGAAAGCGACACGTGGACAATGGTGACGTCAGCAAGTTCTGTTTTAATAATAGTTAATAGATTAATACATTTCTCTCAATCTATCCAAGCATGCCCTAAGGGTTACTTACTCAGTTGGTTAGTTCGTTTTGAGGTGTGGCAGTGTTACTTACAAGGATTACTTATTCAGGGGTTACTTGTATGAGTTACTTATTCAGGGGGGTTAATTATTCAAGGGTTACTTACTCAGATGGTTTGCTCGTTTTTAGTGTGAGAGTAACTCCTGACCGAACGAGTAACCCTTGAATAAGTAACCACTTAATAAGTAACCTCTATAATTTACCCCTGACCAAACAAGTAACCCCAAAATAAGTAACCCTTACCCTATTAAAAAAAAACAAGTAACCCAAAAAAAGTAATCCCTACCTTTTAAAAAATAAAAATAAAATTACAAGTAACCCCTGACTCAACGAGTAACCCATTACAAGAAACCTCAGCCGCACGGTGTAGCCAGCCATGTATAAAAATTTATACCGATTGTACGTATTGTTAAGAAGTGGATTTTCACCTATCACTTGCACAAGATTTCTAAAATTTGTTATATACACCCGTACACCCAACTAACTAACCCAAGATTAGTTAGTTAGTAGTAGAGTAGTTAGTTTTTTTCACTATTCACATACTCCCTTCGTGTTTTTTTAAGTATTACACTTTTCATTTCCGGCCGTGTTTTTTTAAAGTGTTACACTTCCTTTTTTGGCAAAAAATTACATTAAAATATTATATCTCTCTCCTCTCATGGTCCCCACCCAAATCCCTACTACTTTTTTATTATATCTTTCCTCTCACATTCGATCATTACTTTTCAATAAACTATTAACCCCATTATCTTTATTTTACAATTTTTTAATACTCCAACTACTCCACTTACCTCTTATTTTATTTAAGTCAATTAAATTGCCTAAAACTATGTGTCGGTCAAAGTGTAACACTTAAAAAAACACAGAGGGGGTAAAAACTTTGACTATAGCTTTTGATTGGTGTATGAATAAAACCAGTTAGTAAGAAGAAAACAATAAGTTAATTTATAAAAAACAATAGTCTCTCCTCTTTCTCCTCTCTCCTAAACTCTAGCCTTCATTGTTAATTTAATTTTGAAGGGGTTTCCATCGGATTTCACTTATTAATTAAATTAATAGGTGAAATCCGACGATGGAAAGCCCCAATCTTTGTTTGTTTTTTTTTTTTTTTTTACGTTTTTTTTTTGTTGTTTTTAGGTTATAATAATGTCTCCTTTGAAAGAAAGGGTTTATCTCTTCTGAAAGACAAGATTTTTTCGATCTCCTTTGAAAGACAAGGTTTTATTTACGCTTAATATGGTGTTTAGTTGTGCAGGACTACAATTGATTATTGTTCGGAGTCGGGGTACAAAATCAGTACAAGAATTTTTCTCTCTCACATCAAATTATGAAGCGGCGACGGATCCACTCAAAAAGTGTATGAGACAACAAATCGAGAATGTGCCAAATTGTTATATCTATGTATTTGGTTTCTTAGCAAGGCCTTTCTCGGTTATTTTTTGTTTGATTTTGTTAAATTTTTTTCCATTATCGTTAATTGTAGATGTCATGTGATTTCCTTTAATGAAATTTAATTTCCTTTCTTTCGAAAAAAAAAAATTAATTTCCTTTAGGACTTCTTTTAAAAAAAAAAAGAAATACAATTAGTAAGGAGTAACATGCAATAATTACCAACATTTTCTCTCTCTATCTCTTCAATAATTATTACCAACTGTTTTTTCTTTCTGTCTCTTTCTAACCCCACATGCAAATTTGTATTTCCCAATAATGGGTTTTAAGAAATCTCTAAGTTTCTTAATTCCCGTGAAAAATGAAAAATAGACATGTAGTCATGTAGATAAGGGACGGGGGGAGTACCATTTTAGAAAACGTTGTAAATTGATCTAATGTTCAGGACGGAAGCGCTCTTTGGCAAGAACCTTATTTACTAAATAAGGAAAATGCTATACATAGCCCTAAGGGTTATACTACCTCCGGTCCACTTTACTCGCAACTATTTCCTTTTTGGGATGGTCCAAATTACTCGCAACTTTCCCATTTATTTCCTTTTTTAGTAAACTTTTTAATGTGAAATTACCATTGTACCCTTATTTTTTTATAAATCAACTTAGTTATATTACTAACCTTATCTGATTAATAAGAAGACTGATTAATTAAATTAATCATTCCCACCAAAATTATACCCCAACCCTTCAAATTCATCAACTCCCCAACTGCCCCAATTGAATGCTCCTCATTCAATTCATCTGATGAATTGGTTGGAGTTCATTTATTTTGGAGAATTCTCCAGAATAAATCCCTCCCACCTAAACCCTAGTTCTTACTTTCTCTCTCTTCTCTCGCCGAATCGATTCCTCTCTCACTCTCTCTCTCTGTAATCCTTGGTTGGTTTTCTCTGAATTCCTCTTTCAATTGGTTCCTCTACTGACAAAAACCTAGATCTAACTTGCCATGAAACCCTTGAAACTAGTGCTACCAGCCGTCGATCTGGTAGCGTCACCTACAAACCCCGCCGTGGAATGGGTGTCCTGAAACCCATTCGCCGCGCTTCTGTCATTGCGAGGAGGCGGATTCGTGGTGCGAAACTCGCTGACTATGACAGCGATGAGGAGCCGCCTAAGCTGGTGTTCTCTGAGGCCGTGGCCCGTGATGAACCACCGTCTGTGGTGGTTCCTGCTGGTGAGGGTTCTGTGGTTGCTGCGGTGGTTTCTGCTGGGGGTTCTAGATCTCCAGTGACTGAGGTGGAGGTTTCAGCCACCGGATCTACTACAGGGGAGTCGAACCCAGTAGATCTGGAGGTTTCTGAGGTGGCTCAGCCACCGGAGTCCCATGAGCGTGATGACGACCCTTCCTCTAGCGCAAAACGCATCAAATCTGGTCCTCCAGATGGCATGTCGAGGGAGGAAGTGATTGACGCCTATTTGCAGATCTACTACCCTCAGTTCAACCCCCCTCGTAATTGAATGCGCAGCGTATACTCTATAAACCCTAATTTATTGTTTCTGATTCTCTGTGTTTGTGTTGTTGATGTGTAATTCTGGATAATCACTGTGATTTGATGATTGTTGTTGATGATTGTGTGAGTTGTTAATTACGGATAATCACTGTGATTTGATTGACATGATTATTTGATGCATGAATGTTGGCGTAATTGTCTAGTAATTGTGTTAGCAGCTCTGTTTTGGGATGATGGTGGTTGATAGATGGTTGTATGTGGTTGTTAAAAGACTGGTGTTTTGGGACCCATTTGATTTATGTTATGGGCTGTTGTTTGGTAGCACTACATTTGATGCGTTTTGCAGTTGTTATATTAGTTCATTAGTTGATGCATGAATTCACAGTTGTTTGGTTGGTTTTGGTTGTTGAGAATGAGTCCCCTGCTGTGACCCTTGTCTTGTGCCTTTCATGCATTGAGTCCCTTTTTTGATAATGCACACCCCTTTTGGTTTTCCATATGATGATGGGACTCATCTGATAGCTACTTGGGTGGTTTGGATGCTCCATAAACCTTGTCAAAAAGGTTTATGTTGAGGTACCAACACTCACTAAAGCTTTGACTGAAATCTTAACCCTTTTGATGGAAATAATAGGCTATAAAAATGAAACAAAAACAGAGTGAAACATGTAACTTTTTGTTAATCATAATATTTGTACTTGACTAATTACATGACTGCCTAAAAAATAAACAAGTTGTATCCACCAAAAGTACACATAACCTACACATAATCTAACACAAAAAGTTGTTTGAATAGGAAAAGGTTATATGTGGCAGTCAATTATGAGTCCCTTAATAGTTGGCTTCCTAAACTAAGGCACAGTCATCAGTCTGCATCTACTTCCATGTGGCCTTCATCATCTCCTGTAATTGTGACTGTGTCCAAAAAATGAACAACTTGACCTATTAGCTCCCTGTCTACTTGAAGTAGTTGAGGTAGTAGTCCTTGGCCTGTCCAAGCTTCTCTTCTTCATGTGTGGGGGAGAGAAGTTATTACCCCCTTACTTTTCCAGAATCTTAATAAGGCAGGATTGAAGTGTGATCCATGTGTACTTGTTTAGTGTAGGATCAAATTCTTGAAATTCTCTTGCCACTTCCTTGATTAAGTCATCTAGATTCCTTGGAAAAGATTGATATTGTAATGATTGAATGACACTAAACAACCCTAAATCTAAAACATTTGTTTCTGGTGACTGAGCTGGTTGGAATATGAATTGAATGTTGAATCCATGTACATGACAAGCTGCTTGAAATTCTTCATCCTTTGGTACCTGATGAGGCCTGACATTATCCCATTGGATGATTATGTCCTTTGGTAACTGCTCTGGCCATTTTGCATAGATTGTTGGGATAACATGTGTTAGCAGCATTTCCCTTATGCATTCTTTTGTGACACTTTGAATTGCCTTTGTCTCTAGAGTCCCTGCATCTCTGTTCTTGCTTCTGGATTGATGTATAACCATTTTTCATCTAAATGTATCCATTGCTGCATATCAGTAAAAGTTGGGTCCCCAATTGCTGGAACATGATTAATTAGACTTAAAACCCATTTAAGTCTAGCCACTTTGTGCTTTTCTGTCAATGCTGGATGATTTGTGCTTGTGTGTGTTCTCAGCCTGCCTTGCTGCCTTAGCCTATACAATGCTGTTTTGGGTATTTTCAGTGCTCCAGCATATCCCCTTTCAGTTGTTCTTTTGTACAATGGTACAGATGTCAGAAACTCATCTGTGTATTGTTTTGCTTTGCATCATGTCCTGCCTAATTTTTTGGTATTAACATCAACAACAATACCTTCAGCTAGAGATTATTTAATTACCTGAAACCATCTTGTTGTTGTAGATTTGTGCACTGAATGTTTTCTTGCCAAATTGGCTAAAAAGCCTCTTGGCAGTGAGTCCCCCTCCATGTGTAACATAATCTCCTCAACAATTGCTCTTTTCTGTTCCACTGTCATCTCTCTTGTTGGTCTGCAATTGTGTTGTAACTCTTCTTGGTTTGCATCATCATCTGCATCATACCCATCAGCATCATTACCTTCATCATATTGCTGTTGTTCATGCTCTGAATCAGATGACCCTTCATACTCTTCTTGGTTGAATTGTTGTTCGATTAACTCATCTTCCATGAGCTGGTCTTGTTGAATTAACTCATCCATAAGTTCGTGTACGAACTCTCCCATGAGTCCCTTCTCTTTTGAAAAAATTTTAGGATTGCTTTTTGGTGATGAAGTGGCGGTTGATGGTTTTTGGACAGTAGTCAACGGAGCCTATTATTGAAGCTGCATCTACTAACGTTGCTCTAGGATTTAGGATTAAACTAATCTAAGTTTAGATGGCTTGTAATTTTTTAGGGCTGCCTGTATTTTGTACTTAATTAACTAATTTCTGTGATGTTGGTACTTGAATTATTCATCCCTCCTCCCCCCTCCCCAATTCTCCTAAAACTTTGCTTTTGAAAATGGAGAATTGGAAGGGATGCCCTGCTTTTATATAGGGCCTTTTGTTTGAAATTAATGCTAAAATTTGAAACTTTGGGGAAATTTGCTGCCTATTTGAATTTTGGGGAAAATTTGGGAGGGAAAAAACCTTCCCAAAAAATTTCGCCCCTTAGTAAGCTGCCAGGAAAAAAAAAGGTGGGAATTTCCCACTCTTTTCACTAAAGTACAACCCCTTTATAAAGTCAATAAAAGGGGACCACAATAATTCCCTCCAATTTTAACTCCTAATTACATACCCTTACTTTTTCTAAATCCCCCCTTAAAAGTTTTGCCTCGACCTCTGCAAACCCCCTCAAAGTTGCGGGTAAAGTGGACCGGAGGTAGTATATAAGAATTAAAAATACTCTAGAAAATTGTTTTAATTTCGGAAATCATGACAAAAACACACTAATTACACTGATTTGCGCGTGTTTTTGTCATGAATTCCTAATTTATGCAATTTTCAAGGGTGTATTTAATTGTTATATGTAGCTCTAAGGGCTATATATAACATTACCCATTAATGAATACTCCGTAACATATATTAGTGGCCTGGTCAAACTCATGTATTGTATTTGTCATAATGTCATGTGTGTCAACTTTAATTGCGTCAATTATTATGAAACGAAAAGAGCACTGTACATTTAGATGCCCGACTGAAATTCCAAAATCACCACTAGCTTGAATGCTCGAAATGTTTACACTGAAAATGTTGCTCCCTGTCACTAGTAGAAAAATTGCATTTGGCACCCCCCATATGGCACCGGTTCAGCCCAAACCGGTGCCAAAAATCGGCCCAAAATTGGGCGGGTTTTTAAAAAAAGGGAAAAGGCACCGGTTTGGACTGAACCGGTGCCTAAAAGTAAAAAGGCACTGGTTTGAACCGGTGCCAATTGAACCGGACCCAATTCAAAAAAAAAAAACGCGGACTACATACCTCTTCTCCTTCCTCTCTTTCTCTTTCTCTTTCATTCCTTTTTCAATCCTTACTGTTTCATTGGGGCTGGGTTTCGACCTTCAATCCTTCCTCTCTCTCCCTCCACCACAGCCGTCACCTTCACCGGCGGCCACCGGGGGTTTCGAAAACCGGTCACGCGCCTTCAATCCTTCCTCTCTCTGTTTTCCCTTTCTTTCTCTTTCGAAAATAAACCACCTATTCGAAAAATCCTTCCACCGCCCTGAGGTTGCTCCACCACCTAGCCGCGTCACCCCCCTAAGGCTCCTCCACCACCGAGCCGCGCCACCAGCCTGAGTGTCCTCCTCCATTTGCCGTGAGTGCCAGCTAGCTGCTGCCCTAATTTTCTCCTCCACCACCTAGCTGCGCCACCCCCCTGAGGCTCCTCCACCACCGAGCCGCGCCACCGGCCTGAGGGTCACCACCGAGTCTCCTCCTTGCTGCTGCCCTAATTGTCTCAAGGTTTATTTTTAATTTTATGTAATTTTAACTTCTCAGGTTTCATAAAATCACTATATATGCCCTTTGATTTTAGGGTTTAAATTAGGTTATTATGAAATTTAGGATTTCTAATTTTTGATGCAGTGGCTGTTTTGTGATGAGTGACTTAGTTTGCAACTTTAAATCTTCCCAATTATTGTGAAATTGAACCAATTTACTTGGTAATTGAGAAATGTTAAGTGTTAATGTTGCTGTTGCCTCTTATTATGGGTGTGTAATTGTTGGGTTTGTATTTAGTTTTAGTTTCTGATTCAAGTATTTGAGCTAGTGAGAATCTCTTATGCTGTGTCAATGGCAATATTGTTGACAGCCCGATTTTATTGGCAATATTGCTCTGTTTAGTGATCTGTGTGAGTTTCTACAAAATAGAGCTTGATATTGTTTTATGAGAGTTTTTGAACTTGTTGTGCATCATGGGTACCTTGTCCGGAAGCCTTCAACGACCTCTATTCACAGCTGCTGCTGTTGCCGTGGCATCTATTTCAACTGATCTTCCGAACAAGTTAACGGATACCAAACAATCTGATCCTTTTGTTGCCTCAGAAACATTGGCTTCATCATCAGATTCATCACCCCATGACTCAGCTCACAGTTCAGGATTGTCATGGGTGTCTAACATTTCAGTTTCCAAGCTTGCAAGGTTGTCGTTTGTGACCAGAATCCGGGTGCCAGTGCCTAATATAAACTGTCATCCAATACCAAATTCAAGCTGCAGTTTTGCTGGAAATTCAGTGGGTTCATCTCCCATTTTGGTTAACCTTTACCAGAACATATTCTTATCCTAGTCCAAGCGTGCATAATGGTATACTTCAAAAGGCTTTCATGTAATCACCTTCACTTTTCCAATGTCTGAGGTTCTCAGCTACCAGGTTGGTGGGAAAGCTGAGCAGGATGTTGAGTTGCTTGTAAACCATCTTGCTGACTGGCTAGAAGAGGAGCATGGCAAGAACCTTGTTTTCCACACCTTCAGTAACACGGGTTGGTTAACGTAAGTCACCATCTCATTTTCTTGCTTACCTCGTTTATATTCTCAATTTGCTTGTTATTTTGCTAATTAGATGTTCTTATGTCACCTTAAATAGATACGGAGTTGCTCTGGAGAAGTTTCATAAGCAGGACCCTTCTTTAATAGGGAGAATTAAAGGTTGTATCGTGGATTCAGCTCCAGTTGCATCCCCAGATCCTCAGGTAATTATGCTGAAAATTTCTCTTTTTACATGTATGTATGGAAATCAAAATGTATATTTTTAGTTGCTTGGTGAGGGGAATTACTTATTTATATTCTACTTTGAATGTCAATGGCAATTTATCAGCCTTTAGAATTATCGTGAGCCATTTTGTCACTCTACTTGTATGAGGATGTTTCTTCATGCCTTGAGCTCTTGGTTATTGAGCTGATTTCTCACTAGATGCCAACTAACAATTCAAACGTGTATGCCAACAAGCGCCCATCTATGACTGGTTTTGTTTCGGGTGGTACCATTGGTGGGGACACCAACAGACCTCAGGCAACCCCTACAACAAATTTCACGCCAGCATCAGGAGGCAGCATCGGTGAGATACTCTCTCCACTCCTATGTGCATTACTTTCATGGTATGTTATTTCACGCCTTAGACACTTAATATTACCCAACAATGGCATGTTATGAGAAACAAAAAAGCTATTTCACAAGAAAGGTAGAAAATGGGCTGAATAGAAGTCATATGGGCCATGTTAGGGCCATAATATGCTCTTTTGATGTGATTTCTTTCCTTATACACCTATAACTAGATAATATTGACATGTTATGAGATAAATAAAGTTCATTTAATAAGAAATGTAGGAAATGGGCAAAGTAAGGTCATATAGGCCATATTCGGGCCATTTTGAGTAAAAAGCGTCATAAACCTTAATAAAATGCTCTCCTATACAATTTTAGGGCTTACACACATACAACTACCCAACATTGACATGTTATGAGAAAGAAATAGTTCATTTGATAAGTAATGTAGAAAATGGGCTACATAGAAGTCATATAAGCCCTATTTGGGCCATGTTGAGTAAAATGCGTTGTTAAACTTCTTGAAATGCTATATTGATGTGATTTCTAGCCTTAGACACCTAATATTATCCAACAATGACATGTTATGAGAAACAAAAAGGCTATTTCACAAGAAAGGTAGAAAATGGGCTGAATATAAGTCATATGGGCCATATTAGGGCCATTTTGTATTAATATGCTCTTTTGATGTGATTTCTTTCCTTATACACCTATAACTAGATAATATTGACATGTTATGAGATAAATAAAGTTCATTTAATAAGAAATGTAGGAAATGGGCAAAGTAAGGTCATATAGGCCATTTTGGGTAAAAACCGTCATAAACCTTAACAAAATGCTCTCCTATACAATTTTAGGGCTTACACACATACAACTATCCAATATTGACATGTTATGAGAAAGAAATAGTTCATTTGATAAGTAATGTAGTAAATGGGCTATATAAAAGTCGTATAGGTAATATTTGATAAAATACATATTTTTTGCCTAATTAATTATTTTTAAAATAATGTTTTTGTATTTCAAGTTTTGCAAGGTCCAAAAGGATGGTCCGTTGACAATCAAGGAGCTTAATGAAGTTCGTGATATGTTGGCATCTTTCATCACCTTCAACATGTAAATGGCATGCATTGTAATTGTAAATTATAATTTATGTTAACTTTTGAACTATATGTAACTTATTATTCATTATATATGTGTACTTACTATTATTTGTATATGTAAGCAACTGTTTTTTTTTTTTTTTTTTTTTTTGTATTGCGTTTGGGAATATTTATATCTATATATATATATATATATATATATATATATATATATATATATATATATATATATATATATATATATATATATATATATATATATATATAATTGAATTCTTGTATCTAATATTATTTTTGTATATAATAATTAATAATATTATTATTAGTTATTATAATAATAAAATTATTAATTATTATATTTAATATAATTGCTGGAATTACAGGTTATTATTATTGCAGGTTTTTTTTTTAAAATATTATTGCACGATTGAAAAAAAAAAAAAAAAAAAAAAAAAAATTATACAAAAGGCACCGGTTAGGAAGGAACCGGTGCCTAAACTATCCACCACCCAAAAAAAAAATGGCGGGAGAGCAGTTTTAGGCACCGGTTAACCGGTGCCTATTTCACCCTATGGCACCGGTTAACCAGTGCCTATTAAACCCAATGGCACCGGTTTTGAACCGGTGCCAAATAGCAGGTTTTTGGCACCCCTCAAATAGGCAGCGGTTCAAACCGGTGCCTTAGACCAGGTTTGAACCGCTGCCTAATGCCTTTTTTCTACTAGTGTGTAGACACCCATTTGTGTCTCTCCAAAACCAAACCCAGTGATGAGTACCTTTCACGTCGAATCATAATCGAATGAAACGAAAGTGTGGAAAGGTCTAGTGTTGCGGAAAGTTTTATTTCTTTTCTCTTCTTTCTGTTTTTGAAAACTTTATTTTAAGAAAACAGTCAATCCAGTTTGGTTGGTCCATGATATGGGTCCAATAGTAGTGTAGTTGGATGGGGCTTGCAAAGACCTTTCCAACGATATATTATAAGCCCAATTCCGATGAATATTGAGGAAATTATGGCCAATTTACTAAACTGGGCCCGGTTTGAGCTTTATGTACGGCCCAATGATCTAGGGGAGGGCCTAATATAATTTATCATTCCTAATGCAATTAGGAATGGTCTTGGTCTTCTAGAAGGTTCTTTTCATTCCTAATTCAATTAGTATTGATAAGTTGACTTTGTTGACTTTTCAGAGTTTTAATCAAAATCAAATAGCATTTTCGAAGGAATTATATTATTTTATCTTCCAGTACGGTAAATCTATCGGATTTTCGAAAACGCGTTAAAATCCAGTTTGGCGTCCAACCCCAGGTCTTGGCGCCTGGAACCAGGCTTGGCGCTAGGCGCTAACCGTTGGCGCCTGGCGCTAGCCATTGGTGCCTGGCGCCAGCTAGCCAGGGTTGGCGCCAACCTTGTTTTGCGTTTGTCAGACTCTGTTTTGTTAAATTATCTTTTTTGGCTGATTTTCTCTATTAATATCATATTCAAAACTCCGTTTTTGATTCATCTACAATAATCATTCACTAATTCTCCTCATTCGCAAGTTATTCATCAACAGTCATTAATTCTTTAGCATTCTTTCTTTCTTACTTTTTCATACAAAATTCCGCATTCGCAAGATCTAGAAACACCTAGCCATATTCGAAGTTGCCTTCGCCCTAGATGTGAAAGGTTTAATTTCTGAGGGTTTGGTCCCAAATCTCTCTTTCAATTATTTAATTTAATTGCTTTGTTTATTATTTTTCCTTGAAGTTACTAACGTGTGTATTTTGTTATTAGAAAGAGGTACGAGGCATCAAAGTAATTTCTTTAATGGTTTTAATTGATATTATGATGTAGAAATCATGTTTATATTGTTATTATGATATTCCTAGTATCATGTTTAGGGAAAAGGTTATAATATCAAATATGCTTAATATGATTTCTACGATGCTTCCTATGTTCTTCCTAATATTTATGATTGTTAGTGTCATGCTAGGGCTAAAGACTTGATTTTTATTGCTTAGTGACATGCTAGGGTTTGTTATTAATCTTGTTAGTATCATGCTTAGGATCTTGCTATTATTATGCTTTAACATGATTCATGATTATTTTTATAATTGTTTTGATTATGATTATATATATTCATGGTTATTATAATTCATGTTTATTCATGATATTATTTATTTATTATTATGTTGCTTGATTATTTTTTCTTTATTGCTTGATCACACCTTTATTGCATGTTAAAGGGAATTTAGTACTTGTAATCACGCTTAATAAGATAATTAATAATCTTGTTAGGTTAACTTTGATTATAATTCAAGTGATCGCCAATAATAGTTTATTTGTGCATTAAATTCAACCAACATAGATTAAACAGGTTTAGGGTTAATCCTATTGATTGTATGTTAGTCAGAAAGCGCACATGAATACGATCAGAATAAAGTAGAGGCCTATTATTAGGGCAGGTTCAATCTCTTTTAGGTTGGATTTGTACCTTCATCCCCGAACCCTTATTTGGTTCTAGACCTTATGGAGTTGACGATCTCTTGGATCGTTAAGGGGTGTAACCTTCACCTCGTGAATGGTTTACAAGTTCCTTAAAAACTTGTTGGCGACTCTTTTGCTATATCTTCTTCCCTTTTGGACGCCACCGTACTTTAGTGTATGATCACAGTGGGGTTCAAGCTAGTGGGATTAAAGGCTTGAAATTATTCCCTACACTCCCACGTCCCAAATTGAGTGCCTCATTAATACAATACTCGTATGTATTTCAGTATTTTATTTGTTTTTCATCATTCTTGGTTCAATTCAACACAAAGTGATTGAGGATAGCCTCTTAAAATATGTTTCACGGGGGGAGGAGGCGCTGGTTGTTTCTACACCTCAGTTCTCGCCTCATTTGCCTCGAAGGGTTTCTCCTCTTCCGGGAACAGGTTGGCTTCGAGGCTCAGGTTCGGATTCTCTCGACTGTTGTCTTATGTTTGATGGAGCTTGGAACGATAATGATAATACAGCTGGCATTGGTTGGATTTTACGAGATATTCGTTCAGACTTGGTTTTGGGTGGTGGTTTGAGGGCTACTAGAGCTGGATCGGCGTTGCAGGCTGAACTTCAAGCTTGCTCTTGGGCTTTCAGAATGGCTACTCGTCGAGGTTTTGATCGTCTGTTGGTCTATACGGACTGCATTCAGGTGGTTTCTTTGCTAAAGTCTACAGGTAGTAATGATATTTCCTGTGTTTGGCTTTTGGATGCTATTAGGAATACCACCAAGAACTTCTCTGCCTGTAAGATTCAGAAGGTTCCTAGGTCTTGGGTTTTACCGGCACACTGGCTTGCGGGTCAAGCTCGTCGTCGACTTTCAATTTCGTGGTCTTTTTAGTGTTTTTTTTGGTTCCCTTTGTCAAAAAAAAAAAAATGAGTATATACTATTATAGCGCAAACGTCTATGTTGTAAGTTAATGTGCAAGCAAGACTCGCATAACATAGATATATAGATAGATTATAGGAATAAAAACTTCAAACTTATTATTCACCATGATCGATAAGATATTAATAAATTAAATCTCAAAATATTTTATATTAATCACATCTAGCATGCATGCGTGCATATGTCAAATGATAAGATCTACGTCTACAGACCCCAATGTCCCCACAATAATTGACATATTAAATTTTATTTCGCTATTTATATACGAAGTATTAACTTTGATCATAGTTTATTAATTTACAAATAAAAAATGAATTTAATTATGAAGTATGCTTTTAAATAGATATTACGGAGTATAAGTTTTATAATATCTACCACCCACTTTTATTATTTTACTAGATGAAGCCCGTGCGATGCACGGTTTGTTTGATTTTTTTTTTATTTTTTTTTTGTATCTATGAGCCTTAAATTTTTTATATATTTAGATAAAATTCCTAATATTAAAAAATAATATATAATATTTAATTAATTTAAACTTAAAAATCTCATTCGTCAATTTTGCTTACATGGCATTTGAATTATTTAATTCTAAAAGAAATTAATAATCTCCTATTTAATTGGCTACTACTAAGATTTATAATCTTACATGACGCACTAAGAAAATTAGATCCTATGTGGCTCTCTAAAAACTCGGGAAAAAACTCCCCTTTATATATATATATTAGATTAGATGTAAGCCCGTGCGATGCACGGTTTTTAAATATTTCATTTTGTATATTTTTTTTTTTTGTAATTTCTTAATATTTTTTGTTTTTATTTTCTATTCTATTATTTTAACATTAATTTAAGGAAATTTTGTGAGGAAGGTCCTTTTAAGTAGACCTTTTTGTGACAAAGGTCCTTTTATAAAAAAGGTGGCACAAAAGGTCCTTATATCGTGTTTAGGTTGTGAGGAGGGCCCTTTGACCATATTCCGGCGTTGACATTTTTATTATTCGGCAAAAAAAAGTCACATCTAAGTTCCCTTTTTCCCCCCTCCTCTTTTCCATCGTTTTTCCCTTTTTTTTCCCTATTAAACCCTAATTTCCGAAACCAATTAGCACTAAAACTTCAATTGTAATCCCATAAATTAAAATTGAAGGCTATTCAAAGTAATGCAAGGCTAATCCTCCCCACAATGAGAGAAAACAGGGAAAAAAGGGAACTTAATAAGTCATGTGCTTTACACGTGGCTTTTTTTGGCTGGAAAACAAAAAATTCAACGCCGAAAAATGGTCAAAGGACCCTCCAACCCAAACATGATATAAGGACCTTTTGTGCCACCTTTTTTTTTATAAAAGGGCCTTTGTCACAAAAAGGTCTACATAAAAGGACTTTCTTCACAAATTTTCCTTAATTTAAGGTAAAATATTATGTTAAGTTTTAAATTATTCTTATTCAAATTTTACGTATATAGAACTTGAATATATAAATTGAAATAAATATTATCTCATTCATCGGATAGTTAGATAAAATCAGTAAATCAAAATATATTTTTTAATTTCTAATTATTTGTTAAAATAATATAAATCCTAATGTAAAAGATAATTTTTGTTTTTTTTTTTTCATAATTTAAATCTTAAATTACTATTTTTTGTTTTCAATTCTCAAATTTCATTTGTTAATTTTTTCTTAAATGGCGAAAGAAAATTAAAATTCTAAATTAATTATAAATATAATTTTTCATTGGTTGAAATATTACTTTTGCTTATGTGGCGTGCGATGCACGAATTTTTATATACATTTTGTATATAAATATTTTTTTGGTGATCTCTTACTTTTTTTCTTGCATTATAAGTTTTAAAATTTTGTTTGAAAGTATCATATCATCAGATATTTACATAAAACCATTAACATCAAATGATAGTTTATATTTTTTAAATATCAAAATATAATTTGATTTGTTGATTTTAATCTACGTGGCATTAAAATCGGAGATATATCAAATCTAATTCGTCACTTTTATCTAGTAACGAGTGAATTTTCTAAAATAAAATAGAAATCTAATTTCTTATTGGTTAAAATAATACCTTTATTTACATGCCCTCCAAATACTCTCCAAAAGTGCCTACTTTATTTATATATTAGATTTTAGATGCGGAGTAATATTTAATTATTTATATCAAAAAGTCAAATTAGTGCATTAATATATATGTCAAATTCGACCAAATCAATTATTATAAGACAGAAGAAATACATAATTTACTGTTATTAGTAATTTTATGGTAATGTACTATAAATAGAACGGGGTTTACATCAACCTTCAAGCATTAACAACTAATCAATCAATCAATCTACAACAGCCAAAGTAATTAAGTGAATTCAGCCTAGGTTGAAGAAAATGGAGAGAGTCTCACTCAAAGTCTATGATTTTGGTGTTATAGCAATAATGTTGTTCATGTTCATGAATACTACGACAGGTTATTCTATTTTTGTTGGGGATTTTGTGTTTAACAAGGGTCACAAAGAAAGCAAACAAAATAAACTGGTAAAATCTTCGAGGCGTGAACGGGATCACTTTTCCAAAAGTATAATTCCGACCCTATACTACAACCGGGTTTCACGGAAATTTACTTAGGAGATACAACGAAGAACAATTGCAATCACAAGTAAGATGATTACAATTCAATGTATAAAAGCTTTTGGATTTATGATGATGATAAATATAGAGTTTGCAAAATATTTCAAAGAATATAACGTGCATATTTTCTTCCAGTTTCGTATGAGAAATACAAAACCAATTTTTTAATTAGTTTCTCGCTTTTCATCATATGCTCACATTACATATACAAGCTGTGAGACACACGCAAATTGCGTGTGCAACATAAGAAATTACTATGCATGACTCGATTTTTTTTTTCCTAAAATATAATCTTAAAAATAATATAAGTGGGTTTATTATAAATTGATGAAATCATAGAGGTTAAAAGTAAGATATGAGTACATTATAATGTTCATGCAAAATATGATTTCCCTCAAAAAAATTAATAAAATAAATAAATTAAAGGGTGGTAGGTTTTTTTTTTTTTTTTTTTTTGAAGTTATATTTTTAAAATTATGGTAGTTTTCTTTTGAAAATTATAAAAGATGAAAGGGGTATTTTGGGAAAGTGTAATTTATCACCCAAAACCCCTTTTCACTTTATATATTACTATAGATATAGAAGCAATTTTTATCAAGCAAAAAGTCACAAAGTGACTGCCAAAAGTTACAAAAGTAACTGACAAAACAACCAAACCAAGCAAATAGCTTATGAAGAAATACGAAGTAACTACCGCAAAACTGACAACAAATTCTCACATTTCGAGCCTGTTCTCTTCCGTTGAAATTCAGTTCAGTTCAGTTCAGTTCAGTTCAGCTCAGCTCAGCTCAGTTCAGTTCAGTTCAGTTCAATTCAATTCAGTTCTTAATTTACGTCTAATGATATTGCTAATGATATAAAGCCAAATTTCATTCTTTTAAGCTCTTATTACAACGACAACAACAACAACAACAACAACAACAACAACAACAACAACAACAATAATAATAATAATAATAATAATAATAATAATAATAATAATAATATTATTATTATTAATAATAATAATAATAATAATAATAATAATAATAATAATAATAATAATAATAATAATAATCAATATGTAATAAATAATAATAATAATAATCATCAATAAATAATAATAATAATAATAATAATAATAATAATAATAATAATAACAATAATAATTGGAATAATAATACTAATAATAATAATCAATAAATAATAATAATAACAACAACAACAACAACAACAACAACAACAACAACAGCAACAGCAACAGCAACAGCAACAGCAACAGCAACAGCAACAGCAACAGCAACAGCAACAGCAACAGCAACAGCAACAGCAACAGCAACAGCAACAGCAACAGCAACAGCAACAGCAACAGCAACAGCAACAGCAACAGCAACAGCAACAGCAACAGCAACAGCAACAGCAACAGCAACAGCAACAGCAACAACAACAGCAACAACAACAACAACAACAACAACAACAACAACAACAACAACAACAACAACAACAACAACAACAACAACAACAACAACAACAACAACAACAACAACAACAACAACAACAACAACAACAACAACAACAACAACAACAACAACAACAACAATAATAATAATAATAATATGTACATTTGTATATACACATATGTATAGTAATAAATAATCAATAAATAATCAAAGATCACTAATCCGTAGTTAGAAATCACTAATTAATAAGTTCAGTTCAGTTCAGTTCAGCTCAATTCAGCTCAGTTCAGTTCAGTTCAGTTTTCTCCGTTCTCGCGCCCGATCGGGCGGTGATGGCCCTGACCGGGTGGCAGACCTTTGTCCCAGAACCACCCCTCGCGCCCGATCGGGCGACCACCACCCAGACCGGGCGGTCAAAAGGCTGTTTTGTTTGCTTCCTCTTTACTGAGTTTGTTCCCTCTATACCAAGGTTATTTGCTTCTAATTACTTGCTATACTTAATTAAACACCTTCACCTATTAACACCTTCACCTATAATTAAGCAAAGCAATCATGAAAATTGTCACATACTCTAAATTACTCAACAATCCTCCCCCATTTAGAGTGTATTGTTTTGTTTAAATATCTATTACTCGTAGTATTTGTTTGGTTGAGTTGAATTCGATCAATTAACATAGTTTTATTTTATACACACAGGTGATCCGATGCTGGAAAGGATTAAAAAAGCAATCCCAGGAGAAATGGCAGGAAAGTACGATTACGATGTCGCGGTAGAACAAGTGGTGATAGTGCAACCAAGAAACACAGAGACTAGTAACTTGAACAAATACATGATTATACGACATCCTAATAATCGTGTTAATTCAGAAATCGCGGTAATTACTACTACTAGTACTAGTTCAGAGAACGATGAGTGCGCACCACAATTCGGGTTTTGTGACATAGATCACGTATGCTGCAAAGGATATTATTGTAATTTGATACTAGGGGCTCCAGGTGGTCTTGGTCTATGTGTGCCGCAATAGAAGGATCACATCATATCGCATTGAGAGGGTCTGTGCTGCATCCACATTTCAAGCTCAAAGGGCCTTTCACGCATCGTAGTCTTTACCTGTAGTAATGTCCTATCCATCTTGTTGCTTTACAATGTCTTGTTCGCTCGTCATGCTTGTTAAGTTGATCGTCCTTTATTTCCTTCAATAAGACGTGATCATATTTGTAGGGAATAATTTCAAGCTATAATCCCACTAGCTTGAACCCCACTGTGATCATACACTAAAGTACGGTGGCGTCCAAAAGGGAAGAAGATAGAGCAAAAGAGTCGCCAACAAGTTTTTAGGAACTTGTAAACCGTTCACAGGATGAACGTTACACCCCTTAACGATCCATGGGATCGTCAACTCCATAAGGTCTAGAACCAAATAAGGGTTCGGGGATGAAGGTACAAATCTAACCTAAAAGAGATTGAACCTGCCCTAATAATAGGCCTCTACTTTATTCTGATCGTATTCATGTGCGCTTTTTAATTAACATACAATCAATAGTATTACCCTAAACCTGTTTAATCTATGTTGGTTGAATATTAATGCACAAATAAATCTATTATTGGCGATCACTTGAATTATAATCATAATTAACCCTAAACAAGATTATTAATTATCTTATTAAGCGTGATTACAAGTATAGATTCCCTTTAAACATGCATAAAAGGTGTGATCAAGCAATAACAATAAATATCAAGCAACATAATAAATAATCAATATCATGAACAATAATTACAATAATCATAATAATAACAATCATAAATAAAATAATCATCATCAAAATAATAATAATAATAATATTCATAATCATCATAAATTATAACAATTATAATCATAATCATAATCATGTTAATATTAAAGCATAATAATAGCAAGATCCTAGGCATGATACTAACAAGATTAATAACAAACCCTAGCATGTCACTAAGCAATAAAAATCAAATCTTTAACCCTAACATGATACTAACAATCATAAATATTAGGAAGAACATAGGAAGCATCGCAGGAATCATATTTAATATTAAAATTACCCTAGACATGATACTAGGAATATCATAATAATAATATAAACATGATTTCTACATCATAACATCAATAAAAACCATTAAAATACTTACTTTGATGCCTCGTACCTCTTTCTAATAACAAAATACACACGTTAGTAACTTCAAGGAAAATAATAAACAAAACAATTAAATTAAATAATTGAAATAGAGATTTGGGACCAAACCCTCAGAAATTAAACCTTTCACATCTAGGGCGAAGGCAACTTCGAATATGGCTAGGTGTATCTAAGTCTTGCGAATGCGGAATTTTGTATTTGAGAAAAGGCTAGTTTAGAAAGAGAGAGAGAGAGAGAGAGAGAATAATCAAGAAAATCTTGATGAGAGTTGGTGAATGAAAACGGAGTTTTTACGACGTTATTTATAGAGAAAATCAGCTAAAAAGATAAAATATCAAAACAGAGCACTTGGCGCACGTAAAACGAGATTGGCGCACCTAAAACAGAGCTGGCGCCAGCACCAGCTAATTGGCGCCAGGCCTGGTTCCAGACGCTGATTTCAGAAATTCACACATTTTTGTTTTTATCATATCTTTTGATCCGGAAGTCCAAATAAGGCATATAATATGTCGTTGGAAAGATCTTAAAGTCTACTTTCCAACCCAATTATAATCAGATTAAAATATTTTGTAGATAAAAAGATATGGCCAAAATAGTGGAAGGGTATCAGTTTTGGATAAAGTTTCATGTCTCATTCATATCTTTTTCGTTATAACTCGGATTTAATATTATAATATATCATTGGAAAGATAATTTCAAGATCTATCCAACCATATAAAATTTGGATAAATATTATGAGGCACGAAAATAAAATTTGAATATATTCCACTTCGTACAAAACAAGGATTCTTAAAAGGAGTAGTTTTATTCAATTTCAAACTCTTTAAAACATAATTATCAATCCTAACTCCATTAGGATTTAAAAGAACCTCCTAGAGTATTCTAAAATACTATAATCAATCCTAATAGCTTTAGGAATGATAATTAATAATAGGCCCTCCTCTAGATCATTGGGCCGCATATAAAAACCAAATCGGGCCCAGTTTAGTATTTTGGCCATAACTTCCTCGATATTCATCGGAATTGGGCTTATAATATATCGTTGGAAAGGTCTTTTCAAACCCCATCCAACTACACTATTATTGGACCCATATCATAGACCAACCAAACTGGATTGGTTGTTTTCTTAAAATAAGTTTTCAAAAACAGAGAGAAAAGAAAAGAAATTAAAACTATTCGCAACACTAGACTTTCCACACTTTCGCTTCATTCGATTATGATTCGACGTGAAAGGTACTCATCACTGGGTTTGGTTTTGGGGAGACACAAATGGGTGTCTACAATATCATATGTTGAAGCAATATTCTTTTCACCTTGTCTAACACGACTGTATGTGTGCTCTTGACGGACATGTTGCAAGAGTTCTAATTATGCCCTGTTCACCGTTAGAGCTTAAATCAATCAGGCCTACAAGATGCAAATTAATTTTAATTCAAGGATTTTAAATTAGTAAACAATTTAAAAATTTACATGATATACTAGTATAAGAGATTCATCAACTTAGATTACATATTGTTTATACCATCCTTGAAATATGTATTCAAACTTCCATATATCATTAATTCTAATATACCAAGCTAAGCTTGTTCTAGTGGTAAGATTGTCACCTTCCAACCTCGAGGTTAGGGGTTCAATCTCCACTAGAGACACTTTGAGGGTGGAGATCCCTTACCCTTCCCCCTCATTCTCAAAGTGTCTGACCGGCAAATACTGGACCAAAAAAACCGTGAGGGTTGAATTCGGTCAGAGTTTTATGATAATGAATATATATTATTAGGGTAATGCTATATGCAGCCCAAATGTAATGACTGCATATAAGCATTTAATATACTTTTTTTTAGTATTAAATTGGGACTTTATCAACAATTCACGAGTAAATCAGTGATAAATGTTTATTTGTTATCTTATCTTTCCATTTTTAGCTTCTTTTATGCGGCCATCTTTTTCCATATCTATTAATTATTACTAAAAAAGAAGTTGCTGACATTACTATTGTCCACGTGTCGATTTCTCATTAAAAAATTTCCCGCCTAAATACAATGATGATGTTATGTTATGTTATTTTATTTTATTTTTGGTTGTTGGGAAAGTTATCATGTTAAAAAATTTTGAAATTTAAATATTAGAAGCTTTTACATTACAACTAAAATCTATCAATTTATCGTATGATATTGAAACAATTTTAAATAGCACACTAATAATTGATCTCTGTACTATGAATTAGACAATGTTAAACAGATATTATATCATAATTTTGATTAAAATAAAAAAAAATTAAAATTTTAAAATTACAAAATATACATAATTCTTATTTATTCATGTATAATAGCAATTTATTTTTAAAAAACTCCCTCGAAAGAAAGGGTTGCACTCTCTCGCTGCGAAGAGTCTTGCTGCCGGTTCTGCCGGATTTTGTGACCGGTTTTTCTCTGTTTTGATTGCTCTGTTTCTGTGATGGCTGAAGAAATCATCTCCCGCTATGCTAATATGCGATTAGAGGAGGATGAAAGTGGTATAGTGGATTTGGGCGCGGTAGAAACCGGCCAGGTAACTGATAAATTTAACTTAATGCTAATTGGGAGACTTGTGACTGATAGACCTTACAACGTCGAGGCGTTCAAAACCACGATGACGAAGGCCTGGGCTTTGTCGAACAAATTGATTGTTAGGGTTCTAAGCCCTAATCTGTACGCGTTCCAATTTTTCAATTGGAGGGATAAGGATAAGGTGTTAAATGGAAGACCTTGGTGTTTTGATAATATGTTGATTGTTTTAAAGGAAGTTGAAGGGAATGAGCAACCGGAAAAGGTTGCGCTATACCATTCGCCATTTTGGGTTTGCATAAAACACCTTCCGTTTAACTGTCGATCGGATAACGATGTGAAAGAATTGGTTCTACCTCTTGGTGATCTGATGGAGATAGAAGAAGATGTGCTTGGCCTTGATCGTTTCCGTCGAGTCCGAGTCATGATAAATATTACCAAGCCTTTGCGTAGGTTTCAAAGAATTCGTGATAAGGAAGGCAAGGAGATTATTGTGGAATTTGCGTACGAGCGTTTGCCTTTCTTTTGCTTTGCTTGCGGGGTGATAGGTCACTCGGAGAGGGACTGTGTTATGGTCTCGGAGGAAAGAAAAAAGATCAAGTTGGGTTGGGGGAGGTGGCTCAAAGCCTCGCCTCGAAAGGGGAGGATGAAGGAGATGGAAGAACTAGAGGCTGTGTTAAGCTCGAGAAAGAAGTTATTCATTACTCGTGCTGATGAGGAGAGTTTGAAGAGTAATGAGGGGGAGAGTGTTAGGGAGGAGAATAGTTTGGAGGTTGTGTTTAGTCCGGGTGGAAATAGGGAGGATGCAACTGCTTTACTTCCTAAGGGCAGTGAGAGCAGGGGGGTTGGAGAAGGTGGTTAGCAGTGGGGGGCAACATCTTGGGGAGGGAGGACCTATTGGGTTGGAAGGGGGGAGGGATAGTGAGGAAGAGGGAGACAAAAATCGGGGTACGGAGGGGGTAGAAATTGGGAGAGGGGTTGTAATCTTTGCGACTGGGGAAGGGGGGAAGGCGAAGAAAATTGCAGGGAAGAAATGTCGGAAGGGAGTGAAGGAGAAGGGGGGAAGAGAACCAGGGAGATTAATCTTGGGAAGAGAACCAGGGAGGCTGACTGGGAGAGTAAGGATTTGGAGAATGTCTCGAAGAAATTGTTGCTTGAAAATTTTCCTAATGGATGGCGAGTGGCGGAGACTGTCGAGGAACAGTCCCGCCAAGCTCAATGAGTGTGTTATGCCTCAACTGTAGAGGGTTGGGCAATCCCTCTGCAGTTAGTAATCTCCGGAATTTAGTCCGGAGGGAGGCCCCGTCTCTTATATTTCTTATGGAGACGAAGTTGAGTAGTAGTGAGATGTCTAAAGTTCGTTCGAAATCGACTGTGACTTTTTCTGTTCTGATAAATGGTGCACCTTCGGGGGAGTTTGCTCCGACTAGGGGCTTACGGCAAGGTGATCCACTATCCCTGTATTTGTTTATTTTGTGTGCTGAGGCGCTGTCTGGTTTGTTGACTAGAGCAGTGGAAAGGGGCCAATTACATGGTGTAAAAGTGGCTCCGACGGCTCCCCCTATTTCTCATTTATTCTTCGCGGATGATAGTGTGATTTTCTCGAAGGCTTGTATAGAGGAAGTTAACACTATTCGGGACATTTTGCATACTTATGAGATTGCTTCCGGGCAAATGGTGAACTTTGGTAAGACAACGGTGTCTTTTAGCAAAGGTGTTTCAGAAGCAAAAAAAGGGGAGCTAGCAGGGTTTTTGGGGGTGAATGTCGTTGATGTGCACGATAAGTACCTTGGTTTGCCTACGGTGGTTGGGAGGTCAAATAGGGTACTTACTAAGGGGATTAGAGAGAAGCTATGGAGTAGGCTTCAAGGGTGGAAGGGGGGTTTCTTATCTAAGGCGGGTCGGGAGGTTATGATTACGGCGGTGGCCCAATCTATCCCGACCTATGCAATGACTGTGTTTCGATTCCCTTCTTCGTTCTGTGATGAGTTGCGTTCTTTAGTGGCTAATTTTTGGTGGGGGAAAAAGAATGGTGAGAGAAAGATTCATTGGGTAGCATGGAAGAAATTATGCGAGCCAAAGGCTAAGGGTGGGTTAGGATTTCGAGACTTTAAATCTTTCAATTCGGCCCTCCTATGGAAACAAGCATAGAGGATTCTTAAATACCCGAATAGTCTAGTGGCTTGTATTATGAAGGCTCGATATTTTCCAACAGGTGACTACTTATCTTCGGAGCTTGGGGGATATCCAAGCTTTACTTGGCGTGGGTTATGGGGTGTAAAATGGGTTGTGCAAAGAGGAATGCGGTGGAGGGTGGGAGATGGGTTAAGCATTTCAGTGTGGGATAGCCCGTGGGTTCCAGGTACTCAATCTAGAAAAATTATCTCACCTAGAGGTAATTCACCTGTAGACCTGAAAGTGTGTGACCTGATTCATCTTCCTACTGCCACCTGGAATTGCTCGGTGATTAATGATCTTTTCCTTCCTATTGACAGAGAACGAATTTTGAGCATACCTCTTAGTCTCCGCCTCCCTGATGATTCTCTCTGTTGGGATTTAGAAAAGGGGGGAGACTACTCTGTGAGGTCTGCTTACAGAGCTATCTATGGGGAGCTTGATTCGGAGGCTGTGACTTCTTCTTCCAGCCACACGAATTTTTGGAGTAAAATGTGGCACACTACTGCTCTGCCGAGAGTAAAATTATTCTTTTGGAGAGCTTGTCGTGGTGCTCTTCCCACCTTGTTGGGGTTATCTAAGAGGTTGCCTAATAGAAATAATTTGTGTTCTTAGTGTAATGGGGCAGAGGACTCTGAGCTTCATTGTTTAAGAGAATGTGTGATGGCTCGGATGGTCTGGGATGCTAGTGGTTTGTTACAGGATGTGGTGTGCTATTTTTGCAGTTTTGGTGATTTAGCAGCAGCGTGCTTTGAAAGCCTTCCCAAGTCAGATCATGGCTTGTTTATGACCATCTGCTGGTCGATTTGGAATGCCCGTAACAGGTTGATTTTTGATGGTCAATCGAGTGAGCCAAAACATACTGTCGAGCAAGCTTGCAAACTAATACAGGAGCTGCAGGGAGAGGGTGCGGTGCGGGTGCGTACGGGGGTTGGAGTGAAGCAGAAATGGCAGCCTCCTGCCGCTGGTATGGTCAAAATTAATGTTGATGGGGGTATTTTTGCAGGTCTGGGCTCGAGCTCTGGTGCTGTGGTACGCAATGAGAGGGGGGTTGTGCTGCTGGCTGCGTCCTGTATGGTCGAGGATAGATGGCTGCCCGAGATTGCTGAAGCCAAGGCCGTGCTATTTGGTCTCCAGGCGGCTATGAATTGAATCATTGATTCACGAAGGTTGTGGTAGAGAGAGATTGCCTTAGCCTTATAAACGCAATTGTGTCACAAGCAACGGGGGGAAGTAATCTACAGTTAATTATTGATGATATTTATCATGTTAGTAGTCTCTTTGTTAGTATTGCTTGGAGCTTTGTTAGAAGGGAAGGAAATAAAGTGGCACATGAGCTTGCCCATTGTTTGCCATGGAAGGTAGGGTGTCGGTATTGGGTGTCTAATTTCCCAACTAATATTGTAACTCTTGTGAACAATGATCTTCCCTTGAATGAGAATTAAGTGCTCTTTGGGAGCTTTCCTCAAAAAAAAAAAAAAAAAAAAAAGTAGCAATTTATTTTTAAAACAAATTAAAAATATGCTTTATATAAATCGTGCATCGCACGGGTTCTAACCTAGTTATTAATATTTTTCTCCATTTTTAGCTTCTTAAACTATTATACATAGCTCTTAAGGCTACATATAGCAATTTTCTATTTAAATAACGTATATTGGAGGTGGATAAACTAATTAACCGCCTCGATCGCCTGTTGAATCTCTGAAAACTTGCCATCAGGTTCATTTAAGACTTTATTAATTAAAGATTCAGCATTAAAATCTGAACGTGTATTGTTGGTGAACCGCCTCGATCGCCTGTTGAATCTCTGCATAATGTCTATGAGATAAACTCTGATGTTGCCACAGCCTCCATGAATGCATGCAATTATCTTTGAAAATTGAATAATCACCATTTTTATTTTTATGAGTAGCTACAGTTTTAACTCGCAGGTTTCAGTTTCATCAGTAGCCAGACTCATCAGTAGTATAATATAATTAAGGGTTTTTCTAAGCTATACCCCTAAAATAGTTGAGTTTTTAAGGTATACCATGCTTTTTCAAGTTTCTAAGTTGTGTCCTTCCACTTCTTATCAATACTAAAATGTACCCTTATTAGTTATTTAAAAGTTAATTGAGAGTGTGATTTCGTGGCTTTAGTTTTCGTTATTAGGGTTGTTGTGGTTAAGATTTCTTTCTCGTATTATTTCCTTGCCTTTATCATCTTTTTATTAAATTTATAGTTAACTTTAGGTGACGTGGAAGTCCCAAGGAGGGTACCATTCATTAATGGTAGTGAGTTGAGGGCACAACTAACTTAGAAATTTGAAAACGCATGGGTACACCTTAGAAATTCGACTACCTTAGGGGCATAACTTAGAAACTCGACTACCTTAGGTGACGTGGAAGTCCCAAGGAGGGTACCTTATAAAGTAGGGGTTACTTACTTAGCTTGGATGAAAAATCATTTTTTTTTTTACTTTTTGTGAAAACTTACCTTAAATATATCAAATTTTTGTGAAAAACTAACTTATAAAAAATTGTCATAAGAAACTACCTTATAAAAATTAAATTTTTTAAGTTACCATGTGCTTCATTTAACAATGAAAGAGAGAGGGAATTAAGGATTATAGGGGGGTATGGAGATTGGAGAAGAATTGGGTGGAAAAAGAAGAAAAAATGATTGAAAATGGGTCATTAAGCATTTCTTATTCAATGCAATAATTCTCTAATTCCCTCTCTCTTTCATAGAAAATATGATTGAAAATGAGTCACAAAAACTAATTTGTATAAGGTACTTTTTCACAAAAAAGTTTGTTTTGTTTTGTTTTTTTTTTTTTTTTTTTTTTTTTTTTGGAATTACAAAGTAATTGATGTTTTATTGCGTATTTTTTTTTTTGGTAATTTAATAGACAACTATATAAAATTACCCATACGAATAAATGAGATTATTTTGTTATTCATGTAAATAAATAAACGTGGCCATATGACTACCCACACACAAAACTTATTATAAAAGGAATAGACCTGCTATTACGGAGTATAATACAAGTACATTAGAGTATAAAATACTCTTACGGAGTAGTTTATTAATTTGAGTGTCTTGACTCATGAGGTAGGCTAACTAAGAATCTGAGAATCAGACGGTGCACAAAATTTTATATAGATTGCAAGTGGTGCATTAGTAGTTAATACTCGGTAATACATTAGCTAGCAAAAATTATACTCCGTAATTAAACTGGATATTACTAATGTTGATATCGAGACGTTTTAAATCCGTAATACATTAGATTAGCAAAAATTATACTCCGTAATTAAATTGGATATTACTAATGTTGATATCGAGACGTTTTAAACTATACCTCATATGATTATAGTAGTTCTTATAATACATCTGTTTTATATTATGTATAACAAATAAGCAACAAAATTTATTTGTGAGTGGTGAATTGAGAGAGAGATGATGCACATAATGTGATAAGAAGAGAAATATAGATAATAATTACTTGTAGTAATTAACAACTTAAAAAGGAAAGAATACATTTGTTGCACATAATATTTTGTAAACTATTTTTACTTTTTTAGTAAATGTTGTGTATACGGAGTACGGGAGTAGTATGAAACGGAGATAGTATATAGAGAATAATGTAAAAGATTCACTATAATTTTTAATAGTTAGAAGAATGCAGATGGGAGATCATTGTGAAACGAAAGGAGTTTACTCGTAGTTCACTTCAGCTTCTAATTTCCTTCTCTCATAAAATATTCATTTCAGTCCAATTCAGTTTAATTCAGTTCAGCTCCAATCAGTTCAGCTTAGTTCAGTTCAGTAAATATGAATAGACTCTTAGTGAGTATTTGCGTACTAATTTTGCTATTGTTAATTTTTAATTTATGATAATAATTAATTATTAGGGGTGCATGCGTAGTAAGTCATAGACCCTAATTAAGATGCTATAAATAGGAGGGGTTTTATGAGTAAATGGTACACCCATTCAAGCATTAATACAACCAATAATTAAGAAAATGGAGAGAGTCCGAGTGTCACTCAAAGCCTATGATTTTGGTGTTATAGCAATAATGTTGTTCATGCTCATGAATACTACAACAGGTTATTCTATTTTAGTAATTTAGGGTCTGTTCTCATACGTTGAAATTCAGTTCAGTTCAGTTCAGCTCAGCTCTTAATTTCCTTCTCTTATAAAATATTCATTTCATTTCAGTTCAATTCAGCTCACCTGAGTTCAGTCAATGAGAACAGACCCTTAGTGTATTGTTTTGTTTAAATATCTACTACTCGTAGTATTTGTTTGGTTGAGTTGAATTCGATCAATTAACATAGTTTTATTTTATACACGCAGGTGATCCGATGCTGGAAAGGCTTAAGAAAGCAATCCCTGGAGAAAAGGCAGGAAAGTACGATTACGATGTCGCGGTAGAACAAGTGGTGATAGTGCAACCAAGAAACACAGAGACTAGTAACTTGAACAAATACATGATTATACGACATCCTTATAATCGTGTTAATTCAGAAATCGCGGTAGCTATTACTAGTACTACCACGACGGAGAACGAGTGTGTACCACAATTCGGGAGGTGTCTGTTATATAGTCAAGGACCCAAATGTTGCTTCGGATATTGTGCTCGGTTAAGTGAATATGATGGGTTTTGCCCGTCAGGCTGAAATAGCGGATCGTCTGCATCTTCATCTTCATCTTCATCTTCATCTTCATCGTAGTCGTTACTTGTTAATTATGCCCTGTCTTGTTGTTTGTAATGTCTGGTTCCTTTGTTTAGCTTGATTTTCTTGTTTGTTTTGTGGGTCGGATTTCACTTTTCCTTTAATAACAAGTCGTATGGTTTATCATGCCTTAAGTCACCTAACTCTTGTTTGTTTTGTGTCTCAACAAGCCAAAGGTTTGTCAATTGGAGTGTCTAGAATGCCTTCTTTCGTATCTTCTGGTTCATCGTTCAAACAATAATACTTTCTCCATTTCTATTTAGTTGATACGTTCAATTTAGGCACACATATTAAAGAGAAGAGAAAGAGCGAAAGAGAATGATAAAGTAAGTGGGGTAGGTAGTAAATGCAAATGAAAAACTTACCTTTAAAGGAAACGTGTCAATTAAAAAAAACTTCTTAAAAAGGAATACGTGTCAACTAAAAAAAACGGAGGTAAGTATGAATTTGGAAGAAATATTCAAGGCATCCATCTCTTCAACAAATTTATTTAATTCGTATCAGTCAAAATTTATGGTATTTAAAACAACTAATGTGAATTTAGAATTCATGGCTGTAAATAAGTCATACATATTAGAAAAGGCATCAATCAAATTAGGCACATAGATCAGATGATCCATACTCTGATTCATATGTACATCAAAACAAATGGACCACACCAAAAACCTAGGAATGCCTATATAGCTTGTGCAAGAGATCAAAGGCATAGCAAAATAACCTTATTTGTTTGATTATATTCATATATTTTTAGTAATAAAAAAATCTTGTTTGTTTGATATAAATTATAAATAATGAATTATATATACATAAAAGGAAATTGTAAATAACCACCCCTCAAATCACCCAAAATTGATTTTACCACCCCTTTTTTTCTTAATTATAAATAACCACCTCTAAAAGTGAAAAACATTAAAAATCTCCACTTTTAGCCAAATTTTAATTCAACTACGACAAAAAGTGGAGAAAGTACACTAAAGAAGGAAGAAGAACCTTCAAAAATTAGCTTATAAATAGTTGAAAACATGATCGGACCAATGCTAAAAGGTGTTGATTTATAATGTTTTTCACTTTTAGAGGTGGTTATTTAAAATAAAGAAAAAAATAGGTGGTAAAATCAATTTTTGGTGATTTAAGGGGTGGTTATTTACAATTTTTCCGTATTCATAGTCCAACAAATTCAACTAATTTTCAATAAAAATTAAGAAATTGTCCATCTCTTGCGTGGACCTGGTTCACAATAAAATTATTGTGGACCTAAGGTTAATTCACTCGTAACTGACATTATATTCAATATAGTGACCCTTATTTTTAACATAGTAACCTTATTTTTAACATAGTAACATTTTTTAAAAATTTGAGTGACCTTTAATGTATTATGAACTTAAAATACGACATTATGTTAATTAGTAACCTAATTTTAACGTAGTGATCTTTATTATTCATATTGACTATTATATTAAAAATTTCATTAAAAAAAATTAACCTTTTATAGCTTTTATATTGTCACACTAACTTTTATTTCAACATAATAACCTTTTTTTTAACACATAAAAGACGATATTTTACTTAATAATAACGTTTACAACACAAATATCCAAATTAAAAAAGTAAAGCCTCAATCCGAAAACAAAATCTGAGGCTAAATCAGCAGAAGCAAACGAAAACCTATGCCACTGAAAATTAGTGAACGTTTCTTCCAAAATATTAGTGCCCCTCCTTAAAGCATTAAAACACTTAAACTTAAACTTAAACTTATACCAAGTAATTAATTGGAGTACATTTGTGATTTAGCTTGGCAGGGGAATTAGTCATCCACCTGCACTTCCTGAGCTTCCTCTTGTGCAGCAACAATGGCAGCCAACTCAACATTGTAGATGGGTCGAATATTCTCGGGGCAAGCCATGTGAAGACAGTGTCCTACACTCATTTCCAGCCCAATAGCAGCCAACTCATGTGCCACAGCATTATGATTTCTTTGCACATGAATGATTTCAAACACATCAAAGTACTTTATTGTCTTCTCAATATCCTTAACCACGGCAGCAAGCTCGTGATGGAGATTGTTCCCTGCAGAACGAAGAATGACAACAATTGACAAGGCATCCACCTCAAGCTCCACCTCCTTCATTTCAAGCCTCTTCACCATCTCTAGACCTTCCCTGACAGCAAGAATCTCTGCTGCAAAAGCTGAGATCGCATTATATTTGCTCTAGAACCCCATGATCCATGAACCATCATCCCTCCTCACCACTCCCCCACCTGCAGCAACATTGATTCTCACCCAAGCTCCATCTGTGTTAATCTTCACCCATCCTTTTGGAGGTGGATTCCATAGCTTTTTTTGGTTGGAGCTACTTGCAACAGATGTAGCTAAAGCTTTGCCTTGCATAATATGGTTAGTGCATTGGTAATCAATGATAAATCGACTAAACACTACTCTAGAATTATACATCTTCAAATAAAAAATAGTAGTGTTCCTTTGCTTCCAAATATGCCACAAAGCGATTACAAAAGTCATCCTCCAATGACCATCCAAACTGAGATTAAAATTAATCCACTCATACCAATCCATATCATAGAAAAGATGAAAGTTGAATGCAACAGGAAGATGAATTTTGCGAAAAATATCCTTCCACAAAATTGCCGAGGAAATACAGTCCCTAAAAAAATGCATATGAGATTCATTGCTTAAATTACATCTAGCACACAAGGGAGATATGTGAGGAAAGAAAAGAGCTAATTTCTCAGCCACTGGAAGAATTCTATGTACTATATTCCATGCTAGCATCTTATATTTTGAAGGCACAGTAATTTTCCAAAGAGATTTCCAAGCTGAGAAATAAGAGAAAGGAGAGTAAGAGGGAGAGATAAGTGAATGATATGCCGATTTGATGGTAAATTCACCTGTTTTTGAAGCAGTCCAATGAATGAAATCCTCAGTATTTGAGACAATTGAGATAGGAGTGGCTAAAATTTCAGCGATTAAATCATTAGGCAAAAGGTGTGCAATATCTTGCAAATGCCACACACCATTAACAATGATATTACTAACAAACCAATTAGCCATAAGAGGGGGAATGGTTCCTATAACCCGTGAAAAAATAGGACCTCTACCCACCCAATGGTGATACCACAAAGATGTAGTAGCACCATTACCAATTCCAACCCTAAGCCCCGAAGCAAGAAGCATTCTACCCTTAAGAATATCCTTCCATAATTGAGAATGGGAAGCCTTGGGAATACAATCAAACAAAGCAGAATTCTTTAAATATTTCTCATTGAAAATTCTAACCCAAAGCTTTGAAGGATTATTCAAAATAGTCCAACCCAATTTAGCCATAAAACACAAGTTCCACTCCCTAAGCCTTCTTATACCAAGACCACCTGCTGCCAAAGGCATTGTGACATACTTCCAACCTAATCTAGGGCTATAATGAATGTTATCTACCTTGTTCCAAAGAAACTTTCTACAACCTTGTTCTATCCTATCCAAGACTGAAAAGGGAATTAGATTAGTCTGCATGTTATAAACAGGATAGGAACTTAAAACTGATTTAATCAAGGTGCATCTTCCAGCTAGATTTAGGAGCTTAGCCTGCCACCCTTTGATTCGATCCATGGTATTATCTAGGAGTCCCAAATAATGTGAAACCTTAAGCTTATTAGGACTAATCTCAATACCTAGATACTTACCAAAAGAAGTTGTACATCTAAAGCCAAAAAATAAGGCAGTGCTAGATCGAACTACATGATTCATCTTAGGAGGAAAAATGATAGAGGATTTTCCTTGATTCACTCTCAATCCTGACATATCTCCAAAAACATTGATGACTGCTAACATCTCTTTGATGTTTTCTTTTGAAGAATTCCCAAAAAGAAAAACATCATCTACATAAAAAATATGAGATAAGAAAATGGAAGGGGTGATTTTAAGCGGTTTCCACACTCCAACCTTAACTTGATTCTCAATCATAATTGAAAGTCTTTCTAGGCAAAGAACAAAAATGTATGAAGACAAGGGATCACCTTGCCTTATACCTCTAGAAGGACTAAAGGACTCACAAATCTCACCATTCCACAAGACTGCAATACTAGGGGAGCAAATGCAATTAAGAATTAGTTTGATAAGAGAGGGTGGAAACTTAAAAAAGTACAGAGTTTCCTCAATGAACTTCCACTCCAAACTATCATAAGCTTTGGTAAGGTCCAACTTAAGAGGACAAACATTCTTTCCTTTTTTTGCCTTTTTAAAAACGTGAGCTACCTCCTTAACCACTATTATGTTATCTTCAATACCCCTTCCTGGAATAAAACTTGATTGCAAGGGATTAATGATGTTTGAAAAATAAGGTTTAATTCTATTCGAAATCAGTTTGGTTATTAATATATAGCTAGTGTTACACAATCCTATGGGCCTAAATTCAGAAATTTTCGAAGGATTATCAATTTTAGGAATTAAGGCAATATAAGATTGATTCACACTTGAAGGCACTTCACATGAATTAAAACAATCACACACAAATTGATGAATAGAAGCACCCAACTCTGACCAAAAAGCTTGATAAAATCGTGGTTGAACACCATCAGGACCATGACATTTCATTGGATTCATCCTAAATAAGCACTCCTTAACCTCATCTAAACAAGGAATTCTAGACATTTCTATACGATTAGAATCAGTTAAGCAGAAATTAGGGACATGATTATACTGAGATATATACGGCTGCAACTTTGTACAAAAAATATCCCTAAAATATTCTGTTGCTAAGATCTTTAATTGAGCATTATCATTTACCCACACATCATTATTATCCTTAAGCGCTAAGATTTTGCCTTGACTTTTTTTAATTTTGGCTAAAATATGAAAATATTTTGTATTGTGATCCGCATATTTTCTCCAATTAACACCAGCTTTTTGCGCCTAAATTATCCTTTCCTTTCTATGAATATCTTCTAAATCTTTTAATAACGATTTCTCTAAATTTTCAAGGAAAGCAGATTTATTATATCCTAAAAAACGTTGAATACCATCCAATCTAGCAATTATTTTCTTTTTTTCTTTTTTGATGCAACCAAAAATATTATGATTCCAAAATCTAATATTACTAGTAAAATTACCTAAACCCTCTAAAAAATTATTATCAACCGAATTCCAATTGTTGACAAAAAAAGAAGCAAAATTAGGGTGCTCGAGCCACACCTCTTTGCATCTCAAGGGGAAGAGGCCTTTTACAGTAGGATTTGATAAATCAATTAGAAGAGGACAGTGATCGGAATAATTAGTGTGAGTGAGATGATAAACCTTTGTATGTGGAAAAATGTCCAACCAAGAAAGATTCCCAAGAGCCCTGTCAAGCCTTTGTCGAATGCAAGCCCCTTCCTGCCTAGTATTCGTCCAAGTGAACGGCGCTCCATTAAACCCAAGATCCACCATTCCAGCTTTATTAGAAAACTCCTTGAAATCCTTACATTGACTTTGTCTAAACGGCCTACCACCCGATTTTTTGGATTGTTTTGTTACCTCATTAAGATCACCTAAAAGAAGCCAAGGGGTATCTTCGGGTGGGATCGACTCCTTCAATTTTTGCCAATCCAAATGCCTTTCCTTAGGAACACTAGATGCATGCATACCGGTGATGACAACCTCTGGAGTGTCATTACGAAAATGGAAAAGTCCATGAAACAAATTCCCTTTATCAGTAAAAAAGAGAAGATCCACCCCATCCTTCCAAAAAAGCCAAACACCCTCCCTGCTTGCATTTGGTTCGATAGCTTTATAATTATCAAACCCTAGTTGCTTAAAAACTTGAGCAGCACGTAACGAATTTGCTTTTGTTTCTAAGAAAACAAAAATATTTGGGTGATGAGAGTCTACAATATCTTTTGCATGAGTAACAAATTCCTCATTATTCGCCCCTCGAACATTCCAGATTATAATCTTCATATTAAGAGCAGGTACCGAACGAACAAGGGTTGAATAAGATGAGCTAGTTGGAAATGTTTGAACCGGAGTTGGGAGGAAGAAGTTCTTCCAATCCCCCCAATACTCCATTGCTTGCATGGGACCAACATCCTCCAATTTGATCGGTGTTAGCAACACTGGAATCTCCGGGAAACCGTTCGGACGGGGAAAATAACTCACTTGAAGCTGAACCCCGACTACCTCCTCCTTGGTAACGAACATTGCAATACGGCGACACGGTACTTCTATGTTGTGTCCTCGCGTGACGAACACCAAGGGCACGACCTCCATTCTTTTTGGAAGTGGAAGACCCTCGTGCACTAGATTCCTTGGTGGAGTTTGAACCAATGTCTCCTCCCTCCGGCGAAGAGAGTCTAGTAGCTTCAATGCCCCCTCTAGCTCCGTCGGGGGAGATGGGTAACGACGATTCTGCATCGGTGGTGGAATGAAGTGAGACACCCGTGTCTCTGGGAACAAGTTGAGCAACGTCGGATTGCTGTCCGGCTTGCGCTGTCGAGCATAATTCATCAACTCTGGTTCGATCGCACCGAAATTCGGAAGGCCGAGGGTCACCCTCCTCACCGAGGATGATGCTTGAGGTGGTGAATTCCATCGCTGATACCTCATCACCGGCATTATGTTCCTGATCTCCCACGGTTTCAAGATTGGGGTTTGAGAGGTGGGAATTTGTGGATTCTGATTGCTGGAAAGGTTGTTTGAGTTGTTGTTCGACTCCATTTTTGGCAGTTTTTTCATGCAAAACAGTGATAGGGTTTTCTGTGAAAGAGACTTGACCTTGCTCAAGACAAGAAGAAGGAATATGTATAATAGAAGAACAATTAGAAGGCTCAAGATCAGAAGGAAGAGATGTGTCATCAACCACCATTTGTGACACTTGTTCAGCAAATTCTTCTGCATGTTGAAAGTTGGAAGTTGAAGAATCCAAAAGATTTTTTGCTTGCAGAGGAGTAGAAACAGAGCTGGCAATAGGGGCAAGCACGTCATTCGAAGAGGAGTTGGAAGGTTTTTTTGCTGATTCACTAGAAGTTTCATGTACTGATGGTTTTTTAAGCCATTTTGAAATTGGGGGACCACTCCTATTCTCCATTCTAGGAGTCTTAACAGAATTTATTTTCACAGCATTATTATTAGAATTTTGGTTAACATTGGATTTTTTGGGTTTCCTTCTATTGGACACTATGGTCCAAGGTCCATAATCCTTCAAATTGGGTTGGGCCTGCTGAATTGTATTTTGATTTGGTAATTGGGCTGCAGTCAAATGGGCTACTTCAGACTCATCAGCATTGCCCAACTCAGCAGATTTTGAAGATTGACCCAACTCCTTGAAAACATTACCTTCCAAAATTTTATCCAAATTACCCTCATTAGCATTAATAGGTGTCATTTGATTTAAAACAGGGTAAGCTTGCTGTTGCTTTCCCTTGCTGCCACTGCTAATATCAAAACACTTAGAAGAGTCGTGTCCAATTTTTCCACAATTGAAACACAAGGAAGTCAAATTCTCATAGATCACTTGTTGCCACGCGCCACCAACCCACACCCTTGTGACTAAAGGTGTTTGCAAATCCACTTCCACACAAACTCTTGCATACCTCCCTCTAGTTAGCTTATCCGTCGCATAGTCCACTCTAATCGGTTTTGCTACAACACTAGCTATCTCAAACAAGGCAGCCTTATCATAGTACTCAACGGGTAATTCAGGGAATCGAATCCACACCGCCATTTTTTCAAAAGAGGATTGATTAGGACAAAAATTTGGCTTCCATTGAGTGAGCATAAGATAGTGATCAAATATAAACCAAGGACCACCGAAAAGCGCACGCTCATAATCGTCCTGTAATGAAAACCTGAACAAGAAGATGCTTTTGCCTAAATCAATTGTTTCAAGAGTACCCTTGATTTTCCACATTATATTAGCACGCTTAGCCATAAATTCTTGTCTGATATTGATACCCACCGCCTTACCCATAAGAGTTAGATTCCATGGTTGACGGAGCCTGGTTAAAGTTTCCTTACTGAATTGAACCGCCAAGTCACCATCAGGAGCAATATCTTCATGATCCTCCCATTCCTTTGAGGCAATGACAATCTTCCGAGCTTGATCAAACCATTCCGAAGAGGTGGCCACCACCTCCCTGAAACTCTTCATTTCCTTAACAACATTCATAGGATCTATCTTATTACTAGGTGCAGTAGAAGAGGGATCCCCCTCCATTGGAGGGGAATTGGAAAAGTATTAAAAACAGAGCAAGAAAAACAGAGCACTAACTTTCTCTCACTAACTTTTGAAACTCCCCACTCTTTATTCCCAGAAATATTACTCGTCTTCAACGTAATAACCTTTATTTTAATATAGTGACCCTTTTTTTAATTAATAAAACAATCATATTGTCTCTAATGTTAATAGTCTACAATAAATTAATATGAACCATGTCCATTTAAGAATTTGTACCATCTCTTTGGTAAATATATATTCCATCCATTTCATCAGCTTTATCCAATCTTTTAGATGTATGATAGAATTGAGAAGATGGATACCCCATATTAATTTTATTGGATTTCACCAAAAAAAAAAAAAAATATTAATTTTATTGAAGCAATGAAGTTCTCCGCATACATATATTACAGGCAGGGTGTTGAGTATACTTTTTTTTTTCTTTTTTTTTTTTAATAATGATTTTTACTACGAATTGGCAAACGTGACAAAACATGTCAAAAAAGAATTTTAGTTAACTATGAATTGACAAACTTGATAAAACATGTCCAGTTAAAAAAGGAAAAAAGAAGTGAAAGTAATCAAAGTATTATGATGAACTAACGATTAATTAACCACAATTTCAAGGAAATTGGATCAAGGGAAAGGTAAAGGTTTCCAAATTTAACTTCATCCTTTTTAACTCTATTAAAATTTTACAGGAAAAGTGTAAAGTAGGAAGAATTTCCCAACCTAAAATCATGACATCACTTAACCCTAATGTAGCTCAGAAGTCAGAAGACAAGCCTTCTGCAACTGCTGTTTGTTCTTTTGACTGTAAGTGAATCTTCCACAGCCAACCCTTGAGCCCCAAAGCAGAAGTACTGATTCATCAAACTCTTGTTGAAAGAGCTTACCCTTCTATGCTTCTCACCCATTAATGGCTTTCCACCACTTAAAGGCCCGCTAAAAAATGAGGATCTTTCAGGACTTTTTCTGTCATAGTCGCCTCTCAGCTTATCTACTGCAGTAGGGGAGGATGTCAATGATTCAGTGATTGAGCTTGAAGGAGAATATCGAGCCAACGATAAACAAGATCTGGGCGGTGTTGCTTGCACCACTCCTTGCATTAGGCTTGCTGTGAATTTCTCCCGGGCAGAAGGGCTTGGAGCTGCCCTTGAGAATTTTTTCCTGAGTGGAGTTATACTTTCATCTACATTTCTGCACACCTTAAACATTCCAACATCATTGTGCTCCTCCACCTTAGTACTTGCTAATTTGTGGTGTAGGTTGGGTGATTCAATTTGTGTAATCGAGCACATGGCAGTTTTTTCGGGTCTTCGAAGAAACTTTAGCCATCTTGAAGCTTTCTTGTTGCTCTCTAAGCCAAAATGGCTTGTTACTTCGCTAGAGCAAGAGCTGAACCTACTACTAGGCGGTTCACAACTAACCTCAGAGTCATTCCCATCTCCTGCATATGGGAATAACTCGGCATCTGGTAATCTGAAAGAAGTCCCAGGACTAGTTCCAATGCCCTGAATTCTCAACTGTCTAGCCAGAGCACTTCTTGTAGAATAATCTTGACAATCAGAAATCCCTCCAGCTGATGTAAATTGCTTGATTAGAATATTAGCTGATGCTGTATTAGGGCATTGCTTGAGGAGATCCAGAGGGGTTAATTCATCAATATCACGAATATTCAAATCGATTGAAGGTACCCTCATTAGGAGCTCCACAACACTGCACTGAATGTTCTCAGCAACAGCTACATGCATTGCAGTTCTACCTTCTTTGTTTCTAATATTGATGATGTCTTCCAAGCTGACAATTTCTCCACTTGCTAGGCATTTGATGAGCTGAAGCTGCTGGTCGATTCGATGGAAACCAGGGGACCGGAACCCAGCCACTGCCATGTGTAGAAATGTGTTACCATCATTGTTTCTTGATGTGGTTAATGATGGTGCCTCTAGGACTAAAACCTCCACTACAGCAGTGTATCCTCTGTATGCAGCAGTATGTAATGCAGTATTCCCTTGATTATCAGTGGAGCTAATGATACTACTATATGTTGCTATTAAATCCTTAACCACCTGCATCCCAGAACAATAGGTTAGCGAGATAATTAACCACAAGCAATGCAGCAATTATTAAGTGTAAAAAAATACTTTATACTCTGTATTTGTTTTTGATGTGGAGAGAAAATTGTACAAGGAAAGCTCCATGGATTTTGTTTTTTTATAACCACAGTATAGTACTTTCTCTAACTCACTATTTTCCACGTTTTCCTTAATTGAATTTCTCAAATCATTTGCACACTCGCCTTTTCAAGTAAACTCTTGTACTTTTCTCTCTAAGGTCCCCCCCCCCCCCCCAACACACTCCCCTCTCTCTGTTTATCCACAATTCTTAATCTTCATGCCATGGATAAGATACAATATGATGTGAGACTTCATAAAAAGGCTCTAAGAGGATTTTCGAAAAAACCGTTCTACTAAAAAAGGTTAGACAAAGGTAAGATTATACAAGACAACATGAGAGATCTATACTAGGCGGTGGTTGTAAATGGGAATGCAGTAAACAAAAGGCAACATGTAATTTATTAGATCTATGACAAAATTCTTGACATATTAAAGAACCAAAGATAAGCCAATAAATCTAAATCTAGTAAAACATAGAATAATCATGATCAATCAGACTAATTATTTAGAATTAAACAAAAAGTTCTCACCTCAAGTTGGCCTCTTCCAGAAGCAGAATGCAAAATGGTGGATCCTTGACCATCTCTATAACCCGAAACATCAGAACAATCCAACAAAAGTTCCTTAAGAATCTCTAAGTTCCCTCCTCTAGCAGCAGCATGAACTGCCCTATTCATCATCTCCCCTACAAAATCCTCTCCTAATTCGCCACTACCTTTATTCACATTCATAGCAGATTCAAGCAAGAGCCTAAAAACCTCGGAATTCTTGCTCCGAGCAGCAGCGTAAAGAATATCAGTGACACCATACTCACCTTCTCCAACAACAAGAAGCGGATCTCTCTTAAGCAAGTCCTTAAGAAACTCCATATCTCCTGCTGACGCTGCGGTGTAGAGGAGCCATCCACCATAGCCAGCCCTCATCAGAGAGTTACGCTGCAGCCCTTCACCATGACTGGGTTCACAGTCCATGAGGAGAGCCCGGGCCACACGAGCCCTACAATGGGCAACCTCATCATGTGGGCTGGCTTCTGCTTCGAGGCTGTCCTCCCAGACAGTCTCAAGGCGGCGTGTTCGGCGGAGGGAGGTTAGCTTGATGAGAAGGTTAGGGTCAATGCGGAGGAGTTCTTTAACTAAGTCACAAAGGCCATTGGCTGCTGCCCAATCTATGGGGGTTGCATACCACCATTGGTCTCCTGTGCTCTCCCAACTAAGAGGGAAGTATGGGGTGGACATTTTTTTATCTACCAAGAAAGAGCTAAAATTCAGAGACAAAACACCAACAAGAAATGGAGGGAGTTACAACTTAAATAAGGATAGTATAAAACGAGAAAAACAGGTACATTGTAATTACATTGTACAGGCATTTTCTTGCAGAAACTTTATTCCAAAAACAGAATAAGGATAGTATTAAAGATTCTCTAATGCCTGTAAATAGTACATAAAGGGTCCAACTATGAAAATGACAGTAAACTGTGAGAGTAAAAGAAAATGAAATTTAGTTGGTCCCACTAATATGACTCTCTCTATTAGATCACGAGGAAAAAATTGTAAAGGGGCCAAGGGTAGTTGTGTCATTTATCAACATTATTTATTTTTAAAGTGAAAAGTGGCATGAGAAATACTGGGATACTATTCCAAAGAAGTACTATAATTTAAACATTACCTGTACATTCAGAGAATAGCAGAACTGAAATCTCATTTACAAAGGTTTCTGGCTTCATCTTGTTTATTAAAAAGGGAGGGGGCAAGAGGCAGATCTTAAATTTCTCCCTTTATCATCAGACATTTTCCTTTCATTAAAAATTGATTATGGAGTACTAATCTGTTTAAGGATAAGACTAACAAAAATTTACCATTTCCCATTTCAAATTTGAGATATCCCAAAAAAGTATTATACTAGTATACAAAATTACAAACATTCGAATAAATTTAGTCTGATAAAATTCTCCAGCTTCATTTTCTCCTTAGTGAAATTCCGCATAGCACAAAATCACATACAAACATTTTTAGGCGAAGAAGTTTAACATATCAAATAGTAGGCAATTCAATCTACCACCAGTAAAAATAAGTAAAATAAATAATAATAAAAATAAATAAAAAGTAAGTGAAATACATGTCAAGGGTCAACAAATGCGGCAGATCCACACTAATTGCAATATGATATAAATCTGATGATAAATTAATAATACTACTTGTATTATAAATCTAGCGGAAACTGTTAAAACTTTTATCTGACATAACGAGAATCTAATATGGAAGAGCAATTATTTTGGTAGGAAAAAGTAATAATTAAAGGATTTTAATTATCATTATGCTCATCCAATAAAAGACCCCATCTTGGATCAACTACGTTGGGCCCACACTGCACATGGCAGCTTGGCAGAAGAGTGAGAAAATGAAGTTTCATGGAACTAAGCTAATTTCAACAATCCCTTTGTCTCTACCTTAGTGTCCTATCATTTGGTAGATTATGAAGTGCCCTTAAATCAGATCAAGAGAATTGATTCTTCATCTTTTTCTTTTTCTTTGTTTGATTACCTTACCAAACAAGCCTCATGTCATGTGACAAAACAAGCCCTGAACAATATGAAAAAAAAAAATGCAGGTATCCTATGCAAAAAAAAACCACAACATTAAACAAAAGAGATCTGAGTATGACAACACTTGCTTTAAGTTCCATCCAAGTAATAGATTCGGTTGCATCACCGCGATTTAAAGAATCTTGGGCTTACAACATTGATCGCGATTGCATCCGAGATATAAAACCCTGGTTTAGTCATGCCAAAGTTTAGGCAGGTCAAAATAAATGTAACTGTATATTTGTAACTAAAAGCACTTTGGGAAGAAAAAGGAAATAATAGAAAATCAGAAGTCTGACAATAAGCCACCGACTAAAATCAAAATTTTCAGGCCACACCTAGAAATTTAATGGAAAAAATGTAGTACTAGAAAAGAAGAATGACAGATGTCCAGATACTCCACACCACAAATCCTTTGACTCTGCCGAAAATTTAGTCATTTGGCCTACATATATTTTTTAGAAGAAAAACGAGAAAGATCAGAAGCTGAATGTGTTAAGAATAGAAACAAGATAATAATCCTGCATTGAGTATGAAGAGCTGTTTAAATCTACTAAATCTACTTCGCAAAATTATTTATCATAACCAATATCATATCATGATATGAGATGAGGATGATGATAATTAGTAGCAAACACTTAGGAATTAACAACCGATGTTATAAATCAAACTAATATTTTTTTTTTAGGATGCCCACCCGGTTTACCAGAGCTTAGCTCCGACTACATCCGGTTTCGACTCGGGTAGCAAACCTGGCTTATGGTGGGTGAGTCTCCTAACAAGAGTTTATGCATACGGCGAGACTCAAACCCGAGATCTCCCTTAAGCGACATCAAGTAAGTTGCTTACCACTTGAGCCAACTCTTGTTGGTAAATCAAACTAATACTGTATATAGACTTGTGATCTTGAGAGTTGAAAGAATCACTGGATTGACAAAACTAAAGACTGATACAAGAAACGATAATAGTTTGAGGGATTGGATGATATTGGCTTCATTGATAAGAACAGACAACAAAGTTTAAGCATTGAAGTATTGTTGAATGGATTATCCAGAGCCTAACAAATGGAAGAAAAGCAGAATACTTACTGTTGGGGGGAGTGGCAATTGCTAGAGCATATGTCTTTTAGTGCCAAACTTATCTATCAATTAGATAAGAGAAAAACTGAAAAAGACATGCAATGCCTAAAAATTTTGGTGTTTAAGTTCCAATCAAAATATCATCCAAAAGGCCCTGCATACATCATTTGGGTGTACACTACACAGAAATTAAAATCGCAACATTTTGCTACAAATTAAGGCCACAATTCACGAATAAGAAAATATAGAAGGGGCAATTATTATTATTATTTTTTAAAATCATAAATCTAATTAGTATATTAGGAAGAAGTGTTCAAGTACTCTCACATCAGCTAATTTTTTTTATCTCAACCATCAAATAAAGCAGACAAATCTAATAAGCTATGAGTTTAATTCTTAATTAGGTGGAAAACATAATTTTTGGAGAAGAAATCGTGTCATGAAACAGAGAAAGATGTTAAATATCTTAAAGGCAACAATTATGCTACACTTAAAGAGGTTCATCTATGATTATCTACTATGAACTGGAAGACATATCATTAAAAACAACATGCATTCAAATCAAAAAGTTAGAATGAATTTTCAAGAATACCTTTTGCAGTAATTTCAAGGCATGTCTGCTGCATGACTATTCTTGCAGTCAGCTTAACACTGTCATTGGAATCATTCGAATTCTCCTCTCTTAAATTTAGCGTGTTTTAATAGCTGTAACAAAAAAATTAGGATACACAAATAACAAAGAAGATTGTCTGTGTCTCTCAAGAGCAAGCAGTTCAGCTTCCCTGAACCCTTTATTTCTTTCAGACAACATGTATTGTTTCGGAAGTAGAGATTATACGCAACTTCTACATTCCATTCTACTGCATCAGCTCTGCACGTTTGCGCTCATTTCATCAATAGGGAGTTGGAGTCCTGGAAGTCCAAAACATAACAATATAAAGCTTTGACAACATTTTCCTGTGAATAAAAACAGACTTATTCCTAAATTCTATAGTTGGTACTTTGTATAAATATTCATGGAAGAATTACTACTAGAAACATACATAAATTTGAGGAAGTGAAGCTCAGGTCAGACATCAGAAATCAGTGACATAAGGCACCAGGCACATACAGTGATGCAATCTACTACGTGGCTCTTAATGTAGTTAGCAATACACAGGGGAATCTTATAAGGGATTGTTGGCATCGATTGTATCATCTCCATCACCAAGACTGACAAAGGGCTATTACAGCCTTGTACTACATGGTGGGCATCAGTGTCCAGGGACTCCTGGCAGCTGTTATTTTTAAATAGATACATTGCTTCCTCTAGAACCTGCTGAGTAATGAAAAGAATATTAAACAGCATCCAACTTTAGAAATTTTGCGCGGAATTCAAGATTGCAGCACTTGAGATCATTAACAAAAATTACAAGCTAAAATATGGCAAAATGTACTTCCTTAAAGACAGCCTATATACGATATAAATACACTAAGTCACTAACTAGGGCAAAACGTATTCCTCACAGGCCTTAGGTGAGTTTTATCGAGAATTCAGGTACAGTGCCATCCATCAGTTCATGATTTGAGTGTTGAGTGAAGACTAAAGACCCCATGTGACCTAAGAAGTTGCTTAGAGAACTAGGAAACTTTGCCCACATTCTTTTCTGAATTTCAAGTTTTCTCCATATCACGTACAAGGTCTCATGGACAAGACAATCAATCATGGGACATCATTACATAATATTCAGGGACATTGGATAATGAACAGAGTCTGAAACCTGCACATTCTAGTCTCTACCAACATGGCCTACAAACAGTTTCATTGGAAATTTTTACTTCCATTCAGAAACAGTCAAGAACCCACACAAGTATACATGAAAGGATTAATACACCGTATAAATTTTGAAGGCTGTGATTCTCAAGTAGGATACAGAAGCAACAACATACAGCATGCGATCTACTAACAGGAGAATATCACGGAGAACTATATAGTATCACCAAGCCAGAAAGCAAATCCCACTACAATTTCCCCAAGAACTGAAACCAATATTATCTTGACAGCCTTAAATTGAAAATATTCTTGCTTTCTGAAACTAAACTTCACCACAAATCACCTAATCATAGGAATCTGAATACTTACACATATAATAGAAGAAAGCAGCACTTCGGAAACAAGAAAGAAACTGTACTACCTGAAACAGAGCAAGAGTTCCATGATAAAACATAGCATTTAGAGTTTTAGACATTGAAACCAACTAGACATGTGTCCTGAGAATCCATCTGACAAGCAAAAGTGCTGGACTAATGAACTTCCTCATGGGCAATTGACTAATTGATTTAGGATATACTGTTACCCAATATCTATGGTCTATTTGACATTGAAAGACCAAAGGAGGCTTCCATATAGCAATAGCCAAGTCCAAGACTCCAAAATAGTCACATAATTATAGCCTTTTGCATGGGTTTTCACCAGATGATTTCTTATCAGTTGTCATCAGTAGTTTAAGCAATCCAAGGAGGCTGTTTCAGATTCTAGGAGACATCCTTCCACTACTGTCAAAATATTTCAACATCTTCTAAATTACATATTGCAATTATAGAATTTGTTAAAGATAATCAACATTCACTCAGAGTCTCTTCTTTTACTTGTGCCTTGGTGCTATTAGAAGATTGATAAAAACTTCTGTAATGTGCAATCCAAGTTTCATACAATGTTTCTTAGAATTGCCATCAAGCAATGCTTCAAATTAGGAATTAAAAGGAGCCCCTTTAGTATGGTGTGACTTTGGGGATTGAGCAGCTTGGTACTTTGGGAGACTTTCCTCTAGTACTTGGCCCTTAATGGTTTTTGGTAACTTCTCCAAGATTTAGTCAAAAATTTCCCTAAGTCTATGGGCTAGTGGGCTACGACCTAAGTCAAAGATATCTAAGAGTAAGACCCATTATATTATTTGAGTGCAACAATCTTAGGTCTGAAGTTATATGGTTTTGATGGCCTTTTCTAAAATTTCATTTCAGATTAATCAAACACTCTTAGTCATAGGCATGAGGTAAAATATTCACGATATTTCTGAATTTGGGTACAATGTGTGAATAACTTACTCTATTATTCTTCTAAATTACCATAAGAGTATTTGTAATCTCAATTTAGGTCAAGTTTTCATCTATCATCCTAAATTTTGGAATAATTAGAAACCAAGAATGGAACCCTAGGAAGTGGGAGACAGATACATCCCTCCGAATCAAATTTACAACTAGAGCAGGATTTCAGGGGCATATATTTTGGGTTGCACCATATGGCCATTGCAGCCATTAGTGGATCTGAAGAGGATCCCCTGGTGCTTCATTAAGATCTTTTGTGGCTTCCTAGATGATTTTACATGCATGGGTTGTGAGCTTGTAGCCAACAAAATTGAATTCACCTTGCCAACTATGCATAATAACTCGTACTAAAATTGACAGCATCCATATCATAGGGAGCACACATCATAATATATTGATGTCTAAAACCAATTCTCTATCAGTCTATCCCAAAAAGACCAATCTGTCACCTCGATTTTCTCATAAAACGCCTCACATAAAAATATAGGTTGAATATAAAAAGTCTAGTAATTTACACAGGAAATTGTACTCGTCACAAACTCGAAGATATATAAAGGACATCTGTAAACAGTGAACCAAAAAAAAGTGTTAACAAGATATATGTTGCCATTAGTGATGATTCTGACCTGGAAAACTCTGCCTAAAAGAAGCTTTGAATTTATCAAAATGAAGCTCAACTCTTTCAGCAGCATCACACATGTTCTTTTGTCTAACTTCATCTAGAAGCCGACGAAATGTTTGATGCCTTGGTACCAGCTCCTTACAAATCATCTCCTCGAATAATTGGAAAGCCCAATCACATCTGTCCACTCTACAAAGACCATGAATCAAAAGTGAATATATTGAATCATCAAGACTAAGTTGATGCTTGACAGTCATATCATCCAGTAGTCTGCTCAAGCAATTATCTGGCATCCTCAATCTGAAGCACGATTTAAGCAATGGATAGAATGTCTGAAGGTCCGGCTTACAAAGTGCTGCCTTTTCCATGTCTTCCAAAACATTGAAAGCCATCTCTTCTTGGCCATGCCGACAAAACATGCCAATTAATGTATTGTAGGTACACGTGTTAGGATGAACACCATTCATTGGCATCTCTACTTTAAAGATATCAAAGGCTTCCGTTATGCGTTGAGTTTTCCCAAGGGTATGAATTAATGCATTATAAAATTGAATGTCAAATTCACATCCAGCTGATTTTGCTTGGTTAGCTATTTGTAGAGCATCTTCAACTTTATCAGCCTTTGACAACAAAGACATCATAGTTGTGTAAGTAACAACACTAGGTTGGCAGCCCTCAGATTCCATCATCTCAAGTAACTCATACGCCTTATTCCAATTAGAAAGTCGGCAGTATGACTGAATTATAACTGTATAGCTTATAACACAAGGAGTGAAACCATGGCCTTTCATCTCTTGAAGCGTCCAGTAGGCTTCTTCAACCCGCTTAATTTTGCACCAACCATGTATGAATATATTAAAGGTGTGCACCGTAGGAGGAATATGAGATTTAAGGTCCAAAAAGATGCCACGAGCCATCTGTACTTGACTCTCTTTGCAAAGAGTATCAAGCAACAAATTCATGGACTCGGCATTCTTCTCCAAACCATAAGTAGGCAACTCATCAAATGTCCTCACAGCATCGTTCCATCTACGAGCACCAGCAAACCTCCTCATTATTTTAGACATAGTTCTAAGAGTGACCAATTTCCTCTCAAGCATTTCACCCTTCAACTCACTCATCTTATCAAACTGCCTCGCCTTTCCTAGTATGTCTACCATTAAATCATATGCTCCAGGCAAATGCTCAAAACAAGACCGCGAATCAGCCCACCTAAAAACGGCATAGGCCGATTTCCAATCGTCTCTAAACCGATGAAGCAACATATCAACAAGGGCATGGCTAACACTAATTCCCTCACAAATTTGATCATTTAACAATGAACTCAAAATCTCCTCCTCACTACTACCAACACTAACCTTGTTTACAACTAATTGAATCTGCTTAGATAAACCTTCAGCTAGATTATCAAATTCCCCAGTTGATGTCGAAAATTTTGCATAATCATAACCCTTAACATAACTATCATTCTGCAAAAGCAAAGGTACTAATGCAATAACATGTTTTGAAACTCTTTCATTCAAACAATATCTAACTAGGGTTTTCAACAACAAATTCTGCATTCTAATTAGAGGCATATTCAAGCAAATTTGAATTCGAATGAATTAAGCAATCAAAGAAATTGAGGAAACCCAGAAATTGGCTTACCTAAGTACGAAAGAAAGAACGAACTAGGGAATCTGGGTTGTTGAATTCTGGAAAAATTTAATCCTCAAATTGAATTGTACTTTGTAAAACTTTGGTTGTATGTGTACTTCTTTGTGATTGTTGAGGGACTAGAAAGTAGAAAACGAAGATGCAGAGAGAGACTGAAAATTAGGGGAAGCAATTAGTACTTCGTGGAGGCGGAAAATTAGGGGAAGCAATTAGTACTTCGTGGAGGCGGCGGATGTACCATGCGCATGATGCATCCGTTAAAAATAAAAAATCGGAAAGAACATTCTATAGATATGTAAAGAACATTAAAGAACCTAATAATTTGTGTCAAAAAAACAACCTAATAATACTATCTTATAAAGAACCTCGTCTTCAACCTTTGTCACATTATTCTCAAATTCAACATCTATATCCAGATTCATCAAATTTTAAAAAGGAAAATAAACAATGAATTTTATGATTACAAAATATTCTAATTCATATCTAAAGTAACACAATTAAAGAAAAATGGATACAAAATTTCATTCAAAATTACCTTCGATCTTTGACTAACAAATTCACATATTCACCTTCAATTCATTAAAAATCACTCCATTAACAAAACAGTGATTAAAAGCACCACGAAACTCGATCTAAATGCTCGGCCATCGTCTTCTATTAGAAAATTTTCTTTTTCTCTATAAATTTTCTATTGCTCTCTCTTAAATTTTTATTCCTCTCTCTAAAAAAATCAAACTAGTGAAATTAAATATGAAGAAATATACAAATTTCTAAATTGAGATTGGGAAATAATTACCAAAACTCTTCAATTATGGAACAAATAATTCATTTAAAGATTGAAAAGCTAGATGTTCTTTAAAAAAATACTATTATGTTCTTTTCTTTTCTTTTTTTTTTTTTTTTTGGTGAAAAAAATAATATTCATTACCTTATATTATCATGTTCTTTATTAATATTAAGATGTTCTTTAAGTATATACAAAGAACATAAAGCTTGATGTTTTTTTAACAAAATAGTTATATGTTCTTTACAAAACAACTATATATTCATTACAAAACAACCATATGTGTTGTTCTTTGAAAAACAACTATAAGTTCTTTACTGAATAACTATATGTTCATTCCGCCTTTTTTAAGGAAAATCGGATGCACGGAATATGGTTCATCCGCCTCCATGATAAAAAATTTAGCTTTTCATCGCTAATTATCTTTCATTCCATGATGAAAAAATTATGAAAACTACATATATATAAAATACACATTATAACGAATCTAACAAGACCCCACTTGATATATTTTTTCCTTATAGATTATCGTACACTTAAGGTCAAAGTTTGGTCAAATCAAACAATCAGATCAGATCAGATTAGACCAGATCTGACCACACTATATCAGATAAATTCAGCTAAGCAAAAATAAGGTGAACCAAACGAGGCCTAAGTAAACCTAATTTGATTTTGTGGTGTTGAATTTTAAATTTTCAATTATCTTGGATCAGTGAATGAAAATTGATTTGTAAAGGATGTACTACCTCCGTTACATATTATTTGCAACGATTTACATAAAATAATCGTTGCAAATAATATATAACGGAGGTAGTAGTTGGTGTCGGAGAAGTGGTGGTGGTGCAATGGCAAGAACGATTAACAAGGGAGAAAATTGGGTATGTGTCGATGGAAAAGCTAAGAGGGAGATGAGGATGAAGAGGAGAGTTAGGGCCTATTCTCTTCAGCTTAATTTCAGTTCAGTTTAGCTCATAATTTCCTTTTCTCATAAAATATTCATTTCAACTCTATTCAGTTCAGTTAAGTTTAGCTCAGCTCCAATCAATTCAGTTCACCAGTAAATCAGAATAGACCTGTTTTGGGTGTTTTTGGTCCCTCGGGAGAGTTACGTCACCAAGACTGGTCCATCGCTGTCTGTATCTGCAAAACACGGAGACTCCGATGGTAGGAGCTCCGCCTTCGACAATCAAGTTAGTATTAGTCGTAGAAGATGAAAAGATGCGGAAAAGGTAAAATGGAGATCTTCTCGGATTTCGAGATTAGGTGTTTTCTTTGATGTGCGAGAACGTAGTGTTATTGTAATAATTATCGCGTCCCCTAAATAGGGGAATCTCCCTATTTATAGGGTCATTGGTGAGTGTGCCCTTGAGTAGGTCACTCTAACCTAATCCTGATGGGCTGCGCCGCATTTCGACTTTCTTGAGATTTGGGCCCTGAAGCCGTCTTTTCTCCCGAGCTCTAGGAGTGCCACGTGTCAAATAGGGATAGGTCCACTTTGGCCTTATCATGGGCTGACACATGTCGTCTACTGGCCGGACCACGTGGCATGGGTAATTTTTACCCAAAACAAGACCATTAGTTATTTAACGAATATTTTTAACTAGAAACTTTCATTAATGTTATTTATGTAAAAGTAAAATAATATATTAAGGCAATGATAATTTGAAAATAAATAAATAAATAGCTCCCATTATTGATATTTAAATGTAAAAATACAAAACTATTATATATTTTTAGATAAGTAAAATTGTTTTCCTGTTTTGGGATGGACATACAAAGAAACTTCACACACACATTACAAATTCTTATTAAAAAAATGATATGAATAGTTTCATAGATTTAAGTTTTTAATGCAATATTTTGGCTCAACTCTTTCACAAACTTAATCACATTAGATGATGAGCTACCACCAAGTTTCACTGCCTCTAATGCCTTTTGTCTTATCACCTTAGCATTCTCCTTCTGTGGTACATTCTCATTGATCAACTCTCTAATGACCCGAGCCAACTCATCCGACTCGGGCACTGTGTGTTCTCCTTCACATAGATGAACAGCCAACCCTGCGTACTCCACAAACTGCTTTGCATTGTGGAACTGATCAGCTGCCATTGGCCAAGCTAAAACCATAACTCCTGCTATTATACTCTCTAGTAACGAGTTCCATCCACAATGACTCATGAACACACCCACTGCTTTGTGGTTCAGTATCTCAACTTGTGGTGCCCACCCTTTAATCACTAAACCTTGATTCGAGACTCGCTCCTCGAACCCATCTGGTACCAATTGGCTACCCTCTGCCTTCATCACCCACACGAAACGTGTCTTGCTTCGTTCCAACCCTAATGCAAGAGCTTCTATTTGGGGAACTGTTAGTAACTTTTGACTCCCAAAACAGACATACAAAACACTCTCATCCGGGCATCCATCAAGCCACTTGAGCACACCATAACCAGCATCAGAATCCGGGTTAACCCTCTTAGGTCCACTTACTGACCTTAATGGACCTACACTAAACACCCGATCATGACCCAAATCTTTTTTCACTTGATCTATATACTCCCCTTCTAAGGCATAGAAAGAATTGAAAACATAACACCAACTTTTAGGATTTGTAAGAAAACACTCTTTGACAATCCTCCAATCAGAGTCATTCTCCTTATAGTTTTTGAATAAAGAAGGTTGTTGCTCCTTGTGCAAGGAAGGAGATCTAGGAATGTCTTGCATTTGTATAATGTCTAAATTACGAAATTTTTCCATGTTTGTCATTAGACGTTGAATAAAACAAGTAAAGAATGCTCCCGAGGTGAAGAAAGTAATTGTTGGTATGTCGAGTTTTTCTGCCCAATGTTGGGTGTACCCGAAGAAAAAGTCATAGATTATTGCATGAGGAGGAGAAGGATGAAATTTAAACCATTGTAAAATCTCTCCTTCTAGTTTGCTGAAAGTTGCAATAATAGGAGCAACTCCGACATGTCCTATATCTTTTACATTTTCAACACCTAAAGGGAGTTTGGTGTGAGTAGGGAGAGGTAAGACTAATGTATGAATTGAATTTGGGTGAGTTGAACGAAGTGGGATTATGATAGGTAGGTTTTTAGGAGTGACTAAAATGGTGATATTTAGCCCTTTGAGTGCTAGTTGGTGAATGAAGTCGAGGAAAGGAAGCATGTGGCCTTGTGCTGGGAATGGAAAGGCTAGTACGTGAATGTTGTTCATGGCGGGGGTGGTGGTGGTGGTGGTGGCAACGATGGGGAAAGAGGAAGCCGACATGGCTTTTGGTTGTGGTGTGGTTGTGTATGGATAGAAATGGGTGGCACATAGATGGTAGATGGGGTGACTAAAACCAATGAATGTATATTTTTACTTATAGTGCAAATGACGTCCTTTATAAATTGTCACACCAATCTTAGCTTGTTGTGCTTAAATAATTATTGATTTCTTGTACGTTTGTATTACACTAAATTACCTACGATATTTAATTTAGTGTCCCTATATTTAATATACTAGCTTCCTTATTTTGACAATCTAGGTGTTTAAATTCATTGCCTTTTAAACGATTACATTGTTTGACTTTTTATGATTTTTAACTCATGTATTAAAACATTAATATTTATATGTCTAATTTTGTATGCTTTAACAATATCAAAATTGTTTTATAAGTATACATAATATAGAAGCAAATTAACTATATTTCATATGACTTTTTTTTAGAGATTATTGTACAATGAGTTGTTATGGAGTTTGTTATGAGTAATAAAGGGTCAAGATCCACACTCTGTTAAATGTAATTAATTAAAATCTATATTCATCAATTAATTTAACTACTTCAATTCTGTTAAATGGTTAACTAGGAATGGAAGAGTGTTTAAGAATGAAGGAGGTTATTTGGCAGACAATTTCCGGAACTATGACTCTACAATGAGTAATCTTGTGATTTTCCTAAGCCAGAGGTGAGAGGTGTTAGTACCATGTGCGAGGGGGGTTGTCATGATGCATGATGCACCACCGGGTTTTACAAGGCTCAACCTTGGTAAAAAGGACGGATCTCCCTAGTGCTCCTTTAGACAGGGGTGTAAAGGTGGTTATTATGGTGGATGGCGCGCGCTCTTGGAAAAAAGAGTCGGGAAATGAAGGTTTTGGATGGGCTTACTCTTTGGATGCTATATACTTGTTGTGGGCGCGCGTCCCCTTAATTTGGTAAAACTGAACTGATTGGAGCCGAGCTGAACTGAACTTAGCTTAAGCTGAACATTACAGACTCTAAGTGTCTGTGTAGACGATAGAGGTAAATATACATTTGTTTCACATACATGCAAGAATTGGATTTTTTAATTATTTAAAAAAAAAACACCCAATTTAGAGAAATAAATATAGCCACAAAGGCGGGTGATGAAAATCAATCCCAAATTATCTTGAAATCGAGATGGAAGCTCTAACCACTTGAGTTATCCATCACTCTCAATTTATTAGTATAGGTAGCCTAACAGTAAACAATAAATGAATTATACACTAGTGTTTAGCCCGAGCGATGTCTCGGCTCATATGTTATATCTTGTTGTATTATAGTTTTCATGTATTATACTTATAAAGATGAATAGTCTTTCGTCCCTAGGAGGTATGAGATAATAGCTACGTTGAATACTTATTGAATTTATTTTTTGAGTATCTTATTTTTTTTACAAAAAATTGAACCTTATGCTTTTCAATTATATACTTTTTTTTTTTTTTTTTTTTTTTACATATTGATAACGTGGTTGGTAATTGGCTTAGACGGTTAAGTACTCATCCTTGTTACAAGAGTTTGGGTGTTCAAATATCTAATTTTATCCAGGGCTAAAAGTTTAGCTTTACATATTAGTTTTTATTTTTTTTTTTATTTTTTTTTATGATATAGATTTATTGAACAATGAAAGTCCTCATACCTTTTAATTATAAGTTTACATCAAAGGTTCATAAATGTCTAAGAAGAAAGTTTACATCAATTTTGAGACGGACAAATCTACATATATAGAAGGTTGAAACTTAAGACTCTTCATACAATGTTATATGGAGTACATGACTTTCTATCAATGACGTACACTCTTTCTATTCTTAATCGAATTAAATATGAAATACTCTCTCCGTCTCTTTATTAATGTTCACTTTAATTTAAATCTTTAGAAAGGTATGAATAGCCCTTGAATCATCTTACAGAACTACCAAGTACGCATGTTGTCTCATATGCTTCATACCAGTGCCAAAATCACAACGGAATATAAATTGAACAAAAATTGAAAGGACACTAGTAAGCAAAAGTGCAATTGATATCAAACTAAGTTCATAAGCTTCCATCAAAACATATGTAAGATATATTTGAACTAGCATTCCATCTCCTATGGAAACAGGCAAAAGCCTTGAAATTATTCGCATTTCGATCACTCCAAAACTCGAACAAACATCAATGCAACCACAAAACTATTCCACTCCATTTACTTATGATGAAGCTAAGCCAGAAAAGGAGATCAAGCTTGGACAGAAGCCATGTACACAATCAAGTCGACCACTCTAGAGCTGCAAGATATAATAAACACAAATTTTAGTGTATGTCTCGGTCATAAATAAGAAAAATGAACGACTTTTGTAATGACTAATGAGCCTTGAATTACCTGTATCCCCATTCATTGTCATACCAAGAAACCAACTTAACAAAGTTCTTGTTCAAAGCAATACCGGCTTTTGCATCAAAGATGCTTGACCTATATTTTACAAACCAATCCAAAACAAAGTTAAATAATCAATAATCTAACAATGTGTTACAGCTGAGAAATAACTTGAAACTACAAGTTTGTCAAAGAAAGGTTGAGGTATAATTACCTGCTATCACCTACAAAATCCGTGGATACAACATCATCTTCGGTGTAACCCAAGATACCTTTGAGGTTGCCCTCGGATTCCTCCCTGTTATTTAAAGTTCGAACATGAACATATATATTCAGTCAAGCATCAACACAAGCAGAAATAATTCAACCAAAAACCTCTAATTTGTTTTTACTCACTTGATAGCGGCTTTTATTTCATCATAAGAAGCATCCTTTTCGAGCCTCACAGTGAGATCAACAACCGAAACATCAACAGTTGGAACACGGAATGACATTCCTGTTAGTTTGCCATTCAATGATGGAAGCACCTTGCCCACAGCCTGTTAATTTCACTGTTAATTAGGAATCTAAACTACGAAACAAGCTAAGGGTATCTAAGCTTTGTTTAACTCAATTGATCAGAAGAGTAAATTGTACTACCTTAGCAGCTCCAGTGCTGCTAGGAATGATGTTGAAGGAAGCAGCTCTTCCACCCCTCCAATCTTTAGCAGATGGCCCATCAACCGTTTTCTGTGTAGCTAAATGCGTTCACAAAAAAATAACAAGAAAACAATCAATCAATCAATCAAAGCCTTAACCCCATAAGTGGGGTCGGCTACAAAAATAACAAGAAAACAATGATTTAAAAAAAATCTGTTACAATGATCAAAACTAGACTAGCAAATGAGAACAAGTGAACAACACTCCTAGACAAAATGTCGAAAACCTTCTGTGTTAATAGCCTAACTAGCTAAGTTAAGAGACATATTCACAGGAAAATTTTAATGTTTACCAGTGATGGAATGGACAGTAGTCATAAGTCCTTCTACAATGCCAAATCTGTCATTAATAACCTGTATTTTTTGAACAAAACTCGATATTATTTACCAAAGAAACAGCATATTATAACAAGGGACTCAAATCAAAATTTAAGCTTCAGAACTGTTTAGTGATCAAATTACCTTGGCTAAGGGAGCAAGGCAGTTGGTAGTGCAGCTAGCATTGGAAACAATGTCGATTTCGGGTGTGTATTCCTTCTCATTGACACCAACAACAAACATTGGTGCATCTTTGCTTGGAGCAGAGATTACCACTTTCTTAGCTCCACCCTTCATACAACATTTACAACATCAAATCAAACCACATATTATAGTCCATAATACTATAAGCTATAATGCATAGATTCGAATAGAAAAAACTAATGTCAACCCCATTTAATTATAGTCTTCTTTATAAATCACCGTATAATATATAGTCTACACATTAAAATTTTAATTATAAATGTAATTTATTAGGTGGGATAAATTATATACCTTCAAATGAGCAGCAGCTTTTTCTTTATCAGTGAAAACTCCAGTAGACTCAACAACATATTCAGCTCCTGTTTCACCCCATGGGATCTCTTCTGGATTCCTATAATCAAATTTAGCAACCCCAACAAAATTATTTGTAATTTCTAAAAATTCCACAAAAAAAAATTTGTACTTTGCTTAAATAATCATGTTCTTTGTCTTATCATGAGACCGTCTGATACAAGAATTTGCGTAAGAGGTAATAATGGGTTACGGAAAAGTTACCTAGAGGCAAAAACAGTGACAGATTTTTCACCAAAAAGAAGGGTGTTTGAATCCTGAACCTTCAATTCATGGTGCTTCCATTGTCCATGTACAGAGTCATACTTAAACATGTATGTCTGAACCAAAAATCACATCAAATTCAATAAATAAAGGGTACAAAATTTGGTTGTAAAATTTGATGATAAAAATTACTCGTACCATGTAATCAGTGGAAATGAAAGGATCATTAATAGCAACAAGCTCAACATCATCTCTTTGAAGAACAATTCTGGCTACCAATCTACCAATTCTTCCAAATCCTATCATAAAAATTTCCCAAAAAAAGTTTACAAAAAAAATTCAACCCATGATAATTATCAAACAACTATTCCGTCAATGTTGTCACGTTACAACTTTTCATTGTATGTTGTGACTAATAATTGGAAAGAAAAGAATATATCAACAATATCATTAACCAATAACTTTTATCAATTTAGTGTCACGTTATCAGTTCAATGTACATTGTGACTATTAATTTGGGATGGAGAGAGTAGATCATAATCAATAACTGAGTACTCAACATCCATTTAGTTGTCACGTTACTGATTCTCAATGCATGACAATAACTAATTCAGAATATAGAGGTAGAACATTAATCAATAACCATACTTACCATTAATTCCAATCTTGATCTTGTTTGACCCTGTTACAAAATCAATATCATAAACAATATAATTGTCATTCATCCATATTTAAAGTAAGAACAAGAAACAAAATGAAAAGGAAACAAAAATGTAATCAAAATTGACTCAAATGAAAAAAAAAAAAAAATGAATTACCCATGAATTCAAATGACAAATATGATGATATTGAACAAAAAAAAAAATGTTTCTTTTAGTGAAGGGTTTTATGTTTTTTAAGAAAATGCGATAAAATATGTTTTTGAAAGGGTGTTATTTATAATAAAATGAGACTTAACAGCGGTTTTGAGTAGCTGGTGATTTGGTCGATACCAAGAGCCAAAAAAGGTGAATTTCTTGAACAAAAAGAAAATGTCTTTCTTGAACCAAAAGACACTTTTTTTTTCTAGAACTTTACTGGATTAATTAATTAATTTATTTGATAAAAGTTCATTATAAACCATTCACAAAACACTTTCCTGAAAGAATACTTCGTACGATTAGTAATTAAAAGTTGAAAACCAATTACGACTAGTGATGAGCCAAATGTTTTATAAAAATACTATCTTGGGAGAATATGCCAAAGGGTTGAAAGATTGAAACTATTGGCTTATTACATAGGCTAAATGCAAGACTACATTGCCCGCATATGAGCATTAAATATATTTTTCAAATATATAGTCCTCGATTTTTATTTAAATGTTCTATTTTTAAACTATGATATGTCTGATCACCATACATACCAATGGGGAATATACAAGTTAATCTGCCAGATAAACGAATTTTTGTTAATCTGATAGCATTTTTGTAAATATATTGAAAAAGCAGGGTCATTTATTCAGTACTTTTGGTGAGTTGTCTAATTATTGTTTGCTTTTTGCTTTTACTGTTTAGTATATACCCCTCGACTAGTACATGAAAAGACGAATATACCCCTCCACTGTTATTTGAAAAGACAATTATACTCCCAGATAAACAAAGGAATTGACTGGGTATTGCTCATACCAATGTGTAATTTTGACTAATGATATCTTTTATTATCAATATATATAAATCATAAATATTAGTAGATATTTAGAAACTATGTGCACAGGCAATTTAAACAAGTACCCCTATGAATCATGACTATATTTAGTTGTATGCATTATGCACAGAAAATGATCAAAGTGGTGTATGTAAATAGTGTCAAAATCAAACTAGGACATTTAAATAAAAACGGATTAGAGGAGTACAATTATAAATTTAGGATTTTATGACAAAAAAAAAAAAAAAAAAAAACACGCACACACACATAAATAAGTGTAATTTTTTTTTTCTTCAAATTTTTTACTTTTTAACATTAGTTCATTGAACTACACATGTTTTTAGAAAAAATAAGCTATTTACATTGTCTACGCTTGTTTTTGTTGCTTATATTAGTATAGTTCCCGTGCTATGCATAATTTACAACTTATATTATTAAAATTTTAGATAGTGTAAAATAAATTACCTGTAATTTTTAACTTTACTCATTTTGACTTTTTTATTACTATATATTCAAGGATAACACTTTGATATACTCTTTTCAATTTCAATACGGAGTACTATATATGAAAAAAAAAAAAAAGTGTATTCTCTTCGCCTCAAAAATAAAATTTCAGATTTAAAGTTTAAATCCAAATTTTGCTGGCGTACCAAAGTAACCATTGCAGCATTACTAAATTGATTACACGACAAACCAAAGTACCATACCAAACTTACATTTAAGCAAATAAGTAGTAGTATTAGCATTATTTTTGATGGATAAGACCATCACAATTCACAAGTACAAGGTGTAAAATCATAAAAGATTGATTCAACTCCTCTAGCTCTTAGCCAAGGATAACCTCCATATGTAGGGGTGCCATCATAGTAAGTAGATCCATAAGTTAGCAACATCTTAGGACAATAATTCTCAAGATTGTTGCCACAGTTATCACACGAACGGCATGATCCAACCATACATCCCACCCCAACTTTGTACCCTACTTTGAATTTTTGCACCTTTGTCCCAACTTCAGTTACCACCCCTACAATCTCATGCCTGAAAATACCATAAAAAGACATATCAATGTTCATTTACAGAGTATGTCATTCATGAATTATCGAAACTATATTCAAAGTATAAAAAAATTACCCAGGGACTGCAGGGTAATTGGCACTAATGAAGTCACTACTCCCCCATTCATTCTTAACATAGTGAAGATCAGAGTGACAAATTCCAACATACAACACTTTGAAAGTCACATCCTGCTCTCCCGTTGCCCTGCACATAAAAAAAAAAAAAAAAAATTATATTTCACCTTGTGTCGATCAATTGTCAGCAAATAGAGGCTAATTTTTATAAATACTCGGTAGCAAATTCAACAAAAGACATAATTGTAAGTACAATAATATCAGTAAAAAAAAAAAAAAAACGGATTTTCCAAGACCAACTTATCAATGTTATCATACATGATCATGTACAAGTGTACAACCCCTCATGAAAACAAAAGACGTGTTACATATGTACAACAAATCAGTAAAAAAAAACATAGAATTTCACCGGACCACCAAATTAAACGTTATATATGTTGAACATATAAATCGTACCTCCTAGAGAAGTGGAAAGGGGAGAGAACTCCAGAAGAGTCTCTTGCAGCCCATCCGAAAGCCTTTTGTGGGTGAACGTCTTCAGGTGCTCGTGCCATAATTTTTATTGAGTAGTTTGATATGTAAACTTTCAACACTTAAGTATAAATAGAGATTAGAGTATGTGAAGTGGTTATGTAATATGTACTTCCTATATATATAGGAAGACGTCCCAATTGTGAACTTACCCTCAAAGCGAGGAGCATTAGTGACGTACTCAATGATCAAAGCTCTATTAACCATAAACTCAAAAACCAATTGAAAATAATTGAATTGGTGGAATGACACGAGAGCTTCTAAGTACTTTTTAATAAATTAACAGCTTAACTTCCACACATGTTACAGTGTCACTTTGTACCAATTGGCTGTTAGCGCATTGGTTATTATTGGGGATGCACTTGGTAGGAAGGTCTGCGTGCTTTATCCCCCACAACAACAATTGGAAGGGGACTGGAACCTAACCATTTTGAATTGATTTCTGAATCCAGATAAGGCCAAAGGGTGAGCCGGATATTAACTACATACCAGCTAGATCATTATCGAAATAGTATGCCTCAATTTTATTTTTCCAAGGGAATATGACCTTAGGAGTGATATCAGTCATATCACATTGGAAGTCTATGTTCTATGTACCTTGTATTAAATTATTGTATTGGTTATAATTAGTGAAATACATAATTGGTTATGATAAATAATGAAGTGATGAACTATGTAGATTTGTTTTCATTCTTAGGAAAAAAAATGAAAAGAATTGAAAAGGTTCTGCATTTCACGATTTACAAATAAATTTAGGCAATAATGGGCCTTTTTGGGGAACAAATTGAAATCTAAGGACGTTAGGTACTGAATAATGGACTAAAATACTATTGTACTTCGTCAGTCTAACGTTGTTGTAGCAATTTTCTACCCAAATATTTGTAGCTTAGCTTTCTTCATTTGTCGTATTGTAGTGTTGTTTTTTTTGGTTGTTACACTCGATTTACCATTTGGGCTAATCCGGATTGTGGGATCAATTTTGGGTGGTTAGGTTCCAATCCCCTCCCAAATATTGTTGCGAGGGATCGGACATTGGTCCTCCCTATCAATTATAGTTCCAATCACCACTACACCAACAGTCAATTGGTCGTAGTGTAGTATTGCACATGTATAAATACCAAATGAGAAAGATCACACCTTCCAACTTTGAGATTAGGAGTTCAATCTCCACTAGAGACACTTTGAGAGTCGGGTAGGATTGATTCCCTTACCCTTTCCCCCTCACTCTCAAAGTATCTAACGCGCAAATATTACTGGTTTTTGATCCATTTCATTCTTTGGGTGTGTACCCACGCGTGTATCTTAGACCAAGATCTAATGAAGTAATGAGTACCTCTAACAATATATTCGGCTGATGAGAGTGAGGGATAGCTCAAGTGGGCAAAGCTGATCGATTCTCACCTCGCCCTTGTGGCTTTCTGAACACCAAAAAATATATTCGGCTGATGAATTAAATTTGTAATATATAGAAACAAGGCAACACTTCAAATCATACATGAACTTTGTATATAGATTATAGAGAAACAAGCTAAGGGTAAATTTCAATTATCCTGAGAGACCTTAATCTCAATCAAGATTTGATACAAACTTGTGACCCTCAAAAATTCATTCCCTATTATTTCTAGCTAGCCTTATGCCAACATCTCAACAATCTTCGTAATGAAGTATGAAAAAAAAAAACGTGGGGTGTTGAAATTATTGAGGTGTGAAAAAGTAATAACCAACAAAAAGTAATTAAAAACACTTATATTACCTCTGTTTCATATTATTTGCAATGCTTTGACATAAAGTGTGAATAAAAAATGTCTAATTGTTGCAAATAATCTGAAACAGATGTAGTATTAATTCATCACTGAGCAAACTTCTTATGATTCTGGTAGCGGAGAGTAGCTCAAAGCTCAAAAAGAAAATATATCATCAATTATGAAGTCATCAAAAAGGAACTCAAAGCCATCCATAAATGGTGAATTATTAGTTGCCAAGTTCGGGTCTGAAACCACTTCATTGGTGTTACATTCCGAGGCATGTGTGGTGCGTCCAATGTGGGCATCGGTAGCTTGGGCCGGGTGCGATGCCGCTGCCGCCGGATGATGGTTAGTCTCCAAGGTTATTGGTGATCCAAAAGCAGGGCCATTGCTCAACATGGAGTCGTTACTAAGATCAGGTTGTGAGTGGGTTGAGGTGAATGAGATATAATTAGTTGATGTTTGTTCATAATTTTCTGGCTCTACTTTAAGGGCTTTTTCAGGGCTTAGGCCCACATGAATTTCATGTTGATTTGGGCTTGGAATAATGGGCTTTGATTGGGCCTTTACTGCTAGATGGACTCTTTGACCACAACTATGCTTACCTTTGTACATGATTTGGTAAGTGGACGGGTCTTCATCACAACGTTGGACTTGTTTCGTGGCATCACAACCTTTGATGTTTCGATAAGCACACCTGTAATAGCCCCTACATAATGTATCACCTTAGCAATATTAGTCGCAACAATTATACATGATTGGGTTATTGGGTCATGATGCGCACGACACCAATTGTTTAATACTTTCTCCGTTCTCTTAGTGGTAAAAAAATAAATGAAATTCATATAAATAAAACACTAGAAAAGAAAATGATGAAAACGAAAAGTAAGTAACACTTAAGAAATCGTATTAACTTTAATCTAGGACATAGCAAGTTTAAGAGATTTTCGTATGGAAAGGTTTGAAATAGGCAAGAGAGAGAAAGATATAACAAGATAGTTGGATGTTGGGCAAGTGCTGAAAAGCAAAGTCATGGAAGCAAATGTTAATTGTGATTAATACCACAAATCAACCACTAAGCAAAAAAGCATAGTTATGCAAACTCTAATGTCCCCCACGAGAAACATAAGTACTAAAAAAAAGTTAGAATGAGAAATCCAAGACTCCAAGTTGTTATTTTTTAATAGAAAAAATATATTAAAAACAAACCCTAGATACCTTCACCATTTGTACTATCTCTTTTAAGGAATTAAAGTTGATTTTGGGTGTTCTCTAATTCTTGTCTCAAATCCAAGGACGTTCGGTACTATCACTACATGACTTCTATAGTTCTATGAGGTTATCAACTTGCAGTCTTGCACTAAGATTAGCATTATCAAGCATTCATATTTGACCCTGCACGTTATTACAAAATGTGTTTAACTTTGAGATAATATGAAATGGGTCTGGACAAGCCGAACAAGGAGGGGGGGGGGGGGGGGGAGAGTTTGGTCCACAAACAAAGCTTATGATATTCCATACTAAAACGAATTGGCAATAGTATATAGGAGGTGTTCCTCTATCATAAAAAATGGAACCATCCTCTTTCTCTAATGTAGGACACTCACAAACTGGGTTACAAACTTACAATGGGTTTCAATACTCCCCTTCACTTGTGAGTGTCCTTAGAACTTGAGCACACTAGAAGGTACAATATAAATCCTCTTTGGATATGAACATCCAATACAAACCCAGGAATATGTTTTATAATCTATCAAAATGTATACTCTCTTTGTATTTTTTATAAGTAAAATGTTTCTCTTGTATTCTTCTTGATTATGTAGAATTATATATGAGTAAATTTTACTTATGTAAGATCTTATTATATTCATAAAAATGTGTATAATATATTTACATATTAATTAAATTTAACATTTATATGTTGTATATGGAAAAAATGACAAGGCTAAAAGTTAGGTTGTTGCAACTTAAAAAATTAATAATATGCTAGAATTCTAATTTTTAATAATCAATACTAATATATTTATATATATCAAAATCATGCATCCTACTTCTTATACTTTTTTCAATTGTAGGGCATCTCATATTCTCATTTCACATGTTTTTTGCGTATTTTTAATCACATATATCTTTAATTATTAATAAATAAAAATTGATAATAAAAGTATTATAAATTAAGACAAATCTAACAAGATCTCATATAATTATACTCTAGTGTATAACTCTTTATATAATTATTATAGAAAGAGACACCAATTCCACGATCAACAGTCATTTAATTGTCTTTAAAAGAGGAAACTTTGGACATTAACTAAGTCCCACCCAAAATTTATGAAATTGTTTCAAATCTTGTTCTTTTTTATTATCCATTATTACTTACTCGTAGGTAGTACTTGGGATTGTTATTTGGGATATTGTATGTGTTTATACTTTATACACTAACCCAATGTCGAATATATATACTTCCTCCAATTTTATTTTATTTTAAAAATTGTAACATAAATGGCATTTTTACAAAAACAAGATTTGAAATAATAATCTTTATTATTCTACCTTTTATATTACATACATCTCTCTACATCCGTCTTATGTACTTCCTTTTTCTCTTTAACATTTTTATTTTTGAATAGTACATTTATGTTACTTTATAAATATTTAATTATATTTAATCAATTATAAATACTAGGTATATGAATAATGTTCTTAAAGCTAATTGAGAATTTGGCATTAGGTTAAATAATTAATTTTCCTCAAAAATAATTAATAGTGTCCTATTGGTTTTTTTAAAAATAATAATAATAATAATAATAATAATAATAATAATAATAATAATAATATTGTCCAACCATCTTTAAATACTATACCCTAATTTTGTTCCTCAGTTGCTTTTTCAATACAAATATTATTACACATTAGCGTTTTCAAACATATTTAAGAAGTATATAATTAAATACTTTATGACATTGTACACGCATTGTGTGCACTTCTTATCATATAAACCATTCACTTAGCTATTTTTCTCTTTTATATTTAATTACAATACAACTTTATGTTGTTATTTACCCAAAAAAAAAAAAAAAGTGTCAAATAAAATAAAATGGTGGATTTGCAACATAACTATTATAACTACGAAAAATATTGTGTAGAACGGACTCATGTGAGTCCGTTTTATTATCCGGCCCGCGCACGACCCAAAAATCTAACTCTAGTCACAAAATGACGCTGATGACAATTACCAGCAGTCGGCGGTGAGAACAGTCGTCGTCTCACCAGTACTACTACTCCAATACGTTGTCGTATTTCTCACCTTCATCATCATCATCTCCGATTTATTCAACAGAATTCATCTTATATGTTTCTTTCCTTTTAAGATTTTTATTTGAAGAGTTCTCTGTTTTTCATTCTCATCAACTGATGAATGAAATTATTCAACAGAACATTTCTTTGGTGTTATTCAACAAAATTCATTTAAGGAAGATAATGAAGATTATTTCAATAGATCGAAATGGATTTCAATAAAAGGGCGGCTTCTTGTGCAATTAGAGACCGTATTAAGTTCCTTGATTTTGTAATTGATTTTCTCAACTCTCATGTATATATTACTCTGTTAGATATAATATTATAGATATTAGAGCATATTTGTCAGCTATAGGAATATAAGTGTTTGGTTTTAGATTATTTTACACGATCAGCTATTAAATTAGTACTTATAATATCATATATTAGATTATTAATGTCAGATATTAGGTTATTATAGTCAGGTATTAGGTTTATTTTTTTTGGTATTAAATTAGTATAGTCAGGTTTTAGGAATCTTTTGTTTGGTAATAGATTAGTATGGTTAGGTGTTAGGAATATTAGTTTCATGTATTAGAATATTATTGTCAGATATTAAAATATTAGTGTCATGTATAAAAATATTAGTGTCATGTATTAGAATATTATTGTCAGATATTAAAATATTAGTGTCATGTATAAGAATATTAGTGTCATGTATTAGAATATTATTGTCAGATATTAAAATATTAGTGTCAGGTATTAGAGTATTAGTGTCATGTATTATAATATTAGTGCCATGTATACAAATATTATTTCAGGTATAAGAATATTAGTGTCATGCATTACAATATTATTGTCAGATATTAAAATATTAGTGTCATGTATAACAATATTATTAGTGTCATGTATTAGAACATTAGTTAGGTATTAGACTTATTTTGTTTGATAATAAGTTATATTGGTTAGGTGTTAGACTTACTGTTGTTTGATATTGAGTTGCTAATGTTTTCCAACCTCATCAATACCTCAGCATCTTCATCAACAAACGAACTCTGACTTTTGTTGAGTAAGGGTATGAAGACTTTCTACAGATTAATCGCACAAAATCTAATCAATCTTCAAGTGAGGTGCAACACCTTTACACAAAGCAATACCAAATGGAGACTACTTATTCTTGACCGACACTACTTGGCATTGATAAGGAAATTTCTTTTAATTTTTTGAATATTATAAATTTTTCCACCATTGTTGTTCTGGTTTCTAGTGATACCAGATTTTTGATCCGATTTTCTCTCTCCTATAACTTCATTTTTGGTTGTTGTATGTAGGAGAGAGAATAGTCAAAGTATCAAAGAATCGGTAGTTTCTCGATCTACACTTGGAAGCCGATCTTCGAAACTCAACCATCTTCTTCAGAATATCAACAACGACGAAGAAGCAGTACTAAGGCAGAGTTGGTGTCGCGGGCCTCGCGATCAGGTTTAGTTAGCCTGCGCCTTTTTGTTGGCCTTTTGTTATTGAACCCGGTCTCACGTGAGTCCGGACTCACACAAAACCTTTTGTTATAACTAAGTGCCTGTTAATATTTGATCAGAGAAGGAAATTAAGAATTGAACTGAACTGAACTGAAAATAATATGTTATTTTCATAGATAAGATTAAGAAGGTATATATGTTTAATCTAACCTTGGAAATTTAGTTCCGTGAATTTCTTTGTTCCCATATTTTCTCCAACTATACCCATCGTCAAGAACTCCCTCTAAGCCTTTCACTTCTTCATTGCCAACTTGCACGGTCTTTGTCCACCTTGGCAACGTCGATTTCCTGCATTAACACTTTACCTTAATTTACATATATACTACGGGGTACAAACAATAAAGTAGATGTTTAATTTATCAATACACATAATTATATATTACGAAGTGATAAAAATACACGAATTTAACAGAATAACGAACAATTACCTTTTCTTAGACTTGGAAGGAGAGATATCATGTACACTTTTCGGGCTACTAAAGTTCAAAGAATGAGGAGATTCAGAAGAACAAGTGTGATGATGATTAGGATAAGTAATAACATTGGAGGTATTTTGTGGGATTTGGATACTAAGCATCTTGGCAATTGTAATGGTTTTATCAAATGATGATAACATTTGTTCAAGTAACGATTTATTAAGGGCTACTTGATTATCAACACTTGATGAAGATGATGGTAAACATGGATTTGTTGGGTTCAAAATTTGGTTTCGCAATTGCTTTGCGAATTCCATTCCTTGAAGTAGCTCATTCATCAAGTGAGTTTTTCTATCATCAACACAACCCTTCATTTTCTCCATCTCAAATAAATCAAATCACCACGTACGTATGTTCGTACGTGTGTGCTCTTAGTTTTCGTAAACTCGAAAACTAATTCTTGTATAATGGAGTAACAAATAAATTTTTGGTAAGGCAAGTTTGGAATGAATGACAAATTTATAGTAAAGAAAACGGGAAGTTAACACTAGGATTTGATGAAGTGCACAAGAAAATACACATGAACTTTCGAAGAAAACCTTTGTACAAAAAAAAAAAAAAAAAAAAAAAAAAAAACTAGAAGAAGAAAATAGTGGAAGAAGTGAATTTTGATGAGATAGAAAAAAAAAATGGTGTAGGGGGAGCTAAGGAGAGAGAAAGGAAGGAGATTTTTGACTAAGAAATAGTGTGGTTTTATAATTTACTTTTCATTTAATTAATTATTAATAATAATAAGTATGGATTAATATAGATTAAATAAGTATAGATTAATATAGATTAGAATGATTGCTATACTTTACATTCATGACAACGTTGGAGATAGAATTGTTTAGTATTGGTGCTCCCATGTTGTTTAATAAAGGCTAATCATGTTTTAATAAGCATATAGTTCCTTAATTACCAACCTTTATTTGTCTAACTTAATAAGGTAAAAACATACATGATACAAGAATAATAAACAAATGTATATGAAAGCGATGAGGGATGTTTCGCATAATTATAATATGGTGAAGGAACATAAGAATTATGGACTACTGCGTGTCTGCGTTTTTAGGTATGAGGTCATCAACATTTGTAATTTTTCTTTATTGAAATTGAATACAATAATCTAATTTCTTAGACCTTATGTTGGAATCCTCCATTGCCACCAGTCATGTCATTCTAGTGTGACTCGTGTTCAATTGATGAACAAAAAAATAGTTGTGTTGTGTCAGGTTTATGGAAATTTTTCAAAAATGATGCTCATGGATGCATTGTAGTGTCGTTCCAACGGTCAATGGACCCCTTAATCATTTTAAGATCAGATAAGCTAAGTCAGTATTCAACAAGTCATGTTCGTGTTTAGTTCATGGAAAATTTTAAAAATGATGTCCATACCAATCTCTCGTGCCTGACATGTGTATGGACATAATTTAACTCCACTTTTTTTTTTTTTTTTCTTATACTTACTAATTTAGCCTGTCCAGGCTAAATTAATTTACAAAAATATTAAAGTGATTAATTTACAAAAATATGTGCATTTAGCATAAATTATATGAACCGTGGCGGAGTTTGGTTTCGGCCCGAACTTTAGCGTAGCCCGCCTCGGCTCGTTGTATGGCAGATTTTTTTGACCTTAACCAGGCCCGACCATTGATCACCTCTAATTCTTACTCAAAACCAACTCGGTCGTAATACAATCAACACAATCTTAGGCCAATTCATAATTTAATAGATAACCAAAACTAAGGGGGGAGGCCAAGGCCCACCCCAGTCCAGTAGCGCCCCCCCCCCCCAGTTCTGCCCCTGCACGTAAAATCACTCTCATCCTCCTCTAATTAAGAAAATTCATTCTCATAATCTCATCTCTCACTACTAGAAAAAGGCCTATTTCCGACGGAAAAATTCCGTCGAAAACACCTTGAAATCCGTCGGAAAAGGTTGTCGGAAATGCCTTGGTAGGAAAAACCACCTTTTTCGACGAAAATTCCGTCGGAAACACTATTCCGACGGAATTTCCGACGGAATTTTCCGTCGCAAGACAATTTCTGGTACCTGCGAATTCCGTCGAAAATTTCCGACGGAATTTCCAATTCGGTCAGAAATTTTCGACGGAAATTCCGTCGGAAACTATTTTCGGGAAATTAAAAAAAATACGTCGTGCCACCACCGGCACGGCGTATGACCACCTCCAACCACCCAAAAAGGCCCTGTCAACCCCAACCAAACCAACCTTCTCAAACCCTAACCCACTGCCACCACCAACCACATCAGACCAACACCGCCACTACAGACCACCACCACCGCCACCCACTAAATTAACCCACACCACAAAACCAAACCTAACCCAGATCCAAACCCCTAACCCAGCCCCGACCTAACCCAGACCCAAACCCCTAACCCAGACCCGACCTAACCCAGACCCAAACCCCCCAAACCCAAACCCGACCTAAAACACCCAAACCCCTCCCAGACCAGAACGAACCCTAACTAAACCAACCTTCGCTCACCACCCAAACCCTAACCCTTAGCCCTGGCGGCACCCACCACCACCTCCCTCGACCCACCCTTAAACTGACCCTAAAACCACCAACGAGCCACCAGAACCACCAAATTAAAAAAAAAAACTTTAAAACAAAAGAAAGAACATTAAAAACATCAAAGCATACCTTTAATTATGAAATTAGCTTCGAATTTCACCAAATTTAGGTTAATAAGGCTTAATTCGACAATAAAAACTCTAGATCTAGAGTTTTGACTGTCGAATTTAACCTTAAAAACCGTATAAAATCAAAAACGTAAGATAATTGGCGCGGCAAGGGGATTTATAGAGGTTGCAGCAGCGTGAGACGACGGCGGAGAGGAAGTACGAAGGAGAGAACGTAGGGTCGTGGGTGAGATGACGGTGAAAGAAGGAGGAGAAGGAGAGGAAGCCATAGATGAGAGAGAAACAGCGCAGCAAAAGAAAGGAGAGAGAATGAAAAGGGGGAAGTGAAAAAAAACGGCTGAGGGGTGAAATAAAAGGAGGGCTGATTTTAGGGTTTGTAGAATTTTTTTTTAAATATATTCCGACGGAATATTCCGTCGGAAATTTCCGACGGATTTTAATTCCGTCGGAAAATCACATTTCCAACGGAATTTTCTGTCGTAAAGCTTATATATTCCGACGGATTTATATTCCGTCGGAAATCTCCGACGGATCTTCAAAATCCGTCGTAAATGTCCGACGGAATAAAAATCCGTCGGAATTTCCTATGTTTCCGACGGAATTAGGTGTCCGTCGGAACCAATCCGTCGGAAATAGGCCTATTTCTAGTAGTGTCTCAATTTAGGATATATATATATATAACCTAAATTTCATTAGATATTCTAAAGCAAATGTTTCTCCCATTCTTCAAAATATTCAATTTGAAAAGAGTAAAAAAATTAAATATCAAACATCTTTAATAAACATATTAATATATCAATTTTTATAACTTTATACACATGTAGCTGAAAATGTACTACTCCATAATATATCTTTTTTAAAAATATATATTGTTAATTGTACAAAAAAAAAAAAAAAAAAAAAAAATGAGACGAACAAACGGATGGATGGATTGCTATTACATTAGTGTTTTTCAAATGTCCTTTAGGTATGGATGTAAGAATTATAGATAGAAAATATTGTTGAAAGTACTCCATATCTATATCTATATCTATATCTATCTATATATATACCAAAGTAACAACCGCTGATGTCATCACTGCCTACGTGTCACTTTCTTATTTTATTTTTTCCCTCCAAAATACATGGATGATGTCATATTTTTCCTTTACAAGCTACCCTATTTAACATTGCTTTGAAAATTAAATTCCATTTAAATTTTTAAATTTTTGGTTTTCTATAGATATTATGTTATTTAGTTATTTATGATTTGTTAACAATAGTTAATAATATAATTTAATTGAAATTTCCTAATTAAATATGAAAATTATGCACTTTTGGGAATTGTATATTCATATTTAATCAAAAATTAATTAGGAAAACGGAGGAAGTAGTTATTTAATTTCAATATGTGTTAAAAGTTTATAATTAAATTTTTATTATAAAACCGTGCATCGCACGGGATTAACCTAGTGATAATTAATATTCACTCCATCACATAACATAATTTCGTTTTCCATTTTTTATTTGAAAGTTAAGAGCACTAGAGTAAAAGAGTATGTATTTAATTTAATTTTTTTTAAAACCAAAAATTAAACATATATTAAGAGTGCAACAATTTTTATTAACTTAACCCTTAAATGTATTTTAAAAAAATAATTAAAACAGCTAAAATTATGTAATTTTAATGCATGTTGTGCAATTAACCACGCATAATTGCTAATGAGATTAAGAAGAAGAAAAAAAGATCGTTTGCAATGAAAGAATATTATTTGTTGGCACATAATTTATAAGTAAAGTAAGGACATTGTTGATATAACATTGGTGTTATGAGAGTAATTTGGTAAAAAAAAATGGTTTAAGGTTTATTTGTTTCATCTTATTCTAGAAAAATATATTAAGTAAAACAAAAATTTAAATACTTTGTACACAATTGTAAATGAGTCAAATTAAAACAAAATAGATTTAAATAAGTTTAGTTGAAGAGTATATATATTCAGACAAAATTATATATATATAGATAAGTACTACCTCCGTTAATAGTTATCTGCAATTTGGAGTATTATTTGTGAGAGATAAAATATTCCAAAGTTGCAGATAACTATTAACAGAGGTAGTATATATATTTTTTCAAACAATATGATTATAGTCAATCAAATAAACCTAATAGAGTCCAATAATAAAACAACATTATAATACAAGGCAAAAGGTGTATTAAACGTAGAATTGGGCGTGAAAAGTCAAAAGTAGAAGACGAGAAGAAAGAATCTTTATGATTCAAATTTCTATTTCCGCGTTTCTTTTTGTGTCCAAAATGTTGCTACAAAATGCTTTAAAGTGATGGACATTTATAGAGACATCATTTTTTTTTTTTTTGACAAAAATAGAGACTGATAGATATTATACTTAGGATAATATTTGTCGCAGATTAGGATATATTATTTGTATATTTTGTATGTTTATCGTATCTAGGATTCCTAACGTGATTAGGCCTAGCGTTGTAAACTCTATATATTTGATCAATGGTACACACTCCAGATTGAGGAGTTTTCCCGAAATCTAACATGGTATCACAGCTTAGGTTTTAGATCTCAAATTTTTTTTTTTTCCAAAAATTGGTTTTTTAATTTTATTGGGACCTTGCCTTCTTCACGTTTCCGCAGCTTCTTCCCCTGTTCTCTGTTCTTTCACCAGATTTCGGTTACCATATTTACCTTCTCTTCCTTATTTCTGTTCCCTGCTTTATTGAAGCGTCATGGCCAAGGACGGTGACCCCCCTCCTCCACCACCTCCGCCACCATCTTCGGAGTTTCACCCCGCCTTGGCAGTAAACAACATTAAAAACGCAATTCCTCTTGTTCTTGACTTTGAGAAAGTCCAATACTCCAATTGGGTGGAGTTATTTGAGAACCATGCCTGTGCTTACAATGTGTTAGATCACATTGACTCTACTGTGTCCCGTCCGTCCGATGTTTCAGACTCTTTATGGACGCGTCTTGATGCAATCGTAAAGCAGTGGATTTATGGCACAATCTCATCCGACCTTCTTGTAACGATTTTGTCTCGCAAATCGACAGCTCAAGAAATTTGGAATCGTATTAAAGAGATTTTTCAGGATAATAAAAATACAAGGGCTGTTTATCTTGAGAATCAATTTAACATGCTCCATCTTAGCAATTTATCCAATATTACTGCCTATTGTCAACAGCTTAAAAGCTTATCCGATCAATTAACAAATATTGACCAACCCGTTTCGGAGCAAAAGATGGTTATCCGTCTAGTTTCCGGCCTCACAAACACCGATTTTGATACGGTGGCAACTATGATTCAGCAAACCGACCCATTACCCTCCTTCAATACTGCCAGGTCTCGTCTTCTTCTCGAAGAATCGCGTCGAGCCAACGACCAAGGTCAATCGCAGCAATCATCCTTTGTCGCACAACAGGACTCGGACTCATCACAATCGCAGCCTTCATCTCAGCCCGGCCGCGGCTCAGGTGGCAGAGGCGGCGGTGGGCGTGGGGGTCGCACAGGTGGTGGAAAGGGCGGCGGAGGAAAGGGACGAGGAAAAGGTCGTGGGAATAGCAATAACCCCAAGTCCACCAATAATTCCCCGCAACAACAGCAGAATCAAGTGCAAAATAATGGGGCCTCCTTCAATGGGCAATCATGGGCCCAGCAGCCTCCTTGGCCCAATCCGCATCAAACTTTCTGGCAGCCTCAAGGTTGGGCCATACCACCTGCTCCATTCCCAACCAATGGGACCTATCAGGTTCGGCCCAATTCAGCTACACCACGTGGCTTATACTCTCAGCAGGCCTTCACCATCGGACAACCCCAGTACGGCCCACCTATGACACCCACGGAGTTCGGGAGTGCATATTCTTCAATGGGTCTTTCAAGTCCGGATAATGGATGGTACATGGACTCGGGTGCTACATCTCATATGACCCATAATTCTGGTAATCTCTTGCCCTTTTTTAATTTGAGCACAAATAATCATATTTTAGTTGGCAATGGTCATCGTATTCCAATTATTGGTTATGGTCATACTACTTTACCCCATAATTCCCTTGCCTTAAAAGATGTCCTCCTAGCTCCTCAAATCATTAAAAATCTTATTTCAGTTCGTAAATTTACATCTGATAATTCGGTTTCTATTGAATTTGACCCTAATGGCTTTTCTGTGAAGGACCTTCGCACGGGGAGGGTAATAACGAGGTGTAATAGCTTTGGGGACCTCTACCCAGTCACTTCCAACTCACCAAGAACGTGTCTGGCCACATCATTCACCACAGTCGCTCCTTCCACTTGGCATGATCGCTTAGGACACCCCGGAGCTTCTTCTTTACAGTTTCTTAGGAGCAATACTTTAATTAATTGTAATAAGGAGCATGACTCCAATTTTTGCAACTCATGTCAAATAGGGAAACATACTAGACTTCCGTTTTATGATTCTAATAATTATACTTATTGTGCGTTTGATATTATTCATGTCGATTTATGGACCTCTCCTATTCGTAGTATTAATGGGCATAAATACTATTTGGTTCTACTTGATGATTTCACCCGTTATGTGTGGACTATTCCCTTAGCTTCTAAATCTCAAGCCTTCCAAAGCTTCCTTATTTTTAGACAATACATTCAAACTCAATTTGAACGACCCATAAAATCCTTTCAAAGTGATCACGGCCGTGAATTTGACAATGAACCGTTTAAAAAAAAATTTTGTAGACAATGGAATGGTTTTTAGATTTTCTTGCCCTCACACGTCCTCTCAAAATGGGAAAGCGGAACGAATGACCCGCACCATAAATAATGTCAAACGCACTCTTCTCTTTCATGCCTCATTGCCTCCATCTTATTGGTCGCATGCTCTTGAGACTGCCACATATTTATTAAACATCTTACCAACAAAGTCTCTCAAGAACATAACCCCGGCTCAAGCTTTGTTTCATAGAACCCCTTCATATGATCACCTTCGGGTTTTCGGTTGTCTTTGTTTCCCAAATTTGTCGGCCCCTGCTCCTCACAAACTTGCTCCCCGCTCTACACCGTGTGTCTTCTTGGGGTACCCCTCTAACCATCGTGGGTATAAGTGTCTTGACCTTACCACCAAAAAGGTCATCATATCTCGTCATGTAACCTTTGATGAACTCACCTTCCCTTATAGGAATATAGAAAATCATCAATTGGGGGATTATAATTTTTTGGGTTTCGATGATCAATCCCCACTTCTCACACATTTTTATTTGCGTCAAGGAGCCACAAACCAGCCCACTCCGCAGGCAGGCCGCGGCCCAGACCCCTCTCCCGCAGCCCACCCGCGGAGCCCACTGCCAACCCCTCACAACTCACCTCCTGTCAGCCCCATTTCACAACACACTCCTCACGCAAGCCCCCTTGACCGGCCCAACAGTCCTCCTAGCCCACCAACCCATACTCAACGTGGCCCACTTCATTTCCAAGGCCAACAGCAGCCCAATCCCACATACACTCCACCCCCTTTAAGGGGCGCAACACCTATTCAGCCCACTCGTCCCCCTCCACCTTCTCCACCTGTAACCCGAAGTCAAAGAGGCATCTTCAAGCCTAATCCCAAATACAACCAATCTGCTTTGGTCACTTCGGGTCCACCACATCATAAATCACCCCTTCCTAAGTCTTATAAAAAAGCTTTAAATGACCTTAATTGGAATGCAGCGATGAATGATGAATATAGTGCTTTAATTAAAACAGGGACATGGGAATTGGTGCCTAGGCCTACGGGGGTGAATATTGTTAACTGTATGTGGCTTTTTAAACATAAATACAAGTCTAATGGTGACCTTGAAAGGCACAAAGCTCGTCTTGTATGTGATGGCAGGTCGCAGGAAATTGGTGTGGATTGTGATGAGACTTTCAGTCCGGTAGTTAAACCGTCCACTATTCGCACTGTTCTCAGTTTAGCTTTGGCTAAAAAGTGGTCGATACATCAATTAGATGTCAAAAATGCCTTTTTACATGGTGATTTGCAGGAAACTGTTTATATGCATCAACCTCCGGGTTTTGTTGATCGGAGGGCTCCCAATCATGTTTGTCGGCTCCGCAAAGCTCTCTATGGTTTGAAACAAGCTCCTAGAGCTTGGTACCAACGTTTTGCGAATTTTCTCATCAAATTGGGCTTTGTCATTGCCAAGAGTGACAACTCTCTTTTTACTTTCCGGCAGGGTGATGATATGGCATATTTGCTCTTATATGTTGATGATATTATTTTAGCTACCTCATCTGACAGGTTGCGTACAGGAATTATTTCTCAGTTGCAAACTGAGTTCCCTATGACTGACTTGGGTCCTTTGAGTTATTTCTTGGGGATTGCGGTGACCCGCAAACCCTCTTATATGCTACTTTCACAGGAAAAGTATGCACATGAGATTTTAGAGCGTGCAGGTATGGCCTCTTGTAAGCCTGCAACCACTCCAGTTGACACTAAGTCCAAACTTAGTGCAGATGCAGGACCGCCTTTTCGGGATCCTACTTTGTATCGCAGTTTAGCAAGTGCTCTTCAGTATCTTACATTTACCAGGCCAGATATTTCTTATGCGGTACAACAGGTGTGTCTATTCATGCATGATCCCCGGGAACCTCATTATGAGGCATTGAAACGCATTCTGCGTTATGTTCAGGGTACCATTGATCACGGCTTCCACTTATATCCTACTGGTTCTCATCGATTGATTACTTACACTGACGCTGACTGGGGAGGTTGTCCCGATACCCGGCGTTCTACTTCGGGCTATTGTTGTTTCCTAGGGGACAACCTCGTGTCTTGGTCATCTAAGAGTCAACATACTTTGTCTAAATCGAGTGCAGAGGCAGAATATCGAGGCGTCGCAAATGTTGTCTCTGAGGCATGTTGGCTTCGTAATTTATTACTTGAGTTACATTGTCCTCTACGGCGGGCTACTATAGTTTATTGTGATAATGTCAGTGCTATCTACCTTTCTGGCAACCCGGTACAACACCAACGCACCAAACATGTGGAGATGGATATTCATTTTGTTAGAGAAAAGGTTGCTTTGGGGGAAGTACGGGTTCTACATGTTCCTACTAGATATCAGTTTGCGGACATTTTCACTAAAGGCCTACCACGAGAATTATTTCTGGAATTTAGGTCCAGTCTTAGCGTACGACCTCCTCCCGCTACGACTGCGGGGGTGTGATAGATATTATACTTAGGATAATATTTGTCGCAGATTAGGATATATTATTTGTATATTTTGTATGTTTATCGTATCTAGGATTCCTAACGTGATTAGGCCTAGCATTGTAAACTCTATATATTTGATCAATGGTACACACTCCAGATTGAGGAGTTTTCCCGAAATCTAACAGAGACATCATTATTCAATTAATAATATAGTAACAGTGAAATAATTACTTCGTACAAAAATTAGTTTTAGTATAATATACTACCACTACTAGAAATCGTCACAGCATTGTCCCATGCTTACGTTTGGGTCCATAACCTTTCATTTCGTCATGACTGTCTAACATTTCATGACTCGTTTTAATAGAGTAACAGTGAAATAATTACTTTGTAATTTTAATTAATTAATTAATTATTTATTTTTTAAATAAATGATTTCATTCACCTTGATTTATAATTTCATATGTATACACTTTTCATTTGGTTTTTTATTTAATGAAATCAAATATTCTCAAAAAAATTACACAGAAAATCATAGTCATATGGAATTTTGTTTAAAAAATCTCAATGTGTTATACTCATATATTACTCCCTTCGTCCCATTATTTTGTGCATGTATTTTTTTTTGGGTGCCCCAAAACATTGTGCATATTCTAAAACAGCGCGTTTTTACAAGGTGTCACGTCAGTAACCCACTAACCCCTCTATTAACCCCACTTAAGTAACTCCTCAAGTAATCCCTCAAGTAACCCCACTTAAGTAACCTACCAAGTAACCCCTCGGTAGCCCCTTTTAATTAACCCCACTTAAGTAGTCCTTCAAGTAACTCATCTAGTAACCCCTTAAGTAACCCCGACTTACCCATCTAGTAACCCCTTAAGTAACCCCGACCTAGTAACCCTTTACCCACCACCACCCCCATCCAATACGCCACTAGCCCCACCCCTAATACGTCATGCCACCACCACCGTGCACCAAACCCACAAACAAACATAGATCCAACCGAACCCACAACAAAATCGTAAAAAAAAAATAATAATAAATAAATCGAACAAATAACTTTAAAATTAACAATGGCTTCGAATTTCACTTGAAATATGGCAAAAAAAGCCAAATTCGACCATGAAAACTCTAGAGTTTTTATGGCCAAATAGAGTTTTCATGGCCGAATTTGGCCTTAAAAACCTTTAAGTTGTTTTCCGACGACAATAATGAGGAGCTCCGACCTTGAAAACTCGAACACAATTTCACATCAACGATTCAACAATTATCTCTTCATCAAAAAATTCTAATTCTAGAGAAAAAGAAAAGAGGAGAGAAAAAGAGGAGAAAGAAAATACAGAAAGAAGTAACCCCAACTTAAAAGAAGAAAAGAGGAGGGAAAGAAGAGAAGAAAATAATATATTTTTTTTTAATATATTGTGATTGGCCACATATGAAACTTTGTGATTCTAAAAATAGCACATAATTATTATTTATTTTTTATTATTCCCATACAAATACATACTTCCTCAGTTTCTTTTAAGTTGACACGCTTTTTTAGTCACGTTTGTCAATGCACAAGTTAAATTATTAATATATTTAATTATCAATAAGAAAAAATTATAAAAAGTTGAAATTTTAAAATATACATTGTGACGAATCTAACAAGATCCCACTTGACTATATTTTTCCTTACATATAGACCACAAAACATTGTCAAAGGGAGGTGTGTGAATAGTGTTAAAGTCAAAACGTGTCAACTAATAAAAAACGGAGGTAGTATATACGAAAAAAAATCATTACTTACTTTTTATCTTTTTCATACAATATTCTCTACTTTTTATTATTGTCATACAATATTCTCTATTTTTTATTTTCTTAATAGAATATTTCCCTACTCACACCATTTTCCTTAATTACCGTGTTTTTTGAGATATAGGCACGAAATAATGGGACGAAGGGAATATACTTTCTCTATCCCTTAATGATAATCCCTTTTGGTGAAATTTCACATAAATTAAGAAACTTAAATAAAAAGTAAAAGTATATTGAAAAGTAAATTTATATGGGGTATGCAAAAATTATAGAGAAAAGGTAATAAAAGTAGGGTAATGCTGTATGTAAAATATATAAGCATTAATTACGCTCTTGAAAATTGTATAAAATTAGAATTTCATGACAAAAACACGCGTAAATCAGTGTAATTAGTGTTTTTATATTTTTATGATTTCTTAAATTTTTACGATTTTCAAGTATAAATTTAATGCTTATATGTAGCCCTAAGGGCTATGTATAGCATTTTTCATAAAAGTATGTGAAAATGCAAAATTTACTTGAGAAAGCTAAATTTGCACAAATAATGTTACAAATTGGAAGAAACTTTTTTGATAAAAAATTAATATTAATGGTTTGTTGGAAAAAAACAAAAGAGGTGAACATTTTGGGACTAAATTTTGCCAAAAAGGTACTATTATTAAGAGATAGATGGAGGGCCTATTCTCATACGTTGAAATTCAATTCAGTTTAGCTCAGTTCAGTTCAGTTCAGTTCAGCTCCTAATTTCCTTCTCTTATAAAATATTCATTTCAGTTCAGTTCAGTTCAGTTCATCTCAATTCAGTTCAGTTCATCTGAGTTCAGTCAATGAGAATATGCCCGGAGTATAACGGATCGGAGTTACATGAAAAAGTGTACAGAGCACTATTATTGTTCTATAACTCTACAAGTAGAACAATTGATACTCCCTTCGTCTCTTTATTAGATTCCTATTTCTAGCATTTATTTCTCACATAATAAAGAAAAGTGAGAATCTAATTAAGGGATAGAGGGAGTATAATTTTTTTTTTTTTCACTATTCATCTACAAAGTATTAACTTGACTATCATGACATAGGAAATCATTAACCAGGTTTTGGTAGTTCCCTTTAGGTTTTCTTCCTGGGAGGGTTTTTTGATTCCCTCTAGGGTTTCCTTTGGGAGGATTCTTCTAGCCTCCATTGCTTTTTTTTTTTTATTTTTTTTTTTTTAGGTTTTCCTTCACTCTTCTCCTTTTCTCTTTCATCTATTTTAATTTGATCTTAATTGTAAATTTTTGTATGGTCTTCCACCGGTATTTCCAGCAGTAAGCCCCAAAAAACTTTCTTCTGATCTAATTTTTGTATGAAGTAAATAATACTTTAATATAATAGTAGCCTCAGCTCGAAATAAGGCCCCGTGCACTTCACCTTATTTTTGCTGAACTGAAATTATTTTTACTGAAACAAAATTATATTTGCTGAACTGAAATTAATTTAACTGAACTGAAATTAATATTTTTGCTGAAGTGAAATTATTTTTATTGATTTTCTATTATAATTATTTTTTGAGATAACTGAATTTTACTGAATTGAAATTATTTTTACTATAATTAATTTTTTAAGGTGAAGTGAATACGCATAACAAAAAAAAAAAGAGTATAATTCTTAAATAATCAAAATGATCTTTATACCTTTTGTTTGCACCCACACAATTACACAAAATAACCATACATGAAAAGAATGTTTGTTAGAGTACCTGAGCTTACATTTGAATTTTTTGTCTGGAACAATGAAAGGAAAAACTGTAAAGGTGTACTTTATAAACAAAATTAAAAAAAGGATAAAAAATACTTGAATTTAAAATTGTTATGAGAAAATTTTGCTCAAACAAAATCCACTTGGCCACTATGCTTTTTTTTATAATTTAATTTAATTTTTTTTAACCAAACGTTCACAGCTGTTGTCGTTTTATAATAAATAAAAATACTACTATTAATAATTAAAACAAAATCTACTGCACCGTGCACACAATCTATTACAACTTTACGAGTAATTAAGAAATGTTAAAAGATTCTGTTAAAAAACAAGATAAAAAGTTTCCTCTACAAATATTATAATGGTGTCCCATAAATCATATTACATTATTACGGAGGACTTGTTGTCTTCATCTTAACTTTATTTCAGTTCACTTTAGCTCCAATTAATTCACTTTAGTCCAGTTCCTAATTTTCTTTTCTTATAATCAATTAATTTTAGTTCAGTTCAATTTAGCTCAGTTTAGTAAATGAGAACAGACTCGAAGTATGATGCACCAATTTTTTTATTTTTTTTACTTATTCATAAAAATTTAAAGAATGTGGTATGTTCTTCTAAACTGAACCTATTATTAAACCTGATCATTAACGAATGTGTTTACACTTAATTTGACCTAACAGCAGCCTTAATCAATCTTAGAATTGATAATTACTCTGATCCGTACATGATAGCAAACCAACGCTAATCCGTTGATTTAATTAAGTTGATTAATTAATCACATTATATGAGGATGAGTATATAGGGTTTCAGAAAGCAACCATTACCATAGCTTGGCGGCCACTTGAGTGCATTATATTTGGCATGTGTTTGGACTTTCTAAACGTGTTGAAGCACTAATCCAGTACTAATACATACTCCGTACCACCTATATTGATATTTAAATTAGCTTAATCCACGTTACCTTTATTTTTTTTTTTATTTTTTTTTGTGTGTGTGTTTAGAGAGCCACAAGGATGGAGTGACAATCAATCCCAAGATTTTCTGAAATCGGGAGGAAAGCTCTAACCGCTTGAGTTATACTTCACTCTCATCCACTTTACCTTCTGAATTTATAAATACTTGAATTGATTCAATTTCATTGTTTTTATGTATTACTTCATTTGTATGGAGTTCTTTTATTATTATTATTATTATTATTATTATAATTATTATTATTATTATTATTATTATTACTACTACTACGGATTGTAGTACTTTCTTTGTCCCACTAGTGTGTTGCATTCTATTTTGAACCTCTATCCCATAATGTTGTGTATAAGTATAAAATAATGCAATACTTTACTTACTATTTAAATCTTATTATAGTAGAAAACAACTGCTTCTTTTGGTGAATTGCTTGCACCTAAAATGTTTCGGGTATTTTTTGGATTTCCTGGGATACTGGTCACGCTCTTCTGGCAATGAGTCGGTCCAACCTGCAAAACAACGAATATTTCGATCAACGGAATATTCGCCTCCGACGATCTAGTCAGTGATCAGAACGGAAAAGGCTAGAGAGAGAAAGTAGAGAGAAGTTGGAGCTATTTAATGCTCTGTTGTTTTCAATTGTCTGAATCCCCCTCCCATCATAAATGATTGGGGTATTTATAGGGGTGGGACTCGTGCCCCTCTATAGGGTTTATACCCTAGATTTGCGTGACGTGATTGGCTGTGCAATCAGTGAATGCCACGTGCTACTCTGGGGGCGCCGTTTTGCGGCTTTCATTGATATCTCTCGGGATTTGGGCCCTGACGTTGTTAGGGTTTTCTGGCAGGTTGATTAATAAGGGAACAGATGCCCTTAACACATGGCATCTTCTCATGACGACACATGTCACCCTCTGACTGGGCCACGTGTCGCGACGAGACTGGCCTGCGGCCTTAAGGGCTCTGAATTAGGTGGCATCTTCCCGTGGTGACACGTGTCACCCTATAACTGGGCCACGTGTCACTATGGGATTGGTCCACGCATACGGGGTATTTTTACCCACAACATTTGCCCCTCAGAGGGGGTGGCTCGTACGCTTACAGGCCGACTCCTCTGACCTCAAGTAGCCTTGGTGCGCACAGGTGTATTATGGTTTTGTCAGTTTTCCGTCCGCCTGACAATTTTAGAGCGAACGCCTATCTATACAAATGGCGCGGACGGAGATAGGCCGTCTTTCTTTTGGGAGATGCGGCCGTCGTGCCATCGCGGAGAGGGCTTTAGCTCTGCCAACTTCCCTGGACGAAGATAGGTCGTCTTACTTTTGGGAGATGCGGCCGCCTTGCCACTGCGGAGAAAGCTTTAGCTCTGCCAACTTCTCTTTGGACGCGCCGTTTATTAGGTCATCCTCTTTTCCGCCTAATTTAACGGAGTTGCTCCTTGTCCCTCCAAATTCTAGGTCACATTTTCAAATTGTAACCGTTCAGCTGTGTTAGGCGGGAAAGATGAATTTACTCTCTTACCCTCATAAATTTTCCCTATATATACAAGGGTTTTGACTTCATTTTGGCACTTTAGAACTTTACATTTTCTAGAGAGAAGTCAGAGCTTCTAGAGAGAGAAAGTGTGTTTTCCTTTGAATCTTCAAGAGCTCCGCCGTGCGTTTGAGTTTTCCGGTGACATTTGTTGAATTCTCTGATCAATCTTCAAGGCTTCCAAGTTTTCAACACGTACAGAGGTAGGCAGCCTGTTTTCTTTTCCTTGCATTTTTATTTCTTTGTTTATTTAAAAGCTGGCTCAACACTCGGCTTCGTCTGTTTCTCCTCATGAGGCCGGCCGTTCTCCTGGGACTGAGGAGTCTAGAGTGGACGGAGACGAGTTGTCTCCTTCATGGAGTGGGTCCATTTCTAGTGCGTACCAACTCACATCCACCCATTCTTCTCTGTCCCTGCAGTCGAACATGGCACGGACGATGCAAACGCACGATCGTCATGCGGCCATAAATCCAGACGGAAGTCTGGTAAACCCTAGGCCTCCTTATGACCCGAATAATGTTAACTTAGAGACCCCTTCCACCACTCCTACGACCGCTTCCACGGGCACTCACTGCTCGGCCGTGGAAGTAACTTCCTCATTCGAGGAGCGTCAAAGAACTCAAGGCGCTTCTACTATGGGGGGAACGTCCGGGCGAACTCCGGGGTTGAGGTTCCCCCAATATGCCAGCTCGGTCATGGATGGGGCCGAGTTGCTACTCTGTGAGGGGCATCCTTCTTCTTCTCGGGCGGACGCTGATGCGTCCGTCCCCACTCCCTCAGAACTCTATCTCCGATATGGCAGGTCGGACAGACCAAGAACGGGGGTTTCAATTAATGAACCGTCCGACCTGCCCCCTCGCAGAGCTCCTCCTACCGGGAGTCAGGCGGCCGGTGCCAAAGATAAGGGCAAACGGCCACTTGAAGACATTATCTCTCCCCGAGGCGGCCATAGTTCTAGGAGCCGTAGCTCGGCGGAGGCAGCCGACCTGGACAGAGTGCTGTCTTACGAGTTTGGGAGCGCTCCTCAGCGAGAAGAGGATGAAGCTGAGAATGTGGCCGAGGGTGGAGCGGCGGCCGCAGAGGGCGAAGAGGCGGCCGAGGAGGATGTTGCCAATATTGACAACTTCAAGGATCCGTACGCCTGCATATTGGGTAGCACAACCTTGGGTTACCTGAACTACAAATTTGAAGAATACAAGGCATTCCTCCACCTTGGGAAGGGATTTGAGATCCAGCCTCCAAGGAAGTCCCGCGCTTTGGCCGCTTGGGAAGAAGAGAGGTCGCGCCAAAGATCCTTCAGCGTCTACAGGGCGGCCTTAGACGTTGGACTGCGCTTCCCCCTCCATCCTTTCGTCCGCACAATCTTTGACGAGTATGACATAGCCCTCTTTCAGCTGATGCCAAACAGCTGGTTGAACATTTTTGGATACTTGGTGACGTGCATCTGCAAAGGCTTCAAGCCGGACTTTGCAGTTTTCTGTGAGATGCACTCACTGACTAAGCTGGACACGGATACGGGCGGCTGGTTCATCTTGAGCACCACTAGAGATTACATGATGGTGGTGGACCGCGTCTCTAAGTGGCGTGACTGAAAGCACCGATTCTACCGCATCAAAACTAAGGACGTCGAATTTAACTTGCGGATGAATCGGTTCAATGCCGAGCCAATTCAAATTGGACGTGGGGACCTCAAGCCCGATAAGCCACCCGTCCACCCTAGCCAGGAGTACCAGCTTGAATATTTCAAAGTCAAGCAGGTGAAAAGGAACGGCAAAATTGAGCGCGTTCCAAGTAACTAGGTCCCTTTATCCAGCTGGTTGCGGGATCCCACCTTTATGTCCGCCTATGGCCTGTACAAGAACCTGCCCCAAGGTGGACGCACGGACACATATTCTTACACATACACAGATTATTTGATATTGAAGAATTTTCTAACTCTTTTTCCTCTTCTCTTTCAGCTGAGGCGTACAAGATGCTGGACCAAGAGCAGAAAGGGGAGGTCAACATGACCGAGATTGACTTGGCTCGGTATAAGGTTCGCCAAAAGCTGAACGAGCAAACTAAAGGAGTAAGTAAACCCTTCTTGATCTCTTCTTTTCGTCCGCGTATGTATTACGGAAGAGATCTTCTTCCTAACTTGGCACGGCCCATCAATTCGTTCGCGTAGGTATTACAGAAGAGATCTTCTTCCTAACTTGGCACGGCCCATCAATTATATTATCTTGCTTTATTTTTACTAACTTTTTCCTCTACAGCTGTCCACTCCAACCCCTCGGTCCAAACGGAAGCAGTCGTCCCCTGCGTCCAAGACGGATAAGGACGGCAAGGCGTCCAAACAAAGGAAGACGGTCGCGTCCAAGACCTCTTCCACTTCTGCGGCCAAGACGACGTCGCGGACTGTCTCTAAGTAGTCCAAAGGAGAACAACCCGACTGAGCGATAGCGGGGCCTCCAAGTCCATAGATCCGGCCGCCATGCCGGGTCATGTTGGGTCCAAGAAATCGGACGATGGGGGTAAGTCGACCCCGGCAAAACCGACCGGGCCAGAAGTGACTCCGCCCGTCCAAAGAGTCAATGAATCTGATTGGCTTGATGCCAGTCAGTCGGCCGGCGATCAGCCTGGCCGGACGGGGGAAGGGGATAACGAGCCTGCGCCGCCCCCGCCATCCACTTTCAACCTTCCTATCTGTAGACACCTAAAAATGTCTCCCCAAAACCAAACCCGATGATGAACAACCTTTCACCGCCATTATTGGTCGGGTTGAGTATTTAATTTTTGGAGTGCTTAAATCCATATTTCCATTTCATAAACCAACCCAATTCTTAGCCCATTTCCCCAAACCATAACTCATTTTCCTCTTTTTGTGCCTTTAAACCCAAAATAATTCATTTCGTGTCCTTTAAAATCAATCATTTCGTGTCCTTTTTATAAAAACGTTTATTCCAATTTATTTTGGTCCATAATCAGGGTCTAATGATTGAATATTTGGATGGGGCTTTAAAATATGTTTCCAACGATATATTATAAGCCCAAATCCGAGTTATAACGAATAAGTTATGGCCAAAATATTAAACTAGCCCAAACCGAACCTAAGCCCACCTTACCTACGACCCAATGATCATGTGGAGGGTCCAAATTATTTAACCCCATTCCTAAACCAATTAGGATTAATTGGAAGCTTCTATAAGTTTCTAAAAGATCTTAATTATCCTTTTTGAAAAGATAAGATTAAATAGTTTGAAATTGAATAAAACTCTTTTTTTTGAAAATCCTATTTATATCCGAATTGAAAGACGTTCAAAGATAGACAGATATTATTTTCGTGTATTATAGTTTTTATCCAAATTTTATATGGTTGGATAGCCCTTGAAATTATCTTTCCAATGATATATTATAATATCAATTCCGAGCTATAACGGAAAAGATATGAATAAAATGTCAAACTCTATCCAAAACTGAAACCGTCTCACTATTTCGGCTATATCTTTTGTTCTACAAAATATTTTAATCTTCTTTTAATTGGGTTAGAAAGTAGACTTCAAGAGCTTTCCAACCATATCTTATTCATCTTATTCTGATTTCTGGTTCAAAAGATATGATAAAAACAAAAACCGCAAAAACTGCTGTCTATCGCAAGCGTTTTATCCGATTCGAATTCTTATCTTTTCTTGATTCGACCCCTCTTTTCCTCTTATAAATAGAGGTCATATCTCCCCTTTTTTATTCATCAACAAGCTTGATCATCAAATCCTTCTCTCTTTCTCTCTTTACACCAAAAATCATTCTCTTCTCTCTCTCACATATTCTAAGCCTTAAACCTATATTTCTAATTCTATCATTTCTTCCTTAAGCACTCCAAGGAGTTCATACAATACCCAAAGTTCTATACTTAAACCAAGGCGTGAAAGGTATAATTGACTGAGGGTTTGGACCAAATCAACTCTACTTTAATTTAATTTCCATTTACTTTATATTTTTATTGAAGTTACTAACAGTTTATTCATGATGTAGCAATTTAAAGGAACGCGCGGAATGTGAGTAATTAATTAATTTAATTACTCTTATTTTATTTTTAATATTGCTAGTATCATGATTAGGGTTGTTATTATTATTATTTGATTTGGCTAACACTATTATTGTTAAATTGCTTCCAATATTAATGTTTATTCTATTGTATTTTTTATGATCACCATATTGCATGTTAAAGGGAATATGTAATTGAAAATCACGCCTAATAAGATAATTTGGACAACCGGTTTAGGTTCCTTTTAATCTTGTTGTTTAATCAAGTGATCACAATATTTTAGAATTATATGTTGCATTAATATTCAACCAATTTAGCTTAATAATAGTTTGGAGCAAATTGAATATTTTGTTTGTATGCCTTTGAGATCGCAGGAATCACTTTTCACTATAAGAATCGAGTAGAGGCCAATACGGGCGAATGTGACTCCATGACTCACTTCGTACCATCATCCCCGATCCTCCTTTTGTGGTTCCGAACCATATGGAGTTAGTAATCTCATGGATTATGAATGGGGTGTAACCTTCACGGGTCAATCGTTGTTGCCTATCGTTGTCCCTTATCGTGGTTGCCTTTTTATGATCCGTGGACGGTTTACAAGTTCCTTAAAAACTTGTTGGCGGCTCCCTACTTTATTTGTCCCTAATCGTAATGTCAATTCCCACTTCCTATGAGTGCCAAGCATATTCACAACATGCTTTTAGCGTAGGCGCACTTCGAACGACGCCTACAATTTGGCGACTCCACTTGGGAGGATTCTTGATTATTTATCGATTTGAGTGATCGGTATTTAATTAAGATGAGTGGATGAGACTTGAAAGATTCTTGAAAAATATTCCTGTGATTTAATTGGCATTGTCACATATGCATATGCATTTTAGCTTACCTACTTTGCCACAATAGTACGTGTTCTACGTATGTGGCTAGCCCGGGGGATTTATGCTCTATCAACCCGAAAACGCTCATGGCAATAAGGGTTCATCCGAGTTTTTAAATCCACCCAAACCATGGAGTCGAGTTCGATTTCATCACGAACTCGCGGAGCCGCCCGTTGGCATACACCCTCAAGGGAGGCTGCCTTGCTAACGCGTCCAAACTCTTAACCATGGTACCCTTTGACACCCAAAAGCTTGACCATAGTCGAACTTAGAACTTGACTTTAGGTTGCGAACTTCATTGCATCATGCGTGACTATATGCTTATGTGTGCATTTTTTTTTATTGACCTTTTTTTAATTATTTTTTTTTTCTTATCAAACCCCTTTTTTATTATTATTAGAGTCGAGCCATAGATTTTTTTTTAATTTTTGAGTCACCCGGATTTTAATTCCCGTATACTGCACAAGAGTCAACTTGTTTTGGTCATATCCGGAGTTCTAGAAAGAGTTATGTGTCGTGCCACCTATGGATCTGTAGCCCCGAGTTTTATCTTTGATTTAGAGTTGGTTTCATCCAAATCAGAGTCACAGATCAAAATTTATAACCGATATACTACAGCCTGTCCAGTTTAGATTTCTTTTTAGCGTCAACTTTCTTTTGTTTTTTTTTTGTTTTTTTTTTTTCAAATTTTTTATATCTTTTCGTGTCAAGCTAGTCTTAGCCAACTCCTTTAATCCGTGTCAACTCGTATAACATAGGATTATAGATTTTTTTTTTTCATTTTTTTTATACCCATGAGTCATAACTCTTCTAGAATTCTAGTCCTCTTCCTAGTTTCTTGTGATCAATTTTTATGCTAACCTTAACATGTATTCTTCGTCTTTGATTGTGGTTGATTTTATTTATGAATAACGATTGCCAATGGACCGTTTTCACCTAGTAAATAGCATAAACATTAAAATTTGACAAAATTAATCAAGTTAGTTTGTCTTTTAGTCTTCCGTGCTATTTGGTCATTGAGTCCTTTGTTTTTCACAACGTCCTCATGTCTAGTCATGCGATCATACCATGAGTCTTAATAAACTCACATAATCTCACATGTTGAGTTATTGCACACACTTTGTCTCCGAGTCATGCACTATATTGTTTATGATCGTATACTAGGACCATGCATGCATCGTTTTCTATCGTAGTAAAAATGAGTGGAGATTTTTCTCACTTGTTTTCAAATGTCTATTTTTTCTCTTCCTTTCCAATCCGAGTACTGAGTTAATGTATTAGATGAGTTCGTCCTTACACAGTACTTGAGTTTAAAATCAATAGGCAATAGTTGGAAGAATAAGGGGAACGTCACTCCTTCCTTCTTTCCTTCCAATCAAAGCATCAACAACATGAAACTGTTTTCCTCAGCAGGCAGCTAGAAGTAACTCATAAAGAGCCATGAAGACAATGCACAATGCAAGCTTCTCACCAAGATTTCATGTTTTCTTCTTCTTTTGTTTCAAACCCTTCCCCCTAAAAAGTCTAGCATAGGTTCTCCTTATCCATGTGTTTATGTGTCACATTTCTTACCTTTTTCATCAATGAGCATTTCTTTCCTTTTCATTCGATCATGTCATTCGCAAAAAAAAAAAAAAAAAAAAAAAAAAAAAAAAAAAAACAATTACCGAACTAAACACAAGGTACACCAATGACTTGAGGCACCTTTGCAACCCTGTCATTCCTCTTAAACCATTTTCAATCAAATATCCATTTCTTCATCAACCACTTTGAGCCTCGTCTAACGCTTGGCCTCATTTATTCAACCCACATTCACCAAACCCTGGGATGGGAAGGTGTGCAAATTGTATAACATTCATAAAGCAAGTAAAAAAAAAAAGTAGCAAAGCAACAATAAAACAATGTCTAGGAATGGAAGGAGAAAGAAAACGAAAAGCTGAAGCGCGCCTAGGAAAGCGTCCAGAAGGCCCAGGATGCTGTTACTGGGGAAGTGGCCGTCCAGCGCCGATAGTTTGATACCCAGATCAATGCGCTGTCCGACAAGGCAACGCGGCAGGCGGAGGATCTGGTGAAACTGGGTAAGGCCCTCGAACAGGAGGCCTTAGCCAGGGACACTATGAGGCAGGAGAGGGATCAGGCCCTCCTGGACGGCCAACGCTGGAAGGAGGGATTTGAGGCTTCAGAGAAGCTCATAAGTGAGGTGTCCTTGGCCCAGAAGCATTTGAAAGAATCCCTGGACGAGGCGGACGCACTTAGGGCCGAGGTGGAGACCTTGAAGAAGTTTGTTGAGGACTTGACTCTCCAGCTGAAGACGCCTCAGGCCCCTAGCGCAGACGAGGTCGTCCGCATTGAGCAAAACACTGAGGATAGGCTGAAGAGTCACTTCTTCGAGGCGTTCGAGCTCATGGTGGACGATGGGGAGGCCGCCTATTTTCAAGAGCGCTTCACTAAGCGCCTCAACTTCGTCTGCCTCAGGGAAGAAGCTAAGAAGGCTGGACAACCTTCTCCAGAGCTGGACGCCACACCAACAACCTCAGAGGATGAGGAAAATGAAGTGGCGGCCGGCCATGATGGTGAAGCGGAGAGCAAAGAGGTGCCAGCTGAGGACGCCTCTCCTGCAACTTCTCAGGATCCCATCCCAGTCCATGATTCAGCTTCAACCCCGGCCGCCCCCTAACTTTCAGCTTTCTCTGTTTTTAAGCTCTATTTATGTATATTTTTCTTGACTTTTTCAACCGCCTTTTCGAGCGATTTTTATGTAAGATATTTTACCGCCTTTTGAGCGGTCTTTTTATTAATTCAGCTTTCAGGTTTTGCTTCATACTTTGAAAATTTTGCACTTAAGTTTTTACATCTTCGTATGCATACTTTTTCACGTTTGAGCGAGTTTATGTACGCGTATTTTTGTATCTTCGCACAATCGGGAGATATGCCCCTTTATTCGGCGTTCGCCTAGTCCATACTTTGGGTGGTTTGATTGACTTGGTAGAATTTATACCTTAGGTGGTATGACTTCTACCAAGTTGATCAAATCATAATAATGATTGCCCTTGGACTAGGTGGTACGCCGAATCAACACATTAATTGGCCGTTCAATTGGCTTTATGTGAGTTTGTCCGTTGAAACTATCGCTCGGACGCACTCAGAAAATTCCAAGTGTGATCTTAACTTAAAACTTTCATGTTCGGCTGGGCTGGAATGCCTAGATATGCCCTTGCCCCATTATATGGGTTTCACAGGGTACCTTACCTTTACCGTCCGCATTAATTAAGGGCGGACGCATTCATGTGACTTTTGGGATCAAGTTGCCCATTCTTATTTTATTTAATTTACTTTTGTTCTGCGACCGAGTTGCTATGTTGCAAGCAACCTACTTGCAACTTTCACGCGGCCTATCCGTAAAAGTTATGACTGTGCAAATAAGCATAAATTAAATGGAAAAATAATTATAACAATGTTTGACTTTTTCATTAATTTGTCAAAATTACATTGTCGTGGACGTACGACTTACATTGCTCGGTCAACAGACCTAGCTGTATACACAGCTTTTGGCTGAGTAATTAAACATAATATTTCTTCAGATTGTCAGTGTTCCATGTACGCGGGATGGGTCGGCTGTTCATGGCTTCAAGACGGTAAGTCCCATCTCTGACCTCTTCCCTGACTCGATACGGCCCTTCCCAATTTGGGGTCAGCTTGCCATCCTCATTTGCTCATCCCACAACCTCCATCTTCCTTAGGACCAGATCTCCCAATTTTATCGGCCGCTTTGACACTCGGCGATTGTATGCCCTTGTCATCTGAAGACGATAGATTTCGTGTCTAAGCGCCGCGTTCCCCCTAGCTTCAGGAAGGAAGTCTAGGGCGGTCTTCATGGCTTCCCAATTGGCCGCTTTATCATATAGCATCACCCTAAGGGTGGGCTCATACATTTCAATTGGAAGGACCGCCTCGGCACCATAGACTAAGAAGAAGGGAGTTTCTCCTGTGGAACTCTTGGCCGTGGTTCGTATGGACCACAGCACATTAACTAATTCGTCAGCCCATAAGCCGCCTGCTCTTTCAAGCTTGCGCTTAATTCCATTGGAGATCAATTTGTTGTATGCCTCTACCTGACCATTTGCTTGTGGACGGCCGACTGAAGCAAAGCAATGAGCTATGCCTTGGTCTTCCAACCATTCTTTGAGTTGAGGCATTTCGAACTGAGGTCCGTTGTCAAACACCATAGACTGAGGAACGCCAAAGCGTGTAATGATACTCTTCCATATGAAAGCTGAAACATCCGTCCATTTGATGCCTCGGACGGCCTCAGCCTCTACCCATTTTGTGAAGTAGTCTACTGCTACAAACACATACCGCCTCTGGCCAGACGCTGGTGTGTACGGTCCTAAAATGTCCATTCCCCATTTGGCAAAGGGGAGCGGACTACTGATGGCCGAAAGATTGTTGGCGGGTCGATGAATTAATGTTGCGAACCTCTGGCACTTGTCACACTTCTTTACCATTTCCATTGCGTCCGACTTTAAGCTCGGCCAGTAGTAACCCAGGCGGGCAGCCTTTTCAGCCAAAGCTCGTCCTCCAATGTGAGAACCACACTGCCCCTGGTGAAGATCATCCAAGACATCATGCCCTTTCTTAGGAGTGATGCATTTCAGGTACGGCTTTACAAATGCCTTTTTGAACAACTCTCCTTGCTTAATTTCAAACCAGGCCGCTCTCTTTTTCATCAACCAGCTCTCTTTAGGATCGGCCAGGAGTAATCCGTCCTTTAGGTAAGATATGATCCCGTTCATCCAAGTGGAGCTTCTATCAATTGTGTGCACTGGCTCAGCGTCAATACTCCTCTTCTCTTTCACTTCCCAAAACACTGACCTGGGAGTATCACATGATGCTGAGGATGCTAACTTAGAGAGGGCGTTCGCCTGATGATTGGACGAACGAGGAACCTGCTGTAGAGTAAAATGATCTAGGCTCTCAGCCTCCTCTTTTACAATCTTCAAGTACTTTATCATGGTCGGTTCCCTCGCCTCGAAGTCTCCATTCACCTGGCCGACTACCAGTAGAGAGTTCGAGCATACATCAATTTTTGTCGCTCCTGCCGCCTTACACATTCTTAGGCCGGCCAAGAGGGCTTCGTACTCGGCCTCATTATTAGAGGCTTAAAACTGGAATCTCAGGGCGTACTCAAACTTATCTCCTTCAGGAGACTAGCATATAACACCTGTACCGCAACCAGTAGCTGTCGCGCTACCATCCACGAACACTTTCCAGATTTGATCTCCGGCCGTCTGAAGATCTGGCCGAGTCATTTCAGCTAAAAAATCAGCAAAGGCTTGCCCCTTGATTGCTTTTCTTGGCTCAAATGTAATATCCAAGCCTCTCATTTCTAAGGCCCATTTAAGCATACGGCCGCTTGCCTCTAGCGTTGTGAATGACTTCTTCAAAGGTTGGTCTGTGTAGACCACAATTGAATGTGCCAAGAAGTATGGCCGCAGCTTTTTTGAGGCCATGTACAATGCCAAGCCAAATTTTTCAATGGGGGGATACCTTAGCTCAGCGTTATGTAGAACGTGGCTAATAAAGTAGACAGGGATCTGGCGGCCGTCCCGTTCAGCAAGTAGGACGGCACTTAAGGAGTGTTCTGAGATAGCAAGATAGATAAATAGCTTCTCGCTCTTAAGTGGACTGACAAACCGAGGCAATGTATGTAAATGGCCTTTTAGCTGTACGAATGCTTCCTCGGCCTCCTCTGTCCACTCAAACATGGCTTTCTTTTTTATGGTTTGGAAGAAATAGCGGCACTTATCCCCTGATCTTGACAGAAATCTACCAAGTGCGGCCAAACAGCCGGTCAATCTTTGGACTTCTTTAATTGTCCTTGGTGACTTCATGTCCATGACAACTTGGATTTTTTCAGGGTTGGCCTCGATTCCACGTTGATCAATTAAAAATCCGAGAAATTTACTGGACTCGACACCAAAGACACATTTCTTTGGATTTAACATCATCTTATGCCGCCTGAGTTCGGTGAAAGTTTCTCGTAGATCCTTCAATTGGTCGGTCGGCTCTTTTGACTTGACAATCATGTCATCAATGTACGCCTCCATATTCCGGCCGAGCTGATCTCTGAAGACTGTATTAACAAGTTGTTGAAAGGTAGCTGGAGCATTCTTAAGGCCGAATGGCATAACTTTGTAACAATACAACCCCTGCTCAGTCACGAACGCTGTTTTTTCCTGGTCTTCTTCCCATAACGGAATTTGATGGAATCCGGAGTATGCGTCCATAAAACTCATCAGGGCATGCCCGGCCGTCGAATCAACCAGGCGGTCGATTTTGGGCAGGAGAAAGCTATCCTTAGGGCATGCCTTGTTTAGATCGGTGTAATCCACACACATTCTCCAAGTTCCATTCGGCTTCTTGACAAGGACCACATTGGCCACCCATTCTGGGTAATGACATTGCCGAATGAAATCTTATTATAGTAGAAAACAACTGCTTCTTTTGGTGAATTGCTTGCACCTAAAATGTTTCGGGTATTTTTTGGATTTCCTGGGATACTGGTCACGCTCTTCTGGCAATGAGTCGGTCCAACCTGCAAAACAACGAATATTTCGATCAACGGAATATTCGCCTCCGACGATCTAGTCAGTGATCAGAACGGAAAAGGCTAGAGAGAGAAAGTAGAGAGAAGTTGGAGCTATTTAATGCTCTGTTGTTTTCAATTGTCTGAATCCCCCTCCCATCATAAATGATTGGGGTATTTATAGGGGTGGGACTCGTGCCCCTCTATAGGGTTTATACCCTAGATTTGCGTGACGTGATTGGCTGTGCAATCAGTGAATGCCACGTGCTACTCTGGGGGCGCCGTTTTGCGGCTTTCATTGATATCTCTCGGGATTTGGGCCCTGACGTTGTTAGGGTTTTCTGGCAGGTTGATTAATAAGGGAACAGATGCCCTTAACACATGGCATCTTCTCATGACGACACATGTCACCCTCTGACTGGGCCACGTGTCGCGACGAGACTGGCCTGCGGCCTTAAGGGCTCTGAATTAGGTGGCATCTTCCCGTGGTGACACGTGTCACCCTATAACTGGGCCACGTGTCACTATGGGATTGGTCCACGCATACGGGGTATTTTTACCCACAACATATACTGCTATAGTACGTTCATTTTTAATTGATCTTGATGCCCCCTTGTACTATTCTTAACTGGTTTCACTACCTATTATACGAAGTATTGATTTAATTGAATAGCTGGTTGTAAATTTAAGTAGTTAATTATGTAAAAATGGTTGATAAATAGTAGTCTATCATCAACTATTTAGTGTACGTACCAATAAAGCTATGTGTTCAATAAGCTAATTGATGAATAATCTTCTATATTAAGCTTATTCAAAGAATTTTTTGAACCCTTTCAATAATTTGTTTATTACTTACCAAACATCCAAATAAGGGGTTTTTTTTTTTTTTTTTTTAAATTTTTTTTTTAAAATTTTTTTTTTTATTTTGTATGTAGTCAAACCTCTAATAAAAGTCATAATAAGCTAAAAGCTATTAAAAAAATCACTCTACGGTACCATACCAATGATTTTCTTTTTTAATACTCCGCAGGCCTCAATAAGATATAGTGGATTAGTGGGTACTCCGTAAATAATTTGAACATTTACAATTCGGACAACAATTATTTATGTTAATGAAGATGATAAATATTCATTGTTCTCTTTGTATTCTTAATTATGTTTGTGTAACTTTATGTATTCTCCATATTTATGATGTAAGGTTCACCTATATATTGAGTGATAATGAGAATACCATCTCGAAGGAGATTTACACATTTCTACATGGTATCACATCCTTTCTTTTTCTTCTAAAACCGATCCTTTTCTCTTAGCCTTCCCCTACGCCGCTACCCCATCTCCTTCCATGGCTGGCGACGATGATATCCCTCCGCCCCCTCCTCCTCTACCAAACTCAACATTTCATCCAGCCTATGCAGTCTCAAACATTAAAAACCTCATGAGTATTACCCTTGATCAGGAAGAAGCCCATTATGCGACTTGGGTCGAACTCTTTAATATTCATGCTTGTGCTTTTAACGTTTTGGACCATATTGATGACTCTGTGTCACGACCGCCGGATGTTGATGACTCCACCTGGAAACGGCTTGATGCCATTGTCAAACAATGGATCTATGGTACTATATCTAAGGACCTTGTCCATACCATCATGAAGCCCGGAGCCACCGCACTTGAGTTGTGGAAACGCTTGGAGGAATTGTTTCAGGACAACAAACAAACCCGGGCGATATATCTAGAAGAACAGTTGAATGACACTCGCCTCGAAAATTTTGCCAACATGACGGAGTATTGTCGCCAAATCAAACTCCTTGCCGACCAACTAAGCAATGTGGGCAACCCTATTTCGGAGCGTAAAATGGTTCTGCAAATGATAACTGGTCTTCCTAAGGGTGAGTACGACACTGTTGCTGCCCTCATCCAACAAACGGACCCCTTTCCCAGTTTCAATAATGCCCGATCCCGGTTTCTTTTAGAGGAAACACGAAAGACCAAACAAGAGGAACACTCCCAACATGCTCTTCTAGCCACTACCGGGTCCTCAAACCCTCCCCCAATCAGTGAACAACAGCCTCATCGCGGTGGTAATGGTGGTGGGGGGCACGGTGGTCGTGGTCGGGGTAAGTCTTCTGGTCGCGGCGGAAAGGGTCGTGGCCGTGGACGGCCGAACAACAATCAGCAGAACAATAACAACACCAATCAGCGTCCACAATACCAACAACAACAATGGCCCAATACTCAGCAACAAAATTGGGCCGGCCCAATTCCTTGGCAGCAAAATGGGCAATGGACTTCACCCCCTTGTCCATACCCTACAGCCCCTGGGTCTTTTTCTCCACGCCAAAATGGCATCTTGGGCCCACGCCCACCTCAGCAGGCCTTCTTTGCTTCGGCCCAACAGCAACCTAGTCACCAGTTTGGGCCCCTTATGACTCCAACTGAGCTTGGCCAAGCATACAGTAGCATGAGCATGCAACCTCCGGGTGATGGGTGGTACATGGACACGGGTGCATCTTCTCACCTCACCAATAATTCTGGTAGTCTTCCTATACTGTTTAATTTGCGCACTCCTGAATTTATTTTGGTCGGTGATGGCAAACGCATTCCAATTAATGGTTTTGGCACTACCACTATACCACCTCCTCACCCTCCCTTCAAACTCAATAACGTCCTTTATACCCCTAACATCATTAAAAATCTTATATCTGTTAGGAAATTCACTTGTGATAATTTTGTATCTGTTGAGTTTGACCCTCTTGGTTTTTCTGTGAAGGACCTTCATACGGGGACGGTTCTAGCGAGGTGCAATAGTGTCGGGGACCTATACCCTTTCTCCTCAGTTTCCGCTACAGGCTCTTCCCTTCCGCTTTCCTTAGCTGCTATCTCTCCTTCAACTTGGCACAGTCGTCTCGGACATCCTGGGAAACATGTCTTTGATTTTCTTCGGAAAAACAATTTTATCCTTTGTAATAAGGGGGAACCTCCTCACTTTTGCTATTCATGTCCACTAGGGAAACATGTTAAACTTCCTTTTAAGGATTCTTTGAGTGTAACTTTTTCTCCTTTTGACATTGTTCACATGGACCTTTGGACTTCTCCAATCCGTAGTCGTTTGGGTTATAAGTATTATCTTGTTTTACTTGATGATTTTTCCCATTATCTATGGATTTTTCCGTTGAAGTATAAGTCCCAAGTTTGCAACATTTTACTTGAGTTTAGTGCCTATGTTAAAACTCAATTTGGGATCACCATCAAAACATACCAAAGTGACAATGGTCGGGAATTTGATAACACTCCCTTTAAACAATTTTGTGTGAACAATGGGATAATTTTTCGTTTTTCATGCCTAAACACATCATCACAAAATGGTAAAGCCGAGCGTATTATTCGTACCATCAATAATATGTCCCGTACCATGCTCTTTCATGCTTCCCTACCCCCTCCTTTTGGGTCTATGCCGTTTCCTTGGTCGCATACACTCTTAACATTCTTCCTACGACCACTTTAGGGAACAAAACTCCAACGTCCATTCTATACCGCCGTGATCCGACTTATGATCACCTTAGGACTTTCGGGTGTCTTTGCTACCCGAATCTCTCTTCTACGGCCCCACATAAATTAGCTCTCCGCTCCACACCATGTGTCTTCTTGGGTTACCCCTCTCATCATCGCGGTTACTTGTGCTTTGATCTGTCCTCGAATAAAATAATTATTTCGAGACATGTGACATTTGAGGAAACCATTATGCCCTTCACTGATGTTCAACGTTTTCGTGAGTCAGACTACTCTTTTCTACACTCTGACCACTCTAATCCAATACTACCCCTTCTCCTTGATCATCAGCCCACTCAAATTCCTAGCACAACCACTACCCAAGCCCAACACACTCCATTGGACCATACACCACCTCAAAACCGCGGCCCACCGAATCTCTCCCCTCCTCCTGCTCAAACTCGCGGCCCACTTAATCTACCCCATTCTCCACCTAATTCTACAACAAGCCCAACTTCTTCACCAATGATTCAGTTTGGGTCTCTTGACCCAAGCCCAATCCGTCCCACTACTATTACTAGACCACATCCCACTCTCATCCCTCTACAAGTTGAAACTCGTGGCATGCATGGCATTTTCAAACCGAAAATGCAATTCTCTCTTGTTGCTCAAACCATTTCACCATTACCTAAGTCACCCAAAGATGCTTTGCGTGACACAAATTGGAATGCAGCCATGTTTGAGGAGTTTAGTGCTCTAACTAAGCAGCACACATGGGACTTGGTTCCCAAACCAGATGGAGTTAACATCATTAGATGCATGTGGCTTTTTAAACATAAGTACAAGGACAATGGTGAGTTGGAGAGATATAAGGCTCGCTTGGTGGTAAATGGCAAATCCCAACAAGTTGGCATTGATTGTGACGAGACATTTAGCCCGGTTGTGAAACCGGCTACTATTCGATCTGTTTTGAGTATTGCTTTGGGGAAAGATTGGCCCATCCATCAACTTGATGTCAAAAATGCCTTCCTTCATGGTGACCTCAAGGAGACGGTTTATATGCACCAACCTCCGGGTTTTGTGAATCCTACCACTCCTACTCATTTTTGTCGGCTACGAAGATCATTGTACGGTTTGAAACAAGCTCCGAGGGCATGGTACCAACGGTTTGCTAGCTATCTTTTGCATATTGGTTTTGTGTGTAGCAAGAGTGATAATTCCTTGTTCATATTTCGCCGGGGTACTTCTACTGCTTATCTCCTTTTGTATGTTGATGACATTGTGCTTACCGCGTCTTCGGAGGCTCTTAAGTCCGAGATCATTGGGCTCCTTGGCTCCGAATTTGAAATGACGGATCTAGGCAAGCTTAATTATTTTTTGGGCATTTCAGTCACTCGGTCCCCTTGTGTTATGTTTCTCAATCAACAAAAATATGCAGAGGAGATTATTGCTCGTGCTAATATGGGGAATTGTAAACCGGTTTCCACTCCGGTGGACTCCAAGTCCAAATTGAGTGCTCTTGATGGAAAACCGGTAGCTGACTCTTCTTTGTTCCGTAGTCTTGCGGGTGCTTTACAATATCTCACCTTCACAAGACCGGACATCGCGTATGCCGTACAGCAAATTTGTTTATTCATGCACGACCCTCGTGAGCCACATTTCAATGCCCTCAAACGCATCATCAGATACATCAAGGGGACTGCCGACCATGGGCTTCACCTCTACCGCTCTGCTCCTAGCAGCCTTGTCTCCTATACAGACGCCGATTGCGGCGGCTGTCCGGATACACGGAGGTCGACTTCCGGTTATTGCGTCTACCTAGGCGATAACCTTGTCTCTTGGTCAGCGAAGCGGCAACCCACCTTGTCTAAGTCCAGTGCCGAAGCAGAATACCGTGCCGTCGCTAATGTTGTTGCGGAAACATGTTGGCTTCGCAACCTGCTGCTCGAACTACACTGCCCAATTAAACGGGCTACCCTTGTCTACTGTGATAATGTCTCAGCGGTTTATTTGTCAAGCAACCCCGTACAACATCAACGAACAAAGCACATCGAAATGGACATACACTTTGTTCGTGAAAAGGTTGCCACGGGTCAAGTAAGGGTACTTCACGTTCCATCTTCGTACCAATACGCGGACATCTTCACCAAGGGTTTACCTCGGCAGCTCTTCTTGGATTTCAGAAACAGTCTCAGCGTTCGGCCTCCTCCCGCTACGTCTGCGGGGGTGTGTTAATGAAGATGATAAATATTCATTGTTCTCTTTGTATTCTGTAATTATGTTTGTGTAACTTTATGTATTCTCCATATTTATGATGTAAGGTTTCACCTATATATAGAGTGATAATGAGAATACCATCTCGAAGGAGATTTACACATTTCTACAATTTAGTCCTCGTCTCCTCCCTTGCTCATACTCATGAAGTCATGACTGATGGGTCATGAGTATATAAGCGTTATATATATAGTAGTAATAATAAAGATTGACAAGACGAAACCTAGCCCTCTACTACTTCCGTTATGATTCTTTTTAGTTGCAACAAATTCTTTATTGAAATTTCTTGCTACTGAAAAGAAATCGAGGTATGAGTAGTATTTTTTTTTCTTTTCATCTTTGATTTGTTTTATTTTACAGTATTATAATTGATTCAAATGATTGAAAAACAAAAAAAAAAAGGATTGGTTTAATGTAGATATACTACATTAGTACTCATATAATTAGAACGTGTCATATTGATTAATGGTCCATTAATCCATTATTATTATTACTTCCATTAAAGAACGTGCAGTAAACATTTATTAGCCGCCTGTGTTTTGTTTGTTTACGTAGTAGTACTCCGTATTAGCCACCTAATCTTTCACATAAACTCCCATGTCATTCTTTTTTATTTTATTTTTCTTATTTCGCATTTGTTATGCGTGTGGGTCCCGGTCAACTTTAGAATGTAACGGAACCGTAGAGAAAGAGTACTCCCGTATGCCGTAACTTCCGTAAGACTTGTGATGAATAATGGTGACAAACACTGTCCTACACTAGCCATCGAGACTACTTGATGAATGAATGATTGAATATCATTTTCAACGTGAAGTTGACAATTAAAAATCTGTTCTGATTTACTAAACTGAGCTGAATCGAACTGAACTGAAGTGAACTGAACTGATTGGAGTTGAGCTGAATTGAACTGATTGGAGCTGAACTGAATTGTTTATGAGAGAAGAAATTTAGGACTTGAACTGAAATGATTGAAGTTGAACTGAATTGAACTACACTGAAATTAAAATGAAGAGAATAGGCCCTAAGTCTACTGTAAATTTGTAATATATTCTCTCTGTCTTATAATATGGTTCATATTGTGGTTTTTTCACGGTATCTAAAAATTGGGAGAAGAAGTAAGAGAAATACATTAAAAGTGGAAAAAACCTCGATAAAAGTTACAAGACAAGTGGATAATTTAAGGTGATAAAAGTGAAAGGTACAGTTATAGACAATAATTAGAAAGAGAAAGTGGAAAAAAGTACAATGCAAGTGACTAATTTAAGGGTAAAAGTAGGGATCTTTTACCAAAACGGCTAGTTTGACAAAAATATTTACCAAAATGTCTAATTATCAAATTTAATTCCCAAACTAGCTAATTTATTAAGTTTTTTTTATGAAAGATCCCTAAATTTATTAACTTGGAAGGAATTTATCTATTTCTTATTTCCTTTGAACCGGTTTTGTTCACTTTCTTTCTTTCTTTTTTTTTTTTAATTTTTTTTTGTTTTATTTATTATTTCCTTAAAGATTTTTTTAAGTTGGAAAATTTAAGCAATATACAAAACTATGAAGAACATAAACTGTTGCAGACTCGCAGAACCATAATTTCAATAAAAAAAAATAATAAATAATAATAATAAAAGCGCTAATGTTTCATCTTGGACATATCAATCACAAAAATTTGGAATTTCAAGTATTGTTCTATCAAGACTACCGCAAATTTATACGACGATAAGTGATTTTAAATTATTGTTCATCTTTTTCATGTCTATTAATTGTATACACTTTATTAATGTCGGCTAATATGGATATTTTGAGTGGTTGTTTATTTTGTGTAACTTTTTTAAAAATTGAGAATTGCAACATGTATATTATGTTGATTGTTATGATTCAAATTAATGAGATATTTTAAACTATGACATTAGAATTTAAATAAAACCAAAATTTAAATAAAAAACAAATTAATTCTTTTTAAGTAAAACAAAAAAATATATATATAAAGTGAACCGAATCGGTTCAAAGGAATATAAAAAATAATAATATCCTTTCAAATCAATAAATTTAGCTAGTTTGGGAATTAAATTTTAGAATTAGCCGTTTTGGTAAATATTTTTGTCAAATTGGCCATTTTAGTAAAAGATCGGTAAAAGTAGTATGTAGTAGCTTGCTGGTCAAATAATTTAATGTACAAGTTTTTGTATAAAAATCACTAGCTTGTGACATCTCGACCTTGTTCAAACCTTGGTATCCTCATCAGATCAATAAGTTTTTAGCCCCTTATTTTTATTCTATTTCCTTTTCTTTAGTCATTATTTAATATTATTACTAGTATTAAGGTAAGAAAGTCTTTTTTTTTTTTTTTTTTTTTTTTTTTTTTTTTTTTTTTTTTTTTGAGAAAACAAAAATCCTAATTTTGCATTTTATAACCAATTCTAACATATTAGGATTTTAGTTTTTCTCAAAATTATAAACTTTCAAAAAGATTGGTTATAACATAATATTGATATGTAGCATTTCGACTATTATGTTTTGCATAAAAGGATCGTTATTCATTTGAGACAACAAAAAGATTGTACACAATAAAAAGGAGTACATTGTAGTGATCGATGGAACAAATATAATTTTAATGCTGTCGATATTTAGTCTTGCATAATCTATATAAATATCATTATCATCACATATACGTGTAAACATAGAATATTTTTCCAATCTTTTTTCAAAGACTTTCCTATAATTTTGTTGGTTATTTTCAAGCATTTGGTCACTTTTTTTTTTTGTCCTTTAGCGATGGCATTATGTATGTGAGACCTCTCTTTTCTTCATTCATATTAGTCATAAATTAAAAGCATTATCTATCGATTGAAATTGTAATTATATAGCTCCTAATCACTTGTTAATTATGTCTTTATTAAACACTTTTGGACTATTGGTCGACGGACTTGGCCAAGAATTTAATCAAGGTCAATATTTACTTGACTAAATTAAATGTGAATGGAATAGGGGTGAGCAAAAATATTGGGTACCCGGTATTGGATCCGGAATTGGTTAGGAACTGGCGGGTCCGGACTTGGAATTGGACCCGGCGGGACCAGTTCCAATTCCAAAAATTAGGACCCGGTTTTAACTGGAACCAGTTCCAATTCCTCATAATTTGGACCCGGTATCCAGTGGGTACCCAGTACCTATACTCGGTACCTATAAAAATCCTTAAAAGTTAAGTATGACTAAGTTTGCAAGTAAGCCTAGCCCAGCCCATTAATTAAAAGATCCAAAATACTACTAAACCTAAGCTACCATCATGCGCCGTTTTACATTTCACCTTCATTCACTTTCTAGATACAAACTACAAGTCAGCTTTAGCTTATCATTTTCTTGCTTTAATTTTTTATTTTTCCTTTTCTTCTTTATTCATAGAACTTTTTGTAAGTTATCTCTTCTTTTTTGCCATTTTTATTCTGAATCAACTACTAATGTAGTGTTCAGTTTACATTTCTTTTTGAAATTAGTTAATTTTCTTTGTAGATCTACTATGCTTTTGGAGTGATAATCTTGAGTTGATTTGAAATTTTGAGAATTTGGGGGTATTTTTTCATTTGGTATGGATTTATTATGGTGTAGCCTGGCGTGGTGAACTGGTGAAGATGCATTAAGGGAAGAAGTAGTGGTGGTGCGATGAGAGTAGTGTTTGCTGCAGTTTTTTTTTTTCTTTTTAATAATTTATTTTCGCAGAAACCGGGTACCCGGTATAGGAACTGGTACCTACCAGTTCCGGGACCAGTTCTCGAAAACTAGGACCCGGTATGATCGGATCCGGGACCAATTCCAAATTTCAGGACCCGGTTGTGACTGGATCCAGTTCCGGGTCCGAGATATTTGACCGGGTACCCGGTCTTGCTCACCCCTAGAATGGAATGGTAGAAGGGAATACATAAAGCATTTTATGGGAGCGAGAATTTAATATTTTATAACCATTATTGCATCTTCTAGAAAAAATGAATATTAGGGTAAATTTGTATTATTAAATGATATGTTTGTTATACAGTAAGCAATATAACAAAAATTACTTACCAAAGCTGACAGTAGCCGTGTCGTGGCGAACCACTGACTTAAAAGACGATTTTGCGCTACCTCTCGGTGCAGTAGACATGAATCCGTCGCCCTCTAGGATAAGCACGGCGCCAAAGTTTACGTGCACTCACAAAGCCGACTGGAATTCAGAATACTTGCCTAAAAGATAGAAAAAATTAAACATGTTTAGATTGTAGTTTAGAGAAGAGAGAAGACTGTGAATTGTTGTGTATTTTGGCTGAAGAAGAACAAAGTATTTATTGGATGAAGGGGGAAAACAACTAGCAGAAAAGAAGGGAAGAATCTAGCCAAAAAACTGTCAGAATAACTCGGTCAGTTAAGAGCAAATAATCAAGGGATTGTAACAATCCAATTAGTATTATATACTCCTGGATCATGTATTCCATATACCAATTATGTTTGAGTTATTTTGTCTAAACCTTATGTTATTTTGTTTAAATCTTGTGTAATTTTGCTAAAATTGTATGTTATTTTTATTTTTTTAAAGAACAAATCGTATGTTATTTACTTCAACATGTATATAAAAAAAAAAAAAACATGCAAGAATGAAATCACATGTACTTATTTAGAAATAACAAATGTATAATTTGAAATAATAAGAAATTCATATAAAAATAACATGAATTTTATATAATTGGAGTACAGTGAAATAATCAATGTTTAATATAAAAAAAATAAAAATAAGCAAGTATAAAATAACATGTAAAATAACATATACTACATCTATTTCTTATTATGTGTCACTGTAGACACCCATTTGTGTCTCCCCAAAACCAAACCCGGTGATGAGTGCCTTTCACGTCGAATCATAATCGAATGAAACGAAAGTGTGGAAAGGTCTAGTGTAGCGGAAAGTTTTTATTTCTTTTTCTCTTCTCCCTGTTTTTGAAAACTTTATTTTTAAGAAAACAGCCAATCCAGTTTGGTTGGTCCATGATATGGGTCCAATAGTGGTGTAGTTGGATGGGGCTTGCATAGACCTTTTCAACGATATATTATAAGCCCAATTCCGATGAATATTGAGGAATTTATGGCCAATTTACTAAACTGGGCCCGGTTTGAGCTTTAAGTACGGCCGTATGATCTAGGGGAGGGCCTAATATAATTTATCATTCCTAATGTAATTAGGAATGGTTTTAGTCTTCTAGAACATTCTAGAAGGTCTTATCATTCTTAATTCAATTAGGACTCTTCAGAGTTTTAATCAGATCAAATAGCATTTTCGATTGAAATTATATTATTTTATCTTCCAGCACGGGAAATTTATCATATTTTCGAAAACGCGTTGAAAACCGATTTGGCGTCCAACCCCAGGCCTTGGCGCCTGGAATCAGGATTAGCGCCAGACGCCAGCCATTGGCGCCTGGCGCTAGCCACTAGTCCTGGCGCCAATGAGCCAGGGCTGGCGCCAAGGTGGTTTTGTGGTCTTCAGACTCTGTTTTGTTAAATTATCTTTTTTGGATGATTTTCTCTATAAATATCGTATCAAAAACTCCGTTTTCATTCACCAATTATCAATATTCATTCATCAACAAGCATCAATTTTCATCAAGAACCATCAACCATTCACAAATCATTCGAGAATAATCATTCATCTCTTTCATTCATCTCTTCATTCTTTTCTTAAATTCTTTCTTTCAAATACAAAATTCCGCATTCATTAGATCTAGATACACCTAGCCATATTCGAAGTTGCCTTCGCCCTAGACGTGAAAGGTTTTAATTTCTGAGGGTTTGGTCCCAAATCTCTATTTTAATTATTTAATTTAATTGTTTGATTATTATTTTCCTTGAAGTTACTAACGTGTGTATTTTATTATTAGAAAGAGGTACGAGGCATCAAAGTAAGTACTCTAATTGATTAATTGATATTATGATGTAGACATCATGTTTATATTGTTATTATGATTCCTAGTATCATGTCTAGGGTATTTTTAATATTAAATATGATTGTTATGATGCTTCCTATGTTCTTCCTAATATTAATTCATGTTAGTATCATGTTAGGGCTAAAGATTTGATTTTTATTGTTTAGTGACATGCTAGGGTTTGTTATTAATCTTGTTAGTATCATGCCTAGGATCTTGTTATGCTTTAACATGATGATTATAATTATGATTGATATTATTATAATATATTGTTGATTATTATTATGTTGCTTGATTTATTTTATATTGTTATTGCTTGATCACTTTTATTGCATGTTAAAGGGAATTGGTATTTGCAACCACGCTTAATAAGATAATTAATAATCTTGTTAGGTTAATTGTGATTATAATTCAAGTGATCGCCAATAATAGTTTATTTGTGCATTATTGTTCAACCAACATAGATAAACAGGTTTAGGGTTAATCCTATTGATTATATGTTAGTCAGAAAGCGCACATGAATACGGGCAGAATAAAGTAGAGGCCTATTATTAGGGCAGGTTCAATCTCTTTTAGGTTGGATTTGTACCATCATCCCCGAACCCTTATTTGGTTCATGACCTTATGGAGTTGACGATCTCTTGGATCGTTAAGGGGTGTAACCTTCACCTCGTGAACGGTTTACAAGTTCCTTAAAAACTTGTTGGCGACTCTTTTGCTCTATCTTCTTCCCTTTTGGACGCCACCGTACTTTAGTGTATGATCACAGTGGGGTTCAAGCTAGTGGGATTTTAAAGGCTTGAAACTATTCCCTACGGTTTTTGGCGACTCCACTGGGGAGGATTTCTATTTTAATTCCTGAATTTGTTTCGGCAATGATTTAGAATGAGTGGATGAGACTCGAAAAGTTCTAAGTATTTCATGTGCGTAATTTTGATTAACATTGTGTCATATGCATAAAAAGGTTCTCATTGGAAAGACCATCCGTAATGAGTCAAAAACATAGGATTTTACACGTAGGAAATTTGAGAAATGTCTTTCACAACTAGGACTGAAATAACACCGCGCGAAACTGGATGATTTTATTGAGCATAGAAAGCTGCTGAGGCATGTGGGAAGTAGCGTCAGGGGCCAGAGCTTGGCGCCAAACTTTTTGCCGTAGCGCCAGACGCCAGTATTGGCGCCAGGCGCTACGGTTAAAAGTTTGCGCCAATCTCTGTTTGCTGGCGCCAATTTCCCCCAATACCGAGCCAGAAATATGCGTTCTAATTTCGACCGGTTTTTCGTATTGTTTGCTCGATCCTGCTTCCTGATTGAATTTTTTCTCACTTTTCTGAAACCCATATGTGTTCTACATATGGACATAACCCTCTGGGAATTCATGCTCTATCTACCCGATTGAACGCTCCTGGCAACAAAGGGTACATCTGAGAGGTTGAATTCACCAAACCATGGAAGTGAGTTTTTTCTAAAAACTCGCGGTGTCCTATCCACACGCGTTAACCCTTCACGGTTAGGCTTCTACGCGGTGCATCTGGACAATTAACCATGGACCCTGTTTGACTAAACCATATCTCGAACTTTAGAGAACTAGAGCCATGGTTAGGTTGCGAACTCATTGCATCATGTTGTGCCTACTTGACTAATTGTGCATTATTTGTTGTGCATATATATCCTATGCTCCTCTTAACCGTTTGTTGATTTGTGTTGAGACTAAAATTAATGACCTAAAGAACTTTGCCTAATTAATTAATTAATTAATTTGAGTCAATAAAGTCTACTTTCTTTAATCGGAATTGACCTAGTACGACTTTAGGCATACCCCAGTTGGCTAATAATACCGAAAACATTCCCGGACCGAAGCTCCAATATTAGTGCCAAAATCTGAGCTGTAGCGCCACTGTATGGTGTGTAGCGCCAGACATTTACTAAAAAGTCTGGCGCCAATCACCATATTGTGACGCCAGTCCTGTCGCTTGGCCGACAGTTCGGATTATTTGTCGAGTCATCACCTAGGGTCTAATTAACCAGTTTGCTAATTAATTCGGTTAATTTTCGCTGTCAATAACACCTTGTCAAGTCATTAATCGAGTCTTGGTCACATAGTCTAGCCATATGGTCATGACACGAGTCTTAACATGTCACCTACACTCACTAGTCTTAGCACACACTTTGAGTACACATCACCATGGCCATGTCTTAGGTTCATGCATGAGTCAGTCTTTTCCGTCATTTGAGTTAGGGGGTACATTTTATTCCTAGTTCTTCATATCCCTCCACCTCCATCTTTCTTCTTCATATTCTATTCCAATCTTTCTTCACTTCCTCCATCCATTGCATGTTGAATAAAGTTTGAGTCAAATAATTAACAATAAGTATCCCCAAATTCCTTTCCCACAGTACTTGGTCGAGGAGAGAAGGGCGATTAATCAAGGACAACACCTTTGTTCAAGTCTTACTTTTTGATAAACCGATTCGTCAAAAGAGGAAGGCTAAAAAGATAATGGCAACTCAGGAAGAAGTCAATGATCTTAAGAACCAACTGGCTACTGTGACTGAGACACTGAAGCTTCTCGCACTCAAGATCGACGATCCCGTGAAGCAACAACGAATGGACCTCATGCAAGAGAGTCTAAGCAAGCTATCTAGTGACTATAAATTTCAGGACATGAGTTCACAAGGGGTCTCGCTGGACAAAGAACTTCTTCCGCATAAGTTCAACGCCACCGACATCCCTAAATTCAAGGCAACAGATAACCCTTACTTCCATCTAAGAGCTTTTGAAACTATAATGAGCATTAAGGGTATCGATAAGAAGGCTTTCCCCTCTCTGTTCCCACTATCTCTTGAAACCGTTTGCCAACAATGGTTCTTCTCCCTTGACAAGGAGAAAACCTCTACCTGGGAATCGATAGCAAACGCTTTCCTTGATAGGTACAAGTGCAATATTCAAGTTGAAACTGATCATAAACAACTTGAGATGCTAAGACAAAAGGAGAATGAAGGCTTTACTTCTTTCTTTAATAAATGGAGAGAAACTTCCGCCAAGATGATTGAGGTCCCCACCGAAAAAGAATCCGTGAGGATGTTTATCAAGAATCTCCAAGAAAAGTATTCAAAGCACTTAAAATATCAACACAACTTGAATACTTTCAAGGCCGTCTATGACATAGGTATCGAGATCGAAGATGACCTCGCAAAGCAAAAAGCTACTAACAATAGCAACCACGGTGGCTGGAAAGGAAAGAAGAGCGACAATCCTTCTTCTTCTGAAAGCGCCCACTCTAGTAATAATGTTATTACCTTTGACCATAATGATGTCTTAGCCGTGGACAATCAAGGATCTAAAAGGAAACCCAGGCGAGAGTTCACATCCATTGGAATGACCTACGATGCTGCTTTCGATCGTCTCTATGATCGAGGATTAATCAAACCTATTGGCCCTACCGAGGATCCAACACCAGAAAATCGATCTTCGAGATGGAATCCAAATTCCTATTGCAAGTACCATCGAGGAAACGGTCATACCACCGATGAATGCTACAAGTTTCAAAATCTCATTCAAGATCTCATAGAAGCAAATAAGATCCCATTGCCTCTAGCTAGCGAGAAGACTGGATGATGTCGGAGCAAACAACACAAGACAAGAGGCGAGCTTCAATGATAAGATTTCATGACCTCTTTTGTCTATTTCTTTTTCATTTTTTCCTTTCCCCAATAAGTCTAGCATAGGCACCTTTTCTTTTCCTTTAGATTATTTTGTAGATTATTTTCTTTCTTTTCCCTTTTTAATAAAATGAGCATTTATTTCCTTACATATGATCATTTCATTTAAAAAAAAATAAAATAAAATAAAAAAATCCATGTCGAATTAAGCACAAGGTATACCAATGATTTAAGGCACCCCTTGTAGCCACATTATATCTCATTTCACCCTTTAATTATACAATCCTTTCTTCATAAACCACTTTGAGCCTCGTCTAACGATAGACCCTTCTTTTTTCAACCTACATCTACCTAACCTTGGGATGGGATGGCGTGCAACTTATGCAATTCTAAAGAAAGCTTGAGAAAATTCAAAAGATAGCAAAAATAGCAAATAAATAAAAGTGTACGAAAGGGCAAGTGTTCCAATGTCTTTGATATGAAAATATCTTTGATATGAACACGTCTCAGATTGCGTCTCTTATCGAGTGCTCGGTACCGTGCCTGAGAAACATGAATGCCAAGTGAGTGATAGACCGCATGATCGGGATTGCCCACACTTATTAAAATAAAATAAATGCTAAAGCAAAAAAAAAAAAAAAGAGTAGAAAACCTCAAGCATAAAAATACAAATATTCAAAAGCAAGGTTGCACACCTTGGGGGCTTATCTAGGGTCTTGAGCCTTTATCCCCTTCTTCTTTAAACCTTTAGCCTAACCACGTTACAACCCTTAAAAAGACCTTTTTGAGGTATACACACTTGTGCGAGGTTTGGCTAGAGCTACGTTCGGCCTGATTCCTAACGGAAACGTAGGCAACCTCACATCGAGGTGCGGCCGTAATAAAAATGCATTCATATTCACATTCACACACTTACACCATGATCATATCAAGGGATCCCCTGTGCTCATCCCTATTCATTTAGAGCTAGACTTGGGGGCTTGATCCCTACATCATTAGCTTACCTAGCTTAAGAGTCACCACCATTTGATTCTTTTCAATAATATATTTTTCCACACACTTAGCTCTTGCGGCCTAACTTTAGTGTCACTATCACACACATCACGCATACATGACCAAATATACTTCCCTTAGGAATCCTTTGTCATGAAATCATAACGTTGAAGCATGCCTTACCATATCAACATCACTCATCAATCATAATCATCATTACATAGAAGTATGAAGTGCTTAGCCTCCGTGCCTAAGTTACCCAAATACTTTCATCATGGAGTCAACAATTGAGATAGCCTATGATGAATTAATCCTTGAACCTTGAGAGATAGTATCAAACAACATTTGACTAAGCTCATTCAACATGCATCTTCAAACTTTTGATTTTATTTTTCACGTCTTTCTTTTCCGGGAGAAAGTCGGTACCCTCCACAAAATTGACGGAAAATTTTTGCTTTTTTGCATTTTTCGAGTCGCACGATCACATTACAATGCACACACGAGTCATGTACACATTGAGTCATGTCGTGTCATATCACTTTGATTTGAGTCTAACACATGTGTCAAACTCTTTGAGTCGGGTCAACCTCGAGTCAGTCGATCACAGCGAGTCAAGTTTATACCTTGAGTCGTGTCAAGTCGATGAGTCAAGCAGCATTAAGCCTTAGGTCAACCCTAAGATAATTAAAAATATTGGCAAAGTTCTATAGTAAAAAAATAAATACAGGTGCAGCAGAACAGGGAAGACCCTACTCCAATTCTTGGCGCTAGAGATATCTCAGCAACGACAGAGCTCGAAGCGTCCCAGAAAGGTGATTTCGACCTCATGCAGCAATTTCGGGTTCCTTGGTACGCCAGTTAGCCCCTATAAGCAATTTGACATGATTAAGTAGTCGGTTTGATTACAATTGCAATAAGTGATCGATCTGACGAAAAATCGTCTCACTTAGCTTAAGCGCCTAAAACACTGGCTCATTACAATCGGTTCAAAAGCAAGCACTTAAACAACAATATTTCCAAATATGGATTGTCGCGCATTCTTATTAAACGACAAGGTTTTCCAAAAATTGGATTGTCATCCCCAACTGACAATATTTCCAAAAATGGATTGTCGTGCATCTTCTTCAACGACAATTTTTCCAAGATTGGATTGTCATCTCTGGCAAAGTTTCCAAGCGTGGATTGTCGTGCTCCTTCTTTTATTGGCAAGTTTTTCCAAGTTTGGATTGTCATACATTCGTCGGCTCGCTGGCAAGTTTTCCGAAATTGGATTGTCATACACCCAGTTCCCTATAGCAAAAGTTTCCCAAAGGATTGTCGTAGGTTTCTATTCATCATATATATCGGCAAAAGTTCCTCAACGTGGATTGTCATTCATTTCAGTAAGTGGCAAGTTTTCCCGAAGTGGATTGTCGGTCGACTCTTTTTTGCAAATGTTCCAAGACGCGGATTGTCAATAGTGGCAATATTTTCCCAAAAGAATTGTCGCATACCGTTGGCAAATTTTCAAGGTGGATTGCTTTCAAGAGTTATATTCCAAGATGTGGATTGTCGATCATAGCAATGTTCTTATGAAAGATTGTTACGAAGCATTGGCAACTTTTCCAAAAATTGGATTTTGGCAAATTTTCCGAGGTACGGATTGTCGCTTCATCGTGGCAACATTTCCAAGGATGGATTGTTACGAAGCATTGACAACTTTCCCTAAATCGGATTGTCATACATCATACAAGAGTTGTGTTGGCAACTATTCCCAAAGAAAAGAGGATTGTCATCACAGCAAAAGCACCGACATACTGGTTCACAAGCAGCAAAGTGCCGACGTACTGGCATAGCAAACATTAAGAAGCAGTGATCTTTTCGAAGACTATCACAGCGGGAAAAAGAAGCTCTTTGTTCAGAGACGAGTGAACATCGAAACAACAAGGTGGCGTTCCCTAGATTGTGGAGAGTTGTCACAAACAACTGAGGATTGTTTCAAGAAAAGCAATCTTCGATGGTATTCCCTTGGACGTGGAATATTATCAAAGCGGAGGAGGATAGTTTCAGGCGAAGCAATCTTCTAATTTGGAAGCAGTTACAAGGCGTAGCGGTTTTCAAGCGGGATGACATTCTCTAGCTTGCAGGAGGTCGTCAAAACAATAGCAACAGCAAATTGGTTACTTTCAGAGACGTGTGCTCGACGGTGCAAGATACGCGTTTCTTAACTCTGTTATCTGTTTAACTGATGCTAGTTTTGCAGGTATCGGCGTTACAAGATTGATTTAGGATCGCAGAACGTTCTGAATCATTCTCCGTCCCTATCGCTACTTTGGCTTTCGTTTTCGAAACTTGTGTTTCTCCAAACTCAGTCAAAGTGGGGGCTTCTGTAGACACCCATTTGTGTCTCCCCAAAACCAAACCCGGTGATGAGTTCCTTTCACGTCGAATCATAATCTAATGAAACGAAAGTGTGGAAAGGTCTAGTGTAGCGGAAAGTTTTTATTTCTTTTTCTCTTCTCCCTGTTTTTGAAAACTTTATTTTTAAGAAAACAGCCAATCCAGTTTGGTTGGTCCATGATATGGGTCCAATAGTGGTGTAGTTGGATGGGGCTTGCATAGACCTTTTCAACGATATATTATAAGCCCAATTCCGATGAATATTGAGGAATTTATGGCCAATTTACTAAACTGGGCCCGGTTTGAGCTTTAAGTACGGCCGTATGATCTAGGGGAGGGCCTAATATAATTTATCATTCCTAATGTAATTAGGAATGGTTTTAGTCTTCTAGAACATTCTAGAAGGTCTTATCATTCTTAATTCAATTAGGACTCTTCAGAGTTTTAATCAGATCAAATAGCATTTTCGATTGAAATTATATTATTTTATCTTCCAGCACGGGAAATTTATCATATTTTCGAAAACGCGTTGAAAACCGATTTGGCGTCCAACCCCAGGCCTTGGCGCCTGGAATCAGGATTAGCGCCAGACGCCAGCCATTGGCGCCTGGCGCTAGCCACTAGTCCTGGCGCCAATGAGCCAGGGCTGGCGCCAAGGTGGTTTTGTGGTCTTCAGACTCTGTTTTGTTAAATTATCTTTTTTGGATGATTTTCTCTATAAATATCGTATCAAAAACTCCGTTTTCATTCACCAATTATCAATATTCATTCATCAACAAGCATCAATTTTCATCAAGAACCATCAACCATTCACAAATCATTCGAGAATAATCATTCATCTCTTTCATTCATCTCTTCATTCTTTTCTTAAATTCTTTCTTTCAAATACAAAATTCCGCATTCATTAGATCTAGATACACCTAGCCATATTCGAAGTTGCCTTCGCCCTAGACGTGAAAGGTTTTAATTTCTGAGGGTTTGGTCCCAAATCTCTATTTTAATTATTTAATTTAATTGTTTGATTATTATTTTCCTTGAAGTTACTAACGTGTGTATTTTATTATTAGAAAGAGGTACGAGGCATCAAAGTAAGTACTCTAATTGATTAATTGATATTATGATGTAGACATCATGTTTATATTGTTATTATGATTCCTAGTATCATGTCTAGGGTATTTTTAATATTAAATATGATTGTTATGATGCTTCCTATGTTCTTCCTAATATTAATTCATGTTAGTATCATGTTAGGGCTAAAGATTTGATTTTTATTGTTTAGTGACATGCTAGGGTTTGTTATTAATCTTGTTAGTATCATGCCTAGGATCTTGTTATGCTTTAACATGATGATTATAATTATGATTGATATTATTATAATATATTGTTGATTATTATTATGTTGCTTGATTTATTTTATATTGTTATTGCTTGATCACTTTTATTGCATGTTAAAGGGAATTGGTATTTGCAACCACGCTTAATAAGATAATTAATAATCTTGTTAGGTTAATTGTGATTATAATTCAAGTGATCGCCAATAATAGTTTATTTGTGCATTATTGTTCAACCAACATAGATAAACAGGTTTAGGGTTAATCCTATTGATTATATGTTAGTTAGAAAGCGCACATGAATACGGGCAGAATAAAGTAGAGGCCTATTATTAGGGCAGGTTCAATCTCTTTTAGGTTGGATTTGTACCATCATCCCCGAACCCTTATTTGGTTCATGACCTTATGGAGTTGACGATCTCTTGGATCGTTAAGGGGTGTAACCTTCACCTCGTGAACGGTTTACAAGTTCCTTAAAAACTTGTTGGCGACTCTTTTGCTCTATCTTCTTCCCTTTTGGATGCCACCGTACTTTAGTGTATGATCACAGTGGGGTTCAAGCTAGTGGGATTTTAAAGGCTTGAAACTATTCCCTACAGTAACAAAGGGCTATTATTTGTGAGACATAAAATATTCTTTTGTTGCACATAATAAGAAACATAGGTAGTATATAAATTAAAATAATAAATAATTAATATCAAAGTAACATAAATTTTATAAACCTAGAGTACCTTGTGCATGGTCTCTAGGAGCAAAATAGAAATATCGGTAACAGTCAGCTATAATCAAGGAATTAATCACAGACTAAATCCCCAACAGCCAGAAAATGCCAACAGTCAAAACTAGAATAAATACTTAGGAATATTTTGTCAACAAAGAAAGAAAATAAATTTTATCCAAAAAAATAAGACGAATCCACACCCACACATCACATTCCCCAAGACCCAAGACTTGAGCCTGACCCAACTCAACGCGCTCGTGTGTGGTACAACACCTATTTCCAAGTCACTCAAATAAGTACGGTAGTGCTTTTTCTTTTCATTTGTTTTTCTCTCCCATATTTTATATCAAGAACTTCCAACAGTGTTTTTAATATTAAGACTATGTGACTATTCGTACTCCTTTTGTTTTCCTTACTCGCTATCTTATACGGAGTACTCCGTAGTAGATTTTTCTGCAATCTAACTCACTACTTTTACTTCTTTTTTTTTGACAATTTTTTTTATTCATTTTGTTAAGTTATAGAAAAGCTCGACTGCTCGAATTTGTGATCGTAGACATATGCTGTTAAAGAGTTCATTAGTTACAATAAGACATAAAATTCCAGATTTTGATCTAGGAAGCTGTCAATTCAGGTATTCAAGTCGGGTTTGGATCGAGCCAAATCAGGTCTCGGGTCAAATCAGGATCAGGTTGTGTTGGGTCAATCTAGCCTCAGATCAGGTTCAGGCTCCGGTCGGGTCAATTTCGATTCAGGTTATTCCGGGTCGTTCATCCTTTCGGGTGTAGGTCGGGTCCGATTCGAGTCAAATTCATAACAGGTTCAATTTCAGATTTAGGTTGTATTGAGTCGAGTTTGATCGGGTTAATAGATGGTACATTCGGGTTTGGGTTAAGGTTGGGTCAGATAATTATTTGGTCGGATAATCTTAAAGTTGGATCATTCTTGGTTTTGGTTCAAGTTCAATTAGAATAAATTCTATGTGGTCAAGTTAATTCATTTAATTACGCTTTGCATAATTTGTTCAAGTATTGTCAAGATTTTATTACACCTATGTACGAAGTAATAAAGAACAAAAGGTATATAAAATTTTATTAAACCGTCCATGACTCACTTCAATAACAGGTTGTGTTGGGTTATAAACGTTTTCAGGTTTTAATAGGGTCGGGTACTAGTTCAGGTTCGAATTGTTGTCGGTTCTGATTAAATCGATTGACGGTTACTATCGGGTCAGATACGGGTTTGGATTCAGGTAATAAAGTATTGGATTAAATCAGTTGTCGGTTAACATTAGGTTGGTTCAGGTCGGGTTACGGGTCACTAGTTTCACCCTATTGTTTGAGTACAGGTTAGGTTCAGATCATTACCGGTTCGGGTCGGGTTCTCGAGTCGGATCAATTTTTGACAGCTTAGAGAGTTATTCGTAATTAGTATCTCTTTTGATGTAATAATGTTACTATACATATAAGATACTAAGGGTCCGTTTAGTACCATTCCATTCAGTGGTTTTTTTTTTGTTTTTTTAAATCATATGATATATTCAGATAATGAATAAAAAAAAATAGTCAAATTTATTACATATAATTTTGAAAACGGACAACAAAAAAGTGAAATAACATTTTTATTGTTTCCTTTTTTGTTTTTTTTTTTTTGTTTTCAAAAAAATCAGAAAACTGAAAACAAAAAAACAATGTCAAACAAACCCTACATTATTGGAAAACAATACTTCAACCTCTTTCTTTTTTTTTTTTTCTTTTTTTACACAACAAGACTTCATTTTTTAAAAAAAAAAAAAGTCTAAAAGGACACTAAATTTCATTAATATAAGCCATACGACATCTACAATTGACAATGAACGATAATGAAAACGAATTTAACAAAATCAAACAAGAATTAATCGAGGAAGGGCGAAGAATCTAAATACATAAATATAACAATTCGGCATATTCTCGATTCGTTGTCTCATACAACTTTTTGAGTGGATCCGTCGTCGCTTTGCAATTTTGTGAGAAAGTAAATTCTTGTGCTGATTTCGTAACCCGATTCCGAGCCACAATCAATAGTAGCCCCGCACAACGGAGACCAAATTAAGCACAAATAAAACCTTGCCTTTCGAAGGAGTACGAAAAACCTTATCTTTTAAAGGAGATCGAAAAAACCTATTCTTTCGAAGGAGATAAACCCTTTTCTTTTGAGGGAGACATTATTGTAACCTAAAACAAAAGGCTTAAAAGAAAATAAAGATTGAGACTTTCCACCGGTGAAATGCGATGGAAGCCCCTTTAAAATTGACAATGGGGACTAGGTTTAGGAGAGAGAAGAGAGAAAAGGAGACTAGGGTTTTTTGACAAAGAGTTAACAAGACTTCATTTTTGATAATCAAACATTCAAACATCTCCTTTTACATTATTTTAGTTAATCTTGGACATTCTGTCGCGTCATGGTCTCATGGACTTTATAAGTTACATTTTAGGAAACATGATAAAGCTATATTTTTGGAAAGAGGATAAGTTAAAAGATATTATCATGATAGGTTAAAGGTTATTCTTTAAGAAATATGATAATTTGAATTGCCCAAAATCTTCTTATTTTTGGACTTTGGTGGTCATTGGAATAAGAGAGGTTTTTCAATGCGACAAGCCACTGCGGCAGAGGTTACTTGTAGGGTGTTACTTGTATTTTAGGGTTACTTGTATTTTGGGGTTACTTGTATGAGTTATTTGTATTATGAGGTTACTTGTATGAGTTACTTAGCTTGTATCGTTAGTTTACTTGTAGGTGTTACTTGTATTCTGAGTAACTCCTACAAGAAACTCCATACCAAACCATTAACACCTACAAGTAACCCCCGACCAAAATCGGTAACACACATTCAAGTAACCCCAGAATATAAGTAACACCTACAAGTAACATCCGACATAACCAGTAACACCCTACAAATAACCCCTGACCAAAACCAGTAACACCCATACAAGTAACCCCAGAATACAAGTAACACCTACAAGTAATCCCTAACAAAACCAGTAACACCCAACAAGTAACTCCTGCCGCACCATGTGGCCAGCCGCATACAAAAATTTGTGCCCGTGAAATGCCCGGGGTTTTTTTTTTTTATTTGAATTTTAAGATAAATTTTTTAATCTATATGTCTAATTTTAAAAAAGATCCATTGATACAAAATTAGTTAGTATTTGACGTGCTTTTGTGACGATTTGTTATCTAGTAGGCATAATAATAATGTTGGTGGAAATATTCGATTTAATTACATTAAAAAATAAAAAAATAGCAAAAATAAATTAAAAATTAAATAAATATTCAAAACCCGCTGGGTTGACCCGAACCCAAAACTCGAACCAAAAACTTTGGGCAACGGTTGAACATTTCTTGACTCGTAACTTGAAGTGACCCAATCCGAGATGACTCATTACCTGACCCTAGCTAATTGACAAGTCTACATAGTAATAAAATTATATTAGAATATACGAAGTAATATATTATGATATAAAAAATAAATTTATATGATAATTTTTTAGAATTATAATCTAATAATTTTTTTTGAATAAAATTATAATTCAATTTGTACATTTGAAATATTGGTATAATCTAATAAGTTTTTTTTTTTTTGACTTTTACACTATTTACCACTCCTCCTTTGACCGCCTTTTGTGAATAATTTGTAAGGAAAAATATGTTCATGTTGGATATTTTGAATTCGTCTCAAGAAATACTATCATAATATACAACTTTTATAATTTTTACTTATGGAGAATTAAAGTTATTAATCGTTAACGTTTTGCATTGGCAAGCGTGATAAAAGAAACAGGTCAAGTAAAAAAAACAGAGGAAGCATACTACGTATTCCCTCTGTTTTTAAATACTTCCTCCATTTCTCCATGCACGGAGTTTTAAGAGAAATTGTAGAAAGTAATAAAAATATGGAGGTAGTGGAGTAATTGGATGAATAAAAAATTATAAAAAGCAAAAGTAGTAGAAGAATAGGAGGAAAGAGAGTATTATGTTGGGTCCACCAAGTATGAGAAATGAATTAAATATTGTAAAAGCTTTCCAAAAAAAGGAAATGGAGCATGTATTCAAAAACGGTCGGAAAAGGAAAGTGGAGCAAGTATTTAAAAACGGAGGGAGTACATGTTATCCTAGTAATCCTACTTTCATTGGAAAAACTAATTAGAAATAAATTGATAATCTAATTAGCTATCTCTAGCTAATACTCCTTAATATTTGTTATTTGTATATACGATGATACAATTTTTTCAAAAGAGAAAGTAATAAATTTGGTTTGGACAACACTTTTTAAGTATACAAATGGTGATCAAGTTTTTGTTATTTTCACCCTTTGGTGATCAAGTTTTTTTATTTCACCTTTTGGTGATTGAGTTAGAAAAACAGAGCACTTAACTCACCGGAACACCTTTTAACCTGTTTTGAACTCAGCAAAAAAAAAAAAAAAAAACTTAGTCACCCAACATAAACTTAATCACTTTCCCAAAAACATAATCACTTATCAATATTAAATCCTGAAATGAGTTTCAAAGCTGAATATATAATACTAGCTGTTGGGATAAATTACAAAAGTATAAATCAGGAGTATGTTTCAACACCCCACCAAATCGAACAACAAGTGCCATTGGGATCATCTCCATCTAAAACATATAATTGGCATTCAATTAAAAACTCAATAGCTATTGTTTAACATCAACACATATTGAAAATAAAACAACTTCCATATAATTCACAAACAAATTAACACATAAATACACTTTACTTGACATTAAATACTAAATTCTTTCAATTAAGTACAATTACTCTGTTTCACACTACTCCTTCCAATTACACTAAAGTCAAGATACCCACCCAATTTAACCATGCATTAGCAAATCAAGAGTCTTACAACAATAATCTAAAGGTAAAAATACGAAATTTTATCATCAAACACCAAATTCGACCCTAAATTCAGGAAGAATTCCACAATTTTTGACAAAATTTAAACCCTACTTTTTTCGATTTTAAAGACGACACAACGATTGAGACAATTATGAATAACTTAACCAAAGAGATCAAGTACAAATTTACCTTTCAAAGTGCCGAACTCCTTTAATCAAGCTTTCCAAAAGAGCAAATCACCATTATTCATTAAGAGTGAAGTTTGAAGAACTAGTAAAGAAAATTAAAAAAAAACAAAAAAAAAAAAAAAGGGACGTGGGGAAGGGGAAGAAGTGCACCAAAGGGGGAAATTTTGGGAAAAGTTCATAAGAGGCGTCATTTTCACAAATTTGACGTGCCTCGTGTGAATAAAAAAAATTAAATACCTGCTTTTTTCCTATTGGTTAACCACAAGTGACTAAGTTTTTAACCATATCTGACAAGTGATTAAGTTTTTGCTTCCTTTTTATTTATTTTTTTGCCAGAATTACCCCTCTAATCACCAAACGGTGAAAAAAAATAACATAATCACCAAACGGTGAAAAAAAATAACACAATCACCAAATGGTGAAAAAATATAAAACATAATCACCAACCTTATGCTTAACTCCTTTTTTTTAAGAAGAGTAGCTGGGTAGTCATATAAGATTGAATATCTTTCATCTTTGAGATTAAATTTCCATCTTTTGTTTTTTGATGCAAAAATTTCCTTTTTCTGTTGTATAGTAGATTTTATTTTTTTTTTTTTTTTTTTATTACAAGATTGTATAGTAGATATATAATACTCAGTAGAAGAAGTTTGTTTTAAAAAAATATTAAAAGAAGATACAATTAATGTAAGATTTTTTGTGTGTGATTCTTGTTAAGTATATGAAGATAATATTTTTTTAAAAAAAAATACTCCGTATTAAAGATTAAATAATTATATGTTGTTAAGTATATGAAGATAATCTAATATGTGTGCGGTATAATTTAATTCTTGTTAAGTATATGAAGATAATGGAGCCCTTTTCCTAAATAATGTTAGGAAAATACGCAACTCTCAAAATACAGCCGATCTTTTTTTAATTTCCACTGTACCGTCCACATCAGCTAAGGAAACCGCTACTTGAAGTAGCGGTTTTAATTTCATACACCTCTACTTGAAGTGGCGGTTTTCCTCAAAACACCGCTACTTGAAGTAGCGGTTATGATTTTGTTGAATTATTTTACAAGGGAAAGGGGGAAAGTGATTTTGTTAAAAAAATACTTAGTAAATACAAATCGCCACTTCAAGTAGCGGTTTCTAATAAGTAAACCGCTATTTGAAGTAGCGGTTTTTAGTAGCACACCGCTACTTGAAGTAGCGGTTTTTAGTAGCACATCGCTACTTGAAGTAGCGGTTTTTAGTATTTTCTAATGAACTCGTTTTTTTTTTAAAAAAAAATCCCATAAACCGATGACGTGGACGGTATGGTGGGAATTAAAAAAAGATTAGCTGTAATTTGAGGAAATTAAATAATTTTCCAACATTATTTAGGGAAATGGCTCAAGATAATGGCAGCTAATATAATTATACCTAAAGATAAAACGGTATAAATTGATCACATTGTTTTGGTGAGCCCGGCCCAACAGTATTTAGGTGATCATGGCTGCCAATTGGTCTAAGGTGCACCCTTGTGCACATTAGATAGGTGTAACAGCAGCCCAGAAGCCCAATTACACACAACCCAATTAAAAAAGGCCCTAAAACTAAAAAAAAAAAAAACACGGTAATTACAATATACTCACTCACACCCAATACACACACTCACACCCAATACATGTAACGTCACTTTCAAACTCAAAACTCTTCTTCTATATGATTTTCTCTCTCCCCTCTTTTTCACTTTCTCTCTCCTCTATTTCATTTTCTCTCACTAAAAAACTGCAAAAACATCAATGGACATTAAAGAAGAGATGCAAAATCAAAAGGATCTTCCCTAAAAAAAGACAATTTTATGTAAATTTCACTTAAGTTTGTTTGAATTATATGATTATCACTTAATTTTGTTTGAAATTGTTCGAAATTTTTTATTAGAATTGTCAAAAAAAATAGTGAAACCAAACGGATACTTATGTTCACATTTTAAAGTTCATATGTTCAGATTTTGAATCCATTTATAAACTTTCTGAAATGTATATATTCACTTTCTAAATCCATATGTTCATATTTTTTTACGTATATGTTCACCTTCTGAAATGCTTAATTATGTTCATACGCATTCAAAAATGAACCAATGCATATGTTCATATATTTGAATGCTTATGTAAACATTCTGAAATCCATATATTCATAATTTTTATGTATACGTTCACCTTCTGAAATGCTTATGTTCATGCGCATTCAAAAATGAACCAATAATGCATATGTTCATATTTTGAATATGTATATTCAATTTCTAATATGTGTATATACATATTTTTAATGCATGTTCATATTTTTTTTAATACTTATAATGTGTATCTTTCATAATCATTTTATTTTTTATTTCTTCAATTTTCTTATGTTCATAATTAAAGGTCTTAAATTCAATTCAAATGAATTACATGTTCACAAACCTAATCGAATTGATCAAAATTCATTACAAAATCACCACATAATAAATCGAAATTCATACATAGATCAAATTGATATAAATTTAACAAAACACGATTGCAATAATTGAATAAAACCTTTAAAAATAACTAAAATGAACACGTACAAAAATGAACATGATAAACAAAGTTATAAACAATTAGTATATTAAAAATGAACATGATTTTCATATTCAAATAGTTCAAATTCATTGTTTATAATAAAAATGTTCATTTTTTTGTAGTAAAATGTTCATGTTTCATGTACTAATGTTCATTTTGTAATAAATGTTCATTTTAAATTATTACATGTTCATTTTCTTACATAAATTATACAAATATTCGATTATAATTATTCCAACTCAAAAAATTGATTATATATCTTAAATCTAATCCTGACTCATCATAGATAAAATAATTACTGATCTATGATTGATTAAGAATAAAAACAAAAAATATATATAAAAAAAAAAAAAAAAAGGAGGAGAGAGAAAATAAAATAAAACCCACCTTCTTCTCCATTAGCTCTCTGAAACTCAAAATCATTTCACAAAATGACGAAGGGATGAAGATCATTGTAATTATATCATCATTATTGCAAATTTTTTATCAAGAACAATCTTCAACAACATTCGTGGTTGGATTTGATGAATCATTTGAAATAAAAAAAAAAAAAAAAGGAAGGAGAAAAAACAGAGTTAAAGAAAATTATAATGGAATTTATGATCGAAAATTTTGATGAGAATTAAGAAAGAAAAGAGAAAAGATAGAATTGGGAAGAAGGAAACTAAAAATTTTAAAAAAAGAAACAAACTAATGCGGGAAAAACATTTTGTATGATTTGAGTTTGGGCTGCGTTTCATCCATAAATTCCTGTGTTTCATGCTGTTGCACCTACATTAGGTGCAAGAGGTTACACCTAAGAATATGCCCATGGCAATAGTTATTATGTGCACTATACTGCACCTAAAAACAAATGCATCATGAGTACACTTTTGAACATTTATTTTTTTAAAAAAAAATTAAACACTTTACAAAAAAAATGAACATTTAGTATAAAAAAATAACACGTCACAAAAATTAACACAAATTTGCAATTTTATAAGTTCATATTTTATAAAGAAATGTTCATTTTAGATGCAGTAAATGTTCAATTTCTATTACAAAACTATTGAATTATTACGAGTCAGAAAAATTTCATTAAAAAAATTTATGTTTATTATATAGTGTTATATTAATTAATATACTACTTGTTTAAAATTTGCGATTGTTCAGATTTTTTTACTAAATGTTCAAAATTTGCGATTATTCAGATTTTTTAACTGAATGTTCAAAAGTATAGATGGGTGCATTACGATTGTTCAAAAAAATTTTACTAAATGTTCCAAATTTGCGACGTTCAGATTTTTTTAATAATGTTCAAAACTTTCGATCATTCAGAATTTTTATACTAAATATTCAAAAATTTAGGCGTGATGCATTGTGATTGTTCAGATTTTTTTACTAAATGTTCAAAATTTGCGATGTTAAGTTTTTTTTTACTAAATGTTCAAAATTTTCGATGTTCAGATTTTTTTTTACTAAATGTTCAAATTTGCAATTGTTCATAATTTTTTAATAAATGTTCAAAAGTATAGACGTAGTACATATAAAAATTTGTGGTATTTTAATCCATATCTTAGGATCTGTTCTGATTTATTGAACTAAACTGTTTATGAGAGAAGAAAATTAGAAACTGAATTGATTCAACTGAACTGAAATTAAACTAAAAAGAAAATACCCTTATTATGATTCAAAAAGGAATCAAAATCATTCCGTAGAGAATTTCTAATGAGTTTTCTTCAAAAAAAAAATTAAAATAATTTCTAATGAGTTGAGTTTGGTTGCAAACCACTTGATGTTCGATTCGTTTAAAGTTTGGTTTGAGTAAAAATTTTTACCTACACCCCATGGCAGGGAACACTACATGCACCCCCTATCCAAACACACACATCCTTCGCGCGTGTCCTGCTCCCTCCCCTTTTCAATTATGAATTTTCGGAAAGTTTTTATAATACGTTCATTTCTGTATTAATACATGATCATTTTTGTATCACTAAATGTTTATTTTTATTACAAGGAGTTTTTTTTTTTGTTAAAATTAATATTTTCTTATTATTATATTTTTAAAATTTTCGATATATAAAAATGGAGCAATTAAATTCATTTACTATAAGGATAATTGCATTCAAATCATTTTTATTATAAGAAGTATTGCATCATTAAATGTTCATTTGTTTTATTCATGTTTCAACAAATGTTCATTTTTGTATCATCAAATAATGTTAATTTCAAGCGTTATGTGTAAGTATTATAGTAAGATGTATGTATGCAAAAACATGCGTCTTAGAATTCTGTTTATCAAATACAACGTTGTTAACAATATGAATTTTATTTAATTTTGTTTTATAAATATGAAAGTGAACCGTTAAATCCTATAGTACATATACGTGTTCATTATTCTCTTTACGTTAAATAACACATATGTTCATATTTTTTTTTTTTTTTTTTTTTTGAGAAAAACATATATGTTCATTTGAAATTTAATACTTGTTCATTCTCCTATATATTGAAAGATGTTCATTAATGTTAAATAATAGTAATTTATCACATCAAAAGTTGTTTGCTTGATTTAAACACTAGCACTTGTTCATTACCAATGTTGAATATTGTTTAATTTAAATTTAATTTGTTTGTCATCGTATTGCAAAATGTTTATTTGACTAATAATATCTGTTCATTTTCATATTCAGAGATGTTTATTTAGATTTTGATAGTTGTTCATTATCATATCGAGCTATGTTCATTTTCAACAATGTGTTCATAATTGTATTTGTAAATGCTCATTCAATTATCCAGTTTTGTTTATAGTGTTTGAATTTGCAAATAATTATTTTTTACAAAAATGTAATCGTTCACTACATAAATCAACCAAATAAGAAATGTGAAAACGACGATGTACATAATGAGAAAAGATGTGTATCAAGAAAAGCACACAAACATCATAAGTCTATATATAAATTTAAGGGTATAAATGTAAAACAAGGAGAATGATTCTACATACCAAAATGTAACACAAAATGTTCATTTAACCAGACACATATATTTGTTTCATCCTCTATATGTATATTTTTGTTATGATAATATCTAAATATGGATGACTATTATCCATGTACAACCTAGAATATTCTAGAGTTGGGTATTTGGTCTTATCCATTGATGGAACCCTAGGAAATGTACATTATATATATCCAGTACTACATAGAATATGAAATACAACGTAACAATCTTCCCTCATCTCTCTTTATTTCTCTTCCATATTTAACACGTTATCAGCACCATTGCTAGTCAACTGAGTAGGATTACCAAACATTTTTCTAGAATCCCAAATTATTATTATCATTGAAAATGTCGAACCTTGCCAAGCTCGAATTTGTGGCCCTTGATATTACCGGAAAGAATTATTTATCATGGGTGTTAGATGCTGAAATACACCTAGATGCTAAAGGGCTTGGTGAAACAATAAAAGAGGCTAATAAGGCAACACCTCAAGATAAGGCTAAAGCCATGATTTTTCTTCGCCATCACCTCCATGAAGGGCTCAAAAATGAATATTTAACTGTGAAAGACCCACAAATCCTTTGGAGTAATCTAAAGGAAAGGTATGACCACCAAAAAACAGTGATACTCCCTAGAGCTCGTTATGAATGGTTGAATTTGAAATTGCAAGATTTTAAATCTGTTAGTGAATATAACTCAGCTATGTTTAAAATAACTTCTCAATTGAAATTATGTGGAGAAAACATTACTGATGCAGAAATGCTTGAAAAGACATACTCCACTTTCCATGCTAATAATATTGTCCTGCAGACACAATATAGAGAAAAATGTTTTAAAAAATATTCTGAATTAATATCTTGTCTTCTTGTGGCTGAGCAAAATAACGAGCTATTAATGAAAAATCATGAATCACGTCCTACTGGCTCTACTCCATTCCCTGAAGCGAATGTGACAACCCATAACGGGAAAGAAACTAAAAACAGAGATCATTCCAGCAGTAGTGGTAGAGGTAGAGGTCGTGGTCGTGGCCAATGGCGCGGCCAGAGTCGTGGACGTGGATATGGTAGAGGTCGTGGAGGTCATTTCACAAACTCACATTCCCACCAGAAGTGGGAACGTAGGGATGAAAAAGAGAAAAGTGATAACAATATATGTTACCGTTGTGGAGGAAAAGGTCATTGGTCTCGGGTTTGTAGAACTCCAAAGCATCTTATTGAACTTTACCAAGAATCATTGAAGAAAGGAAAGAAAGTTGAGGCAAACCTTGTTCTTGAAGATGGTGAAGGTGATTTTGATTTTGGCAATGCCAATCAATTTGATGTTGGTGATTTCCTTACTTCCCCGGAAGGGAATAATTTTGATTTTGGCAGTACAACTCATTTAGAAGTTGCCGATTTCTTCACTGCCCCAGAAGGGAATAATTAAAATTATATTGTTTTATGTTAGTTTCAAGTATTAGACTTATGTTTTCTTATTCTAGTGAATTATTTAAGTTTATTTCTTTCGTTGTAATAAGGATTTTTGCTTTATAAATTTATGAACTATTTGAGTGTTTTTATTGATTTATTTGTTTTATCATCTTTATTTTTATGCTTAATATTTTGACATGTATTTTATTTCATGAAGAACATGGATATTACTCAAGTTCAATTTGCTATGAATGGTGAATAATTATGTCTTGCTGACAGTGCAACTACACATACAATACTTAAAAATAAAAAATATTTCTCTCATTTGATGATGAAAAGGATTAATGTAAGTACCATATCGGGTAGTACAAATATCATTGAGGGCTCCGGAAGAGCCGCTATAAAGTTGCCTTGGGGAACTGAAATTAAAATAATTGATGCTTTATACTCCCCATTGTCTCAAAGAATTTTATTAAGTTTTAAGGATATTCGCAACAATGGTTATCATATTGAGACAATCAATGAAGAAAATAATGAATTCCTTCAAATCACAAATATAACTCAAGGCTCAAAACATGTTTTGGAGAAACTACCTACATTCTCTAGTGGTTTGTACTACACAAAAATCAATGCTATTGAAGCTCATGCTATAGTAAACCAGAAGTTTACTGACGATTTTGTTGTTTGGCATGACCGGTTAGGCCATCCCGGTTCAATAATGATGCGAAAAATAATTACGAATTCATGTGGACATTCTTTGAAGAGCCAGCAGATTCTTCATAATAATTTTTCATGTGCTGCTTGCTCGGAAGGCAAGTTGATTATTCGCCCATCACCAGCTAAAATTAATTTTGAATCAATTAGTTTTCTGGAACGTATACAAGGAGATATTTGTGGGCCCATACATCCCCCATGTGGACCATTTAGATATTTTATGGTTTTAATTGATGCATCAACTAGATGGTCACGTGTGTCTTTGTTATCAACTCGTAACCTGGCGTTTGCGAGATTACTTGCCCAATTGATTAAGTTACGGGCACATTTTCCAGATACTCCCATTAAGACTATTCGGCTTGACAATGCTGGTGAATTTACATCTCAAGCTTTTAATGATTATTGCATGTCCATTGGGATAAATGTTGAACATCCTGTAGCACATGTTCATACACAAAACGGTCTAGCAGAGTCATTAATAAAACGTATTCAGTTAATTGCTAGACCATTGCTTATGAAATCCAATCTCCCAATTTCTGCTTGGGGACATGCTATATTACATGCAACAACACTAATTCGCATTAGGCCAACAAGTTATCACAAGTTCTCCCCATTACAATTGGTTTATGGTCAAGAACCAAATATTTCCCATCTAAGAATTTTTGGATGTGCGGTTTATGTTCCAATAGCTCCACCACAACGCACTAAGATGGGTCCTCAAAGGAGGTTGGGGATATATGTTGGGTTTGAATCCCCGTCAATAATTAAATATCTTGAGCCTACAACAGGGGATTTATTTACGGCTCGTTTTGCAGATTGTCATTTTAACGAGTCACTTTTCCCAACATTAGGGGGAGAAAAGAGAGAGCTGGAAAATGAAATTAAATGGAATGAATTATCATTATCCTATCTTGATCCTCGAACTAAACAATGTGAACTGGAAGTTCAAAAGATAATTCATTTACAAAGTTTAGCGAATCAATTGCCAGACTCGTTTGCTGACCCAAAAAGAGTGACCAAGTCACATATTCCAGCTGTTAATGCTCCATTTAAAATAGATGTCCCGGAAGGACAAAATAAAATTGCTAATGAGTCTAAACCACGCCAGAAACGTGGAAGACCAATAGGTTCCAAAGATAAGAATCCTCGGAAAAGAAAAGGAGCATTGATTGATGATGGTCAAATTGAAGAAACAATTTCCGAAGGATCCCCAGAAGAGACTTTAGACATGATACAAGAAGAAATTCAGGTATCTGATAATGAAGAAATTTCAATAAATTATATCATGTCTGGAATTACATGGAACCGAAATCAAATCGACGTCGATGATGTTTTTGCATGCAATGTAGCATTAGATGTTATGGATAATAATGAGGATCATGAACCAAAATCCATTGAAGAATGTAGACAAAGAAATGATTGGCCAAAATGGAAAGAAGCAATTGAAGCAGAATTAAAATCTCTTGGAAAAAGAGAAGTATTTGGACCAGTAGTCCGTACACTTGAAGGTGTAAAGCCAATGGGATATAAATGGGTCTTTTCGCGAAAGAGAAATGAAAAAGGTGAAGTTGTAAGATATAAGGCACGCTTAGTTGCACAAGGATTCTCACAAAGACCTGGTATTGATTATGAGGAGACATATTCTCCTGAGGTGGATGCAACTACTTTTAGATTTTTGATTAGTCTGGCAATAAGAGAAGGACTTGACTTACGTTTGATGGATGTTGTCACAGCTTATTTATATGGCCCACTGGATAATGACATTTACATGAAGCTCCCAGAAGGATTCAAGCTGCCGGAAGCAGCAAAATCTAGTTCTCGAGAACATTTCTGTATTAAATTAAACAAATCTCTTTATGGATTGAAACAATCTGGGCGTATGTGGTATAACCGTCTAAGTGAGTATTTGTTGAAAGAAGGTTATAAGAATGATCCTATCAGCCCATGTATTTTTATAAAGAAATTTGGATCAGGATTTGTTATAATTGCAGTGTATGTTGATGATTTAAATATTATTGGAACTCCTGAAGAGATTTCAGTGACTGTCAATTATTTAAAGAAAGAGTTTGAAATGAAAGATCTAGGAAAGACAAAATTCTGCTTGGGGTTACAAATAGAGCACCTAGAGAATGGAATCCTTGTGCATCAATCAACATACATAGAAAAGGTTCTTACAAGATTTTCTTTGGATACAGCACATCCATTGAGCAGCCCTATGGTTGTAAGATCACTTGAAGTAGAGAAAGATCCATTCCGACCTCGGGAAAATGATGAAGAAATTCTTGGTCCTGAAGTACCGTATCTTAGTGCAATTGGAGCACTAATGTACCTTGCAAGTCATACACGACCTGATATATCATTTTCAGTTAATTTATTAGCAAGGTTTAGTTCATGTCCAACCTGAAGGCATTGGAATGGGATTAAACATTTACTTCGTTACCTTCAAGGTACGAAGGATATGGGTTTATTTTTCCCAAAGTTGTCCAAAGAAAATTTGATTGGTTTTGCAGATGCAGGTTATTTATCTGATCCTCATAATGGTCGATCACAAACTGGATATGTGTTCACATATGGTGGTACTGCCATTTCTTGGCGTTCCATGAAACAAACCATTGCAGCTACTTCTTCCAATCATTATGAGATTTTAGCAATTCACGAGGCTAGTCGTGAATGTGTATGGTTAAGGTCGGTAGTTCAACATATAAAAGAAGTTTGTGGTTTATCATCTGGGAAAGAGGCACCAACAACTTTATAGAGGATAACGCTGCTTGTATTGCTCAACTTAAGGAAGGATACATCAAAGGCGACAGAACAAAGCACATCTTACCCAAATTTTTCTTCACTCATGATCTTCAGAAGAATGGAGATATAAATGTATTGCAGATTCGTTCAAGTGAGAATTTAGCAGACTTATTTACTAAAGCTCTTCCGACAGCAACATTCAAAAAGTTAGCTTACAGCATTGGATTGCGTCGTCTTAAAGATATCAAGTGATGTAGTCATGAGGGGGAGTTAATGCGCGCTGCACTCTTTTTTCTTAACCATGGTTTTTTCCCACTGGGTTTTCCTGCTAAGGTTTTTAACGAGGCAGCATATTATGCGCATTATAGTGTATTATTTTGTACGGGTTTTGTAGTAAATGTTAGTTATTGTTTTATTCAATATATAGTCATCCAAGGGGGAGTGTTATGATAATATCTAAATATGGATGACTATTATCCATGTACAACCTAGAATATTCTAGAGTTGGGTATTTGATCTTATCCATTGATGGAACCCTAGGAAATGTACATTATATATATCCAGTACTACATGGAATATGAAATACAACGTAACAATCTTCCCTCATCTCTCTTTATTTCTCTTCCATATTTAACAATTTTTGCTTTATTCTCTATATGTATATTTTTGCATACTCTTTATCAATTGAGAATTCACTAATATTAGATTCATTCGCTATATGTATATTTTTGCAAAATCTCTCTATATATATCAAGCATATTTCAAGGTTTTTTCTGAAAATAGTTGCATTTATATATTTTCAATGGATTCGTTAATGTTTTTAGTCTACTTCTACAATTAAATATTCAATTCTCCTTTTGTTGCCTTAGAGGATGATGGAGCAAGGTATTTACGTGTTGTCTAAATTACTTTTTTTTATTAAAAGATTTAAAACGTGATATTAATATTAATATAAATTATATCATTTTAGTCTCAATGCAATTGATACCGTGGACGTCCATAGTGATTTTGATTAATTAGATAATTGGACTTGTTATTCAATTCTTAACTTTTGAAGTCTTAACTATTATTCTACTAAATGTATCTATTTTTTAGTTATTCATTTTTAGTTTTGACAATAATATCACGTTATTTGTTAATAAATAAATAATTTTAATATTATTTTAATATTTCATATTTTATTAATTAGTTTATTTTAACAATAATCCTTATGGATTACACCAGCTTGAATTAGATATATATAATATTATTAAAATATATTAGAGTTACCGTATTAATTATATAAATATATAAAACATTTGTGTACGCCGAATTAATTATATGATTTGAACGTACGGTTTATCATCAATTTTTTAAGTAAAATGAGTTGATAGTAATTGTGTTTACAAATTTGTTTGACATAATATTGATCTAGATGAGTGGAATCACTATTATTTGTTTCATTTGTGACTATTTAATTATTGCGGTACAATATTATGTGATTTTGCTATTTTAGCTTGTTTTTGTCTTTTAGATGAATTTGTCACACTATTTAGATGGATTTGTCACACAGAAACAGAGTTGTCACACTTTTTGTGATTACATAACTCTCTGCACTGACACTTGTCTAAATCTGAAAATAAAACCCAAATTATTAATTATAATAATCAAAACATAAAATTGAATAATAAAAATAAAATAGAAAAAGTTACCAAATCAATGTCAGGTGACTTAAATTTCAGTAACTGCATTATAAATGCAGTTAATCTCACGTTGAGGACAATTAAAGTGATAACGACGTTCAGGCGATTGCTGTCGTCTTCGGTTGAATTCACATCCAGAAGCCCTCCAACAAAAGTCTATGCACAGAAGTGAAAAGACTGAAAAGTCAAATATAAACAGAGTATATGAATTGGAACAGAGTATATGAAATCAATAAAATATGATTAACGGTGGGTCTCTAGGTGAGAGAAATGTATTAAATATTGTATAAGCTTTTCAAATAAAGAAATGAAACAAGTATTTAAAAACAATCGAATATAAAAGGAAAAGGAGGAGAGAGAAAATAAAATAAAACCCACCTTCTTCTCCATTAGTTCTTTGAAACTCAAAATCATTTCACAAAATGACGAAGGGATGAAGATCATTGTAATTATATCATCATTATTGCAAATTTTTGATCAAGAACAATCTTCAACAACATTCGTGGTTGGATTATTGTTAAAATAATAATACTGTAACGCAATAATTAAGTAGTCAAAGCAAATTGAAAATAAACAAATGAACAAATAAATAGTGATTCCACTCATTAAATATTGATCAATGGTATATCAAACAAATTTGTAAACACAATTACGATCAACTCATTTTACTTAAAAAGAATGATGATAAATCGTACGTTTAAATCATAAAATTACTTCGTCGTACATAAATGTTTTATGTATTTATATAATTAATACGGTAACTCTAATATATTTTAATAATATTATATATATCTAATTCAAGCTGGTGTAATCCATTAGGATTATTGTTAAAATAAACTAATTAATATAATATGAAATATTAAAATAATATTAAATTTATTTATTCATTAATAAATAACGTGATATTATTGTCAAAATTAAAAATGAATAACTAAAAAATAGATACATTTACTTGAAGAATAGTTAAGGCTTCAAGAGTTAAGAATTGAATAACAAATCCAATTATTTAATTAATCAAAATCACCACGGACGTCCACGGTATCAATTGCATTGAACCTAAAATGGTATAATTTACATTAATATTAATTTCACGTTTTAAATCTTTTAATAAAAAAAGCCAATTTAGACAACACGTAAATACCTTGCACAATCATTCTCTAAGGCAACAAAATAAGAATTGAATACCTAATTGTATAAGTGGACTAAAAGCATTAACGAATCCATTGAAAAGACAATTATATTATATTAAGAAAAATCTTGAAATATGTTTGATATATATATATAGAGATTCTGCAAAAATATACATATGGCGAATGAAGCTAATATTTGGTGAATTCTCAATTAATGAATAGTATATAGAGAATAAAGCAAAAATATACATATAGAGGATAAAAAAAATATACATATAGAGGATGAAGCTAATATAAGAAATGAAAAATTAATTCTTATTTATGAATTAAACTATAATTTTGTGAATTTTGGTAAGTAAATTTATACTATTGTAAATGTACAATTCAAATAGAATTCATGCTCATTTGTAGAAGAAATATCATTTAAATAATAATTACGAAGTTATAGACAAATTATCAATTTAATTTATGTAATTCAAACATCGATTAAAAGATTTAAAACGTGATATTAATATTAATATAAATTATATCATTTTAGTCTCAATGCAATTGATATCGTGGACGTCCATAGTGATTTTGATTAATTAGATAATTGGACTTGTTATTCAATTCTTAACTTTTGAAGTCTTAACTATTATTCTACTAAATGTATCTATTTTTTAGTTATTCATTTTTAGTTTTGACAATAATATCACGTTATTTGTTAATAAATAAATAATTTTAATATTATTTTAATATTTCATATTTTATTAATTAGTTTATTTTAACAATAATCCTTATGGATTACACCAGCTTGAATTAGATATATATAATATTATTAAAATATATTAGAGTTACCGTATTAATTATATAAATATATAAAACATTTGTGTACGCCGAATTAATTATATGATTTGAACGTACGGTTTATCATCAATTTTTTTAAGTTAAATGAGTTGATAGTAATTGTGTTTACAAATTTGTTTGATATACTATTGATCTGGATGAGTGGAATCACTATTATTTGTTTCATTTGTGACTATTTAATTATTGCGGTACAATATTATGTGATTTTGCTATTTTAGCTTGTTTTTGTCTTTTAGATGAATTTGTCACACTATTTAGATGGATTTGTCACACAGAAACAGAGTTGTCACACTTTTTGTGATTACATAACTCTCTGCACTGACACTTGTCTAAATCTGAAAATAAAACCCAAATTATTAATTATAATAATCAAAACATAAAATTGAATAATAAAAATAAAATAGAAAAAGTTACCAAATCAATGTCAGGTGACTTAAATTTCAGTAACTGCATTATAAATGCAGTTAATCTCACGTTGAGGACAATTAAAGTGATAACGACGTTCAGGCGATTGCTGTCGTCTTCGGTTGAATTCACATCCAGAAGCCCCCCAACAAAAGTCACAAAACTGATAAGCTCAGTACACACAACAGTAAAAAGACTGATAAGCCCAGTCCACACAACAATGAAAAGATTGACAAGACCAGTATGCACAGAAGTGAAAAAACTGAAAAGTCAAATATGCACAGAGTATATGAATTGGAACAGAGTATATGAAATCAATAAAATATGATTAACGGTGGGTCTCTAGGTGAGAGAAATGTATTAAATATTGTATAAGCTTTTCAAATAAAGAAATGAAACAAGTATTTAAAAACAATCGAATATAAAAGGAAAAGGAGGAGAGAGAAAATAAAATAAAACCCACCTTCTTCTCCATTAGTTCTCTGAAACTCAAAATCATTTCACAAAATGACGAAGGGATGAAGATCATTGTAATTATATCATCATTATTGCAAATTTTTGATCAAGAACAATCTTCAACAACATTCGTGGTTGGATTTGATGAATCATTTGAAATAAATAAAAAAAGGAAGGAGAAAAAACAGAGTTAAAGAAAATTATAATGGAATTTATGATCGAAAATTTTGATGAGAATTAAGAAAGAAAAGAGAAAAGATAGAATTGGGAAGAAGGAAACTAAAAATTTTTAAAAAAGAAACAAACTAATGCGGGAAAAACATTTTGTATGATTTGAGTTTGGGCTGCGTTTCATCCATAAATTCCTGTGTTTCATGTTGTTGCACCTACATTAGGTGCAAGAGGTTACACCTAAGAATATGCCCATGGCTGCTAAGCTAAATTAGAAACGTAAATGTGTCAGTGTCAATTTGTTTTCGTGTTTGTGTCATAGATAAAGGGATTGTGAAACCTAAACACTAACCTAACCCATTTTATCAAACATTACGTGTTAAGTTTTTTTTTTTTTTCAGATCTAGTTCGTATTGTATTGTCATATCACGTACGATAGATCAAGTTGGCCTCATACTAAAGATTTAATTAGTATCAAATATCTACCAATTTTATTAAGACATTGATTATTTTTCATAGACAAGTTAACTCATGTCAGTTTAATGTTATTCTCAACATATCCATTGGTTGTTGGTGTAGTGGTGATTGGGACTACACTTGGTAGGGAGGACCCGTGTTCGATCCCCCGCAACAACAATCGGGAGGGGACTGGAACCTAACCACCCAGAACTGATCCCCGAATCCGGATTAGCCCAAAGGGTGAACCGGATGGAACACCAAAAAAAAAAAAAATGTTATTCTCAACATTGTCATGTTCCAACCTTTTTAATTGAGCATATTGTGTTGTATTATCGTATCCGGGAAATACAAGTTACTCATCCTGAGTAACAACAAATGTAACTCAAAGGGTACAGATGTAATTTCGTGCTTTTAAGTTGGGGGTAAAAACGTCCACAACATATTTCATAGCAATGGATGAGTTCCTTCCATCCTCAACAACACCCTCCTTCTTCCTCCATTCTCCAACCAGTAATCCTTGGCCCTAGCAGTACCCTTCTTCTTCTCCACCGTTTTTCCTCCTTCCCTCTGCAAGAGTAACACCTCCGCTGGAACAAGATGTTAGCCCTAAGGGGTTGATATGGCCCTAATTAAAACTATTTGTTCCTAGGGTTTCGTTTTGTTCCGCCGCGAAATGGCGTTTAGGGCTTGAAGCCATTGTTATCGAAGAAGGAAGAAGAAAAGGGGGACAACGGGGAAGAAGATCAGAGATCGTCGGTGGACGGTGGCTCAAACGAAGAATGGTGGTGGTGGTGGTGGTTGTGACGAAAGACGAATAACGACGATGGTGTTGGTGTCTGTAACGAAGACGGGAAACGGAGAAGACGAAGGGTAATGGTGGTGAAGCGCAAACTGGTGGTGGTGGTGAAGCCCTGAAGCGCACTCAACGTTCTCCAAGAAGACGAAGGTTTTTTTTTTTAAAAAAAAATAATAATAATAAAAAAATGTGTAAAATTACAATATATGCCACTTGAGTAACAAATTTCGTTACTCAGGCTGAGTAACTGGGGCTTGCTCGTCGTATCTTGTAACCTTAAATTAAATTAAATTGAACCATTAAATTAAATTGGTTGTAAACACTTAACACTATGTTGGTTTTGAGAGTGTGGAGAACGGTTTCAAGAAGGCTAAGGGGGTGCATAGCTTAGGAGATTAAGCTATGGGCTATTGCTTGGTGTAAAGCAATGATGGATATCAAAGGGCTGACTTTAAATGGGCATATCTCAAGATCTATAATTGATATTGAGATGATTCAAGATGGAGGTGATAGCTCGTCTCAAGATCTTTCCAACGCCTGGTCATAAGCTCGATTTGGTTAAGAATCGAGGGAGTTATGGCTGTTTTAAGAAGAGTTGTCTGTGCAGTGCGGGAGTTCGACCGAACTCATGAAAGGTTCGGTCGAACCTAATTACTTCTGAGTATTTGAGGCAGAATGTGTAGCCTTTCGATTTCTAGAGCAGGTTCGGTCGAACCAAGGAAGATGTTCGACCGAACCACCTCATGTTCGACCGAACTCTGGGAAGGTTCGGTCGAACCATCGAGCCCCTGTTCAGCGACGCGATTTCTTTTATTTCGCTCGGGATGTAATTTTAGCCGTTGATCTTCTAGCACTATATATACTCTTGTATTGTCATTGTAGAGTGAGAATGAGATGAATGGAAAGATGTAGAGATAGAGAGAGCCTCATGTAAACCCAAACACTTAGGGTTTGAGTGTTTGAGAGGGTGAGTTTGGGGTGGGAGCTTTAATGGTGATTGAAGCTTGTAATCTACATTGTTTTTCATCAAATTGTTACTCCATAGTGGATTGGTGGGTTTTTCTCCTGGTTCTCAGGTTTCCCACGGTAAATTCTCCTTGTCTTGTTTATTACTTGTTTTTCCGTCTTCATGGTTGTTAATTGTTGTTAATCGCAAACTTAGCTAGCACGTTCGTAATCCCTTTCACACTAATCTACTCTTTTTTTTTTGGTGCGTGTGTGTGTGTGTTGTATTATCGTATCTTGTAACCTTTTGATGGCCGCTCTACTCTAGCTAAGTTAAGCTAAGCTACAAAGAAAACTGTTAGATTCATGGTTTGAAGAAGGCAAATATTTTCAGAAATTTGAAACTTGCAACAATCTCTTATTTTTCTTATTTACATTATAAAATTTGTAGTAACATACATCATTAATTCATGACATCCATATCATGTTTGATCTACTCAAGTTAGACTAAAAAAATTTGTCATTCCTATTTTTCTATATGCTCAAGGTTAAGAACTACTTGTACAGTCGTACATACATATATGTCACACATCGGATTCTAAGCTACTTGCCTACTTGCTCGCTCTTCTGCTCTTCAACAACAGAACCTTGAGGCTTCTGTTCACTTTAGCGCGAAAGGAATCACAATTTGAGTTATAATCTGTCATAATTCTCTACAAAAATTTTATACAATGTTTCTATATCTCGTCGAAATGCTTGGATGATCTACAGAGAAATTCCTTCACCAACTTTGAGAATGCAGCTGAACTGTCCTTCAACAATTCAGATGGAGAGTCATACTCGACGATCCTGCCTGCATTTATCAATCAAATTTGCAACATTTTACTCAGACAACACAACCAGAAGTACACAACAACAGGTTACAGCATTTATCAATATCAGTGTTGTCAGTGGGATTTTTAAACTTTAAGCAGGAAATAATCTTGTACTTCGTATTAAACTTACCTTGATCAAGAACCAAGACAAGATCATTGTCAATGACTGTAGGTATCCTGTGCGCGACAGTAATTACAGTACATCCGCTTGTTTCCTCTCTGACAGTCTTCTGAATCAGATTATCAGTTGCAGTATCAACAGATGCAGTAGCTTCATCCAAGACTAGTATTCTTCTCCTCTGTAGAAGCACTCTCCCTAGACAAACCAACTGTCTTTGCCCTACACTCCAGTTTTCTCCGTCTTCAGCAACTGCCACAATCAGCAAAGATTTCGTGAGAAATATGAAGAAAGTTTTATACATATATAATATCATGAATCAAAAAGTTCTAATACCAGGGGCATCAAGAAGTCGCGCATCCTGCCTTATAATACTAGCAAGACCGTGGCACTTGTTGAGTACCTGCACAAGTTGGACATCATACAGGTTATTACTGTTCTCTTCTTTAAGATGAAATGAACAATTTAGGGAATGCAGTTAAGCTGTTATGTACCTCCCATATCTGTTGATCAGAATGCTCCTCGAGTGGATCCAGATTAGCCCTCACATTTCCTTGGAAGAGAGTAGGGTCTTGGGGTATAATACTTAGCCTAGATCTTAAATCTTTCAGCCCTAACATACAAATATCGAGTCCATCAATGAGAATACGTCCCTGTGAAGGATCAACCACCCGAAAAAGGGCTTGTATAAGAGTTGATTTTCCACTGCCTGTTCTTCCAACAACTCCAACTTTCATCTTTGCTGGTATAGTGCAGGTGATCCCTTTGAGCACCATGGGAAGAGCAGGGGAATACCGGACATGTAGGTTCTCAAATTGAATAAATCCTTCAGTAGGCCAATCTGATTCAGGCCTGCAGTCTTCTATAATCGATGGAGCTTCACTTGGTAGTCGTGCAAAGTCAAGAATCCTTTCGACTGAGATCATTTTGTTCTCCACATTACACAAGTTCCATATTATCCAAGCTTGCAGGACATTCATATTTAGTCCATATGTGGCAGCTAGTCCCGACAAGCCTAATATCAGAAAAACAAACAGTTAATCCAAAAGTAGCATAAGAAACCATCAAAAGCGCTACATATAAAAACATAGACAAGGGAATCTGGTGAAGAAGCTTACTTGGATCAATGGCTGATCTTGGCAACATCACTAAGATGACTAGAACAACGAAGAACACCAAATTGAACAAAAAGTTTATCCTAACAGAAAGCCATTCCATAGCAGCGATGTTGTGGAAGGTAACTCGTGAATAATCATTCACCAAACTAAGAATTTTCTCATAAAAACGGCCCTCTTGATTGAAGCACCGGATAGTTGGAGAACCCACCATGCTCTCAGAGTAATGGTGGAGTATAGGAGATTTTCGAATACCAACCATCCTGGCCAACTCCCTCGCTGTTGTTATATAATACGCCTGCATCAGCAGATTGGAGAAACCATCAGCTTTGTAATGCACTTACAAAGATAAGCATAGAAGTTCACAATATCACATTGTTTGCTTACCTGATACCAACAGGAGATGGCAATAACAGCAACAAAGACAAGAATAATTTGCCAAGCAACTTGGGACATGAGAATAATTATACTAAGTAGTTGAATTAGAGCAAATACTAGTCCAGCTAATCTGTAAGGGATGTCCATATCCACGGTACTTTGGTCTGTAGAAGACTGCAAGGGAGAAGAAACCGAAATAAGGAGTCAGAAAAATACACAAGATTTGTATAACACTATGATAACTAGTTTTATTTAGTAGATTTGTTACCCTGCTGAGTATTCTACTGGTTGGTGTGAAGTCGAAAAAAGATATAGGAGCACGGAACACTGATTTGATCATACTGAGGAACATCTGCTGTGCAGTCTCGATGGAAATCGTGGAGAGAAATATAGTCCTCCCTAATATAAAGACACAACTACCACCCGAAAGCAGAACAAAAATAGCCATCAGTTGTTTATGACTGACTCGACCCTCTTCCTCTGTCGCCCAAGCAAGCCAGTAGCTGCTACCCATCTGTAATCCCTGAAAAAGAATCTGACATAGCAGGATGACTGGAACAAGACCTCCTCTATATGCAGCAGTGATGAAAGTCGAATATACATGCCAATTAACTCGTCCTCTTACAGCTTCCTCTTCATTGCTTTGTGCTAGCTTATCATACTGAATCGAGCATGAAGAGTTTTCTTCAATAAGTTCTGCCAGAGGAACTGAAGATGACTTTGCAGTTGAATTATGAAATACACCATCATTGGTATTTACTTGTTCTAGTGATTTTTGGTGAGCATCCATTTGTCTGACAAGTTCACCATCTGAATCTGTAATCAAATCTTCGTATCTTCCTGATTGAACAATTCTTCCGTCTTTCATCACCTACAGAATTGTAATTAAACATAAGCTTTAATATCGATAAAAAAAAGGTTGAGTTGCGTACTAATCTGACAACACAATTACCAGAACGACGTCCGCTGCATCCAAGAATTCCAGCTGATGGGTTATGTATACCACAGTCTTCTCAGACAACATTTGCATCAGAGCCTTCTGCATTACATTTCCAACTAACTATATCAGTATATATGTAAGCAAAGTATATATGTTAAGGGAAAAAAAATATAGAACTCAAGAATTTCAGTGATAAATAAATCATTCTATTTTGTGCATAACACTGTCAAAGGAAACAGAAAAAGAAAGCTGTAATACTTGCCTTGAACAGGTGTGCACCAGTGAGTGCATCAACGGCGCTGAATGGATCATCAAGGAAATAGACATCTGCATCACTATAGATTGCTCTAGCAAGCTGAATTCGTTGTTTCTGACCTCCGCTTAGATTGATACCTCTCTCTCCGACTACACACATATCAGCATCAGTCCACATCTGAAGGTCTTTGGTTAAGGCACATGCTTCCAAAACCTCCTCATAAAATGCCTTATTCATGTCCTTCCCAAACAATATGTTATCCCTTACTGTACCAGTTTGTATCCATGAATTCTGTGGAACATAGGCTTTTGTTCCATACACCTTAATCTCCCTGCCAGAGATTCTTGGAATTTCTCCGAGTATGCTACAAAGCAAGCTCGATTTCCCTGAACCAACTGACCCACAAACAGCAACCTTGCAACCCTTATCTATTTTCAACTGCTCACTTATTCTGATTGTAGGTTTTCTTGCATAATGATTGCTAGTATCCCAAGTATATTCACCACTTTCAATATCTAGTGCAAGTGTAGATGCTCTAAATTTACGGTATGTCAACAACTTCATCTGATCTTCATCCCTTAAGAAGTTCTCAAGTCGAGCAACTGAGACCCTTGTTTGAGCTATCATTGATATCAGTTCTGGCAGATTATATATAGGCTCTTGCAGAATCCTAAACGTAGCAAGAGCAGAAAGAACAGTTCCAGAGGTCAATGGTGTCTTCACCAAAATGCAAACACCAAAGGTAACCACTGACACTAATGTTGGCGAAGCCCAAAACAAGAAAGCAACCGCAGAACATGTGTAGAGATACTTACTCAACCAAGACTTCTCGGTCTCTCTCAATTTCAAGATTTTCTCCATAAAAGAAGATTCCCAAGAATGCAATTTAAGTACTCTCATGCTCTTCAAAGTTTCCATAGTAGCTTTGATTCTCGAGTCTTTAGCTTCCATGATCTTGGAATGTAGCATCTCTTGCCTACTAGCCAACGGTGTGTTGCAAACCATCACCAAGATCGTAGAAGCTAGAGCAGCAATGGCAGGCGTGGCACCAAGATTTATGTACAGAATAACTAGTGCAAGGGACACCTGCAAGGGAAGTAGCCAAATGCGATGAATGTACAAGAAGAAGTCTCCAAGTCTCTCAGCATCGACGTTAATCAAGTTGATGATTTTCCCATTGCCTTGACCAACAGCATACAGTTTAATGTTAAGAGACTTCTTGTACACCAAGGCAATGATAGCTGCTCTAACCCGAATACCAATTCGAGAAGCACCAAAATACCATTGCCTCTGTGATATTGACTCAATGCACTTAGCAATGAAGAACACTGCAGGAAGGGTCATGCCATCGTGGTAGCTTGAGTCATCAGCCTTTGTCGAAAGGTAGTCAACAAAGTGGGTGATGAGCAGAGGACCCATATATGAAGCAATAGTATTGGCACCTGGAATATAAATAATTAAGTACAATCTTAAAACAGAACAGCATGAATTTACAAACAGCAAGATCAGCACAACAAATTAAAGCCGAAGATTCTTAGAATTCAATAATGTAGTTCATTAAACAGAGAAACATACCAGCAAAGAAGGCATTGGTGAGCAAAGATCTCCACATGCTACAAAACACAGCATTTGACAAGGAGAACACATTGATCTTCTGCTTTCGAAGCGATTCTTCCAGCAAAGATGAGGCATTTTCTGCAGTTTCTGACTGAGGTACTGATGGGATATCAGCTAACACCAGCAGCTGATTCCTACCAAGTCTAAAAAGTGGATTAAGCCACAAAAACGCGATTTTACTCCAAAAATTACAGTTGCTGAAAGCAGAAAACTCTTTAGTACTACTCTCTTGCTCAGGATGCAACAATGGCTGCTCGAGTTCATGTACATAACTTCTCATACAACAACCATACAACCCATTGAAGCATAAAAGAAGTGTCAATGGAAAACCCAAGAAATCAACAAATTCGGCTTCTGGGAAATCTATAATGTTCATATCTATAGATGTTAAATGGGTTATAATATAATGTGTGACCAAAACCATATAAAAAACCAAGGAATAGACCCACCATACAATAAGAACCAAAGGCCATTTCTTGTCTTCTTTGAGAATTTTTTCTCTAGAATAAACAAGAATTAAGGTAGACAAAACCCAAGTAAATGCAGTAGAAATTGAACTATATGAGATAGTTTTATGGCACCAAAACAACTCATACAGACCATAACACAAATATAAGATAGACAATATTGAACTGCAAAATGGTGTTACTAATCTATTGTACAAATTTGAATCATTTCTACCATAACTTGCTAACATTTCTGTGGATTCTACTGCATTATATCTCCTTCTAATCGACTTTTGCAATAACTCGACGAAAACCCATGACAAGAACAATGTACAGAACACTACATTAGCTACCTCAAGAACAACCTCCATTGATAAACACTCTAAAACTCTATGAAAATCAAAACCCATTTTTAGAAACCTGCAAAAAAGCCATTGGAATCAGGCTTAGTTAATTAATATTGGAACTAACAAAAAAACCCAGTTCAGATTACAAGGCCTAACAACTTTGTGAATATATAATAAGACTTGAAAATGAAATAAAAACTATATAGTAAAATTATATATGTATCAAAAATGATTATGTTATGATTACCTGACTAATTCAGATATGAAAACTTTGGAATTTGAATCAGTTCAAAGATTATAGGAGGAGAATTTTTCACTAGCACGTGGCTTTGAGCAGTAGTGAACAAACTGATCTATGCTTTACACAAGATGGCTTGTGTTTTGGTTTGGTCACCTTTATATTTTTTTTTATTTATTCAACACCTAATAATTTTAAATTTATCCTAGAAAATGAATTTTTGTGTAACATAAAAACAAAAAGGGGACCATATTTATATTTATGAAAATACAATTGACTAATATACTGCAGTATAGTGTACTTTCTTTCTGAGTTTTGCTCTCTATGTGACTAAACATGTGTTACATGTCCATATTTATAACATTATTACGTGTGACTTCACATATGTCTTCATTTTGGTGACATTGATTACGGATAAAGATAAATATCGCACAGGCCTATCTAGTTCAGTCGATGAGTTTATGGAGTTAATATTAAATATTTTGAGATCGCATTTTGTTTATAAAGTACTATTTATGTTCAAGATGTTAATCTTAAGACGAAAAAAAATAGATAATATTTAATAGTTATCTTGAAGTAGACAAAATGACAAATTAAGGATGAGTGAGGTGTGTAACATGTATTGAAAGTTGAGAGTTGTTCAACTAGTCTTTTTTGTAAGAATTGTTTGATTGATTTGTGCTTAACTTTTAAGGTGCATCAAAATAACAACAAAGAAGTAAAAGACAAACTTTTTAGTGTGTTAGCTAGATCTAATGTAGATAAAATATTTACCTTATGATTTTAGCTATATACTAGTATATTACATACTTCATTTTTTATTAATTTATTTGTTATTTTTATTTTATTATATCATTAGACTTTTTTATTTCTTATTATAAGCTCTAAAAACAAATGTTGCTAGTTTAAATGTTATTGAATTAGGTTTAAAAACATTATTTTATTCATAAAATATTATTTTGTAAATTAATGAAGACATTAATAATCAAATTTTTCCTGGTATATTTTGTATAATTTATAAATTTTCTCCTACTATTGTTTGGATAACCCAATAATCATATCCAATTTCCAATCTAATATCTTTCCTACCGAACTAGTGGAACGTTGGTTGGTCATTTGATCCTTTGTACACATGGGAAGAGAATAATATAATGTCATTTCTTTAATTTCAGGTCCACTAATTTATTTGTTTTTGAACAATTTTTTTTTGTCAAATGTAGTTGAATCAAATTATACACACTCCTATTATTCACTAGTACTTGAAGCTAACACTTCACCAAGTGCTACTCCAGGTTCGTGTATCTTCAATTGTCCTATCAATTCATTTCAATATTCAAGGGATCTTTACAAATTAAAATCTACTTCCTCTGTTTTTTTTACTTGATCTGTTTTTTTATTACGCTTGCCAATACAAAACTTTAACGGTTAATAACTTCAATTCTCCATAATTAAAAAAATATAAAAGTTATATATTATGATAGTAGTTGTTGAGACGAATTCAATGATCCAATATAAATATGTTTTTTCTTACATATTATTCACAAAACACGGTCAAATGAGGGGTGATGAGTAGTGTAAAAGTCAAAGCGGGTCAAGTAAAAAAAATGGAGGAAGTAGTTATTATCACCAGCCCTGTCAATTGTTGATTAGAGCATTTTATTTGGATGAAAGATTTTTTTTTTTTTTTTTTTTTAAAAAAGGGCTTATAATGATGATCTATGAATATCAAACACATCGGACAATACATAAAAGAACATGACATATCACCTCAATAGAGTGATAATGTTTATGGACATTAAAATCAAAACTTCATAATAAAGTCACATACTTCCTCCGTTTTTTTTATTATTCATCATAAGGGCTAGGTACAAATATTTTGAGAGTGAAAAAAGTAAGAGAGAGAAGGTAAAAATACAAAATTGCTCATGTGACATATTGATAAATTAAAAAGTAGTGTGAAAAGGTAAAGGTATGTTGGGTATTTGTAGTGTGAACACAAATAATTTTTTTTCCTACAGAGAAAATGGTGCAATATTTGTGAAAATTCATAAAAAGGCAAGTGGTGTAATAAAAAAACGGAGGAAGTATTATTTTGCACAATTAATGTCAATAAAAAAAAAAAAGGTTAAATTACATCAAATTTTAGCGAGTATTTTAAGCAATCTGTGACTACTGACTTAGATCAAATTACATCAAATTATTTCGTTGAAAAAAATACATCAAATTCTTTTTTACAATTTATCATCTATCATTAATCAGTCTCTCTCTCTTAACTAGTTGTTTCATAGTTTCTTAATATCTTCTATTGTCCTATTCAACTTTTACTTTTCTTCTCATGTAAATAAAAAAAATAAAAAATAAAAATAAAAACTAAGAGAATAGTGGTGAAGCATCTTCTCAAAGACTAAAGATTAAAGAGAGTACGTGGAAGATAAAAGTAGGCGTGTGCATGCTCAAAGCCAACCCACTTTTCATGTGTGCCCCTCACGTGCTCTTTTTTGGACGTGTTTGCCATTTACAATTAATATTCATCTTTTATTTTGGGAATTTTCATGGGAAGGAAGAAGCAAGCCCTACCGCTTTCCGATTACCTTTGGCCATTCCTTTGATTATCATCTCATAATCTTCTGGTATTAGAATGTACCCGTGTTAATACATTGGATATATTTTACAGAGAAAATAATTTTATTACGTAATTAGTTGGACAGATAGATGTTATGAAAAGTTGTGAGTATAAGTTTTAAAACTAATTATACTTGTATTAAATTATTGGTGAAATGTATATGAATCATATACATTCACTACTAGTAGTCTATACAATGTAAAGATGTGGTATAATGGATTACATTCAGTTTTCTAGTATTGCTATCAATATGTGGATTTATACACAAAAGGATAAATGAATTAATAATCCTACAAACCAAACTTATACCAATCTTAACGATAGCTAATTAATTAATAATTAGTAGTATTAAACTAATAATAAGTACAATTTTAGGTATTTGGAATCTCAATTTTATATACAAGTTGGTCTCTTTAATTTCAATGGAGCTATATGCACCTACAATGCTATTTACTTGGTGATACATAGATAATTTAGATGATTAGATCGGCCTCAACGGTGCATACAAACACTATCTACAATTACCCAGGCCAAAAAAAAAATAAAAAAAATATTAGGCTACCCTTTAAACATTTTAATAATTATTACTCCATATTTTAAATATGAAGTATACAGTTAGAAAAGAGCAATGATACCCCTCCAATCATATAAGGGTAAGGAATTTAGAATCTCTTTGTAGGTTAAGATAAGTCTAGATTCCAATTTTATTCAGAGGCATGTTTATTGACCAACATTAATATTAATTAGTACTCCTTCCGTTTCATAATATTAGTCCCATATATTATTTTGGACGTTTAAAAAAGATCTACCCATATTGAATATATTTCATTTATAACTTGATTTTTTTGGAATTAATTGATTGTAAATTGATAACATGACTCTAAGTAAGGAAATATTTACCTTAAATTATGCAATTATGACCTGTGTTTTCCTAATAAAAAATCAAAAAATTTAAATAAGGTAAACTAATTATGAATTGTGTTGTACTTTAATGTAAGATTTCAAATATATTTCTTTTCTTATTTTATGTGACTGATTCTATATGGGACTAACATTATGAAACGGAGGGAGTATTTAGCAGTGAATTAATATTCTTGAATCATTGTTAATGAGTATAGCCAAAATGAGATCCTCAACTTTCACCAAATTGCATTTTGGTCGCTCAACTTGGTTTGAGTCATTTAGGGATAAGACTTGAAATATTATCACATGGGCTATATAATTCCTATAAATATAGATTTTTATCAGCTAGATCTAATGGTAGATTACTTGCTTACTTGAACAACAAACTAAGTATGGATTTCACTTCCCTCAAAGTGGATGGAATTGAAATCCTTAAAATTCAACTCAATCTGCGAACTTGCTAATGCCTAGCAGTTGATAGTCACCTGGCTCCTACACCCAAAGGTTGAGGCTAAACTCTCTAGCTAAGCTAATGCCATGATAAAAGATCAATAGAAAAAGAGATTCTCACATTCATATACCCCCAATAGGGCCAATTCTTGTCACAAAATTGACCATGATGAAAATAAATTAAAACGAGTAACAAGTCATCAGTAAAGATATGTGATTAATATATATTGTGATTAATATATATCCATGGTTACCCCCATTGACATTATTATTGAATGGTATATCCATTAACAATTACCAAAAACCTATAAAACAAACCAAAAACTTTTTTTTACCCTCAAGTCAAATATCGGACCCAATACAATTATAAAGAAAAAGGGATTTAATTTAATAAGAAAAAATAAAAACTTCACACATTGTAATAGTAGTACGTGTAAAGCTACAACCACATGTGTGAGTCTCTCTCAACCGTTGGATCAGACAATTTTCAAATTACAAACCGACCGTTGCTTTTGGATTTCCACTTGAGACTTGTAATAGTGGAGCCAAAAACCCAGAAAAACTAGCCGTTACCTCTTTTTCTCTCCCCTTTTTTGGTAGAATTTTATTTTAATTCATCAATCGATCAACTTTTAATCCCCAATTTTACAAACCCTTTCATATTCAATTCAATTCACTTCAATAACTAAAACCCTTCAAATTTTTTCATTCATCAGTTTCATTTACACCCACAAAACCAAATCAGTCAAACATCAACAACACCCACAATCTTCAATGGCTTCTAAAACTGTTGCTAAGGATATCATCACTCTTCGTGGCTCGGCCGCAATCGTAAGCGAGTTCTTTGGTAATCAATTTCTTGATTTTTTTCCTTCTTTGAGTTATTTTCTTCCAAAAAAGAAAATTCCCCTTTTTTTTTTTTTCCATTTTCTTAAACCCTTTTTGTTTGAATTTTCAGGGTACGCAGCAAATAGGTGAGAAATTCATCATTTGGGTCAATAAAAGTTTGAATTTTTTCTTTATTTTTACAAATTGTTGATTGATTTATCTTATAATTATTGTTAATTTTGTTATTATTAGTATATTGTATAATCGAGGGGTATACCCAGAAGAAAGTTTTGGGAAAGTGAAGAAATATGGATTGCCATTGCTTCTTACTCAAGATGAAGGTGTTAAATCTTTCATTGCTAATCTTACTGCTCAACTTTCAGGTAATTTATTATTTTTTGAAATTTTTGGGTTTTTTTAATAAAACCCCAATTTTCTACTCAATAAATTTAATTAAATTACTGGGAATTTTTTAAATTTAATGTTCTGGGATTGTTTTTTATATATATATTTGTTGAATTTGGATTGCAGAATGGCTTGAAGCAGGGAAATTACAGAGGATTGTTCTGGTGATAATGAGTAAATCTACAAATGAAGTTCTTGAAAGATGGAATTTCAGTATTGAGACTGATAATGAAGTTGTAGAAACTGGGTATAAAAATAAAAAATTTAAAATATATATAGTTATTTTCCTATAAAAATTATAAATTTTGTTATTAATTTTAATATTGGGTATGATTTAATTTCAGGGTATCAAGGGAAAAGAGTGACAAAGAAATAATGAGGGAAATACAAGCAATTATGAGGCAGATTGCTTCTAGCATCACTTACTTACCTTGCCTTGATGAACCATGTAATTATTATTGCTATGATTTTCTTCTATTGTTATTGTGTAAGATTGAAATGTTTCTATTTTTTTCTTTTAGAAAATATAGTAGTCGCGCATTTATTATATTAGGATGTTCGGAAAAAGTTATCGTAATTTATTGTGTGATTTACCGGTTTTACCCTTACTAAGATCGAGTAATAGAAAGAGTGTAATGTCTTTGTTATGTTACACAGGTGTTTTCGACGTGTTGGCGTACACTGACAAGGATGTAGCTGCTCCTCTCACTTGGATTGAGAGTGATCCCAAATTGATTTCCAACCCCCAAATGGTGAAATTACATTCTTTTGATACCAAGGTAAAAAATAAATTGAAACAGAAGCAGTTAGTTTCTTACATTAATATTTTCCTAACTTCTTCATTAGATGTAAAATGTTGTCTTCTGAGAGTTTTAACACACAAAATAAACTTTTGATGCAGATTCACAAGGTTAACACTTTAGTATCTTACAAGAATGATGATGATGATGAATTGGATGAACAATAATCGCTGACAGTCTGTGATTTTGGAGAAAAATCGAATGAACTACGAAGTATTATGTTTGTTTTCTAGTATGTGTCAATGTGGTAATGTGAATCATTGATTCACAATTTTGTATCTGGGATTTGAAGTTTGTAATTTTGTATTACTATCAGTCACTGCCCTTCCAAAACTATTACCAGTGTTATATGGAGTACTATGTATCTAAAAGTGTTGGATTGAAGTTGATCCAATGTTAGCTGTGATTGTGACTTGTGAGAATACAGAAAACTGCATTCATCAGTCTTTCCCTGAATGTTAAACCACTAAGAAGATAATTGCAAGTTTCGTTTAGCTAGAATTCACCAGTCTTTCCCTGAATGTTAAATACAGATGCACGATCATTGCAGATGTACTAAATTTGCTGAAATTTTATTCATGTTTGAAATAGAAATGCTCATTGTATAAGACTGCATATGTTTATAACTGTCATTAAGAAACTAGTCTGTTGCTAACCTTGTGGTATTATATTGTTAAGCTAATAATACGAGATTCCACAGTCGAAATATAAGAAGTTGAGTATGTAAGGAGATTCCACAGCCATGTTTAAAGTAAAAGGCGCTGACTATAATAAGGCAACTATAGCATTACACAAGGCAACTATATACAATTAGAAGTTTTATAATAAGGCAATCTATCTGTAGTTCTGTACAAAAAGGTCAGAAAATGGATATTTTCTGTCCGCAAATCACTTAAGCTAAAATGTGCTCTATGAAGATATCTGGCGGCGAACAAAAAGTAAGGCACCACCCACCAAGCAAACCAACTGCCCTCAGCTTCTTCTCAAGTCACACCACGATACACTGCATCTGGGCGAAGATCATCCAAATTATCGATATTTCTGTAGCCATTCAACTCCCTAAGACATGACCATCCCCGGCGATGCATTAACTCACGGAAATCATCCTCGGTATAAAAAGTTTTTTCTACAGTGTGGGATATCGTCTGACCGGGATATGAAATGTGGTCTGACTCCTCATAGCACAGCTTAATCGTCATACCTGAAACAAAGAAATTGTTGCAACTTCAACAGGTCAATTGCAGGGGAAGAATAAGGGACAAGGAAGGATGTCACATGCTTCAACACCATTCACATGGTAATTAAATGTACAATGGAATTCATGAGGGGAGGGGCGCAACAAGCTAATTCAACATATACCTTCATCAAGGTGAAGAGTGTAGGTTCCCAGAGGCATGTCCCGGTCAAGGGATCGAGCAACCTGTTCCTCATCCTCCAACCAAAATGCACGCTTTGTCCTTAAACCAAATGCAGATCGGATCACATCTTTGATGGCCTCAGCAGTTCCCTCTACACCAATCCTCTTAGTGTAATCACCCCATTTGACAATTATCACCCTCCCACCAAAAGGATGAGTATCATCACCTGCAAAAGCAAGGTAAAAATTAGTATCAAAACTCAAGAAATAAAACAAAACATGCCTGCTGAAGAGAGAGAGAGAGAGAGAGAGAGAGAGAGAGAGAGTAGGGCCTCTCCTCCCAAGACGGAAAATTAAAAGAAAAGAAACTAAAAGAAGAAATCAAAGGAAAATCAGAGGGAGGAAAAGAAAAAAATACTGGTAAAACCAGCACCAAGAAGGCAAGAAGAAATAACGATTATAAAAAATAAATAATAAAATGGGAAAAAAAAATGATGATGAAAATGTTGAGCTTTATGGAAAAGCTTCCAGATATTAGGATTTTGGAATATACAGAGACCAGGTTCAGGTGAGTTGTCTGCCAGGCTAAAGTCCACAGTCAGCAGTTCACAGTTCACGCGCATTACAGACAAGTTAAGGGAACTATATTCAGACTTTCTGTTAAACTGCCTCTAAGCAGAATCAGTAAGACGCTCACACCAAGCCTTGGCAAAGGCCATTCGAGGCATGCACCAGCTTATGTAGTTACATATAGTGAACCTTGTGGCACCCAGGCATCTCAGCCTCTCCAATCCAGTGAAGTGCATGACATGTGCCTAGTTGCGCACATGTACATTTGAGGCCTGAGTTTTTAAAACTAAGTCTATAACTAACACATGATTCAACCATGATTTTAGATCACAAACCTAGACATCATTTGTCACATCACATAAAAACAGCAAACTATCCATATAACCATCTACAGCCCCATCCCACTCTTCAGACACAAACAAAAAGGAAAGAATAAGAAGAGAAACAGCCGGGTTACTCATTAGTCACTCAACTCTTTATCCCCACCTTCTAAGTCAAGATTTGGATTTCCCTTCAGGCAGTAGTAATTCTGTTCTAAAGTTTTCTCATGTATTGTTCTCAGTTCTCACATCATAAATCATAGGAATATAAGACAGAAGAAACTGGAGACAATATTCAGAAATAAGAATGAATGGTACAACATTGCACTTACAAAAACGCCCCATCTAAATTTATTACTTAGAAGTCACAAATTCCTGAAGGAACAAAATAGAAGTCACGAAGTAAGAAATTGACCTTCCTACATACTCTGGGCCACTAGAAGCCACTCAAATCAAAGTATTATGAACCTTTTCAAACTCAAAAAAAAGCTCTGAGTGAGACCGAGAGAACTATACAAACCCTCTCTTTTTTATCTTCAAGTCCGAAGATAATTTCATAATAGCTTGAGAAGCACAAATCCAGTCATTAAATCCTCCTGAATCTATATTACCTATTTCAGTTTACTTTACAAGAATCCTGATCAGCTATAAGAGAACCGTCAATTAATTCTCAAAAAATCAAACACGAAACCACTCCAAATGACCCTGTTTGGCTGTTTCTTTTTTAATAAAGCTTTAAATCCCTCCTACCTCTAAATAAAGTTGTAGCCATAAAATGCCCTGAATTTTCATACGGGAATGTGATAGAGCTAGTTTGAGGTTTTTATTAAGTAACAAATTCAAAGATATTTAGTTGAAATTATGGAAGTAATATGTCACAAGACTTAAAACTTACAAGGCATGTTCGAGCACCCACATCCAAACTTTTAGATTGCATAAACTAATGGAAGCCTAATAAGATATAAGGCACCGAAACACATCCACATAATTCCCCCTGAAGTATTAATACTCAATAGTCAAACCCTTGACTGTGTTCATATTCAATTGTACCAATCACTTCACTTGAGTCTGAGGCGCTTAGAGCAACTCCAATGGTAAGCTAATTGTGAAATTAGCTTGCCATGCCACCTAGGATTGCAAAGCTAATCTACCTTGTAGCTAATTAATCCCACAATGGTTAAGCTAATTTTCAATAAATTTTTTTTTTTATTTAATTTTTTTTAATTCCCACAATTTGCTAAGAAGCTAATTAGCTTAGCTAAGCGAATAGCTTTGCCCAGCTAATTTGGTAATGCAATTCCAATGGTTAAGCTAATTATTTATTAGTTTCATAAATTGCAAGCTAGTCCTAATTTTCCACTGTTGGAGTTGCTCTTAGCTTTAGATACTTTTTCAAACAGGCAGTCATGTACAATCAATATTTTCCATCCTCGTTGTATTAAAGTGATCTTATGTAATAAAAAAAATAAAAAATAAAAAAAATAAAATAAAATAAAAATAGAACAAGACCTACATTGTAGCTAATCAACCCATTGAATCTCCTAACCTCAAACATGCAACTTATATTTGTTACAGCAATTTTTCAACAGAAAAGATGAAGTTTACAGTAAATAGAGACAGATAAATGATAATGTGAAGTGTGAAGTGTGAACCTCACGATCATTATAACTTTTGATGTTCCTTTGAGACAAGTTCTTTTTCTTAAATTACACAAATTGTGAATTTATTTTGAAGCTCATATGATTCAAGCCTTTTCTCTTTACCTTATTCTTACAGCTGATTTATGTTAAAATCAGACCAAAGTGGACCATAAAAAACTCAAAACAATACCAAACATAGTTATAACGATAAGTCGATAACAATTCACACCAAACAATACATTCAAACCAGACTGCACCAGAAGATACCAGACTAGTCCACATCAAACAGTCAGACAAGAACTTTAAAAAATAAGAATTAAGACCAACACGCCAAATATAAAGTGAAGAAAACATAGCCTCCATGTAAACAAGATTACCATTTCCAGGAGTCTCACGCCAAAATGATGGGGGACAACCCCCGTCTGTTACGGCATCAGCTGCAGTAATGGCAAGAGGATGTCCCTCGTGATCCAAACGCCTCTCCAAGTTCAGAGTTGGCCTCCCGTTAGCTGTACCAAAAAGAAATAATATCATAGTTAGTACATAAATCCAATGAGTACAAACTTTGAAGTTTGAACAGACAAAATGTCAATTCAAAAAAAAAAATCAATTGTAAATACAATAAGCCATTCACAAGAAAAGCAGGAGCAAAAGACGACTGGGAAAGGAAAAAGGAGAAGGACAAAAGAATAATGTCAGTATGCTTCACAACTAATAGATTTTAGCATTTGAACGTGGATGCATGTGAAGGCATTACAATTTTCCCATCAAATAGGACAAGGGCGGGTGCCAACTAACCAATTTCTTCTTCCTCAATCTTAATCTTCATTGGTTACTCAATCTTAATCTCCAATGGTTCCTCAATCATCGGTTCCACAATCATTTGTTCCTCAATCATCGGTTCCACAATCATTTGTTCCTCAATCTTAATCCCCATTGGTCCCTCAATCTTAATTTTCTTTGGTTTGTGCATTTCTAAGATAGAGCAGAAGATATAGAAGGCCAAAACTCAAAGACCAGAGAGATGCAATGTCACAAACGCTGACAAGAATATAGCAGGAATTATAATACTCCGGAGAATCAGATCCAAGATCCCTACACATCAAGTGTACCGAGCTTCATCATTAAAATTTCAAAACAATCTTCGCTCAATTTTCAGAATTTATGGGTTCAAAATCATTAATTGAGGCTTTACTACTATGAGGGTTTTGAAATCTCTTGAGTAGGCTTTTCTCAATAGAACAATTAAACCAAGTATAAGTCAGGTGACACTCGCCTAATCTAAAGGTTTTTTTATTTGATTTCACTCATCACATTAAAATTTCTCTCAGCTTAGAGTCACACTCCAAGACAAGCACACAAGTTTCTGGACACTCCAATTTTATCAATCAAACAATTTCATGTATAACAAACAAAAATAAAGCAACATATAGCCTCATGATATTGTCTCCTAATATGACTGGAAAACACAAGAAAAGTTTTAGGAAACAAATCAATCTTAACAAATCTCATGAATTATTAGCAACAATAAAGCTATAAATAGCCTCACAAAATTGTCCATCTGTCCTATTAACTAAAGGAAACAAAATAAAGCCTCTCATATGACTAGAAAACACGTGGATAGTTTTTAGGAAACAAATTAACCTTACAGCTTTCCTTAACTCTCCTACTGTGTATAAAAAGGTGGATCTACACGTGAGTCTTGAGATGAAAGGGGTGAAGCACTCTTTCTGATCCAATCAAGGCAATTTCAAAGAGGAGTAGCGAGGCACAAAAGGTCCACATAAGCACAGTGAGGTAGACAACATCTTATACACGAAAACAATTTTATATCATTACATGAGCCATGCATTAGCTTTGCACATAGACTCTAGGATCCTTATTGACTTGGTGCTCTGTAGAGATTTTTATTTTTTTTTTAAACATTTCTCATCAAGTGAGATTATGAAACAAAACCAAGCAAGAAACAAGTGAGTGAGAAAATTCTTACTAAGTCTAAGTGTTGCAGAATTCACACAAAAGCAGTCATACTTACAAAAATTATTTTCAAGTGTATAAGGAAACAAAAAGAAAGTAGAAAAATTCAATGCCAAAGGCCCCTAAGCCTTAAAATAGTTATATGCCTATAAGAAATCTATCCTAGTGTAGGAAACCAACTAGCTCTGGAATCTAGTCAGCTGCATGAGAAGCTTGCTTGATAACCACCTCAATTATTTCTCTGTCTACCTTGCAAGATAGGTTTCAGCCCTAACTCAACATTGCAGCCCAAATGGCCCCTAAATAAATAGCTTAAACAACTCCAATAACTAAAATCATCACTTTAGCTGTACAGAAAACCATATTTATCTCTATAAAACTATCAAAGAAAAGTAAGGCCAAACAGTGGACACTGCATCACATCATGGCAGCTCAGATACACTGGTATGGTATTCCACACGCAATCTGAAGCCGCTACATACTATGAAGGTATGTGAAAAAGGAAGAATGTCAATACGACAACCATTGAGGGGCACAACAACAAAGGGGTTTTTATATGAGAAGTAACATTTGATGGAATACAAAGGATAAATAGTTTTTGACATGTCTTAACCTTAAAGTCAGATTGAAAAGGCATTTCAAAATCCCATTGTTCAATGCAGAGATGCAACTACAAAAGTCACTTTCAGAATATTGACAGACCATGCTTTTGTATGTGCACATCCAATGAAGACTTGTCATAAAAGACAGGAAGATTGATAAAGGCAGGCTAACGACAATTAAAAGGAAATGGTCACCGGCATTAGCTACAACAGGCTAGTCAAATAGTTTGGATAAAATCTATCTACCATTCAAATGACCTTGATGTAGTAACATCTCTGAATTTAGATTACTAATCCCTCCATCCCTTAATACAAAGCCTCTTTCTAGCATTTATTACTCACATAATAAAGAGAAAGAGGCTTTTAATTTAGAACGGAGGGAGTACTATGTTAATAACCATAAATTGAAAATGGTATGCAAGACATTAAAGAACAAAGCCAATCAACAGGATACTGTATAGGAACAAGGAAGCTGAACAAAGTAGTTGACGCTCTAGCCAATGAAGCTATAAACAAAGACTAATGAATCATTCTAATACATCCTACATTCCTGTATGAAGGATTAAATGCTATAACCAGTGCTACTTAATTCATAAACCCCCTTGTGTAACTGGAAAAGGTGAATTAATAAATGAAAGTAGTACAATTTGGTCAAATTTACGAAACTAACTAGCGAATTGAACAACACTCTGTTTGCATTATTGCCTACAAACACTATGACATAGTGTTTATGCCATATTATCATATTGAATTTTGAAATATTATTTTATGGTTCTTTTCTTTCAGCAATAGCGGACCTAGAAATTTGACAATGGGGGGACAATTTCGATAATTCAACTAACATCAACCTATTTAAAAAAATTAAAACAGGTACACAATACAAGTAATTTGGGTTTGGTTGGGAAATAGAAATAAGGGAGTAGTCGAGTGGTATGGTTGAAATAAAACACCCCCCAAAAAAAAGGAGTGATGTTACAAGGGGGATTCGAATGCCATATTATCTTGTGATGTTAATTTCTTAACAAACATTTGCCGAAGATGTTCGCTGTAGTCCATGACTCGTGGTTGCGTGGGTGGTGGTTCGTGCCTCGTGGTTGGGAAATAGGAATAATGGAGTAGTCGAGTGGTTTGGTTAAAATAAAGGAATTATATTTTTACCACCTCTAAAAAACAACTTAATTGTTTTTACCACCTCCATAAAAAAAAAAAGTTTTATTTCATCACCACATAAAAAAAATGAAAATTGAGTTTTACCACCAATCACCGCCAACTAGACCTGGCAAACAGGTCATTCAGGTCGGGTTCGAGTCGGGTCAATTCAGGTCGGGTCTAGTTCGGGTCAGCAAATGTTCGGGTCGGGTTCGAGTCGAGTCGGGTCGATTCGGGTTTTGGGTCAAATCGGGTCAACACTTCGGGTCAAGTTCAGGTCGGGTCAAGTTCGGGCCGTGTCAATTCGGGTCAGGTCTGTTCGGATCGGGTCAATTTTTAAAATCAATTTTTGGGTCAATTTTGGGTCGAGTCAAATTCGGATAGAGTCAATTCGGGTCGGGTCTATTCAGGTCAAGTTTGTGCCGGGTCACCAAAATAAATTCATTTTTAAAAAATAGTTTGAAAAATTAAGTAAAATCGTTAAAAAAAAAAAAAAACATGAGTGCCTATAAAGTAGGAAATAAAGAGGCCCTAAACTAGGTAATTCACTATTTCACCCTATTCACTTAGGATTCGGGTCGGGTCACTACGGGTCAATCAATTTGGGTTAAAATTGGGTCAGGTCACTTCGGGTTTCGGGTCATTTCGGGTCAGGTCAAGTTCGGGTTTCGGGTCGATTTCGGGTCAGGTCATTCGGGTCGGGTCACTTCAGGTCATCGGGTCATGTTCGGGTCAACTCTATTTCGGGTCGGGTTCGGGTCGAGTCGAGTTAGTTCAGGTTCGGGTCATTTTCGGGTCAATGATTTCGGGTCAACTTTCGGGTTACGGGTCGGGTCATTCGGGTCGGGTCAATCAGGTCAGGTCAAGATTGCCAGGTCTACCGCCAACTAACGGATTCTGTCCATAAATTCGTTAGTGGGGCCTATCATGTCCACGTGTCACCATATTATTGGGTAATAAAATATATAAATTAATAAATAAAAAAAACAAAACCCAATAATATGGTGACACGTAGACATGGTACGCCCCTATCGGATTTATGGACGAAATTCGTTAGTTAGAGGTGATTGGTGGTAAAAGCCAAATTTTATTTTATGTGGTCGTAAAATAAAACTTTTTTTTATGGAGGTGGTAATACCAAATTTTTCGTTTTTGCGGGTGGTAAAAGTCAAAATAACTTAAAATAAAACACTAAAAAAAAAAAATGAATGATGTTACAAGGGGGATTCGAACCCTGATCTAGGTAAACCTGAAATTGGGCCCCTTGACTATTTTTAGCCCACTACCAACTTAGCTAAGGCAAACAACTTGTTTATTCTTACACTCAATTTTATATAACTATTTTTCCAATTTTATTTTTTTTCCTAAATTTTTTTGTCCTCTGTTTTTTTTTCCCGAAAGTGGGGGGACAATGGTCCCCCCTTGTTCCTTCATGGGTCCGCCCCTGTTAGTGATGATGCTTCTCACAGTTAGAACTTAGAAGAGACCAGAGAGCACAATTAACCCTCTAGGAGGAGTAGCAAGTTGCTTGTGCCATAGTCCCCTTTCCTCTAAAAATGAGCTCGATATTATCACAAATTAATTGCATATACATCAGATAGCAAGCTAATAAAAAATAGACGGCGTGCTTGATCTAGACAAGCTACCAAATGATAGAGATGAAAGAAACTAAAAAAATGTGCTTAAATGCCATAGATGATTGCATCAGAAGATCAAGTAATAGAAATATGAAGGTGAGACAAGCAAAAAGTATTAGCCATGGCAATCTTGCTTCATGGATCAACATCTTGCAGTTTCACTTCTATTCCCTTAACCTTGACATTATAATCAACTATCTCTCTTTCACCTCACTTTAGTAGAACCCTAGCAGGGGATTTTAATCAACTACAACATCTACACTGCACTTTTTGAGTAGTGCTACTCACCAACCATAATTATCATACTTTATTGGTTTTCAGCTCTTACAATGTTCCAAAAACAATTCAAGATACCGATCTTATTTCCATAAATGGGTTTGACGTGTTATACCTTCAATGGGTCCAAAAGGAATAGAAGCATCATCAATACCTGAACAAAGACAATAAATAAAAAGCATCATTAGGAAATACACTATTTCATAATCTTTGCTTTTCAGAACCATCATCACTGACTTCTGAGAAGCGCAAGGAGCCAAGGAATAGCAAAGCAACAGTAGAAACAACAGGAAAACTTCGAACAAGGTCATACTACAGAGGTCTTTATACACATTTTTAGGGAGTTACTAGCAAAAGCATACAAACACTGATTTCAAAATATGACACTGATATCAAAATATGCATCCCAGATCCCACCACACACAAGCGCGCTAAAATAGCTCCCCGGCAAATTCATAAAAGACCCAGATAGCATATGTTTCAGTTCATTAATCTTTATACTCCAAGAAGAGGGATAAATGGCAGAGTACTCAGCATAATAGCTATCAACCTCCATCAGCCAAACTAAGTACTTGGTTCTAAAAAACATGTATGATCAAAGATAAACATGTGAATGATGTGATAATCATTTGAACAAATAGTTGTTAAAGGATCTTGATTCTATAGACAAATAATAATACTGAATTATAAGTGTTGACTGTTGATGTCTTCTTGGTCACAGGCCCTCTCCACATAATAATCACATTTAATCCAATCAATTCAGTAGTCACAAAAAACTTCTAGTTCAAGTGAAGGCTCAGAGCTATAACTCTTATCAGTTTACATGTCCCATTTAGACTTTCTCCACACAAAATTTCAAGATAGAAGAACTCTGCAAAATAAAAGCAGCATTTTTCATACTCATTTTATTGGAACAATCTAAGAATGTAATTCCCTATCCAGATTGAAGCCGCCTCACCAAACAACACCCTGATAAATGCAAAAATCATTTTCTTTACAATCTACCGTCTCTAATCCTTTGAATGAGAAGGTCAAAGAAATTATGATAGCACTATGGACTTATATCAGCTTTCAACAGCTCCTCGAGCCACCCATACCCAAGAAGCCAAGATCGGCAAATATCACCATGAAGAGTCAAGCAACAATTTGGTGAAATTACCAATAAAACATGGATACACATATACTGTTTCAAGATTTCCAAACACCCAATGCCACAAACAACCCCAAAATTCAAATACTCCCCAAATGGAACAAAACCATTCAAGACCCAACAAAATAGCAAAATTCTCACCAGGAACTAAACAATATACTAAATTTAACAATTATCAAAGCTAAAAATAGTGCAATACCCACATATACTAAACAACTAACACCTCAACAAACCCAACTAATAATGACAGAAAATTCCACAAAAATAAAAAGCACAAACCTTTATCAGAGAATTGCAAGAAAGAATCAACCTTAGAAGAATGATTATTAACCCCATCATTACTATTATGATTAGGGCTTTTATACCCAGCAGAATTGGAACCGCAACGATTTCTATCCCTCAAAATCTCTTCAATTTCCTTATAACACAACATCTTAGCATTCCCATTTGCAGCATTACCCATTTGCTGCTTGGCTTTCTTAAATTCTTTAAGCAAATTCCTCCACTTATCAGTACACATAGTAGGACTCCTATCAAACCCTCTATCCCTCATTTTGGCCGAAATCTGCTCCCACAAATGCTTATTTGATTTAGAAGTGTTGAACAGAGAATCCATCTCTCTCCTCAAGCTAATTAGATTCCGGGTTTCGTCTTGAACCCAAGTTTCGGCCCGCTTCTTCGGGCCCGAAGATGACGGTGTTGTCGCCGAAGCGGGTAAACGGTGGGGTTCATGGATTTGGGGGTGGTGGGGGTGGTGGTGGTGGGTGGGACCCACTTCGATGAGCATGTCGTTGTGGTGGTCGTCGTCGGAGAAGTCGAGAGATGAAGGGGGTTTGGAGGTTGTGTTAATTGGGGTGGGGTTGTGATTGGAATCGGAAATGTACATGATTTTTAATGGGGTTTTTTGGGGAAGAGAGAAATTGAGGAATTTTAGGGGAGAATTTGGGAATTAGGGTTTAAATGGATTTGGAAATTTGGGTTGAAATTGAGGAAAGATTGAGAATCTTGAAGAATTTGGCATTGGAGGGAGGTGGGATTCCGGGGAGGTGAGTGAGACACTGGAGTCGGAGACTCGGAGTTAAAGGCTGTGTTGTCTTCGGCTTAATTTTTTACTACTCCGTACTTAAGAGTACCATTTTGTAAACAAATTGAATTACAGAATACTTTTAGGAAATTTAACACCTTTAAGAGTAATTTGTTGTGAAAAAATAGCTTATAAATTTTTTTTTATGAAAATACACCTATTCCTAGAAATTATTTGTCAAATAACACTTTAAGGCGGTTTCCAACCTGTTGACTTGGTTTAACGGCATTGACTACCACGTGGGAGTCACGTGCGTCGATTTACCCCTCCCTTCTAACTCTTTACCCTTTCTCTCCTTCCAACTCTTTACCCTTTCTCTCCTTCCAACTTTATTTTCTCTCTCCTCTCAATTTCTTCCCCAATTAAACCCTTTTATTTCCCCTGTTCCTCCACCCAAACTCCATTGCTTCCCTTTAAAGAAGGTGAACTCCAATTTTGAGCTCCAATTTCTGCAAATTTACTCAATTGGCATAATTATGAAGCATTTAAGTAGATTTAATTAAAGACTTATTTCATTAATTTTGTTGATTTTGCGAATTATAGTTAATTAGGGTTTTTTTAATTCGAATTAGGGTTTTTGATTTGGGGGTTAATATAGAATGAAGCTAGCAGTAATGTCGATATGGTTGCGGCAGTTAGCTACAATTTTGCTGCTGACCGTGGTAGGAGCATTGCAGGTGGGGCAACTGATTACGATTGCTGCCGATGGTACGTTGGCTGCGATGGTCCGACGGTAGTGACGGGTTGCGAGTTGGTGAGTTGCTGCTGTGAATGGGTGGAGAAATGGAAGGTGATGAGGATGTGATTGGTGGTTGATGGCTATGTGTTCATTTGGTGATGGATAGAGTTGGTGGCTGGTTTGAACAGCAGCTAGGGGGAGCAGAGGATGGTGTGTGTAAGTGGTGCAAATGGTGGGGTATATGATGAGAAGCATCAGGGGGACTAGGGGAGGGAGTAATTGAGAGTATAGAGAAAATTGAGAGGAGAGAGAAAATAGAATTTGAGAGAAAGAAAAGGTAAAAAAAATTAGAAGGGAGGGGGTAAATCGGCGCATGTGACTCACATGTGGTGGTCGACGTCGTTAAACCAAGTCAACACGCCTAAAACCAACCTTAGGTGTTATCATACAAAAAATAAGTAGTATTAGGTGTGTTTTCACAAAAAAAACAAAAATTTATAAGGTGTTTTATCACAACAAATCACTCTTAAAAGGTGTTATCTGACAAAATTTCCTTACTTTTATTTATGAAGTATCTCACCGTATGATAAGGGAGGTGATCTGAAAAACTCACCTTATGAGTTTAAGATCACGAGTTTAAGAGTTGATACTTTTCTACTAAACATAGATGATATTAGTTATATATTAAGATATGTATAGGCTAACTCAAAAATCAAATTATTACAATCAATTTGATGCACTATGGAAGTACTTAGAATTTTCAAAATTTTATCTACAATCAAATTTTCAATATCATGAGAGTGAGGGATAGCTCAAGTGATTAGAGCTTCCCTCTCGTTTTCGAGTTATCCAAATTCAAAATCCTACCAATGGATTAGACTTAGCATATTAGCCACGGTTGGATAGTAATTTTTTCACCTTGATTGAAAGCGAAAGAAGGATCAAAAATCATATTGATAAAAGTCAAACAAATGTCTATCCTATTTAAGTAACTTTATAGTACTATCTTTATTCCTTTTTGTTTGTCACGATATCTATTTAAATCGTCCTGAGATATTGCTATGTGTTTTTAATGAGAGTTTGAGACCATTATTTTACTCTCACAAAAAGACTTTAGATCTCATCACTTTTCTCTCTCATTAATTCCATTTAACAAAACTTAGGTAATTATAATATTTTTATATGGCAAATAATTGAGGACGGCGGAAGTATGTATAAAGATATTTTTTTTTTTACACATACGAGTACTCAATAAACTAGATACTCTGTATATAATACGATAAGTCCAATATCTCATGCATTTACACAATAGTGAATTAACCATCAAAAATTATTGCTCCAGATAAAATCTCTAGCTCATATAATCAACCCGAAGAACGGAAGAAGTACAACTTGAAAAAAAATATCGATAAAAAAATCAAACAGCTGAAACTACTTGAGTTTTGTTAGAAACCCCAAAAGGGCCAAAAACCCCCCATTTTCGCTGTCTACAAGAAGAAAGAGAATTTCAGAAAATGGCTTAAAGCTCAATCTTTTAATTACCCTTTGAAATTACTCAAATTTAGAGTATACCCCAGAAATTTTTCTGCAACTCCTGCAAATTATATTTCATCTCTTCTCTTAGGTAATTTCTCGAACACCTTATCTTCATTCTTAAAAAAAAATCAGAACTTTTTAGCTCTTTGTAATTACTTGATGCTGCGTTTTTTAATGTAGTTTTACATATTTCTGGAATCTATTGGTTGCATAATTACTTTCTGGGTGTGATTATAATTGAGCTTAATTTTAGTTTTATAGAGGTGAAAATGTCCATGATGAATAATTCATTAAAGGGGTTTGTTTAATTAGCATGGAATTAGATTAATTAATTATGTCAAACTAAATGAGTATGGGAAAGTTGGAGTTGGAAATTAATTTCTTCGTACTTTGGTTGCTACATTTGCGTAATTGTGAATTTTCCTGTTTGTCTGATTTTACACATTGCATGATGCATTTTGAGCTACCTGTGTATTAGTTGCTTGATTTCAATTATTTTTAAGACAAACAACATTTTGATATTAGGTCAAGAGTGTGGTTCGTATCGATGACGGTCATTGATAAGTGTGGAGTTCTATATTGTAGTTAGACTTTCATCCTTGAGTGAGAAGATGAAATAATTCAGTCTTCATATAGGTCGAATCTGCTCACGGATGGAAAATTAGTTGGTTATTGATTGTGTATACGCGGAACTCATAAGGGACTGATTATTTTTTGTTCAATATTGGGGATTTGATAATGTAGTATAATTCGGGAAAGTATATGATCAGACTCAACCGCCTCATAGGACTCCTAGTCCTAGAACAAAACAACTCATTGAAGATATGGACCCTTGTAAATCATAGATGCTCTCATCACAATTCACATTATTGCTCATTAACAGTCACTAAGCTGCCTAAGCTTTATATAGTGAACTAACAGTCTTAAGCAAATTTATCCGAGGTACATGTACTGTCTCTGACACTATTTACTTGTGTCAGACACGGGTACTGATACTTTTTCCATGGTATTAGCCCAAAACGAAATGCTTATACCCATGTTTGAGTAATTTGAGCGAAAGGAAGAGTCTGATTGGGTAAAAACTAAAATCTAACATCATGTGCCACTATAAACTTATCATAAGTAATGGCATCTTGGTATTGTTATATACGGAGTACTCTATAACATTAGGAGGGGAGTAACAGAATCTACAATGTTGTTTTCATGTTTTAAGGCTATGAAAATATGCTAGTTTTAGATACTTCCATCAAGAGTATGTGTTCAAGTGTTTGACTCAGGCACTCAACTCTTTGTGAAAAATTTCCATAACTTTACCCTAAAATGATGGGTCAAAATATCTTACCCATGTCCAAGTGTCCAGGATTTATCACGGGTACTTGAGGATAGTAGGGAAGCAATAAAGAGCTAGCTATGAATGAATTCCTGTATACTTATATCAATTATTAGTATCCTGAAATTTATGAATGTGTTGTTAGTATATTTGCTGCTCATGTTTTTTTTCATTTTCCCCTGTACTCTACTTTGGTGCTGAACTTTAGGCCATCAGTTGGTTGACTTGTTGTGCTTTACCCAGTAAAACAACATAGTCACCAAAAGGCTAAACAAAAATGCAAGAGTTTTTGGACTTTGTTCTAACATTTTCAATTTATTTTCAAATTCTAGGTAGAGGCTGAGATTCGAAGTCAGAACCAATGTCCATATGTTATTACTCCTTATCATGTTACTTTGAAGTAGAACTGAACCATCAAAATGGTGTGTCAATTTAATTTCAGGGCAATTGCTATTGAGTGCCTGACACTTCCAACAATGAACAATGCCTACATGTCAAGATTCTGCAGCATCTCTCACACTGCTGCCATTCCGCTGCCCTCAAGAGGAAGTGTTGTTCTTGAACTATTTAGAAGCTTCTCTACCTGTAGTCCATTGGTTGTTGTTCCTTCTAATCCTTTCATCATCAGAAACTCCCAAGCGTTGACTGCTCAAATCTCCGCATCTGATACAACACAGCGTTCTGAAGAGTGGTTTGCGCTCCGCAAGGACAGGCTAACTACTAGCACCTTCAGCACTGCTTTGGGTTTCTGGAAGGGGACCCGCCGAGCTGAGCTCTGGAGTGAGAAGGTTTTTGCTTCCGATGCCACAACTGTAGCAGATTCTGCAAAGCGGGCCATGGAGTGGGGTGTTCTCAATGAAGCACCCGCTATTGAGAGGTATAAAAGCATTACTGGGCATGATGTTGGTTACATGGGCTTTGCAATTCATTCTGAGCGAAGATTTGATTGGATGGGCGCTTCTCCTGATGGCCTTCTTAGCTGCACTCCCGAGGCAGGTATCCTTGAAGTGAAATGTCCATATAACAAAGGGAAGCCTGACTTGGCATTGCCTTGGTCAACAATGCCTTTCTATTACATGCCCCAAATCCAAGGTCAAATGGAGATAATGGATCGAGAATGGGTGGATCTGTATTGTTGGACCCCAAATGGGAGCACAATATTCAGAGTATGCAGAGAACGAGGATATTGGGAGCTTATACATGGAATTCTGCGCGAGTTTTGGTGGGAAAATGTAATTCCTGCAAGAGAAGCTTTATTGGTAGGTGGGGAAGAAGCAGCAAACTACTATAAACCTGCACCCGTTCACAAACAAACTGGTCTGGTGATTAGCAAGAGCATTAGTTTAGCAGCCGGGGCCAAACTGTTGTGCAAGGAGATAGCAGGTCATGTCGAATTCTTTACACAATAGATCTCCAATTAAGATAACAATTTGATAATTCCACCATGGGTTATATTTTCCAATTACAAGCTTTTGGTGCAAATTTGTATTCTCTTCAATTTAAAGTATATCTATAGAAATCATGTTCAATGTTTAGCCTGCACCTGATATGGAACTGAACTCTTGAGCATCATAATTTTGTTAAATTTACAGGTAGACCCAAATTTGAACCAACCTGAATTTGACCCGATCATTCCATCAAACCTGAAATCATACCAGATGACTAAGTACCTAAATAGGACCTAAACTAAATCGATTTAAACAACCCCTTAGGCAACTAAACTGTGTACAATTGTAATTGCCAATTCTTGTGGAAATATCAGATTATCTACTCTAAAACATATGGCTTGTAAAACAGGACCTGGTCAAAATTGTAGTATGAGATAAAATTAGACAGAAGTCTATAAATAACAAATCCTCTTTTAAAAATAATCTTATTGATGCAGAGAATCTACCAGCTAATCAAAGATTTGTATAGACAGAATCATGCAATTTATAGCTGCATAATAAAGGTTAAACTGCATCACCTAAATTTGGTCAGATGAAATCTAGTTCTTAATCCTAAAATCAAAGAAGATTTTTCCAAAAACAAAGAAAGGAGACGAGGGAAGATGGATTCTGGACCATCCTGGGCTGATCAATGGGACAGCAACCCAGACCCGCCATCGTCTTCGTCGAAGGAAGATAACAAGAAGAAAGATGACAGCAAATCTGGTAGGAAGAGACTGCAAGAAAAAATCTTGAAAATATTTGGCAAAAAACCTCAGAAGTAGCTCATAATCATGCCATCTTGACTATGTTTTGGGCAGTAATTTTTGCATAATCCCATGTTTTGTACATTAATCTTACTGTACTAAATTAATAATACGTTCTCGTTTTTTCGTTTATCTCATTAACAAGTTTGCTTTGCCTTTATAATGGGTTAAATCTTGTTCGCTTTTTAACCTCGTATTAATTTTGAGTTTCTATACACTTTGTTAAAATAAGATTCATTTAAAGGATTCATAGACAATTCTTAGATACACAAAATTTGTTTATCACATGACAATTTTGTAAATAAATCAACAACTTTTTTGATAAAAGCGGTCCCAACGTGACGATGACGGGATAAAGTTGTTAATTTAATTACCAAAATGTGATTAACAAATTTTGTTTATCCCAGAGATTACCTGGGGCTACCTCTTATTTAATAGTGTTAAGACCCCTTTTATAATTGGCTAATTGCTAATAGAAGATAGTTCAAAAACATTATGTGGTGTGAAAGGAGTATAAAGATAAAGTAGTGTTCTCCCCTTTCAATTTAATACTGTAAATATAATAATTAAAAAAATTAATAAATTTATAAATTTTTGATATATTCTTGTATTTAAGAGTCTTAATTTTGATACTCCGTATTAATTTAGATGCATGTGAATTGAAGCTGTACAATCTTGATACCTTGGAATTCAAGAGCATCAAGGCAAGAAAAACGTACAAGCTAAACCTTTCCAATTGGTTTTGTCCTTCCTCTTACGCCAACAAACATAGATAATTAGGTTAGAACTTAGAATTTAGAAATATAGAATCTCACCTTTAACTGAATGTCAACCAAACCATAGTTTTACTACTTCCGGTTCATTTTTACTTACAACACTATAAAATTTACACTAATTACATTCTTACACTTGCCTTATTTATTGATTTATATCTTGACAAATTATTGTCATGTGAGATTTCGTTAGAACCGTCTTAAATGATTTTTTTCACAATATCTATTTTTTTTTTTTTTTTACATACCTATAATGAAGATATAGAGGAGTAAAATTGTGTATTGCAAATTTATATATCTATAAAAATTAGATATTTTGATATCACAATATATAATTTTTATACCCCGGTGCAGTGGTCCACAGGTCGCTTTGTATCCTCAAGGTGCGAGCCTTGGCATGACCTATTCCCCACCCCTTATCCCCAATGCATTGCCAAGTGCCAACTAGGTGTCCAGAATATATGGAATTTTATTGAAGTTTTTTTTAAAAAAAAAACAAATATAAAATTACTCCGTATTAAGTCAAATTAATATTGGTATACAGTTATACATTATAATTTATTCTACGGTCTACAAATTTACAAACATTACAAATTCACAATATTATGTCCCTTTTGGCACGCTAAATCGGAAATTAGGACAAACAAAATAGAGAAATTAATTTGTTATTTCAAAACGCGGCAATAAATATCCTATGAACTTTGACATTTTCAAAATCTTCTACGAAGTAGTTACATGATTATTATTTCTATACTTATAAACAGAGTGAGATCATAAAATGAACTTTACAAGTTTGCAGTTAACTACAATTAACAAACATACAAAAAAAATTGATATTTTATATAGACTTCCTGTACCAGCAATCGAACATTCAAAGGTCAATTTTGATAGTCAATATTTAGGCGACTATCAAAAGTTCAAAACCAAAGGGACTTGCAGCTGATTATATTGACTAGCTAAAGGATGAAAAACTGAATACTTGAATCTAGCATACTAAGACTCAACGGATGAACCAAAATCGAGTTTTGGTGTGCCAAAATCATTTCTCAGAAACTAAAATCCAAAATATTTAAATATTTATTTTCATAAACAACCAAATGATCAATGTTTTACCCAGCAAACTCGGCCAGGGAAGTACAGCTAGTACAGGATAAGATACAATTATCCACATATACATACCATAATTGATCAGACTTTGAGATTTCAAACCCACAACACTCGGCCAAAAAAAAAAAAAAGAACTAATGTATGTGGGTTCCTGCCCTCAAGTCTGAGCAAGACAAAATTATTCATGACAATATAAATCTTGAGTTTTTGGCTTATTATTACAAACAAAAGTCAATCCGCCTGGAGTACCTGACACGAGCGGAGAGAAGCATAACAATACAGTGCTCTGATAATGGCATAGACAAGAAGAGCACGCATGAAATGGAGGCTAGGGTAGGAGCCCTGCGACATCAGCCACTTTGATACATCTCTAGACAGTATCAGCATCTGAACTGCTTTAAAGCATCAACAAACAGCCTAACTGTCATGTGGAAAGGCAACTGACTGTTCCTTAAAAGTTTCATCTTAAGGAAAGTATCTCCAGCAACAACAGAGATGTCATCGACCTTCCATCTCAGCGCAATCAATCTAGCGTGTACCAAGTACACTGAACTGCCTTTTTCTTTAACCAGCTACAATAAAGCAAATTAAATGAGATCATAACTATGTAGTATTGAGGTAACTACTTAGGGAGGCCAATCAATACCCCCCCCCCCCCCCTCTATCACACATCAATTTCTAGCCTTGTGTGGTGATATCTGCTTCCAGGCCAACCGAATGTCGTACTTTCAGCAGCAACAGCAAAGCAAATCAATGTCAACCACCAAGAGAACCACCAACAAGATAGTGAAATGTCAACAAATTTTTAAAATTTTCTTTTTACTGCATATAGGAGTATGATACAACAGCAGCTCCATAACTCGGAAAAACTTGAACTGCAGAGTTCATCCAGAAACAATAAGGATCCACATGCAACCCAAGCAAGATCAGCGTCCATCATGATGACAACAGCAATGTACGAGGCAGACCAAAATCTGTACAACTAAAGTTTACTTACTGAATGCCTTCATTATGTACTACATCAAAAATGCTAGCCTTTGGTCATAGAACTCCAAGCAAAAAAACCACCAACACAAAAAAAAACCACGATACACATACCCAATATACCCCTAGCCATGAAATGAAGCAGATGGCTCCTGATCAATGACATGCTGAAGAGGGCTGACCCCCACATCTGGCCTCTCAGGACAATGCGGTACTTGGTTCCAACAATCAGCGCAAAGTGAGTCAAGACTAAAGGTCTCCTCATACACACAATCATCATTTATACACTTCCCACACTCATAACACCGTGCTATACAGAGGGTGCAAGCCCGGCACAGCTCAGCGGCATGGTTTTTGCCTTGACAGCCATCAGCAGGGCAATCATAGACCAGCCTCATATTTTGGCACCTTGGACACAACTCTAAGTCAATGGGGCGATCATCTTCATAAGAAATATAAAAGTTTCCTCTGTGATAGAAGTGTGGCTTGGGACGATTATTTTGTACTTGATTATGAATGTCTAATAATGACATCAGCTCTTCAAAGTGCTTCTGCGTCACACCAAGACGCCCACCAAATCGGAGATATTTTATCCCATTGACAGCCACTGTTTTGAAAGCCCTTAAGCAATTCACTACACCATCATTACTTAGTCTTGTACATCCTGGAACACCCAACTGTAAAAAAAGGAAAAAATGTTTAGCAATGAAACACAAATAACAGTCAAGCTACTTAATTTCAACTTCAATTAATTCTGATATAATGAAGAAGATACATACGAACAACAGAATAATTCATAGAATGATATTGAGCAGGAAATCAAGGTAAGTTACAAATTATCTAAATGCGCAGCATAAAAGCTAGAAAACTGTTATATCAACAGTGTTGATTATGTTCTCGACAGAATTACATTATTAAATGGCTGCCCTTAGAGAACCCATAAAGCCACTTTGCCTCATATTGCCCTCCCTTCAACAAAAACACTTGTACATCACCTCAAAGGCTCCAATCATTCTTTTAAAAAACAAATCCTGGCGAATGATGATGAATAATTTTCCCAAAAATCCTTGTTCACATAGCAATTCATGATGCACTATAGGATATCATAAGAGTCAAACACACACATTCAAGAAACCATTTTTGTCTACACAAAATGAACATAGCCAATGCCATAAATCAGTTACAACCTACAAGTGTCTCCTTCCTCCTTAATATGATAATACCCACAATGGTGATTATCACCTAGTCAAGAGGGTGCCCAGAAATAGCACACATCAACTCTATTGATTTATATGGCTTCTTTGACAACTTGAGAATTTATGAAGAAAAAAACCTTTTGGAAACAAGGGGAGGAGGGGTGGAAATAATCTAAGTAAGGAACGGTGGGAAGAACACAGAGGAAGAAATGGAAGACAATGCACATTGATCTTTGGATACACAGGCATAATTTGCTTCTTATAGTAGTAGTTTCTCTTGTCAATCCCTCATCTCTCTTCTACTAGCACCAAAATTATAAAAGATAGGTCACTATAATTAGATGCGAAGCAAAAAAAGAGTAATTCTGACAGGATTATTAACTTGGATACTCGCCTAAGTTAAATGAACTTGAACATGAACAAGCTAATACTCGGCTAGGCTCGGCTCATTTACACACCTATCTTACTCCATGGGGAGATCACAATCCATAATCAAGCAATCTATATCTCCCACAATGAGGAATCAAAATATGAGAATCAGAGTCCCAGCATTCAAGTCCCAGCATTCAAAGATAACCCTATAACGTTTCACTTGATCTTATATATTCTAAATCACTCATATTAGATTCAGTATAAGGTTTTTATTCCACTATCTTTACAGTCAAAACAGGGAGCCATAGAAGTGTTAACAAGCATTACCAGACTGCAAGAACAATAAGAGAATGCAAGAAAAAAAAACATGTATATTAGCATAGTGCTTACCTTGATCAACCTCAGGTTGCTAAGGAGGACACGCATCAAACCATCATCTGAGATCCGTTGGCAGTTCACTAGGTTCAAGCAGTGAAGGCTACCTTGAGCCCTGTGGGTTAATTGCAGAAGAATGTCATCAGTGATCTTCTCATTGAGTGGACCATCAATATGAATACTTCTCCAAAGAAGGGGGTCATTTCGAACTGTGTGGCACAATGACTTGCATACTCTTTCAACAGAGAGCAGATCACGCACACCCAGATAGGCAAGAGCATAGCTCAAGGCTGGATGAGGAGCCTCAGAAATATCATCAGTATCAAAGGTTGCCTCAGTACTGTTCCCATGATTATCATCATCTCGGTCCAAGATATCATTAGATGTACCCAACTTAGAATCCTCCAAGGTACAAGGAGCTTCAGATATATCACCAATATCAGCAGCCGTCTCAGTACTCTGCACATAATTATCATCAACCCTGTCAAAGCTATCAAACTTAACACGATCCAAGGTACAACCAAAAATAACACCTTGATTATACACCAGATGCTCTAATTCCCCATTCGGAAGATACCCATCAACCCCGGTAATCTTCCAGTGGTTATCAATCCTGTCAAAGCTAGCATCACCAGTAGTACCAAACTTAGCACCCTCAAAGCTAGCATTATCAATAGTACCAAACTTAGCAACCTTTAAGGTACAAGGAGCCTCAGATATATCAGCAACTGCCTCAGTACCCTTCCCATGATTAAAATCACCCTTGCCATCATTAGCAGCACCAAACTTAACACAGTCCAAGGTACAAGCAAAATGGACACCTTGATCATACGCCTTTGGAAGATACCCATCAACTGCGGTAATCTTCCAATGATTATCAAACCTGTCAAAACTAGCATCATCAGTAGTACCAAACTTAGCACCATCCAAGGTACTGGTACAAGCAATGCCAGCATTGCCTTCATAGTCCGACCGCCTTTGTAATCCCTGCTCCGGGAAAAAGCTATCAGCCCATGTATCTTTTTCAGGAAACGTCTGGAATTCCATAGCCGCCGAATTCCACCAAAAATTCCATCCGGCAAAAAGAGGGTAATCCCCTTTACAACTACCACCCTCGGCCCCGCCATAACCACCGTAATCAGCTCCTAGATCCTCAAGCCACCCCGTGATGGCGGTAACCGTGGAGCTTATATCCATCCCAAAAGGATCAGCAGGCAACAATTCACGAATGTCCTTGTCCTGTGAACCACCCTGACCTATATTTTCCTCAGCAAGATGAGCTGGAAAGATCGGCCGATGTGAAAAGTTCAAAGCCATCCTATCCTTCAACTAGATTATCCCACAAAACAACAGATTCTCTCTCCTACCAATCAACCCCTTCAACTTAAAAACCCTAGATTTCTCTTCTATTTTCTTATTTGCATAATTTATACCAAGAACAACAAAACGAAATTAAAGGGAAAAAGGAAAGAAAAACGCAATAATGCAATTATGGAAATAAACCCTAATTAGTGGAAAAATTGAACAAGAAAACCCTCAATTTTCAGATAGCAAACCAAAAAAAACTGCACCAAAAATATCACGGAGTTTCTTGTATAGACAACAGCTGGCTATACATAGAATAATAAACAAAACAAAACCCTAAAAACACCAAGTAAAACGATAGATGTGAATTCTTCTATACAAAATAAGCAAGATGATAAACAAAAACAGGCAATTTCTACTTTTTTTTATTTTAATTTTTAATTTTTTTGAATTTTTCAAGTATGAATTGGGGATAATATCAAAAAACCTAATTGAATTAAAACTAGGGTTAGCTTCCAAATTACTAAACAGTAATACTACAACTAGAATGAAATTTCCCGAATCGGAATCAAATTGAATCGGAAAATTACAATGATAAAGAAGAAAGAATCTAACCTCCCACCTAACCACCAAAAAAATTTCCCATTTCGATTAAAACCCTAAAAAATCTAGCAGAAAAGGGAGAGAAAATTAAGGAAAAATCAATGTACCTGGGAAAATCTAATACGATCCAAAGTAGAAGAAGAAAAAAAAAAAAAGGAAAAATGAAAAATGAAAAAACGAAATGGAAAATCGGAGGGTTGAAGAGGAGAGAGAAAGTAGAGAAATGTAGGGGATTGGTGAAAGAGGAAAGAGAAAGAGGGAGAAAAATTGGAAAGTGTGGAAATGTAAATATGACGAGAGAGAAAGAGAGGGAGAGAAAAGGGCACGTGTTGGGAAAGGGAGGTTAAGGGGTTGTGCTGTTTCTTTGATGTGGCGGGAGTGCTCAATGCATTGCCTCTTCTTCTTTTTTTTTTACTTTACCCACAAATTGATACATTTTTATTACTTGAAACTTTCACGAGGCATTTATATTACGGAGTATTTTTTTATAATTCCGACCTCAATAAGGTTCTTAAGAAATAAAATGACTCTTAGAACCTTAAATTGAATATTTCTCGACACGTAAATCGATAAAAAAGTTAAATCAGCTGTAATTTGCAAAAAAAATTTAAATGGCTGCAATTTGCATGATACAAACTTTAAATTGATGCAATTTGTAAATTTTCCTTTTATATTCGGTTGTTTTTAAATACTTGTTTCATTTCATTATTAGGAAAGCTTATACAATATTTAATACATTTCTTTCCCCTAGAGACCCACCGTTAATCATATTTTATTGATTTCATATCCTCTGTTCCAATTCATATACTCTGTGCATTCTGGAATTTTCAGTCTTTTCACTTTTGTGCATACTGGGCTTGTCAATCTTTTCACTGTTGTGTGGACTGGGCTTATCAGTCTTTTTCACTGTTGTATGGACTGAGCTTATCATTCTTGTGACTTTTGTTGGGGGGCTTCTGGATGTGAATTCAACCGAATACGACAATAATCGTCTAAACGTTGTTATCACTTTAATTGTACTCGACGTGAGATTAACTGTATTTATAATACAGTTACTGAAATTTAAGGCACCTGACATTGATTTGGTAACTTTTTCTATTTTATTTTTATTATTCAATTTTATGTTTTGATTATTATAATTAATAATTTGGGTTTTATTTTCAGATTTGGACAAGTGCCAGTGCAAAGAGTTATGTAATCACAAAAACTGTGACAACTGTGTTTCTGTGTGACAAATTCATCTAAATAGTTTGACAAATCCATCTAAAAGACAAAAACAAGCTAAAATGGCAAAATCACATAATATTGTACCGCAATAATTAAGTAGTCAAATCAAATTGAAAATCAACAAATGAACAAATAAATAGTGATTCCCCTCATCTAAATATTGATCAATGGTATATCAAACAAATTTGTAAACACAATTACGATTAAATCATTTTACTTAAAAAGAATGATGATAAACCGTACGTTCAAATCATATAATTATTTCGGCGTAAATAAATATTTTATATATTTATATAATTAATACGGTAACTCTAATATATTTTAATAATATTATATTATATATATCTAATTCAAGCTGGTGTAATCCATCAGGATTATTGTTAAAATAAACTAATTAATAAAATATGAAATATTAAAATAATATTAAAATTATTTATTTATTAACAAATAACGTGATATTAATGTCAAAACTAAAAATGAATAACTAAAAAATAGATACATTTACTAGAATAAAAATCAATTATCTAATTAATCAAAATCACTATGGACGTCCCCGGTATCAATTGCATTGACACTAAAATGATATAATTTATATTAATATTAATATCACGTTTTAAATCTTTTAATAAAAAAAAGTAATTTAGACAACACGTAAATACCTTGCTCCATCATCCTCTAAGGCAACAAAAGGAGAATTGAATATTTAATTGTAGAAGTCGACTAAAAACATTAATGAATCCATTGCATATAAATGCAACTATTTTCAAAAAAACCTTGAAATATGTTTGATATATATAGAGATTTTGCAAAAATATACATATAGCGAATGAATCTAATATTAGTGAATTCTCAATTGATAAAAAGTATGCAAAAATATACATATAGAGAATGAATTAAAAATATACATATAGAGGATGAAACAAATATAAGTCTCTTGTTAAATGAACATTTTCTATTACATTTTGATATGTAGAATCATTCTACTTGTTTTACATTTATACCCTTAAATTTATATATAGACTTATGATTTTTGTGTGGTTTTCTTGATACACATCTTTTCTCATTATGTACATCGTCGTTTTCACATTTCTTATTTGGTTGATTTATGTAGTGAACGATTACATTTTTGTAAAAAATAATTATTTGCAAAATCAAACACTATAAACAAAACTGGATAATTGAATGAGCATTTACAAATACAAATATGAACACATTGTTGAAAATGAACATAGCTCAATATGATAATGAACAACTATCAAAATCTAAATGAACATCTCTGAATATGAAAATGAACAAGTATTATTAGTCAAATAAACATTTTGCAATACAATGACAAACAAATTAAATTTAAATTGAACAATATTCAACATTGGTAATGAACAAGTGCTAGTGTTTAAATCAAGAAAACAACTTTTGATGTGATAAATTACTATTATTTAACATTAATGAACACCTTTCAATATATAGGAGAATGAACAAGTATTAAATTTCAAATGAACAAATATGTTTTTCTCAAAAAAAAAAAATAAAAAAAAATATGAACATATATGTTATTTAACGTAAAGAGAATAATGAACACGTATATGTACTATAAGATTTAACGGTTCACTTTCATATTTATAAAACAAAATTAAATAAAATTCATATTGTTAACAACGTTGTATTTAATAAACAGAATTTTAAGACGTATGTTTTTGCATACATACATCTTACTATAATACTTACACATAACGCTTGAAATGAACATTATTTGATGATACAAAAATGAACATTTGTTGAAACATGAATAAAACAAATGAACATTTAATGATGCAATACTTCTTATAATAAAAATGATTTGAATGCAATTATTAATTGCTCCATTTTTATATATCGAAAATTTTAAAAATATAAAAATAAAATATTAATTTTAACAAAAAAAACTCCTTGTAATAAAAATAAACATTTAGTGATACAAAAATGATCATGTATTAATACAGACATGAACATACTATAAAAACTTTTCGAAAATTCATAATTGAAAAGGGGAGGGAGCAGGACACGCGCGAAGGATGTGTGTGTGGATAGGGGGTGCATGTAGTGTTCCATGGCATGGGGTGTAGGTAAAAATTTGTACTCAAACCAAACTTTAAACGAATCGAACATCAAGTGGTTTGCAACCAAACTCAACTCATTAGAAATTATTTAAATTTTTTTTTGAAGAAAACTCATTAGAAATTCTCTATGGAATGATTTTGATTCCTTTGTGAATCATAATGTAGACACCCATTTGTGTCTCCCCAAAGCCAAACCCGGTGATGAGTGCCTTTCACGTCGAATCATAATCGAATGAAACGAAAGTGTGGAAAGGTCTAGTGTAGCAGAAAGTTTTATTTCTTTTTCTCTTCTCCCTGTTTTTGAAAACTTTATTTTAAGAAAACAACCAATCCAGTTTGGTTGGTCCATGATATGGGTCCAATAGTGGTGTAGTTGGATGAGGCTTGCAAATACCTTTCCAACGATATATTATAAGCCCATCTCCGATGAATATTGAGGAAGTTATGGCCAATTTACTAAAATGGGCCCGGTTTGAGCTTTAAGTACGGCCTAATGATCTAGGAGAGGGCCTAATATAATTTATCATTCCTAATGCAATTAGGAATGGTTTTAGTATTTTAGAACATTCTAGAAGGTCTTTATCATTCCTGATTCAATTAGGACTCTTCAGAGTTTTAATCAAGATCAAATAGCATTTTCGATGGGAATTATATTATTTTATCTTCCAGTACGGGAAATTTATCAGATTTTCAAAAACGCGTTGAAAACCGTTTTGGCGTCCAACCCCAGGCCTTGGCGCCTGGAACCAGGATTGGCGCCAGGCGCTAGCCACTAGAGTTGGCGCCAACTAGCCAAGGCTGGCGCCAAGGTTGTTTTTCGATCTTCAGACTCTATTTTGTTAAATTATCTTTTTTTTGGATGATTTTCTCTATAAATATCGTATCTAAAACTCCGTTTTCATTCATCAACAAGCATCAACCATTCATCAAAATTCATTAAGAAGCATCATCTTTCATCAACTCTTTCATTCTTTTCATTCATTCATTCATCTTCAATTCATCAATAATATTCATTCTTTAGAATTCTTTTCTTCAATTCTTTCTTGCTTTTTAATACAAAATTCCGCATTCACAAGATCTTGATACACTTAGCCATATTCGAAGTTGCCTTCGCCCTAGACGTGAAAGGTTTTAATTTCTGAGGGTTTGGTCCCAAATCTCTATTTTAATTATTTAATTTAATTGTTTTGTTTATTATTTTCCTTAAAGTTACTAACGCGTGTATTTTGTTATTAGAAAGAGGTACGAGGCATCCAAGTAAGTACTTTAATGGTTTAATTAATGTTATGATGTAGAAATCATGTTTAGATTGTTATTATAATTCCTAGTATTCCTAGGGTAAATTTAATATCAAGTATGATTAAGAGTACAATACTTCCTATTCTCTTCCTAATATTAATTCATGTTATTATCATGTTAGGGCTAAAGATTTGATTTTTATTGTTTAGTGACATGATAGGGTTTGTTATTAATCTTGTTAGTATCATGCCTAGGATCTTGCTACGCTTTAACATGATTATTATTAATTATGATTGATATTATTATTATTAATGATATTGATTATTTATTATGTTGCTTGATATGCATATTATTTTATATTATTGTTATTGCTTGATCACACCTTTTATGCATGTTAAAGGGAATTTGTACTTGTAATCACGCTTAATAAGATAATTAATAATCTTGTTAGGTTAATTGTGATTATAAATTCAAGTGATCGCCAATAATAGTTTATTTGTGCATTAATATTCAACCAACATAGATTAAACAGGTTTAGAGTTAATCCTAATGATTGTATGTTAATCAGAAAGCGCACATGAATACGAGCAGAATAAAGTAGAGGCCTATTATTAGGGCATGTTCAATCTCTTTTAGGTTGGATTTGTACCATCATCCCCGAACCCTTATTTGGTTCATGACCTTATGGAGTTGACGATCTCTTGGATCGTTAAGGGGTGTAACCTTCACCTCGTGAACGGTTTACAAGTTCCTTAAAAACTTGTTGGCGACTCTTTTGCTCTATCTTCTTCCCTTTTGGACGCCACCGTACTTTAGTGTATGATCACAGTGGGGTTCAAGCTAGTGGGATTTTAAAGGCTTGAAATTATTCCCTACACATAATAAGGGTATTTTCTTTTCAGTTTAATTTCAGTTCAGTTCAATCAATTCAGTTTCTAATTTTCTTCTCTCATAAACAGTTTAGTTCAGTAAATCAGAACAGATTCTAAGATATGGAGTAAAATACTACAAATTTTTATATGTACTACGTCTATACTTTTGAACATTTATTAAAAAATTATGAACAATTGCAAATTTGAACATTTAGTAAAAAAAAATCTGAACATCGAAAATTTTGAACATTTAGTAAAAAAACTTAACATCACAAATTTTGAACATTTAGTAAAAAAATCTGAACAATCACAATGCATCACGCCTATACTTTTGAACATTTAGTGTAAAAATTCTGAATGATCGAAAGTTTTGAACATTATAAAAAAAAAATCTGAACGTCGCAAATTTGGAACATATAGTAAAAAAATTTTGAACAATTGTAATGCACCCATCTATACTTTTGAACATTATGTTAAAAAATCTGAATAATCGCAAATTTTGAACATTTAGTAAAAAAAATCTGAACAATCGCAAATTTTAAACAAATAGTATATTAATTAATATAACACTATATAATAAACATAAATTTTTTTAATGAAATTTTTCTGACTTATAATAATTCAATAGTTTTTTAATAGAAATTGAACATTTACTGCATCTAAAATGAACATTTCTTTATAAAATATGAACATATAAAATTGCAAATTTGTGTTCAATTTTTGTGATGTGTTCTTTTTTTATACTAAATGTTCATTTTTTTTGTAAAGTGTTTAATTTTTTTTTTAAAAAATAAATGTTCAAAAGTGTACTCATGACGCATTTATTTTTAGGTGCATTATGGTGCACCTAATAACTATTGAAAAAATAATAAAAATACTACGAAGTAATAAAAAAATTTGGCGGGCTTAAAATTTAAGATGAGTAGCCCATAATCACAAATTTGGGCCCATTGAAACGTTAAACAAACCTCATTTCCCTCCTAAATTTTCTCTCTCTTCCAAACTTTTTTTATTTCCTCTTAAATTCAATTCGAAGAGAGAGAAACAAAGAGAAAGAGGACAGAGATTAACAATGGACGGAGAAGATGACCGCCATAGCCAGACCGAGAAAAGCTTGAGAAGATGCAACAATGGCGGCAAACAAAACAAGATTATCGTCTTAACTGGAACCGCTGCAGTTCTCGCTGTCGCTCTTAATTTTGCATTTCATGCCTTCAAATCCTTCAATCATCGTCGCAAAGCTAAAGGTTTCTGAATTTTCTCTTCTGATTTTTTTCATTTGTTGGATTTCTGATGAATTGTGATGTAGAATGTTGTGGAAGATTTCTTTCTCATTTTTGTTTGTTTTGTTTTCGATTGTTATGACTTGTATAGATCTTTTTGGGTCGAATGTGAGAGTGAATTTGTCAGTAAATGAAATTCGGAAATTGGCTGATCGAATAATTGCGGAATCGAAAGCTGTTTATGATGCTCTTGCTTCTGTGCCGGTTGATAAGGTAATGTAGTATAATATTGAATTATTGATTAGGGTTTGTTCTTGTTTTTTACCGAGAAATCATTTGTAATATTACATTTGTTTGTTTTTATCATGATTATGATTATTTTGTTGGTAATTGTGAATGTTGTGTCGTTTGACGGGAAAATTGTATGTTGAGGATTATGATTATGTCTTTTGTTCAAGTATAGCTTTGTATGTTGCAATCAAGGCAAAAATTGCTTTCTCCCGTAAAATATAAATTATTCACGAGTTTCTAAAATTTTCCCGACTTCCCAAGTTGCTCCTTAGAATGAGTAATGAGGCTAATATGGGAATGAAATATGTTACATTATAAAGGGTTTTTTTTTTTGTCATGTAATCATGTTCTAATTATAAGTGGCTTTGGAGCAATGTGACCATTCTTTGTAGGATGGGGTTGATGTTAACCTATTAATTCCTACTAAACGAGGAGGTTGGCAAATTATAAACTAGTAATCATGCATATATGCGGTCACACTAAGAATTTAAGGTTCAATCTAGAGTTATTTATCTAAATGAAAACAGCACCAATCGGTTGGTGACTGTGAATGGTGTGCCTATTGGGGTTACCTCTGGTTTTTTGGTAAATAAATGCTCATGACAGTGGTTATTGGCCTAGATGCAGTAGAAATCTTGATTTTTCGGAGTTTCACTGGGATATTGCAGAGAAAGGGTTTTCCTTTTTTTTTTCTTTTTTTTTTTTTTAAAGGGAGGGGAAATAGTAGAAAGTTTGCATATGATTGTAGTGATTCGATTGCTAAGTATATTTTGCTATCTGCTCTGCCCATTGTTAGGTTAGATATCAAGATATCATGGTGCTAGCAGAACTAGAGGCACGTCATTTTCCATTGGTCCAGTCTTGTGTTTTCCCAAGGCTAGTATCGACATCAGAGGATGTACGCAAAGCAAGTGCTGAAGCAGAGCAGAAAATAAATACACATAATGGATCTTGCAGGTGCTTTCCTCTGTTTCTCTTACATTGATTCACTACCTATTTTCCTTTGTTGCTAATAAAAGAAATTTTGAACTGCAATGGTGCTTGTGCATGTCCACATTTTATGCTCTTATAATGGCTGCAGTTCTTTGCTGGAAAAAAAAAATATTTATGTTTATATTTTGATTTTTGTGGGTTAGGTTGCATACGTCCTTGGTGTTCCCGTGAGTTGCTAATTGACCTAAGAATACGTAGTTATGGACTAGACACATGGTTATTATTTTCAAGGCTATTTACACCTTGGGCTAGTGGCATTCTTGAAATAAATGTCAAGTAAAAAATTATAAAGAAAATTTGATGAGTCAGTGCTGCCTTATATTTGGTATGTAGAATTGGTATGGGAAGTAACTTGCTTTCAATTGTTGTTAGTTCAATGTTTAAATACTTGGGAGAGGGGGGGGGGGGGGGGATTTGGTAACACAGTTCTGAATGCAGGCAATTTATTTGGATGTTCTTGAGAGCTTATGGGGAAAAAAAAAAGATTACTACATCATGAGTTGGTCATGCATTGTTTGCACGATATACTCTTTGATGATTTTAGGAAAGGCCGGTGTTGCCTCATGTCTAAACCATGCCAGAATTTTCCAGCGTGAACCCTGAAGTAGAGGATGTCTTCTTTCAATGAATAGTTTTTACACTGTTGATTTTCTTATCAATTCTCCCCTTCATGTCAAGTAGGTAGAGAATCTAGGGACAGATCGATAGAGTAAGTTTTATTAAGTCTGATTTGTGTTATTGCATGAGGACAGAATTGGCCAAGGTTTTGAAAGGACAAATTTGTGAGGTTTGGTTGATTACTTGATATGGGGCCATAGATAACTAGCTCTTGCATTCAGTTTTCTGGTGCAGTTATACCTATTTACATATACCCTCCTGTTAATCACATTCTGGAAAGTACAAATTGGTATGTAGTGAGCTTGTACTCCTGGTTTACTAATTTAACACAATTGACTAGAGAACCTGTTCCCATACCTCTTTCTAGTACTAGGAAAACTGTGCTCCAGGTACTCAGGTTTAGATTATGGAATTTAGCTTTAGAACTCTTATTAAGTTGATGAAGCATACAATTTTAATTGCCGAAGAAAGCAGACCACTTTTATGCCATGCTGAGTCTATTCAATTAAGTATAAGCTATGGCTAGAGAGATCACTTATAGGGAATTTTGGGAATTAGATGTATGTGAATTTCTGGACAGAAAATTTTTGCTTCATGTAGTATTGCTCTTCAGATTTTGTGTATAAGTACAGCTTATAATCTGTTTGATGTTAGGTCATAAATTAAGTGAATAAGTATTTTGTGTGTTATTTTATATAGGTTATCAATCCTACACACATCTCTAACACTTGTTTGGTTTGAAGGAAATGGAGGAAAGGAAGGGAATAGAAATGGAGGGATGGAATATCTTTTATTTGGATAACAAATGAGGAAGGAAGAGAATTGGAGGGGAGAGAAATGGAGGGTTTAAGTTGTAAGAATTTGATCTTGCCAACAATGGAGAGATTTGGAAGGAAAACTCTTTATTCTTCCCTCCCTTCCCTCCCCTTCTTTTGCTTCCTCTTTCTTTATCCAAACACACTATAAATGTTAACAAAAGGTCATATGCTTCAATGAAGTGAAACTCATACTTGGTAGTGGAGAATTGTAACTCTGGACATTACTTTATCCAAAGTGACCCGCATTTTCATTACCATTACCTCTGAATATGACTTTTGGTTTGGATTAGGTGAGCTAGTACACAACAAAAATATATTTTAGAATTTTAATTTATAGTCTATAATTCTATATACTCTTGCCTGTGTACTTCTTATTTTATTATTGGATTAGCAACTGACATTTTATCTCATGTGTATTCTACAGAAAGCGTGAGGATGTGTATAGTGTTGTAAAAGCTTTTGCTGCCAGAGGAGAATGGAATAATGCTGAAGCAAAATCATATGTTCAATCTCTGGTATGTATAAAAGTTTATTTAGCTTCTCTCGTGTTTTCCCCCCTCTCCTTTAATTGACTTTATTTTTGGACTATTATGGATAAGGCTATCCCGAGAAGCCCAAACCCTGCCTATCGGGATTGATCCTGGGTCGTTGTTATTCTTAAGGCAGGTAGTGTGGTAGGGTTTTATATTAATTTGACATGGATATATGGAAGCTTTTGTCAGGTTTTGCTAAATTGTACTGGGTTTATGCTCTTATATTTCAAGTAGGCACAATTATTTAGAAACTGCATAACCACAGCGTACATGTGTATTGCTTTGTTGGCTTTTGAGTCCTGATTGCATATCAGTATGTGTGAGGGGAGTCTTAATTGGTGTGTGTTGTTCTTATAGGAGTGTGATTAGTGTTCAATAGTTAATATGGTTCGTATTATTCTCATGGTAGTGTGATTAGTGTTCAGTAGTTAATAGTTGGTTCATATTGTTCTCATGGTATTGTGGTTATTATTTAGTAGTTAGTAGTTGTATTCATGTGAATTGTGTTTCAAAGTATGCTTTTTGTAACTATGTGATCTTTGGTGATGTGGTTTGTTTTTTAACTTGCTTGTCAGTGTGTGACTTCTGATTCATTGCTTTTTTGACATTAGAATGATCAGAATTTTATGGATTTTTATTGTGCCTGCAGTTTCAATTTTACTATCTGAAGACTTGCTAGTTTTGCACGAGCCTTGCATGTTTTAGGCCATTATTCATCATTGTTGTACAGCAAATGATTTTCAGTTGTGTCAAGTAATTAAGATGTATTTCAGGATCTCCTTTACTTTTTATTTTTAATTTTGAATTGCATTTAGTCCCACTTTCCTGTGTAGTTTTTGATTTGAAGGAGGAAAACATTGAAGAGAGATTTTTAGGCCACTAATTGTTTATTATGTTATACGGAAGTCAAAGTTATCGTCAAGGAAAAAGTTTCTAGATAATTCAAGAAGGTAGAAAAGATTGATTATTAGTTTTAGGAAAACTTTTGTATACACCCGGTTTTCAGTAATTTACTGTACATCGAGTACACTTTTGTCAGATTTAGTGTCACTTTTGTCAGATTTAGTGTCACTTTTGTCAAATTTATCAATGAAGCATAAATAACTTTTATATATGGCAGGGTAACTTTTGGGCGTTTTAGTGTAACTTTTGCACATTTTATTGTCACTTTATAACGGATGTTCAGTAATTTACTGAACATCCGTTTTATTTAAAAGTTTGTCTTAGTTTTAAGATGATTTAACAACCAACACTCTTTTGTAATATGTTTAGTTCACCAGACAGGAATTCCGCTGAACCCATTTTGTCTCCATCACGTTGCTTGATGTTAAAATGGTAATGACTAGTGTATATTGACCTTGAAGGAACTCATATATGCTTCTTCATACTTACTTTATTTCTTTTTTGTTCTTAAGTTCTTTTGTATACTTAACTATCTCAACTGGTGATCATTTGGGCAGTACCGCAGTAACATATTGTTGCATGTTTTAAATGGATCGCTATTTATTTCCTTCTGATTCCCTGTGAATATTGATGGTTGCTTTTCCAGTGACAGGTTAGAGATTTTGAGCAAAATGGATTGAACCTTACTTCATCAAAGAAAGAGGAAGTTCAGCGTTTGCAGGTTCAAATTGATGATTTAAGCATGCAATATGTTCAGAATATCAATGATGATTGTACTCTCCTTCTCTTCACTGAATCAGAGCTAGAAGGATTGCCCTCTGAACTCCTTCAGGTTGATGTACTAACCTATATCTTCCTTACAACAGATTCTGTGTCTGATTTGTTCTTGTTGGTGAATGATGAAAATGTTAGGTGTTTTTAGTAAACAATTATTATCGATTCTGCAATTTCTGGGAGTTATTGTTCCTAAAGTGATAATTCATAATTCAAGCATTCATCTCCAATATCATTAATTAGTGAGGAAGGAATGGCCTTACTGAAGAATTTTTGAGCTATATGCATGTCTCTGTCACTTGTATGTGAATTAAGTTGCTATTTTATCCAAATCCCTGCTTTAAGAAGTATTGGAGATCTCTTCTAATTTTTGAGTGTTTCTCTGTCTCCCTCCCTGCTAGGTCTTGATACTTTCTCCGTGTGTTTTTTACATGCAATGCTTTGACGTCAGCACTGTTCGCATATGCTATTTGACCATCTTTGATGATTTATACTTAGAATAAAAATATAGTCATGTGGGCTCTTTTTAGTGTCGTCTTGACATTTACTTTCAAAATATCAACTTTTTCTTTACAAAATTATAATTTTTCTTATTGACTATAGGAGATAAAAGTAATTGAAATAATGCATTGACAAGTGTGAAATGAAAGTGTTGCAAGTAAAAAATAAAAATAAATAAGAGGATGTATTTTTGTTTATTGTAATTTTAGTTCCATGTTATGTATGTTGTTATAGACTGATATTACTCACACTAATAACAGTAAAATAAAGAGAAAATATTGGTTCTTTTATTAAGCTAGATAATCTGATTTGTGTATTTATATAAAAAGAGAAGATAGCAGTCCACACAATCGTTAGGTTTAGCTTATCAAGCTCTATAGTGATTTGAGTTCACAACTCTCCATTTAGTGACTTGAGGTCACAACTCTCTTAAGGATTCACTCCAATTCTATTACATATGTTCTGCTAAGCTTGTATGTTGGGGGTAGTAAGGTTGTAACTAATGGATATTTACAAGCTTTTTCTGATAGTCTATCTTTAGTTTGCTGTAATTTTTAATGTTATGTAAATCATATCCTTACAGAATCAATGATGTTTCTAGAAAGTATGGTTTCTTGTTATTCTTTGTCCTTTACATCAACTTTGATTTGAAATGTACAGATCTTTGACAAAGCTGATGATGATAAATTCAAGGTTACCATGAAAAGTAATCATGTGCTGCCAATACTGGAGCTCTGTAAAGTATGCTTTTGTTCGTTTTGATTGCCATGATTAGATTTGTTTTTATGTTAATGTCTTTTCATCTGTGCTTTTGTTCACATCTTTTTTTTTTTTTTTTTTTTTTTTGAAACATTGCAATACATTTCTAACATCTTTACTTCTGTGGGATTGTCATTGAACGATGAAGGATCTAGGGTAGGTGAAAATTGAAGCTACTTAGCTCCAAATAGTATGTATTCATTTTAACCAAAGCTAGTAGGCAGTCTCGTATAAATTGTCTTCCTTTTAAACATCTTGAAACATACAAAATTAATTGAAAGCTTTTTTCTAGGCTTGTATTCAGTTACCTTGAAGATTAGTATGAAGAATTTGCTTTCAATTCGCTAAACAATGTTCTTATGCTTCACAGGGAAGTTTCACGTGTATGGCCTGCTGTAAATCAATTTGTTTTCACTTCCATTTCTCTGTTAGGGAGATTTGGTCCTGTAATGGTAGTATGCCAGTGTATATGTCTATAGTTTAGAAGTTGGCCTTAAGCTCTAAGGCTTCAAGGGATACAGTAGTAGTAGACCACTTACACACCCCTGGTTGGAATGGGTTTATATTTATAATCTAGATTAGGCGACTACACGATACTTAAGCCATGCCTCAATTTTTTTTTTTCCTCACAGATTCTTGTGTATGAATAAACAACCTTATTCATTATGCTATTATTATTTTCTTCATTTGATTCTAATTCTAATCAACTGAGTAAATACTATTATTTTATAAATGTTGTCTCTCAGATTTTTTTGCACTTTTTATTTTTTTTATGAAATTAATTTTTGTTTCTGATGAGAATTTACTGCAGTTCTTGATTATGGAATAAAGCTGTGCATCTCAAAACTTTTTGCTAAGTCTGGATTGTTTAAGCAAATATAAGACTAATAAGAATAGTAAAACGTGATTGCAATCTAACTTATAATATGAGTCTAGGACCATCATGCCTATGTAATTATTATTTTATTAAGATAGAATGGTAGTGGTAAAATCTTGTACAGGGTAAGATTTTATTAAGATAGGATGGAATGTAAAATCTTGTACAAGGTTAGATAGTTTTTTATTTATTTATTTATTTATTTTTTATTTATAGACTAAATTTCATTTCAAATAAAAAACAAAGTCATAGTGATGTAGCTATGATGTTTTAACTTTTAAGGTAGCATCTGCTGTCTTTGCTCATCTCCGCCTAAATTGAAACAGAGGTGGCATGCACTGCGGGAATGGACCTTTGATCCTTTTGCTAGTGATGTGGCTTAAGCCATTAGTTTTGGTTTAGATGGCTTATTCACCATCAGATGGTCTTGCTTTACATATATGCTGGTGTCAATGAGATATATTATATTGTACATGTGCTTATTTCTCTACCCACCTTGTGAAGATTGGAGCGACTCGGAGGAAGGTAGCTGTGGGATATGGGCAAAGATGTAAAGAAATCAATGTGCCTGTGTTAGAGAATTTGGTGAGTGAGAATGAAACCTGAGACAATTCTTTGTTTAAAATGACTTTCATTCTCTTGTTGATACATTACTGTAGGTCTGTAGCTATGTCTATACCGTTCTAACTGAAAAGTTTTACATATTTTGCAGGTTCAATTGCGCCATAAATTTGCAAGATTGCTTGGTTATGATAATTATGCAGAATATGCTGTTGGTTCTAGGATGGCAAAAACTTCCTCAAAGGTTTGTGAAATAATCCTTGGAGTTTTAAATCTTGTTTGGTAACCATGTGTGTAAATTATGTATTTATGCACTGTCTGAGTGAGCTATTTGCTCTTTCTTTCAGGTTTTCGAATTCTTGGAGGACTTGTCAACGAGTTTATCTGATTTGGCCACCAAAGAACTTGATATATTGAAAAAATTGAAAGTTAGTACTGATTGGAGTTTGAACTGTGCCTTGCACTCATTTCCTGTTGTCTTCTGTTTGATTTACCTTTTTCTTCTTTTCGTTTTTCCTTTTTTTAAACTCAGGAAAAGGAGGAAGGGGACAATCCTTTTGGAATCGAGGACATGCTCTATTATGTAAAAAAGTTTGAAGAAGAAAATTTTCATCTAGACTTTGGAGCACTTAAAGAGTATTTTCCTATTAGCTTAGTTCTGCAGGGGATTTTCAAAATACTCCAAGATGCTTTCGGTAATGATTATTATTAGTAGTATTTACTAGGAGAGATTCAAAAGAATTTAATTTAAGTGTTGCAGTTGTTCCAGTATGTATTTGTGTCTTATGTTGCTCTTAATGGTCCTATATATGATAATTTATGAGCAGGATTAAGATTTGAAGAAATTTTCGGTGCTGAGGTGTGGCATGAGGATATACGTGTTTTCTCTGTTTTTGATTTAAGCTCTTGTGAACTTATGGGCTATGCATACCTTGATCTCTACTCCAGGTTCAACAATTATCTCTTTTTCTGTTGACCTTAACCCAATTCTTTGTAGCAAACTGTCTAACAACGTTTTTTTTGTAAATATAGGGAAGGAAAATATAGTCAAACTTGTGTTTTGCCTCTTCAAAATGGTTCATTATCAGCAAATGCTGCTAGACAGGTGAAATTGTGAAATGCATTTAATTTTTATGATATATGCGTGATACTTAATTTCAACATTCATTACTGGATTTATAGTTTATCATTTTTATATATCCAGGTTCCAGTTGTGCTACTGATGTCTGAGTTGTCAAAGGAGGATGATAATTCTCCTACATTACTGCGATTTTCTGAAGTTGTTAGTCTTTTCCATGAATTTGGCCATGTGGTAAGTTCCATATGTTATTCATTCTCGACATTAATTTTTTTCCTTGACTGCATGTGTAATGCCCTATTGGGTGCTTTTCTTCCAATAGATACACCTTTTTATGATTGGTTTGAATGATTTCTTTCTGCTACTTACAATATTTGAAAATGATCACATGTCTTGAACCTTGTTAATCTGGCACTCAATCGAAGTCTTGATTGTTCCTCTTTTCAATTTTATTTAAACTTTTAAAAATGGTGTTAACTATAACTCGCTTTTTTATACCCTAACTTGGAGAATTTGAATTTTGAATATCTTATTAATACTAAGCATAAGACATATTTTGTCTTCTTACTTGCTACCCCTTTAAAGCTGGTTACAACTGCAGATGACAAGATGTCTCACTTAAAACACATTAATTTTTTAAATCCAGCAGATTGACATGCTATAATAACTTTATAGCATAAGTCCGTAAGTGCCTGTACAACCACCCATGGCTGTAATATAATTGTTGAAAGCCCCAAAAAAAGAAAAATAAAAAATAAATTCTTGCTGCTACACTGTGACGCCATGCTGTGTCAACTCCTTGAATTTTTGGTTGATATAACGAAGTGAATTATGATGCTTTTATCTTAGCTAGAGTACTTGTCAGTAATTAACATTGGGGTAATAATGATCATTCAGGTCCATCATTTATGCAACCGTTCACCACTTGCTCGATTCTCTGGCTTGCGTGTTGATAATGACTTTGTAGAAATGCCTGGTCATCTACTTGAGAACTGGTAATTATTTATTTATTTATTTTTATTGTTTGTGGGAAATAAATCCATGCTTACTTTCCTTGCTCTGATTTATTATAGGTGCTATGAGAGCAACATCTTGAAATTAATATCTGGTTATTATCAGGTAGTTTCTTTTTTTATTCATAGTCAAACTACCACTTCCTGTTCATCATAGAAAGGAATATCGTGCTCTTTGCGTACTGAGTTAAGTTTTAGATTGCCTGCAATTGTCCAGTCAATTGCTTTATCTCAGACAATTTGTTGTTGGACTAGTGTAGTATATTTTATACTCTTTGAACTAATTTTTATTTATTACACAGGATATCACAAGGCAAATTAAAGATGATATATCTATGTCTTTGCAAAGATGGAGGCATTCATTTGCTGCACTTAAATTGAGGCAGGAAATTCTTTACTGTAAGCAGTCTGCCTTATTCTATAGCTGTTGTATGATTTTGTTGTGTATGAAAATAACGTTTGAAACTTTTCTCAGGCAAGACCAACTGTATAGCTTTTGGATTTTAATGGGAGGGGGGCTTTAATATGGTGTACAATAATAGTCATGCGAAGTAGTATCAGATCTTGTGTAAACAATTTCTGGTTTAGGTCTTTTAAATGATGTGATGCTCACCAGTGGAATGGGTGTTGTAAATGTGTGGCTACTGCTTGATTGGCTGATCTGAAGTTTGTCACTGGTGTCTTGGTGTGGATAGTTTTATAGAGAATGTAATGTGCACACAGATAATTATGGTGATCAAGTGAATTATTTGAAGATTGTACATCTTTTATGTGAAGTTCTATGATTAAGCTGATTAACATGAGTTTGCGTTTTCCTTTGTTGTTGTTTGGCTATGATTGTTGTAACAGTTGATTTTCACTTTCTTGTATTTAATATCTGACTTGGAATCTCTTGTGCAATTTAGAATGACCCCAGCCTTGAAAGACCCTAGACAGAAACTGGAGCTCTTTCAAGCTATAGAGTTTGAGCTTGTATAAATGGAATTGATTCACTGTCTGAATTATCAATTCCTAAACTATTGATATGTAAGAGCATTTTGAAATAATGGAACTATTAGCTATTGGCTTGCATATGGGGAGATGAGGTTATTTGTTGTTTCTAGTGTAGAATTTGGCAAGTTAAGAGTGGTTTCATGTATGTGTTTTATGAAGAATCTGTTCATGCAGGCACATTCTGTATTTTGTTTTTCTTGGTAGCTGACATTGCTTTTTTAGGTCTATTTGATCAAATAATACATTCTACTGACAACGTCGACTTCCTTGAGTTATTCAAGTTTCTCCATCCCAAGGTAAAGAAAATGGCTCAGTGCATTACCTTTTAAAGTTGGGTTTTGTCTGAGCAATTTTTGTTTTGTCAGGTGATGCTGGGATTACCCATCTTGGAAGGCACAAACCCGGCTTCGTGTTTTCCACATTCAGCAATTGGTTATGAAGCTAGTTGTTACAGTCGTATTTGGAGCAAGGTGTCTAGTAATTTACTAATTTCCCTATAATCAAATTTAAGTAGTGGACTATATATTTGCAGTGTTTTAGCCACTAGCGCATCATCATCATGTCCTTTATTACATAATATATATGTTTCTTTTACTCTATTTTAAATCCGTCTAATTGTATTTGCCAAAAGAAAAATGTCTTCTTTTGGTGCCACAAAATAGGTGTCATCTGCTTAAGTTTTATTGTTTTTCAGGTTTTTGCTGCCGACATATTCACTTCCAAATTTCATGATGGTCTTAACCATCATACTGGCATGCAGTTTCGCAACAAGGTGAATAGTTAAATTATGACTTGTGATGTCTTGAACTTTACTGTGCCATTAGCCAATGGTACCCCTTAATGTCCTAGATTTCCATTACTTAAAAGGATTTAATAGGATGCAATGCTATGATTATACGAGTGATTGTTTTGTTCTTGTATTAATATTCCCTAGAACTTCCTGCCCTCTATTGGTCTCTGTCATTGCATATTTAAAAGGTCAAATAAAACATAGTTTTAAGTTTGACTTGCCTCTTATTTTGTATCTGAGGCATTCACTATTCTATTAGCCTGATCAGTGGATGGGATTATGGGAGTCATTGGAACTAATATATTAGGGGCCATTAATTTTCCCATGCTTTGGTAGAATGAAGTATCGCTTTCAGGTTATGCTGATGTGAAGGTGAATCCTGTCATCATGCGAACTTTAATTTAATTAGCCTCGCATGGAGGCACTTGCCTCTCTGCATCATGGGATGAGGTGCGGGTGGGTAGGTTTGATTGACTCAAGAAAGATATGAATGATCATTTTTTTTTGTTTTAAGAAAGATTAACTTATTGATTGAAGTAGAAGAAACTGTCAATTGTTAATTTGTTATTTTAGTGTAGCCAAGTGTTGTATGGTATAGAAATTATGCTATGAAATAATTCATTCTTATTTTTGCAAATATTCGCCTTAAGTGGTGTATACACCCTTCTGTGTTTCAGCATGCCTTTGGAACTTAATGCCCTAAAAATTCGGGTTGTTTTGAATGTGGTTTTCTTGCGTCAATATCTTGCAGGTACTGGCTCCAGGGGGAGCAAAGGATCCGCATGAATGTTTGACAAATTTCATTGGTAGAGAACCGTCAATTCAAGCATTTGTAGATAGCATATCTTATTCAAGTATCTGATGAAGCTGCAGATATTAGTGAGTTGCATTCACTTTTTAACTTCAGGGTAAGAGCTCTTCAGAACTTTTAAACCATTCTTAAAAACTTTAATGTTCTTTTCCCAAGATGTATCGCACCATTTTATAGTCTACAACACCTCCCAAGATGTATTGCGTCATTGATGGGACACTTATCTTAATTTCTTCTATGACTCGATGAATGATTGTCTGTTGTCATGTCACAACTTCATTCATTAGCATTTTACATTGTTAAGAATTCAGATGCTTGTCCAAGTCACAGTTATGAGTTTTGACTATGGACAGTATCTTCTTGTCACCATTATTGTGTATGTTGAAACTGAACCTGTTAGAGTTACGCGTTCTCCATGTCAAATGAAGTAGGAGAGGCTTATAATGGGCAATGGTGATTTATAAAGAGGATTTGCCAAAAGAATCAGATCTCAGGGTAAACTTGCATTTTTGAAGCTTTCATTTTTAAAATTTATTACTCAACTTACATTGTTCACTAATTGTATTAGTGTCCTAGCCTGAGATTTCTTTTTCGCACATCCTTCTCTACTGTGTTTCACTTGTCTTTCCCTTCTCATATGCTAAACTAAATTCCAATAGTTCTTCACCGTACTCTAACAGGTTGTATCTTCACTGTACACTAACTCTTTTACATAGTAGTTTTTTTAGTCTAGTCCCTTAGGGTACGGACAATCATTGATTACGAGAACCTTGCTTACATTTGCTTACTTCATGATCATTATTCTCTAGAAATCATCTCTGTTTATTATTGTTAAGGTTCGATTGCCTCCATACTTGTCGACCTTATTAAGTGCCGAAGATCTATGATTGGTACTCGGAATTGACAGGTTCTTATTTTTTTCCGTAGTATAAAGATTCACGAGCCTGAGGGAACAAACAACTCAAATAACGCAGGGATTTGATATATGAGGATCATCTTTTTCAGATTTAGACCGCCTCTTTTGCATTTGCCAAGGCTAATAGCTCGTTGCACTTCAATGCAAATTGGTTTTTTTTATGATTCGACGACTTTCATTCTAGTTTAGAGAGGAAATTTTTGGTACAAGTCACAAATGTATTTTATTTTAATTATATAATTACACTTGTTATTTTATTCTTTGATCAGTATACGTTTGTATTAGTACGAGTAGATTCTTCCACTAAAATGCATCAATGTTTTATCAATTAACTTTTCATTCTAGTCAGGAATATGTGTTAATACAATTGGTCTGAAATTTTGAAACAACATTTGTTGACAGGGTATTTATTTCCCCTTCCTGGATTTTCTGTGAAATTAAGGCCTTGTTTAGTTCATTTCAAATGATCGGCAACCATGATCCTCCCAAGCATGCTATTTTTTCAAGTGATATTTGCTCCTTTATACCTAATTTATGTACACCATTTGTACGTAACTCATTTCATCCAATTCATCTCAGTTTGACATTTTCTGAAACTCTCATGGTCTCACTTTTCCATTTTCCTAAGGGGCAGTTCTTTTGGTTTTTATTATACAGTACATGCCCAAATTAGGGCATGTTCTCATTGATTGAAATGAATATTTTATAAGAGAAGGAAATTAGGAGCTGAACTGAACTGAACTTATTAGAGCTGAATTGAACTGAACTCGTATGAGAACAGTCCCTTAGTGTGAGGTATTCCTCTTAAAGACTAACTGTTATGTATTTATCTTAACAGTTTTAAGGCTCATAATCCACTACTTTTGAACCGGCTTAAAAATAATGGTTTTTATTTTCCTCCATGCTATCGTGGGTGATAGATTGAGAAGATATAATATTAGCATCATTAAGGGAAGCGCTTCCAAAAACATTGTTGATCAAATTATACCACTTCTAGTATTTTATGAAATGCTTTGTAGTAGACATTTATTTACAAAAATGCTCAAAAATTGAGAGAAAAATGGTAATAAATTCACCATGTGACCAAAAATATAAAACCTGCAGTTTAAGAGACAATTTCCATAAATAAAAAGGAAAAAAAATACAATTACCTTTCAAACCTAATTTCCAGTACTCCTACTTATCAAAATACTTAGGAAAAGCACCATATCGTCCATATGTACAAAGTTTTCCTAATGCCATTGATACAAATTTTTACCTACACCCCATGGCAGGGAACACTACATGCACCCCCCTATCCACACACATTCTTCGCGCGTGTCCTGCTCCCTCCCCTTTTCAATTATGAATTTTCGGAAAGTTTTTATAATATGTTCATTTCTGTATTAGTACATGAACATTTTTGTATCACTAAATTTTTATTTTTATTACAAGGAGTTTTTTTTTTTGTTAAAATTAATTTTTTTTAATTATATTTTAAAATTTTCAACATATAAAAATGGAGCAATTAAATTCATTTACTATAAGGATAATTGCATTCAAATCATTTTTATTATAAGAAGTATTGCATCATTAAATGTTCATTTGTTTTACTCATGTTTCAACAAATGTTCATTTTTGTATCATCAAATAATGTTCATTTCAAGAGTTATGTGTAAGTATTATAGTAAAATGTATGTATGCAAAAACACACGTCTTAGAATTCTATTTATTAAATACAATGTTGTTAACAATATGAATTTTTTTTAATTTTGTTTTATAAATATGAAAGTGAACCGTTAAATCCTATAGTACATATGTGTCTTGTTAAATGAATATTTTCTGTTACATTTTGGTATGTAGAATCATTCTCCTTGTTTTACATTTATACCCTTTAATTTATATATAGCCTTATGATGTTTGTGTGCTTTTCTTGATACACATATTTCAATATGTACATCGTCGTTTTCACCTTTCTTATTTGGTTGATTTGTGTAGTGAACGATTACATTTTTGTAAAAAATAATTATTTGCAAAGTCAAACACTATAAACAAAACTGGATAATTGAATGAGCATTTACAAATACAAATATGAACACATTGTTGAAAATGAACATAACTCAATATGATAATGAACAACTATCAAAATCTAAATGAACATCTCTGAATATGAAAATGAACAAATATTATTAGTCAAATAAACATTTTGCAATACGATGACAAACAAATTAAATTTAAAGTGAATAATATTCAATATTGGTAATGAACAAGTGCTAGTGTTTAAATCAAGCAAACAACTTTTGATGTAATAAATTACTATTATTTAACATTAATGAACATCTTTCAATATATAGGAGCATGAACAAGTATTAAATTTCAAATGAACATATATGTTTTTCTCAAAAAAAAAAAGAAAAAAAAAATTGAACATATATGTTATTTAACGTAAAGAGAATAATGAACACATAACAAATTTAAGTAAACGTATATTTTATATGAAATGTGAATGCGATAATATTTTAAGATCGTGATTACTAGAGCTATATATATAAAAAAAAAAAAAATTATTTTGTCTTAAAATTTAGAAATTTTAATTTGAATATTTATCCTTCTAAAAATGTACATGAAATCAAACTAAAATGAACATTTATGGTAAATTAAATTACAAACCAATATATTCACTAAAGAACATTTTAATTAGAAAAATAATAATAATAATAATAATATTAATAATAATAATAATAATAATAATAATAATAATAATAATAATAATAATAATAATAATAATAATAATTGATAATCGATGTTTGAATTACATAAATTAAATTGATAATTTGTCTGTAACTTCGTAATTATTATTTAAATGATATTTCTTCTACAAATGAGCATGAATTCTATTTGAATTGTACATTTACAATAGTATAAATTTACTTGCCAAAATTTACAAAATTATAGTTTAATTCATAAATACATAATTTTAAATAGAGAATTAATTTTTCATTTCTTATATTAGCTTCATCCTCTATATGTATATTTTTTCTTTATCCTCTATATGTATATTTTGCTTCATTCGCCATATGTATATTGTTGCAGAATCTCTCTATATATATCAAGCATATTTCAAGATTTTTCTTAATATAATATAATTGTCTTTTCAATGGATTCGTTAATGTTTTTAGTCCACTTATACAATTAGATATTCAATTCTTATTTTGTTGCCTTAGAGGATGATTGTGCAAGGTATTTACGTGTTGTCTAAATTGGCTTTTTTTATTAAAAGATTTAAAACGTGAAATTAATATTAATATAAATTATACCATTTTAGGTTCAATGCAATTGATACCGTGGACGTCCGTGGTGATTTTGATTAATTAAATAATTGGATTTGTTATTCAACTCTTAACTCTTGAAGCCTTAACTATTCTTCAAGTAAATGTATCTATTTTTTAGTTATTCATTTTTAATTTTGACAATAATATCACGTTATTTGTTAATGAATAAATAAATTTAATATTATTTTAATATTTCATATTATATTAATTAGTTTATTTTAACAATAATCCTAATGGATTACACCAGCTTGAATTAGATATATATAATATTATTAAAATATATTAGAGTTACCGTATTAATTATATAAATACATAAAACATTTATGTACGCCGAAGTAATTTTATGATTTAAACGTATGGTTTATCATCATTCTTTTTAAGTAAAATGAGTTTATCGTAATTGTGTTTACAAATTTGTTTGATATACCATTGATCAATATTTAATGAATGGAATCACTATTTATTTGTTCATTTGTTTATTTTCAGTTTGCTTTGACTACTTAATTATTGCGTTACAATATTATGTGATTTTGCCATTTTAGCTTATTTTTGTCTTTTAGATGGATTTAATTTGAATAATAAGCCCAGTGAAAAAGACTGATAAGCTCAGTCCACACAACTGTGAATATATTAACAAGTAAAGTATGCATAGAAGTGAAAAGACTGAAAAGTCCAGTATGCACAGAAGTGAAAAAACTGACAAGCCCGGTATGCACAGCACTGAAAAGACGGACTAACACATTTTGCACAGGTTGCTCGGTTAATGGTTGATTAACTGCAAAAATTCAAAAGTTTAGACAATAATAATAATAATAATAATAATAATAATAATAATAATAATAATAATAATAATAATAATAATAATAATAATAATAATAATAATAATAATAATAATAATAATAATAATAATAATATAATTTTTTCCTATTTTCTTATTAATTGGTTAATGTATGCATATGTTATAAGACCGATTGTCTTTAATTCAGTAATTATGGTGAAGCTGAACATTTTACTTTCTACAAATGTGCATAAAGTCTACAATTATACATGACAAAAATCGCTTTTAATAATTAATTTTAAAATATTTGAACACTCAAGTTTATAATATAATGTACATAACGTTGGTTTATTATTCAATACGGTATACATCATTTTGATACATCAAATTGATTAACAAAATTGGTCTTTTGTTATGTATTTGTATCTTATGATTTCTAAAGTGCACATAATATTTAGACGAACACACATGATTCTAATATGAACGTTAATTAAAAAAACAAAGTGTGTTTAATTAAATAATTTTGTCAAATGGAACATCTTACTTCAAGAACATACTTTCATTTAAAGCTACTTTGTGGTGTTTATTTGCTTGTTTTTGGTGCAATGTGTTTCTTATAAACATGTAGTTTATTTATATTATATATGAACATTTAATTTTTTACTTATGAACGTTCTGTTTTTTGTAAATGAAGAAAATATAATATGTACGACTTGTTGAAGGATTTTTTCTTTGAACTCAAGGACAAGTTTTTGAAAGATTTTATTTGGTGGAAACATGCGATTTTACAATTGACGTTTTCCTGTAATCATTGATGAAAAATGAATAATATTTTTTTGTATATTATTCTCGAAATTTGAAGGTAATGAACTAAAGATAAAGTTTTATTGATTAAAAGCTATGTATCAAAAATGAATATCTATCAATAAAAAACGAACATATGTTAATATGTGATAACTATTTATCAAAATCGCAGTGGATAACTATTAAAATGAAAGGATTATGTTTACTCAAAATAAAAATGAAAGGATTATGTATGTATGTATGTGTGTATTCGATTGAAAATGGACATTTATTAATATGAAGATGAACATTTTGTAAAAGTGAGATTGAATTCTAAAAGAAACAAGCTAACATGACTCTAAGCTACTTTACTCTTTTTTTCTTTAAAGATATCTTTTTGCTCGGTTGTATGGAAGATAAATGTGAAAAAATTGACATTTAAAACACTATCTTCAAAAAAAATTAAATTAAAATAATTTAGGATGCAGGTTAATGCTCAAAGTATAGTTCATGTGCGAATGTGCAATTATAAATGAACATTTAATTATTTGAAAATGATCATCACATTTTAAAATTAAGACACAATATTACATATGAATAGTTTAAGTTGGATAGTGTTGCGGAGAAATTTATTATTTTTTTCTCTCCCACCAACTCTATTAACACTACTTTTTTATTAATACAAGAATGAACATGATTTAATATTAGAATGAACATATCTTAATATGAGAATGAACATTTCTTAGTATGAGAATGAACATTTTTTGAATTCAAATTCAAATCATGACAGGGAATCTAATTTATCTGAATAACGGGATTGAAAAACAACAATTGAATAACGTTGGTAAACATCAAATTCAAATAAACATCTATCAATCATCACCACGCTTTTAAATAGGAATGAAGATGTACTTATTTCAAAATGAACATTTATTAACATACAAAACATTCAATCAATATAAGCATCTCTAGTCTCTTGAACATGCATCTATAAGTGGATAAGCAAAACTTTGATTTGAACATCAAGTTTATGAAAATAATTGTCATTGTATTGAAATAAGCATATTAACTTAAGTTAATTTATTTGTACATCGAATTACCTCAAAAAAACGCTAATCTCAATATGACATTATACTACATACATATTTCATACGATTTAAAATTCAAGTTGAAGTATTATGTAAAAATATCTATAAAATAAAGAAAAATATTTTTAGAAAACCGTATGTTATGCTTGAACTGTTGAGCACATCACATAAAAATAAAAATAAAAAACTAATGCCACCCATTTATTGAATAAATCATAATATAACCAAAACATTTTAGATTTTCCTCCTCTAAAAAAATTTGACAACAACCCTTCATTTTTTCTCTTCTCTAATTATTGCAGCTTGAAATATAAGTATGGATATAGAGATAAATTGTAAAAAACAAACACCAAAATCTAATTAAAATAAATATTTTTTTTTAAAAAAAAAAACTAAAAGTAAAAATGAGTAACAAGGGAATGAGTACTAAAATTATTCAAAAGAAAACAAAGCAATGGCTGCGGAAGACCTTAACATTTTAACAACTCTCTGCCAAATGCCAATGCTAATTTTCTCTTATATTAACATCATTGTTTATTATTGTAGCAAATTCGAGTATTTGTTTTAGCAAATTCGAGTATTTGTTTTAGCAAATTTGATGAGAGAGAAAATGGATAAAGATTATTAGTTTTAGGTGTGAGAAAATGAGATGTCTATTTTTTTTTAGTTTTTGATTATAGTTTTTGGTAATTACTATGGGATAGTGGGGGTGTGAAAATTTTATCTAAGCGTGTCGTTTAAGGGGATGTAGGGAATTGTAGCTGCTCCAGGGTGTAGGTATGAATAACTAATGCCATTGACCACACCCGAGACCTAACCCGAATAGATAAATCAGCCCACCTTGATTGAAATATGTCAATCCAAATGTTGGATTTAGTCAAATTGCCAAACTCAGCAACATCAATTTATACTTCATACTAGTAGAACTTCTACAAACTACTGAATCACAACTAGTACGAGTATTTTTTTTGAGGTAATACTCGTACTAGTTGTGATTCAGTAGTTTGTAGAAGTTCTACTGAATCACAACCAGTACGAGTATTAAATAAAAATATTAGGTGTAGAAAAAAAGAATTCTACAAAGAACAAATAAGCCCCATTGAATTTTATTTTATTTTATTTTGATATTTTTTCCTTTTATTTGTGGGTAACCCTTTATTTATTTATATACTTCCTTTGTCAATTATTTATTCCCTTTATTGGAACTCGCCCTACAAAATACACAAGCATGTGCAATTGGGTTATTTTGTTTTTCTGAAAAATATTACCTTTTCTTTTTTATGTTAGTATTTTTCAAGTACTTTTGTACCACCATACCCAGGCCATAAAATAACAAATTTATGTGTAAGAAAAATTCATTCTTTTTCTTTTTTAAATTGAAAAAAGTGTTTTCTTAATAATTTTATAAATATAAAAAATTAATAAAATTGGAGTGTCATTTTCTCATCTCTTGTTCATAGTGGATTTACACGTCCTGGGTTTCTTTTTCTCTTTTGTTTTTTGAATTAGGCCCCCCAAAAGATTGAATCTTTGTTCTGCTAAACCCCCCAAAAATATTTTATTTTGAAGTGGGCATTATAATTTTTTCTGGGAAAAATCAGAAAATTAATTTGCAAGAAGTACCAAGAGTTGAAGCACTAGGGTTTTGATTATAATTTGTGAAGGTAAGTTCATCTTTCATGTAATTAGGTGGTACATGATTTTACCCCTTTTTTATTTTCTGGGTGTAATTTTACTGCGGAAAGAAGAGATTTTGCATGCTTCTGGGTGATTTTTGAATTTGATTTAACATTTGGGTTAGTGTAATTTTTGAGTTAAGTGTTAATTTCAATGTATTTGTGTTTTAATGGGGGAAGTTTTTATCAGGGTTTGTTTGATTGATTCTGAATTTGATGAACAAATTTGCTTCTGAGAAGGAAGGAGGATTATATGTATGTTTCTTGTGTAATTGTTGTTGGTAGTTTTTAGTGAAATTTGTTAGTTTTGGAGATTTTGAGAGGTTGGCATCTGGGGTGCTATTTTACTTTCTGGGTTTGAGAGCAATGTTTAAGCAAATTCTTAGTAAGATTCCAAGGAAATCGTCAAAATCATCGGAGAATCGAGAGCATAAGAATGCTTCTAGTGCTGGTTTGAATGCATCCAGCAGTGTGAGGAAGAGTGATGTGGGGTCTAACAGGACTAGTAATAATCAGCACAATATGGGTGCAAATGGTGCTTCGAGTGCCGGGCAGAATCAAGGCAAGAAAGTGTCTAGAACTGTTGATACAATGATGAATGGTGTTATGCTGTCTTCTTATGAAGCGTTGCCGAGCTTTAGGGATGTGCCTAGTTCGGAGAAGCAGAGCTTGTTTATTAGAAAGCTTAATATGTGCTGTGTTCTATTTGATTTCCATGATCCAACAAAGAATCTGAGAGAAAAGGAGGTAAAGAGACAGACATTGTTGGAACTGGTAGATTATCTTTCATCGGCGAATGGGAAGTTTTCAGAGAATGTAATGCTGGAAATCATTAAGATGGTGTCAGTAAACTTGTTTCGGTCTCTTGCTGCTCAGCCTAGAGAGAACAAAGTTATAGAGGCGTTTGATGTTGAAGACGAGGAGCCTTTGATGGATGCATCGTGGCCTCATTTGCAGATAGTGTATGAGTTCTTGTTGAGATTTGTGGCATCTCCTGAGACTGATGCTAAATTAGCTAAGAGGTATGTTGATCATTCCTTTGTGTTGAAGCTGTTAGATCTTTTTGATTCTGAAGATCCCCGTGAAAGAGAATATCTGAAGACAATTCTACATCGCATATACGGGAAGTTTATGGTGCATCGTCCGTACATCAGGAAGGCAATTAACCACATATTTTACCAATTTATCTTTGAGACTGAGAAACACAATGGGATTGCTGAACTTCTAGAGATACTTGGAAGCATTATAAATGGATTTGCTCTGCCACTGAAAGAAGAGCATAAGCTCTTTCTTGTTAGGGCACTAATACCTCTGCATAAACCGAGGTGCTTGCCTATGTATCACCAACAATTATCTTACTGCATTACACAATTTGTGGAGAAAGACTGCAAGCTTGCTGATTCTGTAATTAGAGGGCTATTGAAGTATTGGCCAATCACCAATAGTTCTAAGGAAGTGATGTATTTAAGTGAGTTGGAAGAAGTTTTAGAAGCAACACAACTGCCAGAATTCCAACGAAGTGTAGTGCCCTTATTCCGTCAAATTGCCCGTTGCTTGAACAGTTCGCATTTTCAGGTATTGAGTCTGGTTTCTCCATCCTCTCTTCTTTTAGTTTCTCCATCATATTTGTATATTGTGATCCTATGCCTTCTTTTTCTTATTGCTTTGTTAATTCATAAAATATGTTCAAGTTGTGTGTATCAAGTGTCAAAATTTTAGTGCTTGTTTGACTTGCCAAAATAATGTGGAAATGGGAGTTACAATATTGGGTAATCATTTGGTTAGCACCAAAAAAAGAAATGGAGGAACTAAAACTTCGTAGGACACTAAACACGGGAATTGAATTAATCTAATTTCCCTTGGTCAATTGAAGTTTCTGGGAATTGGAATTACCTTTGGTGTCAACCAAACATATCATTGCCATATTCTAGGATTTGTAATTGGGAAGTGCCATCAATTATGTAGTACCATGTGAACCAAACAAACACTTAGTGCTGATCTCAGAAAGCTGATGAGTTTTGATCTCAAAATATGTATCTGCCATTGTCGACCAAAGTTTTAATGAATGCAGTACTTCTACTTCCATTGGAGTAATGCTGCAAAATCTACCTCCATCCCCCCAAAAGCTTCGTCAGTGGAGCCTCTTATAGAAGCACTAGATGAAGCCCGTGCGATGCACGGTTTGTTTGAATTTTTTTTAAAATATATATATATATATATATATATATATATATATATATATATATATATATATATATATGCTAAAATTTGTTATATATTTAGATATTTTCCTAATCTCAAAAGATAATATTTTGTACTCCCTCCGCCCACGATTATCTGCACCAAACGTCCTTTTTTTGCGGACTCCTACGCAAAACTTTTAGTGTAGTTTAATTAAGTTTAGGTGGGTTTAATTAAGTTGTAAAAAGGAGGGAAATAAGAGAGAGAAAGTGGTCCCATATGTTTTAGTTGGTTAGTGGGTTAAAGTGAGTGGGAAATAGGAGAGAGAAAGTGGTCCCATATGTTTAAGTTTGGTAAGATAGTCTTTTTACACTTTAAAATTTTCTAAAAGAGAAAAGATAAAAAATTGTTGCACATAATAGAAAGCACCCATTTATGGCAAATGTTGCAGATAATTGTGGGCGGAGGGAGTATTTAATTAATTTAAACTTTAAAATCTAACTCGTCAATTTCGCTTATGTGGCATTTGAATTATTTAATTGTAAAAGAAATTAATGATCTCTTATTTAATTGGCTACAACTTAAATTTATAATCCTAAGTGGCGCTCTAAGAAAATTAAATCCTACGTGACTCTCTAAAAACTGGGGAAAAAACTATATATATATATATATATATTGGGGTATTAGTTGATGCAACTTGGTTTGGATTATCAATTTGCTTTTATTTTTATTATGTTGCCTGAGGTCTGTGGATATTTCATATAGCCAATACCATATAGTTGGTGGCCTATTGTTTTTTTAAATTCCATGTATGACCTTCCCTCTCATTTTATTTAGTATCTGACATGGAAATTGGAAGTATTTTAAGAATTTAATCATATTTTTGTAATAGAAATATGTATGAATTCTATATACTCCCTCCGTTTTTAAATACTTGCTCCATTTCTCCATGCGCGGAGTTTTAGGAGAAATTGGAGAAAGTAATAATATATGGAAGTAGTGGGGTCGGTGGAAGAATAAAAAATTGTAAAAAGCAAAAGTAGTGGAGAGGATTGGAGGAGAGAAAATATGAAATTAATAAAATATGATCATGGTGGGTCTACTAGGTGAGTGAAATTAGTTAAATATTGTAAAAGTTTTCCAAATAAGGAAATGGAGCAAGTATTTAAAAACGGCCGAAAAAGGAAAGTGGAGCAAGTATTTAAAAACGGAGGGAGTAGTACTCATTATTTTATTATGGAGGATCACTATAAGACATTTGATTCAAGGAAAATACTAATTATGGAAAAAGGGAGGTTTGGATTGCTTGTTTGCATAAAGTTGACCTCTTTATTCTGGCATGTGCTGGACCCAATTGGGTTGCTTTTGTTGTAATCAAAATTCATATGCGAGACTTGGAAGGCGTTGTTTGAATTGGTCTCTTTCTTTGTTCTGTTAATTGTCTCAGACTTCTATATTGGTTTGCCTTAGGGATGCATATGCTAATACTAGTACTTATGGCTTTCTAACTTTTAGCTGGGTATATGGTAATAAATGTAACTGGATTTTCTCAAGGAAAACATGAATTAGCTCCTATAAAAGGCTTGCTGGTTTGTGAGGTTGACATGTTATGGATTGAGTGTTCTACCTTGAGAAAGCATGTGAGCATTAGATGTGGGTGTAATATGTTCCTCAAGCAGCTTGTAATAAGTCAAATTATTGAAGCAGACTTCATTCTTGATAGAATTCTGTAGCATTTAGTTCACGCTCTAACTCTTGGGCTAACATCAAAAAGCAATAGCGTTAGGCAATGACTGGTTGAATATTGCTTGAATCAGTCATTGGATGCTGGTCAAGCTCCAAAATTCTGCCTTAGAGTTACAAGGACTTGGCATGAGTTAGGACGGATTTTCTAAGGAGTGTTCTTTGGCTGTTGATTATCAGCTTGAGAATTGTCCCTTGCTACCTCTTTGGAGTTATTTTTTTATTTGCTAAAGCTGCTTACAAAATAATTGCTGCTAATTGAAGCAATGGTATTTGTATGAATATTTATTTGCTATTGGTGATATATATAATTATTGCAAATGTTTGTAGTTTTTTTATTTTTCTTTACTTTTTAAAAGCTTATGTGAGTTTGATGATATGAGGGTAGGAGAAGAGAAAATGAAATGAAATTGGAACAAGCTAAACTTCTGGCCAACAGTAAGACAAAACTATCTGATGAGCTTTAGAAATCCATGATTTGTAACTGTCATTTTGATTGTCATCAGAGTATCAGACTGAGGCGAAGAAAGGGTTCGTACATTTGAAACATGTTGGACTTGCATCTTTGCAATGCCTTTATTTGAAGTGTATTCTCTTTTTGTTTGAAACTGTCTTCTCTAGCCTGCTGTCCTAGGCTTTATTTCTTTCTTGTGACCTGATTCAGGTAGGTATGACGTAAAAGCATCATAATCATTTTATACTAATCCTGTGTCAATGGAATCTTGTTATATGATGTAATCTTAGGTATGGGGTTGTTTGGCAATAGCTGGAAGTATTAGCGGTATGAATTGGCTTTTTAAGTTTGTTGTTTAAGCTGGCTGTTTACAAAAGTGTTTGGTAAAATTATTAATGGTTGTTGGCTGTTAATTAGTGATAAAGTGGGCCAATAAGTCAAAAACCAATAGAAAAAGCTACTCCTATTAGCTTTTGGATTTTGGCGGAAAATCCAGCTTAAAAGCCAACAAAGAAGCCAACTACCAAGCATATTTTTTTTGGCTGTTTGACCAAATTAAAAAGCCAAAAGCTAGGCAAAAAGCCAATTGCCCAACACCCCCATGATTTCAGCAGCAGATAGTTCGACTTCCCAACTAATGCTATCTAGAAGTCCAATTTCTGTAAGTGTCAAGAAGAGTTGGTTAGAAACATCCTTATGTATTGTCATTAGATTTATTTTCTTTGTGGAGTTTTGAGATTGATTACTTTGCTTTTAGAAGACGTTGATGCACTTTTGCTGCTAGTATACTAATCCCTCTGATTATTTTTATTCTTCCCACTGGGAACTTAGTACTATTCGTAAGTTGAGAAAAACTTCTAAATTTCTCTTAATAACATGAATGTCATGTTAGATCTTATCTTAATTCATCTCAATGAGTAGTTTTTTAATATTCAACCGTTGCATTTTTTAACTAATACGTGTATGAAAGTATAGATATTTATGCCTTTTATGGTCATAGTAATGCATTGTGAAACGTACACATTTAAAATGGTAAGAACATTTGGGATTGGATGGAGTATCAGATACTTGTTATTAATGAGATCTCTATATGGTTATCGACTTTGGTTAATGGTGAGCATGGAATTATAAAAATACTGATGCAAATATGGTTGCTGAGGATGAAGTGATAATCTGTAGAGTAGAAGTCAGTTAAGTGTCATTGTTTTTTGTTTTGTTTTTTGTTTTGTTTTGTTTGTTTTTGTTTTTCTTGTTTTTCTCCAAAAGGGAGAAGGGTTTATTTCCAGGAGGGAGAAGGGTACTTCTTGTGAAGCAGTGAAGAATAAGTTAGTTATTGGCATATCTCTTTCTATATTTTTTTACTTGTTGGGGGTGGTATCAAACAATAATATGGGTTCACTGTGCTAATTGAAGAGGATCGATCCTTTTGCTTAGTACTTTTCTTTTGTAGGAGGGCGATTGGACATGTCTTACTCTGATATCTTGGGTACTTTGATCTTTTGACGTGTCTTACATATTAAATGAGTAATAATACCCCATTCCAGGGTACATTCTTGTTCTGAACTTCTGATGCATAATTAGTAGCACAACTCTCAAGGCCACTATCTATTGAAAAGTTGAAGCTACCAGTGCTGCACCATGGTTCATGTTGTGATTTGCCTACAGCGGAAAGTGTTTTTAAGTTCTTGAGGATTGGTTTGTACAAGTTTTATGCAAAGTATGTAAATTTTTTCTCTGCAGTTTTTGGAAAACAGCCTTTCTACTAGTTCTAAGGCTTTAACTCGCTTGAGGTATGGTTGTGTCACTTGTGTGTATATTCTGAAATTAGGATCCACTGATCTTAAAAGTGGATAATCACTGATTCATATCAGGATCAAAAATAAAGTTGGAAAAGTTATGGAGACTTTGTACTAGTTTTCATAATAAAATTGGGGGTATCTGGGCAATATGAAGTAGATTCATTGCAATTATAAACATTATTTATACCTCATTAATATGGATGGATTAAAAGGAAACACATTGAGCAGTTGGTTTTTTTTTAAAACATGTAGTAGTCAAAATAACTCTTCTGAACTTTTTTTCAGGTTGCAGAGAGGGCATTGTTCCTCTGGAACAATGACCACATTGAAAACTTGATCAAACAAAACTGCAAGGTTATTCTACCTATTGTCTTCCCTGCACTGGAAAAGAATGCAAGAAATCATTGGAACCAGGCTGTTCACAGCTTAACTCTCAATGTGCGTAAGATTTTCTCCGACCTTGATCCTGAGCTTTTTGAGGAATGTTCACTCAAGTTTCAGGAAGATGAATCACAGGAAGAGGAAATGAGAGCAAAACGCGAAGCAACGTGGAAAAGGTTAGAAGAAATAGCTGCTGAAAAAGCAAAAAGTAGTGAACCTGTCCTCGTCCCCCTCATTTTACCAGCCCGTACCACTTCCGGTCTTTGATCCAAAGATCGATCTTTTTTTTGATGCCAATATCATTAACTGACAGGGTTCTGGTGATGGAGTTTCGTGTATGGTCATTGATTCAATTCGTTACTATCCTCCATGTATTTTTGGCCGAATGTCCAAAAAAAAAAAAAAAGCAAAGAAAACGCGTTAGCCAATATTTGTAGCTTATGTTTAAATTTCTAAAACTCTTTAGTTTAGATTTACTTAGGGCTTAAAAGTATGGGTAGATATATTAATTGAAGAGAGTAAGGAGAATTGGCATAAGATTAGGATTTTCTGCAATTTGCAGCAGTTGGAAACTTTGTACAGTTGTGATATTCCTGGTTTGGCTTTATTATATAATTAATGGCTGCTTTTAAAGTTGGTTTGTCTGATAAATTCAAATTAACCAAACATTCCTTAAGTTGTTTATTACTGTCAAATTGCTTTACTAATTAAGGTGGGAGTGCTGCATAGTTGTTGAGGGGACTTGGTGCACCACTTTTTCTCAGACATACTAATGACCATTATAGTAGGCTCAAAGGGTAGCCCTATAATTGTCATGGACCCATAATTCTCATGAAAAAGGCTGGCTTTGCAAACACCTTTTAGAGTTTTAGATGATTGGATGTATTTTACATGTCTTGAATACGACGGATTGACAGTTTTAGGGGTGTAAATCAATTGAGACTATCTGTAAACATATCTTTTTGAAATTTCGCTTAAAACTCATTTGTTAATGTTGTTTATTTGAATATGATAAATGAGTTGAGTTTGAACAAGTATTTACGCTCGTTTAATTAATGAGTCAGAATATGAATCAAGGATCTAATCATTCATATTTGTTCATGTTTACTTTTGTTCATGAATTACTTGTTTTAATTTTGTTCATGAATGTGGGTTTGTTTATACTGAGTATTTATTAACGAGCTAGATTCATTCATTTAAAGTTGGATTGTTGTTTATAAAACTAATTAAACTTTTAAATTCAACATTATTAATTCATTTTATTTTAAATGTTTGGTTTATCAAGCAAATTGATAGACTAGATCCTTTTGACTTATATATAATTTTATGTTTAACTATAATTGCGATTTGACACTTATCCATAATTTTGAGATTTTAAAAGAATCATGAACTAAGTTTTATTGCGTATTTGTATGATACATACACCAACAAGAGAATACCATACATATATTCTATAGATAAAGGCCAACATTCTCTATTTATGCAAAATTGACAAACTTTTTTGGATGTATTCCATATCATGTATCATTTTCTGAGAAGGTAAGTGTGTTATCAAAGGTTCAATTGGATAAGGTGGAAAAAAAAAAAAAATGCGAGTACCAAATTTAGGGTGAACTAATCACCATAGAATCAACACTATCTAAAGTCTAATATGTCAAAAAAGAATTTTGGGAAATGTTTTGAAAGGTACACACTAATTTTAGCCCCTCATATATTTCTATATGAGCAGAATATTTTTTCCCTTGGCCCTTGCTTTTTTGTTTTAAAAAATACTGCCCCTACTTATTTGGAGTAATTCTTTGCATAAAAAAAAACATGTCTTAAAGTTAAATTGATAAATTTATACTTTCTTGATTTAAAAAATTAATAATGTGAAATTGCGTATGGCGATAAATCAAACAAGTTTCTAAATAGTTACTTTTTCTTTATGAGAATGGCAAAAAGAAACACATATAAGGATGTAATTTTTTTTGTGTAATTCTTTTTAAAAAAATATATATATAATCACCCACTCCTATAAACATGAAAATATCGTTGTCAAAAAAAAAAAAAAAAAATAAACATGAAAATATCCTTCATATAATTTCAATGAAAACTCCACAATATGTAACTTAATTTTTATTTTTATTTTTTATTTTTATTTTTTATTTTTATTTTTTTATTTTTATTTTTTTGAAAATATAACTTAATTTTTATTAAACATGAAAATATCCTTCATATAATTTCAATGAAAACTCTTCACCAAAAAAAAAAAAAAAATAATTTCAAAAAACTTTACAATATGTAACTTGTTTTTGTGAAATTTCAAATATACCCTTTATAAGTTTTACTATATTACTATGAGTATTAAAAATAACATCAAAATTTATGGAGTACGGAGTACTTATTTACGGCAATACAAATAATACTTCTCATCCTCTTAAATTTGCCATTGCACCAATTTGACTATTAATATACTCCATGTGTAATTGATTTTTTTTAAAAACCAATATATATAATTAATTATACTTATATATTATTAAACAAAAAAAATGTATAAATAGTTGATACCATGAAAGTACATACTAGTTTTAAAAGTAATTCAACATCTTTTGAATGTGCATGTTTGATAAAGTGTTAATTTACCAACTGTTTTTTTAGTTACAACACTTCTTTTATCATGCATATTGATGCGTGTTTTTAATCGTAAATATATTTAACTAGTTTTATCCCCGTGCAAATGCACGGATTTATAATAATAAGACTTGAAAATAAAAATAAATAAATAAATTAATAAAATTCAATTAAAATGGAGTTAGTTTAAATGAAATGGCTTATATGTAACATTTTTTATTTTTGAATTTGAATTCATATCATGTCTATCCTTAAAATTCTCATGTTAGATACATTATTTAAAATATTTTATAAATTATTGTAAGTTTTTTTCATTAAATTTTTTTATCATGTTATTTTTTAAGGGAAAAAAAGAAATTTAAAAAAAAAGCTAAAAAATATTTCGGCGGGAAAATTTTTGTTGTGAATGTGACATGTGTACTTAAGGGATAACTCTGGTGATTACTTTAGTATACAGTATAGATTACCAATATGTAAAAGTTATAAACATTTTATATTAAAATTGTATAGAATCGAGATGAATCTAATAAGATTCCACGTGACTATATTTTTACTTAACTATGGAGTATAAATCATCAAAACTCGTCAAAGTAAAACACACAAATGGTGTAAAAGTCAAACAGTTACAAATTGTATAAAAAAACGGAGAAAGTATATTTGCATAATAATAAAAAAACGGAGGGAATACAAATTACTTGTATAGTTGTATGCGCTAAAAAAATGGAATATGGAGTAACTTTTTACACATTTTTTTTTTTTGGAAACAAACTTTTTACACATACTTATTACTTACCTAATTAATTATTTTATATATATTTCATATTTGTAATTACATTCTCTCAAACAAGGAAAAAAAATTCTTTCAAAAAAAAAAAAAAAAAAGGAAAAAAAAAAAAGTAAAAAAGGGGTTTGGAAGTTTGGATTGGATTAGAGTAATGTATAATCCACAAGTGAGTCCATATCTGGGGGCTGTTCTGCTCATCATTTTCTGTCTTTCTCTCTCCTCTTTTCTTTCAGAATCAGAAATAAAAACCCCAATTTGAATTTCAACTCCTCAATTCTTCTAGATCACCTTACTTCTTGTCTTGCTTCAGTAAGCTTCTTCAAATTTCCCCTTTTTGTTTTTTTTTTCTTTGTCACCTATAAATTTTCTCCTGTTTTTTTAAAGAAAATTTATTTATTCTTCTGTCTAAAATTCAACTTTTTTTTTAGAAATTCTTTTCCCATTTACTTTTTCATAAAAATTCTGACAGAAAAATGTTTTCTTTGATGTTTCAGATCATACCCAGATCTTGTCAGTTACTTCTCCACCAGTTGAACTGACGCCTTCATTCGACTCACAAAGAGGTAATTTTTTCAAATTTTTATTGCGCATTTACATATTTTTATTTTATGGGTGAAATGTCAACTTTTGGGCCTCCTTTTTATTTTTTATTTTTAATTTTGGGTTTTGTTTGGTGATGAATTTGATTATTTTCCATCTTTATTGGAAAGGGAATTTAATTAAATTTCTGGGTTTTAATTTAGAAGTCAAAAGGTTGTCAATTTATATTGTTATCATGTGAACATTAATAATTAAAATTTGATAATTATTGATCTGGGCTTTTTGTGCAGTGTTTATATCTTCCAATTTAGAATCTAATTTTCTGATCCAAGTTATTATAATGCTAAATTTTGTTGGGTTGTTTTTATTTTTTGAGGAATCTAATATTGAAAAATTGATGAACTTTTGATCAAAAAGTTCTCTGTAGGAGGGCTTGTGTTCTAGCTCATCAGTGCAAGGGGCAGCTATTTGAATTTAGTACAGATGAGAGTTTTTGGAATTGGGGTTTTCTTATTTGATTGAACTGTTTAAGGTTTTTGATTCGATTTTGGCTGATGATCTTTGATTCTGTGCCTTGGAGAAGGTTCTGTTTGGGTATCCCTTAGGTTGAAGTGGAATAATATTCTTATCTTTACATTATCTGCTAAGATATGATAAAGCAAATATTGGGTAGGCTTCCTAAGAAGCCATCTAAGTCTGCTGATGCCCGCGATCCTCTCTCTTCGGGTGCTTTAGCTGGTGCTAGGACTGGTGATGCAGCTGGCCATAGACCAGGAAATGGAAAGGATGTGTCTCACCAAGGTTTCCATCCATCTTCAAATTCGGGTGTGGGTAATGGGAATAAAACCGCGCAGGTAGATGATTTAATTGCTAATGAAAGCTACACTGCCAACCCGTTTGAGGCATTGCCTAGTTTTAGAGATGTTCCGAGCTCTGAGAAGCAGAATTTGTTCATAAGGAAGGTTCACTTGTGTTGTCATATTTTTGATTTCACTGACCCCACAAAGAACCTGAAAGAAAAGGAGATTAAGAGACATACATTGCTGGAGCTTGTGGAATATGTAAGCTCCGCCAATGGTAAGTTTACAGAAAATGCGATGCAAGAGCTCATTAAGATGGTGTCTGCAAATTTATTTAGGTCACCCGCTACTCAGCCTCGTGAGAATAAGGCTTTAGAGGCTTATGATTTGGAAGAGGAGGAGCCTTCAATGGATCCTGCATGGCCTCATTTGCAGATTGTTTACGAGCTCTTTTTAAGGTTTATAGCATCACCTGAGACTGATACAAAGCTGGCCAAGAGGTATATTGATCACGGTTTTATTCTTAAGTTGTTAGATAATTTCGATTCTGAAGACCCGAGAGAGAGGGAGTATTTGAAAACAATTCTTCATCGCATCTATGGCAAGTTTATGGTGCATCGCCCATTCATTAGGAAATCAATAAACAACATTTTTTATCGTTTTATCTTTGAAACTGAGAAGTTTAATGGGATTGCGGAGCTTTTGGAAGTTTTGGGCAGCATCATTAATGGGTTTGCTTTACCTTTAAAGGAGGAGCACAAGTTGTTCCTTGTCCGCGTCCTGATTCCCCTCCACAAACCAAAATGCTTGTCAACATACCACCAACAGTTATCTTATTGCATCACTCAGTTTGTGGAGAAGGACAGTAAGCTTGCAGATGCTGTAATTAGGGGTTTATTGAAGTACTGGCCAATTACCAACAGTACAAAGGAAGTTATGTTCCTCAGTGAGCTGGAGGAGGTTTTGGAGGCAACCCAATTGCCTGAATTCCAGCGTTGCATGGTGCCATTATTTCGGCGCATTGCTCGTTGCTTGAGCAGCTCCCACTTTCAGGTTATTGCTATTTCCAGTATTTATCTTCTTGTCAATCCATTCATTTGCCTTTAGACCTCCGGGTGTTTATTATTCAACAAGTGGTGTGCACATTTCTTCCCTGTCAACTCAATCAATCAATCAATCAATCAAAGCCTTAATCCCAAAAGTGGGGTCGGCTAATTTCTTCCCTGTCAACTCTTAAGTATTTTTTAGCCTGTAAATTCTGAAGGTTGAATTGTTTTGCATTTGATCTCCCACTCCCTCTAATTTGAATGGAAAGCGGAAGGAAGTTTGGGATGATTTTAAAAGTATATATATTGAAAGGGGAATATACTGATAACAATGATAGGTGATGATAACACGATTTTGGGATTAGAGATTTGGAGCTTGGTTTTTTCTTTGTTTAGAGGCAAGTATGCCATCAAATTTTTTGCGTACCTTTGGCCTTTATTGTCCTATGGGTGTTGTGCTTCAGTTTCAACGAGGTTTTTGTGGCACATTGATCTAAGTATCCAACAGTAGCATTTTTGGTATTTATGTCATGTTTCCAAAATCTTAATTTCTTTTGCCCTTTTCCATAAAAAAATCCTTTAGGGCCCAGCTGGCTAATTTCCACTCACTAGCATCTCTCTTTTTTTTTTTTTTTTTTTGCCTTCTAGACGAATTTCCTAAAGATGACTTTTGTGATTGTACGATGCCTAGGAATGCAAAGCTATTTGATCAGAGTAGCTATATGTGATCATCCTGATATCTGTGGGGTATGGTATTTTAAAGCTGCAGTCACCTGCCATTGAATAGTATGATCAAGAAGTGCTTGCTGTTTGTTATTGGTGGAGAAAATATATATTTTGAGGAGCTTTAGTCAAATCTTCTATGTGAGTCTCATGGTAAATTGTTTAATGTGAAGGGTTGACAACTTAAGGCATCATATTGGCATAGCCACAAACTTTGGCTAGAGAGTAGATATAGTTTCAAATATCTCATGAAATGTCATAAAAATGCATAGGGTTATGGCTGAAGCCGGAGACAAAATAATAGATTCCATATGTCATTGTCATGATCATAATTTGTAGTAGTTTGGCGACTGGTACTAGCCCCAACTGGTTAAGAACAAAGTTATATCTGTATAAGGTTGCGCTTGCCGCTTGGTGATTTTGCCAATATTGACAACTCTACCACTTATCTTGTCAGATGTGACTTCTGTTAGTTATTATTTGGTTATTTACTGAAATGAGATCATAGTTAAAGTTTATCTGATAGTTCACACTGCCTTTGATTGAATCTTCAAGACTTAGCTGCATGTTTTAGATTTGCTTCTTTAGATCTATCCTTTGAATAAATATGTGTTTGTTGTTATGGTAGGTGGCAGAGCGGGCTTTGTACCTATGGAGTAATGATCATGTAGAAAACCTGATTAAGCAAAATCGTAAAACTATTCTTCCCATTATCTTTCCTGCTCTGGAGAAAAATTGTCGAACCCACTGGAACCAGGCTGTTCAGAGCTTGACCCAGAATGTGCGGAAGATTTTCTCTGACGTAGATCCAGAGCTTTTCGAGGAGTGTATGCGAAAGTTTGAGGAAGATGAAGCTAAAGAGAAAGAGCGAAAAGAAAAACAAGAAGCCATATGGAGGCGCTTAGAAGAGATAATTTTAACCCAATCTAAAACTAGTGAAATGCCCTTAGCTCCTCAAAGTACAGCTGCTCAAACAGTCGCAAGCTAGCATTTAGGACATGCTGGCTTGTAGTTCAATCATTGATGATTTGGAGGTTTTGGTTTATATGGTAAGTCCCTGTTGAAAAACGCTGATTAATGCCAGTCCCCTCCTTTTAATTTCTGGTGTGAGGATCTTGGGGACAGATCACCCCATATGCTGGGCTGAAAGATGCAATATGAGTTAGCAGCTGTCTGGACCAGAAGTGTTGAGGAGACAAATCAAGCTACGGATTTTTCTGATGGTGATTTACTGGTTGTTACCATGTTATACACAGAGGAGCTATAGATTCCAGGTACTATGTTATACACAGAGGAGCTATAGATTCCAGGTACTTTTCTTTGTTGGGGGGTTGTAATATCTTTTATTATTTTGTGCTAGTTGAGGGTTTCTCCACCTACCTAGCTAGTATGCAGTATACATATGTGTATCTTCTTGACTATTTTTAGAATGTCATTTGGTTTGATTTTTATCTATATATGTGAGTCTTAGAACTTGCAAATTATTTTTGTTGGTTGTAGAACTTTAAATTGACTTTCGTAGAATATTTTGTTCACTTTAACCTTTGACTCATTTTTCAGGCATTGATATCCTCTCCTTCAGGGTAATGATGTATTGAATTGTTACTTATGCCTTGTGCTACCAAATGACCTGCTGTAAGCTGTATCGCCTTGTGTTAGGTCGATACTACATTCTCAAAAACCTTATCAGCTAAGTTAGCAAGTCTTGGCTTTGAAGAGATTGTTGTTATTTGGATTTATGCATCCTTTTCGAAATTTATCCTTTCACTGGATTTCTAGTCTTAATGTGTTAGTGACCACTTAGACAGGGATTGTGAGTTTGTTGGTATGTAAATTTTGGAATCTTTTGAGATGCATGACTTATTATGGATAAGTACTGTTTTGTGGTCAGGACTTTTTTTATTATGATATGATTTAGGGTTGTTGGTGGATTGAAACCAGTCATTTGGTTAATTATCATTTACCAACCAGACAATTACTTATTAGAGCAGTGGAGGTCGTTTTCAATGTTTTAAGGTGGGTAATGCTCATTAGCTGAATAAGTATAGTAATTTTTTCATATTTCCCAAAACCACCTAGTTACCTGGTTTGCATGGCTCAAGTATCCTTTCTTTAAATTAAGGACCATTCACTGCTTTCTCATTTAGTGAACCATTTTTTTTTTCTCTCTTCTCGAAGAAAGGTTCTCATTTAGGGAATTTTAGATCACTGTTAACAGTCTTATTTAGCAGAGGACTCAGTTGTCAATAGGAGCTGATGTCAATGGAACTGTGGATGTCATGGTCCTGATCTCAGAAATGGTAATACCATAATCCAGTGCCAAGATTTTTTTTTTCTTTTTTCGTCCAAAACACACCCAATTTGATAATTGTTGCTTATCTTTGAGATGGACCTATTATTCCTCTTATCAGCAAGTCAAATGATTAAAGCAGTGTATGTTCCAAGAACCTAGTTTTGGTTTTGGCCACTTTAATGAACAACAATTGGCTAAGAGCTAAGCTTAATGTTCAAGGTTAAGGCTTAAGAGTCTTGAGGTCTTGTTATCATAGTTAGTTATACTTATTTCTTGGCCTTAGAATTATCGAAAGAAGATCAACTTATGGTTGCCAAGAAGTCTAAATGAAAGCTTAGGTAATCTTGTTGGACATCGGGAAGATACGAGCAAATGCGTAAGATGACTAGTCTCCTGGTGCGCTGTTAGGTATTTGGTTGCTTGTGGCCTTGGCTAATTTTTCTGTAAACCGGGCAGGATTCAAATCTGGCCTTTGTTTAGCACCTTTGAAACTGACTAAGTGCATGCTTGAACCACTATACGCTGATGACATGATCGAGCCTGCAAAAGCTCAGATCTTCGAGCCCATCGCTGAGCCATTTGAGGTCTACCGTCTTTTGGGTTAAGTTACGAACTACCCTTTGGAAAAACAGAAGGGTGGTAATAATGTTATGATTCGTTCAAACATGCAAATCTGTAAAGCTGATATATAAAAAAAAAAAATAAAAAAAAAATAAATAAAAAAAAAAAAAAACCATTAAATAGTACCTGTTTTGACTTTGTTGAAGACAAATTATTTTAATTCAATTGATATCTGATTCAAATGTTGACTCTTTATTCACTTATATCAGATTTTCATAGCTTCTAAAAATATTTACCAAGGGTTATCATTTTCACGATCTTTTATACAGCAATGCAAATCTACTATCATTCATTTAATTGTAATCATGAATCTCTTTAACAATACTTATTATTGATTTAATTCACACAAAGCCTTATTGATTTTCATCATGCAAAATCATGCACTCGGCTTTCAGAATATCATCTTTTATGCTTGCTTTATTATTATTAGCCACTGTCTCCGTTTAAATTTAGTTTTCACATTACTATCTCACATCATAACAACGTGACATTTAATCCCGGATGGCTAAAGTATGCTTTGCCAATTTATGCATCTAAAGAATATACACCAATTTATGTCTCAGTAAATCTAAGGAATTTATTGTGTGAACCAAATCTGGTGAATCCAATATACACCAAATCTTTGTCTGGACCAAATATAGAAAATTCATTTGGTTTTTTCATTCTTTATTACAAATAAATTTCTTTTTCTCTTGGATGTCAAATTTCTTAGCAGTAAACATAAATCATGCTCTATATAAAGAGGCTTAAGCATGAATTGTATGTTGCAAATAACAACCATTAATACTAGCAACGAGTTTACGACAAAGAGTATAACAATGGCCACAATGATGAGGGTTGCAAGAACAGCTAAACAATACGTTAAACCATCCTCTACTACCCCTCCTCATCTTAGAAACTTCAAACTTTCCCTCTTGGATCAGCTTGCTCCTTCGTTGTACGCCCCTATGGTGTTCTTCTACCCTATGCAAAATACTCGAAACCTTAAAAATGAGCCAGTGAAACACCTAAAACAAACACTCTCCCCTTTCCTCAACCGTTTCTACCCCTTTGCTGGAAGGATTAAAGATCATGTCTCAATTGATTGTAATGATGCCGGTGTTGAGTTTTTGGAGGCTAAGGTAAACACCCGGTTAGGAGACTTCTTAAAACAACCTGATGCGAGTGCTCTCAAACACTTCCTCCCCGTTGATATTGAGTCTAAGAAAACGGGGACTAATAATTTGGTTCATGTACAAACTAATACGTTTGAGTGTGGAGGAATGGCGCTAGGCATATGTTGGTCACATAAGATCACAGATGGTGGGACAGTTTCCGCGTTCATGCGTGGATGGTCTTCTATGGCCTCTAGGTCAGGCAATGAGGTGATTCCGGAGTATGGTGCTTCTTCTTTGTTCCCTCCATTAGACTCCTCAATCACGCAACATGCACTTAAGCTAGACACGGATAGAACTTCTACAAAGAGGTTTGTGTTTGATGGATCAAAGATTGCGAAGCTCAAGGCTAGGGCTGCGAGTGAGGGTGTGCCTAAGCCTACTCGAGTTGAGGCTGTCTCGTCCCTTCTTTGGAAATGTGCAACAAAGGTAAGATATGTTTTTCGTTCATTTCATTTGTAAAGATACATAGAAAAATGTTGGAGTATCCGAATATAGAGCCTAATGTAAAAGATATAGTTATAGTTCTTAATCATTGTGCCCAGACCTTATCGTTATGTAGTGTTTGTCTTACTACAAATGTAAAAGATGTATAACGAAGCCACTTAGATCAAGTTATAACAAAAAATCGAATTCCTCAACCCAAAATGGTATGTTTAGAAACTAATAATATAGACATGGAAATTATATGTATACACATGCATGCCAAAATCTGTTGTACATACTCTTCTAGCATGAATGTAACCAAGTTTTTCTCATCTTATGAAAGGCATCAAGAGCAAACTCGGGGTCTCAGACATTATCAGTGATGTCCCAATCCATGAACATACGTCGAAGGACCTCACCACCCTTGCCAGACACTAGTATAGGCAATCTTGTTGGCTACTACGTAGCAAAGATGGAAGAAAATAATGGTGACCACATAACACACTTGAGAGATTTGGTGGCAAAGCAAAGGCAGGGGAAAACAGAGGCAATTAACAACTACGCGAAGAAGCTGCAGGGGAAAGATGCATATGTAGTGATCCGTGAGCTATTCAAAGAGGCAGGAAGCCTACTAAGAAGGGAAGATGTTGATTTCTTCAAGTGTCTTAGTACATGTGGAGATGGGTTATATGATGCCGATTTTGGGTGGGGGAAGCCAACATGGCTAAGCTTGGTTAGTTTAGGTTACAAGAATACTTTTGCCTTAAGTGAGACCAAAGAAGGTGGTGGAATTGAAGCTTGGGTGACCTTGAAAGACGATGATATGGCCTTATTTGAACGCAATTTAGAACTCCTTGCGTTTGCCTCGCCGAATCCAAGTGTCTTAGTAATGGATGAAGAATCTCAGTTGTTGAAACAAGTAGAAAGAAGATTGATATTTGATGATCCAAGCCACAACCAGACATTACTAACATGGTGAAGTATAGCACTAAATTTAATGCATTGTAGTGTTGTAATTCAAGTTTTCTAAGCTATTGCTTGCTTATTCTTTTTATTGCTAATTCTAGCATGCAAAAGAAAGTTTTTATCTTTCTTACTGTACCAAGTGGTTGATTTTCACGAGCTATAGTCATTATGCCAAATTGGTAATCCGTGGTCCCGATTCATGTTATGATTTTTATATTTTACTTAAATTATTACTAGACATGACAAAACTGACTCATATCCGATTAGCAATACCTGTCTGAATTACACGACTCAAACTTAAAATTAACTCAAATTGCAAGACATAATTTGAAGTGAAATCAAGTTTGCACCCAATCTAAAAACCCCAAACTAACAAAGACAAACCAAGTAACTCATTACCCATACACAATCAAATTACACATTACTCATACAAGATTATTCATAGCTTCGTTACTTCTTTTTTCTCAATCTTTTGCTTAGATGATTCACGCTACATATATGCAACCAGAAATTTCAGCTGCATAACCGTAGAAAAACAAAAGCTTGTGATCAATTCAAACCCCATTTTCCCAAAATTCTGACAACTTTTTTGCATCATTTTTGCTAGTTAGCAAAAAGCTCATGTAAGCATATAGCCACTAGTCATATCCAAACGCTCAATGATCTTGAAATCACAAAATCTAACGTTAAATTCCTCAAAATTATAAGAGTAGAAGGATCAAAGTTCGCGAAAATGGAAGTAGAGATCAATTCCATAGAAGCTATTAAACCTTCTAAACCAACCCCATGTCACATTAAATTACACAATCTCTCAAGCCTAGACCAACTCTCACCTAGCATCTATGTTCCCGTCCTCTTGTTCTACCGTGCCCCTTCGACACCTCACGATCGTGTTAGCCTATCTTCACAACTAAAGAGCTCACTTTCGGAGACATTAACTCATTACTACCCATTTGCAGGAAAGATGATCAAAGACGGTGTACATATCGACTGTGATGATATGGGAGCTCTTTTCTTAGAGGCCCGGGCTAAGAACAACCTTGTTGATATCCTTACATTGCCAAAACTCGAGGCCTTAAGCATGCTCTTCCCTGATGATTTGCAGTGGAAGAGCTCGAAAAATTCAAGGGTTTTGGCTGTCCAAGTTTGCTACTTTGACTGTGGAGGTTTGTCCATTGGCATTTGCATTTCAAGCAAAATTGCAGATGCTTGTACCATAGTTACCTTCCTCAACGATTGGGCTACGTATGCTCGAAAAACTGGTGAGTCGATATTTTAATTAGTAACAATACCATAATGTTATAGAGGATCGATGTGAGAGGATAACATTATCACGTGTTGTTACTGTAACAGGAAATAGTGGCCTTCCATCAATTTGCCCTTTGTTCAACACATCATTATCGATATTATTCCCTCCTAGTGATCAAATTGTCGTAACAGAGATTGAATTTACGATAGCCAATGTCGTCACAAGGAGATATGTTTTCCATTCAACAAAGATATCAGAGCTCAAAGCTAACATAGTGTCCAACTCGAAAATCCTAGAAAACCCAACTCGTGTTGAGGTTGTAACATCACTCATGTATAAATCCATAATTCAAGCAAATAAAATTCGATCTCTTGGCTTGGTAAAGACATTTATGCTAGCTCAAACGGTAAACATGCGACCTAGAATGGTTCCATCATTGCCAAGAAATACTATTGGTAACATAGTTTGGTACTTTCCGGTTATGATCATAGACAATGATGACATAAGTCTAGAAACATTGGCAACCCAAATGAGGGAATCGTTTATGAAATTATGCGACGTTGCTAAAAATGTTGAAGGGAAAGGGTGGCTTTTGATAGAGGGCAAGTTAGTAAACGACGCTGAGCATAGCCTGGACAATGCTTACAAATTTAGCAGCTGGTGCAGGTACCCTATATACGAAGTGGATTTCGGGTGGGGAAGCCCTATATGGGTTAGCACTGCCGAGTATCCTTACAAGAATAGTGTTATTATGATGGATAGCAAAGACGGAGAGGGGATTGAAGCATGGGTGACCTTGGATGAAGAAGTTATGTATGTATTTCAAAGTGATGAGGAACTTCTCAAGTTTGCATCCTTGAATCCAAGCATTTACGACAATATGCAAAATTGAGAATTTGGGTTTGTATAAATGGTGAAGTTATTGATTTTAAATAGGGTAGTAAGTGATTCGAGTCAGAGCAAGTTTTAGTTGGTTTGAGCTAAGCTTGATAAGAATTATGAGTGTTTTCGTCCTAGCTCTAGCTTCAATAAGCTTTTAGAATTCTTATTTGAGCTATGAAAGAACGGAGGGAGTAATTGCCGGTCATCTTGATTGGCAAATGCATGATAAGCAATTACAAATTCCATACATAATATAGGAAACAAAGATTTACCCTATAATATGTGACAAAAACTTGATTAAAAAAACTTAAAAATCATTTAGCACAAAGAATATTGATCACATTCTTAACAAGATATCCTTTCTTGCCCTTAAGAAACTCCCTAACACCCTTCTCATCCCCTACAAAACCCAACCCTTTCATCTCTTTGAAAAACTCTTTTCCCTCCAACTCCTTCCCCTCCCTCACAAACGCCTCGAAAACCGCCACACAAACCCCGGCATTCGGCCTCATCCCCTTCACCAACATCTCCAACACATACTCCTTAGCCTCATCAAGCATCCCGCCCGCGGCAAGCGCCTTGATCAACACAATATAAGTATAAACATTAGGAAGAACCCCAGATGACAACATCCTCAAAAACACCTTTTCAGCTTCCTTGCATTGTCCAGCATTAGCATAAGCCTCAATAACAGCAGTGTGGGCCACCACATCAGGCAATTTCCCTTTCTCTTTAATCTCCTTAAACATTTCCAACGTTTCATGGGTTAAACCATTGTTAGACATTTCGTCGAACATCTTGACTGCATTACTGATTAACCCCTCTGTTCTCATTTTCTGGAAAACTTGCTGTAAGTTCATGGGATCTTTAGATTCGGGAATGGTGGGTTTGTTGCTAAATGGGTTGTTTTGGGCGGGTTCGGGTTCGGGTTCGGAGGAAGTGAATTGGCGGGTGATGAGGTTAAAAGGGGAAAATAGTGGGGATTTGGAGGTGGAAGAGACAGGTTTAATGAGGAGAGAGAAAGAAGAGAGGGAGATTGATGGGTGAGAAGAGGAGAGACGGCGGAGAAGGTGGCGGAGATGTGGTGGTGCAACTGCCATGGTTTAACAAGGTGGAACTCTGAAAAATAAGTTTTGAGAAGACAATTGGTCAATTGATTTGGGAGTCAATGGTGATTTTTTTTTTTTTGGTATGTATTTTGTTATAAAATACTCCCTCCATTTTTAAATACTTGCTCCATTTCTCTATGCGCGGAGTTTTAGGAGAAATTGGAGCAAGTAATAAAATATGGAAGTAGTGGGATAGTTGAGAAAATAAATAATTGTAAAAAAACAAAAGTAGTGGAAGAATAGGAGGAGATAGAGTATTATGTTGGGTCCACTAAGTGTGAGAAATGAATTAAATATTGTAAAAACTTTCCAAAAAAGGAAATGGAGCAAGTATTTAAAAACGGTCGAAAAAGGAAAGTGGAACAAATATTTTAAAAAGGAGGGAATACGTAGTACTCCGTGGTGTTTGACAATACTGTTTTGCACATTAGAATAATCGTATCACATACAGTATAGAGTAAAAATGATTAAGACATTGTACCATGAATTTTATTAAGCTCATCTTCACTCAAGCTTGAGACCTAAAGTGTTTGAATTGATAAACAAAAGGAAAAAGCAAAATTTTCCTTCTATAAATGGGGCTAATTGTTTGATGACCAGACTGAGCGAGGTTATTGTAGACCTAATAGCTTATTTGTAGATATGATTGGAATTGTATGACTAGTTATCTAACGCTGTCCATTAGTAACTTAACTAGTTTTTGGTCCGGACGATGCCCCAAATCATTGTTTGTATGTAAATTATTATAACAAAATAAAGCAAGTGAAATATAAATTGGTGGCTTTATAAAAATAATATCATTTGTTAAATATTTTAAATAAAATTGAACATCAAAATTCATAATTTAATGTGCAGCAACCTAAATACTATATTGTATCAGTTTGTTTTATTTGTTAAAGAGATTTTTTTAATTATTCAACTATCATAATAAATTCCTTCTAATAAACATATTTTGTGGTTAAAACGAAAAATTATTTAAAATTATTTTGCAATTTTGGGTTATATTTTTTAATGAACTATAGCCTATATGAATTATGGTTGAGTAACTAATCAAAGAAATGAAATTAATTTTGCAAAAAATATACACATATCAGTTCACAATTAAAATTTTAGAATTTATGAACATGAATAACTCTTTTTAATACTATTTTATCATCATAAGATGTCATTGGAGCGGTGGTTAGTTAAAGTTTAATTTTAATGAATATGATGTTATGGGTTCAAATATTAATGCTAGTAAATTATAAATCTATACTTAGTATTTTAAAAAGCAAACCAAAAAAGACATATGTCATCATTCTATTACACTTCCCTATCTTCTTCTTCAACTCAATGTGTCATATGTCGTCTTACATTTTTTGTTTTTAATCATACAATTTTTCTTAACTCTTTCATTAAACACTTCATCTTCATCTCCCCTCTTAAATTTAACCTGTTTTATTTTCTCTCTTTGATTTTAGTCCCTCTATCTTCCTTCTATTAAGTCGCATTTCAAATTAAAGTCTCAAAATTTTTATTTCTTTAATTATGGTTTTAGTTACATATTACACTTATAATTATTTATTGGTATTTCCTCACTCATCTCTCAATGCAATTTCTATGAACAAGCCGTGCATTGCACGGCCCAGAAGGCTAGTTTTTATGGAAAAAACATTGATGTATAATTGTTAATAATAGGTGACATGGCAACACGTGGCGAGATTGGTGACACATGGCAAGATTACATTCCTTGCCATTGAGTTTTAATATATCTATTGAATTGATATTGATGATATTGATTGATTGACTAGTTTATTTATATACTCTCTCCGTTTTTTTTTGCAAGTGTAATGTTTTGAACTATTCCCTCCGCCCCTTAATACAATGCCTCTTTTGGTTTTTGTGTGGGAATTAAGAAAGTTGTAAATTGTTGAAAAGTAATGATTAAAAGTAGATAAGTGCATGTGTGGTTAGAGAGAGATAGAGAGAAAGAAAAAGTAGTTAAAAATAATTAAAGTGGTAGGGAGAGAAAGTGTTGGAAATTGATGTTAAAAGTACAAAAAACTAAAGAAAAAAAAATGACAACTCATCAAAAGAGGGTAATAATGTCAAAAAATACAACCTTTAAATAAAAAGAGTCATTGGCCCTGTTTGGGAGAAAGCTGAAAGCTGAAGCTGATTGAGTTAGCTGATTTTGACTAGCTGATTTTATTAACTGATTTGACTAACTTATTGTATTAACTGGTTATATAAAAGTGTTTGGTAAATAGCTGATAGCTTAAAGGTGATTGAGTATGTAAAATGACCAATAAGCTAATTGTGGGGTAGGTAGTTTAGATATGATTTTAAATTAAATGAGGTTATAAGTGTCATTTCACAATAATCAATGAATAAGCTAATTGAAAAAGCTCCTAAAATGAGCTTTTTCAAAAAGAGCTTATTTAGTGGAATAAACTCTTTCAATAAGTTTTCTACCAAACACTTATATTAGCTTGTTTGACTAGTCAATCAGCTAAAGTTAGTCAAATAAGCTAATATACCCCCAATAAGCTTACTACCAAACAAGACCATTGTATTTTGGTTTACTCACAAAGGATATGAGGTTTTGTATTAAGGGACGAAGAGAGTACTTTTTGTAGTGATCTTAAATCACAACTCCTACATAAGTAGAGTTATTGGATAGAACCTATGAAATTGAGTTGATAGTGGTTCAAAGTTTATAGACTAATTAATATTTTTTTAAAAAAATATATTAATATTGTTTGTGGGCTACAATTATCATGCCACGTGTTTAATGGATATGTTACAAAAATTTGGAAAGAAATGAAAATTCCCCTTTAACTAAATGTAAAGCTATGGTCTATGGATAAGCAAAAGTTGGCTGATTTGTCAAACTTTCAACCTCCAAAATTACAACAGCAAAACCAACACAGTAGAGTTTTAGCACAGAAGAAGACCAATTTCTAAGGAAAAAGAGAGAATTTTGCTTAAAAATGGAGGTGGGTATGTCTTTAAACCCTCTAATTAGACTACCAATGAAGTCAAGCTCAAGAACATTTGATGAATCTTCATCAATTATCAGGCACTCTTTCATTTCTACAAGAACAAAAAACCCAAATTTACAGAAAGGGCGAAATCTGCAATTTGTGGTTGAAGCCAAGGGTAAAAAGGGAATGAGTTCTCGCCTTCTTCAACGCCAACCTCCTCCTCCTTTGCCCAAGATTGAAGATGATGGCAATCCTCGTTTTGTCATCTTCATTCGTATGGCCAATGTCTGCTCTTTCTCTCATCTCTGTTTTAAATTTTACTTTATATGTTCTTTTGTTTCCAACTGTATGTATGTCATATCATGCTCTCGAGTTTATGATCTTGGCGTTGCGAATTTGAGTTTTGTGTGTTAAAGATGTCGACTTTCACTGTTTTTGTTAGGTGGGTACTTGAAATTTCCTTTTATTTTGAGCAGTATGTTATTGATTGGGCATGATGTCATATCATGCTATTGAGTGTAGGATCTAATTGTTGCATATTTGATTATTTTGTGCTGAAGATATAGACTTATATTCTTTTGTAAGTGGGTACTTGAAATTTTCTTTAACCATCAAAGTTCACAAATCCCAAGTGGTTGATTGGATATTTTGAAATTTTGGTAGCCATGATACTTTGTGGTTGAAGTAGAGATGATGATTTTATTAGACTTATTGGACAGGCTTGATGGAATCGTTGCGAGTTTTCAGTTTTGTTAAAATTAATGTGTAGAGTTTTAAGTAGTGTCTATGTATTGACTTCTTACCTAGTGATCAAGGGTCTATGTTACTCATAATTCAAGTGTAGGACACGGCTATTTTATGACTATTTTGCCGGATTTTGGCCTAAATTGAAGTTACTTGCATTTGACATTGGTACTAGAGGTAAAATGAAGAGTTGAAGTAACAATCAAGTGTTGTCGCGGAGGGCATTTTAGGTTGTTTATTTCAAATGTTTATTTTAGGTTGTTTAGAGTTGTGGTAATTGTTATCATTGTTTGCCCATTAGTGTCTTTTACCTAGTATATTGTACTTGTTCATTTTGGTTACCTTTTCATCAAATAATAGGCATCATATATTGGGCAGGTATACCTATGGTACCCTCTTAATCTAGTTACTGGTGGTACAACTGCAAAGATTATGGTTGCTGCAAAAGATAATATCCTCGGGAAATACATTTACAAGGATACAATTGCTAGAAATCTTGCAGCAGTGGTTTATCGAGTAAGTTCTCTGATCATTGTCTTTGATCTTGAAATTAGCACTATTCCTGTACAATTTGCCTTGGATGTGTGAACTTTGCAAGAACAAACAATAATAACATCCTTCTCATGTGATTCATGTCGAGGCAAAGTCTGAGCAGGTCCAAATTTACACTACCTATACATGAACCCTAAGTGAAAAATTCCATAGAGGTTGTAAGCAGTCCGCTGGTCTAAATATACATTTATAAAGAATAATTGGTTCTTCATAGCAAATAGTACCTAAAAGCATGATGTAGTAAGTTTAGATGTTAAAAATTGCAAGTCTCAAGTTGCTGGTCACTGAGGCACTTAAAGATTATTGAAAAGAGCAGTGGACGACTGGGTTGTGGCTTAATCTTCGTATTAATTTACTCTATATTCCTTTTTTATTGCCACATTGAATCTTTATTACTACAGACCTGAAGTAAAGCTAATGATGTTCAGTTATTCTAAGCTGGCAAAGATATAATCAGATTCTTAAAAGTTAGTCAGGAAGTAAGTTATCTGTCATATAAAGATTAGAAGATATTAAACATACTGCCAAACTGAAATGTTCCACTTGAAAGGGCTAAACGAACTCATATTGTGCGGTTCCATCTAAATTTGCTCTTCATACTCTTTGTTGTATCTTGTGTTTATTCAGAGATTATGCTCTCGTATTTTTTTATTTGTTACTCCTTACTCTGTATCTATTTAGGTTTTTATTGATCGGTGAAGAACCTGCTTCTCTTTTCCTTCTTGCTTTTCTAGTTGTTATCGTGTTATCCTAGTATTGCGGTTTTGCCTATAAAATTGGAAGCTGAAACTTGTTCTGTATCTTTTAGTATCTACATTCTTTCAAATTAGATTTTCCTTATAGTCAGCAGGATTGCAACACTCACTCTTTATACATCTGAGGCGCATTTATTCAGATATGCCTCCCTAATACTTGTTATATGTGCTTGTTCAGGATGAGAAGGAGTTAATAAAGATTGCACAGAAGCAATTCCGTATTTTGAGGAACGCAACTGAATTCAGATATGGCTACAAGCTTGTTGTAATGTTTCTGCAGCCATCACTTAGCTAGCTTGATATTTCCTACTCAAATCTTCCTTTTTCCTTATATTGGTTGATGCAACTTTCTAAACCTTTTTACATCAGTGCGTTAGAGTTAAATTTCTGATCATTGTTTATAAATGCAGGAAAATTGTGATATAAAAACGGCTCTTACTCCTAAAAATGTTATTGAGGTAACTTATTGCTTTGTTATTATTTACTCTGTACTTCCATATTTTGAACAACAAATAATAGAAGATAAATAGGTCTGAGAACATTGATGCTGATGTCCAGTAGCTCATTCATTTTTGATCTGTTACTGCTGCTGATGGAATTTCACTTTTCTGTTCAGCTGCCGACTCAAGATCAGCTCAAGACGGTGGTTGATAAGGTTAAAGACTTCTTTGGAGATGCGAAGGAATCCTTTGGTAAGCTGACAACATTAAACACAACCTCTGAAGAAGGGGCAGAGGAAGCTTCAGCAGAAAAATCCAAGTGAGTGTAATTTGTTTGGGAAGTTGAGGGACATCGTATTATGTTCATGTGCATTTTTCCATGTTGTTTGGTCGAAAGGTTGAAATCGATGCTATGAGTCCCATGTAAAGGTGTAACACCATGATATGAGGAGGCACAATGTCCTCCATGTATGATAAAGGAGAGCAGCATTATACGGTTTTTGGTTTTCGACGCTTTGTCCTTGTAATTGCATCAACAGGCAAATGATCTCATTGTACTAATCTTGTAGAAAATTACAGAATTTTTCATACTACAAAAATTTCCTTTTATGTACATGCAGACTTGGTTTATTCTTTCTGTTATTGATGAAGCATGCTGAGATTGCTCTGTTTATATTTCATTTTTCTACTAGTTGGACAAAGAATTGTGATTATGAATATGGATTAGATAGGTTTTACAATAATTGCTTAATCTTTAGAGAATGACTGTCATACTTTAATGTTCCTTTTAAAAAATAAAAATATGAACCCAGAAAGTTTTGGCCACTTCAATGATAAACTCTGATTCCTCAGCTTTGAGAGGAGTTTGATAAAATTACCACCATCATTAAAAACTACCAGTAAAAAATAAAATAAATAAATTATATGCATCAATATATTAACGCATCTTGTATACTTGTATCACGGTTGCATACTTGCATTGCACTATAAATTTAACATATAAGGGCAACATCTTCAAATTACATAAAAGTCAAGAACATTGTATAGTCGTTTGGTCAATAATTAAAAGATTTTCGCTTAATCGTCAAAACAACTGGGAACAATGATTTTACACAAAGTACTGTGCTCAATCAAATAACTCACTTTTTAAAAATTGAGCCACATGAACAAGACAGTATCCTATAAACTTCACGAGCAAGACAACTTTTTTTCTTTTTTTTTTTTTTTTTTTTTTTTGTGTGTGTGTTCCACCCGATTTATTCTTTGAGCTAATCCGAATTCGATTTCGATGATCAATTTTGGATGGTTAGATTCTAGGCCCCTTTCAATTGTTATTGTGGGGAAAATACTTACACGAATTACTATAACTCTTGGTCCAGTGAGAAGAAAATACTGTAAACATTCATGAGAAGTCTAGAAGCTTGATATGCACATGATTTTTACAACAATTCCAAAAATCCAAAACCCAGAAAAATCTTTGCTTCCAGAAATGTCCACTAGAAACCCCACTAAAACAACTTCTATATATAGCATCTCATAAATTCAAAAGTACTGTAACATTATTATATCAGCAAAATCTAACATTATCCAATTTCCCAAATCAACTTTTAATTCATCAATCAAACATGGCTCAATCACTTTCCCAATTTAGCAACACAATCCCCTTTACAAAATCATCTAACACTTTTTGTGGGCATTCTTATTTTTACCCAAAAAAATTTCAGCAAAAAAAATCCAGCTTTAATGGAGGAATTAAAGCCATGAAAGCTGATCGAAGGGAAAATCCTGAATATTTGCAGAAATCTGGATTGAGGAGGAGAGAACCTTCTGCTGCTCCTATTGGTAATTTCATTAAATCCTTGGTTATTTTTTTCTGTTCTTGTTTTTTATTAAATTTATAGATTGGTCATTTTTTTTTTAAATTTATTTGATCATACTTTTCTTGGGTTTGTCATATAAAGTTTAGAATTAAGTGTTAGAGAGATCATATCAAACTATTGAATTAAATTGAAGTAAACTTTAGTTAATTATAAATATATTTGTTTGATGAGAACACTATAAAACAGAGTAGCTCACTGTAAAAATTAATTTGTAGGTACATTGTTTATGCTTTTGTGTTGTAATTGAAATTGATGAAAATTTTAGGATTAATTTCCTTTTAGCAATTTCTTTGTTTAAAATTTATGTTCACTTACAAAGTATTTCACTATTTCATACTAATCTAGATGTCCGGAAAATATTGTTGCATAGCACGGTTGAATTTCTTAACACGACCATTAGTCCATCACTTATAGGTGAAGGGGTTTAGGGGTAGTGCACTATTTTAAATTAAATTAAGGTCTTGAAAGTTCGGTTTAATGTGACAATTAATTTGAGACGGATTGAGTATGCATATATGTGGGTGGTTAGCCATATGCTTGTATGTTGGATGGTGTCATGCCAAAGTTTCTAGATTTCAATTTCATCCCCATAAAATGTGCTAGACTAATGATTTTTTATTCTATGTGCCCAAACTAATGAAATAATTTTGAGCTAGAACTTTATGTATGATGCAATCTTACAGTGAATGAGTTACCAATTTCAGGGTTATGGGACAGGTTTCCATCTGCAAGAACAGTGCAACAAATGTTGGATACAATGGACAGGGTGATGGAAGAGCCGGTTGCATACAACAGCAGTTGGCAATCGCCACTGCCCAACAACGGAGGCGAGTACGTGCGTGGGCGAACACCATGGGAGATTAAAGAAACTGAGGGTGCATATAAGCTGAGGTTTGACATGCCAGGAATGACTAAAGAAGATGTCAAGCTTTGGGTGGAGGAGAAAATGCTAGTTATCAAGGCCGAAAAGGTGTCGAAAAGTAAGGATGGTCAAGAGAATGGTGCAGTGGAAAATGAAGGAGATTGGCCTGCTAAGAGCTTTGGTAAGTATAGCAGCCGGATTGTGTTGCCTGAGAATATCGATTTTGAGAAGATCAAAGCTGAAGTTAGAGATGGTGTGTTGTATATAACCATTCCGAAAGCTAGTATTAGTAGCAAGGTGCTAAGCATCAATGTGGAATAATGTTGGGTTAACATGATATGATCCTCCCTGCTTGTCTATGCTAGTGTTAACTGTTAAGCAAGTGGTGCAAGTAATTCTATGTACTAGTAGCAGTTTTTGTATCAAATTAGCACTAGTAATGTATTCACTACTACTTTTAGAAGGGAGGGTTAATTCTCTAAATTGAATGTTAAGTATAATATAGCCATAATAGGATTGTATATTTGTAAACTTTGGGGTTCGATGTTAAAACCGGAGAAATAATAGAGGATACATTTTTAAGACTACAAAAAAATTGTTTGGAACCATTTATGGCTATTAGAGTCAATGATGGATTACGTGTTTGTAACTTGCAAAATCAGTAGTTAAGAATTGAAGTAGATGGATGCAAATATGCAATCGGCCAATTGTTGTGTCCTCTAATGAATTAGATGATGTACTTTTTATTTTTTAGTAGTTGTATCATACGAGGTTTGAAAACTAAAAAAAAAATTTCAATACTTGAATTCAGAACAATTTTGGATTTTTTTTTTTTTAAAAAAATCAAAACTGAGGAAAATGAAGGAGTTGCATTTATAAAAAATAAAAAAAAAAAAATAATAAAAAAAAATAAAATAAAAAGGTAAAGTAATAAGGAAGTTCTGACTGAAATTTATTTGTAATTAGAATAATTTGGATATAATCTTCCTCTAATAAGTTCAAAGGGACATGTTGAATTGGCTATGAATCATAAAACGTCAATAATTTATAAGGATCATTTAAGATGTAAGCATGAATTTGTTGGATATTAGCCGTACATAATTTCTCTATTATTAAAGATTTAAACATTAATTAAACGTAAAGAAATCACCAAATCTAACTCAAAATCGCTTGGCCAAGTCATGTAAAATATACACTATGATTACATTTTTTTTTAATATGAAATTAAATAGCAACAACGGTCTTTTTTGGATTGAGGTGACCTCAACATCAGAAAGGTCCAAAAACTTGACTATCAATTAAAAAATGTATTAGCCGTTGGAAAGAACTGTTATAGACTGAATTTGGCGCCTGGATAATTCACCTTAAACAAAATAGAATTATGCATTAGGAAAAAGGTTGTCTAAATGACCAAAAAGTTATAATTATTTTTTTATTATTTTTTTTCTTGTTTGCTTATAATTGCATTAAAAAAAAAAGTCATATATTAATGTGTAGATCGAGTATATGAGTAGTTTTATTTTTTTTTTATTTTTTTTTTATTTTTTTTTTTTGGTGTTCCAAACGGTTCACCCTTTGGGCTAATCCGGATTCGGGGATCAGTTCTGGGTGGTTAGGTTCCAGTCCCCTCCCGATTGTTGTTGCGGGGGATCGAACACGAGTCCTCCCTACCAAGTGTAGTCTCAATCACCACTACACCAACAACCAATTGGTAAGAGTATATGACTAGTTAAATGTGAAAAAATACCAAAAGATAGATATACCCGGGTGTATAATAGTTACTCTAAGTGGAACTTATAATTTGCTTATCTATACACTCGGTATCAATCACATTTATCTTTTTATGATTTACTCCATCCAGTTATTATTTTAATTGTAGATTTTCTCAATAATGCAAAATACTTTTCAAATTTAAAGATATACGATATTATCTCTAATGACACCTGTATCGAGGAAATTGATAGCAAAATTAGTACTGATCAACAACAATAAACACATCAGTTAATTAGCACTATATTCATCCAAAAATCACAGCTAACAAGTTGAGGTGCATCTTTGATAATATGAATTAAATTATTTTTACAAGTTACAAAAAATCAAACAACTAACTTAGAGCAAGTTTAGTGACATCATCATTTTAAGTCTTAAGACTTTTGCTTAAGACTTTTCCCATTTTTCTTCAAAAATCTCAAGCAAGTTTCAAATTGAGTCTTGAAATTTCAAGACTCAACTTAAGACTTGAGATTGGGACCCACTACTTCCACCTCACTTTTATTTTTATTATCCTTTTTTTTTCTTACACTTTTTTACATATAATATGTCAATTATTTAAGTCTTAGGGCTAAAGTGATAAATTTGTGTAAGTCTTAGTGAGTCTTAACAAGATTTTGATGACATCATTTTCAATGGGGACCACCAAAAATGATGTCACATCCAAGTCTTAAACTTGCTCTTAACTCATAATTCGTCAAGTTAACATGCACACATTTTGAGCTATGTATTTAGTGCTCAACAATTGACCTTTAATTACAGAAGATGTATTACACTTTTTAGTAATAGTATCATTATTTATTTATTTATTTATTAATTTGACAAAATAGTAATGGTATCATACCAAACTATGGACCTGTTCATATTTACTGAACTGAACTGAATTAATTGGAGCTGAATTGAGCTGAAATGAATATTTTATGAGAGGAAAATTAAGAGCTGAACTGAACTGAATTGAACTGAACTGATTGGAGCTGAACTGAAATGAATTGAACTGATTAGAGCTGAACTGAACTGAACTGAAATTAAGTAAATGTGAACAGGCCCCATGTATATCAATTTTTTTTTATTATGACCAATTACCAATGGTCCAATGGCCAAAGTTCATAAACTTTTATCCAAAATTTTCTTAGAAAACAACAAGTATAGGATACCATTGAGAATATTCTTGAATTTTCAATTTAAATAAACCAATATCCCACCATTTTATTTCTTTATTTTCTCATTAATATGTGAGAGAATCCATCTTAATTTCATTACGAAATACAAAGTATTATAATCGAATAGAATCGCAATTAGATATATATATATATATATATTTTTTTTTTTTTCTAAAATCACGAATGTATAATTCTATAATCTTGTAAATAAAATATCAAACAAGATAAATCTTCTATTTTTCCTAACAAAATCTATACTAATATATTAAAAGGCACTATAAAAACGTCTATGTGCCACGTAGATCCTTTGACATTACGCCACATCACAACCACTTATAACAAAGTTGGCCAATTAACCATCTTAGCCCATTATCAAGCGTATTATAAATATGAAAACAATGTACATAAATGTAAACCACGTGATTTAATTATTAAAAAATAAAAACACATTGAATAATATCGATTTCATATTTCAAAATCATTAAAAAAAAAAAAAAAAAAAAGCCCCAATTGCACGATTATAAAAATAGCAACTCGGGGCAACGCCCAGGTTACTCACTAGTAAAAGTTAAAACTCATTTTTTTTTCCTGCTATAAATTAAATAAGATTATATCATAAAAATGAGATGAATAAATGGAATCAAACCCTAACAACACTCGTTTTGAGGGAGACTCGGTTTATCTTCATGTTAAATAATAATCGTTTATCTAATGGTATTTATGTAAATTATTCAACAAAATATTTTCGTAAATAAATCTAACATTTATGTACCCGTAATTGATAAAAGTTGTTGATTTATTTAAAGAAATAGATCAATTAAAAAAATCAAAAGAAAAAGAGCTCCTACTATAAATTGAAAAATCAATAAGCAACCAAAAATACTAAAAAGGGCACTTTTTCCCAAAAAAAAGTTGCTCATCTGGGCTCTACCCTGCTCCTTCAGCAAATTCAAATTTAAAACTATACACAATTTTACATCCCCTGAATTTTATTTTATTTCCCAGAAAATTTAACATTTTAAACCGTTTTCTTCACCCACTCTCCAATTTTCTCTCTCTAAAACACAGAGCAAAATCAATGGCGGAATCAGCTTGTTTAAGACGTTCATTTTCTAATCCTTCTGAAACTTCCCATGATTTTTCAGAGGTTTGTTTGTTCATTTCTATCCCAGATAATCTACATTTTTAATTTTAATTATATTTCAGCTGATTCTTATAATTTTTTCTTGAATTCTTAACTGGGTTTTGTTTTTCTGCTTAATTTTGCCCATTTATGAACTGGGGTTTTGTATTTATGCTCAAATTTGTTGTTGTTGCATAATTTCTAATTTTGGCTTTCAATATTCACTTGCTGCATTATATATTTATATGGGTGTTTCAATTTATTATTGTATTTTCAATGTAATTGCTTGAATTTGTACTTAGAAGCTAAAATTATTATGTTTTCAATTGGTTGAAAGTGGGTAGTAATTTGTTGTAATAGTATTTAATTAGCTTAGAAGTATAATATAATGCTTGAATTCTGAAGGAGATCCGTGTTGCGTATGCTTTAGTATGAAGTATGTACATACACTAAATGATCCAAATTTATAGTATGGTACAAAATTAGTTGGGTATGCAATAAGAGAATTTAAGGTGATTTAAGTGTACGAAGATGGGTTTGCAAGAGCATATAGCATTAGATCGAAGTGAATGGAGGATAACAATCTTTGTGGATGATCCCGGGAGATAAATTCTTGGTTCATGTAGCCGACCCCATACTTTTGGGATTAAGGCTTTGGTATTGTTATTGCTGTTGTTGTTAGTTAGTATTGTTTGATCAATTATTCTGTGTAAATCAAAGGAGAGGTTTTTCAAAATTCGCGCTTGTTGAGGACAGTTTCTATAGTTACTTGGGTATGCAACTTGTAGCTCATCTGACTGTCTTTGAGTTTGTCTATTTGCTGGTTCATATTCATATTGCACCAATGTTGCTTTGTTTGGACAAGATTGAAGTTGAGGTTTCTCATTATAAGCTTTAACTGTGATGGTTTCGACAAGCAGTATGGTAAGTATTATATCTGGACAGTTCAATTTAATTCTGTAGGACTTGATAAATGAAATTTGTTGAGTAATATGATTTCTATACATCTCTGAGCATCTTACTGTCAAATGTTAAATATTAGTATTGAATGTGAGGAGTTCAGCTGGAATATTGATCAGAACATTTTATCTAATAGGGAGATCCGGTTCGTGCACTTGGAGACTCTATATCTTTTGGGAGATATATGTCAGAGTCCTTGGCTTGGGAGAAATGGTCAACTTTTTCTCACAATCGTTATCTAGAAGAAGCAGAAAAGTCTTCCAAACCTGGATCTGTTGCCAAGATGAAAGCTTATTTTGAGGCCCATTATGGGAGGATTGGTGCAAAGAAACAGGCAGCCCTAGAGCAAGCAAGTGATGATTCTAGTTTTGTTGAATCAGAAATTTTCTCGAGCTCGAGCTCACCTGCATTGAATCTAGATATGACAGTTCCCAGCAGTCATTCAACTGTTAATGAACTTCGAAGGAGCTTGAGCTCCCCTGCACTGAATCCAGAAACAGCCCTTCTTAATAGTTATTCAACCGCTGATGAATTTCCAAGGAATGATACCCCCAATGTGGAGCCTCTGAGTGTCATTGTCAGTTCCTGTGACTCGTCCAAAACCAAAGAACTACAAAATGAGGAAGACATAATTGTGGAACCAAGTTCAAACATTGATTACAAGGAGTGTCCTGAGGTTCAAGTAGACCAATGTGAGGATGCAGAAGTAAATGCTAGCATCACCGAGAACTCTGTTGAGATCAAGATTGACTTGTCTACAGATGCATTGGAAAGTGATACCATTCTGATCACCCCAGAAAGGGAGGTGACTGTGACTATAGAGGTATAGCATCACTTATACCTCTCTTTTCTTATCAGTGGTTTATGTATATATTTTATTTTCTGTGTTTAATACTAGTTACTATTGATGCTCCAGAAGGAAGCAAAGACGGACAAGTTGGACTTAAGAAGCAAGCAGAAACCAACAGATTCATCATTGAAAAGTTCAAAAAAAAGCAATGTGTCCAAGTTATCATCCTCTCTTGCTAGACTTGCAACTCCAGTTCGGCCTAAAAAGGATTGTAGTGGCACGCTTAGCACTCCTAAGTTGGCAAAGGAGTCTATTGAGATGAAAAAATCAACTTCAAAATTGGTTCAAATGTCAATCAATGTTAATTCTGATGTTAAACTAATGAATAAATCTTCTTCAGTTTCCCACAAAACTGGAATAGAAAAGGCCTTCACTCCTCTGGCCAAGATGATAAGACAAAGCTTTGTCCACACACCAGCTCCAAGTACTAGTAGGGTATGTATTTTTCATCTCTGTTGTGAGCTTGTTGATATTAATTGATGAATGCTGTCTCCATCAATAGTGGATTTCTTCACAATATTTGCAACCCGTTTGATCCTCTCAATGGAATTTATTATCTGCTATGTAATTGCATAACTAAATAAAAAAAATAAAAAAATTCTATTATTGCAATAGAAGAACCTAGATGGAGGGAATTGAAATTGATTTGAAGAAATGGATTTAGTGGTGCATATTGCACTTGATAGAATCGAATGAAGTGAGTGGTAATTAGAGATTATTGTTGTCGTTTCTCTCTCTAATGATAAGGTGAAATTTCATTTCATGATTTAAACAAAGACCAAGTATGTTTATAGATATAATCTTCTAATTTCACACTTAGACCAATATTTTCTTAGTATTAGAAAGAAACCACTAAACACTTGTTGCAGACTTTGAACAAATAGTTTATTGATGTGCTAACTGTTTAAAAGCTAAACGGTTTTAGTGTTGTTCTGAACATTATTCTAAGAAGTAATGAGATACGTTTCGTATTGTAGGCATCTGTCAACAGTGTTTCACGGCATCCATCCGGAACTCCGCAAACAGAAAATAGGAGGTATGCTTTATTCAATTATTCCATTGAAGTGTTTCTTATTGTGATGTGCTCAACTTTATGAAACTTAAGCTTTCATGTCTGTCTACAGAAGCAGAATAGCTCTTGAGAAGTCATTTGCGAGGAATAGATCACTGGACCAGAAATTGCAGTCGCCCTCTGTCAGGTAAGAATAACAATAACTCATCCAGCCTTATAAAAAGTTGAAGGTCTTGTCCATGAGACTTTTGTTCATAAAGCCAACAGTTAACTTCTAACTGAATGTTATCATGTGACTCAACTTTGCAATAGTTTCCTCAGCTTAATTATCTATACCATACGTTAAACTCATGTATTATATATGCAGTTAGGAATAAGGAGCAAGTTAATGTAGTTGGATCTCATATCATGCAGTATATGTATGTCTGTGGAAATGTAATTAGTAAAACCACGATATAAAATATAAAGTCTTAAGTGATGTGGTTTGTAACAATTAGATAATTGAATTATACAAGATACTGATCTCTCAGTCTGCGGGAGCTATTCTTGTGTTTACTTTCGATGTATTTCTTGGGATTTGTTTGCCCTGTTTTGATTCCCTATTCCAGATCTGATAAGTTTCTCCAGCATATGTTGTGCAAAGCTAAGTGTGACTTCATTTCTGTCATCTTCCTTGACGAGGAAAAAAAATAGTACAGCTAACATTATTTCTCATTGAAACTTTGACTGACGAGCACATGTCACTTGACAGTACTAAGAAGTCTGCAGCACAATCTCCAATCACATTCTCTCCTTTCAGTTTTAGGACTGAAGAAAGAGCAGTAAAACGTAGAGAGGTAAGCCCCAGATTTTTATGATTCCTTGATTTTACTGTGAATTAACTTCTCCTAATCTTTTGTTTTATATCTGCCAGTTTTTTGAAAGGTTGGAGAAGGAAGCAGAAAATCAGAAGATGCTTGATAAAGCTAAGGTGCTTATGATATCATAATTTTCTGAAACTCAAACATAAAAGAAAGAACTTTCTAATAACTGTGGGAAGGAGCCAAGGACCTAATCTAGGAAAAGGAGTATTTGTAAAATTCTGGACACCTGTGCTATCACCAACACCTCTGTGGCTCACAATCTGTCTTATGACAAAAACTGATAACTAAATCACTCAAATAATCCATTGATTGCGCAATTGCTGAATGAATATCACTGGTTTTACTTAGTTTCTTCATATCTTCTCATGTAGTCAGCTTGATAAACTTGCCTTCTTTCCAGTACATATACTCATAATTGACATTTGTAAACCTGCATGCAGGTAAAATCAAAAGCTGATTTCAGGAAAACATCACAGAGTGTGAATTTATCCAGTGCTGCAGCAGACAGAAGAGAAATTTTAAGTGATAAAACAAAGGTCTTCCATCTTGTATACTGTTACTTGCATCTTGCACCTTTTATGTTCGATTTTTGTTTATTACTAGTAATTTACATGATAAAGGGTTGTTTATTACCATTGTTCTCCTATCTCCTTTCAACTTTCACCAGATAATCTTGCAGGGAAACATAGCCATCCTTGCATGTTATTCAATTCTTTTATAACTTTGATGGGATCCAATCCTGCTTGTCCCATTTCTCTCTAGTCTCGTGCTTATTTTTGCTTTCACTTGCAGATTTCTGTTGCACGACCACTGCCACCAAAGTGTGAAAGTAAAACTTCAACCAACCTGGTGGGAGGAAGAAGCTCTCAGCCTCCTCGAAGTAACGCTGGTTCTAAACCTGCTTCAGGAAACAAGCCAATTCCAGTCATGCCGACCAAGAAGAAGAGACATGAAAATGCCTCTCCTAACATCCTTTGACAGTAAGATCTCCCAAATGGAAACTACTGTTAGCTTTCCACATTCCACCAATCCACCTTATGCTGTGTATTGTATTCATTCTCTTGTGAGTGTACAAGTTTTGCAGTCCATTTTTTTAAGATCACGGTGCTTGTGTATAGAAGGAAGACTGAAGTTATAGAATCAATGAATCATTGTCTGTCAGTCTCTAAAGTTGTACCACTTTGTGCTGAAAATAAAAGCAAGTAATTTACAGCCTATTCAGCTGTTTATGAGAGTTTATCTCTCGTACGAGTTATTTCATGTTGTTCTTTTGATTTAATGGAAATTTTGTCCCACTCTTACCACGCCAATGGTAGATATGACTTTAAATGTAATGTTGACATTACATTTTGTTATTCATTGAATTTCACTCAGATATAGTAAAATTAACACAGGTTTACCTAAATCACAAATCCCTGTGAAACACGATCTAGATGTACTCAGGTGTGTGAGCTGATGCGTAGTGTATAGTGTAATTTTGGACTAATTTAACAACACTAGGTAGGAACATCCGAACATGTTCCAAGCACCATAACATATCGCATTCTGACTTATATTCAAACATAATTCAAAGTGCAAAGATTTTACAGTTACAAATAGGTGCAAAAAATTTACAATTAGAAAAAGTACAAAGATTTAATCAAAGTAAAGAAAAGGTACCAAGAGTCCAAGAACCTGCTACATAGTACTGGTAGACTAATTTCATTTCTTATTGAACATATGATATTAAAGATTAAACCCCATGATCATTTGAGGTAGTTATCATCTCTTGTATTTGGGCAAAAACTGTTGAATAATTTAGAGAATGTAGACTAATTTCATGATTATTTAATTATATACTTAGGATAAGTAGGACAAGTGCGGTTGCCCTGCTTGTTATACCAAGAATCCATGCAAACCTCATGAAATCTGTGACCACATTGACCCACAACCTAAACGTAGTATGTTTGGATATAATGTTGAATTTCTCCAAGCAAATCGCGCATTCGGTGCAATTCTTAGTCACTAGTTTTACCCTCTCCAACTGGTGTTCCGTGTAGGGGATCCTCACATTGGTATAGAAGTTGATCAAGCTGGCGTGCCGGATTTTTCCACAGCCGGGTTATTAATCCACACTGCTGCATAGGTTCGCGTCACACCACCAAGGCTCATCACCCGGCTCCAACCTTGGTTCGGGGTTTTAGGCCTTTTCCCGACACTATCATTATCTCTAATACAATAATCTCTGCCGGTTTAAAAATATCTAGGGATCGATACTCACCCCCGCCCTGGCTCTCTAAACACCAAAAAAATAAAAAATAAAAAAACATGGGCTGCAAACCTGGACCGGGGGGCCGGGCCTCCACCGGTCCCCTGTTCGTTCGCCCTTTATAAAAAAACTGTAACAACTTTATAACAAACCCATTGACTCAGCATAACCGACTAACTAACTAAGCTCCTATAAAATAAAAGAAGTTTATCTGTTGTACGACCTTTTTCATGTTAATTCTTTTGATTCAATGGAAATTTTGTCCCTCTCTTTCCACGGCCATGGCAGGAATAATCTCTCTATATGTAATGTTGATGTACATTCCGTCATTCCTTGAATTTCAGTTAGTGTAAATTCAGCTCAAGGTTACCTAAATCATTAACCCCTATGAAACATGATACAGCCCTCACCAGATGTACTCAGCTAGTCAGTTGAATGAGCAACTATCTCCTGCCCTCACCAGTGTATGATCGGAGATTCGGAGAAACGCAGAATTCAATTGCTATAAACCATGCTACAAGTTGGGTTATGAAGTAATCAATTGCGCCATAGGAATAGGGAAGAAACCTTTTGTTCTCGGTATGAAATGCACACAAAAGTTTCAAAAAAAAAAGTTGATATTATTCTAAATTGTTGACACTCAGTGTTATACATGGCTCAAGAGTCTATACTAGGATGATTATAGTTATAATCCAGTTTCTGGTGGTACCGAACAAGTATTTCATGGAAGGTCTCCTTTACAAGCTCATTCATCTAGATCTGATCGAGAACAGATGTGATCAAGATGATATTATGCCCAATCAAGAAGATACTCATGATCCAACTTCGGCATGTAAGGTGGTAAAGGAGTTTCAGAGTCAAAATCTGGAAAATTGCACCCTGTGAATCCTATGTAATCCAACCCAAAATCTTTTGAGGTTACATCACCATATTGAAGCCACCGAAACATCATGTCCTCACTTAGGAGTCCAGAAGCCAATTCACTCCCGAACACTTGGTTTCTCAGCTCAGATTCAGAACTGATTACACTACTTGGATCAATTATGCTACGATTCTGACAAGAAATCTGCTTCTTCATTTCCAATGTCACATCAAAGCAGGGATCTAAACCTTGTGCATCTACTAGATGACTCGCGGGTTGTATAGGAAATGACTGAAGCGGTCTTTCAAATACAGGCTGTTCCTTGAAACTGACTCCCTGACTAAAGTTCTGACCTTTCATGTCAAAAACACATCCAAGAGCATCAGAATTTGGCACAGAATATGACCCAAGTGGGCTTTCCATAGGGGATAGTTTCCCTGTATCATTGCCACACTCGTTAGCATTCAAGGGTTTGATATCAGCGAGGCCTATGTTGTTGCTTTTGCTAATTGAAGTACCAGGACTAATGTGTGGAGCAGGCTCAAGGATTTCAGGACTGATATGCTGGTGCAAAATAGGCACAGTCGGCTGGTTGAAAGTACAACTCTCCAGATTTGGATGTGCCTTTAACTCAGGTTCAAACTGCAGGTGATCTGGTACTTCTCCGCTCCAAGGGTACTGACCAGAAACAGGAGAATCAAATGATGCTTGCTTTACACTCATATCCAAAGACTCATAAGTATGATTGAGGCCTAACTGTGAGTTCCTAGGGTGAGAATCACAATCTTCAGAACTGAAAGGTATTATATGTTCTGTTAGTGGCAACAATTTGCTGCTTTCTGGATCATTGTCAGGAGGTTTAGAATCAACAGTCTGAACGGGCAACTGATTTCCCTGATATACATGCTTGCTAGTAGTGTCATGTTTCCCAAAATTGGAGTTCTGGATACTAATAAAACTTCCACTGGATTCTTTGGCGGAATGATCTGGATTCTTCATTCCACCAAAAGAGTTTTCCATTTTTTCTTCTTTACGCAGCCTGCTTAGATAAAGCCGATATTTCTGCATAATTAAGACAGTTTCCAAAAGAAAGTTATTCTACAGCATTTAGATACCATACTAGAGAAGAGAATAGTTACCAGAAACAATCGTTCAGATAAGTTTGGCAGCTAACCAAAACTAAGATGCAAAATTTTAGGAAATGCTCTTCCTGTTTGCAGATACGTGTTATGTTCACTTTCTTGTAAAACTTTTAAATACTTCTGTTAAAATAATGTTAAAAGGCACATATATATTATTCTTGTGCGAAGTATTTGTGTTAAAAAATACTTTCATGATGCTGAGTCTTTTTACATACTTACTCTTTCCCAAAGTGTTCATGACAAAATAAGTCTATTAAGAAAACTAGTCAAAATAAAAGAGTACGTTTTTACTCTAGACCTTAATGGCTCTTCAAAATAAAATTTGAATCTCTTTTCTTCCCCCTGTTTTTTCTATGATAGATCTGATGGTATCAAGCTTGAAAGTAAGCAAATGTACTGAGAAATTTTAAAAAGGAATTACAAGCGAAAAATATGGGATAGAACAATATTATTTTGGAAGAGTTTATGTTGTAGATTCTAAAAGCTGAATCTGTAACTGATATCACATATCTCACTGACCTATTATCCATCTTTTTTACAATTAAAATCGTTCTTCAAACAATCTTTTTTATTTATTTATGGAGTAATAGCAGATATTACTGTGTATTGGATTATGGATCAATAAGAGATATAGTCTCTTTACTACCAACGGCTTAATGCTGTAGCACATCAACAACACTTTACAACAAGGGCGGGAGCCTCTTCAAGTTCAGAGGCAATGGGGTAAATTTGATGTTAGCTGTATATGAAAATGATAAATGGACTTTAGCAGATATAAGCAAAACAATAATTCAGAAATTTACTGACCTGCAAATGGCTAGCAACATTCTCCCTTGTTAGCCAAGGAACACTCATGAGGTCCAATATCTTTTTCGGACCTATTTCTGCAAAATAAACAATTTCAGGGTTAGACAACAGACAGCAGTTTCAAGAATCCATAATTAACATAATACTGGCAAGTATTTTACTCTCAAATAACATTGATGCTAATTAATGTAAACAATGAGCAACAATAGCAAAGCATCAATGACTAGAAGCACAAAAAAGATACTGCAAGAACTGTACATATGGTGCCATCATAGACAATCAGTTTAAGATTTTGAGCGAAAAAGTTTACTCACTATCACTGTCAATGCCTAACTGATTTACAGCTTTCACAAATTTTTGGTGGAGATCCACAGTCCAAACAACTCTAGCTTTCTTTGTGGTAGAAGGATCACTTGAATCTTTTTCAATGTCTACATCCTTTCTTTTCTTTAAAAAATTTTGTTCACCTCCATAGAGTCCATCATAAGAATGGTCTGTTCCGCTTCTATCTTCAAAGCACTCAATGTCTCTCACGTCATGCATTCTCTTCCTCACAACATGCTGCCATATGTTCTTAAGCTCCTTCATTCTAATTGGTTTGAGGAGATAATCACATGCACCATGCTGAACCCCTTTCATGACTCTGCTGGTTTCCCCATCCACAGACATCACTGCATGAGGTAAATATTATGTAACTTGTCAGGATGTAAAAAAAATTCCAAGGTCAACAAATTTTAAAATGGAAAGAGAGTAATGCGATTCTTGATTTTCAAAAATACAAAAACATGATAAAATTTAAGACAAAACTTGAAATCAATGAAGGTTAACTGACTTATAACTGGCAGGTCCATCTCAAGTCCAACATGCTCGAGAAGTCTGAAGCCATCCATGTCAGGCATGTTGACATCACTGATGACGATGTCAAATCCATCCTTTCTATCACGGAGCAATTTCAAAGCCTCACGAGCTAGCCCACAAGTAGTTACTGAACATCCATGATATAAAAGGAATGTTAAAAGAGTTCAGTTGCACGAAATATGGAGTCATATATAACATATAGATTTCTTTAACAAAGAGATTTCTTTAATTGAATGAATAACATGAAGTCTTTATATCACTATACATTTTGAATATCAATATGCTAAGTAAAGAAGATGAATCAAATAATCCATATATACAACTCAGCCTAAAGAACTATTTTGGAAAAATAAAACGAAGTACAAAAAAACTCCGCCAGTGGGTTTCCCGCTGCCAGTCCCAAGCCTGGATAAAGGAGGAGGGTTACGGTAGGCCAGTGACAGCCAGTATAAAACTTCGTCACATCCCATGACATGAGCCAAACAGATATTTTCGTGGGGGCGTTCCCTACTCAGCGACGCGCTGCACTTCCTAGACCCGGGTGTAGTGATAAGTATGCAAGGGTTGCTAGGTCGTCGCCCAGAAGCGACGCGCCACATTGCCCGAGTGTGGTGTCAAATGAGCAAGGGCGTGCCATTGGGGCGTTCCCTACTGAGCGACGCGCTGCACTTCCCAGACCCGGGTGCAGTGATAAGTATGTAAGGGTTGCTAGGTCGTCGCCCAGAAGCGACGCGCCATATTGCCCAATTGTGGTGTCAAATAATCAAGGGCTTGGAGTTGGGATCAGGAGGGAGCGTGGGAGAAAAGAATTTAGTTTGCGGATTGGTTCTTGGAATGTGGGGTCTCTTACGGGAAAATCAGCAGAATTGGTAGAAGTAATGAAAAGACGACGCGTGAACATCATGTGCCTCCAAGAGACAAGATGGACAGGAGAAGGAGCTCGAGGCTTGGTTTTGGGGTATAAGGTATGGTATGTTGGGCAAGAAACGAGCCACAGAACAAGGAATGGTGGAGCTAGGAACGGAGTTGGTGTGGTTCTCGATGAGAGGTTGGCAAAAGAGGTGATCGAGGTCTATCGGAAGAACGATAGGTTGATAAGGCTGAAGTTGCTATGTGGCAAGGAGATTGTGAATGTTATCAGTGCTTATGCTCCCCAAGTGGGTTTAGCTGCAGAAGAGAAACGACAATTTTGGGAGGACCTAGACGAGGTGGTGCAGGGTGTCCACCACTCAGAGAAGTTATATATTGGAGGGGATCTAAATGGGCACGTTGGGGCGAGCCGAGATGGCTATGAGAGTGTCCATGGAGGCTTTGGGTATGGGCAGAGGGACGCCGGTGGTGAAGCTATTATGGATTTTGCCCAATCATATGATTTAATTTTGGCTAATACTTGGTTTAAGAAGAGGGATTCACACTTGATAACTTTTCGGAATGGAGCAAATGCAACTCAAATAGACTTCCTGCTCACAAGGAGCATAGATAGACAAAGTTGCATAAACTGTAAGGTTATCCCAGGGGAGAGTGTGGTCACCCAACACCGGCTATTGGTAATGACTATTCGTCTGAAAGAGAAGGCGAAGAAAAAAGTTAGACAAGAAGAACCAAGGATAAGATGGTGGACCCTAAGGGATGCAAAAGCTAAGGTTTTTACAGAAAAGGTAATTGAAGAAGCGGATTGGGATGGAGAGGTGGATCCGGACATGACTTGGTTACGAATGAAGAACTGTTTCCTAAGAGTGGCCAAAGAGGTCTTAGGGGAAGTAAGGGGAAGAACTTCGGTACAGAGAGATACTTCGTGGTGGAATGAAGAGGTGAAAGCAGTAATTAAGCAAAAAAGGGAATGCTATCAAGCCTTAGGAAAATGTAGGAGTGATGAAACCTTTGCAGCGTATAAGGAGGCTAAGAGCAAGGCAAAGGCAGCTGTTCGCCAAGCAAAAGAAAAGGCATATCAGGAGGTTTATGAAAAGCTTGATTCCAAGGAGGGAGAAAGGATCATTTATAAGATGGCAAAGAGAAGACAAGAGGCAAGGAAGGATATTGGCATGGTGAAGTGTGTCAAAGATAAGAACCAAATGGTCCTAGTGCAAGAGGAGGGCATCAAGGACAGGTGGAAGGGGTACTTCGATGAATTATTTAATGGAAGTAATGGAGTTGTGATAGGAGATACCTCTATGAGTGATGAAGAAATCAACATGGAGTATGTGCGAAGGATTAGGAGAGTAGAGGTGGAGATTGCACTGAGGAAGATGAAACCTAAGAAGGCGGTTGGCCCTGATGGGGTACCGATAGAGGTGTGGAGGTGTTTGGGTAAGATTGGTATTGATTGGTTAACAAACCTTTTCAACAAGATATGGACGGCTACAAGGATCCCACAAGATTGGAGGAAGAGCACCTTGGTCCCGGTTTATAAAAACAAAGGAGACGCTCAAGATTGTTCTAACTATCGAGGAATTAAGCTTATGAGCCATACTATGAAGTTGTGGGAAAGGGTGATTGAACAAAGGTTGAGGGCATGCACAAGCATTTCAGATAACCAATTTGGTTTTATGCCTGGGAGATCTACTATGGAGGCAATCCATTTGATAAGACAAATGATGGAGTTTTATAGGGTAAAGAAGAAAGATCTTCATATGGTCTTTATTGATTTAGAGAAGGCATATGACAAGGTGCCAAGAGAGATACTTTGGTGGGCAATGTTGAAGAAAGGTATCCCACGAAGGTATGTAGACCTAGTTAAGGATATGTATCGGGATGTGTCAACAAATGTGAGGACATGCGGAGGGTTGACAAAAGATTTCCCTATTACAATCGGATTGCATCAAGGGTCTGCATTAAGCCCTTTTCTTTTTGCAACGGTTCTAGATGAATTAACTAGACCAATTCAAGATGAGGTTCCATGGTGTATGCTGTTCGCAGATGATATCGTTTTGGTGGATGAGACTAAGGATGGGGTTAATGTCAAGTTGGAGCAATGGAGGCAAAGGTTGGAATCTAGAGGGTTTAAGCTAAGTCGGAGTAAGACTGAATATTTGGTATGTCGTTTTGGCACTCAGAGGGGGACACGCAATGAAGTGGTGAGTTTGGATGGAAAGGATTTGACCATGAGTGAATGTTTTAAGTACCTAGGGTCGATCATCCAGAAGAATGGTGACATTGATCAAGACGTGACCCACAGGATTAAGTCAGGGTGGCTTAAATGGAGAGCGGCCACGGGAGTGTTATGCGACCGCAGCATTCCCTTAAAGTTGAAGGGAAAATTCTACAGGACTGCCATACGACCAGTGTTGCTCTATGGTACAGAATGTTGGGCTTCTAAGAAAGAGCATATTAAAAAGATGGAGGTTACGGAAATGCGCATGTTAAGGTGGATGTGTGGAAACACTTTAAGAGATAGAATCAGAAATGAGGTTATTCGCAAGAAAGTAGGTGTGGCGGGCATTGTAGATAAACTAAGGGAAAATCGTCTGCGTTGGTTTGGACATGTAAGACGGAGACCCGAGGGTGCACCGGTGCGAAGAGTGGAAGAGTGGGACCATGGAGGGATTAAACGAGGAAGAGGGAGACCAAAGATGACTTGGTTGGAAGGAGTGAGGAAGGATATGAAGTGCATGGATTTACGTGAGGATGAAGTTTTGGATCGTAAGGGATGGAGGAGAAAGATTTATGTTGATGACTACACGGAATAATCAAATTTGGTTCATGTTAGCCGACCCCACTTTTGGGATTAAGGCTTTGATTGATTGATTGATTGATTGAAAACGAAGTACAAAAACTAGCAGTGAATACATTGGATTTTTTTTTTTTTTTAAAAAAAAAAAAAACATAACTCAATCTAGTTAGTCATTGTTGCTGAGAAAAAAGGCGATTCTTCGTGGACCAAAAAGCAACTCTTCCTAGAGAAATTGTCTTCTAAAACTAGGAGCAGATAGAACTAGTCACTAGATATGAACCACCATCTCTTTCAACCTGGAAAGCTCCACTATTCTTTAGTAGTAAAGCAGATACCTTTCACAAAATTCTAACAAATTGATTGAGAATCTAATTCTAGAACAGGATTATCTTGGCTGAAACTCATTCAGGAGTTTAGGTTCAATTCCACACATCACATGAAACAACATAACCAACATGATAAGAATATAGTATGATTCAATTTGGTGATCAATTTGAGTATTTGACAGCCTCACATCAAGGTAATCGGCTAGCAAATCTAGTGTTTCTAAGTCACAATATTCTTGATTATGCAACCACCATATATCATTAGTTCTGTCAACATAACTCCAGAACTTAACTTTCAGATAAACATAATTCCAATTTCTCCTTCTCAAATTTCCTTGAAATTAGTTCCTCACACAGATAAGATAAGATTCAACTGAGGTACCACAGCACCACACTTAATGAACTAACAACAAAAAGGATCATCCAAAGTTCTTATGCATATTGGACCCTCCTGGCACTAATTCCATCGTTTTCGAATCGTAATATGTAAGAATCATGATCCGAAAATGGCATATAGTAATCAAAGTTTAGAAAGCCTTTGTAGCATAAATCATCAAAACTCCTTAAAATCAACAAAAGCCCAACATGATCATATCTCAGAACACCCTTTTTGCTAAAACTAACTCACTTAATTGAATCATAAAGTAAACCCATGATCATAACAAATTACATAAGCATAATAAAATCTGAAAGAACCCTTTTCAATTCAAAGCATCAAAACACCAAAATCATCAAAATAACCCACAAAGAAACAGATTAATCATCTGGGCACATGCTCAAAAAACACTCATTCAAGCTTTTCATCAAACAATTAGACTGCAAAATCTGGGAATTGATCAATCAAAATCAAATATCATATTATACCTTCATAGCAACATTTCTTGAGCATCTTTTCCAGAATTTTCAACCAAGTAGGATCATCATCAACAACCAGCACCCTCAATCCAGCAGGAAATGTTTCAGTTCTCGGTGTTGAAAACCCGTGTTCCATACCCATTTTCTAATAGAACTGTAACTAAAAAATGGTGTAAAAAAACAGTTGTAGAGTCTCTCAATAAGTTAGTTGGGGAAATTCAGCAAATTCAAAAAAATTCAGAGAAGAAGCAACAGAAAGTGGGATATATATAAGATGGGAATTTATGTTGGAAGGTATATTTAATATCAAATTCCAAAGAAAAAGCTTTAACAGAAAGAGCTATCAATCTCTTTCAATCTGGAAGTTTTAATCTTTTGGGGGGAGAAATGAAGGAAGCTTTTTTGAGATGAAACGCAGAATATAACGAATATTTGGCGCCGGCTATTACTATAAACTCTAATATAAGCTGTTCCCTCTAGTCCTGTCCTAGGTTGCTACATAACGGTCCCGCCCCGCAAAAATGCTCCAATTAGATGGTTCGGGATTACCACGTCATTATTCTTCACACATTTTATTTGGGTTGTGTTGTTCGTAATTCATATTGATCTCTTAGTTAAAACCGAATAGGGGTTTAGATTAGGGTCGGGCTAGTTAATTTCAACTAGACCACTATAACTATATGTTTGGGAATGATATTTGTTCCATTCGATATGTTTTCAATACAGTTTGGGGTTTGTTGATCACGATTCATACTGATCTCTTAGTTAAAAACAAATAGGGGTTTATATTAGGGTCGAGCTAGTTGGTTAATTTCAACTAGACCACTATAACTATGTTTGGGCTCGAAATTTCCATTCAATTTGAGTTCAGTACGGTTTGGGTCCATTTAAGACTGAAATATGGTTAAATCAGTCATCAGTTTTGTTTCTCTTCCTATATACAAGAATTATTCTGGACATTAATCGACAAATGAAATAATCATTTCTAATGACATTTTAGTTCATATTAATTAATTTAAAAGGGATTTTGGTTTTTTTAAAAAAAATTAAAAGGGACTTTTTTTTTTGTTTAAATAATCAAACATTAATAACAATAATCTATGCGTAAACTTTTCATGCATTTGTATCATTTTAGAAAATGTATTTAATGACTACTAAAAAAATCTTTGTCCACTTTCTAAAGATGTGTGTATCAAACTTCGATCATTTATCACCCCTCTTCTTTAATTATATGCTCACTAGTTAACTAGGCACCTGCAGTGCTAAAGTTTCATTCATGACTGGTGACTGATCAACTGTTACATGCTATATACAGTATAGTAACTCCCCTTAGGTAAGCTAGTTAGTACAACATAATAATAAAGTATGTACTTAATGAATCAATTTTTTTTTTTTTTTTCAAAGCAAATATAATATATCAATAATTAAGGTAGCTAAAGATAATGTTGGTGCGCCACAATACAATTCTCTACAATAATAATGTTATGTGCATGCCTTAGACTAGGAATTAATATAATTAATAGTACTCTAATTACAAATAGATCTATGATTTGGCTAATTATCATCCGTACCTATGTTTTGACTTGTGCTTTTTATAGCAACACTTTTTTGGGAGAAACCCCTACACATCTATAAAGTTAATCCATTATTATTCCAAATAGTAATTAATATAGTTAATTAAGAAATTTTTTATGAAAGTTAATTATGTTTAAGATGCCCAATTATTCATATAAATTACTTTGTATAATCAAAAAGCATCTTTTTAACAGCAAAATCACTGGTTTAGGTCCAATACTTTTGAGCATTAGTTTTGAGAGTTTGTCCTATTTTAACAAAATTAGATTTGTATTATTTTTTTTTTTTTAAAGGTAATAATATAGTACTAATTTAAGCTAATATAAGTGAAATAATGTATATAATAAATTACCTCCATTTAAAGTTATATGTATTACTAGATCTGTGATTAGTGCCATGCATGAGCTTTCTGCTTTATAAACTCAATGGATTAGAAAAAAATAATATTATTTTACCTACTCTCCAAGTAGTAATTCTTATTTATTGGTAAACATTGTAACATACCCTGGCCTCCATTCCTCCAACACATGCATGTACTGTATAAATTTATCCTTTAATTTTTATGCTTTACTTTTTATTTATTTTCTGGGATAATTTTTTTTTAATGCCATTCTTAAGTAAATAAATAGCTTATTAGAAAGAGCCTATGCAATTTTTTCCACATGTTGATTTGCATTTGATAAGCTCTAAACAACTCAAATGATTGAGCACTAGAATAAAATTTACTTCCTCCATTTATAATACTTACAACACACGCTTAATAAGCTTTTTCCCGGTATTATTTTAAAAAAGAGGGTTTTATATAATTTAAAACACTTAAGATAGAGTTGAAAGATTGTTAATAGTATAATAAAGTGGGCCATTAACTTTAAATAAGGATAATAGTACAACATTCACTAAAAGAAACATTCCAAATTATAGTGTGTTGTAGGTATCGTAACATTTTCATTTTAGGGGATTGTTGTAAGTATTAAAAAATGAATGAAGTAATTGTTTTACCAATTAATTACAGGTCTATATGTTCTTTTCATTTGATATAAGGACTAGTTTTTCTAATTTAAACACAAATATTAATTATGACAATCAAAACATGAATAATACTGGTCAATTGACAAGAATAGTAAATAAAAAAGACCCTCAGCGATATATAATTTGGTAAAACATATGAAGTATAACTCTAGCGACAATCAAACAATCAATCAATAACTATATACTAAAACACACACCAGCAATGAAATGTGTCATCTCCTGGTGTGTCCTTAGTTTTTGTATTTTTTCCAAATAAAATTATATTATAATAAAGCACATCTTATACAAAAATAATTCATTATTCTTATATACAATATGGTTACTTAAAATATAAAAGATTTGACATATATATATTTAGCACAAATATTTGTATAGCTTTAAAAAACATTCTAAACATAATTTTATTAAATTTCTACATCATTTTAGGTCTAACATATCTTTCGTAATCCTTTATTTTGATCATAATTTGTCAACTACATGTATTTTTAGATTATATTTGTTTATAAAAAACTAATTATAATGATAGTTTGATAATATATGGTTTTTAAAAATTATCGTGCATGGCACATGAGCTAACCTAGTTAGGCCAATCTCAAGTGAGAAATTGGTAAAAATATAAAAAATAATAAGAATCTCACACGACATTTAACCTAAAAATGCAAAAAAAATCTGACAAACTACTCGTGAATGCTTAATTTAGTTCGTTTTTTTGTGGTTGTTTTTTTTAAAAAACATTCCCACCTAGTTTACAACCCTTTTTAAGGAAATAACAATTTGAAGGAAAAAAAAAAGTTTAGATGTTAAATTTTCACTTAATTTCCTACCCCTTATTAATGATTTTTTTTCAGAAAAGGTTGGAAATAAATTTGGTATCGTGATTTAGCAAAATAAAAAAGGGATGACATATTAATTCAAAATTATAAATGAAAAAAATAAATTTTAAAACACTAAAAACAAAAGTATTAAGGTTTTTGAAGAGGTCGTCGGGGAAAAAAATTTAAAGAACTAATTAAAGAATGTTGAGAATATACTAGAAGATATATGTTAACGGAACCCGTTTGAAATTCGCAAAACCAGTTGTCAAACTGACTGAGTCAACTCGAACCGATTATGACCTGAACCAGTTACAACCCGAACCCGATTAGGACCCGATATGTTTTGACCAAAACCCGTTTTAAACTAACAAACCCCTTTTTCAAGTCTAATGTCGTCTATGTTTATTATTTTTACCAAATTGTCATATATGGTTAACTTTTTTTTTCCAAAATATCATCGGATTAAGTTTTTTTACCAAATTGTCGTATATGATTAACTCTTTTTTATTTACCAATCTGATCAATTGACCAATAATACTTCATATTACATTGGGGGGTGTAGACACCCATTTGTGTCTCCCCAAAACCAAACCCAGTGATGAGTACCTTTCGCGTCGAATCATAATCGAATGAAGTGAAAGTGTGGAAAGTTTAGTGTTGTGGAAAGTTTTAATTTCTTTTCTCTTCTCTCTGTTTTTGAAAACTTATTTTAAGAAAACAACCAATCCAGTTTGGTGGGTCCATGATATGGGTCCAATAGTGGTGTAGTTGGATGGGGCTTGACAAGAGCTTTCTAACGATATATTATAAGCCCAATTCCGATGAATATTGAGGAAGTTATGGCCAAATTACTGAACTGGGCCTGGTTTCAGCCTTATATGCGGCCCAATGATCTAGAGGAGGGTCTAATATAGATTTATCATTCCTAATGCAATTAGGAATGGTTTTAGTCTTCTAGATTCTTCTAGAAGGTTCTTTTCATTCCTAATTCAATTAGCATTGATAAATTGACTTTTGTTGACTTTTCAGAGTTTTAATTAAAATCAAAGAGCATTTTTGAGGGAAATACGATTTTATCCTCTTGTACGGCAATTTCTATCTGATTTAAGAAAACGCGTGATTTTCTGAATCAGCGCCAAACGCCAGCTGTAGCGCCTGGCGCTAGCATTGGCGCCTGGTGCCAATAGCCAGCGTTGGCGCTAATTCAATTTTAGGTGCGCCAGAACTCTGTTTTGATATTTTATCTTTTTGGCTGATTTTCTTTATAAATAACGTCGTAAAAACTCCGTTTTCATTCACCAACTCTCATCAAGATTCTCTTGATTACTCTCTCTCTCTCTCTCTCTTTTCTAAACTAGCTTCTCTCAAATACAAAATTCCGCATTCATTAGATCTAGATACACCTAGCCATATTCGAAGTTGCCTTCGCCCTAGACGTGAAAGGTTTAATTTCTGAGGGTTTGGTCCCAAATCTCTTTTTTCATTATTTAATTTAGTTGTTTGATTTATTATTTTCCTTGAAGTTACTAACGTGTGTATTTTGTTATTAGAAAGAGGTACGAGGCATCAAAGTAAGTACTTTAATGGTTTTAATTGATGTTATGTTGTAGAAATCATGCTTAGGGTGTTTTGATTTTTCTAGTATCATGTCTAGGGTAATTTTAATATCAAATATGACTGTTATGATGCCTCTTATGTTCTTCCTAATATTTATTATTGTTAGTATCATGTTAGGGTTAAAGCTTTGATTTTTATTGTTTAGTGACATGCTAGGGTTTGTTATTAATCTTGTTAGTATCATGCCTAGGATCTTGCTATTAATATGTTTTAACGTTGATATGATTATTTTAAGCATGACTATAATTGTTATAATTTATGATGATTATATTATTATGATTATTATAATTATTGTTATTATGATGATTATTGTTATGATGATTATTTTTATAATTATTGTTGTTTTGATTATTATGTTGCTTGATATTTATTTTTATTTCTTGATCACGCCTTTTATGCATGTTTAAAGGGAATTTGTACTTGTAATCACGCTTAATAAGATAATTAATAATCTTGTTAGGGTTAATTTGATTATAATTCAAGTGATCGCCAATAATAGTTTTATTTGTGCATTAAAATTCAACCAACATAGATAAATAGGTTTAGGGTACGTTCATCCTATTGATTGCATGTTAGTCAGAAAGCGCACATGAATACGATTAGAATAAAGTAGAGACCTATTATTAGGGCAGGTTCAATCTCTTTTAGGTTGGATTTGTACCTTCATCCCCGAACCCTTATTTGGTTCAAGACCTTATGGAGTTGACGATCTCTTGGATCGTTAAGGGGTGTAACCTTCACCTCGTGAACGGTTTACAAGTTCTTAAAAAAACTTGTTGGCGACTCTTTTGCTCTATCTTCTTCCCTTTTAGACGCCACCGTACTTTAGTGTATGATCACAGTGGGGTTCAAGCTAGGGGATTAACACTTGAAATATTCCCTACAGGGGGCCTAACTAGGGTTTCATTCCACTCCATGCAAAATATCCTCTCTCTTTTTTTTTTTCTAGTTTTTGGTAAATGATCATGAATTCATGAGGCAACAAGTGTACGTTCACTTAGTACATGAATAATATGATGAGATAAAAATGAACCCTTAGAAAAAATAAAAGCAAGTGCAAGTGACACATCCTATCAACATAGAATTAGGACAAATTAAAGCATCCCTTTCAGGTAGGAGTAGTGACCTGACAACGCAATGCTGTCAATATTTATTTAATTTGATTTTGATAATTATATAATGTAATAGAGTGTGAATTTCAAGCCTTTCCAATCATTAATTTATATGAAAAAAATGTAAGTGGAGATAAAAAGGTGATTCCTAATTCCTAAACCCTAATAACCAATAAATTGTAAGGGGAAAAAAAATTCTTGTTAATTTTTTTTAGGTTTGATTTATATAAGGGTTTCAATGGTACATAATTTAATTATCATCACCATCATCACTCTATGATTGAGTGTTTTCTACTATTATTAATATAAGCACCACTAATTAAGTTCTTGTTAAGTAATTATTAGTTAAATCCTTAGGCTTTAATGCTAACACACCTAAATGGGAAAGACGGCTGATGATGACATCAAGAATGATCTACGAGTAATGATAAAATTAGTAACTCTCTAATTAAGTGATAATTTTATAAGTGTTGATTCCCTAATTACAAGAATTTTGTTTTAGTTGAGAGTGATTATTGGATGTTATTACTTCAAAGAATATATGCGTATTTAAAATCTTTGTCACTAAGAAGGGCCGCATATGTTCTACTAATTAGTTAAATTAAATTTTTAATTAATTGACATGAATGTAGTATTGCCTTAGATTAGTGACAACTATAACATTAAATAGTATTAAAAATGACAATTTTCCTTTAGAAAAGATCTCTTTGCACTTAATTATGGGACTTATCTTTTCCTTATTGACCAACAAGAATTAACTAGTAATTCTTAATTACTCCACATAATATTGCACTCATGTTCACAAACATTACATTTTTGTTTGATGTGATTGTAATTGAGGTCAAGTACACATAAAAAAGCATCATTAGTGGATCCAAAACTTTGTTAATCAACTTTTTGATTGGACAAGTGTCAATTAATAACTCCTCTTTAACTCAAATGCATGAAATATAATATATACTTAAAAAAATTACTTTTTTTTTAATCAAGCTTAGCTTCAACTTTTGAGAATATATAATATAAAAAAGTTGATTTTTTTTTTTTTTTTTTTTGGTTGTTGTTTTTTATAGTACTCTTTAGAGAGTGGGGTAGGGAGTGTTTTAGAGAGAAAGAGAGTTTTCAAAAGAAACTCAATTGGCTCTAAAAGGACAAATGCCCACTAAAAATGTTTCTTTATTAATCCAAAAACTATATATTATAATATCTATTTATTGTACACTTTAAAAGAAAAAACTTAATTTTTTTTTTTAATAATAAAAGGAAGGAAAAAAAAAGGGACTAATTGGTGTCAAACAAAATGAGGATGAGCTCCATCCAACTTCCTAGAAGGTGGAAAATTCTTTTGCTTAATTTAATGAAAAGCAAAAGAATTTTCACCCATTTACCTTGATGGTTTATGCTCACAAATTTGATGCCTCAGGTGTTGTATTCCCTACATACCTATATATATTTGTGCAATTTTAATTCTTTAACAACCTATATTACTTAGACAACTAGCTAGTATTTACAATTTGTTAATTAGCTTAATAGAAGATGCTGGAAATATGTATTACTTAGACATGCATGATACCAACAATACAATTATTGCAACATGATACTTATATTGTGCATCTTTTAAGGATGTCCAAGTAATTTATATACTCCCTCCAATCTAAAGTTATGGACTTAGTTGACTTTGCAAAGACCTTTAAAATTAGTTGTTGAATAATGTTATTACAAATTGCAAGTGGAGTTAAAATAGAGAAGAGTTGAAGTGATTGGATGAGGGAAAGAAATCAATGGTTGATGTGATTAGAAGGAGAAAATGAAGATATAATATTTTAATAGTAGTTAACTTTTACTTAAAATGGAAAGGAATATGTATTTTAGGACATATTAAAAAGGTAATAGTGTGAACTTAATTATGAAGTATGAGAAGTAGAGTATTCTATTGAGCAAAGAACATCTAACTTAAATTAGATACGACCTCTACATAAGTACTTGGTAAAACTTAAACAATTAACCCTATTAATATATATAATGGATTTTCAGTTAATAAGTCAAGTGAGTTATTAACTAACAATTAAATGTCAAACAAGTTAAATGTAATGTAAGGTTGCAAACAAATAATATGTAACTTTTTATGTTATATTATAAATTAGTATAAGACGGTCTCATTCAAATTTGCTATTTAATTGGTATGATTATGTGAGGCTTGAGAAGAAAATCCCATTTAATTTTGACTTTTCTTGGCATCAGTCCTCACTCTTCAGATAAGTTATCCTTTATCCAAATGGTCAATGACATTCATTTGGAAAACCCAGGCCCAATCAAGATTTCATGTAACAAATATAATTTGTAGGTCCAAACTTAAACTCTGGATCTAGATGGGCTAGCCCATTCATCAAAGCAAAAGGCCCATATAACCAAAGCAGAACAACAGAACCAATCAACCAATTGTCCCCAATATATGTTTGGTACTCCGTATATATTTAAGGGATAAAATTGGAGTTATAGAAAACTTATAAGACGGTCTTATAATAATTTATTGTAAAATTAAAACAGTTAATTGTTTTTTTTTTTTTTTTTTTGGAAAGAGATTTCATTTTAGTTTTCACGAAGATATCTTTCAATGTCATGTCGTCTTCCCATAGAACTAATATGTCATTAACGAAATTTGTTTTTGCTTAAGCAATATGATTATTATTGGTAATTAACAAGAATCTTGAAAGGAACTGTTAAGTAGAAAGTGAAAACACTTTGATGGTCCAAAATAAGTACACCAACTACAACTTAAAAATCACAAGTGAAATTTGGAATCTAGGGGCAGTTAACAGTCAAAATCAACAAAGATAATAGGTTGATTTGGTTGCTGAGATATTACTGTTCATGATTTTGGTTTAAAAGGGTATAAAGTTACGTATTCAACCTTAGCTTAGAATAAAAACTTACAATAAAATAGAGTAAAGCTTCATTTATAATTTTTGGCCAGAATAAATTCACAAAGCTTTATAAATTATAATATTACAAAGGAAGATAATTATAATATTAATTAATACTAAAGAGACGTGAAAAATATCTTGCTCAAAATCTTCTGTCATTAGAAGAAGGTAAGATTAAGTTATGAGTTATGACAAGTTGGTTTACTTCTTCCTTATCCTTTCACTGTAATAAGGGTTAATGGTTCATCTCTTGAATCACATCTCATTTTAGCTTTAAAAAGTCAAACTTTACAAATTTTGACCCTAAGGTCTTATTTGATAAATGACTTTTGACTTTGTTGACTTTTGACTTTGACCTTATTATATGGTCAAATCATAAAAAATATATTTTAAATTATTTAAAACCAGCTTTTCATTAACCAGTATTAACACGATGATTAAACAAACATGTTTTTAATAGTTGCTACATTTTCACATATTAAGCGATTGATAAGCACAAAAGTTGGTCATTAACTCGCTATGCAAATCGATTGTTGTAACCGACTTGATTGAACATACCAAATATCCTTAAGAACAATAATCCCCCCTTCATTGTTATTTGTTGATTACGTTTGGCATCTTTTTCTGAGAGAAAATAGTTAAAGTGTAGTCAATTAGTCATTAACTAACTAAAACCACAGAGTAACAATTAAGTAGTCTTATGTTAATTACCCAATCGGTCTATAATAGAAATCGGTCCAAATTCATGCTCCTGATCAATTATAACAAAAGTAGCTATTATTGTACGTACAATTTATGAATCTTTTTGTGAATTAAAATGCTTTGGATTCAACACTTGAGTATCCTCACAATAGGAGAACCTTGAATTTTGTACTGATTTCTTCAAATTCTTACTAGATTGTTCTCCTCTACTTGTGTATGTCCTTCACACTTTTTAATTAAGGACCACATAAATTTGTCACTGATCTTTATCATTAATTAGCTCTATGTTTCACACACATAATCACACATTATGGTTAGTGTGTTTGTCAAAAAAAATTATGGTTGGTGTCCTTGGTGACAATAACCTACTACCATGACCAATATTAGTAAAATCGCGTCATATTATTAGAATTTATGAGAAGTTGGGGCGATCTGAAGGTCAATACTGGATGGAACGGAATATTACTGTTGTATTAATCATAAAAAGATATGAGGGTAACCCCTGCACAAATTCATCAAATTATTGAGGGGGGAAACCCAGAAGATACATAATAGAGTAACTTGACAATTCCTTCTCAGATTCTAAAAGGCCAGAGTTGGATGTCAAGCATACTTTTACTTACTTCTACACTAGGTTACAGATGCCTCGACCAGGAAGCGTTCTTATTTTTTGCAGCAGGCAATCTTCCACAACCTGAACATCTAAAGCTTCCTCTGATGTCTGAACACAAACAGCAGTAGAATATCTAGCAGGTCAAGAACATCCGATGACAACGTTTACAGTTGTTAATCCACCATCGCAGATTCGCAAGGTGAACATAATACCAGACACTATATACAATCAGTGGTTGGCTTCTTTAAAACAAAGTACTTTCTTAGGTTATGTTCCTCTTTCTCTAGCTCATATCATGTAATCATACACAAAGAAATGGGTATCAGGTGTTGCAAGTGGAAGGCTATCAATGTACAAGTAGAAACGGGTCAGGTTTTCTCTTGCAATGGTGATCGAGTCAACAACCTCATGGTTGTTTGTGAGAACCCACAAATCTTTAGAGGTTACCCTCTTTAGGCTTCCCCGGCAAAATGGGCAGGACCTTGATCTTGAACTCCTGTCAATACACAGTAAATTAAAAAGAAATATACCCTTGTAAATAACAGAATCCCATTTTGGCTTCAATTCAGTGAGAAAATAGGATGCAAATAAGGGAAACAAATGATGAAACAGAAGAGGGTAAGGATGCCTAGGACTATTCACATCCTACCATCCAAGGAAATTCATTCTGAAGGAGAATTTTCAGAAGCATACATTGCCTTGCCTATTCTCCTTCCCTTAATTCTTTTCTAACTGGCTCGGAAAGGGATGATCACCAAATTGTTACGGAGTAATATATTTCGGATCCTAAATTAAGGTTTCAATTGCCAATATCAATGTCATGTGATCCATGTTACTTACCCCCTTATCCGGAAAGCACATCCTCTCAAATGTAAGATATTAATATGATCAACCATGACATGAACCTATTCCTGTCCTACCTGTTAATCAACCAAAACAAAGAATTGAAAACCCTCATTTGCTATACCCTCTTCACTTCCCCCAACTGAATAACCTTCCATTGAAAACAATGCCAAAGAATTCCGAGACTTAAGCAGTAAAAGAGGGATACAAGCATACCAATCATGAAAGCAACTGATGCACAAGGAATGACCGCAAGTGGGCAGCACCATCTTAGTGCCAGGTTCCATACAAATCCCGCATTCATCATCCCTCTCCGAATCAATATCAGGAAGTTTCCACTTGTCATCCAATCTCTTTCGGCTCATATTATCCGAGCTCCTAGATTTTTTGCTACCTTCTTCCAATTCAATCAGATTACCTTCTAGCAGCCTAAGTGACGGGTATATCACAGCTGCAAGCAAACATTTCCTAAAATTCTTCAAATTATGCTTCAAATGTGAACATATACAGTAAGAAAAAAAAAACCATCAAAAGACTCATTTTATTATACCATAGAATTCCCTTAAAGACGCCTTCTTTTCTTGGGAAGACATTGTTGGCATTCCATCAACATAAACCTAATCAAAAGCATTTATTTCCAAAATGTAAGTTTGTTGTCAAGGAAGTAATAAGAAAAAGGAAATTACTCTCTCCGTCTTATTCTATTTGCCCCATTTGACCCAAATAAAATGAGATAGATATAGTAACGAAGAACATGTACAACAACATAGGGTATTAGGCAGGCGCACCTTGTATACTAAAATTTGATGCAGTCCCAAAAAATTAGGGAGGGCATCTGTACAACTATAATCCATCAATTCTATCAAATATATGAAAAAGGGTGCCAAAGGACTGTAAGATAGTCTCATCTGAACACTATCTCCACAGTAGTCCCTTGGAAGAGAAGCTGCCCTGGAAATTTAAAAATACAAATTTAATTCATAAATCAGTATGAAACACTCTAAGAATCAAATCAAAAACAGAATTTGATAAACCCCAGAAAAAGGGGGATGCTACACAAATGCAAAAAGAATATAAATTGTCACCTAAAAAATATTATAAAATTATACAATAAACAAGCCCCTCAACAAATTAACTTTACCATTTCCATGATATATATACTTGCATACACCAATTTTGAAGTTTACCATTTGCATGGTATACAACACCCAAAAATATAAATGAAAAAAACAGAAAGTGAGAAGAACTTCAAAAAATATATATATATAATTTACAAATTAGAGATATGCTTACAAATATGAAATATCCCATTATGTTCATGTATTAGAAACTCAACTTATAAAAACAGAAGATTGAAAAGCTTACAGATTATTGGCATGCTGAATATCAGCTTCAAGAGCTTTGATTGATTCTCTGTAAGAAGATTTGCTGGGCTGCTTCTGCCACATAAGTCCTGTTTTGAACCTTTTCACCAGAATTTTGTGACTAGAAAAATACACCTATGAAAACAGGGAAGGATTTTAGAGAGAGAGAGAGAAAGAAAGAGAGAGAGAGTTTTCTAGAGAGAATGTTATAAAGAAGAGCAATAAGGAAAGGAAAGAGGTATGTAGTGACAACTTTAAAAATTAGTTGCCATTAAAAGATAAGTATAAGATAAAGCACACTTGCTTAACATTGAAACCTTTTTCCTTCTCCAAGGAAAGAAAAGGATGTCTTCAATTAATCTCTCTTCCAACCTCTGTCTTAACTTCTTCTCCAAATAATTTTGTGGTCAGACTTGTATTCAATTCCAATTATTTTCATTTTTTAATATATGTTTGGAAAATATAGGCAATAGTGTCGTCAATTCTATGTTAAAATAATGCGTCACATTTAAAATTGTCAAGCTAAATTTACTGAAATCGTATTGTAAAACATCATTTCTTAATTTCTTCAACAAAACCATTTCGGTAGATGATACAATGATATAAAGATCAAGATTGTTAAGAATTCATTACAAAATTAATTATGACATATATTCGTTTAGGAAATCAATAAATTATTATGTGATGTATACCCAAAAAAAAAAAAAGAAAAAAAAAGCTCAAGACGCTTCATGTAACAGCCAAATTACCAAGAAAAGTGATGCCAGAAGCTGATCAATAGAACTTCCCCCTGGACCCCCCCACATTCCACCTCTTTGCTACCTAATTTAATTTTCAACTAAATGTTAATTTGTAGGTAAGCACTTCCTGAATTTCACCTCCTTTTTATAAGTATATTTTGCCTTTTTATTTTGGAGTGTACTCAACTGCTCATCATCAATAATTGATGACAAAGCCACTTTTTCTGAGCACTAATGGGCTTATTTCTGTCTTACTCAACAAATATTAAAGGATGGCCCAAATAAGTAGAACCCCTAGGTGAAGTCCAATGGATCAAAATATGATAACTTAAGAAGTACCCAAATAAGACGACCTGTTATATTTGTTACAAGTTTATCACAAATGATTTTTGGTATTTTTAAAGCAAGTCATCTCACTTTAGCAACCTATTATGGGATTGTTTTATGCTAAAATTTCTTTAGCAAGGAAAAACACTCTTAAATCACACAGGAGAAAACACCTAAAAATCATCTTACTTTAAGGATGATAACCAAGATTAGAAACATTTAAAATACCCTTTCATCAACATTTGGAACTAAAGATCATGGCATCGGTACGGTTCATATAATCATATACAGTCAAATTAAAGTTCAACTCTCGTGAGAATTATTGTTTTTAAGGTATGTTTTCACGAAGAACTCAACCTTGACCGAGGATATGATTGAAATTATACGTACTTAAACGATTATACCCATGTGCCATGTCACATAGATATCAGACCAAGGTGTTCTTGAACAGTTAACATATCCATTGTGATGTGAAGGAGTATAAGAAGAAATTGGGAATAGCTAAAATTGTGAGCCTATGAGATAATTGGGTTAGAGCATAGAATCATGAAAGTTAGAGCTCAGCAGTCAGCACATAATTGAGTGTTTTCTCATCTTTGTCAATAAAATGAGAGTAAATTGCTATGTTTTGTGTGGTTTCCTTGGAATTGATAGAAGATAGAAGTCCTATTGTTAATTAATTTATTAATATTATAAGAATTGCAAGGCTCTCATATTGTCTCCTTTGTTTCATGTTACAATAGTACATTGATCAGTGTGAGTAAGAGAAAAACAATGTGTGTAGTTTCCTAGAACTTCACAGTGCTTGTTAGGTCATCATTCCTATTGAGAACTTTGTTCACTAGTACAAAGAGCATATTCAAGAAAAATGTACTTGTATTGAATTAGTTCATTTTAAATTAAACCTACAATTTAACTAGGGACATTGATTTTGGCACTCCTAAGATCGATTTCGACACTCCTCATTGTTAGTAGAACAGAAAAAATTGTGTTCTTGCAATGGGAGTGCCCAAATCAGCTTTTAGAGGGCCAAGATCACTTGCTGATAAATAGTTTAGGTTTTAGATCCTAACTATGACAATATCTTGTAAAGTAGCCCAAGAAACCCTACCACAGCAAGATCCTTAAAGCAGAAGTGGGTCAACTGAGAGCTATCTTTGAGAGTGGATGGACACTGGTAGAAATTGGAATGGAAAACGGAAGGGCATTTTAAAGACGAAAAAAGAACCCTGATGATAGGGGTATAATTGTGTTACTAATAATGGCCTAATGGGTGCACATTGCACAGTTACAGGACACCAGCCTAATGAATAATGGAGATTTTTTAAGATGTTACGGTAGACCAACTATCCTCGGAATGCCTGGAATGGAAAGGTTTAATAAATACACTCTGTAATTGAATTTCTAGGATTATAATAATTATATTGCATTCCATTGGATAGAAATGAATGGAGAAAAATATATACATATATACACGCGTAACTCATAGGGCCGTGGGGGTGACAATGTAACATTTATTTTCATGCAGCTAATACCATCCCTCTAAGAATTTAGGTTGGTAAAATTGGTATTGTTCTAATAGTGTCAATGCAATAACTCCCACGAAAAAACCAAGATAGGGTACTTGAATAAAATCCAAAGAAAGAAACTTATAGTACTAGCAAACAAACATACAACCTCTTAAAGAGGACAACAATAATACTGATGAAAAAACTATGAACCAAACAAATGAAATGGTACTTTTGAAATATGAAAAAACAAATTAAATGAACCTTTTTACTGGAATTTAGTGAGGGTCACAGTACCTACTGATGAAATTTGGACTAACCTTGATTTGTGTTCATATGAAAGAAAAACACCACTCTTCATGGCTTTTTTGAGCTTTTAAAAGGTGATGTTGACTTGGTCTAAAGGGACAAAAAAGAAAAGAGAGATTTAGAAAAACAACTATACTATAAGTGCACATAAATTAAAGAGAAGGGGGACAAATGAAATAGAATACTAAAACACAAAATAATGGCATGCAAAATCCAGTACCCTTGCATGGTAAAGATCCCTTTGATCGTATTACAAAACAATCATTTTGTCATTATATTTTTTATATTTTGGTTATTGTCCATGACAGCTCCATGGGCTGAAAATAAAATGTGGAGCGTGCAATATTTTAGTGGAACCTCGATCTATTTTCTTCTAAGGGCCATTAATTGAAAACATTTGCATACTAATGGGTGATAGCACGACTAATCATGGAACTCGTCTCGTCTTTGACTTTTTATTTTACTCCGTATTTTTCAATAGTAATTTTTAAAATTTTCGAATGCTAGAAAAAGTTTATCACTTTTCCTAAACATATTCTCTTTCATGTAAAAAAGTAGGGGGGAGGGGGTTGAAAGAAGACAATTATCATATTTCATAAGGATATTTAAGTGAAATAGTAATAGATCCTTAATAAGAGTTTGAGACAATATGACTATCGAGATTCCTAACCAAAGGAGTACTTGTTAAGTGTCCAATGATAGAATAGAGTACTCAAAAGATTTTAAGATGTAACACATTACTAAGGAAGTAAAGGAGGGTTAAACATTTAAAACTGTCAATTTAAGATAATCAAAAAATTAAAAGACAGATAATAATAGTGAAATAGAGAGGGTATACAATGAAGATCACAATTTAACAACCACATGAAATATTCTAAGATCAAATCAAATTTGATGGTTAAGATTCAATGATATGGCAATCTCTCAAATGTCAGCATAAATAGGTCCACACGGTTTGTGTATAGAGAGTTCAGATATGTGATTAAAAAGCGACCACAATTATTATTCTACTACGATTCTAGGCAAAGACAGCAAATAGGCTGATTCCAATTTACTCGAGTGCTTTCTTTGGCTTTAAAGTTGCATGGTGTATTCTTTTCCAAAGGTAAGTAAAAAAGTAAAGCTTAAAATCAAGCAAAATGACTTTACTCAGAAAAAGCAGATTCCATCATCTAACATTCATATAGAAAACTGAAATTGAGGAAAGTAACAGTTCAGAGCCGTGATTGAACATTAAACACAGCTAAGGAATATGTAAATTACTCCCTCTGTCCGAAATTAATAGTCGCAATTTACTAATGCTAATTTAACATGTCTTGATTAAAAATATTATAATAGCAGTGTATAATTAGAATTTTCAATATGACTGCACAATTTGAGTAAAGTGGTGAGAAAAGGATAAAAGTAGGCCAATATAATTTTTTTTTTTTTTTCTTTTGAATAAATAAAAGTAGGCCAACATTATGAAAGGATCTTTTTGAAAGATTAAATCATGCAAATTTTAATTTTATAACATAGGGTTGAGACAATATAACAATTAATTTTGGATAGAGAGTTTTAGTAGCATAATTGGTTAAGCATTTCTCGATTCAAAACTATTCCACGAAAACAAAAAGTAAAAGCTGAAGATAAACAAAAGCAAAAGGTGCCCAAGTAAAAGAATTTGCACCAAAAACCAAAGAGCACAAAAATGTTTGTTATTGAAACAATGAAAGAAGTTTAGTGTAAGAGTATATAGTTCCTCTCTCTTTTCAAGATCTTAAATGGGTTCATATTTCCAGATTCTGGCTTTACTTCTTCTCTCTTTACCATGTATATACTCCCAAGTAACAGGTATGTTATAGTAGTACTACTATTAACTCAGATTCATAATGAATTTAAATTTTAACATGTATTCAACCTTGAAAGCTAATTTATTCATAATTTCTCATATGATTATATGCAGAGTTTACCAGTATAGATTGTGGAGGAGATGGTAATTACAGTGACAAAAAAACTGGGTTAGCATGGATTTCAGACAATGGAATTATGAATCATGGAAAAACAGTAGATATTCAGAGCTCAAATGATGAATGGGAACCCTACAAAAAGAGAAGGGATTTCCCAACAGATGACAGGAAATACTGTTATACATTAGACACAAAAGAAAGGAGAAGGTACCTTGTAAGGGCAACATTCCTATATGGAAGCACAGAAACTGCTGACACATACCCCAGCTTTCTGTTATACTTGGATGCAACTAAATGGGCAACTGTAACGGTGTTCGACGGATCGAGAACGTATGTTAAAGAGATGATCATCAGAGCACCTTCAAGCTCCATTGATGTCTGTCTTTGCTGTGCAACTACAGGGTCTCCCTTTATCTCAACTCTGGAGCTTCGACCACTGAATCTCTCAATGTACGCCACGGATTATGAGGACAACTTTTACATGAAGGTTGCTGCTAGGGTGAACTTTGGAGCTCCTACGAATGATCCCATAAGGTATGAATCAATTTCTTGGAAAATACTGAGTAACTGTAATGTATGACAAATATACTCTGCATTGAATGGTTGTGATTTCTTTTATTGAAACGACCACAAATTGCTTATTATACGTGTAACATTTATGCAAAAATCTCTTGACAGTCCACTATGTTTTGTTGCAAAACCATGAGTATCAAATACAGATTTCTTTTCATTTAAGGTACCCGGATGATCCATTTGATAGAGTATGGGAATCAGACCAAGTTAAAAGGCCAAATTTTCTAGTAGGAGTTGCTCCAGGAACAGAAAGAATCGATACAACGATGAACATAGAAGTTAATAACAGAGAGTATCCACCAGTTAAAGTGATGCAGACTGCGGTAGTTGGTACACAAGGGTACCTAACCTACCGGCTGACCCTGGAGGATTTTCCAGGCAATGCTAGAGCTTTTGCGTATTTTGCAGAGATAGAAAATCTGAGATCGAATGAGACTCGGAAATTCAGAATGGAGCATCCTTATGTACCTGATTACAGCAATGCAGTTGTGAATATAGCAGAGAATGCTAATGGAACCTACAAGCTTTATGAACCTAGCTACATGAATGTGACTCTGGATTTTGTTCTGTCGTTTTCGTTTGTAAAGACACCAGACTCAACAGAAGGTCCGCTCTTGAGTGCAATTGAGATCAGCAAATATGTTCAGATTGGTTCAAAAGCTGATGCTCAAGATGGTAGGTTTGTGATGTGATACAGAAATAAATGAAATTTAGTTTCTAGTAGATATTGACTCACCTAAACAAACCCCAACTGATGTTGATAATGTTTTTTTCTACTGGAAGTGATTGCACTTAATGCCATTCAAGCCATGCTGCCTGCTGAACCGGGTAAACAAGATAAAGGGGATCCTTGCACTCCAACACGATGGGAATGGGTAATCTGCAGCTCAACTGCACCACGACGAATTACTGCAATGTAAGTAAGATTGTTAGAGTTAGAGCTAGTTGCATTCAGTCTAGTAGAGAAACTGTATACTGCATACTTATAACTTCCCAAGGTGAGCAGTCTGCAATGTCAACTAAAAACCAAACTGCTCTATACATATGCAAGGACCAATTCAAGATTTGAATGTGGGTGAAAAGCACCATAAGAAAGCAAGCAGCATGATCAAACTGTTCGTCAAGAAAAAAATACAGATATCTTACATATCGAAAATTAGTACTAAAGGTTTCTCCTTGTTTTCCATGCAGACATTTATCACAGAGAAATCTGACAGGGGTTATACCACCTGAGATTCAGAATATGGATGCACTGACAGAATTGTAAGCTTGTTTTTCTGATTCATGGACTAATTGAACTTGAATATATTTTCAGCAGCTATTCATTGTATTTCTAACATAATATCAGGTGGTTGGATGGTAACTCCCTCACTGGACCCATCCCTGATATCAGTAACCTCCTCAACTTAAAAATTGTGTAAGCTACAGCTCAAACATGCATAGTATTGATAAGATTTCTGGCAACATATTGATGATGTTCTCACACTTTTCTTCCATGGGCAGGCATTTAGAGAACAACAGACTCAGTGGATCTCTACCCTCTTATCTAAGTAGCTTACCGAGTTTACAGGAGCTGTAAGTCTCATAAAAAAGAGGCAGACCCTCTCCCAACTTGCCTTAAAACTCCTATCTCATGATGGAATTGCATGTAATTTAATACAACCAATTGGTCTGGTACTCAGCAATCTAGAACTTCCTGTGCAGGTACATTCAGAACAACTACTTCAGTGGTAAAATACCTCCGGCATTACTAAGCAAGAAAATTAATTTCAAGTGAGTACACCTCAAACAAATGCAGAAAACTCAATAAACTAATTACCAGTCCCAATGCTCTCCAAGAGGGGACTCTTAGTGTATATAGCATCTCGCAATGTAGGAAGGTTATTGTGGTTCTAAAACATATGTTTGTTGCAGCTACAACGGAAATTCTGGGTTAACAAAAGGAATGCAACTAGGGACAAAATTGAAGCTGGCTGTAGGAATTTCAGTGGCAACATTGGTAGCTTTAATAATCCTAGTAATTTGCTTATTACTGCGGAAATTCAAAAGAAAGGCATCTCAGCAAAATAGTTATAAAGGTAACTTATTACCAGAATTGTCAAATACATCAAGGGCGAACAGCTTACAAAAATCTATTATATTTCTGTATGAAGTAGGGGGCTCCTTGCATGCAATTACCAAGCCTCAGAACCGCCATAACCTCACACGAGGGGCGCATCTAATGGATGACGGTGTAGCTTGTTGCATTAAGCTGTCTGAAATAGAAGCTGCCACTATGAAATTTACCAAGAACATTGGAAGAGGAAGCTTTGGAGTTGTCTATTATGGTAGGATGAAGGATGGCAAGGAGGTTGCAGTTAAAATCATAGGTGACCCAACAAGCCAGGGAACCAAACAATTTTTAACCGAGGTAATCTTATCTCCACCTTTATATGTATAAAAGAGTTTACAATCATACACATTTAAGAAAGTGGCCAGGAAAGCAGTTCTGTAAATCATGCAATTAAATTCAGCTCGAATGTGACACAATTCATACAAAGCCTTAACTTTGCAAGTTCAACTAAACATGAATAGTACAGAACCATCTTAAGTCCAATTTAGAAGCATTATCAAGCTAAGTTAGTAAATCTTAGCATACTCAATTTTACATGAGAGAAGTCCAGCAATATCAATCCTAGATATTTAATGTTGCCTAATGAACCATATGATAATTGCAGGTTTCCCTGTTATCAAGAATTCATCACAGAAATTTGGTTCCTCTTATTGGATATTGTGAAGAAGCAAACCATAGAATTTTGGTCTATGAATACATGCATAATGGGACCCTGCGAGACCACATACACGGTGTGCTGTTCAAACCCAATTTCTTACTTATACTTTCTGTAATCATGTCTTAACTTATACAATCTGACACCTAATATAAGTCACCGTCTGACAGATCCTATCAAACAGAGACAGCTAGATTGGCTAACTCGTTTGCGCATTGCAGAAGATGCAGCTAAAGGTATTACATTAATAATTTTTCTCCCTGAACTATATGGTATCAAAGACATGCTAAATTCTGGCTTCACAGGCCTTGAATACTTGCACACTGGATGCAGTCCTAGTATCATTCACCGAGATGTAAAAACTAGCAACATCCTCTTAGATATAAATATGAGGGCTAAAGTAGCAGACTTTGGCCTTTCAAGACAAGCTGAAGAAGATCTCACTCACATATCAAGCGTAGCTAAAGGAACAGTAGGATATCTAGACCCAGAGTAAGATTCTTCATGAAACATCCAAGTAATCATTTTTTGTTTCCTAAGATGCTCTCTACTTAACTGTTCATGTACCTTGCTCCTGTAGGTACTATGCATGTCAGCAGCTCACTGAGAAAAGCGATGTATATAGTTTTGGTATTGTTCTCTTGGAACTGATATCTGGAAGAAAGCCCATCACAGAAGATTATGGGACTGACTGGAATATAGTACACTGGGTATGTTTTGTTTGCTTCATAATTCAGGGTTATTATATGTTTAAACCACTGGATAGATTATTCTTACAGAAAAAAAATCTTAGGTGGCATTACGAACTTCCAACGTATGAAACATGAAATTAATGTGGTTTCTGGCGGTCTAGCCTCAAAAAGTGACAGCAGATACTAAACTTCATTATCAAGTACTCATGCCGCTAACCAAGAATAACATGCCATACATTGAATTAAAAACACCACAATTGATATGCAGTTGCTTGGTTAATATCTACAACACTAGCAAATTATGTTTTACTAACATCAGTGATAAATTTTGCCCTTCTGTAGGCAAGATCATTAATCCGTAAGGGGGATGTTGGAAGCATGATTGATCCTTTGCTAGCAGACAGCGTAAAGCTAGAGTCTGCTTGGCGAGTGGCTGAAGTAGCCATACAATGTATCGAACAACACGGAACCTCAAGGCCTAAAATGCAGGAAATTATCATGGCTATACAAGATGCAGTGATGTTAGAGAAAGGAGCAGAAAACAACCAGAATATTTCTTCAGGAAGTGGAAGAGCACAATCTTCAAGAAAAACATTGCTGACAAGCTTCCTTGAGATAGAGAGTCCAGATTTGTCAAATGCTCGTTTAACCCCATCTGCAAGATAAGCATGTAAGATAATTCATGTTACCCATACAAATGTAGCATAACATTGCATAATCATGTGTTGTACAAAATTACTTCATCTAATTAGTTAAGGTGATAAAGTTTGAATTTTGGGCATGTCCATTCCAATTCCTATTACACTCTTTGCACCACATACTTTTGTCCGTTAGAAATTACAAATGATTAATAAAAATAAAATAGAATACAACGAGACTAATCTTTGTCCTTGGGATAATATTAGCCCCATATACATGCTGTTGGAATTCAACTGACATTCAACCCTATCCAGATAACCATGATTAAAACAAATGTAATATGAAATAATAAACTATATTAACTCGTGCTCATGCCTAAGTGTATGATTAGAAATATGCTTCGTATAAGCATATGTATACAACTCGCCCATACACTAGCATACCAAGCCCTTTATTATAGGCCCAAAATATTTACACACATATAACACATAATGAGTTATTGAGTTATAAAGTCATCGTATCCTCTTCTTCCTATATAGGACAAACTTACCCACCCGTCACCATTGAAGACTACTTACAACAGTGTCTGTGCAACTGGTATACAAAATAAAGTTCTAACTAAGATCAAGATTTGAAAAGATATCACCCAGTTGCTGCAAACTACAAGTTTGCAGCTCATCATTCATAGTAATCAATTCAACTTGCCAAACTACGATACTTCTGACTTGGGTATGGGCAGAAATTTAAATGACTGACTTGTCAAGGCTCAAATTTTAAAACGTTGTCAATAATTTAAACATGTGCAAGAGAACATGGCATCTTAAATTCTTGAGCACAGATTTCACCAATGATAATCTAAACTACAAAATATGAAAATAATTCATAGGAAAAATGTGGACTAACATTATTACTTATTCACTTGGCTTGAATATTTAACATCAACTTATATCTTTATAGCCTTTTGGATACATATATATAAATACTCATCAAACCCACTTAAGACATGTTAGACATACTCGTCTTTAGTGGTGGTTAATGTAGTGTACAAGTGTAACTGTGTAAGGTCAGGTAACGGGCATAGATTCAACAACTTTCTCCTTGTTGTACCATGTCCACCCACGTAAAATAGCGAAATTGCTCAATTCGGGGAGTAACATATAGACCCACCAAGGTGCCAACCCCTTTAAGAAGTCTTAAGTAATAAAAATCGAGGTTCCAACAGCAATAACCTCCATACAATGCTGCATTGACGTTGCAATATTGCATACATGTATCAGACCCCCTTATAAATCGCCTCAGTCGAAGCCATCGAACTATAACTAATAATGTTATGGACTTGTGGTATGTTACACATGATTCATGTGACAGCTAAAGTTACTAGCTTACATAACACAATAAAAGCCCCATCCAAACCCACTTCGACAGAATGGTCTAGATTAACGTAATTTTATCCCTACAAAACGCGATAAATTCACATCTTTGAAAAAAGGCAAAAGCTAATAAGAACCCCCAAGACGTTAGATAAGAGAACTAAATTTAGATTTATTAAAGTAAAATTAACATTAATTTACCGATCAACATGTGATTTTGTCACTAAGAACGTCTCTGTGCCACGTAGATAAGGGGATTTGAACACTCAACCTTTTCTAAGAAAGATAGTTACTTAACCATCTAAGCCAATCATAAACTATGTTATAAACATGAAAATAAATGTATATAATTAAAGTAGCAACCGGTGCAACGCCCGGACTAACACTAATTTTAAGTAATATATTGCTTAGTTATCTAACGCCTAAGGGCGCTTGCTAGCAAGATCCTTGAAAAAAGACGCACACACTCACATCGCAAGTCACAAAACTCACAATAAACAACTGAAAAGGATTAAACAGAAAATTAACTTCTTAAAGACATATTATGATTTTATTTTTATTTTTTTTTTTTTGCAGAAAAAGACATACTCTGTATTATGATGTTAGATATTCATTTTCATTAATTAGGGTAATAAAAAGGTATCAGTACGAAAAACCCCAAATTGAGGCAAAAACTAATGCGGAGTAGCAAATTCGGAAGAGCTAGATCTAATTTAGGTAAAATTTGCAATTACTACACATTACAATTAATTCTTGGAAATTTTGTCAATAACCACCAATTATAGCCTCTGTTTTGAAAACAACTACCTTTTAAAAAAAAAAAATTTAAAACAACTACCACAAAAATTTTAAAAGTTAGAATAGCATTACCACATTAGTATTTCCGGCTAGAATCTCCGGTGATAGGGGCCCACTTTTCTAGCCGGAAATACTAATGTGATAGTGCTACTCTAACTTTTAAATTTTTTGTGGTAGTTGTTTTAAATTTTTTTTTTAAAAGGTAGTTGTTTTCAAAACAGAGGCTATAATTGGTAGTTGTTGACAAAATTTTCTTAATTCTTGCCATAATCAAGTAATATAAATATCTTCCAATCAGAATTAAGCAAAAGAAAAGATTCAACATTTCAAAGATAATTAACATAAACATATCAATATAATTGCATCACTTTAAAATTCATGATCATAAACTATAATTTTGTAGAATTTGAGAGTTTGATTGATTCAACGCAAATAATAATTGTAATTGACATAGAAAAAAGGTTAAATTGTTGAGTACATTACCTTTAATTTGCAGAAATTATAAAAAGTTTTTGAAGAGATAATCCACAATGTCGATGTTTTTGGCGGCAACAATACCAAATAAAACCATGAAAGCAACCACTGGTTCACTGTAGTCGATTAAAGCTGAAGTATACAGGAAAAGAAAAAAGAAAAAAAAAATAAAAAAGGAAATAAACTTTTGTCACGCACCACACTCACACTGTCACTGGGTCACGCACTCACGCCTTGATTTTTTTTTCACCTAAAGGTCTAAAAACATGAACATGACAAAATACTTGTGAGTTGTGACTTTGTGAGTCATCGGTCATGAGCTCAGTAGCAACAAGAGTTGGTTTAAGTGGTAAGCGGTTTGAAGTCGTTTAAAAGAAATTTCGAGTTTCAGTCTCACCGAATGCCCAAAACTCTTATTAGGAGACTCGACCACCACAAGTCAGGTGTACAATTTGGGTCGTATTCGGATGTAGTCGGAGCGAGTAATATAAATTTATTATATATATAGAAGTGATGCCAAAAAAAAAAAAAAAAAACAAGTTTTTAGAAACAAATGAAGTTTATGTGGTTAAAGAGTAATGTGTAAATGTGTCAAAACTAAAAGCATGAACGTTGCAATATTTAAAGATTGGGAGAATTACAGACCATTTAATATTCCACTAATTTTATTTTTGTATAATGAAACAATCACTTTGGTCAACATCTGGCCTTACAATTTCCCTTAAACTTTGTATTAATTACAATTAGTCATACATGGAGTGATGGACTGATGGAGGCATGGAAGGAGTGACTTCTTTTTAATATTTTATCATATGTCCATATTCATTTTAAACAAGCTTACACCTACAAAGTAATTATGTATAAATAGTGTGTTAACCAAAACTAGTGGCGGATCTAGTGCTGGGCACGTGCCGTGCCGGGCCTGCCGTGGGCCGTGCCTAGGCGGGCCTGGTACAGTGTCGTGCCGGGCCTGGCACGGCCCACGGTGGAGGCGGGCCGTGCCGTGCCGGGCCTGCCTTCAAGCATCCCTGTCCACGGCACGGCACGGCCCACCGTGCCGGTCGTGCCGTGCCGGGCCGCCCGTCGTGCCGGCCACCGTGCCGGCCCACGGTGGAGGCGGGCCGTGCCGGCCCACGGGCCACGGCTTACCCTTTTTTCTTTTTTTTTTTTAAAAAAAAAAATTAAAAAAAACTTTAAAAAAACTTGAATTTTTTTTATGAAAGAAAAAATTGAATTGAATAATTATACAATTTAATATTTGAATATAATAATTATTAAATTTTTTATGGAGTTAAGTTATATTAAATATTGTTTAAATTATATTAATATTTATTGTTCATTCATAATTTACTATATATCATATTATTCATATAACTATATAAGTATTAGACAAAAATTAAATAACAATATAACATATTCCATAAAATTAAAAGTTGAAAAAATTCATTCATAAAAATTTATTAAGTAAAAGATAATATGAAGTACAAGTGTACAACTAACAATAATTGATGAATAACTTATTTTGTTATTTTATTATACGGCTAATGTTAATAGAGTACATAGCCAACATAGGATATACTAACATTTTCACTAATTAATAGAGTACATAGGAAATACTAGAATTTTCGCTAATTAATATTAATTCTCGAGTTGTTGGTAATCTTCAATCAAGGTCTTCATTATCTTCTTCGTCTTCATCTTCGGCTTCATGTTCACTAGCTAATGCGGAGGAGCTAGTTGAACCAGAACGATCGGAACCATCGATGTTGTCGTTGGCCGTAAAAGTACGATCTTGGATGCGTTCTTGGGCATCCATCCAATCCTTCAAGCAAACACACATTTCTAGTGTTTCGGGCTTCAAACTTGTTCTTCTATCGTCTAGAACCCTTCCCGAAGCACTAAAAGCTCGTTCCGAGGCAACGGAGGAGGCTTGGATGCTGAAAATATCACGTGCCATTGCCGCCAAAATTGGATGCTTTGTGCTTTGGGATTTCCACCAATCTAGGATGTCCATCCCCAACCTCGAATCTTCGTCCAAGCCTTTCATGAAGTCGTAGTTTAAGTACATTTGCAACTCCGAAACATCGCTTTGTGTTCGCCTTGATGATGATCCACTACCTGAAAACTTAGATAACATGTTAGCAGCTTGGGCCGCCAAACTTTTGCCCGTTTTACTTACGCTTTTGGATGTTTGAGAAGGGGCAAAATGAGTGACGGTTCCATATTTAGATTCATAAACTCTATATAACTCAAAAAATTTATCTTTCACATGATTTTTATATTGTTCGACACCATCACCGAGTTGCATGCATTCATAGTAAATATCAATTAGCATAAATGTGCCATCATACTTTGATCTAGGATCTAAAATAGAAGCAAACATATAAACCATAGGAAGCTTAGTGTAATATTTACGCCATTTAGCCTCCATTTGTGGAACATAATCATTGTAATCTTGTTGTGATCGATGTTCATAAAGAAGTTGAGCAAATAAACATGCATTTTGAAGGAAAGAATGAATGCAAGGAACATAAACAGAAGAAAAACAGTGAGTCATACTATATAATAATTGTAAAAATTGCATATATTTTTCACAATTATCCCAATCGGAGTCTGCTATCATGAATTGTGGATACTTATTATTGTAAAACAATGAAAATGGAACTCTATACGAAAGTGCCTGACTCAACATGTCATAGGTGGAGTTCCACCTAGTTGGACAATCCGTTTTAATTCTAATAGGCTTTATCTTATTTTGCTTAAGATATCGCCTCCATTCCTGATACCTACTGCTAGAAGACATAATAGACAAAACAGCATTTCGAATTTTGGAATAGTATGGACCAATTGCTTCTTGTCCATCCTTAACACACAAGTTTAAAACATGACAAATGCATCTAATATGTAATGCATCTCCATCCATTATGACATTATGCAAGTTTGGTTTAATTAGATTAGCACTAGCTGTCATGGATGTTGCATTATCAAACGTCATGGACATGATTTTGTCCCTAAGACAATATTCATCAAGAGCACTCATAATACAATTAGAAATATTAAAGGCCGTATGGGGGTATTCAAGCAATTTGAAATAAATAATACGTTTTTGCAATAACCATTCACTATCAACCCAATGACAAGTAACACACAAATAATGTAAACCATAACCACCATCCCATGCATCAGAAGTTATAGAAACTCTTGAAGTAAGAGTTTTAAGTTCTTCAATTAATTTCATTTTGTATTCTAAGTAAGTTTTCATGGCAGCTGTTTTAACGGTTTTTCGGGAGATTTTTTTGTGTTGGGGTTGTAGTGCTCGTTTAATGTAATTGTTAAACGGATCACTTTCAGCAAAAAGAAAAGGTTGTTCGGCTTGGACTATCATTCTCCCAAGTTCATCCCTATCTCTCTCATAATTGTAAGTGAAGCCATAAGGATGGAATTGAGAAATTTTTGGTTGAGTTGGGTCAGTACTTGGGGCACCACATTTTTCACTGTGTCGGTTTAGGTGCCCCGTACCGCCTTTGGCTGGAGCCGAATAAATATTACCACAAGTTTTACACTTGGCTTTTTCACCATCTCTACTTAACAAGAAATATTGCCAACATTTACTCTTTCGGTTTTTCAAAAGGGTCATTTCTTCTTCGGTGTACCATTCAATGAATGGGTTATCAGATGGGGGAATAGTATTTTGGACGGATGGGTCACTAGAGCCGGCAGGTTGTGTGTTGCTTGCTTGAGTTGTTTGATAGTTAAATTCAAAAGGCATATCATGTGCGGAGGCATAATAAGGTGGAGATTGGGTGCTTTGCCATGGTTGGAATGTCCCTTGTTGATCTAATCCGGTGGGAAAACCGGTAGAAAACCCGGGGTGGGTGGTGGCCATTGTAGGGATTTGCATAGTAGGGATTTGCATTGTAGGGGGGGGCATAGAAGAGCCTTCCAATGGTCGTTTAGATTTGGCTTTTTTAGAGGAGGATTGGTTCGGGTTTGATGCCATGATTAATTAAGATTATTAACTAATAAATAATAATTAACAACAATATTAACAATTATAACAAATTAACAATTATAAGTTTATAACACTAACAAAGTAACAAATTATAACAATTAACAAGTATAAGTAAGTTTTTTTTCTTAATTATTACTTAATTAGTAAGTTAATAAATTTTCAAAAATAATTATAATAATAGTAGATTATCTAAATCAATGAGATCCCAGGTAGGTTATGGTTAGGATCGACGTTGTCCAGAGCCCAAATCCCGCCTTAGACAGATTTCAACAATCCAAATAACCCACAATTAAAATAGAAATTAGTTTTTATGTAATTAAGTAGTTCCAAGTATACAATAATAATAATAATAATAATAATAATAATAATAATAATAATAATAATAATAATAATAATAATAACAACAATAATAATAACAATAACAATAACAAATTAAAATAAAGTTGAGTTAGATCTTACAACGACGCTTCAACGCTTTCCCAAATTTATAATTTCTCGAATTTATAATTTCCCGAAATTATAATTTCCCGAATGTAAATATAACAAAGTATTTTTTTTTTTTTTTGGTAGTAGACTAATAATATTAAAAATGTAAAATTTATAAGAGAATAAGAGATTAAGAAATATTAAGAGATTATAATTTATAAATTATAATATATGAGAATAATGAGATTATGAGAATAAGAGAGTAAGAGAATGAGATGAGAAGTTGAGTTGTGGAAAGAATTGGAAGTTTAGGGTGGTATTTATAGGTGAAAATATAGCCGTTTATAGCCGTTTATGGCCGTTTATGGCCGTTGGAGGGAAAACACAACCAGCCTTATAGCCGTTAGCCCGCGGGCCGTGCCTGCGGGCCGTGCCTGCGGGCCGTGCCTGCGGGCCGTGCCTGCGGGCTATTGGCCGGGCTCGTGCCGTGCCGGGCTGTTTTTTGGTTTTTTTTAACCGCAGCCCGCACGAGGCACGAGGGGCGTGCCATCGTGCCGGGCCGGGCCTGCCGGCGGGCCGTGCCGTGCCGGGCCATCCTCGTGTCGTGCCCGGGCCGCCCGCGTGCTGACCCGGCCCACGCCCAGCTTTAGGCGGATCTTTATTGTAGTGGAGAGGGGTCCAATCCCTCCTAAGTTTTATTATAGTTATTGGTTATAATTAATACCAATTATGATGTTTGAAAAATACATATGAAAAGTTATATTATACAACTTAGGCCATGTTTGGTAAATGGCTTTTTAATGGCTTTTTTGTTAGTTTTTGTTTTTTTATGTGGTCAAACAGTCAAATTGCGTTTGGTAATTGGCTTTAATTTATAGTTAGTGAAAAAGCTGGCTTTTAAGCCAAAATGAAAGCCAAAATGAAAAAGCTACTTAGAGTAGCTTTTTTTGTTGGTTGTTGGCTTGTTGACCCACAAATTTTCTAATAAACAGCCAACAACCAACAATTAATTTACCAAACACTTTTATAAACAGCTAGCTTAAACAGCCAATTTCAAAAGTCATAATAAACAGCCAAATATTCCAGCTGGTCAAACAAGTCAAGTGAACCATCCAACAGCCAAATGTTGGAGGATCAAACTTAACCCCAATTTAACGAAGATCAGACATATTTTATACTAATTATGTAGGACATATATGTTTTTTCTTACAAAACTTACTATTATATGACTACATTAACATTGACTATATTGATCGGGGCGTACTTTTATTCTGAATTCTCAAATTTATACCATTTTTAAAGCTTTCTTTTTTAAGGCTACCTATATGGCATACCATTGATTCATAATTCTTAATAATGTATTAATGTTCATATTTTCTTAACAAATATTGAAACAAAGTTAATAAATTTTTTTAACTTTTTAACAAACTATCTCATACAAAAAGTTAAATGAAACTTACTGTCCTTAACTATTGACTTAATTGTAGTAGACTAATCTTTCTACCCACCGCCCATACACACATTTAACTATTTAAGTACTACTTCTTTGATGGTAAATTGACAAAATTGTTTATCACATTTAATACATAAGTACAATATTATCTATATTTATCCTTTGAGGAGTTAAAAATGAAAACATATTACGTACAAAACAACTCCGATTGACCCTTACTAAAGTTATTTGATTTCACCGATCAATACATTAGTCGTTTGCCATACATTATTATTGGTAACCCTAAAAGCTACATACTTGTGTATGATACACACATACGGAGTACTTGACATATACAAATAAATTGAGAAGAAAATTTCTAACCAAAATCTCACCTATCTATAGCCGCCTACTAATTAGCCTTTATTAAAATAGTTAAATAAAATTTTTATCTCTTTGACTAAACATTTATATATTGAAGATACCAAAAATGTCCATGATTTTTTCCATAACATGAAATTAAAGGCATAATTTTATAGTCCACATACATGGTCATAAAAATGTCCCACAACACTATACAACATTAACTATTATTAGGGCTGTAGTTGGCAGCTGCAACATTTAACTAGCCTCACCAATGCGTTGGAAATTAAAATTTCACAGGTACCCTTCATTTAAAACATTCACCTAAATTTTCCAGCATTTTCCATTTCTTATACCCCCCCTCTTCTTCTTCTAACTCCTACCCACCATTCCACTTCTCTTATGATGCAACAACTACTATCTCTCTTTACTCACTCACTTCTCTAAATACTCGGCTCGGCTCGTTTACACCCCTTACCACTACCACACACTGTGCTATACAGAGTGTAAATACATACAATCATGGATTTCTCTTCTTACTATCACCTCATTTTTATCTCCTTAGCAATCCTTTTGATTACAACTCTTTCCTTTGGGTTCATCTTCACTCAAAACAAATCCTCCTCCTCCTCCTCTAAGGGAAAGGTCAAATCATCATCGAGGTCTGGGGGAAGGCGTACACTTCCCCCAGGCCCTCCCGGATGGCCTATAGTTGGCAACCTATTCCAGGTTGCCAACTCGGGGAAATACTTCTTTGAATACGTAAGAGACCTAAAACCAATTTACGGCCCCATCTTTACACTCAAGATGGGGTCACGTACTTTGATTATAGTCAGCAGCGCCGAGTTGGCACACGAGGCGCTCATCGAAAAGGGTCAGGTGTTCGCCACCCGACCCGCCGAGACCCCGACTCGAGGGATCTTTAGCTGCAACAAGTTTACAGTCAATGCCGCAACTTACGGTCCGGTTTGGCGGTCCCTTAGGAAAAACATGGTTCAAAACGGTCTTAGCTCGTCTAGGCTAAAGGAGTTCAAAGGTGTGCGTAATGTTGCAATGGATAAGTTCATTGAAAGGATCAAAGCCGAGGCCGAGAAGGACCCAAACGGCGTCGTTTACGTGCTGAAGAACGCTCGTTTCGCAGTGTTTACGATATTGTTGTCGATGTGTTTCGGAGTTCATATGAGTGAGGAAACTATCGATATAATTGATCACACGCTAAAGGAGGTGTTGATTACGGTGAACCCGCGAATTGACGACTTTCTCCCTATTCTTAGCTTCTTTTTCTCCAAGCAACGTAAGGAAGCTTTGGAGGTTCGGAAGAAGCAAATCGAGACGCTTCGCCCGTTTATCGAACAGCGACGGGCCATTCTTCGGGCCGGGGTTGATTCGGATCCTACTGCGATGCCGTTCTCGTATCTCGACACGCTGTTTGAAGTCAAGGTTGAGGGTCGGAACTCGGGCCCGACTGAGCCCGAGATAGTGACCCTGTGTTCGGAGTTTATCAACGGGGGGACTGATACTACCGCGACCGCTATCGAATGGGCCGTGGCCCGGATGATTGAGAACCCGACATTGCAAGAGAGAATGTATAATGAGATCCGATCCGTAGTGGGTACCCGGCCCGTTGAAGAGGGGGACCTCGATAAGATGCCTTACTTGCATGCCTTTGTCAAGGAGCTTTTACGAAAACACCCTCCGACTTACTTTTCACTAACTCACGCGGTCACTGAGCCCGCTACCCTGGGGGGATATCATATCCCCACAGGGTGCAATGTGGAATTATTTTTACCCGGGATATCGGAGGATCCGAAACTTTGGAAAAACCCGGAAAATTTTGACCCGGAGCGGTTTTTAACGGGTGGGGAGGATGCGGATATCACGGGGGTACGAGAAGTGAAAATGATACCATTTGGGGCGGGTAGACGTGTGTGTCCGGGTCTAAGTATGGCAACAATACATGTGAATTTATTGATTGCAAGGTTGGTCCAAGAATTTGAATGGAGGGCATTTCCGGAAAATAGTAAGGTTGACTTTACTGAGAAGCTTGAGTTTACTGTGATCATGAAGAATCCATTGAGAGCCAAGGTTATTCCTCGGGTTTGATTCATTAATAATCAATTTACTATTTTATTTTAGGTTTTAAACATATATTGTTTAGTTATTGTTTTTTTTTTTTTTTTTACTTTGATTTACTTATTACGGTTCATTATATTTTCCTTTGGCATATATTAAAGGTGTTATTGTAATTTCAAACCAGCAATTTACAAGAGAATATTTTTGTTTATAGTGCAGATTTGTTCATTGGTTTTTTTTTTTTTTTTTTTTTTTTTTTTTTTTTTTTAATTTAAGTTTGGAAACTCGTGTGATGTAGTGCTTGTGATGAAGATGTGTTTTATTCGATCTAGTCCTCTCGATGCTAATCTAAATGGTATAATGGCCGATTGGAGGTCGATTTCTATTTATGATCGAATTGATTAGCCGAATTTGGAATTGATTGATGTGATTAGCATTTAAAAGCGTAAAATTAAGGTGGGCATGAAGCAGTTGCTAGAGGATCATCATGATTAATGTGATTGAAAGTTTATATAAAATCGGAAAAATTAAGTACATTTTCATTCTCGTATATGATATTTTTCATGATTAAAGGCGACAACTACCTTAGGACATTTGTTTGGGTTCGATTTAGGAGTCTTATAAAAGAGATCAGTCAATATCGGTAGGATACGTAACTTTCAGGTCATTAGTACCTTGTCTAGCTAGTTTGAATGGCACTCCCTAGTTTATTAATCTTGCTTCAAAGGAAATTATGAATATAATGATTACTAGATTAAATTGGCTAAATAGTCTGGATTACTTGTTTTGTGTTTCTATATTACAGTTGTATTTCTGAGTTCTTGGTTGCAATCATAATTGCATTATTATGGTCTCGTTTAAAAATGGGTTTGAGTTAAGGTTTCCTCAAATTATGTCATTGAGTATTTGAGTGTCCTTATTTAATAGTCTTTTCCCCTTGAGGGTATCAACTTTATCTAACTACATTTGTTCTTTCAATGAATTCTCTTCCATATAGGGGAATTTCATTTACAATTATAGATTACTTCATTTTAATACGGAGTAGTATGAAATGCTATAACTATTGAGTTATTTCATTTTATAAAATCGACTTATTATTACAATATTACCTCTTCACCTAAGGGCATGTTCACATTTACAGAACTGAGCTGAACTGAATTGAATAGAGCTGAAATGAATATTTTATGAGAGAAAGAAATTAGGAGCTGAACTGAACTGAATGAAGTTGAACTGAACTGAATAGAGCTGAAATGAATATTTTATGAGAGAAGGAAATTAGGAGCTGAACTAAGACTGATTAAAGCTGAACTAAACTGAATTGAAATTAAGGTGAAGTGGACAGGCCCTAAATATGATGTTTAAATCTACATACGGAGTACTATTTTAGATGGAATTTGATATTTAATTTTGCTCGTAAATGTAAAACAATATGTATTCCGTAGTAGTAGTAATTACCATTTACCAATAATGAAGTTATTTATAAAAAAATAAAATTATTTATCGTTTGCCTGATCACAAATTTTTGTATGCGGCTGGCCACATGATGCGGCAGGAATTACTTGTAGGGTGTTACTGGTTTTGTCGGGGGTTACTTATAGGTGTTACTTGTATTTGGGGTTACTTGTATGGGTGTTACTGGTTTTGGTCAGGGGTTACTTGTAGGGTGTTACTGGTTTTGTCAGATGTTACTTGTATGGATGTTACTGGTTTTGGTCAGGGGTTACTTGTAGGGTGTTACTGGTTTGGTATGAGTTTTGGTCTGGAGTTACTTGTAGAAGTTACTCAGAATACAAGTAACACTTACAAGTAACCCCACAATACAAGTAACCCATACAAGTAACCTCATAATACAAGTAACACCCTACAAGTTACTCATACAAGTAGCCTCAAAATACAAATAACTCATATAAGTAACCCTAGAATACAAGTAACACCCTACAAATAACCCCTGTCGCACCATGTGGCTTGCCGTACTGAAAAACCTCTATTGCCTGATATGGTTAAGCCTTGTCCAACAATGATTTTTTTTTTTTTTTTTTTTTTTTTTTTGAACAACAACAATGATTTGTTTGACCTCTCATTTGTTTTATAAAGAATTGGATTTAAAATTCAATACAAATATGTACTCTATAGTACGAGTACTCTTGCTGATACTACTCTGTAGAAAATCAATTTGTAAATAAAAAGTGAAATATGTGAAACTTAATAATGTAATAAATGATGACACAATAATAAGTGGTAGAATTATGAAGTTACATTGAGTTTGAGTTTGACTTGTAAGGCTTATAAACTACAGAGTACATCACAGCACCACACATCAGATATCCCCAAAGATTTAAATAATTATTTTTAAAAAATACATAATTTAAGAGGGATTTAACAAAATAATACTCCTAATTAAAAGTAAAACAGAAATTAAAAAAAAAAAAAAAAGACAAAATCAACAATAGTAGACTCTTTGGTAAACAAGTGAGATATTGAAGGACGAATAAAAAAGTGTTGCCTTATCTTCATCTTAGCCATTCCTATTCAACCCATTAATAATGAACTTTAATTGAAATAATAAACTATTATATATAACTTGAGAATTAAATGGAGTTCAAATGCAAGTGTTACTGTACAATTTTACCAATATTTATCAAGCCAGCATAATTAAGCTTTTTGAACCCATATTGGTTCCTATAATATATATTACCCTAATCAAAATCTATGTGTTATTATAGAAAAAAATTAAAATAAAAATAAAAACTCAATATTGATCATTGACACTCATTGTCCGTGAAAAGTGAATACGAAGTTCTTATGGTATAACACAAGAAACTGAGCAATCTTTAATTATTTTTTGATAGGAGTATAATAAACTGTCATAGGCAAATATTAAAAAATAAGGGAAAAAGAAAAAGAAAAAAAATCCAATGAGTACACAATTACAAATGGTAGAGAATATTAAAATGCCTAGTATTTATTAAAAAAATAATAATAAAAAATAAATAAATAAAAAACTGGGAATATTCTTAGTTAACAAGAAACAAACAATATATTACCAAAGATTGTACGAATAATCTATTACTAGTAATCTAATCCGTATTATTTTTTCCAAAAAGAGCAAAATGGTTGACATTAATTGCAACTTTTGCAAGTATAGGCCAGATTATCAAGGGGTGATGTCTAGTGGCTGGCTATGTTTCTCCCAACTTCCCAACTTCTCTACCTTTAACGCCATTTATTTAAGTCAACCTTCCAAAAAAAAAAAAAAATAAATAAATAAATAAATAATTGGCTTAGGGTTTGTTAATGTTTACTGAACTGAACTGATTAGAGTTGAACTGAACTGAATTAAACTGAACTGAACTGAATAGAGCTGAAATGAATTTTTTACGAGAAAAGAAAATTAGAAGTTGAACTGAACTGAATTGAACTGAAATTAAGCTGAAGTAAAAAAGCCCTTAGGCTAAGCCCTTTTCTTTTAGGACACGGGAGATATGACTAAAGTTTGAAAATTATAATATTGTCTAAAGTCATACAATTACCAATAATATTTAATTTTGAAAAAAAAAAAAAAGATTCTAACTAATTTAAATTTCCATCAATTGAATTGGTCCATAACATAATCTATTTATAAAAATAAAATAAAAAATCATCTACCAACAACAATTAATTATACTACCCCTTAATTCCACATAGAATCTGCTTTTGTCTTTAAAAGAAGGAAATATATTCCAAAACACAAGAAGATAATGAGGAGCACAAATCATACTTTGCCACCTTAATTAATTATTACTCACTATTAGACACAATCTCCCATTTAATATTTATATATAAACTCAAAGTTTGAGCTTTCTTTCTCTCCTCTATTCCCTGAAAACCATATATTTTTCTAAAATAACATCCCTAAACACTTCCTAGAAAAACATATAGCTATTAAACTTTGTTTAAATTTTTATTCTTAGTTTCTTACTTAGAAAAAATGGAAATGGTGTATTACCAAGTAGGAAGGTCTTCATACCAAGATTTACTCAAGGAGCTAGAAGCTGATATACAACATGCTAATGCCCTGTAAGTACATGATCTTATGCTTTAAGCCTTCGCCCCGTTGGTGCCTAGTTGTCAACGGGGCGAAGGCTTACCTAATTCTGTATTATCCGTTACTTAATATTTATGTATAGATTATGTCCAAAAAAAAAAAAAAAAAAAAAAGTTATATAGTCTTAGAAAAGGTAACAAAAATATTGATTTATGAAATGTTATGTTAAAATTAATTTGTTTTTATAAATTATTGTTTACAGGGTAGCTGCAATTCCAAAACCAAAAAAAGGTGTCTGTCTTCATATGAAATTGGAGTACAATCAATTGTCACCTTTGCTTTATCTTTTGCTCCAATGGCTTGATAGTTCTTGTTCCTGCTTTTTTCCTCTTTACTTCAATCTATTTAACATTCTAATATACGAGGTTGGTCTTTCTTCTTAACCATTTGTTTAAAAAATTAATGTTTTATGTTTGTTCGCGATTATTTTATCCTTTGATGTTTTGCTATTACATTCGTTAATTTTAAACTCGCTATTCTACAATACATGTAAGACTATTGGGTTTATTAGGTTTCTGAAACGCGAGTGTAGGAAGTAGAATTTCTTAGGAAATGGGTCTTTGGTGTTGTTTGTCTTGTTTAAGCCGTACTCATACATAAGTAAACGTCTCCAAATATGCTATCTTGGACTCTTGGTTGTAAAAATAGAGAATCGAATTCATAACTACATACATGTATTAATTTGGGGATGTCAACATGAAAGATTGTTTCCCAAGCAAACAAATTTTTAATTAAGCTAGTTTAATTAATCAAATTCGTTGAATTTTTCAATATAGGTTTATCCAGATGGAAGAACCAATATATCCACCCAAGGAAGCAAGGCAACAGTTAGAGAATTCTATGGTATGTACATTAATTAAATAACAAGATCATTAAATAATTACGGAGTACATAATACTATAGTCATCCTATCGCAATACATGGCAAAAAACTTGATTTTAAAAGTGTTCCAAAGATTTGGTCGTTTTTGCTCACATTTGAGATGGATATATCATCGCTCATTAATATTATTATTGTATCGTGCTAATTTGCTTTAATCAATGTGAAAATTGGCAGCTATCATACTTCCTTCCCTAACAAGGCTTCACAATGATTTGGTGGAGCGCCAAAGTAGAATAAATTTGACCAAGAAAAGTGGTGACAAAGAGAATTTATTAGGGCATGGTAATGGTAGGCTTCAAAATGTGATTGATCAAGAAAGAGAGGATGAATGTGGGATATGTTTGGTGCCGACTACTAAAATGGTCTTGCCCGGCTGCTGTCATGCAATGTGCATCAACTGTTACCGCAACTGGTAAAACTTTTTTTTTTTTTTTTTTTTACCGCCCAACACTGTCAAAAGTATTACGAGGTTGCACCCAAGATTAACAAGTCGAAAAACTAAATAAAATAGCTTTCGTTCTTGAGTGTGACCTTGCAACATACATCCATCATAACGTTTTTAAGGTTCCACATTTGATGTTTATTGACACTCAAGTTTCGTTCTTTGCACAAGAACTCCTTAAAATTGAACTTATTTATCCTGAAACTTATTTTTAAAGGCTATAAGAACGTGTCTTGACTCTTGAGTAGGGTATGAGTCAAATAACCGCGTTATTTTTTTAGTTTGTACAGCACATATTTCTTTTTAAGAATGAATGGATAGCTGACTTTTTCTCTGTTCAAAAACTGTAGGAATACAAAGTCTGCATCATGCCCCTTCTGCAGAGGAGGATTAAAAAGAGTAAAGTCAGAGGATTTATGGGTTCTGACAAGTGAATCTGAAGTAATAGATGCAGAGGCAGTATCAATAGAGGAACTGTCAAGATTTTACCTCTATATTCAAAGTTTGCCAAAGGATAAAACAGAAGCTCCTTTCTGGGTTTACTATAATTACTTAACATAATCCATGTATTTAAGAAGAATTTAGTCATATAACTGAGATTAGTTTCAAGCTTTCTGTACTTCTGCCAAAAGGGTTGATAAATCAGTCAGAAAATTGTACAGAATAAGGTAAAATTATTCATCTGAAATCACCAGAAAAAGCCAGATGTAAATTATGTACAGTAAAAAAAACATATCCAAATTTTCTTCTTTCTGTCTCACTTAAAAGGCAAAAAGAATGAAAAATTAATCTTCCAACATGTAATTAAAATCTCAGCCTAGCAATTGCCAAGGTATACATACAGAGTATTAGTATAATGTAAAGCTCTCTTTAATCTTTTATCCCCTGCCCTTGTTCTTTGTAAATTATGTTTTGCTGGCAAGAAAATATTCAGGATATCTGTTGCTTAGTGTGGTTCAGGTTCCCTGAATATTCTTTTGTGTTGGATAACTAGAGAGCTGCAACAATTACCCCCGAACACGGATCATGTGTTCGTGTCTTTAGCTATAGAAGTTACTGCAATGCATATCAGTATATCACAATATTGTTAATCTGTCCAAAATTAAAATTGATACAGGAGAATGTCAAAGATACAAGGAGTTGAAAAATGGGTTGGTAGGCCCTAACCTAATTTCGAAGAAAACACTTCTTATTTCAAACTTGCCAATTTAATATTTAAATAACTAATATCTTACATTATATTACAGAAAAAAGAAAAAATGAGGCAAATCTAACAATATCTCACATGACTTTATTTTTTTTCTTAGTTATAAAGCATCACCCCTAATCAAAATGAAACATATGAATAGTGGAACAATTAAAGTGTGGAGGGGAAAAAAAAAGGATATACAAAATTTGGGAGTGACAATTGGTACAAGTCAACTTAAGTTTTGGATGTACATCTTTGAAAAGAGATACTTTGCTTCAAATACCAACAATTACAACAAGGAAGCTCCTCCAAAACAGGGAGGTGAAAGAGCATATACATGAAATTACTCATCATAGCATGGCCAAACTAGGTGAATAACTGAATTTGGCTGATTTCAAGCTTTAAAGAGCATTCAGATTAAGATTTGAAATGATAAACTTAGATGTTATTTACGGCATAACAGATTAACAGGACATATTGCAACCCATTGCTTACATAATGCAGCATGCATTAATATAATTCAACTTATATTACTAGCAAATTTATGAAGCTCTTATGATCACAGAGATCTTGAAGAATCACAGCACCTCTATTGCTGACTTGCTCCAGCTCCTCCTTTCTGAAAATGCCAGTGCAAACTCCTATTGCCAAAGCTCCCTCACATTCAGCTGCTATGATATCGTTTGGCTGCGAAAGAATATCCAAATAATTCAGAACACTAGATCATCTTTTTGAAAAAAAAAAAAAAAAAAAAAAAGGTTCTGCAGCCTGCAGGTAATCACAGGAGCATAGGAAGCAACTTATCTAATAAGCAAAGTTATAGGGAGTAGATTCTCCACATACTGTGTCTCCAACATGCAGTCGGGAATCAAATTTCCCAGGATATAGATTTTCAGCCCTTTCTGCTGCAATTTTGATGAGATGACCTCGATCCATGTGATCGCTCCCAAATCTGAAAAATGAACTATCATCAATTATGGAAAACCTAACAAAATAGTTATGGTTGACATGTTTTTTTGACTAACCCTCCAAAATGCGGAACACTAAAATACTTCTTGATACCCAAGGCATCCAATTTCATCCATGCAGTCTCTTCCAAGTTACCTGTAACCTGATAGCAGGAGTAACGAGACATAAAGGTTAAAGCAAACTTCAGAACCTTGTAGGACAGAATCAGACAAGTCGAATGCAATCAAAGCTACTCACAGTTTAAGCTGAACACAGTCAGACAACTACCAAATTAAAGCATCAGGAGTAAATATATCAGCACCCACAGGCCACAGCCTTGCCAATTAGCAGGTTAATTTTCTTGATACTCATAAATTATGATATCTATCAAAAAGACCATGCTTAAATTTGAATAATTATTTTCATTTATAATGATATTTGTATCAACGCAGGAGATAGGAGAGATATCCTATTCCTAATAACGAGAGGTCACAATAATGAGTGAATAGGTTAAAATTTTGTGGAGCACAAGACTCACAACAAAGTAAAACAGCAGATAAAAGAAATTGTTAAATATACCAAGGAGAAAATGTCTATATGAACTCACCAAACCAATGATTACATTATTCATTGATGACAAGGTTTGAAGAAGAGATTCAACACCAGGAAGCAATTCAAGGCCCTTTCCTAGGTCTTCAGCGTGAGCCTTTGCATATTCAGTCATCTTTGACATCAAAATCGGGAGCTTTTCAGTAGCAACCTTGATACAACAAGAAGAAAATTAATCAAGATATTGTCAAAACGGATGATCAGAAAAATATCAGTAAATGGTGTAATGAATGTCACCGAATTGAAAGAAAGGTGTGGTGTCAGATCTTCAAAGTAGTATAGTTCGAGAGGAGTTAATATATTTCCTCATTCTAGTGGAAGTTACTAGATGGGCCAGTTATACAGTGGTATATATATAGGAGCATGAGTATTTTATGTTATCAATCAATACGTAGGCTCATTTTAGGTTGCTGAGATTTAGTTGGTAGTCGGTTAGCCATGGTACTAGTTTATCAGATCATGGATAGTGTTCATAGTTATTAGCTTTAGTTAGTTGTTTGGTTCTTGACATATATCCTACAATTTAATTTGTTTATATATGGAATGAAGTAATCAAGTAATAAGCATTTTCTTTGTTTATAGTCCATCTCTTTGTCTTGCTTATAACTTACTCCATATAGCACAACATGATATCAATTAAGGACTTATCAACCTAAACCTTTGATGAGTTGATGACTTGTTTAAATTTAAGTGAACAGGAACTCTATGTTTAATAAAACAAACTGGCGTTGAAGACCTACAAGGCTATACCTCTTCTTTGCATCAATTGAGAATGAAACATAAATTTGAAGCACACTTATCTGGCCTAGTTCCAAAGTAGGAATACTAGTAACTAAAGCCAAAGCGAGGAAACCATATAGGTAGAATGCAACGGAAAATTCAGAGATGTCTTCCAGACCAAAGTGCGGAAAATTTAATACAGCAGACGTTACAAAAAAAAATTACATTGCAATAATAAAATGATAGTAAAACAACAAAAATGCAGTAATACCAGAAAGCTACCAACCTCAGATGATATACCGTAGTGGACAAGCGTGTTCACAAGGATTGCAGGATCAGTCGAACCATGAGGCTGGAAAAAAAACATTAGGATTATATCAATAAAACAATGATTTAGCTTCCATTAATTCTAAAAAATGGGGGGAAGGAAAGTAATTAACAAAACTTGAAGCAGTAAGCATACAGTAGCAATATCCACCAGCTACAACATTCATTGTTCAAGTTCTTGCATTCAACCATTTTTTTAATCAAAGTAAACAGGCATGAAGATGAACACTAACATGATTTAGTACAATCAAAACCCAGAAATTTGTAAGTTAAACATCATGTTGCATCATACTGCTGCCCTGCCCAATGCCTCTAATTGGCACTTGCCTAGAAGCCTAGGGCAGGGCAAATGGGCAAGGGCCAAGGAGTCAAATATACACTAAACCTGTAATAATTTTTTTTTTATCTAACAGGTTATCAACTACTATGTTTTTCACAGCAGAGAGTTACCAACAGAAGTTACATCACCATTTGCAGTCCATCATATCCACAGCTATGACATTTGTGTTTCAGCTCTTTTACAGGCTTACATTAAAATGGATGTGACATATTACAGGAATGATCAAATGGGAAAATAATCACGGACATACATGGTTGATTAGTCGTTCAGCTATTGATAATTTCTGACCAAACTTTGAGATGCTAACAGCATCATGTATCAGTTAATGAATATCACAGCAAACCTAACACATTCCATGTTAAGGAAAACCACCCAATACTAGGAAATTCTGCTCAACTTTCATCTTAATCTATATAACTCATTATTATTAATCAGCAAAACCCAAACTAATTAAGACAAAAATAAGGCGAGGCCAATTACCAATGATAATAACCTTAATCATACAGAAGTAAAAACGACCATAAAGTGGACATTTAATCATTTATAATATGCAATATGAACAAAATGCTTGAAGAATGAGATAATGAATGAAGCACCTGAATAACGTCGATAGTACCATGAATTCCAAAGACTTGCAGGATAGCATAGGAGAAAGCTTGATAGAAATGGTTAGAGTTGGTCCCATCACTTTGAATTAAGGTTCCATCAATGTCAAATGTAACCAGTATTTTCTTAATTTCCTTTTTCCCTTGTTCCATCTCTATTTCGTCTGAGTGTTTGTTGGTTCTGACAAGGTAGTTTGTAGAGAAAGATGCAGACAGAGTTCAAAAGACAAGGTTCTACCTTGTTTAAATGTTCTAAGTCACAGGGCATATTCGGCATATTTCATACACCCATTTATATAAATTATGAATACTTTATAGACTTCCGGACTTCTATCAAAAGGAATGAATAAGCATAGCAAAACAGTACATAGAATATCAAATAGTAGTTGACCAGTCAGAAGTCAATGAACTTCAATATTTTATATTCCTTTTGAAAATGGCAAATGGAAAACTTTTTTCCTAACTTTAAATTACACCAAAAACTGTGAATGATTGCTACTTTTAACTACTCCATATATGGCATCAGCAAAATGCTCCCACTACTCAATTATTATACCCCGTATCTTTGTCATTAGCCATTATTATAGTTTCAAAATGTAAAGGGTCATTCAATTGCAAGCAATAATATATTCAATGATTTCAATTAATAAACGAGAGAACCATCCAGGAAAAAAAGACAAAAAAAAAGGAAGATCAAGTGACGTGATTGCTGAGTAGAACTAATTTCATCAGCAGCCTGATGTAGAAAGGCTTTATGTAGTACAAACATAGTGCACAAAAAGGCTTCATAACGTTCATGTAGTACAGACAGTGCACAAAAAGGCTTCCACAGTTCCACCAATGTTATAGCTTGGGGGCCTCTGTCATAATCAATATAACTGGATTTTAAAGTGTTCATTTCAAGACCATAAAAAGTTCAGATCTTCTCAGTCATCAGACCTCATTGTTAATTGTCTCTTTCTTTTAACTCTTTAAGGATAGTGGACATTTATACCCTAAAAATATTTGTCTACATATTTTCCCTCATTAATGCTACCCGAACATGCCTAGCTATGGCGCACGCGGCCGCACATCAACCACCCTAGTATTAATAAAACTATAAAAGCTTCACCATTTTTTTACCTCGTAAGACATAACCTTAATTCAGCTAATATACATCTTTCTGTTATTTTGTGGGAAGGGTGGAGGGGAGGTGCAGGAGCAAATAAGGGAGCGTTTGAAAGTACTATATTAGTCACTGGAAAAGCTAAGAAATTAAATGTCTGACCACCTCGTCTCATTACCCCAAACTTTGTGAACAGTCCTGCTAAAGATTGTCAAAATATTTGAAATGGCAGTCAATGTAAGATTATTGCATGACATAAATTTTAACTCCACTCAAGCATATCAATAGTTTAAGAACAACAATACTTATTGTAATCATCTGAAATACCAGCATACAAAGAGAGCCAAATTCAAAGACCCAGCAAATTTAAGAAGCTCTCACAATCAGAAAGATTTTTGAGAACGACGGCTCCTTCAGTGCTAGCTTGATCCAGCTCCTCCTTCCCAAAGATGCCAGTGCAAACACCAATTGCCAAAGCTCCCCCAAATTCAGCTGCTCGAATATCATTTGGCTGCATAAGAAGCAGACATGTCAACCAGCAAATTAGAGCCATGGTCTATTTTATCTTACTCCCATTTATTATTACAGCATGGTAGTGTTTGAAGCAATGAAGCAAAAATTAAGCAAATATCTAGACAATCAAAACTTTTTTTGAAGGTAATAGATTTTACTATTTTACATACTGCATCTCCAACATGCACTCGCAAATCAAATTTCCCCGGAAAAAGCTTTTCAGCCCTTTCTGCTGCAATTTTGACTAGGTGACCTCGGTCAATGTGATCACTCCCAAACCTGAGATCTAGTAATAATCAGCCAGGGATAATGCAGAAAAAGATCAAGTTATACAAATGATTAGGCAACCAACCCTCCAATATGTGGAACACTAAAATATTTCTCGATGCCCAAGCCTTCCATCTTCATCCATGCATTCTCTTCCAAGTTGCCAGTAACCTAGAGCATAAAGAGGGTATTAAGACAAAAGCACAAAAGAATTCTGCCGCAACAGTGATCAGATTCGGATAACAGAGGTCATTTATTGCAATTTTAATCCCTTCAATTTAAGCATGTGTTGTAGCCAGATAACATTGTACCTTCAGACCAAAATAAATCTAGAAACTTATAGGTTGCCTGGAAATAGACTGAACTTAGAATTTCCAATTGTTCCTATTTATCCCAACAAACTAACACCCGAGGCATAGCGGCTAAACCTTTTTAGCAGACTGCACCTATCCAAAGAATACCAGCTTGAACCAAAGTCGATATATAGTTTAGAGAAAAGATGTCGATCACCATGAATTCTAAAGTAGCTTGAACAGTGAACCACCTACGACCACACAAAGCATCAGTACCCAGACCCCCCACCCTACCCCACTGCTCTATGGAAGTTTTCTCTTTTATTTCCCACTACTTTATGTACACATGCAAATGGAAATATAGAACGCCTGATGCATTATATTAAAGTCAAACTCAAAACTAAAACTCCTATTTGAGTATTCTTGCAGAAATAACAAGAGAAGTCCTCAGGGTGAATAATAATTAAAATAAATAAAAGGAAAATTTGTAATTATTAAGTCAACCTTTTGGCCGTTCGCTTTTATTACGTCAACCTTTTGATTATTTTTAAACACTTCAACCTTGTACTACTATAATTTTTATTACGTAAAATAGAAAAATGACCTGCAAAAACGGGTAAATTGCTTATGTGGAGTATTAGATGGAGGTAAAAATGCTGATGTAATTTTCCAAAAATGAAAATTATGTAAATAATAAGTCAACCTTTTGATTCTTTGCTTTTATTACGTCAACCTTTTAATTATTTTTTTTTATACGTTAACCTTGTAACATCATTTTTTTTTTTACATTTGAATTTTTTTGAATGATGTTTGAATTTTTTTTTTTTTTTATTATTATTATTATTATTATTATTATTATTATTATTATTATTTATACAATGATCGCATTTGTATACCTGAACCTAACGAAGAATAATTATGAGTCTTAATGTGGCACGTATGTGCCTTCTTCAATCCTACCTTGGACTTTAATTTTTTTTCATTCAATCTCTTGCTAAACTTCATTGTATATAATATAATAATAATAATCTAAAACTATGATTTCTCACAAAGCAAGGGTCATGATTATTCACAAACTCATAATGATTATTCACTAACCTTAAATTTTGCCCAATTATGCTCGAAAAAACGTCTTCTACGGCATGCACAACCTGCAGTATGGAGTGCGTTGTAATGTAGTTTAAAGATAAAAGATGAATATAAGGTGATTAAAGGAATAAAGGCAAATTAAAGGAAGAATTGAATAGTATTGTGTTTAATGGAGTAGTAGTATGATGATGAAAGGAAGATGGTGAAAAGGAGGATCGTGAGTTTGGAAACTTGTAGTATAATAGTACTAGGTCTTTTTTTTCAGTAAAATTGGAGTATAGTCTTGATGAGTTGGCATCATTAAATGATAAATATTTTTTAAGGGTTAAAATGCCAAGTCAGATTTTCCATCCTATAAGTTCAAACAATATTAAGGGTTTAACAGGTAACCAGTAAATAAACGTAATATAAGTTAACAGTAGTACAAGGTTGACGTGTTTAAAAATAATCAAAAGTTTAACGTAATAAAAGCGGACGGCCAGAAGGTTGACTTAATAATTACAAATTTTCCTAAATAAAAAGGTACTTTGCAAAAAGAGAATTGTACAAAAAGTTTCAAAGACCACAACTAATATTTTCAGAGCAGGTGGTTGACAACCAAATGAGAGTTATGCTGAATTGTGTAGGGTATGAAGCAAGAAACATGCATCTATGCACACTTACCAGTCCAATGACTATAGCATCTCTTGATGACAAAGTTTGAAGGAGAGATTCAACACCAGGAAGCACTTCAAGACCTTCTCCAATGTCTTTAGCATGACCCTTGGCAAACTCAATCATCTTTGACTTTAAATCCGAGAGCTTTTCAGTAGCAACCTTTATAAGCAACGAAAACAGAATCATAACTCAGATGTACATGTGGATTAGTGCGCAAATATAAACAAGCAGTTAGCAGCTAAAATTACATAGCTAAAGCAGAGCTAAACCATTTGGGTATCAGGACAAAAGAATTAGTCTATGCAATCATATACTACAGTACTATATAGCACTTTGGTCATCGACTTGTAGCTTAATTTCTTAGATGTTGAGCCAGTAATAGCAGCAGCAACATCTCCCTCATAGACAAAAGCGCTGAGACAGTTGGGCCTTTACTTATAATATATTAGCTAGGGGACCATGTTAAATGCCTCACCTCATCTTAACTTATACTGTATATAACTACTTTGAGGAGATAATTGCCTTCACATAAAAGAGTGCAATGATTAGTTACCTGCCTGGCGATAAAAATCATGTGATACGTATCAAACTCCTATTGGCTATTGCAATGGTACTTTTCTATTATTACCCTCGCATAAAAGAGTGCAATAGAGACCAGAAACAAGTTCTTTCTTAGTGACTATGAATATCAATTACGGTAGTTTTCTATCATAAACAAAGCAAGTAATAAGTTCCAAAAAGGCATGACATTGAGAGTAAAAAATGCAGCAAAATTCCAAATGGCTACCAATTACTAACCTTAGATGGTATCCCATAATGGATAAGCGTGTTCACAAGGATTGCAGGATCAGTCGAACCATGATGCTGCACAAGAATATTAGTGCTCTATTATTAGCCAAAAGACTTAAGCTTGTGTACTCATAGTAATAAATTGCAGTTTAATCAACTTGAAGTAGAAAGTAGCAACCAACTAGTAGCCAAATTTCATAATTTAGAACTTGAAGTTGCTATTTACATATCTCTTAATGGAAAAGAACAAGCACCAAATGAAACTTCCATAATTTCGCCATCAATTTCATTGCCATATATTACGTGTATCTAAATTAGACCTCCAATCACGAAGAAGCTACTATCATATAGATTTAGAAAAAGAGCAAACAAATGCCAACCCTTTTACTCCGTTAAAATTTGACACAAAAAGGCCAAAAAACAAACAATCAAAAATTGATAAACATGATCAATGAAATATTCTCAATTCCTACCCCAATTTTAGGACTTTGAGGTTTTCCTGTTTCCAAAACCCCAAGTTTCCAAGCTAATGAAGCCTAGAAATGACTGGGACTTGAGACTTTCCCAATTTCGGAACGTTTTAGATTCTGAAACCCGAGTTATTTCCATATTACAGAAGTTTTTGACAGATAAACTGGATCATATAGACTGTAAACTACACATAATATTCCTTAATCACGAATTAACATACCCCATTTCAAGAAATATATTAAAAACAACCAATTTAATAGTAAAATCAAAAACCCATCAACATGAATAATACCCTTAATCAAATTGGGCACAAATTATATGAAGAACACACCCAAATTAGAACAAAGTAACAAAATTTGAAAGTGGGCATCTAAGATTAAAACCCAAAAAAGATTAAATTATATTATGAATTGATAAACCTGAATGACATCGATAGTACCATCAATTCCAAAGACTTGGAGCAAAGCATGGGAGAAAGCTTGACGATGAAGGTGGTTGGAAGTTGGGCCAGTGCTTCGAATTAAGGTTCCATCGATGTCAAATGTTATCAGCACTCTCTTAGTTTCCTTCTTCCCATGTTCCATTGTTGTCTTCTTGATCTTTGTAATCTGTTGTAACTTCACTGTGCTTTTTGCTCAGTAACTTACTTTTCTTGCAATTTAAAGGAGATGGTTTTTTTTTTTTTTTTTTTTATTTTTTTTTATTTTTTTTTACTTTATACCTTTTTTTTTTTTTTTTTCAATTCATTAATAAAAAGTCATTCGGCATCTACAAATGAAATCTAAATTAACAAATACATAAAATTGAATCAAATTAGGTTTTTCTTCATCAGAGCTACGGTCGTTGAAATATACAGCCTTTTCGAAGAGACGGTCTAACGATTTGTTGTAGCCGTAAGAATGATTCTCATCTTATTCGCCTGAACGCATTTGAAAATTTGACAACCGGTGCGATCCTGAACACATTTTTACCAAAGAACTGACAATAGGGCAAAAGATGATTACTTTTTTGATGAACCCTAACACACAAACAAACTCTAAACAAAAACAAACAACTAAACTAACGAAAACTAACGACTCCACCATAGGGAGACGGACGAATATCTACACTACTTGTGTAGATTTATTGAAATTCAAATTTTTTTTTTTTACTTTATACCTTGTTGGGTGTTAAAACTCAAAAATGTTTTTTTCAAAAAATTACCATAAAAAAAGGCTTTTTTTTTTCTTAAAAATGAAAAACATGTATAGTTTGATGTAAGTGAGGTTACATCCAAATGAATGAATGATTTGGTAGGGTTATTTATTACGCCATATCATTAATAGAGAGTGTGTGATGCATCATACGATTTATATAAAAAAAAATAGATGGACAAAATAGCATCTGATTTGTCATGATTCACGATCAACCACTGCTAGAGAGAAGCTAATTGGGCTAGCTAACTATGGAGTGGATGCGGAGCAAAGTGTTTTTGGAGGTGGTTCTAAAGGACCTTTGTACTAGTGTAGCTTAGGCTAGATCGGTTCTGAAAGTTTTGAAAGATAAAGACTATTCTCGGTTAGGATGTTTAGTAATTAATAGTTCCTCTTCTTTTTATTTATTTTTGTTTCTTTTCCTTTTCAGTTTACTAGTTTTTTAATAATTGAAAATAACAGGTTATAATAACTATTTTGCTTGCTTAAATGTGCTATGCTCTATTGACACCTGTTTTGCTCTCTCAGAAGCTCAAAAGAACTAAGGCATAAGTAGACTTGAAATAAGGCCAATGAGTAGAGGTGGGCAATGTGCCATGCCGGGCCACCGCGAGGCATGCCTAGTGGTGGCTCATGCCGGGCCATGTCGTGCCTGCAACTTGGTGGGCCGTGCCGGGTCACCATTTGGCACACCCCAGCCCACGACACACCCCACGTGCCTGGCATGCCGTGCCAGGCCGCCCAGAATTTTTAATTTTTTTATTAAATCAATATATATATATATATTGAACAACTTTTAAAATGAGTATATTTACATAATTTTATTAATTTATATTTACGTTTTTGTATTTTATGTTATTATTGTTGTTTTTATTATCCTTACTTTTATTATTATATTTCTTTTACTTCTTTATTATAGCTGTTTATAGTTGTTGGAAGCATCGAAATATAGCCGTTTGCACGGGTCATGGCGTGCCGCGTGCCGTGCTAACGGGCCAAATTATCTTACCGCCCACCGTGCCGTGCTGATGGGCCAAATTATCGTGCTGCCCACAGTGCCATGCTCGTGCCGATTTTTCAAAATTGTGTTCACGCCTTCACGACATGGCCCACGGCCCACTTCTCGGTTATCGTGTAATTCGTGTCGTGTCGTGCCACTGGCAAGCTTGTGCTGGGTCGTACCGTGCTCGTGTCGCCCGTGGGGCAACACGGCCCATGCCCACTTCTACTAATGAGCGAAAAATGGAAGATGAGTAAGTAATGCCTTGAGAATTTTCTTCTGTGTGGTTAGATCTTGGATGTTCATTTTATTGGTGTATGACTTGTTAAATGGTTCTCCATTCTTTCTACTCCGGACTATTTTAGGCCTACAATCCTCTCAACTAATATTACAAAACGAGGTGGCTAAGGCCCTTGGAGCAAGACATGCTCTATCCATTGCTATTTATGTGGTCCCCGTGATGTTGTATTGGAAACGGATAATAGCAAGATGTTTCATCACGTTTAGAAACATATATGTGATAATTCGGGCTTTGAGAGTGTCATTAGTGATATTTTAATTTTAGCTAATCAATGTACTCGTTTTTTTTTCCTCACTTGTAGGTAGGGATGGGAATAAGGTTGACATATTTTAGCTCGGGCTAGTCGTGATTATGGGAAGAGGAGAGTGTGGTTGGAGGAAATTCTGCTAGACTTTCTGCTTGGATGTTTTCGTCAAAAAGTAAAATAAAAAAATATAACAAAACGAGGTATGTGTCCATAACTCCATGCACTCCCCCCCCCCCAATGCCTTTGATACCACTTGTCAGCATAAGATAGTATGAAGTAGAAGATAAAATTACACAAAGTGAAATTCTATCATAAAATTAATTGACAATATAAGAAAAAAGTCACTCCCGTTTTAAATATTTTCTTTCAACATTGGACAAAAATAAGAAGAAGATCAATTCAGTCATACCTTGTCAATGATGCCGCAATTCATCATAAAATAATGAAAACACAGGTCCAACAAGAACGAAATTATGTCATATCATATCATATTAGTGATATTACACATCAATCTGTTCTAGTCTAGTAAAAGAACGATATTGAGTCATGGCATATCATATCGTATCAGTGATACACATCAGTGATATTACACATCAGTCCGATCTAATCTAGTAAAAGAACGATATTATGTCATATCATATTACATAAGTGATATTACACCTCAATTCGATCAGTGATATTACACATCAGCCCGATCCACTCGGAAGCAAATTACCGACACAGACCACATAGTGCACCAAAAAGCACCACAAAAGATAATCGCACGATGTTTTTTGTCTTTGTAGAACTTGGAACTATTATTATAGACTAGTTTGACAAATTTTAGATTTGAGTTGGTACGTAGTCCAACACCATAAACAGTTGACGCATCACACATTCCCAAACACATCGTGTTACGCCTTTCTCTTGCTTGTTCCTTTTACATTCGTCCCAACAACGTAACACCTTCATTTCATTTTGCCTAACTTTATATTATACACTTTCCTTTCATCATTCTTTCATTAAATTTTCCCTAATTCCCATAAAATACAAAATCATTAAAAAAAAAAAAAAACATACTCGTTATTCATAAAATAAAAAGTAATTAAGGTTTGTACTCGTAATTTGTATTGCATCAACTGAAAAGAACGACGTCGTATCAATCGTCTTCTTCCTTTGTCTCTCTTTCTCTCTCCTACTTCACCTCACTTCTACGATTTCATTCAATTGGATCTACAATTCTACATACAGTCAACTTACAATCACTATTTCTTCTTCAATACGACGTTGTTTTTTTTCCCAGATTGAAGGGTATTTTTTTTTTTTTTCAAATTCTCAATTTTTGGGGGATTGAAATCTGAGTTGTATTTGATTTGATTGAATGTGATTAAGAATGTCGGGAGATTATGATTCTGAGAACAACCCAGAAACATCTTCAGCAGTAGCAGGAATTAATGATGATGAAGAAGATGTCGGTGTTAATTCTGAGTCAACTAATAATCAGGTATTAATTATTAGCATTAATGCTTTTAATCTGATTACTAATTTTAGTTGTATTGAATTGTCATTTTATTTGTTTGATTGCTAATTATTTCTGGGGTTTTAATTTGTTCATTTGTTAGATTGTTTTAGTGAGCTATTATAGAAATGATAATTAGTTTGGAAGAGTATTTGGAAGCTTGTGTTGTTCATGGTATTCGTGTTCGAATCCAAAATGAAAAATTGAATAAGCTGATGATGAATTTTAGATAGTAGGGTTTAATGTAGGTGAATAATTGAATGGAATTAGAAATAAAATAAATAAATCAGTTAATTGCAATTTGAATGGAAATGGAAATGGAAAGAAAGTGACTTTTGAAGGGTAAAATCTTTGGCGCGATAAGGGGTTGATCTGTATCATCTCGACGACTTGGTTTATACTTAGTGTATCATAGTAGACAACTATCGTGTAATGTATTAAGAATTGATTGGAAATGTCTCTATTATCACAAAGGGGAAGATCTTCTTTAGAGGCATTGATGTATATTGAATAAAGGGTGAACTTTAATGGCTTTATTTATTGCTATATTTGGTTGTGTAGGTGACTGCTATTTCAATGAAATTGTTGATGTTAATGGATTAAGTTAGTCTTGTGTTGTATGAATGCAGGAAATGAGCTCAAGGGAAGCTAATTATGATAGTAATAATAGTAATGATGATGGGGTGATTGTGAATGCGGATAATAATGGAAGTGGTGGAGATTCTGATGGTGTGGTGGTGTCTGAGGATGCTGGGAGGGAAGATATGTTTCTTGATGCCCCTGAGGATTTGGGAGCTGATGGTAGAGAGTCGGTGACTCAAGAGACTCCGGAGTGGGAAGAAGACAGAAGTCATGAGCCTCGGGCTCGGTTTAGTGGGCTGGACAATGAGATGCAGAATGATTACATGGTGGATGAAATGGAGAGACTGCGAGCCATGCTAGATAAGACTGTGAATGAGAAAGAAAGCATTGTGAGGGAACACAAGGTATTCACCTGTTCTCACAGACTTTTCCCTTGTAAACTTTTGTAAATATAGATGGTATTGTGATTTTTTTTTTGTTTGGTAATGCAGGATGAGATGGAGATGGCTGCAAAAGGGATTGCCAATCTTCGAGATCAGATGAGGGATTTAATCAATAAGCAATTGTTGCTTAATGAAAATCAATCTGGGTCTCTTGACCGGTTTCATGCAGATGTAGAACAAACACCACTGCATGAATTGATACATGAATGCTCCATGTTTGTTAGGAATGTTGTAGAAGAGTTTCAGGATTTGAATACAAAATCCACAGAAGCTTCAGTGTCACGCGAAGTTGTCAATTCTTATATGAATTCGGTTCAAAATGAGTCAGCAGAGGTACAACTTCAGAAGGATCAGTACATGGAGGATGCTACAAACAGGATGCTGAGTTCTTTCGCATCTGTTGTGTATGTAGGAGAATTACTGGATAACTCTCTTGTAGGGAGGATAGCTCACGTTGAGAAAAGTGTGTTTTCTTTGATGGAAAACTATAACTGGTTCCTTTATCAAGGTGATCAGCTAAGGCAGTGTTTGGCGCAGTTGAGGCCTGAACTTGCTGAGCAGGCTGATTTTGGGGTGATATATGCTGCAGCAAATGAAGAATTGCTAGGGTTCAGAAATAAGGAAACAGAATTTATTGAGAAGATGAGCCATATGGAAAGTGAAAACAGTAAGCTGATGGAGCAGCTTGGCACGCACAGGGCAATTGCTGACGCAGCAAATGCAGAACTTGAGAAATTGAAAGCTGAACTTGAACAAGAAAAACACAGGTATTCTAATACTAAAGAAAAGCTTTCCATGGCTGTGACTAAGGGGAAGGCATTGGTTCAGCAGAGGGACTCATTGAAACAAACTATAGCTGATAAAACAAGTGAACTGGAGAAATGTCTTGTTGAATTGCAAGAGAAGTCCAGTGCACTAGAAGCTGCTGAGTTGATTAAGGAGGAGTTGGTGAAAAGCCAAATGTCAGGTGCATCATTGCAAGATATGCTAGTGCAGAAAGATCTAATGCTTGAAAAGCTGGAAGATATTATACTTCAGAGTGGTATTCCAGAGATATCAACTTCAAAGGATGTTACTGAAAGAATCAGATGGCTTGTGGAGGAGAGGAATGCGTTGAAGGATGATTCCATGAAGTTCCATCAACTGGCTGATGCCTTGTTGTCAATTGACCTCCCAGAAAATATTTCTTTTTCAGACCTTGATTCTCGACTTAATTGGCTTGCCAAATCATTTGATCAGGCAAATACTGAAATAGGAAATCTAAAGGATGAGATTACCAGAACAAGAGAATCACTTATTGAGGCTGATGCAGAAATAGGTGCATTGGAAGTGGAGAATTCTAGAATACGGGACATGGCTTCCAATGAGATGGACCATTTAGTTGCTTCACTTTCAACAGTCCTAGTGGAGAAGGATTATGTCACAATGGAGTTAGACGATATGAGTCATAGGTTTGAAGCAGCTCTTCAAAGAGAGCATCAAGCTGTATTGGAGAAGGAAGACATGTTGAGGATTTTTCTGGAGGCTTCTGGAATTACAGCGGATGACAGCCAACTTTCAGAGGCAGGTGTGCTTGTAGAGAAGTGCCTTGCTACAATAAAAGAACGAAGCAGTTCAACTGATGAATCATCAGAGGTCAAAGATGATTTTTATCAAATCTTGCAGAAGCTCTTGTATGTTAAGGACCAAGACTTGGCTCTCCACGAGATTTTGTTGGAGGATGTGACCCAAAAGATGAAAGTGGAGATGGATAAGTTGTTTATTGATTCAACAAAGGCTTCTGAAGAAATAGCCACTCTTAAGGAACATAATGAGAAGCTGCAGAAGGATCTTGGACGGGCTGAGGAAAAATCGTCTTTAATACGGGAAAAATTATCAATGGCGGTGAAAAAGGGAAAGGGACTGGTTCAAGAACGAGAAGGCCTGAAGCAACTTATTGATGAGAAGAGTTCAGAAATCGAGAAGTTAAAGGTTGAACTAGAGCAGAAAGTTCTGGCAATCAGTAACTATGAAAATGAGACTAGTAGGCTATCTGAACAGGTTCAGGGCATTGCAAAGCTGGAGGAAGATCTTGCAGCTCTAAATGATCAACGAAATATACTAGAAAGGGATCTCTCAATGAGCAACAAGTTGTTAAATTCTCTGACAGAGTCAATTAGTAGCATTACACTACCTGCAGATTCAAGTTTTGAAGAGCCTGTTGAAAAATTAAGATGGCTTGCTGGGTACGTAAGCGACTGCGAAGTGATGAAAGAACAGGCGCAGCAACAGTTGGAGAATGCACTGCTTGAAATTGAAACTTTGACTACCAATGTCTCAGAAGCTCAGTCAGCTATCAAGTCGCTTGAAGATGCACTGGCAGTTGCAGAAGAGAAAATTTCTCAACTTGCTCAAGAGAAGACAGAGCTCGAAGTTGGCCAGACTTCTGCTCAAGAACAACTGGAAAAAGCAATACTGGAGGCACAGCTGTTTGCTGAAGCTGGTGAAGCTAAAGTAGCGCTGGAAAATGCTCTTGCAGTCTCTGAAACCAATATCTCCAAGCTTGGCAAGGAGAAGGAAGAAGCTGAATCTAGTAGAGTTCTTGCAGAGGAAGAATTAGATAAAGCAAGATCTGAAATTATTGATCTAACCAGCAAATTGTCAAATGCTACCACAACTGTGAAAACTCTCGAAGATACAGTATCTCATTTAGAGAACAGAATTTCTGTGTTAACTGATGAAAACAATGCTGCACAGGTTATTAGAACTGACTTGGAGAAAGAATTGAAGGAACTGAAAGAAGAAGCTGACATCTGGGATAGCAAGCTGCAAGAGGCACACTCGAGTGTAAAATCTCTTGAAGATGCACTTTCAAAGGTGGAAAATGATTATGCTGAACTGGATAGTGAAAAGAAAGCCGCTGAACAGGAAATATTAACATTAAGCGCCAAACTTAATACCTGTTTAGAGGAGTTGGCTGGAACTCATGGTAGCTTGGAAAGCAGGTCCTTGGAGCTCTTTGATCACCTTAAAGGACTTGAACTGCTTGGGGAAGATGAGACTTTACTCTCTTCACTGAGGAAATGTTGCGAGTCAAAATTTGAGTGCCTCAAAGAGATGGAAGACTTGTTCAATTTCATCAGGGGTCGATGTGCTAAGTTGAGTCCAGAAAGTGATCCCGTCTCTGAGGTAACATGCAATCATATGCTTATAATTGTTAATCTTTAATTTGCATTTGCATTCACCTGCGTCATACAGATATTCTCGTCACTCTCTCTCTCTCTCCCCTTCACTTTGGATGTTTTTCACCATCCTTTATATCCTCCTTGCTGGTTACCAATTATCTTTTGGAGTTTGGATACATTGACACGTGTGTTAGTTGACCATGTTTTAAGGAACCTCCTGCCCCTCCCAACCTTTTGAATCCTGTTGTAAAGCTAAAGGCTGATTCCAAAAACATTGAAGTAAAATCGTTCACTCTTTCAAGCTTCATATCATATTCTAAGTTTCTTTTTTCAGTTTCCAGGTTTTAGCTGATCTTCCATTGGTGTTTCTTAAGGAAGCTTATTGTTAATTTTTCACTTGTCTGTTTTTTCAGGAAACATCTTGCCTATCAAAATTGTTTTCAGTGAGCTTTGATGACATTGTTGGTTTGAATAGTGTTGGCGGTCATGCAGATGCAGTAGAGGGTAGTGATATTTCCTTATATGTCCAGAAGATAGTGGAAAGCTTTCACATGAGAAAGAGGACCTTCTCTGAGAAAGTTGATGGTTTTTCTTCCTTTCTGAATGAATGTGATACATCTATTGTGCGAGAATTACAGTCTACAAGCAAACAGATAACATCTATGGCTGAGGAGCTACAATTTCTGGACCAGAAGGTGAAAAGTATGGAAACAGAATATCAAGCTCTAGAAAATAAATTGGCCCCTCTCGAAGACGATGTTTCACTTTTGTTGTCTGCTTGTACTGAAGCTACACAAGTGTTGCAATCTGAAGTTGACAAACAAACGGCAGAAATAACTACATCTAGTGATCATGTAGAATATGAGCCAAAGTTTAGTGAAAACAAGCACGTGAAAGCTACTGAGATGTTGTTATTTGCTACCAGAAAAGCTTGTGGTGTGTGCGAGCAGTTGATGAATTCAAGGAACGAATTTTCGTCAAAAGTCGAGGAATTGCAGGATAACCTGAATGAATTGAAAATAGTTGCAGACAAGAGACTGGAGGAACGGGATCTATCCAATACGAGGATCCATGAATTGGAGACTTATTTAGCTGAACTACAAAATACATGTAGCGAGCTAAAGCTTAAGATGGAAAATAATCCAGAACTTGAGGCTAGCTTGAGGGAGAAAGAGGTTGAGATATCATCACTGCAGAGCAGTTTGACAATGAAAGAGAAAGGTGAGCATATTCTTGTCTATATACTCGTTTCTTCCCTCAAATTTTGTCTACCTAATATTTGTAGGACTTGCAGTATTGTGAGCTTTTGCATAATTAGTATCTCATTTCATTGTTTATATCTTCTATTTCAGAGGCAGGAGAGGCACTTTATTGGGCATCTCATGTGGAGAACCTTGTGAGTAGAACAAATAAGATAGATGTATTAATGGAAGATTCTCCGGGTGGGGACTTGGAGCCTCAGGATTCATCCCAAATAAAGAAGCTGATGTATGTAGTTGATACCTTTCCTGAGTTGCAACATCAAATTGAATTGCTTTCCCATGAAAAAGAGGAACTGCAGAGTGCCCTTACAGATCAACTTCATGAAATAGAACATCTGAAGGAAAGAATTCAAGAAAGCATTGGCCATGAGCAAGAATTGGTGGCTGTTAGGAGCAAAGTTATAAACATGGAATCTGGGCTTGACAGAATTATTCAGAAGTTTTCCACAAGAGATATAATTGGGGACCAAACATCTGTTTCTACAGATGATATTATACAGGTAATAGAAGAGCAGGTAGTGACGACACTCTCCAATTCTGAAAATTTGAAATCCAAGGTCTATGAACTTGAGTTAGAGGTTAAAAAGAGCGTCAATTCTGAGCAAGAATTAGCTAAGCTTAAAGACCAATTACTTGATCTGGAGGCAGGCGTGCAAAGAATTATCAAGAATTTGGGAGGTGATGAAATTAATTACTTGAAGCCTCTTGCTACGAGTGATCTTATACAAGTTCTGGAGAAGATGGTAATGGCTTTAACTTTGGAATGCGAAAAATTGAAAGCTAAAGACCATGAACTTGGCTCAGAGACCTGGAAGGACAGTGATGAGCTAGAGTTGGCCGAGGTCAAGGGTCAATTAGTTGATCTTGAATCAGGTTTGCAGAGGATCATCCATAAAATCAGAGGCGATGTAATTGGGGACCAGGGGAAAATATCTACAAGGGAACTTTTACAATTGTTAGAAAAGATGGTAATGGCTATAATTATGGAGTCCGAAAATTCAAAATCTGAAGTCCATGAACTTGATTCAAAGTTGTATGGAAGTCAAAAGGCTGTGGATGAATTATTATTGAAGGTGAAAGAACTTGAAGATTCACTTCAATCTAGGGTAATCCCTCCTGATACAATCCAAGAAAGGAGCCTTTTTGAAGCAACTTCACAACCCTCAGCATCTGAAATTTCTGAAATTGAAGATGTGGTAATTACCTTAACATTCTGTATCTTATGTCTTTTTGGTTACATAAATTATTAATGTGTCATGAATTAGGCTGTAAGATTTTGGATAGCTTTGTGCACTGGGGTTGCTGATATAGCTTTTGACTATTAAGGCATTGCATATATTTCTTGTTAGTTATGCTTAATTTCGAAATTTAGTTGGGTATTCTCCAATAGTTTTCATATTATTTGTAGTCTGATTCTAGTTTCTGTCTTTGTTACTCTATCAGATTTTATGTGTTTTGGTGCATGTCATTGTTTGTTTCTGGAGAGTGTGGTAGTATAACTGTGATATTGTTGCATAGAAGTTTGACATGTTTAACTATTGTTGTATATGTGCTGGGCCACCGACTGGTGTATGACTGTAGGAGTTCCTTTTTTTTTTTCAGGGTTCCGTATCAAAAGCTACAATTTCTCCCGTTCCATCATCTACTCATGTAAGAACATTGCGGAAGGGGTCAAGTGATCATATTGCTGTAAATATTGATTCAGAATCAAGTCGACTGTTGGATAATGAACCAGTTGAGGATAAAGGTCAGTATAATAATGGGCTGAGAACTTTTTTGTTTACAGTTTTCTTACAATTTTGGGATGATTAAATTTCACATCTTTTTATTTTATTTTATTTATTTTTTATTTTTCAGGTCATGTCTTCAAGTCTCTTAATACATCAGGTCTTGTTCCAATACAAGGAAAGATATTAGCTGATCGGATTGATGGAATATGGTAACCTTTTATCTCATCTTGAATCTTATTTTATGTGATATGTCAATGTTCAGTACATACTGTTCAATTTTATAAGTTATAGGACAAGGGTATGAAATGAATTGAACTGGTGAGTGAAAAATAAGTACCAAACTTTTAAAAGTGCACAATGCGGGCTTAACATGGAGTTTAGGGAATAGATTTAAAGAACGTAGTAGTAGCAAATGAAGAAACTGACATACTCTGATTCTTTATTTAAACAAACTGTGTTTCTACTTCATGATTAGAATGTACTGGACAATTTTGTGAAGCATAAGATTGCCTTCCATAGCTGGATATATTCCAGCAACTATCGAGGCTTCTCATCCATGTTTTAGATGGATATATATATATTTTTTTTTTATCAATTCGGCCTAGGGTAGTTAATTTTATGCCTTCATTTTGACAACCAATATGATAAGTAGCCAAAGCCTCCCATCTTAAGTAACTTGATAATCGTGTAGAGTCATATCTCATTTGTTACCCTGGTACTAATTCTTCATTTCCAATTCATGCAGGGTATCTGGTGGTCGATTGTTAATGAGTAAGCCACGAGCTCGTCTTGGGTTTATTGCATATTGGCTCTTTTTGCACATATGGTTACTGGGAACCATCTTGTAATGTAGTTTGGCTGTAGGGATAGATTTCTAGGCCACACGCAACAGCAATACTATTGATACTTTAGAAATTGTATTAGATTATAGGTATAGACATATAGTGCTATCTACTAAATTATTTTTGTTGATGTTAATAGTAATATATTATTCATTTATTCATATTCCGCCTTTAATAATATTTTGTTCTGTCCTGGTAGAACAATTATGTTACAAAGAGATTTAGATTACTTCATCAAGCCTCATAGTCCCCATACTGCTGCTATGATCAAGAATTTCATGGATGTTGCCTATTTGCCAAAAATGCTCTACGGGTGACTTATTTATCAACTTTACCACTAATGTCAAAATAAAATAGCCAATTTTTTACCTTGTGCAAAAACTGAAACCAATTCCACCCTTTGTCTCTCTAAACACACACGCGCGCGTGCAGCCGTGCATACACACACAAAACAACTTTATGATGTACTGCATAATAATTAGATGGCAGTATAATAAGTTTGATTAATCATAAATATGAGCAAGATCCTTCAATTTCCTAACACCTTTTTTCACAACAAATGACTATGTCAGCCTAAGTCCCCTTGAAGAACACCCTTCATTTACCAATTACTATAAACTTTTTAAATGGAAATATCTATTGCATGTTCTTGGTCCCTTTCTGTTCTATTTAAAGTGTAACATGTTGTCATTTACACCATTAGCAAGTATAACTGTTCGAGGTACGTTCTTGCACCGTTATGTCTTGGGGTTGGTAAAGGTTTACCGTCCAATTCGATGTCTGCACAGTCAACACAGATTAACTAGCCCGGGGGGTTATCCGGGAATAACCACTCCGATGCTAAAGTTAGCGACCTGAACAAGGAATAAGAGAGAGAAAGAGTTTTTTTTTAGAGAGAGAGAGAGAGTGAGAGTGAGAGAGAGAGAGAGATTGTACCTTTGTTATGAAAATGTGTCTGGGTAATGGGTATATATAGGAAAAGAACCAAGCTAGTGCCACCTTATGACGTTAGGTGGCAAACCGACTTTATAGGTAGCAGGTGCCTACGTGGTCGGAAGCAGCTCTCCACGTGGCCGAGAAGCGGGCCGTTAAGGATAGCCGACTCATCTGCTTAATTGTAATTGATTAGCAATGTGAAAGATTTCACTTTCGGCCAATTAGCGACATTGTCGGTATTATCCCATACAATAACAAGTGACATATTTCATTAGTTTACTTTTTTTTGGTGAGACATAATATGAAATGAAACGGAGGAAGTAATTTATAAATGATTAAAACTATCTTGTAATTATCGTGATAAGTTATTAAATTAAGTAAAAATAACAATCACAAAAACTTGACATCTTTTAGACATTTTATCAAGGAGATTAAACAAATTTCCTAAATAAAAAAAAATATAAAAAAAAAACCCTCTCACTTTGCTCCTTCAATTTAGCAATTCTGTACTGTATGAGCTGCTGTTTGTTGAAGAACTGACGATAAAATGGGATTGCTCACTGCAAATTATTGGAGGTGGAAAATTGCATCAAACTTCTTATCCAACAACACCCACATCAGTAATACTCTTCTCTTCAATTAATTTACTTCAAATCTCTTCAATTTCCTAGCTTAAAGAAATTTGTAAATTAGTGAATACCCAATATTGTTTTAGTTTCATTTTTGTAATTTGTGATGTTATTTGGTTAATTTTATTTCTTTAATTTTACATTGTTGAATATTGAACTTTATTTGTTCAGATGGAAACACTTTTGGCCTCACCCAGTTAAACCCTGTAAGATTATTACCATGAAATTAAAATTGTTAATCTTGATTTTGGGATGATGATTTTGGATGGGGTTTGTAGTTCTTATGTGCTTTAATTTTGATCCTGTGAAGTAGGAATTTGGAGGTAGGATAGTGGCTTTCGCAGGCCGAAAATCAGCCAAGAAACTGAAGAGAATTAAGGAACAGCAAAGTGAGGTGAAATTGGATAGTAGTAAAAATTCATTCAATGATAATAATGGGGTGAAAGATAGTGTCCCTTCAAAGATTGATACCATCAATGATGATTTTGACAAGGTGAATGAGAAAAGTAAGCTAAATTTAGTTACTAATGATGTTCCTTCAAGGGGCACTGTTCTTCGAGCCTGTACCGTGACTTCTGGGCTGATAGCAGCTCTAGGCTTGGCGATTCGGGAGGTTAGTTTGATTACTATCCTGGTCCATATTTTAGCTAGTCCAAGAATTCTCTTTATCTAAGACAGTTTGATGATTTTTTGATGCACTAACTTTGATATTTTCCATAAATCCAAATTCTAATTAGAAGTTACCGTTGATATGTGGTATCATTACTATCTGCGTTAATTTTTATTTGCAGCAAAAGGATCTTTTGTCTCACAAATAATACTCCGTATTTCTTTGTTGCAACTAATAAGAAAATAAGAACCAGAGGTAGTAAATGTTAGAGTGGTTTGATCACCAAGGAAATTTTGTGTAACAAGTTTCCTAATCCAAGTGTTTATGGCAAGCTTGCAGGTATCTCAAATTGCATCTTCAAGAGGATTGCCTGTCTTTGACTGCTCCCAAGTATCGTGTATGAGCTACTGCTTTTTCCCAAGTTTCATTTCAATTAACATGTTTGACAGAATTGACACTGAGCATTACAATTGGGCTTCTGCATATTAGTATAGCAAGTGATTAAATCACATACAATACTCCATTTGTATTTATCTTGAGGCTTAATTGGAGGACTGAACCAATGTTTAATTTGAACTTTTGAAGTGATCTTTCTTGGTTTTGTAAGTGGCAAACTCGAAAACAGTGATCCATTCTTACCTCTTAGCAAGTCTTGTAGATAATAAGATGCACTGATTTATTCTTGGAGGTATACCGAAGTACCAGTAACTCAAGAAGTGTACTTAAAAATCCTGGTACCTCATCATTGTGCTTGAATTATGTTATTAAAAAAAAAATTGATGGTGTTGTTCATTATGGTTCTATTTTGTGTGCGCGCGTTTTTTTTCTGATTCAAATGTTCATCAATTGATATCCTCTGCGAAAAGCTTACTAGTAAGTTACTATATACTTTGCTTTTATTGCTCTACCTCCTGTTTCAAACTACCTCCATGATAAGGTGCTGTATAAAGTGGATCTGTCATTACCAGGGGTCAATATTCCAAGCTTTTATTAAGTCAAAGGATTGTCAAATTAATCTTTGTCTTCTCATACTGTTTCTGCTATTGTTCAGTTTGAGAGCATGAGAGTAACATATATTCTTTTCTCTTACAGTTGATTTCCAGGTATGGCATCTCGAGTTGGTTATTGGTTTGGTTGTGTTGATATCCTTGTCAAGGTATACATTACTGAAGATATGGCCTGATTTTTCCGAATCAAGTGAAGGAGCCAATAGACAGGTAAGTACAGTTTCCATGGAGCGAAAAGGTCTAATTTCCGAATTATTTTTTCCTTGGTCACTCTTACAAATCATTTGTCTTTATTCATTTATTTATTTATTTATTTCCGTGCTCTGTTAATGCAGGTCCTGACATCCCTAGAGGCATATGATTATCTGATTGTTGCCTTCCTTCCCGGGATTAGTGAGGTTAGCATAGAGTTTATAACCTGAATGAAATTTTGCATCTGATCACCAAATTGCCCTCATTCAACGGCCCAACAGTTTTCTAACTGACTGATGGGATGTCCAGGAGTTACTTTTCCGGGGTGGACTGCTACCGCTTCTGGGGCTAAACTGGAAAAGTGCTTTGGCAGTTGCAGCTCTGTTCGGCGTTCTACACTTGGGAAGTGGTCGGAAATCATCCTTTGCTATATGGTATTCTATTCCTCCCTTTTCATCATCAGACATCAATCAGTCATGTTTATGGATAATGCATCATATTTGGTAGCTTGCTTTAGTCAAATGATGGCAAGAGATGCACCTTTTGTTTTCAGGGCAACGTTTGTAGGGGTTGCATATGGCTATGCTACAATTGTTTCTTCAAGCTTAGTTGTGCCAATGGCTTCTCATGCGCTGAATAATCTTGTTGGTGCCCTTCTATGGCAGCAAACATCAAGATCATCCAAACAAATATCGAGCTAGAAGCCTAGAATACTTTAATGTATATACACGAAAACAATGATTTCTGCATGTAACCTGGCGATTTGTGGCTGTGTTAGCCTTTAATAGTTTAGTGATTACTGCCTTTTAGGTACACAATTTGGCATAAGGTGTGATAATTGACATCTGCAATGCTAAGGGTTTTCATCTATATGAAAGATACAGAGTATGATCTGACAAATTTTCGAAATCCAAGTTCATTAGATATTTAGATTGCTTGATGAAGAAATAGAAATCTCTTTGTAACATTATTGTTCTACCAGGACAGAACACATTATTAATAAAGGCAGAAAATGAATAATACGAAGTACGTAGTATATAACTATTACGTAGTAAAGTCTCATCTTCCCCAAGCAGTTCAAGTCCTTTAAGGTGATCAAAGAGCTCCAAGGACCTACTTTCCAGCTACCATGAGTTCCAGCCAACTCCTCTAAACAGGTATTAAGTTTGGCACTGAATGTTGATATTTCCTGTTCAGCGGCTTTCTTTTCACAATCCAGTTCAGCATAATCATTTTCCGCATTTGAAAGTGCATCTTCAAGTGATTTTACACTCGAGTGTGCCTCTTGCAGCTTGCTATCCCATATCTCAGCTTCTTCTTTCAACTCCTTCAATTCTTTCTCCAAGTCAGTTCTAGTTACCTGTGCAGCATTGTTTTCATCAGTTAACACAGAGATTCTGCTCTCTAAATGAGGTACAGTATCTTTGAGAGTTTTCACAGTTGTGGTAGCATTTGACAATTTGCTGGTTAGATCAATAATTTCAGATCTTGCTTTATCTAATTCTTCCTCTGCAAGAACTCAACTAGATTCAGCTTCAAGCTTGGAGATATTGGTTTCTGCGACTGCAAGAGAATTTTACAGCGCTACTTTAGCTGCACCAGCTTCAGCAAACAACTGTGCCTCCAGTATTGCTTTTTCCAGTTGTTCTTGAGCAGAAGTCTGGCCAACTTCATGCTGTCTTCTCTTGAGCAAGTTGAGAAATTTTCTCTTCTGCAACTGCCAGTGCATCTTCAAGCGACTTGATAGCTGACTGAGAAATTCTCCAACAGTTGCTGCGCCTGTTCTTTCATCACTTCACAGTCGCTTAAGTACCCAGCAAGCCATCTTAATTTTTCAACAGGCTCTTCAAAACTTGGATCTGCAGGCAGTGTAATGCTACTAATTGTGTAAAGCTTGATAGGCAGTAGAAGCTTGTGTTCATTAAGAGGCAGAGAGCAATATTTATACATAGGAGTCCTAACCCTACCGCAAGTAGGATAGGAAATATTCTAACTTATCACATAATATATAATATATTCTTCCCTTATTCTCCTAATACCCCCCCTCAAGTTGGAGCATGTAAGTCACAAATGCCCAACTTGCTAAGTAAATACTCAAATTGTGGGATGCCCAAAGGCTTTGTAAAAACATCGGCCAATTGTTCCTTCGTCGAAACATATGACGGATCAATCAAACCCTCTTGAATCGCATCCCGTACAAAGTGGCAATCGATCTCAATGTGCTTTGTACGTTCATGGAAAACCGGGTTCCTGGCAATATGTAACGCAGATTGACTATCACAATAGAGGGGAATAGCCTTTGGGTGATGCACACCCATACTCAATAAAAAAGCTTTGAGCCACTTCAACTCATAAGTTATCGCAGCCATAGAGCGATACTCAGCCTCTGAAGATGATGTGGAAACTGTGCCTTGCTTCTTAGTCTTCCAGGAAATAGGAGAGTTCCCCGAAAATACCAACCAACCTGTGAGAGAGCGCCGAGTCATAGGACAAGCTGCCCAATCAGAATCACACCAACCAATCAATGACAACTCACTATCTGAACGAAGTAATATTCCCTGTCCCGGGGTACCCTTCAAGTACCTGATTACTCGCAATGCAGCTTCCCAGTGCTCTTGTCGTGGCTCATTCATAAATTGCGATAAAATATGCACTGCATAAGCCAAATCGAGACGAGTAACTACCAAGTATATGAGACGTCCCACCAATCAACGATACTGCTCAGGGTCATCTAAGACTGCTCCATTTGCACGCCTTAGATGATGATTTTGAATCATCGAAGTTGGAGCAGGCTTACTACCCAATAAAATCGTATCATTAATAATGTCGAGAGCATATTTTCGTTGGGAAAGAAATAACCCCTCAGACTACGGGCAACCTCAATACCAAGAAAATATTTCAGAGCTCCAAGGTCTTTCATATGAAAACAAGAACCAAGATAATCTTTAAAGGCCTTAATCGCAGCGGAATCATTCCCAGAAATTATCAAATCGTCAACATAAATCAAGATGTTCAATTGTATGGCAACCTTAGTATATGTAAAGAGTGAATAGTCGGAGTATGACTGCAAAAATCCGTACCTCGTCAAGGCAGCGACCAATTTGGCAAACCAACATCGAGGCGCTTGTTTTAGGCCGTATAAAGATTTCTTGAGACGACATACCTTACCAGGGGAATCAGACTTGAATCCCGGAGGGAGATTCATATAAACCTCTTCATTCAAGTCACCATGCAAAAATGCGTTGTGGACGTCCATTTGATGTAACTCCCAGTTCTTAGATGATGCAATCGCCAGAAAAGAACGAACAGTCACCATTTTTGCTACAGGGGCAAAGGTCTCATCATAATCTATTCCTTCAACTTGATGATTGCCGAAGATAACCAATCGAGCCTTCAGTCTTTTAATGCTACCATCGGACTTGTGCTTGATTTTATATACCCACCTACACCCCAAAGCTTTCTTATCTGGGGGGGAGGTCTTCCATCACCCATGTACCATTATCTTCTAAGGCACGGATTTCCTCTTGCATAGCCTTACACCATCCTTCATCTGTCATCGCTTCTTTGAAAGAGGAATGCTCTTTCCCTGCTGTAACGGCTGCAATAAAATTTCGGTGTTTCACAGAAAATTTGTCACAACTAACATAATGTGCTATAGGATACGGCATACCTGAGGGAGGTGAAGATGTAGACTTAGGTGAGACGGGGGAAGGACTTTGCGTGAACACAGTATGAGTGACGAAATCTCTGTGCTTGACGTTTGGAAATTTCTGCCTGAAACCACGGCCTAAATTCTCATCGACGGCCCCTGTGTCATGAACTGCAGAGTGAGAGTCTGCCCCCCTGCATTTGGCACCACAGCAGGCACAACACCCTGCTGCTGCTCCTGTGGTTCCGGCTGCACAGCTGACACATTGCCTTGCTGCTGCTGCTCTGTTATGTGCAGCTGGGCAGTAGGTACCACAGCCTGCTGCTGCTGCTCCGTTGCTTGCGGCTGGGCAGTAGGAACGGGCCCTGTTGAAGGCTGCAAGTCCTCATTGCTATCAAATATAAGCTCTGAAAAATCGGTATTTATACCCATCTCATGTTGAATATTCTCAGGCACAAATTTGGTAGCCACCGTATCCAAGTATGGGAATGTATTCTCAAAAAATTTAACATCCCTCGACACAAAAAATTACTTAGTGTCTAAGTCAAAAAGACTCCAACCCTTCTTGCCAAAAGGATATCCAACAAAAATGCATTTCCTACTTCGATTAGCAAATTTATCTCCCTTGGCACGTTGATTATGAGCAAAACACAAAGAACCAAACACACGTAATTCCTTAAAAGATGGTGGATGACCAAATAACACCTCATAAGGGGTACGCTTATTCAAAATGCTAGATGGAGTTCTATTAATAACATGTGCGGCAGCTAAAACACACTCTCCCCAAAAATCAATCGGCAAACCACCTTGAAATCTAAGAGCCCGAGCAACATTTAGGATGTGTTTATGTTTTCGTTCTACCCTCCCATTTTGTTAAGGAGTGCCAACACAAGACTTTTGAAACAATATCCCATTTGCCAAAAAATAATCTTGCATACAATTAAATTCAGTGCCATTATCACTACGAATAATTTTTATTTTCTGTGAGAATTGTCGGTCAATCATAGCAATAAAAGACATAAACATCCGAAAAACTTCCTTTTTATTAATTAATAAATAAATCCAAACGGCTCTAGAAAAATCATCCACTAGAGTAAAAAAATATCGAGCTCCACAAGAAGAAGTTTGGTCATAAAGACCCCATAAATCACAATGAACTAACTCAAAAATTCGAGTTGATTTATTTTCACTTAAAGGGAAACTACTCCTAGCATGCTTAGCACGATGGCATACTTCACAATCTTTATTCAAACTACAAGTAGTATTACTAAAAAAAGGAAGCCACTTCACTACTTTCTCGGAAGGATGTCCCAACCTACTATGCCAAAGTTCCATAGAAGACGAGCTGTCCACCGAGTGAGCCGAAACCCCTTGCACTGTTGTCTCCGCACACAAGTAGTAAAGTCCATCCCGTCTTTCACCCGTTCCAAATCACCTCCCTCGTCTGTAGGTCCTGTATAGCACATGTAGATGAGTTAGTTAAGACACAACATTTTAATTCGTCACTCAATTGTGACACCGAAATTAGATTACAATTCAATTTTGGTACGAAGAGAACATTAGTGAGGGTGATTGTGTTTGTAAGTATAACATCACCCTCCTTTATTGCCATGACTTGTTGTCCATCAGGGAGACCAACAGGAAGAGGGGTAACATCCTTGACATTGGTCAAGTAAGTTATACACCCCGTGACATGATGCGAGCAACCCGTATCAATAATCCACTCACCGTTCAACCGATTAGAAGGAGGCGGAGGAGTACTAAAAGCGGCCACCAAAGACTGCCATTGCTCGGCAGAGAACCCCGACAACTGTGGTGTGCTTGCGCCAACAGGGGTGGCGTCGCGTTTGCCGTGACAACACCTCTTCCCCGACCAGTAGGAGGAGGTGCACTTCTGCCCTTTGCGACACCCTTAGAATCTTGACTAGAGGAACCATATTTCTCCGTGTACCAAGATGGAACTCCATGAAGTTCAAAACAAGAAGTCGTGTCATGTCCTGACTTGTGACAATGTGTACAAGTCAGTGCTGCCTTCTCCGCACGACTCAGACGTGGTTTTGGGCGCTGCTCCATATGTACAGCAAAGCCCGCAATCTCTGGCTTCTCTTCACGCACCTGAGAAATACCCCTTACCCTTTCATCCTGCGAAACTTGCTGACAGGCTCTGTTTAAGGTGGGCAGGGGATCCTGTGATAGGATGTTGGAGCGCAGAGAACCATAATACTCTGAGTAAATCCCTAACAAAAATTGTTGCAATCGATCATTCTCACGGCGCAACTCATGTTGACAACCAACACTGCAAGTGCATCTCCCACACTTACAGCTAATGAGGGGTTCATATTTTGCAAGATCGTCCCACAAAACTTTCAATTTTCCAAAGTAAATTGCCACCGACATGTTCTTTGTTTGCTCACATCGATTAATTTCAGCCTTCAATTGTTGAATTCGTGGCCCATTAACCACACAAAACCTCTCATTTAAATCATCCCATAGTTGTTTAGCATTGTCATAGTTCAAAAGCAAGGATTTAACCTCGGGATCAATCGTATTCATGAGCCACGAAACAAGCATACAATGAATCGTGACCCAATCGTCCTTTGTTGTGGGAGGTACGACATCATTGATTGTACCATCAAGGAAACCAAATTTTCTGCGAGATGAAAGAGCCACATAAATCGCGTGAGCCCAAGCATCAAAATTTTCAAGCTTTAGACGCACATGGGTGATATACTCACCAAGTTTGTCCCGCGCACCGAGGTAGAAGGGGGAGTTAGGTTCTATTATTGCTGGTGGTGGTGGTGGCGGGATGTCGTCGCCAACCATAGTTTAATTTAGGTTAAAAAAACTGCTCTGATACCATGTAAAGCTTGATAGGCAGTAGAAGCTTGTGTTCATTAAGAGGCAGAGAGCAATATTTATACATAGGAGTCCTAACCCTACCGCAAGTAGGATAGGAAATATTCTAACTTATCACATAATATATATCAAATATATTCTTCCCTTATTCTCCTAATGAATTGACTCTGTCAGAGAATTTAACAACTTGTTGCTCATCATTGAGAGATCCCTTTCTTGTATATTTCGTTGATCATTTAGAGCAACAAGATCTTCCTCCAGCTTTGTAATGTCCTGAACCTGTTCAGATAGCCAGCATAGCCTACTAGTCTCATTTTCATAGTTACTAACTGCCAAAACTTTCTGCTCTAGTTCAAGCTTTAACTTCTCGATTTCTGAACTCTTCTCATCAATAAGTTGCTTGTCATCTTATAATTGTTATTTTATGCAAGGTTATGAATGTTTACAACCATTTTAATTTGATCTATATATGCACACACACGAAGTATATATTTTTTTAAACCATTCATGAAACTAACGGACAACATTAATCTATAGAGCAGAACACATCATTAATGAACAACACTCTACAAGACTAAAGATAAATGAAACACACAAGAAAATGGAGGATGGTTGTTGATTGATAGATGATAACCCAAAAAAAAAGGTTCCAATACAATTTTCTGCAACTGCCAGTGCATCTAATGCTGCTGCTGCTACTACTACTACTACTACTACTACTACTACTACTACTACTACTACTTATACTACTCATCTTGCTTTACCACATGACAAATGCCTTGATTGCTAACATTACTACTTCTTGGCAAAGTGGCAGATACACTCAAAGAGAGGGGTTCATTGCCTTACCTTTGTCCTTAGGCATTATCGTGCAAAATTATGTAGATCTAGTAGAAGGAGTTGTTGTGGTGGTAAATGGAGGTGGTGGTGGTGGTGGTGTTTGTGGTAATTTAGAGAGAGACAAGTTTTTAAGAGAGAAAAGAGGAAGTGAGTGTGGGTTAAAAAGATGTTTATGATAGTAAATACTTTTTGTTTATATGAGGGGTAAATTTGTAAAACATATTTTATTTTGCAAGCGTTAACTAGAGATCGAGGGTGGTATTTTAACAACCTTTTTTAAAATGATAATATTAGTGGATTTAATAAGTCTCCCAGGAACAATAATGCTCTTATTGCTATAAAACTCTTCCACTATATGATAAAGAGGAGTACGGGGCGTAAGGTACCATTGCTCTCAAGCTAGATGGTGAGCAAAGCGTACGATAAAAGTAAAGTGGCTTTTTCCCATAAAAACTTCTCCGGTGTTTGTTGGGTTCAAGTGGTGATGAGTTGTGTTTCAACGATCTCATATTCTTTCATCATTAATGGTTTTGTATGTGGGGATGTTACTCCAAGACGAGGTATGAGACAAGGAAACCCTCTCTCTCCGTACTTGTTTATCACGATTGTTGATGCTTTTTCTTGCCTTTTGACAAAGGTTGTGACTAATCGAGAAATTCACTGGGCTAAAGCTAGCTCGAATGGTTCCGAAATTTCTCATCTCCCTTTTGCTGATGACAGATTGCTTTTTGCTAGAGCCAACCGAAGGGAATGTTCAAAGATAGTTGATATACTCAACAATAATGAAGCAGCTTCCGGTCAAAAAATTAATTATGAAAAATCAGAGGTCTCTTTTAGCAAAGGCGTGAGTTCATGTATGCAAAGGGAGTTAGTGGATTTTTTGAAGATGAAGCAGATTGAATCTCATGGTAAATATCTTGGCATCCTAACCATATTGGAAGGTAAAAAAGGCGGTATTTGCAGCCTTGAAAGAGAGAATTTGGAAAAAGCTCCAGGGTTGGAAGGACAAGCTTTTGTCTAAAGCGGGCAAGGAAACTCTAAAAAAATTTGTCATCTATCCAAGCCATCCCAACTTATACAATAGGAGTTTATAAAATTCCTCGGGGAGTCATTGATGAGATTAGAGTTATGACGGCTAGATTTTGGTGGGATAATTGACGAGTCTATTTTATGTATATTTTTATTTCCATGGTCATATTTGTGTTTATTTGAACATTACGTAGCTTTTCTTATTACTAATATACGAAGTACTTTTTTTAGTATTTTTGTAATAAATGCTATAAAAACGTTCTACTAAACATACGACAATCTACTTGACGAGAGTAGGAGCCGTTTGACTTGGAGCCCTTAGAGGAGTGGCACATGTAGTTTAAAGTTAGGTTCTTTAGGTTTTTCTTTCATTTGATTCTTTATATTAGAAAACTTATGACTTATGTAAATTTTTCATAAAAGAATATCTATGGGTCGCATCTGGGTCGAGTATGGGTCTGGACTTTGCAACCCGGACTCATTGCACTTAGATCCAGATCCATTTAGGACCCAAACCCTAAAATATGGGATGGGTCTAATCGAACCTAGGTTAGGTCCTTGACCCATTGACATCCCTAAGTAAGGCCCCGTTCTCTTCACCTTATTTTTGCTGAACTGAAATTATTTTTACTGAAATAAAATTATATTTGCTGAACTTAAATTAATTTTACTGAACTGAAATTATTTTTGCTGAACTGAAATTATTTTTACTGATTTTCTATTATAATTCTTCTTTAAGAAAACTGAATTTTACTGAACTGACCTTATTCTAACTGAACTAATTTTTTTTTTTGAAGCAAACTAAATTTATTTTTACAGAACTAAACTTAATTTTACTGAACTGAACTTATTTTTACTGAATTGAAATTATTTTTACTTAGTTTTATTTTTGTAAGGTGAAGAGAACATGGCCTAATACGAATGAATGAGCTTATGAGCATGACTCGCATGAATTATTCTAATCTAAAAAGTCAAATATGTGAAGGCTATGAACCCTTTTATTATTGGGCTACTTTGTCCAGTAACTAAGTCTAAATCTGGCCCATTTATATAAGTGGGGCAGGTCAGGGCTTTTATTGTCTCTAACCATTGAACTTCTTTGATTGTCAATAAGAAGAGGGAGAAAGAAAAAGGAAAAATTACTTTTAACAAACCAACCTTTACTTCATTCTCCCAAAATAAACCAACCTTTGGATTATTTCAAATTAATCCAACCTTTTACCCCCATCTTTCCATATCGAACCCAACAGGTCACCAAGTCGGTATAACCGGTTACCTTGCCTACGTGTCATTTTCTTATTGGTTTATTTTTTAATTTACAATTTTTCTTAAAAAAAAAATAAAAATCAACCCACTTCTTTCTCTCTCCTCTCTCTTTCTCCAATCTCCATGACCACCTCCTTCCTCCTTCCTCCTTCACTACCACCTTACCTCCCCTGCCACTAAATGGGTCATTCAGGTCGGGTATGGGTCGGGTCATTTCAGGTCGGGTCACGTTCGGGTCAAAAGATTATCGGGCAAGTTCGGGTCGAGTCGGGTCATTTCGGGTTGATTTCGGGTCGGTCGATGATCGGGTCGGGTATCGGGTCAACACTTCGGGTCGAGTTCGGGTCGGGTCAAGTTTGGGTCGGGTCAATTTTCGGGTCGGGTCAGTTCGGGTCAGGTAAATTTTCGGGTCAACTTCGGATCGGGTCAACTTCTAGTCGAGTCATATTCGGGTGATTCATTGGGTTAAATTCAACTCTGTATATATATTTATTTATTTATTTATTGACGAAAAAGTCACTATATTTATTAAGGCCATTTTTTCATGATTACAGTAATTGTTTGACTTTTATTAACCTTTTTTTTTGTGTTTAGAATTTTAGACTGAGAATCACTTTCAGGATCTCCTGAAACTAAGAGGGATGCTCTAACTAATTGAGTTATACCTCACTCTCTTATTGATCTTAGTTTTAATACGTACTCTTATTATCATTGTCATTGTTATAATAATTTCTTTGAATTATTCTTATACTCCCCCGTCCCAAATTACTCTTAACGATTTGACATTTTGCACTATTCACACATCTCACTTTGACCATCTTTTTTAGCTATTATATGAAAGTCAATGTAGTCATGTAAGATTTTGTTGGTTCTATTTTAATGTATAATTTCTTAATATAAACTTTTTATAACTTATATAATTATTTACTAAAAGAAGTTAAAGGTCGGGTCAACTTCGGATCTCGGGTCAACTTCGGGTCAGGTCATTTCGGGTCTCGGGTCAACTTTGGGTCGGGTCATCTCGGGTCGGGTCGTTTCGGGTTGGGTCATTTCGGGTTTCGGGTCAAGGTCGGGTTAGTTCCACTTCAGGTCGGGTATGGATCGGGTTAATTCGGGTTTTGGGTCAATTTCGGGTCACTGGTTTCGGGTCGATTTCGGGTCATGGGTCGGGTCAGGTCATCGGGTCTAGGTCAGGATTGACAGGTCTACCAACAATACACAACAGCCACCATGAATCTAGCCCCAAATCCCCATCCACCTCCATTTCCGTCACCCCTACCACAAACCCACAACAACCACCATGAATCTGCCACTTACCCACCGCGTGTTTCTCTCTCCTCCCCCACCACCACCGTTATCAAAACTGCCCTCCCTCACTCTATTCTCCCTCATCCTCCTCCTTCCAAAGTACAACCACCACCTCTTACCTCACGCACCCCTTCTCTTTATCGCTGCTTTGTCTCCATTTTTTTATTTTTATTTATTTTTTTTTTAATTTTTTTTTTTTTTTTTTTAATTTTTTTTTTTTTTTGTGTTTCAATTCTTCACCGCCATTAAAGCTCTCAAGTGTGAGGTTTTGATGGTTAAATTTAACCACCAAAACTCTAGATCTAGAGTTTTTATTGCTAAATTTAACTAAATAAAACATAATTGAAATTTGAAAGGTAAGTTTGGGGTTTAAAAATTTAAGGGTGGTCTGTGGTGAGTAAGGGTGGTGTTGACAGATTTTGATTGGTGCAGGGTGGTTGTTTGTTGTTCGTTGTGGATGGGGGTGGTGGATGGTGGGAGTTTTGATGGTGGCGAGCTGAAGTTTGTGATGTTCTTATGTTTTAGTGGGTGAGGATGGTGGAAGCGGCGGTCATGACGACGCGAGCTAGTCATTGCGGGACTGCTACCGATTGGTGGGTGTTTGTGTGGCGGCAGGTGATGTCTTCAGTGGTGATGGTGTCTTGAGTGGTGATATTGGTGTGTTGAGGTGGTTGTAGTTGCTATTAATGGTGGCCAAAGGTGTATGTGGTGGTTGTTTTTGACCTTTTGTTTGGGTGTGATATGGGAAGATAGGGGTAAAAGTAGGGATGTCAATGGGGCGGGGCGGGGCGGATGTTGGCCTTCCCATCCCCATCCCCACCTAATATTTTCATCCCCATCCCCGCCCCACCCCCCACTTGGATATCCATCCCCACCTAATCCCCACCAAAGACCAGCCTAATCTCCACCCAAGATCCACCTAACATCCGTATCTCAAATACACAATCTTACATAATTAATACGAATTATAAAATAAAACATTCTATACACATTTTTGTGTTATAATATAAGCGTCGTACAAAGTATTATAATTAAAATTGTATTTTATGCAATTATTTTATAAATAGAATAAAAGTATGTAATTTTCCTTTAAAAGATATATAGATGTGGGTATGAGGTGGGGATGGGGTGGGTACGAAGTGGGGCGGGTGGGGCGGGCGGGGATGGGGCGGGTACAACTTAAAATCCACCCCCGCCCCATCACCCATGGCGGGTATGGTTTTTATCCCCATCCCCGCTCCACCACCCGCCAAACCGAGACCCATCCTCGCCTCAATGGGCCCGCCCCATCGACATCCCTAGGTAAAAGGTTGGATTATTCTGGAATAATCTTAAGGTTAATTTATTTTGGGAAAATGGTGTAAAGGTTGGTTTATTAAAAGTAATTTTTCCTTAAAAAAAACAGTCTTCCTGTCAGTTCTCCATTGAAGCGCACTCAACGATTTTATCGAGAAAACTTGTATCCTCCATTGAAACAGCTTCTGAGGCAAGTTGCTGTATCTCTTTATAATCCTCATATCAATTTCACAATCTTGGATTTTATTTAATTCAATTTAATTGTCAGTGCCCTAAGTTTAGGGTTCGAAAATCTCAACTATTGGTTTTAATTACTAAGATTATGAAAGAGCGATTGCGTTGCTAGAAAAGAAAATTGTTGATTATTGAACCAAATATCCCCATAATCATGTGATTTTTCGAGATAATTGGATCAAATTTGGTTGCTAGTGTATTGCACAACCCTTTAATGTTAGGATTGAACTATGAAATTTACTGGTGTTTGTTAATTCAAGCAATGAATCGATGGAAGACTCGAACGTTCAAGTGTCTCATATTTGTTTTTAATTACTACTGTAATATTATGAAAGATGATATCCAGTGATTTTATTGCTAGCAATTTGATAATTGAATCAAATATCCCTAAAATTGTTTGATAATTCGATCTAATTTGGTTGCTAATGTATTGCACAACCCTGTTTAAGAAATTTTTGTTTTCAATTTCTTATGTTGATCAGAATCTGTGAATCAACCATGTCTTGTGAACCTAATCAAGCAAACAAGTGTCGACCGAATCAAGCAAAGATACCTAAGAATCGAGTAATCATTCATTGGAAGACTAGAACGTTCAAGTGTCTCATAATTGGTAATCCTGGAACTGGTAAGAATCCCAAATCCCAATTTCCTTGCTTTTCATTTTTGTTAAAATTGTCTTTTGATGATTTTTTTATTTTATTTTGCAGGAAAAACTAGTTTTATGAAGAGGCTTCTTTGTCAGGGCTTCAATGAAGATTATGAACGTGAGTGTATTTATCTAACATGGGATTAGAATGTAAAGTTTACTGCTTGGAGCTTTTCTGTTTTAGCTACTTTGATATCTATCTGTGTTTATGGTGTTATTGCTCAACTAAGAATTATTATACTCGTTTCTCTTTCCTGTGTAATGCCATTGTCTGTGACGCATTTGATTGGATTTGACGGAACGCAATTCTCTCAAACCTGTTAGGATACTTTATAATTAGTCTCTTCCATCATATCGTAATTTCTTCTTCGCTTTGCTTTGTTGTCCAACTATCCCTTATGCTAAGTGTCTTTCTATCTAGTTGCACACTTCCATCACCCCTTAACTGTGACGCATTTGATTTCAATCCTTTTGATTCATTATCGTAAACCAGATTTTATGTTTTTGTGCAACCAAGCTCTTGATTTCAGAAAATATGTTTCTTGTAATACTTCTTTCATTTAATACTTCAAATTGTCTTAGAAAACAACTTAATAGTACAAGTTCCTGTTTAAGGAATCAACGGAGATGGTTATATTAAGCTGTTGAATTGATAGATGTCATGTCATTACTTATGAATCAACACCAATGCTATGAATTAGGTATCTCAGAAATTAATAATCAAGAATGAGAATGTAAGTAGATTCAGTCTTACTCCAACTGAGTACCAAATATTCAGTCTTACTCCGACTTAGCTTAAACCCTCTACATTCCAACCAATGGAGGCAAAGGTTGGAATCTAGAGACTTTAAGCTAAGTCGGAATAAGACTTAATATTTGGTTTGTCGTTTTGGTACTCACAGGGGGACAAACAATGAAGTGGTGAGTTTGGATGGAAAGGATTTGACTATGAGTGAATGTTTTTGTAGCCTCAAGCTACTACCTTGTAACCTTTCAATCATCCAGTCTCTTCATATTATTGAGTAAAATAGTTAATCCATTACAATGTATGGTTTTGTTAATGAATTGTGTTTCCTATTTAGCGACAACCAAACCTGCTGTTCAAACATTCAAGTTCAGAACATCTCGTCTTCCAGAACGCAAAAGAATTAGGCTTCAGTGCTACGAGTATCCGATGACGGAGGGATTCAATGACAAATTTTTGTAAGTTTTAATTATTTGGACCGATTAGCTTTCCTTGTCCTTTCAATGTTTATTGTTTTCTAATAAACCTCAAATTTGGTTGATGCAGCAAAGAGAGGGACTGTATTAATATGGATTGTGCTATCATCATGTGTGATATTACTGACGAATCGAGTATGAAGCCTGTTGATGACTGGATTGAATTATTTAAAAGGTGTGTATACTCATATGTTATGAAATCAACACATTCCCTATTGTTGATTTTTAAGTTTTATTATTTTCCTGGTAATTTTTGATTATTTGTGTTAAAATTTGAATGCAGATATGGGAAAGAAATCCCAACTATTGTTTGTGGAAATAAAGCTGATTTGATACCAATTGGGGTAGTAAAGCCAATCGGCTACAATTCTAAGAGTAACAAGGTGGTGTGGACTCCTTGTTCAGTTAAGACCTTGAAAGGTCTTTGGGTGCCTTTCACTTATATTGCCAGGATGCTGACCACTGGGTAATTTATTTATATTTTTGGTGAAAGTTTTTCATAACTATTTCTTTTTTTCGTTTTTATACATCTAACTTGTATCCTTTTGTTGTTTTAGACCTCATGACCTTCCTTACTCTTTCTTCAATGAGATGGCTAGGAGAGGCCTTCCCCTTCATAGATGAAACCTTATTGCAATATATTCAAGAGTAAGCATTCTGATGGACTAGAGCAGCTTGGAACCATCTAAGGAGATGCCTTTAGATTTTGATCAAAACTTCATTGTGCCTCAGGGGCTTCTAAGATACAAGTGTTATAACTACTTGTAGGATCGACATTGGGTGTTTTTATCTCATTACAAATATGTGATAAATCGTTTGTTTAATAAGGGTTTAATTATGGTAATCAAGCCATCTATGAACTTGCATTTCTAAAATTTATCGGATCATTCTCGGTAAGTCGGTAACACTCGTATAGATTATAACACTTAGCACTGTAGGTGTCAATTGTCACACCTTATGCCCATATATTGTGTATCTAAGTGGCAGCAATCCTCCATTATTTCTACTACTAGAGTGTACCCGTACAAATTGCACGGGATATATATTTTAAGAAAGGTATTAAAGAATATTATAAAAAAGAATTATATTTCAAATAAAAATAGATTTTTGATATAGTATGTTTTACCTAACAATGTTGGAAGATTTTTAAAGTGGAAAGCTAAACATTGTTTTCGAATCTCTAATTAATGCCCGCAAAACAACCTAAAATTATGATTCAACTTATATCCAAATTGTTCTCAAAATTGACTCGATTTGATATTAACTCGATTCGAAAACATATATAGGGTGTCCAATTGTGCTCAACATGTGACATTGACTTCATATATCTGGTGTCATTCATTTAAAAACAAATCTGAAGTGTTGGTTACTCCCATTGTTTTTAAGATTACACCATTTACGTACTTTTAGGTTGTTCTTTTCTTAAATAATTACTATCTCATTTTTCATTTGTTTTACTATGGCCCTCTTCTTCTCTTACTAATTCATTCATCAATCCAAATGCAAAAAATTTCAAATGTAATTTACTCACTCAATACAACTTTTAATAAACCGAGGAAAAAGGTATATAATGAGCTAATATTTTGGGGACGTAAGAATTACTTATTTTAAACAATTTTCATAATAAATTTTCTAACTTTCTCAACCAAAATTGTATTAAATTAACTAGGGTATAAATTCCTGCAGACGCCCACAATATGTTTGGGGGCTATGTTGGGTTTGGCATTGTTATAAAGGATGCATTGGGAAAGGTGTTCGTTTTAAAGTTTTTTGTATCCCTCGAGAATCAACAACATTGTGTTGTAACTCATGCCAATGGTCACCTGCAAAAATAATGAATATTCCAATCACCAAAATATTCATCTCCGACGATCAAATTAGTCACTAAGAAGGCAAATGTAGAGCTAAGAGAGTAAGAGAAAACTAGAGAGAAGTTAGAGCATTTGAAACTATGCCTTAAATTATGCAATAAATTAAATGAATTGAAACATGTCCCATCAATATATGATTGAGAGTATTTATATCCCTCTAGCATAGCGTGCTCCCAAGTTTTTTAACCTAAAAAGGCACGAACACTTTGACTACATAATATGTGAATGCATGACACATATTAAGGGTTGTGCCATGAGCATGTCTCGCTTTTTCATGGGCTTTTGAGTCTTTCGTCATTTGAGCAACTTTTAGGTTGGACACCATGTTTCAGTTAATTATTTTATAAGAAAAACTCTTTCAATAATGTTTGTTCTTATAAAATAATTTAATATTTAATTTAGTAGGTTGTGAAAGTAAGAACTCGGTCATGTATGTTGAGTATACAATGACATACAAAAACTGTTTGGAGAGAGAACTCTAATAAGAACGTATTATGTTTGTTGCTTTTATTAATTAATAATTATGTCTCATCTATCTGAGAAAGTTAGAAGCTTATATTCATCAATTAGTACTGGCCTTGTTTGGTGATTAGCTTCTAGCTGATTGATATAACTGATTGTATTAACTGGTTTGACTAGCTGGTTATATTAGCTTATTTGACTAGCTAGTTGTAAATAGCTGATTATGTAAAAGTGTTTGGTAAATAGCTATTTATTACTAGCTGTTTCAATGTATTAAATACCCAAAAAACTAATTTTCCAATTAGGTATTTGCAAAAAGCTCTAAAAATGAGCTTTTTCAAAAAGAGATTTTTATAATCAAAAAGCTCTTTTAATAAGTTATTTACCAAACACCCAAATTAGCTTTTTAAAATGGTCAAACATCTAATAGTAATCAATAACCTAAAAGCTTTCTAAAAATCTCTTTACCAAACAACGCCTATATCTGTGCAATTATGCCTCTTTCCAACATGTGCAATCAAATGTATAAATAAAATTATTAAAAAAGTATTTCATTTCACCAAACTAATCTTAGGCAAAAGACTAATTTATTATTGCACAACAAAGATCAACAAATACGTAGTTCTGCCTACCAATTTTTCACAAAAAAAGTTGAAGTTTTTAAGATGAAGAAAAATGGAAGTAAGAGTATATTTTGCATTATTCTTGTTAGTTACGCATGCATGCATTAATAAGATTCCTCCATTACTACTAAAGATTGGCAACGGGTCGTGTCGTGCCGCGGTGGTGGGCGTGTCGTGTCGTGCCTAAATTTGGCACACCTCAGCCCACGGCACGGCACGGCCCACGTGCCTGGCGGACCGTGCCGTGACGGGCCGCGGGCCAAACCGTGCCACTTTTTTTTTTTTAGATTTTTAATTTTTAAAAAAATGAACGTAAATAAAAAAAACGATATATAAATATTTTTTAGTACATCTTAATTTTATATAAATAATGTTATTAATTTATGTTTACGTTAATGTTAATATATTTTGTTTTGAACAACTTTATTTTAATTAAGGTTATATAAATTATTTATCTAATTATGTTTAAGTTTATATAAATAATTTTATTAATTTAGCAAAAAACAACAATACATATAATAAAAATTAAATTACCAGTGTCGTGCAGGCCGTGCCACGTGTCGTGCCAGCGTGCCCGTGCCGTTTCCCATATTTTTTCGCGGCACGGCCTATAGGTGGGCCGCGGTGCCGTGCCGTGCCGGGCCCGTGCCGGCACGGCACATGCCCATCTTTAATTACTACTCCCTCCGTCCCTAAATTACATTCTTCCTTTCTATTTTTGGTATTCCAAAATTACATTCCTCCTTGTGCCAAATTACAATGAATATGATTGGTTAAAAAATTTCAATTAGGAGCATGTGATTGGTCCTTTTTTTTGCAAAGGATTGATGACATGTCATGAATAATAACTAATCTATCTTTGTACTTTCCATTGCACTATCTAATTATTGTTATTTGTCTAATTTTTCCCTCCTTAATTCTAAATTTCCAAAGAGGAATGTAATTTAGAGATGGAGGGAGTACTTTACTAGTAGTCCGTACTTTTTATATGGACCGCGCAAAACAGAAGATGACAGTTGGTCACAACTGCCATAAAGTCAACGACATATCTTTGCTTCAATACTTGGAGGCGTGTGTTGTGTACTTGTGTGTAACGCTAGACCACTTGTCCACTTCATTACCTAAAATGGACTTTTCTTTTATTTGTTGAGTCCTGGTGTATCGAGTGTCCGCTTTGATATAACGTTACAGAAGTTACGGTAATGGACTAATGGTAATGATTTTATTTTGTACTTCATTTATTTGTTCAATAATGAGTATCAAATAGTTTAATGATGAAGTGCCCAGTAAATGATGAGACGAATTAATTTGAATTATTATCTATTGGGTTTAGAACCATGTGAGGGTAGGGTAATACCGTAATATAGAAATGTGTTAGGCGACTAGGCGAGTAAGAATATGAGGAAATTGCCCCTTTTGTCTACTACCCAAGTCTACCAGAGATTTGGAGTCATGTTGGGATAGTAGTGTTCGTGTTCCCACTCTAGTACTAGTTCATTTAGCTACATTTGAGTTATGTGATCTTGTTTGGGTAGGGGTTGTCACGAAACAATAGTTGGTGCTGTCATGACTCATGATCTCATTGTATAGATGAATAACAGTGTGTAGTAAATTAAACTTCTCAACTAATTTACTTTGCAGCTGTTACTGTCATTAGGAGCAAAAATGGACCGTTGGTATATTATAGCTGGAGGAAGACGGAGAGAGACATACGGATGAAGTTTTGTTATGCACCTGTCAGCCAAACAGATCAACTATGGCACATGTAACACCAATTGTTAGGATATGAGCTATGATGCTGCACCAGAAAGCAAAAGTGCTGGGGAGAATTGTGGAAGTCTAAGGAATCGTCATTGAAACTTGAATTGAGGACATTTCTATGGTAAAAAAGTACCCTCTAAGGAGTCAATTGCAAGAAGAGCTGCAAACTTGAACATAATTCAAGCAGTTAGTAAGATCTGTTTCTGAAGCGGGAAGTTCAGAATGAGTATAGGGTTATTTTTCGGGGAGTATTATGTCTAGCTGCATAAACTTGAGTCCATGCCCATCTGACATCATTCTTTGTATTCTTGTAGCCTCAGATTAGGAGGCTAGGGTTGGGGAGAGCCCGGAAGGGGGTGAAGGAATGACAAATGCATCCAATATAACATGCGATATGAAACTACTCCAGAGCAATAATTACAATCCACTGCATAAATTCATACAGAGCAGCCTGAGCAAATGAACTCAGATACCAGTTTCATCACAATAATATTCAGTAACTTAATTTGCATTGAAATTCTTCATACAAAGTATATGATTTACATTCATAACAGTACTTGTGTTGTGAATCTAAACCTTAACATCTGCAGTATACAAACATATTCTGTGTATGTAGAGATGTAATTATGTGCAAACATCCTGTCATTTTTGTTTATGTGAATGATTCGAAGCATAGTAAATGCCAATGGTGCAAAGTAGGTAGTTATCTTTTCTAAACCTAGAATACAGGACCAAAACAAGGCTAATACAAAACTGATTAGATCACGCTAATCACGGCTAATTACATGGAACTAGACAATCAACTTAAATCAGCTGAAGCTTCCATGAGACCAATTCTAAGGCCTCAATCTGTACAAAGCTCAGCAATGAACCATAATCTCCCTTTCAGATATCTTTAAGACTATCAAGTATCAACAATTAACACAAACTTCATCTGCAATCAAGAAAAGGCAACAAATTGCAGTCAAGATTCAAGAGACTTGTGAAAACGCAGCAAATAGACTTTCAAGGGCTTGAAGTTACCAGGTACATTCAGTTTCAAGCATTTAATTTGTCTTATTTACAAATGTAGCATCGAAGGATTAACATTGTTAGTCAAGCAGATAAACATCCAATATCGAATCAGTCCAACCACTCAAGATTAACAGCGCATTTTGTGAAACCAAATCTTCCAAAGAACATTAGGCTGACCGCTGACATCTACTATGGTCTATGGTTATTAGGACTAATCATCTAATGTTAGCCCTTAAAAGAAGTAACTTCCGAATAGTTAAACAGCCAAGTACGAAGTATAAGCAACTAAGCAATGAAAAAGTGTCAAACAATCATGGATAACAAGCTTGTCAAAAAGCTAAGCAAAATTGACAATTGGAAAGCCTTTGTTTAAATAATGCTCCTCAAGCAACGCCTAGAAGAAAGCTGAATAACCAATCTTTCACTGACTCGGATATAACTAATTAATTAATCCTATACAAACCTAAATCACTGTACGGTGGTATCATCCTAAAGGCTAAAGCTTCTTTTCAAGGCAGAATCCTATCTTACAGTATGCTTCGCCCATATTCATTTGTTTTTCCCGAAAGACATGGATTTAGTATTCTTTTAAAACATTTTAATTCATTATCTTGAGCTTTCCTAACTTTGAGGATTCAAACTAATGTAGAATTATATTTCCTATTAACATTGGTGGGAATTTTGAAGTGATCACACTAAACCATTACCATCCATGAATAAACAATAGTAGCAATAGTGATTTCTCACCAGCTTACTGCGAAAGTTTGAATATCAATTTTCAGCACACTAAATCACAGATAACAAATTTGTATGGGATTAAGTATATACTATATAGTACAAGCCAATACATCCATGTCAACTATTCAATACCAAATTACCAACTACTCCCTCGGTCTGGAAACAAGAAAAAAAAACACCAATTTACTCTCTGCCGCCTCCACCACTACATTTAGGTGTGTTTTCAGACATTGCAAAATAACGTGATTATTAATTCCAACAAAGGGAGTGGATCATAATTGTTGCTACTTTAAATTCATACATTAGCAAGTTAAACAGAAACAAACAAAACAAAGGCGGCTTCTAAAACTTAACTTTAAAGTTTTGGATCATTTGGTATGTCAGTATGTGTATTGATGCAGCGCAAAGAAAGATAAAGGGCAGGAACGTAAATATCAAGATGCCATATTTTCACAGACATGAGTTGCAGAAATGATTACCTTTAGCAACCACACTATCAGCAGGGACAACCATAGGAAGAAAAGTATTCAATGAATCTAATTGGCATGCTTCCTGATCTTTCTCCACAAGGAAACTCTTAGTTCTCTCCTGAATACTGATCAACACATTATTCCAACTATTTACTCTCGAACGAACCGGGAGGCCAACGTTCATGTCTGCCAAATCCTCTGCTTTCACCTTCAAACAACAAACAAACATCACCATAAATATTTAGTAGGCCTTTTCCCCCTATTTTTTGTGATTAGACATGTTAATAAGATGTCTTAACTTGTGCAAATGTGAAATTTGCCACAGGATTTGATACATAATTGACAGAGGTTTTTTTAAATAACAAACATAATTCGATCTCAAATCTTACGCACCACCCCAAGGTTGGGTATCAATTGTCAAAAGAAAAACATTTTTACAAAGGTAAAAGGACAGTTAGGATATCCTTAAAAGAATCTAAGCATATGTTCGCACAACATGCACCAAACCGTTTAGCTTATTTCTTTAATCAAGAACCAACAAGCATAAATTATTCAGTAATCAGCCCAACCCCATAAAAAACTATTTCTTTTCTGGTGCTGTGATTCCTGAATCAAGGGCCATAATTAAGGTGCAAACCTTAAAACATTTACTAAGCAAAAGCTAGTCAATCATAATTATGATTTATGAGTAATTTTAAACCCCACCAAACAATCATGCACTAAAACAAAATTTATAGCTCATGACAAAATCATGCGTCAATCAGGCAACATATCATTTTCAGGCAACATATCATTTTCCTCTACAAACAGGAAAATATGTCAATTATGACACACTTTCACCACTAATTTATCTTTTTGATATTATACCTTTTGAAACCATTTACTTAAATAATACTAATTATAGCAAAATTCCGGTGCTTTTATCCATAGTTTAATCTCTAATAAAATCGATATTAATTATCTAATCGTCCATATCCTCAAATCAACCCTTAATTTGATTTACCAAAATCTAGCTAAAAATAGTTAATTCAACATAAATGAAATTAAAATGGAGTGTTTTACAACATTTCGTTGGTTATAACAATATTTCAACAATAGATAAACCAAAAGAATACAATATAAATGAAAAATCAAGGATATATTATATCATACCTTTAAAACATCCTCAGGAAAAGCACCATCAAGCAGAAAAATGAGACAAGAACAAAACCCTTTAGTAATTTCCGAATCACTATCAGCCCCAAATCTCATCCTCCCCACCTCATCAACCACCACTTCTAGCCAAACTTGGGCGGCGCAACCAGGAACTCGGTTCTCCGGCGACCGAGTCGACTCACCGAGTCGAGGCAAAACCGCAGCATAATCTAGAAGCCTCTTAACCCTATCAATCGGTTCCAGAAGAGACCGGAACTCGGTAACCAACCTCGATAACCTCGAAGAAACAACCCCAGATGATGAAATGGGGGAAATTCCATGAATTTCATCTGGGTATGGATTTAAATTGCAAAATGAGGTGAATTTTGAGATGGGTTTTTGACCTAGATTTGAAATTTTTACAGAGAAATTGGAGAAATTTAGGGGTTTTAGAGTGGAAAGAGATGATTTTTGGGGTGGGTTGTTGAATTTGTTGGAGATTGTGTTAGAACAAGAGCAATTGAATGAGGGTAAAGTTGGAAATTTGGTGGTGAGGGACATTGCTAAGATGGTGGAGAAGATTCAGGAGAGAGAAAGAGTTCAAAAATGAAGAATTGGTTCGATTGTTCTATATATTTGCAAGAGAGATGATGAAGTTTGGGAAGAGGATGACTAAAAATGTTGGATTTTGTAGTTCTTATATGTTTACAATTAATATAATTAAGGCGCCAAAAGAATGGCCTAAAATTCTTTTCCTTTTCTTGTCTTATTTTTAATTTTGCAAAATGAAACTAAGTTTAGTAGTGAAGCTTTAATAGAGAAAATATCTTGGGACGGAGGGAATAGATTCGAAAAAAGATGTATTTTTGGGAACTCGAGAATGGTATTCTAATTTTGGGATCAATTTGTATTAATATCTAATGGAGTTTTGTATTTCATCTAAACATAAAATTCCTTTTTTTACAGGAACACTTATAAAAAAGAGTATTATAGATTTATAGTACACTCTAATTTAAGTCCTTCCAATTACTTGGGGTGGCTGGGATTATTGGGAAAGTGGAAATATGATTTATAAAGTATAGGAATATGCAACGTGATTACGTGATGTAATTCCTTTTATATGAAAACAGATTTGAGAAATGGGAGATGCTAACGCAAGGCATTATGTCATCAAAAGCCTTTTAAGTTTTAACATACTCCCTTTGTAACTAAAATAATAAAAATGGGCTGCGAAGGATTAGCGTCTTTTATTGCTTACTCCAACTTTGGGCCATCTGGAATTTCGAGCATAAACCAATATGCATAATAAGGTCCTCAGAGTCTCAGACCCTGTTGGTTTAACAGAATTTTGTTGTATGGGCCAGCCACAACATGTTGAAAAATTGCTTCAAAATGGCTTTTTTTTTTTTTTTTTTCTTTAAATGCATGATTGATAAATGACATGTATAAACACAAAAGACCAAACTACCCTTACAATAATCTACGCTCCTACCCCTACCGTCCCATCTTCTTCCTCTTCCTAAACTACAGTAGAAATGAATATGATGAATACAGCAAACCAACTAGCAGCTTCATCATTATTTGGAACTACAATTTTTGTTCTTCATTATGGTTCTTCCGTTGCAGTTGGCTATTTAATTGTATTGCTTATTAATGATTGAAATTTTTTTTTTAAAAAAAAAACAAACATATTGGTTTTATCATCTATAATTACCTAGTTGGTAGTAGCCAGTAGGCTTGGACTACCAGTACCCGAATCTGGCAACACAAGAATTAAACATAAAAAATTTTTATATACATCCCATGTACATCGAGGTAACTTTTATTGAATTTAAGGTCATTTTTAGACTTTTTTGGGTACTTTTTATCAATAAAGTATAAATGTCTTTTATTTATATCAGGGTAACTTATATATAATGGGTAACTTTCATTCATTACAGGGTATACATCCGATATTTGTCATTATTGTACGTATTAACCATTTCAAATCAATTGGAGATAGGTGGAGTGGTTCACCAACCTTACACTTCGTAACTTTGTAATTAAATATCTTTTTTTTTCAATGTAGGAAAATTAGTCCTAACTCATATATAAATTTTTTTTCCCTAACATTATTAGATGGAAAACTGATTAAGGGGACGTTTGATTCGCAAAGTGGTATGAGTTTAGAATCAAGAATGGGGTTCAGTTGGTTTCGGGTTGGAACTTGATACTTAATACCATGTGTTTGGTTCAATTATGAAATGTAATCTCATCCCCTTAATACTATGTATTTGATACATAAGGGAATGAAATGAGCCAAACCCACCTCCCCCCTGAGGTTTTTAAACCCCATATCTCATGGGTTTGAGGTATGGGTTTAAAATTCATGCTTTTGACACCAAACATAATGTATGGGTTTTAGTCATTCTAACCCATACCTCATACCTATATTCAGCGAACCAAACACCCCCTAACTAATCGTTTGCTTGGACTTATAGGCCAACAATGGCAAACATACAATTCAAACTATTTTTAATTAATGTGTCAACAAGCTCAACATCTATACAATGAATCATTCATGTGGGCAATATTCATTTTATTGGAGAGTAATCAAAAGATTGTATAATTTTTAGAAGACCTGTCAGATGTCGTATTATTGTTGACAATATTTATAAAAAAAATAGTGGGGGAAAAAATGAAAAATCTAGATTAATTAAAGTCTACGTTCTTTATCAAAATTTTAAGCTAAGGAAGTAAAATATTTTTAGATGCACCCTTGTAGTTAAGATACTATTTGATTTTTTTTTTTTCCTCATCTTTTTTTTTAAACAAAATCAATTCATTAATAAAAAATTAAAAAGTCATACGACATCTACAAATGAAATCTAAGTTAACAAATACATAAAATTGAATCAAATAAAGGGTTCCTTTATCAAAGCTATGATCATTGAAAAGATCTTGCATTGTGGTACATCCCTCGCACACATCGCTGAAAAACGCAGCCTTTTTGAAGAGACGGTTTAACGATTTATTATAGTCGTAAGGATGATTATTATATGATTCGCTTGAACGCATTTGAGAATTCGACAACCGTTGCAATACTGAACAAATGTTTACCAACGAACTAATAAGAACTAACGACTCCGCCATAGGGAGACATTCCACCATAGGAAGATGACGACTATCTACACTACTCGTGTAGATTTATTGAAACCTAAAAAAGTACAGTAACAATAAAGAAAAACCCTTTTTAAATTGTAAATACCCTTTTTTATCCTTTTTAAATTGTAAATACCCTTTTTATCCTCAACTTAAAATTATAAAATGAGGAAAAAAATTATTAGTGAATACATCTACCTTAGCTCTGCATCGAAGTCCATGTATAAAACTCTAAATAACGTAAATTAATGACTTCATGTCACACGAGCCAAAGTAACCCAGCTTGGTGGAGGCCAAGAAAGTAGCTGAGTATCATCCAAATATTCTTCCAACAATCCAAAAATTCCTTTTTCAAAATCAAAAACACCAACTTCATCACTTTTCCACTCAAAATCATCCATTTTATCCAAATCTCCCACTTTAATCTCCGAATAACATGAATCCTTATTGTCTAAGTTCTTAAAATGAAAGTATATGCAATTACCTTTGCACCCTTTTAAACCAATAGCGGGAAATGAAGAATGGTTGCTCATAAAAATTGCATGCCCTTCTAAATTCTTAACCAAATTCCACTTTTGTTTATCCTTATCGAGCTTGAAAATCTCAATCCCGTGTACCTTTATCATTTTAGGAGTAATATCGGTATACAGGTCTATCAATAATAGATCATTAGATACTTTTACTAGACATTTTTTATCGCCACCAATAATAGCTATATTTACCAATGTTACTGTAACGGAATAATCAACAACTTTAATGGCTACAGTCCTACCCGAGTTGGTAATAGCATAAAATGTACCATCAAACTCTACTACATCAACGTAATTTAACGACCAATCATTAACAAATATGCTTCGATCATCATAACCTAAAGTGTAATCATCCAAAAACGTCCATGATTTGATTTTGGACTGGTACATGAGTAGCTTACCCGTGTTATGTGTACACAAAATAACATAATCATCATTAACATTATTAGAATTATTAAGGAAGGTAAAAGCTACCTTTTGTTGCTCCATGTTGTAGTAATCCATATTTTTTGTACTAGGATTACTAACGTTACGTAAGACATACTCACAACCCAAATCCTTGATTTTAATGTTGGTTAGATCCAACTTCCTAGGAAGATATGAAGCTAACTGTTTGATGAGGGTCCTAGAGAAAGGGTTGAACAAATGGACCGCCCCCGGGTTGTGCTCCTCGGTCTTGATGAGCCACCCGGGGCCATCGTCGTTGTCAAAGGAGGCAGAAAGATGGCAAAATGTGTGTTTGGTGAGTCGGAGGTCACAGTTAAGGAATTTTATAGGTGGAAAAAATATGGGTAGTGTTTGAGGGATGGCAGACCGCCATGTGGAACAGACGGAACGAAAACGACAAGTGTTGAATGGGGTGTCAAAGCCGGTGGCAATGAGATCGAGGAGCTCCGAAGGGAGATCAGACCAATATGCCATGGTTTATGGTTTGTGTGCGGGGAGTATATATAAGCAAGGTTTTTTTTTTTTTTTTTTTTTTTTTGGACTAGGAGTATAGGTATTAAGTTGAATAGATATGTGCTTTCTTTGGTCTAGACGTGTAGTATATAAACAGAATCAAGAAAATGTGGCAGCCCATGCAAAGTACTTTAACAATCTATAATTAATTAATTACCTGTAATTAAAACTTAAAGGGACAACATGGAATCGTCATGTGTCATCTTTTCCTCAAAATGATTAGGCGCCACATGTGTATTACGTGTCATTCCATGTGTTCTATCTTTTTCTTGATATGAAATGATTCCACTGCCTTATATCCATTTATTGCGAATTGTTTTGCTTGATTTACTCTTGATAATAATCATCAATCTTCAATAGGATGTATGGAGCAAATATTAGTGCCTAATTTAATTTGGTAACTGATAGACTTATTCCAATTTTCGCCTAATTTAATAGCTTTATTGTTTAAATTTATTTCCATTTAGTGGTTATGCTTGATTTACTCTTCATAACAATTATCTATCTAATCTTCAATTAGAACAAGGGATAGTGCCTAATTAATTTGGTACCTGATGGGTTTATTCCAGTTTTTGGCTAATTTGGTGGTTTTATTGAATGATTATTGAACTAAATGTCTATGCTCATTTGAGTTTGGTCTTTGTATTTTATGTTTTGTATTTTTTTATCAAAACTTCAAATGGAAATTAAAACCATTATTGTTCACGTCATTTATTTTACTGTAACGTTTGGTTATTAATTCCAGTGAGTCAGTGAGCAAGGAAGAACCCATTAATTTTTAGCTAGTTTTGTGGATTGAATAATAGAACTAAATAATATTGCTCATATGTGTTTAATTTTTGTACTTGATGTATCTTATTTTTGCTCAAAATTAAATAGAACCCATTATTTGGTCATAGTGAAATAAATTTGGCCATTAACCCGGCCCTTCCTATATTGCTAGACTATTGTAGTAAATCTGTCATCGAAACCATTGTAGGTAAATTATTTTTGGTGTGTAGCTTAAAATTTCGTTTATTTTAATTTATGTGCCGAGTATTTTTTAATTGGTGCTAATAATTTCTGCCTACTTATGTACTATTAGATTTGTTGAAGGTCAAATTGCATATTGAACGTTATTCTCTCTTCTCATAAGTCATAAGTCATTTTTGGATTTTTATTATTGAATTTGTCAATTAAGGGCATGTTCTCATTGACTGAACTCAGCTGAACTGAACTGAACTGAAATGAATATTTTATAAGAGAACGAAATTAGGAGTTGAGCTGAACTGAACTGAACAGAACTGAACTGAATTTCAACGTAAGATAACAGGGCCTTAATGCTTGAATTTGAATGCATGAATGAATTTTATGTGATAATTTTACTCGACGGGAACCTCATTTGTTATAAATTGGAAAAAAAATTATAAATTCATGATGAACGGGGGGTATTGCCCTAGACCAATAACTAGTTAATTAATCAATGCGAAACACAAACCTTTACATAAAGAGTGTACATGATAAATTATGTACATCTGAAAAATAAAATATAAATCAAAATAAATAAAAGTTATTTATATAAAATGAAAGTTACCCTGGATTAAATAAAGTAAGTTGTGCTTTATCGATACAACAAGTTTTTGGTCCTCCTTTCACCCCTAAAATCATCAAATAGCTTTGTCAAATGCGATTAGTAACCTCTCGAATAACCCCTCTAGTAACCCTACTTAAGTAACCCCAATCAATTAATTTCTCTAGTAACCCTACTTAAGTAACTCCTCAAGTAACTCATCTAATAACCTCTAGTACCCCCCCCCCAGTAACCACTGACCAAGTAAATAACCCTAACCCCCTTAGTAACCTCTAACCAAGTAAGTAACCCCTAATCCAACACCATCTCAAAGCCTTAAACTCCACCACCCCACCACTTGCTGCACCTCACTCATCACACAGATAAGCCACTACCCCACACCACCACCTCACGCCACTAGCCCCAGCCCCAAACAACACGCCACCAGCCCCTAACCCACGAAACCCACCATTAACCTGACTGAACCCGAACCCGAACCCACACCCAAAACCCACCCTTACCCTGACCGAACCCATAACCCACGACGACGAAATTACCCTAACCATGACCAGCCCCTAATCAATGACGACGACAGTTGGTAGATCGGATGGAGAAGAGGAGGAGAGAGAAACGAAGACAACGACGATTCGGGTTGGAGCTTCGAGGAAGTCGGTGCTCGACCATAGATGGAGGAGAAGGAGAGGAGAGGAGAGAGAGAGAGAGAGAGAGAAAGGAGGCCTTCTCCTTTATGTAAGGCCAGCCGTATATAAAACTTTGTGTTATCGATATAGCTATCCAATTTAAATGAGTAAAATTTAAATCTCATTGAGTCAAAATTAGAATATCACACTTGAAAACTTTCCATTGCCTATGTATTTTAAAATCGTACTAGGTTGAAAGTTGCTCCAAAAAAAGTTAAAAGTTTGCCTAAATTGATTAAAAATTGCCCAAAAACTATTTAATGTACACTAATTTTATTGTAAATCGGTGTACACAAAAAATTTTGAAGCTAATAAAAGGGTGAACCTGTTATACTATTTAAACTTCAATGTCGACTGTCTTTGATAAATACAAGTAATAAGGATCAGAGTATACAAATAATAATCTTGTATGACCATGTTGAATATGTTTCAGTGCATACTTGTAGTTCATAATATATCACATCTTTAACAAAAGTTACTTCGTACTAGTATAAGATTAGAATCATTACTACTCCGTATTAATAAACAAAATCATACATTAGATATTGAATTAAACATACGAGAAGATCAGCAAGAATTTAACGGCTCGAAAGACTATCCACGAACAATAAACATGCTAAATTGACAGAATAGCTAATGTTATGGATAGAAAAGGTCCTTACATAAAACAGATTAGAAGTTTACAAATTAAATACGTACAAGTTATTATTTATTAATTATCAATTGAATTTGAATAATTAAAGCTTACTAATCAAATACGTACAAGAAATCTATATCGATAAGTACTATATATTTGAAGGTGACAAGATTTGAACTCAAGACATCAAGTATCAAAACTATATTGCTAGCCACTAATCTATACCATATTATATAGTACTAAAAAATTATTAAAATTAAATATAATTAAGGATTTTAATCATGAAATTAATGTAATAACTCAGGTTATTGCCTGGGGCCTGAAAATTAATTTGAGTTATTAATTATGTACAAAAAAATGTTGAATGGTTTGGCAATATTGTCAATTGAAAACTATGAGAGGGAGATATACTAGAAAATATCAATGTTGATTTAATTATAAATGATTGTGTGTCACAAATTGTTCGAAGACATCAATTTTAAAGATTTTTTTAAAAAAAAAAAAAAAAAATGAAGCAGGGGTTATTTTTCGGAGGTAGTAATTAAGTGCTTAGAACTCAAAAAATAAGCGCCACAACTGTAACATCGTTGCACATATTCTCCTTTCTTTCTCCTTGCTCAAGGTTGTTAAGTAAATTAGTTTTCATAATCTATTGCATGCAAAAAAACCCGCGCCGTTAAATCCGACTGTTTCGAACCGATCCGAAAAAAAATTGAACCATTTAAAACCCGTAATCTGACCCAATTTTTTTCAACCCAAAACTGACCTGAATCGGATTTGATCAAATCGTTACTGTTTACTACCCGTATCGTGTTGAGACCGAACCGTTTCCAATCTGTACCCGTTTTGACTTAGTCGTTTACAACTGTACCCAATATGTTTGTGATCAGATATCTTTTCAACATAGTACTCGATAAACCTAACTTTTATTTGACTTAACTTGATTATAACAAGACCCGTTCCTACCCATTATCTGATTAACCCGGCTCCATAATGATACAACTCCATTTTAACCCAATATGATTTGAACTTGGACCGGCTTCAAATTGGCTAAACCCGTTTTCAAACCGACCAGTTCAATCCAAATCGAATATGACCTGAATCGATAATGACTAGACTCGATTTCACCCGATCTATTTTGAACCGAAAACCATTTTCAACCGAACCAATTAAATCAAACTGATTATGGCCCAAACCGATTACAACCTGACTCGATTAGGAACTGAGTTGTTTTGAACCAAAACCCACTTTAAACTAGCTAAACCCGTTTTCAAACCGATTCTGATTAACCCAAACTGATTATGACCCGAACCTATTACAACCGGATCCGATTAGGACCCGACCCGAATAGAAACCAAAAAAAAAACCCAAAACGAACTGATCCGATAATTTTCAAAACTGACCCAAATCGACCGGTTTATCATTTCAACCCATTATAAATCGACCCGTAACCCGAAACTAATAAACCCAACCCAAACCTGAACCGTTTACCCGAATTGACAACCTCTTGATGCAATCAATTGATTTATACGAAGTTGTTAAGATTGTATTAGTTTCACAATTAGTGATTCGTGGAGGTTGATGCACCATGCGCTTGGTACATCGCTACATTTGTTCCCAAAAAAAAAACAGAAAGAACATTGTATAGAGATGTAAAGAACATTTATCTAAATTGAGAAGAACATTTAGTTAAGAGTTGAAAGAACATGTTATAAAATTGTAAAGATTAAAGAATATATATCAAAAGTGAAAAGAACATATTGTTAAAATGTAATGAACGTGATATTTTTTAGCGTCTATTTTAAAAGAACATGAAAAATATAATAATTGAACATAAGAGATATAAAAAAAAAAAAAAAAAAAAAAAAAAAAAAAAAAAAAAAAAAAAAAGAACATAGAGCTATTAATAATAATGAACATAACACTATCTTATAAAGAACATCATCTTCAACCTTTGTCACATTATTCTCAAATTCAACATCCAGATTCGTCAAATTTTAAAAAGGAAAATAAACAATAAATTTTATGATTACAAAATATTCTAATTCAAATCTAAAATAACACAATAAATGAAAAATAAATAAAAAATTTCATTCAAAATTACCTTAGATCTTTGATTAAGAAATCCACATATTCACCTACATTAACAAATAATTGATGATCAAAAGCATCACCAAACTCGATCTGAATACGCAGCCATCGTCTTCTATAAGTAGAATTTCTTTTTCTCTATATTTTTATGTTTCTCTCTCTGAGATTTTTATTCATCTCTCTAAAGAATTCAAACAAGTGAAATTAAAATATGAAGAAATATACAAATTTCTAAATTGAGATTGGGAAATTATCAAAACTCTTCAATTATTAAAGATTGAAAAACTAGATGTTCTTTAAAAATACTATTACATTTTTTCTATTTTAGTTTGGCTAAATAACAATAATATTCATTACATTATATTATCACGTTCTTTATTAATGTTACGGATGTTCTTTAGATATATGTAAAGAATGTTGGATTTTTTTTTTCACTAAACAGCTATATGTTCGTTATAAAACAACTATTTATGATGTTTTTTATAAAATAACTATATATTTTTTACAAAACAACTATATATGATGTTACTTATGAAACATCTATATGTTTTTTACAAAACAACTACATACCGCCTTTTTTTTAAAGAAAACCAGATGCACAGAACCCGCCTCAAAAATTTCATTAGTTTCATATTGAGGCCAAGCGAAAGTGTTTTCTATATACCCCATTTATTTTCTTACCATTTATTTTCTTAGTCTGGTGCTATTTTTCCCTCTGTACTGTTCGGCACACGTATAATACATACAGCCACAAAACCACCAGATATGTAGGCAACAGGACAATAAGAGAATCATCATAATATTGTGTAAAAGAGTTCATGTCTGCCCTTTGGGCTGGATGCAAAATAAGATTATGAACGCACGAAAACCTTTATTGCCTTGTAACACCCATAATTTCGAGCCATCTCCCGGAGTAAGAAGATTAAGGGGTGCTCTCTATTTCTCCCCACAAACCTTCTTCTCAGGTTTTCAACTTAGCCATTGATCTGTCAAAGAAAAACAAAAAGAAAAATAAAAAGGAATTTAGCCATTGATAAACATTCCGATTCCCATAACAAAGTTCAAGGGAAAAAGCACTAAAAATTTGGAGGTAACCTTAACTCTATAACCAATGCTAATTACTTTGGTTAATTCACTGCTGTTTGCCAGAACAAGTAATGCTGCTCCATGTGCTTCTACATCCATGGAAATTGACCCTTTTCTTATATGACAGTCTTTCCTGCTCCAAACTTCTCCGCATTTGGATTCATCTTTGAATTTTACACCAGGGAGCACCTTTGCTAGATCTGACAGGTGCGTTGTTATTTTTGTCTTCCCTTCGTTCAGATTGAAGAAGGCGAGATACACTTCTCCTGGAAATATAGATGACATATAAAACATAAATACGTCTGAAAGCCAATTTGGAGTACATAAAACTTTGCACAATATGCATCGTTATTAAGTCCAGAAATTGAATCAAACCTTTTCTTCCAGTGGCAACCCAAGAGCGAATTCCTCCAGGGATAGCATTAGCTGAAGAACAAAAAGAAAGAAAGATTAAGGAGCTCATTTAAGTTCATCAATTTTTTGAGAGAGTACAGTGCACTGAAAATGAGAGAGATGCTTCAAATTACTACCTTTAACTGTCTTTATAGTTGCACATAAACCAGAATAACTGTTCGCAAGGGTGCCATTCATATTTAATTCCCACATCTGAAAATTTAGCTGCATTAGCCCTTGATAGAAAAAGTTCTAGTATTGATACACTTCTGTATGCATCAGAATCCGAGTACTCGTAGATAGTCATCTAATAAAATTTTGGACAATATGCATCAGCCGAGTCTCAACATCATAAACTACCTTTGATCCGCTCAACACATTGACATTAGTACATAACTAGCTATTTACCTGTCCAACATGGGCAAGAATGTTTCCAGGGACTTGCACCCTTAATCTCACCTTCGAGTATGGCTCCTCAAAAGGACCACTGCTCATGGCCCGTTGTTGATAATAAATGGCGGTGTGAGAAAATTCCCATGCCAATGCCTATGGTAAGCCACTACCATGAAAACTTATGAAGAAAAACACGTGATGGGAAATGGAGTTGCATCACCATGAACATTGGCACATAACTGATCTCACAAAATTACATACAAGTATATTGCTATTTCTGCATATTATTTAAGCATATAAAATAGATCCCTCAAAGTATTTAAGCATATATAGACACCATTTTAGATCAAAAACTACCTGATTGGCATCCCTTTTGCATGGAGATGAAGAGCCCCTCTTGAACTCTTGTGAAGTAAGTCTTTGTCTAGAAGAAGCCTCAATACAGAGTTTTGCTTCGGAAGTTTCTAATAGATGAGATTTTCCATCAAACTGTGTTCCATAGAGCTCTTTGTCTCTAGAGAATCATTTCATTAGGATCAGTAAAACATAAAGCTAACAATAAGAAAATTCGAAGATTATATTAAAGGAACTAGATTGGTTACGATGTAGCTTGAGCTTTTCTCTTGTATACGCAGAAGGGCGTTTCATTGATTTCAGAATTATCTTTCCAGCAAACTTGGTCAAGACCGTGGTCAAAAGATTCAACTAACCAGCCTTTTGCTTTGGGTTCCTTGCAACTCACAAGAGCCAAAGAACTTGTGTGAGAACTTTGAATGTTTTCCTTATGTGCTGAATGAGATGAGGGGTCACTTTTGGTAGAATCAGAGCTCGTAACGAAAGGAAACTATAAGAGAAAAAAAAAACCCACAAAATATCAGCTCATTAAGTTGAATTTGACAAAGTACTGTTTAAGTTCAGTCTAAAGCAAAACATACCTCCTGGTTATTTGAACTAAAAGCATTGATTTCCAGAATGGTAGGATTAGTGATGAGATTATACGTGGTGTCATCAAGTTTTCTCATATCTCCTCCAAACATAAGCGGAGACTTGGCCATAGCCCACAAAGTTATCTGGAAAATTAAGTTTCACAACCCAAATAGTTGAGAAAATCAAGGTAAAAGACAGTACTGTAAGGAATCACAACTCATTCATACAAGCTTTACCCACCTGAGTTTTCTGCTCATTGAAATTTAGCTTGCAGTTCCTGTGTGGGCCTTCATTAGAGCCTATATGATTTAGTTATTGAAGTCAGTAGTGCTATTAGCTAAACAATAAAATACAATCAAATTAAAATCCTTTTGATGTTTCTATAAAACAAAATTGCATGAGTTTCATGCATATTAACTAGTTGAAATAAAATCCTTTTTGTTCCATGATTGAAGTACCAAAAGATCTAGCATTATTATATCTATTAGCCTATTTTCTAACAAACCAGAACCCCCCGTGTGTCAAGTTGAAGTGAAGAAAGTTCTTATGTCATGGCCCTTAAAGATTAAGCTAGGCTTACTAAAACAGTTCTCATACGAGTATGAAATTTCCTCTATAAACAGGCCACCTTTTGTGGTCAAGCTATATATTGACCATAATATTTTATCATTGTACATCAATCACAAATGTCTTATGATATATCTAAAATAATAATTTTCAAGTCATTACTTAATTAACTTCATTCAAATTAATGGTTTAAGCTAGTAAGGTTTTACCATTCAAGTCCAATGTGGCCTTTTATAAAGTACGGGAGGGTATCTGTGAGTGTGATTACATACCTGGATCAGTGAGCCACCCCAGTGGCAGCATATCTGAGTCAGGCCATGATAACCCCAACAGGCCACTGGATCCTATCATCTTCGCAGCTGCAAAATCTCTGAATAGAGGGAATAGAAAAGAGTAATAATATTAGTAAAGGAAAGTAGCCAAATTGAAAGAAGAAAAGACACTAGATCCACCAGAAGATATGCACATAGATGAACATGACAGTAAGAACCCAATTCACCTTGTTACGTCGAAGTGTGCAGCCACATCTTTCCATGTGTCCCAATCATCTCCTGTTATTCTGTACATATTTACTAATTCACTAATTTCCTTGGCCATAGCAGGTGTGACACTCGTACCAGGGGATATAGAATATAGAATTGGGCGTGAAAATTTCCTAAGAACCTACACAGAGTCAAACATGTTCTAGTAAAAGGTCTAACAGATATAGAGTAGGTTCTATGAATTAGTAGAGTTCTATAATCTCGATACCTCTGATACATAGCTAATTTCTTTTATATCCAAATCATCCCCGAAAATACAATCATTCTTCACTGTGATCAAGACACGAATAGTATGTAAGCAAAATAATGGGCATTAACATAAGACTAAACAACCTAATACTTTATAAATTCACATTCCAGACTTGTGAGTTGTGACAAAATCTTAAAAGAGAGAAAACATTATATCTTACTTGCAGAAGCATATCAGAATGTTGCTGTTATAGAGTTAAAAAAATATTGAAGCTGTACCATTTGAAGGAACAATGACATTCAAAGAAACATATTAACAAGAAGAAATCAAAACGAGATGCAGTAGTAAGCATTAGATATATTTTCCAGTACTGACGAATAGGAATGATCACGTCACACATTTTGTAAGACAATACCAAAACAATCTATATTAAAATGTAGAGCATTTGTACGAGAAGTTTAGTAAGCAGCCATGAAATTACCAAAATCAACTCCCCATTCAGCATATTGTTCATAAAGAGATCGTAAAAATGCTTTTCCTGCTCCAAAATTTGTATTGACACTCATAAACCCATGTGACATCCACGCACATTTCTTTTCTTTCATCCCTATATCACTTGCAGTCCATTTTCTTCCATTCTCAATATAAGCAGCTCCCTGAAAGATTAAAAATACGAAAAACAAAACAATCCATAGTTTATAGTGTAATTATGCCTTGAATGGTCCAAGATTAACTAAACCATTGAAAACAATACCTTACTGGTGTCTAAGATAGGTGTGTTAGCATCTACTGCCTGTGTACTTATTCCGCTCATAACATGAATTCCGAATTTCAACCCCATTTTATGCACTTTTTTGGCCACTTCGGTGAATCCTTTCCCACCCTTGGATGAAGGCCACCTATCAGGGTCAGGAACCAATCTTCCCCATTCATCGATGATATCGAATCCTGAAGAATCTGTATTAGCTCCAGGTACCTTTCTTCTATACCAGAGGTAATCAACCACGACATACTGCAAGGGAATCAGGAAATTGTTGGTTCTAGGTAAAATGTCATTACATAAACATCAAATCTATCACAACACGTACAGACCTCATATCCATGAGCACGAAGCCGTTTAGCGACAAGTTCTGCATTTTTTAGAAATTCTTCTTCAGATATTGTCCAACAGAAGGAGTCATACGAATTCCATCCCCTTGGTGGTGTCACAGCATGTTTTGGATGTGCATGGCTTAAGCCATTAGATGATATTACCCTGTTAACGCAACATTAATGTTAGCTCATCACACTTCTAAGCTCACCACATGTTAACAACAATACAATATAATCCCTTCAACTAAGGGTATCTTAGTATCTTCTTTCAATGCAATTTTTCAAAAAATTAAAGCTTCTTTAACAAAAATTAGTAGCATCCTAGAGCTAAGCAACATGATAATAACCGTGAAAACCAACTTTTTAGTATATACTTATTTCACAATCGTCTCTTAAACCACATCTACACCTTTCACAAAATTGTATGAACCCATTTCTATTATAAGATGTTGGGACAAAATAAACATCCCACATACTGTAAGTTATGATCCAATTCACAAAAAACACATCCAACTTCAATTAAAAAAAATTAGCATACAGGTTAATTAACACTTCAATTAAAAACACATCCAACTTCAACCAAAAATTGTACTAAAACACAACAGGTTAACATTAGCGGCCATTTAAAGAAAGTTTGGGCATCCCTTAATAAACCTAAAATTAAGGGATGCCCAAACTATTTTTTCCTCATCAAATTCTCAATTCTTGGACTTACATTAACAGATTTAAAGAAAAAAAAAACATTAACATACAGATTTAACACTAAAAGAGAAATAAAATGTGTCTAAAGCACACAAGGCACTGATGATGACGAGATTGGACTTACAAGTCACGGGCACAAGTAAAAGCAGAGAATTAAAAAAATAAAACAAACTAAAAAATTATAAATAAAAAATAAAAAAAAATAAAAAAAAATAGTTTGAATATTTACCTAGTAAGTAAAAGCAGAGAGAAGAAAGAGAAAATTGGAGATACAGAGAACTTCATTGAGAAAAGACTGATCACTGTTGTTTTTTATTTTTTTTTAAAGAAAAGACTGAAGACTGCTTACTGCTTACTGCTTTACTGCTTAACATCTGCCATCTATTTATACTAATAATAGGTGGTACATTAACTGACTGTTTGGTGAAGTATGTTAGTTACCCGAGTATATCTGGTATTATATTGTATTTCTATCCATTTCTTTTATCCCTATTTTTCCATAATGTTAGAAGCTTTTGTGGATGATTACAAACTAAAAATGATAATCAGGATTAGTTTTATCTTATAATCAAGATTAGAAACTAATCAAGAATGTTTCTACAATGGTCATCCTTAAAATTAGGACCACTATTCTTTATTCTTATCGGCTAATTTTTGTTTTTTTTTTTTTTTCTTTTTATGGCTTCAAAATTTTTTTTTCGAAAATTATATTCTGTTTTTTTAAAAAAAAAAAAATTTCACAATTATTTTATAAAAATCAACTTTTTATAAAATAAAAAATAAATACTACCTCCGTTACATGTTATGTGCAATGATTTGACATAAAGTAGAGAGGGAAAATGTCTAATCGTCGCACATATTCTGTAACGGAGGTAGTATTAAATTTAATGAATTAAAATGTAAAGATTGTTTTTCATTCAGAATTGGAAATCATCCATAAACTGGCTTCATAAAGCTTTACTCCACGTGAACAAGGGCATTACTCCACCCAATGCTTTTGGGAATATGGTACGTCATATCCTAAGGCTCTCAAGGGAATGTCACTTTGTGTCTTACTCTTTCGTCAAGCGTTCTGGCAATGGTGCTGCACTTAGCCTAGCTAATATTAGTTGTATTTTCGACCAACATCGTATTTGGCAAAGCAAAGCATGTATGATCCAAAAAACGAAGATGAAATTTAAAACTTGTTTGTGTATAAGGTATTTACTAATGTGCTAATAGGATATTCCCTGTAACAAACAGTTTTATTCTTTATTTGTTTGCAAAGACCATAAGTTATTGTTAGATTATAGTTAGAATATATTTAGTATATATTATATGATAATTGTATATATCTAATATACTTAGTATTTCAGCTAATCTAGCATTATTGATTCCTTTTTGAAGGAAATTGATTCCGTGACTTTTGCGTGCATTGCTAAACAGAGGATATATATATTTACAAATTACAAGTCTCAACTTAGGCTACAAAATCCGTATGACATCAGATTTTAAAACTACAAAGGTTTAAGCTACAAAGTTTAACATTGGTTGACTACATTGCTTTGTAGCTTGCCTCATCAAATATTTGTTTTTTTTTTTTATATATGTTTAATATTTTAGTCTACAAATAATACTACCAAAAAAAAAAAAAGCAATTTATGACTAAGAAAAATTATGTTTGTTTTTAAAAAAAAATGTTTAAAAAGATGATGATATAGATAGACCCCTAAAAAAATGAAATACATCATACATATCATGATATCAAGTACTATATATTTCTATTCGTAAAAATTTTTAAAAAAAAAAGAGAAAAAAAAAAAGTATTGTTTAATTTTATCTATTTAGCGTTTTGCATGCCAAGCTATTTCACACATAGTAGTATTTCAATTGGTGGAAATTGATTTGCATTATACGGAGATTTGAAAATTCGTAAAGCTAAAAACAAAGATGCAAAACAAGCTAAAACAGAATCACATGAAAGAAAAAAGGAAATTTGTCAATTATTACCGCAAGTTAATACTACTTTGTAAATTACTACCTCAAATTAAAAAAGTTGTGAATTACTACCGCAAAATTTTTTAAGATGTTGCGATTACTACCAAACCCCCATTAAACCCAACTATGACGTCATTATATCACTTTAACTCATGGTTAAAGCCCTTAACCATGACGTCATTATATCCCTAAACCATTTTCTTTTTTTTTTGGGGGGGGGGAGGGGGGGGCTGGTTAAAGCCCTTAACCATGGTCAAACACAGGTTAAAAGGATATAATGACGTCATAGTTGGGTTTAATGGGGTTTGGTAGTAATCGCAGCATCTTAAAATTTTTTGCGGTAGTAATTCACAACTTTTTTAATTTGCAGTAGTAATTTACAAAGTGGTATTAACTTGGTAGTAATTGACAAATTATCCAAAAAAAAAACAAATTAACACTTCACACTTGAATTCGGAATCAAATAAAAACGAGTAACATAATTGATTAACAACTAAAACAAGATAAACATTATCTTAAATCAATTCGAATTTTGATAACCAACAATTATCCAAGTTATTAAATCAAAGATGTAAAATCAAACTAAAAATCAAAACCCTAGGTGAGAAAAAATCAAAGTAATAATAATTAACTGCAGTTTACGAAAGCAAGAGAAAAAATTGCTCTAAAAACATATTTTAAAAGCTAATATCATCACCATTCTTCAACAAAATCATCAGATTCGTACAAATTCTAAGATACAAAATAATTTTCGATTTCAAGATAATAATAATACTCATTTTTTTGTTAAAATAACCATTAATTATAAATTTATAATTTACCTGCTAGTTTGAATGCAAATTGTAGAAGAAAATTTGATGAATTGAAAATTTGCATCCTAAAAAAGATAATTATTACTTAGATTATTTTTTTTTTGAGAAAATAATTATTCTCTATTCGTTATTTTTACCTATTTGTCAAAAATTTTACATCTTATTCGTCACCTTTGCTTAGGTGGCGACTAAATTTTTTAATTCTAAAATAAATTATTAAATAATACCTTTTTCTTATGTGGCGCGCCAACTGCTCCCGAAAAATGCCTACTTTATTTATATATATATTAGATTAGATTTTTGTTCATTCTAAGATTTAAAATAAGCAAATAATAATAATAATAATAATAATAATAATAATAATAATAAATGACCGAAAAATCACTAAATAAATTTTTAAATGACTTGTTAGTTAGAGGGCTTGTGCAACAATTACCGAATCCCAGTTATTTATAAGACTGTAAGGCCTTGTTTAGTTCACCTTATTTTTACTTATTTCAGAAAAATTAAGTTCAGATCATATCAGATCAGAAAAAATAAGTTCAGATCAGATCCGATCAGGAAAAATAAGTTCAGATCAAGTCAGATCAGAAAAAATAATGTTGACCTTAAGTTTTGATGATGACTCAGGGAACCTAAGCAAACCCATAAGGGCTTTAATTTTTGTCTATTAGTTTTGATGTATTTGACAGGTTCTTGAAGGCAACGAAGTTCTAGAGTCAGAATGGAGCATGGAACAAGTCTAAAGAATGAGCTATGGACGAGTATAGAAGACAATCAGAAACTAAGTTCCTTGAGTGAGGAACTGAAGCTCCAGAGTCGAAGCTTCACTGAGTTCCAAGAAGTCTATTGTATCTTTATTGTTTATTTTAGGCTTCTTGTATATTTGCTAAGTACATTGTTAATTGATAGGATTTTAAGTGGATTTAATTTCAGTTTATAAAGATTTTATTTTCCTTTGTTTAAAAAGATTCTATTTTATTTTCGGAAAATTATCTTTTAAGAAAAACTATCTTATTTATATTAAAGATTTTCTGTTTTGATTTTATCCTAATATTTTGGAAAATCTGACTTGGTAAAACTAATTTTGAAAACGTCTTTTTACTGAGTCAAGGAGGTTGAGAAAATAAAGGAACCACTCTCCTATTGTGTGCTTCAGCTTGCTGCCCAAGCCTCCACGAACTGCACTTCCTTATTTCATGGAAGTTGTGGTGTAGTGGGAGTTAAGGCAGACGTGAGGTTCTTCAACTGATTTTCTCTTGTATAAATAGGATTGGTTTTTCTGTTTTGTAAAGTACACTTGAGCATTACAATACTTAGCTTTTCTAAAAGAGTAAAAAAATCCACTTAAGTCCTTGAGTGTCTTTGTACTTAGCATCTTAGTAGTTTTAATCTTGAGTTGTATTGGGGTAGAGTTAGGGTAAACTCTAGAGTGTTTGAGTTGCTTTGAGTGAAGCAAGGAAAAGAGAGATTAGAGTGCTTAACTGATTGAGGGATCAGTTGAGGGGGAACTTAAGTTCGTAGAGGAACTTGAGTTTAGAGTCTTAATTTGTAATAGGTTGTTTGCCCTATTATTATTAAGAGTTGAGTTTAAAATCCCTTGTGGTCGTGGTTTTTCTTCTTGATTAGGGCCAAGAAGTTTTCCATGTAAAATCTCTCTTGCACTTTAATGTTTTTGTTTAAGTTTGTTTAAGAATTTCGCAAAAATTACCCTAGTTCCTCAACAATACAATTCACCCCCCCTCTTGTATTGTTCATTCGAGTCAACAATTGGTATCAGAGCGGGTTCCTCGAAGAAATCAGGAAACCCTGACGAGTCAAGTTCCTGGAATCAAGATGAACAATCACGAGAAACTGGAAGAAGGTTACTCTACGCAGCGTCCTCCTATGTTCAATGGGAAATTCTACACCTATTGGAAGAACAGGATGGAGATTTTTATCAAAGCCGACAACTACCAGGTTTGGAGAGTGATCGAAGTTGGTGATTTTGAAATTACCAAAACTACTAGTGAAAATGAGGTAGTACCTAAACCCATGTCTGAATTTGATAAGGAAGATTTTGAGAAAATGGAAATTAATGCACTTGCTGTTAAATTACTTCATTGTGGTCTTGGACCCCATGAACACAATCGTGTTATGGGTTGTAAAAATGCTAAAGAAATTTGGGATTTACTTCAAGTTACCCATGAAGGAACTAACGAAGTAAAACGCTCTAAAATTGACTTGCTTATGTCAAAATATGAACGGTTTGAAATGCAACCAAAAGAATCAATTCAGGAAATGTTAACTAGATTTACTAACATCATTAATGAGCTTGTTTCTCTTGGAAAGCAAATCCCTATTGATGAGCAGGTCAGAAAAGTTCTAAGAAGCCTCCCTCAAGATGAGAGATGGAGAGCCAAGGTAATAGCCTTACAAGAAACAAAGGACTTCACAAAGTTCAATATTGAGCAACTTGCTGGTGCCCTCATGACTCATGAGTTGCACCTAGGAACAAGCAACAGTGAAGGAAACCGAGGAAAAGGCTTGGCTCTCAAAGCTGGAGATCAAGAAGAATCTGAAGTCGATGAAGAAGAGGCTGCCATGCTGGTGAGAAGGTTCGAAAGAATGTTCAACCGAAACAACAAGTCAAGGAACTTCACCAAGAAACCTTCTACTTTAAAAGCTGACTCTGGTTGTCACAAATGTGGATCTCTAGAACATTTTATTCGTGAGTGTCCACTTTGGGATACAGAGAAAGGCAAAGGGAAGGCAAAGGAACAAAGTAAGAGCAACTACAACAAAACTCCTTTCAACAAAACAGACATTAGGAAGGCTATGATTGCTGCATGGGGAGATTCTGAAAGTGAGGATGAAGAGAAACAACCTGAAGAAGAAACAGCTCATTTGTGTTTAATGGCCAAACGTGATGAAAAAGCTTACAATGATGAGCTTGCTAAAGAGGTATTCCTTGATCCTAATGTGCTTAAGACTTATACTAAAGATGCTCTCATTGATTTAGTATTTGAATTGGAAGATGACTGGACTCATACTAGTATTCGTCTAGGTGAATGTCAAAGAGCTCTCAAAGTCTGCAAGGAACACAGTACGTGGATTGAAAATCAACGAACTGATGTTCAGAGTAGATTTTTTGAACTTTTTGACAAGAATCTTCTCTTAAAAGAAATAAATGAGAAACTCAAGTTTGAAAATATCATGGTTAATGTAGAACTGACTCAATTTAAACTTGCTAGTGCAAAAGTGTCTCCAAGTTCCTCCTCTGAATCTTTGCCTAAATTTAATGAGGATTTTGAAAAATTAAAATATAATCTTGACGAGTTAAGAATTGAAAAGGCAAAATTGGAGAAGGAATTGGAGCTTCGAAAAGAAAGAAGCATTAGTCAGTTTGGAATTCCTAAGTGGATTGAGAATGCTCAAACCAAAAGAACTGAAGGTCTAGGATTCATACGTTTTAAGCATAAGGGGAAGAAAAAATATGTAGACCTGCCTAGTTATAAAGTATGTACCTTCTGTGGTAAGACTGGTCATCTTGTTGCTACTTGCAACAAGAAGGAACAGTCTGTTAGCAAGAATGTTAGGCAAGTTTGGGTAAAGAAATCTGATATTGCTTCAACGTCCAAGGAACCCAAGGAAACCCGGGTTCCTGAATCTAACCAATAAGTTCTTTTGCAGGTCCTAGTGAGGGGGAACAACACGTGGTACCTCGACAGTGGTTGTTCAAAGCATATGACAGGAGATAAATCAAAGTTTCTCTCACTAGAGGCCTATCCAGGAGGAACAGTGACCTTTGGAGACAACAAAAAAGGTGAAGTAATTGCTAAAGGAAAAGTAGGAAGGTCCAGTTCTCATTCAATAGAAAATGTACTTTTGGTCGAGGGTTTGATGCACAATTTGCTGAGCATATCACAATTTTGTGATAAAGGAAACTCTGTAAGTTTTACCTCTGATTCATGTAACATCATTAATGATAAAACAAGAAGGGTTGTTCTTGAAGGAACTAGAAAAGGGAACACGTACATTGTGGATCTAAATTCTGTTCCAAGGAACAACCTTACCTGCCTGAGTGTCATTAATGATGATCCTTTATTATGGCATAAACGTTTTGGACATGCTAGCTTCTCACTCATGGATAAACTTAGATCAAGGAACTTGGTTGTAGGTCTTCCCTCAGTCAAGTTCCTCATACAACACATCTGTGATGCATGTGTGAGAGGCAAGCAAGTCAGGTCTTCTTTTAAAAGCAAAAACATGGTCAGCACTACAAAGCCATTGGAGCTAATTCATATGGATTTGTGTGGTCCCATGCGTGTTCAAAGTAGAAGTGGAAAGAAATATGTTTTAGTTATTATTGATGATTTTTCTAGATTTACTTGGGTGATTTTTCTGTCTAGCAAAGATGAAACTTTTGATGAATTTGTGTCCTTTGCCAAAAGAGTACAAAAGACAAGTGGAAATCAAATTATCCACATTCGATCAGATCATGGAACTGAGTTTGAGAATTCAAGATTCGATGATTTTTGCAAAGAAAATGGCATGGATCATAACTTTTCAGCCCCAAGAACTCCTCAACAGAACGGAGTTGTTAAAAGGAAGAACAAGACTCTAGAAGACATGGCAAGAACTATGCTCATAGCAAGTGGTCTTCCAAGGAACTTCTGGGCTGAAGCTATTAATACTGCATGTTATATCATTAACAGAGTTATGATGAGACCAATCATCAATAAGACTCCTTATGAACTGTTTAAGGGCAGAAAACCCAATATTTCTCACTTTCGAGCTTTTGGATGCAGGTGCTTTGTTCATAATAATGGGAAAAGGAACATAGGAAAATTTGATGAAAGAAGTGATGAAGCTGTGTTCCTTGGCTATGCATCAAATAGCAAAGCTTACAGAGTTTACAATAAAAATACATTGTGTGTAGAAGAAAGCATTCATGTGATATTTGATGAATCTAATATGTTTATGAATGTGCAGGAACAAGACAATATTGATTATGAAATTGGTATGATTAGAGACAGGGAAGAAGAGGAAGAAACCTCCAAGCAAACCAAGGAAGTAAGTGAGGAACCTGAGCAAGAACATCAAGAAAATGCTGAAGTTCCAAATCAAGAAACCCCGGAGGAATAAGATCATGGAGAATCTGGCAACGAGGAAAATGTAGAAGAAATTGAAGAAGAAGTGCCTCAAATAGGAGTTCCTACCAAAGAGTTTCAACCAAAGCCATTCAGATATCAAGGGTCTCATCCAACAGACCTTATTATAAGTGATATTGGTAGAGGAACTCAGACCAGATCACAAATGAGGAACTTCTGTGCCTTTCAAGCCTTCCTGTCCATTATTGAGCCAAGAAATCATGAAGAAGCTCTAAGGGATGTTGACTGGATAATTGCCATGCAAGATGAACTCAATGAGTTTGAGAGGAATAAGGTCTGGCATCTTGAAGAGAAACCTAAACACAAAAAGGTTATAGGGCTCAAGTGGGTATTCAGGAACAAGCTGGATGAATATGGAACAATTATAAGAAACAAGGCAAGACTTGTTGTGAAGGGCTATAATCAGCAAGAAGGTATTGACTTTGAAGAAACTTTTGCTCCTGTTGCTAGATTAGAAGCTATTAGAATGTTAATTGCGTTTGCCTCTTTTATGGGTTTCAAACTATATCAAATGGATGTTAAGTGTGCTTTCTTAAATGGCTTTCTTGAAGAGGAGGTGTTCGTGGAACAACCTCCAGGTTTTGAAGATCCCCAATTTCCTAATCATGTCTTTAAGCTTGATAAAGCTCTTTATGGGCTGAAACAAGCACCTAGAGCTTGGTATGAAAGGCTCTCTAAGTTCCTTCTTCAAAATGATTTTAAAAGAGGTAAAGTAGATAAAACTTTGTTTTTAAAATCTGAAGGAACTGATTTACTAGTTGTTCAAATATATGTTGATGATATTATTTTTGGAGCAACTAACGAAAACTTGTGCAAGTACTTTGCTGAGCTAATGAGTGGTGAATTTGAGATGAGCATGATGGGGGAACTCAACTTCTTTCTTGGACTACAAATCAAACAAACAGAAAGAGGTATTGCAATTCACCAACAAAAGTATGTCAAGGAACTACTGAAGAAATACAATCTTGACCAAGCAAAGACCAACCATACACTAATGGGAACAGACACAAGATTAGATGAAGATCTACAAGGAACTAGTGTAGATCAAACCAAATACAGAGGTATGATTGGATCCCTTTTATACTTAACTGCTAGCAGACCTGATATTGCATTTAGTGTTGGCTTATGTGCAAGATTTCAATCTAATCCTAAGGAGTCACATCTTACAGAAGTAAAAAGGATCCTACGATATCTCAAAGGAACTAACCATCTTTGTCTCTTCTATCCTAGAAGTGATACTTTTGATTTAAAAGGTTTTGCAGATGCTGACTATGCAGGAGACCTGGTGAATAGGAAGAGTACTTCAGGAATGGTTCAGTTTCTCGGACCATGCCTAGTTTCTTGGGGATCCAAGAAACAGAATACAGTGGCCTTGTCAGCTGCTGAAGCTGAATATGTGGCAGCTGCTGCCTGTTGTTCTCAAGTACTATGGATAAAACAACAACTAAGAGACTATGGTATGAAATATAATTGCATTCCTATCTACTGTGATAATACTAGTGCCATATGCATTTCAAAAGATCCAGTTCATCATTCTCGTGTGAAACATATTCACATAAGGCATCATTTTCTTAAGGATAATGTGGAAAAAGGCTTAATTAAGTTAGATTTTTGTGAAACTGAAAATCAGATAGCTGGCATTGTTACTAAGCCTTTGAGCAGGGACAAATTTGAAAAGATGCGCATGGAACTTGGTATGATACAATTGAGTTAAGAAGACCTCAAGTTCCCCCCCAAGGTATAAGTCAATCATGCATGCTTTATATGTATCTTACACAATATGTATATGTGAAAACATAGTCCTACGCATTAGAATGTATGGCAATGCATATGGGATTGTGGCTGTATGTAAAGAAATCAAATTGCATCAGGCATGTTTGTGTTATTACAAACTATGTTGATTTGCTCCTAGTTCCTCCGAAATTATTGATAAGATTTCATTCTATCTTTTTGTGAATTAATTAACCAGTCAGTTGATTAATTTTATCTATCTCAAATCTTATCTTTTATTTTGAAATTATCCTTCATTGCTTAATTTTTGAAATTTCAAATTCATCTCTCTAAATTGTTGATTAAATACCCATGACTGTTTGCATTCAATTCAAAGTTTCTGATCAAAAACTATCTTCAGTTAACCTAGACCCTTCATGTCAAATCACATTAAAAATCTGACCAAGTGAAAAGTTTTGTGGCATCCTTCATCAATCGACACCTACCCCATTTAATTAACCTTCTACACCATTTCACCGACCAAATTCACCCCTCTAAATTCCACCACTATATAATGAAGCCAAACCCTAACCACTGTTCCTCACCACCTCTCTCAGTAAAATACAAACTCATATTTAGTGACAACTCTCCAATTCCCATGGAAATCTCACCCAAAATTCAAAACTCTCCTCAAAAGGAATCACCAATGGAAATAGAGACTGAAACTTCAGTCAAAACCGTTGCGGAAAAACCCCAAAACAAACCCATGGCCCGCAGTGATTCGAAAAAGAGGAAGATCGAGGAATTAGACTATGAGGAACTGGGTGAACCAATTCAGGGGGAAAAGTCAAAGTCCGCTGCTATCAAAAGACTTGAAGCCAGCTCTGAGCGTTTCATTCCTGGGTTTTGTATAAATCTAAAGTGGTGTGAATCGAGTAAGTACTCTGAACTTCTTGATATTCTTGAAGCACAAAATTGGGTTAAGCTGTTTAGTGAATGTTATGACAATGTGATTGCTCATGCACCTTTAAAGGAATTTTGTGCGAATTTTAAGAATATGAATGGTGTTTGTGTTAGTAAAGTCAAAAACAAGAAAATTAGTTTTGATGCTGATGATTTAGCTGCTGTGTTTGGAACCCCTAATGAGGCATTTGATGAATATTTTAAGGGAGAAACTGAATTAAGTGTTGAGGGTGTTCCCATTGAAAAGATTGTTGAATCAATAGGGGGTAAAGCATCCAAAGTTCGAACCAACCATAACCTGTTTTCACCGATTCAAAAGCTGCTGTTTATTTTTGTTCATCTAGCTATCATTCCAAGAACCCAGCATAGGCACGAGGTAAATCATCTTGATTCCGTGCTTATGTATTGCCTTGAAAACAAAATACAGATAAATTTTCCTTCTTTGATGATCCAGCACCTCACTCATTGTCTTGCCAATCACTTAAAGGTTGGGTATGCCAATTTGATAATTACTCTTCTTGAAAGTTGTGGAATATCCATGACTAACTATGAATCCCTTAAGCTTAAAACCAACCATTATGTCCAACCCAAAACACTTGAAGCCCGAAACCTAACTGTTGTTGAGGGAACTACTCAATTTCTCTCAAAATCCCTTTCTAAACCTAAACAGGATGAGAGTGGTTTGAAGAAAAAGTAGGATGAAGAGTTGGATAAATGGTTGGATGAAGAGGACAGTGAGAAAGAAGGTGAACAGGAAAGGAAAGAGGTGATTGTGATGTCAAATCCAAAGGGTACACACCCACAAAGCTCTGGGAAGAGAAAGAGTACTAGGTTGACTATAAGGTCAAAAGGGAAGGACAAGGCTGAGTCTGCTGCAGTGGTTGATCTGAGCGAAGAGAGAAACAGTGCACCAGGGGATCAAGGGATCCTTGAAGAGAAAACTGGTTCTCAGGGGGAACAGGGCATTCTTCAAGCTTCTGTTGAAAAAACATTTCCTACAGGTTCAGGTTTTGCTGGCTTTAGCACAGTGAGTTCCACCTTGGAACTTAAGGCTCTCAAAGAGACAGTGCAACAACTAGTTGATACTCAACCAGGGTTGATTCAAAGGATTGAAGCTCTTGAGAAGGTAGTATCAGACTTGGTGAAAGCTTCCACAGAGCTCACCTCAGCAATGCACCAGAACACATCAACTCTCTCCAAAGGGCAGGCTGATCTGTTGAAGAAATTGGAGGACTTGGTCATTGAGGAGGTGCCAGAGAATGATGCTGAAGAAGAGACCAGGTCCTCTGCCCCTAAAGCTTGATGTTTTCTTCCTGTCTTAGCTCTAAAACTTTATGAACTTGCTCTATTTTGAACTTGGTTCTTTTTGCTTCTTTTGGGTCTGTAAACACTTAAAACAGGGTATTTTCTGTTGTTTTGATGTTCTGGAGGAACATCAGTTTGTTTATATGGCTGTTGCTTGCTTGCTTTATGACTATTTGCATACTATTTCTGCCTATATGTGCTTTGTTCTGTGCTTTGGACACAAACCATTAAAATGGTGCTGTGTTTAGATATATGTCTTTGTATGCATTAATTTTGATGAACGCCAAAAGGGGGAAAAAGACGGCAAACTCAATTGTTGACAAGCTCTCCATCCGCTTATAGAAGGTATATAACTATACATTCCATTCAGTTCCTTGTTTAATTTTCAATTGTTGACAAGCTCTCCATCCGCTTATATAAGGTATATAACTATACATTCCATTCAGTTCCTTGTTTAATTTTAGCTAGTTCAATTTTTTTTTTTTCTTGCAAGTTTTTCTTCTTCTGATTGTCTTTTACTTTTTATTTTTGTGAGTTTGCTTAGGTTTGTCATTCATCAAAAAGGGGGAATAATGTTGACCTTAAGTTTTGATGATGACTCAGGGAACCTAAGCAAACCCATAAGGGCTTTAATTTTTGTCTATTAGTTTTGATGTATTTGACAGGTTCTTGAAGGCAACGAAGTTCTAGAGTCAGAATGGAGCATGGAACAAGTCTAAAGAATGAGCTATGGACGAGTATAGAAGATAATCAAAAACTAAGTTCCTTGAGTGAGGAACTGAAGCTCCAGAGTCGAAGCTTCTTTGAGTTCCAAGAAGTCTATTGTATCTTTATTGTTTATTTTAGGCTTCTTGTATATTTGCTAAGTACATTGTTAATTGATAGGATTTTAAGTGGATTTAATTTCAGTTTATAAAGATTTTATTTTCCTTTATTTAAAAAGATTCTATTTTATTTTCGGAAAATTATCTTTTAAGAAAAACTATCTTATTTATTTTAAAGATTTTCTGTTTTGATTTTATCCTAATATTTTGGAAAATCTGACTTGGTAAAACTAATTTTGAAAACGTCTTTTTACTGAGTCAAGGAGGTTGAGAAAATAAAGGAACCACTCTCCTATTGTGTGCTTCAGCTTGCTGCCCAAGCCTCCACGAACTGCACTTCCTTATTTCATGGAAGTTGTGGTGTAGTGGGAGTTAAGGCAGACGTGAGGTTCTTCAACTGATTTTCTCTTGTATAAATAGGATTGGTTTTTCTGTTTTGTAAAGTACACTTGAGCATTACAATACTTAGCTTTTCTAAAAGAGTCAAAAATCCACTTAAGTCCTTGAGTGTCTTTGTACTTAGCATCTTAGTAGTTTTAATCTTGAGTTGTATTGGGGTAGAGTTAGGGTAAACTCTAGAGTGTTTGAGTTGCTTTGAGTGAAGCAAGGAAAAGAGAGATTAGAGTGCTTAACTGATTGAGGGATCAGTTGAGGGGGAACTTAAGTTCGTAGAGGAACTTGAGTTTAGAGTCTTAATTTGTAATAGGTTGTTTGCCCTATTATTATTAAGAGTTGAGTTTAAAATCCCTTGTGGTCGTGGTTTTTCTTCTTGATTAGGGCCAAGAAGTTTTCCACGTAAAATCTCTCTTGCACTTTAATGTTTTTATTTAAGTTTGTTTAAGAATTTCGCAAAAATTACCCTAGTTCCTCAACAATACAATTCACCCCCCCTCTTGTATTGTTCATTCGAGTCAACAAATAAGTTCATATCAGATCATATCAGAAAAAATAAGTTCAAATCAGATCAGATCAGAAAAAATAAGTTCTTATCAGATCAGATAAGTTCAAATTAAATACAAATTATTATTATTATTATTATTATTATTATTATTATTATTATTATTATTATTATTATTATTATTATTATTATTATTATTATTATTATTATTATTATTATTATTATTATTATTATTATTATTATTATTATTATTATTATTATTATTATCTCAAAAACAAAAGTCATACAACCTACAATAAATTAGTGGGAAGCCGAGATACAATCTGGGCCCCCACTCCTCTAGCTATAGCAAAGCCTACCCTAGTGAATATGTGAGCTGCAGCACGAGCCCCAATGTCTTGCGTCATTGAGAACCTTTGAATCCGCTTCAGCAACGCAACAACCTCCTTCTCTAAATCCCCAAGCGAAGAAAAGGAGAAGGGAATGAAACCATATCCAATCGCCAGACAACGAGCTTCATAATTAACCCGCTTCCGATGAGCCGCATCAGCCACAACCCGTCCCGGAACAAAGTCAGATAGCCCTGTCTGTGTCAAAGAAGAAGACCCTGTGAAGTCGACACATACATCTCGACCACGGTCCCATGAATAAAGTAACACATCGGCAGGTCTGAGGGCCTCGTCATTCCCTCCAGACAATCCTATGTCAAAAACGATAATAATTAAATTTTCATTATAAGCTCCAAATCATAAACGCTTACAAATATAATTTCCATCATAAGAAGTTCCAAATTTCCTTCGCTATATTAAGTTGTACTTCGTTCATTACAGCCTTACGATTCTCGTTAATTAAATCATAATCTGCTCTTGGTTCGATTTCTATACCACTATCAATGGGTATATCCAACTCATGTAATCGAATAAAATTGTGAAGTGTGAAAGCAGCAGCCATAATCGCCAATTGATGTTTAGTGTCCATATTTGGCATCATTGTGAGTATTTTTCATTGAGATTTGAATTGTCCAAAACATCTCAAATCATTCCAATGATTTGTTACTAGTTTGATATTGAATTGCTTTCCACATTTTACGATCAAAGTACTCACTATTCTATCCCAATTAAGCTTTAAATATCCAAATTCTTTCATCTCCAAGCATATGTCCAACAATATCTCCGTACACTCTTTAGACCATGCTACCCTACCAGTCATTACACTATGATAAAGAGCACTTTAGAATCAATATTTCATGCATAAATTATAGACATTAATGTTGAATTGGCACCAGGATTATAATCAAAAGGATTCTTTTGAAATAAATGAACTGAAGATAAAATATTAATTGTGCTTTACATTTTCATCGATATTACTTGCATTAGGTGATCAAATGTAAAATTCATGAAATCAAATAAATGTATATTTTCCTACATTATCAAAAAAACAATGGACAAATGATAAAATTAATGACATAGAGTGTTGAAGTATTTACCTATGATGGAGATAAAAGACAAACAACCTATTGAACAAATGAATATAAAAATATTTTAGGAGATTGATTTAGAGTGTGAAAATTATGACACTAAGATGTTGTTTTATATAGGAAAATAGAGGTGTTACCCATAGTTGTTCGGAATATTGAAATATGAAATGATAATTTTCGATTCAATTTAGTCAACCATTTTACATTACCAAAAAATTTGTAAAATTCCCTATAAAGCTATGACAAATTTAATCTGCGATTTAAGTTTTTTAGGATCCCATTTTAATACTTTCTTATAAACAAATTCATTTATGATGTTGGATATTGTAAATAATAAAATTATCAAATATTACAAGTATATTACCTTGTACTATCTGATAATATTAATACTTTTAGGTTTCTTTTAAAATATTTGTAAGGGATCTAAAATATTTTATACTAATAATAATAATAATTTTCCTAACAATAATAATAATAATAATAATAATAATAATAATAATAATAATAATAATAATAATAATAATAATAATAATAATAATAATAATAATAATAATAATAATAATAATAATAATAAAACATTAATATGTTTTTTTAAAAAAAAAAATTATATTGATTAAAATAAAAGTAGAATATTGAAATAATTAAAATAAGTTCAGATCAGAAAAAAAAAGTTTAGATCAAATCAGAAAAGATAAGTTCAGATCAAATCAGAAAAAATAAGTTCAGTTCAGATCAGATCAGAAAAAATAAGTACAGATCATATCAGATTAGAAAATATAAGTTCAGATAAGATAAGATAAGATAAGATAAGATCAGACCAGACCAGGTCAGATCAACTAAAATCAGGTGAACTAAACAGGGCCTAAGTGACTTATTTCCTAATTGAACCAAACAAATAAAAATATACTCATAATCTTTTAGGGTTCGTTTGGCATCACTGTGGTTTTCTGTTTTTTGGTTTTTTGTTTTTTAAAATCATATGATATATATGATGTAATGAATAAAAAAATTAGTCAAATTTATTAAAATTATGATCATTTTGAAAACTGACAACCAAAAAGTGAAAACACCTTTTTCTTGTTTCCTGTTTTTGGTTTTTAGTTTTCAAAAAAACAGAAAACTGAAAACAAAAAACAATGCCAAACAAGCCCTTAATGTTTTGTTTTCTCTCATTTGTTGTTTTATTCCATTTTCTCTCTCTCTCTATTTTTTTTTTTTTTTACAATCTTCATTTTATTTTCAACTAGTTTTTGGGTTGAGCAATGCCTCGAGTTATTACATGTATTACGGTAATTGTGAATGATATTAAAGATACTGAGTACATATTAAGATATATGTTACATGATTAAAAAAAAATATTAAGACATAATTGAATGGTTAAACTCCTACGATTTTTTTATTTACAAATAAATTCGTACTAATTGACTTTGAGATCAAAACTTCAAACTTTAATAGGAGTACTAGTATAGATGTTCGTACTAAATGAGAAATTAATGTTACAAAATATTCTTTATGGCGGTCGGGAGCGTTGGGGGTTTTGTTTGGACCTTTAGCAGTTCCCTTTAGTTTGGGGATTGGTTGGCTAACACTGTTTCTCGGTTCTATTATCACAAATTTTGGAAGGATGTTAAGTCTTTATTTGCTCTCCTTTAGGCTATTTGGCTTTTCCAAAACCAGTTTAGGTTCAATTAGGCGGTTTGGTTGTCCATGACAATTGAAGGTTTGGTTGAGGAGTTGTTCAACCGTTGTGTCCAGTCTCCGATTGGAAGAAATCTGAATTGGGATCTTGCTCGCCTAGTTCGCTTGTACTTTCAAGTAATCCATGGTTGTGTTTGAGGGGATTGCTTGGCATATGCCCCATGGTTTGTTTGATTGTCGATGGAGCTTGGGATTGCTTTACTTGTAGGGCAGGGGCAGGTTGGGTTATTCGTGATCTTTATTCTTCGGAGGTTTTGGGTCGAGGAAGTAGAGTCGGAGATTCAAGCTTGTTTATGGGGACTTTAGGCAGCGGTTCGCGGAGGATTTTTGAAGATTCGAATTTATTTTGATCGTGTGGCCCTTTTTTCTGTTTGGTGGCTCATTCTTGAATTGCCTTTTTGGTGTGTCAAATTTGTAAGGTTCTTCTGTCCTGGGTTTCTCCGGCTCACTGGTTAGCTGGTTGCGCTTGGCGACGACAAATGTTTTTTTTCAGTTCTAGTTTAATTTGCTTCTTTCTGTTGCAATTTGTTTTTTCTAGAGTAGCTTTTTTGTAAAAAAAAATTAAAATTAAAATGTTACTTGTAGAAAATAAAAATAAAAAATCCACCAACTAATCTACTACAGTACGTAACAAACTACCTACAGCCAGCTGTGGTATAAAAACCTACTCCTCCCCAATTCAAACTTCATTTTCCCTCTCTTCTTCCACAAACACCTCCAATGGCGGAAAAACAAACTCTCATCATCTTCCTCATTTTCTCTCTCCTCATCTCATCATCAATGGCGGACCTCTCTTTCACCGACCTCGAATCCGCCATTTTTGCTCTCCACCTCCACGGCTTCAACCTCTTCGGCAACTCCATCGCCGTCTCCGACCTCTCCGTTCAAATCCTCTCCCACAAGCTCAACTCCACCTCCTCCTCCTCCTTCCATGGCGTCGGACGCCGTGGTTTCACCTTCCTCGCACCTCCGAACTCCGTCCTCTTCTCTCTCGACATGTCTACCGACGCCTTCACCTACGTTCACTCTCTGCGCTTCCATGTCGTTCCTCGCCGCCTCTCGTTTTCGGAGCTTCGCAACATTTCTCTCTCCTCTCATCCTCACTTGGAGACTCTCGTGCGAGGTCATCTTCTCCATGTCGCATCCTCTGGTCGTAGTCGCGTCGCCATTGACGGAGTTCGTGTTTCGTTTCCTGATCTCTACTTGAGGTCTAACATCGCCGTTCATGGCCTCGACGGAATTCTCGTCTCCTCCAATGAAGAATTCTTCCACCGCCTTGATTCCGTCATTACTCCGCCGCCGATTTTCTCTCCTACTCCTGCTCCAATTACTGGAAACAATGGCGTCAAATCCGTCTCTGTTCCAACAATTGGCGCTTTCTCGCCGCAGATTGCAGGTTTTCCGACATTTTCACCTGAGAATGAGCAAGTTCCGACGCCAAATCATGATTTCTCGTCATTTTCACCGGAGTTTGGCGGAACACTAGCGCCAATTGGCTTTACCTCGCCGCAGATTGAAGGAATTCCGCCGTATTCGCCGGATTTTGGAGGAATTCCGGCGTATTCTCCGCAGATTGACGGAGTTTCGGTGCCAATTAACGTATTCTCACCGGAAATTTCACAAGTTAGGTCACCGATTGGTGCTATTTGGCCGGAATTTGGAGCAATTCCAGAGTCTCATGATGTGGCATTCACTGGAGGAAGCATCAATTCAATATCAGTTCCACCAATTGATGCTTATTCAGAAGATGATCTCGAAACTCCGGCGCCTTCACCGTCAGCGGAGTTCCTCTCTCAGGGTGATTACTCGATGCCGCCAGGGTTCGCAGAGTGGTTGCATACAGAGTTTCTCTCACCTAACAATTGGTCGCCAAATTGGAGTGCTCCGCCACTGCCGCCATTGACGGTTGAAGAATCACCGGAGAAACAGGAGGATGTGAACTTGGGAGAGTGAGGTATAATCATCAGTCTTCAACTCTTCATCCTCTTTCTAATTTTGCGGGTTTCAAGCAATAAATTGTTTGATTGAAATTTTGCTAGGAATTAATTGAATAGTACTGATTATACAAAGTGCTGTAAATTTAGCCTATTACATGTTATCTCAAGTAAATAATTTCAGGGTTAATAGCTACAATTACTCCGATATAATGATGAGTATGAGAGATTACTGAGTGCTGAGATTCTTGATTTTTCGATTTGTGAATATCAGTTTTGAGTGTGTTGATTGAAACAGAAGGGTTAATAGTTGGTTTTGTATCTAATTTTGTTTCATTTTCATCTAGAGTAATCAATGAAATGACATGATATTACGAGTAAGTCTATACTCCCATTGTCTATTACTCCGTGATAATTATACGGGCAATGTGAACAACCTTCAACCCTGACAAAGCAAGTTTAAAGTTCATTTTGAGATGGAAGTAGTAAGCAACCAATTTCTACTCTGAATGAGTGAGTTGGTTCCTGGATGACACTAGAAGAACAATCGCGTATTCAGCTGCGCTGAGCAAATTATAAACGAGTAAAACGACATGTGGGAAGTGATAATACACATCAAAAAAAAAAAATATAATAGTAGCAATTGGGCATCTAAGTTTTCTATTTAAATTAATATACAGATTATAATTGCCTAACAGTTAGTACAAGAACAGTGTCTATTGAGAACTTCGTGAAACCAGTCTCCCTCTGAACACTGTCTATCAACCTCAAACTTCAGTACCTACATACTTTAACCATAACTGGTCCGAGTAAGGAGCAGGAGCATCAATAAAGCAATTTTCTACCTGATACTCCTTAAAACCATCTTGAGAAAGGAGGCATCTGTTTTGGGACAATGGCCACTCCAAATTTTCTTCTTACAAAACAGAACCTGATACCAAACTCCATATATGTGCACTCTTCATGCCCTACACATGCAAGGGGTTAAAGGATTTTCCCATAGATCATAATTAGGGAAGGTTTCCTCCGGCAATCCCGTCCTTGTTTGGTGGGTCACCACAACATCCTCAACAAAGGTGGCCCAGCCCATGTATGGATCCCCGAAAGATTTGGACATAAGGCCTTTATCTGGTTTAATGGACTTTAACTTATGGCCCATGTATCGCCTATTGCCAATAATAAGCTTAGCAAAGTTGCCTCCATGGGTCATCACAAATACATCAGACTTCAAGCAAACCAAGAAGTCAAGCGCTGCCAGGCTTGTAACATGCTTTCTGAAGCCATCCAACTCTTCCTTACTTGCCAATTCCTCCTTCGTTACCTGTAATTGAAATTTGAAACAATATAATCTATGATTTAGTCTAACAATAATCATGGTGATATAACCTTCTCTTTTTTTTGACAAATTAGTTGCAAATTCCCTACTCCGCAATATGTTAGATCAACTTTGTTTCAGGAATCATACCCTATATAGAGGCCATATGATTTTCAGTGATTAACTTTGTTACGAGTGTCAAGTGCAATTACATATTAAAGAGTTTTTGGTTGGAATGCTTCATTTAAATGACAAAAAAGATTTCAAATACTCCACAAACTTCTGAGGCTGACTTTGGAAGGAGTATTAAGTTCTGACAAAGGCACATTTGATAATACGACGGATTGGTGAATAATAATGTTAAGCTTCCCCTATTCCCTATCCCACCATGCCCAAAAAAGAAGGAAAGAAGACAACAGGGACACAGTTACTCAGGTACAGTGGTATCTTCAGGGAGGAACAGCACATTTTTTATTTTTGACAGAAAGGTTTTTAACAACAATAAACTCATTTGATCAGCTCCACTTTTGTCATTGCTTTTAACCTATGCACAAAAATGAAAACCTTTTCTAGCTAGGGGATGGGTGCAAAAAAGAGGTAAGAAGATCTCACCAGATTAGGAAACATGTTCCTGAGTGGTGCCATCCGATTCTGCCCCCCATAAACTTGCCCAGACGCAACATAAATTTGGGTCTCTTTTGGGTATCCCATAGCACGGAGAATTACAGCCACTTCACCAGGTTCAAGTGGACATCGACCTTCTTTTCGTTTCTGCAGAGCTAATTGCCATAAATGGGAACCATTCTGCAACAAACACTCTCATGAGAAACTAAGATGAACACATTAAGCATATGTTTGAATATATCTATCGACACTTAAAGCTTAACGCAGCAATAAAATCTGGAGAAATAACAAATCGTCAAATAAAAAGGAAAAGTTTAATTTGAAAGCACCTTATAGCGTCTTGGCCATTCCTTCTTCCTGTACTCTGCCATTTTGACTTTCTCCTCTCTGGTCCCAACAAAATCACAGAAAGATAGACCCACCATTCCCTTCTCAAATCTAAGATGAAGTGCCCTGATCAGAAGAAACGCCAATATTAGAGTAGAGCAAATAGCGAATGACATGTTTCATTGGCAACTCTCTCTCCACGAGTTAAGATTCATACATGTATGGATTTGAATTAGCTGTGCGATTTCTCATTCTTGATGCCAGGGAATCAGCCATCTGCTCAATCTCAGGAAGAAATTTCAGAGCGTGATAGTTCACCCTACACCTTAGCCTGTTGATTTCTTGAGGAACATTATCGTACCTGAAAGAGGAAGGTGTATACCTTGTATAAGTAATGTAACCTGCATTTCTAAGGAGGATGCAAAACAACATCAGCTACAACTTACCCGAGTCTATCAACAAAAGGCTTTAAGGCCATTATTTTCTTCTCTTTGATTCGAGGCAGAACATTATCAATATAAAATTGGGCTGAAGCATACTTTGGGATGTTCTTCACCGTCCGCCTATGATAAAACCCCAGAGAAGCAGAAAAATTAATTTCTACCATGTAATAAAAAAATATATAAAAAATAAACAAAGACAAGCATCCTAATGTTTATGGTAGCCAAATTATGACATGAGAAACAACAGGAAGTTTCATTTAAACAATTCAGAACTAGAAGGATAAAGGGAAAGCTTCTAATGAAAACAAGGAGTTTATCGTCTTCCTACATTAAATCAGTGGTATTCTATTTCCTCCACTCTAAAATAATGTCCTGTTTATTATTCATGTAATGTCTCTTAATCTATGTTATAGGCCATTTAGTATATCAAAAAGTTGCAACACTACAAATCAGTTTAATATACAAATGTAATGAGCCTCATTAATGTGTGAGCTTAACCTTATAATACCTATTTTGATTGGACATACAGTAATTTGTATGGCCTAAATCAGTGTCTAAATTTAAAGGAACAACATGACACCAATTATTAGGAACTATCCAAACATTCAGCATGCTCCACATTTCCAACAGCTTCTCAACTTATCACGTGTAAGGCTACGTATAAGTTGCCCTCACTAGAATCTCCATATGGATCATTATTGCAATGATAACTATACCCAAGAAATCCCACAAAAATTTAGAAGCTACAATATCAACACATATCATAACCTTAAAAACAAATACCTTAGCCTACTTCAATGCTAGATTTTATCAGTCTTTTCCAATACTCAACCAAGGGAAAAAGAAAAGTAATACGAGTATTCAGAATCACTCTAATCCCCTCAAAGAAAATTCTTATTCATCCCTTTTGAGTTTTTCCCCCTTACATAACCCTTGCTTCAATAACTCAGAATCAAGATTTTTTTCTTTTACTAACACTTCATATGAATTAATTGATATTCAAAAGGTCCCCAGTCAATATATTTATTCCACGAAAGTGTAAGCTAAAATTTAAAGGCTCCCTCAATAAGGCATTAATGACTTTAAGTTCTTCTTGTAAGTTTTTATAAACTGTCACAAATTCAGAACATATGCCAGACCACGTTGGTCTTAAGCAGGTGGAAAGCCCAAAACTGAAACATGACCTTTGTCCACAACAATAAGCAGATAATAAAAAACCATACATCTAAAATTTCAAATCATAAATTCTGCTGAATATGAAAGCTGAAAATCATTTCTATATTCCAATACTTAACCCCCCCCCCCCCCACACACACACACACCAAAAAAAAAAACCTTGCTTCATGCTTGGTTTTCTTAAAACAAGTGACAGGAAAGCAAGCATATGTAAATGCATACATGCTGTTGTTTCAAATTCTGTGATCTCCCCTCATAGCACTAACTTCTAAATTTGTTAAACTCCAAAGAATAATGCAAAATCACAGACAAAGACAATTATGTTGAAATCTATTGTCATATGACCAAAATCCAAAAGACTGGAATAAATCAGTCTAACACGTAATCAGGAACCTGCACCTGGCCAGGAAAGATTAGAACCTGTTTCTCACCAACAATCATGCTGTGCTTATTAATTAAATGTTGATAACCAAAACCTACACCACATGACAATAGCTCCCTGAAAGCCCTGATTTAAAGCATCTGAGGTAGAGGCTAAAGAATAGCACTTTCAGAGGACATAGAATTGTTCATTTTCAGAGGACATAGGGAAAAACACTTCCTGAAAATCAAGCTACACATTCTTGCTTAAGTTCTGGACAAGCTACTGATGTAAAGGCTCAGTTTTTGGACAAGTTAAAAGGAAAATCAACTTAAAGTAAGTTACACGAGAAGAGGGGGGAACAAACCTGATGCTTGTAAATAACTCTGATTTGTCTGTAAACCACTCTGGAATGTCACGAACAATTGGCACATCATCCTTTAAATAGTCAATGAAATGATCAACATCAAAAATGTCTTCAAATTTCCTGCAGAATACAAATTGGAAATTTTATAACCTTGTGAAAGCAAATTATCAATTAGAGAATAAAAAAAAAAAAAAGGAAAAGAAAAACCCCAAAAGGATAGCACCAAGCAACTCTCAAAAAGTCTTTGGACTGTACAGAACAAGCTACACAGAGGCTGAAAATATACAGGGGAGCACTCCACCATCTCTTACTTAGCTTAACAGCAATTCAATTTGACACCAATTTGGAGATACTAAATAACAAAGGTTTTTTAACAGCAGTTACAGCAGAAAGGAGAACAATTAGGATATAATGACACAATCAGCCTTTTTAAAGCAGAAACTCAATCTAAAAAGCCTCAAAAAGCAAAGATATGAATAAGGTGTCTCACGTTTGGTCTTTCCAGATCTGGTCCTGCTTCAACACTGGCAGTATAAGGGTAGCATTCAATATTTTGGCCACGCCCACTGCATTGCATATCTACACAGCAGCCAATACATTTCAAATAAGTTCTATTTAGCAACAGACTACAACAGTTCAGATATTCTGAGAAACATTACATAATACAATAATAGTAGACAACACATGTGTGAAGGTAGATGAAAAATGCCGAGACCAAAGTAAAGGAATAATCTACCAGCTATGAAAAATGTATCCCATGCAAGATTGACAGATTGTCATATGGAACTAGTTATTCAAGATCTAATAATGGCATACAGGGGTAATAAACAAGTAATCCTATTTCTAGTTTACCCTATTCCTTATTGCATGATTCATTTCTCCGTTGAACAACTAAACTACACAATCCAAGAGAGTTCAGATGGCACGGAACAGACTTTATCACACAAAAGATGAAAAAGACACATTAAAACAATATGTGAGAGATGAATAAGGACCATACGGCAATCCTTTGCTGATTAAGACCACCTTCCGCGTGTATAAATATATATCCATTTGTTTCATTCTCTGCAGGAGGATCTGTGAGCATCAACATAAATATTAGGTTGGAAAGGAATTGAACTTCCAGAATTAATCTATTGCAAGATGAATTGTACAGTCATTTTTAACAAAGCGGATTAATCCCACATCAGATTTGGCATATATACTGTTCTCATATAGGCGTAGTTCTAACATAGCCACCGGTGCATGGAAGAAAAAAAAATTGCACCAAAAATATGAAGTCACATGGGGATTCCTTAGAATAGTCACTAGTTTAAAAATCATACCGGCAAACATAAACTTCAAAAGCAAAAGCAAAAGCAAATGCAAATGCAAATACTTGTACATGATTTGACATAGTTAACATAGTGAAAGGACTTCAAAATTTCAATATCATATCAAAATTTACAAGCTCAACAAGCAGAAAGTCTCAACAATTTTCTAGTGTATAACCTGATATGCCACTACTACGACGCTCTGCACAGGGTTTCCAAGACGTAGTGGCTGACAACGGATTCTCCCAGAGTGAAGGCGCCTCTTTGACCTGTATCTCAAACAGAAATCACATCTAAAAATCAGCCAGACGTAACAGAAAAGAGAAAAGAAAAGCAAAGTGAAGAAAGCTACATCATATCGAGAATCTACACAAAGCTTACCCGAGGACACTGAAGAATAAGGCCTTCCTTCTGGCATAAATAGGGTGCATTCTGATAATAAATATTGAAACATAAAAAGTCAGTCTTCCAAATGAAAATTTTATAACCAAGCATCAAAGAATAACCACCCTTAATCATACTATATCTTATAGCACCTGTTAATAGAATTCCAACAAATTGAAATTCAAACAGGAAAAGTCACCAAATTCAATGTTACAGGGTTTGTAAGCATAATTTTCCTACAATCCCATCAACCAAAATCAAATGTTCAACAAAATTAACCACCCAAATCAAGCTACACCATGAACAATGTTACAAATCTTGTCATTCAGATAATCAAGATTACTAATTTATCGAATTGCTAAAACTGGGGAAAAAGTAATTGCCATCAGAAATCTCATACAACCCAGAAAATTCAAATCCAAATCTGAAATACCCACACACCATACCAAATTGGGAAAGGAAAAAAAAAATAGATATTACGCATCAATTTCTTATAAACCCAGAACATTAAATCGAAAAAAATTGACAGTGAATCTCAGAAATTGATCAAAAATAAACATACCAAACGACGAATGAGGGAAGAAACGGAGACAAATCCAGCAACAACGAGAAAGATGATCAAGAAAAGGGAGAGCTTTGATGGAGAACCCCTAGAATCTTCGGAGAAGAAGTGGGACCAGAAGAAGGGAGGTCGGTGGTCACGTGAGCTACGCACGTGAACGCCGTCAGAAGTGTCATCGGAATCGGAGAGAAGGGGGGAAACGTCGTCGTCTCGCTGCTGTTGCTGCTGTTGTTGAGGGTTTTTACGAGGGGATGAAGAAGATCTGCTTCCGAGAGAACTGGAATGGCGGAGCTCTCGTAGCTCAGCGGCCATGGCGAAGAGTGTCAGTGTTTGGAGTGTGAAGCCGTCAATTTCTCTCTTACACTAGGCATCGACCACTACTTCTAGATTGACTATGGCCTATGGGTAGTTGTTGAGAAGTTGCAAGGGTGCTATGGTCATTGCACTATTTAATTTTTATTGATTTTATACTTTTATCTAGAAAAAATTAAACTCGTTGTTCTAACAAAAAAAGTTACACTCATTAGAATGTGAGTTAACATGATATCTAACTATCGGTTAGTTCAAATAATATAAAGTCGAATAGATAATGCTTAATGTCAGTACTCAGTAGAAGTGATTACCAGATTGCTTAGCTCAATTCAATTAAGATTTTTCAAGTTTGGGTTTGGGTCAAATGGGTAAGTAATTGTTTGATTAGATTGAGATATGAATCAACCTAAGTCATGGTTGTATTTGGTCAATTTCGGGTTAGTTTTTGTATTGTCTTGTTTGGGGAATAGGTAATGAAATTTTAGTCGAAATTATTCTTATCATGCATACGTAACTGGAAGCTAATACTAGTTAAAGCTGATGCAAAATTAGAGGATGTTTATATTTTGTGACAGCATGGGGATGAACAGGGTTGGATGGTTTATTCAAAGTTAATATTAACTAGATTGGGATAACTACCAAGTTATCACTAAGCTAAAAGCATGGATGCAATGTATCCGTATGTATATTTTGACATTAACATGAATTATATGCTCATCGCCAATAAGTATAAAACATACATGTAATGAAAACCGGAAAGAGATGTATGTCAATGTTCACAATCTTCTTATATCTTACAAGAAATGAGAAGGAACGGAGAAATTGTGCATGAGAATTAGTAAAACAAATTGAAAAAAAGTAGAGACGAAAAGTGTTCACTTTTGTTGAAAAACAAAGTCGATAATGTAAGGAATTTGAATAGAAAAAGTATTCACCTCGGCGTGAAAAACATGCTTAATGAAACAATGATGAGTTGTTGAAGCCATCTTTAACAAATGGGGATAAGCGAGGACGGTGATAGTATAGGTAAAAAAAAGCTATTTTATGAACATTTGAGATAGGATGTTGATAACGGGCCAATACGAAACTGTTGAGATAGGATGTTGGTGCTTTAAACTTCAAAACATTTGCTTACAATTAACTTTCTTAAGGAGGACTTAAATAAATACACCGTACCATATAGTTAAGGTAGTGTGATTTTATGAAATTCTACGCGAAAAAATCATATTCTTTAGACGCCTACAAATCGCTTAATTAATAGTCCGATTTTTCCCATAGATAAATATTTCATATAACCATCTCATAAATGGATTTAAGAATGTCACTATAAACATAACCATCTCATTTCCGAGAAAGCGATGTTTACGACACTACCGTCCACACTAATCTTTTTTTTTTTAAAATAACACACTACTCGTGTTTAATTTAAGGGTAAAAAAGGTCAAAAGACCATCTCCATTGGGCTGGGCTCTTTCAAAATTTCTAGCCAAATCAACTCATTTACATTCTAACTTCACCATCACCGGCGACGAAAACCCCTAAACAAAACCCCAGAAAATGAACTCAGCAATGAGTCACCTGACGAGTCTGCTGAAGCGCCCGAGTTCAGCAATCAACTCAGCGAGCTTATCCCTTCAACAATGGCGGGGGATTCGAGTTAGGGTTCAAAACGGTAACCTGGAGCAAGCCCTTTCTTTCATGCAGAGAAAAATGACTTCAAGTGGGATCGAAAGGATGATTAAGAAAGAACAAACTCATCACATCAAGAATTCTGAGAAGCGCGTTTTAGCCCGCAAAGCTCTTCATCGTCGACTCCAATCCCAGGACCTTGCTCGTAAGCTCAAATCCATCCTCATCAAGAAAGTCAGGTCTGAACAATTTCAATTTTTTCAATTGATTGGATATGAATTTCTGAGTTTTTCAATTGATTTTAATTGTGTATGTATGAGAATCGAGTGGGGAATTATGATGTAGACGGGATTTGATCCAAAGTCTCGGATATGACCGAAATGTTATTTGTTGTGAGAAATGTTGTTGTTTTGGTTTATAGGGAGATACCCCAGATAATGATGTAGATGAGATTTGATTCGAGGTATCGGAAATGGCTGAAATGCTACGAGTATGTGTTGTGGGGAACTGTTGTAGGTCGAGTTTACACTAGTTAGTATAATTTAGGGGGAATTTCATAATTTTAGAATTGAAATATGATGGTATAGGTATATGTGATTGTTTGGGAGAATTAAGGTGACTACCTGTTTGATCGAACACTATTTTGGAAATGGCAAGAGGTGACTAAGTGCTAGCAAAGTTTGCTTTTGAATTGTCGGAAATTACTTGTTAATAGTGAATTGCTTAGTCGATTGGGTATTTGGATTGGTGATTGAAGCATATGTTGTTAGGTTTGAGAATGTGAGCGTATTGGTGGTACAATTGCTTTTTGGGTAAGTGATGGAAGACTCATTGTGATCATTCTACTTCATATTATTGTTGTACTACCAACATTGTGTATGTGCTTGAAATTCTGTTTGGTGATGGGGAATTTTATTAAAAAAATTAGTTTAGTAAATAGTGAAAGAACCACTTTTCTAGATAATTAGGTGGTCATTATGGTTGAATCAAGGATATTCGTATGAAAAATACCAATATAGCTACAGCCTGAAATTTTGAAAAGCAATTTCTGACCACAAAGTGGTCATTAACACCTGAGTACCTCACTATGTATGTATAGCCATTTTAGGCAGACTTGTTAGCAAAGTTTGCTTTTGAATTGTCGGAAATTACTTGTTAATAGTGAATTGCTTAGTCGATTGGGTATTTGGATTGGTGATTGAAGCATATGTTGTTAGGTTTGAGAATGTGAGCGTATTGGTGGTACAATTGCTTTTTGGGTAAGTGATGGAAGACTCATTGTGATCATTCTACTTCATATTATTGTTGTACTACCAACATTGTGTATGTGCTTGAAATTCTGTTTGGTGATGGGGAATTTTATTAAAAAAATTAGTTTAGTAAATAGTGAAAGAACCACTTTTCTAGATAATTAGGTGGTCATTATGGTTGAATCAAGGATATTCGTATGAAAAATACCAATATAGCTACAGCCTGAAATTTTGAAAAGCAATTTCTGACCACAAAGTGGTCATTAACACCTGAGTACCTCACTATGTATGTATAGCCATTTTAGGCAGACTTGTTGATCGTCTCACTTTTTCTTGCAGAAATGCTGCTAATATAAGTTATATAACCTTAGAGTCACCATTTAGAGAGATGCATATTTGCTCTGCAAGTTTGCAATGCTCTGCAAAGTAAGATGTTTCCTGGGAACTTCTGCTGCCATCCAATGATATTATTATTGATGTCTGTCTGAAAACTAGCACAGAGTTCCAACTGGAATTGTGACTTTCTGAAAATTGCATGTTGGACTGAATTGCATCCTGCGATGCCAAATAGATAGTTGATAGCCTATGACCTACACCGCAACCACTTCATCATTCAGGCAGATGATGCCCTTAGCTGGATGTGTCTAGCACATGGAATGTAATGGTGCCCTCTTGAGTGCTCGGTAGCATCAGAGGATAACTTTCTGAATGAATGACTTGATATATGAAGGCAATATGTGGGCTTTCACTGGTCACGATTAATCTTGTTGAGGTGGGGTTATCAGTTATGCTTAATTTGGTTAATTGCTTTAGAAGTGAACGTAAGTGACAATCTGAGCGCTATAATTTAAGATGTCAAGAAATTTGGATCACGGCCAACTGTGCATTATGATCTAGCTTTAGGGTTTTTGGAAGGGCCCAAGGTGCATGTGCGTGCATGAATATGGGCTAGATCATTTTCCATGCTTAATCTTCTTGATTGATACATGGGAAGTCTTATTTATTTTTTAATTTTATTTTTTTGCTGGATTATTTTGACAGGGGTCTATGAGTATTCTGGAAGGAGAAGCTGGAAGCTGCATTCAGGCCTTGTACGTTGCTGTTGGTTTAAACTCATGTAATTGACTTTCTTCAATTAGTGAACAAGTTGTCAAACTAGTTATAGTCTTTGCAAATCACCAATTCAGTTTTTCTTGACTTTCACTGTTTGTTTATCAACCGACACAATATATTCTTTTGCAAATTTTTGCATCGCTATTGATCCTAGCCAAGTATAGCGCGATAATTCAAATATTCATGTATTGTCTCCATGTAACAAACAAAAGTTGGAGTTAATAAATATCTTGCACGTATTTGTAAGGTTCTCATTTGGTGTTGTCGATAGCTTCTAGGGTTAGGAATATAGAATCTCCTAACCAATTTATCAACTCCTAATTGATTCTAGATATTTTATATCACAGTACGAGTATGTTCCTCACCTCTACTCTCATCAATGCTAATATTTTTTAATTATGAGATTCCATAATTTTCATTGTTGGGTTAGGAATACAAGCAAGAAAGAGTGGGTGATGTAAGTTTAACGTTAAAGGTTCGTGTGTGCCAATGTTGAGTGAGGAATGTAAAATTACCCAGATTGGATTGACCCACGAGAAGCTTTAGGGCCTGTTCTCATACATTTATTTTCATTTCAGTTCAGCTCAACTCCTAATTTCCTTCTCTTATAAAATATTCATTTCAGTTCAGCTGAGTTCAGTCTATGAAAACAGACCTTTAGTCTGATAGGCGCTCAAATAGTTTGAAGAGGAGAACTTGTTACTAAAATTACGAATCTTCAGATTAACTTCTACATGTTCTAGCTTTTTTTATTTTAGTTTTTAGTTTTTTTATTGGAGTTCGAGAGTTTTTCTTTATTTATATTATTATTATGTTATAAATAAACATCTAGCTTAAAGATATGAATAATCAATATAAAGATAAATCATCTATGATTGAACATTTTAGATAATGATCTTACTACTCACACAAAGAATTCCATGTTAATAAGAATGATAACAAAAATGAATATGTAATTGTAACAAAATGATTTACTTAAGACTTTAAGAGTTCGTCTAATATTACTGTTATTTTCTTTAAAATCATATCATAAACTACGTAGGTTATATAATGAATTGAAGATTAGGCCCCTTTCATTTCATCCTATTTTTGATGAATTAAAATTATTTTTACTAAATATTAACTACTGACTGAAATTATTCTTCAAGTTATTTTTACTAAATATTAACTACTCCGTAATTAATTTAATTAGACTGAAATTATTGTTCAAGTTATTTTTACTTAATTATTTTCAATAAGTTTCTAAAAATTGTTACTCGGATGCATAGCCAATTAGCCACCCTAGTAAAAATAAATTTTGACAGTTAACATTCCGTAATTTTTCCCGAAAAAAAAAAAAAAAAAAAAAAAAAAAAAAAAAACATTCCGTAAGTTTTACTGGTAGATCGGACGGCTGAAAACACGCGTAATTTTAGTCTTTCTCTTACGTTCAATTTTTTTTTTTTAGCCTGAGCTTTTCACTTAACGCTGCACCCCTCTCTCTCTCCTCCATTGAAGCGTACTCTGAATTTTCCATTAAAGCGGCGCCTGAGCTTTTTCTCCTCCATTGAAGCGGCGCCTGAGGTAAAACTTTTTAATCACCGAATATCAATTTCACAATCTAGGGTTTAGCTTCATACTATCGTTAATTTATTTGTCAATATAGTCAATTTAGGGTTCATCTAAGTTGAACTATTGATTATAATTACTGAAGTTATAAAACATTAAAACGAGTAGTTTTGTTGCTAGTATTTTTGTTTGTGCAATTTTACGTTGTTATTCTTCTGCAAGTAGAGTTTCATGTGTTTTTTCGAGCCTAACTTGATAATTTAGTCAAATTTAGTTGCTAATGTGTTGCAGGATTTTGTTAATAACCCTTTAATGTTAGTACCAAACTATGAAAATGAACCTTTTCTCCTTTGGCCCATGGTGGCTGCCCCTATTGCCCCGGTTCGGTCGTGTTTGGGTGCTATGGGTTAAGACTTAAGAGATTATATTGATGGATTAATGAAGTGAACTAAGCTTGGCTGTTTCATTTTCTGATAATTTGTTGGTGGACATTGTCGATTTTTCAGAGACAACTTAACCTTGATTGAATTATGGTTTCGAGCTAGCTATCCTTTTAACAAACATGGTAGTTCTATCTTTAAAATGGTCCATTATGTTGTTAATTGTTATAGTATTTATAAGTTTTATTTACTAATTTGCTTAATCGATTAATTGTCTTCATTGGACGAGTTACGTCCTTGTTCTAGAGATAACTTTTGCAATAAGAAGATGATCCTACTAATCTAAGATTGCAGTGCAATTCTAAGTTATGATGACTCTGTTATCTTACCGTCTATTTAATCTACAACGTAATCTTTTTGTGGACTGCTGGCAAACCTTGTAAATTGAGTACATGGTTATCCTTGTCGATTTTGAAAATCTCAGCATCATGCTGGGGAATACAGGGACTGCTTTACCCTTACTACGAGTCTTTTCCATTGGAAATTTTATGGTCAAAATTTTCTAATTTTTTGGTATCTGCTAACCATTTGAGTTTATGTGAGTTGAATATATTTGCTTCTCTTCTTGATGTCTGGGCCAAAATGTTTAACTTTTTTTTAACTCTTGTTTGTCTTTCCAATTTCTTAATTTTTGAAACCAAGGGTAATGGAAAGGAAGAAAAAAAAGATAGAGAAATTATACGAGTTGAAGACATCTGCTAAATGAACTTGTTTATCATCACGACTTTTCCCTTGTTGTCTTCTACATCTTGTATTTATTCACATATTTATGATGCTATTCTTCTAGGTGATCGTTGGAAATCCTATCTAAGTTGTGCTGCAGTGTTTTCTGAGAACTCTGAGCTAACTGTTGTCCGTAGGACTTTGCAAAATGTCTGCTGGACCTGGACTTGAGCCTCTTGTAGATCGTAAGTGCTCTAAATTTGTGTGTATGCTTTACATTGTAGTTTCAGTTGTCAAACTTGCATTTGAGGATTTGTTTTTGAAAGACGGCAGGGCTATAATTTGTTGAAGTCATTTCTTCTGCAACATTATTGTCTGAAAGCTAGCTAAGTTACCATGGCCTTTGTATGTTAACAACCTTTCTTTTCCCTGCCCTGCAGAGATGATCTCAGTTATTACCAATGATGGACGCAACATAGTGGTGAGTTTGCACAATACTCCAAATAGTAGCTGTATATCCTTTGAGTTGGCCTTTAATACTAAGCATCTTTATCTGATTACTGTGATACATTATGATTACTGTGATACATTATGATTCAGGGAATCTTAAAAGGTTTTGACCAGGCAACAAATATTATTCTTGATGAATCACATGAGAGGGTTTTTTCTACCAAGGTTTGATTTAAATCTCTCCGGGCTCTTTCTCTCTCTTTCCTCCTCTTTGATTTGAGCTTTGTAATGGTAACAAATATTGATGATTAATGTTAGCCGACCCCAAATTATTTTGAGACTAAGGCTTTGTTGTTGTAATGTTTATTCTGAATCAGTTTCAGGGGAAAAGTTTTCTAGATGGAATTTGTGTTCATTAACTGGTTTGATATGAAGGTTGAAAACATAGTATATTAGTTACATTCTTAGTAATACTAAGTCTACTTAATCACTGGATCCTCATGAAGCAGTAATGAGGAATATATGTAGAAAGATAGGGGTCGTTATTATGCTTAATGAGCTATGAAGCATTCAGTATCTACGTTTACCATGTTCATTTTGAAGTATTGAATTTCTTTGTAAAGTGTTGTCTCCAGAATTGTAAATCATGGAGTATGATAATTTGGCATGTTGATTATGTCCAGGTCTTAATATTGTTCATGCAGAGTGCAGAAAAATTATTGGAGGATTATGTTATTTATCTCTGTAGCCTCATACGAAGTTATTGTTTGAGTTGCACAATTCCGAAGCTTCATAAACTTTTTATGCACTCTTTTCACTGTGTCTGCAACTCTCAATAAGAAGTACTAGTTGCTGCTTGTTTATAATTTTGAGTCTGTTATAAATATTTTTCTCTGTTGTCTAAAATTAGTCTTGTGGTTTCAATCTGTACAAGATGCTTGAATTGAACCCCTTCCCCCTCTGCTCCTCGTTTTTACTGATGTTATGTCACTGGATGATATCTTCTAATCTCTTATAATATAATTGCTTTTATACTAATCCATCATTCATGTGCATTGTTTTAAAATGTTTTCTTAACTACTCATGTGTCATTTGCTGGGTTGCAGGAAGGAGTCCAACAAATTGTATTGGGTTTGTACATCATCAGGGGTGACAACATGTACGATATCTTTTCTTAAAGTTGTTAATCATTAGCAATTTGCTTCTCTGTCTTGTCCCTATGACCCTATGAAATTGCTTTGGTATTATAATAGAGTCTGATGCTACCATTTGCATTGGCAGAAGCATTATTGGTGAGCTAGATGAAGACTTAGATGCTCATATTGAGCTATCGCAAGTGAGGGGCCATCCTCTGAAGCCTGTCATTCACTGATCAGCAGAGTGCTTGTTTCTGTAGGCTGCATGGAAATTATCGATTTCACAGGACTTGTGATAAAGAATTTATAAACCTGTTTCAGGAGTGGTAATGAATTGGTATAACATATGAGCTCGATGCAGAAAGAGGGGCATTCTAGAAGACTGGACTTTGATATGAATCAGGGTTTAAATTTTTTTTTTTTAATTTTTTTTTTTTTATTTTCATCGTCATTAATTTTACGTTCAGAACGAGTCCAAACTCTCCGAGTAGAAGTTTGATGATTTATCATCTTTGTACCCAAGTAAAAAAAATTTTCCCATGTAAGGCATTAAGAGTTTGGATTTGATTACTGAACGCTAGCTGATTCAGCATGAAGTTGAGAGCTTGTTCTTGTTTTCCAGCCTGAACAGTGAGACCTCTTATGCTTTAGTTCATCTTTCTTTTTGTTATTCCAGAATTATTAGATACAATGAATTAAACAGTACCGATATTCAGCATCAGGCATGGAGAAGCCCCTGCAGAAGTGCAGATAATGGCACCAAGTATGGAGTACGGAGTATAATTTTTTACAAAGTATATCTTAGTTTTATCTTCAATTTTATATATAATCCTCCTATATAATTTTTACAAATTAATTTTGTTCAATTTTGAACTAATTATGAAAAGTCAAGCTGTAGCATTGTAAATTTTAACAATGATTTTTTTTTTTTTTTTTTTTTAAAAACGGATTTGAAAAAAGTTTTTTTAAATATGATAGTGCATCAATTTAGTAATAAAAATAAATGATGAAATGTACCATTGTTTTTACACTTTTTTTTTCCTATCCTCTTTAATTTGATCCCTCAAGTACAACTTTTTACTTTGAAAAATCCAAATTCAAGCACAGCCATACAGGAGATGATACACTTTTAAAGTAGGACTGTAGGAGAAGGTAATGCATTTATTGGTAAAAATGTAAAATAAAAAGAAACCATCACATATGAGAAATGTTTATACTAAAAGCTAACTGCAGAACCTAAAACCCCAATTTCTACGGAAATTTGGCTATTTCCGACCCTTTTCCTCTAGTTTCTTTATGTTTTTGTTATAGAATTCAATAAAACTATACTCTTCAAACGTAGTAAGTGCCCAGTGCCGTTTAGCTATCTTTTATTAATGAAATCCTTTTCTTCTTGTAAAAAAAATAAAATAAAATAAAAAAGTAGTAAGTGCCCATATGGTGGGCTTTGTTCCAGTTTTGTTTTTGTTTTATGAGTTTAGTATGGTACAAGTTGTTTCATGGGTAAAAATTTGTGCAAAATCGAAAAATAGGTTAATTTTTCGATTATAATCAGATGAATCAGACGAAAATTTCCTTCCACGACTACAACAGATCGATAGACCCACTCGTCGAAACAACTATAAATCACAATTGCAATAACGATAGTAGCTCTGCTGAAAGGGTGATTTTATTTTATTATATTTAAATCTCTTTGTAGATGTCTTATTACTTTTTACATATAAATCAATCTTTATTAAAAAAAAAAGTATTTACTAGTATTTTTTTTTTAGTTGGTAAGGAGAAGGCCTTTACTAGGCCAAAACCTCTCAGAGGTCCTCCTTTGGAAGTGGAGGGGAGGGATAAGAAAATTCCCACCCTAAAGTGGTTCTAGTGGGGTTTGATGAGATGCAAGGTTTCCCACTATACCGATCTTTGCTGGGTACTAGCATTTGCTTTTGTCAAATCTGTTTTCAATGAGTATAGTGAATGTAAATGTAAAGAAAAAAAAGTTGCAATATTTATGGAAGACTTGTCCAATACAAATAGAGGCAATTAAGCAAATAGCCATGAAAAAAGTCATTACCCTAGCTTCAACTTCAACACATCCCGCCATTAAAAATAACGGAGTACGTATTACTCTATATAATGTTACAGTTGAAAAATAATACAACTACAGATGTTGCAAGCTCTAAAAAAAAAAATTACTTCGTACTACAGAGTGTGTAGACTGCAGAAGGAACAAAGGAGGTAGGGTTTATGACTTTATGTAACATTTGAATATTTACAAACTCAAAGTTTTTGCTACACTTTCTTCGAATTGGTTTTTGACATACGAGTACGTATTTATGTAATCCATACGACATATCTATATACTGAGTATTCTTTACTTAAGTACTTGGTTAGGGTGTTAATTCGGTTTTCGGTTTGGATTTAGACCAAATCTAATCCGATCCGAAATAAATTTCGGTTTTTAATTTTCAAATCCAATCAATTCGAATCACTTACCAAATCCAATCCGAATTATAATTCGATTATTTGGATCCAATTCGAAAATTCGAATTAAAATACGTTGATAATTTTTTTGGGTCTAATGCGATTATAAAAATAAAATTGCAATAATAGAATTCAATTCTTGAAAGTATAGTAGTACATGATTTATACAAATATTGAAAACATAGGTTTACATGATTAATATTAGGGGCTGTTTGGTTAGGGGTAATCAAGAAAGGGAATCGAAATCAACTGGCCCAATTCCCTTTTGTTGATGTTTGTTTAGCACTTTTATTCATTCCCTTTACCCTCCCCATTACCCCAAATGCTTCCAACTTCATTCCCCACCCCTCCTAGGTTTTTCCATTCCATTCCCTACCCACCTTCACACCACCACATCACCACCTTCACACCAACCAACACCATCGAAAAACCAGCCCAGACCATCGCCGCCCCTCCCCCGACCACCGTCGATCCTCCCCCAAGCCTCGCCGCCCTCCCCTCCCCCGTAAAAACCACCCCTAGCCCCGATCTCCCTCCCACCACCCGCGAAACCCTAGCCACCCCTTCCATTCCCCTTGCCGCCCACCGATAAACGCGCGCCGCCCAAAACCCCCTCCCCTCGCCGTCCAAAAACCCCTCCCCTACCTCGAAAAACCTCCGAAGACGCTAAGGGAGGGTTTTCGAGGGTGAGATTAGTCGATTTGGGCCCAGCGAGTGGTGGGGGAGAGTTTGCGAAGGGCGGCGAGGGGTAGGGGAGGGCCGACGAGGGGTTTCGTGGCTGAGAAAGATGAAAACCATATGCAATGTGTGGTGGTGTGGTGGTTGTGGTGGTGGCCGGTGGGATTGATTCCCTTGTTTTAAAAACAAACAAGAAAGCAAAAATAGGGTATTTTCATTCCATTCTTCTCCTTTCCCTTTGTTCATTCCATTCCGATTTCCTCGTGCGAACCAAACGACCTCTTATTATAATCATAATCATAGTTTAACATGATTAATATTGACAAATATTTTTTTTGTAAAACAACTCTTTCATAATTCGGTTATTTCGAATCCGAACAAGGTAAATCCGATCTGAAAATCGGAATTTAAAAAAAAAATCAATCCGATCCGATTTAAAGTTTGGATCAGATTCGAATTGATAATTCAGTTTGAATTGGATTGGATTTCGATTTTTATCCGTACAATGAATACCCCTAATAGTTGGTGTCAGAAAAAGTAAGTAAAAATAGGGTGAATAAAACATAGGCATTTCAAAAAAAGGGTTTAAGAACACTCTTTGAAAACCCTGGGAAAACACTTCAATTCAACTTTTGGCTTCTCACTCTTAACTTTCTGGCAAAATCCCACGAAAAATCCCAAACACTGAAACAATCTCGTCTTCCTTTCTCTCTCCTACTCGAGAGTGATGGAGGCGACGCAACAGCAACGAAGATTGCGAGTAAATTTCAAGGATCGTGAAATTCTAACCAAAACCCAGAAAAAATCTGGTCTCAAGCGTTCATGGGTTCTTCTCAAACCTCAATTTCAGACCATTTCCGATGTTGTTGCATATCTTCTTCACTCCTTTGACCTGCATCATTCCTGCCCTAATGGCATCGTTCTCTATGTATACTTTCTCTCTACTCTTGCATGTCATTTTTTCCCTTATTTTTTTTTGATGTTTTTGTGGGTTTTCTCCAATTTTTTATGTTAATTTTGAGTTGGGTATTTTATTAATTTCTTAAAGTTCATGACTTTCGTTCTTTTATCATGTAATTTTCTCAATGTGGTTTGATTTATCAGCTTTTCCCTTCTTGCTTATTGTCAACTACTTCGTATTTCACATTTTAGCTGGACTGAGAATTGAAAAGAATTTTTTTTTTCTCAATTTTTGTACCATTGTAATTTGTTGTTGTGAATTAATACTATACGGCTATACCATTGTATTATCAATTCCCCTTTGATTAGATAATATTTGATTTTATTTATTTATTATATATTGACCACAATTTTTGTGCATTATACGTTCATTGTATACTGAAAATGACAGAAAGACAATTTTATGTAAGCCTTGTAAAGGAAAATTCAGTAATATCATATTGTAAATCATTATGCACTTTTAATTTTTAACAATTGAAGTTGAAATTATACATGAGTGAAATGTGACTTCATGTTTTGACCTTAATTAAGGTGATTCTTTGAACTTGAGCTTAAATTTTGACAACCATTGGGAATTAGAATCTCCATGGGTAGCATTAATGTCGTTTTGCTAAGCTAGTGATTTGTTTATAAATGAGCCCCATTCTAACATTACAAGACTTGGATGCGGGGTGCACTAAAGTTAAATGAGAAATTGAAGACCAAATGTGATATGATATTTCTATTTGAAGCTACGGAGTTGCGTGTGTAACATGAGTGATATGTTACCATATGATATTTATATGACTATCATTTTTGTTGGGCGGTGGTCATTTTTTCTAATGATATGGGCCAAATACCTATCAAATTGGATATAGTACGAAGGTATTAAAGATATGGTGTTTTTCCTTTCAGCGATGCTTTGTGCTACTTTCCTCATCTTAAAAAGAAGGTAGTTTATAGTGATAGTTAAAGTGCACGTCTGATTATGGAAAGATAGTTTTACTATGTATCTATAATCAATCATCAACTAGTAAAATTGGAGAAAATAAGTGATTTGAAGGGTTATGCTCTTTGGCATTGATGCCAATGGTCGTTAATTTGAAGTAAGCTGAATTTTTGAGGGGGAGTGGAGGTTTTTTTTGTGTGTGTGTGTGGGGGGGGGGGGGGGGGGCTGCTCGCTTGGCGCATTGCGTCCACGTAATGATTTAGATGGGATAATATGGTATGCTGTTATTGGAGTACATATTATGCTTCAAATGCATTTAGTGAAAGGCAAAGCAATAGGGTTTACCTTTCTTGGTGGCATGGATTACAGTCACGATTGGGGACATGCCTTCTGTTGTTAATTTCAGGATTGATCTTTCATTTTCAGCTTTCATTTTTTTGTCGTATCTGCCTAAGATTTTCTGATTTCTCTTTTGAAAGTTTTTATTTTTTCTCTTTAGAATGTTATTATATTTCTTCTTTTTTTAAATGTTCAGATTAAACTCTCTTGACCATGTTTATTTTTGACTTTATAAAATGAAATGGATTAAAAAAAAAAAAAAAAAAAAAGAGCCCAAAATATTTCTGCTCATGGATATTGTACAGCCCTGCCATTGCATGTGATGATTTTCCAATTATGTTAATTGTGGGAGTAAATAATTTGTAAAGCTGTTACTGGGCTCTGTTTTTGTCTTATGAGTGTCAATGTGCACATGTCTGTTATGTTTTACCTGGAATATTGCACTGATCAGTTTAATTGCTTGTAGATGGATGGCTTTGCTCTTCCACCGTTTGAGTCGACTACCATTTTGAAGGATAAAGATGTAATAAGGTTAGTTTCACATTACTTCTGTTGCCTTGTATCTTTTCATGTTAGCATGAGAGTGTAGATTGAGGTCACTTCTTTTCCCTCTTCTTTATGTAACTGTTGCATCTGAAACATGTAAATGATTGTTCCTGAATCAGTGTGAAAAGGCTAGGGTCGGGCATGTCTGGCACGATGAAGGCTATTGAAGAGGCCAGGCCTTTCATTGAAGATGAAATAGTATTGAGGCAACCGTTACCTTCTGCTGTCAGGCTTTTGGCAAATGAGGAATTTGATAAAGAGACTGGAGGCTACCTAAGCGAACTTGATAAGGATGAAGATGAAGCAGAGGAGCCTGTGCAAATTGCTCGAGATGGAGATGTAGCTTCCAAAAAGAGAAAAGCATCCAGTAGTATTGAGAACTCTAAGTATGGTTTATTTTGTTCCTATACAATATTGTCTTTCTATCCATCAACTTTTACTTTCAATTCTATGATTTTCTCCCTTTATTCCTCTCTATTACAAACCATGTCAGTCTGTTGGGAGTCAGTGCTGTACAGATTTGATTCTCATTCCTGAAGTGGATACTGGTAGCTAATATCATGACCTGCTGGTTCTTTTGGATATTTTGTCATATGAACTTCTGTGATTGGTATTAATTCTTGTAAAGGGAGACGCTGGAATATTGATAGAGGTAAATTGGTGGTTAAAGTAGCCTAAGATAAGAAATAGTTTTATACTTGGAAGTGCATTTTAATATCACATGTATATAACTATCCGTTTATGTGCTAATTATCTGTCCAAAAATGGAGTCAAACTGACAAAATATTTAATTTGTTCATGATTTGTCAAGCATAATTTGATATGCATTTAAGAGAACTGTAATGTCACCTTTAAATCAATGTTTATACTTATGTAGTAACATGGACTCATGTAAACAAACTTGCAAGCCTTTTGTGGAAATTGCTGTCTTGTTATATAGATTCATTAGTTTGTTGGAGACAAAATATACTTTCTTAAAAAAAGAATGCCATTTTGGATGTACTGTTTTCCACTGAATTTTACTTGGTAATTACGTACGGGTGTTTCTTGCCTGGTCCTGGTATACATACTGGTCTACTGCTTAACTTTGTGTGATGTGCTTTAAAATTTTCATGTATCGATGCACATCTCTTTCCTTTTTCTTCCCCCACTTTTTATATTTCTTTCTCTTTTACTATAGATTGTCTTATAGTAAATTCTATTATAATTCATGAAATACTTCTGTGCTGTTGCATTACAGGAAAAAAAGACAGCGCCAGGTAACACCCAAACGTGTTGAGAAGAAGGTTGTTGATCAGCTTACCGAAACATTACAGAACAAAAGAAAACTTGCTAATGGGAGTAAGCATGATGGAACCGTAGATTGTGCCAAAAATTCGGATCAAATATCCAAGTCTGATGGAACTGTTAAATGCGCCCAAAATTCTGATCCAATACCTAAGTCTATGTACGTTTTTTTATCTTGCATCTTTTAGTTTGCTTCTTCCATATGTTGTTGTTAGAAGTATCATAAGGGTCGTGCTGGATTTGTAGTTGGGTGGAAAGGGTATTATTTCCTAGGCAGTAGGAATAAGTTGCTTATACTAATTTATGGGACTAATTCAACTTTTGTTATGCATCGCTCTGCTGTAGATACCTTGGGTTTTCTTTCTTAGTTTTGAAACTGATTGGCTTGCTCTGTTGAGCTTAAGAATAATTGTTGTTTTATTTATTCTGCTAAATGTAGTAAAACTCATCTTTAAATGAATTGTATATAGTGAATATGCTAAATATCATTGATAGCTCCTGTTTAAGCATTCTGGTTAGCTTTCATTCTTTTGACTTCTATTTGGAGCGACAGCCATTCAGAGGAGTGTATATCATCTGTTGTATATTTCATTAAGATTTGTCTCATTCCCCCACACCCCCATGCAGTTTGGTGTATAATGAGGAATGAGGACCTTCTGTTTTACTGTATATTCTTTACATAGTAGCTAACTTTCAGTTTTACCTTGGTATACTATTGTAAACCATAGAAATTCAAACCTGCAATACATAATTAAAGAGGTAGAAAAATATAAGGGAACAATTATTTCATTGATAATTTGTGGGTTACAACTCTCGTAGATCTCTTGATTCCTCTCTCCATCTGAGTCTCATTAAAACTTAGATTTGACCCTCTTTATATAAAGAGTCGTAGAGTAGTTTACAAGATAATAGCCATATATTGTACAAGATCCTGAAGATAGATATCTTATATTTTTTGATATTATCTCCTTATTTACATAAATCTGACACCTAATAATTAACAAAATTTCGGTGTCAACAACTATATTTCTGTATTAGTATTTAGTCGTTTAAAATTTTGCTATTGTAGCATTTTTTAATGGACATCTTGGTTTTATTGGGGCAGTGTGCTTGAAGAGAAAAAGGAAGAGACTGTACAAGCGTCTGGTGTGCCTAATGAAGCTAAAAAGGTAGCCTAGAACTGAATAAATATGCTTGAACGCTTGTCTATTATCCTTCTGTAACTAATGAATAACACAAAAAAAAATCCCTTGGTATTCTTTAAACTAAGGTTCTAACTTTCTGTAAGGAAATCGAATCTCCTTCTTAATTATATCTACTCGTCTAGAATTCCTTTACTAGATTGAATTTTGATATGCAATGTATTTGTGTGAAGTTTTGAGTCTTTGGACTGGAATTGATTTTCACTCAGTGTAGGCTTTCTTGTATGCTTTTTGATTCCTTGATGTTTGCGATTTTCAAATTCGTCTTGGATGAAGATTTAATAATCTAGTCTATTTTTTTATGCGTGCAAATTCTTTTGACATTGTTGGTTGCCTTTATTTGTATTATGTCCCCATGATTGTGTCCCTTAAACAAATTGGAAGACATTATTTTTTTGGTTTGTAGTGGTTGTACTATGTATCTGATAATAGAAAAGGTTAGTGTGGATCATGGTTTATAAAATCCCAATTCGATCCTACGATTCTACGATCCAAAATTGTGAGATATATCTGGATTGTAGGTAGGATTGTAAGATCTTACTTGAATTAAAATAATGAGGGGTAGGATCTTACTATGATCCTACGATTTTATGATCCTACATGTAAGGATAATTTGAGAAATTTATATTCTTACACATTTTTTTTTAATACAGTATTCTGCATTTCATAAGCACATTTGTTATTCAATCATAGTTACTAAATAAACGCAATTCATCAAAGAAATCTGTAATTTTGCCAATTGATTACATGTACATTAATAATAGTTAAAAAGTCGTTTTGACAATGTTGAACATTATGTATCATTTAATTATTGCAGTTAAGTTAATATCTAACTTGATGGAGCAAAGTAATTGATTTTAGTATTAAGATTAGTTGAAATACTTAAATTCAAGTCAAAATGTAGCATAATGTATACATTTTTGCTTGTAACGATCCTACGATCTGATTCTATCGATCCTAGTTAGGATCCTGATTCTAATAACCTTGGTGTAAATCAATTGATAACATGCTTATGCTTCTGTATGGTATATATTCAATATTCTATTCCATTTGTTGTCATCCCATGATTTCTACCAATCTCTTGTTGGCTGCTGAGGGTTTGTCAGATATCCTATCCTTTTTTGTTATAATTATTTGTTATTGTTGGGGTCTGTCCTACCATGGAGATCAATTTTCACATGGATGTTACGCAACAGGTTTTAATTTTTTTATTATTCATATTTGAAATAAGACTTTTGTCCCCTTCTTTTCAGGTATCCAGAGGCACTCGCCGTAAGAGGTTGCAGAGGCAGTGGAGAAAATTACACCCTGACAAAGCTAATGTCGATGAGGTATGATATCAATTGGGACAGATCCACCTGTGAGTTCTACTGCTAGGAGTGGGAAGTACATCCCTTATTGCTAGAAATTAAGCTATTTACTTAGGTTTACATATACTATAGTCTTTAAACCCTAGTGATGCATGTAGCTAAAAAAAATGAAATATAAGAAAACTATAAAAATATATGAAAATACAAATTATGCTAGCCTTTCTCGATTTGGTATTAGTATGTGGCACATGGATCTTGTGAAGCATATTTTGAGATTGTTTCAATGGTACGAAGACTATAAAATATGATAATACAAGTGGTATATCAAGAGCAACTTGTTTTAATACCCTTTTTTTGTGTTCTGTTATGTGCTGCAGATATGTAGTATTAGAATGTCTAGTGAAAGGTGGGTGAGTGTAACTGTGTAAGTAAAAGATGGATATAGTAAGATTGAGCAAAGAATTGGGGGGTGTAAGAATAAAGTAGAAAAAGTAAGAGGGAGAGAGTGGAAAGGTGCTAATAATTTGGGGTAAGAGGGGTAAGATAGTGAAGTTCGTTTGCCACAAATGAGATGAACTAGAAGTGTATACTAATGGAGGTATCACTTTATATCTTGATGAATTTAGTTGTTGATTTTAATCAAATTAAAGTTGGATTATGTCAATAAAAAACCTACTCTAATTTACAAGAAGGACCGAAATAAAATATACTGCCTTTGTTACCATAAAGACGTAATCTAGTAAATTTGAAAAAAATGAGTAGGTGTAACAACAAGGTGGACAAAGTAAGAGGGATGTAGTAGAAGGTTGGTGTTAAAAAAAAAGGCAGATAAAGTAAGCAATGTAGAGAGAGTGAAAAGGTGTAATATTTCAAGGCAATAAGGTATATAGTAGAGGGGGTTAAAAATGAAATAAAGTAGAGTTGAGTAGAACAAAACAAATGTACCTAAGCAGAGGTAGTGAGTAGGAAAAAAAAAGATGAGGTAGTATATATGGTGAATGGGTTTTTAAAAAAAAGTTTTAGTAATTATGCTGCTACCCTTTTTTTTTTTTTGACCCCTTAAAGATTTTGTCCCTGTGGGTAATACCTAGGCCTGCTTCTATGTACTCTCTCTCGTTCTTTCTTTGGCAGGTGCAGAGGGAAATGTTTTGCAATTTTTTTTTGGGAGGGTAGAGATATATTTGTTATTTTTTAATGGGGAGTAGAGTGATATACTTTGCATTTTTTTGTTATTTAAGAAGATATATTATGAATTTAATAATAGGAGATACAAAAGGAAGATTCCGAGCAAGGGAAACAAATAGAAACGGATGTAAGGAAATTGGAGTATAACTGTATTACATAGTTCCCTATATGTCACTTTATTTCTATTTATATTTGCTAATTTTCATTAATTAAATTGTTTGGCTGGAATTATCATATAGTTCCTGTGTGTATTGTAAAGTCTCCCTTTACTTCTGTGTTGTGGCATCAGGGTGAGAAGCAATTGCCGGCAAAAGATTTAAATAAAAATTCAGGATCTAAAAAAGATGCAAGTACAAACATCAAACAGCTAGCTGAGGAAGATAGTGACGCAGATGGTGATCTTGTCCCTGTAGAGATTCGGCCCGGACACATACGCTTCACTCCTACTGGGAAAGGTCCGGCTACCATTATCCTTGCTTTATAGAAATAGTTTCTTATCAGCAACAAGAATTTGATATCCACAATCATTAAAGCATGGTGCATGCTACAAGAAATAAGATAAATACTGGATAAATTAAGTGGATTATTCTTCCAACTCAATCCATCCAATGCAACATGAACTTGGGGACCTAGCATCTTCTGTCCTTAGCCATTCATTCTCAGTCCTCCTTGGTCTTCTAAGACTTGTTTCTATATCTTTATCATTCCATTTCCGAACTGTTCCTCATCTTGGTGTTAATGATGTGTCTGAAGCAGCAAGGTTGTTTTTTTTCATCTTATCCTTCACAGCTGCCACCTGTCACTCTACACTACTGCTAATATTATCATTGTGGATTCTATCTTCTCTAGATCTACCACACGTCCGTCTCAACATTTACATCTCAGCCGCATTTGTCTTCCAAACTTGATTTGCTTGACAACCCAGTTCTGAATTTATAGCATAGTTGTCTAAACAACAGTACCACAATACTCACTTCACCTTTAGGGGCACTTTCCAAATCACTCAGTATTCTAGATGATCCTCTCTATTTGAGCCAGTTGTATACATTATATGTTATGAAGTAGGATGCTCCTTTAAAAATTTCTTTTCTGATTATATATGTTAGGATGCAGGATTGAAATTATGAGATTATAGAAATATTTCACCAAACTAATGAAAGGTGTTGCTAAATTTGTTGTAGACAATGTGCAAGTTTAGATCCCAAAGATGCATTGCAAGTTGCCTTCATTAATATGAAATATCATCAATTCCTGCTTCTCAGTTTTGAAATGATCTCCTGGAAACTCAGTTGAAAACTGTTTTTTAGATTTCAAATCTCAACTCTTAGGTGTTCTATTATTTTGGACCTCTATACTGTTGAAGATGTAATTTTTAGTTGATAACCACCAATCTTCCTTTTCTTAGTGAAAATGGCAATCAACTATGATTTCTGTGCTATGTGGTAGGCCTTATACCTTGAGATTTCAATGTTCATATGTATTGGTGAGTAGGCTTATTCATAGATCCTCCTTATTAAACAACATATTATTTTGTTCTTATGCTCATTGGCTCACGAACGAGAATATAATGATTGTGGGCCAAAACAATTATTACCCATAACATACTACGATATTAAATTTTCCTAAAATAATCCCATGTAGTAGTGCTCCCACATTAATTTTGTTCTTATGTCTTGTATATCAATTTGGAAGGAAAGAGGAAAAAATTACTTAAGAAGTTGGCCTTTCCATTGTAGTCCGTCTCATCTGGAATAAAGTCCCATATAAATGACAAAGTCTATAGTACATTTCTGTAAAAGATGGTCTGGAAAAGAATCTTTATAATTCTTTTATCATATGGGGAGGAAGGATATAGATATATAGTATAACTAAAATAGTAGTAACAAATCCCCCCCCCCCCCTCTTCTCGTCTCTATGTTTAGTGGCCCTTCTGATTGGGTTTTTTTATGATTTACTGACATTACTGTCTTTGTGTAAATGGGTTGACCGACTCAAGAAAACTGATTTACACGTGATGGAAACCTTCCCAAATGGCTCAATCTATTATATAATAACTTTGTGTTTCTTAATTTTAAATTTGTGGGTACAACCTGTTTAGTAGTGGCGGTGATTCAAGCATGGATCTTTAATTTGAAGTACAAAATCTGTATGGTACCAACTCTCCCATTTGAGGGGGGTGGGGTGATGGGGTGCTTTGAAATTAGTTTGTCTGTTTTCCCTTTCATGTATCATGTATATATCAATCTGTTTTCATGTATCATGGATATTCTTTGCCATTCGTGACACACTTTAAAATGTGTTGTTTCGTGCCTGTGGTCGATGATTTTGGGGAACCTCAACACTAACTTGACCCGTTTTATAAAACGTGTCGTGTTGTCCTGTTTAAATGTGTCGGAAACACTCGACACTTGCCTGCCTTTCCATGTCCTGTTCGTTTTGTATAGTGGAGTTATTTTATAAATTGTTAGCTTCTTTCAAAAGATTTATCATCAATTCCAAAACTAATTTGTTAATTTTTTTTGGAGGTTTGAGTCGTGTTGGTTACGTGTTGGGAATCTCTACCCCTACCAGAAGTCCCGAACCTTTCTTGTTTAATTCATTGTGTCCTCTTGTGTTGACTCCTTTATTTAAAGGGGCTGTAAATCCTTGACACCAACCTGTTTCCACTGTTTCTATTTTGTGTCATATTGCTGTGTTGTTTCAGCTTTCGTCAACTCTAGAAGGGTTAGAACCTCTGTATTCATAGTATGTGTGTGTATGTTTTTTTTTAAAAAAAAAAATTTATCATAGGGTTAAATTATGTGCAATGTATAAAAAGGCTCAAGGTGCAGCAAGATGATAAGGTTTTCCTTGCGCTGTAGATCCCTTGAAGTATGGTGGACTTAATAAAAGTTGAAATATATCTGAATAAAGAAGTTGTGCACCTCACTGAAATCGCCTTGCCTAGACCGAAAAAGGCGCAAGGCCCCTATGTCAGAATGTCACCTTGCGCCTCAACACTCAGAGACACCTTTTTATACAACCAATCTTGTACCCCTACCTATACCCACATGGCCACATATAGGCAGTAGCTTTTTGATTTGTGACCAGTTTTGGTTAATGTTTGTTGATGTCTAGCTTGGTATTATGGTAATGTATGCCTTTTCTGCATTTCCTTTATGGTGATAATTTCCGGCTTACAAAAATATCCTTTGGTTGCAGCAACTGATACTCAAAAACTTCAAGAAGAAAATGGGGGGGATGTTCCATCAGTCCAAAAAAGTTCTTGGGAAGATGACTCTGCCCAGAAGAATGTTTGGGATGTAAACAATAAAGTAGTGAAGGTATGGTGTGCTGCTGATTTCTATTTACCTGATTTCCAATCTCGTGTCGTTGCATGTATTTATTCCAAATCATCTATTTGTTTTGGAAGTGATAGTTACTCGTGTGTGTGTGTGAGCGCACGCGTGCGTGTGTGCGTGAAAACGTAAATTTTGTGACTGTTGTATGCAAATGAAAAATTTGAGGGCTTGATTTTCTAAGTGATACATTATCAGCTGTGTGGTGGTGAGCACCAAATGAGTGGATAAACCTTAGCATTTATTTCAATACCAAATTTTACTCTGCCTTATCATGGTGGTTTGCCAAATTGGCCAAGGATTTTCATCTGCTGCTTAACCAACCTACATAGGCCTTGTTTGTTTCACCAAATAATAATAGTTTCAGGAAAACTAAGCTCAGGTAAGGGACGCCAAATTCAATTACAACAAAAGACAAGTTTAGATTGGGTCTAGAAGTTCAATTGAGTTCAGATAAGGTATAATAACTTTAAAAAGGTTTAAAAAGGGATGCTTAGAAAAAAGATCCAAGCCTATGCTAATTACCACTTTGTTCTTGGCATTTAAGCCCCGTTCACTTCACCTTATTTTTGCTGAGCTGAAATTATTTTTAGTGAACTGAAATTATTTTTGCTGATCTGAATTTTTTTGAAGTGAACTGAAATACGGCTTAAATGCAAAGCAATTATTTTTAGTGAACTGAAATTATTTTTGCTTTAAGGCATGATATAAGTGGTCTGTTTTCATGAATACGGCCACAGTTAAGTTGTTAACTGTCCAACAGGTCTCAAGACATTGTATTTTACCCCCTTTCTCCTCCTCTTTCAGTTCAGCTGCTTTAATCATACATTATTATCTTGTATGGTTTTTATGATGATAATTTATAAGTCAGTATTAGTTTCTTGCAGAGGTTATATAATTTATATCGCATCACAGCTTCTGTGCTTCCCACTATTGCTTTTGGTGTAATATTTTGATAGTATGAAAAAGGTGTTTATAAATTGCTATCCCCTTTCTCTCTGTCAAAATTGTATTTTACAACATAGCGTCAAATACAGGAACCATATTCCTGGAATGGAATCACAAACAAAAGGAAAGGTCAGAAATGGGGCACAGAGAACCAGCCAAACTCCAGGAAGGAATACAGAGATTATAATGGCCATTCTTCTAGTTCAAGAGCTAACAGAAACCAACGAACCTCCTCCTGGAAGGAACCAAGAGATCGTAATTCATGGGCTTCTAGAAAACAGCGGGCCAATGATTCGTCCACAAATTTTGAGAAGCTCGTTCCTCTAACTGATTTGCCTGAGGTTTGTTTGTTTATTATTAATTTTTTTTTCCCATATTTATCCGGTATCTTTGGATATCACTATATAGCTGCCAATTCTGAAGTTGCTTCCTTTACCAAGAAAACGCAGAGCTCCTGCATCCTTATATCGAACTTATAGCATAAATTTCCTTCCACAACTATGAACATTGACAGAAATTGTAGGAGGGTTATAATTTTTTACCAGTTGTCGGCTTATCATCCAATATAAACCTGGATTACAAATTAATGTTGTGTATTGTTCATTTTAACTTCAAATATAATATGAGAGAGGTAATGATCATAAGATTCATAAGTCTGACAAATTGCATAAGGGTAATGTCAACTGAACTGTTTTTTTTTTTTTTTTTTTTTTTCTCCTTATTGGAAACAAAACTGGCTCTTATATTTCTTGCTTATAGACCTGTTAATTTGTTGTTTGCTTCTCTACTTCCGTTTATTTCTACATTGAGAAAATTAATTTTCAACATTACTATTAAACTGCCCTGTTGACTTGGTTCAGTGAGTATTGTTAGGATGTAGAACAAGAGCGATAGTTAAGGATTATGACATTCATTTTGAAAAGGCTGAAATTGATATGGGATTAAGCAATACATACTTGTTCTGTCTTTTGTTTTTTGAGTTGTATTGCTTTCAATATATACTTGTTCTGTCTTCTTTTTTTGAGTTGTATTACGTGTATTTCTTTTACATGGCAGATCGGCGACGTCCTTGCATATCGTTTATTGGAACTGTCATCAACTTGGTGCCCTGAGCTGACATCTTTTCGGGTAGGAATCCATTTATTTTCTAGCAAATCCCTAGTACTTGTTCATGGCATTCTTCTGATGAGTGCAATTGATTTCTGATATATCATTCTCTTTTTTAGGTAGGAAGAATTACATGTTTTGATAAAGAGTCAAATAAAATCATTATGGTTCCAGAACCCGAATACCCACTTAATCTTAAGAAGATGGAAGGTGGTGATCACGATGATGACGATGACTCTGCACAACCTCCACAACCTTCCCTCTATAATGAAGATGGATCCTTAGAGGTATGAATGCTGTAAAATATAAGTTATTTTTTAAAATTTCCTCCAAGGTTTCAGAGCAGTGTTTCCTTTACTGGAATGTCATATCCATAGTAACTTGGTATCAAAGCTGTGCCATCCCCTCACCCCCTTCACCTCAGTTGGCTTTCTTGTTGTGTGCACTTTGTGGTTGGGATTGGCATCATTTGCAGATCTTGCATGAGCACATGAGATGGTCCAAGACTATGTGAAGTTTGTTTATGATTCTCTGTCCATCCTGTCTAAAACTCTAAATGTTCCTAGTGGATTTTTGACAGAGTTCAGACTTTTGTTCAAGTCACTATATATATTTTTGTGAAAGCCGATGTTAGTGTTTCAAAATAAAAGATCTTTTACCTCAACTTCATAATATAAGGTCTCCATGCTTTTTGAGTTTGAACTTTAACCTTTAATTTTCATGGTAACTTTACCTCCAATCCTAAATGTTCTTCCCATTTTGATTGTGCCCATTTGCTGATGCAATATTTTGACTTAATTTTTTCAGTTCCTTATTGATAAAAAAAAAAAAACAGTTTAATTTTCATTGAGACGAATCAAATAAGACCCAACATGACTGTTATGTTTTGTATTTTGAGAATAATTAAGAAGATTCCCTCATCTTATAAATAATTTACCAATACTCCAAATGGGAAGAACAAAAAGAATCAGAGGGAGTAGGAAAATACCAGCCTGTAGCATACTCTACTATATTAGCAGATTGGACCAGCGCGTAGCAAAAGGCAAATTTTGTTCAAGTATCCAACGACTTGGCAGATATTATTATTTATTGTCTAAATTCTCTGAATGATGATGTGAATTAGTGGTATTTTGAGGGGTGATTGAGTCATTGAAATTGTAAATCACGGAGAATGTCTACTCTTAACCAAATTTCCCTTGCAAACTGGCTAGAAAACCTAAAAATAAAAAAACTTGTGTAATGGATGAACGTAATTTGCATTATTTTCTGGCCAAGTGAGTTTCTGGAATTACATTTTCTTTTATTCATGAACCTGTTACGATTTCTAGGATTTCACTAGGGTTTATTCACCAACCATCAGTACTGAAAAAAGAAAGAAATTGATTTCTATTCCATCTTGTTCATTTTCTTTGTTCTATAATTGAATATTTTTCTGCCATGACAGATTTCACTAAAGTTGCTACTAAACGATCCTTGGACTTGAGACTATTTTAGTCTCATCCTTGATATTCCATACTAGCCACACTGTATCATTAGTGTATTGTATATGTGGATACCTTATCTTGCAATTAACTGCTTTCCTTCTAACAGAATATGCTTCTTTTTTTTTTTTTCTCTTTTGCAGATAGATTTCCCTTCTCTTGTTGATGTACGTATTCTAAAGCGTGGTGACCCTAGTCAATCAAAAGCAGTCTCAGCAGTTGCTAATGGTACCTCTGCCCCTTCGGGACCTTCGGGATGGAGCAAGGGAAACAATATAGATGGTAATAGTAATGGTGCATCAGATGTTGGCAATCAAGAACTTGGTACACCTGATGCTTCTGGTATGATTACACTTTTTGATTATTTGGTTTATGGTATTCTCGATTATTAGGTTTGTGAAAGTTATGTATAAAAACCACCATTGTAATTGATGGCATGTTATCTTACCTTTGTCTGCTCAGGAGTGAGCGAGAGCAACAAAAAAGATGGAAGTAATGGTGCATTAGATACTGGTAATCAAGAACTACAGAAACCTGCTGCTACTCCTGGTATTGTAACTTTTGGATTGTTTAGTTTATGATTTTGTGTATTAGGATCATGAAAATCAAGTAATCTGTATGAAAATCATTGTAATTGATTGCATGATTTTGTCCGACAGCAAACGGGAAAAAAGATGTGTGGGAAGAGATAAGTGATGCCTTGTCAGCAAAGAAATCACAGCTTTCTCAAGAGGATAGATGGAACAAGAAAGAGCCTTCAGCTAAACGGTCATGGTCATACAGAACTTTAAGAGGGAGTGCTCTTGGCCCTACTATGGCGAGGTTAAGGGCACAAAATGGTGTATGAAGTATGAACCATGAATAGGTGACCATGATATTTTGGTACATAGCCTCGATGTGTGAGCCTTGATCCTCTAATTACTTGCCACAATATCGTGGTTATTTTTCTGGCGTGTTTAAATGTATAGCCTCTTTGCACTGGTCTAATATTGTTCAGTGCAATGATCTTTTGTGGCCTTTTTAACTATATGGTTTCATGCTACAAATTTTCGAGGTTATTATGTTCACCTTAATGTAATCTACAATCAATCAATGATATGTACAGCTAATAGACCTTAATATATGAATTTCTGCCCTGCACTGTTTGATTGAAGCATATTTTGAAATCAGAATACAATTTTTGTTTAACTTTTGCCAGGAAAAATTATTCAATGTATACTTATTGAAGGTGATAATTTGAAGCAAAATTACAAATTCTGGAAAATTCAAAATAATGTTGCCAACTTTGGCATTGCTATAAAATGTGTATTTCCCCTGTTCTTGAGTTATTGCAATAATGTGCGTTTTATGCACCTCAATACTTATATAGTTGTTTGTGACCTGGTTAATATAATTGATCATCAAATAAAAATTAAGGATTATTGTAATTTTACCACCCAAAAATAACACACTTTTTGAATGTATCACCCATATAAATTATTAAAAACATTAAGAATAAATTATCATTTTATTCTTAAATTAAGAATAAATTATCTTCCATATAGTTATTTGCGATTTCCGTGCTAAAAACGTTTTCTTTAGTTATTTATCATCAAATAAAAATTAAGAATAAATTATTAAAAATGCGATTTTCGTGCTAAATACATACTCATTCTTTACTAATTTATCATCAAATTAAAATCAAGAATTATTTCAATTTTACCACTTAAAAACAACTCATTCTTCACCACCCTTTAACACTTTATGTCAAGAAAACCGGTTAAATCTATCGTTTTTATAAAATATAAAAAAAATTGGGTGTTAAAAGAACAACCGACTTACAACCCGAGGCGTTAGACAGGACCGGGATATACACTAGTAATTCAATAGATAAGACTGTTAAAATATCATCAATAATTTCTTATGAGGTTATAAGACTATGTTGCCTGACCATAGATGCACATGGCTTAAACTTTATAACATGAAATTTATAATAATCTAATTCGAACTGAGAGGTAATGATATAGTATTACAATTGAAACTACATGTCTACATGCTGTGATTTTATCTGTCTACCAAAGCAAAAAGGGTTCTCTTATTGTACTTCATATGGCTCTAATATGCTAGTCATTAGAGTGTCCAACATTGAGGTATATATATGTTCTCCAGGACCGATATGATTAGGAGCAAATATAATTCAAATTTCCCCTAACATTTCACAAGCAGAGAGAGTAAGGTCTTGGCACTGCCCGGGATGCTCAAACTTCTATTACTCGGGATGCTCAAACTTCTATTACTCCATAATTGGTGAAGCTTGAGCTTCAGGTTATAATTCAAGTTTAGACGTTCTGTGAATATTTTCTTCTCCGGTTTCTCTACTGATCTGCAACAATGAAAGGACACGCGTTAAGTGTCCAATATAAATGTGTCAAAACAAAAAACAGTGGGTGTATGTAAGCAGTAGACTAAACAAGCGGAACTATTATCAGTAATGCATCAATTTCCCAAAAGTTCTCCAAGTATATAGTAAAAAAAAGCACTACAAACTTCCTAATTAGTAAACAACTAAACCTTCTCAACCACCCTCATTTAACTAGATAGCAATTCTCCAACCACTCCAAATCCAATCATGTAGTTGATTGAATGATTCAAACCTAAGATTTCTAAGAATGACAAATTAGCTTATAATAAAGATCAACTTGGCTTACATTACCAAAAAAAAAAAAAAAATGGCTTATATTTAAAAACAGTTTGGTTTATCAAAAAAAAAAAACAGTTTGATGCTAATAGTTCAAGTAGTTGAAGAACACACCCAAGAGCTTTTCTATAGATATCAAAGACGATAAGTAATTGACTATTGTATGAGATAAACAAAACTTCATTTGTTTAAGACCAAATATAACAAGAATCTATTGTTGCAGTCATTGACATCATATCACCATTTATCCAACTTTAATCTTCCTCTATTTTCAAACTTGAAAACTACAGAAATATGTGATAATGCAACTATTCAAGTTTATTGTCATCTTACAAAATTGACATACCCACACAAAAATAAATGAATCATGTAATTTCATTAAATAAACTGTAATTAAAATCGGAAACTTACCTGATCTAACATCAGGACATCTGTACATACTTCACTGACCTCACCATGTTTTGGCTCGTAATGATTTTCACTTTTTATCTCCTCACCCAAGTTAGGAAGAGAAAAGGACCATGATCTAACCAAGGTACTGGAAACATGAGCTGGAGCTGAATCAGCCGTTGCAAGTAACATCAGTGTAGGTGGATTACTGCCCCGGCGTTCAGCAATTGAAGGAGAAGTACCTTTACATGACAAACAGAAATTCGATGGTTTCCAGCCATTTATAGCAGAAAATGCATCAACACGTGATCTTGTATTCCCTTCTTTAAATAGACAATCGGTTTCACTCGAAGCTGAAGTTCTCGTACACAAATGATCAGATAATTCCAACCCCGAAGGTGAAGGTTGTGAAGAAAGGTTAGATGAGTCTGACCAATTTGAAGAGGATGGTGAAAAGGTAAAAGGGCTGGAATAATCTGAAGTGGACGGGGAAAGAGAAGGGGACTTGGAATTGAATGGAGGACTGTTGTTTGGATAAGGAGATAAAGAGTCTGGCGAGCTACAAGGACTAGGTAATGGAAATGATGAATCAGCATGATGAGCATGCTGTTCAAACCCTTCACTAATACAATCTGTATTGGGTAAGATAGATTCAGATAAGCTATGTTTAAGGGTAGACTGCAAAAAGTAGGCAGTGGGGGAAACAGGTTCTTCTCCAATATGTTGGGAGTCAGTTCCACTTTCAAGAACAGATGGAGTATTCTGGCAAGCAATAGGTGACAAAAAAAATCCCTTCATGATACCATTAGCGAATTTCTTCCTCAATCTACCCCATCCATTTTCCCGAGCAGGAAGATGAGTTTCACTCACAGAACTCGACAAAGTAAAAGGAGGAACAACTCCACCGGCAAGTGCCTTGTTGAAGATCTCAAAATCTTGATCGTATTCATCAACTTTTCTATTGCTAACATCACTATTGGCCATGTCTTCATCAACTAATCCACTACATAAAGTCCTACCTTCAATAGACTCTATCACGTCAGTACCTTTGTTCAGAATTTCTCCACTGGAAAGAGTATCCCAAAATTCAGATGGCTCTTCACCCTCCTTTATTGGCAGAAGAGGTCCATGTGCCCTCTCATATTTAATGACCTGCTGAGCAGCCTTCCTCGCATTATTAGACATCATTGAGCTACAATACTTCCCATTCCATACATATATGGCAGAAGGAACATGGACAACAAACGCCCCACGGGAGTCAAGACTACGTTTGCTAGGATGGCGCACTAATTTGGGTACAAGATGAAGGGGAGCATATGGAGAATGTGGAGCCATCCTATACATCCTCAAAATAGAATTAGGACTTATGGGCATGGCATGAACTCTCTTCTGACATTGAAGAAGCTGACAAGCAAACCCCATGTTAGGATTAGTTACTCCTCGAGCAGCCTTCACATACTGGAAAGCATCCTCAAAGCTTTGCCCTTCTTTCCACATAAGATATGCGATGACCAAAGAGGTAGATCGAGACACCCCTTGGCAACAATGGACCAAAACCCGCCCACCTTGCTCCCTAACATCCTCAAAATAATCAAACACATCATAAAGGATACTTGTTATATCTTCTGATGGTCTGTCCTGCAACCAAAGTGTCTTGTACACAAGATCACCCTTGAAAAATTCCGGGCAAACAAACCCAACACAATTGAGCACATGAGTGATCCCATTCTGCCTCAAAACCTCGCGATTTTTAGCCACAGGTTCACTTCCTAAATATATATGTTCCACTACCCTCGAGCATTCCTTCTCATAGAAAGCAAGCTTATCCTTGTTAGATTCAAACTCTCTCCCAGCAACCTCAATTTTCGAACTCCCACTCGTGTTTACACCCAACCCACTTCCAATTCTCCCTCCAGGGGTAGTAGGCAGAGGCCAAACCCCCAGATCATCTGACCCCGCCTTAGGCCACTCCTCCACAGTTCGCCTAGAAATCGAAAGGGGTTGGAGTGGCGGCAAGCAAGACCGAGCTTTATTGCTCGGTTGCGCTCTAGGGTATACAGGATTAGGCTTATTAGGTGATCTATCAGACCATGAAACTGACCTAAGATAAGTTCTCCGGGCATTAGCTTGCCCCTCTTCATCCCCTGCACCTAACATCTCACTAACCCCCTCCCCCCCTAAAACAAATCAACAAATTTCAGACTAATTGATACAAACCCATCTCAGGATTCTTCCTAGAAAGAACATACAACAACTGGGTCCTATCATAAATACCTAAAAAAACATTTTAATAAAATCAAATTATATTTTCTTGGGGGAAAATTATAAAAAAAAAATTGCCCACCTTTTTCAACCTAAAACCCTAGACTTAGAATTCCACGATTCAAAGGAAGAAAAATCTAAATCAGACACAGAAAACGACCCAGTAAAAGGAAAATTAAACATAAAAAAACATTGAACAAGTAAAATCAAATTCTGGGTAAGACGAAAATGTTGAAGAAAGACTTACTTACTTGTAAACAAGTCTACGAAGAATCTGGCAACAAGAAAGAGACGTTTTAGGTAAGATATAATATTAAAATTGAAATGGGTTTTTTTTGTTATTTAATACCCAATTCAGTGAAAATTGAAGTATTTGAGGAAAGAAGAAAGAGGAAATTGAAAGTGCTGTATTTTGCTGACCACCAATCTTTTTCCCAGAAAGTGAGAAGAGAGTGCAAGTAGTGTGTGTAAAATTGATGAACTAAATTGAAACAATTGGATTTGGGGAAAAGGGGAAATTAAATTTAAAAAAATATATATATATTTATTTGATGATCATTGGTTGGATTATATTGATATTTTGATTGGATTTATTGACTGGTCAACTTTCAACATCTTTACTTGATCTGACGGTGCTAGTTTTGATCCCAATTGTAGCCGCACGTTCATTCTTAATGTTAAGTACTACCGCTTACACAAGCAACCATTTCAATTTATGACTTAAATATCTTGCCAAAAATCGACTCTGGATTTAATTTGGATTTAGATCCTATTCTCTTCGCCGTAAATATGATCATATAATCCTTTTTAAGCAGAATATTTAGACAGATATTATAGAGTATAAAACATATTCCCGCGCCTCAACCATCAGCTTAAGCTTTTGGTTGAGTTGGTCCACTAACATGGTATCAGAGCCAGCGTGACATAAAGGTCGCGGGTTTGAAGGCCAGCGTGATTTTTATGGTTTTGTTTGTAAATTGATAATATTATTATTAACTTGAAACTATTTTCATTGAAATTAAATTATTTTATCTGAAAGTATTTTTACCAAATTAAAATTATTTTATAGATGGATCTTATTTTAAATAACTTTTTAAAACAAATTTTATGATGAAAATAGAATCAAACTAGATGAAGTCCGTGCGATGCACGGTTTGTTTGAAATTTGTAAAATAATTATATATATATATAAATATATATATATATATATATAAATATATATATATATATATATATATATATATATATTATATGTGCTAAAATTTGTTATATATTTAGATAAAATTTCTGATCTCAAAAAATAATATTTTATATTTAATTAATTTAAACTGGAAAATCTCATTCGCAAATATTGTCTACGTGTCATTTAAATTATTTAATTCTAAAATAAATTAATAATCTCGTATTTAATAGGTTACCATTAAAATTTATTATCCTACATGGCGCACTGAAAAAATTAAATCCTGCGTGGCTCTCTAAAAACTCGGGAAAAAACTCCCCTTTATATATATATATATAATATTAGATTATAGGATTTTTATTAAAAGTTATGATTAATTTTGTATATATGAAATATTAGAAGTATATCAATTATAAAACTTTATTCGACATTTTTATCTTAAAAAATTATTCAAAATTTGCTTACTTAGCATCATATGTGTCACAATAATACTTATTTGTTGCCTACGTGGCACAACACTTGTCGAAATACTGGAATGTCAAATGACGCTTTCTCGTGGCCTGGCTGCGAACCCGACTTTATTTATTAATGATGATATGATATAAGTATTTTGATATTTAGTGAAAATAATTTATTTTAGTAAAATTAAGTTTAGTTCAGTTAAAATACTTTTATTTTATAATTAATAAATCATTAATTTTAAAAACAAAAATAATCTAGATTCTTTATCAAGAAAAAGAAATTTTGATCAGTAAAAATAATTTCAGTTCAATAAAAAAATTAAAAACAAAATTATTTTTAGTTAAGTAAAAAATATCAACTCACAAAAATAAGGTGAAGAAACACATGTCTTTAAGTAGTGTTCAATTCGCCGACATTTTTATTTTGATGCTAGATGAACATACAAATTATAGAGTATTAATTTATAATTTATCTTAAATGAAGGGCTTGTGCTCTTACGTTGAAGTTCAGTTCAGTTCAGTTCAGTTTAGCTCAGTTCAGTTCAGCTCAGCTCAGCTCAGTTCAGTTCAGTTCAGTTCAGCTCAGTTCAGTTCAGTTTAGTTCAGTTCAGTTCAGTTCAACTCCTAATTTCCTTCTCTTATAAATTATTATTTTCAGTTCAGTTCATCTTAGTTCAGTTCAGTTCATCTCAGTTCAGTTCAGTTCAGCTCAGTTCAGTTTAGTTCAGCTCAGCTCAGTTCAGTCAATGAGAACAGCCCCGAACTTTTTAGCAATAAATTAATTTTATTTGACCTTATCATCTTGAATTTTTTATTCGAAGTAGTCCTACCTTAGACTTAGCATAACTTGCTTAACAGTTAGGATTGATTGCATAAATTTTAATTGATGATCTAAATTGAACTAAAATTTAGTGACATACAATCGGTTGTTACAAATTAGGCCCTGTTCTAATCAAATTATTTTCAGTTCAGCTCAGTTCAACTCTACTAAGTTCAGTTCAGCTCAGCTCCTAATTTCCTTCTCTCATAAAATATTCAGTTTAGTTTAGTTCAGTTCAGTTCAACTCTACTAAGTTCAGTTCAATTCAGCCCTAATTTCCTTCTCTCATAAAATATTTAGTTTAGTTCAGTTCAGTTCTAATAAGTTCAGTTCAGCTCCTAATTTCCTTCTCTCATAAAATATTCAATTTAGTTCAGTTCAGTTCAACTCTAATCAGTTCAATTCGGCTCATTTCACTCAATGAAAATAGGCCCTTACTATTGATTGACTAGATAAATAACTTACTCTCTCTTTTCTTGAAAGATGACACTTAGGGCGTGTTCGGCAAAATATAGATGTGAAGGTAGTTGTTAGTTGTAAAGGTAGTTGTTAGCTCTGAATGTAGTTGTAACTGTGTAGGTAGCTTTTAGCTGTCAACAAGCTGTAGCTGTGAAGATAGATAGTTTAAGTATGATTGTTCGGTAAAATAGCGATTGACTAGCTGTTATATAAAAATCAGTATATTATATTAAAATCTATAAATTAAATTTTCAACAGCTACCTCTACTTACAAAAGCTAATATTTCTAACTTTTCATAAAAGCTACCTTTACCACTACTTTGCCAAACACTCACATTTTTTTTTAAGTAGTGGTTTGACCGAGTCAACCCATTAAAGCTACCTAAAAGCTACTCAAACGCTAGCGTCGAACACGCCCCTAGTCACTTACCATTATGTGCGTTCTCCTTTGTATTTTTTTTAAACACTCCTATGTTAGTTATGTTTTAATTATTTCTTAGATTAAAATAATTTTTTTACACATTTTTCTCATAATTATATATATTTTCAATGTAACTATCCTCATTTATCAAAATATTAATCTACTCTCAAAACAACTATTCCTATTTACTAGATTTTTTTTATTATTATTTTTATTTCTAACGTTAGTGTAATGTCTTAATACTTGATATATGTGACATCTAATCATTACTCCATCCGTCACTTTATTAAGAACCTATTTGTGTTTTTTCATGAAAATTAAGGGCCTGTTCCGATTGACTGAACTCAGTTGAACTGAACTGAACTGAACTGAACTGAGCTAAACTGAACTGAACTGAACTTATTAATGAGTGATTTCTAACTACGGATTAGTGATCTTTGATTATTTATTGATTATTTATTACTATACATATGTGTATATACAAATGTACATATTATTATTATTATTATTATTATTATTAATTTTGATTATTATTATTATTATTATTATTATTGTTATTATTATTATTATTATTATTATTATTATTATTAGTATTATTATTATTGTTATTATTGTTATTATTATTATTATTATTATTATTATTATTATTATTTATTGATTATTATTATCGTATTATTATTTCAATTATTATTATTATTATTGTTATTATTATTGTTGTTGTTGTTGTTGTTGTTGTTGTTGTTGTTGTTGTTGTCGTCGTCGTTGTAATAAGAGCTTAAAAGAATGAAATTTGGCTTTATATCATTAGCAATATCATTAGACGTAAATTAAGAGCTGAACTGAACTGAACTGAACTGAAATGAGCTGAACTTAACTTAACTGAATTTCAACGGAAGAGAACAGACCCTAAGAAAGTTGGTAAAATTACACAAGTGCATGTGGGGTTAGAGAGAGATGGAGAGGGAAAAAAAAAAGTGGTAGAGAATAATTGAAGGGAGGGAGAAAAAGTGTTGGAAATTGGTATAAAAAGTCATTACTAATACCCAAAAAGTAATGACAACTCATCAAAAAGTGGAGAATATTCTCAAATAGTACACCCTTAAAATAAAAATAGGTCCTTAATTTTGATTTGTCAAAAATGAATACATGTCCTTAATAAAGGACAAGAGGGAGTACTTTTCATTATCTTTTTCTTATTAACGTCATAAAGTGATTTTTTTTTTTCAGAAGTTAAGATTTTCTTAATAACAAGTAAACTTTGAACTTTTAACATTTCTCTCAATGATAATTTAACTATTAACCATTTTTTAATATAGTAATAATAATTATACAGAAAAAAAATCCCTTGCTGTATGACTCTATATCTCATTATCTCTTATTAGTACTCTTATACTATGCATTACTTGGCCCATTCAAATACTGTTTTTTTAAGGGTACTTAGACAAGGCACAACCAACGGACAAGGCCTTGAAATAAAAAGGGCCCATGTTTGATGTTGGGTAATACGCTTTTGTTGTTTGATGTTGGGCAGAACATGGCTTTTGTTGTTTGCATAGATGAGAAAAAAGGATGAGCTACTTTGGAGTAAACACAAAGTGTAGCATGTACTCGTACCAACTAACATATGGGAGGAAAGGAAGGTATATTGGACACACAAATTTTTTAAAAAAGCGGGTGTTCAATAATGATATTGAATGGCGGATTTAATGGACAAAAAAACTGTCCTGGCACGTGATTTCCAAAATTAAAGAAAAAGAACTTTCTCTCTCATTCACTCATTTATGCTTTCTCTCTCCTCGTTTTTCTCTCTCTAAAAACCAGTTAACTGCGATTTCTCTCTCCTCCATTGTTGCTTTTCGAGCTTTTTCGAGCTTTTTCTCACTTTTCTTTCACTTGTGAAGTTGTTTATCGCTTAATTGTGGTTAGTTTACTTATTTTTTTGAGATTTTTGTTAGTTTAAATTGTTTTGGTTCTTCGATTTTTAGGTTTTTTGATTTTGATTTTGTTTTCGTTTTTTGTACTGTTAGTTTCAGCAATGGTGAAGAAGAAGATTACAAAGAAGGCTGTAGATGCTGAAGAAGGTGTGTTTATTTAATTTTTCATCATTTTTTCGAATTTTCAATTGAATTTTCGCTTATATATGTCGAATTAGTAGTGCATGTTATTTTTTATTGTTTTCTGTTGATTTATTATGCATATTATGATAATTGAATTTCAATTTTGAAGTTATTATGTTTAATTTTGCTTTATTTTATTGTTCATTGTGATAATTGGTTCAAAATTTGATATATATGTGTTGTGGTGTTGTTACATGTTAAACAAATTTTGCATGTTTGTTTTCAGAAGTTTTATTCATTATTCTTCAAATTTTGATGTTAGGTTTTAGTTAGATTATGAAAAAAGTATGCATATCTGCATTGTGTTTGTGTATATGTGTTTGAGTACCAGTAATATGTGCATTGTGCATTGTGTGTGAGTAATATATACATATGTTATTTATATGCATGCCAAAGGTTATTTTATGCTTTGAAAAGGGTCACTTTATGCTGTGAAAAGGGTCACTTTATTCTGTCAAAAGGGTCACGTTTGTATTTAAAAGGGTTACTTGTTGTAGTTTAAAGGGTGACTTTATGCAGTGAAAAGGGTCACTTTATATAGTTAAAAGGGTCACTTTATGCTTGTTAAAGGGTTACTTTTTTATTTAAAAGGGTTACTTGTTGTATTTTAAGGGTGACTTTATGCAGTAAAAAGGGTCACTTTATTCTTTTAAAAGGGTCACTTTTTGCATTTAAAAGGATTTTTTTGCATATATTCTAAATTTTCCCCTGAGTAATTTGTGAATTTGTAATTTATGGTTATCCTCTGTATTAATTAGATATAGGTGGTTCAATAGGTGGATATCGTTATAAATCGCCTTCAAGGGGAAAAGGAATGGGTAAAGAGCCTGCTAAAAAGAACAAGACAGCTCCTGAGAAGGACAAAACAGAGTCTAAAACTGGGAAGTCTAACATTGTGAAGGCTAAAACTGTGAAGGCTAAAACTGTTCCTAAGAAGGCCAAAGCAGAGTCTCAGAAGGTTAAAGCATCTCCTAAGAAGTCTAAAATTGTATCTAAGAAGGCCAAAGCAGATGCTGAATTGCAAGTAGTTTCTGATTCTGATTCTGATACTGTTGTGTAAGTATAAATGTTTTTTGTTTTGTATTTTTTTAATCATATATATCATGATTCTGATTCTGATTCTGATATTGTTTTACTTATATTATTATTATTTAGGGAAAAAAGACCCTTGATTGCAAGGTGCAGACCACACACATTGGAATTAATGATGAGTACTTTTAGTCCTAATCAACAAAAAGCTGTTGAAGAAATAGGTTTTGGTGGTTTATTACATCTGAAATTGAAAACTTTGAATCGTCAAATGCTACATTGGCTGGTTGAACACTTTAATGGAGGTAGCTGCATGTTCACTATTGCTGCTGGTAAAGAGTTTGTAGTTACTAAAAATGATATATGTGATGTCTTTGGCTTGCCTATGAGTGAGATTGCTGTTCCTGAACTTCAGAAGAATCCTGAAGAAGGTAGTGTAGATAAACGTATCATTCAGTCATGGAGACATGATTATGGTCTTACTGAGAAGCAACCTCTACATTTGTCAAAAGTGGAGTCTAGGATGGTTGATTTGGATGATGGTGGTGAAGAATTCAAGAGATGTTTTGTGCTACATGCTATGTCTAGCTTCTTAGCTCCTACTACTAATAGGACTGTTTCATTGAAGTTGCTGAAGGCTGTGGAAAATGTTGATGAAATCAAAACATTTTATTGGTGTTCATATGTTTTGAAAAAATTAAAGAAGGCTGTTGTGAATTATAAGAATGATGAAAATGCTCAAAATGTAAGTGGTTGTTTGCTAGCTTTGCAAATTATGTATTTTCATCGATTAAATTTCCAAGGAGAAAAGGAAAGTAGTACCCTTCCTTTGATTCAACATTGGACTGATGCGAAGATTAAGAAGCGGATCAATTTGGAGATTAAAGCTGGTGATTTTGGGCAGGGACCATTAGATACCCTTACATATCCTGTTTCACAGCCTGAAGTTAGGGATCCTATAACTCCTGTTGTTTCACAGCCTGAAGTGCACCATACAGTTTGGCTCTCATGTATATAGTTTACTTGATGTGCAGACCATGGCTTGTCTTCTAGTGTTACTTGATAAAGTAGGCATTCTTCATTACTGCCTAACATCTGAACAGTTGTTGCCATAGAGTATCCAAACTCCTCTTCAAAATCTCTAAAGAGTGATAAAGTGAAAACCTGTACATCAAAATCATGTAGGTTCATTTAAATTGCCATATATTAGGTGTAATTTATGTAGTTGTCAGTTAACTTTTTACCTGTGCAACATGCTTTAGCATTCCAGAGAGAGGCAATGAAGTGAATGCTATTGACTTGCTACAGGTAAACTCATCATATTTCTCTGTGCTTCTCCAACGATTGGTTGTCTTCTTAAATATGGTATAAAATTCTGTCAAAGTAGTTGTTTTACTTGCTCTGAATCCTATAGCATGATTAGTGCTTTCACTCCTTTGTGACGATAAGATTCCTGCTGAAAAGAAATCTCTACTAAGGGCAGGACACCATTTGTCTTTCAACTCATACACTCTTTTGTACCAAGAGTGTTCTGTCAACTCATATTTCTGCAACATTGCCTGCCACTTTTCTTCGAATTCTTGTTCTGTCACACACATCTTTAAGCACTGGTTGAATGCAAATTTGAATTCTTTGTCTTTTTTAAGAGCTCCAAATCTGGTTATGGCATTTTGCTCCAAATGCCATATACAAAGTCTATGCCTTGTATTTGGAATCACCTGCATTGAAAATAAAGGGGTCACTTTATGCTGTTAAAAGGGTTACTTTATGCACTAAAAAGGATAACTTTATGCAGATAAAAGGGTAACTTTTATGTGAAAAGAAAAACTTTATTGTCAGATCTCAAATCTGTAAGATGTCAATATAAATCTTTTACCTCCAGAATTGCATTTGCCATTGCTTGGTCCTGGTCAGTGAATATTGAAGTTGGTTTTCTATCCTCCATAGCTTTGAAGAAGGTTTGTAATAACCACACAAATGAATCTGTTGTTTCATCCCCAATAAAAGCACATGCAAACATACAATTATGCCAGTGGTTATTTATGCCAACAAATGGAGCACATATAAGATTATATCTGTTGGTTCTGTATGTTGTATCAAAGACAAGAACATCTCCATATATCCTATAGTCTTCTAGCATCATTGAATCTCTCCAAAAGATATTGCAAATTCTTCCTTCTTTGTCAAACTTCACTCTAAAAAAGAAGTTTGGATCCTCTGATTGTTCTTGACTTAAAATGTTCACTAAAGTTTGAGCATCTCCAGCCTCAATTTGTTCCATTCTTAACCTTGAGCAGAAATTCAGGTGATCTACAACACTATGGCCTACATTCTGTTCTCCTCCAGCCTCTGTAGCCATGTAATAGTAAGTGTCCATTGTAGTTAAACCTGAAGATTTCATTGTTTTGATTGCTTCAGTTTTTTCCTTTGTCATTTTTCTTTCAGAACGATGCAAATAATGCCACTGTGGCTTTGTTAGCTCGTGGTTATGCTGAATAACATGAGACACCACCTCAAACTGTCCTTCTTTATTCACTTTTGCTCTTATGCATGCCTTGCAATTTGATCTTGTAATGGCTACTTGTCTTGGCTTTCTTGCTTTTACATTTACATCCTCTTCATCAACCATTTCAACTAACTTTGTTTTCTTCTGACCTGAATGTCTCTTTCCCTCAGCAGAACACACATAGTTTTTCTCAGTTACTATTTTTGTGTGTTGTTTGAATCTAGTTGTATGTTTTCTTATTGAAAATCCCAGTATAGCAGCATGTTTTTCATACAATTCCAAAATTTCTTCAAAAGTTTCTCTTACCACACCAACAAATGATCCTCTAAGATCTAAACCAGAAGCATCAATTGGATTTGTATCTGTTATTTAATACAAACAAATCAGATAATAACCACAGCCAGCATAAAAAAGGGTAACATTCGTGTGAAAATAGGGTAACTTTTAAGCATGAAAAGGGTAACATTTGGACATTCAAAGGGTTACTTTTTGCATACAATCTGAGTGTAACATTTGTGCATAAATAGGGTCACTTTTAAGCATGAAAAGGGTAACATTTAGGCAATCAAAGGGTTACTTTTTGCATGCAATCTCAAAAGTTCTGCATTCAATCTGAGGGTAACATTTAGGCATAAATAGGGTCACGTTTATGCATAAAAAGGGTAACAATTATGTATTCAAAGGGTTCTTTTTAGCATACAATCTCAAAAATTTATAGAAATTACCTTCAGTTGCATTTGTTTTGGTTGTTTGTTCTGAATTTGAATCAATTGATTTATCAGGAACCACTTGATTTTCAGCATTGTGTATTGCGTCTTCTGCATTATCAATTGCTTCTGCATTGTCTGGATGGTTGAATATTGGTACGAATTCATCTCCAAAACAATAAGTTTCTTCTTCTTCTATAATCGATCGATTTAAATCGATTTCAAATTCAGTCTCAACTTGCCTCTGTTTTTGTAGCAATTCGTGAATCAGATTGCTGCATTTTGTTGTATCGAAAGTCGAATTCTCCATTGATGATCGATTTCTGCAATTTGTAAGTTTTCTCACCTTTTTTCTCCTCGATTGATGATCGAATTCTTCTATTTGTGCGTTTTCTCACCTTTTTTCTCCTTTATTGATGATCGATTTCTGCAATTTTTGCGTTTTCTAACCTTTTTTCTCCTCGATTGATGATCGTTTTTTGCAATTTTTGCGATTTCTCACTTTCTCTCTCCTCCATTGTTCTGCGTTTTCTCACTTTCTCTCTCCTCCATTGTTCTGCGTTTTTTTTATTTAGGGATAAAATTCCGTGATTTTAAATTAAGCTATTTTAAAAAAAAAAAAAAAAAAACAATAAAGAAGTTGCACGTGAGAAAAACCCGATGTACAGTAAAAATACTGTACACCGGGTACATGCAAATGGAGTTGTATTGGACATGCTACCTATGGAAGAGTATACTCACTATTTTACTCGGGGTTTTTGTTTTTTTTATATTGTAACGTTTGCACTTTTGATTTGTACTGTAGTTGTCATGTTTTGTGTATGAGCTTGTGAAATAGACAGTCGTCCTTTGTGCAATTCACATTTATTTCCTCTCCATAATTTTTCACTTTTGATTCAATAAGTACTAGGGAAGTATGAATTTGAATTAAACGACACATACACACGATAATAGCCAGTAAAAAAGTCAATTTATTAGGCGAAAACTAAGGTTTATTTTGGTGAAGGAGCACATCAATCAACTTATTTTTTGCATTTTCCTGAGAACAAACGGGAGGGGGGGGGGGGGGAATTTGTTACATTTGAGGTGTATGTTCATGCATTTAGCAATTACTTAATACAATATAAACTTATTTTTATCTCCAAAATCATACTAGAAGAGTAATTTCTATTTTTTTTTGTTATTTTAAAAGGCAATATTCATCTATCCATGAAGAGGATAGAAGACTTTTCCATCTACAAAGTTTACACTCTTCAACATAGAATTAAGATAAGCATATTAAGGCACACCAACAGTAGCAAAAAGGCAGCCAAAGAAAGATTACTTGCCTCCCTTGCTGAACTATTATGTGATACTTTACCTTTCTATCAATCTTCTTCCTCACTTTCAGCTGTTTTTTCTAAGTGACAATTCTTTTTCATTCCTTCACCACCTTAAAACACACTATCTCCTTCTCTTACATTATTTAGCTCTTTACTGCCACTGCTTCGCTATTTTCTTTCACCCCTCTCTCACCATCTATATTCATGTCTCGGTATGGAGACACCAACCCTCATTTCTGGCCCGACCAACCTGATTTTCCGGCACCACAGCATATTCAGCCAGAACCAAGGCAACCTTGGGATGGTCATCTTCATCTTCCTGATCATGTTCAAGGGGTTCAACAGCCTGATAATAAACATTTAAGGCCTCGGCAAAGGCTCAAACCCTTTAATCCACGACCCCTCAGAAGGTTATCGCTGTCCCCAAGCCCCCCACAAAGTAATCGCCCCCAAAGCCCGCCACAGCATCATCACCACCCAAGTTCTCCACCGCGGCAACACCCCATACCACGTTCCCGCCCTGTTGATGTTGATGAATTGATTGTAAGGCCTCGGCATAGGCTATCCCCTGGTCCACCACGCTCCAGATTGTTATCGCCATCAAGCCAACCACAGAGTCATCGCCACCCAAGTCCACCGCGGCAACACCCCATACCACCTTCCCGCCCTGTTGAGGGCCCCCAAAGCCCGCCACAGCATCATCGCGCTTCAAGTCCTCCACCGCGGCAACACCCCATACCACTTTCCCACCCTGTTGAGGGGCCACCTCTGGGAAGCACCCAGGCACGGCCCAAGCCCCACTCACAGCATCCTCGCCCACACCATGTGAGCTTTGAACATGGTGCTCCCCCGCCCCGGGAGAACTTGGTGTACCCTACACCTACCAGTACCAAGCCACTAACATGGTTTGGAGCAGTCTTCTGTGTGATCCTATGGTTAGTCATAATACTAGGAGGCCTCCTGGTGCTCATAATATACCTTGTATACCGCCCGCGGACCCCACACTTCGAGATATCAAGTGCATCCCTCAATGCTGCATATCTGGACCTGGGCTACCTCCTCAACTCTGACATCACAGTGCTTGCCAATTTCACAAATCCAAATAAGAAGGTGAACGTAGACTTCAACTATGTGGTCTTACAGCTATACTTTGACAAGCACCTCATTGCTAATCAATACATCGAGCCATTCTCGGCTTTTAACACAGAATCCAAGCTTGCCAATGTAGAGTTTGTAAGCAGTCAGGTTAGGCTTCCATTGACAGTCACACAACAGCTCATTACACAGGTACAAAGAAATAGGATTTCACTTGAAGTTGATGGAATTTTTCATGTAAGATCAAATTTCGGAAGCCTATTAAGATACTCTTATTGGTTGTATGGTCACTGTCAAATTGAATTGACAGGCCCCCCTAGTGGTGTTATGTTAACCAGCCATTGTAGAACAAAGGACTGAAGCATTCTTAGGCACAGGACCAGATTTTTCTAAAATTTGTTTTTGTAAATTTTTGGGTTTGAGATTTATTTATTTTATCATTCAACCATTAATACAAATTTCCATCAATGGATAGATCTAGATTTCTGTAACAAATGATGCCTTTGTTTTAGATATCTAATTGTCATAACCACATATTCACTACTTTCAGAAAAAATAGGCTCAAGACGTACAGAAAGCTTTCAGGTATACAAGCACAACAAAATTGAGGGATAAAAAAAAAGAGGGTGGGGGGAGTCTAATCACACATCAGAAAAAACTCAAAAATCAAAAGCAGCAGACTGATGCTGAAAGAAAGGTATCAGAATATTTCTAAATTTTTTGGTACTTTCCTGGATTTCCAAGATTCAGCTCAATAAAGCTTCAAGATGAATTCCTCTCAAAACATCCTTTTATTTACAGCTCGCAATGAAGAAGCAACTGCGCTAGAGGTATATCAATCTAATGTTTTCCCACTTTTTAGGGAACCAGAGGATAAATATGCCTAATCTACTACAAACAGAAGAGGATTAGTACAAACGACAACAGTGAGAAACCACTCAGAATCTGTAGCGGTTTCTTGTAAGGAAGGGATGCCTGAGGGCTTCTCTCGCTGTCATTCTCAAGGTAGGGTCATAATGAAGAAGCCCTTGCAAGAGGTCAATCAGATCTCCAGCAGAATGATCCACATGTTGCATCACTAAGTTCTGAAAAAGAAATTCAATTCCCACTTCAGACATTTTTAATCACACTTTTTTCCTTGCAGAGGCAGGGGAAGAAGATAAAGAGGGCATACATACCTGAAGACGAGGCAGTTTCAGAACAGCCTTGATGCTTTCCCTGGAAGTAGCACCTTCAGGCCAGTTCAATCTTCCCCGTCTAATGTACTTCTCTGCATGTCGACTGCTAAAGGAAAACAAAAAGGAGGTCCAAATATCAGTAAAAGATCAAACACATGTGTTTCCATTCAAAGGTCAAAGAAAAAAACAAGGGAATAGAAAGAAAAAAATACATTCCTACGTGTCTTTTTAACCTAACTAAGGCTGGTTTAATCCGCGTATCATCCCAAATAGATTTCCTAATTTCATATATCAGGCTATCAGCTACAAACTAACAAGCTATTTACAACCAATCTAAAGTCAAACCACCTAAATCAATAAGTTGGTCAAACCAGTTAATAAAAACAGGTATATCAATTAGCTACCAGCTAGTCCCCCATTCTGGGGCAAATGAGACATTTTACACATGCCTTGGGATTATCCATTCTCGTGATGATTTCCTGACACTTTCATACACTGTATGCTTTTATCACAAGTTTCTTAAAACAATCCAACCACCAAAGTTCAGGCATATATAAACAATAGCCTTTTAAAATCAAAAGGTGAAATTATGTTAAAATATGATAACCTGACAACTGTTGCAATTCTATAATACTATTAGTCGTCAATATATAGGACTTTCATGTAACCAGAATTTACAGCCTAAGACCCATCAACATAGGGCATAGACATGACAATTGATGACAGAAGTTTCTAAACTGGGCACATACTCAGCTTTTCTTAAGAAGTGGTCTGGCAAGGGGCCCAAAACCCTCTCCATCATGGCTAAATGTTCCAGATTCTCATGTGTTTGGAACAATGCCTCTCCCTGCCAAAAATTTAACAAAGAATAAAAGGGCCAGTTCAGAATTTTGAAGAGTGTATACCAAAGCTATCTCAATAACATTAGTAGTAGCATGGCATACCGAGCAAAGTTCAGCCAAGATACAGCCAACACTCCATAAATCACATGGGTAACTCCATCCAAGCCCTTCATAAGGAAAAACAAGATAAGAAAAGAAAGAGATAAGGGAAATTTTAATAACAACGACAATTTCCTAAATGCTTACAGCAGAGAAATAATGATAATCAGCATACCAAGAATGACCTCAGGTGCACGATAATGTCTAGTAGAAACAATATAGTTATGCACTTGGGTGCCATGAGCTGTACTGCCAAAATCAATAACCTTTATTGCACAAGACTTTGGCAGCCTCTTTCCCTCTCTCATAGTACCCTGCAAAGGAAAACAAGAATTAAGACACAATTATTAGTCCACATCCATCTGCAAGGGCAGAGAAACAGTCAAAATAGAAATCTAGATGAGGAAAGAACAGATTTATTCTAAATGGAAAGATTAAGCAAAAACCCAATATTTATAATACCTTATTATCTGGGATTTTTACATATTCAGAAGAAATAAAAAGTATATTTTCTGGCTTCAAATCAGTGTGGACAAGGCGCAAATCATGCATGACTGCAAGAGGAAACCAAACGAACATAAGGTACCGTAATAATTCCACCTGCTTAAAGACTATAAATTCCACCTGCTTAAAGACTATAAATTCCACCTGAACAAGTAAAAATATAACTACACAATAGAAGACAAAACTTGGTGAAGTTAAAAAGATAGATCATCAAGTACAAGAGGTCAATGTAATCATGTAAACACACGATGTAGAGAGACAGTGCATGCATTCATCAGAATCGTACCGACTATAACTGCTTTAATTAAGAAAAATTACAAAATAAAAAGAGAATTAAGGTCAATAACCACGGACATGCTACACATTCCAAGAGTTGTCTTCCGATCTCGCGAACTAGGTCAACTGGAAATGATCGATAATTGTTTTTCCGAAGAAAATCAAATAAGCTTGGTCCAAGCATCTCAAACACCTGTTGAACCAATCATATTCATCCAGATGTCTTAATCCCCATTTAATACTAAGCTGGGGAAATCATAATATCATAAACAGTTGTATACTTACAATACATATATGGTTACGATAGTCAAACCAGTTTCGTATTTGAACACAACTGCATAGATGAGTTCATTTAACCCATTATCAACACGTTCACCTCAGATAAGCTAAACCTGACAACACCAAAAAAAAAAAAAAAAAAAAAAAAAAAAAAAAAAAAAAGAGAGAACAAAATGGAATAATTATATAGAAAGGCATGTACCCATTAGCATTTCTGTTGTGTCTCCCAAGCTGCTCGAGCACCTCAATTTCTATCATTGCAGCATCACGATATTTCTTGATACTTCGGACAATCTTTATGGCAACTACCTCTCTCAATTCTCTATCCCAGCATTCTAGGACTTGACCAAAGGTGCCTGGACATAAATTACACAAAACAAATATGAGACAAGGGTAGGGATATTATTATAATCATAAATTCTCCTATACGGATATTATAGGACAAACCTTCTCCAATCTTTTTAAGAATCTTATCTGCACATGCAAGTTAAACAAAAAGAGTTAGTATCCATAAAACTTTTAGCTTTAGCAAAATGTATTCAAAAGCCAACCAACTATAATGCATCATTGAATTAATAAAAGCTTCTAAGTTCTAACAATGACATTGTTTCATTTGACTCATAATAATCTAATAATGTTCATAAATTTTAGGAGAAAGATATGCTAAGAACAGAAGAAAAATGTAGTTTATAAAAGGCAGTATGATTTTCAAAAGGCTATTCAGTTTAAAAGCAGAAGCAAACTTTGAAAAAATAAACAATTATGATGTATAGACAACTTTTGAATTTTACTGCCGCCAAGTAAATTGAAAAAGGGTCAACGAATACACAAGCTTGACAGCAAATTTTCCTATCAAAGGGAGATAGGTGATGAAAATAATGCAAATTCCACACGCAAAAAAGAAAAAGAATGAAAGGTATGCTTGATAGCAATGCAGTATATTACAGCGAGGTGTTAAATTTTCTCCAAGCTCAAATATGTAATGCCCATCTTTGTCATCATCGCGCCATGGTGGAGAGCCTTTATGAACATTCAATCCCTTCACAAAATGACTAGGATGCTCCAAATGTACTCTTGTTGGTCCAAAGCTTGTGATATTGCCAACCTCTTGGCCACTATATAATCCTGACTGAGCCTACACACCAGCCATCGATTCATTTCTAACTTACAGAAAATCAATCTATGTTCACACTATGCCAATTTATTTATCCCTCTCAAGCCACACTCATGAAGAAATCACAAGAAGATATGAAAAAACAATGGTTCAAAATGATTAATCAGTAAAAATACAAAGAAACTAAACACAATGCTGCAGAAAGATTCAAACTTTGAACAAATTTATAAACAACTAAGAACTCACACTCACTACACGAAGTTAATCGATAACCAAACCCAACATAGCATCACTACCAGCTCATTATCGTACCCAAATCACGGAAAATAAACACTATAACCTCCTCCCCCAAGGCATCAAGTCATCAACTACTTGACCAAAACTATAACCTCCTCACCCAAGGCATGAAGTCATCAACTACTTGACCAAAACTATAACCTCCTCCCCCAAGGCATTAGCAAAGAATAAATTGCAACTACATAATCAATACTGGGCAATTCATGATAATAGATGAACCCTTGAACCTCCAAACCAACTCACCAAGCTTTCTTAAAAGACCCCCCTCCTCCCCCAACAAAAACCCCATTTAAAAAAAAAAATAATAATAATAATAATAATAATAATTCTCTACTTTCAGCTGAAACCCACTTAGTAGCAACAGTTTTCAAAACTAAATTGCATCAAATCATCAAATTCAACCCTAATCTAGAAAACCCTAATTCCAAACAAACAGAAGCAGCAGCTATCAAGAATAGATGAAATTTCAACACAAATCACATACACAGTAGTAATTAAACTAAGAAATAGAAGAAAAAAACCAAATTAGAGGAGAGAGAAAGAGGACTCACCTTGGAAGATTGTGGGGTTTCCCAGGTCGAAATTCTGGGTCTTTTTCTCGGGCGACGATCCATTTGACTATTAGGGATTTCTCGCATATACTCCATTTCCATCATCCAACAGAAAAATAGAGAAGAATTAGATCAGATCAGTGTTAAGATGATGTGAATTCATGGCGTTTCCTTGCTAAAATTGAATTGAAAACCCTAATTTAGAGACTCTACTGTCTGTATAAATCTGGATGTTCTAAAAGTTCATATCTGGTGACGCTACCGTCATGTGCGGCGGTACACTGGATTCACTCTGTCTCACTTCATCTCAACCGTAGATCTTCATCATCTGATGATGAGGGAGCAAGATCTTTGATATATACCGTTTGATTTTGATGATTTAATTATGTGCTCTTTTTTTTTTTTTTTTTTTTTTTTTTTTTTGAGGAAATTAATTATGTGCTTTTGTTGTGCTCTTATTAGGTTTGACAACACTTTTTTTTTTTTTTTAGGGAAACAGATCTCATAATTAAATTAATCCAAGGATAAGGTATCCATCGTTACATAGGGCGAAACTTCATGTGGACAATGATTATCCCACACTTGTTCGGTGCCGAAAGGAATTATCCTGGCAAGGTGATGGGTAACGAAATTACCCTCTCTTTTAACATGAGACCAACTAATCGACACAAATGAATTACAAGCATGTAAAATATCCCCTAGAACCGAGTCCAAATCTGTGAAGAACAAGACACCCTTCGAGAGACGTTTAACAAGGAGCTGGTAGTCTGATTCTAGAACAATATGCTCGAGTCCACGCTGCCTACCGAGCTTGATAGCCAAATCAATGGCCTTCGCTTCAGCAATTTTGGCAGGCCAGTTGGCCCTGACCCTTCGAGTACCTGCGAAGACCACACTCCCTGCACTATCCCTCGCTACCACACCCAAACCCACCCAACCATCCTCGGCCAAAGACGCATCAGCGTTAATTTTAATCACACCATCAGGCGGTGCAATCCATCTCTTAGGACTCGATGCAGGCTTCGCCCCAACTGATGTGCGAACAATGGAGCTATGTTTCTCCAACTCCTCCACCCAACGAGCTACCCTTTCCAGCTACACAAAATTTGGAGTGATCTTGTTTTCAAAAATCTTCATATTTCGTTCATGCCAAATACAGCGAACCAAGAGAACCCCCTTTTGCACCACTTTCGGGTCTAGCTCACTCCATTGCACAATAAGGTCGCACCAGCTATCCGCTTCTTCCCACCGATTCATAGCAATGCAGCCACTATCTTCCCAAAGCTCTTTCACTAGGTTTGACAACTTACAAATGCATTAAGTAAAGGAAAACACTTTTAAAAAATTAAACAATTTTTTTTTTAATTAAAAAAAAAATTATAAGTTTGTAAACAAAGCTGTTTTTTTTTTTTATTATTATTATTTTTTATTTTTTTATTTTGGCGGTCAGGTGACACGCACCAAAAACACAAATCGGATAACCCTGACCGAGTAACCCCATCTTGACCCGCTACACCGTTCAACAAATTAACACGCACCAAAACAATGATCGGGTAACCTTTAATTGACCAAGTAACCCCTAACCAAGTAAACTCGACTGAGTAACCCTGGCCAAGTAAACTCTGACCGAGTAACTCGGCTACAATGTGTGACCAGCCACATGATAATTTGTGTTTTGTAAATGTAAGAATATAACATGTTTTACTTTAAAAATTAAGTACGGGTTTCTTCAAAAAAAAAATTAAATACGAGTTTAAATACAAGTATAATAAGATCAACATATTATAATTTTTTTTTTTTTTTAAAAAAGGTGAAATTGTGAATACACTTAAACACCAAGAGTTTAACATGAAAAATATAAGTAAAATTTCAAAAAAGAAAAAAAAAAAAGAAAAAAAGAAAGAAAAAAAAACCCTTGTAAATCATTGTCTTTCAGTTGTTAATTTATTTTGTAAAAAATCTTGAAGATATAATAAATGATCCCATAAAATCAAAAAGGAAGCTATAATCACCTAAACTATCCTTCACTCTTATAAAAAGTTTCTATATTAATTTTAGTTTATATAAATATTCTTTATAAAGATTATAAGGGGTATATTAAGGGATGGATGAGATGGTTTTGACTTTCCAGCACCAAGCATGCCTTTCGTCAGGCTCTCGGTGCCTTTTCAGAACCCCAAGAAAAACACCTCAATGCATAACCTTATCAGGTCCAAAAATTTAAATCTAAGTCCAAATTTGAAGGCTATAAATCTATAATACAAATTACGAAGTACATGAAATCGAACCATTTCGATTTCGAGATCAATGTCTAAAGCTAGGGGTGTACGTTCGGTTTTCGGTTTGGATTTAGTCCAAATCCGATCCAATCCGAAATATAATTCGGTTTTCAATTTTCCAATCCGATCCGATCCGAATTTCTCTCTTGATCCATTCCGAATTAAAATTCGGTTATTTGGATCCGATCCGAAAATCCGAATTATAATACATTATTTTTTAGCGCCTAATACAATTATAAAAATAAAGCTTTACTATACATAAAAGTCTTCAAAATCATGATTAAAATAAATAGTTCAATGTCAATTAATTAATTAATTAATACAAAGTCTCTCTAATTTATTTTATGTAGTAGTAAGTATTTGAGCTAAACTTCAAAATATACAGAAATCCATATTTATACAAGCTTAATTTTACAATTCGATTTTCGGTTTGGATTGGATCCAATTAGGGTCAATCCGATCCAATCCGAAAATCCGAATTTCCAAAAAATCTCAGTCCGATCCAATCCGATCCGATTTAAATTTCGAATCCAATCCGAATTATCTTCGAATCCGATCCGAATTGATAATTCAGATTGGATTGGATTGGATTTCGGTTTTTATCCAAATTATGGACACCCCTATCTAAAGCTCTAAAGGCTTGTTCTCATCAGATTATTTTCATTTTAGTTCAATTTAGCTCTAATAAATTCAGTTCAGTTCAATTCAGCTCCTAATTTCCTTCTCTCATAAAATATTCATTTCAGTTCAGTTCAGTTCTATTCGTTCAACTCTAATAAGTTCAGTTCAGTTCATTTCAATTCAGCTCAGCTCATTTCAATCAATGAGAACAGACTCTAAGTGGGTGGTAGGGGATGCATATAGGGGTCATATAATGTTATTTGGAACTATATACATCTTCTAATTAGTCACATAAAGGTCCATTTTGACCTTATGTTACTGAAGGGAGACATTTACATAATTGATAGTTTAAAGACAAAAAATAGAAGTCCTTTAGGGTTTTATAAGTTGGTTTGGATTTATATTATGCCTACCAATAGATTTATAAAATTCCGAGGAGAATTCAGTACGTGTCTATTCCGGAATTATGTTATGTTGGTAATCAAGTGCTACACCAGATGATTTCAATTACTAACTTAACATCCCAAGGCCCTATTAAGGTGTAAAGAATCCTTTATTGGTTATCAAACCCAAACTCACCCCATTCATACTCATCATTAGTCCATCACATTGTTGACATATGCATTACATGTGTGGTTTATGTAAAACCAACACCATTATTTTCATAGTCGATTTTGACTGTTTACAAAAGTTCATAAAATAAAACTTAATACGCAAACTATGGCTTAGTGCACCTGACAACACCACCTTTTAACACCGATGACCCCTCCCTGGTGTACTGTATTACCGATGTCATCATTAGTCAGAGGTAATGCTAATGTGAGTACCCAAGCTAAATTGTGTTGTTAAGGCTAATTTTGACTATTTTGGATCATTATTTTTCCTATGAAAATCAGAACAAGAGAATATTACTCCTATTGATAAAGCTGAAAACATTTATTCCTATGAGAGACTTTCTTACAGAGTACTTCTTAATAGGGGTGTCCATAATTCGGATAAAAACCGAAATCCAATCCAATCCAAACCGAATTATCAATTCGGATCGGATCCGAACTTTAAATCGGATCGGATCGGATTGAGATTTTTTGGAAATTCGGATTTTCGGATTGGATCGGATTGACCCTAATTGGATCCAATCCAAACCAAAAACCGAATTGTAAAATTAAGCTTGTATATTTTGTATATTTTGAAGTTTAGCTCAAATACATAATACTACATAAAATAAATTAGAGAGACTTTGTATTAATTAATTAATGACTTAACGTTGAACTGTGTATTTTAATCATGATTTTGAAGACTTTTATTTATAGTAAAGCTTTATTTTTATAATTGTATTAGGCGCTAAAAAAATAATGTATTATAATTCGGATTTTCGGATCGGATCCAAATAACCGAATTTTAATTCGGATTGGATCGGATTGGATCAAGAGAGAAATTCGGATCGGATCGGATTGGAAAATTGAAAACCGAATTATATTTCGGATTGGATCGGATTTGGACTAAATCCAAACTGAAAACCGAACGGACACCCCTACTTCTTAAGGTGGAAGCAACACAAGAAAGGAGTCTACTCGTGGAAGACATCCAGCGCCAATGCGCCATACAGCCATCCTTGAGCAGTTCAGCTAATCCAAGACTCAGCAAATCAAAATTGCGAGCAAGATCAAAGAGTAGCAAGAATATAATCGTTAACCCATCTCTTCGTATAGATGTTGTTTTGGGTGTTTTTGTCCCTCGGGAGAGTTACAACACGAAGTATGATCCGGTCGAGCTATACCTGCAAAATAACGGAGACTCCGGGTGATTGGAGCTCCGCCTCCGACGGTCAAGTTAGTAACTTGAAAAGGAATAAAGAGGACGGAAATTTAGGTGGATATCTGCTCGGATTCCAAGCTCAGGTGTTTCTCTGATGTGAGAGAATGCAAGTGTAATAAATGGTAAAACGTGCCCTCAAAAAGAGGGACATCTCCCTATTTATAGTGTCTTTGGGAATTGTGCCCATGATTAGGTCACTTAACCCTAATCATTGGTGGGCTGCGCCGTTTTGCGGCTTTCTCGGGATTTGGGCCTGAAGGCCGCCTTTATCCCTTAATTTCTGGAGTGACACGTGTCAAGCAGGGATTGGTCCACTTTGGGCCATCCTGAGGCTGACACGTGTCATCCTCTTATTGGACCACGTGGCGGGGTAAAATTACCCTAAACATTTGCCCCTCACAGATGTGACGTGGCACGCCACGTGGCATCTGTGACACGTGTCACGCTCCGGTTGGCGGTAATTTTACTATTAAAGAGTAACCGTTCACCTTCTGAGTAAATTACGGAAATGCCCCCGTATTTACCCTCTATATATAGCCGTTTTACCCTCATAATTTTGTACGTTTACAAAAATTTTCTAGAGAGAAAACTTTGAGAGAGCAGAAGTCATCCGTTTGAGTCAGGCGCAAGCAAGAAAGCTCAATTCCATCGACCCAGCCGGACCGGCCTAGTTCCAGATATTACATCAAAAGGTACCGTCTCTGCCTCTCTCAGCTCTTTTTCTTTTTTCACCGCTTGTACATATTTCTTGCAATAAATGGATGCATCACCAACACACACGGCACAGCCTAGATTAGAGTCCAGCCGGTCACCAGGGACGGCTGAGTCTAGGACTGGGAGTGCCGTCTCGGGGTGTTGGGACCACCATTTGCCTTGGATTTCGACCAGTTATGTGTCTGTGCAGGACACCATGGCTCGGAAAATGCAGACGGCGACTGATCCAAATTACAAAAGCGAAGGCTCAGGCGGCCAAACGCCTGAGGGAGAAACGTCTGGTCAGGGAGACCAGACGACTCTGGAGAGATCCCCTCCGCGCGCCCCTTCAACTCCCGTTGATTCCTTCTAGGAAGAATGTGACCAAGGCGGCGATGAGGCCGTCTCTTCCCCCTTGACTCAAAATGAGGAGGAGACGGAGAGTGACAGCTCCGCCTCTACCTCTGAGAGCAGTGACGATTTACCCCCGCTTGCGGATAGCGAGGAGGAAGAAAGAAAAAAATGGAATGAGAAGGACGATCCCTTTAACATTCACGTCTCCTCCAAGGACTGGATCCAAATGGAGGAGAACTTAAAGAACTTCACTCAAATGCACCCGCTAGGAGACGGGTATAGGATCAAGGTGCCGCTTGAGAATGGCACCATCGCCTGGGAGGACGATCAAGAGAACGCCAACAACTATTTCGGCTGTTATGAGGCGGCGTTCAAGGCTGGTTTCCGCTTTCCCCTTCACCAGGCGGTGAAGGCAATTTTGAGAGGCTACGGCCTCGGAGTCTGGCAAATTACCCTCAACTCTTGGACAAACATTCTGGGGTATGTTGCCGCCTGCGAATTCCAGGGGTTTAACCCCGGCTGGGAGGCCTTTGCTAGCATGCATTATCTTAGCAGAAGCACAGGCGGCTGGAGGGCGTGGTATACTCTAACCACGCAACCCCAATACATGATGACCTTAGACAAGGTCTCAAAATTCGACGGCTGGAAACACAGGTTCTACCTGATGTCAGCTCCAACCAGACGGGAGAATTACGAATTCCGTTTGTACAATAAGAAGCCCGACTTGATGGGCCGGAAGTGCGCTCTTCCCCGGATCCCAGAGGAAGATTTTGACAAGATCATTGAGGCAGACTTTTTTGGCCTCACAGACGTGACCTTGTCAACCGGGGAAACAATAAAAGTCCCCAAGAATTGGATCCCCAAGAGCGCATGGTTTAGGGACGAGTGTTTCCTAGCCGCCTGCGGGCTAGGGTACATGTTTACCAAACGTATGCGCCTGAGTTTATATCCGTCTGTAGTATCTTTCTATCGAAATTGATTTATGATATTGACCAATTTCCTTCTTTTTGCAGAAGAAGCATTAAACATGTTGCAGACGGAGAAAACCCCCAAGCGATCCTCTGCAGTCATCCGCAAGGCGCTTGCGGAAAAGGCTGCGGCTGAGGTCAAAGCCAAGGTAACAAACGCCTGACCCTTTCATAAGTTGATCTTTTAAAATTATTTTTCCCGGATGCTAACTTTAACTTTGGTTATATTTGCAGCGAGGAGAGGTTGGAAAGTCGTTTGAGAAACAACTCAAACGGGCTAGGGAGGAGACCCCCGCCGTTCTCAACAAAATAAAAAAATCCACCTCCGCGTCAACCCCAGGCGCCTCAGCCGGGCATCAGCAGATGCGGATAGCGGGGCGAAACGAGAAGGTAGGCGGCAGCTTGGGCCTCTCCCTCGTTAACCCCGTAACAGCGACCGGGGGGTTCACCACGCCTGGAAGCGGTTCCCGCTTGGCTGGCTTTGAAGAAAAGAACCCTTTTGAATCCCCGCTTGAGCTGGGGTGGCCTTTGCGGGTGAAATCCCACTCTCAACAGACGTCATCTTCAGACGGTCGGCAACAAATAGGTGCTGCCTTAGTTTCGCACTCATCACGTATTGATTGTGGTGCAGATCAATCTCCCCGCTGGTCAAACGTCCAGAAGCATGCCAAGGCCATGTTGGAAGCCGTCCGGAAGAGGGATAAAGACAGTATCCCTGGGATAGAGACGTTCAATCTTGAACGAATTCTATCCCTTCTGGCTGAGGTAGGAAACTTGTCAATTCAATTTATTTTTTCCAAGTGTTTTATCCCGCCTGCAATACTTATACCGCCTGCTTTTTTGCAGGCCATGCTGCGGGTGGACGGGCTCAAACGTCCTTATTCCCGCAAACGGGAAGAGGTAAAAAGGGCCAAGAAGTCCGCCATAGACGCTGACAATATTGCTTTACACACCACTATCGTAAATGAACTTGAAACTAAAGCAATCATAATGACACAGGCGTCTAGAATCCAGCAGCTGGAGGCGGATCTGGAGACGGCCAAACAGCGGGCGGGTGATGCTGAGACGGCCCAGAAGAAGGTGGAGGAGGCCCAGAAAAAGGCGGATGAGAGCGCCAAGAAGGCTAATGAGGAGCTCAAGAAGGCTCAGGCGGACCTTGGCACACTTCAGGGTGTTTCTGAAGAGAACACCAACTTGAAGACCAAGGTTGAGAAGCTGGAGAAGGAGGCTGCTCAGGCTCAGATAAACTTTGCAGCAACCCTGGAGGCGGAGCAAAACCGTCTAGTTGCTGAGAGTGACGCTGACAATGATGCCCGAATGAAGATCGACTGGGCTGCCTTGTACCCAGACGCGGATTACATCATCTGGGCACTGGCCCACAGGTATGCCGAGGACGTGGTGTACCTGAGAGAGAAGGGTGATCCAGAGCCTGAATCCTTCGACGCCTGGGTTAATGCCAACAATGTGCCCCTCGTGCCTCAGCTACCTGGTCCGGGTGAAGCGCAAGAGATTCCCTCAGACGGTGAGGAAGAGGACCAGGAGGAGCCGCCTACAGGCCAGAAGTGACTTTTCAGCGGCAGTATGCCAATCTCTGTTTTTTGTCTTTTTCTTTTATTCAGCGGCAGTATGCCAAAACTTGTTTTTCCGGCCTGCGTGCCGAGTATATTTGTATTTACCGGCTAAGGAGCCGGGTTAATTAACAATTTCTCTTTCTCCCGGACAGGGTCCGGTTAACATTTGATCCATCACAACCGTTTGGTTGGGTGGACTTTAATGAAATGCATCGACTGAGTCGGTTTTGATCATTTTGAATTTGTATTTCAATTTTTGCAAATATTTTAATTTTTCATTTTTGCCTAACTTATCAAAAGCATGCGACGATTTGTTGCCAAACTTATCAAAAGCCTGGTTGTCCTTGCCCCTGGACGGCTGGGTGATTGGTTTCAAGTGGAGTTGGTTGATTGACTTGGTAACGTCTGATGCTGCAAAGAGCATGATGCGTTTGTAAGTCAATCAATCACAGTAGTGATTTCCCCAAACCAACTGCACAGCCGTACACCAACAGGCGTTCCAATCACTACCCAGACGGCGTTTGTCCGTCTTGGTAGAGATTTCGTAGCCATTGAACAACTCTTTTTCCCCAATTGGGGTGGGAAGTGCAATTTTTAGAATAAATACCTAAGTGAGAACTTCAGCCGGTGACCGACTGATGCCTCTGGGCATCCGGTATCTGGAAACTTTATCGTTCTTCATAGGTCATTTCGGTCAGACGGCTATGAGTTGACCAATTTGGTCGTTCAATTTTTGTCGTCTGCATGGGTACGTAGAACTGACAAATAGTCTGTTCTCTACGACGATTTCACCCGGAGGGGTGTCGCCGGACACCTTTGTCCATGTCGGGACAGGCGATTTTATAAAATGAGCAACCATCCGGCCATTTTAGCCTTTGGTCTTGTTTAGGACCGGTTGTATAGCCACTAAGCGTTTTTGTGCTTAGCTTTTAATCAGTTAATTTACACTAAGTGTCGAACTTAGTTGGTTAAACCAAAAAGCCTGTCTGGGTATTACCCAGACGGACGGGTAATTATTAAATCATACCAAGTATCAAACTTAAGTAAATAAACAAAGGATCCATCTGAGTATTACCCAGGCGGTCAAGCAAACCAACTAAGTATCAAACTTAGTTAGGTAAGTGAAGAATCCGTCTGAGTATTACCCAGGCGGATAATAAAAAAGCAACAAAATAATTTTGCAAACAAAGTCTGAATCTTTATTAATTGACTGACTGTTTACAAAAAACTTACATTCTCAGAAGTAGTACCTTTTCAAATTGTCTACATTCCAAGTTCTAGGCAGGCGCCTGCCGTCTGGAGTTTCCAGGCGGTAGGTGCCATCTCTCACTTCCTCATAGATCCGGTAGGGGCCTTCCCAATTTGGGGTTAGCTTTCCCAGCTCATTTTCCCTACCGGTTGCCTCCATTTTTCGTAACACTAAGTCGTCAACTTTCAAAGGACGCTTGTGTACTTTTTTGTTGTAGGCGCTAGTCATTCTCAGACGGTAAATCTCATGACGCAAGGCGGCATTGCCCCTGCGTTCTGGAAGTGAATCCAAAGCCAGGCGCATTGCTTCCCAGTTTGCCTCTTCATCATATAGCATGACTCTGAGAGTCGGCTCGTAATGTTCGATGGGCAAGACGGCTTCAGCACCGTAAACCATGAGAAATGGGGTTTCACCGGTTGCCCTTTTCGCTGTTGTCCGGATGGCCCATAGGACATGGATTAACTCTTCTGCCCATAAGCCACTGGCTCTTTCTATTTTCTTCTTAATGTCGTCTGAGATGAGTTTGTTGAAGGCTTCAACTTGGCCGTTTGCTTGGGGCCGGCCAACAGATGCAAAATAGCTTGAGATCCCCTGATCTCCCAACCAGGTTTTTAGCTGAGGCGTTTCAAACTGAGGACCATTATCAAACACCATAGACATAGGTACCCCATACCGGGTGATAATGTTCTTCCAAATGAAGGAAATTACGTCTGAGGTCTTGATGTTTTTAACCGCCTCAGCCTCCACCCACTTGGTGAAATAATCCACAGCCACCAAGATGTAGCGCTTTCCGCCTAGAGCAGGCGTGTAAGGACCTAGAATGTCCATGCCCCATTTTGCAAACGGGATTGGGCTGTGGATGGCCGTCAGATCAGTAGCCGGACGGTGAATGAGTTTGCCAAATTTTTGGCACTTGTCACATTTCTTTACCAACTCCTTGGCGTCTGCCTCAAGAGTAGGCCAAAAATAATGTCGTCTGGCCCTGACGGCTAGGGACCTGCCGCCTATGTGGGAGGCGCAGAATCCCGAATACAGGTCTTTGAGAACTTCCTTCCCCTTTTCAGGGGTGACACACTTCAACAGAGGTTTAAGAAACCCCGCCTTGAAGAGTTCTCCATTTTTCAACTCGAAGCTTGTAGCTCGCTTCTTCAGGACGGCTGCCTCCTGTGGCGAATCAAGAAGTGTGCCGTCTGAAAGATAGGCCCGGATGCCATCCATCCAGGCAGAGCTTCGGTCCAGAACTCCAATGGGATCTTCATAGATGCTTCTCTTTTCAAGAACTTCCCAAAAGACAGACCGAGGCGTATCATGGCAGGCGAAAGACGCCAATTTTGACAATGCATCCGCCTGGTTGTTCTCCGACCTAGGCACTTGATTCAGCCGGAATTCCTCAAGTGCCCCGGCCTCTTCTTTGACTGCCTGAAGATATTTGATCATAGCCGGATGAGTAGCCTCGTAGCTTCCCTCATACTGGCTAACAACCAATTGGGAATCAGAGTAGGCGTCAATTTTCATGGCCCCTGCCGCCTTACACATGCGAATGCCGGCTAGCAGGGCTTCATATTCCGCCTCATTGTTAGAGGCCTGAAACTTGAAGCGTAGTGCATACTCAAATTTGTCCCCTTCAGGAGACTCGTAGATTACGCCTGCACCACAGCCGTTCTTAGTAGAGCTCCCGTCTACATACACTTTCCAAACCTGATCAAGATTATCCGAAGCCACCGGACGGGTCATTTCAACAATGAAGTCGGCAAACGCCTGACCTTTCACTGCCTTTCTTGGTTCGTAAGTGATTTCAAGGCTTTGCATTTCAATAGCCCATTTCAACATTCTCCCGGTTGAATCCAAGGTAGACATTGGCCGCTTGAGTGGCTGGTCGGTGTAAATCACCACCGGATGTGCCAAAAAGTAAGGCTTCAGTTTTTTGAATGCCATATACAAAGCAAAGCCAAAATTTTCAACCATGGGGTACCAGAGTTCAGCATTTTTAAGAACATGGCTAATGAAGTAAACCGAAAGCTGCACGCCGTCTCGCTCAGCAAGGAGAACGATCTGAGACGGCTAAATACATGTACAACGTCTCCCTAGGTAAAGGACTGACCAACCTAGGTAGAGAATGTAAATGCTCTTTCAACCTCTGGAATGCCGCCTCAGCATCCTCCCCCCATTCAAATCTTGTCTTCTTCCTGATTGCTTGGAAAAAGTAGAGGCAATTGTCGCTTGACCGACTGAGGAACCTCCCCAAGGCGGCCAGACAGCCGGTGAGTCTCTGCACTTACTTGACAGAACGGGGTGACTTCATGTCTATCACCGCCTGTATCTTTTCAGGGTTAGCCTCTATCCCCCTTTGATCAATCAGGAATCCGAGAAACTTCCCAGACTCAACACCAAAGATGCATTTCTTAGGATTTAACATAACCTTATGCCGCCTGAGTATGGTGAAGGTTTCTCGGAGATCAGCAAGGTGATCCGCCTGTAGCTTGGATTTGACTATCATGTCATCAATGTACGCCTCCACATTCCTCCCAATTTGATTAATGAAGACCGTATGATCATCCGTTGGAAAGTGGCAGGCGCATTTTTCAAGCCAAACGGCATCACAGTATAACAGAATAACCCCTGATCAGTGACGAAGGCCGTCTTCTCTTGATCTTTCTTCCACAGGGGTATCTGATGGAAGCCAGAGTAGGCATCCATGAAACTCATCAAGGCGTGACCGGCTGTAGAATCGACCAGACTGTCGATCTTTGGAAGCGGGTAACTGTCCTTTGGACACGCCTTGTTGAGGTTTGTGTAATCAACACACATGTGCCAGGTCCCATTCGGTTTCTTAACAAGGACCACATTGGCCACCCAGTCGGGAAAGTTGCAGGGCCGAATGAACCTGGCGTCTAGCAGCTTTTTGACTTCGGGAGCTGCCGCTTGACTTATTTCCTCACCGTGGTTTCTTTTCTTTTGCCGGATGGGCTTCTTTTTGGGGTCCACGGCGAGTTAGCATGAGCAACCGTCCCCACCTTTACATTACGTTCTGGACGGCTGTCATCCAGAACGAGATCAATGTTTTCACCAGCCGGTTGGGGGCGGAGCTCATCTGACCCTTCACCGATCAGTGATTGCTATTTTTTCTCTTTCTTCACCTCCACCAGCAGAGGTGCCTTTCTTTTCTTCCCGGCTGCTGGTGGGACAGGCGCTGGGTCGGCATCCTTGACATTGTCAAGGTCTATTGGTTCCTGGCCGTCTGGGGCCACAGTGTCTCTAACGGCTGAGAGATAGCACTCTCGCGCCGTCTTTTGATCCCCATTCAGGGAACCAACAGTGTCGTCATCCCTCTCATACTTGATGAGCATGAGAGACGGGATGATTACTGCTTTGGCTACGTTGAGGGTTGGCCGACCAAGGATGATGTTGTAGGCGGTCAACTCCTCAACGACCAAGAACCTGACGACAATATGTCGTCCTTGACCCTTCTCTCCCAGCCGGATGGGTAAGTCAATTCTTCCGGCTGGGTAGACCATCCCGCCCCCAAAACCAACCAAGGGGTGGGTGACCGGATGCATGCTGCTGACGTTGTATTTCAGCTTTTGCAAGCACCGGAGGCTGATGATGTCTGATGAGCTGCCGGTGTCAATAAGGATTCTTCCAACCAGTTGGTTGGCAACTTTACATTCAATGACAACCGGGTCATCATGCGAACGGCGGACGTTGCCCCTATCCTTCTCAGTGATCAAGACGTCTGGGAAGGAGGTGCTTGCAGACGCCTGCTCATCATCATCCTTGTCCATCTTTCGAAGATGGCTCTTGGTGCCCCGGATGGTAGGGCCACCACAGGAGAACTCGCCTGCTATTGTGTAGACCGGATCCTTGTCGGTATCCGAGCTACTAGCAGGCTGGGGGGTAGTATTAGAGGACTGACCCTTGTTTTTCTTTTTTGCCCCGGCTGGGGACTTAGAAATGTAGGACTTCAACAGCCCTTTGTCAGCCAGACGGTCCAACGCCCGCTGAAGACTGAAGCAGCCGTTGGTATCATGGCCGACCTCCTCATGGAACTGACAGAATTTATTTTTGTTCCGTGACTGGACAAAACTCTTCATAGGATTCGGCTTCTCAATGGACAGCCGGTCCTTTACTTCCATGAGGATGGAGTTGCAGTCTTTATTAAACTCGTACTTGGGGACGTACGGTTTAAACTCTTTCTTTTTCTTCTGGGACGGCTGGTCAGAATCATTAACCGCCCAGATTTCTTTTCTTTTCTTGCTCTCTTCTTTATTTTTGGCCGGCTGAGCAGACCGGCTGTCTTTATGTTTGTCGGACTTCTTGGAGTTCGACTGGTTACCAGGCGAGCAGAGGTCGGTAGCTTGAATGTAGCTTTCCGCCTCCCTTAGGGCCGCCTGTAAGGTGAAAACCCCTTTTCTGACTAAGTCGAATTTAAAGGTCGACCCGTCTCTCAGACCCTTGAAAAAGTCTGTGAAAGCTACCTCATCAGACAGTCCCTGAATCTGAATTCTAATCAGATTGAACCGCCTGACATATGAGCGCAACCCTTCTCTCTCTCCCTGCTTAACAGTGCTCAAATCAAGGCTTGTTTTCTTAGCAGGGATGTTCATTGAGAAGTTGGAAGCAAACAGGAAGGCGAGCTTCCTGAAACTATCGATGGACCCGGCTGGCAGGTTACCAAACCATTGTTGGGCAATGCCCTTCAATGTAGCCGGGAAGCACCGACACCAAGTGGCATCATCCAACCCCTGTAGATACATGAGGTTGGTGTAAGCCATGAGGTGGTCTTCCAAATTGGTGGTACCATCATAGGTACCAACCAATACATTCTTAACCTTGGCCGGCTGGGCCGCCTCGGTTATCTCCCGGGTGAACGCAGAAGGCTGTTCACCCAGGCGCAGCAGACGAAGCTTCCAGTCCAATGGCTGGACATTTGGATATGCCGCCTGACCTCCAAAGAGGGCCGGCTGCATGAAATGAGGGGGATACTGTCCGTAAGCCTGAGTAGGCACATACGGTACAGCTCAAATCATGTGAGGGCCAGAATGGACGGTATTACCGCCTGTCTGGCTCTCATGCAAGGAGGGTGCACTCCCTGCAGAAATGTTGTTGAAGCTGTCTGGAAAGTTCGACGTTGAAGCCGACTCAGACATCGATTGGTTTCTCTTCCGGTTGATGATCTCCCGGGCATCAAGAGTTGATTTTTTGCTTCCCACCGGCTGCTGAGTCCGGCGGGTGTTGTTGTTGTTCCTTTTAGGAAGGAGAATTTTTGACCAATCAATGGTCCCGGCTGCCTTCTCCTTTGGATGAGGAGTGGGCTGCCGGTTTCTGACTGACTTCCCCTTCTCTGGAGGAGTCTTCTTCGCCGACTGACCTTTACTTGGGCCAGCCCGGCTTCGGGTGATCAACTCTTTAATTTCACCCTTGAAACTTGTCATGAATCTCATGAGTTCGTCTCGGGTGACAGGGGCTGATCCAACGGCCGTTTGGGTTTCCCCTTCCGGCTGCCCAGAGGGTCGGCTTGGACCCGCCTGGGAGGCACCCCGCTCCAGAGTGTCTCTGGGACGGATGCGCTTGATTATGAGAGAGCCGTCTTCGGCTGTAAAGGTTTCGACCTGAGGATCTTCATCCTCATGGTCTGTAAAGACTTCTGGGTCTTCACCCAGACGGTTAGGGGGTGATACAGACTCTTGAACCATCTTCGAGGTACTCTCCCCACAGACGGCGCCAAATGTTTTGGGTGTTTTTGTCCCTCGGGAGAGTTACAACACGAAGTATGATCCGACCGAGCTGTACCTGCAAAATAACGGAGACTCCGGGTGATTGGAGCTCCGCCTCCGACGGTCAAGTTAGTAACTTGAAAAGGAATAAAGAGGACGGAAATTTATGTGGATATCTGCTCGGATTCCAAGCTCAGGTGTTTCTCTGATGTGAGAGAATGCAAGTGTAATAAATGGTAAAACGTGTCCTCAAAAAGAGGGACATCTCCCTATTTATAGGGTTTTTGGGAATTGTGCCCCTGATTAGGTCACTGAACCCTAATCATTGGTGGGCTGCGCCGTTTTGCGACTTTCTCGGGATTTGGGCCTGAAGGCCGCCTTTTTCCCTTAATTTCTGGAGTGACACGTGTCAAGCAGGGATTGGTCCACTTTGGGCCATCCTGAGGCTGACATGTGTCATCCTCTAATTGGACCACGTGGCGGGGTAAAATTACCCTAAACAGATGTCATAAACAAGGAGAATACATACAAGACACCTAGTAGAAAAGAATGTTGCAGGAAGACTATCACTTGTTACCCAAACCAAGAAGGTTGCAGAAAGACCTTCACTTGTTGCTTAAACATATCTGGTTACAATGCAATTATCATTTTGTTTCAAAGTAGAATCACCTGCTTCCTAGAACCTAAGTGCTGATCAGTAAACACGCTCGTTTAACTTTAATGTGTTCTATGGACAAAACTATGAAGAATTTTAATACTATGAGTCTACAATTTCTTTTTTATACAAAGAAAAAAGCCAGAAGCGGTTAAAAGAGATGAATAAATTGACTATAAATATAACTCCCCAAAAAATAAAAATCACAAAAGTGGTTCCGACAGTTCCATTTCATTTGAACTTTGCTGCTCTGGCATATCAATTTGCCGTCGTGTACCAACAAAGTCAATTCCAAGCCACTCCCATGGCCAGCATACATATCTTGGACGAGTGCTATTCCTGTTATCATCTTTATTGTCCAAGTTCTCAAGCTGACGAGTCAATTCTTCCACTCTATCCCTTAATCTAGAGGCTCTATTGTCTGCCAGCCTCAATGATTTTTCAGCTGCTTCTCTTGCAGCCATTGCTGCAGCAGCTGTCTCTTCCTTGAATTTGAGCTTTTTCTCCAACTCTACCATTGCTTGCTTTGTATCCTCAACTTCTTTTTTGAGGGAAGATATCTGCAGCAATAGAATAAAGGCCACATTTAGTTGCAAGCTTAAGATCACATTAAAAAAAAAAAAAAAAACATATAGCAGAAACCATCCCTCTTTTCCTCTTTTTTCTCTTATTCTCTCTCTAGAAAAGAAGAGAGAAAAGAGCAAATAGGCCGGCTCAAGGTAGAGGTGTATGAAAGCAATTACACTAAGATTGGATAGAGAGAAATGGAGGGAAAAGAAGAGAAGATAAAAGGAGGGATGCATCATCCATTGTTTGGATATCTAATGCAAGGAGGGAAGGGAAGAGAAATGGAAGGATCCATTTTCCTTCCCCTATTTATAAACTACATCCCTCCATTGTTGGAGAGATTTGGAAGGAAAATGGAATGTCACCTTCTCCCTCCCCTCCCTTTCCTTTCCCTCTTTTTCCTCCCCTCCCTATCCTTCACTATTGTTTTCCAAACATATGAGAAGATCTAACAACCTCTATAGCAAGAAGCCTTTCAATTTATCCGATGAGGCGATGAGAAGGCTTTCAGGTAATAAGCAATTTTCCCGTATAGAAGCTATTTTTGACAGAGATCTGCAAAGAAGCCTCAATTTTTTTGGTCTAAAGTCATGATTTCTGCAGATATAAGATGGCCCTTTCATAAAAGGATATATATAGCTCCCTAAAGTGACCATACGTGAGAAATGTGTCTCCAAACACCACTGAAACAACTTTCAGAGAGCAAAGAGATAAGAGCACCACTGTGGCATTCAAAACCTCAAGAAAAATAAGATAGCCCTTTCATAAAAAGAAATACATAGTCCCCTAACATGACCATAGATGTAGGAAATGTATCTCCAAATACCCCTACTACAGCATATTAGACAGGATTATGACCCTAAAACACCACCTATATTGATCATAGGTATGAGATGTTTGATTAGTTACCACCCCGACCTCCCAACCCCCCCCCCCCCCCCCCCGGTCGCTTTTGTCCTTCCTCTGACAAGACCTTAGCAATGCCTGTTTTGACTTTTCAGGATTAAGTTCAGGGGGAACCCCCCCCCCCCCCCCCCTCTCCTTTCTCTCCTTCCTCCAACAACAAATTAGCAATGCCTGTTTTGAGGATTAGTTCAGGGGTAAAAAAAGTAGGCTAGCCCGTACAAATACAACCACTAAAAGCTACCCCTGCCTTTCACTAAAACATTGATTTCAAAAGAATTGAACTCTCAACTTCTCAAGTAGTCTCGATACTCTAATCATTAAAGGCTTTGTTCTCTTCACCTTATGCTTATCACTTATTCTTGCTATATAATTTTGTCTCGTATGGTCTGAATTTTTCTAGTCTAGTGACGACAAAAGGTAGACAGTCTAAATCTCAGGATTCTGCTTAATAATAGAGATTATACGAAGACAACGATTTTAACCATATCAGACCAAACCAGATGTTAACAATTCTGACCATAACACCTTAAATAAGGTGAAGAGAGCATAATAAAGTACTAAATAATTTAAGTTCCAAAAGAGTATCAAATCATACTTCAGCATGGAACTCCTGCTCAACAGCTCCTCCAGCAGCAGCTTCTTGCTCCGCTGCCAGTTTCCATCTTGTAATTTCTTCTTCAGCAGCAGCAATATCAATCATAAGCCCTTCAATCTAAAACATAATAAGTCAGTTCAAAAGAAGGGTACCATACTTCCATATAATAATCTATACCAATAGATTGGAGATTAGACCAATTAATGATAATGTCCCTCAGATAAGGTTTCTTGAATATGATTCAACAATGTCCTAATCACACTAAGTAAGAAGAAATTTACGTTTTCATTCGCTTGTCGTTCCTTCTCTTCAAGTTCCTCTATACGATGCTTTCTTTGGCTGAGCTCCTTGGATTGGGTCTCCAGATGTTCTTTAAGTAAACTTGACTCTGCCCTTAAGCCAACAAAGAAGAAGGCAAATCAGTCAATTAATTCAGCAGTAAACAAACAAAACTCCTTTCAGAAACCACCTAATACCTACAATAGTAGTACAACTACAATTACTTTGAAGATGACAAGCCCCAAATTTTGAGAAACAACCTAATTCAACACCTTTAAATTCATGTGCTGTGAAAAACTCAGTGATCTCAAAACAGAAATGGGTATAGTCATGTTAACCTAACTTTTTTAAAAACCTTATCAATTTATGGCATAAACTTTGCAGAAGAATTCTTTCTACCAACTCTAGTTTTCAAGATATTTCATGGCAAACATTCACTCAGAGTTGAGAAAACGAAATAATACAACTCTGTTACTCTGACAATTGGGAGGTTTTCAACTTGTTAAAAGTATCCTTCATGGAGTATATGGTTGTTAGGTTTTTCTATCTTAACTAGTTAGTTCCTGAAGATCATTCAATAATTAATATGCAATATAGGCTCATTGTTTCAATCTGATCTTACCTACCAAGTGGGTTTGCATGCAACAGTATATATTAATAACATCACCCTACATCCTCTACCCTACCCACAACCCACCTTCAGATGAACACTAGGGACATTAATCAAATAAATTTAGATTGAAACTAGAGCAACAATAAAATTCCATGACACAAACCTGCTGAAACACCTATTCCCAGGCTTCCAGCAATACCTCAAGAAACAATCAAATCCATGGGTCATGGTACACGTGAAGCACCCAAATCCCAACAACTACTAAGTCGACGAACACCAAGCCACATCCCCAATCCCCCCACCAAGCCCCCACCCCACCCCAAGAAAAAAAAGAAAACCACCAAAATTTCCTTCTGCCATTGAAGTGTAATATGACAGTGTACTTCCAGCGTGATTGCGTGATAATATATGTATGGCAGGATGGAAAAAGAAAAAAAGAAAAAAGATTGCTAAAGGCCTAAACCGGTACGCAATTGGTACAACCAAACTGAAGCATAATTTAAGCCCTAAAGATCAAATGTTTTGACTAGTAGCCAGGAATCATAAATTCCAAATCACATGAATCTCTAGCAGTGTTATTAAATGAAAATTTTTGAAGGAAAGGATGAGCGAGGGATATATTGTCCTCTGTTTGGATACAGATTTGGGGAAGGGGATGGGAAGGATCCATTTTCCATCTTCTCTTGAAAAACCAGAACCTTATTGTTGAAAAGATCTAGAATGAAACTGCAAGCCCCTTTCCTCCTTCCCCTCCCTTCCCTCTTTTCCTACCTTCCCATTCTCTCTAAGATTGCCAACCAAAAACAATTTCAAGGAGTAGCTAATATGAAGCAAAGAACACTAGACAGGTATATGAAATGCATATTACTACCAATGGTTCAAATTCAACATTGCCTGCAATAAGTACAAGATACAAATCAGTCTTAGGTTCTCATAAATTAAGGATGTACCTTAGCTCATCCACCGTATGTTGAAGCTCAATCATCTGCAGTTGTGATTCCTTAATAATACCCTCTAAAGCACCAGCCTAGACAGCGTCAAACAGATAATTTCACCATGAGAATGGAAGCATTATAAACACAAAAGAAAAAGAAAAAAAAAAACAGATAAATTGAGTATTTTTACCAGGGCATATATTTCATCATCTTTTGTCTCCTGTGCACCTTCTTTACTCGCATCTTCAAGAACATTGCCAAACTTAAACTCAATCCCTGATTCTCTTAAACCATTTTCTGCAACTTGGAACACAGTATTTGTTTCAGATGTTGAAACTGAGGCTAACCTCTTGGACAGAGCACTTCTTAGCAACACCCCTACATGCTCCTTCTCCCTAAATAATCGAGCAACTGTTTCATTTAGGCTTTTAACCTCACGACTCTTTTCTTCCACAATGTCCCTCGTCTTTACAATTACAATTCTACTTAGCTCATATATCGATTCCAACCCAGCTAACGAAGCCCGTATATTCTCCTCCAATCCCGTCTCCTGAGGAAGAAACAAAGACTCTGACAGCTCCGACTGATCCCCATTATTAGCATCCACAATCTTGATCACATTATACAACTGATCATGAATCTTTGACACAAAACCTAACTGCTCCAAAAGCAAAGGCCTTTGCTTCTCCATCTCCAACTCCAACTCCCTTATCCTACCATCATATTCATCCACTAACTTCCTCAACTCCTCCCTCTCATTCTCAACAGAGCCTATCCTCTCCGACATACCACTCTCAATCGCCTCCAACTTTCCATCCTTCTCAGCAATACTCTTCTCCAAATTCTCAATTCGACCATTCTTCTCAGTCACCTCATCCCTCAACTGACTAATCGATGCCTCGAGCTCAGAAACCTCAATAGCAATCTCATAATTCCTTTGCTCCATCATTCCACGAGCCTCATCCCTCGACTTGGTAATCGATTCGATATGTTTTACCACCTCCTCCACTATCTCATTCGTCCTCTTGATCACCCCATAAGCAACAGCAGGCAAACCAGTATACTTCTGTGATCTGGGCAAACCCCCAGCAGTAAAATTCTTAATATGATTAACTTTCCCTGAAATTTTCTCAATCCCAGTAACCAACATTTGAGCAGCAGCCTCAATTTCCGCCCTCGAAGACTCCTTCCCCTTCAATGCTTCCTCTAACTGCTTCGAAACCTCGTCTTTCGCCTTGTTTACCTCCGACAACTCATTACTCAGTTTCTCATTAGCCCTAATCGCATTATCTCTCTCCTTAATCACCTCATCTCTTTGAATCGCACTCTCATCTCGCTTCTTAATCGCCTCACGAGCGAGTACTTTAAGCCGATTAAATCGAACTTCAAGCTCCGATTTCGAGTTTTCAGCAGTGATTCTTGCTTGCTTTTCACGATCAAATTCAGCGAGTAATTCATTGAATTTCTCAACGGAAATTTCCGATTCCGGTGAATTAACGGCGGGTTTAATCTCTTCCTGTTGATGTTCGTCCTCCTCTAAGTCACTCAATACGGCGTCGGATTCTTCTTCGCCGGCGTTAGCCATGGTTGAAGGAATCCGATAATTAAGCAAAGAATTCTTATTGACTGTGATGGTTTAATTGCATAATTTGATTGTTACTTTTGATCAAAGATTGTGAATTTTGATCTTTGATTTGTAAATTTTACGAAAACCCTAGGAAAAAAAGAGGGAAATTTTAGTAAGAAATAGGGATGAGATCATACCTTAAGACGCAGGTTAAGAGGAGAGAGAGTGTGGAGAAGACGACAATTGGCACCAACCAGTCCACCTTGTTCCTCTCCTAGTTTCACTCTATTAAGGAGTTTCCAAAAAATGATCTACTAGTATATCTTTGATTTTTTTTTTTTTTTTTTTTTTTTTTTTTTTTTGGAATAGCAATCTATATCTTGATGAGTTTGCATGTAATGACCCAAATGGATTCCCCTCTCTTTATTACTAGTTTACTACTACTACACAAATCTTACTATGATTGGCTTTGGTGATGCTCCGGATAATCAAGGGTCGGGCTTTGGTCAAAATATTAATTTGTTTCAGGCCAAAGCCTTAGGTTGGTTTGAGAAAAAAATCATAACCAAACCAGTCAATTTGGGTTAATTGGGTCGGGCCTAATATTTGACTAAAAATATAAATTTGGGCTATCAAAATTGAAATTTTATACATGTATAAAAAAATAAAAAAAAATCAAGCCCAAATTCGATTTTTTTTTTAAAACCGGGCCAACTTTAATCAGGTCTACTTATGAATCTATACATGAACAAGTAAAGCGTACGAGTTTGAAGTTTCTTTTGGCAATAGTGAAACAAATATATACCCTATGCTTTTTTTTGTCACTAGAACTAGTCAAATTATGGACTCTAAATACAATACTTCTACTCTTCCAGGATATGATTACAACATAAGTATTATAAAGAGTTGTACAACAAAATTACTCCCTTTGTGTTTTAATAAGTGTAGCACTTTGACACTTTGACCAAATACACATGTTGAGACATGACTTTGACCATTAATTTATCTAATTATATATTAGTAAAATTATTTTTTTAAAAAATAATATTATGAAAGTATACATTATAACAATTCCAACATACAAGCAATAACATTTGTTTTTGGGGGTTGTTATTTGTCGCTCCCATTTTACCGAGTAACGCTCCCTTTTTTTCTTGAAATTCCAATTTTACCCCTAATATATAAATACGGTTTTTTCCTTCCCTACCAACATTTCTCACTTCTTTACTTCTCTCTCTAACTCTCTTACTCTCAACTCTCTAACTCTCTAAAACTATTTTTTTCTTTTTTTTTTAATAAAATTCAAAAATTGTTCTTCATTTTTTTAAAAAACAACAATCATCATAAACACAAAATAAAATGGGTGATTCGAGGCGGATTAGGCTGAGATTTGGAGGGAGGACCTTCGACGGCGCTGGTGGCAGCGGCGGAGGCGGCGGCGGCGGCGGCGATGGTAGAGACGAGGTATTTTTTTTTTTTTTTAATTTCGGATCCAGGAACTTCCGCCCAAAATTTCCGGAAGTTCCACGGAGGATCCGCCTGGAATTTCCGGATCCTCCATGGAACATCCGGAAATTTTGGGCGGAAGTGACATCCGCCCAGAATTTTCAGATGTTCCATGGAGGATCCGGAAATTCCAGGCGGATCCTCCATGGAACTTCCGGAAATTTTGGGCGGAAGTTCCATTTTTTTTTTTTTTTTTTTTTTTTGGCCCGTTAATAAAATTGTTAATTTTATTTTTTTTTTCGGATTTTGTTTTTTTTTTTGTTATTTTGAAGTGTTATGGTGATTATTGTTGATATTATTATTGTTGTTGTTGTTATTATTGTGCTTATTATATTTTGTAATGTAATTATTTTAAAAAAATATGATAATTTTTATTATTTTGTTGATATTAGGTTTTTATTATTAATGTTAAGGTTATTGTTGTTGTTGTTAATTATTGTTTTTTTTTTTTTTTGGATTTTGTTATTTTTATTATTAATGTTAAGGTTATTATTGTTATTATTATTATTATTGTTATTATTTTTAAAAATATGATTAGTATTATTATTAAACTAATTTGATATTAGGGTTTTTATGGTTATTGTTGTTGTTTAATTTTTTGTTGTTGTTGTTATTAGTAGTACTATTATTAATATTTTGAATTATGATTAGTATTATAGTTGTTGATATTAGTGTTATTATTATTGTTATTATGGTTATTGTTGTTGTTGTTAATTTGTATTTGTTGTTGTTGTTGTTGTTAGTTATTGTTGTTAGTTATTGTTGTTTTTAGTTATTGTTGTTAGTTATTGTTGTTGTTAAGGTTATATTTGTTGTTGTTAATTTGTATTTGTTGTTGTTGTTGTTGTTGTTATTGTTATTATTATTGTTGTTATTGTTATTATGGTTATTATGGTTATTGTTATTGTTATTACTAAAATCGGATTATTTTTTAATTTTATGTAGATCGAGGGTTCTGGTGCTCGACATGCAATATCACGACGTCTGAATGCATCTGTTAGGAGACAGACATCTCGATCTTCACCGGTTCAGCCGGAGCAGCAGCAATACGGGTCTACTAGTGGTTGGTCGAGAGACCAACAGTCTGGTAATAGTCGGCCCTTGTACTCTGCAAGTGGAGCACCCATATCTGACGATGAAGACGAATGTTCGGCTAGTCATGCTGGTGACCGAGATGAAGAACAGGACCCTCAGGATTTCCATATGGTATATAGGGGTCAGTTTGGGAGATTTGTTGGTAGTGGGTCGAGTCAGCCTACTTCCAGCTCTGCAGAGGCATGGTTAGTGCAGGAACCGATGCCGGGTGGGCCTGAGGATGGGTCAGTTATCCCTAGTTTTGGCGGTCACGTGGCACGGTATATCTGGATGGAGCAGGAGCGTAGTGTTTTACGCTGTTTGAGTAGGACAAAGTTATGTTCTGACTTGTTCACTTGGCGAGGCCGTCAATCTGCGGAGGACATTGCGGCGATTGATGCTAGTTGGTTGTCTCACTTGCCCGGCCTGATGTTTAAGAGACTTGATTGGCCGTTGATTTTTGCTTTTGTTGAGAGGTGGCAGCCAGATACGAACACCTTTCACATGCCATTTGGGGAGATTACGATCTTGCTGCACGACGTGTACAACATACTTGGGTTACGGGTTGCAGGCAATATGGTGTCCACTACTCCTAGCACGGACGTGTTACGGGACGCGTGCTCGGTCACCATGGATATGACTCCAGATGATCTGTCTGAGGTTTGCGGCACAAAGACCATTTGGCAGGGTAGTGGGGTGTTGACTGATAAGATTTTTGAGTCCACATTGGCGGTCGACCGGGATTTTAGTGAGCAGCTTGATGCATACTTGTGGTTAGTGCTTGGAGGTACACTGTTTGTAGACAAGAGTGGTAACCGTACGCATCCTTCCTTCCTCCACGATCTATGTCACACGGATGTCCCTATTAACGAGTATGCTTGGGGAACAGCTGCACTAGCCTACTTGTATCGGCAACTGGGCACGGCATCACGGAAAGGTGCTGATTCGATTGCTGGTTGTCTCACGCTTCTGCAAGCGTGGATTTACGAGTACTTTCCGTGCTTTCGGCCACAGCAGGGTACCTTGACCCGGGACCTTCAAATGCCTCGTGCGTCTGCTTGGGATGTAGGAGCGGGATGTCCTAGCAAGAACCTGGAGCGCCTGTTAGCTTTTCGTACTAGGATTGATGCGCTTACTGACCGTGAGGTGAACTGGCTACCGTACGGAGCTGATCCTGCATTACGAGTGCCCCCCACTTTATTCATTGGCTGCATCCAGTACCGTAACATCATTGAGCCGTACATGCCTGATAGAGTGGTGCGCCAGCTTGGTTTCGTGCAAGGCATTCCCCGCGAGATCATCAGGCCAGAGAAGGCCAAGAGGCCGACTAACTTGAAGATGTATCGGGTAGACTTCCCGATTGAGATGACAGCTGTGATGTGGAAGAGGTTTGTCCCTGGGGTATCTCAGAGTGTTGTTTTAGGTGCCCTACCCAGGCTTAGTGCTGCAGCTCCTTCGGTTGCGCCCGGTTACATGCAGTGGCTGTACAGGTTTTCTCACCCGCGGGTATCTCCAGGTCCAGGAGTTACAAGCAACCTGCCTGAGCGGACTAACACTGATTACGTAAGTATTTATGCTTATTATTATATTAACAATGACTTATATGAATTTTTGTGTTTAAAATATGTTATTGTTTGATTTGCAGTGGATGGGTCGGTCCATGGAGATTCACCAAAGAGCACTAGCTGAGTATCCTGAAATGTCGAGTGAGACTCGAACAATGACTGAGCAGCTTGTATTTGATTGGAAGTCAAAAATGGGACTTTAGATTATTTTGATTAGATGTTCTGTTAGTGGTTTTACTTATGTTATGAACTTATTTTTATTTTTTGTTTTTTAAATGTACTGTATAAACTGGACACTTCTTTTATTTTATATTTGATGTTTTGTTTCATATCATGTTAGATTAAAAGCAAATACATTTAAAATTAATTTTGTAATTCTAATTTTCTTACAAATGTTCAAAGTTAGTAAATGTACATTACAAACTACCTAACTAATGCATCCCACATGTCCCTTCTCAACTGATATGCTTGATCCCATCCATTGACACTATCCTCGTGGTTTTGCGTCCACCAACCGGCGATCGGCGGGAGTGGTGAATCAGGTACAAGGTCAAGACGGATAAAATGTGATCCACCAACTGTAGCAATCACAAACTCTCGAGTCGGTGACCAAACCCCGTTGCGTGCCCTAAGCGGTAAGACTGTGATGCATGGGTAGTAGCAAGTTGGTACTAGGCCTACTCCGAGACAAATCACCCTTGCGTTGAACCACGTAGCAATAGGAAATAAATCTTGAATTGTAACCATCCAATGCCGCTCCCCGACAGCCCCACCATCCCATCGAATACGCTCCACGTTCATCCAAAGTCGCCCAAGCCCATAAATCCGTTCGTACAAATCAGGATGACCAGCGACCTCGTTCGCTATTGTTTCCCGAGCGTCAAACCACTTATTTTGATCGCCAAAGAAGAAGTCGGCGACACAACGAAAGCCACAGTTCCCATCACCAATCACATCCTTCCAAGACGAAATGTACGGCAACATTGGGGCTGGAAGCAAGTTCAAATACCTGCATTGACTAATGTCACTTGGATCTACAACACAAAATTAAAAGATAAATTATTAGTAAAGCTACAAGTATTAAGTTTACATATTTTTATATTAAATATAGAATTTTCGAAAATACCTGGTTCTGGGTCACCACCACGTTGAGTGTGTTGACGGTTCACATGCTCGAAATAGCTACGATCACGCCTGGTGTTATTTCTTTTCGGTCGACCACGAGTGTTAAGGTTGATATGTGGTTCTTCAAGGTGTGAATGATCTGGATGTAGCTCCTCTTCAATGATTCGCGTTACATTTCGACGTACGGCCGGGTCACTTTCCATGACTTCGTCGATTAGGGACCGAAAATGTGCAGCCTCCTCGGTCGAATCATTTACCACTTCAGGAATGTTAACACCATCACCAATAACCAGTATCTTCCAGAAAGAATGAATTTGGCTGCTATACAATCCTGTCTGTGCAACTATCGAATCATGTATCTGGCAAGCACATGGAAGACCATGGGTCAGACGCATAGCACATCCACACCGTTCATGGACCTGGTAACTCAAATCTCGCATCCTTTTCGTCTCGTCATCCAAAACTTTCAAGCAATGTTGAGACACTTTGCCATTTATACGTGACAGTGGCAACTGTCTGTACATCTGACCAATTTTAGACCTTGATGCCTCCAAGTCATTACGAATTTGTATGATGCGATTACCGATATGACAATGGACTCGGGCCCATACGGTATCCAAAGCACCTGCCAGATGAAGAAATTGCTGAACAACTCCTCTTCCTTCGGACATCTCCATCCTGAAGTCATTTCGGCAATTGTAAATATGTCGGATGTTTGGATGATCATCAGGAAATTGCTCGGCAATAGTGGACATGATGTTACGGGGAGCAACCTTGGACTTTGTCATGTCCCGCACAACCTGTTTTGCACCCGGACTCAATCCGCTCACTTTACGGTGACCCTCTGGGTACACAATCATTGGGTGGTTATGTGTCCCGGTGTGATCATTTTTCGCAATGATCTTCCAATTTTCGGTGCTGACATCATAATATATCTTGATGTAGAATGGACAACCATTAGCTTTGGTTTTGGTGTCCTTCCGTATCGCGTTCTCCAAATCTCTCGGCTTGCTCCTTCGTGACCGATCACATCGCAAATACCGATACGGCCGACCATCTCTGGTTTTGTTATAAGACGATTTCACCAATATAAATCCCAAATTTATGGAAACACCATCAGCCCATGTAACAGCATCGTCAAATGTAGGAAATAACGTATCGGTGACAAAATTCCCACAAAATTCCCACTATAATTCACCGCCTTCCTCAGATTCCATATCCTATACAAATTAAACAAAACATGCTTTATGTCAAAATAATAATAATAAAAACAATAATAATAATAATTATAATTAAAATAATAAAAACAATACTAATAATAATAATAATAATAATAATAATAATAATAATAATAATAATAATAATAATAATAATAACAATACTAATAACAATACTAATAATAATAACAACAAATACAAAACAATAACAATATTAATGATAATAAAAAATTATAACAACAACTACAAAACAATTTATAAGACCATAACATTAATTAATAAATAAATAATAATAATAATAACAATAATAATAATAATAATAATAATAATAATATTAATATTAATATTAAAATTATATTTCTACTAATTAATAATAACAATATCAACAACAACAACAACAATAAAAATAACAGCAACAACAACAATAATAATATCAACTACAACAACAACAATAATATCAACATATTACTAATAATAACAATAATAATAACAATAATAATAATAATAATAATAATAATAATAATAATGAAACAAAAAATAAACATATTACTAATAATCATATTAATACAACAAAATAACATTACTTATCAAATACTAAATCACAACAATAATCACAAGATCACGAACAAAAAATACATAAAAAAAAACTTAATAAACGTACTTAACATTTAAAAAAAAAAAAAATTAATAGGGACATCCGCCTAAAATTTCCGGATGTCCCTTGGTACATCCGCCTAAAATTTCCGGATGTACCATGGAACATCCGGATTTTTTAGGCGGATCCTACTTCCGCTTGAAATTCCCGGATGTTCCATGGTACATCCGGAAATTTTAGGCGGATGTACCTAGGACATCCGGAAATTTTAGGCGGATGTCCTAATTACCGAAAATAAAAAAAAAAAAAAACTTACAGAATGATCCGACGCATTCTCCGGCGTACGTATGTTCCACTCGCCGTCCATGACCCAAGACCCGTCGGAAAATTTAACGATTTTTGAAAATAGAAAATTTAGGTGGTCGTGGGGACCGATTTGGTTGCAAGGTCGTGGGGACCGATTTTGGGAAGCTCGGGATAGTAATGTCGTGAAGTAAGGGGACCATTTCATGTATGGTGTCCAAATGGGGAACAAGGTTCTTTTTATAACCCAAATTGCATAAAGGGCATAGTGGTCCATTCAAGTAAAAAAGGGAGCGTTACCTGGTAATTTGGGAGCGACAAATAGCAGTTCAGTTGTTTTTTTATATATTAGTAAATGAATCAAGTCGAACTGTAACACTTATTAAAGCACGGAGGGTTGGAGGGAGTACACCTATTACTAGCCTCTATCTTCTGTATCTTCCACACCCTTTGCTCCTAATAGTTCTCTAGTACGTTAATAGTTTGTTTGTAAATCCATAGAAATTGTGTAGTTTCTTTCATGGACTCACGTATTATGATGTTAAAATCAAAGATTTCCTTAGAAATAAAATCAATCAATGCGTAATACTGAAACTATACGAAATGTGTGATTGAAAAAAATTTATGATAAAAAATTTATGTAAATGTCATTAAGAGAATTTAGCCTTGTTCTTCTGAGCTATTATTGTCTGCTCTACTATGTTGAAATTTGTTTTACTCTGCTGAGTATTTACTTTGCTAAGACCTACTCTGCAATGTTGACACATGCTCTGTTCTATCCTACTCTGCTAAAATTCGCTCTACCCAAAAGATCAAAAGAACAGGGCCGAGGATTCCACTCTTTTGGAATCATGTAACATGCATCAAGACATTAAGTACTATACAAAGACCTAATGTGTCTGTTGTCTAATAAAGCTCATACAAAGGATGATAGATGTACAAGTGTTGGTTTCACATTGGTTGAAGAAGAGATAGTCAAACCCTTTATAAGGCTAAGGGGCTAAACCTCCTATTGTCATATGGTTTTGGAATAGACCTTCCTTTAGACTTGTGAAGTGGACACGTGCCGAGACTGCTTTCACGTTGATTGTGTTTATAAATACATATATATATATATATATATATATATATATATATATATATATATATATATATATATATATATATATATATATATATATATATATATATATATATATATATATATATATATATATATATATATATATATATATATATATAAAAGAGGTTTATTATCTCTCTCTTGGTTTGTGGGTATGGTCCAAACCCGTATTCAACATGGTTCATAGCCAGACCCACATGAGACCCTAATTTGCTAAAGTTCATTGGGTCAGGTTGAGTAGGTCCGTGTGAGGGGAGTGATAGGCGTGTCGCGTACCTAACAAAAATAAACCTAACTAGACCACTACTATGTAGACGGGCAAGCAAGGGTCGGATCCCAAGAGACTATGGTTCAACTAATTAAATAGACTCAAGCAATTACTAAGCAAGTAACCAAATCAAATGAATGAGAATCAATAACTAAAGAACTAATTAAAACGATTAAATCAAAACAATATGACAAATCAATGCTAAAAACATCCAAGATCAAGCTTCACCACAAATACAATTAATGCAATAGTCGTTCTACCCCTAACACATAATTTAATTGATTAAAGAGGAAAAGTAATCCATGAATAATACCAATGGGCTCTCCCGAGTTATCAATGGCTTCTCTAATCACAATCAAGCCTACTTCCGTGGATTCATGTAAATTAAAGACCTTAAGCACATTACTCTAACTTCCTAATCATCCATTCAACTACTCTCGTGATGAACTTCAAACCCTTAATTGATTTATTCAAATCCGTCAAAACCCAACTCCCGTTGCGATTAAAACAAAGGATTAATAACAATACCAATTATCCCTAATCTAGTATTGGCATAAGCATAATCAATTAAGCATATCAATTACAATTATTATTAGAGAATTTAAAGAATTAAATCATGCATTAATCATATTCGGGTTCCGCTAGATCTTGGAATAAAGAAACTACTCACACATATTAACGAAAGCAAAAACAATATTCAATGAAGAAAACATGATTAATAAGTAATTAAAAGTAAAAGAAGAAATAAAGATGAATACCAATTGCTTGAATGAAGAAAAGTACCAATTGTTGATGAATAAAGATTAAAACTTGAAAGTGAAATGTAATCTAGATCTAGAGAGAATATTAGGGTTCTAATGAAGGTTTAAAAGCTAGAATATAATAACTAAGTATGTTTAGTCGGGATTTACAAAGGGTATTTATAACCCTTAGTTAAGAAATCCCGAAAAAATAGGAAAACGGGGTCTTCGACACTCCGCCCGGTCTGACCGGGCAAAGCCGCCCGGTCGGGCGCGAGAAGCATCAAGTAGAAAATCTGACTTTCGGAGCTTATAATGTTGATAACTTCACTTGCCCTGCCAGGGCGGCGGGGGTAAGATACATCTATGTACTACTTTGCTCTTCTCTTCTCCTTCCTTAATTTCCTTCTTCGCCCTGGCTGCCAGGGCAATGTTACCCTCCAGGGCGGACACGGGTAAAATTCTCCTCCATCTTAATAAGCTTTCGTGGCTATCCAAAACAAGTCCAAATCATCCGGAAATCTTCATATGCCTACAAAATCAATCAAATAGACCAAGCCACACTAGAGAGGAGGATATTAGCGAGAAATAGCTCCGTAGAGCTTAGAAATCATACGAACATAGCTATAAAATGAGGGTAAAATAAATATGGTAAAGAATGTGTACATCAGGGAGCGAAGAAGCACTCTAGCCAGGCAAAATCACATGAGACAAAAAAGTTAAAGGGACCTTACATGTGAGGGGAAGTGTTGAAGAATACACCTCCCAAATATTACCACATGTAAGTGTCCCACATTGATTGAAGAATAGAGAGTCAAACACTTTATAAGGCTGAAGGGTTAAACCTCCTATTGCCATATGGTTTTGGGATGGACCTTCCTTTGGATTTGTGAAGTGAACTCATCTCTCTCTTGATTTGCGGATATGGCCTAAACTCATATTTAACATGAAGGATGTATGTCTTCGATAAGTGCAATTACTAGATATATCAAGGATCACGATTATGGAGATAATTAGTTCATTCTATAGGGTCGTCAATGTTTGGTGTTGCATGACACAACAATTGACATACAGTGAATTGTCACACAAGCAACCAAGCTTCCCAAAAACCCTAACTCTCTCTCTCTACTCAGCCCTCTCTCTCTCCTCCCTGTCCGTACGACCCTCCTCCTTGGGTGGCGCATGGGTGGTGTTGTGGTGTGTTCGTGGCTCAAATCTCCGTTGAAGGTTGATTGAAGTGTTCAGTCACAACTAACTAGCATTAGTGGAGGTTTAATCCGTGCTCGTGGACTAAGTAGAGGAATCACACGTGGGGTTCTTGTTCTCCTTATTGTTCTTGTTCGATCACTTGTGGAATCACGCTTCAAAGGTATAATTCTTACTTCTTTATGTGTTATGCATGAGATCCTTGGTTTAGGTGCTTTATGAATATGATTCATATATTTTCCGCAATTTAGTACCTATAATCTCCTACATAACATTCCTAATTGTGGTTTATAATTGTCTTGATTTAAATTAACACGATCAGATCACTCTCTTTGTCGATAAAAGTAACCGTGTGCGATAATATTTCTATTAAGCTAAAATAAGAGATTCCTATTTCTACAAATTATTTTACATCTCAATTCAAATTAAAGTATACTTTACTACATTAGAAGTCTATAACAATAGAGGATTTAGAAGTTGGAAGGATGGTTAGTCCCTCCTTCTTTCCTCATGTGATAGGGGTTCGATTCCTCACCCCTTCCCCCTTTCTTGTGATAGCCATCCTCTTTTTCTTGTGATAAGAGTGGGGTCCTCCTTATATCTTACCGTTTTTTATATTTTTAAAAAAACATTATAATACATAATCTTGTTAAGCTTATAATAAGCTATAACTTTTGATTCAATATTAAGGAAACACAAATTATTGAAAATTTTAAGGTATAGGCGACTGTATCATGCTCGGTACAGATAAAAAACCTGGAATGAACATTTAGCTATTTTGTAAAGAACATCCAATTTTATTTACTTTTATTTTATTTATTTTTTTTATATCCAAAGAACATCTGTAACATTGATAAAAAAAAAAAAAAAAAAAACATGATAATATTATGTGATGAACATTACTTATACTATTATTATATGTACCCATCATAATTTGAAGACAAAATTCAAAGAATATTATGTCACAAATAAAAGTACATTAAACTAACAATCAAAGAACATGGTCATATGTTCTTTCCACTCTTTATTGGTGCAAATATGATCTTTTCATTCTAGGTATATGTTTATTTCATTTTAAAAATATGTTAGCTCTAGGTATATTTTCATTACATTTATATGTTCATTATTTTTCTAGATTATGTTATTTCCTACAAAATGGTTGTACAATGCAGCGTACCGGCTCCTGCAGGGAACGATTGCAAATTATTGGGTGAGTCCACCCACCTAAAAACCAATATATAATAACTTATATGAAAATTTTAAAAACTTTTATGAAATTTAGTTTAATAAAAATTTAGATGTAAATTTCATAGTTTAAATGTTTAAAAACTTTTATAATGTGCAATGACTTATATCCATCTCACCATGAGTACTCATACAATTTCTTCTAGGTAAGGGTTATGATAAATTTAAGTGTTTTTTTCCATCTTTATTAGTATTAATATATTTTTTCCAATTCATTCTCATTGGTAACGGTATAATTTTATTGCCAAGTTCTCTTAAGTAGCATTAGTTTTATAAATTGTATCTAATCTAGCTTTTTTCGACTAATTTAGACATAATTAACCAATAGGACCTTAGATTAAACATGGTTTCGGGATGAGGTCAGGTGGTACGGTGTTGTGGTGGTTGTGATGAGGTGGTTGCTATGGAGTACGTGGTGGTGGACTGGTGGTCATGGTGTGCTGTCATGGAAAAGGGTGGGGACGTCAGAGGAGAAAGATTAGCAAAATAATCCTTTATTGCGAGTAATGCGAATCGGAGGTAGTATTTGTTTGATTGCACAATAGATGTACAATATGTTTTTAGATTTAGCAAAATAAGTGCCAAAAATCGCATATTATATCCCTAACAAAAGTAATTTCACTTTCAAAACTTAAAAAATGGACTGATTAGCTTTTGTTATACGCTTTCTTCATTAAACAAATACTCGTAAGTATCATCTTAAATTCTTAATCCCTAAACTTTGGCCCCACATAACTAAACAAAGTGTGGTTTATGAGTTATGACTTGGCTCAATAATTGAGTCACGATACAACTATTGCATTTGATTTAATTTTAAACTGGATCAATCTACACATGTATTATGAAGGCCCAACTTATTACGGAGATAAACAAACATTGTTAATTATTACGGTAGTTCATTAGTATGCAACTTAATGACGTTTAACAGTTTAAGGGAGATATTGCGTTCGAGCTTCACCGTAAGCTATAAAACTCTTGTTGGAACACTTATCCACCATAAGCCAAATGAGTAACTCAAGTCGAATTCGAATATAGTCGGAGCTAAACTCTGACAAACTGAATGAACATCCTAAAAAAATATGACACGTTCCTAGTAAAATCAATACCTCGTAAATAATAGAACACATATCAATAAGGAAAATGCTAACGAACGCCCCGGGGGCGTTGGATAATCTAGTTAAAAGTAGAAAGATTAAATAAAAACTAACATTAATTAAACCGATCGACGCGTAATTTTGTCATACTTTCCCAAATTAATACCACTTTAGATAAGATTTTAAATGTTTATCCAACGCCCCAGGGGCGTTCGTTAGCAAGATCTTTCTTAATTACATACAGTAGTGAATAATGAAAGTGACGCCCAATTACATGCAATTTCCACTGCATTTCCTAGGCCAACTCCTTTTATCCGACAAATAACAATAACACATAAAGCGATAAAGGCACCCACAGTTTTAGTAGGTGCGTCACTACTCACTTCCAAGTACTCTGTATACTGCCCTGCCCATTAGTCATTATTCATACTAAGCTACTTGTACAAAAATAAATGAAATAACCTTATTGTTTGACTTAGATTGTATTACTGTTTTTCGTTAATAGAATCTTTGCAAAAACAAAATCTTATTGTTTTGAGTCCCCTTCATGTAGGCAGGTAACAAAGGGCCCAGCAAAGCAAAATAATGTCCCAAATAAAAATAAAATCCCATCAACTTACTTATAAAATAATTTGTTTTAACAATTTTTTATTTTCTTTTGGTAAATCAACCTAACTCCAGCTAAACAACTCAAACACTGAAACACCACTCACAAGTTAATCAGCTCCGGCTTCATAGATTAAGGGTCTGTTCTCATTGACTGAACCACATTGAGCTGAACTGAACTGAATTGAAACGAATACTGTACGAGAGAAGGAAATTAGGAGCTGAACTGAACTGAACTTATTAGATCTGAACTGAAGTGAACTAAACTGAAAATAATCTGATGAGAACATGGCTTAACATTAGCCTGACACTTGCTCAAATATAATACTCATAAGTACATTTGTGAATGCAAAGACTAAGTATAATGAGTTTAAAATTAAATTACCACGAAAAGGACTCGTAGCGTGTTGTATTTTCATCTTCATTGCTTGAGGTTGCTACAAATAGAGCATCATGATAGTCATCCTAACTATCCAAATAAAGTGTTGCTTTGAATAACCATAAAGCTAAATCGCCAATAATTTAAATTCGTCAGAATCAAATCATAAATATTCCTAAAAAGTATTCAAGTTTTTGCTTACCAAGTAAATACTTATCTACTTTTATATAAAGATAAATTGTGAATGATACAGAAAAGACGCAAAATATTCTATTATTAAGTCACCAAGATTAAGATACATTTCTATAAATAGGTTATACTCCGTATCATGTCATCCTTGAGTATACATACATTGTATTTTTTTTTTGAAAGAAAGTATACATACATTGTATTGTATAAAGATTACTCGTATAATCATTTAAGATAAGATCGTTCAAAAAATCAAAACATAAACATGTCACACATGCAAACTATTCACATAGTATATCCAAAACACTTTATAACCCTATTAAAAAACAGAACACTTTTAGCACGTAACACAAATTTACCCCCAAAAAAATCCAAAGTCATAAATATATATAGTTTCCATTTTCCAAGCTTCTTCCTCATTTACAAAACAACAAAAAAATACAGCGGGAAACAAACTATATACGCTACACATTAAATTACGAATGTCTTTTTCTTATTTATTCCGTATTATAATCAATCAATCATATTAAAAAAATACTTTAAAAAAAAATAGACAAACTAAAAATTTTAGATGCAAAAAAGTCTTTTTGGCATTCAGAATCCCATTGACTCTCTCTCCTCCTAAAAAAAAACCACTCCAACAACAACAGCAACAATAACAATAATCATTTTCTCTCTCCTCTAATTTTTCTTTCTAATTTCTGCTTCAATTACACTGGATTAAGGTACGCTTTTATTTTCTACTTTTTTTTTTTAGGTTTGATTTTCATAATTTGTTGTTTAAATTCGTGATTATGTGATTTATTTTTTATGTAATTAATCACTGTGTTGAATCTGTTGATAGCGAATCTATGATTATGACTGAATATTATTTTAATTTTTTTTTATTATTATGTTATCCAATTATATTTCGACATTTTTATTTGTTAATTACATTTTGATTTTCAGAATATTCTTGAGTTAGTTTAATTTAATTCTAATTTAAGCGCATTGTAATTAATTTTTTATTTTTTTTTAATTTTTAATTTTTTGTACGACTAGTAGTAGCAGAGAGTAGATATGTTGACCAAGAAATTGAGATTACGTGCAAAAAACTAATTAACTTTAAAATGTGAACATAAATTTTAAATTAAGGTTTAATTTGACTACCTTAGGTTTTGATTTTTTATATACGTGTGTAAATTTCATTGAATTTGTAGTTTCTTGGGGGTTTCTGATGATACTAAGATTTTTATTGAATTTTTTAATTTGTTGTTGATTTGATTTTAAACTTTTAGGTGAGGAAGACATAGACTTTTGAGTTAAATTAAAAAAAGACCTAGAAAAGTGTTGGTTGAAGTTTGCTGTGTTGTGTTTATCCACCATTTCCGTCGCTTTCGAGGTTTTGGTTTGGTCCATTATATGGTTTGATTGATTCTGAGAGATTATTAATTGATTGATTGATTGTTGTTATTTATCGTTGTTCAGGTTTAAATTAGGGTGCTCTTTCGTCGTTGTGGAGGAAATCGTCGTTGTGGAGTTCATTGTCATTCTCCTATTTAGGAGTTATTCTACTGATTGAGGAAAGAGTCTTTGCTAAAATTTGGTTTTTATGTTGCTTTGGTTTGCATTTTTGGTTGCTTTGGTGTATGTCGTTTGGAGAAGTGGTCTAATCGAAGTAAAAATGGGGAATAAAAGTTCGTCAAGGAGGAGGTCAATGTCATCATATGACCGAGCTTCTAGCCAAAACTATGGGTTTCCTCCACCTTCTCCATATGCATCCCAGCCAGGTTATGCACCACAAACGCCTCATACATCTCATCATCCTCAGTACGCTCCTTCACCATTGCCTCAGAGTTATGTTCCTCCTCCAAGTGCTACACGGCCTAAGAAGACGTTGGAAAGAAAGTATTCAAGGATTGCAGATAACTATCGTACTTTGGATGAGGTTAGGCCTTGTGGTTTATTTTATGAAACTTTGTTCAATTTCTACAAAATTATAGAATGATTATTGTTATTTTGGCTGTGGCAGAAAAAAAAATTCATGATAGATCAAAGACCTCATTTGGAGATGTTATATTATTTTGTTAGACACATATGTGGTTGAATTTCGAAAATTATTAGGTTTTATCAAATGTTGAAACTTGGAAGTTGGAAAGAATTACCATAGAAATTAAGAGGTAGACAAGAAATGACTGTTCATTGAGAATAATATAGGTGCTGGACTGTAGGTCTGTTTGCCTTATTTTTGTTACTTTGTTTGCTGAGAAACCTGTTTTAATATATGTTTTTTTATTTTTATTTTTATTTTTATTTTTAATACCGTATCATTCATGACATTAAACTTTTTGCTTAAAAGTGTTTGAATAAATGACATTTAAACATCTTTGTAGGTTACGGCAGCACTTGCGCAGGCAGGGCTTGAGTCTTCCAATCTAATTGTTGGCATTGACTTTACAAAGAGCAATGAATGGACAGGTATAACTTCATCCTTTTTAGCTTAGATTTATTTTTATCCTTGTTGCATTATGCTTCATTCTTTCTTTTTTTTTGTTGAAAACAGGTGCTAAGTCATTCAATAGGCGAAGTCTACATCACATTGGAAATGATCCAAACCCCTATGAGGAAGCGATATCAATTATTGGAAAAACTTTATCTGCATTCGATGAGGATAATTTGATCCCATGTTATGGATTTGGAGATGGTAATTATTATCACAAGCTGGGTGGCCAAGTATTTGATGATATTTTATCTGCGTGCAAACTCACTTATTAATTGTCTCTGCAGCATCTACCCACGACCAAGATGTCTTCAGTTTCTATGATGAAGATAGATGCTGCCAAGGATTTGAGGAAGTTCTCTCACGGTATAGAGAGTTGGTTCCCCAACTTCGGCTAGCTGGTTAGTACTGTTTTTCCTCAATTGGTGATTAAAGGAAGCATCTACATAGAAGTTAGTAATAATAGACTACCTAGTTTACATAATCCTTGATCTTGTATGGCAGGGCCAACCTCATTTGCTCCAGTTATTGAAATGGCCATGACAATTGTCGAGCAAAGTGGTGGACAGTATCATGTTTTGCTGATTATTGCTGATGGACAGGTTATTCATGCTATTTCTTTTCTGTATATTCTTTTCATGAATGGTGATACCTTCTGAGGATCACAATGCTTCTACATCTAGTTAAAGTAAAGCCAAATAAACATTGCCAGGCTACCAGATCTTTAATTATGTAGAGCCCAATTGACTACTTCCTTATGACTAATGCTAAGAATCTATGAAATCTTTAGCCAATAAAGTCTTATAATTAGCTCATAATAAGCCAAATTTGATAAATGTAAATTAATGTTTGATAATACAATGAATATAGTTAGTACAAGTATGACAATTAAATAAAATAATTAAACTAATTAGGTCTTATAAAGATTTGATTATTGATAAGGTTAGTTCATGTGGATGCTTGTATTTATGTAAAAATTCAACATGGATGTTTATATCAAGACTACCAAACAATGATTATATCAAAGTATATTTTTCATCGACTTTAAAATAAATAAAAATATGTTTTTCATCTTAACGTTACGCCTTTTAACATATTGAGAATGAAGCTGAATCTGTGTGGAGGATGGGAACGGAGCAGTTATTCCAATCCCTAAATCTTTACGTTGGTGAAATTATATTATATTTTAACTAAAATCCATAATCACCCCTAGTAAACATATTGTAGCCTCTTGTATTATGTTGCCACTTAGCTACCCCTGTACCCTTTTCTGTTATTCAGTGTTAGTTTTCACATTACCATTTGCACCTCCAGTTCCATTTCATCTATTTTCCTTGAAAAAGAACCCAAAGGTGGTGCTTCTCACCATGAGAAACCCTTTGTCTAGTCTAATACTTTGTAAGTTTGTATGTATTTCTTTTTCTTTCTGTTTTTTTGGAGCAAAACTTCACATATGTATTTCTAAGACAAAGGCATTAACCACCTTTCAATGTTGATTGGTATATAGCTGTTAGAAAGTTCAATATTAACACCCCTAGCTTCTGCTAGAAGCCTCATCACAAACACTTGTTGGGGATTAAATTATCTGGCAGGCTGTAATTTTGTATCTACTCATCATGACTTGTGCCCATGGAACATTAAAGAAAATGAAATCTGAATGAATCTTACCATTAGGGCCAGAGATATATATTTGGAAAATGTACGATCGGGTGAGGTTCCATATCATTATATGCTCGTAAGGTACCAACGTAACTCGCTAGAAAAATCAATCTGTCATGTCAGCTTCTGTGTATAATCTTCTATTGGCAAAATTGTTACTCATTTTTGTAAATTGTAATTTTTTGTACTCTCCTTAGCTTATTCACTTTTTTTTTTTTTTTTTCATGACGCGTCATATATTAGGATTTAGGTAATTCTAGAGATTTTCCTGCCTTTTTGTAGAGCTACTTTCCATTGATAGTTATGAATTGGTGTACCACATCAGGTGACAAGGAGTGTTGACACGCAGCAAGGCAACCTTAGCCCACAAGAGCAAAAGACTATTGAGGCAATAGTTCAAGCAAGGTAGGTTTGGACAGAAAATTGTTTCTTTGCTTAACTATTCTCTTTTACTCTTTTCTTTTGCGGAATTCTGCCTAACTCTTTCTTATGTCTTTTTAATTGTAGTGCATATCCACTGTCAATTGTTCTGGTGGGAGTGGGAGATGGCCCATGGGATATGATGAGAGAGTTTGATGATAACATTCCTGCTCGGGCATTTGATAATTTCCAAGTAAGCAATGGGTAATCCCGTGGTAAAGTGATGATGCATTTCTTCTCTTATTTGGCATTGCAAGTAATTTTTTGAATATTTGCTGTGGATAGTTTGTGAATTTCACGCAAATCATGTCGAAGAATATGGACCCATCAAAAAAGCAAACAGAATTTGCGCTCTCAGCCTTGATGGAAATACCTTCCCAATATAAAGCTACCCTTGAACACGGCATATTAGGGTAATAATATCATCCCATCTCCCCCCCCCCCCCCCCCCCGTTTTTTTTGCCCTTTCCAAGTACCACTTTATACCTTAAAAAGTAGGATCATTGACTGAGTTTCTGCATACGGAGCAGCCGAAGAACTGGACATTGCCCAGAGAGGGTTTGCCTTCCTCCACCTCAATACAATGCTGCTGCTGGACGTAGTGGCTCAAAATCATATTCTCGCACTAACAGTTTTCAGAAGAGCGCTCCAACTTATCCCTATCCAGGAGCTGGACTTGGCACAAGTTCATCTTCAACCCCTGCTTACACTAGCACAGCACCACCCTCAGCTTCTCCTTATAGTAGCACCACTCCACCCTCAACTTCTGCTAATGAAAATCAGGTAATCTTTTGATTTTTTTTATTTTAATAATTATTGTTATTTAAAATTTTTATTTTATAAAATTAGTAGTAACATAATTTTTGTCTGTCTGTCACATAAGAAAAGATTAATCTTCTGTTTTCTTTTATTGGAACAGCTTTGTCCTATATGCATCACCAGTCCTAAGAATATGGCTTTTGGTTGTGGGCACCAGGTAATTTATCAAAAAGCATATCTTATCATATTTTATTCAATCTATCCGTCAATATTTACTTATATTAGTCCTTAATCTTTTCATTCAGACATGCTGTGATTGTGGAGAGTTTCTGGATTCTTGCCCAATTTGCCGTCGTTCTATTGAGACCAGAATAAGGCTGTACTAAAGATCTTCAGCATCTCTGAAGTGTTTAGGTGGTATTACTAGCTTGAGTAGTTCATTAGATTTTAGAGGTGGTATCTTATTGGTTTTCCCACACAACTAAAGCCATCCGAACTGTCATCGTTACGGAGGAAATCTGTTTTTGGCGATTCAGTTGTGAGAGTGAAGAAACTGTCTGCAATTCAGCCCCAAGATCAAATTGGTTATGCTGATGCGCTGTGTTGCATTGAATTTGTAGGATTTGGGGTTTTAGAGGGAAAATCAGCTGCGATTGCGATTGATTGGCATGGTATTTTTTTTTGTAAAGCTATCTTTGTTTATCTGTTCTTTATGGCAATTTACTTCTCTCTGCATACCCTAATAATTTTCATGCCCTGTTTGCAGTAATTTGGCTGGTTGTTGACAAAAACCACATTGATGTAAATACCATTTTCTTTCAGTATCTATCGTAATACAAAGAACTGATTCTTCTAAGTTTGGACTTTCAAATCAATTTCAGTAGATCAAGAAGTCTTTTTTTTTTATTTTTTACCGAGTATTTATTTTTTCACCTCAATCAACTGAACTCCACAATTTCTTACTTTTTATTCACACAAAAATGTGTACAAAAAGCATATATCATTTGTAGATTTAATTTTCAACATTATAATATTACATGTATGAAGACTCAATCATTGAAGACCTATATAATTTAATGGGATAATTCTTTCACTAAAAAAAGGATACTTCTAAGACATTTAACTATTTAAGGGTTTTAGAACCCAATCTACCACATTCAACATAGAATGCAAATACCAAAAATGAGACCACTAGACGTATCATATTGCCTTCTATAATATACTATGACTTCACAGCAGCTGCTATACCATCAGAAGCTACCTATGATAGGTAAAGTGTCTGCTTGGAGCATGGTGATATTGCTCTTGTCTTCGATCTGCTTCTGGAACAAAAGTGTGTGACAGCAAAGCACCCTGAAGACGCCATCCTGTTGGCTCCTGTAGAAACTTCTGTGATTCTATGTATTCCTGAATCCTACTTATCTTTGAACCAGCATTAGGGTCTCGAGCTCTCAGTTTAGGCACAAACTCCCTTGAAATGGTGTTTAGTACCTTTACAAACTGGGACTTGTATTTTCCATGGAGAGCAAACCCTGCCATCTGTGTACATGACAAAATATATCAGGATATATCAAAGGCATGAAGAGCAAGTATCCCGAATATATGCCAACTTACTTCTAGGAAAGCCTCAAGAGCAACAGCAGTGTATCGATTAGGTGGGAGAACATTTAAGAACCGTGCAAGCCAAACCCAACCTTCTTCCAAGCCATGCTTGTTCTGAACACCCTGAGCAACCGTCTATGAAAAGGAAAAAAATAACACATGATTTTAGTTGACATGTGAGGGAATTGAAAGCAATTTCCACAATTTCTTGGAAAGCAATACAATTATGCAAACCTGAACTAGAGCCCCATATAGTTTCATCAGGGATTCGATCCGTTCCAGATAGCTATCTGTTGTCTCTATCTTCCCATTTTCTTCTCGATAGCCAATGGCTTTGTAATAAGATTCTTCTGTTTCAAATGCAGCCTAATTGTATACACAAGAGAGATAGATATCAATTTTAATATTTCAGAGAGTTGCATTGCTGTTAAATCAATTAAAGATGGACAAACAAGTAATAACATCAACAAAACAAAGCCTTATCCCCAAATGGATGGAGTTCGTTGCATAAACCAATAATCTATCTCTTGTGGCTGTCAACATAAATCTTCTTTTTCCATTCGCTTCTATCCATTACTAGCTCTTGCACATATCATTTTAATCTTCCTCCAACCAAGTCTTCTTAACATTTGAAATCTCCATTAACACCCCAACTTCCTTCTGAACATCTACGTTTTTAAATCTATGCCCATTGTGTTTCCACATTTCTATTTCAACATATCTTTATTACAAGCATCTTCTTAATATGATCCTTAAATTCTCAAATTTCTAGCCCATATAATACTGCTGATTGGGTTGTTCTTTAATATATAATTTTAACTTTAAAGGCAGACACCGATCACTTAATAACCATTTGTACTTCAAACATTCAATAATGGGTAACTTCTTCACCTTAAATGTTACAGTATCTACACTTTGCCTCCTCTCCCAATACAAAAATAGCACTTTATGCACTCAGTTTTACTCCTTTGACTAAATTCTTGAGATTCTAGCTTTAGTCCACCAAAATAAAAACTAAACACCACGATGTTTCTCATCTCTGACGGATTTCTTCATCCAAGCCTGTTGCAGAGAGTAATAGGACAACAGACCCTTGGTGTAAAACCATCGTTATAAGAATTTCCTCCATTCATCTTTCCACAAAGTCATGTATTTTTTTAACACCTTCAGACATATCTATCTCTGACAGAGTTACTACCAGTCCTAGGCCTGTAGGTAGATTTGTGACAGCCAGTGTAAATGTAAAACTTTGTCAAATCTATAAAACATAAGCCTAGAAAGATCAGCAAAATAAATGCCGGGGGGGGGGGGGGGGGGGGGAATCATAGGCTTGTAATCAATGCAGACAATTGATGCAGTGAATTTTGAAATCAAATGGGAAAAATGCATCAGACAATGTAAATTGGTAAAGACATAAGATGGAACATTGGATATGTGGAAATTAATTTTTAATATGATTGAAGTACTATAGAGCTAGGCAAGGAGCTCAGAAGGGAGAAACACAAATAATAACAAAAGGACCAAAGAAAAGACAGAAGAGGCTAGTTCCAGACTAAGTATCGAAACATAAATTAGCTCAATGGTTACCTTAGAGTACATTATATGCTTTGGAACAGTGTATATACAAGCCTTGTGAAACTCAGCAAGGAGACAATCCATGACAGCTGGGACCTGATTTATTAGATAAACAGATACAAAATCAAGAAAAACTGCATAATACAGATCAAGTCCTAGGAAAAAGGTTTAACTACCCTAATAATCCCTCTGCCTTACCCCAATATTCCAAATCCAATAAGCAACTTGATACGCTTTGTTAAGTCAGCTGTAGGGCTGGCCATATAATTCTAGTTATACCAGTTTGAGGGGTTTATGAAGATTCACCTACCCCTCTAAACAATGGTGATGTCAAAAAGACGTATGACTCAGTTCAAACCGTCTATTGAAGGTGATCCAATATAAGAAAAGGCAATGTTTTTTTCTCATAACTTAGTTTCCCTCCTTCGAATGTACAACTTCGCAGAGAAGTGATCAGGTTTATTACACAGAAAATCCCCAAAGAATATATAAAAACATAAGCAGCAGCAGCAACCAAGCTGTACCTGTGAACTAACATAGACGATAACATGACCACATGCAAAAGCAGAGCTGTTGAACTTTGGGCTTGTTGTTTCAAAAATAGAGGTGATCTGTACATCAACATAAGAAAGTGCATCAGCGTATGTACAAGATAACTATGGAGGGAGAATTGAAGAATATTCAGATATGCTGGGTGCACATACATAATAAAGCTTACACATCAGAAAACAGAATTCTAACAATGGCCAAAGACTACTGATAGAGAGCAAGTTCAGTTTTAATACAAATTTATTTTTTCAGAAGGATATAGGCAAGTTACTCAAGGTATAACTCTGAATGTTTAGTAATTCACTATTAGATATCTCTAAGACTTAAAATTCATGAATAGTTAGTTAGTAGCTGTGTCTACAACTAGGTTAACGAGTATCAAAGGCCTATAACATCAATATAAGTTGCTGCAAGGATGAGAAGGAATACAAACAGATTCAGCTCAATTTTACACTAAATGCTCACTACGGTATCATGAAACAAACGGATTTAACAGTAAATATGCAACACATAGTAATGAGCTTAAAATCCAATCTTGTATTGTATTTCTCAGTTTTTTGAGTGACATAATACCCAAAGTGATAGCAAATACCATTCCAAAATTAGACTTTTTAAATCAATACAATCAAGAAACCACACTCGGTATCACAGGCGCCATGGAATTATTTCTGTTAAATAGTTTATGACATCACATGGGGTTACCAAAAAAAAAAAAAAAGATGAGCAAGCTAGCGAGGAACTTTATGGAAGCAATTGTTATAAGGGATCAAATTCTAGGTAGTACCTCCTTCGCAAACATCGCCATAGAAACAGATTGAGGGCAAGCTGGGTCCTTGAGAATCTCCACCAGTTTACTTGCTTTGGATCTGCATAAAGTAAATTCTTAAGAACATGTCCATTCATCAAATCGACACTATAAACGCCAACAGTTATCAAGTGCAACACTCAATACAATTACACATCATTTAAGAACAATAGTTTCATATTGGACCCTGCAGTCAATTCAAAAAAAAAAAACATTCATACAATGTGCCAATTCAACAAACAGGGTAACTGCCAGGATTACAGCAATTCATTATGAATACTGCCATAGCCCATGGAAGTCCAAGGGGATTAATGAACCCCAGCCCTTACACACCTCTAATTAACCCAGAGAAGTAAAGATTATTATGAAAAAAATCTTTCAAAACCAAATCAACGAAACCTGCATGCTATTAAATATTTAATAACACATCTCATGATAATTACAGGTAACAGCCTTAAGTCTATAGTTCTTCCACAGGAGTTTCCATATTATATATACACGTAACAGCCTTAAGGAAACATTATAATAGCTACTCACATAATGACCTCTGATGGATGTCATGGTCATATTTAAATTACAGGTCAAAGAACAGCTTTTCGTGGATGGGTAAGCTGAAAATCTTTTATAGAAGAGCTTTTCACTAACGGAATGACCTATGTTTCAATTCCAAGGCTGTAGCAAAGTACCTTAATTCTATTTTGACTGATATCAAGTCCTTACTAGCAGATTATTGTAAAGGGAAGAAACAAGGAGTCATTTACTTAGGTGATACATCCTTAGTTCAACATAGAACCCAAGCATAGCAAATTGAAATATAATAACTACTATCAGATAGATAATTTTGGCTTTCACAAACGTTTCACCAAAGTAACCAAGTACAGCAAAAGTCACTAATTTAACGTACCTCAAATAACGTCAACAATTCAAAGGTACAGAATTCTGTCAAATAAAACATACTACATCCTCCGCTTTAGAAAAACTTGACATTTCCATTGTAAAAACAAATTCTAATATTATCTCCTTCTATTCTCTCTAAATTCCCACACCATCACTTACTTTATACTCTCTAATTACTATTCTTAACCTACAAGCAAAACCCATACGTGAAGTTTATTGCGGGGTGAATGGAGTTACATCAAAAAGTCTTTTAAACATCAAAGTAACTATAACCATATTATTCCAAATTACTTATGAGACATAATAGGGAAGATCAGGCAACTTACAATCATATTTCTCGCATTATTTCATACTGCATCTAATTTGATTTCTAATCAGCAACCAACTCACAAACTAGTAGTCATGTCCGAGAAATATAGATGCACATTCAAAATATTACACTTAAATAATAATCACAATTAACAAAAGCACATATAAAAATTGTGCTCGGCTTCCACCACTTCAGCATACCAAAGTTAACAGCAAAAACAGAGCAAGACATACCTTACGTTGTCTATTGTTCCAGTTATTTGTCTTATTGTCCTTTTAATATCCCGTTCTTTGGGGACAAAATTCTGTAGACAAACAACATATCAATTAAATTGCGTGACATATAGATGAGATTTTTTGGGTAAAATACTTGAAGTATAGCCTACAATCAAACCATACACCTCAAACCCCCCCCCCCCCCCAACACACACACACACAAAGAAAAAAAAAAGGAGCAACCCTATGAAAAGAGGGAAATAGCAAAAGTGCAGATCATGAAACAAAAAACTGATCTTCAACTGTTAGAAAATATTGGGTACAGGCATTACCGTATGAGAACCAGAGATGATTAACTGGTTCCTATCATTTAATTCTTTGTAAATCTGAAGCCTTCGCTCCTCAAGCTTCAAAGCATTCACTGCAGCCCTAACTAAATTACCTACAACCGGAAGGATCATTTGATTGGGTTAAAGAAAATTAAGGTGACGAGTGTTGAATGAAAAATCAATACAACACAAGCTGGAAGTACAGAAAATAAAGTCACTCTTGTGGAAGAGAATGAGGGGAAAACAATAGTTTGTAAAAAGTCTCTTAAACAATGAGCAATGGGCAAGCTGACACAAATTTCAATGACAAGCAAAGAAGCTCTATTAACCTAGTAATGTTCCACACAGTTAGCACATCTTGCCAAAATACTATGGTACAAATTCATCTTGACCCTATAGTTGACCAATCTGGCCTTAAAAGTTAAAAATTGTAGGAAGAATAAATGGCTTAATATCGATGGGTCATGAATCTGCACTACGTTTGGTACTGTATTTTCACAGTAACCAAAGTACATCTCTCTAACAGGTGTTAACACATTCTACATATCCAGCAATGAAACCTTGATATACTGATGTCAACAAGAGTTCCTAAGGCAGAAAACCTTGAACATTGAAGAGTGAATTCTAATATTAAATGTCCACAACACTTCACTTCTTTAGTTGCACTTTGATACTTCAAGGTTGTTATCTAATGCTTGCTGACAACGTAAGTCAAAAATATATAGAAGAATTATACCGGTTGTTACACCATGAGAATATATAACCACACAGTCATGAAAGATGAGCCAACCAATACAGGACACATAAAGGTCAGTCATGCGAGAGCTTTGAACATAATCATTGAACCTCCTTGTGGCCTTTGCCTTTCTAAACTAGGCGGCTAGCAGACAATTTCAACTATCATAGTAAATGCTTAAGTAGTTAAGCTATCAAGACTGAAACAATGAAAGAGAGTATATTTTTTACCCCAATAAGACAAAGCCATGTAGGATTGTTAAATCAAACTAAAAAAGTGGTAATACCTGATGACTTCATTTCCTTAGAAACATTTGCAGCAGATGTGATTGATGCAGCCTTTTGTGCATTAACATAATCCTTCCTCAAATTTTCCTCTTTCATTTTATCTGCAGCTTCTTTAGCCAACTTTTCAGCTTCTTGTGCAGCTTTTCTTTCCTCTTCAGCTCTTTTAGCAGCCTCAAGTCTAGCCTGCACCTAACAAGAAAAGAGGGTGTAAAATAAATAAATAAATAGATAAAACCAATCAAATGTAGACAGAACTAAGAGTACATTATATGCTTCAAAGGCAGCTCTCTCTATTCAACGTTATGATATACTCCAAAGTCCAAAATACCTACTTCAGGTGAAAGAATACTTGATGAACATTAGAATGCAGCATGCATCATAAGACGACCAGAGTTCCGTCAAATTTGACAGAAAAAGTTTGTTCTCAGAGTGCAACACATAATTAGAAGCCAACCCAAGTTGACTGACATGACTCCCATAGGAACATCCAACAAGTGATGCATGGAACTGCACTGAGATTGGAAGTTCTTCAAAATATAAAATCAGAAATAGCAATATGTGGTTTAGAGTCAGGTAATTTCAAAAATCAGCAAGGGTTGTTTGTTTGGCTTTCAGAAGCCCAAAAACAGAAAATAAAGGTGACAATGGTCCATTTAATTACCCAAGTGAAACAGAAATATCCTCTTAAATCTAATTTCGTACTTCTCTAATTGTAATAATTAATAAATCCATTCTCTAGTATCTCCCAACTTTTACCCCCAACCTTTCTTGCTCCTTTTTAGGCTATCGTTTATATGACAGTGTTAAGTATACAAACCTCTTGATCTTCCTTGGCCTTCTGTTGGCGCAACTTTTCTTCTTGTAAAGCCTTCTCTTTTCTTTTGGCTTCTTCAACAGCAGCATCATCTCTTATTTTTCTTTCTTCTAACTGTGATCTGTGCTCATGATCCCTTTGAATGGCTGTCAAGTGATCATCAAGAGCTTCAGCACTGCAATGGTTTGGAAAAAAAAAAAAAAGAGAAAGCTAAGTAGACTAGTCAACATATGTAAATGAGTAAAAAAAAAGATCTAGGGGGCGCAGGGGGTGGACAGCTTCATCTACTCCTTGAACCGTGACAACCTCAAAGATAGGTTCAAATCCAGCCAATGCTAAAGCATCTAAAAGGGATGAACCCACAAGGTCCACAACACTCGAGAAAAAGTACAAATGAATCTAAGTGGTATCTTACATCTTGCGTTGGTAATGCAAATCCAGTTTTCTGTCCATTTGCCGTCTAACATCAATGTTTTTCTCAACTTGAACAAGGGCTGATGTAGATTTCTCCTTTTCAGCCACCAACTGTGTCTCCAATGCTGCTAATTGGTTCCTGATTTCCTCCTGTCAGATTTTTTAAAACCATTAATTTCTGCCCCTCAAAAAAACTTAACCTCTCCTTCCCAAAAACAGGAAATTTACAAATGAATCCAAGTGGCATCTTTACTATCTTATGAAGTACATTGATGTCCTTAAAAAGCAACATTTATAAGTTCTCTATCTAACGAAAGGGGAGTCTGCTTTAAAACCGTCCGCCCTGCACCCTCCCCCCTCCAAGTATATGATTTAGAAGGAATTGCACAAGGGCAAATTGATGCCACACCTTTCAAGGTTGCTTTTGGAAACTTGCATTCTTTTATAATGGAAGGTGTGAAGTTCTGAAGTTCTAGAAAATGAATCTTAATTCATATATTGAGCACACACCCACAAGACAAAAATAGTGTATTTATACAGATTTTACACAAAACATATATGCTCCCTATGTTCTTAAATAAATGTTATATTAGGCTTAAGTCCATGAATGTAAGAAACAAAGAAATTGACTTTTTTTTTTTTTGAAACACAAAGAAATTGTCTAAAATTGCCTTTATATAATTATATAACATTATACGAATTTTGAACAATGACAGAGTAGTTGTTCGGTTGACACCAAAATACACGGGAAGTGAAAATCCTAGGGAGTGGAAATAATACGAAGTTTGTTGATTGACAAAATCATGGAAAGTAACACTTTCTGGGGAAGTTCTATTTATCAATAATGGAAGCTGCTTACTAAGGTTCCCCTAGGTTAGTGGAGCTATCCATACTCAACCAAACAACATCTATCATTTCCTAAGAATTTATGAGAGAAGCAGCTTCTAAGCACAACTATATTACACATAAGATATTCGACATAAATTTTGCATTTAAATTTTATTAATAAAAAACGTTGGGAACTACATAAAATGCTTTGCTTCATCATTTTTTCACCTTCTAATGTGCTTTCAGAAGATCATATAAGGCCTTTGACTTAACATAGCTTCCAACCCACCGAATTTGACAGAGATAAAAATCAGATAGCTAAGAAATTTGGAGGGCATGTGGAGGATATCAGCTGCAACAATGCAACATTCTTTGAATGTAGGGATTAAAATAATTTTCTGTGAGAGTCCAACGAATTGAAAAGAATGCTATATGACTTTAAAATGAAACTTCATGGTGTATGGACAGTTGGACACTAGACATGAGTAAATTACATTTTAAAAATGGAAGCAAGCACACTAAATAAATTGATCTAAGAGCACATTTAATACAATACTACAGTTGAGATTTAAGACAAACTTGGTGCTAAACACAACATATTAGACATTTTAGCAAAATTTCAAGGGGTACAAAGTAAGATAGCTGATAAATGCAACAAACCAGATAAAAGCAAGAACAAACCTTAACACCGAGCTGGTGTTCATGCGTCACCTCAAGGAATGCACCTTCTACCACTCCCATTTTATCCATGACAGAAACTTGCATTTGTTGCATTTGTTCATCGTCTGAATCATCACTTTCACTAGAAGAATTAAGCATCTTAGTATATATTACACTAGAACACTATCTTTGCAATCTGTTACCCAAAGAAGATTTAAATATTTTCTAATAAAATGATAGTTAAACATATTAATCTTCCCATCATATTCTTTACTAACAATTGCCTCAACTCATACCATTAATTTTTTAATTGTCACAGATCGCTAACCTGCCAAAGATTACAAAATTGATGCATATAACTTCAATTGAAAAGACAAGAAACTATTGCAATGTAATTACTTGTCAATTTTGAACACCAACATAACAATCAACATCTGTGTAACTACATTTCTTTAAAATTTGGAAACAATACCTGAGATAAATATCAGTAAACGTAAATCGACTGGATGGCACCAAGCTTCCAGCTTCAGCTCCATCATCATCATCAAATTCATCCAACTCAAAATCGTCTATTCGCATTACGAACGCCTTCGAGTTCTCCACACTCTTTTCTCTTCTTCCAATTTTGCGAAAATCTCTACAACCACACGAACACACACTTACACAAATCCATAAACTAACTCAATTCACGAAAAACAAACACAAAATTCTAATTAAAAGTAATACAAATTGAAGAACAGCATAGCTAATTACCGAGCTGGTGATTTGATGAAAGGTTTAGGGTTTAACGAAGAATCAGTGCCATTTTTGTAGAGCTTAGACTCTAACGAACTCAATTCCGACATAAGATTGTCGAGGTTCCAGCTAGGGTTAGGATCGATTGACATGCCGTTTACATTCTTCGGACATCGTAGTTCCAGATTAATCATCCCCCTTCAATGTAAGCAAACAAAATAAATGTCAAGAAATTGAACAAGAAAACTTAGAATTAGGGGGAAAATGAAATTAAACTTACATAATTTATTAATCAGGGATTGAAAATTCGGTGAAGATCGTTGAGTAAATTAGGAATTTAAACCCTAATTTTTTTTCTGGAAGAAGTGCAATGGTGGAATTATTGGTAGTGTTGAAGAGAGAGAAAGTGAAGACAGGAGGAGGGAAAGCGCGAGAGGGAGATAGTTTAAGATGCCAAAACGCAGCGTCCCTAAAAACGCAGCAATTAAGAAATTCAAGAAACAGCGAAGCACTTTCGAGTGAGGAAACTGATATCCTTCAGCGTTCGAATAAGAAATTCAAGAATAATTCATCAAATCACATGTCTCAGGACATGGAAATTGAAAATTCTGCTGGTATTGATGCTGGAATTCCTTCATTTGTGGCTGATACTTGTGCTATCCAAGCTGCAAAGGATTTGAGTAATTCAAATGGTTCGAATTGTAAAGGATGTGATCAAATCATATTTATTGATATTGTTTATAGTTAGCAATCCCTTGATTTACTCTTTAGATTGATAGTTAAAGATATCCCTTATTCTTAGTTGATGTTCCTAGACAAGTACTCCAATGTATCTAGTCGTATTATATTGCTTACTCATGTACTATATATACTCATGGAATCACATCAATATAATTAAGCTTTCCAATTCAACATTCTCTTTCTCATAACTCTATCACGAATTTCTGGTTAGAGGAAGGAGATGTTTCTGAGGATGATATTGAACAGTCGGAGGAGGATGAAGATTGTCCTGTTATTCATCTATCCAAGGATAAAAAACTCAAGGCCGTGGAAAGATGCTTTGATTATCAAATTATTTGATAAAAGATTAAGCTATGAATTGTTTATCAAGAAGTTGCGTATGAAATGGAGTTTGAAGGGGGAGATCTCCTTGACTGATATTGGTTGCGCCTATTATGTGGTTAGGTTCAACAATATGGAAGACTATGAGTTTGTTTTAACTCAAGGTCCTTGGATTATTGGAGATAGCTATCTGACTATCCGGAAATGGGTTCCAAATTTCGTTCCGGATGAGGAATCTATTAAGAAATTAACAGCGTGGGTGAGGATCCCCCATTTATCTGTTGAGTATTGTGACAAGCATTTCCTGTATAAGATAGGATCAAAGATTGGGAAGGTCATTCGAATCGATCGGAACACTGAGACTATGAGTCGTGGCCAATTTATTCGTTTTAGCATTGAAGTTGATGTAACTAAGCCACTTTTGTCTAAATTCAGATTGAATGGAAGAGTGTGGGGCATTCAATATGAGGGACTAAGACAAATATGTTTTAAGTGTGGTAAGTTAGGACATAAGGAAGGCGAGTGTGATAAAAATCATCAGCAAGGTATGCAACAGGCAGAGGAATCCAATGAAGGAAGTGTTCAAGGGAATAATAGTAGGCCTCAGCAGATCAACCAGGAGAGGATCAGTCCTGGAGTTAAGGAAAAGTTCGGATCATGGATGATTGTTCAGAGACAAAATAGAAGGTTAAATGCTAAGTCTGGGAATGGAAATGGTTTGACTAAGCCAGGACAGAACCTCCATGGGAACAATGGTGCTCCAAAAAAGAAGGAGAAATTTTCTTCAAGTCAACCGAAAGGTCAAAGTCAACCTCAGAAAAGTCAGAATCAACCTTAGAAAAGTCAAAGTCAATTGCCTAAAAATAAAAAAGATTCAAGTAATCAAGGCTCAAGATTCAATGTGCTAAATGGGGAGAATTCTACTGAATTTGAGGAGAGTGTTTTGGAAAGGAATAATACTGTTCCTATTTTGGTTGAAGGTGCCACTGGAGAAAAGTTGAGTTCAAATAAGTCTGCTGTTAATTTAGGCGAGGATGAATCCTTTGATATGGAAGAAGATTAACATCAAGATCCCCTGCTTAGTAAGGAAGGTGGAAGTTTGGAAAGTAATGCCAATCCAGGATTAAGTAATTTAAATTTTTTTGGAAAGGATTGGATTAAATCTTCCCAAATCTCTTCGGCTAAGGGTATAGAGGAGCCTTCAATTGATCCTCTATTTTTGGGAAGTCAGAAGAATCTCGGAAAATCTGTGAGAAATCTGGCCTCTGTCTATCCATAACAGAGAGAGCTTACGAGGAAAGAAATTGGAGGCTCGAAAAGTTTCTTCTCCTTATTCAAAACCTTCCATGTTGGGGAAGGAAAATATTTATGCTATTGCCACTTCTACCCCCATTCCCCTTAGAGCGCAAATAATTGATTCTAGGGTGAGTGGTGACAGCAGTGAACGAGCGAGGCAACATGAGCCTAATTCCGATCACTTTGGAGACTCAGATTCCTCCGTCCTACGACATGTTCCTAGATTATCAGATGGAGGGTCCTACGGCGGTCAAAGTCCACCCTTTGGCGAACAGAGTCCACCTAATCGTGACCTCTAATCTTCCTCCGAGGCACAATCCTCCGGAACTCATGGCGACGGTTCAGATACCGCTAAACATACAGGAGTCGATGCGAATGCTTCGGGATGTGTTCCTGTCAATGATGCCTAACGTTCCTTTGAACGTATATGATCGTTTTCCCTTATCTCCTATGTTTAATATGTCTATTAAACTGTTGATTTGGAATATTTAAGGAGCAAGTAGAAAGCTTAATGCTATTCGAGAGTTGGTTAGAATTAATAAGCCTTCAGTGTTGGTACTAGTTGAGACCCATATAAGTGGGGAACAAGCTCAAGGTATCTGTGATAAAATTGGCTTCTCTGGCCAAACCCGGGTGGAAGCTCAAGGTTTTAGTGGGGGTATTTGGATGTTTTGGAGGAAGGAAGAAATTTTTGCTGTTCCCTTTGAGACGCATAATCAACATCTTACAGTTGAGATTTTTAGGAGAGTGAGGAGCCTTGGCTTTTCTCAGCGATTTATGCTAGTCCGGATAGTTCTTTGAGGAAGGATTTGTGGAAGGAGTTAGAAAAAATTCGTGATAAATATAAAGGCCCTTGGCTTTTGGCCGGGGACTTTAATGATACTATGAGTATGGCGGAGAGGAATGGATGTGGAGGTCCGGAGATGCAAAGAAGGTGTAGAGAGTTTTCGGAATGGGTGAATAATATTGGTCTGATTAATGTGTCGTTCTCAGGTCCGGAACACACATGGTTTAGAGGCAATTCGGAAGCTACTTTTAAGTCTGCTCGGTTGGATCGTGCCTTGTGTAATGAAGATTGGAGGCTACAATTTCCAGAAGGGGCTCTTCGCAACCTGCCAAGGTCCAATTCTGACCACTGCCCTCTGTTAATTAGTGTTAATGGTTTTGCTAATGTGCCTCAAGCAATGAAACCATTTCGATTTCAAGCGGCGTGGATGAGCCATGGGAAGTTTGAGGATTTTTTGGTGTCCAATTGGAATAACAGTGAACATTTAATTCCTTTCCTGAGGAAATTTGCGGACCTGCTCACTAACTGGAACAAATCAGAATTTCACAATATTTTTAAGAAAAAATCGGAATTGAAGGCGAGGCTTGAAGGAATTCAAAAAGCTCTTTCGAAGGGTCGTATTTCCCATTTGTTGAAGCTGGAAGCAGTTCTTAGAAGGGAATTAGATGACATTCTTGATCAATAGGAGATTCTTTGGTTTCAAAAATCCCGTATGGAAGCTATCCGGGATGGGGATAGGAATACCAAGTATTTTCACCTCTCTACTCTTATTCGTAGGAAGTGGAACCGTATTGAAACACTTCAGGATGCTAATGGAGTATGGATTGACTGCCAAGATCAGATAAAAGAGATGGTTGTGAATTATTGGCGCTATATTTTTTCGGAGGAGGAAGTTGTATTTACTGGTCAAAGGCTGCTAAGGGATCATTATCCGTCTATGAGTCCAGACGAATGGGATTTGTTGTCTAGACCTTTTGATAAGTGTGAGATTAGGAAGGCTTTGATGAGTATGAAGCCATATAAAGCTCCGGGCCCCGACAGTTTTCGACCGTTGTTTTACCAGACGTATTGGGATCTTGTGGCTCCTAGTGTGATTCGGTTGGTAACTAATGTGCTGGAGGGAAAGGAATTCCCGGAGGGTTTAAATGATGCGTTTTTGGTGCTTATTCCAAAAATGGATGCTCCACAACTTCCAAAGCATTTTCGTCCGATTAGGTTGTGCAACATTATCTACAAAATTGTGACTAAAGTCATAGTTAATCGGATCAAACCGGTGTTGCCTAGTCTCATCTCTCCGACTCAATGTTCTTTTGTGCCTAAGCGTCAAATAACGGATAATATTATTATTGTCCAAGAAATGCTTCATACTATGAGACGTAAGCAAGGGAAAAGAGGGTATATGGCGGTGAAGATAGATTTTGAAAAGGCGTATGATAGGCTGACATGGAGCTTTATTCGTGACTCTTTGCTTGAACTTCGATTACCGCAATATATGGTTGATCTTGTAATGAATTGTGTGACCTCTACAAAGTTGCAAGTCTTATGGAATGGTGAACCTACTATTCCGTTCTCTCCAACTAGGGGAATTAGACAAGGGGATCCGTTATCGCCGTATCGCTATGTTATTTGTATGGAGAGATTGGCACATTTGATTGAACATGAAGTTCAATATGGAAGTTGGATTCCAGTGAGAGCTAGTGTCAATGGGCCGAATATCTCACATTTGGCCTTTGCGGGTGATCTAATTCTTTTTTGTGAAGCTAATGTTGATCAAGCTCGCGTGATGCGTAAATGCCTCGATAAGTTCTGTGCAGTTTTAGGCAGCAAGGTTAGTCTTGAGAAGTCTCGGGTTTTTTTCTCGGCTAATACCAAGTTGGACTTCCGTGATGCTATTTGTGAGGAGCTTGGTATGGAGGCTACCTTAGACTTTGGAAAGTATTTGGGAGTTCCCACTATTAATGGGAGAACTTTAAGGAATGAGTATGAATATCTTGTGGAGAGAATCAACTCGAAATTGGCAGGATGGAAGTCGAAAACATTATCTATGGCTGGCCGGGCCACATTAATTCAGTCATGTTTGTCGTCTGTGCCATATTACACAATGCAATCTGCTAAACTCCCTAGATCTCTCTGTGATGATATTGACAAAAAAGCAAGACAATTTTTGTGGGGAGGAAGTGAGAATGTGAAGAAAGTCCACCTAGTTGCATGGGAGACTCTTACTAAGCCTAAGAGTGCTAGTGGGTTAGGCTTACGTTCCATGAGACAAGCAAATGCGGGTTTTCTGACTAAGCTGGGATGGAGAGTGTTGGCGGAACCTAACACTCTTTGGTCGAGAGTGTTGAGATATAAATATTGTAATGGGAGATGCGACATTGACATGTTCAAGGCTAGGCCGGATGCTTCGAATGCGTGGAAAGGACTTTTAGGATGTGTGGATACTCTTCGAAAGGGTGTGGGGATGGTAGTTGGTAATGGCCGAAAGACTAAATTTTGGACACATAGATGGGTCTCGAAGGAGACGTTGTTAGAGTGTGCTACGGTGGTGCCCCCGATTGAAGTACATGAGGATTTGGTTGAGGATATGTGGGATTCAAATACTGGTTGGAGGTATGATCTATTTGCAGATTATCTCCCTGCTCATGTGTTAAGCGAGATAGCTTCTTTTGAGTTAGCAGTAGATGAAGACACGGTAGATGAAATCTATTGGACTGGAGCTCCTTCAGGTGGATTTAACATTGGGTCGGCTTTGGCTATTATGCGAAATAATTTCACTAGTAGAATAAATGTAATGGGAAGCCCCAAATGGCAAGCGGTTATGCAATTCCGCTTCCAAAATTATAAATGGCAAGCGGTTTGGGCTGAACCGCTTGCATAATTGTAAATGGCAAGCAGTTTGGGCTGAACCGCTTGCAAAAGCCCAAATGGCAAGCGGTTCGTACCGTGAACCGCTTGCCATTTTTAAAAAAAAAAACCCTACCCATTTTAAATACCAACTCCAGTCGCTCTCTCTCCTCTCTTTCTCAGTTCTCACTCTCCCCTCTGCCCTCTCAATCTCTTTCGTTCTCACTCCTCCCTCAATCTCTTTCGTTCTCACTCCTCCCTCCATTTCTCACTCCCTTCATTTCACTCTCCTCTCTCAATCTCCATTTCTCATTCTCCTCGACCAAAACCCGCATAAATTTCGAACAAATTCGACCAAAACCCATATAATTTCGACTAAAATTCCGAGCAGCTTTGGAGCAAAATTTTGAGCAATTTTTTAGCAAATTCGTGCAAATCGTGTGGGTTTTCAAGTTTTTTAGGTCAAATTCGACCATGAAAACTCTAGATCTAGTGTTTTCATGGTCGAATTTGACCTTTAAAACCAAATTTTCAAGTCAAAATTGGTGTTTTGCTTGGGTGGGTTGCGGGTTAGGGACGGTGGAGGTGTGGGGTGGTGGGTGGGTACGGGCTGGCCGGAGATGTGGGGTGGTGGGTGGGTTACGGTTTGGGTGGAGATGTGGGTTTTGTTTGGGTGGGTTGTGGGTTACGGAGGGTGGAGGTGTGGGGTGGTGGCTAGGTACGGGGTGGGTCAGGGTCAGGGCTTCTGGTGTTAGTGAGGGTCGTGGTGGGTGGTGGTGCTGATATTTAATTTGTGGGGGTCATGGTGTGGATTGTGGTGGGTCGGTGGTGTTGGTGGTCGTGGCTGGTGTTGGTGGTCGTGGCTGGTGTTTTTTTTTTAAAGTATTTTTTTTTATTTATTTTTATATAGAGCTAATTTTATTAGTTGTATTAATTTTATTGTTGTATTAATTTTATTGTTGTATTAATTTTTTTTTTGATGTAAATGTAATATTACAACAAATAATTAATAAAAATATTAATGTTTTTACATATATTTGGTTTGTGTATCAATTTATGTGAAAAAAAACAAAATTTTTTTTTTATTTTTTTATTTTATATACCCATAATGGGCAGCGGTTTGGCGCCAAAACCGCTGCCCTTTCTCTAGTAATGGCAAGCGGTTCTGAACCGCTTGCCATTTAAATGGCTAATGGCAAGCCCCCTAATCGCATGCGGTTCAAAACCGCTTGCCATTAGGGGGTTTGAACCGCTTGCCATTACGTTTATTCTACTAGTAGTGTTTTGATACCGATTTGGATAAGGTAAGGGGTGGAAACGTGTGTGGAAAACATTGGTGCCGCAACGCATTCGTATGTTTTTATGGTTGGCCGTAAAAGATAGGCTTATGACTAATGTCAATCGTTTCATTCAAAAGTTTACTAACGATCCTAGGTGCATTGTGTGTGGTGAAGTCGAAGACACTGAGCATATTCTTAGGCTTTGCCCTGCTGCTAAAATGGTGTGGCGTCAACTTGGTGTCAGGGAATTTTTTATGAATTCGGGAGATTGCTTCAAGGACTGGCTGATTGCGCATATTGAGCCAGCTGTCTGTGCGAAAGAGCAGGGGATGGAGGTAGTGTTTGCAGTCACGTGTTGGTGGTTGTGGAGGTGGAGAAATGAACGTTCATTTGCAAGGGATGTGAATATCCCAGTTGATCAGCTGGCTTTCATTTATGCACGAGTTGGGGAGATCAATAAAGCCCTTGATAGGGATTTTGGTGCGAATAGAAGAGCTATGGGGCGTGCTAAGGTGAAGCGATTAGTTGGTTGGACTTTCCTAAAGGAAGAGTGGGTTAAATTGAACACGGATGGGGCTTCGAAAGGGAATCCTGGCCAGGCAGGAGCTGGTGGATTAATTTGAGGACATCGAGGGGAATTGTTTGAGATGTTTTCTTCTAACTGTGGTGTGTGTTCCTGCACCAAGGCTGAATTGATGGGTGTGATGCGTGGTCTTGCTATAGCTTGGAACGCGGGTCATCGAAGGGTCCAATTGGAGGTGGATTCTGAAGTGGTTGCTCGACTTTTGTCGGAAGAAACTCCTCCTAATTCCCCTTACATTCATCTTATCAGAAAGTGCAAAGCCATTGCTCGAAGGAGTGGATGGGAAGTTACGATTCATCATTGCTATAGAGAAGGAAATGGTGCTGCAGATTGGCTGGCCAATTTAGGTGTTACTCTTCCTGATCGAGTGATGATTCTTGAGGCGGTCCATTTGGACCTTCGTGCTATTTTATTGGAGGATTTGGGGGGTATGCGTCGTCCGAGGATGGTGCCTGCTGCTAAGCCGTAGCCTTGGTGTTAGTTTGAATAAAGCAACGATGCTGCCTGTTGCCTTTTAGTTTTGTTTTCTTTTTTGTCTTTTTTCGTTTTTGTTCTGTTGTTGTGTGTGTTTTGTGTTTCTTTTTGCTTTTCTTAGGGACTCTGTCTCTCTTTCTCACCAAAAAAAAAAAAAAAAAAAAAAAAAACGCAGCAATTAACTGACGTCAATATTACGCCATCTTAGTTTTAAATCTAAATTCTTCGGAATTTAAAAAAGGAAATTTTGTTAGAAAAAACCATTTACTATACGAAAGATGGAAACTAAATAATAACAATCCCACCTTTTCGAATTCCCAAAATAATCCCACCTTTGACCCCCATCTTCTCAAAAATGAGTCTTTTAATCCACAACTTGTTTAACAGGTTAACTTTTTTTTTTTTCAATCTCTCATCTCCCACCTTAGCTATCCACCATAACCACCACATCACCAGGCCACCTAACCCCAACCAACCCACGAACCCCAGCCACCACGGAACTTAGCCAACCCACGAAACCTGCCAACCCACGATCCCCAACCACCACAAAACCCACCAACCCCAGCCAACCCACGCGAACCCCATCCACCACGAACCCCAGCCACCACAAACTCCAGCCAACCCACGAAACCCACCAACCCACAAAACCCACCACGAACCCCAGCCAACCCACGAACTCCTGCCAACCCACGAAACTCACCCACCTTAGCCACCCCATCCGCAGCCACCCCAACCGCAGCCACCGACCTCGAAACTACTAAACAATCTCTATTTCAATCGAAAAATACACATCAACCAAAACCGCAACCCTGATTTCGCAACGATTTTCAAGCAATTACATTGTAGGGAGGGGAATTAGCGGTTACTCTAGTAATCCATTTTTGAGTAACCCCTACCGAGTAATCCCTCGAGTAATCCATTTTCAAGCAATTACTCAATTAACCCCTGACCGAGTAACCCCTTGAGTAATCCATAATCAAACCTCTCGAGTAATCCCTGACTGAGTAACTCCTCAAGGAACCTCCCTAACTAAGTAACCCTTAACTGAACCCTCAAGTAACCCTTGACTGAACCCTCAAGTAACCCCTGACCGAATTACTCGAGTAAACCTTGACCGAACTCCTTAAATAACCCCATAACCGAGTAACTCAAGTAACCCCTGATCGAGTAACCATGATTGAGTAACCCCTGATCGAGTAACCCCTCAAGTAACCCTTGACCGAGTGAACCCCTGGAGTATCCCCTGTCCGAATTCTTCAAGTAAACCCTAACCGAGTAACTCGAGTAACCCCTAACTAAATAACTCGGATAACCCCTACTAAAATAACTCGGGTAACCCCTATTAAAATAACTCGGGTAACCCCTGCCACACGGTGTGACCTGCTGCACAAAAAAGTTGCTGAAATGAATAACTGAGGTTTGTATTTGAAAAAAAAAATAACGGATGAGTTGTGACTTGTGAGTTTATGACACTTTTTTGTCGATCATGGAATTATATACTACGGCTCTGTATGGTAAATAGCAATTAGTTGATTATTATATCTAATTCTGTTAACCGACACATATCAATCAATCAATATATCAATATATATATATATATATATATATATATATATATATATATATATATATATATATTATTAAAACTCATGGCAAGACATGATATTTTGCCATGTGTCACCAATATTGTCATTTGGCTTATTATGTGTCGCCAAATCATACCATAACTACATTAATTATTGAAAAACTCCATGCATTAAATTCCATGTATTAATGTTAAGTTTAATTGATGAACTCTTCATATGCATGACAATTTCCCTTGGAATGTGACTCCTTAATAATTACACAATAATAAAGTTTGTAAGAAATTAAACATTACTCCATTTTTATTTAGTGCATTAACTCATAAAATTGTAATTATAGAGTAAAAGATTTTTGTGCATCATGGAGTAGTATATATTTTGACATCAAATTTATAAAGATTTGATTTATCATATTTTTATTATTTTAATGTAAAAAAATTATTCTTATAATCAAACCAGCTCATACAAGCAACAAACTACTTAAGCTACCATATTAAATACCCCCCCCCCCAAAAAAAAAAAAAAACCCATCACTTAAGCTCTCAATGACAAACAAGACAATATATATATAGTTCGATTAAAGTAATAAATTCGTAATGATCCGGGGCATCACCCGGGCAAATAACTAGTTCATATTTAAATTACCCTTATTCTCAAATGAACCATAGGTATACAACAAATGTTTTCGTTTTCTCGATTAAATACATATGGTCGATTGCATAAAACTACAAGATCTTGAGAGCAATCACAAATTCTAAAGTACATTTACTCCAGTAATTAATGAACACGACAAGAAAAATCTATATCAAAAATAATGGAAAATGAAAGCTTTTAACCAAATGATTGTGGTCTTAATAACATATACGTAGTTAATTTTTTCCTCAAAAGTCATTTAAATTTACGAATTTTAAACCCTAATTTGAGCAATTTTACTTTACAAGTGATTCATCAAATCGAAAATCTTCTATAATAGGTTTCAACCACAACTCACATTTGATTGATTTTTATATTTCTGAACCAAACACCCTTTCAAAGTTTAAAGTGTACTATGTCAGTATGAAAATATGTTATGCCTTGTACAACTCTTCATATTTTCAATTATTAATGATTTAATGGCCTAATGCTACATTTTGTTCAAAATTACATGATTTACATTTAAAACCAAATCTATGTTAAGCTTTCCTTGTTAGTCCTTAAGTGACTTATTCCATTTCCATCAAAGATTACATTACAAGTCCATAAGATAACACATGCATTGGGTCCAAGAACAAAAATATCCCATCAAATAAATAAAGCTAATTATGAGTACTTTTGTGAAAATTTTCTATATTACTTATCATGGTATTAAAATTGTCTTATGCTACACCCCTACATATATTTCTTGCCTTTCACAACTCAAATTAAAACACAATCCAAAATCTTCTCACCCTATAAATATCCAACTAACTTCTTATCCCATGTGATCATAAACCATCCAATATCAATATTCTCAACAAACAACCAAATATGAAGAAATTCTTGCTTATTATAAACTCCTCCCCACTCTTCCTCCTCCTCCTCCTCGTAGCGTCACACTCGCTGCCCCTCTCGACAAATTCACGATGGATCATCAACGAGGAGGGGCAGCGAGTAAAGCTGGCGTGCGTGAACTGGGCATCACATCTCGAGTTGGTGGTGGCTGAAGGGCTAACCTATCAGCCAGTAGATGTTATATCAAAGAGTATAAGAGACATGGGATTTAATTGTGTTAGGCTAACTTGGCCTCTTTATTTAGCTACTAATGATTCATTGGCTTCTATTACTGTAAGACAATCTTTTGTTAATGCTGGACTTTTGGATTCCATTTCTGGATTACAAGCTAATAATCCTTCCATTGTTGACCTTTCACTAATCAGTGCTTTCCAGGTAATTAACAATTACATACTTTTTAATTATATTCTATTTGATCATTTCATTTGGTAAACTTTATTTGATAATCTTTTAGTATTTTTTCATATTATTATAAGTTTATAATGATAATAAGTTGGTACTGCTAGAACTTGATTGCTAACCACGACTTTAAGTCTTTAACCTTTAAGTGTTATTTATTATTAATGTACTATTGCTCAATTATAAGTACTTAATATAAATTTGGTAAAACTGGTCCAATGCGATTTCTTAAAATTAGCCTAAATCAAATGTGGCCTAAAATTTAAAAACGACGGGTCAACAATAGTACTCCCTTAATTAATTAATTTTTTTTTTTTTCAAATTGAAAACCCTTTATTCAATTTGCTTTATCAACATTAGCCAAATGGTCCATATATACTCCACCGCCCCGGTCACAGTGAGAGTTTGTTATATACACCCGTGTGTACCATACACATGACCATGAGTTTTATTCTCATTTTAATGTTTTTTTTTTTTTTTTATAATTTTTTTTATTTAATCATCAAATGAAGAGCAAACACTATTAGGTAGTGTTACTTAGGTATGTATACGATACATCCGGGTATATATAACAAATTATAGGCCGGTGGTACGTAGTTGCTTAAAATCTAAAACCATGATTAAACACATATCTCTAAATAGCACATTCAAGTACTATATTATCTTCATTCGTTCTCATTGAGTTAGTATTGTCTTTATCTTTATCCTCATCCCTAAATTCTCTTAAATTATGTGTTACCTTGATAACTATATATAAGTATTATCAAAAACACACGAGAATGACTATCATATATATTTTTATATACTACCTCCGGTTCTTATTACTCGCAACAAAGGATAGTATTTGTGAGACATAAAATATTCCTTTGTTGCGAGTAATAAAACCGAAGGTAGTATATATCTATAAATCCTTCACCCTAAATCACGTCAATAATGTAACTAAACTTACTAATGTGATAACTATAAAATTCAACCTGATAAACCAGCATAATATAAATTTTTGTAGCGAATTAGGGCCTGTTCCGATTGACTGAACTCAACTGAACTTATTAATTAGTGATTTTTAACTACGGATTAGTGATCTTTGATTATTTATTACTATACATATGTGTATATACAAATGTTGTACATATTAATAATAATAATATTATTATTATTATTATTATTATTATTAATTATTGATTATTATTATTATTTATTGATTATTATTATTATTGTTATTATTATTATTATTATTATTATTTATTGATGATTATTATTATTATTTATTGATTATTATTATTAGTATTATTATTTCAATTATTATTGTTATTATTATTATTATTATTATTATTATTATTATTATTTATTGATGATGATTATTATTATTATTATTATTTATTACTTATTGATTATTATTATTATTGTTAATATTATTATTGTTGTTGTTGTCGTCGTCGTCGTAATAAGAGCTTAAAAGAATGAAATTTGGCTTTATATCATTAGAGGTAAATTAAGAACTGAACTGAGCTGAGCTGAGCTGAACTGAACTGAATTTCAACGGAAGAGAACAGACCCTTAGTGCACCCAAAATAAATTAGCAAAAACATAATGAGGTAGGTAGACGGTCCCTTTCAAGCAAAAAAAGGAAGATGTGTACATAAATCATGAAAATACTCCGTATAAATTAAAGTATAGTATTGCGTGCAATTAATCGATCAAATTGTGCTCAAGATAGGTTGAATCGTATGTTTGTGGGATCAGACTCATCACTCGAGTATATGCAAATTATGCATAAAAATGAGCAATTCCTACATTCAATTTCTTATGTTATACTCTCAAATATAGTCTAGATGATATGATGATATCCCACCATAAAAAAGTTTGATACTAAAAATGAAAGGGACAACAATGTCTTATCTTTAATTAATGACATTGATGACTTTTGTCCATTATTCTTCCACTTGTCAATATTTATGGATAAGGTAGTAGAAATAAGAATTAAAGCATTATGATAATGTATGTTAACTATTAATAGGTTAGTTAAAATCTTAGGTATAGTATCCGAGATCATGCAAATTCCATTTACAACAATACTTTTGTGGCTTTCTTAGCAATCTAGAGCTATTACGGAGTATTATTTATAATTGGTTCTACTTTGTGCAAGGTACAATCAAGACTATTTCTTTATCATAGTGCTCGTACCTTGTGAGCATGCGCGGACAAATTAAATAAATATCCTTGATTGTATCTTGCAAGATACAACTGTCGGGGGTTGTATGATACAAAATCTTGAATCTTTATACAATAAAAAAAAATAATAAATAAATAAATAAATAGATTTTAATTTGGATCTTCCATTGCATATATTCTTTATTTATTATTATTATTATTTTTTTATCTTTTAATTAATTTGTTGTGTATATTGATACGTACAGACGGTGGTGGCAAGCTTAACAAATAACAATGTGATGATAATTTTGGACAACCATTTAAGTAAGCCAGGGTGGTGTTGCAGTAGCTCAGATGGCAATGGCTTTTTTGGTGACCAATACTTTAATCCTGACCTTTGGATTAGTGGCTTGACTAAAATGGCAACTCTCTTTCAAGACAATCCAAATGTTATTGGTATGAGTTTAAGGAATGAACTTCGTGGGCCTAAGCAAAATGCCAACGATTGGTATAGGTATGAACTCTAGACTAGAACAACATACATCTTTACTTTTGCTATTTTTACTACTTTTGGAGGTGGCAAGTAGGCTGGCTTGAAGGTAGGTAATAGAATAGTGGTATCGCTCCCACCTCATATCCCTGAGGTATAGGGATCAAACCTCATAGTGAGACTCATTCGAGGGATTTTCCTTATTCTCCCACCTCAAATGGTGAGCCCCCTTTCTTCTTAAGTTGGCTTGGAATTTAACATGGACCGCCCACATTCTTAGGTGGTCCATATTCGATTCCATTTTGCAGTGGCGGATCCAGGATTTCCGTCCTTGTGAGTCACCCTGAATAATTGATCACCTGTAAAAGAAAAAAAAAAAAAATTCGAATCCAAAATACTAACAAAAATATATATATGACTCAGCAGTGCCAAAGTGTAGTAACCTTGGATGTACGTTAAATAAATGAGTTACGGAGCATTTACGTACGTATACGGTATACATACATGGCTAGTTGGCTACATAGGCTAGGTCTTTTGTGTTACTTGTGTACTATCGCTAGGTCTTTTGTACTGTGTTACTTGTGTACTATCGCTATCATTGTTTAGCATAATGGTAGAGTTGTACTTGGTAATTAATTATCAAATTGAAGGCCAAAGAGTTAATTAATGTTGATCATTCCAAATCATTTGAACCTAATCCAATCCATAATCAACTCTAAACCACCAAAATTGTAGTATATATATATACATCTTAATTATAATGATTACTATTCATTCCATATATTGTTGTATACATACATGAAGGTACATGCAAAGAGGAGCAGAAGCAGTACATGGAGCCAACCCAAATGTACTCGTCATCCTCTCCGGCCTGAGCTACGACAAAGACTTCACCTTCCTTCGGAAACAACCGGTCTCTCTCAGTTTCACCGGGAAGTTAGTTTTCGAGACACATTGGTACGCCTTCTCAGATGGGCAATCATGGAAAAATGGGAACCCAAACCAAGTTTGTAGTAGGGTGAGGAACAACATGATGGGATTATCTGGGTTTTTGCTTGATAAAGGATATCCTTTGTTTGTAAGTGAGTGGGGAATAGACTTAAGGGGCATAAATGACAATGATAATAGGTACTTGAATTGTTTTCTTGCTTGGGTGGTTGAACATGACTTAGATTATGCATTTTGGACTTTGGTTGGGAGTTATTATTTGAGAGAAGGGGTGGTCGGCATGAATGAGTATTATGGATTGTTAAATTCGGATTGGTCTCAAGTTCGAAACTCGAGCTTCTTGGAAAGGATTTCTATTACCCAATCTCCTCTTCAAGGTAACTCGTTCTTGTGCTTTCAACTAATGAAAATAGGATTTTGACTAGTAATAATAAAGATTCAATTCGATAAAGAATAGAACATAATAATAATAATAATAAGCTTAATTGTCACATAATAGTAGGCCTATGTTAAATGCATACATCTGAACCTTTTCAAATCATACACTTGCGTGATTGCAAGTCATTTGTATTTGTTACAAAATTTATGGAACAAATGTTATTGAAATGCAGGGCCAGGGATACAAGATCGTAACAAGCACAAGATCATATTCCATCCATTAACAGGACTTTGCATCCAAAAAACCCCAATGACACCAATTGGGGTGCAACTTGGAGATTGTTCAAAATCCAACCATTGGACTTACACACCTCAACAAACTCTCAGTATAAAGGGCTCATACTTTTGTTTACAAGCACAGGGTTTGAACCGCCCTGCGAGACTCAGTCTCAATTGTCCCGGGGCCGGGACGAAATGGGCAACGATCTCAGACTCGAAGCTGCACCTCTCAACTTCATTGAGCAAGAGTAGTAATGTTTGTTTAGATGTAGATTCTAGTAACAATCTTATTACTACTAATTGCAAGTGCTTAAGTAATGATAATAAGTGTGATCCTGGTAGTCAGTGGTTTAAGATTGTTGATGCTGCTGATACTATTACTACTAGTGTACAAACACAACAGCCTAAGTTAATGTAACATATATAATTCTAACCTTTTAACATAATGTATGTAGTCAAATTATCTTTTTTTTTTTTTTTTTTTTTTTTTTTTTTTTTTTTTTTTTTAATGAAAAAGCCATGGTATACTCTTACAATTCTTACTAGGATTACTTTTTTATATAACTTACTAGGCATATAGACTCATCGTATTATGGGCCGGGTCAATTTGGATATTTCGAGTATATACTACGAAGTATAACATTTGTAAGTATTCACATATATCTAACTTATTGAACCTTGTTGCAATATAACACATGAATAATATAGTTTGCAAAGTGATAAATTTTTTAGCACTTAATATAAGAACTCAATTATTAGCTTACATCAAAAAGTTTTAGGATAACTTTTAACCAATTTTAATTTGAATAACCCATTAAATTGCTTTGAAATTAATTTTAAACTTGATATATTTTATGTAAATAGGTCATGGCTCATGGATTTTAAGTTTTATAAGTTGATTATCTATAATTAATTTTTAATCCTTTAGATAAAGTTATTTTATCAGCTATATATTTATAAAACAATTCAGGATATATTCTAACCAATTTTGAATAAATTTAACCTGCTTTATATTTTTAAATAACGTCTATCTTTTTATCAAAAATAAAACACATTAGATATTTAGATACCATCTTTAAGCATGATACACATCATGTACTCATGTGTAATACAAAGTAGTAAAGATTAAAGAAGGCAGCGACTACTCGAAGCCTTCTATCCTAAATTTGCTTGTAGCTTTGATCCAAAATTTTGGATCCAATTTTATTTAGGTTATTTTTTAAATTATTACCCAAAAATATAACCATTTTTAAACTAACCACCTATTTAATTTTTTTATTTTAAATTACCACCCCTTAAATTAAATAAATGCTCACATTACCACCCACGTAGGCCCTAGCTAACACTTATTTTGACCCTTTTGACTGTTTTTTCCCCGATTTTTCTTTTTAAAAACGTTGAAAAAATGTGAATTGAAGTTACGAGAGCGTTTTTAAAGAGAAAAATCGGGGAAAAATCAGTCAAAAGGGTCAAAATAAGCGTTAGGTGGGGGCCACAGACTAGGAAATCCACTAGATTTTTGAAATAGGTGGTAATATGAGCCTTTATTTAATTGAAGGGTGGTAATTTAAAATAAAAAATTAAACGGGTGGTTAGTTTGAAAATGGTTACATTTTTGGATGGTAATTTAAAAAATTTCCTTTTATTTATAAAATCTATTACGGAGTAGGTTTTATTAGTGAAATTGGTGTTATAACTTTTGATACATATGGGTTAAACAATACAACTCCTTTTGCATGCCCCCGGTTTACAGTAATTTTATTGTACATCGAACATTTTTACGAAAAAGTGACCCTTTTTCTTTATAAAAGTGACCCTTTTTCTTTACAAAAGTGACCCTTTTTATTATAAAAGTGATTCATATTTTCACAAAAGTTACCCCTTTTTTACAAAAATGACCCTTTTTTTCCACAAAAGTGACCCTTTTTCTTCACAAAAGTGACCCTTTTTTTCACAAAAACAGAGTATTAAAATAAAAAAAATAAACACAAAATACAAAGGTTACCCCAATGGCTCTACTTTCATCCCGTATCTTTATCTCTCCTCAAAACTAAACATTTCCACCATTAACAAACCTTCAAATTCTCTCTCCTCCATCAAAACCTCAACCCCCTTCTCCCTCTCCGTTACCAACTGCAAGCCCTCATATTTTTCCCTTCATAGTTGTCGTCATCGTCACCTCTGCCGCCATAGTCATCACCACCTCCGCCGCTGCCATGTTTGCCACCATCAAAGTAGATGAGGCGAAATGATAAAAACCCACAATAAGGTATATATGCAATTGGGGTCGAGGTATTCGGAGTTGTTGTAATTCCGGACTTCAAACTCGACAAATCGGGGGATGGGGGGAGGTCAGAAGCGCAGGAATCAGGGGATTGGGATGGTTAGCAAGGTCGAAATCGGAGGGGGACGCCGGATTCTTAGGAGAAGCTAAGGGAGTGGCGACAGGAGTGGTGGTTTGGCAGTTGTTGGTTGTCCCAACTTCCGCCATTCACTAATTTACTGAACACCGGCTTTTTTTAAAAATTTGTGTAAACAATATTGTACAAGTAGTTGATTCCTTCTTCAATAAAAAAAAATAAAAAAATAAAATAAAAAAGTAAAAAATAATAATATTGGTGATTCCTTGATTAGCTAGGAAGTTGATCACGTACTTTAATTCTGATATTGGGCAAAAATTTAAAAATTAAAAGTATGGAGCTTAATTGTTGGGCACTGCCCGTCTAAAATAATTTTTGGCATTGGTTTACTCAAGCTCATTAAAAATTTAACAAACATATCGCATTACACAACTTATATGGTAAGAAATTTAAATAAGATTGGAATAGTTTTCTTGTTTGAGCAGTTATTGTAACTTTTAACAAAATAGGACATAATGCAAATGCATACGTATTAGCGTATATACAAGAATTCAACATAGATTTCAAAGTAGGCCCTAATGTTCTTTACACAATCACATGCAACATTACACTAATTTAAAATAATACTATAGGAAAATTAAGATGATTTTATTTTCACTTAAATTTCAATTTGTGTTTTATTTACCTGAATAAATTAATTATCTTATCTAAACTGATATCATGATATGTACTCAACTAAAACTTTTAAATTATATTTGAAATAAATGAAAATAAGGCGAACATAACATACCCTTAAATATTATTTTATCATGAACTCGTTAATTATTTGAATTTATCAAGTTTCATCTTATACAATTTTTTTTTATCTAATTGGACTTGCACCAAAATTTTATCTTATTAGACATTATTTTTGAAACCTTATATAAAGTGTTATTAGACTGACGAGGAAAACAAAACCTAAGAAGAAGGATATACATATATCATTAATATATACCCTCGCAACTTGTTACAAACCAAACATTCAACCAACATTCAACAAACATGGGGAAGAGACTCTTGCACACAATACCCTCATTCCTCTGCATCGTTTCACTCCTTTCCTTCCTCCTACCCACATTACACGCGCTGCCCTTATCGACGAATTCACGATGGATTGTGGACAGCAACACGGGGCAGCGCGTAAAGCTGTCGTGCATAAACTGGTCGTCACACCTAGAGTTGATGGTGGCCGAAGGGCTAACAAAACAACCAGCAGATGTAATATCAAAGAAAATAAAAGACATGGGATTTAACTGTGTTAGGCTAACTTATCCTATTTATTTGCCAACCAATGAAACCTTGGCTTCTATGACTGTAAGACAGTCTTACCTAAATAATGGTCTTTCAAAGTGCTTGGTTGCTGATTTACAAGCTAATAATCCCTCCATTGTTGACCTCCCCCTCATTGATGCTATTCAGGTAAATTACTTTAATTTCCTCATTGTTTAATCTAATCCGATTTCTTGTTTGTTTACAATTTTTGCTTCATATTAAACTTTGAGTTTATTGGTCTTTTTTTGAGATATATATGCTTGTGTCGTACCTTTTCTTATAAAATATCATTAAATATTAAACTTAATGATGTAGCTATTATGATATTCTGTAAAAAAAACATGTATAGCTAAATTTAAGCAATGTGGTACGAATTGAAATATTATTTTAATGATAGTAATTTAACACGGATTGGAGTAGATCAATAACTATAATTGGGTGGATTTTTTTTTTTTTTTTGAACGGATAATTGGATGGAATTGAATGTGAATAATGCATTATATAATATATGTATCTAATAAACTTAGCTTCAAGTAAACATTATACATCACATGCATGAATTAAATGTATCCCACGAAGCTGAATTACTACACAGGCAAAGAACATCTACACATGCATAAAGGAATTGAAGCATAATATAATAAATTTCTTGATTGTGTTAGTATTTAGTTAAAGAATTATGTATTTTTGTGATTAAGACAAAATTATGGTGAGCAATTGAGCATTGATATTAGAATATTATCTTATTAGAGTGCTATGTTGTTATTTTTATAAATTGAAATTAGCATACCACTAAGATTAGTATTAGACATAATTGAGATCATGTACTATTAGAAACTTACTGCTGAAAGAATATTTTTTTAAAAAAAGAGATTATTTTGGATTTGTTTTTATCCATAAAAACACAATAGAGTAATAATAATATAGGAATATAATCTGTCAAAAGTTATAATACTAGTAAAAAAAAAAGTGAGAGAATTCAAAAATAGAAAATGGTCCTAATCCTAATAGTTTTTGCTAAAAACATAAAAGTAAAAGTAAATGGTCCTATAGTGTACTAGAAATATCTACTAGAGTGTTTATTCTACTCGGAACAGAAATAATGCACCAGTACAATTCAATCATGTGAGCATTATTTTACAATTGGAGATTATTAGAGACATATATAGACAATTTTCTTTTGATTATTAAATAGTCATAAGTTTTTCTAGACATTCTCGTGATTATTAATTTCGAATAAAGACAGTACGTTGCACAAGTATGTAACATATTTGGTTATAATTAATGCAGGCGGTGGTAGCAAGCCTAGCGAAGAATAAGGTTATGGTGATTTTGGATAATCATGTAAGTAAGCCACAATGGTGTTGTTCAATGACAGATGGTAATGGGTTCTTTGGTGATAAATACTTCGACCCTGAGGTTTGGATCAAAGGCTTGACTAGAATGGCCACTATTTTCCGTGATAACCCGTATGTTATTGGTTTGAGTTTAAGGAATGAACTTCGCGGACCAAGGCAAAATGCTGACGATTGGTATAGGTAATAATAAATCTACAATATCTTTGTTTTTTTTGTACTTTTAAATTAATTACTCTTCAAAAAAAAAAAAAAAAAAAAAAAAAAAAAATTAATTACTTCGTCAACATAAAAACTTAAGGTTATAAGATCAAATTTTATTACATCTTAATAATAATGATAGTGTTATAAAAAAAAAATAAAAAAATAAAAAAAAAATTACAACTAACTACTAACCAATGTGAGATTCAAAGTAACCGAAATTCAAATCTATATAAATGTTATTAAAGTAACAACCGCTGACGTTATCACTGCTTATGTGTCACTCTCTTATTTATTTTTTTTCCCGCCAAAATGCAAGGATGATGTCATTTTTTTTTCTCCTTTTTGAGCTACCCAATTTAACATTGTTTTGAAAATTAAACTCAAATTGAATTTTAAATTTTAGGTTTCCTACCATATTATGCTATTTTATTATTTACAAGTAGTCGTTAAAAATAGTTAATAATATAGTTTAATTAATTCTTCCTAATTAAATATGAAAATAATGGATTTTTGGAAATTGTATTTTCATATTTAATTAGAAAGTACTACATATAACGTAGATGTTTTCTCTCAACATGTGTTAAAGAGTCTACTCCGTATAATTCATTTCGATCTTATTTTAGAACCGTGCATCGCACGAGGCTAATCTAGTAATTGTACAAAATAAACCTAATTATGAATATTTGACCCTTGACAATTGTAGATGAATTATACACATGATTGGTTTAATGTGCAATCATATATAATTGCACCTATCTGTATTTAATCTATAAAGACGAATTAATCTAGAAATTATACACATGAGTATACTGAAATAAGATGTGCATAAATTGATCAATTAATAATAACTCTTTCATAGACAATTACTTGCATACTTGTTTGTAAATGAAAGTAATTATACAGTATATGGTAATTTGAAAGTGAATTAATTCTTTGCTAATAACCTATGAACTAAATGAAGGTACATGCAAAGAGGAGCAGAGGCAATACACAAAGCCAACCCAAATGTACTAGTAATTCTTTCCGGGCTAAGCTACGACTCAGATTTAACCTTCCTGAAGAAAAAGCCGGTATCTCTGAGTTTCACAGGAAAGCTAGCTTTCGAGGTACATCAGTACTCGTTCTCAGCAGGGCTAGATTGGAGAGACAATAACGCGAACCAAGTTTGTGGAAATATGACAGACAGTCTGATGAACAATGCCGGATTTCTACTTGAACAAGGCTATCCTGTGTATGTAGGAGAATGGGGTTTGCCCTTGAGTGGCACATCTAAGGATGACAGGAAATTCTTTAACTGTTTTCTTGCTTTAGCAGTTGAACATGACTTAGATTGGGCGTTGTGGACATTGACTGGGAGCTATAATCTTCGACAAGGAATTATTGGAGATAATGAAGTTTTTGGATTGCTAACATGGAATTGGACTGATGTTCTTAACACAACTTTCTTGGAGAAGATCTCTGTTATTCAATCCCCTCATCGAGGTAACACTCCTGTTTTTCTATATATCATCTGTATGCAGCTGGTCATACCATGTGTCCGGTTGTAATTTGTAAAAGAAAAGTAACCCCTATAAAACTGACCGAGTCATCCTGTAACACTGACCAATGACCACATATCCATTGTAATACTGAACGAATAACCCCTATAACACTAATGAAGTAACCTCAATTATGGCATATAACTATTATGTACATGGATTTACATACAGTATTTAACAAACAGTTTTACACAACCAACTATTTGTCGATGTGCAGGTCCAGATCCTACATACCGCAACACACACAAGATTATATTTCACCCATCAACAGGACAATGCATTGTAAAAGATCCAGTGAAGGGAATTAAGCTTGGAAGTTGCTTTGAATCCGACCATTGGGTCTACACACCCGAGTTGACCATTGGCATCAAGGATTCATTCCACTGTTTGAAGGCAAAAGGTTTAAATCGTCGTGCTAGGCTTGCCACTGACTGTGTAGGAGGAGGAACGAAATGGCTTCCGATCACAGCCTCGAAGCTCCATCTTGCAACTAGATTGGACGACTACTCTGTTGCTTGTTTGGATGTAGATTCCAATAACACTCTCATTACAACCGCTTGCAAGTGTTTAAGTATCGACGACAACGTGTGTGAGCCTGGAAGCCAGTGGTTTAAGATTGCTGATGCTAATGCTAATGCTAATGCTGTTACTACTAACTAGGTTGAAAGTTATAATTTCGGATGTTATATAATTCTCTAGAATAGCCGGTATATTAGAAACCTATTTTAGTCTAGATTTGGCTTACACGTTTTTACCATTCACTTGAGTGGGTTTTTCGTGTTTTAAGCAATTAGGATTTTTTTTTTTTTAGGATAAATTTTATTTATATTAGAAATCTTATTAGTTCTATTATGTTTTAGGAGTCATTTTGTTTTCTTATCTTTTATAGTTTGTAATTACTCCATACTATTTAAGGCCAAACATATAAGAAGTATTTAAGAGCCATATATACAGATGATTCCTTGATTAGCTAGCACGTAGATCACGGACTTTAACTTTGAGATTGGTCAAGTTTATAAAAATTGAAAGTATGGAGCTTAATTATTGGGCACTGCCCGTCTAAAATACTTCTTGGCATTGGTTTACTCAAGCTTAGTTAAAATTTAGCTTAGTACGTAAGCCTATCGTGTTACATGACTTTTAGTACGAATAAGAATATTTAATATATATGACGGTCTCTCAGACTTACTATTCTTAATTAGTTTGTACCTTCATTTTCTTTTGTTTGTCCCATCTGAAATAATAATGAATTATCATACTTAAGCAAACATAGTCTTCGTAGAATCGATTTTATTGTTCGATTTTTAGTTTCCAAATAAATATCCAATTTATATAAAATTTTGATGCGTAATTTGATATATTTAAATACAATTATTGGAAATTATGTGAGCTAAATACCTAATGGGACAAACATTTAGAAATAGAGGTATACGGCTAAGAGCCTGTTCTGATTTACTGAGCTCAACTGAACTGATTAGAGTTGAACTGAACTGAAATTAAGTTGAAGAGAACAGGCCTTAAGACCTTATATAAAGTGTCATTAGACCGACGAGGAAAACAGAGCCTAAGAAGGATATATATACCCTCCCTCCCAACTTGTTACAAACCAAACATTCTACAAACATGGGGAGGAGACTTTTGCTCACAAACTTTTTCCTCTTCACCATTTCACTCCTATCTTTCCTCCTACCTACATTGCACGCGCTGCCCTTATCGACGAATTCACGATGGATTGTCGACAACACGGGGCAGCGCGTAAAGCTGGCGTGCATAAACTGGTCATCACACCTAGAGTTGATGGTGGCAGAAGGGCTAACAAAACAGCCAGTTGATGTAATATCAAAGAAAATAAAAGACTTGAAATTTAACTGTGTTAGACTAACTTATCCTATTTATTTGGCAACAAATAAAACCTTGGCTTCTCAAACTGTAAGACAGTCTTTTCTAAATGCTGGTCTTTCCAATAGCATTGTTGCTGATTTACAAGCTAATAATCCCTCCATTATTGACCTCTCCCTCATTGATGCTTTTCAGGTAAATTTCTTTCCTCCTTAATTATTTTATCTAGATCTCATTTTATTTCTTCTTTGTATTTTTTTTTTTAAATCCCCCTTTCTTTTCTCTTGTTACAATTATTTCTTTCAATTCTATAAATCTTGTCGTTTGGTTTGCTTATGTTGCTTCCCTGAGATAGGGAGATCTTCTTTACTTTTGTATACCATTCATTTTAAAAACTAAATAAATACTTCCTTCATTTTCTTTTAAATTCAACATGCCTTCTCAGCACGTACTTTGAGTAAAAGATTAAAATAGTAATGTAAACGAACAAATTAATCAAAATAATTTATACATGTAATAACCAAATTATTTTCTAATCACCCTGTTCAAATTATTTTGTTAAATACACTAGTTTATCGACTCTAATCAACTCCTTAAAAAGCACGTCGAAAATATGTATTACATTTATATTAAAAAAAAATAGAGGAAGTATAAAATTATATAGATCTAGATACGTAAGTTTAAGCTTAAATAGCTTAAAATACAAAATCGATAATAATATTTTTTACATAAAACTGTATATAGTAGATCTTAATAATCGTAGCTTCAAGTCAACATTATAGATCACATGCATTAGTTAAATGTCTCCACTGTACGAAGCTAAATGACTAAACAGGCAAAAGAACATCTACACATGCATAAAGGACGTATAATACGGAGTATCTACCAATTTTCCTATTAGATGCTCATCCGAATTAGGAATATAGGAAAATATATTTTGTTATTACGGTGATATTAGAAAAGAAATACTTCATTTTTAATTAGTGATATATATTTCAAGATAGAATTATGCTAAATATTGATAATAAATACGTAGTAATTATCTTATTATGAAGTTCGTTTAAGGTGATTCTGAAGTCTTGTTCCTTACGCCTATTAGCTAGAAGCCTAGAACGTGTAGGAGGGTTAGGAAGCTATGTTGTGTTGAGCCTATGAGAAAACCCCCATGTGAGTGAAAGTGTTGTCCTACATTGAAAGAATATAAAAGTGAAAAGAAATATTGGGATGTGTATCCCACGTTGAAGAAAAGAGAAAGTCGTGTCCACTTTATAAGGCTAAGGGGCAACTCCCCTCATTGCCATATGGTTTTGAGGTGGAATCTCCTTGGTCGTATAAAGTGAACAGTTGTGACGGTGTGGCTAGGCCCGTTTATCATGTTGCTATATTATACCAACAGCCTATTGATTTATCTTGACATATTTGAGTTCATATACTAGAAGGTAGATTTTTATATTAAATGATTATGAGTCATCTTATCAAAAGTTATATGAAGTAGGAAAGAAATTAAAGCGAGAGAACGCAAACAAAAGATAATGGTCCTAATCCTGTAGTTTTTGCCAAAATTATACTAGTACTTATATATAAATGGTCCTGCAGTACACAAAGAATATCTACTAGAGTGTTAATTTTCCAGATTTGAAAATAAAGCATACGTCTAATTCATTCATGATTATTTTTGAACCTCTGTTTTTTTTTTATTCAATGCATCACTTTGACTTATGCACTATTCACATACTATCTTTGACTCGATTTTTTTCTTACTTTTGTAAATGAATCCGAGTAATAGGATTGGTCACGATGACTAATCACAACAAAGGGAGTACTTGCTTATAAATTACTTGATGCAGGCAATTGTGGCAAGCCTAGCGAAGAATAATGTTATGGTAATTTTAGATAATCATGTAAGTAAACCAGCGTGGTGCTGTGGTAATGACGACGGCAATGGCTTCTTTGGTGATCAATACTTCAACCCTAAGCTTTGGATCAAAGGCTTGACTAAAATGGCCGCACTCTTCCAAGATAATCCAAACGTTGTTGGTATGAGTCTAAGGAATGAACTCCGCGGACCAAGGCAAAATACGAAAGATTGGTATAGGTACAATACATTTAATCCAGATGAACGATACACATAAATTGCTACTTGCTAGTTTTCTTATGAATGAATGGCTAATTAATTACCTATCAACTAAATGAAGGTACATGCAAGGAGGAGCGGAGGCAGTTCATAAAGCCAACCCGAGTGTACTAGTAATTCTTTCCGGCCTAAGCTATGACACAGATCTAAGCTTCCTGAGAACAAAACCGGTATCTCTAAGTTTCACAGGAAAGTTAGTTTTTGAGGTACATCAGTATTCCTTCTCAGCAGGCCTAGATTGGAAGACTAAGAACACGAACCAAGTTTGTGGGAATATGACCAATAACCTGATGAAAAATGCTGGATTCCTACTTGATCAAGGCTATCCTTTGTTTTTAGGAGAGTGGGGTGTAGCCTTGAGTAGCATATCTCAGACTGACACAAAATACTTGAATTGTTTGCTTGCTTTTGCGGTTGAACGTGACTTAGATTGGGCGTTATGGACATTGGCTGGGAGTTATAGTTCTAAAGACGGAATAGTTGGCAAAAATGAGCGTTTTGGATTGCTAACTCAGAATTGGACTGATGTTCGTAACAAAATCTTCTTGCAAAAGATCTCAGTCATCCAATCCCCTCTTCAAGGTAACCTGTTTTTCTATTACTGATAATAGAGGCGTCGTTCTGTAATGTGCATTACTAATCTGCACAACTTCTGAATGTCTGATATGCAGGTCCAGAAACTTCATATCGCCACTCACACAAGATCATATATCATCCGTCAACAGGACTCTGTATCCTAAAAAAACCAGTGATGGGAATAAAGCTTGGAAATTGTTCTGAATCTGACCATTGGACCTACACGCCCCAATATACCCTAGACATAGAGGGTTCATACCTCTGCTTAAAGGCAAAGGGTTTGAACCGTCGTGCTAAGCTTACCATCGACTGTCAGAGAAGAGGAACGACATGGGCTCCTATCTCAGCCTCAAAGCTCCATCTTGCAACTAGATTGAGCAAGAACACTACTGCTTGCTTGGATGTGGATTCTGATAACCATCTCGTTACCACCACATGCAAGTGTATGAGAAGCGACAATACGTGTGATCCTGGAAGCCAGTGGTTTAAGATTGCTAATGCTAATGATTTTTACTAGTAGCAAGCTGAAAAAAAAAAAACATTTTCAGATGTAATCTAATTCCCTAGAATAATGGCTAGTACATTGTCCTTAGCAAAGTCATTAGAAGGCAACCAATGGGCTTTCACTAGAATTTAACTTTTCACTGGTGAAACATATACAAGATGAAATATTCACTCTGAAATGTTATTATCATGGTAGTTATAATAGAGCAAGCGCAACTGCACGAGCACCTATTATGTTCATCTTTCCAAAGAACAAATTAACCGTGCTAAAGGTAATCCATATTTTTAAAATTGTAACACTTTTACCATCAATGTTGTTAACATGTAATAATAGAGAGGCAAGGAGGCAAGGAGAAAGAAACACCGAGGAGATATGGCCAGCCAACTTGTACTGTTCTACACGTGAATAATCTTTTTTGTTGAAAAGAGCAACACGATATGTCTACTAATGCTGCCTAAACTACCAAACAACTGAGAGACATGAGAAAGACAGACAGAAAAGGGAAATGAAGAAATCCATTATCATCTATTTAGCAGGCAAAGGAGTGACCAAGTTTCACAGAACACAACCATTCTGCCATGATGCCATCAACTCAAGATCAGCATCTGCATTAAGAATTTGATGAAACATGTTGCAATAACAAAGTACGAATACAAGGATTACAATCACCATCATCACTCTTCTTCCATTGCATCACCACCTTCAGTCACCTCGGCAGTCAATCTCAGTGATGTGATCTTTGTTGAAAGGACCTCTGCAAACACAATAGTACAAAATGTACTTGAGCAAATACTGTAGATACGGAGACAATGCAACTGAGAAGCAGCATATGTACGAGTAATACTCAAATGACAAGTCAGTAATTATAAACAAAAATCAATCTTACAATTCCAGACTCCGTGATATCCTAATAAGTACGAGTAATAATTCTACATATATATCAACACCACAAACAAGCATACAGTAACAATGGAAGCCAGATAAGTATTTCTAAATCATCCTATTCCTAAATAGGAGCAATCTGTTTTAAATAAAACTTTATAACAATGGAAGGCGGATAGCTATTTCTGTGTGGTATAAACTACAAGATACCTATTTAGTACATGCGACCAGAAATAAAGAATCATCAGTTAAGAATGAGCTGAAAGTTGGCACAATAAAAGAATTCATGGAGTTTGGGTACTTCACCTGTAGGCTTAGAAAATGTATAACCCTTAGCACTTGTGTAGGTACGAGGATTTGGCTGCACATGATTTCTTAGATACTCTACATTTCCCTGTGAAAGGAGCACAAGACAAAACAAAAATATAAGCTGATACTATAGCAGGCAAAAGCAGGGGGTGTCACAAGATGCATGGGGATAATACAACAGATGTGAGTTTAAGATTTACAGACCTTTGTTATGACACATACGTCCACATTGCTTCCACTTCCCAAGTCATTAAAGATACCAGAAGAGATTGCCTCACAGACTATTTTAACACCTTCCTCCCTCTGCATGCAAAAGAAGAAATGAGGCATGCTTCTTTACATACACCTCAAGCAAGGCATATAAAACAATTATGTCACTTTGTTTTAACCACAACTGCCCAATATCTGATTTTATAAAAAATGGATTTCCACAGACATCACATGTCAAAGACAATTAAGACAAACACACTAATCTTAATGCTAAAATTCAAGGACTGTCAACTTACAGAGAGTCCTTCACGGTATTTTGACTCAAAGACAGCCATTGCAGCAAGAGAACCTGATCCCATTGTAGCAAAGGGAAGTGTGTCTGTTGATCCATGAGGGTATATCTGTGCATGGAAGTAATTAGCATATGCATGGCCATGTTTTTCAGTTAAATAGCTAAAAAGGTTCTCACAGTGTGTAGATGAGGTCCAGTGACATCAACTCCACCTAGCACAAGTGCAGCAGAGACATGTCCTTGATACCTTGACCATAGAATAAACAGAATAGGGTGATCAGTCTTGTTGCATGAGCATTTAAACATATTCATCCTTTTAAGGAGAATTTCTTAGAAATCACAAAATTACCTAAAAAGATGGGACTTCAGGAGAGTAAGAGCTGTAACAACCCTTGACTCGCGACCAGTGTGATACCTGTGAAGTTTTAGCTGGGAGCTAACCATGTCTACATACATAATCACCAGACCAATATAGAGCATAATTAGTCAATATCAATAAGCAAGTAATCAGACAATAACTTATATGGAATTTTACATCGCACTATTCTACAAGTCAGGTTAACCTTTCCATGGATCAGAGAAACAGTTAATCATACGCCGAGAGCCAAGTTCACAACAGGAATAAACTTGCATACCAACCCACATTTAGATGAAGGCCATCTATTTCAATTCGCAGTAAGATATTTTAGCAAAAGAGCAATAATGCTCAAAATTGAGAAGAGCATACAGCGGCAACAAACATTTGTGTCACCTATAAGAGGGACCATAGTTAAAGCATCTCCAACATAAACAGCAGATGATATGACATCATTTGGTTGGCCAAAATAACTATCCACAAACAATTTCAAAGCCATGGAGATTAAAGCTTTAGACGTTGAATAGCAAGGAAATAGCTTTGTCAGGTCAATCAATTTGACTGTTTGCAAAGCAGTTGCAAAATGCCAAAACTAGTCTTATACCATTATCCACTATATGTCACAGAGAGCATACTACCTTCGTTTCATATTACGTGCAACATTTACCCAAAATGAATGCTACACATTATGTGCAATAAATTGTTTCTTTCCTTTTTTGGAAAGATTTTAAAAATTAAATTACCATAATACCCCCAATTAAAAATAAATAACATGAGTAAAGCCACCAACCCAAAAATCAATAGACCCCTCTCTCTCTTCTTCTTCCCCCACTATCTTTTTCTTTTACCTACAACCACCTTCACCTTGATCAATGACCACCACCAGACACCAATACACAAGCACCACTTTGACCACCAACACTATCTCTCACTTCAATCTTGAACCACAACTTTCGATCTCTCTCATCTACTTCTACCTAGAACCAACCATCAGAACTAAAATTTTTACAACACCGCCATCAAGCAACAACACCATCAACCCTAGTAGCACCACCATTATCTTCAATCTCGTCTTCAATCTTCGTCATCTTCTTCTTTGTCTTTGATCTATACCTTTACCATGTTCTTCTCTTTCGACCTACGAGGGCTACAAGTACTTCATCTTCTTCAATCTGATGTTTTCTTGATGACTGTTTTTACTTTGGTTCAAAACTTTAAACAATACATGTTTTAGACCATCTCCAATGGTGAAACTTAAAGGATTTTTTTTAGGAGAGAGAGAGAGTGCAATTAAGTTTTTGGTGGGATGATGGTGTTTCTTCCCTCATAATTACTACCTCTTTAATTAATACCCCCTTAAAAGTTTGGTCTAGGAAAATCTGCAATAAAGTTTGTTGTACATAATGGAAAACAGAGGTAGTCTATTTTTGGCCAGTAACATGCGACCTCCTTTCCCCCCTTCTCTAAATGTAATGATGTAATCTACATTCAACGTCTCCTAAGAGATAGGCTACATAGATAATTTTGAAATCTAATGAAGTTGATCAACCTAACAATCACCTTGATCAACTAAACTCTCTCTCATAAAACTTAAAAATCCCGCACACCTCTACATCAAATCGAACAATTCCTAGCATCAACATATTACATATGTAAAAACCAGAAAACTCCATAATAACAAGAAACAATAAAGCATGAGCCCATGCTTGAAATGTGAATCCACACCAAAATCAAAGTTTTGAAAGGAGGAAAATTATAAATGATTTTTTTTTTTAAAAAATAATAAAAAAAAAATATAAAAAAAATTAAAAAAATAAAAAAACCCTGAAAGGGTCATATATTGTGGCACAAAAATTATTAAAGGGTCATATATGGTGGCACAAAAAATTATTTCATAAAAATAATTAGCCTATGGGAAGGAGTAGACTAGGCAATGCAGAATTAGTTGTAAAAAAATTAAATTAGAGTTAACTTGAGCAACATGATGAGGGAACATAGTTAGCCTATATATACAGAGTTTTGGGGAAGGAGAAAGCATGTTGGATATTGTGATAACAGATAAGTTACTGGTTGGTAGCTTTGAGAGAGTGCCATTCCTCTTGGCAAGGCTGTAATTGGCATTTATTCAGTCATATCTAGCTTGTTCTTCACTAATTATCCTTCATCTTCCCTTAATACATCATTATAGTCCATAATCTCTTTCGTAGCAATTTCTTAATCTAACCCAAATGCAACCAAACTCTAAACTAATAACTGAAAACTTCAGCGTAATCCTCATTCAGTCTTCCATAACATTCATTCTCTCATATAATTGGCTATAACATTTGAGAAATATCAAGCTTTCCAGAAGAATCTTTTCCACAACTTTTTCTCATATATTCAAAGCTACCACAGATTTCTACCCATCGCAAATAACCTAGAACTCTTTACTCTCCTTTGTACATATCATAAAACCTTATCAAGCAATTCACCTTCACAATGTATACTGATGCCGAATCCCGAATATTATGTGCATACCAAAATTAGGTCTTCCTTTCACAAACTATAGCTTTATTAACAAGGTTGAAAACCTATGGCACTTGCTTATTATCCAAGGTTCTTAATCATGTAGCAAAGCTGGCCTTAATCCCTTCACTGAATTTCTTGTTTTCTTTATCAAACACAACCGGTATTTCATAAGAGCAGTGCAATAGACGCACTTCAGAGTCACAGCACAAGGCTATAAACCTACTAGTATAAAAGATCTTCGACAATATCCACACATTCTTCAAGATATGGAAAAAGTGGAGAGATCGACGAACCAATATGTTGAAAAGAGAAGAACAAGGAAAAATTAATCTAAACTAAACAGATTGTGATAAGGTTCATGTAATAATATAAAAAGTAATAAGTCCAAGACAAATTCAGATGCCAGCCTCAAATATTGGGAATTTCCCTCATTTCTTCAGGTAAAAAGGGCACCTTAAATCATGTACTAGACTTCCACTAACATAGCTGAGCAGCCAGCCTAAGCCAGCTCTTCTAATGGAGCAAAAAGGATGCATGCCAGTTTTCTTCATTAATTACTAAGTGGGTGCCAACTCTCTTTGGATTAACGTGAGATAATGGTTCACAGATTAGATCACCAAGGCATTTGACGTAAAATTTTTCATTCAATCTGACTCTAACTCAGGAAAAACGAAAGAAACAAGACTCTAAAAGACTAAAACTACAGATGACAATAGAAATTGTAAACATAACGAGGATCCTTATCACAACCTTCCCTTGAAAAATGAAAAAGATCTCGAGTCAAAAGAGTATAATTTATGAACATTCTTTGGTTCTCATTGATAGGGTGCACGGTGCACCAATACCAAATCAAGCAGTAAACATTATGAGAATTGACAACCTTTACATCTTATGTGAATCAACAGTTTTTGTTTTTGTTTAAAAAATTAAAAATATAACAAAAAAAACTTCCAATGGAATAGTCCAGAAGGCAATATTCTTAGTTCCAAGAATAATTTAATCAGCACGGACATGTGAAAAGATAGAACTTCAGCAATATTTTAAGTTTCTATAGACAACAACAGAGGAATAACATTTTAAGACACACATCAGGCAAGATCCACGAGAAACATATTGTAATCAACACTTAGCCACACAAAAATTTGTGCTTACCAGTTACAGCCTCTGTATCAGCTGCAGTCCCTGCACCACAGCAGTAAATGTTTGGTGCCATGTAATGAATTTTTTCACAGTTCTTATCAGCGACAATGGGGCCTTCTGTAGCTCTAGTATCAGCTCCAAGAATGACACCATCCTAAAAAAAAATTGGCCATGCTTAATCAAATTTTTGCAAGGAGGGGTGATCAAGCAACAACAGCATATCTCAACAGGAAAACCAAATTGGAGCATTTTTCATTTTGATGACTTAATTTTACAAAGACATAGAGTACATATAACCAGATACTTTCTTCCTCCCTAATATATTTAGTTTAAAGAATCATAACATGTTAGATCTTAGCAGACATTTTCCCATCCAGATGTGAGAAATACAAGTATTTATCAGAGCCAAAAGGTACAAGCTTAAAAGGTCAAAACCAATAAAATGATATACAAACACTACTCTCCAAGCAAGTCAGTCAGGCAGAAGAACAAATTACTGGACATTAATCAAAAAGGATTATTTTCTCTAACTCAAGGTCGTATGACTACTGCGTGATTGCTCAGTCCATTGAGGTCAATCACATTCCATACATTGGTGCATCATTTGATCACTCTAAATCATACATCTAACCTAATCTAAGCAGCTTCTTCATCTTCAACAAGCAACTTCGAACGGTTTAGCCTACTCTCATCTGAATCCACTAATCCTGCCATTAGAAGGTTAGAGCTACACACTATTCCACCATTCACCAAGATACAACCAACCCACTAATAACCTAACCAAATTTACTTGATTAATTCCATTTATAATTAAAAGTAAACTCCCAATTAGCAACCTTTGTTCCCTCCAAAATTGAACAGCTACAATAGAATCATTTCTTATACCATCTCATTCACCTAATCATAGCTTAGAAATCATAACATTAATAAGATCAACAACAAATAAAAACCCTAATCACATATAATCAAAACAGACTAATAATGCAAAAATCAACATGATTAAAGCGTAAATTAATCAAATGATGAAAATATATAAACCTGGTAAACAAGACCGACGATAGTGGTACCAGTTTTGAGGAAACCAGGAGCTGTAAGACCCTTGCTCAACAGCATTTCATTCCTTTTGCAATTATCGAAGCTAAATCCACCTTTTGCAGGTACTTCAAATGCTCCATTCGTCATTTTAAAGATTTTCTCTCTCCTCTAAGAATTTCCCCAATTCGCTAAAACCCTAAATCAAACAACATCAACAAAAATCAAAAATCAAAAATCAAATCGAATTGAATCTGATGAAATCCGCCATTAATAATGAAAACCTGGAAATGAAGCGTGAATTCATTGCTTACCGAAAGAGATGATGAAGAGATTAAGATCTAGTGAAGAGTAGAGAGAGAGAGAGTGAGAATTTGAGAGAAAAAAAGTGAAGAATTATTATTTAACTTTTGTTAATTTTAATGTTTGGCGAAATGAAAAAGCGACTTGGAGAAGAAGAAATCCAGATTCATTGCTTTTTGTAAAATTTTTAATTTTTGACGAGGAGCATAATTGTTGGCCCAACTTTATGAAAGGCCCACTCTTTATCTAAGGCCCACTCTTTTATTGGGTGATCAATTTGGCCCAAAATTAAAGCTCACGTGATTGTTGTGTTCAAATTATTTTTTTTTTTTTTTTTTTTTTTTTTGTGTGTGTAACATTATGTTCAATTTACTACGTATCTGATTTAATCTATACTCGTATTTTTCTTTGGAAAAATTGGTAAAAATAATTTTAACTTTGATCAGTTTGCTTTAAAATAATTCTAATTTTAAAAGGATTTCGCCTTTATTAGTCTTAAATGATCGGTAGCCTATTAAGTGTCTGTTCTTTTCAGCTTAATTTCAATTCAATTTCAATTCAGTTCAGTTCAGTTTCTACTTTCCTTATCTCATAAATAATTCATTTCAGCTCTATTTAATTCAGTCCAGTTCAGTTCAATTCAGCTCTATTCAGTTAGTTCAACTCTACATTTCAATTCAAAAAAATCAAAACAGGCCTTAAATACATACCGTTTGTTTTTTAATGATGACATGTTAGATAATGATTGGTGTGAAAATTTTGAAAATTAAAAACAAAAAAGACAAAAGTAAAAGAAAAAAAAGGAGAAGTACATCACGAGTTCACGACATGCATGGGGAAGGTTGAGGCCTCTCATTACCTAAGCCCTCTTTATATACATTTAAGATTAACCATATATTTTGGGGGATATACAAATTACAATACTCCCTATGTTTCTTATATATATATAAAACATATTTTTTGAGACACAATCTTGACCATTAATATATTTAATTAGAGATTAGTAAAAATTATGAAAAAATTTAATTACAGCATAAAAGTAGACATTATGACAAATGTAACAATATATTATATGATCATATTTATATATTACTTCCTCTGTTTTTTTTACTTGACCTGTTTCTTTTATCACGCTTGTCAATGCAAAACTTTAACGATCAATAACTTAAATTCTCTATAAGTAAAAGTTATAAAAGTTATACATTATGATAATACTTATTGAACGAATCCAAAAAGATCATACATGAATATATTTTCCTAACATATTATTCACAAAAGACGGTCAAAGGAGGGGTGGTGAATAGTGTAAAAGTCAAAGCGGGTCAAGTAATAAAGAACAGAGGAAGTATGTATTTGTAAAAAAATATTAAATCAATAATGATAAATGATAGTGGAAAATTCCGAGCCTGGCTTATAAAAATCGGAAGGAGTAGTTATTGTGCAAACTGCTAATCAAATTAGAGTTAAAGAGTGAAGTATCGAGGAATAGAGCTATCGTCCATGTGATTTTTTTTTTTTTACATATAAGGTGTACGAGTAGCCCCCACCTACCACAGGTAAGGGTGTTCAAAAATACCCGACCCGCTGGACCCGACCCGTTGACCCGCAAAGTACCCGACGGGTTTTTTATTTTTTTTCAAAATTCGCGGGTCGGGTACCCGACCCGCTAAAATGTCATATTTGCGGGTCGGGTAATGGGCCGACCACTAAGTGTAGCGGGTACCCGTTTAAATACCCGGATTTTTTTTTTTTTTTTGGCTGAAAACTCCCTTTCCTCCTTTAGAGAATTTAGGGTTACTCACTAAGTCACTTTGCTGTAGGCCTGTAGCCGCATCTCACTCTCACTTCTCTTCTCTCCCCTCTCTCCTCCCTCACTCTCAATTTCTCAAACACTCTCAATTTCTCAAGCAACCACCGTCCTCCCTACGACCACCTTCCTCCTTCTTAGGCGAACACCTTCATCTACAGTTCACCAAACCTCTGCGATCCCTCACTGACTCACCGTTAGGGGTGTTTGCAGTTCGCCGTCCTCTGCAGTCCACCGTCCTCTGCAGCTGTCCACCGAATCTCTGCAGTCCCTCTTAGGCGACCACCGAACTTCCGCAGTCCCTCACCGTCAACTGTCCACCGAATCATACGTATATTATAGCCTCATAAACCGTGAACAAGGTTAATCTTTGTTCAAATTTTTTTGGGTTAATTTATTTGTTGATGTTTATTTAATTTATTTTCAATTACATTTTTTAGGGTTAAGTAATTATAGTTTTCTTGTTAATTCTTTGATCAGAAAATGTCTTTAGATGTCTTGACGGGGGAAAATCGAATCAAACAAATGGAGATGATGATTCTGATGATCTTGAGATCTTGGAGGTGGCTTCATCAAGGCCTAAGATAAACATATCTTGTAATAAATAAACACATCAGTTTTTTTTAATGAAAAAAGATTTTTTTTTTTTAATTAAATCAGCAGGTTTTTAAAGCATATACATTATACAACAATTTTTTTTTTTAAAAAAACATATATATTAAAATTCGGGTACCCGAGCAGCGGGTATCCGCTTTTAGCGGGTCGGGTAATGGGCCGCCTAAATAACTACCCGCACTTTCGGGTACCCGCACTTCTGGGTACCCGGTTATGAACACCCCTAACCACAGGAGGGGAGATAAATAAGGTTCGAAACCCCGTCACTCAGTGGGGGATGGAGGGACTAACCATCCTCCATCTCCTAGATCCTCTCATCCTTGTGAATTATGATAAACTATTGAACTACTACGAATTAATTAACAAAGACACTTGTAATTACGAAAGAGTAAGGCAAATTGCATTTGTCAAGGTAATTGTAATGGTGACTTGATTAGAAATTAGATAAGACGGAAGTAACTGTTCAAATTAAAATGGCCGTCGGAAGAAATTTCATTAAAATTTTAAAATATTTAAGGATGAATATTATAGAAATTTCTGGTTTACAAATTCAATATGTTATATTTTTAATTCTCGACGATTTTGACCTTTTGAGGAAATATGTATCAATGTATGTATACTTCATTTTTTTCAATGGGCTTTTTATTACTCTCTCCGTATTTTAATAAGTGTTATAATTTGACTATTTTCATTAATGAGTTTGCCTTGATTAATTTACTAATATATACTTCCTCCGTTTTCTTTTACTTGCAACACACCTTTTAAGTACGCAGTTTTAGGAGATGATTAGTGAGGGTAAACGAGCGATTTTATCAATATAATTTTTACACGAAAATTAGAATAGGGTTAAGAATCATTTGTAAAAATTATAATGAAAAATTTGTCCGTTTACATTACATAAACCCGACCTCAAACCACGTGCCACAGGGCTGTGTTGCAAGTAAAAGAAAACGGAGGAAGTAAAAAATAAGGAAAAATTGTTTCTAATAATCCCACCTTTAACCAGTTTGCTATTAATAATCCCACCTTTAGATTATTATTTAATAATCCCACCTTTGTAGGGGATCATCTTCTATTGGTCCCTTATGACCGGTAACCTGAACATTGGGTAAACTTTTTTTTTTTTAATTTGAGTGACATGTGTCACTAAATAATTGGTCAAAAATTGGTAAATAAATTTTTTTTTTTTTAAAAAAAAAAAACTAATTTTTTCTTTTTGAAAACCCAGCCAGCCCTAACAAACTCCGACAGCCCCTCCTCCACCGCCGAACCCCCATCCCCACAGCCACCCATTCCCACCCTTACCTACAAAAAACCGACCCAATTCCAACCCTCACACCCACGAAAACCATTGAACCCCTTAATATCAATGAATTAAAAAAAAAAAAAAAATCAATGAATCAATTTCTTCAAGGGATGGCTTGAGGTTGAATTTGGGTAAGAGTTTCGGGGTTTTACGGTGGTTTTCAGCGGTTAAAGGGGGTTTTCGGCGGTTAAAAGGGGGGTTTTGGCGGCTGGGTTGGGTTTTTATGGTGGTGGTTGTGGTGGTTTTCGAGGGTGGGATTCTGGTCAGGGGTTGCTTTTGGTCGGCGTGGGTGGTTTTCGGTAATGTGTGGTTTCGACCGGCCAATTGCGGGGGTTTTGGGTGGCAGCCGGTCGGTTTTTGGTGGGGCTAGGGCAAGGTTTGGCCACCGTTTGGGTTCACAGTGGGTGAGGGTGGCTGGTGGGTTTAATTTTTTATTTTTTCAGTTTTGTTTTTTAGTTTTTCAGTTTTTTTTTTTTAAGTTTTATTTTTCAACCAATTAAAAAACGACACATGGCATATTAACCTATGAAAACAGGTTACCAACAGGTTAGGGACCAATAGAAGAAGATCCCCTACAAAGGTGGGATTATTAAATAATAATTTAAAGGTGGGATTATTAATGGCGAATCGGTTAAAGGTGGGATTATTAGAATCAATTTTTCCAAAAAACAAATGTTATTATATAATACATTATTGGTTTCGTTATAACGTATTCTTTTAGAATATCATTTTCCTATAATTTTATTAACATAATATTAGACAATTTAATGGTCAAAGTTGTGTTCCAGCATGCGTGTTTGGTCAAACTGTAATACTTATTAAAACACGGAGGTAGTATGATTTTTGTAATTTTTCGCTTGATCAAATTTTATTTTTGAACTACACCATTTGTGTGTTTCTTTTGTGTTTTATGATTCGTACATAATAACAATAAAAACTAGTTATTGGTCGGGGCGATGTCCCGGGTCATTATAAATTTATTACTTTAATTGAACTATATATATTTTGGCTTGTTTGTCATTGAGAGCTTAAGTGGTGGTTTTTTTTTTCTAATATTTATTTAATATGATAGCTTAAGTAGTTTGTTGCTTGTTTGAGTTGGTTTGATTATAAGAAAAAAAAATTTACATTAAAATCATAAAAATATTATAAATTAAATCTTTATAAATTTGATGTCAAAATATATACTACTCCATAATGCACAAAAATCTTTTACTCTATGATTACAATTTTATGAGTTAATGTACAAAATAAAAATGGAGTAATGTTTAATTTCTTACTAACTTTATTATTATGTAATTATTAAGGAGTTACAGTCCAAGGGAAATAGTCATGCAATGAAGAGTTTATCAATTAAGCTTAACATTAATACATGAAAGTTATTTTTGTTATTTTTCGCTTGATCAAATTTTATTTTTGAACCACACCATTTGTGTGTTTCTTTTGTGTTTTATGATTCGTACATAATAACAATAATAATTTGCGTGGAATCATGTTGAGATTAATTTATTTATTTTATAAGAACATCATTTTAATTAATAAATGATATCATCTACGAAGTATTTTTTTTTATTACCTATTACTCATAACAATTAGAGATATTAATGAATAAAGTTATCTATTGTAAAGATCAAAGGACATCATTTTAATAAGGAAAATTTGATTTAAATAATCCAACCTTTGACGTATTTATTTTTAATAATCCAACCTTTTGATTATTATACAATAATCCAAGCTTTATATCCCATTCTATTTTATCAGGCCAATATGACCACTTACCTGATGAACCGGTTTTTTTTCCTTTTTTTTTAAACCTCTTTTCATTTTTTAAAAAATTCAATCAAAATAAATAAAGAAAAAAAAACCCCCCCTTCATTTCTCACCCTTCCCAAGCCTTTCCCACTTCCCCAAGCCCACCACCCTCCTCTCTTTTTCTCTTACCCCATAGCTGCCACCACCGCAACACCACCGTCACTGGGTTGGTGCCCACTCAATGACCCCCAGCCACTAGAATACCACGCCTTATTGCTCCAACCGACAACCCCCATACAACCTCTCTCCTCTTTCGCCTGAAACCACCACACAACCCTCATCGCCACCGCACCACTTCCCATACTACAACCAAAGCACCCATTCAACAGCGCAGCCTCGAACAACAGTCGTTCAAGTAATTCACAACAACCACCCACTTTGGCCACAACCAACGGTGGCCGTAACATCTCACCACCACCATGACCGCCATCGCTAAACCACCGCAAGCAGCCACCAATTACAACAACATCGACCTAAATTAGGGGTAAATTCTAAGGTTTTGAAGATCGAAAATTTCCTACAAATGGAGGGAAATTGAAACAGAGAGAGAAAGAAAGAAGAAGAGAGATTTGGAGGAGAGAGAATTTAAAAAAATCGGCGGTGGCTAGGGGTACGGTTTTCCATAGTTTCGATGGTGGGTGGGTGTTTCTGGATTCGAAGTCGGGTTTCCGGGTTCGGGGTGTCGTGTTTCGACCAAGGTGGTGGCTGGTGGATTGGGGTTCCTTGCTGCCGGAGGTGAGGTTGAGGTGTGGTGGGCAAAGGTCTGGCCGGAAATGGGTAGCCAATCATGGAGGTGTGGAAGGGAGGATTGGAGGAAGAAGATGAAGAGGAAAGGAAAAAAAAGTTTTTTTAAAATAAAAATAAAAAAAAAATCTAGACAAATAATAATGCGACACGTGGCAGGTGACATATTATTATAGGTTAAGTGACCTGCATGGCCTAATAAAATAGAACACCCCACAAAGCTTGGATTATTGTATAATAATCAAAAGGTTGGATTATTAAAAACAAATACGTCAAAGGTTGGATTATTTAAATCAAATTTTCCTTTTAATAATGTCAAGTACAATTGTAAAAAGGAACAAAGGAAGTATGAAAAATAAAACTACATACATGAATATGATTGAGTTTTATGCGTAACAATTCTAACATATAAGGAAAAATTCTAGTGAAGCTAATTATATGCATTTGAGCGTACACAGTGGTATGTGCACTTTTTTCGCTCAACTTTGTTGTTTTTACTTTGTACTTCCTCTATTTTTTAATACTTGTATGGTAACAGTTTGACTTTTACAATATTCATTTGCTTCACTTTAACTTTTTTTTTTTGAAACCAGCTTCACTTAGCTTTAACTAATATTGGTGATTCATAGCTAAGAAAAAATATAGTATCGTGAAATTTTGTTTGATTCGTCTCAATTTATACTATTTTAATATCAAATGTATATAATTTTTACATATTGATAATTAAAGATATTAGTTATTGAAATAATACACCGGCATGAGTAAAAAGAAAAGTATTATAAATATAAAAAATAAACAAAGGAAGTATTATTTTTTTTACTCATTTTAAAGTAGTGCGGTTGATTTTCTTGCTTACTTGGAGATTGCTTATTTTTGCACTCGCGGGCACATGCATTAGATGTTGCATAGGCTTTTGCAGTAACTTTTGGGTTGAATATAGCTCTTCAATCTATTATGCAATTGATCGACGTGAAAGTGATAATATGATTGTAATTATAAACCGAGATAAAAAATAGATGGTTCAAGTGTTATTTTAGGTGCGTGATTGTTATGATTTTTTTTTTTCCAGTTTTACGCATGTTTATAGATCGAGAAGCAAACATATCATAATTAATTGCAAATAATAGATTATACCGTGAAAGATGGGTTGGAAATGGACAAGCGTTATTACGAATGTATTTGCAATAAACTTGTGCCCTTCTAATGAAAATGAATGCCTTTTTGCTACCCACTTGCTATGTGTGGTGTTAAAATTATTAATCGTGACTCCAACTCATGTGTCACGTGTCATACATAAGCCAAATTTTGTATGTTATGTAGTGGCGAGTCATATCATGCTTCTCCTAGAAATCGTGGCCTTGGCCCAATGTACTATTCGACATACACAATCTTGTGTCGTGTCGTATTGTGCCACAAACCCCATATCGTACTTCTCCAAAAAAATCCTGGCCTAGACCCAATCTACTACGAGTACCCAACATACACAATAACATGTAATAGATGCACCTAACTCTAGTACACCCGAATAGCGGAGTGCATATAAGAATTTTCAGCAAAGAAGAGGAGTAGAGGAAAGAAAGAGTCAATTAATAATATTGGTTTTTCATAAACATGGGAGTCGTCAATCAATCAAACACGCCAAAAACACATTATTAAAAACGTACTCTTATTTAACATTTAACAATACTATAATATGGACCCCAATTTCCATGCTTCTCTTCCTCCAATTCCATGTATGACTACCCACTAATTCCCATATTCTACTCCTACTCCTAACTCTGTCATCTCTCTGTCACTCCTCTCTTTCTCTCTCCTCCTTCATCTGCTTCGCACGTCTTTCTTCTACTCTTTCTCTCTCTTATATTCTTCATAATTCTGTTATAATATGGGATCATGTGTATCATCTTTCCATAATAATTCTGGGTCTTCTAAACTTGATCAAATTTCTGTTGTTCCTGATTCTTCGATGCCACCCACTCCAATCAAAGATAAACCCACCAATGTTGACCCTCAATTTGTCTCCTTTAATCGTAAATCCCGTGTTTCTCCCTTTAATTCTATTTCAAGTCTTCGCAGTATTGGTGGTAAATTCATCTCTTACTTTCTTAATTTGATTTATCATTTGTTTTTTTTGGATGTTGTATGAATCATGGTTCGATGAAACGAATAAATTAACTAACTATACCCGTTAAACCTCGGGAAAAGAGAAGGGTTTACTTACTGGGGTTATAAGTAAATAATACGAAGTAATAAGTACTTGTATTACTACTTCCGTTATATATTATTTACAACGATTTAACATAAAGTAGAGATGAAAAATGTCTAATCATTGCAAATAATATGTAACGGGAGTATAAATTATGGGTTTTATTTTATGTTTTTTAGTTTGTGGTAGGTGTTGATGATCTGGGAGTTGAGATTGGTGGTTTATTCGTTTTGATATGAGGACGAACACTTGATTGAATTATGGCCTGCTTTTAATTTTAATTATTGCCTTTTGTTTTTGTTTTTTAATGATGTTCTTTTTATTATTTAGTGCTATGAATAAACTTTTAGTGACAATAGATTTTTTCTGCTTTTTTGGCTTCTACTGTTGGGCTAATTATTCTTGATTAATCATGATAATTGTATTGATTATGTTAGAGTCCTGTCATATCAAGCAAGACTTGATCAAATGGAGGATTAGTAATTGGTTGGTGGTGGAGATTCGCTTATCCTTCCTTCACCCCTCCACAAGACTACGACTTGTGAAGACGGGATTGGTAGTTGTGGAGGGGTTGAGTCATATATCTTAAACTTACCCCGAGAAAAAAAATGACTAGTAAAAATATATGAAGTAATTTGTACCAAGTATTAAATTTTTTAAGTTACTATAGGCGTAACGTATAAGTTGTTTGTACACGTTTGACGGGTAAGGTGATGTATGGTAGACTTATTGACTCTGTATTTTAATATGGCCCTCCATTTTTGTTTAGCATTGAAGGGTTAAATTGGGGAATTGTTACCTCCATTTCGGGTCAATCTATTACCCTATAAGAGGGGTGTTCGAGTCAATATATTATCCTATGGGACGGGTGAATAATCTAATTATATATTCGTATTACCCTTTTAGTATTTTGCTACTTGCTAGCAGTCGATTTCTCTTGGAACTCTGTGTTTTGGTGTGTGTGAATTGTTGTGTTTAACATGTTGAGCTCCCACTTCCCAAGTGCTATGACCTTGGCTGTTTCATGAACATATAGTTTTTAATGTCTTCGGTCTAAATTCAACCTGCTTTTAATATCGTGGCTTACACAGTCTTCTAACATGAAACCAATATAATAAAGTTGCAAAAATTGTGATTTGCGACGACTGTAATTCTTCTTTTCAAGGATCAATGGAATTTTTATCAGGCTTACTTTCCTAGGAAAATCAGCATTATTTACTACTCCGTACTTAGTAGGGTAGTATAGGCGTATGTTGTAACATAGAAAGGAGAATGAATCGAGGTTACTACTAGTTTTTTAATGTGTTGCAATGGTTGCTTCTTCATTATACGACACAAACTGTTTTCATAACTGCTGTTGTACATAATACATTGACCTGTAGTTAGTATTGTCTAATAGAATGCTTGAAAATTTCCTGTTCTAGATGAGGATGAGAATTTCTTTCCATGTCAATGGTTTTTCTCAGAATATAGAACTCACTATTTCCTTCCGTTGACAGGCAGCAAAGACGAAACCTTTTATGACACCCAAGGTTGGCTAGACTCGGATTGTGATGATGATTTTCATAGTGTGAATGGAGGTAATGAGATCTATATAATCAGGATGATTGTATTATATATTAAGTATTTGTTATTCTGTTTATGGTTGGCAATTTGACATGACCACATGATTTACTAAGATTACTATCATATTTTCTGCAATTGTGCTCTCTGCCAATTTCCATGAATTTCAGTTGTATGTTCTGTTTTTTTTTTTTTTCCTACAGATATACCGATCAACTTCATGAGCTTCTTTACAATAGTTTTGTGCTCGTAGTCTCAACATCTGCCATATAGATTGATTTCTTTACCTCAAATTGAACTTTATATCCTTATGGAAGGCCTGGGGGTAGGGTGATTTGGTTGAGAAATAAATTCCCCTGCTGCTAAGTGCTAACTTTGCTCGGGAAGTTCATTGAGCAGTATAAAACCTCGAGACTTTCTTTCTTTTAAGAGAACAAAACCAAGTATTAAAAAACACATCTGAGTTAAAATTGATAATTATTGACCCAGAGCTAGGTAAAAAAAAAAAAAAAAAAACATGAGCTAAGGCTTACATCTAGGAAAGAAAGAAGGATAATACATTAATATCTTTTATGTTAATACTACCTCCATTATAGATTATGTGCAACGATTTGACATAAAGCAGAGAGGAAAAATGTCTAATATTTGCACATAACCTGTAACGGAGGTAGTATTATGGTTTGGTGCTTGAACATTGATTGATAGCCATGACAATGACAGGAATGCAAAAAGTTATGGGGATAGATTAATACAAACCCAGATACACTTATGGTTTTCTTTTAAGTGGTTGTCAATTTTCATATTTTTAGTGGTTTTGAGTTTAATTCTTGTACTTGTATGATAACTATGCAGATTTCACTCCTTCTCGGGGCAATACTCCTGTCCATCATGATGGAACTCCTCGACTTAGCAGAGTGTTCTCCCCACAAGTTAGTAGGGCTGTTTTTGAAGGCAAAAAGCATATGCGTAGTGGTAAGTGTGACAAAATCAGGATGTGTTTCTCATTCTTTGTCTGCTAATGTCATACCATTAAGTACTACTTAATGGCATACGAATACTATTTATATTAGTGGCATGTTAATATCATTTTTGATGTTCATCATTTCAGTTTTGAGATACTACTTAATATTGTTCTGTATCGAGTAAAGAGTATGATTTTCTATAGACAGTATTTTTGAGGGTTATTTTTCTTGATGCAGCATCATACCAGTCTCGAAGTAGTCCCTTAGCTCGCCGGAGTTTTTCATCTACCACTCAAGCAACTGGATCCTTTTCTGAAGAAGTGGTTGGTCCTATTTCAGTTACATCCTCAACAATCACCCCACCAACTAAGAGCAAGAAGCTTCTTGATCTTTTTAAAGAAAGCATGAGAGAGCGTGGTGATGTAGGCCTAACTCCATTTCTAGATTTGCCACCGAAACCACCAACTAGAGCCCCATCTGGTTTGCGCTATGTATCTATCAGTGATCCTGTCGATGATGATCATGTGCACGTAAAAGAAAAACAAGGGAGATTTTCACATGGCTGTTTTCCAAAATTGGCTTATGTTCGTAGCTTAAGTGGAAGAAAGAAGACATCTTATCCTCCTATGGACGACCTAAAAGCCTGAAAAGAGCCAGACTGCTGTAATTCTCAGGTTAGCTGTAATTCTCATTTTGCCTGGTGTAGGAAGATTACATTGCTTATGCAATCTTCAAGGATCGATCTTAGTACAATGTACAAAGTAAGTGATAAGGCGGTGTTTAATAATTGAGGTGCTAAGTTTGGTCATTTTCGAGCCTTGTATACTTCCATTTTTCTTGGCTTCTTGCCTTGCTATGTAAATAGATACCGTGTAGAAAATGAGGTTACATCGAAAGATGTTTACTAAAGTATTTCGGAAACAATTAGTGGCTATTCTACCTTGCCTGTGATCAGGTCATGTATGTACTTAAATCGTTATGGGGCTAGTTTGTAGCCTTGTATACGGTTTTAAACTTAATCAATGCTTGTAAAAAGCCTAAGCTTCTTGCTAATAGGTCTTTATTTGTTCATCTCTCCGGCTGAAACTTGGCTTATAGAAGTTTGTTATAACAAGTCGTTAAATGCATTCATACGAACTTCTTAAATTTTCATCTAGTAATTAGTGTACATAGCACATTGTACTACGTAAATGATATAAATGGTGTAATACGTTCAATTGGTCATCTAAGAATGAACTAAATACTAACATCTTAAATTTTTAAGACACACGCAACTACGCAAGTACTCGTATATTCTTATGTATAGTTAAAACATGTAAATTACAAATGTGATTATACAACCAAGGACTAAACATTGTCAAAACATCTGCCAAATAACGACCAGTAGGAAGTATTTCCTAACACATAAACTCATCACAAATTGAACAATACAAATCAACTAGATAATTCAAATTTTAACAAATGTAAACAGTCTAAACTCTACATTAAAAAGAAGATTGAGATTCGTATATTTATACACCATTTTCACACCTTGATGTTAAAATTACACAACGAGAACGAGCTAGCTACTATCCAAATTAATTTTTAATAGTGTGATTGTGTGAAAAAGAAGTTTTGTTTTTATTAATTACTACAAGTATGACTTAGTGTTGAATTCAAAAACGTGTCTTATCTTATATGAGTGTGGTACGCGTCACTTTTAGTTTGATTATAATTTTGAGTTGATTGATTCATTTGTAAACGTGTAAATGTGTAATAATACATCCTCTCTAATTACTATTTTTAATCTTCTCTTGTTTATTTTATTTTCGCCCATTTGTCAAACTTTTAGATTATTTAGTCAACGATATTAGATATTATAGGAGCAATATCAGATCCTATGAGAGCTCCTTAGCTGGTGGCCGGATTTATTGGCCGGTTTAACATATTCTCACATAAATTATTACTCCCTAATGTATTCCAAATATCTTATACACTTTGACTTTTATTATCTTAATTTAGTTATCAAGTAAAAATTATAAAATTCATCAAAACAGTAAAATAAAATTATAAAAACTTTTACTCCTATTCTATTCCTTAATTATAAACAGGAGTATGAATTAAGAACATAAATCTAATATCTTCTCCTAAAAAGAAAAGTAAATTCAACAGGAAAAAAGGTTTTCAGGAACGGAGGATGTATTTGTTATTTATAAGAAAAAAAGTTAATAGTCTTGTAAAAAAAAAAAAATACGAAGATTTCTCGTAATTACTGCTAATTTTTTCATATATTCTTACGTAGAAAATATTCAACCTACTCCGTCTATTATATCATTATATTACTATATAAGGCTTTGTTCAGTTCACCTTACAAAAAAATAATATTCAGTAAAAATAAATTCAATTCAGCAAAATTAGTTTCAATTCAATAAGAATAATATCACTTCAATAAAAAAGATAACTCTAAAGAAAAAATTAATAGTGAATCAGTAAAAATAATTTCAGTTCAGTAAAAATAATTTCAATTTAGTAAAAACAATTTAAGTCCAGGGTTCAGTAAAAATAATTTCAATTCAGTAAAATTAAATTCGGTTCAGCATTTCAAACAAAATTATATTCAATGCAATCTACTTAAATTTTCCCACCTAAACGTTTTTTTTTCTCTTTCACATTTAAAAAAAAAAATAGACTGCAAAATATTTTAATACATAATACTGTACATTAACTTTTCACAATTTTTTTAATAAGCCTTTTGACAACTGTTTACCTAATATCTTATGATTATTTTATGGAGTATTATTTAAATAGCTCTTTTTTTTCATGATATCCGTGCATCGCAAGGGAGCTAATCTAGTTCTTATGAATTTTTTTTCCACCTAAAACCATAGATGATCTCATTTTTTTGTATTTTTTTTTTGAAAGGATTTTTTTCTTTTTAAATTTTGTGTGTGATACTTCATAAACAAGCAATTCTTTCAACAACTTTAATCTAGAACATCGGAGTATAGTAAACTGAATAGCAAATGTATTCCTTTATTTTGATTTTAAATATTATTCTCTCTCCTCGATTCCTTAACACTAATATTCAAATGTTTAGAAATTTCCCGAATATTCAAATTGTATTCCTTTCAATAAATCTTCCTCCAGTGAATTTATGACAAAATTGAAAATATTTATTGTATATATGAGTTTTACACTATAATTTTTTTGTTAAAACCGTGCATCACACGGGGGATAATCTAATCTAAATATCTAAATAAAAGTATTTCTACACCCTAGTTGTAAAAAAAAGAAAAAAGAAAAACCTAAACTCCTCCTTTCTTTGAAACCTTTTTTATTTTTTAACCTCCTTTCTTTAAAACCTTAGTCTCCATTATTTTTTTGAGAAAATCGGGGATTTTATTAAGCAAAATCAAGTTCCGCCAAAGTCAACCTTAGTCTCCATTATTGTTGAATTTTAATGGGACTTCTATCCATTTTTGCTAGAGAAAAACCCAACCTTTGTTACTTGCATAGTTGCATGTCTTTCTCTTTACTTTTATTTGTTTTTAGGTTTATAATAAATAATCCTCTTTTAAGATGAATTTTTTTCCTCAAAACACAAGAGTTTTTCTTCTTCAAGGATTCCCCCCCCCCTCCCTCAAAGATAAGACTTTTTCATCTTCGAGGGAGGATTTGCTTTTTTTTTTTTGTTTTTTTTTTGTTTTTTCCAATGATGGATTATTGTCATGAAACTGTTTCATTGGTCATGAATAATGCGAGATCTTAAAACTATCAATTTCTCGTCATATTAATTATATGTAAATCATCCTCACAAGTCACAACCACAACAAATCATTATTTTGTCTCTACAAAAAGACGACATGTTTTCTAATGATATAAGTGAGACTGGAATATGTTCCACAATGCAAGATCTACTCAACGATCATAGTTTATATAATTTCTTTAATTCTTTTTGATTCAATATATTATGCATTTGTTAAATTCAAATATATTTTGTAGGTGTCTTTATTAATGGATTAGTTTTTACTATTAAAAAAAGTTAAGTCATCTACTTGTAAAATAAACAAAATAAATAAGCAAGATGTTGAGCAACATTCATCTTAGGCCCATACAATTATACAAGTGAAGCCCAACAGCACAAGCCCCAAATGATCCCAAGTCCCAACTAAAAGTTGTTGTAATTGACTCTACATCATATGTAACAAATTGTCAGTCAGCTTACGTTATTAGTATTTACTGTATTAGAAGTATTTCTCTCATTTTGTAATTTGGTTGTTCTACGTATTACGATTCTTCATGTACTCTATTCTCTGAATCTCTGCAATAAGATTATTCTCCGAAAGCTAAGTTTCCTTTAATGAAGTCTTTCACTCATTAAATTCTTCAATAGTAGTTTACGTTTTTCTTTCTCTTGCTTCGTTTCTTCATCTCTTAATCCACCACATACTTCTTTTTATTCCAAAATAATGCAGCACTTTTTTTAAATTTTTTTTTTTAACATTATTTCTACATATGCTATTCACCTAAATTGTTTTTTTTTTCTTCTCTTGCGTCACTTTTTTTTATACAGTATTTTTTTTTATATTTAAATTATTTTTAATAAATTAAATTATTTTAAAAAATTATTTACTTTTAATAAAAAAAATATAAAGTTTTTAAAGAAATCCGTTATAGACGTAATAGTAATTTGAAATACAGTAAGGTCCTTTTCACTTCACCATATTTTTGCTGAACTGAAATTATTTTAACTGAATTGAAATTTTTTTTGCTGAACTTAAATTAATTTTACTGAATTGAAATTATTTTTCTTGAACTGAAATTATTTTTGTTAAACTGAAATTATTTTTACTGATTTTGGATTATATTTCTTCTTTGAATTTACTGATTTTTTTTTATTAAATTGAAATTATTTTTGCCGAATTAAATTTATTTTTACTGAATTGAATAAACTTTACAAATCTAAAATTAATTCTGCTGAATATTACTTCCTTTTTTTTTAATATAGTTGCAACACTTGTCTTTTAATGCTTACCGATGAATGATTTTAATCGTTAATATCTTTAATTACCATTATGTTAAGATTATAACATTTGATATTAAAATAGTATTAATCGAGACGAATCTAACAAGATCGATCCTACATGACTATATTTTTGCTTAAGTCTAAATTATCAAAGCTAGTCAAAGTAAAATACATGAATATTGTAAAAGTTAGATTATTATAATTATAAAAAAAATGAAAAAGTTTTTTTTAATTTTATATTTTTAAGGTAAAGTAAACCGGTCCTAAATATGAAAATTTAGGTAAAAACCTTATCGCAACCTTTATCGGTTTAACCAAAAACCTTATAACACTAGTATGAGCCAAACTTAAACCAAAAACAAAAAGGATCCAATATAAATTGATATAAATAAGAAATAGATTGTCGGTTTAGAAAGGGAAAAAAAAAATGAACGTATCATATATGGGCCACATTTGGGTTCACAAAAAGGGATTTCGAATTTTCAATTGATAAAATCAGACTCTTTAATTCTTTATTAGTGCTTATGTTTTATGTCGACAGTTTTTATGTCGACGGTCGACATAGTGTACAAAGCCAACACGATGCATATTTTTTTACAACAATGCATATTATTTGGGTATTACTATATACGGCTATTTCACCATATGTCACTAAATAATTTAAAAATTCACCAAATGTCATCGGACTTTTCAGAATTCACCAAATGCCACCCAGTTTTTAAAAAATTCACCCGGTGCCATTAATGACCAACGGTCGTTAACTCCGTTAGTAATTAGGGGTTAATCATGACACGTGTCATGATATAATTGGACCATTTATCTTATTTCACAAAAAAAATTTTAAAAAAAAAACAAAACAAAAAAAGTTAAAAAAATACAAAAAAATTTCCCAGCCACCCCCACCACCGCCAAACTCTAGCCCCTCCCCTCATCTCGCCGGAAAACGGCCTTTCACCACCGGAACAACCAACAATCGGCCGGCCGACCCTGTAGCTCCCCACCTGACCCACCGTCGACCCCCAAAACCTCCCTCACAAACTGCCCCGACCCCATAAAACCGCAAACACCCACCCCAAAAACCATCCACACAGCCGCCCCGACCCTAATAACCACCGGTAAAAAGCCTCTCCTCCCTTCTCCCACCGTCGAAACAACCGATTTTGAGGGTAGGGAAAGGGAGGAGGGGCTTTTTACGGGTGGTTTTTGGGGTTGGGGCGGATGTGTGGGTGGTTTTTGGGGTCAGGACGAACAGCGTGGGTGGTTTTGGGGTCGGCGGTGGGTCAGGTGGGGAGCTACAGGGTCGGCCGGCCGATTGTTGGTGGTTCCGGTGGTGATCGGCCGTTTTTCGGCGAGGGGAGGGGTTAGAGTTTGGCGGTGGTCGGGGTGGCTGGGAAAATTTTGGATTTTTTTTTTTTTAATTTTTTAATTTTTTGTTTTTTTGTTTTTTTTTTTAATTTTTATGAATTAAGGTAAATGGTCCAATTATGTCATGACACGTAGCATGATTAACCCCTAATTACTAACGGAGTTAACGGCCGTTGGTCATTAATGGCACCGGGTGAATTTTTTAAAAACTGGGTGGCATTTGGTGAATTCTGAAAAATCCGATGGCATTTGGTGAATTTTTAAATTGCTAAGTGGCATTTGGTGAAATTTCCGTACTATATATTAATATATGGAATTATTTCCTCTAACCTAGACAGTCGACATATTATAAGTTTATAACATCACATCCAAATTCCAAACTATCCAAGCTCCATGCTTCTTGATAGGAAATGGACGAGTCTAAAGTGAATTAATACATGTAAATGAAGTAGTCAATGAAAAGTTTTGTACAAGAAAATTTGTATTGACAGTCTTTTTTATAGGTGAAGTAATATTTGAAAATCATACTTAAAGCATGTTCTCATTGACTGAACTCAGCTGAACTGAAATGAATATTTTATAAGAGAAGGAAATTAGGAGCTGAACTGAATTGAACTGAGCTGAGCTGAACTGAACTGAAAATAAACGTATGAAAACAGGCCTTAATGTATACGTATATTATAACTGGTATGATTAGTTTATATTCTTATAAGGTAACCGTATATCGAAAGTATATGAACCCAAAAGATCGATGTCCATCTTCGTGTCATGGGATGAAGTGTAAGATGTAACATTGTAACATATGAAGTAGTAGTTGAAGCTTTTGTCCTGTATTTGGACTTTACAAATTGTTGAGCTAGGTAGTAGACTGGTAGTTGGTGCTCAAAATTTTGAGAACTAACTATAACTCTTCCAAATAAGCCCAAGTTGCTGTAATATTTACTAGTATAAAGGATAAATTTGTTAACATCTTTTTTTTCTAGATTTCATATACATTCAAATCATTACATTTAAACATATAACAATACATTTTACCATTATAAAAAGACATATTTCACACCAGTTATCACCTACAGGTCAACGGTTCGAGCCTCGCCTCGCCTCACCTCCACGTAAACAGAGAAAAAAAATATATAGTACGTATCATACAATTTAATTGCGTTACATTTAAGAGAACTTTAACTTAGAGCTCAAAGTACAAGTTGCCTAGGCTCAAAGGTAACTGATAAACCATGCTTCATATAAAGAGTAGTAGTAACCTTAGGAGTTATAACTTGACCTTCAACAACCTTAACTTTATACCTTAGAAGAATTGAAGCAGCCACCATTTTCATCTGTGTATAAGCAAATTTCTTCCCAACACAAAGCCGTGGTCCAGCATTAAACACAACATATCTAAACTGATTTTCGCTAACAAATTCTCCGTCTTTAAACCATCTTTCCGGCTTAAACTCCGAGCTATCTTCACCCCAAATCGACTTCAGCCTCCCCATCGCGTACACATGATACAAGACTCTATGACCCTTAGGAATTTTCATACCATCCGGAAAAACATCATCCTCCTTAGCTTGTTTAAAGTCAATTGGTACCGAAGGGTAGAGTCTAAGGGACTCGGATAATGCAGCTTGTAGGTACACCATTTTGTCCAATTCCTCTGCTTGGAAGACAACATCATTTAGTCCATCTTTCGTCTCCCTTTGAGATAAAATCGCGCTTATTTCTTGCAAGATTTTAGCCTCAACATTCGGGTGCTCATGTACTAGCCAAAAGAACCAGACTAATGCCACGGAACTTGTGTCACGCCCTGCTAGGATAAAACTAATACAAAAGTCCTTAAGAAACTTATCAGTAAAATTTTTTGTAGTGTTTTTACTAAGCTGATTTTCCTGCATCTTGATTAGCCTAGATAAAAGATCACAAGGATCGCGGTCTAATTTACCAGGCTTGTTTAAATCAGCCTTACGATTTTTTACTGTGGTTTCAGCAAATTCGTGTACAATTGTAACGGCATTTTTGAGCTTGTTTTCTTTGCTTACGTTAAACAATCTCATTGTCTTCCAAATGAAGGCTGGTACCAAGAACCTGAACAGAGAATACTCTGTTGCATCCTCGAATGCTTTCGCAAAGGGGATGTCCGGTAAATCGAGGGCTAAACAACCAGGATCGACGCCAAAAGCCGCCACACACACGTTGTCGAACGTGAAACGAAGTAACAACTCTTGAAGGTCAATAGTATGGTTTCTTGATGAGTTAACTTGCTTCTCTATTACCTACAATTAAGAAAATAAACAATCAATATTACATGTCAAGATTATTAAATTTAAATTGTTAGGTAAACAAGATTCTATGTTTCAATTCAATATGTTTACAATCAATTACCCCTAGAAAATTGTCATATATTGTACAATAACATTTGAGTTTATTTAGCATATTTTGTAACCCAATTTTAAATTTATAACATTATAGCTAGATTACTAGTGTTAACCTAACAATTGCACTTGGCTAACGGTCCGGACTAGAAGGCAGTCAGACCTGGCCCATAGACTATATATATATATACTACATCCGTTACATATTATTTGCAACGATTAGACATTTTTCCTCTCTACTTTATGTCAAATCGTTGAAAATAATATGTAACGGAGGTAGTATATATGTAAGTTTTATAATTTTCCTAGAAAATTAGCTAATAAGTTGTAAGTCGACTAACTAAGTTGGTGACCTGGATTAAGAGTTTGATAATATACGACCCACTTGGCCAATTCCTAGGAAGAATGGTCTGAACCAAGACTAATAGCTATATCGAGTAACCTCACCCGACCTACTAGTCATCTCTACTATTCAATTTAACAAGGCTCTTCTCATCAATAAGCCAGGTAAAGTGCAATCTCATACCCCACCATCCAAGTGATGACCCAACAACTACATTAATTAATAATACGAACTTATTAATAACAATAATAAACTAAACCATTTTAAAAAAAATTGTACAAGAAAGGTTAAGAAGGACCATGCCTTAAGTAACTTATCATGCACAAGACTTTGCATGGTCCTCAAAGAGTACTTGACGAACCGACTAGTATGCATCTCAGACGTAGCAATCCGGCGTTGCTCCTTCCACTCGTCGTCATCGGCGTTAAATATGCCATCGCCGAGGAGCTCTCGAAATCTTTCTCTATAGTACACACCCTTAGGAAAGTTCTTAAACTTAGTTTTAAGTATATATTCAATCTTAATAGGATCAGCAATCATAATTCCTGGAAATCCACCTAAAAAACCTCTAACTCTATAACTTCCTTTACTTTTTTCTAAGGCTTTTGTGTTCCATTCATGAATTTCTTGGTAATGAAGGGCAAAAGATGGGATCATGCCAACAATAGGCCATAAAGTGGGCCCTAATTTGTTTGTGATTTTTTCATGGATGCATGAAACTATGAAGAATCCAAGTAATGCTAAAAGTATATCAGAAATTTGTATTTGGCTTAATATATTTGTTACAAAGTTTATGATTTCCATTTTTTTTTATTTTTTTTTTAAAGGTTCTAGTATTTGGGAAAAGAATTAGATGTGATGAAGTGATGAAAAAAATAGGGAGGAATTGAGTGGATACTTGGATTGGGATAGATGAGGAAGAATGGCAACTTTATAGTGTCATGGTTGCAATGACAAATTTGGATTATTTGGGTTTATATAATGCATGAGGAGTGTTGTGATGTGACTTTTGGACTTTCTAGGACCTTTTTTTTCTCAAGGAGTTAATATTGGGTGGTTGTTAGCATTCTTAATTTAAAATTTACAAGTAATATTACGTACTCCCTCTAAAAGAAGGTTAGGTTTAATGGTTTTTCACGGTTAATAAGAAAAAAATTGATATAGTAGAAAAAAAAATTAAATTAACTTTGAAAGAAGGAATATTGTATTGGGAATAGTTGTACTCCGTAATAAATAAAATTAGTTTAATGGAAATTATGTATGTATGAGGAAAATATGGTAAAAATAATACAAACTCGTAATTTTTTTAAAAGTTAAGAAATAATTGAAATGCAAACATTAAAGGGGACACCAAAAAGGGTAAACATAACCCTCTTGTAAAAAAGAAGGGAATAAATTTTTTTTGTTCCCATTCAATTTACTATACTCATAAGTTTTTTTTTGTCTAAGATTACAACAGTCGTTTTAAATATGACTACTATATTATTTTAATGATAAACAATAAGATCGGTTTATTTTTACATATTATAAGATATAATTAGTCTCTTAATACCTACAATGCAAATATAATTTTATTTTGAAAATTTTAATCCAACATAAAATACGTAGTAATTATTTTTCACTTGTCTAAAAAATATATAATTTTTCAAAAATTAAAAAAATAATAATAATTTTATAAATAAAAAAATGTTGATAATACTATTTTATACCAAAAATAAAATAATATAATTTATTATTGGGAGAAAAATATGTCAATTATGAACCATAAAATCATGAAAACATTTGACTAAAATTAAATTTTCAAAAAACAAACATATATATATATATATATATATATATGGTATTTATATTATACATTTATATGAAGTAAATTACTATTGTCCACATATATATATAATTTCATGTAATTTTATTCTATTTTGGTGTTTAATTAAAGAGCCACTGCACAAGGGCAGGGATGAGAATCTTTTTTTTTTTTTTTTTTTTTTTTTTTTTTTTTTTTTTTGGTGTTTAGAGAGCCACAAGGGCAGGGGTGAGAATCAATTCAAGGATCTTTTATAATCGGGAGGAAGTTCTAACCACTTAAGCTATTTTTTACTTTCAATACCAACATAATTAAGGCCTGTTCTCATTGACTGAAATGAGATGAACTGAACTTAATTGAACTGAACTGAATATTTTATAAGAGAAGAAAATTAGGAGCTGAACTGAACTGAACTGAATTGAACTGAATATTTTATAAAAGAAGGAAATTAGGATCTGAACTGATCTATCTGAACTGAACTGAATATTTTATAAGAGAAGGAAATTAAGAGCTGAACTGAACTTAACTTAACTTATTAGAGCTGAACTGAACTGAAAATAATCTGATGAGAACATGCCCTTAATCAACTTCTCATTATAGAACGAAATAGCACATTTATCACTTGGATCATTGGATGAGATGTGTTGATATCATGAATGACTAGCTTTTTAATTAATGAAAGTTATATAAACTTTTTTTTTAAGGAAATCAAAATTATAAACTTATTTTAAAATGACAAAAGCTAACGAATGTCCTGAGGGCGTTGGATAACCTAGCTAAAAGTAGAAAGATTAAATTAAAAATTAACATTAATTACACCGATCGACTTGTAATTTTGTTATGATTTCCCAAATTAATACGGAGTACTAATATTTTAAATCTCCAACGCCCCGGGACGTTCGTCAGCAAGATCCTTTTAATATCAGATAATGAATATTTTTCATTCAATCAAACCTTAATTCATAGAAACAAAACTACAAAAGTCAAGATATATAAATGGATTACTAAACTTAGCTAGCCAAGTTAGGTAGTCCGTATAATTTCTTAAACCGCATTTTATTTTAGAGATAGATTTTGTAGCGGATTTAATTAAATTAAACCAGCCGCATGCTAAGAGATTAATGCATGAATCTACCAACTACTATTAGCATCTTGCTAGTTCCCATAACATTTTCAACTCCTGAATTTATTTCATCGGAAATATTTTGAAAGATAACAAAGCAAATACGTCACTAATTAACCATTGTGGCATTGTTAGACTGATAAGGAAAAACAACCATTTGATGACGCCGCCGGTCTATATATACTACGGAGTACTGTACTTCTTTGGATAGAAATCGTGTTTGAACCTCTCACAAGTCACAGGTCAACCTAGTCCACGTTAACATTTTTGAAACTTTGAGAGTGACGGAGGGTATGTAGGAGCACCCTCATCCTCAAAGTGTCCCTTATAAAATGTGAATAACTCTCAATTTAATCTTGAAAGATTTTTAAATAAAGTTGTCCGAATATTTTATTATACAATGTAGATTACTCCGTATTTTCTCCGTCCCTTAATGCAATGCCTCTTTCTCTTTATTATGTGAGGAATAAATGCTCAAAAGAGGCATTGTATTAAGAGACGGAGGGAATATCAATTACTTCTTATATTAAGACACTGGACGCCGGTGTCAAATTACTAAATTAGACATGTGACATATGCATTACTCTTACTCCGTAATAAGGAGTCTAGATCATTAGGACAACTCACCATAATTAATTAGTCCGTACTTATCAATATATATTGGTCCTTTAATTTTTAAGTTGTTAGGCTCTAGCTAATTAGCTATGTCAAATGTAGGACTCATGAAACTCTTCTATTTATAACAATAAATGCTTTAATTTATATGCTGATTTATACAAGTATACTTATATTAGATTAATGTTTTAATTAAGTGGATAGGAACTCATCATCCATCTGACAAGCACAAGCCTAAATATATAACACACTCAATTCTATAAATCAGATTGTACAAGTTTGGTTTGCTAATACGTATAAATAAAATAAATACAGAGTACTCTGTAATACGAAGTATAGACCATCAATAATTTCAATAAATCTATAATGATATATATTATTATTACATTTAATAAATTAGTACTCATAATATTTAGGGAGAAAAGAATTACCAAAAATTAAAATGGTGTATCATTGACATTAAAATAATTTCTTTCAATTCACCCAAAACCCAACAGTTCTACACTCCTATCCAACATAAATAAATACACATTAGGAACCCCGGCCTCCTCACGAGGAGAATATAATTATAAATACACGTAATAATTACAATAGAAAATGGAAAATAACTTTAGCCTCATATGTAGTATACATATATTCTGATTTTGGTAACTTAAGGGTTAAGACAAAAGGGTCAATCATAATCATCTAGGTCTAAATCGACTAATGTGTCATAATGATATGGCATATTGTAATTGCGTAATAGAGACATTGCCATACACACGATAATAGTTACAATCATAAGATGTCAAACGTCGACTACGACTCTAATGACAAACTCACAAACTAACGAATGATCGATATTGTCTCTGTAGAGACATAGCTTTCCTAAACAGTACAACATATGTACACATTGAGGAAAAAAAGAGAGAGAGTCGTTGAACACTTTATATGGTTTTGGGATTGAATCTACTTTGGTCTTGTTTTGGCTTATATATTAATGTGCATCGTAAGCTTAGGGCTTGTTTGACATTGTTTTTTGTTTTCAATTTTTTTTTTTTTTTTTTTTTTTTTTTAGAAAACAAGAAAAAGTGTTCCCACTTTTCTGTTGTCAGTTTTCAAAATTATCAGAAGTTTATAAATTTGACTAATTTTTTAATCATTATATGACATATACTTCCTCCGTTTGATTAATATTGCAACAATGTATTTTTTGCACTATTCATCACTCTTGTACTATTTAGCCATATAATATGATTTATACGTTAATTAAGCAAAATATTGTCATGTGAGATCTTGTTGTATTCGTCTCATAAAATACTTTCACAATATCAATTTATTATAATTTTTACTCTTACATAATTTTAGATATTTAGCATATAAAATGTGCTTTGGATGCGTAATTTCATCTTTATTACAATATTTATAGAATGAAAGAAGTATCACATAATTTTGAAAAACAAAAAAACCAAAAAACAGAAAAGCACAGTGACCCTAATTTATTGAACTTTTGTTTTAACCAGACTCATATGTTACCAAGTTTAACTTCTTTTTCTAAAACGTATTTAAGTACTTGGTAATTAATGTGAGGATGACATATAGACATATAATATAGCTTTATACTACATTGATAAAAGGTATGTATATATTGATGAATTAAATGGATGTTGATAGGTATCGGTCTTCCATCCAAACAAATACAAGTATATTATATTTGTGTATAATCCATCTATGCTGATGAAACATCACAATTGTATCAATCAATATCAAAACACTCGTATATATCTAATCAGTAACATCAATTAACTATGTTAGTTGACAAATTAAGTACTGTGATTATTGATAAGAGAAAAATTAATTGATGAATCAATCTCCCAACCGTTTGATTGAGATTTTAATTATTTTTTATCTTACAGACACCCTTTGATTGAGATTGCTAGCCGAATTTCTTTCACAAGCTTCTTAAATTAATTATATATATGGATCGAACTTAATTAAGTGAGCTGGAAAAAGAGGGTGGAAGTTTCATGTCCCTTTGCATGGAGGACATTGGGACAACGTACGTTTTGCATGATATACTAATAATGGATATACTACCACTTCTTGTAGTAAATTTTTTTAATAAATACATAATTAAGCAAGAAGCTGATAGAAGAATAGGTATAGGTGTGATTAAAATTGCTAATTAATTTAAAATCCCGTGTCGTTTTAATTGTTTTTAGCTTGAATAGTTCGTCGCTTTTATTTTAACCATATTGAGTTGTAATTGTGTAAATTTTTATAGAATCTTGTTAACGATAACCCTTTAAAATGGTTTCTAAAATTGTATTAATATGGATATGCATGCCAAAATCACATGTCGAATGGTCTAGTTTGTATTTTGTATTTTCTTAATAAGTAAACTAATCGAATTGAACATAATCTTTTTTTTTTATTATTGATTATAATATCAGTTTTTTTAAAAAAAAAATATTCCTTTTACCAAGTGCCATGAACACTTGTTTAGTTATCTCTTAGCTAAAAAATATTTTAAAGTCAGGAAATTATGATTTCTCCTTTGGTTTAGCATACTCTTTCTTTTATGGTTTTCTTTAATTTTATTAGCCACCAAGATTTCAACATATTGGATAGAAGTGCGTATGTAGCATGGACCCTCATACCCAACAATATTCCAGGCCACTTGAAAGTGGGGGTGGATGAGATTCGAACCCGTGACCTTTGTATCACGTGGTTCTGATATCATGTTAAAGGACCAACTCAACCAAAAGCTTAAGATGATGGTTGAGGCTAGGAATATGTTTTATACTCTATCATTATGTACACCAAAGTGCACCATATCTAAATCAAAGTTCGTTTTTACTCTTCATTTAATGATTAAATGAAAACAAATTACTTGTGCAACCGGATATTTATAACAATCTCTCCCAAAAAACAAATTAAAAATTGGAAAGACTGTAGTGATGTAATTGTACTCCGTGTCATTCAATGCTGACAATCTTCAAATTAGGGATGAACTTAAATAGAAGCCTAAGTAAGCGGCTAAGCATATAGATTCCTTGATTTAAAGGCATTCCAACGTGTTTTAGCTGCAAATAAAAAACCTTATACAAGAATAAATGTAACAATAATACTCATGACCTAACTAATTAATGGTGGCTTTGATCTTACTACAGTATAAGTTTTTTCACCTAACTAATCAGCTACCATTGCTTAATTAATTCTAAAACGTTAGGGAGTATATAGTGCGCTATTAAGAGTTTCCTTTGATCCTTTTTGTTTTTTCTACTTTGATTTTTTTTTTTTTTTTTTTTTTTTTTTTTTTTTTTTTTTTTTTTTTTTTTTTGTGTGTGTCTTACAAAAAGATTTTTTTTCCAGGCTAGATTTTTTTTAATCAAGTCTTGCACTAGAATTATTGTCCCCTCTCTCTCTCATAAGCGGGATGCGACTAAAGAGGTTCCACCTCAAAATCGTATGACTATGATGGGAGTAGCCCTTAGCCTTATAAAGTGAGCACGACTTTCTCTTTTATTCAAGATGGCCGGGATACACATCCTAATATTTGTCTTCACATTTATACTCTTTTAATGTGGGACAACACTTTCATTCACATGTGAGTTTTCTCATAGGCTCAACACTCTATTATACATGAAGTGGTGAACAAAAGGGTAGTAAAGCTAAGTTTTATTTTCAACACGAGGCCTTTTCACCATGAGATCGACTAGAAGTTAATATTGAAAACGAAATGGAAAGGAAACAAATAAAAGGGGGAAAGTTATTATTTAACAATTACTTTTTCATTTGTTTGGTTTAACCATGAAAAGAAATCACTTAACCTAACTTCTTTTCTTTTTGTTTGAGGAGAGTAAGGCTAATTGTTATGTTAGATTTTAAAACATTAACATATAGGTGGAAACCATTCAACCATTACCCCTAGGTAATGATAATTGCTACTCAAACCTTCTAACCAAACACTAGGTAATGGTTGGTAATGGTTTAATCAAATCCGTTTTCAAGCCAAAAATAAAAAAATTAAAAAAAAAAACTCTTTCCAAACATTGCTCTAAATTTCTTGTCACTATTTTTCGAATTTAATTCTAATCGCACTGGACCAATACATCTCATTTGAAAATTAAAGTAAGTTTATAAACTTATATGTACCTTTCAAGGTGTTTTAAGACCCTACAACTTAAATACCAAAACAAACAACTCGTACATGGTCGTATATGCATGCATGACATTGACACACACCGGGCCATTATTGCGTAGATCTTGCCTAATACTCCGTATCATAAATTTTGCATGTGTAACTAACTCTTTCAATGACGTTAGAAATTATATTATTCATGAAAACCGGAAAAAGTTGTAGATGCCCTAATAAGCATCCTTTGTGAAATATTGCAATTACCTCAACAAGCCTTCATATGCATAATTGTAGTTGTTGTACTTTATAAATGACATTGATGCTTGTCTAGTTTTATATTTTATGAGCTATAATATTCAGTGAAAGATCTCATCATATTATTTTAAACTTATATAACGTAATTATCTTGAGACTAAGTTTTTGTTGATGTTGTTATTGTTGATCCGTTCAGTAACACAGAGTATGCTCATCCTGAATGTTGTAATAATGTGCATCTTTAAACCATTATAATCTTTATTTTCTCTCTCCTCAATCTCTCACATGGGAATTCTTTATTTGAGTTGTTATCATTTGACTAATTGAAGACTGATCGAAGAACTTAGCTAGCTAAGATAGTCAATTTCAGACATCAATACAAGACCAAAATGACCAATTTCAATCCCAAACTATCTACAATATGAACTACAAAACCATAAAGTCAATGCCTCTAACTAAAAATAGACATTTAGTCCATTTATTTCAAAACTCCATAATTGCATTGTCAATGACTATGAGTAATTGACTAATTGGTATTCCTTGCTGACTTCGTGGTTCAACCAAGCGAGATTACATAAACTTTGGTGTTAAACGGCACAAGATATCTAGTACGTGGCCTAGGTACTAGTTTGCCACCAAATGGCGGTCCAATTACGGACGTGTGTCCGTTATATCATAATATAGTGACATTTTAAACGGTAAAATAAAATGTTATTATGTCTCGATCTCATTTCGAAGTTAAATCCATTTACTGAAATTAATTGTCACATACAAGTATTATAATAACTTATGTGGACATCATCCAATTTAATACGTATATAAATCCAAGACTTAAGAGTAAATTTTTTGCATGCATAATTTTAGACTTTTATATATGAGGTACCAAAAAACGTAGTAATAAGTGATAATATAATAACCTAGGGTGTGAATGTGTGATGTAGCACAATCTTAATGAAAGAAAATTGATATGGTTGGATTTCTACACTCAAAAAATTTCAAATAAAAGAGTAACTATACGTAATGAGTTAATGACCGCATTGATTATTATTTCATTAGAATTCATTAGCATTCTTATCTAAGCCTCTAAGGTAAATAAAAAAAAAATGCATATGATTGCGCATGCAATGCCATTTCATATACGTAGTACTTCGTATATGATTGTCCAGCCCTTCACAATCCATCTATATATATAATTGAGATCATGTGAGAAAAATCAAATTAGATTACAAATATGAGTGCATACGAGAAAAATCTGAGAAGCACAAGTGTAACATGTAATAAAACATATTCATAAATCATGTCGTTCTTGTACATATACTCTGTATTTGTATAATGAGCATTGTATACTCGTCTTAGCTTTGTCCATAGTTCAAGAGTTGCGACTATGATGACATTTGTTTTGGAGTCTTTTTAACTTGAAAAAAAGAATAAATAAATACGCCATATTAAGTGATTGAGGACAAAGTTGGCCCTTATCTTTAGTAGCTTAATAATTTTGTTAGGGATAAAGTTGGTGACATTAAAAGAGGAGATCGAGGGGTAGTTTGAAGCCCTCACAAAATCCATTCTTTCATTTCCACAAAATGTTATGTCCCCAAAGTAGTGTTGAAAATGGACGTAAAGTGTCTATCTAAATTAATTTGGAGAATGAAATGAGATTATACTGTATTAAAGCCTAAAGGTGGTTATAAGTTGGTACATTATTTTGTAGGGCAGTTTTATTGACATGCATCAAATGAAGCTAAATAAACAATATTATTTGTACGGTCACTTAGCTAGCTAGCTAAGCTAGGTGGTGCCCTCAAAGTTCATATGATCTGATTTTCATGTTATATTATCGATAGATGTTCTAAGAATAACTAATGCAATGTTGCAGTGGCTTCTGAAATTAGATTTAATGTGTCACTTTAGACCGTTAGAATGTTATACGAGTACGAAGTATATGTGAAATTTATTGAGCTGAGCTGAATTGAACTTAACTAAACTAAAGTTAACTTATTAGAGCTAAACTGAACTGAACTGAAAATAATCATATAAGAACATGCCCTTAGTCAAACAAATTGGTTCAATTGGTAAGTTTCTTACCTCACATCGTATGGGTTTGGAGTTTGAATCCTACCAAGTGAGGACACTTGAGAAGTTGGAACTTGGGAGTAGGGATTCCCTTAACCTCTCCTCTACTGTACTCGTAACTCGTAAGTGTCTGGTTTGCATTTATTGGACCGAAAAAACCGTGAGGGTTCAAGTCCAGTATAGGTCCTTATTATTTAAAAAAAATGTAATATGTATATTTGGACATAAATCAACACAGGGATTTGAATAAAAAAAATTTACATCTACAACAAAAACGAGTACGTACTCCCACACTAAAAATATTTTATTGAGACAGAGAAAATTTCCGGTCAAAATTCAATTTAGCTCGTTAATTTAATCTAATGCTTGAATAAACATTATTATATAGACTATATGCCCGGATGTAAAGTGCACTCAAGATTACGATCATTTGATGATTGAATGAGAAGTAATCATCAAATTGAGTAATAAATATACTTAGATACATCTTGCATGAGAGTGCAAAGGAGAATCCCCTAACATTGAAATCATGCATTTAAAGCAATAATTGAGAAAATGAGAACCTTCCTACACAATATCTCCATCTAGTTCAATTTAGCAAGCATTACTAGATGTGTCAAAATCACATCCGATTTAACTCAAAATCGAGCCGAAAAAAAATCCAATTAAGATTTTAATTCGCGTGGACACAAAAAATTTAGCATGACTTAAGTTTAAAAACAAACCTGATCCGAACCGACCTTACCGAACCCGATCCAGACATCTAAATTAACACCTCTAGGTATTGTTGGACTTAAACATAACCAGTATATTGAGACATGTGTTTGTCTGTATAATGTACGGCTATGCTACTGTTACTTTCTATTTAAGATGCTTATTTTTCAGTTTATTGAGACACTATATCGTATTATACATGCATGGTACACTAAAAAAATGTACAAGAGGGTGTTAAAATCCGTAATTAACCTCTTGGGTCAAATCCATGTAATGCTCCATCTCATTTAAAAAATTTATTGGTGTTATAAATATTGAGTAGAATATTAAAGAACGAAAGAAGTATAATAAAGGAGAGAGTTCCTTTTTGGTAGTCTTGATGGTTTGAATTCGTCCGGCTTAGGCATCAACTATTCTTTCTTCACTTAATAACGCAAGAATTTTATGCAGGACCATATCACTAACATTTAGGGACAATAAAAATAAAGAAAGTGATGTTTGTTCCTGAAGATTGATATGTTACCAATAAGTTACTAGTTTCTCACTTTCTTTTGTTCTTTGGAATAGAAAAAAGGATTATAAAATGATAAGATAGTAACACAAAGTGTGCCTCTTTATTTTTTTGTCTACAAAAACGTAAATTACACTGATTTATCACATACACATTCAGATTAGATGATAATTAATCTCTATTTTATTATTTTTTAGATTATTATGGAACATTAATCTACTTCATTCATCCTTATAATGGTTATCTAGTTTGAGTGTACTTCAAGGTTGGATAGGCCGGGTTTATTATAATCGAGTCAGTTATAAAGTTAAAACCAAGGTTAAATTAAAACCTGTTAAACCTTTCTTGTTGTATGATCAAATAACGAAACCTAAACGCTTTTAGATTATATTAATAAACGATGGGATTAATCCATAACTTCGCTTTATATGATTAGAATCACTAATTACTGTTAAGATTTTGAAGACAATTCTAGATACTAAAACAGAACTTGCACAAATACACTTTTTAAAGTGACAAAAATATAATAAAGCAAAAGTTTCCTACTGTAATACTGTGATACTGTGATAATGCCACTAGCTATATACCTTACCCCTTGTAGGATGAAATCTTATACTATGAAAAACTCTCTCATCTTATTTTAGCAATCATTTTGTTTTCTTAAACAGCAACCCAATTTTAATTAAAAGAAGCAGAGCATAGATACCATACCTACATGTCACTTAATAAACTTGGTACATAGGTCATAGTCACTGGTCGATGGCCTTGAGCTACCTCTACGGTGAAAGTTTTCACATAGAGTCCTCATCCTCTTTAGAGCAAGACGTCCTCATTAAGAAGATCCTTATCATGCATGATCCAGATGGACGCGAACTTGATTCAGAGATGTTGCTTCGAGTTATTGAAACAATCATGCATCGCGCTACTGCATCACAAGTAAATTTTAGCTCTCTTATAGCACCTGCTTATTTTGGGATTAAGGCTTTGTTGTTGTTGTTGTAATAGTAGTATAAATAACACCTGCTTGCCAAATTATTTAGGTGTCCACTAAATTAGTTTAAGTCTTTTGCTGCCACACATTTGTTTCAATGATGTAACAACAAACATTTAACATTAAAATTGAATAAGCATAAATGTTAAGTCCATCACCCAAAAGACATACAGATAGAGCGAAAAAAGCTGAAAACAAAAAAATTGATACATTAATAAATTAAGCCTGGTGTCATGGCAGGTGTTTGTTCAGCAGCAGGACCCCCTTGATCTAAGCACCGCGGTAGAAGAATCACAAGATCTACTAGAAGACTCGATATATAAGATATCAAGCGAGGTTTATCTCTTCAAACTCAGGACTGAACTTTACTTCCTACGTCCCAAAATGAACTCTGCAATTTCCATTTAGGGGTGTTGCAAAAAGAACTATTCATAATCTTTGAGCTAATCCCTAGTGTGAAGTTCAATTTGGGACGAAGAAAATCCTGTTATTTGGTGATTGATGTGGTGAATATACAAAATGACAGATACTCTGCAAGTGCTATGGAGATGAAAATGTGCACGAAAGAACATTAAGCGTGTTTGACTTACTTGGGAAATATAGATGGGATGCAAAACTGCTTCTAGCTCTTTCAGCTTTAGCAACAGTCTTTGGTGAATTCTGGATCATAATGCAGTCACAGAACAAGAACCTGTTAGCTGCGTCGATTGCATTACTTAAGCATTTTCCAGACAGCAACATTTTTGAGCCAATCTTTAAAGCATTGACCTCATTAGTTAAAACAATGGTAGAAGTCATTAGGCGTGTTTCACAGTTTGAAGGTCTACCAATAACCTATGTAGAACTGCAGGATGATACTGTAACTACTACAAAATCGTTAATGTATGTTGCTGCTTATTGGATCATCAGGAGTATTATTGTCAGCATTTCTATCGTTACAAATTTGAGAGCCATCGAAGATGATCAAGTGCACCCTCTTTCCTTTCAGTTATGCAGTTCATATTTATTTCTACCAGTGCTTATATTTTCAAGTTTTGCAATAAGAATATACAGAAAAAATATTCTATGCCAAACTTATGAATAAGGAGACTGACTGTTAAACCGGATTTTTTGACTTCAGGGATCCATATTCAATATCAAGTGCTGTATGGGAGATTGTAAGTTTAAGAAGCAAGATTAACGGCATTGGCTCTCAGCTTAGAACACAGGTAGACGCCTGCCAGCAACAGACAGGTATGTAAATTAGTAAATACGAGTATAAAATAGTCTCTAAAATATATTTAGTAAAAAATTTAAACTTGTACTGTGACAACTAAATCCAGACCGAGGTAGTATTCTTATCTTAACAACTATTGGTTCATTATCTGGCTCAAAATGCAGAGCAGAAGATGCACAGGAAGCTCATGAATACATTACAGGAGCCGGACATTGACAACCAAGAAACCCTTCGGATGTTATTTGGACTGAGGAATGACTTGCCGCTAAAGCAATCATCTATGCAAGCAAAGGTTTCCTGACTTTAAATCACTATTCCCAAAATTTCAGCAAAGAAAAATACATTATTTTTGTTACTTAGACTTGTTGGTGATCTATATTCTATGTAGCCCAAGTAAACCAAGAATATATGACCACATTAGATTGAGCTTAATAATGAAACCTATCATGCATACTAATCCAAATTGAGATTCAGAGTATTCAGCAGATATCACAAACATCATACAGAGTAACAATTTCTTATGAATGAAAAGAATTAAAAGATTACTAATCATAATTTTTGTTTATTAACAAGAAAAGGTTTGGAGAACTACATCAAAATTTTCCTGATAATCTGAGGATAACTTAATTTAATTTTAACGAAAGACTAACTGCCATATAATCTGTTTTTGCTGTTAAGAGGATAACTTGTCCTCCATTCTTGTACTTACTGCAACTTGATCAGAGTCAATAAAATATCAATTATTTTCCAAGGAGATTTCAACAGGTTTTTACCTTCTTGTGACAGGTTGGAATCACCTCACTGAAGAACAATGTGGTTGTTCTGCTGATTTCAAAACCAGAACTCCTGCCTGTGCATGAATTGTTTTTACTGGTTCAGCAGACATATGATCATCCTCTCCATGATAAGCAAGATAGAAGCTATGATATCCTGTGGGTCCCCATATCAACTTCCGAGAATTGGAGCAACAATGAAGTCACCATATTCAATGTTATATCAAACTCCTTGCCTTGGTACTCAATTCGACAACCATGGTTACTCAGCTCAGCAACAATCTACTATGCAAAAGAGGAATGGAAATTCGACGAAAGGCCCATTATGGTTGCCTTGGACCCTACAGGTATGATAACTAACTTCGATGCTGCTGACATGGTATGGATTTGGGGTGCCAAAGCATACCCCTTTTCAGCCTCAAGAGAAAAGGACATGTGGAGCACAGAGAAATGGAACCTGAGACTCTTACTTGACAGTATTGACCCTTTGTTCACCATGTGGGTATGATCTTTGCTCTGAAATTTTGAACTCTGTTCTGATATAATTGCTGTAAACTTGAACACTGAGTCACTGACTGTGATTTCATAATAATGTCAGGTAGAAAAAGAAAGAACAATTTGCATTTACGGAAGCAGTAAGCTCGAGTGGGTAAGACAGTTTAGTGCAGAAATTAAAGATATTCAAAGCTTAGCTGCACAACTTGAGGTGATTTATGTTGGTAAGACAAATCAAGGTGTTCTAGTAAGCAACATAGTCTCTTCCATAGAAAAAGAGAAGCTAAGTCACACTCTTACTGTGTCCAAGATATCTTTGTTTTGGAAGCGCCTTGAAAGTATCAGACGATCAAAACTCAGGCTCCAACAGACCTCTGACACTGATAATATTCTAAGAGAGGTAAAAGAATTGCTAGATACCTGTAAAGATGATAACGATGAAGATTGGGTGATCTTTGGTAGGGGTTCTTCAGCAGATATTGTAAAGCTTCATGGTAATGAATGGACTCAGTTCTTGAGTAAATACTCGACATGGAAAAAGTATCTGCCAGAAATTGGTTTGGTAGATGCAATTAGACTTTCTCAGGAACCTCCCCCAACTGAGCCATGCTCCCACTCAAATATGATAAGATATAATAAAGAGCTAATGGAAGAAACTGTCATTTGTAAGAAGTGCAAGCGTCCAATGGAGAAGCTAATTGCCTATGATGTAGTGTAGGTTTTCCAAATAAGAATAATAGACTTTCTAACTGTTGTTTAAGTAACAATAAATGCAACTCCGTGTTTAGGAAGATGTAGCTAATAAAAATCCAACTCCATATTGCTTAAGGTTTATTCAGTTCAATCTCTTGTCAAATGTTTATTGTCTCTTGAAACATAGCTAGCTAACTAAAAATAATCCCCGCAAATTCGATGAAGGTAGAATAGTACCAAGCTGTTTCAAAGGGCAGCAACAAAGCCAATGCACAGTAAAATTTCTAATTTTGCTTAGGTAATAGCTAAAAAAATACCTGGTAATTTAGTGGATATTGTAGACAGCACAGTCCAGGTTTTTCCTGCTTCAGCAGTACAGCTGATGCATTCTTCATCCGCCTTTCTTCTGATAAAGTGGTGATCATGCCATCAGTAATAATTGGTGCATGAAACAAAATAACAAGCATGCTTAATGATGCACTTTTCTAATAGAACTATGGATGTCACAGATCATGTAATAAGATCCATTTTTTGAGACAATGATTTAGACCAGCAATAATTTAAAAACATTGATATATTTCATCACATACATGGACCTTTTAATAGGACTGCCACTAAATAGTACTCGTACTTGTATATCAGTTCATCCTCGGATTATAGTAACATTGAACAGGGATTTTGTAAATACTAGCAAAGATATAGTTTGAATGATCCTAAGGCTGTTTTTTTTAATCAGTAAAAAGCTACAGCATAATAAACATCAAAAGGGCAAGCAAGCATGAGGTTTCAGAAAGCATTGAGATCCTTGTAGCAGCTGAGGCAGGGTAGATGATTCTCAGGGAGCGGATTTTTAGTTCGCTCTGATCTCAAGGACTACTTTAAGTAATTTTCAGCAAAACTAGAAACATTTTTGGTGTTACTTACAAAAACAGATGGACATGTTGGGTGAAATATGCTAGGATGGGAAAATCTTCTCTGCAGTTCACCTATGTTACATGTATTCTACCAAATTTACTTCTAAAATGGAGATAAATCACCACCATATAAAAAAAAGAGTTAGCCTCAATAAATTAGTTATCTCTGAATATTCGACACTAACACTGGGCAAGCCAGTGGTTATGGAACAGGATAGGCATGTTATACTGCAATTTAAGAAGCAGTAAAATATTAATATGCAAAGCTGACTTTTAAGTGTACATATTATATCAATATATCATAATTAGAAGCATAATACACTAGCTTTAGAGATTGATCCTCGACATAGGGAATTCTCTTTTCAGTTATCTTCTCAGCTTTTTCTATAACCTAACTACATATAGCATGCTCATAACAAAAGTAACGCACTAAAATTGTGTACTTATTATGATCAAAAGAATGTTTTCCGATTATGCGTCTCCTAAGAGGAAAGGGTTGCTGCTTTTTGAGATTCTAGAGTCATATTACAAGAAATATGCTGAAAAACCTATAAGAAGTCTTTCATTCAGGCAAAATATAATACAATAAAATTATGTGATAGTTGTGACCAGTTAAGATTTCAGAATAAAGAATCCCAGATTTCTCAGACAGTTTAGCCATCAAAATACCCATTACATAAAAAGAGGAAAAATGAGAATTCAAGAAGACGAATCGATCTCAGGCAGTAATAGTACCAAAACCATTCAAGTTTCTTAGCATAAGAATCTTTAGACTATCTATATTCAAAGAAAGGACAACTTACAAAGCCAGTCAAGTTCTTTTCCTAAAATTCTTAACCTTGCCAGTTGATCAAAACTTTTGACCCTGTTACAAGCAAGGTAGTAGGTTCATTTGACCTTTATTCCAAAAACTAACCATCGGATGAAACTATAAAAGGTATAGAAGGAGAAATATAAAATCAGCAGCTCATTTATTAAAATCCAAATTTACCAAAACAATGGCAAGTTCTACTGCACCTGGCAGGAAACATCGGTTCAGAGGTGATAGACATTTGTTCTCGGCTTCTGATGACACAACAATGCTGAACCAACTTCGAGCCACACATGCCCCTGATGGCCGTGACATTGATGTGAAACCTTTACTTCACATCATTGAGGACATCTTTTACCGTGCTGCACCCACTGTCCCTGGCTCTACTCAGGTACAGAATCCCATACTATGCAACTCCATATATAATATTATCTGTGATACACATAAAGTTGGCTGCTTTGATTATAGAAATGTCTGCAATTGAACATGTAACAGGGAGATCAAGCACACATGGATGCTCTAGATGACAAGGCATTCCAAGCTGGTTATGGAGAGCTGATAGAACTATTGGCATTCACCATAAACAAAATCTCTAACGAGGTTAGTTATAATCTCAGAAGCTGTTTAACTAGAAACAAGAAAATCTCATATATTATGAAGATAACGAAAAGAGCAGCATATAGCAGTGTATTAAAACTATACCTTTATGTAAAAACATAGAGGATCCATATTGTCATTTCGATTAAGTGTTAGTATCAGAAGAAGATATTTGCAATGACATCAAACAGTGGGTCTGCTCTTATAAAAACAAACTAGAATAAGACATCAACCAATAGGGATTAACCTGATATGGAGTGAAATTCTTATTACAGATAATTTGCAAATGTTCTGGAAGTGGAGATGCACATACAACAACTCTGTCAATATTCAACATGGTCTCAAGCTACTCTTGGGATGCAAAAGTGGTCCTTGCTCTTGCAGCCTTTGCTACGTATTATGGTGATTTCTGGTTAATTGCCCAGCTCTACACTGTAAACTCATTGGCAAAATCTGTTGCAATCCTTAAGCAACTTCCTGAGATAATGGAGCACCCAGATAGCCTCAAACCCAAGTTTGAAGCAATTGGCAATTTAATCAGAGCCATGGTAAACGTTACCAAATGTATCGTGGAATTCAAGGAGCTCCCACCACAGTACATAACTGCAGATACACCGGTATATGAAAGTGCTGATGCTTTGATCCCGACAGCTGCTTACTGGATCATCAGGAGTATACTGGCCTGTGCATCACAAATTGCGGGTCTAATTAGCATGAGTAACGAGTATGTGATCCTCCCCTTGCTTTTTATGAGTCCAATCTGTAACAACTCGATCATTATTTGAACATCTCTTAAGCTTTTATTTTAAGGAACATGCTAATTTATGCTCTCTTATAGGATGAATAATTTGAGTAAACCTACCATATTATCACTAATACAAGACATCTTAGTTCATAATATTAGCTATGATGCTTATAAGCCATCATTGAAAAATCTATGAAGAGAACTAACATGCAGATAAACTATTCAAGAAGTGATAAACAAGTCAGCAGATATTTTAACTTAAAACAAAATTTTGTTACTAAATTCATACTTCACAGTTTTTGTTTTATCTATTTTAGATTTTCATCTTGAAACTTCACAAGCAGTTAATATGCTAAAATAATGCTTGGATACAATCAGGTATATATCATCAACAACAGAGGCTTGGGAGCTGTCAAGCTTAGCTCATAAGGTCAGCAGCATATATGAACATCTACGAAAGCAGCTAGATCTCTGCTACCAACACATTGGTAAGCTAAAGCTACATGCAATATGTAGCAGACATTACCTTTCACCAATTATTGAGATATATGTATTGAAATAATCACAATGCACATAACAATAATGTATACTCTATGTACATATTATGCTTGTATTCTGCAAGACTAATTAAATTTTCTTGTGTAATGCAGATGAAAAGAAACATATAGAAGCATACCAGCTGCTTATTCGCACATTTGAGACACCCCATCTTGACAACATGAAAATTCTCAGGCTTCTGATTTATTACAAGGACGATCAACTGCCCCTTTGGGATGGTTCAGGAAACAAAAGGGTTTGTTTACTGTTTACTCCTCTGCTCCTGTCTGTTGTTGCTATAGCTAAATTTTATTTTACACAAAAGATCGAGAAGTTTATGATTAAGGTTAAGAATTGAGCAGTTTATAACTGCAAATAAAATAGCTTAGCATTGACAAAAACACATTCTCATACAGGTAAGCATAGATGTATTGAGGAGAAGAAATGTTCTACTACTAATTACAGACCTGCAGTTTTCTCATGAAGAACTTTCAATTCTTGATCAAATGTACCAAGAATCAAGGCAACACCCAGCAAGGGTGGAAAGTCAATATGAAGTAGTGTGGCTCCCGGTGGTCGACAAATCTTCCCCTTGGGATGATAAAAAACAAGAACAGTTTAAAACTCTACAATCAGTGATGCCTTGGTACACTGTTTATCACCCTTCAATGATTGACCCTGCAGTTCTTAGGTATATAAAGGAGGTGTGGCACTTCAGCAAGAAGCCCATGCTTGTCGTCCTTGATCCACAAGGTCGAGTCACTAACCCCAATGCTCTATACATGATGTGGATTTGGGGGAGTCTGGCATTTCCTTTCACTAGAACAAGGGAAGAAGCTCTTTGGGCAGAAGAGAAATGGAGGCTCGATTTGTTGGCAGACGCCATTGAACCAATGATCTTCCAATGGGTATGACAGTCCTATGCTTCCTTTTCTTAAATCCTTGTTTTATCATTGTTTATAATAATGCATACATTATAGTTCTATAGTGTACAAGCAAAACATCAATTTACAGATATATGACATGATTAACCAGCATCTGTTATGCATATACAAGTGCATCATTTATCAAACAGATAAAAATGTAATATAAAAGTGTAGCGAATAGTCAATGTTGTAAGAGCATGAAGTCTTGTTTTTTAATCAGCTCATGAGTGTACTTTGTAACAGATGCAAGACCAGAAATATATATGTATGTACGGAGGAGAAGACCTGGAGTGGATACAGAAATTTACCGCCAAACTACATAATACTGCACAAGCTGCTCAAATTTCACTCGAGATGTTATATGTTGGTAAAAGCAACCTCAAGGAAAAAATCCGTAAGATCAATGATGAGATTACTGCTCAGGGCTTGAGCCATGTACTGCCTGATGTAACTCTAGTGTGGTACTTCTGGGTGCGGCTAGAGAGCATGTGGCACTCCAAGGTACAACAAGGAAAGACGGTGCAGGATGACCCCATTATGCAAGAGATAGTTACAATGATGAGCTTCGATGCAGGTGATCAAGGGTGGGCTTTGATCAGCAGGGGGGCGACAGAGATGACCAAAGCCAAGGGTGAGACCATCATGATGTGCTTGGATAAATTTGAAGAATGGAAAGAAGATGTCCCGGTGAAAGGCTTTGTGCAAGCAATAACCGATTATTTGCAAAGAAACCAAACACCACACCACTGCAACCGTCTCATTCTACCAGGCACAACTGGGAGCGTTCCAGACAAGGTTGTTTGTGCAGAATGTGGCCGTGCCATGGAGAAATTTATCATGTATCGCTGCTGTACTGACTAAGAAATCTCGTCACTCTTCCACAATAAGAAACATAGCACAAGAATAAATTGAACCTAACCATATTTCCATTATAACTTGTCATTTGTTGTAAATCTAGTACTAATACAGTTTGTAACTTAGTAACGCTTGAATCTTTGATGTAGCAACACAGCTGATATAGTTTGATGTAAATTAGAGAGTTGCAAGAAGATAAGAATGAATTAATGTCTCAATAAATTCCGAGTTTTCGATGTAGTAGTTTGTTTAACCAACTTTAATCTTCTTCATACATTATACATTCAAGTTTTCAAGAGTCCAAAATTAAAGTCCAAAGTCCAGTATTCCTCAACCAAGTCTATGTATCGCTTAAACCTTGAACATTTCTATTCGCCACACAAGTGCAATGAACAAAAATGTGAAACCCTATAATTTACAAAATTTAATTCTATGTTTACCAAATTTAAAGAAATACACATTTTGTAATATTATTTTATTAAGTTCAATTCAACTTCAATAACATCAAATCCAACATCTTAAAACATCATTAAGAAGTTTTAAATGTACCAAACCAAGTTCAAAACTTTCAAGAATATTCACAAGATTACAGATTCAAAAAAACAAGTTTTGAACATGAAAAAAAAAACTTATTTGCATCCAAAAACATGAATTTCAATTCAATTTAATCAGAATCAAATGTATTAAAATTGTAAGTATCGAAAATGTACCAGTAGACAGGTAACGCGATGAAAGTAAAGAGATTAATAGATTACTCCATTCATCGAGCTGTTTAAGACTGGCAATTTTAATCAATTTATGCTTCGGAAACTAGAACACTTCTCATTTACAGGGAGAGAGTTCACCATATGAAGCAACAATAAATTCAATTTTAATTACAAAATTAAATGTCACAAATTCGAACTTCAAAATGCAAACTACGAATCGAGAATTTAATCGCAGTTGCAAAAGATTTGAAAAAAATCAAATCGAAGTTGAAATTGCAGAATTATTAATATATGCTCCCCTTGACACGTTCATCGGAATCGAAAAAAGCCGATTAACGCAACGCCTCGTGAAGCAATTTAAAGAAAATTGATGAATAACAATATAAAATGCAGGAAAATGTTGATTGAAAATGATGAGAAACAAAAAAAGAGGGAGGTTGAAGACGATGAATTAGGGTTTCTTTGAATAGGTTGAAGACGATTTGGGAAAAGGAAGATTGATTTGGGGTTTTATAACAGAGGTTGGAAATAAGGGTTCTTGGAGCCTTCGAGGACGATGGAAAATTATGGGCCTTCTTTCAAGATCACGGCCCAATCTTCAAAGTGAACGACCAATTTTTTTGTAAGGGGCCTAGCCGCCTTGGGGAGTCAACGTAAACGATGGGAACATCATAAACTAGTTATTTTCGGAGATGGAGGGATAGCTCAAGTGGTGAGAGTTTTTCTTCCGGTTTTAAAGAATTTTGGGATCGATTTTCACCCCGTTTTTGTGCCTTTCAAACACCAAAAAAAATAGTTAGTTATGTGCGATGCTTTTATTTTATTTTTTTTATTTTTCCCTACTCAGTATCGAGACCCGGAATTAAAACCAGTATTAACCACGTCTTAAATTTAGCTTATTATATAAATGAACCCCACCTCCTTTATTAAATCTTATATTTATTTATTCTTCTTTAAAAAAAATGACAAGTTTTTCCAAGCAAATTAAAGCTAATTTGTTTGGCCAAACTAATTACATTTTCTAACTCCAATAGTCAAGCTAGTAAGTAGGGATTATTTAATATTACAATCAAGTCTCTATCTACAACCATTGGAGTTATAGCCTGTTCTCATTTATTGAATTGAATTGAATATTTTATGAGAGAATGAAATTAGGAACTGAACTGAATATTTTATGACAGAATGAAATTAGGAAATGAACTGAATATTTTATGAGAAAAGGAAATTAGGAACTAAACTAAATAGAACTTAAGCTGAAGTGAACAACCATTAATACTATTATTCAAACACTATTAATAAGAGTTATTTTAAACTTTTAAAAAGGTAAAAAAAAGGAAGAGAAGAATTTTACTGAATCTATACCTCATGTAAAGGATAAGGAAATCCCCACTAAAATAATAGTAGTTGAATTTGATTTCATGATTTATAAGCTACAAGGTTAAACCTTTTACCTAAATACCATTTTTTGTTAACCTTATTTTTACTTATTAAACAATAAATAAGTTCACATTAGATTCTCGCTAAATATATTTTATTTTATAATGAAAAACAAAATAAATTATAAATACACATGATTACAAATTTAACAAGACCCCAACTAATGTATTTTTCCTTTATAGATTATCTTACACATAAGGTCAAAGTTTGGTCAAATCCGACAACCAAATTAGATCAGATAAGTAAACATATGGTAAACTAAACAAACCCTAAATCAAACATTATTTAATAATGGATGACACATAATTTGTTAATAATTGAGAATGGCATAGACCATGTAGTTAATAACTTGAATATGCATGCTTAGTATTGAAATGATACATTTCCAAACTCTTGTATTGAAATTCGTCTACATTATTATGTTTTTAGCTCAATTTCATTTCCCACTATTTTTAGGGTTCAAATCTTGCCAATTCAATCAAAGGTGTTTGGAAGACAAAAGTGGTAATCCTTACCATTACAACCCCCCCCCCCCCACCAAAGTAGGGGTGTTCAAAAAAACCCGACCCGATTTCCCGATGACTCGGTAAATACCCGACAGGAAATTTGGGGAAAAATGCTATTTTTTCGGGACGGATACCCGACCCGGGAAAAATGCTTGTTATTCGGGTCGGGACATGGGCCGCATTTTATAATTCACGGGTACCCAAATTCTTCGAAATAAATTAATATTAAAAAAATCGCTACTAAGCCCAGCCCACAATCCCCACATGCCCCTTCTGTTTTAAAACAAAATTAGGGTACGGTTCCTTCCTCACAAGTCACAATCGCCACTCTCTCTCTTCCCCTCTCTCTCTCTCTCTCTCTTCCTGCCTATCTCTCTCTTCCTTTCCGAGCTTCCTCTCTGTTCCTGCTTCTCTGTCTTTCTTCCTTCCTTCTTATTCCTTGAGTTCCTTCTCTGTTCATCCTACTTCTTTATATATTCTCAAACTATCAAACCTCTTCTCATCAACCGCCTTCTCAACCGCTACTTTGCCCACCTCCGTCTGAGGCTCGCTGCTGCTTCGCCTAACTGCGTCGTCGGTGGTCGCTGCGTGCTACTTCGCCCAACAATGTCGCGGTGGTCATTGCGTTGGAGTGTGTTCTATGTTTCAAGTTGCAACTGTTGCAAGACTTGCAACAGTACCTTGGGAGCTAATTAATTACAATTTCTAATTATATTTTCTTATATAATTAACTGTTGCAAGACTTGCAATTTCTAATTATATATTTTTTTCTTCTAATTCTTTGTATGTTTCAAATTTTATTATTATTATTGAAACAAAGCTTTGTGTAATTGGTTATTTTGTATCTTGGTTGTTCGATTGTGTGGAGTTTGGATAGTAGATCTAAATTGTTTTTCAATTTTTTACCTTTTGGGTGCAAATTAATTACAATCATTAAAAAATCCGGGTACCCTATGTCCCGACCCGAATAATTCGGGTACCAAGATATTCGGGTCGGCACATGGTGACATGGGACTAATAAATAAGTACCCCAAACTCTGGGTACCCGGTTACCCGAAAACCTGGGGTACCCGGATTTGAACACCCCAACCCCCAAGCCAATTCCAGCACTCAACTCTTAAATTTTGGACCAATGAATAATGAGGGTTGTAGTCTAAATTACTCTTGTCGTTAAATAAAATATGCATGGTATAATAATTACAACCTTTCATGATAGATAAGGTGAATGCTAGACTTTCCTCATGGATTTCGAAATCACTCTCATAGGCAAGCAAATTGGTGCTCTTAAATGGTATCCTCTCAACCCTTTTCATTCATGTGTTCTCAATTTTCTTGGTAGCGAAGAAGATTACAGACACCCTTGATTCCCTATTTAAGATAATCTTCTAGCCTTCTAGGCATCTAAGGGTAATGACATATCCATCCATTGGAGAAACAAACATCTCCTAGAGCTTCCTCGAGGAAAGGGTGGATTAGGAATACAAAATATGGGAATGTTCAACAGTGACCTTTTGTACAAGTACGGTTGGAGATGATAGAATAACCTATCTAGCCTGCTTAGTATGATATATAATATATATGGGGATAAATACAAGCAATTGCCAGCCTCCAATTAGGAGGAAGGCGAATGATTAGATAAGATGCTTCGAGGATGCATGGTTACGGGGCTACAAGGGTATCGTTCGTGTGGCAACACAAATGAAAAAGCACACGCACCATTCGAAAAGCAAGGCAAAGGGAGTCAAATAGATGCTTCGAGGATGCATAGGTACAAGGACGACCCCCAGCAGCTAAGGGTGATGCCTTGGACATGGACAGATAAGGGATTCAATTGGAACTCTAGCTGAGAAGTCATGGATCCATGTTTTAATAAGAGAGGATGGACTGAGGTTTGAATGAATAAACTCCCTGTGTTTCAGGCTTTTGGGCCATCTGGAATAAGGTTATTTTTCGAAATATGAATCTGGATCTGGCTGCACTAATGGAGACTAAGATTTGGTGGGAAAAAACATATGCTGAAGCAGTGGCACTGAGCAGAACGAAAGGAAACAACAACTGTCAAACAGGGTAAAGACCCCTCTTCATCGACCTGTGGCAAGAATCGGTAGGGTGTGTTCGAGTTATCGTTCATGCGGATGGGGCATGAAATAAGAGCAAAGCACGTGCAAGAATTCCTAGAATCCATACTAGATGAAGCTGCAGAGAAGTTGCTTGAGGGACCATCGTCGAGAAAGACAGGCTATCAGTCTTATGTGAATCATTGCATCCATGCAGTTAAAGGTATTCTTGTGGCGATGGATACTACAAAAAAAAAATCATTATAGCATCAACTAAAATTTGTTGCTATTCACCAAAAATCCGTTGCCAACTCTATTTAGCAACGAGTTGGAAACAAAAATTTGTTGTTGCTAAAAGGCTTGTTGCCATAGGATTTTGGATACCAGTTTCAAAGCAATTTTGTTGCAATATTGCATCAATTTTAATTTAGTTTCCATGATTGTTGCTGTTTTTGGTGCATTCGTTGCCAACTTTGGCAACAGATTACCATTAGTCGTTGCTAAAATTAGCAACAAATTATTAATCTTAGTTTCTAAAATAGCAACAAATTATTAATATTGGTTCCTAAAAATATCAACAAATTATTGAAGTTGGTTCATAAAAAATAGCTACAAATCATAAATATTGGTTGCTATCAACACTACAAGACAAAAACCCAATCCCTATTAGCAATTTGGTTCAACCCGATCTCGGCCTTTACCAATCTGGAATCTCACTCAGGTTAGGTCAACTCGGCTCGACTTTGCTTGTAAGGCTCTTTGAATCCCCAGTCTCAAGAATCGCATTTGGTAGGAGTCGAACTTGTGACCTCAAAGTCAGATGGTGAATCTCTTACCAACTATACTAAGTACTATTTGTTTACTTCTATGCATATAATTTATAATAAGTGAACGAAATATTAGAGACGAAATTGAAAATTTTGTCTCCAAATTAGGGACAAAATAAAAAATCTGTCTCTAAATGAGAGACGAAATTGAAATCCGTGTCTATTTGATGTCATTATAGCAACAAATAATTTTATACATTATAGCAAAAAGTGGCCTACATATAAATTAACAACAATATGTAACACAACTCATTTCCAATGGCAACAAATAAAATAATACGTTATCAATTAGCAACAATAATTTAGAAGACTTGTTTCTAATGGAAACTATTCAAAAATTCATCGCCTTTGTTTGTTTCTAAATCAATACAAATAAAATATTTATTGTCATAGTTTGTTACTATTTGGCAACAAAAGAAAAATATGATGCCATCTAGTAACAACTAGTAAGACAATTTATTTTTAAAAGCAACAAATCAAAAACTGTACCCATTGTTTATTAAAAAACTAAAGCATAAAATGTCGCTTTTAATTAGGCAATGAAAAAATTTAGATTCGTTGCTATTTAGCAACGTTTTAAAAATTTGTTGCCAAACTTAGTTGTTAAAAAGATTTTATTTTTGTCATGAGAACCAAATCCAAGAGATCCAAGTGAAAACGGATTGCCAGCTAGTGATCTAGCTAGTTCCTAAAATCATCATCAATGGGACCAGAACAGCTACTGTGGTACCTGGTTTTTAGTGGACAGAAATTAGTCTATAAAAGGTTCCACTTAAGTGTCTGATAAGACTTATAAACAAAACGTAGAGTCGCCACCTTATTTTTATCCGAATAAGGACGGATTTTAGAACAGCCAATTTTAAGAAATTAAAACTTAATAAAAATCAACTGCTAACTCCGTAATAGGAAATAAGGCACAGGGTTCGGGGTTTAGGTTAAGAGAATCGAACATCTGGAACTCGTCTTCTCTTCCGTTCTATGGAACGGGCTCTTACTATTGCGTTGTCAAAATCAAGTTTTAAGACATATTAACCACAAAAAAAAAAAAAAAAAAATTAATACAAGGTAGGTTTGAGCACCAAAGTTGTGTAGGGGATTATAGGTACTACGCAGCGAAAATAATCATGAATCATATTCATATAGCACCTAACCAAGGACCTCATGCATAACACATAAAGAGTAAGAATTATACCTTTGAAGCGTGATTCCACTAGCAATTCGAGCAAGAACAAGGGAGACAAAGAACCTCAAACGTGATTCCTCTACTTGGTCCACAGGCACAGGTTAAGACCTCCACTAATGCTAGTTAGTCGCGATCGAACTCTTCAATCGACCTTCTACGGAGAGGTGCGAGCAACGAACCACCATAAACCACCACGAACCACCACACGCGCCACCAAGGGTGGCCGGCCGTGAGTCCAAAGGGGAAGGAGAGGGAGCCGTGAATTAGAGAGGGAATAAGGGTTTTGGGATTGGTTGCCTTGATGTCAAAATTCACTGTGTGTGAATTATGACTACTTGATTGCAACCCTAGGCATGGATCTTATTTATAGATCTCATCTCTAAATAAGAGCCCATGTCAAAAGCCCAAAACTTATTTCCAATCTAACTATGCTAGCCCAATCCATTTCATGATTAGTTAATTGCTCATGAGGCCCATTAATGGGCCTCTAACTTGCTTAACCCAATACCCTTGTGTGTGACCTCATAGGATCCATTCTAGCGGGCTTTAGACCATTCGACTAGCCCAAAGATCATCTCTCATAGTCTAGCAACAGATGATGAAGCCCCAAGAGAACGAACTTATTATCTCCATAATAGTGATCCTTGATATATCTAGTAATTGCACTTATCGAAGACACAACTCCTTCAATCTCCCACTTGTCTGAGACAAGTGCGCAATATTCAAATTCCTTAAGTCACTGTGTGTCGATTTGATAATATGATTGCATCTCATGTCGTGATCATATTAGCCTACAAATCTTTTCTTGAAAACTGAGTGAGAATTACAAAACAAATGGTTACTATGTAATCCATTTGAGCACGGCCATGCATTTTCTGAATTCTCCCTCTTCAAGGGGCCAATACACATTCCTAATTAAATAGGTAGACTCTATCCAATCTTGTGGCAACCAAAGCTCCCACTCAACTTCTGAAATAACCGGGAAACACCCTTTATAATCTCCAGTTACGGGCAGACGTTTGAGTGTACCACAGCCATAACATCCATTGAATGAGATCAATGTTCCACTCATGTCAAAGGAATCCACTAATATATCCGGAAGCTCTATACTTGAACTTCAAAGTAGGTCTATAGTTCGATCATGCATCATTCATGCATATCCATGTGATTGACCGAGCCTCACTATGCTCCTATAGCCCATGAAACTGCGCTATCCAATCAATCTTACATGCTAGTCCATTATTAGAAATCATTTATGTCCAATTTAATGATTCTGAACTAGGAACTTAAATAACATATGAATTTAGTTCACCTGTGGGGTTCCATTCACCAGGTCATCAACCTGATGAGCCCATCAATTCATAATTATTTTGGACATTTTATTTAATCTTGAAACCACGATTAAATAAGATTGAAACTTTGTTTCAATTGATAAACATAATTCTGCAAATAAATGTATTACATATGTAACTTGTTTTTCTCCAAAAACAAATACATCTTCTAATTACATTATTTGCCTCAATCCAGTTTCATTAGCATGTTTCTCATGTTTTGGAAATGGAAGGGGTTTAGTAAGTAGAGTTCATGAGACATTCTCATAAACATGAATTTTGCAATTTCTAAATCTTATAATCATTTTCATCTCCATACACTAAGAAGTTTCCTTCGTCCTTTCGCAAGGAACTTTGGAATTTCTAATTTTGTATTCCAACGTTATATTGGATTTTGATTGAAATCTATCATCACTTGTTCTAAAACGTGTGAATCAAATAGACGAGTATAGTCCACGACATGCATGATGCATCCTTTGCATATTGCATGAGGATCATCACTCAACACCTTAATTTCATCAATCTTTCTCAAAGTATTGAATCATTAAGCAATGTGCCATGTTACATGGGATTGAAACTCCTTTCACTATAATGTTGAACCTTATAAGAATCTTATCAATATAAGCTTCTTAACCAAACTCAAACATCAATCAAAACCTATCTCTATAGATTTTGAATCCCAAATGTACTCATCTTCTTCTTCAAGATTTTCATACAAAATGCATTAGCCATCACTTGACCCTTCAAGAAATGAATAATTGCTCTTTGTACTAGACCAAGAAGACTTCATAGCTCCCACTAAACATCTTGTACACACAAGACCTTTTCTTCATTTTACGAGAACATCAAACGATTTGATTTACTCACAAAATTAAGAACACTAACTCCATGATGCTATGCATCCCTAGGATTATTGGATCTTCAAACTTTTGATTGTATCATATACAAATCTTCTTTCATGAACAATTTCAAGAAAGTGTTTTGAAATCCATCTACCAAATCTTATAAGGTAGAAATCACTGAAACATCTTTAATAGATCTTTGCAACGTGACTAATGTAAAGTTTTCATCGTAGTCATAGTCATACTATGAATTAGTTGAATCCTTTAATAAGTCTTTGCTTTAGTTAGAAAACATTTTTCTTTCTTGTCTGTTTTGCTTATAATGGGTCTCACCCAATTAGGCAAATTATTCAAGTGTCATACACTTGCTTACAGATTTAGAATCTATTTCAGATTTCCTGGTTTTTAAACCACTTGGAGTCATTACTTGTCAAATCATCTTTTTTACTTGCATAATCATCATGTTCCAAAATGAATATTTTAGAACTCTTAATCAATATGAAATCATATTTCTTTGGCTAAGTTTTACATATGCTAGTCATCATTGTGGGTTTTAATGCAACAATTGAAACTTATACAACAACTTTGTTTAGTTTCAATGAGAAACGACAATTGACGATGTGCACTTGGAATGTACTACCTTCGACACATGGTTACTATTCCCATTACACTTAATGAGACCACGCGTTGTCACTTGTAACATGAGGTGAATCATGCTCATATTGTTGTTTTGATTCGATTACTTCTCAAATTTCTTCAAGATTTTCAAATCACTTTTCTTGAACTCTTTCAAGGATCTTAAACTTTTTGAGATTCTTATACTCCCACTTGCCTTTTGAGGAGGCACTTTTAGCATAGGGTAAACCAACCATGGTTTGAACCATGTTTGTTTGTTGCTTTTCTCGAACTCTTTTGAGATTTATACTACTCCCACTTGACCTTTTGGAACAATTTCCATAAGGGCACTTACTTGAGCAACAAACATTTTGTGCTAAGTATGATTTGTGTAGTAGTACCCTGTGCTCTGTATAGGAATTGATCGTGCATTAAACGATTTAATACAATATTTATTCCTTGCTTTGTAGAAAGACTTAATAAGAACTTTTCTTATCCATATCACATATGAAGTCTTTGCTACAATTTGATTTGACTTATGTAGTTCGTTTGTTTAGTTTTGTAGCTTATCTTAAAAGTATATCCCTTGAACAATGGTTGGAAGATAGGTAATTTACATTCATTATCAAAATATATCTTATATAGATTGATAGCTCCCTTCATAAACACTTCACAAGGTTTTCTTTCGGAGTTTGTCGTAAAACGATTTCACAACTCTTGGATGTTCATCAAGGTCTTGGCTTAAATTCTCATTATTACGATCATATCGCAATACTTTGAATGTATTGCCAAGTATATGTCTTGACTTAAATTTTCACAATTACAATCATATTGTAATGTAATAATTATCTTGTCAAGTTGATACTGAACTTCATACTGAACATTTTGAAATTTTCAAAATTTTCACTCTTATGCTTCAACTAAGCACGTGTGATCATATCACAAATGAAGTTTTATTGTGCGTCTCTAGTCTTTGAACCTTTGGTTTTCTTACATCAATATGTATTCGACCTTGAGTTCACATCATCATTTCTCTAAATGGTGATTTTGTCAAAATTTCAAATTAGAAAGATAATTACATATATCAATGGATTCATAATCTAATGATATTGAAAGTCCATCCCTTTGGATCTTTCGCATGCAATGTTCATTTTTGTTCGAAATATTTGACATTTTGGAGACAATTCATTTATAGAAATGGTTCAATTATTTCTATCATATAGAACTTTGAACCTATTTAGCAACTCAAAACACATTATGACTCAATGAAGCATTGAATAACATTTATTCCACTTTTTGAATCTTCGATGCTTAGTCAGTACTAACATTGAATGTTGTTTTGATGATGGCAAGAATGAATAACATTTATTTAATTCTAGCCAATAACAAGGTAAGGCGAAATATAGGTTCTACTTGTAAAGTTGCAACTTTTGCTTCCAGACTCGTAGACTCTACTTGTGAAGTAGCAACATTTGCTTCTAAACTTGTAGATTTATTTCTCCTTTAGCCATACTTCTTCATTTAGTTCAACCTCATTCTCAATGAGAGAGAACTAAACAAGACATCATATGTCCAAGAAGTAGCAATGTGCTAAATCAATTTCTATAATATACTTCTTAAATTGGAACATTTCCATTCTTTTACCTTCCAACTATATGAGGTAGTTTCTAATCAATTGGAATTGGTCCATTTAATTTGAAACATTTGTTGTTCATAACAACTTTTAGCATGTAAGTAGTTCTAGGTTTGAGAAGTAGCAACTTGTTTGCATTTCTTGGCCTATAACTTCTTAATGCAATCCTCATATATTCCTAAACCTTTCCCATTTGAGCCACTTAGAACACTTCTCTTAGGTTCAAAATGATGCTTTGCTTAACTACTTTAAGCACATTTCATGATTTTGCTAAGTCTATTCAATCATCATTCACATTAGAGTTTAATCAACTATTTAACTCTTATATAAAGTGGATGAAGAATAGCGTCATTTGATCAACTTTTGATCATAGAGATTTCCAATCACTTTCTTATATTCAATCATATTGAAGATAAGAGATTTTATTGGACTTTTATACTTGTCTTTTAGAGGGTTTGTACCTCCCATCTCATTATATCCCTTGAAACGCTTTTCAAAATGAAGATGTGTTGGCATTTTACTCAAACATTTTGAATAAAACCAACTCTAGACATGTGACATGGATTTTTAAAACTTGCCTTTTAGAACCATCTTAGCAAAATTTGAATATAGGTTTATGGATTATCTTTTAAACTTTTGAGAACGTTTCTCAACTTTATTTTCAATCGAGGAGATTATATATAATAATAAAATTAGAACGACGTGTTACTTGTAAGTAAACGCAATGTTCAATTATGTTTAATAAAAATTAAAGTGCCATAAGCGAATTAAATTGGCAACTTTAAAACATTCATTCAATTTAATTAATCCCTATTGAATAGAATGATTCCAAGATCCTTTATTTGTGCAATAATTGACCGGACTTTGGCCCTACCATCAACCATTACATTTTCAAGGTGAGTAAACTCTTTACTGATTACAACTCTTTGTAATTCTTGGTTGAATAATTAACCATCACATGTTTAATTATTACCCTTAGCTTCAAGGTTCTAAACTCTTTAGGTAACCTTGTTGAGTATAACCAATCAAAAGTGTAAAATTTGTTTTACCCCCACTCCCCTAAGATATAATATGACACCCTGCTTTGGCATGACCCATCATAAATATCAAAGGTTTCATCGGGTTTTTGATTGGAAAAGCTACCTCAATATTACTGGGACCTAGATTTATTATGTTGTGATTATTTAGTGAACTCTAGCGCATCATCAAACAACATAAATAAAATCTAACATGCATAATCTACTAATGCATAAATAAAGCATGACATAGTATGGCCCCTTAATCCTAAGAAAACTAATAAAGCAAAAGCTCCCACTTGAACCTTCATGGATCTCATCCATCTTGCTCCTTTGGGCCTCCACTCCATGGATTCTTGGATTAACGGCAACCTGCAATTCTATTCTATTCTATCTACTACTTAAATAAAATAAAATAAATTACAAAAATACTTAATGGTACGCAGACCGTATTTAGATTACAAAAATACGAAACGATGCGCAGATCGTATTTAGAATCTATGGGCCATACTAGTCTATATAGCAATATATAACATCATATATTATAAAATGCCATATAATAAATCACTCATCATGCTTTCCTAGACTACAACATCGAATGTTCACAGTAAAGGAAACATGGCTCCTAAAATATCTCATATTTTAATTAATTACTGTAATTAGATAATATCATATATTATTCATAACCAATTATAAAATATCATATATTTTAATTTAGGTATGAGATAGAATCAAATCTTATTTTAATTATGGAAGATAAATCATATTTATTTTCCATGATTATCCCAACCTTTGGGAGATTCTATCCTAATTACTTGCCAATCACATATTTTAAATCAATTAATATCCTAAAATAATTATGGGATAATCACATTATTTAATCAATTATTATCCAAATAGAATCTTTTGCTCCATAGTTATCCTATCTTAACAAAATTAACAACTTTAATTTTGTTAATTATCCTTTCAAAATCAAAACTTATCTTTAATTTTAATTTTGAAAACTGATTTTATAAAATAAAAATAATTTTTTTTTTTTTTTTTGAAAATTCGCGTCAGGCACCGTGGTGTGGCCAGCCGAAGCGGGCCACGGTGGCCGCACACCTTGCGGTGTGCGCTGCCCCTGCAGCGACGCGCGGACAGCAACAGCAACACACCTATCGGGGTGGTGCACGGCTGCGCTGCCCCTTTGACTCACCCGTGCCCAGCCCGCCCTCCCTACTGGACCACCACCGGTGCGGCAGTCGCCGTGGCCACGCCACCCAGCCGTGGCTGCCGCACCTCAAATCCCTTTTTTATTTTTATTTTTTTTTATTTTTTTATTTTTTTTTAATTTAAAACAAAATAATTTTATTAAAATTAAAATAAGTGTGGTCCATCCAATTTTAAAATTAAATCATATTCAATTTTAAAATTAGGGTTCTTCATGAATTTAATCCCAATTCAATTTAACTTTTAAATTAAATAGGTTGATCATGAAAAATTCATAATTTATCATGAAATCAATTAGATTAAATTCTTTAAACACAAAACTTTCGAATTAAATCAAAATCAAAAACACAAATTTCACAAATTAGGGTTAATGATTTCGAAAATTTCGAAATATTAAGGGGGGGGGGGGGTTTCGAATTTTTTGAACTTGACGGGGCAATTATCGGATCTTTTAGGCCTAATATGGAGCAAATTAAACACCTTTAATGATTCTATATTGTTAAATCACATTTAATATAATAATTGACCCATAATTAAATTATTCTCCCTCCTAATTGAATTAAAATTGTGGATCAACAAAGGTTTAATACTCAATATATGTAATTGCAAGAGGCTAACTGATACCACTGTAGGGGATTATAGGTACTACGCAGCGGAAATAATCATGAATCGTATTCATATAGCACCTAACCAAGGACCTCATGCATAACACATAAAGAGTAAGAATTATACCTTTGAAGCGTGATTCCACTAGCAATTCGAGAAAGAACAAGGGAGACAAAGAACCTCAAACGTAATTCCTCTACTTGGTCCACAGGCACAGGTTAAGACCTCCACTAATGCTAGTTAGTCGCGATCGAACTCTTCAATCGACCTTTTACGGAGAGGTGCGAGCAACGAACCACCATAAACCACCACGAACCACCACACGCGCCACCAAGGGTGACCGGCCGTGAGTCCAAGGGGAAGGAGAGGGAGTCGTGAATTAGAGAGGGAATAAGGGTTTTGGGATTGGTTGCCTTGATGTCAAAATTCACTGTGTGTGAATTATGACTACTTGATTGCAACCCTAGGCATGGATCTTATTTATAGATCTCATCTCTAAATAAGAGCCCATGTCAAAAGCCCAAAACTCATTTTCAATCTAACTATGCTAGCCCAATCCATTTCATGATTAGTTAATTGCTCATGAGGCCCATTAATGGGCCTCTAACTTGCTTAACCCAATACCCTTGTGTGTGACCTCATAGGATCCATTCTAGCGGGCTTTGGACCATTCTACTAGCCCAAAGATCATCTCTCATAGTCTAGCAACAGATGATGACGCCCCAAGAGAACGAACTTATTATCTCCATAATAGTGATCCTTAATATATCTAGTAATTGCACTTATCGAAGACACAACTCCTTCAAGTTGCACTACGTACCGATCATAGTGAGATTTTGAATTCACTCACGGATCAAAACCTTCGTAGTTCGGACAAATGCCATGTTTTAAATAACCAATTCCATTGGGTTTTTAATTTGGGTTGTTGACATAAACGTCATTTTTGTAAGTGGGATTTTAGTGATCTTTGACGGATTCACTCATAAAAGTAAAATGAACCACCTTGGTTGAGGAAAATCACCCCGATTAGTGATCACCAAAAATGTCTTTTGAACAAGACAATTCAACAAATGCGTCCCAATTGACGAATTTTAAGTGGGTCAAGGTATTTTTTGGAGTGAAACTGTAAGGGTTCACTATATAATCTCACTTTGGGTTTAAATTCACTCAAGGGTAATTTTGTAAGGTTTTATGGGTTATGTGTTTAGGCTTAATGGAATTGGCCAAATAAAGCACGACACCTGTCAAGGCCTTACATCCAAATATAAGGGAACAATAAACTATTTAATCATATCCGATTGTCAATTAATCCATCGGGTAATTATGATGAGATATAAGTTTATTTTCATGGAGATGGATAATTGTTACAACCTTATACAACTAAATAATTAATCTTAACCTCATGTTTGGAAATGAGACCATAACCTCATATTAACTATCATTACTTATTAAAAACAAACAAGCAAAGTTATGATTCATTCTTGTGTCACAAAAGGATTTGAAATAAAAAGGTTCACGAAATTATAAAAGAAAATAATGCTTGTTAAAACTTTATTTCTGAAGTCATCTTCAAAAGAAAATTAAAGTTCTTAGGACATTAATTATTTCAAAAGTCATCTTAAAATAAAATTAAAGATTTTTAAAACAACGACATTTAGAATTAAAGACTCTTATTTCTGAAGTCATCTTTAAGGTAAGATTAAAGTTCTCAAAATAATACTTAGAATTAAAGCTTGTTAAAATTCTTATTTCTAAAATCACCTTTAAAAAAAAAAGATTAAAACATTTTATTTAAAATTCCATAAGTTTAAAAGTATATATATAATATAGTGTAATAGGTTTCATATCACCATTAGTTTCTTAAAAATAAATTAATACCATTTTAAAAAAGCAATTAAGAGAAAAACGTGCATATTTCACCTCTTTGATAGCTTGAACTAAAAAAATCATTAAAAATCATAGAAAAATCGAAAAAATTATTGTGAGATATGGTTGGAAAGCTATTGAAAAGTTTTATCACTTGAGCTAAAGAACTGGAACTGATTCTGGTCGTAAAAGTTCTTTAACAGGCCATATTTGGGACGTGGTAAGTAGTTCTTTACTCTTGAACAACCTTTGCTTAAACTCTTAATTCCTTAGGTCTTTAAGTTCACATTAAGAAATACATCATTCTTTTAAAAAAAATATTAGGTAGTCACGTGAATGCATTAACCTTTCATATTTAAAATGCATTATAAAGAGATACAATGCAAAATGCAATTAAACCCCCCCCCCCCCACTTTGTATCCTATCACCTCACCAATAGGCTTGGCTTTCTAATGTGGAGTAATGAAAGATTTAGGGCTAATTTAGCACCTAATATCGTCATTACCCCTATTGGTAACACCACATGAAAACAAACACATTAGTTAGCATAATAATAATAATTAAGGAAATTAAGAAAGGAATAATGATAATACCTTGAACTAGATGTAGCAATATTTTTGGATAACCCTTCTTGCTTATCCAGAATGAAAAGATGATTACTCCTTAGTTAAAGTGTAATAAAGAGACTAAGTGATTTTTTTTTGGAATTTTGAGATATTAAAAGAAATTAATGCAAAATAAAGCTAAAGAACTTTTTTTTTGATTTTTTAATTATAGAAAATAATCTTAAAAAATAAAACTAAATCTTAAGAGAGAAAAAAATTTTAGTTTTTTTTTTTTTTTTTTTTTTTTTTTTTTTTTTTTTTTTTTTTAATATAGACTAGGATACTTGAGCAATTAAACTAATATTTTTAACAAAGATAATAATAACAACAATACTTGAATTGAAATATTTTTTGTGTTTTTTTTATAGGAATTAAAGATAATAACAATACTTAAATAAAAAAAAAATAGAAATAGCAACTTAATTATAAGATGCTTTTAATAAGCTAATAACTTAAAAATAAAGCTAAATTAGATAGATTTTGACTAAAACAAAGATTAGAAGAGAAATTTTTAGAGAGAGAAGTTGTAAGAATTTTTTGATGTGTTTTTAACTTGAAAATTAGGGGGGTATTTATAGGAAAATAAAGGGGTTAATTTGTAAATAGAAAAGTAAATAAATTAAAATTCAAGGATTATTTTGGTAAATATCAAGATTTTGGTAATAATGAGAATCTTGATATTAAATTCTTTCGTTTTATATGTAACAAACTACTTAATCTGTTTTACAACACTTAAACTGATAAAATAAAGAAAACCATAATAAAATCAACTCTAATATTCATATAATAAAAAGGTTCTAAAATGCCATGGTATTACAAAAAGAAAATATATGACCAAGTCATGTCACAACTCAAAATAATACTCACATGGTATACAATAACAGAGTACCTAAATTTATTTAGTGACTATTATACTGACCAAGGTACTAAAACAACACTTATAAATTAAACATCAGCTGTGAGATGTCAGCTCTGAAAGTTACACAAAGACATCAGGTTACCATACTAATAGGGTTGGACAAAACATTTCAGAGTTTATAAAAAATTAAAAAAGAAGAATAACCCCTGCCCTTATTAGATAGTACATATAAATTTACCCAGGAACATCTAATCATATGACAAAATCGTATACATACGAGCATTACAAACGACGACCCCTACTAAAAGTATAAAATAAAGTAATCCATATAAAGTCATAAAATTGACGTGGTCAAAGTGAAAATACACCATATAAAATCATACAATATTAATTCATAAGACATAAATTTAAGATAGTCAAGAGTAAAATATATTCCCTTAACTGAATGACCCTTAAAAAAAAGGTGAACTCTTATCTTTCCTTAATCTACTAAAACACAAGTTTATATTTATCATAGTCGCATTATTTCACAATTGACGATGACAAGAGATACAAAAATTGGATCAAAGCAACCTAAAGAAACGAAGAGAAAAAAAAAAAAAAACAAAGGGAACAAGACGCATGAAAAGGGCTTCATCATCATGATGAGCTCGTAACTAACTGCTACTCAGTCACATTACCATTATGGATTCATGCATTCATATCCTAACTAATTTCTAGAAGCTTAAAGTACCACTGTAGATTCAGGCATACGTATCCTATCTAATTGCTACAAGCATAAAGCCATTGATTCATCCATTATCAGTCTGTTTTACTCCTGTCCACATACACGCTTCCTATCGATATATGATCATTGATCCGAATTGATATCTATTGGATCCAATATTAATCGTGGGGGATAAAAAAAAGGTAACGTTATTTCACTATTGACAATTGTTCATCAAAATTGACGAAAGGATACAAAAATTAGACTGAAATAAACAAGTTATACAAAGTAAATAAGAAAAAAAGTAAAACAAGAAGAAAAGAACAAATTACAAAAGAAAGTCAGTATCCGCATTCTTAGACATGATTTTAGCAGCAAAAAAAAATGGCTTTCTTTCATCATAATACTCCATCGGACCCTTATCCATGTTGTTACAATATTGATACTTAATCGAAATGAGAAAACGGATCCTAGTTTAATGCCGTATACTCACCCTACTAACACTATTCACCTACTATTCAACATAATAATTATACAAAACAATCACACATTCTTGACCAAAAAAAAAATATTTTTATCCATACGTATCCCCCTCTTTAAATATCGACGGGTTTGCTCCGAACTTGTATTTATCAGAACAAGTATTAACTGTGGAATAAAATGACAATGACATTTTAACAAGTGTATATAAAAGGAGGTTCCTTTAGCACTACAACATGTAGTACTCATTTAGGTGTGGGAATGTTTGTAACTTCCCTATATTGGTTGGGCATGAGTCTTTAGTGTGGTGGACTTTATAGGTAAACTGGTCATATAATAGGGTATTGCACAAATCGCAAAATTCACTAGATAAAAAAAAAAAAAAATACTCTAACAATCTAAGTGAACATAATAATATACTTAATATACTCTAAAGGAGTAAATAATGCTTATTTATAGAGAAAATGACATACTCCCCTAGCCAGACAAAAAAATATTATACTTTATACTATACGATTATTATACATATACGTATAGAAATACGGTCTAAAATACCTGGCCTACTTTTTACTATAAAAAGAAATTACCCTTATCCAAAATCTCCACTCACCACTTAATTCTTATCTTCTTCCATCTTCCTCCTTACCCGAAAAAATCAAACAAAAACCACCATTAAACTCAACCACCATGTTTCAAGAAAACCAGGAAGATCAGCCTGTCTTCACCTTTGAGGAAGACATGAGGATGATAAGGGTGTACTTCATGTACATTGTGGGGCTAGTGGTCCTCCTAATGGCCGTATTAATTTACTTGTTAATCCATAAGTAAAAAAAAACGAAAATTACTTCGGTGGAGCAGGGTAGAAATGCATGTAGTGTTAGTTGTACTTCAATATTTTGTAATTTAGTAGTTTAGAAGTACAAATTATAACATGTATCTTGGGAATTATGAATAAAAATCATTATTATTACTCGTTTTCTTTGTTTTAAATAATAAAACGAGCGTCATTAAGTTTATAAAAATAATTAGCAAAATAATAATAATTATTTGCAAAGAAAACGATAACTATAAATAAAAGATAATTAATAATGATAATTACAAAGGTAAGATCAAAATTTGGTGTGTACAGCTACAACACCTCCTTTTTTTTTTTTTTTTTGAAGAAAGCTACAACACCTCTTTAAGGTGACTATTGCTAAGGGAAGTTTATTTTTGTTTTGTAATATTATCTACGTATCTACACAGGTCATTCAGGATGCCCATGACCTAGCAGTTCAAGCTATGAACGAGGAAACCCGCTGACCTTAGGTTTTTTTGCTTATTGCCTGTAAAAAAAAAATATGATTCTGTTACCGTTGAGAGTACGTGTGACTCGAGATTCATTTTATGGAAAATTCCTATATGAAGATTACTATCAAACACTTGAGAGTGTATGAATAACGTAATTTGGTAAAAATTGATCAAAATAGAAATATTAAGAGCAAGTCAAAATTAGATGAACCAGACTTTGTAAGTGTTTAAGCCAATAACATTTCAGTGAATCAAATAAATACGAAGCCCTTATAGCTCAGTGGTAGAGCGCCAGTCTTGTAAACTGGAGGTCCGTAGTTCGATCCTGCGTGAGGGCATAATTATGTGATCCTTCTGTTTTTTTTTCCCACACTCTCTTTCCTAGTTCACTTCCCCTCCCAATTCAATAAACCCTTGCTACAAAACTTTGCCCTAATTTCCTCTCTTCTAAATCTGTTCTCCCCAAAATTTAAACAAATCAAAGAACCCAAATCAAAGTTCATACTTCAGTATGCTCAAATTCCCAGAATTTTTCATCCTTAATCCCTAAAAAACTCAATCTTTTTAAGCATTTTCCACATTATTTTTCTCCTACCCAGAAAAACATGGCTCGGCTTTTGCGAGAACTAATTCGCAGACCATCTTCCACCAGATTCATTGCAACATTAACCCATCAAAACCCCACAAATCTCTCTCCTCCATTGTTGCTTAATCAATCATTTCTTCTTGGTCAAACCAAGTTTGACCATGGAGATGGGTTAAACCCTAGCAATCAGGGTTTAATGGAAGCTACCCATTTCAGCAAATCGCAGATTTACCCGAGTTTTTCATTTGGGTATTTTTTGGACCCGGTTTCACCACCTGGGTTGGGGTCCGGACCCGAAATGGAGGACCCGGGAATGATGTGGGCTGATAGTGTGAAGAAGAAGAGGAAGAAGAAGATGAACAAGCATAAGTATAAGAAGCTCAGGAAACGTCTTCGTCGAAAGACTAAAACTTGATCAGGTTTTTTCTCTTTCATTGTTGTTTGAACAATTTTTTAAGTATTACTTTGGTTTTGGTTGTTTGTTCTTGTGATTGTATTACTTTGTGCTATGTATAAACTGTTCTGAAAGCTGGATTAAGCTATTTGCAAACATTTTTATGTGTTTTTGTTGTATTTTGGAACTTAATGAGATTTTGATGTACTATGGTATGACATAGGTGGTAGGAGTGGTGTTAGCTTGAAGGCTAAACTCTGGTGTAGTAGTGTTGTTAATAGTTTGTGTACTTGTTTGAAATGAATACGGGATTGATTCTACAATGCGAGGATGATTATAGTTTGGGTGTAGCAATATTTTTAGCTGCTTGATCGCTGGTTCACTATATGTAATGCATGAGTGATGTTAATTGGTATGGGTTTATTCCTTTAAGCTGATATGCCGTAGGAACTATTGTCACTGCTCACGATACATTTTTAGTCAAGTGATAGTATTCAGGATCTTATTTCGTGTCTGGCAACAGAGCAATTAACAGCAGCGTACTCGTGAAAAGAATCGATTTCCCAATATTTGCACACCAATGCTCCTTTTGTGTGTCTATATCAAATTATCAATTGATATAAGGATGCTGCTACCCTACACTTTATCATGATATTGTTATTGTTTGGCATACACGTTTTGATGATCATAAGTGTCATATGGACTTAGATGCAGTCTGACCGAGAGCTATTGCTCTAAACCTCTAAGTTAGGTACTGCATTGGATATGTTGCTAGGCAGGACTTCTTTACAATCGTTCTCTTTCAAACTTTGACTTATTAGTTCAATAGTCAACACACCTAAGTGGAACAAAATACAGTCTTGGAACTTTGACGGCATCAAAGTGGATTTTTAAACAGACATGATTATGAAATTAAGTTGGATTTTCCTATCTGTTTTTAAAGTTGTAGCCTCCTTTGGTTATCCTATTGGCTATCTAGCTATTTAATCGCACTGTATGTTAAGGGTACATTTTTTTGTCGAGGGATAGTATAGAGGATTGTTTTCTTGTGTTCTGTAACTGAGAATTATATAACCAGTTTATCTGTGAAAAAAGTCAATTGCACACTGATTGTTGCCTTTTAGTGCTCCGTTTGGGTATCATGTGTTGTTATACGAAGTATCAATTTTGATTTTATTGGATGCTGCTACCCTACCTAAACCTTTATCATGATATTGTTTTATTCTATCTCATGTCATAGATTTTGATGGTCATAGGATTTATATAGATCAAGTTTTTGTCTAACATTATCATTTGGGCCTTCCCAAACTTAGTTTTATAGAAGCTATTGCTCTAATCTTCTAAATTAGTAAAAATAGTAAACCTGCTGTTGGACAATTATTTTTTTTTCCAATCATTCACCTTTTTAACTTTGAGTTATTAGCTCAATAGTCAACACACCTAAGAGGAACAAAAGACTGTCTTGAAACTTTGATGGTATCAAAGTGGAATTTGAAGCAAACAGACTTTACTTCCTGCTTCAAAGTTGTAACCTCAGTTGATTTTGCAATTTTGGAGATAATATGACTATTTCAGTGGCCAAGTAAAGTTTTCTACTTAAATTAGTGTCTAATTAAAGAGAAAAATTGCTGAGATTATTGGTTAGTTGGATAATTTACCTATCTATTTGCCATACAACTATACAAGGAGGTATTAGGTGTATGTGTTGTGATTGAAAGAAGTCCAAAGCCCATGTAAAAAGGTACTCTCCTGAAGACAAAACCCTTGCCCTAAGGTGAAAAGCTGCCACTTATACATGGAGCCTTAACTTGGAACTCTGTATATGCTGTTGCACTAATGAAGCAGGTTGTTCTTCATGCTCGGCTGCTATACAGTTCGAATTCCTTCGTTCATAAATGTGGATGTTATGATTCTTGAAACACGTAGTACTCAATACATCTTAGTGTAATGAATATAATCCAGTGTGAATGTCTCTTTTCCCTTGGCATTTCTTTCTTAATTATCATTTTTTCATGTTATGGTATTTGACTCCTTAAATTTCTATTACATTTATTCATTCTTCTATGAATGTTATTTCTTATGCGAGAACCTTTTTTGCACAAGACTTAGATTGGAGGGAGGGTTACACTTTTAGCTGCTCTTTGTTTCAAAATTGACCTTGATTCATTTATTTTGACTTCCAAAAAGAACTAGTGTGAGTAGTATCTGCTAATCCCGGCTGAATTTCCACTAACCAAATACCTTTGGTACAACGAGAATTTAATTTTAACAAGTCTTTGGCTATCAACAAGGCATTTATTTATACCAACCCAATTTTCTATTGCCAAAGTATTGTCAATCATGTAAGTCAATTGCTAGTAAATGCAATTTTATGTGGCAGCTCCCTGTTTTCAGATAATAGGCACAATTAATTGCTGTACTCTCTAATGATGTCCACAAACCTCTGCAATTCTATGAGGATTGTGTATCTATTATAACCTGTACACAAGTGGCATCACTTGCAACTCACTTTTCTTTTTTATGTCCTTAATCTAGCTTAAAAGTCGTCACCCTGCATTGCCTCTCTATGGGCATAGGGCTCTTCTGATGTCAGAAATTTTCAAGAGTCCTCAAGATCATTAACTCAATGCTGCCCAAATGGGTGATTAGCAATTGACATTTGCTGATCATGGTAGGTGTGATGGGGATAGAGGACCCACTAACAATTCCTAGGTTTTGTACAATTCAGTGATGCTATATTTTTCTTGGAGGTTTGTTCTCAAGTACTGTGACGAAGGAAATTTGATAAGTCATGTGTGCGTTGATTGACAAATATTAGGACTACTTCTGAAGTTCTGAGTCCCTGAGCCACTCAGGATTGTTGTCAATCTGTACTCTGTAGGGCATGATAGTCGCTATTCCTTTTAATGTTTTTTTTTATTATCTAGCTAATGAACACGAGGGAACGTTGTTGTGCTCAGTATGCACTGTTATGGGATTAGAATAATTGATAGTGTGAATTGTTGTGACCAATTTGTCCTCATAATGGGCAATCAGTCCATCTGTGGGTTCCAATTTTCTAGAAGCAGTCTGTCGATAAGTTTTGACTGTCCATCTGTGACCAATTTGTCCTCATAGTTGGAAGTTGGGTTGCTACTTTAAAAGCAACATTCTGGTGTTAATTAGACTAACTGGACCATTACAACCTGCTTTGTTTTACGATGATACCTTTAAAGCTTTCCTCTCTGCAGTGTTACTGTTAACCATCCTCAATTCTGATGCTAATTATATAACTAAAGAGTAAAGACATTCAATCTTTACACAGTAGCACTAACTTCTCTGCCCCTCCCTTAACTAATTGAGCTCCCTACTTTTCTCTATAAGATTCCCTCAATAATTTGATTTTGACTCTTTTCTTGTAAACAACCTCGCGGACTGTCAATGCAAACTTTGGTCTCTTATCCATTACTTGCTCAGTGAAAGCTGGAGATTTGTAAGCTCTTTTGGCTAGATTTTCTTGGAAAAGCTTTGAAAGTTCTGACTTTACCTGTATTTTAGTAAATTTTTACTTATGATTTCCTCCCTACTATAATGGAGAATAATCTTTATAGCACTGTAAGCTAATTTAGTAGCAAAAGTAAATACTAATTGATGACTAATTGATATAAGTTATGTGGCCTATCCTGTACCAGACACTGCCAGATTTCCTGATTCTGTTCACAATGCTTTTGTGGGTATAATTGCCCATTTTTAGTAATCAGTAACCCAGGGTTTCTCTTTAGAGCGTTGATATTCTTAGTACTTTTCTAGTGTTGGGGCTCCTATAAAATTACTTTAGTTACCAATCAGGAAGATAGTTCAACTTTTATTTGATTTATCTATGTTGTTTGCCTATTTGGTAATTAGAAGGTTTTTTTATTTTTATTTTTATTTTTATTTTTATTTATTATTATTATTATTTTTTTTTTATAATTCATCACTTAAGAGTTGCAATGGAATTGTATGTCTACTCAACTACTACATCCTATTGCTGTCAGGCTCCTTCCATTTATATGTTTGAAATATTTTCCTGTTACAGGCTTTTCAAATTATTTTCAAGCTTATCTTGTGATTGTGTCCAGCAACTCAAGCATATAATTCTATAAGAAGATAGTTTTGTTCTTTACATTGTAACTTTTAGTTGAGGAAGGAACTTCTGCTGGATATCCCTATTCTTAAGTATATCTAATGAAGAATTTTAGACCCTTTATTTTGTTGTTGTGATTATTTTCCTAGTGAGCCAATTTTTTGCATTCCTGAACTTGTTCAATTGTAACTTTTCTTGCAAAGACTTCAGGTCTTTATACACTTTTATATCCATGTCGTGCATCTCTTTCCATGAAATAACAAACCTTGAAACTATTGACGATGTCTGATTATCTCAATGATAGAACAATCTTGCAATGTTCTTTATTACTTGTATGAGGTCTGCAGAAAGACTACTCTATGTCTGCGTGAGCTCAAATACTAGAATGTCTTGTATAATTTATAATCATTGTTTTTTTTTTTTTTTTTTTTTTTTGCTTCTCTCCAGGTTCCATGTATATTAATGTTGAACTGCGACCTACATATGGTGTTTCCAGTAGGGTTACTTTGCCGAGCTTCACTTCATTTTTGGCGGTATTTTGGAATTCTTGGCTGCAGCATGCCTGACACATGCATTTTCGGCCGAGCTTCTCTTATGTTTCTGCACCTTCTTGTGGACATGGATTCACACTTAACATTTCAAGCCTGTAACCCATTGTTGGCCTGAAAACTATAGAGTGTTTATTCTGTTTTCTTATTATTTCAGGTGAAGACTTCAATAGGAAATAAACTAGGGTATACACATCTCATCTTCAAATTTTTGGTTAAACATGCTGATTTTTGAGGAATTTCAATTTCTGAGTTGTTTTTCAAGATGTTCTTCCCATGCTCTCTTTTGGTTTTCGAAAATTATATTTTTGATCAAAATATTTGAAATCAACTATTGTGCTTATTTTTAGACAGATTTTTCACTTCAACCTTATGTGGGACAAAGTGAATTCAAAAGTTGTAGTCTTTAAATTGTGAAAGGAGATTTTGAGCCAACTAGGCCAACCTTTGGAACTTTTTGTTGCTAGAATTTCATATGACCTGAGGATGGAGGGCACTAGGGCAGCGCCCTGTTAAGCAAGGTAGCCGGGGTTGCTGTATGCTGAGGGGTGTATGTTAAGAAATAGACCACATGACCGTAGTGTCAAAGCATGTAAGGAAAGCTACATTCTTGTCGGATTATAAATTCTGCTGGACGGTGGCATATGTGCAGACACCCCATCGCTTCACAGACTAGAACGAGATTATCTGCTTCACAACGCGGCATTAAATCATTTTACTGAGGTAGCTAATACCCACACGGAAATGTAACACTTCGTAAAAAGTTTATTTGTCGATTAAGAAGAATACCACATTGAAAAGCATGAGTAGTCGATCGAATACTTATTCTGTATTGATTTACAGCTGCTGTTAACTTTTTCTTGATGGCTCCAACCTCCGGTCCCCGCTCGTACTTTTCATGATGAATTTGATGCTAGAACTTATATTTTTTCGTACACCTGTGATACCAAATACTGGACCTTCATGATATTTCATTTTCGGAACGATTATGCTAAATAATCATAATCTTCCCAGAAAATATGAACATTATGCATTTGATAATCAACAACATAATCTGATGCATTCTCTACTTGTTTTAGATTGAAATTCAAGTACATAAACCTAACACATTTCTCTAACAAGCCCAACCCAACATGGTTTCGTCCCATGAAGCTACTCACAAGTTTACTCCCGCCGTTTCCTTTTGTGATTCCTGCTTAAAATTTTTTTGTGCAACGGAAAAAGTTTAAGTATAGTAAACAAAAAGAAACTGAAAGAGTATGGGTCTGTCTCATTGACTGAGCTGACCTAAACTGAACTGAACTAAACTTATTAGAGCTGAACTGAACTAAACTGAAATGAATATTTTATAAGAGAAGGAAATTAGGAGCTGAACTGAACATAACGTAACTTATTAGAGCTGAACTGAACTGAACTTATTAGAGCTGAACTGAACTGAAAATAATCGTATGAGAACAGACCCTATACCGATTGATCTTAAATTTAAGAGATTTGCGTGGACTCAACCACTTGCGTCTATGCTAAAATCAAATATGAGACTAGTGTGGAGCTGTGGACCAGTGAATACACTATAGGTTTCTGAATTCGATCGATTAGTTATGCATCACAATCTATCAATACTTTATACTTAGAAATATATTATGGTTTAGACGACAACAAGCATTTCACAAACAATATCATGGTAGAAATATTCCAATTCAAATATTCAACCTCATGGTTTGAAATTAAAAGGTAGGTTAGGTTTCTATCACTCATATAAGCAATGTACTAATGTAGAGTATAAGACTATATTCTCCATAACTTATTTCATAAACTTATTAATTATTATGTTATAATTAGGCTATATTAAATCATACTAGAACTACCTAGTTCAAATTTGACATGAATGTTTAATATCCATTGAACATCTTATTTCAAGTGAAAAATAAATAAAAATTCTAAAAGGTAATTGTAAAAAAGAGTACAAGATGAATCATCTTCTTAAACAATGCCATAATCTTTTCAATACTTTCTCCGTTTCACAATACATGCAATATTTAAAGCTTAATTTTGATAATAAAAGTTTATGTAGTCTTTTCCCTAAGATTGAAACTTAAATTGAACTTTGACTGCATTTGACTATTTGCTTTTTTGATGTTTAAAGTGCAACAAGAGTAGGTGATAAGAATCGATCACAGGATAATATGAAATCGAAAGGGAAGCTCTAACAACCATTTGAGCTATCCCTCACTCTCACCTTTAACAATTTGTGAATATGAAGAAAATAACATTATTTTCACGTGAGTCCTTGTGATGATTAATTTGTTTCATTATCTATTTTCATTATATTAGACAGCGAAAATTATTATTTTCCAAAATTTGTTAATTAATGACATTATTGGAATTGCGGTCACAGTATATATTACAAACCGTGTAAATTACAAATAAAACAATCTAAACAAGTATTTGTAAGCAAACAAATAAGTTTCATAAAGAGCACAATACAAACAAATGATTCATGATTATATACTTTGAATTTTGGTAGTGTAACACATAGAAAATCGTGTATCATATGATTCCAATAATAACTAGATAAAATAGACACGGCAAGTCGGCAATACATACAATATAATCTTTGGTTGAAAAAGAAAGCCACTAATTCATTCGTAGATCTTTGGAATAATGAAGAGTATAACTTAGTACGAGTACTTGGTATTGTTTTACAGCTGCTTTTCACCATTTTTTTATGCAGTTTTTTTGAGGGGTTCCTAGTTTTAGGCCCCAGCTGCCTCTCCTATTGACTTTACTAGATAACTCTAAACGCATTGAGCTGAATTGGGTTGTTTCTTTTTCAAAAAAAAAAAAATTCTATGTTGTATATCTATGCATTATGCTCCATTTAATGGTACTTACATTACCAACTAGGTGGTAATTGGTGCATGTTCGATGCCAACAACAACATTTGGGATGGTTTTCGAGACCTGAGATCAAATATTATTACAAAGGTCCCCTGAAAAAGTCATGTGACTTATTCGATGTTAATTAGTAATGAATGAAAAACACGGAGTACTAGTTAAATGAGTCCAATGCACATTATTAATACGAATCTTTAATTTGAAGTTACCTCGACTCGTTAGGGCTTATATAGTAGCAACTGTAAGTTTATCATGTAGCAGTGTCGAATTCAGGATTTTGAAGACGAGCTGAGGTGTAGACATTATGTCTATAGAGAGTGTATGTAAGGAGTTGTAAATTACCGCATGCAAATATAAATTTTCACCACGAACAAAAATATACACCTTAGTGAATTCCCTACTGATAGGCGGTATATAAAGAGTAGCTCAAACTTATTTACTCCGTATTTTCTCAAATTGATGGGTGAGATCCAAGTCATTTTGACAAACCCGTGGCTTTATTCTCTATGTGACGTCAAATTTAAAGAAATAATTAACCAAGGTAAATTTTGGACAGACCTTACGCAAATTGCATGCATGTTTTGCATGGTTTAATAAGATCGTCCATTGTCGTATGTACATTCAAAGATATGATAAGGATAAGTTGTGAGTTCCCAAAAATAAATCCCTTCTTTTTTCTCCTGATGATTTGTGGTCGTTGGTTTGGATCTCTGCAGATTTTAGTTAACATCTTGATAGCGTGAAAATAACCCTTAGTTTTGGCTTTGAATACTACTTAATTAGCTTGCTATTATATGAAGTACTCCATATATATAGTTCATATATACTCTATGATTGGCATGTTAGTTTGCTTCTTCATTTTAATTTCAAAAATAATTGTATACTGCTCAAATAATCTTCGAATTCAAACATAGAGTAAATTAGATAAATGTTACATTCTATTAGTGAAACTATAGTGAACACTTAATTATGAGGGATTATAAATTTTGGATAAGATGACTTTTAGTTTTACTTGACTGTGCATGAAACATGATAGAAAACATGATGTACGTGTTATAAAAAATGATGTAGCTAGCTTATGTACTGTTTTTGGTGTGTGTAGGTAAGATGAAAGGTTCTATAAAATCCCTCTCGGATCAATCAAATTAAACCTGGATTAATATCAATATACTTGGTGAGAATATAAAGTATAATTCTATTTGTGGAATTGGTATCTCAATACACGGTTTCTTTATAAGCTTTTGGTACTTTTTACAAGGATCATATTCTTTTCTTCTTTGCTTTATTCCAAAAAAAAAAAAAAAAAAAAAAAATCAAAATTATAAAATACCAACACTAGTTTCAATTTCAAACGTGGCCCTTCTCGATCTCTTTCTTCAACGGCCCAACCCGTTTGTATTATTAATAAGCAAGTAGAAATCAACATCATTGCGATAATGTATGCATTACATTGTCAAAGTAGACTTAGTTTTCATTTATTTACAAGAATTATTGTTTTTATTTATTGGAAGGCCAAAGTAGACCTAGTTATAGATAAGCATAATGCTCAATTTTATTTTATTATTTTTATTAATAATACAATTTTGTGAAACTATAATCACGTTTTATATACACCGTATTTGGGAGAGATAATGTATTTTATACAGGCTTAATACAACGAATTATAAAGGCAATATGTATAAATGTATAGATTAAAGTTGAGTGGATGCGCGGTTGACCGATAGTTAGTGCGCTCAGCTTGACTAGATATTTCTTTTGGCAAGCCACACCTTAGTTAGATATTATTCCTTAAAAGTACCTAATTTTATATTTTGATAAAATTTGAGATAATAATATAAGGAAAAGAATGAATAATCACTAGTGCATGAATGCTAATAATAAACCTTCCTAGCTAATACAAGTTGCTTGAGAGGGCATCTTCATTAAGGCTCATAGGAGATTAGGAGTGTGATTAGCTCTGTGATTTTTTTTAGTTGGCTGGTTATTTGATAAAATGAATTATTTTCTTAAAATATGAATATAAAAGTTTTGATACATACAATATGTGTTAATATTTTAATTAAACTAGAGATATACGGAGTAAGGTTTATACTTTAATTTAGCCCCCTATTTTTTACTCTAAGCTAAGACTTATTACAACTTATATTCCAAATAAATAATTTAATTTTACACGTATAAAAATGAGAAGTGAACATATCCAAATGTAATCAACCATCACAAACAGCGAAAAAACCAAACTACCCAACATAGAAGCATAATATTTTAATTCAAAAAATCCCTTTAGCTAACTCAAACTAGTTAGCTAATAAGAAAAGGTTTTCGATCTCCTTCACCTTTGAATCAGGCGGTTCAAACGAAAATCCGTCTTTTACTTTCAACAAAGTCACACACTAAGTATAACGAGCACATCTCAATAATAGAATTGGTCAAGTGATTTGAGCACACCTCAACACACACTTTAATTTGTGTTTTCATTATCAAGGGAAAAGTGTAGATTGGGAAATAATGCATCATTGCTAGCTTGATCTACTAAAATATCTCATACACTGATTTACTTGAACTTTTGAAACAAAAAGTGAAAGTTATTGCATCTCATACTTTGGATGCATGCTTAATGCAACTAGCTAAATGCATTATTGGAACTCCAAGTTACATAACTCGCCACGTTACGTTAGTTTTTCAAGTGAAGTATATGAGAGGTACGGAAATAATATAAGTATAAAAATAGTAATAATAATGCCCTAAACTATATATGCCAATAGATAGCAATATAACAGAGTTTGTTTTCTTCTTTTGTTTTTGTCTCTTAATCTAAATCACCTTTCCTTTTTTAGCTTCACTTTTACGCCTTTTTTTCCTTTTTTTGTTAGTCCTTGTGTTGTGGACTTGTGGCTCTTGCTAGAGTTGATTTTATTTTGTCAATTTGGTTTGGTGTCATTCATTGTATTGGAGCCTTGAATTGTCTAACAATATGTATATGGAAATTTAAGACAATTTTCTAGATTATTAGTCACATAATATTATGTATATATATGTGATTAAGAGTTTCCATTTTTATAAATAGATAAACATTTTTTTTAAATAAAAGAAAATGTTATGTACATTAAGGAAAATTTGCAAATTGCAGCCATTTAAAGTTTGTATTTTGCATATTGTAGCCATTTAAATTTTTTTTTGCAAATTGCAGCCCAAAAGTTCGTATAAATTGTAAATTGCAGCCCGATTTAATTATTTCATTGGTTTACATGTTGAAAAATCTTCAGTTAAGGTTTTAGTGGTTATTTTAGCTCTTAGGGGCCCGAATTGAGCTCGGAATTAGCAAAAAAAAAAAAAAACATACCTCTCATATACTTAGGGCATTATTATTACTATTTTTATACTTAACTCGATCTTAAGTGAACAATAGTATTTAGATATAGAAGGATTGTCAAAGCGCTCATCATAGAACCCCAAATACTTAGGGTGTTTATTATTATTATTATTATTATTATTATTATTATTATTATTATTATTATTATTATTATTATTATTATTATTATTATTACTACTACTCTATATTTGTTTATATTAACTATTTATTATTGTTATTAATTTGTAGTACTCCGTATTAGTATTATCAAAAGGATATTTATTTAATAAATTATCGTATTTTTTATCTTAAAAGAAATTTTACGTAACGATAGTGGTTACTATCAGTCGCTCCGTTTCATTTTGATTATCTCATATGAAATATTGGTCAATATTAAATACCAATCTCGGTAGTTGATCATTTTATTACTATCCTTCTACAGGAATTATGATTATAATGTAAATTAATGGGGGCAACTAACATTTGCTGAAAAGCTATATACTTGTATAAGTATTTGTTTGAAACAAGTGGGCAAGTTGAGAAACATGATATTTGTTATAATTGGAGTTGGTGATTGAGTTCGAGATATGTTGATATGATTTTGGTGGTCACCCTTTTTTACTTCTTTATTTGTCTAATCTCACCATTATCTCTTCATACTCTAGCTTCTTCACTTTCTATTTTTGTTACTTTATATTATAAAGTTAATAATAAAGTAAACTATGTCTATTAATATGCTTGTTTAGGATATTTTACGAAGGTGATTTGGAAATTTTTTTTTTTTTTTTTTTTTTTGATAAATATCTACTCTAACACGACCGTTACCACGTTGTTGTCTATAGTAGTTTCACTACTTCACTAGTGAGTAGTGACTAATGACGACTATATAAACAAGAATAGTAAGAAGATTTATGTATTACAGTATAACACTAATAGCATGTCTGGAATAAAGTGTTTCTTAGGGTGAAAATGGATTCAATTAAACCATTACCATTATCTAATGGTTGGTTATAATGCTAAGGTAACAGTTACCATTAGCTAGGGGTACGTAATGATTTCCACCTACTTGTTGCATGTCTAAAACTTGAGGTAATAAATAGTTAAATACTCTTACCTGCCCTCCTCAAACAAAAAGAAAAAGAGGTAGATTTTAATGATTTCATTCCATAATTAAACCAAATAAATAAAAAGGCAAGAGTTACTTATCTCATCTCCTCCATGCCTGGCTCCATCTTATTTATTTTCTTTCCACTTTATTTTCAATATTCATACCAAACGACCCCTAATAATATTTTTAGTGATAATATGAGTTTATACCAGTCGCGTAGGTGATTGGTTTACCTTGGTTTTCACCGAGCTCGAGTTTTTTCTCATGTTCAATTCGTTAATAAAGTATTGATGATTTAATGTTGGTTATTATTGTTACTTAGTTAAACTTATCATTGTAAGTCACTCTCAAATACGTTGCTATTACTAAGCGATGCAGAGGTTTATACATCAAGGAAGGCTCATAGAACCTTCTCATTTTGTTTCTTTCTTATTAATTATAATTAACCATATTCGTAGATATTCGTATGTAGCAAAGTACTTCATATATAGTAGTTTTGAAGATAACATCTGAATAAAGAGAGTATTATTTGACCTATGGTCGACTGTACTCCAGACTAAATTAATATAAATACAAAAAAATTGGATTTGAAATGATATTATCAACCAAAATGAGAGATGCTACGTAGACGTACTAATTTAAGCGTAATTACTTTTGATGTTATGTGTGATAAATTGACTCTGAGGTTAATTAAATTGCATTTAACCTATAAATTTTGCAGAAAATTTTGTTGAAAGGAAATGGAGCCTAAATCTTATATTGTAATGTGGATTTAAGCCCCTAGAAACTTGAACAAATTAATTAAGAACAATGAACCGGATATGACTTGTAATCCGACCACCCTTGGAACGAATTCAAGACTACTCAAATCACTTCGACTACTCCTAGAACTAAGTATTTTGATGAACAAAACTTAGAATACTCCTAGAACTAAGAATTAAATGTTCTAATTATCAAAACAACTCCTTGAAGTGAAAACTAGCAAAGAAAAGTTTAAACAAAATTAAACAATTTGTATTGAATTGAATCTGATTTTCTATGACTCCAAAAGCCACAAAATTTCCCTATTTATAGACTAAAAACTAATTAATTATACTCCTACAAGGAATAGGACGAACCCCTAACCTTATTCCCCAAATATCCTCACTAGAATAGAATTACTAATTCTTATTAGAATAGGAAATTAAACCTAATCCTAAACAAACTTTAATTAACTAAAAACATTCCTAACAACTTTAGGAAGTTTATAGCAACTAAATAACATAAAATAAAGCTAATCCTAAGTTCTTAAACCAAGAAAAACCCATTCAAGTGAAAGGTAAAACCTTGCAAGAAAAACTCTAGGAAAACTACTCAGTCTGGAATTTCTTCCATTTCATGTCATCGTCGTCAGACCACCGCACACGCCGCTACCATAGACACGCGCCTAACCGGCGTGTAGCTGGGATCATGTCAGAGCCGCGCCGGGAAGCCGGCGCGTGGCACCCAAGTCGACGCATCACCGCCGCTGTCTTCGCTGGAAGGTAACAACTCCTTTTCTTCTTCCTTGTTAAACAATTCAAGCATGTAACCGTACCCAACCTTGATTCTTTTCTCCAAGTTTGACACCTATTGGACTCAAAATCAATGTAATTGGCTCTTCAAAAGAATTCCCCTCTTGATTCACATATATTGCACATACACATATTATGTGTGTTTTTTAGCTTCGATAACATGTTATTTTGTACATTCAAATAAATCATTACTAAAATTTCATCTAAAAAGAAATTTGTATCTCACAAATTAATAAAATACATTAGAGCCTTGAATCAATCATAGTTTAAAGTTGAAATTGCATGATATTATTATGTGTCAATAATCAATTAAACCTTAGTTTCACCAAGATCATACTAGTTAGTTACCCTAGCTTGGACAATGAACACATGTCAGTGACTGTAGCTACTTGTATCTAAAGATGTTTTTTGGCCGTGTCGGGTCGTGCATGCCTCATGCCAGGCCCACGTGCTTTGGGGTTAGTTAAGCCTGTCCCATGGCTCGGCCCACGAGCTTCGTGTCGTGCCGTACCAGACTGAAGTTTTTAAAAAGGTTGGCCCATGCACAGCCTAGACCCACATGCCATCATAACAGATCGGGCTTGTATGCCTAAGCAAAATTGCATTAATTTTAGCATGTTTTATCATGTCGGGCTACAGTACCGTATCGTGCCATGCTTTTATTGTGCCCGTGTTGTGCCGTGCTTTTTTTTTTGTGCTGGATTTCGGCACGGCTCAGTTCCATCTTTACTTGTATTCAACATGATTTTTTTCATTAATAAAAAAGTTTTGAAGGGAAGGGAATACTACACTAGTACATACCTACACATTTTATGTTACTTTCTCAGTTTTCTTTCAAATATAACACTTTGATTTTTTACATTATTCATATACTCCACTTTCACCAAATTAGTAGCTTCGGTGATTTACAATTAAGGAAAATAATAATTATATGAGATCTTGTTATTTTTGTCTCAAAATATACTTTATTTATTAATATATTAATAATTGAAACAATAATAACAACTGTTCTTGTCAAAAATAAAAATTGTTAGATTTACTAAAAAAATTAATAAATAAATAAATAAAATTACTGATTTTATATATAATGACAGGGTATTTCATATGAATAATTTGACGGTTAAGGTCCATAATGCTCCTTAGTCCTCACTCATTTAGGGTGTGTTCGGCGCTAGCTTTTGAGTAGCTTTTAGTGGTTTGACCAAGTCAAACCACTACTCAAACAAAAAATATGAGTGTTTGGCAAAGTAATGGTTCAAGTAGCTTTTAGTGGTGGAGGTAGCTTTTATTAAAAGTTAGGATTATTAGCTTTTAAAGTTAGAGGTAGCTTTAACTTTGAAAATTTAATGTATAGTTTTAAAAATAAAATATTGATTCTTAAATGTAACAACTAGTCAACCACTACTTTACCGAACAATCATACCTAAATTATCTTTTTTCACAGCTAACAGCTTGTTGACAGCTAACAGCTACATACACAGCTCACAGCTATCTCCACAGCTACAGCTACCTTCACAGCTATATTTTGCCGAACATGCCCTTAATGATTTGGGTGGTTGATTTTTTAATTATATAATGACAAATTGTACATACAAGACAATGTCACACTTGGAGGTGTTAAAATCTGACCCGATCGACTCGTTTTAAAATCGTTTTGATTTGATTTAAATTTTGACTCATATAAATACTATAATTTAACTTGACTCAAATTTGAAATAGACCTGATTTGATCGGCCCTCATCAAATCCAACCCCGACACCCAACTTGAGTCATACCACAAAAAGAAGAATATCACTACACCATGTGACTTTATAAAAGTCATTTCATAAATCATAATCGATCAATTAATTAATCTCAAAATTATACTGAAGTCACCCATATATATAGTGTACATAACCGACTAAGGCCCTGTCTGATTCACCTTAAAAAAATAATATTAAGTAAAAATAATTTTAGTTCAGTAAAAATAAGTTCAAGTCAGTAAAATTAATTTCAGTTCAGTAAAAATAATTTCAGTTCAGTAAAAATAAGTTCAGTTCAGTAAAATTCAGTTTTCTTAAAGAAGAATTATAATAGAAAATCAGTAAAAATAATTTCAGTTCAGTAAAAATAAGTTCAGTTCAGTAAAAATAATTTCAGTTCAGCAAAATTAAGGTGAATCAAACAGGGCCTAACTGTATAAGCATCTCATTAAAGAATTACTCATACATTCTAATCTTTTCAAACTCGTTTTTTTTTTTTTTTTGAAGAAACCGTTAGTCGGGAAATTTTATTAAATCAAGTCAATTTCCGCCTAAGTTAGAAGTCCGTGGGGAAATTATCAGACCAGGCCAAACATACATGGTTTCATTAACTCCTTTTTAATTTATTTATCTATATGTATAAAAAAAGTATATGCAGATAGATTACTAAGTATCGACCTATCATAGTAGAAGCTAGGAAATAGTTTGTAATTAATTAATGTGTTTATTGGGTGATTAATTGACTAACCATATTACCATAGCATCCTCTGTCGTTATTACCAAGGAAAACTTTTGTATATACCCGGTTTTCAGTAATTTACTGTACATCGGGTACACTTTTGTCAGATTTAGTGTCACTTTTGTCAAATTTATCAATAAAGCATAAATAACTCTTATATATGTCACGGTAACTTTTGTGCGTTTTAGTGTAACTTTTGCACATTTTATTGTCACTTTATAACAGATGTTCAGTAATTTACTGAACATCCGTTTTATTTAAAAGTTTGTGTATTACCAAAGCCTAGATAAAGCAAAATAATTAGAGAAAAGTTGTTGACTAACTGAATTACAATTAGAGTTAAGTTAAACAAATCATTTCACTAAAATTAGGTCAGTTAGTCCATTAAAATTCAGATATAAAGTTGTGCTTAATTAAAAGATCGTACTTTCATTATAATAAAGCTTGAAGAATCAACTAATCATTCACATGCAAGTCACGATGTCTAACTAAACAGTTACCGACTCTAAAGGTACGTACGGACGTACGGTTATGTTGATTTCTTATATTCTGTATTAACCTTTAGCGAGGAGTATGGATCATGTCGGTATGGTACTTGATTCAAGCAACTTTGATCATAAGTATGTAATACCGAGTATATATGAGTATAGGAAAAGGTTTAACTTTGAGATTAGGTATTCAATTTCAACCCGCATGAAAATCCCTTATCATTCTCTTATGGTCAATATGTCTAGCTCGTTAACCCATACAGATTAAGTTGTTTGTGTGGAGTTTTGATCCGATAGAATAGTTCTCACGCAATCGGATATATAATTAGTGCTTTGGTATTCTATCATGTGGCTAAAAACAACTACACTTTACTTCTTTTAAAGCAATAATTACTAGGAGTACAGTTACTCCAATAAACCACACAAATAACAACCAACATACACTTTAATTCTTCTTTTTATTGACTTCCTAATTTGTCATAACACTTTTTGTCAATCAAACCTACAAGAAGTTACTGATAATCACTCGTTACAAAATCTATCCAAAGAAGGAAACAAGGACGAATTGAAGACGATTCTTCGAGTAGCATAATGGTTAGTTGGAGCTAGCTCATCACATATATAGTAGTATGAATGATTGATTTTAATTTGATGATATTTCTTGTCCCACCTTAATGATGGAAATAATTATTAAGTTTTTTTTGTTTTTTTGTTTGATAAAAAAGTGTTATGTGTAAATAATATCAATATTTAAAGGCTAAAATGGCCTTGCTACTGTATTACTACCACTAATAATCTACTATCATATGATTTATTAGTTTTTACAAAGAAGATTGCCTTTTTGTTTTGTTTATTTCATTTTCACTTATTTTATGAAAAATAAGCTCAAGAAAAGAATAAGTGTATATAATTAATCACATTCACAAAAATAATTAGTTCAATTCAAGAAATATAAGGGGTATAGTGGATCCAGGATTTCCGACATGGTGAGTCACCATCAATTAATTATTAATCACTTGTAGAAGTACAATTTTTTTTTTCCAAATCTTGTTCATAATTAATTTCAATCCAAAAATTATATAAAATAAATAAAATAAAATTATATTTCACCAAATTGATTTCAATCTAAAATAGGGCACAAAAATCCATACTACAACCAAATAATACTCTGTAGTACTTAAGAATTCAATCTTACAAGTTGAAAGTATTACAAATAACATGTTACAAACAAATAGAACTATAAAACTATTATATTAACTTGTGATTTTTTACTTAATTGATAAGATCTGTGGGAAAATATTAAAATTGGTTGCACAAATATAGGATATAAATAGAAGCAAAAATTATTAATAATTATTAATTTATAAAAAAAAAATGAGATAACTTAAGAGACCGGTTATTAAGTATAACTGGTCTCTTTAATGAAAAAAGAAAGCAGTGCTGAAAATGTGAAATGCAATCACTACAAGAAAATAACCTTTTCGTAGCGATTATTTTAACCTTTAGTATCGATTGTAATTGCAACAAAAAGCTTTCCCAACGAATGGTCATTCGATACAATATCCCCGGTTGCCTTAGCCTTTAGTAGTGGTTTTCAATATCGCTGGGGTTGGCCTCAATAATCGATACGAAAAACTACATCCAATCGTGGTGATTATTGTAGCGATTACAATCGCTATAAATGTTTAACTCATTTTCTTAAAAAAAAACATGCGTATGATCTTCACAAGATTCGAACATGCAACCTCAAACTCTTATATTAAATGTTTCACCAATAAGGTATGACATATTTTATGTATTCTTTGTCAAACACTATATATATATCTAATGTTGAAAAGGCTTTTCGTATCGACTTTTAGGATTTAGTGGCGATTGTAAATATTACGATTTCTCAAAATTATATAAATGTGTAAAAATAGTGTTGATATGTATTATTATGTTTTCCTTATCGATTTTATATGGGAAAAACATGGCGATTGTAAAAATGATACGGCATCCTTAATTATTTCACAAACATACTTGCATATTGTAGTGAATGTACAATCGCAATCGCTACGAAATAATCGCTACGAAAAGAGATTATTCTTGTAGTGAATAGTAGCATTAAAGAGACATGTTACCTAAATAAGTGGTCTCTTTGTTTTTTTTTTTAAAAAGAAAACCACTGACACATCGCAAAGCACTTGTAACAATAGCAGCATCAAAGACACCGACTCTCTACAATAAGCGGTCTCTTTGATATTTTGTTTTTTTAAAAAAATCAATTTTTTTTTTCATGTTACCGCCGAGTCACGTGACTCAGTATGCACCTAAATAGATCCGCCAATGATCTAATTCCAATTCACAATTAATATAAAATTTAAAATATGCAAATAAGTTTGACATATGGAACATATATATTTTTTTTTAGCATTTTATAACTCCGTAGTTAAGTAATTTTTTTTTTTTAAAGTTCAGTTTAATAATCCCAACTTTTGATTATTCTATAATAATCTCAAACTTCACTTGCATTTTCTTTCTTCAATCTCAATTACTGGTAACTTGAAGAAAAAGTTAAAAATAATTTAAAAATAATTTTTTCTTCCACGTGTTGCATTTTAATAGGATGATTTTTTATTTGAACCAAAATTAAATTAAATAATTTTTTTTAACAGAAATTAAATTAAATTAAAAAGAGAGAAAGAGAAAACCACGACCAGCCACCACGTTGAAACAACCCCCGAAACCTCTTGTAACTTTTTGTTAAATGTCGAAACAATATGAAATGGGTCTAGACAACCCGAACAAGGAGGAGGAAAGTTTGGTCCACAAACAAGGTTTCGGAGCTTCCATACTAAAACCAATTGGCAATAGTAGGACTTACTCCTCTACCTTATAAAGTGGAACAACCTCTCCTCTTTCTTCAATGTGAGACACTCACAAGTGGGTTACAATGGGTTTCAATACTTTCACACTTGCTGACGCACTACTTTGATTGTCAATAAATTTAACTTGCAATTAATAAAATTAAAAAAAAAAAAATTGATATTTAAATAGTACAAATTGAGAAGTATATCATTCATTATAGGAAGTACGAAATATATATTTATGTACATCATAGTTAATGTTAAAGGAGAACATGTAAATAGTGTCAAAGTAGTCAACAAAGTACAATAGTATTAACCGAATGAAACAATTCAAATAAAGCAAACATATATATAAAAATCGGAAAATTAATAATGTTTATTTTAAAATAAAAGTCCCGATAATTACCCGTGCCCGAGGAAGGGGCCTAATGATATTCATAGAAGGTGATAATTAACAAAAGCTGTAAACGTAGTGGTGTACGGGCAGCTAGGTTTACAGTCAGCTTTAATCAAACGCGTCGTACAAGGTCTCGGAGAAAAATGCTGGTAATGCACGACACTTTAGCAAGCCGCGCGCTATATCTCGGCCCTACTCACCAAAACTTCATCGAAGCTGCTTTTGCTAGTTGCTAGTTGCTACCACTTCAATTCCCCACCAACTTGCACACTATTACTTTTTTAGTACTTTTTCTCATCATCCTTACTAGTTACTAGACTAACTACCGTACCACCTTTTTTTTAATGCTTATCCAAATCATCACTACAACCAACTCCAAATAGTACGAATCAGTACATTTTGTATCGCACCACTTTCATATAAATAATTTTATCAACAAGGAGTGTTTCTAATTTCTATTAAAAACTCGACATGATTATAGCATTAAGCCTCAAGGTAGAATTAGAGTAGCCCAGGCCATCATCTACCCTTATCTTATCATATGCAGGCATTATTTAAATCATATACGCAATATATATATATATATATATATATATATATATTGGTCCTCTCTTCTAAATATCTAATAATCAGCTCAATTACCTCTTTGATCATTAGGCATTATTTAAATCATATACGCAAAACATATATTTTTATTAGATCCTCTTCTAAATATCTCATAATCAGCTCAATTACCTCTTCGATCATTAGGCAATAATTAAATCATATATGCAAAACATGTATTTTTAAAATAATTGCTTTCTAGCTAATGTTCAAGTTTAACTATGTCTTAAGTATTTAATATTACCTTAGTCTTTTAATGCTCTTTCCATTTTCCTTTTTTGACGCCCGTAATAAATTTTATGGGCAATAATGTATACTTGTTATTCCCTTCGTTTCAGAATGATATTTCTTTTTACGTAAATCAATGCAAGTTTTCGCAAACTTTTGACTGCAAATATCTTTGATCTCACACTAGCAAAAAATTATAAAAATAAGATACTTGGTATTAATAATGTTTGTACACATCAAAATGAATCAAACTAGATCTCATATGAGTATATTTGCTCTTATATATTGAAAGAAATTTAAAATATTCTCTCAAATTTTTAAAAGTCAAGATTCTAAATAGAAACATCATTATTTCTAAATTTAAAAAATCAATTCAATTGAGTTGAAATAATTTCCTAGCTACATGTTATATATAGTCCATAATGTTTATTAATATGTTCAGCTTGATTTTAGGTTAGGCATGAATCTACTTGGATTAATTCCAATTTAGGTTGATTTCTGGTATATACAAATATATTTCAGGTCAAGCTGCAATTCTGATCAATTAAATTGCTTCTACTTGATTTGGGACCATCAATTTCAGGTCAAGTCAGACCTATTTTACATTTTTACCATATTTAATTAGGGTTTTCACCCGAGTGTAAAAATAAAAACAAAAACAAGCTAATGCATGAGTAAATTTGATACAGTAAATATATCAGTATTCACACAAATCAACGCAGATCACAACGCAGTCATAGACATACATAGTGCATGCAACCTGACATCCCATCTCTTCCAAAAATTGTCAACGTACCAACTTGCATACATCTTCTCTCTCCTCCACGCTGGCACTCTCTCCCCTCCACTTTCTATTTAAACCCCCTTCTTTCTCCTCTCTTCAAACCGTCTACTTTTCTTTTCAAATTTTCCATTTCCACAATAATGAAGCTTAAAACTCGCTTCTGTTTCTGTACCTCCACCGTCGCCGGCGACGACTCCAACAACTTTCCGGCGACAACTTCTTCCTCCTCCTCTACCTCACCCGCAAGTAACACTAGCCTACAAAGTCACCTCTCCCTTCAAACCCTGCCATCTGTCCCTTCCCTTCAATACTTCTCTCTCCTCGACGTCTCCGCTTCCGTCACCCTCACCCACTCTCTCTCCTCTACTCTCTCACTACCTTCCTCCATCTCATCACTTTCTCTCTCCTCCGCATCATCTCTCCTCTACGTCTCCTCCGGCCACCAGATCAACGTCTACGACTCCTCCACCCTCTCCCTCCTCGAAACCTTCAACTCCGACGGAACCTCCGCCGGTGCCGTTAAGTCCGTCACATTCTCCGACGGAAAAATATTCTCCGCTCACCAGGATGGCAAAATCCGGGTTTGGAAGTTAACCGCGAGTAAGAAGCATAAGATGGTTTCTACTTTACCCACTTTAACTGACCGGTTACGCCGGTACCCGGTTCCGAAGAATCACGTGAAAGTCAGGCGACATAAGACGCGGTTGTGGGTTGAGCACAACGACGCCGTTTCGAGCTTGGCCGTTACCAACGGAAAAATATACTCCGTTTCTTGGGATAAAACGTTGAAAGTGTGGGGTCCAAAGAGTTTACGGTGTTACGAGTCTGTAACGGCGCATGAGGATGCGATTAACGCCGTTATTGTTGCAAATGACGGAACGGTTTATACCGGGTCTGCTGATGGTCGGATTCGGGTTTGGGCTAAAAAATCCGGGTCGGAGAAGAAGCATTCAGGGATTGCCACGTTGGAGAAACATAAATCAGCTGTAAATGCATTAGCGTTGAATTCTGACGGTTCGATTTTATTCTCGGGTGCTTGTGACCGTTCGATATTGGTTTGGGAGAGAGAAGATAGTGCTAAGTATATGGTGGTTAGTGGGGCCCTTAGAGGTCATAATGGGGCGATCTTGTGTTTGATCAACGTCTCAGATTTTCTGATCAGTGGTTCGGCTGATCGGACGGTCAGGATTTGGAGACGTGGGTTTGAAGGAAAATTCTGTTGTTTAAGCGTTTTGACTGGGCATAGTAAGCCTGTTAAGTCATTAGCTGCGAAAATGGAGGGTGAAGATGGAATTTCGGTGTTCAGTGGTGGGCTTAATGGGGAAATTAAAGTTTGGAGTCTTAAGATTAATTATTCCGGCAGTAAGGACTCGTGACAGTAATATCAAATCTCGTATACATTATTGTCTTATACGGTACTGTATCTGTAGGAGGGAAAAAAATTATTGGTAAATAGTTTTTAGATATGGAGAATGATGTGATTGGTTCAATATTATTTTTTTATTTTTTTGGTGGGGGAGCGGGTGTTTTAGACATGGCTATGAAAGTTTGATGCTAGTACAAGTAAATTTACTAGTAATTTGTTTGAATTTTGAGTACGTTTATTTTCCCTTTTTTTAGTAGGGATGATGGGTATATTTTTGTATTTATTGGCTACTTTCAATTGTTAATGGAATGATAGCTATGTTAATTCATGAATTGATTTTTTTTAATGTCGTTTTGTGCTTGGTTGGAAGTGGTTCATGCATAATAAAAGAATAACAATAACAATGGAAGCCATATATAATTTTCTTGATGAGGGGACACTCTTGGAAGATTATATGTGTAGGGATGTAAACCAATTGACACACAAATTATTAATGTATTATCCTTTAATAAAAATTTAAATTTCGTTCAACTAAATTAAAGGCTATTAGCTCACTTGATAACATTCGAACTCTAAATCTTTAGGATTCAAGGTACAACTCTTTTTTGAACCAGAAGAAAAGTATATGTCTTGCTTTTAAAAAAGTCTTATCTCTTTAGATTCTAAAGATTAAGGATTACCAAGTGAGGTAAGACTCATTCGGTCATTCATAGTTACCAAATGATGATACTTGGAGACGAAGATCCCTTTACCTCCATCACATAATTTCAAGTATTTGAATTGTAAATATTGAGTCAAAAAACTACTAAAAAACATATGAGAAGAAAATAATATATAAAACTTTAAATCTCAAACTCAGGTAGACACTCGTATTATTAAATAACTTGATCATATGTATCATGATCGAGCTTATCGAGTTTGCTCACAACTTACATAAATTAAACTTGGAGTTAAGCTTGAATCGATGGAGTAGTAGCTAGTCCGGTACTTCGGCAGAATTGATTATTGAGTTACGTTGAATTCCAACTGTCCAAAGTAGAAAGTAATAACCGACCAAATTAAACTATTTGACTCAACTTGCATTGGTCTAATAATTGCTAAGCTAAGGTTTCGAAGTGATCATCGGCTCGAATTTAAAGTGAGTTCTTTGTGCAAATTCATTATATTATCACCTATAATAAACAAAGCAATCTTTGAATATATTACATGGTGCACATAAATAAAAGATGTAGGCAATAAAATGAATGAGTAAATTTGCTGAAATCAAGAAACTATAACAGTTATTATACAAGTACGTAGTAAATTAATACGGAGTAATAGCAAGGGCACGCTATTGTTTTAGTTCGTTGCTATCACTATATCATTCTCATTCACCTTGAAAATTACGGAGTAATATGCTACATAGTACATACTTCTATTTCATATTAGATGTAACTTTGAGTATTATTTACGAAACATTAAAAAAATTCAAAGTTGTATCTAATATGAAACAAGGGGTATTAATAAAAAAAATTCAAAGTTATATCTAATATGAAGCAGAATATTATTAGTAAAAGTTCTCTATTCGACAAAACTCGATCATAAAACGAACAATGAGATGGCTTTGAAACAAGGATTAAGCATTATTGAATTGCATTAATAGAATATGTAGTCTCTTGTACGTGTACAACATGCATGACTTTAGTCTCCTTAAAATACCGCATAAAAATAAATGTTCGTTGTGTGCGCTTTAAGACGAAACCATGAGTTCTTTATTACATCAAAGTAAAAGTAAGTTCTTTAGATCTAACCATGAAAAAAAAAATTACACTCACTGATAAATTTGTTTATATTCGAAACTAATTTCATTCTCTACAATATTGTGAATATGGACTTGTCAAACACGGGTCTGGGCCTCACCCGCAAACCAAGAGAGAGAGTCCACTTCACAAGTCCAAGGAGGTTCCATCCCAAAACCATATGGCAATAGGAGGAGTAGCCCCTTAGCCTTATAAAGTGTTTAACTTTCTCTTCTTCAACCAATGTGGGACACTTACATGTGGTGACACTTGAGAGGTTTATTCTTCAACACTCCCCCTCACATGTAAGGTCCCTTTTTAACTTTGTCTCATGTGATTTTTCCTTGGTCTTGTAAAGTGGTGGACTTGCACTCTCCCGTGACGGGTGCGGCCCAGACCCGTATTTAACATGTCAGAGCCAGACCCACGATCGGGGCCTTAATGGCTAAGGTATACTGGGCCAAACACTATAGACAGCTCACATGTGAGGGGGAGTGTTGAGCCCATGAACAACCACATGTGAGCATTCTCTTGTCCCACATTAAAACACTAAACACTAAAAGGGGAGTGTAGTGGTAATGAAATCCCACATTGAAAGAATTCAAGAGTTACCACCACTATATAAGGCTAAGGGGCTACTCCTCTTATTGCCATATGGTTTTGAGGTGGAACCTCCTTGATCTTGTAAAGTGGTGGACTTGCACTCTCCCGTGACGGGTGCGGCCCAAACTCGTATTTAACGGGACTTAATTAATAACAATACTTTTTGTGAAACCCTTTTTACTTAATAGTTTGATCCGATTCTTATTGATCAATTCCTTTCACTTTGGACTTCCAAATTCTAAAAATATAGTCATAAAACTACTGCTCCCTAGCTTATTAATTAAAAAAGGTGATAACCTTACTTTGACAATCTAACAAAAATAAGTCATATATACCGAGGTATTTTACAATATACTCCGTATACAACAATTTTACTTATACAATTATCGACAACTAATCTACTCATATCAATATAAATTAGATTTATTTACAATAAACAAATTGAAACGATAGTTCTAGGTCGTAACAAAATTACACAAGATACGCGCTAATGAAAAATATGCAATTTTAGAGTTTAATCTAAAAAAAAAAAAAAAAAACAAATGTTACAGTTATTATGATACATAAGAAGTATGAGTCGTATATTGACAATATTATCGTGACTACAAATTCCAGATAGAGAATAAATACACAGCCTGTAACGATTTATCGCATTATGCATGACTAAGGATAGCAACGACCCAAGACGTGAATGGTCTGCTAGAATAGTCCTGAAATGCAAATGATGATGCTTGGAAAATATAGACGTTCTTTGGTCTTTGATGTCACCTACACATACAGTACATGTGAATAGTACCTCGAGGAAGACGACCAATTTAATTACACCCACAGATTTTCCTATTTATAATTATAATAAATAAAATTATTTTCATTTATTAATTCATGAATATTCCATCTATTTTATTGAATCCATAAAATAGCACATGCATGAAGAATTAGCATTACATGGCTAGCTACTTCTTGATTATCATTATTACTAATCGTAATTAGTGTATGAAAGTGGATTAGTTATTTATTTATGTATATTCGATCCAATCCTATTGCTGAGTAATGCAGTACTAATTAAATTTTCTTACTCAATTTTTATTAGCCAACTTGGATATGAACATAAAGCCATCTTAGCTAGTCATTAGTTAATTAGTAGGAAATTAAAATTTAACAGCATGACTTATATATATACTATATCCATTATTTTTCGATACATAAAGAAAAACGTATTCCGTGTAGTTTTCATAGTCATCACGATTAATGCTTTGACAAAACAATATATATTCAAAAGTTAATGTATGGGTGATGAAGTTGTGACCGGATTAATTTTTTTGGAATTCAATAAATATCATTATTGTTACTTTTCAACTTTTAGAATAACATCAATTATCCACTACTAACAATCTCAACAATAATCAAGAATAAATTACGGCTGCTGTGTCACAATTAATTTTGTCGAACAGTCCCATAATTTCGAAACATAACATACTATGTTTATTTAATGGGCTAGTTGTTTTAAACAATAGTTAGACAATAATTAGATCTGTAATTGTTAGAATCATGCGAATGCAATGACCTAATTAATAGTACTAAGCTAGCTAGCTGCGGCATTGCAACTTGCGGGTGTGAAAATTATAGATGAATTATTCTTTTTTTTTTTTTTTTTTTTTTGACAAAATAGATGAATAATTCAGTTGTTGTTATTTAATCACTGCTTTTTATTTGTCAACTTGCATAATAAGTTAAGGCTTAATTACATTGGTCTAAGATTTGAAAACGTAATAAGAAGATTTTGTACATGACATTATAACATCACAGTTTGTCAACTAAGACTTTCTGACCACAAAAGAGCATAATAGCATATTATCATAATTCATAATTTAAGCAAAAAAAATAGAGTGATTGCATTTTTAGTACTATATTGGAGCAAATTTAACTTTGTGTTAGACATATGGTAGCATTATAAGCATGGTGCATAACATTTGAAGCTAATTCCGCCAATATCTATGAGAGTGAGAGATATATAGCTCAAGAGGTTAAGGCTTCTCTCCCGATTTCAGAAAATTTTAAAATCGATTTTCACCCCTGTCCTTGTGGCTCTCTAAACACCCAAAAATAAAATAAAACAATCCGAGAGTATTTATAATATACCCCACGCGGGCATAACCTCCCAACTAACCTACACTAACTAGGTTACTAGGTAGACATTTTTTTAAAAAAGTTAATAAATTTATGACATAATCTATTAATTTAAGAGATAGAGTTAAATGTTTAGTAAACATGTTACGTGCATTTGGCCCTTTTTCATAAATTATACTCAAATCAGTAGATTAAATCACTGCACCCTCCTTTACATGTAACATACTTTTGGCCCTTTTTCATGCATCATAAGTTTATAAACCAAAAGATCTACCTAAATAAAAAATAAATCTAATAAAAATAAGTTGTATTACTCGTAGTCATGGCATCCTAGCTTCTTGAATCGATCAATAGAGTATATTATCAAATTATATATAGAGTAAGTATATATCATAACCAGCCCTAATCGTGCGTGCTTACGCTGCCTAATTGACCCCTTAATCAAACATAGATACTGCTAAAAATCACATAAATCCAATACCTTAACTTAGTGCGTAATTAACAAAAAGTAACTAACCTTATCGTTAATTAGTTTATTAATCATTATTAGAACAAAGCTTATGAGTTAGGATTAGCAACTTGCATGTTCCATAATTTGTCATTACATGCATACAATAACCGTAATGCATGCACAATTAGTGTGATAAAATCAAGCAGCAATAACTTTATTCTTAAGTAAACTTAAAGTAATTATTAATTAGTTAATTGATTAAAAGTGAGTGAGTGATATAATTAAATAATCCAAGTCAAATGTAGTAACTAGGATATGTGTGTACGTACCATCTGCGACGAAACTGTGTCGTACTAGCTAGCAAACGTTATTACAGATTGGTGCTTTTAATTTATTTCTACCAGCTAAACATTAAAGAATTTATTGACTTAATTAATATAATAGTTCCACTTGTAGAACTAATAAATTCATCAATTTCCAATAATTAGCTGGATTTAAGCTTATTGGTAAGTTCCCATTGAAAATTAAAGAACCGGCTGTCCAATTGAGTAACAAAGTTGGTTATACAATAATATGCAATTGATGTTGACTTTATATGATATGTGACTTTAATCGAAATATAGTATATATAGTTTATGTTGGTGTATATGTCGAATAGTGCTATTAATATTGAGTTTAGCTTAACGTTTTTTACTTATATAGTTATATGTTCTATGTAGCTTTAATGTTAGGTTGTATATATCATTGTCCTTTACAGGTTGTAATAGAGTTTTAGACCTATAATCAAAGCTTTCGTACGAGGAGAGCTTGTAAGTAGATAGAATTTGTGATTGTACATCAACAATATAGGTTTTGGTAGATACAGTTGAAGGAAGTGTCCACGATCAAGTATAACAATTATTTAATATAGGATTAATTAAAGATATTATGAATTCGGTTATATTAGCTAGGGGTCGTCTTGTTTTGCTAGAAATCAAATACAACATGTAAGCTTATTATATAATGGGTCGGGTTTGCTACTAATTATAACCAGATCCTATAAGGTCACACATATAAACACGAGATGATCAAATCACACCAAGCCCAATGAAGGACTAGCTGGCCGGTCAAAGAGGAGAAAAATTACTAATTAGGGGAGTAGGGTTTGCAATCCTATAACCTAATTTCTATTATATATTAGGCTTAATATTATGTATGAAATACAGAATAATTAAGAGTGCATACAACCCTAATACTACTTCTCATAGTCGTATCCCTACAAAGCAAGAGAGTAAAAAGTTTATGTTCTTCCTTACTAGCATACGCGGAGATCTTTCACGGGTATATATGTGGACTACGTAGAGTGTAGGATTGTGTAAATCTCCTTGAGTATCATATTCTCATTAATCAATATATATAGGGATTACAACCTAGATTACGAGAATATAAGATATACATAAATACACAAATATCTTAACAGAATATATACTAGAGAATATTATCATATACTCTAACACGCCCCCACAGTCATAGCGGGAGGAGGTCGGACGCTAAGACTGTATCGAAAGTCCAAAAATAGTTGTCGCGGTAAACCCTTAGTGAAAATATCGGCATATTGATAAGCCGAGGGAACGTGTAGAACCCGTATGTGACCCATTGCAACTTTCTCACGAACGAAATGGATATCCATCTCTATGTGCTTCGTTCGTTGATGATTAACCTGGTTGCTAGATAGGTAAACGGCAGACACATTGTCACAGTACACTAGGGATGCCCGGCGAATTGGGCAGTAGAGCTCGAGTAGAAGATTTCTGAGCCAACAAAGTTCAGCGACAACATTAGCGACACCTCTATATTCTGATTCTGCACTAGACTTAGACAATGTTGCTTGGCGTTTGGCAGACCAAGAAACCAAATTATCTCCCAAGTAGACACAATAACCCGAAGTTGAGCGACGTGTATCGGGGCAGCCCCCCCAATCAGCGTCTGTGTAGGAGATTAAGGCCGTAGGTGCAGATGGATACAGATGAAGGCCGAGTTCAGCAGTGCCCTTTATGTATCTAATTATGCGTTTGAGAGCATTTTAATGAGGCTCTCGTGGGGCATGCATAAAAAGGCAAATTTGCTGAACCGCGTAGGATATATCTGGGCGAGTGAACGTGAGATACTGCAATGCCCCAGCTAAGCTCCTGTACAAGGAGGGGTCCGAAATCAACTCACCATCACTAGCACTTAGCTTCAAACTTGTGTCAACAGGCGTGGCAACACTTTTGCAATTACTCATTTTAGCTCTCTGTATTATTTCCTCAGCGTACTTGGTTTGTGAAAGGAACATGTTGTTCGGTGTTCGGGTGACCGAAATTCCCAAGAAATAGCTGAGTTTCCCAAGGTCAGTCATGGAAAATTCTGATTTGAGCATTGCAATAATCGAATTCTTCAACCCCTCTGTAGAAGCCGTGAGTACTATGTCGTCCACATAGAGTAATAAATAGGTTTTTTCAATACCTCGATGAAATATTAAAAGGGAGTTGTCACTTGTGCTACACGTGAAGCCAATATGTAGCAAATAATTCGCAAACCGTTAATACCACGCCCTTGGGGCTTGTTTCAACCCATATAATGATTTTCGAAGACGGCACACATATTTGGGATTATGTTTGTTGACAAACCCCGGTGGTTGATGCATGTACACAGTTTCTTGAAGATTGCCATGAAGAAAAGCGTTCTTAACGTCCAATTGATGAATTGGCCAATTTTTCCCCATTGCAATACTCAACACGTTCCGAATGGTAGCCGGTTTGACCACCGGGCTAAAAGTTTCATCACAGTCCACGCCCACCTGATGTGATTTTCCATTAACTACAAGACGAGCTTTATATCGTTCCAAATCACCATTCTCTTTGTACTTGTGCTTGTACAACCACATACACCGAATAACATTAACCCCATCAGGTCTTGGAACAAGGTCCCAAGTGTGTTGCTTAGTGAGAGCATCAAACTCCTCGTGCATGGCCGTATTCCAATTTTTATCAAGTAAGGCTAATTTAGGGCTCTTAGGGATTGGAGATATGGCTTGGACATTCAGGTTGAAAGGGATTTTCGGCTTGAATATACCGTGCTTTGCACGTGTTTGCATCTGAGGAGAGTCGGGTATGGGTGTAGGTGGCAGGGATCCGAATTGGATAGAAGGAGAATGTGATGTGGGGCTTGGTGGGTGGGCCGCAGGTGAGGTATTAGACTGCCCAGCTGGGTGTGTTTGGGCCGGTTGGTGTGGGCTGAGTGGGGGTGGGCCTGGAGTGGTCCGTGAGGATGTGGGTAATAGATATTTTCGAAATCATAATCCTCATTTCGAAATTGTGTGAGATTGGAAAAGGGAAAAATATTTTCCACAAATGTGACATGGCCTGAGATGATGGTCTTATTTGTGGATAAATCATAGCAAATGTACCCCCTATGATTTGCGGGATACCCCAAAAAAACGCAAGGTATAGACCTTGGGGCGAGTTTGTGAGGAGCTGTTGAGGATAAGTTGGGGTAGCAAAGACAACCGAAGGTACGGAGGTGCTCATAGGTGGGTGTGCGACGAAACAGAATCTCAGTTGGACACTTGTTTTGCATAGTTGGCAGAACATTGAGTATGTGTGTTACAACCCCTAAAGCATATACCCAAAAAGAAGGAGGAAGTGAGGCATGGAAGAGAAGAGTGTGAACCATGTTGTTGGTGGTCCGAATGATGCGTTCGGCCTTACCATTTTGAGAGGATGTGTTTGGGCAAGAGAAACGAAAAACAAGACCATGAAGGGTGTGCAAAATTGACGGAAGGGAGAGTTATCAAATTCGCGCCCGTTAGCACTTTGAAAGGATTTGATTTGTTTTTCAAATTGAGTAAGGACATAAGCTCTAAATTTTAGGAATATATCAAACACTTGTGACTTATATTTTATTGGATAAATCCATAAAAAAATGGGAATAATCATCAAGAAGCACCAAATAATATTTGTGACCCAATTTGCTAGGGATAGGGGAAGTCCATAAATCCGCATGAATAATGTCAAAAGGAGAAAAAGTGACACTAAGAGAATTATTAAATGGTAATTTAACATGCTTCCCAAGAGGGCAAGAATAACAAAACTGGGTTTTATCCCCTTTATTACATTGAATTAAATTCCTACTTTTTAACTGATTGAAAACAGATGTCCCGGGATGACCAAGGCGACCATGCCAGATTGAAGGAGAGAGGGCTGCAAGAGAGAGTTGTTGATGAACTTGAGCGGCGGAAGGTGTGAAAGGATAGAGGTCCCCTACACTATTGCACCTCGCTAGAGGTTTCCCCGTATTGAGATCCTTCACAGAAAAACCGAAAGGGTCAAACTCGACAGAAACAGAATTGTCACTAGTAAACTTCCTAACAGAGATTAAGTTTTTAATGATATTAGGAGTAAAGAGGACATGTTTAAGGGTGAAGGGAGTGTTAGGGGAGGGGGGAGTAGTGGTAGAGCCATAGCCTTGAATTGGAATACGTTTGCCATCACCAACCAAAATAAATTGAGGAGTATTAAGAGTATATAGTTTCGAGAGATTACCGGAATTATAAGTGAGATGAGACGATGCACCGGTATCCATGTACCATCCATTGTCAGGTGGATTAAGGGACATGGAACTATAAGCGTGACCCAAATCGGTTGGTGACATAGGTGGGTCGTGCTGCTGTTGTTGAGATGAGAAGTAAGCCTGCTGCTGTTGGGGCGGACGTGGGCCTAGGAGACCTTGAGAAGGAGGGCGGCCGTACTATTGAGGTGCTGGGCCTATGGGGTAAGGACAAGGGGGGGAAGCCCATTGAGGCTGACCTGGGTATTGCTGCCATGCCCATTGTTGCTGGGTTTGGGGTTGTCCAATAGGCGGGCTTTGTAGAGCTTGTTGTTGCTGGCCTGCATTGTTGCTGGAGTTGGACCGCCCCCTGCCACGGCCTTTTGGCTTCCCTTTGCCGCGGCCTGCTCCACGGCCACCACCACGCTGCTGCTGGTCGGGCTACTGTTGCTGAGGCGGCGTGGTGGTCTGTTTTGCGGCGGAGGACTGAGCCACTAGTGCTTGCTGACTATGCTCTTCTTGTTTCGCCTTGCGAGTTTCCTCCAACAAGAATTGAGATCGGGCTTTATTGAACGAGGGCATTGGGTCGGCCTGTTGTACCATGACAACAAGCTTGTCATATTCACCTTTAGGAAGCCCTTTGATGAGCTGCAGCACCATGGAATTGTCGTCAACCGGTCGGTCGACATTGGCCAGTTGATCTGCAAGTAATTTCAATTGCTTGCAATATTCGCCCATATTTGCATAATTCTCCAACCTTGTGTTAGTGAATTGTTCCTCGAGATATACAGCACGAGTGTGCTTATTATCATGGAAGATCTCCTCCAATCGAGTCCATAACTGCAAAGCCGTAGCACCAGGCTTCATAATGGTGTGAACCAAATCCTTGGATATTGTTCCATATATCCAATTTTTGACAATAGCATCGAGATGAGTCTAGGTATGTTGATCAACGTTGGAAGGACGAGTGACAATGTTGTCAATGTGATCGAGGACATTAAAGGCACAAGCTTGTATTTGGAACAATTCAGCCCAAGTTGCATACTGGCTGTCCTCTTGATCCAAAGTGATGGACATGAGGTTGCGGATATTGGTCACCGCATAAGCAGGATGAAAAGAAGAGGGAGGAGGGGGGGCGGAGGAGGAGTATCATTGTTGGAGGAGGAACCATCATCAACGGCCATGGGTGAGAAGGGAGAGCAGAGGCTGAAGAAAATTCCTATTAGGCTCTGATACTATGTAGGATTGTGTAAATCTCCTTGAGTATCATATTCTCATTAATCAATATATATAGGGATTACAACCTAGATTACGAGAATATAAGATATACATAAATACACAAATATCTTAACAGAATATATACTAGAGAATATTATCATATACTCTAACATAGAGGAATCACAATCGAGGTTCTTGATCTCCAGGCCAAAAGGACCGAAGGAGGCCTATCAAAGGCTAAAAGATTGTACAGTACACGCATCAAAGATTTACCTACTCCTATTATGTGATTCATATTGATTATATGCATGAGATCTTGTTTACATGTTTAGGAAGCATCCTAAAATTTGTTACGACAATAGTTATAAAATCAAGTTAACCAACATTTAATTAATGAAGATCCACCACGAATGAGTTTAATCCATGTAAACGTGATATGTCTAGCCCATTTAGTTTGATCAATGTATTATTAGTATCAACTTAGCTAATCAAATTGATTAGCATATTTTTCATGTTATTTAAGCTCTTCTAGTATTGTCGCATAAGGGTCCATTTCTATAAGCTTTATTTAGTTACAAGTGCAACTAATTTTCCAATTAATAATTTGTATATCTATCCACCTCTTTTTGTCTCCTAATAAATTTGTGTGTTAATTAAATAAAAGAAAAGAAAAGAAAAGGTAAGAGATATGATTTTATAAACAAAAAAGGTAATCCGTACACTAATTTAAGTTGAAATATTACAAAAATACATTTACTATATTTATAAAAGTCACATGCACCAATAAACTTATTTAATTAAATTGTTCTTTGAATTTTATATAAGAAGATGTTTACTTGAATTGTTCTATTACAAACTACTATGCATTTTTTTTTTTTAAACCAATTAACCTGAGAGATACTAATACTTGTATGACTTTGAAAGTTCATTTATTCAATTTAAAGTATTCCGTAGCTGTTTGAAAGAGACACAAAATCATTAAGTGCAATTGAATCATCCAATATTCTAAAGTTATTTTAAATAATATTATACATATTCAACAAAGTTATTAAGGCGAGGAAAAACATAAGAAAACAAAATTATCAGCCAAAATCATAAATATATGAAATTGAGCAAATTATGATTTTATAATAGTATACTTATATATTGTACGACATATGCGCTTTTAAGATTATGTTGTTTATTTTCTTATCAAATTTTAGAAAGTTTTGAGCAAATTATTATAACATCGCTCTATTGTTAAAATTGAAATACTATAAGGAAACTTTAATAATGATCCCATAATATTAAAATTTAAACTATCTATTTGAATAATGAAAATTGATACAATTTCTTGGGGGACTGAAGATGAATCTATCTTTATCTAACATAAATATAACTATACAAATAAAATTTAATTATCTTGAATTTTCAATGGGTGTAGGTGTGGATAAGCCTAACAAATTAATAGAAATATCGCAATCATCTTTACTTATTCACAAATTTTTAAAAAAAGCCGGTGTTCAGTAAATTAGTGAATGGCGGAAGTTGGGACAACCAACAACTGCCAAACCACCACTCCTGTCGCCACTCCCTTAGCTTCTCCTAAGAATCCGGCGTCCCCCTCCGATTTCGACCTTGCTAACCATCCCAATCCCCTGATTCCTGCGCTTCTGACCTCCCCCCATCCCCCGATTTGTCGAGTTTGAAGTCCGGAATTACAACAACTCCGAATACCTCGACCCCAATTGCATATATACCTTATTGTGGGTTTTTATCATTTCGCCTCATCTACTTTGATGGTGGCAAACATGGCAGCGGCGGAGGTGGTGATGACTATGGCGGCAGAGGTGACGATGACGACAACTATGAAGGGAAAAATATGAGGGCTTGCAGTTGGTAACGGAGAGGGAGAAGGGGGTTGAGGTTTTGATGGAGGAGAGAGAATTTGAAGGTTTGTTAATGGTGGAAATGTTTAGTTTTGAGGAGAGATAAAGATACGGGATGAAAGTAGAGCCATTGGGGTAACCTTTGTATTTTGTGTTTATTTTTTTTATTTTAATACTCTGTTTTTGTGAAAAAAAGGGTCACTTTTGTGAAGAAAAAGGGTCACTTTTGTGGAAAAAAAGGGTCATTTTTGTAAAAAAGGGGTAACTTTTGTGAAAATATGAATCACTTTTATAATAAAAAGGGTCACTTTTGTAAAGAAAAAGGGTCACTTTTATAAAGAAAAAGGGTCACTTTTTCGTAAAAATGTTCGATGTACAATAAAATTACTGTAAACCGGGGGCATGCAAAAGGAGTTGTTACTTATTTTATCCTCTAGGCTCTAGCTATAAGGCAACTTATATATGAATTTCAATTACCTCTAATTTATACATTAATGACTAGATTAGACTGTGTATCAACCCATTGATTAGACCTATATGTCCCTTCTTCTTTGGTAGGTTAAATATATATAGCACCTAAGTAGGAAGATTAGACATGAGCTAATGACCTTTCCTCCCTTCTTTTATTTGCTAGGTAATGATATTCACTTATCAATACACTAAAATAATTTACAGTTAAAGTTAATTCTTTTCCAAAAAAAAAAAATAATGATGACTTTTTTACTTAAAAAATACGAAGCATTAGTGTAGCAAAATGTCACACAAACAAAGCATATATATATATAACCTAGAATTTTTAGGCACAAGTAAAAAAAATACGAAGTATATATCAAAACAAGTAAAAATATGAACATGTCACATTTTTGATAGATAAAAAAAAGAAAATATGACTTGTCTAAAAGTGGTTTTGAAGAATAATGGAGTGGGCCAATTGGATAACAAAAGGGGAACACTTTCTACTGTATTTGGTCCAAATGAGGCCCATTTTCTTAATTGCCAATTCACACTTTGATAGTCCTACTATTAAAGCTTCGTGGGAGCCGAGGTCCCTGAGGACAAAATAAAGTTGGTCATCCATTCGTGTTTGATAAATTTGAATTTTATTCATTTATATTGACTAGGTAGTCTTAATAAGTTTTAATTTGAATTTTAGTTTTCTCGTATAAAAAAATAAATACATAGTAAATAAATGAAAAAAAGGTTAGTTTTTAACACGAAAAAAATAAAATTATAACACCATCAAAAGTTTAAAATTTTTTATTTTACCCCTATTTAACGGTTGCCGTCCAAAAATCCATTAAGTAGGGGCTATTATGCCACATGTCGCCAAATAATTAGTTACAAAAAACAAAAACCCTAAATTAAGTAATTAACCAAGCCACCCCAACCCCAATTCCCCACCGCTGGCAGCAACGCCACCCATTGTCCCACCCAACAACCCCAAATCCCAACCCTAGCCACCGCAATTTCCGCCCCCTCCCTTTCCCACCCCTTCCCTAAAATCGACAATAGCTCCCCAACGGCTGCTAAAAATGAGTGGTCGTTTTTAAAACCACCCAACATCGACCACCAATAACGGCCGCAAATTGTCAAAAAAACCATTTTAGGCCCTAAGTGGTCAAAAACAACCCTTATCGTCCATAAATCGATTGTTTTCAACCCTTAAAAGTCGTTTTATGGTGGTTGTTTCTAAGGGGTGTGAAAAGCGACCACCCGTTTTTGGTGATTGTTGTGGTTGGGTTTCCAGCTTTAGGGAGGGAATAGAGTGGGGGTGGAGAATCTGGTAGCTGGGGCTCAGAATGACGGTGCGTGTTAGGGTGGGGTAGTGGTTGCGACGTTCTGCAAGCAGTGGTGGAGTGAGTTTGAGTTAGTTTTAGGGTTTATTTTGGACCAATAATATGTTGACACATAGGCATTGTGGGCCCCACTAATGGATTCCATCCATGAATCAGTTAAGTGGTGGTAAAAGCATATTGTGTTAACATAATTTTTTTTTTTTTCTTTTTTTGTAGTGTTAAAACCCATTTTCGTCTTTTATTATGGTGTTAAAATTCAAAATTTTCTAATAAATGACCTTTTGTTTTCCACAAACTTTCATGTGGCTGTGGCCTGGTGTGGTCAACCATTATGGGGGGTTATTTTGTTAGTGTTATAAGGGTTACTCAATGGATCTTAGGTTACTAAGTCGTTCAAGGGTTACTCGCGCTGGTCAAGGGTTATTCGATCAATTAGAGATTACTCGTCGGTTATGGATTACTTGATGTGTGTCAACAGACCACAGAGATTGGCCAGTCGCACAAAAAAGTTGTTGTGTTTACTACCTAAAGTGTAGGAAGAGGGACCTATGGCATATATGGGTATTTTTTTTTTTTTATCATCTATTATTTTGTATGATTAAATAGATTAACAAGTAACTATATTTGAAGTCGGTTGGTCATTTACAGTAATATTGTATATTTGTAATGTTTATCTTGTTAGGAGTTTTAGGTAAGTTAGATCTTGTGTCTATTGTGTATATATATGTCCTTAATATTAATACAAAGGCTAAGCCGTTTTCTCCAGTTTTCTTTGATTTTAACATGGTATCACAACCTCTCTCATTTCTAGAGATTTTTTTGTCCTGGTTTGTTCATCAAATTAATTTTTTTTCCCGCAATTTGTTTTGAGATTATGGCTTCAATTTTATTTTTTATTTCCCCCAAAATTTTCTGGTTTAGTCAAAATTAGGTTTTTCATACCCTATTTTTGCGTGTTTGGTTGCTTGGGTGCTGCGTGTTGTAGTGCTCAGTTTGCTATTGTGTACGTATGTGCATCTTGTGTGCGTGCTGGTGTGTCTGGTTAGTTGGTGCCGCAATGCAGTGTGTGGTGTGTGCGAGTAGTGTGCATGTGCTGCTTACGAGTAGTGTGCATGTGCTGCTTACGAGGTGTTGTTGCTTGCTGTGTGGCGTGGATTGTGCTGCTACTTGTGTGTGTTGTGTGCGCTGACCATGTGGTGAGGCGTGATGGTTTGTGGTGTGTGGTACGTGAAGGTTTTATGTCTTCAAAAAGTTCAATTACTGGATATAAATAATGGATCAAATTATGGAGATAATTAAGCTCGTTCTTTTAAGTTGTCGTTTTATCATAGGTAGAGGTACTTACGACCTTTGGGCTAGTAAAATAGTCCAAAACCTAATAATTGAACAAATCCTATAAGGTTACATAAAGGGCCTAGATTGAGCATAAGAGGAAGAATCTCATGTTGGGCCTCATGCCCTCATCCTTTGAGGTGGCTGGCCATTTGGGTAGGTTTAGAGGTTTTGGGCTTTGCTTCCTAGTCTAATTATAATATGATTATAAATAGACTACGTGTCTAACTAAGGTTGAACAATTAATTCAGTAATCACCCTAACTAGCAAACACAAGCCAACCCCCTCTCAAACTCTCTCTCTCTCTCTCTTATGTGTCCGTCCCTCTTAGTGTGTGCTTGTGGTGTGTGCACAGTGGTGGTGTCCGGTTGTGCGTAAAGGTGGTGATCGTGGTGTTTCCCCTTCATCCGACCAATATAACATTGGGGGGTGGCTTATTCGAATCCTGTGGACTAAGTAGATCGAGAAGCAACGCTTGGGGCTCTATTCTCTCCCTAATTGTCAATCAACTTGCTACGTGGAAATCATGCTTCAAAAGTATAATTATACGATTCTTGTGTGTTATGCATGCGATTTTGTTTTAGGTTCGTATGAATAGAGATTTATGAAATTTTACTTAGAGTACCTAAACCCCTATAGTGGTATTAGTTAGCCTCTTGCATGAACACGCTTGATTATAATAACACGATTATTTGAAATCCAAGTTTATAATTTTATAATCAATTAAGAGGGAGAATTAATTTAATTATGCTTTAATTATTATATTAAATGTGATTTAACTCTTAGAATTGATTAAATGTGATTTATTTTGTTTAAAATACTCAATGGGAGGACATAAATTTTGCCCTACAGTTTTCAAAAAATTCAAACCCTAAACCCTAATTTTCAAATTTTCGAAAAACCCTAGGCCTAAATTTTGATTTTGTGCTTGAGTTTAGGTTTAATTCGATTTGACTCAGGTTTCATAATACTAATTAGGTTGACTTATACATAAAAATGTTTTGTGTATGATCAACAATTTAATTTTAAGAGTTAGAATTAAATTGGAATTAATTTTATGATGAACTCTATTTTAAAATTGAATTGGGATTTAATTATAATAATTAGAATGATTTAATTTAATTTTACAAAAGATGTTTTAATTAAATTAAAACATTGAAAAAAAGAGAGGTTAAATCGGTCGGCAACCACGGCTGGATGGCGCACCATATAGATTGGGCACACTGTTTTTTATATAAGGAGACAAAGGAGTACGGAGTATTTGATATTTGATACTACCTCCGTTAACTTTTTTTTGCAACTTTAGGTATTATGTATGAGATAATATAAAATATTCCAAAATTACAACTTAAAATTAAATGAGTTAATACTTCGTATTTCAGATCGGATATCCGATTTGGCCACAATACAGGGCATTGGACACGCACATATTCTTAGGTGCACACTCATACACCTAGAAATAGGTGTAACAACAACACAATATGAACATTAGCTTTTGAGAAAGTGAACATTAGCTTTCTTCTCCTCTATTTTTCTCCTTCGTTTTTTATTTTCTCCCTCCTCTATTTTTTTTCCCCCCTTTTTTACACTTTTTTTATTGAATTTGTTTCTTACAACATGAAAGTAGTTATTAAGTATGATTTTTTTTTTTTGTGAATTTCGATTTTGTGCTTTAATTTCGATTGATTAAGGTTTATATGAATCTTTGAATTCACAAATTATACTCTGTTTTTTCTCCTTCCTTCTTTAATTCCCTTTTCCTCTGTTTTTTTTCCTATTTTTCTCGTTTTGTTTTGATTTAACGATTGAATATGTTCCTTACAATATGGAATTGGTTGTTTATCTGATTTTTTTTAGCTTTGATTAATTTCATATGTGTTTCATCTGATTTTCTGCATTTTTTTTTATCAATGAACATAATCGTGCAAAATATGAACATATGCATAGGTTATTCAAATATGCGTAAAAATTATGAACATATGCTATTAAGAAAGAGAACATATGCATAAACAGACTTAATGAGAATATTTATGAACAATAAATATTTAATATGAATATTTATATTATGAACATATAAAATATTATTATGAATATAAGGCATTTAACTATGAACATAAAAAAAATTGAAGAAATAAAAAATAAATATGATTATGAAACATGCATATGCATCATAAGTATTCAAAATATGAACATATGCATTCAAAATATGACCATATGCATTCAACATATGAACATATGCATTGGTTCATTTTTTAATGCGTATGAACATAATTAAGCATTTCAGAAGGTGAACATATACATAAGAAATATGAACATATGGATTTAGAAAGTGAATATATGCATTTCAGAAAGTTTACAAAAGGATTCGGTATATGAACATAAGAATTCAAAATATGAACATAAGCATTTCAAAATGTGAACATAAGGTATCCGTTTGATTTCACTAATTTTTTTTTTTTACAATTCCAATAAAAAATTTCGAACAATAGAGTATCGAACAATATTCAAACAAAATTAAGTGATAATCATATAAATTCAAACAAAATTAAGTGAAATTTACATAAAATTGTCTTTTTTTTAGGGAGGATCATTTTGATTTTGCATCTCTTCTCTAATGTCCATTGATGTTTTTGCAGTTTTTTAGCGAGATAAAATGAAATAGAGGAGAGAGAAAGTGAAAAAGAGGAGAGAGAAAATCATATAGAAGAAGAGTTTTGAGTTTGGAAGTGACGTAACATTTATTGAGTGTGGGTGGATGTATGGCAGTTTTCATGTTTTTTAGTTTTAGGGTTTTTCTTAATTGGGTTGTGTGTAATTGGGTTTTTAGGCTGTGTTGTTACACCTATTTAAGGTGCAGTGTACCTTAGACTAATTGTTTGCCAACCTCAACTTCAAAGAAATAAGGCCTAGATCAAAGGGCCCCCATCCAAAACCAACCTTAGACCCATTAATCTGTGCCTTCTTCTCAATTCTCCCAAACAAGAACAATTAATCTCGAAATTCATAGAGAGAAATTAGAGGAGAGAGAAAATGGTGAAAATGGGAACTTTCTTCGCGATGTCATTGGGTGCTTTCGCCTTCTGGCAATCTATGGACAAAGTTCATGTTTGGATCGCTCTTCATCAAGATGAAAAGGTATACCCTTTTTCTGCTTGTCAAATTTTGATCTTGTTTTTCTCGAAACCCTAAATTTATACTTACTGCTGATTATTAGCTCTATCATTGTCTGTCCAACTTCAATTTTTATCGAATTAGTTTTTATAATGGAAATTGGAAGTTTAATTTTTAATTTGTGTCTGGTGATTTAGCTGGGAATGTAGTAGGAATTCAATTGATGAGGGGAAAATACATGGAAATCTTGCTAGAAGAATTGAAATTAGAATCCTGTTTTGATGTGAAAATTATTAATTATTTAGGGTAATCAGATAGACGATGTTTGCCCATTATACCGATATCAATCAGTTTGATTCTGTTCTTTTTATTACTTAATTAAGGATTTTTCTGTGTTCGTTTGTCATTAGTTACATTCTTCTTCCGGATTTAGTTGTCGCATTACTAATTTAAATTCAATGTCAACATGATTATTAGTTTAGGATGGAGGATGTAAATTGTTGGGGAATTATAAGCAATATTGTTTATCTCATGTTGTTTAGGGAGGATGTTTAGTGTTAAATTAGGTTATTTTACCCTAGTGGAAATATGTATGAATGGATGTTATGTCGTTGTGTTTGAGTTTAGTTGGATGTTGTATCCTCGTGATTGAAGAGTTGAAAAGATAGAACTGTTGATGGCAAAACTGAAACCAGACCCCTTTCTTTCAAAATGAAGATAGAAATGTTGCTTGGAGAAGTGACTTAGATTTTGGAAAATGATGTTTTAAGGTTAAGGAATAAGAATCTAGTATTCATTCTTTATACTTGTATGATATGTTGGCTGGTGGTTTCAAAAAAAAAATATGTTGGCTGGTTAAGTATGATATGTTGCTGGTTAAGTAATTAGAACTCATTTCACTTCTGTGCATTTTACTTACCAATTTCATTCTATGATGTTGGCGGATTGCTTCAGTGAATTTCTAGTAGTAGACTATATTCTAGTCTTGGTCAATGGTAATTAGTTTCCTTGCCTTTTCCCATAATCTCTTATAACTACCTCTAGGGACTAGGTGGGCAGTTAGATACTTGTATGAATGTAGCAGTCGGGTTCTGTGTTTCTTGTAAGTACTAGAGATTGATATGTGATCCAGTATATTTGGATCTTGGTTTGATATTAATCATATACTGTCCTGCTCTGATTTTTCCTGCTTCTGTAGCATATTTTACTTCTCTGTTACCTTAGATCTCGAAAATGTTGCTCTGTTTGGTATTGAGATTTGAATCTCTTGATTAGAGCAAAACCTAAATGCATGAGCTGCTGAAGGTAAACCCTGTGATGAGTGTAGCAAAGCCAGAAAGTAATAAATCGGCCAAGTTTTGCTTTAGTTTAGGTGGAGTGATTTTGGGAAGAATGTAAGAAAAAATATATTATTTTCTAGTTTTTATAATCGAATTAGATAATAGTTAGGCTGGATGGAAGGCTCTGTACTTCATTACCCTGTAGAGAGAGAGAGTGAGTGAGAGCACATCAGCACACAGCATAAAATCTCTCTTATTGATGACTTATAGGTCAATGGAAGATGCTCAATAAGGCTTTTAGCTGATCTACAAGTACTACAACCACTTGCCCCCCTTTTGTTCATTAAAAGTTCTAAGTTTTCTACCAATCAGTTTTTTTGTAGCTGAGAGATTTTGAGGCTTTGATCTTGTATGTAAAATAAAGCAAGCTTCTGGTTTGTTTTTGCAGAGAGAACGAGAGGAGAAGGAAATGGAGATCAGGAGAGTGAGAGAAGAGCTCATGCAACAAGCGAAGCAAAGGGATTCTGTTGCATAATATTGTGTTTATAGCTTGGAGCTATCTGTATTTTGCTGTTATCCTTGAGTGTTTTTATTCTGACTTTTGATCAACTTTTCATAAATTGCATTCTGATAAATCGATGGAAGATTACTGTCGTAAACAAAATACTGTGTTGAGCTTATAAAATATTCAATGGCAAGTACACTGGTATATTTAATCGTGGATTATTGGCAAAATTTCTGATTTGCTTCTTGTTTCTTGATTCTCTTGATCTACGCCTCTTCTGATTTGTTAATGTTCAATTATATATCTGTAATAGTCTACATCTGTGATTCCCCTTCCAATTTTACCCTTGGTTTACTGTCTCCGAAACAAAGCTGACTGCCTATCCATTCACCCGCCTGGCTTGAATACAAATTTTATAACTTGTGTGCTATATTCTAATTTTGAATGAAGATCGGCAACACTGAAGATAGTTTCATGTTGATGATTTTTATTTTTATTTTTATTTTTTATTTTTTCATGTTGACAAGATCTTTTTTTTTTTTTCTCCTGTTCTTCCGGTCTCTCATCTTAGGCTCATTCTTCACACAAATTTTCAGAAAACGAGTTTTCTTGAATTTTAGTGGTATTTCCTTAAAAATGGGTTTCTTTACTAATTCATGAATGTCTGATACTTAAAGGAGAAATTAGATTGTTTCAAATGTGACTTAAGAATCCTCAACATCTTTACTTAAAGAAAGATTAGACTTCTTCAAACGAGACATAAGAATCCTCTACATCTTTGTGGATAATCGTACTTAGTAGCAAAGATATTAACGTTTAAACAGACATTTTAGGCTTAATGATAAAACTATCAATGACCATGAAGTCCAATGTAGGCAGAGATCTTGCAGTTGAGGTTATCTGGAGCTTATACCATGCTTGGAGTCACAAATACAAGTGAGCCCAAGACTTGTCAAATCAGGCGGAGGCGAACTTGATCAAGTGAGCGCTGATTGAGCATAACTCTAATGTCCTAGCCTAGATCAAGCTGGAAATAATTGGCTCAGCTAGGTTTTCTTGCTTCACGATTAATACTGGTGTCAAAATGTGTTTGTAGCAATGAGAATTGTGAGGTATCTTTGAAACCATAATATTCAGAGCAATGTGAAAATGATCAGTGGTGATTTACGGCACTGCTTCAGAGCAGCAATTTCTGTTAAGAACTCTGCATCTAAGAGCGGTTGCTTCTCAGTGCACCTCCCCTAAAAACTGCTTATATTATAACAGAAGCTTTCCATAAGATGCCTTCATTCGTCAGCTTCTGAGGAAAAGCCGAAAATTGAACAATAAGATTGGCAGGTCCTCTGAGTCGACACACATTTCAACCATGAAAAAAGTCACTTTTCTTCCATATTTTCAGGTAAAGAACTAACGTATCACCATAGAGATGATTGCCGATGTTGCTTGATGTTGTGCTATATATATTTCTAATGCTTGCTTGCAAGAAGATATACCAAAACCAGCTATCATCAATCTTTCCATATTTAATAATTTCCAATTCTTAATGCATACTGCTAAGTTTTTCTTGGTGCTTCTCTCTGCGGCCCTAGTGTTGGGGCTTGCAGAGAGCTTCGACTTCCATGAGAAAGATCTCGCCTCAGAAGAGAGCCTTTGGGATCTATACGAAAGATGGAGGGCACACCATACTGTCTCCCGGGACCTCCAGGAGAAGCAGAGGCGGTTTAACGTGTTCAAGGCTAATGCCCGTCATGTTCACCAAACGAACAAGATGGATAAGCCTTATAAGCTAAAGCTGAACATGTATGCTGACATGACTAACCACGAGTTTAGAACCTCTTATGGGTCTAAAATCGCGCATCACAGAATGTTCCACCCACGTCCAGTGACAGAGTTCATGCATGGTAAACTAGAAGATGTTCCTGCTTCTGTTGATTGGAGAGCTAAAGGAGCTGTTACCCCTGTTAAGAATCAGGGGAATTGCGGTTAGTTTCTCATACAATTACTCTTAGAGTATTAGATAATATAGATTGCAAATTTTTTTCTGCTTTGTGGTACATTAATTCTTCTGTATTTAACAAAGTACTGTTTGACTGTTGTTCTTATTTGTTAAGATCATCTGCATTTTTTTTTTTTACCAACCAACATGTAGATCAGGATATTTCAACGAACGAGTAAAAATCAAGTCATCTCCATGTCTGATCAGTATTCCATGACCTTGTAGGAGTCTCAAGAGTTCAACATAGATAATTAAAGATAAATAGAAACATAGATGTAACATACATAACGTCACAAGTTATCCCTGCAAATGACTATTTCGTTGAAACTTTAATGTATATAATCAATCCTTTTTCTTGACATTCAGTATCATATAGGTATATTGTGACCTCTCTCAGATCATAAATGCAACGATAAATCTCAGTTTAAATATTTTGTGCTTGTGAAGTTTTCAGACGAATTGCACAACTGTTGATATTCTAAATTTAAACAATATGATCTGTAAATGTGAGAGTCTGATGTGCTGACATGTATCATTGTATCATCATCCATCAACTGCAGGTAGCTGTTGGGCATTCTCAACTGTAGCTGCAGTAGAAGGAATCAACCAGATCAAAACCAAACAATTAGTGTCGCTCTCTGAGCAGGAACTGGTGGATTGTGACCATGACAACGAAGGCTGCAACGGAGGACTTGTTGAGCATGCTTTGGGTTACATCAAGAAAGCTGGTGGAGTGGTCGCAGAAACCACCTACCCATATGCAGCTAAGGATGAAACATGCAACTCAGCTAAGGTTGAAATCACATCAATTTCCTTGAATTAATTTTGTAATAAGCTTTCTCATGTAATTGATTCATTTGATCCAATTTACAGACCAACACACCTGTGGTGAAGATTGATGGCTATGAGGTGGTGCCTGAAAATAATGAGGACGCTTTGACGAAAGCCGTCGCAAACCAACCTGTTTCCGTGGCTATTGATGCTAGCGGTTCTGATATGCAGCTTTACTCTGAGGTATAGTAGTCAACTAAATCATAGTCCTATTCTTTTCAACTTCAGGGTGAAATAAATTCAGTACAATTTTGAGTGAATTAGCAAAATTCAGTAGTGGAATTAACAAAAACACTAGTGAATTTATTTCGTGGAAATCAAGTGAAGAGAACACGGCTAATATACTAACCCTTATAATCTTCTTGTAACATCCTAGTCAGTTATTATATGTTGATGAAAATGGCAGTCATGTCAAACGTTTCAATACATTATTCACAAAATCGGTTCATAACATAAAAATATGAAGACCTCAGTCACCCTACGAAGATCACATTAAAAGATTATTTTGATGAATGCAGGGTGTGTTTAGTGGAAAATGTGGAACAGACTTGGACCATGCAGTAACAGCAGTAGGGTACGGAATAACACAAGACGGAACCAAGTATTGGATAGTGAAGAACTCATGGGGCCCTGGATGGGGTGAGAAGGGCTACATTCGGATGCAACGCGGTGTTAGTGCCAAAGAAGGACTGTGTGGCATTGCAATGGATGCATGCTACCCTATCAAGTCGTCTTCTGACAATCCGCAGCCTGCTAAGGATGAACTCTGAAGCATCATAAGACTTCAGTATTACCAGGATATCAATTTGTTGAAGTGAAATTAGCCTCATTTAGTTTCTTTTAATTGCAAAATTAGGCATACTTTTTTTTTTTTACTTCGTATTTTTACATATCAGTTGAATAATACTAAATGTTTGGCAAGAAATAAATACTTCAAAATTTGATCATTTTCAGATATCAATCATTAAAGTGGAAGCATGTTATTTTTCTTGCCTTATTTCGGATTATTGAGTTTTAGTTACAGAGAAAATTAAATTTATCTGGGCCGGCCCAATGGGCTAGAGTAAAAATTTGAGATATTGGTTCAAGATCTCAAGTCCGAATTCTCTTCTTTAGATTGGTATACATTGAACTCCGTCTTTTTATGTAACAGGGATTTTCAGTGCGGCAGGCCACTCCATGTGGCAGGTATTACTTGTATTCTGAGGTTACTTGTAGGTGATACTTGTATTATGAGTAACCCCTACAAGTAACACCATACCAAACCCCCATACCAAACCAATAACACCTTATAAGTAACTCTTGACCAAAACCAGTAACACCCTACAAGTAACCCTTGCCACACCATGTGACCATCTGTGTACAAAAAATTGTATTTTTGTATAGTTTTGCTTGTTTTATTTACCCATTTTACTACTTTTCCACACCTTTTTTTTTGTATATGAACTTATATCAAGTGGGGTTTTAATATTCAAAATAACTTTTATTATATGCAATTTTTATAATTTTTCATTATGAAAAATAAAGATATATAACGACAAAAAAACCGTACATAATAATAATATAATAAATTATGATGAAAACTCATCTTTCTAATTTTATTTGACTTGAAATGTATTTATTTATTTATTTATTTATTTTTATCTGATATGAAAAGATAACAATAACATAGCCTAAGTATGATAACGTATGTAATTGTGAATAAAAAAAAAAAATTAAAAAAACAAAGAAACGTGAGAATTGATGGAAAAAAGATGCGAGAAAGAGAAGGTGCGAAAGAGTGGCCAACCGTGCGGTATAGAAGAGCTCGTAGTTGGGCACGCACACACTATCTGGATTCTGGAGAATGGAGACCATGAGTCGTGGTCCCTCCCTTCACCCCAAAATCTTTGACCACCTTTTTAAGTATTTTATCTACTTTTTCACTGGAACTCGTAAACTACAGTAATTAACATTAGTATTTTTTTTTCTGTTAATACTAATTTTGTTCTCATTATTTTTATCCAACTTGCTCTTCATTTGATACTACGGAGTATAACAATAAGACTAAATATGGGCTAGAAAAGTACATTAAATTTGGGCCGGGTACATGATTTCTATCTCTTTATGTATTCTTACATTTGTATTTAGAGAGAATTTAAGGAACAAGCTAGGGTTAATGCCGGTCAATAAAATTACATGAGAGATAAAGTTAAAGTAAGATAAACGACACAAAAATAATTCTGATACGGTGTACAAAATTGGGAGTTATTAAAAGAATTTAGTGCGTAAAGTTTACCACATAGGCACATACATCGGCTTGTAATTGAATATGTTAATGATTTGATGAGATCATATATATGATATTCAAGTGAAGTTTGTAGCGCATGTGTGATGTGTAGTGTTTACCTTACAAGCTAGTTATGTCATAAGCTGCTTTTGAAAGATGTCAAATTGAGTATATGACATTGTGATTTGCTGAGGTCTAATACCTAAGGATAATCTGTCTTGTTTTTTTCCTATTATATGATGAATTATTTGAACTAGCTAATACCAAATATAGTTCAAAATCCATCATACATTTGCATACTGTATATACTTGCATAGTTGATTCGTCATCAAAGATTTGGCAACCAGAGGAAACTTTGAACTTTTTTATTTTTCAATAACTCGAAAGCTTTTTTATTATTTTTTTAATACATAGATTGATTTGATCATATAAATGACAATTATATTCCAGATAATTTAGATGATAAAATGTACAATTTCCTTAAAATAAATAAATTACATTTATCTTCTTTTTTTTTTTTTTTTTCTTTTAACATATGCAACTTCACTTGTCATATAGGGACATACAGAGAGTGTAATAAAGGATGAATTATTTCATATCATGTCAATACAAATTTAGACTTAAATTTTTTTTGTAAAACTATCTAGGGAGATATATATTAATATAATATATATAGATGGAGTGTATAATTGAATGAATAATCTCATGTTTAGTCAATACAATAGTAACACAACTTTATTTAATTTCTGTTATGATTTAGGGACATACTTCGGGCCTCTTCTAATTTACTGAGCTAAACTGAACTGAACTAGAGAAGAAAATTAATTAGGAACTGTACTGAAATTAAGCTGAAGAGAATAAACCCTTCCTCTGTTCTTTTTTACTTGACTGATTTCTTTTATCGCGTTTGCCAATATAAAAATTTATCGATCAATAACTTTAATTATCCATAAGTACAAATTATAAAAGATATTTTATGATAGTTCTTATTTGGACGACTTCTAAAAGATCTCACATGAATATAATTATTTTTCCTTATATATTATTAATAAAAGACGGTTAAAAAAGTAGTAGTAAATAGTGTGAAAATAAAAAAGGGTCAAGTAAAAAAAACCAAGAAGTAGATTTTTTTTTTTTTTTGGTGTTCTACCCGGTTCACCCTTTGGGCTACTCCGGATTCGGGGATCAGTTCTGGGTGGTTAGGTTCCAGTCCCCTCCCGATTGTTGTTGCGGGGGATCGAACACGAGTCCTCCCTACCAAGTGTAGTCCCAATCACCACTACACCAACAACCAATTGGTAAGAAGTAGATAGATAGAGTGCAATACTCCATAATGGATGAACTTAAAACATGCTTGTTTTGAAACAAAATTGAAAAAGATCATTACATGTACTCTGGACTGTACTTATTTGGCAATATCATCGTATATACGGAGTATAATTTTTCTTCCGACATAAATTGTATGTGTATTAAATATTAATAAGTGTTTGCTGTGAACCCTTTAATTGGAGTAATTAAAAAAAATGAGTATACAACAGCAATATAAGAATACTAGTAGCAAAAATTTGACCGACACACCTATCAAATATCAATACATAAAATTGACCGCGAAAGGCATGTATGTATGTATTTTTGTATAGATAACAATTACGGGGTATAAGAAAAAAACATAATATGAAAATACTCAAATAATGACATTGGATTTTTATATATTTTAAGAAAACATCCTTAAAATTATGTATTTATGTGTAAATGTTTAAAAAAAATTGAAATAATATAAAATGGGTTTGGGCAACCCAAACTTGGCGGGGAAGAGTTCAATCCACAAATAAAGCTCCAAAAAGATTTCATACTAAAACCAAAACTAATTTGTGATAGAAGGCAAAACTCTTCTACCTTATAAAGTAGAACAATTATTGATATCTTGATTATCTTCACTTATTTCAAAAAAAAATATTGATATCTTCACTTTTTACAATAAGTTTCAACAATAATATATTGTTGAGATAATATTGTAATTATGTAAAGATAATATTTAAGGAATATTGTTGAATTTGGAAACAATATGAAATGGGTCTGGGCAACCCGAATAAGGAGGAGGAAAGTTTGGTCCACAAACAAGGTTTTGGAGCTTCCATGCTAAAACCAATTGACAATAGTAGGAGGTACTCCTCTATCTTATAAAGTGAAACCCTTTTTAATCTTTCTCCAATGTGGGACACTCATAAGTGGGGCTACAATGGGTTTCAACATATATTGTGGCTAAATATATCGTTATAAAGTAGAACCACTGTTACGAGCATTATTTATCATGGGTAAATAAATCGTTACCCATTGGATGGGAGCTCATGTTAATGCCCCAAATGTCCTTACTTTTTTCAGGATGTTCGTCATAACATTAACCTTCCAGTTAAAAAAGACTAATTATTCTCTATATAGTATATAAAAATTTGTAATGGTCTCAAATTAAACTTTTAATTATAAATATTTTGTAGGATAAAATACGTTGTCTTTGAAAAATTCAATTGCTAATGAATGACATGGAGGAGGCCCACTTTGAGGTTGTTTTTCCGTGCTATGTGTATCAAAAAGCTAACCGTGCAGCAGATTATTTTGCAGCTATATGCTATTACTTTACAGACTATGTAAACATTAATCTTAATGTAAATGCTAACTTTTCTTATTTTATTTCTATAAAGATAAGTTAAAGTACATTCTTAGGGGTTATTTGGTTGCCAAAGAAAAACATGGGAATTTGAAAATCCTACGAATTGAAATTTTTTGAAGTTGTTTGGTAAACAAATTTATGGGAATTAGAAATTCCCATGAATTTCCATTTCCCACAAAATTAGGGAAGTTAATAACGGGTTTGGATCCTCCACAAAACATCAATGACTAATATTCATCTTGCATGCATTTCAAAATAAAAAATAAAAGTTCAATAAAAATAATTAAAAACTCTCACTCTCACAACTCTACAACTCTATAATTTTCAAACTCTAGAGGATCTCAACACGTTAATAACCTAGGGGAATCTAGGTCATGGGAATTTCCACTTCCCTTAGTTAACCAAACAATTTTTAGAATTTTCTTGGAAGTTTAATTTTATATGGGAAGTTCAATTTTCCTTCCAAGGAATTTGCAATTCCTACATTCAGCCAAATGAGCCCTTAAAAGAAAACTTACCAAACTATTGTAAATTTTCTTCCAAAAATAAATAATAATAATAATAATAATAATAATAATACAAAGTAAATTTTCAAAGTAAATTAGGGCAAGGAAAATTCACACTATACACGACACACCAAAGTACCCAACCTCATTGATGAGCTTCAATTGGATAGTAACTAGTTATAGCAACACGAAAGAAAAGTAGGGACACCAAATAATTTTTGTTTTTTGTCTTGACATTACAAATATATTTGGTCAAAGACAAAGTATAAATGCCAACCAAGCAATTTGAAAACTAACAATACGAGGATTTAAAGGATACCCTAAAATCAGAGTTACTCTACTACACCCTTCTTTCCTAGAGATCTTGATCAAATACAATATCAACGGCTGTAAATTCATCCACGTGGCAACACCCCCCTCCCCCACCTTCATTGATCAGAGATCAAATGTCTCAGTGGGTCCCTAAAATGGATTACTGAGCTGACAAAAAGGGTGTGAGAGAAAAAAGCCAAATTTTGCAATAAATGAACATCATTTTTACTTTTTTTCATTTTTATCATATGAGTAGGCCAATTGACCAGATTGGTAAATAAAAAAGATCTCTAGTGATAATTTGGTAAAAAAATTTACTCCGGCGACAGTTTGGTAAAAAAAGTTAACAATATGCAACAATTTGGTAAAAATAATAAACTCCAACGACATTTAGACCAAAAAATCTATTTTTTCCCGACAAACTCTTTAAAAATCATATTTTAATTTGTTTTTGTGTTCATAAATTTATTTATTCCATTTAGAATTTTGAATTTACATGTCATCCCTTTTTATTTCCAACCCCTTTTTAAAAAAATTTCGCTAATAAGGGGTATGAAACTTAAGTGAAAATTGATACTTAACGTTTTTTTCTTCAAATTGTTATTTCCGTAAAAAAGGGTTGGTAATATAACAAGAAAAACGAACTATATTAAGCATTCGCAAGTAATTTATCGGAAATTTTTGTATTTTTTGGGTTAATTGTCGCCTGAGATTATTTTATTTACCAAATTGTCGCTTAAGGTTAGTTTTTTTTTTACCAAATTGTCGCCGGAGTAAGTTTTTTTACCAAATTGTCGCTAAGAGTCTTTTTTATTTACCAATCTGGTCAATTAGCCCATATGAGTATTGTATCTTCATATACACTCGTGAATTCGTGATTCAATTAAGTTCAATGACATAGTGAATTAGTGATATTATGGAGTAAAGGAATTTATTTAGATCGAGTTTGGTGAAATTGGGTTGGATTAATTTTTAAAATTGAGTCATGTTAAATTATTGTATTCATGCGAATTGATATTTAAATCAAAAATTTATTAAGTTGATTTTGAATTAATTCGGGCCAGTTAGTAGTTTTAATACCTCTATCGCAGAGTACATTTTTTTTACAAAAATACTGAATAATATATGTACCTTAACGTACATGTGTAGCTTTTAGGTAGATTCAGTTGAATTGACTTAATGCAATTACTGGACTCTAGATTTAAACTCTACTCAAAAATATTGTTTCCTCCTTAATTTATACTACGGCTTGACTTGACTCGATTCAATAATCTATGTTTCTAATAATGATTATTTTACGGTATTAACACAAATAACTTTTTGGTAATAAAAATTATCTGATCCAAACGAACCAATTCGAATTTGAAATTTATTTGCATGAGTCTTTTGTGAAATGACTTAGCTTGAATTGACTTGATTGAAACCAATCTAAATGAGTGCAACTAGGCGCATAGCTTCTATATGTTTAGAATGTATATAGGAGGTTTAATTGGTAAATTCACTTTGTTTTGATATTTTTTAATACTACAGTAGTGATATTTTTAATGTACCATTATACTTATAGTAGAATTTTTAATATACTACTAGAGTATAAACTATTTTAGTAGTACTATTTATAGCTATTTTAGGTAACAGTGGTACAAATATTGTACCACTAAAAAAAATATTCACCACTCTTTTATCGTATAGCTGCTATTTACTTGGCATGTAAATAGCAGCTATGCACCAATACTTAACCATCTAAATAACCACCTCTACTCATATGGCTATATAAATATTAAATGCATTCTTAAAATAAAATATACAAAGTACTTCCTTTATATTTGTAGGTAAGTGTTTTAGTAAACTTTTTTATTTAATTATTGACATAATTTGACTCGACACTGTTATATATTTTTACAATAAGAAATAGATAAAAACAAAAATTAAATAATGTACTATTGGGTTATACATAATATATATTTTCACTTTTAAATTTTCTTATAGTTTTTGCTAATTGCTTAGTTATTATTAACATACATTTAGTATCATATTATATACGAGTATAAAAGTACTACAATATACATGGTCACGGATGCATGGTCATTAAGGGCCTGTTCTCATAGACTGAACTGAACTGAATTGAACTGAAATGAATATTTTATAAGAGAAGGAAATTAGGAGCTGAACTAAACTGAACTGAACTGAAAATAAACGTATGAAAACAGGTCCTAAGTGGGGTCCTTTAACCTTACTTGAACATGAAAAAAATCCTATAAAATTAATATTTTTTTCCCAATAAAGTTATACTCCCTTCGTTTTTAAATATTTGCTCTACTTTTCTTTTTTCGACCGTTTTTAAATACTTGTTCCATTTCCTTATTTGGAAAGCTTTTAAAATATTTAACTAATTTCTCTCATCAAGTGGACCCACCATATATTTTCTCTCCTCCAATCCTCTCCACTACTTTTTCTTTTTAAAATTTTTTATTCTTTCATTAACCCCACTACCTCCATATATTATTATTTTATCTCATTTTTCCTAAAACTTCACGCATGGAGAAATGGAGCAAGTATTTAAAAACGGAGAGAGTATATATTTTTATCAAATAACCCCATTACGGAAGGAGTATAATTTATCAAATTCATTTTAACCTTGTTAAATATCTTTTCTAAATACATACTTTCATGTGATAAAATGCAAATAAAAACTCATACCAGCAATTTTTGCCAGTAATGTTGGACCTATTTTCAGAAGTCAGTAATTTTAATAACTATTTTTATATATTAAAAAAAAAATAGGGGAAAAAAAAAAAACGAGAGAGGTCATTGATTCTACAAATTCATTGGGGGTGTAAACTCAAAATGTGATGAAAAAGACAAAGAGAAGAAGAGATAGGAAGAAGCATCTTTAGACGAAAGTATAATTTTGTACAGTACATTATATATGCAAAAAATAATCTAAAAAAAAAAAAAGATGGGGTCAGATAATTAGATAGTGTATGATGTACGGATAAAAGTCAAAATTTATGAGGACCACTCATTTATGCTGTTGCCACTTCACTACTGTACTGGTAATATTTTTGGATCAAATTTCTTTTGGCTTTTTGTTTTGGTGTTTTTGGGGTTTGGTTAGTTCTGTCAATCTCTGTGTGTTTTGCTGGAGATTTATGTACGATTATGTTTATGTTTTTATGTATTGTTTGTTGATGATCGTCTTTAACATTGTTATGGCATGCATGCTTCTTTATGTCTACCTAGTTGTCTATACTATAAAGTATAAAGACTCCTGAATCGTAATGCAAATGGAAGTCAAATTTCGTTTCATCAAAATATGTTGTTCGCTTGTGAGCTTGTTAGCCACCTTCTTGCTACGCGCGAGTAGCTTGTTAAGCCACTTAATTATTAAGGGTGAAAAATACGTACACTCTGTACGTATTCTTTTTATATGCGCTATTAAGTAGTCTTTCTTCTCTTCATATTATATTCACTTGATTAAAAAAAAAAAAAAAAGTAAGGTTAAGTCGTAATAAGATTTTAAAAAGTTAAGATGACAACAAATAGTACCAATGCTGATATGTTATATAACAACTTCAAGTCATTTGATGCTAATAAAAATCTTAGCCTACATGTACAAGCTAATTAATTAGTACTCTTACATCATTGACCATGGAGATTGAGACAATTACAATCTTGGTACTTAACCTAGCTAGTGACCAATAATTGTGAATTAATACTTCAAACCTAAAAATCCTAAAATTGTTCGATCTCTCCCCATATTACTCGAGTTAGGCCATGTTCTTTTGAGCTTCTGGGCAGAGCAGAGCAGATTTCAGCAGAGCAAAGCAAAGCAGAGCAGAGCAGAGCAGAGCAGAGCAGATTTCAGCCGAGCCGAGCAGAGCAGAGCAGAGCAGAGCAGATTTTATTATTATTATTATTATTATTATTATTATTATTATTATTATTATTATTATTATTATTATTATTATTATTATTATTATTATTATTATTATTATTATTATTATTATTATTATTAGTACTACTACTACTACTACTACTAATATTATCGCATTATTATTATAATCATTAAATTTTTAAAGTTAAATATTAATTATTATTATATTAATTATAATTATTATTAAATATTATTTAATTATTATTATTATTAAAGATTAATAATTAGTATTATCTTTAAATATTAGTCATTATCTTAATATTAATTGTTATTATAAAAATCAATTATTGTTATTATAATTAATATTATTAGTTACAAATATTATTATTACTGTTAGTATAATTACTATTATTATTATTATTAAATATTAATTATTATTATTATTATTTTTATTAATAATTATTAATAATTTATTATTATTATTATTAAATATTAATAATTATTTATTATTTTTTTTATTTTTTTTATTAAATATCAATAATTAATTATTTTTATTATTATTATTAAGTATTAATTATTATTATAATTAAATATTAATTATTTATTATTATTAAATATTATTTATTTATTATTATTATTATTATTATTATAAAATATTAATTATTATTATTATTAAATATTATTTATTTATTATTATTATTATTATTATTATTATAAAATATTAATTATTATTATTATTAAATATTAAATATTAAATATTTATTATTATTAAATATTTATTATTATTAAATATTAATTATTATTATAATAATTTAATATTAAGTATTAATTTTAAGTAGAGCAGAGCAGGGCAGAGCAGAGCAGATTGAAGCAGAGCAGAGCAGAGCAAAGCAGATTTCAGCAGAGCAAAGCAGCTCTAAAGAACGGGGCCTTAAATGGCTCTTATCTGAACCCATGTTAGTTTATGTTAGTTTAGACGTGAAAAAAGAGGGGAAAAAAAAAGAACCAACACGCCAAATTACCAACAAACTGAATGTTAGAATACTTCATGAAACTCTTCTTCAAACCAACAATGAAACTAGCATAAGTTCCTATTTTGATTAATGCTAGCTAGTACGAGTACTTGGTTGTTAGAGATATCGGAAAATATACGTGTGATATATTTTCCGTAGATATCATTTAAGAGAATAATATATTTAATTAGTATATTTATGTTAAGATATTATTTTGAGAATATATCTTTAGGATTTATGGTTAGACGTATATGTTTTAGGAAGATTGTTTCCTATCTTATGAGCTTAGGTTTTGTATAAAGCCATTCATTCTATCTTCTCCCTAATTTGTCAGTTAGACTTTTCCAATGAGACAAAATTGTTGTCTAAACATTTTGATTCAAAAAACTACACGAGTAGATCAGATCATGTAATACTTGTACTAGTATGTATGTACGACTACAATTAAAAAAGAGTAAGTTAAAAAGAGCTGAATCAAATTGCAAAAAACTGCAGCTGGTGAATCAAATAATAACAAACCACCAAATAGTCCTTTTTTGACGTTAATTTAGAAAGAGGGAGACATGTGAACATTAGCAGCTCCTCCTCACTTATGAACACAGCTCACTTCTCCCACATATACACCTTTTCGTTCCACAAATATTGCAATATGTACATAAGAGTATGCACGGATTTAAAATAATAATTGATGCAAAGAGAACATATGTACAAATATAGAGGAACGTTATTATAAATGTAATATTTTATACTCCGTACTTCATAATAAAATTTAAACGTTGCAATTTATGAAAGGGATGAACAATTATTTATTGCCCATTTATTAATAATTATTGATATTAATATTATTGTAATTGCATGCAAATATGGTGGCAGTGGCAGTAGCAACTAAAAAAGAAAAATTCCTATAAAAAGAGGATGCCTATGAAGTATGTAACCATATTTGACATATTAGCTATACTTCTGCATTGTTTTTTAGGTTTTCCTTTTTTTGACCTATATTTTTGCCTAAAATTATCCTTTCAATTTTTTTTTTTTTTTACTTTACTTTTTTTTTTTTTAATTACTTTTACTGCTGCTTTTGCTGCATCACATAGGTGTTGTGTGGACTTTTTTTTTTATCAGTGATTTGTACTCCTAATTTATGTTTGGTGAATTTGGTTCAAGTTTTAAATGTATCAAATTCCAAGAATTACCAAATATATCACTCCTGGAAAATTGTGTGCATGCTTTATTTAAATTAAAGTTGGATATAGGACAACTTTTTATTTGTATTAAGTTTGTTTTTGACATTTGATTGCCACAATAATATAGCATAAACCATTAAGCCCGATTTATTTAGAGCAATACCCAGTCAATTCCCCACATTTGTCTTTTCAAGTACTAGTGGAGGGGTATATATGTCTTTTCATGTACTAGTTGAGGGGTACATGTATAATTTCCTCACCAAACAGTAAAAGCAAAAAGCAAACAGTAATTGGACAGCTCACCAAAAATACTGAATAAATGACCTTGCTTTTTCAATATATTTACAAAAATGCCATCAGATTAACAAAAATTCGTTTATCTTGCAGATTAACTTGTATTTTCCCATTTATTTATACGAGTAATATATAACGGTTATTTATTTATTATATATTATGACCTGTATATAATATGAGGTATGGAGTATTAATCGGTAAATTTCATGGAGTATTTTGATAACTATAAATAATACCTTAGTTTACATGATTAAGGATCTGTTCTCATACGTTTATTTTCTGTTCAGTTCAGCTCCTAATTTTCTTCTCTTATAAAATATTCATTTCAGTTTAGTTCAGTTTAGTTCAGTCAATGAGAACAGACCCTAAGGGCCTGTTCACTTCAAATTAATTGCAGTTCAATTCAGTTCAGTTCAGCTCCTAATTTCCTTCTCTCATAAAATATTCTGTTCAGCTCCAATCAATTCAGTTCAGTTTAGCTCATCTCAGTTTAGTAAATGTGAACAGACCCTAGAGAATGATTGAGTTTTGAAGACAATTTACAAGTATCAAGATATGTAATTTGCTATTAGTGGTAATTGTAATGTTTGTGTCCATATTCATATATTTGGTGGTAATCTTAATTACTTCAGATAAAGTAATCAAAGGCTTTTAAGCTTTTCCTTGCTATAATGATTTTAATTAGTTGCTTGATGATCCTATGTACCTCAGCTCCTATATATTTCATTCAAAGATTAATTTTATGTCTACAACTAGTACATAGATAATTACGATTTCCTTTACTTTGTATTGTGTTTTTTTTTTCTCTTTTTATTTTAGGTAACCACACATACACTAAATTGTCGGTGAATAACATGTCACGATCAACTTTTGTGGTAGAATCTTGTCTAAGGCTAAGCAAACTAACCTTAACGTGCAAATCAAACCCCTACTACTCTATGGATACGTACATTTTATTACATTATCGGTTCATTTGACCATGGTTATAATTTATAAATGATGGTAATTTAATGAGACTGAATTTTATGTGTAAATTAAGTAAAAAATTAGGATTGTATTATTACTAATCCCCCTTATGCAAATTCATTCTCAAGCATGTATTTTCTTCAAGTTTTTTTCATTATCATTCATTACCATGTGAAATAAGAGGTATTAGGTGGCAATGAAAATTTATAAAGGGAAATAGACAATTTAGGGTGAACTACCGCGTGGGTTCCTCCCATCTCTTTCACCAAAATATATATATATATATATATATATATATATATATATATATATATATATATATATATATATATATATATATATGGTGAACTAACATTAATGGAAAAAACCTTTATTTTTCCTTACAAATTTACTTACAAACGCATTTTCATTATTATTGTATCATCTATGACCAAAGTATTAAACAAGGCGTATGAGTACAATATTATACAAATGAATAAAAATAGAGAAAGTAATTCCTAAAAATAATAAGTTGTCCACACCTTTACAACTAAGGTTCTGTTTTCTTACGTTGAAATTCAGTTCAGTTCGGTTCAGTTCAGCTTAGATCAGTTCAGTTTAGTTCAGTTCAGTTCAACTTCTAATTTCCTTCTCTTATAAAATATTCAGTTCAGCTCAGTTCAGTTCAGTTCAGCTCAATTCAGTTTAGTTCAATTCAGTTCAATTTAGTCAATGAGAACAGACCCTAAACTAAATTATTACGTTATAATGCATGTTAGAATCTTTAAAGATGAACAGAAAAGATGAATATATCTTCATCGTCAAAGAACCCTAACTCATTACCACCAGCTAAAACTTGATTTACGATGATCGATGACGATACAGTAGTATATGACTATATGGTACGTCTAATGGCTTTTGAGCAACAACATCATACGGAGTAATATATATTTGTAATAATGTACCTCTAATGTGAATCAAATATGCCTACGATTGATTTTCTCATGGCCCAAGCTCATCCATCAATCCATGTCATATCCGACTATAAGGAAACTAAATTAGTGCATGTGTTAATTTTTTTTTATAAATTATTCATCTATCAAGGTAAAACTAACCTAGGATGTATGCTTTCTTTCAAAAAAAAAAAAAACCTAGGATGTATGCTACTATGCTATTCCAAATAAAGAATTTTTTTTTTTTTTTTTGAGATAAAGAAAGCTCAGTATTAAAGGAGGGGAAACATAAAAGCAACTAAAGAAATGAATCAACCAACGTACGTGTAAATAGTTTTTTTTTTTCAATACAACGTAAAACAAGATACCAAAAAACAACGAACAGCCTAGAGCCCTTATCAAGCTACTAAGAAGTACTCCTTCCGTTTTAAAATACATGTTCCATTTTTTTTTTCCCGGCCGTTTTTAAATAGTTGCTCAATTTTCTTATTTGGAACGTTTTTATAATATTTAACTAATTTCTCTCCCCTAGTGGACCCACCACATATTTTCTTCCTCCAATCCTCTCCACTACTTTTGCTTTTTACAATTTTTTATTCTTCCACTTACCCCACTACCTTCATACTTCCTCCGTTTTATTAATATTGCAACAATGGACTTTTTGCACTATTCATCACTCTTGTTTGACCATATAATATGAGTTATACGTTAAGCAAAATATATTCAAGTGGGATCTTGTTGGATTCGTCTCATTTAATACTTTTACAATATCAACTTTTTACAATTTTTACTCTTACACAATTATAGATATTTAGCATATATAATGTGTTTTGGGATGCGTAATTTCCTCATTGTTGCAATATTAACAGAACGGAGGAAGTATATTATTATTTTCTCCAATTTCTCCTAAAACTCCGCGCATGGAGAAATGGAGCAAGTATTTAAAAACGGAGGGAGTATTATATACTCTCTCCGTCCCATAACATAGTTTCTGTTTGTATTTTTTCACGGTATATAAAAAATATAATATGAGGCGAAAGTTAATGAATTATATTGATAAAGGTGAAAAGTACAATTATAAACAAAAGTTGGATAGAAAAAATGAAAAAAGTACAAGATATGTGCAAAATTTAATGGTAATATAGGAAGTATAATGAATAAATAAAGCTAAAAAAAGTAAATGTATAATGGTCTTTACTCTTTATATATTATCCAAAAATGAAAACTGGAACAATATTTTAGCACTCCATAATAGGACTAGGGTTGTACAGAGTGCGGTTTAGACCGCACCAAACCGCAAACCAAATCGCAATTTTGCGGTTTGGTGCAGTTTGCGGTTTGAAAATTGCGGTGCGGTGTTTTAAAATGACCAAATCGCGGTTTGCGGTTTGGTGCGGTTTTCAAAATTATTGAGACCAAACCGCACCGCAAATCGCACTTTAATGTGGTTTGCGATTTTTATACTATATTTTCATTAAAATTATATAAAAGAACTAAAATATATGAGCTATTTTTTTAATATTAGTTTAATAAAGGTTAATAAAAAGAGTTTAATATTTAAATTATCAATTAATAATAATATAAAATAAAAGTTTTGTCTTAAAAAGAATAATTACAATTTTAATAAAATACGGTTAAACCGCAAACCGCACCGCACCAAACCGCATCTTGCGGTGCGGTGCGGTTTGGGGCGGTTTTTTTAAAAGTGCGGTTTGAAAAAATTACAAACCGCACTTTTGCGGTTTGGTGCGGTTTATGATCCAAACCGCATCGTGAACATCCCTAAATAGGACAACAGGAACTATATATGGGACTGAGGGGGTATAATATATTATTATTTATTAACCTAAATAGATAAATATGTTGAAGAAATAATACACAGAGTACTAAATTCGCTAATTATTTTGTAATTTTGGAGTATTATTTGTGAAATATATAAAATTGGTAATATCTAAAATGGGTTAATTAATTAATTGAAGCAATTGGAAAATTGTCCCTTTCAATCTTGAAATTAGAGATTTAACTTTCAGTATAAATACTTTAACTGGACATTTGGCATGTGAGAATGAGAATTTGGAGGTTATAGAGTGGGAAAGGGATAGGGAATTCATAAAATAGTTACGTTCAATAAGTTATTTGGTATGCGTTGGGCATAACTTGAGTAATATATACAAATTTTACTTAAATACCCTTGTCAAATATTTTTCTCTATGTTATAGTTAATGGCAATTTGGTCTTTTCACTCCATTTCTCAATTCCCATCTCCATTACCTACCCCTTAGGTAATAAAATCTTGGAATAAACCATTCCCATTTCTCTATTTATATTCCTATTCCCACAAAACAAACACGAGACTTTAAATTTCCATATGTTTATTCCCAATTCCCATTCTCACATATCAAACACCCTTGAGGCCTAACGGGGCGTTTGGCAAATGGGATTGGGAATTTGGGGAATATAGGGTGGGAATGGGAATTAATAGGTGGGAATTCATGAAATAATCCCAATCCCTTGTTTGGCTTATTTTGGAAATAAGATTGAGAAATTTTAAATCCTATGTTTGGTATATGTGAACAATAGAGGGATTAAAAGAAAAATTTACAAGATTGACCTTATTATCATATTGCATATTAAAACATATGCCACAGAACAGAGATAGTATTGTCTTTTTAACAATTTAGTGAATTCCCCCCAAAATATTACCTCCTCCCCCCAAGTAATAAAATGTAGGGAATACAACCTAAATATTCCCAAGCCCATTCCCATGTTTTTTATTTTTTATTTTTTTTTTATTTTTTAATTCCCACCAACCAAATATGGGTTTACAAAGATTAGGGATTATTATTCTCATTCCCACCCCCAATTCCCATTTACCAAACACCCCATAAGGTAGAAAATTAGGAATTCATTACCCTTCCCACTCAATTTTGACTTGCAAATATTTTTGACCAAAAACCTTGTGGATTGAAGTTTATTTATGGTTTTTCCCCTTATTATATACTTCCTCCGTCTTTTTTTTTAATTGCACTATAAGGGGTTTTACGCTTACTAATGCATTACTTTGGCTATTAATATATTTAATTATACTTTTGTAGAAATTATAAAAAGTTAATATTTGAAAAGTAGATTTCGAGACGAATGTAACTAGATCCTACATGACTATGTTTTTCATAATAGATAAATCACAAAAGATGGTCAAATAAATTTAAGTGAATAATGTAAAAGTCCTTAAGGTGCAATAAAAGAAAAATGGAGTAAGTAATAAATTACATATTATAAAAATCCTATACAAATACACTATAGTAAAAAAAAAAAGTAAAATAAAAGCTGACAAATTACAAACCCCCACCCAAAAGAAAACTAAAAAAAGATTGTGTCATCCATCCTAAATTTTTAGTATAACCTCCGTTACAAATTATGTGCAACAATTTGACATAAAACAGAGAAAGAAAATGTCTAATCGTTGCATATAACCTATAACGGAGGTAGAAATACATAATTCGTCTTCAAATGTCCAAAATAAATATTGCAAAGCAAAAAAGGTTATAGTACGAGTGTATAAGTGTATAACCATTGGGTCACAGTTTATTATATATAGGTCGCATCTCTTAACTAGAGAGAAAATTCAGTTCATAAAACCAAAGATAGTTTAAACCCAAAACTACATTACAATAGAAAGTCACTTAGGGCATGTTCTCATTGACTGAATTAAGCTGAACTGAACTGAATTGAAATAAATATTTTATAAGAGAAGAAAATTAGAAATTAAACTGAACTGAATTAAACTGAGCTGATTTGAACTAAAAATAAACGTATAAAAACAGGTCCTTAGCCTTATAAATTTATTGTTTTTTTCTTTTCTTAATGTCGGACATTTACATATGAAGTATATTGTTTAGAAAGTATTTCAACAATAATTTTGTTTACCTTTTCTTTTTTGTTTTTTATCCAACAAATGCATGTTGGTGTTGCTTGGACAAGAGTAATCTTGCTGGCGCTTGTTCTTGTTTTAAACTCAATTAGGATATATTCTCATTTATTGAAATGAAATGAGCTGAGCTGAGCTGAGCTGAATCGAATTATATTGAGCTAAAATAAATTGTTTATGAGAGAAGGAAATTCGAAATTGAACTGAACTGAACTAAAATTAAGCTGAAGAAAACAGACCCTTAGATACACTATGTCATCACTATATATACTCCGTATATGTTTATTAATTTCGTGTGGAATCATTCAACCCAAGTAGGCGAGTAATAATATTTAACCAACTAAACTAGTTAACAGAAAATAAAGACAACGATGACAATAATGCAAGTGGGAATTAACAATAAAATAAGGACAATAAAAGGAGATCAATACAAGTTGTGAAGAAAAACCTAGACAAAAACCAAGAAGAAGAAGAAAAAGGTGAAAGCGAAGCGGTGGAAGGAGAGAAATAAGGAGGAGGCAGTGCGCTTGAAATATGGATAGGCAAGCCATTTGTGCGCCAAAGAAAGGTCACTTTAGGTTGGCTAAGACTTAGCTTCTTTGTTTTTCTGTAACACCCCCTTTAACCTCTTTACCTAGCCTACTACTATCAACTGTCTTTCTGTCTTTTCGAATGTTTCAACTTCTGTTTTTATTAATCTATTTATCCAAATTAAATGATTAGAAACTACTCTCCTCTCAAATAAATAGAGTATTCAGTATTCTATATAAAATCCTTTTCACTATTCATTCTAGATTCTTCAACTGTTTCCAACGCACATTTTAGATTTTACCCTCTTTGCGGTTTTTATGCTTTGGATTTCGATCTATTGCTACCGTCACTTTTCTATACTCTCTCAAAATATAAAACCCTTTTTACTATGACCCTATTTTATTTCAAGACACTTGACAAATATTTTTATAATTATTAATAATACCTTTGTTTTATACTTGTATTATATACTTCTTTCGTCCCTAAATTACATTTATACTTATAGCATTTATTCCACACATAATAAAGAGAAGTATGAATGTAATTTAAGGACAGAGGGAGTACAATAAATAATCTAAAATAGACTTTTAAACAAACTTTGTGTTTACGAGTGTCAAATGAAACGAAAAGAACAAGATAAAATGCTTGTAATTAGGAGAGATGTAGAAAAATGACAACTTTTATTTTTTGAAACAAGGAAAAAAATGGATTATGTGTAATTATAAAAAGAAAAATGACATTAATAAAATGATATCCTTTAAAAAAATAAATAAAAAGAAAAATGACAACTTTAAAAGAAAATATATATATATATATATATATATATATATATATATATATATATATATATATATATATATATATATATATATATATATATATATATATATATATATATATATATATATATATATATATATATATATATATATATATATATATATATATATATATATATATATATATATATATATTTATTGCACATAATGTGAATGTTGCAATTATTTGTTGGTGTACTATATATCACATAATAAAATGAAGGTATGGAATACTCCGTATTAAATAATTTGTCAGATTATTAATTTAAAATTAAGGGATATAACCATTCAGACAAATTAAATTAGATCTTGCACGAGTGAATTATGCTTTAGAATCACCAATAGCTATCAAAATGGACAATGTGTAGTGGAAAATAAACATGTCACATAAAAATAACATACGCAGTAGAAAGTTAATCAAGTATTTTTTACGGAGTATCATTTTCATAGTTGCACCATACAAGTATTTTTTTGTGTTTCGTGAATAAGGGATTAAGGAATTGATGAAACACAAAAGTTCAGAGGTGCAAGCATGAGCATATACACCAAGCTGTATAGGGGTACACTCCCATCAAGCTTATTATTATTTACAATTTTTTTAAGGAAAAAGATGTATACAACCCTTAGCTAAAAAATGGAAAGAATAGACAAAAAGTAAACATTTATTACATCGATTTACTTATAAATCTTCGATAAATTTTCAGCTTAATACCAAAAAAAGAAGTATATTAAATGCTTATATGCAGTATTTAGGGTTGCATATAACATTAACCTTTTTTAATACTCCATTTACTTGTTTAAGTCAATAAAATTGCCTGAAATTATGTGCCAATCAAAGTTTAACACTTATTAAAACACGAAAAAAGTAGAAAGTATAAGGGATTGTTCACATTTATTGAACTGAGCTGAACTAACTAAACTGAACTGAACTGAACTGAATATTTTATGAGAGAGGGAAATTAGGAGTTGAACTGATTGGAGTTGAACTAAACTGAAATTAAGCAAATGTGAACAGGCCCTAAGGCCATGTTAAGTTCACCTTATTTTCATTAGTTTCAGAAAATATAAGTTCAAATTATATCATCGTTTTATGTGCAATTATTTATTGTTAAATATCTTTAATTTTGTAATGTTAAAAATTATGAAAAATACATATTACTCCCTCCGTGTTTTGATAAGTGTTACCGTTTGACTTTTTCACTATTTACATAATGGTTTTGACTTGATTAATTTACTAATGTATAAAAAATAAATGTTATTGAAAAATACATTATTGGATTTGTTACACTACATATATACTTTCATAATATCAATTTACTATAATTATACTAACGTATAATTAGATAAATAAATGATCAAAATCGTGTCTCGGCATATGTATTTGGTCAAACTGCAACACTTATTAAAACACGGACGGAGTAATAAAATACACATTTTAATGAATCTGACAAGACCCCATTGGATATAATTTTTCTTTAAAAATTATCATACACATAACAATCAATTAAATTAGATCAGATTAGATCAGGTCATACAAAATCAGATTAAATTAGATCAGACTAGACCAAATGGTCCAAATAAAATCAAATTAGATGAGCAAAAATAAGGTAAAATAAACAAACTTTGATTATACCATAAATGAATGGTTTCTCCTTTCTTCTAACCAAGCAAGCCATAAATATCACCAAAATGTCCTAAATTCTACTCGTAAGTTAAAATACATATTGGATCTATATATCTAAAGAAAAACTGATTTTTTGACTTTGGGAATTTAACATCATTTTTTCCCCATTCCTTTTCACTCATAAATTCAAAGCCCGACTTAAATTTCATAGTTTCCAAATAGTGATCAACATTTCCCTATTTCCTACTCTCCTCCACTTCACTTGCTAGCTAGGGGTCGGCCATACTGTTAGATTTAATGTACTTAAAATAAATATAACATTCAATATACTTTTACTTCCATACTAAATTACTTCCATTAATATCCAACTTCCTTATTTGACTTTCTATTTCATCAATTTACAGCTATAGCATACTTAATTCTTACGTGTTATATATGGAAACCTAGTCTATCAAACACATGCATCTTCATCAACCCTAATTAACCACTAGAAACACTAATAGATACATAGTTGTTCAGAAATAATGGCTAGAGCGCGTATAATTTTATTTGGACCGTCTCTATCATTAGCGTCCAATTTGGCAAACGCTAACTTAATGTACAAAATCGGCCAAACTAAGAATAAACTTATTACAAACTTATTAAGGAGGGCGATCGATGTAATAGATATGTAGTTGCTCACAAATAATGACCAAGGCGCGTATAATCTAATTTGGACCGTCTCCATCGTTAGACGTCCAATTTGGCAAACACTAATTAGGGTAATAGAACCAACTTATTACAAACAATTTAAGGAGGGCAATCGAAATAAAAATATCATAAATAGCACGACTGATCAGACTATAAGTAACAACAGTGATCGATCATATACTTTGTTAAAAAATAAATAAACCCTTTAAACCTTGATCAAAAGTTACAATTAAATTAATTTCTTTTCCTAGGACAAATCATCATAACTAAAAAAAAAACTACCCTAATTTAACACAATTACAACACAATAACACTACTACAAGACAAGATTTTACTTAATTATTAAGACAACAACAGAAAATTAACATTAAAAAAAACATTAATAATAAATTATTAAAAACCCAAAATGAAAACAAAAAATTAGAGAGTTGAGTAAAAGTATAGGAGGTGGCGTGCATGCGTATATAGGAGGCGGCGGTGCACTGCAAAACATGCAACCATTTCTCTATCCAGTCAACTCACTCAAGATATGGTGAGACTAAGTTTTTTGGATTAGACAACTACACCTATTTTCCAGGGTTCAGTTTTAATCTCCTGTACTACACCCCATCATCATCATCATGCTACTATTGCTACTCCCTCCTCCGCCGCCGTTTGATGACGACGTACTACATTCGTCGTCATCAATGTCGTTGTCGTTGTCACACTCCGCGATGGTGGAGTTCAGTATGATGTGCTCTACACCGTCGATGTGATCATATAGCTCGTCAGGGTGTGTGAGTGTGGTTGGGGAGGTTGTTGTAGTAGTACATGTTGATGTGGTTGTTGTGGAGGTGAAATCCGAGGCGTCGATGTCGGTGCTGAGGTGTTGATGGGTGGATGTTGCGGCGGTGTTGGTGAAGACGATGGGGAGCGGATCGGTCAAGTTCCGCCCGTCTCGAGGTGGGGTGAATACCACGGGAAGATACTCGTCGTTCTCGCACGCGAATTTTGAGTTCTTGAAATGCTCCTTCAATGCTTCCAAACCCTTGTTTTGTTTAAATTTTAATTTTTACATTTTCAAAACATTAGAAAAATAATAATAATAGTGTTAGTGTGGAAATTCAATTAATTTAATATATGTACTATATTTCGCTGTCTTCAAAAAGACAGTAGAAAAAGATGTTTTTATGCTGGCTTTTTTCTTAATTTTTTTTTCCTTTTTATGTGAATTTTTTCACGAAACACTAGGGGAGTTGAGATGTTGGAAAGAGTAGTAAATTGTGCATACCTAAGGAAAAAATAAATAAATAAATAGTTTTAAATGAACTAACAAGTACAACAAAAGAATTCAACTTAAAGTCTTTATGTACTTGAGCAATACTATTATTCATTAAGCAACATTAGCTAGCTAATTGACCAATTGATACTAGTAACAATCTATCACCATTCCACATTAGGCAAAATTAGCTAGCAAAAAGAAGATACTCTCACATGAAATGAACTATAATTAAGTTCGATATATTCCCTCTGTTTCATAATAATAATAAGACGCTTGTGTTTTTGTACATTTGTTAGATTTTGAAAAGTAATTTTATAATGGTACTACCCCCCACTCCAACCATGAATTAACCAAAAATGTGAATAAAAACTACGGCTTTATCTTTTTTTATGCACCCAATGGGTTGTAGTCAAATATTGCAATTATTCACCAATACGTGAGCAGAAATTGTTTGTACGCAGAAAAAAAGCAAAAAAACTAGGAAAAGAACAAAAATAAAAGAGAGAAAATATGATTATTGATTAATAATACTCCCTCCTTCACGAGATTAGTACCTGAACTCGAGCATAGGTGACTTCACAAATCTTGCGAGAATTGAAAACTTCCCAATGTTGATGATGAAATGACTTGTATAACCTCAAAGTTGCTTCTGGGGAAGTCATGTTGACAAACCCATATCCAACATTGCATTTGTTGCTGCATTTCAATTTTCTTATTTTATTTCAATTCCTTTTTATTAATTAAAAACTGACAATAAATAATTATAAATCAGAGAGAAAAAGAAGAAGAAAAAAAAAAAAATAATACTTGAAATCGATTGGAAGATAGACGAAGTCGTAGGAAGACAAGGGCTGATTATCTCCAGCAACTGCAATCTGCTCATTGCAGTGTATACAGTGGTTGTCTAACATATTCAACACCAGCTTCTGACTGCCACCAATCCATAAATATATACTCATTCATCAATATTATGTTAATTTTATAATTTAATTATCGGAAATAATTTGATTAGTAATAATAATAATAATATTGTATTACCTACCTATACTTGTTGGGAATGTTCTTGATCATTATGGTGGTCCTAGTATCTTTACATCCACTTTCATCGTCAACAATTGCTTCTTCTTTAATCAGAAACCTCGGATCAAAGTTCTTTTGTCTACCTTTCCACGGCTTCGCCTTCGAACCACCCGTGGACGATTGCCCTTGTTGGGGTTGTTGCTTAATGCTAGTAGTAGAACTCGAACCCGAACTCGAACAATTCCCATTCGAATTCCCACTCTTGCCTCCTTTTCTTGTAGCACCACAATTACTACCACTACCGTTGGGTTTAGTATTACCCCCATTGCCTCGCAATGTGAGGCCGGTCATTGCAACATCGAGTGATTCCTCGCTGCTCATTGGGGAGCTTCTCCGCCGTCGAACATTCTGCTTCGGGGATGTTCGGCGGTTACGGAAGGGGAAAACAGACGAAGGTGGTGACGGAGAAGGAATTGGTTGTTTGATAATATGTTGTTGTTGTTGTTGATGGTGGTAATTGAGATTAGGGGATTGATTAAAATGGTGATTAAAGTGATTATTGAATTTCTTGTTTGAATGTCCACCAGGTCGACTGAATTCAATCATGACACTACGACCGTTGATTTCTTTGCCATTCATCTCAACCAACGCTCTAGATGCATCTCGAACGTCGTAGAACTCCACGAATCTCTGCTGCCTCTTCATTGGCGTCTCCCTTAATTCCTTCACTGCCCCTGCATTTATTACATTTACACACCATCATTTATTTATTTTTCTCAATTCATAATTCAATTAAATCCAATTTCACCAAAAAAAAAAAGAAAAAAAAAATAAACATACCAAAAGATTGGAAGATGTTTTTGAGAGTGAGAGCGGAAACAGTGGGGTTGAGATTGAAAACGACGAGAGTGCCCTGATTTTGACCATCAGGGAAGGCGTTGGTAGCAGGGATAGTGAACTGGGCCCAGACGGCCCGGCCCGATACGAGCCCAGGAGAGGGAGGTGGGGTCGGAGGAGGGCCCACAAAGGGACCGGAGTTGGTTCGCGCCAAAATAGACGAGTAATGGAGTCGGAGCCGATTCTGATGCTGCATGTGCTGCTCACGTACGGCGTCAAGCGCTGCATGCGCAGCCCTCAGATCATAAAAATGGACGGTCACAATTCCTTCCGAGACTCGCCCCATCTGAACGGCTCTTACGTCGCCGAATATCTCAAGCTCACGTCGTACGATCGATTCGCTGACGTCAGGGGGGACGGCGGTAAGGAGAAGCGCTCTCGTCGGAGATGACGCCGGCGGTGGGATTGACGGAGGGAGTAACGCCGGTGTCATGAATGATAGCGGCGGATGCTGCGGCGGCGGAGGAGGTGAGTAGAGAAACTCCGGGAAGAACGGTGGTTGTTGCGGCGGAGGGGAGAAGGGGAAGTTGTGATGGTGGGGTATAAAAGTGGGGCGGAACTCTTGAGCAGAAGGGTCTAAATTACCGGGGAATCGAACGACGTCGTTCTCTGCCATTTTTGGGGGTGTATTATTATTGCCGGAAATTGTTAATTGAGGGGTTTAAGACGGTGGTTTCCGGCGAGAGAAGGGGGGGTTTATGCAGCCATGTACGACGGAGAGGAAGAAAAGAGGAGAGAGAAAGTGAGTGAGAGAGGGAATGGAAGGGGGTGTTGTTTTTAGTGTTTTACACCTCTTTTTGAAGTCCAAAACATTACCAAAAATGCAAAATCCTATCTAATCTTTAGGTAACTTTTTTGGAGCTGTGATTTTACAGAATTACCCCTTGAGAGGAGAAAAGGGGGTTAATAGCCGTACACGTGGCATTGGGGCGAATGTTGGTCCTTTGGTTTGGTTTGGTTTTCCTTATTTAAAGGGTGATGCTCATGTTAAATTTACTGCATTACTAGTACTATTGTACTACTTCGAATTATCTTATGCCGGTATGCCCTATCTTAACAAGTTACGGAGTACATAATTAAGGATGTGTTCTACTCGACTTTTTTTGATAGGAATTAGTGAATTTTAGGAAAATAAAAAAATGAGAATAATAAAACTTATTAAAAATCATAATATACTTTGTGAATTTTTATTTTAACAATGTGAGGAAAATAAAATCTTGTACTCCGTAAAAGTCGATGTTGTAAGTTACTGAGTTAGGGCCTGTTCTCATTGACTGAACTCAGCTGAACTGAACTGAACTGAGCTAAACTGAACTGAACTGAACTGAATATTTTATAAGAGAAGGAAATTAGGAGCTGAGCTGAGCTGAGCTGAGCTGAACTGAACTGAATTGAGCTGAACTTCAACATAAGAGAACCGACCCTTACTCCGTATAAGCCTAATTAAGGAAAATTAAGATAAGGACTTCTAAATCCAAACCTACTCTTGCAAGTTGTAACTTATAGTGGGATTGAATCAAAGAGTAACAAGATTAGCATTCTTAGCAAAAGCACTTCTGTAAATATCCTCACTTGACTTTGACCATTGACATGAGATGGTAACTAGACAATGAGGGATATATATACGCTCTGTATAGTTGTATATGGTGAAATAAATTTTCTACAATTTGATTTTTTTTTTTTTTTTTTTTTTTTGGTGTCATTTTATTCTTTTGAGAAAAAAAAAAAAAAAAAAAAAAGGATTCGCAAGAAAGTCAATGAAGACAAACAAAGTTTCTCAAAGAAACGGTAGACTAGATGAAGGCATGAAGCAGCACAAGGGATAACACTAGCAACGAGATCAACAAGAACACCAATGACAATAGAGCATCCTCACATAAAAAACGACGAGATCAAGATTAGAAATGACGAACTGAAGACGAAGAAGTTGTAGGAATAAGGTTGCACATATTATCATCTTCACATGAAAAAAATCTTCTCGAAAATAAAAAAGGTTGGAGTGGAGAAAACCAAGGATATGTTCTCATTGACTGAACTCAGCTGAACTGAACTTATTAGAACTAAACTGAACTTATTAAAGCTGAACTGAATTGAATTGAACTGAATATTTTATAAGAGAAGGAAATTAAGTGGCGAACTGAACTGAAAATAATCGTATGAGAACAGGTCCTAAGGCTCTCACTAGTTCACTTTATTTTTTGTTTTAATCTAATCTGAATTTAACTTATTTTATCTGATCTGATCTAATATAAACTATAATTTTTTATCTGATTTGATTGTATGATTTAATCAAACTTTGACCTTATGTAAACGCTAAACTAATAAAAAAAATTAAAAAACCAATTAAGTGGGGTATTTATTGGGTTTGTAATAAGACAAAAGTTAATGAGCGCCCCGGGGCGTTAGATAAGATAATTAAAAGTGGAAATCTTAGAGTAAAACTAATATTAATTACACCGAACGACACGTAATTTTGTCATACATTCCTAACTTAATACTATTTCAACCAATATAATTATTCTTTATCTAACGCCCTGGAGCGCTCGTAATATGTATTTTGTTCAGCGTAATTTCAATTCAATTCAGTTCCTAAAATGGAATATAGTGTTTTTTTTTTAATAGCTGGAATATAGTGTATATAATCATTAAAATTGTACTTCGCAATTCGTATATATTGAGCAAACACTAAATACTCTTTAAAAAGCTACTCGTAATTAAAAAAAAAATCCTTATACTCATTATACCTGATTTATTTACATTTGCTAAAATACATAGAGTACAAGTATGGAATATTAATGTTGGTAACGTAGTGCATGTATTACTACTTTACATTTGTAATACTTGTTTTGAAAGGACTTACATTTGTAATTTTAACAAGAACAAGTGAAGAACCTGGTAATATCTGGAAAATAACAACCCAAGTAATAGTATAACAAGGTAAGACTAGGTGTGGTGAGTGTGGATAACAAGATGTAAAATTAAGAAAAATAGTTTAATTAATTAAGAAAAGAGCGCAGGGTTCAATGGTCAAGTCCAACATGAAGTTTCCAACGTCACAAAAAACCACCATAACCAAGGTACAAGTACTGCCTTCTGGCGTAGTTAATTTTTATTAATCTCACCGTATCTTTTCTTTGTTGCTTTACATGCTCTATTTACTATTGCTGTTACATACTTACGTTTTTCATTCCTTTTGATTAGCTTCCTATTTATTCATACTACCTAGTACCGGCTACCACCATTTCTTCTCTTCCAACTTTTAAGCACCATTGTCCATTTAGGTACACATAAGGCCCTGTTTTTTTTTTTTTTTTTTGAACTACTGGACAAGCAGAGCAGATTTGATCACTAGAGTCGAGCAAATTGAGCTAATATAGTAGATTTTGACGGAGCAGAGCAATTCAAAAGAACAAGGCCTAACTTGACCATTAGGGTGAGTTTATCCCCAGATCCGGACCCAGACTTCAGACTCTACCACATCAGCTTTCCACTAACTTTAAAATACTTTTATATTAGTCAGATTCATACAAGACTTTCTCCAAATTTACACATTATCTCAAGACTCACTCTAAACTCATTTAATCCTTTTCAAATATTTTTATTTTTTTGTAAAATATCTTTTTTAAAAAAAAAAAAAAATTATTGTAAACTTTTGGTTGGTGAGGTGACTAATTTTCATTGGCCTTGCAAAGTCTTGACATGGGTTTGGATTTTCCAAACTCCATGTAAGACTCACATGAATCTTAGATGAGTTTATTGCAAGAATCTTGAGTAAGGGCCTGTTCTCATTGACTGAACTGAACTGAACTGAATTGAGCTGAAATGAACTGAACTGAGCTGAACTGAACTGAAATGAATATTTTATAAGAGAAGGAAATTAGGAGCTGAACTGAAATGAATATTTTATAAGAGAAGGAAATTAGGAGGTAAACTGAACTGAACTGAATTGAATTTCAACGTAAGAGAACATGCCCTAAGACTCATGTTGAGACTTTGCTCCAGACTTGCAATAAACTTACCCTTAAATATTTGAAAATATATAATGGCAAAGGGAGTACCTTGTTTTAAGTATTTTATGTATTAGTATTTTATATTACACGACTGATATCGACCTTCTACGTACTAGATGTTATCCTTAATCATACAAAAAATAATGTTAAGCCATGATATTTTCATTCTGTTCAACTAATATCAGTAATAATTAAAAAAAAGTTAAATTTAGTAAAAAGAAGTAAATAAAATTCATCACTTCAAATAAAAATAAAATAAAAAGTAAATAAAATTCATCAGAATCAATTCAATATAGTAGTAAAACAATATTTTATTAAAAAAAAATTAATTTAAGTTTAGTAATTTCGTAAAAATGTAATCCATTTAACAAAAATAAGGTGAAGAAACGGAAGAACAATAATAACATTTACTCATTTTTATCAAAAGTTTAATTTCTTTTTGGCCTTTGCACTGTTATGATAAATACTCCGTACCAAAGCAATTTAGTTTTAATGTACATTATGCTAACACGCAAAGTAACAAACTTATATATATAGGTTTCTAGAATTACCAATGTGTACAAAAAATGATCCGAAATATTACCCAAATCACAAGCTAATTACAACATCAAATATCAATATGATTATTAATTTTAGATTAAGGGTGTAAATCATGTCATTTCTCAACTTTTGCCAATAGGGGTTATTATAATCAAGGTATATGTGCATAATTTACAAATCAATACCTCAACAGCTCAACTTCATATATTTCAAAATGAACAGATTGAGTATCTTAATTAAGTGTTTAAAATATTGGTAATTTGGTATATGGTAGCTAGCACAAACTAAAGATTACATATTGAACTGCCTATATAATTACTCGGTATACCGTATACTAGTAGTAAAAAAAAAAACTTAGAAACTAATAAAGCTTACTTAAGCTATGGAAATGGACCAGTAGTAGCTCTTTTTACATAAAAATTAAAAATTAAAAAAATGAAGAAAAAAAAGGAAAAAGAGCACGCATAATAATAATAATAATAATAGAGTGATAACTTTCCAATTTCCATCTGTGTTTTGGCGTATCATTAGGGGTGCGGGATGGGTGGTCCTTTCTAAGAACACACGTGTGTTCCAATTAGTTAATGAGTAACAAAAAAAAAATGATCAGGATAATTGCATTATTTTTTTAATTTGGTACATATTTTATGCCACTAAGGTTACATATCCAAGAGACATACGAAGTAGTACATTACCATATTATATCATTAATTTTTTAGTTAAAAATTGTATACTAGTATATGAATATAATATGTATGGTTCAACTTATAATATCGTATATAGTATACACAGTTACACAAAGTCTTACTATATATGATTTCATATAGGAAAAGATTCATGTTTTTTTTTTTTTTTTTTTTTTTTTTTGAGGAGAAAGATTCATGTTTATTTCCTTGATAAACAATTGGCATTTATAATAAAGTTGAAAAAAAAAACGTAACATATACACGGTTAAAATCTGTAGTTTACCTCAATATCGCTACTTGATATTATAGATTTGCCTCTTAATAAAAGAATTATGTTTATCAAGGATTTAAAATTGGGGCTCCCTAGTCCAACCCAATTGCTGAAATTAATCTAGTGTTTCTTCATCTCTGCCTCATGTCTATAGGCCATTTCTTGTTGGTTCATGTTGTATTCTCTACTATTTTTTTTTTCTATTTCCTCATTGATCTCAAGAAGCATTAAATCACAAAAAAGAAATATGTGATAGTTATTTTGGATTAGAGAAGTAAATTGTAAGGCTTAAATTATCTAGATAAGCCTATATATATATAGTTATATATATTACATGCATGATAAACAACTTGTCTCAAGAAGCCCTAAAGCACAATGAAATGGAATAATGGACAACTTAACTTGCAATAGTCCAATAAAATGGTAGGAAAACCAATGAAAAACAACATGTATAGGTTCTTGCTAATCGAATAAATGTATTGAAATCAGAATTTTTCGAGCACAAATTGAATCAAAGGTTCCATCCATAGGATTCTTTAGGTGCTCAATATAAGTGATCATATATTATAATTTTTTTTTAACAATTATACGATTATTAATGTTGAAGATTATTGGAACATGCTAGTATAGAGAACCAAATTGCAAGGAAGAAAGCAAAAATGTGCTTAGGACTATGTGCTTCTTCTCATAATCAATCATATTTGGACTTTTTGGAGAACACATTCTCAAATTCGGGTGAGTGGTAATAAAATACAAGTACAAGTAATTTAAGTACTTGCATTTTTGTAAACAATAAAAAAAATCAAATTTTGCAATGGAATATAATTTTGTCTCTTTTGTCTACTTTCGGGAGTTGAGGCAAAAAATTATTGGCTACCATATAGATAAATTTTGATGTTATGAAACCAAAAATAATTAATTTGTTGAAAGTCATATGTGTATTTGAATCTTACTAATACATGTTAAACTTAATCAAAAATAATTTGCCTAGTAACCAACAATAGTTACGTTGTACTTTCTCCGTTTTTCCGAGTTCTACTCAAATATTGTAGCAACGCAAACCAAGATTGTAAGAGGTTTTATTAATATAAACCTTACAATGTGGCGTTGTATATGAAAAAAGAATAGTTGTTAAATTATAAAAGGAATAATCAATTTCTATATTTATCTTTTCTATATTAGTTATTTTCCTAAGATCCTAAGATATCTTATGATATTAGGACTAGGATTGATTTTGTATCTCTATATATTTTCCAAGGTAAATCAATGAAAGGCAAGCAATTATCTCTCTAATTCTTCTTTTTTCCTTTATTATATATACATTGTTGTTAGTACAACATTCATGAGGGCTCTATGCATAATAGTAGGAGCAAAAAAATTGATTTCGATCTGGTTTATTCTATCATCGTCATCATCATCATAAAACAAAAGGTAGGGCCTGTTCTGATTACCTGAAAACAACTAATTAGAGTTGAACTGAACTGAAATTAAGCTGGAAAAAAAGCCCTAATACTTGTATATGTTTCGACACTACATAAATCTCCATTAACATTTTTTTTTATATAATCTCATACCAAACCGGTAACACCCTACAAGTGACCCCTGATCAAAACCAATAACAGCCATACAAGCTAAGTAACCCTAGAATACAAGTAACACCTGACAAAACCAGTAACACCCTACAAGTAACCCCGACCATAACCAGTAACACCCATACAAGTAACCCCAGAATACAAGTAACACCTACAAGTAACCCCTGACAAAACCAATAACACTCTATAAGTAACCCCGACCAAAATCAGTAACACCCATACAAGTAACCCCAAAATACAAGTAACACCTACAAGTAACCCCTGACAAAACCAGTAACACCCTATAAGTAACCCTGACCAAAACCAGTAACACTCATACAAGTAACCCCAGAATACAAGTAACATCTACAAGTAACCCCTGACAAAACCAGTAACACCCTACAAGTAACCCTTGCCGCACCATGTGGCCAGCCACATACAAAAATTTGTAATATATATATATATATATATATATATATATATATATATATATATATATATATATATATATATATATATATATATAAACTCAACTAACATAATTTCGTAGGGACACTTAAGACTACACAGAGTCATAGCTAGCTTCACAGGTCATAAATTATTAGTCAAATTTAGAATTTTCACTAACTTAGGCTAATTAATCTAAAAATGAAAACCCAATTGAGAAAAAAGGGAGGAAAAGAGTTTGGGTGTATTCTGAAGTATTATTTATATGATTTCACTTATTTGAACTTATTAAAATTTATTTTAATTGTAATTTGAACTTAGATGATAATTGTCAGAGCTTACTTTTTTTAAACGGTTTTTATAAACTAATCTAATATTAATTTAACCTGAAATAAGTGAAAATAAGATGAAAAGAACAAACCCTTTATCCATGGCTTTCTATATATTCGCTAATTATACTACTCCATATGAGATGCATAAAGTTTGAAATAAGTTTACGTAGAATACGTGCGTGACCATAAATTTTGAGACGTCATAGTAACCTTTTTAATGTTTTATAATCTTCATCTTTATAGATTTCTAGTAAGCAGTTGCAGGAAACAAATCAACTTTTTTTTAAGAACAGCCAATACTTTGTAGGTTTGTAATTACTATACTCCACCGTTCACTTAATTACTAGGTAGCATAAATATATATGCTCCACTGCTTCAGTAAGTAACATTAAAAACACATTCATCTCATGACTTCTTCAAACTGTTGTACCTCTTATGACAAACATTTATGGTAAATAATGCCTAGTTCTATGAGTAAAGTTCTATTATTGATACGAGTAATATGTTGTACGAAGTATATTACTCGTAATAAGGAGTATAATTTACGGAGTATTGACTAATCAATCAATCCTTTGTACATTGATGCACATTCCGTCTTATACGAGTCACTAAGCTTAGAAAGAATTCTAGCAAAATTTTCTTATTCAAAAATAGATTAAAAAAAGTCATAAAATTTATGTACATACTTAGTATATTTATATCGTAGTACAAAGTACTGTATTTTTTTTATTGCTCCTTAATTTTATAAGGGAAATTCTTTCATTTTTTTATAATGTACTCCGTAGTAGTATAGCCTTTGAAGATCGACAGGCATTCCTTACGGAAATCACTGAAATTTAGCTAGCCTATTTTCTTAAAGACCTAATTTATTGTTCTTCAGTTTCTACTCTATTGAATTTAAATTAGTATGAGTTGTAACGACGACAATCATTGAACAGTTACATCAAATTAAATTTGCTATCTTCATTAATAACATGGACTTCGAATGGTCATAATGTATCCATGTATATAACTCTTATAGGTTGAACAAATAATTTATGTTGATGTCACAAAAATAATCATACAAATACTCCTAGAGCCTCTCGTTTAGATCGAAAGAGATAAGTCGTGACACAAAATTTTGGGCATAAAGGGAATACTGATAGAAAATATTCTTTCCTGGGTTTAATTTAGATAAACTCCGTATATATTTATTTTTACACAAAGGCCCGGTTTGATTCACCTTAATTTTGCTGAACTGAACTTATTTTTACTGAACTGAACTTAATTTTACTGAACTGAAATTATTTTTACTGAACTTAAATTATTTTTACTAAACTGAAATTATTTTTACTGATTTTCTATTATAATTCTTCTTTAAGAAAACTGAATTTTACTGAACTGAACTTATTTTTACTGAACTAAAATTATTTTTACTGAACTGAAATTAATTTTACTGAACTGAAATTATTTTTACTTAATATTATTTTTTTAAGGTGAAAAGAACAGGGCCAAAATATTATGTGTATATCCTCTATCAAATACAATTACGTAATCTACTAGCCACGTACCTCTATTTAATCAAATTAAAGGTATGATATTATTGCCTTAAAACGAAATGTTTTACTAAAGCTAGGAATAGATGCATGCATGAAAAGCTTCAAGCATAAGGATTGGTGGACTATATATATAATTAAATAAATCTAGAGTGTTTGATATGATATGATAAATGTATTAATCATGTCATATTCATTACAAAATTATGAGTAGTGTTTTCTTTTTTTTTTTTTTTTTTTTTTTTTTTTTTTTTTTTTTTTTTTTGAAGAGCACAAAATTATATAGTACTTCGTATATATATACTAAACGTCTAAACCTGATCGATTAAATTGAGCAAAAAGACGAATTTGCATTAAACTTTGTCCCCACTAATGGGAAGTTATTATTTCTCAAAATGGGGAATTAGGGTATACTGTTTAATTCATATACGTAATATATGAATTCTCTGTAATTTATATAATATATGATCAGTGGATTACTTTTTGGGAGGCATAAGGTTAGGTTAGCTTTATGGAATTATGGTGGACAACTTACATGAATCCGACCCCTTATATATTTTGGTGATGATAGAAATTAGAAAGGAGTGATTTTCTCTTTTTTTGAGGTGAAACTTTACACTATTGTTTGGAGGTTAGGGATTTATTATTGATTTTGATTTATTATTTAAATAAATAAAATTTATTTGGCTGTTTTCTAACCTAATTTACATTAGTTATTACATTATCTACAAGTCAACAAAAGATAATTCTATGGTCCTAGTTTTTTTTTATCAATTGACATCAACATGAACCACATTGAATTGGAAAGTGATCGAGTATGAAATAGTTGATTGTTTGTCATAAGTGTTCTATCAAAATCTTAACACCCGACCAAATTGATAACTCATAATCAACACAAATCAGAAAATACTACATGAACCAAATCGAATGACTCATCACTCAAATATGACCTAAATCAGACTGTATAGTTTTATTATATATCCAAACATGACGTGAGCTAAGGTTATCCGATATCATTGACTAATCGACTTGTCTGGCTATTTGTCACCTTTGATTAAGAGTTATTTACATATGATAACTACTAGATTAGCAAGCTAATACATGCATAAAAAGGTGATGGTGGAGAAAGCAATAATACAAACATAATATGTATACAAGCATGGACAAAATATAAATGGGGGACCATCCTTTATTGCCTCACCCTTGTTATCAGGAATGTTGCTAATTGCCAACTCTTTGTTCTTCGTTTTTATTTGTTGTTTAAAAGTTATAAAATCTGCCTACCTTTTTTTTTTTTTTTTTTTTTTTTTTTTTTTTTTTTTTTTTTTTTCTTTTTTCAAAACGTAATATTCTTTTTTTTTTTTTTTTTAAATATTGTTTTTATGTAATAAAAATTATAATAATATGAAGTGATCATATATTATTTGATATGGTCCATACTATGTTCCCAGCATTGTGGCGAATCGTTTTTCATCTTCTACTTGCATTATACTGTGTGTTGGGACTGGGGAACTGCCTCAATTCTGATAAAATTATATTCATTATTTATAAAGATATTAAAAAATATTTAGTACTATGATATAGTAGCATATATTATAAAATATAATAAGGTAGTATAATGTTAAAAAGGATGGCAATAATTGTGGTTTTTGTTTAGTTTTGACAGTTAGAAAAGTACGAGAACTACTCTATGACCAAGAATTATGTTTAAAATTGATGTTATAAAATTAGTTGCGGTTATTAAGCCCAATGTAGTGATTATTGTTTCACTTTTGTACTTCCTATATATTCCATCTCCACTTCTAGCTTGGTGCACGTCCACTTTGCTTCTCTTTCACTAGGATTTGTGTGTACAACTTTTCTACATCATTTTGAGGTTTTTACTATCCATTGGAATTTTAAAAGTGGATTTAACTTGTATAGTAAACAAAAACGCTTTAATTATAGATCGAACAATTTGAAACATTCTTATTTATTTACATTTTTTTTGTCATATTTGTGATCATTATTGTGCAAGAAATACAAGCTAAATATTATAAAATGTGTAAAGAAACGGTGAAATTAAATAATTTCTAGCTTGTTTATTATGAGCCTCAAACATAATCACCTCAGATCAGACTGATTCATAATAATCCATAGTAGCATTCACAAGCTTATTATTAGGGGTGCAATAAAGCAATAATGATTGAGGATGAAGATGTGTTATTAAAAATGATAATGATTATAACAATAGAGGCCCCATGTCATATGTCTTTACTCTTTACGACTTGCAAGGAAAAACTACCTCATTAAAAATGGGGATAAACAAATCACAAAATACCGATATATACAAAAAAAGTGAAACATAAGGATAAGAAGCGCTCGTGGCCTAATGGATAAGGCATTTGACTTCTAATCAAAGGATTGTGGGTTCGAGTCCCACCGAGCGTGTTATTTTTGTCCCTTTTTTTAATTTTTCTCCCTTTGACATTAACTTTTATTTAGTCAATGCCAAATTAAAAATGAATCCCTTTGGATAAATAATTTCTCTATGTCTCTCTCCTCATTACATGAATATACGATATGAAATCTTATTTGCATGATACTAACTTGAGAAGAAAAACTTTTTAGTAATATCTATTTCCTACAAAATACGAAGTATAAAATTTACTTATAAAACTTCCCATGAATTAGAAATTCCTACATCCAATTAAACATTTTTTGACGAATCCTAGAAATAAACTTCAAGGGCATTGAAATTTCCTTAGAATAAATACTTCTTACACCTAACCAAACAAGCACTAAGAGCCTGTTCTGATTGACTGAGCTGAGCTGATGTGAATTGAACTGAACTGAACTTATTGTAGCTGAACTGAATATTTTATGAGAGAAGGAAATTAAGAACTGAACTAAAATGAATTGAACTTATTGGAACTGAATTGAAAATTATCCGAAGAGAACATGCCCTAAGTTACAGCAAACCGTCTACAAAGGGAATCAATTTTATTAATCTAAAAATTTTGATCCACATTCCTAGTGGCAGTTTGCATGATAAATTTTGTTAAAAACAACCTGCAAAAGATTGGTGGTGGAAAGAAAATGCAGGAGTACAAGTAGAGACTAGAGAGTAGTAGTAGTAACTAGTAAGAGTAGCTAAGCAATGCAATAGCAATAGCAATAGACATAGACCCCAGTTAAGCCCTTTGAATGCCGTCAGGCATAAGTCTTGTCCAAGTGTCGGTTTAGTGGTTCAAAGGATTGGCTTCCACTATTCATTCAAATTCACTAATTAGCTCACTCACCCCTGACATCTTCTGTAAAAAGAAACTGGCCCATCTTATTTACTGAAAATCCTTTCTTTTTTTAGTATTGCCAAATTACTGAGCAGTGGTCATCCACCATCAACTACAGCTTCAATACAAAAGAGAACTGAATTGGCCTACAAATTTTTAACTGTCCCCGGAACTAGGTGTACTGTGTATCCATGAGTGTTTTTTTTTTTTTTTTTTTTTTTTTTACGTACTACTCATTTTATCAGTTTCGCTCATTCAAAAATGAGTGAAATAACACCTTGGTTACACGTTTAGTCGCTTATACCGAGCTCTAACGATTTCAATATAGAGGTGCTGAAATAGTAAAATGCATTCCCTCAGAACAAGGTAGAGGTGTTGAAACGGGAACAAGATAGAGGTGCTGAAAATGTGAAATAGATTCCCCCTCTAAAAAAAAAATTTGTCATGCAGATCTCTGACCATTCAAACTTCAACCTGGGGACTACATTGTACAGAAAAACCTGTATTTTGCTTGGCAAAATTTGAAATCAATTCAGGTCATAATTGAAGTGTCATTCTTAAAGTGAATGACTGTCAAATTGTCAATGAAGATCCTTTTTTCTGAGTGTTTGATATATATATGCATAAAACAATGTACATACAGGCAGCACATAGATGAACAAACACAGGTAGAGTAGAGTGTCGCACTGTCGTGTCATTCTACGAGCATCTAGCAAGTATCATGACGAGAGAATTATTGGGGCGGCCCATCTTTCAGCGTACTAAAGTAGGATTTGTATCTTTGTGCTAGTCCAAACATGCCAAGGGTGCCCCCTGTATGCAGCATCACCACCTTTTCTTCTTTGTCTGGTTGCTTCTGGCTTAACTGAACAGCTAGCTCCCATGCTGCCAATGTGTATATTGGATCAATAGGTACCCCTGTTTGATTAGCTACTTGTTGACATGCCTTTATTTCTCCCTCCAGGACATTGCCAAATCTGCGATGATTGAGCCTCTTGGCTTAGCAAGCTAACAAATGTTGATAGTCGCAACAAGAAAGAGAAAGTAAAAAAGAGGGGACAAAAGTATGGAGGGAATTATGAGAATGATATGGCTTACACACTACTGAACAGAGAAAAAGAGAAGCAAAAATCAAATAGTGAAGAAACAACTACTCAATAAGAGATTTAGAGTAACTCACTTTCTCGGAGTTTCACGATTGACCCACTGAACAAGGTCATCCTTCAACTCATAATTCCTAAGATCGGCTGGTGCATATCTTTTAAAATCTGAAATCAGACGATTCTCCTGATTCTTGTATCCATCATAGGAATCAGCCAGCATTACAGCAGTTACCTTCCACGGCAGCCTGATTATTATCAACAGCATGATTCACATGTTTCTACAAGAAACAACGCAGTATTTTAAAACAGAAATTTGAACCATACCCAAGAATTAAGGCTCCAAGGGCAAAACCAATTGCTGTTGTCCCAGTACCCGCATCAATCACAAAGTTATATGGCCTCTTTTTCCCTAGTATATGGCTTTGGGACAAGTACCTCAGTAGGCGAATGATCCCTGCAAGAATTAAAAGTTAAACAGATATAAGCAATCCCTATATCACTATTATCAGAACGGGGAAAAAAAAAAGTACAATTGACATTTTAATTTAAACAGATTAAGGTTCAATTAGAGGGGTAAGAAACATTGAAATGACATTAATATAAATCATCCCGAATGAGTGCATGCTACAACTATACAATTTTTTTTTTTTAAAAAAATATCTATATTACCCAGATTTTTCACTGAACCTCAATTACCCATGTTGGATCATCGCCCTATGACATGAATATGGACACTTAGCACTTTATTTTTGGACCAAGAGTATGGATATTTTTCATCAATTAACGGGGTTTGACACTAAGAAACACGAGTGGCGTAAAGGTTCCTAAACAGTGCTTGATGTTTGTCTAGCACTTGTGGTTCAGTCCTAATTACTCCAACATAGTTCTAATAAAAATACTCTGACGTATATATCACAAGTTCATGGTCACTTGGAAGCATATTATCTCAAGCATTGAGAAGATACAAACATACTCATTACATAGTATTAATCAACTGCAACAACTATAATAGGCCAAATAAGGATATGATCATTCAGGCTGTGCACAATAATTATACAGTTAAGGAATGCTTGGAATGAGGATAATATATTAAGGGAGTAAAAAGGTCAAAGGTAAAGAAATTGAACATGGATTTAGGTAGTTGTAAGGAAAAATGAGGTAGTGATGGTGTGATTGCAAGGATCAAGATATAGTGGTGGTGTAATGATTAGAGAGGGAGGGGAACTTATTACCCTCATTTTGAGGGTATTTGTTATCCTACTGTGATAGTGCCATAGTGGTAACTATTAACCTTATCAGGAGGGTAATAATCTTCCCGTCTCTCTCTTTTCCTCACAGCACTAACATCTTTCATTTATCAATACCCCATCCTCTTTAGCATCATCTTTTAATTTACATTAATTTTTCTTGGTTTGACCTTTTTTATTTCCTTAATACATTACCTTCAATCGAAGCATGTCCTTAGTGTAGAATATTATGCATTACATGAAGATATAAAAAGTATCTCAGAAATCAAATTCAGCAACTTTATGTATTTAAAGAAACAGGACAATATGATATACCAGATTATCAATGATGTGGGAACCCAATCAATGCTTAACAGATGCCTGTTCTCACCTAGCAATGCCACAGCATCCCCTGCACCCTCCTTAACAATTACAACTTTCCTCATGCCATCCTCAGTATTTCTATTTGCCTTTGTTTGCGTGCAGTACTTTCCACTTGCTAATTCAGTGAAATAATCAAGAATATCAGTGAGCCACACCACAGAACCACTGGGACCTGCAATAACATTTGCATGCCTAAGAAGCATTTCTTCTCTCTTGGCATACAGGGATCTCGGCACATATATTACATTTCCGTATATAGATGATATTATGTTGAATCCAGTCAAAATCTCTGGCTCTTCTCCTCGAAGAAGCAAATGTGACCTTAGACCTCTTTCTGCACATGATACAGCTGCAGAGAATAAATCAAAAAATGAAGCCAATCATTGCATCTCATTCCCTTACATAAATCAGCAATTCCTAATTATAAACAGAATCTTAATATGTGGGAGAGAGCACCAATGCACATGACCTACCCACAGCAGCTGCATGTGCACTTTGACAACCTCCACAGGTAACCTAGAAAGCACACCAGTTGAGTATTACATGGTCACAAACATTGAAACGCAGAGATGGCACCTACAGCTAGTATGTTGTAATGATCATTAATGCTAAAGCAATGATGCAACAAGAAAAGATATGATAAAGAACGTACAGAGTGAATGAAACACACAATATAAAGAAAGCAGTCAAATGTTGAATTGTTGAGCTTGACAGTAATAGCCATACATCTAAATTGTGGATAGAGCAAAGATAAACACAAAGCATAGAGGTATTCATTCTTCTAACCTAACAGAGATTCAGTAGCATCATCTTAGCGTAAACTGATTCTTGTTCGCGAGTACAGCAACAAATGACTATTAAGACAGTTTAGAATAGCTTTTATAGTATCAAGTTACTAAAATGCTATGATGGATACAGGGAGCAAAAACAGCAACTCACCACATCAGTGCCTGAGCAATCTTCAATCATAGGAAGTAACGCATCTAGTTTCCTTGCTTTGTTTCCATTGACAAACGGGTGTAAAAGGTCATCTCTTATGACGTAAAACGAAGGATCTTTGCATCTTTCATCCATCAAAGCATCACCCAATTTAGGATTTGCATCCATTGAAAAGTTCACATTCCAAAAAACCCCACCCTTTGCTGGTGTTTCCTTCATTGAAATTGTGATCAGGTGAAGTTTGGTATCTGGATTTTCTAATGCCCATCTTCTGTCTAGCAATTTTGACACAGATTCCTCGGGACATAGCTTCAGTTGAGGAGCATTCTAAAGGTTCAAAGGACATAGAATATCACATTTCATGGTTTCACTTGCCAATAAACACATAAACAACACCCCCCAAAAAAAGTTACTACCTTTGTTTCAAATTATTTGCAACAAATGATTTTGCATGGACTCCTACGCAAAATTTGTAAGTGAGTGTTAAATGCAGAGGGAAAAGATTGAGATACATGTGATGATGAGAGAGATAGAGTGAAATGACAACTTACAAAGAAAAGAAAACATTTGTTGCATGTAATATGTAGAAGCCGTTTTTAGTAAATGTTGCACATAACAATATGAAATGGATGTAGTATTAACTTTATTGGTCAATGAAATACTACATTGCCCATATTGGTATTGCCAATACATTAGAGCACTACCTTATTTTTCATCGAAGTGTAATTAAGACCTTGTTCTGTTCACTTTATTTCTACTCATCTTGGAGACAAGTTGAATAAAACAAGTTCCGATAAATTGTAATAAGGGTTATCCAAGTTGAATTTACAACTACTATAAGTCTATAATTAGTTCTAAATGGGCCCTAAATTTTAAAAATTCACAAGGAAAATTAAACATAGTATCAACATGACAAAACTAAAAAAAAAACATACACTAAGAGAGATGAAGAAGAAACCTGGTAACTGTTTACAAAATTACGGGAGAGAAACCCATTTCTTTTAGCTGCAATAACTGAATTTTTTGGCCAATGATGCAGCTTCATATTATGCGGCAAATGAATAACATTCTATAATTGATAATTTTGGGGCTGCAACAAAATTAATTCAAACACAACAATCAAAACTTATAATATTGACAAAAGATAAACAAAACCCAGATTCAAAATTCTGGAAAAAAACCCAACAAAATTCGATAAACTGGGTAATAATTCAGCAAACTATTATACAGTTATACATCATGAATGTCAAAAACTGGAAAAAAAAAAAAAAAAAAACTAATTGAAATCAATGTTAAAGATGAGGAGTTTATAGCAACAGATGTAAGATAGGATTAATCACCTTGATGGAATGAAGAAGTATATACTCAGTTTCAGATGGATTTCAAGGATAGACCGATAGAGCCCTCTTGTCTGTTCTGTTCACAAAGATGAGTCTTGGCAAGCTGGGTTTTGAAATTTGATTCTAACGCACCTGGAGTCTTAGGGGAGCTCGTGAGTCGTGCATATAGTACACTAGCTTTTGAATATTTTGGGCTTGGCTAAACTTGACTCGACTAGTTTATGTACATAACAACTTGAGTTTGAACTTAAATTATGATTTGAGTTGAACTCGTGAGCTCATACATATCTTTGATATTACGAGTATATATGACAATTGTAATACATATCTTTGAATATATCTTTTACCTAATTATAAATTTCTTGTACAATTATATGAATAGGGTATTACAAAGTACTAATTACAAGTATGATTTGTTTGAGTCAAACACTACCAAGTAAACTTGAACTCGAAATTTTCTCCAGATCGTTTTTTTTTTTTTTTTTTCGGAGTACATAGGCTGCTTACAAATACATAATATGGCACTACATTTATCTTTTCATACGCACCAGCTGAGAATCGAATCAGGGTAAATGGGCAATAGATTCCACAACAATGTAGCACTGCTAAATTCTTTTTTTCAACATGTATTTGCAACAGTCGATAATCAAACCACAGTCATAGACTGCATACAATATAGAAGTAATAGCACTGTATTTTTTTTTTCAGCATGTATTTGACCAGCAAAGAATGGAACCTGGATCTTATGTAGCACTTCTATTATCATATCATACAAAATCTGCATTCAACTCTGAAGGAAAACATAAATGCCAGGTAGTACTGTTCAGACTTGTGTACAAATGACTACAGCTGCAACTTTATATGTTTTTTCTTTCTGAATTTTTTCTTGGGATAAATATTCATACGAGTATAGAATACCAGCCTCAATATTGGCCATACAATCTGCTGCATTGGCTAGCAGCGAGAAGGCCAGAAGCACCAACATGTAGAACTCAGTTAAGGCGGGGTAAGAAACCGAGGACCTACAACAAATGATCTAATGCAACTTACACTAACTAGTAGCTACACCTACACCTAACAACCATGGTGGTACAATTACTTGAGGAATTCCAAGATATCCCATTCCACATAAAGAAACTGTGGAACAGGAAGAAAAAAAAAGACTTTCTGGAGAAGAAAATGATAGTTCGGTTTAGTTCAGATCACTCATTCTTCTTCTGGTATACTATTACAGGATTGGAGTATATCGCTCCTCTGTCCAAATATATCAGAAATTCCTTCCCAACTACCTTTTCCCCTTGTTTCCCAGTAACCACCAACGTAACGATAACATCCATCCTCATCTCTCTGGAACCATCTTGGTTGCCATCCACTTTCTTGGATCCTCCTTGCCTGCAGCAGGTTTTAAAAAGTCAACACAAATTTTCAAGAATCTGTATCTGCTTTGTGCCTTGTTGACAGACAAACTAAGAAGATTATGCTCAAAACTGATACCAATGAAGCAGAAATCTAAGTCTATTTAGATAACTTCTGACATAGGTAAGGGCATGTGCAAAACCCTTTAAACTGACAAATTTATGTGAGCAAAAGTGACTGCTGACTAGTGACAGCAGAAAGAAATTTCAATAAAAAGCCAGCTTTAATCTAAGAGGACATGATTTCAGAGGCAACACATAATACTTGTGCTGCATACAGGGAGCTTAACCAGGAGGCAAGACATTACCATATTGACCTCATGTTATTTGAACAATAACGCTATATATAAATTCTAGCACAATTATTACTATTACTCGTACAATTATTATTACCCAAGAGACATTCATTCATCTCTGGACTAGAATAACTAGCTTTTAATCTGTAGAACATCCTTTGGTAATGAGTATTAATTAATGAGCTTTACTCAGGCAAACACATACCTGTCTTTGCAACTGTTCAAGTCTGAGTTTCTCTGCATTTGCCAGCTCATATTCACCATTTTCCAAGTGTCTCTGATCTGGCCTAAGCCTTGAGTCAGTTGGTGGTAGCTTCTCTTGCAAACCAGGAGTCAACTCATTCAAAGATATTGCAAAAGGCGTGAGGTTGTATCTAGTCTTTGTAGCAGTTTTTTCTCTCTCCCAGAGCAAGACAGCCTCCGTCATCGGATCATAGCCCTTTGGCTTTGTGGTCGGATCCCCTAACACATAGTACATCGCCTCATCCCATTTTCCTACCAACATCGCAACCTTCTCACCAGTTCTGTTGTCTTGGACAAAACCATGAACCTGCAAGCCATAGAAAATAACAGGTGACATAAGATCATGTATATAAGCAACATAGCTTGATACTAAAGCAAGACAATTTGTGACCGCCCTAACAATAGCTCCGGGAAACAACTCAAATCCAATTTGGTTCAAGAAGAGGTATGAAAATAAATCAGTTATAAGTTAAAGGGGTTTGGGGTTCAGTTATCAAGCAGTTGTAGCTTCATTTGAGAAATGGGTTCCAATTTCCACAAGTTGCGTGTATAGATAAAGAATGAATAGGTTAAAAAGATTATTCATCCCTTTCCAAATAAAATTTCTTGGATTGGAAAATAAGTAAACATAAATAAACAAAACCGTTCAGAATAGAAAATCATTACAGATTGAAATCCAACTCAAGTTACTCCATAGCAAAAGCAAAGCCTAAAAATAACATAATTCTGTATAGGAAAACGTAAAACAAATCAGCAAGTATAAAAATAAATGAACAAAGCTCGTAGAATTACACATGACTCGCTGGCATAATTTGAAGAAAAGATCTAGAAAATGAAAGCAAAAAATTTGGGGGTACAAGATCATTATTTTCCTTCAGACTATGCATTAACAAATTCATGCTATACTTCCTCTAGCATAAATGCATAACTTGAAGCAACAAGAAGATAACCAGCAACAAAAATTGAACATTGGCAACCGTGGCAGTTTGAGCCAATAAATTGGTTTTTGGTCCCTCTCAAACCCCAGTAAATGGAGGAACAAAGTAAAGCGAAATATCACTGAACCCCTTTAATGTAATAAACTTGAACAAAATGGGGAGCTAGTGTTTCACAACATGATACTTTGGGGTTTTAGACTTTTAGTGTATCCGACTAGACCCAAAAAAAAAAAAAAAAAAAAAAAAAAGCATGATTGAGATTCATATTTCCAACCTTTTTCCTGATATTTGAAACCAAAAAAGGTTTATTCTTGGGAGGAAAAAAAAAACTCAGGTCTCATCCCATGGCATGGATTGATTTGCTAAATCTTAACATTGATACAAGTCATTACAAATAAATTTGTAACTAATCTCTTATTCACATTAAATTAAATTTTGTGTAAGGAGATTTAGAGAACGATAGCTTAAGTTCCTAAAAAATTATGACATTCTAGCAACAGAGAAGGGCGCCATAACAAATTATCTAAGTGCAGAAACGTTGATACAATACTCTTTTTTTTTTTTTTTTTTTTTTTTGACAGGAACATCAATCTGCTTCTTGACATCCATATTCAAGTTACATAGCTGGTTCAAAAGGGTTACCTGATGTGGATTTCGTTCTATAATAGATTGCTCTTTGAATTTCAGCTTGCAGGAATAATTTCCACTGCCTTTGATGCGCATGGTTCCATAATGATCACAGTAAATTTTACCAATTATGATGTTGTAAATGGAAGTTGTCACCTTGCTCCACTGAAATGTCTCACCATCCTCAAACTGAAGAGTAAGGGCACCAACAGGATCCAGTTGGATGGAGCGCCCCCAGAATTTACCCTTGAGATTAGAGTCAGCCCAGAATCTCCAGCCTTTGCCCTCACAATGACAAGCGACAACCATAGGATGGTGGCTTACCTGCAGCTTCCACAAGTTCCAGTTAGCATCTGGTAGTGATACAATAACTGATCCAATTATACCAGCTTTTGGCGGTAGCAGCTAATTATATCCCAATCCAAAAAGGCAAAACACTATAACCATTTGCGAAAAACTTTACAAAGAAAAAAAAATTCAATCCAAATACTATAAATTCTGGACTTGAAACAGGTTCTAAATCACACTAACTATAAAGTTTCAGCATATAAGAAAGCAGTTACCTTTTCAGAGAAGAAACGAAGGCCTTTGTCTGGGTAGTCAGCCTCATAAGTCTCTCCAAGAAGGGGATTAAAAGGTTTGCATTGGCGACCTTCAGTTGAAGCATAGCCAGATACTGCAAACGCAGCTACATGCAAGATTCTCATCAAGTCATTTCCCTACAATAATGCAATCATTCTCTTAGTTAGAACTTAATTATAGAAGTAGAGGACTTGAGAGCATCATAAATAAATCAAGAACGACTGAAAGTGAAAGCAAAGTCAATGAAGAGAATTAATGTACAAGACCATCCCACAGTCAACAATTTTAAGAAAAATTAAAAGAGAGTACCTATTACCCCATTATTCTTATATCTAGAAAATTATAAAGAGCATACACACTTCTTACAAGAATGCAGATATATAGGTATAAAACACTAACCATACGAAACTCAATAGTTTAAAATATTAAGGTACCATTTTAAAACATTTATACATGAATCATATTATTCTCTAGGTTGGGAAAGAGGAGGAGAAAAAAATTTAAACAGCAGAATAGCTACATTAGTTTTAAGAAAAAAATAAATCTAATCACATAATAATCACCATAAGGAACTTTTAAGGAAGACCAAGAAACTGGTAGATAATCTTACCAGCTTCCCCCATTCAAGAGCTCGATCCACCAGGTTTGAATACTCCAAGTCTTCAAAGCATTTCTGCAGTGAAGATAAGGGTTCATTGAAGTAAACAGGAAGACAAACTCCAGAAAGATCCTTCCCAATATTGTCCTTGATAATTGACCACAAGCCCATGGGTTTTTCCTTTTCCTTCGGCTCTGGAAAACTATCCCTTCTCTTTACGTAAGGGTACTCCACAGGTCTAATGCCCATTTGAAGCTCCTGTGAACAATCCTGCCCCAGTGAACTGCAAGCATCTGCAAAGGATTCCCTTCCACGACAAGATGCACTTCTTAAAAACTCCGAAGCCAAGTAATCATTTGTATCAAAATAAGCACCATCTTCTTCATCTGATTCAGCATCCCCCCCATCTTGACTCTCATTCTCAACATCAGAGTCAGATCCACTACCCTCAGACATGACAGAATAAAAATCTGCAAGGTTTGAAAGAGCTCGAATTATTTGGAATAGTAATCACACTTCATCAACAAAACAGAGTAAGAAACACTCAAGCACGCATAGCTCAATAATTTGGGTTTTGAGGAAGGGAGTCAAATTAATACTCTGTATATTTTTACAAGTACAAATAATAAGTCTCAATAGGTCATTTTTTTTTACATCAAAATTTCAAGAAAGAGGAGACTCCTGGTCCTCTTAAAGAAAACCTTTATTAAATAGGCAGTGAAACTTGAAAGTCTATGCAACAATATTAACAAGTTCTAGAAGATATATAAGAATATGTAGTGAACTTGAAAGTCTATGCAATATTAAAAACAAGTTTAGAAAGAGATGAAGTATAAGAACATAAAAAGGCGTGAAGTACAGAGCATAAAACTGTAGGTGTAACAGACAACAGTTCCAAAAATAGATGGTTTGGTAAGATATTTCACAAGAACGAGAGATAACAGCAATGGTTACAGGGTTAATAAGAATTTCAATACAATTACTGCTGGCTGTTCCAACTCTCATCAGCAGGTGTCATAGATGAAACTGAAGGAAAAGAATAATGAAGGCAAAGGGGGTAGAATAAAGTAATGAGACAAATGCACCACTAACCGCTGAATCTTCTATTTCCTTGCCCACAACAAGAATCTCTCCTCTTTGTTTCATCTACCACAGTAGTCTCCAATTCTATCTTCTCACTCTGAAATCCAGGGAAATCACAAATGATCTCACCATAAGATGCCATATAACAAAATATTTCAAATTTTAACATGGATTAACTGTATCAAAATGGAGACAAATTAAGATTATGTTCAAATCTGAGCATTTTCTATTCCATATGAATCCATCAATCAGTACAAACATATCCTATATGCCTGGGTGATCCATGATCTTTGACAGGAAACACAAATATCATATTCAGGGATTGGTGATTAGTGATGACTGAGAAAGTAACAACAATATAAGTTTAATTGCCCGTTTACCCTAGATGTCCAATGTGCTATAGAAATGAATTTGGAGATTAAACCCCACTAAATGGAATCCACGTCGTTTTAAAGGCAAGCAAGGAAACAGAAGTCGCAAATTAAACTCTCTACAACTCAAAAATAAGATATCATGCAAACGACTAATGTAACCAGTATATATATGTGAATTAAGTGTCAAACGAGGACCTCAAAGGAAAGTATATTCGGTAGGTTGATCCACAAAAGAAGAAAAAAAATGTATATATGAAGATAGTAGCAGTTGTTACAAGAATATAGCAAAGAACAAAAGGCAGCAAAGAAAAGTATAAATCTTATAGTTTACTTGTACCACATTATAAGTTATCAGGTCATGTCATAGCACCCAGGCACCACCATTTATTTCAATAGAATTGCAAAAAATTAACTCTACTACTTCAATGCTCAGACAGTCAGACTGCTTTATAATAGTCAAAGAATGTGTGAATTCACGTAAAATTGGGTGATACCTCTAACCGTCTCAAAGTCTCCAGCAATGAGACATGTTTTTGTTGAAGAGCTTTAAACTGATTTTTCAGCTCAGAGACTTCTATGAGCACAATAGACTCACAATCATCAATCACTGGCTCAGCAATGCCTTCCTGCAACATCCTACGTCGAAGCTTATCTGTTGACACAACAATGTCTTCAGTGGCAAATTCATTGCTTGTCAACACCCGGGGGAAAAGATCTTTTGCAGCTAAGAGTGCCTCAATCCATGCTGCTCTGTCTTCTTTGGAGACACATCGTAGGTGAAGAGTTTTGGTACCCGTATATATACTCAGTCTTTTATCATCTGACTTGCTTGCGCGAATGGAAGAAACCTGTAATGCACCAACACCAATAAACAAGCCATTTCTGGGGAGAATAACAGCTAATCAACTATCACGAGCTAATAGCATATTTGCAGGAAACTAAAGCTTCTACACAGGAAGGTCATGGCAACTTCATTTCTGTAACTGCCAGTTCCAATACAGAACGAATAACAGACAGATGTCAACTATAATACAAGCATCAGAACCCTTCCCTCAATATGGAATAATTAATAATGATAAATAAGCACGTCTCATCAAAATTGGAAAAGCACATAGTATGTGAGTGGAAGGATAATGAATGCTTAAACTTCAGACTAAACAGCGGCACTGCAAATCAGAGTTCTACCAAAGGAAAAATGTAATTAAAGGGACTACCGCAGTATCAAAGATAAGGTAGACCTCAGGAAAGGGAAAAAAAAAAAAAAAAAAATTCAGACATAACACAGTCTCGTAAAATCATATATACATTGTTTTGTTCAGACCTTCCCTCAAACATTCTTTATACAATACAGTCTTTAGTTCTTGACCAACAAATGGTCCCAGGAAACTTATCAAAAAGAGGAATAATCTTGAGCATTGCAAAAATACTCAAGATTATCCACTACACCTCTCAATAGAAGAATCTTCCTAAATCGATGGGCTAAAAAGGATTCAAAAACATACAAAAAAAAAGTTCCTGCAATTGCAATGCAACAACGTCCCACCAAAATGTGATGTCAAAATATTGAATTTTCACTTCAACCACAAAAGGCAACCAACTCTTCCCCTCCAACCTGCATGCATTGAAATGCTTCAACAATACTTGCACAGACAAGTCACCACTCACCACACGTTTTGATTCAACCAACCAGACAAAGAACTACCTTAATCTTACACTGAACCAATCTAAATTTCTGAAACTAACTTAAATTCAAATGTGATTTCATTCTAAACACTAATTTTTTTTCCCTAGCCAAAGTGCCTAATTCTAACCAAAGGAATCAGTCTGTTAGGATCCACAACATCGGTCACACCCGATTTCTTATAGTTTTCTTCTTTATACTCTTATCCAATGCAAAGTTTTAGCAGCTGAACCAGTAGATCCAATCACACTACAATCCCCCCCCCCCCCCCCCCCCCCCACAAAGCTAAGATTCCATAATTAGTCCAGAAAGGTCCAGATGTACGCAATCTTACATCCTAACCCGAAACCGGCCTTAAAAACACACAAGATATCAAACAACCAAACACATTACCAATCACTCTCAATACACCAAACACATAAATACAAACAAAAACAACACAACAACAGCAACAAGAAAAGCTAAAATTTTACCACAAATGTAAAGGCAAAGACAAAGTCAAAATCAAAATCACACCTTCAAATGTACTTCCCCATAAGGCTTCCATTGCTTATTATAAGTTGACAAATTACTAAAACTATTACTAATCCTAAAACCATTACTATTATTAGTACTAATTCCACTACCATTATTAGTACCATTCTTCCCCCAACTATTATTCTTCTTCATATACTTCACAGATTCTTCCCCAATCACTCTCACCCCTACCTTCTCCCTCCTTGGACTCGAACCCGAACCCGAACTCGAAACCACAATCTTATCCGGACCATGCAATTTATAGTATGATAAAACCCCATCTTCCAACACAAACCACCTTGACCTCCACCCTTTTCCATAATTCACCCATTTGTAAAGAATCCCAGCAATCGCACCCCCACCATTACTACCATACACCCTCGAATCTCTACCACTCATCACCATCACATCTTCTGCTTCGTGATGATGCACCTGATCCAACGCTGCAGTACTGCTACTCACCGACGATACTTGCGCAGAGTAACTATGCCGGGAAAACCCCAGATTGATTCCGCCATTGTTGCCGGTGATTTGAGTTTGATTCTGGTTTTTAAGGGATTCAAACCCGATTTCCGGCGGTTTTCCGATGACATTTCCGGTGGGTGGTTTTTCACGATCGACGGAAACAGGAGCAATGCAGCAGAGAGGATTCATGGGGGGTTTTGGAGGAGAGAGAAAATGGGTAATTTTATGGTGCTGCTAGTTCTACATTGAAGGAGAGAGAAAATGGTGGGTTGAGGAGAGAGAAAATAGTGGGTTGCAGATCCATTAAATTGACACTGATGAAGTGCAGCAGAGCATCAGAATTTTAATTAATAAAATAATGAAGATGAAATCAAATTAAGGAGAGAGATTATTAAGAATAATAAATGAAATTTGGTGAAAATTGAAAATGAATGGGAATCAGAATCAGAAAAAGAAAAGGGGTATGAAATTGAATTGAAATTTGTTGGGGTTGAAGAAGAAGAAGAAAGAAAGTAGAGAGTGAGAAAGAAAGAGAAAGGGGGCAGGTAATGATTGTGAGAGGGAGACAGGTAACATGAGCATAAATTGGGCATTTCTATCTTGGCCTCAACTTAAACCCATTACATTTTTGTGATTAGTCATTTTTGTGGGCTCTACCTTTGCCTATTCTTAATTTTTTCAACCAACTAAACTTTTTTTTTTTTTTTTTATTTATTTTTACAAAAGATATACACTAAGGGCCTGTTCCGATTGACTGAACTGAACTGAACTGAACTGAGCTGAACTGAACTTATTAATTAGTGATTTTTAACTACGGATTAGTGATCTTTGATTATTTATTGATTATTTATTACTATACATATGTGTATATACAAATGTACATATTATTATTAATATTATTATTATTATTATTAATTATTATTATTATTATTATTTATTGATTATTATTATTAGTATTATTATTATTATTATTATTATTTATTGATGATTATTATTATTATTTATTGATTATTATTATTAGTATTATTATTTCAATTATTATTATTGTTATTATTATTATTATTATTATTATTTATTGATGATTATTATTATTATTATTTATTACTTATTGATTATTATTATTATTATTATTATTATTATTATTATTATTATTATTATTATTATCTCAAAAACAAAAGTCATACAACCTACAATAAATTAGTGGGAAGCCGAGATACAATCTGGGCCCCCACTCCTCTAGCTATTGCAAATCCTACCCTAGTGAAGATATGAGCTGCAACACGAGCCCCAATGTCTTGCGTCGTCGAGAACCTCTGAATCCGCTTCAGTAACGCAACAGCCTCTTTCTCTAATTCCCCAAGCGAAGAAAAGGAGAAGGGAATGAAACCATATACAATCGCCTGACATCGAGCTTCATACTTAGCCCACTTCCGATGAGCTGCATCAGCCACAACCCGCCCAGGAATGAAGTCAGATAGCCCTGACTGTGTCAAAGGAGAAGACCCTGTCAAATCAACACAGACATCACGACCACGATCCCATGAATAAAGTAACACATCCGCGGGTCTGAGGGCCTCGTCGTTCCCTCTGGCCAACCCAATGTCAACCTCTTTTCTCGCTGAAATCCCAAAACGATAGCAAACATCAACAAGGGTATCCCGAACAACATTATGCCGATGTTTAATACCCACAATACCAGCACAAGACACTGCGTGATCACCGAAAATATCTCCAGCAAAAATCCTCGAACAAGCAGAGCACAACGTCGAGATAGAGAACAATGGAACACCCAACCGATAGGACAACACACAGCGATAAGTCTTGGCGTTCATCGTCTGACCCAACCCTGAAATAGGAACCGCCCGAAGCCAAGCAGAGGTGTGATCACCCTACTATGATTTCCATAATGCTGATTGTCGAGGAGTTAAAGAATAAGCAGATTCTGCAGAAGCGGTAACCTTTGTGAAATATATATCTGCCAATTTCTTCATGAGTTTAGGGGAAGCGACCTCACTAGGATTACTCAAAATGTCAGACTCCACTGTTCCATTAAACAGACTCAACGCATCCTCAAAGGCTCGTCCAAGACCAACAATGCCAGCATGCCGAAGAAGTTGTGTCTGCAACCCAGCAGACTGTAACCGAGAAGCAAGAAAAGCATAGTGACGAACATCACCTGCAGAATAAACACCAAGCCCTCCAAACGCAAATGGTAAGGTGGCAAGTCGCCACTGCCAATCACCAAACCTAGGCCCCGAAGCAGTAACAATACGCTCCATGGAAGATCGAAGAGCTGCATCAAAAGTGCGCTGAGCCACCTCAAAAGTACTAGAAGGACAAGTACGCAATGCAAAGTAGAGTTTTGAAACTCCGGTACATGCCCTAAGTAACAACAGCTCACATTGAGGATCATCGAGCAAGCGACCTTATCCATAAGGGCAATGGTCTTGGTCACCCTCTGCATCACAAGCTCACCACTAAAACCAGAATCGGAACTAGCGGGACCTCCAAGCAACCTAACACCACGCAAAGGTCGAGCAATATTAGGTGGAAAGACACCCACCAGCCTGCTTCGAGGGTCTTCTGTAGGCCAAAAAACTTTAGTTTTTTCCACATTAAGACATAACCCAGAACGAGGTCCTTCCTCCATAATCAACTGCAAAACTTGCCCCACCACCAAAGTGTCACCAATAATTGTGCCGTCATCTAAATACCAAGCCTGAAGACATACATCAAAAGTCTCTCTGATTTTACACACCAGGGGTTGTAAAACCAAAGAAAAAAGCAAAGGACCAAGGGGATCACCCTACTTGACCCCTTGAGATGACCATAAGGTTTGGTCCCCATATTATAACCTGGCTAGATTAGAATAGCATAATTCTACCCATCGCGAAATGCCCGGACAACGACGACGTACCTCACGTAACATGACCGAACGATCAACCAGATTGAAGGCATTTTGAAAATCCACCAACAACATAGATAGACCAACATCAGAACCACGGTCCTCAATCAACCGATTCACCGCATGAAGAATTGCCTCACCACCTAAAGAAACCCCAACACCAAATTGAAGGCCATCAAAGTAACTCCCTAAAGACTGACCAACCATAATAGCACCCACCTTCGAAACGAGACGCCGCCAAACCGTACCCACAGTAATAGGACGGATACCACCACCGGGCTTGACAAGTGGCGTAAGAGGAGCACTAGCAATGTACTCTCCTAATTCCATAGGACATCTCCCAGCTAGAAAGAGATTAACCACCGCCCCAGTAATAGAGTCAACCAACTCATCTGAGACTGCCACAGCTGCACCACTCAAGCAATCCATAAGATGTTGAGCACGCAAACCATCCCTACCATATGATGTGCCACGAGGGAAACTCCTAATCCGATCCAAAACAACAGCAGAAGTTGTAACGAGATGAAGGTGATCAATAGGTATATCAGGCAAGGAAGGAGCTGGAGATGAAGGGTGCTTTGACTGTAAATCTGCAAGAGTGGCGTCATTATAAGGTGTAACGCCTGAAGAAGAAAGAACCCGAACTGCAGCAGTGTAATGGCCATCGCAAATCTTCCTACGACACTGCTTAATATTACGCTCTTCCAAATCAATGTCCTCATCATCAACCATCGACAAAGTAGGAGAATCCTCTGCCAAAATTTCCCTCACAAGCTGCAAATTACCACCCGCTACACTCCAAGAACAAATAGCACGGGAAATACTCTCTTCTTGATGCCGACGTCTTACCGAAGACCGAGAATCACGACTACTCCGCGGGCGAAAGATTTTAAGGATGCAAAGAGGTAAAACCAACAAAGAGACCCAATTAGAAATGTCATTAGGCTTAGAGATCACCTTATCAAGAGCACCTTTGAGAACCCGAGAAAACCCCAAACGACACTTGGGAGGGATAGACTTAACAGAGCGAAACCCCTTAGAGAATAAACAATCAAGGAGGGCCACATCAAAACCACCGTTATGATCTCGCACCAATCCATCCATACGATCAACTCGAGCAGGAGAAGAAGGAGATTGCGGCTTGGTGAAATTATGAAGCACAAAATGAACAACACCATCTCCTTCATCAGGGGGTGACACATCCTCATCCCAACCATGACGACACTTAATACGTACTGTGTGCGTTTTATAGCAAACTCCACATAACCAAATCCCCATACGCCTAAAAGTAACTTCTGCCTCATTATAAACAGCCAAATTAGAAGTAAGAGAATGTCGGGTGATATCTCGCGCACCGATACAACAATGACGATCACTAAGATGTTTGATTAGAGAACGTCGAGTAAGGCCATTTCCACTCCCATCTTGACAACCACTAAGACCCACAAAGGGACAATGAAACTTCACAACGGCAGCCGACATAGCTGACTTGCACCACCCAAAACTGAAATATGCCCGAAAGAGCACCAGAAACTGTCGCAAAACAGCACCCAAAATTGCACCCAAGAGCTGCCGAAACTGGACCAGAAACTGCACCAGAAACTGCTGCAAAAACAGCACCCAAAACTGCTCCAAAACAGCCCCAAAAACAACACCAATATTCGCGAGAAAAGCTACCCTCAAAATGACCCAATAACAGCTTGAAATTGCACCCAAAACGAACAAAAAAAAAGAGCAAAACCACGCTTGAAAACACAACAGAATTGCACCCAAAATCGCAGCCTGAAAACTGACCAAAACAGCCCAAAAAATACCAAAAAAAAGCACCCTAAAGACGCTTGAAACAGCCCGAAAACCCGAGGAAAACAACGTGAGAATTCGCCAGAAAATCGATCAAGAAACCACCCACAAAAGCCGCCTGAAATCCGCCCAAAAGCCGCCTGAAAACCACCCGGGAAACCACCTGAAATCCACCCAAAAGCCGCCTGAAATACCCCTGACTGAAAACCGCCCACCTGATCACACCTTACACCAGATATGATGTCGGAAAAAGGACTCGGAACTGCACCCAAACAGCCTGAAATTGCACCAAACCAACCCGCAACTGCTCCAAAATCGCACCTAAATGACGATGAATTTGTAACAAAAAAACCGAGAACCCACTCCTGACCAGAACACTAACCTGATCGCCGGAAAGCGCCGGAAAATCTGTCGGAAAAGAACGTGGAAACCTACCCTAATCCGAACTGTTGTTATTATTATTATTATTATTATTGTTGTTGTTGTTAATATTATTATTATTATTATTATTGTTGTTGTTGTTGTTGTTGTTGTTGTTGTTGTTGTTGTTGTCGTTGTTGTTGTTGTCATCGTCGTCGTTGTAATAAGAGCTTAAAAGAATGAAATTTGGCTTTATATCATTAGCAATATCATTAGACGTAAATTAAGAGTTGAACTGAACTGAACTGAACTGAACTGAGCTGAGCCGAGCTGAGCTGAACTGAACTGAACTGAACTGAACTGAATTGAACTGAACTGAATTTCAACGGAAGAGAACAGGCCCTAATAACCATACCCATTACAGGAAGAATGAAGAGAACAAAACAATGAAAGAGTCTTGCAGCAAGCCAATAGCTGCTAAGCCCGGACAACCAAGAAAATCGAACCACATCCCTACCATGGACCAAGAGAAGCCAAATTAACGTAAACAGTTAAGATGGACCAAAAACGCAGATCATAGACATTGAAGAGAACCCGAACTGGTAGTGACAGCGAAGGAAACTCATAGTGGAAATAGATGGGAGACGAAAGAACCCGAAATATGCATCACGTTGCTAAAGAACGGACCTATAACACCATTCCACTCCTAGGAGTTGAAAAGCACATCTGTATCCTAGGAATCTGGGAACACAACCTATAGTCATTTTCGTTAACGACTCTATGAGAAATCGTGCATCAAAATGCAGGTTCTCTTCTTGCAACTCTACTAACAGAGAATGCAAGAAAATGGAGGATTTTGCTTAACCCAGACATCAAAGATGAGTAGCCTCCTTCAACATATTGATTAACAGCGATGACTGGCCTTGTCATCACCCAAACTATTATGTTATTTATTGAGTCCATTTTACTATCAGTCTCATTTTTAATTTATATACACGAGTTTATATAGTAACGTGGAATCTTATTGTTTTGAACTACAAGGTATGGAGTAGTTTTTACTAAGTGTAATATAATAATAATCGACCCTATCCAACAATGAGAGGTTAGTTTTTACATGTTGTATCAATGTAGTAAAATTGATTAAATTTAGGATATAAGAGTCATTTCCCTCAACTAACATAAATAACTCAAGTCTATACTTGTATCTATGGCAAACCAGTGCATTGATACTTGACAATGCATAGATACTAAAATTATAAAACAAAGGAAGTACTAACTACTAAGTAGTCAAAGTCGATGCAGTAGTATTATACCATATAAGTTATTTTGATATCATCTCATATTAAAATGTTTTTTCCATTATACATTACATGAATATATAAATCAAGCATTCATACCCCTTTTTAATTTTTTTATTTTATTGGTAATTTATTTTGCATATGAAAAGCATTGTATGGGTTTGGACTCATAGTTAAATTAGTCACTGTATAAGTTAGTGAACACTTTATATTAGTTTTTGAACATCTTGACTTTTGAGATTTAGGTATAAGTTTTTGAAAATTCCATATAAGTTATTGGACGTATCAATTTTTGGAATTATATGTATTTGGTGGGTAGACTAATGGTGAATAGACCCACTCAATATATAGTTTGTGTGTTGTGTATTATGCTATCTAACTAGTTATACTATATGCATTGTTATTAAAAGCTTTGTTTTAAAGAGACTTTAGAATAGTTACCGAATCAAGAAAGTTCTTTTTTTTTTTTTTTTCCTTTTGTTGATTGGAATTGTAATGTGCATTACATCCTAACTAGTTATACTATATATTATCAATTATAATCAAATAACATTTTATTCTTAAGGAAATTTTGAAATAGTTGCCGAATAATGGCTTGTGGCTATAGATTTATCCATTAAATCAAGAAAGTTTAATAATGGCTTGTGGCTATAGACTTATCAATTACTGTATACTAGTTTAAGTACCATGCCATGCACAGTAATTTTTAAAAACTAATATCAACATTTCAATATAATGAGTTATTTTTCAAAAATTGAAAAAAATCTCAACAAAGTCAATAAACATACACACTACTTTGACGTGAATTATAATTATAATCAATAATAAAATAAATAAATAAAAACATTTTTTTAGGAGAAAACTATGAATTAAATTTCTTGAGGTAATTTAACATATGTCGCAAATTATGTTACTATTTTCTATTATAGTCATACATATTTGTGTGGAAACCGGTGACGGAGGCAAGCAATGAATATGACATATTATTTCACAGTCAACAAGCACTAAACAAGAATCTCAAGCTAAAGATATTGGTGCTCTATTTTATCTAAAGAGTCGAGATAGTGAGCCATTTGCTTCTCTAGTATATTCGCCTATTATCAATAGTACTAGTATTTAGCCCGTACGATTTAAATTTGTTGGTGAAATGTTTTATTTTATTTTATTTTATTATTTTATTTTTATATAGACAAAACTTACATTTAATTTCATTTTTTTTAAAAAAAAAATACATTTAATTTCATGAAATCTACCACATTATAAAAAAACTATTATTTGCATTAATAGGTGTACATATCATCACAAATTGCATTAGGTAATTACAACATAATTTAAACAAAAAAATTAATTAATATATTCATCAAAAATAAATTTACAAAGTATTAATTTTGCCATTTTTGTGATAGATTCATGAAATTAAAGATATATTTCTCTGTATTTTTTTTTAAAATTTTTTTTACAGATGTTTCTATGTAATTTAAATGGTAATGTATGTCAAAAAAAATTATTTGATAAAATCATGAAAGCTATCACAAACACTACAAAACTAATATATTGAATAGACTATTACATAAAAACGAAAATCGACTCATCTATCAACCCCATCATCATTTAAAACTTAAAAAACACATAAAGGAATAAAAAAAAGTTTAGAGAAATTAAAATGTAAAAATTGACTTAAAATATGAAATTAATATAAGGTGAAGAACACTTGTAAGTAACCTTTAAAAATGCATAGAGATTATAGATAGGAGAAATAAAGATGATTGATCAAGTAACATTGTATAATTGAAAATTAATTTATTTGTAAACATTAAATAGAGAAACTTTAGGGGAATAGTGTCATTTGGGAAATGATAATGATAAAAAACATTGTTAGTGTCGTTTGGGAAATTAAATGATATGAAAGCATTATTGGAAGTAAAAAAAAAGAAAAAAAAAATCTACGTGGCACTCTATATGGCCTTTAAATTTTCCTGTTATTAAATTATTAGTATAGATTAGAGGACATGTCTTTCTATATCATCTACTTAGGGTCTATTCACATTTACTGAAATAAGCTGAGCTGAATTGAACTAAATAAATTTGAAATGGATATTTTATGAGAGAAGAAAATTAGGAGCTAAACTGAACTAAATTGAATTGATTGAAGTTGAACTGAACTGAAATTAAGCTGAAGTGAGGAGACCCTTATCACTTGACCCTCGATTTAACATTACAACCCCTAATGAAAAGGACTTAAGTAACTGCTCTTTCATTCACTCAATTGTAAACCATGTACTTTTTTTTTTCCTTTTTTTTTTAAATGGTGCTCTCATATTTTGTATATAATATGAGAGCACCAAAAAAAAAAAAAAATCTCCTTAGCTTGAGGCTCTTGTTAAATGTTAAGTGCATATTGACTGTAATATTTGTCGTAATAGTTGCTCAATTCCGTCAAATTAGGATGAAATAATACCTATTCAACGAGCGTACGTCGATTCAAAACACTACTTATTCTTAACTGACATGCCCATTACTTATACTCGTATGAAATCTTACGTTTAAAAACATTTCCATACCTCGAGATGGTGGTAATAAAAAATTATTCAAAAAAAAAAAAAACTTGTGTTTTTTTTTTTTTGAAACAACAAAAACTTGTGTTTATTTGCACTTTGTTGACACAATTTTTTCCCACCTTTTCTTCATGTTTGATGAGGTAGAATTGGGCTTAAAAGCCTTAAATCTTTAAATTAAAAACACTAAGAAAATAAAGAAGAGGCCCATAATTCCATAAAGTTACTATGAATCTCACTGTGTTTGTTCAATTAATTACACAAGAAAGAAACAGACAAAGAAGAGAGAGAAGAGAAGAAAGAGAGAGTCGTTGAGTTGTTGCTGTTTTTGTTTAGCTGCTAAGGTAAGAATAATCATCCAACCTTCAAATACAAATTCACTCATTCAACAATCAATCAATCAATTTTCCCAAATCATGTTGAATTCAAACCCTTATTAGCCAAATTGGGGGAAAATCATAATTCAATTGAAATGTTTGGAGATTACTATACTGGTGTCAACCCATCATCAAGAAGAGAAGGTGTTAATCATCATCATACAATAACAGTAGCAGTGGAATCGAATTCATTGGTGCCCCTTTTGTGGCGCTTTCAATGACCATGATCATTTCCCTTCAATCAACCTTCTCTCGGATCTCAGTTGCAGGTCCTTCTTCAAAAACATCGTTTTCTCTCTGCTTTTGCTTTCTTTCTCTCTCATGGATGCCTCTTCTTATCGCCCTGCTGTCGTGATCGACAATGGCACCGGGTATTTCTCTCTCCCTCTCTCTCTCTCACCTTTTCTCTTTCTATAAGTCTGTATATATTGATATATGTGATTGGGTGTTGTGTAAAACTGGGATTTATTGTTATTTGAGCTCTATGATGAATTGGGTCGATGGTAGATTTTTCATACGATTTGTTGGTGTTTGGGAACTGTCGAAACATAGCTTGCACACCAATTGTTTGATGAAATATTATAATGAGATGGACCTTTTATTGTTATTTGATATTTGATTTGGATTGGGTTTGATGGTGCGTTGCGTTTGACTGTGGGAAATCTTGAAAGTTGACGATCCTACCAAATGTTTTGATGAAATGTGTTAATAAAAGAAAGCTGGTGTTGTTTATTTGCATTGGGTAGCTGTATGAAAAAAAAATGATTTTTTTAAGGACCAAGTGATTGATGAATTGCGTCAATGGTCAAACAGGCATTTGCCATCATCTTGAATGTTGTTTTGGAATTGGGTTGATCACAAGTTTTTATGTACTATGGGGATTTTGGGGAACATTGGATTTCAGCTAGTGCAACTAATAGTTGATGAATTGTGCTAATTATGAATGTGGTCTAAGTTCTTGAGTGTGTGTTAAAACTGAGTGTAAATGCTTATTAGAAGTTAGGAAGGTGTTGAATGCGGATTGCCACTAGGTAGTTCTGCCATTCTGGTTACACGAGGTGTTGGTAATTTGACATTTTGACAACTTCTAGTTTCAGTAGTAATGTGCACAAGGTGCTCTATGGAAATACTTCTATAATAGTGTGAGTATGGTGACTGAGGTCTGCTTAAATGCGTGTAAATTTTGAATTCTTTTGTTCTGCTTCAGAATGTAAAAGTCATTGAATTCTAGCTTCACATCTTGAGTAAATGAGATTTCCCGGCAACAATGTGTTTTTTAATTTAATACCTTGTCCGCCAATCACTGCAGGTATACTAAAATGGGTTTTTCTGGGAATGTGGAGCCTTGCTTCATTGTCCCAACAACTGTTGCTGTGAATGATTCTTTTGTAAACCAACCGAGAACATCGAATAAGAGTAGTAATTGGTTGACTCAATATAATGCTGGTGTTATGGCTGATTTGGATTTTTTCATCGGGGACGAGGCTTTAGCGAGATCTAAGTCTAGTAGTACGTATAGTTTGAACTATCCCATTAAGAATGGACAGGTAGAGAACTGGGATGCTATGGAAAGGTTTTGGCAACACTGTATTTTTAACTATCTACGCTGTGATCCTGAGGATCATCACTTCCTGCTGACAGAAAGTCCTCTGACACCTCCTGAAAGCCGGGAATATACAGGTGAAATCATGTTTGAGACTTTCAATGTTCCGGGGCTTTACATAGCAGTGCAGCCTGTGCTAGCTTTAGCTGCTGGTTACACTACATCTAAGGTTGGTTATTTCTTCATCAACGAGTTTCAATTTAGTATTGACTATTGAGTGATATTTTCTGCATTTGTATATTGAATTATGAACTTTACACCTGCTTACCCTGAGTCCAGTCAGTTATGGGGTGACTGAATGATTGTTGCAGTTTAGCTTTATGATTTTGATGTTTGGATTCCATCAAAATGGATTTGTAGCACATTTAATAGCCTAATATGACTTTGGACTATTTATGGTGTTTCAAATCAGTTCAATGCATTATGAACTTAAACACTAGCTACTGCTGTACTTGTTTGGCACTAAATAGAATTATTTCATGGTGATATCTTTATCCACATTCAGTTTTCCTTATCATAAATTATAAAAGCAACCTTACTCTATACTTAAATAACATAACATACCCTATTTACTTCATTTATTTAGAAATTTAGATGGCTTCGCTTCTATGATAATGTAACTATTAGCCTTATCTGATTTATCAGTGGTGCTGGGACATATGTTAGGGATTGGGTCATCCACATTTTTGTAATTTGATAAATGTAGTGGTGAGGCTGTCCTTTTTATTTTCCTTTCATGGCCTCCCCAGGTTTGGGGAATTGGTGATGACAGTTGGATGTATCAGTACAGTGTTGAATTTGCAGAGAGTGGTAGATCCGTAGATGTAATGGTGTTGAGGATTTTTGTAATTTCTGTAAAAATATGTAAGTGACATCCACCTATTGTAAAAAAACTGTCTGAATTCTCTGTTAATTTGCTGCCTTTCCAGCAAAACATGCTTCTGGCTCCAGGAAGCTTGGTCTTTATTTTTCCTATAGTTAGTTCCTTCATTACTGAAACTAGGCTATTCTCTTAACTGAAAGGAACCACCAATTCATATGTCCATTTATTTTGGCCAGTATGTGAGGGCTCATCCATGAAAAAGCTAGTTCAAATAGATTTTATTTTAGAAGAATGTAAATCAGCAACTATAATTTTCCTGAAAATTTGCTTTTAAGAATTTGGGATTCTCGAAGTCACATGTATCATCTCATGGAAGACACCTATTCGCTCCTGCTCTGTCTGTTATTTTAAGATGTGCATAGGCAGAATACTCATATAGAGTTGCTATTAAACTTGGAAGTTTAATATGAAGAGAAGATTCAGTGTTACTTATGCATGTGGCCATGTTATATATATGGATTTCCAAAGTCTTCTTTCTTTCACGTCATTTGATTTGTGTTTAGTGCATAAAGTTGATTTTATTGATGATATTTTTCATTAGTGTGAGATGACAGGGGTTGTAGTAGATGTTGGAGATGGGGGTACGCATGTTGTACCTGTTGCAGAAGGCTATGTTATTGGGAGCAGTATCAAGTCAATTCCCATTTCTGGAAAAGATGTTACCCTTTTCGTCCAACAGCTTATGCGGGTAATTTTCCATTAATTTTTCCCATTTTTTTTTTTAAATGTACTTATAAATTATAATGATTAAAAGCACCATCTGCCAGAAATTTCAGATTTTGTATGCACAACTATAAAAAAAATTATTATTCAATTATGTTTCAGTAAGTTCATACACATCCTTAAGACCGCTTTTTCATTCCTTTTTTTGGAAATTTGAGTTTCCACACTATTCACTCACTACCCCTTGACCATCTACCTTGATTTTTACACTAGGAAAAATATAGCTATGTGGAGTCTTATTAGGTTTGTCTTGCTGTAAACTTTCAGAATATAAACTATTTTTTTAATACTAGTATATCTTCCTCCATTCTTTTAATGTTGCACCATAAGGGTTTTGCACAAATTTTTTGTTAGTGGGAAAAAGGAAGGGAGAGAAAGGTAAATGTACAAAATTGCCCTTGTGATTGTAAATATAAACTAAAGAGTAAAGTATTAAAAAGTAAGGGTAGATAGGGTATTTGTAGTGTGAAGTTGTGAACATAAATATTTCTTTTCCTAAATGGATATGGTGCAATATTTGTGAAACTTCCTTAAAGGGCAAGTGGTGCAATATATATATATATATATATATATATATATAAGGGAGAAAGTATATTACGTGTAGATAATTGAGGATATTTATGGTTGAAGTCAAGCATTGGGATGCATGAAACTTCTATTGTTGTGATATATAAATAGTGAAGGAAATACATTTATTTAGTCAAATTTCAATTCTTAATTCTTGGGTATAATATGAAAGCAATATTAAAGGGAAAAAAAAAATACTAAGGAGAAAATGGATGAATTACTATGTCGAAGAAATAAAACTAGTGGAATGGAAAAAAGAAAAAAAAAATCATAATACAATGTTTGAACAAGCTAGAGCCTAGAACCCATGATTTTTTATTTTTATTTTTTAAAAAGAATTTTATAAGGCAGAGGAATTCATTTTGAACCGGGAACCAGCGGAATATGTCAAAGCATTTGATACAAAGTATATTCCTACAAAGTTAGAGCCTTACTTTTGCTTCCCATACGTGATGAATTGTTTTTAAAGAAGGTACACAATTCCTTCCTAATCACTCGATGTGGATTCATCAATGGTCTGATGCTCATATAATCTGTCCTGGATGCTTTTAGCTTAGAATGGATTATAAAGATGATGCTAGCTACCATTTATGTTTCCACCTTTGATCAATTTCTAATCATGTGTGGCGGTGTGGCCATTATTTATCCTTGGTTTTGGTCTCAAATGCGTACTTTGTGTTTTTTGCTCTTGTGTACATGCAGGATTATGTTTCCTTATCTTTAACTTGTCGTTTCTTTAAAATGAAATTTACCTCCCTTCATTATCATGGATGTTGGAATGTGTTTATATATGGCTTGGATGTCCAATTCCTCTCACTTTGCTATATATGGGCTTTTCCCTTTCCGTTTAAATTTCTGCAGTAGTTCAACCGTGTTCTTTCTTTTTATTTTTTTTATTGGTTATTTATTGTAGGAAAGAGGAGAGAATGTACCCCCAGAAGACTCCTTTGAAGTTGCTCGACAAGTGAAGGAGATGTATTGCTACACTTCTTCAGATATTGTCAAGGTACTACTTCAATGATCTGAATCTAGTACAGTTTAATTGTACATAGTTGCTGAGTTGATATACTTGTCACCTAACTTTGGTGTGTCAGGAGTACAACAAACATGATAAGGAGCCCTCTAAATATATCAAGCAATGGAGAGGAATAAAACCAAAGACTGGAGCTCCATACAGTTGTGACATTGGCTATGAGCGGTTCCTTGGTCCTGAGGTTCTTTCTTATGCCTTGTCATTTCACAGTAACGATTTACTTTTATAAATTGACCTTGTGTATGGCGGAGTACTGGAGTTATCTTGTTATAATTAGGGTTGAGCACAAATCTGATAATCAATATAAATGATTTCTGTATCTGATCCAAAACTTTGAATATTGGATAGGTATTTGATACCCAAATTTTGTTGTTTTCAGTGCCTTGCCTAGTCTTCATTGTTACATACTTACATATATTAAATTCACAACAAAATTTCTGTGCTGAATACTACTGTTGTATTATCAATTTACCATGAACAAGCTAAAGATGATTTTAGGGACAATAAAACACAAAGTATTAGAAGAAGAACTAATAAAAACACACATAAGAGCGATTGAGTGAATAATTGATTTATTACCTTACAATAAAAACAATTGATCTATCAATTAGATTACCATGCATGAATCATTAGATCAATGAATCTATGTAAGGCACTAGTTCTTGGTATTATGGTTTTACTGAAGTTTTTGGCCTTGTGGCGGACATGAGCGCATGACCTTACCTAGTTTGACATCTAATCACTCTGGAATTGGTTAGGTTTTTTGCTTCACTAGAAATTTTGCTTTGGCTTTGTAAATCTTGGCTTGGATTAGAGGAGGATGATGAGAAGACAGGAAGGAGGCAGATGACATGAGAAATGATAGCATAGATGAGGACTTTAGGAGGAATATAAGTAGGTTTTAGGAATTTGGAGAGTGAGAAAGGGTAATGACTGACGAGGAATGAAGATGGCTGGAAAGTGGGGAAAAGGATTTGAGAAAATTGAGGAAGGATTGTGATCCAACTAGGAATCAAGCTTGATCTTTTCATGTTTTACAAAAGAGCCCTATATATCGGATATCGGATACCCGAAAATGCTAAATTACATATCTGAATTGGAATTCATTATCCGAATTCTCTGATATCTGAGTCAAATTCATTTTTCGGATCGATTATCTAGAAAATCGGATATAAAGGATTGATTTTTTGGATTTTAATATAGTTTTGCTCTGTCAAAGTTATAATGGTATGTAACGGTTGATTTTTGAATAACTCATTAGGTAAGGTAAAAAGAAATACACACCTTTGACTGCGCATAACTTTGGTTTTGCAATGTAAATAATCACAACAGGCTAATATTTTGAATATATACATTGTGTCTCATCTAAACCTAACGTGGTTGTATCCTCTTCGTATATAGTAGTAGAAAAAAAATATTCTCAAAGTTCATAAAGTTTGACTATGAAAAGACAATGGTGCTGCTCAAACAGAGGAACTATTTGGTGATCGTGATGCTTTCCTTACATTACAAAGTTACACACAAATCCACCATCATTACTTCCTAGCAAATGTTCTGTGAAAAAATTACTATATTTATTCTTGGAAGCTGGAATTTTTTAGTCCAAAGGACTTTTCAACTGAATTTCTTTCTGTTTGGTTTGGTTGGCTTTCTGATGCATATAGAATGATTGGAGAAACAGTTTTATCTATGACTTTTCTTGATTGTCAATGGCCTCAAAATTTCAAATCTCAATTTGCTTATACATGTCTTCTTTGTCCGCATCACAGTGTTATAATTGTTTCTTTATTGGCTTCAATTGTATTTATTGCTAAGGTGACTTTTTTAAACTTTAAGGTTCTGTTTATTCAATGGAAAATATTATTCGAAAAAATAATTTCTCAAAGAAAACAATTTTAAAGGGATAACATAATTGTAAAAACAGTTTTCCTTTGTTTGTTTCCTTGCAAGAAAGATAATGGGGAAATAGGAAAAGGAAAATTGGGAGTGTAAGGGAGGAGAGGAAAAGAATGTTAGGAGTAGGGAGGAAAATGTGACATACCTTCTTTTTGAAAGGAAAAGGTTTTCAATTTCTTGGAAGAACTATTTTCCACCTTTGGGAATTTTTTTCCCACCCTTCACAAACCAAACAACAAAAGGCAGGAAAATATTTTCCTTCAAACAGACTGAGTTTAAATAGGACTAGATCTACAGACTGAGTTTAAATAGGACTAGATCTGATTATGCCATATATTGCTAATTGTGTTCCTTCAAGTTCGTTATCGACTTATCCTTGATCAGAAAACTTGACTTCTGCAATTTATTAAATTTATACCCTTTATTTATGCGACCTTTTAGGTGCTTACCTTTATATTTTCTTATCTGACGGGTGATAATCAATTTAGGGAAAAGAGGGAGTTTGATTTAAGGTAGCAATCTGGTTTGATGTAGTTTCTTAAGGCTGATTTAATGTTTAGTGTTATATGAGATGGATCAGTGGCTGTAGTTGAAACCCCAAATCCTGTGGACAAAGATTGCCTGGTATCATTGAGAAGAAACATTGTAAATTTTTATTTTTTGGGTCTTGATGTATAGCATCAGTCATGCAAGCAAACAATAAATCCAAGTATGTGTTTTAAGATTAATGGCCTCAGAGATTCTGTTTATTATTGTGTCTAATATGCATGTGTGCCTTTTTACCCTCACGCCTTTTGAAGCTACAATGTGCTTATCATTGGCTGTATGGTTCACAGGTTTTTTTCAACCCAGAGATCTACAACAGTGATTATACCACTCCTTTACCAGCTGTGATTGACAAGTGTATCCAGTCTGCCCCAATTGACACCAGACGAGCACTGTACAAGGTAGAGTGTTATATGCTCTGGTTGAAAGGTTGATATGAAGTATTTAAGATTTTAATTCATTCCTTCAAAGAAAACACTTTTTGGCTATATTTATGTGTCACTCTGCTTTAGGTGTATTAGGCTGTACTGTTGTAGCTTGGAATTCTACTTTTGGGCCTAACTAATTATGTGGAATGTGCCAGAATATAGTGTTGTCTGGTGGCTCAACCATGTTCAAGGACTTTCACCGTAGGTTGCAAAGGGATATAAAGAAGATTGTTGATGCTCGAGTTCTTGCATCTGAGGCACGGCTTACTGGAGGAATGAAGGTAAGAAAACCAATAATATATGTCAGTACTTAGCAACTTCAGCATTATGTGCCTGATCTCTCAATTTGTTGGCAGTCACAACCGGTGGAAGTCAACGTAGTGAGCCATCCTATCCAGAGATATGCAGTATGGTTTGGGGGATCCGTACTTGCTTCAACTCCTGAGTTTTTTGGAGTATGTTGCTTCCCTTTTAATTTGAAGTTGCTATTCAACTTGATGTTGCTTTTAGCTTAATTATCATGTGACTGCCAGATCCTATTGCTATTTGCCAATGTTATCATGTTACATACAATAATTTTTGCGTAACTCTACTGCTACTTTGTCCTTCATGACTCCATTTCAAGAAATAAATGCTTGTCCTTGGGGCTTGGAGAACAGCTTCCTCTTAAATTAAACTGTATAGATTTTGACCTCCCAAATTAAACTGTACTAGATATTGAAAGATCCATACACAAATTGATCTATGTTGCTATTGCTATCCATTAGTGTTTCTGGATTAATTTCATGCTCTCAAGATGGTCGTCTACTTGTTTACTCACCAAAATGAATAACTGTATAAGCAAACTCTGTGATGTGCAGGCTTGCCATACCAAAGCTGAGTACGAAGAATATGGGGCAAGTATTTGTCGCACAAATCCCGTTTTCAAGGGGATGTACTGATGCAATGAGCACTGCAGCGAAATACTTCAGTTGCATTGTATCAAATGGCAATTTTGGCTTAGGGATTTCCACTTCCAACATTAGGACTCCAGTTTATGCATGCTCATGACTCATCTAGGTGGTTTATGTGTTTTAGAGCAACTGGGAAGTGGTGTAAATTAGAAATTTATTTAGTAAGAAAGCTTGAATTCTCCTGTAGTAATTCTTTGTTAGGAAGCTGTACATTGCAACTCTATAATCTACACTGCCATTGGATGCTTTTTATAGAATTTTTGCTACCATTGATTGTCAATTGGTTATACCTATGCGTTTTGGTGGCAATAAATTGCTTTTCGATCTCCTACTGTTAGATTTTTTTTTTCCCCAATATGGCTCTACTTTTTGGTATGTCTAATCTATAATGACAGTAAAATCTAAATACTACCTCCGGATCGTATTATATGCAACTTTGGAATTTTTTATATCTCACAAATAATACCCCAAAGTTGCATATAATACGATCCGGAGGTAGTAAGAAATTTCTAGGATCCAATAATTGGAACTTTTGAAATCTCTTTTTTTTTAAAAAAAAAGAGATTTATTCAATTGAGGAAATGAAATTCCAAAAAGAAGAAGCAAACAACCAGAAGGAAAAACAAAGACAAACAAAGCCAAAAAAACACACCCAGAATACGCAAAAAAACAAACTAAACTAAACTAAACTAAACTACTACCACTAACAAACTTAGGGGGAACTAGATGAGGTAGAGCTGCCCCTCAAACATCCCCCTGTAAAATCCTCCCAAGCTCTTCCGGAACAAAATTAATGATTTCTAATTGTGAGTCTTGAGAGACACCGCGGTTGGCCAACCAATCCGCCGCTCGGTTTCCTTCCATGTAGATGTGCATCACTCGGACTTCCCATTTATCATTGCGACTAGTATTATTTTTTCAATAATTACAATATTGCAATGTTTTGACTTTTACACTTTTTTTTGAAAGAATTTTGACTTTTACACTTAATATTGCACAATTTTGAATACTTCATACGGAGTATTGTCTTTAGTTATCAATTAATATAAAATCATAAATAGTTGATATTGTTAAGATTCCCTCCTTCACTATGTGATTTGGAATGCGTATGTTATTTCAATATTATTAGAACGAATGAAGTATAAACTAGATACTCCCTCCGTTTTTAAATACTTGCTCCGTTTATCTTTTGCGGCCATTTTTAAATACTTGCTTTATTTCCTTATTTAGAAAGTTTTTATAATCTTTAATTCAATTCTCTTAACTAGTGGGACCCAATTTTATTACTTTCAAATTCTCTCTCCTCTAACTTACTTTCCACTAACCCCACTATCTCTATATTTTATTAATTTCTTCAATTTCTCCTAAAACTCCACGCATGGAGAAATGAAACAAGTATTTTAAGACGGAGGGAATATATCAATCGTATCATATAACTAATATATAAAGATAAACTTTTAGCCAAGCGACGAGATAACGACACTTGGCGTTCTAACTTTTCGCCAAGTGTCGCGCCACGTAGGGTAGAGTTATATAGAATTCAATTTGTAGTATAAAAAAAGTTAATTTAGAATTCTATTTTCAATCAAATTTGGATAGAAATTTAGGATAAAATTGTTAATTTAGAGTTTTATTTTTGATAAATTACCAATATTTTCATATGTACAAATTAAATTATAATTTTATTAAAAAAAATTATAACACACATGAATTATCATATAAATTTATTTTTTGTATCATAGTATTTTTTTGGAGCGAAGGAATTAGCTCAAAATGCACCACATCCATTATTTATAATATATTCTAATCAATTTAAACAATATACTTTAAAATCTAATATAATTTTATTACTGTGTATAGACCTACTTGAAGGAGTCGTGTCTTCGATAAGTGGAATTACTAGATATATCAAGGATCACTATTATGGAGATAATAAGTTCGTTCTCTTGGGGCGTCATCATCTGTTGCTAGACTATGAGAGATGATCTTTGGGCTAGTCGAATGGTCCAAAGCCCGCTAGAATGGATCATATGAGGTCACACACAAGGGTATTGGGTTAAGCAAGTTAGAGGCCCATTAATGAGCCTCATGAGCAATTAACTAATCATGAAATGGATTGGGATAGCATAGTTAGATTGGAAATAAGTTTTGGGCTTTTGACATGGGCTCTTATTTAGAGATGAGATCTATAAATAAGATCCATGCCTAGGGTTGCAAGCAAGTAGTCATAATTCACACAGAGTGAATTTTGACATCAAGGCAACCAATCCCAAAACCCTTATTCCCTCTCTAATTCACGGCTCCCTCTCCTTCCCCTTTGGACTCACGGTCGGCCACCCTTGGTGGCGCGTGTGGTGGTTCGTGATGGTTTATGGTGGTTCGTTGCTCGCACTTCTCCATAGAAGGTCAATTGAAGGGTTCAATTGCAACTAACTAGCATTAGTGGAGGTCTTAATCTGTGCCCGTGGACCAAGTAGAGGAATCACGCTTGAGGTTCTTTATCTCCCAATGTTCTTGCTCGATCGCACGTGGAATCACGCTTCAAAGGTACGATTATATGTTCTTTATGTGTTATGCATTATATCTTGGGATTAGGTACTGTATGAATATGATTCATGTTTTTTTCCACTGCGTAGTACCTATAATTCCCTACACTACTGTCAATCGGGTCGGGTCACGAGTCATTTCGGACAGGGTCATTATTTCAGGTTACGGGTCAAGAAATGTTTTTCACCAATGATATTATTATTAGTCATTACATGCCTAATATATAGTTTAAATCATCACAAAAACACATCAATTCCTAACTAATTTTGTATCAATGATATGTTTTAAAATTTGACATATAGATTAAAAATTTATCTTAAAATACAATAAACAACCCGGGCATCGCACGGGCACAAAACTAGTAACTAATATATAAAGCTAAACTTTTAGCCAGGCAACGAGATAACGACACTTGGCGTTTCAACTTTTCGCCAAGTGTCGCGCCACATAGGATAGAATTATATAGAATTCAATTTTTAAGATAAAAAGTTAGTTTAGAATTCTATTTTCAATCAAATTTAGATAGAATTTTAGGATACAATTGTTAATTTAGAGTTTTATTTTCGATAAAGTACCAATATTTCATATGTACAAATTGAATTATAATTTTATTCAAAAAGTAACTAGATTATAACTCTCATAAATTATCATATAAATTTATTTTTTGTATCATAATATTTTTTTGAAGAGAAGGAATTAGTTCAAAATGTAGCACATCCATTATTTATAATATAATTTAATCAATTAAAATAATATACTTCACAATCTAATATAATTTTATTATTGTGTAGACCTGTCAATCGGGTCAGGTCACGAGTCCTTTCGGACAAGATCATTATCTCAGGTTACGGGTCAAGAAAGGTTTTCCACCAATATTACTATTATTAGTCATTAATTACATATCTACTACGGAGTACATAGTTTAAATCGGTACAAAAACACATCAATTCCTATTAATTTTGTATCAATGATATGTTTTAAAATTTGACATATAGATAAAACAATTTATCTTAAAATTCAATAAACAATATATAAAGCTAAACTTTTAGCCAGGCGACGAGATATCGACACTTGGCGTTCCAACTTTTCGCCAAGTGTCGCGCCACGTAGGATAGATTTATATAGAAATCAATTTGTAGGATTAAAAAAGTTAATTTAGAATTCTATTTTCAATCAAATTTGGATAGAATTTTAGGATAAAATTGTTAATTTAGAGTTTTGTTTTCGATAAAGCACCAATATTTCATATGTACAAATTAAATTATAATTTTATTAAAAAAAAATTGTAACTCTCATAAATTATCATATAAATTTATTTTTTGTATCGTAGTATATTTTTGGAGCGAAGGAATTAGCTCAAAATGCACCACATCCATTATTTATAATATATTGTAATCAATTAAAACAATATACTTTACAATCTAATATAATTTTATTACTATGTGTAGACCTGTCAATCGGGTCGGGTCACGAGTCATTTCGGACAGGGTCATTATTTCAGGTTACGGGTCAAGAAATGTTTTTTTACCAATGTTATTATTATTAGTCATTATATGCCTACTATATAGTTTAAATCATCACAAAAACACATCAATTACTAACTAATTTTGTATCAATGATATGTTTTAAAATTTGACATATAGATTAAAAATTTATCTTAAAATTCAATAAAAAAATCCGAGCATTGCATGGGCACTAAACTTATTAGAGCTGAACTGAATTGAAATGAATATTTTATAAGAGAAGGAAATTAGGAGTTGAACTAAACTTATTAGAGTTGAATTGAACTGAACTGAAAATAAACGTATGAGAACAGACCCTTAGTCTCTTTCTATCTCCTCATGTGCATAACTTCATCAACCTATACATATGAATATAATTTTATGTCTTTATTCATAACTTAATAGAATTAAAATAGAAACATGAAATTTTTGTAAGAGACAGAGAGAATAATCTTTATACTTAATCTATTTTTAAATACTTGTTTTATTTCTCTATTTGCAGAGTTTTAGGAGAAATTGAAGAAAGTAATAGAATATGGAGATAATAGGGTTGATGGAAGAGTAAAAAATTGTAAAAAATAAAAGTAGTTGAGCGATTTAGAGGAGAGAGAATATGAAATTAATAAAATATGATTTTTTGTTGGATCCATTAGTTAAGAGAAATAAATTAAATATTGTAAAAACTTTTCAAATAAGGAAATAGGGCAAGTAGAGCAAATATTTTAAAACGGAGGGAGTACCAAATATCCAGTGAAAAAGTATATTTACAGAGTAAGGCCCTGTTTGATTCACCTTAAAAAAAATAATATTAAGTAAAAATAATTTCAGTTCAGTAAAAATAAGTTCAGTTCAGTAAAATTAATTTCAGTTCAGTAAAAATAATTTCAGCTCAGTAAAATTTAGTTTTATTAAAGAAAAAATATAATAGAAAATCAGTAAAAATAATTTAAATTCAGTAAAAATAATTTAAGTTCCGTAAAATTAAGTTCAGTTCAGTAAAAATAATTTAAGTTCAATAAAAATAATTTCAGTTCAGCAAAATTAAGGTGAATCAAACAGGGTCTAAGTATGAATCTATGTATCCTTGTACGGATTAATCTTATCTTAATAGGCCCCGTAGAAAGACAATGACAAATTGAAAAGAGATTTGACTGTAGATATTTTCCAGAAAAAATGAAAAAATAAAAAAGACCCGTAAAAATTAGGAAGGAACTAGCGAAAGAGAAAGCCCACCAATTAATTTGTCTGACTCAGGGTGTTGCTCAGAGCCTGGCTACCGGAGACACCCAATAACATACAGAAAACGAGAACATAAATTGAATAATCAAAAGGTATAATCTTTTCTGTTGATTTCTTATATTGATAATCCTTTACCATAATTGGTTAGTAATCATCTTAATTTTTAATTAAAGTTTCGATTTTGTTTTTCCTATTATGTATAAAGTTGCTTCCTGTTCTTTATTTTTATTTTTAATCATTGGGTTTTGTGTATTTCTTTGGATCTGTGTTTAAATTGGTTGAAATTATGACTTGATTTGTTGAGCGGTAGGTTATTTTGATGATTATGTGACCTGGGTATGATGTTGTTACTTATGATTTGTGATCTGAAGAAGTGGGTAGTTGTTAGATTTGTTTGTGATGCTATATGTTATGGTGGGTCGATCAGATTTTGGCTATTGCTTTGAGGGTTTTGGTTTAGATGAAGAAATTTGCTTGTCTTGCTATATCGATGTTTTTATTTCTACTTGTTTCATGAGTTTTGATTTTTTTTTTTTTGGTTGAGGATTTGAGTTAGATCTCGATGATTTTCTGTTTAGTTGATGATTTAAGAGTTGGATTTGCTTGATTTTGCTCCTTTATTAAGATATTTTCACACAATCACACATGCTTGTTTGTTTGTATGATATGTGGGATTGAATTACTCAACTGGCCATGAATGGTCGATTGGTTTTCTGATTTGCTTTAAAGCATATGATTGCTAGAAAAGGAATATATGCCGAATTGAAATGCATGACTTACTTTTCTGATTTACCTTGTGCTGATACTAGTGGAGTTTGCTGACATGGAGCCTCATTTCCCTATATCAGACTTTTAGTTCTTTATCTTGTGAAGCAGTGATTTGTGGCTTTTGTTTTTTATTTAAGCTCACCTTAATGTATAACGAGTGCAAGTGATTTGTGTTCTTCATGGGTTTGGTATAGATAGAGCATCGCATGTGTGATTTCAGTCACGTTGAACGTATGAGAGAACATATTGCTTTTCTATGTGGATAGTAAGTTAATATTGTGATAGTTAATTAAATCTTCACTGTATTTTTATTTGAAAATTTAGGTGGGAGGATACCATCTTAGCATTGTCACTATAAAATAGACTTAGATGGATCCAGCTGCTGAAGAACAGATAGATTATGGTGATGAGGAATATGGAGGTGCTCAAAAGCTACAATATCAGGGTAGTGGAGCTATTCCAGCTCTAGCAGACGAGGAGATGATAGGCGAAGATGATGATTATGAGGATCTTTATGATGGGGTCAATGTTGGAGAGGGTTTCTTGCAATTTCATCGGTCTGAGGCACAAGACCCTCCTAATAATAATGTAGGAAATGGTGGTATCCAAACTCAAACCTTTAATACCCCTCAACCTAGACAAGAAGCTGGTGTATCTCATAATCTGGGAAACTCTGGGGTTGCTTCTGATGGGAGACTCCAAAATGCAAGTCTTGGTGTTAAAGAACTAGAAATGGGATCTTCTAATCACATTAGTGGGGCTCTAGGGCCAGAAAAGAGAATTCATGATACTGCTTCTGGGAATATGGAGTTCCAAGGTTCGGCCCCTATTGCTCAAAATACTACAGGTAGTGTTCCAGACATTAGTAAAGCTAATAATCATGTAAGTGGGGGTCCAAGTGCTTCCCAAGGGATTGTATATAATCAGATGTCGGCAAATGCAAACATGAATATGGACCATATGATGGTCAATGACAATATCATCCGGCCACAAATGGATAACGGTCCAACCATGTTGTTTGTGGGTGAGTTACATTGGTGGACTACTGATGCAGAGCTTGAAAGTGTACTGTCTCATTATGGAAAGGTCAAGGACATAAAATTTTTTGACGAAAGAGCAAGTGGAAAATCAAAAGGTTACTGCCAAGTTGAGTTTTATGATGCTTCTGCTGCTGCTGCATGCAAAGAGGGGATGAATGGACACAATTTCAATGGACGGGCATGTGTAGTGGCTTTTGCTTCACCCCAAACTTTGAAGCAGATGGGAGCTGCCTATGCAAGCAAGAACCCACAGCAGCCTCAGTCTCAGCCTCAGGGAAGAAGAAATGTAACTGAGGGCGCTGGAAGAGGTGGTGGGATGAACTTATCAGCTGGTGAGGGAGGAAGAGGTTTTGGAAGAGGTGGATGGGGAAGAGGAGGACAGGGTGCTTCTGCTAGGGGTCCTGGTGGTTCAGGGCCAAGGGGAAGAGGACCAATGGGCCCCAAGAATGGCCTTGGGAATGTTGGTGGAATGGGTGGTGCTGCTATGGGCAATTTTGGGCAAGGTCTTGGAAACCCTGGATTTGGGGGTCCAGGTGGAGGAATGATGCATCCTCAAGCCATGATGGGTCCTGGATTTGATCCATCATATCTGGGCCGAGGAGCTGGGTATGGAGGTTTTTCTGGCCCTGCATTTCCTGGAATGATGCCTCCCTTTCCATCTGTTAATCCTATGGGTATGTCTGGTGTGGCTCCTCATGTTAACCCTGCCTTTTTTGGCCGTGGTATGACACCAAATGGAATGGGGATGATGGGTAGCACTGGAATGGAAGGACATCCCGGGGGTATGTGGGCTGATCCTGGTATGGGTGGATGGGCTGGGGAAGAACATGGACAGAAGACAAGAGAGTCAAGTTATGGTGGTGATGATGGTGCTTCTGACTATAGATATGGGGAGGAAAACCCTGAAAAGAGTTCTAGGACAAATGCTGCCCCTCGAGAAAAGGAAAGAGCTTCTGAGCGTGACTGGTCTGGAAACTCTGAGAGGAGATATCGTGATGAGAGAGAGCAAGATTATGATAGATCTGATAGAGAACGCAGACATAGAGAAGACAAGGATGGCTATAGAGATCATCGTCGAAAGGAACGTGATTCGGGTTATGAGGATGATTGGGACAGGGGACAGTCTTCTTCAAGATCTAGGAGCAGGTCCCGGGCTATTCCAGAAGATGGTCACAGGTCCAGGTCAAGGGATGTTGATTATGGGAAGAGGAGACGTGCTCCATCAGAGTAATTGGTTAGCTTCACATGTATGTACTGTCAAATGTGGCCGTCATCAATCTTCATGTTTGCTATCACATGGTCTCCTCTTTACTGCAGTTTCCTGATTTTGGCCAAGCTTTCTAGGTTCCTGCTTGTTGCAGCGGTTCTGGATTTTCACTACCAAAAGTAAGTATGGTATTAACTTAAGCAGATTAAGGGAAAAGAAATTATTCCTTCCCATTTTGCTCACTAATGGACATCACTAGATGCCGTATGCCTGTGTCTAATATACTTTTGAATTTGAACATTTAGCTTGATTAGTGTAGCAGTGTGAATCTTATTTGCTGGTTGGTCTCTAAACTCACCAGCCAAATTATTATGATTTTGTCTCATTCAGTTTGCTCAAGATATCACATCTTTTAGCGAGACTGCAGAATCCTTCATGACTGTCTGGGAGTCATCACGTGTTGTGATGACTTATGAGTGGGCTAACTTGTCATCAGTTTCAGCTGTTGTCTGAATTCCACTACATGTGTCCAACATCTGTGCATACCACTTTTTTGTGCTTCTGCCATTTTGTGGTTGTGGATGAAATTATGTGTGGTCTTTATAATTCCTATTGTATGGATCTGTATCAAGTTCAGTGTTGGTTTATGGATATGATTCTAATTCTTCTTAAAAGTTATTTGGTGCAATGGTCAATGCTTAAGCATGCTGAATGTTGGTGGTAGATTACAGTATGCTGTGTTTCTTTGACATGTTTTGACTTAAAAATTTTGGTCATATTATTCAGGGAGCACTCTTTGCTTCGTGATTGAATCAGCCTATGTTGATAATCCAGAGAAAGATGTTTTATGGCTGCCTGCAGTAAATTCCTCTATAATGGCCTTCCATGTTTTCAGAGGAGCTTTTATGATAGTGCTTGAAGAATGTGTTTTTAAGAGAAAATATTATTAACTGTTTATAACTAAAATGCAACAGATTTGCAATCAAATTTGTGAAGTGTAATCATTTTCTTGTAACTTTTAATGTACTCTTGTATGGCTGCTATTAGTGCATGTCACTTTGTATCTGTAGATATAACTTAGGAGAGTCATAGCTTTTTGCTGTAAATGATTCCTGTAAGGCTTAGCAACTTGTTTCTGTAAACAAGGGTGGCTGTTTTTCATGAACCACCCTTCTGATGTATACTGGTGCTTCTTAATTCTGTAAACTTGGGTGACACCAGTACACATTGATGACCAAATTCGAGATAGCAGCATACTCCAGAGGCAGTGTAGCTTGCATGGGTTAATTTTTTCATTACCCATGTAAAGAAATCTGGTTCTTGGCTTTTAGTCTGACCTGCCTTTCCTGCGCTTGGAGCTGGTCTTATGCGTATTAATTGTAGTTTCTCATTTTTCTTTGTAGGATAGAGTGATAGACTAGCTTGTAAATTCACTGATGCAGTTTGGTGAGGATTTTTTTTATACCCTCTTTTCAGCTGTTAGCAGTTTATCACACAACAGAAACTAGGTTTTTCTTCATCTTTTGTACATAGGATTTACTTTATTTTTGAATAATTCTGTAAAATTGTGTACAGGTATATTCTTTGTACCGACATTTTAAACATTGGTAGGACTGGAGACATGAAATATTTCATCTAATTTGTCTCTATAATCCATTCCAAGTAGCATTAGATTGGAAGTTCATCATGCAATTTGGCCAATTTTGCATGTAAAATTGTAAATTGTGTTTGCAATTGTTGATGCAGTTTAGCTGTTCTGACCTTTAGTTGTTCAAGCTGCTCTTTGGCAGTTTGATACACCTGCCTTGGTATCCCCTCTATGGTATTGAGACTGTTGATTTTATTAAATTTGTGAGCATTGATCAATCAATAAGTTCAGTAATATGTTACTCTAAGTCAAGTGCTTGTGTTGGACATGAGTCCGTGGCCGGGAGTGTGAATTTGGCCATTCTATGAATTTGTTGTATTCTAACTCAAGTTATTGTGTTGGATGTGAGTCCGTGCCCGAGTGTGAATTTGGCCATTCTATTACTCCCTCTGTTCTCAAATTATTGAAATATTTTTTTTTGTCTGTGCTGAATAATTGACACACTATATAAAAAAAAAAAAAAAAAAAAAAAAAAAAAAAAAAAAAAAAAACCCACCGATTTTAAGTGTTATATTATAATAATTCTCACCGCCACTCAAACAAGTTTTAAACTCCGTGCCCATTTTAATACGTCAATTAGATAGGAATGGAGGGTGTTTTTTTTTTTCTTAAATTAAAATATAGTATTTTTTTGTATACATGGTTTTATGAAATATAAGTGTGCTTACTTTTGTAACCGATGCTTCCTCCTTTGAACATATATAATAAAAAATCATGTGTACTGCTTTCTTTACATAGTAGTCTCCTACTCTTCTTTTTCATCTTGTTTATGTCTGTATTGGCTATAGCCTATAGATCAGCAGCTATTGTGATCGAACCTAAGGTTGAACCAGGACCACTCCTAACTCTTTGAAACAACATATCAGAATGAAGACGCCTCTGTATCAACTCAATGAACAGACCACATTTGCCTACTCGAACTATAGCTTTTGTCATCATTTGCATTTTGTCCCTCTGGCATTTCAGAATAGAAAAGCCATGATACATACGTGACTGAGCATGGAAAAGGTGTACATGCCCTACATGGATTCATGAAGAGTACGCGGTAATATTGTTATCACATAACACTAAAGTATGGTGTAACCGTAACAAAAAATAGTATCCTAAACTAATCATCAGCCTCAAAAACACTGGTATATTTTCATGACGCCGTATAACATAAGCGCCATGCAAACAATCAATACCCCAACTCGATAATACCAATCCTATCACACACACAAAAAAATGTATCAGTTGTCGAACAATACCAAATAACAATATTATTAATAATAAAAATAATAATAGTAATTCTAAAAAAAAAAAAAAATTACCAGGATTTCAAAGGTCAAAATCTGAATAAGTAATTGTCCCACGCCAATAATGCATAAACCAACCAGTGAAAAAGCATTAATCCTAAAAAAAAAAAGAAGTTGATTAATTATAATAAAAATAGGAGATTATTACTTAATTAATTTGATAATTAATATATACAAAATCTACCTGTCCGAGGTCTCAACAGGTGAACAAGGTGTACCTTCGCAAGGAAGAAACAGACTGCTGCGAGTAGGAAACAGGGACTAAACACGGCTACTCTGTAAGTCCAACCCTAACACACACATCAATTAACAAAATAATAAAATTCAAAACCTGTTTTTATACTTTAGAGTTAAGATATAGACTCGTATGTATTTGCCTAAGATTCAATTGTACAAATGCAAAAAATATAGATATGACATAGAAGAAGAAAAAATAAAGCCAAAAGTAATGATGACATGAAATATCTCTATGTTCTAAAGTGTTCGTTCATCCATATCCTCATCAGAATTTACTTTCTTAATCAAGATATGACAACAATCTCACAGCAACCATGTCATGAACATCGATCATCTCACAGCAAACACAGATGTATTTGAAAGTTGGAAACAAATCCATAGAATCGCATCCCAAATGTTCATCGGGTGAAGTTGAGACATTAAAGGCAAGGCTTGTTTGAATTAATCAATATAAAAACAGCAGTTTAGCTTAGGTTAGACTCTTTATTCCACAGACCACAGTAGACTATCTCTTATTCTAAGTTCTCTCCACTGAGTATAAAAATGACACTAGGATCACTTGAGCTAGACTAGAATCTCAGAAGTAAAAATGAGAGACAGATTTTTATTACCTGTATCTGTAAAAAACTTCTTTTCATTTCTAGTTTCAAGTCCAAGCAGTCTCTCAGAGACTCAGACTGCATTTAGTCAGAGTATAGAGCCTCTACCACTCTCTAGAACTATACAAGTAAATACTAGAAAAGAAGCCAGATGAACTATACAGTGTATGTGAATGTGAGATACCCTTAAAGCTTAGGGACGCACAACAGGGCTTTATAAAACATTAAAACCACTAAATACACAAGGGTTTAATTATTGTGCAAAAGTAACAAAGAGATCCAATTATCCACAGTTACGCTCTTTTCTCAGTAAATAAAACGTTGAATAACAAAAATGAAAACATCCTTCTGGGGTTTCAAAGGAGAAAAGCTGTAACAGAAAGCTTATCAAAGCCATACTCAAAAGGAGTATAGTCGCAATTGCTGCAATCCTAAATAAAAGAGATTTAATAATAATAATAATACCTTCAAAGCTCCAACTCATAATCAGTTGCCGGAAATGGCCTGCGGACTCGAGGGTTGACTAATAAGAGTAATAACTCAGTCAGGTCATCTGCAAAACATTTTGAATAATGAGAGCAAAACATCTTAAACTGTTCATTTTATGACAACTTTTTGAACAAGTCGTTCAATTGGTATTATATACACCATGGTGCACCTAGAATTATACAAATTCTTGGTTGCATTCTAGTGCAGCCAAGCTAGCTGCAACAGCAATAAATATGAACATATAGTACGTTAAAATGAACATACGTTTTTTTTTCTTCCCTATATCTTAATTTTCTTTCTTCTTCTTCTTTAGCTCTATTATTTTTCTCTCTCTTCAGTTTTCTTCTCAATTTAAAATTTTCTCTTTCCTCTTTACCTCACTTCCCTTCAATCTTTAAAGTTTTCTTCTTCTTTATATAAAATTTTGAGTTAGTAATTCGTGTTTTGATGGGTATACTCCTTTCTTTCTAAATCTATGAGTTTCAGATTCAATCATTTGGCTTTATCAAAGAGGAAAGAAAAAAAATGGAGGAGAGAGAAAGTTGAGGTCAAAGAAAACAATGGAGGTTAGATTTTATCAAATTGTAATTGTATTTTGTATGATTCCGTTGATCATGCATGATGATTTATTGTTTGATTATTTGAAATTATTATGAGTTTATGATGAATATCAATTAAATTGCTTAATTGTTAATGAATATCAATTGTATTGCTTAATTTGTAGTTATTTTCTCTCTCCCCTATCTTTCTCTCTCTCTTTTGATTTTTTTTTCTTTTGATTTCTAATCATGTTACAAATCAATAATTATTTTCTCTATGATGAATCAAAATTAGATTTAAGGTTTATAATCAATTTTTTAGAGTTTCAATAATTACAATCGATCTTGAATATAATTTCTGTAAAAAAAACTGAATACGTAGGAATTTAAAATGAACATCTTTTACAAAATGAGCATTTAGTACACCGAAAATGAATATTAAATACATAAAAAATGAACATATTTCGAAAATTTATTTTATCTTTATTTTTCATTAATAATTATGTACAATGAATTTGAACCTTTATGAAAATTATGTTCATTTTAATATCCTAAATGTTCATAACTTTTTGTTACATATTCATTTTATAAGTGTTCATTTTTTAATACTAAATGTTCATTTTTATTAGGTTGAAAGTAAAATATAATACGTTGAAAGTTAAATTATCTGAACATTTATGTTGAAAATCTGAACAATTTATTATGAATATATATGTTTCGTTATTCTTTACGAACATATCTGTTATTGATTATGAACACATATGACATATAGAGTGAATATTATTTATATTTTTAAGTTTTGTATTGATGATTATATATTATAAACATTCTAAATAATTATTATGAAGATATTTTGTGATGATTATGAAAATTCTGATTATTTGTTATATTTTAGTGAGTACAGATTAATTGTATTTGTAGAAGACAAAGACTCTGAATTAGTGAAGAAACAACGAAGAAGTGATGAAGAAGTATATGATATGTACAATGAATTTGTCTTTAAGTTGGAGAATTTCCAATGTATATGATCCCAATTTTATGGTTGTATGATAAAGGTTCATTTCTAATATACTAAATGTTCATTTTTTTTTTGACGTGTTCACTTTTTATTACTGAATGTTCATTTTTATTACTGAATATTCTCTTTTTTTTTTTTTACGCGTTCATTTTTCTAACAAAATGTTCATTTTTAAGGTCGTGGTCTAGCAAATTTATGATTATATGATAATTAGATTCATTTTTAATAAATTATCATTTCCTTGTAACATGTTCACTTTTTAGTATTAAATGTTCATTTTTTTTACGTGTTCATTTTTTGTTTTTATATGTTCATTTTTTTTCATGTTCATATTTTTCAACTAAATGTTCATTTTTTATTTGGGCCGCGCGTTTTGGGCTTCACTTGTTGTAGCTATCTTAGCTGCACTAGAGTGCAGCCAAGACCAATTGCTAGAATTAGGTGCACCAGGCCCAATACGCGTCCAACAAACGGAGCCCAGACAAACAATCCACGCCCAACTATTGAAACCCACACGCTGACCACACCCAACACACGTGATTCGTTTTTTTTTTTTTTTAAAAAAAATAATTGTTTTGAATTTTAAATAGCCATTTTATTTTTTTAATCATTTTAAAATATTCTCTCTCCTCTCATAAATTATAAACTTACTTCAATTAATTCATTTGCATTTCTCTCTCCTCTTTTCAATTTTCTCACTCATCTCTTCAATTTTCTCTCTCTAAAAACTGATAGTCTTCCATGGCGAACGATGAAGAACAACTAAAAACAACTTCAAAAAGGTGAACATCACTTAAATTACTTTAATTTTGATACGATTTTGTTAAATTTGTTAAAATAATTGTCGTATTGATTTTTTTCTTTCAATTTTTTTTTTTTTTTTTTTTTTTTTTTTTTTTTTTTTTTTTTTGGCTAGAAAATCAGAAGTATCTACTCCTATTGAAGAGGATGAAGATGATATGTAAGTAATTTATTATTTAAATTCACAATTTGAAAATTTTAAAATTGAATACTAATTTGAACCATAACTTTTTGAACAGGACATTAAGCAAAATGTTCAAAGTCAAAACACCAAAAAAGAAGAAATTAGAAGATATATCTAAGTCAAGTCAAATTTTTGATCAAAAAATATTGGAAGAATTAGACAAATAAATTTCAGAAAGTCCAACAAACATGTATATTTTGGTTTATATATTTCTTGATTAATGTTCATATACGTTGTTTGGTTTGAAATATAATTTATGTTTGTACAACACAAAATAAACCACTGAACATCGCTTATAAACAACTGAACAACCCACAATTCCATGTTTATGTTTGTATATTTGTTTGCATGTTCATTGATTTTAATTATGTTTTTATTTTTGTTTGAACAACCATTAAGTAACTTGTGAACAACAAGAAAAAACCACTAAACATCCCCCACTTCAGTTTACATTGGTATATGTTCTATTTAATATTGTGTTGAACACCCTTAAGAAACTTTTGAACAAAAAACATTAAACAGCCTCCACTTCAATTTATGTTCATATATGTTTTGTTTACTATGATATTCAATTTGCTTTACATTCATATATTTGTTTCAAATGTTAATGATATTGTTATTATTTTTTTTATTAATAGTCCAACTACTGGAATGCACCCACTTACATTTGAAATGCCCCCACTTACATCTAAACAGCACCCTGAAAAATCTGATCAACCCTCACAATCCCCTAAAAATTCTGAACCACCAAAAAACTTCTGAACAATCACAAATTTCTAAACCCTCTTCAAAACCTTCTGCACAACCTCCAAAAACTTCTGAACAAAAGATTCTCCCTGAAACAGAAGAACCCCCTGCGAGAGAAAAACAACAAGAAAACACTGAACCCACTTCAAAACCTTCTGAACAACATCCAAAAACTTCTGAACCAAAGATGCCCATTGAAACAGAAAAAACCCATAAGAAAGAGAAGCCACCGGAAACTTCTGTACTACCTTTAGAAAATTCTGAACAACCTTCACAAACTTCTATACCACCCACTCCAGAAACTTCTGTTCCACCTCCAAAAACTTTTGTACAAGCACCATAAAGTTCTGTACAAGCACCATAAAGTTCTATACCACCTTCAAAAACTTCTGAACTTAGTGGAGGCAATGCTAACAATGCAATTGTGCCCATATAATTCATGTTTGATGTTCATATACGTTGTCTATATATATATATATATATATATATATATATATATATATATATATATATATATATATATATATATATATATATACTTTAATTTATGAAGTAATAATTTGTGTATAAATTATATTAAGTATTTTGGTATGATGAAATAATAATTTATTTGGATGTTGTGTGTTTCCTTATTTTGTTGTTTAATATTTAATAATAAGCAGACCAACTACTGCACACCCTCAAAAAACTTTTAAACAACACAATATAACCACTGAACATCCCCCTAAAGAACATTAAACAACCCCCACTTCAATATTTGTGTTCATATATTTTATGTTTCATGTTCATATTAATTATTATTTATGGTCATATAGCTTATGCTTAATGAAGTTCAAATTTGTTTGGGTGTTCATTGTTTTTCATTATGTTGTTTATTTTTTATTAACAGTCCAAAGACATCTGAACTACCCCCACAAACATCTGAACTACCACCACAAACATTTGAACTGCCACAACAAACATCTGCTCAGCCCTCGAAAACATCTTAATAGCAACCAGAAGCCATAGAAAAGCCCCCAAAAGAAATTAAAAAAGCCTTTGAAACTTCTGAGAAGCAAAACTTCTGATAAGCCACTAGAAGAAACAAAAAAGCCCCCCTAAAACTTCTGATATGCCACTAGAAGAAACAGACTAGCCCTATGAAACTTCTGATAAGGCATCAGAATCAAGTGAAAAGCCACCAAAGTCGTTTGTTCTTATGCTAATGCACATTGCTCATATTCTAATGCTTATTGTTCATATTTTTATGCTTATTGTTCATATTAATTAATATTGTTTAATATGTTCATTCTAAATACTTATTGTTCATATTCTTATGCTCGTTGCTTATGTTATACAGTTGTTTTGATGAGTTCGTGCTCAAAAGAGAAATATTCTGCATCCAAAAAGACTCACCCTATCATTTTTGTATGGGCGAAGAAATTGGTACATGAATGAATAAAATGAATTGGAGAAAAGAGGAGGCAAGGTTACGAAATATGAGCTGTGTTGCTAGCTAAAAATCCAAATCCAAATAACATAAGAACATAATAAGGGCGTTGAATTGTGACAAAATATGTTCATAAGTTGTACTCTAATTGTTCATTCATGTACTATATATGCATGTGACAAAATATGTTCATTAATTGTACTCTAATTGTTCATTTATCATATTCATTTTCAATATAATAAATACATACCTATAATATAGGTTTATTATCATGGTTCTTCATTCATTTTAAATTTCTTATTATTAGTTGATTTTTATTATTTTGTACTTAATATTTATTTGTCATTTACATGTTGTATGCTAGATTCTATGTTATTATTTTACATATTTTAACGTATGAGTTTGCTTATAAATCTTTCACCTCATACAAACCAGCTATCAACATATATAGTAATGTATTACCACTTTCGTTCTTTATTTGAAGCTATTAGCCTATTATACAAGGAGTTATTACTATCTTGGTGAGAAAAAAGCTATAATACAGGTATAGTACTATGTCCATTGATCATATTCTCTTAATAACAACTAATAAGAAAATACGTCTATTATGTTCATTTAAAAAAAAATTAGTGTTCAATTTATGAAAGTAGAATTTTCAAACTTAATACTCCATACTTCGTATCCACTTGTATAAAATTACTTAGCACTCTATAGAATGAATATATGTTCAAAACCAATGTAACATATAGGTTCATATATCTAATTAATAACAAAATATATAACAAATTCTTAACCACTTATTTAAAAAAAACAAATTTTTTTTAAGCAAATGCAAAATATATATGTATGTTCATAAATAACATATGTTCATGAAATTACATTAGAAGTTCAAATCAAAAAGCATAACCATTATAGCTCAAAAGGCTTCTTTATCAGTTCTGACTTGTTTCTTTATTGAGTTAGAATAGATTTATTCTTTATTCACTGAAAAAAATAATTAAAAATATATGTTAATAACCAATCTGTATAATTAAGATGTTCATAATTCCTAAATATATGTTCAGAATTATAATTAAGATGTACAGTTCATAATGTTCATAAATCTAAAGAAATGTTCATAAGAAATGTATAGCATGTTCAGAATTATAATTAAGATGTTCAAAATTCCAAAATATATACCGGTAAAAATTTATTTACATAGGATACGTATCATATGTTCAAATTTTTAACAAAAATGTTCAAAATTACCAAAATATAAACGAATACAGGAATGTTCATAATAAAATGAGAAAATGATCGATTCTATACACATGAACTAAATAAAAGGGGTTCATGTATTGAAAATTATATGAATGTGCGTGATTGTTTAATTTTTTTTTTTGACGGGATGCGTGATTGTTTAATTTTTTTTTGAAAGGGAAGTGCTCAGCGAGCACAATTAGAAATAATCAGATGAAATCAACAGCAACCAAGGCAGCAAGGCCTTGCGGAAAATCAGAAACAAACAATTGTTCAACATCATTATTAGGCCTAATTCTAGCAGCCATATGGGCAATACAATTCCCTCCCCTTCTAATGTGATTGCAAGAAAACTCATGAAAAGACTCACGCAACAGAGCAATGTCATCAAGAATTAAATCCACAGGAGCACGACCATCTCTATGCTTGTTGATAGCAGCCACTACAAAGGTCGAATCACTCTCCAAATCCACCTGCAGTAGGCCAGCTCTCTTGCCAACCAAACCCCCATTCTGGCAGCCAATACTTCAGCCATTTTCACACTAACAAGGGAAGACATTTTGCGCACCATAACAGCAACAATGACACCATGGTCGTCTCTAATAACAGCACCAAGACCCACACCCCACCCCTCACGCACAGCAGCATCAACATTGATGCGTATCCAACCAGCAGCAGGGGGACTCCAGCCACTCCTAGACATAGCAGCAGCCGACCTAACAGAAGGCGTCACAGCGCCCATATATTTCGAGTAATCTCCAACAAGTTTGATAAAACCCAGCACCCCTATATCTCTATTTTTCCATGGCTCACCAAAAACGACAGAATTTCTATAAGCCCAGGCAGCCCACACCATTGAAACAAAAAGCATAAGCTCCACATCACTAACCTTACACATGACCCAAAGCAAGAGATCCATAAACGAAGAGACAGGAGCATCCACCAGCAAAACCGCAAAAGGAGACATATCCCACATGCTCTTGACATTGGAGCAGCGGAAAAGAGCATGTAAAATACTCTCATCCCCACCATTACAGCAACCACATAGCCCACTTTCTCTAATATGTCTCTGATGAAGTCTCCCAAGAGTAGCCAGAGACCCCGGACAAGCACGCCACAGAAAATTTCTTAATTTTGGAGGCCCCTTAATATTCCAAATTTTCTTCCAAGCCACAACGACAGATTGACCAAACTGCAGCTCCCAACTACGAATATGACTCAATCTTCCAACTAAATAACCCGATTTAGTGGTGTAAATTCCATCGTCTGCAGCTCCCCAAAATCTGATGTCATTAGTAACACGCATGCTCAGGGGCAGCCCTTGAACAAGAGCAGCATCCTCCGGAGTAAGGTGATGGTGCAAACCATCGATATTCCAGGAGCCCCTCTCATCATCAATAAGATCAGCAACACATAAATCAGCGGGGCTCTCCACATTTGGGGTTGGAACATGGCAAACGCCCTCACCCGGAAGCCAAGCATCATCCCACACATTAATGTCCTTACCATTCCCCACCCTCCACTTTAAACCGTCAAGCAAGATTGCCTTCGAACCCCAAATACTCCTCCACACATAGCTAGGATCATGACCCCGGTTAGCCGACAAAAAATCCCCATGCTTAAAATATTTTGCCTTAAAAATCTGATGAACCAATGTGTCAGAATTACAAAGCAACCGCCACCCTTGCTTCGCTAAAAGAGCTTGATTAAAGGTACTCAAGTCACGAAAGCCCATACCACCAAGAGACTTCGGAAGGCACAACTTCTCCCAACTAACCCAATGTAATTTTCGCTCCTCCCCCGACGCCCCCCACCAAAAGCGAGCAACCATCCTATTAATATCATCAATAATACCCTCCGGGATACGAAATAACCCCATCATTTAAGTTGGAATAGCTTGCACAACCGCTTTGATAAGCACCTCCTTTCCGGCTTGAGAGAGAAACTTTTCTTTCCACCCTTGCAATTTTTTCCACACACGCTCCTTAATACAAGAAAAAGCCGCTTTCTTCGATCTTCCAATGATGGTCGGGAGCCCCAAATATTTCTCATGTCTAGCAACTTGTTTTACCCCAAGGATCTCAATAATATCCCTTCTTCGGCTAGCATCCACATTTTTGCTAAAAGACACTTTCGATTTATCAAAATTGATCTTTTGTCCCGAAGCACCTTCATAAACACTAATGATATTAGCAATTGTGGAACATTCTTCAAGAGTAGCCCGAGAGAAAAGAATACTATCGTCGGCAAAAAATAAATGAGAAATCCTCGGCGCACCCCTACACACCAAATCCCCATGGATGAGCTTATCGTTAGCAGCTTTCACAAGTAAGGAAGAGAAGGCTTCGGCGCAAAGGAGGAAGAGGTAAGGCGAGATCGGATCGCCTTGCCTTAACCCACGGGAAGGAGTAATGCAGCCAGTGATTTGACCATTAAACTTGAAAGAATATTTCACCGAGGATTGTTTAATTGATACCAAGCTAAGTTGATTTTTTTTTTTTTTTCTGATCAAATTAACCAAAGTAAGTCAGATATGACTATATGAGGATATACATTAACAACTTTATTACTTTCTCTCTCCAAGTTAGGCAACATTCACCATGAATGAAGCTCCACATACTCTGCAAGTTAGATATACTTTTCCTAATTAATTTCTTCCTAAATCAATCTCCTCATATAGCTAAAATCCACCGCCACCTATTTCGCCTCAACTACTCCGTCGAACCATCATCATCTTCTCCGGGACAAAACCAGTCAAATATTAAATTAAATGCAAGGTTTTTCCTCTCGATCCTATCTCATTAGTCGAATTTACTTTTATAATGAAGGTAATTCCAGGAGAATTCCAGCCAAATTCAATCAAAACAGAGGAATAAACAATGGTGATAACCGCATTCAATATACGAAGAGAGAAAGATAGAGGAGAGAGAAATTATGTATGATGATTTAAAATCAGGTAAGTTTAAGAAGAAAATTGAAGAAAAGGAATTGAGAAATTAGAAAATAATTGAAAAAGGAAAGAACACATGAAATAGAAAAGGGAAGAACGTTGAGAATTTGAAAGAAGAAAGCTACAGCTGGCAACTACTAATTACGTGGCATCAACTCATTGGTGGTGCACACAATTTAAGGTGCACCATGGTGCATATTATAATTTGCGTAAGTCGTTAGTACTTGGGCCTTTATAATTCCCTTAGTTAATGGTCTTTTTTCCATTCCCTTTCCCCTCTTGTTTCCCACTTCACTCATTCCTACCACCCTTTCTTAAGCCACCCCCTACGACACCACAAAGCCATACTCACCACCCGTCAACCCCACCACCTACGACCAGCCACAACACTCCCCTAGATCACGCCTGACCCTCTCAAAAACCACCCCCACCAACCCATATATAAGAACCAACAACCATCCAATAAATGACTAATTACCTTTTATATTTTTTTAAAAACTTTTTATTTTAATAACAAAAGAATTGGAACTAACTACCAAGAAAAAAGCCAAATTGTTTTAGAGAAAATAATTTTAAAATAAAATCTACAATCAATAAATAATTTTAATTGAGCAAAAATTATATATTACTAGAAATTTTTAACAATTAATATCTCTAATCATCAACATTGTAAATTATAAAAGTGGATATTAATAAAATATACATTGAAACGATTTAAACAAGATGATATTTAAAGGAAGAAATTAAATACTTTCTCGGTATATCTTTTTTAATTGCATCATAAGGAACTTGTATGATATTTTATGAGATAAATTTGCAAAAATAAAATAAAAATTAGTGACCTTTGATGAGAACCTATGATGAAAAGAGAGATAGAAAGAGCATTGTCCGGATAAAATAAAAAGGAAACCTTACAACTATAGCTGACAATCGTATCGTGTTTGAGTCCGAAAATAAATAGGTTTAACCCATTTAATAAACATGTCTTGTAGGGTTAACCCGTTGAATTAAATATGTTGGAAATCTTTAGTACTAACCCGTTTTTTCCCTGTCTGGTTCGTATGGTGCTATATGGAAAAATATTTTTCTCATTCAATGTATTTATATAAAATCCAAAAAAAAAATGGGTGTGTTGGGTCATATTAACATTGATGTGTTGGGAATCCTTGTATTAACCCGTCTTGTTATATAAAATGTGTTGCTTCGTGTTGACTTGTTTTATTAATGTGTTAAAACTCTTGATATTAACCTTTCTGTTTGTGTCTATTTTATTTCATGTCTGCTTTTACCAATTCTACTTACAACTAACGTATGCAAAAGTAAAAAGGGAGCTGCTGTATTATACTCCTTTTTTTTTTTGGGAAATTCTCACCGGTGAACTCCAATTACTTAATTTTACAAGTGGTAAACATTCTTAAAATTTATTTTCAATGATAAACCCCAAATAGAATGACTAATCAATTAGTAACCTTAATAATGATTTAATTTAATTATTTAACTATGGTTAACATTTAAAATTGTTTAAAAAAAAAAAACTGAAATTCCTATTTTGCCCTAATTTATTTCCCCACCCACCTAGCCACCTGACCCACCCAACTAGCCACCTGACCCACCCACCTAACCACCTCATCCAACCGCCTAGCCACCTGACCCACTCGCCTAGCCACTTGGCCACCCACCACCCACCTAGCCACCAGAACCACCTGCCTAGCCACATGACCCCACGCCAGCACCGACGCTACCAGCGGCTAGAATTAATTAGTTTTTTTTAAAAAAATCAACCCCTTTTCTACACCTACCTAGCCACCTGACCCCTTCCCCCTGACCGACCGGCGCCCAACACTCCACCCCTGCCGCCGACGCCCTACCCATGTTGAATCTCCCGCTGAATCGAAACACCAAAAACACCCAAACCAGTTGCGGGTTTTGAAACCAAACCCAGAAAACGGGTTTGGGTTTTCAAGTGATTTTGGGTGGGGTTTAAGGGCCGCGCAAAAAGGGGAGGGAGGGGAGGGGAGTCGTCGGGGAAGAGGTCGAGATGGGGGAAATAGGAGTCGTCGGAAAAGGGGATCGAATGGCGGTGAGGCGTTAGGTGGGGAAATGAGAGGTGTTGAGATGGGGTAAAAAGAGAAGATGGGATGGGGAAGGCTTGACGTCGTGGCCAGTGGTGGGCCGGGGGAGGTCTTGTGTTGCCGTCAGTGGCCTTGTCGCCGGCAGGGGGGAGGGGTTGCTGGGGTGGCTAGGTTGGGTGGGGGGGAGGGGTTTGGTTTTTTTTTTTTTAATTAATAAAATTCATAAATTAAAAACTAACTATATTTAGAATTTTTAGTAAAATAACACTTATCAATGGTAACCAATAATTTAGGTTTACCATTGATAATAAATTTTAAGAATGTTTACCACTTGTAAAATTAAGTAATTGGAGTTTACCAGTGAGAATTTCCCTTCTTTTTTTTTTTTGACAAACTGTATTATACTCCCTTATTTTAAAATACTTGCTACATTTCTATTTTTTTGCAAATATTCATTTGTCCTACTTAAACTAATGTTTGTAAATATACATAAGAAAAAATATAGTCTTGTGGGTACTTGTTGGGATCGTCCTAATGAATAGATTGTTAATTTTTAATTGTTAGAACTTATACTTATTGATAATTAAAGGTATTATTGATAAAAAAAAAATTAGCATCGTATATCTCAATAGAAATGAAGCAAGTATTTAAAAACGGAGAGAATATATATATTATTAGGTGCTATTTTATAATGATTGCATGGCCCAATCTGATTCTTATGCATTTAAATAATCAATGCTCTGTTACTCTAATAGTCTTTTTGTAATGAAATGAGTTCAATGTTAAAAGCCTAAGCAAGGATAGGAGTGAAAATATGTCTTTTAATCGCAACCATTATATTAGGGTTTGTTTATCACTTAAAAAAAAAAAAAAAAAAAAGTTTCCACTTATCAATTATCAAATTTCAAAATTATGATGATTTTAATAAATTTGACTAATTTGAAATTGATTATATGTAGTATGACATATATTATATGATCTTGAAAAACAAAAATAGAAAAGCACAGCAACATCAATCGAACCCTTAGTGACCCCTCTTGTTTGATTTATTTACCAATATGAAACTTAACTAATTGTATGGTGATAACTTGAACATCTGAAAAACAAATACGACCTCCGTTCTTTTTTACTTGACCCGCTTTGACTTTTACACTATTCACCACCTTTCCTTTGACCGTCTTTTGTGAATGATATGTAAGGAAAAATATATTCATATGAGATCTTTCTAAATTCGTCTCAATAAGTATTATCATAATATATAACTTTATAATTTTTACTTATGAAAAATTAAAGTTATTGATCGTTAAAGTTTTGCATTGGCAAGCGTGATAAAAGAAACAGGTTAAGTAAAAAAAACAAAGAAAGTATAATTAAAAAAACAATTTAAGATAAAAGACTTTGAATCATTAAGTATTATCATGGCGTCCAATTAAAACATTACAAAAATAGTTTGCATCAAAAAAAAAAAAAAAAAAAAAAAAAAACATTACAAAAATAGTAGTAGTTAAGAAAAACACCAATAGACCGTCTCTTTTGGTAAAGTTAAGATCATACTCGAATCTCTAGTGTTTATTATTTTCCTCAAAAAAAGATAAACATAAGTTGCTTGCGGTTAGAGAAGTTATGACAGTGGCTAAAGAACTACAAATCAAGGATATCTACTATCTAGGTGGAATCAATGGCCTTGTCTTTTACTCCCTCTATCCTTCTATTTTTGTGCCATTGTCATTTTTTGGGTTATATTTTATAAACTTAGATTGTAAATTACCATTATTTTTTAAACTTTCATTGTATATTTTATTAGTGATATATGCGTTTTAAGCGCAACATGAAGACCGTGAAAAGTTAACTGGGGCAAAAAATAGAGACAAGGACTAAAAATCATGTCTGACACAGTTAGAGTGAATTTACAACACATAGATCCGTTTATAGGATAGGCCAACCAATAATAATAAAAACAGAACAAGCTTAAAAGGTTATTAATTAACATAGTCTTTAATAAACAATCCCTTATTAAATAGGGTCAATATAGTCATATAAGGCCAAAATGTTGTCCAATTTAATACTCCCACCATCTTTTAGTAGAATCCTCTTTCTCTTTATTATATGAGTAATAAATGTCAAAAAGAAAACTCTAATAAAGAGACGAAGGGAGTACAATAATACATAACAAAAATAAATGATGTAAAAAAGATTACATATATATTTTTGTTTAATATATATAATAATAATAATTTTGTCCAATATTTATTTTAAGTGACAGTTTATTGGCATGTCCACTATCGACTCGTTATAGACTTGCAACCTGCATTAGCCCAACCCGCTATTAACCCTATAAATTTTAACCCTCTTTAACTAATTATATATGACTAGACTCTAGTCTAGGCATCTTACCTTACACCCCTCCCTAAACTCATCGTTTAACACCCCTTTCCCCAAATACTTATAGTAACTACATAGTAATAATTGTACTGTTTCCCCCACCCCATATATTTATAATATATAAAAAAAAAACAGCCATTATCATTTCACTTTCTCTCTCCTCACCCATTTTCTACATTTTCTCTTTCTAAATCTATTTTTTGTATTTTCAAATCTGAAAATTTCTATGAATTTATGACAAATTATCAAAAAAATTGTTCAGTTATTACAACTAATCAAGGTCGAAATTCAAAGGAGTAAGTGATGATTTTGTTCATATTCAGTTCGATAAAGAGTATAAACCCTAATTTTAGTAATTTTTTGTTGCAATTGTGTTACAGGATCATCATTGAAGTATAAAACATAGAAAAAGAGTATGAACTATAGCATTTTAGTAATTTTTACTAATTTTCGTTTAAAAACTAGTAATTTGAACAAGTACCTATTGATTTTTGGGTATGAACTATGTAATATTCCTTTTTTTTTTTTTTTTTTTTTTTTTTGCAGTTGAAGGAAATAGTTTCAAAGAAGAACATCAAAGAATCTGGAGAAAAGTAAGCATTAATTAAATTAGTTCGTAGTGTTTCTTTTTTATTGAATGTTCATTTCCTTTTTAATAAATGTTCATTTATATATTAGTATACAATCATTCATATTTTAATAGACGATTAATATAAATATATTACTACATTTTATATAATACTACATAGTCATTGTATTAATGTTCATTCTTTTTCATAGTTTGGAGTGGGAAATTATTACTACATAGTCATTGTATATATAAATGTTCATTCTTTTTCATATTTTGGAGTGGAAAGTTATTTTGGATGAATATTCATTTGTATTTTGGTAGATGTTTAATCGTATAAAAGTATATGGTTTTCACATATTAATATACGATTACTAGAATTTTAATAAATATTTATATTTTGGTCATCTTCTTCAAATATTTCATGCTCGGTTAAATTTTGAGTTTCAATATATGTCTTTTTTTCAGATGCATGTATGATAAATCACATATTGATAGCTTTAAGAATCATTCACGTATATATTTCATGTTTATTGATTGATATCTTTCATAGGCATTTTTAAACTAATGCATGTTCATTTATATATTAATAGATGTACATTTTCATATTCAATTATGTAAATATGTTCATTATTGTATTAATAGTTGTTCATTCCATATTAATAGATGATCATTTCTACACATATATATGTTCATTTATATATTAATATATGTTCATTTCCATATCGATCATTTCAATTGTTATATTTTCATATTCATATGAAAATTGGTTCATTTCAACACTTATTCTTGCTCAAATATAACTAAAAATTCTTGTTTTTGTGTATTAGTTAAACAAAGAATCATGGATATAGTGAGATACACCATACGATAGCAAGGAAAAAAAAAGGAAGACGACAAAAATAAGGAAATCAAGAATGCATGGATTCACGCAACATCAACCAATAACACTAGCTTGAATTTTTCGATTTTGGATTGAGAATTCATTGTGTATAATAATATGTGTAGAATTGAGTTGTATATTTAATATTCAATATTTTAATTTTTGGTGATATACATGATTTTAATAAGAAGGAAATAAACTTTTTTGTTTCCCAAAGTATTATTACAAATCACATCCTTCAAAAGCAAACATTTAAATAGTATATATATATATATATATATATATATATATATATATATATATATATATATATATATATATATATATATATATATATATATATATATATAATCCTAATATTTTTTGACGACTTTGAACCATCATTCACTAACTACATTAGAATATTTGGCACTATATGTTCATAAACACATACTGTACAAAAGTTAAACATTCGGTTCTTGTATCAAGTCTCTCATAGGACCTAATATTTCTACATTTATTATCTTTATAACCCTTATTAGAACAAATAAATCCTTTCATAAAAAATGAGTCATCCCTTCGCCTCTTACTCCTCCCAACTCTGATCCCAAAACCTTTCATAAAAGCATACTCATTATATATTTCATAAGCATCATCTTCAGAAGGAAATTGTTTCCCTTAAAATCAAAGTGACTTGCTTCTTTAAAAATAACAACATCCTTTGTCCCACTGCAATAATTAAACATGTAATAAATGAACAAATACAGTAGCAATAATGGTCAATTACAATAATGCATTTGATCAATTACAGTAAAATTATCATATATAAAAATTTAAATGATCATCTATAGTTACATAACTGAACATTATTAATAAAACTACAAAACAATGATAATCATTAAAAGTTACATGTAAAACTTATAATTCCATAAACACAAGTGTATATATAAATGAACATTTATAATTGCATAATTGAACATTATTACAACAAAACAGAATAACAAATGTTAAACTATTTTTTTTTTTGAGGGAACAAATATTAATATATGTTCACTAGTTAAAATTTATATGAGCGTCTTTAAAAGAATGAAAACCATTGAAATTCACATGTACAACATATATTTTCGTATACGACTACAATAAACCTATAGTTTACTACAGAAACATTCATTAAACATAATTGAACATTTACTATTACACAAGTGATCATTTTTTTTAACTAAGATTATTTTTAAACGACACATCAAGGTGATAAAAATAATCGGTTTAGCAAAATTATAACAACTATAGATGTTCATATTAGACGCACAAAATTGGAAAGGCAACAATCAAATAATAAGATTATAATCAAAATTACAAAATAAAAACAATTACACAAATAAGATTCAAATTAGAAGAATAATACAACCAAAACTATGGATTAACTACTAATAACAATAGTCTTCAAAAAAAAAAAAAAAAAAAAAAAAAAAAAAAAAAAAAAAAAAAAAAAACCCTACTAATAACAATAACAATACCAAAACCAGAGCATTATTATCAAAATTAAAATCAGTAGAACAAAAACTATGAAATCAAAACATTATAATCGTACAATTACAATCGAAAAACATAGCATTATCAAAATCGATTATTGATTATCATTTAAAATACGAATTACTTACATTGATGTTTAAACGAAACAAGTAATCTAACTCCAATAGGGAAAATTGACTCACAATCATGATCAAATGCAATTGAGTTTGAGATCTCCATGGAAGAAGAGAGAGAAAATAAAATCAGTGAAAAATAGGAGAGAGAAAATTAAAAATTAGATCTATAAAATATATATTTGGTTTTCTTGAATGGAAAGTTAAAAAAAAAAAAAGAAAAGAAAAAAAAAGATGGCATTTAGACGTAGTTAGTGGGGAGGGGGTGTAGGGGAAGCTACCTACTGTAGAGTGTAGTGAAAAATTTGTACTCTTTAACCAACCCACAATCGAAGCGAACCAATCATGACCCAACAAATCCAATAACTAGGCCTAAACACAAGATTGCTTCTTTGGGCATTGACATGACGGGCATACAACCCATGTCATTGTCCCGGATCATGCTCAAAAACTCTTTGTTGAAGAGTTGGCCAAGTGTGGCAATCAATCTTAGGGCCCGTTCTGATTGACAAAGAATATATGAGGGACCTTGGGAAAAAAAATCTACAACATGTAAAATAAAAAGAGTTAATAAAAAAAACCATAAGAGTATTTTAATAATACTATCTTGCAACATTTTAACAAAAAAAAAAAAAAAAAAAACACTATCTTACAACATTTTAAACATACACTCTAGTCAAAGCAAATGCATACTTTTGACGCTCAATATTTTAAATTTATATATTATTAAAAACTACAAAAGGTTAACATTTAGAAGACCTACATTAAGATGACTTAACATCAGATATCTATTAACATTTAATTTCGCATGTATGGCTAAGGTTAGTGAGCTTAATGAGACAATATTAAATGATTCAGGTTGACTAATGCTAAGTTGGACCTACATTCTTCAAAATAATTGAACTTGAGTTATATACGTGTATAACTAAGCTTGCTAAGATTAATGAGACTAATTAGTCAGTTTTGGACTATATTGTAAAAATTATGACTACATGACCTTAAATTTACCAGTGAGATAAAGTCCTATGATTGATTAAAAAAGTTTATTACATTTACGTATACTTTATTCCAAAATAAAGGATGATTCTATAGTATTTTAATGATCCCAAAGTGGTTTATTCAAATAATCTTCTCTTCCCTTGATATACACAAAAAAAATTTGGACATGTAAAAATGACCTTAACTTAATCAAACTATGTCAAGAGTCTTTTACTTATATGACTTAGAGCTTGTTTAGTTCACTTATCAGATCTAGTCTAATCTAATTAGATTGTTTATCGTCTATTTGGAGTTCATTGCGTTGCCTTTTACCTAATTTATGGCTACTAAACTTAAAAAGGCTTAGAGCAGCTTTTTCTTTCAGCCTAAAATGATAAAAGCTGATCATATTATGAAATAACTAGGACAAAAATATCTCAGTAAACAAGCTAGGAGAAGCACTAACAACATTCCAATTCAACTCTTAGCGTTTGCATATGAGTTCATTCGAAACAAAAGAGCTTCAAGCTCAGTAAATCAGCCAAAAACCAACTGCAAATGAGTGCCAAATTTTGAAGATTTAGTGGCTTGCTTAAAAAAAATTGTTGAGGGAAGTTCATATCAACACCTAAATGGCATTACCTATGCTAGCCCCTTAACCTTCACCCCACAATTCATTATCATACACCGCATCTCCCTCTTCTTCCTTCTCCACTCACCAATCAGTCCCTACGCACCATCAAAATCAGAGCATCATCATTTTCGGACTTCCCAAACGCCAGCCACCCAAACCTAAACTCCTCCTTTTGCCCGAACCTCAACCTTTGATACATCAAAAATTCAAGAAAACTTCAACAATACCAAAATTCGAGTATACTCAAATTATATAAACTTAATTCGACTAATTTAAAGTATAATTCAGTTAATTCAAATGCAACTCCATTAGCTTGCATGCAATATAATCGAAACGACTGAAAACCCTAAATCCCTAAATCCGCAACAATTTAACAACCCTAAACCAGAAATTCGCAAACCAAACACAAAGAACCTTTCATCTACAATTAACCCTAGAAATCCAGACCAAAATTCGCACAAATTTACTGAAACAATTTCTGAAATCAAAGAGAAGAACTAACCTTGTCGCCGCTCCATTATTGAAGCCTTGAGAAGCCTAGCCGGTCGCCGGATACACGAAATCAGGTAGAATTGCTGTGGTGGTTTGTGTAGTATGGATGGTGGTGGTTTGTATGTAAAAGGGAGGAGGAGGAGGATGAGGTGGAGGTGGTGGTGGTGGTAGTAGTTTAGGGGAGAGGGTGGTAAAAAATATTGATGTTTATATAAGGGTGTTCAAAAAATAATTTTTATTATACTGTTATAGAATTGAGGGCCTTGTTTAACAACATGGATTTTTTATTTAACTAAAGGTGATCAATGGACGGATCAGGCTAAAATTTGCCCATTTATCGGATCGGACTGGGCCAAATTTCAGGTCGAAAAATGTCTGCCCAAATCCGTCCAAATAAGGCGGGCCATACGGGCTTCTTAGGCCGGGTCAAAAAATCAACTAAAATTGCATAAAATTGATTTTCCAAGCCCGCCCAAAATTTTTAAAAAATTGAGTCGGGTTGGGCCCGACCCGATTTCGGGCCGTGAAAAGTAGGGCTGAGCAAAACTAACCGAAAAACCGATCCGTAACCGTTCCGAAAATTAGGGTACCCGATCCGATAATCATAACGGTTCGGGTATCCGTTCCGATAATTTGTTATCGGGTATGGTTATGGGTATAATTTTAAAATTAACGGTTACCCAATCCGATCCGATAAGCATTTTTTTTTTGCTTTTTTCCCTACTTAAATCTACAAGTATTAATATAAATCTAAACTTTTACTTTACTTCATAATCACTTTATAATATCAATGATTAGTAATATTATTAATAATTTGGCCAAGATCATATGGTATTTTTGTTAATTAGTTGTAAATTATATCATAATAACTACATAATTAAGTTTAATTATCATTATTGGATATCTTATTGGGTGCCCGATACCGATCCGAAAATTCGCGTACCCGAACTTATCGATTCTGGTTATGGGTATCACTTTTAGTGATTTTGGTTATCGGGTACCCGAACCGTTAGTACTAACGGTACGGGTACCCGTCCCATGCTCACCCCTAGTGAAAAGTAGTCCAAAGCCCGCCCAAAATCGGGTCGGGCTCAACTTGATCACCTATATAATTAACCCATGAGTGATTTATTTTGACTACCAATATCTTTGACAAATTTTAATATGCATACCACCATTAATAAGAGGTCACGTGTTTTACAATTTGTCAGCACAATACCAACATTATTTTCTATCCCCATCATTTTCTCTCTCTCTTTTCTTCCTCTCCTCTCACACTTTCTACATTTCTGATTTCTCTCTCCTCTTTCTTCTCTTTAAACTAATTTTCTCTCTCTTAAATTCATTCATAATTTTGTTTTTGATTTAATTTCTTCATCATCATTATTGTTTACCATAGATTGAGATCCTTCATCTTTTCCTCTGACAATTCCTAATTTCTGATTTCTCTCTCCTCAATTTTTCTTTTTTCCTAAATTCATTCAGTATTTTGTTTTTGATTTAACTCCTTCATCACCATTGTTAATCACTATACATTAATTAAAAAGTTCGTTTTCTTCAACCTTCAATTTGAAGCTTTGCTAATGGAGTTTTTCCAATGAAGAGAAGTTAAAAATGGCGGATTTGACGAGGAAGAGGTGGTTAAGACGACGGAGATGATTATTTTCCGATGAGATTCCTTTATCTAAATCACTATGGCTAGGTTTGAGTTTCGAAATATGTAGTTTTCATATTATTTTGATTTTTTAGTGAATTTGTGTATTCTATTATGAACAATTCTGTTTTTGGTTATATTTTGGTATTTTGAACATTTTTTGTTAAAAATATGAACGTAATACACGTTTCCTATAAATATATATTTTTACAAACATATATTTTTGGATTTATGAACATCTTAATTATAATTTTGAACAAGTGATACATTATTTATGAACTTTTTTTGAGATTTATGTATTTTGTAATTATTTTTTTTTAAAAAAAATTCGCATTCTGTACTTTATAAGGAAAGTCCAGCAGTGTCTTTAGGTGCAGATTTTTTTGAAGGGTGTTTAGTGGTTTGTGGTTGAGGTACCCAACCGGTTCCGGTTCTAAAACTTATTTTTATTATTTAAAACTTATTTAGTTTAGCATATACCGAGTACCCAACCGGTTCCGGTTCTAAAAGGTTGAGAATTGAAATTGGAATTGGTTATAACCGGGCCCTTAATTTATTATCCGGAATTGGAACCACCGGGTCTAATTCCGGCTTCGGACCCGCCGGTTTCTAACCGGTTCCGGTTCCAATTTGGGATACCCGGAATTTTTGCTCACCCCTAGTCACAACTATGGAGATGTCCCCCTTACCCCAGCCTAAGGATTAGGGCTCCTCCATCTAGAAAGGTTGTCGAAGGTCAACTTGCAAGAGTCAATTCCTCGAAAAACTCACATTGGGTTTAGGGATAATCAGTCAGAAAAAGGTAGCAATTCTAAAAACGGTTGACCGAGCGGAGGTGAACAATAAGGTCTCTGAAAAGGAAGAGTCCAGGAAAGGAAGTAGTCAAAATGTTTTAAAGGATACAACCTGTTCCCGGGTGAGGTCCTACATTAGTTTCGCCTGTGGTTACAATTCTCGAGCATCTGGCGAACGTATGCGTAACACGTGGGAATCTTCCGAACGGTTCGGGCCTGATACATTTTGGTACAATGGAGCTAGACGCCTAGACCAGTGAGCTATTACGAGACCGCACAAAAAAATTACACTGCCATAAACTAGAAAGAGGAAAGTGAGGAAAATCCCTACCTTATAAAAAGTACAAGATTACTCTTATGAGTAGCATACATACCTCCATGAATGTGTACAAGTGTTTTTTAATGAATAGTGTGTGAACAATTATTAGATCCAAAATGTTTTTACTTATTTGCCCTTATTAATTATAATAACGTTTTTTTTTTTTTTTTGGAATTTTTAACAATAGTACGTGGACATTTATACCCCTAAATATATTTGTTTATATATTTTATCTCACTATGCTGCTAATAAGTAAATATGTGATGTAAAGCCAAATTAAAAGAGATTTCGGATATGACTAGCTATATATGGTGCGCGCGCGCGTTAGCTGCTCTAGTATTATCAATATTAATAAAACTAAGGGCTTGTTGTTATGAGAGAAGGAAATTAGGAACTCAATTGAAGTGAAATTAAACGGAAGAGAATAGGGCCTAAGAACTCAAATTGTAAAACAAGAAAAATTAAATACTCGTAATAATGGTAATTTACTTGGTATGAAATTAAGTTGAAAACTACAGTATGATTTTTTTTTTTTGAATAGCAAAAATATTTCATTAATTAAAAGTCATACGACATCTACAATAGAGATTCGACGTTAACAAATACATAAGATATTGAATCAAATAGAATTTTCCTTCATAAAAACTACGATCGTCGAGTAGATCTTGCACTGCGGAGCATCTCCCGCTTATATCGCTGAAAATTACAGCCTTGTTGGAGAGACAATCTAACGATCCTTTGTAGCCGTGAGGATGTTTTCCTTCTGATTCATCTGTTCGTATTCGAAAACTTGATAACTTTTTCACCAACGAAATAATTTCACGACAATCCATTAGATTTGCTACCATGGATTCAAAACTAAGAAATTTCTCCCTCGAAAAGAGGAGATAAACCTTGTCTTTCGAAGGAGGTCGAAAAACCCTTGTCTTTCGAAGGAGATCGGAAACCCTTTCTTTCGAGGGAGAAAAGTTCCTCCCAAAAGGAGGAAGCATTATTATAAACCTATAAAAACAATAAAGAAACAAGGATTGGGGCTTTCCACCGATTAAAATCGATGGAAGCCCCTTCAAAATTCAACAATGGAGGCTAGGGTTTTGGTGAGAGAAAGGAGGAGAGAGAAAGGAGAAATGTCTGTGGGTGTATGATTAACTACAGTATGATTAATTACCACTATAGCATTTTTTTTTCTTTTAAAAGAAACTAAAATAGCAATTCTAATTCAAAATAAATAAGCTGAAATACATAGTACTAGTCTACAGACTCTACACACCTTATACAGATGCATGCTGATTATTCTTAACATGTAAACACTTAGAGTTGCATTTGCATGAGAGTGGAGCATCAATCATACTCCCAGAGGTGAAATTATTAGCAGGTGAAAACATAACACTAATGTCGTCACACATGACTTTGAAGTCGCAGCTTTCAGTAACAGTCTTGATAAAATTATAGCGACCCCGAGCCTTTAGGGCAAAGTGTATAACATTTTGACCCCATAGATCATGATAGATTGAATCCACAGTTTTGTTTAAAAGTCGAGAATCATCCTCTTTAATCTGCATAAGAAATTTCAATTGTCCTTGGCCTTGATCTAAAAGAAACGGTTCGAGTGTCATTGAGGGGAGGAACCCGTCGTGGTCGTGGTGATACTCCAGTGACACTAGCATTATGTTAAAATATACTAAGGCTCCAACATTGTTATTCAATTTAAGGGTAACATCCAAGTCGGCTGTTATGTGTTTATCACCTCCAAGTCCAACACTGAGATTACTTAATTTCATAGAAGTCACCTCTAAAGAATCCACCCGCAACTTTGGATCGAAATTATATGGGGAAAAGACTAAGAGATACTGTAGGGAATAGTTTCAAGCCTTTAAAAATCCCACTAGCTTGAACCCCACTGTGATCATACACTAAAGTACGGTGGCGTCCAAAAGGGAAGAAGATAGAGCAAAAGAGTCGCCAACAAGTTTTTAAGGAACTTGTAAACCGTTCACGAGGTGAAGGTTACACCCCTTAACGATCCAAGAGATCGTCAACTCCATAAGGTCATGAACCAAATAAGGGTTCGGGGATGATGGTACAAATCCAACCTAAAAGAGATTGAACCTGCCCTAATAATAGGCTTCTACTTTATTCTGCTCGTATTCATGTGCGCTTTCTGACTAACATGCAATCAATAGGATTAACCCTAAACCTGTTTAATCTATGTTGGTTGAATTTAATGCACAAATAAACTATTATTGGCGATCACTTGAATTATAATCACAATTAACCCTAACAAGATTATTAATTATCTTATTAAGCGTGATTGCAAGTACAAATTCCCTTTAAACATGCATGAAAGGTGTGATCAAGCAATAAAGAATAAATAATGTATCAAGCAACATAATCAATAATAATCATAATAATAATCATATCACAATAATAATGATAATCATCATAAATAAAATAATCATCAAAATAATAATACATTATAACAATTATAATCATAATCATGTTCATGTTAATATTAAAGCATAATAATAGCAAGATCCTAGGCATGATACTAACAAGATTAATAACAAACCCTAGCATGTCACTAAACAATAAAAATCAAAGCTTTAGCCCTAACATGATACTAACATGAATAAATATTAGGAAGAATATAGGAAGCATCGTACTTTTAATCATACTTAATATTAAAGTTACCCTAGACATGATACTAGGAATTTATTGTTGTCACCCTAAACATCAAATTAAGGAAAACATCCTAACATAATACTAGGAATCAAAATAACAATCTAAGCATGATTTCTACATCATAATATCAATTAAACCATTAAAGTACTTACTTGGATGCCTCGTACCTCTTTCTAATAACAAAATACACACATTAGTAACTTCAAGGAAAATAATAATCAAACAATTAAATTAAATAATTGAAATAGAGATTTGGGACCAAACCCTCATAAATTAAAACCTTTCACGTCTAGGGCGAAGGCAACTTCGAATATGGCTAGGTGTATCAAGATCTTGTGAATGCGGAATTTTGTATTAAAAAGCAAAGTTTTAAAAAATAAAGAATGAAAGAGAAGAATGAAAGAAATTGAATGAAAAGAATGGATGGACAATTCGATTGTAGATGAATATTTGTGAATGAATGAAGAAGAGAATTGAAGATTCTTGGTGTATGAAAACGGAGTTTTTGATACGATATTTATAGAGAAAATCATCCAAAAAAGATAATTTATCAAAACAGAGTCTGAAGATCACAAAACCATCTTGGCGCCAGCCCTGGCTAATTGGCGCCAGGACCAGTGGCTAGCGCCAGGCGCCAATGGCTGGCGTCTGGCGCCAAACCTGGTTCCAGGCGCCAAGGCCTGGGGTTGGACGCCAAATTGGATTTCAACGCGTTTTCGAAAATCTGATCAGTTTACCGTACTGGAAGATAAAATAATATAATTTCCATCGAAAATGCTATTTGATCTTGATTAAAACTCTGAAGAGTCCTAATTGAATTAGGAATGATAAGACCTTCTAGAATGTTCTAGAAGACTAAAACCATTCCTAATTACATTAGGAATGATAAACTATATTAGGCCCTCCCCTAGATCATAGGGCCGTACTTAAAGCTCAAACCGGGCCCAGTTTAGTAAATTGGCCATAAATTCCTCAACATTTATCGGAATTGGGCTTATAATATATCGTTGGAAAGGTCTTTGCAAGCCCCATCCAACTACACCACTATTGGACCCATATCATGGACCAACCAAACTGGATTGGCTGTTTTCTTAAAATAAAGTTTTCAAAATCAGGGAGAAGAGAAAAGAAATAAAACTTTCCGCAACGCTAGACCTTTCCACACTTCGTTTCATTCGATTATGATTCAACGTGAAAGGTACTCATCACTGGGTTTGGTTTTGGGGAGACACAAATGGGTGTCTATAGAAGCCCCCACTTTGACTGAGTTTGGAGAAACGCAAGTTTCGAAAACGAAAGTCAAAGTAACGATAGGGACGGAGAATGATTCAGAACGTTATGCGATTCCAAATCACTCTTGTAACACCGATACCTGCAAAACTAGCATTAGTTAAACAGATAAAAGAGTTAAGAAACGCGTATCTTGCACCGTCGAGCACACGTCTCTGAAAGTAACCATATGTTGCTGTTGCTGTTGTTGTTGTTTTTTTGACGACCTCCTGCAAGCTAGAGAATGCCATCCCGCTTGAAAACCGCTACGCCTTGTAACTGCTTCCAAATTAGAAGATTGCTTCGCCTGAAACTACCTTCTCCGCTGTGATAATATTCCACGTCCAAGGGAATATCATCGAAAATTATTTCTCTTGAAATAATTCTCATCTGCATTATGATCATCTTCCATGCCTCAGGAACTATGATCGAAGACAACTTCGCCCGAAATTACCTTCAGTTGTTTGTGACAACCTTCCGCAAGCCAGGGAATGATGCCGAAGACATCTTCTCTTGAAGTCATCCTCATTTGATGCGACAATTTCCCAAAGGAAATTACCGAAGATCCACGCCTGTCGATCTTTAAAAGTTTGCTTGAACTTTGCTTTTGCTATGCCTGTACGTCGGCGCTCTTTTGCTCTGAACCTGTATGTCGGTGCCCTTTGCTTTTGAGCCAATGCTTAGGCGCTTTAAGCTTAGTGAGACGATCTTTTTATCAGGTCGATCACTTTACGTAATCAAGTCAATTACCTAATCATGTCAAATTGCTTAGAGGGGCTAACTGGCGTACCAAGGAACCCAAAATATGTTGCAGAAGGCTAGCACAACCCCAACAGGTGGCTAGATGCTTTGGCGTCGCTGAAAAACAATCAGCGCCAGCCTAAAGGCATTGGCGCCATGCGCTGGCATTGGCGTCTGGCGCCAAGCACAGAACGTGACGCCAATGCCTAGGGACTGGCGCCAGCACGGACTCTTCTTTAAATTCAATTCTCCGTTTTATTTCTTGCTCTGTTCGTCGCGAAATTGCTCCAAAGAAGTCCGAAACTTCAATTGCTCATTGCTTGCTCGTTTCTCAACCGAATTCGCTCAAATTTGTTGCAAATCAAAGCTCTTCTCATCCATATTCCCGATCTATGTAAGTTTCCTTCAAACTCACACCGGTTTTTATGAATTCTTAGCTTGTTTATTCACGAATTTCATGAAAATTCGAAACTTATAATGCTCAATTTGCTTTGTTTATCAAGTTTTATGCCATGAAATTGCTTGTTTATGTTTGTATATTGCCTTGGGAGTAATTTGAGACTTGTTTGACTCAATTTGGTGAAGAAATGAGCAATCCGCCATTGTTGGACCTCTTAAGGTCGTGAAGAACATTGTGGCTTGTTCTTGACATTTTTGCTAGCAATTCTTGTTCAATTTGTCACAATAATCACTATAGTGTTGCAAGAAATTGCTTGATTGCTTTAAAAAATGTTGTCATGCTCAATCTGAATTTGTGCTCTGTTTTAGTACTACGTACTCTGTTTTTTGCGAACATAGTATCATGCGGCTAGGCGAACCCTTAGATACTATAGAACCTTAATTTATGATGATTTTACACAATGTAGCATGGCTAGATAAAGAGGCTCAGGTTCACGGTCCCGAAACACTAGACGGGAGCATGAGCCCGTGGAGGACGACACCACACCGTCCACTTCGCTTGGTCGGTTCCCGGAGTGGGATGAGCAGACCTTGTTCTTTGCCCCTGTCTACCACATTTCCGAGAGAGTGAGACGGGGAACCAAACCTGGGAGGACACGGCATCACGGCTCTGGCTGTGACGGTCTAGGCGATTTGTATAGGATGCATATCGCCAAAGACCGAGAGACGAGACTCCTATGGGAGTCCTGCGGACTGGTTGCCTTGTTCGAGACCTCCGAGGCTATGGTCGCCTCCAGCGGGGGTCACCACGTAGTACGCGCTTTGGTGGAGTTCTTCTGGGACACCACCAACACCTTTCATTTTCCATGGGGTGAGATGATGGTCACTCCTACAGACTTCAGTCTCATCACAGGACTGGAGTTCACTTCTGTGCCGCTGCCATTCGACGGCGGTATCGATGTCTTTTCTCCAGAGGTCGAGGAGTTGTTGGGGCCGATTGCTGTTCGGGCCCGAGCTGAGGTCGAGACGACTCAGTTCAGTTCTAGGGGAATTCGCCGCTCGGCGCTGGTAGCGGCTCTTGATGACGATGCGACCACCCGAGAGCAGCGGGTGCGCATATTTGTGCTAATGTTGTTGTCAGGGACACTCTCCCCTGACAGGGGTAGTAGGGCATTGCTTTACTACCTCCCTGTTGTTCGCGATCTCCAGCGGATCGGGACTTATGACTGGGCCAGCTTGGCCTATACTGACTTCGTTCGCGCGTTGAGGGACTCGTGTCGCCATCGGTCCTTTAGGACGAATGTTGCTCTGTCTGCTTTCTGGAAAGTCGTAGAGGTAAATATTATTCCCTATAAAGTTTAGCCCTACACGTTAGTTAGCATTTACTCACTCGTTTAACTTCTTGTAGATTTGGTTCTACGAGTACTTTCCTTCCATTGCGCCGGCGAGACCATCGCCGAGGGGGTATCCGGTGAGCGCCTCTTGGGGCGGCCGCCATGTGGACCTGTCTACTGCACGTGTCCGGAGTCGGATCATCTCGGTACGACTTTTAGTGTTTATCTTGCTCTTCTGCAATGTTTTAGACATGTTCTTAACCGATTGGTATTTTTATAGGGACCTGAGGTAGTATACCGACCATGGGGTGGTTGGACAGTCCCTGGATTAGCCGCACAGTACTCTGCTGAGCGCCGCTACTTTCTGGGGACCTATGGAGCGGTTGTATACTTAGGAGAGAGAGTTGCTAGACAGCACTCCTCCGATGCTTTCGTTGTTCCTGCTCCTCCTCCACGTCATATGTTCGACGAGAGAGAGTTGTCGAGCATGGCTGAGGAGTCTAGTTCCCTCTGGCGGTCGCATGTGATCTTCGAGCGGAGTTATGCTGAGGAGTTACTTCCTTTGTTGGCTCCAGCCCCTGTACCGACCGAGGATGTGAGGGTAAGATCCTTAACTTTTTGTTTTTCGCTGAGTAGCCCCCAAGTAATACCTTACTGATTTCTTTTCGTCTTATCAGGATGGTCCTACTGAGTTTGTGCCGCCCCGTATGTCCATCCACTACCAGGGGACGTACGGGCCGATCGAGGAGATGATTTCTCCGGCTCCTGAGGGCGAGCGCTTCGTGGAGCGGTCGATTCCTCGCCACCAGACCAGGGTAAGTCTAGTTCTAATTCAGAATCTTGTATTCAGTTATCATGCATTTTTACTGACTTATTTTCCTTGACAGTCCTCACGCGAGGTGGTTTCGGCTATGGCACGATGCATAGATGCCTTCCGGAGCCAACTCGTTCGGATGAGGAACGCGGCTACCTGTCGTTGAGACGACGCTGTCCGAGAGGTAACTTTTCTTTATTTCTGCATTATGCTTCAGTTTTTTACCTTGTTTCTGATTTAATTCTTTTTGCAGGGTCAGCCGATTGCTTCTCATACCCGTACGAGGCTTGAGGGGCGGAGAGATCCGGCGAGGTCTAGCTCGAGACGTCGTCGCACTTCGTCAGGAGGTAGAGGTGGTCGTTCTGAGGCTGCTCGAGCCGACGTTGCTGAGGGCTCAGGGTCTTCTTCTGAGGGTGCTCCTGCTGCACCGGTGGGAGAGGCTACCTCGGCTTTCAGAGGTGGTGGGATGTACGAGGTTGGCTCGTCATCGCAGCAGCCTCCGCGGTCTCAGCCTCAGGTTGACTTTGGCTGGAGCGGTCTTGTTTTGAGTTTCCCTCCTCCTACGGAGGCTGGAGCTGGTGCTGAGGCCGGAGCTGGTGCTGAGGTGACTCCTCTAACGGCGCAATTTTATGGCATGATGGGCCTACGTCCTCCAGCGCCGTAGTTTGCTTCTGTATATGTTTTTTTATTTTGACTTTTTATAGAACTTTGTCTTTGACTTATTACTTAGACACTTTGTACTTTATGTTATGTTATTTAAATTTATCTATTATCTATTATTATGTTAGTGTATGTTAGTGTGTGCAAGTGTGATAACCATTTTGCGCAAAAATTCCGTCATTTTTATTATTGATGGAGGGTATTATCCGACTCTCTCCCCCAAAAAGAAAAATAAAAATAAAAATAAAACGGAGAAAAAAGCTGATATTTGAAAATTAATATAAAATTCAAAAAAAAAGAAATAAAAATAAAAATTAACTAAAAATAATTGCTATATTTAATTAATTAATAAAAAGATAGAAAAATATTTAGAAAAAATAAAAACGGGGCCATAAAGTCATTAAACCGACTCCAGTTTAATATCAAAACGCAACTGAGCACGCGTGGCTTTTCTGCTAATGTGGCGCCAGCTGGCGCCAGCCTGTGGCGCGTGGCGCCAGCCTGTGGCGCGTGGCGCCAGGCGCTACACCTAGCGTGTGGCGCCAACAGCTGATGGGTGACGCCAATTTCGGGTGTGTGACGCCAATTGACGTTGACTTCGTATTCCAGTCAGGTTGAAATTCCTCGTAATTTGTGCATAAATAGCCCCCTGCTCAGCCGAGTATTCACAAAATTCCAGCGAAAAAATTATTCTTCTCTTTTAGAAAAAATAATTATCATGTCCTTAGCCACGAAAACCTTCACCCAATATTCTCATGAATGGTGTCGATCTCTTAATGCTAGAGAAAGAAAATAATTGGATTTATTTCACTTGGGGGGAATTTATGGCATTAAAGGGGTAGATCTAGACATAGACTTCATACATACCGCTTTAGAATATTGGAACATTGATACACATTGTTTTAGAATAGGGTATGATGAAATTAGCCCTTTGCCAGAGGAATTTGGTGCTATTTTAGGCTTCCCTGCAATAGACCTGGTAGTAATCCCTAGAGTAGATGCATATTACTATAAGGATTTCGAGCGCTTTTTTAATTTGAAGGAAAGGGATTTATCAAAGATAGTAGATGGCAATGTAGTGAACTTTAAAGAATTCGCACACTGCTACTTTGATAAACCTCTTTCTGAATCTTTTCACATATATAGAAGAAGGGCGTTCTTATTCTGTATGCTTAATCAATATTGTCTTAGTAGCGGTAAAATTAATGAGGGACAATCAATTATAACCACTGTACTAGAACAAATTGAATCAGGGAGAAATCCAATGCCATTGATAGTTGGAGAGACTATGCTTAGTCTAGATGAATTGAAAAGGGACCCAAAAGCACCTCTTCGTGACTCTCCAATTTTATTACAGGTAGAAAAATAATATTTTTAATTACAGAAATCAAAAAATATATTTTTGTATTGTAATATTAATTTATTTGCATTGCAATTTTTTACAGATGTGGTTAATGGAGAGGCTAGGATTAATTAGCCCTCCGGACGACATTGAAAATTATACGCCCACTTGCTTTGTGAGAAGGAAGAAACGCATTCCCAAAATTGGGCGCCATGGGTGGAGAAAAGTCTTTGAATCACGTGATTTTGCTATCAAGTGGGTCATCCCATGGTGGAAAATAAAAAGGATGGTTGGTGTTAACAAGCAACCTTTCTGCCGTCTCCCAAGCTTGTCTCGCGTGACATATTATTATCCCTGCAGGGTAAAGAGACAATATGGCTTGCTCCAACATATTCCTTCCGGGGATCTTCGTCCTCCCTATGAGTATCCCATATCTCAAGAAGTAGATAAATTTGACACTTACTGGAGCGCTAGACCTTTATGGGAAGTGATTACCCAAAAGGTTCCCCCTTCTTTACCTAATGATGTAAAGAAGTGGTTGCTGAAGAAGTCTTCAATTGATCAGGGTAGAACCGATGTGAAGAATCGTCTAGGTGACAGGGTGACACCGGCCAAGGAACGCTTAGGTGCAAGAATTGAGTTCAAAACACCTACAATGCCTAAGAAAAAGAATACTACTAAAGACAAGGGGAAAAGGAAAGCTACAGACAAGAAGGTTTGGGTGGAAAAGAAGCATGGGGTGCTAGCTGAGGGAGAAACAATCTATTCTAAAATTGAATGTAGGTCCTCTAAAGGATGCCTACTAGCTAAAGTAATGGATGAAGAGGAGGAAACGGAAAAGAATTGGAAAAGGGCAAAGAAGGAAAAGAAAGACTAGAACATTGCTTAGCTTTAGATTCATTAGATTATTAATTTTTATTTAAAGTTAATTTATTTCAGCCTTATTTGAATTCCATTAACAATGTAATTTTATTTTATTAATTAAATTTCAGCTTTCAATTAAACTGTTACTTTAAATTTATTTTATTAAAGCAATGAAAAACTGAAAAAATTAATTTTCCAGAAATTCTTCGAGTACGGAAGTCGAAAATTTTCCGAAAAACACCGAAATTCGCCCAGATTTATTATCGAGCTGGCGCCAGTAATTGTAGATTGGCGCCAGCTATTAAGGTCTAGCGCCAGGCGCCAATACCATCGGCTGGCGCTAACGGCCTATTGTTGGCGCCAGGTTCTGCTCTGTGACGCCAGTTGCTTTTCCCACTTTTGTTGACTTCTAGTTAATTTTGGAAGCGGAGATGTTGAAATAATAAAGTGGCCGCACCCGTAATGGGTTGCCTACGTATCCTTTCGTAAGGAATCAGGCCGAACGTAGCTCTTTTGAGTGTCCTACTCAAGTAATTATGGGTAGTATTTTTTAAGTTGGTCAAGATTGGTCATGTTTGAGAATTCATTGCCATCCATATCAGTTAATTTTGCTGCACCACCTGACAGGATTGTTTTGACAATGTAGGGGCCAGACCAATTAGGTCTAAACTTTCCCCTTGGATCTAAAACATTTTTCCTTAACGCTTTTAATACCAAATCTCCTATTTTGATATTTCTTGTCTTGACCTTCTTATTAAAATGTCTAGCCATACGATTTTGATAGCACTGAGTGTGATGTAGAGCTTCTAGTCGTTTTTCGTCGAGTAGGATCAATTCTTCATATCGTGCCCTAGTCCATTCGACTTCATCGAGTTTACTCTCTAGCGCAATACGTAGAGATGGTATTTCTAGTTCGACAGGTTGTACGGCATCCATTCCATATACCAAAGAAAATGGTGTATTTCCTGTTGACGTACGGATTGACGTGCGATAACTCCACAATGCAAAGTGAAGCTTGTCAGGCCAATCCTTATAATTTTCTGTCATTTTCTCGATGATAGTCTTTAAATTCTTATTAGCTGCCTCGACTGCTCCGTTTGCTTGAGGTCTATAGGGGGACGAATGATGATGTTGGATACCATATTTATGTAGCAATTCTTCACATTCGGCTTGAAAGTGAGTTCCATTGTCACTTATCATTTCATGTGGGACTCCATATCGACAAATGATATTTCTCTCGATAAAGAGTGCTACATGTTTTGCGGTAAGTTTAGCATATGATTGCGCTTCAACCCACTTTGTAAAGTAATCAATTGCTACTAGAATAAATTCATGGCCTCCTGTCCCTAGAGGAGTGATCTTGCCAATTATGTCAATTCCCCATGTAGAGAATGGCCAAGGTGATGTGTAGGTGTAGAGCAAAGATGGAGGAACGTGTTGTAAATTGGCGTAAATTGACACTTAGGGCATCTTTTCACATATTGATGGCAGTCCCTATTCATGGTAGTCCAATAATACCCTTCTCGCATTATTTTCTGGACTAACATTTTGCCATTTACATGAGTTCCACAGACTCCTTCGTGGACCATTCTCATTATTCTTTGTGCATCCACTTTCCCTACACATAGGAGAGCTCGACCTTTAGGTACCCTTTTATGTAGCTCGTTGTCTATGAGTACATATTGAGAAGCCAAAAGCCTCAAGGCTCGTTTCGCTCTTTTGTCAGCATGAGGAGGGTATTCTCCATTGGTGACATAGTTGAGAATGTCTTTGTACCATGGTTCTTCTTCTTGTTCTTCATCTTCGTCTCGGACTGGGTCGTCGTCTTCTATAGCCTGTATATATGCTGGTTTGTGCCTTTTTTCAATAGTTAGAGGCATTTGCTCGATATCCGTGGGAATCCTAACCATTGAGGCTAATCTTGCCAAGGCATCAGCAAATTGGTTTTCTTCTCTAGGTAGATATGTGTATTCCACCTTCTCTAACTGATCGGTAAGAGTTTCCAGATAAGTTTGGTAAGGGGCTAGGCTTTCGCTCCTTACTTTCCATCTTTTAGATATTTGATTGATGATTAGAGAAGAATCTCCGAATATCCTTAATTTCTTTACTCCCAATGCCAGAGCTGTTTCAAGGCCTACCACACATGCTTCATATTCAGCAGCATTGTTGGTAACGTCAAAATCAAGCTTTATTGAGATTGGGACGTGTTCTTCTTTAGGTGATACTAATAGCACTCCGACACCACATCCCTTTTGGTTTGAGGCTCCGTCGAAATACAAGGTCCAAGTATCATCTTCGGTGACCATCAAATCTTCATCTGGAAATTCACTGCCCTGTATTGGTGTCGAGTCTTCTATTGGAAAATCTGCCAGAAAGTCTGACACCACAGATCCTTTAATAGCTTTTTGTGGCATAAACCGCACATCGAACTGGGCTAAGTTGACTATCCATCTTGAAATACGTCCATTGAGCGTTGATTTCTCGAACAAGTATTTGAGTGGATCCAATCGAGATACCACGAAAACGGTATGCACCAACATGTAATGTCTCAACTTAGTTGTGGCCCACACCAAAGCGAGGCACAATTTCTCGAGTGGTGTATAGCGTGTTTCGTATTCGAGCATCTTCTTACTTAAGTAATAGATTGCATTCTCTTTGTTTTCTACCTCTTGTGCTAGCATGGCTCCCATTGTCTCTTTGGTAACCGTCAAATATAACCTAAGGGGTATTCCGGGAAGTGCTGGCGCTAATACGGGAGGATTTGCGAGATAGGCTTTGATCCGGTCAAAGGCTTTTTGACACTCATCATCCCATATTACTGGTACGTTCTTCTTGAGCTTTTTGAAGATTGGTTCACATATCGTTGTCAGTTTTGATATGAACCTACTTATGTATTGCAACTGGCCAATGAATCCTCGAATCTGTTTCTCGGTCTTGGGCGGTGGCATCGACATGATTGCTTTAATCTTGGTTGGATCTACCTCTATTCCTCTAGAGTTTATGACGTACCCCAAGAGCTTTCCTGAGGTGACTCCGAAAGCACATTTTGATGGATTCAACCTCATACTGTATTTTCTTAACCTTTCGAAAAATTTCCTTAAGGCTACTTGATGGCCTGGACGATCCTTGGATTTCACAATCATGTTGTCGACATATACTTCAACTTCTTTGTGCATCATGTCATGGAGTAAGGCAGTTGCTGCACGTTGGTAAGTAGCACCTGCGTTTTTCAACCTAAATGGCATTACCGTGTAACAGTAAGTGCCCCATGGTGTGATGAAAGTTGTCTTCTCCATGTCTTCTTCCGCCATGAGAATCTGATTGTACCCTGCGTATCCGTCCATGAATGAGAGAAGCGCGTGGTTTGCTGTATTGTCTACCAGAATGTCGATGTGTGGCAAAGGGAAGTTGTCCTTTGGACTTGCCTTGTTTAGATCTCGATAGTCGACACACATCCTTACCCTTCCGTCTTTTTTTGGAACTGGGACGACGTTGGCGACCCATTCGGGATATTTAGATACCTTGATGAAACCTGCAGTTATTTGTTTTTGAACTTCTTCTTTTATTTTAAGTGCTACGTCGGGTTTCATTTGACGCAACTTTTGTTTTACAGATTTCATTCCTGGAATTAGTGGTATAGTGTGTTGAGCTATTTCTCTGTTAATTCCTGGCATATCTTCATATGACCAAGCAAATACATTGATAAATTCTTTAAGCAAGTTAATTAAATCGGTTCTTTCTTGTTTATTCAACGTTAGTCCGATTTTAAGTTCTCTTTTATGAGTTGAATCATTTGAGATGTCAACTGTTTCGGTCTCTTCAATTATCGGTGTTTTCTTTTCAAGTGTTTCCATTGCTTTAATAAATTCTTTATCTCTTTCATCGTTAGCTAAGCGATGTTCGTCATCTTGGGTTAGGGAAGAACACGAGAAGTAAGAAGAATGAGCGATATTATTATACTCTGAGATCATTACATCAAAGAGTGATATGTCCTCAGGGACTGGATCACTAACTATCCTAGGAGAAGAAATAGGAAGGGGAGGCATTATAGCTAAAGACCTAGAAGACTCTACAGGGAAAGACTCTGACTCTGACGATTCTTCAAACATTGGCCCTTGTCCTGTCGTGATTGATATCTTCCTCCCACTCGGAGTGGTCACCTTGATAGTCTTGCGCCACCCTTGCAGTGATCCTTCAGTTGGAGTAATTAGCTTTGAGGGGTCGAAGTTTTCACTTTGTAGGACCGTTTGAATGAGTGAGGAGTTGTCTTCCTCATAAGTTGACTCATTCTTTTCTCGTCCAAACAGTGATCCCATGACGTTAAAGTCAAAGCATGGGGGTGCTTTCTCCTTATGGACGGGAGTTGGGATTTCGTCAGTGAAGTAGCAATCCAAGAAAATCTCGAATCCTGGTTGTCGTATGCCATTTACAACAAATGGTTCGGGAAATTCGTGGCATGGATAGTCTTCTCCTTCTTTTATAAACTGACCATTAAGCGTAAGAGGGTACTGATCCATTGGAATTGCTTTCTTTTGAACGCGAGCGTCCCTACGTGCTTTCAATTTGTCCTGGGCTCGCTTGAGATCTTTCCGAGTCGGTTCGAAACCAAGTCCGAAAGTATCTAGTTTAGGGAGGCCAGGTGACTCTATCGATTTTGCTAGCCCCTTCTTCTTTCCTAAGGTCATCCCAGGGAAGTGTCCTTGTTTCTTCAGCATAGTGTTGATAATCATGTTGGAATGGGGGTCGTGGCAAAGAGATGTCCTTTCATCCTCTTGGATTAAGGAGACTTCTTCGTTAAAGCCCCATAGGTCTTCATCATCTTCGTCGTGCTCTACGTTAATGATTGGATTCTCTATTGATTTGATCCTCATTGGCGAAGCATCAATGGTGATGGGGATTCCTCCAACTATGGCTTTCACTTGTTGGTGGAGAGATGAAGGGACGGCCTTTAGATCATGGAGCCAAGGGAGTCCTAACAACAGATTGAATGAGGCTTTGATGTCCACCACTTGAAAGGTAGTAGCATGTTCTATTGCTCCTGCCGTCACATTTAGGGTTATTTTGCCAAGAGCTTGACGTCGAGTATTATCGTAAGCTCTTATTCCTTGTGTGGACGGAGTTAAATCCTCATCCCTTATGCCAAGCATCCTTGCAGTCCTAAGTGGACAGACATTAATAGCCGATCCATTGTCTACAAGAGTCATGGGAACATTCATCCTTTTGCAGACTACCGTGAGGTTTAATGCCTTGTAGTGTTTGTCACCTTCCGGGGGTAAATCTTTATCAGAGAAGGTGATTAGATTAATCGGACTAGGAAGGTCACTCGTGAGGAAGTTAGTTAGTCCCTCAGGAGTGGTGTCAGAATCTATCCCGATTTTATCCAAAGCATTCATCACAGCCAACCTATGTTCTCGAGATGTTGCTAGAAGCTTCCATACGTTCATCTCAACTTTTGTCTTCTTGAATTTTTTAACGATGTCATTGTCTTCGATGATAGGTATGGGAATTTGTTGTACAGTAGGCATAGGTTGTGTTGAAACGGGAGGTTGCATTCTCCCAGATCTTGTGAGGACGTCTATTGATGAATCTTCTTCAGCCCAAATGTCGTCCGTGGTGTATGATACAGAAGGTGAAGGTCCTACTATGTCTTTTAGATAGACATCTTCTTCATCACTGTCCCATACTCCATTAACATTTATGTCCTCTTCTTGTTGGACTTGGACTAATTCTTTTCTATCAATCATTTTCTGCACCAAATCCTTGAACTTGAAGCAGTTTTCTAGGGTGTGTCCTCCTGACTGATGGTATTGACAGTAATATCTATCTGTCCTCTTTAATGATTCAAATGGTCTCGGTTCGAGAGGTTTGACCTTGCCACTCCCGGAGAGCATTTCAAACATTTGTGCATACGGGATCCCAATTGGAGTATAAAGTTTATTGCTCTTCTTGGGTCTTTCGGTGACTTGTAAGGGAAAATATTTTGCCTCATGAGTCGTTTTTACTGGTGTGAATTCTCTCTTAGATTCTTCATCATATTTCTTGTGAAGTTCATTCATAATTTTGAGAGTTTCACGTAACAGCTGCGATGTCTCCCTCATAAACAGTGTGAGCACTCGTGTGTCTACCTCATTTGCTGGTTCTGGAAGATTATCTTTGACATCAAAGAAGATCTCTTCTTCTTCCTCTTCGACATTGGTTGCTTTGACAGGCTTAATGAGAGATGAGGGGTCAACTTCGCTTTCTTCATCAGAGATAGCCAAAGTATGAGCTAGAGGTGCATTGTCAATACTTGGCTTCTTACTGGCAGGGGGCAACGACAGCTTGTTATTGTCAATTAGGTCTTGGATAGCTTCCTTAAGCTTCCAACAGCTTTCAGTAGAATGGCCCCTACCTTGATGATATTTGCAATGTGCATTGGGGTTCCAATTAGGCGACCTCTTCTCGACTGGTGGATCTCCAAACGGTCCAATGGGAGTTATAAGACCTTTTGCATTTAGTCGATCAAACGCGGTGTCATAACTCATGCCAATAGGAGTGAAGTTTCTCCTAAACGGTTTCTTTTGTCCTTGATTTTTCATGGCGAGGACTTCTCCTAGGTTAAAGGCGCTAACATTATTTGAGTGGGCGGTTTTGGAAGAAGAAGGATTGTCGTTCTTCTTTCCTTTCCAGCCACTGTTGGAGTTATTGTTGGCAGCTTTGGATTTAGCCAAGTCATCTTCAATATTAATCCCAATATCATAAACAGCCTTAAAGGTATGAAGGTTATTTTGATATTTAAGATGTTTTGAATATTTCTCTTGGAGATTTTTAATGAACAGTCTCACGGACTCTTTCTCACTTGGTACCTCAATCATTTTAGCTGAGGTTTCTCTCCACTTGTTAAAGAAAGATGTGAAGCCTTCATTTTCCTTCTGTTTGAGGATTTCAAGTTCTCTATGGTCAGTTTCGACTTGAATGTTGCACTTGTACCTATCAACGAAAGCGTTTGCTATGGATTCCCAGGTAGAAGTCTTTTCTTTTTCAAGAGAAGAACCATTGTTGGCAAACGGTCTCGAGAGATAGCAAGAACAGAGAAGGGAAGACTTTCTTATCGATACCCTTGATACTCATTATTGTTTCAAACGCTCTTAGATGGAAGTATGGGTTGTCGATTGCCCTGAACTTTGGGATGTCGTTGGCACTGAACTTCTGCGGAAGAAGATCTTTATCCACCGAGACTCCTTGGGATGTGAGTTCTTGAAACTTGTAGTCGCTGGACAACTTGCTTAGGCTCTCTTGCATGAGGTCCATTTGTTGTTGCTTCACGGGATCCTCGATCTTAAGTGCGAGAAGCTTCAGTGTCTCAGTTACAGTAGCCAGTTGGTTCTTGAGATCGTTAACTTCTTCCTGAGTTGCCATTATGACTCTTGCTTTCCTCTTGCGGGCTATAGGTTTGTCGAAAAGTTGGACTTGTACGAAGAGGTTATCTTTGATTAATCGTCCTTCCTTTCTTGACCACGCGCTGTAAAGCCAATTTGCGTTTTAATTACTTGACTCGAATCAATTTGACTTTATGGTTTTTTTTAAAAAAAAAAGTAAAAAGAATGCATGTTCTTAGGGAGCAATAATGTATATGTGTTTAGGGAACTTAAGTATTATTATTTATTGGAGGATTAATATCCGAATTACCCCCCTAAAAAAAAATGACGAAAACGACGCGCGCACACAAGACTTTCTTAATCATGATCAAAACATGTGTATTGGTGTGTGTATTGAGTGTAAGTGACATGTTTGGACTCTTGTGTAAGACCATGGGACTTAGTGCCGAAACTCGAACATTAATTTAATTAAGCATTATAAATCGAGTTAAACATAAAACTGACTAAATAGACATTAGGTGATGACTCGACAAATAATCCGAACTGTCGGCCAAGCGACAGGACTGGCGTCACAATATGGTGATTAGCGCCAGACTTTTTATTAAATGTCTGGCGCTACACACCATACAGTGGCGCTACAACACATATTTTGGCACCAACATTGGAGCCTCGGTCTGGGACTGTTTTCGGTATTATTAGTCAATTGGGGCATGCCTAAAGTCGTACTAGGTCGATTCCGATTAAAAGAAGAAAAAACTTTATTGACTCAAATTAATTAATTAATTAATTAATTAATTAGGCAAAGTTCTTTTAAGTCATCACTTATAATCTCAGCACAAATCAACAAACGGTTAAGAGGAGCATAGAATATATATGCACAACAAATAATGCACAATTAGTCAAATAGGCACGATATGATGCAATGAGTTCGCAACCTAACCATGGCTCTAGTTCTCTAAAGTTCGGGATATGGTTTAGTCAAATAGGGTCCATGGTTAATTGTCCAGATGCACCGCGTAGAAGCCTAACCGTGAAGGGTTAACGCGTGTGGATAGGACACCGCGAGTCTTTAGAAAAAAAACTCACTTCCATGGTTTGGTGAATTCAACCTCTCAGATGTACCCTTTGTTGCCAGGAGCGTTCAATCGGGTAGATAGAACATGAATTCCCAGAGGGTTATGTCCATATGTAGAACACATATGGGTTTCAGAAAAGTGAGAAAAAATTCAATCAGGAAGTAGGATCGAGCAAACAATACGAAAAACCGGTCGAAATTAGAACGCATATTTCTGGCTCGGTATTGGGGGAAATTGGCGCCAGCAAACAGAGACTGGCGCCAACTTTTAACTGTAGCGCCTGGCGCCAATACTGGCGTCTGGCGCTACGGCTAAAAGTTTGGCGCCAAGCTCTGGCCCCTGACGCTACTTCCCACATGCCTCAGCAACTTTCTGTGCTCAATAAAATCATCAAGTTTCGCGCGGTGTTATTTCAGTCCTAGTTGTGAAAGACATTTCTCAAATTTCCTACGTGTAAAATCCTATGTTTTTGACTCATTACGGATGGTCTTTCCAATGAGAACCTTTTTTTATGCATATGACAATAATGTTAATCAAAATTACGCACATGAAATACTTAGAACTTTTCGAGTCTCATCCACTCATTATAAATCATTGCCGAAACAAATTCAGGAATTAAAATAGAAATCCTCCCCAGTGGAGTCGCCAAAAACTGTAGGGAATAGTTTCAAGCCTTTAAAAATCCCACTAGCTTGAACCCCACTGTGATCATACACTAAAGTACGGTGGCGTCCAAAAGGGAAGAAGATAGAGCAAAAGAGTCGCCAACAAGTTTTTAAGGAACTTGTAAACCGTTCACGAGGTGAAGGTTACACCCCTTAACGATCCAAGAGATCGTCAACTCCATAAGGTCATGAACCAAATAAGGGTTCGGGGATGATGGTACAAATCCAACCTAAAAGAGATTGAACCTGCCCTAATAATAGGCCTCTACTTTATTCTGCTCGTATTCATGTGCGCTTTCTGACTAACATGCAATCAATAGGATTAACCCTAAACCTGTTTAATCTATGTTGGTTGAATTTAATGCACAAATAAACTATTATTGGCGATCACTTGAATTATAATCACAATTAACCCTAACAATATTATTAATTATCTTATTAAGTGTGATTGCAAGTACAAATTCCCTTTAAACATGCATGAAAGGTGTGATCAAGCAATAAAGAATAAATAATGTATCAAGCAACATAATCAATAATGATCATAATAATAATCATATCATAATAATAATCATAATCATCATAAATAAAATAATCATCAAAATAATAATAAATTATAACAATTATAATCATAATCATGTTCATGTTAATATTAAAGCATAATAATAGCAAGATCCTAGGCATGATACTAACAAGATTAATAACAAACCCTAGCATGTCACTAAACAATAAAAATCAAAGCTTTAGCCCTAACATGATACTAACATGAATAAATATTAGGAAGAATATAGGAAGTATTGTACTTTTAATCATACTTAATATTAAAGTTACCCTAGACATGATACTAGGAATTTATTGTTGTCACCCTAAACATCAAATTAAGGAAAACATCCTAACATAATACTAGGAATCAAAATAACAATCTAAGCATGATTTCTACATCATAATATCAATTAAACCATTAAAGTACTTACTTGGATGCCTCGTACCTCTTTCTAATAACAAAATACACACATTAGTAACTTCAAGGAAAATAATAATCAAACAATTAAATTAAATAATTGAAATAGAGATTTGGGACCAAACCCTTAGAAATTAAAACCTTTCACGTATAGGGCGAAGGCAACTTCGAATATGGCTAGGTGTATCAAGATCTTGTGAATGCGGAATTTTGTATTAAAAAGCAAAGTTTTAAAAAATAAAGAATGAAAGAGAAGAATGAAAGAAATTGAATGAAAAGAATGGATGGACAATTCGATTGTAGATGAATATTTGTGAATGATTTGTGAATGAATGAAGAAGAGAATTGAAGATTCTTGGTGTATGAAAACGGAGTTTTTGATACGATATTTATAGAGAAAATCATCCAAAAAAGATAATTTATCAAAACAGAGTCTGAAGATCACAAAACCATCTTGGCGCCAGCCCTGGCTAATTGGCGCCAGGACCAGTGGCTAGCGCCAGACGCCAATGGCTGGCGTCTGGCGCCAAACCTGGTTCCAGGCGCCAAGGCCTGGGGTTGGACGCCAAATTGGATTTCAACGCGTTTTCGAAAATCTGATCAGTTTACCGTACTGGAAGATAAAATAATATAATTTCCATCGAAAATGCTATTTGATCTTGATTAAAACTCTGAAGAGTCCTAATTGAATTAGGAATGATAAGACCTTCTAGAATGTTCTAGAATACTAAAATCATTCCTAATTACATTAGGAATGATAAACTATATTAGGCCCTCCCCTAGATCATAGGGCCGTACTTAAAGCTCAAACCGGGCCCAGTTTAGTAAATTGGCCATAAATTCCTCAACATTTATCGGAATTGGGCTTATAATATATCGTTGGAAAGGTCTTTGCAAGCCCCATCCAACTACACCACTATTGGACCCATATCATGGACTAACCAAACTGGATTGGCTGTTTTCTTAAAATAAAGTTTTCAAAATCAGGGAGAAGAGAAAAGAAATAAAACTTTCCGCAACGCTAGACCTTTCCACACTTCGTTTCATTCGATTATGATTCAACGTGAAAGGTACTCATCACTGGGTTTGGTTTTGGGGAGACACAAATGGGTGTCTACAGATACACATAAAAACACAAGGAAAATCCCAATAATATTGTACATAACCAATTTTGTATGCTGCAATAATTTTGGTCACTGTTGTTGTAATCGTTGTCCTCGTTGTTGCAGTAGTCATTGTTGTTGATGTTGCAGTAGTTATTGTTATCATCGCTGTTGTTGCTACGGCTACCCTTCTCGTGGTCATGGTTGTAGTGGTCCCAATACCATTTCAATGGGTAACCAACTGCTGAATCATCTTCACCTTTGTTTTCTAGAATCATCAATCTTTTATTTCACTATTAAACATCAAATTATCAAATCCATCTCCAAATAATTTGTATTCGGAACAATTATACAAATCAAACGTACAATTAAACACGGAAACAATTTATAAATCAATTTCAATTTTTAAATGAAAAGGCTTCTAATCAAAATAAATAAACTACAAATCAAACTATCCTAAATTTGAACAACGAATCAATAATTCAACAAAGATCATCAAACAAGTTATAGATTACCTGAAACGGCGAGACTCCGTCAGTAGAAACGGACGGTGAGATTGCGGGATCAACGCGGATGACGGACAGATAAAGTTTGAAGAGAGAGGAAAAAGGTTCAGGGATTTGGGAAACAGTAATCAATAACATACATACAATACGAATACATATCATATCATATAACTAATATATAAAGCTATAACTAATATATAAAGCTAAACTTTTATCCAGGTTACGAGACAACAACACTTGGCGTTACAACTTTTTGCCAAGTGTCGCGCTAGATAGATTTAAATAGAATTCATAAGATAAAAAAAAAAAAGAAATTATTTTAGAATTATATTTGGATAAAATTTTAAGATAAAATTGTTAGTTTAAAGTTTTATTTTCAATAAAATATCAATATTTCAGATGTACAAATTGAATTATAATTTTTTTTTTTTTTTAAATATTAGATTATAATTCTAAAAAAATTATCATATAAATTTATTTTTTATATCATAATTTTTTTTAGAGCGAAGGATTTAGTTCAAAGCGTAAATCATCAATTTATAATATATATTACTCGATTAAAATAATATACTTCACAATCTAATAGAGTTTTATAACTGTGTAGACCTGTCAATTAGGGTCGGGTCATGAGTCATCTCAGATTGGGTCACTTTAGGTTACGAGTCAAAATATGTTCAACCATTTCCCAAAGTTTTGGATTTGGGTCAACCCAACGGGTTTTGAACATTTATTTTATTTAGATTTTTTTTTGCTAATTTTTTAAATGGGTTTTTCTAAGCTATACCCCTAAGGTATTCGAGTTTCTAAGGTGTACCCATGCTGTTTCAAGTTTCTAAGTTGTGCCCCTCAACTCACTACCATTAATGAATGGTACCCTCCTTGGGACTTCCACGTCACTTAAAGTTAACTATAAATTTAATAGAAAGATGATAAAAGGTAAGGAAATGGTAGGAGAAAGAAATCTTAGCCACCGCAACCTTAATAATGAAAACTGAAGCCACGAAATCACACTCTCAATTAACTTTTAAATAACTAATAAGAGTACATTTTAGTATTGATAAGGAGTTGAAGGACACTACTTAGAAACTTGAAAAAGCATGGGTACACCTTAGAAACTCGAATACCTTAAGGGTATAGCTTAGAAAAACCCAATTTTTTTTTAATGTATTAATTCAAACATTTCCACTAACATTATTATTAGTCATTAAATGCCTTTTACAAAAACACATCAATTCCTAACTAATTCTGTATCAATGATATATTTTAAATTTTGACATATAGATTAAAAATTTATCTTAAAATACAATAAGTAACCCGGGTATTGCACAGGGCACAAAACTAGTAACTAATATATAAAGTTAAACTTTTAGTCAGGCGACGAGGCAGCGACACTTGGCGTTCTAACTTTTCGCCAAGTGTCGTGCCACGTAGAATAGAGTTATATAGATTTCAATTTGTAGGATAAAAAAGTTAGTTTATAATTTTATTTTCAATCAAATTTGGATAGAATTTTAGAATAAAATTGTTAATTTAGAGTTTTATTTTTGTTAAAGTACCTCTATTTAATATGTGCAAATTGAATTATAATTTATTCAAAAAATAATTAGATTATATATAACTCTCATAAATTATCATACTTCGTATAAATTTAATTTTGTATCATAATATTTTTCATGAGCGAAGAAATTAGTTCAAAATGTACTACATCCATTGTTTATAATACATTCTAATCAAGTAAAATAATATACTTCACAATATATCTTAAAATTCAATAAACAACCTGGGCATCGCACGGGCACAAAACTAGTACAATTATATATACTTGTATATAACTATTAAAAAAAAATAAAAAATTACCAAACACCATTCCTTATGGAGATTGGAATTACCAAATTGCCCATATATTTTCACTCTTTTTTTTTTTTTCTTTTTCCTTAATTTACTCCCAGTCTCTCAAATTGGTTCTCTTACAATTATCTTGCGATATTAAAGGGAGCTGTTGCAGTCGGCGGAATCATGGTGCTCTCGTCATCTATGATGTTTTACAAGTAGCTTAAACCCTAATTATGGCTGATTAATTAGTACAACCATTAAATTTGATGATTTTCGCCTATTATTAGGATTATCTTGGTTAATTTATTTTCTTCTGTATTGTCTTGTTATTAAATTTTTAGAAAATTAAATTATTGGAGAGGTTGGGAATTTTGAAGCTTTGGTTTGTAGTGATCATTATTGGGTTTTTGTTTGGATTTTTGATAATTGAGCTGTATTTTTTTGTTAGTTTTTTTTAGTAATGAAGACATTATGATGAATAAATTTACATGCTTTTTTTAAAAAAATAAAAAATAAAAAATTGTTTTTACATGGTTTTTATTAAAAATGATTAAAGTAAGTAAATTCCCTACTTGGACTAGGAGTTATTTAAATGTGATGCAAGTAATATATCTAAAGATTAGTTATTCAGTAATCTCAACCAGCAGCAGGAATTGTGATAGGCATGGGGATTATTGGGGGAAGTGTTGAGCGATTCTATAGGAAATAATCCCTTCCGTATTCCATTATTAGAAAGTGTATAAATACAAAGATTACACAAAGCACTAAGCTATGATTAATAAGGGGTGTGAACATAAACATAATAAATACAAAGGGTTAAAGGGGAATGAACCTAGAGAATATACATCTAGAAATTACACAAGTATTTACATAGTCTAATATACCCCCGCAGTCGAAGCGGGAGATTCACGAACGCTAAGACTGTTTCAAAAGTCTTCAAAGAGGAGTTGCGGAAGACCTTTGGTGAAGATGTCCGCAATTTGATATCGAGAGGGAACATGAAGAACACGAACTTGACCAAGAGCAACCTTTTCACGCACAAAGTGGATGTCCATCTCGATGTGCTTGGTTCGTTGATGTTGAACCGAGTTGCATGAGAGATAAACGGCACTAACATTGTCACAATAAACAATCGTGGCTTTCTTAATGGGACAATGAAGCTCGAGAAGGAGATTGCGAAGCCAACAAGATTCGGCAACGACATTAGCAACACCACGGTATTCGGCTTCCGCACTTGACTTGGAGAGAGTGGGCTGCCATTTGTCAGACCATGAGATTAAATTTTCCCCGAGATAGACGCAATAACCGAAGGTCGATCGGCGCGTATCTGGCATCCACCCCAGTCCGCGTCCGAGTAAGAAATAAGGCCGGTTGTAGGTGAGGCGTAAAGGTGCAGCCCGTAGGAGAGGGCGCCTTGAAGATATCGTAAGATGCGTCGAATGGAAACCATGTGTTCCTTCCTAGGGTCGTGCATATATAAGCAGATTTGTTGAACTGCGTATGAGATATCCGGGCGGGTTAAAGTCAAGTATTGAAGCGCGCCGGCAAGACTCCGATATAATGTCGGGTCATCGGTGGGAGGCCCGGATGAGGCGCTTAATTTTTCCTTGGTGTCTACCGGTGTTGCCGATGGTTTACATGAAGACATATTAGCCCGAGCTATAATATCCGCGGCATAAGATTTTTGGGACAAAAACATACCACCCGAATGCCGAGTAACCGAGATACCGAGGAAGGAGCTTAGGGGCCCGAGATCAGTCATAGAAAATTCGGAGCACAAACGGGCCATAATAGATAGTCGGAGATCATCGGATGAGGAAGTGAGAATAATATAATCGACATAGAGGAGGATGTATGCCAAATCCTTGCCATGAGAGTAGATGAAGAGAGAGTTGTCTGATTTACTATGAGAGAAGCCAATTGTAGCAACAAAGGAGGCAAAACGGTAGTACCAAGCCCGAGGAGCTTGTTTGAACCCATAAAGAGCCTTCTTAAGAAGACAGACATGACCCGGTTTGTTTTTGTCACGGAGGCCCGGTGGTTGGTGCATGTAGACAGTTTCAGAAATATCACCATTCAAGAAAGCATTTTTTATGTCCATTTGGTGAATGGACCAAGACTTAGAAAGAGCAATGCTAAGAACAGTCCGAATTGTCGCCGGTTTGACCACTGGACTAAAAATTTCATCACAATCGACCTCCACCTGTTGATTCCTGCCATTAACCACAAGACGGGCTTTGTGCCTCTCAAAAACACCATTAGCATCCTTTTTATGTTTATAAAGCCACAGGCAAGGAATAACATTAACATTCGGAGGACGGGGCACCAACTCCCACGTCTTAATTAGTTTTAATTAGAGCATCGAATTCAACCATCATGGCATTTTTCCAATTCGGATCGGAAAGGGAAGCAATGGGATTTTTTGGTAAAGAGGAGAAGTAGTCTGACAATTAAGATCAAAAATATTTTTGGGTTTATAAATCCCATGAGAGCTCCTGGTTCGTACAGCCAAAGGGGGAGGGGGGGCTTGCTTGGACGCTAACCCAACTAAGTGTGGGCCGGATTAGAAGGTGGGGGTGTAGGGTGGGCCTGATCAGTTGGGCTAAGAGGAGTGTTGATAGGTAAAGACCCAAAATGGGTTGGAGTGGGGTGAGCAAGAGTGGGTCGTGAGGAGGGAGAGCCCACAGAAGGAGAGGGGGTTGGGCGGTCTGGTGAACCGAAAGTGGGAGGATTGTGGGCTGAGTTTTGTTGGGTCGTGGGAGAGAGAGGGGGGGAGGCACGTGGGCCTTTGTAGTAGTGCTGGGCTGATGTTGCATTTGTTGGACTAAAAAAAGGGGAAAGACCATCATCAAGGAAGTCATAGTCCGTAGGTGAGGGAGTGTGAATTTTGGCAAAAGGGAATTGTGTTTCTACGTGACGGGAGATGAAGATTTTTCGAGTTGACATGTCATAGCACTTATAACCACGATGATTAGGAGGGTAACCTAATAATACACAAGGTGTGGAACGGGGTTGGAGTTTGTTGATGGTGGTAGAGGGAAAGAGAGGGTAACAAAGGCATCCAAAAACCCGTAAGTGAGAGTAGGAAGGGTTTTGTTGAAATAGGATAAATGTTGGTGAATCGTAGGCTAGAATTTTTGTGGGGAGAATGTTGTGGAGATAAGTTGCCATTTGAAGGGCATGATGCCAAAATGAAGGTGGCATGGAAGAGTGAGCAAGAAGGGTACGGATGGTATTACTAATAGAACGAATTTTTCTCAGCTCTCGGCCTTGCCATTTTGAGGAGAGGTGTGAGGGCAAGAGAAGCGGAAGACCATATCATGAGAAACACAAAAATTACGAAAAGAATCATTATCATACTCTCCACCATTATCACATTGAAAACATTTAACATTACACTCAAATTGAGTATTAGCATAAGCATTTAATTGAAGGAAGAGAGAATGAACTTGAGACTTTCTAGCAATTGGAAAGGTCCAAAGAAAATTAGTATAATCGTCCAAAAATAGAACATATTAGTGATGTCCCGCTCTACTTAGTTTAGGAGAGGTTCAAATGTCACTATGCAAAATGTCAAATGGCAAAGTAGTACAAGTAGTGGATGAGTAAAAAGGAAGTTTCACATGTTTTCCAAAAATACAAGAAGAACAAACAGTAGATTTCAAATTTTTATTACATTGAATAAAATCATTCTTCTTGAGAGAATCCAAAACAAGAGAACCGAGGTGGCCTAAACGGTCATGCCACAAAGTAGAAGAGAGAGCGGCAAGGGCGGTGGGTGGTGAGGCTTGAGTGGCGGTGGAAGTGAAAGGATATAGCTCCCCCGAACTATCACATCTCACACGGGTGGTCCCCGTCCGAAGGTCCTTCACAGAAAAACCAAATGGATCAAATTCAATGGATACTAAGTTGTCACAAGTGAATTTTCGGACAGAAATCAGATTTTTTTTATGAGGTTGGGGGCATGGAGAACATTTTTTAAAGTGAAGGGAGGGAGGGAAGATTGACCATAACCACGAATAGGAATGCCACTACCATTACCAACAATAATATTTCGATTATTGCTCAAATTAAAATAAGACGAGAGAGTACCTTGTTGAGAAGTCATGTGAGAAGTGGCTCCGGTATCCATATACCAATTCTCATCGGGAGGAGTCAAAGAGAGGGTGTGAAGAGCAGCTTCGACATCCGTAGATGCATATCCAACCGAAGAAGGCGCTTGAGCAGAGAAGGCAGCTTGTTGGTGCTGTTGGGGTCGTGGTCCTAAAATTCCGGGCTGATGCGGCCTAGGACCAGCAAGGGGACGCTGCCATTGGGAGGTTGGATATGGGAATGGTGGGATAGCCCATGGGGAAGGAGCCCAGGCAGCCCAAGGTGGGAATTGCCACCCTTGAGTGCCGTTCCATTATGGAGGCAGAGGAGATTGGGGTTGTTGGTGTTGTTGTTGTTGCTCGTAGCCATGGCCACCACGACCCTTGTGGTTCCGGCCACCGTTGTTGCGCCCCTTGTTGTTGCCACCGCGACCACCATCGCGGCCACCATTAAATTGCTTCTGCTGATTTCGATTGCCATTGTGAGGAGAAGAGGAGTGAAATTCATGGTTGGGTGAAGAATTACCCGCAACAAGGAGAGCAGAACACGTAGCATTGGCTTCATTAGAAGCTTGATTGGCTTGTCGAGACTCTTCCAATAAAAGTATCGATCGAGATTTTTGAAAAGGAACAGGAGGGTCGGATTGTTGGAGCAGAGCAGCAACATTGTCATACGCCTTTGGAAGGCCACGGATGAGAGTGATGACAAGACGATGATCGGAAACCTTGGCCCCAACATTGGCGAGTTGATCCGCAAGCATCTTAATATGTTAACAGTAGGCAGAGATGTTAGGAAAGTTGTTCAAATCAATTTGAGAAAATTCAGTTTCGAGTTGAACGGCACGATTTGTTTAATTATCCTGGAAAACATCTTTCAATCTACCCCACGCAGCCTCGGCAGTGGAGTCCGGTTCAAGGATGGTATTGAGAAAGTCGTTGGATATGGTGCTATATATCCATTGGAGAACGATAGCATCGAGGCAAGCCCAAAGTTCAGGGTCTCTGTTTTTGACAGAGAAGAAGAGTCATCGGTGTTGTCAGGGGAGGGAAGAATATGATCCAACACTTGATGAGCACGAGCGTTAATCTTGAATAGATCGACCCAGGAGATGTACTGAGCACGGTCCATCTGAAGAACAATGGGAATTACGCTCTTTATATTGTTGACAGTGAAGGCGGGATGAAAGGCGGAAGCTTTTGGAGCTTTTGGTGAGTCACCCATGGTGAAAAGAGGATCGGCTAGAGGAAGAAGAAAGGAGAGGAGAGAAGATAGAGAGGGAAAAACTAGCCTGATACCATATAGGAAATAATCCCTTCCGTATTCCATTATTGGAAAGTGTATAAATACAAAGATTACACAAAGCACTAAGCTATGATTAAGGGGTGTGAACATAAACATAATAAATACAAAGGGTTAAAGGGGAGTGAACCTAGAGAATATACATCTAGAAAATACACAAGTATTTACATAGTCTAATAGATTCAATATGGAATAGAATGAATGTGAGGTTATGGAATTGATACTGTTATATCGATTGTGGTACTATAAGCAATGAGAATAACAACGGGAAGGGTTCTTTATTCAGGATGAAGTAGGATAATTTAAGTAAGTGCAGGAAAGTGGAAAGATTACTAGGTTTCTCTCTGATTTCTTTAGCTTTCATTATGTCAAAAAGCTGATCAGGTTGGTGTGAATAGAGGTCAGGAATCTGTATAAAAGCATTGAGCTCTACTTAGAAGAAATTCGAATGATTTGGCTGTGAGAAATTTGAGAGAAGTGTCAGGAAACTTGCCGTGTAATAGAATTTTTTCCTGCTAACATGGAGTGAATGTGACCGATCTGTGATGCAGTAACTTTGGACTTTTTGCTAGGGTTCCATGAAGAGGCTAAGTAACATTTTGTACATGTTCTGTTGTAATGGGAATAGTCTTTGCACATATAAGTATATCTTAACACTATTGCTTCCCGTAAAAAAAAAATTAAAAAAAAAACCATTGCTAACATGATGAATTGGTCACTGCTAGAGTAGTTAAACATCTCTCATTATTAATTTACTTAATTTAATTAAATTCATAAATAGGAGAGCTTAGTGTTTCTTCCTCCCCGCTCCGTTCGATGTTGACCTTGCATAATCATAGTTCATCTACTAAAACTCTGAATATGAATAAGAGAACATTCTTGCAAATGTGAAAACGATCAGGAAAATTATAAGGGCCTTTTAAATTTTGTAAATGATGTTTAAGTTTGATTGCCTTGTTTACAGATGCTCAAAATTTGAGGTTCTTTTAATTAAAAGCAGCAAAAGTGTCTCTGAGGCGGCTATGATGGAGGTGGCTAAGAGGTGCCCTATGCTGAAAAAACTCAATATTAGCTTTTGCCATAGTTCCATGAGATCTCTCATAAATCTCTATCATCAAGCGGGAGAAATTATCCCCATCTGAAGATACTGAAATGCAATTTTATGAACTTGCTGGATTCTTTGTAGCATAGGGGAATTGTACCAAATGAATACCTCAATGCTTGCCCCCAAGACTTTGATTCTGAAGCTGCTACCATTAGTAAATTCATGCCTAATTTAGAGCATCTTGTTAATTAACTCATTCCAGGTTGTCAGAAGGCTGACAACCTGGAATGAGTTAATCTGAAGGCTATTAATTTAGAGCATCTTCCAGCCATTGCTTTTGCTAAGATTATTTCAGTAATTGTTCTACTATGTGTTCTTCCTGCCATTGCTTTTGCTGCTAGGCCTGAGAAATTGCCTTTCTGCGTACCTGGTTGAGTTTACTGTGACCCTTGTAAGGCTGGGTTTGAGACCCCCACTTCTACTTATCTTTAAGGTTGGTCTCTTTATTTCGCTTTCCTACTCCGGACTTACTACTTTTGCTCATGTTTTTGTGTTAAATCTACTTTATTTCATGCTTGTTTTCTTAGATTTGTTGTGTTTAAGTAGGATTTGATGTGAATGCAAGTGTTTGAAGCAAGTGTAGTACTGTCATGATCTTGACTGTGTTTATATTTTATACATTGATTGAGATTATATATATATATATATATATATATATATATATATATATATATATATATATATATATATATATATATATATATATATATATATATATATCTACCTCCGTTACCTATTATTTGCAACGATTTGACATAAAGTAGAGAGCAAAAATGTCTGTTCGTTGCAAATAATATGTAACGGAGGTAGTATATATATATATATATATATATATATATTAAAACCCAAGGCAAGAATCGTAATCATGCCACGTGTCATCATTTTTGCCACGTGTCGTCATGAATTGATAAATGTTGTGGGGTCATGTGATTCAAGTCATATTAAAACTAATTATCAATTTTTCCTCACAAAAAATTAACGTTCATAAATTCTAATTTTTTAATCCTCATTCTGTCGTTTGCTCATTCATTTAACAGATAAAACAAACTAATATGATAATGAATTTTGTTAATGCTCAATAAAATTTATTAAAAAATATGATTTTTTTTTTAAATTATAAAACCATCAATAGATTTCACTTTAATTTATTAAAGTTATTTTTTAAAACAATTTACTATTAAATATAAAAAAATGACCCGGGGCATCGCCCGGGCCTCAAACTAGTTGTGGATTTATTTATTGATATAGAGCATTTGTATAAACTAATAAAAATTACAAACTTCATTTGACTTTTGTAAGAGAGAGAAACCTTGAAGCTCCAAGAGGCTCCCCTGGCCAATGTGTAAGAATACCAGGGGTATACGCCAAAATTCTCTCTCTTTGTCTCTCTAAACTATATATTATATCAATAATAAGCTCCAAGAGATACACAATAAATCAAATCAAATCCCTCCATTGTTGGAGAGATTTGGAAGGAAAATGGAAGATCTCCTTCTCCCTTCCCTCTTTTCCCTTCCCCTTCCCTCTTATTCCTTCCCATTTTGCTCACTAATGGACATCACTAGATGTCGTATGCCTGTGTCTAATATACTTTTGAATTTGAACATTTAGCTTGATTAGTGTAACAGTGTGAATCTTATTAGTTGGTTGGTCTCTAAACTCACCAGCCAAATTATTATGATTTTGTTTCATTCAGTTTGCTCAAGATATCACATCTTTTAGTGAGACTATAGAATCCTTCATGACTACCTGGAAGTCATCACGAGTTGTGATGACTTATGAGTGGACTAACTTGTCATCAGTTTCAGCTGTTGTTTGAATTCCACTACCTTCCAATATCTGTGCATACCACTTTTTTGTGCTTCTGTCGTTTTGTGGTTGGGGATGAAATTATGTGCGGTCTTTATAATTTCTATTGTATCAAGTTCAGTATTGGTTTGTGGATATGATTCTAATTTTTCTTAAATTTATTTGGTGTAATGGTCGATGCTTAAGCATGCTAGATGTGAGTGGTAGATTACAGTATGATGTGTTTCTTTGACATGTTTTGACATAAAATTTTTGGTCATATTATTGTGGATATGATTCTAATTCTTCTTAAATTTATTTGGTGTAATGGTCGATGCTTAAGCATGCTGGATGTGACTATGTGAGTGGTAGATTACAGTATGTTGTGTTTCTTTGACATGTTTTGACATAAAATTTTTGGTCATATTATTCAGGGAGCACCCTTTGCTTCGTGATTGAATCAGCCTATGTTGATTATCTAGAGAAAAATGTTTTATGGCTGCCTGCAGTAAATTCCTCTATAATGGCCTTCCATGTTTTCAGAGGAGCTTTTATGATAGGGCTTGAAGAATGTGTCGTTAAGAGAAAATATTATTAATTGTTTATAACTAAAATGCAACAGATTTGCAATCAAATTTGTGAAGTGTAATAATTTTGCTTGTAATTTTTAAAGTACTCCTGTATGGCTGCTATAAGTGCACATCACTTTGTATCTGTAGATATAACTTAGGAGAGTCATAGCTTTTTGTTGTAAATGATTCCTGTAAGGCTTAACAACTTGTTTCTGTAAACAAGGGTGGTTGTTTTTCAAGAACCACCCTAGTTAACCCGAGTATTTGAGACTCGAACCCGAACATGAACCGACCTGGAGATGACCCGACCCGAATATAACCCATAAATTATTGACTTGAACCAAACCCGACCTGAATTGAAATTGACCCAACCTGTTTTAATCCGTCAAAACTCGAATTTAACCCGGCCTGTACCTAACCTGACCCGAATACCCGACTCAAAATTCAACCCGATCTGTTACAAACCCGACCCGAAATCAACACGACTTGTTATTTACACGATTCGAAATCAACTCGACTTATTATTTTATACATCTTTATTATTATTTTTTTTTACACAAACCATCGCTTAGCATTTATTAAATCATCAAAAGTTCAACATCATTACAAATAATCTCATGGAGCTCTGGAGGATATTCCTCAAGCCACACTCCGGAGGATACATCTTTATTATTGTAAATATTGACTAGCGAAATAAAGATATATGATATATATTGTAATATACTTGTAAAGTCATAACTTCATAAGGCTTAAAGTACTCTATGTTAATATTGAAAGCATTTTGTCTTTACTTGAACCGAACCTGCAAATTATTGACTTGAACTGAACCCATCTTGAATCCAAGAATGACCCGACTTGGAAATGACCCGACCTGAATATAACCCACAAATTATTGACTTGAACCGAACCTGATTTAAACCCGACAATAACCCAACATGATTATGACCCGCAAATTATTGACTTGAATCGAACCCGACTCGAATCCGAAAATAACCCAAACCCGTTTTAACTCGTGAAAACCCGAATTGTACTCGACCTATTATTTACCCGACCCGAATGTAACCGACCTGTAATTAACCCGACCTAAACCTGATCTAAACCCGATAAGACGAATGACTCGACTCAAGCATGACCCAACCCGAACCCGGCCCGCATAGGTTACAACATAACCCGAATTGACTTGAGTTAACCCGACCCACATTTACCTGACCCAAACCCAACACGTTTACCCGAATTGACAGCTCTACTTGTACATATGATTCATTATATTTTTGAAAAATTCTGTTGGAAAATTTATCTGGAAGGGACATATATGTTCACTATTTTGTCTAGAAGGATCTTATATATTTAAAGTGGTCTAAAAGGAACTTATAAGTTTATTGTTTGGGGGGTCTTGAGATCGGAATCCGACAATTATTTTTTTTTTCTTTGATGATAACCTCTCGCGTGACCTTAAAAAATGACCACCTTTATCTTTTTTTTTTTTTTTTTTTTTTCCAGATTTTACTCAAATAGTGATAAGGTTTATCCTATACTGCCCCAATAAATACAATACATAAATTAACGTTACGCGCTTCACACCATTCACAAAATCACAAACACCGATTTCCTTTTTCTCTCTCCTGCTTGATTGGTTCACTTTCTCCCATTTGTGCTCTTTTACCGCCGCAGAAGTCGCCGAAATGTCGTAATCTTTGGTAATTTTTGAGAGCTAATGGCATTTTTTTTTTAGAAAAAATGCATGTCAATTATTTTGATGTATTTAGGGTAATTTATTCATCAGTTTAGGTCTAAATTCTGTAAAAACGACCCATTATATGTAGTTCGATTAGCTATTAATGTTAGACAGCAGACTAAAGATTGTCAATTAATGTTACTGCGTTTGAAAAAAAACTTTTGTGGTTACTTTATTCTGTAAATTTAGATGTACTCATCAAATTTCTTGATACTTGTTGTACACGAATTTCTTGTACAATTTCAATTCAAAAATATATTTTTTCATGTATTATTTTGAACCAAACCAAAGTCATTATACAAATATATAATAATACCAATATATAAAATTTTAAAAAAAAAAAAAACATTACATGAAAACAAATAAAAACAAATTACATAAATTAAACAAAATACATGAAAGTATATATTAATTCCACACTAAAAATCATCTATATGCAAATACATCTATGCATATATCTAGATTTAAAATTATACAAAACTCTTTTTGTTTTTTTTTTTTGGAAAACTTGAAATTTATCAACAATTAAAATTGAATTTATCGGTAAAAAAATTTCATATATAAAATCTTTATGTCGTTTGAAACTAGTTGAAATTAAGGATAATATGACATACATAGATGAAAGATAAGGGAAAAAATATAAAGGAAACAAAATAAAATGAAACAGATGAGATAGCAGCAACGAAAAGAAATGAGTTAGACATGGGATTTACAATTTTATTAGGGTAGATAGCCACTTTTTTGTCTATTAAAATATTTTAATATAACAACTATTTCAAAAGTGTTCCATAATTAGCTATTGTTTATTAAACGTTCGCCAAAATGTAAATTCGGGTTTTCTTAACCATCATTATTCCATGTTAGTCAAATTACATTTCCCAAGAAAAAAAAAACTATTTTTTTCAAAATGTTCCGAACAATTTGTTCAACGATTTTGGGAAAAAAGCTACAACATGTACCATTAGCCAATTATGGGTGTTTATTATTCGGGTAAAAACCGAAATTAATCCAAACTGAATTATTAATTCGTATTGAATTGTTTTTTTAAAAAAAAAAATTCGCATTTCGAATCGGATCCAATTGACCTTATTTGGATCCAAATAGCTTAATTAACTAAAATATTCACTTTAAACAAGTTATTTTACCTATAACTTATTTGGCCGGTTATTCTTTATTTATTTTTTTCTTATAAACTTGTAAAACAGTTTAATTAACTCCTTTTTTTTTATGAAAATTAACTCCTAATTAATACTTTAATTATGGTTAATTTGTAACAAAATTAAAATAATTTTTTTTTAAAAAAAAAATATCTCATCTCCGCTAGTAATAGCACCTTACCCCGGTGAATGGCCGACACCTAGCCCTCTCCGCCGGCAATCCCATCCAAACAACTCCATCCTCTCTTTTCTTTTCCCTTCACCCTCATCCAATTGCTACCAGCCTACCACCATCTCCACCTTCACCCTAACACGACACCCGCAACCACTGCTTCTCCTCCCACTTCAACCCACATCCCCGCGGCTTCGCCCATACTCAAACCAACGATTACCCCTAGCAGCAAAGGACCAACCCACCTATCCTTGATCTTGGTCAACTTGCAAAGCCCCCTTACTGTTCAACAAATTTCACCCAAAACCCGCAACCCATTCTGAATCCAGTTTAGCAAGAAGGGTTTAGAGTGAGGTTTGCGAAACAGTGTTGGGGTTGCAAAACGGGGTTGCGGGAAAGGGAGGGAGTGGAATTGAAGTAGGAGCTCTTCGCAACCGGTGGGAGGAGGGAGGGAACGTTGGCGGGAAAGAGGTCAGACGTAAAAAAAAAAAGCGGAATGGCTGGTGACCGGTGGGTGGGTTTTTTTTTTTTATAATAATTAAAAAATATATTATTTGTATTTTTAAAAATAAAAAACATAGAATTTTTTTTTTTAAAAGAATAATTAAATTGACAACCCAATAAAACAATGCCACGTGTCCCGTATAACCTGTTCACCAGGTAACTAACCGGTTCTAACTTGTTTAAAGCGGATTCCCTCAAAGTTTGCATTATTGATAAATAATTAAAAGTTTGACTTGTTTTTGATGGATTGCTCAAAATTTGTATTATTTTTGACAAATTTTCCTTGAATTAATCATGTAAAATTATGTTAATAGATAACTAATACGAAGTATCATTTATGTAAAACTATGCTTTCAATACTTGTTTTTTTTTTTTTTTTTTTTTTTTGAATGGTTCAATACTTGTATTAATCATATACAAATATGTTTTTAAGACTAAAATTTTTCTAATTGCATTTTTATTTTTATAATTACTCAAGGCCCTAAAAATTAGCAATATATTTTAATTCGGATTTTCGGATTAGATCCAAATAATCGAATTATAATTCAAATTGGATTTATGAGAAATTCAGATAGGATTGAATTTGAAGTTTAAAAACCGATTCTTCAACCGAAGAAGATATTGAACTTTTTGTAGAATTTTATTTGGTGGTAAAATAAAACTTTTTAAAGTTTTGGTCGTAGAAAACAATTTCTTGATTTTTTTTTGTGGTAAAAGTAAAAAATAATTCCTTATTAATTTTCATTTTTCCAAAATTTCATGAAAATGTAAAATCACTTTTTCCTCCATTTTCCTTTATTCTTTGTTTGCTAGGTTAATACTTCGTATATTAACTAGGTTAGTCCCGTGTAATGCACGATTTTATCAAAATATGTAATGATGAATATATAATCTTTAGCTATATTGAGGACAATTAATTTTTTCTATTTATTTAGGAAACAAAAAAAAAAAAAAAAAAAGGTGATTTCCTATGATTAGCAAATTTGTACAATTGTACAATAGTCTGTAGAAGTGTCTACTTTGTATTTGATTTTTTTTAATAGTTGTAGTCATTATTTATAATCCAATTTTCAAAGCAATTTAAGGATATAGCTTAGCTTAAAATTAAAAAATAAAATAAATATGATGATGTCATCAATGCATAAAGGCGGGAAAACATGTCATAAAAAAGTGACACTTATACAGCTTTGGTGTAGGATGATATCAACGGTTTCTATTTTAGTTATAGTTATTGAGCTGTCTAAAATTTATGGTTATTTTGATTTCATTAAAATGATAACTGACATAGTGACATGTCAAAGAAAAACACTTTTATTTTTTATTTATTTTTTATAATAAAGAAAAACGCTTTTAGTTAAACTTAAATCCTTGAAAAATAAATTATGTTAATTTTAGCATAATCTATATATAGTGATGGTATTTATAGGCTTTTGGATAAAGTAATTCCTATTCCTATGAATCAGAGTCACTAAATTTGCATTAACAAATGACCAATTCTATACGTGGTTATCCTATAACTACGCAACTCCATATACCTTATAAAACAATTCTAACCACTTTTTTCTTTTAACTATATCAATCCCACATAATCTTCTTACATCTTGCACATCATATCTTTGATTCATCTTAGACCTTGGAGCATTCATTTGTAAACTTTGTCTTAGGAAAAATGGCTAAGAAAGTTGCTGCTTTAGTATTTTTCGCTCTATTAGGACTAGCCTTCGCCGAGGCAGCTATTATCCCCAAAACAACTACTGCCCCTAGCCCGAGTGAAGATATTGGTAATGAAGGTGGCGATGTTGGCTCTCCTTCGGGTGGATTTGCCGAGGCAGGCCCCGTTGGTGGGCCTGTCCCGGCTGGGATGTTTCCGGACACTCCAACTGACCCCTCTACGGACGGATCATCACCTACTAAGAAGAATGGTGCATCCAATCTTGAGGTGTCTACCATTGCCGGGGTCACATTAGTTGGTTTTTCGTTGTTCTATTTTTAAGTTGGCTTGATGTAAATAATTTTGTAACATTATTGTGAAGGTTATTGCCGAATTGCATGGTACAACAGGTGTACTACTGTTGATCGTTAGGGCTATGCATAATATAATACTTTATGTTTGTTCCTTATTAGCATTATATGGAGTACAAGTTTACAAGTAAATTCATCTTCGATTTTCTACTATCTATATAGCTTAGAATTGCAAATGTTTATGTATGGGTAATGTTAGGAGAAAATTGTCAAAAAGAGCTTGATATTTGGTAGATCTTCCAAAAATAAAACGACATTTTGATTATTCCAAAATAAGTTAACCTTTGACTACATTTGCTCAAAATAGAATGTATGTAACCGGTTGATAACCTGTTTAGTAGTTTAATTATGACATGTGTCGCTATGTGACTGAAAGCTTTTTTAAATATTCTTTTTTTTTTTTAAACATGTTTTAGTTTAATTTTTTAAAAAATAAAATAAACCCCACCCAACAAGACCCCCACCCCGTTAACAAACTCCCCCTCCCCGTCAATAGCCCCCCCTTCACCGACAACCCCAACCCAGACCCTCCCGCTCCCTCGCCGGACGCTCTCCCTTTTCCCACCCAACACGACCCCTCCTTTTCCTAAAGCAATTAAAAATATACTACTCATATATATATATATATAATGATATTGCTAATGAACGCCCCTGTGGTGTTAGATATCTAAAATGTTTCCTAAAGTGGTTTTAATTTGATAAAGCTTGCTAAAATCACGCGTCAATCGATGTAATAAATTTTTATTTTAATTTAATATGTTTACTTTTGGTTATCTTATTTAATGCCCCAGGACATTTGTTAGCTTTTACTCCACATTCTATTAATAATGTACGAGTGTTATATTAATCCGTTAATCATACAAAGTACTCCCTCCATCCCTAAATTACATTCCTCTTTCTCTCCCTCCGTCCCTAAATTACATTCCTCTTTCTCTCTATTATGTGAGGAATAAATGCTAGAAAGAGGAATGTAATTTAGGGACGAAGGGAATATTAGCTTTTATAACATGTACTTAGACATTAGAATTCAAATACGTTATTCACAAGTTAAAGTTATCCATTAAAACAGAGTTAAGTATAAAACTAGGGTCTAACCTTTTCATTTTTTTACCTTTTGGGACCTCCCATTTTTTTTTTCACCTTTTGGGACCTCATGGGTGATGGGTAGAATCCGGCCAAAAAGTTAGTCCCTTGAGTTAAATAAGTTAGTCCCTTGGGTTAAATAAGTTATTTCCCTAAAAATGATTAGAAAGAAAATAAATCCCTATCCCCTCTAAAATGTTAGTCCCCTCATAAATACTTGTGCAGGTTAATTTTGCATCATAATTTCATATTACAACTTCAAATAAATTAATAAAATTCGTGAAAGCATACTATTAAAATCAGGCAATCGGAATTTCACGAATTTAAATCTTAATTTTTAGCAAGAACAATCATTAGATTTTGCTACGAATTAAACAATTTTTATTCCAAATTAAAATTTCAAATAACAATCAAAATAATAAAAAGAAATGGGACAAGAAACAAAAACTACCAAACTAATCGCTAAGTGCAACCAAATTCATCATGTAAACAAATTGAATTAAGATCAAACTTACCAATGATGGAGTGAGAATTTTTAGCAGATCGACAAAATCGTAGCCAAAAGTGTCATTTGACTTGTGAGATTTTGCAGTTGCGAGAATATGAACCGGGAGAATTTTGAAGTTGGAAATTTGAAGAATTTAATAAACTGAATTGTACGATGTATAATATACGGAGTACTATGTACAACTACATATTTCTAAATTATAATCTAATCAGTTTGAAAGTTTTTTTTTAAAAAAAAATAAAATAAAAATAATTAGTAACTAATTAGGATAAAACCCTAGATTGAAAAATTAAATTTGGATGACGAGAAAAAGAAGTAATGGGAAAAACTACTCATGGCACATATGTAAAGTTTTCCATGGGAGAAGAGTTACTCGTGGCACAAATGTAAAGTTTGCCATGGGAAAAGCACTATTCGTTGCACAAATATAAAGTTTGCCACGGGAAAATATTCCTGTGGCATAAATTTTTCTTCTGAAATTCATTTTTACCGTGACTAGATGAAATTAATTATGCCACGAATTTTTAATTCTCGTGGCATAATTCGTGGCACAAGTGAAGATTTGTTGTAGTGACGGCTAGTTACAACTTTTTTTTTTTTTTTCATCGGCATATTTGGAATATACTTTTTTTTTTTTATATGGCGGATGATTATTTATGAATGGGGTGACTTTATTAGTTTATTTTGTGAAAAAGTTAATGAGGGGGACTAACTTTTTTGGATCAAATAGTTCATTAAGGGACTTACTTTTCTTCCGGTGGATTAAAAATGAGTTAAATGGCTAGAAAGTTAACTAGAGGTCCCAAAAGTTGAAAAAAAAAAGTGAGAGGTCCCATCAGGTGAAAAAATAAAAAAATTAGACCCTAGCTTTATACTTAACTCATTAAGAATCCATAAAAATTATAAATATCATTTTTAATTGACCGTCTTACAATAAAATTACTCGTAATTATAGTCCGTCTTATTGCTAAACGAAATGTTGTCGTTTAAAAAAAAAAAAAAAAAACCGAAATTTGGCTAACCCTCTACGGTAGTTGTTCGAGTTCTCGTTCTCTCTCATTCTCGGAGTCCTATCCCCAATCTCACCATTATCACCATGTATGCTGCTGCTTTCCCAAAACCCTAACTACTGCTTAAATTCTTCTTCCTCTTTCTTCTACTTCACTATTCATCGTCTTCATTAACCTCCATTTTTACACTTCTCTCACTCACACTGGTAACTGACCTCACTTTCTCTACTCTAATTTCAGCTCAATTTTTTACTTTCAATGTCAATTAGGGTTTTCATTAATTCTATTTTTCTGTAATTTCTATGTCTATGAACTTTTATGTGGTCGAAATCACCACACTTTTCATCTTTTTGCTGCAATTGTATTCGACCTTCCATCTGCAATTCGATTATTTTTTTTTGTCATCTTGAATATTGAATAATTAGTATTATACTTCGTATTCGGTAATTCTGTTAACTTCTGAATTTTAATATTAATTTTATGTAATTCAATTAGCAAAGCTGGAAATTTTGATTGTGTGCAAGTTCAAGGAGGTGGGTGGTTTAATTTGGGCTCAAATTCGGTGTTGGGTGGTTTAAGAAACATATTTTGCTTGACATTGGAGCTGAAATTCTGCAAAATGCTGTAAATTTTCCAATTTTGTAGATGTTTGAGAGTACTGATGTGTTGATAGAAATTTCTATCAGCGATGGATAATTGTATCTGCTATTTGGTTTCTGAACTAATTTTTGAAACGTTTGATTAGTTTTTGATTAATGTCCTTCTTCGCTTGGGAACTAATTTTATTCCAAGACAAGAATTTCATGCCGCCTTTGTAGTTAAAGCTTCTTTTGTGCGTTGGGACTCCATGAATTATCAGCTTGTTTTATGCATTATCAGTTTTCCATGATTGAAATGATGTGTTGTTATTGTTATGTGTAAATTGAAAACGTTTAAAAAAGAATGGGATCCTAGAAACTGAGACTCGATGAAGTGTAGATTAAACCTTATAGTCGACAATTGTTGCATTTCTGTAGGAGCGCGCTCTTTTCAGTCTAATTTGTGATTCATAATGTTACTTCAGCTTTGTCATTTTACGACACTTTAAATCCTCAGACTGATATGTTTCATCTCAGTCTTCCCTAGGTGTCCAGATCCATAATTGATGTTTGAAATGTTCTGTTTTGGGTGCTTAAACTTATGAACTAGGTCAGAGAATGATCATAAATGGATGCAGTATGAATTTCAGACCATATAAGCCTATTTCCTGTAATGCTTCCCGGCCAAGACCTGCTCCTTCACCTGCAAAGGCTGCGTTAACCAATGTCAGAGCTCTATGTCGACCAACTGAGGCGCTGAAATTGAATCATCCTACAGGTATATAATTTTGTTCTTGTTTCCCGAGTTTGGTTTTACTTTCAACAATACTTCTGAATTTTTGATAGTCATCAGATTGCATCTGGGAACTCACATTTCATTTCAAATACTCCGTATTCCGTACTAGAAATTTGTTTTCCAGAATTTTGATTCTACAATTAATTAGGCAATGAAAATTTTCAATTCTTTCTCTTTCCACAATATGATTTCCCTTGGTCATGTTAACTTCATCTGCACTGCTTCCGCCCACATTGCTGTTTTTCTTGCTTCTGCATCATCAACTGTATCTAGTGAATAGAGGAACATCAGGTTCTAGCTTTGATAAACGATGGAGTATTTGGTGGTGATTGCAGTGAGGGTGGAGGAGATGGGATGGAGAGATAATGGCGTTTAGGAGTGGAGAGAAGGGGGAGAGTGCATTTGGTTGTGCTATAGGCTTGAGGAGTGGGCTTGTACAGAAAAAATAGAGCAGTTGAGGGGCATTGTGATTTCAAATGACAGGGTAATGATTTTAATTTCAAATCCATCATTTAATGGGCCTTTCACGCTGTGCTTGGCATTGGGACAATTCTAGATTGTAAGTTCATCATCTAAACACATCATCAAGGTATTTGGTGGCTCAGACAAGCAATAAAACTATATAAAGTTATGCTGAGAGAATCTTATCTCATGTGTTGAGGGTTGCTAGTACCCGGCAAAAGAATCTAACAAGTTCTAATCATGGTCCATTTACGTGTTTTCATATGCAATTTGTTGTTTGTGGTGCTTACCGATCATACTCACTGCTTGGTCATTTGTTATTTCCGATTTTGACATCTTTATTTATCGATAAATGGCAGGTTTTTCATTGTCTTCTCATCTTTCAGCTTCATCGACTCCTCTCTTGGGTGGAGAGCATGGTGGGCTGTCACACACTATTCCTCTCTTACCTAAAAGGAGAGGACACTCCATGGTACCCCGAGCAGCAAAGGATGTTCCTTATAGTTTCCGCTTTCCTCAGATGATGAAGAAGCCTCGATGGTGGTGGAGAACCCTAGCCTGCCTTCCTTATCTGATGCCTTTGCATGAGACCTGGATGTATGCAGAAACAGCTTATCATCTTCATCCCTTTCTTGAGGACCTTGAGTTTCTAACATACCCTTTCCTCCGATCCATTGGAAGGCTGCCACCCTGGTTTTTCATGGCATATTTCTTTGTTGCTTACCTCGGGATCGTTAGGAGAAAAGAGTGGCCCCACTTCTTCAGGTTTCATGTTGTGATGGGAATGTTGCTCGAGATAGCTTTGCAGGTTATTGGTACTGTCAGCCGTTGGATGCCTCAAGCAGTTTACTGGGGCAAGTTTGGCATGCATTTTTGGACAGCTGTGGCATTTGGTTACTTGTTCACCGTGCTTGAGTGTATTAGGTGTGCTCTCGCGGGGATGTATGCTGATGTTCCCTTTGTGTGCGATGCTGCATACATCCAAATTCCATATGATTAATTAGGTCTTTTGTCTGTGGATGAAGTGTTCTGCAAATGTGGAACTTACTTAGGCTCTCATCTGTTTAAGGTGTTCTTTTTTGTGTCCTGCTCCCCTGCTGTCGCATTTAATTTGAAGAATGCAGAAAGGCCATATTTTTCTGTCTAGAATGCGTATTATAGCCTTGTAGGAATTTGAGAATCGCTTGAATTTGTGCATAGTTCACGTTTGATTTTTATATTGTCTAGTGACTAGAATCGTGAATTTAAGCACTAAGTAGCTTTGTGCAAATGAAACTCAGATTTTTTTTTTTTTGTTATTGGCTGGTTTTGTTTATACCTGGCTTACTGGCTATTCCTAATTGCATTTGCTGGAATGTTTACAATTTGGCATGAAGTTGTACTTCAGGTTCTTATGTCATTTAAAATAAAACTTACAGTACTCTAATTTATAAGGTATTTTATCATAATAAACTATTATATAAAAAAAAAAGGTGATATTTCACTTACGTAGTATTTGATCTTGTAAAAGGTTTCTCACAACTTTTCCGCAAAATTCAATCATAATACTTGTGTGAAGATCAATTATCATGACATTGATGAGGATCACTTGGAAACGCTGGAGTCTGAATTTGTAACTTTGGTTGGACTCCTAACTGTCTTTGATCTTCTAGAAAATTGGATGATTTTTTTTTTTTGTTTGTTTTTTAAAGCTAATGTACCACTTCCTTTTACCCTAAACCAGTAAGCCTCATGAATACGTAGTATCTTGTAGCTTTAGCCTCATGAATACGTAGTATCGTGTACCTTATGTATTTTTCTTACTACGTAAAATAATTGTCATAAAATGGCTGTAATTTAGCATAGCCTTTTCGACTTTTCGTTCTAAACCTATTTCCTCTCATTACTAGTATAATATGACAAAAATAAATAAATAAATAAATTAATAAAGTATAATTTAATTGTTTTAAACCCAAAAGTAATAAGTGAATTTGTAAACAAATTAATGAAATTATTAATTAAAAAAATAATTCCCTTAAAAAAAACAAATACGAAGTAGATGAAATCATACTTAATGATACTCGTACATGCATGTTGTATTTTTATACATGCTTTTTAGGAGCATAAAAAAAAAAGGTTTGAAATTGGGTATAAGATCCGAAAAAGAGAAAACGGGTATGGGATGATCCAGAACAAAGTAGACCAACAAATCGGCCATCCACTCATCCCTACAGCGGTGCGGCGCTGCTATTAAGTAACTCCGCCCAACTCTCTTTCCTCTTTTTTCATTCTCCCGCTCCCATTCTCGGAGCTTCCACAACCTTCCATCTCTTTTTCTCTCTCCTCAAATTCTGGTAAATCACATCCTTCTCAACTAATCAACAATGGCGTTGGCGTTCGATGAATTCGGACGTCCCTTCATTATACTAAGGGAGCAAGAATCTAAGACCCGTTTAAGAGGTTTAGAAGCTCAAAAATCCAACATTTCCGCCGGTAAAGCCGTCGCTCGCATCCTTCGCTCTTCTCTCGGCCCTAAAGGCATGGACAAGATGCTCCAATCTCCCGACGGCGACATCACTATCAGTTACTACCCTTACCTTTTCCTTTTCTTTTCTATGTGTTGCTTGCTTTTTTATTTTTGATCTGTTTCCTATTTTTTATTTCAAATTTGGATTCAGATATTTCTAGGGTTTTGGTTTGGTTTTCGGCTGTTGTGGACGTCCACTAGTTTAGTTGGTTTTCGGGCATCTCACTGAACAAATGAGATCGAACTCCATCTAGTTAGTTTTTTTTTTTTAAGCTCTTGGGAAAAAAAAAAAAAAAAAAAACAGTTTTAAGTTTGAGTTTGTACTTCATAGTTTTTTTATTTTCAAAAAAAAAAAAAAAAAAGTTTTGAGTTGGGTTTTAGTTTTAGGTCACAAAAAAGCTTAAAAATGGGTCGGATGATCCATAAAACACCGTACTATTCTTAAGTTAGAACGCTCTACAAATCTCTCTACTTCTCTCTCATTTTCATATTTTCGGATTTTGTACAATTCACACGATTTCTGTTCTCTCTCAAAATTCATTGCTTGTTATTCTTCTTCATCATCTTGTTCCGATTCATCTCGAAAGGCGAAAATGTCGTTTGCGGCATTCGATGAATCGGGGCGGCAATTCATAATATTGAGGGAGCAAGAACAGAAGGCTCGATTGAGTGGATTAGAGGCTGTGAAAGCTAATGTAACTGCTGGAAAAGCGGTTTCTCATATTCTTCGTACTTCACTTGGTCCTAAGGGCATGGACAAGATGCTCCAATCTCCCGACGGTGACATTGTTATCAGTTACTTTTTCTGTCTAATCCGATTTTCACTCGTTTTAGATGTTTTTGTGCAATCATTGTTTTCAAATTAGGGTTTTTTTGGGTGATTTTATGGTCTGATTTCTAACTCAACAGGTATAATTTTGAATTCAGATTAGTGCTAGGGTTTGGGTTTTGGGTGTTGGGATTTGGGATTTGTACTTAGTTGAATGCTTGCTTATAGTAATTGATTGGGATGTTTACAACTAGCTTAGAATTGATGTGCTTTGCCTTTAATGTGAGATATTGAATGAAGGATCCTTTTGGGATTAGTTATGTTCTAGGGTTTAGAAAGATCTTAACTTTAGCAAATGAGAAGATAAATGCGGCCTTCTCCAATGAACTTTTCAATTAATTACATTTTTATTTAGTAATATAAATGATTTCATATGCATTTTTGATGGAGAAGTTGGGTTTTTAACTCTTAAGATTTACGGGTATTGCTTTTCGAGGTTTGCAACAGGGATGAGCTAGGGTTTTAGAATGCACCTCTAGGTTTGGGTTATAGCTGGGGAGATTATTGATCAACTTGACCTGTTTTCCTTGAACATATGTTCATCCATATGGATTCATTTCTCTAGCAGCTATTTCTTTTGATCTACTGGGTACATTTCTAATATGTTGTTTGGTCCTTTTGTTTGGGGGACAATGAGCTTGTTCAACTTCTGATTCTAACCTATTCAAGCTTAAATCTCAGGATGGCTGGCTGTTTATGCTTTTTCTATTTTTAAGACAATAAAATTATTGATTATTTTTTTTAATAGAGGACTAGCATCTAATGTTTGAAGGATCCTAATATACTACTTATTGACAGTTATATTTTCTCTAGATGAAGTGTTGTCCATGTCCATATTGTATTAAATTATAGTACATCAATTATTAACTCTAGACTGTCTAGAGTAATCAATCTTAAAACTACATTCAACTATAGTTTTGTTCATCACTGTAGTAGACTTTTGAAATGTAAAGGTATGTCATTTTATGCAAGTTTGTTTTTCCATTCACGATTCTTACACTTACGCTATCCTTGTTTTCAGCAAATGATGGTGCTACTATCTTGGACCAGATGGATGTTGATAACCCAATTGCAAAGTTGATGGTTGAATTGTCCCGCAGTCAGGATTATGAAATTGGTGATGGCACTACTGGAGTAGTTGTCATGGCTGGTGCCCTTCTGGAGCAGGCTGAAAATCTCTTAGATCGTGGTATCCATCCTATTAGAATAGCTGAAGGATATGAAGTGGCTTCTCGGATCGCTGTTGAACATCTGGAGAAGATCGCACATAAATTCGAATTTGGAGAAACCGATGTAGAGCCTTTGATCCAGACTTGCATGACTACTTTGTCTTCGAAAATGTATGCTTACTTATCCTTCTCATGAGTCATTATTTCTAGTATTTTAAAGTGGCTATGACTTTTTACTCCCAGTCTGATTGATTTCCATTTGCCAAGCGTACTGGTGTCCATAAATTAAGCAAACCTTGATGTTGCATGATTGCCTGAGTTAGGAGCTAGCTGCTGAGATAAATGAAGAATAGAGAAAGTAGTTGGAGCGCCCTGAAATTTATGACCTTAGTACCGTGATATATATACTAATACTGCTTTATCAAATATAAACATTAGGTCACATTCTAAATATAGTATTTTATATTATGAAACTTTTCATATCACTCATGGTTGGGATAAAAAAATTTATTAGTGAAGGGTTGTAATACAGTTTTGGCTAAGGTTGTGTCCTAGAGATTAACTGTTGAATGACTTCAAATCTAATGCAGCCTATATTTAGTAATATGAGGAATGTTATATTGCTAATTTATTTAGGTAATTGTGCTTATGGGTTATGTTCAATCCTCTATGCCTTGCTCATGTCAATTACACAAACTCTTGTTCATATTAAATCCACCATGTATTGCTCATGTCAAATCTACTATTTCCTGCTCAGCCCAGACATGTGAATTATATCCTCAATAATATTTGTTTCTATTAGCTGACGTTGAAATCAATGTGAGCATATCAAAATCAAGTTGCCGGTCACTTCTAGATTTTTTGTTGTTCTTATAGGGTGTATGGTGTGAGGTTTAACTCTTGGAAGCCTACGTGATTATTCAATTAGTCAAAGGACTCTTGCTGATTTGCAATGTCTTAACAAGTTTGATTTGTGAAATTCTCAGCCCACCTTCCCCCCTGGAGGCACTTCTCTCTGACAGTTAATAACCAACACTTCTCTCTGAGTGTTAACTGCCAATATGCTCCCTAGAGACAACTATGACTTTAAAATGCTTGGAGATCTCCTCTGGAATAAGTTCTATATTGCACTTAAGTCAAATGCCAAAATTTCTTTGGTAATCTGGTCTAATGGATATTCTATTATCGGAACCATATGATACCAAAGAAGTATATCCTTGGCTTTAGCTAGTGGGAGTTCTGCTCATTCATCTAGCATGACTGCAAGAGCCCCTATGTTGGGCCTGTTGGCTATCATACTTACCATGACTTATTATTTTATATATGTGGTTGTGGTTTTCTTGATGAATTTGACTGTCAGGAACTTAAAATTACATCTTTTTTTATTTTTTCCAGTGTAAATCGCTGTAAGCGCAGTTTGGCTGAGATTGCGGTTAAAGCGGTTTTGGCTGTTGCAGACTTGGAGCGGAAGGATGTTAATCTTGATCTAATTAAAGTAGAGGGGAAAGTGGGAGGTAAACTTGAAGATACTGAACTCATCTATGGTATTGTTGTGGACAAGGACATGAGCCACCCTCAAATGCCGAAAAAAATTGAAGATGCTAATATAGCAATTTTAACTTGCCCTTTTGAGCCACCAAAGCCAAAAACCAAGCATAAGGTTGAGATTGACACTGTGGAGAAGTTTGAGACATTACGCAAACAAGAGCAACATTACTTTGATGAAATGGTTCAAAAGTGCAAGGTGGGTTCTGAGACATCATATATATGTTTGATAATTTTGCTGTTTCTTTGAATGATAATATGTATGGTGGCACATACTCTGTTCTAGTTACGACAATTTGTGAAATTTTTTTAAACATCCTATATCCCTACCCATTTTTGGGTCGGGATGTGCAAGGAAGCCAAGCGCTTTTATGCATGGTCGATTGGTCGTAGCTCGTAAGGGTTACTGTTGCTGGTCTGCTGGAGATATATCCATTTAGCTAATTCCTTCTTTTAGATCATGGCTTGTTTAGTTTCTTTTTAAGTCTTATTCTGGTTCAGTCTTTTGATTCTATGTTCTGATGAAAAAAAGTCCTCTGTTAAGTGAATTGTGACATGAGCAGCATGTCTATGCCTATTTCTGTTTGATGACTGAGATGCTTAGAGTCTGAAGGAGTATGTTATGCTTTCAAGGATGTGCACTTTTGTAATACACATCTCTCATTTGGCGGATCTGTGAGTTGCAGGATGTTGGTGCAACTTTGGTTATCTGTCAATGGGGTTTCGATGATGAAGCAAACCATTTGTTGATGCATAGGAATTTGCCTGCTGTCAGATGGGTTGGAGGTGTTGAGCTGGAGCTTATTGCTATTGCCACCGGTGTGTGATTATGCCTTTTTCTTGCTATAGAATATGGTTTTGACCTTTGTTTAGTTGGATTGTACTTACTTGGAAATTCTATATATTTTCAGGAGGAAGAATTGTCCCCAGATTTCAAGAATTGACTCCTGAAAAGTTGGGACGGGTACAAATGCCCCTTTTGCTAAAGCTTCTTGAATAATAGTTTTAACTGAGATGTTTTAATTTCTTTTCGAAGTTAACATGTGTCCGTTTTGCTTAAGTATTGATGTCATAATGATTGCTGCAATGAGATGTGTCTAGTATCATCTTGTAATTTCCTTTGTTAGCCTCAAACAAAAACTCCTTCAAGCGTGATCCTTGTTTTGTTTGTTTATGGATTTCTTATTAGTATGTAGCTTGGCATTATAATATATTCCTGTTTTTGTTGAATTGTTTCAATTTTGTGGAACAATAGCCATAGCGACATAGGTTTCAGTCAATACCTTTCGTGAAATGATTGTTAAGTCCTTAGCTTATCATGGAAGGGTGTTTTGAGGCAGTGGTCTTAGATGTCCCTCACTGAAATATTCTTTTGAGTTATTGTGATTATATATGAATTATGAAGAGGGTTGAATTCTCTTATTTTGATGAACAGATAACTTTCAGTGAGATTGTAGTTAGGGGTATCCAACTGGCCCGTTTCGTAGCCCTAGTGTTTGACAATTTGCTAAAAGCTACCTGAATGTTTCATTAGCCATGCCTTGCTCAACAAAGCTGAGTTTTAACTAGAGTATTGATTCGTGTTATAAATCTTTTCAGCTGAGTAAACGTTTATCATCTAATCTCGTATTGTATTCTTCTGTAATCAATAATGTGACCTATATTTTATTACTCCTATTTTGTACTTTTATTCAAATGTGAAATTGTGTTGCTTAAATCTTTTCAAGTTTCTCAATGCCAGATAATGTGACTTATAAGTGAAGGCTAATACTTTTTTTTTGAAGTTCTCTGTGTGGCCTTTCTTTTATTCCCCTGACATAGTCCTGATATTTCAGGCCGGGTTGGTTCGTGAGAAAGCTTTTGGTACCACAAAAGATCGAATGCTGTACATTGAACATTGTGCCAATTCAAAGGCTGTGACCATATTTATCCGTGGCGGTAGGTTCATGTCTCTGTTCTAAATCTTACTTAGTTCACATCTGATACAATTTCAATCTCTTTTTTTTTACCTAAATAGGCTTATGTAAGTTTATGTGCATGTACTTCTTTTAACTGGGTTTTTGCCCTGTTTAAATAAACATTAGCATTTGTGCTGTGTGTGCTAATTGCTTATTTAACATTATGATGCAGGTAACAAAATGATGATTGAAGAGACAAAGAGAAGCATCCACGACGCACTTTGTGTTGCAAGGAACCTAATCCGCAACAATTCTATTGTGTATGGTGGCGGTTCTGCTGAAATTGCTTGTTCTCTTGCTGTAGAGGCGGGTGCTGATCGATTTCCAGGAGTTGAGCAGGTATTAACATATTACCTTGAATATTGAATGTTTTGTAACTTTCATTTATTTTTAACTGTCTTTTCCTGTATCTGCAGTATGCTATCAGGGCCTTTGCTGAATCTCTTGATGCAGTTCCCATGGCACTTGCTGAAAACAGTGGTCTTCAGCCTATTGAAACACTGTCTGCTGTGAAACATCAGCAAATCAAGGTAACTGGCTGTGTGGCACTTTGTATCTTCTACCGTTTTAGTTGATGAATTGCTTTTATGCTTAAAAAGAGACTGTGGATCAAGGCCTTTCTTTTAGAATTGCTTAACCAGGGAGCCTTGCACATCTGTTGTTTAAAATAAGAATCTCCAATTAGTTACAAAATTGCTACCTCAAAGAGCAATGTAGTATATCTGCAATTGCTGATGAGTTAAATCCTGTGTTTTTCATCTAAGGTTCCTACTGTTAAACTTTCATTTTCGTAATTCAATGAGCATATGTAAGAAAGATGCATAAAATTTAAAAAAATTCATATGATCTGGCAAGTGGATATTCTTTCTGCTGTCAAATGTGCTGTGCATCATGTTATACCTCATATCGGTGTTTAATTTTCACTTCCCTAACAGTGATACTTTGTTTGGACTGAGAAAATTGGAGTGAAAGGAAGAGAAGAGAAAAGGGATCCACTCCCGTGTGTTTATATAGCATTTGGTAGAAGGGAAGGGAAGGGAAATGGAAGGATTTATTTCCCCCCTTGATAAATCAAATCCTTCCAATGTTGGAAAGATTTGGAAGGAAAATGTTACCTTCTTCCTCTCCTTCCTTTTTCTTCCCTTTTCTTCCATGTTACTATCCTAACAAAAAGTATGATTTTTCATGAGACTCTTCCACTCTCCTTTAGGGGTCGTTTGGTTGGATCATTTGGAATGGGTTGGAATGGAGTTAGAATCCATTCCATCTAGTTTTTTGTTTGGTTGAGGTTTTTTGTAATGGAATTTCATACCCAGGGGTTCTAACTCTCCCCCATACCCATGGAATCCCATTCCTACCCCTCCCCATAAGATTCACATTCCATTAAATTAATGAAGGATAGAATCCATTCCAACACTAAAACCAAACAACTTTGGACTAGTATGGGTTTTAGAATCCATACCTCTCTAGTATGGGATTCCATACCAATCCATTCCAACTTGATGAACCAAACACCCCCTTAATGGATTACTGAGTGCATGCTTGTTAGTATGAAATTGCTATGATGCATAAGTTCTTATGTGAGAATGCTGCTCATAGGCCGATAAATCAGAAAAGGAGGGGTCCATGATTTTTCTTAGTAGCCATACAGCAGATACAGTTACGAGTATATTAGTGTTTTTAATTATATATGCTTCCTTGACAAATTTCTTGCTACTATGCTGGTAATGACCTGCTGTAGGAGCAGTTGGATTTTTAATTTTTTAAACATGGTTTGGGTTTTTAGGGAACTGGTGCAGTTTAAATCCTTTTGGCGTTTCTTATGGAAAAATGTGACATTATATTTGCTTTATTTTTAAACTTTGTTTTTCATATAATCTGTGTGGAAAGTGTGAGCAATGTAGGAGAATTTACTGCATTTTGCGGGGGATTAAATTCAAGTTTGATGAATTGAAAGCTTAACCGAGTCCCTGGTCTTGCCTTGCCTTTTGTGCAGGAGAACATTACTCACTTGGGCATAGATTGCAATGACGTTGGCACAAACGACATGCGTGAGCAGTATGTTTTCGAGACCTTGATCGGGAAGCAGCAGCAGATTTTGTTAGCTACCCAGGTTGTGAAGATGATTTTGAAGATAGATGATGTCATTACCCCATCTGAATTTTGATAGTATGTAATTTAGGTTATGTTGTGTGAGTCCTCCCCCTTCTTAAGCGTAGGTGTCATTCTATTGGGTCTTTGATGATGCTTTTGTGGCGTAAAATGGAACGTTTCTCATGACAATGAATTGAAACTCTGTTTGCCCCTAAATTTTGTATGTCGAATCTTTTTCTCTGAGTATTCTCAGTTAGACTGTCTTTTCTGATCAATATAGATGTTTATTTGTGGCTTATTGTTATCTTCATCTTTAAATCTTAATATTTCTGCATAATATTATGTATTCCGTATATAATGGAGTAACAAGTGCTAGCTTTGTGAAGCTAGATCTTGGCTTACTGACATTTCTGCACAATTTTATGTGAGGATAAAGCTGTCAGAGTCTGATTTCATAATAAAGGCAGAATGAGTAAGTTTGCTTAATTTTTAGGAGCAGGCAAAATCTAAGGCATCAAATGTTCATGTGAATTTTATAAGGGATAAAGTTGTGGTTGGAATTTGTCTTGTGATTATTTATTATGGCATTACTGTGTATGCTGCTTTCCATGTGAGATCTGACCCCATTATTGCATCCCACAAGTTTGAATGTCATGAATTCATGTTTTATAGATAGATCTATATATGTAGTAATTCTTTGACTTGTCCTTTGTTATTTGTTGTGCCTCAAAAATTTTGGTATATCGATTGCATTTTTTTTTTTAAAAAAAAATAATTTATATACAAAGTATATGTGGATGAATGAGGCTCCCATTTATATACGAAGTATATGTGGATGGATGGATGAATGAAATGAATGAAACTATAGTTATAATTCCTCTGTTTCATACCATCGGACTGCTTGTTTATCTAGTTACTTTCGATGTGATCGTGTTAACTTTAAATGCCAATGCAATATCTTCTAATTATTAACCTTATGTGCATAATCAAACACTTATATGGGGATGAGGGGAGAGCTAATTTCCTGTATATGCCCTAATCTTTTGTTTAGGATTGATATCATTATGATAGTTAGTAGATGGTTTGGTCGAGGGTGTCCTTTTGTGAGCGTTTATTATTCTTTGTTGATTCGCTTGATCTAGGGATAACGTTGTATACATCTAATCATCTGTGCTAAATGAATCTTGAACTACAAATCGAATTTGGAGACAAATTGCAGGGTTAGCAATTGTGAAAGCAGTCTTTTGGAAAGAAAAATCACTCTTATAATTAAAAATGAGCTTTAACAACACATCTGCTCTTGCTTCTTAAAATTTCTTCAGAAGCAGGCTGAAGTTGTGTTAGTATAATTCTACTCCGAAAGAGGGTAAAATCAATAATTTTCACCCCTCCCCTTTTAGATAAATACAATTGGGGGAGCTTAGTACAATACAGTAATAATATTGCTCTAGCAGCGAGCGCCTTTCTTGCAGTTCAGTACACCAGCTGACATGGTGATCGATCCTACGAACGAAGAAGATCTTGCGCTTAAGCTGGAAGCCCTAGCATAGCTTGAGGAAGACCCTGCTCCTGAAGAAGTGAAGAAGGCTCCATTCAACATTAGGTCTCCTTGTGATCTCCAATTCCATTTTTTCCATACACTTTGTGGCCACTCTTCTCGTTTTGTTACCTACAATAAATATTCAACCAAAGCTAGCAATCCATTAACAAGTTATAAATATAAATATTTTATCACATCGTATAATATCTAGATTGGTAATTTATTATTTAGCCCTTAAACCGGCAGACTTTTTTTTTTTTTTTTTTAATATGATTTTAAAATGTACAAATACTTTCTCCAAATCAGTTGTAACAATCTATGACCTATCATTTTAAAAATATCAAGAGTTATGTATATGAAAACAACTTCTATCAAATTTTGGTAATTAGGTGTCAAGTTTGATCTCTATCCCTAGTAAACACTAGTTTATAAAATTTGGACATACTTGAAAAAACATAACTTCTAATTTGAGTTTGAAGATAAAAAATACCTCCTTGTTATTTGGGTCATTAGGAGCAAGGAATCTATTGCCTTGGCTGTTTATTGTAGGTGCTGCACTTCCTCCAATTGCATACATTTCCCAATGTGTATAGTCATTATTCACCACATGAAAGTACCCATGTCTACACCTGCCCAAGTTCCCCATTTTGCATAAAAAAGTTAGCGTTCACCTCATACAACTGTCGCATTATAAGTGTAAACTAAATCAGTAACGTGACAACTAAATCCAAACAACACACTCGAGAAAAAGAGACAACAAGAGAATTTTAGAAGCTTTACCTCGGCATCCGTTGGACCAACCCTTCACCAAAATGGTTGAAAGCTATAGTAACTTGCATATTCTTATCCCTAGTTAAAGAATCACTATGTCCCAACAACATAACCTTGTTATGGTGGGTCATATAATTATTAGAGATTGTTATGGCAGTTGAACCACGAATAGCATCAATTAAACCATCAGTACAACTAGAGAGTGAACAATGATCAACCCAAATATGACTCCCACCAAAGATGGACACACCATCACCGTCCGATATCGTCCTCCACCCGTAGTGTGATGGGGAGTCCCGCACCATAGCATTCCCTCCACGCTTACAATCATGTATATTTAAACCATGTATTATAATGTTTGTAACATATTGTATTGTTATGCATGGACCACCAGCAATATGTACACTGGCCCCTCTACCGTCAATTGTCTTAAATGAGTTCATCATTAATTCTTCCTTTAGTTTGATCACCATGTCATGAGCAAATATGATCCATAATGGCTCATCTTGGATCACACCCCACCTTAGGGTTCCGGGTTTAGGGTTTACTGGATCGTCCCCCTTGTCCGTGACCACGTACATCTTTCCGTTTTTGCCCCCGAGAGCACCCTTGCCAAACCCTATGGCACAATCCGCTAGCCGTTGGCGGTTCTTAAACCACTTGTGGTCGCACCGCCAACAGTCGTCGATCGGGTTTCCGGTCCCACATGATAGGTATCCCAAATTCCTCCTTGTAGTTGCATTAATAATTTTCCTACAACATTGTTATAAGAGAAAAAATGTGTTACATTAGTGTAAACTCATGTACATTCATTACATTGTAAAATTTCCCCCCAAAAAAAAAGAATGTATATTGTAGGTGTAACATTCTATATTCAATTGAACTATTAGTATATGTATTTACTTTATTGTATGAAGGTACACTTTTTTCAAAAAATTTGCAATTTTTAGAGAGTTTTACTTACGACGAAGTTTTTACTTAAAAGTGTATACAAAAGTATTTGTAAACCAAACGACTATCAGCATAGCTGTCAACTTTCTAAAATAACAACTTTTCACGTTATTTTCATATGAACCAAACGACCACTAAGTATTGCATTATGTGTGATGTACACGTTTAATTATAAATTCGAGAAGTATAAGGACATACTCTTGTACTTCACGTGCTACTAGTTCGGGATCTTTAACATGGGAGGAGTGGATGAAAATGGGGGAAAGAAGAGAGATTAAGAGGAAGAGAAAGAAGAGATGAAATGCCATTTCTTTATTTTATGTGAGTTTTGAACTATGTAAGCAAGGAGGAATAAAGGGTGTTTATAAAGAATTTAAAGAGGGTATAGAAATTGGTGAATTTGAGGAAACTTGATTGGGTATATAGATTGGGGCCCATGTTACTTTTTTGGTTGCTAGGATACCACAATAAATTTAGTAGTTTTGGGTTTATGGGCCACCTAGGAGGTTGAACACACCCCAAATTAGCAATGATATGCTTAATTAGCTAATTAACCTTAATACAATGTGGAAATGATGTAGAGTTTTATGAAGTTAGGAAGTTAGTTGCATTGACAATGATGCCAAAGTTGTTACTTTGGAGTTTGGATAGTTATATGTTCTCACTGATGCAAAATAGAAATTAAGCTTATTTGTAATAATTATTGTAATGATATTTCATTATGAACTACGAGTACGTGATATTCGTTTATGTTTGTGAGGTGTTAAAGATTTGTATATTACTTATTAAAATGGTTTTCTTTCAAAAAAAAAAAAAAAAAAAACTTATTAAAATAATTTTTTACTCTATTATTCCTACAAATTAAAATTTTATGTGTAATATTCATATTAGTACTTGCTTGTTAACTTAAATTACTTACCAATGGATTTTGATAATCGAAACGATAAAATTGTATTTTTAGTGCTTCAAAACAACACCTAATATTACGTATTGCATTAAAGTAACAAGATGACATGAAGAAAATACGCAATGGATATTAAAGAATCCTAGTAATTCAACACTATAGTACTTAAATCTATTGTGCCTCCTTTAGCTAATTTATAACGGTTAATGAGAGTTAGTGGCACAGAAATTGTGCATCAATAAATGAAAAATTGTAGTAGTGAGTATAAATTACATGAGATGATATTGTATCAACAAAACCAGAAATATTTATATCATGGTTTCACCGACACTATGTATCCTTTGAGCCTATGTCTGTCCAAAATTTTTATATGATAAATTGTCTCATCCTATAATAAATTCTTGTTATTTATTTTATGTTTTTTTAAAAAATCCATGTATTATTTTTATTCTTCCATGTATTTATGGACCAGGAAAAAGAGCTACTTGTTAGCTCGGAGTATTTACTTCTAGTCGATCTTCATGTCCACATTATGAAAGTCACAAATGAAAGTTCAAATCTCAAATATTTTAATTTTTAAGTATAGCAAAATCTATATATGTTTGTTTAGGACCGTATTATTTAATAGAGCCGAGATTACAATGATAGTTTAAATTTTGTTCAAACTACCTACTTAACACTATTTAATCTATTACTTCGTATATGTTATTTTTTTGTGTTCCACCTGATTCACCTTTTAATTCGGATTCGGGGTGGTTAGGTTCCAGTCCCCTCCCGATTGTTGTTGCGGGGGATCGAACACGAGTCCTCCCTATCAAGTGTAGTCCTAATCACCACTACACCAACAACCAATTAGTATATAATCTATTATACAGTATGTGAAAGCATATTATTTTAACCAATAAATAAGAGTGTTATTATGTTACTCCTAAAATTTTTAGAAAACATTTTTTTTCTTGGTGAAAGTCTTATGAAATAATGCAAATACATAATCTAGAATAAGGGATGGCATGTTCTACCCATGTGCCCTATGTTCTCCTTTTGGACTTTAGACCTTCACAACAAACAAGAGAAATTTAAAGAAAAAAAGGCTTTTTATTTTTCAAGATTGTGTTCGATTGGTGTAATGGTGTGTAGGGATATACCCATATACGTAAGTACACTGTCTATAATATCACTGAAGATAGATAAAGATAAATGAATGTACTCCATATGTATTATGTACATGGGTATCGACTAATTTGACCCGTTTATCTTTTGTTACTCGATCGAAAAATCCTAAATGTCGCAAATGAAGACCCTCACTAAAAAAATTGTCTATGTGCAGTTTAATAAGGTCAATATACGGAGTAGCATGTAAGAGAATTAAAACGGTAACAAGGAGCCTGTTTTCTTCATATTATTTTCAGTTTAATTTTTAATTTCTTTTGCTTATAAAATATTCCGTTCACTTCGATTCAAATCAATTCAGTCAATCAGAACTGGCCCTAACTTATATTTTATTTAGGTGTAGTAATTTTAAAGTAAGTAAAAATAAAATAATGGAGCAATTTTTAACTGACGAAGATAATGATGTACCGACACTCGCTATCACAGAACCACTATTCTAAAAGTGGTGTCTCACTCCACGTCAATGCAGGAAACTCTGGCCAGTATTTTATGCAGAAAATGCAATATGATGATACAAAAATTATTTAACGGCCTGTTCATAGCTTGTGGGGCAATATAATGGGGCCAGTAGCGTGGCAATTAATTGTAATTGAACTTCAACTTTGGTACTTTTGGTACATTGTAGGGCAAATATACAGGCCCAAAAAGAAACTGTTATTTTAGCTCTGGCTAATAAATTATATTATAGGGCCTTTTTTACTAGTTTGTGGGGGTCATTAGATATTTGGTATTTTTTGGGGTTAGAGAGGCAAAATTTGGATTTTAACCTATTGTATGTTTTGACTTTTGATGATTAATATAATTTGATGTTATATTGATAATTATGAAAAGTACTTTAAAATAAGATCTTAATTAAACCTAGGTATTCAATATTTGAGTTGAACTTAATTTAATTTAATTAGGCTAGTTTAGGCACATGACTTGTACCCTTCTTAAAGACCATACATTTAATTATGCCGTTTGACTTTTGATTGAGTTTTATTGATATTTAATGTGTCATATATGATTTAATGTAAGAGTCTAAACAATCATTAAGTTTGACATTCTAAGAGTGAGGAATAACACATGTGGTTAGAGTTTTCTCCTGGTTTCAGAAAATTCTGGGATCGATTCTCACCCCGGTCTTTTGTGACTCTAAAAAAAATTAAGTTTGACAATCTTAAAATTCTACTTCTTTGTATTTGATGTTTGAAGGTTTTTCTATTCAAACATATTGAATATAGCCATACCAAGCTAAACTTGTTCTAGTGGTAAGGATTGTACCTTCCAACCTTGAGATTGAGGGTTCGATCTTTACTAGAGACACTTAGAGGATGAGAATCCTTTAGGGTTCGATCAAAGTGTCTGACCTGCAAATGCCAGACCAAAAAACCTTGAGGGTTAAGATACGATTGGGGTCCTTCTCCTAATCATAGATGTATCGTGTGTGGCACATAAAAAATATTATCAAGATGACACAAATGTAGAACGTTAACACGTCAATAAACTAGGTTAGGTTAGTAAGTTTTTTTTTTTTTTTTTTTTTTTTTTTTTGACAATATAGGTCAGTAAGATACTAACAAATGAAGAGAGCAATAAAAATGGAAATCAGAAGGCCAATTTAGACGAAAAACTTAATGCTAACAAACAAATAAAGAGAGCAATAAATTGGTGAAAATTTTAAGGTACAGCAACAAAAAAACGCGGAAAGAACATGTAGCAGTTTTTTAAAGAACATAAAGCCGTTTTGTAAAGAACATATAACTGTTTTGTAAAGAACATCCAATTTTAAGTTTTTTTTATACATCTAAAGAACATCCGTAATGTTTATAAAGAACATGAAAATATTATGTAATGAACATTATTTATGTATATTCACCATAATTAAAAAAAAAAAAAAAAATCAAAGAACATTTCACAATAAGTAATTAACATTATATCACAAATAAAAGTACATTACACTAATAATTAAAGAACATGAACATATGTTCTTTTCACTCTGATCTTTTTAATATAAATATGTTCTTTTTACTTTAGATATATGTTCATTACTTTTTAATAGTATGTTCTTTTCATTACAACGGTATGTTCTTTACATGTGTGTAATATGTTCTTTTCGCAAAACAATTGTACAATGCAAGGTACCCACGCCTGTAGGAACCACACATTATGACCTCAAAGGTTGTAGATAGATTGAGAGAAAATTATCCTAGATGTTATGTAGAACAGTATTGGAATAATAGTGATCATGTATTTTTTTTTTTTTGAAGTATACATTTGAACATCATATTAAGTTTTTCGTCTAAATTGGCCTTTCGATTTCTAATTTATCAATTGAAAATTTTAAGGTACAGTCGCCTGTACCTAGCAAGGTACAGACAAAAAACGCGAAAAGATCATGTTGCAGTTTTTTAAAGAACATAAAGCTGTTTTGTAAAGAACATATAACTGTTTTGTAAAGAACATCCAATTTTATTTTTTTTATACATCTAAAGAACATCCCTAATATTTATAAAGAACATGAAAATATTATGTAATGAACATGATTTATGTATATGCACCATAATTTAAAAAAAAAAATCAAAGAACATTTCACAATAAGTAATTAATATTATATCACAAATAAAAGTACATTACGCTGACAATTAAAGAACATGAACATATGTTCTTTTCACTCTTTTTTAATATAAATATGTTCTTTTTACTTTAGATATGTGTTCATTACTTTTTAATAGTATGTTCTTTTCATTACAACAGTATGTTCTTTACATGTGTGTAATATGTTCTTTTCGCAAAACGGCTGTACGATGCAAGGTACCAACGCCTGTAGGAACCTCACATTGTCAATAGGTCAACCAAACATTTCTTGTGGGTATTGGCTGTTTGAGTGTTTGATTAACCTTGTTATAGTCCAAGCTAAGGTTTGTAGGAATGACTAATTTCGATTCCATTAAGAGAATATAATCTGATAATCATGCATCTCACAATGATATTAACACTTTTTATTGCAAGATAACTTTAAATGATACATAGTTGTTTAGTTTAAAAAAAAACAAAAAATAAAACCTATCTATAGATAAGATTAAGTATGTGTGAAAATACATAATCAGAAATTAATTTATTTTAAGTAAACGTGTCAGATCTGTCTCTGAAATTTAAGGGGCTCAGAGCGAAAACTTAAAAAAGGGCCCTAAACAATAAAGCAAAGAAATATTTATTTCATATACTCGTAAAATTCACCAACAAAATTTTTATCCCCTTATATTATTGTTGCATTTTTAACTCGATTTTTTTTTTTTTTTTTTTTATTATTTTTTGAGTCACTGTATTGAAATTTGGTAAGGTGCCAGATGAGATCCCTAGAAAATAACTCTTAGGAATAGTGTGCTACCAACTATACCCTCAAAAATATGTAAAAAATTATATACAAAAATGTATATTTACTTTTTTACCCTCATTAATATGTTTACTCTCATTAATATATTTAACTAGATGAAGCCCGCCATGCGATGCACGGTTTGTTTGAATTTTTTAAAATAATTTTTTTAATATATATTTATGTGCTAAAATTTGTTATATATTTTGATAAAATTCCTGATATCAAAAGATAATATTTTATATTTAATTAATTTAAACCGGGAAATCTCATTCGTCAATTTTGCTTACATGGCTGACAGGGTAAAGTCGTATCCCCTAATCAAAAATAATTACCTAAATCACTAACTAAGGTAGATAGGGAAGTAAGGTCGATCTCCACAGGGAAACAAGTCTTTTTACTCCTAATTAATTATTATAATCTAAATTATTTAAGTAACCAATATTTATGATTAAGCAAGAAACTAACTACTAAGGTTGAGAATAGGAAGAAAACAATATACGAAAGGATCTAGGGCATAGGTTCACCAATAAATAATACTTCAGGGTAAAACATAGTAATCAATCATTGACATTGCATAAATAACGTGATTAACAGGCTCTCGCAATTTATTAATCAACATAGATCTAACAGACTCTCGCAATTTACTAGATCTAAGTTCTTATTGAAAATAGTCTTTAATATCAAATTAACATTTGCTCGATTCATCAATTTAATATTGCCATACTTTTACAAGCCGCAATTGTAAAACATTAAAACAATCCAATAAGAAATCATCATGCAATACCAATAATCAATAATAGTCAATCATCAATGCATCAATTAACCAGATTGTAAAGGGCTCTCGCTACGTATTACAATCACACAATTAATTTACCGGTATTAAATCTCATCTCTCGAATCTTGACTTAACCATTTATAAATTAACTTGCCTATTGAAACTAGACCTAAACATTAATTCTCATCTCTCGATTCTTGAATCAATATTGTCAAACTCATGCATAAAAGATAGGCCTAATCTAGTCACAGAGCATTAAATCAATCAATAGGAAATTAATCTAGCATTGATAATCAACAACAATAATTTACCCCTTCATATTATTTATTAGATCCCCATAAACCCTAGAAATTAAACTACTCACACATATTAAAAACTAAACTTATCAAAGTAATAAAATAAATCATGGTGAAAAGATAAAAATAAACAACTAAGATTAAGGGAGAAGAAATAAAAGAGAAAGTAATACTAAGAGTTTAATTAAAAGGAGAGAGAAAAGTTAGAGAGATAAAGAGAGAAGAAAAACTAAACTAAAAAAAGAAAACTAAAAACTAAAACTAACTAAAAAAACAAACTAAAAAAAACAAACATAAACTAAAGCTACCAACCTCCCTTTTTATAAGAAAAGTCAAAGGACTTTTATTCCCACTCAAACTCCTCACCAAACAAATTCCTTTAGCAAATAAAGACGTGTTCAGCAAAGTAAGGCCCAAGGATTTGTAGGCCCAATATCTTAAATAGCCTAAGTGAGTCGCTGATTATATCTTCCCGATCGGGCCATGCCTCCCCCGATCGGGCCCGGTTAGCTTGGGCTGCAAGCTGGGCTTCAAAGCTTTACCTCCCTTTTGTTCTTGGACTTGGTCTTTTAGAGTTCATTAGCCCAAATTCATTCGCTTGTTTGATCCGTGATATAAGAACTTGTAAAATCTTGGACCTTCTCTTGTATCAAGCCCTTAATCACCGGATTAAATTCTCTAACTCGGCCTTGGGCTTAAAATATACGGTCATTAAATACGATCCGACTATAATATTTTCGTAGTGGCTCAATAAGCTCAGGAATTATCGTAATTCTGCAAATTCCTACAAAATAATACCAACTCTACAAAAACACTAGAAAACTTATATTAGTAATAAAAATAGCTCCGTAGAGATCAAATAAGCACAAATATGACCGTGGGACGGGGAATAAAAATATATATAAAATAGACTTATCAATGGCATTTGAATTATTTAATTCTAAAATAAAATAATAATCTCTTATTTGATTGGCTACAATTGGAATTTATAACCCTACATGGCTCGCTAAGAAAATTAAATCCTATGTGGCTCTCTAAAAACTCGGGAAAAAACTCCCCTTTATATATATACTAGATGAAGCCCGTGCGATGCACGGTTTGTTTGAATTTTTTAAAATAATATTTTTACATATATATTTATGTGCTAAAAATTGTTAAATATTTAGATAAAATTCCTGATATTAAAAGATAATATTTTATATTTAATTAATTTAAACTGGATAATCTCATTCGCTAATTTTGATTACGTGTCAGTTAAATTATTTAATTCTAAAAGAAATTAATAATCTCGTATTTAATTGGCTACCACTAAAATTTATTATCCTACGTGGCGCGCTGAAAAAATTAAATCCTACGTGGCTCTCTAAAAACTCGTGAAAAAACTCCCCTTTATATATATACTAGTTTTGTGCCCCGTGCGATGCCCGGGTTGTTTATTGAATTATAAAATAAATTTTTAATCTTTATACGATTTGCTAGATTGTGAAGTATATTATTCTAACCGATTAGTATATATTATAAATGTATGTTTTACGCTTTGAACTATTTCCTTTGCCTAAAAAATATTATGATACAAAAAATAATTTATTAATTTTTAAGAATTATAATCTAATAATTTTTTTAATAAAATTATAATTGAATTTGAGATCTATTTAAATCTATCCAACGTGGCGCGACACTTGGCAAAAAGTTGGAACGCCAAGTGTCGCTGTCTCGTGACCTGGCTAAAAGTTTAGCTTTATATATTAGTTATATGACTAGTCTTGTGCCCCGGCGATGTCCGGGTAGTTTATGGACTTTTAAGATAAACTACGTATTATAGTTCAATTTGATTGAAAATAGAATTCTAAATTAACTCTTTTTGGTACAAAGTCAATCTATATTTATCCAACGTGGATACTTGGTGAAAAATTAAAATGTTAAATGATGTTGTCTTTTGGCCTAATTATAAATTTATTATTTGATATTTTATCAAAAATATAACTCTAAACTAATAATCTTATTCTAAAATTCTATCCTATAGAATTTTTACCTAATTTTTTTTTTATCTTATGAAATCTATCCAAGGTGGCGCGACACTTGACAGTTTTTTTATCACATGAAGTCTATTTAAATTTATCCAAGGTAGCGCGACACTTGGCAAAACGTTAGAATGCCAAGTGTCGCTATTTCGTGACCTGGCTAAAAGTTTAGCTTTATATATTAGTTATATGATTTGCTACAAAGTTAATCTATATTTATCCAACGTGGATACTTGGTGAAAAATTAAAATGTTAAATGATGTTGTCTTGTGGCCTAATTATAAATTTATTATTTGATATTTTATCAAAAATATAACTCTAAACTAATAATCTTATTCTAAAATTCTATCATATAGAATTCTTACCTATTTTTTTTTATCTTATGAAATCTATCCAAGGTGGCGTGACACTTGACGGTTTTTTTTTATCACATGAAGTCTATTTAAATTTATCCAAAGTGGCGCGACACTTGGCGAAAAGTTAGAATGCCAAGTGTCGCTATTTCGTGACCTAGCTAAAAGTTTAGCTTTATATATTAGTTATTATTATATGATATTAGATTAGATTGGTTTTTTTTCATTAAACATACCATCAATTAATACAAAGTTTTTTTTTAACAAAAAATTGTAATGCCTTTTTTTTTAAAAAATAAAATAATTATAATGTTTTGTACTTCATATGTTATTATTATTATTTAAAAAGGAAAAAAAATTGTATGTACGAATTTTTATTCCTTCGTGGTTGAAAATTTTATAGTAGTCATTTGAATTATGACTACCATAATGTTTTCATGATTATATAGTTCATAATTAACATATTTTTTCCAAGTAATTAATTATATTACTTTATTTTAGGTATAAAATAGTATTATCACCAATTTTTTGATTGATCAAAATTTTAATTTCATTTATGTAATTTTTATTCTTATTTTATAGTTTCTCGAAAAATATTTATTTTATGTTGGATTAAAAAATTCAAAAAATATATTTGCGTTGTAGATATAATAAGACTAATTGTGACTATTTTATAACGTGAAACAATAAACCAATCATATTTGTATATCATTAAAATAATATGGTAGTCATTTTTCAAACGACTACTGTAAAAACATCCCCTTCGTGGTTGTTCTTCTTATATTTACAATTTTGTTGTCCTTTAATTACAAATATTGTTAAGGCTTATTAGCTTTTCAATTTTACATTATTTGATGGCACGCACATAAACAACGTGGAATTTAAATGACATTCATATTAAATAATGATATTTGAGCAGATGTTATCAAGAGGTATAAATAACTTTAAAATCCTAAAATCGAGGGACATTGATGATAGAAAAAAAATGTATTAAATATGGAGATAATTTAAGAGGAAAAATATAACTAAGTGGTTATTGCTTTAGTGTTAGATATATATATTAGATGGTCGTAGAACATTGAACTTACATTCTTAAGTTTATAGCTACAACGTACATTTCACATATTATTACTCCGTATGACCAAGCTAAAAAAAATCATTTGAAGAAAAATACGTTAAGTATTATTGAATCATGCAAATCAATTAAGAGTTCTAAACTAGCTTAAGATATGAAGGGATGCAAATCAATTAAATATTATTTAATAATAATTTTGAAATAACACTGTCAAACTTTTGAGGGTTTAAAAAATAATTGTCATTAAAGATTTTTGTGGCTTTTTCATACTTCTACAAAACCACTATATAGGCACATAAACCAAATAGTACGTATTAAAACCACCAAATCTACCACCCAAACCAAAGCTGTAACTACGCGCTAATACAACTTCTATGCAAGAGCTAACTCTTTTGCGCGCATCGCGCGCGTAGGATACCCTAGTAAAGAGAAAAGGAAAGGATAAAATTATTCGCCTGGTTATACGTATAATCAGGAAAAAAAAATATTATAGGTGAATACTTCTCATATTTTTTATTTTAGTTATTTATTAATTAAAAAATTATTTATTTTTTTATTTCCGTAAGAAAAATCTATGCAGGGGGCCACAAAAGGTGGGCCTAGAGCGATCGCTCAAGCTACTCTCCCTGTGGCGGTTCCAGTATGTATTTAGTAGGTTTAGCTGAATCTATATTGGATCTGAAAAAAAAAAGGTTTTTTTTTTTAAGAAAAATAATTAAAACAAGGGTTAAATACTAAACTATGCACCTATTTTTAATACTACAATGCACGGACCAATGGCTAGAGCTTTACCTTTTAGGTGAAAAGTCAGGGGTTTGAAATCCAAAGCCACCATTTTTTTTTTTTTTAGAAAATTTGAATTTTGATACCTCGAAAATGGACTCTGTTGAATTTTCGTACCCGTTTAAAACTTTTTTTTAACTTTGGTATCCATCAAAATGTAAAATTATACGTTTTGGTACTTACGTCCATATTCCATTAACTTTTCCATTGGTGGACCTTGTTATCTTCTAACCACCCCTTAGCCACCTTCTAGCCACCCCTTAGCCACCTTCAAGTCGGTAGCAACCAAGCACGTAGCCACCTCACCTCGCCACCATGACTGCAATCACCGTTAGCCGCCGAATTAACCACCAGCACCTCAAAATTGCACCATAACAACCACCAATTCACACCACAACAGCCACCAATTTGTGAACCAACACCTCCAATTTGCACCACCATCACCTCCAATTCGAACCCCAGCACCTTCAATTCGCACCACCAGCACCTCCAATTCGCCTCTCCATCACACCACCACCACTAAAATTACCCCTACAACACGCACCAGCAAAACCTACCTGAAACATCCCTACAATGGCCACAAAACCTACCTGAAACAACCCAAAAACCACCCGTTTTATGGGTTGTTTAAAAACCCTAAGCGAGTTTTGTTTTTCGGGTTGTTTTAAATTAGGTGAGTTTTAGGGTTTTGGGGGGCAGCGAAAAAGGGGATGGTGGTTGTTTCAGGAAGGGAGGAGGCCGACGAACAAGGGAGTTGTTTTTGGCGAATAATGGTGGTTGTTTTGGTGGGCAGCTGCTACTGTGCACTTGTGCAGTGGTTTTGCAGCTGTTGGAGCTGAGATCGAAGGAGGGAAAGGGAGGAGGTGGCCCCACCGCTCATCGGTTCTGGAGGAATGTTTTGGCACCAGCAGCCGGCACAGGGAGGGTGAAGGGTGGCTGACAGGGAGGGGGGGAGGGGCGGCAGTGGCTGGTTGGTTTTTTTTTTATTTTTTTAATATATAAATTAAATTACTACCTCCGTTACAGGTTATGTGCAACGAGACATAAAGTAGAGAGGGAAAATGTCTAATCGTTGCACATAACCTGTAACGTAGGTAGTATTATAATTAGATAATAATGGGTCTTATGGAGGAAAAGTTAACGGAACATGGACGGAGATACCAAAACCTATAATTTTACACTTTGATGGTTACCAAATTTTTTTTTTACTACAATATTACAAATTATATAGAGCTTCAGCCTTCAATTCGTGAGCTTCTCTTCATCTCTCGGAGTATTGTTCAATACAAGTTTTTTTTTTTTTTTTTCGTTTTTTGGTTTTGTTTTTAAGTTTTAAATTGTTAATTATTGTATACTTTTATTGTTACTTAAATATTTGAAGTTGTGAGTGAAGCAGGAAGTTCAATGTTAAAATGTATATATTCTGACATTGTATTTTACAGTTTGGAGATGAAAGACTTAAAGTATTTTGGAAAGAACGTGTGTCAAAATTGCAAAAATCGTAGAAAGTTGAGTTCAATTATAATTTAGTTAAGGATATTTTTTGAAAAACTACCATATAAAGCATTTATTTTTGCGAGAAACTACATAATAAAAAAATATATTGTAAAAAACTACCTTATAAAAGGGTAAATGTTGTAAGAGACTACCCTTGGTCGAAAAGTCATCATTGATTTTTATTTTCCGGCGTTGACCACATAACGTACCAATTAAGAAGAGAGGAAGGAAAGGGTGAATTAAAAGTCACCTGATTGGCATGTGATGTAGTCAACGCCGGAAAATGAAAGTCAACGATGACTTTCCGATCCGACCAATGGTAGTCTCTTACAACATTAACCCTTTTATAAGGTAGTTTCTTACAACATGTTTTTTATTAAGTAGTTTCTCGCAAAAAAAGTACTTTATAAGGTAGTTTTTCACAAAATGTCCTATAAACTTTTTGTTATTGTTGTTGTTTGTTACGTAATTGATATGTATTGTGCACACTCAAATTAGCCAATGCAAATTTTATTTTGAATTGTGATATTTGATATCTGTATTTGTTTGGAGAGATCGAACCCAAACGAGCAATTCCTGAAATTGCCACTGCTGAAAGATGCCACATTGGAGCGAGGTGGTGAAGACATGACTAGATTCACCTCCACAACCTAATACTTTAAACAAATATCTACTTCAATACATCAATTGCTTAAGATAAAAAAGTTTATATATATAGGGCTTTGCTCTAAGTGGCAACATTTAAAACGAAACATTATTTCAAGATCACTTTCAATCAAATACTATACATATACCATTATTTTTTTCTTTTTATTTGAAAAACAATTTTAATTTGTCAATTTTTTTTATTTAATTTAATTTATTTCGTAGAAAAGCTCTCATTTCCATGCCCATTATTTCAATTAGCAAGTTTATCTCATCTCCATCCCAATACTTTTCAATTCATATTTAATCACCTATATCTACAAAACCTATCATAAAATCATGTGCTCATGATGAGTAGAACTTTATTTATTTAGGAAACAAGAAGCAATAATAGATGTAAACTCAACAATAACACGTTTATTCTAAATTGAAAATATTTTGATTACTTAAAAAGTTATTGTTACTTGTGATAATGGCATGGATTTAATTTATTTATATGTGAAAGAGTGTGTGATCATAATTTTTGTTGCCTATGGAAGAGTGGTATTCAAATATCAACAAAATCTATTTTTAAATTTATTAGTACAGAATAAAAACTAACCTAAATATAAGAAAAGAAAAGCATAAAATCTCATTTAAAATAAAATTTGTAAAACGACATTTTGAAATAATAATAAAACAAAAGGAAAGGGAAGGAAAGGAAAAGAAGAATAGCAATGCGAGAGAAAGAAAAAAAAAATCATGCTTATTAAGTAAAATAAAATAAACACTTTGTAACAAAATATACTCGAAATATATATATATATATATATATATATATATATATATATATATATATATATATATATATATATATATATATATATATATATATATATATATATATCACAACATGTGTCATACACATTTTTATAATAATTTTACAATATTATTTCAATATTCGTTTATTAGAAAATACATGCAAAATAAATAGTTGCTATGGTAAGTATGTAACACAAGTAGTCACCTAAAAAGATATAAATTTTTGTAATTACATAAAAGCGCGCACATATATATATGATTATATTAAATTTTTAATTCAATTAAAAATAAAAAATCTATACTTATATACTAAAGTAATGCCCATAGTTATCCTTAAATTACTCGTAATTGTAATTTTTTTTTTAATGAAGTTTGTTACTATATATCTGAGAAGTTTTGGTTTTATATTTAGAGATTGATAACTAAAAAATATAGTGCTAAATAATAAGAAATATTACGTAATAATATAAAATACTACTTATGATATTATAAAAAAAAAAAACTATTAATGTTATGGTATATCATAATATTTATTTTTTTTAATGTTTTTTTTTTACTTGTTATGATTTCGTTTTGTACAATTTCTAATCTAATATATATAAATAAAGTAGGCATTTTTCGGGAGCATTTGGCACGCCACATAAGAAAAGGTATTATTTCGACCAATGAAAAATTAGATTAATAATTTATTTTAGAATTAAAAAATTTACTCGCCACCTAAGCAAAAGTGACGAATAGGATTTAAGAATTTTGACACATAGGTATTGAATAATTAAAATTTGAATTACTTTTAAAAACCAATAATTATTTTTTCTAAATATAAAAAAAATAAGGGAAATTCTACATGGTGGCCTCCAAGTTTTTATGTTTCTACGTGGAAGACACACTTTTTTCCAACTCTCTCAAGTGACACTATGGTTTTGCAAAATTATATATAGTGTCCTTTTTTGGGTTTATGGCTAACTTTTATAATTAAAATGGTTATCCTTAGGTTTTTTGGTTTAAAAATTAATTAAATAATATTTTAAAATTAAAAAAAAAAAATTAAAAAAAAGAATTTTTTTTTTAAAAAAAACACCCCAAACCCACGACCACCCTCCCACCACCACGACCACCCTCCCACCACCCCAACCCCCATACACCACCGGCGCCCATAATCCCTTTTTACCGCGCGCCGGCGACCCAGTCCCCCATCTCCACTGGCGCCCAGACTCCCATGTAGAACCCGTGCATAGTACATGTTTTGAACTATTCTATACTTATATACTAAAGTAATCCCATAGTTATCCCTAAAGTACATGTGGCATCATCTCATAAAAAAATTTCTCGCCAAAAAAATTGTTACTTTTTTAAAAAAAAAAAATTGAAATTTGTTACCATACATCAAAGAGAAGTTTTGGTTTTATATTTAGGGATTGATACCTAAAGAATATAGTGCTAAAGAATAAGATTTATTACATAATAATATAAAATACTACTTATGATATTATCAAATGGTATATCATAATATTTATTGTGCTTTATTTTTTTTACTTCTTATGATTTGGTTTTGTACTAATAAAACGAATTATAAAATGATATTGTAGAACAAGGGAGCCCCAGTAATCTCACAGATTAACCTTCTAGTATTTATCTCCTCTCATAACTTTATACATTGAAATCTGTGCCACTCTATTATTTTACTTTTATCATTATTGAGAGGAAATAAATTCACACATTTATCTCAGAGACAAACTTGAATTTACCCATGTAAAATCGTGCATAGCACGGGTTTTGAACTAGTAATATACTATTAATATGTAACTAGCCCAAGTTCAGTAACAAACTTTTTTTTCAAATTTTCAAAAGTATTAATAATTATCTTAACAAACTTCTTCCTTTTTGTAAAAAATAAACATTTAAAAAATTACTCCCTCCGTTTTTAAATACTTGCTCCATTTCTCCATGCGCTGAGTTTTAGAAGAAATTGGAGAAAGTAATAAAATATGGAGGTAATAGGGTAGTTGAAAGAATAAAAAATTGTAAAAAGCCAAAGTAGTGGAAGAATAGGAGGAGAGAGAGTATTATGTTGGGCCTACTAAGTGTGAAAAATAAATTAAATATTGTAAAAGCTTTCCAAAAAGGAAATGGATCAAGTATTTAAAAACGGAGGGAGTAATAATAACAAAGTTTTCTTAGCCGATTTTTTTTTTGTTTTTTTCTTTTCTGATACGTTAACCTGTGTATTATGGGGATAATGATGGGGATTACTATAGTATATAAGTATTGATATATATAACTTAAACACTCTAAAATATAAAAGAAAATAAAATTATGATTGGTAGTTCATATTTTGAACACCAACTAACTTTTTACTTCCCCACCCCTGAAAATAATTTCAATTCAGTAGAAGAAAAAAAAAAACTTTAAAGAAATATAATAAGATAAAGATCAGTAAAAATAATTTTAGAATAAAGTGAGGTGAACAACGTCTTAGTGCCTGTTCTGATTTACTGAAAACAACTGAACTGAACTGATTGGGGCTGAATTAAACTGAATAGAGCTTAAAAGAATTGTTTATGAGAGAAGAAAATTAGAAACTGAAGTGAGCTAAACTGATTAGAGCTGAGCTGAACTGAACTGAACTGAACTAAAATTAAGCCGAACAGAACATACCTTTAGTCTTTTGGTAAATGATTTTCCAACTCCCTTCACCTCTCCTTTACAATTGAATAGAATAAGAACTAATTATAGATATTACAAGCATTCAACAATTAAGCTATAAAAATTGGTTAAATTTTGGCTAAATCGGTACAGAATTAACTAAGTATTTGCTTCAAGATTAGATATTAAAAATAAATTACTAGAAACTATTCAAATAAATAAACTTCGACACCATAAGTGTCCATCGAGTTTTGGTATTTCAGGAGTCCATAATGTAAATCATTTTGCTTGATAGCGCCTTCTAACCCTAACTTCAACTTCAAATTAAACCATCTTACTTTTGTTTTTTTGGCTATGTACAGAAATCTACATAATAAGACCCATATGCAGTTTAAATGATGGCAATATAAACTTTGCAAATGAGAGGAGAAAGCAACTGATTAGTGTATGGCTAACTACTAAGGTCAATTTCAACTAGCTCTGGACTCCCCCTTTCAATTTGATTCTCTCCAAGCTTTGCACCTAGTTGTCCTTTATCGCCAGCACCAAATGCATAGAGTTTTCCAGATTCAGTGAGCGCAAATGTGTGGGCATTCCAAAAAATAGAATTGGTCAAACTTATTTGCACTACTCGTTCTTTTACTTGCTTCAAAGATGTTACTAGCTCTGGCTTAAGTACATTAGCATGTCGATTCCCCTATATGGAATAAAATGTATCAAACACTGAGAGATAAATGCATAAACATTGAAATGGGAGGTAAAAGCAGTGTTAAGATTGGCAAACAAATAAGGGTTTCAAGCAAAAAAAACACCTAAATGAAATGAAAAGACAACTGCAAGATTGACTAACAATTTTCCAACAATATCAGAGTTCATGGACTCACAATAATAACATATAGTATGAGCTCACGGCTAAAAAAAATATGTGCCCAATTATGAGAATAATGAAGCCATAGTGAATTGGTGAATTCTATATAATGTAGTACTCCCTTTTAAAGCTTTGTTTTACTTCTAATCTTGGTGGGAATCTACCAGATATTGAACCAAGTAAATCCGTCCACTAAAGTTTATGTACATAGAAATTTCAAATTAGAAGCACCACCTTATTCAAAGGTGATTTCACTAAACATTGATGCTTGCCGGTATAGTTGGGTTCTAACTTCTACGTGCATATAAAATAAAACATGATATTGTAAAATTAACACTTAACAAATACTGTAAAGTTTAATTTACCTAACACAACCAAAAAGTAACAAAAGAAACTTGACAAAAAAGAATGAAGTTCAAAGAATTCAAACCTCTCCATCAGTCCCATCATAGTGTCCAAGGCTTGAAGATTCTCCACAACCAAACGAATATACATCGCCATTATCTGACACTACAAAAGTGGTGTAATCGCCTGTGGCAACATGAATTGCCTTGACCTCAGTCAACCCTTCCACCACCTTAGGAGCGGATTCACAATCTTCATTTCCATGACCTAGACATCCATAACGTCCCCAACCCCATGTACAAACCCTTCCATCCTTACCGACAACAGCTGCATGCCAAGCACCGGCAGCCACAACCATGGGTTGAATATTCAATGTCTGGAATTTCTCAATCAATCGAGGATATTTTTCATCTGTTCTTGAACCATGGCCAAGCTTTCCTCCCAAACCACACCCCACAGAATACACAGACCTGACAAACAAAAATGCCAGATAACAGTTCATGTCATTGTACATATCAACACAACTACTCTGTAGCTGACTAGCATTCACTTAGTTCTACTAGGATTTTAACAGTGCAAAAAAACCCATATTCCAAGTACACTTATTGCAATCAATATTATATAAAAACAGGTAACCAATGTTCCAAGGTTAAAGAAAACCAATGAATATAAACATAACCTAAAAGGGGCGAAGAAATTGCTTACATGCCACCAGGCTGACAAGCAAGAGCAAGAAGATAGCAATATCCAGCTGCAATCTGCACAACCGGTATATTCTCAAGTGCACCTAATAAAGGGCGCGGTTGCACATCATTAGGATCTGTTTGATGACCCAGTTTCCCATCACTACCCCACGAAAAAGTATAAACCCTTCCTTCTCTTGACAATACAGCTGTGAAGAAATTTCCAATAGCAGCTTGAACTACAAAGATGTCCTTCAAGGACTCGACAAGTTGTGGGGTATTTACTATTCTAGAACCTTGAACACCATATTCAGCTTCCCCAAACGAGTCTTTTCCAAATGCAAAAACTTTTCCAGTATCACTGATTAACATTGTCCTCCCAGCCCCAGCAGTAGCTTGGATAATCCGGATGCCCTGCAGGGACCTGCACAACAATGAATTCAGTTAATTTTCCTTCCTCACACAATTTCCCATTCAATCATAATCATCTATATAAGAAATTTTCAACCTTATCAAGCGAGGCCGATACTCATCAGCAGAGTTCCCTTCAGGTGTAAGGCCGTGACCAAGCTGTCCTGAACTATTAGAGCCAAAGGAGTAAACAGTTCCAGTTGAAGTCACAGCAATGCTGTGTCCCGGCCCAGCTATTGCTTGCGACTTCTCTCTCCTACAGCAAGCTTCACCAGCTAACAAATACCTAAGTACTAGTTTCCATGATCCCCCACACCTTTGCTTCAAATCTTCCTTTTGTTCAGGGGTCATTGGTCTAAATATGGCTCTCTTTTGGCACATATCGTGAGCAGCAAGCTCAGCAATTGATAAATTATAGTCAGGGGCAAAGTTTGCCGGGTGCCTAAAGAATGAACAAGTTACCTGATAAACAAAAACAAAACCCCAATTCAAATCAGCAGCATCATCAATTCACATTTCACTACTAGGATACATAATGGAAAAGTTAAGGCTATAGGAAGACTTGCCTCTAATTTCGCGAGGTCTTGGGGGTCTAAATTAGACGCTGTAAGGACATGAAGAACGATGGAAGGGTTAGCTGCCAAGGGAAATTCCCCAGGGACCAAGTCCCCAAAGCAATGTCTTACTTGACGAAGAAATGCCGGTCTAGGCGAGGTAACAAGTGATCCAATAATGGGTTGTTCAGGGATATTGCAGTATTGAATTGTCTCAGTCCCACTTGTCGTGGCATCCATGTCGGGCACTGCTGAATTCTTTGCAGCGCCCAAGCTTATCAATTAACAGCAACCAAACAAATTTCTGTGAATTTACACAACCAAACATTATCACAAAATGCAATACTTTATAAATTACAATAAAATTCAAGAATGCAATTTCTCTAACATTGATCAAATGATGGTGAAAATAACTACCTCGAGTTTTATACTATTCAATAGTTAGCAGCACCTGAACCTACAAGCGAAATAAGTCATAATCAAACTTTCCACTCACATGAAAAACAATATTCATAATGGTCATAGAATGAGGACATGCACAAAAATTAATTAAAGCACCACATACAATAAGTAACAATCTAATGACTATACTATCTTCACGACTCGGATTTAGTTGTCACATTACTAGTTATAGTTCAATATTAGCTATCTATGTGACAATTAATTCGGGACGAAAGGAGTGTATAATCACGCAATCACAAAGCTGTAGGGTACAATTATCCGAGTGTTTATAAAAAAAAATAATCAAAGAACAAATTCTCTTTGATTATAAGATAAAATACAACCAAATATTCCAAAAAAACAATTAAAAGTTTCAGTACATGTCATGGATTCCCATCATCTCATCAAAAACTTTCAATTGCATGGAAATTAAACAATACCCAATGAGCAAATAGGTATCCAAGTTTAGAATTTCATTTAATTGACCAAATTATATCCAAAACAATCAACAACAGAAATAAAAATAAAAAGCAAACTTTTACATGATGATCATAGTACTTCGAATTAGAGTAATTTGCAGAGCAAAAATCAATCTATGATCGATCAAATTAGTAAATAAAAATTGAAACTTTGATCAATAAACAAAAATTAAAGGCATACAGAGTGATCTTAAAGTTACCCCAAAAAACAGGGGAACAAAGTGGGGTTCTTACTTATACAAATAGTAATCAAAGTTTTAATTTTGATCATGTAGTTAGATTAGTAAATAAACTGTCATCAACACAAAATAAACGACATAAAATTAACCACTAATTTAATTTCAATTCAATTATGTGTGTACAACATGATCACAACAGATCAAGCAAAAATAATTATGGGAAATGAAGATTACATATGATCAAAAAAACCCCAGAAAAAATCAGACTCATATACATCCTTCAACTAATTGACTGAATTTACACGAAATTTAATGAATACTGGACCTTATAATTAGGATGGAATCTAGAAAAATAAATCTTCAAATCGTCAACTTTTTTATCTTGTAATTGGATGATGATAATGATCCATGGGAAAATATATCATATAAAATTTAAGGGAATTTGATTTTTTGGGAGAAGAAATAGGAAATTTGTTGGGGTTTGTTTAAAATGAAAAAATAAATAAGAAGATAGAAATTTGGGAATAGTTGTAAGTGAGAGGAATTCTCTCTCTTTCCTCAATTCTCTCTCTTTCCTCAATTCTCTCTTGTTTTGGGCTTTGGTGTACGTTTCTTAAAGAAAGGGGAGCAAGCAATAGCAATAAGCTTTGATGATGAGGTGTCTATTTGGTGGTGAACCAAAAGGAAATGCCACAGTCTATAACATACACACATTATGTATATTGGGATACTACATTTTTTTACACGTAAACTATTTTGGGTGAACTATGGTTTAATTGTTTTTACTAGGGATGTCAATAGAGCGGGGCGGGGCGGGGCGGGGCGGATCGAATGTTGGTTTTCCCATCTCCATCCCCACCTAACATTTTCATACTCATTCCCATCCCCGCGGCGGATCCAATTTCATCCTCATCCCCGCCCCGGCGGATACAACTCCAAAACCATCACCGCCACACTCCCCACTTGGATATCCATACCCACCAAAGACCCGCCTAATCCCCACCTAATCTTCGTCTCTCAAATACACAATCCTACATAATTAATACGGATTATAATAATAAAAAAAAACATTCTTAAAATTACACACCTTTTTATTTATAATATAAGTATATTACAAAGTATTATAACTAATATTTTATTTCACGTAATTATTTTATAAAATAGTATAGAAGTATATAATTTTGCTTTTAAAGATATATAGACGTGGGTATGAGGTGGGGATGGGGTGGGTACGAAGTGGGGCGGGTGGGGCAGGGCGGGGATGGGGCGGGTACAACTTTAAATCCACCCCCGCCCCATCACCCATGACAGGTATAGTTTTTATCCCCATCCCCGCCCCACCACCCGCCAAACCAAGACCCATCCCCGCCCCATTAAGGCGGGGATGGACCCGCCCCACTGACATCCCTAGTTTTTACCATTATTTGGTTAAACAGGTGTTCTTGGAGTACAAATAGTAATACGGCTAAGTGTAACAATTTATTTTGGCTCTGATACCAAATGTCACGTTTTGATTATCACGGTACTAGGGTTGGTTAAAGATATGTTCAACAATAATTTTTCGTTTCTAAAAGGGATATTGAAGTAGAAGGTTGGTAATGTAAGAAAATCAGCTTGTTTAAGGCTTAGGTATTAGTACGAATAATGATTTAATGATGTAAAATCAGGTCTTTTGTTGAATGTAAGTCAAGTAGTAAATAAATGCAATACGGGTCAAAGAAAATTTGTCAAAAACATGCACAAAATTTGCATCAAGCTTAGCAAGCTAACCTAATTTGATCAGCTACTTCATTGTAATTAGATGAGGTAATAGATTTAATTTTAAATTTAATTTAAGTATAAAAAACGGTATATTCATTAGCCACATCCGCACATATAGGAAAGGTATCTACTTTTTTCAATTACTTGCTACTACAAATGTTAGTTTTCCAATATGTCACACACTACAACAAAGTTTTGGAGTTTCATAAAAGAAACGTTATGTTGTTAAAATTTTTTGTACAAACTTCCACATTTTCATCCTTATATATGTAAACTTTTAAGTGGAAAATCATCTTTAATTTTGACCAACTAATATCATTGAAGTACTCGTTTTCAAATTCCAAAAATTATGAAATATCTACTTTTAAAGATAAGTACGGAAATTCATAACCTATTTTTTTTTTTTTCTTCTTTTCTCTTCCCTAATTTTAACTATGCCCCTTCCACTCTGCAACCACATATGGGCAACCATCGCCCCAACCACCACCACTTGGATCAACATTGCCACCCTAACCTCCTCCAATGCCACCTCATTAGCAACCGGCCTCTCCCACCCTTATCTCAATATATCCTCTAGCCCCACTAGCTACCCTAGACCCAACACTTCCAACTCAATGGACTAAAGAACTAGTTTTGCACAATTATTAAGGATCATGGGGACAATTTGCCACTTCGACCGTTTATTATTAAGAAAATTACTACATGATTCCACGTTCACTAAGATTAGGCAAATTATACACATAGACAAATCATAATCCCATTGGAAAACGTGATATAATAAGCATACTAATTTAACATACCTTTACTACATCCTCATTCCACAAACAATGAGAAAATTCCAAATTCATAGAAGGATCAAATAAACTATATACTCCGGATTTGGTGTTCCACCCAACAACTCACCTTTAGGATTAATCTGGATTTGGGGATAAGTTCTGGTGGTTAAGTTATAATTCCCTTCCATTTGTTATTGTGAGGGATCAAATACGAGTCATCCCTACCAAGTATATTCTCAATCACCACTACATCCACATCTAATTGGTATCAAATAGATTATATATCACATAATAATTTTGTCATATTAGAAATATAAATATAGTTGTAGAAGTTATTTTTAACATCTTAATTAGACCGAGTATGAGACGCGTGTGACAGTTCTTTCATTGATGTGTCCATATGTCAAGGAACAAAAGCCAAAAGTTGTATCACATTTGTAGCTTTAATTTGCCTTCTTTTTACTTGGAGAATTGCATTCTTGTTCATTTTTTTTTAAACCTTGCAAAGAGACATCATATCAAAAGGGAAAAATTGTTGTTGAATAATGATTTGTGTAATGAAAAATTGTCGTCAAACATTTTTAGAACAAGAGAGTTTGTCGAAATGAATTTGAATCTTGGAAAAACATGAACTCGTACTTCTTATCATCTTAGAGGTGATATCCGAAAATTGTTGAGATCTCAAATACATGATCTTAACAAATTGCTCCGCTCGTTTTTTTTTTTGTTTTGCTCACTTTTCACATTAGATCAGTCTTTAAAATTTACTCACTTCACTTTATTCTGTTTTTGACATGTTTCTTTTATCATCTTACCCCTTTAATCCCACAATAATTATTACGTATATTTTTTTTCCATACGCATTCTCTTTATTTCGCTCACTGTTTTATATAGTACAAACTCATTTTTTTTTTTATATTTTTTTCTTACTTCATCTTACACCCATTCACATTCGTCAATAATTCTTAATTAAATTGTGTATCTACCGTCATCAAGTGGAACATTAGAGAACAAAATAAACACATGTGAATTGTTTTACATTGTATTATGTTATGAGATCAAGATAAACAGTTTATAACCTTACGGGGCGTTTGGATTGTAGGAATGGAAGTTTGGGGATTAAAAGATGAAAATGAGATTGAGAATTAATTGATGGGAATACATGCAAATATGCCAATAGCCCAATACCATGTTTGGATAGTGGGTGAGAATATATAGGGAATAAATAACAATTTTACAAAAATACCCTTACTGAGATTATTATTTAATTCTTTTCATTAATGGCAAAAATGTCATTTTCGTCCTATTCCCATTCTCATCCATCTATTACCTACCCTCCCTAGGTAATAAAAGGGTGGGAATTCACCCATATAAAATTCGTCCCATTCCCAAACCCCTTTTTATTCCCATTCCCATCAACCAAACAAGGCTTATTTTTTATATTGGGATTAAAACTCCCAATCCCACCCTCAATTCCCATTTACCAAACGCCCCCTTAGGAGTTACTACTTATATTAACAATATGTCCTATAGCATAGGCTGACGTTACTCAATAAAGTTACAGTACATATATATATTTCATTGCTTTACAAAACTTGCAATTGCTGAAATAGCTATACTAACAGCATAGTGTCACGTATACTCTAATAATTATTTTAAATTGCAATGAAATGGACCCTAAACTCCTTAACACTGATCAGAAGTGTTCAATCAGAATGAAGCCCCACAACTTGAAGGAGTTGAAGCTGCCTCCCTCATACATAAGGTTATGAAATAAATTTCATTTTGTCATTGATTGGAAATTTAAAATCCATCCAATTCAATTCAAGTTTATCAAATCTTTAATCAAGTTGATTTTGAACAATTAATTAATTAGTACAAACTCACTATTTTGCCGACATTATATGTTGTAACCAAATAGTCAATTTGAACAAAGTACCTCTTTGATACTAGAGTATGCACTCCTCGTGAGAAAAACTACACTATCTTAGCTTTGAACCCCCTCACGAATTTTTTTTCCTCATGATTTGAGGAACGTGAGATTTTCTCACATATTAGGTAAGCATCTCAAGCCTCAAGGCATCAATCATACTTTGTGAAGTGGGCTCACAGTGTGACTAACGTAATGTTTTTTTTAGCTTAGCTTATCAAGTTGTGAATAAGTCATTGTTAGAACTTATCTTTCTTACTCCGTAGTATATAATCAACTAAAATGTAGTTAAGTAATTAAGTTATCCATTGACACAACACGTTAACCCAACCAACCCGCACTTCCAGTGTGTTTATGGTTGATCATCCCGTCAATGAAAATTAATAGGTAGTTAGATCAACAATTTATTTAAAGAATCATGAGGAATGAATATGGTGTAGAAGAGGAACCGAGGGAGATTAAAAGATTAAGGAAAAGGGTTTATATGATTCCTCATTCTATTTACGTAGTATATATTTGATTTTCACTTATCTAACCTTATCTTATCTAAACTTATCCGAACCTATTATCTAAACTTATCTGACCTTATAAAATTTATTTTTGTGGTAATTTATATTTGGGTAATCCTTATAAAAAACTTTTTAAAAAAAAAAAAAAAAATATTTTTTCTTAACTAAACTAAGTGAAAATAAGATGAGCATAATCAGCCCTAAGTGGACATGCTCTTACAACCTTTTACTCAATTCTTTTTAAGAAGATTATATGTCATGGGATTAGATGATTCATTTTATAGAAATTGCGTAACCACCTTTTTACAATTACAGTATATAGTGCCTGAGCGATACTCATATGTATGCAGTCATTCATTTTATCATTTATTTTTCAATATAACACCAAGTAAAAAGATAGATATAATAGTGCTAAAATATAGAGAGAATTTGATAAATTGAATAAACTCAATCACTTGAATTACAATCATGATGACCATGGCCAATAAATAATACATCGTTCCCAAACCCGATAGAATTAGGAAATAGTCAAAGATATCAAAAAGATATTATGCTAGGCATAAAATATATACTAAGCATAAAATATGGAAACTAAATATATCCTAATAATTTCCCAAAATATATCCAAAATATATCCTCCAATACCCCCCCTCAAGTTGGAGCATGGGGATTGTAAATGCCCAACTTGGAAAGAAGGTGATCAAACTGAGACTTCCCTAGCGCCTTAGTGAAAATATCTGCAAGTTGCTCCTTAGTGGAGACATAGGAAGGAGCAATTAAGCCCTCTGTAATAGCATCACGAACAATGTGACAATCAATCTCAATGTGTTTTGTACGTTCATGAAAAACTGGATTTCGAGCTATATGTAAATCAGATTGATTATCACAAAACAACTTGATCGCCTTAGGGTGTTGGACACCCAAACTCAAAAGCAATGCCTTCAATCATTTCAACTCATGTGTGGTTGAAGCCATGCACTGATACTCAGCCTCAGAAGAAGAGAAAGATATCGTGGGTTGCTTCTTGGTTTTCCACGAAATAGGAGATTTACCAAGAAAAACTAGCCAACCAGTCAACGAACGACGGGTAAGAGGACACGCCGCCCAATCTGAATCACACCAACCCTGCAAAGTCAGGTCACTATCTGCACTTAACAAAATACCCTGTCCTGGAGTACCCTTTAAATAACGAACCACCCTGAGAGCTGCTTCCCAATGCTCAATCCGAGGTTCGTGCATAAAATGAGAAAGAATATGAACCGAATATGCCAAATCTGGTCTAGTCACCGAGAGATAAATCAACCGCCCTACTAGTCTACAATAAGACTCAGGATCCTCAAGTAACTCACCACTAGCAAGACTAAGCTTGTGGTTCTGCTCAATCGGAAAACCACTTGGTTTCGCACCCAATAGCCCTGCTTCAGAAACAATATCCAAGGTGTACTTTCGTTGACACAAAAACAAACCTGATTTACTACGAGCAACTTCAATGCCCAAAAAATATTTCAAAGGACCAAGGTCCTTCATCTTGAAACAATCACCAAGATAAGCTTTGAACACAGTTAATGCAGCGGAATCATTCCCAGAAATAATAAGATCATCAACATAAACTAAGACATTAATCTGAACATTGCCTTTAGTGTATGTGAAAAGAGAATAATCAGAGTAAGATTGAATAAAACCGTACCCTTTCAAAGCTGTAGTGAGCTTTGCAAACCAACATCTCGGAGCTTGTTTCAACCCATACAAAGACTTTCTCAAACGACACACCAAACTCGAATCCGAGCTCTCAAAACCTGGAGGTAATTTCATGTACACCTCTTCTTCAAGATCACCATGTAAGAAAGCATTATGAACATCCATCTGTTGAATCTCCCAGTTTTTTGAAACTGCTATATCGAGAAAAGCGCGAACAGTAGTCATTTTTGCAACCGGAGCAAAGGTCTCACCATAATCAATACCTTCTCTTTGATGATTACCAAAAACAACCAAACGTGACTTGAGACGTTCAATATCACCATTAGACAAAAATTTTGTCTTATACACCCATTGACAACCTAGTGCTTTCTTGCCGGGAGGAAGATGCTCCAATGTCCAAGTTCCATTATCTTCCAATGCCCTTATTTCTTCTTTCATAGAACGTCGCCAACCTTCGGATTTCATTGCTTCTTTAAAGGATTTTGGATCCTTTCCCAAAACAACGGCTGCAAGAAATTTGCGATAATTCACAGAAAACATGTCACAATTTATATAGTGTGCTAGAGGGTAAGGCGTACCTGAAGGAGGGATTGGAGACGGAGTGGACGGAGACGGATTTTTAGCAAAAACTGAGTGAGTCACATAATCACGATGACGGACATTGGGAATTTTTTCACGGAACCCCCTACCTAAGGGTTCTACACTCGATCGGTGGTCACTCGACCCATCGCCCGATGAAAATCCATCGGGGAAGGCAGAACTAACGGGCTGCTGCTGGGAAGCCGACCCCGCGCCCGCGACCTCACCTCCCGCGCCCGCGGCTTCACCGCCCGCGCCCGCGGCATCTTCCTGCGGGGAGACAGGCTGCTGGGCAGCAGACTCCGCGGCCTGCCTGCGGGATGGCCCCTGCTGCCGCGGGTAGGCTGCGGCATGGTCTGTCTCGGGCTGCTGCGTGTGTTGGACAATATTTTCGACACTCGTGGCAGCTTGTTCATTGATTTGTAAAATGCTCTCGTCTCCCATAACTACCTCATTATCATCAAACACCTCATACTCCATGAAATCCGTATGAACATCATTATTTTGATCAAAATTCGTGGACTCTATATTCACAACTTCCGGACTACAAAAAGGAAACACTTCCTCAACAAATTTCACATCACGTGACACAAAAAAAACTTTTGACTCAAGGTCATACAATCTCCATCCTTTCTTCCCAAAGGGATATCCCACAAAAATACATTTCCTATATTCACTTGAATTACAATCATGATGGCCATGACCAATAAATAATACATCGTTCCCAAACCCGATAGAATTAGGAAATAGTCAAAGATATCAAAAAGATATTATGCTAGGCATAAAATATATACTAAGCATAAAATATGAAAACTAAATATATCCTAATAATTTCCCAAAATATATCCTCCAATAAATAGCCATCAAATTATAGCCACTCGAATGAGTCTTAGACATGAATTGCCAAAAAAAAAAAATAATAATACAAAATCCAATTTTAAAAAACATTCCGTGCCTTGAGGAAGGGATATGGAATCTCTTGTTCGTCATCCAGTTATTTTCTGATTTGTTTTTGGAATTTCGGTAACCTATCGTTCTAGGGTTACTGTCATTCCTTTTTGGTATTTTTCTTTTTTTTTTTTTTAAAAAAAAAAATCTACTCTCTTGTATTGCTTTTCTTAACCTTTTATGATACGAAATTACGAAGTGTAACTTTGATAATGGCATGATGGAGCTACCTCAATTTATACAATTATGTGTGAAACCATTCAGACAATATAACAACAATATACTCCCTCCGTTATATATTACTCGCAATAAAGTTATATTTTATGTCTCACAAATAATATCCCTTTAATGCGAATAATACGTAACGGAGGAAGTACATACTTTGTATATATCATGAGACTAGCTAAAAATACACAACTAATACTGATACTGAGTATAAAACATGGATTTACATACTTGTATAGTTGTACATAAGTATATAAGTTGGTGCAAAAGCTTTATAGAAGTGGGGTATCGATTTTTTTATTTTTTTTATTTTTTTTTATTGTTCTAGTATTATGTTACATCGATACCAATTGGGTGTTGGTGTAGTGGTGATTGGGACTACACTTGGTAGGGAGGACCTGTGTTCGATCCCCCGCAACAACAATTGGGAGGGGACTGGAACCTAACCACCCAAAACTGATCCCCGAATTCGGATTAGCCCAAAAGGGTGAATCGGGTAGAACACCAAAAAAAAAAAAATTATGTTACATCGATCTTTTAATTTGTACTGTAAAAGTAATGTAACACATAGCACTCATGTACTCCGTAAGTGATACCATAAGCAACGCATGATTCAAATCTCTCAAGCACATGGGCATACGATGCAAGCTAAGTACTAAACCAACCACACTTAACATGGCAACATGCAATAAGAGCAAGCAAGCCCCCGCTATCATAAGCAATATATCCGTCCATAACTCTTTTTTATGGTTCATAAATCATAATATGGACGCGGATTGGTTATATACTTATATTTATGTAGTACTCCGTAACTCAGTTTTGTCGAGAACTTTCACCAAAGTGTTACAATAACTTATGACATTAACTTTATAGTGTTGCTTAAAAGTAACTCCCCGGTCCAGAATTAGGCCTTACTTATAGCAACAGATTGGAATGCATATAACTAATTTGAGTGACGACAATTTGATATTCATAATAACATTAATCAACTATCATAATTTGATAATCATAACACCACTAATAATCCTCCGTTCTTTTTAATCCTAACATTAGGGATTTCACGCTTGCTAATGCACATTTTATAAATGCTAATGCACATTTTATAAATTAAATATCTTAAGCTCTATAGTTGTAAGAATTATAAAAGTTGATATTAATAAAATGTCTTTCGAGATGAAGTAACAAGATCTCACATGATTATATTTTTTTTCCAACGTATTAATCACTAAAAACATTTAGAAAAGTATGTATAGATAATGTAAAATTCCAACCCATTAAAAAAATGTAAAATTCCAAACATTGTAATCAAAATAATAAAAGGTTAGGATAATATGACTGCTAATACCCGTACTAATATATGATCGTACTATAATGACCCGTGGGACATGGCCTAACAAATATAAGGCCCTCGTCGTAGAAATTGGGTAGCAATAGTCTTAAAAGCTAGCTAACATCCAGGGCTTCCTAGCTTGAAAGGAAAGTACCACTAAGCATATCAATTATCAAAGCATGAATTGATAATAACCAAATGCGTTTCAACTTTGAAGCATATACTCTGGCTTCAAGGACAGTTACTGACTTTCACATGGATATAGCACGATTTCGCATCTAGGGACCATGTCTAGTACAACTAGGAAAAGTGAACCGTAACCTACTTCAAATACAATTTATGTTTTCGTTGCATATAACTGTATATAATGATATAGTACTATACTTTTCTCCAAATTGAAGTTTAATTGATACTCCATACTAAAGGTTTTGGATTATTGAGTGAGAAAACCTAAGAGGTGACTATATGTTTTGCATTCATTTCTTGACCATATTATAGGTTTATCATATCTATATTAGTTTTTGGCCCAAGCAATGTTACGGGTCATATTTTTGCTATAAAAGGTTTTATAATAAAAAGTATGTGATAAAATACAAATATAGATCAAATTAGTTACAATTGTTGTAAATAAACAAGTAGTCTAGTACAAACAGTATAAAATATTTATGTGTAAGATTAAAAAAATTATCTCACAAACAATGAAACAATGTCGGTGCATCATGATGCAAATCATTGACTTGAAAACAAATTTCCGGCGCAACCAAGGTGCTCAATTGTATTTGCCGGCACGAACGAACCCTAAGGTTAACACACCAATTCCATACAAAGACACTCGAACTTTTTTGTTAGGGGTTACCTGAGTTTTAGTCAGGGGCAGCTTGAGTTACTCGGTCAGGGGTTACTTGAGTTACTCGGTCAGGAGTTACTTGAGGGGTTCGGACAGGGGTTACTCGAGGGGTTCACTCGGTTAAGGATTACTTAGTCAAGGGTTACTCAAGTTTTTCGATTAGGGGTTACTCGGTCAAGGGTTACTCGTGCTTCTCGGTCAGGCGTTACTCGAGTTTCTCGGTCAAGCCACATACAAAAATTAATAACTCCTGACTGAGAAACTCGAGTAACCTCAGCAATTAGAGGAACCCCTAACCGAGAAACTCGAGTAACCCTTGACCAAGAAACTCGAGTAACCCTTGACCGAGACACTCAAGTAACCCCGGAAACTCGAGTAACCCATCATAACCAAGAAACTCAAGTAATCTCTGACCGAAAAACTAAATAACCCCTGTCATCACACGGTACAACATGCCGCATATAAAAAATTGTGATAACTTAATGCAAGTCTCTTAAATACAAGTATATTAAAATGAAATGTAGGATCAATATATTTAATGACCTAATAATCACTATAGATGATTCTATCTTCCTTGAAGAATAACTAGAGATGATTCATTATCTTTCTTATGATTAAAAAAAGTATGAGTAGCTTACGTGTACATCTCAGCTGATTAAGATGAGATAAGACTTAAATTAAAGATAACGTATCCTTACTTGGACTTATACAAAAAAAAAAAAATTAGGCCTGGCATTGTCCCTCACTCCCTCATAATAGGAGCCATCTGGGTTAGAATTAGTTGATGTGAATATTGAATAATGAATATGTATGTCTTACTTTGATATGCAATCTTCCAACCAATTAGTAATAAGATACGTCTTCAATAACAATTTACGTCATGATCGAACATAGAGATTCCTATAATTACTACTCCTATTTCTTTTCTAAAAAACAATATGTCAAATCTACATATGCTTCGTTTTCTAATCAACAAAGTGCGTCCGCATCAAACTAACAATCCTTTCGTTCTTTCTTTTTTTTTTTTTTTTTTTTTTTAAATTTTTTTTTATTTTTTATTTATATTGATTTTAAAAAGATGCAATAAATAGAAGAGCCGTAATATTACAATGAGATGATTTAGATATATAATTATTGAGTAGAAGATTGAGAATTGTATAGCCTTCAAGGCGAAGATTAAATATAAGAAGTTGACATTAAAGTAATTCACATTCTAGACCTAGGCAATAGTGAAGCTCTTGAAAGAAATATGAAGAATAAAAGAAAATATAATTTTGTAACATTTGGAAACCTTCTTTGTGAGGAGGTTCCAAGTGCATTAGATACAAAGATGGAGGAGAGAGGATAGTCAATTTCTAGGGATCCAAACTCTTCTCTTATGCAAAACACCATAACTTTGGAAATTAGGAGGAACAATTGGATCCACCAAAATAAGGAAAATGATTTTAACACACCAAATGTCCAAATATTGATTTTGGCACACTCATTGTGAAAAAAACATAGTTTTTTATATCAAAGGTGTGTCAAAATCAATTTTGGTGTATCAAAATTAATTTTCAAAAGCAATACACAACATAATAATTCCTCAATCCATTTAGTTTTCTTAAACATTTGTTTGATTTGTACTTCTTGTTGTTTAAGGCCTTGGTTCCTTGCTTTTATTAAACATATTACTTGTAGAACATAGTAAATAAAAAAAAATTACTCATATTATTCCTAATATATTTACATATTCTTTTCAGCTCAATTTCAATCCAGTTCGTTCCGTTCCTAATTTCCTTCTCTCATAAACAATTCAGTTCAACTCAGTAAATTAAAACAGACCTTATTTCTATATTATTTACTACCTCCGTTAATGGTTATCTGCAACTTTAGGGTATCATTTGCACGAGATAAGATATTCAAAATTGCAAATAACCATTAACAAAGATAGTATAATTATGTATGGTCAAACCAATTATAGTGCTTAATTTTAAAAAAGGAAGTAAATTAAGTAATTAATATGTTCGAGGGTTGCTTGTTAAGTTGTCATGATAGTAATTGTCTAACTGATAATTTAATAATTTTAAAGCCTTAAAAGGAATAATAAGTCAATGTCTTCCTGGAAACTCTGTTCTTAACATGGTCAAAAAATAAAACAAAGTAAAAGAGAATTCCTGGAAACAAAGTACAAGTAATACGTACACGTCAAGCATGTGACAGCTTTGAATTCTTGCATTCTTTATGAAATAAAATTTTCTCAACTCATTTACATTTTTCGTATATGATTATGATGTACAATACAATCCCTCCATAAGAACTATCTGAAATTCAGTAACAAAAGGCGAAAGCGTTGGATATATATATTGTAAGGACTACAAAGTCCTACCTCTTTACTACACTCAAGAGTATTCTATCCTTGCCTGGACTACAATGTACGTCTCAATTGGCAATGCTCGTAGAGCAAACTGACTTGTGCGTAGTATTTCTCAAGGCGAATTTGACGATGTATGCAAAACAGAATGCCTTCTAGTTACCCCAATATCATCACTGATATATTTTAGTTGATATCACATATCTCCTCAGCAAAATAGGACCTTCGTTGAAATCAAGCTAGAGCTTCTTTTTCGATATCTGAATAAATTAAGATGTCTCCCCTCCAGATCTTTGGTCCACAGAGCCTAATCTACTGTGTGCTTCGACAGCTTCCTGGAAAGAAATAACCCATATCTTAATAAAACATTCTCATTCTATTTTGAAGCAAGCAAATGTCGTACTCTGTATTAAAGCTCTACTTCAACTGAAGTTGGAGTTTAGTCATTTGATGATAGCATGAGTTTCAGTTTGAGTTCTCTTGAACTATAGAACAACGGCCAGGCCAATTGACCAAATTGGTAAATAAAAAAGACCCCTAGCGACAATTTGGTAAAAAAACTTGATCCGACGACAATTTGGTAAAAAAACCTAACCATATGCGACAATTTGGTAAAAACAATAAACTCCGGCGACATTAAGACCAAAAAATCTATTTTTTTCCGACAAACTCTTTAAAAATCATAATTTAATTTGTTTTTGTGATTTTAAATTTATTTTTCCTTTTATAAATTTTGAATACCTATGCCATTTCCTTTTTATTTTGCTAAATCTTGATACCAAATTTATTTCCTACCCCTTTTTAAAAACATTTCGTTAATAGTAGGTATGAAACTTAAGTGAAAATTGATACTAAACATGTAATTTCTTGAAATTGTTATTTCTATAAAAAAAGGATTGATAAATAACCACGAAAAATGAACTAAATTAGGCATTCACGAGTAATTTGTTGGAAATTTTTGTATTTTTTGGGTAAAATGTCGCTTGAGATAATTTTATTTACCACATTGTCGCTTAGGGTTAATTTTTTTTACCAAATTGTCGCCGGAATTATTTTTTTTACCAAATTGTCGCTAAGGGTCTTTTTTATTTACCAATTTGGTCAATTGGCCATAGAACAACCTTTTTAAAACCATCTTTCATACTTTCCGGTCTTTCTCCAAGTAGTGTCAAGAGTTTAATGCTAAATTGCACAAAGTGTCACCTTAAACTATATGAAATGAGACCTAAGTTATTCCAAAATCCAAACATTGCTCATGGAAATCTCACAAAGGTTGTTTCCCATTTTCGAAACTTCACCTTTTCTTTGAATGACCAACTTATTTTTCTTCCTTGAGGAGCAGATGACAATACGTTTCTAAGAATCTTTCTAAATAAAGAAGACAAGACTCTAATACACTCCTAGTTAACATTATTTTTGGCTAACAAACAATTTTGGAGTCATAAGAAAAATAACTAATTTGATGATTTAGCTCATTCCTGATCGTGTGTAGAAAAGAGAGTTTTTTTATTTCACATTCCGTTTGAGAGCAACCTAGGTTCCAAATGGCCGATATACCTTTCCTAAGATGTGTCAGTAAACTCCCAAATTAATATGCAGGAAAAAAAAGGGTACCTGGTTTACATCTTCTGAATCTTGTCCAGTAGAATCATTAATTGTCCGATTGTTTTCACTCGTGAGTTCAGGTGCATCATGATGTTCCTTAGAAGAAGCATCAACACTCCCATTAATAGAGGTAGTACCATTAGAGGCGTCAACACTAGTTGTTGCAAGCTGATTTGTTTTGCTTCCAGCCAACTGAGCTCCATTTTCACTTGCAGCTCCAACTGAGTCATCTTGCTTCTCAAGTCCATTCATCTTGGATGCAGCATCTACTGTAGGTGCTTCATTTTTCTTCTCCTCTTCCCTTTGGCGTTTTCTTCTAGCTTCTTCTTCCTTTAATTGCTTGAACCTATAAATATTAGAGTTAAGATCACAAAAACAAAAACAAAAAAAAAAACAAAAAAGAACTCCAATGTCAAGGATAAGTATTGAAACCCATGATCACCTTTCTCCTGGCCGTAACCCTGTGGAAGGTGATTTTTCTTCTGTCTGGGTTTTAGTTTCAAGGACAGTTTTTGGAGGCGGTGTTTGCTCTTTTAGTATATCATCACTAATGGTTTTAGAGGACAATGTTTGCTCTTCTTTAAAAATTTCATCACTAAGCTTCCCTATTGGATTCTTTGCACCCCCCATCTTCTGAAGAAAAACTTGCTGAAGTGTGCTTAAGATATTATTTGTAAACCTGAAAAAGAAATCAAAGTATCAAACCATAGTTGCAGGACTAAAGAAACATAATGAAGGCTTCAAATTTAAGCACAATAGAAAAGAAAAACTAACCAATAAAGGCTTAGGCCAGAAGGCACTGAAAGCGCAAAGTAGCCAATCATCAAAGGAAGAACTTTAGTCAGTGCTTGTGAAGTCTTCATATTTGGATCGTTTGGCTGGATGTCAAAAGAAATGTTATGCCGCCATATAAGAAATTGATAAAATCAAGAACAAAAAAAACTCTGAAAATGCCCTAAATTAAATTTAGAGAGCTAAACAGTTCTGACAAGAGGTGCATAACTAATTGCTCAAATCTTTCTTTAAGTTGTATGCACACAAGGTGCTAAACATCCGCTAGGTGCTAGAACAATTGGAAGCTATGCCAAAATCTTCCCAACTTAAAGAATTGTTTAATCACTATTAACAAGATAATACATTAATTAATGTTATTTTCAGAGAAGACTTATATCCTTCGACAACTAGAAGGTTTGTTCTAAACATTAATCTTGTCGATCAATTTGTAATCCACTTTTCGTTCAGAGACAAAGACATAGATACACAAGAACAAATGGGTTGCGGAGGAGACCGTTAGAGGCATGGATACAAGAGAACAAATGTGTAGCGGAGGAGGTCATTGGGGTTCAATTTGCTAAGTTTACTCTAGGAAGTGTGACTCACTGAGTGCTATTTTATCATCGATTAAAATTACAAGGCTTCCTCAAAACAAAGCATAATAACTACACGGTACCATCTGGGGTGATACGGGGAAATATTACAATTATTGTCATGACTATGGACATAATACAAATGTCTGCAGTGATCTCAGGCATGTTATAATGATGATGGGAAGATTCCAATTCCAAAATTGTAGACTCTGCCTACTCTAAGATTCATAAATACAAATTAACACAATGACTAAAGTAGACCTTTGTCCATTACTTTGGTGTCGGATTATTATCAGTGATAGACCTTTGTCCATTACTTTGGTGTCGGATTATTATCAGTGATTGACCTTTGTCCATTACTTTGGTGTCGGATTATTATCAGGTCTAAGGTGTTTTGGTAGACAACAAATCTACATTCAATATTTGCAGCAAACATATTCTTAAAAAGTTAAGGTGCGAAAATGTTCCTTTTAAGACACTCCAAGAAAGTTTTTAACATATGCAATCGGACTCCTACACATACAATTGCAAAATCACTTTCTTTTTTTTTTTGGAAAAATTGAAAAGAATAATCCCATCTTTGCTTGATCTGCTCAAAAGGAGCCAACCTTTGAGTATTCCGGGAACAAGCTAACCTTTGCCCCCTATTTTCTCAAAACAAGCCCTTGACCGGTTTTATAATTTGGCAACTGGTTTTAGAAGGCGACTTGCCACGTGTCACCTTCTAATTGGTCATATTTTAATAATTAAAAAAAGAAAAACAAAACAAAATTAATTAAAAAAAAAAAAAGAAAAACACCAACAACCTTACTGCCTTAGCCCTACCCCCGCCTGAACGCCGTCATCCGCTAGCCTTGCCCCACCCGCCCTTCCCCGGCAACCCCATCCCAACTCAGCTGGTTATGGCGGCAGCAATTTCTTTGACATCGAAGGTAATTGAATCAATTGATTGATTGGTTTTTGTTTTTATGGTTTCTTTGTTTTATAATCGGGTTTTGTTTCAAGAAGATGAAATCATTAAGTACAAATTTCATGTTTTTGCGGCGAATCTACAGGGAGTAGTAGCAGAGGAAAGAGTCGTTTTGGGATGGCAGGATGGGGGATTCGAGGTGGTGGGTGGGGTTTATGGGGAGGGCTACTTTTTCGAGGTTGTTGGGGCGTTTTTGGGGTGGTTGGGGTTTTTGGGATGGCAGGATAGAAAATTGTGAATGTTGATGGGGTAATCGGGAGTGGAGATGGGGTTTTCGTGGTCTATGTTACTCGGACTCTTCATTTCACCTCACGTACCCGTGTCGGACCCTCGACACTCGGACATGGATATGACACCGGACACTTCACTTTTAGTTCAAAATCATCCAAATTTTTCACAAAAAAGCCGAGTCGGACGCTTAGACACATACCCGTGTCGGACATGGGTACCCGAGTCCAAGTAACATAGTTCGTGGTAGCTGGTAGGGTCACCGAGAGTGGAGATGGGTTTTCGGGGTGGCTGGGTGGTGTTTTGGATTGGAGGGGGTTTTGGGGTGGTTGGGTGAGGTTATTCCGGCGGGAATGGAATTTGTGGGGTGGATTCCATGGTGGGAGTGTCAGGGAAGGCGACTAGGGGTGGGGCTGCCAATGAAGCTGGTTGTGTTGTGGTGGCAGGGTGGGAGAGATTGAAGGAAAAAATAAAATTAAAATTAAAAAATTAACCTGTTGAATAGGTAATAGGTAAAAAGGGTTGTTTTGAGAAAATAGGAGGCAAAGGTTGGCTTGTTCCCAGAATATGTAAAGGTTGGATTGTTTTGAGCAGGTGAAGCAAAGGTGGGATTATTCTTTTCAATTTTTCCTTTTTTTTTTTTTTTTTTTTTGAGAAAAATTGCAAAAATCACTTAAATTGGGACATCATGACTAGGTTTTTAACACTGAATTCCAAGTAATTGATAATTTTGAAAACCCTACCTTTACTTTGGAAAATAAGGTTACAATATATAGGGGAAATTGCCTCTGCTCTCCATCAGAAAGTCGAGTTCTCCACCGCAGTATGATCACTATTCATAAAGACGCAACCATACCAGATACGACAACAACAGTTTGCAGAATTTAAGATTACTTTTTTACAAAAAAAAAGAAATTAGGAATTTAGGATTATTAATGTATACAAAGAAAATAAAGAAAAAAGTTTTAAAGCCATATACTGAGAAGAGGAGAAAGAAAATAAAGAAGAAAGTTGGAGTCTTGAAAAGCTAACCAACAAAAAGAAAATTGCATTGAACAAGTATCGAACTTCGCACTTCCTCTATAAAACCTTTGCATCATATCACTAAATCACAAGCATTCATACATAAAATTACCCAGCTTAAAATAAGGATATATCTAATTTTGGGGCCCTTATACAAGAATCCCGCGAGATTGGAGGAAGAGCACCTTGGTCTCGATCTATAAAAACAAAGGAGATGTTCAATGCTATTCTAAATATCGAGGGATCAAGCTTACGAGTCACACTATGAAGTTGTAGGAAAAGGTAATTGAACATAGGCCGTGCATATGCATTTTAAATGACCAATTTGGTTTTGTGTCCGAGAAATCCACTATATAAGCAATCCATTTGATAAGACAAATGATGGACTTTTATAGGGTACAGAAGAAGGATCTCCATATGGTTTTGACAATGTTGAAGAAAGGTATTCCACGGCGGTACGTGGACCTGGTTAAGGATATGTATTGGGATGTGTAAAATGTAAGGACGTGTGGAGGGTTGACAAAAGATATCCCTATTACCAGTGATGCACGGGTACGGCTCTGGGCTGCCGTCTCCCGTACCCGAAACGTCTCGGAGACGGGTACGCGACGGGGACGGCTAGGATACGTCCCCAATCCGTCCCCATCAAAAGTGGTACGGCACGTCATTTTGGGGACGGCTAGGGTCTTGATCGGATACGTTTCGGGTACAGGAAATCCAAAATTCCGCCGTGCCCAAGAAGCCCAGCCCAATTTTTTTTTAAAAAAAACCCCAAATCAGAACAAAACTTATCTCATACTCGATTTCCCCCAATTCTCACAAACCCTAAAACTTCGAACTCCTTCATCTTCTCCTTCCCTGTGCGATTTGATTGACGGCGGCGACCCGGAGACTCACATGGAGGCTGCAACAACCGACGCCTGGTTCAAGGCGGCGCCGGAGACCCACCTTCTTCTTCGCTGGAGACCCACCTGCGAGGCATCCTGCTTTTCTGAGTTCTTTCTTTCTTTCTGACTCTCTTCTTTCTTTCTTTCTGTAAGTCTTTTGTTTTCTTTTTTAATTGTTTTATTTGTTGTTGATAATATAGTGAATTGTAGTGACATTAAATGAGAATGTCAGTAGGTAATTTTTTTTTTTTTTTACATTGTGCAGTTGAATGGAGTCTCAAAATGTTGGTAGTGGGTATGGTAATATTTTTTTTTTTTTTTATTGGATTTATATTTTGCTGATTTTTTTTTTCCGTATCCGAGCCGTACCCGTATTTTGAAAAAAAAAATTTGCCGTATCCCGTCCCCGTATCCGTACCCGTTTTTGTCCCCGTATCCGTATCAGTGCAACCTAGCCTATTACAATTGGATTGCATCAAGGGTCTGCGTTAAGTCCTTTTCTTTTTTGTAACAATTTTATGGTGTGTTGTTTGTGGATGATATTGTTTTGGTGGATGAAACTAAAGATGGGGTTAATGCCAAATTGGAGCAATGGAGGCAAAGGTTGGAATCTAGAGGGTTTAAGCTAAGTCATATTACGATTGAATATTTGGTATGCCGCTTTAGTACATAAAGGAAGACAAGCAATGATGTAATGTAGCGAGTTTGGACGGAAGGATTTGACCATGAGTGAGTGTTTTAGATATCTTGGGTTGAACATTCAGAAAATTGGTGACATTGATCAAGACGTGACCCACAACATTAAGTCGGGGTGGCTTAGATCGAGAGTGGCCACGAGAGTGTTATGTGACCGAAGCATTCCTTCACAATTGAAAAGGAAATTATATAGGATTTCCACAAGACCAGTGTTCTCTATGGTACAGAATGTTGGGCATTTAAAAAGGGACACATTAAAAAGATGGAGGTTACGGAAATGCACATGTTAACATAAATGTGCGGGAACAATCTAAGAGATAAAATCAGAAATGAAGTTATTCGCAAGAAACTGGGTGTCAAGCATTGTAGGCAAACTAAGGGAAAATCGCCTACGTTGGTTCGGACATGTGAGACGAAGATCTAGGGCACACCATTACGAAGAGTGGAAGAGTAAATATGGTAAAGGGAGATCGAAAATGACTTGGTAAGGAGTTAGGAAAGATATGAAGCGTATGGATTTGTATGAGAATGAGGTATTTGATTGTAAGGAATGGAGGAAGATTTTAGTGGATGACTACAGAATAATCATTTTTGGTTCATGTAAGCCTTAAGCATGCTAATACAAGAAAAGCAACCCCCCCCCCCCCCCCCAAAGAATTACAGCCTTACAAGAATCGCATATAATCCACTCGAGATTCTTTTTTAATCAGTAAGAATCTATTGGACCAAGACCTCAAGGTCATAAGGTGAAAGGTGAAACCCTCACCCACTGCACCAAATACTACTTGGTAAGGGAGAATGCAAAATGACAAGAACTTAATAGAAATCAAAAGGAGTTGACCAACCTGAGATGCCTGCATAATCTGGACTGATATGTACTGTGAAACAACCAACAACACTGGTAGAACAAGATATGCAGCAGTATCTGGCCATCCAAGCGGTGGATGACCATCCTGTAAAAGTCAAAGACTAGTGTCAAGAGGAAAATTTAGATAGTGAAAGTAATCCAAGAATTTTCACCAAATTTCATCGATTCAATGATAGTATGGTTGCATGCTATGCTCTGAACAAATTAATGCAGTTTAACCATAGTTTCTAGTAAAACCAACATTTTGGAATCAACATAAGGGCACAGATTGAGCACAAGAAGTCATTAATAACTTACAACGAAAGGGAAAAGCCAAGATATGCCAGTTCCACTTTGCCGATCAGCAATAGTAGTAGGACCAGCAAGTGAGGGTATCCAAAAGAAACCCTCAGTCAGAAGTCCCTACAAAAATACATGAGAACAAGAAGATATGAATGATCCAATGCAACATTCACGCAGTAATGTAACAACATAGAAAGAAAAATAAATCTGAGAGTTATTGAGTACGATTTGTGCAGTAATACCTCGTTAGCAACATTTGAAAGGGCTCTATAAAGACCTATCCAAACTGGTATTGTTGCCAGCGTTGGCAGACATCCTATAATAGAAGGAAAGCATTGAACAAGTCACAAAAGAATATATATAACAGATTCATTATGCCAGTGGAAGCAATATAGTGAGTAAAAGTAAAAAGATAAAATTGCCCAAGAATATGAAGACACCAAATACCTGCTAGTGGATTAATGCCAGCGAGCTTATACAGACGAGCCGTCTCAAGTTGAATCCTTTCCTACATGTATATAACAGAATAAGCTTCAAATCTTGAATGGCTATCTTTCTTAGCACCAGCTTCCAATTCCAAAGGGGCATTTTGGAATGAGGCAGCAAGTTCAACTAACCAATATCTCCCCAAAATGGGGAGGCAAGTAGAGATATTACTCCAGCTATTTAATACTGTCTACATCTATAATCAGGTCATATTTGATTTTGGCAATCAACATATTGATAATAGAAAGGGAGTGACAATGGAATAAAAAATTAAAAAATAAAAAAAATAACTGGCTTATTAAGTGACGTTGAACTGCAAAGACTAGAATCACTAGATAGCCACTGAGTCACTGACGAATGAACAATAACCACTTAATATGTCCCTGAAGACTACCATCATCCCCAAGACCCCAAACCATATGACCACAAGAAGAGAGAGCATAAGAAACATACAAAACCATTACAACCATGACAAAACTAACCTTTAAGGGAAGAAATGAGTTACTGAAGAGAGGACACAAGATTACCTGATCTCCAGCATATCGCTGCTGGATAGCCTTAATTTGAGGCTGCAAGGATCGCATAGCCATAGCAGATTCCACCTGCAATAAAAGCATGCTATTTCAGTCAAATCCCTAATCTTCCATCTAGATCCAGATAAACAAAGTGATGAGACAACTGTATGCAATGCTGTTACATCAACTTTCAGCAAAAAAAAGTGCTGCGGAAATATGATGACACATATATATATAGAAACTTCTAGCATTTGATAAATGATTCAATTGATTCTTCAGGTAATTATAAATTGTACAATCAGATGGACATTAGTAGCAAGCAAATGAAAACCCATACAGGAGATTAAGAAAAAATGGCAATATGGTATTAGTCTTCAAGCTCTGCTCCCAACAATCACAAACCAGACAGAGGTCTTGATAGCCAGAAGGCATTGTTATACAGCATAACAACACAATCCCAATAATTTTTTTTCCAAACGATCACAATCTTCGTCATAGTAGCTACAGATGATTACAGCATCAAAGACCTAATACTTCTACAAAGAGCAAAATTTTCAGGTCCACACCAAATGTCTCACTTCAATTTATTGAGCATGTTTTAGCCTCGATTGAGAAACAGGTAAGTCTTACAAGGGTTAAAACAACCAATTGGAAAGACATGGTCATAATCCTCCAAGATATTAGCAAATAAAGTACACTTTGTACACCAGCCCTTCCTATTTGATAGAAAAGGATCCTATTACCCTGAACCGATCTTACCTGGTATCACTATGGAGAAGAAGGCTCCAACAAGAGTGAACAGGCATGCTTTTCAGAATTTGATTCAACATCCAGGGCATGAAGGCAATAATACCACTTATCCTTTTCAAATGAATATGAATGAAAATATTTTCTTGCTCATCCAAGACAGTGAATCCTAGTCTACATGGAGACACAAATGCGAGCTAGACTGACTCCTGGCCTAGTGCTCGCAGCACTCTAGTGGAATCCTCACAGACAGAAAAAAGCTTGTAGTCAGAATGATTGGTTGACATTGTTTCTTTGGCTTTTTTTATGAGAGCCACTTAATAAAGGTAACTCTCTATTCAAAGTAGGTGTGTATGCTTATTACACAAAATAATTAATTTTTCAAAAGAAAGGTCCATAACTTCAATTCAAGTAGTTTTGTAACTTGGGGACAATTAAACCATTGCTGCAGTGCCGGCTAATAAAATTAAGTCCTGCAGCAAAACTAGGCAGCTAAGTTGGTTTAGAAGGTTGCATCTTAGGCAACATTCCACGCACACATCGCGTTGAAGACTTCCCCTTCCTCTTCTCTTCAATCCTCACCACACTTTTCTAAAAAATCAAATTACAAACCTTTAACTCCAATTAAATCTAATAAGCCCACTCCTACTAACCAACTAGCTTTAGTAAACTTGATTCTTTTCTTGTTCATTTGTTCCTAACTCTATTGTTTAATTTTTTGTAACATAAATGCCTTTACAAACTACTATCCTATCATTCACAAAATGAACAACATTTTACATGAAACACTCAAAAAAAAATTATCTCCTAATTTCAATATTCATTTAACAAGACATTTCCTCTTCCAAAAATAACCAATATATTAACACAAATAAAATAATAAAAAAAAATGTACCTGTTTCTTGGACAAAGGAAATGTGGCAGCCTTAACCAGCACAGTTAGCAATATAATTGCAAACCCATAAGAATACGGTACATGTAATGTTGTCAATCCATCCTTCAACACCTATTCATTCAATTCAACTTTAATTCCAATTCAAACTAACACAAATAAACTCAAGTCGCAAATAGTAGGTCTTGTATACAACGAGTATATATGTTCACTTTTCCAAAACTTCGGGTGATTAAGCATGTTGTATACAATACACCCGTTGTAAGGCATTCGCCGCCATTCAAATAAATAAAAAACTTGCAATTAAAAATAACCCTTTTTTGTACCTTAAGAACAGTTTCCATGGTAGAAGTAATCCCAGAAAGCCAATCTCCATTTTGTTTGGTAGTAGTATTGGAAGCATCAACAACATCAGAATTAGCAACAGCAGCATCAGCAATGGTGTAAAGAATTCCTTCAGCTCTACCTAGCAGTTCTTTGACAGTGCCCTCGAAAATTTCCGGGTCGGGTAATTGACCCGAGTTCAAGAACCCGAATTTAGCAACAACAACAAGTGGGGTTCGATGATTTTGGTGCGGAAAATGGGTTCGGTGAAAGAAGGGGGTTTGGAGGGTCCGAATTCGAGATGGATATGGGTGGAAAATGGGTTTGAGTCCGAGAGGAGAGAGAAAAGTTGACATTTTTAGTGGAATTGAAGAGGGTTTTTTGATAAACCCTAGAAAGTTGGGGGTTGAATTTACAGTGAAAGATTGAAAGAAAGGGAGGTGAAGAAGATGGACAGGATATTTTTGTGAGAGAGAAAGTAGTGCAAATTTTGGGAATTTTTTTTGCTGAAATTGGTGAGCTGAATAGGAGGTTGAAAATGGGTGTATTGTATGGCCACGTGCAACTGGTATTGTGGTTGATAAAAACAAGTGCAATTTGACTGGAATTAACTTACCACATGTTCGGATTTACTGAAAATAAATAAATTGTCAAGGTTGGAGTTGAATTGAATGGTTAGATTTAGATTAGTAAAAAAAAATGGAAAGTAATGGAGCATTTAAAGACTTGTTTGGTTTCATTTTTTGTTTTTAAAATTTTTTTTTGTTAAAAAAACAAATAAAATATCAATAACAGATTGCGATATAGAGGTGTTTTTACTTTTCAATTGTCAGCTTTTAAAATTATCATGATTTTAATAATTAAGAGCTTGTTTGACATCATTTTAATTATGTTTTCAGTTTTTTTAAAACAAAAAAAACCAAAACCAAGAAACAAAAAAAAGGTTTTTTACTTTTTTGTTGTCAGACTTTAATAAGTTTAACAAATTTTTTATTCATTATATGATATATATAATACTTCCTCCGTTTTTTAAGTTGCAACACACCCCTTAGGCATGCATTTTAAGGAAGATATTAGACTAGGTAAACGGATAAATTAATTTACAAAATTTTACCACCCATAAGAAGAAAGGGATAAGTTTATGTGGTTTAAATTTCATAACTTAGTTCATTCGTTTACCTAGTTAATCACCTTCTCGAAAAAGCGTGATAAAAGGTGTGTTGCAAGTATAAAAAAAAATAGAGGAAGTATGATTTTGGAAAACAAAAACCAAAAAAATAAAGCTACTGTAAGGTCAAACGAACCCTAAGTGTGAATGTCAAGGTGTTGTATCTAAAAATAACTGAAGGTAGAATATACTAAAGGCGTGACAAGACAAAATGTAACACCCCGACCCCAAACAAATTAGGGAGGGGCCTATTGCCACGAAATGCGCATCAAGGGCCAACCCCAGGAAAACTTCCCAGAAGGTCACCCATCCCAAGACTGCTCTCAGCCAAGCACGCTTAATTGTGAAGTATCTTAGCGACTACTCTCAGCCAAACACGCTTAACTGTGGAGTATCTTAGCAAATAAGCTCCCTAAAAGGAAGATGCACCTTGTTGATATGAGTAGTATATCAAATCATTTTAAAGCAATCATGAGGAGTATTACATACACCCCCACTTGAGAACGGCAACGCCCTCGAGAGATATTACATACACCCCCACTTGAGAACGACAACGCCCTCGTTGCGCCTGGAAAGCTAGGGACTCTAGTATTACGCCTAATGGCAACTGGGTAGCCAAAGTGTTACATCCAGTCTGGCTATGGCCATAAGGCCCCAGAATTCTCCCCCACTAGACGACTGACATAGGATTAATTATCCACGGTCAGCACGCAGTCGCAGAGTTGCTCTGATACCATTTGTAACACTCGACCCCAAATAAATTAAGGAGGGGCCTATTGCCACGAAATGCGCATCATGGGCCAACAACTGTCCTCACTCATGCGCGCCCCAGGAAAACTTCCCGGGAGGTCACCCATCCCAAGACTACTCTCAGCCAAGCACGCTTAACTGTAGAGTATCTTAGCAAATAAGCTCCCTAAAAGGAAGATGCACCTTGTTGATATGAGTAGTATAACAAATCCTTTTAAAGCAATCATCATGAGGAGTATTACACAAAAAGTGTCCATCAATAGAAGATTGTGGTGATCTCACAAAAACTAGCTTGAAATAAGAAACACAACACTATTATAATTGATACTCCCTCAGTTTAACTTTATTAGTCCCATATACTATATTGGTCGTTTCAAAATGATAAAACCATATAGAATATATTCCAAACATTATTATAGGATGAATAATTTTCATAATCTGTGAATAATTAATCTAATTGGTTGTTTAAAGAGTCAAATAATAATGGTTAATATATGTGCTAGTGGATTGTTGACATGACAAATTCTTCCACTCAAGATTTATTATAGGTGATTTAATTATAGTTAATTCCCATAAATAAAACATAAAACAGGAAAAGACAAAACATTATATTAGTTACAAAGCTGCAATCAAATTCCAAATTAATTATTAGGAATCCACCTTTTATTTCTTATTTTAAGTGATTGATTTTAAATGGGACTATAACAAGGTGAAACAAATTGAGTATAATTTTGGATATTTTGTGAAAAACTACCTTTTAAACTTTGAATTTTGCGAAAAACTACCCTAAAAACAAAATGTTGTAATTAACTACCTTATAAAGTATAAAATGTTGTAATTAACCACCTTATAAAGTATAAAATGTTGTAATTGACTACCTCCCACCGGAATAACACATTTGATTTTTATTTTTCGGTGTTAACCATGTCATGTGAGGGTCACATGACCCTTTAATGACTTAATTCCCCCCTTTCTCCCAAATTTTCCCGCTTTATACCAACTCTTTTCCTTAACAATACGATTATTCATATTTCATATTGTTTATTTGCAACCCCTTTGATAATTATATGGGCTGAATTGGTGTAAAGCGGGAAAATTTGGGAAAAAGATGGGAATTAAGTCATTAAAGGGGCACTTGACCCTCACGTGATATGGTCAACGTCGGAAAATAAAAGTCAAATATGTCATTCCGTTAGAAAGTAGTCAATTACAACGTTTTATATTTTATAAGGTAGTTAATTACAACATTTTGTTTTTAGGGTAGTTTTTCGCAAAATTTGGAGTTTAAAAGGTAGTTTTTCACAAAAAATCCTATAATTTTTTACAACACTTTCTTCAAAAAAGCTACTCCGTAATTTAAACATTTCCAGTCATGTTTGGAGATTTTTTGCATTTATATGCATTTGTAGCACTAAAGCTTATTTGGAATATTGAAAAGAGGGTTTTCAATGTCTTCAGGGCTAACATGGGGGTCGGACAAGATTATTTTGCCACTAAAGAGAGGTAGGGAGGTAAAAGTGTAAAGAACATAAAACTCTCACAATAATTTTTTGGTTCATAATTTCATATAAAATACGGTATAACTTTACATAGGAGAAAGATTGTTCATATGATATAAGAGAATGTAATCCATAAACCAGAAAAAAGCACGACAAGTAAGGCCTTATTCTTTTAAATTTTTGAATTGTTCTGCTCTGTTGAACCCTACTTTACTCAGCTGAAATCTACTCTGTTGAACTCTGCTTTACTCTACTGAAATCTACTCTATTGAACCCTATTTTGCTCTGCTAAAATTTGCTCTACTCTGCTTAAAAATATTAATTAATAATAATAATTGATATTTAATAATAATAATAATAATATTTAATAATAGTAATTAATATTTAATACAATAATAATAATAATAATTAATATTTAACATTAATAAAAATAATTAATATAATATTTAATAATAATAATTAATTAAATTAATAATAATAATTAATAATAATAATTAATATTAAATTAAAAATAATAATTAGTATTAAATTTATAATTACAAAAATAATGATTAATATTTAATAATAATAATTAATATTAAATTAATGATAATAATAATTAATATTTAATAATATCAAATTTATAATTAATATTAAATTAATAATAATAAAAATAATAATTAATATTTTATTATAATTATAATGACAATTAATATTTAATAATAATAATTAGAGAAGGATATTGTTGCGTTAGTTGCTGAAGCGGGTTCAGGCATTCGCAAAGACTCGGGATATAGGTGCTCGTGCGGCTGCTCACATCTTTAGCATGAACGGGTTTGCTATAGCTAGAGGGGTGGGGCCCAGATTGTATCTCGACTCCCCACGAATTTCTTGTAAATTGATTGACTTTGTAGGTTTTTGTTAATAATAATAATAATAATAATAATAATAATAATAATAATAATAATAATATTATTATTATTATTATTATTATTATTATTATTATTATAAATAATAAATATTTAATAATAATAATAATGTTGAAATCTGCTTTTTTTGAAATTTGCTATGCTGAAATCTGCTCTGCTCTACTGATCTCTGCTTCTCTCTGCTTAGAAGCTCAACAGAGCACGCAGGGCCCAAGTATTATCATAAAACATACAGTCCTTTTATTGGTTGTAGTGTAATTCCACATCTTTGAAAAAACTTGCACTTTTGATCAGTTGATGCAATTACCAAGATGAAAAACTCCTCTCGAAACTACATAGAGGAGAGAATAGTTCAGCTTTTCTACAGTAAGATGTACGTTACATCAAAGACGTATAATGATACAAAATATACAAAAATTGCCTTTGTGTACAAGTTGTATAGATCTAGGCATCCATCCGCTTAGAGTTGATGATGGCATATAAGAACTCAACGTAGAGAGATAAGTTGACTGTGTCCACGTCGCATGAGAAATCCAATTACATCCTTCAAGAACTTATCCTAGAAATGAAATGTAATTAGCCTTATATGGCTCAAAATTCTGTGCAATTAGTAAGGCATGGATGACTTGGAAACTAAAACTGATTAGAATATAGAGCAGATTTAAAAAATTATCAACCCTCATCAAAATTTACAATAATCTCTCAATTGTCTGTAGACACCTAGTTTTAGCGTTCTGTCCCGACAAAACGTTTGATGATGTTACAAAAACTAGTTCTTCATGCTAGATAAAAGTTGAAGTGTTTATGGACTCCGAAAAGCATTATGAAGTAAGTTAAAACCCAAATTTGAGACCAAATTATCTTAAATCCCTAGTCCAATTACTAATTAGGCCTAAAACGTGTTCATTCATGTTTAATCTTGATTAATAATGGACCCTAATGCGTCCAATGCAATGATTTAATCCAATGGATCTTACATTGTTAAAAACCGAGCCAACCAGAACAATTAACCATCTAATTTATGTTTATGACCTGTACAAATAAATAGCCTTTCATAGAGCTTTCCAACGGTATATTATAAGCCCAATTCCGAGTTAAAACGAAGAAGTTGTCATTAAAATATATACTAAATCGGGCCCTAAAACGAACCAACACCCTTACACTCAAACGTCCATATCTTTTTATCCACAACATATATTAACCTAATTCTAATGGCATTGAAAAGTAGACATCCAAAGATTTCCAATTATATCTTACTTTCCCTGATTCAACTTCTCAATCAAAAGTTATGGAAGTTTTAAAAATGCGTTTTTGTATAAGGCAAACCGCACCGCGCGTAACTCATAATGTTGCGCGTGCCTATTGCGCGCAAGTCTTTAAGTTGATGGGCACTTTAGTGTGACTCTGAGAGTTGCGCACGCCACCTAAAGCCACAACTCTAAAACCCTAAACCTAGATTCCTACGCCTATAAATAGGGGTCTTCGCTTAGCCCTAATCACGACACAAAAATCAGAACAATATAATAACACGCATTGTGAAAGCCCTAATCTCTCAAATTCTCTTATTATCATACTATTTTTCTCCTTTCTTCCCAAATACTCTTCAACCCTAATCCATCCATTTGATGTACTTGGAGGTATGAAGAAGAAAGAAGGTCCATAAACATATAAGACGGAGATCTAATTAAGCATACAAAGAAGAACGATTAGTTTCCTGAGCACTTAGGTAAATTACTTTTCTTTTCTTGTTTAAATAACTTTAATTGATTAATTAGTGTTGTTTGATCACTTTAAACAAAATTTTAATTAATTAACTAGTGAGTGACCCCGGGCGTTGCCATTGATAATTTTTTTAATTAAAAGGCTTTTCAAAACTGCAATTGTGATTGTCAAACCAAAATTGAGTTATTCTTTGAATATAGTTTTCTTTTTATTTTCCTATTTTAAATTGAACCTTGTGGTTTGCACTTATGTAGAAACCCATTTGTGTCTCCCCAAAACCAAACCCAGTGATGAGTACCTTTCACATCGAATCATAATCGAATGAAGTGAAAGTGTGGAAAGTTTAGTGTTGCGGAAAGTTTTAATTTCTTTTCTCTTCTCTCAGTTTTTGAAAACTTATTTTAAGAAAACAGCCAATCCAGTTTGGTTGGTCCATGATATGGGCCCAATAGTAGTATAGTTGGATGGGGCTTCACAAGAGCTTTCCAACGATATATTATAAGCCCAATTCCGATGAATATTGAGGAAGTTATGGCCAAATTACTGAACTGGGCCCGGTTTAAGCCTTATATGCGGCCCAATGATCTAGAAGAGGGCCTAATATGGATTTATCATTCCTAATGCAATTAGGAATGGTTTTGTCTTCTAGATTCTTCTAGAAGGTTCTTTTCATTCCTAATTCAATTAGCATTGATAAATTGACTTTTGTTGACTTTTTAGAGTTTTAATTAGAATCAAAGAGCATTTTTGAGGAAAAATACGATTTTATCCTCCTGTACGGCAATTTCTACCTGATTTTAAGAAAACGCGTCAAATTCCTAGTCAGCGCCAAACGCCAGCTGTAGCGCCTGACGCTACGCTTGGCGCCTGGTGCTAGCCTTGGCGTCTGACGCCAAGGTCAGCGTTTGGCGCTAATTCCCGTTTTACGCGTCAGAACGCTGTTTTTGTTATTTTATCTTTTTGGCTGATTTTCTTTATAAATAACGTCGTAAAAACTTCGTTTTCATTCACCTAGAATCAACCGATTCTCTTGATTACTCTTTCTCTCTTTTCTAAACTAGCTTTCTCTCAAATACAAAATTCCGCATTCATTAGATCTAGAAACACCTAGCCATATTCGAAGTTGCCTTCGCCCTAGACGTGAAAGGTTTAATTTCTGAGGGTTTGGTCCCAAATCTCTATTTCCATTATTTGATTTAATTGTTTTAATTATTATTTTCCTTGAAGTTACTAACGCGTGTATTTTGTTATTAGAAAGAAATACGAGGCATCCAAGTAAGTGCTTTAATTGTTTTATTGATTTTATGATATAGAAATCATGCTTAGATTATTTTATTGATTCCTAGTATCATGTTTAGGATGTTCCTAGTATCATGTTAGGATGCTTTCTTTAGTATGATATTTAGGGTGATTTGCTTATATCAATCATGATTCCTGCGATGCCTTTTATTTTCTTTCCTAATATCATGTTAGTATCATGTTAGGATTAAAGCTTTGATTTTTATTGTTTAGTGGCATGTTAGGGTTTGTTATTAATCTTGTTAGTATCATGCCTAGGATCTTGCTAGTATTATGCTTTAACATTGATATAATTATTTTAATTATGATTTATGATTATGATTTTATGATTATAATGATTATTATTATGTTGCTTGATATTTATTGTTATTGTTTGATCACACATTTTATGCATGTGTTAAAGGGAATTTGTACTAGTAATCACGCTTAATAAGATAATTAATAATCTTGTTTAGGGTTAATTTGATTATAATTCAAGTGATCGCCAATAGTAGTTTTATTTGTGCATTAATATTCAACCAACATAGATAAACAGGTTTAGGGTTAATCCTATTGATTGCATGTTAGTCAGAAAGCGCACATGAATACGATCAGAATAAAGTAGAGGCCTATTATTAGGGCAGGTTCAATCTCTTTTAGGTTGGATTTGTACCTTCATCCCCGAACCCTATTTGGTTCAAGACCTTATTGGAGTTGACGATCTCTTGGATCGTTAAGGAGTGTAACATTCACCTCGTGAACGGTTTACAAGTTCCTAAAAAAAACTTGTTGGCGACTCTTTTGCTCTATCTTCTTTCCCTTTGGACGCCACCGTACTTTAGTGTATGATCACAGTGGGGTTCAAGCTAGGAGTAATGCTTGAAATATTCCCTACAACTTATATAATTATTTTCCATACAAATACCATAGTTGATATTGGCTTAGATGGTTAAATATTCATATGTGTTATAGGAGGTTACCCTCCTTATCCTTACGTTTTTATATGGAGTAATGTTAGTTGCTTAGGTGATGTGGCATTGTTTAAGTGATTATGTGGCATCATGAGATGTTGGGAAGATGAAATGGCGCAACAAAATAGGGACTACGTGGCACATCGACGCTTTTAGGAACGCCTTTTAATAGATTAGTATAGATTTCACATAGTATCTTGCGTTAAGTAAATAAAGACTAGAATTGAATAATTAATTGTTGTTTTATCACCTAAATCAAGACAAATCTTTTTTATTTATTGTTCTTTTCATGAATTTGGAATAAATAAGAATAGCGGCATTCGTTGCAATGTAATCCTTATGTGATTAATGTGTGTAAATAAAATCAACAAACTTAATTAGTTTTAGTAGGTATCGCGTTGAATATATTGTTTGGTGATGAAATTGTGAAAAATAAAGAGCTAATAGAGGCCGCATTTGAGCTAGAATAGCGATTCCTCCATAAAAGGAACGTTATTTTAGTACCCTTGCTCCCGAACTCATTTATGGTACAAGTAGACCAACTCGGGCGTGGGTAAACTTATGATTCATGCTAATTATCCCTTGAACCCTACTTGGGAGAAAGGCTTGAACGAGGTTTATGAGTTTTCCTAAAACTCATTGGTGACTCCTTATTAGTTTCTTACAAAAAAGCGTAATGATAGAATTAATACTAATTCAAGGTCCCCCAAATAGTTAGGAATTCAAATTCTAACACACCCTAAAAAGTGTAAAGTCCTATAGGCTTTTACAGAGCCATGGGCATAGAGGAAGTGAGATCCCCAATGATGGGCTACCCTCCTCACTGTCCAATATGGTAGATCACCAATTTCCAAGTTAACGGTTGATTACCTTGCGCTCCCAAAAGACCTAACTAGTGAGCTTCATAGTGCAACACAAAAACAAAAAATTCAGATGGTATTGGTGGTGATGCATTGGCTTGACATTATTGCATCTTCATACTTTTTACAACCAATAGATGCAATATAGACGTTCTGATGGAGTAACATCTAAGCTAATGCGTCGACAGTTGCTACTACCAAACTAACATATTTACGTAATGCTTCACGAAAATAAGAAAGAATCTACAATGTGTGTCGTGAAATAGTGTAAGATATTGCATACTTCCTCTTTTTTTAATTATTGCACCACTTGCATTTTAAGGAAGTTTCACAAATATTGCACCATATTCATTTAAGGAGATAAAATGTCTATAATCGCACTACAAATACCTTATTACTTTTGACACTTGATTCTTTATTATTTTATAATTACATCGCATGGTTAATGTTGTACTTCTACTCTTCTCTCTTCCTTTTTTCCACTACCAAAAATATTATGTCTAACCTATATGGTGGGATAATAAAAGAACGGAGGAAGTGCAGTATAAAAGTAAACCAAGTGAGATTTTTTTATTTTATTTTGAGAATACAGGAATATTACCTTTAAGCGTAGAACAATAGGTGGTCTAGTATTACAAAAATAATAGGCAAAGAAATCTGTTATAAAATGCCTGTCGGTTGATACAACAAGTCTCTTATATGTCAAAAAAGGCTATCAAGAGATAGAGAGAAGAAAATAAAAGACGTGTTGTTCATCATAACAGGTCTCTTATGTTTGTAAGGGCTCACCATCTCGTAAGTCTTAAACCGGCCATCGCCTTTCCACCATTCATTCTTTCACCTACAGTTTCTCTTTCCTCTTCTCACCTTAATTAAACCGCCTAATTTCTTAATTCCCCATTAATTCATTTTGTAGTTCCTCTTTCTCTCTCTTCCTCTTCCACTTTCTTCCTCCAATAATGCTATGCAAGAAGCACCAAGGTCGATCTAGTCATGGTCGGAGTCAAGAAGTTGATAGGAATTGTAACACCCCAATAATTCTCTCTTTAAACCTGTGAGGACCCTGAACAATATTCAAGAGAATTACTGGCGTGCTACCGCCACGTGTTCAAACGTTAAGGCTTTATCAGAAAATAGCAGCGGAAAAACTAAATCAGTTATAAATAAGTTTCAAAATCAACGAATGAAACCAAATTAAGTCATACAACTTGGAACCATTAAGGCCCTTATTCAAAACCCAATAAAAGTAGTAAGTGATTAAATTCAGTGTTCAAATAAATTCAAACCCAAAAGAAATAGTATCGAATAAAATCGAATTAAAATAAATTCAAACTTGCAAAAGAAATAAAATGCAAACAACCAACTCTCTACTCAAGATCCCACAACCCTGATGAATGCTGCATGTGTAAGAACCTGTGGTAATTCTGCTCCCCAATATTACAAGTGTAAAAATTGGATCGTCACAGGGTCATTGAAAGGCGAAGGCCATGACCAAAGAAAGACACACAAAGCACGCAATCAGCAAAGTTGAGTACATACAAGCTGCAAAATAAATTAAGAAATCCATAACATGCTACTAATAATCAATCATCATGCATCATTAAATTATAGACTCAACACACGACTCAACTATTTATATTACTAAGACTCCATTAATTAATAATAGGTAAATCATTATTTTTATTCATTGGATTACGCAATAGACAAGGTTGTCCAACCCATGCTCCATTTGGAACATCAATAAAAGAAAAACCCCATGCCTCCTTTCGGAAACATCAATAAACATCCAACGACCACGGGCGCGACTCCGTGACCGTAGTTAGTATGAGATCTCACCTAACTCCTAGTTTCGAAAAATATTTGAAATAAGAGACTCGTAGATCAGACGACCTCGAGAAAAGTACACGGCTAATACCCCATGTACCCCAACCCCTGATTGTCATTACTCCAGAAGTGCACCAATCCAGAGTTTTATTGCTCATCCATCTTGCACTTTACGTGATTTACAGGTTTAGACTTGGTGATGACTCATATACATAACAATACAAACATTCTAAACACAATTTAATCAAACAAGACAAGTTTCCAATTTCAATTCTTGATTTATTAGTGACAAACAACACTTATTATTTAATCCTTTACTACCTCGGTGTATAAACACCTTGAGTGCATAAGGCACACCAAAACCTTAACCTCGTCTTATAAGACTTAAATCCTTCCTTTACTCATCCTGTTTGCATAATCATGAATGAGTAATAAATTAATCTTTTTACCAATCACATACCTTTGCCTCTAAACGCACCTTGCATAATTAGAGCACAAATAATACTTGCATTATAAAATAGTGCACATCATTTGAAATTCACAATGTATAACCAAACAATTTAGCTCAGTCAATCCTATACGTGATACTAAGTTCTCGATCCGTCCTTAAACATGCACCTAAAAGAAAGGTTTCGTAACTCGTACGTACCTTGAGCAAACGAATTGGTATGCCACTTTACTAACTAGAAATCACCTTCAATAAACTCCTCTCCTAAGCCAAATAATAACATCTCAATCAATTCCCAATCAATCAAATTTACAGCAATACTAACTTACTTTAAAACCTTCAAAATCCAAATCAAACAACACTTTAAAACCTTCCCTTTAGTTAAAATTAAAGGCTTATATATAGTTCTTTAAATTTTCTTCATAAAAACCTTAAAATACACTCTTATACATGAAATTACAGCAAGTTCAAAGTCTAATAAAAATCTGAAAATTATATTAAAACCCCTAAAAATCTCCCTTTTTAATGGGTGATTGAACCCTCTTTATAAAACATCAAAAGTAGTACTTAGAAACTATTTCCAACACTTAAAACTTCAATAAAAACATATATTTATGCTTAATTAACTTTAAACATAATTAATTTTATTAATCAAACTCAAGGATAATATTTTAAGTATAAAAAAAGCTTCGTTAAAATAAAAAACTGCCCGAAAATCATAGTTAGAGGCTGAATTTGGCCACGAGAGGGTGGTGCTTACTACCTAAGGTAGTGAGTCTTTTTTAAAAAGTTGTTTCCACATGGAAAACACTACTTTTTCATCAAAATCGGATGAGTTCAGAATCTGATCGGGATTAATATTAACAAACGAAAATCTAAAAATTAAAACACGAATTTACATGTTCAAAATAATCTGGAATTAAGTTAAACTAATCAGTAGTTATAATCACCAAAATTTCAAAACATCATTACTATAAAAGCCCTAAATCAATTGTTCATAAAAACCCTAAAATCATGATTTTCAATAAATTGAAACACTAGGTTTATAATTCATAAAATATGAAATTTATAACATAAATATAATCTGAAATTTATAATCTTTATACCATTTAAATATAATTTGATACTCAAAATATAATCTTTATACTAAAATCAAAACCCAAAACAATTAAATTAACATTAAGCAAAATAATGAAACAAAAGAGGATGAAAATAAGACTAACCTTTTTGTGTGGGAAATTTTTGGGGATTAATGGGGTATTTATAGGAGAGTATGTTGTAGGGCAAGTAAGAAGATTGGGCCTCATAAAATTATTGGGCCAATTAGGTAAATGAAATGGACTAGGCTTTGTTTGTATGATCATGAATTGTAGAACATAGGTTCATAAAATAGTTTGTGTTAAAATAATTTTTGACCAATATTAATAATTTGAAACTTTTGTAATTAAATTCCGGAAAAGTACAAATAAATATTATAAATAAAATAAAATTTCATTTATAAAATATTTAAAAATACAGGGGATTACTGGTGTCCTTCGAACAAGTGTATTATTCTGATAGAGGGTTTTGAATTATTAGAAAGCTAATTATTCAGTGAGGTTTAGTGATCGAAATGCCTAGCTAGAGGCCGCTTCCGATCAGTAATATTAATGTATAATTAATATTACAGCTTAATCTTAATTAATTGGCTGAACCCTACGGGTTACAGCCAAGCAAATAAAAGATTCATAATGACAAATTAATCCGAAAGGAATTAATGAGTCACTCAAGTATTATGAGTATAGACGTCAGATATCGAGCTAGGAGCGTCGAGACCGAGCGTCACAAGTTAAGTCGAATTAACAAGATGACGAGACGGTTAAAATCAAGTAATCAACAAGTATAAAAATACCCCTAGATCGGAATGCCCCGAGCAAACCGAGTGCTAGGGGCAAAGGTGTTAGCATGGAAACTAGCATGCACGCCGCACCAAGCCGAGTCTGCAAGCAGCGCTGGCTGGTGCGGGCGCTACATGCTAGCATGCGTGTGCGAGCATCGCTAGAAACAACGTGCTAGTAGGCCAGCAGCAAGCTTGGCCATGCTAGCTGCTGCTAGCGATAGGCGCGCAAGGCCTCGCCTAGCAGCCCGCGAAAAACGCCAGCATGCCCAGCCAAGGGCACCAAGCGCCAGCAAGGCTGCCTTGGCGCCCAAGGCTTGCTGCTGAGTGGTGAGGAGTGGTTTGTGAGGTGTGCCTTAGGGAGGAAGGATATGGTCCCCTCCCCTTGTGGTCCTCACCTACTCTATATCTCTTGGTTTTTGCCACTTGTTGATTCTTGATTGCATTGCCTTTTTTCTTTTGATTTAAATTGAAATGGAAAAAGGGATTTTACCAACTCTCCCACATTGAAGGGAGAGAGGAATGTTCATGGGATTTCTCTATAAATAACAAGTTTTGGGATTTGAGAAATCCCACTTGAGTTGTGCTTGAAAGGATCATCCATAAGGTTGAACACTTTTGCTCACACACTCGAGTAGTCTTATTTTTTCCAAGCCCGGCTAAGCTCCGAGTAAAGGCCAGACGGGCCGTGTTTGTGGGTGGACTCCGTTGGAGGTCGTCGCACTTGCGAGACTCAAAGTAACTTTCGAAGTAAGAGCTCTCTAAGGAGCGAAGCACACTACAAGGGTAAAATAGTCTTTCTCTCTCTTTGTTATTTGTGCTGTTAATTATGCATTAGTTATATTAATTGTGAGCGGGTCTTGGGGTCGGGTTTCGTATTCCGCGGGAAGTCGGACTTACCGAAACCCAACAAAAGCCCAATCACTTCCAAACCATAATTAATCGTCACTTTTCATCAGATCTGGACCTCAGTCGCAATTCAAGAGGATGCTTTCTCTCTCCTAGTCGTCACTGCCCTTCAAGAGGCCGCTTCAAGAAAAGAAGCGTATATGAGATTCAAATTCATCTTTGATAAATCTCGCTGGCCACCATAACGATGCTCCTTTCGGCTTATTTTCGTTTTCTACGAAACCCTAATTTCAAAATCTCCTAATTTCATTAGTAATAAGTGACCCTATTTTCTGCAAATCAACTCAAAGGTAATACTATTACCAAATCATCTACAATTGAATTTTTGTACTTTTATCTCATGTTCATGGTGTCGATTTTATCTCATGTTCATAGTGTCGATTTTATCTCATGTTCATGGTGTCGATTTTTGCATCATAATTATACTCCGATTTTGTGTTTATTACCACTTTTTTTTTTTTTTTAATATGATAGTTTAATTACGAATTTATCTATGTTTTATAAAATATTGGATTTAAAAAAATATTGAATTATTACCACTTTTTAATTTGCGTAGAAGTCACAAATATTGTTTGCGAATACAGATTATTCATTTTTCCCCCTATTTCAGTGGCTGTTATAGAAATGTTATCCATTGGCTTACATTGTATCCATCCCATGAATCTGCAGGTGTATGTTAGACTTCGAAATATGGTAGTGTTGCAGAGGTACTCTTTGCGTTTTTCTTATGTTCCTATGAGCTGATTAAATTTAATTTCTTCAGACAAATTTGTCCTGACTTGGTTATTGGCTTTTAATTGACTAAATTATTTGCATAGATCGCTGCTAAATCACTGCTCTTCCACCGGACTACACCACCACCAAGGCTGCAAAATAAAGCAATCACCTCTCCACCAATTATCACACCGAAAGCAGCCACCAATTTTAGCGGCCACATGCAACATTATCCACCAATTCAGCCCCAAATTGAATATCCTTCGAAGCGGGCACTCAATATCTCGAACCAGCTGTGTCGCGCAAATCGAAAGTCTGAGCGCATTTTTAAGGAATGGAGGGAGCAGATGAGATCGAATGTGAGTTTTTTTTACAGACGCCGGAAGTGGGGGAAGAGATGATTTCTTTGACGGAGGTTTTCGCGAACAGGGTATCCATTGTTATTAATGATGGTATGAGAATGAGTGAGGAAGTTCTGGAAGATCATTGAAATGTAGAAGCAGTTCTAGGTGGGGACCGGGGAGTGCTAAAATCTGGTATGGAGAAAGGAGGGTGGTTGGGATCGGGGACGAGGAGGGGAGGTGGGGCCGAAATTGGGGGCAGGGAAGGGATGGGGGGCGAAAACAGGGACGGTGGCCGGACCCTGGTGGTTTCCGATGGGAGGGTGGTTTGGTGGTGGAAGGGGCTGGGTATAGGCGTTTATTTAAGGTTTTTATTTATTACTAGTTTTGTGCCCGTGCGATGCCCGGGTTGTTTATTGAATTTTAAGATAAATTTTTAATTTATATGTCAAATTTTAAAATATATCATTGATACAAAATTAGTTAGGAATTGAAGTGTTGTGACGATTTGCTATCTAGTAGGAATCGGTGGAAATGTTCGATTAATACATCAAAAAAGAAAATTTAGTAATAAATAAATAAAATAAAATAAATGTTCAAAGTCCGTTGGGTTGACCCGGCCCGAACCCAAAACTTTAGGCAACGGTTAAACATTTCGTGACTCGTAACCTGAAATGACCCAAATCGAGATGACTCATGACCCGACCCTAATTGACAGATCTACATAGTAATAAAATTCTATTAGATTGTAAAGTATATTATTTTAATCGGTATATATTATAAATGGATGTTTTATGCTTTGAACTACTTCCTTCACTCCAAAAAATATTATGATATAAAAAATAAGTTTATATGATAATTTTTGTGAATTATAATCTAATAATTTTTTTGAATAAAATTATAATTCAATTTGTACATCTAAAATATTGGTATTTTATCAAAAATAAAACTCTAAACTAACAATTTGATCCTAAAATTCTATCCAAATAGAATTCTAAACTAATTTTTTTATCTTATGAAGTCTATTTAAATCTATTCAACGTGGCGCAACACTTGGTGAAAAGTTGAAACGCCAAGTGTCGCTGCCTCGTAACCTGGCTTAAAGTTTAGCTTTATATATTAGTTATATGATTATTAAGTTTTTAAAGGTTTTTTTAGAAAAAAAATTGTAAAAAAAAACTTGACCGATAATATTGTGACACGTGTCACGGTAACCTATTAAACAGGTTGCCAATAGGTCACATTCCATTTACAGAATATTAGTATAAAAGGTCGTGTTATTTTGAGATAAATCAAAGGTGGTTCCATTATTAAAAGACCACGCAAAGTTGGTATTATTCTTGGCAAATTTTCTTAAATTATATTATGATTGGACATGTGTATGACTTCTACAAGTTATACTATTGAGATATGGGGTATGCTTGTAAAAATTTTTAAACTTAGTTGCAGATTATTTCAGCAAGTTTCTATACTTGTAAATATTAATGTAATAATTTAATACTTGTAAATTTCAATAATAACTTTATGTAAGTTTCTTTAATGGATTCCTTTTGAAATTTACAATTTTTTTTGCCAATTATTATATAGTAATAATACCCGTGATTATCACGGGAATTTTAATTTTATTTTTTTTAAAAAAAAACTATACATTGAAGAGACCCGTTATATGTAACATAACAGGTCTCTTTGATACCCTCCAAAGAGATCCATTATGTTACATAACAGGTCTACTTCTCTTCTTAAATAAGTAATATAATTACGCTCAAGGAGATCTGTCGTCTCACTTATAAGGTCTCCTATTAATTACAAAGAAATGTGTTCTATAGCACAGGTCTCTGTATGATAAAGAGACCCGTGAGCTAGAGACCTCATCTGATTTGGTCTCTTAGGCCTATTTTAACAGGTCTTGTAGGCCTTCTTTTTTTTGTAGTAGTTTAGGATATGATTTGCTTGGCTTAAAAAGTGTTTGATGCCCTTATAATCGGCGTAGGATTTGATGCCAAGATAAACACTATGTTTGGTTAGTGCAACCGGTGTCAAGTTAACCTTCATTTGGCGTGTATCTGATAACACGTTAAAATACATGTTTTATATGCCATATTTGTATGATATTTGTCGTATTTTCTCCCTACATTTAATTACTTGATCATCATTTTACTATATATTTCGGTTATTGCTCTACTCGAGTTCTTTTTCTTTATTTTGTAGGTTTTTGCTCGAAAGTTTATATTAGCAAGGATATTCAAGTTGGAGGTGTTGCACTTACGATAAGCATTGTAGCTTGGTCATGGAATAAAAGTGTTATAAGTTGCTCACAACATTTGTGGTACTCTTGTGAAGCTAAATACAATATATGGCAATAACATTGTGGCACCAGGCATGGCATGGCAGCCTACTCTGCAACCCGATTGCGGATTGCAATAGTCTGCTGCAGCCTACCCGCGGCCAGCTCACCAAGGACCTAAGAAGAAGAAGCGTGGTGGCAGTCTAGTCCGCAGCCTACCCGCGGCTCGGGGCATCACACCGCAACATGTCTGCGACCTCTTCTTGGATAGCATTTGAGAAGGGTTTTGGATAGATTTTGGGCCGAATTTAGGGAATCCTAATTCCACTTAACATCCCTAATATTCTTGCTTATTTTTATATATAGATCTTTATGACTTTAGTGAAGAGGGAGGTCTTGGAAGCCGCATTAGAGGCGTAGAAACTAGAAACCTCATACTTCTTTGGAGTATGAGATTTAGTTTTGTACTTTCTTTTTGTTAGTTTTCAATTCTTCTTGTTTTCCTTTATTACTTTTAGTAGTTTATTCATCTTTGGTCTTAATTGTGTGTTTCTAATCTTATTTCTAGGGCTAGGTTGAACCCTGCTAGCCATGATTAATATTTGATATATTCTTTTAAATTCTCAATTAATTGTTATATTGTTCATATTTAATTGATTGTGTTTATGCCGATACTAGATTAGAGATAATTGGTATTGTTATTATTCCTTTGGTTTTAATTGCAACGAGAGTTGGGTTTTAACGGATTTGAATAGATCAATTAAGGGTTTGAAGTTCATCATGAAAATAGTTGAATGAATGATTAGGAAGTTAGAGTAATGTGCTTAATGTCTCTAATTTGCATGATTCCATGAAAATAGGCTTGATTGTAATTAGAGAAGCCGTTGATAACTCGAGAGAGACGTTTGGTATTATCTAGGGATTACTTTTCCTTGTGAACATATAATTAATTCCTTGGGGTAAGAATTTATCTTGTATTGATTATGCCAGTGGTGATACTTAATTCTAGATGTTTTTATTATTTGATTTTCTTGCTTTAGTAGTATAATATTTTCATCCCTATTTTGATTGACTCGACTAGTTTTAATTCATAGTAATCCAATATTCACACTACCTTCTCTGTGGGATCGACCCTGACTTACCCTAATACGTAATTAGGAGGTTTAGTTAGGTAATAATTTTGTTAGGTGTGCGACCGCCTATCAAATTTTGGCGCCGTTGCCGGGGAAGGTGACAAATTGATTTGGTTAGCTTAGAATTAATTAGTTTGAGTTTGTAATTATTTTATTTATTTTTTTTTCTTTTTGTTTATTTGTCCCTTGTTCGTATTTGATCATGGATTGGAATCAATACAATGGTGAGTATTCTTATAATTATCACCAAGATTATAATGGCTATAATGCTTGGGATTATCATGTTTCTGATTTTGATGCTTCTTCTCAAAATTCCCAAAAGTTTTGTAGGAACCCCTATGATTTTTCCCATGATAATCAAGCTTATGAGAATTATTGACCCTTCTCCTCAATATGAGTATCAATGTGATAACTCGTATTCTCCATTTGATTTCTAGTTTTCTTATGAGCCCCAACCATCTAAATCAAAATTAGAGCTTCTTGTTGAAGAAAGTGCTAAATATACAAGGACATTGATATTCAAACAACTGAGTCAAGATTAAAGTTTATTTTTTCAAATTTCATTGACGAGGTTAATTCTAGTTTGGTGCAACTAACTGACCAATCAAAGAATTTACTAGCTCAATTGAATTCTATTCAACAATCTCTTGATTGTCAATTGATGTATGATGATGATGATGGCTTAAGATATGACGAGAATGAAATCCATGTAGAGGAGAGGAATGATGAAAATTGTGAGAATTTGAAGGATTTTAGGGATGAAATTTGTGAATTTGATAATGAGGAGGTGAATTTAAGGATTATAAGGTTTAGAGAGTAGAGATTAGTGCGTCTTTATCCAAGACGTTGTATGTTGAGCCTCATATTCCTTTCTCTAGAAAGCTTGGTCTTTACCCTTGTTCCCACATCTCCTTTCTTTTGTCTTTTCACCTCCATCAATCCATGATAATTTTGTGAACAAGGATTCTCATTTGGATGTATTTAATAATGTAAATATTTCTTTTGTTTTTCCAAGTGAGTCTAATAAGGTTGTAAATAATTTTTCTTTTTCTTTTGAATCTTGTTTTTTTTTTTTTTTTTTTTTTTTTTTTTTTTTTTTGTATTTTTAGCAGAGTCTTTAGTTTTTTTGTATATTCTTTCTCTAATGTTTTTCTATCTAATATTTTGTGAAATGCATGTAGATGCATTTGACAAGCTTCTAAGGGCTTTGATGAGTTATCTCACAAACCTAAGCGACCCATGTTTACTAACGTTTTTTTTTTCTCTTTTCCTTTTAATTTATATAACTAACTTTTCGCTTTTATCCAAGTGATGATCTAAAAAGAGCACCTCCTATGGTTCATTGCGATTAATTTCTAGGTGCTTAATCCCATTTCAAGAGTTACACTTGCGGGATTTCACCCACCACGCACCATTGGTATACTCTTTCCATTCTTTATCTTTTCAAGTTGGTGATGAGAAATAATCTCTTTTTGCCATTTGTTTTGGTTTGACTTGATTAGTATGAATGAAGAATTTGTTTATATCATGTGGTGTTAGACGTCGTCCTTGTCCTATTTGAATTTCCAAGTCAATTTGTGAAACGAGTGATGATTTTAAATGAAAATATATTTCTTTGTTTTGTCATAAGTTGATTGGCATTGGATTGATTGATTATGTAAGATGACATAAATCCTTTAATTGGTAATGGTTTGTGGTAAGATGGATTTGCTTTCCCCTTGTGCGATGAGGCCTTAGTGGAGGGCCACGAACCTCGTAAGACTCACTATCATTTTCCTCCTTCTTGATCGCCTAAATTGGGACTTGCATTTTAGCTTCCTAAGATCGATGACTAAATTACATTGGAGGACATGATTGAGGCATTTCTTCTTTTTGTGTAGAGCTTTCAGATTACATCATTAGGATTTTTCTTTTTATTTTCACATCTTCCTCTTGTTAGCCATGTTGAGCCTACATCTTTCTCTTTATTGGTGTACGTGGTTACAAGCATGTATGTGGTTTTACTATGAGTTCAAGTATTGATAAGTGGATGTGTTTGTCAGATTACTTAATAATGATTTGCTATTCAAGTGGAAGCTAAGTTGAAAAAAAATATGCAATGTTGAAAAATATGTGAAAAAAAGAAAGAAAAAAAGGAGCAATGACAAATAGTGTGAAGATAAGAAGTTCAACAAAAAAAAAGTTAAGACAAAAATTAAGAATGATTAAATGGAAGGGTGGAAGATGAAAAATAAGATTTGTTGATGTTTGGAAATATGTTATTTGAATTTCTAGTTGGAATTTTTGTAATCATTACATCTCGAGGCCGGAGGTGTTTTGTGTTATTTCTTCCACTAGTTTATTATCTTATCACCACATTCCCAAAATACTTTTTCCACCCAAGCCACCTTTTCAAAGTCCTCTTGATCTTCATCATGTGGTTTGGTCCGAAAACGGTGGAAGGTGAGATTTTATGCAAGCCCTGACGAGGGTCATCAAATCAAAGTGAGGCACGAGCAAATATGGTTGAGCATCCCTAAGGAAGATTCAAGTTTGGGGGAAGGAAGCGGTAAGATTGGTTGGCCATTAAAGGTGCTATTAAGCTAATGTTTCATCCATGCACGTTGGCTTGTGATACTAATGTTTATGAACAAAATATTTTGTTGTAATGCTTCTCACTTGGTGTAGGGACTATTTCAAGCATTATCCCAAACTTGAACCCCACTGTGATCATACACTTAAGCATGGTGGCGTCCAAAGGGAAAGAAGATAGAGCAAAAGAGTCGCCAACAAGTTTTAGGAACTTGTAAACCGTTCACAAGGTGAAGGTTACACCCCTTAACGATCCAGGAGATCGTTAACTCCAATAGGTCTGGAACCATGACTGGTAGTTCGGCGATGAAGGTACAAATCCAACCTAAAAGAGATTGAACCTGCCCTAATAATAGGACTCTACTTTATTCTGATCGTATTCATGTGCGCTTTCTGACTAACATGCAATCAATAGGTTAACCCTAAACCTATTTATCTATGTTGTTTGAATATTCATGCACAAATAAAACTATTATTGGAGATCACTTGAATTATAATCAAATTAACCCTAAACAAGATTATTAATTATCTTATTAAGCGTGATTACAAGTACAAATTCCCTTTAAACATGCATAAAAAGCGTGATCAAGCAATAACAATAAATATAATCAAGCAACATAATAATAATCATAAATCATAACAATAATAATAATTATAATCATAATCAAAACAATTATAAAAAATAATAATGTTAAAGCATAATAATAACAAGATCCTAGGCATGATACTAACAAGATTAATAACAAACCCTAGCATGTCACTAAACAATAAAAATCAAAGCTTTAACCCTAACATGATACTAACATGATATTAGGAAAGAAAATAAAAGGCATCGTAGAAGTCATGATTGATATAAGCAAATCACCCTAAATATCATACTAAAGAAAGCATCCTAACATGATACTAGGAACATCCTAAACATGATACTAGGAATCAATAAAACATCCTAACATGATACTAGGAATCAAAATAACAATCTAAGCATGATTTCTACACTATTAGAAAAATACAATAAGGCACCCCCATAAAGGCACCGGTTCAGGCCAAACCGGTGTCTTAAACCGGCCCAAATTTGGGCGCAATTTTACCCAAATATAAAAGGCACCAGTTCAGACCAAACCGGTGCCCAAAATTAAAAGGGCACCGGTTTGAACCGGTGCCATTTGAACCCGTGCCTTAATTTAAAAAAAAACCGCTTAAACTAATTTCTTTCTTCTTCCTTCTCTCTTCGTTCTTCACTATTTCATTCAAACATTCCAGCCCTAAAGCGCAGCTCTCCATTTTTGTTCTCCATTTTCAGGCCACCACCATTCATTCGTTCTCTCTCTTCGCCCCTTCTCCTTCCTCGGTATTCCAGTCTCCAGATCCGGCGACCGGCGACGCCGCGACGGCTAGTTAGTAGTCACCCTAACCCCTCTTCAATTCGCCTCTTTGTTGAAGCTTGAAGTTCCTCTTTTTGCTCAGTTACGGTCTCACACCTCACCCATTCACGACCCAATTTATTCTCGGCGGCAAGTCGGCCTCCAAGGCAGCAAGGCTCCAACTCCTCCAAGGCTCCAAAGCCTCCAACCGTAGGTCCCCTTCTTTCCTTTCTCTTTCAATTTGTTTCAAACTTTCGATAAGGTTCTGTTTTTTGTTGGTTAGAATTTGAGATTTTGAGTATGAAATTATGAATTAAATTATGAATTGAAATATTGAATAATTGAATTGATTAATTGAATTGAAGATTTGAAGTAATGAAGTATAATGTTGTTGTTTGCCTGTTTATATAATAATTGAATTGACCCAATTGTTGATGAATTTAACTTGCTTCTTTCCTCTTTTTGCTATGTTGAACTGCCTTACTCACTTACTGCCCAGTTTAATTTCTATTTTTTTAATCCACCGCAGCGCGGCCTCGGCTCCACCATTGCGCACCACCGCTGCTTCCTCCACTACTAGGGTTGTCCTCCTAGCTGCTGCCCTCCTTGTCTCTTTCCATTCAAGGTTTCTTTTTAATTTTTTTTTACATTTTTTTCCAATTATATAATTATATATATTAATTTGTTTTGCATTTTGAACCATTGTTAGTAAATTAAAATTTAGGTTTGAATATAATTTTTCTCAATTTTAGGTTTGAATATAATTGGAAAATTGTAAAAATATTAGAGATTAGTAACCTTGTTACTCAATTAGTTGGATTTTATTATGTTTTAATGGTTAATTTAATGTGTTTTAGTGGATAATTTTGAAATAATTATAGAATATATATTAACCTTGGTACTTAAATAGGTGAAATTTGGTATTTTACTTTTAATGGTTAATTTGAAGTTGTTTTGATGGATTGTTTTGAATAAGTTAGAGATTAGTTAACTTTGTTATTAAATTAGTTGAATTTTGGAATGTTTAAATGGTTAATATTAAGTTGTTTTGATGGGTATATTTGAATTAATTTGAGATTAGTAACCTTGCTTGTTACTAAAGTAGATGAATTTTGAAATGGGTGAATGGTTACTTTTAAGTTGTTTTGATGGGTAATTTTGAAAAATTAGAGATTAGTAACCTTGTTAGTTTAGCAATTGTTAGTTCAATGAATGATGTGTTTTAGCTTATAAATAAATTAGTGAATTGACATGTTATGAGAAAGAAATAGTACATACCTTATATTTAACCTAATTTTTGTTTATTGTTTTTTTTTAATAGATTTGTGAATTGAAGCACGAGTTTAATTAGCTTGAGGACTACATATTGAGCTCAAGTGGGTAGTTGCTATATTGGTATGACTTATAAACTTTACTTAGCTATATTTCTTTCTATTTATCCATTTAATAAAAGTTTATTCATGAAATTGCAACTTGTGTATTGTTTAATTGCAAATAAATACAACAATATATAGAATACTTGCATCATCATATGCCTAGATACCCGTTCAAGGCTTTCTCATTAGGAGAAAGTCTTGAATAGTCCCCGGTTGGGACTGTTCTTGTATGTGTACTCTCACTTAGGTGGTGAATGTATGTTTTCTTTTCGATTTTAAGGAACATCTTGGCTTACCATTTCCTCACTATGTTCTCTGGGTACATATGTGGGTAATTAATTATCTGCATTGTGTACTTGGAGAACTAGGGGGAAATGCTGCCGGTTTTTTCTTAAAATTGGAAAGTTCACATACATTCACTAGTGACAGTAGACATTCAAGGATGAGTTAGGTTGGAGTGATAAGGACCCTTTGGAGTTAGGTGAAGTGTTTGAGTTATTATCACTCCAACCTAACCCATCCTTGAATGTCTACTCTCACTAGTGAATGTATGTCAACTTTCCAATTTTAAGGAAAATCCGGCAGCATTTCCCCCTAGTTCTCCAAGTACACGATGTAGATAATTAATTACCCACATATGTACCCAGAGAACATAGTGAGGAAATGGTAAGCCAAGATCTTCCTTAAAATCGAAAAGAAAACATACATTCACCACCTAAGTGAGAGTACACATTCAAGAACAGTCCCAACCGGGGACTATTCAAGACTTTCTCCTAATGAGAAAGCCTTGAACGGGTATCTAGGCATATGATGATGCAATTCAAGTATTCTATATATTGTTGTATTTATTTGCAATTAAACAATACACAAGTTGCAATTTCATGAATAAACTTTTATTAAATGGATAAATAAAAAGAAATATAGCTAAGTAAAGTTTATAAGTCATACCAATATAGCAACTACCCACTTGAGCTCAATATGTATTCCTCAAGCTAATTAAACTCATGCTTCAATTCACATATGAATCTATATATTAAAAAAACAAAAATTAGCAACGTCACTAATTCTCTAATATATTCACAATTCTCTAATGTATTCACAATTCTCTAATTTATTCACAACTAATTAAGTGGCAATATCACTATTTCTCTAATTTATGCACAATTCTCTAATTTAGTCACAATTCTCTAAATTATTCACAAATCTCTAATGTAATCACAATTCTCTAATTTATTCACAATTTTCTAATTTATTCACAACTAATTAGTAGCAAGTTCACTAATTCTTTAATATATTCACAATTACCCATTAAAACAACCTAAAATTACACATTAAAACATAAAAAAAAACTCAACTAATTAAGTAAGATTTTTACTAATCTCTATTATATTCATAATTACTCATTAAATCAACCTCAAAATAACCCATTAAAACATACAAAATTTTCAACTAAGGAACAAGGTAATGCAAAATTACTCTAATCTATAATATATATTCAAAATTACTCTAAACATACAAAATTACTCTAATGTATAATATGTATTCAAAATTTCTAAATAAACAACCAATGCAAAAATTAAAAAAATTAGGGTAAAATTATATACATTCCTTGACTTTAATTTTCTTAACAATAATTGTTCAAAATGCTATTGAAAATAATAGAATTACATATTTCAAAATAATTGTTCAATTTTTAACAAAAAAATAAAATTTTACCCTAAATTAGTTGGAGGTGGAAGAAGCTAAGGGGATGAGAGATTGAGGACGAACCTCGCTGGTGGAGGTAGCAGCGGTGGTGTGCACTAGTGGAGGCAGCGCGGAGGTGGAGGCGGTGCGCGCTGGTGGAGGGAACAGCGCGAAGGTGGAGGCGGTGCGCTGCTGTTTCGAACAATGCTGGTGGAGGCCGGTGAAAGACAGAGAAGGGCAGGGGAGGGAAAAGACAAGGGCAGGGGAGAATTAAGGGCGGTGGTTTTCGACAATGTTGGTGGTCGGTGAAGGTGGCGGCTGTGGTGGAGGGAAAAGGGGGAGGTTGCCGTTGTGGTTTTCGACAATTGTTCTTCGTCTCTAATGAAAGAAGTTGGGTTAGAAAGGAATGAAAGAGAAAGATAGGAAGGAAAAGAAAGGAGTAGGCCGCGTTTTTTTTTTTTATTTTAAAAAGCCCCGGTTTAATTGGCACCGGTTCAAACCGGTGCCCTTTTTATTTTTGGCACCGGTTTGAGTTGAATCGGTGCCTTTTCCCTTTGTTTAAAAACCCGCCCAATTTTGGGCCGATTTTTGCACCGTTTTGGCCTGAACCGGTGCCATATGGGGGGTGCCTAATGCTATTTTTCTACTAGTGTTTGGAATGGGGTTCAAGAGTTTTGCGAGAGGGCTTTAGCTTATCAATGCAAACTGGGTGGCAAAGGCCTTTATTGTCCTTGTGTTGATTGTAATAATGTGAATGTGGTCGATAGTGTTGAAATCATTAGAGATCATGTATTATGTCGTGGGTTTAGGCAATTATACCATGTGTGGATTTGGCACGGAGAAAGTAGAGAGTACAGTGGGGATCTTGATCGGAATGATGTGCGTGTTAGAAGCAATGAGATTCATGTGGACGAGGAATACAAGAATGATGAGTATATTGTTGATAATGGTGAGGATGGAGCCGATGAAGATCAGGCGGATGAGGTCGAGGATGAACAAGTGGATGAGATGTTGCATGGTGTTGAAGGTGAAGTGTTTGAGTTATTATCAGAGGCTTCCAAAAAGCCTTTGTATCCCGGGTGCAAAAAATACTCCAAACTATCGGTCGTGCTAACACTTTTCAACATTAAGTCGAAGCATGGGTGGACAGACATAAGTTTTACTTCTTTGTTGACCGCATTAAGTGATATGTTGCCTGATGGGAATGAAATTCCTAAGTTTTACTATTGCGCAAAGAAGCTCATGTGTCCCTTTGGTTTGGAGTATAAGAAGATACATGCATGTCCTAATGACTGTATTTTGTATCGAAATGAGTATGAACAACTGCAGGGTCCACGATGCAAGCGGTCGCGGTACAAGCACATGAGTTGCAATCCTGGCACGGAGGGACCTCCTGCTAAGGTGTTGTGGTATCTTCCCATTATTCCAAGGTTTAAGCGTCTGTTCTCAATACCAAAAGACGCTAAAAACTTGAGGTGGCATGCAGAGGGAAGAAATAAAAACAGAATGATGAAGCATCCAGCTGACTCTCCACAGTGGAAGAACATTGATTTGAAGTTTGAGGAATTCGGTAATGAAGTCAGAAATTTAAGGCTTGGGTTGTGCACGGACGGGATGAATCCATTTGGCACTCTTAGTACCCAACACAGCACATGACCGGTACTTTTAGTGATTTATAATTTGCCTCCTTGGCTGTGCATGAAACGTAAGTATGTAATGCTTTCATTGCTAATAACTGGTCCTAAGCAACCTGGAAACGACATAGATGTTTACCTTGCGCCGCTTATTGACGACTTGAAAAAGATGTGGGACGAAGGGGTTTCCGTTTTCGATGCTCATCAAAACGAGATGTTCACATTGCGTGCAGCCCTTATGTGGACCATGAATGACTTCCCTGCATATGGCAACTTGTGTGGGTACAAGGTCAAAGGGAAAAAAGCATGCCCCATATGTATTGATGACACATCAAGCGTATACCTGACTCATTCTCACAAAGATGTCTACCTATGGACTCGAAGGTTCCTTAGGTGTGATCACCCGTACCGTAGGCAGAAAAAGGCTTTCGATGGAACCGTGGAAGAGGATACTGCGCCTAGACCATTGACTGGTGCTGAGACTAGTGCTCGGGTGAAAGGGATACGAACGGTGTTTGGAAAATCAGAAAAAACCGTGGTCTCAGCTGCTTTGTTTAAGAAAGAATCAATCTTTTGGAAGCTTCCGTACTGGAGAGAACATGACGTTAGGCATTGTCTTGATGTGATGCATATAGAGAAGAATGTGTGTGATGCTCTTTTGGGGACGCTTATGAATATCCCAGGCAAAACAAAGGACGGAAAGGGTGCACGGTTAGATTTGAAAGAGATGGGGATTCGTCCAGAATTGTGGCCTCAAGAAAAGGTTAGAAAGGGGAAGGAGTCGAGAATAGAAGATGAAAATGTTTCGAAAAAAGGGAAGGAGAAGAGCAAGGGAAAGGGAAAGTCCAAAGATGCGTCAAAGAAGAAAGTTAAGGGTAAAGGGAAGGATGAAAAGAATTATTTACCCCCGGCTTGCTATACATTGTCAAGGGTAGAGAAACGTATGTTTTGTGCATGTCTGTACGACATTAAGGTTCCATCAGGGTACTCATCTAACATGAAAAGATTTGTAACCTTAAATGGAGAATTGAAGCTGACAAGTATGAAATCCCATGATTGTCACATTATGATGCAAGTATTCCTACCGATTGCAATCCGTGGTATTCTACCGAAACACGTGAGGGAAGCGATTACAAGCCTTTGTTCGTTTTTCAATACAATTTGTAGCAAAGTTCTTGATCCTTGTACACTAGATGCTTTGCAAGCAGATGTGGTTGTGACTTTGTGCAAATTTTAGATGTATTTCCCACCCTCATTTTTTGACATAATGGTTCATCTGGTTCTTCATTTGGTGCGTGAGATTAAGTTGTGCGGTCCAGTGTTCATGAGGTGGTGCTACCCTTTTGGAAGAAACATGGGTACATTACAAGATAAAGTACGGAACCGAGCTCACCCTGAAGGAAGTATGATGCAAGGGACCGTGGGTGAGGAGATAGGTAACTTTGTGGCGGACTACATAGCCCTTGTTCAACCTATTGGTCTTCCTACTTCTCGACATGAAGGTAGACTTGATGGTCATGGCACAATTGGGTCGAAACGAATGTCACCAGACCGAGATCAGTTCTTACAAGCACACCTTTATGTGTTGCACCATGTTTCAGATGTGCACCCATATTTAGACGAGCACATGGCTAGTTTGCGTGACGAATTTCCATCCAAAGGTGAAAGGGCACTTATGCAGTTGCATAATAAGAGGTTTGTTGATTGGTTTCGTGATCGAGTAATGAGTGGATTAAATGATACTAATGTGACCGATACAGTACGGTGGCTTGCGTACGGTCCTAGGGATGATGTCCGTTCATTTGAGGGATATGACATCAATGGGTACACTTTTTGGACCGAGGGTCGTGATTTGAAATCTTTCTCCACCCAAAACAGTGGTGTAACTCTTGTGGCATCGTCAAGGGAGTTTGCAAGTTCTAAAGATAAATCACCTGTCGATGCAGAGTTGTCATACTATGGTCGAATTCAAGAAATATGGGAGTGTAGGGAATAATTTCAAGCCTTAATCCCACTAGCTTGAACCCCGCTGTGATCATACACTAAAGTACGGTGGCGTCCAAAAGGGAAGAAGATAGAGCAAAAGAGTCGCCAACAAGTTTTTTAGGAACTTGTAAACCGTTCACGAGGTGAAGGTTACACCCCTTAACGATCCAAGAGATCGTCAACTCTATAAGGTCATGAACCAAATAAGGGTTCGGGGATGAAGGTACAAATCCAACCTAAAAGATATTGAACCTGCCCTAATAATAGGCCTCTACTTTATTCTGATCGTATTCATGTGCGCTTCCTGATTAACATGCAATCATTAGGATTAACCCTAAACCTGTTTAATCTATGTTGGTTGAATTTAATGCACAAATAAACTATTATTGGCGATCACTTGAAATTATAATCATATTAACCCTAACAAGATTATTAAATATCTTATTAAGCGTGATTACAAGTACCAAATTCCCTTTAAACATGTATAAAGGCGTGATCAAGCAATAACAATAAATATCATCAAGCAACATAATAATAATCAATGTCATGAATAATAATTATAATAATCATAATAATAAAATAAACATCAAAATAATAATATTCATATATAATCATCATAAATTATAACAATTATAATCATAATCATGTTCATGTTAATATTAAAGCATAATAAACATAGCAAGATCCTAGGCATGATACTAACAAGATTAATAACAAACCCTAGCATGTCACTAAGCAATAAAAATCAAATCTTTAACCCTAACATCATACTAACAATCATAAATATTAGGAAGAACATAAAAGGCATCATAGCAATCATATTTAATATTAAAATTACCCTAGACATGATACTAGGAATATCATAACAACAATGTAAACATGATTTCTACATCATAACATCAATAAATCAATAAAGTACTTACTTTGATGCCTCGTACCTCTTTCTAATAACAAAATACACACGTTAGTAACTTCAAGGAAAATAATAATCAAACAATTAAATTAAATAATTGAAATAGAGATTTGGGACCAAACCCTCAGAAGTTAAACCTTTCACGTCTAGGGCGAAGGCAACTTCGAATATGGCTAGGTGTTTCTAGATCTTGCGAATGCGGAATTTTGTATGTGAAAACAAAGTTTAGAAAGAGAGAGAGAGAATAATTAAGAAAATCTTTATGAGAGTTGGTGAGAATTGGTCATAACTTCCTCAATATTCATCGGAATTGGGCTTATAATATATCGTTGGAAAGGTCTTTGCAAGCCCCATCCAACTACACTATTATTGGACCCATATCATGGACCAACCAAACTGGATTGGCTGTTTTCTTAAAATAAGTTTTCAAAAACAGAGAGAAGAGAAAAGAAAATAAAACTTTCCGCAACACTAGACTTTCCACACTTTCGCTTCATTCGATTATGATTCGACGCGAAAGGTACTCATCACTGGGTTTGGTTTTGGGGAGACACAAATGGGTGTCTACAGGGAGCTTGATTATTGTGACTTCACGGTTGCTCTTTTCAATTGTAAGTGGGTTGATAATATCAGGCGTAACGTCAAATATGAGGACTTTACTCTTGTAGATATTGGCCACTTGAATGATAGTGCGGAACCATTTATCCTTGCATCTCAAGCTAAGCAAGTGTTCTACGTAACTAACCCAATGGATTCAAAATAGTCTATAGTGCTAGCTGGCAAAAGAAGAATCCTAGGCATTGGAGATGTTGAGGATGAGGAAGAATATGATGCGTTTGATGATTCAGCACCTTTCACTGTTCCTAGACCTGTTGTACTAAATGAGATAGACAACGAAGCAGGTTATATGCGATCAGACCACAACGAAGGAATTTCAAATTGAGGTAGTTTGATTAAAAGTTAGTAATGGTTTCATTGCAAATATAGTTTAGTTATCATGTATATAGGAGCATTAGTAGGCGAAAATGACATATTTGTAGTTTGAAATTGCCTAAGTGTACTCATTATCATGCATATACAAGGTTATAGGACCATAAGTGGGTGAAAATGGCTTAAATAGCTTCTACTTAACCCAATTCTTTTGTTTTGTGTATGAACTAACATTTATTCATTATAACAACCTATATTCAATATATTTAACATGTTTGTAGTTTGAAATTGCCTAAGTGTACTCATTATCATGCATATACAAGGTTATAGGACCATAAGTAGGTGAAAATGGCTTAAATAGCTTCTACTTAACCCAATTCTTTTGTTTTGTGTATGAACTAACATTTATTCATTCTAACAACCTATATTCAATATATTTAACATGTTTGTAGCTTGAAATTGCCTAAGTGTACTCATTATCATGCATATACAAGGTTATAGGACCATAAGTAGGTGAAAATGGCTTAAATAGCTTCTACTTAACCCAATTCTTTTGTTTTGTGTATGAACTAACATTTATTCATTCTAATAACCTATATTCAATATATTTAACATGTTTGTAGTTTGAAATTGCCTAAGTGTACTCATTATCATGCATATACAAGGTTATAGGACCATGAGTAGGTGAAAATGGCTTAAATAGCTTCTACTTAACTCAACTCCTTTGTTTTGTGTATGAACTAACATTTATTCATTCTAACAACCTATATTCATTATATTTAACATGTTTGTAGATTGAAATTGTCATTTTGTACTCATTATCATGCATATACAAGGTTATAGGACCATAATAAGTAGGTGAAAATGGCTTAAATAGCTTCTATTTAACCATAATAACTATCATGCATATAGTTTACTATACACTAATATTGTTTTATGATTGCTTTGACAGGTGCTTATATCTCATGGCGGACGATCATGATCCTCATTGTGTAGAGAACATTGACGATGATGAGTATGAGGACGAGTACGAGGATGAGGACGAGGACGATGATGATGAGCCTTATGATGTGAATAAGGAGGATGACTTGGGTGAGCCAGAGGATCAGGCTCAAGATGAGTTCGAGCGTAGGCTTGACGATTTTGAAATTTCAGCTGAACGTGCACCGCCTATTGTAAATACAGCACGTGAGATTGTTGGTGAGAACCCGACTCCTGAAAGTCAAGGCCAAGGACAAAATGAAAACAACACAGGTGGTGGAGGGGGGGAAAAGGCACCGGCTCAAAGAAAAAGAAGGGGTCCGACGAGAAGCTTTAAGAAACCGGACGATCCCATGGTCTTGGAGTATGAAAACAACAGCCAACCCGGGCCCAAATGGCGTCGACAATATGCTAATTAAGTTGGCATATGTTCGCGGAAAATCCCCATTACATTTGTAATGCGGCAAGTACCTCCGGGTGTGATTCAAACATTTTGGGATGATACAAGGGTAAGTGTGTTTTTGGCACATTTAGACAATTTAAGATACCTTAACCTTATGGTTGTTACTAAATAGAAACTAATAATCGGTTTAATTTGTGCTTGCAGAGGCTGTTTTCTATTCCTAATGATCCCGAGAAGAGAAGGGTGTTTGGATCTTTATTAGCGGAAAGATTCAGAGGCTTTAAGACCAAGTTGACTAATGGGTGGATCTACAAGAATAAGAAGAAATCAAAGAAGAAGAATGATGATGAGGATGACCGTCTCCCGTGGCAAATATGGCCGACCGTGTCAAAAGATGATTGGGAAGAGTTCGTTAGAATGAAGACTCAAAAGAAAGCCATTGTAAGTTTGTGTAAATCTTATCTCAATTGAATAATAGCTTGACACTTTTTGTAGCAATGATACTAACATTTTTAGTTTTTTAGGAACTTCGAGAGCAAAATAAAAAGAATGCAGAAAAGAAGGAATACGTCCATCGTATGGGTCCTAAGACTTTTGGTGAAAAGAGACCTGAGTGGGTCGATTCGGGTTTATACCTTAAATCGCTTCTAGTGGCATCGAAGGAACCCTCTAGTTCCACGATCACTACATTGGTGAGTCGTGTCGATGACTTCTTTTGTTCTCTCCATACGTTTGATAAGGAAACCGGAAAATGGGTCATCAAGGGTCCGGAAGCCAAAAAACTGCCGGATAAGCTTGTAAGTTACCTATGAATTGTCGAAATTAAGTCACTTTTGCATCTAAATCACTGTACAAACCATTAACTATTTTACTGACCTAATTTTTCCTTATGCTATAGCTTGAGCACACTCAAGAGATGGTGGAGGGCAAATTTGAACCAAGTGTGGAGAATGACCCTTTCACCATGGCTTTGGGAAGGCCATACCATCCAGGACGAGTAGTAGGTTTGGGAGGGTCATTGCTTGGATTGAATAAGGTGATGGGTCCCGAATACACAAAATCAGGTAGATCTCGAGCCAGTGTTAACTCACCGGGGGAGTTGGATGCCAAGGTGGCATCAATTAAGGAACAAGTACGCAACGAGTTAGTTGGTGAGTTGAATGCTTGGGCGAAGCTGATGAACTTACCGACTTTGCCGTTCCTCATGAGTACCCCGGCCGACTCATGTTCTGAACCAAAAGGACAAGGAGAAGGTGATAGACATGGAGGAGATGAGATACGTGGTGAAGATGTGCCACCTGAGGTAAAATCAATTGGGTTATTAAAAGTTTTAAAATACTGAGTTAATTAAGATTTGAGGTGCAATGATTGATGTATTGTTGCAGGTTCCTACTCCTACACATGCGGACTCGAGGGAGCTTGAAAATCCAACACCGCATGAATTTCCAGAGTTACAGGTGATTTGTAACCCTCTACCTTAATGAATTTTGTTATATTATCTATGCTGTTGTAAAAGTCCTATTTAACTATCTTCTTTTTATATATATACTTGTGTAGGAAGACACCCGGTGTGCACTTCTAGCCCAGGGCATGCAAATAGTACGGCGTTGAGTTGGGTGGCGTATGGTAGTGCCTAAAGGTGGGCATGGGCCATGCCGGCACGGGCCCGGCACGACGCCAGCACGGCCCGGCACGGCACGGCGGCCCACCTGTGGGCCGTGGGCCGTGCCGTGAACAAAAAAAATAGTTTTGGCACGGGCACGACACGCGGCACGATGGGCAGCACGGTGGCCGGCACACCGGCACGGCACGTGGCACGGCCGGGCACGGCACGAGCCCGCCATATAATAAAATAATTTAATTATTTTGTTTAAATTATCGTACCGGCTACCGTCATATAATAAAATAAGTTATTCTTCAATTTTTTGTGTTTTCGGATTATCGCACTCGTATTTTTTTTTTATTATATGCATTGTTGTTTTTTGCTAAATTAATAAAATTGTTTTTATTTGTTTATATAAACTTAAACATAATTATTAATTAGATAAATAATTTATATAACCTAAATTAAAATAAAGTTGTTCAAAAAATGTAAACAAATTATATTAACATTAACATAAACATAAATTAATCACATATATTAAGTTGTACTAAATATATATATATATATATATATATATATATATATATATATATATATATATATATATATATATATATATATATATATATATATATATATATATATATATATATATATATATATATATATATATATATATATATATATCGTTTAATTCTTTTTTTTTTCATTTATTAAAAAAAAAAAAAAGTTAAAAAGGGTGGCACGATTTGGCCCGCGGCCCGGCACGGCACGGCCCGCAAGGCACGTGGGCCGTGCCGTGCCGTGGGCTGGGGTGTGCCAATTTCAGGCACGGCACGGCCCGCTGCGGAGCCGGCACGGCCCCCACCACGGCATGGCACGGCCCGTTGCCCATGTTTAGGTAGTTAGTGCCCAACCGACGACGGGTGCTACGGCGGGGCCACATCATTACTCGGTTGGGATCGAATCAGTGGTTGCGGGGTTAGAAGACATCCCACTACCCGTACCGATAGAGAAGGTTGAGATAACAACGCTTTGGCAAGCTGTAGGTAGCTTCGTTAATTGGCCACGTGCATGGGTGAAGTTGATTAATAAGGAGGTAAATTATTTATTTCTCAATTTTTGTAAGTGTTAAACCGTTAGGCACTCTTAAAATAAAACCGCCAAATATTTTTTTTTTTTTTAAATATGCAAGTTCCGCCGCCCCGGGACACCCGAGGGAGCCGCCCCCGCTGCCGGAACAGCGAAGGCAGCCCGCGCCGAGGCCACAACAACCCCGGCAGCCGCATGCCAAGGTTGTAGCAGCCACGGCAGGTGGCTGCCATGTCTGCTGCAGCCTCGGCAGCAGCCTGCCTGGGCTGCTGCTACCTCGACAGGTGGCTGCCATGGCAGTAGCAGCACAGGCAGCCGCCTGTCGAGGCAGCAGCAGCTCAGGCAGGCTGCTGCCGAGGCTGCAGCAGACATGGCAGCCACCTGCCGTGGCTGCTACAACCTTGGCATGCGGCTACCGGGGCTGCTGTGGCCTCAGCGCGGGCTGCCTTCGCTGTTCCGGCAGCGGGGGCGGCTACCTCGGGTGTCCCGGGGCGGCGGAACTTGCATATTTTAAAAAAAAAAAAATTTGAGCAATTTTGAGCCGAGATGTTTATAAGTGTTTTTCATTTGAAATTACATAAAAATCACCAAGTTCTAAGGTTTTGGGTCCAATTCATCAAAATAAAGCATTTTGAGCCGAAATGGCTACTCACTTGCCTATTTTCTTCATTTCTCAACTAATAAACTTATACATTCTCAAACCATATCATAATTACATATATATAAGTGATTTGAGTTGAAATTGCATAAAAGAAGCAAAGTTCTAAATTTTTTGGCGCATTTCATCAAAATAAAGCCATTTTGAGCCGAAATGGCTACTCACTTGCCTATTTTCTTCATTTCTCAACTTATAAACTCCTTGCATCTCAAAACAACTCATAATGACATATTTATAAGTGTTTGTCATTTGAAATTACATAAAAATCGCCAAGTTCTAAGGTTTTGGGTCCAATTCATCAAAATAAAGCCATTTTGAGCCGAAATGGCTACTCACTTGCCTATTTTCTTCATTTCTCAACTAATAAACTTATAAATTCTCAAACCATATCATAATTACATATTTATTAGTGATTGTGTGTTGAAATTACATAAAAGAAGCAAAGTTCTAAAGTTTTTGGGCCCATTTCATCAAAATAAAGCCATTTTCTTCATTTCTCAACTTATAAACTTATTCTTTCTCAAACTATTTCAGATTTCGCATGGAAGCAAAACTTCAAAGAGAAAGAGGGTGGAGAAGCCTAAAAGAATTGATCAACCTAAGAATAAGGGTAGTGAACAACGGTCCAAGAGTGAACAAGCGTCGAAGTTGCACTCTTCGAAAGGTTCACCCATGCCACCTACTCCACTTGTTGAAGACATTGTTCTTCAATCGCTCTCTGCTGACATGACCTTTATTCACAACCGTGCTTGTCATTTGGTCGATCCCATGGAAGTTGCACTTCCTAAGGCAACGTTCCACTATGATGAGGATGTAGTTGCATGGATCAGCAAAGAAGATGTGAAGGAATTTCTACGTGGTGCAAAGCTTAACATTTCCCTCATTCAAACATTCATGAGGTACTTCAATGCCCACATAATCTATACTTTTTTCAAGTTATTCAAATTGATGGTGATTATCCTACATCTAATTAATTATTCAATGTTCATGCACGCAGAGCACTACAGGAGCACTTAACTGACACTGATTCTCCTTGTAAAGTTGGGTGGTTATGCCCCGAGCAGTTATCCACTACTAGAATCATAGGCAACCCTCATGATGTGTTGTACTATGTTGAACAGAGTATTAGGGAATCAGAGCGTGCGGGAGTCAAGTTTATATTCGCCCCATGTTACAGAGAGTAAGTCTAACCATGTCAAATTCAATCGATTTGGCCTCATTATATGTTGACTCCTAAATATTAATTTTCTTGTCTATTTTGAACTTATGTAGGGAGCATTGGAGCCTCATGGTGATTTGTAATTCCACTAACACAATTTATCACCTTGATTCAGCTCGATCATCGGAGAAGTGGCTCGTGAAGTCTATATTGCAAAAGTAAATATATATAGCATTCTAGTGATGATTATTGCTAATAATAACTAATTTAGTAATCATACGACTAATCAAATTTGAATGTACTTTTTTTTACTACAATGTTATGAAGAAGCTACATTGTCGTGCTCCAAAGGGTCCAACATGGAAGTCACCGTTAGTAATTTACATGATATTACGATTATCTTGAAAATCTATGTTAGTAAATATTTGATCATTTCCTTTGCATGTTTCACTGATGTGATTTGTTTGTCATATGCTAGTGCGCACAACAAGAGAATGGACTTGATTGTGCTTTGTATGTGATGAGATTCATGCTTGACATTGTGACTCATTGTACGGACACTCAACAGCTTGATGAGGTAAGTCCTAAAACTTATTAAAATGCTATATTGATGTGATTTCTAGCCTTAGACACCTAATATTACCCAACAATGGCATGTTATGAGAAACAAAAAGGCCATTTCACAAGAAAGGTAGAAAATGGGCTGAATAGAAGTCATATGGGCCATATTTGGGCCATTTTGTGTTAATATGCTCTTTTGATGTGATTTCTTTCCTTATACACCTATAACTAGGTAATATTGACATGTTATGAGATAAATAAAGTTCATTTAATAATAAATGTAGGAAATGGGCAAAGTAAAGTCATATAGGCCATTTTCGGGCCATTTTTAGTAAATTAAAAGCGTCATAAACCTTAATAAAATGCTCTCCTATACAATTTTAGGGCTTACACACATACAACTACCCAACATTGACATGTTATGAGAAAGAAATAGTTCATTTGATAAGTAATGTAGGAAATGGGCTACATAAAAGTCACATAGGCCATATTTGGGCCATGTTGAGTAAAATGCGTTGTTAAACTTATTGAAATGCTATATTGATGTGTGATTTCTAGCCTTAGACACCTAATATTACCCAAAAATGACATGTTATGAGAAACAAAAATGCCATTTCACAAGAAAGGTAGAAAATGGGTTGAATAGAAGTCATATGGGTCATATTAGGGTCATTTTGTGTGTAATATGCTCTTTTGATGTGATTTCTTTCCTTATACACCTATAACTAGATAATATTGACATGTTATGAGATAAATAAAGTTCATTAGATAAGAAATGTAGGAAATGGAAAAAGTAAAGTCATATAGGCCATATTCGGGCCATTTTGAGTAAAAAGCGTCATAAACCTTAATAAAATGCTCTCCTATACAATTTTAGGGCTTACACACATACAACTACCCAACATTGACATGTTATGAGAAAGAAATAGTTCATTTGATAAGTAATGTAGGAAATGGGCTACATAGAAGTCATATAGGTAATATTTGATAAAATACATATTGTTTTGCCTAATTAATTAATTTTAACATAATGTTTTTGTATTTCAAGTTTTGCAAGGTCCAAAAGGATGGTCCGTTGACAATCAAGGAGCTTAATGAAGTTCGTGACATGTTGGCGTCTTTTATCACCTTCAACATGTAAATGGCATTGTAATTGTAAATTATTTAAGTTAACTTTTGAGCTATATAACTTATTATTCATTATATATTTACTTACTATTATTTGTATATGCAAGCAACTTTTTTTTTTTGTATTGCGTTTGGGAATATTTATATCTATATATATAATTGAATTCTTGTTTTTAATATTATTTTTGTATCGTATTGTAATAATTAATAATATTATTATTATTAGTTATTATAATAATAATATTATTAATTATTATATTTAATATAATTGCTGGAATTACAGGTTATTATTATTGCTAGAAACATGTTTTTTTTTTTAAATATTAGTGCAGGAAAATTGGAAAAAAAAAAAACAAAAAAAAAATTGGTGAATAGGCACCGGTTAGGCACCAACCGGTGCCTAAAATAGTTACCACCAAAAAAAATTGGCGGGAGAGCAGTAAAAGGCACCGGTTAACCGGTGCCTAATTGGGCATATGGCACCGGTTTTGAACCGGTGCTAAAAAGTTGGTTTTTGGCACGTACCCCCCACATAGGCTAGATCGGGTTTGAACCGCTGCCAAAGCACTATTTAATTTTCACCTAGTGCTATAACATAAAATCAATAAATCAATTAAAGCACTTACTTGGATGCCTCGTACCTCTTTTTAATAACAAAATACACACGTTAGTAACTTCAAGGAAAGTAATAAACAAATAATTAAATTAAATAATTGAAATAAAGATTTGGAACCAAACCCTCAGAAATATCAAACCTTTCACGTCTAGGGCGAAGGCAACTTCGAACAATGCTAAGTATGTCTAGTGCTAATGTATGAGAAATTGTGTTTGTAAAAAGGGTTGGTTTAGAAAAAGAGAGAAAATAAAGAAATTCTTGATGAGAGTTGATGAGAATTAGAAAGAATAAGAATTGATGAGAATTGATGATTGATAACAGAATTTTAAGAGGCTATTTATAGAGAAAATCAATCGGATGGATAAAAAAAAACGAATCAGAGTTTCAACGAGAATAAAACTCGATTAGCGCCAGACGCTGGACATTAGCGCCAGGCGTTGAAGGTTAGCGCCAGGCGCCAAGCCTTAGGGCCAGGCGCTAATTCTTAGCGTCAGGCGCTAACAATCAGTTTCCCGCGTTTTGTTTTTATCATATCTTTTGATCCGGAAGTCTAAATAAGGCATATAATATGTCGTTGGAAATCTCTTGAAGTCTACTTTCCAACCCAATTGGAATCAGATTAAAATATTCCTTAGGGCCAGGCGCTAACAATCAGTTTCACGCGTTTTGTTTTTATCATATCTTTTGATTCGAAAGTCCAAATAAGGCATATAATTTGTCGTTGGAAAGATCTTGAAGTCTACTTTACAACCCAATTAAAATCAGATTAAAATGTTTTTTAGATAAAAAGATATGGCTGAAATAGTGGAAGGGTGTCAGATTTGGATAGAGTTTCATGTCTCATTTATATCTTTTTCGTTATAACTCGGATTAAATATTATAATATATCATTGGAAATATAATTTCAAGATCCATCCAACCATATTAAATTTGGATAAAGATTATGAGGCACGAAAATAAAATCTGAAAATATTCCACTTCGTACAAAACAAGGATTCTAAAAAGGAGTAGTTTTATACAATTTCAAACTCTTTGAAACATAATCATCAATCCTAACTCCATTAGGATTTAAAAGTACCTTCTAGAGTATTCTAAAAGACTATAATCAATCCTAATATATTTAGGAATGATAATTAATAACAGGCCCTCCTCTAGATCATTGGGCCGCAAATTAAAACCAAACCGGGCCCAGTTTAGTATTTTGGCCATAACTTCCTCATTATTCATCGGAATTGGGATTATAATGTATCGTTGGAAAGGTCTTTTCAAGCCCTATCCAACTACACCATTATTGGACCCTTATCATGGACAAAACTAAAGTGGAATGCACATTTTTCAAAAATAGGGTAAGAAAAGAAATATTTTCAAAAACAGAAAGAAAAGATGTTTTAATAAAAACATCCTCATCACTAGACTTTTCACGCTTTCGCTTTGTTCGATAATCAAATGACATGAAAGGTACTCATCACTGGGTTTGGTTTTGGGGAGACACATTTGGGTGTCTACACTTGGATGATCCTATTGATTTTGGAAATTCATCACCTTGTTTTGCCATGTTTTGCTTGAGGACAAGCAAAGATTTAGTGTGGGGGAGTCAACCTATAACTAAACGTATTTTAGTTATTTTAGGTTAGTTTAATCGTTAGTTTTCTTAATTTTTAATTTTCTTTATTTTGGCTTTATGGGTATGCCTTCTGAAAACCTTCACGAGACCATACTCATCCACTAGGGTAGCCTAGGGGTTTAAAGGGCTTGTTGCATATGCAAAATGCAATCGTGATTCCTACAATAGTGAGTCAGGTTTATTGCTTTACTAGATTAGTTTTTCTTTTTCTTTTCTTCTTAGTTTTGTTTACTCGAGGACGAGTAAAGGTTAAGTGTGGGGGAATTTGATAACACAATAAAATAAATGTTTTATATGCCATATTTGTATGATATTTTTCGTATTTTCTCCCTAAGCTACATTTAATTACTTGATCATCATTTTACTATATATTTCGGTTATTGCTCTGCTCGAGTTCTTTTTCTTTGTTTTGTAGGTTTTTGCTCGAAAGTTTATATTAGCTTTGGTATTGTTTATATTGCTCTACTAGTGTTTTCGTAGCTTTGGTATTGTTTTTATTGGAAATCATAGATTTGGAGCATTTTTCAAGACTTTTTTGGACCTCTACGAGCATTGGATTAGGATCGCATTCTTATACTTACATTCCGGAGCCCAAGACCGCGTTGGAGTAATCATACTGGTGATTAAGGGCTCGGCAAAGAAGAAGAGACCGAGACACTGGACCGAGTCACAAAGACCCAAAGAGGAAATCCGAATTGGGCTAAGAAGGAGCCCAATCAAAGAGTTCATGGAGCCTAGATGCTCGCTCGATCGGGGAGTGCCCTCGTCCTGAGGCGCGATTGGCCGGGCGAGTAAAAAGGAACAGTAGTTGTTCACCCGGAGGCGCGCTCTGCCGGGAGAATGAGCGGGAGATTGGCACCCGAAGGCGGACCAGACCGGGCACGTGTTTCTGAGGAGTTTTAGCGACGTTTAAGCTTTATTTTAAATTAGGATTTTTGAGCTTTATATAAATACGCTTTTGTTAAGCGAGACACTTACGACATTCATTAGGTAATTTCCAGATTTTAGTTTTAAGCTTTTGATTAATACTCTTTTTCTCTCAACTATTTTGGTTTTATGAAATTCAATATTTCCGTTTATTTTGGTAATGATTTCTTTCCCTTTTATTTATAGTAATTTAATTGCTTTGATTAATCATTTCTTGTTTTATTGCTTTACTTAATTTAGATTTCAATATGTGTAAATAATTATTTCAAGGGTTCATGGGGATCCATAAATAATATGAAGGGGTAATTTTATTATTGTTGATTGTCAATGCTTTGATTGATTTCCTATTGATTGATTAAATTCTATGCAATTAGATTAGGCTAGGTTTAATTGTATGAGTTATGCAATATTGATTCGAGATTCGACATATGAGAATTGTCGTTTGAGTTTAATTTCAATATGCAGGTTAATTTATAAATGGTTAAGTCAAGATTCGAGATATGCGATTTAATACCGCTAAGTTAATTATGTGATTGTAATACATAGCAAAAGCCCTTTATGTTTTGATTTATTGATACATTGATGATTGATTATTGTGTTTTACCCTGAAATATTATTTATTGGTAAACACATACCGTAGACTTTGATTTATTGATTTTCCCTTAATTTTATCCATTTTAGTTTATTTACTCTCCTTAGTTTAATTCTCATAAAAAAAAAACAACTTGATTACTTGATATTTAGATTATATTAATTATTTAGGAATAGAAAGACATTGTATCCATGTGAATTCGACCCTACTTCCCTATCTGCTTTAGTTAGAGGACTTAGGTAATTCTTTAAATTAGGTGATATGACTAGATCATGTCATCCACATTGCTGGAAAGAACTATGCACATAATATCATGTTACATGGCATGCTGGGATGACTTGTGATTTGCGAGGAACATTAAAAAAAAAAATGGAGGTTGATGATGAGACCACAAATGAAGATGTTATGATTAAGAATTGAACCTCGAAAACGAAAAGATTTAGATGGGGTACACCAATTATAAGTTTTAAGTTGAAAGAACATAAAACTGTCTACATATGGAGAAAGATGGCACTGGTCTGGCTGCACGAGGCACTGCAGGGAATTTTTCAAACTCAACTCTGAGTCTCACTGTGATCTTGTTTTTAAGCATGGTGGCGTCCAAAGGGAAGAAAGCTAGAGATAAAAAGAGTCGCCAACAAGTTTTAGGAACTTGTAAACCATTCATGGGCGTGAAGGTTACACCCCATTCACGATTACAGAGATCGTTAACTCCATAGTGGTCTGAACCATGACTCGATAATCGGGGATCGATGATGGTACGAATTCAACCTAAAAGAGATTGAACCCGCCCTAAATCGGCCTCTATATAATTCTTTTGATATTCATATGCACTTTTCGATCAACATACATACACCAAATTAATTCTAAGCATATTTAATCTACGTTGGTTGATTATTTATGCACGGTCAAATTTATTATTGGTGATCACTTTAATTAAAATCATATTAACCTAAATCAAATTATTATTTATCTTATTAAGCGTGATTTATGTACAAATTTCCTTTAAACCTGCAAGAAGTGGGGTGATCAAGCAATAAAAATAAATCATGAATAATCAAGCAATGTATAATTGACACAACAATCATCATCATCAAAACATAATTAGTAAGATCCTAGGCATGATACTAAACGGATTAATAAGAAACCCTAGCATGTCACTAATAATCACAACCAGAGTTTTATCCTAAACATGATTCTAGGACACATGATATTAGAAATATTAGGTATGTAACACCCTAATCATGATACTAGGAATCAAAATCAACATCCCAACATGATACTAGGAATTAATATAAAATTCTAAGCATGATTTCTATATGTCAAAAGAATAGTCAAGTAATCGAATTGCTCACTTTGATATCCTGTACCTCTTTCTATCAAAACAATACAAATATTAGTAAACTTCAAGAAAAATTAAATCAAACAAATAATATAAATATGAACCGAAATATAGATTTGGGAACAAACCCTCAGGACTATCAACCTTTCTTTCATGTCTAGGTCAAAGACAACTTCAAGGTTAGCTAGGAGTATTCAAGGCTCGTGAAGGAGGTATGGTACAGTGTTTGATTAAGAAAATGTATCAAAGACGTGTGTTGGGATGTGTTTAGGATGGGCTAAGAAATTAAAAAAAAAAAAAAAGAGTATTAGAGAGGGGTTTAGATGATGATTGTTGATGAATAAAAACGGGGTGATACGACTTCTATTTATAAGAAAAAAGAGAGTCGTCGAAGGATAAGAAAAAAGTCAGAATTTGACTCGGATTAAAACGCTTTTCATTGCGGCGCGATGGTGTTGTCGCACAACGATGGTTATACAAGGATAGTTCGTACGGAATCCGATCTCCAATTGGATTGGGTTGATCAAATTTCCGTACATATTCTAATTTGACCGGGATAAGGATCATTGAAAAACATATGTTTTATCAGATGTAAAAATTTTAAACCTATATCTTTTCAAAAATAAGATAAATTAGAACCTTTTAGAGGATTCCAGAAGCTAATAATAAATCCTAATAGATTTAGGATTGAAAACAACCTTCTAGATGATTTTAGAAGCTTGTAATAAATCCTAATTGGTTTAGGAATGAGGTTAAGGTTAATGGACCCTCCACATGATCATTGGTAGAGCTGTCAAAGCTGACCCGATCCGAAATATCAGCCCGAACCCGATTACTAATCGACCCGTCAGAACCCGGAAAATGGTGATCCAAACTCGATCTGACCCAACCTGAAACCAACCCTAGACCCGAGTTAACCCGCGTATTCGAGACCCGAACCCGAACATGAACCGACTTGGAGATGACCTAACCCGAATATAACCCGTAAATTATTGACCTGAACCAAACCCAATCTGAACCGAAATTGACCCAAACCCATTTTAACCCGTCAAAACCCGAATTTAACCCGGCCTGGTACTAACCTGACCTAAATTCAACTCGACCTGTTCCTAACCTACTCAAATTTAACCCGACCTGTTACTGACCTGACTCCAAATTAATCAACCCGATTTGTTATAAACCTTGTCCGAAATCAACACGATTTGTTATTGACCCGACCTGAAATTAACTCGACTTATTATTTTATACATCTTCATTATTGTAGAAATTGACTAGCTAAATAAAGATATATGCTATTTATATTATAATCTACTTGTAAAGTCATAACTTCGTAAGGCTAAAACTACTTTATGTTAATATAACCCGACTTGAACCCAAGAATGACCCGACTTGGAAATAACCCGACGTCCCGACCTGAATATAACCCGCAAATTATTGACTTGAACGAACCCGACTTAAACCTGAGAATGATCAGACCTGATTATAACTTGCAAATTATTGACTTGAACCGAACCCAACTCAAACATTAGAATGACCCTAACCCATTTTAACCCGTGAAAACCCGAATTAAACCTGACCTATTATTCACCCGACTCGAATATAACCCGGCCTGTTATTAACTCGACCCAAACCCGATAAGATGAATGACCCGACGTGACCCGACTCAAGCATAACCCAACCCGACTCGCATAGGCTATGACATTAACCCGAATTCACCCAACTCGAGTTGACATGACCTACACTTACTTGACCGGTTTACCTGAATTGACAGCTCTAATCATCAGGTCGCAAGTAAGGCTCGGTTTGGGCTCGATTTAGTATTTTGGTTATAACTTATTCGTTATAAGTCGGATTTGGGCTTATAATATATCGTTGGAAATCCCTTTTCAAACCCCATCCAACTACACAATAATTGAATCATAAATATTGACCAAATAGACTGATTTGGACGTTTTATGAAGAGGACATGAAATGAATAATTTTTAAAGACATAAAATGAATGATTTTGATTTAAAATGTTTAAAGGTTATAAATGGTCAACGCTAAAGGGAAATTCACGAAACTCTTCAACTCTTCACTTAACTCGATAATAAAAAAAGATGTGAAAGGTACTCATCACTAGATTTAGTTTTTGAGGAGACACAATCAGGTGTCTACAGGCACAATACAACTCAACACGATAATACACGGCCCAACACGATATGTTACGGTGGGATGAGTTATGAGCTTGGTTTAAGCCACATTTTTATTTGAAAAGTACGATGAAGCACAACACGACTTGACATGGAATGACAAAGATAAATCATGACACAGTAAGTCAAATTTAGCTTAGGCACGTAATATGGCACAACACAACATGATGGACACATGGGCTCAGGCGGTTGTGCCTAGGCTAACTTTTTAAACACTTGGCACGGGCATGTCACATAACTTGTGGGCGGCGCCATAGGCCAACCCCACAAACTCCAAAGTACTTAGGCTAGGCTGAAGCACAACACATCACATTGCCATCTTTGCATATGGAGTGCAATTCAAGTATGTTAAGTAGCATCTACAATTAGTTGGGGAGCCTAATTTTTCTTGAAAAACTTACTCCGTAGTACATTTGTATTATGACTCCAGCTCATATTATTGGTTTGAAAACGAGAATTATACATAATGTGATATGTGAATTATTTTAGCTGGCAAGAAAGTTCAAATTTCGTTTTCAATTTTGCTATGATTGTGAAATGTACAATAACTAATGCAGTGGAGCATGTGGTTAGCGACTTAGGGTCCTTGGGGGCGAGAAAACGTAAAGGTTAAACTATTAGTTTGGAAATTTGTTAATTGCATCTATTTAAAATTTGTTAGTGTATTTTTTATAAATTGTAGCACAAAAGTACTAAAAGAATTGTAAATTGTAATCCAATTCAATTTTCATAAATTTCCGTGTCAGAATATTTTGTCAAAGTTTTAGGGGCCATTTTTGTCCTTGAGAAAAATGAAAATAAAAAGGAGTGAAATATTAAAGAGCGCCATTGGTAAAAATAAAATAGAAAGCGTCGAAATAAGTCGCTTGAATTCTAAGCGTCATTTTAAGGGCGTGTTCGGCGCTAGCTTTTGAGAAGCTTTTAGTGGTTTGACCAAGTCAAACCACTACTCAACAAAAAAATGGGAGTGTTTGGCAAAGTAATGGTTCAAGTAGCTTTTAGTGGTGGAGGTAACTTTTATTAAAAGCTAGGATTATTAGCTTTTGAAGTTAGAGGTAGCTTTTGAAAATTTAATGTATAGTTTTTAAAATAAAATATTGATTCTTACATGTAACAGCTAGTCAGCTACTACTTTACCGAACATGTAGGGAATATTTCAATCATTACCCCTAGCTTGAACCTCATTGTGATCATACACTAAAGTACGGTGGCATCCAAAGGGAAAGAAGATAGAGCAAAAGAGTCGCCAACAAGTTTTAGGAATTTGTAAACCGTTCACAGGTTGACGGTTACACCCCTTAACGATCCAAGAGATCGTCAACTCCAATAGGTCTAGAACCATGACTGGTAGTTCGGGGATGAAGGTACAAATCCAACCTAAAAGAGATTGAACCTGCCCTAATAATAGGCCTCTACTTTATTCTGATCGTATTTATATGCGCTTTCTGACTAACATGCAAGCAATAGGATTAACCCTAAACCTGTTTATCTATGTTGGTTTAATATTAATGCACAAATAAACTATTATTGGCGATCACTTAAAATCATAACCAAAATAATCCTAACAAGATTATTAATTATCTTATATAAGCGTGATTACAAGTACCAATTTCCTTTAAACATGCATAAAAGGTGTGATCAAGCAATAACAATAAATATATATAATCAAGCAACATAATAAATCATAATAAATATCATGACAATAAAATTATAATCATCATCAAGATAATAATAATCATAAAAATAATAATCATAATAATAATCGTCATAAATAAAATAATCATCATCATAAAATTATAATAATAATATTCATAACCATCATAAATTATAATCATTATAATCATAATCATGTTCATGTTAATATTAAAGCATAATAATAGCAAGATCCTAGGCATGATACTAACAAGATTAATAACAAACCCTAGCATGTCACTAAGCAATAAAAATCAAATCTTTAACCCTAACATGATACTAACAATCATAAATATTAGGAAGAACATAGGAAGCATCGTAACAATCATATTTAATATTAAAATTACCCTAGACATGATACTAGGAATGTCATAATAACAAGTTAAGCATGATTTCTACATCATAACATCAATAAATCAATTAAAGTACTTACTTTGATGCTTCGTACCTCTTTCTAATAACAAAATACACACGTTAGTAACTTCAAGGAAAATAATAATCAAACAATCAAATTAAATAATTAAAATAGAGATTTGGGACCAAACCCTCAGAAATTAAACCTTTCACGTCTAGGGCGAAGGCAACTTCGAATATGGCTAGGTGTTTTTAGATCTTGCGAATGCGGAATTTTGTATGTAAAAGCAAGTTTTGAGAAAGAAATAGAAAGATGAATGAATGAATTAGAAGAGAATGAGAGTTGAAAACTGATTGTAGGTGAATGAAAACGGAGTTTTTACGTCGTTATTTATAGAGAAAATCATCCAAAAAGATAAAATATCAAAACAGAGCACTTGGCGCACGTGAAACAAGGCTGGCGCCAACGCTGGCTAACTGGCGCCAGGCGCCAGGCCTAGCTCCAGGCGCCAATGCCTGGCATCAGGCGCTAGTCCTATTTTTGACGCGTTTTCGAAAATCAGATAAGTTTGCCGTACTGGAGGATAAAATCGTATCTTTTCCTCGAAAATGCTATTTGATTTTAATTAAAACTCTGAAAAGTCAACAAAAGTCAATTTATCATTGCTAATTGAATTAGGAATGAAAAGAACCTCCTAGAAGAATCTAGAAGACTAAAACCATTCCTAATTGCATTAGGAATGATAAATCATATTAGGCCCTCCCCTAGATCATTAGGCCGCTATAAGGCTCAAACCGGGCCCAGTTTAGTAAATTGGCCATAACTTCCTCAATATTCATCGGAATTGGGCTTATAATATATCGTTGGAAAGCTCTTGTCAAGCCCCATCCAACTACACTACTATTGGACCCATATCATGGACCAACCAAACTGAATTGACTATTTTCTTAAAATAAGTTTCAAAAACAGAGAGAAGAGAAAAGAAATTAAAATTATCCGCAACACTAGACTTTCCACACTTTCACTTCATTCGATTATGATTCGACGTGAAAGGTACTCATCACTGGGTTTGGTTTTGGGGAGACACAAATGGGTGTCTACAGAACAATCATACCTAAATTATCTTTTTTCACAGCTAACAGCTTGTTGACAGCTAACAGCTATTTCCACAGCTACAGCTACCTTCACAGCTATATTTTGCCGAACATGCCTTAAGTCACTTCAATTCTTCTATTTCAGAAAAATTACAACATTTTAATTAAGTTAGATTTTGATTATCTTTGATTCATGATTTATAAGAAATAGCATAGTCACTTACAATATAGTTTAATTTTAATATATAATTTTATAGCTTTTATTTGATTATAATTAGAGATAACAATAGTTAAAATTTTGTATTGACAGTTCAAATTTATAATGAAAAGTGTTATCATATTTGCCAAGGTATATTTTAATTTTTAAATGTGCCTACAGCCCTACACTGAGTAATTATTGTAGCCTTGTAGGGACCTTTGCCGAGTACTCACTATATCATTATTAGTGAGTAATAATTGAAGCATTTTAAAGGACCACAGCCGATCATGGAACGCTTCTAAGGGCCTGCTCTCATTGACTGAATTGAACTGAACTTATTAGAGCTGAACTGATTAGAACTGAATTGAACTTATTAGAGCTGAATTTAACTGAACTGAAATGAACATTTTATAAAAGAAGGAAATTAAGAACTGATCTAAACTAAACTTATTAGAACTGAACTGAAAATAATCGTTTGAGAACAGGCCCTAACTAATACTATGTCATTTTTCTAAGTGATTTAAAACGTGTTTACAGTAAGTAATAATTGTATCCTTGTAAAGGACCTCAACAATAGAGTTGTCAAAAGCTCACACGACACGAACCCGACATGAAATAAACTGGTTTAATTTTGGTCAAGAATTTTCAACCTGTTTAACTAATTAGCTTAACACGAACCCGACACGAAATTAAACGGGTTACGTTTGGGTGAAAATTTTCAACCCGAAACCGACACGCATAATCCGATTATATAAATGGGTTGAACGACAACCTGTTAACCCAAAACCGACACGCTTAACCTGTTTATTCTAACCTATTTTTTTAAAAAAAGAAACTCATTTTTATTTTTTTATTCTATACTTTTAGTTTTGTAAAAAAAAAAAAAAAAAAAAAAAAACCTTTCGCGCTATTCGTAAACTTTGTTAAATTTTTGGCGCTTTAATTTAGCGGAAAATGAAAAATTAACTTTTCAAAATTCCACTTTCCCATTAGAAGATTCTAGATACCTAGGCTTGGTGTCTTACCTTACTCTTATTTAAGACTTAACTTCATTTCATCAATTATCAAGCTATATATCTAGCTTTCACGGTATCATTTTGAGGTTGGGAAAATTTTATGTACGTATATTTTTGATGTTAAAACCACTAGCTTTAAACTTTTGTAGTTGCTAATATTAACTGTAAACTCTTGTATCTTTAATGGTGTATGTATTTTCAATTTTTAAGTTGAATATTAATTAGTTTATCATCATAGTCTTATATGGGTAAAAGGTTACCCCACCAAACCAACCCAGAAAACCGACAAACTGACAAAGAAATGCAACGATTTGGTCTCCAAATTCGAAATTAAGGTTAGGGTTTGGAATTGAGAAAGAGGATTTGGAGGAGAGAGAAAGAGTTGCAGAGGATAAGAAAAAGACGATGAAGAAGAAAGTAAGGAGTGGAAGAATGATGATGATGATTCGGGAAGACGAGGAAGAAGAGTTTGCTGTCGTTAAAATAGTGATGATTTATTAAACATAATCCTTAACTGTGTGCAAAATAATGTACAACCTCAGCTATTTGCTATATCAATAGTACAACCTTTAAACTCTTGTTGTCATTGAATTGGTATATCTCTTAAGTGTGTCTCATGTTAAATAGTGTGTTATTGAAATGAAAAAAAAATAAATATAGGAATTATGTGTTTTGGAAAAAAAAAAAAAAAAAGGGAAATTATAAACGGTAACACCCAACTTCTGTATTTTCTCAATGGTAGAATGCAAAATTTTGGATTATCATTGGTAATCACCAATTACTAATACTAATTTACTTGTAACATTAATGAAACTTTTACCTAATTATTGACTAACCATGGTTTACTAATAACACAGTTACAAATCTATCCTTCTAAAAAATCACTTCCCTCCAAAGTTATATGCTGCTTTCCCTCCTTAATCAGCTACCTCTTTATATGAACCATAAACCCCCAATTATATTCGTACTCCCTATTCTTCTTCTTCTCAATTTCTCTTTTTTTTTTTTTTTTGAAAGATCTTCTCAATTTCTCTTAATACGAAGTAAGATAGCACAGGGAATGAACTACTGGGTTCAATTTTTCTGGGATTCGATTAATTCAGGTGCAGATGACGTGCAGTTGACCCAATCATCACTTGTTTTTCCAATTTTTGATCTGATTTTGAGTTTAATTTGGTGGATTTCGATCTAATTTGGGGAAGAACTACTGGGTTTATGATTAATTTTAGTTTTTGTGAGAATTTGATCATCTGAACAAATTCAATTGGCTTAGAGAAATCAGAATTTTCGTCAGGCGTAGGCACAACATTTAACTCTTCTTGAGTAAATTACAACTCTGAATCCCTTTCTATACAAAGCAAATTTGCCATATGATTGGTAAATTGATTAATGGTAGCCTGCATCTTCCTGACCTTGTTAATATGGGCAATTAAGTCATTTCGCTTCCAATTTTCCACTTAACATGGTAACCATGAATAAGGATTTAGGTAAAAGTTTCATTAATGTTACTAGTAAATTAGTATTAGTAATTGGTGATTACCAATGATAATCCAAAAATAATTTAATAATAAATATGGATGAAATATTCTTCGAGATACCTTCTCTGATACTCTGATAGTTGGCATACCAGTTTGCCCATATATTTAAAAAAAAAAAAAAAAAAGTGGTACCGTTGAAAGTAAATGATCGAGGTTGTATTATTTTACACCCACCACTAGTAGTTGAGAATATTTTAAGCCAATTTTCCTTATATATATGGAGTATCCTATTTTATTAATTACAGGGTACTCCCTCAATCCCATATTTTTGTGCTTGTATTCTTTTTTTTTTATTATTTTTTTTTTATGTCTCAAAATGCTGTGTTTGTTTGTAAATATACTACGGAGTACCTCCGTTAAATATTAGTTGCAACTTTGGGTATTATTTGAGAAACATAAATATTCCAAGTTGCAACTAATATTTAACGGAGGTAGTATCACATAATTCTATCATAATTCATACGGAGTACAACTTTTTACCTTTTCAATACAAAACACACATATATTCAAAAAATTATTACTCATACTTACTTTTAATCTTTTTACTATACATACAATATTATTTACATTTATTATTCTCATACAATCTTCTTTACTTTTTATATTTTCCATACAACATTTCTCATTTTCTTCATTTTCCTTAACCAACCTATTTTTTGAAAAATAGGCATGTAAATATGGGATGAAGTGAGTATTATTTTTAATAAATTGTGCATTGCATGAGTACTAATCTAGTTCGTAATAAGTGTAACTCTCTTGTACATACTTCCCAGTTGAGTATATACCACTTCTAGCTTATACTTCCTCTGTCCCATAATACTTGACACACAACCTATTTTCATCCGCACTAAAATACTTGACATGTTACTAAATATAGAATGAGACCACTAATAATTAATAAAATATTTTCTTATACTATCTTTGGGTTTTCACAAAAATCAATTAAATTTTATATTTTGTCTCTTCTCACTACCCCACTTTTTTTTTTTTCAAAAGAATCCCTTATATAATAAACAAATGTTTTAAATAGACTTTATTATAATTTTATTAAACACTATAAGAAAATTGTCTTTTCATAGTGATTATTTCATAGCAATTGAAAATTCGCTAAAATATGAACATATGTTTATGAAATAGGGCATGTTCTCATTGACTGAACTTAGCTGAACTGAACTGAACTGAACTGAAATGAATTGAGCTGAATTGAGCTGGAGTGAACTGAACTGAACTGAATTGAGCTAGACTGAACTGAACTGAACTGAAATGAATATTTTATAACAGAAGGAAATTAGGAGCATAGCTGAACTGAACTGAACTGAAATGAACTGAATTTCAACGTAAGAGAACAGACCCATAGTATAGGAATCCGTATCATTTTACAATCGACATAGTAAACCCATATGAAATCGATACGGAAAAAATATGAATATTTATTCACCTTTATTCTACACATTAATAAAATTTTGGAAAATTGTATCGTTTACAATCGTCACTAAAACCCAAAAATCGATATAAAAAGCTTTTTCAACACTAGATTCTAAAATTTTGTTTAACAAAGAGAACTTAAAATATGTCATAGCTTATTGGAAAGGAAAAATTGCTCCCATTAATCTGAACTTTGCCTCGTCCGCCGAAAATAATCCCAACTTTCGTTTATTATCTATTACACCGAACTTTGGGGGGTATTAATTTTCGTTGCAACCAAATGACCTGCAACCGGTAAATCAAGTAAACATTTCTGTTTTTTTTTTTTTTTTTTTTTTTGCACACGTGTCAACATGTAATTGGTTAAAAAAAATAGAAAAAAAAATTAAAAAAAAAACCCCAACAGCCACTCCCCTTAGACAGCCCAATTCCACCACCTCCACCACCTGTGCCCCCACCTCCGACAACCCTACCCAGGTCGCCGGTACCCCTGCCCACCAAAATCGGCGAAACCCTTCCTTCCCTCTCCCCGAAAACCACCCCAGCTCCGCCCTACAGCTCCAACAACATCAGATTCGCGTCGAGCAACCCCCGCAACCACCATCGCCACTGCAGTCCAAATTCCCACACCCCAGCCACCGAAAACCTCCTCTAACACACCCCCCAGCCACCGAAAACCTCCTCTAACACACCCCAGCCACCGAAAACCTCCTCTAACACACCCCCAGCCACTGAAAACCTCCTTCTAACACCACCCCAGCCACCGAAAACCTCCTTCGACACACCCCAACCACCGAACTACTCCCCTCCTTTCCCCACTCAAAACCCGCATCCACCACCATATTTTTAGGGTCGAATTGCGAGATCGGGAAAGGAAGGGGTGGCTGGGCGGTTTCCAGTAGCGGGGGAGGGGTTTTCGGGAAGTGGTTGTTTTTCCGGCGGGGTAGGGGGTGGGGGTGTGGTGTTTTCCGGGATAGGGTGGGGGCTGGGTATTTTTCCTTTTTTTTTTAATTTTTGTTTTCATTTTTTTTTGGACCTATCACGTGTTGACACGTGTCTAGGTAACCTGCTACATCAGGTTAGATGACCTGTTGGGTGCAACGAAAATTAATACCCCCCAAAGTTGGGTGCAATAGATGATAAACGAAAGTTGAGATTATTTTCGGCGGACAAGGCAAAGTTCAGATTAATGGGAGCAATTTTTCCTATTGGAAAAATATTTAATATTATAGCTTAAGGTTGTATGTTCAAATCTTGTATAGATCAAAGATAGGTTTTTTTTTTGGTAGATAATGAGTTCAACATTTGTAGCGATTATAATCGCTACAATAATCACCAAGATTGAATGTAGTTTTCCGTATCGATTAACGAGGACAACCCCAGCGAAAGCGAAAAACACTACTAAAGGCTATGGAAACGGTGGATATTGTATCTAATGATCATTTGATGAGATTTTTTTTTTTGTAGTAATTACAATCGATACAAAATGTTAAAATAATAGCTACGAAAATATATTTTTCTTGTAGTGAAATTGCATATCCACCCCAATAGCCCAAGTATTATAAGACGGAGATGGAGTATGTCAAATTGTCAATTTAATTTTTGCTACGATATTTATAACGTGCCTACAACTTTTAAGTAATAATTGTAGCCTTGTAGGACCCCGGCCGAGTATGAACCTCATTTATTTGATGGGCCAGCCGAGTACGAGTCTTATTTCTTGATCACTATTTTAAAAGCTACTGAGCTATGAAACCAAATTTTTTTTCTGTCTTCAATATCGCATTTATGAGAGGTACCATTAGAATATAAAATTTACTCCCTCTTTTTGTGAAAGAACGAATCATTTGCCTTAATTTTACTCCTAAAAAGAATGACCTATTTGTTTTTTCCAACATCTATTCATTTTTTTTTCCTTTTAAAAGTGTCAGCTTAGTAATCTTGTGTATTTTAATTATATTGATTGTTGTAAAATAATACTTTAATCTTATTGGCTAATAAAGCATCACATGAATTAGTGCATTATTACATCATGTTATTAGGTATAGGATAAAGATAAAAATCCAAAGGTTTTCTCTTAGAATATTGGTGAAGGACTTAGGGCATGTTCCGATTGACTGAACTCAGCTGAACTGAACTGAACTGAGCTGAGCTGAACTGAACTGAACTGAACTGAACTTATTAATTAGTGATTTTTAACTACGGATTAGTGATCTTTGATTATTTATTGATTATTTATTACTATACATATGTGTATATACAAATGTACATAATAATAATAATAATAATAATAATAATAATAATAATAATAATAATAATAATAATAATAATAATAATAATACTAATAATAATAATAATAATATTATTATTATTATTATTATTATTATTAATTATTGATGATTATTATTATTATTTATTGATTATTATTATTAGTATTATTATTATTGTTATTATTGTTATTATTATTTATTGATGATTGATTATTATTATTAGTATTATTATTTCAATTATTATTGTTATTATTATTATTATTATTATTATTATTATTATTATTATTATTATTATTTATTGATTATTATTATTATTATTATTATTATTATTATTATTTATTGATTATTATTATTATTATTATTTATTACTTGTTGATTATTATTATTATTATTATTATTATTATTATTATTGTTAATATTATTATTATTGTTGTTGTTGTTGTTGTCGTTGTAATAAGAGCTTAAAAGAATGAAATTTGGCTTTATATCATTAGCAATATCATTAGACGTAAATTAAGAGCTGAACTGAACTGAACTGAACTGAGCTGAACTGAACTGAACTGAATTTCAACGGAAGAGAACATGCCCTTACATCTAAGACTTTCTCTCTCTAGGTATTAATTGCAAACTATTGTTGACTTGTGTTTTCCCATACATTTGTACTTGCAAATTAAGTTTCTTAATACTCGCGAAATCAACCCAAATGGGTCGTTTTTTAGGGGACGGAGTGAATACAATATAATCTAATAAAAAAAAAATTTAGATATGTTAAAGATAGTCAGATTTAATGACAATACTACATAATCCTCGTTTGTTTAAATCATGCAACCTTTTACTCCCTCTATTCCTGATTGATAGTCACTTTTGCCATTTTTGGTGACTCAAAATGTTAGTCACATTTGCTTTTTTCAAGTACCATTAATATTATTTTTTTTACCAAAATTCTCTAACATTTGCAAAAATATTTGTGCAAATTTAATTTTCCCATGTAAATTTTACTTTCTCATGTACTTTAATTACTTTCTCTCTCTACTTTTTTGCATACCCAATGTAAATTTACTTTTTCAATGTACTTTCTTTAATTCTCCATAATTCCCGTGATTTTTCTTCAAAAGTGACTATTAATCGGAGATGGAGGGAGTATAAGAGTGTTAATCATTCTAGAGCGCACACAAAGAACGTAACACAGAGTACGAAGTATTGATTAATATATATACTAATATACGTATATTTTTTGGTGTACCACTTTACAAGCAAACCAATGAAAGGCACGAATGAATGGGTTCAGGTCATGGCCAATTTGTAAGACCCGATTGACTTCGATAAGATATACTACCTCCGTTAACTTTTATTTGCAACCTGGGGTATTATTTGTGAGATATAAAATATTTCAAAGTTGCAAATAAAAGTTAATGGAGGTAGTAATTCTAAAAAATTAGAAACGAAAAAATTCAGAGTTAAAACTCTTTTAACTTGAATCAGTCAACATTTATCTTTTTCCTTCTGTTATTCTTCTCCTTTTTCCAGAGCTCTTGTTAAAAGAGTTTTTAATTTAATTAATACTCGTAATATAGTTAAATTCCTTGAATATATTCGCACTAGTATATTAGGAGATTTAATCAAATAAGTAAGGGTGTTCATTATCCAATTTGATATGGTTTAGTATACAAAAACAAACTAAAATGCGTAAAGAGCCAATCACCTTGTAAAGTACTCAAGTCAATAACTCTCAATATATTCTTTGAAAATTTTTAAAACTAATTTTAAGCATTTTAAAAAAATTACGTTCATCATATTTAGCCTGTAACGGATTATTGAGGATGCCCCAATTTCTCATGGTGAGAAACAAAATTTGTTTCTCACATGATATTTTCGTGAATAAACCAACAATTTTATCAACTGTAGAGCCCATAATAATAAAAAAGTTGTTGATTTATTCACAAAAAGACCCCATAAGAAACAAATTTCGTTTCTCACCATGAGAAACAAGGAATTTCCCTTATTGAAATTTATATTTAGCTTGCTTTTAAATTTACACGAAATCAAATTATCAAACCAAAATTAAACAATGTTTGAATAAAATCCCTGAGTAAACATCTAACGAAATCAAATTGAAAAAAAAAAAAAAAAAAAGAAAAGGTTTTTTTTTTAATAATTTGGTGCGATATAGACTGCACCTAAATACTCCTAACAGACGATGGCCAATTCAGAAGAATATTTAAAAACAAATTAGAAACAAGAAAATCATTCATTATAATAGTTGCCACGTATGAAAGAAAAATTGAATTAGATAACTGTCAATTTAGAATAAGAAAATTAGTAGATGCCAGCATTACCATCACTACCTACACATTTATGTTCCTAAAAAGACAACTGAAGTAAAATGAAAAAAAGACTTGGTCCATAAGGACCATATCTGAGAGTGATGGATAGCTCAAGTGGTTAGAGCTTCCCTTTCGATTCCAGAAGATCCTGGGATCGATTCTCACCCCCGCCCTTGTGGCTCTCTAAACACCAAAAAAAAAAAAAAAGGACCATAACTAATGAATAATCATTATTATTTTTTTAAATTTCAATGACAATTTGATTGTTTTCTTAGTTAGATGGAATGAAATGCAGTATTAATGTCAAAATTGAGTATTTGACTATATATTTCCTACCTTGCATAGTTACATACTTACGTCTTATATATGTTCAGTACTAGATAAAACTCGTGCGATACATAGTTTATTTGTATGTTTTAAAACGAACATTCTATGTATTTATGTGATAAACTCATTATTTTACTAGATTAGCTCCCGAGTGTAATGCAAGAATAATGAAAAAAAAAGCTATGTAAAACAATACTTCATAAAAAAAAAAACATACAATAATGTTTCAATGTTTCATGAGTAAAGGGTTGTCATAAGGTTTTTTAAAAGAAAAAGTAAGGAAAATTTTAATGTATTCTATTTTGTAATAAAATATTTTGTGATCAATATTTAGTTTCATCTAGTATTCTGCAATTATTCTCAACTATTTTTTTTTTCTTCTCTCTATCTTTCTTTAATCTTACATACACTCAAACCTAAATACTAGCTCCGTTACATATTATTTGCAATTATTAGACATTTTTTCTCTCTACTTTATGTCAAATCGTTGCAAATAACTACTTTATGTCAAATCGTTGCAAATAATGTGTAACGCAGGTAGTAAGATTTTTAATAAAGAAATGGATGGAGTATTACTTATAGATAGTGCCGGACAAGCCTTCTAGCCCTTTAATTTGTTTTTATCATTGCAAAAAAATAATGTCTTCTGTACGTCCGTACACCAATAATTATACGAGTACTTGGTATAATTATTGGTGTGAAAAATATAAAACAATTACTCTGTATATGATTATATCTCATCATCCAAATAATATCAAGACTCGAGCAACCACAGTCGCCCACGTAGTGAGTTCAATCTTATCCATTTCACTCTATAAATAGAACAGGATTAAAAACAAACTCCAATATAAAATTTGCCAATACCAAAACCAAAAAAAAAAAAAAACACAACAGTACAAATATATATTCCAACTTTTAAGTTAGAAGAAAAATGGCAGGATTACCGAGGCTTGTGACGTTGATGTCAAGCTCACGTTTCTTCCAATATGAAACAGGAACAGGGGAATTACACGCGACCCTGAGAAACACATCTGATACAGTAATTAGTGAGAACAACTTCACCTTGTTTGAAGTGGTGAGTACAAGGGCTCGTGACATGGTGCACATCAAATCTTGCTACAACAACAGGTACTTGCGGCTCAACCCAACCGGTGTCTATATTTACGCCTCTGCAGACGAGCTCCAGGAAGACCGTTCTGAACGGTCATGCACTTTGTTCAGGGTTGTCATCTCCGGCAACAACGTGCGCTTCTTCCACCAGTCCGATAATGTTGACCGCGCTGTCATAATTTATCAAGGTGGTGTCCTTGGAGTCCGCCAGGGTAATGTTATTACTTCCTCCGTTTTTTAAGTTGCAACATTTTTATTTTCACAGTACAATTAAGATAGAGAGAAAAATAAGCAAGTAATTTACAATTTCGAAAATTAAAAAGTATTACAACTAAAAAGAAATGGAATTATTTATTTTTTATAGTATGAATGTTGTGAGTGATAATTAATACATGGGTTGTGGTGGCATGCATGGATGAATGACGCAACAACAGGTAACCAAGCATTTAACTTGTTATTTAGAGACATGACCAACTTTGTAAACTTGCCGAAGCACGTAATGTTCAAAGGGAATGATGGGAATTACTTAAGAGCACGTAAAAATAGAAATCTGGTGTTCGTTGCCAACGATCCAACGGATCCGAGAGTGCACCACATTGCAACGCTTTCACCTCTTAGTGGTAATTTCAGCCTACTGTCCACCAGATTCAATCTGTACTGGGAGAGGATCAACGGCGATTGGCTCCAATGCAACTCGAGCAGACCATTCGCCGCGAACACGGTCTTCCGCCCAGTGAGGCAGGGTTTTGGTATACAAAACAGCACCATAGCTCTGTTGAATACGAATAACAACAGTTACTGTGAGAGATGGACCAGTGGGGGGAATGCTGGTCGTATTCGAGCTTCCTCCTCGACTGTCCCACCTAATGCGGTGCTCACAGTAGAGGAGACAGTCCGGGATCGTAAAATCTCTGACATCAGGTATCTATGCTACTCTCTTCGTCCCTCAATAACTTTAGCTATTTTTGACATCATATCAATTTTTTCGCAATTTTCTTTTTATTAATACGTACCTAAATAACGGTCAAAGATGTGCGCTGGAGAAAATGCAAAAAAAAAAAAAAAAAAAAAAAAAAACAAATCAAAAAATCTTTTAATGAATGGAAGGAAATATAAGGACTAACTAATAATCTTCTTAACTTTGTAGTGATTGATGAAGATCGGAGAAAGTATTATATCCATATTAATTTTTTTCGTATCGAACAAGAAAGCTTCTTATGATTACTTGATTAGAGGTGTCAATCAAACCGAACCGATTCGAAAAAAAATAATCCGTTTTAAACTGTAACCGATTCGATTTGACCAGAGAAATTCAGGATCCAAATCCAATTTGTAACCGACCTAAACTTGATCCAAATTCAATTTGTAACCGACCTAAACTTGATCCGAATCCGAATTTAACCATATCTGAACTTAACCCGACACCGATTTAACTCGACTTCAACTCAACCTGAACTCGATATGACCCGACTTGAACTCAAACCGAACCGATTTGACCCGGTTTGGAGTCAACTCGATCCGAAAATGACCCGAAAAAAAACCGATTTAATCCGATCTATTTTAACACAAATTAATATTAACCTGACCTAATTTTAAACTGATCTGAATTTAACCCAATTAACCCGACCATAATTTTAAACCAAACCTAACCTATTATTGATTTTTTTTAGTTTCAAGTTCACTATATATTTACTAATTATTAATAAGTTAAAAAGTTTAAAACTCTAAAAATATCTTATACAAATTGAATTAGTAATAAAGCATACTAATAGTATTCGTAGGCATCAGCCTCATGAGATTAAATAATTGAATAGTAGTATCTTAAAAGGAGGACTTATGTGACTATATATATATATATATATCAACCTATCACTAGTTCATTACTAAAACTATTAAATTTAAATCTGGCTCCAAGCTAAGATAAATATTACACAAAAACTGATTGAATGAGAAAACTAATTCTTTGCATTTCGTAATAATTAACCATGTAATATGAGAAATGAACATAATAGCTAGACTTGATATCAACCCAATAATAAGGTAAACATTCAATAATTACTCTAGTTTAAAAATGACCTTATTTGGATATTGAATTTAGTCAACTCGACCAAAATCTAGACAAACACGAAAAGGATTTGAATCTGAATTGACCAAATCTTGAATAAACCTTATTTTAATAAAACCGAACTTGACCAAACCGAAATCATCCGAGTCGAAATCAACCCGACCCAAATTCGAACATGAACCGATCTGGTGTTGACTAGACTCATATCCAACCCGGACTCGATAGACCATGATTTTAATTTGACCTGACCCGATCCGAGTTAAAAAAAATAATTATGACCCGAAGAAACCTAACCCGAATTGACCCGATCCAAACTCCATCCGATTATCCGAATTGATACCTCTAGTTATGATAGGTTCATTTACTACGGGAATATATATAATTATCATATTCATGTGTTTGTATTATTTTTTCCATACAATGACTTATATTAATTGAATAAGATAGAGTGGATCATACCCAAGTTTTGGAATCCAATCATATTATAGATAGGTAGTTTTTCTTCTTCTTCTTCTTCTTCTTCTTTTTTTTTTTTTTAGTAAAAACTAAAAAAATCGCTTCCCAAATATTTAAGTGCTAAAAATGTTGGTACAGGTATCATTTAGAGGATGCACGCATCTACAATATGGTTCCTCTACAGGCCGTAAGCCAAACTGTGTTTAACTATGGAAATCATGATGAGAGACAAGTGGTGAAATTCGCCTACAAAGAGGTGATAGAGGAGAAGTTCACCTCGTCACATTCGTGGAAATTGTCTGTCAAGGCTACCATCAGGGTTAGATTGATCCCAGTGATACTTCAGGGGAAACTGACTACAACTGCAAGCTACGGAGGTAATTATTAAATGACCCGATCTCCATATATATATAAAGGTTTAGAAATTGGTCAAGTTTAGAAATTTCCCTTTAAAAAACTTTTTATCTTTACTTTGGAAACAACCCGTCTTGTGTGTGGCTAACCACACTGTGTGACCACTAATTAAAAAAAAAAAAAAGTAACTCCTATGATCCTGATCGAGTAACTCCTTTAACACCGACAAAGTAACCCCTTTAACACTGATTAAGTAACCCCTATTACACCAAGGAAGTAACCCTTATAATGGTTGACTACACCGTGTGGCCAGCCACATATAAGAATTTGTGCTCTGGAAATTGTCTTTAAAATTGACTATTTGATCTACATAAATTTTACCACTAATAATTTCTATTTGATTCTATCAAATATGACTATGCATCTTCCACGACAGGTAGTGTTGAATGGTCCAAAATGAAAAGAATTGAGAGAACAGTAACCGGCTCCACAACCGCTACAGTACCAGCAAGGAGTTCTACAAGGGTGACCTTGATTGTTGGACAGGGTTCCATGGACGTCCCTTACTCTTATAGACAAAGTGACATCCTTATGGATGGAACCTTTGAGGAAAAGACTTTGCACGATGGCCTTTTCTCGGGTCTCAACACCTTTGAATTTCAATATACTATCGAGGAACCTCAAAGCCTTCCTCGTAGTGCTATGCCGCCAATAGGCCATGATGACATTGTCATCGTGCCAGGTGAAACCATAGACCTCCCTAGAATGGCCATCTCGCGTGAAGTCGATCAAGTAAAAGTCGAAGGAAAAGAAGATGAACTAGTTCCAATGGAAGAAGATTGTGGAGGAGAAGGAAACGAGGAACCAGTTCCCCTACCAGTGCCTTCCAAGCTTTAGTTACTTGCATGCACTAGGTCTTCTATTTTACGTATTGTGTTTTATTTTAAGGATGAATAATAATTATGTGTGTTTTCTAACACACATATTGTGTTTGTATTATGGTTGTACTTTGCTTATATTATTGGTTTTCTCCTTTATAATAATGTGTGCCATCTTCACCTAATTTAGCTTATCATATTATATGGACAGTTTTCAAATGGCTACAACCAAATCACCTTGGTATCTATTCACTAAGCTCTTTGGTTTTAGAGTCTCAATTAAGTTCTTATTGTGCGTAGTTCAGCTACTTACTAGGCATGATTAATTGTACTTTTATTCCAAGAAAGAGTGGCAATATCTATCCTTTGGTTCTTATATATCTTGATTTAAACGAACTTATTACTTAATTTTGTCCTCTATTATCTACATGATCTTGATGGTTAATGCATATGTTGAGCCCATGAGAAAACCCACATGTGAGTGGTGTGTTGTCCCACATTAAAGAGTGTAGAAAGTGTTGGGAAGTGTATCCCATACTGAACTTAACAAACGTCATTATTATTATTATTATTATTATTATTATTATTATTATTATTATTATTATAAAAAATATCAAAAAACCTACAAAGTCAATAACTTTACAAGAAATTGGTGGAAAGCCGATCGAGATACAATCTAGGCCCCCACCCCTCTAGCTATAGCAAACCCGATCCTGCTTAAAATGTGAGCAGTTGTACGAGTACCAATATCCTGAGTCTTAGCGAACGTCTGTACCCGCTTCAACAACACAATAACATCTTTCTCTAATTCCCCCAACGAAGAAAAGGAGAAATGAAGAAAACCATATCCAATATCCCTACAACGTGCCCCATACTTGTCCCGCTTCCGCTGAGCCGCTGCCGACACAACACGACCAGGAACGAAGTCAAACAACCCCGATTGTGTTAAAGGTGAAGACCCCGTTAAGTCAACACTTACATCAAGGCCTCTATCCTAGGAATAAAGCAGCACATCTGCTGGTCGTATAGCCCCGTCGTTCCCTCCAGTCAATCCAACGTTAACCTCCTTTCGAGCAGAAATCCCAGACCGAAAACAAATATTAACTAGGGTGTCACGAACAACGTTGTGCCGATGTTTAATACCCACAATCCCAGCAAAAGACAATGCATGATCCCCATAAATATCTCCATCAAAAACCCTTGTGCAAGCAGAACACGGTGTTGAAACGGAGAACAAAGGAACACCCAATCGGTTAGCAAAGAACACTACGATAAGTCTTACCATTCATAGTCTGACCCAAACCCGATATCGGGACCGTCCGCAACCAGGCCGAAGAGTGATCCCCCTGTTGGGACTTCCACAAGGCAAACTGACGCAGAGATAAAGAGAAAGTGGATTCCGTAGATGCAGTGCCCTTCGTGAAATATATATCTGCCAATTTTTTCATGAGTCTAAGGGCAACGATCTCACTAGGGTTACTCATAATGTCAGTCTTCACAGTCTTGTTAAAAAGACTAAGAGCACCATCGAAGGCCGGTCCTGGACCAACAATACCAGAATTGCGAAGAAGTGTAGCCTATAGACCAGAAGACTGGAGATGCGACGCAAGGAAAGCATAATGACGAACATCACCCGTCGAATAGACACCCAAACCACTGATGTGTCCATTTTATATAGTGTTTTACCCCCGTCCCTTGGTCGTTATTAGTAGTGTTTTTGGCTCTTTTGGGCCACTTTTATTACTAATTTGTGTGTTCTAGTGTTTTCATAGTTTTAGTTGTATTTTACAGGAAATTGCACTCTTGGAGCATTTTCCCGGGCTTTATGGATCAACTACGGAAGCTAGAAGGACACGACCACTTTTGGAGCCCAGGATCGGTGAGAGCCGGTGATTAAGGGCTCTTTAATTGGAATCCCGAGGCATTTGGACCAAGTACTCAAGACCCGAGGAGGAAATCCGAATTGGGCCGAGAAATCGAGCCCAATCGAAGTCCAAGCTCAAGGAGAAGCAACCGCCCGATCGGGCTACCTCTAGCACGATTGGGCGCGGCAAGGCTTATTGCTGAGCGTGCTAAGGCGCGCCCGATCGTGCGAACCTCTAGCACGATCGGGCAATGCTGCTTGGGAAGAACACGAAGAAAAAGGCGCGCCCGATCGGGCGGCCCTTCGCCCGATCCGGCGCGTGTTTTTATAGGACCTGATTAATTAGTTTTAATTTTTTTTTTTAGGAAACGTTTATATACGATTTTGTACGGATTTTTGTAGATCTTCTTTCTTAGACTTTCTCTCTCTACTTAGGATCTTTTCTCTCCATTAACTCTTCTTTCAACTCTTGTTCTTGATTATTTCCATTAATACAGATTAGTTTGGTAACGATTTCTCTTCTCTTAATCTTATTTCCCTTCATCATGACTTATTTTATTGCTTTGATTTGTTTAGTTTTTAATATGTGTGAGTAGTTTTATTTCTAGGTTTTATGGGGATCCATAAATAATACGAAGGGGTAATTTATTGTTGTTGATTATCAATGCTAGATTAATTTCCTATTGATTGATTTAATGCTTTGTGACTAGATTTGCGCAGATCTTTTATGCATGAGTTTGACAACATTGATTCGAGATTCGATATATGAGAATTAATGTTTAGGTCTAGTTTCAATAGGCAGGTTAATTTATAAATGGTTAAGTCGAGATTCGAGAGATGAGATTTAATACCGGTAGATTAATTTTGTGATTGTAATACGTAGCGAAAGCCCTTTACAATCTGGTTAATTGATGCATTGATGATTGACTATTATTGATTATTGGTATTGCATGATAATTTCTTATTGAATTGCTTTAACGTTTTACAATTGCGGCTTGTAAAAGTATAGCAATATTGAATTGATGAATCGAGAAGATGTTAATTTAATATTAAATGCTATTTTCAATAAGAGCTTAGATCTAGTAAATTGCGAGAGCCTGTTAGATCTATGGTGATTAGTAAATTGCGAGAGCCTGTTAATCGTGTTATTTATGCAATGTCAATGATTGATTACTATGTTTTACCTTGGAGTATTATTTATTGGTGAACCTATACCCTAGATCCTTTCATATATGGTTTTCTCTCTATTCTCAATCTTAGTAGTTTAGTTTCTTATTCGAATATAAATATTGGTTACTCAGATAATTTAGATTATAATAATTAATTAGGAGTAAAAAGACTTGTTTCCCTGTGGAGATCGACCCTACTTCCCTATCTACTTTAGTTAGAGGACTTAGGTATTTACTTTTGATTAGGGGATACGACTTTACCCTGTCAAAATTTGGCGCTGTTGCCGGGGAAACGGTTTTATTTTTATTTCTGATTGTTTTTATAGTCTAGATTATTTCCCTTTTGTCTCAGAGAGCGTTAGTTCTCTGAGACAAATCTCACATTTGCTTCTAGTTTTTGTTTATGCCCAGGTGTTCCAGATCAGGTTACATCCCATTCGATCCTGAGATCGAACGTTCCTTCCATAGACAGAAAAATCTCTACAAGCAAATCCTGGCGGATTCTGGTGATAATAACAATAATCACCGCGATCCTCCGACTAATTCTAGCGATTTAGAGGCATCATCAGACGCAGAATCAGAGATGACGACTCCAAAGAAGCTTAGTGATTATTCACAACCAAAGCTTACGGATTTTCCACATCTCACCCCTACTCCGGCTCTTGATGGGGTTCAATTTGAAATTAAACCTCAATTTATAACGATGATAGAGAGGAAGAAATTCAGTGGAGCCAAGGGTGAAGACCTGAATCTTCACATTGCCGACTATTGTCAATATTGCAACACCATCAGGCAAGCCGGGGTCACTCAAGACCAAATCACGGAGATTCTCTTTCCCTTCTCTTTAACTGGAAAAGCTAAATTGTGGTTTAATGGCTTAAATAGAACTACACTTGGTATAACTGACTGGGAAACTCTTGTTTTGAATTTCTATAACAAGTATTACCCTGCAGAGAGAACAGCCGTACTACGGAGTGCGATTCAGAACTTCGCCCAAGAAGCCGATGAATCTTTATATGAGGCTTGGGAGAGGTTCAAGGACTTACAAAGAGAATGCCCTCACCATAATTTAGCGCAATGACAGTTAATCCAAGCCTTTTATAACGGCATTGGAAATTCCTCTAGAATAATTTTAGACTCTGCAGCTAGTGGGAGATTTATGAATCTTAATGTTGATGATGCAGGTCAGGTTATTGAAGATATGGCGATACACAATTCCCCAATATGGGAATCCTAGAGGATTTGCTAACAAGGGGAAACATAGTGTTGACTCTGTATCCTTTTTGCAAGCTCAACTGACCTCTATTTGCCAAAAATTAGATAATCTGAGCACTGCTAATGTAGCTAATGTTTCTGCGATTAATAATAATTCTAATGAGGCTTTCTGTGAAAATTGTGGTATTGTAGGTCATTGGGAGCAAGATTGCAGGAGTTCCGTGGAGCAAGTTAATGCCTTCAAGCTTATAGGCAAAATAACTCATACTCCAACACCTATAATCCTGGGTATCGGAATCATCCGTACCTTTCCTACCGGAGCACTAATGTTCAAAATCCACCACCACAAGAACCACAGGCGCCACAGCAGCAGAAATATTATCATCCCAATGCTAGCCAGAAGAACCAACCACAACAAACCTCCTCATCTTCCGACCCTTCTCTGGCGGAAATTAGAGCAATGTTGGTTAATATGCAAAATCACATGGAGAGTAGAGATGCGACAATTGATCAAATTCTAGCGCACAATAAAATTGTAGATAATCAAATTGCGCAACTCTCTGCTACTCTACAAGCCCGCCAACAGGGAGCTCTGCCGGCGCAGCCAACCCGGCCTACGGATCAAGCATTTGCAATTACTCTAAGGAGTGGTTCAAACTATGAAGGGCCCTCTATGCCCAGAGTTGATGAACCTGTTTTATTAAATAATGCTAATCTTAATTCCGTTAAACCAAACAATGTAGTTGATAGCCCTGCAGGGCTAAAGGATAAAACTAACGTATCTAATTCTACATTGCAAGGTACAACTCTAGAGAAGGTGGCTACTCCAAACAAGAGTAATAATGCTCCAAAGCCAGTTATCAAACTTCCATTCTCTAATCGTCAATTGAAGACAAACTTGGATAAGCAGTTTGGTAAGTTCCTGGAGGTGGTAAAGTTTTGAAGGTAACAGTTCCCTTTACTGAATTAATCACACAAATCCCCTCATATGCAAAATTTATGAAAGAAATATTGACGAGAAAAAGGTCTATTAGTGAGGTAGAGACAGTAGCTTTCACTGCAGAGTGCAGTGCCGTACTTCAAAATAAGTCTCCACCTAAATTAGAAGATCCGGGTAGTTTTTCTATCCCTTGTCATATTGGCAATCTCTTGATTGATAATGCATTATGTGATTTGGGTGCTAGTGTTAGCGTCATGCCATTATATGTGTGTTCTAAGTTGAATATGGGTAAATTAAAAGCTACCAATATAACTCTACAAATGGCCGACCGTTCTTTCAAATACCCCTTAGGTGTTTTAGAGGATGTCCCCGTTAGAGTAGGTAAATTTTATATACCTGTAGATTTTGTTGTTCTTGATATGGATGAGGATATGCAAACCCCAATTATTTTGGGTAGACCATTCCTTAACACTGCAGGAGCAGTCATAGATGTAAGAAGTGGTAAGTTAACACTATCAGTAGGGGATGATAAAGTTGTTTTTAATCTGAATAATGCCCCTAAAAGCTCCATGACTGAGGAGAAATGTTTCAGTGTTAATGTGGTTGAAGATTATTCTAACATGCCCCAAGCTCTTGAAAAAGATCCCTTGGAGGCGGTATCTTGTGTTGCATCCTTTTCAGATGAGATAGACAAATGGCAGAAGGAAGTCGATGCAATAGAAAGAACACTCTACAATGTTGGTCTTGGTTTCGAGGATGAACAGGTGGAACCGATCGAGCAAGTTGTGTGAATCGAGCCTACGGTAAGTGTTCCGCCAGATCGAGTTGCAAGTGTTGAACGCAATGACAATTTGAAACAACCTTCGATCGAAGAAGGATTTTTAGTGCGTAGCATTGAATATCCCCCAGTCCAAGTCAAGGAGGATCCACCGGATAAGGTGATTTGGCGTCCTACATGGTATGTCAGGAAGCCGCATCGCAACCTGAACACCGCTAGACCGGGTGAGAAACCACCCAATCAAGCGTTAGGCCGAGGGTCCTAGACATTGTACTTGGTAAGATGGTCGTGCGGGACCTAGATAAACCAGCTCTTTGCGGGAGGCAACCCGTATTTCTTGCTTTTTAGACTAGTTTTCCTTTTTATTTTATTTATTTATTTTTTATTTTTTAAGAGGCGAGGAGAGTGTAATTTTACCGTTTATAAGTGTTTTTGTACAGGTATAGGTTTAAGAGGCCAAAAGACTTAGAAAAAATTTGAAGACGAAGAAAAGCTAAGGAAACGACTGGGCACGGGCCCGATCGGGCGCGCAAGAGAGCGATATTTCCAGCCTTTAATTCGCCCGATCAGGCGTGGCTGCCCGATCGGGCGCGAAAGGAGAGCTGGGAATCGAGCAAAATTCGCCCGATCGGGCGAAGTTGCCCAATCAGGGCGCAAGTGCAGTCACAAACTCGAGCAAATTTCGCCCGACCGGGCGAGGTTGCCCGATCGGGCGCAAATCGAATGAAGGAAAAGATATATCGGGCGAAGCTCGCCCGATCGGGCGAGCCATAGGGCGAATTTTTCGTACGTGTTCGCGCCCGATCGGGCGGAGCTCGCCCGATCGGGTGCGCAACTTCAATTCTGGAATTTCAAATGATCCGCCCGATCGGGCGAGGCTCGCCCGATCGAGCGCGCCTATTTTTTGTCGTCCCCTTATATTTTTCCTCTTCTTTCTTTCCTCACTTTCTTCTTATTTCATCTTCTTCTCCTTTACTTTCTCTCTCTAAAACCTCCATTTTTACACCTTCAAACTCACTTATTTTTCAAGATCTTCACTAATCTTTCCATCAAAACTCAAATTTTTTTACATATTTCTAATCCTTTCATCTTTCTCTACAATCTAGACCCAATTTCTACCATTTTCTCTCAATTTTCTCTAAACCCTAAGAGAGAGAAACCACTCAATTCCTATTCTTTCTACCATCAATGGCTTTCAAGAGGTCAAGAACGGTAAGGGGGGAAGGCTCAAGGAACCAAGAGGCGAGAATTGACTAGGATTTGCAAATTCCGGGATGGGAGATGGTGGTCATCTCCACCCAAGAGCAAAAACAGAGGATGCTTAACCTCATCACGAGGCAGGTAATTCCCACTCGTTCCATTCATCACCCTACCCTCATTAGACTAGGAATTGATAAGCATGTAGAAAAATTATTCAAAGGAGTTGGCATGAGCGGTTTCTTTAACATGCATTACGACACTTATGATTATTTAACCTTAGAATTCGTTTCTAGTTTTAATGTCATAAAATCAAATGCTTTAATTTCTCATGTTCAATTTCGTTTATTCAATAATGATATTAGATTGACTTTGAAAGAATTCGGTAAAAATTTTTAGTTGAAATCGGATAGGCCCCTTGAACCGCCCCAAGACAACATTGCCGTTGTCTATCAATCCCTTACGGGGGATCCCAATTTGAACCTCCAACATGCTAAAGGCGCTTGGATACAACATCCCGTGCCAAAGATTTGGCAACGGTTTGTTGGCCTTACCATTTTTGGAAGGCATGAACCCGCCAATGTTAGGCGGGATGAGCTTGAATTACTAGGGTCATACATGATCCCTAGGAGTGAAAAGCTCAATATAGTCCATAAAATGGCCAACCACTTTCAACGGGTGGCCAATGCGGCCGAGGCGGGTAGGTCTAGGGTACCCATTTACTTTGGTGGCCTAGTTACACATATAGCGGTCAAACACCTTAGCTTTGTCCCTAACGATGACGGTAAGGTAGCCGGCCCAACTATTATGGACCTACCCTATCTAGGTGGACTTAATTGGGTTAATGTCATGGGAGGGGAGACTTGGTGGGTGATTCAACGGGAATCGGGTAGGAGGGATAATGCTTTCACTTTACCCCACCCCATCTTAACCAAATTTGAAAAGGGGAAGCCTTCTTACACTTTTGAGCTTAACGGTCAAGGTGAGGTGCAACCACCTCACCCTTCACCTCAACCCCATCACTCTCCCATTGACCACTCACCTCCTCACCATTCACCACATTATCCACCACCTCAACCCTTTACATACGATATTCCCACTTCCTCTACCAACTACAACATAGACCCCAACGCCCCTTATAACTTCTCGGCTTTTAGGAGCCAATTAGATAGGATTGAGACGAGGCAAGGGAGAGTTGAGGGTTTGGTTAGGGATTTGGATGCTAGAGTAGGGTCTCTAGATAGAAGGGTAGGTTATGTGGGGAGGAACCTAGGGAGGGGTTTATACCCCATGTATGATGACTATGCCCGTCGGGGAGCTATTCCCCCCGATTCACTTGTCCCTGATTGGTTCCAATATCCGCAAGGTGGATATACGAACCCAAGTGCCTTTGGTACCTACGTTGACTACTCATCGGTCCATGGTTATGGGATCGATGTACCTTTTGGTGGGCTTGGGGGGAATGTGGACCCTAACTACTTTGCAGGTGGTTCGGGTTATGGAGGTGGTGGCTCTAGCCATGGAGGAGCCGGTTCTAGCCACGGAGGTGGTGGTTCTAGCCACGGAGGGGGCTATTCGAGGATGGATGAGGAGTAGGCTACTCTCCCAAGTCAATGAGGGCATTGCTTGATTTGGCTTGGGGGGGTGTTCTTTCGCTTGGTAATTCTCTTCCTTTTCTCTCTTTATTTTCTTTCTAGTATAGTTTTTATTTTCTTTCTAGTGTAGTCTTTATTGCTTTCTTATATATATAAAAATACAAAAAAATTGAAAAATAAAAAAATTCAAAAATACGTTCCAATGAATTATGAATCATACTTCCCTGTGCCCCCTACTTGAGAAAATTTATTTTGATTCTTGGTTATCGATAATGAGCATTGTGGATTTGTTGGTCATGATTTGAAGTTTAATTGCTTGGATTCCTAAACATGAGTCAATTTTGCCAACTATTTGTGAATATAGTGCTTGACTAGTTGATTTGGTTAGGAAATGTGTGATAGTTCCATAATTCCTGGTATGTCAATGAATTTGAGTATTGATTTGCAACTATGAGTAGTGTTTCATGACTTATTATTATGCACATGAGGAGGACGAAGGCGTTCATTCTTTTAGGTAGCCTTCAGAGTATTAGATACATTTGTTCCCTTCTTGTTACCCATGTTGTTGCTTGTGCCCTTTTATTGTCTATATAGCCACATTACAAGCCTATATGAGCCACATTGGTTACTATTCCCAAGCTTGGCTTGGGGGAGCTATTAGTTGGTGAGGTGAGGGAGTTGTGGTGTGCATATTATTTGCACAATGTGGGAATAAAAGAAGAGTTATTGTTCTTTGATTTTTGATTGGAAAATATTGATATTGTGTTTCAAAGTTGACATTTCCAATATGGGTTAAAAAGAAAAAAAAAAAGAGCAAAAGAAAAAATTTATTAATGCTCAAATGTTCTATTTGAAGGTTGTTGAAAAAAAAAAGAAGAAAAAATTTCAAGTAGAAAAAAAAGAATGAGTTCAAAGTTTGTTTTTCACTCAAAGTTCTACATTGTCGTATTTTTATGAGTGATTATTGTAAGTGTTGGGATTGTTTATGATGATTGGAGTTGTATTTGGTGGTTTTTGTTAGAGTTGGTTATGTAGGAGATGTTGATCATTATTTATTTTGATCATGGGTTTATTAGGATTTGGCTCCCTTAATGCGTAGCTTTTCTCTCACATAATCCCAAATTTATCATACTTTTACCCCAGCCTTACATTACAAGCTTTAAAGACCTTCCAACCTTGTGCATAGAAGTTATGTAAATGTGAAAGTGTTGTTTGTCAATTCAAGTTATGACTTGGCATATTTCGAGTCGACTAGTAGGATGAGCGTTCAATGTTTTTATACACACGAGAGTGTGAGTTGGGAGGGCATTGTTCACATTAAAGGGGTTGGTTGGAGAGCGATCGAGTACATCTTTTACTCGCCACATAAATGAGAGTTGAGTGTGTGAGCACTAGTCTTGAATTCTATATGCTCTTGTGGTTTGCTCTACTTGACAATTATTGGGGAGGAAGGGTGATTAGATGAATAAGATTGATTGATGTTGAAGCATGTTCATTAGATTTGCCTTGAATCGTTGGTTTTTGATTTGATTGTTGGGGTGAAGTATGTTTTATATGTTCATTTATGAGCTCTTTGCTTAGGGACAAGCAAAGGTTTGGCTTGGGGGAGTTTGATGTGTCCATTTTATATAGTGTTTTACCCCCGTCCCTTGGTCGTTATTAGTAGTGTTTTTGGCTCTTTCGGGCCACTTTTATTACTAATTTGTGTGTTCTAGTGTTTTCGTAGTTTTAGTTGTATTTTACAGGAAATTGCACTCTTGGAGCATTTTCCTGGGCTTTATGGATCAACTACGGAAGCTAGAAGGACACGACTACTTTTGGAGCCCAGGATCGGTGAGAGCCGGTGATTAAGGGCTCGGTAATTGGAATCCCGAGGCATTTGGACCAAGTACTCAAGACCCGAGGAGGAAATCCGAATTGGGCCGAGAAATCGAGCCCAATCGAAGTCCAAGCTCAAAGAGAAGCAACCGCCCGATCGGGCTACCTCTAGCACGATCGGGCGCGGCAAGGCTTATTGCTGAGCGTGCTAAGGCGCGCCCGATCGTGCGAACCTCTAGCACGATCGGGCGATGCTGCTTGGGAAGAACGCGAAGAAAAAGGCGCGCCCGATCGGGCGGCCCTTCGCCCGATCCGATCGGGCGCGTGTTTTTATAGGACCTGATTAATTAGTTTTAATTTTTGTTTTTAGGAAACGTTTATATACGATTTTGTACGGATTTTTGTAGATCTTCTTTCTTAGACTTTCTCTCTCTACTTAGGATCTTTTCTCCCCCTTAACTCTTCTCTCAACTCTTGTTCTTGATTATTTCCATTAATACAGATTAGTTTGGTAACGATTTCTCTTCTCTTAATCTTATTTCCCTTCATCATGACTTATTTTATTGCTTTGATTTGTTTAGTTTTTAATATGTGTGAAAAGTTTTATTTCTAGGGTTTATGGGGATCCATAAATAATACGAAGGGGTAATTTATTGTTGTTGATTATCAATGCTAGATTAATTTCCTATTGATTGATTTAATGCTCTGTGACTAGATTTGCGCAGATCTTTTATGCATGAGTTTGACAACATTGATTCGAGATTCGATAGATGAGAATTAATGTTTAGGTCTAGTTTCAATAGGCATGTTAATTTATAAATGGTTAAGTCGAGATTCGAGAAATGAGATTTAATACCGGTAGATTAATTGTGTGATTGTAATACGTAGCGAAAGCCCTTTACAATCTGGTTAATTGATGCATTGATGATTGACTATTATTGATTATTGGTATTGCATGATAATTTCTTATTGAATTGTTTTAACGTTTTACAATTGCGGCTTGTAAAAGTATAGCAATATTGAATTGATGAATCGAGAAGATGTTAATTTGATATTAAAGGCTATTTTCAATAAGAACTTAGATCTAGTAAATTGCGAGAGCCTGTTAGATCTATGGTGATTAGTAAATTGCGAGAGCCTGTTAATCGTGTTATTTATGCAATGTCAATGATTGATTACTATGTTTTACCTTGGAGTATTATTTATTGGTGAACCTATACCCTAGATCCTTTCATATATTGTTTTCTCTCTATTCTCAATCTTAATAGTTTAGTTTCTTATTCGAATATAAATATTGGTTACTCAGATAATTTAGATTATAATAATTAATTAGGAGTAAAAAGACTTGTTTCCCTGTGGAGATCGACCCTACTTCCCTATCTACTTTAGTTAGAGGACTTAGGTATTTAATTTTGATTAGGGGATACGACTTTACCCTGTCAATCACTATTATAATAATAATTATTATTATAAACTGAAAAATAAATGCAATAGTGCATGTAAAGATGGCATTGGGTTGGGCCAGCCCAAAGCCCGGCACAACCCATCACGAAAGAAACACGACATGCCATGGCCTGGTGTTGTGCACGTAAGGCGTGGGCTGCACCTCGCCTTTATCTGGGAGAAGCACGATAAGGTCTAGTACGACAAAACATGCTAAAACCAATGCAATTTTGCCTAGGCACACAAGTCTGGCGCAGCCAGGTACGTACCTTTTGAAAACTATGACCCGATGCGAAACTCGTGGGCCGGGCCTAACTAATTTCAAAGCACGTGGACCTAGCACAAGGCACGACCCGGAACGGCCAAGAGCCATCTAACCCATCTTTAAGTGCATGTACCACAAATTATATGAAGTCCTACCTGGTGTTCAAGAATAAGATGAGTTGACGAGCTAGAGTGACCACAATAAAAATCAATTAACATGGCTTTGAAAAAAAGTCATTTACTTGAGTTCTTATCTTAACTTATTTTCCATATGCCACTTCTCGTAGTCATTCTTTATTATACATAATAAAATTTAGGACATATATTACACATTGAAACACATTTAACAAAAAACTTCACTACTTTTAAATTAGTAATAATTCATAATCTTTAGATGTCGACAACTTAGGAAAAAACCAAGTGCAACTAAAAAAAAAAAAAAAACCCAAAGAAAAATAGAACAAAAAAAAAAAAAAAAAACTTTCCTTAAATTAAACCTCAACTTAAATAAAATAATTAATTGAATAAACTTTCCTTTTATAAAATATTCCCAAATTTATTTAAAATAAATAATTTAATTAAACACTTCTCAAAATGCTTATTTTAATTATAATACGTATAAAAATACGAGGTATTACAACCCCACCCCCCCCTTTTCCCCCATCCACGCTGCGGCTACATCAATCTCTCGTCTTTCCTCTTCACTGCCCCTATCTCTTCTCTTCATCGTCCTTGTTGAGGCCACTACCAAAAACGAGGCTATAGTGGTCGAATTCAGCCGCTAAATTCAGATATAAAAACAAACAAAACCAAATTCAACCTTTATAGCCTCGGTAAACCAGCACCCCTCCTTTCCCCCCACCCAAAACCGGCACCCCTACCTTAAACCCATTCGTTAAAACCACCCTCAACGGGTTTTATGGTTTCGTTTTCACCCGGTTATAGTGGTTTCGGAACAGCTTGGGCGGGGGAAATGGAAGAGGAGGGGTCACCGGCGTCGGGGGAATGTTTGGGCGCTGGTACAGGCGACGGAAGCCGGCACGAGGAGGGGGGAGGGTGGCGGATGGGGAGGGGGAGGTGGCTGAGAATTTTTTTTAAAGTTTTAATTTTCTTTTTTTTTTATTTAATTAAATTATTATTTAATGAAGTAATGGGCCCCACTTAATGAAATTCTAACATATTTTGTTAAGGGGTAACGATAACTATATTTTTTTGAATTTGGAGTAACAAAAAAATAAAAAATCAAACAGTTAGCAAAATGTCAAACACTGTCATTTTAGTGGTAGCAAATGTCAAAATTTCCTATTGGTTTCTCATTACAATATTAATTAAATACAAAATGTACTATGACAACTAACTTATACTTCATTCATTAACTGAAAAGGCGCTATAGAATTATTAACTATTCCCGACCGCTCCCTTTACATGATACAAACACAAATTTTAGACATGTACAATGTTATCTTGATATATAACTCAATTAAAGATATACTTCGTATAACTCAATTATACTCCCTCGTCCCATCATATAGTTTTTTTTTTTAAAAAATAAAAAATAAAAAAATTAACGATATTTAAAAATAGGATGAGAAAGTGGATAAAATACATTAATAAAAGTGAAAAATACAATCTTAGACAAAAGTTAGAGAGAGAAAGTGGAAAAAAGAACAAATCATGTGCAAAATTCAAGGATAAATTTAGAAATACAATGAATTAAGTTAAAAAAGTAAAGGTATAATAGACTTTACATACTATCCAAAAATAGAAGTAGGAACAATATTTTGGATCTCCAAAATAAGAAAACAGGAAATATATTATGGGAGGGAGGGAGTAAAATTTAGGGAGCGTTTGGTTCACATAATTAAGGTATAAGGTATGGGTTTAGAATGGTTTAAACCCATACCTTGTGTTTGTTTTATGATTTTAAGAGTTTCAAACCCATACCTCAAACTCCCAAGGCATGGGGTTTAGAAACCTTGGGAGCTGAGGGAGGTGAGTTTGGCTCATTCCCATACTTTTAGCTATATATCAAATAAAAGAAAAAAAATGCATTCCATAAGCATACCAAACATATGGTATTAAGAATCAAGTTCCAAACCCATACCACAATGATTTCATTCCTGATTCCAACCCCATACCAGTTTGCGAACCAAACACCCCCTTAGTTACCTCATGTCCTCATAAAAAGTATGAAACAAACAAACAAATTCTCAAAATTCCTTATGCACATGGACATGGTACAAATTGAATCCGCAATTGAAGGATAGTGTGATGTATGAAACTTTATTTGATTTGTGGATATTATATATATATATATACAACATATAAATATTTTGGATATAGTTAGCTAGGGGTGAAAATTCGGTTTGCGGTTTGGATTATAGTCAAAACTAAATCCAATCCGAATTAATTTGGTTTCGAAAATCTCAATTCGAATCCAAACCGAATTAAGATTCGATCCGATCTAATCCAAACCGAATTAATTCGGTTTTTCAAATTAGAATCCAATCCAAACCGAAATTTGTTCTCTTCTTCTGCAACATCCAAACTCGAAACTTGAAGTTCACCCAGAAAATTCCTACAATCATTTCATGTTAACTACATTCTTTGTGAGGGAGTAAGATATTGAGAAAGGAGAATTGAGAATTAGTTTTTTTTTTTTTTTTTTTTTTAAAAATTTAAAAAAAGCTTATATATGAAAGGGGAAAGTGGTTAGATAATTTGAAAAAGAAATAAGATATTGAGAAAGGAGAATTGAGAATTAGTTTTTATTTTTTATTTTAAAAAAAAAAAAGCTTATATATGAAAGGGGAAAGTGGTTAGATAATTTGAAAAAGAAAATATCTTATTTGAAAGTGATTAGCTTTTTTTTTTTAAAAAAAAAAAAGCTTAAAGTATTGGGCCAAAATTCGGATTGTGATTCGGTTTTCGATTTTTTAAACCCCAAACCGTATCCAATCCGTAATCTATATTTTTTTAATTTTTCCAATCCGATCCGATTTGAATTAAAAAAAAATCCAGATCAAATTAGTAATTCGGTTTGATTTTCAGTTCAGTTCGATTTAATCCGAATTACTTTGCAATGAGAGTGCATTACCACAAATTATGCGAAGTACTACCCGGTGTTCAAGAATGAGCTGAGCAGATTAGATAGAGCGATTAAAATAAAAATCATCAATCATTGCTTTGAAAAATGTCATATACTTAAGTTATTACATTACAACAACTAATAAAATTAATGACTTAGGGAATTATTTTATCTTAACTATTTTCATTTACCAACTTCTTATAATAATCATTCTTTAATTACACATAAATTGGCAAACGGGTATATGCTCAAAGTTTTATGTGGAACTAAACGTCGCCCTCGAATCTCTAACTAACGTCCACAAAATAAACTGAAATTACAAATTTACCCTTTTTATCAAAAAAAACACCCCCTCAATTTACCCCCTCTTCATCATACTACTATACCCACCACCACCTCTTCTTTTAACCACCAACTCCTTACCTCCGGTTTCACGATCTACACAGCCGCGGTAATGACAAGTAAGGACAAAGGAAAGTCGATCGCCTACGGAGAAAATGTTTTTTATTTTATTTTTTTTGAATTTGCGGCAAACGCCTAGATTTTTCGCACGTCCTAGGCTCAAACGCCTAGTTCTTGTGAACAACCGTATGGTTGTATGAAAAATCTGGGTGTTTAAGGTGAAACGCCTAGTTTTTTTAGAATACCCTAGGCTGAAACGCCTAGTTTTTTCGAAATACCCTAGGCTGAAACGCTAGTTTTTTCGAATAGCCTAGGATGTTTCGGAAAAACTAGGCGTTTCAGCCTAGGGTATTCTAAAAAACTAGGCGTTTCAGCCTAGGGTATTCTAAAAAACTAGGCGTTTCCTGGGTTTTGAATTTTTTTAAAAATTTATCGCGACGTACCGATTTCATACGGTTTGACGAGCCTTCTACAAGCGTCTAAGGTTGTGTTTCTTGTATTTCGTCGTTGTCCATAAGATCTAACGAAATTGATTTTGCAAAATTTTAAAAATTTATTTGATTTTGAAACTCACGGTGGTTTGGGTGGTTGTTCGATGAGCGTTGGTGGCCGTTGACCACTAGAGAGAACGGTAAAAAATTTTGTGTACAGTAAAAGTGTGAAATTGAGGTAAAATTAATTATTTTTTATAATTATTATAAGGATAAATACGTAATTTTATTTTATTTTGCGGGCGTTAGTTAGATATTTGAGAGCGATATTTAAAAACCCCCAGTTTTATATCTTTAAAACTTTAGGACACATATCACACATTAAAACACTTTTAACAAAAAATCACTATTTTTAAAATATCACAGTACTAAAGACTTGTTTTAATTTACTGAATTGAGTTGTTTATGAAGAAATTAGGAATTAAACTGAATTGAATTGAACTGAATTAAACTGAGCTGAAATGAAATTAAACTCAGGTAAACAGGTACTAATTCATAATCTTCTAGATGTCGACAACTTGCTTAGAAAAAACCAAATGTGACTCAACAAAAGTAAAGAAGAAAAAAACATTTGAAAACGGGAGAAAAAATAGAACCAAAGAAAAACTTGATATTTGAAGCAAAGTTGATAAGAAACTAGTGGTGGGTCATAAAACAAGAGGTCTAAAATTCAACCAACACAATCTTAGAGATAAGAGAAGAATCTAGAAACCCCATTTCTATTGGTTCATTCTCCTTCTTCCTTACTTCACTCCTATATCCCTTATTTCCTCTTCACAAACTCCTCACCTTCCTTTTTCTTTCAACTTCATCAAATTACTAGTGTTTCATTTTCTTTCTCCTAAACCCCTAAAAAAAATGGCAGCTACAATGGCAACTACTACAATGGCAGCACTCAATGCAAAATCCTTGACTCTTAACAACAAGTCAACAATTCCATCATCTACAACAAAGCTCATTTCAAAGCCCATTTCACTCCCAAAATTACCCACCACCGGCCCAAGCCCAATAATCACGGCCCCAGCAATCGCCGGAGCAATCTTCGCCACATTGGGCTCAGTGGACCCGGCATTTGCGGCCCAACAACTAGCCGACATCGCCGAGGGAAGTGACAACCGTGGGCTGGCCCTATTGCTGCCGATTGTACCAGCTATTGGGTGGGTCCTGTTCAACATATTGCAGCCTGCTTTGAATCAGATTAACAAAATGAGGAATGAGAAGGCTGTTATTGTTGGGCTTGGGCTTGGGCTTAGTGGGCTTTTGTTGGCAACACCAGAGGCCCAAGCAGCAAGTGAGAGTGCTGGGAGTGATAATAGAGGGACACTGTTGTTGTTAGTGGTGTTGCCTGCAATTGGTTGGGTGCTTTTCAATATTTTGCAGCCTGCTTTGAACCAACTTAATAAGATGAGGTCTCAATAAAAAAAAAAAAATTTAGCTTTATTAATGTTAATTAAATAAAAAAAAAAATTGTGTTATTATTGTTATTATAATATTTTTGTTTTTTTTTTTTTGGGGTGATTGTGCTAGGAAATTACTTGTAATATTCTGTTTAATTTCTGGCACTGTAATGTTAATTAACCCTTTTTCTATCATTTTCTCTAATTTATTTTTTTCTTGCAAATTACCTCCTTTTTAAGGGTAATTGGATTTTAGATTATTATGGTGTGGGGTATAATTGATCAAGCTAGGCTTAACCTTTTCAAATTAATAAGCCGTCTTGTCAACTTACCTCACTTGTGACTCTAATGAGAATTGAACCCTTTTAAATTGAGTTTGCCTCACCCAGTTTATTAGAGCTTAGCTCCGACTAAATCTGAATCTGACTCGGGTTGCACACCTTGTGGTTTATGATGGGTGAATCTCTCAGCAAGAGTTTTTAATTCAGTGAGTGAAGTTCGAACTCGATGCCTCACTTAAACAATAATTGTTTACCACTTGAGCCAACTTTGTTAGTGAACCCTTTTAAATTGATAAGTAACCCTGTCAATTGAATCCTAGTTGTAGTTCATGAGAATTGAAGCTTTCTATTTTCCCTTTGAAGTCTAATGTGCCAATGTGGGGTGGATCATAAAGGGATCTATGCATGCAAGTCCAAATTTGATGAATGCCTGTTTATTTGAGTATTTTTTTTCTTGGGAAAAACGGTTGCAAATTAATTTTTTATACGGCACAAAAGCATTATAGAAAATTTGAAATTGATTGTAAGACTTGCTAAAATGTTACATACATTGATACATACTACAACAATTGTTATTGCATATCAAATATAAAGAAAACAAAATGGCAAATGGGGAATTTTAAAAGAACAATTTAATTGTCGATGAATTGCAATGTTTAATCTATTGAGAGCTTGAGAGGTGAGTCTAAGATAGATTAATTGAATTTTCCCATTAATATTATATAAAATTTGTATGATTGCAAACTTTTTTCCTAACAAGTAATTCACATAATGGATTTCATTCATTGATGAAGTTTGTACATAGATAGCTATGTGCGTTCACAAACAAGTACACTAGTACATCTACAAGTAAAATGCCAAAAATGGTGCTTGAGAATGCATGCATCAACGCTTGAGATACACGAGCAATATATGTTTACTCATCTTCGTGCACACAAGCACACGAAAGTCCCTGGATGCATGTTTACTCATTTTTCCTGCACACAAGCACACGAGTACACGATAGTCCCTGGATGTTTACTCATCTTCGTGCACACAAGCACACGAAAGTCCCTATTAGGTGAATGATCGATCGTAGCATCCCTCGAGTTCACCAAATAAGAACACAATTTTGAAGGCGTTTTCAGGTTTTAGTATAGATTGAGTCAAGTTCTTGGTTCATTTAAACTCCGTGAGTAATTTCTTCCCTAATAGAAGTACAGCACCATAAAAGTTGAACCGAACCTCTGGCTGCCAACGCTATTGGATTTTGGACGAAGTGGTTTTTCGATCCAGCCCAAAAAGGTTCATACTGGCCCATTAAGTGTTTCAGTTATAAGTGTCCAGTTTTCCAACAATAGTAAAGGCATGAGATTCATTACACTTACACACAAATGAAGCGCATAATGAAGATAATTAACTGCATGCATTTCCATTCAATTTATAATACAAAAATTTTCGACATTTAAATTATAAGCCATACAAGATACAATAAGATTGCAATTTAATTTATTTTTTTAATAAAAAAATTGATTTAAAATTAAATCAAACACAATTCAAGTTTAATTTGGAGTGACTCATTTGAGTTAGATGAAATTTATTAAATCAAACACAATTCAAGTTTAATTTGGAGTGACTCATTTGAGTTAGATGAAATTTAGATCGAATTACTGAATTAGTATATGGATGGACTAATAATTATGTGGACCGAACTAGTATATAGATGGAGTCATAGGCGGATCTATAAGGACTTGAAGGGGAGCACTTGCATCCCCTTTTTGCAAAATATTTATGAATTTATTTAAGGTAAGTTAAAAAAGAATCTATTACATATACTAGTTTTTGCTCTCCCACTAGTAGAAAAATACAAAAAGGCAACCCCCAAATGACACCGGTTCAGGCCAAACCGGTGCCAAAAATCGGCCTAAAAATGGGCGGGTTTTTAGACAAAGAGAAATGACACCGGTTCAGATCAAACCGGTGCCAAAAATACAAATGGCACCGATTTGAACCGGTGCCTTAGGCTGTTAAAAAAAAACCGTTTCATCACATTATTAACCCTAGATATACTCGGTCACTCCGCCTCTTTATTTCATTCCCTCAGATCTCCTTCTCTCTCCTCTCTCTCTCCTCTCCTCCTCTCTCTTCTCCCTCCTCTCATCTCCCATATTCGATCTCCTCTCTCTCAACCGATCTTCTTTCATCTCCTCTCCCTAGCTTCTTCGATCTCCTCTCTTTCTTTGATCTACACCACCACAAATTCGACCACCGCCACAAAGCCCACCACCACCACAACATCACCACTGCCACAAAGCCGCCGCCACCACCACAAAGGTCGATCGTCGCTGCAAAGCCCACCAACATCAACATCAACAACAATTTCTGGGTATCCTTCGAGGTTAGAGGTTTTTTTATGGGTTTAATTCGATGTTAATCGAGTTTGTTGGATTTAAATTTGGGGTTGATTTTGGATTTAAATCGATTTTTCTGGGTTTATTTAATTGATTATTGGATTTTAATTCGAGTTTTGTCAATTTTTCTGGGTATAATTATCCGAATTTAATCGATTTTATATTTTAATTCGATTTTTCTCGTTTTTTCTGGGTTTAATTTTGTGTTTAATTCTTTCAAAAAAAAAATTGTGTTTAATTAATCGATTTTTCTGGGTACATGCATGTGTCTTTTGGGTTTTTTTTTTTTTTTTTTTTTGAGTTTTCTGGGTGTTTTTAAAAGAGAAAATTCGAAGATTTTGTATTTTTCTGGGTACATGCATGTTAAAAAGAATGGATGAAGTACTTGTGTTAAGCCATTCTTGTTAAGTAATTCGTGGATTTAGTATTTTTTTTTTTTTTCAATTTTTCTTATAATTTTGAGTTTCTGGTTTTTTTTTTAATTTTTTTTATTTTCAGTTCGTGAGTATTTTTGGGGTTTTTTCTTTTTTTTGGGGGGGGGGGGGATTTCTGGGTTTATTTTCTTGCTTTTAATTTTGTGATTTCTGGGTTTAATTTTCGTAATTTTAGTTTATTGTGAGTTTTTATTAATTCGGTGTTTTAATTGATGCAGGTGAAGAATCAAAGTGTTGATTTTGGAATTTTTATTTTATTGTTGTAATTTTTTTTCGTTCCATGTGTAATTTTTTTTTTCTTGATGTTGTAATTTTTTTTTTTGGATTTTGATGTTGTAATTTATTTTATTTTTTTGTATTGTTAAATAACAATTTAATCATCAATATATTTCTGATTATATTTCGTATTCAAGCTTGTTATATGTTTCTGATTATATTTTGATCAATATATCTCTGATTGTATGTGTGGATAAAGCAAACTTTTTTTTTAAAAAAAAAAAAAAAAAAAAAAAAAACCATGAATTGGCACCGGTTAACCGATGCCAATTGACTTTAATTCCCAACAAAAAAAAAAGAAATATTTATGGCACCGGTTAACCGGTGCCAAAAATCAATTATGGCACCGGTTTGAATCGGTGCCAAAAAGGGGGGGTTATTGGCACCCCCCACTTTGGCACCGGTTCAAACCGGTGCCTTAGGCCGGGTTTGAACCGGTGCCATTTGCTATTTTTCTACTAGTGTCCCATTTTAAGTAAATTGATTCCTAAAAGATAAAATCAAACAATAGAAATTCTTAAGTTATAAAAAAATCATATTTTTTCTCCATATAAAATGGTAAATGATATATTATTTCCAGTTTTATACATATTTCCGTTTTTTAAATATTGCAACATTTGCACTTCAGCGCGTTTCTGGTGCGGCTGGCCGCACGGTGCGGCAGAGATGCCTTATTAGTAACCCCAAAAGTAATCCTTAAAGTAACCCCTTAAGTAACCCCCCAAGTAACCTCACAAGTAACCCCTCAAGTAACCCCACTTAAGTAACCCCTCTGAGTAACCCCCAAAGTAACCCCTTAAGTAACCCCTAATCGGACCAATTCAAGTAACCCCTTACCGTACCAAGTAACCCCCTTAGTAATCCCTGACCGGACCTAGTAACCCTCTTAGTAACCCCTGACCGGACTTAGTAACCCACCTAGTAACCCCTAAGTAACCCTTAAAACCTACACCACCTCAAAGCCACTCCACTACACCACCACCACCTGCCGTACCCACTGCCCGACGCAACCAGCCGCAGCACCAGCCCCTAACCTTGATCCACCCAACCTAACACTGACCTAACCCTAGCCCGAACCTGAACCCACACCCAAAATCCACCCTAACCACCAGCAACCAACCTATCAAACAACAAAACGAACCACCACGCCACCCTAACCACCAGCAACCAACCTATCAAACAACAAATCCGATCCCAAAATCCACCCTAACCACCACCAACCACGCCCAGCAACCCACACCTAGCCCCGATTCGCATCCACCAAACCGCTTTTTCCCAAAACAAACCACCACCAAACCGCTTCTGCCCAAAACGAACCACCACCAAACCGCTTCTGCCCCGAACCCATAACCCTAACCCTGACCGATATGCATCCACCTAACCCTGACCGAACCCATAACCGTACCCAGATCAACCCCTAACCCACGACGACGTAACCTCCCTAACCAGCCCCTAGCCCACGACAACGACAATTGATAGATCAGAGAAGAAAAGAGGAGAGAGAAACAAAGACGACGACGATCTGGGTTGGAGTGCCAAGAAATTCGGTGCTTCACTGCTTCACTACTTCAAGGATGAGAAAATGGAGAGGTGAGGAGAGAGAGGAGAGAAGAGAGAAAAAAAAAATTTTTAAAAAAAAAACAAAATTTGTGGCTGGCCGTACGGTGCGGCCAGCCGCATATAAAACTTTGTATTTGCACTTTATACACTTTTCACTTCTTTTGTAACCACGTATTGTGATTATTTTTAGGTCAAAAAACTTTGACTATAAATTACCCCATTAATCCTTAAAAGATAGTATTGTAAAGAAAAATAGCCAATTTATATTTTGTTAGACTCTTCTTTATTATTTTGTTACTATTATTGTTATTATTATATAATTAAAGTTTTTTAAGGGTTAAATTGTGCTTTGAGAAGCGTAATTATCCTCATGTTGCAGTGTTAAATGAACGGAGGATGTATATGAACTTACATGCTAAATGTAAACTAAAAAGTAAGGGTTCGTTTGGCATTGCTGTGGTTTTCTGTTTTTTGGTTTTTTGTTTTTTAAAAGTAAATGATATATGTCCCATAATGAATAAAAATTTATTTAAACATACTAAAATTATAATAATTTTAAAAGTGGAAACACCTTTTTCTTGTTTGCTGTTTTTGGTTTTTGATTAAATATATCTCTCTTGTCAAAATATATATATATATATATATATATATATATATATATATATATATATATATATACTGTATATTCTCCTCAAAAAATATTACTGTATATAAAATTTGTTTTTATTTTGATCTTTATCTTTCCTATCTTTGATTCTCCTAAAATATTATGCAACACTAGTATTGCAATTCTTATTAAACGGATGGACTAATAATTATGTGGACCATAGGTTTCTCAATTAAAGTGGGAGATTGCGAAGGCATAACTTGTAATATACTTCCACACCACCATCAAACAAGCCGAAAATATGCCAACTTCGAATGAACACAATAACCCCTCAATGTGCTTAAATTAATTCGGAAAAGTTAGAAAAATCCAGAAAAAATCATTTTCCTAAAGCACTTTTGATAAAGTTAAAAATATATATTATAATTATATTAGTGCACCTCTAATATATTCCTGGATAAGTGCTTATCTTGAGTTATTTCTATAAATTAATCATGAGACATTATACAATATAATCTATGTATGGGACCCTCAATCGTATATATTCGTAGGAAGAAGAAGCTTTGATTTGCACTTAAATCATACTAGTAATAATCTATCTATCTATCTATATATTATACTAAAAGACAAGCGCCTCAATGTAAGGATGACAAATGTCACTCTCTCATTGGCTTATCTTATGTATAAAATAAATCTATATAATTACTGTGTACATATTTAAGCATAGTTATTTTTGTTAAACTTCAAACAATAAAAGCAAGTTTCTATACATGCATAAGATTTTCATGATTTCCTAACATAAATATTGATTTGATTTTTTATAATAAATATATACTTTCCAATACTACAAATAATCCATAAAATCTTTCCAATCTTTATTTATAGTTAAGTTAAAGAATAATAACTAATTTGAAGCAATATGATTAAAGTGGCATAATTAAGGAAACAAATATTTCGTATTTTGAAAGGCTAATATCGTTTTTTTTATGAAAATTAAATAAAATCGATAATATTTAGTTTGACGTCAATTATGAAATCAATACAAACATTTAAAAAAAATCAGATGTACAATAAAATATTGTGCACCTATTATAAAAGCTACCCTGTAATGAATGAAAGTTATTTATGCTTTATTGATAAAAGTTACCCAAAATATCATATGTACAATAAAATATTGTGCACCTATTATAAAAGCTACCCTGTAATGAATGAAAGTTATTTATGATTTCTTGATAAAAGTTACCCAAAATAATGTAAAAGTGTTTGATACAAAAGTTTTTAGTGTAAAAATTACTTTTATCATTTGTTGTACTCCTTGACAAATACTGAATGCTGAGCCGAAATGTTGTCTTGGAAAAAAATACATAATCTTGAACATAAATTTAATTTTAATCGGCCTTTCATTTTCTATACAATGTCTTTTACAATGACCTTTTGTTTTTCTTGCATAAAAAAAAATAATAAAAAACTGAACCAATAATCAATCTACACAAGAGGAATAAAAGTTAAATTGAATTAGACATTTGACGAAAAAGGGATAGATATAAAATATATTATAACTATTACTCATGTTTTAAATTGTAATATTCGTATTAACAATGCAATTACTTATAATTTTTTTTAGAAAAACTAACATTTTGATTTAAAAATCGTGCATTGCTCATGTACTATACTAGATATACAACAATCATGTGCAATAATTTATGTTGTTTTATACATAATAATACTTTTAACTATAATAGTATGTGTATATAATATAATATTTTTATAATATAAAAAGTATACGTATATAATATAATATTTTATAACATGTGTCCTCCATACCAAGTGTAGTTCCAATCACCACTACACCAATTGGTTGTTGGTGTAGTGGTGATTGAGACTACACTTGGTAGGGAGGACCAGTGTGCTCCCCTGCAACAACAATCAGAAGGGGAGTGGAACCTAATAACCTAGAACTGATCCTCAAATCTATATTAGCCCAAAGGGTGAACCGGATAGAACACCCAAAACTCAATGCATATATGATGGGAATTAACTTATCCTTTATCTATCTTATACAAAACTCCAAAGTCTATTTTTTTTTTCAAAATATGATAATAACATTTGTAAATTTTTGTTAATATGAAAGATATAAACCTATCAAAATGTATATATAGTTAAATTGTTTAATAACTTATATCGAATGCGTAGTTTTATTAAAATTATTTGCATGTAATCATTAAATGTGTTGGATGTTGTGTAGCTATGCAATGTCCAAAACTTTAGTTGAGCGACTTTGATTTAGTGATTGTACGGTAAAAAGATATTGACTTCGATCTTGAAACCTAATAGTCTAATAAATTCTAAATAGAAAAATTAAAACAAAAGGAAATGAAAATAGTAAATGGCTTTAAATATTGAAATAAACATAACCTTTTAAATCAATTTAGCGAATTCAAGAGACAATTTTAAGGCATTTAAAATTAAATGGGGGAAAATATATGTAAAAAGAACATTTTTAGATATATAAATGTTCATGCATTATTATAAGAGTTTTGTTAACCTTTTTATAATTAAGGTAGGGATAAATCTTAGTAATATATACTCCGTATATTTTATTTATATAAAATTATTAGTATCCATACCTATATACGAAGTATTTGTGTCGTATACTATATTTAATCAGTTGTTGGTTATATATATGACTATTATATAATATATATAGTTTTTGGCACAATGCTTAACTTAGGAAAATATATGTTCTGGTAGGTCAAATATAAGGTTATTATTGTGTCTATAGATTTAATGAGTGCGACGGGTAAATAAAACATGTATATATTAGATTGATTGTAGCTACTGATGCGGATGATATGATAAGAAAATTTTAGTTTTTTTCTCAACGGGAGATATAAATAAATTAGTTCACTTCTTATATAGCTATGTGAAGTATTATTCAATTATTTTTCAATTAATAAAATAACATTATAAAAAATTAAAAGAAATTCAAATAACATAAAATACTATTCAAATAACGTTCCTTTAATTTTTTTTTTATTGACCATTAGTACAAGTCCTTTAATAGTAAATGAATTACCTTTGTTTTTATTTTTATTTTTCCTACGGGTTTAATAATTTGATTAAATTTATAATCCGTGCATCGCACAGGCACTATGCTAGTTTATACTAAGACTTTTTGAGGAAGAGAGGTCTAGGAACAATTTTTTAATAGTGGACAAATTTCTTAAATTGAATATTTTGTCTATTTAAAGTTATCTCATTAACATTTCCACTTAATTGGGGAGGAGGGAAAGGATTGTGTGTTTTCGTTGCTTTACTTATTCTAAAATGTTACGGAGTATCTTGGTTTGAAGTAGTCGCGCCCACAATTCATATTGTTGGTGTTTTATACAAAGAGAAAATTTAGGTGAATTCTCAAGCAACGGTTTAAGCTAACTTATTCTTATAAATTATGATTATCATAGTATGATTGACCGACTTTGCATTTGTGTAATAAGTTTTGAATTTTGATAGAGCCAGGTTGCACAAGAATGAATACTATCACAAATATGGGAAAATGTCTATCTCAAAATAAGGGCTACGAATACGATATATATGTTAAAATTCATATAATACATTTTAAAAAAGAATTCATATAATATATATATATATATATATATATATATATATATATATATATATATATAGGGGAAGGCTCTCGTGAGAAATTTTCTTATGTGAGAACACACTTTATGTTCTAAATTTTAAATCTGATGTTCTAAACTTTTCCTTAGGTATTCTAAATTAAATTAAATGTTCTAATTTAGTACTCACATGTTCTAAACCATAAATTAGTTAAGTTCGATGTCATAAATTTTAAATAACTTGTTCCAAAATTTTAACTTGTATGTTCTAAATTTTAAAACATGTGTTTTAAGATTTTTAATTATATGTTCCAGATTTTAAATTGTATGTTCTATTTTTTTACTCGTATGTTCTAAATTATTTACTCACACTTTCTATATTCTATATCAGTTTGTTCTAAATTTTTATTCACATGTTCATAATCTTAAATCATAAGTCTAAATTTTACTCATATGTTTAAAATTTCATAAAGCAAATTTTATAAATTTTTAATCACTTGTTCTAATTCTTAAATCAGATGTTCTAAACATATTACTCACACAAATGTTCTAAATTATTACTCATATGTTCAAAATTTTAATTTGAGTCACATGTTCTAAATTTTAACTCGCATGTTCTAAATTTTAATTTACATGTTCTAAATTTTTACTCACATGTTCTAAATTTTAAATCAGTTCTCATATAAGTATGAATTCTCACATATGGACCTATTCTCACCGGATCCCTCCCCTATATATATATATATTTTGCGTTCGCTTATTTTGCGTCCGCTCACTAGATCACACTATATGTATGAAGACACCCATATTATTGAGCTATTACCTTATATATTTATCTTACTTTACTTATATTTCTTCATTAAAAAAAAAAGTTGAAAAAGATAAGGAGGTATGTCACAAACCACAACCAAATATCATAATAGGGTACGATTTTGAGACGTTTTGTCGTGTGTCTACAAGTGTTAGTGTCTGACATGATATCCGACACTAACATGGCAGTTGGGTGAAGCTTCCATATATATATATCCTAGCTTTTGAGACTATTGATTAGATATAAAGATATGCATCGTTTTTTTTTTGTTCATATTATTATTATTATTTTACTTCGCTTCTTGGACCAATACTTCCTGATGTAAAAAGAGGTGCAAGTGCAAATGCAAATTAAAGGTACGTGGGGATCATTTAGTCAGAGGTTGTAATAAAAACAAAGTATTGTACGAGTATATATATTCTTAATGAAATTTATTGCTTAAATTTAATGTACATAAATGTTTAATAAATAAGATAAATGTGTCTACAACTATAATTTCGGCTCCTAATTTAAGTATTAAGTACTAACATTCCTACATACTACACGTACAATTAGTAAATCACTAAGACCTTATGTTTGAAGACTATATATATTTCAAGATGTTAGGTGCTTTGTTAGCATCTATAATTGATAAATACTTGCTCTAAACTAAAGTCAACAACCAATCCACTAATTGTACAACCATTATTATTCCTACATACAACCAATTCGATCGGCAATTCAATTTGTTGCGAGCTAATACATACTCCCTCCGTCCCAAAAAGAACAACTTTGCATTAAAACACCACCAATTTGCATTAAAATACCACCAATTTGCAACAATATGAGTGCAAAATTAGCTTCCCCATATAAAAATTTCATTTTCCATGTTATTTTATTACTTTCTCTCTCTATTTTTTAACAAACCCCATGTAAATTTATCTTTCCAATATATTTTTACTTCTTTTTACTTCTTTTTACTTAACTTCATTAATACCCGCGTAATCAACCCAAATGGGTCGTTCTTTTTGGGACGGAGGGAGTAATTAATTATATTAATTAATTTTACGGAGTTTCATTTATTCCAAAATTGAATGAACAACTTTTGAAACATGCTATGGGTAATGTAATGTAACCACTAACTAGTACCGACCAAAGGTGGCCAAGTGTTTACGTTTAACTCTTTTAATGTGTCGCTCACCTTTTAGCTCTATTTAAATTTTAATTGTGTTGGTGATTTTATTAAATTAGCTCAATAATTAGGGACAAAATCACCCTTACGGGAGCATGATGATAAAGAAAAAGTTGGTAAGCTACAAGACCTACAAATTCACTAAAAACCACTTACATTTGGAGGATTTCTACAGGTTAATTATTTATGGGATATAATAAATTTTTATATACGACTAGTCACACCTAGGGATGGCAATGGATCTGGACCCGATCCGGATCCGTGGATCCAGATCCGTTTTTCACGGATCTGGGTCTTCAAATTTTGGACCCGACGGATCCGGGTCCGATCCTGCTGACAAAAACGGATCTGGATCTGGGTCTAGGCCCTAGACCCGGATCCAGATCCGTGGACCCGTTTTTTTTTATTTTTCTTATAAAAAAAACTAAAATTGTTTGTTTCTTTATTAAAAATGTTGATAATGTTAGTAATGATAAAGATTAACCCTTTCAAGAGATGAATTTTGGATGCTCATATTATATACATCATCGTTGTTTTTTCACTAGCTCATATGTAACATCGTATTTTTTTTTTGTTTATAATTTTAATTCAAAATATGAGTGTATAAGTTGGTTAATTTGGGGTTGAACTTAATAACCAACAACGTAAGTTTGAAATAAATTTTTTAACCCGAACATTACATTTATTGCAAAAAATTAGGCAAAATATATTGGACCCGGATCCGTTGGACCCAACGAATCCGGATCCGGGTCTTCATTTTCTAGACCCGACGGATCCGGGTCGGATCTGGATCTTATATACAAAAACGGATCTTGATCCGGGTCCATCCGGACCCGGTCCAGATCCGACCCGTTGACATCCCTAGTCACACCGTGTGACCAGTCACCATAGGAATTACTTCATTAGTGTTATACTGTTATTTGGGTAGTATTGTAGGGGTTATCTCGTCACTGTTAATTAAAGATGTTACCTCAATCAGTGTTAAAGGGGTAGCCTGATTAGTGTTATCATGGTTACTTCGTCAGTGTTAAATAAGTTATTTGGTTTGTTGAGCCCAGGAACAACTCACATGTGAACATTCTCTTGTCCCACACTAAAATACTAAAGGGGGAATGTAGTGGTAATGACATCCCACATTGAAAGAATTCAAGAGTTACCACCACAATATAAGGCTAAGGGGCTATTCCCTTCATTGCCATATAGTTTTGAAGCGGAACCTCCTTGGTCTTGTAAAGTGGTGGACTTGCACTCTCCCGTGATAAGTGCCACCTAGACCCGTATTTAACATGGTATCAGAGCCAGACCCACGATCTCACGATTGGGGCCTTAATGGATTAACTATACTGGGCCAAAAATTATGGACATCTCACATGTGAGGCGAAGTGTTGAGCCCAGGAACAACCCACATGTGAGCATTCTCTTGTCCCACTGCACACTAAAACACTAAACAATATAAGGCTAAGGGGCTACTCTCTTCATTGTCATATGGTTTTGAGGTGGAAGCTCCTTAGTCTTGTAAAATGGTGGACTTGCACTCTCCCGTGACGGGTGCGGCCCAGACAAACGGCCACACAATGTAACCGGTCACACACGTACAAACACAATTCATTTTAATTAATTATGCTTAACAACTACTCTATGTGTTTCTTTTTGTTTGTTTATCTTTGACATGTATCCCTTACAAAAATTACAAACATATAATAAACATTAAGGAACGGAGGGAGTGTACAATATGGTCTCAAAATTAGTCCGATTTGCTTGCATTTAGCTTTCAACTTTCATTATATAGTGGATTAGTGTCATTAATCTCTAACAATTTTAGGTCTGCACAAGCCATATAAATTTCATGTATGCTTCCGAAGCATGTATTTTTTTTTTTTTTTTTTTTTTTACAATTGAAAAATTTACCTCTAAATTAAAACAATTCGACTCAGTTCAAACTCAAAAAATATTAAACTTGTTATCAACATCAATTATCATCATATTTTGATTTAATTTGAATTGAATTGAATTAGAACCAATCAACGATTGTCAATAGATTATAATAAGTTTGAATGTCATGATTCTCATGATTCAATCCAAATGACTCATTCATATATCTATAAAAGTAGTATAAAAAATGTACTTGGCATGATATTAGAAACTGATACATTATTGCATATCTAGGTTGTATATACCAAGTAAACCTCTAGGCCATGCTCTTTAGAGCCACTCTATATATTATGTTGTGCTGAGCCTGCTTTGTTGACTCAATAATCGATCTGTTTTGTTGAAACCTGCTTTGCTTTGCTGAAATCTGCCTTACTCTGTGCTGAAACTTAAAAGAATACGACCTTAGTCTAGTGGGAAAATTTATATTGTACATTCCAATCTTAAGAGTTGGGAGTTCAATCTTCATTAGAGGCACTTTGAGATCGGGTGGAATAATCATTTATTCTCCCCCCTTCATTTTCAAAGTGTGTAACTCGCAAATACCAAACCAAAAAAAAGGTGAGGGTGAAGTATGGTCAGAGTCCTTCTCTTTACTTTTAAAAAACAAACATTGCATAGCAACTATATTGTTATATAAAATGAGCTATTATGTATATATGAAGATTGTAATTGACAATTACAATAAAAACTAATGCTGCGATTCAAGAAAATGCTAATCTAGTCCATTGAATTGTAATCTAAGTTTTCTATAATAGTACAAGCTAGCAATGCAAGTATCAAAATTCAATACACATATAATATTTTATCTTCCCTATGAACTAGAGAGTATAAACTAACATATTCATGTTCCCAATCAATTAGAGATTATACTACGATTAAAAAAAATTCTAAAATCAAAATTGATCATCATATCTTAAAACAGTAGTATAATTATAAGACACTTGCTTGTACGATTGTCCAATCCCTCACCTATTAATCCCTCATTCAGCAAGCAATTGTACTTTTATTTGCATTCAATAAATATCATTCAAATCTTGTTTGGAAACTTCGTCTTAGATTTGTGGAAGATCTAAGAATCAAATTTTGTATAATAATAGTAAAATTACTTACTTCAAAATTTCAAATCAAGGTTATGGTATGAAATTCTAATTAAGTAATCAATGCTAGATCTTGTAAACTTTATTTTAAAATTATTTTTACCTATAAACTCGCTGAACTCCAACTGTTAATTAGAGAGTATTGAGCTATTATCAATTTAATTTACACCATATATAATTCAATTATATTGTATTGTCAACTGTGTAGAGATTGTCGGCGGTCGACGCCCACAAGGTACAACAAGTGCCTAACTAATTTAAGTCCTCTTGCATGCAGAAAAACATTAGGTTAATTATTTGTTTAAGTTTTTTTATAATTGCATCGAACATTTGGCGTTTACACTATCATTTAATTGCGATTTTTAAGTGTACAAGCTCTGTGCTTTTGAGTTTTATTTTTACTTGTTTCAAGATTAATACTCTGTGCAAATAAGAATTTAAGATAAGATCAAATAGAATTTTACGGAACTTTTGATAATTATTTAAAAGATGCGTCGATGATGAAGATAGGATTGATAAGTTTATACTTCAACTAAGATATGAATGACAAGTTAGTATGACCTAGACATAGTTAATAGCTACTCGGTAGCTATAATAAGGTCCAATAAAATAAATTTAAATAAGAAATGGTAATATAATTAGGTGAATAATAGTTGGTTCGTGGAGGCGGATGCACGATCCACATGGTGCATCCGCTCCAAAATACAAAAAGGCAAAATGAACATTCAGATATATATTAATGAACATGGTCATATAAAAGAACATAGTAGTCATCTATCTATACTATATACTAAAGTAATCACCAGAGTTATCCCTTAAGTACACATGTCACATTCACAACAAAAATTTTCCCGCCCAAATATTTTTTAGCTTTTTTTTTAAATTTCTTTTTTTTCCCTTAAAAAATAACATGATAAAAAAAATTTAATGAAAAAAAACTTACAATAATTTATAAAATATTTTAAATAATGTATCTAACATGAGAATTTTAAGGATAGACATGATATGAATTCAAATTCAAAAATAAAAAATGTTACATATAAGCCATTTCATTTAAACTAACTCCATTTTAATTGAATTTTATTAATTAATTAATTTATTTTTATTTTCAAGTCTTATTATTATAAATCCGTGCATTTGCACGGGGATAAAACTAGTTTATAATAAACATGGATATATACATAAAAGAACATAGTGTTCATTTGTAATGTACATCAGTTTTTTATGCAACAATTTTGTATATATATATTTTTTTTAAAAGAAATTTTGTATAATGAAATAGATAAATAGTACTATAATTAATTTTTTTTACCATACATTAATTACAAATCATTTCAATTTTTTTTTCCAAAAGTTCACTTTCTCTCTCCAAACAAAACTTCAAACCCATTTAAATTCCTCAAACCTCAAACAAAATTTCAAGAAATTCGAAATAAAAACTGGATGTTCTTGCATATGCTCTTGTATAAAGAACATATAGCTATTTTATAGCCAAGATTTATATGCTCTTGTATATGCTCTATTTTACATTCAGATTTACAAAAACAACATATAAAACTGGATGTTCTTTATAAAATAGCTATATGTTCTTTACAAAACAATTATATGTTCTTTACTGAATAGCTAAATGTTCATTCGCCTTTTTTTTAAAGAACACTAGATGCACCAAGTCGCCTCCACAAAAAAAATTTCATCAGGAGAACCCTAATAAGCTCTAACCAAGATAACATAAGTATAACAAATTTAGAGTTGATAAGATAAGATAAATTGAACAGTACACTAGCTCACCCTTTTTTTAATCGTCTAATTTAATATATATTCCGTAAATATAAGTAAATAACATGGTACTTTCTACTTTTGAGCATTGATACATGATACATAATACTCTGTACAATTAGTAATTTATATATGTATTGATGTAGTACACCTGTTGTATAAAAAACTTATGATAATTAATTAGTCCGATTTGTATATGATTTCAAAAAAGAGAGGGAAGATTGATAACCACGCCACGTGAAATAATGCATGAAGAAAGCAAACAAGTGGCAACCGTGGCCTTATAAAACCAAACTCCCCTCCCATTAGTCGACTTCCCTTTCTCCTCCACTTTAAATTTCCATCCTCAACCCTTCTTTCTCCACTCTCCACCACCCCAAGAGAGAGAAAATAGAGAGTACACTAAAATAGGAGAGAGAATAAAATACAAAAAAAAAGAGAGAGAAAATAGAACAAACTAAATTCATAACAAACACAAAAAATTAAAAAACACCATGCAAAAAATATGAAAGTATACAACCAAATAACCCCAATTTTCCTCCGTTTCTTTACCTTTTCTCTCTTCCTTTCCCTCCCACTTCTCCTCCTATTCTCTCTCAAAACCACCAACACCGCAACAATTACAACTACATCAAATCCAGGTATTCGCATCCGACCCGGATACACCACCTACGACACTTACATAAAGAAACAGCTCAACAAAACCCTTAACCCCAAACTCCGCCATCTTTGGACCACCCGAGATTGGGACCGTAAGATCCGAGTTTTCTCGAGTTTCTTCTCTCAATTAAAGAATTCGTCACTACTTTCAAACTCATCCAAGGCGCTTTGTATTGGCGCGCGAGTCGGCCAAGAAGTCGAGGCGTTACGCCGTGTTGGAGTATCGGATTCCATTGGTATTGACCTCGTGCCGTGTCCGCCTTTGGTTATTCACGGAGATTTTCATAAACAGCCATTTAAAGATGAAAGTTTCGATTTCGAGTTTTCGAATGTGTTTGATCACGCGCTTTACCCGCAGAAATTTGTCCGGGAGATTGAGCGGACGTTGAAGCCCGGCGGGGTTTGTGTTTTGCACGTCGCGATTACGACGCGGTCCGATAAGTATTCGGCTAATGATTTGCTTGGGGTGGATGCATTGGTTAAGTTGTTTAAAAGGTCGGATTTGGTTTGGGTCAAAAAGGTTGATGGGTTCGGGTTAGATACCGAGGTTATTTTTAGAAAAAAAAAATTGATTGATTGAGATTATGCCAAGTTTTTAACCGAGACCGTTTGGTTAGTTAGTTATTGGAGAGAATCCTAATTCATGTCGTTACTTGTTAAGTTATTTTTTGGCATGAAGAGATGCCCATGACAAAGGTAAAAGTCGTTAGTCAGTAAAAATATACTCGTATCAGAGATTAAATTCCGTCTATATTATTTATTTCCATTTATGCCATTTGATTTGGTTTGTTTGTCTCTTGTTTGTGGCTAAGCTAAAGCTAGGGTAAAGAGAGTAATCCAATACTAAAAGTAGAATTTTTTGGTGCATTATTAAAATATTAATATTTATATTCTTTTTCAAAATACTTAAATTTGTTTGTTTTTTACGCTAGCTAAAAGCTTTGGCACATTCATAATATAATTAAAAAATGAGCAAAAGTAATGATAACCATTAAATCATAATGTTCGTTGCTTTTTAATTACTCTAATCACCTAACTATATTTTAATCATACTTTTATTCCTTCATTAATGACAAGTGTGAAGCTTTGACATATAGATTAAAAAAAAGAGAATTAGAAATGATACTCCGTAATTGATTATGGTAGGGTTATATTCAATTAGTGTTAATTGCAAGCCGTTATACACTTTTGCACGACAATTGGTCAATTTACATACTTACGGAGTACATATTTTTGTCGAGTGTTTCCTCTAAAAATGTGCACTTGTACTGTGTACTCCATACAATATTACTAATCCGTAAAAACTAGAAAGCAACAATTTGCTATTTCAAGGGCCAATCGTTATTATTTTTGGTTAAAGGATTCTGACTCTAGCTCCTCCATTGGACTATACTTTCACCGCATGTTTTGTTCAATATACGATCATACAATATATATTACGGGCTCGTTCATATTTACTTAATTTCAGTTCAGTTCAATTCAGCTCCAATCAGTTCAATTCTTCAGCTTCTATTTTCCCTCTCATAAAAATATTCATTTCAGCTTCAATCAGTTTAGTTTAGTTCAGTTCAGTAAATGTGAACAAACCCGTACTACCTCGATTTTTTTAATTGATATGTTTTGACTTTGTACATTATTCACCTAATTTACTTTGTCTTCGTTTTGTAGTTTAATGTTAGATAAAGGCTTAGTTATGTAGAATCTTGTTAGATTCATGCCAACATCTATTTTCCAAATATCAAAATTTTATAATTCTTGCTAATACGTAACTAAAGTAAAGATATTACTTTCGTTACACATTAGTTATAAATTTGAATTTATTTTATGTCTTAAAGATAATAACTCAAATGTATTTGCCTAAAAAGATAAGGAAATAAAGGTGCAAGCATTTTATGTTTTGAAACTGTCATTTAGTAAAGGTTATCTATCTACTTGTATTTAATACTTTCTTCGTTATTTTTAAAATCTTTGCACTTGAAAATTTTCTATAATGTAGAGAATAAAAATTATAAAAAGACGGAGGGAATAGTAGTATTATATCCACTAAATATAATCAGCAAACAGCCATATATATACTACTCCGCATTCCGCATTTATAAATATATTTGCGTAACATGGCCCATAAATGCTTTCCTGTTGCAAATTGTTGGAAAGTGATCCGTTAATTTCGCAATTAAAAACTTCTGACTAACGTTGTTCATTACGAAGTTCAAGAACTGTTTGCTATAATTGTGGGCATGATGCCTCTCTGATCTTTAACTTTTTCAAGCTATCAACAATTTAGGAGATGAACATTTTTTTTTCTCCACGACATTTTAGTGGTACAACTTTCGAACATAATGTGGCATATTGGAACTACCTAGGCTAGGCATCAAGAAATGACCAAAAAGTCGAGTTTTTCTTCGTTATACACCTATGTGTACGGTGTACCTAGAAATGAACATTTAGTTTTCTTCGCAAATTATGGATGGGTAAGGAGAAGATAGAAATGATTAGTCTTTCTTAATGGGAACTTCAAGGTCTCTAAAACTATATATACCTCCTCTTTTTTCTTTTAAATGCAACACACTTTCTTGACACGTATTTTGAGGAAGAGATTTAGTAATGTAAACGGATAAATTAATCAAAAAAATTTATGCAAATAGTTACTAACCCTTCTAAAATCTTAGTGTTGAAATTATTTTGATAAAGTAGCTCGTTTATCTCGTTTAATCATCTTCTAAAAAAGAGTGACAAAAATGTGCGTTGCATTTAAAAGAAAACACAGGAAGTATATAGGTTTGGTGGCAGTATGGTAGGTTTGGGAGTTATATAGAGCTGGCAAAAATTCATGTCGACTTCGTGTTTTCTCTCATTAACTTCATGTTCATGTCATGCCTGTTTCTGTCGTGTTGTCATGTCGTGTCAGAGATTGCCAGCTCTAGTTATATATTTGGAGTACATTCGAAAATTATGATCATCGAAGCTAAAGACATCCTCTTTAAATAGCACGCATCATTTACAAGCATCTTGGCAAAGAAGGTCGTCTTTTCCGTTGTCTTAAAGCTGACTGTAGTAGATTGGTTACGCTCTTGTCATAACAGAACGAGATTGTTCACGAGAATTACTATGTATCGTTTATTCGGTATAATGTGCGAGTGTTTGGCAACTAGTATGATCATGATAATTCATTAACCTCCCTAATTTTGTTCTTCAAGTTATGTTGTTCATGTATAACTGGGTCGAACGACTTGTCCCTGTCTCCATTATTTCGAGTGTGCCAACGTAATAGTTTGTATGGTACAAACCCCACGATGTTTTTTTTCCATTTGTGGGAGCGAGATGCATATCGTACATTAGAGCAAAACCCAACACAAGAGTACAGGTAATTTGTGACAAAATTGGGAGAGGAACAAAACGCTGCCCTTCAGATATGGTCAAAAAAATCCGGGACCAAAACAGCTCACTAGGCCAAAAAAAAAGAACAAGCCATTGGCGAGACTTACACTTCTGCTGCAAGACTATCTTGTATCTGCTTGAGCCTCGTAGAATGGATTCTAACTTTGAGCCAGATGAGCTCCACAGGATTAACAGAGAACAATTAGATACTCTCGAAGTCATCTTGAGGTTCAACGATATGAACTCCAATGGCTGGCTAATTCATTTAATAGCTTGTCATGCCACACCATTTTCTCAAGTTCTAACAATTCTAGCTACTTATTGATCTAATGGTTATGCTAATCAGCTAATTGTCACTAATGAACAAGATGTGCAATGATAGTTGAGCTTTTAGCTTAAGATTTTTTATATTTACAAGCTAAAAGATAAACAAGTCAACCATTGGAGTTGCTATAACAAATTAACAATCATATATGACGAGCCTTTCAAAATTTAAATTGATAGTTCAAGGTTTCTAAGCGTTTAAGTAGTAAACTCCAAAGACTTGCGTAAGTATAAACCTCAATCGTCTCAAAAATGGACACATGTTTTCCAGTGTCTTCCAAAACCAGTAAAGTCGCTGGCAGTAGGGTGGATTGGGGCTCTATATACAGCGACTTGCAAGAAATGACGGGGCGTGCTGCAGGTGGCTTTCAAGCAGTCGTTGTTCAGATTCAGAACATAATGGAGCACTGTGATCGTCAAACATAAAGATATCATCTTCGTATTGCATCAATTTGCAAGTAGCTTAGGCAAGAAGATCTTTCCTGTCATTATGCTGATTATTGTTGATTGGTTACGTTCGAATCAACAGTAATTTGGTATTGTATGGGTCTTGAGGCAATTATTTTGATTTCCATTTCCCATTTTCTCCCCTATGTTGTCCTTGAAGGTTGCTCATGTTGTATAATTATGATAAATTTGGTTGAACAACTTGTCCCTATCCATCTACTTGTGAAAATGCCTCCATTAGTTTGTGTGAGCCAACGTAATAATTGGAATTTAAAAAAAAAAAAACCACGATGATTTTTTTTCTTTTCTTGGGAGCGATATCGTACATTTGAGCAAAAGCCAACACATGAGTACATATAATTTGTGACAAAATTGGAAGAGGAACATAACAATTCCCTTCATATACGATTTATAAAAAAAAAACCGGACTAAAACAACTCACCAGGCAAAAAATAATGCGATACTTACACGTCTGCAAGACTATCTGGAACAAACTCAGGAAGCTCACTATCGTTTTGTGATTGGGAAGCCACCAACTTGGCCTTCTTGTATCTGCTTGAGCTTCGTAGGATCGATTCCAGCTTCGAGCCAGATGAGCTACACAAACAGAGAACAATTAGATACTCCTGAAGTCATCTTGAGGTCCCATAACATGAACTATTACTAGAGGATGTGCCTGGACACATCAGCAACATTGTCTTAATTGTGCAACCGTGATCAGAGTGATGAATTGATGAATGGAAAATATTAACCAAAAAGAAAAATAAAATAAAATAAAAAAGAGCTCAAATTGTTACACTTACTTTGCTTTGCTTCTTTCATTACCATTGGAAGAATCTGGCAAAAGATGCAAACAAAAAAATGTTAGAAAAAAAGATGCAAATAGCATCACATAAAAAATTCACAATGAAATCAACTAGAAAAATTGTACAATAAAAATAGTGCGCTAAATTGTAGAGATTAACAACAAGAAAAATTAACTTGAGACCAAAAGCAGCACATTTGAAAAATTGTGAACTGCAGCACCCTCTCACAATATAAGTGCAGACTCGGTAAATCAAGATGTAGGAGCATTATGGAGACAACAAGTTAAATCAAGTTCTCCATTGCATTGGCAATCAATGACTGAAAGCTGAATAATGCATAAAAAAATATTGACAGCAAGATTCAACACATTACCAGGTTGCGATATCACCACTCCTTCGCTTTCCCCTTCCGAATAATCAGATGAAGATAAATTGTCTGGTGGAATTGTGACGCTAGAACTAGTTCTATCTTCATCATCAGAAGATGAACTAGTACCATCATCAAATATTGCTCTTGAAGAAGCTAACCCTTTCTTTGTTTGTTTTGTGCTCAAAAGTGAAGACTTTCTAATGCCAACAGAATTATCTTCCAGCCTTTTTGGTGGCTCCTTAGCCCTTCCTCCCTCACGAATCTTCTTTACTGTATTTCCAAAGCTCATGTTTAATACTTCAGAAGACTTGCTTCCATCGTCTAAACTTGCACGAGAAACACCAATATTCCTTGAGATGCTGGTAGGATCAGCAACAATTGAATTTACTTCTTTCAAAATTTCTGATTTTTTGACATTGAGACCGAATTTGTCTTTTTTATCAGTGATGGGCTTCAGAAGCTCAGAAGTGTTTGAACTTCCCTTATTCTTTTTTAAGCCAAGCAAATCACGTCCATTAGATGAAGTATCAATAGAAGATGGTTGATCTAGTTTCTTGACCTTCTGCTTACTAGCCTGTGGCTTTTCAAGCTGCGCTGCATCTGCCAAGACAGTGGAATCTTCTAGGCGAGGAGCCTGACTGAATTCACCATGCTCATCATCTTCTATCACTTCTTTGTGCTCTTGAGCACCATTACTCTCAGCATCTGTAAAAAGATCATCAGCCTGATCAACCTAAACCCCCCTCCCAAACAAAACAAAACAAAAAAAATCAGCCGTCATAGAATCACTTACAGCTGCTTCACCCAAAGAATTAGTTTGAAAATTTGCATTTTGGTAACTTGACATGACTTACTCTTCTAGGGGCATCTGTTTCTCTCATTATTATTTTGCCAGAGATTCTGCTTCCATCATCCACACTTGCAAGGGAAACATCACCTTTTTTGTTAGTTTTGGTAGGAGCAGCAACTGGGAGGTCTGTCCGCGGAGGTATAGGTTTGTCTTGGCCTTGCACAGTGCTTAATTTCTGAATCTCAGAAGTTTTTGCAAGTACTTGATTCTTCTTCGATTCAGCTAAGTTTTGACCATTAAATGAAGTATCTACAGCTGAAGGTTGATCATGTTTTTTTGCCTTCTGTTTTCTTGTCCGTGACTTTTCCAAATGCTTTGATTCTGATAATACAGAGGAAACTGTTAGGGAAGGAACTTCCCTCGAATCATCATGATGCACTTCAGCCTGTATCACTTTCTTCTGGATTTTTGCATCATCAGCCTCTTCCACCTGTCAATAAAAAGAAGTTGAAATAATTTAGTCACCATGCAATGGCTTTTAGATGCTTGACAGTATAAATCTATTAAGGGCAGTAACTTCTTAACAACTCCATTTCACATACACTTTTTGGTGCATCCATTTCCATCTTTTTTTCAGCTGACTGCTGCTTCCCAGCCAAGCTGGAAAGGTCCTTCCCAGAAACAGATAGCTTTTTCCTATGGCTTCTCGTAAGGGGTTTGTCACTTTCAATCACAGTGTAGGGGGCAGCCCTTTCCCTAGTTTCTTCATCTGGTTGCTCTTTCAACAAAGAACCAGGAGGGACCCTGCTAGATATAGCTTCCTCATTCAGAGACCTCTTCTTCAGCGATTTACTCATAGTTTCTTTACTCTCTTCGGGTTTGTCAATATCATTCTGCATTGTGCTAGATTCTGTCAACACACTAATTTCTTTCTTTTTCAGTTGGGAATCTCTCCTTTCTTTCTTTTTTTTCCTAGAGTGCTCTGACTTTGACGGAGATACAACTTCCTTCATTTCCTTTTCTCTTTCAGCAAAGTTGACCGACTCATTTTGAGAAAAGTCTGGAGCAATATTTAGATGCGACTGTGATACCTTTGCAGCAGTTCTGTGTTCTTGTTCACTTTCATTTGTTTTACTTTTCTTAGCATTGTTGACTGACTTCAACAGATCATCATTGGTAATAGCATTGCATGTTGTCAAGATAGCATCAGCCTGTTTCACATCCAAAAAATAAAAAAGATTCTGTGACTTCTAGCTGCTTGACAATAATAATCTATTTAGAGGAAATAAACATCTTGGCAACTAGATTTCACTTACTTTTTTTGGTGCCTCCATTTCCATAGTTATTTCATCTAAATGGTGATCCACAGATAAGCTGGAAGGATCCAATGTAGGAGCAGGTTGCTTTTTTTGTCTCTGCTTCTTGGGTTTGTCACTCTGAGTAACAGTCACAGGGGCTTCTAATTTCTGAATCTCCTCTTGAGAGTCCTTTTCTGGAACAGCTTCCTCATTTCGAGACCTCTTCTTGGGAGTTTCACTTATAGTTTCCACACACATTTCAGGTCTGCTAGTGTCATCTGGTAAACAAGTCCTCATGTCATCTTCTTTTTGATCAGCAATTAGCCTTTTGCTTAACAGTTCCTGATTTTCTGTACCAGAGTTCTTGGATATATTTCTTTTCCTTCTCTTCGCAGGATTCTCAGGAGCAATATCTTCCTCAATTTCCTTTTCTCTATCAACTAAATTCATTGACTCCTTTTGAGGCAGCAACAGCTCTGGAACATTGTTTAGATGCAATGGTGTTACCTTTTCAGCAGTTCTTTCTTGTCCGCTTCTGTCTCGTTTCCTTTTCTTAGCAGCATTGTCTGACTTCAAAGGAGCAACATCTTCTACAGTTTCCTCTTCTATTTTCAATGGATCATGTTGAAACAACAGCTCTGAAACATTATTCAGCTGTGACGGTGGTACCTCTTCAGCAATTTTAATACCTTCTTTGTAGATGGTATGCTTATTGTCAGAAGGTGCGTCACCCTTTTCTAGAATATCAGGCTCTTGATTAGAAGTTGCAGCAGGGCTATTATTGACACGAATGTTACTCTTTGTTTTCTTGGTTTTCTTGAATCGGGGTTTGGGCAATGAGGTGTCAATTCCACTTTCTTTGTTGAGAACTTCAGCTAAACTTGTGCTAGTACCTGCTTAAGAATTTCCTGTAAGGCTCATTTCTATTTGACAGAAAACCTTTTTTCTTTCCAGATTTACTTTACAATAACAAAATCTAAGTAATGACCTTTTTTTGTTCATTTTCCTCTCAATCGGGTAAATATTCTCCTTTCAGGAATCTGTTCCAACTTAAATCATATGTATCTCCCCCTTCCTTTAAGGAGGACGCAAGAAGTACACAAGCAACCATACAGTATAGAAGTAAAAAAATTCCTGTCTTATTTATATATTAAATATTTTAAGCATCTTACATGGAAGTAGATTTTCAGCCAACTCATATACACTTGGGACTTGGCAAAGAATGGACATGAGCAAGCATTGAACAAATCAATAAATTAGCTGAATGACAGGGTTTTTTTCAATACGGAAGAATGTTTCAGAGGGTACAGAATTCACCTTCCAATTGATGCACCATCCCAGCTCCCTTTTGCAAATATTTGACACTGTTATCACCACCATCTTTCAAATGCATTACAGATGGGTGTACGACAGAAGTATAGTGAAGACCCTCACTTGGTTTATGTAGCTGCTTAGTGGCACTTACTTTGTCCTGCCAGAACAAAAAAATGGAAAGAATGAAGGAAAAAAAATGAGCACAGCATAGATACATGGCATACACCTATATATATTTTGCTAAATGATTTTTACTCACAGCTTTTGGGACATCCAATTGACCTGAGCCTCTTGTTTTTTCTTGCTCTTTCACACCACCATTATTATTCTCCACATTCCCTTCATTATTTCTTTCCTTTCTCTTCTTTTTCTTTTTCTTACTACTACTCATGTCTAGAGTCACATGAGGCTGAGGAGATGATTTCACAAGTTGTAATTCATTTTGATGCCACGGACGTGCTTCTAAGGGCTTGCATTCAATATCCTTCTGGGGTTTTAAACAGCTACCCGGTGTCCAAACGTCAGCAAATACAAACCATGCATCTGCTACCCCATGAAAAGCAGTTTTGAGAAGCATATAGTCTGGAAGATGGTAGTGGCTATCATTCAATTTCACCTACAACAAGCAATCAAACACCAACCCGTACAGCCAAAATTAATACAATGACTGATAAAATATATATATACTCGTAAAAGATATGCATATGTGATACTATATGTGTAACCATACGCACGCACACAAACTCCATCTCTCCATTCACTTGATTATAATAGACAGTTTGGATGATTATGGAATAATTTAGGTGTTGAAGCTTCATAACCCACATTCGAGGGTCAGCGACTCAGCATATTACATGAAAAGACAGGTCTATAAAACAAGAAGAATCATAATCCAAAATCAGCACAAAACAATTCTCCAAAGCACAGGTAAAAAAACAGTGAAAATATACCGAAAGAGCATTGATTTCAATCCTCCCTAACTCCGGAAAGCACTCGAAATGTTCACGACGAAGTTGCCCTGCAAACACAAAGAAGAATCAATGAGAGTGGTAAGCCATATTAGCCCACTATTTTGACAAATGCAAATGCAAACTTTGTAGTAGTATGCATTTAATGATATACATACAAGAATTAATAATAGTAACACCAATTGTTCTATACTCCCTCCTCACATTTTCCAGAAATATGGATTAAAATTCTTCTATTTGTTACTAACACTAGAATCATTTGCATTCGCCATGACTATTACAATAAAGTATTAGACCCGGTGCATTCAAAGACTATAATTATTTGATAGCATGCTCCAGTTTATTGTACACTCGTATGATAATACACCCGTTGTATACTAGACCTATTATTTATCGATTCGGCCAACTATTTGATAAACCCAGGTAAAACCCCAAAACGCATAATTTGCCAAAATAGTAGAATCATACAAATATAATAAAAACCCAGTTCATAAAAAGCGTAAAAATTGCAATATAAGCATCAAAATTGATGATCAAAGACAATAATAAAAATCAGAAATTAGAATAACTTTGAAAAAAAAAAGGTGAGAAGTTTACGTTTGAGAGAGGTGACAGAAGAATGGGAATAAATGGGGACGATGAGATGAGTATTAAGATTGGTATCAACAAAAACAGCCCTTGATTTCTCTGCTGCCATTTGTGAGTCTTCTTCAACCTCTCTTTCCGACATTGATGAACCTTCGAATTTCAGAGAGATGGGCGGCAGTGAAGACTGAAGAAGAAAGGGAAATTAAAATTGAGGGAAGGTTTGTCAACGGAAGGATAAACGTCGTCGTTTTATAGGGTTGTTCAATGTTGGAATTGAACATTTCGCGGCTACCTTGTAATTTTGGGAAAAAGGGTTTCTTTTAGTCTTTTTTTTTTTTAAAACCATTTTTTAGCCCTTTAGGGAGTACTATATTTCTCAAAGTCCGATGGCCAAAATAGTCATATACACTGATTACTCTCTACTTCTCTAGTTTACGGATTATGGATTACGAGTAATATTAGAAAAAATAAAGGCTTAAAGGATTATGGATTATGAGTACTTAGATAAAATAAAGGTGTAAAGGGTTTCCTTTGACTCTTCATCATGGTGTCAAACGTATAAAGGTGTAAAGGGTTTCCTTTGACTCTTCATCATGGTGTCAAACGTATAAAGGTGTAAAGGGTTTCCTTTGACTCTTCATCATGGTGTCAAACGTGCAATTGAACGAGACATCAAAAATCTTTATGCAGGATAAAGATGTAGGGATAGGCAACCAAAGTCCCACTTGGAAAGAATAAGGAAGATATGACTTTTTTACAAGTGAGAGTGTACTCCAATTAGTATGAAATATTTTGAGAAAGTGCCTAAGAAAAATCCGTGTTGGCTAGGTCCAAAACGGACAATATCTATGCCTTTATGAATTAGGACAATTATCAATTTAGATTTGGATACAAGGGTTGTGTGACCTTGTGTCCACGGGGTCATGTAATTTACAATTAGCATTACTTCGTAAATAATTTAGACTTTCCATTGAAAAGACAACAAATTGGTACAGAAATGCAATATAGCCCCCTAATGATCGAGGAATAAACAAAAGATCAAGCAGAAAAATTCTCATGGGGATAATTTAAGGCACTTATCATTGATACACATCCTAAAGAACCTAGACAACCTCTTTTGGTCCGGATAGAGATAACATGTTCCTTTTTTTACTCTTTCTTCCTTGAATCCTTGAGTTGGCCTCTCTTGCGGATTCCGAGACAGAACCTTAGACGCCAAGCATCGATGAGGCTCTCGGGCACACAGGATGCTATGCCCCAGAGAAAAGAGTGTGGCCAGTAAGGGGTGCACCGAGGCTCATAGCCTATGTGGCGGATACCAGCCTTTGCATAACCATCTGTTGATGGGACAAAGAAGGAAGATCTCTTGATAGAAGCCATCTTTGTTGCTACATAGAGTGGAACCTGCATCCATGAGCCATTTGCAATATATTAAGTAAACGTGGATAAAAAAAAAAAACCCTTGATAATGCACCCATGAGGCTTGTAAAATACACACAATGTAAACATCCAAGAACAGAACAACATAAGCCACTGAGGCAACTTAGGACAATTGAATCAATTTTTTTATCTCCATAATATGTAAACATGAAGCAATTTAGATAGAAGCATCAGCCTCAATGGCCTGCATACTGTACCAATTTGGCAATTTCACTGTGATACAAGTCACTGTGAAAATTCACGTTGGTACTTGAAAGTTAAAGCCTATTATATATGACAGATAAGTGTTCTATAAACAAATTTCAAACCCTTAGCAGAAAATTCCCATGCAGGTTGGTAAATTGTGTCAGGACTCAGGAGTTCGTTTCAAAAGCTTAGTGAACATTGGTGATGGACCAATTTCTATAGTACAGGAGAAGATACCTTTATGAAGCCAAGGTCCACTGAGTGTAAATAAGGTAAATTAGTATGTTACTTTAAGCATTTACAAAATTACAAGTCAATGTGCTTTTAGCAGAAGTATCCAAATTGCATGTCATTTCTGCTAGAATTTATTTGTACCACACCAATTTAAAAGAAAAAACCTATGCTACTCTTTGCTAGCAATGGAAATACTTTTACTAGAAGTATAACTTATTTACATCTTTATAAGGTGTGATCATCATCAAAGATCACAACAACAGAGGAAAGACACCATAGCTTAATCACACCCTCTAACAAGGAGAAACTAAAAACAACAAACACAGAACAAGATGATAAACTTGATATGCTAGGAAATCTAGAAAAATTATACAGATGAAAACAAAGATGGGTCATATATTCAAAGATAAAAGACTGAAAAATAAGAACAGCTTATAGAGTAAAGGAAAGACGATGTACTGAAGTTACAGAAGAATTTATTGTTGCTATGCAACACAAGTTTCATCTTGCGGCGGTGTTTATGGGGTAGGTTGAGCATCAAAAAAGGCTTCAAAATAGTGAAATTAAATGGTGTGTGTTGTGTGGTGCGGAACTGGAGGACCTGGACCAGGGAGCACTTGAGTTGCAGGAATTACCAGAATTTTTTGATTCAGTTTATTTATTAAGGTACCCCCCCACAGATTTTCAGGAAGCAAGTTCTAGAAGCTACAGTGAGGCACTAACATAAAAAGATGATAGTATCAAAAGCTTTATTCCAATTTCCAAGACTTGACATTCAACATCCAAAACTCCTGAAAAATAAATAAGTTCTGTATTTTCTTATAGGAAATTACATGTATTACACTTTTTCACATTTACAACCAAGACAAGGAGTGAGAGAGAGCAAATTAGTGTCTTCCAATATGATCTCTTCTCAATAGCAAGTCCAGGATAAAATAAGAAGTATAAAGGTGAGCCAATTAGCAAAACAAGGGAAAATCTTACAAGAAAAGAAAAGTAGGTCAATAATATTCCGAAGGTTGCACTAATCCAGCTAAGGAAAAGGCGACACGTTTTGAAATGTTCTCCATGATATATGGAAGGGCAAAGCAACAATGCAAGTTAATGTCTCACATGTATTACTTGTGCAAACATATCACATTATAATACCAAAATTAGTTCCAGGGTGGTTAGAAATTTGGCTTTACTGTCCATAATTCATTCAACTGACTAAGCATAAGTCACTACCTAACATGTTGTACAATATACACCAAAAAATAACAATCATTGATCCATAGTGATCACAACAACGTGCACACGTTGACGGCATTGGTAATTACTTAACTAAAATCATATGATCAGTAAAATGAAGCACCAATCTCATGTTTCTTATGGACAGCCAAAAAAAACACCAATCTCATGTTTCTAATTTCTGATAAATTGCATAGAATGCAATAGTATATAAATCATAGCTACATTAGACTTTGACTTCAAATATGATGATTAAGATTTAAGAATGCATAGAATTATCAATAATAACTAGCTATAAACAACATAAATTTTGATCAAATATGAATGAAACAGTACCTGACACTGCACATCAATCCCCATATTCTTGTACTCAACATACAAGCACCTAGAAAACTGATCAATATACCTGAAAACAAATCACAAAAAAGAACAATCACATCAACATCAAATCGAATCGCAAATTCTTGTATCAGACGATCAAACCGAGTATTATTAGCACGAAACAAGAGCACAACTTACGCTTTAGTAGCAGCATAGACAGAGTAAAGAGGATCAGATGGAATAACAATAGCAGCACCAGAACCAATGTTAACAATAGCACCTTTCCTCTTCTTAACCATAGTAGGCAATACAGCATGTGTAATCTTACTAGTTCCTTCAACATTAACCTTAATCAAATTATTCAATAATTGTTCATCAACTTCATGAAAATACCTAGCATAAGGGTAAGAAACCCCAACATTATTGATTAAAATCCCAACATCTAAACCCTCAATTGCTTCTTTAACCCTCTTGACACCTTCATCTAAATCCCCAGAAAAATCAACCACCACAGTTTTAATCTGGGTATTTGAATTTTTACTTTTGATTGAATCACTAACATCTTTGAGTTTATCAGGATTTCGACCCACCAAGATTAGATTAACCCCTTTTCGAGCTAATTGGAAGGCGAAACCCTTGCCAATTCCATCAGTGGGTCCAGTAACAACTGCCCAAGAACCATATTTCTTCAAATTTTTTGGGGGTCTAAGAAAATTGATATAAACCCATTTTAGAACTCCTAAAAGGGTTCTTAGAAGAGTGAAGGATCCAATGGCAAAGAGGAAGATCACCCAAGAAGGTTGGGATTTGAGTTGGTGTATTAAACAGACCGCCATTAATGGAGCTCTGTAAATAAATTGTGGGATCTGAAATGAGGATCTGAAGAAGAAAGGGGTTATTGAGAGATTTATATAAGGAGGAGAGAGAAAGTGGGTGGAGTTTGTTAGCTGCTACGAGTAGTAAAATATGGAGGATGAGCAGCAATTAATCAAATTGGTAGAGTAGAGTTGTGCTGTACTTTGTTTCAATGTGGTCGTTGGAAGTTGATGAGCTAAATTAATGAGATATGAATGTTCACAAATGTAAATATGAAGTGATGGATTGAGGTCCTTGAGGTAGGCATGGCAATGAGCCAATGACACATACTCCGTATTAGATTATCGATTTAAATTAGCTCTTTTTAATATTGATTTAAAATCAAATTATCAAAATAACATCACATGATTTCAAAACAATAGTTTATAGGCACATATACAAGTTGAGAGGTCTCTATTGATCCTGTTCAATCCTTATTCTCTTGCCGACTATGCTCACTAATTCTAACGCTAGCATATTTATTTATGCAAACTCCCTAACTTGTATGTATTGTATAACATGATAGGCCAAATCACTATGAATCGAAATTTCAAATTCATAATTCTAAATTAGTTATTGGTTCCTATTTTGGGGTGATGCGTGAATTGGTTTACCCATACTTGTTTCGTGTTGAAAGGTGTTCGATCTTGCCAACCCGGACATAAACAACCTTCTATAAAAAAAATCAATATCATTTTTTCAAGCTAACTGAATGACAAGTATAGGTAGCAAAATAGATTGTTCAACTTCGATTTGGGTTGAATCACTCGGGGTTAGGATCGATATTGAAATGAATTTGGATTATATTATTTTTAACTTTTCGAGACTATTGACAATTAGTTAATTACAAATCACCTACATTCACATGTTGAGTCAGGTCAAGTTTATTTTAGCAGGGGTGTAACCCAACCCCTAAAAATAGAGAACCAGCAAGTCTGCAAGTTGGTGTTGAAGTAGCAACTTGGGCTACTTGGCACCCTACAATGAAATGAATCTGTAAAGGCCCAATTGGAAACTTGGTCCAAGTAAAATTATGATGATCCATGAGATACACCATGACTAATAGCCACTCGGCCCACTTATCTAACATTTTTTCTGTTGATGCAACATTATTCATTTATTCTTACATCCAAAATTCCAAAATGTTAAATGAGCATAGTTACAATTTACAAAGGTAGAGCACAAAATGATTAACTATTGATGTCAAAAGTGTTACATATGGGATCCTTGTCATCATTCATTTTACATTTTTTCCTTGGACTAGAAATCTAGAATCATGCTATTTTAGAGATGTTCTCAGGAAATTGCTTACAAATACCGATATCCTTATACTAAACGCTTAATAATCTCCTTATAAAGACTAGTAAAATGTACTCAACAATCAACGGCCCAACATAACACAAACGTAAATGCACTGCCAAGGATAATCGTGACATTAATGAGCTTAGTACGATCTCAATCTTGATTTCTTAAGCAAAGGCTGATTATGGTACATGGAAACTAGGCTAGTTTGTTCTCCTTTCGAAGAATTTTCTTACGCAAGTTAAGAAAATATCGAAGAAGCAACCAATTCACCAAGGAGTCAGGCATCGCGTTGAACAAATACCACTGCAAAGCATGAGTCCAGTAAGGAACACAAAGGGAGTCATACCCTATCCATCTTACACTCGCTTTGCTGTACTGCTCCGGTGAAGGGACAAAAAAGGACGATCTCTTTATGGATGCCATCTTTGTTGCTACAAGTAATGGTATCTGAAAAACAATAGTCCCCAAAAAAGCCCTTCAAAAAATTGTAATAAAACAGAACTCATCCACATTGTACAACAAATTTAATTTACGGCGTTACCTGGCACTGAACATCAATTCCTAACTGCTTGTATTCCAAACTCAAGCTTCTTGAGAACATAGCAACATATCTGTGTAATTTAGAGCGTTTGATTATGTCAGAATAAATTATCACATCGATTACATGATTTTAACCAACATGTGAAAACTAAATTTAGACGTAAGTATTCCTTATTTTTTATGTATAGAGCAACAACCAACCATTTTAGAATTTCGCCATTTTTTTAGTAGCACAATATTCCTCCCCAACTTCTGTACAATTTACAATCACCAAAGATTGGTGTTTGTAATAACTGAGTTGCAACTAAAATTTTGCTACTTCCATAGTTTGACAAAGTAGATAAATTCCGCACAATTCAGGTTCAAATGTACCTAAACAACCACAATTTTTTTTAATTTTTTTTCCTAGGGTCCAAATCTATTGAACAAAGTTTTTGAGGATTTATACACTAATTGAAAGCAAACTAAACATTAATTATCCAAGACTTGAACTTTGCCATCCAAAAAGCTTCAATTGATCAAGTAAAACTGATTAAGTGTCACAACTTCAACAGCGAATCCAAGTACATACGTCTAGATTTAATTGTCACATTACTAATTTCATATTAACGTATTTCTCTACCAACATGACTATTAAATCTGGCCCAAATCATCCAAATCTATTAATCTAAAAATAAATTTAAACTAACAAAGAAATATAAGTGCATAAAACAGAACATTAACTATTATCCAATTATTTTCAACACCCCTAGAACAAAAAAATATATATATCTAATCATGAAGCAAAAATGTTCATCCATAGTCGGAAAAAAAAAAAAAAAAAAAAAAAAAAAAAAAAAAAGCAAATGGAACAACTAATACGAAACAGAACGAGTAAAACTTACGCTTTTGTAGAAGCATAGATGGAATAAAGGGGGTAAGAAGGAACAACAAGAGAAGAGCCACTTCCAATATTAACAATAGCACCTTTTCTTCTTTGTAACATACCAGGAAGAACAGCACTAGTAACCCAATTTATACTCCCAATATTCACATTTACCAAACTACCCATTCCTTCCAAACCAATCTCATGATAAAATCTTGCACCATTAGTAGATGATCCAACATTATTAACCAATATCCCAACTTCTAATCCTTCAATTTCTTCCTTAATCTTCTTCTTAATCTCTTCTCCACTAGTCTTCTCAAAGTCAATGACTATAATCTTAATCTTGGTTTTAAACTTTGCCCAAATCTCATTAGATGTAGTTTGGAGTTTCTGGGGGTTTCTACCAATTAAGATCAAGTCAAGGCCTTTGGAGGCTAGGTCAAAGGAGAGAGATTTACCAATACCATCAGTTGAGCCAGTGATTAGAGCCCATGAACCATAGTTGGTTAATTTTTTGGGGGGTCTTAAGAACATGGACCAAACCCATTTGAAAAATTTGAAGATTTGGGTGAAGAAAACTAGGAATCCTATTAATAACGAGACTAACACAAGGTTATCTTGATAATTTGTGGTTAGTACAGAAGCTGCCATTTTATTCAAAAGAAAGATCAAAGATCCAATAATGTTTTGTGGATTGTGTCAAAAAAAAAAAAAAAAAAAAAAAAAAAAAAAAAAAAAAAAAAAAAGGTTTTGTGGATACTCGCAATACAATAAGACTAAAAGTACGATAATTATTTATACTACTCACTTACTCAGTACTCACTATCGCAATATAAATTGCAAGTACCCTTGTACCTTGTCCCTTATTTTATTTTTCGTATTAATGCAATACTTTGACTTGTCAAGAAAATTAGGTGGATGAGTTTAATACGAAGTATGTTTTTTTAGAACTGAATTGATTTGAGCTGTACTGAATATTTTATGAGAGAGAGAAATTAGGAGCTGAACTGAATTGATTAGAGCTAAACTGAACTGAACTGAATTGTTTAGAGCTGAACTGAATTGTTTAGAGCTGAACTGAACTGAAATTAAGTAAATGTGAACATGCCCTAATATGCTATTCTCTCTGTGTTTTAATAAGTGCTACCCATGCAGCTGTATAATATTTTTCAACTAGAGATAACAATAGATTTGATTGCAATATCATTGGATTAAGTATGGACCAAAATGAAAGATTTTAAGATTTTTACATACAACCGACAATTAATGCAATATATAAAACCTTTATAAAAAAAATGGAATAAACAAATTCCAATTTGAGGAACCAAACCCAGCCATCAATAATTCCAAAAAAAAATTACTTATCTTCATACAAAGTAAATCATCATATCAAATGTTAATCGTATTAAAATATTTCATATTATCTCCCCCCCCCCCCCCTCCAAAAAAAAAAAAAAACAATTGATGATATATTGATATATGTTTTATTATTAAAAAAAACCCGTAAAATCAACTCGTATAACAACTCGTTATGTTGTTTATTTCTATAATAGATAGAGCTTTAAAAATATATTAGAGACAAAACACCAATGGTTACCCTCCCCTAGTTCCACATCCCAAATTTCATTTACTTGCCACTTTTTCCATCTCAAGATGTCTAAAATGATTTCATTCATTATTTTTTTCCCTTGTAAAACAAAACAATCATAGTATAAAAAAATAGGCAATGTAAATAACTGCTTTCCAAAATTTCAATTAACCCAGTTGAGAAATAATTGTGAATCTTAACATAAAATGTTGATTTATAAAAAAATAGATAAATTAAAATAAGCAAAGAAGAAAAAAATAAAAAGGAAAGGGAAAGATACCAATTTCAAGATCAAGCCAAGATTCATTTCCTCTATAACCTACAATTATCATTATCATCTACAAAATACAATTTATTTACTTGTAACTAATACAAAACATTTTGATTGCCTTCATGGATCCACCATACCTTCAACAACAATCATCGTCATTAAAGTCGTCCCATCACTTTGACAGTTTTACCCATAAAAATGGCAAAACTAATTTTCTTGAGCTATAAATTAAATGAACAACCTACAAAATGTGTAATATTTTTTGTACTCCGTAAAAGAAAATCATCAAAAGATTAAAAACTAATAAGAATGAATTTATAGAAAATAAAAATAAGGAAAATTTGAATTTTAGTACCTCAAAAATGGGGGTAATTGAATTTTAGTACCCATCTAAAATTTTATTTTAAATAAGTACCTCCAAAATGACAAAACTATAGGTTTCAGTACCTCCATCTAGTTCCGTTAAGTTTTCTGTTAGTGGGGCCCATTATCTAATTATTTAATAATTTAATTTATTAAAAAAAAGGAAAAAAATTTTATAAAAAAAAAACTAAAATAATAATAATAAAAAAAAAACATGCCACCAGCGCCGGCGCCCGCTTCCGGCTGTTGGTGGCCGAATTCCCCTGGCACCGGCGCCGGCCACCCCTTCCCTTTCCCTCCCTGTTTTCCCCTTCCCCGAAACCCTAGCGCAACCACCACCATCTTCCCTCCCTTCCTCGTTCCTGGCCGCGACACCCCACCCCTCCCTCTCCCTTTCCCTCCCTGTTTTCCCCTTCCCTGAAACCCTAGCGCAACGGTGGCCACCACTACCGTACCATGGCCGTCACCTTAACCCAGCCCCATCGTTGTCTCCCCGACCCGAAGCCGTCGTTGAACTACCCAGACCTCAACCCAATCCAGCCCGGCGAGAAGCCCCCATCGTCATCTCCCGACTCCAAACCAGCGTCGAACCACCTAAACCAGCCCAGTGAGAAGCCGACAGCAGCAAATCAACCTACCACCGCCGCAGAACTCCTCTCCCTTACCCAAAACCGTTGCCGAACTGCCGAAATTCCAACCCACACCCATACCAAAACCCACAAAGCGTCGTGGTTGTTAGGGTACAGTTGGGCTCGTTTCGAAGGTCGATCGAGGGTGGTCGGACGGTTGGTTTCATGGTTCGAGGAAGGTCGGCCGGCTGACTTCGTGGGTCGAGGGTGGTCAATTGGGATGGGTGACGGCGGTGGGGGTTGGCGCCGGTGGTGGCTGGTTAAGATTTTAGGGATTTTTCATTTTTTTTTTATTTTTTAATTATTTTTTTAAATTTTTTTTTAAGTTTTTTTTTTATATAAAATGTTTTTTCTTTTTTTTTTTTAATAAATTAAATTATTAAATAATTAGAAATGGGCCCCACTAACGAAAAAATTAACGGAACTAGACGGAGGTACTGAAACCTATAGTTTTGTCATTTTGGAGGTACTAATTTAAAATAAAATTTTAGATGGGTACTAAAATTCAATTACCCCCATTTTTGAGGTACTAAAATTCAAATTTTCCATTTTCGCAATGAGAAGATGGAAGAGAAAGGGGTAAGCCATAAGATGCTGAACAAAAAATAATGGAGAGAAGAAGAGCCATGGAAATCATGGATTAAATAGTAGACCGTATTTGAAGATAAGATTTTATTTATTTTTATTTTTATAATAGAGAGAGTAAATTATGCTTCGTTTGTTACGGAGTACTGTATTTTGATATTGGAGAAGATGTTCGCTTAGGTCGCACAATACGGAGTTATTATTACTAAAACTAGAATAGTCTACCTTTTTCAATCAAATATAAGATCAGAGATGAAAAAAAATGATGTCAGCGATCAATTTAGGCGGGAAAATATTGCACCGCAGTCCGACATGTGTACAGTTTAGAAAAAATATGATGTCAACGGTTGTTCCTTTAGTGTAAGATAGAGAGAGAAAATTAGGAATGCATGTGATGAAGAGAGAGATAAAGAGAACTGACAAGCTAAAAAGGAAAGAAAATAGTAGCTGTAAATAATGTGTAGCATCCATTTTTAGCAAAAGTTGCAAAAAATATGAAACGGAGGAAGTACAATTTTTTAATAATATAACTACCCCATTTACCAATTATGGACTATTTTATTTAAGTTAATAAAATTGTCTAAAATTATGTGCTGGTTAAAGACTTAAAGTGTAACACTTATTAAAATACGAATCGAAGAGAGTAATAAAAATTAGTAGACTGATGGTTAACTTAAAAGTTAGAGATTTTTTCCTAAAAAAAAAAAAAAAAAAAAAAAAAAAAAAAAAAGTTAGAGATTTAATTAAATAACAAGTTAAAATCGGTTTTGTTCTTCAATTTCTACCTTTTCATTATGCAATTACGAGTACTGATTTATGCATCTCAGTATGCACCTAGTGAACATAAAGAATAATTTCAAAGAACATTAGGCCTAAAACAAATGAGCACAAACCCTAGCTACTTAATTAGCATATGCATCCCCACCTTATAAAAAGTGGGAGAATACTCTTATGAATAGTGTGGAGACTATTATACCCTTAAAAAGGTTAATTTACATATTTGCCCCCAATTTAAATTAATTTTGATGCATTTAAGTATTTTACCTTTTCGTATTTTCGTCCTCTATTTCTTTTGTTTATCTTCCTTCTTATCATACCACCGAAAAAGCCAAAACTCCTCATTTCTCAATTTCCTCTTTTCTCACAAACTCATTTTCTGGTTGCTGGAAAATACTGCTAACATATCAGTTTCCATTCCGATACCACCCGGTCACCACCCACCGCCGCGATAATTCTATAAGGATGATGACCCTGCTGGTTGTTTTTTTTTTTATACTAAAGGAAATGTAAAGTTTGTGCAATCTATTTGCATTGTTTATGTTATACGAAGAGGTGAATAAGCATGCTATTTGGAGACGCCCGTATCCGGTTAGAGTTGGGGACAGCTCAAGATTGGTGGAGTTGACGAATGAATGCAATAATGGTACAAAAAAAAGTAATACTTTTAATGTAATCTCTTTTAGTTGTGTTCATAAGAGAGTCAAACAAAGCAACTCTTTTGATGAGTCTTCTACGGAATGTAGTAGTTATGTCTCACATATGAGATACTATAGTCTTATGCTTTTGATTAAGAGGTTGTTTGAAGATGTATTTTGCATTAGTTATTGTGTCATTGTCTCGATTTTTATCCTAGGAAAAGCTTATAGTTATGATTATAGGAAAGAGTTAAGATGCACTCATACATCATCAGTTAAATACTCGTAGCTCATACATATGCTATCTCCTCCATTATATGGTCCAAAGACTATCTAATTGCAGGTAAATATACTGCAGTTTAATACTCGTAGCTCATAAATGCTATCTCCTCCATTATATGGTCCAAAAACTATCTAATTCACATAGCCTTTGTGCCAGGGTGTTCAATGAGGGTTTTGTCCTCTCCATAACTAACACTCCTATTGTAGTCATAGAATGATGCAATACCTTTGATTGCCATTTTTATATAGTAATACGTACATTGGCGAGTTATAATATATATGATCATTTTCAAAATAAATAATCATAACACAAAACATGTTTCTACAATTAAATAAATTAAGATATAATCTCTTATTGATCACCTAAGACAAGTATAATTCAACAGCAACTCAAAGTATGTAAATTTTGAGGTTCGAATTTATAACTCCCCTACGATGACTAGCTACATCGCGCGTGTAGGCTTCCCTAGTTAAAATAAAAGAAAATGAACCTACGAAAAAGACAAAGAGCTTATTTTAAATCAAAGAACATGTCTAATCTCCATGCCTAAACCCAAAAATGAAGTAGTTCAATTTAAATGTGTATTAAATAATTATTCACAAACTAACAAAATATGGGGCATATTAAAAACAATACATTATAAATTATAGAGTTTTAAACTATAAAATACACCCAATTTGTTATTTTTGACTGATATTATTTGCAATTTTGCATAGTTTATGATTTCTAACTAGGTTTTTATCAACTATGGTTAGTTTAATTTCCGTGGACGGGACATTTTGTGAAAAACTACCTTATATACACTTTTTTTGCGAGAAATCACCTAATAACAAAAATGTTCTAAGAAACTACCTTATAAAAGAGTAAATGTTGTAAGACACTACCCATGGTCGAAAAGTCATAGTTGACTTTTACTTTCCGACATTCATCATATCACGTGCCAGTTAAGAAAAAAGAAGGGAAAACGGTAAATTAAAAGTCACGTGATTGGCACGTGATCTGGTCAACACCGAAAAATGAAAGTCACGGTGACTTTGCGACCAATGGTAGTCTCTTACAACATTTACCCTTTTATAAGGTAGTTTCTTACAACATTTTTTTTATTAGGTAGTTTCTCGCAAAAAAAGTGTTTTATTAGGTAATTTTTCACAAAATGTCCAAATTATAAATAGAACAAAATTTGACGAATTAATTATAGATGTAGAGTTGCCTATATCATGATGATACCTAATATATATATATATATATATATATATATATATATATATATATATATATATATATATATATATATATATATATATATGTATGTATATCTCCGTTTTCTTTTAAAAAGGAAATGTCACAATACTTGCAACACATTATAAAAGGAAAGTTATTTTAGGGAAAAACTATACTATTTTCCTTATTTAAAGCACATGACCCACTAAATTACACTCCTAACAATTACTCATCCTATTTTAAAATTTATTATATCATGTAAACCTCACCTTTCTTAATTACCGCGCTAAAGGGTGTGGAAAATAGAGGAAGTATAACTTTAAATTTTTACAGGATGAAAACTTAAAAAATATACTCTATAACCCATATTGGGTACCCTCCAATTGAAAATGAATGGAGGTTCATTATGAAAATATAAATATCAAACTTGTAAAAAAGAAAGAAAGGAAATTAGTAGAGTTGGTGGTAGTCGGGAGTTATAAAAGTTATCAATTTTATTAAGAAAGGGGGTTGATGGACATGATGGTAGATTGTTAGTTGTAAGCAAAAAGATCTATACAGAGGCATGTTGTTTACTGAGTATGAAAATGATATTGCCCAATTCTTATTACTACTTTCGGTCCAAATTACTCGTAACTTTGGGTATAATTTGTGAGATATAAAATATTCTAAAGTTGCGAGTAATTTGGACCGAATGTAGTAGATGCGGTTTGGACAGTTGTTGTTAGCCGGTCTGATCGTGACCAGTCAGAGACTCAGAGTTGGTTGATACCTTGTTCAGAAACTAACATTTATCATATCAAAAATAAACATTTTCTAACTGGTCATATTTTACAATAATTTTGTATTTCTCAATAATTAAATATTCATTTTCATGCAGTATAATATTCATTTTTTATAAAATAATGTTCGGGACTGTTCTCATACGTTTATTTTCAGTTCAGTTCATCAACTCCTAATTTCCTTCTCTTATAAAATATTTATTTCAGTTTAGTTCAGTTCAGTTCAGTTCAGTTCAGTTCAGTTCAGCTGAGTTTAGTCAATGAGAACAGACCCTTCATTTTTCATGTCGTTTGATGTTCATTCTTATAAAATAAATGTTCATTTTCTTTTTTAATTAATACAATTTTTCTGTGTTTGTTCAGTCATATTAAATGTTCGTTTTATAGTATAGGATGTTCAATTAACATAAGCATTATTAATGCTAGACATTAGTTTTGTTCATTATTAAAAAAACATATTATTAATTTATTTAATTGATATTAAATCATATAATTCAGCAAATTGTAAGATATTCAATGAAGAGAATCGAACAAATCAAGGTATTTCACTTGAAGGTTAAAAAAATGTTGATGAATAAGCAACAAATGATATGTTAATTTTTAATTACAATTGAAATGTTCATTTATATAACATTAGATGTATAGGTTTTTTTTTTCCTTGTTTCATAATCTCTTTATTATATTCTTATATTAAAAATGTTCATTTTTTTATATATTGCAATGTTTAAATACTAAATGTTCATTTTTTTCTAGTAAATATTCATTTTATTTCTAGTAAATGTTCATTTTTATAGCACCACACCAGCTTAAAATTTGTGACGATTTGGACCTATTGGAGATTTCTACCTGGAGATTTCTACCAAAAAGATCAACCTGTGTGGTTAATGGTTAGTTATGTATAGATGCTACCATTTCTCATAGGAAAGGTCAAAGTCTAACAATGGTTAGTGGATAGGCGCAGGAAATTATTAAATAAATAGTCAAGTACGATTAGATCTTGGATTAAGACATTAAGTATTGGATCTTTTTTTCCAGTAAAAAGTCTGGTATATGGTGGACTTTCATTTATTTGTTTGAAAAATGGTCAATCCAAAGCTAATCTTGACAAATTTTAAAGGTAATTTTAACTCATTATAAATTTATTTAAATATTGTTATTAGGGTAACTTTAATCGTCTTACAATACAATAATAAAGGTTCGTCGAGGAGTGAGGGGATGGAGGGATGGTTAGTCCCTCCATCTCCCCCCCATGTGATGGGGGTTCGACTCCTCACAGCCCCACTCCTGAGATAGGATGGGGCCCCTCCCCGTAGTTTACCGATAAAAAATAATAATAATAAAGGTTGTCTTATTCAATAATATGTATTCAGTCCTAATAGGTACGAGTATTATAAATAAGTACTCAAGTACGCTATACATGTTACCCCCTCATAAAATTTGAGGCCTAGTAAGCAAAATCAAGCCAAGCTAACTAATGAAAGGTTCCGATTCATCAAGATCTTTTACTTATCTAACAAAAAAAAAATAAAATAAAATAAAAAGAATCAGGAACTATTTTCGCTCTTTGTATACTATTTAGAGGATTGATAATTTGAAATACAGCACAATATTACAAGTAATATTTATTGTACTTTTATCAATTTTATAAGTTCTATCTTGTTTAGACAATGATAGCCTCATTACATACTAGTACTAAAGTAAATAAAATTAACCGCCACTTCCCTCGCAATTTGATGAGCTCAAGCAATGAACACGTTGACGATCCACCTTATGTATACAACAATATTGAAAGGTTGAGCCAAGTTGTTGAATCTTGCGGATGAGCCAAAGGTAAGCCACATTACCTCGCCCATCCCCCGATCGAAGAAGGGTAACAAGATTATATGAATCAGTAAAAACTGTGACAGAATGAAACTGTTGATGAAAGCCCATTGTAGCCCGTACAAGCAAGCCAAAGCCTCCGCATGTAAAGGTGAAGTACAAACCCCGAAGTTATTTCCTCCAATGAATCGATCATCCAACGGGTCATCATTATCCAAGCACCAACCCATCCCAGCATGTTGAGAGTCTTGGAACCAAGGGCCATCAATTTGTAGTGAAACTAACGAACCCCCGTAGATACTCTGACCAAGCTGAGCTATATAAAACCCAGGCGGAATAGAGGCTCCTGCGTCACCTCCCACAACATTAGGGGAGGAAGTAGCATCATCTGAGGATACAAATACTGAATGAGTATCCATGACCTCCACAAACTGTGAATCAAACGACCTGGAAGTAGAAGAATCCCTAAAGATCCTAGAATTCCGGCATAACCACAAACTCCAAAGTGTACCGACGAAGGTACCTAAGCGAGCACTGGAAGGCCCATCCTGACTAATAAAAAATCGGATATAATCTCGGATCCAATCTGAGAGAGAAAGGTCTCCATTAAATTCTGAGCGGATACCGAGGCATCCACCCTCCAAACTGAGCGTGCATTAAAGAACATTCGGAAGAGATGCTGTAAATCCTCTGAATCTTATTGACAGAGGTCACAAGACATATCTTGAACCGAAACTCCTCTGTGATGGACTTCCACCTTAACTGCTAGAGCCCGATGCAGCAGTTTCCATAGGAACAACTTCCATTTAGGTTGTAATTGGAGAGACCAAAGAACTTTCCTGAAAGAATCTGAAGAAGACAGTGTGGAAGTAAGAGAAAGTTGTTGAAGCATGCATAGCCAATTTTCACCGAGTACCTTCCCGACGGGGTACTCACCCAATAACAAAAGTCTTCCTGAGTCGTATCAGGGGCCTCCAATGCAAGGATTATTGAGGCATCCGCGGGCACAAACCAACCGTGAACTTTAGAAGTATCCCAGCCCGTTGACTCAGGGTGGATGAAAAAACTGACGGAATGAGCTGCAGAATTGGTCACTGAAATTCCGGGTTTAAACTCAGGAATGCGACCGTTGACCCATTTAGCCGACCCAGCTAGATTAGAGCGGTCGTTATCAATTTTCCAGTTGCAACCCTGTTTTAACAGGATGTCTACCTTAAGTAACCCCCGTAGACCATACGAATGACGACCAGAAAAAGTAGACCCACTGCCGAGTTGTTGAAAAGAAAGGTCGTACGAGCACCAAAAGCTTTGGAAACTAGTAGCTGCGGGTTGGAAAAGAGTCTCCAAACCAGTTTCATGAGCAACGCCTTGTTTAAGGATGACAAGTAGCGAATGCCCAAGCCACCCATGCCACGAGGAAGATGCAGGGTGTCCTTATTAACCCAATGCATACCTTTTGTAGCAGAATGCACCCAGAAGAAGCGCATAATTAAGGAATCAATTTTCCCAGTAACAGAGACCGGTAACTCATATTGTACGCCATTGCAACAAGGATAGAGTTAATGAAAATCAACTTCTGCGATTGTGAAAGCCGGACAACATTTCCACTAATTTTGTCGACGGTGAATTGAATGTGGTCCTTCTTCTTGCTGACGAAATCGATTGGAGCCCCCAGGTGATGATCGAACACCTGAACATGCTTCATTTGGAATATCTATTTGAACTCTGCCTGAGAAGAGGCCCATATATTCGGGCTAAACTTTAATTTATCAAGAACTTTGACAAGTTTAGCTAGCTCTTCACTCGAAATCTTAGTAAAGCGTTGAATAATCTGCATGATATTAGAACAAGAAGTAGACGTTGCTCGGAAGAAGATAAGAGCGTCATCCGCAAAGAATAAATACGAGATAGAGCGTCTTCCCTAATTTGTTTAATAGGTAGTAATAATGCAATAATAAAGTTACTGAATTTGCAAATTTTGCAGGGGAAAATAACATGTTGTTAATAATGTTCATGGTAATACAGTTCCAAATCTAATCTAATCTAATATATATTTATAGAGTCATTTTTGCAACACTTAACCACATCACTCCAAAACTCCAATCCTACAATTTGGTGCAATCTTCTTTTTTTCTTTTTTATTTTTATTTTTTTTTTATTTTTTTTGTGGTGGAAAATAACTACCCTATCTTTTCTTTTCTTTTCTTTTTTTTTGGTTGTCAATAACTTCCACTTCTCTAAATTTTAGATTAAATAAATAAATAAATCACTTTCACTTTTACTATTTTACAATACATTAATACAATATATAACTCCATATATAATTGCACATTTTTTAACAACATTCAACTACAAGCATATTTATTATGTTTTTTCATCTTATAAAATAGTTAATATTTTAATAAATAAATTAATATTATATATACCCACTTTCCCTCAAAAAAAAAAAAAAAAAAAAAAAAAAAAAAAAAAAAACCTACCCACTTTACTTTTTAATTTTTGAGGGAACTACCCACTTTACTTAATATTACAAATATACACACTAATTTTTTATAACACAATATTGGAAGAAATTTATATTATAATTGCACGTTTCATTTTTTAATTTTGTATTATCCCAACTCTTGAAAACTTCAATCTTAAAATTATAGGCATTATATTTATTTTTGAAAATAATATAGCCCCCCCATAAGTTCACTAACTTTTAGCTGGCCACTTTATGAAATTACTCGGTTACAGTTATAATGGTTACTCCGTTATGGATATAGAGTTTACTTAGTTAATAATATAGGGGTTATGCTGTCAGTATTTCAGGGGTTACTTTGTTATTTCAGGGTTGCTCAAAAAGTATACTAACGGTTTACCATTTCAATATAATACAGGTTACGCCATTTTTCTACCAGTAAGTCAGTAACCTTACGGTGTTGCAACGCACATAAAACACGCTAGCATAAGTTCCACAATTTTCCTTTAAAAATTTCTTACATTGTATTTATTTTAATATCTTACTATGTGATATATATCCCGTGCATTTTGCACGGGTACACTCTAGTCTATATTATAATTGCAGAGTCAATTCACCACACCCCTCCAAGTCCCCAAAACTCAAATCTCATGCATTTGAGGGTTTTTTTTTTTTTTTTTTTCACAAACCAATAACTACCCAAGTACCCACCCCACTATATTATTTATTGTTGTATTTATTTTTAACTTTAAAAAAAAAAATCAATAAGGACAATAACTACCCATTTCACTTTTTTTTTTTTTTTTTTTTTTTTTGGTATTTTTTTTCAAGGCATTGCAATAATTAATAAAAATTCACTTTTTTTTTTTTTTTTTTAAACATTACTAAAATTTCACTATGTGTTATTTTCTTCCGCATATAATACATGTCGTGCATTAGCACGGATATACAATTCCTTTATCAACAATTCACCATAGCACTCAATCTCCAACCCTTCAATTATATGCATATATATTTTTTGGGGACTATCCTACAAACAATTTCCACTTTCCTAATTATCAAAACAAAAAAAAAAAAAAAAAAAAAAATGTACAACACGCTGTTTACGCAACTGTCCTCACCGAATAGCTACTTGCAAAAGATCAAAATAGACCTATGACACTAACTAACTAACCCATATAACACAGAACGGGTAACCTCTATAGATTTAACACACATTCCCCTAATCATTAAAACAAAAAAATGCACATCACGTTATTTGCGCGACTGACTCACCGAATAGCTAATTGCAAAAGATAAATATAGACCTATGACACTAACTAAGTAACCCCTATAACACAAAATGGGTAACCTCTATAAATTTAACAAAGTAGCACCCACATATAAGAGTCACCCGTGTTTTTTTGAGTTTTTGAGCAAAGCGGTGAATATCCGATTTCAGCAGCGTAGAACAAGTTTCGGCAGATTACTAATACTCAATAGAGCAGATTTGAACAGAGCATTGTAAATCGGATCAGACCACAACAACTCTAAAAAAAACATGGCTTAAGTAGGGCTGAACAAAACTACCCGAAAAATCGAAAATCCGAAAAACCAATCCGTAACCGTTCCGAAAATTAGGGTACCCGATCCGATAACCATAACGGTTCGGGTACCCGTTCCGATAATTTGTTATCGGGTATGGTTATGGGTAGCATTTTAAAATTAACTGTTACCCGATCCAATCCGATAAGCATTTTTTTGGCTTTTTTTCCCTACTTAAATCTATTAATATAAATCTAAACTTTTACTTTACTTCATAATCATTTTATAATATCAATGATTAGTAATATTATTAATAATTTGGTCAAGATCATATGGTATTGTTTTTAATTAGTTGTAAATTATATCATAATAACTACATAATTAAGTTTGATTATCATTATTGGATATCTTATTGGGTACCCGATAACCGATCCGAAAATCCAGGTACCCGAAATCCGGGTACCCAAACTTATCGGTTCCGGTTATGGGTATCACTTTTAGTGATTTTGGTTATCGGGTACCCGAACTGTTAGTACTAACGGTACGGGTACCCGTCCCATGCTCACCCCTAGGCTTAAGTTACTACATCAAATCAACCTTCCAGTTTGAAATATATTTTTTTTCTTATATTATATATTTAATTTTTTCTAATATAAAATATATCATGTGCATTTTGCACGGGCACACTCTAGTCTTTTATATAACTGCAAGTGATTTAACCAGACCACGACCCTTCAAAAGGCCAATTCTCAAATCTCATGCATTTAAGGTTTTTTTTTTTTTTTTTGGCTATAACCTCCAACTAAATAACTTCCACTTCTTCAATTTTTTTTCCCTAATAACTTCCACATTGCGCTAGCACGGATACAATCTAATGAAACATAATTATCTAGACATACACATAGTAATGTACTACAGATATACTATTATACGCTAATTAATTAGCTAAAAGACATGATCAAATCGTTTGCACTAATTAAAAAGACTGAGTCTACTAATAAATATCAATAAACCGGACTGTCAAGTTAGAATGATGAGCACGATTTTAAATTCTTGACGACTTGTATATTGAATTGACTTTCGAAGATAAGGCAGAAATATTGAGATCATTTACATGCTTGCTACGTAGTCCTACCATCAAGAATCGATCAATGACCAGCTAAATGAGGTGAACTATTCATTTATTCAAGATCAACTAATCGTGTTTTGTTGAGCCCAAGAACAATCCACATGTGAGCATTATCTTGTCCCACACTAAAGGGAGAGTGTAGTGGTAATAAAATCCCACATTGAAAGAATTCAAGAGTTATCACCACAATATAAGGCTAAGGGGCTATTCCCCTCATTGTCATATGGTTTTGAGGTGGAACCTCCTTAGTCTTGTATACTTGTATAGTAGTGGACTTGCACTCTCCCGTGACGGGTGCAGCCCAGACCCGTATTTAAACATGTTTAGACTTTGCAAAAGTGTAACGATATAATACAATTCATTTTCTTAAAGTTTGACTAGCCTTACAGAATTTAAAAATTATTCCATTCGTATAATCGGGGTTACACGATCAATGTTTTGGTTTATGTCAGTCGGCCACACTGAAAACACATTGATTAACCCAAAAAAAAAAAAAAAAAAACCCTAATATCTAATGATCATAAAATTTAATAAATCAAGTGTAGCAATAGTCAAACTTTAATCAACCTTAAAAGCCCTAAAAAAAATTATTAGCTAATTTAAGGTTTTCATCTTCAAAAAAAAAAAAAAAAAAAATCTAAGAAAAATATGATGATGAAAACAACTCATCATCATATTTTTCAAAGCTTATATTATCATGTAACATATTAGCCTTAATCATTTTTATGGTTATAAGCATGGATAACATAGCAATAATGGCTCAACAAGGGAATAGTAACCAGACAACAAACAGCACTAGATTAAGGATCGCGGTGCCGGTTAAGGATGGCTTCACTGAGTTAGCCGATGTCAAGCGTGATCCAACCACCGGAGAGTACATCTTTAAAGGTTATACAATCGACATTTTTAAGACTGTCATAAATTCCGCCATGCCTTACAACGTTTCGTTCGATTTCATCCCGTTTGCTATGCCTAATGGTTCCATGAATGGCACCTATGATGATATGCTCCGAGCTGTTTCTTCAGGGGTAAGTCTTCTCCCCCACCCTAATCATTGACCTTATTGTCTTACTTAAAAAGTCAAAGTTTGCAACACAAATGTAATAATAATTCAATCTAATATATATATATATATATATATATATATATATATATAAAGGGGAGTTTTTTCCCGAGTTTTTAGAGAGCCACGTAGGATCTAATTTTCTCAGCGCGCCATGTAGGATTATAAATCTTAGTAGTAGCCAATTAAATAAGAGATTATTAATTTCTTTTAGAATTAAATAATTTAAATGCCATGTAAGCAAAATTGGCGAATGAGATTTTTAAGTTTAAATTAATTAAATATTATCTTTTAATATTAGGAATTTTATCTAAATATATAACCAATTTTAGGCTCATAAATACAAAAAAAAAAAACATTATTTAAAAAAAATCAAACAAACCGTGCATCGCACGGGCTTCATCTAGTATATATATATATTCTATAAATATGATTGACATCTAACATCTTTACTTGTGTAATTTTTATATTTTATTACTAATTTTTTCTTGTTTAAAATATAACATATATTGAGATTAATCCAATAATTAGATCCAACATAATTATGTATTTCATCATAGCGCAGCAAATAAACTTGGCGATCATGGGTTTTGGGGGGTGGTTTAGGGTTAGTGTAGATTGATGATGAATTAATGAGTCAAGTCAAAAGAGGGTCGCATTTTATTAGGTTAAAAGAGGATTGGGCCAATGTACGTCTCAAGTCCATAACAGATCGAAAATGGATGACCAACAAACAATAAAGGAAAATTACAGATGAAAAAATCAATAATAAACTATATGTTAAAGTTTTACCGATGGAAAGTTTTATAAAGGAGTAAGAGAAGATGGAGAAAATGATAGTGTATATTGCTCCGGTAAATTTTCTCTTGTGTATGATACTCTATATATAACAATGAGTGTTAACTAAGAGTACAATAATTACACACATATGGACATATTAGTTCACAAGGGTTGGACTTATATGTGCATTGCAACATCAAATCAATGATTGGCATTCACATTGTCTTCTAACACTCCCCCTTGAATGCCCATACTTATACATAAAAAAAAGGTATTTGTTGTCTCATTAAAAACCTTGCTAGGTAAAACCCTTATGGGATAAAAACCATAGCTAGGGAAAAAGAGTACAACGATATAGTATTATAAGCTTTGGTATACTGCCTCGTTAAAAACCTTGTCAGGAAAAACCCAGTGGGATAAAAACCTGATCGAAGGGAAAAAGAGTGGAGTACATATAATACTCCCCCTGATTTCAGCATAGTTCACGGAGATGTCGCATCCCGATTTTGTGAACTAACTGCTCAAATTTCTTCGAAGGAAGTGATTTGGTGAACAGGTCGGCAAGATTGTCACAAGACTGAATTTGCTGGATATTTATTTCCTCGTCCTTTGTGAAGAACAGTTTTGGGGCAATATGTTTTGTTTTATCTCCCTTAATATATCCTTCAGTCACTTGAGCAATGCATGCTGTATTGTCCTCAAATATGATGGTTGGGTCTTCTGTTATTGCGTTCATTCCACACTCCTTTTGGATATTACCGATCATCGACCTCAGCCATACACATTCTCGTTCTGCTTCATAGAGGGCTATCAATTCTGCATGATTTGAGGATGTCGCGGTTAATGTCTGCTTTGTTGATTTCCATGATATTGCAGTGCCGCCATAAGTGAACACATATCCATTTTGTGACTTGGCATTTTGAGGATCCGATAAGTATCCAGCATCTGCGTACCCAATGAGAGCAGCATCTTGTTTTGGTTGATAATATAAACCAAGGTCTTGTGTCCCTCGTAGGTACCGGAGTAAGTGTCGAACTCCCTTCCAATGCCTATATGTTGGTGCATTGATGTGCCTGGCTAGCAAGTTCACAGAGAAAGCTATGTCGGGTCTAGTATTGTTAGCTAAGTACATTAAGGCTCCAATTGCACTTAAGTATGGTACTTCTGGACCCATAATCTCTTCATTTTCTTCTCGGGGTCTGAATGGACCATTTTTCATATTCAAAGAACGAACAACCATTAGGAAGTTGATTAGAGTTGCTTTGTCCATGAAGAATATTTTCAAAACTCTTTCTGTATAGCTTGATTGATGGACAAAAATACCATGACTCAAGTGCTCAATTTGCAGTCCAAGGAAAAATTTAGTTTTCCCAAGGTCTTTCATCTCAAATTCTTTCATCAAGTATTTTACAGTTTTCTCGAGTTCATTTGGGGTTCCGATGATATTTAAATCATCAACATAAACTGCAATGATAGCGAATCCTGATTGTGATAGCTTTATGAAAACACAGGGACTAACTTGGTTGTTTTTGAATCCTTCTCTCATAAGGTATTCACTCAGACGGTTGTACCACATCCTTCCAGATTGTTTCAATCCATAAAGTGACCTTTTTAGTTTTATGGAAACCAATTGTTTAGGCTTGTGGTTTTCTGGTAGTTTTAGTCCTTCGGGGACTTTCATGTAAATGTCCGTATCTAGTGACCCATACAAATACGCAGTCACTACATCCATTAATCGCATTTGCAGTCCTTTTGTGACTGTCAAACTTACCAGAAATCTTAATGTGGTTGCATGAACCACTGGAGAATATGTTTCTTCATAATCAATCCCTGAAATTTGAGAAAATCCTTGGGCTACAAGTCTTGCCTTGTATCTAACTATTTCATTTTTCTCATTACATTTTCTCACAAATACCCATTTGTATCCAACGGGTTTTACACCTGCTGGTGTAAGGATTATTTTTCCAAAAACTTCTCGTTTTTCAAGTGACTTTAACTCAGCCAGCATTGCCTCCTTCCACTTTGGCCAATCACTCCTACGTCGACATTCTTCTACTGTTCTTGGTTCAACATCATTTTCATCAGACACAATGTCGATTGCGATGGAATTTGCAAATGTTTCATCCACGATAACATCTTTCCTATTCTATTGAGTCTTGGTAGAGACATAATTCATTGAAATATCATTGTTATCGATGTTTTGAACGTCTTGTTCATTCCCCGTAGGGTTGTCTTCTTGTTCGTGCCCTATTGGATTATCATCATTTTCTTTACTTTCATCCACATTTGGTCTTTCTTGACCTTCTGACGGGGGAACATCATTAGTCTCATTTTCTATTCCATCCAATCTTTTCAATTTTCTTGGTTTAGAATCTTTTGAACCAAGTGGTCTACCACGCTTTCTGCGTGCTTGAGATTCACTTTCTATGGCCTTATTACCAGTTGGAATCTCAATACGTGTAGGGGCATTTTCTGCTGGTATATGTGATTTCGTCACCTTCTTTGTGTCTACAAATGCATCTGGCAATTGATTTGCAACACTTTGTAAATGAACAATTTTCTTGACTTCTTGTTCACACATGTTTGTTCGTGGGTCTAACATCAACAGTTGTGTTGCATTCCAAATAAGTTCAGTTTCTTTCTTACGTGGGTCCACTTTCTCTCCCCCTAAGGCTGGGAATACTGTTTCATTAAAGTGAGAGTCCGCAAATCTAGCCGTAAATAAGTCACCAGTCAATGGTTCAAGATATTTAATTATAGAAGGGGATTCAAACCCGACATAAATTCCCAGTCTTCTTTGTGGACCCATTTTTGTTCGTTGGGGTGGAGCAATGGGAACATATACAGCACAACCAAAGATTTTTAGATGTGAGATACTTGGTTCTCGACCACAAACAAGGTGTAGTGGTGAGAATTTATGATAAGCTGTAGGTCTCAATCTAATTAGTGCTGCTGCATGTATTATAGCATGTCCCCAAGCAGATGATGGCAATTTTGACCTCATTAATAATGGCCTTGCAATCAATTGTAATCTCTTAATTAGTGATTCAGCTAGACCATTTTGTGTATGAACATGAGCTACTGGGTGTTCAACATCAATTCCAATTGACATACAATAATCATTAAATGTTTGGGATGTGAATTCCCCAGCATTGTCAAGCCTTATTTTCTGTATTGTATGATATGGGAACTGTGCTCTTAATTTGATAATTTGGGCAAGTAATTTTGCAAAGGCAACATTTCTACTTGAAAGTAGACTAACATGTGACCATCGTGTAGAAGCATCAATTAAAACCATGAAATATCGAAATGGTCCACATGCTGGATTAATTGGCCCACATTTATCTCCCTGAATTCTTTCCAAGAATTTTGGAGATTCAGTAGCAATTTTGTTCATAGATGGCCTTATTATTAATTTGCCAAGTGAACATGCAGAGCATGTTAATTCATCTGATCGAGGAATTTTGACATTTCTTATTGAATGTCCAACTGAATGTGCTATTATTCTTTGTATCATCCCAGTTGCTGGATGCCCCAAACGATCATGCCATAAAATAATCAAATTTTTGTCATCTAACTTCTGGTTAGATACCATATTAATTTCCACGGGTCGTATGTTTATACGATATAACCCCGAAGAGTATGCTGGCAATTTCTCATATATATGTTTCTTGCCATGTTTTTCTGCCATGAGGCATATATACTCCCTTTGATCTGTCGTCATTGTTTCTAGATGATAGCCATTTTGGCGTACATCTTTAAAGCTTATGAGATTTCTTCGAGATTTACTCGAATATAAAGCATTATTTATTATTAATTTTGTTCCATTTGGAAGCATTATACAAGCCTTTCCAGATCCTTCAATTAATTTAGCTGACCCGGAAATGGTGTTTACATTTGCTTGAAACAACTTTAGTTGTGAAAAATATTTTCTATCCTTTAAGATAGTATGTGTTGTTCCACTGTCCAAAAGGCATTGATATTCGGAACTAACTTCAGGCAAATCCATATCTTCATAAGATAAATTTGAGATTAGTTTAGAATAATATCATACAAACTTTTATTGATGATAAATATTTAAAGTAAATGACTAGAAATTTAAAATACAGGATACTAAGAAAATACATTAAAACATAGCATATGTTACATTAGTAGATGGGAAACCTAAGCATTGTTGTTGTTTTCTCCGAGAATGAAATCATTTCCAATTTCAGCATTATCCATGAAATAATCAGATACATCAAGGCTGGGACAAGGAGCATTTTCCACATTAACATAATTTGCTTCTGCATTTTTCTCTTTGCCTTTTACAGAAGCCTGGTAAAGGTCTACCAAATGTTTGGTCGTACGACAAGTACGTCCCCAATGTCCTGTCATGCCACATCTGTAACATGTGTCTTTTCCTTTCGAAGGAGTTTGTTTGTGGCTTCCAGATGACTGTCCCTTCTGTCTTTCAAAATTTTTGAAATTACTGTTTCTTTGAAAATTGTTTCTACCACGACCACGGCCGCGTCCGTCATAATTTCCACGGCCTCTTCCACGACCATTGTAATTTCCACGTCCACCTCTTCGTGTAGCATTTGACTCGGGTGAATAAGAATTTGTTGCATTTCAAAGACCCAGTTGGTCTCAGGTTATGATTTTTCAACAGAAGTTCACTATTTTGTTCCGCAACAAGCAATACACTCATTAATTCATTGAACTTTTTAAAACCTCTTTCACGATACTGTTCTTGCAACAGTATGTTACTTGCATGAAAGGTAGTGAGTGTTTTTTCAATCATCTGTTCATCCGTAACTGGATGATCACAGTATCTCAATATAGACACTATCTCGTGTATGGTTGAATTATAATCAATTACAGATTTGAAATCCTGGAACCGTAAATTCGTCCAGTCAAATAATGCCTTAGGAAGGAGCACCCTTTTGTGGTGTCCAAATCTTTCATTAAGGCAATCCCATAATTATTTGGGATCTTCAACCATCATGTACTCAGTTTTAAGGCCTTCATGTAAATGATGCCTTAACAACACTAAGGCTTTTACCTTATCTTGTTCAGTGATAGGTTTTACAACCGTCATTGCAGAAGGGGTAGCATAAGTTGTTTGACCAAAGGGACTTTTATTTTCTTTAATGGTGTGCTCCAAGCCTTGAGCTTTCAAATTCATCATTGCATCCACTTTCCATTCCAGAAATTTCTTTCCAGATAAATCTAAGATGCTGAACTGTCTTTTCATAAGGTCTCCCATTTTAGCTACAACAAATTACGTGATAATTAGTTTATAATGACAAATTATATGTATAACTCACATGTTTAGTTTTTCCATATTTATAATTAGGTCAATAAAACACGTGATTATTAAATTTAATAATAATAAACCATAAATAATGCAGTCTTTTCTCCCCCTTGGTTTATTATTGTGAGTAATTATATGATTCGGCAGAAATTAATCATGTTAGTTGCAAAAAAAAAAAAAAAAAAACAGCAAAACGACAACAATAACAGTAGTAACAATAATTATAATGATAACGGTAATATTATACAATGATGATTAATAACAACAAACAAACATAATAAAACAAAAACAAGCTTTTAATATACTAAAACGACAAAATAAGTGAGTTTTACTTATACATGATGACAAAAATTAATACTGCTACTAATAAAATTACAAGCGCCGTAATTAGAAGGAAATATTGTTTTATCTTCATTAAATCTTCTACAAAAGTGAAGTTGTGGGTGTTTTGGGAGTTTTGATTGCCGTCGTCGGGGAACATATCGGAGAAGAAAGGGGGTGATAAAATTTTAGGTGATTTTTGGATAAAAAGTGGGAAGGGATAAGGGATTTGTGGTGAAATCGGGGAAAAATCCGTCTTTTATAGAGGTAGGTTTATCCGTTACTGTTCTGTACAACTGTAAAAATATCATATAATAATCTAATGTACTGGCATAAAATTATGGTCTATGTATATATATTTATAATTGTAAAAGGTTATCACACTGGGAATGCAAGCTATAGTGGTCCGAGAGCCCTAATATCTATAAAAGATCATGGGTTCGAAAACGGAAAGAAACACAAAAAGTATGTAAAAGTAAGAAAAATAATAAGTATAAAAGGCTGCATCTTTTTGTTACTCTAGTTAATAATATGCATGCAAAGTTTCTACTAGGCAATTACAATAACTAAAAAATTTACGTAAAATGAGTATGTAATATCAACATGAATCAAACAAAAAAAACATCAACATGAATAAAACAAGAGATGATAGTAATGAATTCACAAGTAAGAGAACTTTCACCGTTGTTTTTGAGGTATATATATAATACAGTAAATGTTTGAGTTTCTGGTATAGAGGATCCCAAATATGGGCAACTATAGAGTATACTCCTCGAAACATTTAAAAGTAGATAGTATTATTTGTTATAAAATTTTATAAGTAGGTATAAATATACCTGACTAGAAACTGGTGCTGATAACGTGTTAAAGTTTTACCGATGGAAAGTTTTATAAAGGAGTAAGAGAAGATGGAGAAAATGATAGTGTATATTGCTCCGGTAAATTTTCTCTTGTGTATGATACTCTTTATATATAACAATGAGTGTTAACTAGGAGTACAATAACTACACACATATGGACATATTAGTTCACAAGGGTTGGACTTATATGTGCATTGCAACATCAAATCAATGATTGGCATTCACATTGTCTTCTAACACTATATGAATACAAAGATATCCATGCAATGTATTTTTTTTAGAGTTGTACAAAAACTGTCCCCTATGGAATAAATGAACATGACAAGACTAGACTACATTAATCGACTCGATCTCTGAAATTTAATTTAATTAATTTTAGTCCAACTTCTTCTTCTTCTTCTTTTTTTTTTTTTTTTTTTTTTTTGAGGGGGAGAGATAGAGTATAAAAACATATTTCCGGACTTCAACCATCAGCTTAAGCTTTTGGTTGAGTTGGTCCACTAACACCCTTTTACTTAGGGGGACTTGTATGTGCAATAATCAGCCATTTTGCACATGCTCAAAGACACTAATTACAATCATTGGAATTGCTCTAATTTACTCATAGTTAAATAACAATTTCTCCTTGAGTAATGAAATTCCAATTGCTAATGATATTGGTTTAATTTGGAAAGCAGGAGTATGATGCAGCGGTAGGTGACATTTCTATAAGGTATTACCGGACTGAATGGGTTGATTTTAGCATGCCATTCTCAGAAACCGGAGGGTCGATGCTAGTACCCTTACGTCTCGTGGCAGGAAATAGAAAGCCCTCATTTCTTACGCGTCTTCCTTCTGGTATTATAGCCGTAACTGTGGCTGTTTGCGGCTTTTCTGCGTCTATCTTAACGTTCTGGTTTTATGCGCGTTGTCAAGGCACGGATTCTGGTAATGAATATAAACTCATCACTCTAGTTTTAGAGAGCGATGACTCCAATCCGTCCTTTTTTTATAGTAGCGTAACCAACAAAAAGGAACGAGTAGTACATCATTATATGTTTCATATGGCTACTAAACACACATGCCATATAACGTATTACTAACTGTTTTATAACTAACGTTATATGGCATGTGTATCACGTAAAAATAAAAAAATAAATAATATTAAGAGGTAAAATTCAAAACTTGGGAGGCCGAAGTCAATCAATATGTGCACACCAACTGTTTTTTAACTAACGTTCGATCAATTTTATAGGCTTATGTTATGTGCTATTGTTTGATCGATATGATGACCAATACAAAAACAATTTTACACTCGCGTTCATGATCCTTAAATAATAACATACCTAATCTTTTTGTGTAGGGGAAACAACTTCAAGACGTACGAGGCTAGTGATTGTGCTATGCTTCCTCATGTTGGTAATCATAACAACTTGTTTTGGTGCAATCATCATCTATTTGCAAGTCGCACCAAGGCAAGTTCCCCTTGTAAACTACAACATGAATGATTTCATAAGAAATGGAAGAAATGTTGGATATCAAAAGGGATCTTTCGTTCGTAATATGCTCATTCAAAGAGGCTTTTTGGAATCACAATTGAAGTCCTATTCCAATGAAAAAGAATTTGTAAATCTACTTTCCAAAGGAAGTAAAGGAGGAGGTGTTGATGCAGCAATTGATGAAACACCGTATCTTAAGCTTTTCGTTGCCGAACGTTGCAATGTTTACACCCTTGTGCCTTCAGCCGCTTTGCATGCCGATGGTTTTGGCTTCGTAAGTCTATTAGCTAATCTCTATCATTAGTTATTCGTGTAGTCAAGTTATTTCGAGTCAATTCATCATTTCGAGTTAAAATTAGGCTATGTGATGATGTGATCTATTTACGTAAGGCTATGTTTGGATAACAAAAAATGGAAGGAAAGGAAGGGAACGGAAAGGGAGGGAAACAAACTTCTTTGTTTGAATAATATGTTGGGGGAGGGAAAGAGAGGGATCCATTTTCCCTCCTCCTTTAATAAAGACCATCCCTTTAAAATTGGAGATATTTGGAGGGAAAATGGAGCTCATCATTTCCTCCACTTTCCCTTCCTTCCCCTTCCTCCTATTTCCTTCCCTTACATTTCCCTTTTAATTTGTTATCCAAACATAGCATAATAGTACGTGTTTATTTGGCTCATTTTCATAAGATATTTTCACTCAAACTTAAACAATGTTCACCTTAGCTTATTTTGACTTATGTGATCTAATCTGAATTTTTTTTTTTTAATGACTCAATCCTAACTCCTTTTTCTAAAAAAAAAACATTTTTTTTTTAATTACACATAAAGGTTGATCTGAAATTAATAGTATTGTCCCTGATTTGAAATAAGTAATACTCTGTACTTTGTACTCCATCCGTTTTTAAATACTTGTCTCACTTTCCTTTTAGCCGTTTTTAAATACATGTTTCATTTCCTTATTTGAAACCTTTTACAATATTTAATTAATTTCTCTCACTAAGTGAACCTAACAATATTAATTCTATATTCTCTCTCCTTCAATTTTCTTCACTATCCTTTTTTTTTTACAATTTTTTTATTATTCCACCAACCTCACTACCTCCATATTTTATTATTTTTTTCAATTTTCCTAAAACTCCGCGCATGGAGAAATGAAGCATAATTGAGTAAGATGAATTTAAACGTGACCATATCTAAGTTATTCATGTGAATGATGGATTTTATACTTGTACATGAAATTTGGTGCAGGCTTTTCGAAAAGTCTCGCGCTGATCTAGTGCGTGATATATTAAAAGTGACAAACAACGATGAACAACTACGTAATATCAAAGACAGGACAATTGGTGATCTGGAATCATGTCGTGAAAATCCAACAGATGCAACTCAACTTATAAATTGGAAACCTAGCAAGTGGATTTTGATAACAGGAATCGCTGGGGTTTTGGCTCTTATGCTCGTCTGTTGTCCTGTGTATTTTGAATGCTACAAGTCAAACACGAGCTACTAGCTAGATCCTTAACAATCAGCCCCTCAATCAATCTATTTGTGATAACCTATATTGTCATGTATGATATGATACGTACGAGTACCATATATTGTAAAAAAGTGACTTTATTATCGATTGTGTACAAAATCATTAATTAATACGGGATACAAATCAACATTACGTTCATTTACAATTTATTTATTTATATTCAAAATTTATCTTTTTATTTGATGATTTTATAGAATTTGATTACTACCTCTGTTATTTTTTATGTGCAACTTTGAGGTATTATTTGTGAGATATAAAATATTTCAAAGTTGCACATAAAATTTAACGGAGGTAGACGTATGAGAATTGTTATAGAATTAGGCTGATCTCCTCCGAATGCCTATAGAGAGGCGCCATGCATCAAGCCAACTATTGGGAAGGTAACTAGCCATGTACCATTGAAGTGAATGTGCCCAAAAGGGTGTACACCTTGCTTCATACCCGATACGCCGGACTGCAGCCACGGCATAATCCTCAGCCGTGGGGATGAACAAGGTTGGTCTCTCGACGGATGCCACATTAAAGGCCATTTTGGTTGCAACATACAATGGTACCTTTGAACACAAATAAGTTAATACTCGTACTACGGAGTAATTAATTAAGGTAATAATTCTATTTTTGATGCAAATTAAGGTAGTAATTCTATAAATGTACTACATTTAATTTGTACTTAAAAGTTTACTATAAGAGGCTTTGTTTTATGTACCTGGCATTGCACATCGACCCCTTGACTCTTGTACTCCACATGAAGACTTCTAGAGAGTTGATCAATATAACTACACACGTATAATTTGGTCCCACGTCACCTCATAAATAATAATCTATATGAAAAAACATTTAATAAAATTTATACAGAGTATTCCAATAGCAATGTGACCTTGTCAAATTCAATTTAAATTTCAGCTAACTTGTCAATGTCAACCCCTTTAATTAGAGGTTAAACAAATCATAATTCTAATCTTAATTTGGATTAATTACAACTATTTTTTATGTGGATAGATTACCTAGTCGGATCAGTAATGATGTCGTCGGTATACATCAACGATCTTGCTAACGAACACCCTCGAGATGATAAATATATATATGACATAAATATATTGCTTAAAACAATGCTCCGTATAAATAAAATACATGTTATAATTATGTGTCAATATCAATCGGTATTTTTTTTTTTTTTTTTTTTTTTTGACGAGGTCAATCGGTATAGTTATTACTGCATATTTGTTTTACTTTAAAATCTCCACTTTTATTTTTCTAACCTAATGCTTCCAAAGGTGCTCCTTAACTTAAATTAGTCCTTAACTCAATATATGATTGCATCCAAAACACGTTGCATATAAACATGCCACAGTTGTGGAAGTAAGGCCAATTTAATGGATCCTCATTTAATAATATTTGGCGGTTGAGAGTTGGAGCAATAATTAGATATAATTCCATTGGAACGAATAAGGTGGCTAACTAGCTACTAAATGTGAATGCGTTAACATTTCTTTGTCTACAATTTTAATTAGTCCAAATGCCGTTTGTCATTTTCTTTTACTAACATGTTGGTAATATATTCAATCTTAAATCCTTAATTACTTTTATGAAATAGATGGGTAACCACTGACAAACCAACTTTTATACTCCGATCCGTACCAAGTATCTCTTAACCTTTTTCGAATTCAAGGGAGGATACTAGTTTATTTAACTTTATTACTTATTACCTGTCTCTAAATTATATTCTTACTTTTTTCTATTATGTGAGGAATAAATGCTAGAAGTAGAAATGTAATTTAAAGAAGTAGCACGAATAATAGATAATACTTTAAACGTTTTATAATAATTGACGCAATCTAATTTGACACACATGTTAATCCACTATTTGGCTGTTACACCTCTTTACATACAAAGATAACCATTTGATTGTTACACACTTACACCTCAATCACGGAGTACATACAAGTAAAAAGTTATACTCCGTGTCTCCGTGTGTAGAAGTTATGATAAAGCATTATTCCCTTCGTTTTTTTAAGTGCCCCATACCCTTGGCACATTTAGGTAAATGAATAAAATAGTATAAGTGGATATGATTAAGAATAAAAAAAAATTGAAAAAGTAATAGATAGAAATATGAATGGGGACCACTAAAAATAATGTGTGAGAGAAAAAATTTTATAAAATGATAGTGAGGTTAAAAAAAAGAGATAATATATAAGGTGAGTGGGGTTTCCAATTTTGATAATGGGGCACTTGAAAAAAAAACGGCTGCTTATGAGAAGTGAAGCACTTAAAAAAAAATAGAGGAAGTATTTCGGATAATCATGTATTTATGTATTTCCTTATTGTAAATGATACTTCTTCCATTTTTAAATACTGTTCCACTTTCTTTTTTCGGTCGTTTTAAAATACTTGCTCCATTTCCTTATTTGGAAAGCTTCTAGGGGATCCAACATAAATCATATTTTATTAATTTTGTATTCTATCTCCTCTAATTCTCTCCACTGCTTTTGCTTTTTACAATTTTTTATTTTTCTATCTACCCCACTACCTCGGTACCTCTATATTTTATTACTTTCTCCAATTTCTCTTAAAACTCCGCGGATGGAGATATGGAATAAGTATTTAAAAACGGAGGGAGTAACATAATGTTAGAAGAAAGTACTTCATCTTTTTTTTTTCACTTGAATCGTTTTGACTTTTACACTATTCAGTATTTACCAACCCTTCTTTGACCATCTTTTGTGAATTATATGTTAGGAAAAACATATCTATGTGAAAATTTGTTAGAATTGTTTCAATAAGTATTGTCATAAAATATAACTTGTAATTTTTATTTAAACGGAATTAAAATTATTAATGGTTAAAATTATTTATTAGCAAACATGGTCAAATAAAAAAAAATGGAAGAAGTATATACTGTACGAAACAGTGAAACACGTAAAACTAAGAGCAAAAGCAATTACTAAACTAAGAGCAAAAGCAATTACTACCTCCGTGACAGGTTATGTGCAACGATTTGACATAAAGCAGAAAGGGAAAATGTCTAATCATTGCACATAACCTGTACGTAACGGAGGTAGTAGATAAAATTTAATAATTGTACTTACCCTTTAGTAGCAGCATAAATGGCATAAAGAGGATGAGAAGGCACAACAATAGACGCACCAGAACCAATATTTATAATTGCACCTTTCCTTTTTTGTAACATATTAGGCAAAATTGCTTTAGTAACTCCATTTATAGATCCAACATTTACTCGCAAAATCTTCATCCATGTATCTTCATCTATTTCATGAAAATACATAGCTTTTGGATATGTTATTCCCACATTATTAACCAAAACTCCAACATCTAACCCTTTAACAACACTCTTAACCTCTTTTGTAACATATGATATGTCCCTTGAAAAATCTATTGCCACCATTTTGATGTTTATGTTAGGGAACTTATGTTTGATATCACAAGCGACATGTTCAAGTTTGGTTGCACTACGACTAACAAGGATGAGGTTGAGGCCATGAGCCGCGAGCCGGTGATTAGTGCCCATGAACCATAGGTTTTTTTAAGGTCTTTTGGGGGTCTAAGGAAGGATATGTATGTCCATTTTAGGAGACATAATGTGTGTTTGAAAATGGAGAGGATGCCTAAGAATGAAAGAAGGGAAATACATAGAGGTTGGGTTAGAAGGAGGTCATTGCAAGCTTGAAGCATGGTTTATTGTTGGTTAAAGAGAACACATTCTTAAAAAAAATTCATGGAGGTACCTATACAATACATTTAATTATGTCCCCTTCAATAAGTAAACGTCCTCTATTAATTGCTCCATTTAATTATGAGTAGACTTGATCAATGTATGATGGTACTCTTCTATTTACATGAACTCCTTCCATTAACTATTATGATTTTCTTTGTGGTAGTCGTAATAGACATGGTGTTGCTTACAAGTTACAACTACTTCCTCTGATTTTTATTGGATGCTCATTTTGAAATTGCTAACTCCTAGGCAATGTTTGGAGTAGAGAGAAATAAAGAGAATTTATTGATTAAAAGAAAAAGTGATGCATTTATATTGAAACTTCCATATCTAATAAAAAAACCAATGAAGTATAAAGAAACAGAGAATACTCATTAGATTGTCTCAAATTGGTGCACTAAAGACCTATTCTCTTCAGCTTAATTTCAGTTCTATTTAGTTCTTAATTTTCTTCTTTCATAAACAATTCATTTCAATAAATCAGAATATGCCCTAAGTTAAAGACAAAGAAACTTAATCTCCCGAAATCTCATAAATCCCCCCCCCCCAATATTATACTCCGTATTAATTTTTCTCAATATTCTAATGGTCCTTGTACATATTCACACACCCTTTATTTGTGAATATAATACTCCTCCACTTACCTTTTTATTAGCATTTTTAATTTACCTATTCACCCACGCACTCGCGTGATATTAATAATCAAATACTAGTAAATTAAGTATTGAACTATGCAAAATGAAATGATGTACTTAGGCTCTGTTCTTTTGAGCTTCTGGGCAGAACAGAGCAGGGGTCAGCAGAGCGGAGTAGATTAAATTTCAGCAGAGCCGAACAGAGCAGAGCAGAGCAGATTTCAACATTATTATTATTATTATTATTATTATTATTATTATTATTATTATTATTATTATTATTATTATTATTATTATTATTATTATTATTATTATTATTATTATTATTATTATTATTATTATTATTATTATTATTATTATTATTATTATTATTATTATTATTATTATTATTATTATTATTATTATTATTATTATTATTATTATTATTATTATTATTATTATTATTATTATTATTATTATTATTATTATTATTATTATTATTATTATTATTATTATTATTATTATTATTATTATTATTATTATTATTATTATTATTATTATTATTATTATTATTATTATTATTATTATTATTATTATTATTATTATTATTATTATTATTATTATTATTATTATTATTATTATTATTATTATTATTATTATTATTATTATTATTATTATTATTATTATTATTATTATTATTATTATTATTATTATTATTATTATTATTATTATTATTATTATTATTATTATTATTATTATTATTATTATTATTATTATTATTATTATTATTATTATTATTATTATTATTATTATTATTATTATTATTATTATTATTATTATTATTATTATTATTATTATTATTATTATTATTATTATTATTATTATTATTATTATTATTATTATTATTATTATTATTATTATTATTATTATTATTATTATTATTATTATTATTATTATTATTATTATTATTATTATTATTATTATTATTATTATTATTATTATTATTATTATTATTATTATTATTATTATTATTATTATTATTATTATTATTATTATTATTATTATTATTATTATTATTATTATTATTATTATTATTATTATTATTATTATTATTATTATTATTATTATTATTATTATTATTATTATTATTATTATTATTATTATTATTATTATTATTATTATTATTATTATTATTATTATTATTATTATTATTATTATTATTATTATTATTATTATTATTATTATTATTATTATTATTATTATTATTATTATTATTATTATTATTATTATTATTATTATTATTATTATTATTATTATTATTATTATTATTATTATTATTATTATTATTATTATTATTATTATTATTATTATTATTATTATTATTATTATTATTATTATTATTATTATTATTATTATTATTATTATTATTATTATTATTATTATTATTATTATTATTATTATTATTATTATTATTATTATTATTATTATTATTATTATTATTATTATTATTATTATTATTATTATTATTATTATTATTATTATTATTATTATTATTATTATTATTATTATTATTATTATTATTATTATTATTATTATTATTATTATTATTATTATTATTATTATTATTATTATTATTATTATTATTATTATTATTATTATTATTATCATTATCATTATCATTATTATTATCATCTCAAAAATAGACAAAGTCATACAACCTACAAAAAATTAGTGGGAAGCCGAGATACAATTTGGGCCCCCACTCCTCTAGCTATCGCAAATCCTATCCTAGTGAAGATATGAGCTACAGCACGTGCCCCAATGTCCTGAGTCTTCGAGAACTTCTGGATTCGCTTCAGCAATGTAATAGCCTCCTTTTCTAACTCCCCAAGAGAAGAGAAAGAGAAAGGAAGGAAGCCATATCCAATTGCTCGACAACTGGATTCGTACTTGACCCGCTTCCGATTGGCCGCATCATTCACTACTCGTCCAGGAACAAAGCCAGATAGCCCAGACTGTGTCAAAGGAGAAGACCCTGTCAAGTCTACGCAGACATCGCGACCACGATCCCAGAAATAAAGTAACACATCTGTAGGTCTGAGGACCCCGTCGTTCCCTCCAGATAACCCAATGTCCACCTCCTTTCGAGCTGAAATCCCTGACCGATAACAAACATCAACAAGGGTATCCCGAACAACATTATGTCGATGTTTAATGCCCACAATACCAGCACAAGACACCGCATGATCACCAAAAATATCCCCAGCAAAAACCCTCGAACAAGTAGAGCACGACATCGTGATAGAGAACAATGGAACACCCAACCGGTAGCACAACACACAACGATAAGTCTTGGCATTCATCGTTTGACCCAAACCCGCAATAGGGACTGCCCGAAGCCAAGCATAGGTGTGATCTCCCTGCTGTGATTTCCGTAATGCTGATTGTCGAGAAGTTAAAGAATAAGCAGATTCTGCAGAAGCGGTAACCTTTGTGAAATATATATCTGTCAATTTCTTCATGAGTTTAGGGACAGCGACCTCACTAGGATTACTCAAAATGTCAGACTCCACTGTTCCATTAAACAAAACCAACGCGTCCTCAAAGGCTCGTCCAAGACAGACAATGTCAGCATGTCGTAGAAGTTGTGTTTGCAAACCAGCAGACTGCAACCGAGAAGCAAGAAAAGCACAGTGACGAACATCACCATCAGAATAAACACCAAGCCCTCCAAACGCAAATGGTAAGGTGGCAAGCCGCCACTGCCAATCGCCAAACCCAGGCCCCAAAGCAGTAACAATAAGCTTCAAAGAAGATCAAAGAGCCCCATCGAAAGTGCGCTGAGCCGCCTCAAAAGTACTAGGAGGACAAATACGTAATGCAAAGTAAAGTTTAGAAACTCCGGTACATGCCCTAAGTAACAACATCTCACATTGAGGATCATCCAGCATAGCGACCTTATCCATAAGGGCAATGGTCTTGGTCACTCTCTGCATCACAAGCTCACCACTAAAACCAGAATCGGAACTAGCGGGACCACCAAGCAACTTAACACCACGCAAAGGTCGAGCAATATTAGGTGGAAAGACACCCACAAGCCTGCTTCTAGGGTCTTCTATAGGCCAGAAAACTTCAGTCTTTTCCACGTTAAGACGTAACCCAGAACGAGGTCCTTCCTCCATAATCCGTTGCAGAACCTACCCCACCACCAATGTGTCACTAATAATCGTGTCGTCATCTAAATACCAAGCCTGAAGACATACATCAAAAGTCTCTCTGATTTTACACACTAGGGGTTATAAAACCAAAGAAAAAAGCAAAGGACCAAGGGGATCACCCTGCTGCACCCCTTGAGACGACCATAAGGTTTGGTCCCCATAATACAATCTGACTGGATTGGAATAGCAAAATTCAACCCATCGCGAAATGCCCGGACAACGGCGACGTACCTCGCGTAACATGACCGAACGATCAACTAGATTGAAGGCGTTTTGAAAATCCACCAACAACATAGAAAGACCTAAATCAGAACCACGGTCCTCAATCAACAGATTCACTGCATGAAGAATTGCCTCCCCACCTGAAGAAACCCCAACACCAAATTGAAGGCCATCAAAGCAACTCCCTAAAGACTGACCAACCATAACAGCACCCACCTTCGAAAATAGACGTCGCCAAACCGTACCCACGGCAATAGGACGAATACCACCACCGGGCTTGACAAGTGGTGTAAGAGGAGCACTAGCAATGTACTCTCCTTATTCCATAGGACATCTTCCAGCTAGAAAGAGATTAACCACCCCGGTAATAGAGTCAACCAACTCATATGAGACTGCCACAGCTGCACCACTCAAGCAATCCATAAGATGTTGAGCAAGCAAACCATCCCTACCACATGATGTCCCACGAGGGAAACTCTTAATCCGATCCAAAACAACAGCAGAAGTCGTAACGAGATGAAGGTGATCAACAGGTATATCAGGCAAGGATGGAGCTAGAGACGAAGGGTGCTTTGACTGTAAATCCGCAAGAGTGGCATCATTATAAGGAGCAACGCCTGAAGAAGAAAGAATCCGGACTGCAGCGGTGTAATGGCCATCGCATATCTTCCTACGACACTGCTTATTATTATTATTATTATTATTATTATTATTATTATTATTATTATTATTATTATTATTATTATTATTATTATTATTATTATTATTATTATTATTATTATTATTATTATTATTATTATTATTATTATTATTATTATTATTATTATTATTATTATTATTATTATTATTATTATTATTATTATTATTATTATTATTATTAATTATTATTATTATTATTATTATTATTATTATTATTATTATTATTATTATTATTATTATTATTATTATTATTATTATTATTATTATTATTATTATTATTATTATTATTATTATTATTATTATTATTATTATTATTATTATTATTATTATTATTATTATTATTATTATTATTATTATTATTATTATTATTATTATTATTATTATTATTATTATTATTATTATTATTATTATTATTATTATTATTATTATTATTATTATTATTATTATTATTATTATTATTATTATTATTATTATTATTATTATTATTATTATTATTATTATTATTATTATTATTATTATTATTATTATTATTATTATTATTATTATTATTATTATTATTATTATTATTATTATTATTATTATTATTATTATTATTATTATTATTATTATTATTATTATTATTATTATTATTATTATTATTATTATTATTATTATTATTATTATTATTATTATTATTATTATTATTATTATTATTATTATTATTATTATTATTATTATTATATTATTATTATTATTATAATAATAATAATTATTATTATTATTATTATTATTATTATTATTATTATTATTATTATTATTATTATTATTATTATTATTATTATTATTATTATTATTATTATTATTATTATTATTATTATTATTATTATTATTATTATTATTATTATTATTATTATTATTATTATTATTATTATTATTATTATTATTATTATTATTATTATTATTATTATTATTATTATTATTATTATTATTATTATTATTATTATTATTATTATTATTATTATTATTATTATTATTATTATTATTATTATTATTATTATTATTATTATTATTATTATTATTATTATTATTATTATTATTATTATTATTATTATTATTATTATTATTATTATTATTATTATTATTATTATTATTATTATTATTATTATTATTATTATTATTATTATTATTATTATTATTATTATTATTATTATTATTATTATTATTATTATTATTATTATTATTATTATTATTATTATTATTATTATTATTATTATTATTATTATTATTATTATTATTATTATTATTATTATTATTATTATTATTATTATTATTATTATTATTATTATTATTATTATTATTATTATTATTATTATTATTATTATTATTATTATTATTATTATTATTATTATTATTATTATTATTATTATTATTATTATTATTATTATTATTATTATTATTATTATTATTATTATTATTATTATTATTATTATTATTATTATTATTATTATTATTATTATTATTATTATTATTATTATTATTATTATTATTATTATTATTATTATTATTATTATTATTATTATTATTATTATTATTATTATTATTATTATTATTATTATTATTATTATTATTATTATTACTATTATTACTATTACTATTACTATTATTAAGTGCATATACCATTGATTTAGGTGAGTGAAAACATAAATATATGTATACCATATTTAACATATGTTAATAGTAGAAACATATATCAATGAACTAACAATCAATACCCACATACATAAACTGTTTTTACAAATTGTGATTATAATATCAAATATTTATAAAAAGAAATTGTTATTAATTGTTATTATTATTTTTTATTTTTTGAAAGAATTGTTATAATTATTAGAAATTATTAATTAATAATATTATTAAATATTAATTCTTAATAGTTTGGATTATTAAATATTAATAATGATAACTATTATTAATTATTATTATGAATAATAAATATTAATTATTATTAATAATTATTAAAATTATTTTTAATATTTATAATTATTTTTAATATTAATAATTATTATAATTATTCAAAATAATAAATTATTATCATCAATACAATATTAATTATTATTATTGTTATTATTAATTATTATTTGAAAATAAAGCAGAGCATAACAGAGCAGATTTCTTTTGAGCAGAGCAGAACAGAGCAGCTCTAAAGAACGGGTCCTTAAATGGTTTACAAAAGGAGTAAAACTTTGCTTATAGACTGAGTACGATACCAATATGATAAAAGGGAGAGATAAATGTAAGAGAGAATACTAAACTTTATAAATTTGGAATTGTATAGCAATAAATCAATCAAGCAATGCTATAAACAAAATGTTGCGTGCCTGCAATATAGAACACAGTTATACAATGAGAAGAATTGACAATATTAACTTACATTCGGGAGTATTATGTACGTTAATTAGAAAGTTAACCTCATGGTCTTGCATAAGAAAAATGCAGAAACTCCTTTCCAATAACTCAGGGGAGCTTTATATCACATCATTTACTTTTAAAATACCCGCGATTACAGCAAACCTGCTTTATGCAGCGGATGATATATACTCCCAACCATTCTTCTAGTTTTCGATTTTCGGGATCATCATGTTGGTGGAGATGCGGCAATATCATTGTGATTTGTGAGGCTATAGATATGGAAAGTATCCAACCTTGATCACGATCGTTGTGATGGCATAAGATTGTCTTGGTGAAATGGATCATCAGCGGCATGAACATAGCTGAGTCTTGGAGTGACATTCCAGCTCATAGCCAACTCCAAATCATGTCCATTTGCTTTTGCTCCAGCTTCTTGAAGTTTCATGTAATACACGGATGACCAGTATTCCCTAACCAAGTTCTTTCGAAAAGGAAATCAAAAGGTGGTTAGTCACTTAGTCCCTCATGTTCAGAACAAAGAGGTATTTCTATATCAGTGGGATTTTAATGCTGTAAAACTAAGCAAGAAATATCTTACCGTTTTTATCAATTGCAATAGCTCATTGAGTGCAGTATTGAATAAATCGGGGTGAGCAAGATCAGCAGAATTCAAAATTTGTTGTCGAGTCCGGTGGGATATGTTCACCTCCATAGGAGACCCTGGCATTGAATAGTTACCCATATTATGAAGTTTCCAGGAGCAAGCAAGAATTGATAAATAGGTATCAAGTCCATATATATCTAATTTTAAAGTACAGGGTCAAATAAAATTTCCTCATCTACCAGCTTACTGCTGTCAACCAAATATAAACAGGAGATGATTCAAAGCTTGTGCAAACAATGAAGCTTACTGCAGCACAAGCCCTATTAAAAAAAAGTACATCAATGGGTCTAGGCCTTGTTTTCTTCACTTGAAAACTCTTCGATATCTAAATTATAGAGCTTATCCCTGAACTAAACTCATCTAAATTAAATTTCATTTCATAGCCCTGTGTGCGTGTTTTCAACATAATATATAATCCTGAACTGAAGCCTTATACTGAATTTACTATTTCTAAACGGTTTGAACTTCATAGGCCTTGTATTTAATGATCTGAAATTATGTGAGCTCAACTCATTTTCAGGAAGAAAAAAAAGGAAAAAAAAAAAAAAGGCAAAAAGCAGGACCTAGCATATTCACTACAAGCAGTATTAATAAAAAAAAAATAAGACTGCAAATTTCTTAATTAGCCCAGACACTAATATTTGCATTCGTATGAAGTGTACAAGAATAGCTTGAGAAAGATAAGCAACAGTTTTGGCCACTAACTAGATTAACAAAACGAAGGTTGTTATCAATTTAACTGAATTCTTTACTAGAAGATCAAAAGATGAATGAATAATCTTTTTGAGTCTTGACTCACCTGCAACAATGTATTTCTGAATAATGTGCCTTGCCATGTAGATTCTTCTTACGGAGTCATCTGCAGGTAATTCTCCAAGCTCCAGCACTTCCTCATAAAAGTGGACACTCTCCCCAGCCAAACAACTGCAGCTCAAAAATATTAACACTCATTGTCCTCTAAACAGTCATTCAAGAATGCTAAAATGACATTGTTTATTGATCAATAATTCATTTTAAAACTGTATAACTTTATTTGGATAGCCAATGTGTATAGCACTCCAATAATTACTAGGTAATCTATTCATGGCGACATTTGAAAATTTATGGAAAATTTAGAGAAAAGACATCTTAAATCAAAGCTTCAGAAAAGAACCTGTCAGCAAAAGCCATAAAGGATTGTCGGAATCTTTTATCCAAAAGAAGCTTATCAAGAGGTTCATTGCAGTCAATGGCCATTGATCGTCTCTGTAGCTGAATTTCATAGCCAGGGATGCCTAAAGCCTGACCCATGCTTTCGTATCTGGGGCCCTCCCTTTTCCTCAAGCTGATTTGTGAGAGAAGTGGTTGTGAGCTTGAATAAGAGAAGAATGCCAGTATGAATATACTTGTCTGTGGACCACAAGATTTGCCTGAAAACATTAGTCGACTAAACTATAAGATGAGCTTCAGTTAAAGTGAGATGCAGACTTATATGGTCACACCCACAGCCCAGCAAGGAAGAATAAGTTGCATACCATTAATGCAAGCAGAAACCTAGAGCCAACTCGAAGCCATTCAACATCTTCATGAATTTCATTCAGAATATACGCGACAACCCAGAAAACTGAAATTCAACCAACATAATAAGACAATAAAGAAATCAATTGTGATATTTCAAGCATGAATATACAGTTGGCCATATCATCCATTTAACTGTACTCACTGCACATGTATCATCTAGTTAACTATATCACTCACTGCACATCGTAAGCCAATGAAAAAGCTAGATAAGAAGAGGCAAGCATACCAAGAGAAAAGGTAGAAACAACTACACCTCGCCAAAGGTCTTTGAGTTCATCAAATCTGAAATTCACATGCTGAATGGACCTTGTCAACCCAACAAATATAACAACGTATATAGAGTGTAGGACCATCGATGGAGTGACCCACCGAGCAGACATTTGACACCTGTAGTTCAATGGTTGCTTCAGTTGTATAACTGCACCAGAATATGCGTAGTGTTGAAAAAAATCAATTATAAATGGCAGAATATCATGTCAATCCAATATGCAAAGAAAAACTAAAGTAAGAAACAATTAAGCAGAATAGTGACGTAAAATTCAGTTTCAGATTAAATGACTTTGACACAATCAGCATCTTACTGAAGGATGCAACAACCTTAAAAACCCTTTAAACATTAAGGAAGAGGTCAAGCCTACAGCCAACAGCAGACACTAGAGCTAAACCATACTCCATGTATCGTATGTTCATTTGTCTTCCTCTGAGATTGTTAGAATTTTGAGATACATTTTACCGCACAAAAGTCCTTGATATGCAAATAAAGTCTCCCTTTTTGTGCAATTACCCACATGACATATTGTCATCCCTACCAAAAACAAAAATCGAGCCCACATTTACTACGAAGAAGTGATTGATACTGGATACTGACCACAGTGGCAGATGTTTGATCTATTAAAATAGAGAAATAAAAACAATAAACTTGGTCAATCAGATCAGTTCACTTACTAGCAGCTCCAGCAATCCAAGGGAGAAGAACCAATGGGAGAATAATATGTGACCTTATAGGTGGTAATCGCTTCCTGAGACATAAGAATTCTGAAAGTTAAGCCATATCCCAAGATTGGCTAGAAAAGACACCCAAGATAAGCTTCCATCAGAACCTATATTACTTCATCACTACAAGAGTACAAAGTAAACAGGAGGATTTACATGGCTATCTCATACTCCTACGATTTTATCATTGTAACTTAATATTTCATGTTTTTAAGTTTGACTTACTTGACAAAAATGAAATAGAGATGGTAGACTTGTACAATGCGACAGCTAAGCAATAAACCAAATCCGAACGGTCCTTCAAGCCAAACTGTAGGCAAATAGCTCAAAGAAAGTTAGATTTGCACAAAGCTGAGAAAACAAAAATATTTCAACATATGATGATAGTATATACTACCTGCCCACATATAGCAAGACTGCCACCATTGCCTTCTTTCAATGCTGATCAAATTGACTGACATCTATGATGAATCGTGCAAAACAACTTGCAAGTTAGAATAAACATAGCAAATCAAACATCTAGCAAAATTCACCACAATGTACATGCATCCTCACCACAACCGATACCAAAAGGTCCAAGCTAGCAAGAATCTGTACGATCGGGACCCAAAATGCACTGCCTTTCGGAATTGACAGCTTGTGATACAGGAACGGAAATGCTGAACGGGCAAGAAGCCTGTACAGAGAAGCCAAATATTTACAGCATAAGCAAACATACTGCCAAGCCATCAAGACATAATAGCAAGCCTAACTTCAAAGCATTGGCAACTTATTAAAGTCTTGGGGGATGGTTCAGTACCCAAGACCTCAGATCGAATCCTATCTACATTACTGTCACTACATAGCAAAGACAACAAATACACCCAGCAACAGTAGATTGAACAAAAATTTCAGATAAATCAACAAATTTTATTAACTGAATAAAGATTTTGGATTTTCTATAGTAGCATTACCCTAGAGACTAGAAATTAACCAGGAATAACCAAACCAATTCAAGTAATCCATCAACTTTTAAGATAAAATTAACAAACAAAAAAAACCCAAAAAAAACTCAGAAAAAATCAAAACATGTTTAAAGAAACACATTTTACAGACAGGTTCATAATAGACATAATTAAGTTAAATTAACACAAACAAGCAAGAATCATTGAAACAAAAGTTGACCCATTGAAGAAAAAACTAGCTATTAAAAGGGTTTAAATTAATATTGATGAATTAATTACAACTAATACAAAAAATGAAAGAAACTGATTAAAAAAAAAAAGGGAAAAGTTAGAACATACAGAAAAAGAGAAAGGGCAGATACAGAAACAGCAACATAGTCACTTGGGCAACCTCCAGATTCTGCACATCCTTTCATTTTCATGAATCTTAATACTAACAATTGAACTTAATCATATCTCTAATGTTGCTGCTGTAAATCAGATGATTCAGCTTCCAATTTTCTCTCTCTCTCTCTTTTTTTTTTCTCTGCTGAGTTTTTTGAGTGAACACAGTCAATGGTCATAAACGTCAATTTCAACGTTTGTTAAATGTTATTTTATGTTTATTCCATTGAAAAATCTGATAATCTGGTATAACGTGATTGGCACATGCTCTTCTAGAAGGAAAGGAGGTGGTGGTGGCCGGTGGATCGGTTTGGTAAGGGAGAAGCTTTTGGGAGTATGTTTGGTCAAGAGAGGTTTAAAGTTTTAACTTGAGAGCAGTGAGTCAGTGACGGATCCAGAAATTTATTAATAGGTCAAAAATAAGCTTCCAACTTTAGCATACCAACATACTTCCTTCATTCCAAATTACACGACATGTTTGTTTTACTATGTTTGCCAATGCAAAAGTTCAGTTTAATATATCTTTAATTGACAAATTCATACTTCGTATATTTTCTGAAATCTCATATCCCTAACATTAATTATATTATTATACAAAAAAATACTTAAAATTGACTAGTCATATTAAATAAGTACACATTAAATGAATCTAACAAGATCTCACATTACTATGTTTTTTTATACCTATAAATCATAAATATTAGTCAAAATAAAGTTAATAATGAATAGTGTCAAAAGTTAAAACGTATCATCTTATTTATAACGGAGGAAGTACAAAACAATAAAATGTCCAAAGTATATAAAAAAAAATTACCGGAATCCAACAACCTTTACCGGCGGCAAGGAGGCATCGGAGGGCGGCGGCAAGGTTCATAAAACTGAATCCCAATTGGCAAGGTATGTTTTTTTGCTTCAATGGTATCCTTGAGTTGGAGATAGAAAATTAAAAAGGGGCTTTTAGGCGAGTGCGTGGTTCCTGCAGGCGGATGCACGATCCACATGGTGCATCCCTTAAAAAAAATAAATAAATAAAAAACGGAAAGAACATTGTATAGAAATGTAAAGAACATTTAGTTATAATGAAAATAACATGTTATAAAATTGTATAGAAATGTAAAGAAAATTCAGTTCGTTAAATTGAAAAGAACATGTTATAGAATGTTAAATAATGTTCTTTATCTTCATGTTCTTTGAGTGTAAGTATAATGTACTTTTATTTGTGACATAATGTTAATTGTTAATTCGGGGTCGGGCTGGCCCTTAACCTAATATCTTGTGCCCAAACCCGGGAAATATAGCGGGCTTTTCGGGGTTTTTTCGGGTCGGGTTTGGATTTTTAACTAAAAATGCATTTTTAGGCTTGCCCAAACCCGCCTTATTTTTGGGCCGGATCGGGCCGGGCTGAAGTTGACCACCTCTAAATATCATGTTCTTTATTAATATTATGGATGTTCTTTAAATATATATAAAGAACATAAAGTTTATTTTTTTTTTTTACAAAATAGCTATATGTTCTTTACGACTATACGTTCATTACAATACAACTATATGTGATGTTCTTTATAAAATAGTTAGATATTCTTTATAAAATAGTTAGATGTTCTTTATAAAATAATTGTATGTTCTAACTGAACAACTAAATGTTCATTTCGCCTTTTTTTAAAAAAAAAACGGATGCACGGAGTATTATGCATCAGCCTCCATGGAAAAAAAAAATTCACTATTAGGATTTACGGAGTATAAAAATGCATGAAGCTTCTTGTGTGTGGCTGGCCACACCATGTGGCCACTTGTTATTTAACAAAGTAGCCGCTATAACACAGATCCGGTAACCCCTTGTAATAATGACCAAATAACTCCTATAACACTGACGAGTTAGCTCTGTAAAATTGAACAAGTAATCCCTATAAACTGATTGTAAGTATTAAATTGAACGAGTAATACATTTATATGGTGAAAAATCTTGTTCTTTTTCAAGATATATAAAACGCTAATAACTCCAATATCAGTTTAAGGAAAAAATCATCTACCTCTTTCCTTAATTTCTAATCTTACAAAAATATGCTAATATGAATCAATAATGTTGACCTATTTGTCCAATTATAACTCGCTAATTAAGCCAAAAACTGTATCTTAAACTTGAACAAGCTGTTGGATATTCATAGGAAGGCAAACATCAAAGCCACTGATACACTGAGTTGCAATAACAGAATATGTTGCTTGAGTTAGATGATAGCCATCCCAAAAGTAGTGCTCGTCGGGGGCTAAGCATGGTGATTCCGCCGGTATGCACGACAATGTACCATTTCCCCATGTATTGCAACACGGATTACTACTATCTCTTAACCCTGCAACATTACATGTTATTGGGATATTATGAAATATTAGGAGATAATAGTGAATATATTTTGTTATACGATAATATTGTAGAGAATATTTGGGGTATATCTTGACCTTGTCGTCCAAGTATACCTAGGTTATTTATATTGTATGTGACCGTTCATATTGAATGAGAAAATACAGAGAGAATTATTCATTATATTTTATCACATGTACCTAAGTCAATTCGAAGTTCATTCATTTTAAAATAGCTATCGTCAATAATACTTTTTTTTTTTTTTGACGGGAAATGCTCTCCATATTATTAAGCATCAAAGTGGCTCAAATCAGCCAACACATCGTCAATAATACTTGGCCTATAGGGCACATTAAAACTATATTGCATTTGAAATATTTAAAAAGGTTTATAAAATGTTGACATACCGTATTTTGTAGGATTGATGATAGCATCGTATCCTAGTCCATGTGCTTTTCCGAAAATAAAATGTGAGTCTGGGAGAGTAGTAGTTAAATTTTCGAGCAATAATCCAAGTTGAGTGTTAAACATATTAACGATTTCATTTTTATTTTCATCGCATTTTCCATTTAGCTTTGAACTCTTAACAATTGATGGAATGCAACCAATTGGACCTAGCTCAAACACCAGAATCTTCCTTGCTCCAAAATTATAGAGATTCTGCAATTTTAAAAACAAAAATTTATGTATCATATATTACTAGTATTAGTGAAAAGCTAACTTTTAAAATGATGCAATAAATCAATAATTTAAAACTAATGATAAGTAAATGTAAATTTTAGACTTTGGTACGTACACAATGTATTTCTCGGCTATAATCTCATTACTATACAATTTAAAATAAATAATGTATGTAAAAATTGATAAGAATACCTGTAATTTTAGTGATAATGTATCAATGAGGAGTTGTGCAAATTGTTGAGGATTATATTGTTTCCTTGTCTGAAAAAGACCAAAATAAGTGTTGATGTAATCGTTATTTCCCACTGAGAAAATGAAAATAGATTTGGCCATGTGTTGGGAAAGCTCGGCTGAGCTTTTGTATTTTGAGGACAACTCTATTTCAACTGTCTCTTTGAACATTTTTATTTGTTCATCCAAATTCAAGCATTCACCCTGTAAAATAAAAGACGTGTGTTTAAATATAAATTATCTTTAATTACGACTTTGTGTGTATATCAATAAAAATTAATACTTAACATTACAATTTAATACAAATTTGACAAAATTTTATAAAGTTTGAATTCACAAATTATATGATAATCTTGAGAGATTGTTACATACACCTGAGTATATCGTACACCCGTGAGTATTTTGCTTCCATTTAGATGATTGTTTTTCTTTATTTTGTCAACTTATACTAAATCCTCCCATGACACTTGTCATTATTTTTTTATTTTTTATTTTTTATTTTTTTTTTTGCAAGATCAATAAGTTAACTATTTATACCTGATGATATACAATATTTTCTTTTAATTTGACAATCATATTTTATATACTATATGTTTGGGTACTATAATGGGTAGGCCCCATTATAGCCTCAGGCCCCATTATAGCCTCATAAGACCAAAGGGCCTAAAAGGTCCAAATAAGTCTTACATTGCTTGGGTCCAAAAGCCCACTCATAACCTCTATATATACCCTACTTAGGGCAAAGGTAAATGGGGTTGGTCACTCTTACATTAAGATGACCATGAAATACCTCTCTCACCTCAAAAAACCTCTCTCAAAAATATCCATTGTTGGCACTAACTTGAGCGTCGGAGGCTCCGCCCCGGGGTCCACACCCGGGGCTCGGAGTTCATTTTGCAGGTCCGACGAAGGCCCACATCCGAGGCACATCAGCAGCCCAATGGGGCCCGGTTAGCCATTTTTTGCCGAAACAATTTGGCGCCGTCTGTGGTGATCCGAGTACACTACCCATGAAAATCCACTAGTTCATACCTACCGTGTTCCACCATGAAAATGGGTCAAATTTTCTAGTAAGTTTATCCCAAAATCTAATAAACCACCGTATTTTTCTTCAGTTTAAACCGCATTAAAGACTGAAGCAAGGCATCTTTTGTGAGTAATTCAATTGAATTACCCACTTGGCCATAAATTCATGGAATTTTGGTCAGATCCCACTCTTGAATACTCTCATGCAAATATCAAACAAATTTTGCAAGAGTTGAAAATTCCACTTTCCTTTTAATTAAGGAAGTGAAAAGAAAAGGTCCTGACACCTTTTCATTGCCAAGACTTCCAATCACAAATGAAAGGTGGTCATTGTACCACGTCTCCAACCAAAAATAAGAAAAGCAAAGTTGGTCCACACCATCATTGGTCATCATCTTCACCCAAAAAAGCTACGAAAATGGTAGTATTAACTGCATCAGATTTGCTTCTTCACCTTTCAAAAGCTCCAAACTACCGAAGCCGGTTCGGACCGAAGGTGATGTATATCCGCCGAAGGTGTTCCAGCCGAGGCCCCAATTACTCGGTTAGTAACACAAAAAAATTGGCTGAGATTATTAGCTCAGCTTCTCTAGCCGAGCCGAGGTTTCCGAGGCCGAAGAGAGCTCTTCAGCCAGCCAAAGCTCTATGCCGAGGTAACCGTTACTGAAGCTCCTATTAGCCGAGGCCGCGGCTATGCATTGAAAGTTGAGTTTACAAACTTTTCGAGCTAGCCGAGCCGAAGGTGACCTCAACCGAAGGTTCACCCGGCTGCCGAAGTAGGTCCGATCCGAAGCTGAAGAAATTCCCTCAGCCAGTCGGAGGTTCATCTGAGCTGAAGCCGAACCTTATCCCCTGCCGAGGTCGCGGGCCTTGCTGAAGTTTCGGATAAGCCGAAAGTCCTAAAATCACACCGAGGTGGCCACACCGTAGGTGGGGTCAAGCTGAAGGTGGGGTGTCGGACCGAAGGTAAATTCGAGCCGAAGCTTGACTCCTAGCCGAGGCCCATCTAGGTTCAGCCGAGCCGAAGCCGGTTCATGCCGAGCCAAAGGTGATATGAGCCGAAGGGGTCGCTGAAGAGCCACCAAGCTGAATCCCCGAGGCCGAGGGTACTGCTCCTAGCCTCAAAATCGAAACCTTTTCAAAAGTTTCGTAATAATCCGGATGAAGCAAACAATTTGAAGCAAATATCTTTGGTAATTTCATTTACCATAATTCATATATACTTCGTATAATTTTGTTATTGCTTATACTGGAGTGAAAGTGAAAGCTCATACTTTGTATACATTTTTGTATAAAGTGGGAAAATAAAGCCCCAAATATCTTCCCTGCCCATCAAATTATGGTAGGTGGGTTGGGCTCACTTTCATCTAGACCCACTTATCTAAATTTCTTCAGCAAAAGAAAATGGGTCCAATATTTCGGATCAATATTTTTCTAAAAAAAAAAAAAATCATTAATTATCCTTACGAAATTGATGATAAAAATAATAATCATCAGTCACCCTCACGATGATGATGATAAAAATGCCCATTACTCATCCTCACGATGATGGTGATAAAAATATCATTCTAACGATGACAAGAAATTATAGAAGAGTGATTGAAGGGATAATTTTCTCATTGATTATTCACACGTATAAATAGTTACAAGCAAGGGTAAGACTCTAACTAAAAAGGCTATACAAGATACTAATTACTAGAAATTAGTTAGGGGAATAATATCAGCAAGATATTTACATGTAAAGTAGCAAATTAAATCCCTGTAATCAAGGCACAATATAGGCACCAAATATTCTCAAGGTTTGACCTTTAGCAAATCATTCCTTAATATGCCCCCTCAAAATAGGCGGCCAAGATGAGAGCCCAATTTTGTGAACCAAATTTGTGAAGGTGACTCTTGGAAGTGGCTTGGTGAGGGCATCAGCGAGCTGGTCATTTGTGGAGATATAAGCAACTCGAAGTTTTCCACATTGGACGTTCTCTCGAACAAAGTGTTAATCAAGAGCTAGATGCTTCATTTTAGAATGAAAAACAGGATTAGCACTCACGTAAGTAGCTCCTGCGTTGTCACAATAGATGACTGGTGCCAAGTGTAGAGTATGACCAAGCTCATTGAACAAATTTCGAACCCAAAGTAGTTCAGCAGTGGCACTAGCTACTGCCCGATATTCAGCTTCGGTTGATGATCTAGCTCTTGTACGTTGTTTCCTTGATGCCCAAGAGATTGGGTTTTTTCCCAAGTAAACAATGTATGTTGTTGTAGATATGTAGTCATCTTTGTCTCGTGCCCAATCCGCATCGGAATAGGCATGCAATGTAAGTGGTGAGTCTTTGTGTATGGTTAACCCCATATTAGACGTACCACTAAGATATCTAAGAAGACGATGGAGAGATTGCATGTGCTCTTCAGTAGGACGTTGCATGTATTGAGCTAGCTTGTTAACTGCAAATGCCACATCCGGCCTTGTGAGACCAAGGTACTGAAGGCTACCAATTAGAGAACGGTACTCAGTGGGATCATTGAGGAGTTTGCCTTGAATAGTCAATGGAGGATGGGTTGCTAGTGGTGTTGCAACTGGTTTCGCATCGTCCATGTTTGCTTTACTTAATATATCAGCAATGTATCTCTTTTGACTCAAGAAAATACCTTTTGGATGAGGCATTACTTCCACACCCAAAAAAAAAGATAGTTCACCAAGGTCTTTAAGTGAGAAACGAGCTGCTAGATTCTTGATAAAATCTTCAAGAAAAATTGTTGCATTGCTTGTAACTATAATGTCATCAACATAAACCAACAAATAAATAATTTTACCATTGGTATGCAATGTGAAGAGAGATGAGTCTGAGATTGTGTTTTTGAATCCCAAGTTAAGTAGATGTTGCCGGAGCTCCGTGTACCAAGCTCTTGGAGCTTGTTTTAAACCGTAGAGAGCCTTGTTTAATTTGCAAACATGAGTTGGGTTGTGTGGGTCACCGTAGCCGGGAGGTTGAATGGTATAGACATCATCAGAGAGTGTGCCTTGAAGGAAAGCATTATTTATGTCTAGTTGACGCAAGGGCCAACCTTGACTAACCGCAAGAGAAAGAACCAAGCGCACTGTAACAGGTTTGACTACCGGGCTAAAGGTTTCTCCGTAATCGATCCCTGCTCTTTGATTAAAACCTCTTGCAACATAACGTGCTTTGTATTGAATAATGTTACCATCTTTATCTTTTTTGATACGAAAGACCCACTTGCACCCTACTACATTTTGTGATGGAGAGGAGGGAACAAGGTCCCAAGTTTTATTTTTTATCAGAGCACTAATTTCTTCATCCATGGCTTTACGCCAAACTGGACTCTTTAATGCTTGAGTGATGTTTTTCGGAATCTCCACTTCATGAGCCTCTGCATTCAAATTTAGTTTAGTGATGGGTTTCCTAATGCCATGTTGAAGACGAGTGGACATGTGATGAGTAGGTAGAGGAGGAGGAGGAGTAGGTGGAGGTGGGTGGGAGGGGTTGGTGGCGTTTTCGGCAGCAGAAGAGTATTGAGATCGAGGGGTGGGTTGTGGTGGTTGTTGGTCATGTGTTGGGGTAGATATTGTTTGTAATATGGGTAGTGTGAAAGGAGCCCACTCTTCTACCAAAGTGGGCAGTGAGAAAGAGTTTTTATTTTTCTCCTTGAAAGGAAATACATGCTCAACAAAGTGCACATGACGAGAGGTATAGATACGATGGGAATCGAGTTCTAAGCAGTAATATGCACTTTGAGTGGGAGAGTAGCCTAAAAAGACACAAGGTTTGGACTTTGGGTCTAATTTGTGAGAGGTGTATGGCTTTAACCAAGGGTAGCAAAGACACCCAAAACTTCGAAGTTTTGCATAGTTTGGTTGGACACCAAAAAGTTTTGAATAGGGACATTCATTGTTGAGAGTAGGTGTTGGAAGGCGATTTATTAAGTAGGCTGCCATGGAGCATGCATGAGTCCAATATTTTAAGGGCATGTTGGCATGAGAAAGGAGAGAGAGGAATGTTTCTACAATGTGACGATGACGACGCTCGGAGTAGCCATTATGTTGTGGAGTGTGAGGAGGAGTTGTGAGACGGGAAATGCCATCAATAGACAGATAGGTTCTTAGAGTCTCATATTCCCCTTCATTGTCAGAATAGAGAGTTTTTAGAGGAAGTTGAAAGTGTTTTTCAACAAGTGCTTTGTAACGAATAAATACATTTTTGGTGTCGGATTTATGTTTTAAGTTATATAACCAAATGTATTTAGTATAATGATCAACAAAAATAAGATAGTATTTAAAACCATCATGAGAGTAGATAGGGGAGGTCCACAAATCAGTGTAAACATATTGGAGAGGAGCATTGGAAGTAATAGAGGAAGTAGAGAATGGAAGTTTATGACTTTTATTGCAAGCACAAGAATTACAATCTAAAGTAGAAATACTAGGAATATTAAGTTTATTTCTCGAAATAAGTTGCCTAAAAGCATTTCGAGAAGGATGTCCTAAACGATGATGCCAATCAAGAGAGGTGGCTTTTGTGCTTGCGTAGACCCTAGGAGACTCGGACTTTATTTCATAGATGCCCGACTTAACCTGCCCTTGGAGTAGAATTTCCTCCGATTGGAGATCCTTCACAAGAAAAGAGTTTGATGAGAAAAGGACAGAGACATTATTATCTTGGCATAATTGAGAAATGGAAATAATGTTTTTAGACATGGCAGGAACAACTAAGACATTGTTAAGAGTAAGAGAAGAGAAAGAAAGAGAACCAAAGTGAGTAATTTTGAGGCCCATACCATCACCAACAATTAACTCCTCTGTTCCATCATAAGGAGCATGTAGTGAGAGATTATTAAGGTCCGTCGTGACATGGTGGGATGCACCACTATCAAGAAGCCATGGGGAGGATGAGGATGAGGCAGCTAGACTTGCCATGTTGGCTTGAGGCTTGGGGTTTTGTTTAATTGTGTGAAACGATGGTGGAGTAGTATTGGGAAAACGTGCAGTAAACAAAGGGCAGTGAGCAACCACATGACCCTGCTCTCGGCACCATTGACATTTGCCAAGAAAGGGACGAGGCTGCTTATTATAAGTGTTAGGGGTAGGAAGGATACCTCGACCATTGTTGCGGTTATTTGTACCATAGGTACGGGCTTGATTCCGAGTAGAGGCAGCAAAAGCAGTTGCAGGGAGGGAAGGATCGGCACGACTTTGTTGAATAGAGAGTTCTTTATTAATAAGTTTCTCATGTAATTCTTCAAAAGATATGGTTGAGTCCCTTGCATTGACCGACTCAATTACAGAGTTGTAGGAGTCATCGAGACCAAAGAGAACTCGATCGACCAAGTCTTCATGCTCAATCGGCTTTCCTAAGGCTGAAAGTTGGTCCGCGCAAGTTTTGACGTCCTGCATGAATTCAGTGACGGAGCGGTTTCCTTTGGTAATGCGGTGCAATTGATCTTTCAATTGTTTGATATGGCCACGACTAGGGGTTGCATAAATTTTGGCAAGAATTTCCCACATAGCCTTTGAGGTACGTGCTTGAGATACCAGCGGCACCAAGTTTGGCGAGAGAGTACCAATGAGAGCACCATAAAGCAGCTTGTCTTGACGAGTCCAAAAGGAATAATCAGGGTTGATTTGTTCCTCATTTTCTATGGTTACAAAAGTAGGAGGGCAGGGAAGAGAGCCATCTATGTATTGATAAAGGTCATGACCAACAAGAATGGCTTCAATTTGCATTTTCCAGGAAAGATAGTTTGTAGGAGTGAGTTTGATTGTATTATGAATATTAAGAAATATGAAGGGTTTTGCGGGATCGCCACCATTGGGAATGTGATAGGAGGGAGTTTGGGTTGGTATAGACATTGTAAAGAGTTGCACAAGAGAAGTTTGTAGAGGAAGAAGATCAGAAGGCTGATACCATATAGAAGAGTGATTGAAGGGATAATTTTCTCATTGATTATTCACACGTATAAATAGTTACAAGCAAGGGTAAGACTCTAATTAAAAAGGCTATACAAGATACTAATTACTAGAAATTAGGGGAATAATATCAGCAAGATATTTACATGTAAAGTAGCAAATTAAATCCCTGTAATCAAGGCACAATATAGGCACCAAATATTCTCAAGGTTTGACCTTTAGCAAATCATTCCTTAATAGAAATACCTCTCTAGCTCAACTAGAAACACGGTTTAACCGAAGTACTTCGAATAAACCAGTTTCTTGGGGGCAAGGGGTTAACCCCTAAAAGAGTTGGAAAATTTTAAACTCTTATGATCTTCGGATCAAAGAGTGTTGCCTTTGATAAAAAAAGCCCTTCAGACCCATGTATCTGAAGGCTCGAGAGTACCCTTCGGACCCACGTATCCGAAGGCTCGAAAAACTCTTATGATCTTCAGATCTAAGAATGTCGCCTTTGTTAAGCTCTTATGATCCTCAGATCAAGAGTGATCGCCTCTTATGATCTTCGGATCTAAGAATGTCGCCTTTGTTAAGCTCTTATGGTCCTCAGATCAAGAGTGATCGCCTCTTATGATCTTCGGATCTAAGAATGTTGCCTTTGTTAAGCTCTTATGATCCTCGGATCAAGAGTGATCGCCTCTCATGATCTTCGGATCTGAGAAAGTTGCCTTTGTTAAACTCTTAATATCCTTGGATCAAGAGTGAGAGATAGGATGAAGTTCAAAGATTGACACACTTCTAAAATCCGAAAAATATCTCTAGCTACACTCGACGTTTTTAACGGTTCGCGGATCAAGAGTGAGGGATAGGATGAGGCAGTGTCAAAATTGACCACCTCGAAAAAATCCGAAAAATATCTCTAGCAACACTCGACGTTTTTAACGGTCCCCGGATCAAGAGTGAGGGATAGGATGAAGGTAAAAAATTGACGCACTTCTAAAATCCGAAAAATATCTCTAGCAACACTCTAATGATCCTCGGATAAAGAGTGATCGACTCTTATGATCTTCGGTTCTAAGAAACCTGCCTTTGTTAAACTCTTATTATCCTCGGATAAAGAGTGATCGCATTTGTTAAAATCCTAGTATCCTCGGATCAAGAGTGAGGGATAGGATGAAGGCCAAAAATTGACAAACTTCTAAATCCGAAAAATATCGGATGAAGGTAAAAAATTGACAACCTCAAAATCCGAAAAATATCTCTAGCAACACTCTAATGATCCTTGGATAAGGAGTGATCGTCTCTTACGATCTTTGGATCTAAGAAAGTAGCACCGGCTGCAATCCATAAATCCAAACAGACAAAAATCTCCGGCCCAATTTCTATTGAATGACTTATTTGGGAATGAAATAAAACCCAACTCATTTTTCAAATAGAATTGGGTCTGGGGGGCTAGTTGTTTGGGTACTACAATGGGTAGGCCCCATTATAGCCTCATAAGACCAAAGGGCCTAAAAGGTCCAAATAAGTCTTACATTGCTTGGGTCCAAAAGCCCACTCATAACCTCTATATATACCCTACTTAGGGCAAAGGTAAATGGGGTTGGTCACTCTTACATTAAGATGACCATGAAACACCTCTCTCACCTCAAAAAAACCTCTCTAAAAAATATCCATTGTTGGCACTAACTTGAGCGTCGGAGGCTCCGCCTCGGGGTCCACACCCGGGGCTCGAAGTTCATTTTGCAGGTCCGACGAAGGCCCACATCCGAGGCACATCAGTAGCCCAATGGGGCCCGGTTAGCCATTTTTTGCCGAAACACTATATATACCCAAATGATATATTTTTTAATATCTTTTATATACGGAGTACTTTTTTTTTTTTTTTGAATGAAATATCTTTTATATACTTTATATTTTGTAATATTATTGTCAAAAATATTTAACAATCGTGCATTGCACGGGATTTTTACTTAGTTATCAATGAAAAACAAAACTAACATTAGATTAGTTATGTGTACGATATACTCAAATGTATACGAAGTATAATAAATTTCAATGTGCGGATGTGCCATACACATTAGAGTCGCTCCACATAAATCATCCGAACTTTCTTTATTACACACGTTTTTTGTCTACTTTGGAAATGTGTGGGCCTCACTTTCTTATAGCCCATATGAACACTCTTTGGGTCAAGTTTGACTTAAGTAGTTCACTTTACTGTAGCACTTCCCAAATTCCAACCCAAATCCAATTGGAGTTATTGCCCTATTGGACTATTAGTCTTGCAACACACTCATATTTGCCCAAATAGGCACATATTTGACTTGGGTAAACAAAATCAACTACCCGATCCGAGTATCAAGGAGTGGAGGGATGGTTAGTCTCTCCATCTCCCTCCGATGTGACCGGGGTTCGATTCTCACCCTCACCCTTCCTGTGATAGGATGGGGCACCTCATATCGTACCATAAATAAAAATAAATAAATAAATAAATAAAACAACAACTAGCCTGGAAACTCCACAAAAATCAAGATAACGAAAGGACTTATGAGTCTACCTACCACATGCTTTAGTAGCTTAGCTATTTGGGAGTAACTAAATAAATTGTATACATATAATTCCATCATATGTTAATGAAACAAACAATCACTACATAATCTTCCCTTATTTACTGTAAAATTTATGACACTCAATCAAACTAGGCCTGTAAACTAGAAGTTAAAGCAACTTAACTAACTCGGACAGGAGGAGTAGCTAAATCGATTAATTATATACTACATTAATAAACTCTACATGGATTGTATGTGCAAATCAGCTAAATGAATGATAATTGTCCTCTGGTGGTATGGATTGTACCCTGGCTTCCAACCTTGAGGTTTGGGGTTCACTTACCCTTTTCTCCTCACTCTCAAAGTATTTGACCAATAACCATAAATATCAAACCTAACAAATGGTGTGGGTTGAGGTACGGTCAGGATTCTTCTCCTAACCTTAAAAAAAAAAAAAAAAGGCATTAATCGAGTAGGATAATAGATTAATAGGTAGTAGTATTGTACACGTATGCATCATTATTATTGCACTAACAAATACAATTTTTTGTTTTTAGAGAGCCACAGGGGCATGTAATGAGAATCAAATCCAAGATCTGTTCTGAGATGGGGACAAATATAATGTACTACGTTTAGTTTTGTTTGTTCTAAGTTGGGCCTAAAATGGCAAAAATATATACGAGTATACATTAATGCATACCAGTAGTTCCATATCAGTATATCACATTGAAATGAGCAAAATAATTGAGACACAATCAGGGTACCATCAATTCATCCTATACACTTTTTTTTTTTTACCTCATTTGCTCATTAGCAAAAGCGATAAACGAGTAAAAGTGAGTATATTTGTCATTTGGTAGGGTTTAGAATAACTAAGGGCATGTTTTGATTGACTGAACTCAACTAAATATTTTATAAGAGAAGGAAATTAAGATAAAAATCGAACTAAACTGAATTTATTGGAGTTGAACTAAACTTAGGGTCTGTTCTCATTGACTGAACTCGGCTGAACTGATCTGAACTAAAATGAGCTGAACTGAACTGAACTGAAATGAATATTTTATAAGAGAAAGAAATTAGGAGCTGGGCTGAACTGAACTGAACTGAACTGAGCTGAACTAAACTGAACTGAACTGAACTGGATTACAACGTAAGAGAACATACCCTTAATTGAACTAAAAATAAGCTGAAAAGAACATATATACCCTGATTGGTGTATACTACCGAGTACTCCGTAGTATACTGTGTATTACGGAGTACGTGACTACGTCCAATAAATCTTTTATATAGTCTGTGTATAAGTTTATAAAGTGTTAACGAACATACACATGCTATACCACACCCAATATTAAATTACATCATATCACTATTAAGACCCTATTTTATGATCAATTAAATTTAGAGACTAATTTAGATTATTATGAGAAAAGAGTTAACGTTGCTTACAATAAATTTTCCGGTTTCAGGAAGAATTCCGCAAGACCCAGAGGCATAGTTATAGCCCAAATACGACGTTGGCTGGAATACGCTAACTCGCGGTGGAGGATACGGCACTCCTAGGTAGTCAGCTACATATATAGCATACGTACTCAAACCAATCAATTTAAGCTCATTAACAAGAATTTTGAATATGTTTCATTTTACATTTTTCCTATATTTCTTATTAATACCATAATTATTTATAAATTTCAAGGGAGCAAGAACTAAAAAAACCAATGTTAAAAATTTCACTATAATTCATGAGTATACTACGTTAAAACTAAATAAACCACAAACGAACAAAAGAGTAATTGTGTTATACTATACGTACGTACCTATAAAATCAGCAACTGTTTTTCCATTAGTGAATCTTCCCGTAGGTAAACTTCCAGGAAAATTGAGACCATACGGGGAATAATTAGCCTTAGCCAACGTAGGCAATAAATTATTATTTCCACTATCGAATGATGAATCACCAAATACATAAAGCGCAGGAACCAGAGGTTGTGATGAACAATATTTTGTGGACAGCAAAATTAACAAAAATAAGAATAATATGTACAAAAATATTTTTCTTGAAACCATTATTTGATTTTTGTAAAAATATGAAAGGGTTTTTAATTTTTTTTTTTTTTATCTTGTTATACGGGAAAATATGAGTGTTTCGTAAAGCCTGAAAAGATAGAACGGGTTATCAAATACAAAACAGTCGAGCATGAAAGCCACATTTATTTATTGAATAGAAAATGAATGAGTATTTTTATTTTATGTTGCTTTATATAATAGGAAGAATATGAAAAGGGGTTCAGGATTAATGATCCAATCCAGGCATCCAGCGTCAATCGTCACGTTGCTTTCTTGCTAATATGGGAAATAATTTAATCATTTTTATTCAGTGCTTTTTTTGTGGGTTGCTCAGGTTTTCAAGGGTTACTTATTTAGGATTACTCAATTGTTCGAGGGTTACTTATATTGGAGTTACGAAGGCCCCGTTCTTTAGAGCTGCTCTGCTCTGCTCTGTTCTGCTTCAATCTTCTGTGCTCTGCTCTGCTATGCTCTGCTTTAAAATAATACTTAATATTGAATTATTATAATAATAACTAATATTTAATAATAATAACAAATAATTAATATTTAATAATAATAATAATAATAAATATGTAATAATAATAATAATAAATAATATTTAATAATAATAATATTATTAAAAATTAATATTTAATAATCAGAATAATAATAAATATTATTTAATAAAAATAATATTAATTAAAAATTAATATTCAATAATAATAATAATAATTAATATTTAATATTTAATATTTAATGATAATAATATTAATAATAATCAATATTTAATAATTATAATGTTAATAATAATAATTACTATTTAATAATAGTAATAATAATAGACTAATAGTAATTATATAATGATAATAATGTCTTCAAAAAAATATAATGATAATAATAGTATTAATAATACTTATTAATTATTATTATAATAATAATAATTGATTTTTTAGAATAAAAAATAATATTTAAAGATAATACTAATTATTAATTATTAATAATAATAATAAAAATATTAATTAAATAATATTTAATAATAATTATTATTATAATTAATATAATAATAATTATTATAATAATGCGATAATATTAGTAATAGTAACAAAAGTAGTAGTAGTAATAAAATAATAGTAGTAGTAGTAGTAGTAGTAATAATAATAATAATAATAATAATAATAATAATAATAATAATAATAATAATTAATATTTAATAATAATAATAATAATAAATAATTACAATTACTATAATAATAATAATAATAATAATAATAATAATAATAATAATAATAAAATCTGCTCTGCTCGGCTCGGCTCTGCTCTGCTCTGCCCAAAAGCTCAAAAGAACATGGCCTAAGTCTTTTAACGTGTTTTTTTGGGGTTATTTATTAAAGGGTTACTCAGTCGATCGGTGAAAGGTACTTATTCTGGGGTTACTTAGTTGATTAGTGCGTTTTCAATGCCCGAGTAACCCCTAACCGACCGAGTAACCTTTGAATAAGTAACCCCAAAATCTGTAACATCGGCCACACGAGTAACCCCTGACCATCCGAGTAACCCATGTCCCCTGATTAAGTAGCCCTTGGCGGACCAAGTAACCCCCAACTGACTAAGTAACCCTTGATCGAGTGAGTATTAATCTTTTAGTGAACGAGCAACCTCTGACCAAATAAGCCCGACCTTTCTTTAAAAAAAAATAATAATAAAATAAAAAATGTAGTTGTTCACATGGTGTGACTTGCTACATATGAAACTTTATGTATTTTTAATAGATTTTTTTTTTAGGAATGTATTTCTAATAGATTAAGAGTATATTATAATCAAAGATTTTAAGTTTGCAAAAAATTAGAGATAGATGAAGAAGTAATTCGTATGAGTTGTTTTTTTTTTTTTTTTTTGAACAATTCGTATGAGTTAGTTTAATAAGTGCACGTCCATTCATTATTCATTAGAACCGAATAATGATTTAAATAATCATTACCTATCCAAAAAATTTCTCAATGATCAATATTTATTACGGAGCAGCAAGATATGCCGCATTATGTTCCATCAATTTGCAGGTTGCATTGGTATTCATAATGTACAATGTGAAATTTGCCACATATACCAACACTCAAACACAAAGACAAATAATACATACTCGTATTATCGAGTACATAGTTACATACCCAACAATTTTCTGTATTTTACAGAAAAATTGATTGAGATAATGATGGATATTTTGTATTTTTCATCATCAAGACAAATTCAAATGGAGACATATTTTACCTTGAATAATATCTTACCCCTAAAATAAGTACATAATATCATTGAAATTTTTTTTATAAAAAACTTATCCTTAATACAAACTATTAAATAAACTTGGTCCACAAAGTATTACAAACATTATGTTCGTTTTATTAATTAAAATAGCTAATTATGTTGAAAAAAAAGTAATTGTGTTATTTTAAAGGTCATAATTTATTTGTTTTTACGATATTTCTAATATACTAGTCAATATGTATAAAATAGGTCACTAACTATGCTAAAATTATGGTCATTATACTCAACATAACATCGTACTTCATGTTCATCACTATAATATTAAAAGTCACATAAGTTTTAATAAAGGTTACTATGTTAAAATGAAGGTTACTATCTAAAAATTAAGGTCATTATATATGTATATGTTCAATATAACATTATTATTTGCGCATGTATGAAATTTAGGTCTACAATAATATTATTGCAAATCAGATCCGCACAAGTTTTATCTCATCCTCAAATCTTCACTTCAATATAAACTTCAATGTTCCGTCAATGATGGATGGAAAAAATTTATCAATAGTGGTGTTGTGGCAGTTGTGGGTTACTATATGTTGTCCACTGACCATATACCAATCAATAATCTGAAGTCATAAATTAACTAATTTTTTGGCGATCGCACTTTCAATGATTATCAAAATTATAAACTAAAAATTTGTGAAATGTTTTATCTTAAGTATTCAGCTGGCTATGTTTAGCTCACCTTATTATTTCAAAACCATATACTCCGTACTTTATCGTCTGATTTCATCGCTAAATATCCTCAATGCCATAATAATAATAATAATAAAAAAGACTATGCAAAGTACTTCTCTTCTCTCTACGTTATAAAAAGTACAAGATTAAATTTTTTTTTTTAATAATGTGCTGCCAATTATACTCTTCAAAATATGTATTTAAATATATATTATATATGTTATGAATAATGTGTTGCTTAATTTTTTTTTTTTTTTTTTGAAAGAGTAATGTGTTGCTAATTATAGCTTTCAAAATGTGTATTTATATTTATACCCTTATTAATATGTACAAGTTTTTTTAAAATTTTTTTTATTATTATATCCTTTAAATGTGTGTATATATATACACACACGTAGTATATCCTTATATTTATACCCTCATTAATGCTGCCAACAACTAAATTTGTGATTTAATGCCAATTACTGAAAGAGCTTTCAAGATATAAGTACCTATGGTCGTGCATTGTAGGGTTATAATTAGAAAAATCATGCATAAGATTGTTGAATGTTTACTTTAATCTTGTGTTTCATATTTCTCCACCGATTAGTGATGGATCTTAGCTGAAAATTTCAGAGGGGCCATATTTTTTGTACCTCTCGCTCAAAACTAATAATCACTATGTACTGTCCTAATATTATATTAGTAAATATAGGTTACCTAAGCTCATTAACTAATTATTTACAGTACGTAATTTATGCGAGTGGGGGGCAGGCCTTAATTAAGAGATCTTCAAAGAAATGATAAATTAAATAATTAATGTACCGAATGGAGGCCATTGATTTTGGCAGAAGAATGAGTGTTTAAAAGTAAATCGAGCAATGATAAGAGGCTATTCCTCAACCAAATGCAGCATCAATCTGATGAAAGAAGCTCAAACTTTGTTTGTGATTGGAGTTATGAATATGTCGAACCACTTACTTGGATAGAATTTACAACGTGCTAATAAAGAAGTTGGTTAGTGGGTAGACTACTTTGGTAGTGTTTTAATTATAATTTCGTTGAGAAAATTTAAGGGACTTTACTCAATGAACCCACTTGAAGTCTTGAACCCCTTGTATCCTCCAGTGGCATGGAGTGATAGATAATCTTGCATTTAAATTCTCAACAAATATATTGTCATATTTATAGATAATCTTGCATTTAAATTCTCAACAAATATATTGTCATATTTATTGAGAATTTGAATGCAAGATTATATCCATCACAATCACTCACATATTCCTCATCTCAACTGTTTCTTCGAGACACACCCATGCAAGATTATTATCACTCACACATTCCTCAACTAGTGTTTTTCTTTCTCTATTTTCGGTTCGTTTTTATCTAATTTTTATGTTTTAATTATGTGTTTTTAAATTTGGAGTTTTGTTTCAAATTTTTGCTTATGTGTTTAATCAAATTACTAGGTTTATTTTGATTTGTTATCAGCACTAACAACCTTGGTAGAGGAAGTTGATGAAAATTGAAGGGTGTGTGGGCAGAAGCAAGCTAAGGGTATGACATGTGGGAAGCAAGCCCAACCCTTTGCAAATTTAATTTGCATGTCTAACATGGGACATGTAACAGGCCCCCCAACAAAATGGGGGCCTTCAAATTAAAGGATTTGATTTATTTAATAAGCAATATTTGTTGTAATTATATAGTGTATTTATATACTACCTCCGGTTCAATTTACTTGCAACAAAGGGGTATTATTTGTGAGACATAAAATATTCCTTTGTTGCGAGTAAATTGAACCAGAGGTAGTATTATGCTTTTGGTAGAAGCTGAGTGCTTTTAAGATTTAAAACCAAAATCTTATGTTTAGGTGGTCAATGGTTCAACCGTTCAATTCCTTAATGCAAAAAAATAAAATAAAAAAAAAATAAATCCATAACATAATTAAATAAAAAAGATATTCTCTTTATTTATTTTTAATATGCTACGTAATTAATCTTTTATCCATTGTTGTGCTTACTTAAAGATACATAAATTACTATTGACTAAAATGATAAGTAATGTGATATTATATTCATGAGGTTTGATGTTTAAATTTTATGAGATGTTTTTTCGCAGATCTATGTGGCACATACACAATTTTAAGCACGCTTTTTAATATATATAAGTATAGAAGTATAGATGTAGTGATTGTAAAATGGCGAACGGTAGAGTTGACAAGTGAAAAAAAAGTGGTGGAATAGGAAATTTATTTTATGTAAATATGAAGTTTTATTTGTAAATTATACGAAGTAGTTTTTACAAAGTCCTTGTAAGTGAATGAGTACCTATGCTATGGAGTGGATGAGCCCAGCTAATACGATCATGACTCTGGTTGACATGCGTGGCGGTTCGAACCCAATATGGAACCACAATTTACTATTTGTGGTGGACAAAGAGGGTTACAACTAGTATTCTAACCAAAAGTTCAAGGTCATAAACATAGAAATATATTCTTCTGCCGTAGGCCTCATAAAAAGATCGTCTCATTGGCACCATCTCCTTGCCGATGAAGAATATACTTGCTCATACATACATCAATTTGCAACTTCAACGACAATAAGATTAAACGTCGGAACAAAAGCCGGGGAACAAAACCAAATTGAATACTTTACACGACTCGTGTTTCTTTAATTAGAGAAGGAACGGAGGGTAAAAGAAGTGATTGAGAATTGCACCATGTGCACGATTTGCTACAAAAAATAAATTAAAAGAAGAATCATAAAAAAAAAAAGAAAAAGAAAAAAAAAAAGAAAAAAAAAATGCCTTAAAATCCCTAATCAAGGATTGTCAATTCTCATCTTTGATCACTTAAAAAATATCACAGATTTCAAAACTACCAATATAATAGATCGGAAAGCAAAAACACTATTTACATATTGTCCTTATTATCTCACCTTTTCTACATTAAGAAATTCCTCTAAAAATCTTGCATACAATTGATACAGCTCGTATAAGCTTTGGCCAAAAATTTTCATTTAAGGCACGTGTCGCACCTTACACCATAGTTGGTGGTGTTTTGGCTACTACGCAAAGTTCACTAGTACATAACTAACTTCAAGTAACACCCAAAAAGTGTTACATAATATGATAAAAGTGTTATTATAGACAATAGGTAACACTTTAATGGGTGATACATCCGCCCATGTTACCTAAGGTCTTATGTAACACTTTGGGTGGTGATGTACGGTAACATTTTTAAAAGTGTTACTATAAACCTTCTTATGTAACACTTTTCATATTATTAGTATGATTTTGAAGCACTACAATCTACCCACAAATTCTCCTACACAGTGAGAATGATACTAAGGAGTAAGGACTTATTCTCTTACCTTGAATAAGTTCAGAAATTTTCAGGTCTCATCAGTTCAGAAATTTTCTGCTAATGTTAGTAAGTTCAATTTACAACTTAATTGTGTTTAGATCAAATAAGTTCAGCGTTCTACCTTCTAATTGATAAAAAAAATCGGACACATTACGAACTATGAAGTAGCTAAAAGTTACTATCTTCATTGATCTTTTATTGCATTTCATAGGTCATGTCCAAATTCTTATGCAAGTGCATAAGCCAAACATTTTTGCATCATCTTAAATGGTCATCAATTAGTGCGAGTTGATTCAAATTTATCCTCGCATGATGACAACTTTTATCCTCTCTCCAGCTTTTAGATGCAACATCTTTCACCACCCACCAGGTCCACCACCATACATATACTGAATCAACCATAATCCACTAATATTATCATTTAAAAAGAGGTTGTTAAAATACGTACCGCCCTCGATCTCTAGTTAACGCTCACAAAATAAAACATGTTTTACACATTTACCCCTCATATAAACAAAAAGTATTTACTATCATAAACATCTTTTTAACCCACACTCATTTCCTCTTTTCTCTCTTAACAACTTGTCTCTCTAAACCACCACAAATACCACCACCACCTCCTCCATTTACCACCCACAACAACTCCTTCTACTAGATCTACATAATTTTTGCGCGAAAGTGCCAAGGGACAAAGGTAAGGCCATCATCGGAGACAATGCAAGGTTCATTTTTTTTTTCTCCTAGTATGAGCTAAAACGCACTTTTCTTTTGAAACATCAAGGCGAAAACGCGTAGTTATTTCAAACCATCGTCTTCTGGGCGGTAAGGGTGAGACGCCCAGAAACTTCGAACACCTAGGCGGTGATTCAAAAAAGTTAGGTGTTTCTACCTAGATCTATCGAAAAAATTGGATCATTTCAGATAAATTAATTAAAATGTATTAGAGGACACAATTATTCCCCATAAACTTGATATCTTTGGACCTTAAAAGTATCTAATTTGATGGTTTGTATTTGATTTCTGCAGGCGAGTTCGACCTCCTATTACTAAAAATCTTCTTGTTGCAATTTTTTTTCCTTAGGCTTATTGAGTATGGGAAGATAATGTTGGTTTTGTTGTTGAGCAATTCAATTTCCTGATTATTAATTAACTGAGGTGCTATGTTAATTGAAAATCAACTTTAAGTTGAGATTTTTCTTCGTTAGTTTTACCGTGTACTTGACTAGGATTTTCGGAAACCAACTTTAAGATGAGGTTATAATAATTAATTTTACAACAAGGATAAGAACGTAATTTTAGGTTGTTTTGCGGGCATTAGTTGGAGATTCGAGGGCAATGTTTAGCTTTTCACTTTAAAAATCTTCCAACATTGTTAGGTTTTTTTTTTTTAAAAATACAAATATTTCAATGACTACCTTATTATTAAATTAATAATCATCGAAACAAAAAAAAAAATATACTATATCAAAAATCAACTTTTATTTGAAATATAATTCTTTTTTATAATATTCTTTAATATCTTTTTTTATAATATATATCTCGTGCAATCTGTACGGGTACACTCTAATAGTAGAAATAATGTAGGATTGCTGCCATTTAGATACAAAATATATGGGCATAAGGTGTGACAATTGACATCTACAATGCTAAGTGTTCGAGAATGATCCGATAAATTTTTGAAATCCAAGTTCATTAGATGGCTTGATTACCATAATTAAACCCTTATTATACAAACGATTTATCACAAATTTATAATGAGATAAAAACACCCAATGTTCCTCCTACAACTAATTATAACACTTGTGTCTTACAAGCCCCTGAGGCACAATGAAGTTTTGATCAAAATCTAAAGGCATCTCCTTAGATGGTTCCAAGCTGCTCTAGTCCATCAGAATGCTTACTCTTGAGTATATTGCAATAAGGTTTCATTTATGAAGGGGAAGGCCTCTCCTAGCCATCTCATTGAAGAAAGAGAAAGGAAGGTCATGAGGTCTAAAACAACAAAAGGATACAAGTTAGATGTATAAAAACGAAAAAAGAAATAGTTATGAAAAACTTTCACCAAAAATATAAATTACCCAGTGGTCAGCATCCTGGCAATATAAGTGAAAGGCACCCAAAGACCTTTCAAGCTCTTAACTGAACAAGGAGTCCACACCACATTGTTACTCTTAGAATTGTAGCCGATTGGCTTTACTACCCCGATTGGTATCAAATCAGCTTTATTTCCACAAACAATAGTTGGGATTTCTTTCCCATATCTGCATTCAAATTTTAACACAAATAATCCAAAATTACCAGGAAAACGATAGAAAATAATAAAACTTAAAAGTCCAGAAGAAAAAAAAAAAATCAACAATAGGGAATGTGTTGATTTCATAACATATGAGTATACACACCTTTTAAATAATTCAATCCAGTCATCAACAGGCTTCATACTCGATTCGTCAGTAATATCACACATGATGATAGCACAATCCATATTAATACAGTCCCTCTCTTTGCTGCATCAACCAAATTTGAGGTTTATTAGAAAACAATAAACATTGAAAGGACAAGGAAAGCTAATCGGTCCAAATAATTAAAACTTACAAAAATTTGTCATTGAATCCCTCCGTCATCGGATACTCGTAGCATTGAAGCCTAATTCTTTTGCGTTCTGGAAGACGAGATGTTCTGAACTGGAATGTTTGAACAGCAGGTTCGGTTGTCGCTAAATAGGAAACACAATTCATTAACAAAACCATACATTGTAATGGATTAACCATTTTACTCAATAATATGAAGAGAAGGATTACTTTTCATTAAACTGGATGATTTTACAAGGTAGTAGCTTGAGGCTACAAAAACATTCACTCGTAGTCAAATCCTTTCCATCCAAACTCACCACTTCATTGTTTGTCCCCCTCACAGTACCAAAACGACAAACCAAATATTAAGTCTTACTCCGACTTAGCTTAAAGTCTCTAGATTCCATTAAGTATCCTAACAGGTTTGAGACAATTGCGTTCCATCAAATCCTAATCAAATGCATCACAGACAATGGCATTACACAGGAAAGAGAAAGGAGTATGATAGTTCTTAGTTGAGCAATAACACCATAAACACAGATAGATAATCCAAGTAGCTAAAACAGAAAAGCTCCAAGCAGTTAACTTTACATTCTAATCCCATATTAGATAAATACTCACCTTCATAATCTTCATTGAAGCCCTGACAAAGAAGCCTCTTCATAAAACTAGTTTTTCCTGCAAAATAAAATAAAAAAATCATCAAAAGACAATTTTAACAAAAATGAAAAGCAAGGAAATTGGGATTTGGGATTCTTACCAGTTCCAGGATTACCAATTATGAGACACTTGAACGTTCTAGTCTTCCAATGAATGATTACTCGATTCTTAGGTATCTTTGCTTGATTCGGTCGACACTTGTTTGCTTGATTAGGTTCACAAGACATGGTTGATTCACAGATTCTGATCAACATAAGAAATTGAAAACAAAAATTTCTTAAACAGGGTTGTGCAATACATTAGCAACCAAATTAGATCGAATTATCAAACAATTTTAGGGATATTTGATTCAATTATCAAATTGCTAGCAATAAAATCACTGGATATCATCTTTCATAATATTACAGTAGTAATTAAAAACAAATATGAGACACTTGAACGTTCGAGTCTTCCATCGATTCATTGCTTGAATTAACAAACACCAGTAAATTTCATAGTTCAATCCTAACATTAAAGGGTTGTGCAATACACTAGCAACCAAATTTGATCCAATTATCTCGAAAAATCACATGATTATGGGGATATTTGGTTCAATAATCAACAATTTTCTTTTCTAGCAACGCAATCGCTCTTTCATAATCTTAGTAATTAAAACCAATAGTTGAGATTTTCGAACCCTAAACTTAGGGCACTGACAATTAAATTGAATTAAATAAAATCCAAGATTGTGAAATTGATATGAGGATTATAAAGAGATACAGCAACTTGCCTCAGAAGCTGTTTCAATGGAGGATACAAGTTTTCTCGATAAAATCGTTGAGTGCGCTTGACAGGAAGATTGTTTTTTTTTTTTCCTCCCTCTTCTTATTGACAATCAAAGAAGTTCAATGGTTAGAGACAATAAAAGCCCTGACCCGCCCCACTTATATAAATGGGCCAGATTTAGACTTACTTATTGGACAAAGTAGCCCAATAATAAAAGGGTTCATAGCCTTCACATATTTGACTTTTTAGATTAGAATAATTCATGCGAGTCATGCTCATAAGCTCATTCATTCTTATGTATTTGGCCCTGTTCTCATCAACTTAAAAAAAAATAAAATTAAGCAAAATTAATTTCAGTTCAATAAAAATAAGTTCAGTTCAGTTCAGTAAAATTAATTTTTGTTCAGTAAAAATAAATTCAGTTCAGTTCAGTAAAATTCTGTTTTCTTAAGGAAGAATTATAATAGAAAATCAGTAAAAAAATTTAGTAAAATTAATTTAAGTTCAGCAAATATAATTTTATTTCAGTAAAAATAATTACAGTTCAGCAAAAATAAGGTAAAGAGAACGGGGCCTTACTTAGGGATGTCAATGGGTCAAGGACCTAACCTAGATTCGATTAGACCCATCCCATATTTTAGGGTTTGGGTCCTAAATGGATCTGGATCTAAGTGCAATGAGTCCGGGTTGCAAAGTCCAGACCCATATCCGACCCAAATGCGACCCATAGATATTTTTTTTATGAAAAAATTACATACATCATAAGTTTTCTAATCTAAAGAATCAAATGAAAGAAAAACCTAAAGAACCTAACTTTAAACTACATGTTCCACTCCTCTAAGGGCTCCAAGTCAAACGGCTCCTACTCTCGTCAAGTAGATTGTCGTGTGTTTAGTAAAACATTTTTATAGCATTTATTACAAAAATACTAAAAAATATACTTTCTCCGATTCTATTTACTTGACTGATATTCCTTAAATGGAAATGTCATATTACTTGACCCATACTATATGTGGTAAGTCTTTGGTGGATAAATTCTCTAATTTACTCTCAAAAAGTGCACATGATTGCAACTTTTAGGGGTAATAAGGTAAGACATGTGCAACATGAGCCAAAAAACTGCAATTTCTCTCTCATCTTCTTAAATATTGTGCCCAAGGCAATGGGTCAAGTAAATGAAAACGGAGGAAGTATATTAGTAATAAACAAGTACGGAGAGAGACGGGTTTCCTTGTCTCAGACCTCATCTTGGAGTAACATCCCCACATACAAAACCATTAATGATGAAAGAATATGAGACCGTTGAAACACAACTCATCACAACTTGAACCCAACAAACTTGAACCCAACAAACACCGGAGAAGTTTTTATGGGAAAAAGCCACTTTACTTTTATCGTACGCTTTGTTCATATCTAGCTGGAGAGCAATGGTATCTTACGCCCCGTACTCCTCTTTACATAGAGTGGAAGAGTTCTAGAGCAATAAGAGCATTATTGTTCCTGAGAGAGACTTATTAAATCCACTAATATTATCATTTAAAAAGAGGTTGTTAAAATACCACCATCAATCTCTAGTTAACGCTTGCAAAATAAAATATGTTTTACAAATTTACCCCTCATATAAACAAAAAATATTTACTATCATAAACATCTTTTTTACCCACACTCACTACCTCTTTTCTCTCTTAAAAAATTGTCTATCTCTAAAGCACCACAAACACCACCACCACCTCCATTTACCACCACAAAAACTCCTTCTACTAAATCTACATAATTTTTGCGCGAAAATGCCAACGGACAAAGGTAAGGCCATCATCGGAGACAATCCAAGGTTCAAAATTTTTTTTTCTCCTTGTATGAGCTAAAACACACTTTTCTTTTGAAACATCAAGGCGGAAACGGGTAGTTATTTCGAACCATCGTCTTCTGGGCGGTAATGGTGAAACGCTCGAAAACTTCGAACACCTAGGCGCGCGGTGATTCAAAAAAGTTAGGTGTTTCTACCTAGATCTATCGAAAAATTTGGATCATTTCAGATAAACTAATTAAAATATATTAGAGGACACAATTATTCCCATAAACCTGATATCTTTGGACCTTAAAAGCATGTGATCTGATGGTTTGTATTTGATTTCTGCAGGCGAGTTCGACCTCCTATTACTAAAAATCTTCTCGTTGCAATTTAGCCAATTTTCTTCCTTGGGCTTATTGAGTATGAGAAGATAATGTTGATTTTGTTGTTGAGCAATTGATTATTAGATGAGGTGCTATGTTAATTGAAAATCAACTTTAAGTTGAGATTTTTCTTCATTAGTTTTACCGTATACTTGACTAGGATTTTCGGAAACCAACTTTAAGATGAGGTTATATTAATTAATTTTACAACAAGGATAAGTACGTAATTTATCAAATCATTACATATCATGAGTTCTTAAACCATTTTAGTCTAAACTTTTGAATCTATGTATAATTTTATTTTTTTTGATGAAATTGTTATTACTATTTTTTTCTTTTTGAATTTTCTTATTATAATTATTCATTTTTTGTTGGTATTTTAACACTTTTCACCAAAGCAAAAATCACCTTTTGTTCTTGTAAAAAAAAAAAATCACCTTTTGTTGCCTTGTTGGCCTCTACCCCCAAATCGGGGCCTCAATTCTTCAATCGGAGCCCTAGTCCTAGCTATATATCACTAGCAAAAAATAAAGGAAGACTTAAAAAAAAAAAAAATTCGAAATTCCAAAATTCAGACATTACAAATTACAATTACCAAAATCTATATCTATAACTAATACTAAAGTAGCAACCGCTGATGTCATCTTTTTTCAAATTTGTATACGTGGCGCTATCTCATGAAAAGATTTCCCGCTCAATTAATTTTTGCTTTTTTTTAAACAAAATGCTATTTAATTTTAAATAGGTAATAACTACTTCCTCCGTTTTCTTTTAGATGCAACACACCCTTTAGCACGGTAATTAAGAAAGGTGGGGTTTACATGATATAATAAACTTTAAAATAGAATGAGTGGTTGTTAGGATTGTAATTTAATGAGTCATGTGCTTTAAATAAAGGATATAACATAGTTTTCCCTAAAGGAACTTTCCTTTTATAGTGTGTTGCAAGTATTGTGACAAGTCCTTTTTAGGGAAGTGTTGCAAGTAAAAGAAAACGGAGGAAGTATTTTTTAGGTAATTAATTTTAAATAGGTACCTATTATTTTGGTAATTTAGGTTGATAGTAGGTAGTTGGAGTTTTTATAGGAGTTATTAGCATTTTTTTTTAAAAATTTTGACAACAAAAAATTGACATTGATTAATAAAATAATAAGCGTTATTAGCATAATTGAGGTCAATTAAAGTGAGCTTATAAACATTTTGCGCTCAAAAAAAAAAAATGTGAAAACAAAAATCCAAAGTTAAATTTTTGTGAAACCCGTGCATTACACGGGTGCTAACCTAGTAAGCTCAATCAAACCAAAACCACCAAATATTCCTCCATTAAAATTTAAAATTAAAATTTAAATTAAAATTAAAAATTAAAATTAAAACTAAAATTAAAATTAAAATAAAAAAAAATCCCAGATCAAAAAAATTCCTTTCTATTTTCCACACTTTACCCTTGTTCAACCTCTCATTTTCTCAAACACCCATCTTCTTTCTTCTTCTTCCTTTTTTCTTCTGAAACCAGATCTTTCCAAATTAGGTTAGATAATTTCCGCCATTTTTGCCGATGTCGAAACCTTGGGGTGGTATCGGCTCTTGGGCCGCCGAAGCCGAGCGTGAAGAAGCCGAGGAGAGAGAAAATGCCACCACAACCGCCGCCGCAGCAAACACCCAAAGCTTCCCTTCTCTCAAAGAAGCCATTACTGCCAAACCCAAGAAGAAGAAGATGACCCTTTCCGAGTTCGCTTCTTATGGGTCTAAATCCGGACCCGTTTCTTCCGGATCCACCCGTTTAACCCCTGACGAAATGCTCCAGTTACCCACTGCTCCCAAGCCTCGTTCTGGGGACGAACCTTCTGGACCTCGTCTTGGAGGTGGCTTTTCTAGCTATGGTGATGATCGAAGAGGATCCCAACGTCGCGGGTTCGATGAAGATAGGAGGCAAAATAGGAGGGAATTCGATTCGATGCCTCCTCCTCCTTCTAGGGCTGATGAAGTTGATAATTGGGCTTCTATGAAGAAACCCATTTCAATGGCGGATAGTGGGAGAGGTGGTGGTGGAGGTAGTGGTGGTGGTGGTTCGAGGTATGGTGCTTTGGGTGGTGGGTCTAGGGCTGATGAGGTTGACAATTGGAGTTTTGGGAAGAAACCGCAATCGTCGGGGTTGAGTATGGGAGGTGGGAGATCGAGTACATTTGGGTCAGGGTTTCGTGATTCGGGTTCTGATTGGAGGAGGGGAGGTGGGGAGAGGGAATTGGGTGGTGGGGAGAGAGAATTGGGGAGGACTAGATTGGTGTTGGATCCTCCTACAGGGAGGAATGGTGAGAATGTGGTGAAGACGACAACACCAGCATCAACGGAGAGTAAGTCTAATCCGTTCGGGGCGGCGAGGCCGAGGGAGGAGGTGTTGGCTGAGAAGGGGTTGGATTGGAAGAAATTGGATTCAGAGATTGAGGCTAAGAAGGTTGTTGCTAGTGGGAGTAGGCCTACTAGCTCGCAGGGAAGTCGGCCCACTAGCTCGCAGAGTAACCGTGGGACGGAGAGTTTAGGTGGTGGTGTGGTTGGTGAGATTAAGCCTAAGCCTAAGGTGAATCCCTTTGGTGATGCTAAGCCTAGGGAGCTTTTGTTGGAACAAAAAGGTTTGGATTGGAAGAAGATTGATCTCGAGTTGGAGCGTCGTCGAATTGATAGGTTTGTTTCTGTTTTTGATATTGGTTTTGTGTTAATGATATTGCTTTGTTCTATTGTAAGCTTTTTAGGAAAGACCGAAAGAGTAATGCTTTATTTGTATGCATGAATGCGTTCCTAACTTGTTATTATGTGTTTGAAGTTTATTCATAGTAGCTTTGCTTGATTATTTTGGGAGTAGTTAGCTAAGTTTGCACTATATGTGCTTTGTGCTTCATTGCTTGAGAGTGTCAGCTATTGACTAGGAATTGGGTATTTTGAAACAAATGGAGAGAATGTGGGATTGTGGGGTTCTGTATCGACGACATTACTCATTTTAGGTTTTCTGTAGTGGCTTCTTGATGGATTTGTAACAGTGAACGTTGTCGATATGAACTTGTTAAGGCTTTGATCAATGTAGGAAGTAGGAACCTTTGTTATTAGGTTGTTGTAGACTGGAATAAAGTTGGGCTTTATCAACTTTTTTGGTTCAGGGATGAGCAATTCTAGGTTTTTGCCTAAATTTAAAGGCTTTTATTTGATCAATGATCATCCTGTCTTGTAAACGGTGATACTGATTTTATTTGTATTTAATATTGTGATCTCTTGTAAGTTGTAAGGGTGTTGTTACTAGAGCTGTTCATTTTGTTAAGGGGATCTAAATTATGGTGCTGATTTTAGAATCTTCTGTGCATGTTGCAATGCCTTTTATTGTTAACATTGACTTCCATCTTTCAGCATTTGGCTCTCTCTGTGCTCTTATTCACCTTTCATTGTCTTTATTATAGTGCAATTGACTTATAGTACTGTAATTGCTACTGGTTGCTATAATTTATTAAGTGTGACCTTGGGAGGTAGATTGCAGCAGTTTAATTGTGTGTATGATGGTTGAAGCTTATGTATAATACACTCCAACTCTTCTGGCTGGGTGCCAAACATAGTTTCTGAATCACTACTTAGCATATTATAGTTAGCCTATGTGGTGTATCTGGTTCTTCATTCTTGTAAGAAAGGATATTTATTACTTAAAAAGTAACTTGAAAGCCTTTGTCCTCAGTTTGTGTTATTTTCAACCTACCTAGGAGGCTATGACCTACATCTTCAGAAGCTCGTTTCTGAGCTTCAGTACTTAGTAGCTAAATTATTTCTTTGAGGGGACCGATTTTGTTCTCATTCATTTTAGGTGTAACTAAGGATGGGTCTATTGATCAACATGTTTGATGGATGTTTTTTCAGTTTTGTTAATTATTCTGAAGAATTTATACCATTTTCATTTCTGTGCGATGGCCTGTTCAGTTTTTGGGGTTGATGGTCTTGGTAGGGTATATTCTTGAAGTTTTATATAGTGTGAGAGGGAGCATCATACTTTGTTTTGGATCTTTCCCCTGGATTTGTTTGTAGAGCACTCAGTCTTGTAAGTAAGTCTTTTGAAGGCTTATATCAAGCATTTAAGCACTTGACCAGGTGTTCCATGTGTAGGAAGTAGGAACAGAGAAAAGATAGCTCATGACATTAGATGTTACTTGTTGGCAGCTATTGCTATATGAAGAAAGAGCTGTTTGACGGTACCAATGAAGTTTAGGAGATTTGCTTTTATTTGCTTTGGTGGAAATGTGGAATGTTCCTCAATTTGTAAGCTGTGTTATAATAGAGAAATTTATTCTTTGATGGATGGTTCACCTGTCAAATGGGAATGGTTCAGTACTCCCCATTTTCTATGACAAATAAAAAGAGACAAGGAAGAACGGGTATATATGAAGGCTAGTCATTGTAAGCTTGAAGACGAGCGTAAAACATTAAAATTTTGAGAGCATCTGCTTTTTATTTATTCGCTTTCTTATGATGATATGTTGCAACTCATGAATCTTTTGTTTTCATGTTAGTAGTTATTGAGGTGTGAAAACCTGTGAAATATGTGGCAAGTTTTCCCCATTTGTGTGTGTATTTAAACCTTAGTGATTACTGTGACCTACTTCAGATTGAGCTTGTTTATGAGCTTCAGTACTTAGGAGCTAAATTATTTTTTTGAGGGGAGCTGTTTTGTAATCATTCATTGTAGGTGGAACAAAGGATGGGTCTATTGATCAACTTGTTTGATGGATTTTTTTTTTCCAGTTTTTTATGTTACTCGGACTCTTCATTTCACCTCACGTACCCGTGTCGGACCCTCGACACTCGGACATGAGTATGACACTGGACACTTTATTTTTAGTTCAAAATCATACATTTTTTTTTCCTCAAAATGGCCTAGTCAGACGCTTTGACACGTACCCGTGTTGGACTTGGGTACCCGAGTCCAAGTAACATAAAAGTATTTAGAAGAATTTATACCATTTTCATTTAAGTGAGATGGCCTGTTTAGTTTTTGGGGTTAATGGTCTTGGTAGGGTATGTTCTTGAAGTTCTATATAGTGTGAATGGGAGCATCATACTTTGGTTTGGATCTTTCCTCTGGATTAGTTTGTATAGCAGTCGGTCTTTTAAGTAGGTCTTACGAAGGCTTATATTAAGCACTTGAGCAGGTGCTCCATGGGTAGGAATAGGGTAAATAATGCTCATGACATTAGATGTTAATTGTTGGCAGCTATAGCTATATGAAGAGAGAGCTGTTTGACGGTACGAATGAAGTCTAAGAGATTTGCTTTAATTTCTTTGGTGGAAATGTGGAATGTTCCTCAATTTGTAAGTTTTGTTCTTATTTTAATAGAGAAATTTATACTTAGATGGATGGTTCGTCTGTCAAATGGGAATGGTTCAGTACTCCCCATTTTCTAGGAGATATTAAAATGGGCAATGAAGGGTATATTTGAAGGTTAGTCATTGTAAGCCTGAAGACAAGATCATAAAACATTAAAATCTTGAGAGCATCTGTTTTTTTATTTGTTGGCTTGCTTACAATGATATGTTGCAACTCATGAATCATTTGTTTTCATGTTAGTAGATATTGAGGTGTGAAAACACTGTGAAATTTGTGGCAAGTTTTATTTTCCCCTTGCGAGTGTATTTAAACCAGAGTAATATTTTATGCCCGACTAGTTTCAATCTTGGAAAGTTGTTTGTTATTACTCTTTGCTGATGTAAATGTAGTTTGGGATGCTAGCATATTTATCTGTTTGAATTGAAAGATTATGATGAAAGTTCATATTGTTTTACTTTGGCTTGAGGATATTATTGGTAACATTTGAAATAATGGGAATAGATTCCGTGTGGCCGATCATTCTATGAATGTTATTTGTATAATGTTTAGATGGTTCTGTGCCTTTTCTTCTTTTAATTACTTTGGCAGGATCACATGCTCGTTGAACTTAAAATGTGTTTGTGACTTTTCAGCTCATGTTGCGCATTTTAAAATTGTTATAGGCCTGAGACAGAGGAAGAGAAGGCTTTGAAGGAAGAAATTGAGAATCTAAAGAAAGAACTTGAGAAAGAACCTGATAATGATGCTCCCCAAGAAACTGAAGGTGAACAGACTAGTTTACGTGATCTTATAAAGAGCAAAGAGAGTGAATTGGAAACCCTGACAAGAGAATTGGATGACAAAGTTCGATTTGGTCAGAAAGCGGTGGAAAGGCCAGGCTCTAGGCATGGTTCTAGACCAGGTTCTGGAGCTGGGAGATTTACTAGTTATCCAGAGAGACCTCCTTCTCAGTCTGGATCTTTTGATAATGGTCGGGTTCCAGAAGTGATGGACAGGCCCCGGTCACGCGGAACAGGAGATGTATGGACAAGGCCTGGTGAAGATAGAAGAGGAGGTTTCCAAGGTGGCAGAGATAGAGGAGGATTCCTGGGCAATAGAGACTTTGACAGGTAATATTATCTTGGAATTGTCAGTAACACCCTATGATCGTATAATGTCTGGTGAATTTAGATGCCTCTTTTCTGTTCATTTTCTATCTCTTTAAATGCTTTTCATGGGATTATGCTTATGCTTTAAATGTTTTTCTTTATGCTTGTAAAATAAGTGGGTTCTGAAGGAACCTACTTTGCCCCCAGATATGACTGATTTTCTTTCCATAAATATTTCTATGTGTTTTTGAGGTAATTGTGTGCATGTTGCTCTTTTAATTAGCTTGCAATTATTAGTTGAGATATCAAGTGAGATGCCTCGCTGCTGTTGGTTGTCTCTCTCTTGGTATGATTCAGGCCAACCTACCCTAATTGCTTTTGAAACAAAACATATTGACCTTGCTTTTTAAACCTTTTCAATTGAATAACTCATGAAATTATATTTGCACATTTCTGTGCGGTACTTGAAATCTCGTGGTTAGATTCAGGTTGGCCTATCCCAATTGCACAACAAGCATAAGACAACAATTAGCTAGGAATTTGACACACTGGAACTTGCTTGTACTAAAACATATGCACTAGTACAAGGGTAGACCTATGAAGGGACTTGCTGCTTTCTTACACTGGGGAAACTATCAGCTTGCAACCTGGTGCTGACTTACTTTTAGCAATGTTAGGGTACGTTTAAATTTGCAAGAAGCAATTTTATCTCATCTGGCTGCTGGTACCTTCTAGCTTACGCCTAACGATCACATTGCCTCTTTCCCGAATAGCAGTGACCTTGCGCCGATTGAAAAAGCATTGTTTTCTATCAGGTCATTGTCATTGCCTTTTGTATTAGCAATCTGGCATTGTAACGGAACAAAAGTCTTGGCTTCCCTTGGAATAATCCTATGCTGCCCTACAATGTATGCCTCGTATGAGCTCTTCCATGTTCTGGTATTTTAGAGGCTGTACTAGCACCTATCAAAAACTTGATTGAAAAAGCATTAATTGCCTTTTTAATAAGATACTTGCTCAATTATTATTCAAAGCTGCAGTTCTCTTCTAGATTTTCCTGTTAGAGTATGATGAGCAAATCCTGAGGGGCCATTTCTTAACATTTGTGAGGGAGTTAGATGTTTATTTGCCATGTGCGTGTCGTTGTTCTTGGGGGGGGGGGGGGGGGGGGGGTGACTGTGTGAGGAGTCTCAGGCTCTTCATCATTTATGGTTTACATGGCTTGTCAGTGGAAATATTTCACTGTCCCTTATAGAGCCAAAACACTGTTAACTCTTTGGTTTTAGGATTTTAGGTTATGATAGATTAAATAAAAACTATCTTCTGCGTTCTGTTCTAAAGGTCAACGTTGATTTATTCACGGTAATGATTACTGATTGTTCACTTGGGTGAGCATGATCAAGAATGTTTTAGCTGTTGTTTTGTGTTGTCTTTTTTTCGTAGCTCATTGTGATTATATCGACTCTGGAGGCTGATAGGTGCATTGATTTTGTCTTTTGTCAGGTCTACGTCTAGAGAGAGATGGTGAATCAATTTTTTTTTGGGGTTTCAAGACACTCAGTGTGGATTCTTCAGAGCTCTCCTTTGACAGCATTCGGCAAGCAATGGATAATAATATTTTGTTTAAATTTGTTCAGGTCTTTGTCAAATTATTCTACGGCTTAGCACTGGCGCTGATGACTCTTGTTAATTAACTGTTAATTTTGATACCTTGTAAAATTGCCATTTTTTTTTGGTCTGTATCAAGGCAAGGATCTTGTGTTGTTCGTAGACTGACATGTAATGGAACATTATGTTATATTCTTCTGGTCCTTTCCTTAAAGACTGTTTTAGGCTTCATTGGCCTTTTTTTTTTTAAATTCATACGTGAATTTTGAGGTGGTGTTAAGTTGTTTGAATGGCATCATTGACTGAACTTGTACAAAGTATAGTTAGATTGTAAAATGTAATCGTTTTGGTTGTGTAGGAGTCTTTTTACTTATTTTTGTTGAATTTCAAAATGTGTTAATGTACATCAGTACATAACAGGAATTTGCATGGATTTTGTATCCCCCATCCCCCTGTACAATTTCACGTCTTTTCTGTTGTAAATACGCGTATTTTTTTTTTCCAGTTTCTGCAATTGTAAGTTAAATTTTCTTTAATCTAACAACAGACGGCGACATCTCCCAGCACCGCGCGACCCCCTATCTCTTCCTCCCCTTCTCCGGCCGTCGCAATCCCCTAGCACCGGCAGTCAATATAAGTAAAAAGGAGTGGATTTGGGTTAGGTCTGATGTGGACGTGGTGGGTCCGGCAGTCAGAGGCCGTGGTGGTGGTTGCGGCAGGGTGGGGCTGGTGGAGAAGGTTGCTGGTTTTTTTTTTTTTTGTTTTTTTTTTTTCTTTTAAGTTAGGACCACATTATTTTTTGTGGTCTAGAGAGTAGAGAGTGCTTATGGTGATAAAAAATACTTTGATCACTATAGAAACATCCTAGTTTCTGTCTTTGTCAAAAGGCATAAGATTGAACAGCCATCGAATTTTATATGTTTTATGGAGGTTTATCTTATGGAAAACGTGTATTATGCTTTTGACTTTTTTAACACTATGTTTTGAATCTGAAGTTTTTTTCATCTGGATAGATTACTTCCATCTAGTTCATCTCTGAGTACTACTTATTTGTTGAAACAATGAATCGGTGTAATTTTGTTACCGGAAGTTGCCTATTTGTGTTGGCTTTGGGTTTAGTTTTAAATGGTGCACCACCCCTTACACCTCAAAGTAAAGACTATCGAATTCCTGCAATTTACAACTTTGGTGACTCGAATTCTGATACCGGTTCCAACTCTGCTGCATTTGGTCGCGAACCTTACCCAAACGGAATCACTTTCTTTGGCAGACCTGCAGGAAGAGTCTGTGATGGGCGCTTAATCATTGATTTTATTGGTTAGTTTCTTTGACACAGTTGACTCATATATGTATACTTAAGTACCTATTATGAACACTAACTAACAAGGTTTACTTCAATTGTTCACCAAGACTAAGGTGTGTGTTATGTGCTCAGTATTCTAAATGTTTGTTGGGTCCTTGAGTCCAAACTGTGAGCTGTGAATCTTGGTGTGTTTGAAACTACTCGTTCCTATGTCTGAGTAACATAGTAAATGGAACATGAGCAAAATGTTCAAAATAATTTTAGCTTCTTTATGTGCAACTCTATTCTACCATGTTGATATTTGCAGCTGAGAAGTCGAAAATACCTCATTTGAGTGCATATCTGGATGCAATTGAGGCCAATTTTGAGCACGGGGCTAATTTTGCTGCGTATGGGGCTACAATTCAGCCAGCTGACAGCAAACTCTACGGAAGTGGTGCTAACCCTATTGCCCTCAACATACAACTTTTGCAATTTCATCAGTTAAAGGAACGGTCTCACGAGCTATATCAGCAAGGTTGACAATTGCTTTTTTTATTATCAACTTGATCATTATTATCATACACGCCTCTTTACTACATGTTCAGCATTCGTTTTTATTCTTTCTTTTTGTGTGTGAATTTTCAGCTAAAACCTCCAATGCTAAATCGCGGTTGCCAAGGCCTGATGACTTCTCAAAGGCCCTTTATATGTTTGATATTGGTCAAAATGACATTGATTTTCTGTTAAGATTAACATCAGAGGATCAAGTACAAGAATCTCTTCCTTTTATCATCAATTACTTTGCTTCCGCGATGGAGGTAAGTGTCTAAGTGATATATATGCAATATAAGTTCCCTTTTTTTTTGTAGCGAGTTTAGTTTCCAATGTAGTACATCATTTCTTCCACTGGTTTACAGCCGACTTGAAAAAATTCTGTTGCCATTTTCAGAATCTACACCAAGGAGGAGCTAGAAAATTTTGGATACACAATACAGGACCGTTTGGTTAACTCCGCCAGTGGGTTTCCCGCTGCCAGTCCCAAGCCTGGATAAAGGAGGAGGGTTACGGTAGGCCAGTGACAGCCAGTATAAAACTTCGTCACATCCCATGACATGAGCCAAACAGATATTTTCGTGGGGGCGTTCCCTACTCAGCGACGCGCTGCACTTCCTAGACCCGGGTGTAGTGATAAGTATGCAAGGGTTGCTAGGTCGTCGCCCAGAAGCGACGCGCCACATTGCCCGAGTGTGGTGTCAAATGAGCAAGGGCGTGCCATTGGGGCGTTCCCTACTGAGCGACGCGCTGCACTTCCCAGACCCGGGTGCAGTGATAAGTATGTAAGGGTTGCTAGGTCGTCGCCCAGAAGCGACGCGCCATATTGCCCAATTGTGGTGTCAAATAATCAAGGGCTTGGAGTTGGGATCAGGAGGGAGCGTGGGAGAAAAGAATTTAGTTTGCGGATTGGTTCTTGGAATGTGGGGTCTCTTACGGGAAAATCAGCAGAATTGGTAGAAGTAATGAAAAGACGACGCGTGAACATCATGTGCCTCCAAGAGACAAGATGGACAGGAGAAGGAGCTCGAGGCTTGGTTTTGGGGTATAAGGTATGGTATGTTGGGCAAGAAACGAGCCACAGAACAAGGAATGGTGGAGCTAGGAACGGAGTTGGTGTGGTTCTCGATGAGAGGTTGGCAAAAGAGGTGATCGAGGTCTATCGGAAGAACGATAGGTTGATAAGGCTGAAGTTGCTATGTGGCAAGGAGATTGTGAATGTTATCAGTGCTTATGCTCCCCAAGTGGGTTTAGATGCAGAAGAGAAACGACAATTTTGGGAGGACCTAGACGAGGTGGTGCAGGGTGTCCACCACTCAGAGAAGTTATATATTGGAGGGGATCTAAATGGGCACGTTGGGGCGAGCCGAGATGGCTATGAGAGTGTCCATGGAGGCTTTGGGTATGGGCAGAGGGACGCCGGTGGTGAAGCTATTATGGATTTTGCCCAATCATATGATTTAATTTTGGCTAATACTTGGTTTAAGAAGAGGGATTCACACTTGATAACTTTTCGGAATGGAGCAAATGCAACTCAAATAGACTTCCTGCTCACAAGGAGCATAGATAGACAAAGTTGCATAAACTGTAAGGTTATCCCAGGGGAGAGTGTGGTCACCCAACACCGGCTATTGGTAATGACTATTCGTCTGAAAGAGAAGGCGAAGAAAAAAGTTAGACAAGAAGAACCAAGGATAAGATGGTGGACCCTAAGGGATGCAAAAGCTAAGGTTTTTACAGAAAAGGTAATTGAAGAAGCGGATTGGGATGGAGAGGTGGATCCGGACATGACTTGGTTACGAATGAAGAACTGTTTCCTAAGAGTGGCCAAAGAGGTCTTAGGGGAAGTAAGGGGAAGAACTTCGGTACAGAGAGATACTTCGTGGTGGAATGAAGAGGTGAAAGCAGTAATTAAGCAAAAAAGGGAATGCTATCAAGCCTTAGGAAAATGTAGGAGTGATGAAACCTTTGCAGCGTATAAGGAGGCTAAGAGTAAGGCAAAGGCAGCTGTTCGCCAAGCAAAAGAAAAGGCATATCAGGAGGTTTATGAAAAGCTTGATTCCAAGGAGGGAGAAAGGATCATTTATAAGATGGCAAAGAGAAGACAAGAGGCAAGGAAGGATATTGGCATGGTGAAGTGTGTCAAAGATAAGAACCAAATGGTCCTAGTGCAAGAGGAGGGCATCAAGGACAGGTGGAAGGGGTACTTCGATGAATTATTTAATGGAAGTAATGGAGTTGTGATAGGAGATACCTCTATGAGTGATGAAGAAATCAACATGGAGTATGTGCGAAGGATTAGGAGAGTAGAGGTGGAGATTGCACTGAGGAAGATGAAACCTAAGAAGGCGGTTGGCCCTGATGGGGTACCGATAGAGGTGTGGAGGTGTTTGGGTAAGATTGGTATTGATTGGTTAACAAACCTTTTCAACAAGATATGGACGGCTACAAGGATCCCACAAGATTGGAGGAAGAGCACCTTGGTCCCGGTTTATAAAAACAAAGGAGACGCTCAAGATTGTTCTAACTATCGAGGAATTAAGCTTATGAGCCATACTATGAAGTTGTGGGAAAGGGTGATTGAACAAAGGTTGAGGGCATGCACAAGCATTTCAGATAACCAATTTGGTTTTATGCCTGGGAGATCTACTATGGAGGCAATCCATTTGATAAGACAAATGATGGAGTTTTATAGGGTAAAGAAGAAAGATCTTCATATGGTCTTTATTGATTTAGAGAAGGCATATGACAAGGTGCCAAGAGAGATACTTTGGTGGGCAATGTTGAAGAAAGGTATCCCACGAAGGTATGTAGACCTAGTTAAGGATATGTATCGGGATGTGTCAACAAATGTGAGGACATGCGGAGGGTTGACAAAAGATTTCCCTATTACAATCGGATTGCATCAAGGGTCTGCATTAAGCCCTTTTCTTTTTGCAACGGTTCTAGATGAAGTAACTAGACCAATTCAAGATGAGGTTCCATGGTGTATGTTGTTCGCAGATGATATCGTTTTGGTGGATGAGACTAAGGATGGGGTTAATGTCAAGTTGGAGCAATGGAGGCAAAGGTTGGAATCTAGAGGGTTTAAGCTAAGTCGGAGTAAGACTGAATATTTGGTTTGTCGTTTTGGCACTCAGAGGGGGACAAGCAATGAAGTGGTGAGTTTGGATGGAAAGGATTTGACCATGAGTGAATGTTTTAAGTACCTAGGGTCGATCATCCAGAAGAATGGTGACATTGATCAAGACGTGACCCACAGGATTAAGTCAGGGTGGCTTAAATGGAGAGCGGCCACGGGAGTGTTATGCGACCGCAGCATTCCCTTAAAGTTGAAGGGAAAATTCTACAGGACTGCCATAAGACCAGTGTTGCTCTATGGTACAGAATGTTGGGCTTCTAAGAAAGAGCATATTAAAAAGATGGAGGTTACGGAAATGCGCATGTTAAGGTGGATGTGTGGAAACACTTTAAGAGATAGAATCAGAAATGAGGTTATTCGCAAGAAAGTAGGTGTGGCGGGCATTGTAGATAAATTAAGGGAAAATCGTCTGCGTTGGTTTGGACATGTAAGACGGAGACCCGAGGGTGCACCGGTGCGAAGAGTGGAAGAGTGGGACCATGGAGGGATTAAACGAGGAAGAGGGAGACCAAAGATGACTTGGTTGGAAGGAGTGAGGAAGGATATGAAGTGCATGGATTTACGTGAGGATGAAGTTTTGGATCGTAAGGGATGGAGGAGAAAGATTTATGTTGATGACTACACGGAATAATCAAATTTGGTTCATGTTAGCCGACCCCACTTTTGGGATTAAGGCTTTGATTGATTGATTGATTGATTGATTGAATACAGGACCGTTTGGTTGCTTACCGGATAGTGTGGAGACTCTGAAGAGATATCTTCCCAATACTCAATTTACTGATGAAATAGGTTGTGTGAAGTCTTATAACGAGTTAGCTCAAGAGTTCAACCGTCTGCTCAAGGAGAAAGTCTCTGAATTACGCGCTACTTTTCATGACTCACTTCTTGTAATTGTAGACATATACTCTGCCAAGTACACTCTTATAAGGGATGCGAGTCAAAATGGTACTTAATTGAGTTAATTCACAAAACTTAATTACTACTCGTTTTCTACATTATACTTTATAGGCATGTTAATGCAACAGTTTAACTGTGATGGCAGGTTTTGTTGATCCTTTCAGTAACTGCTGCGAAAATTGTGCAGAATATCATGTACCTTACTGGGAAATGAAAATTGTTAACGACACCACTGCAATTCATCCAACTTCTTGTAATAGTCCTTCTGAATACATTAGTTGGGATGGTGTGCATTACACTGAGGCTGCAAACCGTTGGGTTGCTGAAAGGATTTTGGATGGATCGTTTTCAGATCCCCCGATATCCTTAGCTAAATTATGTGTTTAAATGCTGATAATCTGATCTCCAAACTTCTTGCTTTGTGTCTCTTACTCATGTACTTCGTAGCTTTAAACCATACACATTAACGTATATTGTAAATTTGTAATGTGCTTCGGATAAATGTTACTCCGTATCAATTTCTGGCTCTTTGAATTTGTAACAGGATAGTTGTGATATATGGTTTGGTTACTTGAACCTTAAGCGTTATGTATAAGTACTATAAGTACTTGGTTTCAGTATTATCAATCATAAACCAATGCATCATAGAAAAAGCATTATTCCAAAAAATATAAACAATTCGACCTTTTTTATTTAGTTACAAAAATGTCATTTGATATGCGAGCTGATATAAAGATTATAAACTACGAGTACAGTGGATAACTAATGTAATTAACTAATTATGTAAGACTGTAAGAGTGTTAATTACTCGTATTTTTATAGGAGTAACGTCTAATTAGAAGTTCCTTGCAAATTAAGCTCATATTTGATTATTTATATAACTTAATCAATTTGACTTCATCATGTATAAATCAAGTACCATGTTTGTTCGCCAATCGCTATCTTTCTCAGATCGCATCTTGTAAATTTATCTCAAAGTAGATTATTTGAATCTTCTTCTCAGCAATTCAATCCCAAATCACTTAAAAATTAAACTTTGTAATTTATTTTTTTTTTACTTTAAACTGTAAGGTATGTCCTTCCCACTTATCAATTTTTCTCACCATTTTAAATCTCTGTTTTTGTGTTTATTATGATTTGTTGATGAAAATTTACAAATTATGAAACTTTATCAGCTTGATTATGATCTTACTGAAATGGGTATAGCTGGAATTTGTTCCTTTCTGTTTTAGGAGTAGTAGAAAATGATAAGAACTGTTCTTTGTTGATGTTCTTCTTGTGATCTTTGTTGCACATTAGGTGTTTGATAAAATGTGTGAAAGAGAAAGGTGTTTGATGTGCTAAATTGTTTTAGTTGTTCTGTATAGTCTGTTGCAGGAGATAGTATGAATGCTGAAGAGAAGTTTTTTAAGCTGGGATTCAGCTAGAGCTTTAGATTGAGTACTACATGTTTGATGAAATGCTTGAAAGAGGAAAGACTAATGTAATGATGAATTGGTGGAGTACTGTTAGTAGGAGACTTAAGGCTACTTGGGGACTGAAAAACCGTCTGTTAGTAATGGCAATTGGGGTTGTTGTAATTGTTGGGTTTGCATTACTTTTATCTCTTGGACCGCGAAGCAAAAGGGCAGTCGGTTTAATGGAAGAATGTCGAATTCCTGCCATTTACAACTTTGGTGACTCTAATTCCGATGCTGGTTGTGTGTCAGCTGCATTTGGACGTGTTCCATATCCGAATGGTATTTCATTCTTTGGCAAACCTTCTGGAAGGTATTGTGATGGGCGGTTAATGATTGATTTCATTGGTGAGTTGATGCTGCTAAACTCATTCTTAATTTCATCATTTGGAACTTATGCTTGCACATTTCATTGCATTAAAGAGTAGGTTCCAGACTTTGCCATTTCATTGCATTAAGCATGTATTTCTTTGCTTATCAGTTATCACCTATGCTTTCGAGTTCTTGAAATTGTCGTCTCTCTGTTGGACTGATGAGCTTGTGATTATGTTCCTATCAATTTTACCTAGAATTTAGTATTTTAGAGAAGTACCACATACTTAAAATCATTTGAAATGATGAAGTACCTTCCACTGAAGATTGAAGCCAGCAATTGTGGTATTATTATGTGAGTTAAACTGGTTTAACTGCATACTACCTAGTGAACTAAACTTGTTTTCTTCTTAGATCTTACATTCTTTAATGTATAAGGGTGAATAAGACTTTTACATCTTTTCAGGTTTGATAGAATTTGATGAGTCCTCACCCTTGTTTTCATATTTCCCCTTAATTCTTGCAGCCGAGAAGTTGGGATTGCCTTTTTTGAGTGCATATTTGGATGCACTTCAAGGAAACTTTCAGCATGGTGCTGATTTTGCTGCAAGTGGGACCACTATTCAGCATGTTGACGGGAAGCTGTTTGGAGGTGGTCTTAATCCTCTTTCCCTCGATGTACAACTTTTGCAGTTTGAAGGGTTGAAAGAACGGACTAGTGAACTATCTGCACAAGGTTGTGTTGGAATACATAATAATCTTTTTTTTCTAGAAAGAAGCTTCAGCTGCATATAGTTTTTGTCTGATTGTGTATCAGCTTTGTGGCTTTTGGTTCCTAGATGACACTAAGAGCCGCTTCCCAAGACTTGAAGACTTCTCAAAGGCCCTATATACATTAGATATTGGGCAAAATGACCTTCATCATGCATTAACGACTATGACAGAGGATGAAGCTCGTGAAACTATTCCCAAGCTTGTAAATCAGTTCGCAATGGCAATAAAGGTAACTGCAAGTTCAACATGCATAAGTTATTTACTTGCATATTTTACACTCCATAACCAATACTATGTTGATTGTTGATTCAATTGGGGGGGGGGGGGGGTTTGGAGTATATGATGCATACTGAACATATCAAGATAATGGTTTTGTAATTAGGAATTTAGGAGGATATATCTTTCAGTCCTACACCTGCATTCTTCCATACTGATGTTGAATAAAAATATATTCCTACTTTTCATCTTCTCAGAAACTTCACAGTTTAGGAGGCAGGACATTTTGGATGCATAACACTGGCCCTATTGGTTGCTTGCCATATATTTTGGTGAAGTATCCTCCCCAGCCTGGAAATGTTGATGAAGCTGGTTGTGTCAAGTCTTACAATGAGGTAGCCAAAGAGTTTAACAAGCAACTCAAGAATAGGATTTCTGAACTGCGGACTCAACTCCACGATTCCCTTCTTGTATATGTTGACATTTACTCAGCTAAATACTCACTTATTAGTGAATCAAAGAAATATGGTAAGATTTGTTACAAGCCTATGCCCCCTCCCCTCCTTATCTCCCCAGTCTTGATAACCACAATGAGAGCCAAATGCGTCCAATATCATATGTTTTTCTTACAAAATACTCTCAATATTCAGGAGATCTTCCAAAATCTCCTATAAAAATGCCTGGGATAATTTGTAAAATTTGCCATCTCCGATATTTATCTTCTCATCCCTCCGCTCATGTGTTCAAGCATTAGCTGATATATTGTGTCCATGGTGATTTCAGGTTTTGTTGATCCACTCGGATTCTGTTGCAAGCATACTGGTAATTATTCTAGTTTGCATTGTTGGAACAAAGCAGAAGTGAACGGGACTGCAGTTTATGCAACTCCGTGCAGTAATCCTTCAGAATACTTAAGTTGGGACAGTATACATTACACCGAGGCTGCCAATCGATGGGTTGCAAACCGTATTTCAGATGGGTCTCTCTCTGATCCTCCTGTACCTTTGGCTAGTTTATGTATGAAATCTTCCCTTTGAGCTTCATTTCTGGAGACTGACCTGATATTGCACTGCATTCTCTTGGCTTCAGTCCCCATTTCATTTTATACCTAGATTCGCGATTACATGTTTACGAATATGGTTTTTACACAATCCATCCAAGTGGGTATTATTAATTGACTTATTTCTACAGTAATCGAAATTTGATATGATCATAATCTGAGCTTTGGTATGTTTATTGATCAATGTTCCTATTGTTTACACTTAATGCTTAGAAATATATTTCTTGTTAACCAAAAAAATTGACTACTGAGAGTCCTAGCTCTCCTCCTAACAATCCTATTGGTGTATTAAAAAAAACGACTCCACTGGGGATCGAACCCAGAATCTCTGGTTTCGTAGACCAGCGCCTTATCCATTGGGCCATGAAGTCGAGTTTACTGTTGTGTTGATTTAAACTCTCAGCAAAATTTATATATACATTTTCACATTTTGTCATGTTCGTTCTTTTTACCCTGTACTCTTAACTTTTACTACCAGTAAATTTTATTTTTATTCTCATTCATTTTGTGTGCTTAACTTTTTAAAGAATTACACATTTACACTACAGAAGTGGAGGGATATCAAGAATTTGGCATGGTATGACTATATGAGTCAATCAAAGTTATCAAAGAAGTAGCGAAGTAATTCCTATAAAGGTATGTTCTTCTAACTTGATTTTTTAAAAATTTATCCGAAAACTTGTTCTAACTATGAATTGAATTTCTGAAAACTTATTTGACTTGTCGAATTTATTTGAAGTTATTGGAGTATTAAATCTATGAAAACTTATTTTATTTAAGTTATACAAGTATTAAACCTATATGTGGATGCATATTTTAAATGAAAATATGATGAATTGAATCAATAATTGTCTTCTAATTAAGGTAAAAGTCCTCTTTTTCAGAAAGAAAAACCAACAACCACTCCAAAAGATCAATACCCAATGGCCAATGCTCCCATCTCCATTGATTTATTCACACAAAAAAAAATAAATAAAAAATAAATAAATAAAAAAATCCTTAATAATGAAATACGACTTCACTGGGGATCGAACCCAGAATCTCTGGTTTCGTAGACCAGCGCCTTATCCATTGGGCCATGAAGTCACTAATACTGCTCAGTAATTTCTTCTTTCACTTATATTTGCAGTTTCATACGTAATTCGTAGTATTTTACTTGGTTTTTTTTTTGGGGGGGTTTTTCTATCTAATAACCTTCCAATTTCCACTTTTCTACGTTATGCCCCTCTAATTAGAATTTCCACACCGTAACCCCATAATACATTTAGTTTCTAATTTTTTTTTATAGTAATCTTGCCGTTAACAAATTCCATTAGTGGGCCCACTGTTCATATTAATATTTTTTATCGGTTTGCGTGTTGAAAATTATTCAGTTAAAGGTTTTGGGGCTAGTCTGGTTCTTAAGAGTCCAAATTGAGCTCAATAATAGATTAATTTTTATAATTTTTACGAATTGATAACTACCAAATAATAATGTTCAAAGCTAGAATATGGAGGTTTAATTTTTTGACATTTTGTTCAAATAGCAAAAGAAATCTACTAGAAAGCTTTATAGTAGTAATGTAGTGTTATCTTCCTCTTATTACAACTAATTAATTTGTTACATAGATCGACTTCTTATTTATACCATGTAAGGGATAATATTTTCTTAGTTGATACTCGGCTCCATACAGTATATCATTCATTCATTATCATCAAGGGCATCGGGTTGTGACACAATAACAGCGTCTCGAAACGTGCTTAGCTGATAGTAAGAGTCATTCAGCCTCTTCAACAATGGAAACTCGTTCAGATCAACGTCGAACCACTTGATTGCACCATCTATCTCCGGTGCCAAATACACATCTGCAAGTGCAACTTCATCACCAGTTGCATATCTTCCAGCATGCTCTTGTAATGTCTTCTCCAAGGCTGTAAATCCAATCTTAAAATGATGTTTTGCCCAAGCCTTCTTCTCGTCTGATCCAAGCCTGTCTTCAATGTATTTTTGCACTTGTATATTTATGAACGGTTGTATACTTGAGGCTACCAAATTTGCAACCTGCTTATTGATTTCCATTCAAACACAAAAAAAGGGCAAGTATGATTAACTTTTAAAATCTGCTAGGTTCATGTACTCCGCATACAAACCTCAATTGCAAGTAGGATGCTCGCGACAATATAACAAATCACATCTCAACAATACGTGACAATTGCCAATTTGTCACCAAGACCAATTGAATTGCTCGGTCACAACAAAAAATATAAACCAAAATATATTTCCTTCGTTTTTATATATTTGCAACTGTTTGACTTTTACATTATTTATGTGTTTCACTTTGACTAGCTATATAGTCATGTGGGATCTTGTTAGATTCAACTCGATCTATATAATTTTAAAATCAAATATTTATAGTTTTTACATATTGGTAATTACAGATATTAACGATTGAAAACTTGCTAACAAATTTGTTGTTGGTGCAATGGTGATTGAGACTGCACTTGTTAGGGAGGATTGCGTGTTCGATTCTCCACAACAACAATTCGGATGGGACTTGAACCTAATTAACCATCTAGAACTGAACCCTGAATCTTGATTAGCCTAAAGGGTGAACCAAAATAATAAAAACAGAAAAAAGAAAATGATTCACCTCATAATTGAGAGCTCTTTTTGGAAGATCATCTTTGGATGGCAACAAAGAGGGCTGAGGATACTTCTCTTCCAAATACATTATTATAGCAGAGGACTCAAAGATAACTACATCACCATCAACTAAAACGGGCACAAAACTTCGAGGACTCATCTTCATAAACTCAGGTTTAAACTGATCTCCTTTGAGTACATTCACCTCCTTGTACTCATACTCGAGTCCTTTTAAGTGGAGAGCGATTCGAACCCTCGCCGAGCTTGAGCTCTTCCACCATGAGTACAGCTGAATCTTCTTTGGTTTCTGCTCATCAGCTTCTACTAAACTTGCCATTTTTAGTACGTATATTTTGTTTAATGATGTTGTAGGATATGAAAGCAACTTAATCTGATGCCAGTCTTTATATATTTCATCTTTTTTTGGAATAAATACAACGCAGCCAGGGTTTTTGCATAGCTAAGAGCTTACGTGATCTATGTCACTAGTTTTAGTCAAAATGAGTAGGCCTGGCCATATTCTCTTAAATATATGATGAATGTAAATACAACCAACCTTCTTTAATTGTCATAAAGATAAACTAGTGTAAGACTCGGACAATACCCCATGATAAAATCATTTATTAATATCTATTTTTTATTGAATGACATGTAATATGCTTAATTGCTTATAGCTTAGTAACTAACACGTTGGAGTTTAAACTTAATATTGTGAGTTTAAATCTTGTAAGAATCATATTTAGGAGAGCGTTAAACCTTTTAGCAACGTCTTTTAATACTACGTATAATAAATATAGATTATACTTAATCTATCTATTAACCTATACTAAAAGCAAATCTATAATGACACTTGGCATAATGTCATTAATTTTTTTCCCGCCAATTTCATTATTTCCTTAATTATTATATTATAGTTTAGTTTTATTATATAATTATTTCCTCATTTAATTATTATATTTTATTATATTCTTATCATATAATATTTATGTATACATAGTAAATATATACACCGTATCAACCATATAGTTCACAAAACAGAAATAATGTGAAAAGTAGTATAAAATCTTTTCAAATTTCCAATATTATTCTTATACTCCACAATACTATCTACATGTAGTTTCAATTCATCATTAAATATCAAATTTATGCATGATTGACAATGGATACGAGTAAAAAAAATTTAATTTTACATATTTATATAAAAAAAAATTCTCCAACTTTTATCATGTGATAAAAAAATTTATTTTAATTAAAAAAGAAAATTCATTTTGGTAGCATATATATATTCTTTGTATAATATTTAAAATTATACATAACGTTTATAAAAACAAAATCATTTTGTTATATAGTATGCTTCGTACTACATAACATATATTGGAAAATTAAATCTAATTATTTGATAGAGTATAAACATATTTTTTTGGGCCTCAACCAAAACCTTAAACTGATGGTTTCTAAGCATAATTTGACCTAAATTTCATATTTTATAATTATATTAAGTTTTACACTATTTTTTAATACTACCTCCGGTCCACTTTACTTGCAACTATTTCCTTTTTGGGCCGGTCTACTTTACTTGCAACTTTCCCATTTCTTTCCCTTTTTAGTGGTAAAATTACCATTTTACCCTTACTTTTTTTTTTAAAAAAAACACCCTAATTACAAAACTGATTTTATCTAATTAGTTTAAACCCTAACATTAATTAAGTTATCTATTTTCATCAAAATCAACCCCTTAACCACCAAAACCAATTCCATCCACCTTCATCCTCTTTCATTTTCCTCCTCATCACCATTGTTCATTAAATTTCTACATCTTCTTCCTCATCCCCATTTTTTTTCTCTCTCCTCCTTCAACCATTCTTATTATTTTTTCAGATTTGTGGGTTTGTGTGTTCGTGTGTGTGTGGGTTTGTGGGTGTGTGGCTTCGTGGGTTTGGTGGTTGGTGGGTGGTTATTGCGGCTCGCCGGTGGGTTTCTGTGTTGGTTGTTTCGGCGGTTGGGGAGATAGTATGTGGTCATTTCGGTGTTGGTTGTTTCGCGGGGTGGTTTCGGGGTTGGTTGTGTCGGCGGTGTTGGTTGGGGTTTCCAATCTGTGGGTTGGGGTTGGTGGGTTTCAAATCGGTGGGTTTCGGTGTCGGTGGTTCGGGGGTCGTTGGGTTTCTGGGGTCGGTGGGTTGCTGGGGGTCAGTGGTTTGGTGGTCGTGGCTGGTGGAATCGGTGGGCCGGTGGAATCGGTGGGTTGGGGGTCGTTGGGTTTGTGGGGTCGGTGGTTTGGTGGTTGTGGCTGGGTTGGTGGTGGTGGGTTTCTTTTTTAAAATTGGGTTGAATTTTTTTTTTTTTTTTTAATTACTTGATTAATACTTAATTGTATACCCTTATCTTTCAATAAACATGTTTAGAAAATTTTGCCTCGGCCTCCGCAAACCTCCCCAAAGTTGCAACTAAAGTGGACCGGAGGTAGTAGTTTCTAAGCATAACCCGAAATCTGACTCGAACTCGACTTGCTGACCCGAATTGCCACCCCTAATTGGTTTAAACTAAAATTCAAGTTATTTTGTTACAAATAATTTTTTTGGATAAATTATTGTTGAATTTACACCACTATTTATTATTTATTTGTTCTAACATTTAACTATGACCGTGCATGGCACGGGACTTAACCTAGTATCATAATAACATCATAAACTTTGTCTTATGCTTATTCCATTGGTTTTTTGTACGATTTCAACTGTACATCTTTGATTGTAATACCTGAAATTTTTAAACATGATTTATTATAAAATTTATATTATTAGCTTAATTAATTTTTAATCTCTATTTTAACAAGTACGAATACTTTAGTCTTAATTTTATTTTATGATTATATTATTTGAAAGCTAATTTTACGAAGGAAAGTATTTATTACGGAGTATTTTAAATTTATTTCGGGTCAAATGATATTTTTATGTCCCGTTAAATGTTTAAAGATTTGCATTATCCGAGAGTATGAAATGACCAAAATACCCTTGCTCGCACAAAATGACAAAATCCACCTCTTCCATTTACCTTTTCTTCTTCACGGCTAAGTATTGAAGGCCATTAAGTTTTGCTTGTTCTTTTACTCGTTTCTCAATTTTGCCCAACCAATCAAAGTTGATTGAATAAGCTTAGCTCAACCTTGAGCTTATCCAACTCCTTCACGGCTAAGAATTGATGATTCAAAGTCACCTTTTGCTTCCTTATAATTGGTTGCTTAATACTCAAGCTTATCACTTTAGCAAACTTCATCTTATGATTCCTACCCTTCATTTCTTTCAAGTTCTTGGAATATATTACCTTTGCTTGAAATGGTTGCTGCCATCTCTTTCCTTGCCACCAAGCTCACACATTGCAACCACGTACTCTTCTTCTTCCTCCGTTCATGGCATGCTTGGTGACGTAAGAAATTTATGAACTTAAATACAATAATAATGTATGTGGACTATACGGTAATGATTGTAGTTTAGCCCAAAATTTAAGTGATCCATTTAAGTAATTATTATTATTGGGCTTGTTATGTCTTTTTATAGAGTTTGGGTTTAGCTTTATGTGTAGAGACCGTTAGGCCTTTTTTAATGCATGATGGGCGGATTAGGGAAGGGGGTCTGTATAAATAGATCAAACATCTAGGGTTATGGTCCTTAGTAGTACATACGTATAGACTCTCAGTTATATCCCATCAATAGAGAGAAACCCTAGAGTGCATATCTATCTACTAGAAGATGCATAATTTAGAATTGAAGGGACTCGATCAATTGATATGAAGATTCAAATATATTGTAGGAATTAATCCTAACAAGTGGTATTAGAGCCTCCTTCATATTAGATTAGTCGAGTTTTATGGATCTATTATTCAATCGTATGAGTTAAATAATTTGACAGTTTTACGCTTGTTATTCGGTTAAATTATGAACATATTGTTTGATTGTATTATATGCCCCGCTACGATTGAATAATTTGACAGTTTTACGCTTGTTATATCGATTGGTCTTGTAAGTAGAATCCATACCTATGACATGTGGGTATGTGCGGAGTATGTTGACCATGATTGGGTGCACCATAAATGCATGTTGCCAAACGTCGAGATCATCGGTCATGACCCAGTAAATGTACTTACTCTCTCTCGCCAGATGAAGAAATTGCTGAACAACTCTTCTTCCTTCGGACATCTCCATCCTGAAGTCATTCCGGCAATTGCAAATGTGCCGGATATTTGGATGATCATTAGGAAATTGCTCTGCAATAGTTGACATGATGTTACGGGGCGCAACCTTGGACTTTGTCATGTCACGCACATTATGAATTGCGACCGTTTTTGCTATTTTCTGCGACCGTTAGAGACGGTCGCAAAAACCTTAATTTTTAGTAGTGTGTTTTGCACTCGAACTCAATCCGCTCACTTTACAGTGACCCTCTTGGTACACAATTATTGGGTGGTTATGTGTCCCAGTGTGATCATTTTTCGCAATAATCTTCCAACTGTCGGTGCTGACTTCATAATATATCTTGATGTAGAATGGACAACCATTAGCTTTGGTTTTTGTGTCCTTCCGTATCGCGTTCTCCAAATCTCTCGGCTTGCTCCTTCGTGACCGATCACATCGCAAATACCGATACGGCCGACCATCTCTGGTTTTGTTATAAGACGATTTCACCAAAATAAATCCCAAATTTATGGAAACACCATCAGCCCATGTAACTACATCGTCAAATGTTGGAAATAACGTATCCGTGACAAAATTCCCACTATAATTCACACCGTCACCGCCGTCTTCAGATTCCATATCCTATACAAATTAAACAAAACATGTTCTATGTCATCATGTTATTTTTTATAATATTAATAATAATATTTATGAAACAATATTACAACTATTAATATTATTAACATTAATAACTAATACTACTAACAACAATCATAATAGCAACAACAATAATCACCACCAACAATAATAACAACAATTACAAAACAAAATACTCTAACAATAATTAAAAATTACTACTACTACTACTACTACTACTAATAATAATAATAATAATAATAGTAATAATAATAATAATAATAATAATAACAAATACAAAACAACAACAACAACAACAACAACAACAACAACAACAACAATAATAATAATAATAGTTGTTTCGCTTCGAGAGTATGTGGCTTTCCAGGGATGATTGCAACAATGTGGTGTCGAGCTCGTGGAAAAATAGTGAGGGCCTAGCTCCTCATATGAGGATAGCACATTGTGCGAGTGATCTGAAAAAATGGGCGTCGAAGGCTTTTGGTGACACCAAGAAAAAGTTGAAGAAACTGGAAGAGGAGTTGCGAACTGAACAGGCTGGTCATGTCGATGCCTCCATGTTAGCGAATTGCGAAAGAATTTCTGGGAAGTTGGGTGAGCTTCGAAGACTTGAGGAGAGTTATTGGTATGCAAGGTCTCGTGCTAATGATTTGCGTGATGGTGATAAGAACACCGCTTATTTTCACCGTAAGGCTAGCCAGAGACGCAAGAACAATCGGATTGAGGGGCTGACGGATCACGATGGCAATTGGGTTTTGGATGACAGACATGTGAAAGGGATGGTGGCGGAGTATTTTTCGCACCTGTTTTCTTCGGGTCTGCCATCGGGGTTTGAGGAAGCACTTGAGGGTATCGATAATCTGGTGACTGACGAGATGAATGTTGCCCTTGAGTTGGAGCCGAGTGCAGATGAAATTAAAGAAGCGCTTTTTCAAATGCATCCGAACAAAGCACCGGGCACTGATGGTATGCATGCTCTATTTTTTCAAAAATTTTGGCATATTGTTGGTCCTGATATTATTACTCTTGTCAAAAATTGGTGGAGTGGTTCTGTTGATATTTCAGAAATAAATCGGACTTGCATTGTTCTCATTCCAAAATGCAATGACCCGAAATTTTTGACTGAGTATAGACCGATTAGTTGTTGCAATGTGATCTATAAAATAATATTTAAGACTTTGGCGAATAAATTGAAACCTTTGTTGAATGATATTATATCGGTCAATCAGAGTGCTTTTGTTCCGGGCCGTTTGATTACTGATAATGCACTAATTGCTTTTGAGATCTTCCACTATATGAAAAGAAAAGGGGAGGGGAGACATGGTTCAGTGGCGCTGAAACTAGATATGAGTAAAGCATATGATAGGGTTGGAGAAGGTTATGGAAAAAATGGGATTTGGGGGAAGATGGATTGAGAGGGTCATGAAATGTATTTCGAGTGTCTCTTTTTCTTTTAAAGTGAATGGTGACATAACTGGGAAGGTTATTCCTTCTAGAGGCCTCAGGAAGGGTGATCCTATCTCCCCGTATCTATTTTTGTTGTGTGCTAGATGCTTTCTCCGGTCTGATTTCGAAAGCGGCTAGGGAGAAAAAAATCCATGGGGTAAAAATTTGTAGAGCCGCTCCAAGGGTCTCTCATTTGTTTTTTGCCGATGACAGTATACTTTTTGCTAAAGCTACTCTGCAGGAATGCTCGAAAATTGCTGATATTATCAGAGTGTATGAAAGAGCGTCTGGTCAGAAAGTCAATCTAGATAAGACAGAGGTGGCGTTTAGTAAATGTGTTTCGGCGGAAAGGAGGAATCTGATTATTGAGACTCTTGGTGTTCGAGAGGTGGAAAGACATGAAAAATATTTGGGTTTACCAACGATAATTGGTAAGTCCAAAAAGGCTATTTTTACCTGCTTGAAAGAGAGGATTTGGAAAAAGGTGAATGGGTGGAAAGAGAGATTGATGTCGAGACCGGGTAAGGAAGTTCTCATTAAGGCCGTGGCTCAAGCTATTCCAACATACATGATGAGCATATTCAAGATTCCGGAAGTATTAATTGAAGAAATCCACGCTCTATTGTGTAAATTTTGGTGGGGGTCGAGGGAAGATGTGAAGAAGATGCACTGGCAAAATTGGGAAAAGCTTTGCTTACCGAAGGCTAAAGGGGGTATGAACTTTAGAGATTTGAAGTGTTTTAACCAAGCTCTCCTAGCTAAGCAACTTTGGCGGCTATACACTAACGAGTCAACTTTGCTCCATAAGATTTTGAAGGCGAAATACTTTAAGAACTCGTCAATTTTTGAAGCAAATAGGGGTTTTGATCCTAGTTTCTCTTGGCGGAGTATGTGGGGAGCGAAGGGCTTGTTGAGAGACGGGTTGGTGTGGAGAGTGGGAAATGGTTCAGATATTGATATATGGGCTGACTCGTGGCTGCTAGTTGATGGTAAACCTTGCAAAATCCCTCAATTGGTGGATGGGGGTGGTAGTAGGAAGGTGTGTGATTTGATGTATGATGATAGAAGTGGGTGGGATGTTGCTAAGATAGAGAATATAGTGGGTTTGGGATGGTGTAATGCAATTCTCGCTACTCCCCTGCCAACGAATCTGTGTGCAGATAGGAGGTATTGGGGGGGGGGGACAAAATCTGGAATTTATGCCGTTCGTTCGGGCTACTGGCTGGCGAAAATGGGCAGTGTGGAGGGGCAGCATGATAATATTGGTGAAGATGTCTGGAGCTCTGTTTGGAAGATCTGTGGTCCTCCTAAACTCCAACACTTTATTTGGAGCGCCGTGAAGGGGAATTTGGCTGTCAAAGCCAGGCTCCATTACCGCCACATTGTGAACGAGAGATCGTGCCAGATTTGTGGGGCTATAGAGGAGACAATCATACATACACTCTTTGAATGTGTGGCTGCAAAAGAGATATGGGAACATAGTGATCTAAAGGCGAATTTGGTGGATGCACCAAATGAATCTTTTGTGGCTCGATGGGAGTGGCTTATGCGCAAATACACACCTGAGGTGCTTTGCTCGATGGCTGTGCTGATGTGGGCTTCGTGGAGATGCAGGAATCTTCTAATTTTTGGAGACGAGAGACCCAATTTCGTGATGCTGGCAGCGGGGTTCTGCAAATTGGTGCAGGACTATAACTCCTGCGCAAGTAAGGTTATAGTGCGGGCTGTTGGTCCAGCTAGCATTACTAGCTGTGATAGGTGGATGCCTCCTTCCCCTGGGTGTGTTAAATTTAACACGGATGCTTATGTTCCTAGTTCGGGGAGTGCAGGACTTGGTGTGGTGGGGCGTAATGCCGAGGGTGTTCTCGTGTGCGCTGCAACGAAGAGAGTATATGGCTCACAACCGGAATACATAGAAGCGATGGCTGTGTTATATGCTTTGAGATTGGCGAGGAGATTGGGTTACAAGTCCATTTGGATCGAATGTGACGCGGTAAATGTGGTCAAGCAGGCGAATGCAAATAGCGGAGGTCTTACCCCTTTATTTGTTATCTATGATGATATTAGGATTGATAGAGCTTGGTTTGATAGTTGTGTCATTACTCATGTTAAACGTTCTTGTAATACCGTTGCCCATCTAGTTGCGAGGTGGGATACGGTAAATAACTCCGAGTATGTACGACTTGACTCTTTCCCCCAAATATTATGACTTTGGTGGGATTAGATGCTTCTTAATAAATTTGCTCTATCGATTTTCCTTCAAAATAATAATAATAATAATAATAATAATAATAATAATAATAATAATAATAATAATAATAATAATAACAACAACAAATACAAAACAATAATACCCTAACATTAATTACTAATTAATATAATAATACTAATATTTAAAAATTATAGCAGCAACAACACCGACAACACCAACAACACCACCAACAACAACAACACCACCACCACCACCACCACCACCAACAACAACAACAACAACAACAACAATGATAATAATAATAATAATAATAATAATAATAATAATAATAATAATAATAATAATAATAATAATAATAATAATAATAATAATAATATTACTAATAATCATTTTTTTTTATTCCAATGAGGCAAAGCCAAAGAACTAATAATCATATTAATACAAAACAATAATAATTACATTAATTATCAAATACTTAATCACAACAACAATCACAAGACCACGAAAAAAAAAAAACTTAATTAACATTAAACAAAAAAAAAAAACTTAATTAACATTAAAAAAAAAACCCGGAAAAGGGACATCCGCCTGAAACATCCGCCTAAAATTTCCGGATCCACCATGGAACATCCGGAAGTTTCAGGCGAATCCTTACTTCCGCTTGAAATTTCCGGATGTTCCATGGTAGATCCGGAAATTTTAGGCGGATGCACCATGGGACATCCGAATTTTTTAGGCGGATGTCCCTTTTCCAGAAAATAATTAAAAAAAAAACAAAAAACTTACAGAATGTTCCGACGCATTCTCCGACGTACGAATGTTCCACTCGTCGTCTATAACCCAAGACCCGTCGGAAAATTTTATGATTAAATTTTTTAAAAAAAAAAAGGAATTAAGGTGGTCGCGGGGATCGATTATTTGGTTTTAAGGTCGTGAGGACCGATTTAGTGGACTCGGGATAGTAATGTCGTAATTTGAGGGGACCGTTTCATAAAATGTGTCCATATGGGGAACAAAGTCCTTTTTATAACACAAATTGCATAAAGGGCATTTGTCCATTCAAGTCAAAATGAGAGCATTAGTATGTAAAATGGGAGCGACGAACAACAGTTCACTTTTTTGGTGTGTGTTGAGACTTGAGAGTTGATAGTAGCTAATAAGTTGGACCTTGCACCTAAGCATATGCAACTATGCAAGTAATGCAACAAGTGTATTGAGTATATGAAATTTTTTTTTTTTTTTCCAGGGTTTTATTCCAAATGATTAGGTGATTCCTTCTATTTGTCCTAGATAATTCTCATAATTACTATACTTGTATACTTCGTATTACAAATACATATAGGATATAGCTCATTATTAATCTTTTGCACAATTCAGATTAAAAAAAATAGTAGCCTTGGAAATCCAATCTAGCTATAAAAATGTTTATTTAAGGTACTATTATTAGTTATTTTTATATAAGAATTGGACTAATAGTTAGCCAATAATGATAGATAGGGAATTCAAAAGTTAGATAAAATTACATCCATTTAGAGTACATACTACTTAATTCACATTTTAATTGATAAGCATAATGACTATTTCTTCCAAATTTAGCCAATTTAATGCTCAAATTAATAATTATGTCAGGATTAAAAAAAAAAAAACGGAGAAAGTAATATTAACTGTCGGTCGAAATACATTAGTCAATGAAATATAATAATCTTCCTTGAACCAATTCCATCTTAATTGGTCCCATTTGTACATTTTAGTTCCCTCCTTTTGGCCCCTTCTTATATTTATGCAATTGCTCACACCACAAAATAAACAAAACACACAAACACACATTTTCTCTCTATCCTCTCATTCTTTCCTTGTAGAAATGATGGAGTGTGGCAACCTAAAAATTGTACCATCCCTAGCATTGGCATCAACTCTAGTCGTGCTAGCAAATTGTGCAATGGAAAACAAAGGTGAATGCATGTTTCCAGCTATCTTTAACTTCGGAGACTCGAACTCGGACACCGGTGGCTTGTCCGCGGCGTTTGGCCAGGCAGGACCGCCTCACGGCGAGACCTTTTTCCACTCACCTGCGGGGAGATACTGCGACGGCCGCCTTGTCATTGATTTCATTGGTAATAATGTTTTTCTTTGTTGTTGTAACTCTTATCATTATCAAAATCATTTTCACCTTTCATTTGTGTCCTTATTTGGAGTATATCCTTCCTTTTTAAATCCCATTTTAGCATTAAAATTTTACAAACTTACCATATTATAATGATATATTTATCCCTTACACATTTAGTACATGCATTTTTTTTTAATCTGGCATAAATATATAATAAAATCATATTTCAATTGATATAACCATTTAATGTTTTATTTATATATACATTTCTAGCTTTATATATGCAACTGTAACGTCTGTAAGTGAAGATCGTATATATCATTTTCCTTACATAGTTTGAATAGTGATTCCTATATATATATATATATATATATATATATATATATATATATATATATATATATATATATATATATATATATATATATATATCCAAAATATTTGTTGCATTGTACGTACACTCATTATTGCATCTTGGAAGATCAAGACCAATCTAAAAAAATCATTGTACTTTATTACTAAGCATGGCTTTTATTTTGTCCTCAAAGAATAACAAAAGAGTAAAAGATTATGATTTATTCATAATTTGTTTGTATCGTTAGGTCCATCGTACTTTTAGAAATTCGAAGCATATAGGATAATAAAACTGGTTAAAAGATATGTATGCACGAGAGTATGCCCTATTATTGTTGTTTGTCAATTGTCATTATGTAGAAGCTTAAACCAACAGGAATCATTGGGATCCTGATAAAATCCATTTTATAAACGTTACACCCTAAAACTATAAGATTTCATTGTTTTGTACCAATAATATTGTTTGCATAATTAGGCAAATATTCCGTAGATAATCACTTAGTTATTATTCAGGATTCATTACCAATTTACCACGCCCTTAAATGTAAAACCATTTGTTTTAAGAATTTATATATGCGATATATATATATGTCAAGATATAGTTGATAGAGTTTGAGTTTCACATTATGACCTCATTGACTACATACATTTAATTTGAGTCAAACTTATAAAACCATAGTTGATCGTTTTTATTTTTAATACTTTTTTTGGTAAAAGCACAAAGCTTGGGACTTCCTTATCTGAGTGCATTCCTTGATGCCGTGGGATCGAACTTCAGCCATGGGGCCAATTTCGCAACGGCTGGGTCGACCATTCGACCTCAAAACACAACCCTTCATCAAAGTGGGTTTAGCCCTATTTCTTTGAACATTCAATTTTACGAATTCAGTGACTTTCATCGACGTACCCAAATTATTCGTAACAAAGGTCAATTTTGATTATCCTTTCTCCTTCAATTTCTTATTTGGATAAGGTACATCATATAAAACCATCTACGAATATAATTATCTATGAAATTTTTAACAGGACATGTTTTCAAGGAATTGCTACCAAAGGGAGAATATTTCTCTAAGGCTTTGTACACTTTTGATATTGGTCAAAATGACTTAACGGCTGGATTTTTCCTAAACATGTCAACTGACGAAGTTAAAGCAAATGTTCCAGATGTTTTAGGTCAATTTACTACTGTTATTAAGGTAAGAGAATGATATATTTTATGTTTTTTTTTTTCCATGTAAAATTGTAAATATATATGTTTATGTTTTCCAGTGGCATTTCTGTAAATAAACCAACAAAATATATTATTCAACATGGTATTTTCGTAAATAAATTAACAATTATGCGGCATGTATTTAATAAAATTGTTGACTTATTTAAAAACATATCACTAAATACATACTTTCCCATTCTATTAATATTGCAACAAGGAGGAAATTACGTACGCATCCCAAAGCACATTTTATATGCTAAATATCTATAATTGTATAAGAGTAAAAGTTATAAAAAGTTGATATTGTGAAAGTATTTTATGAGACGAATCCAATAAGATCCCACATGACTATATTTTACTTAACGTATAAATTTATATTATAAGGTCAAACAAGAGTGATGAATAGTGTAAAAAGTCCATTGTTGCAATATTAATAGAACGGAAGAAGTATTTTTTTGTGTTCACGACCTACATCAATTTTGGAATTATAAATTACGAATGATGATGTATTTTTCCATTTGAATGGTTGTATAGGACATATACGATCAAGGAGGTAGGTATTTTTGGATACACAATACAGGACCAGTAGGATGCCTACCATACGTGATGGACCGAGTGCGAATCACGGCAGGCCAAGTGGACAAAGTAGGATGTGCCGGCCCACAAAACGAAGTGGCCCAATATTTCAACCGAAAGTTAAAGGAAGTTGTGGTCCACCTAAGAAAAAAGTTAGCCCATGCTACCTTAACTTATGTTGATGTTTATTCTGTCAAGTACGATCTCATTAGCCATGCTACTAAATATGGTAAGGTTTCTACTCTTTTACAATTTTAATTTATGAGTTATGATATATTCATGGTTGATGCACATCTTAGGTGATCTAATTCTCCTTCTAATTCTAAATTCATTAAATTTTGAAAAAGAAAAAAAAAATTATGATCATGTAGTGATAGATGTACGACTTTTTTTTAACGTAATAACCAGAGGCGGGGCTACAAATCCTAACACTGAAAATGACCCGGTGTAATTTTGTTAAATTGTGCCTTAAACTTCTTTTTTTTTTTTTTTTTGACGAAAAATATTTTGTGAAATCATAAATTTTGTGATGAAATTAAAGAATAGATTATTGATAAACAAGCTCTCTTTACTTTATATAAGTAAATTTCAAAAACAAGAGTCCTTCTATAGTAGTTTTACTCAGAGGTCCTGTGCGATCGACCACCCTATACATGCTCAGAACCACCCCGTTCATCGTAGTTATTGATTGGCCTGGTATGGTGTCATTGATTATGGCGAAAGACAACAGTACTGAATCTTGTAATTGGCACTAGTAAGTTAAGTGTGTATAATTATAGAGGTTGAATATCAAACAGCATATCATAATTACGATGGAAGCTAGGTCCAAGAAGAAATTATCTTTAAAATGTTAAATTGGTTGTGATTGTAACAATAGAGTGTGACTTAATTAACATTTTAAAATGTTAAATTAACGAAGTATTAATATACTAAGAAGCAATAAAACATCCTAACTTACATGATACTAGGAATATGTGGATGTAATTATTTTTGGTGTTTAGAGAGCCACAAGGGCGGGGTGAGAATCGATCCCAGGACCTCTTAGGATCGGGACGTGAATGTAACATTTTAAAGAATCAATACTAGTGACACATGGTGTATGAAGGAATAATGTCAAATAGTATGATTTGTTATAAGTAAAGGGACGTGCAATGTGGAGCTTTATCCTCGACAACTTTTTGAAAATGCCAATATGATGTGGTAATCAATAACTCTAAGCATGCGTTTTAAACAACATAGGACCATCAACATTATAACCCCGCATTATTATAAAAACGTGAATGTAATTTATTTCAATTTTAATTATTTGATCGTTTTATCAAGGTTTTGAGCATCCACTAAGGGCTTGTTGTGGTCACGGAGGAAAATACAATTATAACGAGCACATTGGTTGTGGAGGGAAGATAACTATCAAGGGCAAACAGATTTTAGTAGGAAAAGCGTGTAAAGATCCTTCGGTATCTATCAATTGGGACGGTGTCCATTACACTGAAGCAGCTAACAAATGGATCTTTGATCGGATCGTTGATGGTTCTTATTCGGATCCTCCTATTTCCTTGAAAAATGCTTGTCATTAGCTTTAGTTATATTTTTAATAATTGTGTACTCTTTCATGATTGCCAACCTAGACAAGTATTGAGTTGGCTTAGTATGCGAACTCCAATTAAATAATTACTCGGAATTTGTTCTCAGGTCTTTCAATTAACTTGGTGTTTAAATATTTGATATTAACGCAATGTCATTCACCAATTACGTACTAGTATATGTATTAAATATCTAATTTAATTAGAAATTGCATGCATGTAACTTTGTTTTTCATATCAAAACTCTAATAATCTCAAGGTTCTATTTATTGTGTTGATGAACCAAATGTACCTAGTATGAATTTATTCTACTTTTATAACACATCCAAATATGATCCATTAGTCCTTGTAGCATGCCCTTTTCAATGAAATAGGCGGATCCGAATATGATCCATCAGCTAAACGATCAAAGATCCATTTGTTAGCCGCATCGGTGTAATGAGCTCCATCCCAGCTGATCTTGACTAGTGGATTGTTGCAAGCCCCAACTAAAATTTCTTTACCATGGTCCATAAACCTTGCTCCACAACCTTTATGCGAGTCATAGTTATACTTTCCTCCTTGTCCACAACATGCTTTTAATGGATATATAAAACCTACATAGTATAAGACCAAAAACACCAATTAATTATATTTATCTCATCACGACGAAATTTTAAACAAGAATAACAAAAAAGAACAAGAAAAATACTTAACATTTGTATTAAGACGTACCATATTTGTTAGCATTGCTAATGAGGTCATACTTAATTGAGTAGACATCAACATATGTGATTGAGGCTAATGGCATGTCTTCTCTGAGTTGGGCCACAGTTTTCTTAAGCCCAATGTTAAAGTATTGGGCCAACTCATTAATAGGGATTGCACATCCAGTTGAGTCCATTTGGGTGTTAAGTGGGAGGCCATCCAGCACATACGGTAGGCATCCAAGTGGGCCCGTATTGTGTATCCAATAGTACCTTGCTCCTTGCTCGTACATGGACTGCACGCATAATTAAGAATGTTGTAAAACTCGGAAGGTATCTTATACAACGGTTGCATAACATCAAGTGCATAACAAGTTTTACAAATTAATTTGTAATAATAATGTTCGAAAGGAATTAATGAGCTGAATTCTACTTCGTAATTAGATGTGCCACGTAAATTTTAATTAGGTGTAGTTACATGTGTGTATTATATAGAACATGAAAGTGGTAAATTATGTACCTTGGCATATTTCTTGAATTGATCCAACATGTCGGGTATGGCTGCCTTAACTAGATCGATTGACATGTTTGGAAAATAACTAGCCACCAAATCATTTTGGCCAATATCGAATGTGTAAAGAGCTTCCGAGAAATAATCTGCCTTTGGCAATAATTTCTTGAAAATATCTTCTGAGCTCAACGAAAGGAAAAGGTTAAGAACATAATTTAAAAAGGATGACCCTTAGTGACCCTTTTAAGGCCTCTAAAGTTGAGTTTATTCCCCAAATAATTACACCTTTAAAACAAAGATGTTATAACATGATTACATAAAAAAATATTTAGAACACAACGCGAAAAATAAAAGAATAGAGAAAGTATGTAATTTAAGTACCTTTATCACGAAAGATCTGGGAGCGTTGATGGAAATCATAAAATTGATTAGACTGGATTTTAAGAGAGAATGGGCTATAATAAATGGTAGTTTGAGGTCTAATAGTAGACCCTGCCGTAGCAAAGTTGGCTCCATGGCTAAAGTTGGATCCAACTGAATCAAGGAAACCATTGAGATATGGAAGTCCAAAGCTTTCAGCTGCATACACAATTTCATGATGATTTTTATTATAAATCATACGACAAGTGCTCATTATTAGCTAATAATAATTTAATACAAGTACTATTTATATGAAGATTGAAAGATGAAGGTTTTCAATATTATTGCAACAAAACAATATAATTACATACAAACATACACACTCAAACAATGATGGTAGGTAGCCACACTTGATCAAACTCATCAAAGTGACCACGGATTTATATCCTATATATGTATGTACTGCTACCTCCATCCTATAATATCTTTTTTTTTTTACATGTTACGTACTGCCTTACATCTTTACCCATCAATAATTTTTTTTTTTTTTTTTTTTGAAACAAACCATCAATAATTTTGATTGTCCATTAGCACAAACTATAGTTTTTTATTTTATTTTATTATTATTATTACTATTTTAATATACAAAGTATATTGAGGACATTTTTTTGCAACGATAATTTTTATTTATAATGTACTCGTATTTAAATATTTAAATAGTATGGACTATGGTCAAAGCTATAAGTAATTATGAGTACTTGAATTATTGTGCAAAATGGATGAAATATTGTGAAACTCAGTAATAAGTTTTTTTTTATTATTATTATTATTATATTTTTAAAAATGGTTTGCTTGAACTTTGAAGCATTGGGTGTCACAATTCGAGGCAAATAAGTTTGCTCAAGCCTAGGTTGAAGTCAAAATTCTAACCCAATTCATGATAGTCTGGCTATGACCGTAATTTAATTCAATTTGAAAGTAGCAAATTCAACTAAATATATTGTAATATTTTGAGCTTTTGACATATTGACAATTAAACGGTGAAAACAATGTACTTGTATATTTTTAGACTTATAATCAAATATCCAAAATAGAGAAACAAATAACATACTATAAATTAGAATACGTTACTAATATTCCGTAGTAACTAACAAGTTCTCATGTACGTACATAAAAAGCTTTTATAACAAACCTAGATAAGACATTAAAAAAAAGTATGAAAGAAATTAACCAAAAAAAATAGAGTGCTAGAGTGGAGAGTTGACATTAAAATTTTAAATTTACACATACCTATAAAATCAATAATGTGACGTCCATCGGAGTATCTTCCGGCAGGGGCATGGAAGAAGGTCTGACCGTGAGGCGGTCCTATCTGGCCAAACGCGGCCGATCTGCCACCAGTATCGGAGTTTGAGTCTCCAAAGTTGAAGATCGCCGGGAACTCACACAAGGATGGTGAAGTAGTACTAGTACTCAAACTTTGACATGGATTTATCATAGACACGCCAATTACTACAATGGCCAATAATAATGCTTCCACTGCTTTAGAGCCATGCATTGCACAATAATAATTGTGCACCGTATTATGATTTAAGCCAAAGTATATATGAATATATTCTAGTGCCCTTTAGTTTGAATTTATTTTGATAAGATAGAATAATAAGTGACTTGAGATTAGCAGTAATAGAATTAAGTAGTTAAAAACTACTCGTATATATGTAGTATAATTAACTCAATACCAAACAAAAGTTTGTGGTACACTAGCTAGTTATAATTTTCTTATTTTTTAATATTGTCATTGTCTCTAAAATATCAATTTTATACCAAGTATTTTGTTTTTAATACTGGCTTAGCTTCTTGGTAGTCGTATAAGGGAAGCAAAATTTGTCCTTTTATGCTATAAAATTTGGATTTTTTGGTTGTTTTGATAATGTGTGCCTATATGGGTTGACTCAGATTGCAATACTTAATTTGTTTTTTTTTTTTTTTTTTTTTTTTTTGAAACTTGTTAAGATCTTAATTAAATACTCCATTGTAATTATAGCTAGATCTAGCTTTTCTATTTTAATTGGATTTTTCTATTTGGTATTTGAGCTAGTTTATGCAATAAATTCACCGCTAAAAAAATATAACCGTGTAGTAGAAAAGGAGAACCCATATTTTATAGAGTTATTTATTTCTATTTCTAATGTACATAACTTATTTTTTAAGTGATATCCCTTTGATACAAAATAAGAAAAGTTTATTAATTACTTACAATATTAGATAGAAAAATGACTAAGAGAATAAAAGTAATTTAAACAGCTCTGAAAGTGGACACTCGTTGCAACCTTGCTTGAACGCATTTGTATCAATGGATAACGCGTACTAAAGGTGATGATGACCCTATGATTAGACAAGAATCAAAAGCCATAAACAACCACTACTACTAGTGTCTATTAGTTTAATTTGTACTTTAATTAATTTTTAATCAAGATTGTACAAGAATTAATAGGATCTCCTTGCAGGTTTTGCATCATGTTGTGCCATTATTAGTGATTAGTTGTCTCGACAGATCATATCCCGTACCAATTTTATACATTATGTTTGGTGGAAACGTTGTATATATGTGGTAGCACAACCAATTACATCTTTCCAAAAAAAAAAAAAAAGTTATCTAATACTTCGTATATAGTACTCCCTTTGTCCCTTTATTAGACAAAGGGACGGAGTGAGTATGTGGTAGCATAACCAAATACATCTAATATATAGTAGTATGTGTAAAATTAATTAAGATTATGTTTTTTTTTAATAAACTCAATGAATACAATAGATTCGTGACTAGGTATAACATGGTTGGAGACCTACATTTGCATGGATCAATCTCATCTAAGTTTACACTAAGGAAAAGAAGGGCAAAACTTATCAAATTAACTCATCACTAATGCTTGTAACATGCCATTTTCAATGAAATAGGAGGATCCGAATATGATCCATCAACCATTCGGTCGAAAACCCATTTGTTGGCATGCCTCTGTTCAATGAGCTCCATCCCAACTAATCCTCGCCAATGGATCTTTGCAAGATCCAACCAAAACTTCTTTACCATTTTCCATTATCTTTGATCCACAACGCTTTTGCATGTCATAGTTATTCTTTCCTCCATGTCCACAACAAGCCAAAAATGGATTTTCAAAACCTATATGTATGAACAAAATGAAAAATGTTAAACGCGTAATTTCTTTTATAAGAGAACGAGAATTACAAATATTTTTGCACATTAAACAAAGAAGGGGAAATGAATTAATAATCAAAATAGAAACATCGGAATTTTAAAGGAAACAAAGAGAGTATCATTACATTCTTTAGACACTTTTATGAGCATAGGTTGAACTTTATTTCAAAATTACAAGTAAGACGAACAAAACTGAAACTTACCAAATTTTTTAGCATGGCTAATGAGGTCATACTTGATGGAGTAGATGTCCACATACGTGATGGCTGCTAGTGGCATTTCTTGTCTGAGTTGGGCCACAATTTTCTTAAGCCCAGAATTAAAGTCTTGGGCCACTTCGTTTAATGAAATAGCACATCCAGTTTGGTCCATTTGGGTTGCATTCAGAGTTTGACCATTTAGCATATACGTTAGACATCCAAGTGGACCGTATTATGTATCCAAAAGTATCTACCTTCTCGGATATATACTTCCTGAATAGTAATGAAACAATTACTTCGTATGAGACAAAACTTGATACCCTACCCGATAGATAAGCTTATGAGACAAAATTTGATTAAATCTAAAGACTTTTTGAAATACAAATCACGTCTGATTAATGGTAATTTTGGATATTGAATGCAACTAGCTAGGCTATCAATAGCTCAAAGGCGTCAAACTAGTTGAAGACGAATAATTATGCGTACCTCGACATATGCCTTGAATTGATTCAAAATGTCAGGGATTTTTTCTTTCACTCGATCGATTGACATATCAGGAAAGTAGACGGACGTTAAATCATTTTGTCCAATGTCGAATGTGTAAAGAGCTTCAGAGAAGTATTCTGCCTTCGGCATTAAGCTCTTAAACACATCTCCTAACCTCATGTAATACCGAGGAAAACTAAATATGAGTACAAAATATATAAATGATATATATACTCTTACTTTGTCAAAAATGACTTGTAAGTCGTAACACTTTCTGCGAATTTGGTTACGAATTATGCATTTGTATATGTATATGTAATATTTAAAGGTTCCACATAGTTATCGTAAAATACTAAAATTATTAACTCTTTATCATCTACTATAGCTCTAATTTCATGGATAATTTTCTACTTTCGAAATTAATTATTTTACTAAAAAAAATAGACATAACAAATTTATAATTTGATCAATAACGGAAATATCGTAAAATAATAAAGCATTAATTAATGTAAGTAAACACATGCAAACCCAAATTTAATGGAACAACTGATAGAGTATAAAACATATTCCTGGGTCTCAACCATCAGCTTAAGCTTTTGGTTGAGATGGTCCACTAACATGGTATCGGAGCCAGCGTGACACAAAAGGTCACGGGTTCGAATCTCATCCACCCCTTCTTCAAAGTGGAATTAATTCGCGCCAGGTATGGGTGGGCCTGTGTTGCATCCACATTATCCACATTTCAAGCCCAAAGGGCCTTTCATGTGAGGGGGAGTGACAACAAGTAATATAAAAGGGGAAAAAACATTATATTATTAGTTTATTAAATACCTCTATTACGGATAATCTGCAACCGTTGTCGGAAATCATGAAATTGATAAACTTGGACATTCAACGGGAAAGGGCTGAATGAAGTGCTATTCTGAGGTCTAATGGTGGCCGCTGCCGTTGCAAAGTTGGCTCCATGGCTAAAGTTAGATCCCATTGAGTCGAGGTACGCGTTTAGGTAAGGGATCCCTACACCTTCCGCTGCATCAATTTTGTTACATTATAGTGAGCGACATTAATTTGTTCGTATATAGTGAATGTCAATTTGCTTAGTTGATTAAAAAAAAAAAGTTAATTTGAATTAAAATGATGTAAACAAAACTTTCATCCTTTTAGGACTTGTATTTAAGTATAAATTGATATATTTTGAATTAGTTTCGATCCACTACTTACTAATACTAACATGAAATTGACTTAAAAAAGGTCAATCGACTTATACAAATGGTACAGTGATGGCTTACCCAATTAGAGAGCCCTCACACTCATATATTTAGGAAAACAATAAGAGTTATATAGTTACATAAGCTAAGGTATGCATCAATAAATGGGAAGATGAATATGGGCATGTTCACATTTACTGAACTGAGCTGAAATGAACTGAGTTGAACTGATTAAAACTGAACTAATTGGAGCTAAATTGAACTAACTGATTAGAGCTGAACTGAACTGAAATTAAGTAAATGTGAATAGGCCATATGTGATGATGATACAAAAGTACAAGTACAAATTAAATGAAATTGTTACAAAATAACTCAAAAGACTCAACACGTACCTATAAAATCAATCAAGAGACGTCCATCGGAGTACCTCCCAGCAGGAGCATGGAAGAAAGTCTCACCATGAGGAGGTTCGGCCTGCCCGAACGTGGCAGACCAACCACCAGTATCGGAGTTGGAGTCGCCGAAATTGAATACAGCCGGAAAGTTACACGGAGAAGATGAGGACGAGTTTAGAGTATGATCATCATGTCGAATTGTTGCAAATAATTGCCTTGGAAGTGCCTTAGACGACACACCAATTAGTAGAATGGCTAATGGTAATGCTAGTATCAGTTTAGTAGCATGATTTGCAAAATAATTGTTATCCATTTTGTAAAATTATATTTCGTTTGTGAGAGTAGAAGACGGAAGTTGTTCTAGCTTGTAATTAATACAAACTTACAAAGTAGTGGAGAGATTAAGATAAAGGGGATTGTATAGAATATACTACGATCACCACTTTATGAGATCTACATAATCTCGTGTAGTATATCTAGCAGTATGCGGTTGTTTATTACTGTAATTAATTAGCCTTAAATTAAGCATTGATTGGACTTTGGAGTTAATTAAAAACTAGCATAGTGCCCGTGCGATGCACGGTTTATAAATCAAATTATTAAACCCGTAGGAAAAATAAAAATAAAAACAAAGGTAATTCATTTACTATTAAAGGACTTGGTTACTAATGGTCAATAAAAAAAATTAAAGGAACGTTATTTGAATAGTATTTTATGTTATTTGAATTTCTTTTAATTTTTTATAATGTTAATTTATTAATTGAAAAATAATTGAATAATACTCCACATATCTATATAAGAAGTGGACTAATTTATTTATATCTCCCGTTGAGAAAAAACTAAAATTTTCTTATCATATCATCCGCATCAGTAGCTACAATCAATCTAATATATACATGTTTTATTTACCCGTCGCACTCATTAAATCTATAGACACAATAATAACCTTATATTTGACCTACCAGAACATATATTTTCCTAAGTTAAGCATTGTGCCAAAAACTATATATTATTTAATAGTCATATATATAACCAACGGCTGATTAAATATAGTATACAACACAAATAATTCGTATATAGGTATGGATACTGATAATTTTATATAAATAAAATATACGGAGTATATATTACTAAGATTTATCCCTACCTTAATTATAAAAAGGTTAACAAAACTCTTATAATAGTGCATGGACATTTATACATCTAAAAACGTTCTTTTTACATATATTTTCCCCCATTTAATTTTAAAAGCCTTAAAATTGTCTCTTGAATTCGCTAAATTGATTTAAAAGGTTATGTTTATTTCAATATTTAAAGTCATTTACTATTTTCATTCCTTTTTGTTTTAATTTTTCTATTTAGAATTTATTAGACTATTAGGTTTCAAGATCAAAGTCAATATCTTTTTACCGTACAATCACTAAATCAAAGTCGCTCAACTAAAGTTTTGGACATTGCATAGCTACACAACATCCAACACATTTAATGATTACATGCAAATAATTTTAATAAAACTACGCATTCGATATAAGTTATTAAACAATTTAACTATGTATACATTTTGATAGGTTTATATCTTTCATATTAACAAAAATTTACAAATGTTATTATTATATTTTGAAAAAAAATTTAGACTTTGGAGTTTTGTATAAGATAGATAAAGGATAAGTTAATTCCCGTCATATATGCATTGAGTTTTGGGTGTTCTGTCCGGTTCACCCTTTGGGCTAATCCAGATTTGAGGATTAGTTTTAGGTTATTAGGTTCCACTCCCCTTCCGATTGTTGTTGCAGGGGAGCGAACACAAGTCCTCCCTACCAAGTGTAGTCTCAATCACCACTACACCAACAACCAATTGGTGTAGTGGTGATTGGGACTACACTTGGTATGGAGGACACGTGTTATAAAATATTATATTATATACATATACTTTTTTATATTATAAAAAAATATTATATTTTATACACATACTATTATAGTTAAAAGTATTATTATGTATAAAACAACATAAATTATTGCACATGATTGTTGTATATCTAGTATAGTACATGAGTTATGCACTATTTTTAAATCAAAATGTTAGTTTTCTAAAAAAAATTCATAAGTAATAGCATTGTTAATACGAATATTACAATTCAAAACACGAGTAATAGTTATAATATTTGTTATATCTATCCCTTTTCCATCAAATGTCTAATTCAATTTAACTTTTATTCTTCTTGTTTAGATTGGTTATTAGTTCATCAGTAGTGTTTTTTTTTTTTTTTTTTTTTTTTTTTAATGCGAGAAAAACAAAAGGTCATTGTAAAAGACATTGTATAGAAAATGAAAGGCCGATTAAAATTAAATTTATGTTCAAGATTATGTATTTTTTTCCAAGACAACATTTCAGCTCAGCATTCAGTATTTGTCAAGGAGTACAACAAACGATAACTTGTAGACTATTTTGGGTAACTTTTATCAATAAAGCATAAATAACTTTCATTCATTACAGGGTAGCTTTTATAATAGGTGCACAATATTTTATTGTACATCTGAATTTTTTTTAAAATGTTTGTATTGATTTCATAATTGATGTCAAACTAAATTCTATCGATTTTATTTAATTTTCATAAAAAAAAAAAACAATATTAGCCTTTCAAAATACAAAATATTTGTTTCCTTAATTATGAAACTTTAATCATATTGCTTCAAATTAGTTATTATTCTTTAACTTGACTATAAATAAAGATTGAAAAGACTTTATGGATTATTTGTAGTATTGGAAAGTATATATTATAAAAAAAATTAAATCAATATTTATGTTAGGAAATCATGAAAATCTTATGCATGTATAGAAACTTGCTTTTATTGTTTGAAGTTTAACAAAAATAACTATGCTTGAATATGTAAATAGTAATTACATAGATATATATTTTATACATAAGATAAGCCAATAAGAGAGTGACATTTGTCATCCTCACATTGAGGCGCTTGTCTTTTAGTATAATATATAGATAGATAGATAGATTGTTCAAATTGTTTTTTTTTTAAAAAAAAAATCTATTCATATCAAATATAAGCCTATGGAAAAATAAAATTAGAAAAAGGAAAATTGTTGTATACAATCCTAAAGGTCAGTGTAAATAAGCCAATAATAAGAAGCTAATCGATACATGATTTTGCCAAGCAATTTTAAAAGCTTGGTTCATTAGAAATTTAGAATTACTAAGGATTTGTGTCTTCGTCGTGTGCAATCTTATGAAGATAATTAAGTCCGTACATTTAGGTCGTCGTTTTGCCATAGCTAGAGGTACTAACTATCTTTGGACTAGTAAAATAGCACAAAGCCCAATTGGACAGATCCTATATATAAAGTCACACATAGGGGCTAGATCGAGCATTAGAGGACGAGGCCCATCATGGGCCTCATTACTCTAGGTGCCCAGCCATATGGAGGACTAGAATGGGTTTTGGGCTTCGTGCCCTAGTCTAATTATAATGAGATTATAAATAGACTAGGTGCCTAGGTTTGCATGTATGCAGTTTTACTGATCTATTGATCAAACCCTAATTAGCAAACACGAAACCCAACCCCTCTCAAAGTCCTCTCTCTCACACGACTCTCTCCTCCTCCTCGGTGTCGGTGGTGTCTCGTGGTGGTGGTGGTTCGTGCGGTGGTCAGTTGTCCGAAAAGGTGGTGATCGCGGTTTTCCTCAATCACTCGACCAATCTAGTGGTGGACGACTCGTTTGAACCTCATGGACTAAGTAGAGGAGCAACACTTGGGGCTCTATTCTCTCCCTGATTTTTCTGTCGAATAGCTTCGTGGAATTCACGCATCAAAGGTATGATTATGTGTCTTGTGTGTTATGCATGCGATTCTTAGTTTAGGTGCTTTATGAATATGATTCATGTTATTTCCGCCGCGTAGTACCTATAAAATCCTACATTGATTTGGTCCAAACCCTCAGTTAATTATACCTTTCACGCCTTAGTTTAAGGACGAAACATTGGCTCAATTAAGTATGTACTCCTTGGAGTGCTTAAGGGATGTCTGGTGGAAGAATAGGGAAGGCTAGAAATTAGGTTTAAGCAAGAGAGATAATGATTTTTGGTGTGAGGAGAGAGAGAATGATTTTTGGTGCCCCGAAACTGTAGAAATTAGGTTTGTATTTGTAGAGGAGACGAACAGGGGGATGCACGGAACCCTAGAAGAGATAAGAGCCGCAGAAAAAATGCGTCCAGATTCATAAGCGCGTGAGAAAAAACACGGAATAGAAATGGGAAAGCACCGTGACAAGGTGAAAATTACCGTGTCACAGTACAAGGCAACGTGCCACGTTGGTATGCACCGTGGCCCGGCATTTTAGTTGTTGCGTGATAATTCCAGTTTTTACGCGTTTTTAAAACTATGATAACTTTTGATCCGTAACTCGAACTAAGTCATATAATATATCCTTGGAAATCTTATTAAGTCTACTTGCCATCCTAATTTGAATTAGGTCAAAATCATTTGTGTATTTTAAGATATGTCTATTTTAGTGAAAGGATATCAGTTTTGGGTCGAGTTTATTATTTTGCTCATATCTTCTTCGTTTTAAATCGGAATTGGGCTTATGATATACCGTTGGAAATCTTATTGAAAGATATATCCAACCAAATAAAATTTGTATCAAAATTATAGGGTCACAAAATTAGTTCAGCTCAGTTTTGTGATGTGGACACAAAAAGAGGAAAATATGTTATGGTTTGGGGAAAATGGGCTAAGAATTGGGTTGATTTATAAAATGTATTGGGTTGAACATGGATTTAAGCACTTTAAGGATTATATACTCAACCCGACCAATAATGGCGGGGAAAGGTTGTTCATCATCGAGTTTGGTTTTGGGGAGACATTTTTAGGTGTCTACAATACTCTAAAATGGAAGGCATTCGAACTATATTTTAACACGTATCGTTGTAACATCACTGATTTACTAATTATAAATAAATAAAAATTAATGAAAAAATAAACAACCTTTAAATAAATTGCAGAAGCATACAACTAAATCAAAAATATTACCGCCACACTGAACAACTTGTCAAGTGCTAAGGCTACAAAATCCCATACACTATTACAACTCAATAAACTAAGTGAGCTATTAGTAAAAAATTTACAAACTCGTTATGAAATACTATTCGAAACAATATAATCTTTAGCTACCATCACCTCCTATTTTTTTTTAGAACATCTTAATTGTTCACCATTAAGGACAAATTCTAAAATAGATCGTTGTAGGACCGCCATAAGAAAAATTCATGACCACAAACGTAAGTAGCAAAACAAACAAACAATACACACATCGGTAAAAAACTGAGTAATAATTATCACATATCAGAATACAAAGAATAATATAATAATTATCATAACTAGCTCATCAAATAAACAATGTAATTCAAATTTACGTTACACCTTGTACTCTAAAAATTAAATTTTGTCAGAGTCAACCTCTAAAAATAATACAAACTTTTTACTCAATTAGCTCATCTATCCCATAAGTGTGCCACACTCTCTGTTTTATACCTAGCCTTGGACATAGGTAATTGGAATAAATAAAACAACAAATATAAAAACTTGAATACTTTCAATAACCAAAAAACACCTTGAACCATGAGCAACATATACATACGGGTCAAATCCAACTGTAAGGGGACCTTAAAAAATATAAAATAAAGATTGTACCTCATTCTTAATTGATGATTATTATTATTATCTCCTTACCAACATGCCAAGGACTAAGGTCTATAAGCGAGGTTCTACCAAGAATAAAATAATAATGTTCAACATTTTGATCTCATATTTATTTTCAATTCGATCACATAATCATTCACAAACTAATAAATAGTATCTGAATAATGGCATAGGTTCCTAAATAATATAACAATTTGTTTCACAAAATATCTCAACACTTATAGGGCACACATAGTAGATCCTAAATTAAAGATAGTCAAATTCTAAACTCATAAATAATAGGAAAAATACACTTTAATAATCTCAACTTTCACCTCTTTTTTTTTCAATCTCAAAAACCGGTTACTTGTTGAGAAAGATTTTTGTTTTTAAAAAAAATTCTTAATACACCTCACGTCACACATTAATTGGTCCAAAAAAAAAAAGAAACAAAAAACAACTCAGCCAGGGGTTCCTTGAGAGGTTCGGTCAGGGATAACTCGGTCAAGGGTTACTCGATCAGGAGTAACTTGATAACCCTTAATCGAGTAACTCAAGTAGCTCTGATCACACGGTGTGACTAGAAAAATCCCCCTATTTTTAATAATTAATTTGATTTTATAAAGTAAGAAAATCACTTAAAACAACTAAAGGTTAATTTTAGCATATTAGCTGTTTGTCCGAGGTACAGGCATGAACAACGGAGTCAACTGATACCATGACTGGCATGGACAATGAAGTCAATGTTGACTGCTGACATATATATATTTTGACATAAATACATTGGTATAAATTTTGTATTTATTATTTTTTATTTCAAAACTAGGCATGCTAATGGAAAATTAGAGCTTTAGATTCATGAACATGCAATTGTATTCATGAATTCACTTTTTTTGTTTTTTCCATCACACAGTTTAACTTGGCATGCTAATTGCTCTTTGGCAGGCAGAATCTTAGTTTTTAATGTCATTCATTTTCATTCACATTTTGTTATACAGAAATTTACGGTAATTTCATCTTGCTTATCAAAAGATTTTGGGTTCGTGCTGCTACTCATATTTTTCCTACGATAGGCTGTTCTAAAGCTAGAAAAGTGGGGGCCCAGATTATATCTCGGCTTTCCACTAATTGTTTGTAGGTTGTATGACTTTATCAGTTTTTGAGATATAATAATAATAATAATAATAACAATAATAATAATAGCTAAAGGAGTGGGGGCCCAGATTGTATTTCGGCTTCCCACTAATTTTCTATAGGTTGTATAACTTTATTATTATTATTATTATTATTATTATTATTATTATTATTATTATTATTATTATTATTATTACACCATTCGGGTTTAGCTAGCTAATATGCAAAAATTCAGGTTAGTTCCAATTATTAATTAATATTGTTTATTTATTTATTATTTTTTTAAAAAGTTTGACCTGCCTATACCATTGTTAGATAGAAGTTGAAAAAAAAGCTGAAAGTTAATTAAGGGAAACAAGTTAAGAAAGGGTATAGACTTGATAATAATAACTGGCTTTTACCATCATAAAATCGCTTTGTAGAAGGGTTGGCCAAGGAAAAAGAGCAAGTTAGATAGGGTCACATGCTTAATCACAAAAGTGGTCTTATAATGATGATGGTAAAGCGTTTTACACATAAATATTATAAAATTTGTGTGGTTAATCAACGGAATAGTATTTTTTTGTCATACATAAAAGCAATGGTAGCTTAGTATAGTATTATTATATGAAATCTTAGTTTCATAATATTTTTTTTAATGATTACTACATGTTCATGCTTTCTCTATATATAGTTTGCAAATTGTTGCAAAGACATACAATCAAGAAAGTAAATCCATAATACTAATTAAAGCTAGCTTAGCTACCATCCTTAGCACAAATTTTCCCTTGGCATCTCTAGATTTAATTTAAAGATGAATAATCTTCCAATTTTATTCATTTTCTCTCTTTTAGCTTGTCTCAATCATGCCATTGAACTCGATTTTTGTGTTGGAGATCTTAGTCTCCCTAGGGGACCCGAGGGATACGCTTGCAAAGATCCAACAAATGTTACCGCAGATGACTTTGTTTACACTGGATTTCGCGGTGAAAAAGTCACCTCAAGTGTTTTTAAGAACAACATTACACTAGCGTTTGTGGAAGCATTCCCAGCGTTAAATGGTTTAGGAATTTCTTTGGCGAGGTTAGATTTAGGCGTGGGTGGAGTTATCCCAGTTCATTCTCACCGAACATCAGAAATTATAATTGTTGTAAAAGGGACAATTATTGCAGGGTTTATGGACCAAAACAACACCGCGTACTATAAACAGTTAGAGGTTGGCGATGTCATGATATTCCCAACAGCTATGCTTCATTTCCAGGTAAATGCTGGTTCTACTCCAGCTCTTGCATTTGTTAGCTTGAATAGTGAAAATCCAGCAGTTCAACTCACTACATTCTCCTTGTTTGGTGGGAATTTACCTGCTGAGATAGCTCAGCAAATTACTTACCTAAGTCATCAGGAAGTAATGCGAATGAGAGGAATTTTTGCTAAAGCTTGATTTAACGTTGTGAAAATATTTTCTTCACGTGAACATTATCTATATGCAGACATGCTGTTAAATAAATTTATGCTCTTGTACAATAAAGAGTGCCTTAATAAAGGTACTAAGTGGTCATACCACTTTGTAATATTTTACTTTATCAAGCTTTGTAATGTTCTACGGAGTACTAAATAATGTATTAACTAGTTTTTGGACCAAGTTAACGTCCGGCCTACATTGTTGTTGCATGAACGAGTGTTGTGACCTATTGACCTTATACATAAAACGGATGAATAATTATTCAATCTATAAATTTAACGTGTAGGATTGCATTTTTTCATGCTGACTCCTTTATTTCAATTTTTTTTTTAAGAAACTTTATTTCATTTTTTTTTTGAAATAAGAAACATTATTTCATAATTATGAATAAACCAAAATTGTTAAATATGAAGTATATGAATAAATCGACAATTACAAGTAAAGTCGTAAATAGTACTCCGTACTCTATAGTAAATAAACCGTGATAAATACAAATACTCTTAAATAAAAAAAGGGTTGTTGAATATCGCCTTCGAATATCTAACTAACGCCCGCGAAATGAAATAAAATTACGTATTTATCCTTATAATAACGATTATAAAAATAATTAATTTTACATCAATTTCACACTTTTACTTTACACAAAAAATTTTACCGTTCTCTTTAGTGGTCAACGGCCACTAACGCTCATCGAACAACCACCCCAACCACCGTGAGTTTCATCAAAATCAAACAATTTTTTTTTTTATTTTGTAAAATCAAATTCGTTAGATCTTATGGACAACGACGAAAACCTTAGACGCTCGCCAAAGGCTCGTCGAATCGTACGGAATCGGTAGGTCGCAATTTAAAAAAAAAACCAAGAAATGCCTAGAATTTTCGAATACCCTAGGCTGAAACGCCTAGTTTTTTTCGAATAGCCTAGGATGTTTCGAAAAAAACTAGGCGTTTCACTTGAAACGCCCAGATTTTTCATATAACCACACGGTTGTTTGCACGAACTAGGCGTTTGAGCCTAGGACGTGCGAAAAATCTAGGCGTTTGCCGCAAATTTAGAAAATAAAAAAAACAAACATTTTCTCCGCCGGTGACCGACTTCCCTTTGTCCTTAATTACTCGTCATTATCGCGGCTGCGTAGATCGTGAAACCGGAGGTAAGGAGTTTGTGGTTAAAAGAGGAGGAGGAGGTGGTGGTGGTGCGTGGTGGTAGTGGTGCAGTGGTTAGTATGAAGTGGTGGTAGTGGTGGATAGTATGAAGAGGGGGGGTAAATTGAGGGGGTAATTTTTTTTATTAAAAAAAGGGTAAATTTGTAAGTTTAGTTTATTTTGCGGACATTAGTTAGATATTCGAGAGCGACATTTAACTTTCCATGTAAAAAAATATAAACCGTGATTAAAAAAATAAATAAATAAATAAAAAGAAAGGGCCTAAATAGGAATCCGAGTCCAATTAGAAAACGAATGAAAGAGCGGTTTATGTGCGTTTTCAACACCTATAAATACCCTTTATCCTTGATCTTATATAAAATCCCCTTCTTTCAAATTTCCTTCACTCTTCTTCTTCTCCTCTTTCTCTCTTCCTCTTCTCCTCTTTTTCTTCTCGTACATCGGCGTACCTGCTAATTTCACGTGAGTCGTTAATTCTACAATGTTTTGATCTTAACTTTCAATTTTCTCTCTCTTTTCTAAAATTGCAATCAATTCTGCAATCTTTTGATTTGCAATTACTATTTATCTTTAATCGGAGTATAATTTAATTGAATTCTAATCTCAAAACATACTTGTTTATTTCAGTTGGTTTAAGCATGATGATGAACATAGAAAGAGAATCTAAGTAATTAGAAATTAGGGTTTAACTATAATTTAATGGTGAAGAAGTTAACAATTTTCCCCAATTTGATTTTGAACAGAAGGAAAGAAAGCGAAATTGACATGGAAGAATCTCGAGAAAGGTATTGATTTGATTTTATTTGATTGAATTTGATTTGGCTTTTGAACATCTATCTGGGATCATCCTTAATTTCCAGTATGTTTGAATATAAATTGTTATATCGCCTTATGAAATTGGTTAAATTGCTTGAAATCAAAAGGTTTTTTGTGTTTCAATTCTCTCTTGTCATCAAAGATTTGTCTTTGAAATTTCATCTCACTCTCTTTTTAAGGTGTCTTTAAGGTTAATCTTTGATTATTAATTATCATTATCTTTAATTATTCTTTATTTTTGTAGGAACTTTGTATCAGCTGTCAACATGGGCTGCACTTTGGATCTTGAATTTATTGCATCGCAAGCTCGTAATGCAGAGTATAATCCATCGGTAGATTCTTAGAACTTGTGATTGTGCAGTGTAACTTGTCTGACATTTGATAGATTTTGTAATTTTTTCTTAATTTCTTAAAATACTTATAATTGTTTCCTATTCTGATGTCCTGCAGCGTTTTGAGGCTGTCGTTTTGAGTATAAGGGAGCCGAAGACAAAAGCCCTAGTATTTGCTTCTGGAAAGTTGGTGAGCTTCTACCTTAGCTCTTCTTATATGATAGAAATTTTGTTAAAACAGGTTTTCTTTTAAAGGTTCAGAAAAGTATTTCATCAGACTACCATGTTAAGTGTTTTGAGTTCACTTATACGGGCTGAATATGAGTTGTCATGCTTGTTAAACCATAGTAGCTTCACTAATGATTCGATTTAATATCAGTTATCTTCTTCCTCAGTCTCAATATAGTTAATATAAGAAATTTTCATGAAAAAGTGTCTGACTGTGTTGTTATTTAATGTGTGTTCGTTCGCTGATATTATCTGTCAATCTAGATTTGCACCGGAGCTAAGAGTGAGAAGGACTCAAAACTAGCTGCTCGTAAGGTAAGTAGTCATTGTATTTTGTGTAGACGAGAGGTTGTTCCATTTTCATGTACTTGACTATTTCATTTTCTTGATCTTTGGTTACTAAATTCTCATCTTATTCTCTCATTCAGTATGCTCGAATCATTCAGAAGCTGGGATTTCCTGCCAAATTCAGGGTATCTCTTATTCGCTTTGTTTGAGCATCCTTTTTTCTTATATCTTGCCATTTAACTTATTTCAGCACTTAGTTTGCTTCTGTAAGAAATCTTTTCTTTCCTGAAATCTCACGCTTCGGTTTCCTTTTGCTAAATTTCAGAGTCCACGAAAGAGCATCTGCAGGACTTCCTGTCATACGAAGTAATTTGTAATTAGAAATAAATTAAATAGTGGATAGATGAAGTGATGAACCTTTTTTTTTTATTTTTTTTTTATAATTTTCTTTGATACTTGATTTGATCATCATTAAGTTTGAATTATTACCAAATTTATACAGTAAGACTAGACTCTCGCATTTGCAGACTTGTGATTTATACTCATTCATTCAGTAAATTTAAGTTAAATAACCATTTGCAAGAACAAGTTTATGTTTTTTTTTTTTTTTTTTTGAAAGAAGAACAAGTTTATGTTCTACTCACCTTATATGTGTTGAATTAAATAGTGATTTCTAAATAACCACCCATAATTGTGAATTTGGAGCCTAGGTGGGGTTGGTGGTTTCGGCTTTGGGTTTGGGTTGGGTGGGGTAAGTGGTGGTGGCGGGAGGTGAGGTTGGTGGTTTTAGTGTTTGAGGAGAGAGGAGAGAGAAAGAAGAGGAGTGAGAAAGGAAAGTGAGAAAATAAAAAATAAAAAAAATAAAAAAATCTTTTTAACGTGTTTATCAGTTTACAAGTAAAATGGATGTGTTAGAGAAGGTGGGGTATAAAGGTTGGGTTTTTGTGGAATAAAACGAAGTTTGGATTTTTAGGAGAACAAAGTGCAAATGGTGATTTTTTATTTCCATTTTTCCTTTTGTTTAATATGACACCATTTTGACTTTGGAAAAATTGCAAATAATTATACATTAATATTACAATATTTGGGGGGTTTTGAATTTAAACAGCCAAAAAACTTGTAACCTATTAAACAAGTTACCATGAGATACGTCGTCATGTAAAAAAATTTCCCTCCAAAACTAATAATGACATCATTAATTTTTTTTTCTAACATAAATAAAAATTTGAAAATACTAAATTAATTATATATTTTTCTAATAGATTTTATATTTGAATTGACTAATTATGCAATTTTCACTGTAGAATTAAAGGAAGGTCGGACTATTTCATTTTCTTATGAACATTACCGAGTATCTTTTTCTCCTACTCCATATATTTTATACAGATTATATGAATTGGGTGTCCACTCTTTATTAATTTATCAATTTATTAGATTTTTCTTAAATTATTTCAACTATGTACATATTACACACAAATAAGCTAAAAAATATTGTTATAATCGAAAATCATTGTTAAACTCGTGCGAATCTAGTTTTAAATAAAATAATGGCAAAATTGGTATAAACCATTTTTTTTGTCCAACGTTTTTGAAAAAACCACCTTTTATGTTTTTTTATTTACTAAACCACATTTTAAGTACCTAAATTTTTGATTGCACCACCCCGGCCTATTTCAAATTTTGACGAAAAATTTAACTAAGACGTCAAAGGGGCCCACAACTTGTGCCTTTCGCTCCTAAATCATGTATTTTTTCACCCAAAAAACATTTGACCCTTCCCTCTATATAAATGCATGACTAAATTGAGTAAAGCTCTAAAAAACCAACCCTAATTTTGCTGCAAAAATTAAATTGTAGTATTTGTTTATTCTCAAACCCTAAATTGAGGTAATAGAAGTGATGATTGAGATGGAAGGGAAGGTTTTGCTACGGTTGATGATTTGGAGGTGGATGGTTGAGATGCAATCTGTTAGATTTGAAATAGGGGTGGTGCAATAAAAAATTTAGATACTTAAAAGATGGTTTAGTAAATAAAAAAACATAAAAGGTGGTTTTTTCAAAAAAGTTGGACAAAAAAGGTGGCTTATACAAATTTTACCTAAAATAATTTTAATTAAAAATCCATCCACCACCACCACCTTTCCCCCTCCCCTGCCATCACTGCCCAACCAACAACAGCAGCACTGACCACTCCTGCATCTGCCTTCACAGCTCCGATCCTAAACGCACCACCACAGCAGCCATAATCAGCACCACGCACCCTGCTCCCTTCGTTGCTCCCACAGCACCATCAGGTAGTAGTTAACGTTGTCACCGATGCACCACCACCAATACATCCCTTTTTTTGGGTTTCGCGTTTAACCAAGAAAACTCGTTTCCTAGGGTTTCAGGTTTTTCCAGGTCAAGTGAATTTTGGTGGTTTTGGGTGAGGGAATAGGGTTTATCATGGCTGGAAAAAGAAAGGGAAAGGGTGGTTTCGTGGCTGCGATAGTCGAGAAAAGGTGGAATCAGGGTTGCGACGGTCGGTTTTCGTAGGTTAGAGTTTTGTTTGGATGGGTGGCGCGACAGGTAAGGGGAGGTTGGGGTAACAAGAGGTGGGTCGGCGGCAGTGGGTGAGATGGACGTCAGGCGTCCGGTTTCTGGGTTTGGGGAGAGGGGAGTTGCGTGAAGGCAAGGGGGAGAGGTCGGGAATGGTGGTGAAGGCGGTGGCAGGGGTGGTGGTTTATATATATATATATATATAATAATAATAAAAGTAATTTTATTATTATATATATTTTAAAAATAAAAAATATGAAATAAATTTTTAAAAATCAAATTAAATTGACAAAACCAATAAAACAACGACACGTGATATAGTAACCTGTTTTAACAGGTTACCAATTGGTTTTTTCATGTTAAAAATTAACACCCCCAAATATTGTAATATTTATGTATAATCAAAAGGTTATATTATTAAAAAAAGAACCGGTCAAATGTTGAATTGTATTATTATTTGCAATTTTCCTTTGACTTTTATGCTTTTTAATTTTTACGCATTCAGTTGAACATATTTCATAACTTTAATTTAATTTATACTTAGTATTTGTGGAATTCATCTATTGCAATCAATATTTTCATAAAGTTTAATGGTTGAAATTGTGCATTGATAAATTTAAAACTCAATTGGGTAATGCTATATATATAACCATTAAATACAGTTTAGAAAATTGTACAGTATAAAATTAAGAATTTATGACAAAATCACGCGTAAGTCAGTGTAATTGGTGCTTATAGTTTTATGATTTCCTAAATTTATACTCCATCCGGCCCCATTTAATTGTCACTTTTGATAGAAAATCACGGAAATTAAGGATAAATTAAGAAAATACATGGGAACTAAAACCCAATCATTTACAAAAAAAAAAAAAAAGGTAAAGTAATTCGTGTGATTTATTAAAAATCCAATAAAAATCAAGGACCACATTTGTAATCCATGTTATTATTAAAGAAATAGTTTTATCATCCAATATAATTGCACTACACACATTGATGACTAAGCTAAAAATGTTTGATAGAGAGAGAAAAAGTCATAGTTACAAATAGGAATGACAACGGATCGAATTAGGGTCGGATGTGGCTAAATCCGAATCCGTTCCGTTTAGTAAACGGACCCTGGACTTGGATCCGAATTCGAGCCCGAATCCGAAAAGTCCGAGTCCGAGTCCAAATCGGATATGAATCGTAATTTTCGGATCCAAATCCGGTTGGTTTATACGGACCTCCGAAATGATCCGAATATTTTTTTTATTTTTTATTTTTTATAATGTCATATACCTATAATTGCTTGTATTGTCATACCAATTAAAGTATAAACATAACATATTTAAATTATAAACTAAGTCAAAATTTTGCTACAAAACAAGCAAATAATTGTCCCAAGCTATAAAGCATATGCTTATACTCTCAGATTCGGACTCGGATCAGACTCCGTCGGACTTTACGTAGGGTCCAAGTCCGATCCACCTCCTATTCAGATTCGAATTTATTTTATCGGATTCGGACTAATTTTAAACGGATTCGAATTGGATTTTTTTTCCTTCGGATCGGATCGGATTTGAATCGAACTCGGATTAAATTGTCATCCTTAGTTACAAATATCAAAGGGGAACCTACAATTAAAGAGGGCAAAAAATATGAGGGTAAAATAGGAAGCTCTTATAATAAGGACAAAAAATTATGAGGTTAAAATTGTTATTTAACATGTATTATTTAATCTAAACATATAAAATGTGACAAACATTTAGAAACACCCAAAATGATAAAAGTGACAATCAAATAGGGATAGAGAGAGTACAATTTTCTAGTGTGCATTTAATGCTTATATATATATAGGTCCAAAGGATATGTATAACATTTTCCAACATTAGTAATCTAGTCAAGTCACATTAAACAAACAACAAAGCAATTAAAAAGACAATTCAACTAAACACAGCCTAAATCACAGCTGCACAACATTAAAAAGTCCATAAATATTTAGTTGATCCATGTATTAATCAATCTTTCAGCTCCTCATTTCCTTCACACTAAACAAATAACAGGAGAGTAAACAGAAACCATGTGTAGAATGAAAAAGAGGGAAATGAGATTGAAGCTGATTAATCTTAATCTCATGATTTGTGTTTTTCTGATAGCATCTAATTTGGGGTTGACAGTAGCATTGACTAACAACTCTTCTCAAAACAAAGATAAATGCGAGTTTCCGGCTATTTTCAACTTTGGTGATTCCAACTCCGACACCGGCGGCCTTACCGCGTTGTATGGCCAGGCACTTCCTCCCAATGGTCAAACCTTTTTTGGTAAACCTGCTGGTCGTTTCTGCGACGGCCGCCTCGTCATCGATTTTTTAGGTACTCCTTTTATCTTCAATCTTTTTCTTTTGTCCTTTTGCTAAAGATGCGGTTTATTATGGGATTGACACATATCATTCCATTTCAAAGGAGAGGTGGATGAGATTCAAACCCGTGACCTTTGTGTCATACTACCATGTTAGAGGACCAAATTAATCATAAGCTTAAAATATGTTTTATACTCTACCAATATCATGTTATAATTTCTTATGTCTGTTTTACTCCCTCGTTTCAAAATGAATACATCGCTTAACGAGTTAACGTTGCTAGCATTCTACCAAGACCATTGTTATTATAATGGTCAATCAACACATTAATTAATTAATAGTGAAAAGTCAAGATTGATGCATTTGCAAGTTGCAACTAGTAATCAATAAACATTTTTCATAGGCACATATGTTAGTGTTAAATTTTGAGTTTTTGACCAATAATATATAAATATATTATTGAAACGAATAGGGTCGAATTATTTACATTAGTTTGTGTGAATTAGGTGATTGAATAGTGTAAAAAGTCGTCACATTTCACTTAAAATATATATATATATATATATATATATATATATATATATATATATATATATATATATATATATATATATATTTAGGGGACATTAAATTGTGACACTTTAAAAAAAAAAATTAAAAATCACAACACAGATATACTACATATTATGATTGCATTAAAGTAAAATTAGTAAGGATTAATAGGCTCTAAAGTGAAATTATGTCAAAATATTAATGCCGCAAAAGTGAAATTGGCAGTCCTACCATAGTACCAAATTATCCTAAGGTACTCTATTTTACAATTACGTCAGACTCACCCCCGAAATTTAAATTATTAAATTAAAGATCATAAGTCTACTTTTTTTTTTTTTTTTTTTTTTTTTTTTTTTTTTTGGATTTTTTGGAGGAAAGACCATAAGTCTACTTTTGTTTAACGGAATTATTTTTGTTGAATTGAAATTATTTTTATTGAATATTAGTGTTCTACATTGGAGAAAGAGGAGAGATGATTTCACTTTTTAAAGGTAGATGAGTATCTCCTACTATTGCCAATTGATTTTAGTATGGAAGCTCCCAGGCCTTTTAGTAATTTAGTTTTATTATATTATTATAAGTATGATTTGTCGTCATAGATTCTTGCTTTACGGATTGGATTACAATTAGCATGTCTTTATCTCCTATTTATCCTATTTTGTCAACATTGATAAATTGGCCGTTTTATTTTTTTTGTAAAATAACTCCTTAATTTTTTACCAAGCAAGCTGATGAAATAACGCCTAATTATCTGAATTTTCACTTGATACAGCTGAAAGTTTGGGATTACCGTATCTAAGTGCGTACCTAAACTCAATAGGGTCAAATTTTAGCCACGGAGCCAACTTCGCAACTGCGGGTTCGACGATTAGACCTCAAAACACCACTATATCTCAGAGCGGATACAGTCCCATCTCTTTGGACATCCAATTCGCTGAGTACTCCAAATTTTATAAGGAGTCCCAAGTTGTTCGTAAACAAGGTAATCATTAATCGACAAGGTCTTTTGTATTTGTTACTTGTACCCTGTATCGTACATTTATGCTCCTAGTCATGTCACGTGCCTAATGTCACTTTGTGTATTGTCGAGTGTACCTTTCTTTAATTACCCTTGAATGTACATAGGTGTTGCAATTGGTTAAGCTGTAATTTGATTGAAGAAATCTTATCTATGAAATGTCGATGTAGGAGGAGTTTTTGAGGAGCTGTTACCGAAAGAAGATTACTTCACTCGTGCTATATACACTTTCGACATTGGCCAAAATGACATCACTGCTGGTTACAAACTAAACTTGACTACAGAGCAGGTCAAGGCCAGCATACCTGATATTATTAGTCAATTCGCCAAAGTTGTTAGGGTACGTAACATAGTTATATGCTTCTTTCTCTAATTTACTGTCTCTTTTTACAAATTAAACCCGAGTTGAGTTACTAACCGAATTTGATCTTAGAAATGGTCAAGCTAAGCTCGACTCAACTAAACTCGACTTGTTGCACATTGATGTCCCTCCCTAAAGTTAAACATGTCTAAGTTATCTGCTGTAGGGAGTGTATGCAAAAGGAGGAAGGTCATTCTGGATCCACAACACAGGTCCATTGGGCTGCTTACCATATATGTTGGACCATTTTCTCCTAACAGCGGCCCAAGTTGATGAATTCGGATGTGCAAGCCCATTGAATGAGGTTTCCCAGTACTACAACAGTCAGCTAAAGGATATTGTTACTCAGCTAAGGATGGATTTGCCTTCGGCTTCAATTACTTTTGTTGATATATACTCTATCAAACTTAAGCTCATCACCCAAGCCAAAAAATATGGTAAGCCTTTTAAAAAAAAATTTAATAAAAAAATATTGCCAATAATTTCTTTTGTACAACGTGTTATTATGTGTTGCTTCACGTTTTATTATGGGGTAGATGGGCTATAGATATAGTTCTACAATTTATTGACACAAAACAATCATTTATGTAGTTTTTAGAAACAACTTAATTTCAGCTTAGCTCAGCTCAATTCAGTTTCCAATGTCATTCTCTCATAAAATATCCATTTTAGTTCAGTTCAGCTCCAGTCAGTTCAGTTCAGTTCAGCTCAGTTTAGTAAATCAGAACAGGCCATCAGAACAGGAACGTTGCTTACTAGCTAGTAATAGTTAGCTATACTTGTGACTTTGTGAGAGTATGTTTGCTCCACAAAGATGTAACAAAAAAAACTTCAAACTAGACTATTCACTATTGTTAGTTTGTCACTAAGCTAGCTCACTACGTACTCATTTTGTCAATTGAATTTAGGATGGATCTTTACTCAGATCAGTTATGTTCATGGAAATTTTATTCTTCCTTGCTTATCCTTCATCCTTGATAGAATTTTCACAAGGATACGATCTTTCAAAAAAGATATTGCTTGTTATCTAGGATTTCAACATAAGAATTTCTTTAAATTCAACTTGTATATGAAACAATATTGTGTTGCAGGCTTTGAGAAACCTCTAGTAGCTTGTTGTGGTATTGGAGGAAAATACAACTTCAACAACACAATGAGATGCGGAAGCACAGAGATTGTAAATGGGAAAGAGATTTTGGTTGCGAAATCATGCGATAATCCATCCAAACGTATTATTTGGGATGGCATTCATTACACTGAGGCAGCTAATAAGTGGATAGTTGATCAAATTATGAATGATTCTTCATACACAAATCCATCTATTCCATTGGAAATGGCTTGTCAAAAGTTTAATTAAAGGGGGTTAATGTGTATGTTCTAGTTTATTCATGTGCGCTTATTATTATGTCAAAGTTCATATGATTTAGTAGAACTTTAATCCACAATGTATTAAGGTTGCGTACAAAGGATTTAGATTGTGTTAATTATATGGTGCTCCAATATTTGCCAAATTGTTTGTGTGTTTTATATACCATACGTTGAGGTAATCATGGCTACGGTCGAGTCAAATTCCTAAACAAAAAAATGAAAAATGAAATAGTGTCCATTTATGATGGGCTAAAATATTATGCCTATATCCAACAAAATAAAGCCAAAGTTAAAAGAGCTTAAAAATATGAAGCAATCGGAATTGGCCTCATCGAGCCATGCCAATTTTGTTAAGTGTAGCTATAGGCCTATACATTGACATTCTATGGAGTTATAAGGTTTTCATTTTAGCTAGAACTAGGTTAAAATCCCGTGCAATGCACGGTTAAATATTTTTGACAATAATAATATTACAAAATATAAAATATATGAAAGATATGTAGAAATATTTCTTTTGGGTATAAATGCAATACATATGATTGTCAAATTGGAAAGAATATATCTTAAGATGTAAATAGTTTACTAACTTTACTTACACATTTTGCCAAAAAAAAAAAAAAAAAAAAAAAAAAACGAAAAAGGCGGGAAATTTTTTTACAAGGTCATGACAAGTGTCATTAGTTATTCGCTTTTAGTATAAGTTAATAGATAGATTAAGTCAAATTACAATTAACGGATCCAAGGGCGGGCCCACCTAGGCCATGGCACGGCCCATGCTCAGAGTTTTTAGTATTAACTAATAACTATTACATCCTCACTCCGTCCCTTTATAAGAAGTCTATTTTTCTTTATTAGAAATAAAGAGATGGAGGGAGTACTAAATTGTTTTATTTGTAAAGCAATAGAAAGATAACTAAGTTGGTTATAAGAAATAGGCTTCTAATAAAGAGACAGAGGGAATACTAAATTATTGTATTTGTATAATTTTTTTTGAAAGAAATCGATAGAGCATTTTATTAAGAAGAGTCTAATCCCACCAAAGTCCTAATACTTTGGGGGAAAGAGTCAAGTCGTACATACTCCGAGTGAGTACTAAATTATTGTATTTGTAAAGCAATAGAAAGATAGCTAAGTTGGTCATTTATTGACATACTAATATACTAGTGTAGCAAATTAGGTTCAAATCCACAACTTTTAATTTTGTTTGTATTTTTTTTTTCCTTATAAAATATTTGTTCTTATTACTTCATACAACCTGCTCTATAAAAGTTTATAGATCCATCTTTTAATGGTGTATCAATAAGGTTTTGACACTTCCAATCATAAAATTTAGGTAGAATCAAATAAATTTCCAATGGTGAATGGCGGCATTTTAAGGTTTTGACACCTCCATTCATAAATTTAGCTCAAAGTCTCAAACCAAGAAAAATTCTAAATGGTGTAGATATGATCATCTCCTAAGTCTTAAACAACAAGTCAATAAGGTTTGAATTCTCAAATCTCCAATCCTAACCTTATGATTTTTTATTAAAAAAAAAAAAAACATTTATTAGTGACTTGAAAATGAAATAACAATGTAGTCGTAATCAAGTTATGATCCCAAATTAAAACCACCCAAATTCCTTATTAATTGAACCAGTGAGCAGGACATCTTTTTGTTTGTTTAAGCTTCCTATATCGTATCATGCACAATTGCACATACTTTTGTTACATTATAATGTTACATTCAATCAAAATGGTGAAAGAAAATTTATGCTTTCTAGCTACTTTAGACCCATCCATTTCCTTGAAATTAGCTAATCATAAATTTAAAAGTTGGACCATCCCACCCTTAGACCCTTAGTCATCCACTCATCCTAGTCCTAGTTCTAGTCCTAGAAATTAAAATATGCTCTAATTTCATTAAATTACCCTATCTTCTTTCCTTTTGTGGGCTTCTTTCACCATTACTAGAAACCTTTTACAAAGCCTTTTAGCTTTTTTAGGTAAATCACTCTCGTGTCATTGACTATGTTTGACCTCTTTTCTGGTATTGTGTCCCCCATTATCTTCATCAATTATCTCCTAACTTTTCCTTCATCTTTCACATGTTTTGGTGGATGGGCTCTCATTATTTTGAACTTCTTTTGTTTTTTTGGTTAATTAGGCTAGTATTACACAAAGTCACAAAGTTAAATAGACTAGTCGAGACTCGAGATCAATAATATAGTTGTAATGATGGTGGGTAAATGGGTAAATAATGCCCGATGTATTCTTACTTTGACGGAACTTGATTTCTTGATGATGAAAAAGCCTTTCACCAATTTATCAATGAAGTTAGCTTAGGTATGGGATGGCTTGTTAATTACCACAGATGGAATAAAGGAATTTTTAGACTTTAATTGATCCCTCAATTTAGTCAATTTCATCAAGCTAGCCTATCTATCGGATGACTTGTATATATATTGTCCATTCCAACATATAAATATCATTTAACACTATGATTTCTTGTTTAGTTACGTTCAATTGATTTATAGTACAGAAAATAAAAATGTAAAATTTTTTCTTAAGGTAGAGGGTTAATATCAAGCAAAAAACTAAGGTACTATTAATATCAAGTTCCAACGAAGAGATATAGCTAGAGAATACGCACACGAAAACACTCATTTATTAGCATATACTTGTATATCAGTAAAGGCTACACATACAATTTACATCAAAATTAATCAAGAGTGAAAATATAGGAGAAGAAGATAATAATTCAATACACCAAAACGGATGGAATTTTGCACAAAAATTTCTTATGAAATGGAATTATTCGAGACACAAAAATACTCTTTATATATGCCCATAATAAATACATAAAATGGTCGTCCCATCCTTATATTTATTCAGTCCCATATTGTCACAACTCTTACAAACGTTAACTCCCTTTCTTAATGTGGGCTCCTTTTAATAATTCCATGTGATATGACCAACCTTTGTTCCCATAACAACATCCATGAAAATACCTCCAAAATCTTTGAATAATTGAAGCTCATACTTATGATACATAATCATAATATGATCATCACATCATCATGTACATGTACATGTACATGTACATGCATCATTCAACTTTCCAAGCATAAAGAAACAACTTAAACTCTGATGATCCATTACTACACCAATCATCCTCCCTACTACATGTAGGATCATCCGCATGAAACGATAACGACGACGGCGAAGACGACGACGAGGATGGTGGTGTTGCCGATGACTTGAACAAGAACATAGCATGTCTAGGACCGGACCCGAAAATCCAATCATGAACATCCCAATACACTTCAAGTTTAGCCTCCTTAACATCAATAGATTCATTCCCTCTAAACTTCCATTGTAAATGTTTAACTTGAGTAGCTAACTTCCCATCAATTTTAATATCCATTTCATGACTACTAATCCCTTCTAAATCACCCTTGATATTATTGTTACACTCAACACAAATTTCATGACATTTGCCTCTTTCATGAAATTTAACCTTTGTTGAAAACCTTTTCTTACCAAAAATGTGCTCCTTCCTAGAGACTAATAGAGGATCAATAAGAGCTGGCCTACACCCGGTTCTCCGGAACGCGTCCTTCTTCATGTCTCCAACCACTAGAACAACCTCCTCCTCGGACACAATCGCGACGTAATAGTCCGATTGAGGCTCAACCTCACCGTTAAACTTGGCAGCCTTAAGATCCCAAACAATGCCTATGATTTTACCATCTACCTCAAATTGTTTACACCCTTGTTTCCTCCAAAAGTACCAAGGCTTAAGCTCCACCTTGCTATGATAATGATCATGACCTTGAGGCCCGTCCACGGACACGGAGAGGCCGTGTAGGAGGAGATTCTTGCACCATGTAATGGTGACTAATCGCGGTTGGCTAGCAATCTTGGTCCTATACACGGACATGATCAGACTCTGGGGTGACCCCGAGGCTGATCGTATTAATGCCGTGTTGGCGTTGGTGGCGGTGGTGGTTGTGGTGATGATCGAGGTTACCGGTGTCGCGCACGCCCGTGCCGGTGAAAGATCATGCTCAATAGGGGATGATGAAAAACAAGTTGGGATGCTAATAGGCTCATGCATCATTTTTTTTTATGTCACACAAAAAAATATAACCAATAATGCAAATTGCAAAGTGATGATCATATAAAAGGGTTTAACAATAGTATGGTTATAGTAGTAGTTATTATAAAATAAAAAGATTTATATTTAGAAAGAAGGGAAGAAAAGCGTAACGCTGCTAATCAATCTTACCAGCAAGATGTTATCCTGGATGCTGCCAAAAGGATATGATCTTGGCCTCAATGTTAAATGAATAGGAATCTAACCATAATTTTCCAACTGGCAAGGTATGATATATAGTGGTAAACAGTGATATACGGAGTAGAAAATCAGTTATTGTAACAAACCTTCTCTTTTTTATTTTCGTTGTTCGAGGTCGATTTTGGTTTTTTAAATAATAGTTCGACTAATTGCCTAATAGGCGGATATGTACTACATAAATAATGGAAGAGGTGTCGAGATTACCCTTTAACTAAAGTTTGGATATTATTTATTTGATCACATTATTAAAAACATCGACCAGATCTCACCTCGTGTTAGTTGTCTAATTAATTAATTATGCGAATATGGAGGGTATTTTTTTTAATGTGTAAAATGGGAATCATGATTTCATCAACTTTTTGAAGTTTAATTTGTTTCCCTTTTCCATGTAAGTAGAGAGGAAACACATCCCTTTTTAACCGAGATGTAAAGTTTGCAATTCCTATGTACAAAACCCAAAAAGCAGGGGAAGGAAAGTAAGAGGTGGGAGAGGTTTTAGGCAAGAGAACATGTGATGTGGGGGCAATAGACCATGGTATAATAATTCAATATGTATGGTAATTGTTTGGATTAATAAAGTTGGCTTTAATGATGTTATCTTAATTTTTAATTATTTGATTCATGTAAAGGAGAGTTTTGTTCATCTAAATGAGGGATTTTGTCCAACTTTAAATAGTTCTTTGGCAATGTAGTTAGGAACTTATAGGGATCACTTATAGGCATAACAAGATCTATTCTTGTAACTTTCAATTTCTTAACCAGCCAATTATTTCAAGAAAGTTTTGAAATGGTTTTGATCCCAAGCTTATCATAGTGATTGATGCATCCAATGAATCCTTGAAGACAAGAGGTAAGATATGACCAATGTATGTTGATATTACCCTTAATGGTTACAATTGACTATTGAAAAAAAATATTACTCAAGACATTATTCCTGGTATATACTCTGTAAAACAGTATTCATTTTATAATTATTATTGGCAAGTATTAAGGAGAAAATACTTGTTAATATGACATATTAACATGTATTGTTAATATAGGGGTTTAGTGGTCTTTTTTATCTATGTAACAAGGATAATAGAGTAAATTCACCACCAAGAACAGTACTACCTCACTAGATGCTAATTTGCATCGTTAATTCCGTCATCTACTCATCTCCATATCCACTTCTTTTTCACTCAAATTAAAACCATTAATGGAGAAATTGGCGGCTGCAATGGACAACTCAAAGGTGATGACAAATGTCTACCCTTTGGGGTTAACCATGCCCTTTGTTTCACCCTTTATCATTAGGGTTTTCGTTTATTTCGGCGGCGAAGCCGCCGGAAAGTGGTGGCGGTGGACATGTTTGAGCATCTTCAATGGTGGATGAAAGCTTGGACATCTTCAATGGTGAACGAAAGCTTGAGCATCTTCAATGGAGGATGAAAGCTTGAATTGGGCATTTACTTAACGTTAATGACGAAAGCTTTGTTGGGTTACAGGTGGTAGTAGAAAAATAATAAAATAATATATTTCACTCCTCATATTTACAAAATTGCCATCATATTAACAAGCTTTGTTAATATGGCATATTAACTGAGTTCTCCTCAGTATTAAGTAATAAAATTGTTAGGTATCTATAACAACATTGCATAGGAGAAAGCTAAGTAGGAATAATACGTGTCATCTCTGGGTTCAAAATTTCCCCTTTAAAAATTTAAGGGTTTTTTTTTTAATAACAAAAAAAAATTATTTATTTATTTGCCAAAGCTTCCTAGCTAATATCTAATAATATCCAATAATATTTGCTAAGTATATTTCATTTATACACATTCCACAACGGGTATGTTATTCTTCTATTTAGGGCTTGTTCTCATTGACTAGCTGAACTTAATTGAACTTATTAGACATGAACTGAAATGAAATGAATATTTTATGAGAGAAGGAAATTAATAGCTTAACTGAACATAACTGAACTGAACTAAACTTATTAGAGCAAAACTGAACTGAAAATAATCTGATGAGAACATGGCCTTAATACATACTATACCATCAATATATTTTTTTTCAATCTATAACTTTGTGATGCAATCCATAATTATTTATAATTGTGGTGCATGCAATATTTCCTAAAATTTTAATTATTTCTTTAATTTGATATACTTTCCTTTTTGTTTTGTAATTACAAAATTTTCATCTTATTTTGCAATTAATAATTAAAATGTTAAACTAATGATAAATAGAAAATTATCGTGCACGGCACACGATCTAACCTAGTGTAATATATCTATATTTGAAAAAAGAGATACAAAAATTATAAAAATCTTCTCTATAAAATTCATAGTTAGGCTCCGTTTTCTTCACCTTATTTTTGCTGAACTGAAATTATTTTTACCTGAAACCAAATTATATTTGTTGAACTTAAATTATTTTTACTGAACTTAAATTATTTTTACTGAAATGAAATTATTTTTGTTGAACTGAAATTATTTTTACTGATTTTCTATTATTATTTCTTCTTTATGAAAACTGAATTTTACTGAACTGAAATTATTTTTACTAAATGAAATTATTTTTACTGAACTGAAATTATTTTTACTTAATATTATTTTTTTAAGGTGAAGAGAACAGAGCCTTAGTACCTAGTAAGTAGAAAGGGATATATATGTTCACTTATTTGTTTAGAAGGATCTTAAAAATTTAAAGCGGTGAGAAAGAACCGTATAAGTCTATTTTTGTTGTTTTGAGGGACCTTTAGGTCGAAATCTGACCATTGACTTTTTCCTTTGACATTGACCTTACACGTGATTTTTAAAAAAATGACCATACCCTTACTTTGGAACAACATCTTAAGGAGAGAGAGAAAGAATTTGGGGAAAAAAGGGTAATGGAAGGAAACCAAGGAAAAAAAAAGTAAGGGGAGGGTCATTTTTAAGGTCACGTGACAGTCACATTAGGGGCAACCGTGAGTGGGAAATGGGAGGGGGATAGGCAGCGTGGGTAAGGGAAGGGAGGGGGGTGGGTTCGCCGGTGCCACGAGATCATTTGGGTGTCGACAACTAGCATAGAGAGTAGGGGTGAGCATGGATCGGGTACCCGTATCGTTAACACTAATGGTTCAGGTACCTGATAACCAATAACATTAAAAATGATATCCATTAACCGAACCAATAAGTTTGGATACCCGAAATTTAGGTACCCGGATTTTCGGATTGGTTATTGGGTGTCCAATATGATATCCAATAACAAACTTTAGACTTTAAAATTTAGTTATTATGATATCATTTAACACTAATTAACAATAATATCACGTGATCAGGACCAAATATCTAATAATACTACTAATCATTTAAATTATGAAGTGATTATGAAGTAAAGTAAGAGTTTAGATTTTGGATAAATAGATTTAAGTGGGAAAAATAAAAGAAAAAATTACTTATTGGATCGGATCGGGTAACCGTTAATTTTAAAATGATACCCAATAATTGTAACCGATAACAAATAATCGGATCGGGTACCCGAATCGTAATGGTTATCGAAATGGGTATTTTAACTTTCGAGTCGGTAACAGTTCGAATATTCGAATTTAAGGTTATTCGGATAATTAGGGAGGAGGAGGGCCGGTAGTGAGGGTGGCTAAGGTGGGAGTGGTGGTTGGACAGTGGTTAGACCCCACTAAGGCACTAACGTAGATAGTAACCAATTCTATAAAAGGGTAGCAAAAACTATATTTCTTTTGCTTTTAGGTAGTGTAAATTAAAATTAAAATTAAAATTAAAATTTAGATAGGTAACAAAGATAAAATTTTAGTGGTAAAATTTACAGCATAGGAAATTAGGGATTGGAAAAAAAAGAACAGATACTACTGGTATAGTCGATAGTCGGCATCCAAATTCCAAACACACTTGACACTCCCCTAATCCCCTTCCCTTCTTCCCTTCCCATGTTCTACTTATTCGTTCCATCCTTATTCCGCACTGAATCGCCGTCAAACGCTTCACCGATGCCAACAATTGCTTCAACTTAGGGTTTTGATTTCGTTTCCCAATTGGTTGAAATATTCAAGAGTTGTGGTTTTAGAAATAACCTACAAGTAGTTTATTTGTATTTGTCACTTTCTCTATGTTTACGGATCAATTTCTGTGTAAAAAAGTACGTATAATATTAGCTTCAGTTAGTGTAAAAATGAATCAAGGTGTAATACCATGATAATGAATTTATATTTGTCTTTAATCATTAGTTGCTAAAAGTATGTGTACTTTATTTTCAAAATTCAATGTATAAATTTGTAGACTTCTGAAGGCTTTCTCAACTTCAGTTTGGGTTGTGCCAATCAGCCCAATGACTTTTGAAGGCATTTTCAACTTCTATAATTCATCAAGTTTTTTTTTTTTTGGTGGAGCTATAATTTGCCTAGTTACTTTTGTAAGTGCTACTTTGTGCCTCTGTGTGTAGAGATTGTAATTCTCAAATGTCTGCCTTATTGGTACTTATTCGAACACTTTAAATAGTTTCTAAAATATAAGAAGCTAACCCTTTTCTTCTATATCTATTATAAGACGTTTTATTACATCCATTCCCTTTAAAGTTGGTAGTTTGGAGTAAATGCTTCTAATTTTATTTATATCTCAAATAATGCAAATGTGCAAGTAAGTAACTGGTATAAAGCCCCATGAATTCGTATTGGTGTATTCGTGTTTAAACTGAGGAACTATGTTTGGTCACAGGGAGTGTTTTTATTTTAGTTTTGAGCTTTGAAATATAAAAAGGTGTGTATGTGGTAGCCTGGTAGGTTCTTGGATATTTGGATTAAATTAGTGTCACTTTCTTATTCATGTTTTGGAAAATGAAAGGTTTAGGATTTCATGTTTGACATCTTGTTAGCCAATAAACTAGAGCAGGATAACATTCTCTGTTTCAATAATATCATGGTGGGTGCTGAAGTGATGCTGCATTATTTTCAAGTCTGGAATTTATGAAATTAAGTAACTTTGCTACCTTAGCCGTGCTAGTAAAGGTTTGTTTAATGTTTGTATCGTGGCTTCCTTTCTACCTAAATGTATTACTGCATTGGCTAATTATTTTCGTGTAAGAATGACCTTTGATGTTGGAACTCTTGTGAATATTTGTGGTTAAATTGATGAGAAAGACAACAAAGCTAAGTGGCCGTCAATCAAGTTACTCTTTGGTAAGTTTTGTATATGGGGTTTTGGTCTTGAAATTGGTCTTGTGTTGTTTGACTTGTTTCTACTTTAAACCTCTCTTCTTATGACTTGGTCTTTGTTCTTGTAGCTGTATTTTTGTCAAAGGTACTTGACCCTTATAAAGGTTCAATAGAAGAGAATCCATTGGTGAGAGAATCTTCTATATATTGCACATTCATGTCAAAGTATCTTTGGTGTATTTTGTTTACTTGATAATTTTTTTTTTTTACTTTGATCCGAAAAAAGTCTATTTTTCTTCAGTATATTTTGTTTTCTGTTAAGGTTTGCAGTATGCTAAGCCCTGCTATAAGCTAGCATATGCTTGTGTGTGTGCTTATACGTTGTGTGTGGGTCTTTGCGGCTTTGCGCGTGCGTGCAAGTATGTTTGTGTGTGTTTTTGTCTGTGCTTGTAAGTGAGTGTGCTCGTTAGTGCATGTTAGTCTGTGTGTGAGTGTTTATTTGTGCCCGTATTGATGTGAGGGTGTCAGTGTGTGTATTTGTTTGTGCGTGTTAGTTTGAGTGTTATTGTGGAAAGAAAATGATGTCAATATGAGCCCATCTTTTGACCCTGAGTTCCCAGATCAAATTTGGGTGTTCTCCTGTTAAATTTGTAGTAGAGTTTACACAAGAGTTGAGTAAACTCTGTTTTATCTTAAAACAGATAGAGAATTCTTGGAGTAGGTATTATTTGTGGCATTAATTTCTTTGATAATTGACCTGTCAAATGCTAAAACAATAACTGCATTTTTTATTTTCAAGCAACTTTATGAATGTCAATCTTCTGTTGGAGCTTTTTTTTTTTTTGGTGGTGAAAAGGAACAATATATTACGCCCTCATAGGCTTAAAACTAAACGTTAAATAATTATAGATCATAGTAAGTAGCAGTAGAGAACTAGCTAGAGTTAGTGCCCATTATAGGACCAAAATGGGATCTATTGTTCACCCCTACAAAAGTAGATGGATCTGGAGGAGCATATATTACATGAAATCGATCCATACACAAAAGATTGTTGCAAAACACATCAGACAGAGTTACCTCCTTGCTTCTTTGGCTAGAAAATCTGCTTCATTCACCTTCTTCCTCGGCACATTCATTAGCAATATAGATGGATTTGCTTGAGCTAGGTCCTTGCAAATGTCATATAAGAAATAAGCTTCATCAGTTGGAGTTTATTTGGAATTTATTCCCAAAACCCCTCTTTGACAGTCAGAATAAATGCAGATAGAGGTCCATCCCATATTAGAACAGAAGGTCATAGCAGCTAAAGTTGCAAGCAATTCAACTTGGAAAGCATTAACAGCTGGTATATGAGCCCCCACTCCCTGGACCCAATCTCCATTGGCATTCCTACATAAGCAGGCTATACGAGCAGAAGAAGTTGGACAGAAAGAAGCATCCACAACCAAGGACAACTGGAGGGATGGAATAAGTTTGCTGACTAAAGGTTTTTTTGGACCTGGTACCATGCTCACAAAGGAGTGTAATCTCCTGAATAGTGGACTTCACCCCTTTAAACCACTAGTCATAAGGTGAGGATTTCTGGTTAAACACCCACCAGTTCCTCCTAGTCCATATTTTCCACAGTAGGACTGCAAAAGTTAGGTTCCAAGGAGCATTAAAGGGTGGGGAAATTGAGGTAATTTGCAGGTTTTCAGCAATCCAATTTTGGATGCAAGAAGTATTCAGGGGTAAAGGAGATTGTTGTAACTCCTTCCACACCTTACTGGCTCTAGGGCAGAAATAAAAGACATGAAGGGCATCCTCCTGTGTCCCAGGGCAAAGGGTGCAATAGGGTGATGGTATGATATGTTTTAGGTATAGACATGGCAGTGGGTAGCCTATCCCAGAAAGCCTGCCATAGGAAGAATTTGATTGTAGGGGTAGCATGAAGATCCCAGATGTGGAGCTTTGTTTCAAAAAGATGATGTAAAAATGTCTATTTTTCTAAGTTGATGCCTTTTCTCAAATGCCTGTTGTTTCTAGTATGAAGTTATAAACTAGTCATTTATAAACTTCATGAGGGAAGTTTTCAATCCACTAACAAAGCTCAACGTAAATTTTGCCAAGATTTGCTAGCTTGTGAGCTACCCTATTTTCCCTCCTCCCTACATGAGCAAAAGAAATAAAATCACAAAGATTAGGGAGTTTTAAAATATCATTAACAATACTACCAAAGCTGCTGCTTTCTCCTTTCTTTTTATGTAGGTGATTAAATAGTTTTATGTTGTTCGTTTCAAGCACCACACTTCTCAGACCAGCTTCAATCGCTATGCTTAAGGAGTGCCTTGCTGCCAGAGCTTCGGCGACATAGACACTAAACTTACCCCTTCCTAAGCACACAAGTTGCTGCCATGTCATCTCCTAGGTAGTCATGCATAATACCACCCAAACCAGTCGTACCATACTCGAAACACGCTGCATTAGTGTTTATCTTGTAGTACCCACACTCCGGCTTATAGGTGCAGGGGCTGTAAGAGCAGTGGGAACTATCTCCTTTGCCTTCTCATACAGTCATACCCCCCCCCCCCCCCCCCAACTATATCATAGCTTTCTGAATCGAATCAACAACCCGGATTCGATAAAAGATCCACCAAATATCCCATCACAAAGACCAGAAAATACTCCTCCAATTGATTTGAGTAAAATTCATTTCCAGCCAATAGTCATCACTCACATACCCTAGTTACTTGCATATCAGCAATTTCGGTATCTCTTGGTAGCACTTTAAAATTTGCTATGACATTAATGTAAGAATTGATTGATTTATTTATAGATATTTGCAGTTATTTTAAGTGAATTATTTCTTTATATCTAATTTCAACATATTTTTTGCAGCAAATCTTACAAATCAGTTCAACTAGAATCGACAGACTCGTCGTTTACTGTTATAACATCTATCATTATTACAATCATAGAAAGTACATAGAATCAAAACTTAAATTTACAATTACTAAAATACAAAGAATTATCCACAAAAGTACTGTTTAATACAGACCTTCAATCTAGACTTAATCTAACACATTGACTAGAAACATGACTTTATCTCTAATAACACTAAAGAAAAAAAAAAACAGAAAAACATCATTAGTTCGTCCTGTAGTAAGCATTTCTGCAATTTTTTCATGGATTATTTCCCTCATTCTCGTCTGCGAATAGTTTGTTGAAGAACCAAGTAAAAATCGGAAAAACAAGGACGAGCAAAATGACAGCAAATACAAAACTGAGTATTATTGCAACTAATTGAAAATACCAATGTTGTTTGACAAGATGAGAGAAATATTGTTGACCATCTAATAGCATGTTGTGTATGATACCCATGATATGAACAAGCAGCAATACTTAAGATTATCAGCTGTTAAACTTTTTTGACAACCTCATTTCCGACGACTTTGTCGTCCGCATCATTATTTCTTGGTTGTTGCTCGTCTCCGGCAACGGCATTATCGACAATCACCTATAAAGCCTCTTCTTTGGGTTCAAATATTTAAGTAGACACACTAAAACTTTTGAATCATCATTGTTTATTATTGTTGTGATGTGAGGCTGAACATTAAGCTCTAAATAAATCCATGGTATTATGGGGGTTAGTAGTTACAATGTAGTATTGTTAAATTCTTACGAACGTGTATTGACCCAATTGACTAAGTGATATTGAGAAGCGCTTGTGATTCATCTATGTGGTTGTGAAGACTAGCAACTCTTAAGGTTAATATGCTTGGCTATAAAGAATATATATTTTTTCGAGAAGTTTATATAAATTTTAGAAGGAATGAAGGATGTATGTGTTGTGGGGGTTTTGCGGTAAATCTTGGAGTTTCAAGGTTCGTCCACTCCATGGTCAAGAGCTTTAAGGGTCCAAAATTCCAAACATTTCAACCGAGATTGAAGGTTGTATCCATTAAAATTCATATTAAATATATGGATTGATCATTTAAAATCTTGAAACTTCAAGAACCAATTGACAAACAAAGCTAAACGCCATATCATTGTTTTAAAAAAATTAAATCAATTAAAAGCAAATTTTGCTATTACAACATTACATTAACTATTCATATCCATAAACGCCAATGTCACTAGCATGAAAAGCACACGACAGGTTGGACAAGAATGGACATATACAAGGCATACCGCATACATACATGTTTGTTATTTCTTTTTTAGATAGTAAATTTTCTTTTTTTTTTTATAACTTCACGTTGGGTTATAATCTTGAGAGAAAACTAGCCTAACTTCTTGTATCTTTCCTTTAAAAAATAAAAATAAAAAAATACATGTTTGCTGTTTTCTATCTTTAGGAAGAGGGATTATATAAAGGAAAAAAAAAAAAAAAAAAAAAAAAAAAAAAAAAAACCCTCCAAAAATCAATTTATTTAGATTCTCAGAACATCCACTTGTTGCAATAAAATGTCTATTTTCTCTTGTAACATAGTATGAGTAGTAATGTACTAATGTGCATTTGTGTTAGCATTAAGGACTTTAGAAGTAGCTAGCATAGATTTAAAAGTAAAGTACACATGGTATAATGTTTTATGGGCCCAGTTACTATCCAAAGTAGAACCAGCATTATTATAACAAATTATCTACATTGAAAGTAGCCCATTGCATTGTAAAAGGTATTGAAACATTGCTTCAAAAAAAAAAAAAGGTATTGAAACATCAAAAGCCAATTCACATCAAACCCCCCTATAAGGTACGTCTTTGATTGCACAAGAGCTCTTTCTCCATATTGTCATTCAGCTAGCTAGTTGAGCTTGAAGCGGATGAGCAGTGAATTAGTAGTATCATTCTCCACCTTATATTTCTGGGATACAGAGATTGAAACTTATTCGGACTAATAAAACTATCTTTTAAATAGTTGGTTTAACATAGAAATTATCACTTCAGTATTGTTTTGTGCATGAATATTTATTTTCTTGGAAATGTACTAACTTGTTTTGCTAATTAGGAGAACTGATTTCATTATGCAGGAGAAAGAAATTTCATGTGAATGACTTTTTATGGTTTACAATGTCAACAAACCTAACACTAAAATTGTACAAATTTACTCTCTTTTTCAGAGAAAACCGTTAGCATGAAATCGTCCATTCTCATAAGTGTGCCAATAGCAGGGATTTTTTTTTTTTTTTTGGAAAAATTCCCCCCAATAATCCAACCTTTGCCCAGTATTCTATTAATAAGTTAACCTTTTGAAACACCTAGACTAAGTCAACCTTGTACCCTTATTTTTTTTAAACAGGTAGCATTAAATTATCACCTACTATTGCAGGTTTTGGTCCGGTTATGACTGTTGGGGCATTTACTTTTTACTTTTTAATTAATTTTTTTCCTTTTTTTTTTTTTTTTTTTTTCCCCTATATTTATTCCCTTATTTTTTGTTTCTTTTTTTCCCCTCTCAGGTGTATAAACCTTTCCCTTCTTTTCTTCAATACTCCATTAACGTTGCTGCCATTAATACCTCCCATTTCTTTTCCTTTTTTTTTTTTAAATGTCAGTAAGAAAAGGATGCTCCACAGGTTCTTGGTCTTCTTCTAGCTCGTCGAGAAGGAGCATATATACAACATCAAGTTAAATGCAATTGTGGCAATAAGCTATTATTAGGATTGTGAAGGATGCTCCACAACAGGTTCTTGGTCTTATTCTAGCTCAGGTCTTGGTTCCAAATTCTATGGGTGTCCTCTTTAGCCGGTTAGTCATGTCACTATTGTTTTAATTTGTTTATTTTTTAAAAAATTAATTTAATTTACAAAAATTTAAGTAAATTAATTTGTGTATTTGTTTATTGTGGCAATGATGCTATTATTAGGACTTTATTGCAATCGTTGTAAATCCAAAAAACAAGTTAATGCATCCAAAATTATACTAGCTAACAAGCTTAGTACAAATTGTTGGAAATAGGTAATGCAAACGGATGACTCACGCCCGATCGGGCGGCTCTCGCCCGATCGGGCGGAGATGGTCAAGGAAAAATAGGGAACTCGCGCCCGATCGGGCGGGCTTCGCCCGACCGGGCGGGGACAAGAGTTTTTCTACGAGAACTCTCGCGCCCGATCGGGCGGGCTTCGCCCGACCGGGCGGCGGACTCGAGTTTTTGACGAGCCCGATCGGGCGGCTTCGCCCGATGGCTCGCCCGGGATGGGGTTTTCAGATACAGCGTCTGGAGAAATTCGATCTCGCGCCCGATCGGGCCCGCCTTTTTTCTAGGTCGGTTTGCTTACGTGTTTCCTTTTTCCAGGACTCATATAAATACGAGTCTTATCTTTTCATGAGACTATTTACCTTTCTAGCCAAAAACACAAACCTACCTTTTGAGATCTGAACAGTTCCTTAAGCAATTCCACTCTTCGAGTTCGGGTGCACGGATTACAGAGAGAGTTGCGTTAAACTTGGGGGGCGTGCGTCACTAGGAAACTTGTACCGGTGGTGGCGTATTTCGCTTCTAAGGCAATGGATTTTGTTCCACGGCACGACTGTGAGTTTGAGATCTTCAATCAAGTATTTTCCCTTTCATCTTCTCTATTTTGTTATTGGAATCAACAGGTATTTTACCAACACAAATGAAAAAAGGGGTTTCAAAAAAAAAAAAAAAAAGCTTAGTACATATGATTCCTTGTCAAAATCCAAAATACAATTTCTTCACTTTGAATTGAAATAGCTACTGAGTCAAATTGACGATTGTCGATGCTTGACTTGACTGTGAGGCATGTATTGGAATCGGATTACGCCCCTACATATTTCAAGATGCCAAAAAATATAGTAAGCATATGTAACTGGAATTAAACATAAAAAATTGAGCAATATCATGAATTAACTTACAGGAATATATCGACTTCCATCTTCTGCTATGAATACACCAACTCTAGCCGGGACCTTTGTTTTCCCCCTCCCTCTACCTCTTCCCCTGCCAACACCCCCACTGCCACATGCTGCACCATTGCCACTTGCCCTGCCAACTCCCCCCTGTCCAACAACACCTCTGCCAGCTGCCCCCCTACCACCAGATCCCCTACCTACATCCCCCATCCCAACAAAACCTCTTCCAACTGCCCCTAAGCTACTTGAACCCTTGCCAGCTGCATCCCTCCCAACAGGACCCCTGCCAGCAGAACCCCGACCAATAGACCCCCTCCAAGCAGAACCCTAACCAGTAGCTCTACTCCTAGCCCCTGTCCCACCTAAAATCATCCTACCTCCCCTACCTAATTGTGTTGGTTGAGCTAAAACTTGATGGTGTATATGTGAAGGCTCATGATTGACTTCAGGTGCTTCTTTCCTTGGTCTACCCCTTGGTTTCTTTGCTGGTGGTTCAGAGGGCTCTATAACACCCTTTTGGGGACATCCTCTTTTGTTATGACCTTTTGTATTGCACAAAGTGCAAGTCATTTCCATGCCATGCCTTGTAATACCCCTAATTTTTGGAAATATTTTCTTAATTAGTAATTTCTTTAATTAATTGAAATAATTAAATATTTCTAAATTATGATCTTGGTCGGTCCATACTTTATTAATTACCGTTATATTCCGTTTTTAATTTTATTTTCCGGATTTTATCTTAATAATACTCAACAACTTTAGCTTAATTATTATCTCATGAATTACAACAAATCTTAGTTTTGATATTATCTATATATTTTAACTTGATTTAATTATCAAATCTAATTATTTTATTTATTTAAGAATGATTTTCGTTTTTTTTATTTAGGAAAAAAAAAATGAAATGAAAGGGCCGTGAGTTTTGAGTAGTTATGAAGCCATTGTTATCATTATCCTATTTTAACTTAAATCCCTTAATTTCTCTTAATTTATCTTAACCATATTAGCATCTATCCTACTTCCATCCCTAATCATTTCCATTGTATTTTCCCACATGAATTAACCTAGACTAAATTTTACTCATATTCATTTAACAAACTTACATTTATCATGTTCCCATACTTATCTCAACCCTCCTTTAACTCTATCTTACTACCCCTTAAACACTATAAATAGACCCTCAACACTTCACAAATTCCTCACACCAAAAATCAGAAAACTCTTTTCTCTACTCTCAATCTCAAGCCCTCCTCTATTCCTTTCTTGTGCTCAACCAAACCACCATTTCTCCCAACCATACACTACCCTTCTCTCGTCAACAACTTGTGCTGACCCATATTAATATCGTTGCCGCAAGCTAAGGTGCTACGCACCCTTCTACTTATTATAACTTGATTTTTTTTTTATGTATCCATAATACTACTATTTTTTTTTTTTTTTTACTACTACCCTAAAGATAATACTATTATACTTTTATTAATGTTATAGTTTTAATGTACAAATTATACGTACTAAGAATCATCATTTTAAAGGATTGGTTTATAAGTTAATAGTTTGGTAGTTCATGCACTAGTGGAGTATTATTTATAGTTTTGTGTTAATTTTGTTAACCTTATATTAATTAAGGTTATTTTAATTGTGTAGGAGGAGTCCCTCGATCGTGGTCAAGTTTAGTGATCGTACCTTAATTGTTCTCGTGATCAAGGTACGTATAGGTGGCTAGGCCCTTGATACAATGCGTGTTTTGGTAAATGTTTGTTTGGATGATTGTTTGAGTAAACGTATGAATTTTTAAGTTAACGATTTTCATAATAAGTTGAAATATATAATTTCACGATTTAACGGTTTAATCTTTAAAAGTGTTGATCTATTTAATAAAAGTTGTTGATTTATAAATTACTTGATTCAATTAATTTGCAGCTCATTATGGGCCTGAGTATTTGGTATTTTAATTGTCCCTCTACCCGGGACTGGTTAAGTAAGACCATGAGCTTTGTATGATCTGGTCTTTCCTCGAGTATAGTATAACTTGCTTGGGGGGTGTGCACACTTAGGTGAGGAAAATTGGTTTAGGAATATATCAAAAATTGAGAAGTTTATAAATTGAAAATCTATTGGTTTGGAAAGCTTTTATTGATGAATATTACTACCCTTGGAAGGTTTAATTATTTTTGGAAAGTTTAATTTTGGAAATTGACTTGTGACAATTAAATTTAATGGGTTATTTCAAAAGTATGTTTGTCTAATAAAAGTATTTACATGCCTTGCACTTACACGTACTTAGCGTTTTGCTAATCTGTTTTCCTTTTTGTTTTGGTTCGCCCTGTTTACCATTTTGGTAAGCAGTCTTGATTTCAGGTGTGAAGTTGTTCGTGCGCATACTAGAGTCGGGATTGGGATCACATAGATAGGAATTAATTTTATTTATGTTTGGACAAGTTTTTTTTTAGCTTATTTTGAAACAGTTATTATAATTATTCATACTATTAATAAAAGTTAGTTATTTTCCCGCTGCAGTTTGAGTAATTTAATAAGCCTTACGTTTTCACGTGGCGGTAATACGCCCAAGTCTATCTCTATAGTATTTGTATACGTATAAATATAGTATTTACGTAGAGGGAGATTTGGGGGTGTTACATGCCTGCTTAGTGTTCCCGGTTTATTTTTATCCTCATGTGGGTCCTTAATTCTGTTTTTTCTAGGTCTACCAGGTCCCACTTTGATTGGTGGTGGATTTACTTTCATCTCAACCCTAGGCCAATGCCTCTCTCCCTCAATTGGTGGTATACATCCAACATATGACTTTAAATACACCTCAGTTTTGAAGCAATCATCCACATAACCCTCTGCCTCCTGATTAAGGAAGAAAATGCATGCCAATGCATGGCAGCATGGAATACCCATCATATCCCATTTCTTACAAGTACATGACTTCAATTCCAAATTAACTATATTAGCTGATCCAAGTAATACCTGAGAGGCATATTTAATAGTTCCATATTTATTCCAAATTGTTTCTAGTATGCATTCAAGAAATTTAGAACATTCGAAGATGCAAGAATAATACCTGACATTGAAAATTTGTTCCGTAGAAGGAAGTACATCACACATTGCAGCTTTCTCTTTCTCCTTTTCCAAAATGGATTGAATTCTAGGGCAAAGGACACTTGTCTGCTTCTCCATCACCTTTCTCTTATTCACTAACCTCTGCATTAAAGCAACTCTAATATCTTCCATCATGTAAATCAAATGCTTAGTCCTTGCATTGATAATGTATCCATTAAAAGTTTCTGCCATATTGTTAGTTATGGCATCACTTTTAATAGATGTGTCCATGAATGCTCTACAAAAGTACTTCGGGTTATGTGCCTTGAAAGCTGCTACTGCATCAACATTTAGCTTTTCCAAAGCTTCTAAAGCCTCATTGTAATCTGCCTCATTATATGCTTTGGCTATTTTCCAGAATGCAAGCTTGAACTCATCACCTTTTAAATGTTTGTGCCAATGGGCATACACATGTCTAGCACAATGCCTGTGCTCAGCTTTAGGTAAAACCTTAGCCACACCATTCAAAATAGCCTACAACAAATAACTTATCAAAAACCTTACTAATCAAATGATAATTTATTACAGAAACTAACTAACTAAATGATAGTAATGATTATTGATAACATATTAGCAATGAATATGATATGCAAGTTTTGAATTAAGAGAAGAATCAATAACCTGATGCTCATCAGATATAATGGCAACTCCTTTTCCATCTCCAAGATGCAAGCAAGTTTGGAGGTGTTGAAAGAACCATTCCCATGACATGTTGTTCTCAGCTTCCACAACACCCCATACAATAGGAAACATTTGCTCATTGGCATCCCTTCCAACCGCTGCCAAGATTTGTCCACCTAAAAAAGTCTTTAAGAAAGCAGCATCCACGCAAATGACCCTTCTACAACCCTCTCTCCACCCTTTCTGCAAAGCCTCAAAGCATGTAAACAGTCTTTGGAACACTGGGTGGCTTCCTTTAGTACTCTCAATAGTCACCAAGTCAACTATTGTGCCAGGACTAGAACATTTTAGTGCTGCCATATACCTACCTAACTTGAAGTAGTGGTCTTGCATACTCCCATGCAACATCCTATGAGCACAATACTTGACCTTATATGCATATGTCCTAGTCACTAACACCTTGTATGCCCTTTTAATAGTTTCAATGATGTCTTTTGCAGGCCAATGAGGCCTAGCCTTGAACACATCCAACATCTCCCTTGCCACCCAAGTAGTCTTCATTTGTCTGTTCTTTTTCATGTTCCTATGGCATTGATGTTGACCTTCAACCCTTTTAACTATGAATGAAGCCTTCTTTGAATGCCATGAACCATAGACTTGGAATGACCAGCCACTAACACAACTTACACCAACCTCCTGCCTTCTAGCCTTGTTGCTTACTGAAATGGTGACATCTCTTCCTTGTAAGATAGCATACTTGGCCACTGCACTCTTAAACTCATCTTTGTTTGTAAATCTTTGACCTACTTTCCATTCGAAGGTTGTGAAATCTGTGTTTGCACTCACCAACATCCCTCTCCTTGACCTCCTTCCACCCTCACACTCATCACCACTCCCCGGAGGTGTCTCCAAATCATCTACACTATCATAGTACTCACTTTCATAACCATCAACCTCTGTCTTGAATTTTTTGTTTATCAAGCCTTCCCTCAGCAGCCTCTTTTTTAAGTTGTTCAGCAATCTGTGTTAATCTACTAGTGCAAGTCCTCACCCTTCTCCTAGCTTCAGCTAACTCTTCATCACTGTTATCAGATTCACCAGCAACATCATCACCCAAAGCAAGCTTCTCACCATGAGTATAATCTAATTCAATTTCCTCCACATAAAATTCATCAAAAACCTCATCATCTAGCTCCTCATTATCACTACCTGATTCCAATTGAGAACAATCCTTCTGACCCACGCGCTCATATAGAGGATCATCTTCATCCTCACTAGACTGGAATAACAATTCAGTAAATTTAATGGGGCTCTCAACTCTGGAATCTATCCACTCATCATAAGGTTGTGAGCAATTAGGGTCACTTGGTGGTAATGGATTAAGGTTGGATGTCGATGTGGTATCATGAACTGATATCTTGGATAGGCTTGATACATGGTTGTAAGCAAGTGGGTCATTGTTGTCATGGTTAACATAACAATCTATGGTCTTATACTCCATAGCAAGTTTTCCCAACTCCACCAAACTAGCATCTTTGTCAATTAGCCTCAACCCTTCAAGCAAACTCTGACCCCTAAGTAGGTAATACACAAAATTAACATCCACATAATTTCCAGACTTGCATGCTAATTCATGAATATCCCATTTACACAACTCATCTGGGTTCACCTCAAAGGTCCTACCTTGACCACCTAAATAAACCAACTCCCCTGAGTCCACAAATTTAAACTTGCCACCATGCCAAAACCTCAATGCCACACTATCAAACACACTCTGAGTCATCCCTAACATTTTTTTTTCAAGGAAAAAAAAAACAAAAAAAGCAATAATCAACCTTTAAGCCCAAAACCAAATCACATTGCAATTATACATTCAATCACACACTATAAAAGATAGGAAAGATAAAAATTCAATCTTTAAGCAAAGTAATTATACATGCATTACAGATTACACCAACATAAAAAACCCTAGAAAATTGATAATAACGATTTCTCACAAATTAAATATGAACTACAAACCATTCAGCAAATACAAGAACAACATACAATAAAGAATGAATTTTTCTTTGGAAAATTAAGCAAACATCACAAATACATAATTGATTCAACACAGAGAAAACGAAATAATTCATACCTGTTGAAGCAATTATTACACGCTTCTATTATATAAAGAAATTTGGAACTGGAGCATTCATCTTCCACAATTGAGGCGTTGAACAATGATGCTTGAAACAGAGTAGTAAAAAGGAAGAGGAAGAATCGTAGTGTATAGGTGAGAGCAAAAGTTTTTTTTTTTGGGGTTTAAAAATGTTTTTAATATTTTACTGATTGTTTTTAATGCAAAAGTCAACAACTATTGCTTATTCAATGAAAAGGTTTACAGGATAAACCGGTTAAAAGTAAAAACACTTGTTTTAAAAAAATAAGGGTACAAGGTTGACTTAGTCTAGGTTTTTCAAAAGGTTAACTTATTAATAGAATATGGGGCAAAGGTTGGATTATTGGGGGGAATTTTTCCTTTTTTTTCATTGATAATACTATGGTTTTAATTTATAACTACTTTTAATAATTTTATTAAATAAAAAAACCTAACTTTCAATCTAAGGTTCTAGTATGAATTTTCCTCAAAAGGTAAAAACTGGTACAAGTAATGATATTATGGGCCTTCCAACAATAATTGAGTAGTAAGTAGTGAGTAGTGACATATTGCATTGCGAAACTGGGACTCACAGTATATGAATCGATCAATCAAAGCTAAAGATTAGATAAAACAAATAATAAAAGTACAATAAAATTACGGTAATAAAGCTCAATGTCATTATCAACAAATAAAAAAATTAAATCTACTCCTACATGTCTAAAACCTTGCATTAGTCATTGATAAAAAAAAATCTAATGTTTAAGAATATAAATCATCATCGTCGTCGTTCACGGCAGCAACAGAGTTAGTACTACCGGAATTTTGATTGACACCAAAGCGGAATTCAGAATCAATTCTATTTGTGATGTTGACTTGTAATTTTTTGTAATTCAATTTGAACATATTTAATTTACCCTTTTAAATTTATCTGTTTGTGATGTTGACGCATATTAGGAAACTTTTCTAAACAAACTCTAGAAAGTCGTATAAAGGTTTTCTAATTATACTTTTTTCTTTAAATATTACACAAACTTAAAAAAAAAATCGAGTGTATAATATTTATTGTCTATTCATTTTGAAGATAGCCTAAAGTGATCAAAAATTACCCCTGTATAATATTTATTGTTTATCAATTTTAAAAATAGCCTAAAGTGATAAAAAAAAAAAAAAATTACCCCTAAAATGAATATAAGTTGCCCAATATGCATAAAAGTAACCCAATACAAATAAAAAATTATCTATGCTTTATTAGTAAAGAATCTCATTTTAAATGACTAAAAATCAATTATTATTGATTGAATATAATTAAATTACCTTTTTAAAACTTTTATTGTTGTCTATTTATATAAAAATTGTATTATGTTTAAAATTATCCAAAAAAAGGCAAAAAGTTACCCTAAATTTAGCTAAAAGTTACCCCTACTCGATGTACACTAATTTTAGTGTAAAACGGGTGTATACAAAAGTTTTTCTAAATATTAATAGTAACAAAGGAATATATTTTATCCCATACAAATAATACCCCTCTATTGCAATTAATCATTAACGACAGAAGAAGTAATTATAACTATATTTGAATTTAGATTTTTTTTTTGGGGGGTAACTGTAGTTGGTTTAATGGAATATAACTCCGTTCACTTCACCTTATTTTTGCTGAATAGAAGTTATTTTTACTGATTTTTACATTTCTTCTTTAGAATTACTAATTTTTACTAAATAGGAATTATTTTTACTTAAGAAACTTATTTTTACTGAACTGAAATTATATTTGCTAAACTGAAATTATTTTTACTGAACTAAAATTGTATTTACTAAATATTTTTTAAGGTGAAGTGAACAGGAACTAAATCTAAATAATGGTTTTTTTTTTTTTTTTTTTAAAAAAAAAAAAAGTAAATTTATTTTTTTGGTGTTTAGAGATCCATAAGAGCAGCGGTGGGCTAAAATCGATCTCAGGACACTAGGATCAAGCTATTCCTCACTAATACATTTGGTATTGAATATTGATTGGAGAAGATAATCTTATGGCCAGTGTAGATTGGCTTTATTAAAAATTCCAAATTATGCAACATAATTACTTTTCTACATTACTAATTACTATACTACGTAATAATTGGTATAACTTTGTCCTTAAATGCATCACTTTATACTAAAATTTATTATTTCTAACCTTACTTTAAACCTCATTCAAATTATTTTATCATTTCTCTCCCTTCTATGCTCTCTGCTTCAATAATAAACATATTCACTTTCTCTAACACATTATGTCTTTTATGGCCCCCCATCTTACCATAATAATTTATTCATCTGCTCACAATATTATATTACTCTCCTAAAACTCACAAAATGATGCATAAAAAGAGAAAAGAAGAAGAAAAAAAAAAAAGGGAGAGAGTATAGTTTGCAATTACAAGATTTTACCAAGTTGTAAATGAGATGTTTATGAACACTAACTAATCGAATCCTATGTTTTTTTAGAAAAACTCATTTAATAATCGAGCCTTAGCTTAAATATTTGTTTGGATTTCAATTGTTTAATACACAAGCTTTAACCGAGCTTGTTCACTAAAGAAGGACACTTATTTACTCCTTTACTCAAGCCTTAATTTAATGTCTTTGATGATTAAAGACATGGGTTAGCAATTAGTATTATGTATGTGCACTATGGTGTACCTAAATATAGGTGCACCAAGCCCAATTCGCGCCCAACAGAGGAAGCCCAAACGAAAAAAACACCTTCGAAACCATTCCCCGTCTCGATCCCAACCTCCCTCCCTCCCCCTTCCCCCGCCACATTATCGGCCCTCTCCTCTTCCCTTGTCCCTTTTCCAGCCCATAAATTCATCTCGCCACCCTCGAAAACACCATCTCCTTCCCGATTCTGACCTCCCTCCCGGCCTCTTTTTCTGGCTTGAGTTCGGCCTCCCTGCCACGATTTTGGGCTCCGTCATTCTCCCTAGCCTCGAGCTTCGATTCGATTTGCAGCAATTCAACGACGATCAAAAGCGGTGGTTGTGGTTGGTGGAGGTGGTGGCTAGCTGACTCCCCACCCCCCCCCCCTTTTAATTTAAAATTTTAGACAAATTGTACGGTGACACGTGTACTTGATAACTTAAAAAAAATTACCTTTTTAAAAGGTAACTGGTCACCTGAGACCATTTGGAGCAGATTGAGGGTAAAGGTGGGGTTTTTTAGAATTAATCCAAAGGTGAGATTATTTTTAGCGGATGGCCTAAAGGTGAGATTATTCCGGGAAATTTTTCCATTAATTATATCCCTTTTGTTATTTTGTTTATTTTATCCCATATGTAATTCTTTTAAGTTTTTGTTCTTTTTGTTAATCTTGTATGTGTTTTAGCGCCGATGTTCTTTGAATTAAGCTCTTATGTTCTTTGAATTTAACTATTATTTTCTTTGAGCTATTGAGGGAAATATAATTTATGTTTTAACATATGTTATTCTTAAATTAGTTTTTAACACCACTTTTAATTATTATTATAATATTAATTTTAATTCTATGTTTTTGTAAAATATTAATTATCATTTTCTAACTGTGTACGTACTTGGTATATTTGTTTCAAAATGAGAATCATGAAGGTTGATGACAATATTCGTTGGGACGTACTCTATTCAAATTGATTTCCAAACCTAAAGAATATCCGTAATATTAATAAAGAATATGGTAATACTCCCTCCGTTTTTAAATACTTGTTCTATTTCTATTTTTTGCACTATTCATTTGTCCTACTTTGACTAATGTTTGTGAATTATACATAAGAAAAAAAATATAGTCTTGTGGGTACTTGTCGGAATCATCTCAATGAATATATTATTAATTTTCAATTGTTAGAATTTATACTTATTGATAATTAAAGATATTAGTGATCAAAGATTAGCATCGGCAAGCGTGTCAAAGAGAAATGGAGCAAGTATTTAAAATTGGAGGGAGTATTATATAATGAACATTATATATTATACAGTAGGCAATGAACTAATTATGTCAGAAAAAAATTATGTTACACTTACAATAAAAAGACGAGTAAAGACCATTATCTCATATAACAATAGACATATGAAAAAAAAAAAAGTGTACGAGCTTGTTCACATTTAATGAGCTGAGCTGAACTGAACTAAAATGAATTGAACTGATTGGAGCTGAACTGAACTGATTGGAGCTGAACTGAATTGAGCTGAAATGAATATTTTATGAGATAAGGAAATTAGGAGTTGAACTGAATTGAACTGATTGGAGCTGAACTCAACTGAACTGATGAAATGAAATTAAGCTGAAGTGAATAGGCCCTACATCATGTTCTCGAACATTATTTTAACAGTATGTTCAATCAATATAGCTATATGCTCATCAATACAATTTTTGTACGCAATGGTGGAGCTAGGCGGGGTAGAAGGGGGGAAGAAGGGGGGACAACTGTCCCCTCACTTTTTTAAAAAAATACATTATATATATAATTTTGCGCAATAACAATTCATAATTATTTAGTTGGTGCAGTGGTTGTCTAGATTACATAGATCTTCCCCACAACAATGAGTGCAAGTTCAATCCCCTTGGCAGTATATATTAGTTATTGAAAAATACCGTGCATGGCACGGGAACTAAACTAGATTTGGATATTTTTGGTTGTAAAACTTTAACTACTATATCCGTTAATTATTATGTGCAACCTAGACTTTATTTATGAGATATGGAAATTTCAAAATTGCACTGAATAGTTAACGAAAGTAGTATTTTAATAACTAATTAATTTGTGTCATCTATGTGTTTTAATATTAATTTTTCCTAACTCGTTTTTCAAACTATGCGATGTCTATTTGTCCCACCAGTTTGAAATTCCTGGCTCCGTCACTGTCGGTACAAATCAAGGATTATTCATAGCAATATACCATAGGGCATAGGCAGCTTCTTACTAATATAAAAAATAATAAGCTCGTTGTATGCGAGATGAATAGCTCATTTTATGCAGTATATTAAATACGGAAATTTCATGAAATGCCCCTGAGTAATTTTTTTATTCACCAAATACCCATCAAAACTTTCAAATTCACCAAATACTCCTGAGTTTAAAAAAATTTCACCAAATGCCCTTAATGACTAACGGCGGTTAACACCGTTAGTCATTAAGGCTAATTATGCCACTTGGCGATTTCTTATTGATTCATTTTTATAATTATTATATTTAACAACAAAAATAAAATTAAAAAAAAATCCCAAACCCAGCCACTCTCCTTCCCACCGCACCACCACCCTCACGACAACCCATCCGCTTGCCCCCCCCCCACTACCCCCACCGACGGCACCGGCACCGGAGGCCACCCATTCACCCCTTATCTCATGTCGTCGCCGTCCCTATTCTTCCCAGAACCACCTTCCCCCCACCCCAAAACCCCAGCCTACACTCGAAAAAACCCCGACCTACCCACTTTTCCCGGCCCCCTTAAACCACCTAAGCCAAAAACCTTCGTTGGCGCCAAGTTCTACCCACCCACGTCGTCGGATCGCCGTGATGGTTTTGCCTTGACGCCAAAAACCTTCGATTTGGGGGGTTTTTTTTTTTATTTTGGGGTTCGGCGTGATGGTTCAGGGGGTGGATACGACGGAGGGGGGGAGGTGTGGTTTGGGTTCGTCGATATGGGGATGGGGATTTCGACACCGGCGGTGGGGAGGGGAGGGGTTTTCGAGAGAGAGATGAGGGGTTTGAGGATTGTGGAGTGGTGGTTCAATGGCGGTGACGGGTTCGGGGTGGCGGTGGTTTGCGTCGAGTGCCGGCTGATGCGGTGGTTTTCGTTGGGTTTGGGATGGCGCCGGCGTGAGGGAAATATCAGAAACGGCGGCCTGGCTGCTGCTGGTGGTGGTTGGGGCTGGGTTGTGGTTGTGGTGGGTAGGTTATTTTTTTAAAATTTTTTTATAATTTTTTTTGACAAATTAATTAAGTTATTATTTTAAAATTTAAATAATTTAAATGGTAACCAATCATAGGTTGCCACGTGGCAAATTTAGCCTTAATGACTAACGGAGTTAACGTTCGTTAGTCATTAAGGGCATTTGGTGAAATTTTTTTAAACTCATGAGTATTTGGTGAATTTGAAAGTTTTGATGGGTATCTGGTGAATAAAAAAAAATACTCAGAGGCATTTTATGAAATTTCCGTATTAAATAATGTAGGCCCCCCCCCCCCTCTTTTTTTTTTTTTTTTAACACAAAAGGAAGCATATATTACTTGGGCAAAACCCTATAATTACAGACTAGTTGTTCAAAGCAGTGCCCAAAGCAAAATGCACTCTTTGAAAATCATACACTTCAGAGTCTTTCAACACTACTACTAGGAAATTGTTGGAGATCATAATGTAAGCCCCTTGTATGCAAACTCTGAAAAATACATATACAAAAATGATCAAATTTAATTCAATACAATAAAGAGAAGAATATGTTTATTTCTCTCACCTCTACTCCCCATAATCTTATATGGTTCACTTAACTGAAATAATCCTTCAGAAGGGTTGTCAATTTTGACAAAACGAAGTTGGTTCTAGGATTGTCATATCAGATTAGACTAAGTCAGAGAAATTCATAGAGAACTATGTTAGAATTTCATACTGGTTTACTGAAAAATAAGTGCGAGTATTTATAAAATAACCAATCGAATCTTACAAGGTAGAAAGCAAAGCATTCCTATCTAACTTATAATGCTTCAGATCAACTACCATCACAGTAATGTCATCCATACTACCCCTACTCACAGCGAGATTTACAAGCTTTTTGCAAGCAGCTACTAGGCCATCAGAAGTGGGTCTCTTATTCTCTCTATTCGGGGACTGAGTTTTTATGCTCTTGGGCGAAAACAATGGAGTGCGTCTCAACTTTGCAGGGCTCTCATTTTTGTTGTAGAATTCAGAAAGACCTTCCTTTACTGTGCTGGTGTTTTCTGTCTTTTGGCAGCTTGGAGACAAAGAGAGATTTTTCATATTCTTGTGTGAAAACAGTGAAGTTCTTCTTAACTTGGTAGGAGGACTGTGATTTTCACTGTCAAAGTCAGAAAGGCCTTCCTTTTCTATCTTCTTGTAGGAGTTGTAGCTTGGAGATGGAGAGGGAATTTTCATGTTCTTGTTCGAAAACACTGAAGTTATTCCTAATTTTACAGGACTGAGATTATTATTATCGAAGTAAGAAACATCTTCCTTTGCCATGATTGAATTGTCCGTCTTCCTGAAGCTTAGAGATGGAGAAAGTGTTGTCTTCTTTTTCTGCCTGTTGAGGGAAACCCGTTTCACCTTCGGAGAGGAGCTTGTGCTGACACAAGCATAATCATCATCATTCACCTTTAAGCTCCTCTGGATTTTATTATTTGAACTATCAATTGGAAGTTCAGGTTTCTTGTCAAATATACAAGACTGCTGCACAATGTCAATCGCCTCTTGGTTTCCAACCTATTGAATAGGAAAAACAAAAAAAAATGATTGTTATTAAATTCAATAATGTCTCCCACTGTAAGCACCAGTGGCATGATTGCTAGGATAAGCCACATAAATGAATAATGTGATTGATGCTTCAAAAGCTTAAGGGTAAGTGCACTAATTCCGTTCACAACAATTATGCTCTTTCAGCTGAATATGTTAAGTTTTTTGCCGATAGGCTCAACTTCGACTGTAATTTCTTAATAATATAACTAAGCTAGGGAGTACACACAGAACACCCGCAACTATCTATTATAGTATAGAAGAATAGAGCCAATTCTCATCCCGAAGAAACCGTGTAATACAAAAGCCAGAAAATAAAATAGGACACTTAGATAAAATAGATTTTAAGACAATTACTACGTATATAATATTGGAAACAAACCATTTAAAAAAAAAAAAAAGATCAAGCAAAGTATGTAGCACAAAGAACAAGAACATGAACAGCAATACACAGAATGACCACAAATTATACCAGCAAAATACAATATCAACAGGCAAGTGTATGGAGAACAGCAATAAATTGTTACCTCTTCCCACAGTCCATCAGAAGCTAAGACAAGAAAATCCATATCAGGAGTCAAATCCAAAATTGTTGAATGTGGCTGTGACACCACCCAATGTTTTAGATGAGCATCTCCAATACTTCTCGAAACTGACAATACTCCGTGAACTCTCCAAGCTCCCTTGTGGAATTCTACATACCCTCCCTATATAAAAAAAAAAAAAAACCCCATTGAAGAAGCACCATTATTTTAGATCTTTTATTTGAAGCTATGTATGTTTAATTATGACCATAAGGTCCATAACCATATAGAAGCGTTATAAGGTACCTTATCCTCGATTCTTTTCCGCTCTTCCTCCATCCCGGCTCTATGGTCCTTTGTGAGAGCCTCTGCCACTCCACCTCTACAAAGAACAGCTCTGCAGTCTCCCAAATTTGAGACAACCATCTCTGACCCTTCTATCAGAGCTGTGACACAACAGGAACCACTGCTTACTTCCTGAATAGAAGAAAAGGGTGTGAGGAAAAATACTCAATAACTATGATAAACATGCAGCAAAGCAAACATTTAGCTTGCACGAATCAATGAATCATACACTTCAAATGTCCCACTGTGATCGTAATATTAACTTTTTGAAAAAATTAAAATGTTAAATTATTGCTTGATATATAATCTACAGTATAGTGTTTTAGCTTCTTACTTAGTACTATAGCATACACTACAAAGATTTGTTATGAAACTCAAAATTGCAGCTTCTTACGGAATTAAATAAAAAATAAAAAATCATTGCATTCTCACTAGATTAGAGATATATTAGCAACACTATTCAAAAAAAAAAAAAAAGAGATATATTAGCAACATTAACTTAATCCACCAAACAACCTCAAAATGAACCGCCAAATTTTAACATGATTTGAATTGAATAGCAATTTGCATGTCTAACAAACGAAAATCCTGTCCATAGGCCACTCAAAGGAATAGTCCATACAAAAACAACAGGCATTTGACCAAACATCAACTTATTGATGAAGACAACTACATACAGAACAAGAATCTTTACATCATCTTTTTGGAAGAAAGCTCCAAGAAAAGTTTTACATTCATTAGATTACATACAATTATATATTTATAGTAACTTAGCATATAAACGATAAACAAATAAAGAAAGATGTGCCTCAAAAGTTACCTGCTCCAAGAATTCTCTATCTGTTTTAAGATAAGCTGCTTTTACTGCTTCTTCCTTAGCCATATTTCCATCACAATTATGAAGCAACTCAATGACATTTTTATGTAAACTCTCTGCTACAAACTCAGCCGCTTTTCTCCCTCCATGCCCATCATAAACCCCAAAAAAACCCTGAAAAATTAAACAAATTTCTATTATAATCTTAATACAATAAAATAACACTACAAAATACAAAGCGGCATTTTGACAAACAGTTGGTGTGCATTAACATACCTTCTTAGCATTGCCGTCAATGGAAGAAACAATCTTGTGGGTATCTTCCATAAACTTTTTCTTTCCCTTAATTGAACAAACCCCAACACCCAAATCCTCAAAACAATAAATTTCATCATTTTTAACAGGAGAACACCCAAATTTAATCTGGGTATCAACCAAAATTTCCTGCAATACATTAGGGATTTGAATTTTCGGGGGTCTTTTACGCTTCAAAGAACAAACAAATTTTGGGTTTTCTACAACAGGGATTAAAGATTCAGATTCAGAAACTAAATTACAGGGTTCCAAATCTTTACCCATTTCAATTGGAAGATCAGAATAGGATGAATTAAGAGAGACAAATTGTGTATTGCAGGTCACTATGATTCTGGGTTTCGCTGGAATGCAGGGCATTTTGAGAAAGGAAGACTGAAAAAGTTCTAAAATTCTAACGGCTAGAAGAAGAAGAGGTTAAATTAATGGTGTTGGTCAAAGTGGGAGGAGAGAGAAAGTCAAACTGTGATTAGTGGAAGATCGTAGGGTTACTATTGCGCTTCGAGCCGTTAAGAGGGAAACTTTAGGAGTTTTAGAAAGAAATTAAAAATGGTCAATGTTTTGAAATTGATATGGTGGGAAATTATCAAATTTAGACAACCATGGCTTAATGCCAAATCCAATGTCTATTGATATGTCAAAAAAAAAAAATAGTAGATTGAATTTCGTTTGCATTATAATCTATCTTTTGGAAATATTTTGATTTTTTTTTTTCCAAACATTTTTTTAACTCTGTGTATTTTTGGTAATTTAATGCTTGGCCTTCGAAACATCTCTCCCATTCAATAACTCATGAGACTGTACATTTAACAGTCTTAATGGTGTTTACCCCCTATGTAAAACAAGAAAATTTATACTACGAGTATTTAATACATGAAATTTATTGATAATGTTATACTTAAAAAAACTAACTCAATCCAGTTATCGCTCTAAATGACAATTCAAACATAGTGTGGTAGTAAAGACTAAAAAATTTGATATTGGGAGAGACCCCTACTACATTCATTTAAATTCTTTAAAAAAAGTCATGAATTTAAAGCATAGTATTCGCTTTCAACTTTTGACAATTTTCAAATATTCTAGATTTAGGATGAATGAGAGCAATGTGTTTTCTGTTGAAACCTATTGTAGCCCACTTATAAATGTCCCACATTAGAGAAAGAGAAGAGTTAGTTTCACTTTATAAGGTAGAGGAGTTACTTCTATTGTTGCCAATTAGTTTTAGTATAGAAGGTCCTAAACCTTGTTTGTGGGGGTAAATTCTTAAATAAACCTGGTTTACAATTATATACTGGTCAATATGAATAATAAAGGTCACTATAAGGTCCACAATAATATTATTGTAGACCAGGTCTACTCAAGTCTTTTTGTGTTTGTGGACCAAACACTCATCCTCCTTGATTCGGGTTGCCTAAACCCAAATGTTTATCGGGGTTTCCATTAAGCCCTACAAGACCTACTTAGTGTCCAAAATCATCTCATTTATGCTTTAATCTCTCTTCCTCCTCAAGATCATGTCTCCAAATGCATTGCTTAGCTTGGCCTTGTGTTGCCTTAGGCCTCTTTGCATTGCTTTCTCTTGCCTTGGCCTTAAGGTAAGCCAATACACTACCCTTTATTACCAAGTAGGTTTATTTATTTATTTATTTATTATTTTTTTTTTTTCTTAAGGATGAGGTTGTAGGCTCAACATATCTTCTCATGCCTTGGATAAGTTGTAGACTTGTAGTAGCAGCATCAACACCCCAAGGGCCTAGGCATGGTCGTGTTCACATAACAACAACATTAACTATTCAACGCCCCAAAGCATAGACCAATGCTTGGTCCCTTGGCCACCATTACTTTTACTTAGCAACACTTGTTCCAGTGCTAGCCTCGGTTAACTAAGTAGATAATTTAAAATTTCTTGGCAAAACACGAGTATATATAGTACAAGATTAGAACATTGAACATACCAAACTATGGCCACCTTAATTTTACTGAACTGAAATTATTTTTACTGAACTTAAATTATTTTTACTGAACTGAAATTATTTTTACTGATTTTCTATTATAATTCTTCTTTAAGAAAACTGAATTTTACTGAACTGAACTTATTTTTACTGAACTGATCTGAAATTATTTTTACTGAACTGAACTTATTTTTACTGAACTGAAATTATTTTTACTTAATATTAGTTTCTTAAGGTGAAGAGAACAGGGCCTATGACTAGAAATAATATGTGACTAGGTATGTTAGCTAATTATAAGGGATATACTTTGACAATCAAAATTAAGGAGTAAATCAAGGGATTTACATATTCTAAACAATAACTAATAATGATAATGATGATATAATAATCTTTATCCTTTATACGCCCCCGCAAGATGGACGCTCGAAACGAGAGACCGATCTTGGATATAATATCTCAAATCTTGTTCAATGTAGGAATTGAAGTGGTGGTGAGAAAGATTGCATTGCATTGTGATTCTCCAATAAGGTTTAGAGGGAGTGAAGCATTAGAAGGGTTTTTTTAAAGAAAAGGAAGTGTATTAAAGGAGCTTTTTTTTTTTTTCCCTGGATGGAGGAGCTACGTGGAGAAGTAAAAAGATAGTATATATATAGAGAGAGAGAATAAGAAGTTGTTTAATGGGTGCTTTTCACGGTTTTTAAACACATGAACCATTGATTGAAAATATTTAAAAAAAAATTAAAAAAAAAAAAATAAATAAATTTGCTAGTGTATGCTTGCAACAAATGGGAGGAAAAAAAATATAGAGGTTCCTTCACCACCATTGAAGGCGAGATAGAAAAATTATAATGGTGGAGATGCTGGTTAGAACGGAATGCTATGTTTCTCCATAATGGTTTTGGAGAGAATTTCGTATATGGTAACACATGGTAGGTAAACTACGAGATATCGAAAAAGGTTTGTTTCTTCGTGTAAGGGGTTTGGAGAAAAAAAAAATATGTCAATGGCATCTCTTGGTATATGAAATACGGGGCGACAAAAGAGTTGAGCGAAAAGTGTGATTTTGGTTTGAAGCTTTCCGAGAAGAAAGTTTGATATGGTTACCATCATTTGTCGCCGTCAACAAAGGGTTTGATAGTGTAACCATGGTAGTAGCGGAAGCAAGAAAAGATGGATCAAAATCTCATGATACCATGATAAGATATTAAGAATGAGTAGTGGAAAACTGGATTATATTGATGAATATACACGAGTATATATAGTACAAGATTAGAACATTGAACATACCAAACTACGACTACATTAGCTAATTATAAGGGATATACTTTGGCTATCAAAATTAAGGAGTAAATCAAGGAATTTACATATTCTAAACAATAACTAATAATGATGATATAATCATCTTTATCCTTTATATTAACCCAACAATAGTAAAGTTTCATATACGGTTGGCCGTACGGTGCGGCCAGCCATATATTTTTTTTAATTTTTCTTCTCTCTCCTCTTTTCTTCTTCCATCTTCTACAACATTTTTTTTCCCCAATTTTATTTCTCTCTCCTCTGTTCTTCTTTCATCTTCTACAACATTTTCCTTTTTCCCCCAATTTTATTCCTCTCTCCTCTTTTTTCTTTAAACTTCATTAATGGTGTCATCTTCTTAGCCCAAATTTCTTCAAACTTCATTAATGGTTTACTTTTGAAAATTTATGTTCTACGACTTTTATGTTGAATTCAAGCTTATTTGCTGAAGATTTTGATTATATAACTTGTAAGTTGTTAAATTTTATTACTTAATTTTTTGTTTAATTGAAGAACGAAAAACAAATTGTTTTCGTGTATAGTGGTGGTTTCGTGGGTGGGTAGTGGTGGTTTCGTGGATGGGTGGTGGAGGTTTCATGGTTTTGGGTTCTAGATCTGGTTTCGTTGGTGGTTTAGGTTGGTAGTGGTTCGTTGGTGGTGGTTGTTGGTGGTAGTTTTTTTGTTGGTGGTGGGTAAGGGGTTACTAGATCCAGTCAGGGGTTACTAGGTCGGCGGTCAGGGGTTACTAGGTCGGTTAGGGGTTACTTGGGGTTACTAGGTCAGGGGTTACTAGGTCGGCAGTCAGGGGTTACTTGGGGTTACTAGGTCAGTTAGGGGTTACTAGGTCGGGGGTTACTTGAGGTTACTAGGTCAGTTAGGGGTTACTAGGGGTTACTAGGTCGGGGGTTACTTGGGGTTACTAGGGGTTACTAGGGGTTACTAGATCAGGGGTTACTAGGTCAGTTAGGGGTTATTTGGTCAAGGGTTACTAAGTGTTAGAATCCAACCTCTTTATTATGTATTCTTCTTTATTTTCCTTGTATTTTTCCTTATGTAATATCTCTTTAGTCTTTCTTTTTATTTTCTAGGCTCTTGGGAGAATTATTGTGTTACTTTCATTTCAACTTTCACTTGTAATTCTCTACTAATGCAATATAAAGCTCTTTAGGGAGCGAATGGTTATTCAATCAAAGCTCTCTACCCCGTTGCTATTGCTTTAAGACTTGTGTGTTGTTTAAGCCTTTATAGATATTGTGCTTGCCTTGTTTTAAAGCATCCCCCACCAAACCAAGAGACCCTAGAGACGCCCTCATTTAGTCGGTTCCGCTTGTGCCCGCTTCGAAGTATCGGCCGTCACAAGCCCCGACTCCGCACTCGTTGTTCTCGTGTGCCCTCTTAAGACTCCGTAGGTCCGTATTGCTGTGTGCTCACGAACCTCATTTGCTTTAGGCTTGCGCCCTTGTCGCCAAAAGACGAGAGCGCGCCGCACGATCCGGTGTTGAATCACTCGGACCGTGACAATTTGGTATCAGAGCCAAGCTTGCCGTAGAGATGGCAGAAGAAGGAGAGATGCATGAATACACATTCGAGGAAAGACTTGCTTGGCTTGAAGGCAAGTCCGAACAGTGGGCTATGCTCGAAGAAAGGTTGCCCAAACTCGAGGATATTGTGATAAAACAAGCCGAACAAATGGAGAGGCTTGCTGCAACCGTGGATGGGTTGACGGAGCAACTTAACTTCGTGCAAGGCGTTGCTGATGAAGCACAAGATAAATGTGCAACTTTAATGCGTGCCCAGAGAGGGCTCGGGGGAAGTGGAGGTGCCAAGATAAAACCTCCCAAGCCCCGGACCTTCAATGGCACGAGAGATTCAAAAGAAGTTGATAACTTCATTTTCGACATGGAGCAATACTTTCGGGTCTGTCAGTTGGAGAACGAGTTAAAAGTTGATACCGCTACTATGTATTTGGTGGATGACGCAAAGCTTTGGTGGCGCACCAAGTACGCCGACATCCAAGCTAAGAGGACGTCGGTGGATACTTGGGAGGATCTGAAGAAAGAACTGATGGCCCAATTTTATCCCGAGAATATCGAGTTTGTTGCTCGCACCAAGCTCGCTGCTTTGCAGCATAAGGGTTCCATCCGGGAGTATGTCAAAGAGTTTTCAGCGTGCATGTTGGAGATCCACAATATGTCCGAGGAAGATCGCCTATTCAACTTTGTGCGTGGTCTGAAGGAATGGGCCCAAAGAGAAATTTGGCGCCAGAAGATTGATACTTTATCGGGAGACATCGCTGCAGCTGAAAGGCTGATGGACTACTCGTCATAGAAAGGGAAAAGTTTGAAGAAAGGGAATAGTGGGCCGACACCGAACCCTCCTAGGAACTCGGGACATGGTTCGCAAGTGAGCTCCAACAACTCGAAAAATAGATACAACAGGAGTGGGGGAGAAGACTCTCGGAAGAGTGGAGCTTCTTCCTTCTCTAGTAGAGGAAGCACCCCTAGTTCGTCTTCGGCAGCCAGGCCATTGACATGTATCCTTTGCCGAGGACCGCACAAGTGGTTTGAATGTCGACACAAGGGAGAAATTGACAATCTTCAAAAGAAACTGTCCTCCATGTCCTTAGAAAACCCCGAGGGTGAAGAAGCCGATGAGGTAGAACCTAGTGAAGGAGAACATTCCAGACTGGGGGCCATTCGCATGATGTGTGCTATGGGAAGAGAAGTCTCTGAGGGCCAACCTAAAAACTCTGGGTTAATGTATGTGAATGCGTTGGCAAATGGAAAGGAGACTCGAGCCATGGTGGATACAGGTGCGACCCACAACTTCATTTCAGAAAAGGAGGCAAAAAGACTAGGGTTGAAGCTCCTACCAGAAGGAGGCAGTATGAAAGCGGTGAATTCAGTTGCCAAACCGATCCACGGCGTTGCCAAGAAGGTAACAATGAAGCTAGGAGATTGGAGCGGACAGGTGGACTTTACCGTTGCGCCAATGGACGACTTCAGCTTGGTGCTCGGCATGGACTTCTTACACTCTAGTAAGGCAGTCCCGATGCCGCACCTTAGATCTATTCTTGTGCCCGGGCAGCAACCATGTATCCTCCGAACCTGCGATCCTGGAAAAGGGCCGAAAGGGCCCCTCCTTTCAGCAATGCAATTGGAGAAGGGGTTGAAGAGGAACGAGCCCACGTTCCTAGCAACACTTTCCACTAAGGAAGATGAAGCAAGTGGAGACCTTCCGCCTGCAGTTGCCGAGCTACTATCAGAGTTCCAGGATCTCCTCCCGAAAGATCTACCAAAAGTTCTCCCACCTAGAAGGACGGTGGACCATGAGATCGAGCTGGTTCCAGGGGCGAAACCCCCAGCACGAAGCCCTTATCACATGGCTCCCCCGGAATTGGCCGAACTCCGGAAACAATTGGAGGACTTGCTTGAGGCAGGCTTCATCCGCCCATCAAAGGCTCCTTATGGGGCCCCTGTGCTTTTTCAGAAGAAACAAGATGGAAGTCTTCGATTGTGCATCGACTACCGAGCATTAAATAAGGTTACGGTGCGCAATCACTACCCTATCCCTTTGGTGGCGGATTTGTTCGATCAGTTAGGGGATGCAGTGTACTTTACAAAGTTAGACTTGAAGTCTGGTTACCACCAAGTTCGCATTGCCGAAGGAGATGAACCAAAAACTGCTTGTGTGACGAGATACGGGGAATACGAATGGTAGTCATGCCCTTCGGCTTGACGAATGCACCTGCTACGTTCTGTACTCTGATGAACCAAGTATTCCGAGAGTACTTAGACAAGTTTGTGGTCGTGTACCTCGATGACATCGTTGTCTACAGCAAGACTTTGGAAGAGCACCTCGAGCACCTAAGATTGGTCTTCGAGAAGTTGAGAGAACATCACCTGTTTGTGAAACGAGAAAAGTGTGCCTTTGCGCAAGAAGAAGTCGGATTTCTTGGACACTTTGTGGGGAAGGGTCGATTGAGGATGGACCCAAAGAAGATATGTGCTGTTCGCGATTGGCGGGATCCCAAGAACCCCTCTGAGTTGCGATCCTTTTTAGGACTGGCGAACTATTATAGAAGATTCATTAAGGGAAACTCGGAGATCACAAGTCCCCTCACCGACCTATTGAGGAAAGAAAGTCGTTGGGAATGGTCAGGGCCCCAGAAGGAAGCTTTCCAGAAATTGAAAGAAGTAGTGGTGAAAGAGCCGATCCTTGCCCTTCCAGACATCACCAAACCATTTGTGGTCGAGACGGATGCTTCGGATTTTGCTTTAGGAGGAGTGCTCCTCCAAGAAGGACATCCTATTGCTTTCGAAAGTAGGAAGCTGAATAATGCCGAGAGGAGGTATGCGGCACAAGAAAAGGAGCTACTAGCCATTGTGCACTGCCTAAGAGGATGGAGGCACTACTTATTGGGATCAAAGTTTACCGTCCGCACAGACAACACCGCGGCGAGTCACTTTCTCACCCATCCCAAGCTGACAGGAAAACAAGCTCGGTGGCAAGAGGACTTAGCCGAGTTCGACGTGGAGTTCACCTATAGAACGGGATCCAGCAATAGAGTGGCCGATGCCCTGAGTAGGCGGGCCGATCTTGCTGCGATGTACAAGTTAGCGCCAATGACTGCAAGCAGCATTGCCACATCCGTTAGAGATCAAGTTCGTGCTTATCTCCCAGATGATCCCATGACAAAAACCATAACAAGGATGATAGAAGAAGGGAAGACTAGACGCTTTTGGTTGGACGATGGCCTCATCTTCACCAAAGGTACAAAGCTTTTCATCCCCAAAGCAGGAGGATTGAGGAAAATGTTGTTGAAATAATGCCATGATACGCTGTGGGCGGGACACCCAGGTTGGCAGAGAACCCTCAGTCTACTCGCGATGGGGTACTACTGGCCAAGAATGAAGGAAGATGTGATGAGCTACACCAAAACTTGCCTTGTGTGCCAGCAAGACAAGGTTGACAGACAGAAGCCCGGGGGCCTCCTTGAACCACTTCCTGTACCCACTCGACCTTGGGAGAGTGTGTCGATGGACTTCATTAGTGGCCTCCCGAAGGTGGACCAGTTCTCTTCTATCATGGTGGTGATAGACAGGTTCTCCAAAAATGCAACATTCGTACCCCTGAAAAAGGCTTGTGGAGTAGAAGAAACGGCATCGCTCTTCTTTAAGCATATTGTGAAGTACTGGGGATTACCAAAGAGCATAGTGAGCGACAGGGTTACCAGATTCACGAGCATATTCTGGTCTGAGCTATTCCAAATGATGGGATCTGATCTCAACATGTCGTCAAGCCACCACCCTCAATCTGATGGGAAGACAGAAATTCAATGGGCTTTTTGAGGAATACTTGCGTCACTTTGTGAGCGCCAACCAGAAAGATTGGGTGAGACTTTTGGACGTAGCACAACTTTGCTTCAACGCTCAAAGGAGTTCTTCTTCCAACAAAAGCCCCTTTGAGTTGGTCACGGGTCAACAACCTCTTCTTCCGCACACAGTGGCTGACTGGGAGGGCGGTAGGAGCGCTCAGGCTCGAGATTTTACAAGAGAGTGGAAGCAAAACACCGACATTGCGAAAGCCTACCTAGAGCGAGCATCGCGCCGGATGAAGAAATGGGCTGATCAAAACAGAAGGCCAGTAGATTTTGCTATTGGGGACATGGTGATGGTGAAGGTCTTACCAGAACAGCTGAAATTTCTAAGAGGAAGAGATCGTCGTCTAATTCGGAAATATGAAGGCCCCATCCGCATCACTAAACGGATTGGGAGGAACGCATACAAGGTAGAACCGCCTGCGTGGATGAGGATTCACCTCGTCTTCCACGTTAGTCGTCTCAAACCCTACCATCCAGATCCCGACGACAGCAACCGCAACGTCAGCTACCGCGCCAACATCAGAACCAGGACAAGAGCCACCCCTACAACAGAAGACTGAAGCTGCTAGGATCTTATTGTAGATTTTGTAAGTCGACGAGGACGTCGACGACTTAAGTGGGGGAGGATGTTAGAATCCAACCTCTTTATTATGTATTCTTCTTTATTTTCCTTGTATTTTTCCTTATGTAATATCTCTTTAGTCTTTCTTTTTATTTTCTAGGCTCTTGGGAGAATTATTGTGTTACTTTCATTTCAACGTTCACTTGTAATTCTCTACTAATGCAATATAAAGCTCTTTAGGGAGCGAATGGTTATTCAATCAAAGCTCTCTACCCCGTTGCTATTGCTTTAAGACTTGTGTGTTGTTTAAGCCTTTATAGATATTGTGCTTGCCTTGTTTTAAAGCATCCCCCACCAAACCAAGAGACCCTAGAGACGCCCTCATTTAGTCGGTTCCGCTTGTGCCCGCTTCGAAGTATCGGCCGTCACAAGCCCCGACTCCGCACTCGTTGTTCTCGTGTGCCCTCTTAAGACTCCGTAGGTCCGTGTTGCTGTGTGCTCACGAACCTCATTTGCTTTAGGCTTGCGCCCTTGTCGCCAAAAGACGAGAGCGCGCCGCACGATCCGGTGTTGAATCACTCGGACCGTGACACTAAGTCAGTTAGGGGTTACTTTTGTCTTGAGATTACTTTGTCTGGGGGTTACTTTGTCATTTGCTGATTTGGTACCCTGCCGCATGATACGGCCCGCACTGCCCAACTATATTAAACTTAAACCCGAAAAAGACCAATCTCATAACTTCACAAGGCCTTAGATAATTGAGGCAAAAGAAAGTAGTTACTCGTTACCAACCACCATTTCTTATCATCACTCTCCCTTCCACTAATTTAAAACCCCATTTCTCATCATCAACACCAACACCAACACAATCAATCAATCAGTAACCCGGAAACATGATGCATCTTCTCTCTGCAATCCCTCCACAACATTCTTCTCTCTCCAATCCATCTTTCTTTTGCTCTAATTCCAACCCTTTTCACCATAATCATTCCCAAAAACCCCAAATTTGTTGCTTCAAATGCTACTCTTTTTTCCCAATTCACCAAAAATCGCCATTTTTGGCCAATTCTTCATCTTCTTCTACTTCTACTGCTACTTTAAGGTATGTAAATAACCCCATTTTAGAGGAGGAAGAAGGAGGTGAGTGGGTCCCTTCTGCTTCGGCATTGGCTTCTGTAATACGCAAAGCTTCGTCTTCTCCCATTGAATTTACCCAGGAAATTGAGAGGGACCCTAAATCTCAAGGTATTATTCTACCTAGCCCTGATTTTCAGAAGCTTTGTCTTGATCAATTGACCCTTTTCCGAAGGATTGTTGACCCCAGTGCCCTTCTCTCTGTAAGTTTTTCAATTTTTTTTAAGAATTTGCAGGATGCCCATTTTAGAATAGAATGCAGTAGTTGATTGATTGCTCGGGTTTATTTGGGGTTTTAAAGGGTCGTTTGGTTGAACATACGAAGTTAAACGACTTATCTTGTGGGAAATAAGTTGCTTTTAAGGTGTATTCCGTAGTTTCTTTTCCGAATAAGTGTAAAATGTTGTTTTTGGACAGGAAGTTCCTTGTAATCAGAGGATACAAGTTAAGCAACGTCCTCCATTTTGTCTATTTTCAGTGTTTTTATCAACCAAACAACCCTGCAATATTTAACATCCCATGTTTCTTATGCTTTGGCATTTTAATTGTTTTGTTGATACAAGGAACTTGCCTAATGTTGCCTTTGAGCTTACTGCTCACTATTGATCATGATAGGGTATCAACAATGGGCTAAAGGTCCAAATCTGAATAAATAAAACACTGAAGAAAACATCTGTAATGGACTGATATCCTAGCTTAGTATTTCTGATTTAACAGAACAATTACATAAAGATAAAGGCTTGATAATTCGATTGATAATGGCTGAAAGCTTACAAAGGTAGTAGGTTTAGCCTACAACTCTCCTATTAGCAACTTGAGGTTGCAACCCTTTATTTCCAATAACCCAATTCATGCCTCCTTCTTTCTACCCTCTATCTATTTATACTAAAGCTAAGGACCAGGACCTAATAATAATACTAGACTTCCCAAATTGCCCTCCTAAAGTTAGTCTATTACAACATCTTCTAATCTAAGAGAGCATGGCAGAGTTTGTTTAGTAATCAGTAGTATATGGACAGACATTTTTATTTTTCTTGGTTATTATGTAAGGTTCTTACTCAACTTAGAATATTGCCTTTTGGTTTTTAAAATGCAGTTACAGAGTATTTGGATACTGATAGTTCTCTTTTTTTTTTTTCGATGGTTGAGTACTGATAGTTGATACCTTTTATTTGTGCAGGTTTATGTCAGGCCTGCTGGTAGCTATGTGATGGATCGTTTAGAACTTCGACGTGTTACATTTTATCCAACAGTGGATGGGTCTGATATTGTCATTTTAGTTGGTAATTTTAGTGTTCCAGCTGGGCTGCGTGGTGCTGAAGCTGCTCTTTCAAACATGCAAGTAGGCTTTTAAATTTATTGTGCAAATTGAATGGGCTTTTTCTGAATCATTCAGCATGGGATCTTTCATTGACTTATCTTGGACTCAACTTTCTTATGAGTTGTAGGCTGAGGCAATACCTGAGTGTAGATCTGTTGTATTTCCAATGGTCAGACATCCATTTGTTGTCGGGTTTTTGGTTGCTGAACTTCCTGGTGTTGAGCTTGAAAAGGGACCTCATGATGCTTCTCATTTGCCATCCCCAGAAGAGTGCTATGCATTGCCCCCTAAATTTGATTCGAAGGCGCCAGATATCCCATCATGTGGTGGAAATCCACTGACATGCTTCAATCTATCAGCTGACCAGAGATTAAATGCTATTAATATTTCTCATTCCCTTGCTACGGCTTATGTTATGGATCAGGTAGCTCATCTTTGTTTGATTTCATCCTTTTTGACTTCTACCTCATATGTTAGTCTGTGTGGTTTATATTAACATTGAGCAATGCAATATAATTCTATAGATCAGTTACACGTTTGATATACGCTTCTTTGTCAAGTTGTTTTAAAATTAATTTTAAGTCCACGTGGGTTTAATTGTCATCAGAATCCAATAAAGCTGATGATATGACATGTAGCTTGAAACTGATATGATAAGTATTAAAGGGGTGGTGGTGGGGCTTACAGTGTTTGCAGGGCTGCTTGCAATCAATATACTATTCCTGTTTACATTGTATTGTTGGGAGAAGTTTTAAGCTTCTGTTGCTCCTGCAGATATCTTTTATTAGCTTTAATTCACGCGATTGCATGTAGATAATTAGATTTTATCTTTTGCAGATAATTTATCTTATAAGCCAATTGGATGCTTCTCTATTAGGGTAAAGACAGTTGGTAACTTGGTATGATATGTGCTGATTGCTTTTCTCCTTGAGCTTTGACAAATGTCTTAGGATAAGGATATGATATGAGAATAAGCACTTGAGAAAGTTTGGTACCTAATTAGGTACTGATTGCCTGATTGGTACGAAGTATGTCGGAAAATATGTAGGGAGTTTTAACTTCATATGTATTATAGGAATTTTAGCTTCACAAGTTCACATGAATTAGAGTTTTGGCACGGTGTTTGGTTGACCAAAAGTAAGGAAAATGGGGGAAGTTAAAATTCTTGAGGATTTGTAATTCCCATTAATCATGGGAAATAATTTATCTAGCTCCCCCTTGGTTAGTTAAAATTCCTATGTTAATTCATGGGAATTAGAACTTCCCTTATGTCTACCAAGTTTAGTTTGGGCATTTTCCCATGAATTACAAAAGGGAAATTAATTCCCGTGATATAAAACTTTCTATGGGAATTACATTCCTACACTAACCAAACAAGCACGTATTATGTTTGGGTACAACATTGTATGCGCAAGGTCTTTACTCTTGTAGGGACTTGGTTTTACATAATGTAAAGATAAAAAGTGTTTAAAGGTCCTCCCTCTCATGGGTTGGTTCAAACTCTTCAAAGCTCCTCTAGCAATATCAAAGAGGGGTGTATTAACTTCCATAATCAAATGAATGACTCTTTTTTGCCGTGTTTATATTTATTGTATAATACTTTGATACCGTGGTTAATGTGCCACTTCAATGGCAATCCATTAGTGAACAGAGATAATATTGTGACCATTACTATAATCACTACCGTGTTTTTAAATTTGAATGATGGATGCTTCTATTATTGGTTATGATTTCTTTTTTGATAAGTCCAGCTTTTAATTTATTTGCAGGATCTTTCTTTAACTTGTTTTTTCTTTGTTCTAGAAAGCAATGCTACTTCAACAGACATCTTGGCAAAATAACATCCGGATGAGTAATCTTGTTGAACAAGTAATGTATCATTTTTTTATTTTTTTTTTGTGGCTCAGTGCCTTCCTTGTGTATGACTCCACAGGGCTTCTGGAACTCATTATGTGTGCTGTTTTATCCAATTATCATCAGATTCGTGGACCATTGTCTAGCATACGGAGTCTATCTAAATTGTTAGCAGTTCAAATCAAGAGAAGTGAGGTGATCCTTATCTTCTCCTGTGGCCTGATCTTATGAATTTTAGGAGATTTAACCTCGTATTGTTCACTTTTTAGTTGTCCATGTTAGCTAAACTGATGACTTTGTTATGTTAGATTGCTCATGACATTGTTGAAGACATAATGGTCCAAGGAGATCATATACGAGACACCTTGGAACAGCTGCAGGATGCTGTCCTCTTGACAAAGGTTTGTTCTCTTTCTGAAGACCTTCAAATATATTAATTCAACTTTTGATATAGCTCTTTGCCTACCTTTGGATTTGTACCTTATTGAGGTCTTCCACTCTTCCTTGGATGAGGAAGAACAAAAACTGGACTCTTAAAATTGATGAACCTGCTAATTTATAGTGTTAAGGATTGGCTTTGCTAGTTTCTTTCCAGTTTCCTTTATAAGAAAGCATTTCTAGTTTAGAAACATTGTTATTAAGCACAGAATAAAATTGATGACTGGAATTAGGCTTACATAAAAGGTTGCCAGATATATTATTTGCCTAGAACATTGTGATATAGCCATATAGGTCTCTTTTCCAGTAGTGAATTATGCTGATAATAGATGTGAACGTTTGTAGAAGGGGATGTTTGAGGCTTTTGGGCCTCCTAAATGTAAGAAATACTGCAGAAATATGCAGCAGCAGCAAGTTGTGTAGAACCAACATTATATGAAGGTGATCTTTGGTGATTATGAGACTGAAATCTTTTGAAGTTGTGAGTACTTGATGATGGAGCTAGCATGTTTTTTGGAGTGATATCTTTTTCCCTCTTTGCTAGACTATGAAATTGCTTGGTAAACATTATTAAAAACTTGTGAGATTACAAATTTTGTTAATCTAACATGTTACCTAGTCTGTTAGTGTTACCTTAACGGCAGTGTTGTATCCTTTTAGGTAATGTACATGTTCATGCAATCTCTATTTAAAACCAGTTGGAAATGGGAGGAGTAATATCTTAAGCGTATTGGGTAGTATTTTTGTTTTTGTTTTTTTTAAAAAAAAGTCTATTTTAATGTGTGAGTGAGTGGGACTCACATATGTGCACATATATGGGTTTTTTTAACCTTTATCCTCACATAATATACTAATATTCCCTTTATTTTGAACTAAATGGGTCTCCATGATGAGAAGCTCAAAATTTTATACGTGCTAGTTTCTAACTTGGCTCTAAAACTATCTTTACCATTTACATTTATATCTCCAGATTGTAAATATCGTTGGGATGTGCAAGCCCGTGTCCATGTTGGAGGAGATTTAAACGTTCAAATACCCAATGAGGCCCCAACTCAAAACTTATTACTAATTGAATGAGTAACTTTATAGGTGTAATGGACTAGCGTTACTGATGAATATTTATGCTATGGAAATAAGGAAATAAAGATGGAAGCTGGTAGTTTGATTGATTGAAAGTAAAAAAAAGACAGATGGTGGCTTAATGCCTTTATGAGTAGGCAACTTTAGGTTGCTAGTCTCTTACAAAAACATTTCATACAATTTACACTTGACAACTACTGCATAAGCTAACTTCTTATATACTAAGGCATATGTTATAGACTGAATTCTACTGATTTAATTAATCACAAGTAATATTAATTTAAGGCTGAAAGCTTGAACATTTGATTGATTAAAATTGGATTACACAAGGATAGCCATAACTTGAGGTTATGAATCTCTTAGTAGCTTTAGGCTACAAATCTCTCTAGTAGCTTGAGGCTACAAGTCTCTCAAGATGTTCACTCAAATTTTCTGGATATCCCCACTACTAAGTTTACTACCCTATATATACTCAAGACATCTAAGACTAAAGATGGATACATGTGACCCTTAGCTAAAATGGCAAACCCATAATTAGACATTGTTAAGGCTTGTTGCTTGTTTTTCCTTTTCTTTTGCTTCTGCTGTCCCTTTCTCATCGGTTGCTTCTTGACTGCTGACCCTCAATGGTGATCCATTACAGCATACTACTACAAACATAACCTAGCTTCCAATTAGTGAAATTGGTCCTGCTCTGGCTTAAGTATCAAAACATCAGAGTTCAGGTTGCTACACAGCCACACTCTCTAGTGGAACATTAGATATCATTGTCCTCTTCTGCTATTTGTTTCTTGCCCCTGCTTCTGTTGCCGACTTTCCGTTGCCCTCCCCCTCCTGTATACAGTCTTAATGGTAGCTAATCCATCACAATAGGCTTCGGTGAGAATTTTCTCTCCCCATTTCCTACGTTTGACCCACATGTGTACACATTTGGGGATTCAAATATCAGTTTTTTGCATTTCTTACCTAAAGCAATTAGGGAATAGAAACTGAAGCATCCATTATCAAACACCCCCCCACCCCCCCCCCCCCCCCCCGGGCACCGTTGTTTTCATCTGGGGTTCAGGTTTGATACTCTCCATTGCCAAGGGTTCTTTCTTAACATTCATGTCCAAAGGAAGACGCATTCTGCTGGTATATAGATTCTACATGTGCAATTTTTTGAAGTATTTCTAGATTGTCATCATATTGCTCTATTATCAATTGGGTTCCTTCAACATTCTATACGGCGGTTTCTAGGATTAGATCATTTGCCTGGGTGCTTGTTGGCTGGGTTGCTTTTGGGAAGGGCTGGTTTGATTGGATTCTAAATAAGAAATGAAGTCAACATGGTGTTATGGAGAGAAGAAGAAGAAACCTTAACGGCATGGGTTTGGGATTTCTTTTTTTACAAGTCACGTCTAATGGGTCGGGCACTCAGGCTTCTCTATTTATCTAATGTACAGGCCTCTTAATTATATTGTGGATTTTTAAAGGGCTTTTTAATGGAACTTTTTTCTTTCCCAGCCTTGTCTTGTGTAGAACTTATGTCCTTTGAAAACTGTCTAACTTGACTTATAATTTACCAAGTAAAATAAGTTGTATAAACCTGCATGTGATCATTTCCTTGGTTCTTTGAGATTTGTTTTTTGATTGGTTAATTATTTATGTGTTGGAAGCGCTTTGCTTAGATTTCTGTCTGCTGTTGGAGGATAATTTAATTCCTTGTGGGCAAGTTATACCTATCCTCGTGTTTCTTAAAACTGAAACAGTTATGATATTTAAAAGTGTGAAGTTCTTGAAACAGAAGCTGTATTGTTGGAACCAGCTTTATATTTCTATGCATTCTTCTTCTTTTTTTTTTTTTTTTTTTTTAATTTCAATTCTTGTGTAGCCGACCTCATCATTGGCGTTAAGGCTTCTTATGTTGCTGTGGTTTCTTTTCTCGTTGCATATATAGTCATTATTCAGCTTATGTATACGTCAACAAAAGCAATTTCCTGTTATCCTTTTGGACCATTCTGTTTTTCTGAATCATCTCACTGCATCGTTTATATCTGTACAGGCTAACATAATGAGATTCAATGAAGAATCATTGAAAAAAATGGATGGCTCAAGTTATGCTCAACCTGAAATGAGAACATTTAAACTACCAAAGGATGTGCCAACTCACCCACCTGCTGATAAGATAAGAGACTCTGATCAGCAACGTTCTTTAAGTTTGGCAATCAAAGATTTAGAGATGCCAATGCCACCATTGGCACTAGCACCTGTACAACAGCATAGCATCAGGTACACGTAGGGGCAATTTTTTTTTTTTTTTCCAACCCACTTGGCCAAGGTTTTCAAGCTTGGCCACTGTGAAGTGTTTTGCTGAGCTGTTGCATTCAATCAATGCAGCCTTTCTGTTAAGTACTCTATATGGGAGATAATGCGGACATTTTCTAGTGCCTACTATTGTTCTCGTGTTTGTCACAAGTTTTCTGTTTTCTTATACTCTTTGCTCTTGTTAGGAAGACCGTGCAATGTTTCTGATATAGTGGTGGATTTGGTTGGAGCTGCACAGCCTCTTGCTCTAAACCAGAAGCGTAGATTGGAATTATGTGAATTCTCCCAATACTTGCCAGTGGCTATAGAAGAACCTGCACTGCGTCAGGCCCTCAGTAATCTAATAGAGGGTGCACTATTGCGCACACATGTTGGGGGAAAAGTTGAAATCGTCTCTATAGGAGCACCTGCAGGTGGTGCTCTTGTTGTGATTGATGATGATGGTCCAGATATGCACTACATGGTAAGATCATCTCTTTAATTTTAACACACTTCCCTGGAAAAAGTCACACTGTCCCAATCCCTCATAATTAAGCATATGTCACAATGTTACTTAAAAAATCCCACTCTCAGTTAATCTTAGGATATTTTATAAAACCAACAAGGCTACAACTTTTTCCAGACATTCAAAAATATAATACTCTGTGTGTAAATATTACTAGTATGTCCTAATTGAAGTTCATCTTCAGAGCTCCACTTTGATTTCAAAGATGACTCAAAATCCAAATAATTTGTTCATATCCCTGCTTCAATGAAATTTTTAACACTCACGATGTATGCTATTCTTATGTAGAAGCTCAATCCAATTTACTTCTGAGTTCTTACACAATGTATGCTATTCTTATGTTGAGGCTCAATCCAAATTTGATCAGGATATGAGTGGGTCAGTTCTCTAAATACAATAAGTTCTGACATGGATGTATTAGACTTTGAGCTCTCTAATTATCTTATCTATCGTTATTGATATCTGCCAAATGTAGCACTTTCTGTCATTACATTAAGTCAGCATTTGGATGCTTATAATGATGATCAGCTTGCTTAGCTTGGAGAATTTATACTAGCATCAGCTTTGCCTGCCTTAATACTCTTTATTTCCTGTTTTTCTTCTTTTTTTTTTTTTGGTTAATTTACAGACACAGATGCATTCACTTACACCATTTGGAGCAGAACTTTTTTCTGATCAAATGATGGAGGACAACATGACATGGAACTTTGTTGCCGGCCTCACAGTAGCACGAGAGATACTTGAGAGCTATGGCTGTGTCGTCCGTGTCATCTCTCCCCGGAACACAGATGCTGCTCTTGGAACAGGTGGAACCCGAGTTGAAATTTGGCTTCCTTCTTCGACTCCATACAATCACAGTCCTGCAGCTGATGGGGCATAACCACATAATAGGGTTTGGTTGCTCCCTTATTTATGAAACCCACTATTTGTTGTATAGTCCTCTGTCCTCACATTGTGTTATATTTTCTCAATTAGAAACCAGCTTCTGCAACCTGTAAATACAAACCCCATCTTTACTTTGACTGCATCAGGAAATGTATTTTTTGTTTGCTATAAATCTACTAGAAAATATTGTAATTACAGACGATGAGACACCTATAAATTAATTTCGGACATTATTACTACGGAACATTATCTCTTAGTCTTTTGTACAATGTTATTTCCTCCGTCCAAAATTAACAGTCGCATGAGAACTATTTTTAGGTTAAAAAAATTTCAAATTAACTAGAAAGATAAATACTCAGGTAAACTGAAAAGAAAGTTTGACAGAATCACCAATTGGTCAAATTTTGGATTGGATCATTGATGACTGTTAATCTTCTTAGCATTTTTTTTTTTTGAAACCAGCATGTTGTATTGGCCATATTTGAAAATTTATATTCTTTTGTTTGACTTTTTTTTTTTTTTTTTTTTATTTATACCTTTTGTTTGACTTTTTAATTGTATTCAATGTTTAGATAAGATTGTGATTAGAGGAACTTTACTTATAATCTGTACATCAGCCTTTTTGAAGAGTTTGTGAATCATAGGATTATAAGTTAATTAATATACAGTATATAATATTGAGACATCTTCCCAATATAGAAACAATATCTTCTTTATATGGAAATTACAGAAGAATTATCACTTGTAATCAAACAATTACATATAAATCATGATTTGATTCAATAATATTCAATGTGTAAACACTAGAATTTGTTTCAATGCACTGCATTCTGGTTTTTACACACTTTAAGCATTTTAGCAACTATTGAGATCTTCAGCAATGCTTTAATTTGTTCTTGTTTCCTCAATTTTATATTCAATTAAGTCTATTGTGTATAAGTGCAATCTTTCGTCTTCAAAAACTTGTAAACTATCGTGATTAATTATTGAAGAATCTTCATCAAGCAAATTAAGCTGTGATTAAAGGTCTGTTTTCTTTTCCTTGGATTAAAAGTTACGGTTATTTAGACATTGTATTAATGTATAATTGTAAATAAAAACTAGTAGAAATTTATTGATTATTAGAATGTTGTTTTTTCATGTTTAAATCACGCATATTCGAATATGCAGAATGATAACAAGGAGATTACAAAATGAGTTTTCACGGCCAATTTTGATAACTTTTACTGCAATGGTTATTGGATATGTGATTGGAACTTATGTTACATTCTTGATTTCGGCTTCTACGGTATGCATTTCAAAATACAAAAACTTTGCCTTATCAACTACGAGTACATGAATTACATACTTGTATATTTGTATATTTATTCACAATATTAAAATATACTTCGTATTTAAAAAAAAAAAAAAATAAATTCGAGCAAGTAAGATTCATATATATTCACTATTAACCCCTGTGAAATTCGCAGTTTAATACATCGAAGTATATTCCAATGGCCTTCTTGTCTAGTGAACCTAATGACCAAAATCATATGTTGCATGACTCAAAGGTAAGATTTCTACAAAGTACACTTTATTGTCATTTTGTACTTTTAAGAACCCGTTTAATCACACTCGGGTGTATCGTGCACCTAATTAACCTGAAGTCCACCACTTTACAAGACCAAGGAGGTTCCACCTCAAAATCACATGACAATGAGGGGAGTAGCCCCTTAGCCTTATATTGTGGTGATAACTCTTAAATTCTTTCAATGTGGGATTTCATTACCACTACACTCCTCCTTTAGTGTTTTAGTGTGGGACAAGAGACTACTCACATGTGGGTTGTTCCTGGACTTAGCATTTTGCTTTTTGTTTGATGATTAAATGAAAAACAATCGAGAACAAAATGCTAATAGGTATACCGTGTATCTGGATGTATATAAGTATCTCTTGTAATTATCACTCTCATTGATGTATGTCAGATGCCATTTTGGGTCCAGACAAATCCTAGAGGTGCTGAGAGTCTACCATCCGGCATAATTGCATCTCAATCGGACTTCTATCTTCGTAGATTATGGGGTCATCCTGATGAGGTATTTCAACGTACAATATATTAACTCTCTTGAAACAACTTGCTCAATTCTAGTGCAACACAATACATACTGTTCTTCTTTTGTTTCAAATCGATATCTACTATCTAGTATCTACTTATGTAAGGTATAAAAAAAAAATTATACAAAAAAAAAAAAAATATATACTGATGAAAGATAGTTTAACAGCACTTACAAACAATATATGGGAAATCTAAAATTTCAATACAAAATACCTTAAAACGTTAGAATTAGTTAGATCGCAAATTTGATTAATGGTCGCCTTAATAAAAAACTTCATGCGAAGCTTTACAATCTTTTAATAATGTGAAACAAAGAGTATTCATACAAATATTAAAAGTTCAATCTCTTGCCTATGACTTCTACAGGATGTGATGAGGAAACCCAAGTATCTTGTAACCTTCACAGTTGGTATAGATATGAAGGATAACATTGACGAAGCTGTTAAAAAGGTTTTCTCCTATCACTTTTTCTAATCTTTTACTCCTATTTATATGTACTTAGGTCCTCGCGGATCACATGATGAGTTTTAATTATAAGCGATTGCATTGTTGTCATATTATCTGAAAGCGTAAGTAATTTTGTATGATCTTTACTTTGAATTGTTATGTATAGTTTTCAGATGACTTTTCTATTATGCTTTTTCACTATGATGGGAAGACAAGTGAATGGGACCAATTTGAGTGGTCAAAGCGAGCTATCCATGTTAATGTTCTAAAACAAACAAAATGGTGAATAAATTTCTTGGATCATTGTCTTTTTAAAATTGGTCATTGCCTTAGATTATTCTATTCATCATATTAATTTCTTCTGGCTTTGATTTTTATCTTTAAAGGTGGTACGCAAAACGTTTTCTACATCCGGACATTGTTGCAACTTATGATTACATTTTTATCTGGGATGAGGACTTGGGAGTTGAGCATTTTGACCCTGTAAAGTAAGTGTGTTACTCTCTATCGTATGGATACGTTGATGCACCTTTGTATCAACAAATGAACAACATTATTTATTGGAAAATTTGTCTAAAAGGTACTTATTATATGTTTACTTTATAGTGAAGAAGGACCTTATATATGTTTAAAGTGGAGAGAAAAGGTCCTTATAAATTAGTTTTGTTGTGAGGAGGGACCTTGACCTACATTGAAATATGACCGCTGACTTCAGTTTTCCGGCATTGACCATGTGACATGCACGTGATGTTTAAAAAATATATTTTCCTTTTTTCCCATGATTTTAAGGAAATAGAAGAAATTTTGAGAGAAAACTTGGGAATAGAAAGAGAGAGAATGTGAAAACCCGGGGGGGGGGGGGGAGGGATGAACGAAAGGGCCATTTAAAACATCACGTGTCACGTGTGTGATGTGTGATGATCAACACCGAAAAAGTAAAGTCAATGACCATATTCAGACGTCAAGGTCTCTCTTTACAATAAAAGTGATTTATAAGAACTTTTGTCACCACTTTAAATATGTAAGGTTGTTTTTCACAAAAAAGTAAAGATATAAGTACTTTTTTAACAAATTTTCCTTATTTATAACCAAATAATAAGGATATACACTCATAAAATATGGGATAATACGAGTAATGAATAAAGATCAGACCAACTATTTTCATATTGACGTTAGTTAAACTATGATCGTTTCAATTATATTGATGTTTCAGATATATCGATTTGGTGAAGAAATATGGTTTGGAGATTTCGCAGCCTGGTCTAGATCCCAGTAGTCGAAGATCTTGGCCGTTGACTATGAAAAGAAATGACAGTGAAGTTCACAAGTAATAATAATAAAAATAATTGTCCAAGTATATTTTCTTTTAAATGCAAGTCTACTAATTAAAATGAATTTAATAAAATTGATTAACCTATAATATTGTCGATTGTTTTCTTTCTTTTTTTTTTTTTTGTTTTCTATTTCTACTCTTTCTTGGGTGCTTTCTCCAGGGACTCAACAGAGAAGGTCGACTGGTGCAAAGACCCTAATGCAGCTCAATGTATCTACTTTTCGAAATTATCAGTATTGTTTAGGGATAATCTTGAGAGAGAAGGTTCGTGTGTAGACCCAAGTTTACCACCCTGCGCTAGGTATGTCGCACAAATCAAGAATAATGTTGTACGAGTAGTGGTTATTGCATTGGAATTTAAAATTGACACGTAATACTATAGTTGTATATATGTCACCTTAGCGTAGATATTTTGAAGAATTGATCATTTCACAAAATATTAAGAATTTGTTATTTCACAGTCTGATCTCCAATCCATACATAATTTTAGTATATTATTATTATTATTAAATCGTATTGGTAATTATTTTTACGAATCTAATCGTGACTAAATATGCACAGCTTTGTTGAGATTATGGCTCCTGTGTTCTCTCGAAATGCATGGCGTTGCGTGTGGCATATGATCCAGGTATGTGCACTTTTGTGCGATCAAATCCTACTAAAGGCAATTTGGGATGGAGATTCCCTTATCTTTTGTTCTCACTTTTAAAGTGTCTAGCCCACTAACCTGGGTCGGGAGAATATGTGAGAGATTCTGACCCGATAGGGCACTTCTCCTTACCAATCAACCAAAAAATAAATAAATAAAAAACGTTGAGTTATGATTGAAATCTTTATTAAACTTTGCTTGCATTGCTAAATGGCGTCGCATGCAGAATGACTTGGTCCATGGATGGGGTCTTGACTTTGCCCTTCAAAAATGTGTACAGGTTTGTGATTGTCATTCCTTTTTACCCTGTTTAGTCCATGGGCACAAACCCGCAATGTGTAGATTTGTTAGATTCATTTCAATGTATATTCAAATTTTAAATTTTAATTATTTAATGCAATGAAATATTAATGATCAAAGTTATAGACCATACAAAATAAAAGTGAGTAGAGCAATGATTTAATTTGTTGTTTGGTCAAAATTGTGTAATGTGTGTTAAATCTCGCACAAAATGAGATGAATAATAAGATGAATGGAGTAATTTGTTTAGCATTGACAATGATTTTTGTTCCTTTTTTTTTTTTTTTTTTTTTTTGGAATAATGGGGATCGAACAGCCTGCACATGAAAAAATAGGGGTTGTTGATGCTCAATGGATATTTCATAAAAGTGTTCCCTCTCTATATAAACAGGTAATCTCTTTGTTCTTATACATTTTTTGCAATTTAATTAATTTTATGGTTTGCAATCAATGGCGATTCTAGGATTTTCAAATGGTGGATAACCATCAATTATTGATCACTTGTGAAAGTTTTTTTTTTTTTTTTTTTTTTTTTTTTTTTTAGTTCTAATTGATTTCGAGTCTAATTATGAGTAGAAATTTGAGGTGAATTGTGTGTGGGAGAGGAATGTTGTAGACTAGTATGATGTGGAGTGAAAATTTGTTCATTTGGAGAAGAATGTTGTTGACTAATGACTAGGAGGATTTTTTTTAGTGAAGAAACTAGCAATATAAATTATAATGCATTTTGTTTGGAGTACGTTTTTGCTTCATTCTAGATATCAGTTAAGAAATGACGAAAAAATCAGCAATTTAGGCCATGTTTGGTTTGATGTAAAAGGTTTTCATGGAAAATGAATTTTCCATTTTTTTCGATTTTCTTTTGTTTGGCTTGTTAAGGGGTGGAAAACAATTTTTTCAAGGTGGAAAATTTCATCCTTAATCATGGAAAACATTTTCCTTCCCAAAACAAGGGAAACCATATTTTCCTCTCTCCTCCTTACCTCTTTTTTTACTTCCCTCTCATTCATCCTTACATTTTCACTCTTATTTTTTATTTTTCTTGGACTTTTCTTGTATGCAACCAAACAAAGAAAAACTAATTTGCAATTGTGTTTTTCCTTGAAAATATGTTTTTCATGAAAACTAATTTTCCATTGAAAATGTTTTACATTAAACCAAACGTGGCCTTAATTGAACACAATGATACAATACAATCTAATAGCAATTCAATTCAATTAATCTGAAAAAATGGACAAGTGCAATTCAATTCAACACAATAATCAAATAGCAATTCAATTATTTTAATAGCACTATAGCATCAACAAAACATTAATTCAATTATTCAAATAAATGAAAATTTGATATTATGAATAAATTAAAAATTAAATAACAAATTACTTAGTTAATACCTTAGTCCTCGGAGATTCGGAGCCTTTTAGGCGGTGCACCAGTGCCGCGGCAGTCGTCGGTCGAAGGGTGGGAGGCCAAGTTGGTTATCTATTAAATACGAGTTATGTTAGTTATATTTTAACTGGGTCGAATGAAAATTAAGTTTATTTTCAAGCATCCAAGTTCGTACGACCTTCTCTTTAACATTTTTTTTGGATTTTTTTGAAAATAACCATTAACAAATGTCCTCATTTTAGTAATAACCCTCAATTGTTATCGAGTAATATGGTAATTAGGTTTCATTTTAAATTAGCGATTACCCGATCTGATTTGACTAGCAATTTCTTTTTCCTACTTATTAAATCTATCCATCCTAAATCTAAACTCTTACTTTACTTCAAAATCACTCTATTGTATAAATGATTAGTTACATAATTAATAATTTTGTCAAGATCATGTGGTATTGTTGTTAATTAGTGTTGAATGATATCAAAATCACTTTATTATATGAATGATTAGTAATATAATTAATAATTTTGTCAAGATCACGTGGTATTGTTGTTAATTAGTGTTGAATGATATAATAATAATTTATTAAGTTTAATTATCATTATTGGATATCATATCGGGTACTCGATAACCAGTCTGAAAATTCGGATACCTGAACTTATTGGTTTGGTTTATGGATATCATTTTTAGTGATGGATATTGGTTATCGGGTGTCCAAACCGTTAGTATTAATGGTTCGGGTACCTGTCCCATGCTCACCCCTAGCTAAGCTAAAACACCAACACTTGTTGGTGGTTATTGTCAAAAATCCTTTTTTTTTCTTTTTTTTTTTTTTTTTTTTTGACATTTCAATGTACTCCATGCTATTATTGTGTGAGTTATTACTACACATGTTATATTTGGCTCCCTCTAAAAAATTGTCTCACTCTTTTCTAACATTTCAATATACTCTATATTATTATTGTGCGTGAGATTTCTTACCGTTTTAATCTGAATCTAATAAGATCTCACATGATTTAAAATTATAAGAAATTGACCATAAAAATCAAAATATAAAAAAAAAGAAACCCACAAAGGGGAATCGTTTACTCTATATTGTTTATTTTGTTGTGCAAAATACTTATGTAATGAATATGGTTTATGTTAGGGTGAATCATCGGGAGGAGATTCTCCAAGGACCGGGGTATGTGAATAATTCATTTCAACTCTATATACATTCTCCATTTTTTTAATCGTTTATAATAGCTAAGTCAATTTATAAATTTTATAATAGGGATTATGAAGATTTGTTTAATGAAAATAAAGATATAAATACCAATAAGAAGGACGAATAGTGATTCATGGTATCACTATTATGTATTTCTATTATTTTCACTATTATGTATTTCTATTATTTTTATCCAACATATGTTTATCTTCCATATCTAATCACCTTATCAAACTACGTGTTAAGGGACTATAAATCAAGCAAATAAAATTAAATGATGTACTACTTGTTTTTTTTTTTTTGGTGTTCTACCCGGTTCACCCTTTGGGCTAATCCGGATTCGGGGATCATGATGTACTACTTGTAATATTATTATATATGTCACAATCATAATACTTTTACAAGTAATTTTTATATAGACTACAATAAGAGTAAATCTTTAATTTATTGTGGTTGCAGGTTCGGAAGAGATGTATAGAAGAATGGAGGATGTTTGTGGCTCGACTTATTGAAGCTGAGAAGGTACAACAAAAGAATAATGAAAACTCTACAAGACTTGATAATAACTTACTAACTTAGGGATCGAAGCAACCAACACAAGTACGAGTAATTAAACAGGAAATCTTTACTTAAGAAGGAACATAGAGTTTGCTTCCAAAGTTACGTATTTGAGCGCTTAGAGTTACAAATTTTCTTTTTAATTTCTAAAGAGGTGGTGCAATAATGTGTACTAGAATACTACCATGCATGGCTGCATGATACCAGGAAAATACGACTCTTGAACAAAATTTTATGACGCAACCTATTCAAAATCGGCCAACAAGTTATAAAAGTTTACAAGTTGCAACGTTCTTTTCTTGTTTCTATTGATATTCCCCTATCTTTTTCTTATAGGGTTATTTGATCCCGTGTCTAGACCTCAAAAGATATGCTAGCCAGACTTGGCAAATGTACTTTTATAAAATAACACTTCTTGAGATCTTGACATATTCAATGTCAAAGTTCAACACTTCAACATACAACTCGATGAAATTTATGATACATAGTGTACATTTCGCAAAATTAGGCAGATCCGTAGCTTTAATTCGGTCAATTCCAACTAGTTCAAACAATGTCGTTTTACTTGGTATTGTCATAATTCAACTTTTCAACTTTGGGTTCTAATTTTTTAACAATTGCCATTATATATCATGAAAGAAAAGTTGAAATTAAACTAAAAATCGTCTCAAATTCAATACTTTTCAAAAAAATTTGTCAAGGGTTTTGGACCATTCATGGTGATTAGATATTGTTACATTATCACCACAAATAGACCATTGAACAAATGTTTAGGTGCTATTACCACTAATTTCTATCAGAGGTGGGTAAATAAATTACTTTCTTGCTGATCTTTGGTATGATTATTGTTTATCCACTTTAAATTATTATAATACCTCCATTTTATAATACACTTTTAACATTTATTTACTATTGTTTATATAAACATTACTCTAGATATGTAAATATCAATATTTTAAGTAGTGTAAAATATCAATATATATTAATAAAACGATCGAGTTAGGGCCTGTTCATATTTACTGAACTGAACTGAACTGATTGGAGTTGAACTGAACTGTACTGAACTGAACTGATTGGAGCTGAACTGAACTGAACTAAGCTGAAATGAATATTTTATGAGAGAGGGAAATTAAGAGCTGAACTGAACTGAACTGATTGGAGCTGAACTGAACTGATTGGAGCTGAAAATAAGTAAATATGAACAGGCCCTTATTTAATATATTAATTAGTTATAATCAAAGATATCGAAGGTTAAAGATGTAAATTGAAAAACATACACAATCAAAAGGATACAACTATTGTAGAACAAATTAACTAGAAACTACTCCTTCTGTCTAGAATATCTGAGACAGTCAACATAACACACACGTCAATACATTAATTTAACTTTATTTTATATAATTAAATATTAATAAAAAATTATTTTAAAATTACATTATAAAACTTTATATTAATATTTATCTACAACATATTTTATAATATATAAAATATGTTTTTATTATGCTAGTAAAAAATTATAGTCAAAGTTGATACATTAATAGTGAAAAAGGTCCAACATCCTAGATATTGTGAGACGGAGGAAATAATTTATCTATAATATCTTGCGAGAGTTTGATTGTATTCATGGAAATATACCGCAACTTTGTTTCTTTATTAGCAACTTAAACAAAATTTATGCTTAAATATTTGCTTGTAATACTCCTAAAATGTTGTTGATTTTTGTAGCTGCTTGCTTGCAACTCTAATGGATGCAAGCATAAGTCATGTAACTTGCGTATAAGAAAATGTATTGCCCTAAATTTAAGGAAATGTAGTATACGTGTCCATACAGATTAATTAAGATGTGTGTATTTATATGCACTTTTTTCTAGACGGGATTTATGTATTTTGTGTACTAATTAATCTTCAATTAGGCAAGTTTTAACATGTTACAAAGATCAAGATCATTGAGGAAAATCATTTACATCAAATAAAAGAAGACAAAGTGTCTTCCGTTTAATTAGTATTTGATGCTATTTCAAGATTTAAGATCGACTCAAGTCTACTCATTTTTCCGCCTTTAATTATATGTACTAAAGTAATTATAAAATAGTAATCATTGTTGATTTAATTTTTAAGCAGCTTAGCTAATTATATGAATTTGAATCCCACAAATTATAAGCTTTAATGAGATGAAATTAAGTATGGAGTGATGAATTGCTTTTAGGAGTACACAATTCTACATGTACAAATCATTACTCCGTACATGAGTTCCTATAAACATTTCATCTCTCATGAAGTTTTTGTTAAACTTAAAAAGTTAAACCTCTCATTTTTCAACTTATTTAAAATTCTTAACTAATAAACTATTTCTTATATTTAGTTAAACCCCTTTAATTTGATGCTATGGTAGCCCTTGTTTAGTCAATCAATATTACAGCTACTAGGCCTACCCGCCTACTACACCAAAGAACTACATAGACACAGTCAAACATTACACGCATGTCAATGCACTAGTTTGACTTTATTTTTATGTAATTAAATAATAATGAAAATTATTTTAAAAATTATACAGAGTATTATAAAACTTTATATTAAAATATATCTAACAACATATTTGTGCGTTTAAAAAAAACAACATATTTGTGATAAAATATATGGAATATTTTTATTATATGGCAAAAGCTAATGAGCGCCCCCGGGGCGTTAGATAAGAGAATTAAAGTGCAAATATTAGAGTAAAATTAACATTAATTACACCGAACGACGCGTGATTTTGTCATAAATTTCTAACTTAATACCATTTTAACCAATATAATTTATCCTTATCTAACGCCCCGGGGCGCTCGTTAGCAAGATCGTTATTATATTAGTAAAAAAAAATTATGGTCAAATCTAATGCATAAATAGTGAAAAAAAGTCTAACGTCTCATGTATTGTGGGACGGAGTCACGGAGGCAGTAATTAACTATAGTAAAAAAAAAAAAATTAATGTATAGAAACGCCAAAAAGAATATGAATAATACAATCGAGATTAAATCTCAAATCTTAAATTCTATATTGACATGCCTCTAACTTTTACCCTTTAATAAAGCTAGTTGATATCCACAAACACCGAGATCAACATAGGTTGAATCCTCACTAAAACATGCTTTTAGTCTTTTCGAACATGATTCATGAGTTAGTGTTTGCTAAACTAAAATGCTTATGGCATGACTATATGTAAAGGCGTAAAAAGTATATCAGACCCGACCCGATCCAAAAAATATCCGATTTAGATTTGGACTCGCGTAAACATAACAATTTAGTACTTCTATGAATTAACTTTTAAAATTGACCCAACCCAACCCGACCATATCAGACCTGATCCGATTATCCGAATTGACATCCCTAACTATATGCCATTCCGTGGGCCCATGACAAACTAAATAAATACTTTATCATAAAATTGCGCGCCGTGTCACATATGAATTCCAAGTTTACAATGAGAATTGTCGAAACACAAGAAATTACTCGTAAATTCAAAAACCCAACAAACAAATTCACCCTTTTCTTTCTCTGTCCTTTCTCCTCCAAAAAAACACACAGATTTTCCACGAAATTGTTGCTTCATATCATCAGATTCTAATTAAAAACACAAAGAATTCCAATTAAAAATCAAAAGAAACACCCAAAAACACATTGAAATTGTGAGAGCTCCCTTTAAAAAAGCCCTTTCTCATCAGGTGATTTCTGATGAGAAGGGTGCTAAATCGTGTTTATTTTTCTGGGTAATGCAATTTTTTCTTAAAGTGGGTGTTTTTTCTCGTGATTTTATCACTACCCATTTAATTAATCACCCGCATTTTCCTGGGAAAAAATCAAAATGGAATTTCAGTTAGCATATTCAAATTTTATAAGGTGCGTTTTTCATGATTATTGTCTGTTATTATGTGCTTTTTGTAATTTAAAGTTTTCATCTTTGCTTATATACAGTTGTTGTTACAGTTTAGAACTTTATTTTATATGATTACGCAATTTCCCATATTTTTTTGTTTTCCAGAATCTATTTTCTAGGTTGTCTGGGTACAAATTTGCATTTATTAGTGAAAAATTAAGTACAGTACAAATGAAGAGAAGGTTGATTGCTGGGTAACTTATTTTAGACGTTTTTCTGAATTCTATTTTGATAATTCCAATAATTGTTTAGTATGAATTTTTTTGAAATTTGGGAAAATTTTCATGATTTTGATTAATTTTAATTGCAATAGGGTGTGTTGGTCAAAAGGGTACTTGTTAACTTAATTTCTGCGTTACTTGGTTAAATCTGAGATTGGTGATCACAGGATTGCTTGTTTATAGAGTTGCTTAGTTAGCTGAAATTAGAATTTAAAAGCACATGCTTATATAAATACTAATCAATCTTGGTCCTTGGATTCATATGCTGAGCTTTTGTGTTAGAATTTTTGGTCCTTTGCATCATATGCTGCGCATTTGTACCATATTTCTCGGTCATTTCTATTATATGTTTCACATATGTGCAATATTTCTCGGTCCATTTCTTTGTATTGGCTCTAATTTGGCTACATTGTAGTGGAGTTTTTGAAGGATAGAAGATATTTTTTAGGCTAATAGTTTTGAGATTACTCTCGAAATATTAGTACTTCAATTGTTGTTCGCATGTCAAATAGTGGCCGCGATTTTTGGCTGCCAAGGTAGAATGCTTTGATGCTTATAATTGTTATGTACTTTCATATGCTTTTTTTAAAAAATAAATTACATATAGCACTTTTGCTTTGAGCTCTTTGTGCATACTTCAATCTGTATGTTTTGCCTTTTCCTTTTTTTTGCTTTTTTGAGTTGTTTGCAAATCCTATGTTATTAGCAGAATCAATCTTTCTATTGCTTCCTTTTGTCTCTATGTGATTTCAATCTTTGACCTTATGTTTCCTTTATTGTAATAAATCACTGAAGTTTCATCCTTGAGTTGTGATTAGATTATTATTAGAAGCCTTGTTCGTTTTTGCTCAAGTTAATAGTTTTATTATAGGCTTGTAGTCTTGTTAGATAAGTATAGTAGATGGGAGACCTTGGTAGAAAACCCCAAATTGTCAAAAAAATTTGTTGTTTACTTTTAAACCTTGTTGGATGCAGAATGGTGAGCAGAAAACCGAATGAATCTTTGCGGCTTGTTTGGACAACTTTCATTGGAATTGTTATTGGTTTTATAGTTGGTGTTTATATTTCACTTCTTTCAGTTTCTAAGGTTTGCAGTTCTGTTAATATTTTTTAATTGCTCAACTTATATTTTATAATACGGGCTTGATTTCAATATATTTATTGCAATCCGTCTGAAAAACGCAGACTAATCCAATGAACTGCCTTCCTGCGGTGATTCAGCCCTCTACCAACCAACAAGTAAACGAGGTTGTTAAACAAATTCAAGTGTTAAATGACACAGCAAAGGTAAATATGCCGGTTATCATTGCATCTTTCAAAACTGTATTCAATCCTACTGTGAGCTTAAAGTTTCTACTCCGGAGCATATTATTCATCGCATAAAATTTAATGTGAAGTTTTGAATCATACATGTTATGCCTAAGAAAGTCTGAGATGAGAATAAGGATGTTTGATAGCTTGTAGTTCTTTTCTGTTTTTTTGTGATTGACGATTTTGGTTGGGTTTTGGGCCTGTAGGTGAAGGATCCCTTCTTAAAAGGCAGCTTTTCCCTTCAACCCATGTTTTAGTTGTTTAATGACTTCAAGTTTTATGTCTGGTAAACAATGCCATTTTCCCTGCTTGCTTTCATTTGGTGTTGGGGGGGGGGGGGGGGGGGGGTGGGGGGCTTATCATCTCCTTCAACTTCTTTGTTTCTCCGGTAATCATAATTTGCTATTGTACATGCACACCAGTCTTTTTCTTTTTCTGTTACACTGCAGTCTTTTCATGTAATTTTATCCTGTTGGTAAAATATGTTAGGCAACTTCATTCATATAAAACTGCTGTATTTCTGCATGATTCTGTAACTCTGAACCCAACTTTACCACAAGCAAACAGTTATATTGTTGAAACTTTTCAATCAACATACTTTGTATATGTAGTTGTAGCCCTTGTGAGTTGCCACTTTAATCATTTTATAAAAATTCTTCATGCTGATTGCTGACATATATTTTACATCTGTTACTCATTGCAAGATCAGGCATCATCTATGTATTTCTTTTAAGGCATTTCTGGTCTGATGCATGGGACTAGTCTTCCAAGATTCTTATCACTTAATAATATTTGTTATTTGATTGTTGTGGATTCTCAGGTGCCATTGCTGGCCCAATCAAACCCTAGCGGTGCAGAGAGACTACCGCCAGGGATAGTTGCTTCTAAGTCAGATCTCTATCTCCGTAGACTATGGGGTCTTCCTAGTGAGGTATGTGAACATACTATAACAAGTCTCTGAAATTTCTTCTCACATACACCTTACTTTTAAACTGTCTTCTGTTATGTAGAACCTCCTCTTTTAATCACTATCCTTGATACTTGTTGGACAAAAAGTCTTTACTCTGTTTCCCACATTACACTTTTCGGGTTAATAGGGGTCTGAGTAATGATGTAAAGGAAAAAAAAAAAAAAGCTAGGGAAGTGTAATTTTAAACATTTATTTATGTACTTTTTAGGTTTCTTGATAAATTGCATTATCAGCACAAAGACTGAGTTTTTTTCATTTTGATAATAGAATTTTGAAGTTTGAATATAATACTGGTTCAAAATGGCTTCTGCAGGATCTGAAAACCAAGCCTAAGTATCTAGTGACCTTCACAGTTGGCTTAGATATGAAAGAAAATATTGACAAAGCAGTTAAAAAGGTTTCCTTCTAGCACTTTTAAGTCCTTTATTACTGCTAACATCATCTTTGTATTAATTATATGCTCTTTTATCCTTGCACAGTTCTCAGACAACTTCACTATTCTGCTCTTCCATTACGATGGTAAGACGACTGAGTGGGATCAGTTTGAGTGGTCAAAACGTGCTATCCATGTCAGTGCTCGAAAACAGACGAAATGGTTAGTACTCTTGTTTTAAGGCAATTGGGTCAGATTAATTATCAATTGTATCATACTGATCCGTTCTTTCATTGTATGGTTAAAGGTGGTATGCAAAACGATTTCTACATCCTGACATTGTTGCACCATATGATTACATCTTTATCTGGGACGAAGATTTGGGAGTGGATAATTTTGATTCTGAAAAGTTAGCACTCTTTCTGCATCATATCCTCTAATGTCTTGAGCTATTCAGTACAGAACTTTTGTCATTTATTTTTTGTTGAATTTTCAGATACATTGATTTGGTTAAGAAACATGGTTTGGAAATTTCACAGCCTGGTGTGGATCCTAATAGTCCGTTTACATGGCAGATGACAAGGAAAAGACATGACAGTGAAGTTCACAAGTAATAACTACTAATGATGTATAATTTATGCCCAGTTATCTTCCTTTGCAACAGAAGCAGGATTTCGATATTAATTACCAAAATATTGATCTGAGTCGTTTCTTGGGTGCACTTTGCAGGAGCACAGAGGAGAAACCAGGATGGTGCAAGGACGCACATCTACCCCCATGTGCTGCGTATGTGAACTCTTTACTAATCTTAAGGAGCAACTTCTTTTTCTATCAAATCCTGCAGACGTTAACTGATCTTATTATGTGAACAGATTTGTAGAAATTATGGCTCCAGTGTTCTCTCGAGATGCATGGCGTTGTGTTTGGCATATGCTTCAGGTATGCTGTACTTTCATGATTGGAAAGGCCAACTATTCTAGTTGGTGAAGTTTTTAGGGGAAACTCCCAGGATTTTGGATTCAATCATGTATGCATTACTGAAATAAACTACATAACTGTTAACTAGGTGTATCTTAACAATGTTAAGTATGTGGACATTATTCTTCTTAACTCCATGTTCTGAATCTTGACAATGGTTACTCAATAACATTGCAGAATGACTTGGTCCATGGATGGGGCCTTGACTTTGCCCTCCGAAAATGTGTAGAGGTTTGTGGCTGAATCTTGGAACACATCCTTTATGTGAATTCAGAAAGTCCTTAAGTTTGGTGTATTGATTTCTCTGTTTTTTTTTTTTTTCACCCAAACACAGCCTGCATACGAAAAAATAGGAGTTGTAGATGCTCAATGGATTGTTCATAAACGCGTTCCATCACTTGGTAACCAGGTATAATATTCTAGAAGATTTTTCTTAGCTCCCATCTGTCTCTTTCTTTCATTTCACTGATTTATACTGTCAAATTGGATTTGTGTCAGGGTGAATCATCAGACGGGGTTTCTCCTTGGCAAGGGGTATGTGAACTGTTTGTTCATCTTCAATTATGTACTCTACTTACGTAACCATTAAAAACACTCAATATTGTAACGGTATTTCCCAAGCCGATCATGATTGGCTTGAGCTGGCTTGAACCAGCATTCGGTCACCTGGAAACTTTGAATTAGTAACGTTTCTGATGACTATAAGTCCTTATTAATTCGTGCAGGTGCGGAAAAGATGTGAAAGGGAATGGAAGATGTTTGAGAGTCGATTAAACAATGCCGAGAAGGCACATCAGAAGAATATGGGAAACACCACATAAGTCAGGGTACCACCATAAAACATTTATTCTTTGTGCAAACAAAATATTAGGCCAAAAAAAGTGATTGAACATAGATAAAGTTCACCAAATTATAGGTTTTTTGGCAATATCAGGCAACAATTATTGTGTTTTCCCTTGGAGTTTTTTGTCTATAGAGCTCTAGTATTTGAGTGGTTGATAATGTTCTTTTTCAGATGTATATATAAATATACAACAATCAGCAATTATTTTCAAGGGAAAGTAAATATAATTTATATTTGCATAGTTATAAATTTTACATGAAATATTATTCAAAAACTTATTGCAAAATTAATTCAATTATATGAATGAAAATTAGATAGATTGAGATTGTGAGACAGACAGACAGAGAGGTAGATGGATTAGGTAGGCAGATAAGTGCAATTCCCTAAAATTGAGTATTGTAGGAATAAAAGTGGGTTAGGAGCTCTTAATCTTTAATCTCAACTTTCATTGCATTTAGACATGTTAATTAGGTGATTTTGGTCTGTCTTATTGGATTTGGGTTGGTGAATCTAAATTCTTAGATTTAAGATAGATATAGTTCTACTTTTAGAAATTTTTTTGAAGATTTTGGATCTGGTTAAATAATTTTTTTTCCATTATATTTGTAGTGGTACTTTAAGTAAATTTTGTCAAGTTTGATTAACTGAGTTCATAGATCGCAAAATCCGAGAATTTTTTTTAAAAAAGTATATTTATTTTTCCAACTCTTAAAGATATTTAAAGATAATTTTAATCGACTTTTTCGATAACATGATTGGTTGGGACGAATTTTTGGATTGGGTTACTTTTTATAGCTTGTATAAAGACATTATTTTAGGTTTTACTTTGTTTTTTTTATGTATTTTTTCAAAAAAAATAAAAAATTATTGTTAATTTTTTTTTTTTTGACGACATTTATTTTTTTAATATCAATGCCTTGGCACTTTATGAACTTTTGGATATCTGGAGTATAACTTTTTCCCAACACTTTGTATTTTAGTTGACGTAGATAATTATTTGCAAAAAGACTGCACATCAAAGTGAAAGATAAGAACTTGAGCACTAAAAGTTCAATTTTTATCAATTACTAGGGAAGCCTACGCGCGCAATGCGCGCGATACAGCTAGACATCGTAGAGGAGTTAAAAATTCAAACCTCAAAGTTTACGTACTTTGAGTTGCTGTTGAATTATACTTGTCTTAGGTCGATCAATAAGAGATTATATCTTAATGCATTTAATTGTAGAAACATGTTTTGTGATATGATTATTTATTTTGAAAATGATTATATATATGTTATAACTCGCCAATGTAGGCATTACTATATAAAAAGGCAATCAAAGCTATTGCATCATTCTATAACTACAATAGGAGTGTTATGAAGAGGACAAAACCCTCATTGAACACTCTGGCACAAATTAAAGGCTATGTGAATTAGTATATTTCCCTGCAAATTAGATACTCTTTGGACCATATAATGGAGGAGATAACATTTATGAGCTACGAGTATTTAACTAATGATGTATGAGTACGTCTTAACTCTTTCAATTCCTATATATAATCATAAACTATAAGCTTTTCCTAGGATAAAAATCGAGCCAATGGCACAATAACTAAAGCAAAATACATCTTCAAACAACCTCTTAATCAAAAGCATAAGACTATAGTACCTCGTATGTAAGACATAACTGCTACATTCCGTAAAAGATTCATCAAATGAGTTGCTTTGTTTGACTCCCCTATAAACACAACTAAAAGAGATTACATCAAAAGTAATACTTTTTTTTTTTTTATCATTGTAATGGTATCCAAGCAATTACACTTTACACTCCACCGTACCACTACGAAGGTACCATTATTGTATTCATCCGTTAACTCCACCAATCTTGAGCTGTCCCCAACTCTAACCGGATACGGTCGTCTCCGAATAGTATGCTTATTCACCTACCCTCTTCGTATAACATAAACAAATAGATTGCACAAACTTTACATTTCCTTTAGTATAAATAAACAACCAGCAGGGTCATCATCCTTATAAAATTATCGCGGTGGTGGGTGGTGACCGAGGGAATGGAAACTGACATGTTAGCAGTATTTTCCAGCAACCAGAAAAGGAGTTCGTGAGAAAAAAGGAAATTGAGAAATGAGGATTTTTGGCCTTTTCGGTGGAATGATAAGAAGGAAGATAAACAAAAGAAATAAAGGACAAAAATACGAAAGGTCAAATACCTAAATGCATCAAAATTAATTTTAATTGGGGGTAAATATGTCAATTAACTTTTTTAAGGGTATTATAGTCTTGACACTATTTATAAGAGTATTTTCCCACTTTTTATAAGGTAGGGATTCAAATATAATATGCATCTATCACTCTTTCCTTCAAAAAAAAATAAATAAATAAATATGCATCTATCACTCACGCACCTTAAAAAAAAAAAAGAGAAGCACAAAGGTAAGTAATGAGAGTATATCTTAGAATTCCCTAATATTGAGGGAAAACTCCAGATTTCTAAGCTATCTAGCATGTATTGATTGATGCAACATAAAAGGGGCTTGCAACATATGTCAATAACAATGGTCATTATTGTACCTATCAAAAAACTGGTTAATAAAAACACCACCTCACGAGCAAAAGGATATAGCTCTGTGGTTAACATACAATTACACAACCACACAATCTTGTTTTCAAGGTTTTGAATTTAAAGCTCATGAGTAGCTTAGGCGAGGGAAATAGATTTAAAGAGCTCTCAATTAAACTGAGTTTTAAATCTTAAATAGGTGATCCAATTAAAAGACACAGTCGCACACTAACACATGTATATCTAATACGTGGAATATTAAATAAAAAGCTAATGTACTGTGGATATGGTTGCACTCCACTTTATACATTAGTACAACTTTCTAAGTGATGCAATTAGGAACACTTATTTAGAAGTGTGATCCTTGTATTTTATTATCTAATTGAAAAAGACATAAGCAAAAAAGAATTACTCCATAAAATGAAGTAAGGCTTTCAATATTTTGTTTCCTATATAGAAATAGGTAAAAGTTATTTTGTTTTGATTTGGTTAGTTGAGTAAAAAGTAAATGGAAGGACATGATCACATGAAGGGAGCTTATATTGTAAGTTCTCTTGTAATCTGTATTCTTCCATTTTTGGAGCTATGAAAGGTGATAGTTTAATAAATGTCTCTACCTTTCTTTGTCAATATGTTCAATTCTGATCTTACGTGAGGTGGAACATACAAACACTAATGTGGCACCAAAATATTATGGAGTTATCATATTTGCAAATTAGCAAAAAATACTAATATTTCATAATATGATACTACTATGTATTATAAGTCTGTTTAACCGTCTCATATATGAATTTATTACTTAATAACAACATTAAGATTAAGGGTCTGTTCCGATTGACTGAACTCAGCTGAACTGAACTGAACTGAGTTGAACTGAACTGAACTTATTAATTAGTGATTTCTAACTACGGATTAGTGATCTTTGATTATTTATTACTTTACATATGTGTATATACAAATGTACATATTATTATTATTATTATTATTATTATTATTATTATTATTATTAATTTTGATTATTATTATTATTATTATTATTATTATGTATTGATTATTATTATTATTATTATTATTATTATTATTATTATTATTATTATTATTGTTATTATTATTATTATTATTATTATTATTATTATTTATTGATTATTATTATTAGTATTATTATTTCAATTATTATTGTTATTATTATTATTATTATTATTATTATTATTTTTTTGAAAGAAGTCCTAATTAAATGACGCTAAATTTCATTAATATAAGTCATACGACATCTACAATTGACAATGAACGATAATGAAAACGAATTTAATAAAATCAAACAAGAATTAATCCGGGAAGGGCTAAGAATCCAAATACATAAATATAACAATTCGGCATATTCTCGATTCGTTGTCTCATACAACTTTTTGAGTGGATCCGTCGTCGCTTCACAATTTTGTGAGAAAGTACATTCTTGTGCTGATTCCGTAACCCGAATCCGAGCCATAATCAATGGTAGTCCCGTACAACCGGAGACCAAATTAAGCGCAAATAAAACCTTGTCTTTCGAAGGAGATCGAAAAAACCTTGTCTTTCGAAGGAGATAAACCCTTTCTTTCGAGGGAGACATTATTGTAACCTAAACAAAAAGCTTAAAAGAAAAATAAAGATTGGGGCTTTCCACCGGTGAAATCCGATGGAAGCCCCTTTAAAATTGACAATAGAGATTAGGTTTAGGAGAGAGAAGAGAGAAAAGGATTATACTGTATTGATTATGGGTTTTTTTTAGGTAAAGATATTATTATTATTATTATTATTATTATTATTATTATTATTATTATTATTATTATTATTATTATTATTATTTATTGATGATTATTATTATTATTTATTACTTATTTATTATTATTATTATTATTATTATTATTATTATTATTATTATTGTTATTATTATTATTATTATTATTATTATTGTTGTTGTTGTTGTTGTTGTTGTTGTTGTTGTTGTTGTTGTTGTTGTTGTCGTCGTCGTCGTTGTAATAAGAGCTTAAAAGAATGAAATTTGGCTTTATATCATTAGCAATATCATTAGACGTAAATTAAGAGCTGGATTGAACTGAACTGAACTGAACTGAACTGAGCTGAACTGAACTGAATTTCAACGGAAGAGAACAGACCCTAAATTATCTCAATTTTAGAGATTTACTTTTATAAACAGTATAATATAGTTGACATAAAAAAAAAGTAAACAGAAGAATTTCTATCAACACATGCACACAACTAAGAAACATATTGAAAGCCAAGTTGCAAAACAAAGAGAGCTAATTCAAAGGTTGGCTTAAATACAACCGACTTAAACACTAAAAACCCATCAAAATGATGCCGATTGAAAAGATAGCACCCCCACCACTACCACCACCCATTTATTTTTAATTTTTTTTAAACAATAGTATACCAAAAGTCTATGAAAAAGCTACTTGAAAATTGCCAAATTATCTTTTCAAATTAAAAGCTAAAAAGCAAAGTATTATGTCTAGCTAACACCAATCTATGATTTCTTTATTTTTTTTTTCTTTATTTTTTTTTTTTGAACAAACCAACCTATGATTTCTATTATGTTTTATAACCACACATTGAAGATAAACCTTCAATTTTTTTTATTTACATCTTTTTTTTTTTTTTTTTTTTTTTTTTTTTTTTTTTTTTTTGTATTAAAAGTTTATAACAAATAAAGGATGAAAGTATCAAAAAAATACTTCCTCCGTTCTATTAATATTGCAACAAGGAGGAAATTACGCATCCCAAAGCACATTTTATATGCTAAATATCTATAATTGTATAAGAGTAAAAATTATAAAAAGTTGATATTGTGAAAATATTTGATGATATGAATCCAATAAGATCCCACATGACTATATTTTACTTGACGTATAAATCTATATTATAAGGTCAAACAAGAGTGATGAATAGTGCAAAAAGTCTATTGTTACAATATTAATAGAACGGAGGAAGTATTTACTTATAAAATGGTCATTTTCTTTGAAATTAATTCATTTAAACAAATCAAATACTAGAAATTTATTAAAAATGACCCCCCCTACTAATCTACTCTGAAGTATGATAAGCATAGATGGGCCTTGGTTGGATGTTATAGAAATTTCCCGGTTGTCTACAACAACAACCAATCGGCCCACACGTAAGCATAGTATAAGTATACGCGTAAATCTTGGGCTTTTCAATTTATCGTTACAAAAAGGGAGAAATAATACTTGTACATAATTCTTACGTCCTATAATGTCTTACTTGTATAATATGTAGTGAATGTTTGTATTTTCATAGTCTATTGTAGTTAGGGTCCGTTCTCATTGACTGAACTCAACTAAACTGAACTAAACTGAACTGAAATAAATATTTTATAAGAGAAGGAAATTAGGAGCTGAGCTAAACTGAACTGAACTGAACTGAGTTGAACTGAATTTCAACGTATGAGAACAAACCTTGTATGTGATATATATTCGATTCATTCTAATGTGAAATTTTATAACAAACGATTGAATATAATTAAAGATATTCGTAATAAAAGAACGGTGTTAAAGGTGCATCTAAGGATATTTTTTTATTATTTATTTATTTATTTTTATTTTATTACAAAATTTTAAAATGAATATAAAAAAATTAATCAAAGAAGTAAATAAAAACCCTTTACCTTTATATGTACCCGGTATATATAAAGAATTTTTTTTTAATTTATTTTTTTTTTATTTTTGAAACACCATATATATAAAGAATTTAGAATAAATGATAAGTACTTACTAATAAATACTAGTAATGAATAGCTCGTGATTAAAGTTATCTTCCTAATTTCAGGAGATTATGAGATTGATTCTCATCCTCACCCTAATGACTCTCTAAACACCAAAAAATATATATCTAAAAATTCTCGTACTCCCTCCTTCCCTTTGTTAGAAGTCTATTTCTAATATGACAAAAGCTAACGAATGTCCCGAGGGCGTTAGATAAGCTAGCTAAAGTAGAAAGATTAAATTAAAATGAACATTAATTACACCGATCGACGCGTAATTTTGTCATGCTTTTTCAAATTAATACCATTTTAGGTAATATTTTAAATGCTTTATCCAACACTCCGAGAGCGTTCGTTAGCAAGATCCTTCTAATATTTTACTCCGTATCATGCTTAAACTAATGTTATACGATTATTATGTGTATTAAGGGTCTATTCTCATTGACTGAACTGAAATTATTTGAAATAAATATTTTACGAGAGAACAAAATTAGAAGCAAAACTGAATTGAACTGAACTTATTAGACATAAACTGAACTGAAATTAATCTGATGAGAACAGGGCTTAAATTGATAATTATTATTACTATCATGGCATTTTAATTCAATTAATATTTACACTTTTCACTTAAATCAAGAAAGTTCTTCTTTCTCTCTCTTAGTTGTGACAAAAGTGGGTCCTACTTCCATCTACCTTGCCACATTCCAATCTCCTATTGGTAGTTGTAGAATCAATAGGACACGTGGCTAAGTGAAACTTTCCATTTTTATTTACAAACCGCTAAAACTAAATTCCAAACATGCCCTTATTTTTTACTCAATTTGATTTTATTTCATTTTTAATTTTTAATTTTAATCACAACTTTCATCTTATAAACACCTTACACGTATAACCACGTGTCAATAATCCCGCGTACTTCTACCCTTCTTTATTTATTTATTTTTTTTTTTAAAAACTTAACCATGGTTAAGTTAACTAACACACATATCTAGTTTAGTTAATTAATCAAACCAACAAAAACCCCCCCTTATTTATTAATTGACCCCCTCTTGCTGTAGTCTTAGCCTCTCCAAAAACTCCAATATTTTCTCTCTCTTAAAAAAACCCTTATTTTCTCTCTCTAAAATCTATTGAATTGAAAAAAATTGAAAAAAATTGGAAAAAAAGTTGAAAAAAAAAAGGAAACAAAAAAAATGGGATTGTCGAATTTCCCAAGTCCAGCAGAAGGCGTTTTACCCGTGTTAGTAATGAACACAGTAATGTCAGTAGCAATCCTAAAGAATTTACTGCGGTCATTTCTTCAATTAGTAGGGGCAGTAAATTGGGTTACGAGTAATTTTGAGACGAATCCAACAACATCCACGGTAACAGCATCGACCGCGACAATAACAACAACTAGTATAAGTGAAACGAGGCGATTAAGGGGTATTTCAATTACCCAATTCAAGTATTTGTGTGCTGCCAATAACAATAGTTACCGCGGTAAAAATAAGAATATTCAAGACGAAGATATGAAAAATGGGATAGAAGGAGAGTGCTGTGTTTGTTTATGTAAATTTGAAGATGAAGAAGAGGTGAGTGAATTATCTTGCAAGCATTTCTTTCATAGAAATTGCTTGGAAAAGTGGTTTGATAATCATCATACTACTTGTCCACTTTGCAGATCCATCCACTAAATTAAACAAACCTTTAATTTTAATTTTTTTTTTTTAATTTGGAGGATAATTTAGGTGGGTGGTTGAGGATGAGGATGACCACACTTTTTTTTTTTTTTTTGGGGAGACTTTTTGAGGAGCCTTTTTCTTTGATTTAATTCTCTCTCTCTCTTTTTTTTTTTTTTTTTTTTTTTTTTTTTTTTTTTGGGAAGAGGGTTCCTTTTGTTAATTTGGAACCCTTCATTTTTATTTTCCTATGTTTTCCAGCAAAGTAGAGAAAAAAAAAGAGATGAAACTTTGCTGTTGTAGATTTGTAGTGTGTTGTTGTGTGTTTGTTTAAAGCACCAATAATATCAAAAAAAATGAAGGGTTCAAAATTTTTTGCTGTAAAGTTATTGTCTTAATTTTCAATTTGTGTAAAATTAATGCTTTGTACAATCCAATATCAAGTTCTAGGTATCACCTTGCTGCTATCGGGCTACCATGTCGACCATAATTAACCAACTAAGCTAGTTCGCATCCAAACAAAACAAAATTAGTAGTACTTCTTATTGTTGTTTCATCATGCAAAAAGGCCAGGTTGTTGTAGTTGTTGCTTGGTTTTTAGGTCTGCAACAAATGATATCAGAAGTAGCAAGAAAATCTTTATTTTTTTTAATAATAAATTTTATATATATATAAAAAAGTTGTATTTATCAGAATAAAAAAAGTTTTTGTCTGAATCTACAACATGCTGTGGAGGGCAGTATGATGTTACTAGAAATGGTCCATCACAAAATTTAGGCAGTTTTGGTTTTTGGTAAAATTTACAAACTTTAATTTATCATCTTTCTTCTTTCTTCTTCTACTCTTATCATGTGACAGTTATTATTGGCTAAACACATGTGAAGGCTTCCTATTCTTGGCAACATCAATCATTGGTGCCATCTCTATTTAGTGGACCTATTTTCAATTTCTATCTTTTATTTTATTTTATAAGACTCAGCCCTTACACAAAATAATATAAAAACTATAGGTTAAAATGTTTTACTCTGTATTTCTTACTAATTTATTACTTTTATGTTGTGGTCCACTGGTCCTGCCTTTCTTCTATGAATGTGTAATGTGTATCCAGAAAATATAATTTCCTGGGTCTTATAAAGTGTGCTAAAATGACATTTTTGTTGTGTTACATATTACATATTGCTATTGTACATTTGTAATGTATTTTGTTATTGATATTATAAAGTAGCTAGCCCTTGTGGCACCATCTAAGTGACCTTATAAGAAATTAGGGTTTTTGTGCTGTGATCTTCTCACTACATCAGTTGATATTTTATCTGTACAACGGAAAACCCGATGTGTAAAAATCGTCACATGCATGGACTTGAGAGTCATGAATCCATGCATGTAAAGTGTTTTATTATATGGTTCTTGAGATTTTAAGCTAAACTTAACACACTCTACTCATAAGCTAATGTATCAGTGAAAAATGTTGGAAGGGTTCTTCACCCTTTTCCATGCCCTGAATAAAGCAATGATAAGTACGTGACTGAGCATGGAAAGGGGTAGATGAAATGTACGGAGTAATTCTTTCCATGTGCTAATATTTTGTCTACAATATAGGAAAATGCTTCCTTTGTTTTAACTAATAATACTAAGAACTAAACCATATTAAGCTTTTTTAGCAATATAATCATGAAATTGATTAATGTCATTTCATGATAAAAATGCAAGCACAACAACATAAGATCATGTCTATGCCATAGAAGCCAATATATCTTAAAACAAGTAAAAAAAAATGGTGTACTATTTCCTTGCAATAGATACAAGATTTTGTTTTTCCTTTTGGATGGTAATGTATTAGAACTATCTCATTTCCGAGATCCTATATTCTCTTCCAATGCTAAGGAAAGAGTCGAATTTGTGACCTCAAAGTACAGTAGGTAACATCGCATTAGCGAAATATTCATGCATATACTTCCGTATATCAATAGTACTATGTTCGAAGGAGGAACACACAACAACATGGAAATCTTATATGAACCAGGCACACAACAAAAATAAAACAAATGAAAGCTTGAATATGTGCAATCATTTACCCTGCATTCATGAAGACCTTCCTGAGTTCTGATTTCTTTTTCTTGATAAATTCCTCTGCTTTGACATCTACATAGACTTCATCTTCTCCCTTGTTAGCAATAGCAACATCCTCTTGGTCAGTAAACCCTTTGGTTTTAATATCATATTCGTCGTCGATCATAAGCTGCTTCAGCTTCTGTTTGATGAATTCCTCTGCTTCGACATCAATATCTGACGTATCTCCCTCGTATTTCACAGGACAAGTAAAACTCTTTACAAACTTGTTGCCATTGTTGTTGAATGCAGATTTCGCACCATTAACATTCCTAGGAGGAGACAACAAATTAGAGAAGTATATGTCATACTCATTTAATATAGTCATATTTCACAAATATATATACTTCCATACACAAAACATTCACACATAAGTACATAACTAACATATAATCATATATGTGGATTTGTATTTATACATTGGTTTATAATTTTGCAGTTCAATTCAATATTCTGTTCAACATTATTAGGCAGAACTTCAGAAACTTCATGTACAATAATATTATAGGTCATGTTAATGAAACCTAAATTATGCTTCCTTTTGCAAAAAAGGTAAAGAATAAAGCTTTACTTTGCCTATATGATTCTCCAAGGAATAACAGGAAGTGTAAGAGTTTTAACTCGAGCTGTCACGACACGATAAGCCGATAACTCTTTGCATTGCGTACACAAGAATGTTAATAGGAAAGGTTTCCTGCAGGGTACATCACTAATCACTATTGGATTATCATTATTGAGTTGAATTAACTACAATCAATCTCACTTTGTTGGTTAACTTCATCCAATACGAAAGTGTTTAAAGATCTTACTAGAAGATGAGCTGCACACAACTTATGTTAATGACTTGTAATTAACAACCATTTTTGGTCACTTTCATTACCTATAAAAGTAAATTTATTTAACAAAGTGAAGTTTAGATGTGAGGGTCAACAAGCATACATAATAAAAATTGAAGAAAAAAGTGGGTTTACATTTGTAGGTATGAAAGGACTTTTAGGTATTGAATTTTGTTGCAAAAACAGGGAGATTAAGAACTCTTAAGTAACATTTTTTTTTTCTAAATCAAATAAATAGGGGGGCCCATCCTTTATTTGAGGGAGAAAATTAAAAAAACACTCTTTCAATATTCATTTTCTATAAGTAACAAGGAGATCCCCACTAATCTGTACCTAAATGGTGCAGATCTAGCCTCCAAGAAACATTATCCCGAGGAAGATTGTTACATATTATAGGTCTAAGTCAACCACATATGCCGACATGCATATCATTAACATGCGTGAGTGTGCACAAACAAGAACAACAACAATTAACTAAAGCTGTAGGGCTTGTTCTGGTACGTTTATTTTCAGTTTAGTTCAATTCACTGTTAAAAGTTCAGTTTGGTTCAATTCAGCTACTAATTTCCTTCTTTTATAAAATATTCATTTCAGTTCAGCTTTAATAAATTCAGTTTAGTTCAGCTCTAATAAATTCAGTTCAGTTCAGCTCAACTGAGTTCAGTCAATGAGAACAGACCCTTAGAAATAAGATAGAATCAACTATATGAAACAAGATTTTGACTGTGCTTGGTAACAGGCTTATTTGAGCAAAATTAGCTCATTTGACCAACATTAGCTTATTGACTACTTATTATAAACCCATTTAATTTAAAATCTTATATGAATTACCTACCCCAAAATTAACTTATTGATCATTTTACATAATAATCAGTTTTAAACAATCAACTATTTACCAAACACTTTTACATACAATCAGCTAATAAAATAAGTTAGTCAAATCAGTTAATACAATATGCTAGTTAAAATCAGCTAACATAATCAGCTTTAGTTTTAAGCTTTTCCTCAAACACAACCTTTATTAATGCGTGTGCCCAAAAATAAAAATAAAAAAAATCTTAATAGTTTGCAACTTTTCTTTGATTAATTAGATGGAAGCAAAGACATAGAAAATAATATTACCTCAATTTCATATTATTTGTAATGATTTAATATAAAATGTGAGTAAAAAATGTCTAATTGTTGTAAATAATATAAAACAGAGGTAATAGGAGTGCTCTCAAGGAAACAATAATTGGACTATGAGTCAGTTATTGGGGCAATTCGGTCATTTAAGGGGTACTTTTCAGGACGTGTTGGATCCATATTCCAAATTAAGAGTGACATTTTTAAAATATTGGATTGAAATATCCAATGAATGTTATGCACTTATAGTTTCTCGTACATTCGTTAATGATTTGTGATGACCAAAGAATCATGACTAGTTCCATTATTCAAATAAGATGTTAACATACTCAAATTGATTGAAGTATTAAATCACAAGTGGCTAATCAGAAAAATAAAAAATAAAGACCTGATGCAAGAGTGTAAGACACAGTTCTTTGTAAGTTATTCTAAGTTGTTCCAATATTGCCATATCTTCTATCTGATGTCAGAGTGAACTTTTAGAGCCAAGATCAAGCACGCCTAGCACTAGTTGCTGTCAGATACTATGCATGAACCAAACATACATTATAGGAGTTTGATCAATCTAGCTAATGTAAGACCAATAATTATAAACAATTCTAATTGGAATGATAATGGCCAAAACAGTCTAGAAATCATGCAATGAATGGTAAAGTTCAGAAGCTTCAAGTGATGAGCTTGTGTTTGCAAAAGACCTATCTGCAGCATGGTGAGAAATCTGATGATATCGACACATCAAAATCAGAATATACTCCGATAGAACATCATCTACTCTCAATCTATTCGTGTTCACTTGTAACTTGTGAGACTTGCCTCCCAGAACCTCATAAGAACCACAACTGATTTTAGTACCTTACCAAATCCTGATTTATTCTAAAACATACGCGATGAGAGAAAATGGTTCAAGGCCTTGCTGCATTTCAAAAATTGCTTAACTGCAGACACTTTAGAAGGTTAGAACATTAGTCTGGTAGTAATAATTTGCAAGGAGTTAAGGAGCATGTCAAAGCTTCACTTTCTTTAGTTGAGCCAAGGCCATTCCAACAAGAGGCAACCCTGTCTCTCATGGATATCTGTCCATCTACTTCTAGCATATTTATCAGCCAAGGCAAATAGTTTGATGGGTGCCTAGTTGCCAACTGATTAATCTTGTTCTTTTGAACCAATAACAGTCTTGATCTTCTTGGAATGGCCTTGAACCAATATATGCGTGAACCAATAACAGTCTTGATCTTCATACTCACCTATACGAAACTTCAGCATATTAGAGATGAACTCCAGGAATATCTTCAATGTATCCTATAGTGTAATTAACTCCAACAAGGTAATATTTACAAAAGACAACGGATTTTGTGCCTATAAAACCTGAAGATTGTAAGTGTGCAACAATAAAGGTGAATAGCTATAAGTGCTTGCTACATTAAGAATGTTCAACTAGCTTTTCTTAAGAATGTTTTGGTTATCAAAAATATGGCTACGGACCTACAGTACTATGATGCTTTCATGCCAATGGCCCAAAAATGTCACTGTTATATAGCAAGGTTATTTTCTCCGCGTGTAAACCTGCCAAAGGCATAACAGTGATCTCACCTTGTAAATGGGAATGCAACACATCACATAGGCCTTAAAATATGTGTAAGAGATTTAGCCAGACAATTAATCAACCACATAATAATGTAAAACTTGTGCAGACCAGACCTAGAGAATTAAGACAGTGTTATCCCAAGTTTGAAACTACTAATATCCGGTTTACCCATTTGACACTTCCAACTTCCGAGATACAAATTAACTTTTCCACGCGCTGTCTAGCAATGCCACATAAGAAGACACATGGAACCATGGTTAACATCAGGCAGAAAGTTTCGTGGCTTTCAAAAATGAACTTCTTGCTTCTTGTAATACTGCAATGCATCACAAGCCATCCAATCGGCAAACCTAAGCAAGAGGTCCAAAAGAGAATTGAAGGTGACATCAGCAAGAGACTGTTAGAAGGGTTTACAGTCTGTGCCTTAAAGAAGATTGAGGGCACATCAGTGAATTGTGAGGGTTTTGACAGATACGTGAATCATGTCAAGGGTACAGTAGTATAAATAAGGGGATATGGGAAAGAGCATGTATTCAAGAAATTGTGTGTCTCTATCTTCTTTTGGCCTTGATTTGTACTCTCTTAGTGATGAATTGATAGCATTGTTTATACAATTCTATTTAGCTTCTTATTTTTCTAAATCTCGCTCTACTTCCTTTATTCTCTGTTTTTCCCTATATCAGTCTGTTCCATCACAAATAACCTCTGTTTCCTATTTGAAAACAAAATAAGATAAAGGGTATTCCAGGAACCCAGACAGCTGAGAACAGTATAATCCTCCTAATTACATTTAGTACCTAGGTTGCATGCAATATCCTATAACTTTAGGTATGGGTGCTCCATACCTGTGGACATCCTTCATTGTATATTATATCACCTACACATCCCTTGTCACCTTAATATCATGCCGAACAAGCAGAAATGAGACCGATCAACTGGCTATGCTTGATTTCAAGAAAAAAATAACAGCTGACCCATCACAAATTATGAGCTCTTGGACTAATACTGTCAATTTCTGCAAGTGGCACGGTGTTACTTGTAGCCAATGCCATCAAAGAGTCACTGAATTCAAATTCAATTCCTTGCAATTAGCAGGCTCCATATCACCACATATCGGAAATTTGAGCCTTTTGAAGATACTAGACCTGAAAAACAATAGCTTCAGGCATCAAATCCCTTCGAAGATCAGCTATTTGCAAAGAATGCAAATATTATACCGGTACAATAATTCTTTAAGTGGTGAAATTAGCATTAAGTTTAACCAATAATAACCTGGAAGGAGAGCTACCAAATGAGTTAGGATCCCCATCGATGCTTCAGATTTTATCACTGAGCATCAACAATCTAATTAGAAAGCTCATAAGATACAAAATAAGGAATTCACCTCATTATTAATTAAATTTTTGAATCCCAGTCTCTCTTGGAAATTTGTCTTCACTAAGCACTCTCTCAGTAGAAGAAACCAATTTAGTACGTAAATCCCTGATCCTCTCGGCCAACTTAAACAACTTACTTTTTTGGGACTCGGTGTTAACCACTAGTCTGAAACTGTCCCTCGGCCCTCCCTCAAATTTCAATATTTCCTCCATTACACTAATGGATTTAGGAGTAATCAACTCCAGGGACATCTTCCTACAGAACTTTTCACCACTCTTCCAAACCTAAATGACCTGACTGCAGCCCTTAACCAATTTTCAGGTCCCATTCCTACTTCTCTATCCAATGCTACAAATCTGCAGTTTTTCCAACTGCAGATGAACAATTTAGATAAAGTAGTCAAAGTAACCCTTCTTTGGAAGCTTAATGAGATTCAGGTGTTCCTTTTAAGTGAAAGCTTTCTTGGCTCTAACCGGGACAGAAAACTCCAAAGATGATTTTTGAATGACACATTCCAATTCAAAAAAAATGATACGTTACTACATTAGTGACCGATACTATGCTAGGATGTCCGGAAAAAGACATTACAATATTAAAATTGTTAAAGGGCCTTTTAATGAGGCCAATTCATATCCTGGTAACAAGCAATTACGAGTATTTGTTTAATCTCTTAAGCTAAGCTAATTAAAACCAAAATCATCCTCTAATTACCAAAAAAACATGAGAAGAAATTATCTTTTCTGAAGTATTTAAATCGGGAAAAGAATTATCAGACAAATAATTCGATTATGGAAGAGAAAATGAAGGATTGAATTCTATTACTGGATGATGATTAATTTCTATTATTTGTATGGAAAAGCAACGAATTAAGCAGATACTAGAGATTCAAATGGAACAATAGAACTGAATTAGGGTTTTAGACGCTTACAATCAAAGATTTTGCCCCATTTCAAGTGCCTCTTCTGGTGGTGGGAATAGTCGAATGCGAAACGAGTGGCGTTTGATGGGTTAGTTCTTTTTTTTTCGCCCGCTAAGAGTGCCGATAAATCGGTTAGTTTGATGGGTTAGTTTTTTACACTATTTTATATTTATGTCTCTTGTAATAAAAAGGAAAATTTGCAAATTGTAGCAATTTAAAATTCATATTTTGCAAATTGCAGCTATTTAAAGTTCATATTTTGCAAATTGCAGCTATTTAAAGTTCATATTTTGCAAATTGCAGCCCAAAAGTTCGTATAAATTGTAAATTGCAGCCGGATTTAATTTTTTTATCGGTTTACATGTTGAAAAATATTTGGTTAAGGTTTTAGGGGTCATGTTAGTTCTTATGGACCCAAATTGAGCTCGGAATTAGCAAAAAAATAACGTAAATGTCTCATATTTACAGTTTTCCATAAATCGATACATTTTTGTTACGCAAAACGAGATACTTACGTTATTTTTTTGCTAATTCCGAGTTCAATTCGGGTCCTTAAGGGCTAAAATGGCCCCTAAAACCTTATTCGAATATTTTTCAACTTGTAAACCAATGAAAAAGTTAAATCGGGCTGCAATTTACAATTTATATGAACTTTTAGGCTGCAATTTGCAATTTTTTTTTTAAATGGCTGCAATTTGCAAAATACAAACTTTAAATGGCTCCAATTTGTAAATTTTCCTAATAAAAATAAACTTTTTTTCCGTAACTAAAGATGTTAGAATTGTTGAAATAGTCATTAGGCTTTGTTCTGTTCACCTTATTTTAACTTATTTCAGGGTTAATAAGTTAGATAAGTTCAGGAAAAAGAAGTTCAGATAAGTTGTGATAAGGGTTAATCAGGGCTACCAAGTTTAATTTATATCTAAAATAAGTTCTAATAAGGGTTAATAAGTTCAAATAAGTAAAAATCAGTTAAATAGAACACACTTTTAGGGTTAGTTTTGAGCTGGATAGTTTCGACTTTGAATTGTTTTTGGAACTGATCATTTCTAGCTGTATATGTTGAGATCACATAGCCATAAGGTCATGAACCAAATGTTTGGTTTAGGGTCAATCGAATCAATGATACTTTTAATACTTTAAATTTTGGGAAATAATTGTGATTATTCTAGTTAAAACTGAGCACAATCTGATAGTCGTGTAGGGTCATGTGTCGTGTTAGTTGACACCGGCAAAAGTAGGTTGTCATGTCATGTGTTAAAAAAAATATGCCATGCCAAGCTCATGTCTGATTTTCTTGCACGGAGGTGACAAAGTCCAAGAATGGCCTTGCCCATATGACATGTCATGTGGGACTGTGCTAGTACCCTTTCTAATAATTTTTATATTAACGGTAAATTGGTCAAAATAATAAACGTATCGATTTGACAATCTTGGATTCTTCGAGAATTCCTACCAATTTTTTCGATGGATAACAATTAGAGCTGTCAGTTTCTGACCCGAACCGTTAAATCCGACTGTTTCGAACCGATCCGAAAAGGAACTGAACTGTTTAAAACCCGTTTTTTGGAAATCGAAAACTGACCCGACCCAATTTTTTCCAAACCGAAACTGAACTAAACCGAATGTGTGCAAACCGTTACTAACCCGACCCGTTATCAAGCCAAACCGTTACAACCCGAAACTGAAAGCAACCCAAACCGATTACGTTTAAACCCGATAGTAACCCGACCCGTTTTAAACCGAAAACCGTTAAAACCCGATAAAAATCCGATAAACCTAAATCGTTCCAACCTGTAACCCGTTGTGACCGAACCGGTTATAATCCGTAACCCGTTGTGACCGAACCGTTTACGACCCGTAGCCTGTTATGACCAAACCGTTTAAAACCCGTAACCCGTTATGACTGAGTCATTTACAACCTGTTACCCAATATGTTTATGATCTAATCTGTTTCAACCCACTATTCGATAAACCCAACTTATTTATGACTTGACTTGATTATAACATGACTCGTTCCTACCCATTATCTGACTAATTCGACTCGATAATCATCCGACTCAATTTTAACCCGATATGATTTTGATTAGAAACCCGTTTCAAATTGGGTAAACTCGTTTTCAAACCAACCAAGTTCAATCTAAACCGATTATAACCGAAACAATAATGGTTGGACCCGATTTCACCCGATCTATTTTGAACCGAAACCCATTTTCGAACCGACCCAGTTAAACCCAAACTGATTATGACCCGAACCAATTACGACCCGTCCTGATTAAGACCCGAACTGTTTTTAACCGAAACCCACATTAAATGGGCTAAACCCGTTTTCAAACCGACCCAGTTCAACCCAAATTGATTATGACCCGAACCGACTAGAACCCGACCCGATAAGGACCCGATCCGAATAGAAACTGCAATTAAAAAAACCAAACCGAACTGACCTGATAATTTTTCAAAACCTACCCAAACCGACCCGCTTATTATTTCAATCCGTTATAAACCGACCCGTTATAACCCGAAACTGATAAACCCAACCCAAACCCGAACTGTTTAACCGAATTGACACCCCTAATAACAATCCATCTTTCTCGTTTCACCTAATCAATCACGAGAATTACTTTGGGTGAGTCAACTCATTATGCTCGTGGCACATTTGAAAACGAGCATAGAGACATTCCTAAGCAATAACCTCATATCCAACATACTAACAATAAACTGAGGGTTAATAAGTAATTATATCTATACATGATAAATCCTGAATTTAGATTACTCATGGTATCATTGGATAATCGAATAATACCATTGAGTCACATTATTGCAAGCTGCGCCCGGCGAATAAATAGTTGGCGGGGCCAAACTTTGTACAGCTAAGGAAAAGAAACGCTTCATTGGCAAAATTGGTGGCATCAACGATGAACTGAGTGTAGAAGCTAAAGCCCCTTTGCTTCTGCTAACAGTGAACAAAAATGGCTTCAGTTCATCTTCTTCACAGTTCAATTCTCTACAATTCCTTCAATTCAACCAAAAGAAATGATTTTTCTGCTTTCAAAATTCAAGGGTTTCCTTCTATTAACCAGAAACATAATCTTCGAAAGTACCCATCTTTCAAAACCATGTCATCTGGGGATAGAAGACAATTAGAGGTAACCACTAATTTCAATTGAAATTATTGAATGAATTTTTCCCCATTTTTGTTTATGTATTAATTTTTTCTGGTAGATAGTGTATGACCCAGAAGAAAGATTGAATAAATTAGCAGATGAAGTGGATAAGGAAGCTGGTCTTTCTAGGCTCACTCTTTTCTCACCTTGTAAGGTGTGACATTTGCTCCGGAGTAATAATTTAATTTAATTCTAATTAATTTAATTAATTTTGTTTTGATTGCAAGTTTAATTGTAATTTGGTACTTTTTGAAATGAAATGAAATGAATTACAGGTGAATGTGTTTTTGAGGATAACTGGAAAAAGGGAGGATGGATATCATGATTTGGCGTCTCTATTTCATGTATGTTCTATCAATTTTGGCGTTTTTTGGGAAAAAAAAATTATGATTAATTATTTGTATTTTGTTGATAACACAAAGATATATAGAGCAGCAAAGACAGTGATGTTATGTTGTTGATGAGATTCGATCCCAAGTCTTGGGTGCCGTAATGCCCCAAGGTCTTGGTAAACTTTGCTAAGCAAAAATATAGATTGTTAGAAGGATAATGCATATTTGTTTATGTATGTTTGATTTAGGTGATAAGTTTGGGGGATAAAATAAAATTCTCTTTGTCACCTTCAAGGACCAAGGATAGTTTATCAACAAATGTGGCTGGAGTTCCCCTTGATGATAAAAACCTGGTAATTACTGCAGTATATAGTGACTATTTGATGAATTGTGCTATGCAATTGTGTTGCAAGGACTGAAGTTTAAACTTTCATCTTCAGATAATTAAGGCTCTAAACTTGTATCGGCAGAAGACAGGCAGTGACAAGTATTTTTGGGTATTTGAAGTGATTTTCTTGAGTAATGAATTCAGACAATTAATTTTAGATATTGTATCAACATTTGTTAATTTGAATCTTGATTAACAGATTCATCTTGATAAGAAGGTTCCTACAGGAGCCGGGCTTGGAGGAGGAAGTAGCAATGCTGCTACTGCACTTTGGGCAGCGAATCAATTTAGTGGTGGTATTGCAACAGAAAAAGAACTTCAAGAATGGTCAAGTGAAATAGGTTCTGGTATTCCTTTTTTCTTCTCCCGTGGAGCTGCATATTGTACTGGAAGGGGCGAGGTATTTCACGCAATTCAAGTTTTAGTGCCAATTTATTGTTTTGAAAGGTGGTAATAAATGTTCATTGGACTGTCTAATTCTAAACTGATGATAAAACAAACCTATGAATAAAGAAAACTATATACCTTCACTACAGGAGGGACTGAGGAAGCTGGACTGGCTTTTGTACAAAGCTGTTGTTTGATAATTTTCTGGAAGTTTGAAATATTGGAGCATATCTAGATCTTTGTTGCATTTCAAAAATTTAGATGTTGGCTAAATATTAATAATTTTTGTCTTAATTATGCTGTAGTCATGTCCTCTCTTAAAGAAAGCAAAGTGACTTTATCTCTAAAATATACAAAGTATCTATTTGAAAATGCTGCTTTAGTACAATTTTGGACAGTAATAGATTAGTCCATAGTTTCCTGCTGATGAATCTTCTTCTATTATTTAGGAAGTTAAAAATATCCCGCCACCCATGCCTTTGGATACTCCAATGGTCCTTATAAAGCCCCAAGAAGCATGCTCCACTGCCCAAGTTTACAAGGTATGCATATTCCATAACTCCTGCAGAATGCTGTATATGCAATAAGATCTTTGGCTTCCTTATAATGTGTATATTTAATAGTTTATTCTATTGCCACAGAGCCTTCGTTTGGGTCAAACTAGCAAGGTTGATCCTTTATCTTTATTGGAGAAAATATCGAAAGAAGGAATCTCTCAAGATGTATGCATCAATGATTTGGGTAGGTATGATGTTAAAATTAATCTTCTCTGCCCCTTATAACAGTTAATTGGATCCCAATGTCTGAGATATTGTGTAATCTTGTCATTTCTGCAAAGTCTGAGTACTAAGACAGCATATAGAAACATAGTAGTGAGAATGGCCCTTTCTTGTAACTGCTAACCTGGGGATGGTTATATTTTTAGAACTTTTCCTCCTAAGAACTGATCATAACTTTTTGATTTTGGATTGGATTGGTGTAACACTTAACAGATTGAAGTCAGACTAGATTTGGGTGATGTTTTGTATAATATAGTCATCCTGTCCGTGAATTACATAAAGCTAACTGTAGTTCTATTATTCCAATCCTGGTCTTGATTGTTCATGTTCTATTTTTGCTTGGAGCGTATATTGGATATAACAACATTTTATTAGCTCAATAAATCTCGTGGATGAATTTCTAATAATATTGTTTTCAGAGCCTCCTGCATTTGAAGTTCTTCCAACTCTGCGAAGATTGAAACAACGCATAATTGCAGCCAGCCGTGGACAATATGATGCTGTTTTTATGTCTGGAAGGTGAGATTCCAGTGCATGTATGCTATAGTTCTCTGTATCTGCTATTATCTTTTCTCAAGGCTTTGAACAAGTTAACGTCATTTTGTACTCAGTATCTAAATGAATATCGTGCTGAGCCATTACACCCCAAACCCCTGTATCACCATTTTGAGTGAATGCCAACATGCTTGCTTATTCAGTAATGTCTTTTGTGCATGACATACAATTACAATGTCTTTCCAGACACTAGGTTTCTCGTACACTACATTTAATTATGAACTGATAGTCCTATACGAAGTATACTACAGCTCTTTTGTTCAAAGCTTGTATATTAGTTTATGTAGCAAAATGAAATTTGAAGTGAGATTAAAAGAAAAAAGACCATACATTTCCCCTTGGACAATTGGATTTGGCTCATTGATTTTTTTTTAATTTTTTTTTAAATTTTTTTTAATTTTCATTCCTTGCTGACTGCATCGACTTAAAGGATCTTCTACATTATGCATTTATATATTCATTATGGTGCTGCCATAATTGTTCATTTGCATTATGCTCAATGCAGTGGAAGCACCATTGTTGGGATTGGTTCTCCTGATCCACCACAGTTTCTCTACGATGATGAAGCATACAAGGATGTCTTCTTATCTGGTATGATTTATGCAGTCTCAAATGGAGATTTACCTGCGTCTTTGACTCTTTGTGCTCTACGGCCTGATTTTTGAATCTGGACTACATTTTATTCCCTGCAAGCTGACATATGTAGTACATTGTATGTGCAGAGGCTACCTTCATCACTCGAGAAGAGAACCAATGGTATTCAGAACCTTCAAGTAGCTCTACCGGCTCTGTTGCTGAATTTTCCCGGCCACTTAGTGATGGAATTTCACAGTAACATGATGGTAATTTCCAAATGATTTTATTTGCCCCCTATTTGTTGTTAATGTCCATAGTTTAGATAGAGATGTGTAAAGAAATTCTTTAAAGTTGAGATTCTACCTTTTCTATGTTTCGAATAAATTTGTATTTTTGTTTTTAGCTGCTGAGAAATGCTGGCCTGCGACATGGCTCTCGCTGCTTCAGTGAATTTCGAGGTGAACTTTCAGAAAATATTTTTCATTGTATAGAGCAAACCTATCCTTTACTCTTGATTGATGGTTAGTATACTTCAACAAAAACTTCTCTCTGTAACATTTGTTCTCCCAGGTCACACATCAGTTATTTTTGTTACCATAAAGTCATGAACTGTACCTCTTAGAGGGAGAGAAACATGTAATTTCTCTTATAATTTTGAAATTTGTTTATTCTTTTACCTTTATGTTGCGTAGAACATAAGGTGATAATATGCAAAATCATATGCTATGAGCTTTAGAAATATCCTTGAGACTCGATCTGATGATGAATAACACAATTAAACAAGAAAAGTACAAAACTTCATGGCAAATAGAGAAAGTGAGACAAACAAGTGTGTTAAGGTGGCGAAAGATTAATCTCTCAAAAATGAAAAAAAGAAAGAAGGAAAAAAAAGAGTATGGCAGGCATTATTATGCAGTTATCATGCATGCTACTTGCCGTTGAATGCTGGGAATTCTCCCATCATCCAATGCTGGAGGGCATCCGTTTGCTGAGTGCAAACTTGAGGTGCTCGTGGTTAATAAATTCCTCAGCTTCACTATCAACATCTTCTTCTTGCTTCTTTCGTGCACCATTATGATTTCTCTGAATGAACTGTTCAGCTTCAGCATTGATGTCATCTCCATATTTGACGTTCCCATTTCTCCACCCTCTACTCGCATCAGTAGGAGGCTCATCTTTGTGCTTCTTTGGCAGGGAAAATAGGTGCGAGAAATAAGCATCAGTTTCATTCAAGGTACTCATTTTGGTAGCTTATGAATTGATGATATTGTTGTAGATGTAGTTTTGAGTCACAGACTTCTAGTTATATACGGAGTTATCTATAGACGACTCTGCTCACCAGATTAGAATTCGTCGTGTTCTTCTCTTGACATCTCTTTATTTTTAATATGATGTTAACGAATCTTATTCCTTTCCGGCTTTATAGCATGTGTATGCTGAATGCATCTGTGGATCTGTGACACAGACCTTGTCCTAGAAAATTTTCAAGAATTGGTTTATTATACTAGAAAAATCTTCAACTCAAACTTATTGTCCTATTGATATACTTTTTTTTTTTTTTTTTGTATTAGGAATATTTTTGGCTTCTCTTTTAGATCAACTTGATAAACTTTTGTGCACCAGCTGAATTATTTGAATGTTTGTCAATCTTTCAATATACTCGCCGATTTCGGGTCTAAATTATATGGGACTAGATGAAGCCCGTGCGATGCACGGTTTGTTTGATTTTTTTTAATTTTTTTTTTTTGTATTAATGTGCTAAAATTTGTTATATATTTAGATAAAATTCCTAATATCAAAAGATAATATATAATATTTAATTAGTTTAAACTTAAAAATTGTATTCGTCAATTTTGCTTACGTGGCATTTGAATTATTTAATTATAAAAGAAATATAATAATCTCTTATTTGATTGGCTACAACAAAAATTTATAATACTATGTGGCGCTCTAAAAAAATTAGATCCTAAGTGGCTCTCTAAAAACTCGGGAAAAAACTCCCCTTTATATATATATATTAGATTGACTGAGGGGGAAGGATGGGCGAATTAATGTATCATCCTTTGCCATTGTTCCACCCCTAGCTAGGAAAATTTAGTAACCATTTCCCTCCATAATAAAAGCAAAAGAAGATAGGTTAGTCGGATGAAGAAATGAAATTATATTTTTGATTAATTAATGTTTTGGACTGTTAGTAATATAATGAACCAGGATCACAAAACTAGAAGGTTATCATGTGAACACCTAAAAGGTAATTCTTTATAGGTTATCCTATCTAAGGCGCCGTTCACTTTACCTTATAAAAATAATATTCAGTAAAAATAATTTCAATTCAGCAAAAATAATTTCAATTCAGTAAAAATAATTTCATTTTAGCAAAAATCAGTAAACTTAAAAAAGGAATATAGTAGAAAATCAGTAAAAATAATTTCATTTTAGCAAAATTCAGTAAACTTAAAAAAGGAATATAATAGAAAATCAGTAAAAATAATTTCAGTTCAGCAAAACTAATTTCACTTTGGTAAAAATAATTTCAGTTAAGCAAAAGTAAAATTATTTTTTCGTCTACTATAAGTTTCATCTTTGATTATTTGTGCGCGCAATTGGTTGATAATCTATCCGGTGGATTAATCAAGTTTTTTTTTTTTTTTTTTTTTTTTTTTTTTTTTTTCTACATAGTACGTTTTAATAATTTGTGATGTATGAGTGTAAAATTTTTGGGATATTCTCGTTTCTTTATGATATTATCATAACAAAGTTTTGAAAACTTAGTTTTAACTTGAACCGAATATCCAAAATTCTCAAGATCGCTTGTAACATTGCATGGGAAAATTCAAACAAGGAATAAAGTCGTTATACCTACAATTATGTATTACTTCTCCTTTAAGAAATTCTTTCAACTTTCAAGCTTCTTAGGTTGAATTTCAACTAACTGCGCCTCTATTTTCAATGCCAACGTAAAAGCAATCAAAGAGTATCAGATTCTCTTCTATCATTCATCAATGTAAAGAACACACGTAAATTCAATTGCTTGCATATGTATAGAGCCATTTATCTTGTTTAACCTCGTGACAAAAACTCGAGCAAATCAAACACAAAGAAGGTAAAACAAAAAAAGATTGAAAAAAACGTGAAGTTATATATTAACTGATCGAGTGAGAGCGAGTGTAGATGAAGCAGCCGAAATCCAACCATAATAACAACAACAATAGTAACATTCGTAGCCTAGATGAACGTGAGAGTTACTTCTCTTACATATTGTCGCCGCCTTACAAGATTAGCCACCGAAAGAAGTCAGTAAATGACCGTAGTAAGGTGGAGAATGCAATCAAACATGGTGATATTATGAAATGTGAAGGGGACGTTAATTGTGAAGCCGAGGTTTTTATTCAACAGAAGCGAAAGAAGTTTGATCATAATAATTCTACATTCGTGATTATCGAATAAGAGTGTTATTATTGTACAATGATGTTCATTAGAATGATATGTATTTAAGAACACCACTATCCTAGTTTCCAGTTTTCATTCTTTTATGATAGTAATATCTAGATTGCATATTATGAGGGATTGGCTATAGGTTTCCTAGATTAGGTAAACACTTTAAGCTGTAAATTGATTTCTTGTTTTATGACACTCTATGTAATTAACTTGTTCGTGAGATCTATTCAATTCAAATAAGAATCGAAATTTCATTGCAAATTATTAAATGTTTCTGTGAGAGCTTTTATTTATGCATCTTGAGAGAGAAGTGTCTCATTTTCATCAATTTTCTTTCTATATGATCAATATAGCTCTTACATCTACTATCCATGTATTGCAACTTTAGTTAGAATAATCAATATGTACTCATAAAGTACTTCAATTATGTAAGAGCTAAAGTGAAAAACAACGAACAAGAACACAAGCAAATTTACGTAGCTCCCTTATTAACACTATGCATTAGCTTCCACAGGCAGGCGAGATGGACTCATGTTGATCTCAGTGAATAAAAATTACGAAGTACATAATTAGACTAGGTTACAATATTCCTTCAAAAAAAAAAAAAAAAAAAAAAAAAAAGACTAGGTGCACCATGGTGCATCTTAAAATATTATGTGCACCATGGTGCACCTATACCAATTAGTATTATGTGCACCATGGTGCACCTAGAAATAGGTGCACCATGGTGCACCTAGAAATAGGTGCACCACAACTATACTTTTAAACATTTAGTAAAAAAAAAAATTGAACATTTTACAAAAAATGAACATTTAGTATAAAGAATATGAACACATCACAAAAATTGAACATAAACATGCAATTTTTATGTTCATATTTTATCAATAAATATTCATTTTGTATACATTAAATGTTTAGTTTATGTTACAAAACTATTGAATTATTACGAGTCAGTTCAAAATTTGTCTGACTCGTAATAATTCAAAATTTGCGATTGTTCAGATTTTTTTACTAATGTTCAAAAAAATTTATTGTTCATATTTTTTTACTAAAAGTTCAAAATTATAGGCGTCACTACAAAAATTTGGCCTCTTAGCAACAGGTGAAATCCGTTGCTAATTGCTAAAAATCCGTCCCTGGACATAGCTAGCTACGGATTTATCAACGGAATCACTCCGTTGGTAAAAACCTTGTCGCTAAATGAATTTAGAGACGGAAAAAAAAATCTGTCGCTGGATTTAAAATAAATCTGTCGCTAGCTTTAGCATGTAACGCTCCTTGAATCTCAAATTGCAATATTACTGTTAGTAGGAGTCGGACCCGTGACCTCAATGTCAAATATTGATACTCTTACCAACTATACCAAATATTATTTGTTTACTTTTACGCACATAATTGATAATAACTGAAAGAAATATTAGAGACGGAATTTAAAATCCATCTCTAGTTTAGAAACGGAATTTAAAATCCGTCTCTAATTTAGAAACGGATTTTCAAATCCGTCTCTAATTTAGAAACGGATTTGAAATTCCGTTTCTAAATTAGAGACGGATTTGAAAATCCGTTTCTAAATTAGAGACGGATTTGAAAATCCGTTTCTAGTTTAGAGATGAATTTAACTTACATAATTCGTCTCTAATGTAATATTTTAAATAATTAGTTTAAAAAATTATCTAGAGACGGAATAAAAAATCCGTTGCTCATATTAGCAACGGAAAAAAAATTCCGTCTCTAACTTAGCAACGGAAAAAAAAAATCCGTTGCTAACTTAGCAACGGAAAAAAAATCCGTCTCTAAATTTAGCAACGGAAAAAAATCCGTTGCTAGATTCATCAACGGAAAAAAAATCCGTTGCTAATTTAGCAACGGAAAAAAAATCCGTTTCTAATTCAGAGACGAATTTTCAATTCTGTTGCTAATTTAGCGACGAAATTTTTAATTCCGTTTCTAAATTAGAAACGGATTTTTAAATTCCGTCTCTAAATTAATTTAGAGACGGATTTTTTTGATTCCGTCTCTAATTTAGAAACGGATAAAATTCTGTCGCTAGAATTCCGTTTCTATATGGACATTTTTTTGTAGTGCGTGGTGCATTGCGATTGTTCAGATTTTTTTACTAAATATTCAAAATTGTGATGTTCAGATTTTTTAACTAAATGTTCAAAATTCTTAATTGTTCAGATTTCTTTTACTAAATGTTCAAAAGTATAGGCATGATGCATTGCAATTGTTCAGATTTTTTAACTAAATGTTCAAAATTTGCGATGTTCAGATGTTTTTACAACATGTTCAAAATTTGCAATTGTTCAAATTTTTTTACTAATTGTTCAAAAGTATAGGCGTGGTGCACCTAGAAATAGGTGCACCATGGTGCATCTTAAAATTTGCCTATACCTAGCTCCTTGAATTGAACGGAAATGCATTAGGCCCAATAATTAGACTAAAACAATTTTTTTAGCCCAATATGACATTTACATATTACAATCAAATTTCAAATAAGGCAAGATCAATATGTTGGCCGGTTACTTAAAATGATATTCTATTTTGACATATAAAAAGTTTCAATTTTCGCATCCTCGCCAATTCGCCATTGCTTGTAAGTTGTAACCTCAATTTTCAACCGTCTTCTCATAGTGATAATATTTGTGGCGGCAAAACTGATATAAGTACTTTTAGAATATGAGGTTTTACACGCATTTTATGGATTTGAATGTAGTTTATTTAACCTTTGGGTGACCTTTAAACGTTTGCGCTAAACTCATCTTGGATAAAACTAATTTTTACTATAGCTAGATAAACACAATTAATTATAGGAGAAGCCGAAAACAATTGAAGGAAGGTGAGGGATTTAATAAACAAATTAGCAATTTTCGACAAGAACTTGGAAGATTATATTGCACTACTTATTGATCTTAACATGTATCACATGTAATTGTTTAATTTATTGGTAAAAAAAAAAGCTAGGTTTATTATTTTCAATATATACTTGAGTAAATATAAATGTCGGTCCAAAATACGTACACAATTGTTACATTTAATAATACGTCACATTATTATACATACACCACGTACAATCTACAAGATTGAACAATTATTTAATACTTCCAAAGGCTGAGCTCAAATTTCTGTTGCTTCTTCCTAATAAACTTGTCAGCTTCATCATCAACATTTTCATACCTATATTCAGTAACCCTATTCCCACCATAATGCTGCTGATGCTGCGGCACATTCGCCGCGCTCTTACGCTCAGCATTAGGCTGCTTCTTCTTCTTCTTAAAAGGTGACAATACATGAGAGAAATAGATCTTATATTCATCTAATATACTCTCCGTACGAACCACCTTACTCCTCTTTGTCGAAGACGACATCTTTAGTTACCTAGATTTGAGTTTAATGTGATAAGATTGGATTATTGTAGTTTTTTAGAAGAATGATGGAATAATGAGAAAAAAATAAGGGACCTTGTAAGGCATATATATACGTGATTTTTTGGTTCAATTTTTTGGTTTAACACGTTTTGATTTTCTAGATTATTTATTCAAATTCTTATTATAACAATTAACAAACTTTCCTACTGATTTTGACATTTTTGTAAGCTTAATCAGCTAAATAAAACAATCTAGCATGTATATACTCTAGAGAATCCTTAAAAGCATATTTATTTATGTAAAATATATGTTAGTTCAAGCTACAAATTAATATTATTCTTTGTTAATTAATTAGCTTTCACTAATTTAAATAATTATAGATTAATTGTAAAGGCACCGCCGTTGTTTCTGAATCTTGCTTTAAGAAAATGCTTTGTTGCGCCTAATTAACAATTTTGATTAATTAGGCTAATTCCCGGCATTTGTTTAGAGACAACTACATGAATTGTTTCAAGACAATCCTTTTTAGCTAGCTAGAAATACCGCGTTGATATGATGATACTCGAATTATATAATTTGATCATAAATGGAAAAATCATAAACTTTTTTTTTTCTACATTTGGTGGCTATGTTATGGTGTTATTTTGCCTAATTTTGCTATGAAAAATTCTACACTATGTTGTGTAGAATAATGTGATCTGTATTTCTTTTTGGAGTGTCCCCTTTCAATGAGAGGGGTCTTAAACTACGTTATTATTGCATCAAGTCTTATTCTACATACAACGTATAGGCATAAAAAATGACCTTATTTAGGGAGTGTAGCTCGACTTTATTTGATAATCGACATGTTGTTGAAAATAATTGAGATTTAAAATTCATTATTATCTTATTATCATGTTGGCTTTGATACCATGTCAAAATAAAAATCGATCAACTAAACTAAAAGCCTAAAGTGAATGCTAGCTAGAGCCAAAATTGGTTTCAAATTATACTAATCTATATTAGAATAAAATGAATATTATTTTTAGCACTTGATAACATATATATTTAATCCTTTTCTCCTTGGAGATGATTTATATTGTCTGATAGGATGCTTAATAAGCTAATCGAGAGTGAATGATAGCTCTAGTGGTTAGAACTTTCCTCCCAGTTCCAGATGATGTTGGGATTCATTTTCATCACCCGCCCTTGTGGCTCTGTAAACACACCTAAAATAAGATGCTTCAGCTGCATATATCACAAGTTCATAACGAACACTTCTTCTTCACACCTAATACCTATTATAATGATAAATAAAAAAAACACTTACGACTCCCCTTGCCGTGACCTTCTCTTTTCAAACAACCGTTCCCCCCGGCCCGCCCCTTTAGGGGCCGAGCCGAGTATTGAACATGATCAATCTATTAAAAAATTAAATTTGTACTCTCTTCATTCTAAATATGACGCTTTGACTTTTAGCATAATTTTATATATTTTTGGTATTATGTAAAATACAATGTTAATATTTCTTAAAGAAAAAAAAATACAATGTTAATATTTTAAGCAAGACAATGTTGGTCAATGTATGTAATAATATGTTAGAATATTAAGTTTTTTTTTTTTATTTTTTTATTTTTTTATTTATTTATTTATTTATTTTTTTTAAGCAATCCATAGTTAAAAAATGTCAAATGTTTAGTATTGGGGCCTACAGGGTGAATACTTACCGGGTATAATATCGGAATATCAAGTTTTAATAGTTTTTACTAATACATAATTAAATAAATATATTAATAGTCAAAGTTATGATAAAAATCAAAACATATCAAATATTCAGGAATGGAAGGGTACGGGTATCATATACTTGCTTGTATTGGATAATGCCATTCCGATCCACTTATGTAACCCAACTCCAACAAAAATCCAATACGTAGTATAATACTCTGTAATGTAGGAAGCCATCTTTTGTATACTTTTTTCCCTTGATGGATACAATGTAGTTGCCTTATTAGATAGAGTTCCAATATTCTAGCTAATTGCTTAATATACAAATCCTACAATTTTCTATATTATCTACCTTTTCCCAAGCTAATGGTTGTCCAACTAGATTTCATTCTTTTATTTTAAAATTCTTGTAAAATGATGCTATTATCTACTTTTAGTTTATTTAAGATAGAATTATATTGATGTAAGTCATGTAACCTCCTAAATCCCACTACTTTTGGGCCATGATTAGTTATTAAGTTAAAAGTTATGTAATGTTATTCGCAAATAATTTCTTGCCCACACGGGTTGCCTACAAATCGATACCCAACCTGCCAACCACGTAGAAAAAATGTTTTAATGAAAAGATGAATTTAGTGACTTTATTTTATAAAAAAAGTTTAATAAGACATACAAAGTAAATTATTATCTATTTTGAGTAAAAATACCCTAGATATGTGGACAAATCAGAGAGGGACACGTGTCAAGCTTAGATAGGTTCATCTGGGTCATTCACCAGCTGACACGTGTCAGTCTTAGATACTTCTTGAAAATTGGCCCAATTCCCTAGAACGCCGTAAAATGGCGTAGCCCACCAAATCTAGGTCAGAATGACCTAAGAGAGGGCACCATTCCCAACGACCATATAAATAGGGAGATATCTCCCATGTTTTGGGACATATTTTCAATAATTTATTACACCTATCCTACATTCTCCCACATAAGAGAAAACACCTGATCTCGGAATCCGAGAAAATCCCACTTTACTTTCCGCACTTTTTTCACATTCTCCAACGCGTTCTAACTTGATTGTCGGAGGCGGAGCTCCAACCACCCGGAGTCTCCGTTATTTTGAAGGTACAGGCACAGTCGGACTAATCTTCAAGCCGTAACTCTCCCGAGGGACAAAAACACCCAAAACATTATAATTTTTTTTTTTTTTTTTTTTTTTTTTTTTTTTTTTTTTTTTATAACTCTGTAATATATATATAATTGTATATGCGCAATATAATTAATATTGAAGACCATGACGGGTGTGCAATAAAGACTTGATGATTAATTATCGTATGTCCTTGAGTTTTGTAGGTAGTAAAAATTCGAATATAAATTGGATGAATCCGTGTATCTTCAATTGAGTTATCATCAACAGGCCAACAATCAGCGTTTTTCCTCAAATAATTAAGTACCTAGATTTTAGATGCCTTGGATGTGACTTCTTTATATTGTACAAAAAGTAAATTCTTTGAAGCTCCTCGTCATTTTATATTTATTATTTATATATACTTATGCATTCTTAGCTTTTTTCTGCTTGATAATTATTTGCATATTGGCAAAAAATATTATAAGGTAGAGAATTGAAAGTATTATTTAAGACCGGATTTATCATGAGTCTAACATCACTAGGGTTAGCAAAATTTTAGTACCTTACATATACAAAGTAATGACTTATCTCTATAATTTAATACGGAGTAATTTATATGGACATTTTCATACACTTATGTTGATAATTCAATTGCTTATATCAATAATGGCTTATATTACAAATTAATTGAAAATAGTATAGTGCACCCGGGCGCATGGTGCACCCGGAAAGAACATTAGGCTTATTTTAAAGAACGTGAGAAAAAAAAAAAAGAACATACGAGTGTTTGAAAAAGAACATGCTAGTATTTGAAAAAGAACATGCATAATAGTGTTCAACACAAGAACATGTTTGTGTTTGACAAAGAAAATGGCCTCCAAAAAGAACATTAGGCATATTTTAAAGAACATGGAATAAAAAGAACATGTTAGTGTTTGAAAAAGAACAAGCCAGTGTTTGAAAAAGAACATGCTAGTATTTGAAAAAGAAGATGCATAATAGTGTTCAACAAAAGAACATGTTTGTGTTTGACAAAGAACATGACCTCCGAATAGAACATTAGACATATTTTAAAGAACATGGAATAAAAAGAACATGTTAGTGTTTGAAAAAGAACAAGCTAGTGTTTGAAAAAGAACAAGCTAGTGTTTGAAAAATTAACCTTGCTTGGTTATCTTCCAGTTGGCTTCAATTCATTACTATTCTTCTTTTCTCCTCTAATTGTTCTTTTTTGAACAACTTGTACTTTATAGCTTTAATTATTCTTTTTATTAAAAAAAAACCCCAAATTCACAAAATTAAACACTTTGACTTTAAAATTATTGACGAAAAACAATTTGCGTGTACAAAATTTATACTTACATTTTACTTAAATCCACCATTTGTTTAAGTTTGAAGGTTGAATTGTTGAAATAAGTTCAATTTTTTTCTTGGGTTTCACTTTGAAGATGAACAATTTTGCTATTTTGAAATATTTTTGAAAAATAGAAAAAGATAGAGAGAAAAGTTATGGAGAGAGAAAATGAGTACTTTGGAAATGATTTTTAATTTACCCAAATTCATTGAAATTCTAAAATGAAAACGATGGTGTAAAGGAGAGTGAAAATTGGCAGCAAGAAAGAGAGTGATAGGAAGGGAAAGAGGAGTGAGAAATTGCAGGAGAAGAGAGTGATGGATTTGCAATTGCAAGAAAATAATAACATGTTCATTTTTTACCCATGTTCTTTTAAATATATTAAATGTTCTTTTGGGTGCACCATGCGCATGGTGCACCCGGGTACACCAACCACAAATTACAAATTAATGGCTTATATTGAGAATTTATTAAATCATATGGACAATTGAATCGCTTAAGCCAATAATTGCTTTTATTATTTTACACATGCTTATAAATTTATATGATTAATTTTCCAACAGTTGCATATATTTTATTTTTGAAAATTTCATATAATTTTCCTAAACTTTGTTCAATAATGTTGTTGTAATTATTACGAAAACGAAGGGGTACACTACTAGAAAACAGTGAAATAACGATGAAAATTTTCCGTCGGAAACACCCCGTTTTCCGTCGGAAAACCCGTTTCCGACGGAATTCCGTCGGAACTGGTTGTCGGATACATTTTGTCGGAAAAACGCACTTTTCCGACGAAAATTCCGTCGGAAATTTCCGACGGACTGTATTCCGCCGGAAACATCCGACGGAAAATCTGTCGGAAAATGCTTAAAAAAAACAAAAAAAAGCCACCCCCACCACCAGCCACCACCGCACATCACCAACCCCAGCACAAGCCAACCTAACCCATACCACCACCCACTACCCCCACCACTAGCCACCACCGCACAGCACCAGCCCACCTAACCCGCACCACCACCCACTACCCCCACCACCAACCACCATCGCATAGCACCAGACCACCTAAACCAAACCCACCCAAACCAAACCTAGATCTACAACCCTAACCCAAGCCCGATTCGGCCGAACCCCCCAACCTAAGCAAAACACCCCCCCAACCACCTAAAATCACCACTGTGGCCACCAATAACCACCGTCACCACCAAAAATTATCAATAAAATTGTAAAAAAAATCCAATAAAACAACAAAATAAAATCGAAATTGAAAAAAAAAGGATACATACCTTAATACGACCTCACATAACCTCGAAATTGGATTTTTTAGGTCAAATTCGACCATGAAAACTCTAGATCTAGAGTTTTTATGGTCGAATTTGACCAAAAAACCTTTGTTTTTGACGTGAGAAGAGAGAGAAAGGGCGAAAACAGTCGGAAATTGTTGTTGATGCCGATGATGGTGTTGTTGTTGATGTCGGTGTTGGTGGTGGTTAGTGTTGCCGGTGTTGGTGGTGGTTAGTGTTGGTGAGAGATAGGGGAAAGTAGAGGACAGAAAGAGAAGAAGGGAGAAGAGGAAGGAGAACGCGAGGAGAGAGATAGAAGAGGAAAGGAGAACGCGAGGAGGGAGAAGAGGAGAGAGAAAACGAGAGGAGAGAGAAGAGGGAGGAGAGGAGGGAGAACACAGGAGAGAGAAGCAGGGGAAAGACAGAATGAGGGAGAGGAGGCGGCACAATGTGTAGGGTTTTGTAGGAGGGTGTGATTAAAAAAAAAAAATTATATTTTCGACGGAAAATTCCGACGGACTATAAATCCGTCGGAAATGACATTTTCCGACGGAATTTTCCGTCGGAAAGCACATATATTCCGACGGTTTTTCGACGGAATTGTTAAATTCGTCGGAAATATCCGACGGAATTAAAATCCGTCGGAAATTTCGGTTTTTTCCGACGGAATAATTTGCCCGTCGCAACGAGTCCGTCGCTATTTGACTGTTTTCTAGTAGTGGGTAACTCGACGTCCAAGAATGAAGTTGGTGTCTGCACGAAATACTTAAAATGTCCTCACTTTATACACATGCCTTAAAAGGAGTAGTTGTTCTACACTTGTACTATACACATGATTTAAAATATTCTAGCAATTTAATATATATACCAATATAAATTGGAGCGTCTGCATTGAGGAGATTTGGGTCTTCTACCCGGCTTGATTGAATATAAAACCAGTCTTGGGACTAGCTCTGACCATGCAACTAGCAATCTATGCTTGTAGATGAGCTGGTCATTTGACATAATATCGTACACAACATGACAAGAAAGTCACAAGTTCAAAATTTTATCCAATTCCCTGCTTCACTATCTTTTCCAAAGTGAAAATCTAGCTTAGCAGCTTAATAGTGTGGTCTGTGTACACTACATAGTATAAAAAGGCATGCATGTTGTATTTACATAAATAAATAAATAAATAATAATAAAAAAATACAAAACTCTTGTGATAGGGAGCATGATAATAGAATATAAAGAAAATCAATTTTGTAACTATAGCTTCAACTATTAGTTTAGAATTTTGATTGATTTGACCTTTGACACAACTGTCATACTCAGATCGAAACTCCTATGATATAGTCATATTCATCTATTATATTGCAACAAAAGAATTTGAGATTGGTTACAACTTGCATGGACTAATTAACCCTAGTTGGCTAGCTCGTTACATAGAGAATTCAAATAAGGAATAAAGCTAAACCTAAAATTGATTCGAATTCTTCATACTTGTTCAATTCAACTAGCTAGCTTAACTTGAAAATCTACTACTTTTTTGACTTAGACTTTTTGACGGGAAGTGTTATTCAATTTTGCCCACGTAAAAAAGCAAATTTGGCATTAGATTCTCTTCTATCATACATACTTTTATCTAGAACCACATATCCGATCATACTACAACATTATTGCTTAGCTTGCATAACTCGATCTTCGTGTATATATAGTTGATCTTCATCTATGTTGGAGTATATACATTCATCAACAAAAACTCGAGCACGAGTAAATAAACAAGAAAAGAAAACAAACAGGAAAGGAAAAACTACGTACAAAGAGGTTGATTAATTAATCAAGTGATCGAGAACGAGTGAAAATGAAGCAGCCAAATTATTCTAACCAAAACAACAATAACATTCATACCCTAGATGAACGTGAGAGTTACTTTTCTTACATATTGTCACCTTACAAGGGTAGTAACCACAAAAAGAAACAAATTAATGGTCCTCAAAGGGTGGAGAGCGCGATCAAGAATGGTGATAATAAGAAATGTAATGGGGATGTCGATTGTGAAGCTGAGGTTTTTATTCGATTGAAGCATAAGAAGCTCGAGCTTAGCAAGACCATGTCCATGGTGATGATTGATTAAGATCTGAATTATGTATTTAATTATATGATGCATGCTCATGCATATTCTATTATTATCCTTAAAGGGTTGCTTGTAATTTAATGATGCTAGTAATATGAAGCTAGCATTATAAAAATGTGTGTGTATTGTGTAAGATATATAACCATGTAGGGTATATCGATCTCTAGGTGTTTTGTGCTAAACAATTTGTTGAACATCATCATATATGTTGAGTCCTTGTTTATATATAATTGAGATCGATATATTCAACGATGTGAGAGTTAAATAATCTTTTCATCCATCAATATCGCCCATGTGTATACATAAATTTACGCTTATTATCACTAATTAATTCTTTATATCATAATCTATTTTCGCCGCCTAACCAAAAAGTGTATACCAAGAGTCCAAGACAACTAACTCATCTTACCCAAAAAAAAAAAAAACTATGCTTTGAATGAGAGGTTCAATTCAAAACTTGCTTACAACGATGACAGTTAGTTAGATGTTGAACAAAAACTCAAGCAACATTATCTACTATATACTTCCTCTGTTTAGGATTAGTTGCAATACGGGTATGGGCACATAAATTAAGACGAGAGTCGGTGGGTTTTGGTCCCCACATGATGTATGGGTTTTTAAAAAAACCCTAATAATAATAATGAAAAGGAAGTTAGTGAGTATTGGTCTCTACATGGGTACTAATGTACTATTGATATTTTGCTAGGAAAAACTTGCTAAAATCAGTAAGTTACAATTAAAAACATCCATTTTAAGCACTGTTGCAACTTATTCCAAACGAAGTTATTATATACTCTTATTTAAACGGCCGTGCCTCTATTCTAGCCAATGCACTTTGTGTCTCGTGTCTTTCTCTACATGCTCCAATTATACTACTGTAAATTTGTAATTGTTGTGTACAAAATTATATGACACCAAAAATGATTACAAATATACAATAAGTATAAAGTAAATTATATTCCTTGAAACACTATGTCTCCATGGCTGCGCTTCTGTTTATCCTTTGCTTTATTAGGGAATTGGATGTAGAATAAGTAATGTTGAGATGCCTAGTTCTAGCAGTAATATCTTATGAGATTAAGTATAATACGTAGCTTTCCCCAATTCCCTTGATCTATTTAACAACAAAAAATAAAAATAATAATAGTAAAAAAAAAAGATAAAAAGCTTTTATTAATTGTTCTTCAAAATTTTTGGCTGTTAATTGTATTGAAGATTGCACACGTATTCTTCAATTTATAATACTTGCAACAATTTGACATATTCACGATTCATATGCTTGTAGATCATATTAAATTTGATTATATACGTAGTATATATTTGCTAATTTTATGAAGACTAAACTCCATTAGATATCTTTAAATTAGGCTTTGATCCATACACCTAATGTCCTAATTCAAATAACATTTACTAATAATAATAATTTAAGTTTAGTTAAATATTTTTTAGTTCAATAAATATAAGTAAAGTTTAGCAAAAAAAAAGTTCAATTCAATAAAAATTAAGTTTTAATTAGTTAAATATCAGTACCTTTAAACATCAAATATAATAGAGAATTAGTTAAAAATAGGCTTAATCAACAAAAATAATTTAAATTTGGCAAAAAAAATTTAATGAAATAAAAAGAACTTCACTTCATCAAAAATAAGTTGAATAAAACATGCTCTTAATTTCAATATATTACGGAGAATTGAATATAATTACAAATTAATTGAAACCGTTGTGAAAAGAATACACATGATCTAACTCTCAATAAAGACCTACATTGACAAGTGCATTGATCAAATAGATCACGGTCGATCGATGTAATTACATACATGTAAATAATACATACATAAGAAAACATTATTAGCAAATCATATATATCCTTCAATATTTCCAAAGACTCGTCCCTTCAAACTTCTGACGTCTTCTATTGATGAAGTCCTCAGCTTTAGCATCAACATCTTCATAGACATTGTTGTTCTTACAACCATGTCCATATTGCTGCGGCTGCATCGTCTTTGCGCTTCTATCACCTCGTTGTTGTTTCGCCTTCATCGGTGACAATACATGAGAGAAGTAGATGTTGTATTCGTCTAACATACTCTCTGTACGAACTACCTTACTCGATTTTGTGTACGACGACATTTTAATCTTAAATTACTTTGAAGATATTGATGATGATGATGATGATGAATGTAATTAGGACTTGAAAAATTTTGTGGTTTAGATTTGATGAGTAAAACATCGCCTTGGAAGACATATATATAGGTGTTGCTTGCTACGGTGTATTTAATTATATTGTACTTTCTTAAGCACGTTTTTAATTTGTGATAAATGGTAATGAATTTATAAATACATAATCATGCTTCTAAAATTTTAACGTCCAACAAATCCCAAAGTATTAACTTTTTAATTTAACTTACTAAATGACCCTATAATAATTTATGCACTAATGTAGTGATATGTACACGTTAGAATCTTTAAAGCATATGCATTAAGCTAAGCTAATCGATCATATAGTATTAGTATATGATATGAGCTAATTAAGTTTTATGGCGTATAAAGTAATAATTAAGGTTCCATGTATTTTTCTACGATGTGTTTTTACGGAATACAAATTATGCTAGGTTTAATATACGTAGTTCTACTTGTTTATCATAGGTGCAGTAGTAGCCTTATTAGAGTTCTACTCCGTTAATTAATTAATTGCATGTTTATTGTAAGTTATAATAAACTCAATAAAAAAAAAAAAATTATATTATGGAGTACTGGAGTTCTTGCTTAGCTACACACGGAGTATAATTTGTCCGTTATTAATTTTATTTTTTTGGTTGAAAAGGAACTAGATTAGAATAAGAAAATAACGTTAAGGTTCATACAGACCACGTTAATTAGGTGACATGCCACCGAAATTAGAGGGCCACTTAGGGCCAATACAACAGTTTACATTAGAGTCATCAGCAGACAAAATATTACAGGAGCTAAGTACAACATTAAACTGCAGCAGCCAATCCGGATCAGGCATGATAGAGTTAGGAGTGAGGGGAAGCTCAGCCTTAGCTTTCCTGGCCATAGAATCCACCAGCTTCAGTCTTGCCCTTGGAACATACACCAGAGTTAAATCTTCGCACAATTGAAGAAGGTCCCTGCAGGTCATGAATAAGTAATATGCTTCATTAGAGGGAGTGTTATGGTTATTAATACCATAGACCGCTCTTTGACAGTCAGAATAGACCACAGCACCAGACCAATTCTTAGCATGAATCAAGTACAGTCCTGCCATGATTGCTAGAGTTTCAGCAATAAGAGCAGAAGGAGCAGCTAGGTGTCTAGCTAGACCACCCAGCCACCTACCAGATGGGTTCAAACAGATGCATGCAGCACCAGCAGACAGGGAGGAAATAGAGAAGGAGGCATCCACCATAACAATATGATTAGCTACTGGGGGGGAACAAGGGACAAAGGAGGGGGGGTATGAGCTAACTGCTCTGCCAAGAACACAAATTCAAAGGATAGCCTTTTAAGAGAGCTAGAGAGAGAAGCAATTGAGCTTGAGATTTTCTGAAAAATCCAATTATTTCTTCTGTGCCAAAGCTTCCAGGCACCAAGAGCAAAGGTGAAGCTCCAAGGCTGCTGCAAGAAAGGATGGATTGAGGTAGAAGACAGATTTTCTTGTAACCATGCAAGGGTATCAGTTTGAGAAAAGAAAGAGGGAGGAGTAGACAGAGATTGCCAGAGCTCAAGTGCTCTTGGACAATCCCTTAAGACATGTAAGATGGTTTCATGGGCTGATGGACAGAAGGTGCAGAAAGGGGAGCTGGTAGTATGCTTGGAAAACAGCAGCATGGAGCTAGGCAGCCTACCCCAAGCCACTTGCCAGAGGAAAAATTTGGTAGCTGGGGGGCAGTTAAGACCCCAAATTGAGCTCCAGATTCTATCAGAGATCGAGAGAGGGTGGTTAATGAACCACAGGTGATAGTAAGCCAGTTTACAATCAAAGAAGGAACCTTTACCAAGCTGGCAGTAAGGAGAGTCTTCTTTATCAGGGAAGATGAGAGTTGCAAGGATTTTGGAGATGATATCAGGAGGTAGAGATATAGACAGGTTCTGCAGATCCCAGCCCCGGTCAGATATAATAGCATTGAGCTTCAGATCTAGCTCATGTTCTGGAATGGGACCAGCAATTAGTTCCCTCAGTGGGCCACACCCACTCCAATTATCATGCCAAACAGAGCAATGATTACCACTACCCACCAGCCACTGAGTAAAGTGGGCATAAATGTCCCACCCTTTACCAAGGGCTTGCCAAACATGAGATCCATTCTTGAAGGATGTAGGGAGGGTCCTTCTACAATACTTATCTCTGATAATATTTGAGGAAATGTTGGCTGAATTATGGATTTTCCAACACAACTTGGCAAGAAGAGCTAGATTTTGAGAGTGAGTCTCTCTAAACCCCAATCCCCCACATTCCTTAGGACCACATAGATAGTGCCAGGCAATAAGAGGAGATTTCTTTGATGACTGGTCAGAACCCCAAAAGAACTTATTGCAAACTTGATCAAGCTGATTGCAAGTTTTCTTTGGAAGAAGAATAGCTTGCATAGAGTATTGAGAGATGCTTTGGAGAGAGGATTTTATGAGGATAGCCCTTCCCGCTTTAGATAGGCAATTAGCCTTCCAAGATGAGAGTTTGGATTTCAACTTAGTGACAATATGATTGACTTGGGAAATAGAAGGTCTCTTATCTGTCAAGGGAAAGCCTAGGTACATCCCAAGGTCGGAGGTGATAGGAATGTCAAGAGTGGATGAGAAGAAATCCTTGATATGCTCCGAGACATTCTTAGAGAAATAAAGTTGGCTTTTAGCATTATTCATTTTTTGGCCGGAGAGAGAAAAGAAGAGATCAAGTGTTTGAGTAAGAGAGAGAAGGGTTTGGTGGCTAGCTTCCCCAAAGAGGATGAGGTCATCCGCAAAAAGGAGGTGAGAGATAGAGAGAGAGTTTTTTCTAAAGGAGAAGGGGATCCACTCCCCTTTTTCACAAGCCTCTTTGACGAGAGAAGAAAGGTACTCCATGCACATAATAAAGATGTAGGGGGAGATGGGGTCCCCTTGTCGAATGCCTCTAGAAGCACTAAAAGCGGGAGTTAGCTTACCATTCACCATTACTTGAAAAGAAGGAGAGGAAACACAACTCATGATGAGCTTAACCGAAGGTTCATCAAAACCATTCCTCACCAAGCATGTTTTAACAAAAGACCATTCAAGCCTATCATAGGCTTTCTCCAAATCTAGCTTGATGGCAAACCAAGCTCTATTGCCACTCTTCTTTTTCATAGAGTGTAGAATCTCGGAGGCCGCAATGAAATTATTCTCACATCCCCTACCGGGTAGGAAACTACTTTGGTTAGGAGAGATGAGAGAATGAAGGAATGGCCTAATCCTACTCACAAGGATCTTAGAGATGATCTTGTAGGCCGTGTTACACAAACTGATAGGTCTATATTGCTTGATTGTTTCCAGGTGCTCAACTTTGGGAATGAGAGTGATGGAGGTGGAATTTAAGTGAGAGGGGATGGAGCAGCTAGGGAAGCATTGATTCACAAAGGATTGGATATCCGGCCAAATAACACCCCAATGCTCTTGGAAGAAGAAGGGATGGAAACCATCTATACCCGGGGCTTTGAACTTTCCCATACTAAACACGGCACTATGAATTTCATGCAAGGCTGGAAGGTGAGAGATCTTAATGGTGTCACTATAGGAGAGAGTGTGGTTAGGGGAAGAGTGTAGCTCGGAGGTAAATAGGAGGGAGAAGTAGTTATTTATGTGGGAGTGAAGATGGAGAGGGGGAACTGGCTCACCCACCTCATTTATGAGGTTTTCAATGCGATTCCTTCTTCTTCTGATGATGACAGAAGTATGGAAGAACTTTGAGTTTCTATCCCCACAAGATAGCTAACTAACTCTAGATCTTAGAGCCCAGAAAGCCTCTTCTTGAGCATACAGGGAACTGATCTCCTCAGAGAGTTTGGCTTCCAAGATGTGAAGGAACTGGTTTGAGGGGTCCCGTTCTAAGGCTGCTTGGGTCCCCCCAAGTCTCCTAGCCAATCTGGAAGCTCTTTTGGTAGGGTTAGGGGCATTTTCTTTTTCCCAAGAAGAGATGATGGAGGATAAGGTAGAAAGTTTGGAGGGTAGAGAGTGGTTTAGGGTTGGCCACTGGGAGTTAATGAGCAGTCTGAAGGAAGGTTCGAAATACCAGAGAAGTTCCATCTTGAAGGCTCTTTGAGAGGGAATATGGGGATTAGAGGGAGAAGAGGAGAGCTTTATGGGAGCATGATCTGAGGTAGTTCTAGGAAGGTGAATAAAAGAGGAGTCAGGAAAGGTTTGAAGCCAAGAAGCATTGACCAGAGCCCTATCCAACCTCTGAAGGATAGGCCTTCTCCTGCATTTATTCGTCCAGGTAAATTTATTACCCGAATATCCCAGGTCAGTCAGACCACATTCAGTAATACAATGATGGAATCTATTAACACGCCTCATATTCAAGGGAACACCCCCTAGCTTTTCACTAGCACACAAAACATCATTGAAGTCACCAATAACCAACCACGGAATAGAAATATTAGAAGACATGTTTTCCAAATCAATCCAAGTTTCCTGTCTACGTCTAAAGTTGGGGCTAGCATATATTGCGGAGATAAAGAAGGAAAGGTCTGAGTTTATTACCTTCATAACACCATGTATAGCGTGAAGATCACTACCAAAAGCATGGAAGTCTAGCACAGCAGCGTTCCAAAGGAGCAGAACACCACCCGTCATACCCCGAGGTTCGGCAAGATAATAACTATCATACGGAAGACCTTTAATGATGTGCTCTGTATGAGCACGGCTAGTCTTAGTTTCAGACAGGAACAAAAGATCCGGCTTATGCTCCGAGATGAGATGATTGATGTTGGTACGAAAACCTTTTCGAGAGATACCTCTCGTATTCCAGGCAAGAACTATCATCGGTTCAGGCAAGGGGTTTTGGAAGTATATCTCCTTTTATAGTGTCACTTTAATTGATTTTTGCACTATTTTATCATAATACATTTTAACTAATGAAAATTACATTATAGTTATTAAAAAAAAATTGCAATTTTGGTGCTCCAACCATCAATTTATACTTTTAGTTAAGGCGATCATCTTACAATAAAATAATCGTAATTTCTATACATAAATTATCAAAGGTCGGAATATTCTGAAGTATGAACATAGTACTCCGATCCATATCTGTCATAAATGAAAATTAATACTTTTTATAATCATTGGAGAGGATACAATACTGTATTAACATTACCCAACAAAATGCCATCGATTTGGTTACGGAATACTTAGCTACAATGTATGAGGCCATCTTCTTTATTCCTTTTTAGGCGCTTGTTATTTTGTTTAGATTCCTTAGATGTATAAGTACAATGTAGCTGCCTAATTAGAGTTCTAATTTGGTAGCTGAGCTGATTTATTAACATATACTCGTATATTACTTGTACACCTACAATGAATTAGTATATTTTATAAATATTTTTTTCGCAACTAATGGCTTTAAGCTGATTAAATTTCTTTCTTATCTTCAAAAACTTATAAATTCTACGTACTAACATTAATCCCCATTTCAGTTATTTATTTTGATGAAATCCAGTTAAGCTATTCTATGATTAAATTCCTTATTCTATCCAATTTTGAGATCAATGAGATTAAGAATAAAAAAAAAATAATAAAAAAAAAAAATAAAAAAAAAAAAAACCTGAATTTTAGTCATATTTGGTGAATTAATTACGTCATTACGTGTGTTCTTGCATAATCGGTTTTTTATTTTTATTTTTATTTTTATTTTTATTTTTATTTATTTAGAAAAGGAATTCTTGCATAGTCTTACTTTTACTTTAATTGATTAAGTCAAAGAAGAGTAAGAATTTGTATGTGGCTAATAACTTGGTCCACAAATTTGTAATTTATTAATTAAAATTTAAAAAGGATGTACAAAAAGTAAATTATATTCCTTAAAACACTATGTTCCTATGTTGCCACGGCTGCGCTTCGATTATTTTTTCTTTGCTTTACTTGCTTTATTAGGCAATTGGATTGTGAATAAAGAATGTTGAGATGTCCGCAAATTTTGTCATTTTTTCTAAAATGCTTTTCTGTAATATTTTATTATGATTGGTTGTTTAGCTTTTCCTATTTCCCTTGATCTACACAACAACAACAATAACAAAAAAAAAAAAAAAAAAAAAAAAAAAAGGAAATAATAAATATCCAAAAAAGATTGTACTTCGTATTAAAAATAAAATAATACCTCCACTCATTTAAATATTAGAAAAACATATTCATGTGGCCTTATGCTATCATTAGATTCGTCTTACGTATATATATATATATATTTTTTAATAATTTTTAAAACTATTGTATTGAATAATATTGATAATTTTAATCACAATTTAAGTTTCTCAGACTTTTGTTTGTCCCACTTGCGTGATAATTATTTTCAATATATATATTTGAGTAATTGAATGTACATATAAAACTTCAACTATACTTTTTTTTAAAATTACTTGTGAAAAATTTCATACTTTGACATAAAAAATTAAATTTTATTCGTATTTTAGCAAATTTATTTAAAAATTATATATTGCATCAATTCTTAAATTTGTAATATTTTGAGTGTCATAATTATAATACTTTAACTGTATCATGTATTTACTTGTTATCGAATTAATCATAATACAATGTAATGATGTATAGATACAAATTAGTTGAATAAGTGATCAAACTTCTAATAAAGACCTAAAATCACAAGGTGACGAGAAGGGGGTATATATATATATTAAGGAATGATTTATAATTTATGACACAAGCAACTAAGCAAGAATTCAAAAGAATGTAACAAGTGATATTACTATTGCATTGATCAAACAATACATCCATGGATTATAATTTTATGTAAAATTCATACATTCACAAATCATATACTACAACTTTGCTTCAATACTTCAAAAGACTAGTCCCTTCAAACTTTTGACGTCTTCTCTTAATGAAATCCTCCGCTTTAGCATCAACATCTTCGTAAGCATTGTTTTTCCTACATTCATATTGCTGCGGTTGCATCGTCTTTGCGCTTCTACTACTACTACTATCACTTCTTTGTTGTTTCATCTTCAACGGCGATAAGACATGAGAGAAGTAGATGTTGTATTCATCTAACATACTCTCTGTCCGAACTACCTTACTTGATTTTGTGTACGACGACATCTTTAATCTAAATCACTTCAAAGATGATGATGAATGTGAATAATTAAGACTTATGAAAGAGTTTTGTGGTGTAAGTTTTATGAGAAAACCTTGGCCTTAGCTTGGAAGGCATATATATAGGTGTTGCTACATTATTCATTTAATTATATTGTTCTTTCTTAAGCACGTTTTACATATGTAAACATATGCATGTATGGTATAGGAATTTTATATTTACATCGATCATGCTTCTATAATTTTAACGTCTCATTCAACAAATCTCAAAGCATTATTATTATTTAAGTTTTTAGCTTAACTAATAACTAAATGATTAATGATCTTCTAATCAATGTACTGATGTAGTGAACTAGTGATATATACACGTCAGAATCTTTAAAGCATATGCTACATTATCTTATACATTTAGTATAAGATATAATCTAAGTGTTATAAATATATTGAAATAATAATAACTACGTATATGCATGTAAAGTAACTAGTAAGCTAAGGTTCCACGTATCTTTCTACACGGCGCACCAGCGTTTGGTCCCCCTTTCGGCTACAAATTCGGCAAGAGTTTAATCAGAAATTAAATATAAATAATCTAACTTAAGTTAAAGAAGATCCAATTAATCAATGGGATAAGAACGTCATAGAGTCGTATTAAATTAGACACTTTGTTATTTTTTATAGAGTATAAAATCAATGGGATAAGAAGGTCATAGAATCGAATCTCACCTTATCCTCCTTCCAAGTGAAATATTAAATATAGGGTAGGAAGAGAAAGAAATCTCATGTGAGGCGGTATAATAGATCGAGTATATAACTCATATCATAAGCTTAAACCATTATCTTAAACTTTTGATGAAAACGGTCATTTAACAATTATTTATTCGTTTAATAGAGCTAGTGTAGCTGCCTAATTAGAGCTTTACTAAATTCAGAGGCTTTTTTCTTAATCATACGTACACTTTGTCCATGTTTTTATGGTCGGCCTACTTTAAAAATTAATCAAATGTTTAATGGAAATTTTTTATTAACTTGATTAAGCAAAGATTTTGGATGCATTGGATGTGATCAGATATGTGACACCTCCCGCGTATCTAGCTTCAGAAACTACAAGTGGAAAGCCTTGAGTTTGTTTCAAAAAGGTTGTACAATACAATAATTAAGGGAATTCCAAAGATCACTTTATTTTTATGAACAAAAAACAATGCAAGAATCGATCACTTTGTTTTCTTCTGTTTTAAATTAATATTTAGGGGTTGTTTAGTTGGATCATTTAGAATGGGTTGAATTGGAGTTAGAATTCATTCTATCTATTTTCGTTTTTTAATTTTTAATTTTAATTTTAATTTTTTTTTGTTTAGTTTTTTAAGTAATGGAACCTTATACCCAAGGGGTTCTAACCCTGATTTATCTCATACCCCTAGAATCCCATACCCACCTCTCATATATATATTTTATACTCTATCACGCTTCCTCACACGAGAGCTCATTGAGCTTGAAACGTGGATGCAGCATATGCCTTCCTCATACTCATCGCTTAATATTCTACTTGAAAGTGGGGGTGGATGAGATTTGAATCCGTGATCTTTGTGTTATGTTAATTTCAATATCATGTTAGAGGATCAACTCAACCAAAACTTTAAGCTAATGGTTGAGACCCAGAAATATGTTTTACAGTCTGTCAATATTCCAACTTCCAACCATAAAACCAAACAACATTAAACTAGTATGAGTTTTAGAATTCGTACCTTCTTATTATTATGTGATTTCATACCAACCCATTCCAATTTGATGAACCAAATACCCCCTTAGAGGTAATAACTAACAAAACAACATTCTATGTTTAATAATTGCAGGTGATATGGCATGCATTAAGAAGCTAAGGGATTAGTGAAGGATCTTTGCAGATGATCACCTCAAATAGACTCCCATGCTTTTGAACCAACATCTCTTTGAAAATAACACTAATGTAGCATTTTGTCAGCATTAGATTAGATAAATAAGAGACAATATATACTCCTTGTCTTAAAAAACATACTCAACCAAAAATATAAAGCTGATAGTTGAGGCTTATGATTGATTTAAACTCTCTCACGCTCCCTCAATTGATAGCTCATTTGACTTGATGTGTACATGCAGCATGGGCCCACCATACACAACGCTCAATATTCCAATACGAAAGGAGGGATGCGTGAGATTCGAACCCGTGATCTTTGTGTCACATTAGTGCCAGCTGTGACTATTTTTTTTTTGGACAAGAGCAAAGGAACAAACAAACTAAAGAAAATTAAGCATATTGAGACGACAGCGATATCGTGTGCTTGTTTGACCTGGTCTCTCATAACCTTTAGGATGGTGCATCTTTTGAAGGAAGCACCCACCTCTTTTATCTCATTTACCATCCACGAAATCTCAATATCCTTACCTATGCGGTCTTGAAGGTTGTTGATGAGGGATGTAGAATCCGAGAGGACAAGGAGCTGAGTCCCTGTTTGCCCTTGGCACTAGCCCATTTCATAGCTTCCAAACATGCCCAAGATTCACACTATAGTGATGAATTTGCAGCCTCATGCCTTCCTCCTTCATCTGTGGTTCCTTCAAAACCATTTCCTATCACTGACCATCCAATCCCAGCCCTCTTGGTCCTTTTATCCCACGATCCATCCACTCCGACCAAGAAGGTGTCAAATATGTCTTTTTCTTATCCTAGTTGGACATTATTAAACCCAGGTGGAAGGAAAGGGCCTTCCCTTTCCTCATCTGCATTATTATAATGCTAATTTTCACTATGAATGAAGGTCTCGTGATCATGCATTGCTTGGTTAATGAATTCCGTAACCAAGCTTGCTCCTCCATTTGTACTATTGAAACTCCTTGCATTCCTCGTTTTCTAAAGTCCCCATAAGGTTGCAATAAACAAAGTCATACAGGTACTGTTCTTACCATCCTCGCTAGTGAACATCAGGATAAAAGATTGGATCGATCCATTCTCTCAAAGAATCGAACCTATCAGAATCAGAGCAAATTGCTAGAGAACTATTTCCCCAGACCTCTTTTCTAGAATACAAAACCTGAATAAGTGTTAGCTGTCTTCCGCCTCCACCCCACAATAGCCACGGGAATCGTTAATTTGGATATCCCTGCTGGCTAAATTCACCTTGACTGCAATTCCATTTTGGTAAAGCTTCCACAAAAATATCTTCCATTTTGGTTGGATGTTCATCCTCCATATAAGCTTTTCAAAATTTTTGTCCCTATTGTTGTGAGTACACCTCCATTTGAATCATCTTCTTGCATGAGGAAGTAGTAGCCCGTTTATACTGTATATTTTCCCGAGGGGTGAAACTTCCAGTAGATGAAATCATCCTTACTGGAGGAGAGGAGTTCGATTGATAATATGGACCTTGCGCTTTCCCAATCAAAGCATTCTCTTACCTTTCCTACCTTCCATGAAGTTGTTTCCCTATCAATAAAATCACTTACCTTCCAACTCATTGCGGCCCCTAGAGTTTGCCTGGAGTTAACTATCGGTGCCTCTCCATTGACCCATGACATACTTATGGCTTTAATATTGTTCCCATTACCAGTTTTCCAAGCAAACCCTTTTTTGAAAGCATCTATGACCTTTTGTAGACTTGAACTCCCCATTGGAGGGTTCCCTCTCCGAACATAAGGTATAGCCATCGAACAAATCCCACAAGGTTGCATCCCTCTGTGCACCCTAGATAGCAACAACTACAGATTTAAGTGCATCCTTGTTGCTTGTTTGAAAAGGAGGGCATCATTAAGAGTTGAGGCCCTTCTGATCCCTAGACCTCCCATGCTTTTTGGGAGTTGGGTGACCATCTTACTTACCCAGTGCATACCCTTATTCCCATTGTTGGACCACCAGAACCTTGTAATTAGAGAGTCAAGTTTGTTGGCGATGCTTTGGGGGAGCTTAAGACACTTCATAACATGAGCTGAGATACTAACCAAAACCGTGTTGATAAGGACCAACTTAGCAGCTTGTGACAGGCGCAGAGAAGCCCAAGATAAATTTTTTTAGAAGCCTTATACAACAAGTATTGAAAGGAGTGACGTTTCCTTCCCTGGATGTCTATTGGGGCTCCCAAATGAATCCCCATGTTGTCCGTTTCAGTCATAGCTAGAATCCTTCTCAGATCTAACTTTGTGCCATTATCAACCCCAGGTGAAAACTTGACATAGGACTTTTGTAGATTTAATTGCCGGCCTGAAGCTGTACCAAACCTATGAAGAATATCCCTGATGCACTTGCAAGCCTCCTCATTTGCTTTAAAGAAGAGCGTAGCATCATCCGCGAAGAATAGGTGGGAGATGGAAGGGGATCTCCTAGAGACCTTCAGACCTTTGAAGAGGTTAATATCCTCTGCCAGAGTTAACATTCTTAATAGAATGTCCATACAAAAGATAAAGAGGTAAGGGGAAAGGGGGTCCCCTTGCCTTAGACTACACTTAGGCAGAAAGTGTTTTGTGGTTTTCTTGTTGATGATCGCCTTGTAGATAATTGTCTATATACACTGTGATATCATTCTGATCCAGTGCTTTGAGAAACCATAAGCTTGCATCACCTTAATTAGGAACAACCAATCCACTATGTCATATACTTTTGACATATCAATCTTGACTGCTGTAAAATTCGAGCCCTTTTTTGAGTTAATAAGATGCAGTATCTCATGGCTCATGAGAATGTTATCTTCCATGTACCTTCCTAGAATAAAAGCATGCTGGTTCTCTGTGATCAATTTTGGGAGTACCACCTTTAGTCTGTTGAAAAGACACTTAGAGATGCACTTGTAAACAGTATTACAGAGGCTAATCGGTCTGAATTGATTAGCAAATTCTAGGACTTTGACTTTTGGAATTGGAACCAGTAGGGATTGGTTCCACACTTTGAGCATGTTTTCAGTTCTTAGGAATTGATGGACACTGTCCACCACTAGTTGTCCTACCTCCCTCCAGTAGACATGAAAGAAATCAGCAGTGAACCCATCCGGCCCCGGAGATTTTGAGCTGTGGATACTAAACATAGCCTTTTTAATTTCTTGGTCCGTAAAAGGCTTGTCAAGCCATTCTTGATCAGTACCAGATAAATTAGGAATATCCAATTCCATGAGAAGTAGGTCAATGTTTTCTCCATGATTAATTTTGGAGACTGACCTATAAATATCTTTAATTGAGGTCAAGACCACCTCTTCCACCTCCTTTTGCCCTTCAACCCAAGTATCATCCTCATTCCTCAAGGTCACAATCTCATTGTGTAACTGTCGTTGTTTTACTTTCCTGTACATTGTAGGAGTTGGGCAGTCACCATATTTGGTCCGGTTTGATTTCATTTGTTGTTTCCAGAATTCAAAGCTAAGCTGGTTCTCCGAAATGATCTGATTTATTAGTTTAATGTACCCTTCTCCTTCCTGAGCCGAATTGATATTCATTCCTGAGGTATGTGGATCCTTTGTTACTTTTCTCCAATTAACACCCTAGAGCTTTTTGTTTTCCACACACTAGTATTGAATTTTCGTTCTTACTCCCGAGAGTTTCCTTGCTACTTGGAACATAGGAGAGCCATGAATTTCCACCTTTGATTCCCTTTCCACAATTTCCTTAATTTCTGTGAAGCGAAGGCACCAATTTTCAATTTGGTACGGCCTATTAAAATTATGAGAGTTTCTCTTTGAGTTGTAGGTGATAGCCGCATGATCAGAACAAATAATGGGTTCATGCACTACTATCCCATCCGCGGAGTGACGGAACCATTCCTCCATTATGTAAGCAAGATCTAATCTCTCCAAAATTAGATCCTTTCCTTCCCTTCTATTGTTCCAAGTAAACCTTGCATTGGCCCTGAGAAAGGAACTTTAGTAACATTGCTACTAAATCTCCAATCTAAGAAGGAGTTAATCCCTCTTATTTGGTTCGAGCCCCCCCACTTTGTCTGAACCACTTTCTACTTTGTTAAAATCTCTAATTACTAGCACATTTTTTAACTCTTCCAATATCCATTGGAGTTGTTCCCAAACAATTGTCCTATTCTCTACTTGGGGTTCGCCATAAAGAAACAAGACATACTTTAAATAAACTTCCATTACCTTCATAGATTTTACATAGGATGAAGTTTTTTGTAGCATACAAGCATTCCACTACACCATTAGACCAACCTAAAACTAAAAGCCCTCCACTACTTCCTTCCGAATTGCAACCAAAAATTGAAGTAGGGTGCAACATACATAACTTACTAGCCGCATTAACAATATCCATCTTAATTAGTTTCCGAGATAAACAAAAACAAAGGTAACTTCGATCGGTAGAGCCACACTAGATAGGGAATTGCAAGGGAGTGTGGGTCATTTAAGCCCCTACAATTCCACGCCACCACTTTCATATTCCATTTGTAGACTGAACTTGGTCAGCCGCCTCACCGTTTGAAGAAATCTTCTGTGATTCGAAGATAGAGATTTGCAAGTCAATGTCCATGTGATGTGACTATTATTAAGGATCAATACAACTCAACTAATAAAAATTTAAATTAATGATTATGGGCCATCGTTAGCTTATACTCTTTCAATATGAAGGGATGATATGTATATATAGTTTGCAATTGATAAAACTGTTTATGTTCTATAGAAAAAAGAGGTATTATATATTATTTCGTGTACAATAAATTATCTTACATAAAAATAAGATATACATCATCAATTAATCAACAAATCACTGTATGTCCATAGTCCAACATTTTTATGAAATATACATTAAATTCATGCATACATGCATGGTTTACACATTATAATATACTCATTTAGAGTACGATTTATAATTAGTATGGTTAGACTTCCAAAGGCTAAGCTCAAAATTCTGATGCTTCTTCCTAATAAACTTCTCAGCTTCAACATCAACATTTTCATAATACCCCTTTTCAGTAACTCCCTTACAACCATTGTGCTGGTAGTAGTGGTTGTGTGGCCTCGCCGTGGTTGCTGTGTTCTTATGCTTAGCATTCGGCTGCTTATTCTTCTTCAACGGCGATAAAACATGAGAGAAATAAATCTTATTTTCATCTAACATACTCTCTGTCCTAACAACCTTGCTCCATTTTCCGAACAACGACATTTTCAATTAATAAATTTATCAAATGAAAAATTAATCAACCCTTTTCTCTTAAATGAACTAATTGTGTTTGTAGGTTTAGTTGAAGGATGAGGAATCAATGGATCTTCAACGGTCTATTTATACAATTATACGTGTATTTTTTTTGTTCATGTATTAATTAATTTTTTTTTTTAGAGAATATAAGTTTTTTTTTTTTTTTTTTTTGACAACCAGAGAGAATATAAGTTGAACGTACGTACACGCTTTGGATTTCTGTATCTACTATGAGAATTTTAAGCAGTCCTACGTATAAACTTTTTTGACATTTTAATAATTTTCATATGCCGCTATTAATTTTTATTAAATTTAAAAAGATCGACTTAATTGCCAAATAATCACGCTAGTATATGTATGTATATCAGTATATGCTATTCAGAATCTTCAAAAGTAAAATGAATTATTGTTAATTTCTACTTTGGGCTACATTAGATGCATTATAATTTATAAGTGTAAAGTCTTGATGCGCTTATTACAAAAATAAGGTTTAATTAGCCTAATTTTGTGTGCCGTGATTAAACTAGCCGTGGTCCGCCTTCTCTGAATTCGATCTGCTTTTGGAAATTGCCTTGTTTTAGAATTTTATAATGTATGTGATGGTTTATTAGTTCAACTTTGTTGGCTAAGCTAATTGCTTATTGGCTTCAAGGTATAATTTCCAGCTTTTTTTTTTTTTTTTTTTTTTTTTTTTTTTTTTTTTTTTTTTTTTTTAATAGCAAAAATATTTCATTAATTTAAAGTCATACGACATCTACAATATAGATTCGACGTTAACAAATACATAAGATATTGAATCAAATAAAATTTTCCTTCATAAAAACTACGATCGTCGAGTAAATCTTGCAGTGTGGAACATCTCCTGTTTATATCGCTGGAAAATACAACCTTGTTGAAGAGACAATCTAACGATCCTTTGTAGCCGTGACGATGTTTTTCTTCCGATTCATCTGTCTGCATTCGAAAACTTGATAACTTTTTCACCAACGAAATAATTTCACGAAAATCCATTAGATCTAATATCATGGATTCAAAACTAAGAAATTTCTCCCCCGAAAAGAGGAGATAAACCTTGTCTTTCGAAAGAGGTCAGAAACCCTTTCTTTCGAGGGAGAAAATTAAAGTTCCTCCCAAAAGGAGGAAACATTATTAGAAAACCTAAAAAAGCTTAAAAGAAACTAGGATTGGGGGTTTTCCACCGGTTAAAACTGATGAAAGCCCCTTTAAAAGTCAACAGTGGAGGCTAGGGTTTTGGAGAGAGGAAGGAGGAGAGAGGAGAGAGAGAGGAGAGAAATTATCAATCCGTATTTGAGTTACTTTTAGGTATAATTTCCAGCTTTCTATCATACATGTGGATGTGGTGTAAAATTGTAAATAAAACCTAAATTTATAGCTAATTAAAATTGTATAGGATAGCTCCCGTTGAACTATCGCCCAGCCCCCAGGGTACGCACTCACTGCCAAGAAAGCAATTAAAGGAGGGCTCACTAGCCCGGCAGAGTCAGCCCGTAGGGCTGATCAGGCTGAACTCTCCACAAAGGAGATGGTACGCCTATAAATAGAGGGTAAAGTACAACGGAAAGGGGGTAAGACAATTAAGTCATTATACTTTCTACATCTCTCTAAGCACACTTTCTCTCTCTAAACACTCTCTAACTTAAGCTTCGGAGGGGGGTTCCTCGAGCCACCCCCGAGGGCAGTTTACGTGTGCTGCCTTGTATAGGTAGTTGACAGGGCCCAGTTCGCCCAGCAGAATCCTTGAATCCGCACCTGGAACAAAAATATTTATTTATTTATTTTCTTAATGCATGCTAAATTGCAGGTGATTTAGCATGCATTAAGAAGCTAAGTGAATTGTCTATAAAAAAAATAAATAATGATCAATAGTGAAGATTTTCGGGAATGACAACCTGAAATAGACTCCCATGCTTTTGAACCTATCTCTTTGGGAATAACACTGATGTGGCATTGTGTCAGCATTAGATTAGATAAGAGACTATATATGTGTGTTAAAGGACAAATTCATCAATCAAAAACTTAAGCTCATAGTTGAGGCTTGTGATTTATTTAGACTCTCTCACGCTCCCTCACTTGATATACCATTAGACTTGACGTGTAGCTTAGATACATCATGGGCCATCATCTATTATTAACAATGGAAGGATAAGTGAGATACGGATCCGTGACCTTTGTGCCACGTAGGTATCGATGGGACTGACTATGATAATAAAGGATCAACTCAACTAAAATGTTAAACTAATGGTTAAGGCCCATCATTAGCTTATAAATATGAAGGGATTGATGATATGTATACATAGGTGTTGAATTTACAATTGTAAAAGTTGTTCATGTTTGATAGGAAAAAAGAGGTATTATATATTATTTCATTTACAATAAATAATAAATTATTGTACGAGTACATAAGAATAAAATATAAAATATACATAAATTAATCAACAAATCACTGTATTTCCAAGATTGTATGAGATATACATTAAATTCATGCATGCATGCATGGTTTACACATTATACTACCTCCATTAAATGCTATGTGCAACTTTGGAATATTTTATATCTCACAAATAATACCCCAAAGTTGCACATAACAATTCGGAGGTAGTATATAGTTTATAATTTATAATTAGTATGGTTAGACTTCCAAAGGCTGAGTTCAAAATTCTGATGCTTCTTCCTAATAAACTTCTCAGCTTCATCATCGACATTATTTTCATAACACCCTTTTTCAGCAACTCCCTTACCACCATTGTGCTGGTTGTAGTGGTTTTGTGGCCGCCTCGCCATGGCGGTGTTCTTACGTTCAGAATTCTGCTGGTTGTTCTTCTTCAAGGGAGATAAAACATGAGAGAAATAGATCTTATTTTCATCTAATATACTCTCTGTCCTAACAACCTTGCTCCATTTTCCGAACAAAGACATTATTCTCAACTAATTGTATTTGTGTATGTTGATTTAAGTGAAGGATGAGGAAATAATGGACCTTCAAAGGCCTATTTATACAATAATTATACGTGTGTTTTTATGTTCATGTATTTTATTCTATTAAAGAATATAAGTTGGACACGCTTTGGATTTCTAAATGACTATATCTACTATGAGAATTATAAGCAGCCCTACATAACTTTTTGACGATTTAATTTTAATAATTTTCGTATGCCGCCATTAAGTCTTAACAAATTTTATTAGATCGACTTAATTGCCAAATAATCACGCTAGTATATTAGTATATATACCGATATACGTACGTAATTACATATGTGATGCTATTCAGAATCTTCAAAAGCAGATTGTAATATCGTTAATTTCTACTATATGACATAATATGCGCTACATTAGATGCATTATTTCTTACCTTATCCTATCCTACCTTATAAAAAGTATAAGATTACTCTTATGAATAGTGTAATTCTTAGGATTTGTGTGGAGATGAATAAATCAAGGAGGCATAAGGTGCAATCAATGAGGTGAAGATTTTGACCACTTTAAGAAAAGGGTTGACTTCAAATCAGCATATCTCTCAATCTAGGAAGGATTTTGAGATGATTCTAGTTAAAGGTGATAGCTTATCTCAAGAGTTTTCCAACGACTTAGTGATAAGCTCAAATTGGCCAAGAAACGAGGAAGATATGACTGTTTTACGAGAAACTGTCCAGCGCAAGAATTCGGAGCGGGCGCTCCTCTCTTGAGGAGCAGCTCGCTGCTCTTTCGAGGCTCGTTTTGGCTATTTTCTTCTAGTTTATTTTTGAAGCGGACACACTTGTTATTTGGAGCGCCCGCTCCATTGGGTTTCATGGGGTTACTCTGTTTTACGGGCTCGATGTTCTTTGTGTGGCCATGATTAACTTTCTCCTCCCTCTTGATTAATCTTGGCCTTTGATTATCTCCTAATACCTAGACTATATATATATATTGCTTTAGATCTCTTATTTAATTATTCACAAACATTAAACACTAAGAAAGGGTTTGAGAGAGTTTGTGAGGAGCATTTGAATTCCATACAATTCATGCTTGTAATTCTTGATTTCATTCATCATCATTACTACTCCAGTGCATGGGTAATTTTTTTCTCCCGGTTCTCGGGTTTTCCCACGGTAACATTGTCTCACTTTTACTTGCTTTAATTTCTTCATGGTTGTTCTTAGTTGTTGTGCTTGCTTGTTATTCATTGTTGTAGGTTGATTGCAATTAATTAGTTTGAGCCCTTAATCCTTTCAGTCTTGTCAATTATATCCTTTAAATATGAATATTTACATATAAACCCTCATTAATATGTAAAAAAATATTATTAATGAAAAGAGTTTGGACAATTATGCCCTAAAAATGTTTAATTACATATTTTAATTTTATCATTAATGTTAGTTGCCTTGGACATTTATACCCCTAAACATAATTGTTTACATATCAACAACTAAATTTGCTATTTAAGGCCAAACCGGAAAAAACTTCCAAATAAGGTTAGGTATGGTGCGTGCATCGCACGCGTTAGCTACCCTAGTTACTCTAAAAGGTTGAAATATTGCGATAATTTTTTTTAATACCATCAAAGATTCTATGCTAGATTATATCAAAAATGGCGGAACGTTGTAATTAACAATTAAATTAATTGGTTAATCAGTTGCATACTTTACGCCTCATAATATGGTCAGCAACATCATGGTAGCAAATTAACAATATCACCAATTCTCAATTCAAAAGCAAAGTTGAACATGAAACATGATGTCAATACATTACACTTATGTTTATGTATACAAAAATGTTTAACCAACATGAAGAATTATAAAAAATGGCCCTAACACATAGAATTCTCCTACAAAAAAAATGTTTAAAAAGGTCTTTGCCCTATAACATTTCCAGGAGGATAATAATTGCACGTAATAAAAGTGCCTCCATTTTGACACCTTTCTTTGGCACACCCAACACTTTGTGTATCTTTCCAAACAATTTGTGTGTAATGCCCACACATTTCTTTGCAATTATTAGAACCATAATCATAATTGGGCTTTTCACCTGCCCATAAATCCACAGCTTCAGTTGGGCTTAATTCTTTAGGACTCATTGCAATATTCTCACCATATATTGGGTTGTTTGAGTGTTGCAATTTGCAATCTACTGCCCTCTCTTTAGCATACGATCTAGCAAAGGTTGCAAGAGTCTCGTTCCAAACTAAAGGGGGTTGCAATGCCGCAAGACGGGCTGCATTGGTTGGTGCAAGATATTGAAGTTTCCAATCGAATAGGGATGAAGCCCAACATATATGGGTCATGGTTAGCCCACTTACCAAAACACTGGCTAAGAAAAGATTTAAATTAGCCATTGTTTTGGGTGAGTTTGAAACTAAGGAGGGTGTGAAAATGAAAAGATATGGAAAAAGTTAGAAGAATTATGTATGTATATAGGTGGGTTTTGTTTGTAAGTTATTTTTTTTTGGTTAAAAATAGTATTGATGGTGCTTAAACATAGGGATTTCCTGTAAAATTTAGATATATGGACCATAATTTGGCATTCTTTTTCGTTAAAATGAGAATTTTAGCATCTTATAGAAGTTGAGCGCGCTTTGTTTAACTTATCAATATTTGGTGATATTATATTCTATATATATATATATATATATATATATATATATATATATATATATATATACACACACACATACACACACTCCATTTTTATTGTAATACTTTTTCAGTTGACAATAAAAGATATACGAAGTACTTAGGAAGTTAGGAATATATCACAACTAGATGAAAGCCCGTGCAATGTACGGAATTTTAATATATAATTTCAAAAACAAAATAAAACAAAAAAATACTCCATAAATTTCTTAGTTAGATTCCAACACGCTTTTGTAATTATATGATTCAAATTACTATTTAATTGTTTTAGACAAAAATAAAAATGAATTAAATTGCTATTACTTATTCAAAAAGTCTAAGTTTTAATTTTATTTATATACTTAATGAAGTGACCTTATTCATAAGGAGTTAGTTACCTAATATGTCATCTGTCTTTTATATTATTTTTTTTTATTTTTAAATAATTTAAATTCTGAATCACTAACCGTTATTTTTTACATTAAAATTAAATTCTCAAATCTCATTCGGCTTACATGGCAATGAAATTTTTAATTTTAAAATAAAATATAAATTTCTTTTAGCCCGTTTATACGTTTAATTTTGATAAAATATAATAATGAATTAATTTTTTGTGATAAATATTAGTTTTTTAAATACGATTTTTATTTAGGATTAGTTTTATTCAAGTTAATTTTTTTAATTATCATAATTCTACGTGGAAGTTTTTAAAATCATGATCTTATGTGGGTGGCACTTTTTTTTTGAAAAAAAAATATATTATTAGGTGGTGCTCTAATTTTTTTTTTTTTAAAAAAAACAAAAACTTACGTGACTATCTAAAAATTCGGGATAAAACTCCCCTTTATATACTTCGTATAATCGTACATAATATAAGTGCGTACCCCCGAGCGATGTCCCGGTTAAATCCATATTTTATATCCCTATGTTTTAAAAATCCTTACATTAATTAGCTACTTGTAGGATTATTATATGCAAGGAATAAAAATACATTATCACTAATATCTATATCCATCCACGTTTGAAACTTTAGTTGCTTTAAATGTTCATATAATTGGATGAGTAAATTAATTTTATGGTTCCATTGTCATTTAATAATTTGAAAGTAAGTCTTCAGCTCCTAGACATTTTTTTAGATGATTGCCTATCTGGAATTTTAATAGGATATTGATATATTGATTGATACTCCCTCAGTTTCCTATCGATAGTCCCTTTTGGGCATTTTTCACTAGAATTGATAAACACAAATAAGAATAGTAAAAGTACATTGAAAAAGTAAATTGACATTGGGTTTGGGTATGCAAAAAAGTAAAGAGAGAAAGTAATAAAAAATACATGAGAAAACAAAATTTACATGGGAAAGTTAAATCTGCACAAATATTGTTGCAAATTAGAGGGAATTTTGGTAAAAAAAATAATTCTACCTCTATTACAGGTTATATGCAACGTTAGACATTTTCCCTCTCTGCTTTATGTCAAATCGTTGCACATAACTTGTAATGGACGTAGTATTAATGGTTGTTGGAAAAGGCAAATGGGGTGAACATTTTGGGACTAAAATTTGCCCATAAAAGACTATCATTTGGGGACGGAGGGAGTATAAATTAAATTGAATTAAGGTTTAATAAGTTTAGTTTTGGAAATCATTAAAAGTTACTCCCTCCATCCCTTTTTTACATTCCTGCTTTCCTTTTTGGGTATTTCAAAATTACGTTCCTACTTTCCTTTTTTAGTAAGTAAATTTTTACCAAATATCTCAAATTATATTATCCATATTTTTTTTTAATTAATGCTTCTCTATTTTCTCACTCTTATTTTCTAATTTTCACTCTTATTTTCAAAATCCATGTGCATCAATTTAGATGAATATGATTGGTCCTTTTTTTCAACCAAAAAAGTTATTGGTCCTTTTTCTTTTCAAAGGATTGATGACATGTGCAACATTAAATATTATTCTATCTTTGTTTTACTCAAAGACATCAATTAATGTCTTATAATTCCCATTGTACTTTGTTTTATTGTTCTTTATTTTATTCCAAGTTCTTTAATTCCCGTATAATTTTACAAATAGGAATGTAAAAAAGGGACGGAGAGAGTATGAAAGTTTAGGAAAGTTAAGTTTAGAAAAAAATAATCAATGCATTTTAATCAGTACCTAAAAATAAGTTAAGTGAAAAAAAAAATCAGCTTTCAACAAAATTAATTTTAGTTTGGTCAATTTTAATTTTAATGGATAAATATCCAATTTCATTGCTTTCGTATTGGTATAATTTTTTTTTTTTTAACATTGATATAATAGTCATTGATAGTACGAACTACATATATTTTAGGCGAAATTGACCTCAACACTCAGAAGTATGACTTAGGGCCTGTTCTCATTGACTGAACTCAGCTGAACTGAACTGAACTGAGCTGAGCTGAGCTGAACTGAGCTGAGCTGAACTGAACTGAACTGAACTGAAATGAATATTTTATAAGAGAAGGAAATCAGGAGCTAGATTGAACTGAACCGAACTGAGCTGAACTGAACTGAACTGAACTGAATTTCAACGTAAGAGAACAGGCCCTTAGGTGTACTGAGCACCCTGAACTTTGCGTAGTAGCAAAACACCACCAACTATGATGTTAGGTGCAACGCGTGACATAAATGAAAATTTCTGGCAACTTATTTGAGCGAGATGATGAGGTGAATCATCACTCTCTAGAATAGTTATGTAGTCTTCCATCCACTTAGCACACACGGATTCACCTACGATGAAATAAGTGGTTGGAAATTTTCATTTAAGGCACAAGTCGCAGCTAACACCATAGCTAGTGGTTTTTTGGATGCTACGCATAGTTTAGGGTGCTCACTGCACCTAAGCCATAATTCAGAGTATTGCGCCCAATTTTACCTATATGTAAGTATGTTATTATAAATTTCGGGTACATGAATTGAATGAAGGAAGCATATTTTTAATTACTCTATATGATTAGAGAGACATAAATTTGCTCGGCCATGTTGTAATTTTTAATTTGCTCGACAATAATTTAGTGTAGCAAAAAATTGAGGGCGAAATCTGTTGAAAATAAATTTGACGGCAAAATAACTTACAATATATTATAAATTTATTGCACCATATATTTTATTGAAGCTGGTTTGCCCGAGTGGTTAAGGGGGCAGACTTAAGATCTGCTGCACAATAAGTGCGCGTGGGTTCGAACCCCACAGCCAGCATTGTTTTAGCTCGCCTTTTTTAAATTCTTATGGATGTTTGGTTTAATTTGCAATTATATATTTTTCCTATTTTGGATGTTAAGGTATAAAATGAGCAATTAATATATGTGTCTTGATAACAAGAGATTTGGATGCTGTCTAGAAATTGCCCAAGACACACATAATATATAACTTAGTACAATTTTTATTTATTTATTTTGGCCTACATGTTTAAAACTTGTTAAATATACATCACAGATTACATCCTGGCCATTTGCCAAGCGCAAACTTTTGATGTCTTTTCTTAATATATTCCTGTGCTTTTGCATCAACATCTTCATCATGTTGCTGTTGCATCATTTCCATTCTTTTGCTGCACTCGGCCTTCGGGTTTATCTTCTTCAATGGCGCGAGGACATGGGAGAAGTAGATGTTGTATTCATCTAATATACTCTCTGTGTGAACTATCTTACTTGATTTTGTGTAAGACGACATTTTTTATCCGACCTTTTTTCACTTGGGAGATGATGACTGTGTATATGTATGTATTGTGAGTTTGTGACTAATAAGAGTATTGTGGTGTATATTTAGATGGTTGATACAAAACATTCAACTTGAAAGAACCAATATATAGGGTGTTTTGACTGTTGTCAGGTAAAATTTAACCTTTTAATTTTGCATGTGCTATAATTCATGCATTAAAATTTTGAATGAATTAAGCACATTTTTCATTTGTAGATAATGGCATGAATAACTTTTTTATAATTTCTCTCGTATTATGATAAAGTTTCAAAATCTTAGAATGCATTTAGTTTTAACTTAATTGGTTAATGAAATAATGGTCCCCTAATCTATTGACATATACATGACATACACGTAAGAATCTTAAATACATAGTACTATGCATTAGCTAATATGACTATCAATCTATGTGAATAAAAATTACTAAGAATATAATGAACCGACTATATCAAATTGTACAAGCATTATGTTTATAATATTTATAATTAATAATGAAGTGGAGGTATTACTACGGCATATAGTAAAGTTAAGTATGTTATAATACTATATAAAAATATGGTTATAGGCTTATAGCATATTTTAAGGCTTAATAGAATAATACTTGTAATTAGTATCTATCAAAGTATAGTTACAACTATTTAAAAGTATATGGTTCCTTGCTTCGTCGGAAAAAGTATGGTTTTTTAATTTGTTCTTTTACAATCTCGTCTTCAGCTTAATTGGTTTGGATTATCTTAAATGATTGTTGTATAGGAGCCTAATTTAAGTCCCCCATATTGCTAGGAATGCAAAGCTGATTGACTCATTCGATGGGCGCAATTCTAGTGTGTTGAAGCATAATGGTTTTGATGATGAGGAACTTGAACTACAAGCAAACTCAACTAATAAACATTCTCTAGTGTGTGATTAGTCAAGGTGCAGATTGATCTTGGTGATTGAAGAACCATCTGAAACTAAGAAGACTTGAAGAAGATCTTTATTGAAGAAGTTAAACAAATCAGAGGAAAAGTTCTCTAACAAGAACTAAGTTCCCTAACAGGAACCTGAAGACGAGCAGTTTAAGTTCTTTGGTGGAACTTGATATGCTTGGAGCCCAAGTAATTTACCTGATCAAAGCACGACGCATCAATAATAGTCAAGGTTTTATCTTAGAAATTATTGTTAATATGTTAAGTAGGTTAGGGCACGAAATTTATTAGAAACGTGATAAGTTTGCTTGGTAAATAATATAATTATGGAAAATAATAAAAGATAGATTTTAGGAAAAGATTTTCTAAAAAGATTATTTTCTCTAAAGTCGGTTTGTTAAAAAGATAAGTCTTCTTAATAGATATCTTTTTAAACTTATTTTCGGAAAAGATTTTATTCCACTTGATTTGCAAAAACCGTGTTTAAAAGATAAGTTAAGTTAACATATTTATCTTTTTAGAAAACCTACTATCTATAACGAGTGTTACTTGTATAATAGTAGAGAGCAAAATGATTTAGGTTTTTGTGAGTTTATGCGTGGAGAAATCACAGTGCTTTAATTGAGTAAGTTTACCAAGCTTCTAACTTATCATATTAGTTTCGGATTTCGTGCATTGCTTACCTATCATACTAGGTGTCTTATGTTTGTATTGGTCGGGTTATTTGGGTGATTTTATAGTTTGTGTTACATACAGTTTTGTGTTAGCTTCTAGGTGAGGCTGTGAGTTTTGTACTGGGGTGGTACGAGTATTTGTGCTTTGGTAGTACGTGTAGTACTTTGGTGGTACGAGTGAATCTAAGTGTGGTGCTTAGATTGGGTAGGATAGGGTCCTATCAAGTAGCAAGTCCAGTGAGGAACTTGTGAAATAAAGGTCCGTGTCTAATAGGTTGTAACTTGGTGTTTGCCCTATTATAGTGAAGTGTTTTGTGTTTGAAATCCCTAAGGTAGGGTCGAGGTTTTACTTCCAGTAGGGTCCTGGAAGGTTTCCTCGTAAAATCTGTGTGTTTTATTAAGTTCCTATTCGCATTGTTTATTTATCCGCAAAATAGTCATTAGGAACTCTATACAATTCACCCCCCCTCTTGTATTAATCGTCTCAACTAACATAGTGTGGAGTCCAATTAATGTAAAATAAAGTCAAAATTAAATGTGCCAATCAATATTTAGTTTTTATTAGAGCTTCTTCTTATCAATTTCTTATAATTTTATTAAACTATTAAAATTCACGATATTATTGTTGAAGATAAGGTGGTCTAGTCATTATATATTTTATATAGTTTTGCTCTCTTCATTTTTCCCACTAAATAGCCTAGTTTTATTATTACTCCAATTGTTCATTTCTTAAACCACAAACTCTTCTCTTTTCTATTCAATATAAAGAGGATTCACTCACACCATCTTTCTAATTGGACATATATATTGATCTATTTAGGTCTTTGACCTGAGGTGAGTTGATATAAATTAAAGTAGAATAATGAGGTGAATTGAACTAAAATACACTAAAAATTAGTTCAATTGAACATAGCATTAATCCACTTTATACAATATAATATCTGACATTTTTTTTATGACCACATATATATATGAACTTCTCCAAAATTACGTGTTAATTAATGAACGAATGTGATTTATAAACTCCATTAATTTTTTTTAGATGCATCACTTTTGGATTCATGGATCATATATAGGCAATCCTTAGCTAGAATAGAGAGATATAAAATGAAAAGAAAAGATGACTCATTGGTAGGAAAGAAATAGAGAAAATTTACCAGCAAAAAAGGAAAGCAATGCATTTAAATTGAACTTACATTTATAAAAAAAGTGATGCATCTAAAAAAAAACAAATGAAGATATATATATATATATATACATATATATATTATGTGTATATATATATATATATATATATATATATATATATATATATATATATATATATATATATATATATATATATATATATATATATATATATTCTTTCTTTTTTTTTCTTTTTTTTTTCTTTTTTTTTTTGGGAAAAGGACATAGTAATTTAAAATTCATTTAATTGGATCGTTGAATTCCTGAAATAATTAATCTTGATACTTTTTTTTTTTTTTTTTTTTTGACAAAGATTCCTAACAAATAAACAAGAAAACTAAAAGGACCAAGAAATAAAATTACGGGTGCGAGCCTGTGTTGCAAGCCAGTGAGCCGGCGAAACCCAAGAACGAGGAATCTTCCGAATCCTGCAGGCTATAAGATCCTGAGCTTCCTCCCGAATTGACCTTAGTAACCAAAAACAGGAAATATCATCCGAACTCGCATGGGTAAGAAGAGAGACCATCTGGGCACAATCGGTAAACAACTGAAGTCTAACAAACCCTCTATGCTTAGCAGACCGAAACGCCCATAAACAAGCTTGAAGTTCCGCCTGAAGAGCGGAAGCCGTTCTCAGGGCACGAAGACCACCTATCAACACCTAATCTGAAAAGAGATCTCGGAAAACCCAGCCTATGCCAGTAGTATTATCGTGAGCATTCCAGGCTCCATCCAGGATAAGACAACAATCCAGAGTATCCGAGACAGAGCCCCGTATCCAACCGGAACTCAGAGGCGAACGATTAACTCTATGATCTGGACTGGTGGGAAGCAGACGTTGAAAGCAGGCTAATGCCTCCGAACCCCTAGAAACCCATTCTTCAGCTGAACTCAGTACCAAAGATGGAGAAATAACTGCGTGGCGAAAGACTTTGTGATTACGGGACAACCAGACGGCCCACATTAAGGAGATAAAATATGACAGATCATCCCATCGCTTGGTCTTCTTGAAAGAAGTGACTATGTCAGTGAACCAAACATGGAAGGGAGTATCATTCAAAGTAGCCTGGGTGAAGGAGAGCGGACCCTGAACCAGCAATCCTGAAGTAAAGCCGCAGTCCCGGAATAAGTGAGCAGTCGTTTCGCAATTTTGATGACAGAAAACACAAACAGGAGCTACAGGGATGCCTCGCTGACTAAGATGACTCGTGAGAGGTAAAGCATCATGTAACAGCTTCCAAACAAAAATTTTCAGCCGAGGGAGAATAGAAATTCCCCAAAACTGTTTCCACCATAAATCTGGAGCCGGAGAGCTAACCACAGAGGCCAGGGAACTGCGAACCAAAAGGGCGTAAGCCGTTTTGGTAGAAAACCGACCATCCCTAGTATATTTCCAGTAAACAAAATCGTCCATGACACAATGGGGCCTTTCAAGCGAAAGGATACGTTGAGCAGACGAAGAATCGAACAAACGATGAACCAAGGAAGTGTCCCACGCGTGTGTACGCGGATCAATGATAGATGAAACATGGGTCGGCAAAGACGACCCAACAGCCGAAGCCTTAAAAGAGACAGAACCCCCTGGAGCCCAATTATTCTCCAGGATACGAATATTAGTACCAGAACCTACCTTCCAAGCCAGGCCTGCGGACAAAACTGACATACCATCCATAAGTCCTCGACACCCCCATGAGGATCTAGAAATACCTTCCGTTCGGAACGGATTAAGAGAAGGGTATCTAGAGAGAAGGGCTCTTGAGACTAGAAGCTGGGGATGAAGATGAATACGCCAACGCTGTTTGGCTAGGAGAGCCGAATTTAACAAAGAAACACTTCGAAGACCTAAGCCTCCCATACCTTTAGGAAGGTGCAACAGTGAAGCAGAACGAAAGGCCAGGCCTTTAGAAGAGGAAGAAGAGCGCCACCAAAAACGAGACAAGAGACCATCAATACGATCAGCAATGGAAGACGGAATCTTGAAGACTGACAGAACATGATTGAAGGAGGCAATCAGAATCGAATTGATAATAACCAACTTAGCTGCCGCCGATAACCTCAAAGAAGCAAAGTCCGAAAGTCGTTTGGCTACTGAGTCCAAAAGGTGACCAAAAGCAGCAACCTTGCTACGCCCCAAATCCACCGGTAAACCAAGATAAGAATCTAAGGAGTCCCGACTATGAAGTCGCATGCTTCTGGTTAAAAAATCCCTATAGTCTGATGGAGTGTTCGGACTGAACTTCGCAAAAGACTTTTGAAGATTAATCATCTGACCGGACATCTCACAAAAATCTTTAAGCAATAACATAATCTTTTCACAAGATGCTGGGGAAGCTTGGAAAAACAGAAGAGAATCATCAGCGAAAAAAAGATGAGAAATAGACGGTGCCCTCCTGGAGATTCGAATGCCTTGAAATAATGAAAGGTTCTCTGCTCGGCGAAGCATAGCTGAAAGGATCTCCATACATAAAACAAATAGATACGAGGAAAGAGGATCGCCTTGACGGAGACCACAAGAGGGATGAAACTTAGAGGAAGGGTCGCCATTAATTAAAACTTGATAAGAAACAGTAGAAACACACTGACGAATCAGCTGAATTCAATAAGGAGGAAACCCGAACACCTCTAAAACCTTTTCCAAAAAATCCCATCTGACACGGTCGTATGCCTTGTTCATCTCTAGCTTTAAAGCCGCATAAAAAGTCTTCCGGGCCTTGGAGTGGTTCATGTAAGAAAGAACCTCATGCGCAATTAAACAATTATCTAACATGAGCCTACCTGGTACAAAAGCATTTTGGCAAGACGAAATCAAATGCGGCAAAACCTGACGAAGCCGGCCCGTTAAACATTTAGCGATGCATTTGTACAGGACATTGCACAGACCAATAGGACGAAACTGTGAAACCAATTCTGGGCGTTCAACCTTCGGAAGTAAGACCAAAAAAGTACGGTTCCATTCCTTAACCATGTACCCATGAGTGAAGAAATACTGAACCGCACTAATTACCAAGGGACCGACCCTATCCCAATGTAGTTTAAAGAAGGCTGAAGAGTAACCGTCTGGCCCTGGAGATTTGTTATCCTCGATATGAAACATCGCGTTCTGAATTTCAGAATCTGAAAAAGGGCGGAGCAGCTGATCTTTGTGGTATGGCGAAAGAACAGGAAGATCCAATTGATCCCACCACGAAGAATCTGGTAACGGGGTCGTCGAAATAGGAGTATAGAGATTAACATAGAAGGTTGAAATAACATTTCGAACCCCTTCTGAATCAGAAATCCAATTGCCCATGTCGTCTTTCAAGCAGTGAATACTATTGCGCCTCCGACGAGCTTGGACTGACGAGAAAAGGAGCTTGGAATGCCGATATCCCAAGGCATCCCACCTTAACTTAGCCCTCTGACACCAGTACGAAAAGGCTACCTGAGCTGCTGCTAATTTCTCATTTCTCATATTAAGGAAGAGACGACGTTCCGAACTATGTTGTAAGCTTGGCATACAATCTTCGACCTCATTGGCCAAAGATTTCCAATTAATGCCCCAACTCTTTTTATGAGAAACACACCAAGATAACAAGAAAGCCTTGATTATATCCAGCTTGCGAGACAAATAATACATTGGAGACCCCGCACAAAACTGAAGGAGGGTGGAAGAAATAAGTGCCCGGACTTCCTGAGCTGAAAGACACCAATTCTCAATACGATAAGGACGGGAAATCTTATGGACAAGTGTATTGTTGATGAGAATAATGGCTGCATGGTCCAAAAATAGGATAGGTTGGTGAAAAACTGAGGTAGTTGGATAGTTTTGAATCCAAGAAGGGGAGGCATAAGCTCTATCCAAACGTTCAAAAGTAGGATCTGAACTTATTCTGTTATTTGTCCAGGTGAAAGTAGGCCCCGAGAAAGGTACATCAAAAAGCTCATTATCTAACTTCCATTGAATAAAATCTAATCTCCCAGGGATACTAGAACTACCTCCCACTTTATCCGAAAGATACTCAACCTGATTAAAATCTCCTATAAGAATGACATTTGAAACAGAGGCTAGAATATTGGAAATGGTGTTCCAAACGTTCAATCTATCAATAGTTTGGGGAGCTCCATACACAAACATGAGATGTTTTATTTCATTACCCATCACCAATTTACAGAGGATAACATTTTGAGAAACAAACTCGGGAATCAACTGAAAAGGGGCAAACCAAAATACAAACAAACCACCACTAAGGCCTACTGCATCTATCCCACAACTACCCAAAAAAGAAATAGATGCTAGTTTATGTACAACACTATCTACAGGTAGCATGGTTTCCATTAAAAAAACTACTAGTATTAGTTTACAAGCATATCGACATCCAGCTTTAACTGAGGTATGTACCGATTCCTTATCTTGTACAAGTATTAGTTAGCCAATGTATTTTTTCTTGAGCAATCAATATTAACCATGTATTTATTTGCTGATTAAACAGTAAAAGATTTTGGATGCGTATCATGGAGATGTTACTCCTTTATATATGCTATACTTTCTTTTTGTCCATGAATATGTCTATTATATTATCTTTGATAATTATAGAATTTCATTAAGTGGAAACTATATATTCATGGACTATGTGTTTGAAAAATGATTTACAAAAAGTAGATTCTTTGAGCACCATTAATATCATACATTTTTTTTTAAGTAAAAACACAAAATTTGGATATTTTCCAAGTATTTACCAGAGCGAATCTAACAAGCTAGATCAAGCACGACTATATTTTGTTGGTTGTAGTGCTTCAAAATATCCTATTTTTAAGTGTTATAGTTAGTCTAACTTAGGCCTTGTTCGCTTCACCTTAATTTTGCTGAATTGAAATTATTTTTGTTGAACTTAAATTATTTTTACTGAACTTAAATTAATTTTACTGAATTGAAATTATTTTTGCTGAACTGAAATTAATTTTACTGATTTTCTATTATAATTCTTCTTTAATAAAACTGAATTTTGCTGAACTGAACTTATTTTTACTGAACTGAAATTATTTTTACTGAACTGAAATTAATTTTACTGAACTGAATTTATTTTTACTTAATATTATTTTTTTAAGGTGAAGAGAATAGGGCCTTAGTCTATTGTTTGTTGAGATAATTTGGTAGGTAGTACCGTAGTGGGTCATGTTTACATGCATTATGTCAGTAATGCTTCCATTATTCTAGTTGTTAGTTATTTTGCTAGTCTATATAAGTCGTGTAATCTTTGGTATTAATGCAATCAAGTAGTGTTATCAGTTTATTGTTGAGAAACTTTATCTTTTATTATCTTTTTCTTTACATAAAATATAAATTCAACATGGTATCAGAGCTAATCAAGGTTCCGATCCTGAACCAAATTTGAATGTCATGAGTGTCATGAGATTGTTTTTGAGTGAAACCAAAAGGTTAAGTCGTGTTTTATTTTTTCTTTTAGTGCTTGATTGTCGTAGTATTTTTTTTGTGGGTAATTTTTGTGAGTAAGTATGACAACCAATGGTTCAAATGCAAATACACAACCCTTAATTCAAGTTTTCAAAGGTGAAAAATATCATATTTGGAGTATCAAAATGCAAACAATGTTCAAATCTTAAGAGTTGTGGGATATTGTCGAGTGTGGGTATGTAGAACCGACGAGTCGCCGGCAGAGCCAAATCAAAAGCTGCGTGAAAATCGCAAAAGGGATGCAAAGACATTGTTTTTTATTCAATCGGGAGTAGATGATGATATTTTCCCTAGAATTTCATCTGCAAAGACATCCAAGCAGGCATGGGATATCATAAAAACTGAGTAAAGGGGTGATAGTAAGGTAATATATATCTGTTAAATTACAAAACCTTCGTCGTAATTTTGAGTTAATGTTCATGAAATAAAAAGAGTCGGTGCAAGAATATTTGTCTAGAGTATCAGATATTGTTAACCAAATGAGATCATTTGGTGAAAATATTAGTGACAAACTGTTGTGTTTAATTAAGGAGTTAAGGAGTTTAAACCCTAATTTCAATCATGTTGTTGCGGCAATTGAAGAGTCTAAAGACATGTCTAATTATAGTTTTGATGAATTGATGGGTTCCCTTTTATCTCATGAAGATATATAATTACTAAGTCTCACAAGAATGAAGAAGATGAAAAAGCCTTTGTAGTCGAAGGACAAATGTCAAATGGAGAGTATTATGAGAGTAGTCGTGGTTGTGGTAGTCATGGTTGTGGTGGTAGTTTTCATGGTCGGGGTTATGGTCGAGGTGGTCGTGGTTGTTGTCGTGAAGAAAATGGTAGTGGTGATCAATTTGAAGGTCAAAATTCATCCATAAGTAGTGTCCAATGTTACTATTGCAAGAGGTATGGTCACAAGGAAGATAGGTGTTGGGATAAGCAAAGGGATGAGCAAAAGAAAGAGCATACTAATTTTGCTCAAAATGTCAAAGAAGAAGAGAATATGCTCTTCAAAAGTCGTGTGTCGCAGTTGGGTCGTGAAAGTCGTGGTTGTGCTGCCTTGAAAGTCATGAGTTAAAGCATCTCGTGTTCAAGTCGAAGTCCGTTGTCGCAATATGGTCGTTGGTGTTGGTGGCTTTGAAGCAAAAGGAGGTGTGTTGGTTGTAGTGCTTCAAAATAGTGTTAGTCAACATATCTCCTATTTTAAGTGTAACGGTAAGTCTGATTTAGTCTATTGTTTGTTGAGATAATTTGGTAGATAGTGTCGTAGTGGGTCATGTTTACATGCATTATGTCAATAATGCTTCCATTATTCTTGTTGTTAGTTATTTTGATAGTCTATATAAGTCGTGTAATCTTTAATATTACACAAAGTTTTATATGCGACTGGCCGCAACAAGCCACAGTTTTTTTTTTCTCTCTCTCTTCTCCTCCATTTTCACTTCCTTGAAGAACTGCCTTTATTGAAGCTCCAACCAGATCGTCGTCGCGAAGCTCCAACCTTGTTTGTGGTCGTCGTGAAGCTCCTCGTACTCCGTCGCCGAAAAACAACTTAGAGTTTTTAAGGCCAAATTCAGCCATAAAAACTCTAGATTTAGTGTTTTTATGGTCGAATTTGGCCTTTTTAGCCTACTTGAAGTGAAATTTGAAGCCATTGTTAATAATTAAGTTTGGCAGCGTGATTGCTGGTGGTTAGGGTGGGTTGTGGGTGTGGGTAGCTGGGCGTGGTTGGTGGTGGCGTGGTGGTAAGGTGGTTAGGGTGGGTTTTTGGATCGGATTGGTGTGAATTTGTAGAAGTAATGAATAAATTGGGAGTTTTTCTTGTACATTTTTGTTGAAAAATAAGAAGCCAAAGTTCTGTGCTTTAATCATGGTTAAGCATTTCTGAAACAAAATTGGAACTTTGATATAAAGGATTTAAGAACTTATTGAGAAGCAGAGTACAACTTATTAAGGTGTGGTGGAGTTTAAGGCTTTGAGGTGGTGTAGGAGTCGGGGTTACTTACTTGGTTAGGGGTTACCAGGGGGTTACTAGGTCCCGTCAGGGGTTACTTGGTCCGGTCAGGGGTTACTTGATTCGGTCAGGGGTTACTAGGTCCGGTCAAGGGTTACTTGGTCCGGGGTTACTAGGTCCGAGCAGGAATTACTTGGTTCGGTTGGGGGTTACTAGGTCCGGTTAGGGGTTACTTGGTCCGGGGTTACTAGGTCCGGGCATGAATTACTTGGTTCGGTTGGGGGTTACTAGGTCCGGTTAGGGGTTACTTGCCCGGTCAGGGGTTAACAGGTGGGTCAGGGGTTACTAGGTTGGTGGGATTACCAGGTGGGTCAGGGGTTACTAGGTTGGTGGGGTTACCAGGTCGGTCATGGGTTACTAGGTTGGTGGGGTTACTTTGTCATTTGCTGATTTGGCACCCTGCCGCCGCATAAAAAACGAACTGTTAGTATTAATGCAATCAAGTAATATTATCTGTTTGTGTTTATTTGTTGAGAAAATTTATCTTTTATTATCTTTTTCTTTACATAAAATATAAATTCAACATATTTTCCCTTAGAAATAAATTTTACAAAAATAAATTTCGTACAGGCCAGGTGGGAATGGACCAATTATTTTACATTGTAATAAAGTTTTGATAAGCCCATCAGACATAATAAAAACCTAAAAATGTACTGTAAGGTCATACCTAAGTCGTCGTCCCCTTTCTGATAAGTCGTCTCATTTTCTAGGTGGAAGTAATTAATACTATAGTAGTAAAATTCAGAATACGGACATTTTAAATTCTAATAGTCCTTGCTTGTTACTTGTTGGTTGGTCGAAAATGAACTGAATTAAATAGAGATGAGGTGCACCATGATGGTGCTAGTACGAAGCTAAGTGGTATTTACAGCAGTACAAATAGTTGTTGTTAGTTGTAAGTTAAACATGCATGTAATATGTTTTGTTTGTTTGTCCCGCATCAACATAACAAAACACAATTCGCTGATTAAAATTAAACAATGTCATCTCGTTCATTCAACAAGTCTTTAGAAATAGAAGAAACCCGTCTAAGTATGCCACACGACGATGATAATGATCAATCAACACCAAGAACACCACCAGTACAAGCCCAATCTTCACGGTCAGATGATAGCTGTTTGGAGTTGATTGGGGTTTGCTTACTTTTAGTAATTCCTTTGATTGCTGTGGCAATATTAATCATTCTTATTTACATTACCGCCTTACCTGTGCTCATTCTATCCTTTTTGGTTACTCGAGCACTTCAAATCGTTTGGCACGGTGATGATTACAACCGAGCAGTCCAGCTTAAGCTTTTCATCCGCTCAATAATGTTCCTAGTTTCGTCTTTGTTAGCCATTGTTTTAGCCATTTCCTATGGAATTGCGAAACTTATTCCAGGCTTTAAGCGAGCTGTTATCCTGGAGACTCCGCTAGAAGATTGGATCAAGTTGGTCTTTCTCATCTATGGGATCTATATGCTACACTGGGTTCTTTCTGTTTGTGTTTTTAAGTGTGTGCCAAATATCCCATTGGATATTTACCAAAGTGGCTTCAACGCTCCAGAAAATGTCCTTGAAATTATCGACTGTCTCATTCTTTTGCTGGCTGTTTCTCAAGTTGAAAACCGTGTTCCTGTGTTTAAGGCCGATAAGATACATGGATTGTGCACTCGAAAATGGGTTGAGGTAACAATCCTTGTTTTCCTGGCCTATAATGTCATCGTATTGCTCACTCGACTCATCATAGCAAACGGCAAAGTCTTAGTCACCAAGTTCTTGAAACTTTTTGGGATTAATTCCAAGATGCAGCCTGCTCCAGAGACTACTGATGCAAAAAGATCGCAGAATAATATTGAAAAAATTATGCACATCATGCACATAAGATATGTCAAGTATTGTGCTGTTGGCATGAAGCAGAGCATAGACTTTATACTTAGCTCAATCGTATTTCTTCTTACATGGGAGATCTATTTCCGGTCTCACTTAGAAGAAACACCTCAAGCCGAAAGAGTATTACAAGTAGGAACTATGTCGTGTGTCACTCTTCTAGTTTGTGCCATTCTCTGGTTTATAAAAACTAAATTGTTATTGATATGGGAGGTTCGTGCAGTGTACAATAGATTGGAACATAAAATTGTAAAAGGCGCGAAACAATTGTATTTCCTTGGTATCCTGAGCTCTCGCAAGCATGATATCTTCAAGATTCAGAATGTCGAGGCAGATGGACAGGAGGGTGGATATATAAGGGTTTGCTTAAATCTTTTTCCAGCTGTTTGGGATAACCAAAAGCGTTTAGCAGCAAAGTGGAACACAGTCTGTGGCAACTTGGTTATCAAAGAGGATACGAGTGAGCCGTCCTTCTATGGCTTACATCAAATGGCTTACTACTTCTTAAAAGCCAGAGAAACATTGAAAGATGACAAGTACACTCATCGCGTCATTAAAGATTTAAAGGAGTGGATTAACGATTCCAAGAAGAAAAACTCTGACAACAACGAGTAAGAAAATTTTCTTGGGTTTTCAAAATTATCAGAAAGGAAAAATTATCAATAATCCCCTTTTAAGTTCTTTTTTTTTAACAAAAAAACTTTTAACAGTTTTTCTTTGCATACAATTAACCACTTTTTATCAACCTTTTAACATTTTTTCTTTACATACAATTAACCACAATAATGAGGCCGGATTATTTGTTAATCTTTAGCATATGAGAATCTGAAAATTAGCATATTGTTCAGGGTTATATCGGTAACCAAAGAAGAATTAATGAAATTAACAGAAGATCTCTTGCCAAAGAAGCAGCAGCAGCAACAACAACAACAGCAAGAGCAACCACAACAGCAACAACAACCTCAAAAACACTGCCAACAACAGGAACACCACCCCCACCACCACCAACAACAACAACCAGCTAGTAATATGGATGGTAAAACCAAAGAAAAAAAAGAGGGGGACAAAATAGATAATTGGAAGTATTTTCACGAACAGATGCTTGAATATGTCGATCCCCCAGCCGAGGGAACAGAAGAATATAAACTTGAACAAATTGAGAAATGGATGGTACGTGCTACCTCAATCAATTATCTAATTATACAAGTTTCTTTGTTTTTTCTAATTAAACTATATATATGCTTAAATTTTGATATTTATCTTAACTTATTAAAATTTATCTCAATCAATAACTATTTAAACAGGGTCTAATATATTGTTTATTTTTTGTTTGAGTTTGTATCTGTTAATTGAGAAATAAATTAATATTGTTGCATATACAACAACTACCATGGATTTCGAAGAGTTTGAGATTCAGATGATAATAGCGTAATTGTTTATTGACTAGGAAAGTGCACGTAACAATTGTTTGTTCCTAGCGAACACACTATCCAGTGCAAAGGAGCTTGTAGGTTGTCTAAACAACATAATAAGTTTGATTGTAATTGCTGCAACATTCATCTTATGGCTGCTTCTCACTGGTTTTGCAACGACTCGAGTACTTGTTCTCTTCGGATCACCATTGCTTGCTGCATCTTTCATATTCGGAGACACTTGCAAGACCCTGTTTCAAGGCTTCATATTTGTTTATGTCGTGCATCCATTTCATGTTGGCGATTTCTGTATCATTGATCAACTCATGGTCAGTTTGATTTTATTCTTCCATTTCTACTTCTAACGTCGTATCTTAATTAGCTTCTTACAAATTAATCTTAATTATTTTTTTTTTAATAGTTGGAAGTTAGAACAATTGGCATTTGGATAACTACCTTCTCAAAAGTTGACACGCGAGAAGAAGTGATCTATCCAAATTCAACGTTATTCACCAAGACGATCACCAACCACAGGACTAATTTTGACTGGAATGACAATATTAAACTTGAAGTAGGTCCGCTGAACATGGGAGCAAAAGATCTCAAAGATTATATTGAAGAGTAAGATTTCAGCTCGTTTCTTTCCTGCTAGTTTTTTTTATTTTTTATGGAAGATGTTTCTCATACTAAAAAACGAAATTTGTTTCTCATGGGATATTTTTTGAATAAATTAACAACTTTTTTATTATTGTGGGCTCCACAATTGAATAAAGTTATTAATTTATATACAAAAATGTCATTTGTTTGTTTCTCACCATGAGAAACTGCGGCATCCCCATTTTTTAGAGGCTTTAATATGAGACAATTAGGTGATAATAATTAATTAGTTTTTTCACCAGGTCCTTCGAAAAAAGTACATCCTTCATTGTTAGTTTAGTGGTGGTGACAAGAAGTGAAAATGTAACCAAGATAGCCGTGAATTATAAAAGCAAGGACATGAAAAATAGCACCTACTCTCAATGTCTTAAGGAGAAGCAAAAGCAGAAATCCAACTTCCTCCATGATTTACAGGACAAAGTTGAGCTGATTAATTTTGACTGGAATGACCATGTTGAACTTGAAATAGGTTCAGTGAACATCATCAAAAGAAAAAAGCTCAAAGAATCTGTTCAAGAGTAAGATTTTAGCTCCTTTCTTCCCCAGTTGTTTTTTAATTTGAGACAATGCAATTAGGTGAAGGTGATGATAATTAATTTGTCTTTTTTATATTTTAATTTTTCACCAGGTACTTCAAAAAAAATGAAATCTTCACTGATAGTTCAGTGGTGGTGTCAACAAGTGAAAATGTAACCAAGATAGCAGTTACTTATACTTATAAATGCATTATGGACAAGGAAAAAAACACCTACTCTCAATGTCTCAAGGAGAAACAAATGATGAAATCCAAGCTCCTCGACGATTTACAAGAAATTGTTGAGCAAAAAAACAATAACGAACTAGAGACCGTGAATCAGCAGATCTCGGTAAGAGCCTAAAAGAGAGTGATTGGCAAGGTAATTAATCGTGAGAGTAGTCAATCTTCTTCATGTTGAATTTTCATTGAATTGTTGTGTGTTTAAATATTTTGCAAAAAATATTATAGTAATGTGAGATTTTGTTAGATTCATTGCAATCGCAATGTGTAGATTATAAATATGTGTTGTATAATCCTTGTAGCAATGATATATTTGATATCTATCTCTGAGCAAGGATCTATGTATTTGATATATGTTCATGTTTAGTTTATAATGTGTCATATAATCCTTGTAGAATAATAGCAATAATGTCTATCTTTGAGCAAGGATTTATGGTAACCACAAATAAAATCGAAACAAGATGATCCTTTACTCTGTTTTATATGACTGTTTTTTCATGGTCGAACAATTTGGAGGGTAAAATATTGCATAACAGTCTCGTATATCTTTATTTTTAATTATAGGTAACATAGCTTGCATATTAGACTAGTTTCTTCTCATATAAGAATTTTTTTTTTACTTTTGATAAATTAAGAATAAATGAGGTAAATTAAGACAAGTTAAGTTGAACAAAAATAAATCTCAAAAATTTAGGTGCATTTGGTGTACATGAGTTTATTGTATAAAAGGTCACTATCGATATGGTAACTTTTATTATACATCACTATAGTTGTATGATACAATCTCTTTCATTTTTACACATACCGTAACATCTCCATATTTGGAGACCATCATGAATAGAAAATTGAGTGTAATTGTACCGTACAACCAGTTGTATAATTATATTTGTATTTTTTCATACCAAACACCTCCTAAGAAGGAATAATGTGATCCCCTAAGAAGAAAAAAATGTGAACTAAGGTAGTGATAAAGAAATAATGACTTTTTTTTGTGATAAGAAAAGAGAAAGGTAGTAAAATAATTATTACCCACAATGAGGGTAACCAGACCCTATAGTGGACGGTGGACCGGTGGTGGTGGTGGGTAACTATTACCCTCAAATTAGTGTAATAATTCTCCTCCATCTCCCATCTCCCATTTTCCTTTTTTTTTTTTTTTTTTTTGAAGAAAAGGGAAAACTAAATTAAGATAAGTGTTATTGGCTTTCCAAAGGATAGCCCAAAATTACAGACTGATGGTTGCCATCACTACTTAAGTTGATAGAGTCTAGTTGAAGAGATTTTATACAAAATAAAGGAGGAACTAAAATATTACAACGCTGGTTCAAAACATTTAGATTTCCTCGTGCATCTTTAGCTAAAAGGTCAGCCACGCTGTTCTTGCCCCTTTCTCCATAGTAGAGCTTGACTTCATTTAGCTCCCTTAACTGCAGCCTGCAATCATTTTATTTTGGGGTTAATATACAATCTTTGTTGTCATTTAAGTCATGTACAACAAACTTGCAATTAGATTCAATGTGGCAGTTCTGCCATCCCCTTTCTTGTATCCAGGTCAGAGCAAGGGAAATGGCCTGGATTTCTGCTTCTTCAGCTGAAGCAGTATATCCCTTCCATTGAAAAGCTTCTTTCCAGCTTCCCATATGGTCTCTGCACATCCAGCTTCTTTGGAAATAGGAAAGTACGTAGCATCAACATTTATTTTTAGTGAAAGAGGGGGAGGAGGGGCCAGTGTGGAGATTTGGACTTTATTCTAGTATGCTGGTTTGAAGAGTAAAACCATTCACTAGCAGCCCATAGACACTGAGTTTTGGATGTTTTGATAGGGGTGTTTATTTTTGAGAAAAGCCAGCTGTTTCTTCTTTTCCAAATCATCCATAAGGAGAAGCAAAAAATGATGTTCCAAGGTAGGTGATGTTGAGAAGGTTGTTTATTTTTTAGATTTTTGAAGATCCATGTTTGGAAAGATTCTTGATTGAGTTTAGGGAAAGATTGTGGTGTTTCAAGGCCCCCAGAACTCTGCTGCTCTAATGCATTCAAAGAAAATATGATCTGCGATTTCAGGTGAATGGGGGCAGAAAGTACAGTTTTTTGAAACAGCTATTTTCCTGAAGTGCAAATTTGAAGTAGAGGGTAGCCTATCCCAGACCAATTGCCAGAGGAAAACCTTAATCTTGGGGTAGGTGTTTAAATTCCAAATGGAACTCCACTCCTAAGAATCCTGCCCAGTCCCCTTTGAGTGAAGACTCCTCTGTAGAATGACCCATTCCCTTGCCTTGTTGTTGTTAAATCTCCCCTTCTTAGTCTAGCCAGTGTAGTTGGAATCAATTCCTGGCTTAAAGGTAGTATTGACTATCCTAGAGAACAGCTCATCAGTAAGCTGGAAATTTATAGCTTCTTCTAGGTCCAGCTTGGAGTGAATAGGAAGAGAGTTGATGCTCGCAGATTGAGAGGTTAAAGAGAGAGGCCTTATTAAGAGGTTTCTTGGGTCATCTGACTGAAGCCATTTATCCCCCTAGAAACTTATTAAGTCTCCATTCCCAACCCCCCACAATGAGGGTAACCAGACCCTATAGTGGACGGTGGACCGGTGGTGGTGGTGGGTAACTATTACCCTCAAATTAGTGTAATAATTCTCCTCCATCTCCCATTTTCCTTTTTTTTTTGAAGAAAAGGGAAAACTAAATTAAGATAAGTGTTGTTGGCTTTCCAAAGGATAGCCCAAAATTACAGACTGATGGTTGCCATCACTACTTAAGTTGATAGAGTCTAGTTGAAGAGATTTTATACAAAATAAAGGAGGAACTAAAATATTACAACGCTGGTTCAAAACATTTAGATTTCCTCGTGCATCTTTAGCTAAAAGGTCAGCCACGCTGTTCTTGCCCTTTTATCCATAGTAGAGCTTGACTTCATTTAGCTCCCTTAACTGCAGCCTGCAATCATTTTATTTTGGGGTTAATATACAATCTTTGTTGTCATTTAAGTCTTGTAAAACAAACTTGCAATTAGATTCAATGTGGCAGTTCTGCCATCCCCTTTCTTGTATCCAGGTCAGAGCAAGGGAAATGGCCTGGATTTCTGCTTCTTTAGCTGAAGCAGTATATCCCTTCCATTGAAAAGCTTCCTTCCAGCTTCCCATATGGTCTCTGCACATCCAGCTTCTTTGGAAATAGGAGAGTACGCAGCATCAACATTTATTTTTAGTGAAAGAGGGGGAGGAGGGGCCAGTGTGGAGATTTGGGCTTTATTCTAGTATGCTGGTTTGAAGAGTAAAACCATTCACTAGCAGCCCATAGACACTGAGTTTTGGATGATTTGATAGGGGTGTTTATTTTTGAGAAAAGCTAGTTGTTTCTTCTTTTCCAAATCATCCATAAGGAGAAGCAAAAAATGATGTTCCAAGGTAGGTGATGTTGAGAAGGTTGTTTATTTTTTAGATTTTTGAAGATCCATGTTTGGAAAGATTCTTGATTGAGTTTAGGGAAAGATTGTGGTGTTTCAAGGCCCCCATAACTCTGCTGCTCTAATGCATTCAAAGAAAATATGATCTGCAATTTCAGGTGAATGGGGGCAGAAAGTACAGTTTTTTGAAACAGCTATTTTCCTGAAGTGCAAATTTGAAGTAGAGGGTAGCCTATCCCAGACCAATTGCCAGAGGAAAACCTTAATCTTGGGGTAGATGTTTAAATTCCAAATGGAACTCCACTCCTAAGAATCCTGCCCAGTCCCCTTTGAGTGAAGACTCCTCTGTTGAATGACCCATTCCCTTGCCTTGTTGCTGTTAAATCTCCCCTTCTTAGTCTAGCCAGTGTAGTTGGAATCAATTCCTGGCTTAAAGGTAGTACTGACTATCCTAGAGAACAGCTCATCAGTAAGCTGGAAATTTATAGCTTCTTCTAGGTCCAGCTTGGAGTGAATAGGAAGAGAGTTGATGCTTGCAGATTGAGAGGTTAAAGAGAGAGGCCTTATTAAGAGGTTTCTTGGGTCATCTGACTGAAGCCATTTATCCCCCTAGAAACTTATTAAGTCTCCATTCCCAACCCCCCACAATGAGGGTAACCAGACCCTATAGTGGACGGTGGACCGGTGGTGGTGGTGGGTAACTATTACCCTCAAATTAGTGTAATAATTCTCCTCCATCTCCCACTTTCCTTTTTTTTTTGAAGAAAAGGGAAAATTAAATTAAGATAAGTGTTGTTGGCTTTCCAAAGGATAGCCCAAAATTACAGACTGATGGTTGCCATCACTACTTAAGTTGATAGAGTCTAGTTGAAGAGATTTTATACAAAATAAAGGAGGAACTAAAATATTACAACGCTGGTTCAAAACATTTAGATTTCCTCGTGCATCTTTAGCTAAAAGGTCAGCAACGCTGTTCTTGCCCCTTTCTCCATAGTAGAGCTTGACTTCATTTAGCTCCCTTAACTGCAGCCTGCAATCATTTTATTTTGGGGTTAATATACAATCTTTGTTGTCATTTAAGTCTTGTACAACAAACTTGCAATTAGATTCAATGTGGCAGTTCTGCCATCCCCTTTCTTGTATCCAGGTCAGAGCAAGGGAAATGGCCTGGATTTCTGCTTCTTCAGCTGAAGCAGTATATCCCTTCCATTGAAAAGCTTCTTTCCAGCTTCCCATATGGTCTCTGCACATCCAGCTTCTTTGGAAATAGGAGAGTACGCAGCATCAACATTTATTTTTAGTGAAAGAGGGGGAGGAGGGGCCAGTGTTGAGATTTGGGCTTTATTCTAGTATGCTGGTTTGAAGAGTAAAACCATTCACTAGCAGCCCATAGACACTGAGTTTTGGATGTTTTGATAGGGGTGTTTATTTTTGAGAAAAGCCAGTTGTTTCTTCTTTTCCAAATCATCCATAAGGAGAAGCAAAAAATGATGTTCCAAGGTAGGTGATGTTGAGAAGATTGTTTATTTTTTAGATTTTTGAAGATCCATGTTTGGAAAGATTCTTGATTGAGTTTAGGGAAAGATTGTGGTGTTTCAAGGCCCCCATAACTCTGCTGCTCTAATGCATTCAAAGAAAATATGATCTGCGATTTCAAGTGAATGGGGGCAGAAAGTACAGTTTTTTGAAACAACTATTTTCCTGAAGTGCAAATTTGAAGTAGAGGGTAGCCTATCCCAGACCAATTGCCAGAGGAAAACCTTAATCTTGGGGTAGGTGTTTAAATTCCAAATGGAACTCCACTCCTAAGAATCCTGCCCAGTCCCCTTTGAGTGAAGACTCCTCTGTTGAATGACCCATTCCCTTGCCTTGTTGCTGTTAAATCTCCCCTTCTTAGTCTATCCAGTGTAGTTGGAATCAATTCCTGGCTTAAAGGTAGTACTGACTATCCTAGAGAATAGCTCATCAGTAAGCTGGAAATTTATAGCTTCTTCTAGGTCTAGCTTGGAGTGAATAGGAAGAGAGTTGATGCTCGCAGATTGAGAGGTTAAAGAGAGAGGCCTTATTAAGAGGTTTCTTGGGTCATCTGACTGAAGCCATTTATCCCCCTAGAAACTTATTAAGTCTCCATTCTCAACCTCCCATAGCAGGTTGTGTTTAAAGAGCTCCCATCCACTTCCTACAGCATTCCAGATGTGGGAACCTTTATTGAAGGGGGTGGGGGCAGGTTTGTTCCTGATGTAATTATCAAAAAAGATTTTCCCAGCCCAATTGGATTTTGTATCCACCATCCAACACAGCCTAGCTAAGCTCACAAGGTTGATTTCATCATTTGTGAGGAAGCCTAGGCCTCCCTTTTTCTTGTCTTGACATATATTTTGCCATGAAATCCAAGAGATTTTTCTGGCATGTGAAGTACCTCCCCGTAGAAAATTTGAGCAGACTGGATCTAGCTTGTTGAGAATGAATTTTGGGAGGTTTATGCAGGACATAGAGTATCTAGGAATGACTAACATGGTGGACTGTAGTAAAACCAATTTCCCACCTTTAGAAAGGGTCCTAGCTTTCCAGGAAGACAATTTCTTCCCTAGTTTATCAATGATAGAGGAGAGGTGTCTTCTATTTGGTTTCTTCTCTGTGAGAGGGTATCCCAGGTAAATCTCAAATCATTTGATCTTCTCACATTTAAAGTCTATTCAAAATCATCTATCATGTAAATACTGGTGTTTTTAGAGAAATAAATTTGACTCTTATCCTCATTTATTTTCTGGCCTGACATGGAGTAGAAGTTTGTCATGTTTTGGATTGACTTTAAGGTTCTTTTATCAGCAACACCAAACAGCAAAGATCAAGTAGGAGATCTCCGTATTTCCTCCCCTTAATCTAAAAGGTTTCCAATCCTTATCCCTACATTGGTCATGGATTTTCCTGGAGAGGAACTCAAGGCATATGATGAAAATGTAAGGGGATAATGGGTCCCCCTGCCTTATTCCTCTTGAGGGAGTGAATTCCTCAAATAGTTTCCCATTAATGAGAACTTGGGAGGAGACAGAAGAGATACATGACATGATGATGGATATTGTGTTTTGGTTGAAATTGAAGAAGTTAAGGCAATGATGGATGAATGACCATTCTAGCCTATCATAGGCTTTTTCAAGGTCAAGCTTTAGAGCAAAAAGACCTCTGGATCCTTTTTTCTTTGAAATGGAGTGAAGGATCTCAGAGGCTATTATATAGTTCACCTCAGTCCCTCGACCTTTTAGAAAGCTATTCTGGTTTGGTGAGATGATGATAGAGTGGAGGTGAGGTCTTATTCTGTCCACCAGAATCTTTGAAATGTTTTTGTAAGAGGTGTTAACTAGGCTAATAGGCCTAAAACTGGTGACAAGGGAAGGAGAGGTGACTTTGGGGATTAGACATATAACAGTCCTATTTAGCTTGGGTGGGATTTTTTTGCTGGGAAAAAATCTAGTGCACAAGGTTGAAGCAGTCTTAGTGAATGCATTCACAAGCTACTTAGAAGAAAGCTGCATGAAAGTCATCAATGCCAGGTGACTTATTGGGGCCAATAGAAAAGAGAGCTTCTTTGATTTCTAGCATAGATGGGATAGCAGCACAATCAATATCCTCAGAAGAATGGGAAGGGATCAAAGAAGGGGTGATTTCTGAAGTGAATAACTGTTTGAAGTGTTGAAGGATGTGAGAGTGAATCAACTGAGGATCATGAAGCCATTCTCCTACACTGTTCTTAATAGCTAGAATCTTGTTTCTTTTTCCTGTAATGATGGCTAAGGAGTGGAAGAAATAAGTGTTTATGTCTCCTTGCAGAAGCCAATCAGACCTGGCTCTGGTTGCCTAAAAAATCTCTTCCTGGTCAAGAATTGTGTTTAGTTGGGATTGAATCTGTTTTTGTTTTTCTTTTGGTTATTGAATAAATTACCTACCCAAGATTTAAGGTCTTGTGTTAGGCAATCTAATTTATTGAAGAAGTTGGTATAATAAGAGGCTTATTTTTGTTTTACAAAAGGTAAGAACTCTAAGTCAGAGATCCACATAGGTTCAAACCTGAAAGGGGGTGTGCCAGGGAAGGAAATTTTTTTTTCACAATTTAGCAGAAGGGGTTTATGGTCAGAAGACATTCTAGGGAGGTTTGAGACATATTTATGAGGGAATATCTGAATCCAATCAGAAGATGCAAGGAATCTATCAAGCCTTTCTAGAATTTTTTTTTTCTGCTTGTTAAACCAGGTATATTTATGCCCCACAAAACCCAGGTCAATTAGATTACAATGCAATTTGCTATAGTCTCATTAAAGGCCCTCATTTGGTGCAAGGGTTGCTTGTTCCCTCCCCATTTCTCATGGTCAAAACAAATTTCATTGAAGTTTCCACAAACCAGGCAAGGCATATCAATTGTATTACTAAAATTTTCAAGTGTATACCACAATTCTAATCTACCATTATGAGTAGTAGGAGCATAGAATGCAGAAAGATAGAATTTTATGAAGGAGTTTACCTACACTACGGTGTGAATAGCGCGGGGTTCCTTGTTGACAACTGAAATGGTATGGAATCCCGAGTTCCACAAGATAAGGATGCCCCCCAAATAGCCAACTGGGTATACCACCTCATAGGAATTGTACTGCAGAATGGTGACAAGCTACTCACAGCCTATTTTGGAGACCTTAGTTTCAGTGAGGATTATGATGTCCGGATCGTGGTCTTTGATCAATTGACGGATGTTTCGCTTGAAACCATCCCTAGCAATCCCTCTAGCATTCCAGAGCAGCACATTCATTCCCGGACTCATGATCGATAGATTTTGCATTTCCTTCCTCGATGGGTATGCCACATTGTTGTCCAACTCGACGTATTTCCCCTGGAAATTGCTGAACATCGAGACAGTGTTTTTCCTTATTCGGATCCCCGACATCTTGACATTCCCTCCTTTTTTTGGTACCCCAGCCCACTAACAGGTGAAGTTGTTGAGCTTCTTGTACAAGGTGCATGAGCTTCACATTGTTTGTTCCTGATACTGACTGGAGCACCAGCCAATCATCGGTAATCGACAACGCCTTTCTTACGGCCGGAAGAACGGGCACTGGGTCGAGTAAGAATTGTAGCTCCCATGGCACTGTCATGAGAGAACACTCCTTGTTCATTTGGTTGATCCACCACTTTAACAGAGTAACAAGTGGCTTGTTGATGAGGCTCACATCTGTGAGCAAGGGTAGATGTGCCGAAGTCAGATAGAAGGGGTTCTCCGGAGATTCCATCCTTAGGTTGGCTATAAGGGGTGAGACATCCTCCGGGTTGAGGAGAATTCCTCTCACCGTTCGTGGTGTAATGGCATGCCATTCGCCTTGAGGCCCCTGGGCATTAAAGGAGGTGAGGTTGATCATGTACTCTGGGAAGGTCACCACCGGTTTTGTTTGGGTGATGATGTTCCTCTCCGGACAGAGTTTCAGATGGATTGTTATCGGAAGGAAAATTGGAGGCCTCAGAAAACCCCCTTGAGCTTCCAATTCGTCCTGGTCGTGATTCATGATCTTGTTGAGGTACTCTTGAAGGGTGAGGTTTGTCATGGTTTGTTTTTTAAGGTTTTTTTATGAGGAAGTTGAAAATTTTTCTTTCAGAGGGTTGATTAAAGGAAGGAATGGTTTGAAATAAGTCTTAGGGAGTACAATGGATGGGAATAGTCATGGTCAGAACTTTTACGGGGAAGGAGAAGGGGTTATTGACGGGACAAGAGAGGGATAGGCGGTGGAATTTAGAATAAGGAGGAGGAGTAGAGTCACAGAGGGAGTGAAGTGATGGTTTGGGTATGGTAGCTAAGGAGAGAGAAGGAGCTAAGTTAGTGGGATTAAGACACGTGTCTGCATCTAATGTAATATCTTCCGTGAGAAGATCAAAAGGATTTTTGTGTTGGATTTGCTGAGCTGGGCTCCCTTTTTGAACTTCCTCGATTTGGCGGGTTAAAGGACCGTTGTGTAAAGATTTTTTATTTGTCACTATTCTCCACTCTTGGTTCCTCTGTTTTGCACCATCTAATGCCGACGAAGTTGTAGTGACAATCGGCGCACCACCCTTTGCTTGGCGTTTTGATTCGTTGGTATCCTTATTGAGGATATCCAGTAGATGATGCTCTGTTTCACTCCGCCTAGCCAGATTGATGCTTTCCTCGGTTTTGTCTCATCAATAAGAAGCAGAATTCGAGCAAACCTGAGGTTTCCTTTGTCTAAATTCTTTAAGTTGGACCTAACAAAGGTACCAATCGAGTTTCCAATATTTTGTAATATGGAATTCGTCATGAATTCTAAAGGAAGTTCCGGTAATTCAATCCAGATTGGAACAACAGAGGATGTGACTTCCGAAGGTTTGAATCCCGGCTGCCATCTTTGTACTGAGATGAAAGTACCATTTAGGAACCAAGGACCATCCCTGATCACCCTTTCCATGTCTTGAAGTACATGAAACTTGGAAACAAAGAATCCTTTTCCAATGGGGAATGATTCTAGTTTCCCTTGAGATTTCCAGATTCTTGCAATGTTTTGAGAATAATACTCAAAGGAGAAGGATTTCCCATTTTGCTTTTGAGATAATGGCGTTTTCCCAAGGGGAACAGAGGTTTGAGTATTCACCCTATGAAATGGCAACAAAAAGATCATTTTGAGAATCAAACAGGGGAGGAGGATCAACCGCTGGTAAGGTGTGAAGCAAAGGTTGGTTGTTTCTCCTAGGGGTTGTTAAGATTTGTTTAAAGGAGGCTGGTTGACTTGTATTAGGTTTTTTTGGTGGAGGAGGTGGGGGAGGAGGTATTGGGGGTGGAAGAAGAGGAGGGTTAGGTGGTTTTTCTGGAGGGCTAGGGAACTCTCTCTCACTAGCTTTCTCTCTCATGGATTACCACCTCTAATTAAGTTAATTTTCTTAAGCTTGACTTTTTAACCCCTTAATACATTACCCAAATCCCAAGCGTGGCCTGAGTATTTTGAGAGTTATGCTAGCATTCCTCAACCTATAATCTGGTGCACCTAATAAATTAAGTTAGGAAAATTTGTCAAAAATAACACCACCTTTCAGCGATCTTGCAAGAATAAAACAACCTTTTGATTATTTCAAAACTAGTTTAGGTTCGTGCCATGCACGACTATTTTAAAAACTATTTTAATTAGTTAAAATCACATACAACAACAGAACTCTCTTTATTTTTTAAGTGCATTAGATCATTTTGACTGCCATATATACCAATACATAACTCTGACCAATAATATATTTTAAATTCATAAATAATAACATAGAAATTATTATTATGAAAATGTACACCGACTTATCCATTAACATGTACATAATAATAATCACACTTTTATGTTATATTTTGAATATATTAGAAACAAAAGTTTGGCAAGTCAAAATCACAATTGAAGTAACACTTGCTCAATCAAAAATGATATTACTAATATTATGTATCTATATATATATATATATATATATATATATATATATATATATATATATATATATATATATATATATATATATATATATATATATATATATATATATATATATATATATATATATGTTAATATAGGATATATTTTCTTTTTAATATAAGATACTTAAACTTGCGTCATAAGTCATAACAAAGGTGTATTTTTTTTATTAAAAAAAAAAAAAACCTATCTTAACTAATACATATTTTTTTCCTATAATGTATTTTTGTAATTAATACAAAGTATTTTTAGTTAAAAACACATTTTTTATAGTTGTTAAAATATAAGGATTTTATAATAAGAAAGATATCATATGATAATATTAATCTTTCCTTAGAAATTAAAATGACTACCATAAAAGTTACAATTCTATTTATAGATATGAAAGTATAAAAAAAATTAAAAAAAACAACTAAGGACACATTAGAAGATGATTCGTGTCAACACTGGTGTGTCTTTTAGTATATAGTTATTGATAGAACGACCTTTGATAACATCCGCCAAAAATGAAACAAAAAACTTCTAACATTTGACACGTGTCATATGTGTGATTGGTTAAAATATTATTTTTTTAATAATAATGATTTAAGAAAACAAAACTTTAATTAAAAAACTTTTTAAAAAAATCTAAATTTTTTTTTTAAAAAAAAAAGAAAAAAAAATCCCTCCCTACCCAGCAATACGCCCTGAGCCAGCCCGACCACCCAGCCTCTCCCCTTCCTTCTGAACCACCTTCCTCTACCCTAAAACCCTTCTCCTTCCCCTTGAAAACCCCTCTCCCCTCATCAGTTGGCGCCCAAACCCCCGCCATTATGCCGGCGAACCCGTTTCTCCCTCCGTTGACCGGCTCCACCTCCTTCCCCCTTAAACCACCATCCGAAAACCCTAAAACCCCAAAATCAAGTGGTTTTAAGGTTAAAAGGTTTTCGACATTCTTGGTAGTGGTTCAGGGGGAAGGGGGTGGAGACGGTCGACAAAATGGTTAAGCCAGCACGGGGGAGGAATTTCAGGCGTCGACGGTGGTGGCAGCCCTGGAAGGTTGTGCTGGTGGGAGGGATTTACCTTTTTTCACTTTTAAGTAATTTTCTTTTCAATTTTAAGGGTTTTTTTTTATTTAACCAATGATATTGTGACAAGTGTCACGGGTAACCTTTCAAATAGGTTACCAACCGATCGTGTTCTATTTTTGGCAAATGTCTGTTAAAGGTCGTCATTCCATTTTAAAATATAATTCAAAGGTCGTTTCATTTATTAAAAACTAGTGACAGGTGGTGTTATTTCTAGCAAATTTTCCATAAAGTTAATGTGCACCAAGTTCACCCAAATTTTTGTGAAAATAAATTTCATGAAAGTGGACCAATGTGATAAAGTTTTTATAAGCTACCATCAAACAAAATATCTAAAAGTGTTTGGATTACTGCCCTAAGTCATCGTTTTTCTTCCTAATAAGTCGTCCCCTTTCTTGCCCGTCTTTGTAAAATAATAATAATAGTAGTAATAAAACAACCGAGAATGAAGGTTGTCGGTAAAGTATGTGTGGTGCAAAATATGTGCAGCATTAGGAAGCATCATGCTTAGTTCTAAATATCTAATCCTTGAACGAGACTTGTAACGATAACAAATGGTCTTTTTGATTTGCATATTCAGTGGCGGAGGGAGGGGGTACAAGGGAGGACAGCTGTCCCCCCACTTCAATAAAAAAAAATTAGGTAAAACTAATTATGTGCAGCATTATGAAGATGAAAAAGGGCTTGGTTCAATGGTTTTAGGGCTTACTAGTTATCTCTATGGTCATGGGTTCAATCCCTTCAATCAACATTTTTTTCTTATTATTTTTATTTTAAAGCTTTCCTCTTTTTTTGTATGTTTCTTTACTTCACACATTCAATTAGAAGTAATACATAGTACTACTTAATGGCATCATGTTCTAACTTTTAAATTACCATAGTAATTTACATAAATTTTTTTTTTACATAAATGCATACATTACAACCCCAAATTATTGGTTAGAGTAGGGATTTTGGGTAGAGGTGTTTGGTTTTATTATATATCTCAATATAAATTTAATTGTCACGGGGTTAAAAACTTTGAACCTATGGCTCCGCTATTGACCAAATTTGAATAAGAAATTGTTTATTTGTTAGGATTATCGTGAATTAGAAATCACATTTATGAATTATTTGATAATTTTGATTGTATATCACTTTCAAAAAAAAAATGAATAGTTGAAGGTGAAGTTGTAATTGTAAATATGATTTTTTTTTTTTTTCAATTTTTGGACTGTATAACTAAGAAATTTGGATTTCCAGGTTGTAAAACTTATAAGTATTAAGCATAGTCCCTACAATTTCTTGTATGTTTAAAAGGTTTGTCCATTTATAGAATGTACGCCACCTTAAATCCGTCCCCCTAGATGAAAAATCCTGGCTCCGCCACTGCATATTATTGTGATTTCAACACAAATCGCACAAACTAAAACAATGTCATCTTAACAGTTTTAGAAATAGAAGAGGATGAAACCCGTTTATCAGAAACCTGATAGGAAATTGGAAGAGTATGTACGTAATGTGAAAATTCTACAGTGGTCGTTTGAAATATGACTATCATAATATTTTAATGATTATTTAATTCATAATTAACGTATTTTTATACAAGTAATTAATTATATTACTCTCTTTTTGCAATAAAATATTATTATCAATATTTTTTAATTTATCAAATTTTTAGTTTTATTTATTTAATTTTTGGATGGTTCTAGCGTAGTCGACGACTACGGACGACTACAATAAGAAATTAAATCCGGACCGTTGATATTTTTTATTTCTTAATCTTAGCCTTCGAATATTTTTACAAAAAAAAAAAAAAAAATCTATATTACACATCATTTAAGTCATAACAAGTCAGCGCCCAGTCAGCAAAGGTTGTTTGGTTCATTAGTTTTAGAGGGTAAATTGTATTACCAAGTTATAATTTATTGAAAAACATCGTCCAAATTAAACAATTGACAAAATTCATTAGTATAAATTCATCTCCATTTTGATAGCTTCATCCATCATTATTATTATTATTATTATTATTATTATTATTATTATTATTATTATTATTATTATTATTATTATTATTATCATCATCCAAATCTTTATTCTTTAATAGCACACTCCATCTTCAACCTCCAATCTTCATTATTATTTATCCAAAAATTATCAACTTATGTATGGAATCAATAAGACTAATGTTTAATCATTAAATTTATGCTTTAATTTTTGTATTTCAAAGTTTGTATCAATTTAACTATCTGTATAAAAAATTAAAAAAAAAAAAAATCGGTTGAAAAATTACAAATTATATATTTCAAGATTAATTGTTAGAATTGGAATGATTTATAATTTAATCTAGATCAGTCATATGAATTCGTAAGTAAATTATCCGCCATGATTGCCGTTGAAGCTTGGACATGTGATTTTATGTTAATGAATTAAAATAAAACAAAAAAACTAAAAACTGATTTACGTTATTATTGTTTCTTTTTTTTTGTTTGAAACCAAGCATTCATACGTGCTTTATTTTAAAGCTTGGTTGAATGTTGAAGCTTAGCTTGGACATTCATACCAAGCACGTCCTTCGCCATGAATGTCCAACCAAACAGTCAACCATGAATTCGTGAGTAAATCATAATGATTTGCATGATTGTTTTCTGGATTAACATTATTTTGGGGAGGATATGCCTTTTTTTTAATTTTTTTTTAATTATTGTATATATATGCATAAGTATATACAGATAACGGAGAATATTTAACATGTCTACGTGGTATATAGTAGGGATTCTAGGGATAATTTGTTTCCTAGTTACAATAATGCCTTGATTATTATCTGTATACTAGAAATGCACGGGATATATATTATATTAGATAGATTTTAAATATATACTTTAAGAAAAAATATTCTTAGAATACATGAAGTTGATTTTAATGTTGTAACTTAGACCCTATTCTTTTGATCTGTTGTGGACTTGTGTTCTGTTGAACTTTGCGTAGCTCTGCTCTACTGAATATTATTAATTTGTTGACACTTGATTTTCCCTGCTAATTGCTATGCTGAAAACTTATGTTCTTTGCCCTGCTCAAAAGCTTAAAAGAACAGGGTCTACTCTTATATGTCGGTGGCCACGCAATGTGGCAAGTAATTATGGGGTTTACTTTGTCAAAGTTATATATAGAGGTTACCGGGGTAACTTGGTTCAGTGATGTAGGAGTTACTCTGTTCTTTTGCAAACAGTTTTTCGATGAGACCAGTTTCGCAAAAAACGTGTTGTATATTTTTTTTTTTGGTTTTGGTTATTAGAGAAATCGAAGTTGTTTGGAGGGTAGTTCCTAAAAAAAAACATATAATCAAATGGTTGAGGATTTTGAGTGTTATGGTGAATTGTTAATAAATGAACTATATACTCGTGGTACTGCATGTCATCTATTATACTAAGTAAAAAAAAATAACACAAAGTGAAATGTTATTAGTGTGTACTTAAAAAAACGTGTAATATTAGTAATATTCCCTTGTAAAAAATACAAAAAAAAAAGAAATTAAAAAAAATAGTGGGATGGTAGTTATTGATTTTTTTGTGAAATGGGTAGTTGTTTTTTTTTATTATTATTTTTTTAATAAAAAAATAATATATAAAAAAATAAATGCATGAGAACTCAGGGAGTTTGGAGCATTTATGTATATTTAAAAGAAAAAATTAATTGGTAGTTGTAGATTTTTTTTTTTTGTTTGAAATAATGGAGAAATGGAAGTTAAAGAGGTAGTTATTAAAAAAAAATAAAATAAAAAAAGAGAATGCATAGAATTACTCCATTCAAGGATTGGAGTATTGTGAGTGAAAGTTGAAAAAAAAACTCTTAAATTATATATTAGATTGTTAAAATAACCAATGAGTAAAGGAAATTATTCACGGAAATTAAATATTCTCTCAAATATCAAACCTTCTAAATTGCCTTAAAAAATTTAAACTTTTCATTATTTGAATTAAAAATAAAAAGTTTATTACTTTGTAAGCTAACAATAAAACTGCTTTTCGTTTTTTTTTTTAAAAAATAATGAACCTACTTTACTTTTTTTTTTTTTTTTTTTTTTTTTTTTTTTTTTTTTTTTGAGGGAAATAAACCTACTTTACTTGATTAATTTCTTTTTAATACATAGGGCATATTGATTTTTTTTTTTTTTTTTTTTTGAAAGCTCACAAAGCATTTTAATCATATTAATAACTAATTATAAATTTTTTTCAAAAAAATTAAAGGAAAAATATAAAATCAGAAAACAAGTTCAAATATAAGGGAAAAATCTTTTCCACACCCATACGCGACTTCCAAAAAATGATTGCATTGGACATCAAATAGTATACAAGTCACAAGATAAATATTAGGCTACAAATCATCCAACTAATTTGCTATATATAACTAAAAAAAGATAAAAAAAAATAATAATAATAATAATAAAAAAAGTGGAATATATGCAAGATTATTCTCACGCCTAGTACATATCCTAGATTAAAAATATTTTCATTTAATATATATATATATATATATATATATATATATATATATATATATATATCCTAGATTAAAAACATTTTTATTTAATTCTTTTTAGGGGCTGTTATTTAGGGAAGTTATGAAAAATTAAATTAATACCTTTTTTTTCTCCAAAACTTACTCTTGTTTTTTATAGCCAATATAAAAACAAATCTACACTATTGATAATCACCTATACATATTAGGACCAATGATTTAAGTTGACCATAAAAATATCCTAAATAATAAATTTCATTTATTAGATTTTCATTACTCCATATTTCTCTACAAATAAACTGATACAAAAGGTCGCTAATATTTCCAAGGCAAATCTTTTTTTTGACACAAACAGCAAGCTTAGCTTTATTAATTCATCAAAAGTTCGAGATCCTTACAAATGACCCCATGGATTTCCGGAGGATACTCTTCTAACCAAACACGAAACTCACTAAAAGAGCTACTTAAACTTGCTAAGCTATGGACAACACCATTACCCATTCTTTTAACAAAAGAAAACGAACAAGACAAACAAAGACTAGACATACGAAGAATATCTTTAACTACACTACCGAAAGCATTAGGGGATGTAACACCCTTCTTCATATGATGGTAAAGCTTGATATTGTCTGTCTCAAGCAGCACCCTACGAAAGCCAGCCTCTAGCACAGTCTTGAGACTCTCTCGCATAGCAATCGCCTCACCAACATCAACATTGAAGCAACCTTTCAGGTTCGAGCAGAAAGCCACCACCACATCTCCCTCTGCATCTCTCAGAACACCTCCCACACCAAGTTGCTGTCCTATACTAAAATTTGCATCAGAATTTAATTTGTAAATCCCAGCAGGAGGGGCCTTCCAAACCGACCCCAAGGATTGAGCTTGCATCCCAACAGAACACTGCTCCATAGCCTCCTCATATTCACCTACCAAACTTGCTGCCTTGTGAATGAGAACATGGCCATTGGTCAGCTTCTTCTCAAATACCCACGCATTGCGCTTCAACCATACACCCCACGCCACACACCAGAACAAGCTCCACCATCTTGGTTCTTTTATTTTGTCACTCATAGTTGCACACCAACTTCGAAAACACATATTATCACCATCACTAGCCTCGAGCCTTAGCAGCGAGAGTCTCCAAATTGGTTTCACTTCAGAGCAAAACAGCAGCATGTGCAAAGTAGTCTCCTCTGCCTCACCACACATTGGGCATATACGATCAACCTCCATACCCCGCGAACTTAAATTCGATCTCACTGCAACTGCATTCTTAATACACCTCCAAGAAAAAAATTTGATTTTTCGAGGGATCTTGGCTTGCCAAATCAGTTTCCAATTGAAAGGGGGGAGAGTATTCGATGAAGACGCCCTTCCCCTTAATTCTTCATCGATGAGGTAGTTATACGCACTTTAGACACTATAGTTGCCATCCTTCGAAAGATGCCAACACCAAGAATCCTCTTCATCAAACATGGGGATTGGAATACTACAAATTTCATTTACTTCCCACTCCGAGAAAAGTCCATGTAGGGTATCTCGATTCCATCTACGATCATCCAACAAATCGCTCACTACAATAGGAACATTTTCCCTTTCACCTTTAACCGAGAACACACGAAAGTCTGGCAAGTTGGGGACCCAAGGGTCATCCCAAATGTTGATGTTATGCCCCGCCCCTACATTCTTCCTAGCCCCCTATTCAATCACATCCCGCACACTCAATATAGAACGCCAGGTAAAACTCATGCCCGATGCCACTTTAGCATCAAAAAAATTGGATGAAGGAAAATATTTCCCTTTTAAAACCCGAGCCATAAGAGAGCTTTCATTCGTCACAATTCTCCAGGCCTGCTTTGCCAACATAGCTTTGTTGAACATTTGCATATTTCGGAATCCCATTCCCCCTTGATTTTTTGCTCCATATATTTTCTTCCAAGTCACCCAGCACATCTTCCTCTCTTCATTTTTTTGCCCCCAAAAGAAATTTCTACACATGTTCTCCACCGCATTGAGAATGCTACTAGGGATAGAGAAGCATTGCATAGCATATATCGGAATAGCCTGGGCCACAGATTTGATGAGGATCTCCCTTCCCGCCTGCGAAAGAAATTTTCTTTCCAACCCTTGAGTTTTTTCCAAACCCTATCTTGAATACTTTGAAAAACCTGTTTTTTAGAGCTCCCAATGTAAGTTGGGAGACCCAAATATTTGTCATGTCCATCGACAACCTTAAATGATAACTTCATCTGAAGCATGTTTTTCTTTTCACACTCAATGTTTCGGCTAAAAGACACTTCCGATTTTTCCATATTCAGTTTTTGGCCCGACGCCAACTCATAGGTCGAAAGAATGTTAAGAACCCTGTCAGATTCATCCTCATTTGCTCTTACAAACAACAAGCTATCATCAGCAAAAAATAGGTGAGAGATAGGTTCAACATGCCTACCTATCTTCACCCCATGAATGAGTTTTTTCCTCTCCGCATCACGTAATAGAGCCGATAAACCTTCCGCACACATAATAAAGAGAAAAGGAGACATAGGATCCCCTTACCTAAGCCCCCTACTAGGCTTGAAAACACGAGAAGGTTGACCATTCACAAGAACATCAAAAGAGGCCGACGAAACACATTTCATAATATTAGAAACAAAAGACTCCGGGAAGCCAAATTTCACCATCATTTTTTCCAGAAAGAGCCACTCTACCCTGTCATAAGTCTTGCTCATATCGAGTTTCAACCCCATAAATCCTTTTTTTCCAGTTTTCTTTTTTCGGAGGAAATGAAAACACTCATATGCAACCAGAATATTATCAGTTATCAATCTACCAGGAACAAAGCCACTCTGAGACTCGCTAATAATCGAAGGCAATATTTTTTTTAGCCTATTTGCAAGCACTTTTGAGACAATTTTATACATAACATTACACAGACTAATAGGCCTATAATCAATAGGAGACACACATTTCCAAGGCAAATCTAATATGGCAAACATATTATATCAATCTTCTACCTGTATGGCTCTATATTATTTTGTTGCTAATGATATTAATCACTAAATATTCTGTTAACTCGAATGAACAATACAAGAGGGGGGGTGAATTGTATTGAGGAGGATCTGGGGTAATTTTTGCGGAATTCTAAAAGAAACTTAAACAAAAACTTTAAAGTGCAAGAGAGATTTTACGTGGAAAACTTCTTGGCCCTAATCAAGAAGAAAAACCACGACCACAAGGGATTTTAAACTCAATTCTTAATAATAATAGGGCAAACAACCTATCACAAATTAAGACTCTAAACTCAAGTTCCTCTACGAACTTAAGTTCCCCCTCAACTGATCCCTCAATCAATTGAGCTCTCAAATCTCTCTCTTTCTCCTTGCTTCACTCAAAGTAATCTACACACTCTAGAGTTTACCCAAACTCTTCCCCAATACAACTCGAATTAAAACTCTAAGATGCTAAGTACAAAGACACTCAAGGACTTAAGTGGATTTTTGACTCTTTTAGAAAAGCTAAGAATTGTAATGCTCAAGTGTACTCTTCAAAATGGAAAACTAATTCTATTTATACTAGAGGAGATCAGTTGAAAAACTCCCACGTCTGCCTTGACTCCCACTTCACCACAACTCCCATGAAACTAGGAAAATGCAGTTCGTGGAGGCTTGGGCAACAAGCTGAAGTATACTTAAGGAAGTAGTTTACTGTTTCCTTAATTTTCTCAACCTCCTTGACCAAGTAAAAGATCCGTTTAAAAAGAGTTTTCAAAGGAGATTTTACCGAGTCAGATTTTTCAAAATATTTGGATAGAATTTAAACCAGAAAATCTTTAAGAAAATAGAATAGTTTAAAAGATAATTTTCCGAAAATAAAATAGAATCTTTTTAAACAAGGAAAATAAAATCTTTATAAACTGAAATTAACTCCACTTAAAATCCTATCAATAATCAAAGTACTTATCATATATACAAGAAGCCTAAAATTAATAAAGTTACAATAGACTTCTTGGAACTCAGTGAAGCATCGACTCTGGAGCTTCAGTTCCTCACTAAAGGAACTTGGCTTCTGATTGTCTTCTATGCTCATCCAAAGCTCTTCCTTTGACCTTGTTCCATGCTCCATTCTGACCCTAGAATATCGTTGCATATAAAACCTGTCAACACATCAAAGCTAATAGACAAATGTTAAAGCACTTATGGGTTTGCTTAGGTTCCTTAAGTCATCATCAAAACTTAAGATCAACAATATTCCCCCTTTTTGATGAATGACAAACCTAAGCAAACTCATAAATAAAATTGAAAGACAATCAGAAAAAAGAAAACACTACTTAAAAAAAAATTAACAAGGAACTGAATGAAAAGTATACCTTCTAGTTTTAGATGGATGGAGAGCTTGTCAACAATTGAGTTTGCCTTCTTTTCCCCCTTTTGGCGTTCATCAAAATTAATGCACACAAATATATATATCTAAACACAGCACCATGACAATGGTTTGTGTCCAAAGCATAGAACAAAGCACATATAGGCAGAAATAGTATGCAAATAGTCAGAAAGCAAGCATGCAACATCCATATAAACAAACTGATGTTCCTCCAGAACATCCAAAAAGCAAAATACCCTGTTTTAGACCAATATAAGCTAAATAAAACAAAGTTTTCAATCCAGACCAAGTTCAAGAATCAAAAAGTTTGATAGCTAAAACATAAGAGAAACAGAATTAGGCTTCAGGGGCAGAGGATAGATGCTCTTCTCCTGCATCTTCTTCTGAAACTTCTTCAATGACCAGATCCTCCAGCTTCTTCAAAAGATCTGACTGCCCTTGAGATATAGTGGAGGTGCTCTGCTGCACTACTGTTGTGAGCGCAGTAGAAACCTTTGCCAAGTCTGACACCATCTTTTCTAGAGCTTCAATTCTCTGAACCAGAGCAGGTTGTGCATCCACCAGCTTTTGCACTGTATCCTTGAGATTCTTTAATTCCAAAGCAGCACTGACAGAGTTAAATCCTGTAAACCCTAGACCTTCTCCTGCTGGAACAGACTGACTTCCTCCAGTTTCTTGCACAAAGGTGCCCTGTTCCCCCTGAACCAAAGTTCTCTCTTCTCCCTTTTCATCACATAAATCTACTACAGCAGTAGATTCAGCCTTGTCTTTTCCTTTTGGCCTAAAAGCCAACCTTGTACTCTTCCTCTTTCCAACACTAGGAGCACTCTTTGCAGGCATTATGAGCACTTCCTTAGTTTTCTTTTATCCCTCACCCTCACTGTCCTCCTCCTCCAGCCATCTATCTAACTCCTCTTCCTCCAATTTCTTCACAGTTCCTTCATCCTGCTTGGTTTTTGGAAGAGATTTGGAGAGGAATTGGGTTACTCCATTTACAACAGTTAGGTTTCTGGCCTCAAGGGTTCTTAGTTGCACATAATGGTTTGTTTTTAGTTTGAGGCGTTCATAATTTGTCATGGAGACACCACAGCTTTCTAGGAGAGTGATCAACAAGTTAGCATATCCAACCTTCAAATGGTTGGCGATGCAGTGAGAGAGGTGCTGGATCATTAGGGAAGGGAAGTTTATTTGTAGTTTGTTTTCAAGGCAGTACATGAGCACAGCATCAAGGTGATTAGCCTCGTTCCTGTGCTGAGTTCTTGGTATTATGGCCATATGGACAAAGATAAACAGCAATTTTTGGATAGGGGAGAACAGGTTATGGTTGGTTTTTACTTTGGAAGCTTTTCCCCCAATTGACTCAACAATCTTTTCAATAGAAACATCATCAACACTTAATTCAGTTTCTCCTTTAAAATACTCATCAAACCCCTCATTAGGAGTTCCAAACACAGCAGCCAAATCATCAGCATCAAAACTAATTTTCTTATTTTTAACTCGGCTAGTACACACACCATTCACATTCTTAAAATTTGCACAAAATTCTTTTAACGGAGCATGAGAAATCACATTGTCATAACATTCACTAAACAACTTAACCCAATTTTGAGCCTCAAGAATATCAAGAAGTTCAGTATACTTACTTATCTCACACCACTTGAGATTAATGCAGAGACCAGCGATGAATCGATCAGAGCTTGCTTCAAGCCTCTTGACAGCAGGTGACTTTGATTTTTCCCCCTGAATCGGTTCACCAAGTTCCTCGTAGTCCAATTCCTCTTCAACCTCTATCTTCCTCTTCTTCAAATCACTGCGATCCATGGGTTTGTTTTGTGGGGTTTCAGTGATAGCTTGAGTTGAGGTTTCAGTCTCAACTTCCATGGGTGATGCTTTTTGAGGTGAATTTTGGATTTTTGGTGAGATTTCCATGGGAACTGGAGAAGAATCACTGAAGACAAGTGTGTATTTTACAGAGTAGGGTGGTGAGGAACAGTGGTTAGGGTTTGGTTTCATTTTATAGTGGGGTGAATTCTGAGAGGTGAATTAGGTCGGTGGAATAGTGTAGAAGGTGAATTGAATGGGGTATGTGTCGTTTGAAGAAGGATAAAGAAATTACTTTTCACTTGGTCAGATTAAAACGGAAGATTCAATTAATGTGATTTGACATGAAGAGTCTTGATTAAATAGAGAAGTTTTTGATCAGAAACTTGAATTGAATTCGAAAAGACTAGGATATTTAATTGAAGATAGATTTGAATTTAAGAGGATAAACTTGAGAGATTAATTCAAAAAATAAAAGGATAAGATTTTTTTCAGAGTACAAAAATTAATTAACTGACTAGCTAATTAATTCAAGAAGTGATAGAACAAAATCTTATGAAAATATTAGGAGGAACTTGGAACAAATCAACATAGCTTGTTAGTAATATAGATAAGCAAGTGCAATTTGATTTCTTCACATACAGCCACAATCCCATATGTATTGCCATTCATTCTAATGCTCAGGACTATGTTTTCACATATACACATTGTGTAAGATACATATAATGTATTCACAATTGACTTATACCTTGGGGAAACTTGAGGTCTTCTAACTCAATTGTATCATACCAAGTTCCATGCGCATCTTTTCGAATTTGTCCCTGCTCAAAGGCATAGTAAGAATGTCAGCAATTTGATTTTCAGTCTCACAAAAATCTAATTTAATTAAGCCTTTTTCCACATTATCCTTAAGAAAATGATGTCTTATATGAATATGCTTCACGCGAGAATGCTGAATTGGATCCTTTGAAATGCGTATGGCACTAGTATTATCACAGTAGATAGGAATGCAATTATACTTCATACCATAGTCTCTTAATTGTTGTTTTATCCAGAGTACTTGAGAACAGCAAGCAGCAGCTGCCACATATTCAGCTTCAGCAGTTGACAAGGCCACTGTATTCTGTTTCTTGGATCCCCAAGAAACTAGACATGGCCCAAGAAACTGAATCATCCCTGAAGTACTTTTTCTGTTCACCAAATCCCCTGCATAGTCAGCATCTGCAAAACCTTTTAAATCAAAAGTATCACTTCTAGGATAGAAGAGACAAAGATTGTCAGTTCCTTTGAGGTATCGTAGGATCCTTTTCACTGCTATAAGATGTGATTCTTTAGGAGTAGATTGAAACCTTGCACATAAGCCAACACTAAATGCTATATCAGGTCTACTAGCAGTTAAGTATAAAAGAGATCCAATCATACCTCTGTATCCAGTTTGATCTACACTAGTTCCTTGTAGATCTTCATCTAACCTTGTGCCTGTTCCCATAGGTGTATGGTAGGTCTTTGCTTGGTCAAGATTATATTTCTTCAGTAGTTCCTTGACATACTTTTGTTGGTGAATTGCAATACCTCTTTCTGTTTGTTTGATTTGTAGTCCAAGGAAGAAGTTGAGTTCCCCCATCATGCTCATCTCAAATTCACCACTCATTAGCTCAGCAAAGTATTTGCACAAGTTTCCGTTAGTTGCTCCAAAAATAATATCATCAACATATATTTGAACAACTAGTAAATCAGTTCCTTCAGATTTTAAAAACAAAGTTTTATCTACTTTTCCTCTTTTAAAATCATTTTGAAGAAGGAACTTAGAGAGCCTTTCATACCAAGCTCTAGGAGCTTGTTTCAGCCCATAAAGAGCTTTATCAAGCTTAAAGACATGATTAGGAAATTGGGGATTTTCGAAACCAGGAGGTTGTTCTACGTACACCTCCTCTTCAAGAAAACCATTTAGGAAAGCACATTTAACATCCATTTGATACAGTTTGAAGCCCATGAAAGAAGCAAAAGCAATTAATATTCTAATAGCTTCTAATCTAGCAACAGGAGCAAAAGTTTCTTCGAAATCAATACCTTCTTGCTGATTGTAGCCCTTTACAACAAGTCTGGCCTTGTTTCTCACAATTGTTCCATATTCATCCAGCTTGTTCCTGAATACCCACTTGAGCCCTATAACCTTTTTGTGTTCTGGTTTCTTTTCAAGATGCCAGACCTTGTTCCTTTCAAACTCATTGAGTTCATCTTGCATGGCAATTATCCAGTCAGCATCCTTCAGAGCTTCATCATGATTTCTTGGCTCAATTATGGATAAGAAGGCTTGAAAGGCACAGAAGTTCCTCATCTGTGATCTGGTCTGAGTTCCTCTACCAATATCACTTATAATAAGATCTATTGGATGAGAGCCTTGATATTTGAATGGCTTTGGATGAAACTCTCTAGCAGGAACTCCAATTTGAGGCACTTCTTCTTCGGTTTCTTCTGAATTTTCCTCGTTGCCTGATTCTCCCTGATCTTGTTCCTCCGGGATTTCTTGATCAGGAACTTCAGCATTTTCTTGATGTTCTTGCTCTGGTTCCTCACTTACATCCTTGGTTTGCTTGGAGGTTTCTTCATCTTCTTCCCTGTCTCTAATCATACCAATTTCATAATCAATATTGTCTTGTTCCTGCACATTCATAAACATATTAGATTCATCAAATATCACATGAATGCTTTCCTCTACACACAATGTATTTTTATTGTAAACTCTGTAGGCTTTGCTATTTGATGCATAGCCAAGGAACACAGCTTCATCACTTCTTTCATCAAATTTTCCTATGTTCCTTTTCCCATTATTATGGACAAAACACCTGCATCCAAAAGCTTGAAAGTGAGAAATATTGGGTTTTCTCCCCTTAAACAGTTCATAAGGAGTCTTATTGATGATTGGTCTCATCATAACTCTATTAATAATATAACAAGCAGTATTAATAGCTTCAGCCCAGAAGTTCCTTGGAAGACCACTTGATATGAGCATAGTTCTTGCCATGTCTTCTAGAGTCCTGTTCTTCCTTTCAACAACTCCGTTCTGTTGAGGAGTTCTCGGAGCTGAAAAGTTATGATCCATGCCATTTTCTTTGCAAAAGTCATCGAATCTTGAATTCTCAAACTCTGTTCCATGATCTGATCGAATGTGGATAATCTAATTTCCACTTGACTTTTGAACTCTTTTGGCAAAGGACACAAATTCATCAAAAGTTTCATCTTTGCTAGACAAAAAGATCACCCAAGTTAATCTAGAAAAATCGTCAATGATAACTAAAACATATTTCTTTCCACTTCTACTTTGAACACGCATGGGGCCACACAAATCCATATGGATTAGCTCCAATGGCATTGTGGTGCTGACCATGTTTTTGCTTTTGAAAGAGGACCTGACTTGCTTGCCTCTCACACATGCATCACAGATATGTTGTATGAGGAACTTGACTGAGGGAAGCCCTATGACCAAGTTCCTTGCTCTAAGTTTATTCATGAGAGAGAAGCTAGCATGTCCAAAACGTCTATGCCATAATAAAGGATCGTCATTAATGGCACTCAGGCAGGTAAGGTTGTTCCTTGGAACAGAATTCAGATCCACAATATATGTGTTCCCTTTTCTAGTTCCTTCAAGAACAACCCTTCCTGTTGTATCATTAATGATGTTGCATGAATCAGAGGTAAAACTTACAGAGTTTTCTTTATCACAAAATTGTGAAATGCTTAGCAAATTGTGCATTAAACCCTCGACCAAAAGTACATTATCTATTGAATGAGAGCTGGACCTTCCTACTTTTCCTTTAGCAATCACTTCTCCCTTCTTGTTATCTCCAAAGGTCACAGTTCCTCCTGGATAGGACTCTAGTGAGAGAAACTTTGATTTGTCTCCTGTCATATACTTTGAACAACCACTGTCGAGGTACCACGTGTTGTTCCCCCTCACTAGGACCTGCAAAAGAACTCATTGGTTAGATTCAGGAACCCGGGTTTCCTTGGGTTCCTTGGACGTTGAAGCAATATCAGATTTCTTTACCCAAACTTGCCTAACATTCTTGTTAATGGTTTGTTCCTTCGTATTGCAAGTAGCAACAAGATGACCAGTTTTACCACAGAAGGTACAAACTTTATGACTAGGCAGGTTCACATAATTTTTCTTGCCTTTGTGCTTAGAATGTATGAATCCTAGACCTTCAGTTCTTTTGGTTTGAGCATTCTCAATCCACTTAGGAATTCCAAACTGACTAATGTTTCTTTCTTTTCGAAGCTCAAGTTCCTTCTCCAGTTTTGCCTTTTCGATTCTTAACTTATCAAAATCATATTTTAATTTTTCAAAATCCTCATTAAATTTTGGCAAGGATTCAGAGGAGGAACTTGGAGACACTTCAGCATTAGCAAGTTTGTATTGAGTCAATTCTACATTAACCATGATATTTTCCAACTTGAGTTTCTCATTCATTTCTTTTAAGAGAAGATTCTTGTCAAAGAGTTCGAAAAATCTACTCTGAACATCAGTTCATTGATTTTCAATCCACGTACTGTGTTCCTTGCAGACTTTGAGAGCTCTTTGACATTCACCTAGACGTATACTAGTGTGAGTCCAGTCGTCTTCTAATTCAAACACTAAATCAATGAGAGCATCTTTAGTATAAGTCTTAATTATATTAGGATCAAGGAATACCTCTTTAGCAAGCTCATCATTGTAATCCTTGTCATCACGTTTGACCATCAAACACAGATGAGCTGTTTCTTCTTCAGGTTGTTCCTCTTCATCCTCACTTTCAGAATCTCCCCATGCAGCTATCATAGCCTTCCTAATGTCTGTTTTGTTGAAAGGAGTTTTGTTGTAGTTGCTCTTAACTTGTTCCTTTGCCTTCCCTTTACCTTTCTCTGTTTCCCAAAGTGGACACTCTCGAATGAAGTGTTCCAGTGATCCACATTTGTGACAACCAGAGTCAGCCTTTGAAGTGGAGGGTTTCTTGGTGAAGTTCCTTGACCTGTTGTTTCTGTTGAACATTCTTTTGAACCTTCTCACTAGCATAGCAGCCTCTTCCTCATTTACTTCAGATTCTTCTTGATCTCCAGCTTTGAGAGCCAAGCCTTTTCCTCGGTTTCCTTCACTGTTGCTTGTTCCCAGGTGCAACTCATGAGTCATGAGGGAACCAGCAAGTTGCTCAATGTTGAACTTTGTGAAGTCCTTTGTTTCTTGTAAGGCTGTTACCTTGGCTCTCCATCTCTCATCTTGAGGGAGGCTTCTTAGAACTTTTCTGACCTGCTCATCAATAGGGATTTGCTTTCCAAGAGAAACAAGCTCATTAATAATGTTAGTAAATCTAGTTAACATTTCCTGAATTGATTCTTTTGGTTTCATTTCAAACCGTTCATATTTTGACATGAGCAGGTCAATTTTAGAGCGTTTCACTTCGTTAGTTCCTTCATGAGTTACTTGAAGTAAATCCCAAATTTCTTTAGCATTTTTACAACCCATAACACGATTGTGTTCATGGGGTCCAAGACCACAATGAAGTAATTTAACAGCAAGTGCATTAATTTCCATTTTTTCAAAATCTTCCTTATCAAACTCAGACATAGGTTTAGGTACTACCTCATTTTCACTGTTGGTTTTGGTAATTTCAAAATCACCAACTTCGATAACTCTCCAAACTTGGTAGTTGTCAGCTTTGATAAAGATTTCCATCCTGTTCTTCCAATAGGTGTAGAATTTCCCATTGAACATAGGAGGACGCTGCGTAGAGTAGCCTTCTTCCAGTTTCTCGTGATTGTTCATCTTGATTCCAGGAACTTAACTCGTCAGGGTTTCCTGATTTCTTCGAGGAACCTGGCTCTGATACCAATTGTTAACTCGAATGAACAATACAAGAGGGGGGGTGAATTGTATTGAGGAGGAACTGGGGTAATTTTTGCGGAATTCTAAAAGAAACTTAAACAAAAACTTTAAAGTGCAAGAGAGATTTTACGTGGAAAACTTCTTGGCCCTAATCAAGAAGAAAAACCACGACCACAAGGGATTTTAAACTCAATTCTTAATAATAATAGGGCAAACAACCTATCACAAATTAAGACTCTAAACTCAAGTTCCTCTACGAACTTAAGTTCCCCCTCAACTGATCCCTCAATCAATTAAGCTCTCAAATCTCTCTCTTTCTCCTTGCTTCACTCAAAGCAATCTACACACTCTAGAGTTTACCCAAACTCTTCCCCAATACAACTCGAATTAAAACTCTAAGATGCTAAGTACAAAGACACTCAAGGAGTTAAGTGGATTTTTGACTCTTTTAGAAAAGCTAAGAATTGTAATGCTCAAGTGTACTCTTCAAAATGGAAAACTAATTCTATTTATACTAGAGGAGATCAGTTGAAAAACTCCCACGTCTGCCTTGACTCCCACTTCACCACAACTCCCATGAAACTAGGAAATGCAGTTCGTGGAGGCTTGGGCAACAAGCTGAAGTATACTTAAGGAAGTAGTTTACTGTTTCCTTAATTTTCTCAACCTCCTTGACCAAGTAAAAGATCCGTTTAAAAAGAGTTTTCAAAGGAGATTTTACCGAGTCAGATTTTTCAAAATATTTGGATAGAATTTAAACCAGAAAATCTTTAAGAAAATAGAATAGTTTAAAAGATAATTTTCCGAAAATAAAATAGAATCTTTTTAAACAAGGAAAATAAAATCTTTATAAACTGAAATTAACTCCACTTAAAATCCTATCAATAATCAAAGTACTTATCATATATACAAGAAGCCTAAAATTAATAAAGTTACAATAGACTTCTTGGAACTCAGTGAAGCATCGACTCTGGAGCTTCAGTTCCTCACTAAAGGAACTTGGCTTCTGATTGTCTTCTATGCTCATCCAAAGCTCTTCCTTTGACCTTGTTCCATGCTCCATTCTGACCCTAGAATATCGTTGCATATAAAACCTGTCAACACATCAAAGCTAATAGACAAATGTTAAAGCACTTATGGGTTTGCTTAGGTTCCTTGAGTCATCATCAAAACTTAAGATCAACATATTCCAATGAAATTGCTTGATTACTAATACAGTACATCATTTTTTTTACAAGAGTATATACCATATTAAATATTAATTTAATCCATCCGAAATTTTTTAGTTACTCGTATCATCTTTTATCTATTAAATGTATATTTTGGTCCCGTAATGCAGTACTCCTATGTTTCATTGTGTTAGTCTCATTTTCATATATCGATGCAAATCTTTAATCGCAAATATCTTTAATCTCACACTTACAAAAATTATAAAAATTAGATAATAATAAATTACTCATCATGACCAATAAAACTTAATATCATATGATTATGTTTTTTTTATTACATATAGAGAGAAATTTAGAAGATTCCCTCTAATTTTTTGTTTAAAAACTATTTTAAGTATTTACTAACCATTTTTTTCAAAAACTATTTTAAGGGTTTGTTCAGAATTACTATAGTGAGCTAAACTGAACTGATGAATTGATTGGAGCTGAATTGAACTGAACTAAACTGAATAAAGCTGAAATGAATTGTTTATGAGCGAAGGAACTGAACTGAAGTGAACTGATTGGAACTGAACAGAACTGAAATTAATCTGAAAATAACATGCCCTAAGTATTTATTAACCAGAAAAAGAAAATGACAATGTTGACAAACAATACATTGTCTTAACTAAAACCTAAAATTTTATATTACCAATGTTAGTCTTCTTTAATTTTAAAAGATAAACAATAAAACTGTTTCAATTACAAATCTAATTTAAGTAGGACCTATTCACATTTACTGAACTGGTTGGAGCTGAACTGAACCTAACTGAATATACATACATAAATTTTGCTTTTAAATATCCCCAATTTAATTTTGGGCATATCCAAAAAAAATATTTTAGTTAATTAGAACGATGACAAAGATAAGATCCACTTGACCAAGACATAGACCACAATGTATAAAATGTTTCTTATTTTGGGTATACCTAAGTTATATTTGGCGTACCTAAAACGAAGTGGTTCATTTTTTTTTTTTTTAATATAAATACAAAAGTTTAAGGTTATTTCAGATAATCACATCCATTTTTAATACTCTTGACTAGATTTATTTCCACTCTATCTAACCAAGGTCATATTATTAGTTTAACACGACTCTTATTAAAATTGAAAGACCAATTTTAGATGCTAAAAAATAGTAATTCAGCCAAAACATAACCTATTACAAAACGATCCTTATTTAGATTAAGAAACTCCCTTATCCTAAATTTAATCTATTGAGGGATCAAGAAAACATATACTTAAATGTATGTAGTATGTAACAAACAACACAAATAGGCGGTCGCACACAGCTACTAGTTAGTCCCAAAATACAACGCTACATATATGTTTGCTTTTAATCGAAGGACAATAATCGAAATTCATATATACACACAAGAAATTTTGTCTATTAATCCTATTGTTTGCAACGGATTAACCTTGTGTAGAGCAAATCTCACAATCATATACAAAAAATTCGCTTTTAGGCATGGATCCCCAATTTAATTTTTGGTGTACCAAAATTGGAATATTATTAATTAGTCAATAAGGATGATTGACAAAGATAAGACATGGATAAAACCTATACTTGAATGTACGTAGTATATATGTAACAATAAGACATGGTTTTGGGCGTAGTATATACTTGAATGTACATAATACGTAGCAATAATTTTGGGCGTGCTCAAAAGTTGATTTTTATTTGTTAATCAGAAAATTGACTATAATATATAAGACTTGATTAAAACATAGATTATGGTATATAAATTGTTCCCAATTTGGGTATACCCAAGCTATATGTGGACATACCTAAAACAAAGTGGTTCAATAATTTTTTACAAGATACATAAGTATAAAGTTATTTTGGATAATCACATCCGTTTTTAGCACTCTTGACTAGATTTGTTGCAACTCTATCAAATTTTAAATTAACTTAGGGATATGTGAAAATATATACTTGAAAGTTTGTCGTACGTAACAAAGAACAAAATTAGGCAGTCCCAAACAACTACTAGTTAGTCCCAAAATAAATCGCTAAAAATTAGTTTGCTTTTAATCGAAGATAGTTATTATGTAAGTATCCAAACGATTTTCATTATTAGTCCAATTGTTCACAATGTATCACTCTTGCATAAAAAAACTAATGACTCCTACAACATAAATAAATTTTCATTTAGATATCCCCAATTTGAATTTTAGACATACAAAAATTCGAATTTTATAATTAATCAATCAGAACGATTGACAAAGATAAAAATTGATTAACACATAGATTACGGCATATAAAATGTTCCCATTTTGGGTATACCTAAGTTATATTTGGACGTACCTAAAAACGAAGTGGTTCAATCCTTTTATTTAAAATACAAATTATAGAAATTTATGGTTATTTCGTATTATCACATCCATTTTTAGTACTCTTGACTAGATTTATTGTCACTATATCTAACCAAGATCTTATTAGCATAATCATGTTTCTTAGGGCCTATTCAATTCAGCTTAATTTCGATTCAGTTCAGTTTAGTTAAGCTCCAATCAATTCAGTTAAGTTCAACTCAGCTCCAATCAGTCCAGCTCTTATAATTTCTTTCTCTCATAAAATATTCATTTAAGCTGTATTTGGTTTAGTTCAGTTCAGTTCAGCTCCAATCAGTTCAGTTCAGTTCAGTTCAACTCTTTATTTCCTTCTCTCATAAAATATTCATTTCAGCTCTATTTAGTTCAGCTCTTTATTTCCTTCTCTCATAAAATATTCATTTCAGCTCTATTCAGTTCAGTTCAGCTCCAATCAATTCAATTCATTTCAGTTCAGCTCCAATTAGTTCACTTTAGTTCAGTTCAACTCAGTTCAATTAATGTGAACAAGCCCTTATTATTAAAGTAGAATCCCAAATTTAAATACTGGCGGAAATAGTTGCTTGCCCAAAATATTACCTTAAACACAATACTGGCCTTGTATAGATTGAGATTTTAAATTGGAATATTAAATTAAAATCATGATTTTATAAATGTGGCTAAAGGTAAAAGGAATGATGTTAGATTAATTAAATTATTTCGGATAATCAGAATATTGTATTAGATTAATCTTATAAATTAACAAATTTTTATATGTTTTTTTTTTGTGTTTCACCCGTTTCACCCTTTGGGCTAATTCGGATTTCAAGATCAGTTTTGAGTAGTTAGCTTAGGTCACACTGCGAGGCCAGGGTTATTTTTCTCAATAAAAATACATTTTTACTTGGCTAAGCAAGTATGACATTATTGACAAAATTACTACATCTGTAAGGACTGTAACATATTAGGCCCTATTCTCTTCAAAAATAATATTAAATAAAAATAATTTCAGTTCAGTAAAATTAAGTTAAGTTCGGTAAAATTAATTTCAGTTCAGTAAATATAAGTTCAATTCAGTAAAATACAGTTTTCTTAATAAAGAATTATAATAGAAAATCAGTAAAAATAATTTCAGTTAAGCAAAAATAATTTCAGTTCAATAAAATTAATTTAAGTTCTGTAAAAAAAATTTAAGTTTAGCAAAAATAATTTAAGTTTATTAAAAATAATTTCAGTTCAGCAAAATTAAGGTGAAAAGAATGGGCCTTAGTTACAACGTTATGTCTCAAAAATAATACTCAAAGTTGCAACTAATATGTAATGGAGGTAGCAATAGCTGGTTCCTACAGGCGCCTGTACGGTGCAACGTACAGTCGTTTTGTAGGAAAGAACATGATATATAAAAGTAATGAACATATAGTTATAGTGAAAAGAACATACTATTAAAATGTAATGAACATATACCTAAAGTAAAAATAACATACTACGGAGTATTAAAATGTAATGAACATATACCTAGAGTGAAAAGAACATACTTGCACCAAAAAAATAAATAAAAAGAACATATGTTTATGTTCTTTGATCGGTCAGTGTAATGTACTTTATTTGCAACATAATGATCATTGCTTAATGTTAAATGTTTATTAAATTTTGTCTTCAAATTAGGGTGGTTATATATAAATAAAGTTTATTACATAATATTATCATATTCTTTATTAATACTGCAGATGTTCTTTAGATATGAAAAAATATATAAAATTGGATGTTCGTTACAAAACAACTATATGTTCTTTACAAAATAACTGTATGCTCTTTACAAAATAGTTACATGTTCTTTTTGCATTTTTTGGTTGTACCAAGCAAGGTATAGCCGCCTGCACCTTAAAATTTTCATGGAGGTAGTACAAATATATTTCAATTTTTATGTTAAATACACCAACTTGCTTTGGTAAAAAAATCTTAAAAAAAAAAAAGAAAAAAAAAAAAAACCAATTTACATAATTATATGATTATTGTAACAAAGTATTTAAGGTAAAGATAAATGAATATAAAATTTATCAAAATTAAAAAAAAAAAAATGAATCATCAATTCACGCCTAACTAACTACGGAGTAGATAAAGATAAATAAAGACAAAATTTATCAAAAACTATAAATCCTCAATTTACGTAACTAACTGCAAGTCCTTTGTTTCTTATTTCTTTCTTACTAGTTGAGCCATCGCGCGCGATGCGCGCGATAGCCCAATAAACACGAATTGCGTGTAGTTAATGCTATTGCTAAATAGATCTGTTATACCAATTTAATTTAGTTACTGTGGGTAAAGGCTAGTATGATATTACTACCTCCGGTTCAAGTTAGTTGCAACTTTGGAATATTTTATATCTTACAAATAATACCCCAAAGTTGCAACTAACTTGGACCAGAGGTAGTATTTGATTTTGTGTTAAAAATGGGTATAGATGTAGTTAAGTAATTACGAGTTTAGATTATGTAGGTTGTCGTAAAATGTCATAAATTGTAACGTGTGGTCTAATCTCGGTTAAATATTAATTTTATTTTTGATTTTATCATTTTTAATAATTTAAATTTTATAGTTAATTTTAGTCATCAATGACTGTTAGTTTACAACTTTTAAAATTTAAATTCTAAAATTTGGTAAATTCGTATCGTAATGTTTTTCTCTAAGAAATACTTAGGCAGTGGCTGATCTAGAAATTTCAAATTGGGAGTCGAAAATTTATTAAACGTTGATATAGCAAAAAAATGGATATTCTTTGTTGAGTAATATTATTAAAATTTTAACAATGCATGCGAAATGTTTTTACTTTTTAGTTCTTATATTTTATTAGCTAAGTTTACATATATCATGCCTTCCTTTTATATTGTAACATAAGGTAAATACATCGTCTTTTATTGGACAAATATCGATGTAAAGATAACAAAACCTCAAATGACTATATTTTCATGGTGTGGTTACATAAGACTTATGATAAGAGTGTGTGAATATATATATATAAACTTTGCAATGTTTATATAAACTTTGCAATGTTTATATAAACTTTGCAATGTTTATAAGACTTATGTAAACTTTGCAATGTTTATAAACACAGAAACAATTTATCATTTAAGTTTTTATATATGAATATGTTATATCTAGAATTCTATTGCTTGGTTGTATGTTATAGGAAACCAACTTGAAAATGGAAGAGGAAAAGCTATTAGAATAAGAAGTACATACTTTACTTAGCCTTGAATTTTAGCAATAACATTAACTATATACTCTCCTAAATGAAATATTTGAATTAAATATAAACACTTCATCTAATTGAGGTCGCATTTAACATTTTGTAAAAACTTGTTTCTTTAATTCTGTAGAGTTTAAATTTCATACTTGCATACATATCCCCTCTCCATATGGCTTTACAATTATGAAAAAGCAGTTGTCAATATTCTTGTATTTGTACAAAATCCATTATTAAATCCTAGCACCCAACCTTTTAGTGTCTTTCTCCTTAAAATACATACCAAGTACTCTCACCCCTAACCTCGATTTTTTTTATATCTTCACCCTCTTTTACTTGCTAATTATGACTTTGCATATTTCATAATTTCATATAATCTTAGATTGTCTTTTTGCTGGAGTTTTTTGCATTGTCAAAAAAACAACCATTACTCTAATAATGTTTTCTTAAAAAAGAGTTGATAGATTCTCTTCAATTTTACTTTAAAAATGGTCTTTTTTTTTTTACTGTTGTCACTTAGTTTTTATGGTTTTGCTAAACCGATAACGCCAGTTCCAACTTACTCTTCTCCCCTTCTCCTTTTTATCACTTATCTTAAAAAATTTCCATCTTTTCTTCCCTCCTTGATGGCGTGTATCCTCTCTATTATATTTTTCCTTCTTTTATCCTATTTTCCCTTAATATCTTTCCTTCCCTTAGCTTCCTTTCTCCCATCTTGTACTTTTTCTTACCTTCCCCTTACTATTAATTTTTATAGTTTGAATATTTTAGTAAGCCCCTTCATCTATTACCCTCTTTAATAAGATTTTCTAAAGTGTTCTATAATTCTTTCCTTATTTCACTATTGACATGGCTTTTTAAATGTTTTCACCCCTCCCTACCCTTCTCGTTCTCTATTTTTTAATTTGCAAATCTTATAGACGTTACAGTCAATTCCTACTTATATATTTTTTCTTTTCCTCTCCTCCTCTTTCCCAGTTACCTTAAGATTGCTTTATCTATTTCAAACACTTTAAAAGCAGTCCCTTAAAGTACTCCCCAATTATTCTTCCTCTAGCTTTATTCCATACTATCTCAATTTTTTCGCACATTCTCTACCCTTCCCTCCTTGATCATCAAGCTTCTTTTCTTACACCCTTACCCTATTTCAGGATTATTTGAAAACAACAAATATTTCTTAATTGATTACTTTTTCGACTTTTACTCCATTCTAACAATGTCACTTATAGAAGAAGCATATGTAATTTGATCATGTCACCAACTCCATTATTACACAAAGTTAATGAAGCTACGAAATTCTGACAAGCTACCATTAATTTCTTGATTTGATAGTAGGAGTGAGAATTCTAAAAGCAAATGTTATAGTCCAATCACAACCAATACCCTAATCGGAACATGTTTATACCGTTCAATTTCTTGATAAAAAAAAATGAAATTATCAATATGTGAAGATATCACAAGATTCAATCGTAACAAAACAAGTAATGACTGAAACACATCAATCATAACAAACCATTTTTATCTAGGCTATGTAGGAGTTGAACCCACATCTTATGCACGATAGCATAGTGCTTTACCAATTAAGCTAATAGCCTTCATATACATCAATTGATATGCAATTCTAAATACCCACATGCCTCAAATTACACATTTCAAAAGATGTTAACATTAAAGTTTAAGCAGTAAAGTAAATTAATGCATTATCACTTTTAAAGCAAAAAATAAGAAACTAAAGGACTCATAACTTCTAACTTAAGTAATATATTTTGATAGTCATATAATCCATCAATAACTACTTGAACTTCTTGTAGGTTGATAGCTAGTGTTGCCTTGGCTAGTCGGTAAGTTTGAAATAGTCAAGAAAAATAAAGAAATAACCAAAGTTCAATGGAGAAGGAGCACCAATACAATTAATTATCGAGATGCTAATTCGTTCTAATACAATTAACTATCAAGATGCTAATTCTAATATACCAGTATGTGCTTCAACAACAAAAGGGATAGACATCATTTACAACAAAAGCATTTTGGTAAAAAAGAGTAAACAATTCAGTAAAAAAGCAAAATGGAAGAAAATTTGCTCCTAAACAATCAAAGATCAAATGCCCTCCTTAGGTACAAAGCAATGTTTACACAATAATAACCTTGTGAGGCTCAACCATTCACAATTCATAATAACCTTATAACATGAGGCAAACTATATTTGCAGATTAATGAAGACCTACAAAACCAGAGTTACATATACACTAAACCAACGTACTACGAACAAAAAAAAACTACAAGAAAAGAAACATCACGGTCAGCACCTTGTTAGTAGCAAGAAAAGACCGGATTTTGGATCACTGAGTAACGTATCAATGACTTTAAAATGTTGGAATAGATGAATAAGGGGACATCACATACATGTCAGATCAATCTAAAGCATCAAATATATACACAGCAAAGACAACTTGTGTACAAAAAAAATATGAAAATTTATGGGGTCCATTGCTAACATAAACACAACTTGTGTTGCAACAATATGAAACCTGGGGAAAAATTTTAAAAGAGGAGTTGGAAATTAATCACCTGAATGTAATAATATATATGAGACTCGTGACAGTGACAGAACACTGATATTTCTTTTACCATGTAGATTTCCCAAAAATGTCATAGATATTTGGAGTGACCAAAAATGTCAAAGAGAAATAAGTTATAGATGCTAGAAATCATAGAAGTAAATAACAACTATCTCATGAAATTGTAAAGCCACAAAAAGAAACCTTAAGAGAATGTAGCTTGCATCCTCTTATGCACCTCCAAGTCTTTGCTGAAGAATATCCTCGAGTTCAGTATTTTCATTCATCAACTGACCACTTGTTTTGGCCTTTCCTAATTCTGACCTCTATGTCAAAGCCATTTTCAAAATCTGAAGCACGGGCAATAACATATAATCCATATATTTTATTTGCCTAGCTAATCCAATAAGCAAGATATATCCTGCAAAGGACTTGAATTGTGAGAACTGTAATTTCATGAGATTGTATAGGAATAGCAAGTAAGCAACTGGTAAAAAAATTTACTTTTTAGAACACAACAATGTTTTTAGCACTTTTATCTTATTTTATCTTCCTCTCTTTCTCCCTTCTTCCCTCTTATCTTCTTCATTATAGACTTGCCTTTTACAGGGTTCTAATACTGCATACAATTTTTTTAAAAAAATAACATTCTAATACTGCATTTTGTATAACTATAAGTTAATCAGATTAAGATGAATCCTAAAAAGATGGAGGGTGGTTTGTTCTATGCGATTTTAGTTCAAGAATGGTCCACTTGTATAACATATATGCTAAGTCTCTATAAGGTATTTTTAATTAGCCAAACAACGCAATTATGCAATGCCTTTTTCAATGGTGAAATAACTGAATTATCTTAATCATCATCTACGGAATTTACCATAATGATTGTGCCTACTTTTGAGGTATGATGCTGATAGAATAATTATCTTCAGCGACACTATCAGATTAAGTCTATATTCTAGAAGAGCAGAAAAGAATAGAATTGCATCATCAATCCATTATTAGCAGAATCTATCACTTCATATTTCATATTTGCAGCAACAGATGAAAGAAACATTTTAAGACATATCAATTTCATATTTTCATCAAGAATTTGACTGTGCTCCTGCTGAAACTTTGTTTTTTAAGTTAGGTATATGTACATTTGACTTTCTCTTTCTTAAATCTCAACCTAACTTTCGCATGAAATTGAATAACTCAGAACATTATTGTATAGATTCCTTCAATAAACTATCAAGAATTATTGAAATTACTATAAGAAATTTGACACTGTCAGTTAACAAACCACAAAGTATATCAATTCACTAACTCGTATTCAAGAAAGAAAGTAGTCCATACTTTGTTTTTACAAAGACTTAGTGGTGCACCTCTAGAAAATCACAAGGTAGGAGTTGTATGAAACTCATGAAAGGGTCTCTCTGACTCTTTGTTAATTAATGCCAAATTTTCTACCTATCTCACATAGAAAACATTTTTCATGTATGATCAGTCAATATTTGTTTGACTGTGACCTATTTACCTCAAATTCATTGCTCTGTATCATCTAATCCTGAACTCTGATATCTGATCTCCCCACTTTTCATTGCTCTGTATCATCTAATCCACATTAGCATCATCTAATCATGAACTCTGATCTCCCCACTTTCGTGGTAACTTGTACATGTATCTCGGAGAATTTCCACTACATCTACATCACTATTGACATCGTTTGAACCTAATATATCCACAAATTGTTGGACTGAGCTCCTTCGGATATCCCTTTCCCTAAGAGCAACCCTCCCTAGTGGTTCTAGTACATTGCAGCTCTCCACCAAATTTTCACTTTCTTTACCTTGGACTCGAATATATATCCTTTACTTGACTAACAGGAGCCATATTCTCGGCCCCCTTCATCCATAGTGGCTGAATATATGATATCCAATCCTCAATGCACCAAAAGCACTAAGCACTCTACAATTTAAAAATAATAACAATAATAAGAGCATTGAGTTGATACAACCACCATATTTAAACACATTGTTGAAAAATGAATTTCTAAATACGCATGCTTGTGTTCAATGGGGTTAATAGGTAGACCGCTTTTTTCTCAGACACAAGATGCCAAGATTGGATGCATTGATGAAACAAGAATGTGAGAGAGGGAGTGCATGATGGAAGAACTCACTTTTTAGTGTTCAATTGTTCAAGCCAAATTCAATCAACAGGATCTAAGATTTCCTTCAAAATCCCATAACATATGCTCAGAACAAGAAAGAAATTGCTAAACTAAGAATTCGAGCCAGCGTAAGAAGTGTAATCACGAATTTGTCGAAAATATCCCAAACCATCCATCAACAAGTATTTTTAAACATAACATAACTAATTTAGCTGCATTCCTGCTCATTATCTACATTCTCGAATCTATTTTACACACAAAGCACACAATATCCATTATCCACCAAAATCCAATTCATAGGAATCAAACCCAACCTATTTGAATAACTGGATAAAGAGCAAAACTAAGTGCATATTTTTACTTTTTCCTAATTTTTTTTTCCTTTAATTCTTGTTTTTTTCTTTTCCTGATTTTGTCCCTTCATTAAACTGATTTTCATTTTCCTGAAATTGATTTTCAACTATTACTAACAATATAATCTGTAAGCAAATTTTGATTTATTCATATTTTTTGTCTTAAATTATGACTTATACTATTTGTTTTTTTAATTGCAATTTGCATTTGTGACTCATACATCCCTCACAGTACTCGTTGAACAAACATAATGGACATAAAGATATATTGATCTACCTTCTGCCAAATAATTTTTTTTTTTAAATAAAAAAATAAAAAAAAAATAAAAAAAAAATAAAAAAAACCAAAAGCAGAACAACATCAAACATACCATCATCTATCATCAATACTTAAATCCAAACCAACCCACATACTAAATTGAAAATCAAAGAAAAACCCAAATCAAATACATAAGAATCCAATACAATCCAACCCACGTCATATAATAATTGAAAATTAAGACGAATTAAACAACACCCATCATTCAAAAATCTAAAATTTCGAGTATAGACCAAATTAAATATAATTAGATAAGCATTCATCTTAATATCAAGAAAAACATCAAATTAATCACGATTAAGAGCTAGGTTATGAGTATAAAATAAAAAAATAAAAAAAATTAAATCAGCATTGACATACCTCGCAAGCTGCTTGAATGGAGGGGATATTTTAGAAGTTCCTTCAATGGAGGATCGGAGAGATTCACCACTGCTATTGGGTTAGTGAGAAAGCATATGGCAGAAAGAAAGAAAGAAAAAGGAGAGATGGAGTGAGAAAGATTGGTTCAAAGGAGAGAGAAACCAAAAGGCAGAAATGAACGGTGGAGCAGGAAAATGGGAAAAGCAGCTGAAGTTGAAGACCAAGTCAATTAACAAGGAAAATAAGAAAAAGAAAAAAAAAAGAAGCAAGGGTAAAAGAGTCACTACACTGTAGAATTGAAACAGTAACCAATCTTCTGGTTCTTAAAAGGGTAAGGATTTACTTCATTTCCTTTTTTTTTATTTATTTTTTGTGTATTTTTTTTATTATGTGGTCTACTGGTTTATTACTTCTAGTCTCCCAGAGCTTTTTTTTTTTTGAAGAATTGAATTTGTGCATATCCAATTTTTTTTTTTAGTTTATCAGAACGATTGACAAAGATAAGAGTTGACCAAGACATAGATCACATTGTATAAAATGTTTGACATAGATCACAGTGTATAAAATGTTTCTCATTTTGGGTATACCTATTTAATATTTGGGCGTACCTACAACGGAGTGGTTCCATTTAATTTTAAGAAAATATAGAAGTTTAAGGTTATTTCAAATAATCACATCCGTTTTTAGTACTCTTGACTAGATTTTTTGTCCACTCTATCAAAATATTACCTAAGACATAATGATTCTTGTTTAGATTAAGAAAGCCCTTATCATAAATTTATTTAGGTATTAAGAAAGCATATACTTTTGAATGTACGTGGATGTACGTAACAAAAACACAACTAGGCGGTCCCAAACAACTACTAGTTAGTCCCAAAATCCAACGCCGCTAAAGATATGTTTGCTTTTAATCGAATGACAATTATTGAAATTCATACACGCAAGAATTCTAATAATTTTGTCTACTAGTTCTATATTTTGCAATGAATTAGGGTCTGTTCTCATTGACTGAAATAAGTTGAACTGAACTTATTAGAGTTGAATTGAACTAAATTAAATATTTTATAAGAGAAGGAAATTAGGAGTTGAACTGAACTAAACTGAACTTATTAGAGCTGAACTGAACTGAATTGGATATTTCATAAGAGAAGGAAATTAGAAGCTGAACTGAACTTATTAGAGCTGGACTGAACTAAACTGAAAAATAATCGTATGATAATAGTCCCTTAACCTTGATTAGAAGAAAACTCATAGCCCTACAATGTTTTCGCTTTTAGGCATCCCCAATTTATTTTTGGGAATACCCAAAATTCAAATTTTATTAAACAATTAGGACGATTGACAAATATAAAAATTGATTAACACATAGATTACGGTATATAAAATGTTCCCATTTTGGGTATACCTAAGTTATATTTGGACGTACCTAAAACGAAGTTGTTCAATCCTTTTTTGTTAAATATAAATTATAGAAATTTATGGTTATTTTGTATAATCACATCCATTTCAGTACTCTTGACTAGATTTATTGTCACTCTATCTAACCAAGATCTTATTAGCATAATCATGTTTCTTAGGGCCTGTTCAGTTTAGCTTAATTTCGGTTCAGTTCAGTTCAACTCCAATCAGTTCAGTTCATTTCAACTCCAATCAGTTCAGTTCAGTTCAGTTCAGCTCTTAATTTCCTTCTCTCATAAAATATTCATTTAAGCTCTATTTAGTTCAGTTCAGTTCAATTCAGCTCTTAATTTCCTTCTCTCATAAAATATTCATTTCAGCTCTATTCAGTTCAGTTCAGCTCCAATCAATTCAATTCTTTTCTGTTCAGCTCCAATTAGTTCACTTTAGTTCAGTTCAACTCAGTTCAATTAATGTGAACAAGCCCTTATTATTAAAGATGAATCCCAAATTTAAATACTGGAAATAGTTACCCCAAAACATTACCTTAAACACAATCCTAGCCTTGTATAGATTGAGATTTTAAAATTGGAATATTAAATTAAAATCATTATTTAATAAATGTGGCTAAAGGTAAAAGGAATGATGTTAGATTAATTAAATTATTTCGGAAAATCAGAATAATGTATTAGATTAATCTTATAAATTAACAAATTTTTATATGTTTTTTTGGTGTTTCACCCGCTTCACCCTTTGGGCTAATTCGGATTCCGAGATCAGTTCTAAGTGGTTAGGTCACACTATGAGGCTGGGGTTATATTTCTCAATAAAAATACATTTTTACTTGCCTAAACAGGTATGACATTATTGACATAATTACTACATCTGTAACATATTAGTTACAACGTTATGTCTAAAAAATAATACTCAAAGTTGCAACTAATATGTAAGGAGGTAGTACAAATATATTTCAGTTTTTATGTTAAATATACCAACTTGCATTGGTAAAAAAAAAAAAAAAAAAAAAAAAAAAAAAAAAAAAAAAAATCATCAATTCACGCCTAACTAACTACGGTAGATAAAGATAAATAAAGACAAAGTTTATCAAAACTAAGAATAAATCCTCAATTCACGTAACTAACTGCAAGTCTTTGTTTCTTCTTTCTTTCTTATTTACTTCATTTCCTCTTTTTTTTTTTTCGAATTTGGAATTTATTTATCTATAGTAATATATAAAGAGAAAGGGCTTTTTGGGTGATAAATTTCACTATTCCCAACTTGCCCTTCTCAATTTTCAATATTACCTCTTTTATTCACAATTAAAATAAAAAAAATAAAAAATAAAAATTATTTTTTATAAAAAAAACTAAAAATAACTACCTTATCATAACTGCTTTCACTCATATAATAATTGAAATTGCTCTTAATTATTTTTTTTACTTTTACACAGGAATTGATGTCAAAGGTTCAAATTTAAGCCAAATTGATAGAAGGCTTTAATTTTTTTAAAACAATAAAAAAAATATTCCATAAGTTTAGCAACATTTTATTTCATAATTTTTTTTACTAATATATATATCAACAAATATTTATCGTTTTTATAGAATAAAGATGAGAATATAGCCTAATTAATTTTCTATATTTCACATACACACACGCAATGCGTGTGTTTCTTACCTTGTTAACATAATTGTAACAACTAAACTAATAAAATATCTTATAATATTTTTACCTAAAAAAAACCCCATAATCAATACATTATAATATTTGTTTTCCTAAAACATGCACTTAATAAAGGAATTTTTTAAAAAAACATAAAAATAAAACAATATTATTCATCTTCAACCTATAGTCATCTTCAACATTAACATTTAACAATGGCAGATTGTTATTCAAAAAAAAAAAAAAAAAACAATTGCGGATGAATCATGAAATTATATCAAAATAAGCACAATATAATTTTGACTAATACTTAAATAATTTTAATTCGAATCTTTAAATAAATTACTTGATTATCTTTTAGAACTTTGAAGTTCTTATTGACGAATTCATCAAACAAAGTTAAATGACGAAATCAAAATATATATATATATTAAGTGATTTTTTAAACAATGATACAAATAAATAAATTGATTATAATTTATGAAATGTAACTAAATTAAGAATTTAATTAATTTGAACCAGAAGAATGAATGTTGTAGGTTGAACATGAAGGTTTTAGATGATATAGGTTGAAGATGAATATTTATTTTTTGGAAGATATTTTTATTCAATTTTATAAAAGAAACAAAAAAATAAAATAAAAAAGGAAAAATTGCTCCCATTAATCTGAACTTTGCCCCATCCGCCGAAATTAATGCCAACTTTCGTTTATTATCTATTGCACCGAACTTTGGGGGGTATTAATTTTCGTTGCACCCAACAGGTCAGCCAACCTGATGTAGCAGGTTACCTAGACACGTGTCAACACGTGATAGGTCCAAAAAAAAAAGAAAAAAAAGAAAAACAAAAATTAAAAAAAACCCTACCAAACCCAGCCCCCTACCCTTTCCCGGAAAACACCACACCCCCACCCCCACCCCCACCCCGCCGGAATTTCGGCCCCCTCCCCGAAAACCCCTCCCCCCGCCATTGAAAACCGCCTCCCAGCCACCCCACCCCTTCCCCCACCCCCAAAAACCCATCCCTTGCATCGAACACCACCCTTAAAACCCCAGATCCGCCGCCCAGCACTCCCCTTCCCTCGAAATTCACCCATTTCCTTCCCCCACCCCCTAAAACCCCTCCCCCGTTGCCGGAAAACGGCGCCCATCCCTCCCTCACCCTCGAAATCCATCCCTTTCCCTTCCCCCACCCTCAATTTCACCCCCTTCCCACGAAAACGGCACCCCCTTTCCCCGTCAATTAGCCACGAAAACAACTATGCTAAGGTTGTTTCCGGGATCTGGGATGAGTGGTGGAGGAAGGCCGGTGGTTTTTAGTGGAAGTCGGGGGTTGTTCGACCGTTTTCCGGTGAAACTAAGGGTCGGGGTTAGGGTGAACGGCGATTGAGGGTGGTGGTGGTGGTGGAGGTGGTTGTGCGTGGGTTTTTTTTTAATCAGTTAGACAATATTCCGAGAGCTTGTTTGGTATATATGCAATTAAGGGAAGTTTTGAATGCTTGTTTGTGTTCATTGGTTAACATTAAGATATAAATGTAATTCGTATAATTCGATGAGCAATAATTGATACTCCAATGCTATAATACATCTCCCGATTCCCTATTTCATTATTTTTGATTTTATCGTATTTTAATTTTTATTAGTTTACTTCTCCGTGCTTTATTTGTTATCTAGTCAGTAGTTTATTTATTAGATCATATCATTGTTTCTTCAAAACAGGGGTTTCTAACTTACACAAGTAATAATTTGATAATCCAATTCTCTGTGGGATCGACCCTAGCTTACCCTACTACATTTTAGGAGGTTTTAGTTAGGTTTATATTTGGTAGACGCGCGATAGTCGTATCAAATTTTGGCGCCGTTGCCGGGGAGTTGGCGTTTTATTTCATTATTTCTTGTGTTTTTTTTTCTAACTTTTCCTACTAACTTGTCACCTAGTTCCTTGTTTTTTTGTATGTGTGACAGAAACTTGAAGCATCAAAGATTAAGAAACTTTGCAGCAAGGAATCAGGGACTGATAATTTATCCTTTTTCTATTCTTCCAGTAGCTAAAAGGACTCGTGCTCAAATACTGGAGCAAGCTTGTCACATTCCGTTGCCTCTAAGCGAAAGCTCGTCTTCAGACGAGGAAAGTGAAGAGATTTTTGAGATGGGTGATCAAACACTCAAGCAGCTTGCAGCTCCAACTTTTGATCCAAATTTGTTGTGCATAGTAGATGATGGGACAGAAATTGAGATCAAGCCTGGACTGATCAGAGCCCTTCCCACATTTTCAGGTTTCCGTACTAACTCTTTGGGGTCAGTCCACATGAATGAGACAAACAGATTTTTAAAGGAATTCCACATAGCATGTGTAGGGATGAAACCAACTGGAGTTACCCTAGATCAACTCAAGATGAAGGCATTTCCTTTTACCTTGTGTTGAGTCACTTAAGGTTTTGAGTGATGACAAACAGCTGACTAGCTGGTTCTTGTTGGTTTTATATCATATCAACTGACATTTTGAACAGGAACAGCTATCCCAAGTACTTGAGGCAATATGAAGTCCTTTTGAATCAAAGCATTCAAGAAATATGTATCAGAATGTTCTATCAAGGAAGGCCGTCAAGACTTGAAGATTATGAAGTCTCTCAGATTAGGATAGTTGATCTTTGTAGTCTTTATAATGTTAAGTGTGCATGGATGTTTGTACGTAAGCTATCTGTATCCCTTACTTAGAATATTTAGTGTTGTAGAGATCAGGAAAAGTTGACCTGATCTCTAGGACACTAACAGGTTAGGAAACAGCTGCTTCGTAGCTTGTTTCGTGAACCTGGACATTAGTTCAGTAAATATTTTCTGGAATATATATTTCCTATCCTTAGAGAATATTTACTAAACTAATTGATTCAGTTTATGCAGAGTTGGAGATGAATTATTTCGCATATAACTTAGAATATATTATTCTACCCATTTATGGAAAGTAGAATAATATCTTAGAATATCTCTTATTTACAAAATAAAAGATATTCTATTTTCCTAAGTTATGATCTGAAAAGATCACGAAAGAATTCATCTCCCAACCTTATAAAAGCATAAACTCGATCAGAATTTCGAGTGAGCTTTTCTGAAAAACTTCTCTATCTTTGAAAGCTCGAAATACACTCTAAGGGAAATAGTTAGTTCATCTCTTACAAACTATTTATGCACACAGTAAGAATTGTTTTGTAATTATCTCTTGTAAGCCTTGAGTGGAAGCATTTAGAGGGAAACAAAGGGTTTGTATTGAATCACTAAGAGGTTAGTGATTGGGTAGCATTTACGAGTGTGAGTGCAAGTGCTTGTGAGTTCAAGTGCGAAGTGACACCTAGAGTTAGGTGTGGGGATCACGAGTGTGATCATTTGTAATTGCTTTTGTTTTTCAGAGTTGATTAATAAAAGTAATTAGGGTAGTGGAGGACGTAGGCTCAGAGTTGAGCTGAACCTCGTTAAATCTTTGTGTTGATTATTTATTGAATTTTCTGTTTCCGCTGCAGGACCAGTTCATCACCTGGTCCCCTTACTTAAATAGAGAAGAAAATCCAATAATTCTTAACACTGCCCTGTACTCAATTCAACCCCCCCCTTCTTGAGTACCAGCTGCACTTTCAATTGGTATCAGAGCCTCGGCTTCTTGTAAGGGTAACACCTAGAGAAGTAGATCATGAGTACTCAGGAAATGAATGCTATGGGATATGACAACAAGACACCAAAGTTCAATGGGAAGAACTATGCATGGTGGAAGAACAGAATCAAGAACATCATCATTGGCATTGATTATGAATGCTGGTTGGTTGTTAAGAATGGTCCCTTGACCATTGAGAAGTCTGATCCAGAAGGGAAGCTAGTCCCAAAGGCTGAAGATGAATACATCTCCACTGATTACAAAAAGCTGGAGAAAAATGCTAAGGCTATGTCGATACTGCAACAGGCCATTGCTGAGAATGAGACAAACAGGATCTCAGCATGCACCACTGCCAAGGAGATCTGGGATACCCTTGAACTTGCCTTTGAGGGTACCAGTGAGGTAAAGAGGTCTAAAATTGATTTACTTATGTCAAAATATGAATCTTTTAATATGTTTAAGGATGAAGATATTAATACTTGTTTTGGTAGATTCATGACTATTGTAAATGATTTAAAATCTCTTGGTAAAAGCTTTACTGATGAAGATCTTGTTAGAAAGATTTTGAGAAGTTTGACAGGTGAATGGACTCCCAAGGTTACAGCCATTTATGAAGCAAAGGATCTTTCAATTCTTTCAGTTGAACAGTTGATAGGCTCCCTCATGACCCATGAAATGCTGGTTGGATCTAAGTCAGAGAAGGTACCAGCAAAAGGAATTGCTCTAAAGGGAACAGTCGAAGATGAGGATGATGAGATAGGAATGATGGCTAGAAGGTTTGAAAGAAGTTTCAGAAACCAGAAGGGAAAATTCATCAAGGGTAAGTTTAATAATGCATCAAATAAAAAATCTAACAACTTCTCTACAACAGGATGCTTTAAGTGTGGTGAGAAGGGACACCTTGTGAAGAATTGTCCTCAATGGAAGGACAACCAGTCCAAGGAAGCAGACAAGATGGCCTACAAAAAGGCCATGGTTGCTGCTGTCTGGGGAGATACAGACAGTGATGAAGAGGGAGATGATTCAAGTCAGTCAGATGTATGTATGACAGCAATACTGAATCAAAGTTCAGAAGAAGGTACCAGGAACAGCAGAGGAACTAGCTCAGATGTCCACTGCCTCATGGCAAAAAAGCACCCCTTGGATCAACATCAGGTAAACATTGATCAGATCAAAAAGGATATGCTCTTTTATGATAGAGAAAACTTGATGGAATGTGCTAGTAGTGCTTTAGATCAATGTTTAGAACTTGGAATTGCTTATCATAATTTTAAGAGAAAGTTTAAAGAAAAGTCTAAAGAATATGATATTGCTAATTCAAGTTGTGATTTGTTGGAAAGTGTCTGTGCTAACTTGAAACAGGAAGTGGCTGAACTAGAGATTGCTTTAGATCAAAGCAAACTTGAAATTCAGAGAATAAAATCTGATATGGGTTTGTGTGATGACAGTGATGATGAATGTGAGAAACAGTTTACAAATTGTGTCATTAACGTGCTTGATTATAGTGATGATGACTTGTACGACTTTGATAGTATAAAATCTAGGGCAAGTGTTCTAAATAGGTCTAAACTGTTAGAAGGATTCAACTTGTTAGTTGATGATGTAGAGAAACTATATAAAGCATATGTCCTAGTTAAGGACAGCAAAAGTACTGGTTCTGAAACTGTTTCTAGTAATATGCATGATGAATGTGAAGCTAAAATTTGTAGCTTGCAGGTTGAGTTAGCCCAGCTTAGAAAGACTAATTCATGTGATTCTGTAGTTTTGCATGATTCAAGTATTTCAAAATTGCAAGCTGAGCTTGAAAGAGCTAAGCTTGACTTTGAGATAGTTGTTGACCAGAATTTATCCCTGCATGAGAAAATGAACTTAAAGGACAGAGAGTTCATAGAATTTAAGAAGAGAATGGATAAAGTCCTCCAATCCCAGAACTCATTGAACCAGTTAACCTTAACTGCTGGAAACAGTGGTAGAAGGGGACTTGGTTATACTGGGAAGGGGAACAGGAGGAACTGGTCTCCCAGAGATACTACATGGTTACAGGAGTATAAGAAAGGTAAGTATGTCTTAGCGAAAGACATGCATGTGTGCTATCATTGTGGCAAGAATGGCCATAAGAAATATGAGTGTAAAGACAGGAAAAGTAGATTGGATAAAAATGAGAAAAATGTTAAACAGATTTGGGTTAGAAAAGACTTGCTTGAATCTGTTGTTGGAAAGGGACCCAAAAAGATTTGGGTTCCTAAAGCTAACGTTTGAATTTTTCCTGTGCAGGCTGAAGTGAGAGACAATACCTACTGGTATTTGGACAGTGGCTGCTCAAGACACATGTCAGGGGATAGGAAACAGTTTCTCTCACTTACAGCTCATGAAGGGGGAAAGGTGACTTTTGGTGATAACAGCAAAGGTACCATTCTTGGAATTGGTAAGGTTGGTAAGTCACTTTCCCATGCTATTAGTGATGTATATTATGTTGATGGTTTACAACATAATCTCTTGAGTATTTCACAATTATGTGATAAAGGTAATAAAGTTGAGTTCAAAGACAACCTTTGTCACATAGTGAATTTGCAAACAAATGAACTTGTCTGCCAGGGATTCAGACATGAAAACGTTTACATTACTTATTTAAACCAAATCCCTGAGAACAAGTCCATCTGTTTGAGTGCTGTTTCTGATAGGGACCAGTGGCTTTGGCATAAAAGGATGGGACATGTCAGCTTTAGACTTCTTAACAAACTCAGGTCTCAAGAATTGGTGATAGGCCTGCCTAACATCAAGTTTGAAGCAGATAGAGTTTGTGAAGAATGTGCTAAAGGGAAACAAGTCAAATCCTTTTTTAAGCCAAAGAAAACTATCAGTACCAGCAGACCTCTAGAACTTATTCATATTGATTTATGTGGACCCATGAGAGTCCAAAGTAGAAATGGTTCTAGATATGTGTGTGTCATTGTTGATGATTATTCCAGATACACATGGATTCTATTTCTGTCTTCTAAAGATGAAACTTTTGATGAGTTTATTGTATTAGTAAAGCAGGTTCAGAACAAGATCAATCATCAACTGGTTGCCATAAGATCTGATCATGGATCAGAGTTTGATAACTCTAGCTTCATAGAGTTCTGCAGGGAACATGGAGTTTCTCACAATTTCTCTGCCCCAAGAACTCCTCAACAAAATGGAGTAGTTGAGAGGAAGAACAGGACTTTGGAAGAAATGGCAAGAACAATGCTCATTGAGAGTTGTCTCCCCAAGTCTTTTTGGGCAGAAGCTGTAAATACAGCTTGTCACATGTTAAATAGGTTGATGTTAAGGCCTCAAATGAAGAAGACTCCATACGAACTTCTTAGAGGAAGGAAACCAAACATAGCATACTTCAGAACCTTTGGTTGTAAGTGTTATGTGCATAATAATGGTAAGAACAACTTGGATAAATTTGATCCAAGAAGTGATGAAGCTGTTTTCCTTGGTTATTTTTCTCACAGTAAGGCATATAAAGTATTCAATAAGAAAACTTTATGTGTTGAAGAAAGTGTTCATGTAGTCTTTGATGAATTTAATATGTGTTGTGAGAATGTGCAGGTTGATGACTTAGATGAGATAGGACTTTTGTATTTTACAGGAGAATCAACTGATGTCTCCTTAGAAAAACCAGGTTCACATACTGGTTCACCAGATGCTGCTGGTGAAGGACTTGGTCACAATGAAGGAGATCCTCAACAAGTGGATACTCATGAGGATGGAGATGAAGGCCCCCAAGTAAATGGAGAAAGCAACACCTCAGGGGGAACAGAAAACTTTCAGGACAAGTTTTTCACCCAGGTAAGGGAGGTAGGGGGAACATCTCAGCATACTGGTCCATCTGCGCAAAACCAATTCGATGGCACAAATGAACCAGGGATGCATGATGGTTCTGATGGATTAAATGAGAATGCACCTAGATCTAGCATTTTTAAATATAAATCTTCTCATCCTTCTGAACAAATTCTGAGTGATATCAGTAAAGGCATTCAGACTAGGAGAGCAGTTTATGAAAACTTTTGTGCATTTTTCTCATTTTTATCTAATATAGAACCAACTGACTACAAGATGGCTTTAAAAGATCCTGATTGGGTTTTGGCTATGCAAGATGAATTAAATCAATTTGAAAGAAATAAAGTGTGGCATCTTGAGCCAAGACCTGAGAACAGGTCAGTCATAGGTACCAGGTGGGTCTTCAGAAACAAATTGGATGATCTGGGTACTATAGTCAGAAACAAAGCTAGACTGGTCGTGCAAGGTTATAATCAGCAAGAAGGCATTGATTATGATGAAACCTTTGCCCCAGTAGCTAGACTTGAGGCAATAAGGATCTTGATTGCCTTTGCTGCTCATAAGAACATTAAGCTCTTTCAAATGGATGTTAAGACAGCATTTCTTAATGGTTATTTGAAAGAAGAAGTATATGTTGAGCAGCCCCCTGGCTTTGCTGATAGTCAATTCCCAAATCATGTATATAAGCTGGACAAGGCGCTCTATGGTCTTAAACAAGCTCCTAGAGCTTGGTATGAAAGGCTGTCCAACTTTCTGATGGAACATGACTATAGAAGAGGAACGGTTGATAAGACCCTCTTTATCAAAACCAGAAATTTTGATTTGATCGTAGTACAGATATATGTAGATGATATAATATTTGGTGCTACTAATCAAATTTTGTGTAGTGAGTTTGCAGATCTGATGCAAAGTGAATTTGAGATGAGCATGATGGGTGAACTAGGATTCTTCCTAGGATTGCAGATCAAGCAAACAGTTGATGGGATCATGATACATCAACAGAAGTATCTAAAGGAACTAATCAAGAAGTATGGATTGCAAGACAGTAAATCATATGCAACTCCAATTCCTACAAATGCAAAGCTAGACAGTGATGATAAAGGAGAGAGTGTGGAAGCTACACTGTTTAGAGGTATGATTGGTTCTCTTCTCTACTTGACAGCTAGTAGGCCAGATATAGTGTTTTCTGTGGGATTGTGTGCACGTTTTCAAAGCAATCCCAAAGAATCTCACCTAAAGGCTGTCAAGAGAATATTTAGATACTTAGTAGGAACATATGACCTGTACTTGTGGTACCCCAAAGGTGGTTCAATTGAACTATTAGGATACACAGATGCAGATTATGCTGGATTCCTAGTAGACAGAAAGAGCACATCTGGTATGGCACATTTCTTAGGTCCCTGCTTGATTTCATGGGGATCAAAGAAACAAAATTCTGTTGCTTTATCCACAGCAGAATCTGAATACATAGCTGCTGCAGCTTGCTGCTCCCAGCTGTTGTGGATAAGGAACCAGTTGAAAGATTTTGGTATTTTCTATGAAAATGTACCTATTTTATGTGATAATACAAGTGCTATTAACATTTCTAAGAATCCTGTGCAGCATTCCAGGACAAAGCATATTGAGATAAGACATCATTTCCTAAGAGATAATGTTGAGAAAGGTCTTGTAGAGCTGAGTTTTTGCAACAGTGAAGAACAAATTGCAGATATCTTCACTAAGCCATTGGGTAAAGAGTCTTTCTGCAAGTTTAGAGTCATGTTAGGTCTGACTAGGTCAAACTAAGAGACCTCTCTCAGCTGTTTTCCCCAATGATTGGCTAATTAAGTATTCTTTAAATGTGTGCGTGCATCATACCTTTGCAATCTGTCTATTATCTCAATGTTAATTGCTTATCTCTATGTGAGCAATATTGCAGCTAATCACTTTCAGGATTGAAGGCCATATTGAACAGATGAGCAACTGTTTCAGTAACCCTACCAGCAGAGGAAACAGCAGCAAATACAAACGGATTAATTTTGAAATTAATTTCAAATTAAACCGTGAGAAAATATTTTTTATTCTTATTTGATTTTAAAATCTTTTAAATATGGCAGTTATTTTCCTCCAACGGCAATTTGTTCTGACAGTTGCAATTATGGGCAGTTGTTCATTTATGGAAGTTATTTCCAAATTAAAATAACTTCCAAATATCTTCTGATTCTCTGATTTTATTTCTGATTGTCTCTATAATTCCTCTTGCTATATATTTGCTTCCCTTTCCTTGCTCCGTGATTATTCATCATTCATCAAAAATTCTCAACTTCTCTCTCTACACAAGATCAATTCTTCGAAGCTTAGACAAGCAACAATGGTGAGAAAGACTAAAACTTTAACCCCTTCTCCACAAAAATCCAAATCCAAAAAGGCCCCAAAAGAGAAATCCATCGAAACCCTCACTCAAATAACTGAAACCGTTTCTTCAAACCCCAAATCACCTTCTGAGGGGGAACCTGTTAAAAAGATAGCCAAGAAACTTGAAAAACAGTTAGAGGAACTGGCTGATGAAGGATTGGATGAGGAGAAGGAGGACAAGAAGATGGAGGAGGATCTAGATGTAGTGGTGACCAAGGTGGTTGCTGGTACCACTACTGGTTCTGTAAGGAAAAGGCAGACTAGGGCTGCTTGAAAGGTCATTAAGGGCTCAGAAGAGAAGGAGACTACACCATCTGAGTCTAAGAGAGGAGAGAAAAGGAAAGCAACATCATCTGTTTCCCGTATCTCCAAGGCTGCTAAAGGTAAACAACCTGTTAACCCCAGTACTGGTGCAACTTCTTTAAGTTCTAGGACTGTGTTATCTGGTTGTGGTGTTGAGAATGAATATTTTGATATTCCTGCTTTGAGTCAAGTTAAGGAACTTCTTGCGTTCCAAGGATGGATGTCTCTGTTTAATGATTTAAATGATGCTTTTGTTGGTCCTGTTCGTCAGTTTTTTGTTAATCTGAAGCAAAACATTGATATGTCTGTGGCATCAACTGTTTCTGGTAGTATTGTCCATGTTTCTGAGTCTGTTTTATCTGAGTTGCTGGGTATACCTAGAGATGGTTTTGGTAGATATAGCAGTGATGGGTGGCCCCTAATGGGAGGAGTAACACCTGAGGAGGTTACTCGGTTTTTGTTTGGAAAGAAGGAAGAAGCTGGTTCCCCTAGTGACTATAGGGAGGCAATTATGTTAGTTCTTCACTCCATGTGTTTGAAGGTCTTTCTGCCCAAAGGTCAAGGCAGAGGTACTGTTAGGATCATGGACATGGTTCTGATCTATCTGATCCTGAAAAAGGTTAAGGTTAATCTGCCTGCTCTAATGATGGAGCACATGTTGTACTGCCATGCTTCATCCCACAACTCCCTGCCTTATGGTTCCTTTATCTGCAAAATCATCAAGGAGCAGAATCCCAAGTTTTCTTTTTCTGGTGAAGTGGTGAGTCTTCAGTTGTTCTCCAAGAAAATACTCACTCAAAAGAAGATTGACTACTCTGGAAAGAGGCTGACTTTTGTAGGTCAAGAAAGTAGCCCAAGGGATGCAGGGAACCAGGAGGAAATCACTCCTGAGGATGTGGCAATGCTTCTTGCCAAGTTGGAAAGGCAGGATGAGAGGATCATAAAGTTGGCTGCCAGTCTAGTGCTGGCTGAAGAAGAAAGGAAGCTTGACAAGCTTATGAACAACAGGAAATTCCTCACTATTTGCAGGGTGATTGATCACCTGTTGCCCCCAGAGTCTGGGATGCAGTTTGACTCTACACACTGTAGGATCATTGAGACGGATGATGAGGAATCCTCCAGTGAGAAGGGTCCTGATGCTGAAAAAGGAGAGGGTTCTGAAGAAGAGGAAAATGAATCTGATGAGGAAGAAGAAGAAGAGACAGAGGAAAAGGAGAAGAAGGAAGAAGAAAAGACAGCTGAGGAAGGTTCTGACTTCGAGGAGGAGATCAACCCAGAGGATGAAGAAGAGGATGAAGATGATGATGAATGATCACTTCAGTCTCCCCCTCCCCTTCCATTAACTGCCATAATATTTGCTGTTCCCCCACACTGCTAGACTGTTTTTCATGCAGTGTGGTTTCTATTATGTTTCTAACCTTCTGGTGTGTAATCCTGAACAGTTTTAAGCTTTTTCTGTTTCATGTGATTGAATAAACTGTTTGTGCTAACCTGCAGCATTGAGATTGATCAGTGGTTGAAACTAATGATTTTTGGCTTCCTTGCGATATTTTGGTGTGCAATTCTATTTTTTGAATGCTTTTTAATGATGCCAAAAGGGGGAAAAGCAGGTTGAAGTTTCTGAAAAGGCCTTGTTAGACAATTAGATTGAGTCTTTTATTTCCTTGAGTCAGATAATCACAAAAACAAGTTAAAATAGAGAGAACAGTTAGATTAACTAACTGTTTCAGTGTCTTTTTCCAAAAATCCAAAAACAAGTTGTTTCTTTTAAATAAAGATGGCTATCCTGGTCAGTCATCAGTGTCATAAGTCTTTTACACAAGATATCCCTTGTGTAGAAAGTCTAGTAGAAAGTCTTGTCTTCTTAAGTGTAGATTAGAACTTTCTTTACTTTGCTGTTTCTCACTAACGTGCAGGTGCAGGAAACTTCAAAGTGTTTGTCATCATCAAAAAGGGGGAATTTGTTGAGTCACTTAAGGTTTTGAGTGATGACAAACAGCTGACTAGCTGGTTCTTGTTGGTTTTATATCATATCAACTGACATTTTGAACAGGAACAGCTATCCCAAGTACTTGAGGCAATATGAAGTCCTTTTGAATCAAAGCATTCAAGAAATATGTATCAGAATGTTCTATCAAGGAAGGCCGTCAAGACTTGAAGATTATGAAGTCTCTCAGATTAGGATAGTTGATCTTTGTAGTCTTTATAATGTTAAGTGTGCATGGATGTTTGTACGTAAGCTATCTGTATCCCTTACTTAGAATATTTAGTGTTGTAGAGATCAGGAAAAGTTGACCTGATCTCTAGGACACTAACAGGTTAGGAAACAGCTGCTTCGTAGCTTGTTTCGTGAACCTGGACATTAGTTCAGTAAATATTTTCTGGAATATATATTTCCTATCCTTAGAGAATATTTACTAAACTAATTGATTCAGTTTATGCAGAGTTGGAGATGAATTATTTCGCATATAACTTAGAATATATTATTCTACCCATTTATGGAAAGTAGAATAATATCTTAGAATATCTCTTATTTACAAAATAAAAGATATTCTATTTTCCTAAGTTATGATCTGAAAAGATCACGAAAGAATTCATCTCCCAACCTTATAAAAGCATAAACTCGATCAGAATTTCGAGTGAGCTTTTCTGAAAAACTTCTCTATCTTTGAAAGCTCGAAATACACTCTAAGGGAAATAGTTAGTTCATCTCTTACAAACTATTTATGCACACAGTAAGAATTGTTTTGTAATTATCTCTTGTAAGCCTTGAGTGGAAGCATTTAGAGGGAAACAAAGGGTTTGTATTGAATCACTAAGAGGTTAGTGATTGGGTAGCATTTACGAGTGTGAGTGCAAGTGCTTGTGAGTTCAAGTGCGAAGTGACACCTAGAGTTAGGTGTGGGGATCACGAGTGTGATCATTTGTAATTGCTTTTGTTTTTCAGAGTTGATTAATAAAAGTAATTAGGGTAGTGGAGGACGTAGGCTCAGAGTTGAGCTGAACCTCGTTAAATCTTTGTGTTGATTATTTATTGAATTTTCTGTTTCCGTTGCAGGACCAGTTCATCACCTGGTCCCCTTACTTAAATAGAGAAGAAAATCCAATAATTCTTAACACTGCCCTGTACTCAATTCAACCCCCCCCCCCTTCTTGAGTACCAGCTGCACTTTCACCTTGTCCGACGCTGCCAAGGAGTGGTTATTTGAGGTACCTGCTGGAACCATTACAACCTGGGATCAGATGCTGAAAGTGTTTGCTGACAGATATTTTCCAGCATCTTTAATAGCCAATATCAGGAAGGAAATATGTGGAATTCGACAAGAAGATCCGGAGACACTTTATGAGTATTGGGAGCGTTTCAAGAAGTTATGTGATAACTGTCCCAACCATCAGATCAGTGAGCAATTACTAGTGCAGTACTTTTATGAAGGGCTCAAGGAGTCGGACAGAAACTTTATTGATGCTGCAAGTGGTGGAGCTTTGGTTGATAAAACACCCGCGGATGCAAAGAAATTGATTGCTAACATGGCTGCAAATTCTCAGTATCGAGGAGGTCGAAATATTAAGTCCACTTCTGTACGTCAAGTTAATGAAGTGGTGAGTTCTAACCTCGAACAACAAGTAGCCAAACTCACTTCATTAGTGGAGCGAGTGATGATCGAAAAAGGGCAAGAAAAGGCATGTGGCATCTGTTCCATAGTAGGACACCCTACTGATATGTGCCCTACTATGCAAGAAGAACAAGTGAATTATGTTGGTGGTGTTCAGGGACAGCAAAGACGTTATGATCCGTTCTCTCAGACTTATAATCCGGGGTGGAGAGATCATCCAAACCTGAGATATGGCAATGTTCAGCATCAGGCAGGCAACTCCAACCTCAGACAACCAGCTTTCCAGCAACAACAAGCATCTAATCCTCCACCTGGTTTTCATCAACAACCGCAATATCAGCCGCGACCTCAAAATCAGCTAGTTTCCCAGCCACAATCTGGTAGCATGTCTCTGGAAGAAATCGTGAAGGCAATGGCTGACAACACTTTGAATTTTCAGCAAGAAACAAGAAGTGGACTAAAGAACTTAGAGAACCAAGTTTCTCAGTTAGCTAACACAGTGGGAAAACTCCAAGCTCAGAATTCTAACAAGTTGCCTAGCCAACCAGAGAGAAATCCGAAGGAGAATGCAAGCGCCATATCACTTAGAAGTGGCAAGCAGCTGGAGGTTCCAGAAAAAAGCAGGAGTGAAACGCTAGCAGAACACCAAGAGGAACAGGAGACTGTTGTTCCAGAAAAAAATAAGCAGCCCTCTAAGGTAAGTGATGTTGTTTCATCCAAAACTGACCATTTTTCTTCTTTTGTTCCTTTCCCTAGCAGGTTAACTTCTAAGGATAAGAAGAAAGAGATGGAAAAGGAGGTGCTAGATGTATTTCGCAAGGTAGAGGTGAACATACCTTTACTGGAAGCCATAGGCAAGTGCCGCATTATGCAAAGTTTCTGAAGGATTTGTGCACTAACAAGTGAAAACTGAATGGAGATGAGAAGGTCAGTGTAAGTGAGAATGTATCTGCAGTTTTACAGAGGAAAATTCCTCCCAAGTGCAAGGATCTAGGTATTTTTACTATACCTTGTAGAATAGGTAACACGAGATATGAGAGGTGCATGTTAGACTTAGGAGCTTCTATTAATGTGATGCCTTTATCTATTTATAAAGCTCTGAACTTAGGACCTTTAAAAGATACTCATGTGATTATTCAACTTGCTGACCGTTCTAATACTTATCCTTTAGGAGTGATTGAGGATGTCTTAGTAAAAGTAAATGAACTTGTGTTTCCTGCTGATTTTTATGTGTTAGATATGCCAAATGATGAATCCTCTAATGCAACGCCAATCTTATTAGGGAGACCTTTTCTAAAAACATCTAGAACCAAGATTGATGTTCATAGTGGGATTTTGACCATGGAATTTGATGGGGAGGTTATCCGATTTAATTTATTTGATGCCATGAGATACCCCTCTGATTGTGAATCTGTTTCTAGTATAGATGTTATTGATACACTAACTGAGCAAGTATTTTTTCTCTCTGGTCATGATGCATTAGATGTTGTTTTGACTGAACCTGTGGAAAAAGTGCAATACACTAACCTGCAGGAACATTTTGAGCTTGAAAATGATGTCAAGGAAGCTTTCTCCTCCTTGGAAGTGCTTCCAAATAAGCAAGGAAGGTATGCAGATAAATTTATGAAATTGCCTGTCACATCTAACAGACTTTTACCTTCTGTTGTACAACCACTTGAAGTGGAGTTAAAACCTCTGCCTGACCACTTGAAGTATGCATTTTTGGGAGAGAATGACACTCTTCCAGTCATAATCGCGAGTAACCTAACTCCGACTCAAGAGCAAAAGCTGGTGCAAGTTCTCAAGGAGCACAAAACAGCTTTAGGGTGGACAGTTGCGGATATTAAAGGGATTAGCCCTTCTATGTGCCAACATAGAATTTTATTAGAAGAGGGAGCTAAACCTATGAGACAAGTGCAGCGACGACTTAATCCACCTATGATGGAAGTAGTAAAGAAAGAAGTATTGAAGCTTCTTGAAGTGGGGGTGATATATCCTATATCAGATAGCCCTTGGGTCAGTCCTTTGCAAGTGGTCCCGAAAAAGTCAGGAGTTACAGTGGTAGAGAATGATAAGGGATAAATGGTTCCCACTCGAGTGCAAAATGGGTGGAGAGTTTGTGTAGATTACAGGAAACTTAATTCTATGACTCAAAAGATCATTTTCCCTTACCCTTTATTGATCAAATGGTAGAACGTCTTGCTGGTCATGCTTATTACTGTTTTCTTGACGGATATTCAGGTTATGTGCAGGTTCCTATAGCTCCGGAGGATCAAGAAAAAACGACGTTCACATGCCCGTATGGCACATTTGCGTATCGTCGTATGCCATTTGGATTGTGCAATGCTCCGGCAACTTTTCAGAGATGTATGGTAAGCATCTTTTCAGATTATCTTGAAAATTTTATAGAAGTTTTCATGGATGATTTCACTGTACATGGAGATTCTTTTGATAGTTGCTTAGAACATCTCACTTTAGTTCTTAAACGTTGTCTTGAAACTAACCTTGTGCTTAATTATGAAAAATGTCATTTCATGGTTCAACAAGGTATAGTTTTAGGCCATATTGTGTCTTCTGAAGGAATAAAAGTCGATAAAGCTAAAATAGACCTTATTTCTTCTCTGCCTTACCCCGCCTGTGTGCGGGAAGTTCGTTCTTTTCTTGGCCATGCAGGTTTCTATCGCAGGTTTATTGAAGGATTCTCTAAGATTGCGCAGCCACTATGTAGACTACTCCAAAAGGATGTGGAGTTCCATTTTGATGAGGCCTGTAAGCAAGCATTTGACAAGCTGAAAGACAAGTTGGTCACTGCTCCTATTCTACAACCTCCTAATTGGGAGTTTCCGTTCGAGCTGACGTGCGATGCTTCTAATTATGCTGTAGGGGCAGTGCTAGGTCAGCGAGTTGGAAAAGTTCCCCATGCTATCTACTATGCTTCTAAGACTTTGGATGCGGCTCAAGTTAATTATACTACAACTGAGAAAGAACTTTTAGCTGTAGTTTTTGCTTTAGACAAATTCAGGTCTTATTTATTGGGTACTAAAATTGTTGTGTTTACAGATCATGCAGCGCTAAAATATTTATGGTCAAAGGATGTATCAAAACCTAGGCTAATACGTTGGATTTTATTGCTTCAGCAATTTAATGTTGAAATAAAAGATAAAAAAGGTTCTGACAATAGTGTTGCTGATCATTTGAGCAGGTTAATTGTTGTAGCAGATGAAGGTAAAGCTCCAATTAATGAAGAGTTCCCCGACGAGCAACTTCATGCTTTGATCTCAGGAACTCCGTGGTATGCTGATTTAGTGAATTTTCTTGTATCCGGGAAGTTTCCAGTCAGCTACACTAAAGCACAAAAGGACCGGATGCGAAGCATAGCAAAATACTACATATGGGATGACCCGTATAACTGGAAGTATTGTGCTGATCAATTGATCAGAAGGTGCGTACCTGACTATGAGTTTCTTTCAATACTAACTTTCTGTCATTCTTATGCATGTGGTGGACATTTCGGGCCTAAGAGAACTGCACGCAAGGTTTTAGAGAGTGGATTCTACTGGCCATCCATATTCAAAGATGCATATGAAATTTGTAAGACCTGTGATAATTGTCAAAGAACAGGTACACTAGGTCCTAGGAATGAAATGCCCCAAACCCCCATTTTAATATGTGAAATTTTCGACGTTTGGGGTATGGATTTCATGGGACCCTTTCCTTCTTCTTTTGGCTTTCATTATATCTTGCTTGCTGTTGATTATGTCTCAAAATGGGTGGAAGCTATAGCCACCCGTACTGATGATTCTAAAGTGGTTGCAGAATTTTTGAAATCGAATATATTTGCTAGATACGGATTTCCAAGGGCCATCATCAATGATAAGGGGACACACTTTTGCAATAAGACAGTAGGGGCTCTCTTAAAGAAGTATAATGTGTTTCATCGAATATCTACTGCATACCACCCACAATCAAATGGACAGGCTGAAGTTTCTAACAGAGAGATCAAGTCCATCCTTGAAAAGACCGTAAATCCAAATAGGAAAGATTGGAGTCTCCGCCTTAATGATGCTTTGTGGGCATACAGGACAGCATATAAGACGCCCATTGGGATGTCTCCGTATAGGCTTGTGTTTGGTAAACCCTGCCACCTTCCTGTGGAGTTGGAACACAAAGCCTTCTGGGCCGTGAAGCAATGTAATATGGAAATGGATGCAGCGGGTGAGCAACGAAAACTTCAGTTACAAGAGTTAGAAGAGATCCGGAATGATGCTTTTGAAAATGCAAGGATATATAAAGCGAAGACTAAGGCATTTCATGATAAAAGCATCTCACGGAAGACATTTACAGTTGGGCAGAAAGTTCTTCTCTACCATTCCCGGCTCAAACTATTTCCTGGTAAACTCCGTTCTCGATGGGTGGGACCATTTGTTGTCACAAAGGTGTATGAGCATGGTGCAGTGGAGATTCGCAGTGAAGATACGGGGAAGGAATTCAAGGTGAACGGCCATCGACTCAAGCCGTACTATGAGGGTCATCAGGTCCAAAACGTTGAAGTGATGGAGCTAGAAGTTCCAAATTATGACAACTAGCATGCTGAAAAGGCGTCGAGCTAACGACGATAAATAAAGCGCTATTGGGAGGCAGCCCAAATTTATTTTGTTTGTTTTTGTCATTTTATTTTTAAGTTTATATTTCTGTTTTCTTTCTTAAAAAAAAAAAAAAAAAAAAAAAAAAAGAGAGAGAGAGATCTATTGCTTTTTCTTATTTTTAAGCCCCTTATAAGATTCAGGAAACTAATTCTGCTTTTATTTGGTGTCCGTTGTTGCACGACAGTGAGATTGGCTGGAACAATCAACTGCTGGTGGAGTCACAGCTAAACTGAAACAAAACCGGCCATATTCGATAGTGTTTACAGCAAGTTATGAGCAGGCCCAAGCTTGGGGGATGCCAACAGGGAGCTACACAAGCCATGTTCACAGTTTGCCAACTGCATCCAGTGAGCTCGTTTCCTTCTCTCTGTCTATTTCTCCTCTTTATTCATCATGTTCTTATATTCTTTAAGTCACACATTGAGGGCAATGTGTGAATAAAGCTTGGGGGGAGTGCATTCAGTTCTATTTCTTGGTTTTGAGTCTGACAGTTTGTTTTTGGACAGTGCTTTGCATATATGATTCCATATCCACTCTACAATGCTTAACTTTGGCTTATAGACTTGTATGTATGCAGAAAAATAATTTTTTTTTTTTTTGAAAAACTAATTTCTTTAAACAGTCACCAGCCTGATGGAAGTCAATATTGTGGTGTTGTAATAAGAAAGAAATGATTTAGGCATTAAGGTATTTGCACCCCATAAGCCAAGAAGCTTAGCAATGACATGATCCATTAAAAATCCCGATTTGATAATTATTAGCCTATTTTTCTGATTACACTTATGAGTCATTGTCTGAAATTTGAAATTTGCCACTCTAAGATTAGTAGAGCATATGCAGTGTGAAGAAGATTATGGTTGTTATATTGATTTGATCCGTTGTTGTTTTATTAAAAAAGTTTCATATTGAAGGCTCTATGTACCAATGTATGGGCTTAAAAAAAAAAAAAAGAAAAAAAAAAGAAAGAAAAAAGCAGTTGAGCCTATATATGTACGTGTGGTGTTTTATGTATCGTAGTTGAGTAACTCGAGTTAGTAAATCCGTAGGGGTTTCTTCAAACCTAGTGCCTTGGGCCAACTGGACCGGGAGTCATTGGTTGAAAGCTCGTTACATGGGTTGCTTGACAGATACATGGCATTAAGAGTCATGAAACATTAAAAAAAACAAATAAAATAAAATAAAAAAATAAAAAATAAAAAATAAAAAAAATTGTGGGATTTAATTCAGTATACATGATGATAATTGCTGCTCTACGATTCTTACTCTACCATCACACTCATATATACTCTTCAAACCTCACTTTACCTTGGCCCATTTCATCCTTAATTTGTGTCCTAATGATCTTTTGAGTTATTCTGCTACTCTGTTGATGGAAACTAGGCTGTGATTATTTAAGAGTTGGTATTTTGGTTCATAAATTCTTGAAATTTATTTTCCACCTGCATATATACTTGATTTGAAGCTGTCATTGATCGAAGTAGAGTGAGTGGAACATGTCAGGTTGCATATTGTTATATCAAGAGTCTAGCTCCTTAGTAATTTTATGTCTTTGCTTGAGGGCAAGCAAAATTATAAGCTTGGGGGAGTTTGATAGGACCGTAAAAGTATATTATTTTTATACATTAAACTCTTGATTTTATATTGGCATTTGATAATTTAAGAGTATAATAAGTAATTTTCTATCCTATACATGAGTTACTACTATTTTATTTATTTGTTTGCAGGAAAGAAAATATCGGCATCAAATTGCATTCTACGCCACTGTGATTAAGAGAAGCAAAATTTACAAGCCAGTTGACTCTCAAATATTTCAAGCCCAATATTGTTTTATTGTGTAGGCTTTTACATTTGGGCCTTGAATGAAAATATCTTCCTACTTAGCTGAGTGAAGAAAAGAGGCAGCTCAAGAACATTTCTCCTTGCAGTAAAGCATAGAGTTTTTCACCGACTTTCACGGAGAACAAACCGTCAAACAAGATGATAAAGATGAAATTGGATAATTATTGGAGCGAAATACTCGGAGCAACGGAGATGAATCAAAGGCTAGTTCCTTATCTTTATGTTAGGGAAGTTTTTGAGTGTTATCAGATCCGTAATTTTGGGGAGCAAAATTGAGGGAATATAATCTGAATTTCGGCGGAGAGTTGCGACATCCAACAGTGAACAGAGGTGGTAGACGAGTGAACAGAGGTGGCTTGGTTCTGTGCATGGTTACTCTGATCATCTACTGGAAGCTTTTGATATTTTATATATTTTGTTTACATTCAATTGTCAGCTACTTGTTTTTACTTTGGATTAGCAGTAGAAGTTTTGTTTAGAAAATGGAAATAATAAAGTTAGTGTTTCCTTAATTTGTTCTTGAATGCGTCAGTTACTCCTAGGAATTATACTTTGATTGCTTAATATAATTTCTAGTATCTATTTCTATTTTGCTTTGTTAACTAGTTTGATGAATTCTATATGTTCTAGTATGATAACCTCAATATTTGTTATGTTAGGCTAAATTATTAGGGGGGTAGGGAGATCAATTATGCATTGGATTATTGGATTGTGAGAATTGATATGTTGTAGTCCTTGGGTATTATGTTTATATTCTTAATTGGTTTGATAATCCGCTTGAATTACGAACTAGTTGATTATGTTTGAGACCGGCCATCTTTAGTATAATTTGTTAGTTTGACGACTAGAATTTTAGCTTGTGATCCGTAATTGTTCTAGCTAATACCATTAGTAGTGATTAGGTGTGTGATTGGTGACTAAAACTTGTCTCACACCTAAGATTATCAACCCTTTGAGTTGCACAAGTCCGAGCTTGTGAGACTCGTGGCTTAAGTTAACTACTTCCTTGTTATTAATGCGGCTAATTAATCGAGTCTAGAGAGCTTGTTCTAGATTATTAGTTAGTTAGACAATATTCCGAGAGCTTGTTTGGTATATATGCAATTAAGGGAAGTTTTGAATGCTTGTTTGTGTTCCTTGGTTAACATTAAGATATAAATGTAATTCGTATAATTCGATGAGCAATAATTGATACTCCAATGCTATAATACATCTCCCGATTCCCTATTTCATTATTTTTGATTTTATCGTATTTTAATTTTTATTAGTTTACTTCTCCGTGCTTTATTTGTTATCTAGTCAGTAGTTTATTTATTAGATCATATCATTGTTTCTTCAAAACAGGGGTTTCTAACTTACACAAGTAATAATTTGATAATCCAATTCTCTGTGGGATCGACCCTAGCTTACCCTACTACATTTTAGGAGGTTTTAGTTAGGTTTATATTTGGTAGACGCGCGATAGTCGTATCAGTCACCGTTCGTGCTTTTCTAGCTGTTGCTGCTGCGAAAAATTGGGAATTGCACCAAATGGATGTCCATAATGCTTTCCTCCATGGTGATCTTGATGAGGAGGTGTACATGAAGCCTCCCCCTGGGTTTCATGGTTCTCAGCCTGGTTTGGTGTGTCGTCTGCAAAAATCATTGTATGGTCTAAAACAAGCTCCTCGTTGTTGGTTCCATACATTGGCTACGTCTCTGAAAAGGTACGACTTTTCACAATTGTACTCTGGCTACTCTCTTTTTACTCTGCAATCTGGGTCTACTCAACTTAGTGTTCTGGTGTATGTTGATGACTTGATTATTTCTGGTAATGATTCTTCTGCAATTTCAACATTCAAATCATACTTGAGTGACTGCTTTCACATGAAAGATATGGGTGTTTTGAAGTATTTTCTTGGTATTGAGGTTGCGCGGAGTCCAGAGGGCATATTTTTATGTCAACGGAAATATATATACACTTGATATTATCGCAGAGTCTGATTTGCTTGGGGCACGTTCGACAGGTACTCCAATTGAGCAAAATCATACTCTGGCGAAATCAGAGTCACCTTTTATTTCAGATCCTGAAATGTATCGTCGACTTGTGGGTCGTTTGATATACTTATCATTCACGAGGCCTAATTTGGCTTATGCGGTTTATATCTTGTCGCAATTTATGCAACAACCGCGTCAGGATCACTGGGAGGCCGCCCTTCGTACGGTGCGTTACTTGAAAGGATGTCCGGGTCAGGGATCCTTTTGAGCTCTGATTCTGATCTTCATATTATAGGTTGGTGTGACTCAGATTGGGCTAGTTGTCCATTGACGAGGCGATCTATTTCTGGTTGGTTGGTGTTTCTTGGTGCTTCTCCTATATCTTGGAAAACTAAGAAATAGGATACTGTGGCTAAGTCATCTGCTAAGGTCGAATTTCGTTCTATGTCAAAAACCACTGATGAGTTGAAGTGGTTGAAGGCTCTTCTTCTGAGTTTGGGAGTCTCGCATCCCCGCACAATGAGTTTGTTTTGTGACATACAATCTGCGTTGCATATTGCGCGGAATCCGGTATTTCATGAGCGTACTAAACACATTGAGGTTGATTGTTATTATGTTCATGATGCGATTCAGGATGGTATTATTAGTCCATCGTATGTAAAAACGACGGATCAGCTTGCGGATATTTTCACTAAAGCGTTGAACAAACAACAATTCTCGTATCTCCTTGGCAAGTTGGGCATTTGTGACTTGCATGCTCCAACTTGAGGGGGGGTGTTAGGCCATATAAATATGTATAAAATATGTATAGCTTCTCTAATGGGCCGTAGTTGTGTTACGAGCCCTAATCTCTCTAGGTTGTATGTATATACTTGTTTACATCCTAATACAATACACTGCATTATTCACTCTATTATTAACAATATAAAATATGATGGAATAACAAAAAATAACATACGATATTTTTAAGTGGAAAATCTCTATCACCCTTATCTTTAGGGATGAAACAACTTTATTACTAGTTACTAATAATAATATCAGATATATACAATGTATTTAGGTTAATTTACAATACAATCATCCTAAAAATACCTTCATTTACTAACTATTTTTTATATTATAAAATTCATCATATAATACCTACCCTATTAATTGGGAAAAATTTCGTGCATGACCTACTGTTGCGATTATTATTATAAGGAGAGAGTAGCAAATAACCAAATACCATTTGCTATTCCATCTAAGATTCTAGGAGCTTCCCACCAACTTGCTAAATAAATGCAAGTTTAACAAAGTCAACCTTCTACCACAATTGGACTTACAAGTCCATCTTCAATTCCAACCACCACTACACTATTCATATCAATTCTTATTACATTACTACTCCGTACTTAGCTACTACCTTATTGTGATTTGGAAGATTAACCCATGTCATTAATTCAATATTTCAATGCAATATAAACTCGAGGATTAGCCAAACCTTAATTAATACTCCGTAGTTATATATGATGAACAATATTAGGAGGTGATTTTAGAGAGACAACAAACAATCAACATGACTAAGTTTATATGTTTGTATGTTGTATTAGTAAAAGTCAATAACGACATAATTTAAAATAGTGCTATTAAATGAATATTAAACCACATAAATTAAACCTTGCTCTCAATCTCAACCAAAAATACAACAATATAAGAGCATATAAGGAGTAATATTACTAACAATTCTTATAATTTATAACTGATCATCAACATTCAACTATTGCATATTAATTAATTAGAATTTTTGGATATCCATTTGCTAAGCACAAACTTCTGATGTCTTTTCTTAATATAATCCTCTGCTTTGGCATTAACATCGCCTTCATCAACTCCCTTGCTACCATCATAGTACTGCTGGTTGAGCTGCGCCTTTGTAGTGCAGCCCGAGTCGCCCCTCGGCTTCCTCTTCAATGGTGACAACACATGAGAGAAATAGATGCGGTATTCATCTAATAAACTCTTTGTGCGAACTACCTTGTTTGAATTTTTTGTTGATGACATTTCTCTTTTTACAAGGCTAACTTTCTCTTTGAATTGGTGTTTATGAGTTTAATTTGTGAGTGATTAGGAATTAATTGTCCTATATTTATAGGCTTGTATCTCAGGCACACATGTTGTATTGTTGTTTAATTACAGTATATGTTTATTTTTCTGCTATATGCACGTTTTTAATGATGTCTAGATTTAAGATCAAGTGAACTTATTATATATTTCAATAAAATGATCGAGTAATAAATTAAGCTTATTGGCAGTCTTTTTCTTTACAGTAATTCTTAATCTATAGGTACAATTGTTCCTTGATATTATTATTATCTATTACAATTAAAGTATTTGTCTAATATAATTATCATTACAAAGTATTTATCTTTAGAATCATATAAAGGTTTTCTATGCATGAAAAGCTACCTAGCTACGAATTGTATCATATCCCATAAGGCTTATAATGCTGAGATTTGATATATCCATATCTATGTATGATACAAACTTACTATAATTTATTGTATAACAATAGTGCTAACTTATTTAGGTGTAATAATACCACATAAACTATACAACGGTTTTCACTAGTTATTATATTGTATTTAGAGCACACAATAGACGTTACCATTTCACTAATAATTAGACTTCCAGAAGAATAATCTATACTATTTTTATATATTAAAAAGCGTTCCTAAAAACGTTTATGTGCCAATCATTCCTCCCTTTTTTGCAATAGCATTATGCCACAACATCACTTAATAATAAATCATTCCTCCCTTTTTTGCAATATCATTATGCCACGTGATCACCACTTAACAAAGGGCATATTACGGATTTCGAACACTAAGCCTTAGGGGGAACAAGATCAAACTTCTTACTGTTTTAGCCAATAATAAATCATATCATCTATATAGATTTATACAACTATAAATGATACGCACAAAATTAAATGGGAAAACTAGATTCGCAACTTGAAAAAAAAATAAGAGGAATAAAATCATCTTTTCCCAAACAATGGAGAGTTAAAAATTGGCTTCCTATACTTTTTGTTCATCAATAACATTTTGTTTAATATCTGTGCACAACATACTTAAGCAACCTATACTTTATCAATTCATAATAATACCACAATTCTAATACAAATTACTTGAAAAAAAAAAACTAGGATAATAAAAATATTTTCATAAAGAAAAAAATTTAATTAAAGCGCTAACTCGATGTAACGCCCGGATTGCATACTAGTTTTATATTATGAGGAGGTGATCGATTCTAGAATAACTTTAATACCATTACTCCTACAAGTCAAAAGCTTCGAGATCGAATTAGCTACTCAAAACTTTGATATGCTAGTTATGCCTCCACTGCACCTCATTAATCGGGACATACAAAAAGGAATAACGCTAACAGTTCACCATTATTTATTTCATAGAAAAGTTAAGCACTACATATAGCAATTTTGCATCTTTAATTAAAGAAAGTTATAAATAGAAGTAAGAATGATCACTGCGTGTTCGGCCATTCTCAACCGGATCACCAGTTGAAAGTGATGAGTGATACGATAGATACATTGTACACACGTTTAAGTCCAAAAATAATTTTACTTATCTAAATTGCAAAGGAAATAAATTATTAGATGAGCTGATCTGAGGTAAGATAAACAGAGAAATTAATTAAATAACTAACTTAGGGCCTGTTCTCTTCTTTTTCGTTCAGTTCAGCTCCAATAAGTTCAGTTAAGTTCAGTTCTTAATTTTCTTCTCTCATAAAATGTTCAATTTAGCTCCAATAAGTTAAGTTCGGTTCAGTTCAGTAAATCAGAACAAACCCTTAAACACCACCAAAAGAATAGGGTGATATGGTAGGGTACTATACCTTTTTTTTTTTTTTTTTTTTTTTTTGTTTTTTATAATTGTGCATATGTTCTCAATCATTCCTATAGACTTACATAAAATTAGACATGCTTAAACAATGATAACAATCAATAAGTATTGGCTACTTGAATCTCCAAATTGCTGCTCTCAGATTTGATTAATGGAGAAGTGCTTTTAGTTGATGATGAATTACTATCACCTTCACCAATTAATCCAAAATTATCCTGCAAATAAGCAAATGGATTTGGTGGTGAATCAATAGAAACCCCTCCTTCCAACATCTTTACAACAGAACTCATCATAGGTCTTGCATTTGGCAAGTATTGTACGCACCAAAGAGCCACCTTCACCATTCTCTCTGCCTTCTCCTTACCGTCCTCTTCGATACCTACAAGCGACAACATCTCCGCTAACTCTCCCTTGTCGAACCTCTCATACGCCCACCTCGGTAGCCACTCTTGGCTAGTCCCACTAAGATTAGTGTCATGGTTTCTTCTTCTCCCTACAATCTCAAATAAAAGCATTCCAAAGCTGTAAACATCGCATTTGTGAGTGACCGGGTAGGGAGTCCATAACTCTGGAGCAGCGTACCCTGGTGTTCCTCGACAACCTGACATAACAACGTGTGTGTTATCTCGATTGCATAACATAGCTAGTCCAAAATCCGCCACCTTCGGATTTAACCTTGCATCTAATAGTACATTCCCGGGCTTAATGTCATAGTGAATGATTCTCTTTTGGCATTCTTCATGTAAATATGCTATACCTCTAGCCGTACCAATTGCAATGTCTTGTAACTTGTCCAATGCTACATACGTCATGTTATTACTTGTTCGACGAAATAATAGATTATCAAGAGATCCTTGTTCCATATACTCGTAAACTAAGGCTTTCATTGTTGGATCGAAACAAAAACCATAAAGCCTTACGAGATTAATGTGATATGTTCTACACATAGTGCTTACTTCTGCCATGAATTGTTCTTCAACCTTCTTACTTACATTCTCTTTCAATACTTTTACCGCGACATGAATCCCATTCGGAAACTCTCCTTTGTACACCACACCAAATCCACCAGACCCTAATTCCTGCTCAAAAAATCAATCGACTTGCATAATTTATAATTTTTTTTTCTATGTTTTGTCAAATGGGTTGTGCAATGGTTGATTAATCGAAATTTGAAGGCAATTTTAAGAAAATTTTAGTTTGGTTAAGTTGGTCATGCTCAACTTTTAGGTTTGGTTTATTTTGGTGGAAAAATATTTTCTTATAGTGAAACAAAGAAATTAAAAAGCATTGGATTAAGCTTAAGGTGATGTTTAAGACTCAGGAATATGTTTTATACTCGACTCACCCATACCTGGCGCGAACCTCTGACCTCTATGTCACGTTGGCTCCAATACCATGTTATTGAACCATCTCAACCAAAAGCTTAAGCCGATGGTTGAGGTCTAGGAATATGTTTTATACTCTATCACAAAGGAAACCGTTTTTACAATTTTATTTTCCATTGAAAATTTATTTTCCTTAAAAATGAATTTCCGAAAATATACGAATTGAGGTAATCCATTTGCAACCCACCTTCTTCGCACACACTTTTATCAAATACTTCTGTGGTTTTCTTTTAAATGCAACCCACCTTCTTTGCATGCTCTTTGAGAAAGAGATTAATCCATTTAAGTGGATAAAATAATAAAAAATAATCAATACACATATTTTCTAACCCTACCTTCTTCAATTTTAGTGCTCAAAGTTAATCAATGTGTTTTAATTAATTTCTAAAAAAATGTGTCAAGAAATTACTTTGCAATTAAAGGAAATAGAGGAAGTACTTCATTTTCTTTGTTACTTGCATACGAGCCAAGTCGATTTTTGATCACTTTTTGATAATTGTATACGATTATAAGCCCAAATAAAATTGTATATTAAGCTCACACAAGCAAAGGTAAGGCTGCCTAAGAGCTATAGTGAGTACATACCTTAGTAAAGTTTTGGGTGCACTGAGTAAGCTCGGTCGCTGAGAATCGAGTAGGCTGCTCTCGTGCTATGTCACCAAGGAATCGCTCCATGGTTGCGTAAGCAATGTTTGCTTCATGATTAAAATTGTAATTCTGTTGTTGTTTGCTAGAGTTGTTATGTCCAACGGTCAATTGAGCTTGTGCATATTTAGGGAGTGAATCCCCTGTCCTCTTTAAGCAATAGATTATTGCAATCACTATTGCTATAGTAGCAATCGCACTCACAACGACCGAAGCTGCGATAATTTATGCAATGGACCATCTTAGTTAACAAAATACCCTGTAAATCACGTAATATATATATATATATATATATATATATATATATATATATATATATATATATATATAGTGCCTTAGGTCGAACTTAAAAAACTTAAACCACAAATTCTCTTTGACATTTATATGTTTATTTAAGAATTAAGAAATGTTTAAGTTAGGGCTTGTTTGGTATCATTTTTTGTTTTTAGTTTTATTTTTTTAAAAAACAAAAAAATCTAAAATAGGAAAGAAGAAAAATGTGTTTTTACTTTTCAGTTGTCAGTTTTCAAAATTATCATGATTTTTATAAGTTTGACTAACTTTTTATTCATTATAAGACATATATTATATGATTTTGAAAAACTGAAAAACCACATCAATGCCAAATGTACCCTTAATTTTATAAAATATCAACTTTTATAATTATTTGTTAATGCATGATGGTAAAAGACATCTTCAAAACCAAGTAAAGTGAAATGAACAGTACACACTATTATATTATGGGACTAAACGAGCATATATAATATCATCCTACATACCTTTTTTTGGGGATGCCTTGATTTCTCATAGTGAGAAACAAAAATTTGTTTCTCACTTGGAGTTTTTGTAAATAAACCAACAACTTTATTCGAGGCCTTTCAAAGGGAGGTTTGATAGGTACCTTGACATACATATCAAGGGGCATAAGAGACATTTCGCATGAAATTTACCCATATCTCTCCTTTTTTCTCTCACCCCTATGTGCTGAATTTAAGTGTACAACTGGATGATTTATACTATCACTAGATGATCAAATAGTATCATTGAACATTCAGTGGTACTGTATATTCATTTAATGGTACTGTATATTTATTCAGTGGTATTAGCTACGTGTAGAAATAGTATCACTACATAGTCAATGATATTATATAAGCTTTCAGTGGTATATTTAAAAATGGTCCCACGTGCCCATCTCTCTCCTCCTTTTCTCACCCCCATGTGCTTTACAATACTTTTCAATATTTTAAGGTCTGATATGCATTTACAAATACATATCAAACCTACATTAGTACTTTTTCACTTTATTCAATTGCGGAGCCCACATTAATGAAAAATTTGTTAATTTATTCACGAAAACAATGCCTCTATGAGAATCAGGGAATAATTTCCCTTTTTTTTCTTTTTATGTTCCTCAATAAATCAACCAATCAAAGCCTTAATCTATCCTATAAGTAAGGTTGGCTATATGAACCAAATTTGATTATTCCATGTAGCCGTCGACAAAAATCTTCCTCCTCCTTCCAATGCCTCATCTATCCTCATGCAAATCCATGTAGCTCATATCCTTCCTAACTCTTTCTAATTATTGGCGGATCCACGTAGTGACCGGGGGGGCACATGTTACCCCCGAAAAAAAAAATTGTTTACAAAAAGGCCTTCTGTAAAATAGCTTATAAAGATTAAAAATGCTAACTTGACAACATTATTGAAGGTGATTCAGTGGTTGCTATACAGGAAGTTTAAACTTTCTAGTATCCTTGGAGTCTTAGGTTTGAATCTCCTCCCCCTAACCCACAATGTTTTCTTTTCAGTTCATTTATATGTCTTTTTTTTTTTTTTTCCTTTTTTTCGAAAACCATCAATGCTTTATTATTATTTTTTTTATCTCCAAATTACTTTCCTATTTCTTGACATTTATATTCAAATAGATCGGATTAAATAAATATGACTTCCATCATAAATTGATTCTTCCCCAAATCACTTTTCACTTTTTTTGACATTTTTGTTTAGATAAAAATTAACTCTCATAAAAAAACTGGTTAAGAACAATTAATAGTATGGAATAAAATTTGTTCGTGAAGAAAATTAGTTATTTCTTATTAATTTGACTAATTTTATTTGATTGTAATACCAAATATTTTGATATATATATTGTACATAATTTATCCGTAATAATAACTTGGTGCAAAATCTATAGTTATTTGAAAAATTGATGGTAACTTTTTCTACAAAATCCCATTACATTAAGCAAAAAACTTGGCGTGTTATTACCAGTTTAAATTTAGCTCTCTTTTTTTAGTCTCAAGTTAGTAGGCTAGTAGCTGTATATTATTTTTCCCTATTGTTTAGTGCTACCCCTACTTTGAAATCCTGGATCCGCCACTGCTTCCAACCAAGTAACCTTTTTTATCTCCCTCTCCCTCATTTAATCCCTCCATAGTCCCACTCTTCCACTTTTCGTACCGGTGCACCCCTAGGTCTCCATCTTACACAGGACACGGGCCGACTTATCAACTACCCAAAGATCTGGGTACGGGTACTCGGATTTGAACACCCCTACTTACCATAATGACATGTGATAATCAATAATTGTTTATTACAAAGATTAACCTCGACTTCCTCGGATCTATAACAATAATGAAATGGGACTTCAAATTAAACAAAATATTGCAAAGTGAAGTTGAAGTTAAAGTTTTACCAATAACTGCGGATCTAAAGGAACTAGCTGGGTCACTCTGACTCCCATCAGAGCTCATTGCTTCTCCTAGTCTTGTTCTAACTCGGCTTTGCAAGATGATAATACGTAACTTTGTTTTGATAATGGAAGCTCAACAATATAATTTGCAAGATGAGTTGAAAAATGATCGTAATTCAACAATGAAACAGATCAGATCAGTCTTAGTATGTTTGAAGTATATATATAGTATGTTTGAGTCTACGGTTATGTTGACTTGACAAAATCATTACATGCATATTCTTCATAGTTTGAATGAATCAAACAGCCACGTCATACGCGTCTTTTTTATTTTAATTTGATTGGTTTGAATTAATAGGAAATGAGAGATCAGACAACATACACTGCTCAATTAATCAGCTACCACACAAATCAACTCTAGTAAAATGAGATATTTGGCAACTTCTAGCTTGTAAACTTGTGAGTTGCCAAATTTGACGCAGGTTGTTTTCAGGCATTTTTTTCAATGTATTTGTCAAGTTGTAGTAGTACGGACTATGCGCGTGAGGGTGAGTTTATAGGGAGTCTGGAGAGGAGTGTTCAGCAAAAATAATCTAACAATATTGTTTGGAAAGACTACCAGTAGTCTTGATTCTTGAATAAAGTTTTGGATATCAAAACCCACATGAAGATGACTATTCAAAAGTCCATAATTTGTTGCATTTTATGTTTGAAAAAATTGACCACGACATTCTGAAATTTGGCTTAGGTGTACTTAGCATTCTAAACTATGCGTAGTAGTCAAAACACCACGAACTATGATGTTAGGTGTGACTAGAGGTGGGCATGGGTCGTGCTGGTCCGTGGGCGACACGAGTACGTCACGATGGTGGAACGGCCCAACACGAGCCCGCCAACGGCACATCACAACACGGAGATCGAGGAGTAGGTCGTGGACCGTGCCGTGAACACAATTTTGAAAAATTGGCACGAGCACGGTACGGGCACGGTGGGCGGCACAATAATTTGGCCTGCAAGACGACCCGCCAGCATAGCCCTCCAGCCAGCACAACCCGTACAAAACGGCTACATTTAGCTGCTTCCAGCAGCTGTAAAATGGCTATAAAATAAATTAAAAATAAACTTAGATGGGAAGATAGTTTGAGCACATGTAATCCCAATTGGATTTCATCAAATCAATTATTGATATAAAATTTGGGTTATTCCCTCAACATTGAGCCTCTTGTTTATAATATACTCATACTTTGACTAAGTTACAAGCTACATGCGCGGTGACAAAATTTCATTGTACACCATACATCTGTTGTATAGAAAAACTGGCCTTGTAGAATATGTGAGCAAACAAGTACATCTAATAAACCATTTTTTTTTTTTTTTTGGAAAGAATCCAATAAACCAATATATTATACTTCATACTTAGTATTTTCTTACACATACATTCATGCATGTACAATGAACATTTTTTTTTTTTTGTTTGGTGAAAATACAATGAACATTACTAATACCTTGTCTCATCAGGGTGATACACGTACTAGTGTACTACGTGTTTCGAACCCGCAACAACCGGATTGTATGGCAACAAATACCATTTGCTACCAATATTCCATCACAATATAGATAGATAGGTCCAACTTATTCATCTACAATACACTTTGAGCCCTCTTTCGACAATCCATTTTAAAAGGACAAAAAAAAAAAAAAAACATACATATATGTGTTACGTAACATAGGTTATAATAATAGTGAACTTATTTCCTTGTAAAAAAGGACATAGTCTTACTAAGCAACATTTTTTTGCGCTTCTCTTGGATGAAAATCTCAGCCTCACAATCAATATCTCCGGCACATTCTTTCTTATCCACACCATCCTTACCGGAACCCTCCTTCTTCATCAGGCGGCGGCTATACCATCTCTGATTCTTATGCTTGTTTTGAATGAAAACGTTGGCCTCACAATCAACATCCCCGTTACAATTTGCTTTTGTATAAGCTCCATTTTCAGAGGTACTTGTCACCTTTGGCACCTTGTAGCTACTTAAGGGTTGCTTCTTGTTCTTGTTCACTACAAGAAAAAAGATCAAAGAGGGCGATATACATTGATCAAGGAGGGCGAGTTTAATTTTGCCTTGTTAGTTTCTATCAAGGAGGGCGAAATAATAATTGCCCTTTTATTACAGAGCAAAGAAGGCGAATGTTACTTTCGTCTTTGTACTTCAAAGCAAACAGGGCGAATTAATTTTTCGTCCTCTATAATAGAGCTAAGAGGGCGAATTCACAAAATCGTCCTCTATAATAGAGCAAAGAGGGCGAATTTCATTTTCGCCCTCGTTGTTCAATAAAATAAATCAACAAAGTAAACGTTTTGGCTATTTTACAAAACAAAAAAGAAACAAACAGGGCGAATGTTACTTTCGTCTTTGTATTTCAAACAAACAGGGCGAATTCCATTTTCGCCCTCGTTGGTCAATAGCAAAAAGGGCGAATTCCTTTTTTGCCCTCGTTGGTCAATAAACATTTTAACAAAATAAAACAAAGGTTTTTCTCTATTAAAACAAAAGGACATAAGAAATTAAACGTTTAAGCAAATATAAATGTTTGTTTAAACAAAGGTTTTTCCCCAAAATATGCATGAACCCTAAATCGCAAATCGCAAATCGCTAATCTATGATTCTTCGCTCTATTTTTTCTACCAAAATATTCCATCTGCCTAGCACCTGACAAGGTTATGAATTACATTGTGTTGTTGCTCTTATGCATGACACTCCTAAATAAATTATGAAAATAGTCAAAGTAAATCTAGGTAGTTTGTTTCAAAGGTAATCTAGGTAGTTTGATGTTGTAGAATTAAGCAGTTTCAGATTGTATCAGAAAACAGAAATTAATAAGTGTATGTATATGATTTGATAGGAACTTGAGGCGCAAGCTTGTGAAAATGAGAATGAGGTCACCGAAATTAATGGTTCTAGTTCAAACGTCACCTCATCCCAAGCTAAAGATGATCCCATGTATTTAAAGTTATGGGAGAAGTCAAAGAGGTATATTGAATATATGTCTAATGCACGAACACTTCATTTTTCTTTATACTAAAAGGCTATGTCAGAGCAGCCTGTGAGGAAGAGTAGGAGGATTTCTGCCAGTGGTGTTCCTCAAACTAGCATGGAACAACCATTGGAATTGGATGTCGAGGAGAATATCCTTGAAGGGCAAGTTGCTGAGTTGGCTGACAGAATGGAGAGGGTAGAGAGTCAAATGAAGGACTCTGCTGGAAAACTTCAGGTGCTGACACTTGAAAAATTGGTCCAGGAGCAGGGGAAGGAGTTGAAGGAACTCAAGAGAATGATGCTCAAACAGACCAAGGACCTTCAAGAACAGAAGGAGTTCCAAGAGAAAGAACTTCACAAGGCTCTACAGGAGCAGAAGGAGGAGTTCCTGGTACAGCTCAAGGGGGTTGAAGAAAAGTTGGAGGCCTCTGCAAAGCAAACAAAGGAGGACTTCAACAAGATTCTGGAGTTCCTTGAAACCTAGCCTACCCCATCTCAAAATCAGCCTAGCTTTTTCTTTCGCTGTCTTAGTTATGAACAAAGTTAATTCTCGTTTTTAAGTATTTGAACAATTGATTTTGTTTGTAAATTTTTGAATTGTTCATCTGGATGCTAAATCTTTTGGGTTTTAATGAAAAGTTGGAACTTTGGCTTATACTTGTGTGTTTTGTATATTTTGAACGCTTATGCTGTAGAGTAGAACTTACTTAAGGTTGTTTAGCAGCGCTGCCTTTAGTTTCCCACACTCGATGAATTGCTTGTGGGGCTGTTGGTGGATGTTTAATAAACTTGAAAATACAGGACTTTTTGATAATGCCAAAAAGGGGGAAAAGAAGAAGCAAACATGGAGGCTGAAGTTGTTCTGGGTTCCAGTTGAGAAAGTATCATAACTTTCTCAGTTTAGTTTACTTAGCTCACTTTTCGTTTTTGTTTTATTTATGTTGTGTGTTTATTTTCTGTCAATAAATAAAAAATACAAAAATACGACCTTTTATTTTGTTTTAACTTTCTCAAGAGTTTGCTTAAGTTTGTCATCATCAAAAAGGGGGAAATTGTTGATAGTTAAAGGTTTTGATGATGAGGAACTTGAGTTAAAGCAAACTCGTCTCATAAAGATCTTTCAAGTGTTTGTGCAGCCTAAGTGAAATTGATCTTGGAGATGGAAGAAGTAACTAAAGCTAAGAATACTTGAAGGAAGTTCTTTATCAAGAAAGTTATTCAATATAAAAGAAGAGTTCCCTAACAGGAATTGAGTTCCCTCACAGGAGCGTTCCTTTACAGGAACTTGGAGATTGTTGGCTAAGGTCTTTGGAGGAACTTAGTAAACGTGGAGCCCAAGTAATCCTACCAGAACAAGAGTGCAGCGCAGCAATGTTTTAGTTAAGATTTTATCTTCTAGATTCATTGTTAAATATTTTAAGTAGGATATGCATGAAATCTATTAGAAGCGTGACAATTAGCTTGGCAAATAAATTAAAATCGGAAAAGATAAAAGATAGAAATAGAAAAAGATTTTCTTTAAATATTTATCTTTTCAAAACAGTTCGTTAAAAAGATATTATACTTTTTAACTAAATATTTCTATCTTATTTTCTGAAAAGATTTTCTTCAAAAAGATTTATTTAAAAACCGTGTTTTAAGATAAGTTAAGTTTTACTTATTTATCTTTATGAAAACCTACTTTCTATACAAGCAGTACTTGTATAAATAGTAGAGATTAATAGGAGTTTAGGTTTTTGTGAGTTTTATGCGTGAAGAATTTACAGAGCTACAATAGTGTAAGTTTGCCAAGCTTTTCACATTGTCATATTAGTTTCGGGTTTCATGCATAGCTTGCCTATCATATACTAGGTGTTTGTATTTGTACTTGGTTGGGGTTATTTGGGTGAGTGAGTATTTTTATTATTGCATACAGTGAGAGAGCTTCTAGTGATAAGGGGGAAGATTTGTACTTTGGGAGTACGAGTGAGTTTGAGTGTGGAACTCAAACTGGGTAGAACAAGGTGTTGTTCTGTAGCAAGTTCATTCTGGAACTTGTGAGTAGAAGCTTAATTATAATAGGTTGTAACTTGGTGTTTGCCCTATTATAGTGGAGATATTTGTGTTTGAAATCCCAAAGGTAGGGTCGAGGTTTTACTTCTAGTTGGGCACTAGAAGGTTTCCTCGTAAAATTCTGTGTGCTTTTCAAGTTCCTATTCTGTTATGTTTTATATTTGCAAAATTAGTAATTAGGAACTTAACTACAATTCACCCCCCCTCTTGTAGTGTTCATCTCAATTAACAATTGGTATCAGAGCACGGTTCTCACGTGCAAGCAGATAATTTTGCTGAGAAAGTTCCTGGAGAGATGAATTACAAGGAGAAACTTGAAGAAGGGTACTCTACCCAACGTCCACCTATGTTCAACGGTAAGTTTTATGCCTACTGGAAGAACAGGATGGAGATATTCATTAAGGCCGAAAATTACCAGGTTTGGCGTGTAATTGAAACTGGTGATTTTGAAATAACTCAAACCAATGACAAGCATGAGGTAGTTCCTAAATCTATTTCTGATTATGATAAAGAAGATTATCAGAAACTTGAAATGAATGCTTTAGCTATAAAGTATCTACACTGTGGACTTGGACCCCATGAACATAATCGTATCATGGGATGTAAGTCTGCCAAACAGATTTGGGATTTACTACAGGTAACTCATGAAGGTACAAACGAGGTAAAATGTTCTAAAATAGATTTATTGATGTCTAGATATGAAAGGTTTGAAATGTAGTCTAAAGAAACTACTGAAGAGATGTTTACTAGATTCAATGATATCATTAATGAACTGAACTCCCTTGGCAGGAAAATTCCTATTGATGAACAGGCAAGGAAGATCCTAAGAAGCCTACCAATAGATGAACGCGGGAGATCCAAGGTTACTGCCATGCAGGAAGCTAAGGACTTTACTAAGTTCAATATGGAACAACTAGCTGGATCATTGATGACTCATGAACTTCATCTGAGTTCCAACACTGAAAGTTCCAGAAATAAAGGTTTGGCACTCAAGGCTGAAGACTCAGAAGGATCAGAAGTTGATGAGGAAGAGATGGCTATGCTAGTGAGAAAATTTAAGAAAATGATGAACAATAGGAAGTTTGACAGGAACAAGAAGTATACAAGTTCCAGAAACACAACGTGTTTCAAGTGCGGATCAAAGGATCACTTTATCAAAGATTGTCCTGTTCAGGATGGAGAAAAAGGAAAGACTAAAGGCAAGGAGCAATCCAAAGAGTCAAGAGTCTATAAGCCTTACTTCACCAAGGACAATGTTAAGAAAGTCATGCTGGCTGCTTGGGGAGATACAAATTCAGAAGAAGAAGAAGAGAAGGATCAACCTTCAGAAGAAACCGCTCATTTATGTCTAATGACAAAAACTGATGAGGCTGCCAAACTGAAGGAACTTGAGTCTGAGGTATGGTTCTCTTACAATCAATTAAAACATCTGTCTAAAGAGAATCTAATAAATACTGTTTTGGAAATTCAAGAAGATTTAAAGGAATTGCATAGATCCAAACAGCAAAGTGATAAAGCTTTAGTAACTTTCAAAGAGAACAGTGAATGGGTTGATAACATGAAGTTTGATATTCAATACAGGTTCTTTAGTCTGTTTGATGATAATAAAATTTTAAAAGAGACCATTGAGAACTTAAAACAAGATAACATACTCTTGAATGTGGAATTGTCTTTGTTAAAACTTAGTGTTGATAATCCTAACTCTGAAGTTCCTCCACCGACTGATTATCCGAATTTTGAAAAATTGAAACATGATTTGGAAGAGTTAAAAATGGATAAGGCACGTCTTGAGGGGGAACTTGAGAGGGCTAGGAAAGGTAAACAACCAGTAGAGTATAGAGTTCCTGATTGGATCACTAAGGCTCAAACTAAGAATACTGAAGGTTTAGGTTTTAAAAAGAAGTTCCAGAAAGAAAAGAAGTATGTCAACTTGCCCAGTAGCATTGTTTGTTATTTTTGTGGTAATACAGGGCATAAGCAAGCTAAGTGCCCTAAGAAAGAACAAAGCACTCAGAAGAATATCAAACATGTAAAACAAATCTGGGTAAAGAAAAATGAATCAACCCATGTTACACAGGAACCCAAGGAAACCTGGGTTCCTGACTCTAACGCTTAATTCTTCTTGCAGGTTCCAGTGAGGGGGAACAACACTTGGTACCTCGACAGTGGTTGTTCTAAGCACATGACTAGAGACAAAACTAGATTTCTCTCACTGGATGCCTACTATGGTGGAACTGTGACCTTTGGTGATAATATGAAAGGTGATATAATTGCTATTGGCAAGATAGGAAGGTCACGTTCCCATGCTATTGATAATGTATTTTTGGTCGAGGGCCTCAAGCACAATTTGTTAAGTATTTCACAGTTTTGTGACAAAGGTAACTCTGTTAGCTTTACTTCAAACAAGTGTAGAATCATCCACAATGACACTGGGAACATAATTTTAGAAGGAACTCGTAAAGGGAACACATATGTTGTGGATCTTAACGAGGTTCCTAACAGCAGTTTAACATGTCTTAGTGTTATTGAGGATGATCCTCTGTTGTGGCACAAAAGATTTGGCCATGCAAGCTTTTCTTTACTTGATAAACTAAGATCTAAGAACTTAGTGGAAGGACTTCCTTGCATTAAGTTCCTGTATGATAAAGTGTGTGAAGCTTGTGCTAAAGGTAAACAGACCCGAATTTCTTTCAAGTCCAAAAAGATGGTAAGTACCAAAAGACCTTTGGAACTCATTCATATGGATCTTTGTGGTCCAATGAGAATCCAAAGCAGAAGTGGTAAGAAATATGTAATGGTTATTGTTGATGATTTTTCAAGGTTCACTTGGGTTTTCTTTCTTGTAAGCAAGGATGAAACGTTTGATGAGTTTGTTGCTTTTGTTAAGAAAGAACAGAGAAGAACAGGTAATCAGTTGATACATCTTAGATCTGACCATGGAACAGAATTTGAGAATTCAAAATTTGATGAATTTTGTGCTGAGTATGGTATGAATCACAACTTCTCTGCCCCAAGAACTCCACAACAAAATGGAGTAGTGGAACGCAAGAATAGGAGTCTTGAAGACATGGCAAGGACAATGCTGATATCAAGCAGGCTGCCTAGAAACTTCTGGGCTGAGGCAGTGAACACAGCATGTTATATACTCAACAGAGTATCTGTTAGGGCCATCACTAACAAAACTCCTTATGAACTTATGAAAGGGAGAAAACCTAATATTTCTTACTTTAGATCTTTTGGTTGCAAATGTTTTGTTCACAATAATGGTAAAAGGAACTTGGGAAAGTTTGATGAACGTAGTGATGAGGCAGTTTTCCTAGGATATGCCTCAAATAGTAAAGCTTATAGAGTTTATAATAAAAGAACAATGTGTGTTGAGGAGTCTGTACATATTATATTTGATGACACTGAAAATTTGGTTGATGTATAGGATTGTGATGATGATTTCGAAATTGGACTTGTGCGTAAGCAAAATCCAGATGAGGAACTAGCATCACTGCAGAAGCAGCATGGTGAAATTGCAGAAGTAACGAATAATGAAACAAATGCTGAGCCAGAGTTGGAGAATGCACCAGGAACTCCACTTCAAGAACAGACTGAAAATCTTAATGAAGGCCAAAATGTGGAAACTCCTGAAGAAGTTCAACCTGAGATCCAGAATCAAGTTCCTACTGAAGAACCAGTCAACAATAATGAAGAGAGATTGTATCCAATCAAAGATTTCACCCCTAGGCCTTGGAAACACCAGAAATCTCATCCAGTTGATGCAATCATGAGTGATATAACAAAAGGAACTCAAACCAGATCTCAGCTTAGGAACTTCTGTGCATTCAATGCTTTTCTTTTTTCAATGGAACCTAAAAATTATGTCGAGGCTTTGACTGACGCTGACTGGATTAATGCTATGCAAGCTGAACTAAATGAATTTGAAAGAAACAAAGTTTGGCATCTGGAACCTAGACCTAAAGACAAGAAGTCCATTGGACTAAAATGGGTATTCAGAAATAAACTAGATGAACATGGTATTATTGTCAGGAACAAAGCAAGACTAGCTGTACAAGGTTTCAACCAGCAAGAAGGAATAGACTATGAAGAAACATTTGCACCTGTAGCCAGGTTAGAAGCTATTCGTTTACTTATTGCTTTTGCTGCTTATATGGGTTTTAGGCTGTACCAGATGGATGTCAAATGTGCATTCTTAAATGGATACTTAAATGAGGAAGTCTATGTGGAACAGCCTCCTGGATTTGAAAAGCCAGAGTTCCCAAACCATGTCTATAAGCTTGACAAGGCTCTTTATGGGTTAAAGCAAGCTCCTAGAGCATGGTATGAAAGATTATCTAAGTTCCTTTTGGCTAATGGTTTTAAACGTGGTAAAATTGATAAAACATTGTTTTTAAAGTCAAATGGAACTGATATCTTAGTTGTACAAATTTATGTTGATGATATTTTATTTGGTGCAACTAACGAATCTCTATGCAAGTATTTTGTTAACCTTATGAGTGGAGAATTTGAAATGAGCATGACTGGAGAATTAAACTTCTTTCTTGGTTTGCAAATTAAGCAAACTGAAGAGGGAATTATGATTCATCAACAAAAATATATTAAGGAACTGATCAAGAAATACAAGATGGAAAATGCCAAAACCAACAATACTCCTATGGGAATTGCTACTAGATTGGATGAAGATCCATCTGGAACTTGCATTGATCAATCTATGTATCGAGGTATGATAGGCTCACTACTTTATCTAACAGCTAGTAGACCTGACATATCTTTTAGTGTAGGCTTGTGTGCCAGGTTCCAAGCAAATCCAAAGGAGTCTCACTTGACAGCAGTAAAAAGAATCCTTAGATATCTGAAAGGAACTGATGATTTGAGTCTCTTCTATCCTAGAAGTGATTCTTTTGAGTTGAATAGTTTTACAGATGCTGACTATGCAGGTGACTTGGTAAACAGGAAAAGCACTTCAGGTATGGTACAATTTTTAGGACCTTGTTTAGTTTCTTGGGGTTCCAAGAAGCAAAACACAGTTGCCTTATCTACAGCAGAAGCTGAGTATGTAGCAGCAGCAGCATGTTGCTCACAAGTCTTGTGGATAAAACAACAGGTCATAGATTTTGGTATTATTTTTGAATGTGTGCCTATTTTTTGTGATAATACAAGTGATATTTGTATCTCTAAAGATCCAGTTCAACACTCAAAGGTAAAACATATCCACATTAGGCATCACTTTCTTAAAGATAATGTGGAGCAAGGGAATATTAAGTTAGAATTTTGTCAAACTGAAAATCAAATTGCAGATATTCTAACCAAGCCCTTGAACAGAGAAAGATTTGAGAAATTAAGACTGGAACTTGGGATGATCAAGCTGAAGTACTAGCCTCTGAAGTTCCAAGATATGGCAAAATCAAAAATATTGTATATAGAGCTAAAAGGAACTTCTACCACAAATTTGGTGTGATAAACATAGCTAAAGTGTCACCGTTATTAACTACCAAAGGTAAGTTCATTAAATTGCTCAACGGCTTAAGTTATTAAATTTGTACATTGCATACATGTTGAAAGCGTGTTCCAATTGTGTTTTATAGAAACTTTATTCAAGATTAACTGAATTTGGAAATTTAAAATTTTTGAAAGATTCATCCAGTGTTTAAATTTTGAAAAATTAATTGAATTTGTTCAATTAATAACTAAACAGTGAAAACTTCCTAAATTCCCTCACACCGCTTCATTTATTATAAAAGCAAATTTTCACCCACTTCTTTCACCTCACTGTCACATCGAATTTACTCCCTCTCAGTAAAACTCTGAAAACCCCTTTAAAACCCTTCCTTAAGCTTCAATGGTGATCATTGCCGAGATTGTTTCCTCAGAAGAATCCCAAAGCCCAGAAAACTCAATTCCGGAAGAATCATCTCCGTTAGCCATGGTAAACTACAAAGCATCTTCTACCTCTCAAACATCTTCTGAAAACCCTAAGAAATATCCTCCAAAACCAAAAGAAGTAGAGAGTACAATCGATCAAGGGGATTTCTCTGTCTCGAATGTTCTTCAAAAATTAAAGGAGTGGAAGGAAAGAAAACAAAGTGTGAAGTCTCTGGAAGAGCAAATTGAGGAAGTTGATGAATTTGCGAAGGAGAAGAACCCAGAAGAGACAACAGAGGAGAACAGAGAAGAAGAAGAAATAAGCGAGGGAGAAGAGGAAGAAAAAGAAGAGGAGAACAACTCAGAAAAGGAAGAATCGGAAAAGGAAGATGAAGAAGAGGAGGTAACTGATCAAGAGGAACTTGAATAAATGGCAGGCAGGTATGTAGTAGGTCATCGTCTTGACGCTGTGTGGTGTTGGAAAGCAAGATTTTTAGAGTTTCTTGATTTAATTAAATTTCAAGGTTGGGAATTTCTATTGACTAGGGTTTCATCAAATTACTTGTATCCTGCTGCTATGAATGAATTTTGCCAGAACTTTCAGGCAAAATTGGGTATAATAACGAGCATTGTGAATGATGTAAAGATTGAATTGGACCTAGAAACCCTAGGTAAAATTCTAAAAGCTCCTACTGAAGGTTATGATACTTACTTGAAGGGAAAGGGTAGTATCAATGTAGGAAATTTCATGGCTGGGGATATAGTTGAGGAATTAGGGGGTCTGAGGGGTAAAAAGGTCATGAGTCATAATGATCTAAGCCCTCTAAATAAGCTGCTGTTTAATTTGGTGAAAAAGACTATTCTGCCTAGGACTGCCAAGAAGGGGGAGGCATGCTTAATGGATATGGCTGTAATCTTCTGCATTTCAAAGAAGATTAAGGTGAACTTTCCTTCTTTGATGTATCAGCATCTAGCTCATTGTATTCCAAGTAGGACAAAAGTGGGGTATGGAGCCATTTTGTCTACTGTTTTTGAAAATGCATGAGTGGTTTTAAAAGGAAAATATGGGGCTTTGAATGAGAAGCCTGAAAATGTGATAAATGAGGAAACCCTTGCTGGGTTAAGTTTGGAAGTTGTACAAGGAAAAATTCAGAAGTTAGAGAAAGGAGAGAAAAAGAAAGAAAAAGTGACAGGGAAGAGGAAGGAAAAGGCTATGTCAGAGCAGCCTGTGAGGAAGAGTAGGAGGATTTCTGCCAGTGGTGTTCCTCAAACTAGCATGGAACAACCATTGGAATTGGATGTCGAGGAGAATATCCTTGAAGGGCAAGTTGCTGAGTTGGCTGACAGAATGGAGAGGGTAGAGAGTCAAATGAAGGACTCTGCTGGAAAACTTCAGGTGCTGACACTTGAAAAATTGGTCCAGGAGCAGGGGAAGGAGTTGAAGGAACTCAAGAGAATGATGCTCAAACAGACCAAGGACCTTCAAGAACAGAAGGAGTTCCAGGAGAAAGAACTTCACAAGGCTCTACAGGAGCAGAAGGAGGAGTTCCTGGTACAGCTCAAGGGGGTTGAAGAAAAGTTGGAGGCCTCTGCAAAGCAAACAAAGGAGGACTTCAACAAGATTCTGGAGTTCCTTGAAACCTAGCCTACCCCATCTCAAAATCAGCCTAGCTTTTTCTTTCGCTGTCTTAGTTATGAACAAAGTTAATTCTCGTTTTTAAGTATTTGAACAATTGATTTTGTTTGTAAATTTTTGAATTGTTCATCTGGATGCTAAATCTTTTGGGTTTTAATGAAAAGTTGGAACTTTGGCTTATACTTGTGTGTTTTGTATATTTTGAACGCTTATGCTGTAGAGTAGAACTTACTTAAGGTTGTTTAGCAGCGCTGCCTTTAGTTTCCCACACTCGATGAATTGCTTGTGGGGCTGTTGGTGGATGTTTAATAAACTTGAAAATACAGGACTTTTTGATAATGCCAAAAAGGGGGAAAAGAAGAAGCAAACATGGAGGCTGAAGTTGTTCTGGGTTCCAGTTGAGAAAGTATCATAACTTTCTCAGTTTAGTTTACTTAGCTCACTTTTCGTTTTTGTTTTATTTATGTTGTGTGTTTATTTTCTGTCAATAAATAAAAAATACAAAAATACGACCTTTTATTTTGTTTTAACTTTCTCAAGAGTTTGCTTAAGTTTGTCATCATCAAAAAGGGGGAAATTGTTGATAGTTAAAGGTTTTGATGATGAGGAACTTGAGTTAAAGCAAACTCGTCTCATAAAGATCTTTCAAGTGTTTGTGCAGCCTAAGTGAAATTGATCTTGGAGATGGAAGAAGTAACTAAAGCTAAGAATACTTGAAGGAAGTTCTTTATCAAGAAAGTTATTCAATATAAAAGAAGAGTTCCCTAACAGGAACTGAGTTCCCTCACAGGAGCGTTCCTTTACAGGAACTTGGAGATTGTTGGCTAAGGTCTTTGGAGGAACTTAGTAAACGTGGAGCCCAAGTAATCCTACCAGAACAAGAGTGCAGCGCAGCAATGTTTTAGTTAAGATTTTATCTTCTAGATTCATTGTTAAATATTTTAAGTAGGATATGCATGAAATCTATTAGAAGCGTGACAATTAGCTTGGCAAATAAATTAAAATCGGAAAAGATAAAAGATAGAAATAGAAAAAGATTTTCTTTAAATATTTATCTTTTCAAAACAGTTTGTTAAAAAGATATTATACTTTTTAACTAAATATTTCTATCTTATTTTCTGAAAAGATTTTCTTCAAAAAGATTTATTTAAAAACCGTGTTTTAAGATAAGTTAAGTTTTACTTATTTATCTTTATGAAAACCTACTTTCTATACAAGCAGTACTTGTATAAATAGTAGAGATTAATAGGAGTTTAGGTTTTTGTGAGTTTTATGCGTGAAGAATTTACAGAGCTACAATAGTGTAAGTTTGCCAAGCTTTTCACATTGTCATATTAGTTTCGGGTTTCATGCATAGCTTGCCTATCATATACTAGGTGTTTGTATTTGTACTTGGTTGGGGTTATTTGGGTGAGTGAGTATTTTTATTATTGCATACAGTGAGAGAGCTTCTAGTGATAAGGGGGAAGATTTGTACTTTGGGAGTACGAGTGAGTTTGAGTGTGGAACTCAAACTAGGTAGAACAAGGTGTTGTTCTGTAGCAAGTTCATTCTGGAACTTGTGAGTAGAAGCTTAATTATAATAGGTTGTAACTTGGTGTTTGCCCTATTATAGTGGAGATATTTGTGTTTGAAATCCCTAAGGTAGGGTCGAGGTTTTACTTCTAGTTGGGCACTAGAAGGTTTCCTCGTAAAATTCTGTGTGCTTTTCAAGTTCCTATTCTGTTATGTTTTATATTTGCAAAATTAGTAATTAGGAACTTAACTACAATTCACCCCCCCCTCTTGTAGTGTTCATCTCAATTAACAATTGGTATCAGAGCACGGTTCTCACGTGCAAGCAGATAATTTTGCTGAGAAAGTTCCTGGAGAGATGAATTACAAGGAGAAACTTGAAGAAGGGTACTCTACCCAACATCCACCTATGTTCAACGGTAAGTTTTATGCCTACTGGAAGAACAGGATGGAGATATTCATTAAGGCCGAAAATTACCAGGTTTGGCGTGTAATTGAAACTGGTGATTTTGAAATAACTCAAACCAATGACAAGCATGAGGTAGTTCCTAAATCTATTTCTGATTATGATAAAGAAGATTATCAGAAACTTGAAATGAATGCCTTAGCTATAAAGTATCTACACTGTGGACTTGGACCCCATGAACATAATCGTATCATGGGATGTAAGTCTGCCAAACAGATTTGGGATTTACTACAGGTAACTCATGAAGGTACAAACGAGGTAAAACGTTCTAAAATAGATTTATTGATGTCTAGATATGAAAGGTTTGAAATGTAGTCTAAAGAAACTACTGAAGAGATGTTTACTAGATTCAATGATATCATTAATGAACTGAACTCCCTTGGCAGGCAAATTCCTATTGATGAACAGGCAAGGAAGATCCTAAGAAGCCTACCAATAGATGAACGTGGGAGATCCAAGGTTACTGCCATGCAGGAAGCTAAGGACTTTACTAAGTTCAATATGGAACAACTAGATGGATCATTGATGACTCATGAACTTCATCTGAGTTCCAACACTGAAAGTTCCAGAAATAAAGGTTTGGCACTCAAGGCTGAAGACTCAGAAGGATCAGAAGTTGATGAGGAAGAGATGGCTATGCTAGTGAGAAAATTTAAGAAAATGATGAACAATAGGAAGTTTGACAGGAACAAGAAGTATACAAGTTCCAGAAACACAACGTGTTTCAAGTGCGGATCAAAGGATCACTTTATCAAAGATTGTCCTGTTCAGGATGGATAAAAAGGAAAGACTAAAGGCAAGGAGCAATCCAAAGAGTCAAGAGTCTATAAGCCTTACTTCACCAAGGACAATGTTAAGAAAGTCATGCTGGCTGCTTGGGGAGATACAAATTCAGAAGAAGAAGAGAAGGATCAACCTTCAGAAGAAACCGCTCATTTAAGTCTAATGACAAAAACTGATGAGGCTGCCAAACTGAAGGAACTTGAGTCTGAGGTATGGTTCTCTTACAATCAATTAAAACATCTGTCTAAAGAGAATCTAATAAATACTGTTTTGGAAATTCAAGAAGATTTAAAGGAAATGCATAGATCCAAACAGCAAAGTGATTTCAAAGAGAACAGTGAATGGGTTGATAACATGAAGTTTGATATTCAATACAGGTTCTTTAGTCTGTTTGATGATAATAAAATTTTAAAAGAGACCATTGAGAACTTAAAACAAGATAACATACTCTTGAATGTGGAATTGTCTTTGTTAAAACTTAGTGTTGATAATCCTAACTCTGAAGTTCCTCCACCGACTGATTATCCGAATTTTGAAAAATTGAAACATGATTTGGAAGAGTTAAAAATGGATAAGGCACGTCTTGAGGGGGAACTTGAGAGGGCTAGGAAAGGTAAACAACCAGTAGAGTATAGAGTTCCTGATTGGATCACTAAGGCTCAAACTAAGAATACTGAAGGTTTAGGTTTTAAAAAGAAGTTCCAGAAAGAAAAGAAGTATGTCAACTTGCCCAGTAGCATTGTTTGTTATTTCTGTGGTAATACAGGGCATAAGCAAGCTAAGTGCCCTAAGAAAGAACAAAGCACTCAGAAGAATATCAAACATGTAAAACAAATCTGGGTAAAGAAAAATGAACCAACCCATGTTACACAGGAACCCAAGGAAACCTGGGTTCCTGACTCTAACGCTTAATTCTTCTTGCAGGTTCCAGTGAGGGGGAACAACACTTGGTACCTCGACAGTGGTTGTTCTAAGCACATGACTAGAGACAAAACTAGATTTCTCTCACTGGATGCCTACTATGGTGGAACTGTGACCTTTGGTGATAATATGAAAGGTGATATAATTGCTATTGGCAAGATAGGAAGGTCACGTTCCCATGCTATTGATAATGTATTTTTGGTCGAGGGCCTCAAGCACAATTTGTTAAGTATTTCATAGTTTTGTGACAAAGGTAACTCTGTTAGCTTTACTTCAAACAAGTGTAGAATCATCCACAATGACACTGGGAACATAATTTTAGAAGGAACTCGTAAAGGGAACACATATGTTGTGGATCTTAACGAGGTTCCTAACAGCAGTTTAACATGTCTTAGTGTTATTGAGGATGATCCTCTGTTGTGGCACAAAAGATTTGGCCATGCAAGCTTTTCTTTACTTGATAAACTAAGATCTAAGAACTTAGTGGAAGGACTTCCTTGCATTAAGTTCCTGTATGATAAAGTGTGTGAAGCTTGTGCTAAAGGTAAACAGACCCGAATTTCTTTCAAGTCCAAAAAGATGGTAAGTACCAAAAGACCTTTGGAACTCATTCATATGGATCTTTGTGGTCCAATGAGAATCCAAAGCAGAAGTGGTAAGAAATATGTAATGGTTATTGTTGATGATTTTTCAAGGTTCACTTGGGTTTTCTTTCTTGTAAGCAAGGATGAAACGTTTGATGAGTTTGTTGCTTTTGTTAAGAAAGAACAGAGAAGAACAGGTAATCAGTTGATACATCTTAGATCTGACCATGGAACAGAATTTGAGAATTCAAAATTTGATGAATTTTGTGCTGAGTATGGTATGAATCACAACTTCTCTGCCCCAATAACTCCACAACAAAATGGAGTAGTGGAACGCAAGAATAGGAGTCTTGAAGACATGGCAAGGACAATGCTGATATCAAGCAGGCTGCCTAGAAACTTCTGGGCTGAGGCAGTGAACACAGCATGTTATATACTCAACAGAGTATCTGTTAGGGCCATCACTAACAAAACTCCTTATGAACTTATGAAAGGGAGAAAACCTAATATTTCTTACTTTAAATCTTTTGGTTGCAAATGTTTTGTTCACAATAATGGTAAAAGGAACTTGGGAAAGTTTGATGAACGTAGTGATGAGGCAGTTTTCCTAGGATATGCCTCAAATAGTAAAGCTTATAGAGTTTATAATAAAAGAACAATGTGTGTTGAGGAGTCTGTACATATTATATTTGATGAGACTGAAAATTTGGTTGATGTATAGGATTGTGATGATGATTTCGAAATTGGACTTGTGCGTAAGCAAAATCCAGATGAGGAGCTAGCATCACTGCAGAAGCAGCATGGTGAAATTGCAGAAGTAACGAATAATGAAACAAATGCTGAGCCAGAGTTGGAGAATGCACCAGGAACTCCACTTCAAGAACAGACTGAAAATCTTAATGAAGGCCAAAATGTGGAAACTCCTGAAGAAGTTCAACCTGAGATCCAGAATCAAGTTCCTACTGAAGAACCAGTCAACAATAATGAAGAGAGATTGTATCCAATCAAAGATTTCACCCCTAGGCCTTGGAAACACCAGAAATCTCATCCAGTTGATGCAATCATGAGTGATATAACAAAAGGAACTCAAACCAGATCTCAGCTTAGGAACTTCTGTGCATTCAATGCTTTTCTTTTTTCTATGGAACCTAAAAATTATGTCGAGGCTTTGACTGACGCTGACTGGATTAATGCTATGCAAGCTGAACTAAATGAATTTGAAAGAAACAAAGTTTGGCATCTGGAACCTAGACCTAAAGACAAGAAGTCCATTGGACTAAAATGGGTATTCAGAAATAAACTAGATGAACATGGTATTATTGTCAGGAACAAAGCAAGACTAGCTGTACAAGGTTTCAACCAGCAAGAAGGAATAGACTATGAAGAAACATTTGCACCTGTAGCCAGGTTAGAAGCTATTCGTTTACTTATTGCTTTTGCTGCTTATATGGGTTTTAGGCTGTACCAGATGGATGTCAAATGTGCATTCTTAAATGGATACTTAAATGAGGAAGTCTATGTGGAACAACCTCCTGGATTTGAAAAGCCAGAGTTCCCAAACCATGTCTATAAGCTTGACAAGGCTCTTTATGGGTTAAAGCAAGCTCCTAGAGCATGGTATGAAAGATTATCTAAGTTCCTTTTGGCTAATGGTTTTAAACGTGGTAAAATTGATAAAACATTGTTTTTAAAGTCAAATGGAACTGATATCTTAGTTGTACAAATTTATGTTGATGATATTTTATTTGGTGCAACTAACGAATCTCTATGCAAGTATTTTGTTAACCTTATGAGTGGAGAATTTGAAATGAGCATGACTGGAGAATTAAACTTCTTTCTTGGTTTGCAAATTAAGCAAACTGAAGAGGGAATTATGATTCATCAACAAAAATATATTAAGGAACTGATCAAGAAATACAAGATGGAAAATGCCAAAACCAACAATACTCCTATGGGAATTGCTACTAGATTGGATGAAGATCCATCTGGAACTTGCATTGATCAATCTATGTATCGAGGTATGATAGGCTCACTACTTTATCTAACAGCTAGTAGACCTGACATATCTTTTAGTGTAGGCTTGTGTGCCAGGTTCCAAGCAAATCCAAAGGAGTCTCACTTGACAGCAGTAAAAAGAATCCTTAGATATCTGAAAGGAACTGATGATTTGAGTCTCTTCTATCCTAGAAGTGATTCTTTTGAGTTGAATAGTTTTACAGATGTTGACTATGCAGGTGACTTGGTAAACAGGAAAAGCACTTCAGGTATGGTACAATTTTTAGGACCTTGTTTAGTTTCTTGGGGTTCCAAGAAGCAAAACACAGTTGCCTTATCTACAGCAGAAGCTGAGTATGTAGCAGCAGCAACATGTTGCTCACAAGTCTTGTGGATAAAACAACAGGTCAGAGATTTTGGTATTATTTTTGAATGTGTGCCTATTTTTTGTGATAATACAAGTGATATTTGTATCTCTAAAGATCCAGTTCAACACTCAAAGGTAAAACATATCCACATTAGGCATCACTTTCTTAAAGATAATGTGGAGCAAGGGAATATTAAGTTAGAATTTTGTCAAACTGAAAATCAAATTGCAGATATTCTAACCAAGCCCTTGAACAGAGAAAGATTTGAGAAATTGAGACTGGAACTTGGGATGATCAAGCTAAAGTACTAGCCTCTGAAGTTCCAAGATATGGCAAAATCAAAAATATTGTATATAGAGCTAAAAGGAACTTCTACCACAAATTTGGTGTGATAAACATAGCTAAAGTGTCACCGTTGTTAACTACCAAAGGTAAGTTCATTAAATTGCTCAACGGCTTAAGTTATTAAATTTGTACATTGCATACATGTTGAAAGCGTGTTCCAATTGTGTTTTATAGAAACTTTATTCAAGATTAACTGAATTTGGAAATTTAAAATTTTTGAAAGATTCATCCAGTGTTTAAATTTTGAAAAATTAATTGAATTTGTTCAATTAATAACTAAACAGTGAAAACTTCCTAAATTCCCTCACACCGCTTCATTTATTATAAAAGCAAATTTTCACCCACTTCTTTCACCTCACTGTCACATCGAATTTACTCCCTCTCAGTAAAACTCTGAAAACCCCTTTAAAACCCTTCCTTAAGCTTCAATGGTGATCATTGCCGAGATTGTTTCCTCAGAAGAATCCCAAAGCCCAGAAAACTCAATTCCGGAAGAATCATCTCCGTTAGCCATGGTAAACTACAAAGCATCTTCTACCTCTCAAACATCTTCTGAAAACCCTAAGAAATATCCTCCAAAACCAAAAGAAGTAGAGAGTACAATCGATCAAGGGGATTTCTCTGTCTCGAATGTTCTTCAAAAATTAAAGGAGTGGAAGGAAAGAAAACAAAGTGTGAAGTCTCTGGAAGAGCAAATTGAGGAAGTTGATGAATTTGCGAAGGAGAAGAACCCAGAAGAGACAACAGAGGAGAACAGAGAAGAAGAAGAAATAAGCGAGGGAGAAGAGGAAGAAAAAGAAGAGGAGAACAACTCAGAAAAGGAAGAATCGGAAAAGGAAGATGAAGAAGAGGAGGTAACTGATCAAGAGGAACTTGAATAAATGGCAGGCAGGTATGTAGTAGGTCATCGTCTTGACGCTGTGTGGTGTTGGAAAGCAAGATTTTTAGAGTTTCTTGATTTAATTAAATTTCAAGGTTGGGAATTTCTATTGACTAGGGTTTCATCAAATTACTTGTATCCTGCTGCTATGAATGAATTTTGCCAGAACTTTCAGGCAAAATTGGGTATAATAACGAGCATTGTGAATGATGTAAAGATTGAATTGGACCTAGAAACCCTAGGTAAAATTCTAAAAGCTCCTACTGAAGGTTATGATACTTACTTGAAGGGAAAGGGTAGTATCAATGTAGGAAATTTCATGGCTGGGGATATAGTTGAGGAATTAGGGGGTCTGAGGGGTAAAAAGGTCATGAGTCATAATGATCTAAGCCCTCTAAATAAGCTGCTGTTTAATTTGGTGAAAAAGACTATTCTGCCTAGGACTGCCAAGAAGGGGGAGGCATGCTTAATGGATATGGCTGTAATCTTCTGCATTTCAAAGAAGATTAAGGTGAACTTTCCTTCTTTGATGTATCAGCATCTAGCTCATTGTATTCCAAGTAGGACAAAAGTGGGGTATGGAGCCATTTTGTCTACTGTTTTTGAAAATGCATGAGTGGTTTTAAAAGGAAAATATGGGGCTTTGAATGAGAAGCCTGAAAATGTGATAAATGAGGAAACCCTTGCTGGGTTAAGTTTGGAAGTTGTACAAGGAAAAATTCAGAAGTTAGAGAAAGGAGAGAAAAAGAAAGAAAAAGTGACAGGGAAGAGGAAGGAAAAGGCTATGTCAGAGCAGCCTGTGAGGAAGAGTAGGAGGATTTCTGCCAGTGGTGTTCCTCAAACTAGCATGGAACAACCATTGGAATTGGATGTCGAGGAGAATATCCTTGAAGGGCAAGTTGCTGAGTTGGCTGACAGAATGGAGAGGGTAGAGAGTCAAATGAAGGACTCTGCTGGAAAACTTCAGGTGCTGACACTTGAAAAATTGGTCCAGGAGCAGGGGAAGGAGTTGAAGGAACTCAAGAGAATGATGCTCAAACAGACCAAGGACCTTCAAGAACAGAAGGAGTTCCAGGAGAAAGAACTTCACAAGGCTCTACAGGAGCAGAAGGAGGAGTTCCTGGTACAGCTCAAGGGGGTTGAAGAAAAGTTGGAGGCCTCTGCAAAGCAAACAAAGGAGGACTTCAACAAGATTCTGGAGTTCCTTGAAACCTAGCCTACCCCATCTCAAAATCAGCCTAGCTTTTTCTTTCGCTGTCTTAGTTATGAACAAAGTTAATTCTCGTTTTTAAGTATTTGAACAATTGATTTTGTTTGTAAATTTTTGAATTGTTCATCTGGATGCTAAATCTTTTGGGTTTTAATGAAAAGTTGGAACTTTGGCTTATACTTGTGTGTTTTGTATATTTTGAACGCTTATGCTGTAGAGTAGAACTTACTTAAGGTTGTTTAGCAGCGCTGCCTTTAGTTTCCCACACTCGATGAATTGCTTGTGGGGCTGTTGGTGGATGTTTAATAAACTTGAAAATACAGGACTTTTTGATAATGCCAAAAAGGGGGAAAAGAAGAAGCAAACATGGAGGCTGAAGTTGTTCTGGGTTCCAGTTGAGAAAGTATCATAACTTTCTCAGTTTAGTTTACTTAGCTCACTTTTCGTTTTTGTTTTATTTATGTTGTGTGTTTATTTTCTGTCAATAAATAAAAAATACAAAAATACGACCTTTTATTTTGTTTTAACTTTCTCAAGAGTTTGCTTAAGTTTGTCATCATCAAAAAGGGGGAAATTGTTGATAGTTAAAGGTTTTGATGATGAGGAACTTGAGTTAAAGCAAACTCGTCTCATAAAGATCTTTCAAGTGTTTGTGCAGCCTAAGTGAAATTGATCTTGGAGATGGAAGAAGTAACTAAAGCTAAGAATACTTGAAGGAAGTTCTTTATCAAGAAAGTTATTCAATATAAAAGAAGAGTTCCCTAACAGGAACTGAGTTCCCTCACAGGAGCGTTCCTTTACAGGAACTTGGAGATTGTTGGCTAAGGTCTTTGGAGGAACTTAGTAAACGTGGAGCCCAAGTAATCCTACCAGAACAAGAGTGCAGCGCAGCAATGTTTTAGTTAAGATTTTATCTTCTAGATTCATTGTTAAATATTTTAAGTAGGATATGCATGAAATCTATTAGAAGCGTGACAATTAGCTTGGCAAATAAATTAAAATCGGAAAAGATAAAAGATAGAAATAGAAAAAGATTTTCTTTAAATATTTATCTTTTCAAAACAGTTTGTTAAAAAGATATTATACTTTTTAACTAAATATTTCTATCTTATTTTCTGAAAAGATTTTCTTCAAAAAGATTTATTTAAAAACCGTGTTTTAAGATAAGTTAAGTTTTACTTATTTATCTTTATGAAAACCTACTTTCTATACAAGCAGTACTTGTATAAATAGTAGAGATTAATAGGAGTTTAGGTTTTTGTGAGTTTTATGCGTGAAGAATTTACAGAGCTACAATAGTGTAAGTTTGCCAAGCTTTTCACATTGTCATATTAGTTTCGGGTTTCATGCATAGCTTGCCTATCATATACTAGGTGTTTGTATTTGTACTTGGTTGGGGTTATTTGGGTGAGTGAGTATTTTTATTATTGCATACAGTGAGAGAGCTTCTAGTGATAAGGGGGAAGATTTGTACTTTGGGAGTACGAGTGAGTTTGAGTGTGGAACTCAAACTGGGTAGAACAAGGTGTTGTTCTGTAGCAAGTTCATTCTGGAACTTGTGAGTAGAAGCTTAATTATAATAGGTTGTAACTTGGTGTTTGCCCTATTATAGTGGAGATATTTGTGTTTGAAATCCCTAAGGTAGGGTCGAGGTTTTACTTCTAGTTGGGCACTAGAAGGTTTCCTCGTAAAATTCTGTGTGCTTTTCAAGTTCCTATTCTGTTATGTTTTATATTTGCAAAATTAGTAATTAGGAACTTAACTACAATTCACCCCCCCTCTTGTAGTGTTCATCTCAATTAACAGTTTTATCTTGTAAGGCATAAAAATGGGAAGTTTGACGATGAGGCCGAGGAGAAGTTCAAGGAATTAAAGGAGTTGCATGAGAAGGAAATTGGTGAAAAGGGGGTTGATAATCTTACTCTTGAAGAAGCTTATGTGAAGGTTCTTGGACATCGTTCAGGTTATGCCCGAGGTTTAGGCAAAGGGCACCCGGTGTCATCTAAAGATGGAAAGATAGGAAGAGCTGAGCTGGAACAAAATGTTGAAAAACTACAAAATGAAAATAATATTATGCGAGCTGAATTGGAAGCGTCTAAGAAGAAACAAGAAGACCTAGAACAAAAGCTTCGGTTAATCATGGAGAAGATTGGCCTTGATGCTTGATAAAGGTAATATTTTATACAAAGTATATTTTTCTACTTGGATATTTGGGCAGCCATGGTTAACTGTCAAAGTGTGTTTGTTTGTTTTCCTCTTATAAAAAAAACAACCTTGACTATTCCAAGCTATATAAACTGTTAAGATATTGAATGACCTAGATTGTTGATTTTATTATGATAATTGAGTTGTTATAATACTATACCAAATTAGCAAGCACTGGTATGATTTTAACACTTAAAGTGGAGTGCTGGTGTATATGCTGATAGTTGCAGTAAGTATATGCAATTTTAACACTTAAAGTGGAGTGCTGGTGTATATGCTGATTAGTCTAGCTCTCTTACTCCAATTCTTGTTCTTAGCATGGGGTTTGTTTTTTATGAATGTTTTTCTTTGTAGGATCTAATTTTATGTGCTGTTTTTACTTTCAATATTTCATCTGGTTGTTTTTCTTTCTCTGTCTTTTTTTTTTCCCTATTTGATTTAAGGGTGTTTAGACCCTTGACTTTAAATAATGATATACTATGTCCTCTCTCCTTTTACTACATGCCATCAAAGTCACCAAAATCCCCTAGCTGTTTACCTCCACCCTGCTCACCATCCTTATTCATAAATGCCCAACTCTCCCCTTGTTTTTTTTGTTCTTGGCACCTCAGATCCTCATTTTCCAGATAATGACATCTATGTAAAGAGGCTACACTTGTATACTAGTTATTGATACTTAAGAAGTCTGGTTCTTTTTTTTTTGTTTGTCAAGAAAATGATGCTGCTAGGATAGCTTATGAGTCTGATGGCTGATGAGATAGATAAAGAGAGCATGAGTTAAAAAAATTGCCTACTGGGATATCGACAATGAATGTGTTTTTGTATCATATCAAGTGTGGTCTGATTTGTTTTAGCTCCGAGTAGTTGCCTCTTATAGTAATCATAGTCATTATTCATCATCAAGTTCCTACATTCCTACTAATATATTCTTATATTAATTTACATTCAGCTTGTTTCTGTCATGTTTGCAGTTAGGGGATCAAGTCAGTGTGCTGATGTTTTGGGGATGGAGGACACCAAAGGCTGGTTGCATTTCTTGGATGTAAAAAGGGGATGCTTGAAGATGCAAGGATGAAAAGATGTCCTAGAATTATTAAATAATTGCTTTTTGGAAAACTTGGTTAATACTTTTGTATATATAATGACAAAATTAGAATATATAATGACAAAATTAGAATTTATATTAACTAAATGTCCTAGAATTATTAAATACTTTCGTTTTTTTTTTTTTTTGAGGCAATTAAATACTTTTGTTAATACTCCTAGAATTATTTTTTTAAAAAACTAAAAATTGAACAAAGAGGGCGACTTTGGTTTTGCCCTTTAAAATTTGATCAAACAGGGCGAAATTTGAGCAAGGAGGGCAATATCAATTGACTTGTTTGAGTTGTTTTCAGAGGGCAAAGAAACATTTCGTCTTGCTTGATTCAATCAAAGAGGGCGAAATTTTTTCCCTATTTGATCTTGATCAAAGAGGGCGAAATTTTTGCCCTATTTAATTTTGATCAAAGAGGGCGAAATTTTTGCCCTATTTGATTTTGATCAAAGAGGGCGAAAAATTTTGCCTTCTTTGATATTTAACAAAGAGGGCGAAAATTTTGTATGCCCTTTGAAGCTAATAGGACGAAGCTAATAGGGCGAATTGGGGGCGATTTTAAAATCGCCCTCTTTGCCTAATAGGGCGAAATTTGAACCTAAGAGGACGATTTAAATTGCCCTCTTTGATATCATATCTTGTAGTGGTTCTTGTTCTTGTTTGAACTCTTCTTGAAAGGCGCTAGTATGAAGGCGAAATAACTCTCTTGCTCATTTAAGGTACTAATAGTATTGTGGTTAGAACTGGCTTCTAGTTGCCTCATTTTTTTTCAACCACTTTAATTTACCTCTCGATAATATAAGCTTAGCCTAAAGCCATGCAATATGATCAATATATATACATATATACAAAGTGTATCTATACATATATTATAATAGCTAGATGAATATAATATTATGCGTATATTCTCTATCAATATATATACACCACCTAGTAAATAAATACAACTACCGTAAACTGTAGTCTTAATACGTGGCATGTGTATTGTTTATGCATCTTGTTGCTTGAGAAATGATAAGCTAAGGAAGGAATATGATGCTTGTAGCAGGCTTTTGACGTTTGCGTGCATAAAAAATTCATGCTCGAAAGCAATAGATGCATAAAGCATACAGAATCATTGTACAAGTTCAATTATTTGAATTCAGGAGGAAAGGTTTGCTAGATAAATGAATTTTAAAACAAAAATTTTTAAGAAAAAGTTACTTACACTAGCTATAAATTGTAGCTTAGGTACTTTATTCCTCGAGTTTTTGGGTGTTTGGCAGCCAACAAATTAAAATACGAGTATTTGAAAAATATTTGATTTTCCTAAATGCACACCCATTTTGGCATTAGTATTGGCACTCCGACCTTGTTTAGAATAATTAAGGAACATACATAATCATTATTCGTGTACGGGATAATACCGACAACAATGCTTATTGGCCGAAAGTAAAGTTTAGTATTATTATTTAGTAGAACCTGACCATGAGAATACTTTCGGCCACGTGGAGAGCTGCTTACGGCCACGTAGGCACCTGCTACATATAAGGTCGGTTTGCCACCTTATGTCGTTAGGTGGCACCAGCTTGGTTCCTTCCCTATATATACCAAGTTTATTCTCATATTAAGGTACAATCTTTTTCTTTCTCTCTCTACATAATTACTTTCTCTCTCTTCATTTCCTCTTCTCCAGGTCACTAACTTTAGCATCGGAGCGGTTATTCCCGGATAACCCCCCGGGCTAGCTAATCTGTGTTGACTGTGCAGGCACAGAATTGGACGTTAAACCTTTACTGGCCCCAAGACATCACGGTATCGGAATTTACACGGAACAATTGGCGCTAGAAGGAGGGGATAGTAATAACTTCTATCGTCCAAAAAGACCTCCAACAGTCATGGAAGGAGACAATGAAACTACGTTGATACCGGAAACGGAAAACCGAAATTATGATAGCGGCGCCCCAAACACCAGTATGCCCGAGATAGTGGTGGAGGATGAGACCCACCTATTGCATAAGGACACTATGAGTATACCGCGGACACCGGAAAGGATTCAAGCCACAACTCCTGATCCCTTAGGAGAGTTCACTCCAAAAGAGCTGGAGATAACGGCTAGGGTTATGCAAGCAATGTTCCGGAAGAGAAAAGAAGCCGAGATAGCGGCCGTGAAGGAGCCCCGAGATAGGCAGATAAAGCCCGTAGTCATTAACCTTGAAGATCAGTTCAATCAAGTCGACCCGCAATGCACCCCACGACCACCACCCCCTGAGGCAGTAGTGCCGGCCAAGCGACAGATCGCGCAAACCGTGAGTAGGGGTGAATCTGAGTCATACCGGTAGGAGGCTAGCAGCGGGCCGTCGAGGCGCGTAATCCGAACTATAGTCCGACCAAGAACGTCACCCTTCGCGCAGGAGGTTCTTGACCAGCAAATGGAAAAGATTAAAATGCCGTCATGCACGTATGACGGCAAGGGTGACCCGAAAAGGTACATTGCGGCATTTGAAAGCCATATGTTGTTGTATACCGACACCGACGCGGTATGGTGCAAACTCTTTCCTACGACACTGGTCGGAGCAGCGTCAGACTGGTTTACTAATTTAATTTGGAACCTGGATCCATAGATGGCTTCGATACTCTAGTTAAGTTATTCACAGGTCAATACATAAGCAATAGCGCGAGACAGAGAACTTCAGGATAGCTTATGTCTGTCAAGCAGAAAAGGGACGAGTCACTAAGGGACTTCGTTCGACGTTTCAATAATGAAGCCAACACCATACCACGGTTACAACAGGAAATAGCCGTCATGGCCTTGATGAATGGTTTGGCTGATAGCGATTTCAAGAAGTATATGGCACGAAAATCTTTTCCCAATCTCGGCGCAGCCTTTAATAAAGCCCATGACTACATAAAGAGCGAAGAACTTCTAAAAGCAGGAAGTCAAACAGCGTTGGCGGAGCCTTCTCGGAGGCACAATGCTCAATCATCGCCCGAGAACTACGGGGGGGTCAATAGGCAAAATCAACAAAAAGTAAATAGACCGACCAGAAGTCTAGGACGATACAACAATTATACTCAACTGAACACGCCCAGAGCAGCAATTTATTCTATAAATCAGCACAAGGAGGATTGGAGTCGGCCAGCACCAATGATAACTAAAGGCCGAGATGTGAAGAAGTACTGCATGTTCCACAAAGATGTCGGTCATTACACCGAAGAATGTATCCAACTGAAAGAGAACATCGAGGATCTTATTAGAAAAGGACATCTATCCCAATACCGGTCGTAAGCAAGTACAAGCCGGCAGGGCTATCAACCAGTAAGACAGCCCGAATATCGCAAACCGGAAAACCCATCAGCGCAAGACGACGTATACCGACAAGATAACAGTAGGGTTTACCGGCAGGGCTCTGCGCCCCCTGGACAAAAAAATCATCATTGAGGTGATTACTGGAGGACCGGTACACGGAGGATCTGTAAATGGTGCTAAGAAAAGTCTGTCAGAGTATAAGCACATAGTAAATGCTTTAGGAATAGATGAACGACCTCGGCCAAATAATATTCCTTCTGTATCTTTCTCCGAAGCTGACGTCAAAGGTGTAGTCTTTCCCCATGATGACCCATTAGTGCTGATATTGTCTATCAGCGGGTGTGATATCAAGCGTGTGCTGATAGATGGAGGTAGCTCAGCGAATATCCTGTTCGCAAGGGCATTTGATGCAATGATGATAGGTCGGAAATACCTAACACCGGTATCATATCCAGTTATTGGCTTTAACGGTTCCACCGTTAGACCTGAAGGTAGCATAGTTTTGCAAGTCCGAGTCGGAGAAGGATCAGCGGCCCGAGATGTGATGACCGAGTTCTTAGTTGTCGATGTGCCGTTAGCATATAATGCCATCGTTGGCCGACCATTAATTCATGATGTACAAGATATTGTCTCCACATATCACCTTACAATGGTATATGTCTCTAATGCCGGCAAGATAGAACGCATTAGAGGAAGTCAGACAATGGCAAGGGAATGCTATGTAACAGCATTAAAGCAGCCTGCCCGATAGGCTCCGAGAAATCAAGGTAACCAGAAAAGGGAACGATCCCCGCCAACCCATGACCTGGCAATGACAAACTTTGATACAAGGCCCATAACTGTCCCTAGACCATTACCAGGAGGGGAAACTATTGAAATAGAATTGCAACCAGGGGTATTAAACCGCACAGTAAAAATCGGATCTGATATGGATACCGAGATGCAATGTCACCTAGTTGAGCTCCTAAGGGAGAATGCGGATGTTTTTGCTTTCTCAGCCGACGAAATGCCAGGGATTCACCCAGAAATAATGGTACTCAAGCTAAACGTGGATAGGCGAGCTAGGCCGGTGAGACAGAAAAAAAGGAACTTCTCCACCGAAAAAATTGAAGCAATACAGGCAGAAGTTAACAAGCTATTAGCGGCTGGATTCATAAAGCCATGCACATACCCTGAATGGTTGGCCAATGTCGTTATGGTGAAAAAGCCGTCAGGAAAGTGGAGGATGTGTGTTGATTTTACAGATTTAAACAAAACTTGCCCAAAGGACTGTTATCCCCTACCAAGAATCGATCGCCTGGTTGACTCGACCTCGGGCCATGCATTACTGAGTTTTTTGGATGCTTTTTCCAGATATCACCAAGTCAGTCTCTACCCGCCGGATCAGAACAAAGTGGCATTCATCACTGATGCCGGAGTTTATTGTTACAAGGCAATGCCTTTTGGGTTGCGAAATGCAGAGGCAACTTACCAGAAATTGGTGGACAAGGTTTTTGCGAGCCAAAAGGGAAGAAATGTCGAAGTGTACATGGATGACTCAATCGTAAAAAGCCGTTTAGCTACGGAGCATATAGAAGACTTGAGGGAAACCTTTGACACCCTGCGACGGTATCGAATGAAGTTAAACCCCGAGAAGTGTGTGTTTGGCATCAGGTCTAGAAAGTTCTTGGGGTTTATGGTCAGTGAAAGGGGAATAGATGCAAACCCCGATAAAATTGAAGCTATCCTCAGTCTCCCACAGCCTAAGTGCATTAAGGACATACAAAATTTAACCGGCCGAATGGCAGCATTGACAAGGTTCATCAGCAAATCAGCCGATAAAGCATTACCGTTCTTTGTTATCCTCCGTCAGAATAAGACTTTTGTCTGGGGGAAAAAGCAAATTAAAGCGCTGGAGGCCGTTAAAAACCACCTGCGATCACTGCCAACGATCGTCAGACCAGAAACGGGAGAGACATTACAGCTTTACATCTCGGCTTCCCCAAAGACGGTAGCAGCAGTACTGCTGGTGGAACGAAAGAAAACGCAGAAACCTATATATTTCGTTAGCCATGTACTGAATGCCGCAGAACAAAGGTACCCACTAGTCGAAAAAACCGCGTATGTAGTGGTCATAGCGGCAAGAAAACTACGACCCTATTTTGACGCACATACCATCGAAATTTTGACGAATCAACCACTAGAGAAATCTCTTCAAAAAATGGAAACTTCAGGTCGTCTGCTGAAATGGGCAGTTGAGCTGTCAGAATATGTGCTGATTTATAAGCCCAGAGTATCAATTAAGGCCCAAGCCCTATCGGACTTCATAGTTGAAACTTCCTACACTAAAGAAGAAGATGCAGTCGGCACATGGAAAGTGTCAGTTGATGGTTCCTCCGCTTCAACTGGATCGGGGGCAGGTATCATCATGACGTCTCCATTGGGGGACGTATTTGAATACGTAATAAGGTTCAAGTTCAGGGCCTCTAATAATGAAGCCGAATATGAAGCGGCGTTGTCGGGGGTTCAGTTATTTATAGCAGCAGGGGCAAAGAAGATAGAGGTATTCACAGATTTACAGTTAGTAGCCAGCCATTTTAGTGGCGAATATGAAGCCCGAGAACCAACGATGATAGCCTACTTGGCTCAGCTACAAAGTATAGTAACAGCTCTAGATCACTTCAAATCAATCTGATACCCCGTGCTAAAAATACCCAAGCAGACGCACTAGCAAAACTGGCAAGTTCGAGCCTTAACGACTTAGAGCGCACGGTAATGATTGAAACCATGCATCAAAAGAGCATAGATAAGGAAATAGCCAAAGAGGTGAATTGCGTAGCAAGGAGCCGTGAATGGTACGATAATATTTTGGCTTATAAGTTGCAGAACATACTTCCGACAGATAGAAATGATGCACAAAAAATCAAAAAAGATAGTGTCTAGTTCGTTATGTTTCAAGGCATGTTATACAAAAGAGGTTTTCCCCTACCTTTACGAAGATGCCTAACGGCATATGAATCTGAGAGGTTAATAGAAGAAATACACGAGGGCGATTGCGGAAATCACTCGGGTGGCCGATCAATGTCGTTAGAAGCAATGAAAAGGGGATACTACTGGCCGACAATGAATGCAGACGCAATGGCCTACGCCAAAAAATGTGATAAATGTTAGAAGTACGGACCAACAATAAATCAACCCCCCAATGATTTAACACCTATCCTCAACCCTATTCCATTTGCACAATGGGGAATGGATATTGTCGGCCCATTCACCTTGGCCACAGGAGGACGTAAGTTTCTGATAGTGGGGATAGACTACTTCACAAAGTGGATAGAAGCCGAGCCGTTAGCAAAAATAACGGCAAATGAAGTGAAGAAGTTTATCTGGAAAAACATCTTTACCAGGTTTGGGTTACCAATGGCAATGGTTTTTTATCATGGTTCGCAGTTCGACTGCGCCCCAGTTAAAAATTTTCTAGCCATATACAAAGTAAAATTTGCCTATGCTGCAGTTTGTCATCCTCAATCTAACGGTCAAGCAGAGGCCGCTAACAAGCAAATTTTAAACGCTTTGAAAAAGAAAATAGAGGACGCCAAAGGCTTGTGAGCAGAACTTGTACCTGAAGTATTGTGGGCAAACAGAACAACAACAAAAGAAACAACTGGCGAATCACCCTTTAACCTTGCTTTCGGCTCAGAGGCAATTATACCGGCAGAGGTGGGGCTCCCTACATTTCGAGTTCAACATTTCTGCGAAGATCAAAATGACCTACTTTTACGCCAACAGCTGGATTTCCTACCGGAAATTAGGCTGACGGCAGAAATTAAATCAGCGGCCTACAAAGATAGAATGTGCAAAGCTTATAACAAACGTGTCAATTATAGGCCATTACAAGACAGAGATCTAGTACTGCGAAGGACGACAGCAACAGGGAAAGGAAACATTGACGGCAAGCTTACTGCCAATTGGGAAGGTCCGTACCAAATTTATGAAACTTAAGACAAGGTTCCTACCGTCTTATGACCTTAGAAGGGAAACCGTTAAAGAACGTATGGAACGCGGCTGTGCTTAAGAAGTATTATGTGTAACCAAATTAGTTTAAATTGAAACTTTTTTATGTTATAGATATAGCCAGCAAATTACTTAGGCTTGTAAGGCGCAAATTTTTCAACGTTGTACTTTGTACGTTTTTAATATCGGCATCAATATTATAAATATACAAGCATCATTTTGCGAGATGATATGGGACCATCTGCTTACTTTCGATATGCAAGTGTAGACGGCCTAGCTAGCTGTTACACCCATTCAAGTAATGAGATGGTTGGATAACTAATGCGCCTAAAGGCGAGTTGAATGGATAGTCTGATCCAGTTCCATTGCTCGGTCCACCAAAGGTTGCAGATACAAGCACAGAATGATTGATATAAAACTTTGCGAGAAAATAAAGCAAGAAAGAAGCAAAATCAGCATCAGTTTTTACAGAGCGGTTGAATACACGTTAAGTAAAACTGGAAAATGTACAAAAAAAGGACGATAGTAAAGAAAAGTCGTATTAAACCGATATAAGAGTTATAAAGTATTTTAAATCCAAAAACCCCAAAAAATAATGTACTCACACCATCAGATGTTTTAAACAAACTATTATGTTTTTTAAATAAGAAACATTAAACGTACGTCAGGACAGAAATATGTTTTTCAGAATAAGAGCAGGAGAACAAGAGCCACATGACGAAACCGGCGATAACAAATTTAAACTTTATTTATTAGCTGCTGACGTCTCCTCTGCAACATCTTCACGAGGAGGAGTGGCGAGAAGGGCATCGTCAAAATCTTCGTCAGGAAGACTGCGAGGGTCAAGGTTTTTCACGGTGTCCAGGGCAGGGGGATTCTCAAAGTATGACTCCTCATAGCTGGTAGGAGAGAGATGGATGTCAGCACCGTAAGCATCCTCCACCGTTTTCCACCTATCCTCGCCCCAATTCTTGGCCTTACAAACACACCAATGAGCAGCAACCCAACTGCCGGTATAGCGGTCAATTAGCTTGTCCCTGTATAAATCAGACTTTAGAAACTGATTAACGGCCCGCCGTTTGACAAGAGGCCTCTCCAACCGAGCAAGTCGGAGTTCATCCTCAGCCCTTTGCTTATCTGCGCTTTCAGCCTCTAGTTTCTTTTGCAGCTCCTCAATCTGGGCCTTCAGCTGCGTTTGATCTTCAAGCTGTTTTCGTACTTTGTTATAGTCAACCAGCTTTTCCTCCAACTTACTGAGCCTGCTTTTATACCTATCAATCTCAACTTTGTGAGCTTGGCGCTCCTCGTCAGCCTTCTTAAGAACCGACTCAGCCCTGTCGGCCTGACGTTGGTAGTGTCTATACATATGTACGACACCGACAGCGGAATTGACAGTCTACCAAAAAGAAAAGTCATTATCGGCATATAAACGTAATTAGTATGTAGTAAAATGAAGTGTATAAAGAAGAAAAAAAAAGAAGTAAATTAATAAATTATCGTTTGCACTAATGTAATACAACCGAAAAACACATACCCTGAGGATATCATTCATCATCTGACCGCAAGGAGCCGCAAAACGGCCACTAGGTCTATCGGCGGGAGTTGGAAGATCTTTCAGCATTCTCCACCCGAGACTACCTCCAGATGAAGGATCATCAGCATAGACGGACTCACCCCTATTTACGGTAAGAGAAGGGCGCCAAGGCTCACTGGAAGTACCGGTAGGGAAGTCATGGAGTTCATCAGAGAACTCTTCCGGAATCTTCACATGGGGGACCTCAATGAAGTCCGACATAGAAGCCGGCACGAAAGCAGTCGGGCCAGCCGACCCAGATAAAATGGTGCTGAATAAAGGAATTTCCCTCGATATAGAGATGACCTTCTCGGTCTCAGTCGTAATGGGCGGAGGACGTGGTATGCCAGTACCATGAGCCTCAGACTCAGCACCGGTAGCATCCTCTTCCAGGTTTACAATCACCCTGGTCTCGGCAGCTGAATCTTTGGCTTGGTTGGCTTGTTGGTCAGAAGCTGAAGTAGACTTTTGCTTCTTAGCCTGTTCTCGATCACTGGAGGAGTTCGCCCTTTTCGATCTACCAGCCCCACCACCTCTTCTGAGAGGAAGCAGAATCTGACCTTCAGCCGATTTGGTTTTGGAAAGGGCAGTCATATCTTTTTTGCTTCTCTGTTTTCCTTTTTGAGAACGAGTGGCGAATTTGGGAAGGGTATCAAACTTGTCCTTTGGGTTTGGGGGACACTGTCGTTTTATGCTGCCGTCAGGATGCAAAACCAACTTCTCGTTGTCTAGCTTCTTAGGGCCTGGTAAAGTAGACAAGAAGGTAATGTCAGCATAAATATGAAATCATGTAGGGCAGTGGACTTTGATTGTATACTAACAGACAGTAAGCACAGTGAATAGCTTAGATAGGACAGCAATCACAAATAGTGACAAACAAAAATAATACATAAAGTAATAGTAATTAAAGGAAGAAATGGGATAAATAATCATGATTAAAGTAACTATTTAAAATCATACCATATGCATCAGTATGGCAGAGACCGATATGAGAGAGGGGAGCGTTGCCCAAAATATAATTATAGTTGGGCAGCCACTCCCTAGGAACAACCTTAATTTGTTTACCTTCATTAACATACATACAATCAAAGAACCGAAAAGCCCTTCGTTCAAGAATACCTAGCTTCCTATCTCTAATGGTATCAAAGTTAGTATGAGGAAGATAAAAGGCTCTTCGCAAAGTAAAGGTGTCAGGAACCTTAACAAAATAAAATTGTTTTTGCAGCTAGTCAATTTCGGCCAGACTGTAAGCTTGCCGTTAACAGTATACAAAGACCACCAGCCTGGAGATAGACTGTCTTTTTTCAGCCGGTGAAGTTTGCGAATCAAATTCAAAGTTAACGGAAAGTCCATATATATCATGACCCAAACTAGTGACACAACATTACGAATGGTTGTCGGTGTCAATTGTGCAATACATACATTCCAAGCTTTAAATATTTTTTCAATAAAAGGATGAAGTGGAAAACGTAGAACAAACTCAAAATGCTTAGCATAAACAGCAATATGCCCTTCTGGGAAATCAACAATGGTGCTACCAGACTCTGGGAGCGTAAGAACGTAATCATAAGGAAGGTGGAAAAATCTCTTGCCAATGCTGCAATAGTTCTTCTCAGCAGCTGTTTTTAACCAAGCATCATCAACTGTTACCTGAGTCACCTTGATCTCATCAGAAAGCTGTAATGATTGCCGATAAACAACATCATCATCTTCTGAGTTATAGCCTTCGTCAAGACTTTCCTCGGCAATTACTTGTTCACCGATATTGATGTCCTGGTTAATTTCCTCGTCAGTTTCACTGCTCATATCGGCTTCCTCATCTTCTTCACCTGCTTCATCTCCTTCCTCCTGACTCCTACCCTCTTCTTCATTCTCTTCTCTGTCAGAATCTATACTTCGCTCGACGGATGCAACATCCTCAGCTCGAACATCGGACCCTTGGGTCTCGGCCTCTTCTACCAATTCTTTCTTAGGACGTCTAAGAGAACTTTCGGCCTGATCAGAACCGACATTTGGGTACTTGGATCTCGGCATTTCTGAATTTTTAATACGTATTTTCCCAAGATTAGAACCGTACTCGTCAATAAGAATATCAGATTCACTTTCGTCAAGTATGCTGATGGATTCAACCTCCACAATATCAACGTCTTCCAATAAAGTAGTACCAACAGGCCACGAAAGCTTCTCAGATTCCTTCTCTGGCGCTGAGGAGAAGTGTGTAAACGGGTCAGCCACACTGGCTTTACCCGTAATATAATTTTTTACAAATTCAGGCATAAACACACAAGACACCAAAACAACCAAAAACCCACTATACACGCATACGAAGCACACCAGAAATTCAAAATACTAAATATAGGACAATAGTTTGAGTTTTTTAACTCTGTAAGGCACTAGTCAAGCCGCTGAAACTATAGAAAATGAAAATTGCCACCGCTTCAACAGGATTTAAGGAAGTACCCTGGTTTGCGATTTGGAGACGACGAAGAAACACGATGAAATTTTTGCTAGAATTGTTTTGCTTTTTTTTCGAAAACCTAGTTAATAAAAAAAAAAACCGTTCATTTTCTCAATTTCTATATATATACATATTCAGTAAGTAACCTTTGGTGATTTGACATTTATTGCATGATATCTAACGGTGGTAAATCCGACACATCATTACATGCCTGTTTATTCTCGCAACACGTGTCCCACTACAACTCTAGAAATTTCCCGCCAATGGCCAACTTGTACTATTACTAAAGAAAAGCGTATTTTTAATTTTTAAATTTTCAAAATCTCATTTTTTTATAGAGATAATTAAAGTCCCTTTGCTCCAAGTAAAGTACTATTGGTACTTAGCTCACTTTGGGGGCAAATCGGAGATTTTTTATTCTTAAGTCCGCTTATTTAATTGACCAAAGTACTATCGGTACTTAGCTCACTTTGGGGGCAAATCGGAGATTTTTTATTCTTAAGTCCGCTTATTTAATTGACCAAAGTACTATCGGTACTTTGCTCACTTTGGGGGCAAATCGGAGATTTTTTATATACTTAACCAAAACCAAAAAGTGAGAACATCGATTTTACCGACGTCCTCACTTAGGGGGCTAGTTGTACGAGATAATACCGACAGCAATGCTTATTGGCCGAAAGTAAAGTTTTGTATTATTATTTAGTATAACCTGACCATGAGAATACTTTCGGCCACGTGGAGAGCTGCTTACGGCCACGTAGGCACCTGCTACATATAAGGTCGGTTTGCCACCTTATGTTGTTAGGTGGCACCAGCTTGGTTCCTTCCCTATATATACCCAAGTTTATTCTCATATTAAGGTACAATCTTTTTCTTTCTCTCTCTACATAATTACTTTCTCTCTCTTCATTTCCTCTTCTCCAGGTCACTAACTTTAGCATCGGAGCGGTTATTCCCGGATAACCCCCCGGGCTAGCTAATCTGTGTTGACTGTGCAGGCACGGAATTGGACGGTAAACCTTTACTGGCCCCAAGACATCACGGTATCGGAATTTACACGGAACAATTCGGATAAAAATATTAAATCATATGACATCTACAATATGTATAAAATATATTAAACATGTATATACATGTCATGCTCCATAGATCAAAGTTCAAATATTGTTTGGTTTGATGTAAAGATAGTTTATATAAATGCGTTTTTGGGAAATAAAAGTTTAGAAAAGTTTATTAATATATATTCGCGATGGACAAAGGTAATGCACGCAAGCTGTAGTTAAATTAAGTGATATTGCCAAACCATAAGGCTTCAAAGTGAAACAAAGTTTAAAGCTAAAGACGCCGAATTCAATTCATTATTATTATTGATTCCTTAGGGTAACAATAAGTATTTTCTCTCTCAAAAAAAAGGTAACAATAAGTATTATGTTAAATTGAAAGGCACCAAAATGAAAAGGTTTCTTTTCAATAAAAATATTCAGTTGGGATTATGGATAACCCCCTAAATTAGACCTAGTTAAAGCCGACTCAGCCTACAATTGGGCGGGTTTGGACTATACAGAACTTTTCGGCCCGTTATTTTTTATTTTATCAAGTCTACACTAAATAATGTATAGATTAAGCATTCATTATTCAACATACTTCGTTAATTGATAAATCTAATTATATTAAGTTTATTCAGCGAACTTAGGCTATGCTTATTCCTCCATCCTTATTTAATTACTCTACTGATTATAATACTTCGAATTAGATTAGAACAAATAAGTTTATATTAAGTTTTATGTTCAATTTTTTTGTCACTAAATAACTTAAATTTTGCAATGAAAAAAAATTAATGAAAATTACATACATGAAAATACACATATATACAAATCTAACAAAGCTTCTTTATTTGATATAATTTTCGTTATGGATTAGCTCACATATAAGGTCAAAATTTAGTTAAAACTAACAAATTGATTAGATCATAAAAAATAAGTTCAAATCAGATCAATTCTTAAAAACTAAGTCCATATCAAATTACATAATACTATCTCTATATATATATATACTAGATGAAGCCCGTGCGATGCACGGTTTGTTTGATTTTTTTTAATAATGTTTTTTTTTTTTTGTATTTATGAGCCTAAAATTTGTTATATATTTAGATAAAATTCCTAATATTAAAAGATAATATATAATATTTAATTAATTTAAACTTAAAAATCTCATTCGCCAATTTTGCTTACATGACATTTAAATTATTTAATTCTAAAAGAATGGCGCGTTGAGAAAATTAAATCCTACGTGCCTCTCTAAAAACTCGGGAAAAAACTCCCCTTTATATATATATATATTAGATTTTTTTTACTTGCACACTTTCCTTTTACAACCGTTTTCTTATTACTTTCTTCATTTTTTTTTTTTTTTTTTTGGAAATCTTACACAATATTTAACTAAAAACCAATTTCTTCCTACTTAATGAACACTCAACTATCATAACTTAATGTTTCCATATTTTCTTCCATTCCAAATCAACTATCATACTTTATTCTACCATCAATCTCATTTCTTTACTATTTTATTAATTTCTACTATATTTTCAAAAATTCTGCGTATAGAGAAATGGGGCAAATAATAAAATAAAAATGAGGTGAAGTGGACATGAATTACTTCATACTTATGTACAACGTATATACTTTTAATTAAGGTCCATTATTGGAGATTTTTTTGTAATACGGAGTAGGGATTTTTATTTTTTAGAATCTTCTTCTTTTTATCAAGTTGGGGGTGTTGTACATGTGTGGAAGGGTCAATTTAGGTTCTACTCACTAGTAGCAAATAACAAATCTAGCTGAATTTGAGTTGAGCACAATAGCGCATTGTTTCGTATCTTTCTTGGTCATCAAAAAATTGTTTCGTATCTTTCGTGTGTCTTGAACTCTTGGTTCCCCCAACAAATCTAGCGCAGCTGAATTTGAGTTTAGCACAATAGCACAATGTTTCGTATCTTTCGTTTATGTTGCCCTTGATAATAGATTTTGATGTTCTGTTCGGGGTAACTCTAGGGTTCTAAGCATTATTCTAACTTCCACTAGGTGAAAATAGGCAATTGGCAGCGGTTCAAACCCGGTCTAAGGCACCGGTTTGAACCGCTGCCTATTTGAGGGGTGCCAAAAACATGCTTTTTGGCACCGGTTCAAAACCGGTGCCATAGGGTGTAATAGGCACCGGTTAACCGGTGCCAAAGGGTAGAATAGGCACCGGTTAACCGGTGCCTAATACTGCTCTCCCGCCATTTTTTTTTTGGGGGGTGGATAGTTTAGGCACCGGTTGCTGCCTAACCGGTGCCTTTTATGTAATTTTTTTTTTTTTTTTTGGTTTTTTTTTCCATCGTGGAATAATATTTTTTAAAAAAAACCTGCAATAATAATAACCTGTAATTCCAGCAATTATATTAAATATAATAATTAATAATTTTATTATTATAATAACTAATAATAATATTATTAATTATTATATACAAAAATATACAAAAATAATATTAGATACAAGAATTCAATTATATATATAGATATAAATATTCCCAAACGCAATACAAAAAAAAAAAAAAAAGTTGCTTACATATACAAATAATAGTAAGTACACATATATAATGAATAATAAGTTATATATAGTTCAAAAGTTAACATAAATAATTTACCATTACAATGCCATTTACATGTTGAAGGTGATGAAAGACGCCAACATGTCACGAACTTCATTAAGCTCCTTGATTGTCAACGGACCATCCTTTTGGACCTTGCAAAACTTGAAATACAAAAACATTATTTTAAAAATAATTAATTAGGCAAACAATATGTATTTTATCAAATATTACCTATATGACTTCTATATAGCCCATTTACTACATTACTTATCAAATGAACTATTTCTTTCTCATAACATGTCAATATTGGATAGTTGTATGTGTGTAAGCCCTAAAATTGTATAGGAGAGCATTTTGTTAAGGTTTATGACGGTTTTTACCCAAAATGGCCCGAATATGGCCTATATGACCTTACTTTGCCCATTTCCTACATTTCTTATTAAATGAACTTTATTTATCTCATAACATGTCAATATTATCTAGTTATAGGTGTATAAGGAAAGAAATCACATCAAAAGAGCATATTAACACAAAATGGCCCTAATATGGCCCATATGACTTCTATTCAGCCCATTTTCTACCTTTCTTGTGAAATAGCCTTTTTGTTTCTCATAAAATGTCATTGTTGGATAATATTAGGTGTCTAAAGCTAGAAATCACATCAATATAGCATTTCAAGAAGATTAACAACGCATTTTACTCAACATGGCCCAAATAGGGCTTATATGACTTCTATGTAGCCCATTTTCTACATTACTTATCAAATGAACTATTTCTTTCTCATAACATGTCAATGTTGGGTAGTTGTATGTGTGTAAGCCCTAAAATTGTATAGGAGAGCATTTTATTAAGGTTTACGACGCTTTTTACTCAAAATGGCCCGAATATGGCCTATATGACCTTACTTTGCCCATTTTCTACATTTCTTATTAAATGAACTTTATTTATCTCATAACATGTCAATATTATCTAGTTATATGTGTATAAGGAAATAAATCACATCAAAAGAGCATATTAACACAAAATGGCCCTAACATGGCCCATATGACTTATATTCAGCCCATTTTCTACCTTTCTTGTGAAATAGCTTTTTTGTTTCTCATAACATGCCATTGTTGGGTAATATTAAGTGTCTAAGGCGTGAAATCACATCAATATAGCATTTCAAGAAGTTTTAGGACTTACCTCATCAAGCTGTTGAGTGTCCGTACAATGAGTCGCAATGTCAAGCATGAATCTCATCACATACAAAGCACAATCAAGTCCATTTTCTTGTTGTGCGCACTAGCATATGAAAAACAAATCACATCAGTGAAACATGCAAAGGAAATGAGAAAATATTTACTACCATAGATTTTCAAGATAATCACAATAATATCATGTAAATTACCAACGGTGTCTTCCATGTTGGACCCTTTGGAGCACGACAATGTAGCTTCTTCATAACACTGTAGTATAAAAAAATACATTCAAATTTGATTAGTCGTATGATTACTAAATTAGTTATTATTAGCAATAATCATCACTATAGGTTGCTATATATATTTACTTTTGCAATATAGACTTCACGAGCCACTTCTCCGATGATCGAGCTGAATCAAGGTGATAAATTGTGTTAGTGGAATTACAAATCACCATGAGGCTCCAATGCTCCCTACATAAGTTCACAATAGACAAGGTAATTAATATTTAGGAGTCAACATATAATGAGGCCAAATCGATTGAATTTGACATGGTTAGACTTGCTCTCTATAACATGGGGCGAATATGAACTTGTCTCCCGCACGCGTTGATTCCCTTATACTCTGTTCAACATAGTACAACACGTCATGGGGGTTGCCTATGATTTTAGTAGTGGATAACTGCTCGGGGCATAACCACCCAACTTTACAAGGAGAATCAGTGTCAGTTAAGTGCTCCTGTAGTGCTCTGCGTGAATGAACATTGATTAATTTATCAGATGTAGGATAATCACCATCAATTTGAATAACTTGAAAAAAGTATAGATTATGTGGGCATTGAAGTACCTCATGAATGTTTGAATAAGGGAAATGTTAAGCTTTGCACCACGTAGAAATTCCTTCACATCTTCTTTGCTAATCCATGCAATTGCATCCTCATCATAGTGGAACATTGCCTTAGGAAGTGCAACTTCCATGGGATCGACCAAATGACAAGCACGGTTGTGAAGAAAGGTCATGTCAGTAGAGAGCGATTGAAGAACAATGTCTTCAACAAGTGGAGTAGGTGGCATGGGTGAACCTTTTGAAGAGTGCAACTTCGACGCTTGTTCACTCTTGGACTGTTGTTCACTTAGCTTCTTCTTAGGTTGATCAATTCTTTTAGGCTTCTCCACCCTCTTTCTCTTTGAAGTTTTGCTTCCATTAGAAATCTGAAATAGTTTGAGAAATAATAAGTTTCAACTCACAATCACTTATAATAGTCAAGTGAGTAGTCATTTCGGCTCAAAATGGCTTTATTTTGATGAATTGGACTCAAAAACTTAGAACTTGGCGATTTTTATGTAATTTCAAATGACAAACACTTATAGATATGTGATTATGAGTTGTTTTGAGATGCAAGGAGTTTTTATAAGTTGAGAAATGAAGAAAATAGTCAAGTGAGTAGCCATTTCGGGTCAAAATGGCTTTTTTTTATGAATTGGACCCAAAAACTTAGAACTTGGCGATTTTTATGTAATTTCAAATGACAAACACTTATAAATATATGATTATGAGTTTTTTTGAGATGCAAGGAGTTTATAAGTTGAGAAATGAAGAAAATAGCCAAGTGAGTAGCCATTTCGGCTCAAAATGACTTTTTTTGGTTGAATTGGACCCAAAAACTTAGAACTTGGCGATTTTTATGTAATTTCAAATGACAAATACTTAAAAAATATGTAATGATGAGTTGTTTTGAGATGCAAGGAGTTTATAAGTTGAGAAATGAAGAAAATAGTCAAGTGAGTAGCCATTTCGGGTCAAAATGGCTTTTTTTTTATGAATTGGACCCAAAAACTTAGAACTTGGCGATTTTTATGTAATTTCAAATGACAAACACTTATAAATATGTGATTATGAGTTGTTTTGAGATGCAAGGAGTTTATAAGTTGAGAAATGAAGAAAATAGCCAAGTGAGTAGCCATTTCGGGTCAAAATGGCTTTTTTTGGTTGAATTGGACCCAAAAACTTAGAACTTGGCGATTTTTATGTAATTTCAAATGACAAACACTTATAAATATGTGATTATGAGTTGTTTTGAGATGCAAGGAGTTTATAAGTTGAGAAATGAAGAAAATAGCCAAGTGAGTAGCCATTTCGGCTCAAAATGGCTTTTTTTGGTTGAATTGGACCCAAAAACTTAGAACTTGGCGATTTTTATGTAATTTCAAATGACAAACACTTATAAATATGTGATTATGAGTTTTTTTGAGATGCAAGGAATTTATAAGTTGAGAAATGAAGAAAATAGGCAAGTAAGTAGCCATTTCGGCTCAAAATGGCTTTATTTTGATGAAATGATGAAAATAGCTTAAATTTTTTTTTTTTAAAATGCAACGGCAACCGCACCGGGACACCCGAGGGAGCCGCCCCCACTTCCGGAACAGCGAAGGCAACCCGTGCCGAGGCCACAACAGCCCCGACAAGTGGCTGCCAAGGCTGTAGCAGCCACGGCAGGTGGCTGCCAGTCTGCTGCAGCCTTGGCAGCAGCCTGCTTGGGCTGCTGCTGCCTCGACAGGCGGCTGCCATGGCTGTAGCAGCACAGGCAGCACCTGCCGAGGCTGCAGCAGCCATGGCAGCCGTCTGTGGAGGCAGCAGCAGCCCAGGCAGGCTGCTGCCAAGGCTGCAGCAGACTGGCAGCCACCTGCCGTGGCTGCTACAGCCTTGGCAGCCACCTGTTGGGGCTGCTGTGGCCTCGGTGGGGCTGCCTTTGCTGTTCCGGCAGCGGGGGCGGCTCCCTCGGGTGTCCCGGTGCGGCGGAAGTTGCTTATTTTAAAAAAAAAAAAAAAAAAAAATTGAACTTGGCGATTTTTATGTAATTTCAAATGACAAACACTTATAAATATGTGATTATGAGTTGTTTTGAGATGCAAGGAGTTTATAAGTTGAGAAATGAAGAAAATATGCAAGTAAGTAGCCATTTCGGCTCGAATTGGGTTTATTTTGATGAAATGCGCCAAAAACATTAGAAGTTTGCTTCTTTAATGCAATTTCATGTCACAATCACTTATACATATGTATTTATGATATGGTTTGAGAATGTATAAGTTTATTAGTTGAGAAATGAAGAAAATAGGCAAGTGAGTAGCCATTTCGGCTCAAAGTGGCTTTAGTTTGATGAATTGGACCCAAAACCTTAGAACTTAGCGATTTTAATGTAATTTCAAATGACAATCACTTATAAATATGTGATTATGAGTTGTTTTGAGATGCAAGGAGTTTATAAGTTGAGAAATGAAGAAAATAGTCAAGTGAGTAGCTAATTTACCTCCTTATTAATCTACTTCACCCATGCACGTGGCCAATCAACGAAGCTACCTACAGCTTGCCAAAGCGCTGTTATCTCAACCTCCTCTATCGGTACGGGTAGTGGGATGTCTTCGAACCCCGCAACCACTGAATCGATCCCAACCGAGTAATGATGTGGCCCCGCCGTAGCACCCGTCGTCGGTTGGGCACTACCATACGCCACCAAACTCAACACGGTACTATTTGCATGCCCCGGGGCTAGAAGTGCACACCGGGTGTCTTCCTACACAAGTATATATATAAAAAGAAGATAGTTAAATAGGACTTTTACAACAGCATAGATATAACAAAATTCATTAAGGTAGAGGGTTACAAATCACCTGTAACTCTGGAAATTCATGCGGTGTTGGATTTTCAAGCTCCCTCGAGTCCGCATGTGTAGGAGTAGGAACCTGCAATAGTACATCAATCATTGCACCTAAAATCTCAATTAACTCGGTATTTTAAAACTTTTAATAACCCAATTGATTTTACCTCAGGTGGCACATTTTCACCACGTATCTCATCTCCTCCATGTCTATCACCTTCTCCTTGTCCTTTTGGTTCAGAACATGAGTCGACCGGGGTACGAGTGAGGAACGGCAAAGTCGGTAAGTTCATCAGCTTCGCCCAAGCATTCAATTCACCAACTAACTCGTTGCGTACTTGTTCCTTAATTGATGCCACCTTGGCATCCAACTCCCCCGGTGAGTTAACACTGGCTCGAGATCTACCCGATTTTGTGTATTCGGGACCCATCACCTTATTCCATCCAAGCAATGACCCTCCCGAACCTACTACTCGTCCTGGATGGTATGGCCTTCCCAAAGCCATGGTGAAAGGGTCATTCTCCACACTTGGTTCAAATTTGCCCTCCACCATCTCTTGAGTGTGCTCAAGCTATAGCATAAGGAAAAATGAGGTCAGTAAAACAGTTAATGGTTTGTACAGTGATTAGATGCAAAAGTTACTTAATTTCAACAATTCATAGGTAACTTACTAGCTTATCCGCCAGTTTTTTGGCTTCCGGACCCTTGATGAACCATTTTCCGGTTTTCTTATCAAACGAATGGAGAGAACTAAAGAAATCACCGGCACGACTCACCAATGTAGTGATCGTGGAACTAGAGGGTTCCTTCGATGCCACTAGAAGCGCTTTAGGGTATAAACCCGAAGCGGCCCACTCAGGTCTCTTTTCAGCAAAAGTCTTAGGACCCATACAATGGACGTATTCCTTCTTTTCTGCATTCACTTGATTTTGCTCTCGAAGTTCCTACAAAACAAAAAAATTTATTCTCATTAATACAAAAGGTGTCAAGCTATTATTCAAGTGACATTAGATTTACACAAACTTACAATGGCTTTCGTTTGACTCTTCATTCTAACGAACTCTTCCCAATCATCTTTTGACACGGTCGGCCATATTTGCCACGGGAGACGGTCATCCTCTTTGGCATTCTTCTTCTTTGTTTGCACCTTCTTCTTCTTATGGATCCACCGATTAGTCAACTTGGTCTTAAAGCCTCTGAATCTTTCCCCTAATAAAGAGACAAACACCCTTTTCTTCTCAGGATCATTAGGAATAGAAAACTGCCTCTGCAAGCACAAATTAAAACCGAATATTAGTTTCTATTTAAAAACAATCATAAGGTTAAGGTATCTTAAATTGTCTAAATGTGCCAAAAACACACTTACCCTTGTATCATCCCAAAATGCTTGAATCAAACCCGGAGGTACTTGCCGCATTACAAGTGTAATGGGGATTTTCCGCGAACATAAGCCAACTTGATTAGCATATTGTCGACGCCATTTGGGCCCGGGTTGGCCTTTGTTGTCATACTCCAAGACCATGGGACCGTCCGGTTTCTTAAAGCTTCTCGTCGGACCCCTTCTTTTTCTTTCAGCCGGTGCCTTTTCCCCCCCTCCACCACCTGTGTTGTTTTCATCTTGTCCTTGGCCTTGACTTTCAGGAGTCGAGTTCTCACCAACAATCTCACGTGTTGTATTTACAATGGCCAGTGCACGTTCAGCTGACATTTCAAAATCGTCAAGCCTACGCTCGAACTCATCTTGAGCCTGATCCTCTGGCTCACCCAAGTCATCCTCCTTATTCACATCATAAGGAGCATCACTATCATCGGAGTCGTCATCCTCGTACTCGTCCTCATACTCATCATCGTCAATGTCCTCTACCAAAGTAGGATCATGATCGTCCGCCATGAGATATAAGCACCTGTCAAAGCAATCATAAAACAATATTAGTGTATAGTAAAGTATATGCATGATAGTTATTATGGTTATGTAGAAGCTATTTATGCCAGTTTCACCTACTTATTATGGTCCTATAACCTTGTATATGCATGATAATGACTACAAAATGTCAATTTCAATCTACATATGGAAAATAGGTTGTTAGAATGAATAAATGTTAGTTCATACACAAAACAAAGGAGTTGGGTTAAGTATAAGCTATTTATGCCAGTTTCACCTACTTATGGTCCTATAACCTTGTATATGCATGATAATGAGTACAGTTAGGCAATTTCAAACTACAAATATATCATTTTCGCCTACTTATGCTCCTATATACATGATAACTAAACTATATTTGCAATGAAACCATTACTAACTTTTAATCAAACTACCTCATTATGAAATTCCTTCGTTGTGGTCTGATCGCATATAACCTGCTTCGTTGTCTATGTCATTTAGTACTCCAGGTCTAGGAACAGTGAAAGGTGCTGAATCATCAAACGCATCATATTCTTCCTCATCCTCAACATCTCCAATGCCTAGGATTCTTCTTTTGCCAGCTAGCACTATAGACCATTTTGAATCCATTGGGTCAGTTACGTAGAACACTTGCTTAGCTTGAGATGCAAGGATAAATGGTTCCGCACTATCATTCAAGTGGCCAAGATCTACAAGAGTAAAGTCCTCATGTTTGACGTTACGCCTGATATTATCAACCCACTTACACTTGAAAAGAGCAACCGTGAAGTCACAATAATCAAGCTCCTATATTTCTTGAATTCGGCCATAGTATGACAACTCTGCATCGACAGGTGATTTATCCTTAGAACTTGCAAACTCCCTTGACGATGCCACAAGAGTTACACCACTGTTTTGGGTGGAGGAAGATTTCAAATCACGAGCCTCGGTCCAAAAAGTGTACCCATTGATGTCATATCCCTCAAATGAACGGACATCATCCCTAGGACCATACGCAAGCCACCGTACTGTATCGGTCACATTAGTATCATTCAATCCACTCATTACTCGTTCATGAAACCAATCAACAAATGTCTTATTATGCAACTACATAAGTGCCCTTTCACCTTTGGATGGAAATTCGGCACGCAAACAAGCCATGTGCTCGTCTAAATATGGGTGCACATCTGAAACATGGTGCAACACATAAAGGTGTGCTTGTAAGAACTGATCTCAGTCTGGTGACATTCGTTTTGACCCAATTGTGCCATGACCATCAAGTCTACCTTCATGTCGAGAAGTAGGAAGACCAATAGGTTGAGCAAGGGCTATGTAGTCCCCCACAAAGTTACCTATCTCCTCACCCACTGTCCCTTGCATTATACTTCCTTCAGGGTGAGCTTGGTTCCGTACTTTATCTTATAATGTACCCATGTGTCTTTCAAAAGGGTTGCACCACCTCATGAACACTGGACCGCACAACTTAATCTCATGCACCAAATGAAGAACCAGATGAACCATTATGTCAAAAAATGAGGGTGGGAAATACATCTCAAATTTACACAAAGTCACAACCACATCAGCTTGCAAAGCATCTAGTGTACAAGGATCAAGAACTTTGCTACAAATTGTATTGAAAAACGAACAAAGGCTTGTAATCGCTTCCCTCACGTGTTTCGGTAGAATACCACGGATTGCAATCGGTAGGAATACTTGCATCATAATGTGACAATCATGGGATTTCATACTTGTCAGCTTCAATTCTCCATTTAAGGTTACAAATCTTTTCATGTTAGATGACTACCCTGATGGAACCTTAATGCCGTACAAACATGCACAAAACATACGTTTCTCTACCCTTGACAATGTATAGCAAGCCGGGGGTAAATAATTCTTTTCATCCTTCCCTTTACCCTTAACTTTCTTCTTTGACGCATCTTTGGCCTTTCCCTTTCCCTTGCTCTTCTCCTTCCCTTTTTTCGAAACACTTTCATCTTCTATTCTCGGCTCCTTCCCCTTTCTAACCTTTTCTTGAGGCCACAATTCTGGACGAATCCCCATCTCATGCAAATCTAACCGTGCACCCTTTCCGTCCTTTGTTTTGCCTGGGATATTCATAAGCCTCCCCAAAAGAGCATCACACACATTCTTCTCTATATGCATCACATCAAGACAATGCCTAACGTCATGTTCTCTCCAGTACGGCAGCTTCCAAAATATTGATTCTTTCTTAAACAGAGCAGCTGAGACCACAGTTTTTTCTGATTTTCCAAACACCGTTCGTATCCCTTTCACCCGAGCACTAATCTCAGCACCAGTCAATGGTCTAGGCGCAGTATCCTCTTCCACGGTTCCATCGAATGCCTTTTTCTGCCTACGGTACGGGTGATCACGCCTAAGGAACCTTCGAGTCCGTAGGTAGACATCTTTGTGAGAATGAGTCAGGTATACGCTTGATGTGTCATCAATACATATGGGGCATGCTTTTTTCCCTTTGACCTTGTACCCACACAAGTTGCCATATGCAGGGAAGTCATTCATGGTCCACATAAGGGCTGCACGCAATGTGAACATCTCGTTCTGATGAGCATCGAAAACGGAAACCCCTTCGTCCCACATCTTTCTCAAGTCGTCAATAAGCGGCGCAAGGTAAACATCTATGTCGTTTCCAGGTTGCTTAGGACCAGTTATTAGCAATGAAAGCATTACATACTTACGTTTCATGCACAGCCAAGGAGGCAAATTATAAATCACTAAAAGTACCGGCCATGTGCTGTGTTGGGTACTAAGAGTGCCAAATGGATTCATCCCGTCCGTGCACAACCCAAGCCTTAAATTTCTGACTTCATTACCAAATTCCTCAAACTTCAAATCAATGTTCTTCCACTGTGGAGAGTCGGCTGGATGCTTCAGCATTCTGTTTTTCTTTCTTCCCTCTGCATGCCACCTCAAGTTTTTAGCGTCTTTTGGTATTGAGAACAGACGCTTAAACCTTGGAATAATGGGAAGATACCACAACACCTTAGCAGGAGGTCCCTCCGTGCCAGGATTGCAACTCATGCGCTTGTACCGCGACCGCTTGCATCGTGGACACTCCTGCAGTTTTTCATACTCATTTCGATACAAAATACAGTCATTAGGACATGCATGTATCTTCTTATACTCCAAACCAAAGGGACACATGAGCTTCTTTGCGTAATAATAAGACTTAGGAATTCCATTCCCATCCGGCAACATATCACTTAATGCGGTCAACAAAGAAGTAAAACTGATGTCCGTCCACCCATGCTTCGACTTAATGTTGAAAAGTGTTAGCACGGCCGATAGTTTGGAGTATTTTTTGCACCCGGGATACAAAGGCTTTTTGGAAGCCTCCGATAATAATTCAAACACTTCACCTTCAACACCTTGCAACATCTCATCCACTTGTTCATCCTCGACCTCATCCGCCTGATCTTCATCGGCTCCATCCTCACCATTATCAACAATATACTCATCATTCTCGTATTCCTCGTCCACATGAATCTCAGTGCTTCTAACACGCACATCATTCCGATCAAGATCCCCACTGTACTCTCCACTTTCTCCGTGCCAAATCCACACATGGTAAAATTGCCTAAACCCACGACATAATACATGATCTCTAATGATTTCAACACTATCGACCATATTCACACAATTACAATCAACACAAGGACAATAAAGGCCTTTGCCTCCTAGTGTGCGTTGATAAGCTAAATCCCTCTCGCAAAACTCTTGAACCCCATTCCAAAATTCCAATGTATCGCGTCTACCATACATCCAACCACGATCCTTCTCCATTTAGTAAATTGTCTCTAAACATTTATATAGCACCATATAATTATAATGTGTAAGTGCTACATATTTTATATATGTAAATCAAATTCAAGTACAAAACGTGAATATACCATTCATATAGTGAAAAAATGCATGTTTCCAAAGGGTCCTTATCACTCCAACCTAACCCATCCTTGAATGTCTACTCTCACTAGTGAATGTATGTCAACTTTCCAATTTTAAGGAAAATCCGGCAGCATTTCCCCCTAGTTCTCCAAGTACACGATGTAGATAATTAATTACCCACATATGTACCCAGAGAACATAGTGAGGAAATGGTAAGCCAAGATGTTCCTTAAAATTGAAAAGAAAACATACATTCACCACCTAAGTGAGAGTACACATTCAAGAACAGTCCCAATCGGGGACTATTCAAGACTTTCTCCTAATGAGAAAGCCTTGAACGGGTATCTAGGCATATGATGATGCAATTCAAGTATTCTATATATTGTTGTATTTATTTGCAATTAAACAATACACAAGTTGCAATTTCATGAATAAACTTTTATTAAATGGATGAATAGAAAGAAATATAGCTAAGTAAAGTTTAGTAGTCATACCAATATAGCAACTACCCACTTGAGCTCAATATGTAGTCCTCAAGCTAATTAAACTCTTGCTTCAATTCACAAATCTGTTAAAAAAAACACATCATTCATTGAACTAACAATTGCTAAACTAACATGTCAATTCACTCATTTATTTATAAGCTAAAACACATCATTCATTGAACTAACAATTGCTAAACTAACAAGGTTACTAATCTCTAATTTTTTCAAAATTACCCATCAAAACAACTTAAAAGTAACCATTCACCCATTCCAAAATTCATCTACTTTAGTAACAAGCAACGTTACTAATCTCAAATTAATTCAAATATACCCATCAAAACAACTTAATGTTAACCATTTAAACATTCCAAAATTCAACTAATTTAATAACAAAGTTAAATAATCTCTAACTTATTCAAAATAATCCATCAAAACAACTTCAAATTAACCATTAAAAGTAAAATACCAAATTTCACCTATTTAAGTACCAAGGTTAATATATATTCTATAATTATTTCAAAATTATCCACCAAAACACATTAAATTAACCATTAAAACATAATAAAATCCAACTAATTGAGTAACAAGGTAACTAATCTCTAATATTTTCACAATTTCCCAATTATATTCAAACCTAAAATTGAGAAAAATTATATTCAAACCTAAATTTTAATTTACTAACAATGGTTCAAAATGCAAAACAAATTAATATATATATAATTATATAATTGGAAAATAATGTAAAAAAAAAAAAATTAAAAAGAAACGTTGAATAAAAGGAGACAAGGAGGGCAGCAGCTAGGAGGAGACAAGGAGGGCACGCAGCAGCTAGGAGGACGACCCTAGTAGTGGAGGAAGCAACGGTGGTGCGCAATGGTGGAGGCAGCGCTGCGGTGGAGTGGTGGAGGCGGTGCGCGGTGGTGGAACAAGCAGCAATGGGTGTTGAGTTTCGAACAATGCAATTAAGGGATTGAAAGAGAAAGAAAGGGAAAACAGAAAGGCAGGGGAGGAATGACAGAGAGGGGCGGTGGTTTTCGACACCTCTGGTGGCCGGTGAAGGTGGCGGTTGTGGTGGAGGGAAAAGGGGGAGGCACTTCAGTTCGCTCTGGTGAAGCTAAGGGATAGAACGAATGAATTGAAGGGAATGAAAGAGAAAGAGAGGAAGAAGAAAGGACGAAAGCCGCGGTTTTTTTTTTTTTTGAATTTGGCACGGGTTCAAATGGCACCGGTTCAAACCGGTGCCTTTTTAATTTTTGGCACCGGTTCAGGCCAAACCGGTGCCTTTTCTCTTTTGGTAAAATCCCGCCCATTTCCAGACCGGTTTTGGGCACCGGTTTAGCCTGAACCGGTGCCATATGGGGGGTGCCTAATGCTTTTTTTCTACTAGTGTTCTAAGAGATTATTTGGGAAACAATATATGTAGTTGCACTTTTAATTAATTCAACTTTTGATGAAATACGTGAAGGAGCTACTTTGAAATTTCACCTATATTGATTCCTGTCACATTTACATAGAAGGCAATAAAATAGTAGACTATTTTGTTTTTATGGCTCATTTTATTTAAGCTCACCAAGATATATATATATATCTATCCGTTTATAGATAGTAAATTTCGATTGATTTAATATGAGAAGTTAAGATATAGTCTTGAAGGAAGATTATTCTAACTTCTTATTTACCTTTTCTTTAAAAATGATATATTTGTGATGAAAATTATGTTGATTTTCTAATTGTTGGATCCACATCAAGTGTTTGGCCTCCTCGAATTAGCAGGTCTGGATCTAATTAGCTAATCAATTCGCCAGTTAAGTTCCTTGACATATATCGGTTTCAAATAAAGATCTTCTCACTATTAACTGGACAAAACCAAATGAGTTTTGGTCAAATGATAGTTAATTTATATTTCCTCTATTTTTTATATCTGCAACACATCTTGACACGTTAATTACGAAAGTAATTAAACTAAGTAAACGGATAAAATTAAACTATAATTTTTTTTTTAATTTTTTTTTTGAGGAATTAAACTATAATATAAACATAGCAATTTATCACTTTTTTCTTGTCGGTGGTGAATTATGTCTATAATTTTTTCCGTTTACCTAGCTTAAAAATGCTTGCAACCGGAGTAAGTATAATTTTACTAATTTTACTAATTATACTAATTTAAAGGATCAATCTTGCTGACAAATAGTTATGGACTTTGTAGTGGTTATTACCACCGTGTAAAATTGGTCAACTGATAACATATTCTCTTCTTAGTGCTCGTATTTAATTGAAATGGTCACAATTGCATTAAAATAGTAAAAGAACCATTGAGCCAACACAAATAAACTATATAAATTCAGGCGAATTAACTTTTTAATTTATAAATTTAGAACAAAATGATCATCTTATTACAACAAACAAGTTAAGTGAAAAATAACAAGAAGAAAAAAAAAGGCATACATATAAATACCACGTTACATATATAGAAAGGACCATCCAAACATTATGCTAATAATAATACAATAATAAAAGACTTATTTCCTTACAAAGAAGGACATGGTCTTGCTAAGCAAAAGCTTCTTGCGCTTCTCTTGAATGAAAATGTCAGCCTCACAATCAACATCACGTTCACATCCTATCTCGGAGGAGCATTCCACCCTTTGGCGGATATTCGGTGTTAGATTCCGACGTTGCTCTCTAATGAAAACATCGGCCTCACAATCAACATCCTTGACAACAACACCATCAACTTTGTTGCTATTTAGGCATGGCTTTTGTTGATTGTGCTTGCTTTTGTTCTTGTTCTTCCTAAAAGGCATTAATATGTGGGAAAAATAACTCTCTTGATCACTTAAATTATGATGAGTACTATTTTTGTTGAAATCGAATTGTGTTTGTTTCATTTTTAACTACGTTATCTCTTCACGTACTACTTCCAAAACATAGCTTGTACACAAAACATATATATAAGGCCTAGGCATGTCCTGTTGATGATTGACAAATTACGGCGAAGAATCTAATGCTTTTAATCATATATAGTGAATACATGTTAAACAATTCAAGGTCATACGAAATCGATTCGAAAAGCCGACAATATCATTGGGTTAAAAAACTTAATTTGAGGAAAAGTTTGCTAATCAACTAGATTTGTTAGAGAAAAGCAAAAAAAAAAAAAAAAAAAAAAAACATTGTAGGTTTTGCTTTATTCCTCGAATTTTGAACGATTATTAATGGAGACTTGCCTTTCTAACATGAATTATAATAATGCAATTGCACTACCATACAAGTGCATCGCTTTCACCAAAAGCTTTCCAATAAGTATAGACCATGTGACAATTTATGTTCGATACAAGGCAATACGTAATTTCTCAGGCTTATAAAGTGCTTTTTTAAATACATTTTCACCTTTATAATGAAAGACAACTAAGTAACTAACATGTGCACAACAGAGGTGTTCCAAATGGAGGGTTGAGAGATGTTTAGAAGTGTCTCGTTAGGGCAGGTTGGTCATTTAATTTTATGCGGAATTTAAATTTTATCATTATAAATTCAATGGTATAAAATAAACTTTCACTGTTATTAGATATAATTTCAGTTGTATTCCAAAAAAGGCTCAAATGTCTCATTAGGTTGTCAAATAATATCATTGGAAATTCATTGGTACTCCGTACAAAATACACTCTAGGTGGTATACAATGTAATTTCAATGGTACTTACAAATATTATGAGTGGTATAAAATATACTTTCAATAGCCATGGTCTCAACTTTTTTTTTTTTTTTTTTGTCTTTTTTACACGTGAAACCATTTTTGACGAAGAGGTGAGTACGGTCTTACCCACTCTTTTTTCACTCTCTCTATCTCACTCTTCCTTTCTCTCTCTTTCTAGTACATTTGTTATATTACTAGGCTAGAACCCATGCGATGCACGATTTATATTAAATCTATTTTTAATTTGTATATTTTAATAATAAATCGCTATTATACATGAACATATAAATAAGAATTACGTACATTTTGTAATTTAAAATATTTTATTTTCATCAAAACTATGATATAATATCTGTTCGACGTCATCTAATTCATAGTTTAATGTAGGAGATTATTTATTAGTGTGATATTAAAAATTATTTCAATTTCCCACGATAAATTGATAGGTGTTAGTTGTAAGATAGAAGCTTCTAATATTTAAATTTCAAGAATATTAAGTAGGATAACACTACACACACACACAAAAAAATGACGTCATCATTGCATTTAAGCGGGAAACTGTTTATTAAGAGAATGACACGTCGGCAGTGATGATGTCATCATTTTCTGTTTTAGTAATAGTTAATAGATTTTATGCTGTGAGATATTTTATTTTGTCTCACAATCCTACATTTATACTTCCTCTGCACAACATAGGCAACCCAGACACATCTTGAGATTGAGATATACAAAATTTTCTTGATTCTAACCAAACAATAAAAAAAATAAAATGAAAATATGATGACGAGATAATAACGACAATCAATTATTGACGGGCTCAAAAACCATGGTATATACGAAGTATAAGGTTTTTGATGACGAGATTTTCCGTCTTTAATAGGCTATTTTCTTGATATAAATAACTAGAACTTAGACAAGTTGACGAGTTTCTTTTTTTTATTTATTTATTTTTTGACATATCCTTAATCATCAAAGAACAAACGATGGAAAGTTCGCTATGCTATTTAGATGAGCTTTACTAGCTCCAAGATTACTAGAGTATAAATAAAACATAAGTACAAGTTCCTCACAAGAACACGCCGGCTTGAGCACCCAAGTTGCCTGCGAACATGTTGTAGGAGATACCCAAAGTTTCCTGTGTAGGCTTTGGATCCCCATTTCTGTTGATGTTTGGAAAAGTACATAAAGGCAGAGAACACGCAGTTGTTGGCATGCATTAACTCGGGCTCAAAAAGACACCAAGAGTCTTTAACATTAGATAAAATAGGTAGGAATAAAAGACGACCAAGGCTTAGGGCATGTTCATTTCAGCTTAATTTCAGTTCAGTTCAACTCCAATCAGTTCAGTTCAGTTCAGCTCCTAATTTCCTTCTCTCATAAAATATTCATTTCAATTCAGTTTAGTTCAGCTCCAATCAGTTCAGCTCCAATCAATTCAATTCAGTTCAGTTCAGTTCAATTCAGCTCAATTTAGCTCAGGTTAGTGCAGTTCAATTCAGCTCCAATCAGTTCAGTTCAATTTAGCTCAATTCAATAAATATGAATAGACTCTTAACGACACAATTTGAGTCCCTTCTACAAGAGGCTCGGTACCCTTAACAGCTTAATTGTGGGTACCTTTGACCCCTTCTCTAAGAAAGAGACCAATACGATATAGTTTCAACAACCTGCGCACATTATATTGAGCAATGACTAAAATGTAGAACCTAGAAGCCTCTCTAACATAATATTACTATCATGAATTCATGATTCTAAATCAACAAATGATCCATATTAGTTTCCTTACCTAGTGTATGGCCCAGACGATTCACCAGGTTTCACATAGAGTATCAATAAATATTATGAGTTATAAAATATAAACTATATAATTAAAATAAAAGTCAACAATCATTATATAAATAATACTAAAACAGACACTAGGAATGACACGTTTTCCCCTCCAAAATCACCCTTTTATTTATTTATTTATTTATTTATTTTTTTTTACTATTTCAAATCGATGTCACTTATTATAATATATGCACAAAATTATTATCAAATCATACAATTGTGGTAATTTTGATTCACATACTTTCCATATCTATAATAAAATAATTTTCATGTATGCTAGCTACTTTTAATTTTATAAATATTATTCAATGTTCCGCACTACTTTAAGGGCGTTACCTAGTTAATTCCGGAGACAAACAAAATTTGTTTATCTGGGGTATAATTGTCTTTTCAAGTATCAGTGGAGGGGTATATGCGTCTTTTCATGTATTAATTGAGGGGTACATGTATAATTTCCTCACCAAACAGTAAAAGCAAAAGGCAAACAGTAATTGGGCAACTCACCAAAAGTACTGAATAAATGACCCTGCCTTTTCAATATATTTACAAAAATGTCATCAGATTAACAAAAATTCGTTTATCTGGTAGATTAACTTGTATTTTTCCCTACTTTAAATAGCATAACAAATCATGATTTATTCTTTCAAATCTATTAACTTTTTTTTTGGAGTTTTTATATATAGTAACTCTCTAACTTTCCGTTTTTTACAATGTGTCCCCCCTCCCCCACTTGAGAAATACACACTATAACCCCAAAATACAATAACATTGTCGTTATCTCGCCGTTAACAAATTCCGATAGTGGGGCCTACTCTCTATCTAAAAAATTTTCTATCGATTTGCGTGTTAAAAATTGTTCCATTAAATGTTTTGCGGGATATTTTGGCCTTAAAGGGTCCAAATTGGGCTCAGATTTGGCAAAAAATAAAATAAAATAAATATCTCATTTTGCTATTAAGAACTGTCTCGATTTTCGTGTTTACATATTTGATATGCAAAACGAGACATTTACTTCTTTTTTTTCAAAATATGAGCTCAAGTTGGGTCCTTAAGAGCCAAAATAGCACCCAAAACCATTAACGGAACAATATCCAACACGCAAATAAAAAAATATATATTATTAAGTGGAGAGTGGGCCCCACTAACAGAATTTGTTAATGGTAAGGTTACCGTGTAAAAACTAGATGTATTTTGGGGTTATAGCGTTGATTTCTCTAAAGGGGGGACACATCACACATCGCAGAAAACGGAAAGTTGGAGGGTTATAATGTAGAAAAACCCTTTTTTTAACGGCAAATCTATTAACTACGGAGTATTACTTAAACTGGTTATGCTTACAATACTATGGACATATGTTGAGTTATTATTACAAAAATTTCCCGCTAAAACAATATATGATGTCAATTTTATGGTGTTTTTTTAATTTTAATTTTTTTTTTTTTTTTTGAAAACCCGTTAAAGGTGTCTTATATTGATAACTTATCCATCAATACATACGGAGCAACCTCACAAGGACATTGGTTCTCCCAAATTTGCACATTATCAAAAGGCGTTAATCGGGCTAAATTATGAGCAACTACATTGCCGTCCCGTTTAACGTGACACCAACTAACGGAATTAAATTCAAGACAAGAAGATAGAATATCATGAAGCACTGTATCAAGGTCGGTATGGAAGATCGAAGCTTTGCTCAGCCTATTTATTAGCACTTGACTGTCTGACTCAATCACCACCTCCTGCAGACCGTGTATTTTAGCAAGGTTAATTGCCCAAATAACAGCCTTCCCTTCAGCTATAATAGGTGCCCAATGTGCTCTGAAACGTCAGGTAGCAGTGAAGAGGACTTCTCCTTTCCAATCTCTGGCAATGACCCCTAAACCCACCCATCCTTCCACGCTAAGGCACGCATCACAGTTTAGTTTTATCGTGCCCTTAGGTGGAGCTTTCCAGACCTTCGAACTTCTGCTTGCGCTTTTCTTAACACCCCCATAAATCCTCTTTGAGTAGGAGTTGCAATCTGCAACAAGGCGGAAGACACGCTCTACGATGTATTATTATTATTCACAAAGTGAATAAGAGTTTGCATAGATAAGCCTCTCTCCCATGTATTATTATTATTCACAAAGCGAATAAGAGTTACATAGATAAGCCTCTCTCCCATGCACACCAAACCTTACTAGGATTGGAGAATGATCTGACTTAACCCTCATGAAGTTCTCAACAGTCGGATTCGGAAAGGCGTCAAGCCACTTGCCATTAGCCACAAAGCAATCGAGTCTCTCCCATGTAATAAGAGTTTGCATAGATAAGCCTCTCTCCCATTAGCCACAAAGCGATCGAGTCGCTTCCTTTTTAAATTTTATTATTATTATTCTACTTAGCTTATTTTTTAGAAGTACATTGTAGAGCTTTATTGGGAAAACATACATCATTAATGTAATATAATATATTCTAGTTTTAGATATTTTCAACATACCTAATCAACTTCTTTGTATATTTTTTTTTCTCTCAATTTTAATTTTAATAATTTTTCTTATACACATTGCAATTGTGTTCTACGTACATGAGTTCATTGTCTCACTTTTATATTATATATGATAAATTAATTATGGAAAATATTCGTCATTACCGTGCATCACACGGGCAGTAGTCTAGTAATAACTACGAAACTAAATAAGTGCTCTCAAATTATATTGTTGTTTAATACAGAGTACAAAATATTTAGTATATTATAATTGAAGCTGAAACACAATTAAAATATAACAAAGATGATAAAGACATGAATTCATTTCTTAGTGGCCTTGTGTTCAAAACTTCAAGCCTTGTTATATACATTTTTGTTGTCAATGATGTAGCATACATTACATGTGGAAGGTGATGTGTATAAATATAAGACGCATGTTGGAGAACTAAGGCATATTCTGACTAACTGAATTGAACTTATTGAAGCTGAAGTGAACTGAATCGAATTGAATATTTTATGAGATAAGGAAATTATGAACTTCTAGGGAATATTTCAAACATTACCCCAAACTTGAACCCCACTGTAGTTATCATACACTTAAGCATGGTGACATCCAAAGGGAAGGAAGCTAGAGCAAAAGAGTCGCCAACAAGTTTTAGGAACTTGTAAACCGTTCACAGGGTGAAGGTTACACCCCTTAACGACCCAGGAGATCGTTAACTCCAATAGGTCTGGAACCAAGACTGGAAGTTCAGGGATGAAGGTACAAATTCAATTTAAAAGAAAAAGAACCTGCCCTAATAATAGGCCTCTACTTTATTCTTCTCGCGTCGTATTCATGTGCGCTTTCTGACTTACATGAATCAATAGGTTCACCCTAAACCTGTTTAATCTATGTTGGTTTAATATTAATGCGCAAATAAATCTATTATTGGTGATCACTTAATTCATAATCAAATTAACCCTAAACAAGATTATTAATTATCTTATTAAGCGTGATTACAAGTACAAATTCCCTTTAAACATGCATAAAAGGTGTGATCAAGCAATAACAATAATTTATATCAAGCAACATAATAATAATCATAATAAAAATAATCATAAATTATAACAATTATAATCATAATTAAAATAATCATGTTAAAGCATAATAATAGCAAGATCCTAGGCATGATACTAACAAGATTAATAACAAACCCTAGCAGGTCACTAAACATTAAAAATTAAAGCTTTAGCCCTAACATGATACTAACATGCTATTACAAAACAAAAATAGGAAGCATCACAGAAATCATAATTGACATTATATTCTTTATCCTAGACATAATACTAGGAACTTATTGTTGTCACTCTAAACATCAATACTAAGGAAAGCATCCTAACATGATACTAGGAAAAACCTCATACGCATGATTTCTATATCATAATAACAATGAAAACAATTAAGCACTTACTTGGATGCCTCGTACCTCTTTCTAATAACAAAATACACACGTTAATAACTTCAAGGAAAATAATAAATTCAAAGAATTAAATTAAATAATTGAAAGAAAGATTAAACTAGATTTGGGACCAAACCCTCAAAAATCAAACCTTTCACGTCTAGGGCGAAGGTAACTTCGAATTTGGCTAGGTGTGTCTAGATCTTATGAATGCGGAATTTTGTATTTGAGAAAAGGCTAGTTTAGAAAGAGAGAGAGAGAATATCAGGATTTTCTTGATGAGAGTTGGTGAGAATTAGATGGAGAATTGATGATTAAAAACAGAGGTTTTAGGAGGCTATTTATAACGAAAATCAACCGGAATACGATAAAAAAAATCAGAGTTTCGAAAAGAATAAAACACGACGCTGTTTCCACACACACCTCTGTTGCAAAACGACAGAGCCTGTCACCAAGCAACAGACGTGTCACCGCAACGGCAGACGAGTGTCGCAGCGACAGCTTGTGGTGCGGCGCTGCACACAGCTTTTGCGGATTTTGTTTTTATCATATCTTTTGACCCAGAAGTCCAAATAAGGCATATAATATCTCGTTGGGAAGCTCTTGAAGTCTAATTTCCAACCCAATTATAATCAGATAAAAAGATATGGCCGAAATAGTGGAAGGGTGTCATTTTTTGACAGAGTTTCATATTCCATTCCTATCTTTTTTCGTTATAGCTCGGATTTAATATTGTAATATATCATTGGAAAGATAATTTCAAGATCTATCCAAACATATAAGATTTGGATAAATATTATGAGGCACGAAAATAAAATCTGAATATATTCCACTTCGTACAAAACAAGGATTCTAAAAGGGAGTAGTTTTATTCAATTTCAAACTCTTTGAAACATAATTATCAATCCTAACTCCATTAGGATTTAAGAGAACCTTCTAGAGTATTTTATAAGACTATAATCAATCCTAATAGCTTTAGGAATGATAATTAATAATAGGCCCTCCTCTAGATCATTGAACCGTATGTAAGAACCAAACCGGGCCCATTTTAGTATTTTGGCCATAACTTCCTCATTATTCATCGGAATTGGGCTTATAATATATCGTTGGAAAGGTCTTTTCAAGCCTCATCCAACTACACTATTATTGGACCCATATCATGGACCAAAATAAACTAGAATGCATGTTTTTCATGAATAGGGTAAGAAAAGAAATATTTTCAAAAACAGAAAAAAAAGATATTTTAATAAAAACATCCTCATCACTAGACTTTTCACACTTTCGCTTTGTTCGATAATCAAATGACATGAAAAGTATTCATCACTGGGTTTGGTTTTGGGGAGACACATTTAGGTGTCTACAGAATTGAACTGAATATTTTATGAGATAAGGAAATTAAGAAGTGAACTGAACTAATTAGAGCTGAATTGAATTGAAAATAATATAAAGAGAACAGACCCTTACACCCTTTATTATTTACCCATCACTATAAAGTGTAAACTATTGTTTGTAGGAAAGTTAAGTGGATAGATATGGAAAAGTGATACTTAACTAATTATGGGCGTAAACTTAGGCACAGCCCAATGACCAACCTTTTTTTTTGCTAAGGCTGGACCCGGCCCATAATAGGATTTAGGATCAACTATGGAATTCAAGAGTATTGCTTTACCCTTAATTAATGTTAGCTGCATAAAAAAAATAAAAAAATAAAAATAAAAAAATAAAAAGGAAGGGGTGGGGGGGTGGGGTGGGGGCATCCTTGCTACAAATATACGAAGGAATCAAGATGTTTGAGTTTTTCTTATATACTTCGTATTTGAATTGAATTATAATAAAGCTATATCAAAGTATAGTTGTATAGTACACCAAATTGAGGTGCAATTTAAACTTATTAGCAATGACATAAAAACATAAAATGGATTCAATTAAAGTACAAATTAAATTTATTTAGCAAACAACTAACTAGTCTCGACGTATGCCCTATACAATCACAGAGAGCTAGCTAAGATTTGACAAGAAAATCTCATCCTATTACAAGAATCTGAAATACACACATAAATATATGACATTATTACAACCTTAGCTTATTCAACTCAATAATATTGGGCCGTTGTGTTGTTATGATTGAACTTCTTGTGCTTTTGTTGAATAAAAACCTCAGCCTCACAATCGATGTCTCCTTCACATTTCTTATAATCATCGTGCTTGATTGTAGTCTTCATCTTGCGAGTATTTAGTGGTTTCTTCTTGTGCTTCCGTCGAATAAACACCTCGGCCTCACAATTGATGTCCCCTTCACATTTCTTATAATCACCATGCTTGATCGCACTCTCAACCTTGTGACAATCTTGTGATTTCTTTTTGTGTTGCTTGTTTTTGTACGGCGATAATATGTAAGAGAAGTAATTTTCGCGCTCATCTAGACTACGAACATTATTGTTCAAGTTCAATTTTGGTTGCTTCATTTTCACTTGCTAACACTTGATTAAAATCTTTAGTATACTCAAGTTTTTGTCACGTAAATAATCAATTAAAATGCCTTGTATATATACAGTACGTAATTGATATTGGATTTTGGGTTGTATATGGTTCTTGTTGATTGATAGGAAGGAATCTGATGCCCTAAATGGATTATTTACGTGGTCATGGAAAAATACTTCACGTCAATTACCAAAAGCAATTCAAAGGAGAAAGAATAGCACGTTTCTTTTTTATTTAAGATGATTTATCTATTCCTTGTTTGAATTTTTCTATTTTAAGAATCAACTAGAGGATATTCATAATGCAACTTGTAAATTTAAGAAAATCATTTTGTTAAAGTATGGTATACGAGTTTGAATCGATTTTTTGCTTTGCTTAAAAAGTTAAAATGATGAACGTATAGTAAGACGTTACGTATTGTTGGTAATTTGACATGGTATACAAAAGAAGTTATTGATTTGATCATTCTCTCTGTTTCTTGAATAAATCAACTTGAGTTTTCCATGCATATATGCATGAGGATTGAAAGTTTCCAAGCTATCTATGTAGTCTCTCAAAACTTCCGATCCAAAATTCCAATCCCGTAATAATTCTTCTGATACTACGAGATAATCATAAATTGTAAGACGTGTTTGGCACAAGCATTTGAGTAGTTTTGAGTGGTTTGATCAAGTAAATCACCGTATCAGGCAATACTCAATTAAAAATTCCTCATGGAATACTTATCACCATGGAGCACTCATTTAACCATTTTGACTTCATGCGTGCTCTACTTTGACCAATTGTTGATTTACACTGTCTCCGTCCCTAAATTTTTGCCCCATTTGACTTTTCGCGGTCTCCAAGACGCATTTTATTAAAATTTTATTTTCATTTTTATACGTGTACAAATTATAAAAACTAGATATTAATATAATACAAGTATCTAATAAGACGAATCTAACAATTACAAGTATTTTACGGTCAAAGATTATAAAGATTATAAATTTAGGGACGGAGGGAGTAAGATTTAACATCTCTTATGGATTTTGCTTTAAAAAATTATGTATTAGGGCCATAATGTTGTGCAAAATATTTTTATGGTATAGTAGTTAGTTATGGTAATGAATGTTAAATGTGGGATTTACATATAATTAGTTAGTTAATTGTGAAGATAAATAATTCATAAATTAGTTGTTGATTAACTGTTATATATGTAAAAATATACTAGTATACAATTTATATATTTTTTTTTCTAATACATTACTTAGAAAAAATATCAACAACTATTTTTGAGTCGACAGGAGATATATACTTCATATTTACCAATAGATTGACAAACACTTTTTTTTTTTTTTTAAAAAATAATAAATAAATTAAGTACTCTATGGTGATTTTACTCGATCAAACATTCAAACCATCCAAACCTACTCAAATGCTAATGCCAAACACATCTTACAATCCAACTTGCGAGTACTTTATAGTATGATTAGTATCTTAAGGTTAAAAACAATAGCTGGTTTGTTCTTATTCTTATGGGCCTACTGCTGTCTGATAATGATGCAGTCCATAATATTTATGGGTCAATTTATTGAATAGACTTTCGCCCAATGGCTTACAGGGCCTTACACGCCCAGTTGCTTCCATCTTTACTCTTTCTTTTCTCCTATACATGCATCATTGTTTCTGCATTTTTTTTTAAATTGTAAGGAGAGTGTCCTTTTAGTGAGATTCGACCCCTAACATCACATGATATTAGAAGTTGAAAAGCTAGCCAATTGCTCCAACCTCTTATCTCTGCATCTTCTTCGACATAAGCAATTGTTTTATTGAATATAAAAGGTAGTAATGTTGATAAATTTCCAAAACCCATAAAACACTTATATATGAGCATAACAAAGGAGCTAGTTAAGGTCCATATTATATATCAAACCACAATTATATAAATATGGACACCTCATGTCCAACCTTATTATCACACACACTTATATTGCTAGATGCATGCTACTAGCTTTTCTTCAATATACTACAAGCAACTTAACTTAAGGATATAGCTCGAATACATATGTTTTCAATGCATGAGCATACTTATATATAGATCAGATATAACACGTAACGTATACGAGTACAACATTCTTAGCTTAATTCGGAACCAAGGGCATAGTCTTGCTAAGCTCAAGCATCTTGCGCTTCTGTCGAATATAAAACTCGGCCTCACAATTGATATCGCCTTCGCATTTCTTACGATCACCGTGTTTGGTGGCAATTTCAGCTCTATCTAATGGTTTCTTTTTGTGGTACATCTTTTTGAAAGGTGATAAAATGTAAGAGAAGTAACCCTCATGTTCATCTAAGCTACAAGTAACATTGTTGTAGCTTATTATCGTTACTTTTGGATGCTTCATCATTTTTATTTTTTTTCACTCAACTTAAATTATCGTTAACTAACTAAGATAATGACCTATATATAATGTGGAGCAAGTGGTATACAAACAATCATAAATAGTTGTATGTATGTAGTGATAGGAGGGAATCTAATGCTAATGGCATTTAAAAAAAAAATAAAAAAATAATTGTTGCATGCATTTAATTATTATTGGTAGTATATTTCACCAGGCAAAGCAAAAACAGTTGATTTCCTGTTGAGCTAGATAGTTCGATGACCATAAATGTTGGGACTTACATTTGCTAAAGGGCATGTATGGTATCTCTGCTAAGTTTTTGTTCTTGATCGCTTTTAAACTTTTTTTTTTTCTTTCTTTTGGTGTTTAGAGAGCCACACAGGGGCAGGTGATGAGAATCGATCCCAGATATTGTTCTCATTTGTGGTTCGTTTGTATTAGATTTATTTTAGGAAACAAGTTGAGTTATATATATATATATATATATATATATATATATATATATATATATATATATATATATATATATATATATATATATATATATATATATATATATATAGATATATATATTGAGATCGATAAAGTATAAAACATAATCATGAGCCTCAACCATAAGCTTAATCTTTTGGTTGAGGCCCTCCCACATACCATGCACGAAATATTCCTTTTTGAAGAGAGGGGTGGATGAAATTCGAACCCGTGACCTTTGTGTCAAGCTAGCTCTTCATACCATGTTAATGAACAATCTCAACCAAAAGTTTAAGCTGATAGTTAAGCCCCATGAATATGTTTTATGCTCTATCAGATATCAACATTAGTAGTTCAGCGAGTTGATCAATAAGAGATGTACCATCATTATTGTATGTATGTACACCTAGTTTTTGTAAAAGTTCGTATAAAACTACAGCCTATAGGAAAGAAGTAACTAGCAAAGAAAAAAAAAAACTAATAACCACATTGATGCTGTATGAATTATTGAAAATTAAATAAATTATAGATAAATAAATATAATAATGAACTAAAGTCGATCAGCCAACTTCAGAATAAAAGTGTGAATACGTTAGAATATGCCTTAAATCAATGACTGATAGGTACACAACTGTGTACTACCGTACTACATACTACTCACTCTGCAATACACACGTATGTGTGGTTGATGGTACATGATCGTGTAGCTGCGCATAACTCTATTGGTTTGGACCATGGTTTTCTTTGTTTGCGCTTTATTTCAATACTAATTAACTCCTTTAGGGTTATTCCAACCTTCCAAGTTGTATTTCATCAATTCTGTTAGGTCATTATACAGTCTACTTTCTTATAGAGAACGTTTGAAGTTCGATATATATGAGATAATTTGAGATTATCATCTATTGATCATTACGAATTTGTTAATCATTCCTAATATATATGTTCTGTTTATGTGTAATATGTATTTTCTCAAGATGTATAAAACTTTTTTCTTTTGCCTGCTTATAGATGTAGCCAATGTTGAATGATTTAGAGTATTGTAGACTATTTCATGTTGCTTAATTAATATCCTAGGATAAGGTGTTGTATATTAATTTAAACAAAGAATTTTAAAGCAATTAACATAGCAAATGCAATGCAAACTCGGTAAAGAGGGGTAAAGCTTAACTTGATTAAAAATAGCAGCTCTCGGTATAGAGGAAGAAGATGTTATTTGTATTCACCCAGTTGCTGCCCGGTTTGGGTTGTGGTGGCCCGATCGGGCGCGAGGGTGGATGTGGGACTCAGCTCCGCCGCCCGATAGGGCGCGAAAGCAGAGAAGTTTTACGCAAAATAATTTCTGAATTTGGGATTTCACCGCCCGATCGAGCCACCACCGCCCGATCGGGCGCGAGAGGGGACAAAATTTCTCACCCAGAACCGCCCGATCGGGCTGTGGCCGGCCCGATCGGGTGCGAGTTGTACAGCATTACATTGACGGTTTCTTCGTCAGTTATTTTGCACGGTTTCGCTGGTTTCCTTGCTTTGATATATTTATGATATTCTCATATGATGGAAATATATTCAAGAAAAATAACCACTGTTCTTATTTTCTCTTGAAAAAGCAATTGCAAAGTCTTACTTATCATCATCATAAAATCTGATTTTTGTTTTACATTTGACCACAAATATACTACACACTATTGTGGTTGTATTCGTTGTATCTCCTAGTAATTTCGTGATACCCGGTGTGTTCTAATCAGGGTCGAAATATTACTTTGGGAAACTGATTTTGTTCAGGCCTCGAAGTGAAATTTGTTCAAGTACGTTGCGATTTTTGTGACCCGGTAAACATTTTCTCCAACAGCCAACACATTATTGGTGAACTAAATAACTTTTATTTTTGTCGATTTTATTATCTTTCTTACATCCGTTATCACAAAATATACACAACCCGGTCAACCCCATAAAAATAGGGCCTACATATATTGACTCATTCATCGTACGTGATCGATTTTAATCATAATATTTGTACTATTTTTTTTCCCCAGTATCCCACAAAGTACGTATGTCACTAATTCACGTGATTAAATACTAAATTAGCGCACTAGAGTGAGCTAGCTGATATTTCCACCGTTAATAATGTTCTGAGACGTCCTATTTTCAATCACTTTTGTATTTATTACTTGGTGCAAAATCTCAAATAAACAGTTGCAGGGAAATTCTACTCCGTATTATGTTGTGTTGCACAAGTTTTTCTGTTTGATAACAATATCATCTATTATTCTGCCTACTCCACTAAACAAGCTTTTATGTGGGAAACTGTACTCAATTGTTGCAACAAAACGTCAAGGCATGACATAATCTCGTTACAAAACATGACCTAATGAAACTAATTGCACTATTTCATTAAGTATGTTTTATTTAATTAAACTAATTGCACTATTTCATTAAGTATATTTGATTTAATTCTGTCATGTCTTGTAATGAGATTACTTTGTCTTCTTTTTTTTCTTTTGAAAAAGTTGAATTTGTATTATAATGTGATTAAACATGTGGTAAAAAATTATTCCGCGGCTATTTCTTATTTGAGTATTACTCCGCATCAAAGATGTTTAACTTTACATATTCTATCACAGGAGGAGGGATGAGAAATTGTACCCCTATCACATGGTGGGGTGGGGTGGGGTGGGGTGGACTAACCAATAATAACTCACTGCCATTAATAACTAAATCAAGCTACGTTTACCAGCCTTGTCTCGTGGTTTAAGGAAAATATTAGAGAGGTGAATAATTTATAAATTATAATAAACTAAAGCTTTAGGGTTCATTTGGCATCACTGTGTTTTGGTTTTTTTTTTTTTTTTTTTTTTAAAAAAAAAAAAAAAATTGTTAGTAATAATGATATATTTCATTTTTAAAAAAAATCAAATTTATTAGAATCATCATTATTTAAAAAACTGACTATAAAAAAAATCCAAACCATTTTGAGGTTTCTTGGTTTTTGTTTAATGTTTTCAAAAAATTAAAACAGAATACTAAATACAAACATAATCCGAACACGAACAATTAACAATTTAATTCTTCCTCAAGTGTGTATGTGTATTTTTAAAATTGATTTATCCATAATTCTAATCTCTATTGTAAACTAGTACGTTAGTATGTATATGTCAAAAGCCCAAAACATTATTTTGCATACAAATTTTTACCTACACCCCGGGGCGGGGAACACTGCATGCAAACCCCCCCTCTTCTCGCCCCGCGTGAGTGCCCTACCCCATCCCCTTTTCATTTTGTGAATTTCCTGTAAATTTTTAACACAGAGTTTGTTTTTTGTTCAAATTAATACATTTTATGAATTATTGTACTTTTTTTAATTTTATATAATGAGATCAAATTTATTTACCCCCCTTCGTTCCAGAAAGTTCAAGTCACTTTTTCATTTGTACGGTCTCCAATAAATATCTTTGACCACTAATAAATTCGGCTATGTATAAGTAAAATTTTTAAAAAGTTGATATTTGAAAATCTTATCATAAAAGGGATTCTAATAAGATCAAACTTGTTAATATATTTTGATTCTATAAATCATAAAATGTTGTCAAAGTTATTTTATTTTGACCACATAAATAGTAGGGCTGAGCAAAACTACCCGAAAAATCCGAAAAACCGATCCGTAACCGTTCCGAAAATTAGGGTACCCGATCCGATAATCATAACGGTTCGGGTACCCGTTCCGATAATTTGTTATCGGGCATAATTATTGGGTATCATTTTAAAATTAACGGTTACCCGATCCGTTTCGATAAGCATTTTGTTTCCTTTTTCCCCTACTTAAATCTTTTTTTTTTTTTTTTAAATCTAAACTCTTACTTTACTATATAATTATTTTATAATATCAATGATTTGTAATATTATTAATAATTTGGTCAAAATTATATGATATTGTTGTTAATTAGTGGTAAATTATATTATAATAACTACATAATTAAGTTTAATTATCATTATTGGATATCTTATTGGGTACCCGATAATCGATTCGAAAATCCGGGTACCCGAAGTCCGGGTACGGTTCACCCCTCTCCCTTCAAAGGGGAGGATTGGGGTTCCAAACCTTGCTCTTTGGCCCGGATATGGATATCACTTTTAGGGATTTTGGGTATCGGGTACCCGAACTGTTAGTACTAACGGTACGGGTACCCGTTCCATGCTCACCCCTAATAAATAGTAAGTGAGTTGAACCTTTAGGAATGGAGGAAGTATAAGGATTACTGCATTCAAATCATTTTAATTATAGGAAATATTGCATCATCACACGTTTTTGTTTATTCATGTTCAACGGATGTTCATTTCAAGAGTTATGTGTAGGTGATAGATATAACTATATAGTAAGATGTATGCAAATACAAATATCTTAAAATTCTATTTATTTAAGGATTAAGGAATGTCATATTTTTCTTAAATTGATTGTCATTTCTTTGAGAATAAAGTTGAGATCTAAATGCCCCCTTAGCTTTTTTTTTCTTTTTTTTTTTTGGAGGAAAAATGCACCCTTAGCTTACAGACAACCTTATAACAATAAAGTTTAATACTTCCTCCGTTTCTATTTAATTGACACGTTCAATTTAGGTACACATATTAAGGAGATGAGAGAGAGTGAGAGCGAATGATAAAGAATGTGGGATAAACTTAAAAAGCAAGCTATAAAACTTACCCAAAAAGAAAACGTGTCAACTAAAAAAAAAAACTTGCTAAAAAGGAATACGTGTCAACTAATAAAAAATGAAGGTAAGTATTTAGCTTTTTAGCTTTATTCCTTCTTTGAATTTTCCAACCATATGATCTTAGATAAACAAATTAAATGACACCCTATCCAAATTGTAGCTTATTCAACAACTTTTTTCAACTTATTCTCGATCATGGAATTAAAAAAGAACAAACAAGTCTTTTTTTTTTTTTTTTTTTTTTTTTTGAAGAGTAAAGCATAAGTAGAGGTGTCAAATCGGATACCCAAATAGAGTTTGGGTTGACCCACGACGGGTCAAGACGTTTGGGTCAGGTAATGATGGGTCATTTTAATCTTACAAACCAAATCAAATCGGGTTGAGCTTCATCAGATTCGGGTTAAAGTTGAGTTCAAGTATGGTCGGATACAAATCGAATTAGGTCGAATCAAATTCAAGTCGAGTCATATCAAGTTAAGATGAACTCAGATCCGGATTTTATTTGGTTTATTTGGGTAAAGTGAATTTATTTGACTTTGGATCGGGTCATTTCGAATTCGATTAGATCTTGGTTCAAATCACTTCAGTTCCGGGTAAAATTTGAATGTGGTTGCTTCGATTATTACTCATTCTCAGTTACAATACTTTAGTTTCGGTTTTGGGTCCAATAATTTGAATTTAGGAAATTAGGAACTGAACTGAAATGAACTGAATTAATTGGAGCTGAATTAAACTGAACTGAACTGAAATTAATTTGAAATGAACAGGCCCTAAGTTTAGATCGACAATTTCATATAATTTTAGATAAGTTTATACAAATTCATATTAGTTCAGATAAATTCACCTTAGTTTAGATAAATTCATATAAGTTCGAATAATTTCATATATATTAAGATAAATTAATATATGTTCAGATTATTTCATATAATTATGATACTTTCTTATAAATTCAAATAATTTTAGCTAACTTCAATAACTTCAGATAGTTTCAAATTGATACAGGGTATGAGTTTAGATACTTTTATATAAATTCAAATAAATTTAGAATTGTTTTATATAAATTTAGAAGTTCAATTAAGCTGAAATAAATACATATTCGTCAAATTCAGGTGTATATAACACACCTAATCACATTAATATATCATATATACATATTTATATTATAAATTTCAAATTCTATACATTTTTGGAAGTATATTTTATGGTATATAATGATAATATAGGATTTTTTGACTTTAGAGTGCAAAAATCATGAATTAATTCACTAATATATCAATCAATGTACTATTCCTATAATGTTGACTCGATTCAAACATATTCTGATTGCTTTGCCTTAATTTTGTGGTATCTCAATCGTTACTATTCATTTATTATTTTATTTTTTTTACCTTTTTATTATAGTACTCCGTATCAATTAATCAATTATCATTCCTTTCTATGACTCCCTTCTTTGTTCTCTCTATAAAGTCTACACTACATTTTTGATCAAATGCCACGGCCTAATAAAGGCTAATGCAACGGTATTTTAATTGCCGTTGCAATAGAGTAGGCTAATGCGTCGAATTCAGTATTAATGTTGTGAGAAGTAGAGCTATTACCACGGCTCTAATGAACCGTTGCATCAGCCTAGATATTTCAACAAAAAGAAAAGTTATTGCAACGGTTTGTGATTATAGTAATGGAAAAAGTAGGAGGCGCGCTGAAAATTTCAGCTTCCCTCTACTTTTTTGCCCAAATATTTTGAACCCTTATCACTATTCCATGGGCAAAAAATAAGGAACCCTTACACTATTTTCTCTCTACTGTACTACTTTCCCCATTTTTCTTCATTCTTCGAATTCTCCATTTTCTCCATTTCTCCATTTCCCCCAATTCTCCATTTCCCCCAATTCTATTAAGCTATTTTAATTAGCAATTTCGATTTTAAGGCCATAAAATACTCAAAAATTACTTACAATTTCTTGAAAATTCTGAGAGGAAAACTTAGTGAAGTAGAGGAAGGCAGAACTCAAGAGGTGGCGTAATTCAAGTGACGTTTGGTTGCTCAAGAGGCGGCGTAATTCAAGTGGAGAAGTTCCATTTTCGTCTTGCATGTCCCTGTGGCTGATATCTCGACTTTGAGTTCAAGGTATACAATGATTCTTCATTTCAGAAATTTGATTCTTCATTTCAGAAATTTCTTAATTGAAATTTTTGTTGTTGCGTGCGTTTTGATAAAATAAATTTTAAATTTTTATTGTTGTCTTTGGGAATTTGTATTTGAGGCCATGGAATATGGAATTTTCTTTATCTTTGAGTTTGAATTTCAGGTTTATTTTTTCTCAAATTTTACTGTGAAAATGCTATACATTTTTGGGGTATGTTTGGTTGAATTTGTCGTTGTTTTTGCTCGAATTATATGGGGAAAAATGCTGTGATTTTCTGCTGTATATTGTGCTCGAAATTTGGGGTGTGCTGCTTGATTTTGATAAATTAAATTTTTAATTTTTAATTCACAAATAGATGCAATTCTATGTAAGCAAGAATAGAGTTAACTAATTTAAGAGTTCAGAACAGTTACCCATGTTTTCCATTAGTTTGGGCATCACGAAAACAACTAACAACATGAAGCTTACCATAAGACCAATTGTGTGAGATTCACTGTTGATCCACTGTTGGATAGAATGATACTCCGTGATAAACAAGACTAGTTCATGGCTTACCTCATAGAGTCATAATAGTATTCCTCTCTTAAGGGCTCCAAAGCCAACTCAGACAACCCTCTTCTGGTTTCCGTCAATGCAGACTGGACTTTTTCAGGGTTTCCAGCACTAACATCAACACGAACCTACACAAACAACATGAAAAAAATTACTAAACAGTGATTACCCATACCTCCAAAAAAATAAAAATAAAAAACCCCATAAAATAGACATACCGGTGAAAAGAAATAACCAGTTGCAGCCACTTCAATTAGATGAGTGCCAGCTGGAACGTTATGGCTTTAAGCATAGTAAAGGAATAATTTATAGAGCAAGAGACAATTAAGTATTAGTGAATTTATTCTTCAGCCATTAGCATATGTATGAATCACAATTAAAGCAAGACATTGAGGATTGATCCAAAAGGAATGGCCCTATCCCCACAGATTTTTATGAAGTCTTATAATGAAATAAGCTGCATTCAAAATAAACATAAAATTTAAAAGTACACTTCGTAGGATCTACATGGTAGGATACAATGAAAAAATATCCATCAGGCCTAAAAAATGTAATCCTTTGACCACCATTGAGTATCACTTTGATATTTGAAGTCTTTGCAGGCAAACCAAAATCTCTAGCTCCAAAATCTGCAAGGAAAGATGTAGTTCAGTTTGTTGGATTTTTTCGTCAACATGAACCATAACATTATGCAAGGAAGTATCATCAGCACAACAAAAAGTAATAGGATATGGGGATGTGATCCTAATGTATAAAGTTGAAAGCAATAATTTTAGTTGTTGACATAACTATATATACTATAACATAGCTTTCACATACAAGGAACAATGTGTGTCATGTCACTCACCCATTTTAAATCAGCAAATCTTAATCACTCTGTCCTATTAAAAATGAAAATGACAGAATAATGACCAATAACTTTCAACATTTGATAAATAGGATACCATGTAGCTACTCCTATATCCAATTCTTATAGCATAATTTATCTTGAAACAACTATTGACTCGATTTATGTACTTCAATTCCACTTTCTGATCTGAACCGAGTCCTATGTATTAGTTTATATATGTTTCTGATCTTGAAAATATTATGGGCTTAATATCCTACATTTTATGCATTTTTAGTTTACTTCATCTATGATCTGAATTAGATATTCTGATTTCAAAATAAAGCCACTAATTTTTTATTATTGAGGATACAAATCTGTCTAATATGTATTGCTGAATAATGAAAGGTATCAATTTCTTTTGGACTTTTGAATTGATCATGTACATGAAGGATTCTTAGTTACTTTGTTTGTTGTTGTTTTTATAATGAAAGGTTTCTGTCAGTGGCTGGTTAAGGTTTCTATCAGTTTCTGATAATGAAAGGTTTCTATCAGTTTCTGATAATGAAGGTTTCTGTCAGTTTCTGATAATGAAAGGTTTCTGTCAGTTTCTGATAATGAAAGGTTTCTATCAGTGACTCTCTTAACTCTTAGTGAATTTATTAAATGTTTTTATTGTAAAAATTAAGTAAAATAACCCTCTTTATTCTTACCCTAAGGTATGGATAGTGGAACCAAAGAGTGGTGGATGTTTGCCAAATGGAGTGATGAATATGAACGGGGAGTAGATGAATATGTACAAAAGGTTTTTGCTTCTAAGTCTCAAGGAAATCAAATTTGTTGTCCTTGTGAAAGTTGTCATTATCGTTTTTGGCGTCATGAAGGTGTTGTGAGAATTTACCTTATTTGTAATGGTTTTGTTCCACGAACGGATAAGTTATTAGAGTTAGGGATCAACTTTGAAAGGGAACAAACTGTTTTGGATAATGAAGAAGGCTCAACCCCAAATTATTTTAATGATGACATAGTAGAATTGTTGCATGATGCACGTGATGCTTTTAGAAAGGGGCCAAATGACGAGGCAAAAAAGTTTTTCAAGTTAGTTGAAGAGGGCCAGGAAGAATTGTTCCCTGGTTGTAAAAATCATTCAAAACTTTCCTTCATGACCCGTCTTTTTATTTTGAAGTGTGATCATAAGCTAACTAATGTTGCTTTTGGAGATATATTGGAGCTTATAAGGGAGGTGTTACCTGAAGCGAAACTGCCAGCTTCTTTTAATGAAGCAAAAAGTGTTCTGAAAGTGTTGGGGTTGGATTACACTAAGATTGATGCGTGCCCAAATGATTGCATGATATATTGGGAAGAGCATGAAAATGCAACAAGCTTCCATGTTTGTGAGACGCCAAGATGGAAATCAAATGACACAGAGAATGACATACAAAATGAAAATGGCAAAACCTATAGGATTCCTCAAAAGATTCTTAGGTACTTTCCAATCAAGAAAAGGCTTCAACGACTATTTTTGTATCAAGAGACGGTGAAATACATGACTTGGCATGCTGATGGGCGTGAAAATGATCATCTCTTACATCATCCTGTTGATGGTCAAGCTTGGAAGGAATTTGATTCTTTATACCCAAAGTTTGCTGATGACCCACACAATGTGAGGCTTGGGTTAGCCACAGATGGATTTAGCCCATTCAATTCAATGAGCATTGTCCATAGTACATGGCCAGTTAAGTTGATTAATTATAACTTGCCTCCTTGGATGATTATGAAGCCTGAGTTTTTGATGCTAGCCTTACTAATTCCCGGCCCGTCTTCCCCTGGCAATGACATTGACATATATTTGCAGCCACTTATCAAGGACTTGAAGGATTTGTGGGAGTTTGGGTTGGAAACTTATGATGCTTCGACTAATCAAAGGTTTGACATGCATGTAGCACTGATGACTACCGTGAGTGATTTTTCGGGTTATGCAATGTTATCTGGGTGGAGCACAAAAGGATACTTGGCATGCCCTGAATGTCATTATGAAACAGATTCCGAGTGGTTGCCTTGTAGTGGTAAGACTGTGTATAGGGCAAATCGTAGATTTTTGGATCCATCTCACCCTTGGCGTCATGATAAGAGGAATTTTGACGAAAAACTTGAGGAAAGATGTCAACCTATTCCATTGAATGGAATTGATATTGAGAATATGTTGCGTGATTTTCCAAATGCATTTGGAAAGAAGCAAAAGAAACCAAGGCGTGATGTGGATGATCCGAATCCGTGGAGAAAGATACCCATATTTTTCGAGTTACCATATTGGAAGCATTTCTCTAATCGCCATAATCTTGATGTAATGCATATTGAGAAAAATTTCTTTGATAATATCATTGGGACATTATTAGACATTTCTCCGAAGACTAAGGATAATGTGAGTGCTCGTCGAGATTTGGTAGAACTTAATTTGATGCCAGAGCTTCAACCAATTGAATTGGAAGATGGTAGTGAAGAATTTCCAAGATCTCGCTTTTGGATGTCATTGGAGCAAAAGCGTAAGTTCTGCCAGGTTATAAAAAATGCTAAGCTTCCTCAAGGTTATGCTTCCAACCTTATTCGTTGTGTGCAAGTTGGAGAAAGTAAAATAGCAGGCTACAAAAGTCATGATGCTCATTTTATGATGAATTATCTTCTTCCAATTGCTGTGAAGACAACATTACCCAAAGATGTTGCTAGTCCTTTGATAAGACTTTCTGCTTTTTTGATATAATGGATTAAAACTATTGATCCTCGAGATCTTGAAAAATTGCAATCTGAGATAGTTGAAACTCTATGCCTACTTGAGAGGATTTTTCCACCTGTTTTTTTTTTTATATATATAATGGAACATTTACCCATACACTTGGTTGACCAAATTAAGTTGGGTGGACCTATGAGTTCAAGGTGTATGTATAGAATTGAGAGGAATCTTCATGAAATGAAACAAGATGTTCGAAACAAGGCTCGTCCAGAAGGCTCAATGGCAGAAGGAAACCAAGCTAAAGAATGTGTTGCTTTCATAGCTAGATTTTTGAAACGATCAAGCAAAGCCACACCTGAAGTTAATGAGTGTGGTACCTCAAAATCATTTTTCCCTAAGGTAGGACATCCTATCAAAGGAAAAGGAAGGACCTCAAAGAAAAAAAATCGTGGAAACATAATTGATCGCAATACATGGGCACAAGCACATCGTTATGTCTTGTTCAATTGTCATTGTGAGGAAGTTGAGAAATATATAAGGTAAGATTTGTAATCAAAATTTAGGTTTATTAATATTTTTTTATAAAATTTCTTTATTATAACTCTAGTGCGTTAGTAAGAGAAATATTTTTTTTTTTACAGTGAGCACAAGATTTGTGTAAGTGCTAAAAGGAAAAGAAAATGGAATAGTGCTCAAGACCATAGCAAGGATTTCATGGATTGGTTTAGGGAGAAAGTTGATTTGATTCTTAAAGATGGCCATGATAATATCCCGGACCATATTTTGTGGTTATCAAAAGGTCCCTCTTACGTTGCCAAAAAGTACACAGGATACTCGGTCAACGGCTATAGATTTCATACCATGAAGCGAGATGCAAACTGCGTAACTCAAAATAGTGGCGTCACTCTAACAGCCATTACACATAGCTTTGCAAGCTCCAAAGATCAAAATCATGTTGTGGGAAATGTTAATTATTATGGTTCAATAACTGAAATCATTGAGATATCTTATCATGGTCATTTCAGTGTTGTCTTATTTAGATGTCAGTGGTTTCACTCAGAGAAGGATGATAATGAGCTTATTACGGTTAATATGAATAAGACCGTTTCTAAAGAAGAACCTTTTATCTTAGCAACTCAAGCACATCAAGTGTTTTATGTGGAAGATTTGAATAGAGAAGGTTGGCATTATGCTGTTCAAATCCCTCCTAGAGAGTTTTCAGATGGTATTGACATACATTATTTTAATACTTCACTAAATGTTATTTTACATACATAATTAACATACTTCCATTTTTTTTTACATTGCAATTTATTTCAGTTTATTATATTTACATGGCAATTTATTTCAATTTATTATATTTAGATACATAATTAACATACTTCCATTTTTTTTTCCAGATGAAACCGAGTAGACCCAAATGTCCTACTTCCCAAAGTCAGCTTACTGAATATGAGTTGCAACGGCTTCAAAAACTGAAATTCAATGCAGAGAGAATGGAAGCCCGAGGATCAGCATCTGTAGCTAATAAGATACTGGAAGAAAAAACAAAAGCCTTAATTTGTCCAAGTGCAAAGCAGAAACGTATACCAGAAAATGAAGATGATGACTCTACGTCGGAATATGATGGTGAAAATGAGGTAAAAACTGATGACATTATGGAAGGTGACAATGTCACTTCTGGAAAAAGAAAAGCTAGTAAGCAGGTATTCACTTCTATTTTGTCATTTATACACACTGTTTTATATTGTTTTTCACGGTTTACATGCAATTAGTAATGCTATAATTGCCTTTTTTTTTATAGGTTTCAAAGCAAGTAAAGAAGTCATCATTTCGCCCTAAAACTATGGCTGATGTTGTGGAAGTGAATAGCCATAAGAAGCATGCAGTTGATGAAGTTCAGAACATTTACTCAATTGAGGTTGCTAGTGTTAAAGATCAACGCATCCAAAAGAAGCAGCAAGTTATCTCAGAAAAGAAGGGAACAAAACGAGCGTTCTGCTCTCCTGGTTCTATGTCAGCGTACCTTGAGTTCCGGAAAAGGCAAAAAGAAAATAATGATGGGTTTGTATCAAGTACTCAGTCTTTGAATAATTCTCTGATAAGAAAAGCAATGAATAATGGCGCTGCATTTAATGAGAATACCAATGGTGATGCTAATGTACTAAGTGAGAATGATGAAGTGGATGCACTAAATGAGAATGATGATGATGTTGGTAATGAATATGAGGGTGATAAAGGATTACAAGATGAAGTTCAATTTTAGTTTGGAAGCAAAGGAATGCAAGGTATTTGCAATCATTTTACGTAGTATTATTTATTTTAGCTTTTGTTGTTGGTAATGAATTTGAGGTTTTGTTGTTGTTGTTCTTTGTTGTTGTTGTTGCCTAGGCTTTGTTGTTTGTTGGTCTGCTGTTGTTCAAGTGCTCTATTGCTTGCTTATTTTTTTTGTGATATGATTTAGTTATTTGCTAGCCTAGGCTGTTCACACTCAGCTGTACAAAGCATTTAGGAATCTATATATCATAAGTACCTACCCAAGTCTGAAGTACGTGCTGCACAACATTACGCTGCCTCTCATCAGGAATTGGGAAAAGAACAATTGGCTTAAATAACCCTTTATCTCTAACTGTATGAATTAGGTTAGTGCCTCAATCTTAAAAGACCTGTACACACCATCCCTTGGATAATTGGCATATGAGGATCATCCCATCCATCCACTCTTTCATTATATACAAACCACAGAAGCTTAAGCCAGCTTAAAAGTGTATAGACCATACTCGATCTGCACATTATGAGCATATCCTAAACCTAACCAGCAATTACAATTAAGGTTGAAGACAACAACTAAAGCTTTAAATTATAAACTGTATGTAAAGTGAGAGAGGGGGCTCAGATCTCATCCAATAGAATGAAGAGAAAAATTAAAGCTAGAATACTTAAACCCCAAAAGAATTGGAGATCGAATGAACAAAAGTAAAATAAAATGGATACAATTCAATAGCAGCAAAAGAAGTCATACATATTGAAATAAAACGAAAATAATCAAGCACAAAAATAGAAAACCAAGTAATAAACAAAATTTGGAATTACAGCACAACTTTACCTTACACAGCCTCCCATCTGGAATCGCAAAAGGAACTAAGTTATCCAAGTGAAAACGGGAATTCAGCTGCAGAAAGTTCAACAAGTTACGAGAATGATAATCATAGTTAAGATGTGAAAATTGTGTAAATCCACACGGATACACATCTCACAAAATCAATGAATTATACCTAAAATAAAATATGCTAATCACAGTCGAATATTTCTATTATCTGGACTACCAACAAACTAAAAGGCTACTGGCAAATCATTTCTACTTAGCAGTCCTATAATATCAGTTGTGAAATTACACAAATGTTCCTGATATTAGACACCCTTAAGAATTCTGCAACTTGCTACTTAGTCCTTGGCTCCTTGCAAGCACAATCAAGGAGCTGCCTTATTAATTAGCTGCCTTAGTATTTTGATCGAGTTATTTGTTTTGTTGTTAAAGCTGATATGTTTGTCTTCTATTTATTGAGGTTTTGTTGTTGTTGTTCTTTGTTGTTGTTGTTTCCTAGGCTTTATCACCCATCCATCCACTATTTATTGAGGTTTATCACTCATACTGATTCTTTTCTTGTCTTGCCACACAAATTCTGTCCAAGAACCTCCTGATTTAGAACCTGAAAAAGCTCCTAAAAGCAAAAGGCATCGAGGTCCAACAATGCTACCCAAGGTACATGCACGAACAAGAGAAGAGCATGAAGTTATTGTTTTAAACTCACTAGGCCAACCAATTGGACCTACACGTGAAATTGTTCAGGAGTTCAAGCAATTCTTGGGTACTATGGCAAGGGATTCTGAACTTGCACCACTAAATTACATTAAGTTTCCATGTCTGCCCACACTTGACAAAATGTGGGAGTATGTCCAAGTATGTATTAATATAATTCTTTAGCTTAAGTTTGTTGGATTTCATTTTTAAAAAAATGCTTCATATTTTGTTACTAGACCATAAATAATTATATATTCATGATTTGTGTAGGAAAAGTATATGATTCCTGAAGCTGGAAGAGAATGGGTGATGCAAGCTATCAATGGAAGCTGGAAAGCTCATAAATGCTTGACTAAGAAGAATTACTTCTATGCATATCCCACTGATGCTTTAAGATGGTTTCATAAGCCAGAGACAATTTCAGAACCTCAATTTAGAGAGCTTTTGCAATATTGGCATTCTAAAGAGGCCGAGGTATTATGTATATGGTTTTGAAATGTGTTGTGCAATATTGACATAGTTTCATGACCTTAATAGCCTATTTGAATTTACTTTTTTATGATTTTTTTACGTGGTTCAAAATTTTTAAATCTTTATTGTGTTATCACATAGGAAATCAGTAAGATCAACAAAGACAATCGCCTAATTTTAGATGACATGCACACTATGGGCCGTAACTCTTACGCAATTTTATGCCATGAGTTGGTAAAATAATTCATCTCATTTTTAGACACTTTTATTATCTTTATAATCATTATTTTACAATAATTACATGTACTACATGAAGCTTTCACCCCTGTCCTTTAATTATTTGTAATCACTTCAATTTTATGTATAATGTTTCACATAAACAACAAGATCCCGATAAGCAAGAACCTTCTCAAGCAAGGGTCTATAAGGAGTCAAGGAAGAGAACAGTGGGAAGGACATACCTTACCAACCAAGAAAAAATAGCAGAGAATATTGTGAGCTAACATGCATGTTAGATCTATGTTATATTTGTTTTATTTTGATAAATAATAAGCATGTGGCTTTATTTTCCTAATATAGGCTAAAATGGATGCTTTGGAGTCTTCCCAACATGAAGATGGTAATAACTCTAAGGACCCTTACTCCGAAGTGATTCCAGAACCTAAGCATAAAAGCCGTGTACGCCTACAAGGAAAAGGTGTGAAAAAGTCAGATTTGAAGAAAAAAGAAAAAAATTCAGATTTCATATTCCCGGCGGAATTCTTAGAAAATATGCAAGCTCAATTAGTACAACAACTTGCACCAAGCGTAACAACTTCAATTTTGACTCAACTTCAGGATGCTAACCCCGGGATTAATCTTGTCATTCCTGATTTTTCGATTCCATCGGCTCCAAAGGATGCATGTAGTGCGCCACATCTTCTCGTTGACCAAAATAGGCAATCTTCTAAATCTGGGGCTACAATTAATCAGGTAACATAAATTATTTTCTGTTGCTTCTGTCTAAATTTAGTTTATGCTATTGACCTGATTCTGCCGTAGCTACTGCTAAAATATTGTTGTTGTTCATGTATTTTTCTGATGCACACTTTTGCTTTATTCCTTTATTGCTTTTGGTTGGTTTTGTCTGCCTTACGTTTCCCCCCTTTTTTCACTTATATGGTTGTACATTTTACTACTAAAATATTGTTGTTGTTCGTGTATGTTTTTGTTGCTGTTGTTGATGTTCATGCTCACCCCCTTAGTGGTGTATTTTTCTTCACTCGCCTCAGAATTATAGGCTGCACGATCATAAGCATAAGCATATATTATTTTTTGGTGTTGATCGCTCAAGTGTACAACCATATATTATTTTTTTTGGTGTTGATGATGCTGATACTGAATCTCTTATATCATCAGTTGGTGTTGGGTGTTGTAAACCTGTTGTAAATGGTGTTGTAATCTCTAATAATTCTTGATGATTTATTTGTACCAAGAATTTTTTTTTTTTTTTTTTTTTTTACAACTAGAAAAGGAAGGTTAATCCCTAAACTTAGTGAATCTAACAGAAATATACAATGAAAATAGGGTAGAATGTCATCAATTTTCTTTTTTATCATCCTATCCCCTAGCATACTAATATGATCACTTTGCACCCACTTGAGAAGTCTCCTATCTGCAACCTCTTATTATTCCAATATTCATAAAAATTCTCATAATTCAACATTGTTCTGTGAAACATCACAAATACCTCCCTGGCCAACATGACTCAACAATGGAAATAACCCAAAGTTAAGTAGTGATCACATAAAAGCTGCAATCTTTGAGCTTCTTCTAGGCCTCTGAGAATCACACTCAAAATTTCAGCTTCACAGTTCAGTTGTTGCTGCTGATTTTCCCCTCGTTTAAAAGTGACACCATCAGAATTCAGGAGCCATTCCCATTTTCGTTTCTTCCCATTCCTTCGATTGTGAGAAATACCTAATGTGATAGTGCTGCAAACCCCAGCTCTTGTAACCAATTGTATACTGTCTATGTGTTGACAACATTGCATATATCTGAATTAAAGGCCTGCTGATTGTCCTGTTCTTGCTCAAACCCCGGAGGACCTAATCTGACTCAGAGCTCCCAGAGTCTGCAAAAACCTCAGATTTTGAGTTATGCAAAAACCTCAAATTTTGCTGATTTTGAGTAATGAAAGCTCATTATTCTTTCCAAAGAAATGATAGTACCAAGAAAATTAAAACATAGGATTTTTGCATAGTTTCTGGACAGAAATTGTCCATTTTTGAACCCAATGGTGGGTCTGTGCTCTTGATTCATTACACCACTTTCTTATAATAATATGTCAAAAGCTATAGTTGTATTATTTTTATTGTTGTGCTTTATGAATACTACAATTTTGTTGTGCTTTATGAGTTTCCTTAATTCGGTTCTATTATCTAGTTAAATTATTTAGTCACATTATTTTTCTATTGTTTAGTTCTATTATTTTATTCTTTTTTACGTGTAGGTGCATGGTGAGCAAAATGGAGATGAAATATAGTGACTACATGACTAGCTAGTCATCTAACAAATGGTGCAAATATTTTGGCGACTCCTATCTATTAGTTCAAGTCGTGAAGATTTGAAAAAAAAACGGCTTATATATATGTTGGAATTTGTATTTTGGACGATTAAATTAATTATATAACTTTAGTTTATTAGTAGGGTGTCATACCGAAAACAAGTAAGTAATATTTTGTAATGTACGTATTTAGCATTATAATTATTGTATATAAATTTAATGATTTTTTGTTTCTCTTAGCTTGTTAGTATATTTAGATTTGTAGTGACTAATATATATAATTAGTGATTTAATTTACAACTAATTTAACTAACTCATATAATATTATTTTACCGTTCCATTAAAAAAAATATAATAATAATAATAATAATAATAATAATAATAATAATAATAATAATAATAATGTCGTTGCAGTAGATACACTCTCCATATGTCGTTGTATACAACAACCGTTGCATTAGGTGCCAATTTCATCATAATTATTAGTCGGTAATCTATTGCCACGGGTAATTTATGTCGTTGCATTAGGTATTGAGCTAATGCAACGGAACATAGATACCGTGGCATTAGGTGTCATATACCGTGGTATTAGACCTACTGCAACGCCAGCAGATGCCACGGTACATGGTCGTTGCAATAGGCCTAATGCCACGGATTTTGACACCTAATGCAACGGAATTAGGGGTTGCAATAGGTCAAAAATGTAGTAGTGACAATTCACAACTTGAATGTTGACTCTAGAAAGACTTCATCAAACAACGTAACTCAAATGTAAGGATATATGATTCCAAGGTTGAGCCATCATCCATTCTCTACCACAAATGTATAGTGGTAAAGAATTTGATTTCAAGATAAAAGTTATGTTAAGAAACAAGTTGGGTTTAATTGAATTATGAGTAATTTTAGGGTCGGTTTTAATTGGGTCATGGGAAGTTTCAAATCGGATAATTATACATCGGGAAAAAAGTGGTATTTTTTCGGGTCTAAATGGTTTCGGGTAGATTTCATTTCGGGTTAAATCGAATTCAGATCTTATATTATCAGGTCCTATTGGTTTCGGTTAAAATATGAGTCGATTTCAAATTGGGTTTGGATCATAAATTACCAGGTGGAGTCGGTTTTGAGATAACGTCGAGTCGACTCCAGATCAGATTCAGATAAAAAATACCCGGGTCCAACCAGTTCGAAAACAGTTCGGTTTCAAGTAAACCTTTCGGGTCGGGTAAGTTTTTGACACCCCTAAGCATAAGATCAGAATTGAAAGACACTATTTGCAAGCCCGGTAAGTCCAAGAGTTTACAAGTTTTTATTCTTGATTTTGCTATATGCTTCGTATGGAATATAGCAAAGTTAAACAATACAACTTTTTTCAACTGGTACTGAATTCCAGCGAGAATTGGTGAGTGGTAAATTTTTGTTAAATAAACACTTTAACTAACTCTCAAATAATTGACATTCTTCCCATGGAAGTAATTCAACAAGGATTGCATAATTGTTGTGATTGAGAGAGGAATGTGATATTGTTTGATTGAAAATTTGAAAATTTTTGGCAAAACGTGACTTTTGATCAAATTAAAATTAGCATCAATTAAACAGCAAAATAAAAACTTCCTTTATTTTTTATTGTTTTTGTCGCAACGGTCTTAATTTTGCACTTTTTATACACTCCATTTTAATTCTAATCAAGAAGTGTTGCAACTCTTTATACAAATAGAATAAGTTTTAAAATAAGAATTCAATTAGATTTGTCTAAAATTGAACCTTGAGTTGATTAAATTGTGTCAACTAAGGGCCTGTTCATATTTACTTATTTTCAGTTCAGTTCAGTTCAGTTCAGCTTCAATCAGTTCAGTTCAGTTCAGTTCAGCTCTAATCAGTTCAGTTCAGTTCAGTTCAGCTCAGTTGTTAATTTTTTTGTTTTAGATGTTTTAGCATATTATAACAACGACAATAATAATAATAATAATAATAATAATAATAATAATAATAATAATAATAATAATAATAATAATAATAATAATAATAATAATAATAATAATAATAATAAAAATAATAATAAAAATAATAATAATAATAATAATAATAATAATAATAATAATAATCATTATTATTATTATTATTATTATTATTATTTTAAATTATATTCGTCGTTCAAAATGGTCACATGTTTTTTTATAGTTGAACTCATTGACAAAATGAGAGTACTACACAACAGTTACTAGCTTTCATAATCGGTTAGTTCTTCGTCTTCTTCTTCTTCATTAAGTTGCTCCATTACCTCGACATTCCTCTGAATTGACTCCCATATCTGATCAGTTATTTGGTTTCATACAATATCCATAGCTGCTTTTCTGTTATCATCGTACATAGTATGATCTTCTGTTGCTCCCATGACTTCAACTTGGTGCGTGAATGGAATCCCTAGTTCATGTAAATGAACAAAATTGTGTAGAGTACAACAAGCAACGATTGACTACAATAAAATATTGAAGAATACTTTTTATTTTTATATATATATTAATACACAAAAATTTAATAATTTAAAATATAATAATTTAAAATACAGAGTTATTTTTAAAACATTTTTATATTTTTCACAATCCACTATATATATATATTATCATTAATTTTCATAAATATTTTCATATATTTTTATGCATTTTAATTTTTCAGTTCAGTTCAGTTCAGCTCCAATCAGTTCAGTTCAGTTCAGTTCAGCTCCAATCAGTTCAGTTCAATTCAGTTCAACTCAGTTCAGCTCCAATCAGTTCAGTTCAATTCAGTTCAACTCAGTTCTAGTAAATATGAACATGCCCTAAGTATTGATTATATTAATTGGTGACAACTTTTTACTGTTGGTATATCTTTGGAGTTTGGACAAATTGAAGACAACTCTTGCTTGTCTCTTTCTGCTATAAGACAATTGTCAAGAAATCATGAGAAAATGCAAGTAAAAATAATATAAACTTTATTATTCGATGATAAAACACTTTGACATCTCCACAGAATTACATATTTTTGTCTCGGGAGGCATTCATCACACTATCCACACCACCAAACTACTAAAAGTACAAACACATTTGATAATTGTATTACAAGCAAGCAATATGACACACTAGAAGCTTAGAACCTTAATACAACCACTTAAGAGATAAAAAGATTAAACTTCAAACATAAGATTGATATAAGTATGTTGGCTTATAATTTGGGTAGTTCTTAGCCATGAAGGGTTGATTATTGTTAGGAGCACCTCTTCCATTTCCATTCACTACTCTCCACTCTTCTCGAGCGCCTTTGTATATATTCCTTTCATACTCAATCACCTCAATTTTTTTCACCATCCCACTTCTTTGCAATTTTTTGATCAAGGATTCCAATTCTTCACCGCCACTACTTATTATTCTTGCATCATCATCATCATCATCTTCCATCCTCGAAACTTTCCCATAGTTACTAGGATATTTCCTATAATAATCGCGATTTTTGTTGTTGTTGTTGTGGTTGATCCTTGAGGCCGGCTCACCATAACGCCACCCATTTTTGTTCTTCACTTCTTGCCCTACTTTATCAACACCCACGTGTTGGCGGTATTGTTGACTTGGAACATGGCTCACCGAGCCTAGAGGGGGTCGAAGAATGCCACCTTGATACTTGTTATGCTTATTTTCAACATGATTATAATTTCCATACCTTGTCCCATTGTCCCAACCGCGACTCCCATCCTCATAAGGACGGTTCCAATGACCGTCCTTAACAGCCATGTGGTCGTGGTCGTGATCATGATCATCCTCCTCATCAGAGGTCTCATAATAAGATGGGTGGTGAGTAACCATCTTATGTATGGTTGGTTGTGGTACATGATACTCTTCATAAGACGGGTAGGTAGTACTCCAACGACTTCGTTGTTCATGCATAGAATAGCTCTCTTGTTTATACTCGTACTCGTATCTGCTCATATTGTTTATGTTTTGTAAAGAGAGTGTTAGTATTTGTTAACTTTGTATTAGCTTGGTAATTTGGTTCACTAATTTTTTGAGAGATATATATCAAGCTAATTTGTTTGGTATGTTTGAGGTATGATGACAACTAATTGGATGATGTTATTTATATAGGTAATTGGGTGTGTTGATTCTTGATTCCTTTTTTTTTTTTTTTTTTTTTAACTAATTATCATATCTTGGAATTAAACTAGTTAGATAAGGTTCGTTGCATCTACTTTGGAACATCTTCAAAAGACATGTATATAAAATAGAGATCTTTTCATTCCTGGAAAGGTCACTACAAATTTTTGCTAATAAAATAACAATATAATACGACAAGTTTATTTAACCTATAATCAATATATAAATTATCGTACCCTAACACAATATTAACTCTGACCCATTACTAATTATATACTAGTCACTTTTCTATATACTCGTAGGTAAGTTATTTGTCAAGAAGAGAACATACACCTCGTCCAACGGGTCATAATAATTTTTGCAATAATTACCGATCTCATAGAGTCATAGATTCTTTTAATAAGTTCCGCCTAACAAAGTATAAGATTGATTCTAATTTAATCTAAGAAATAAAATTATCTCTGAAATCGTATATTCTCCCCCCAAGCTCTTTTTATTATGATATATTCTTTCTAATAAACATTATTAAAAATCAGTGGCGTGGTCACACGGCTAAACACTGACCAGGTAATTCCTTACAAATCGAGTAATTCTTGATCGACCGAGTAATCACTTAACATTAAATCTTTGACCGATCGAGTAAACTCTGACTGAACGAGTAATCCCTGAATAAATAACCTTGGGCACACGTGAGACCAGCCGCATATGAATTTTGTTACGGAGTATTATAAATTATGAATTCACAAAATAGAATACTCCGTAAGAGAATGGAATAGATCGAGCTGAAATCAATTACTCAGTGCTCGATCTATCCATTTGGAGTGGAATAGTAATATTAACTCCTTTCAAAACAATAATTATCGAGTTAAAAAAATGAACAAATTTTGAAAAATAAAAATTATCATTCTTTGCAGCAATCTAGTGAATGATAATATCTAGCTATATAAATATAAATTACATATATCGCTTAACCTTTTTTTTTTTTTTTTTTTTGTCCCGTATAAGTACATAATCTTGTCAAATTGTCTACACAAAAATTAAGCTTACGAAATATGTAATATGTCATGAAACTTAGCAGGAATTTATTAGCTAGGTGACTCCGCATAGCATAAGTCATGTTAATAACTCTAACGATGTCTGTGACTAGGGCCTGTTCTGATTGATTGAACTGAACAAAACTTATTGGAGCTGAAATTAAACTGAACTTATTAGAGCTGAGTTGAATTGAATTGAACTGAATTGAACTGAACTGAATATTTTATGAGAGAAGGAAATTAAGAATTAAACTTAAACTGAACTTATTGGAGTTGAACTGAACTGAAATGAAAATAATCTGAAGAGAACAGACTCTAAACTTAGCGGGTAACTAGGTGACTTTGTATAGCATAAGTCATGTTAATAACTCTAATGATGCCTAACTCATGAAGTAATTAGGATTTGTTAGTGACTAAAAAATCTTTATAGAGATGCTTACAACTTACTATTTTATTCCATTACCATGTATAACGATGATGATTGATAAGACGACGATGATTGATAAGGTGTCTATAATTTAGTCCGTCTAACCTAAAACACCTAAAATAAACAGATACTCGTATTTTAGCCGGTAAAAAGCTTCACTATTACACTAGCTAGGGAACCAAATAATTGATGCTTCAATAATGTCAAAGAATCTCATTGCTAGATGTCGATCGAGAAGGCATTAAGTATCTAATTCACCACCGCCCCCCATAACAATTACGTAGAATAGAAGCTCAAGTGGAATCTTATACTTAGGTCAAAAAGTCTTGCATGAATATTGACTGCCTAATACCGCAACATTGACTCCAATAATATTCATTGAGCCACTTGTCAACTTGTCATTTGCCATTGTACGTCTTTCCTTAATTCATTGTCTTCGGCTTTAATTGTTCTAGTTTACTATACCGTCTTTGAAATAAAGTTTTATCTAGATTTTGAGCCTAATTTTCATTTTGGGTGAAGGAAAATTACCTTAAACTACGATACCTAACGACCACGATGTGCGACATAGCTAGCTGTGTCCACGAAACTATTTCGGTTTGGCCTGGTCTTATGTCACAATTATAAGTGTTAGTAGTATTAATGAGTAAAGACATGTAAATAAATAGTTTTAAGGAATAAATATCCGCAATCCCACACACTATTCTTAAAAGTTCTACTCTAAAAAAAAAAAAATTACATTAATGAAGGAAAACAACTAAATAAGTATTCTAGAGGAAGTAATAGTCCAATACTATTTATAAAAAGTTATTTCAAACATCTTTAAAAATAGGGATAAGGCAGTAAATAAATTGACACTTACAATTACAATATAAGTAAAATAAAATGAATCAAATTTCGAATCCAAACTTTGAACTCCCGTTTTACTACTCAATAGTTAGTAATAATGATTTTCCTTGTACGTTATTTCTATACCGAAACTTGAATGCATAACATATTATACTCCCTCCGTCCTTATTTGATAATCACTTAGGGCATGTTCATATTTACTGAACTGAGCTGAACTGAACTGATTAGAGCTGAAATGAACTTATTGGAGCTGAACTGAACTAAACTGAACTGAGCTGAAATTAATATTTTATGAGAGAGGGAAATTATGAGCTGAACTGAACTGAATTGAACTGATTAGAGCTGAACTGAACTAAACTGAACTGAAATTAAGTAAATGTGAACAGGCAATTATTCAATTTTTGGTGTCCCAGAATGTTAGTCATATTTACTTTTTTCAAGTACCATTAATACTAATTTTTTTTACCAAATTTCTCTCCAATTTGCAAAAATATTTGTGTAAACTTTACTTTCTCATGTAAATTTTGTTTTCTCGTGTACTTTAATTACTTTCTCTTTTTACTTTTTGCATACCCAATGTAAATTTACTTTTTCAATGTACTTTTGCTACATTTTATTCATGTTTATTAATTCCCGTGAAAATTGCCCAAAAGTGACTATCAAATAGGGACGGAGCCCACGAAGGAAGTAGTAATGAAATATAGATATTGAATTTCATATTATTGCATTAATAGACCGTTGTTCTTCCTTTAGAGAAAAAAAAAATAAAAAAATAATAATAATAATAAAGATTACCGCTTCTGCAGAATCTGCTTATTCTTTAACTGCTCGACAATCAGCATTATGGAAATCACAACAGGGTGATCACACCTCAGCTTGGCTTCGGGCGGTTCCTATTTCGGGGTTGGGTCAGACGATGAACGCTAAGACTTATCGCTATGTGTTGTCCTATCGGTTGGGTGTTCCATTGTTCTCTGTCTCGACGTCTTGTGCTGGTATTGTGGGTATTAAACATCGGCATAATGTTGTTCGGGATACCCTTGTTGATGTTTGCTATCGTTCTGGGATTTCAGCGAGAAAGGAGGTTGACATTGGGTTGGCTGGAGGGAACGACGAGGCCCTCAGACCTGCGAATGTGTTACTTTATTCATGGGATCGTGGTCGCGATGTCTGTGTTGATTTGACAGGGTCTTCTCCTTTGACACAGTCAGGGCTATCTGACTTTATTCCTGGGCGGGTTGTGGCTGATGCTGCTCATCAGAAGCGGGATAAGTATGAAGCTCGATGTCAGGCGATTGGATATGGTTTCATTCCCTTCTCCTTTTCTTCACTTGGGGAATTAGAGAACGAGGTTGTTGCGTTACTGAAGCGGATTCAGAGGTTCTCGACGACGCAAGACATTGGGGCTCATGCTGCAGCTCATATTTTCACTAGGGTAGAATTTGCTATAGCTAGAGGAGTGGGGGCCCAGATTGTATCTCGGCTTCTTACTAATTTATTGTAGGTTGTATGACTTTTGTTTTTGAGATATAATAATAATAATAATAATAATAATAATAATAATAATAATAATAATAATAATAATAATAAAATAACCTAGTGTCCATTTTTTAACCCTTGCCGTGGGCCGTGGGCCTTCAGAGGTTGTTTGCAATTTATGGGCTTTGGACCTTTCGTATCTGGCTCATCGTAATATAATCGAAACCAAGCCCAACAAACTGTGATTCTAAGTTGCTAACTGCTAAGCAAATTAGCAGACCTAATATTAAATTTTTAGTTTTGAATTTAATTATTAGTAGGTTATTTTAATTTTTAATTTGATTTTTTTTGTTTATTAAAAAGTAAAATACTTCCTCCGTTCTATTAGATAACACATTTGACTTTTAACATTATTCACAAACTTTACTTTGACTAGATTTTGTGATGTATAGCTAAGAAAAAACAATTGATTGGTTATTGTTAGATTCATCTTAACGTACATTTTCAACATATTAACTCTTTCTATTTATAACTTATTGATAATTATAGATATTCAAATAAAGTCTAACATTGACAAATTAAACGCGCTAAAAGAAACATGCCATCTAATTTGAAACTAAAGAAGTATGCTTTTTCATCCTCTAAATGATGACTAGTTTATCAGGATCATTAAGAAACTTGAAAAACCTGTCCATGTAATAAGGGAAAATGTTTATTCAAAAAAGTAGTGACTAGTGACTAGTGACTAGTGTCATTGATTTTCCATTGTCAAATACAAGTACATGTTAACGCACTCTTTATTGAGAGTAGTGGTACAAAAAAAAAATTGAAAGGTAATGGGGCGGTTAAGTTGTTGCTTTGTACATGAGAAGGGAGAGGTTAACGTTGTAGTTTCAATGGGGATTGAAAGTGACTAAATACGACACTTGGTTAGTTGCTTGGGCCCTTTGGCAATCAGCCGAAGAAACTTCAACGCATGCATTTATTCTAGTACTACCCCCTCTCCTATAAGGAAACCAAGTCAAGCTTGATTTAATAGAAATGAGAGTATCACAGATTTAGGCCATGTTTGGTAATTGGATTTTTAATGGCTTTTTGGTTAGCTTTTGGATTTTGGCTTTTTTAGGTGGTCAAACAGCCAAAAAATGTATTTGGTAATTGGCTTTTTAGTCAGCGAAAAAGCTGGCTTTTAAGCCAAAATGAAAAAGCTGCTTTAAGTAGCTTTTTTGTTGGCTTTTGGCTTGTTGGCCCACAAATTATCTAATAAACAGGCAACAACCACCAATTAATTTACTAAACACTTTTATAAACAGCCAGCTTAAACAGCCAATTTCAAAAGCCATTATAAATAGCCAAACATTCCAGCTGGTCAAACAAGCCAAGTGAACCAGCCAACAGTCATTTGCCAAACAAGGCCTTAGTGATAATTTAAGGGAGTGAGATTTCCTTACCTTTCTCCCAATCTCCGAAATTATCTATCCTACTAACTCAAGTTGAATTGACTCGTGAGGGGGTTCCGGCCTGATAGTGCCCTTCACCTTATCAACAAAAAAAAACCCACTCCTTTAAGGAATACTTAGAACTGTTAGAATCTTCAAAAGCATGTAATAACTTATTAAGCTGACGATTAAAACTCAGAAATATGCTTTATACTGTATCAAGAACATTTTCGAAAAAATTTGGATGGATTCGATTATTGGAATTAAGGTGGTTTAGTCTTTTTTTTTTTTTTTTTTTTTTTTTTAAACAGCAAACGGTGATTAATTAATTAAAATAGTGATCAATGTTACAAAATTAGGGTAAATAAGCACACAGACACTTATACCCTTAGGCCTATGACGGCTTGTGATCAACAAAACAACTAGGAGTAAAACATTCCGACTAAAGTTCCAAACATTGTGCAAACACAAAGCACTAATTAAGTTCAAGTTATTATCAATGTCCTTCCACTTATCCGTGAACAGAAGATTCTCAGAGGTATCCTTAGCTGCTATTAGTGATATCATCTTCATACACTTCTTTCGCAAAGCAGGGGGGTTCATCATAGAACTTTGCTCCACCTGTTGCCTCTGTTGCAATGGTCCAGTTGCCCTTCCAAAGCATTTTTGGCTAGATTGTGGGCGACTCTATTAGCCTCCCGAGGCACATAATTGAACGTGAAGGCGCATCCCTTGTCGAGTAAGGCCTGCATGTCCAACAAAATTACAGCCAACTCATGAGTACCATACTTGGCCACGTTCTCGATTGTCTCCTTGACCGAAAGAGCGTCAGTTTCAATAGTCACTTCCGTCAATTGTGCATCAACAGCCATTTGCATTCCCCCTCTTATTGCGATGAGTTCGGCTTGAGAAGAAGTACCAGTTGCTACCATCCAACTTTTCCCAAAGAACCACGTACCATCTGACATTCTAGCAACGGCTCCAGCACCTGCGAAAGATCCATTTTTTCTCCATGCTCCATCTGTGTTAATTTTGATGCAGGCTCCTATCGGTCTTTGCCATTTTTTTTCACGGATAAGGACGGCTGGAATCCTTCCTTTTCCCTGAAATATGCGAAGAGTTGCATCCAAATCCTGTTTATACTTATAAAACAAGGTAATGGGGTGATAGGTTGCAAATTGAAAAATAGCATAATTCCGGGCCTTCCAAAGATGCCACAAAGAAACGGAAAAAGCAACTCTCTAAGTAACACTCATGCTAAGGTTATAGTTAACCCATCCCTCCCAATCAATGTTGAAAAAGGTATGGTAATTGAACTCCTTATCCATCTTATTTAGGGAAAAAATTCTAGACCATAGTACCTTAGAGTTAATACAGCCAAGACAGAAGCAGTGGGGAGAATTTGATGTCCTATGTTCCAAACTAACATTTTGTATTTGAATGGTATAGGTATATGCCAAAGTTTTTTCCAGTTGATAGTTGGGAAAGAATGGTGAGTAACAAAATTTGAGGCCAAATTATACGCACTCCGAATGGTAAATTGACCATTGGTTTCTATACCCCAACAAAGAGTGTCTTTGACCGAGGCCACGGATGGGAGGGGGATTTTTTCAATGAGATTACATAGATATTCTGGAATAATATGCCTTATTCTATTAATGTTTCAACTCCCTTTATCTATGATATGATTAACCCCCCAATGAGCCATAGAATTTGGAATGGGTCTATCAATCACCAAGTAGATGGGTTTATCCCCCACCCAATGGTGATACCAAAGACAAATGTCTTCCCCATTCCCTACTCTATATGAAATTCCTTTCATTAGCAATTCCTTTCCTTTGAGAATATCTCTCCATAGAGGTGAATCATTAGTACTAGGAATACTATTAAGGAAGGTTGACCTCTTAAAATATCTAGCTCTAAGGATTTTAACCCACAATTTATCCGGTTCATGAATAATTCTCCATCCAAGTTTAGCCATGAAAGCAAGATTCCAGTTCTTAAGATTTCTCATACCAAGACCTCTTATTCCTAATGGGAGACAAACCTTCTCCCAACTAGTTCTAGAGAGGTAATGAGTTTTATCCACTTTGTTCCAAAGGAACCTTCTACAACTTCTTTCTAAATCATTTAGAATGGTTTGGGGAAGAAGAGTAGTTTGCATCACATAAAGAGGATAAGAATTAAGAACTAATTTAATTAAGGTACATCTACCAGCCATATTAAGGAGTTTTGCTTGCCAGCCTTTAATTCTTTTTTTAGTTTTATTAAGGAGATCCACATAATCCGAAATCCTAAGTCTATTAGGATTAATATCTACTCCTAAGTACTTACCAAATGAGGGAGCACCTTTAATATTTGCAGCATTAAGGATGGTTCTCTTAAGCGATAAGCACATTTTAGGAGGGAAAATGACTTTAAATTTGGTAGGACTAATAAAAAGACCAGATTTGTTACCAAAGTCTAAAAGGACCTCCTTAATAACTCTAACATTGTCAACTGAAGCCTTGGCAAAAAGAAAAACATCATCGGCATAAAAAAGATGGGACACACTCACATTATGATCAATTTTAATAGGATTCCATTGTCCCTCCCCTACCTTCTTTTCAATCATTAAAGAAAGTCTTTCAAAGCAAAGAACAAAAATATAGGAGGAAAGGGGGTCACCTTGTCTAATCCCTCTTGAAGGAGTAAAACTGTAACACCCCAATAATTCTCCCTTTTTCAAACTACTTACTTTAAATAAAAATAGAGGAGAACCATTGGCATGTTACCGCCACGTGTTAAAACGTTAAGGCTTTATCAAAGTATTGCAGCAGAAATCCAACTTAAATCTTAAAATAATATAATTTAGAAACCCAATAAGTCAAAGCTTACAAATTGGAACCATAAAGGCCCTTATTTAAAACCAAACCAATAATCAAAGTCCCAAAACATAATTAAAGTAGTAAAACATAAATAAGTTCAACACAAAGAACGAATACTCTCAATCACACCAATCCTTTGACAATGCGTATGTCAAATCCCCGAACTTCACATCATCAAGCTAACCTATGCAATACTGCTCCCCAATAATACAAGTGTAATAATTGGATCATCACAGGGTCATTGAAAGGCGAAGGCCATGACCAAAAGAAAACACACAAAAGCACGCAATCAGCAAAGCTGAGTACATACAAGCTACAACGTACCAAACCTAGCATGCTCAACTAATTAAAGTAAATAAACATACAACTTGAATTCATTAATCAAGACTCCACACTTAAACAATTCAGTTGACTCAACACACTTGCTAATCAATTCCAAACACTTAACTCTTTATATTTAATTTAATTAATTTAATTTGGAGTAAGCAATAGACGAGGTTGTCCAATCCATCAAATCATTTTGGTTCCAAATGACCATTTAAAATAAAAGTTTAGCGTGATGCAAGAATGGGCGCGACTCCATTCTCACAAAGTTAGTCTAGGATCTCATCTAACTTTCATTATAAAATAAAATGTAAATACCAAAAGAAAAGAGGACATGTTGATCAAATTAAACAAGCCTCGGAAAGCCACGGGCTACCACCGTGTACCCCAACCCATAATTGTCAATACTCCAGAAGTGCACGCTTTCCAGAGTTTTATTGCTCATCCATGTTTCACTTTACGTGATTACAAATTTAATTAATAGCCGACTCAATCAGATAGACCATACATAAAAATCATACATCAATTTACTTTTAATCTTATTTAGGACAATGGTGATCACATCACAAATTGACCTTTAATTCCATTAAACTTCCAAATTATCCAAATTGTTGAACATAGTCAACTCACCTACCCATTTCGGCTTAATCCACCTTTACTCAACATACTAAAAATTCATGATTGAGTAATAAAATAAATAACAACCTTGTGGAATAATTAATAAATTCATTCCACTTAAACCATTCAATTTCAATCCTTAATAATCCAAATGTGGTTAACAAACCGATCCAATAAAAATATGCTTGTATCAACATTCCATAAAAACAATTAATCCAATATAATTCAACATGTTTGCATACATAATTCCATACAAACATAATCAATTCACCAAAACATGTCTCAATCATAAACATAAGCACATGAATTAATTAAATTATAACCAAATAATTTTCATCCAAGTGTTCTCTAATCATGAAACTAAGTTCTTTTCTTTGGTACCTAAACATGATACTACTTACAACGAAGTAGACATGTACGTACCTCGTATAAACAATCCTTTGTGCCACATTTAATCACTTAAAAGTCTCCTAAGAAATAATCACTTCCTAGAAAACAAGCAACAACAATAAATTAATACTTAACCAAATTTCCAGCAATCTAATTTAGATTAAAAGTTCTTAAAACTCCATTAAAAACATGTTTTTATGGTTAATTAATCATTATAAATACAATAGGAACAAAAGCCCCAAATTAATTGCTTATTAGAACCCTAAAATCCCAATTTGGTTAAATTAAAACCCTAGGTTTTAAAATTATAAAATCTGAAAATTAAATCAACATTATAATCTGAAAATTATAATTTTAAACTATTAAAAACATGATTTTGATACTAAAAATATAAACTTTATTCCATAAAATCAAAACATAAACAAAATTAATACTTTTAAGCAAAATAGGAAAACAAAGGGGAGAGAAAGGGGGCAGCCACGGCAGGGCTGGCTGGTGGTCGGTGGTGGTGACCGTGAGTGAAAACTCACGTGAAAAGGAAAAAGAAAGGAAGAAAAAGAAAAGAAAGAAAAAGGAAAAAGAAAAGAAAAAAAAATAAAGGAAAAAAAATAAAGAGGAGAGAAAATAAGACTAACCTTTAGTGTGGGAAAAAATTTGGGGATGTATGGGGTATTTATAGGAGAGAGAGTGGTGTAAGGCAAGTTGTAAGATTGGGCCTCATAAAATTAATGGGTCAATCAAGTATGTAAAGTGAGATTGGCTTTGATTGTTTGGACATAAATATAGAATGAAGGTATGTATAAAAATTTGTACCAAAATAATTTTCGACTCAAAATTAAAAATTGAAACTTTTGAAATTAAATTCCGGAAAAATACAAATAAAAATTATAAATAATATATAATTTCATTTATAATATATTTTAAAAATATGAGGGATTACAAAAACTTTCCGTTATTTCCCCATTCCAAAGAATAGAGATTGACGGAGTAGTGATGCAACTTAAGATGAGATTAACAAGAGAATCCGGGAAATTCAGTCCTATTATTGTTTCTCTAATGAAACCCCATTCTAGACTATCATATCGTAGGCTTTGGATATGTCAATTTTAAACGCCATAAGATGTTTTTTACTAGCTTTTTTTTAAAAAAGTGAGCAATTTCCTTTATGACTAAGATATTCTCATCAATAGACCTTCCTTCAATAAAACTAGATTGAACCGGATTGATTAACTCCCCTAGAAGCGGTTTAATTCTATTAGCAATAATTTTAGTAATGATTTTGTAAATAGTATTACACAAACCAATGGGTCTAAAATCATTCATAGTTTCCGGTTGTTCGGTTTTAGGAATTAAGCAAATATAAGACTCATTAACATAGGCCGGAATTTTGCCATTTCTAAAACAATTAGAAACAAGGTCAACAATAGAATTTCCCACCACATCCCAATACCTTTGAAAAAATCTAGGTTGTATACCATCCGGTCCCGGGCTTTTCATGGGAGCCATCATAAATAACGCATTCTTGGTTTCCAAGTTAGTCACTTCACTATTTAGATACCCTAAGTCATCGTTCCTCACCACTGCTGTAGGACTAAAAGTCACTATTCTTGGTTGTGAAGATTGTTTAGACTTGAACAATTTTTTGAAGTAACTGACACAGACTTGTTTAAGCACATTCTGGTCATTAATCCAACTCCCTGACTCATCTTTTAAACAAAGAATTTTTCCCCTACTACTTTTAACCTTAGCAAGTATGTGAAAATATTTTGTGTTCCAATCACCATACCTCCTCCAATCCACCCTTGCTTTTTGTGCCCATTTAATTCTTTCAATTTTTAATATGTCATTAAGTTGGCTCAAGAGAATTTTTTCCAGATTTAGAAGGAAGGAAGAATGTCTTATACTTAGAGCTTTTTGAATACCTAGAATTCTTGCTGTTATTCGATTTTTATTCTGAGTTGTTTCATTGAAAATATGCTTATTCCAAATTTTAACCTCGGTGGTGAAGCAAATTTTTGACTCGTAAAAATTATTCCCCTTTTCCCAAGTTTTATTAAAAAACTCATCAAAACTAGGATTTTCAATCCAAGCTTCTTTGCATCGGAAAGGGAAGTTTTTACTACTACTTGTATTACCAGTATCAATCATAATAGGACAATGATCCAAGTATGTTCTAGCTAAGTGAAATACCTGTGTTTGCGGGTGCACCTTAAGCCATTCAGCATTTGCTAGAGCTCGATCAAGTCTTTCCCTAATTAGTTCCGTTCCTTCCCTTCCATTGTTCCAAGTGAAAGCCGGACCATTGTATCTTAAATCAATAAGCCCTCCAGCATCCGTCATCTCAGTGAAAACCTTTCCTTGAGAATTAGTTACTGGCCGACCCCCCATCTTCTCTACTTGAGATATAACTTCGTTCTTGTCTCCCATTAGCAGCCACGGGGTCGAAGAGGGAGGTAGGTTATCGCTCACTTTCCTCCATAACTCCTTCTTGTCTCTATCCATGGATGGAGCATGGACAGCAGAAATTAGCACCTCTGGCTCTACGGGAGAAAATTTGAATAAGGCATGGATGATATGAGGGGCATCCGCTGCCATATCCATAAGAATTGCCGGTTTACGCCAAAACATCCAAATCCCCCCTCTTAGCCCTTGCGCAGGAATGGATTTGAAATCCTCAAACCCGATTCTTCTACAGAGTTTATGCGCTACTTCATCACTCGATTTTGTTTCTAAAAGAATCAAAATCTCTGGTTTGTGCATTCTTACGACCTCAATAGCGTGAGGAGCAAAGTCTTTGCTAGTGGCGCCACGAACGTTCCACAAAATTGACTTCATATTGGCACAAGGTAGAGGGAATTGGGGAAAAATCCCTTTCCTCTATTCGAGATAATTATTCTTAGTAGGAAATAGACTCCCCCAATCCTTCCATTGGTCGAGTCTCCCCATTGCCCAAATGTCCTCTATTAATAATGGAGAGGCTATCATTCGAATCTCTTGAATTAGGTTCCCCGTGCTTGCAAATTGGAGATCCAATTCCATTCCCACTACTTCCATCACTGTTTCCAATCCTATCATCAAATTTTTGTTCTCCATAAGGTTCAATATTTGGCTTGTCAATTGCAAGAGAAATATTGGGAGGTTTTTTGGAGGAATTTCTGTAGGGATGAATAGATTTTCGTAGTCGGGATGAACGGGTGGAATAAGATGATTCATCATTATTCGAATACCCGCCTCTATTATGTTCCATTTTGCGGTTGGTATTGGTGTTGTTCTCATAACTGGCCAAAGGTGGGGGGTTGGGAATATTGGAAAAAGGTGGTGTTGTTATGATAAAGGTGAGACCCGGGAGAGAGTGGACGGGGTTTTGATTCTGTGATTCGGGTATGGTGGGTAAATTGTGGGAGCTATTGGTGCTGAGAGGAGGCAGGGTTGCGAAGGGTGATATGGCGACAGACGATTGGTTTGGTGATTCGATGGCATGTTGAACTGGTTGGGCAATGGTCTGGGTAGAATCGAGATTGGTGGCTGAGTTGATTTCCCTGCTTCCAGATTCTGGTTGTTTTGTTTTGTCATGGTTTGGTTGTGTTTGTTCTATGGCACGGTTTGATTGTGAAGCAGAGATGATAGAGGGAGCAGGGGATAAAAGAATTGGGGTTGGGCTATGATTGGCGCTCGGAATCGAAACGCCATTGGTGGAGTGGTTGTGCTTCATTCTTGGAACTGTGCCACCATTAATGTTGGATTGTTCCAAACCAAATGTTTTTTTTGGAAAACCATTCGGTTGTATTTTCTTCCCATTAATCGCTTCTTCCCCATACAAGTGTGCTGTATTTTTAATTTCGCCCTCTTCGTTTTCCTCCAATGTCAAAACATCCCATTGAATTTTTTTATTCTTCTTTTGGAGGCTATTAGTTTCTCTAGGAATCCTAGCCTTATTTCTGTCAGGAGCAAATCTTTCTTTTGTATTTTTCTTTCCCTCTAAATCTCCTTCCTTTTTTGCATTGTTGTCTTTTTTAAAATTTCTTTTTTTGGTTACCGCCAAAACCCATGGCGCATAGGTGTCTGTCGTTTCTTGCTGCAAACCTACCCTATCCTCTTTTTCTTTTTGCAGACTATTAGCTATGGGGATAGCCTCATTGTGTCTTGAGCACTCCCCTGCTTCAATGTTCCCAGTTTTGCCATCCTCCAGCAACGGCGTGTTGCAAAGGTGGTCTTTCCCTTTACTTGCTTGCTGTTTCAATCCTGTTTTCGACCCACATTGCTCTTTTGAGTGCCCAATCCTCCCACATTCAAAACAGAGACTGTGAATTTTTTCAAACTCAATTCTTTGCCAAGCTTTCCCTACCCACACCTTTGTAATTAAGGGTTTTCCCATGTCAATTTCGACATACACCCTAGCATATCTACACCTGCTTACCTTGTCGGTTGAATAATCAACTCTAATTGGATTCCCAACAACTTCGGCTATGTTGTACAATGCTTCCTTATCATAATACTCTACGGGGAGCTCCGGAAATCTTATCCACACTGAGATATTTTTGAAGCTTTCCAATGAAGGTCTGAAATTTTGCTTCCATCGTGCCATCATTAAGTAGTGATCTAAGATAAACCAAGGGCCTCCGAACAAGGCTTTCTCAAGATCATTTTGTATTGTAAATCGAAATAAGAAAACTCCGTTTTCCATTTCAATTACCTCTACGTTTCCTTTCGGATTCCACATTCTTTGGATCCTCTGTGTAATGAATTCAGATCGAATCTTCAGCCCAAGGCACTTCCCGATCAGAGTCATACTCCATGGCTGCCTAAGTTCTCTCAGTTTAGTTTTATCAAATTTGACAGCATGAAGATGAATTGTGATATCTTCCTCCTCATCTTCCCATTCCTGTGAGGCAACCACTATTTTCCTCGCCTCACTAAACCATTGCGACGATCTTGTCACTGCCTCCCTAAATGATCCGAGGGTCTTCTTCTTGTTGTTGTTCGACTCATCTTTTCTCTCTATCGCCACTTCCCCTTGAACAGGGGAGTGTGAAGGTTGTTGCTCTTGAGTTATCTCCATTTCCTGCACCTCTAGATCAGAGGCTACTTTCACAGCCATCTCATCCAACCTTATGACTGATCTGTTAACTAAATCAGCCTCTTGAGTGGATTTGGCCTCCATCTCCAATGACATCTCAGAATCCATAAGCTACACCTAACTAACGGAAGGAACAGAACGGAACTAACTAGACCTAAAGACTAATAGAGACCTCTATGACAAATACCTAGAAAGGCATTCAGATACAACCCGAGCTTACCCCTGCTAGAAGAGAGCTCCCGGAGCTCCAAACACTACTGTGTTGGAGAAAATCCCCGATGACTAAACTTCTAGAGAGAGAAAGCTTCTTTTAAGGTGGTTTAGTTACTAATGGATTGTTTAGCATCATTTTTTGTTTTCAGTTTCCCGATTTTTTGAAAACTAAAAAACAAACAGGAAGCAAGAAAAAGGTGTTTCCACTTTTCTGTTGTCAGTTTTCAAAATTATCATGATTTAAATAAGTTCAAATATTTTTTGATTCATTATGCGACATATATATAATATAATTTTAAAAACCAAAAAACAGAAAATCACAACAATGTCAAACGAACCCTGAATTGTCGACTTAATTGGTTTTTCAGAAATGAGCAAAGTAGTCACATTTTTTTAAATGAAAAAAAAAATATACTTATCTTCAATACAACTGTTTTGTATTCACTTTGATGAAACCATCGACACTAAATTGATAATATTAACTAGCAAATATCCCTATCAAAACAAATTTCACAAGTTCAAAATGCAACATGCATCATTCCAATCTTCTTATTACTCTCTCCATCCTAATTTTTTGCCTTAATTGACTTTTCGTGGTCTCCAATAAGCATCTTAAAACAGTTATATCTCTACTTTCACACATATAAATTTATAAAAACTAAATATCAATAAAATGTACAATGAGACGTATCCAACACGATCTTACATGACCATGTTATCAATTACAAATTAAGAATATTTTATGGTTTAAGTATATAAAGTTTGACCTAATTTTTTGCAATGGGGCAAAAATTCAGGGACAGAGGGAGTACTTGCACTACAACAAAATAAAGCAAAGGTTACGCTGAAAAACTATTGCCTAATATCAAAAAAGTGTTGCCTTGTAGCTAAGGCAACACATATGAGGCGTAGTTTATGCCCCCGTTGTCTATTCCTAAGGCAACACATTTTAGTTCAAAGACAACAATTTTAAAAGCCAAGATATAATGATACCTAAGGCAACACTTTCACAAAGGCAACAAAAGAAAATTGTTGCAATCTTAGAAAACATTAAAAAAAATGTTTTCTTTCAAAAAAAAAATATGTATCAAGCTCTTTATCTGTTGTATTAGATAGTAATAATACAATATTGTTGCCAAAAAATCTGATAGACAACGCTTTAAAAATTATTGTATATGAATTGAAAGAACTATAATGAATAAACGTGTGAACTGAACAATGGTAGAAAAATTAATCTAAATGGAAGCTGAACATCAATATAGATGTAACATTTTTTATATCATAACGCATGTGAACACATCTATCAAAATCCAAAAACAATATCCAAGTAAATATACAACACAATGTGTCTACCCTAAAAATGCTAAATAGATTCACAAACTAGTACATTATTAGTACCACTAATTGTTCGTATCTAATTGTATATACAATGGAGGTATTGTGACGTCCAAAGCGGGAAACAAGTCAATTGACTATAGACAATCTAAAGCTCTAATAAATCAACTCTCTTTCTCTGTCTTCAATATATATCTTTCTTCCATGTGCTTTACCTGTAATACCAATCAAATAAAAAAGTTAAAAAATAACATAGTTTTTCAAAATTTAAGATAAATAATTGAAATTCTAAACAAAGAATTAAAACCTTGGGCATCCTACAATGTCATATGACAGGAATCAGCTTCACCGTAATTGAATAAAAATGTTAGCTTCACTGTAATTCAATCAGAACCACTTTACACTCAGAGCTTCAACGTCAAAGAAAAAAGGTATCATTCTTACCTAACCTGGTCCAAGGAATAAAAATGTATGTTTTGCCAAGGTGCCACCAACTAATTTCAGTGCCGAAAAAATTCTTGTTAGGACAATAGATGTAGTCCCCTATGCAGAGAAGAATAGAATTGAAAGAAAAAAAAAGGGGGTTAGAGCTGACACAGAGTAAATTATAACATAAAAACGTATCTATCTCATTACATACTTGAATATCACCATTGAACTAACACACGATAACTTGTTGAGTATTTTGAGAGCAGCTTGAAGGCATTATGGTTGGTAGTCTTTGAATTTCAATTATAAATCCAATTAAATTTTAAAATATGAAAGGATACAAATTACTTTAAATAATAAAAATTATAATCATAGACAGTAGTAAGTCTAGTAACAAACCTGTATAACAAGAACTTTTCTCCATAGTTCTGCTTTACTGCACTCATGAACTCCTCAAGAAGCTCATCATATTCCTACAATAAAAAGTTATGTAACCTCAATCTATAATGTAGCGAATTTTTCATCACATGTATCAAAGAAAAAAAATTTAAAAAAGCTTTACAACCTTCCAAGTGGCTCTTCTTTGTCATAGACCAATGTAGAACTCATCGTTAAGCATTTTCTCGTTGTAAGTCCTGACATCAGTGGTTATTGGCAAACACTGAAACAAGAGAGGTAGGACGAACCTTCTCAAATTATATATTAAACATAATAAATTCACAAAGGATCTATTTTGCTTACCCTTGATGGACAAACTCCTCTAAGTGTTGTTTAATGAGCCAATTTTCCCACAAACATGTTCATTTTTACAACTATGAAATCACACAAGTTTTACAATAATAATGATCTATTTAGAGCTAGGGCACATCTAACCACCTGACAACCAAGATAACCAAGCCCCAAAATCCGTTTATAATCTGGCACAACTATAACTTGTATGGTTCTCTCAAGCTAATTTCTGAAAACTTCAAGAATTCTTCTCAATCACTTCAAGTTTAGAAATGCACCAAAATCACATTTGTTTACAAAAGACACCAGTATTTCCAAATCCACATATTAATTTAAGAAGTAATTTGTAAAAAATTGTAGGAAAAATAGAATAAAAATAAAAAAGAAAATGCAGAGTATTCTTTTTAGCAACCCTACCCAACTCAATGCAACAACCTCACATAGGCATCAAGAGAACAATAATAGCCTCGCTGCGATAGAACCAAGTTAGCAGACCACATAAATTTCTAGAAGGCATAACTTTCGGCACACAATTCCAAATTGAGAAATTTTTGAGCCTAGATTGGATAACTTTTCAAGATCTATAACTTTTATGAAGGGGATAGGGGCTAAAAACGAATGCAAGTCCATAATTTTGGGACAAATAGAACTGCAGCTATGGGGAAACTGCAAAGGAACAACAACAGCAATACAACATGGCAACAACAACATTATTACATGCAGCAATAATTTCAGACAAAATACAGTAGCAATTAAACAGAAAAACTATAGCAGCACTGTTAACATTCAAGCAACAATAATACAGAGTAGACAATAACACTAACTCAGCTTTTTCCAGATAAAAGCAATGCTAACACCAAACTCTCACACACAACCCACATTCTTGAACATCTATGTAGAATATATCTTGATTAAAGAAATTATTTAATCGCATCCAAATTATTCCATCTAAACATTATTGTACCAAATTGCATCCACCAAAATATTGTATGTGAATTATTTCCATCAATAAACACATGTAATCAAGTGGAGATGTCAATAAAATGGCTACAAATCTTAAGCAACAATTGAATGTACAACAGCTCATATATTAACGAAATAAATGCAATTATGAAATGTAACATTACTACAGTATCATACAAGCAAATTCAAGTTAAGCAGGATAAATAATGACTATATAATCTGGTTATTAATTTCATAAAGAAGGTGGGCTGAGCTTGTAATCCTTTTTTCTTTGAATTTTGATTGATAGAAATCAATTCATTAATTTCATTCCTAAAGATAACTTACACCAGTGGCTGATCTAGAAAACCAATATTATCAATTCCTAAGGAAAAAAAAATCGAAAAAACCAATATTATCAATTCCTAAAAAATTTAGAAACCCTAACTCTCTCATTTGATAAACTAAATAACAAATCATCAATTTCAAGCAACATCCACACTAACTTGATAGATTACATAACATAAACAATTAATTTATGCACAAAATCAACCCAACAACTCATGTAGAATAACAAATTAAAAGCTTAAAAATCAATAGTTAAGTATGAATACGGAATTAACTTGTCTAGAGTGTGGCTGTGCGGTGGCTGGAGACTGGAGTGCGGTGGATGGACGGTGCGGCGGCAGGTTGGCACACAGGTAGCAGCGGTGGCTGGCAGTGGCAGATTACCCATTGAAGAGAGAGAAGCGTTTCTCGCTGCGATTTTTTTTCCGTTGTTAATTATGAGTAACTGATTCTTAGTGGAAAAACCCAAAAAACAATTCACCATTTTCGCGGTGATTGATTGTCTTTATTTTATTTATTTATTTATTTTTTGAGATAAAAGTTCCACAGTAATTTTAATTTTTTTTTAGTTTTTAAGAGAGTTCTACTTTTTATCTCTTATTATGAGTATATGAGGTTTTTTTATTTCAACTATTAAAGAAAAAAAGTGAATTTTTTTATAACTATGTATAGAAGAAAAAGGTTTAATTTTTTTTTTAATAAGGATAATGGTCTAATTTCTATCTCTTAACGAGTTTTATGTCATGATTTCTATTTTTCTTATAAAGTACTCTGTGTATTTTGAATATTTGATAGGTAATTAGGTAAAGGGCACCTTCTACCAATGCCAATCAATGCTCAACTCCTTGTAAATTATTTTGATCAATGTCTCAATGAGTTATAAAGGTTAAATAACTTCATATTATTTATAAAATAATGCGGCATATTGATTAGTTTTGAAAACGATAGTAACTTGCCCTATATTAAATTAAATCAGTTTTAAATCATATATTCATATCTAAGCTCCCTATTTCTGGTCAAGATATGCCAATTATAGGAATATACAATTTTATCCAAAATTATCAAGATAAATATGCGGGCTTCTAAAATAATCTTCTAATTAAGAGACATAATTGATAAACCAATACAAGGTGAAATTCAAATAGAGTTGTAAATGATCTACCTGTACCAATTAGGTTTCAAACCTAATAGTATTGTACTTAAAATCATATAAACATGATGAGCCTAAATCATTTCATTCTACAACTAACTTATTTTACCCAAATCGCTTATAATTAACCTGCCACAAGTTTTAACTCAAATTTTATTGTTTATAACCCACCAAAAGTTTAACTGAAATCATATAAACCCGGCCACCCATTAGACCCGTTTTTACCTATAAGTCTATTACCCATCATACCCAAATTATTTACAACGAACCCACAACCTGTTTAACCCTAACCACTTTAGTGTGACTCATATTATATGGTACATTCAGTTGTCGATAATTCAACACCAATTTGATTTAAAAATAATAAGTTGATAGATAATGATAAGAATGAAAATGATAATGATACGATGACCCATAAATGACTTAATGTGATAACTCAAAGCCCCTTAAACCTAAAATCATTGACACGTTTGGTATTTTGTTTTTTAAAAAAAAGTTAAATACAAATTTTGTTCAATAGTTTTTTTTCCTTTATCAAATACAATTTTTTTTTATAATTATATATGTTGTTAAATAGGTATTATAATAATATAATGCTTTTATAATATAAACTTTTATATTTTTATATAGACAACAATTTGATTGTTGTTATCTTGTAGGGGAACATATGAAATAAATGTTGTCTTATGTAAGAGAAGAGACTACATTTAATAATATTGTTGTCTAACATACTCTAAAGCAACACTTTTGCAACCGTTGCATTGTCATGTACTATAGATTGGTATGATTAAGGTAACAAATAAGAATTGTTGCCATTTCCTACAAAAGACAACATTTGTTATTTTGTTACAATTTTATGTGTTGCCTATTCTTATGTTTTTTGTAGTGTTGGGAGCTCCCTTCTCTATAATTTAACAAATTCAAGTTTGGGGACACTATTAAAATCAACTTTGTTCCAGATATGCTCCGACAACCTATATCAAGGATCTGCAAAAACCCAATCATTTAGCCAAGCACCTACACAATCAATGCAAGTTAGCTAACTTCGAGGTTTGTCTAGGAATAACCACTTTGATGACAAAGTCAACTACGGTTTCAAGAACATAAGAGAAAAGAAGAGAAGAAGAATGATAAAGAGAGAAGAAGAGAGAGTTTTTAGAATTTTTAGAATATATTTATTACCTTGTAAATGAGGAAATTAACGAGTATTTATAGGAAGATTAACTTGGCCACGTGGTTGTATTCAATGCCGCAAGTGGCAAGTGTCCACGTGTTTGAAGCAACCAGCCACGTGGGTGATTTTAAGGTTGTGTATTTGCGATATGGTCATATTGTCGTTATATAAATTGGTTACCAAGGTCTGACTTAACTAATTCGGATCCGTTATTTGTTATATCGGCACCGATATCACCTTACACAAACTCGATTGTGGCATGAAATATTCTTTGAAACTTTGACGACTACACTTGCTAAATCTTTGGGTATTTAAAAGCTATCAAAGGAAGGTTAAAGCTTAATAGATTGACTAAATGATGCTTTCAAAAAATAACACAAAAAATGATTGATTAAATGACAGAAATTAGATAGATCTTCTTTTGGTGACCCATTAAAATCTACTTGTATGTACTAATTTATGTGATGCTAACCTAACGGGAAAAAATCATCAAATTTAAAAATGACTGAACCATCATAATATCATATATAGGACCCATCAACTATTTCCCCCACATCCAACCAATTGAAGACGAAAGGCAAAGGACAGGCAAAGTTTCAAAGAAGAAGGACAAGCACAAATTTTGTGAATTGTGATGCCCACTTCATTATTTCTCTATCGGCTTACGAATGACTCCATTGTATTTTTGACATGTTGACAATTTTTTTAAAACGCAAAAATTGGTGCTCCATGTGATAATTTGATATTTGGGCTTCAACCAACACAAAAAAGGTTCATATCTTTTGGTACATCTATAACCACCGCCACAAAATGGAACAATAGTAGAATATACTCGGATTTTCAAGAGATTTAAATTAATTTTATTTCCTATTATATTAATCAAACGAAAGTATATTAGAAGTGTAAATCATAGAAAATTCATAAGACAAAGATTATCACCATCTTAGGGCTTGTTCTCATACATTTATTTTCAGTTCAGTTCAGTTCATCTTCTAATTTCCTTCTCTTATAAAATATTTATTTCAGCTCAGTTACGTTCAATTCAGTTCAGTTCAATTCAGTCTATGAGAACATGCTCTTATTTATCTTAATCTCTAACTAATTGATCATAAGAGTTACCATCATACTAGAGAAAATATGCAATAGGACATTTGTTTTCACATAGATTGAGTGAATTGAACCATTACCATACATATATACATGGAGTAAGTTTAGATAGGATTATCTTAAATTAATTTTCAAAATGAGTAAACTAAAATAATAAAACTCTAACACAAAGTATCAAAAATATCGTGTCTAACCGTTTAAAAAAAAAAAAAAAAAAATCCCGTGACAAAAAATAGTAATGTCACTCTCATCTTGCAGCAGGTCACTAGACTTGCTACCATTCAAAACTTTGTCACTGATAATCTTCTTTCCCAAAAAAAAAAATATTAAAATTAAATTAAATAATCTACATCCAAGATTCCAAGTGTATGTAATAATCGTATAACACGTAGGTCCAAAAAAATTAAAATATAAATAACACTCAAACTATACAATATTAGTTCATCTGTTAATAAGAAACTGTCAACTACAAAAGTAAGATTATAAAAAAACTTTCCTCAAAAACATTCTTTTATATTCAAAAACAGCAGGAAACTTAAATAAATTAAAGTTACAAATGATTAATTAATTAAATATACTACAACTAGAACTGGGTAAGCAGACATGACAACCATGAAGCACATGACAATAATAAGGACAGAGTACTTCAACATGGGAAGTTAGCCAAACGCAACCTCAATCTAGGCCCACTTAGAATTTTCTAACATTCATACAAAAAATATCTTAAAAACTTTTTAAACAAAAGTTTCATTTTCCAAAAGCAAGCAAATATATATGTCCGTTTTTAAATAAGGAAAAATTAGAAATAATAATCCCAACTTTCATCAATTTTGGTAGAATAATCCCAACTTTAGATTATACTGGAATAATCCGAACTTTAAGGGGTGTTCTTTTTCTTCAATCCCAAACCGGTCAACAAAAGTCAATGACCTACTATATCAAGTCATTTGACACTTGGCAAGCTCTGATTGGTCCAAAAATTAAAAAAATAATAATAATTAAAAAAAGAAAACCAAAAAATCAGAAAACCTAGCCAACCCCCACCCACCGTCCCCTTCCTCTTCCCCCACCATCATAGCCAGACCGCCACCTCTCCCCTCTCCGGACCGCCGCCTATCCCCCACCCCTTGCGTCGCCGTTAGGGGTGTCCATAATTCGGATAAAAACCGAAATCCAATCCAATCCAAACCGAATTATCAATTCGGATCGGATCCGAACTTTAAATCGGATCGGATCGGATTGAGATTTTTTGAAAATTCGGATTTTCGGATCGGATCGGATTGACCCTATTCGGATCCAATTAAAACCGAACACCGAAATTTAGTTACCAACATTTATATAATGGTCTGCTGTAGTTTATAATTGGGCCTTTAAAATTTAGCCCAAATACAGACTATATAACTAAAAACCCTAAATTTGCCTCTTTCAGTCTTCATTACTCCTCAAGACCTCAACGCCTCCTGACTCCCTCATTCCCTCAACTTATCAAGCGCTCTTTCTTCATCATCTATTCATCTCATGAAAATTTAAATCAAATCATTCCTTATTCTGATCTCACAATCCTAAACCACTTAAGGTAATTTGCTACCCTTCTTCTATTGTTTTTTTATTATTATTATTTTTTTTGTTGAATTTCAACTAAATTTTTTTAATTTATTCGTAATTATACTTGCAGAGTTGCAGTATGTCACGAGTCTCACGCAAAGGGGGGGTTGAACCTAATAATGTTGAAGCTAATAATGCTGAAAGTAATGTTGATGTTTGGAGGAAGTTGAGCAACTTGAAGAAGGTGATTGCTAAATCTTTTTATTTTCTTGTTTTAATTATGTATTAATATTGTTATTGATTTTAATTCTAATTATTATTTGTTCTTTATTTTTTCTCTCAATATCAAGATTTGTGCAAGATATCCATTGCTGAGCCTGAAACAGTTGAGGTTTTAGACGACTAAGCTTCTGCCTTGATTAAAGAATGCTGGTGGGCTGTTTTTCCTGCTGTTTGCTGCTGTTCGTTGCTGATTTTGCTGCTGTTTGCTGCTGATTTTGTTGTTGTTTGCTGCTGTTTTTGCTGCTGTTTGCTGCTACTTTTCTTCTTAAGTTGTTCCTGCTAGCTTTTTTGTTGTAGTGAACTCTTAGTGTTGCTTTTAAGTTGTACTATTTATTTTGAACAATTTAATTAGTCTTGATGTTAAATAATTTATGTTAATCTTGACTACCGTTTTATGTTATCGTATTAGTTTATTAGACGTTATAAATCAACTTAATTTAATTCGGATTTCGGATCGGATCCAAAATAACCGAATTTTAATTCGGATTGGATCGGATTGGATTGGAAGAGTAATTCGGATCGGATCGGATTGAAAAAATGAAAACCGAATTATAATTCGGATCGGATTGGATTTGGCCTAAATCCAAACCGAAAACCGAATGGACACCCCTAGTCGCCGTTTCCCCCCTTCCCGAAACCCCTTCCTATTCCCCCCACGCAACCAACGAAACCCCAATTTCGCAGCCAACGATACCCCAAAACGCAGTTGCCGAAACCCCTGTATCGCAGCCAATGATACCCCAAATCGCAAATTCAAGGCTGTTTTGCAAATTTAGGGGTGATGTTTAGGTGATTTCGGGATTAAGGGAGTGGTTTCAAGTGAGTTTCGTGACAGGTGCCGACCGGCGTTCGTGGCTGGGAAATTGAGAGGAGAGAGAAAATGAAAAGGGGTTAACGTTTGGCCGGATTTCGTGAGTGGTGGCCGGATTTCGGGGCTGGTGGATGAATTTCGTTGATGGTGGTTGGGTTTCTTGGCTGGCCGGATTTCATGGCTGGTGGCCGGCGTCCATGGTTGGTGGTCGAATTCAAGGATTTTCAGTTTTTTTTTTTTTTTTTTGTTTTTTTAATTAAATTTTTTTAACCACTTAATTTGTTACACGTGTCACTTTAACAAAAAAAAAATAATAAAATTAACTCATTCAACCGGTAACCGGTATTTGGGATTGAAGAAAAAGAACACCCCTAAAGTTCGGATTATTCCAGTATATATTAAAGTTGGGATTATTCTACCAAAATTGATGAAAGTTGGGATTATTATTTCTAATTTTTCCTTTAAATAATTGTAATTCATTCTCCATAAATGGATTAAAGTGTTCCACTTCTTCATATCGGGTTATTTTAAGGTAAGGTGATTTCAGGTTCAGAATAGGTTAATTTTTTGGGTCGCACTTTGAACAGCCCTTTTTTGCACATTTTCTTTGGGTTATTTCGGAATATAAGAGTTATGGACGGACTTTTGGTCATGTCCAGTTTTGCTAGCTCTACTTGAAAATACCCTCTTCTGTTGACAACACTAGTAAGTGAGGAATGACGCAGAAACCTTAATAGAGAAGGCAATTAGTGGTATACGAATACAACAGCAATAATTCTTCCTATCCAGCGTAATATTCTATACTACAGCTGTCTGAAAACATCTTCCATCTACCAGGACGCTTAGAATGAACAACTCCCAGCAAACTAACAGATGGATTGTTCTTCTTCTTCTAATTTGGTTTATTCTTTTCTTTTTCGCTTTCTTTGCTGGGAAAAGGGGGGCAAAGGGGTTGATCATAGCTTGTACGGAGTAGCTTACAATCATCGAACATGAACATTGTAAAGGGTAAAGCAAGAACGGAAAATTAAAAATCAACGAATTGGATAAATGAGAACTAAGCCGGAAGAATCCATAGAACACAGTATAGCAAAGACAGGAGGTGAAAGAATATACGAATATATTAGTCTAAAACCACAACACAAAACTATCTATCGCTCCAAACAGCCTCTCAGCATTTCCTCAATCTAAAAGAGTATATGAGATTAGTCATGCCATACCAAGCTAGCTCCTCCAGGCATGATCCAACAGGAAGTTCCCTCTATAAGTAATTGGATATGTACCAATTTTCCATACAAAACCGAGCCCCAGGAATTAGATATGTACAGAACTCCCAAAAACTCCGATTGACCAATGTGATACCTCAAACATCACAGAGAAAAAAGTTCTGGTCAAATGTATCTCGGAATACCACCCTAACATAGGTCAAACCAGCCGCATCAGAAAACCAAAACCAGCCGCATCAGGCTCTCACTCGCTTTCTCTGACACAATTTCCAGGCAACAGGAATTTATACTTATCAGCATTCTCCAAAAGATACGATGGTAGATGAACAGCAGAATAAGAATGAGGGACAGGCCCCATCTTTCCGATTATCTCCTTAAACGTGTATTCCTCGGGTAACATATCAAACAAGTCAGCCCCTTTGCAGATTACATTCTGAATTCTTTTGGGGTTCAAGTAGTGAGAAAACCTCACTCTGTCACTGTGGCTATAAGCTTTCATCTTGAAGATAAACTCACTTATACGGCGGAAGCAAAAGCTGCAATGCCACCCAGCATCAGCCAACTGGGTATCAGTTTGCCTGAAATGAGCATACCTCGTCTTCCCTGTCTGATATTTGTGTATCGAAGCCCTCCAACTGTTGTTATCCACAAGAAATTCAAACGAGTACAAATAGTTCTTTAGCTGCAAATGAAGGACCTCAGGGGTATCATCACACCACCTTAACAGATTTATGGTATGCCTACTAGGTATCTCATCAACATCAGACATTATCAATAAATCATCATCTGAAATACCCGCAATTCTCAGGAGTTGATCCAATGCAACACGCTGATACGCTTCCTCAACAAACGGATTCTCACCCTTAATGAACCGACCCCCAATAGTCCCATAAGTCAAACGAGGCTCAACAAATTTGAACTGATCTCTATTAGCAGCAAACACCAGAGGCTTTGGCAACCCTGTGAATGTAGAGTTCGACTCAAGAAGCACAAACTGTGTAATGTAAGGGTACAGCTCCTGCCACCTTATATTGAGAACGTCGACCTCATTGCTGAACAGAACAGCATCATAAACTCGTCTTGGGTACTCACGAACCCCCCAACCGTGAAGCTTACAAAGATTTTCCATGGTCACATTTTCATTGTAGTAGTGTGGAATAACATTGAAAGGTTTTGGTGGTTTCTCCCACAACGGTCGGAGAAAATATGTTATTTTCTGGCCATGTATATAGATACCCAAGGTGCACATCGGAACGATCAAGAACAAGAACAAACAGACCTTCAAATCGATCCCTCGAAGAACACAGCATAATCTAGACATGCTTGATTTGCTTGACTGCTAGAAGATAAACAGAACATAGTTCATAAGTAACTGAGCAATCAACACCATATCTTAAATTTCAGATTCAAAAAAAGCATATACCAATTTCTTCATACTCAACAAATCCAATCCTAATTGTTTATACCATTCAAAATTGGTGTTCTTTATTGTTATATAAGCAACATTGAAATGGAATATTAATCATACAAATTGCAAAATAAAACACAGAATTCAATAGTTTCAAAGAGAAGCATTGAAATTACCAGAAGAAACCCAATTCAAAATATAATTAAAACCAAATAGATCTATAGAGGTGTATACTAATCAGCGATACATATTAAAAATGTCATTAATTCAATTAAACCTAAAATGAAAATTCAAAGATGTTCTGAAGAACATTCAAAAGATTCACAAATACCCAGATGAAAAACTACTCAAAAATCAACAAATTAATCAGAAATCAAGCAAATTCAATCAAACAAATTAAGGGATTCATTCAAATAAATCCAATAATGTGAAGAAAATTCAGATCACCAAAAAAAATCCCAAAATATAGAGAGAAAGTAATTACCTGGCAACAACAATCTTTGCACAAACTATCGGTTTTTTTGGAACAATAATGGCCACCTTGTTCAGCCATCAACAACATTTTCCCTGCTATATCTTTCGCATTACCCGTTTTTGTCGACATCACAACAAATTTATAATTATTTTTCCAATCAAATTTAACCCAAAAATTTCAGGAAAAAAAAACCAAGAAATTCCAGATAAAAAAAATATATATAAATCCCAGAAATCTCTCAGTTTTTATCTCTTCTATCCAACAAAAATTTCCCAACTTTTTTCAATAATTTTTCCAATGAACAAAATCTGGAACAAAAAAATAAAACACAGATTGGCGAAATTACAGGCGATTGGTTTTTCCAGAAATGCTGAAAACTAAGGAAAAATATATAATTGTGGTTATATAAGTAATTTAAGGGGAAAAAAAAAGATGAATAATAATAAAAATATAGTTCAAGAGAAAAAAAGGGGAAGAGGGTTATGTGGCTAAATATAGGTGATAATGGGGCGCAGTTGTTAAGACTTTTTTTCAGGCTTTTTTAGAGAGATAGCCGTTTTCCTTCTGTTTTTTTTTTAATTAATATGAATATCATATATTATACGATTAATTTATTTTTTGATATATTTTACTATAATGTGACGAAGCTAACTGTTTTATAGGTGTATGAAATTTGTGGATTAGTGATATAACCAAGGGTATTTTGGTCAATAAAATTGACTAGGATTTTTGCCAAGTTTATAATAACGAGTCCAAAAGACGCGTTTAGAAGAGTTTGCGAGTTATTGGATTGACTGACTCAATCCACGGGGTAGTGTAACGGAAACTTAATGATGATGGTGAGGTTGAGGTTTACTTAAGAGTTGTGGAAATTTTAGGAACTTTTTGTTTTGTACTTGTTGTATGGATTTGATTGGTATGAGTAAATTACCTTTGCCATTCCTTTGTCAATTGTCATGTTACTACTCTCTCTCTTATCTCTTTTTTAAGGCCGTAATTTAATGAATTGTTAGATACAGTTTGTTCTCACCGTGTAAAATTTATGTTATGATGTATAATGATTTCTAAAAATGAAATCACAAAATATATTTATAGGTTATTAGTAATGTCTTCATTGTATTAGCTAATCCAAAATTAATATTACAAATTTAGCACCTTTTTTAACTTAGAAAATATATTTTGTCATCACCATAATGTTACAAGTGTGTGCTGGACTAGGTTATGCTCATTTTATTTGCTTGTCAAAATAAAATTGCTTGAATTTAGGTGTTATGGTATAAACTTTTTTAACACATAAGCTTTTGATCAAATTGATCATTTATAGTGGGTAATCAAAAGGAAAATTAGAAGCTGTGTTTTATCTAGCCTCTATTCACTCTCTAAAACCCTAGCCTTCATTGTTGAATTTTGGAGGGGCTTCCATCGATTTTTATTGGTGGAAAGCTCCAATTGTTTGTTTTTGTGTACTTTTTCTATTGTTTTAGGTTTATAATAATTCTTCCTCTTCTAGGAGGAATATTTCTCCCTCGAAAGACAGGGTTTTTTTTCCTCTTTAGGAGGATTTGGCTCCTTCGAAAGACCGGGTTTTTCTTCTCTCTTTTGAGGAAGGATTTTCTTTTTTATTCTATGGATTGTTATAGAGTTGTTTCATGGGTAAAATTTTGTACGGGATCGAAAAAGAGGTTAATATTTCGATTACAATCTAGCGAATCAGACGGAAATTTTCTGCACGGCTACAACATATCGATAGACCCCCTCGCCGATGAAGGCTGTAAATCACAGCGATATGAAAGAGGGTATGAATAGTGTACGATTTGCAATAACGGATGTTGTATGACTTTATTTATGAATCAATTTTATTTCCAAAAAAAAAAAAAAAGGATCATTTATAGTCGTATATATCCAATTTGTATGGTCTATATTAATCTATATCTATGTCTTCTATACGTATATTAAAAAGAGTTTCTAAAACAAAATTTGTGCCGCATGTCACCTTTAAACACTATAATGTATCATGCTTATTCCAAGACTTGAACTCGAGACCAACAAGTATTAAATTACAAGTCTTACCATCTTAGCTATTCATTCATTATGTTTTTATCTAACAAAATTATACTTTAGTTGGATAAGATATAATTAGTGTTTACTAATCTTTTTTCAAGGCATGAAATTTCAAAATATTTATCAAAACACTAAGAAAAGACAGTCAAACATAATTAAACTAAATAAGTACAAACTAGCATCTTGGAGCATTGCTCAGGCTACACACTAGTTTGATATAAGTCTACTACAAATAAATTTAATTTGTTCTTATCAAACATAAGTATCAGTAAAATAAGAATGAGTGTGAATCCGACTCACCTACATTTAATATTTTTTTTAAACTTTAACTTGCATTGTAAATGTGGGTGCAGAAGATCATCCTTGTGCGACATAAACGTTCTCCTTTGCTCAAGTGTGTGGGGTTAAGTGACGTTGAGAACATTAACACCCCTACCCCTTTTGTGTTTTGTCACAAAAAAAGAATACACTTTGTAAATAACAGCAACTTTTATCCCTTTTATCTTTGGTGTGAAAAATATGACTAGTACATGTACAATGTTATTTACTCTTTTTCTCTCATAATAATAATGGCAAAACATGCTTTGTAAATACAACAGTAATAAAAAGAGTCAATCAGATATGACTAACTAAGTAATTAGTGCATGAAATTATGAGAGGAATAAGCTGAATGAGGCCTTCTTGTGGGTAGGCTCCCTTCCACTTCTCTCGGAGAATATTCTGTTAAATCATAATAAATGGTGCAATTCTTGTTCTTAGAAGAGAGGTATAATCGTACCATGCATATAGTATAAAGATATGACGTTGGCATATAAAGCTATATATCCGAGTTGTTGCAATGAACATTGAAGCGTTACAATGCGAGTTATTATACAATTTATCTAATACCAGGCCCGTAGAAGGCCATGTGCAAGGTGCCCCTTAGCACAGGGCCCCCAATTTAAAAGGGCCCATTTTTTTCCAATTATTATTAAAAAAAAAAAAAAAAAAAACACAAATATCTTGTTTATTCCGCCACAAACAGCAAAGAGGAAGGAGAACTGGAGAACAGGAGAAGCAATCAAGCAACCACGATTCACGCATTCAACATTTCAACTTTCCCAATTCCCATTCAATCAATTCAACCTTCCATATTAATTTCTCCATGTTTCCAATTTCCTCCATAATTACATCAATCAACTTCTATGGAAAATTGTATTGCATATTTTCCCATTCAAGGAATTTCAACGGAAAAAAAAATAAACTCATTCAAGAAAACAATTTCAATATTCCGAATTTCTTGTATTCAAACGGTAATTATTTTCCCCTATATATGGGTTATCTTCCATTCAATCATCTTCATCCTGTCATCCATCTAATCCCAATTGATACAATTATACTTTATACAAAATCAAAAACGAATTGAAGGGTTGAAGCAATTTTTTTTTTGCTTTTGAGGGGAATGAATTGAAGCAATTGAAGTCATCGATTTTAGGTAAATTTTTTATTTTTGTTTTTAATTATTTCTGGGTTTGATAATTTCAATTGAAGCAATTTTTAGTTCATTTTTTTTTTGATATTTCGGCCCTGCTAACTGCTGTGAATGAATCGTGTGTTGTGGTAAATTTCTGATTTTTGTTTTTAATTAATTCTGGGTTTGATAATTTCAATTGAAGCAATTTTTAGTTCAATTTTTTTTTTTATATTTCGGCCCTGCTGACTGCTGTGAATGAATTGTGTTGTGGTAAATTTCTGATTTTTGTTTTTAATTAATTCTGGGTTTGATAATTTCAATTCTCAATTGAAGCAATTTTTAGTTCATTTTTTTTTTTTGATATTTCGGCACCTTCAGTTTCAATCATGGAATGCAGTCTGCAGAAGCCCACAAATCAGATCAACAGACCACGATTTGGAATTTGCTCATTACTTTGATTCAAGGCTCAAACATATTAACTGAGCGGCTGAAAATTTAAGCACACAAGGTTAACTTTAGGCTTTAGCAATCGATAGTATGGTTTATTTTACAGATTTTGCCTCTCCAACTGACTGCTGTGAATCAGTTAATGAATTGTGTGCTGTGAATGAATTGTGTGCTGTGAATGAATTGTGTGCCGTGAATCGGTGAATGAATGAATCTTCATTGTTATTTTTGATTTATTTGTTTTTAATGTCAATTGAAGCAATTTTTAATTTTTGATTTTGTTTATACTCTTCTGTATCTAACGCAATTTTATTTTTTGATTTTTGAAGGTCCAAATTGGTCGTATTCTTTTGAACAAAGATTGAGAATCAAAGTTATCGAGTAATTCGCCAATTTGTCCAATTGAATGAAATAAAGCTTCTGCTTTCCAGGTTTTTTCAATCCATATATATGATACTGTAATTTTTGTTTTTTTTTTTGCGATTTTGAGATTATGCCTCCTAGTAAGTATGAATCTGGGTCTCAAAAGCGTAACAAAAAGAGAAAATTGGAAGGGCCCCTTTTTCGATTTGGAACAGGGCCCCCAAAATCAATGCTACGGCCCTGCAAACGGTAATTATTTTCCCCTATATATGGGTTATCTTCCATTCAATCATCTTCATCCTGTCATCCATCTAATCCCAATTGATACAATTATACTTTATACAAAATCAAAAACGAATTGAAGGGTTGAAGCAATTTTTTTTTTGCTTTTGAGGGGAATGAATTGAAGCAATTGAAGTCATCGATTTTAGGTAAATTTTTTATTTTTGTTTTTAATTATTTCTGGGTTTGATAATTTCAATTGAAGCAATTTTTAGTTCATTTTTTTTTTGATATTTCGGCCCTGCTAACTGCTGTGAATGAATCGTGTGTTGTGGTAAATTTCTGATTTTTGTTTTTAATTAATTCTGGGTTTGATAATTTCAATTGAAGCAATTTTTAGTTCAATTTTTTTTTTTATATTTCGGCCCTGCTGACTGCTGTGAATGAATTGTGTTGTGGTAAATTTCTGATTTTTGTTTTTAATTAATTCTGGGTTTGATAATTTCAATTCTCAATTGAAGCAATTTTTAGTTCATTTTTTTTTTTTTGATATTTCGGCACCTTCAGTTTCAATCATGGACTGCAGTCTGCAGAAGCCCACAAATCAGATCAACAGACCACAATTTGGAATTTGCTCATTACTTTGATTCAAGGCTCAAACATATTAACTGAGCGGCTGAAAATTTAAGCACACAAGGTTAACTTTAGGCTTTAGCAATCGATAGTATGGTTTATTTTACAGATTTTGCCTCTCCAACTGACTGCTGTGAATCAGTTAATGAATTGTGTGCTGTGAATGAATTGTGTGCTGTGAATGAATTGTGTGCCGTGAATCGGTGAATGAATGAATCTTCATTGTTATTTTTGATTTATTTGTTTTTAATGTCAATTGAAGCAATTTTTAATTTTTGATTTTGTTTATACTCTTCTGTATCTAACGCAATTTTATTTTTTGATTTTTGAAGGTCCAAATTGGTCGTATTCTTTTGAACAAAGATTGAGAATCAAAGTTATCGAGTAATTCGCCAATTTGTCCAATTGAATGAAATAAAGCTTCTGCTTTCCAGGTTTTTTCAATCCATATATATGATACTGTAATTTTTGTTTTTTTTTTTGCGATTTTGAGATTATGCCTCCTAGAAAGTATGAATCTGGGTCTCAAAAGCGTAACAAAAAGAGAAAATTGGAAGGGCCCCTTTTTCGATTTGGAACAGGGCCCCCAAAATCAATGCTACGGCCCTGTCTAATACGAATGCATGAATCTAATTAGAGATATCGGAAATGTAGAAGATAGCATCTTAAATCGTATAAAGACCATGAATGAGAACCTCCTCTTTGAAATTATTGGAAAATACCATCCAGAAGATCTAATCTAATTTGAACTTATTAGACCATTTAAATTTTAGTTTAGTTTTTAAATAGTTAAAGAACTTTATTACAGAGTATTGTGTATTAGAACTAATTTAGCCGGCCTTATTCCAAGCTCACATTTGTTTGCATTAGAACTTGGAAGTTTAATACCTATCTTTTAAAAAAGTATGTATGAGAATACACATACACTTATGAATATTGGGAGATCCTTAAAATATTTGTTTATTACTTATATGCCTCTATTAATTAATATTATAATATGATGTTAATTGTCTCTAAATATAATACTACCTCCGGTCCAAATTACTCGCAACTTTGGGGTATTATTTGTGAAATATAAAATATTTCAAAGTTGCAAGTAATTTGGACCGGAGGTAGTAAGTTATTTCCTATAATACTGTACTATTCATATATTACTATTCAAAAATATATTACGGAGTAATAGTATTTAATTTGGACAATTATTACACGCCCTCTAAAATGTTTTTTTATTACTTGTACTTATTTGTCATCATTTACAATAATTATATTTTTAAAAACTCTTAAGAATAATATACGAACATTTATACTCATAAAAATGTTTGTTTATATATTTTTCTCTCATTATATATGTTGCCAACAAATGAAAGAGCTTCCCATAAACAGCAAGCAATGACACGCGCGATACACACGTAGTCACCTAGTTATACTAATATTTCGTTTAGTAATTTGTATGTCCATAAGATCAATTGATAACATTAATTAGCTGCAGTGAATGAGCTCAATGAAGGCTTAAGCCATCTTCTAAGTACGTACCTAGTCTCTTTAAACCTTTTTGACATCTAGTGAAAGTTGATCCTAACTCTAATACTTCGTATAAGACAACAAACAGCTAAGGGGGTAATAATAATTTTCTTAAGATGTTTGTACTTATGCATTATTGTAAGCTCTTAATTATATAGCTCATTTAACATGGGATATCGAATCAGTATACCATTTGAGATTGTAGACATCTCAAAACTTATCAAATTTGACTGACTAAAACTAATATGAAAATTCGAAGTCCATGACAAGTAGTTCAAAATATTCACTTCAAAAGCGATAATGAGACTGATTGATTGAAACTATCTGTTTCAATCATCTATAATAAGATCGACCGTTCCAATTCGTTTTGACCATTATAATTAAAAGAGCATAAAGCTGCAATCTATCAACCTAAAAAAACATACTCTATTTAATTTTAACTGAAAATAATCTTCGAAACTTACTAAGGGACTGTTCTGATTTACTGAACTGAACTAAATAAAGCTGAAATGATTATTTATGAGAGAAGAAAATTAGGAACTGAATTGAACTGAAATTAAGCTGAAGATAACATACAGACCCTAAGGGCCTGTTCTTATTGACTGAACTCAGCTGAACTGAACTGAACTGAACTGAGCTGAGCTGAACTGAACTGAAATGAATATTTTATAAGAGAAGGAAATTAGGAGCTGAACTGAACTGAAATGAATTTCAACGTATGAGAACAGGCCCTAAGTTCTCATTTTGGTGAACTCCATGTTCAACAACGTCCACAATTTGGGGCATCTCCATGTTGGTCCATTATCACAACGTTCACATTTTGGTGCATCCCCACGTTCAACACAAATTTAAGCAAATTGTTTCATTCAATATCGAACTATTGGTGTACTATGCAAGTAGCTTAGCAAGAACAATGGATGAGAATGTTGTTTTGTTGAAACTTGAAATGTCTTGGAACAATAACATATCTTCGATAACTCTTAAGATCAAGTTGAACATCTATGTTTACTTTTCTTGATATACGAATTACTTGTATTAATTTTCAAACGATAATGTCATTGTAACATCACTATTATATACATATGGCATTGCCAATTGTCTCAACCAAGGCCTGTTCCTTGCATGTGATAAGGCTTCTTCCTAATTAGGATAGGGTTTGCATTGCGTTGTTATGTGTTGATGAGAATCATGCAACAATGGATGGATAATTGGATAGATAATAAATTTCTACTAATGAGTCAAAATAATTCTCAAAGAGAATAGTGATATGTATACATATAATTTAATCATAAAAATAGTGATATATGAAATTACGAAGTATAGGATATGTATGTATACATAATTACATATAATTTAATCATAAGAATAGTGATATATGAAATTACGAAGTATATTAGTATATATATACGATATTATATATGTAATCATAGATTTAATATATTATTTTCAGAACTATATAGCCTGGTACTCATTAAGTTATTAATCTAATTGCATTATGAGTAAATAGCTAGGTAAGTGTTGTGCTCACCTGATTTAGCTAACATTTAGTAAAATAAGTAAGCTACCTAACAAGATGATTTTGTTCACCTTAAGTTCAGATAAGTTTAGTTCAAGAAAAATAAGTTATCATAAGGATTACCCAAATATAAATTGCAATTAAAATAAGTTTTAATAAGGTATAATAAGTTCAGATAAAATCAGATAAGTGAAAATCAAGTATACAGGACACACAATACAAAGTACTCTGTATATACTAAAGCTAGCATTCTATTTGGATTGATGCATAATAAAAATCGATACAGTACATACATTTTTCACACAATATTGAATTAAGATGAAAAATAAGAGAAAAATATTATGTACACATAATCACAAATCATAGGAAAATATTTACTAATTCATTATTAATTTATAAAAGGAAAAATACACTTTAATATTCCCAACTATGGGCGATTTACCTACAATAATCCCAACTAACTCTTATTCTACAATAATCCCAACTATTAGGTCAGTTTTCCTCCAGCAATCCCAAATCGGTCAACAAAAATCAACAACCTATTATTGTAGGTTGTTTGACACGTGTCAGCGTGTGAGTGGTTTCAAAAAAATAAAAAAAAAACAAAAAAAAATTAAATCTGGCAGCCCTAACCACCACCGCCGCCAGCCCTAACCACCACCACCTCCTCCACCTCCTTCCGCCACACCCTAAAACACCACCTTCTCTAGCCACCCAAGCCGGAAACGACTACCACGACCAGCCGCACCCCCGAAACACCACCTAAATCGCACCAGCAGCACCCCCAAAACACCTTCTAAATCGCACCAGCAGCACCCTCGACCAGCCGCACCCCAAAAACCCTTGCCCATGAAACCACCAGCAGCCCCAAATTGCACCAAATCGCCCTGAAACCCTTGCCTCTGAACTGATTGGAGCTTGAATCCGCGACACCTCGTTGGAAACCACTCCTCACGACACCGTTGCTTTCAATTCGATAAGGCCTGAATCCTAGAGATCGAAGGCGGTGCGTGGTCGGATTTTAGCTACGGGGCTAGGGTTCGGGAAGGTCGATCTCCTGGTGGTCGGATTTGGGAATGAAGGGGTGGTTGTCGTGGCTGATGGGCTGATTTTTCTTTTTTAAAAAAAAATTAAGCCAATCATGTGCTGACATGTGGCATTTAAAAAACCAAAAAAAAAAAAGTTTACCATTTCAGTAGGTAACCGGTTTTTGGGGCTGCTGGAGGAAAACTGACCTAATAGTTGGGATTATTGTAGAATAAACGTTAGTTGGGATTATTGTAGGTAAATCGCCCATAGTTAGGATTATTAAAGTGTATTTTTCCTTTTTAAAATAGGAAAAATATGCATTCATATCAATTATCAAACCATCCAACGCCAATTTTATTTAATTGAAAGTGAACTATACAATTAGGGTCTGTTCTCATAGACTGAATTGAATTGAACTGAACTAAACTGAAATATATATTTTATAAGAGAAGGAAATTAAGAGCTGAACTGAAATGAACTGAACAGAACCTTAGTATATTGACTTTAAATCCCAATTTACACGCCAAAAACTTCAGTGCAGCGTGTGTAATATTCTATAAATTCAGATAACAATCATGTGGTAACAAAAACACAAAAAAAAATTGAGTGTACCTTGTCAATAAAAACTGTAAGAATGTCGACACTTTTGAATATTTACATAGAAATTGAGTGATCATCTTCTCTTTTCCTCAATCCATCTTGTAATCTTGTATGTGGTTGCATTGTAGATGTGAACCATTGACTTAGTCAGAACTTAATTTGCAAATCAAGATTGAGTCAAGTCAAGTCAATGCCATTTGTTTTTAATTTTTTTTTTTATAAATTTTTGTGAAACAGGAAATGTCATTAATATCCACACTTCGTACTTCATACTTTCATAGAACAAGTTATACACGGAGTTACTACAACAATTATATTCTTACGGAGTATTAAAGAGTTATTTTTCATTGATGATTTATTGCAAAGTAAACTGTGTACTTCATTTTAAAAATTTCATGCATATATAAGGGACATAATTATTAAATTGTCTTTTGATCAAATACCAAAATTTTCATTCAACTTTAAGGAGAACCAATTTAGATTTTAAACCTACTTTAAAGTATCTAAAACATTTTTCCCTAACAATTTAAATTTTGTGAAAATTATATGGTGCCGAGGCTAGCTCCCGACGATCCCTCTTATGGTATTGGTAAGGCACACATACATATAAACACATCCCTACATATTGATTGAGTCCGTTTTGTACGCGAGTCGTTGCATAACTAGGGGGTAAGGAAGTATTCGTTCTTGTTCCATTAACATCTAAGCAAGTACTTTGGCCAGTTGGCCTTTGCTAAATAATCATGCATCAATCCGCAATTAGAGGTGTACGTCATAAACACATCCAACTCGACCCGATACGAAACCGACCTGAAAAATATCTAATTCTGATTTGGACCCGAAAAAAGTTCAGCATAACTCAACTTTAAAAATTGACGCAACTCGACCCGATGTGATCATCCGTATTGACACCTCTATCCGCAACTGCTTGCATTATACTTCTTGGTAAGACTTAAGATAAGGTCCAATACAATAACAACTAAGCTATTTAGGTGTATGGACCGGTTGTTGACGTGCAAGATAATGTCGCTACACTCTAGTAAGTTGTACCAAGTAATTTCATGAGTATCATGGATTGGGACAAGAGACAAGAGACAAGAGACAAGAGACAAGAGACGATAATGTAGGTACTTAGTACAAAGTTATAAAAGCCATTAATTAATTTGGATATCAATAAGAAACTTAAGAGTAATGCATGCCATTGTTCGTTGACGCGTTTATCTTTTCAAGTGAGGCTTTGTTATGAAAAACAAAACTTTAATCTTTAATTTGTTTTTTTACTACTCCTTCCGTCCGTCCCTTAATACAAAGCCTCTTTCTAGCATTTATTACTCACATAATAAAGAGAAAGATGCTTTTTATTTAGGGACGGAGGGAGTATTAGTCAACTACACATTTGCATCCAAATTAATGACCACATGCCCATGCTATATTAGCATCAAGTACTAATTAATGATAATATGATTAATTAAGTGTCAAAAAGAATGTACGTATGGACTACGTTTTTAATTAAATGTTGAATTAGGAATTTCTATGATTCGGTAAAACCTTATGGTTTTGTGATTCCTATATAGAGAAATAAAAATGAAAATTTTATAACATTATAGGTTAAGCTAAATGATTCGATTCTATTATTGATTCGTGAGGTGTTTATTTAAAGTGCTCATACTATAGATAGAGCGCTATAAATTTGTATAATCTCACATGTGCAGGTTAATTAAAGGAAATTCCCTCTTTCTAGAAACGAAATTTGTTTTTCATAGGGGCATTTTCGTGAATAAATCAACAACTTTTTCATTATTGTGGGCAGTGGCGAAACCAGAAAATTTATATAGAGGGGCCATAATTATAAATTTTAGTTATATTTCCTACCAAAAATAAAAAGTTCATATGCATTGCTAGGAAACATGAAAATAAAAAAGAAAGATAAGAACATGAAGACAAAATGAATTAAAGTTTTGTTTGAATCCAATGAAAACAATGTAAATATTCTTTGCAAGGATCGAACACAGCTCAGCAAAAAAGTTCTACACTAATTGAACCCCAAAGAAACCAACTTTGCCAAGTTTACAATTACATTTTATTTAACAATTAATAAACTTTACCATTTACAGGGGTGGCCATGGCTACCCCCAGCCACCCCTAATTCCGCCACTAATTGTGAGCTCCACAGTTGAATAAAATTGTTGGTTTATTTACGAAAATGTCATATGAGAAACAAAAAATCTAATTCTCACCATACGAAACTGGGACATCCTCGTTAATTAATATGCCATTTGTTTGGTTGGTTGGACTTGCATGACTTGTGCATTGCTATACATTTGTAATTTCCACTACAAGAAAATAACCTTTTCGTAGCGATTATTTTAACCTTTAGTATCGATGGTAATTGCAACAAAAAGCTTTCCCAACGAATGCTCATTCGATACAATATCCGCCGTTGCCTTAGCCTTTAGTAGTGGTTTTCAATATCGCTGGGGTTGGCCTCAATAATCGATACGAAAAACTACATCCAATCGTGGTGATTATTGTATCGATTACAATCGCTATAAATGTTTAACTCATTTTCTTCAAAAAAAAAAAAAAAAAAAAAAAACGAAAAAACATGCGTATGATCTTTACAAGATTCGAACATGTAACCTCAAACTCTTATATTAAATGTTTCACCAATAAGCTATGACATATTTTATGTACTCTTTGTCAAACAATATTTATATATCTAGTGTTGAAAAGGCTTTTCGTATCGATTTTTAGGATTTAGTGGCGATTGTAAATGATACGATTTCTCAAAATTATATAAATGTGTAAAAATAGTGTGGATATGTATTATTATGTTTTCCGTATCGATTTTATATGGAAAAACCATGGCGATTGTAAAAATGATACGACATCCTTAGTTATTTCACAAACATACTTGCATATTGTAGCGAATGTACAATCGCTACGAAATAATCGCTACGAAAAATGATTTTTCTTGTAGTGTTCACATATGTGCTTAGTACTGTTATTACCAACTTACCATACCATGCATCATTTTCTCCACTTCGAATGACCAAAATTTTCCATCAAACTCTTTGTGGGTTTGAGGAATTACATTTTCACCCTTGCCGTAAACTCTCTACATTTTTCTTTTTTGGTGTCATGTGTTTTTAGTCATCCCTTCTTAATTTTTTTTTTTTTTTTTTTTTTTTTTTTTTTTTTTTTTTTTTTTTTAATTTTTGACAAAATCCCTTCTTAAATCTTGATTACAAAAGCCTTCCATTTTTTTTTTTATTGACAAAAGTTGCACTTTTTCATTGTTATTATTGTCATTATTTATTTATTTTTTGTGTCGTAAGTAGTTCAAATCTTCTCACCAATTGAAAGATTTGAAACAATTCAGGTACACTTACTGATTGACTAAATTGACATGTACACTTTATCAAGTATAACCCATACAATAATATAGAGTTACTTAGCTGTTGGATTAGTCGATCACCAATATATAATGTCACCTATTCAATCTTGTATACTTGTATATATTATGCATTATATTTATGCCCAACCACTCCCGCAAGTACGTAAAAAAGAGGGTTAAATTAAGGTTATGATTCCAAAAGATTAATCAATTTTAGTTTTGAAAATATTAATTTATGTAGGTAGAAAGCTAATCAATGTATTTTAATGAAAGACTATCATATGGTTGGCAGGGTGGGAATCTAGGACGCAAGGCCAAACCATGCAAAAACAAGCACTTTCATTATTTACTTTTTCAAATTAAGAGCATATATCACCATGTGATCTCTCATCACCTTCTTTTTCAAATCAAACCGTACTTCACGTTTATCTTTATAATTTTTCTTTACAATTACTTAGCTTCAATTTGATTTGTTAGTGTTTTTGGCTTTTTTGTATTTTTAATTATATCAAAATAATTGTGAAACGACTTTTGTTATTACTAAGAAGATATTTTATAATAATTATAACACTTTTTATTTTATATGCATGATTTATTATAACAAGGCTTGCGAAATATAAGTAAGTAAACCATCCCTAGTTAAAATAGTTAGTTATGATATGATCATTATATTATTGAAATTATATGGAGTATATCCATTATTTATCAAATATGCAAGCGAATATGAGATCCTTAATTGATAGATTATGTATAAACGAAATAATATCATGGTTTAACCATTAGCTTAAACTTTTGGTTGAAGGCTAGGATTAATTTATATACTCTATCATATTAAAGGATGGATCATCTCAACAACCAAGATCTGTTTATATGTTTAATCACGCCCTCCTCACTTGAGAGCACTTTGGGGTTAAAATGTGTATGCACCATAGACCTCCTCATACCTAGCGCAAAATATTTCACTTAATTGAAAGAAGTGATCGGATGGATATAAAAATTTGAACTTGAATCCATGTTAAAGTACTAACTCAACCAAAAACCTTATCTAATATGATGGTATCGAGGCTAGTGTACTATGACACAAAGATTACGAACACATCAAATAAATATTATCTATCTACTCTTCCTTTTAAGTGGAATTTTAAGTGTTGGGTATAGCTGGGGTTCATGTCACATCCACATTTCAAACCCAACAAGCTCTCATATCAGGGTACATGTCTCAACCATTAGTTTATTAGGTTTTTTGTTGAGTTGATCCTCTAACAATGGTCTTGCATGGAAATTCAAAATGTATGCATATATATACATACAACAAAATTTATACTTTTATTTAATTTGTATGAGTAGTATATCTATATTGATTCCTTAATTACATATTTGTATTTGATTTTACTTTGAATCAATCAAAGAATTAAGTAAAAAAGGCTTCCAAATTCAACTTTTGTAGAACATTGTGTCACCAATTTAAGAATATGAACGCATGAGGTTTTTTTTTTCCCCCCCTTAATCTATAAGTAATAGTAAAATGACATCCCCGTATTTTTTTTCCGATCCTCTTCTTCCGGGTGAGATAAGTTTTATGAACTCGAGGCATTTTAATTTAAATAAAAAGGTCAAAGATTAACCATAACTCAATAACATAGATTAACCTAAAATATTTACAACGGTCAACTAACTTCACAAGTCATTCACAATTACGATTAAAAGTTATATGATTAAACCAGTAAAACTTTTCCTAAGCGAGTCTTTTTTTCATGTGATTTCCTAGCTAATCCTACTAACTAAAAAGAGGAAATTGAGGTGTTAGATAGATAATTAGATACTGTTCTATTGACAATCAACTTTCGAATAACTTTTGATTTTCATGACATGGGAACTTTTGACTACTAGTCTACTAGTAATAAATTTTATATACGACTAATAACTGAAATTATAGGTCTCTTTTTAGCCAAAAAAATATTCATTTTATATTACCAACTTAGCTTGGTATTTAATAGGTGTCAAATTCTTATAGTAAGATTCAATTAATACCTAAAACAAGGAAAAGGGAAAGAAGACAGAACCTATACTTTTGAAATTAAAGTAATTTTACTACGGAGTACATTACGTGAAGTTGCCACGTTCAACCAATCATTAAGGGTAGCTTAACTACAAAGAACATATTCTATAACGATAAAAAATCTTGTGTTATTTAAAACTAGTTACATAATCATATCATACATGGACATGTGTAATATTTAGTAGTGTATAACTTGAAAGCATTTTATTCGATCTTACTAATTTAATTCTTAAGAATCGCAAAGGAAGTATAATAACTTTTAGTCTAAAATTATGACTTCATATATTTGAGAACTTTTGAGAATAATTGATAATTGTGGTGGTATATGTATTGGGGTTAATAAGTGTGACAAATTGTACTTGATATATAGTTACTCGTACATGAAATTGTGAATATATATGATACATATAACATGTGTGATGGTATATTTGTACTTTATATAATTGAGATGTCCTGGTTAATCATATAAGTTTTTTTTAATGACTTATGCTATTGGTGTGTTTAATGATTGTAGTGATATACATTGTATAAGATGACGACTATGATTAGTATATTCTGAAGCAAAAAGAAAAAGAATAGAAAGAATTTGAAGTATACGGAGAGGGATATTCAAAGTCACAAGGTAAGATGCCCACCAAGCTGTCAATTTGCTTGATTAACATTCTAAACCAATTACTAGTTGCTTACTTGCATAGTAAAATTTGTTGGTAAAATAACTGTTGAAATCAATAACAAACAATAAAAGATTAGAACTTTCCTGGATTGAAGATCCCAAACTCACAGTCGCGCCGTGGAACAATAATCCACTGCCTTAGAAGCGAAATACGCCACCACCGGTACAAGTTTCCTAGTGACGCACGCCCCCCAAGTTTAACGCAACTCTCTCCGTAATCCGTGCACCCGAACTCGAAGAGTGGAATTGCTCAAGAACTGTTCATATCTCAAAAGATAGGTTTGTGTTTTCGGCTAGAAAAAAGTGAATAATGTCACGAAAAGGTAAGACTCGTATTTATATGAGTCTTAGAAAAGGAAACACGTAACCAAACCGACCTAGGAAAAAAGGCGGGCCCGATCGGGCGAGCTGCCGCCCGATCGGGCGCGAGATCATATTTTTCCAGACGTAGTGTCGCGCCCGGTTGGGCGGACACCGCCCGGTCGGGCGATCTGAAATCCCCATTCCGGGCGAGCCATCGGGCGAAGCCGCCCGATCGGGCTCGTCAAAAATTTGAGTCCGCCGCCCAGTCGGGCGAAGCTCACCCGATTGGGCGCGAGAGATCTCGTAGAAAAACTCTTGTCCGTCGCCCGGGCGGGCTGGGCGCGAGAGTTCCCTATTTTCCTTGACCACCTTCGCCCGATCGGGCGAGAGCCGCCCGATCGGGCGCGAGTCATCCGTTTGCATTACTATTTCCAACAATCCCCCACTAATGCGAGCGGATCTTCAACATGAAATCTGAACAGTAAATGAAAGTCTTAGTACTTAAATGCTAGTATCCAAAGGTTTGAACTAACACATTAGTGCACAAGGTTTTCAACACTTCCCTAGTGAGTATCCTAAGATTTGAACTCCTAGGAGCGAGGAAGGGACCTTGAATGCACATACCTTGACTTTAGAGCTTAAGCAACTCCGCCAATCTTGGCCAACACTTGGGCTCTCATGAGTACTTCAGGAAAACAATACTTCAGTCTTCCCTTGAGAGAGGCCACCTCTCGTACTCACGTAGGTGTTCATCCTATGTGTTACTCACACACGTTCCCAGCAAATTCAAAGGTCTTTCCCTGCAGGCTTAAACATGTTTAAGCACCTTGCAAACCTAAGAAATCCATGCAATGGAACTAGAACATTAAGAACATAAGTTCAACCCTTCAACTTTTGGTGTCATTATCTATCCTGTTTTAGGAGCCACTGGGACAAAGGTCTTAACTCTTTAATAACCTTCACCTATCCCTGCTCAAAAAACAACTGGACTAATGACATTAAGAGATAAACTCATCCTAACAGAATCAACTTACCACTCTTATAGAGTAATAGATTCAAACACATGATACACATATAACAAATCCACATGATTCATTACAATGAAACAAAATAACCAAAACAGGTTCTTGATTTATTATAACCAATGTATCATGTCACATAGCTAGAATAGCTACCATTTCAAGTCATTACAACAAAGGTCCTAAACCCATACCAGCTGATGACTCCACCACTAGTCTACGACTCAAACCCTTAGTAAAAGGGTCTGCCAGGTTTTTCTCTGTTCGAACATAGTCCTACGAAATAACCCCATTCACAATAAACTGCCTCACAGACTCGTGTCTGACTCTTATGTGGCTTTTCTTACCGTTGTAAACACTATTTTTAGTAACACATATAGTGGCTTGTGAATCACAATGCATAGATACAGGTGGTGACGGCTTCCCCCACAAAGGAATATCAATCAGCAAATTTCTCAACCAATCTGCCTCTTGTGTAGCAAGATCCAATGCAATGAACTCAGCTTCCATAGTTGATCTAGCTATACACGTCTGCTTACCAGACTTCCATGAAACTGCACCCCCACTAAGGGTAAACACATAGCCACTTGTAGAGCTTGTTTCATCACTATCCGTTACCCAATTTGCATAACAATACCCTTCAAGAACCAAAGGATGACCAACAAAGTTCAATCCCCAAGACATGGTTCCACATAGATATCTGAGCACACGCCTCAAAGCAACCCAATGTTGCTCACTAGGACAATGAGTATAGCGACTAAGTCTACTAACAGCAAAAGCAATATCAGGGCGAGTGCAATTCATCAAAAACATCAGACTTCCAAGCACCTTAGCATATTCAGTTTGAGACACACCGTCCCCTACATTTTTCACCAAAGCTCCAGAAGGATCAAAAGGAGTTCTCAATGGAGGCAAATCAAAACAATTAAAGTTCTTCAGAATTTTCTCCACATAATGAGACTGAGACAGAAAATACCCTTTCTTGGTTTTAGTAACTTTAACACCAAGGATCACATCCACCTCTCCCAAATCCTTCATCTCGAACTTTGAATTTAAATATTTCTTAGTTTCATTTATGACATACATGTTTGTGCCAAACAGGAGCATGTCGTCAACATACAGGCATAATATCATACATTGCGCACCAAACATCTTAGAGTACACACATGCATCACTACCATTAACAACAAAACCAAAACTAAGAATAGTTTTATGAAATTTTTCATACCATTGCTTCGGAGCTTGTTTTAAGCCATATAAGGATTTCTTTAGTCTGCACACCTTATTCTCCATCCCAGGAACTACAAAACCCGGAGGTTGCTCCATGTAGATCTCCTCCTCCAAATCGCCATTCAGAAAAGCTGTCTTAACATCCATCTGATGCACAATCAAGTTGTAAGATGAAGCTAAGGAAAACAAAACACGAATGGTGGCAATTTTAGTCACCGGAGAATAAGTATAAAAATAATCAAGGCCAAATTTTTGAGTGAATCCTCTTATCACCAATCTAGCTTTGAACCTTTCCACGGTGCCATCGGTTCTCATTTTTCTATTTAAAATCCACTTGCACCCAATAGCTCTGCTCCCTTTGGGCAGGTCCACAAGCTCCCAGGTTCCATTTGACATGATTTGAGTCAAGCTCACTGTTTACAGCTTCCTTCCAGAAGGTTGCATCCACTGAACTCATAGCTTCTTCAAACGATTTCGGATCTTCATCCACAACCTGTAGACACAGCATGATCTCATCTAGATCATCTTCGAACTCACCTAGATTTCCGCACTCTGCTATAAAGGCTGTTAGGAAATCAGGTCCAAAGCTTGTCTCCACTCTTTGCCTTTTACTTCTCCTAGGTTGAATCTCACTTTCAATCCTAGGGGAAGTATCTTCTGGCTCTGCAGATGAAGGAACTGAAGAAACATCGTTAGTAACTAAATTTTTCTTCAAAGGAAATACCTGTTCAAAGAACTCTGCATCACGAGATTCAGATATAGAGCGATCTTCCAGACTCATAAACCTGTATGCGGCACTATTCTCAGCGTAGCCAATGAATACTGTATCATAGGTCCTAGAACCTATAGTTGAGCGCTTGAACGACGGATAGCCCACCTTAGCTAGACACCCCCACACTTTCATGTGATTCAATTTTGGAGCATAACCCTTCCATATTTCATATGGAGTCTTGTCTAACTTCTTGTGAGTTACTCTGTTCTGTACATAATTAGGTGATAGAACCGCTTCACCCCACAAATTGTCTGGCAACCCGGAACTTAGGAGCATTGCATTCATCATTTCCTTCAAGGTCCTATTTTTCCTCTCTGCCACACCATTTTGCTGCGGAGTATACGGGGCCGAAACTTCGTGAATGATTCCCTCACTTTCACATAAGTCCTTGAGGAAATCGGAGCCATACTCTCCACCCCTATCTGAGCGAACTCTCTTTATTTTCCGCTCCAACTGATTTTCTACCTCTGCCTTATACACAAGAAACTTGGACTCAGCTTCATCCTTCGTCCTCAAAAGATACACCCTGCTATATCTAGAACAATCATCAACGAAGGTGATATAGTAGCGTTTCCCGCCTCTACTTTCCAAGTTCTTAAAGTCTGCTAAATCTGAATGAATTAGCTCAAGTGGTGTGGTCTCTCTCTTCGTGACAGATTTATAGGGTTTCTTCACGAATTTAGACTCCGCACACACTTCACATTTTTCAAATCCATCTAATGAAATATTTGGGAGCAAATTTAAACTTTTCATTTGTTTCAATTTTGTTGCACCAACATGACCCAATCTACTATGCCATAATTCAAAGGACTCAACAATATAAGCAGAAGTAGAAATCTTATTCATTGAAGGAACAGTTACAATCTCAAGAACAAATAGGCCCCCACTAAGGTAACCCTTTCCAACATACTCCCCATTACGGGTTAACACAAGTTTATTAGCATCAAAAACTAACTTAACTCCTACTTTGTTCAACAAAGCACCAGAAATTAAATTTCTACAAAGAGAAGGAACATACAGCACATTGTGAAGAGCCAAGGTCTTCCCTGAAGTCAGCTTCAGAACCACTTTGCCCTTTCCAAGTACCTCAGAGCTGCTTGAATTTCCCATGTAGACTTGTTCACCTTCCTTTGCATCTTCCATACTGACAAACAGGTCCTTGTTAGCACAGAAGTGTTTAGATGCACCAGTGTCCACGATCCATTCACTATTGTTCTCAACCAGATTGACTTCAGAAACAACTGCAGCAATGACATCTTCATCCTCATTCTCAACCAAATGAGCATGACCCTTGATTCCTCCACTCGATTTCAGATTTTTCTTCTTCTTGTTTTTGCATTGTGAAGCAAAGTGCCCCACTTCACCACATGACCAACACTTGCCAGTGACTTTCTTCCCAATCTTGCCCTTAGCTTGGAGATTTCCCTTCTTCTCAGAGCTTCCCTTCTTGGCACGATTATCACTTGTTTTCTTGTCAGAGTCAGCACCAGATTCAACAAGGTTAGCCTTGATTGCTAACACATTCTTAGGCTTAGAGGAAACATCCTTAAGCCTATTGGCTTCCTCAATCTTCATGTGGCTCACAAGTTCTTCTAGGGTTAGATCCCTTTTTTTATGCTTGAGGTGATTTCTATAATCAGACCAGGAATCAGGCAATTTTTCAATCAAGACATTAGCCTGAAGGATTTCACACATCTTCATACCCTGAGCAAGAATTTCAGCAACATAATTTTCATACACATGGACTTGGTCCATAATAGGCTTTGTATCAACCAATTTGAAATTCAACCAATTTCCAGTCACATACTTTTTTTTCCCAACATCATCAGCACCATATTTCTTTTCTAAAGACTCGCACATCTCCTTAGCAGATTTTATATTGACATACAAATCAAATATGTTGTTTTTCATGCTGTTCAAAAGATGACCTCTAACGAATTTATTATCACGATCAAATTTCTTGATTTCAGATTCATTAGCAATAATAGTAGTGATCCTTTGACTAGAACTAGATTCTTTATTCCCAGGAACAGGAGTACTAGGAATTTCAATCATGGTATTGGTTTGCTCAATGGGTTTTGGAGCATCCCTAAACAAAACATAATCAATCTCTACTTGTTCAAAAGCAATCAACATCCTTTGCGACCATCTCTTATAATTAATTCCATCAAGAGACTCAACCTTAGACAGATCTAGGTATAGACGAGTTTGAGAATTGCTAGTCATGATATCAACATAATAAATCAAATTCTATTTCGCTTCTAAATTGTTGGTAAAATAACTGTTGAAATCAATAACAAACAATAAAAGATTAGAACTTTCCTAGATTGAAGATCCCAAACTCACAGTCGCGCCGTGGAACAATAATCCACTGCCTTAGAAGCGAAATACGCCACCGCCGTTACAAGTTTCCTAGTGACGCACGCACCCCAAGTTTAACGCAACTCTCTCCGTAATCCGTGCACCCGAACTCGAAGAGTGGAATTGCTCAAGAACTGTTCAGATCTCAAAAGGTAGGTTTGTGTTTTCGGCTAGAAAAAAGTGAATAATGTCACGAAAAGGTAAGACTCGTATTTATATGAGTCTTAGAAAAGGAAACACGTAAGCAAACCAACCTAGGAAAAAAGGCGGGCCCGATCGGGCGCGAGATCAGATTTTTCCAGACGTAGTGTCGCGCCCGGTCGGGCGATCTGAAATCCCCATTCCGGGCGAGCCATCGGGCGAAGCCGCCCGATCGGGCTCGTCAAAAATTTGAGTCCGCCGCCCGGTCGGGCGAAGCCCGCCCGATCGGGCGCGAGAGATCTCGTAGAAAAACTCTTGTCTGTCGCCCGGTCGGGCGAAGCCCGCCAAATCGGGCGCGAGTCATCCGTTTGCATTACTATTTCCAACAAAATTAGTATACATACATATATACATCCTAGAGCGAGTATGTTATATATATATATATATTAACAATGTTATCTTATCTTAAGTATGTACAAAGTAATTTAATATTACCTTACATTTAATTAAACAATGACTCCATTGTTTCAAAAAAAAAAAAAAAAAAAAAAAAACAATGACTCCATATAATAAATTAATCTGATCTACAATATATAATTCCATCCCTCGTTATTAACTGTATAAAAAAAAAAAATGCCAAATTAACATTGAACTTCATGTTTTTTTTTTTTTTTTTTTTGAATAGTGAACTTCATGTTAGTATGCCAATACAATATTTATTTTATATCCACACATTATTAAATCAGATAGATGTTATCAAAATATAACGTTCCTAAAACTAGAACTAACTCCCATAATTAAAATATTTATGATGATTGTTTTAAGGATTATATTCTGAAAATTTATCTATAGGATTATGTCTTTATATTACTCGTTACAAAATAAATTAAATAAAATTTGATTATTAATTATTATTGCCACCTTTTATTGCTTAAAAGGACAGTAAGAGGAATAAAATTCAATGATGAATTTTTAAGGGGATTAAAATTGGCATATTCTCCTGTAATTTGTATGCACTCATTAAACCGTCCATAAGGCCATAATTGTGACATGTAAGATCATTGAAATGATTATCAGGATATTCTCCTTCACTATTACAAGGCCAAAGGCACATTAATTAATTTATTTCTGTCCATTGTATAATATAAGGCTAACTAATTGATTTTTTCATTATACTAATTAATTCTACACTTAGACGAGCTGGCCAATGCAACATGCTTGCAAATAACTACAGACGCAGCCCCTAAAACTAACAAATTAACAAATTAATGTAAGAAGATATCAATCAATTAAATTATTTCAAAAAAAAAAAAAATCAATCAAAATGATAAAGAAACTAATAGAAAATAGATTTGGTAATTTCGAAAATGCACCATATATATATACACTTGAGTTTTAAACTATATATATATATATATATATATATATATATATATATATATATATATATATATATATATATATATATATATATATATATATCGTTTGTATTTTTAAGGGTATTGAGTGAATTTTAAACAAATTTTTGAGGTATTTGGTGCATTTTTAAATTATAAGGTCTATAATGGTACCTAATGAGATTTCAATGAAAACCACAAGAGTATTATCTAAAGAGACTCATGACAATAACTCCGAAACAAACCCGATCAAAATTAAATTTCAAGATTAACACCTCTAATTTTATGGTCTACAATTTTTGCTAACACCTCTGATTTTATGGTCTACAATTTTTGCTTACTCCAATATATCCTATCTTTTTAAAGCATTATTAATACTTCTATTTTCTTATGTGTAGCACAAAGAGCAATAGATTAATTAAGACTAAACTTCCTAATCTGAATTATTCTATTCGTCATTTTGTTCAACTAAGAGTCTAACCACATTATTAATTTTATATGATATCATACACCAAAGTTGTTAATCAGTGGTACTACTTATGTATATAATTACACCAATGACTTTCCTAGCTTGTAGGCTAACCATACAGCGTTCTTTTTGGTAGTTCAACTGTTGAAGTATTATTATTATTCACTAGTATTGCAATTAGTGACCAGTGACTCAGTGAGCATAATATATCATATCACTAGGTCAACCCAAGTGGAGTGTTGACAGGTGGAAGTTATAAATAGGTCAATATGTGCAAGGCTCAAATTATACCTATGTAGAAGAGTTCATAGTTTATATGTTGATCATATATATCATCAACCAATTATATACTTCCTCCGTTCTTTTATTATTGCATCACTTGCTTTTTTAGGAAGTTTCACAAATATTGCACCATTTCCTCTTTAGGAAAAAAATTATTTGTGTTCACACTACAAATACCCAACATACCCTTGCTTTTTCACATTTACTTTTTAATTTATCAATATGTCACATGGGTAATTTTGTATTTTTACCTTTCACTCTTACTTTTTTTCCACTACCAAAATATTTGTACCCAACCCGTATGGTGCAATAATAAAAAAACGGAGGAAGTAGTATGCTTGTGATACCTTAAATAAAATTGGATAGATACATAGAATTTTAACATGAAGTCTGCTTTTTATGAAAGGGTGAGACGTTGGCCAAGGCTAGATCTGCAAATCGAATTTTTCCAACTCATTTTGTATTTTTGAATGATCTCTCACGTTTATAACATAAATGAACTTCAAATGATCAAATGTTTTCTTCCCTTGAACTATTACTTTGAACTAGATTAGTCTTGTACATTGTACAATTTAAATAGTTTTATTATTTATGTTAAAAAAAAGGTAATTATTATTTGCTCAAAACATGTGTAGTCATAATTTCATTAAATTTTCTTTCAAAAAAAAAATAAAATAATAATTTCATTAAATTTATACTATGTATAAAAGAATTATTTCATAGTTTTAGAGGATAAACAAAGGGGGAAAAAGGATGATGTCATAAATAGTTTAGGTGGAAAATGTGTCAATTCATGATATCTACATGGTATGTTTTAATAATATTTAATAGATTTCTTATATATGTGGGTAAATAACTAAGATTACTATACTGTTAATTGATAATTTCTGAAGCCATTAATTTCAATGTAGTACTTCTCAGTTCTCACAACTCTTGATGTCCATTTTTCCAATATTATGCTTTTGAGAGAAAATTGTGGCCCATAACAAAGAACACAACTCAGATTTTCTGAACACAGCCTACAAGTTGGCTCATCATAGTGGACTAGGATCTCAGTCTAGTCCAATAGCATTACCAACCACTAACAATAATCACTTTCTTAGGGCCCAACCCAGCACTTAAACGGATCACTCTAATGGGCTATAAGCCCATCACAAAGCCCACTATTAATACACAAAACCAAAGAAGAGAGAAAAAAAAAAAAGAAAGAAGAAGACTTGCATCAAGTCAACAAATAATAATGAGGGGTAGGCCCATATATTAAGTCTACAAAAACATAATTTGTGGCTCAGAAACTCTAGCCAGCCCATGTGGTCCATAAATGATAAATCTAATCTAATCACATGGCAAGTTCACGTGCCTTTCATTGAGGTAGGACCCACATGGTTGCGACACACGTGTGCACACAACCACTCCTTTTGTTTTAGGTTTTGGGTCAAGTGGCCAGAAATGTTACTTGACCAACTAGCCACTTGGGTTAAACTTGGCTCTTTTGGTGCAAACAAACCAATTAGGTTTAGGTCCAAGTCTAATCGTACGATTGACTGCGACTATTGGCTGTTGGGACACTTTGCTGTTAGTATCGTAACCCAGATTACCATGCACATCCAATCCTATATATGTCTTTCATGGTATTCAATGGGATAAACATGGTAAGGGTAATTGTATCGTTTAGATGTGGTTCTATTCGAGTTTGTTCGGACAGGACCATATACATATGATAAGATATTTTGTTTGACTTTAACATTGTTTAGTGTTAAGTATCCTAACGTATGTCATACTTAAGTTTATTATGTACGAAGTATCATTGAATTTGTTGTGCACGCAAAATCATGTATAAGTGTATAGATTTTTTAATCAATTCAACTTATATTATGACCATTTGATTTGGTCGGACCAAAATGTTAGAGAGTGATTCCTATATATAATACGGAGTTCAAATTATCTATACAAAATATCTCTAATTTACTTCATTTCCTAACCCCCACCCCCCAATGTTTATGTGAACTAATTATAAAGGGCACTCCATATTTTATTAATTACCATTGAATGGTATCCATCACAAATAAAAATGTTTACTTTACATAGTAGTTGATAAGTTTGTTTATAAGTTTATAACAAATGCACATGGTAAATTAACCGTATAGACTTTTCTACCTTGTTAATAGAAAATTTTCTTTCGAGTTTTAAATAAGAATCGATCCCTACTTTAAGTGGTTAAGACTCATGTGTATACATATGTCTTCCCCAATCTCCAACAATATAATTAAGAAGAATTACTCAACCATGTACACTTACATTTTCAACAAGGTAAAAGATGTACGTCTAGTCTGTTCACAAAATAGATACAACAACCTGGACCTTAATTGGATCTAAGTTAGTACATCAAATTAAAATTAAGAGACAAAATTCCTACATGATCAGAAGGGCATGTCTAGTGTCTTAAACACACATTGACCCATTGATGAATGATAAGTCACCTATTTGGGTCCATTTTACTTAGCCCTATATATGCTTTTGTCCTTGTATAAATGTAACACAAAGCTATGCAAAAGGCATATTATGTACTGTACATTATTAATCTGATAGATGTATAGTACTCCGTATTATTAATTCATATTTACAATTTGATCTGACAATTTTGTCACCCACTTTATTTGGGTTTTACTATAAATACTTTGTCAGATTTTGTCCCACTTTAATCTCTATTAACAATTCCTTCAAAATTCCTAAATACGAGAATATCATATCCTTTATCAAATCATCATTAGTTTACTATTTTTAGTTATTATATATTAAGGCATCAAATCGTTTTAATTTCTCTCCCATCTCTAGCCTTAAAGGTATTTTAGGGTATACGTTTCACACAATATTATTGAACATCGAGTCTCTTATATACGAATTATATATTTATCATAGATCGAGTTTAATTAGTTCGGATCAATTGATCTATTTTCTACCACTTTTATCAAAATACGATAATCTCTACCAAAATAGAATTACAGTATACAAAATTGATGGACCGACCTCTCACATAAAGACGGTATAAGAAAACAACAATACAACAAATCAAGTAATCGAATAATAAGTAGATATACCCTAGCACACTATACCCTAGCACTCAAAAATAATTTCATTTAGTTGATCATGCAAAGTTGACTGATAATGTAAATGAATGTTGTTGTAAATGTGGGCATCAGATCCAAAAGGATCTTCTGACAAATTCCACATCAAAGTGTTGGTGTTGCCACGCTGAATAGCATAACAGTTCACAAGTTCACTCAGCAGCGCAGATATGTAGCAGGGATACGATATGTCAACACACACATGCTTATGTATGTGTGTCCAACGCATTACATTTTTTTTTTTACTTTTAATCTTATTCGACATTATTACATTTTAATTTGTGTTCAAGAATATAATTATTTTTCTTGTATATTCTTGTCTTCACAATTGTCCAACGACCCTGGATAGTGGATACTTTTGCATGCATGCAACTATATACAATATACTGTATAGATGTCGGATTCAACTAAATGAAAAGCTAATATATAAAAACTTGTATTAAACAATATAGCATGTACTTGTTATTCCCATATAAGTCTTGTATAGAATGATGTACGTATATGAAGACATTAAGGGTGTTACGTTATGATTGGTATCTCGTCATAAATTTATATTGACTTATTTAAGATAAAAATAGTCGTAACACGGTCACAGAATTAGCTGAAAATTCTATAGTAATTTGAATCATAATTTTAAAAATTAAACGGTTCTTATTTAATGATTTTTGAATTATTTTTTAATGTTAAAATTAGTTAAAATTCATATTCCTTATTTTAGGAATATAACTTCAATTATTTAAAATTAATTGCTCTAGTTTTCAATTTTTATCAAATTAGTTTATGAAATTCAGTTTTAATTATTAAAAAAAATTGAAAATTAGAAAATAAATAAATTTTTTGAATTGATTTTAATTAATATTATCATATAAATATAATTCAAAATTCATTAAATCATAACTCCATAAGCGCTATCATGTTTACAAGATTATGGTTGACAATTTTCAAACAACAACCATAAAATCATCCCGGAATTTAAAGGTTAATTTCAAGCAAAACAATAATGAAATTTAGATAAGTGTAGACTAATTGCTATGGAGTATAATCAATTCAAATATTGTTTAGATAAGAGTTAAAATGATTTAAATAGAATGTAACCTAAATTTCTCAATGATTGAAGAAAATCTTATGCTGCGAGTTAATCTCGTACATAGAGTAATAATAACACCTACCTTTTCAACAACTAATACCTTACAATTGGAACTTGTACCTCCTTTCATCAATAACTAATCTCAACATCTTCGACCCAATATGTTACTCTATAAAGAGATTAATCAAAGGAAATTGTTTATAAGTTTTCTGTTCTTTTATGGACAAATCTTAGCTCAATGTGAAACTTTGAAAATAACAACACTTCAAGAGTATCATCAAACGCTGGCAAAGTTAAACACTAAAGATCGAAAAAAAAAATTATGTCTCTTTTAATTTCTTTAATTTTGTTCACTTTAATTCTTTTTCCCTGCCATTGAGTGAGAAAACTCATTGATCGTGAGTTGGATGATTGACAAAATATATTAATTTTAACGTGGTCCAAATTTTTGATATAATATAAAGTTTGGAAATTAAGTCTTTATCGCATTTAGAGTCCCTTTGTCATATATCTTTGATTTATATATATAGAGCATAATTTTCAGCCACATTACAATAAACCTTTTTTTTTTTTTTTGTTAACTATCATGATGAGATAATATATGTACTAATCTAGGATATATAGTTGTAAGTCATCGAGGGTTGTTGATTTGGTAATCAACCTCTCACATCAAAATAATAACTTATTTTGTGCCTTTTCTTGGGTTTGATTGGTACAAGCTTAATTGGATGCAAGCTAGGTGTCCGTGTTTTTCAAATCCAAATTAACGTTGTCTATGATTATATTCGGATAGCAATTGATGATCCCAAAACAAAAAAATTAAAAAAAAAATTAAATAAAAATAATGCTTGAGCGTTTAAAAATAATTACTTTGTTCGAAATTAATAATCATATCATCTCAGCAATCTATTATGTAATTATGTTAAGGAACTAGTTTTTGCCTTGTGTGATTTAAGGTATACTTATACTTGTATGTATTAAATCATTGGAAATATAACCTTGGTACGGTGTTGATATACTCCATGTACTCCCTCCGCTACATATTACTCGCAATAAAGGATCATTTTATGTCTCACAAATACAGTAATACCCCTTTGTTGCGAGTAATATATAACGTAATCAATGTGTGGTTCCTACACCCAGGTGTACCATGCACATGAATTTTAAATTTTAAATTTTAAATTTTATAATTTTAATTTCATTTTCAAAATGTTATTATCAAAAATACTATATTTGGTTTCCTTTCTTTATATATATATATATATTTCATATTTTTCACCAATCTTTCAAAAAAATTTAATTATAATATTTATTTTAATGATTGTTCTGTGTACTTTGAGGCTCTTTATATGACTATATAATGCTCTTTATAAAAAAAAAAAATAAAAAATTATTCTCTAAAATTATTTCACCTAAAAATAACTTAAGATTTCGTTTTTAAATTTTAAATTTATTAAATTTTAGTTTTCAATTTTTTTTTTAATTTTATTTCGTTCATATTTTTCACCTTTACTATATATAGTTACAATTTTCATTTTAGGGATGGTATATATAAATTTTTTGTGATGTTCTATATGTGATTTAATAATGTTCTCTATTAGAAAACATGATGTACTTTATAGTTTTTTGTAATGTACAATTATTTTTTAAAACTATATCTTTTTCCTTATGTCCATAATTATATCATGATTTTTATTAGATTTTTTGATAGTTTATTTTAATTGTCCATTTTTTTATTGTAATTGCAATGTACTTTTATCGTCACATAATGTTCATTGCTTATTGTGAAATGTTCTTTGAATTTTGTCTTTGGATCGTGGTAGGTATATATATAAGTTATGTTCATTACATAATATTATCATGTTCTTTAATAATATTACGGATATTCTTTAGATCTGAAAAACAATCATCAATAGAGGAGATCTCAAAAGAATATCGTCATCAACCTTCACGATCCTGATTTTTAAAAAATATATACGTAGTTAGTGATTATTATTAAAAAAATATATAGAATTAATAAATGATATATTATTTAAAAATACAGAATAAATCAAAGAACATCGAAGCAAAAAACATAAAGGATAAAAATAAAGAACATTCATATAATTGTTCAATAACTATAATGACGAACATATGTACAATTTATAAAGAACACCATGTTCAACATTTGACAAAATATAAAGAACATCATCTTCAACCTTTGACAAAATAAAAGAACATCATCTTCAACCTTTGTCATATGGATCTCAAATTCATAAATATCAAAATTGAAAAAAAAAACAGCGATATTTTACAATAATTGTGCAAAATAATAACAAAATATAATCAACCTAATAAGCAAAATCCTGAAATTAAAATATTAACAAATAAAATCAAATAACCTTCTCTGATCCATCGATTACAATGTTATCATAATTTACTCTGTATTTTTCTCTCTACAAAATTCTTTATAAACTTTATTGTCTCTTAATTCGAAATTAAAATATGGTGAAATTGAAATATGGTGAAATTGAAATATGGTGAAAATGGAGAATATCACGTTGAATCCCATGAATTGTGGAAGACGTTGATTTTTTTTTTTTTTTTTAAATAACAAACTGACAACTTGCAAATGAAATGTTAAAAACTCATCATTTAACACTAGTTGTACCATAAGCATGGTACACCCTGGTGTACTATACACTTTTCAGTTTAATAGTGGTCAAAAATTGTACATTAACAATGTAAAAGTAAAATATATTGAAACGGAGGAACGGTGGTCAAGAGTGTGTTATCAAAATAAAAAAACTTAATAGATAACACTCGTCTCTTATTATGGTGATAGATTCAATGTTGTTAATTTAAACATGTATAGAACTATCCTAATCCTTAAACATTTTTGTAATTTCACACACGTATCTTGTGTTTATAGCCTCCCAAACAGAAGAAGGCCAGCCCTATATTCTGAAAGCGAGGGCATACATGAATAATTGAATATATGGTTAGATCATCACTTATTTTTTTGAAAGAAGATCATCACATATTTTTGATTCTTTGTCATTGTCAAAACTTATCACTAGCTTAATATATACATTAGGCATGTGTATGTTGTTTGATAAAAAGTAGCAACTATAACACACTCGATAAAAAAAAAAAAAAAAAATTAAAATGATTTTATTTAGTGAGTAAAGAAGTATAACCATTCGACACCATATCCTAGTAAAGCTAGAACATTGGTCAAATATTCCAATAATATTTCATGCTATAACTCTATGAACTCTTCTAATATCATATTATTGGTGCCAAAAAAATATATATAGAAATTACGAAAGACTTTACGAAGTCCATGCTTAGTGATAAGATGTCATGATTGGAAAGGAAAGAATTGGTATCTTCCTCTCAAATATCTTTGATTCCTTGCTAAAATGTTGAATATTCCTTGTAATTTATTGATTGAAAAATAAAGAAAAGTAATAAGAAAAAATTATGTAATGATGAAACATACAAGTTACAACTCCCATCTTCAATAAAATTATGGTTGACTACATCATCGCTCAAAATAAAATGCTATATATTCCCTCATATTTATCTTTTTCCCCCAAAATCATGACAACCATACATTTTCTTCATAATATTCACACATCACGTTTTTTTTTTCATCTCTAGGGTATCTCGAGTCTAATCCCTTCCTTCCCTTCCCTTCTCAATTAATAATTTAGAATCTATGAAGTTATTTTTTCTTCTAATTAGAAGTTATAAAAGATATTAGTGTAGAATGATGAATTTATCGGCTCAAATGGTCTTTCAATTTGTAACTCAATTTTTTTAAAGTTATATACTCCTTCCGTCCATACCCAATATACACCTTCTAACATATTAAGCTTTTCTAAATATTCTTTAAAATTGGTGTCTACATGCAGTTCACACATGCATACTTTTTTTATTATTCTTCCATCTTCTCTAGAAAACAAAATATTGTACTCTTTATAATTATTCCAAATGCACTTCATATAAATTTCCATGCTTTTTATACTTTATTTATTTGCAATAAAAACCTATAAAATGTGAGAAACGAATACTTAACAATTTGAGGAATGGAGTAGTTTATATTGAAGAATGCAGCCTTGCAGGTTATGTACTTATGTAAGGAACTAAAAATAAGCCATACGTATCATTGTATACTACTTGTTATATTACCTATAGTTTTCGTTAACTCATAATTTTCGAAAATTAAAAACTAAAGATAAGGGTCGATATGACAACGAACAAATCGTGAGGTACTCATTTTCCAAAATAAATTTTTGATCCTTTTGACTAATTAAATCATAAACGGCCCTAGCTAGATAACTTTAATTAGTTGTGCGGAGAATTTAGAAAAGAGAATTGAGTCACTCATCCAAATTAATTGAATGATGTAATGATTTGAACATCATCTCATCTTCCATTCCAAAATGTGATTGCTTTAAATGACACGTATTTTTATATCATCATTATTTTTGAAGTTTTTATGATTTTATACCATTCTTATCACTTGAGAGAATTAGTGAAATATAATAGAATAATTAATTACTACGGAGTATTTGTTTTTTGAATTAAGTTCTTATCCTCCTAAGATATAAAAGAGAAAAAGTGTATATAAAAGCAGACGGCTATGTGGCCCTAATAAATTCTCAAATCATATGATATAATGTGTATATGCATTCTTATATCTTGATCCATTAATTAATTAACCTTGCTTAGCTTTATTAAAGGATTGGATTATATATCCCTTAACCCCACCCGAGTCACCGGCTAATCTAGACACATCTCCATTCAACTCTTCAAGCTAATTTGCATTTGGAGGGCTTGGTGTTTATTCTGCAGGTGATGTTCGTCACTATGCTTTTCTTGCTTCTCGGTTGCAGTCTACTGGGTTGCAGACACAACTTCTTCGGCATGTTGACATTGTTGGTCTTGGACGAGCCTTTGAGGATGCGTTGTGTCTGTTTAATGGAACAGTGGAGTATGAAATTTTGAGTAATCCTAGTGAGGTCGCTGCCCCTAAACTCATGAAGAAATTGGCAGATATGTATTTCACAAAGATTACCGCTTCTGCAGAATCTGCTTATTCTTTAACTCCTCGACAATCAGCATTATGGAAATCACAGCAGGGTGATCACACCTCTGCTTGGCTTCGGGAGGTTCCTATTTCGGGGTTGGGTCAGACGATGAACGCCAAGACTTATCACTGTGTGTTGTCCTATCGGTTGGGTGTTCCATTGTTCTCTATCTCGACGTCGTGCTCTGCTTGTTCGAGGGTTTTTGCTGGAGATATTTCCGGTGATCACGCGGTGTCTTGTGCTGGTATTGTGGGTATTAAACATCGGCATAATGTTATTCGGGATACCCTTGTTGATGTTTGCTATCGTTCTGGGAATTCAGCGAGAAAGGAGGTTGACATTGGGTTGGCTGGAGGGAACGACAAGGCCCTCACACCTGCGGATGTGTTACTTTATTCATTGGATCGTGGTCGCGATGTCTGTGTTGATTTGACAGGGTCTTCTCCTTTGACACAGTCAGAGCTATCTGACTTTATTCATGGGCGGGTTGTGGCTGATGCTGCTCATCGGAAGCGGGTTAAGTATGAAGCTCAATGTCAGGCGATTGGATATGGTTTCATTCCCTTCTCCTTTTCTTCGCTTGGGGAATTAGAGAAGGAGGCTGTTGCGTTACTGAAGCGGATTCAGAGGTTCTCGACGACGCAAGACATTGGGGCTCGTGTTGCAGCTCATATCTTCACTAGGGTAGGATTTGCTATAGCTAGAGGAGTGGGGGCCCAGATTGTATCTCGGCTTCCCACTAATTTATTGTAGGTTGTATGACTTTTGTTTTTGAGATATAATAATAATAATAATAATAATAATAATAATAATAATAATAATAATAATAATAATAATAATAATAATAATAATAATAATAATAATAATAATAATAATAATAATAATAATAATAATAATAATAATAATAATAATAATAATAATAATATGGAAGTTTTAATGAAATTTGTTAGAAATTAAGGGTGTAATTGTGTTTGATTAATGCGGAACAAATCAATGAAAAATAAGAATTGAGAAAAACAATAAAAAAGATATACAAGAACACAAGGATTTACGTGGTTCGGTCAAAATAGACCTACATCCACGGGTGGGGGATTCGAGAGCTTCTTCACTATAATGGAGAAAGAAAAAAGAGAATAATACAAGGAGTCCTAAATCTAATGGCTCAAAAAAGGTATATTCTAAATGATAATCTAAAGGATCCTTTTATAACACAAGGAAACCTTAATAAAACCCTAAGATTGTTCCCCAAGTATACTCAAATAGCCGTCATAGAAAAGAAATAATTTTAGGAAATATTCCATAAACTATCCTAGAATAACCTAACTATCGAGCTATAGCTCGGCAGCTAGCTCATGCCTGCCGCAAGTCCTCATAGGGCCGAGCTATAGCTCACTCGCATAGAGCTATAGAATGAGCTATAGCTCGCAGCCTCGTTGCAAATTTCCAGCTTCGTCGGGTTTTTGTAAAACGGTCATAACTTTCTCGTTTCTTTATAGGAATTGGGCATATGACTTATCGTTGGAAAGCTCTTGAACCAAGCTATCACCTTCAACTTGAATCACCTCAAAATCGCTTGTAGTTTGAGAAATTTCTGCGTTCAAAGTCAACCCTACTAGATTTCGAGTCACAATTTAACAAAATTATTAAAAGCGTTGTAATAGATCAGACATATCTATTATCGTGTTTGAAGCAAGTGTAACACGTGTCCTTCACTTGTAAACATATATTCCGTAGCTAGTAGCCTAGTATTGTATTGCGGGCATAATGTATATGATACCACATCCTTTTATACTTGTTGATTTTATCTTGGAATTGAAATATAGATTCAACTTATACATGGATGTGATGTCTTTATTGTAACTTGGTTGGAATAAACCATATGGCCAAGGTTAAGAATAAAGCTTTTAAAGTGTCAAGGAAATAAAGTCATGCATGGCCACTATTAAATTTCTTAGCATGCATTCCTATTGAAAATAACAAGAGTTATACAAACTTTATACATATTTTGTACTTTTTTCTATTGTAGTGAATATTGATACTCTATTTTTCATGACTTTAAATACGAGTACGGTTTTATGAAAGAGGTAGCGAGTATGAGTGTATGACTACATCGATATTTACAAAGCTTCTAGTTAGTCTCATGTATGAATAATAAAAGCACCCTTTTTTTTGAAAAAAAAAGCACTTTTTATGTAATTGGATATAACTTAGTAATCAGTGATGTCTATCATACTTTAGTTCCTTATCATTGAATGTTAGTTGTGCACAAATAAGCAAATCTCGAATTCCTTTGTCATGGAATAAAATCCTAGGGCTTGAAAGTACGTATAGTAGCTGCAACATTAAATTATATTAGTAGTTCGAATCACACTATTAATGTACGGGTAACTATTAATTTTAGAATGTTGGATGGAGTATATATAGGAGTACATACTTTGTATATTATTATGCTTTTGAAATATAATCCACGATTTAACTTTGAACTTAGCTCCTAATTATGGTTCTACAATTTAAACCATATTGTATATGTACATGCTACATAGATTTAAATCATTTTTATAAATAAGCTACAAAGGACCCACTTGCTTATTAGTTATTACTAATGTATGATAATTTATTCCCTCAAAAAAAAAAAAATGTATGATAATTTAATTTTACTGGTGAAGTTTGTCCATATTGTTAGAATAAAGGACAGTTTTAGGTGTTCACTGTTTAGTTCTTCATTTTATGTTAACTCTAAGCACATATTGTTAGCTACTAATTTACAATTTATATATAGACAAATAATTTTATGTACCAGTAGTATAATCATGTAGTGGAATTTTTATAAACCTTTTGTATGTATCTACTATGGTCATTTTTTGTAATAATAGATCCTTTCGAATTTTTCTAGTGAGTAATCAGTCCAAATATTTCGTTTATTGGTGGAATGATCCATAAAAATAATATTAATAATTAAAGCTAATTGTATATTTTTAATTCTTACAGGTGGTTTAGTATATCCATTATAACAAAAACACATTTATTACTATTAGATTTATTTTCTGATGATCAAGTTGGACAATTATTTCCTTATAATGCAACAACAATTTCCAAAAACCAATTTCAATTACGTAGTACTTGTAAATTGTAAGGATTTCACTCAATGACCTACCAAAAAATTAGATGAAAATATATACTTCCTTCATTTTTTTTTAGATGCGTCACTTTCTATATTTGGAAATTTCAATTTAGATGCATCATTGTCCTTTTTGGTTAATAAATACTCTCTATCACTTTCATATCACATGTGTCCACTTTTTTTCTTCCTCTCTAAAAATTGGGTAGGAGTCCGTGAATTTAAATGTGACGCATCTATTAAAAATCGGAGGAAGTATTTGATCGGATGACTTTTAGCAAAGGATGGGGTGTGTACGTGTAACCTACTCATCTATTAAAACTCTCCAGCTATCTCCACTACATAACTTAGAATACATTTATGCTTAAATTAATTACCATGCACCAATTCAATATACGTACTCTTAATTCTTGAGTGTATGATGATAGAGATGACCTTAAAACGACAATAAGATAGTTTATGTTTATAAGTAGGGGAAACATTGAAAAGAACATTATATAAATAAATTGATTTAATTGGTGATGCACATCATTAACATAGGTAATAGTAGTACCAAATTAAAGTCCAAAGGCATGTAACAACATTATTCATAACTAGCAACAAAAATAAACCTAACTATTTATATTTTAATAATTAATATCACACCAACCATTTATAAGTCAAAGCTTTTACTAATTGAGAGAAAAAAAAAAAGTAGCAATCTAATGAGAGATCTTGGATGATGAAGTTCGTACTAATCACTAATCATGATAAGCAAACAACTAACGAATACTATACAATATAATCTAAATTTCAATTGATTACTTCATGAGAATAAAACTGAGAAAAGAAACTTCTTTTTTCCCCATTATATAACTAAAAAATTCCTTTTTTTTGTTGATGGGTCAATTGATCAACATTACTTAGCAAAAATAAAAGCTGAAAAGAGCAAAACAAAATGGTAGTGTCACATTCATATGGTGCCTAACCATGCATAAAAATTGTGCATTGTCCCATGCGAATCTTTGACAACCACAAAAGAAAGCTTTTTGAGCTATTGAGTTTATGTAATCATAATGAATTCATGTATTAATAAACAGTAAGGTAATAATAAATTGCAATTTTATTAATTTTATCTCTTTTATCTTTCATAACAAAAATATTTTGGTAATGATTTATGCATCCCTAAAGTATCAATAATCAATAATCAATACTAAAAGACACACCGGCAATGACACGTTTCATTTTCTGGTGTGTCCTTAGTTTTTTTTTTTAAAAAAAAAAATTATTTTGATAACAAATCTCATACAATAATAAATAAATAAAAGATAATAAATTTAGACATATATAAAAGATTATAAATATTTCTTTAAAAAAAAATTATAAATATTTGATGTATATTTCCAGAATATATTGTCAACTATATATTCAAAGAAAATAATTCGAATGTCAAATATTAAAAAATTACTTAAAATTAAAGATTTGATGTATCATTCCAAAAAAAAAACTAACAATTTTAGATTTAAGGGAATATAAAAACAAATTCTAAACATTGTCCTACATTTTAGGAAATTCATTTGGTTAATGAATGATACCAATGCAATTTGTTGGTGAAATCAAATATATATACAAAAATATATGCATATTAACACATGCATATTTTAAAATCTTGTCTTGCCAGTGACTAATTATCACAATTTATATACACCGAGTGCATATAGAGATATGTGTAGCCAAAAGTAATTTTAAAGAAAATATATTGGCTAATAGGATCTTTTATAAATTCAGCATAATATTTTATACAAATTTTTATTTTATAGCTAAATGTAGTGTTAATATGAAACAATTATTAAAAATTATCGTGCATGGCACGGGACCTAATCTAGTTAAAATTCTAAATTGATACAACTTTCGTCTCAAAATAATTGACATATTTAACATCTTTTTGCCACTATGCATAGCTAAAACAAATTTTGCCATGAAATATGTTATGAAATAAGTATTAAATATTAATGTATGGTTTCATATTTAATATATACTTTTTATATTTTGTACAAATAATTTTCATTTTTAGCCCCTTATATACAAAGGGTTTAAAGCTTTGTATAGCATTTTCCTAAAATTTACTGGTTTCCTGCAAAAAACAATTGTACGTAATCTTCAAGTATTTCCCCTGATTTTATTTTAAAAAAAAGTATTTCCCCTGATTTTGACTTGCTACAGAGATATTTGGTAAACTCCCCAACTTTATTTGTTATTCTTGTCCTCTTCTTACCTTATGATTAGGGCACCAACTGTTTGTTGAATCATTATATTTTAAAGTTATCAATCAAATTGTATTAAATTATATGTCAACCAACTTAGCTTTGTAGTCCAAGTTATTTGTATGGTAGTGTTTTGTCTAACATTTAGTTGATTTGATGAGCTACAAGCTAAACATCATACAAAATGATTAGAACAATTTCATTGGCGACGTTTGATCTCTTAAAACCATATACACTACAATAATGATTAGCTTTACAACAATAATTAAGTAGTTCCTAATATAATTGCTTATATGCCAAAAAAAAAAAAAACATGTGATCAAATACCTTTTTTTCTTTGAAGTGCATGAGACATTATAGGTATGACATGCGTTTGGGTTCAGTAAGAACCTTGTGGAATACACCATCTATTTGAAGTGTACGCGCAGCTTAACTAATCACTTCATTTCATAGTAAGTTAGCGTAAAAGTCATTCACAACATACGTACATGATGTATATATATTCATATTATTAATTTTTCATAATTGGTATTTAATGCATTATTCGTATATTATTGGTTAAAATTATTTCTTGAATTGATGAATATGCCGGTTAAAAAAAAAAAAAAAAAAAAAAAAAAAAAAAAAACCTTAGGGCTTGTTTGGCATCGTTTTTTGTTTTCAGTTTTCAGTTTTTTTGAAAACTAAAAACCAAAAACAGGAAACAAGAAAAAGGTGTTTCCACTTTTCTGTTGCCAGTTTTCAAAATTATCATGATTTAATAAGTTTGAATAATTTTTGACTTGTTATGTGACATATTTTATATGGTTTTAAAAAACAAAAAACCAAAAAACAGAAAACCACAGTGATGCCAAACGAACCCTTAGTGATTCGATGTTTGCTTTTTATTTGAAAATATATCTCTTATAACAGTACAATGGCATGCATGAAATAAATCATTTTAATAAATGTCTCAAGAACATTACTAGCTTGCTAGCTAGGGTATTAGGTTAGCTTGATAGTTACACTAGCGGTAATCAGGGCCGTAGCTGAGGCGGGGCAGGTGGGGCAACCGCCCTGGGCCCAGCTTTGTAAGGCCCAAAATTGATTTTAAAAGGGCCTCAAAATTATGGAATAAAAAAAAAAAAATTAAAACTGCTTCATACTCTCAAGTCGTCAGTAATCAGTGCAATTTGTTAGTTTCCAAAAAAAAATTAAATACGAGTATCCCAATTCCCTTGATTTTCGTAATTTTTCCAAAGTCTATCCAAATTCTATTACACTATATTTCTCAGAAGAAATTACTGGTAAAATCAGTCTCCAGTAAAGTCCATAACTCATCTACACAATTTGTTTCTTCTTATTTATTTACAAACTCTACTTAATTATTGAATTTGAGTGGCTCTGTAATGTTCTACCATCTAAATTTTGGATTAATTTTTCTCAATCTTTCACCAAATCACTGTGGCATTGTCTAATATTGCAAGGTTTGTGTTCAATTTCTTCAATTCTTCATATTCTGTTTTGCAACTTCCTTTTCTTTATTAAAAATAAAAAGTAAATATAGATAAATTGTGTATAACAATCTGAATTTAGTAAGGTTTATGCTCTACAATCTAAACTTTAATTAAGATTTTAAAAAAGTAACAACAAAAGGATTTAATTAAGATAAATGAGATGATGCACTTATGTAGCCCTTAATTAGATAAATTAGGGGTTTATTTATTTTACTAGCTTATCATACTCACGGATGATGAGTACTGAGTGTAGTAAATTAGTAGTTATAATTTAGATTTTTTTAGTTTTTTTATTTATTATTGTAATTAAACAAGCGATTTGATTTTTTATTTTTCATATCGTTTACAAGTTACAACTTAATATTTTTCCGTAATTAAAAATTGAAACTCTAGGAGAATTTTGGTTAAGATTAACAACATATAACTAATGCGTTTTCATATTTGATATTTGAGCTTGAAATTATAATTGAGGAAGCTAATCTTTCATTTTGCATACCCTTAAAAAAATGCTTGTTCATAATAAGGGCCTCAATTTATATATTCGCCCTAGGCCACTAAAATCTCAGAAACGGGCCTGGCGGTAATAATAGCATGTAACAAACAAATCTTTGGCATATAAAATTACAACGATTTATGTTCCAAAGTACAATTGTGGACAATATAAAAGCTTAAGAATGAATTAAAAGGGACATTTTTGGTTTGTAGTTCGTTCATGCATGGTGCTTAATGCTTTCCCTATTTTGCGATTGATATGATATGATTAGAGACCATTATATTATCTTGTATCATAATGGAGTTAGACCAAATGATTACTACCTTGATTCACATTGGCCACGCGTCAAATTTTAAGTCTTGAACGTTTAATTTTCATGCTTAAAGTACTATCATTAAGAAAAGTTACCACCTTATAATGTAAATTATTAAGAATTAAGACCCCACTAATTTTTTAGTGTATATTTTTGGAGACAAGCCTTCTTACCACAGTTGGTCTTATCATGTAAATTATTTACTCGTACTACACGAGTAGAAAAGATAAATGAAAAAAAAAAAAAAAAAAAAAAAAAAAAAAAAAAAAAACTTTTGTATTAAAAGAATATATAAAGAAAGAAAAACTTTCCTTAATTTTCAAAATGTTAGCCTCGTTCATTCTAAGTTTCTAACAACTATGGAGTAGTAATTTTCATTGATTAGCTTATATTATGATTTTTAAGGTGAAAATACTTAAATTATTCTGATATACTTAAATAGTTAAATGTGATATGTGGTACAACAAATGACTAAAAACTTCAAATATATTCATAACTAACTCTTTCGGCAAAAGAATTAACTCATCGACTCAATATTCATCAAAGCTAAGCTTCCAAATGAAACAATAATTGTATTTGTATAATATCAAACTCTTTTGGAATGAGTATTATCGTAATAAAGATATGTTACATTTACCTAATTTTTACTTATCTATTGAAACTTATTATCATTATTACAAATGATGAAATTGGATAAGTTTTATAAACTCTTATTTGATGATGAACTGAACTAAACTTAATTAAACTTTTTACTTTTTATTCAAATAATGTTTTTATTTCTTCGAATAATCATATCTAAGATTAACAAACGCTCTTAATATTATTTGTACTATATGTTACAGCATTGTAAGTTTGTAACCCAGGCCAATACAGCTAGCATAATCTCATTGTTTCTAAAATAAGCAAATATTATTAGTTGAACCAAAGATAACCTCATTTATCATCCCAAATATTGTTAATTAATGATACTCCTATCTAATATACAGCTTAATTTGTCCTCTCTTTTGCCATATTTTGGTCAAAACTAGAAATAGTAGTACATATGCTGATATGCACTCAAGTTAGTCAAGAATAAAGATGAAGATTGCACACTTTTAACATATCTTTATTTTTTCTTATAATATTATTACTATTATCATTCTCTACAATAATTATTATACTGTTACAAAGCCAGCTAAGGTTTTCTATATATAGTATTATTAATATTAATTTTTTTAAAAAAAAAACTGTACAATTATATAGCTAGGATCAAGAATCAAGAAAAGTAGTATGCATAATGCATGTAGTACGAAAATACAAGAATGAAGATCTACAAATCGGAGGGCGCCGCCAACTCACCCGCCAATTATTAGCAATTATTGGATTCTCCGATTCTTATAATATCTTTAACGAACAACCTACCCACCTCATTTGCTCATCATCTTTGCTAAAGTGTTTTTATTTAATTATTTATCACAAAATCAAAATTAAAATAAAATATATATAAAAGATATGAAAATCAATTGTTTTTCAGTCAAATACAATGCTAAAGAATTCGCATCACAAATATATGATTTGTTGTTAGCATTAATTTCTTTTTGTCAAAGGTTGTTGAGAGTGATTATAATTCCACATTTGTTGTCGCATATGTATTAATTCAATTGAATACTCCATGGTAAGAGATTATAGCCTACATATCTTTCGGTTCATAATACATATAATGCGTATACTGTACAAAGTAATGAGCTATAGTATAATACAAATAATACGTATAGTGTACGAAGTAATGTGCCAGAATCGAAGTGTATAATAAAAAGAACTATGAAAATCGAATAGTGTCACTAACCTACACAAATATAAGCTAGTAAGTGTGCACAAGTATAGAGTATAAGATTAACATGTATTTTGTAATGGGAGGCTCATTTTCTTTCCAAAATCCAAATAATATGTCTATAGAATGTTAATAGTTTTATTCTTTTAAAGATAAATTACTTAGTTTAATATATTAATGTTGCAACAAGAAATTAATAAGTTTGTAACAAATTTTTAAACTAACACTATAAGCTACTACACATTTTATTATTAAACGAAATATGATAACTAATTTAAATGTGGCCTAAATGGCTAAATTTAATTGTAAATATATATAATTGTGCTAGTACTATTATTTTCAACCATGCATGGTCCATACCCAAAGAAACTAGAAAGTTTTTACAAGTGGGAAAAATAACGTTGATGGAACAAACCAAAGAAAACGATAAGTGTTTACAAGTGTTCCCTATTTAGAAAGGAATTGAAAGACAATTAAATATTCACCTAATGCATGAATAAAAATTTGACAACATTGCAACCCCGGCCAATTACTCAATACAACATTATGATCCACAAACACATCACAAAATCTTATCAACTTAATTATTAAACCACTTAAAATTGAAATAATCAAGTAAAGCAACATAGCCAATATGTATTTCTTTTGTTCCTTAAAGATTACATCATTATTGTGATTGTAATTCAATATAGTAGAAAGAAATTGCAAGAATGGTACCAATATTAGTATTCTTGATGATAGTTGGGTGCCTGGGGTTCAGGTTCAATTTAAGGATTCTGTGAACAGGATGGGTGCCCCATCCTTTGTTTCTGATCTAATTAATGTGCGTTCAAACGCATGGAAAACAACTATGATTCATCGATTGTTTCCTCCTCGTACAACTGGCCTTATTTTGGGCCTTGAACTGCCTAAGGAAAGAATTGATGATTTTGTTTATTGGAAATTTACCGGGGATGGGATGTTCTCCACGAAGACTGCGTATGTGTCCTCCTTGTGTTATGAGAATGGTGATCAGTGATCACCTTTAGTTCTTGACTCAAGTTGGTGGAGGAATTTTTGGGCTTCACCTTTACTTCCGAAGTGGAAAATGTTTGCTTGGAAGATTATCCATAATGCGTTGCCTTCTGCTTCGTTGCTTGCTCAGAAGGGTTTACCAGTGGATTTCAGATGTGGGTTCTGTCATCAGGATGCAGAGACTCTTTCTCATCTTTTCCGAGATTGTCCTTTTACTTGGAGTTTATGGGAGAACCGACCTTGTGGATCGGCCTTGAATATGTCCCAAGATCAGCCTTTTGAAGAGTGGTTTCCTGAGGTTCTTTATAGGTTTCTTCATGATAAGGATTGGTTGATGCTAGATCGGTTTTTTAGTTTGTTATGGGCCCTCTGGCTTACTCGGAACTCTGTGTGTTTTCGTTCTGCGGTTTATTCTCCTGAATCTATTATGGATCTAGCTTCTTGTTGGGTGGACAGGTGTTCCGAGGCTAGGTCGTTCAGATATGATATTATGCCTGCTTTTCCTCCTTGGTTTTCTTGTACTATATCTTCTGTAGTTCTTCGAGGGAATGCGTCGAATGCTTGCTCTGTCAGCCTTATTTTTGATGGGGCTTGGAAATCTGGCAGTCATAATGCGGGTACTGGATGGATATTCTTGGATCTGGCTTCTGATGTTCAACTCGGGGGTGGGGCGCTGTCTTGTAACTCTAATTCTGCGTTACAGTCTGAATTGATGGCTTGTTTGTTTGCTTTACGCCATGCCAGGCTGCTTGGGTACTCCTCTTTACAGATTCTTACGGATTGTTCTTCGGTGGTGGATCTACTTCGGCCTCCGTTTCCCAAGGATATTTCTGTTTGTTGGATTCAGCAGGAGATTTTGGAAGTTATTGGTGCTTTGGATGTGTGTCATATTCAAAAAGTTCCAAGGTCTACGGTTGATCAAGTTCACTGTTTGGCAGGGATGGCGCGTCGGCGTGATTTACTTTGTTTCCGTTTTTAGTTTGTTTGTGAGTTCTTTTGTAAAAATAAAAAAAAAAAAAAAAAAAAAAATTGCAAGAATCATGCTAGCTTAAATGAATATATGACATTCTCTTACAGAAAACTTATAATAATACTTATATCAATGCGTCTTGGGTGCGGCTGGCCACACCATGAGACCACTTGTTAAATAACAAAATAACCCCTATAACACTGACTCGGTAACCCTTTGTAATATACTGACAAGGTTACCCCTATAACACCGACGAAGTAACCCCTGTAAAACTGAACGAGTAACCCCTATAACACTGACAAAGATCATAATGAATTGCCACATCGTGTGGCCAGCCACGTATAAGACTTTGTGTACTTATATACTCGTATAATAAGAGATCAAATATATAAGATAAGAGACAAAAGGGTATAAAATAGATAATATGATCATGATAACAAGATAATAAAATATTCTCCTTTGAAAATTGTTATTAAATTGCGAAAAATAATAAAGAATCCAAATAAATTAATTTTCGTAAGGTAAGGAGAATATGCGTATGTAATATCAAATCGGAATATCACATAATTCAGCCAATCTAAGTTAATAAGCAAGACTTATAAAGGATTAGATCCTATTCTTTTAAGCTTCTGACCAGGCAGAGCAAATTTAGCAGAGCATAACAAATTTCACACGGTGGAACATAATAGAGCAGATTTCAATAGAGCAAAGAAAAGCGGAGCATACAGCTTTAAAGAAAAGGGTCTTAGTGATAGAGGAAGGGTAAAGGAAAATAATACTACGTATTTATAAAATACGGAGTAATAAACCAAAATAGAATTAACAATTTAGCAATGAATTGAAGTACTCGTACTAAATTGAATGGGCTAGTGGAGAGGTCCTAAGAGGAGGAAAAAAGAAAAGGCAATGGGTCCAACTATTGTCGGGTGGTCACCCCGATGGGCGGCAACAAACGGACCCACCCGACCCGTACATCTTTTAATAAATTGAAAGCTAAGTTTTGAGTGGATCTTAATATTGTCTTTGTCATCTTCAACGTTTATATGCAATTTTATTTATTTATTTTTTTTGGTGGAATTTTTGTAAGTATATAAATAAAATGGGTCCATTATACGGACCACCCACTTCCAACAATCACCACCTCCGGGTTTGAAGGGTCACTCTCTTTGTTCAATCAAATCTTTCATTCATTCATTCCAAAATTATCTCACGTATTAGAAGAGAAATGATAGGTCTTGATATGTCTGTAATATAACCCTATATGTGAGACACATGATGACGGATTTTGAATTGCTAGATTTGTCAAGGTTGTCATGTTTGTTATTTTTTTTTAATCACGAAGATTATTCGATCAATGTAATAATTGTTATCTTAGTCAATTGGTAAAAAAATTAATTGTGTATTGACAACAAGTAAGAAAATTATTATTGCAGTTCAATTGATCTCGACACCAAAGATTTGTCATTGTGCGTGAATTTATTACATAGCTAATTCACATTAATATATCTTATACTCCATATGGAGTATATGAAATCTGTTGTATTATTGTAAACTTCGTTTAATTTCCAATCTTTCTACGCCAAAAAGTGGTTAATATGATGATTGATAGAGAATATACACCGAATATTATTATCTTTCTAGATAAATAACCTGATCTTTATTTCTTTTAGATTTATATGCTATTGTATCATATTATATATTTCATATTTTCATAATAACAAGCAAACGAGAATCAAGTGAAATGACATGTTCTTATTCTCGTACTCGGTATCACATTAGGCGCACCCTCACCTATCTCCCCTTAGGCTAAGGCTCTTGCCTAATAAAAAAATTCTTACTCAACCTGTAAATGAATGTATAGCTAGCTAATAAGAAACTTGTCCGATGTTATTAGAGTCATTGTGCAGTCGGGATTCTCTTTAGTTGTACAGAGGATTTTGGAATGAATATCATGGCTAAAGTGACCACAAATTTATGAAACATATGTGCGTAGTAATCTACTCAATAATTGTTTTATCTTGCTTTTGAGAACATTACAAACCTAATTTTTATTAGATAAAGGTTGTTCACTAGTATTTGGGCCTTTCTAAATTTCAGATTACTGAGATTAAAGTAAAAAAAGTAACTTATCAAACTATCTCTCTCTATCGTACATATGATGTGTCAATTCAAATTGAAATACTTCGTATAAAATTATACTTTTATTTTATTATTATTATTGTAGGGGTAAAGTTTTCCATATTGAAGTAAAATGTAAATTTTCAAAAACAACAGTATAAGGGCTTGTTCTCTTCTGATTATTTTCAATTAAGTTAAGTTCTTATTTCCTTCTCTCATAAAATATTCGGTTCAGTTCTATTCAGCTCAATTCAGTTAATCAGAACACGCCCTAAATATCCTGTAAATATAAATAAATAAATAAATAATAATATTAAAAAAATGAATAGAGAGTTACTGAGTTAAAACATTTTATAAGATTAAGGAACTAACCTCCTATTATCATATAGTTTTGAAATAGAACCTCATTTGAACTTGTGAAGTGAGGTCATCTTTCTCTTAATTATAAGTACGGTTTGGACCTGTATTTAACACTAATTAAGAGATTTTAAAACTAATTAAGAATTTTTATGCCTCTAAAAGTATACTAATGAGTTTGATTCATGTCAACCTAAAATACCTCAATTTTTTATTTATTTTTTTTTTTTTTCAAATTCTCGTAAAAAAGAATTATGATAACCTAAAAATTATTCTAAGTCAACTTAAATCAAAGACATAAATTTATAGTGGCAAATGTACGGTCTAGATTTAATAATTACAATGACTATAAAAATATTCTAGTCATTGCAAAATTTTCATACACATATAATTTAAATAATTATCCATGCAAGTATGCAACCATTTTTTAAAGTTTCATTTAAATAATTACGTATAACTATATGATCATATTTTGGAAATTAGAAATAATTAAAAGCTAAGAGCTGACAAAAGAATCTAAATCACCCTTAGTTATGGAAACATATTACGTGTCATCCACTAACAGGTGCAATCCAAATATAAGCAACAGTTGTTGCATGCTCTCGTATGTTTAATCTAATTCAAATTAATTTGGACTTCCGTCGGTCTCATGCAGGCATGCAGCATTTGCTGACATTATTTTTTTGTGTTCCACCCGGTTCACCCAGTTGGCTAATCCGGATTCGGGGATCAGTTCTGGGTGGTTAGGTTCCAATCCCCTCCCGATTGTTGCATTGTTGCGGGGGATCGAACACGAGTTCTCCCTACCAAGTGTAGTCTCAATCATCACTACACAAACAACCAATTGGTGCATTTGCTGACATTATTTATCATTAATCAAAAATCACTACATTAGATTGAGTTAATTTAATACTAGTAGATTATGCTACCATTTTATATTATTTTGCAACAATTGCCAAATATGGATATTTTATAAATTTATACAAGAATTATTTACAACAAATATTTTAAGTTTCATCATCTCTATGACTCTATCTTTCTCTTACCATTAACACTCGAAAAAAAAAAAAAAAAAAAAAAAAATCCCTGAAAATTCTTACAACTCACTAAAGCAAATAGCAAGAAATGGAGGTAGCATTATAATTTATTATACAATAATACAAACTATCATATATAATACGAAATACAACTTAAATAAAAATTTGATATTTTAATGATATATTATTAATATTAATCCAACAACTTCCTTATTGACATATTATATCCTTCACGCATTATATTATTTCTATACTTTAATACTTTTCATCAATAACAATATATTAAAAGACCCTCCAACTATCATCCGTGTCACCTCTTGGTGGTCTTTATTTCCTATATAAACAAAAAATAAATCTATTAATTAAGAAAATAAATCTTTTACAAAAGTAATACTATTTTTTTATTTTTATTGCATATTCCATATTATTACGTAGTAATTATATATTATAATTAAGGATTTAAGATAAAAGGATTAAGGATTTTATATATTTTCCCCCAAAAATATGAGTAACTTTTGTATACATCCGATGTACAGTAATTGGGGTCACTTTTATCAAATTTAGGGTCACTTTTATAATTTTTTGGGTAACTTTTATCAATAAATCATAAAGATTTCGTAACTTTTATTTAAGTTTGGGTAACTTTTATTCATATTAGGATAACTTTTGCTCATTTTAGGGTAACTTTATAACAGATGTACAATATTTATTGTACATTCGAATAATTTAAAAGTTTGTCAAAAAATATTGACAACTATAAATTAAATAATCAATAATCATCAATAACAATATACTATAAGTCTATAAGACACACTACTAATGACACTTGTCATCTTTTAGTATGTTTTTAATTTATTTCCAATTAAGGAAACAAATCTTTTACAAAAATAATACTACCTCAAAGTTCGAATCACTAACTATTCATCTGGTCAAAATAAAATGACTTTAACTACATATTATGATTTATACAATAAAAATAAAATAGTATGAGAGATCTTATTAGATTCCCTTATTATAAATTTTGAAATATCAACTTTTTATAATTTTCAGTTATACATAGCCGAAGATATTAATGGTCAAAGATGTACATTGGACACCACGCAAATGCAAAGTGAGTCGAACTTTCAGGAACGGAGGATGTATTATTTTTATTGCATACTAGGTTAAAATCCCATGCAATACACGGTTGTTTATTATTTTATTTTTTTATAATATATAATATTACAAAATACTCCATATCAAGTATATAAGAGATATGCAGAAACATTTCATTTGGGCATATATGGAATGTGATTGTCAAACTAGAAAGAAAATATTATAAGTTATAAATAGTTTACTTAAAGATTTTGCCAAAAAAAAAATATATATATATAATAATAATAATAATAATAATAATAATAATAATAATAATAATAATAATAATAATAATAAAAGGAAAAAGAAAAAAAAAAAAAGCGAAAAAGGCGGGAACATTTTATACAAGGTAATGACAAGTGTCATTGGCTATTCACTTTTGGTATAAGTTAATATATTCCATACTATTAAGTATAATTAAGGTAAAAGGATTTCATATATCTTTCCCCAAACAAATATTGACAATTATAAACTACATACCAAGATAGTGAAGGGTAGCTAAAGTGGTTAGAGCTTTTCTCCCAATTCCAGACCCCAGATCTCTTAAAGTGGTTAGAGCTTTTCTCCCAATTCCAGACCCCACTTCTTCGGCATGCTGGCATTGTTGGTCTTGGACGAACCTTTGAGGATGCGTTGAGTCTGTTTAATGGAACAATGGAGTCTGACATTTTGAGTAATCCTAGTGAGGTCGCTGCCCCTAAACTCTTGAAGAAATTGCAGATATATATTTCACAAAGGTTACCGCTTCTTATTCTTTAACTCCTCGACAATCAGCATTATGGAAATCACAGCAGAGTGATCACACCTCTGCTTGGCTTCGGGCGGTTCCTATTTCAGGGTTGGGTCAGACGATGAACGCCAAGACTTATCGCTGTGTGTTGTCCTATCGGTTGGGTGTTTTATTGTTCTCTATCTTGACGTTGTGCTCTGCTTGTTCGAGGGTTTTGGCTGGAGATATTTTCGGTGATCACGCGGTGTCTTGTGCTGGTATTGTGGGTATTAAACATCGGCATAATGTTGTTCGGGATACCCTTGTTGATGTTTGCTATCGTTCTGGGATTTCAGCGAGAAAAGAGGTTGACATTGGGTTGGCTGGAGGGAACGACGAGGCCCTTAGACCCGCGGATGTGTTACTTTATTCATGGGATCGTGGTCGCGATGTCTGTGTTGATTTGACAAGGTCTTCTCCTTTGACACAGTCAGGGCTATCCGACTTTATTCCTAGGTGGGTTGTGGCTGATGCTGCTCATCGGAAGCGGGTTAAGTATGAAGCTCGATGTCAGACGATTGGATATGGTTTCATTCCCTTCTCCTTTTCTTCGCTTGGGGAATTAGAGAAAGAGGTTGTTGCGTTACTGAAGCGGATTCAGAGGTTCTCGACGACGCAAGACATTGGGGCTCGTGCTGCAGCTCATATCTTCACTAGGGTAGGATTTGCAATAGCTAGAGGAGTGGGGGCCCAGATTGTATCTCGGCTTCCCACTAATTTATTGTAGGTTGTATGACTTTTGTTTTTGAGATATAATAATAATAATAATAATAATAATAATAATAATAATAATTAACTCTGTACGTTTTGTTTTTTATAATAATAATAATAATAATAATAATAATAATAATAATAATAACAATAATAATAATAATAATAATAATAATAATAATATGTACTAAAAGACACACAACAATGACACGTGTTATTTTCTACTGTGTCCTTAGTTTTATTTTTATTTTTATTTTTTTGCTGAATAAAATGATCCGATTCTCTAATCTTATAAAATATAATTACTTAAAATTAAAAAGATTTGTCTTATCTTTAACACAAATATTTATGTAGCTAAAGAAAAAATTCTTAACATAATTTTGATCATTTTCTAAATCATTTTATACCTAAAATATTTTTCATATAATCTTTTATTTTGATCAAAATTTGTCAACTATATTTCTAGATTGTTTTTCGTTTATAAAAAACTAATTATGATGATAGTTTAATAATGGTTATTAAAAAATACCGTGCATGGCACGGAAACTAACCTGGTATATTCTTAACATAATTCATGACATGTTCTACAATAGGGATAAAATTTGTTTAGATTTTTTAACTACTTTGTTTTTTAAAAGAAAGGCGGGAAGCAAAGCAAAATTACTTTAAGAGTGATTTTTTGCCCTACTTTTGTTTTAGTTATGTCTTAGAAGATACAACTAAGAAATGCAAATATCAAATCAACATCTCATACTTTCTTCTACATCTTATTAAAATCTATTTTGAAATGATATTTAGATACTACCACTATTTAAAAAATCGATATTTATGTACTACATTTTGATGAAATGATTTTAATAAAATGTTAATATGGCCTTAAATTTTTTTTTTATATATTTTCCTTTTTTTTTTTTTTGTAGAAAATCTTCTTTGAGTAAAGTTTTAACAAGATTAAAAAAAAAAAAAAAAGTTGACTAAAATTAAAATAACCTGATGATCTAAAATCTTTAATATTTAAAAGGATTGTAAAAACAACCATATCATTGAATAAAATAAATTATTTCTGATGATTACCTTTAATAAAATAAAAATGATAAAAGAAAATTTGCAAATCAAATTACCTTGATAACCAATTACTCCGAACTACGTAATAAACATCAATAAAAAATTGTATATTTAATTGATAAATGACTATTAGTTTTTAATTATACAATATATTGCCAAATTATAATAATAAATATATTGATATTTAATTAGGGTTCATAAAACGATAAAAGTTTAATAACGAAATAAAACGTCATCAGAAAGATATGGTGTTAGATGCAAAGTGTTTAGATTTTAAATGTCATATATTAGATTTCTCATGCTAAATATTAGATTATTAATATCATATATTAGATTATTAATGTCAAATATATTGGCATCATGGTGAGTCCGTTCTCACACAAAACGTTCTCCAAAATAAAACAATGCATAGTCCCTAATTATGCAATAATTGTTACACCACCTATCGCACCAAAAATAGCTTGAGGTCATAATCATGATTGAAATGTATGTAAGGCTATTAGAATAGAAGGTGTGGGCAAGTTTGGTTAAAAGGGATGAATAAAGCTATCTTATTCTATTCTCATTTTATAAAAGTCCTTCATTTTCTTATTCCTTCTTTTAGCCCCTCCTTGTGGTTCAACCACAATCCATTATCTTTTCTATTTTTCTAGCCTATCATTTTCAAGAAAATTAAACTTAAAATTAAATGCGAATATAGATATTTTAAAATCAACAAAATGTTCTTCACCCTTTATTTTCTAAACGATTTTTATGATGATTATTTAGCCCCCCTTTTGTTTGATTTTAGTGGGCTACATTAATGGGGATTAAAGGTGAAAAAAAGAGAGTACGATGTTGAGTAGAATTGTACTCTAGTCTACATTTATACATTTTTTTTTAAAAAAAAAGGAAATATATAATACCTACAACTTTTTTTTATTTTTATTTTTTTATTCTTATCAACTAATTTAATGTAACAAAAAATAATTTAAAGTGATATTTATTATCGGCTGATTTATCCAGATTAATTAATGAATTATGTTACTCTTTTACTATGTTATCACAATGATTGTGTGCTTCTACTCTTTCAGCAGAAATAGATAAATTAATTCCTAACATTTGGTATTAGCATGATTTTTAATATTTGATACAACAAGTTCAATTAATTTGTCACCAAAAATTGTTTGCTTTGAAGCTAGAATCATCAAATTTATTCATTATTGTTACAACAATAGTCATTCTTAGAATACGTAGTCTATAAAATTGAAACTTGTATCTATATGCTCATATATGATCGAATATAAAGATAACTAATTGTATATACGACATAAGTCTCTAAAATCTTTGGTTCAAAAGTCTAGACTAGTCCACTTAGAACAAGTGGCTCTAAAAAAATCACACGTATTTCCTCAATTAGATTACCCTAGATGATGAACAAATGAACAATAGAGTAAGCTAAGTTTTGATAGATTGAAACCTAAATTAACCTTGATAAAAAGTGTGAAGGCCATCATTTGAATTCAAAATGTCAACTGTCATTTTATATTAAGGATCTATTATACATTTGTCTTATTATGAATGTGTAGCTTGAGCAGATTTTCATTGTAGCAAAGAGGTTTGTGTTAGTGTGTACTGTGTCACAAACTTAATTTTATTGTACTCGGAACTTGTTTATATGAATCTATCTTTAACTTTTTTTAACTAATGCGGAGTACTTCGTATAGCCTAAGTTAGGGATCATTTTATTTCACACTAAAAAAAATTATAAGATTTAGCACGATTAAGCTTTAATTAACAATGTAATAGATTTATGAATTAATCAATACATTAAAACTTAATAGTCTAGTTCTTGCAATTAATTACACTAGTAATAAACTATTAAAAATCAATACTTATTACTCCCTCCGTTTTATAATGTTAGTCTCATTTACGTATATCGATGCAACTCTTTATTGATCGCAACCATCTTTAATCTCACAATAGCAAAAAATATAAAAATTAGATGTTACTCCATCTGTTTTTTTTTTTTAGTTGCATCACTTGCAAATGCACAGAGTAGGAGAGTAAATCATAATATAATAATGTGAGTGGATGAATAATTTATTATGAAGTAGTAAAAGTAATGCGGAGACCATGATAGTGAAAGTAGGGGTGTTCATAAATCAGTCCGAATTGAAAAAATGGATCGGACCACACTGGACCGACCCTGGACCGGATTAATCGATCCAGTCTTCAGGTCTGGAAATTTAATTTTCAGCTCTTCGGTCTGGTTCGGTCCAAAACCCTATAAAAATCCGTCTTGGATCGAACTGAGTTTTTTTATTAAAGATATGTGTGAAACCTTAAATAATTGTAAAGATTATCCTTAAATAAGCTTAGAAAACTTTAATTTTATAAGTTTTTGGTCCTAAACATACAAAAAAAAAATGTTAAAATATAGTTTTCCTTTACTTTTTTCGAGTTTTCCATAAAATTGTTAAGAATTTAGAATTCTTTTTTAAAAAAATTCTTAAATCAATCCAAAGCAATTCGGTCCGAGTTTTGGACCAATTCTTTTGGTCCGATCCGAGTTCGGTCCCAACTTAATCAGTCTGGTTTTCAGAATTTAAAATTCTAATTTCCGGTCTTTGGTCCTGGACTGATGAACAACCCTAAGTGAAAGTATGTGATAAAGTAGTGGTGACCATGAAAGAAATATGATAAATTAATTTGAATGGGGTTTGAAGTAGGTGAGATAAATAATAAAATGTAGTATATAAAGTTACTATATAGTTCGTATTTTAAAAAATTCTCTTTTGGACCCCATCCTACAAAGTTTTTATAATTTTATGAACACCCTGTATTTAATATGAAACGGATGGAGTATAAAAGTTGAGCTAATAGTAAGACAATCTCATTTAAAATTGTGTTGCTAGTAAACTAGGGTTGTAGTCGTAGTCTATGATATAGTATTATGGATTTATAGACTTGGCCTATCCTATAGTCTAGACTCTAGAGGCTAGGCGACCTAATCGAAATATAATTAGCAAAATGAGTATGAGATGATTTAAAATGACATTTCACCTACTATAAAAACCTTTATTAGTAGCTAGAAAAAACTTAGGATTAAAGCTAATTTCTACAACAATCTTCTTTAAAAAATTAAAAATAAAAAATAAAGGTTCTTAATTGTTGAGACAGATTAATCTGTAATAGTGAAAAGGAATTATCATCGGAAAATCGAGTCGTAATCATGAGTTAGGACCCAAAGTGGGCACAGGTTAAGCACGTGGGCTTGGCCTTTGTCTTTGCTACATGCTGTGGAGCCCCTTTTAATCTTTTATACCTTTCCTTAATAAAAGCATGTTCTCTTCGACTTAGGACTTATTCTCTTCGACTTATTTCAGATACTTATTACTTATTTCTTAATAAATTCAAATCAGAAAGATTCAGATCAGACCAGATCAGAACTTTTGATCATCATTTACTTATTGCTAAATATCGTTGATTGTGTATTAATTTTTTTTTATAAAAATTACATATTTAAAAAGTTCATAATGAGACGAATTTAACAAGATCCATTTTAATGATATTTTTCTTTATAGATTAGTATTAAAAATGTGGTCAAAGTTTAGTCAAATTGTTAAATCAGATCAGACCAGACCAGATCAGAATAATTCAGATCAAACCTTATAAAATTCAGACCAGATCTACTTATTTCAGTTTAGTTCACTTCAATTTCTAATTTTCTTCTCTCATAAATAATTCATTTCAGCTCTATTTAATTAATTCGGTTAAGTTCAATTCAGTTCAGTTAAATTCGATTAAATTCAGTTCAACCCAGTTTAATAAATCAGAACAGGCCCTAACTCTTCTTCTTAACATTTGAAATAAATTAATTACTTTTTTTTTTTTACATTTGAAACACATTCGATTTAAAAACTTTTCTCCCTCGAAAGATAGGGTATCTGATCTCCTTCAAAAGACAAGTGTTTTTCGACCTCCTTCGAAAGACAAGGTTTATCTCCTCTTTTCGGGGGGAGAACTTTTTTAAATTTTGAATCCATGATATCAGATGTAATGGATTGTTGAGAAATTATTTCGTTAATGAAAAAGTTATCAAGTTTTCGAATACAAACAAATGAATCAGAAGGAAAACATCCTCACGCTTACACAAGATCGTTAGATTGTTTATCCAACAAGACTGTATTTTCTAGCGATATAAGCGGGTGATGCTCCACAGTGCAAGATCTACTCGGCAATTGTATTTTGTATGAAGGAAAATTTTATTTGATTCAATATCTTATGTATTTGTTAATGTTGAATCTCTATTGTAAATGTTGTATGACTTTTAATTAATGAAATATTTTTGCTATTAAAAAAAAAAGAGTAAAGTTCAACCCATACTACTCCAATCCCATTCATGATTTCAACCCTATTGGAGTACTAGTTTGCGAAATAAACACTCCCTTATGTGTAATTCTTTTCGTTTCTTTTTGTTTGTCATATGGAATATTCTATTTTAGAAGAGAAAAACCATAATATTAAATGAATATTCATTGACATAATATATGTATATAAGGAAAAATATATTCATGTAATATTTTTTTTTTTTTAGATTTTGCTGAGTAATATCAGAAGTATACTTTTTACAATTAGTTCAAATTTGATGGAGTTTGGAAATCTATGCATTAAGGATTTAAGGTAAATGTGACAAACGTGCAACCAGGAATGAAAAGAGTACAAATATATTCCAGAGATTAAAATAGAAATATTAAGCATCACGATTAGGCCATGTTCTATTTATTTATTTATTTATTTTTATTTTTATTATTATTATTATTATTATTATTATTATTATTATTATTATTATTATTATTATATATTTTTTTTCTGATTAGGGAGTTTTATTTACCTTTTTTTTCTGACACAATGTTCGATTCACCTTCTTTTCATTTATTTTGGAAAAAAGTAAGTCTTAATAAGGTTTAATAATGACTACTCAAATACAATGTACAACTAAAATACAAGTAAGTTCTATTAGTCTAATAAGTTCATAGTTATTAAGTAAAAAATCAGATAATTGGAACACACCCTTAAATATAAATAACTAATTTAATCAACTCATAATAATGTCACAAATTTCTAATTTAATTCATATAGGCAATTAACATATTTCATATATTGATGTTTGATACAATATACTTAAATAATTTCAAGAACGGTATAAGGTGGATAAACGTTATTTTGATAGTAAAAAGGTCAGTTTGAAGGTAACTAAAATTATTTTTATGGTAACTTTAATTTGTCATTGGTTTGAATTTTATTTTAATGTGTAATTTGTTATAAATTTATATTACATTTACATGCTATAAAAGATAATAGGATTTGTCTAATTATACATTCTAAGTTTTTTGTAAGATAAAATTTATTACTAGAAAAATAATAACTTTTGTAGTATAAAGGGTAACTTTAAATACTTTTTTCTTACAATAAATTAACGTACACCTACTTTTTTGGATGAGAATTTGTGTTTTAAGAATACGTGAAAAAAAATCATGGACTATTGCGTATAAATGGCTATTAATATTATTTTCATCCTCCTCGATCTTATTATTATTATTACGGAGTATTATTATTATTATATATATCTTAAAAACAGATAAAGTTATACAACCTATAAAAAGTTAGTGGGAAGCTGAGATACAATTTGGGCTCCCACTCCTCTAGCTCTATTGCAAAGCTTACTCTAGTGAAGATATGAGCAGCAACACGTGCCCCAATGTCTTAAGTCGTCGAGAACTTGTAGATCCGCTTCAGCACGTGAATATTATTATTATTACTCTCCCCATTTTTAAATACTTGCACCACTTTCTTTTTCGATCGTTTTTAAATACTTGCTCAATTTCCTTATTTGGAAAATTTTGCAATATTTAATTCATTTCTCTCACCTAATGGACCCAACATAAATCATATTTTTTTTAAATTTCATATTCTCTCTCTTCTAATTTTCTCCACTACTTTTTCTTTTTACAATTTTTTATTCTTCCACCTACCCCAATACTTCTATATTTTGTTACTTTCTCCAATTTCTCCTAAAACTCCGCGCATGAAGAAAATGGAGCAAGTATTTAAAAACGAAGGGAGTATTATTATTATTATTATTATTATTATTATTATTATTATTATCATCATCTTGATCAAAGTCAATCAATTTACAAGAAATTGGTGGGGAGCCAAGATACAATATGAGACCCCACCCCTCTAGCTATAGCAAACCCCATCCTGTTGAAAATGTGAGCAGCTGCATAAGCATCAATATCCCGAGTCTTAGCGAACACCTGAACCTGCTTCAGCAACTCAATATCATCATTTTCTAATTCTCCCAGTAAAGAAAAGGAGAAAGGAATGATAAAACCATAGCCAATAGCCCTGCAACGCGACCTATATTTATTACTTCGTATTATTATTATTACTAGGTTGGAACCCGTGCGATGCACGGTTTATATATAAATCTATTTTTAATTTGTACATTTAATAATAAATTGCTATATATTATACATGAATATAAATAAGAATTACTTACATTTTGTAATTTTAAATCTTTTATTTTCATCAAAATTGTGATATAGTATCCGTTCGACATCGTCTAATTCATAGTTCAACGAAAGAGGTAATTTATTAGTGTGCTACTTAAAAAAATTTCAATTTTCTATGATAAAATAAAAGGTTTTAGTTTTTTTTTTTGGTGTTCCATCCGGTTCACCCTTTGGGCTAATCCGGATTCGGGGATCAGTTCTGGGTGGTTAGGTTCCAGTCCCCTCCCGATTGTTGTTGCGGGGGATCGAACACGGGTCCTAATGTTTAAATTACAAAAATGTTAAATAGGATAGCTGTACAAAAAAAAAAAAAATGACATCATTATTACGTTTAGACGAAATTTTTTTTATCAAGAGAGCGACACGTGAGTAGTGTTGACATCATCATCTTCTGTTTTATTAATAGTTAATAGATAGATTGTTATTATTATTTGATGAAATTACTGATGAAAAACAAACCCAACTATACTACCAATTTCGACATTTATTACATAATTTTGCCATTCATTTCATTACTTTTATCATGTAACTGTCTTTTTTTAATTTATTACTACTACGATGATGATAGTACATGATTGATTACTATGGGCGAGGTGGGTTCAGTAAATTTATTTAATTTTCCTTTAATCATATAATACTTTTAATGCAGGGTTTTCAATTGCATGTCTTTTTTTTTTTCTTTTTCTTTTTTTTTTTTTAAGGTGTGGAAATTTGACTAAAATTGACATAATTTCTAGAGATGTTTGATGTTCTGAGTTTATGTCATTTTGACCTTTTGTTTTTTTTTTTCCTCTGCCTTTATTATTTCCCCACCTTAGGAGAGTATTATTTATACTATATATACCCAAAATAATAACAAAACCAACAACCCAAAACACCCTTTCCTTTTTTCTTGGATTCTCTCTCATTTCCAAATAAAGATATTATTTAATTCCCCAAATTCATTTTTTTTCTTCAGAGAACTGGAATTTTCTTGTAATTCTATATAATTTTTTTTCCCCCCTGGAATTCAGATTTGTTTATATTTCTTTATCTTCTTACAAAATTCCAAGAAATAAGAACAAAAAAAAACTGACCCAAAATCTTTTTTATTGTTAATTTTGCTGCTGAATCAAACCAAAAACAGCAGTACTATAACTACACATTAGTCTACTATAACAACAACTCTCTTTTGCTAATGAGTCTCACAACTCTGTTCTTTTCTCATAAACTTGATGATTTTTGATAGAAATTTGATAATCACCTTGATTAGATTTCGAAACAATGAAGTTCATGAAACTTGGATCAAAACCTGACACTTTTTATACAGCTGAGGCTGTTAGGTAATCAATTCTCTTCATTCATTTTATTCATATATTTTTTTCATATACTATATAGTTTTTATATGATACAATTACTAATGTCTTATGAATAAAAATACAGGTCTGTTTCCTCTGAAGTCTCTAGTGACCTTATAATTCAAGTTCAAGGTCATAGGTATTTGCTTCATAAGGTAAACTAACTAAACTTTATATTAAAATTATATAATATGGTTTTTATTTAATGTTATGACTTATGATTCATAATTTGTTTCTGATTTGTGTGTTACTTACAATTTCATGCAGTTTCCTTTGCTGTCAAAATGTCTGCGGTTACAGAAACTGTGTGCAGAATCCCCTGAATCATCTCCGCGCCAAATAATCCAACTACCAGATTTTCCAGGAGGAATTGAGTCATTTGAACTATGTGCAAAATTCTGTTATGGCATCACAATCACCTTAAGCGCCTACAACATCATAGCGACGCGGTGTGCAGCCGAGTACCTTCAGATGACAGAGGAAGCAGAGAAAGGAAACTTGATCTATAAACTAGAAGTTTTCCTTAACTCTTGTATTCTTCAAGGGTGGAAAGATGCAATTGTTACTTTACAGTCAACTAAAGCCTTTCCTAGTTGGTCTGAAGACCTTGGGATTACTAGTAGGTGTATAGAAGCAATTGCTGCTAGGGTCTTAACACACCCTACTAAGATCAACCTCTCTCGAACTTACTCGAGGCGAGCTGGTGGTGGTGGTGGTGTTGGGGGTGGAAGAGATGACATCGTTTCTTGTAATGGTGCTAATGGTGGTGGTGGTGGAGGTTCAGAGTGCGCGAGGCAAAAGAATATAAGCAAAGGGTGGTGGGCTGAGGATGTTGCAGAGTTAGGAATTGATCTGTATTGGAGGACTATGATAGCAGTAAAGTCTGGTGGAAGAGTGCCTTCACACTTAATTGGCCAAGCATTGCAAATTTATGCTTCTAAATGGCTTCCTACTAAGCAAGTAATTCCTGACATTGATTCAGATAAGACAGGAGAAAAAACATCCAAGTATAGACTACTACTTGAATCGATTGTAAGCTTGCTGCCTTCCGAAAAAGGTGCTGTATCCTGCAGCTTCTTACTTAAGTTGCTCAAGGCAGCAAATTTGCTTAAGGCTTCTCCTTCGTCGAAGATGGAGTTAGCAAGGAGAGTAGGGATTCAAATGGATGAAGCCAATGTGAAGGACTTATTAATACCGAGTTTAGTAAGTGAAACGCGGTATGATGTGGATATATTCATGGCAATTTTGGAGCAGTTTCTGTCACAAGGGCAGAGTCCTCCAACTAGTCCTCCTAGGACTAAAGGAAGGTATGAGAGGAGGAGGAGGTCAAGGTCAGCTGAGAACATCGATATCGATTTTCAAGAAAGAAGGAGATCTTCCTCAGCTTCTCATAGTTCTAAGTTAAAGGTGGCTAAGGTTGTGGACAAGTACTTGCAAGAGATTGCTCGTGACACGAATTTGCCCTTGTCAAAGATGGTTGCTATTGCAGAAGCTATACCGAGTTTTGCTAGGATCGAACACGATGATCTTTACAAGGCCATTGATATTTACCTTAAGGTTTGTGCTATTCTCAAGTCCTTCATTTTTAGCATATGTTTCAGATAATTGGTCTGTCATTTTTCATTTTTAGCTCATAATATGATGTTGGTGTCAATTGTGTTAGTAAAATAACCAACTGCCCTGACCCTTGTTTGTTTGTACCTTCAATTTTAAGGTAGATTACCAAATTTCTTGGCGTTTTTTTTACTTGATGTCAATTTTCACCTAATTTAGCTAGCCTGTTAAGAAATTAGCCACCAAATTAACATACCCTAAATTATGTCATTTTTGTTATACCAAAGTTATGTTGTTCTGTTTCTGCTACTGATTTTGGAAAATTCCCAAATTATTGTGATTAGTATCATTTTTTTTTTTTAATTTGATGGCAATTCCAATCAACTTTAAATCAAGGTTTACAAAAGTCCTTGTAAAAACTTTACCTTTTATTATTCTAGTCAAAAGATGTACACTTAGGAAAAACGCCGAATTTATAACAGTAATATGCACATACATCAAATTTGCACATCACAACCCATTAAATCCAAAATTAGTCCTCAATAAGTCCTCTTGATTTCCAATAAATTCCCGCGAAATACAGTTTAAGAATCAAACTTGTACAGTTATACATTACCGCGATATGATTCTAGTATAGTTGTGAAATTGTCCCATACATTTGATGTTATACAACTTTTGTTGATAGATGAATCAATTAATAATGAGTTTTGATCATTCAGGCACATCCAGAGCTCACAAAAAGTGAACGAAAACGTCTATGTCGAGTTTTAGACTGCAAAAAATTATCCGTGGAAGCCTGCATGCACGCTGCACAGAACGAGCTACTCCCACTCAGAGTAGTAGTCCAAGTCCTATTCTTTGAACAAGCACGAGCAGCAATGGCAGGCGGTAAAGTCACAGATTTACCTCCTGATATCAAAGCATTGCTAGCTGCACAAGACGACGATTCATCTAGGCCACCTGCAGCATTAAGCACAATAACAACTATCCCAGGTACCGAAGATCAGTGGAGTGTATCAGGCCTTAAATCACCCAAATCGAAGCTGTCAACACTTAAAATGAAGTTAGCTGAGGATGACTTAGAAGAAAATGGTATCGCGAAAGGATTAAAATTCAAGAACCTTTGTTCAATCCCTACTCGGCCTAAACGAATGTTCAGTAAGTTGTTATCTATTAACAACAACAGAAGTGTGGCTGAAAAGAACTGAGGCAGAACACAAAAAAAAAAATTCTCCTTATTTAAGGGATTATTTTTTTTTTTTTACATGACCAATTAAATATTTTGCATCTAATGAGAAACAAGTATATTAAGTTAAACCCTTTTGTAAAATTTAGGCAAAAACATTAAAATGTGAATTGATTATTATGTAGCCTATTTCAATAATGTGAAGAGAAATGTTTTTAAGGCATTAGGAGGGAAAAATAAATCTCTCAAAAGGATACTCTCAAATTGAGGCCACAAAATTAGGATTTGGTAGTTGTAAATGTGTAAGCATATATATGGGACCATTAAGGTGGTTGTGTTATTTATCCAAATAATATAATATATGAAAATTATGCCCCTATCATTTATTCTTTTACAAACTTAATTGGATCTTCATTCATTATACAGTGCAATCCAATCTGTATCCAATCTTCTCATATCTGACTATCTTGCAGCAAAATGTCTGTTTTTCAAGCTTTTAATTTGATTGATTGTATTTATTTATTTATTATTTTTTTGGTTTCGAACACTAAATACAAAAAGGCGCGTAATAATAATGCATTTTACATGATGGTAAGGCGGATTACAAGTAATAACCGTGATCTAATTAATAAAATGTCTAAGCTATATCTTTCTTTCAAATTAAGAAAATTTTAGAGTACAATTGAAGTTAATTTAGTCTTAATTGCAAGCATTTAAGTTTTCAGAGAGTCGAATCAAGTTTAAAGATATAAGCTTAGCTGTTAATGATTATGGAAATATTTGATGCTATTGCAAAGTTGTACTGAGAATATAATGATTAAGAAGGTACAAGAAAAAAGAAGCATGGGAGACAAGATTTATATTTGCACAAGACATAAGTAATCTTTTTGTCTCTCGTGCTGACTAATTGATTTCACAATAGCATGTTTAGATGATTTACACCATAATAACTCATTCTTGGAATAAGTTTATATTAGGCATGGTAATTGGGTTGAGCAGTCCATGTACGTTTTTGTAACCGATATTCATGGTGTTGACTGTTGAGGGTTGACTCACTCTTGCCTTCCCTCTCTCTGTTATGTGACGAAATATGATCTTGACTAGGAACTATTGAAATTGGACCCGACCTGAAACTCCATCCAATTTCAAGAATTCGAACAAATTTTGCAATCTAGATTATATCCACGTGAGAGTGAGGCATAGCTTAAGTGGTTAGTGTTTCTCTTTCAATTCTAGGAAATCTTGTGATTGATTTTCATTACTTGCCTTTGTGGCTCTCTAAAGTCTACAAATAAATAAATACATAAAATAAAATTGCTAAACAAGCTGTTAAAACCCAAGATCAAACACTTTGGTCTATTACATGTAGTATTTGACCTGAATTTAAAAATAATTCATCCTAACTTGGCCCAATCAATTTTTAGGTCTTGCTTACCATCCTAGATTCCTAGGCCAACATGTTAATCACTATTGGATAATTGACATTCACATTTATAAATCATACTTCGTATATGATTATAACCAATTAAGCTAGATGCCTAGGTTCATAATAGGGTTGTTCATTGATAACATAGGACTATAGGAGATGGAGGGATGATTAGTCCCCGTGTTTCCCCTTCATAGTGGTTGGGGGTTCGATCCTCATCCCCTATTCATGTGATAGGGTGGGGGACCCCGTAACTTACCATAAAAAAAATACAAATAAAAAAAGAATAATAGGGTTGTTCATGTCCAAATTGTGGCAAAGAAAGCGGATCAAGGCATCGCACCGGAATAAGTTTGCATAGGTCCGATCCGATTATACCGTGAATCATTTATGCCAGACCGGACTATGAGTATGCTGTCAAGCTTATAGAAGTCTATGATCTACTATTTGGGTTGGATTACATCCCAAAAAGAGGTACCACTGTTTGGGCTGGGCCAGCCACCAATCCGGTCCAGAATTGGTGACCCAAAATCAAGACCTAGTTATTGTTTTTTTTTTTTTTTTTTTTGGCTATGATTCTTAATTTCTTATGAATCTTGTGATCAACTTTAAGACTATTCATTTTAAGTAGGACAAGTTAGATTCTCTTTGAAATTCAGGTTTAATTGACAAGTTTAATTTTAAAAAAATTCTAATGAGTTATTGAATTTAGCTAAATGCAAGTATGTTTGGACTAATTAGAACTACTTTTAGCTGCAGTAAACTTAGATAACTCGTACTTCCTCTGTTCTATTAATATTACAACAATGGACTTTTTGCACTATTCATCACTCTTGTTTGACCATATAATATGAGTTATACGTTAGGCAAAATATAGTCAAGTGGGATCTTGTTGGATTCGTCTCATATAATACTTTCACAATATCAACTTTTTATAATTTTAACTCTTACACGATTATAGATATTTAGCATATATAATGTGTTTTGGGATGCGTAATTTCCTCCTTGTTGCAATATTAATAGAACAGAGGAAGTATTAGACAAGCTAACTTGCTCGATATATATATATATATATATATATATATAAGAGTAAAGAGTCTCTTCCAGAAATTGTCACACCTCACACGTGAAGATTGAACCTCTAACCCAATGATTAGAATGTGCTCTCTAAAGATGTCAGTATGAGTGTATGACAGGTCAAGTAAGATACCCGACCCATCCACGGCCCAGAAGGGCGGGGATAAGAATAAAAGGCATACCCAACATAGGTGATGGTGCGGGAGTGAATTTTAGGTTTTACCCACCCAGCCCCATTCCATACCCACATTTATATATTTTTAAAAATAAAATTATACAAAGTATACTTTTATAAAATAAAATTTTAAAATTTTTTTTTAAAAAAGTAAAATAATGCAGCATATTATTTTTTTTAAAAAAAAAGTTTAACGTTAACAGTGATTTCTCGTTGTTATAATAACAAAAAAAATCATTGTTGATAATTGTATTTGGGAGGCGGGGATTCGGGGGGATCTTAGGTGGTGGTGGATTTACAAGCAGGAGGCTGGGCGAGAATGGTATTGAAATTGTACCCGCAATGTTAGATGAGGATCGAAAGGCCAACATCTACCCCGCCCCGTCTCATTGACATTCCTAGTGTTCTCTTTTCATTAGACTAAGCTTAGCTAACTTGGTGTTAACGTAATTTCCATGACCAGAGACAATAAGAATATCGAAACATGCTATACTAGTATACTAATGATTTTCGTACAAATAATCGAAACATGCCATACTATTAATTAGACAGAAACGACAAGAGGAAAGAAAGATAGATAATCTAATGAGTCAAATGAGAAAAACAAAATTTGTTAAAATTTTGGAAGTTAGAAGAAGAGATGAAGATGAGAGCCGGTCTAATTGTATCAACTTCATAATTTATTGATTTAATTCTCGGTAGTTATCTTGTATAAGCTGACTTGGCACATGGATAATCATATTTGTAAATAGAATCATAATCTGATCTAAACGAGATCAGATGTATCACACATTAAATAATTCTAAGTTTGGAATATACGATTATATTTATATGCTAGTTGTTAAACATAATATCTTATAATACCAATTATATTCGATTAGCTTTGAATCTTTATAATATTCTCTATCTCTTATCTTATCAACATGACATAACTTTGACAAATTTCAGGATATTTTATACATACATAAAACCAACCATACACTAATAGTTTACAATTACTGGTAAAAGACAAGCCTACCCAAGTTTTGTGTGGCAATGCAACTCCGATGCAATGGCACATCTTTGTAATTATTTTAAGTTAAATTTTCCTTTTACATGAAAAAACTTGCTAGGCCATTCACCCATTCAAGTGTGTAGACCGTGTAAATTGTACTAAGTTATCTAGTTGAAACAAGACAATTATGAATTTGCATAAATCTATTAAGGCAGAAAATAAGAATCAAGTTGGTTGTGTTGGGTCAAACTTTATGCACCTGATATACATTACTTACCATTGGAGAAGATTGTAGCTTCAAATTTGTGCTATATAACATGTTACGGAGTAATTGACATGTGACACTCAACGTGACTTAATTTAATCATTGAAGTATTGCTCGACCTTAGGCCTTTTTTTCAAGGCAAGCCACTTCTTTGATTGGAGAAGTCTTGAAAGGGGTTGTATCAATAATATGTCTATGTTCGTTGTTCTCAATCATCATATAAACTATAAAGATCCGTATGTATGTACTCCGATCCGTAGATTGTAGTATAACGGAGTACCATACAATTGTTCACCCTAAATCATTTATTTTATCAATAGGATTATTAAAGAAACATGATCTGATCAGAACAAAGTAGCAACATGATTAACCAGACTCTTTAATTCTAATTAAATTCCAGATCAAAGTAATTAAAAAAATGATCTTTGCATTACTCTTTACCGTCTTTTTATGACAAATATCCATCTATTCTATGCATCAACCTAATCATTCAGCTAAACAACGAACTAAAATTATGTTAAAATATTCCTGAAACTTCCACTTGCATAGTTTTACACCAAAAACTACAGCAAATCAACTCATAATTCTCATAATTCTCCCTATCCAAAAATAGTTTTACTAACTTATCTTGATAGATTTATCATAATATATACTTTTATATATCAGATTGCATAATTCCTCAAATTCAGCTACAACAAATAGTACCACAACAAATATTTTTATATATATCAAAGGTAAGATAAAAAAAGACCGACCATAACAAAAACACATACATGAACATGTCGTATACAATACATCACGTACTGAACTTGTATGAAGTATTATGTTAGTAGTTACTAGTAGTAACAGTAGAATTCTCCGGCTTTGAGGAGGCCGGAGTATCTACACTTCTAGTACGTTGGAGGCTCGGAGACCGATGAAGCCGACACCGAAAAGAGCCGGCGTGGGTGGTCGGAGAACATAGGCAAGTACTCATCACTTTAGCACTTCCATTACTTGGTTGCCTTGTCAATCCTCTAGGATTTGTAAAATTAATCTCCGGAATTTCCACTTTCATGCCACCTTCATTACTTTGATGATCCATGTTTATAAATTTATAAAACCCTGAAAATTATAAACAAAATTTGTCACTCATTTTTATTACAACAACAAAAAAAATAGTAATGTGATTAAATGTTACATATATGCATGATTGCATACCTAAGATTTTTTTTTTTTTTTTTTTTTTTTTTTTTTTTTTTTTTTGGGAAACTTTGGCAAGTAGTGTTAGAAACAAGTTTTGTGGAAATAATGGGTTTGTTTTTATAGTAGTACAAAATGATAAGAGTGGAGAAAAAAATAATGAAAGAAAGTGGGTAATTTTGATGATGATGACTGAAGAAAGATAAAGAAGGATAGAAAGAAAGAAAAAATAGAGGGGCATCACTAAGGGCATGGTGATGTAGATCACGGGCATGATAACATAATCCACAATTGACGTTTCACCTAAAAATTGGCTACTTTATGTAATGCTACATACAACTACTCTTTGTTAATTGTTATTGGTATCTCTTTTTCTTTTTCTAGGAATGTTTAAAATATGAGCTTATTTGTGGGAGCTAAAAGCAAAATCTTTATATTCATGAAAACTATGCTTAAAAGGGTAAAAATATATCCTATGATGGCTATGAATATTAACGTTTTGTTTATTGTCTATATATGATAGTGTTTTAGGGCTTGTTCTAATTGACTGAACTGAACTGAATTAAAATGAATATTTTATAAGAGAAGAAAATTAGGAACTGAACTGAATAGAACTGAATTGAACTAAACTGAATTTCAATGTATGAGAACAGGCCCTTATTCATTACCTGAAATTCAATGAAATAAACTTCTTAAACGATAAAATTGCATATAACTATTACTTTTTTCTTTAGTTAGTTTTATTTTGAAGGAAACAACTTATTTATACCTTATTTTCGGTTTATTACGTAGTGGTTTAGCCAAATTACAATACAAAAGTATGATAATTATTCAGAAATATCAAATTTATTGGATGAAAGATGATTATATTTTGATCAAATTTTAACTAGCTTTCCTTGTTACAAATTGATTACTGTGACTAACTTAACATTATATTATAACAAGTTGATGAAAGTTAGGCCAATTACGCTGATGAAAATATCAAAGATTATATTTATTTATTGAGGATGATATATTCTATCATCATCGTTTTATTGAGGATGATATATTCTATCATCATCGTTGTGTCCTATCTTAGCGATGTATTTTATAATAACACCCTCATAAACTTATAACATATGATCCGATAATCACAAGTATAAGTGATAAGTCTTTGCCTATCATGTATATATGACCGTACCATAATCATACAATGACTAATCAACATGTTTTTGATGTTTACATTGGTTCACAAATAATTAAAGTCATCCCTTAAATATTAGATTCTAGAAAGTATAGAAGAAGTGGGTTTTGAGTTGTAATAAACTTAACAATATTGCTACTTTATATACATTTGGACATAAATCCAATAATAATAATAATAATAAATAAAGTGTCATCCATCATAATTAATTAAAAAAGAAAATAATCCAAAGTTCTCTCTACTCTTACTTGCAATTCCCCGCTTCACAATGTGATCTATAAAGATGAATCAAAAGACTTGATCTTCTAATAGATAAGAGTAAGGGCCCCACCTTATTATAGTTATTGATCATGGCAGACATTCTTGTTAGGCAGTGGTGTCCACTTTTAATTCATACACTTCATTTTCATTATCATCCAATTTTATTTTATTTTTTTTAATTTTCCACGTATTTTCTACCTCATTAATTATATTTTAATATTTCATAATAAACATTTGTAGATGTCTATTATGTAGTTAGCATTATTCGCACGACTGGGTCATATGGACATAGATTATTAGCGAATATAACAAATTAGCATCATTATCCAAGAAATGTTTATGGAAAATATCTAAATGTTTTTTTTTTTTTTTAAAAAAAAAGTGTTAATCTTGGTCAAACTAGGTTAGAGTTAATCATTAATTCTAGCCCCATAGGTTTGGGTTGCCATTTTCTTTCAACGGGTCATTTTGAGATGTGGTCTTGCTCAATGGGCTATTCTTAAGCCCGTTGGATTTGATCCAATCCAAACTATTTTTGGATTTGGGCCTTTTATGGCCCAAATATGTAGCACTGTCAAATATGGTTATCCTTGATAAACTCTAGTATGGTCTGGAACTAATATCATCTAGAAAGACTGATATTTTTTTTACATTAAAAACTGAATACTGTACAAACTAAACTAGTATGATCTAGTATATTCTAGTCTTTCAAGGTGATATTTTTTTGGAAAAAAATATCATACAGTATTCAGTTTTTAATGAAATTAACAACCATTCACTGACTGATTTAAACAGAACATAGCAACCTAGTTTTCAACTAAACAATGCTCTCTATTAGTTTTTACACAATCTATTTTGATTTTTATACTATTCACATATAATTCTATACTGAGTATTATTATTTAAGTGGATTATACGTAAGAAAAAACTAGACATGTGAAAACTTTTTAAAACGTTTCAATAATGAATATCATAACTTTGACTTTTAAAAAATAATTAGTTATTAGGACTTATTCTAGACTTGGCATCTTGAAATATGAATCATGCCGGATACCTTGATTAAGGTAGATCAACTCCCTTATTAGCTAATCTAAATACTTGTTGGGTGCGAAAAAACCATAATGTCCATTACTGAAATTGTAAAAAAGGACTGTGTGAAATAGTTTTACAAAAATAATAGTAATAGTTTTTTGGACCAAGGCTAGATAAAGAGTTCAATTTTGTCCAACTAATATCATACATTCATACTAGGATTCTGGCTAAACTCCCAAAAATTTGCTGGCCCGTTCACTAAAATATAGTGAATGGGCTTCGTATGGATATTATGAATGGGCTCGAATTGCTTTTACTTTTTGGACCAACATTCAAGACATGGTAGCATAACATAGATTATAAGTTAAATACTATGGGCCTGTTCTGATTTAGGAAACAATTGAGCTGAACTAATTAGAGCATAACTAAATTGAACTGAATAGAGTTAAAATGAATTGTTTATGAGAAAAAAGAAATTAGGAAATAAATTGAATTGAACTGAAATTATTAGTTGAACATCACAGGCCCTACGTTTTGAAATCACATTGCAACATTGGGGAAAAGCTATATCAGACAATTATTATTATTATTATTATTATTATTATTATTATTATTATTATTATTATATACTTTGTATATCTTTATTTTTTAATAAATTAAAATTGTAAAAAGTTGATACTTTGATTACATAGGAGAAAATTTAACTTAATTTCACATGATCATATTATGAAAGTCATAATAGTGAAAATATTAATAATAGAAAAGTATTGTCTAAACTCTAAACTACGAGTAGTCAACTAGTCATGAATCTCATGATCCTCAATCCTCATAGATTAGTTTTTTTTTTTTTTTTTTTTTAGGAAATCCTCATAGATTAGTTGAATATATATGTGATTGTCATAATATATTTGAAAGTGGGGGTTAATTTTATTTTCATTGTATCATAATGCGAGTATTACGTAATACAAAGTAGATATTAGTCAATACTCCATAGTCATGTTATTATTTATGAGAAATTAAATTAAATAAGTCGAACAGAACTAAACTAAACTAAAAACTCGTAATTGAATATTAGCTTAGGACACACGTAGCCACACAGGGTTTAAGAATTTTATAAAGTTATGAATTTGTAAAGCATGAGCACGGGTGGATGATTATAAAGACGGTCTATTATACTACGTCGACATTAACTAAGACATAAATATGCACAGTACTCCATAACACAAGTGCAGTAGAATTAAATAAAAAAACGAAGCAAAATGTCGACAAAATAAAAGCAGAAAATAATGAGAAAGTGACAAATTTACAGCATCTGATTTACTTTTACAGGGTCGGTTAGAATTGAGGTTGTAAAATTGACAGAACTTCTTTACGAAGCTTCAAAAATTCTTAACCGTACTTTTTGTTTTTTTTTTTCAAATTACATAATGTAAAGCTAGTAGTCAGTAGTAGGAGTGTAGGAGTAGAAGATGTGAGAGTGAGAGAGAAGACATAATCCAACAATATCCCCAGAACTCCTGTGTGTTCGTACAATTGTAGAGGAGAGAGACTGTGTTTGTGAGACAACATTCACCTTGGAATTCGGTTTTTTTTTTTTTCTCAGAAAAATATTGTGTACATTGAAATGTGTACCATAAAAACCCAATCACACCCTTTAAAAAGGTATTCTTATTTCTCTAATCCTTTTCCTTGCATAATTCCATTCCCTTTCCTTTCTGAAATTTTTTACTCCTACAAAAGTCAACACTCTTTTAAGTATATACTCAATCCGCTTTTCTTTTTCGGCCGTTATTAAATACTTACTTTATTTTCTTATTTGAAAAGTTTTTACAATATTTTTTTGAAAGAATTTTTTTTTATAATATTTAATTAATTTCTCTCATATAGTGAACCCATCATTTATTATATTTTATTAATTTTATGTTTTATCTCCTCCAATTCTCTCTGCTACTTTTATTTTTTACAATTACTTATTATTTTACTTACCTCACAACCTTCATATTTTATTACCTTCACCAATTTCTCCTAAAACTCTGCGAATGGAGAAACGAAACAAGTATTTAAAAACGGAGAGAGTATTGCTTAGGCCCTATTTTTTAGAGCTTCTAGATAAGCAAATCAGATTTCAACAGAATAGAACAAATTTAAACGTAGTATTACTCCGTAGTAGAGTAGAGTAGAGTAGAGCAAATGTCATTAGGGCAAAACATAGCAAATTTCTGCAGAGCAGAGTAGCTCAAAAGAACAAAGGAGGCTCTGTTCTTTTGAATTATTCTGCTCTGCTAAAATATGTTCTGCTTTGCTGACCCCAACTCTACTCCGTTTTACTGACCCCTATTTTGCTCTATCCAGAAGCTCAAAAGAACAGGGGTCGCTCTGTTTCAAAATAACTAACACATCAAACTTTGCATATATGTCAATGCACTATCTTGACCTCATTTATATTAAATTAAATAAGAAAATGTATATATGCTCCCTATATTTTTTTTAAATGCATCAATTTGACCGGCACATTTGCAGAAACAGAACTTCAACTGTTAATAATTTTCATTGGTTATTAGTAAAAATTGTAATAAAATTATACTATGAAACTAGATCTTATGACTTATCTAATGATATATTGTATTATATAATATGGAGTAACAATTATTTATTTTAAAGAGGTGTAAAAACTAAGTCAATTGTCTAAATAAATAAATAAGTCATAATATGTGAATAGTATAAAAGTCAAAGTAATGCATTTAAAAAATACGGAGTGAGTATTAATTACGAAGTATGAAACTTTGCGTAGTTAACAATATATTTCATGATAAAGTACGTTTTTATTTGTTTTTTTTTTAAAAAAAAAAACAACAGTTTTTATTTAGTTTAATTTGTAAAAAATATAGTTAAAGTGAATATATAAATAATAAAAAAAAAAAAAAGTCAAATATGTCAATTATTTTGGGACGGAAAGAATACTTTTTTCGCCTCTCATATTTAACACATAAATATGTCAATGTATAAATTTGACCTTGAAAATATATATATAAAAAATAATACGAGTACTATGAAAATTTATATAGAGTATTTAGTACCCTATTCAACAAGCAACTTATTTAATGATAAGATTTGTTTCTAATACATTACCCCAAAAATTACGATCAAAATTAATACTCCCTCCTTTTCATAATATTAGTCTCATTTACATATATTTGACTAAAAAAAAGTCTCATTTACACATATCCTTGCACATCTTTGATTGCACATATCTTTACTCTCACACTAGCAAAAATTTTAAAAATTAGATATTAATAATATACTAATCCAGACAAATATAATTTGAAATCATTTGACTATATCTATTCTTATATATATTCCAACGTATCAATTATTTAAAACAAAGGTAGTACTAAGCTATTAGTAATAGTGTATTGCATATCATGCATTGTCTATCTATTCGTTCATGTTAATGGACTAAGCTATATTAATGTACTAGTGTCACAAATGCGTTTAATAATACTGTATACACATTATACACGGTACGGTCTACTAGACATTCAGCCTATTGCAATTTAATTGTCACGTTCATGGTTATTGCTTTTCAATATTCAAAAAGGTTGAAACATTTTATAAAGGAGAAATGAATAAGGGTATAATCTCTTCACATTATTTTCAGTTTAATTCAGTTCAGTTCTTAGCGCCTGTTTATTTCAGGTTATTTTAGGGCTTGTTCTCATTGACCGAACTCAACTGAACTGATCTGATCTGAACTGAGCTGAGCTAAACTGAACTGAACTGAACTAAATATTTTATAAGAGAAGGAAATTAGGAGCTGAACTGAACTGAACTGAACTGAACTGAGCTGAACTGAAAGAGAACAGGCCCTTATGTTCTGTTCAGTTCAGCTCCAATAAGTGATAAATATTATCCAATAAGTTTTCAGTTATTAATTTCCTTCTCTTATAAAATATTCAGTTAAGTTCAGTCAATCTGAACAGGCCCTTAATTTTCTTCTCTTATAAAATATTCAGTTCAGCTCTATTCAGTCAATCTGAACATGCCCTAATACTCCTATATGATCGATATGATTTTCCAAAGTGTATTTTAAGAAAAGCTTTATAAATAAAACTAGCCTTCTGCCCCGTGCAATGCACGAGTTATTCATATAAAATTGTATTGAGAGATAAGTGAGAAAATATCAGTAAGTCATTATAGGATATAATATGTAATTGGAAAAATTGTATTGAGAGATAAGTGAGGAAATATCAGTAAGTCATTATAGGGTATAATATGTAATTGGAAACATGATTAAAGAAATTAAAATTTTGGAGCTTTAATCGAAAAAGAGGCTTAAATAGAAGGTGGAAGGGCTAAAATTAAAAAGAGAATAGTAAAAGGTTGAATTAACGGGGATAGATGAAGTGTGTATGAAAGATGAAGTATAAGTTTAATAAAAAAAAAAAAAAAATGGTGTAATAAAAAATTAATAATGTAAGATGACATGTGGCACTATGGTTAGAGAAGTGTAATAGAATGGATGGAGACATGTGTCTTTCTTAGATTCTTGGTTATAGTTTTTAAATACTAAGTATAGATACGTAGTTAGAGGTGTCAATTTGGATAACCGGATGGAGTTTGGGTCGGGTCTGTTCGGGTCGGATATGTTCGGATCAAAATTATCCTTTTAACTTGGATCGGGTCGGATCGGGTCAAATTCGGGTCATGGTCTATCGAGTCCGGGTCGGGTCAACTTCAGATCGATTCACTTTCGTTTCGGATATAATTTGATCGGGTTTAAAACGGGTTTAGCCGGGTAACTTCGGATCGGATGAATTTGGGTCGAGTTGATTTCGGTTCGGATGATTTCAGTTCGGTCAAGTTCGATTCGGTCAATTTCGGTTCAATTCCTTTTTGTGTTTGGCTGGATTTTGGTCGAGTTGACCAAATTCATATCCAAATAAGGTTATTTTTAAACTAGAGATATTGTTTAGTTTTTACCTTATTATTGGGTCAATATGATTATTAATTACGAAGCACGAAGTTTTAGTTTTCTCATTTGATCTAGTTATGTGTAATTTTTATCTTTGAGGAAAATTGAGATTGAATAATTATTGATGACTTATCATACCTATATAAGTGAGAAGTGAGACCGATATATGTACATGAAGTAAACTTAAGACTCCGGATTATTTCTTTGTAGTCAAAAAGTTAACTTATTAATAATTAGTAAATATATAGTATAAGAACTTGAATAAAAAAGTAAATAATTAATTATGATCGGGTTAAATTTGGATCGGGTAAAAATCAAATCGAGTTAAAATCGGATCGGGTTAATATCAGTTTGGGTCAAAACAGATCGGATTAGATCGGTTATTTTTCGAGTCAATTTCGGATCAGGTTGAACTCGGGTCGGGTCAAATCGGTTCGGTTTGAGTTCAGGTCGGGTCAAATCGGATTCGGGTTGAGTTCAGGTCGGATCAAATCGGTGCCGGGTTAAGTTCAGATCGGGTCAAGTTCGGATTCGGGTTGAGTTCAGTTCGGTTACAGATCGAATTTGGGTCTTGAATTTCTCGGATCAAATCGGATTAGTTACAGTTTGAAACGGATAATTTTTTTCGGGTTGGTTCGGTTTTGACACCTCTATACATAGTAACAAAGTTATGATAGATGTTGCAGTGTTTATGGCTTCATTGTAACAATGTTGGTCTTTGTAGTCTTTCTCTATTAGGAATTAACTTAATCTGAGAATTAACTTTGAATTTATTATCAGTTTTTGTATTTATTATTTCATTCTTTCTAATAAATTGAAATTGTACTCCGTATAAAATAGTCTGCACTTTAAAACTTTATTATCGCCTTATTAGTCATTATTAACTCATCTAATTAATTAGTGGTACTGTCACTATGTATTATTAATATCGTCATTAAGGGTTTGTTCTCATTGACTGAACTGAACTGAAGTGAGCTGAAATGAATATTTTATAAGAGAAAGAAATTAGGAGCTTAACTGAACTGAACTGAATTAAATTTCAACGTATGAGAACAGACCCTAAGTATCTCTTAAATTATTGTATTAGATGCATTGTCGATAACTTTATTTAAATTAACAATACAAAATTATTATTTACACATGTTTAATAACCAAAACCTTAGCTCATTTGAATTCGTCATACCATAAACTAATAATGCGATTTATAGAGTGGATAAAATACTAGCTAGAACATATTTATACATACCAACCATATTAACGTTTTCCTAGGAAAATTTGAGCATGTGACCTCCAAAACAGAAGCCAATCCCATTTTAAGTTTTTAACTGTTAGATCAAAACCAGCTTGGAAAAAAGATAGTTAAAGCATATAAGAAATTGAAGAAGCTCAAGTAAGGAAAATGATACTGCAACATCATTTTGTTTGTCGTCTTTATTGAGCAATACTCCTAGTTGAATAAATACTCAAATTATCTATTCTACTTCTATTAATTAATGAGATTTATTATTTGCCTTGTAGGGTGGTCAGCCTTCAAGTTATAAACCCCTCCCACTAGATTATTTTACCTTTTTATATTACGAATAATCTTTTTTTTTTTTTTATGATTAGATATTAATAGTCAAAGATATAACTTGATTATTGTTTAGTTAGAATAAGACAAATATTAATTCTCAAAAAAAAAAAAAAAAAAAAAAAAGACAAATATTATATTTTTGAATAAGTATATAGGGTAATAAATTAACACGATTCAATTAATTATCATAATGTTAATTATAAAACGACCATTCCTATTTTATGAAGTTGAATTTATGTAATTTTTTACACATTTAATAAATTTTGAAACCACACGATACTTGTATAATACAATTGTACTCCTTGACTCCTCCTAAGAACTAACTACATGAAATAAGGCAAACGAATGAACATATCTCGTTGCACATATAGTTCAATCATAATGATAATTTGAGAATAGTTTCAATGGTAAGTTATATCAATATTCAATATACAAATTAAATATCTCTAACATATAAATTTTCTGAGTAACTCCATGCATTCTTTTGCCACAATAATGAGGAGTTTGAGGACCATACTACAAAGTTCTTTTTCAGACTACCAAATACTCCATTAAAAATAACAAAAATTCACAATGCAACTACATTAATATTAACAAAAAAGAACAATACGATACAATTAAAAAGTTGTAATACTCCGTATTATAACCAACATATTTCCAAAAGCATACATTTTCTTACAAACCCTAAAATCACTAATTAGCATTTTCTTACATACTACTAATAGTGTAATTAGACCTAACCATTAAGTACTTACTAATACTATAATTAGGTAGCTAGCTAATCCAAAATATTAGTTGGATCCAATAATTCTACCTACATATACAATAAGTATAAGCCAAATTAAGTTTAGAAAATGAAGGATCCAAATAAATTTGGTTTAAATTACCAAGACCTAGATAAATAAACTTAATAGTTACTCAACAAAATAAATTAGTGGCCAAGACATTTAGCATTACGAGGTGTAGCAAACATATTGTAGAGCTCATTGTACTGAAATATTCCACCAACATGACGACGATGATGATCCTCCATTATCACTTGCTCATTAATATTGTATTCATACTGTGGAACCTCAACCATGCCACCTGGCATCATCATACTCCCCTGAAACGACACCGTTTCGCCACCACCAAAACTACAGCTTCCACCGATTAATGGGTTGTTGTAAGTATCATCAAAGCAAAGCCCAAAACTGTCATTTTCATTATTATTGGAAATAACAGGTGAGTGCTCAGAGTAAGATTTGGTGGGTTTTGGGAAGTATTTCTCAATGATTTCTTCTAGAAGACCAGATGATGAATCCGACGGTTCAAACAATGGGAACAACTCCATTGTTCCATCACCACCGTTGATTTCATCATTGCCGTTATTTTGATCATCAGGAATATTGTTAACGGTTGATGATGAGGAATTAGAAGGAAGGAGTAGAATGTTACTGTGGGGTGAAGAAGAGGGGAACAATTCACTAAATTTGTTACAATAATTTACCTTCTTTTTGTTCCTCTGTGACGCGGCTACAGGAGATTCAGTTAACCCGACCATCATCCCTTCATCACAGCCGTTGATTATATTTTGATGATTTTGTGTTTGGGTTTGGGTTGAGTTAAGCCATTCCACGAAAGTGGGATTTGGATGGCTAGGATTTGAGCTAGAGGTTGTATTTTTAAACTTAATGGACGGCTGAGATTTCTTCTTATTATTATTATTAGAACAAGGGTTACTAAAAAAAGGTGGTAAAGGAGGAGGGTACATAATGTCATGATCAACATGAGATGAAGAAGTAGTGTAAGTGAAGTTGGTACGTGCCTTGGTTCCACGCATGGCACGTGCCGCAGTGTCGTAAGCACACGCCGCTTCCTCGGCAGTATCGTACGTGCCGAGCCAGCGGCGTTCCTTAGACTGTGGGTCTCGGATTTCAGCTGCGTACCGGCCCCATGGCCTACGACGAACACCTCGGTATCTCATGGTCGTGGTCGTGGCCGTGGCCGTGGCCGTGGCCGAGGCCTTAGGGGCCTTAGGAGCCTTCTTGGCGGGTTCAAGGGGTTTATCAGGAGTATCATCAAAGGAGTTGGTGTAGGTTGTGGTGAAATAGTAGTGATGTTGTTTAAATTGTGGATCCATGTTTTTTTTTTGTATTTATTTTATTTTTTTTGTACTAGTAGAAGTGGTAGGAAATAAAAGAGAAGTTAAAGAAGAGTTGGAAAGTGAGAGTAGATAGACATACATGCATGCAAGTATTGGTATTTATATAGGCCTAGGGAGAGGGCGTGGGGAGGAGGATTCTAATTGGTTTATGATGTTCATGGGTTGATGTAGATGTCATATCTTTTTTAGTATTGGGAATGGCTAAGATTATTGCTCTAAAATGGACCATATATGTAGAGTATTTGATCATTAACTCTTTTTTAATTTAGACTCAGTTTTTATCAAAATTTTAACATCACTTTTTGTTAGGTTATAATAAGTGATTGTAGCTTGAATGTTAAAATTTATTTAGTACTCGCATAATATAAAGTTAGTCAGTATTTTTAGTTTTACAAGCTTTATCTATCTCTATATAATTATGTCCTATAATCATTGATCGACCAATATTAGCTACAAGATCAATTGTAACAATGATGACAACGATTGAACACTAATTTAAGGGCCTGTTTACATTTACTTAATTTCAGTTCAGTTCAGCTCTAATCAGTTTAGTTCAGTTCAGATCAGCTCTTAATTTCCCTCTCTCATAAAATATTCAATTCAGCTCAGTTCTGTTCAGTTCAATTCAGTTCAGCTCAGCTCAGCTTCAATCAGTTCAGTTCAATTCAATAAATGTAAACAGGCCTAAGGGTTTTCACACGTTGCTAGTGAGCTACATAGTACGTACAATATATTTTTGCACAAGTGTATCTGATCTATTTTTGATCAAATCTAATTTAGATGTAATAATATCGCTTATTTCAATATACTATTCCACAAATAATGCTTGGTCTTTTTGTAGGCGTATAACTTAACTTATTCGAACCATTAATTTAATGCACAGCAGCACAGGTGTTTTAATATTATTGTCAAGAGTTAAGTGTTATAGGCAATTTCCAATATTTGTTAGCTGCTTTATCAAACCAAGCATTCGGATTTCAAAATCTCCAGCCTTAGTCGAATGATTTATTTTCATTATTCCTATTAACTTATTAAGTATAGGAGAGTCAAATCCTTCCCTAACAAATTGTACAAGAAAAAGGCTTCACACTACAGGACCTCATATAGTCATATACATGGCTTACCGGTCAATTCTTATAGTGCCTTGTTAAATCGTACTCTCTCCGTTCCTAAATTACATTCTTGTTTTCCTTTATTATGTGAAAAATAAATGCTAAAAACAGGAATTGTAATTTAGGGACGGAGGGAGTATGTGATTTTTTTTATAGGTCCATATACATGGCTCGACAGTCAATTCTTATGGTACCTTGTTAAATCAAATGTAATATTTTCATATATCCATCTACTATTGTTTGGGGTAACTTAGCTAAAGAGGCCAATCACCCGAGCTTCAAACTTATATTTTAATTTTGTCACAAGCTAAGGCAATTCGCTACATACTCCTAGTACATTTACAACAAAAGGTGATATTCTCCGTAATTTCTTGATGGCGAATTAATGAACAAATTCAATTGTTTTGTACACACGGTAATGTGGAGTAAATACAACTCGTGTTTGAAAACAGCTGCGTATTATTGAAAGAGTAGTAAATGAATTTTAATATTTCCGAGGTTAATTGGTTATGGTTTAATTAATAAGCATTACATAATCAAAACAAATTATTTAATTAGAGAGAGAAAGTGCATTTTTATTTGTGCCTCGAAGAGAACTTAAATAACCTAGATGGACAAGGTTTCTTTTCCATTATTGCGCAACTGAACTCAATATTTGCAAACAGTATTCTTACTCCATAATAATAGTTGTATGTACTCTACTATACGACTAGAATTCTATGTCTATAGAATGTCATGTCCAAATAAAGTTAGATGGAATGATTTACAAATTACGATTCATTATGTACTTTTAAGACTCTTGAAGGTACTTCAAAAAAAAAAAAACTTTTCACGGCTCCAAATTCTTTATAACTTCGGCTCGGTTTATAAATAAATTCTGAATCCGCCCTTGTCGAGAGTAGTCAGTAAGAACCACCCTTTATGTGAGAACCTATTTATGTGAGTACAAATCTCAGCCATTAAATTATATTAAATCCAACAGCTGAGATTGTTCAACTACTAATGACAATAATGTAATTCTTAAAACAAACACATCCAGACCCCAAAACCAAAATTACATATAATTTGTATAACCCTCTTTCTCTCTCTTCAAAGTTTGAAGGTGGAATTACAATGGAGACTAAAAATTGAAGGTCCGCGATTTCTCTCTCCTCTTCTTCATTGCTAATTTAACAAATGAGCAAATACTTAGTTGCTAATTTAACAAATGAGCAAAAACATAGTTCGTTGCTCATTTGTCAACAAACATTTCTTTAATCAACAAGCATTTGTGAAATGAGCAACCACTAGTTTGTTAATCTTTCAAATAATTGGTTACTCATTTGTAAAATAAGCGAACATTTCTTTGATCATTTAATTTGGAAATGACCAACTAATTTTGTTGATCATTTAGCAAATGAACATATGGTTATTTGCTCATTTGTCGGCAAATACTTAGTTGCTAATATCACAAATGAGCAAAAAACTTAGTTGATTACTATCAAATGAGCAAAGATTTCTTTAATAATTCATTAAATCAAAAGCATTTCTTTGCTCATTTGTGAAATGAGCAACCATTAGTTTGCTCATTCGTCAAATAAGCAAATAATTAGTTACTAATTTGTAAAATAAACAAACATTTCTTTGATCATTTGAAAAATAAGCAATCATTTTTTTGCTCATTTAGCAAATGAGCAAATAATTACTTGATCTTGCTCATTTGTCAAATGAGCAAAAACTTAGTTATCAATTTAACAAATGAGCAAACTTAGTTGCTCATTAACATTTTGAACGGAAATTGAATCGAAAATCGCCAAATATCTCAAAAAAAAAAAAAAAAAAAAAGTTGACGAAAACCTTAATTAATGAAGAAGTCAATTGACGAAAACCTTAATCAATCAAACTAAAATCAACGAAAATCAAACTTTAATCAATGAAAATCAAACTAAAATCAACGAAAATCACCTTGACAAAGAATCAATGAAGTTTGAAGAAGAATTGTTGAAGAATCAAAGCAAATAACAGTAAGAAAGGGAGTAGAGAAATTAGAGGAGAAAGAAAATGGCACGTCGAATGAAGGAGGAGAGAGAAAACGCGAGAAAATTGTTTTTGAAATCATGTTTGATTGGGATAAATTGGAGGAATTGGATGCAATTGATCCAGCGGTTGTAATATGTCGTCACATATAATAGGGTTCTCACACAAGAGATGTACTCTCTCTCTCTCTCTCTACACACACACACACTATTCTCTACGTCCCTTATTTATATGCCTATTTCAAAAAAAAAAAAACACAATTCTTCACGGCGAGTAATAAATATTAGAAATAGGCATATAAATAAGGGACGGAAGGAATATATACAGAGAACAGAGTAGCGATAAAATACACTTATTAGGTAGGGTTTAATAAAATCTACAGTGTCATACATTTCCAAAAACATACACCTTAATGACATCCTGCACTAACATTTTCATAATACAACGTTTTTACAGTTATTTTACAAATATTCTCCACATACATATTGTTAAGTGATATAGAGTATATTGAACCACAAAAACAAGATAATTTCGACTTTCTCCAACTTAATATTTAAAAGTTGGAAATTTTGACATTTGCTACCTGGAAAAGGACCCTGCTTCACATTTACTACCGCTTTAATTTTTTATTTTACTTTGCTACCACCTAAATCAGAGTTTATTAAAATCACTACCACTTAACGGAATCTGTAAGTTTTTTTTTTTTTAAAAAAAAAAAAAAAAAAAAAAAAAAAAAAAAAACCAGCCACCCAAAAAACCCTAGCCCCTCCCCGCCAGCCACCCTCCCCCTGCCGGCGGCCAGCGCCCAAAGATGCGGCTGGCGCCGACGATTTGGGTCGGAATCAAACCCCTCCCCTTCCCCACCCAAAACCGACAATCCTAACCTTATACCACCTGCCCGAAAACGGCAGGGAACTCATTTGCGCGGCATGAATTGCGATTTGTGGCTGATTAGCGAACGCAGACGCGGCCAGAAAAGGGAACAGGGGACGAGGAGGGGCTGGGATCGAGTTTTCGACGGGAGAGGGGCTGGGATCGAGTTTTCGACGGGAGAGGGGTTGGGATCGAGGGGGTTTTCGAGGGGAAAGAGGGGCTGAGATCGAGGCTGGCCACGGGATCGGGTTTTCGAAGGGGCTGGGAACGCGACACCGGCGCCGACAGGCTGGATGGTCGGAGTCGCGGGCATGGGATTAGGCTCATGCGATGGTGGCGGTGGCTTGGGCAGCTGGTGGGTGGGGAAGGACGGGTGGCTGGACCGGTGAGTGGTGGTTGCGGTGGGTTTGATGATGAATAATGGCGGTGGATTAGCAACTGGTGGATGGGAAGGAGTGGTGGCTAGACGGAGGTTGGGTGGTGGTAACGGAAATATTAACGGTGTAAGACAAGTGGTAGTGATTTTTAACTAACTCTGATTTAGGTGGTAGCAAAATAAAATAAAAAATTAAAGCAGTAATAAATGTGAAGTAGGGTTCCTTTCCTGGTAGCAAATGTCAAATTTTCCTTAAAAGTTTTCATTGTCATTTTTGTTCTCCATAGTGAAGTGGTGAAATTGAAATAAAGCTCCCAATTGTTTTGTTCCTCTTAAGGAATTTTAAAGTTGAAGAAAAATAAATTAAATTAAATTCTACATAAATAAATTAAATTCCGCTATTGAAAAGAGCATATCCTTGAATAGTGTCTCGAATAATAGCATTGCACAATAACCATACACCTAATGTTATAATATCCCATTAACAAAACAATCTAAAAACTACTCCGTATTACTCAGACATCACATATTCTTAGGTGCACACTCATGCACCTAGAAATAGGTGTAACAACAGCACAATATGAACATTAGCTTTTGAAAAAATGAACATTAGCTTTCTTCTCCTCTATTTTTCTCCTTCGTTTTTTATTTTCTCTCTCCTCTGTTTTTTTTCCCCTTTTTTTACACTTTTTTTTTTATTGAATTTGTTTCTTACAACATGAAAGTAGTTATTAAGTATGAATTTTTTTTGTGAACTTCGATTTTGTGTTTAATTTCGATTGATTAAGGTTTATATGAATCTTTGAATTCACAAATTATACTCTGTTTTTTTCTCCTTCATTCTTTAATTCCTTTTTCCTCTGTTTTTTTTTTTTTTTTTTTTCTAGTTTTCTCGTTTTGTTTTGATTTAACGATTGAATCTGTTCCTTACAATATGAAATTGGTTGTTTATCTAATTTTTTGAATTCATATGAATTGATTTTTTTAGCTTTGATCAATTTCATATGTGTTTCATTTGATTTTCTTCATTTTTTTTTTTATCAATGAACATAATCATGCAAAATATGAACATATGCATAGGTTCTTTAAATATGCGTAAAAAAATATGAACGTATGCTATTAAGAAAGAGAACATATGCATAAACAGACTTAATCAGTATATTTATGAACAATAAATATTTACTATGAATATTTACATTATGAACATATAAAATATTATTATGAATATAAGGCATTTAATTATGAACATAAAAAATTCAAGAAATAAAAAATAAATATGATTATGAAACATATGCATCATACGTATTCAAAATATGAACATATGCATTGGTCCATTTTTTAATGCGTATGAACATAATTAAGCATTTCAGAAGGTGAACATATACATAAGAAATATGAACATATGGATTTAGAAAGTGAATATATGCATTTCAGAAAGTTTACAAAAGGATTCGGTATATGAACATAAGAATTCAAAATATGAACATATGCATTTCAAAATGTGAACATAAGGTATCTGTTTGATTTCACTAATTTTTTTTTAACAATTCCAATAAAAAATTTTCGAACAATAGAGTATCGAACAATATTCAAACAAAATTAAGTGATAATCATATAAATTCAAACAAAATTGAGTGAAATTTACATAAAATTGCCTTTTTTTTAGGGAGGATCATTTTGATTTTGCATCATTTTGATTTTTTAGTGAGATAAAATGAAATAGAGGAGAGAGAAAGTGAAAAAGAGGAGAGAGAAAATCATATAGAAGAAGAAGAGTTTTGAGTTTGGAAGTGACGTTACATTTATTGGGTGTGGGTGTGTGTATTGCAGTTTTCATGTTTTTTTAGTTTTTGGGCTTTTCTTAATTAGGTTATGTGTAATTGGGTTTTTGGGCTGTGTTGTTACGCTTATTTAAGGTGCACAAGGGTGCACCTTAGACTAATTGCTCAGACATAACTTGATCCAACATAATAAATTGGGCTTTTAAAATGCTTATATGTATGGCAATGGATGAATAAGCCATAATCTATATATATAAATAAAGTAGGCATTTTTGGAGAGCATTGGGAGCGCCACATAAGAAAAGGTATATTTTCGACCAATTAAAAAATAGATTTTTATTTTATTTTAGAATTAAAAAATCACTCGCCACCTAAACAAAAGTGACGAATGAAATTTTAAATTTTTGCCACGTAGGTAAAAACAACGAATAGTAATTTATTAGGATTTTAATTATTTAAGAACATTAAATTTTATCATTTTTATTTGTTACAAAACTAAAAATTATCTTTAGATATTAGGATTTATATTATTTAAAAAACTAAAAATTATATTTTGATATTTAAAAAATATAAATTATCATTTGATGTTAATGGTTTTATGTAAATATCTGATGATATGATACTTTCATACAAAATTTTAAAACTTATAATGCAAGAAAAAATTAAGAGATCACCAAAAAAATATTTATATACAAAATGTATATGAAAATTCGTGAATCGCACGCCACATAAGCAAAAGTAATATTTCGATCAATGAAAAATTAGATTTATATATTAATTTAGAATTTTAATTTTCAGTTGTCATTTAAGAAAAAATTAACAAATGAAATTTGAGAATTGAAAACAAAAAATAGTACTTTAAGATTTAAATTATGAAAAAAAAAAACAAAAATTATCTTTTATATTATCTTTTACATTAGGATTTATATTATTTTAACAAATAATTAGAAATTAAAAAATATATTTTGCAACTCTAGCCCTAATTTCACAATCTCAAGAGTCAAGATTCTAAATTAGGGTTTTTCTGCAAAATCGTTGTTTTGGTTTGTGAGTCTACAATCTCGAGTTTTGTTTCATTGGGTTGGGAAAGGTTAGGTTAGCCCTGAGCCCTGGCTGGGACACTAACCCACAATCCACCAAAATAGAGTTTTCAACTACCGTTATTAACCCTTTTATATATATATATATATATATATATATATATATATATATATATATATATATATATATATATATATATATATATATATATATATATATTATTTTAACAAATAATTAGAAATTTAAAAATATATTTTGATTTAATGATTTTATCTAACTATCCGATGAATGAGATAATATTTATTTCAATTTATAAATTCAAGTTCTATATACGTTAAATTTGAATAAGAATAATTTAAAACTTAACAAAATATTTTACCTTAAATTAATGTTAAAATAATAGAATAGAAAATAAAAACAAAAAAATATTAAGAAATTACAAAAAAATATACAAAATGAAATATTTAAAAACCGTGCATCGCACGAGCTTACATCTAGTATTTCTATAATAGTAAGAGAAAATGTTACAAGTAAAATAGAGGAAAAAAAAATCTAAAAACTGTTATCCCGACTTAACTTGATCCGACACAATAGATTGGGCTTTCACGAGCCTTAATTACGGTAATGGAAGATTAATCTAGCATGATGCATAACGAGTTTTCGTTAAACCAATGCTTTTTTTTGTTTTTTTTCGCTAAATCACAATGAATTAAACATGTTTTGATATGATTTGGTAAGTGCTTTTATTTGTAATGAAGAGAAGGTAAAATAATACTTCCTCTGTTCTTTTTTACTTGACCTGTTTCTTTTATCACGTTTGTCAATGTAAAACTTTAACGATCAATAACTTAAATTCTCCATAAGTAAAAATTATAAAAGTTATATATTATGATAGTACTTATTGAGACGAATCCAAAAATATCATACATTAATATATTTTTCCTTACATATTATTCACAAAAGACGGTCAAAGGAGGGGCGGTGAATAGTTCAAAAGTCAAAGTGGGTCAAGTAATAAAGAACGGAGAAAGTATACTTTATGTCAAATCGTTGCAAATACTCCGTAATATATAACGGAGGTAATATGAGTTGTAGATAAACCTCAATATTTCAACAGTTGTAAATAGGGGTGTCCGTTCGGTTTTCAGTTTGGATTTAGTCCAAATCCGATCCAATCCGAAATATAATTCGGTTTTCAATTTTCCAATCCGATCCGATCCGAATTTCTCTCTTGATCCAATCCGATCCAATCCGAATTAAAATTCGGTTATTTGGATCCGATCCGAAAATCCGAATTATAATACATTATTTTTTTAGCGCCTAATACAATTATAAAAATAAAGCTTTACTATAAATAAAAGTCTTCAAAATCATGATTAAAATACACAGTTCAACGTTAAGTCATTAATTAATTAATACAAAGTCTCTCTAATTTATTTTATGTAGTATTATGTATTTGAGCTAAACTTCAAAATATACAAAATATACAAGCTTAATTTTACAATTCGGTTTTTGGTTTGGATTGGATCCAATTAGGGTCAATCCGATCCAATCCGAAAATCCGAATTTCCAAAAAATCTCAATCCGATCCGATCCGATTTAAAGTTCGGATCCGATCCGAATTGATAATTCGGTTTGGATTGGATTGGATTTCGGTTTTTATCCGAATTATGGACACCCCTAGTTGTAAAAGAAAATGTTATGAGTAAAAAAAAAAAAAAAAAAGGAAAATACTCAAAATAAAAAGTGGGAAAACTCAAAGCTGAAAGAACGTCAACTCTCAAGGATAGCAAAAGCTGGTAAGTCATTGAATTCTATATCCCCTGACAGGATCTCCTATTTGTCCCTGGATATCTAACCCTACCTTTACCTTTTTTTTTTTTCCTTTAATTTTTAACTCCCTTCATTTCCTATTAAATCCAACACTTTTTATTTTCCTCCGTTTCATAATTGATAGAATATAGGATTAATATTCTAGATATTATGTTATCATTGGATATATTTTGTATATACTTTGCAAATTATTTTTTTCGTTTTTCTATAGCCATCAGATCCCAATTTGTTTCCTACTCTACCAATTTTTCCATCCATAATTACTCCATCCATTTTTTAATATTTGCTCCACTTTTCTTTTTCGGTCGTTTATAAATATTCCCTCCGTCCCAAATTACTCGCAACGGCTTGACTTTTTGCACTATTCACACATCTCCCTTTAACACTTAGCTATTCAAATCCGCATCAAAAGGTAAGTTAACACTTAGCAGTATCCTTATGACGATTAAAAGTACCTTTTCTTCATATTATTTGCAACGATTAGATATTTTATACTCACATTTTATGTCAAATCGTTACAAATAACATGAAATGGGGGTAATATGATGAATGATAAATCTCATCATATCACAAGCCTAATCTACTTTTAAAAATCATGTAAATAAACGATCAACTATCACTTAAACTAAAGTAAACCAACTTACCAAGTAAAAAAAACTCAAAGGCTGAAGATGTCTCTAATTCACCTCTAAAATAACTCTTATAATTTTAAAAAAATTATTGTCTTATTAACATGATGTGATTCAAAATTTCAAAGTGTTTACACAACTTGAATACAATAAGTTGAAGAAGAGAGGGGAAAAAAAAAACATTAAATGGGGTAATGATCTCCTCTTCTTTTGGTCACATCACTCAGAATTTGTTGGCAAGCAACAATATCTCACTATCCCAAATTTCTCGCTCTCACTACTTCTCTCCAAGTACTGAAAAAAAAAGGCCAAGCAAAACCCTCAATTTATCCTTCACCCATACTTCTTCAATCCTCAAGTACAAATAAACCCTTAAATTATTCAAAAAATAAAAAAATAAATAACCCTTAAATAATTACTCCTTGCCCTTTTTTAGTAATTTTTTTTATAACTTAGCTCAATTTCCAATGCATTGGAAGATATCTTATGCATAAAAATTTAAAATCAAATTATCAAATTCCCATATTTAAAATAAAAAATTAGAAAAATATACAATAATAAGATTTTACTTTAGTACTCCCTCCGTCCTATAATTAGATACCTAATTTTCTTTTTAATGGTAAATTAGATGCCTATTACCTTCTTTAGAAAGTGATTTTTTTTTAATACCAAATTATCCTTATTTTCTAAACTTATTCTCTTAATTGTCCCCAAATCAGTGTGATGTGATCCTACTTTATTTACTTTTGCTTTTGACATTTAAAAAAAAAAAAGACATTTCATTGTTGCACAAAATCATTTTATTCTATTTCCTCCTAGGGCCATTTGAACAATTGCAATGCATTTGCATCATTTTAAATGAATTTGATGATTGGTCATTTTATTTTTTATAAACATGTCATTGGTCTTTTTTTTTTTTTTTTTTTTTTTTTTTTTTCTCAAAGGATTGCTGAGATAGGCAAGCATTTAATTTCATTTTGTTTTGTTTTATTCAAAGACAACAATAAATGTCTTTTTATTTCCTTTGTACTTCTCAATCATGGGTTTTAATTTCATTTTGTTTTGTTTTATTCAAAGACAACAATAAATGTCTTTTTATTTCCATTGTACTTCTCAATCATGGGTTTTAAGGATACTCTAAGTTCAGTAATTCCCATATAATTTTAAAAGTAAGCATCTAATTAAGGGATGGAAGGAGTATATATTTTGAAATTTAGAAAATCCTTAAAGTGTTTTACTACTTCCGTTAACTATTATTTGCAACAAAGGGGTATTATTTATAGTTAACGGAGGTTACGGAGGTAGTATTTCATTTGCATTGAAATCACTCACATTTTCTAATGGGACAAATAAAATATTGAAGGGAGAATTTTATACATATATTTATTTTCTTATTTCATCTATTTATTTATACTATGTACTTCGTATATATTTAAGTCTCATTTAACACAAGAATACAAAGAAGCTCGTTCATAGGTAGAATCCCTCAAAAATCCTTGAAGTAAAGACCTCTACAATTATAAATATGGAAGCCCTATAATATGAGACAAGTCCATGTGAAACATTTAATTTGAACCATATTTCTACTAGTATATGCTTTCTAATATCTCAGTCAATATAACACAACCCTTTTTTTTTCTTTTTTTTTTTTATTATTATTATTAAGAAGCACAATACAAAATTAAGGAAAAACAAAAGAGGAAAAAATAGGGCAAAGAACTAAAATATAATGGGTATAAAACATGTATTTAGAGAAAAAATAAGAAGGAAAAAAGGCCAAAGAAGGAGAAACAAAATCTGAGCGCCGCCAGTGTATGTAATCATCATTCTGTAACGTAATCACACGGATAGAGATAGACAATAGACATGCACCTGCATGCAATACAATACAATGCTCATCTTAAATTTACTCCAACTTCCCAAAATCTTCAGCTTTAATTTATGTCATGATTTAGACTTTCTAATGCTCAATTGCTTACTCAAAATTAAGCAATGTAAAATGAATTGTACTGTTAAAAGATTACCCTATGGATCAGATATTACAATATACGAAGGGTTTGTTTACATTTTACAGAACTAAGCTGAACTGAACCAAACTAAACTGAACTTAACTGATTAGCTAGAGCTGAACTGAATTTCATGAATATTTTATGAGAGAAGGAAATTAAGAGCTGAACTGAACTAAAGTGATTGGAGATGAACTAAACTGATTGGAGCTGAACTGAACTGAATTGAATTGAACTAAACATGCCTAAAGTACCGAGTACAAAATACTCTTTTCATTTCAAGATATTCTTGGTGTTCATTAATGTTAGATTGACTATTATGGAAAGTCTATCTACAATTTTTTTTTTATTATGTACAATAAAAGAGTATTTTATGTCTCACTAATAATACTCTTTTATGGCTTATAATATGAAATGGAGATAGTATGTATATTAATGAAAACAAATGAAAGGATATAAATAAAATCAACTTAAATCTATACTATATACTAAAGTAATCAGCGGATGGGACACTTGGCATAATTTTAAGAAAAAATTTTCCTCTAAAATGCTTTTTTTTTAAAAAAAATAAATAAATTCTATTAAAAAAATTAAATTTTTTTTAATAAATTTTATTTATATATATTTGTAACACATAAGAATTTAAAGGATAGACATTAATAAATTTAATTTTTTTTTTAAAAAATGTTACATTTTTTTTTTTTGAAAGACTAAAAAAATAAAATAAAATATGTTACATAAGTTATTTAACTTAATTATCTCTATATCATTTGACTATTATTATTAATAAATTATAATTTATACTATATAAATCTGTGCATTGTACGGGACCAAAACTAGTTGCAAATTAAAATGATCTCAATTAAATTATTAGTGAGTAGTATAGAGACTGAGAAAAGGGGTGCTTATAATATGACTTTTAAAGTAGGACCCAAAATATGATTAGAAAAATAGTTAAATAGATTTTCTGTTGTCATTATAACCTAATTAATATTGCTCGTTCCAAATTGTCCATACGTAATTTGAACCGCATAATTATGCATGAACCAAAATTGATTGAATAACTTACGACATATTTGGCCCAAATGTAAGTTTATTACCTTAAATTACAACTTTGATACAGTAACTCAAAACCAAAATAAGACTTTGATCAAATCATACAGCTAATTTGGAACAAGTTTAAATGATTTGGCTATAGTGTTCATATACATATAATTATAAATGTGCATTGTTAGTTTTGTCACGTATGCCAGTAAAACTGTTGCAACTTGCAAATATTTAAGATCCAACGGAAATGTATAGTGTTTAGTTGTTTGCCATTCTCAAATCCCCGCCCTTTCATTTGGCTAGAGTGTATGAAATGAAAGGGAGTTTGTTGCAAATAGCCAAGTAGCTAGTGACTAAAGCCCTCATGAAAAGATCAACACAAGACTAGAGAAACCAAGTGGCTAATAATGGAGTCATTGATTAGTTAATTTTATCGTATGTCATCATAATGTCATAAACCCCTTTTTTGCCAACTTTACAAAGAATAATTAAAGTCATTTTTTGATTGATCTTATTAGTAGGTGAAAAGGGAATGGAGAAACCAAATGAAAATGAAATGAGAGTTGATACACAAATTATTAGGGTTACTTTAATTGAAAACATTCTCGTGAATAGAATTAAATTATTTGTACGTGCGTAAAGATCATGTGCAAATGTTAAAGTAACAAGCAGTAAAATCTGAAGATCATCAAAATTCTGATCAAATTGTCCCCTATAAATTAACTTGAATTATTAAATTAATAATCTAAGGGTAAACAACTTTGTACTGTAATAAACATCCCTAGCTTAGGTTTCCCTAAACTGCAAAATTTGCTGAAACCCCCGGCAATAAAGCCTGCCGTTTCTTTAAACACCTTTAAATTTGCTTTGCTTTTTACTCCTTCAGTCACTTTTCACATTCATTAGTAAAATACGAAGGGTCAAAACATGTACTCCATTTAGCAAATTTGTAACTTTACAATTACTCCACTTTTAAATATACATATTCGGTATAATATACTCCATTCATTTTAAAATATTTGAAAAATTGAACTTTTTTTATTAGTTTTGACCCTTTTTTTTTACTAACAAAATAAAAATATGTTGCTAAATAGGTATTAATATAAGATTTCATAATATAATTTTAAATTTTTTTTATTAATATTTAATTATTTAAAAGTAAAGTCAAACTAGCTAGTGCATTAACATGTGTGTAAAGTTGATAGTGTTAAATATTTTAAGGGCCTGTTCACATTTACTTAATTTCAGTTCAGTTTTCTAATCAGTTCAATTCAGTTCAGTTCAGCTCTGCTCTTAATTTCCCTCTCTCATAAAATATTCATTTTAGCTCAGTTCAGTTCAGCTCCAATCAGTTCAGTTCAGTTCAGTTCAGCTCCAATCAGTTCAGTTCAGTTCAACTCATTTCAGTAAATGTGAACAGGCCCTAAGACACAAAGAATAACTAATACAGCTAAACTTGACACACATGTCAATAATTATGCATTAGTTTGACCTTAGATAAACATGATTAAATATTAATAAAAAATAAATAAAAAATTTATATCATGAAAATTTGATTTAATATCATGATTAAATAATACATTTCATTATAAAATTTGCTTTTATAATTTAGTAGTACATAAAAAAAATGGTCAAAGGTAGTAAATAAATGGTGAAAAAGTCAAATGTGGCAATTACTTAGGAATTTTTAAGTTTGACTGTTCCTTGTAATGCCTTAAATCGTAAAAATATTGTATTGAACTGATTTTATGTTCATGCTTTCAATGCATTATTTCAATTCATTACGGATCAGCGTATATATAAATAAAACAATAATACAGAGTATTAAATTTGATATTGTAAACATATAAATCTCAAAAAATTTAACAAAATTTAACATGATTACATTTTTTTTTCTACATATAAATCAATAAAGCTTGCTTGGTAAATGAGAGAACACGAGTAGATCAATTTTTTTATTTAAAAGTTGCGACTAAAAGAGAACAAGAGAATTGTTGAATCTTATATACATATATAATTGTAAAGATATTATATAAGTATAAAGGTTTTTTCTCTTTCTTTTCCTTTTTAAATAGAATTGAGAATTTGAGATTGAATTATACCCAGACAAGTCATGATGATCTTTTAATTAATTTATCTGACAACTCTAACCTCTTAAATTTAAGAATTTGTTTTCTTGTGTTTGGCACTTTGGCTTTAATTGAAGCATATGTTGAGTAAATTCAACAGGTTGCTATTGGCATACCTCTTCTTTGTTTTAACTCTAGAAGTTGCCTTTTTATATAACAAAATATAAAAAGCATAGTCTATTTATTTATTTGCATATTACTCTTACTCTCTATATCTAAGTTCATATACTAATATAGTAATAAATTATGTTATATTCAAACCATTTACATTAAAGTGATGGGTAATAATATGGCTACTATACTAAACTAATAGTGATCGAGTATGCATTAGTTATTTCTTTGAGTTAGTTACAGTTTTCGTTTGGACAAAGTAGGGAGAAAATAGCTATATAAGTACTTGCATAATGTGTAACCAACGAATTTTAAAACTACGAGTTGAAGAAAAACAAAAAGAAGGAGCTGATGAAATAGAGGTGCTATTGATTGTATAGAATATCTAGTATGATGAGCGTTTTGTTCAATCTTTGTCACAAAACAATAGATTAAATATTGATAAAACTTTTATTACTGATGGATGAAGTTCATAATCGATTTATGTAATCTATCACGAATAAGATTTTCATCAGTACTTAGGGTCTGTTCTCTTACGTTGAAATTCAGTTCAATTCAGTTCAATTCAGCTCAATTCAGTTCAGTTCAGTTCAACTCAGATCCTAATTTCCTTCTCTTATAAAATATTCATTTCAGTTCAGTTCAGCTCAATTCAGTTCAGTTCAGTTCAACTCAGATCCTAATTTCCTTCTCTTATAAAATATTCATTTCAGTTCAGTTCAGCTCAGTTCAGTCAATGAGAACAGACCCTTAGTAAGTAAATAAAAGGAGAAATCAAACCTACTTGTCAAACAAATTAAGAGTGGTGCATCTATAATTTTTTTTTTTTGTTTTTTTTTTTGAAACACGGCCCAAGGCACTTAACTTTCATTCATCGGGAGGTCAAACTCCAAAATAGGAACAATACAACTAGGAAAATTAGAAAACCACACACGACTACTAGTGTCCCGCAGCAAGCAATGAGCAAGCTCGTGAGCAACTTTATTCCCCTCCCTACGCGTGAAACTCCAAGAAACAAGATCAAGCAAACTACTAATATGATAAATATTTAGTTAAACTTAAACTTTGTAACTTAAACTTTGTAAGTTGATCTAGCTGGTTAAGGGTTTTTGAAGTTTCCATTTTATTCAAAATATTTAGTGCAGTGTAAATTTTCTTATCTCATCAAAATAGGAAGTACACATTATGACATTAGTAGTAATACGACCTATATGTACATAATAACCAATCATGTTTTTTTTTTTTTTTTTTTTTTTTTTGACAGGATAACCAATCATGTTGTATAAACACATTTTTCTTCAAAAAAAAAAATGTATAAACACATTTACATATATATAGTACTAAATTCAACCTTAAAATGTTTTACAAATCTAACCAAAACCATGTAATATTCAACAAAAGTAACATACTTAGGCATTTTACGTAGAAAAGTCTGTTATATTATCATAAAAAGTAATATTTCTATTCTCTAGTTGGCCACACCAAAAAGAGTTGGGTCAATTTGTCTTCAGATAAAGTCAAGTGTCAAATCACTAAATTTTGTTCCAAGATCAATTCAAGCCACTCAATTCGAGTCGATTTCTAGGTGCTTAAGTATATTCCATAATCCATATGAAGGGAATGCTAATACAAGACCTTGTTTTTTTTAGCTTCTGAGCAAGCAAGACAGATTTTAGTAGAGCAAAGTAGGTGTCAGTAAAGCAGAAAGTCTGCGAAGCAGAATAAGACTCAACAGAAAAGAGTAGATTTCAGCAGAGCAGCTCAAAAAAAATAGAACCTAACTTGTAGAGAGTATCATATAATCATATATTCTCAAGTTGAACACTCCCACTACGCCCAAATTCCTGGTGAGATAAGTTGGTTGGGTTTGAGAGAAAGAAGGACGGCTAATTAAAAACAATGTTGGGGAAATGTCAAAGCATAAACAAAGCTTATGTTGCTTTCAATCTTACAATCAATTCCATACCACGCGTGCAACACTAGCCCCGCCTTTTAGCTTTCTCTAGGGTTTCTCATTGTGTAATTTAATTTCATCATTTGAAATATTTCTTTTACTTCCTCATCAATTTAACGTAATTCAAATTATAAAAATAACATAACAATAAACAATGTACTCCGAAGTATTACCATAAATTAAATTAATTATATAGGTTTTTTTTTTTTTTTTTTTTTGTTTGTTTGTTTGTTTGGAATTATAAAATAATATCACTAATTTATCTAAGAAGATCAATTCTAAACAGAGATTCAAGTCAACCAAGTTTCTTAATAATTATATAAAGTCAACAGTATTGTTATGTTTTTATTGTGTGCTCGCGCTTATATGTTGGTGGCCAAAATTTGGAATCAGTCTTTAACCATATAGGTCATGTTATTTTAAGTTATTGTGGTTTATTTTGCTCTACTGAAATCCGCTATGCTTTGCTGACACTTGAACTTTTCTGCTTAGAAATTCAAAAGAACAAGGTCTACTCGCTATGTTTTTCTTTGAATGAATGTGTATGTTTGCATCAATGCATGTGGGCAATATTTGGTGTTTGTTGCCAAATACTTCGTATTTCACTCCTTAAATAAATGTATGTGAGTGAAATTAAAATATTATTACTACTTCGTATAAGTTTAGTGAAATAACAAGAAGTGATGCTTGTGTGAACAGTTGACTTTAAAGCAGTTATATGTAATATGACTTTCATAGGGCAACTTAATTGCCACCTTTTTCTAGCTAAGGAAAGGCAAAAATTCCAAAAACATTCACTGCTAATGACTTCAGAAATGTGGTTCTAATATCTCATCATTCCTTGTCCATGTCTAGTTATTGTTCTTTGGGAAATGATATACTCACCTATGTTCATGATGTCTAGTAATTAAAACATGAGTAATGCTTCGTAAGAAGAGTTTTGAAGATCAAAATTGATGATATATATGACAATTAATTGGATGCAACCGCGCAAATGAGTTGATATATAGCTTGATACTCTTGTGAACAACTACTTTCGGAGTAGTCATAATAAGAAATAAGGTTAATTGAAGTGATAAAGCTATTCAAGTGGAATAACTTATTTGTCAAAAAAAAAAATAAAAATAAAGTGGAATAACTTAAGTGGTTTACTTTGTTATTCATAATTAATGTGGTTTACTTTGTTATTCATCATTAATATAAATACGTAATTATCGGGCTTGTTTGACATTGTTTTTGGTTTTCAAATTTTTGTTTTTTTTTAAACAAAAAAAACCAAAACAGAAAACAAGAAAAAAATATTTTCACTTTCACAAAGTCCTATATGTGCCTGGCCACATCGTGTGACCAACCACTATAAGGGTTACTTTGGTAGTGTAATGTGGGTTACTTGGTCAGTGTTAAAGGGGTGACTTGGTCAGTGTTATAGGAATTACTTGGTCAATGTTATAGGGTTACTCAGTCGAAATTAGAGGGATTACTTTAAGTGGTCACACAGTGTGGCCGGCCGCACACAAGATTATTTATTCTACTTTTTAGTTGTCAGTTTTCGAATTTATCATGATTTTAATAAGTTTGATTAATTTTTAATTCATTATATGATACTTCCTCCGTTTTTTTAATATTGCACCACTTGCCTTTTAAGGAAGTATCACAAATATTGCACCATTTCTATTTTAGGAAAAGAAATACTTGTGTTCACACTACAAATATCAAATATATCCTTACTTTTCAACACATGATAATTTAGTTTATGTATACCATCACATGGGCAATCTTGTACTTTTACCTTTCTCTCTCATCCTTTTTTCCAATACCAAAAATCTTGTGCCAATCTCCTATGGTGCAATAAAAAAAGAATGGAGGAAGTATATATCATAGATTTTCAAAAACAAAAAACCAAAAAAAGAAAACCACACTGTGTAATTACTCACTTTTTTGATGATTTTTTTCAAAAGATATTCCTTCTTATAGACTCCGTATGGAATTTATAAATTGGTTTCCAGCAAATTTGAATCAACACATCAAACAAATACGAGTAAGTACTTCGTATTTGAAATACCACCATTTTTCTAAAAGGAAGGCCCCGTTCACTTCACCTTGTTTTTGCTTAACTAAAATTATTTTTACTAAATTGCAATTATTTTTAATGATTTTCAGTTAAATTTCTTCTTTAAAATTACTGAAGTTTACTAAACTGAAAGTATTTTTACTGAATATTATTTTTTTAAGGTGAAGTAAACAAAGTCGAAGTATATTTCAAACTAATTCATAGCTATACAAGTTAATCTTAACAAAGTATTGTAAATATAGTTGCCTTGATTGTGAAGTCAATTTTAGCAATTTAATAAAGGAGTTAGCAATTTATAACTATCCATCACGTATCCTAATTAAAGTATCATCGAACTTCAATTACCTAAAATCTTATATCAACCATAAAACATAATTATACGAAGTTGAGGTTTATTTACATAACTTAATTTACTAGCCTAACAAATACTCAAATTTTTATGGCTGATAGCAAGTACTTGAAGTGGTATCATTTTACACACACGATTAATAGTTGAAATTAAGCCAATTTTCCTAAACTAAATTTATTTTATGAGATAACTTGATGATTAACATTATGACCACCAATGTCTTTAATCACTATGTGTGCTGATGGCCAATTGGCCCAATACTAGGTTCAACAAAGAGGCTTATTAATCCTGGTGCTCTCTGTACCCGGTAGAATGGTTTCGTAAGTTTTTCTTGGTTATTCCGGCTTCAATGTCAATATTGCTATGCAATTGGTGGTCAGCATCACGACTCCATATCTTCGCCCCCAACCACGTTACACAAGGTTGTTAGCTTGATGTTTGTGTGTTTAGTTTGTTGTGTCTGTTTGTTTTTGATACGCAATGTAAGTCCTCTATAACTCCATTATCTTACTAGAATTTTAAGCTACTTTAGAAGTGAACAGAGCGATCGACTGCATCATAGGTAAATATGGTCATGAGATGTTTAAGGATGAAATTATTAAGAAATTAGACTGTATGAATAGCATCAGAAGTCCTGGTTGCACAGCATACGCTACCGGTCTACCCCTTAGTTTTGCACTCTAATATTTCTTTGCTCTGCATAAAGGAAAATCCAAAGGCATATCTGTTTCGATTTATAATCGGCATTTTAGAGATTTCATAGGTATGGTGTTTTGGCAACAACCTTTAGTCAGAAATATCAGTCTTGGGTCAAGTTTCCTCTAGAATCCTGGTGCCCATTGGATTGGTTGGTTCTGCTAATTGATCCAAGCTGCCAAGAAACCACATCAGTTAATCCTGTCATTGACTTCCTATGGTGCAGTGACGCCATTTTAACCATAGTAAATGCATGGTGCTGTTATGAATGCTTCGGATGTCAACAACTCCTTCCTATAGTGGCGCCATTTTGAACTATAAACAATACATGGTGCTGTTATGAATCATTGAAGCAGCTCCGAATATGTCAACAGCTCCTTCCAATGGTGCAGTGACACCATTTTTAACCATAAACAATGCATAGTGCTGTTATGAAGCTGATTCGGATGTCACCAGCTCCTTCCAATGGTGCAGTGATGACATTTTAACCATAAACAATGCATGGTGCTGTTATGAAACTGCTTTGGATGTTAAAAGCTCAAGCTGTTCCGTACCTAGATCAGCTTTGCATTTGGTCCAAAAAGAACAGCCAAAAATCATTGAGGTAAGCGAAAAGAGGATCAAACAATAATAAGTGGAGGAAACTGCCAAAGTTAACCTCATATCTATTGCCTCATTTTCCTCATTATCCTCTAAAGATAATGTTGATGATGTAACATTAATCCAATCCATCACTCATGTTCTGTTTCTGTCCTCTTGTTCATCATCTTTGAATGGGTGCCAGAAAATTTCTTCACCAAATATCATAATATATGGATTACTAAATTCTGGATTACCAGAGTACCAGACCATAATGATATGGCACCCGTCACCATCCTCCATGACTCCATTGGGTTTGTTCGTTCTGATACATTACAGCACCGCACCACATCACATATCTTGGCACAATTCTGGATTAGCAGAAGAAAACTTTCGAGAATGTTGTTGTTGACGTTGATACAATATGGTCCTTCAAACTTAAGAACGAGTAACATGCACGTTAAAGATTACGTATGGTGTCGGAGAAACCACCTCTGCCTTTCCTTCCTCCAACGGCCTAGCAAAAACAGAGGCCATTCAATTAGATAGGTCACCACCCTCACAAACAAAAGCATCATAATCATTAGCACAACGCACATATAACACTTAAAATATACGTAGTATGTAAAATATTGAGTTTTAGTGAGGGAAGGAAATCAACAGCCTAAGGCTGCACAAACAAATGCCATTAAGTTTCACAATGCTTGCATACAACATAAAAGTTCCGAAATACAGTAGGGTAATTTATCATCTGCCATACAATCTCAAATGAAGCCATATCATAAGTGCATAACCTCAATAAAAAACACTAGTAATGCAAAAATGAGCCTTGTAAAATAATGAATTAAGAACCAGCAAATAAATAAAAAATAACCTACGTGTAATCCCTGTATAAAATTAAATAACCTTATTTCAATATAAACAACAGAGATGCAAAAAAATACTCCGTAAATAAGAAACTCAGGTTAGTATGTTACCACTCTGGAATATTTGGTAGGGCTTTCAGCTGGCAGAAGAACTCAAATTTTGCTTGGCAGGATACGTTGCAAGATCTGCCTCCACATGTTCCGGGTCATTCATAACCATCAAAATATATAGGAATAATATGAAGCCTCTGCCAATATGCAAACAAATCTAGCAAGTGAACTACTTCATTTTATTTCCCTCCTAATCTACTACCAGGGTAACAAGTCATTCCCAGCAACACCATTAGAAGATCCATCCACACATGATATTGCTTGGCAGCCGCATCTTGATGGCAACTGCTCAAGTGAATCAGCTAACAACTTGTCCAGAAAGGGGGGTGGGAGGAGGAACATCCAAAAGTCTTACGTGGACTGAGAAAAACCGATCAGGGTGGGGCAACCGCCCAAAAAAACACCTCAAATGCCCTTCTTTCCACGTCATCTTTGGAGGATAAATGGATAATACTAATGATGTATAACAATTACCATCAATTTCTCTGAAATCACCTCTTGTTTCGAGCATTGCACAATAAATTGCTCCCATCATCATCACTTTTTACTGGGTGCCAAAAATAAGAATATTAATCCAAATTGCTGAAAGCCACACCACTCCAATATTATTCTTCTCTACCAGCTGTAATGGGGCCTTTAAGCATTTTCCCCTGCTCAATGAAAACACCAATAGATGGGGCCTTTTTGATATGGGGCCCATGAGGTCCCCGGTGAAGTCGAAATTTGGAGCCATTAACACCTATGCTATGATATGCATGGATTTTAAGCAACCACATCTATCCTTCCTCCCACAATCTGGTAATAACAGAAACAACTCATTTAGATGGTGTCACAATACACCAAAAACAAAAGCATGTTGATAACCAGCATTTTAACATAGAAAACAAATTAAAAGATAAAGATCATCTGTTTTATGCCCAAGTAAAATATCAACAATAAAACCCTTCGCGTACACATGACATCAAAACTTCATCACAAAAAAATTTTAATTGACTCATTATATGCAAAAGCACAACAGAAAAAGTTACATAGCTTATTATACCAAGTAATACAAGTAGGTAGGAATCATAGGATGGATGAACATCAGTAATGTGAGTATGTGACTATTCAGAAGATATAAAGACTGGTGATGCGGATAATCAGCTAAAGATCTGACATGCCAGAATGTACGAGCCACATAATCAGCATTCAGCACACTTAGACTTACAAAATTGAATAATAAGAGAAAACCAAAATATTATTGCTTTTAGCCTAAATCAGAATGCATTGAGGTAGGTTCAGAATCAACAACTCATCCCTGAACCAATACAAATATCCATGACCAAAAAAAAAGGAATTATCAATGATCAGCAGATAGCATATTCCGTAACAGATAAAGAACAATTTGATCCTGAACAGAAAAGGTATCATATCAAGACCTTATATGATCAAGTGTGGCAATTCAAACAATGAAAGAACAGAAAATATATTTATCAAAGTCGTATGATTAACTTGTGTTAGTGTCAATATTGAATTGCTCACAGGCAACATTTGTTTAACTCCATGACCACAATGTTCTATAAACCCAACTCTTAGTATAAGATTTTCTTCTAATGATACAATTATGCAATTGTGTATTCTATGTTGGCAGGACTTAAGAGCAAGGTGACTAGGGCAGTTTATCCATAAAACAGTATAAGTGTATCATAACAAGTCTCTAATAGCATTTTCTTAGAGCTAGGCACCAATGCTCTAGCTCGTTGGAGCTCAACTCATCTATTTCCATACAAAAAGCTCAAGAAGATCAATCTACAATTCGATAATGTATAGAAATCACACCAATCAGAAAAAAGGCCGTCAGGCATAGTTCAAAAATCATCTTTAACCAAAAAAGGTAAACCTCAACTTCCCAATACTACAAAGTACCAACACAATCTTGTTAGTACTACTACATTGCAACAAAGAAAAACAAAGCAAAAAAAGTACTACGTATTAAGAAAAATGAGCACCAATAAATGAACTAGATTGGACTGGAAGCCGAAGTTTCCCCAATCCACTTAAATACACTTCTAATTAAGTACACTAATCGTCGAATATGATTCATATACTCAAACACAAAATCTTATTATCACAACTAAGGTAATCACATCCAAAAAAAATTCAAGTATTTAGAATACTTACAATACGTCCAAAAGAAATCATCTTTGATTCATTTCCATCACATATTCACGATATTCTGTTGTACTCCATAAGCCCTGCAATTGCAAAGTAGAAACATTAAATTAATACAATAAGATTAAATCATAAAAGAATAACATTATACATTCGACAAAATCTAAACTCAAAGAATATCAATATCAATAAATAAACCCCAAACTATAACACAAAGTACATAATATTTATATTAAACATATATTCAATAATAATTAAAAAGACACAAAATATCAATTACGTAGTACATAAATTAGAAATATTACAACAAAAAAAAATGAATAAATATGCCGAAATTCAGTACTTTCACAAAGAATACGTGTAGATAAGTAGAAGCAACATGTTGATACGTGGCATTTGTCAGATACCGTAACTAATCTCAGACTATACGGCGCCGTAGACGCCATTAACGCCTTAAAGACACAGATCAATACGACAAACCATCACACACAAAACGACATTCAATTCACAATTTGCAAGGATAATAAAAAATGAATATAATCGAAAAATGAAATTGAATTAAAAAAATGTACAGTAGTAAAAACTCACCCAGCGTTAAGATTTGACAGAAAATTTGGGCTCAATCCAAACTTCGCAAAAACAATTCTCATTACTTTTCGTCGTCATCATCATTGTATAATTTTTTTTTTCCTTACATCATACTACATCATATAATATACTGATATACGAAGTATATACTATACTTTATACTTTTTTTTTTATGGAATATTCTCATAAAAAATTAATATCCTATAACTTTGTTCTTCTTCAACAATTCCAATCCAATTGAAACTGAATACTATTGCCAATGATTTCCATTATGAATGAGGTAAACATGGCTGGAATTCCGGCAACAATGATGGCAATTTCTGTTAGCAGATTGTGCATAACGGACAGGATACGCCATCACTGGTGGCACAACTCTTGGCGAAGCAACTCTTGGAGAAGATCCGGCAGCTGAGAATGAAGATGATGGCGAAAGCGATTTCGGCGAGAGTGATTTCAGTGAAGCTGGAGGTGATAGACTTGATGTTGTTGTTGTTGTTTTTGATGATCGAATTGGTGAAAGGAAAGCTCTAACTTTCATGGAAGAATTTGATGGAATACGGTCGTATTCTTCGATCAAATTAGCGAGATCTTCGTCGGATTTGATGGATACCAAAGCATCAAGATCTTCTGTTGGTAGTTGACACCTTAAACTCACTGATTCACCGCATAATTCTCCCATCTTTTTCATCAATTCTGTAATCATAAACCGAATCATCCGTCAGCAATTTGCAATTTCTCAATTAACAAATTAATCATACACTTCATTATTCTGTCAAATTCATACTAAACTAACAAATTAAACTCACTGGAATCGCAATTGAATGACTAAAAATGCGATTAATTAGTCAATTTTACACTGAAAGTAATAAATGAAGCACAAAAACTAGGGTTTAGAAGAGTGAGAGAGAAAACTGACCAGAGAAAGAGGTGGAGGGAGGAACAGCGAGAACACGAGTATGGCCGCCATTGTAACGGAGCTTGCCATCAGGATAACGAGGAAGGATCTTGCCGCCATAACTGCAAAGGAATTTGATACTGGATTTAGGGGAAAGAGGAGGTTCAAGCGAAGGTCTAGTCATTTCTAGAGTTGAAAATTCCGTTGATTACTGTAACTGGAAATGTTGTTTGTTTGTTTGAGAGGAGAGAGAAAATGAGGCAGTTAAGAAGAGGAGAGAGGAGAGAGGAGAGAGGAGAGAGGAGAGAGAAGTGAGAAGTTGGTTGTGTGTTCAAGCCTATGGAAGGTAGAATGGAGGCGTTATTTATAGGACGAGTTTTGAGGTATAGTGTTTGGGAGAGGAGAGAGAAGAGGAAAAAGGGTTGAGGTTAAAACTTAAAAGTAGAATGTAGAAAGACCAATTGACGTAAGTTGGTTACTCACTTGGATTAGGATTTTTGTTTTCACTTGGTAGTGAAAATTTGAAAGGGATGGCCCAAATGATGGGCCCAACCTCATGACCTCATCATCTCTTTCACTCTTTTACTTGAAAAAAAAAAACTTGGAGTACCTTGCATAATAATAATAATAATAATAATAATAATAATAATAATGATAATTTAACAATAATAAACCAACCATTGTCCTATTCTCTCAAAATAAACTAACCTTTAAATCTCTTTAAAATAAACATAAGTTGGCATTTATTCTCTCAAAATGAACCCAAATGATCAGTGACCAGTTTAACCAATCATTTTTTTAAAAAAAAAAATCCTTTAATTATTTGTTTTTTAAATTAAAAAAGTAATTTTAAAAACAAGAAATAGACCACTCTCCCCTCACCTCAGTGTCAGCCACCCCCTCCTCCACATTTCCTCCCTTTCATCTCTCATTTTCGACCATCCCCTCCCTTTCCATTGCATATTCCGACCACACACCCGCTCCTCATGAAACCCCTAATAGTGTGTGTGGGGATAGATGATTGAGAAGGAAAATGTACAAGGGGAAGGAGGGGAAGGGGAGGGGAGGAAAGAAATATGAGTTTTCTTTCCAAATCTCTTCATTATTGAAGAGATTAATTTCTTACAATTTAATCCCTCCATTTCTCTCCCCTTCAATTCCCTCTCTCCCTAATTTGTTATCCAAATAAAAGATTTTCTACCCCTGCAATTCTCTTCATTTCTTTTCCCTCCATTTCTTCAATTCAAACAAAGTGTAAACCAAAAAAGTGAGAAATTGATGTAGAAAGAAAGAAGAATTGGAAGATAGAGAAATTAAAGATAATTAATTTTGTTTTGTATTGAATAAGAAAGAATTAAATTGTGTAAAATTGAGATTGAAGAGAGAGAATTAGGAAGAAGAAAGAAGATGGAGTTGAATGATATGAAGATGGGTTAGGCCGCTGGTGGACCTACAGTGATAATTTCGGTTGAGGTTGCCTGCACCGGGGGAATTGGTTGGGCGCCGTGAGCCAGTAGGGGAGGGGGGCTGACAGTGGTGAGCCGGGAAAAGGTGGTTTTTTTTAAAAATTTCTTTTTTGTAAAATTTATCAAAATTAAAAAAAAAAACTTGGGCAATAAATTTAATGACATGTGGACTTTCTGCTATAACAAATAAGGTGACTTGTAGGTAAATTTTGGGAAAATAAATGAAACTTAGTTTTATTTTGGAAAGTAATTTCAGTTCAATTCAGCTCCAACCAGACAATCAGTTCACTTCAATTCAGCTCCTAATTTTCTTCTCTCATAAAATATTCATTTCAACTCAGTTCAGTAAATGTGAACAGACCCTAACTAATTGTATTGCTTATTGTGTAAAAACGTTTGGTCAACACAAAGTAGTTGTTACTCCATACAACTAATACATAGTAAGATTCGGCTTCTCTTGGTCCACAGTTTGGATGTGGTTTGGTTTTCTTGGTTGTTTGGGCTTCGTAGCTATTGGTTTGCTGCAAGACCTTTTCAGTATTTTCCTCTCTTCGTTCTTTCTGTAATGGTTCTTAGTGTGTGTCGTTTAGGTTGTTTTGTATTCTTGTATTAGTTTATAGTTAGGTTGTAATATTGTTTTTCTTTAATTGAATATTTTGTCAAAAAAATTAAAATAAAAAATACTCCGTAATAAGGAGTAAGAAACAGGTTATACAATTGCATAAACTGATCGTTAAAAGTTTTGAATTTTTTTACTTGACAAGTAGAATTCTTGGTACATGATGCTCTGCACTTTGTAGTAAACAAGTTTAGTTATGTGCGTTGCACGGATTAAATAGCTATTATTCGTTTAAAATAGTTGTTAATATTCTTTATTTGAAAATTAATGTAACCATAATTTCATTAATTTATTTTGAAAGAAGTATTGTATTTATTTAATCATGAAAATTTGAAGAAGAAAAAAAAAGGGGATGATGTCAAAAATAGTTTAGGCGGGAAAATTTTTCATAAAAAGTTGACATATGTCCTTTAATGATGTCAGCATGTTTTGTTTTAATAATAGTTAATAGATTTGATCAATTAATGGTATAATAGTCATTTCACCACAAATCACTTCCAAAAAAGTAAATCAACTTTTTTAGGATTTGTTTGACATCGTTTTTTGTTTTCAGTTGGATTTTTTTTTTTAAAAAAAAAAAACAAAAAACCAAAATATACGAAGTAAGAAAAAGGTGTTTCCATTATTCAGTTAGTATTTTTAAAAATTCTCATGATTTTAATAAATTTGACTAAATTTTTATTCATTATATCATATTTATCATATGATTTTGAAAAAAAAAAAAAAATTACAACAATACCAAAGTAACCCTAAACTTTAATTTGGATATTTTCCTCAATAATGTAGTCATCTTCCAATCAAAGAGGATTTGAATTAGTCAATCCTCTTTAATAATGTAAAAATTCAAGTACTATGTACAATTTTGGACATGAGTGATCAAGATATTTAGAATAAAGCAAATTTGAGATATTTGATGCGTGGAGTACTTTATCATTAAAAGTTTTTGCATATCATTCACTTGTAATTACGTGTATGGTGTATCACTATTACATCTATCTCACAAATAATCGATCATACCGACATAACATCAATAAATTTAGCTAATAGGATTAACTCCTACTCTACATTTAGCTAATTATCTAACTATATTAATTAGCACCTCTAAGTATCCCTCACTCACACACACCTCTAAGTATCCCCACCACTTATGCTACTTACATATGTCACCTGAGCATACTTGTCATTAGCCAATCATAACCACTAATTGATTGAGTTCCACTAATCAACTCGTGCAACTCACATGGAATTTGGCTAGTGCCACGACTATTACTTGAAAAATCCAAACTACTGTTGTTTGTACGCATTAATTCATTGCATATTTTATGCAACTTGCTAATTAAAGTAAGCCAAGCTAACTTTGCTACAATTACAACATATACAAACAACAAAGTACTAGTATATTTAGGATTTTAGAAATAACAAAGTACTAGTATATACAATTACAACATATACAAACAACAAAGTACTAGTATATACAATTACAACATATACAAACAACAAACAACAGTGACGGATCTAGGATTTTAGAAATGTTGGGTCACCGTCATCAATCGATCCAAAGTGTTGATTTTGTGAAGGATGATTTTGAGGAAAAGGATGATTTCATGGAGGAGGAGGATGAATTTTAGGACTAAAGAAACTTGTTATATTATACTTATGTAATTTTCCTTTTCATTCTAAAAATTAAGTTACAATATCAATAAGATTAATTGAAATTACTTATATAATATAGGTTACTATTATAGACTACATAGCTAGGATTAAATTAATAAAAGCAATGGTGGATTCAAAAAATACCCATCATGGGTTCGGACTTTCGGATTTATCGAACATTGTATAAGATAATTAAATTAGTTAATTGATGGATATAATAAAATAAATGTACAAAAAAAATATATGATTGTGTAATAATATATATATATAGTCCCTACCAATCTAAGGAAAAAATTACACTCAAGTATTTTCCTCCGAACCATAGACTTCCTTCCAAAATATTCTTGCTTTCATTTAGTTTTAAACCTTAAATTTGCTAGGTCATGTGACCTAGCACGAACAACGCTGGGTCCACCACTATATATAGGGTTGCTGATGTGTTCTATTCACCTAATTTTTATTGATATGAACTTATCTAATCTTATATCAACTTATCTGAACTTATTAGACCTTATTAAAACTTATGTTAGTTGTAATTTGAACATGAGAAACCCTTATCAAAACTTAATTTTCTTGAACTGAACTAATCTTAATTCAATTGAACTTATTAGACCCGAAATAACTGAAAATAAATAAGTGAAAATAAGGTGAACATCACAAACCCTATTTAGCGGTTTAAAATCAAACCTATTCTAATCAAAGACTAAAATTGTAGCAATTTATAACCTAAATAATTAAAATTTTGTTGTGTGAAAATAGGGATTTAAACTCTATTTCATTCTTCTAATTTTTACTTATTTTAATTATAAGTTTAGATAAGTTTTAATAAGATCGAGTTACCCAATTTTAAAATACAACTAAAATAAAGTTTACCCATAATAAAGTTTACTAAAATGACATTCTTAGTACTCTTTTGAATTGATTACTAACAGTTGTATTTCTGTTTGTTCATTTATTTATTTATTTTTTTTGAAGGGATTTTTGTTTGTTTATTATTCTAATAAAAATAAGCTAATCACTTAAAGTTAAATTTCATTCCCTAAACTCTAGTACTCTTTTTTTTTTTTTTTTTTTTTTTTTTTTTTTTTTTTTTTTTTTTTTTAAATAATCGCAAGATTCCATTGAAGAAGGAATATACTACAAATACTAGAGATATTAGTTAGGGTCGAGGGTCGACCCCACCCAAAAAACAGTTAGGTTAGTCACCACAACATGAGCACAAAATACAATAGCCAAGACAATTTTGTGTGAACATAAACAAGATAGAAAGGTAGGCGATATAATATACTCGTAGCATAAAACTCCATTTTTGGCATAGTAAAAGTAACACAAACAAACAAGAAATAAATACCCCCTTCTTTGAGATTGTGAAATTGAGCAAAACTAGACACAGAAAATGATTTAACTGTACTACCTGTATTTTTAATTATCTGTTCAATTTTATACTTCTGTCAATGTAATTACATATTTTATCCTAATCCTAAACTTCCCTCTTCCTTTCCATTGATTCAATCTTGTATCTATGTATGTGGATAGATCGACAATTTAGTCGACTTCATATTTATTGTCAAGTTAATTATCAGCACACATGGCGTGGGACCCCATCTATCCATAGTATTATTCCTTCTCTATTAGGGAATGTTAGGCCCTATTGTGTACTTCCATTTGTCACCAAATTACCGGTGTTGGGTTTTATTTATTCATTTTTTATACTTCGTATTCCTTATGAACTTATAAAATTATATGGAGTACTATGTATGTTACAAAGACCAAAATACGGAGTACTAAAATAATAACTACTCCGTAGTAGAATTAAGTTTCTATTTCCCACAAAAAAAAAAAAAGGTTTCTATTTGTTCATTTTCACCTTATTTGTATTGTTACCTTGAAACTATGTACTGTACCTATTTCTATTGAAATGAATTTCGTATTAATACAAATTATCAAAGTTAGATATTTGAGAAATATATATTTAGGAGAATTTATAAAGATCTCACTTAATATGTTTTATTGTATATTACTCTCTATATACAGGGCGGATATGTTCATGTGCACAGTGGTGCACGTGACTCATCAGCAAAAAAAAAAATGATGTTTTTTTATTTTATTATTATTTTTTTTTAATTATTATTATAGATAGACGGTCTATTTGATGCTACTATTGCTACATACCCTACATGAGATTAACATTACGTCAGTTATTTATTTATTTATTTTATTATTATTTTTTTTATAATATCAAAGAGATTGGTTTTCAGCTGCCATTGAATATGAATGATTTTTGACACTGCTTTCTTTTTTCATTAAAGAGACCGGTTTAATAATAGGTCTCATAAATTATCTCACTTTATATATATATATATATAATTTTTAATAATTCTTGTTTTATTTATACTATATTTGTGCAACCAATTTTAATATTTTTCCACAAAGCTTATCAATTAAGTAAAAAATTATAAAGTTATTTAAATGTAATAATTTTAGAGTACCATTTGTTTGTAACATATAGCATGTTATTTAGAGTACTTTTGACTTGTAAAATTGAATTTTTACGTACCTTGAATTGAAACAAGTGATCAATTATTAATGCTGACTAATGGTGACTCACCAGTTCGAAAATACTGGATCCGCCACTGATATAAAGTATATCCAAGGTCAAAGATCTATCAATTTAAACAATCAGATTAAACCAGGCTTCATCCTAATTATACTAGCAAAGTACCAACCTACTTCATCCTTATAGATGATCAAATGAATAATATCACTATGTGTCTTCATGAAATAAACCACTATAAGGTGGTTGCACCCTAAACTAGCCATGTAATTCTACCATTTGTTTTTAAGGGCCAGCTTAATTTCATTTCAGTTCAGTTCAGTTCAGCTCCAATCAATTTAATTCATTTCAGTTCCTAATTTCCTTCTCTCATAAAATATTCATAATTTCAGCTCTATTCAGTTCAATTCAGTTTAGCTCAATTCAGTAAATTAAAACAGGCTCTAATTAAGTCTTCAGGAAGCAATTAATGGCTTGGGTTTTTATTACAATATTATCCACTGTTAATTTCTTAAGGTTGTTTGATAGGTATGAGTAGTAATTAACAAGAAAGGATTTTAGTTGTATATCATTACAAAGCAAGCATAATACCTTATAATACAGTTCAAAAAGTTCAACTACGGTCACTCAATCCCACAGTTCCACTCTTGAAGTCACAATGAATGATAATGAAAATTTATGATGAAAAATAAATACTTTTAAAGTTTTAAGTAGTGGTGAACATTGAACCAGCAATAACTTGAGATGATAAAAGTTATGTTCACAAATCAAAGAATATATAAAAACTAGCTAGGTTATTCCCATTGGCCATTAATCCATTATTACCACCTATAAACACCCAATATCAGGTGGTATGGTCAAATTTAGGGCATGTTCACATTTACTGAACTGAACTGAACTGAATATTTTATGAGAGAAAGAAATTAGGAGCTGAACTGAACTGAACTGAACTGAACTGAGATGAACCGAACTGAACTGATTGGAGCTAAAATGAACTGAACTGAACTGATTGGAGCCGAACTGAACTGAAATTAAGCAAATGTGAACATGCCCTTAGTACGATACCGTATATAAATATATAAATGTAAAAGTTAATTAGTTTAAATTTAAGAAAATAAAGAAATTGAAGTACTGTATATAAAAGGAACATGAGTAAATAGAAAATCAAAATCAAAATTTAAATTAACTAGGACTAGGAGAATTGAATAATGTATACCATAAATTTAAATTATATATTACCTGTCCTAAAATCAAAATTTGTATTCCATATCTTTTATGGGGTTGGGAAGGCATTAACTAGGACTAGGAGAATGGTCATACTGTTGTCTGTTGGTCCATTATTATATAATTGATTTTATATATGTTGAATGATGAATTAATAATAATAGTATAGTGGTCCTTGGATAAGAAATCAATGAATCGGCCCCTACTTTATGGGAAAAGATCCATAATTCTACCTCACGTTATTGGATTTTACTAAGGGAATATCCCCTGATCAAGTTAGCCATACCACTCCTAGCTAATTTTAAATAAGAAAAATAAAATAAAATGAAAAAATTTATACGATATTACGATGCATGCATGTTATGGAGAAGAAGAATGTGATAAAAAATTATTATTGCGTATATCAATCACGACATTTTCTGCATGGCATTATTCTGTGTATGGATTTAATGGGACATACAAGTATGTTGTAGTATTATTTGTAATCTACATTTCTCGAAATGTAAATTTGATAGAAAAATTGATATGATAATCATGAATTCATGAGACACATACATGTTTTGATCGTCTCAATTTTCGAAATTTTAAAATGAATTTTATGGACATATCATCATATAATAATTTTTGAACATATTCATTGGTGGATAAATAATTAAATTTGTTACAATTATAAGGGATTACTTGTTACATGTTCTCATTATATTTAGTATAAGTTTCTACTTTTATTACGACCTTGTTTAGACAAGCTTTGTCGTAATAATTCAAAAGCTCTTAATATATTCAAGTTGCAAACTTCATTGTTTATGCATCACTTAAATTACATTTGTCATGTATTAATAGATCTAAACTATACGAGCTACGAGACTTTAGTGACACTTGCGTGATCTTGATTGACTTACCTAAACTTATTGAACTCCATCTAAATTTGTTTTTCTTATACTTTTTTTCTTGTAAAAAGAGTGAAAAATCATGACAAAATTTGGTGATGATGTATATACTATATAGATCACTCCAAATCGAATAAAAGGACGTGGTACATACATTTCTTATTTCAAACTATAGAATTAAGATCATTACTTTTATTATTTCCACATCCACATATTCATTCATGCACATATACTAGACAAATCATAAGTCTAGAAGTCTAGTCATGACTTACATTATATGTTGATCCAAAGAGTGACCTTTTTCTTATATATAATAAAATAAATACATTTTTGCTAGTTTATTTGTGGTAGTGCTCTACAAAACCACAACTACAATAGTCTCTACGACTCTATCGCAACCACAAGGCTATCCAATGTATATCAATCATCATTTGTTAATGTCCACATCATCTCCATCATTAACCTTAAACAACCAACTTGTAATTTATTTAAGTTATTCAATTGCTTACATATTATATATAGTTAGGTAGTGCAAATAAATAATATTGCATTAAGTACAATTTCTTATTATTCATCATCATCATGCCACAAAAACCATAGCAAATGACTAAATGTCTAAGGGAGGCCTTAAAAGATATTTAAACACAAAATGTATTGTCGTATAACTCAAGGTTTAAACTAATCTTGACTTTTTCCCCAAGTTTCTTCGTGATTGACTGTACCAATCACGTACACAATATCCAATTATCCTCTATTATTCTCTTAATTTACACTTTAGGATAAGATAATTGAGATACTTTTTTTTTTTTCTTAAAAAAAAAAAACCTAATAAACAAAACAAAAACTATTAATCCTTAGGTCTTTTTCATGGATTATGTCATTTGCAATTTGCAATAAATCAAATACCCTGTAAATAGCTAAGCTTTCCATTAAAGTGGGGTCTCTTTTATTTATTTAAGAAAATTCACATTTTAAAAAAAATATATGGTCAATCTCTTTTTGAAAGCTAATTTGATAACCCTTTTTAAGCAATAAATTATGTGTTAAATTTATTCATTTTCCTGTTTGCCTGGCTGCTTAGGTCACTCTACAACTTTATCTCCTTATCCTGATAATTGGAGATCAAATTAAAGAATTTATGTCACTTTATTTGCTTTTTTTACGTCATCATAATTTTATTCTAATTCTATTTTGCGCTCCAGACCTTGAATATTTGGGACAACTTGCGTCATCATTTGTTTTAAGGCAAAATCAATTCTTCCTAGGTTCGTTTTAATGTTCTTTGGAATACAAATTTTATTGTAAGTCGAGTAGATCAAGATAAGACTTACAATAATGCAATTATAATAGACATGATGAGACTTTGTCATTTTGCTCACAAAATTTGCATATAAAAATATGATTCATCATCATTCTCGTCTTATATTACTGATCGATGATAGATTAGAGATTAACCTCTCATGAATTGTTCCATTGGTAGCTCATACATAGTAATTCACAAAATCACATCATCAGTATTATGAACAATGTTGGCTTTGTAAGTCTATAAGACGGCTAGTCCTTTAAAATTGCTTTAAAACACCTTTTTATAGTATTCCCATTTATTATCTGATCGATCATATGATAGAGTACTATGACCATACTTTACAAGTAACACGTTTGTGTGTGGCTAATCACTTGTAAAGAACAAAGTAACTCCTATAACACGGCTCCAACTACCTCTGTTACTTTTTGTTACAATAAAAGAATATTATTTGTGGGATATAAAATTAATGAAATTTGCAAATTGCAGCCATTTAAAGTTCGTATTTTGCAAATTGCAGCCATTTAAAAAAAATTGTAAATTGCAGCCTAAAAGTTCGTATAAATTGTAAATTGCAGCTCGATCCAACTTTTTCATCGCTTTACAAGTCAAAAAATATTCGATTAAGGTTTTAGGGGTCATTTTAGTTCTTATGGGACCGAATTGAGCTCGGAATTAGAAAAAAATAACGCAAATGCCTCGTTTTGCGTAACAAAAATGTATCGATTTGTGAGAAATTGTAAAAATGAGACAATAACGTTTTTTTTTTTTTATAATTCCGAGCTCAATTCGGAATCCTAAGGACCAAAATGACCCCTAAAACCTTAATCGAAGATTTTTCGACATGTAAACCAATGAAAAAGTTGAATCGGGCTCACTACAAAAAAACAGCTTAATTACGACGGAAAAATTCCGTCGGAAAAACCCTATTTTCCGTCGGAAATCGTTTTTCCGACGGAATTCCGTCGTAACATGTCGTCGGAATAGTATTTGTCGGAAAATCAACCTTTTCCGACGGAATTTCCGTCGTAAACACTTTTCCGACGGAAATCCCGACGGATTTAAGCATCGGAAGAGGTTTTCAAGGTATGGAAAAGTCCGTCGGAAATTTCCGACGGAAAATAATTCCGTCGGAAATTCCCGACGGAAATTCCGTCGGAAAATCCTTTTTAAAAAACAAAAAAAAGCCCGCACCACCCCCCACCACCAATAGCCCCCACCGCTAAACCGCCACCTCCACCGCAACAAATTAAATACAAAAACTCCTCAAATATTCCCCACAACCACCACCTACCACCCTAAGCGAACCACCACCGACCACCTACACTAAAACTAATCTAGATCCACCCAACACTTAAAACCAACCCTCACCCACCCACCCACCTAAAACCGACCAGACACTGCACCCACACCAAAAACCGACCAGACACACTGCACCCACCCACACGGAATTCCGAACACTAACCAAAACCCCACCAAACCCATACCCAGATCCAAGCACCTAAAACACCCAAACCCTAACCCAAACCCTGACCTAGATCTACACCACCGCCACCGACAAGTCCACCACCACCACCGCAATTCAACCACAATTCACTATAAAATTAAAAAAAAATCTCAAAAAACAAAAATAAGTAAGAAAAAAGGTACATACCTTGAATTTCACCCAAAAAACCCCAAAATTGGCTCGAATTTGGGTTTTAAAGGTCAAATTCGAACCTGAAACTCTTGATCTAAAGTTTTCAGGGTCGAATTTGACATGAAAAACCATTTATTTCTAAAAATTGGCGAGAAATCGACTTGAACACCACCAACCAAACTCACCGGCGTCTTGAACACCACCAAACCAAACTCTTCGGCATCATGAACACCACCAAGAACAAAAGAAAGTAAGAGAAGAGGAGAGGCCGACAATGGAGAAAAAGAGAATAGAAAGGAGAGAGAAGAAGAGGAGAAAGGAAAACGAGAAGGAGAGGAAGCAGAGAGAGAATAAGAGGAGATAGGAAGCAGAGAAGAGGAAGGAGAGAGAAGAAGAGGAGAGCGGCGCATCAGGGAGAAGGAGGAAGGAGAGAGAAGGAGGAGAAAAGGATAGGAGGAAAGAGAGTGGAACCGTGATATTTTAGGTTTCCTCTAAAGGGGTTTTTTAAAGGTTTTTTTTTAAATTAATTTCCGACGGAATTTCCGTCGTAAATTTCCGACGGAATTTCCGTCGTAAATTTCCGACGGAATTAAAATCCGTCGGAAATAGTACTGTACGACGGAAAATTCCGTCGCAAAAGTCGAAATTTCCGACGGATTTTAATTCCGTCGGAAATTTCCGACGGATTTCCGACGAACTTTTAGAATTCGTCGGAAATATCCGACGGAATAAAAATCCGTCGTAAATTTTGACTTTTGCGACGGAATTTTATGTCCGTCGGAACGATTCCGTTGCTATTTGTCTGTTTTCTTGTAGTGGCTGCAATTTACAATTTATACGAACTATTGGGTTGCAATTTGCAATTTTTTTTAAATGGCTGCAATTTACAAAATACGAACTTTAAATGGCTGCAATTTGCAACTTTTCCTATAATTAAACCATCAACTCATCTCTCTTTCCCATGTATTTTTATACCTTCTTTTTTTTATCTAGCACAATTTAGGCAATTACATACCTACTTTTGTATCACTTTTTTCTCATCATATAATCCCGTCAATAAATTAACGGAAATTTCATCAAATGCCCCTGAGTAATTTTTTTATTCACCAAATACCCATGAAAATTTTCAAATTCACCATATATCCTCGAATTTAATAAAAATGTTACCAGATGCCCAAAATGACTAACGGACGTTAACTCCGTTAGTCATTAAGGTTAAATTGCCACGTGGCATGATCTTATTGGTTGTCTTAATTAATTAAAAATTAAAATGATTATTTCATTAATTATATTTAAAAAAAAAAAAGAACTCCACCATAGCTTAGCCCCAACCACCCGTCCACCACCCTGTCCCCGCCACCACCTTCTCCCAGTCACCTCACGCCGGTGCAATTTCCGCCCTAAATCCACGTGCCGGCGACCTAACCCAGCCACCATGTGCCGGCGTCTGTTCCTTCCCCTGAACCACCCTTCCCCCAATCCTCAAAACCCTCTTTCTCCCACGAAAGACCTTCCTCTCCCCACCGTCGGCATCCAAACCCCCCTCCCCGCACCGGCGAACCCAAATCAGCCTCTTCCCCTGCCATCTTCACCCCATGAATCACCACACCGAATCCCAAAATAAAAAACCCCAAAAATCAAAACTTAGGGCTTCGATTTTGGGGTTTTAGGGTTACGGGGTGGTGGTTTTTGGGCTTAGGTGGGCAATGGCGGCGTCGGGAAGGGGATTTAGTCTGTTGGCGAAGGGATTTAAGGGGTGGTTGCCTGATTTTCGGCTCAAGTGGTTAGGCGAGATCGGTTTGTGATTCAAGGCAAGGAGGGAAAATGCGAGGTGGTGGTTTAGGGGAAGGGATAGTCTGGGGAAAGGGCGAGCACCGGTGTGCGTCTGGGGGAAGGGGCGGCGCCGGCGCTATGGAGAGGCTGGCTGGGTGGAGGTTGCGGGAAGGTGGTTAGGCTCGGGGGTTGGTCGGCGGAAGGTGGCAGGCTGGTTGTGCTAGAGGTGATTTTTTTTTTAAAATTTTTTTTGGTTTTCTATTTTTAATAATTAGTTAAATAATTGTAAAAATAACAAATCAGATGCTGCCACGTGGCAATTTAACCCTAATGACTAACGGAGTTAACGTCCGTTAGTCATATTGGGCATCTTGTGACATTTTTATTAAATTCGGGGACATACGGTGAATTTGAAAATTTTCATGGGTATTTGGTGAATAAAAAAATAACTCAGGGGCATTTGATGAAATTTCCGATAAATTAACTATGATCTCCTTAAAAAAGAAATTTAGATGAAGAATAAAGAGTGATAATTCAGACACGGAGTAATTATATTTTCATATAGTAATAGATCTAAGGAAAAATTGGCCGCAACAACACCAAATATGGGCCCATATTGGTATATAAGTTAACACCCTTATGACATATTGGTATATAAGTTATTGCCGGCGAAATATTGGTATAAAAATTAACATGTGGCGACATATTGGTATATAAATTAACAAATTGGGACATTTACCCCTATTTTTTCTTCGGATGAAAGAGCGTGTTGTATACTTCAAAAATTTGTTTTAATTACTTTTGCAATCTTATTTATTATCATAATATACTTATTCAGCACCAAATAATAATTTTTCCCTCTTCCCTTCCAATACAATAACTTTGATAAATCAATCAAACGATATAACCCCAAAGAACTAATAAACAAAATCTCAATATTAGTTATTTAATTTCAAAATCAATTACTAATAGACGCTAACTTTCATTATTACTTCATTTGTTTAATTATACCCTCAATTTTGTAAATCAAAAATATAATAAGAAAATATATATATATATATATATATATATATATATATATATGAGTTTTTTTTTTTAAAAAAAAAAAGAAGAAGAAGAATCTACCCTTGTGATGCTTCAATGACCAATGCCCTCAATACATTCAAGCTTATATCCCTTTGCTCAAGCTTTCCTATTCGTTTTCCCCTAGCTTCTTTCTCATCACTTTTGGGCTTTCAACTTCTTTTTTTTTTTTTTTGGATTTTTACTTCATATTTTTTTAAAATTAATATAAAAAGTAAAGAGAAAAGTACAAAAAACAAAATGTCAAATAAAAGTTATTAACACTAAAATTAAGCGCGTGTATCATACGCATATCCTCCGACGAGAAAATAGGGGTAAATGTCGCAATTTGTTGACTTATATACCAATATGTCGCCACATGTTAATTTTTATACCAATATGTCGCCGGCAATAACTTTTATATCAATCTGTCATAAGGGTGTTAACTTTTATACCAATATGGTCAATTGGCCCACCAAATATGACGAAGGTGCGTGTAACATCACAACCTTTTAAGAGTGCACTCAACATCAAAAACTATGCACTTGGGTGCACATAACAACATAAATGACATTGGCATAACTTAGATTTCTTCATAAAGTGGAATCTTAAATATTTTTAACGCTTTTATATTTATATATATATATATTTTTGTTTAATTCCATTCTACTTAATTTTCCATCTCACATAACTAATTATCTTCTCTTTCATTAATTGTTTTACTTAAACACCATTCAATTTCCTCTATTAAATTAAATTATTTAAAAAAATTTCGCCATTATTTTCTATCGTTTGTTTATCCAATTACTTATTTTTACAACTCATGTGATTGACTAGTTTCCTCTTCCATTATAACTAATTTTTTCCCTTTAAATTATTCTCTCTCAACCTCCACAATTAAAGTGTTGTACATCAAAAATCAGAAAATCAATTTGGCATATCCTAATACCCAATTCTAAATTGTTGTTTTATTAAGTATTTTGAATTATTTTGTGAGGCTTGGTATTAGAAAGATACTTATGTATCCTAAACTCTGGTAGAATAATGGTTTTCAAATAATATTTATTTATTTATCAATTTAGTATATGACTAAGTGGAAAAGGAAAGGAAACTAAGCCAATCATGTGAGATCGATATTAGAAAAATATAATAATTGAAGAAGCGAACGAAGGAAAATAATTAATAGCACAATTTTTTTTTGAAGTAATCCGCTTAATTGATGGAGAATAAGAGATGCTTAAATGGAAAATAAATAGAAGGCATGCATGATGGAAAATCATGTAAGTTTAAAAAATATTTAAACATTTATAAAATAATGAAGTTTCCACTTTTTTCCACGGAACCTTAGTTCATTTGTATCATTTATGCTAATATGTGCACCTAACTACATAGTTTGTGTTGTGGACCGCACCTTTAAAAGATTGTGCTATTGCACGCACCTTTATAATAGTCAGTGTTATTGCAGCCAATTTTTCCTAGATCTAATCGATGCTATAATTGGCAACTCAACCTGTAGTTTTATTAGCTTTTCAATATATCACAAATTCTTATACGTAAGCTGGTGGTGATCAGCGGTCACCTTTGGTTCTTGACTCAAGTTGGTGGAGACATTTCTGGGCTTCGCCTTTACTTCCGAAGTGGAAAATGTTTGCTTGGAAGATTATCCATAATGCGTTGCCTTCTGCTTTGTTACTTGCTCGGAAGGGTTTTCCTGTGGAATCCAAATGTGGATTATGTCATCAGGAGGTGGAGACTCTTTCTCATCTTTTCCGAGATTGTCCTTTTACTTGGAGTTTATGGGAGGGCCAACCTTGTGGATCGACCTTGAATATATCCCAAGATCAGTCCTTTGAAGAGTGGTTTCCCGAGGTTCTTTCTAAGTTTATTCATGATAATAAGGACTGGTTGATGCTAGATCGTTTTTTTAGTTTGTTATGGGCCCTACTCGAAACTCCTTAAGATTTTGATCTACGGTTTATTCTCCTGAATCGATTTTAGAGCTAGCTTCTAGTTGGGTGGATAGGTGTTCCGAGGCTAGGTCGTTTAGATATGATATTACTCTTGAGTTTCCTCCTGGATTTTCTGGTACTATGTCTTCTGCAGTTCTTCGAGGGAATGCTTCGGATGCTTGTACTGTCAGTCTTACGTTTGATGGGGCCTGGAGTTCTGATAGTCATAATGCGGGTACTGGATGGGTATTTTTGGATCTGGTTTCTGATGGTCATCTTGGGGGTGGGGCACAGGCTTGTAGCTCTAATTCTGCGTTCCAATCGGAACTGATGGCTTGTCTCTTTGCTTTACGCCATGCTAGGCAGCGTGGGTATTCTTCTTTACAGATTCTTACCGACTGTTCTTTGGTGGTGGATCTGCAGCGTTCTCAGGTTCCCAAGGATATTTCTGTGCGTTGGATTCAACAGGAGCTTCTGGAACTTATTGGGGCTTTGGTCGTGTGTCATGTTCAGAAGGTTCCAAGGTCTACGGTTGCTCAAGCTCACTGTTTAGCAGGGATGGCGCGTCGGCGTGATTTACTTTGTTTCCGTTTTTAGGTTGTTTGTTTTAAGTTCTTTTGTAAAAAATATAAAAAAAAAAAAAGGTTATCGTGTGGACATCCATTTTAGAGGTTATTTCTTAATATTATGAGGGTTAATTCGTCAATATTATATGGTTACTCGGTCAGTTTTATAAGAGTTATTCAGTCAGTATTATAGCCTCATAAGGGTTATTTGTTCAATATTATAGAAATTACTTTGTTATTTTATAAGTGGGCACAGAACATACAAGATGGACTTTCGATAAATATGTTTGATTCCCCTTTTCTATTTTAGATGTTCATTCAAAAACAACTTTTATAGATTCTTTCCTATCTTCTTGTACAATCAAACCCAGCCCTTTCGCTATCATTTGTGTTTTTGTACTCGAAGAATCCAGAAGAATACTTAACTACCTTGTTTAAAATTAAAATTAAAATGAAAATACGTAATAGAAAGAAAGTACTCAAGGCCGGTTGGAAATACAGTTAGAATTTTGATATTACTCAAAATAGCAGATTGCAAATTCATTTCCACGTAGCATGGGCCCAGGCCACAAGTAGCTATCGGGGGCCCAATTACCCGAAACGTATTTAAACAAGCTAGGACGATGGCTTCTTTCAAAGTCGGTTGTCCTGTTGTTAAGGTTACACGTATGCATGACAAGAACAAGTTAATTTCACTTTAGGATGTCAATTTTTCCTAATTTTATAATTTAATTAACACCAAGTTTAATTTCCTAAGTGATGATATCTACTACGTATTTCCTATATATGAAATTTTATTAAACATGATTGTGTTTTTATAAAAGAGTAGGCATCTAATCTAACTTCCTTTTTAGGGGGTTTACACATGGATAGAAATGCTCAAGATCTTGTAACCAAACAAAAATTACATTATACTCCCTCCGTCCCCGAAAGAACGACCCATTTGGCCTAATTTTAGTCCCAAAAAGAATGACCCATTAGCATTAAAATATCCACCAATTTGCAACAATATTTGTGCAAAATTAGCTTCCCCATATAAAATTTTATTTTTCCATATACTTTTATTACTATCTCTCTCTACTTTTTTGTAAACCCTATGTAAATTTATCTTTCCAATATACTTTTACTTTTTTTTATTTAACTTTATTAATACCCGCGAAATCAACCCAAAAGGGTCGTTCTTTCGGGGACGGAGGGAGTACTACGTAGTAATAATCGTAAGGAAAAAAGTGCCATGTTTCTAAATTCTTGCAATAATCCGATTTAACCAATGTACAAATTTAACCACAAATCTATGTGATTGTGATAAACATAGCCCTAAAAACTAAAAAAGGAAATAATGAGGATAGAATACATTAATTACACTAATATGCGCGTGATTTTGTGATGAATTTCCAACATTTTAAGAAGTATATTTAATGCTTATACATAACCCTAAGGCCAGGGCTACATATATCGTTACCCATTTAATATTTTTTTTGTTTGAAATAATTTAAATACATATTAAGATAAATCCAACATTTTATTACATAATAATGTTTAAATTTGCAAAAGATAATGATAAAGTGAATGTGAGTTTTAAGAAACGTAGGGAATAAATGAAACCTTTTACATCCTAATATCTCAAATCAAATGTGGAAAACATTTTAATTCACGATTTATTTGTAATTTACTTAATTTACAGTTCAAACCATCCTTCCACGGAATATAAAATTGCTCACAACCACGACTTATACCATTAAGAAAGCACACGATTACTAGACTTGTTACTCCATACATATTGGTGTATAGAATACAATCATGCATACTTAGAATTCCAGCCATGTACAAGCTTCATGAGTTGATCATATCCAACCAGTAATTGATATATATATAATATTAAAACATGATGTATGGAGTATGACATGTTCGTTAAAATATAGCTGTAAAGGTCGTAACTGTTAGTTGTGGTGGTAATTAGTTGTTAGCTATGTAGATAGCTGTTAGCTATCTACATTTAGGTATGGGTGTTCGGTCACGGTAAAGTAGTGGTTGGCCTATGGCTAGATATTACACATAAGAATCAATATTTTTCCCTAAAACTATACATTAAAATTTCAACAGATTTCTCTAATTTCAAAAGCTACTATTTTTAACCGTTGATAAAAGCTACCTCCACCACTAATAGCTATCCCAATCACTGCATTACCAAATTAACACTTATATTTTTTTTGTTAAATAGTCGTTTAACTTGGTCAAACCTCTAAAAACTACTTAAAAACTATCGTTGAACACCCCCCTAAGTATATTAATTACGGAGGCATCATAATTCATACTAACTAGCTAGTTATAAAATCATTGATAAGGCGCATCTATTATAGCTTCGGGTGTTATATACGAAGTATTCCGTCAACAATCATATATTTGGTTAACATTTACTCCGAAACTTTCATCAAGGCCATGACACACACCCATACTATATCAAGCGATCAGATACAAACCTTCTGTCGCCCTGTCGGTGTATTGTATGTCAAAGTTGCACATTCGTTTCAACGGAAAATTTGTGATTGTATGTCAAAGCTACCTCCGAATGTATGATAAAATTTGTGATTACAACGGAAAATTGTATGATAAAAAAGATCCATAATATGCTCTTCAAAGAAAATATAAGGTCTCTAATTGTTCCTCGGAGCAGGAAACACCAATGTCTCTTTCTATGTCTACATAAAATAAGACGATAAGTAGCATATATAGGCCAAGATTACTGGCATATAAGTTTTTCGGTTCAACTGTTAGGTATTCATTGGGTCCCAAACAAGGCAATACCTAAGGAAATTACTGGCAAATGGAAAACATTGTGTTACAATTATCTCACTACATATATGTAGTAATAATAATTGAATTGAAGCTCCACATGTAACTAAAAACTTATGCATGTATGATTTGACCTAAAGCTTATATTGTTTCCAACAAATCACATGGTTGTCATGACTAGACCTGGTTATTGGGCGGGTCGGGTCAGGGTCGGTGCGGGTCGGTTGCGGGTCAGGGTCAAAGAGGGTCACATTTTATAGGGTCAATATAGGGTTGGGCCAATGCGGGTCACGGGTCGATAATGGGCGGGCCTATAAAATATCAATTAAAATAAATATTGGACAAAGCCATTATTAAATACATATGAATACAAATTAATCTATATAATTATTTTTACATTATGTATTTTCTTTGTCAACTAAATTGGAAAAACATGTTGGCCCTATATTGACCCTACCCAATTAGGGCCCTGTCCATTAATAGCCCTGTCCATTAAAAGCCCTGGCCTATAAGCTTGGCCCTGACCCTATTATCATTGGGCTACCCTGTCCAATAACCACCTCTAGTCATGACTGATGACACAAATATACTTCATCCGTTATATGATAGTTGGTAGTTCGGTATGGTATATGGGAAAAAAAACATCCAAATTAAGATTATCATGTATATTATATAGAAAATATATAGATAAAATAATAATACGGAGTATATATATACGATGAAAATAGATAATAAAGTATGGATAAGTAACATATAAAATAAAACTTCTAAATTAAGAAAATTGTGCGTGTCTTCTTGCATCATGGAATCCACAACACCTCCACGTAGAAAAATTACTAGTTTTCGATAAATATTTGCATTTTTTACAATAAGAGGAATAATTGAGTGTTGCTATAAAACGATGCTAAATTTGTGGTAGTAATGCTTCTACTAAAAGTTGGCTTAGCTTGTCAAACTTCTTGGCCTATCATTTCATAATTAATTTGATACCAAAGTTACGGTGTATCTAACTTGACTAGGGTTGATTGCCAATGAAAACTACTCTATTTAACTTCATCTATCATCATCACCGCCAATCCAACTTTTGGTTTTAATACATTTTTTTTCTTTAGAAAAACGTGTTAGCAAATTTTTAGTAATTACTGAGGTTTGATAGTTTTGAATTATAAAAGCATTTTTACACTTTATTAAGAGATGAGGATTTACGATTTGCAATAACATAGGTAATGCATCGTGTGTTCTTATACACACTTCCTCAGTTTTTATTTACTTGCAACACACTATTTCTACGCATATTTTAGGGGATATACTTGGAATACGGACAAACAAATAAACAAAATTTACCACTAATAAGAAGAAAGTTATAAGTTGCAGTGTTTTAAATTTTACAACTTAATTCACCCGTTTACGTAGTCTAATCACCTCCTTAAATAACGTGTTAAAAGAGTGTGTTACAAGTATTAATTACATAGAAAGTATTTATTAATCAAATTTATATATTGACAAAAAGTAACTCATTAATTCCTTATATGGAAGCATTAATCTGAATTTATAAGTCCAATTTGCCGACCCAAATTGCCAAGGTCAAGTGCATTGGTCCTCATACTTTGGTATGGTAAACAGGTGGATCAAATGGCCCATTTTGACCAGATACTTGAATAAACTAAAATGACGGCCCAATATGATCTTCAATAAACTTGTACAGAAAGGTAAAGCATAAGTTACAATCGACAGACAAATACTCCATAAGTCCATATATAGTTATATACCAAGCTAAATACTAAGCTTAAACAAAGCTTAGTGTATGTAGTTGGTAGATGATTCACTTTGTAACTTTGAGATCATCACAAGGTTGAAACCTCCCCACTGCGGTACTTGTGGATAGGGCTGAGCAAAACTACCCGAAAAACCCGAAAACCCGTTCCGTTACCGTTCCGAAAATTAGGGTACCCGATCCGATAACCATAACGGTTCGGGTACCCGTTCCGATAATTTGTTATCGGGTATGGTTTTTGGGTATCATTTTAAAATTAACGGTTACCCGTTCTGTTCTGATAAGCAATTATTTTGTTTTTTTCCTACTTAAATCTATCTTTTCAATATTTAAACTCTTACGTTACTTCATAATCACTATATAATATCAATAATTAGTAATGTTATTAATAATTTGGTCAAGATCATGTGGTATTGTTGTTAATTAGTGTTAAAAAATATCATAATAACTAATTTTTTAAGTTTAATTATCACTATTGGATACTTTATTGGGTACCCGATAACCGTTCCGAAAATCCGGGTACCCAAAGTCCGGCTACCCGAACTTATCGGTTCGGGTTATGAATATCACTTTTAGTGATATTGGTTATTGGGTACCTGAACCGTTAGTACTAATGATACGGGTACCCGTCCCATAATGCTCACCCCTACTTGTGGGTGAGGATTTAAAACAGATGTATACTAAGAATATGTTTTCCTTACATGATGTGAAGTGAGGACTTTTAAATTTGTCAAAATGTGCAATTTTCAAATAAAAATTAGATAAAGTATATATTTTTGGTCTAATGTAATAAGTTTGCTATTAAAATGTTTTTTCTTTTCTTTCTTTTTTTTTTTTTTTTTATTTTTATTTATTTATTTATTTATTTTTTTTATAACAAATAAAGTGAACAAGTTGAATCCATACCTTATAAAAAGTATAAAACTACTCTTATGAATATTGTGATGCCAAATTTATCCCTAAAAAAGTGTATTTACATATGTACAAGTTTTATTAGTGAAAAGTATTTGGACAATTTTTCAAAAAAAAAAAATTGCTTTGGACAATTAAACCCCTAAACATAGTTGTTACATATCAAAAACTAAATTCATGATTTAAGGTCAAATCAAAATAACTTCCGAATATGGCTAGATATGACGCGTGCATCGTGCGCCTTAGCTGCCCTAGTTAATAGAAGTATAGAGCATCGTTGGAACTTGGAAATAATGAATTGTCTTTCAACAATTAAAGATAAAGGTGTTTTAGCGTAAATTTGCTGAATAAACTCTAATCATTATTACACTTATGTAATAAGACAAAACATTAATAAATATTATTAAATTTGTCTTAATGTATTATGTGTGTGTTCCGAATATTCAATTTTGATTAATATACATTTAATATTGCAAATATATCATCTTATTAGTATTAAGGAATAATACGAAAACGAAAATAAGAAATTTAGGTCTAATTCAATTTTTTAATCTTTCAAGCCAGTTTAAATTTGTTTGATTAAAATAGTTTCTAAAATAAAGTTAGGAGAATAAGACCCTATTCACTTCACCTAATTTTTGCTAAACTGAAATTATGTTTAATGAATTAAATTATTTTTACTGAAATTATTTTTACTAAATTGAAATTATTTTTATTGAACCAAAATTATTTTTGCTAAATTAAACTTATTTTTACTTAATTGAAATTATTTTTACTAAATCTTATTTTTGTAAAGTGAAATGAACCAGGCCTAAGCACAAGTGATTTTTTTTATAACCTCTACGGCTCTACCCAAATCCCAAAAAAATAAAAATCATTAGGTGAACTACACAATTCTAGATTACTTCATTTTTCAGACTCACAATTAAGGTATTCCATCAAATCACTACAGATGTTGGATCAAAATAAGGTACTTTGAAGTCAAACTGTCTTCATAAAATGATGAAAACATGTAAATACATATTCATCAATAGATAAGAGCTCTAATTTGTTAAGAATCTGATAATAGAGACCTTTTTTATTTTTTTTGACAGAAGAAAGGTTGTGTGGTTATGATATTGGAACTCTAAAGAAACACACATAAACACACACCACTCATTTCAAGCAAACACAACAAACATCCAAATTCATACTCACCATTATCCACCAAACATGACTTTAATTCCAATTTGCTTTGATGCCCACTTTCTCTCTCATCTCACAATCACCTTCAGATTCCATGGCTAAGAGCTTAACTGTATAGTATTGTTCATTTCTTCTAGATTCTCATTTCTTCTCATCCACTTCTTCCAACCATTTTCATTCCACTCGCGCTATCTCTCTCTTCGGGTTGATCAGCCATGACTTCCTCCTGCCTCTTATCTTCAACCCGAAACACGGCTGCTGCTACTGCTTCCTACCTTCCTAAGCATCACTATAATTACTTAAACAAAGACAATAGAGACTGTCTTCTTTTTAAGCTTCAATTACCACCACTCAAATCAGGTTCTCATCCTATATTGAGGTTAAGGACTTCAAGATTTAACTACCCTCTTGCTTCTCTGTCTTCCTTTGCTGATGCAGGGGACCAAGAACATGAAGAAGTTATTGGCAATCATCAACAGATTAAGGCTGATGATGAAGAGGCGGCGAAAACGGATGAGTTATCTGGAATGGCCAAGGCTTTTCACATATCATCCAGAACAGCAATTGCTATATCAGTATGCATTGCTTGTGCTGCTCTGATTTTCCCCTTGTTTATGCAGTCCCTTGGTCAAGGGATGCCGCTTAAGACTAAGGTGCTTTCATATGTTACCTTGCTTTTTGGGTTCTACATGGCCTGGAACATTGGCGCGAATGATGTTGCCAATGCAATGGGGACATCTGTTGGCTCAGGTGCTCTGACGATACGACAGGCTGTTGTAACTGCTGCTATTTTGGAGTTTTCCGGGGCGCTCTTGATGGGTACTCATGTTACAAGCACAATGCAGAAGGGGATTCTTGTTGCTAATGTGTTTCAGGGGAAGGACTCCTTGCTTTTTGCAGGACTTCTTTCTTGCCTTGCAGCTGCTGGAACTTGGTTACAGGTAAATTTCCGAGGTTCCTGCTCTGGTTTATCAGTATAGTTTATCATATAATAGGGCATATATGAATTCCAAATAGAAGCAAATAACAAGAATATAATTATGATTTTCTGCTCGAATTTGTAAAACATAGAAAAGGTACAAATCACAATACACAGGAATGAAGTATTGTATTAATGTGTCTTTAATTTCTGGTGAAATTCTGAATGTGGCCTCTTCTTTAAAGGTCTCAAGGTAAAAAATGCAAATTATTTGAACAAAACTAGCAAAAAGATAGAACCTGAAGAATGCATAGAACTTCAAATAATCAAATTTCAATTCCTGAGCTGTGCAAACTGTATTTTCATAAAGCTCTTTAAATTATAATAAGAATCAATCTGTAATATACAAGCTGAGAAACTGTTAAAAATTTAGATCACACGGAATAAATCAGACAGGACATGGCAAAGAGAGTAAACATGTTAGTGCCTCTACAGCCGACAAGCCTTGCACAGTTGTGCTTAAGGTTACCATAAACCATAGGATGCAACATGCAATCATCGTTTCCCCTTTCACTCAATTTGCAGGAATTAGCAATGTTTTGAACATAACCACTAGAACACAAAAGTAAGAAATGAACATCAGACTAACAGAATGCAGACATGCAGCATATGTGCTCAGCATTGACAATTTATATTGTGCTCCACAGGTGGCCTCCTATTATGGCTGGCCAGTTTCAACAACTCATTGCATAGTAGGATCCATGGTTGGGTTTGGACTTGTCTATGGAGGAGCTAATGCCGTCTTCTGGAGCTCACTGGCAAAGGTTGCTTCGTCATGGATTTTTTCACCCGTACTAGGTGCAGCCATGTCATTTCTCGTGTACAAATGTATCCGCAGAGTATGTATATGTTTCATGAAACTTCAGCTGATGATTTCTAGTCATAGGTTCCACTTAATTCATGATTATCTTCTTGGGAATTTTGCCTATAGCTTATGAGATCAATTTTTTTTTTTTTTTTTTTATATATATAAAAAAAATAGTCATAAAATTGTCACTTAATTTAGAAACTTCAATTGATACAGAATTCAGAAGATCTAACTGGCATACCTTTTCTAGTTCGTTTACAGTGCTGAGAATCCAGGACAGGCTGCTGCTGCATCTGCACCAATAGCAGTTTTCATGGGTGTAACTGGAATATCATTTGTAGCCTTCCCTCTAAGCAAGACCCTTCCCCTGGCTATAGTCCAGGCATTGGCTTGTGGAGCTGTTGGAGCAGTTATTGTTTATCGAGTGATCAACATACAGTTAGGCCATCTACTTGCCAAATCCAACTCATCAACGGAAACCCAACACAAAGATGACCATCATCCTGATCATCACGAACAGAAGAACATTGGGCTGCTTTCTGATATTGCCGGCCCTAAAGGAACCCAACTGGAGATAGTGTATGGTGTGTTTGGATATATGCAGGTCCTTTCAGCGTGCTTCATGTCATTTGCTCATGGTGGAAACGATGTCTCTAATGCTATTGGTCCCTTAGCAGCAGCTTTATCTCTGCTGCAAGGAGGGGCTGCTGCAGGAGCTGCGATTCATATCCCAACAGATGTTCTTGCATGGGGAGGGTTTGGGATTGTAGCAGGTCTTACAATGTGGGGATACAGAGTGATATCAACCATTGGAAAGAAGATCACTGAACTTACACCAACAAGAGGGTTTGCCGCAGAGTTTGCAGCTGCATCGGTGGTTCTCTTTGCATCAAAGCTAGGGTTACCTATATCAGCAACTCATACGTTAGTGGGTGCTGTAATGGGAGTAGGGTTTGCCCGAGGGCTAAATAGTGTCAGAGCAGAGACAGTAAGGGAGATTGTCACTTCTTGGGCAGTAACAATTCCTGTTGGCGGAATGCTAGCAGTTTTATACACAGCAATCTTGACCAAGGGTTTATCGTTTGTATTATGAACATGATTCAACTATAACTTAGAACATTGTTACATCAGATTAAAATTGAGAGAATTTTGATTTTGTATGTGAGAACAGAATGTTTCTCCGACCGGTTATTTCTTATTGGAGATCGGAAGTACATTACTTCAGCATTTCTTATATTTATGACCACAATTTCTTATATATATGCTCATCATATATGAGATGTAAAATTACAATAGTTCTAAATCTTCACCCCTGTAATTCTATAGAAAGAGAATGTAAAATGGTATGGGTTTGTTGAGAAGACAAAATTACACATTTATCTAGAGTAATACTGTCAGGGTCAGAACACTGAAACTGTAAGAAAGTTTGGGCAGGCATAAGGGTAAAGGCCAGCAATTATTGTGACATTTTCAGTCATAATGGTAAAGAAATTGCTATTTTCTTATTTTAACCAAGGTTTTGTTGATATAAATTAAAATCAAGGAAACTATATATGTAAACTAGATGGGAAGTTAAAAACAATGTTATCCACAAATCTAGCCTGAAGTTTCTAAGCGAATTAAGGGTCTTTGTCTTAGCACCAAGTACTGGATTCAGACTAAGTTTCCTAAGATCAGAAGTTATGAACTGGCTTCAATCAAGTCTTCAGACATGAAACCGTGACAATGGACACATGAACGGGTTTACACAGTAACTATGATGTATGTAAATCTTATATGTGTCGTATTTGCAGGGAACAACATAGATGATACTGTTTGAATATAAGACATAAGCTTATCACAGAGTTCTGCCAACTTAAAGCATATGTGCAAAGCCAATAATCTTATTTACACACATTGACTGCACAAGAATACGCACTTTAGATTTGTGAACAGGCATTGATTTCAAAGGTAGTAGAGGGATGACGTACCATAAAATCTTGGATGATCAATAGATGTCCCTCGAGTCAGACAGCCTAGGAAGCACCCTCTAGTCAGAGACATGAAAAAAGAATCATCTTCCTTTCCTTATTCTCCACACCGATCAAAATCTTACATTAAAACAAGATTCTTAATCAGAAACAAAAATTGTCTCGGAAAGAACCCCTTTTGATAGTATTTTCCTGGAAGAAGCTCCTGATAGGTTTTAGATCATGCAGACATCCAACATCTTAACTCCGCCAGTGGGTTTTCCCGCTGTCAGTCCCAAGCCTGGATAAAGGAGGAGGGTTTCGGTAGGCCAGTGACAGCCAGTGTAAAACTTAGTCACGTCCCATGACATTGTAGCAGACCCCACTAATGGGATTAAGGCTTTGATTGATTGATTGAGACATCCAACATCTTACTTCTTTTTTTTTTTTTATTTTTTTTTTTTTTTCATTTCCAGAGATGTATTATACTAGTCCCAGAAACTAAAGCAGCTCTTCAGCATGTCTGCAAAAAAGAGCAAAGCATCTTTTAGTAAATATGGTCAGCATGCATGGAATCAAGCAACTGCACTAACGTATCTCTTTTATATTTGTTTTTGGAGTGAGATTCTACTGACCTTGTGTTCTTTCTGCTAAAGCAAGGTCACACCAAGATCCAGTTTGGGAACAAACAGAACTGTATACTGTTTATTAGCTGTTCAGCTTATTTGATATCAAAGGTAAAGAGGTTTGAATTCCTACAGCTATTTTAGCACCTTCCTTCTTTGCCAGCTATGCAAACACATCCTTGAGCTAATGTCATAGTCCCATAGACCTGAATGTACCTGACGTTCTAGCTTCTTTGTCCTACCACTAATCCAATTATTATGGAGAATGTAGCATCCCTTTTCTACACAAGCTGCTCGAACATTTCTTTCCTCCCACAAGCCCTGGTAAGCACCATTAGGGAAGAGATTCCTGTCCAGAAATTGAACAGTAAGATTTGTTGTGGGTTCCCAGCATCTATCATCTCCAACACGATTTACGCCATCTAGACCACATAGAGTGTCATAAAAACTTGGCTGCTCGGATAGGTCTGAAGTCATAGCGTGCATCACCACTTTCTCCATGGCAGCAATGGTAGGATCATCAGACCGAACAAAATAGAATCCAGAGTTCAGGCGTCTTGGTAAGTTAATAGGCACTAGAAGATGAAATGAGATCAGAATAAGATTGAGTTGTTGACATATATCATGTCAGACATGCATTTTGCAAGAATTTGTTAAGTCTTATTTTCTACAAGTATTATTTGTTCGACACAGATAATGGGGGTATTTGATAAAAAGTATATTGGGCCAAATTCAATCCTGATTAGTCACTTAACTATAAGGTGGTGTTCAGTAAGTAGATTCAAGTGAATCTACACTTTCCCAATAAGCGAATAACAGGAGCATATTGAAGAGGGTATCTGATTTAAAATTTTAAATACCCATAAGTATTTTTTGGCACCCCTTAGAATATTATATATTTACCTTATGCTACAATGTTAAGCAAATTGTAACCATATCATTATGTGTCATACTACACAAGTATATATCCAAAAGGCAAATACTACAGAATATATGATCTACAGTCTACTAGTAATATTTGGTATCTATTATTAAATCTAATCCGCTATCTGCTAATGTAAATGGTTCTTGCTTTTTTGAAGAGAGCTTTTTCAGCACTTGTATACAGCTGTGTACACCAAAAGTTAGATATACAAAAAAATTTATCATGCATTGGGACTAAAAGATTACCTGATACATTGTATTCATCAGATTGTGCAACAAATACAGCAGGACCAAAAGTCTGTAGCAATGGAATTGGATTTTTGAACCAGTAAACATCAACATCACTTAAAATTACATTGTATCCCAGCTTCAAAATCTGCAAAACTAATCTGGATTTTGTCTTGGTGACCTTCTGGAAGCACTTAGTCCCAAAGTGACAGTCATTGAAACTGATATTTCTTGGTGCTAATGAGTCCCTGAAAACAGGGATGCCCTGTCAAAAGGAAATGACAAAATCATTTTAAGACAATAGGAAAGCACCATAATATGGGACTCTTAGGTTTTTAATGTAGAACTAAGGAACACAAACACTAAAGCTGAGTGTCAAAAGGGGAATATCTGTTACCTGTTGGATAGAGAACTCGTATGTTTCATCATCAAGAGCGCAGACAAGAAGATTATTAATCATTAGATGCCTTAATCTGCAAACCCAATTCATTAACATGTCCTTGTAGCTGTATCCAGCAACAGCAAGCACCACACTCTTGTTTTCATCAGCTAAATTAGGCAGGAGCATTTCTAAGCCATATGGAAGATGTAGAGGTACAGGATCACTCATCTTGCTCTCAACAGAGCAATTCATAATCCTAGCAAAGATGCTAAATCCAGTAAGACAAGCAATTAGTTTCTTTTGCATCCTAGACTGCTCGACTTGCCCCTTCCACAAGCTATTTGAGCCTTGATGTTTAGGTGAATAAACAATATTCTGGTCTTTGTTGGTAAACATAAATTTTCCATCACACTTTACAAGCTTTGCAAAATCAGAGAAATTAGCTTGATTAGAAGATAACAGGCCATACAGTTCCGCTAGTTGAAGATTACCGTTGTACTCCCAGTTTGTCTTTGTATGATCAGCAAAAGTGGACGCTCTATTAGATTGAATAGGTTCATGATCATCATCTGAATTCTGCACATGAAAATTCGAGATAGTCCAACTTGCATCAAACACAAACCTATAGTTGGAATGATATATTTCATTGACGAACCAATGATTATGTACTCCTTTCCCATATAAGAAGGGAGGGAGAACACCCATATGTAAAGGCAGATCCTTGTTATTCCAAGCCATAAGCATCCTCCCTCCGCAATAATCCCATTGCCATGTCTGAGCAAGAACCTCCTGCAACTGATGGAATAGAGCAAAATTTCAATCAAGTTATCTAATTGGCTCATCCACATTGAATTTGTACAAGGTTCTTTGATACCTTCTGCAATGAAATGGGTATACCATCCTCTCTTAGCCATTGCCTTCCAACATTATCCAAAGAGAACGGGAAGAAATAACTTCTTTTTGAAGAGGCGATAAGGAACCAATCATGATCAAGCTCATAAACATGATTTACTGTGGAAAGGAAGTCTTGAAGGAGAATGGTTTCAGGATGAATAAGAACAGAAATATCTGAAGAGGATGCCTCAGCTCTAGCAACCATGGAGTGGAAGAATGGAACATTTAGGAATCTACACAAGAGAACACACAACAAAAACTTTTCAGCCTCACAGATTCTTGCAACTTTTTTGAGCTTGTTTATGTTTAAGCTGCATTAGCATGGCCAAAGTTGTTTCTCAAATTATACAAGTCTCACTGGAGATTAATATTAAACCATCAAAATATCGTTTTGAACTCTAGCAGGAAACAAGAACTACATTCACACAGCCTATAAAATAAAGAATAATAGAAAATAAAAACCTACAAGAATACTGCTTATAAAACAAAGCATCACCGTCTGAAAAACGGCCTAAGATTTTGATACTCAAAACAATCAAAACAAGAAAGATCAATAGGAAATCATGAAAAAGAAAAGGGCATCAAGTAGCAGCATGAAGTACCAACATTTATGATTTGTTCACACAATAGTGTCATCTAAGCCATTCTACACACATCCCAAAAGGCCAAAACAACTAAGCCTAGGGAAAAGTTACAAATTATGAGAAGGATTCTAGCTATGTAACATTGTAACTCCTGAGTACAGCAATTCAACCCATTACAATTTACAAGACCAAGTATGAAAAAAATTGTGACATGATCACATAAATATCTCATGCTTCAAAGAATTCAATCACAAATTATAAGGTTTGACAAAGTAAAAAAACAAGAATCATGGGCACTTACGAAAAATCGATGTCGGATTCGACATAAACCCGAGAGCCAAAGGCAGAAGCAAAGGATTGAATAGATGGGTCATTTCCAAATAAAACAACATTGATGTTAGGAGATAATCCTAGCCATGATCGGACAGCAAGACTCTGCCTTTTTCCAACAGAACCATTAAAAGGGCTTGGAGCACTAAAAAGGGTTATACTGGGATCAGTCTTATCAACTGAATTTCTTGGGTACAAAAAACTGGATTTTCTGAATTCAACTTTGACAGTAGGTAAGAACTGAGTTGCATAAAATGAGCAGCAAATTAATGTAAACCCAGATAACCAAATTGACCATACCCCCAATTTCAGTGCCTACAAATGCAACCAAATACCCAGAATCAAAATAATATATTACTGCAGAAATTATATTTAAAAATACAGAATATGTAAATTCATTATCATTCCTAGGTACTTATTATGCTAAAAAAGCTTAATTTTTTACCTTGTTGAAGCTTAAAGATGGGAAGAAGAGCGAGAAATTCATAGTGGAGATGATTGAAGAAAGCATTGATGATTTGAAAAGGGGAAGTTTTGATTAATAGTTAGAAAATAATTAACGGAAAAGAAGGGAAGTGGAGAAGTAACAAACACGTAAATGGTGGACATGAGAAACACCCCACCACCAACAACGGCGACATTGAAAAATGGGAAGCTAAATTCCATGTGAGCGGAGAAAGAGTTTGAATCACTTCTTCATTGCGGAACTTTGTTGCTCAAGAAGTTGGCCAAAGTCCATCAACTTCATAACAATGTTGACCATTTGTCATAAAAAAATTCTACACGATGACCTCGTTTTTTTTTTTTTTTTTTTTTTTTTTTTTTTTTTTTTTTTGGTATTTGATGGATTTATATTTTTGGGAAATTCTCAATGATACTCATCAGTTTTATTTTTTTCCTCAATGGTAAACACTAAAATATTAAATTATCTTTGGTAACCATTAATTTGTAAAACTAATTGGTAACATTAGTCAAGCATTTAAAGAAATATTAACCATGGTTAATGTTTTAAAAGGGAGGGAAATAAGAAATGTCTAAAATACCCCTATGTTTAAAAAAAAAACCACTCACTTCTTCTCCCCTCCCCAACCTAGCCCAGCCCCTGCCTACCCACAACCCCGACGCCGCCGCCAACCCAACAGTCATCATCATCACGTCATCATCATTAACAGAACACCCACAATCATTCATCATTTTCACCATTTACAGCAGCCCTAGATTTCGATGAAGATTGTACCGAGCCGGTTCAACAAATGTGACGGCCTGAAATCGGTGTTAAATCTTCGGAGAGTGTGGTCTTGCTTCTGTATGTTCGTCGGAGGCTTTGCCGCAAGTAACTTGAATCCGGAGCCATTGTTGGTTGGGGATTATAGTTGGGGTTTTTCGAGGGTTGGGGTTGCGCTCTAAGGGTTTAGAGTTTCGTGAGGGGATTATAGTTGGGAGGGGGCTGGTGGTTCGTGAGGCGCCGGCGCCGGAGAGTCTGGGCGCGACCGGCGCCGGGGGAAAGGATATCGAGGCTGGGCGTGGGTGGTGTTTGGTGGCGGTTTGTTGGCTATGGTGGCTGGGGAAACAGGAAAGTGTGTTTGGTTTTTTTTTTAATATTTGTAAAAATAATTTAATTTTTAAAAAAATATTAGAAAATCTTATTTTCAAGGATATATTAGTCATTACTCCTTTAGTTAACTATGGTTAGCCTTATAATTGTAGATTAATCTCAATAATGTCACCACTTAATTAATAACACAAATAGCTGATTACCAAAGATAATTTGATTTTTTGGTGTTTACTATTGAGAAAAATAAAAAGGTCAAGAGTACCATTGAGAATTTCCCTATATTTTTTCTAAAATGGGTTATAACAATTTTTTTGTGTTCATAATTTTTTATTTTTATTTTTTTTAGGAAATTTTAGATTTTAACACCTCACAAAAACGCAAAAATTGATTTTAACACCCCCATAAAAAAAATGGATTTTAACACCAGATAAATTTCTACAAATTTGGTATTACCACCACTTAACTGATTCTGTTTAGGAATCCATTAAGTGGGTCCATAAGCCACGTGTCGTGTTATTATTGGCCAAAAAAGGAAAAAAAAAAAGAAAAACCTAAAACTACCCACCCAGCCACCACCACAGCACCACCCCCGCGCCACCGCCGCCTTCCCCCCAACTCACCAAAGCCCTCCCCGAAACCAACACCCGTGTCGCACCACCACCCCCAACCCACCTGAACCCTCCCCTTCCCTTTCCCGCAACCGTATCGCCCCCAAAAACCACCAAACCCAAAACCCTTGTTCCCCAAAACGGCCACAAATGGCCGAAATTGGCCGGTTTTGGGGATTAGTGGCCTTAACCGGCCGATTTCGGCCTTTAAAGGCCGGATTCGTGGCCGTTTAGGGGGGACAAGGGTTTTGGGTTTGGTGGTTTTGGGGGCGTTACGGCTGCGGGAAAGGGAGGGGGAGGGTTCAGGTGGGTTGGGGGTAGTGGTGCGACACGGGTGGTGGTTTCGGGGAGGGCTGTGGTGAGTTGGGGGGAAGGCGGGGGTGGTGCTGTGGTGGTGGCTGGGTAGTTTTAGGTTTTTATTTATTATTTTTTTTTTTAAATTTCTCTTTTTTTGAAACAAATAAAATGTTGACACGTGTTACTGTGGGCCACACTTAACGGAATTTTTGAATGGAAACCGTTAAGTGGTGGTAATACCAATTTTTTGGAAATTTATCTGGTGTTAAAATCCATTTTTTTATGGGGGTGTTAAAATCAATTTTCGCGTTTTTGTGAGGTGTTAAAATCTAAAATAACCTTTTTTTTTTTTTTTTTTTTTTTTTTTTTTTTTTTTTACAAAAAGAGAAAGGATTTCATTGATAAAATATAGGTAAACGACACTTACAAAAATTCTAGAAAATCTAATATTCCAACACAAGTACAAATTACTTTCGAACTAGTTATAAACAAATTCTAGAAAATCTAAAATTCCAACCCAAGTACAAATCACTTTCAAACTAATTACATCGCAAATTCGATCAACGATCGCCTTAATTAAAAAATTCATCGAAAGCAATACAATCTATGAATTATCACGAATTCGGCTTGCGATCCACGGATGTATAGTTGTTTGGGTGATAAACTTGGCCTTATAGATATTTCCGGAGATTATGAAATCCTAAATCTTCAATCTTTGACAGACGAACAAACTAAGAAATTGAGCCTAATAGGATAAACATCATCATAAATATAAAATCCATTTATCAAAAGCAATTAAAAAGTTTTTTGGGGCTTACCATCGATAAAAACACCAGTGGAATCCCACACAAAAATTTACAATTGAGACCAAATGAAAAGAGATGAAAGAGAAAGAGAGAAAAGGAGAAAGTGAAGGAAAACCTTCAAAAAAGCAGAAAAAAATATAATAATGGAGGTTAGAAAAACCTCCTAAGGGAGAAACCTTGGAGGGAAAAAAAACCTTCCCAAGGAAAAAACCTAGTTGGAACATTAATCATTATTCCATAATTCTTAATTCTGAACTACAAATATAAATTAGATTTGCACATTTTTCGAAATACAACTTTGACCATCAGTATCTATAATTAGAGGTTATTAGTAAAAATTATGAAAAAAAAAATTAATTTATAAATTTAGACTTTATGACAAATCAAATTACATACTACCTCCATTTCATATTATTTGCAACGATTTGACATAAAGTAGAGAGAAAAAATGTATAATTGTTACAAATAATATGAAATGGAGGTAGTATTATATGATCATATTTATATACTGTATATTGGTAAGAAAAATTAAGTCAATAATGACATATGAATAGTGGAAACTCTCAACTCTAGGTTATAAAAAAACGGGGGGAGTATTATGTTATAAATATCACAAATTTCCACATGTAGCTAGTCACACAGTGTGGTTGGGGTTACTCGATCGATCGATCAGGGTTTATGTGGCCGGGATAACTTAGTCAGTCATGGATTACTCAATTGGTCACGGGTTACTCAGTCAGTGTATTAGTGTGTGTCATCTTGCCACACGATATGGCTGACCACACTAAAAAGCATTGTACAACAAGTAGTAATTTGTATTCTAGTTCGTAGTCAAAATTAAAGGAAAACCATATAATGAATAGGCGTGTCAATGGGGCAGGTCAAGTAGTACGGTCTCGATTTGGCCGATGGTGGGATGGAGATGAGGATAAAAACCATACATGTCATGGATGATGGGAAGAGGTGAATTTTAGGTTTGTACTCGTTATACAATGCTTTTTTCTTTAATTTGAACTAACACTGATAACCAATTTCAGACTTTAATCCGAATAATAAAAAAGAAAGATAGAAAAATCCGAAGGAAACACAAAACAATTAATTTTAACATGTGTGCATAGAGCCATAGTGTTAGGCCATATGTATAGCTATTGGGCCATTGTTATGTTACGAGCCCTAATCTCTCTAGGTTGTATATATACTTGTGCATATGCTAATACAAACTACACTACTCTATTCGCTCTAAACTCTCTATTATTGACATGGTATCAGAGCTAAAATCAATCTAAGCCCTAAAAACCCTAATTCTCTAATTCTCTACTTGGTTGATCGTAAAGGGTGAAGAAGGAAAACTTGATTCATCTTCCCCCTTTTACCTTGGCGCCGGTGACCAACCGAGAAACCTAATCACACATGTGGTTTTGAAGGTCGACAACTACCTCGCTTGGTCTCGAGAAATTACCCTCTCCTTGAAATCTCGCAGGAAGTACAGATTTATCGATGGAACTATCTCTAAGCTGCTAGAGAAAAAGAAGTTACTTGACTGGGATACTGTGAACTCCATGTTAGTTTCATGGATTTTGCGTTCTATTGACCCAAAGCTAGCATCGTCCATTCCCTATTTCAAGGAGGCGAAGAAACTCTGGGATTATTTGGAGAAGAGGTTTTGCGAGGCTAGTGGACCTCGTCTCCAGCAATTATCACTAATTGCAAGCAATCTAAAACTATGTCTGTCGAGGAGTACTATACTACTTTGATGGGGTATTTCGATGATCTTCTCCGTCTCAAACCCCCTCATGGTTGTGAATGTGGCAATTGTTCGTGTAACGTGGATGAGAAGTATGAAGTTGATATGGAAGAGGAGAAATTGCATCAATTTTTGATCGGAATTGATGATGATAAATGTTCTGTTGTGCGCACTTACCTCCTGTCTCAACAACCTCCTCCAACCCTTGATCGTTCTTATCAAGCTTTCCTTCAGGAGGAACATTCCCGTAGCATTGCTCAAGGGAATTCGCATATGGAGAAAGCTAAGGCCCATGTCTTTGCTCTCTCCTCTGATCGGCGTTCTTTTCAATCCACTCCCCGGGTTGATAAATCAAAATTGTTTTGCTCTCATTGTAAGCGATCGGGACATGATAATTCTGGTTGCTTCATGCTCCACAGATACCCTGATTGGTGGCTGGAAAAATACGGAAAAAAGGGGGGGCGCAACCTCTGTCAGCAGCCTACGGGCCATGGCAACAGGCCACCTACTACGGTTGCTGCCCCTGCCCTTGCTTCTCTTGTTGTTGCTGCTGACTCCACCAAACCACGAGCTCGGGAAAATATTGTTGGCAGTCCGCTTGGGGCTTCTTCCAGGCCCTCCCAAGATACTCTTGCCGCTTTATCAGACCTCCAACCCAAACATGTTCGTATGCTTTTTAATATGGTTAATAGTCACCAACAAGATAAGATGACTGGTGAGCCTATTTCTTTGCCTTGGATAGTCGATACCGGCGCTTCTCATCATGTTACCGGGAATGACTCTTGTTTGATGAATGTGCAATATATTTCTCCTTGTCCCGTCGGCCTCCCGGATGGTGCTCACGCTATGGCTACTAAGGAGGGCCGAGTGTGTTTAGCAGATGGCATTATACTTGAGAATGTTTAATTTTATTTGTTCCCAAATTACATTGAAATTTAATATCGGCGTCTAAAATGATTGATGACTCTAAATGTTTTGTCCAATTCACTGACTCTTTATATGCTATACTGGACCAACATTCGGGGAGCCTGATTGGAGCCGGTGAACGGATAGATGGACTATACTACTTCCGGCGAATTCCTAAAGCATGTGCGGTGACCAATCCAGAATTCTCTACCTTTGAGTTGTGGCATCGTCGTATGGGGCATCCGTCGGACAACATTGTCAAGTTAGTGCCTGCTATTAGTGGTAATTCTAGTAGTAAATCATTGAATAAAGCTTGTACTGTTTGCCCACAAGCTAAACAATCACGGGAAAGTTTTCCTATTAGTGATAGAGCTAGTCGCATTTTTTAAATGATACATTGTGACCTGTGGGGGTCTTATAAGATGCCTTCTACTTATGGTGCTCACTATTTTTTTACTATTGTTACTGACTATTTGAGAGGTGTATGGGTTTATTTATTGTATGACAAAACTGAAGTTTATTCTTCCTTTTGCTCTTTCTTTGCTATGATAAAATGTCAATTTGATGTCACTGTCAAATGTGTGCGGAGTGATAATGGAACGGAATTTAAACCCATGCTCGCTTACTTTGATGAACATGACATTCTCTTTCAAACTTCTTGTGTCGGTACACCACAACAAAATGGGAGGGTTGAGAGTAAACACCAACATATTTTAAATGTTCGTCGTGCTTTGATGTTTCAAGGAAATTTTCCGATATCTTTTTGGGGAGAGTGTGTTCTTGGGGCGGTTTATTTAATTAACCGCACTCCATCCCATTTGTTAGCCAATAAAACCCCATATGAACTTCTTTTTGGCAAAGCCCCTTCTTTTGATGAATTACAGGTGTTTAGGTGTCTTTGTTTTGCTCATAACCAACAAGCTAAGGGTGACAAATTTGCTCCTAGGAGTCGTAAGTGTGTTTTTGTGGGATACCCTCATGGCAAGAAGGGTTGGAAGGTCTATGACTTAGAGACGGGTGATATCTTTGTCTCACATGATGTTAAGTTTCATGAAGATGAATTCCCATTTATGCATAGTAAAGAACCGAATGATCCTCTTGTTAGTGCCGAAATGGTTGGGGGGGGGGGGTTGATGTTGATTTTTTAGATGATCTTGAGAAAGTGCTCAAAATTGGCAAAGTCTCTACTGTGCACGGTTCTAATGACAGCAACCCGCAGCCCCCTTCACTATCTGCTACTGCTGCTGTACCTGCATCTGCTGCTAGCTTTGGGACAGTAGCTGCCTCAGGGTTGGATGTTGCTGGCAGCATGGTCCGCGGCTCGCTTGCGGCTGCCAGCACAGACCGCAGCCACCCTGCGGCTTCTTCTGCCTTTGCCACTGAAGGCAGTCCGCAAGGTAGCACAATGGCTGCCATAGACTCTCCTCCTCATGCCTTAGGTCATGGCCAACGTCCTAAGCATCCACCGAATTGGCACAAAGATTAGGTCGCACATGCTATCTCTAGTCCATCTATCTCCTCCCGTTCATCGTCTACTCCATGCTCCTCAGGTACTCCCTATCCTTTAGCACATTTTGTGAATTGAGATAAATTTTCTTTGCGACACCGTATTTTTATTGCAGCTGTGGATACTGTGGTAGAGCCACGTTGTAATACCCCATATTTTTATTGTATTTTATAAATTATTTACTTATTTATAAAGTATATTTTGGGGTCACCTTGTTTTAGTTATGGGATTTAAATAAATTGAGTTTTTAATTTGATTAATACTCACTCTACCAAATTACAATTATATATATATATAACAAGCCCAATCATTCTTTTATTTATTTGGGCCAATTGTTTCTCCCTCCTATCATCTTTTATGAAGCCCAAATATCTTAAATCTACCCTACTCTATATATATCTACTAGATCCCCAAAATTCCCCACACAAAAAGTCAAATAGTCAAAATGGACTATTTTTCCTTTTCTTTTCTTTTCTTTTCTTTTCTTTTCCTTTTCTTTTCTTTTCTTTTCCTTTTCTTTTCTTTTTTTTCTTCTTTTTTTCTTTTCTTTCCCCTTTCCTCCTTCCCGTGAGAACAGAGCAGCCACGCACCCCGTGCTACTGTCGCCGTCGGAAACGGCCAGCCAGCCGTCGGCCACCTGCCGGCGACCCCAGCAGCCACGCCTTTCCCCTCTCCTCTTTTCCTTCTTTTCTTTTTCTTTTTATTCTTTATTTTCCTTTAATTCCCTCTTTGTCTTCACGTAGGAACACCGCTGCCACCACCTCGCTGCTGCCGCGGCTCCACCGCAGCTGTCCGCCGGCGCCGCTGCCACCTCCGGCCAGCAGCAGGCCGCCAGCCACCACCCCTTTTTGGCTTGGTTCCTCTCTTCCTCTTCCTTTTCTTATTTTTATTTATTAGTTTAGTTTTGATTTTATTAGTTTCAAAATGGTTAATTTAGTATCAAATCCTGTTTTAATTGATTTAAAGATATAATTTCAGATTATTATTATAAGTATTATTTTCAGATTTGGATATAATTAAAGTAAGGGTTTCTAATTTATTAAAGATGTAATTTTTAGGGTTCTTATACTATTTGATTTGGGGCTTTTGTTTATCTATTGATTTTATTGATTAATTGGGCATAATAGTATGTTTTAACCAAGTTTTTAAGGGAGTTTTGATGAAATATGTTGCTGGAATTTTATTTAAAGTAGTAGATTTGCGATTTTATAAAAGGGTTTAATTACCCAATAAAGAAGAGTTTAATTAGGGGTTTTTAAATAAATTTTCAGATTATTTTAAGTAGTCTAAAGTGAGTTTAAGTTGCTGGAAATTGTGTATACAAGGGTAATTAATTTAGTATTATTGTCCCTTTATGTAGGAGACTTGATTCGGGAATTGTTGTAGTGTTTTCGGCCACTTTAAGGGCTTTATTGAGGTACGTTCACGTACTTAGCATAGTTATGTTGATGAAGTAGCATGCTAAATGTGTTTGATTAATTAAAAATAGTATCATGCTAGGTTTGGAATGGAAATTTATAGTTTGGAATATTATTTATGAACCACATGTTTATTTATGGCTTGATAGAGAGCATGTTTAATCAAACTAATTGTTTAATTATGTTTGGAATATTGAAAAGGAATTTTATTATGGTTCATATAATTTTTATTGATGCTTTAAGCATGAGGAAGGAGCTATATAAGTGTCTATGTACACGAGGAATAAATTGTATGTTGGTGCCTTTGTGCACTTAAGGTGTTTTTAACACCGAGGGATAGGATTTTTGGCGCTTTATGCGTTTAAGGTGTCTTTGACACTGAGGTAGAATTAAAAAGGGCTCAACATTAAATATTATGTGGTCACTAAATATTCAAGAATAATTAAATTGGTATATTTGTTGATTGAATAATTATTGATGATTGAATAGTTATGCTTTGAGAGTCATCACCAAGTCTAATAATATGTAAATAACGTAAAGTGAAAGAGATTAAGACCAAAACTCTTGGAACGTATATACCTTGAGTATGAACATATGGGGGGAGTTATGTGACTTTATATTTGATCATAACTTCTAACGGAGTACAGGACGCTGTATATTCCTTTTTATTATTATTATGCGCTGGAATTCCGCCACCTATGTGTGGCACAGGTTTGTCGCTGGCACGGTTAGCTCCCATGCCAGTTAACCTCAAATTTATTTGGGGGAGGTTAATAGGTGGAAACCCATTCGATGCGTAATCAATGCAAAATGAATTAGTTAGTGTCTAGTCATTGTGTCTTGTTGATTGGTGGGTATGCTTGTGAACATGTGCAATGAGGTAAGTGTGTGTTGATAGGTGAAAGCATGTTAATATGTTTAATTACGCTTATGTACTCAGCCTTGCTGATTGTGTGTGTTTGTGTGTTTTGGCCTTGTCTTTACTTTGGCCCTACGACGACCCATTTTCTAATGGCGAGTAGTGGGGACAAGTAGGGAGGAGGTTTTCAGGTGATGAAGCATATTCATGATGGGCATGAGTGAAGAGAGAATCATGCTTAGTTTCCATAGGACTATGATGTGATTTATTGCTTTATTGATTATATTATTATTGTGCTTGTGAGACTAATGCAGAGGTTTTCACGTTTCACTTGGTTTTGTTAAGGGCCTATAATGGTTCCAAGTTGTAGGTTGTTTTTGTTTGACTTTACTTTCGTTTGGTTTGGTTTGGTTTGGATGGTTTTAAAGATAGTCTTCCGCTGTGTATCTTTGATAATTGCCTGAGCCGTTTTCACGGTGGCGGTAATATCTTAGATATTCCTATTTAGATTTTTAAACAGGGCAAAACAGGTATTTTAAAAGAAAGGAATTTCTAGGGTGTTACACACGTAATTTCAAAGAGACTATGAAAGATGAAGGGTGGAGAGAGGCGATGCAAAAAGAAATTTCTGCTTTAGAAAATAATCACACTTGGGTAATGGAGAAATTACCTCCGGGCAAGAAGGCTCTTGGGTGCGATGGGTTTACAAGGTCAAGCTCAATTCTGATGGCTCTATTGAGAGGTTAAAAGCTCGTCTCGTTATTTTTGGTAACCATCAGGTCGAGGGTATTGATTATAACGAGACGTTTGCTCCCGTTGCTAAAATGTTTATTGTTCGTGCTTTTCTTGCTGTCGCTGCTGCGAAAAATTGGGAATTGCACCAAATGGATGTTCACAACGCCTTTCTCCATGGTGATCTTGATGAGGAGGTTTATATACACCCCCGCCTAATTTTCTTGGTTCTAAGCCGGGTTTGGTGTGCCGTCTTCGAAAATCTTTGTATGGTCTCCGAAAAGCACCCCGTTGTTGGTTCTCTAAGTTGGCCTCTTCTCTGAAAAGGTACGGTTTCATACAATCGTACTCTGATTACTCTCTTTTTACTCTGCAATTTGGGGCTATTCAACTTAGTGTTCTGGTGTATGTTGATGATTTAATAGTATCTGGTAATGATTCTGCTGCAATTACATCATTCAAATCATACCAGAGATTAGTATTGAGGTTGCAATTTGGGTGTGTTGATTTCAGAGATCTGGTAATGATTCTGTTGCAATTTGGGTGTGTTGAAATACTTTCTTGGTATTGAGGTTGCACGTAGTCCGGAGGGCATATTTTTATGTCAACGGAAATATACTCTTGATATTATTGTGGAATTATGGTTTGCTAGGGGCACGTCCTGCAGGTACTCCTATTGAGCGGAATCATATTCTAGCTAAATCAGAGTCTCCTCTTATTTCTGATCTTGAAATGTATCACCGTCTTGTGGGTCGTTTGATCTATTTATCTTTCACGAGACCTGATTTGGCTTATGCGGTTCATATCTTGTCTCAATTTATGCAACAACCACGTCAGGATCATTGGGAGGCCGCTCTTCGTATGGTGCGTTACTTGAAAGGATGTCTGGGTCAAGGGAATCCTTTTAAGCTCTGATTGTGATCTACATATTACAGGTTGGTGTGACTCGGATTGGGCTAGTTGTCCTTTGACAAGACGATCTATTTCTGGTTGGTTGGTGTTTCTTGGTGCTTCTCCTATATCTTGGAAGACTAAGAAGCTAGATACTGTAGCTAAGTCTTTTGCAGAGGCCGAATTTCGTTTCAATGTCTAAAACCACTGATGAGTTGAAGTGGTTGAAGGCTCTACTTCAGAGTTTGGGAGTCTCTCATCCCCGCGCAATGAGTTTGTTTTGTGATAGTCAATCTACATTGTATATTGCGCGGAATCCGGTCTTTCATGAGCGTACTAAACACATTGAGGTTGATTGTTATTATGTCCGCGATACGATTCAAGATGGTATTATTAGTCCGTCGTATGTGAAAACGACGGATTAACTTGCGGATATTTTCACTAAGACATTGAACAAACAACAATTTCTTGTATTTACTTGGCAAGTTGGGCATTTGTATAGCTATTGGGCCATTGTTATGTTACGAGTCCTAATCTCTCTAGGTTGTATATATACTTGTGCATATGCTAATACAAACTACACTACTCTATTCTCTCTAAACTCTCTATTATTGACACATAGACAGATTAGACACTCATTAGAAAAATTAACAATTTTTGTTGAGCTAACAAGTGTGCAAATAAAATTAAAAAAAAAAAAAAAAAAAAAAAAAAAAAAAAAAAAAAAAAAAACAAGTGTGCAAATAAGATTCAAGACTTAGTCCTATGTGCAAATTAACCCCCTTACTATTAGCTGTTTCAAATTTAACCCGTAATATCTTTTGTAATATGTGCAAACAACACAGATGTAGTATATGACATTTTTCAGCCACATCTATCCTAAAAATTTTAATTTAATCATAATACAATTATATTTTTTCAATTTTATCGAAATACAACCATATTTTACCACTACATAGTACAACCTTTACACATTTAAATATGAAGAATTTATAAACAAAACATCGAAGTATATAAAACATGTAAAACGTCATTATTTATTTTAACTTTTTTTTTTTTGGTGATTAGAGAGCCACAAAGGCGGGGTGAGAATCGATCTCAGGATTTTCTGAAACCGGGAGGGAAGCTCTAACCACTTGAGCTATCCCTCACTACGGAGTAAACAAAACATCATTGAATACAAAACACTTTTATGACATAAGATAAATCCAAAAAAAACAAGATCAGTCTAAGATTTACTCTGATTTTGTGTAAGATCAGTGACACAAGTGGTTGTTTTCCGGTAGAATTTGTGCATTAAGATTAGCTAAATTTTACTAGTAATTAAATTGCTTAATTTTCAAAATAGTGGGTTTAATTTGCTGCAATTAATAGTAAGAGGGCAGAGGGCTAATTTGTACATAGTACTCAGGTATTGGGGCTCATTTGCCACATATTCCTAAATGTTACTTACAACCCTTTGAAAAACAGATTAATACAGGGAGAGGTAAGAATTCCCTTACGTAGTTTAGTAAGCGACTCGCAAAACTCTTAATTCTAACACTTAGCTAGATTTGGTGAATATTAGTTGGCCACGCAACACCCTTAATTCAAACACTAAGCTAGGTTTGGTGTATTTTAGTTGGCCTTAGGTGTAATAGGACTTTTATGTAAAGGCAAACAAAACAACTCATGCAACACATGAGCTTTAACAGTTCATTTGAGCTTCTGAGCAGAGTAGATCTCAACAAAGCAAATCAGGTGTTAAAAGAGCAATTATTAATACTCAACAGAGCAAAGCAGGGCTGAATAAATTTCAGCAGAGTAGACCACAGTAGCTCAAAAGAACAAGCACTAAGAGTATTTATGGTCAAAGTCACATGTTACCAGAAGTATACATCGAACTGTTGGATTTTTAGAATTTTAGGAAGACAAGTGAGATGAATTATTACTCAAGTGTAACCGTGTAAGTCATATACTCCACAGCACATTGCTTTAGATTGATAAATTAACATGTAGAAAACTATATTGAGTGTGGGGAAACATGATACAACCTTATATCAGTTTTACAAAATTTGTAGGTACAATGAAGAGACAAGAACGCCTAAAATCACACAAGGAATACACACCAAAAGGCAGAAAAACCCTCTGAATATCTACTTTAGCAACCCAAGAACGCATCCTGAACTTCACTGCTTCGCACATATCTTTCAGCAGTAACCTTGAACTCGAGTATTCAAGGGTCTGCAAGCACCATCATACAATGAGTTTATCCTCACATCCTACATGAAGGGGCTTTAAACTCATTGGAATCTGCCAAAGCTCAAAACTTTTGACGAAAGAAGCACTTCATCCATCTCTGATAACATCATTCAGCGCCGTGTACATTTGATCATCTCCGACGACGGACCGGTGATCTTGATCTTGACTTTGACCTTGACCTAGATCTTGACCTTCTCCCCCTGCGTAGAAATTATAAAATTATGACAATTTGTGCAGCTTTATAATAATTGGCAGACTTCACCTTCACCTACACTAATCAGTGTTAGTAATACACAGTTTTCTCCTATTACATACGTATTATACTGCTGTCACCCCAAAATAAATACAATATAATGATAACTATAAAGCTGATCTTTTACAGTTGTTCCCCTTTCTTCTGGTTTCTGCTTTTTATTCGGTTTTGCAACAGATAACTATAAAGGACTAAAGAAGTTTAAACATCACACCAAAGCATACCTGCTATCGTCAAGAGAAGGGTAAGGAGAATGCCTGCGCTGTGAATGCTTGCTATGAGGAGACCGTGAAACTTGTCTAAAAATGAAAACATCCATTATACAGATCCCAAGAGCAATGACTTTATATATAAGACATGACGCTAAGCCTTAATCACTACAGGACTAATAAAGAACAAGCACCCTTGAAATGAACATTGGCTTATCGACAGGAAACTGAACCGTCTACACTCTACAGGTAAAAGGAGAAGGGTGTTTACTGTATATGTCACTTGGAAGACTCTAAAAGCATGAAGTTAAGTGCCATACTAAATAAACATAAGACAAGCCAAGACGTTACTTTCCAATGCACCCTGGATAGCGTGCAAAGGCTACATAATCACTTTCATATAGCATTATGTCCTAACCCCAGCAAACATACATGAGAGAGAAGATTATAGGAGAGACCCATAAGAAAATCTAATCCCAAATGAAAAGCAAAAATTGCAAGTACAAGCCAAAGCTACTGGTCAAGCAAAACATATCAATGCGACAATACTAGTTGACATTTAATAAATTGAATATTAAAAGAATATGGTGGTTAGCAATGTTAAAATAAAAACTGTAGTCATGATGTAACATTAGCAACAGTAGCAGCAACCACAGGAGTACAGTACAACCTACAACCACAGGTAGTGAGGTAGATAGGGTAAAAAAAAAAGGTACACAAACGTACAAATAACAATATAAGTCCTGATAAGTAAACAAAAATATACAGGCACAAGGTATCAGTGAGAGGAAAGTGGCCAACCACTTTAGGAATTTCAAAATAAAAATTGAAATTTATGTTATACTTGTGAGTTTTATCATGATTACAGCAATATCTTGCAGAAACACTGTAGCCAGATACAGAGTACTAATCAATTAATTGACATACATATCAGTATATCACAACATTTTACACACTTTCATTTTTGCTATTAGCCAAGAAAAAGCATTTGAAGAACAAAGATTCAACAAAAACTACAATGCAACACAATGCTAAACTTAAGGCAGTTTAGCAAGAGTTACATTAGTCGTCAATGCACTAGGATTTTATTTTGATTTATCAAGCTTAAATTGAGCCAACTAAGATAGCATAAAAAATGAACAACACCAACCGCACAAGCTTGTGCAAAATCTAATAAGCATACATCACATTTTTGTATTAAACCAAATCTCTTGTATGTAACAGACATGTGGACAGTATATGACAAAGCATATTAGACAAACTCCAATTATCTATTTCTACAACCACATAGCAACCCAGGTATAGACAGTTACACAAGAGTTCGAATCAAAGTTGCACTTCAGCTACAATAGTTAAACAGGAAACTGTATCAAAATTGTATCCAGAAATAATTCCCTTTCAGATGCCAAGCAAATCTTGAATTATGCTAAAAAGAGGAAAACCAAGAAAAGAAAATGGCAGTTCCATGGTAAGATTGTTGTGAGGTACTGTATAACAGAGGTGACTTATTTAAGGAAAAATAGTACACTTAAGTTTCTAATTCATCTTGGGTACTACATATGGGATTCATCATTCAAGAGGAGGGACAAAAGTTGCTGCTTAAGTTCTCAGATCCATCAAGATACATAAGCTCTATCAAATACAAATCGGTTATCAAATTAAATCAGCAGAAAATACTTCAGAGAAAAAGCAGCCAATAATTCCAAGAAAATTACCACATCCAAATGCACTCTCCTTTATATAGGAAATCAGTAACCCAAGGAAAATCTTATACACGTTCAACATTCAAAATGATAATAAATATAAAAAGATACACTTAGGGATATGTAAGACGTAGAAACCATTTGGTACATACCTTCGCTTAGACCTGACAGGAGAAGGAGACAAATTACGCCTTTTTGAATGAACCTTCCTGTAATATAAAACAAAATAATGTTATAAAATACCAATGAGCATTGGCAAGTACCAGAGACACAGGAGGGGGATAATAGAAGGGTACTTAATCAACCTTTTAGAGTCGTTAGAGGCATCATCATCAGAACCATCTGAAGCTACTGCGCTTTCCTCATTTTTCCTACCTCTACCAACTGATGAGGAACGCCTTCGTTTGTGCCTACTTGCATCACTTGAGGACTTGTGTCTTGATTTATCACCTTTATCATCCTTTGTTCTCTCTTTTTTCTTGTCAGCGTCATCTTTACCGCTTCTCTTTCTGTCTCTCTCCCTTTCTTTTTTGCCATCCTTGTCTTCATGGTGAGGAGACCTTCTAGAATCTGATTCCCTTATTTTCTCCGTGTGTTTATCATCTTTCTCTTTCGACCTCTCTCTTGAAATATTACAATCCTCTGTTTTATCCTTCTTTTGACGCTTTGGATCTCGTCTACCACGAGTCTCCTCCTTCCCAGCTTCCCTTTCCTTACCAACCTCTTTCTCCTTATAACTTTCTTTTCCAGATGAGCTCCTCTTACTTTCATGTCTATCACGTCTTTTGGCATCTCTTTCCTGGGTATCATCTTTGGCTGAATTTCTCACATATTCTTTCTCAGTGAGAACATCTGGCCCACTTAAAGTTGCTTTGCGACCACTATCTATTAAATTAGCAGATTCAGACTTAACTATAGATTGTTCATCAGCAACAACACCATCACCTTTCCTACCCACAGACACGGAACTTCTAGAAGAGGATTGCTGAACCTCTTTATTCAACTTAGAAGCAGGAGAATCATGGTTGCCATTACTACGGTCACCTTCAGAAGCAGCCACATGTTTTCTGTAGTCTTCAAGTTCTGGCTGTCGGTGACCATTCTCTCCAGCTACTTTGTCAGACTTGGACATGCTTGAAGTCTGGTATTCGTCTTCATCATCAGAGGAATAATTTGCCAGGCCTAAAACATTCCCATCCCCAGGAGTACCAGAACTAGAGTCTCCACTAACAAGTCCCTCGGATGCTTTTGCTTTTACAGGAATAAGGACCTTAGCAGAAGCCTTAAGAGCTGGAACAGTTGGACGTGGTGGTGATGTTTTGAGAATTGGAACATGGTTCTCAGGTCTAGCCAAAGCTGTTAGAAACAGCACCAAATCAAAGGGCCAAGATGTCAGGTAAATATCATAATAGATGGGAAAAAAAACACATGTGCATGCAAGCATCATAACAATTACCATCAGCAGCAAGATCATCTTCACTAAGTACTTTTGTGGCAATTTCATCAAAAAGCTCATCAGTTACCTATGTGCACAATGAAAAAGTCAATAAACCCAGAAACATGAAAATGAAGACAACTTTCAACTCCCATAGCAACCTTCAAGAGAACTTCAGTCAAAACACGTTTTATTTCCTGGTTGATGGCAGCAGTTTTCTGTACTTCTTCATAGTCCTAAGAGAAAGAAATCATTTTAAAATCAATAACATCAGGTCAAGACTAGTTAACATGATGCTGAACACTTTTAACCTGCTTAAAACAAACACAGGATATACCTCATCCTCCTCTTCAGCTGACTTAGCTGAATCCATGCTTTTACTGTCTGCCTGATCACCCTTCGCTGTCGACTTATCAATAATTTCATCTTCGTTTGATTGACTTTCCTCTTTAAAGGGCTCTGGTGCCGAACTTGTAATTGTTGCTTTATTCTTAATTATTTCCTCTCTTAGCCAGTTAGGCACTGCAGCCTAACAAGAACAAAAAAAGAGAAAATATGACTATAAAATTTCTCAAACAAATAACAAAATTGACCCTTGTCAGAACAAAAGAAAATGCCTTTTTAGGACGATCAGAACTCAACGAAGCCCCATACGCATCAATGGGAAAAGCTGCAGTAGAATGAAGAGAACCTCCTGCACCCAAACCAACAGGTGAAGTAATGGATGGAACCGTTGGCTGAAAGCTTGGGCCTCGTCCAAACATAGGTGCAGGATGTCCAGGAAGTGGAGGTATACCTATAGACGGATCATGCTGCAATAATTTTAAAAAATAAGCTTATATTTAAGCAGATACTTAAAAGAATACATATAAAAATGTCATAAGCTTATATCTAAGCAGATATTTAAAAGTATACATATAAAAATGTCAAATCAAAGACCTGTGATGCTGACGGAAATGCAGGTGTAATAGGTGGATAGGATACGCCTGGTGTAACAGGAGCAGACCAGGCATGCAAAGAAGGCACAGCAGTAAAAGAATCTGTTCCTCTTACAGGACCTGATGAATCAGGATAGCCGGATTGCATCTTTGAATCACTTTCATGATTGTATCTTGGAGCAAAGCTAAGAGGTTGATCCATTGGATCCATTGCATGATTTCCATACACAAACCGAGTATGATCCATCGGTACTGACCTACCATCAGCAGGAAGCAATGGATGTCCATGTTGCTGTCCCTGAGAGCCATCTTCCTTACCTGCCACATGTTTTGTAATCAACCAGCAGACAATATGACTTCAAATTCACACTAATATGCACTCATACTCTGCTTAAACCATCTTTTATGAGATGGGATAGAGATTTTACATTATAGCCAGAAATTTAGATATTGTTTTAAACTTGTAATGCATCTTTTAAACTACAGGCATAGCTTATTCTAGGTCATACCACTCTAAACACTAAAAAGGTTAAAACACCTCAATAGTCGCATCAGTAATACAGGCAAGCATCTGACAGTTGTATGCATTATGAAATAGCTAAAATAAGACCTGCAGGAGTATGTAAGTGTAAGTGTAACTGTATCCTACATAACTGAATAAATTTGGAAAGCTTATAAACAATCAGAAGAATGAACTACACTGAATAATATATTTTTAACAAAAAAAAAAGTTAAAAGGCAGCGTTGCATTGTTCTGTAATCCCAGAGAAGTGGCATTGCATCATTAATATACGAAGAACGCCAAAACATCAAGACATAATTTAAAGGTGGTCTTCTTGAACAATGTGATTCATAAACTCTGCACAAAGACCTTCAATTCATAAAATGGTTCTTAAATGTCCTCTTCTGAGCCATTAGCTAAAAATCCAACATGTGGTTAAAGCAGTAGTAGCTAGGATTTGAGTAGCCAGTCTTGTCATAGCTTTAGGCATAATCGTTCATGTGAGCTACTTCACATGAAAACACAAAACTCCAAGTTAATAATTACCTGGAACAGAAGAATAACTAGAAGGTACCTCCTGCTGATGAACAAAAGAACTTGTTGATCCTTGATGGCGAGGAAATGCAGCACTCATATCTCCACCAAGAGCTCCATCTTTAGTAGCGTATGAGAGATGCACATCTGGGGCATATGAACTGAAGGATGCAGGCTCCTGCTGATGAACCGTCGGTGGTCTATTTATAGGTGCAGCTGATCCTTGATAATTCTGATAGCCAGATGAGGGATAGGAAGCTTGCTGAGCATCTTGATAATGAGATTCAACAGGTTGGGCATACTGGTTTGCATAGTGTGATGGCTCTTCTTGCCGTACCACTGACGTGAACTGTGCCTGTTGAGGCTGACTTTCCATTGCAGACCTGGCAGATGCCCAAGCCCTTGCCTTGGCTTCCCAGTCTTCTTCATTTGCATGGGCTGTTTCATAGAAATAAGATCATTAAAGAGATGTCACCTAAAGCTTATTTTGTCTGAACTTATTTACACAATAGAAAACTTTATATGTGAGAGTGTCATAACTTGATTTTCACTGTTGCTTATTGCTGAACTTATCTGGAATTATTTAATTTAAACTTATCTGAAATCATCAAAACTTATATTGTCTTCATAAGTCAGAAGAAGTTGGACAGAACGAGACCAACATACAAATAAACACTGCTAAAAAAGGTAAGAGCTGATATTAAGTTCATGAAAAGAAAAAAAAAGGAAAACATTAGAGCCTAGAGGTTGAAGGTATAGTATGTCTATCTACAATCCTAAACATGAATCCTGATAAGATAAAGTTCCCAATGAAAAGACAATGAATATGGCCAATATAAATGCAATAGTGCAATACAATTAAGAATTGGACTATAGAAAAACATAAACAACTAATTATGCCCCTTTAGTAGTAGCCAAATTCACATAAGCATATTGCTGAAGGCATTGCAGAAGAAACATCTGACCATGCAGTAACTATCATAACCAAAGGAGACCAAAACTCAAGTAAAAAAAAAAAAAAAAGTAATTAGGCATCAGTAACAAGATCGTTTACCTGGATATTCCCAACCTGCATGATGGTTCCAATTTGCATTTGTCCAATCCTGTAAATGTATGAAAATAAAAAATAAAAAAAAAAAACAATTAACAACTACTGGCAGTAAAAGAGTTATAATCATCACTCCAAGTCTAAATGAAACAGCTACATCTTCCAGTGAGAGTAAAACATGTTGGCCAGATGAAGAGGTATGCAAAACATCACTCTGTCCAATGCATAGCTGAGGTGTCATCAGGCCAAATTATCAATATAGCACTAAGTTACCTTCTCGATTTTTCCTTGCTTCCAGACTAAAAAAAGCAAGAGGCTAACAGGTGCTCATGGTATAGAACCACTAAACTGATAGTCTTGTAAATAAATTCAAACCAGTTCATTATTATTACATGTCTACATGATACGGCTAAATCTTAGGTGAAAGTAAAACATATTGACCGGATGAAGAAGCATGCAAAACATTACTCTTTCCATTGCATAACTGAGGTGTCATCAGGCCAAATTATCAATATAGCACCAAGTTACCTTCTCGCTTTTTCCTTGCTTCTAGACTTAAAGAAGCAAGGGGCTAACAGGTGCGCGTGGTTCACCCTACAGTTTAACACCCTAAAATTTGACTCAATCACCATGTCCAACTATGGTAACAAGAAATCAAGCAAAATGTCCCTTACAAAAACTTAACATCTCGATAATATATGCAGCTACAATCGTCAATTCATTGAGCTTAATAACTCCAACCGCTTTTAACAAAAACTTCCATGCCGGTAAGACATGGAAAAAACTTATCTCTAATCACTATCATCATATATTTCAGAGCTAAAATAAAAAATTACAGGATATCATATATTCTTCACAAGTCCTCGAACAAAGGCAACAACATTCTAGATTCAAAAATGTCGATTTATAACATTAACCCACAAAAACCATAGTAGTATACTAGTATACATAAACAATCAACCATAAAAGGAAGATAATTTAACAAAATGTCTATTAGAAATCCACACAGTTCAATAAAATTACAATATTCTCATATTCCTAAAAACGATTCCAATCAAAACAAAACAGCTTAGCTTAAACAATTCCAAGAAACCCTTAACAAAAAGAAAACCTACACTAAAATCAACTACACCCTAATTTAAATCAACCCCAAAAAACCCTAAAAATCAAAAACCCTAGAAAAAGAAAAACATACCTGATGCTGGTAAGGAGGAGGAAGAGGGGGTGCTTGAGAAGGACGAGGGGGAGGCGGCGGCGGAGGAGGGTAAGCTTGCGCAGGAAAAGGCTGGTGAGAGTGCCCGGAATACGGCGGCGGCGGAGGTGGTGGGCCCCACTGATTCTGCTGCTGCGGCGGCGGAGGAGGGGAAGGAGAGTGAGAAGGGTGGTATTGAAATTGGCCGGAATACCAGGAGTTTGCGGGCGGAGGAGGAGGCGGTGCTTGATTGTGGTGAGGAAAATGGGGATCCGCCGCCATTGACGGCGGCGCTTGAGGTTGTGGCGGCGGTGGAGGAGGTGGTCTCATGTAATGGTGGTGCGGATGTTGGTAGGACTCCATTTTTATTTTCTCTCTCCTCTATTCTTTCGTTTCTCTCTGATATATGAATATGATGCAATTCTATTTGATTTGGGGGAAGAAGTGTCGCGCTTTTTTGAGGAGAGGAAGATTATTTTTTTCTCAAATTATTTTTTTGGCTTTTGGTCTGTTGCTTTATATTTCCGTCGCTTTCTAGTGATGACGCAACATAAGGGATTTAAACCGAGTTTTGGATATCACCACCCTAATTTTAACGAGGGAGCCCCAGTTTATTACCATGATAAATGAAATTTGTTGATATAATGACAATTCATTAAATATTTTGCTTTGTTTTCCGTGAAATGACTTAAAAAAATATATTTCTACTCAGTTGGTAGGTGGCATTTATGGACCACAATTAACGCCAAGTTAACGAGGGCGTTAACTCTAGAAGACCAAGTATACATCGTCTTTCAAACTCTCCTTATTTTCTCTCTCCTCTGTCATTGAAGTCAATGATGAAGCTTCCACCGCCATTGATCGATCTCTTGATTGGACGACTTCTTCTTCAACTATTTGATTTCCGACAATATTTAAGCTAATTAATCTTGTTACAAATTCAGCTAAAAAAACAAATGAATCTGGAACAATAAAATTGAATTTGTCAGATAATATAAACTCCTTAATCAGAGTGATTTCCATTGATCAATATTTATAGGGTTACAATGAGAAACCTAATCATATTAGGTAACTATAAGATATGTACAGATATCAAAGATAATCTTATACAAAATATATCCTAAACCTAAGATGAGAATATTCTATGGATATTCTCTATCATACCCCCGCAGTCAGAGCAGGAGAAAATCGGATGCTCAGACTGGATCTGAATCACGCATCGAGCGGTAAGGATAGTATGGTAACCCATGATCAAAAGAGAAGTAGTAGACATGTGCCGGTATTGACGATGAGAAGCAACAGCCACGACCTACATAGAGTAGAGATAAGCACTGCTAGGCCGGAGGAGAAGGAGAAGGAGAAGAGCCGCACACAGACTTGGGCTAAGTTGCAGATCCAGAGAAGAAGAAGCTAAGGGATCAAACCATCATCGGGGAGAAGACACTACACTACTACGTGAAATCACAATTGAATAAAAACAAATAAAATAGCGCAAGATAAGATTAAATTCCACCGCTTGAAAATAATCCAAAAGAGAAACCCAGGTAGCAAGAATCAATACTCCACAAAGATTCCAAGTGCTGCAATAATAAGAGGAGCCAACTTGATAGCAAAAGAGATGTGCAAAAGTAGTTGACCTTATTTTGATATACGACCACCAAAACAAAATATATGTGATTATGTGTAGAAAAACCAATGGAACAATGTAAGAATCATTGTTGGTCATGAGGAGGTGGAAATAGAGTGCGACACATGGAGAAGGTTGGCAGATTTGGTTACTGCCAGTAGTGGGAGGCGGTAGTGTATGCGATTGCCACCAATGATGGAGGCGGCTTTCGCGGTTGCTACTATCGGTGGGAGGCGCAAGGTTACATAAAGATTCTAAAAAAAAACTTTGAGAAAAGGAAAAAAAAAATCTATATGTGTGTGTTTGCGGAAGCATAAAAAATTTGTGTATATCCCGCCGGTGGGTTTAATTTTCCAACCCACCGGCAAGGTGAGAATTTTTATATATGATCCCAAGATCTCACCTAAGCTGTGATACCATGTCAGATAATATAAACTCCTCGATTAGAGTGATTTCCATTGATCAATATTTATAGGGTTACAATGAGAAACCTAATCATATTAGGTAACTATAAGATATGTACAGATATCAAAGATAATCTTATACAAAATATATCCTAAACCTAAGATGAGAATATTCTATGGATATTCTCTATCAGAATTGAATTCAGATTGGTAGTTTTTTCATTATTTTTTGTCCTTTGCTTCTTCCTACTCCATCTTCTTCATCCTTCATTCCTCCACCTTCTTCTTGCTTTCTTGTTCGTGAACACCATGTCACCACCACAATTTTGGCGAAAACGAAAACCCCAGTTGAAAAAGGTGAAAAGAGGAAAGGGTTACATCCTCCTACCCAAATTTAGTGAATTTTAATTGCCCAACTTCAATGGTGAGTGCTCCGATCTTAATTTTGTGATAGAGGAGAGCAATGTTCAGCTTTAAATTTACAAGAGAGAGAATTTTTTTTCTTTCTGAAAGAACAGAAGAGAGAAAACTAAAGAAGGAAAGAGAAAATGTTCAGAATAACCAGAAGAGAGAGAAAATGTTCAATTACGTGTTCACGTCGTCAAATTCAAGTTTACAGAAAATGTCATTTTTGCCTTGAAATTTTCAGATGAAAGTACATCAAAACCCCTTGATAAACAAAACTTGTTTCTCATTCTGATAAACTTGAATTTGCTCAATTTTTACTCGTTCCAGTTAAGGTGGTCGATATATACTTTGTCTATCCATTATTTTGAATCAGCAGGAATTCAAATTAGTTAAATCAATTTGACTAGCTAAAATCAATGCAAACCAAATGGGTTTGGTACTTTGGTTCAAGTATGATTTGAATAGTTTAACCACTAGGTTAAGCTTTAGTTTATTAAACCCTTTTATTTTACCCACAATTGAGCTAGGTTGAAGTGTTGAACCATGGGCTAATGGTAATGGTCATAGTTCATCAAATTGCAAAATCATTCTGTCTATTCTGATATGGTAAGTTATTAGACCACAAATTATGAGTTAATCTTAAAGTTCTGATAAATTTGATAAAAGTTAAATTCCATATTCAATATCCAACACATAATGTTACAAGGAGAATTCAAAGGCACAAGCAGGTGCAAATGCTCTAATTGAAGTAATATTGTATAATGTACACTTGCAAGTTAGTCAAATTCCAGATTGAACTAACTAGTTTTTATATATAGGATTATTAGTACACGAGGATATAAGAATTGGAAGGAAAAACAATATATGTCGCAGCTACATCAAAAAATTGAGCTGCGCCTTTTAAGCCATGTTGACAATTATGGTCGCCGCCATCATCAACCCACCAAAGCACCAATGCACAATTTCTTCATTGGATCTGTTACATGAAAATATTGACTTTTGCCAAATTCACTGATCAGCAGCAGAACAGTTTGCTTCAACCTCTCGTGGGTTGTGACTGCAGTAGAAGACTACTGTTAAGAAAGGTAAAACAGTGCACCAATGTGTTCTGTACTTCATAGCAAGTAACTTTCATGGAATTGCTCAATGCTTCAAGCGACAGCATCTGCTTGTTTACGGGTTAATCTTGCATACAAGCCATCCTTTAGAAGAAGCTCCTTGTGACAACCCACCTACACAGATAAAAGTCGTAAATACAGCCACAGAAGAATAAAATTGATATCACTTTTGGACACCAAAAAGATAATTTTTTCCACATAAAAGTTCACCTACAGCTACAGTTTCCTATAGGTCAATCTGCATTTGCAATTAAAGATTTTCATCTCATCAACTTTCTACCATTACTTGGTGGGAAATTTGGAACATTGTGCCAAATAAGACATATTATACATTAGAAAGCTTCAAATCAGAGGCTTGAGAATCAAGATCATCAATCATTTATGACATGACCTACCTCGACAATATGACCACCACTCATCACTACTATCTTGTCAGCAGCTTGTATTGTGGAAAGCCTGCATAAATGGAGCATCATATTCAACACAGTGAGAAGCCATGAAACTGTGTGCGATCACTTTTCATTAAAGGCTTATAGGTGAAAGACAGACCTATGTGCAATTACTATGACTGTTCTCTTCGATCGCGAGTCATTTTTTACTGCACGAAGAACGCCCTGCATACAAAATGATATATTAATAGCCATGTCAAAATACCCTCCTTTCATATTCTTTTTCCCTTTTTTTTTTTTAAGTAAGCAGAGTATAATCAGCCTACGAGGTCTAGGGAATGAAAGTCTTATAGAGGACTGAAGCGAATTGAAAAAGAAAAAGAAAGATTGAGGAGACAAAGAGGAAATCTAATATAGCTACTCAGAGCCTACCAAGGATTTATCAATTTTTTTTGTTTCAAGGAACTCATGATAAATCCCACGGTTGAGTTACACACAAACCTTGATATTGTGTTCGCTTTCTGCATCCAAGGCACTAGTAGCTTCATCGAGAATCAAAATGGCTGGATCTCTAACGATAGCTCGAGCAATAGCAATCCGTTGTTTTTGTCCACCGCTGAGCAGATCATCATCAACAATGGTATTATAACCATTGGGCAAGGATGAGATAAAGTCATGAGCAAAAGCTTGCTTAGCAGCCCACTCAACATCTTCTTGTGTGACCTCTCTGGGACACCCGTATCTAATGTTTGAGCTTATGTCCATTCGGAAAAGCCGAGGTTCCTGTTCAAAGAATGTGTGAGCATGGTGAATTTTGAAAACTATATCTCTATTACCACACAGGCAGGTTACTGGTTGCCTGGCTGATCCATCAAGCTTTAACTCAAAAGTGCAAGACAAAAACCTGGCCCACATATCCCATCCTTGCTCTCAACCATTGAGCGTCTAACTTCTTAAGAGGAAAGCCATCAATTAATATCTGCAGAAAAGGAAAAGACAAGAGAAAAAGATATTCTTTTGAGAGAGTGTAAAACTTTGGTATGAGAGAGAGGAAGCATACGGAATCTAAGATACACATACCTCACCACCAGTTGGCTCATAAAGACGTAGAAGCAGATTCACAATTGTGCTTTTACCACTGCCACTAAGACCAACCTGACAAAATAACTTGATTTAAAATGGGTCCTTAATGTCATTATGCAGCCAGGAAATCAAAGCTTTGTTAGTAGTCCCTTTCAAATGCTGATGAGCTATTGGTTCATTGTTCAAGTGTTTGCACAAGCCCCTGGCTCCTCCACTCCTAATGTCAGGTTATCAGGACTATGTTGGGTGGGGGAGTGGGGACAAACTGCCTACTAGGGCCCAACTATGTCCAGGGAAATTGAAAACTTCTGTGTTCAAGCCTGGAAAACATGAAAAGCAAGACTACAAGTCTGTGATTGATTGGACTAAGTGGAAGAACCAATGGGTGGCAGGGACCCTAGCCCCTCCAGAATGGGCTCCACGCTCGACGCTCCAGTAGTTTTTCTCCCCCCTAGAAGGGATTATTGGTAATAGCTTATAAATTTTAACGTCACAAGCAGATCATTGATTATGTGGTTTTTACTTTCCCCTTTTTACTCCAAAAAAGGTAGTTGTATTTAGAAAGGAAAAAAAATAACAACAACAACAACAACAACAATAACAAAGAATTTAAACACGTTGTTAACACCAAAGTACCAAAAAAATATTAATAAGAAAAATGAAAAAGAAGAATTGAGTAGTCCCTTACTATAGCAATAACTTCATTCGGGTGCATGGACACATTTATGCCTTCTACTACATGTACCTGTTTAAACTTAGCATGTTAGTCACATAGAATAGTGCAAGCAGCTAAATAAGAGCTGGAAACATTCAGGTTGCAATTGACAAGTCATTACAAGGAGCTAAACTATGGAATTTTGTAATCTATATTACAGTTCTGAGATACTTGAAACCTACTTTTCTGATCTTTAAACTAGATTATTTTGTATTATACCAAATGGTTCAAGCAATTTAGTGATAGAGAATATAATTTGGAAGAGATGGCAACAAAAAAGAAGAATAGACCACAGCTAATTTCTCAAAATATGAAAGACAATTTACCCAAAAACAGCATCTACAAATTTTCACAAGTCATCTAAGCTACAATAGAGAGATCCTGCATATTTGCTTATTTCCATGATCTCAAGACTCACAACTCTCAAAGTTCCACACATTATCCAAGCAACACCAGCATATAATAGCATATGCACAGTGTTAGACAATTCAGGACACTACCAGTGTTAGTGATTATGTGCTAACCGAGCAGTAGAATCTCTGAAGATTGAACATACCTCAGGCCTTGTCGGATAGGAAAAGGATACATCCACAAAATCAATATGCCCAGTCAGTTTTTGCAGTTTCAATCCTGCATCATGTTTCCAAAAATAGAAATAGTAAATAACTACTAATAATAAGTGATCACATATTTACATATAAGAGCAGAAAGGGTTTAAGCATAGAAGAAACACGAGTTGCATGCTTTATTTTCTTATGAAAAGTGAGATGGATAGCCAAGCAACTAATACATGTCAAGCAAAAAGGATCACAAAATCCACAATAGTGAATGTTGATATGAGAGGTCCGGATTTAGAATGCGTAAAGCCATTATATCATAAGAGCACAATTATTTAAGTGGTCTCAGTTTTAAAGTGCAACCAAGGATTCAATGGGGCAAGGAGAGCATGTCAGGACCAAGTTCAGAAAGCAAAATATTGAATGTATCGATCTGAGAGTCCAGAATCCAGATACTTAAGATCCTGGTAAATCTTGTGCTCCTTTATTCTATACATATCTAATTTTCTGACCAAGAAAAACCTTAAATATGATAAACTACCTTCCGAGACGAACTGTTCACTAGGCACAAGATCCATCAGCTGAAATACTTTTTCACTTGCTCCCACAGACTGCATTAATGATGATACATTATCCCCTATCCACCAAGTGGAATAGATTAGCCATTCACTATATAAAAGAAACTTAGTTAGTTGTTCAGCTGATAGACGACCGGCCAGAATAGACATTCCCCCAACCAGCACAGCGATGACCTAAAAAGTGAAAAGATATATGTCAGTTTTCACAATACTAAGAATTAAGGCTTATAATGTTAAGAAAAAAGATAATCTGACACTGTTGTGAGCCATTACCACAAACAGCAGTTTTTACTCAAAGGACATGACTTCAAGTTTTTACTCCAAGGGCATGGCTTCAAGACTAGGGCTACGTTCTGTTCAACTTGATTAAGTAAATATTTTCTTTTTATCCGAAATGATCAGATTAGATCAAACCAGATCATTTTAATTGTGTTTGTTCAGCACAAAAATTAATTCCGTGGTCAAAAAATATAAGAAAATCATTTTTGGAAAGTACACATAAATACATCCCATTAACTAACATTTAATTAGGATTTATATACATATAGTGGATGATCAACTAGGTCAAAGTCTTGAGGGGTGGTACCCAAGACCTGGGATCAAATCCCGTCTACATCATTTGCCCTTTTGGCTCTCTCTACACCCAAAAAAAAATGTACATATAAACTCGAAGCTTGGTCAAATCAGGAAATCACATCAGATCAAGTAAGGTTAACTGCACATAGCCTTGAAGTAGAATTGTGGTATGAGAGCAAAATGTGATAGACACCAATAGACAAAAGCAACCAGCAAAGTGTACCAGAATTTTTAAATCAACTCAGCCCAAAGTTAAGAACAAGCATTCAAACAATAAATAGCCAAAAGGTATGCACTATGCAGTGTTATCCAATGTTACAATCTGAGATCAGCATCTTGTTAGACAATGCTTGTGTTTTCCCTTCATTATTTTATCCAATCATATCAATAATCAGAAAAGTAATGCTGCGCAGCTAGGTCCAAAATGGTTTTTGTTGTATACAAAATGCCAACGATTTTCCAAATCACACAAACATAAAAGTGGTCAAGCATAAGTTGAATAGTTTCTACATAAAAAATAAATAAAAAATAAAAATTGTGCCAAACCTGCGTTGAGTGATAAAGAGTATTGAAGCTGACATTCCAAAGTCCATATGCAGCACTTTGTCGTAAGCTGATACCTGCTAATCTTTCCAGCCACACCTCATACCTATCCACAATTAAATGTAGCTCATTTGTTTAGCACACACACAGCCTGGTTTAATTTTTTATACAAGAATACCCACCTTCCTAATTCTCGCTCTTCTGTGCCATAAACTCTAACAGTTCGCATCAAAGAAAGTGTCTCTTGAGCGACCTATGTCCCAAAAAAACTGTGTAAGAAGATGTTAACAGGAAAAAAACAAGAAGAATTATGACCATTAGTCGCATTACATCGTTGGCAGAGGCAGTGTACTCCTGGGTCAGCTTTGCTGCCTTCTTCTGATACCTGTAAGACAGATTTCAGATCCTTTCTCACAAAAAAGTGACAAAGCTGTTTAAATCTGAATGAAAACATGCATAACCCAAGTCCAAATCATGGCCCACTAATCATGATTAACATACCACCTCTTCTGAGTCACTTAGGTTGGTAGGTGTGATATTAAAATTAAATTTCCAATCACATGGTGAGGAATATAAGAGGAGAGGGGTGTGTTGAGACTCAAATTTTTTAGTGGTCACAAAAGACCATGAAAGGACAAGTCAGATCCTCATTCCAACAAATAAATGAATAGATCAGCATAAGGTCATCTGTCAGACTAGAAATGCACTCCAGAAATATGTTGAAGTTTTTTATCTCAGGATCTCTAGACTCTCTAGTCTCTACTTCTCTGGTGAAATTTAAATTTAGGTAAGCAAGGAAAGTATCCTAAAAGGGAATATTTTCAAGAGAAATCAATTCTCTTTTCTTTTCACTATGTATTCTCTAGAAGCAAGATTCAACATTTGATTTCGACCAGCACGAAATTGTTCAGAGCATAATTTTGGAATGCTATATTATCCATGGATCACACATAATAAAATTTAAGTGAATAGATTACAGTTTTTCGGTCAGTATAAAAGAGCAAAGGAATTCTATGTTCCAAGTTTATGAAGCAAGCATGGCATGAAAACTTACTGGCCATATACAATCATAATTGACGAAAGAGTGATGCATATTGCTAACGTGCACAAACCAAGCGGCCAGGATAAAATTAGCAGATAGATCAAGGCACCAGTGCCCTGAGATAGCAAACAAAGAGTGAACATTAATAAAGATCTTAAAATAAGCATACAAAAAATAAATAATAAAAAAAAAAATAAAAAAAAAACGAAAACATTCCTGAAAAGCATAAGGCAAAGGAAAACCTGCAGAATATTGCGTGATATCAAATTAAGATCATTTCCAATCACACGAGACACCTGCTGACAATCTGCCCCAAGCCTGCTAGTGAGATCACCGACTGTTGAAGCATCAAAAAAGGATATGTCCTACAGAGAGAATGACTCATATCAAAACATGAAAATGTCTATACCCCAAGGAGGGTCTTGGAACCAATATGAAGGCTCAGAACCTGAAGCATGAGAGAGGAATACAACGTTTCTCTCATTCTCTTGACCTGCATATGAGCAAGAACTATGATCAAGATGGGCAATACAAGATGCCAAACAATAATTAAAAGGCAGAAGGTTTTATGAATTTGAGCTGGTCCCTTTCCCTAAGTAAATGCTTGTTTGTAAAGGAAGAAACAAAATTTCAATATAGTTTGATTTGCAGATATTTGCTCTGGTTGCCCACAGTCAGCTGAAACCAGGAGTTCATAAATTTTGAAAGGATACAGCCAACGGATATTTACAAATCAGAACAAGAGAAGAAGAAAAGTATGTACAAAAAACCTCCACTCACTAGAATCATATTTGCAACGCTGAAACAGCCTCCTCTTATGCCACTGTAGCTCAAATAAACATGTTACAAGTCAGTTGCTCTATCACGTAATTGTACATATATTTTATACTAAAATTATTAACACAAACAGCAGTTTGTACATCAACAAATTATGCTTTCAAATTCACACTATCTCAGTATTCAAATTTCCCAAGACTTAATCCCTGAAAATTCACGTGGTTTTATGAGAACAGTGTAATATAACCCACAAAAATTTTCACCCAACAACATCAATAGTAGATAATAAATACATTTATACATGACAAAGTTAAACAACTTTCTCACTAAACATTTAACATGGACTTTCTTATGACTTGTTCTAATTAATCCCCATCAGATAGAACATCTTTTGTATACTTGATAGTTTCGCTAAACATGTCAACAGTTCAATGAAAAGTTGTACTGTGAATAAATCACACTAAATTGAGCCACTGAGTAATCTCTAATTCTCTAGCATTCCTAGCTCTTGTCAACCTAATATAAGGAATAATACTTGGTAAAAAGCAGGCCAGTCAAGGATTTCATAAGGTAGATAACAAGTATAATAACTTGGCACATTGACTGACAAGATTCAGACCATAAAATCAATTGCAAGAGCCTTTGTAATGCCTTCAATATTTAACACAATATTCCAATATTTTTGACAACTATGGTTTGAGACTTTGAGCTATGGGATAAAACCTAACCATTACCTATCAGTTGACTAACATGAAATATATCAAGCAGCAATTCATCGCTGTCTACATATTTCAATTTCTTCCAATAAGTCATTCCCAAAATACAATCCATGCCAACATAATATGATATCAAATTGCTGCAAAAAAAACATGGCCAAGCAACATTGTTGGAATTCATTACAATTGAAGTGTGGACATGTATGCTTAGACCAGCATCTAAACTCACAAAGAATGATTCAAGGGACAGGAAATCAGCAACAATTGAGGCATAAGCACTAGGAAAACTACTAAGTGTCATCTCCTATATTATAGTTCAGAGAAAAAGGAGGTATTGACCATACAAGATTTTGACCTGCAAATTCCGGCAATGATGCAAAAAATAGACAAAAGAACCACATTTCGACGGAAAATCATGGCATTGCCACTCTGTGCTGAAAAGATTGATGCTGTCAAGAAGTGTGGTATAGAGATCTCTGCAAGCTGAAAGGAAAAAACAAAGCACCATATTTCCATCAAACACATGAACAGAACATCTCTAATCAATTAGACTTGTTAAACAAACAAAGTCATACAAACTGCATAAGTATCAGACATAGATCCCTTTATCCATTCATAAAAAACTAAAAGTATCAGACATAGATCCCTTTATCCATTCATAAAAAACTAAAAGTATCAGACATAGATCCCTTTATCCATTTCAGTATTTATACGAACAATGGACACCCGAGTAGTTGCTATCTTAATTTCCAAAAAGACGAAAATTTTAATAGCAAAGCATTTTGCTTCACCTTACCATGAACCAGTAACAACACTGAGTCACTGAATGCACTATTTAGCGACCACTTTCAATTAGGTGATAAACCTAATAATGACAATTATAACTAGTCAAGATTAACTAAAATAAGCATGTCTTAGATATGATTTAAATACTTTTTTTTATCCAATTCTTCAAATGTGTAATTGCTTTAAAACAATGAGTATAAACTTCTAAAAATGATCTATATTAAGGTATCATAAAGTGGCCCGTTCACTTTGGCTTAATTTCAGTACAATTCAGTTCAACTCCTAATTTCCTTCTCTCATAAAATATTCATTTCAGCTCTATTCAATTCAGTTCAGCTCAACTCCAATCAGTTCAGTCAGTTCAATAAATGTAAACAGGCTCTAACTCATGTTAAATAATACTCACATATTTTGGTAAGCAAAGCTAGCTTCTGTAAAAAAAAAAAGTAGGGGTGAGCATGGGATGGGTACCCGTACCTAGAGGCGGATTATAGTTAGGGCGTATTGGGGCCTGGCCAGGTACTTTTGGGGGAAAATTGTAGTACATGCAGAGCAATAAAAGACTAAAGCAAGCTTAATTAATCCATTAAGTAAAAAAACATGAAAAAGCCCAATAAATTACAAATATCTAAATTCTTATTTATTTACTCACTAAGAAACTCAATTCCAATTCCCAATAAAAGCCTGACACTCTTCACTATGCTCACAAGTCACAGAATATTTTTGTCCACTTATCCCAAATTTCCATTCAAGTGATTTAATTATCAATTATCATCAGTAAATCAATTCTGTATAGTTTAATCAATTTGGTTTAAAGGATTTTTTTTCAACATTGTTTCAATTTATGTTATTTTTATTATTGTATGAAATTGCAACGAGATTGGTATACTAGTTTAGTAATTTGCACACATAAAAAGTTAAAAAGAAATTCGATAATTGTACGTTATTAGTCAATATCTAACATAAAGGCATATAGTTTTGTGTTGTTTGTATGTCTTTTTTTTTTTTTTTTTTGGTAATATATAACAATTGTTGATTTCTTTTAACTTTTTCATTACTTATGAATCTTGACACATTGATGTTTAATAAATTAAGTTACTAATGATTAATGAATGTATGAACCTTCGACAAATTCATTGGATTGTTTTTTATATGATATTATGTTGATAATTACTGGCCCCCGAAAGAAAAACTTTCAAGATCCGCCACTGCCCGTACCGTTAGTACTAACGGTTCGGGCACCCGATAACCAAAATCACTAAAAGTGATACCCATAACCGGAACCGATAAGTTCGGATACCCGAATTTTCGGATCGGTTATCGGGTACCCAATAAGATATCCAATAATGATAATTAAACTAAATTATGTAGTTATAATGATATAATTTACAACTATTTAAAAACAATACCATATGATCTTTGACCAAATTATTAATAATATTACTAATCATTGATATTATAAAGTGATTATGAAGTAAAGTAAAAGTTTAGATTTATATTAATAGATTTAAGTAGGGAAAAAAAGCAAAAAAAAAATGCTTCTCGGATCGAATAACCATTAATTTTAAAATGATAACCATACCCGATAACAAATTATCGGAATGGGTACCCGAACCGTTATGGTTATCAGATCGGGTACCCTAATTTTCGGAACGGTTACGGATCGGTTTTTCGGATTTTCGGTTTTTCGGAACGGTTACGGATCGGGTTTTCGGTTTTTCAGGTAGTTTTGCTCAGCTCTTAAAAAAAAGCTAGATAATGTAGTTTCTAAACTATTTCCACCTTCAACTCCAATTATCATCTAAGTTTTCAACTTCCAACCGCCTTCTAAATCAACTTTTCGACTTTCAATTAACCTTTAGAATTATAATTTCGCAACGCTCCAACTTTAAACAAATCACCTTTTCAGTTTTCGCCATATCCTTGGCAAATTACGCAGCAATTACATGTATAACTAGTATACTAAATCAATCCATATACGAAGTATCAAAAACTATGGAAAAGCATAAACACCTAATGCGCATGAATTACAACCATTTTACTTGTATAAAACATATGAGAGAAAATATACCGCAGTGATAATAAGAGCAGAAAAGGCAGCAAAAATGACCCAACGATCACTCCGAACCAACGTCCACATCCGATGAAGCGCATTCCAAACAGTCACCGGCTTCGCTTTAAGATCAACCTCAATTTCTTCATCAGACAACTTCCACCATTTTCCTCCGGGCAAAATCGCCGGCAAAAATTCAAAAAACTTGCGAATTCTCTCTCCTAACTCAACCTTTTCCGAAAATTCCTGATTCTCTGGATTAGCAGAAATTGGAATTCCGTTCACCGACGCCGCCGCATTGACGGAGAGAATTCGCCGGCGGCGGAGGAAGCTTCTGGAAGGAGGAGGAAGACGGGGAGTTGGACATGGTGAGGGGAGGAGAGAGAAAATTCGAGGGTTTGGAAGTGGTTGAGAATGGCGGAGAGGAAGAGGAAGTGGAGGGGTGAGTTTGAAGGTGAAGGTAGAGAGCGCCATTGATGATGAGGTATGAGTTTGTGTAGTTTATTACTTCCACCGTGTTGAAATGCTAAGTCTACCGTTGGTATTACGCAAGGACATACACCAGAAATTCCTTGTTTTTTTTCCATTTATCCGTTCTTTTTTTTTTTTTTTTTAAAAAAATAAAAATAAAAATAAATTTAGGACTATGGAGTCTTGGCTTTGCCGTTCCTTCAAAAAAAAAAAAAAAAGGCCTTGGCTTTGCCGAAGTCTTTGGCCTGTAACGGACCATCTTTTATTGTCAAATGTTCGCCTGGCAAAGTCGCAATCACCATTAGGTGAATTAATAAAGGGTATATGTTGATTCACTGAAATGGGTATTGCGTTGATTCACTTAAATAACTAAACTGAACAGATTAGGGTTAAGCTAAACAGATTAGGGTTAAGCTGAACTGCTTAGGGTTGAATTGAACTGAATTGAATAGTTTATTAGAAAAGGAAATTAGAATGTTGGAAATAAACTGAAATGAAATTAAGTTGAATAGAACAGACCTAAAGTCTAAATCTATTTTTACTGTAGAAGATTGTACTTGATATAACATCATCTTTATTGGTGAGACTCGACTCTGAATATTACAATAATGAGGTTTTTTTTTTTTTTTTTTTTTACCTTCAATGGGGATACCAAACTCAATTCTCAATTTAGCAACTAATGTGAATTCTAATTTATAAATAGCAAAAGTGTCTAAAGTATACTAATGTCACTCCACCAAATCCATATTGTAAGTTTCTTGAAAAAAAATTTATTTTAACTTAAATAAATTACAAAATATATTACTCCCTCTGTCCCATAATATAATTCTTTTTGTGTTTTTCACAGTATTGAAGAAATAGGAAGAGAAAGTGGATAAAGTACATTAATAAAAGTGAAAGTACAATCATGTACAAAGTTAGAGATACAAAGTAAAAAAAGCACAAGACATGTGTCAAGTTCAAAGATAAATTAGGAGTACAATGAATAAAGTTAAAGAAAGTGAGGATATAATTGTCTTTACATACTATCCAAAAATAGAAACATGAACAATATTTTGGTTCTCCAAAATAGAAAAACAGGAACTATATTATAAGACGGAGGAAATATAATATTGATAAAGAGCCCACACTTTTTATCAAATGAGACTCGAAGTTGGGTATCTAAACTTAACAACTTTCTTTTGTAGTGTTAAGTTTAGATACTAACTTATTTGTATCATTTGTAAAAAAAAAAACTCCCTCAAATCTCACAATTGGAGATGGTCTGAGGGTAAGTTAATTTATTACATAGTCTCAAAGATAAATGTAATCTTGCATGAGTCTTGTAGGGGCATTAACGAACTGAGTCTACTCGTAAGCTACTCGATACTTGGCTAAATCAAAACTCGGTCAAAACTTAACTCATGTTCAGGTTTGGCTTGAAATAACAAGAAGTTAGGTCTAAACAATCCTTGACTTGGTTCTTTTTTTTTTATTATTATTATTAATTATCATTTTAATAAAATAGTTATAGCTTAAAATTATCTATTGACAATGGGGCATTGGGGGGTTATTGTCATATTGGGGGCTTTATATGAGAGAATTCATCCATTATAATAATACTTAAACATGTAAATTTAAGAGTTAAGACTAGATCAAATAATTAATGATCAAGCCCCAAGCTCAAGTTAAGTCATGGTTGTCAAGCTCATGTCTAATTATCGTTATCTAATTGGCTCACCCTCCACCACTGAGCAATCCCACCAGAGATCACCTTACTAGCAACGACCACCATCTAGTCCATCTACATAGTGAAAACACTTGTTGAGTTGAGAAGAAAGGGCATTCAAAACAATAGCTTGGCAGAACTTATAATCGAAGTGTCACTAAATCTCAATGAGTATAACGTGCCCTCATAATCTAATGGATTTTTTTTCTATACATGTCATTTTAATAATCTCAATGGCAAGAATTTTTTTAACTTTTACATTACTCACATATCTCACTTTGAGTAGTTTTGGTGAATTATAGGTTAGGTAAAATATAGAAATGTGGGATCAAGTTAAACTTGTCTCGATTTACACCTTTATAATATCAATTTTTTTAACTACATATACCTTTTACACATTAGTACTTAAATATACAGTCCATATAACTATTAATAATTGAAATAGTGTACATAGCGTGAAAAGAGAAGTGTTGTAAACACAAATTATTAAAATACAAAGAAAGCATATGAATACCAAGTGAAGAGCAGATTGGTAAAAAGTGTTGTCCTTATTTTTCCACCGCCAAAACTGATGTTCGCACCGCCAACCCACCAGCCCCACCAGTCCTTCGCTCGCCGGCGACTGGCTTTACTGCATGTTTTCTCAACCATCACCAGCGAGCCCTATTTCCTTACAACCTAGGCTTGACGCTTTCTTCCTTCTTCCGGCTTAGTTTTGGTAGGACACAAGTTTAAAGCTTGGTAAATCAACGTTGATACGGGTCTGTCGTTATAATGGAAGTTCTAAATCTGTGTTCAGTAAGCTTTTAAGTGGGTTGGCTCGTGGCTTATTTTTACCTTCTTAAGTGTTGATTTTTCCTTTTTGGGTTTTCAATCGTTGAGCTCTGTTTTGCTGTTTGTTTGTTTGTTCATCTTGGGTCTCTTGCCCTTACGTCGTTTTGTGGCCAAGTTTTGTGATTATTGTTGTGTGTTGTTTATTCTTTAGGTGTAGAGTGTGTTCACCTTGTTAAAGCCTTTGTTGAGATGAATTTTAGCTTAGTTCAATCAAAATTATTGTTGTTGCACTTAAATGATGACGACGATTACGGGTCAATTACCAATATTCTTATGGGAATTGGGAGTCCTAATGGAGTTCTTGCATACTGTCGACATGAATTTGGAGATGCTTATTTGCAATATAACATGCCTATTAAAGTCCTCTATTTTGTTGTTCCCCTTTCTTCTGATGGGATTCCCTCATTTGTGGACCTTGTCGTTTCCTTAAATTTGAATTTGGCTGCATGTGCTTTTCAAAATAATCAGTTTTCTCAAGCTTTACAACTTTGTTCTACAGTGCTTGAGTTTGATGGCAATAATGTTAAAGGTTTGTATCGACGAGCTATTGCTGCGTCAAAATTGGGATGCTTACCACAGGCCTATGATGACCTGTCACTTGCTTCTCGGTTAGATCCTAAAAACCGAGAATTTTTGCGGGACCCGGATCATGTTGGGAACTTAGTTCAGTTGAAGAATTCAGGGGATTGTTGTCCAGGAAATGATGTTGTTAGTGTGATTTCACTCCCGGGTACAAAGCCCAAGTATGGTGAAGAGGCTTCTCTTTTTTGTCTCATTGACTGTCTCCAACCAAAGCAAATTAAAACCAATCAACTTCACTCGGAGGTTACAAGGAAAAGGAGTTTGGATACTGCTGATGTTGCTTCCTCGAAGAAGAATAAGGAAAATTCTTCTTGTGTTATAGTGGATGGCTCTTTTTCAATTCCCACGAATACGAAGATTGATTCGTCACAGGGCATGGTGCAACTGACACAAAATGTGGGGTGTTTGGTGAATCCCCAACTCGCACATCTACTAGGTCCTTCCATTGGCATCTCAGAGTAATGATTTAGACGACTCGGTTACGGATGAGAAATGATATCATAAGTTTGTTAACTCTCGAAATCGCAAGTCTTGTATGTTGGTGTTGACGAAAACTTTGGGAAAATAGTTTCAGCAAAGAGCTCTAATATTATAATTCTGCCATTTTTTCGTTTGTCACTATCCGAGTTGTTCGGGTGTCAAAATATATCTTGGCCGAGGCCCTCCAAGGTCATGAACCTTGGGAAGCAGAGGCCCCCTTTCCGTGCAAGGAATCTTCTTCCTTAAGCCATCAAAATGTTTCCCCGCATACCAAGATGACAATAGTTCCAACTCCTCTCGAGCAGGTTCCTACCCTGGATGCTAGGTTCCCCTCTTCGTCTGCCCACAATGTTCCTCCAGTTGTCTTGCCGCATTTAGGCGTTAACACCCCTAGTGGCATTCATTTTTTAGCACGGTCCCTATCAACCAATCATTCGGCCACTATATGTTGTCGTCCATCTCTAGGCTTTCGAAAATCAGGTAGCAGAATGCTTGTTTCTAATCGTTTATTATTTTGTAAGGTTAACATAGGTTACAAACGTAAGCGAGCTTCGTTCGCCACAGACGACTCGTATGACCTCATGCAAAAGAAGATGTTCTTTGATGTAGCGTTATGTTCATTTGGTTCTCATGTTACTCAGTGTGTGTTTGTTTAGTTGTTTTGTGTTCTTGTATTAGTTTGTCTTTAGGTTTTAATATTGTTTTTCGTTAATAGGATCTCTCATTCTTTTGTCAATTGAAAAAAAAATAAATTTAAATAAAAAAAAAGTATCGGAATTTTATACAGTCCTAGCTAGTAGCTACACACTAACACGACGTCGTAACAATGCCGTGATCCTAATCGTTAAGACTATCCATTTCTTGAACGCATTACCAAACTCCCAAATAAAACACCCGCCACAAGGCAGCCGCCTCAACAACGCGCCACGTAATTTCAAACCTGTTAATACCATAATACCCTCAACAAATCCCTTTATTCCACCTTTACCACCATTTAATCACTGTCTATAAAGTATAAACCCTGTAATAGAGGACAAAACCGTCTTTTCATCCACCACTACTCAAAATATCTCTCAACCTCTCACGCATCATCACTGATCTCTCCTTCACGGCTCCTTTTTGTTTCTCTTTGCTTAAAAATTTCTCTCTCCTCAAACTTCTCCGGCAACAATGGCGACTGTTCTCGGAAACCTAGTTTTACCTGTCGACCTAAATTTGCCGGCGAAGGTAATCTCCGATCACCGGAAAAAGCTCCGATTACTCCCGTACGACGTCGTGTTGAGCTTAGGGTTGCCGAAGAGAGAGAAGGAGTTTCAGATATGGGGAGAGTTTTCGACACTCGGAAGGGTGAGTTTCTCGAGGAAGTCGAACGCTGTAGAATATTCTAGCGACGAAGAGAACGGAAATGGCGGCGGAGAAGGTGGAAATGGCGGCGGTAATGGTGGTGATGATGAGGAACTGATTAATTGGGAGATGCAGATGAGGAGGAGAGTGAAGGAGCTTGAGGAGATGAGAGAATTGGAGAAGAAGGCGGAGGAATTGCAAGGGAAGATTGATGCTGAAGCTAGTGAAGGTGATGGTGTTGATGAGACTGAGGAGGAGAAGAAGATGAGAGTTCGGAAAGAGCTCGAAAAGGTTCGTGATCTGTTGTTCTCCTTTTGATTTTGATTGGATGATTTATTTGTTATTTGAGTGATTTTATAATTTATGTTGTTTTGAATTATGATGATGTTTGATGATTTTGTGGATTTTTAGTATTATTTAAATGCCTAGTCGTGTTTATTATTTAATTACTTGTATTTCTTTTTTAATGTTTTGTTTTGTTTTTGTTTGGAGATCAATTGATTGAGGTATTTAGATTCATAAGCAATTTTGTTTTATGAGTGAGGGTTGCAAACTTTGCGTAGTTATAGATTTAGAGGTACTGAAGAACTGAAGATGGTGCCCAATTCAAATTATCGGGTGCAGGTAAGAATGTAGGATAGAAGAGGGGCGGGCATTTGGTTATTCTAGTATTGATAAAATGAATTTGACTCAACAAGAAGTATAGATTTTGTTGGTGGTTAGATCAAGGGCCTCAAGGCAGTAGTAGAAGTTTTGGAAGTAGAAATGGAGAATAACCGACAAAGATGGAGGGAGTAGAGCCTGCAATTTAGGAGAAGACGAGAAGTATTGGGTAAAGCTAAGGGTAGCAAAGGCACCCAACGGTTTTGAGTTTCGTAAAGATGGTGGTGTGTTGAAGCATATGTGTAAGGTGATTTGTTTTGGAGAGTGGGCATAAGAGGCGGTTAATAAGGCAGACAATGGTAGGCCGATGAGTAGTTGGCAGTTTAGCATGAAACACATAGTCATTGTGTATAAGTTGGTGATGTTAGATGTGAAGTGCCATTGAAGAGACAATAGAGGGTTAGTTAAAGATATTGCCTCCATTGCTGGAATAAAAATTGGAGAAGAGGAGAATTGAAGAATAGTTTATGAAGGGTGTGGAAATGGTGATATGTTTTTGATATGTTGGATTATATTAAGAGCCTAAACCAGATGAACTTATTTTTTTATGGCCTTGTTTTGTTCAACTTGGCCCTGTTTGCAGTGGCGGATCCAGGATTTCTAAATAGGGGTAGCACTACGCATTAAATAACTTATTAGCAAACCGTAAATAGCTAGAACTCATAAAGTCATAATAAACTATTTAGATTGTCGTATTATACAACAATCAACCGAACGAATTGGGTTAACCTTATACATTACAATGTGTTGTCTTAACTTATACCCTACCCTATTTTTGTAAGTGTATGCACAATTTAGACCTTTTTAATATACATGTACCACTTTGTCCATAATATTTTTACTAATATTAGTGCTTTTTAATTTGTCCATAATATATACTCCGAATATAGATGTCAATAATATACTGCTATCAAATAAAAAAGTACCCCCTTAAATGCTCCATGAATTATACACTACATACAAAGTATGTATTGGTATTATCTATCAATCGGTTAAAGTTTTATACAGCTAATTGCATTGAATATAAGAAAAAAAAAAACTATAACATGCGATTTTTTTATATACATTTCTATGTAAATTTTCATAAATATTGTTACTTATATAAAGCTATGAGCTTTGGAAAAAAATATATATACATGAAAATGGGAAGAGTTACTATGAATAAAGAGTATATTGTAAATTAGAAAGCTATTTCTACATGGTTATTCACTCATTCGTACGAAATGGGAAAAAAAATGTGTAGCCTATAGGTGTCGAACTCTTGAGTGTCGCATAAAACAACTTTACCTTTATTGAACTCACCACCAGAGCAATGCACATTGTACTTTATATATAAGCAATGAAAAGTATATATACATAATCACTGCTGTAGCATTTTTAACATTTTGCAGTTTTCTTTTTTTTTTTTTTAGGGGTAGCACGTGCTACCCCTTGCTCCAACGTAGGTCCGCCGGTGCCTGTTTGGGAGAAAGCTGAAAGCTGATTGAGTTAGCTGATTTTGACTAGCTGATTTTATTAACTGATTTGACTAACTTATTGTATTATCCGATTATATAAAAGTGTTTGGTAAATAGTCGATAGCTTAAAGGTGATTGAGTATGTGAAATGACCAATAAGCTAATTGTGGGGTAGGTAGTTTAGATAGGATTTTAAATTAAATGAGGTTATAAGTGTCATTTCATAATAATTAATGAATAAGCTAATTGAAAAAGCTCCTAAAATGAGCTTTTTCAAAAAGAGCTTATTTAGTGGAATAAGCTCTTTCAATAAGCTTACTACCAAATACTTGTATTAGCTTGTTTGACTAGTCAATCAGCTAAAGTTAGTCAAATAAGCTAATATACCCCCAATAAGCTTACTACCAAACAGGGCCCTTATATTTGCTTTACATTAATTTTACATGAAATTATTTTTTATGAGCTTAAATTATTTTTCCAAAACTTGAATTATTTTTTACGATTAAAACTAATCTAACTAAATTTCTCTATTATTTGAAATCAATGATTTTTACAAATTACAACTTAATTTTACTTAATTGAACTTTTTTTTTTGCTAAACTTAAATTATTTTTACCGCAGTGAAATTATGTTATGGAACTTAAGTTATGTTTAATGAATATTATTTGAATAAGGTGAAGAGATCAGATCCTTAGTAAAATGATCCACATAAATCTTGTAGAATTTATAGGTTAACATAGGAGAGAACCAATGAATTCTACCATCTTGAGGATATTAAGCCCAAAGGAGCACTGAATTTAAGCAAAGATGAAGGGGAGTATTGGTAGTTTATTACTTGTGCAAGAATTAAAATGAGTGATGATATAGATTTGTAGCATGACAGTCATAGAATATATGGCACATCACCTTTTTAAGTGATAAAATCTGCCACTGTGCCACCTTATATAATCTCACCATCTAAAATGAACACTTCCACTTAGCTGATAATATAAGAAGCTCGATTAAAATTCCCAACATCACATTGATGATCTCATTGTAAATGGAAGAAATTGATATATATGATTTACACAATTCTAGGAACATGATTTGCATAAAATCAATCAATCAATCAATCAATCAAAGCCTTGATCCCATAAGTGGGGTCGGCTACATGAACCAAATTTGATTATTCCGTGTGGTCATCTACAAAAATCTTCCTCCTTCATCCCTTACGATCCAATGCTTCATCCTCATGCAAAAGATATGACTTGCATAATCAAATATAATATTCTCCTAGGAAGATATTCACATAGTCAAAGTTATGATCTGTGCCAAATATGATTTGAGAAGATAGTATCAAGAAATATTCTTGACATTTATATTCATACTTGTTTCTTGATGCTGTTCTTGGGTTATTTTGATTTTTATTATTTTGGTTCCCCTTACCTGCAGACAAGTAGGATAGTGGAAAGCCATACAAAGTTGAAGTAATTTAGGCCATGATTGCTATTGCTTCTTTTGAGTGTTGCATAATGTCATGGATTTAATGCCTTGTAGTGTTGTAGAGATGATGGTTGAATGCTAAATAAGCTCGCTGTTCCGTTTTGAATACTTAAGTCCTAAGAGCATAGGCAGTGGCATATGTTCTGTTATGCACTGTCCAGTTATTACTCGAGCCTTCTGACTTTCTGAGTTACCAGAATAGTAAAAGAACAGGATTTAGCTGTTGCATCCATAGTTATGCTTAGGGAAATTACTTGTAGAGTTATACCCATCATAATCCCTGTTTTGCCCACTACTAATTATTGACAAGTGACTGTTTATATTATTATTATCGCCTTTCTTATTTAGCTTTAAGTTAGCTGTTACTTGCTTGAAAATGTTTAGCCACTGCTTCCAATAGTATCATCCTTTCCTCTGTGCTGTATACTTTCAGAGAGTCTTCAGGATATCTTTTTTGGGAACGCCTTTTCCGTATCTTAAACTGGTTAGGTTGAGGGTTAGGACTTGTGCTGCTGGTCTGCCGCCTATGGACATCCTCAAGCCTTTAGTGGATATGTAATTGTTTCAGAATTCAGATAAGTGATTTGAGCAGTTAGGTGAAGTACCGAAGCACAAAATTGTCAACTACAACTTGCTTATCTAGCTAGAGGCAATGATGAAGAGTTGATAACTAGATTTCCAACTAAAACTGTTTCTTAATGCATAGAATATTTGTAATTTGTTGGGTCTATGTAAGGCATGAAGATTGATGGATTTTGTTTGGTTTATTGTTCCCTCTGTGTGCTGTTGAATTTGCGCAATTTTTTTTAATTATTTTTAAATTTTTTTTTTTAAATGAAGCCAATTAATCAATTCTTCTCTCCATGATACTGTAGGTGGCAAAGGAACAAGCTGAACAAAGAGCAACTGCTAAATTGATGTTTGAGCTGGGTCAAAAGGCTTATGGTAGGGGCATGTATAAACGAGCTATTGAGTTTTTAGAAGCTGCATTGACAATCATTCCCAGACCTACGCTTTTTGGTGGCGAGGTCGGTTTGGCTGCTAGCACATGATGAATTATGGCTGTTCTCTTTTGTTATAGTGGGTTAATATACTAGTGGTTGACCTAATATCATTCTCTTTTTATGGTCTGCAGATACAAATATGGCTTGCTATGGCGTATGAGGCCAACAACCGGCATGCAGATTGCATTGATCTATATCAGCAATTAGAAAAAAAGCATCCTAGTGTCAGCATTCGCCGACAAGCTGCAGAGCTTCGTTACATCTTGCAAGCACCAAAAATAAAGATAACCCAAGAAGAGATGGTAACAATCCCGCTAATTGGTAATAGTTATGACAGGTGATTTTCAGGACTTACATCTCAACCTCATTGATCTTAAGAGTTCATGTTATGGGTTAAGGGCACTTTCACCACTTGCTATGACTTTAAGTGTATCCAGCATCACAGAAGGAAAAGAGAGATTAACACAGTTTAACACAAGAGAATTTTAGGTATAAACCACTAATTTTTTTAGGTATAAACCACGAATTTTTTTATCAATGGCAAAGAAAATTACTTCAGTGTATTATCTTCTAGTTGATGAAGACAACCTCCAAATAACTCATCTTTGATTACCAGCTAATATCATTCATGTGCACCACATTACATATCCAAGAGTAGACACCAGGTTTAACTCTTGGTTTCACATTGATTATAATGAAGCTTTTGGTTTAGCCATTAAACCCATTGGGGCTTAGACAGACCATGAATCTGGTATACTCTACATGAATTACTATATGAACCTGCTGTGTGGACCACAACTACTCTTAAGACTATGGAAAAATCACTAGACTCTCACAAGAATGAAGTCACCAAAATAGCATATCAGAAGACTTCTTGGATCATGTAGAGTGTCACCAAGAGCGAATTCTCTTCTTGGATCAAAGACATCGCTTAGGGACTTTGCCAAATTATTTAATGCTTCCTAAGTTCTTTTATTTATAAAAATTTATAAAAGCCTATCTTAACTATGTATTGATTAAAGTATTGTTTACAAAATCTGATCCAATGTATCTACAAAAGCTGTAATTAAGTTTACACATTTACACTTACTCTGTTGATAGTCTTTTAGGTGAATCTCCGCAAACTATAAACATAACAAAATATGGTATTCAGTCACCCTCTTGTTGTAGGCTTTCATGGATTTTTGGAATGTAAAACGTGTTACGTATCTAAGTTGTACCATTTTTTTTATCACTGCTGCAATTTTGCTCGCTTAGTCTATGAGTGGTATTTCTTTCCGCAGATTGGCGCTTAACCCTTGCTAACACCTGGATACTTCTATTGTCTCTTGCAGCTATGCATCGACTTGGACCGACAAAAGCAAGGACAAGGAACAATTCATTGGTTCTTCAACTACAAGTGCATTCCCCTCATCCAGAGATTATATTGGGGACTTCCTAAAGTGGAAACCCCCTGTGTTGCAGGATAATCGCATTTTCTGGGCTGCAGTAACTTTATGGTTTGGTTTGGTTGGAGCTGCCCTTTTACTTCAGAGATGATCAATAATATATATACACAATTACACATACACACCCTCCCTTATTCCTATATATAAGTAGAATCCATCCAATTCTTGATTCCTAAGGTTTTCATCGTGTTGAATATGTATATATATATGTGGCAATGTGCATGTTTATTGTGAGTAATGTTAGAGCAGAATCAGCATTGCATTCTTTCTGCAATTGGGGCTAACGTGCGGTCGGCCTTCTGCATCTACTAGTTCTTTTGTTTCATCATATGATCCCCCCTTTGTTTCTGCTCTCTAAATTATCCTGGACTTGGCTCATTCTCCAAGAATGGAGATGCACTGGGAGATCCATATGCTACAGTCTCGGTCTTTTGAATATGCTCTGGCTATCCTTCTAGCTCCATCTTCCCCTTCGCATTTATGTATTTATTTATCAAAATTAATATTCATATATGGGTTGCAATGATTATTTTAGATTTTTGCCTTTTTGGCAGGCTATATAAGAAAATAAAGTGGGATAAATAGATAAGTAATACCTCTTCCATCCTTAAAAATCTTGAAGTAGGTTAAATATTCACATCTTCTCTTTAGCCGTCCTAGAATAATACGAGTATGTCAAATTTGCCATTTCAGTTCTATTCCATAAAATTGGCTTTAAGACCGTCTTACCATTATAAGACTATCTTGTAGGTGGGTTAGGCTGAATAAAGAGTATACCTCAAATAGGGTCATGTAGTTAACTGGTTATAACGACTCACAAAAGTGGTCCTATGATGATAAGTGATTTTGTACAAATAGTTGTCATTTTTAATTGTACACAAAGGTACTATGGACCCTAACCATTCTATAACACTTCATCTTAAATCTCCTTTTTTTTTTTCCTCGCTCAATGGGAATGCCAAAGTTTCTTAAAACTAGCTATATCATAGGTGCAACATTGTTTATGTGCTCATCTTTCAATACATATTACAGAGGTGTAAATGAAGTGAATCAAGTTAGGGTATTTGTGTGTTCGAGTTCGAGTTGAATTAGTTATAAACAGATTTAAATTTTCTTGTTCGAGCTTGATTTGTTTAGTAAATTACCGTACTTTCAACCAACATAATTTAAGTATGAATGAATTTTACTTTTTACTTCACAACAAATATATTTAAAAACATGTATTTTCAACCAACATAATTTGAGTATGAATGAATTTTACTTTCTACTCCATAACAAAGATGTTAAAAAAACTTGGTCCCTCAACCCCTTTAATCTTATGTCTTAAAAATTCATGCTCTTCTAGTGTGAGATGTGACAAATACTATATAATCCATAATGATTATTTAATTTAAATAATAAAAATTCTTCAAAAAAAAAAAAAAATCATTTTGTTCAAAAACAAAAATTCAATTAGAGGTGTCAATTCGGATGATCGAATTTGGTTTGAGAATATCGGATCAGATTAATTTTTTAAAAGTTGACTCATGCTAAATTATTATGTTCACGTGAGTCCAAATCTGAAAGAATATTTTTCGGATCGGGTCAGATTTTGACACCTCTAAATTCAATTTCCATATCTTAAAAAAAAAAAAACAATTTCCATATACCGGACAGGACTAAACTACACTCAACTGGGCTTCGAAACATTTTCACAAAAAAGCCCAACCACATCCCAAAACCCCATCTCCTCATTCCTCTAATCACTCCCATAAAAGCAGAAACCCTAATCACTCTTCTCTGGCCTCCACAATTCCTCCTCCCTCCAAAACCCTACTCACTCACAGAGAGAGAGAAACAATCAAAATCCGCCATGACAACCCGGTTGAAGAAGAACAGGAAGAAGAGAGGCCACGTCTCCGCCGGTCACGGTCGTATCGGAAAACACCGCAAACATCCCGGAGGTCGCGGTAACGCCGGAGGTATGCACCACCACCGTATCCTCTTCGACAAATACCATCCTGGGTATTTCGGTAAAGTTGGTATGCGTTACTTTCACAAGCTTCGCAACAGGTTTCATTGCCCCATTGTTAACCTCGACAAGCTCTGGTCTATGGTGCCTGAAGATGTCAAGGAGAAGGCCTCTAAAGAAGGGAAAGCGCCTGTTATTGATGTCACTCAATTTGGGTATTTTAAGGTTCTGGGTAAGGGTGTTTTGCCTGCTAATCAAGCTGTTGTTGTTAAATCTAAGTTGATTTCTAAGATTGCTGAGAAGAAGATTAAGGAGAATGGTGGTGCTGTTCTTCTTACTGCTTAGGTGAAAGTGGGGGTTTGAGAAACATTTAGTAAGGTGTTTTTTGTTTTTGTTTCTTGGGAAACTTTTTGAGTATTTGAGATAATTATTATTAATCTTGTTTTTGGATTTTGTTATGATCAGATTTTGGGTCTTGTTAAATGATTGTTATTATCGTATTACTGCTGTTGTTCTGTGTTTTCTGATTTTGTTTTGAGCGTTGATTTTCTGTGTGTTTTTCCTAAGATGTATGCTTTTCTGTGTTTTACTGCTTTTTTTACGATTCATTTCCTGTTTTTGTGATTGGTTGTTGAGGAGATGTATTGTTTGATAATGTTTTGGTGTTACGAATTCAGTGGAATTTATGTTTTTGTGGTCCATGAATGCATTTAAATGAGATTATGGAACTTGTGAAAGTTTGTGTCTTGGTTTTCATTATAAGTTTGGCAAAAGAAGTTGTGTTATGCTTGCATTTTACGGTAGATTGTGGGCTTATTAGTGACTTGGGAAGTGTTGGATGATGAAGAATATTGGAGGGTTTAGTATGACTGGTTGAGATAGCAATTTGATGCTATGAATTAGGCACTTTCTGCTATTCTGTGACCGTGAATGCTTTTATATATGTACCAAGATTCTGGTATTTGTGGTAGTTTGTGTGCGGATTTTTCTTGATAATGAACAAAGGGACTGTGTACTGCTTGCATTTTGAGGAGTGTTTGGTGACAAATATCTTTGGGTTTGGTATGATTCTCTGAGCTTGCATTTGGCTGTGATATAATTTGGCGAGCTTTCATTAAGTTTGATGTGGTTTAGCAAGCTTGCTTTCTGGTTTGGTATGATTTAGCAAGCTTGCATTTGGGTTTGGTATGATTTGTTGAACTTGCATTTTGGTTTGATTGAGTTTGGCAAGCTTTCTTTCTAGTTAAATGTGGGGTTAAGGTTGCATTCAGGTTTGGTATGATTTAGCAAGCTTGCATTTGGGTTTGGTATGATTTGTCAAATTTGGGTTTGATTCAATTTGGCAAGCTTTCATTCAAGTTAAATGTGGGGTTAGCAAGGTTGCATTCAGTTTTGGTATGGTTTAGCAAGTTTGCATTTGTGTTTGGTACGATTTAGCAGGCTTCATTCAGGCTTGGTATGATTTAGCAAGCTTGCATATTGATTTTTTTTTTTCCTTTTCCAACTATGCCAGTCTAGGACCCCTAGGTTATAATTGTTCATATTTGCCTATTTTATTGTAGGAAAGTAGGGTACTGACCACACAGAATAATCATATTTGGTTCATTTAGCCGACCCCAGTTATGGGATTTAGGCTTTGATTGATTGATTGATAGTAGGGTACTAAGGTTTTAAGGAGCATTCTGGTGATATACTGTGATTGAGTTCAATAAGGACTGTTTAATTTTTATGGAGCATTTTTGCTGGTCGTTATTGTGGTAATGAAATATATATGGTTCAATTGGCCATGTCGCTGATGATTGGTGTGATAGGTAGTAAGTTTTCAAATTGACCTTTTTGAGGTATGGTGATTAGCTTATGGTTTATAATGTGTTTGGTTATGGGTCCTGGTTGAGCGGTTGAGGAATATTATGTGGCTTGATGTTTGTTGATTAAGTAACGGCTGGTCTTTGGGAAATGGAGAACATAGGGGAAAGTTATTGTCTTGGGATACAAAGGTTTATCTCTATATAGTTGAAGTTAGTTATTAACCTTGAGTTGTTGAGAATGTGAAATTATGTTCTGAGGTGCAAGGCTTATTCATCTTGATGTGTTGCGAAATGTGATACTTGAGTCTAAGGGTGATGAGAAGCATTGATACAGGACAAAGGTACTTGTTTAAAAGTATAGTATAAGTTTTCTGCTAAGGAAAAGAGATTTTATTTGTCTTGAGGATTTGCTGTGATCACATGGTTTATATCTGTAGTCTACTTGCCTCCATCCTGGATTGATTTTGTTTTTGAGAGCAGCTATTGTTGATTTTCTTTGGATTTGTAAACTTGGCAGAATTCTTTTCAGTTTTCTGTTGAATACATTCTGTTATGAGAGAAGGTTTATGGTCCATGTTTGGGTTATGTGTTATGCTAGCAGTTTGAGAGAGTGAATTGTGGCTAATTAATGGGTGCTTAAGAGTAGATTTTTATGTGGATCTATGTACTGTGCTTGCATTGTTAGTAGCCCTGGCTGCTTCTAGTCTCATTGTGTTGTTTCTATTGAAATTAATATTTGCTGTTTGCTTGACATGTTTTGTATTGGATTGTGTCCTAGTTCTTATTTACTAGAAGAATCTTGAACAGCTTCGATCATTAGGATTCTTTATTTTATTTCGGTAGAGGTTGGGATTTGTTTTTAGTAATACAAGGAGCATAATCAAGCCCATTAAACACTACACTGATTTTTATATTGAACTGGGCTTAGGCTTAGTAGTATTGGGAGTATATACAGCCTAGCTTGTGATGTGATTGTTTGGGTGTGTTTTTTCATCCATACAAAGGCTTTTTTCTGGTCTTGAAGGTATGGTTGGTATCATTGAGTGTGACTCAAGAAGGAATTCCATTGTACTCTTCATTAATAGTACGTATATAAATGTGCTTAGTTTTAATCTCTGCATTTACTTGGAGTTTCTCTTTGTGCAGTGGTAGTGGCTGCTGAGTAAAGATGTCAAAAACTAACCTGACCCGTTTTTTTTTTTTTTTTTTCGACACATTACCTGACCCGATCCATCTCACCGTACCCAGAGTTAGTTACCAGAATTGACCCCTTTTGGTGGGCCATGATTTAGGTCTAACAGCACACTTGATGAGCACTATTTGATAAATTATGGTCTTTGTTTTGCATCACTGATTCACTAATCTTTATGATATGTAAAATTGTGTGAGTTGTGTCTATCAGATATTCAGATGGTTCAAGTCTCTGTTTTCTGCCAAACATGTTGAGGCTAGTTTCAGCCATTTCACCTATGTATCTGTCTGAGATTGTCAAATCTTTTACAATCGATTTAACTATATACAAGTATATAACTTGGAACACGTAATATCATTGCCAATTGGGATTACTAATAGGAGTGTGCTTTGTGCACAAAAATGATAATCGGTGGATAGGATGGGTGTTATTACCCGAGTTTCATATCCCATCCTACCTTTATCCACCTATACTAGTCCATCTATTGCCTAAAACATCCATTACGGTGCCATTCAAAACTCTTAAATGTGCGTTGTTTAGTCAATAATAGGTTAAGTGTAATGTGTATTTTGTCAATAATAGGTTGATGTAAATTGTGGATATGAGAAACTTTCATATACCCATACCCATTGCGGATGCTCATATACGGTTTCATCAAAGTTGTATTTATACCGGCTCTAATTTAGTGTGGATGTGTAGTAAAGCACTTATTATACCTTTCAGTGCTCAAGAGAAGCGTTTAGGTTTAATAAACATGTAGGTTGATAAATTTAGTTTCCTTTATTACCATCCATCAATCAAATGATCGTCTTCTCTTACATGCTTTTCAAGCAAAAGCCTCACAAAATTGACAAGTTAGGTCTTGAGAAGACGCTATCTTCTCCTCCCACAATGCCCTAACTTTTTCTATGCAACGAATTCTTCAAGTCTTGAATGGTCATCTCTCAGCATCTTGCGTTTTTCTTCTTTGATTGAATCTCCCCACTTCTTTATTCTCTCTCCAGCAATGGAGGCCTGCATATAATTACATAAATATGATAGAAGTTTTGAATACATTGTTTTGAACTGAAGTGAGAAAACTATACTAAACTTGTATAGCAACACAACGAGCTAACTTAGAGCATCCTTATCGAGAATGAATTAGTGAGGTCTATAGTTTGTTTACCTCTTTATCCCAGTTGGTTTTGTAGACTATCAAAAATAGGATGATCGTCTGTGCACATGTACCAGCAAGCATCCCAAACCATATCCCCTACAACGTAACATTTGTAAAGATAAAAAAAATCATCAAAATGAGAAACAAAAAATAAAAATCTTCGGTACATCTATCTCTAGGTGTACATATTCGATTACATGTAAGAATGTTCAAAAATATAGTGTGAATGAAGTTGCATACCTTGACACCTAAACCAACCACATATCCCAATGTGAGGCCCAAGGGGATTCCTAATATGTAGTAACATGCAATGTTAATGTATGCAACCAAAGCTTGCCATCCTGCTCCAATTGCCACACCTAGGAAGCCCCATAAAGAGATCAAAATTAAATCATCTCTAATCAACAATAACCTCAACTCAGGTTGATAAGTTTAGATAAGTATAATTTTGTAAATTGGGTGAAAATAAGGCCTCGACTCGGGTTGATAAGTTTATATAAGTATAATGTGGAGTGAATAGTTACAAGTGAAAGTAGCTAAATCATAGAGCATGCTTGATTTACCTGAGAGAACAGGCTGAAAATTGTTGATAATGATGCTAATTGCGAGAATTGGAGTTAGCTCAGTCACAAGCTCTTGTACCTCATTACTGCTGGAAAATACTGCTGGATAATCTTTCCGAAATATAAGTAGCACTGTCGCCATGATCAAACCGAACAAGAATGATGTTAATACCGAAACCAAAACTGAGAACTTTGCCATTCTGGGACGTGCTGCTCCGAGTTCATTTGATACCCTCACACTTCACAATTCAGAAACACTTACGAATTAATCACTTAAATTCATCCCCATTACCACTATATATAACTAGCTACCAAATAAGTTACTAGTTCTTAGCATTTGCAAGATGAACATATGTACTTTATATGTAATTATGTATTAATGGTTTTTAAACACAAACCTTACGGCTGCATTGAATCCCAAAGCCACCATCATTGTCCACCCTAGTATGTTCATGCTGAGATTAAGCTCACAAGATTGGTGTTAGTTAATGCAATTATTGATGAGTTCGGAAATAGATTAGCATCAGCAATTTGTCTTACCATACAGATAAAGCACCCACTGAAATCTCTGCATTCTCTAAATACCCGGCAAACAGAATCAGAGCCATAAAATACCACGTTTCTAAGCTGCACAGTTTACCAATAAGATTAAAACATAATAAGCAAAATAATAATGATATTTAGTTCAAACTGTATGATTAACCAACTAAACTAGTTGACATCCATAAAAAATATTTAAATAAGATTTGTTTGCAAGTAAATAAAACTTGGATAGCATTGCGGAGTTGAAGTTGGAAGTATAGGGCCTTAGCCTTACCATAACATCACTGCAGAGGCAACAGACAACCTAACAAAGCCCCATAAATCATTAAAAGCCTTCCATGAAAAACCACTCCAAGCCTCTCCACACCTCCCACTGAAAATGTACGCAAGCTCGGCCAAGACTATGAACCACCACGAAGTGTCTAACACCGCGGTCCCACCAGGGAGGCCCCATCCGAGCTTTATTACAAGCAGCCAGGAGAAAAAGGAATGTAGGAGCAAGGCTACACCTGTGATCGCCGCCATGGTCATCACCTTACGTTGTGCTTGTAGGAACTTTATGATTGGGAATACTGTCGCATATGCAAATAGCTGTGGGATCATCCATGTTGCTACCTTACCTGCCCAAATGACGGATCTAGAAATTTTTATTACCACATCTCAACACTTTAGTATGTAGTCCTGTAATTTTGGAAAATTTGTGAATAAATACCTTTTAAATTACCATTTTTGCAAACACTTTTATTTTAAAGTTTGCGAACACCTATCTTATATTGAGTTTCTATTTTGATATCACTACCATTAGACGGATTTTGTCCAAATTTCCATTAGTGGGACCCACAATCAACAATTTCAAACAAAAGAAACTCTAATTACATATAAAAGACCCTATTAAAACCTATTTTAAGCACCTTAATGCTACATCTAGTTAATTTAAACCCCATATTAATGCTTTTCACTTTTGATTTGCTAATTAACACCCAAGTTAGATTAGGGTTTTCAATTTGGGGTATATTTTGACGATGGTAGTGGTACCAAACTAAAAAATCAATATAAGGTAGTTATTCACAAATTATAAAGTAAAAGCTAGTTGTTCACAATAGTGGTAACTTAAAGGCAATTGTTGACAAAAATCCCTGTAATTTTAAACAATGTTGTTAAGGAATTTTAAATATGTTATTGTCAATCCAAAGTATCTTTTACGTTGCATGAAAACGAATATAGAAAGGTACAAGCACTAGGACACAGTTATATGGATGTCAAAACAGAATAAAGAACAAGACATGATTCCAACACTATACCCCATCTACGAAAAAATTGAGCAAAACTTACCTGCAGCCCTTGAAATAGCAGGAGTTTCTCCGATGAGGAGCAAAAGCGGGGTGGCGAAGATGTAGAGGGGGCTGAGTATAAGAGCTGTAGTGAAGAGGATCACCCAAGACCTTTGCAAGTAAACTCCAAGCATGTTCAGCTGTTTTGCCCCATATGCTTGCCCACATAATGTCTCCAACGCACTTCCCATTCCAAACTATTTATACCAAGTATAATTAAAACAGTGACCCAAATAATAATAATTACGGATTATGATACAAAATTACAAATATGACGATGAAGAGTTGAAATGATGAATAAGGAAGCAATACAGAATCGAAAAACTTGGCAATTGGAAAGTATATGGGTAGCTAAGCAACATTTTACTATCTTATCTTTACGTTAAAAGTGTAACAAGTTTAGATAAGCTATGTTAGAACACGAATTTTCCTACTAGCCTTATATATGTTTGTACTTGTTGGGTTAGTGTAGTCCAACTCCTCAATAAGCATGTTGTGAAATTGGCGAAAAACAGTAAAAGATGCTAGAACTAGTAAATATTCATGAGACTTCTAGACACGTGAAAATTTAAACAACATGCATGTCAGCAATCAGCATGCATGTATGATGTGTGTACGTAGATGTGGACAAACAAAGTTTTATGAAGTAGGTAAATTTTAATGATATATCAGACTCATAGTGGCATTGAGACTCCAATAGGCAATGGTAATTTATATTTTTTTTTATAATGCATGATATGATACACAAAATATACCATTAAAATTTAAAGTTTCATAGAAAATAACCAACATACTTTGATCTGTATGATGCTCATATTTACGCCTGTCAATTCCTGATCCGACCTGACTCGATAACCCAACTTGACCCGATTCCAAACTCGTTTATTAAGAGAAAACCTGACTCGACCCAAAAAACTCAAAATTGACCCAATTTGACCCATTTATCATAATTTGTAATGATTCAATCCATTCAAATTAAACCACTTGAATAAAATGACCCAAACAATTCGAAATTTGACTCGAATTCGACCCGTTGACCTGAATAAACAAGTCTACTCATACAACATGGGTATGTACGGTTGTAATCCCCTATTACAAATCTCTCTCTATTCAATATATAGTACTAGTACTAGCGTTTTCAAAATTAATAATTTAAAACTCAAAACAATCTCATTTATGCAATTTATGTTGGTCAATTTATTTTTTATATTCGAACCCCTCCTAACCTAACACCTCAGGCCCATCGATTAAGTATCGTAACGTTGTGGTTCTTACAACTCATCGTAAGAGAAAGAGATAGAAGATGAGATTTTTTTTTATGTAATCAAGTCTCTGCTTTCCAACTTGATCTATGCATTTCATTTTCTTGTTTAGTAGGGGAGGAATTGTGTGAATCATAAAAAACGTGTTTGCTGTCATCATCACAACATTGATTAAAAAAAAAGTACTTCGTACTAATCAAGTATGTATATTTACACACAACTAGCTAATTTTTTTTACAACTATGATCAAATTTGTAATATGAAAATACAAGTTTTAATTGGTAATGGTTACGAGTATACAACCATCACTTAATTACGAAACAGATCTATTATGATGTACTTATACAATCAATATCATTAATTAGTCATAAATTTCAAGGATACAAACAATATCTACGCACCACATTAGCCTTAAATTTTAATAACACAACAAATTTCTACACACATAAATGTCTTATACTACTAAGTACTACTCCTCTGTTTTTAAATACTTGTTCTATTTATAAAAATATAGTCTTGTGGGTACTTGTTAGAATCATCTCAATGAATAGATTATTTATTTTCAATTGTTAAAATTTATACTTATTAATAATTAAAGATATTATTGATCAAAGATAAGCATCAGCATACGTTTCCAAGAAAAATGGAGCAAATATTTAAAAACGAAGGGAGTAAACGAGAGAGTTGAATATGATCATATTAGTTTTTATTATTATTTTTTTAATAACAAGCAAACAAGTTTATTAAAAGGACAATACTAACACACCTACTGAAGTATAATTCCAATTCGTGGGCATGGACACATCACACGACACTAGTAGACACACAATGCTGGCAAATATAATCAGACCACGCTCGACGACATGCGACTATGGATACACTTACAAGTTACAAACACCAACATCATAGGCAAACTTTTTTGGGTAGCGTTTGGGGGGAATAAGAAATTTCATCTTCTTGCCAGAAGAAAGTTGATCACCGAAAATTCTAAATTGCTTAATGAAATCAATATTACTAAAAAAAGTACTACCTCACTTTTTGAAAGTCTCACTCACTTTGATCATTCTATGAATTATTGACTTATAGAATATAAAAAATTAGCATATGAGATCTTATTAGATTTTCCACGTAGTATAAATTTTTTAAATATTAACTTTTTATAATTTTTACTTATACATAGCATAATGAGGATATTCATGGTCAAAGATGTTTATTGGATACTATACAAATGCAAAGTGAGTCGAACTTTTATTATATTGAATAATCATTAGTGTAACTGCTTTTAAAGTTTGTACCAGTTAGTCAAAAAAGGACACTAGCATAAAAAAATCTTTAAAAGACTACCTTTTGATTTAATTTGAATTATCGTGCATCAATTATTCCTTTTCTACAATCTGTCTATCTAACCACTGTTTTAGATCACGCTAATTATGTATTTGATGAGATTTTAATGATTTAAATAATCTACTTCCTCCGTTTCAATATAATAGTATCATATAGAATCAATCACATCTATTAACTATTACTAAAACAAAACATTGATGATGTCATCAATTTCTTAAAGTGCTTACGTGTCAAACTCTCATAAAAAAAATTTCCTCTAATTTTTACCTATGATGTCATTTTTTTTTTTTTTTTTTTTTTTTTTTTGGTCTTTTCTAGGTAGAAACTAGGACAAATTAGGTGTGAAATTTGAATTTGACATCAATATTGTTGTATATATACTCCACACTACTTTTGAATATTCATAATACAACAATATTATATAGACATAGATATTGGAAGCTAATTATACACTTTTTTTTTTTGAACAAATTAATACACATTTTATTTTTTTTTTAATAGTAAATACACATTTATTTAGCTTCCACTCTAAACGTATAAGCTTAATGAATTATACATTTATACAACATTAATATATTTAATCTAACCATCATTTTAGTATATTTTTTAATAACATAGTAAATATTACATTATGATGCAGCATTTTATAACTATTTTTTTTTATTTTTATTTTTATTTATATATATATATATTTATATAACAATTTTTAAAAAAAAATAAATAACGAGCCAAATCATATTAGAAAGTTATCAACAACAAAAGATAAAAAATTACTAATCAACCACCGTGCAACGCACGGGTACTAATCTAGTAAAATAATAAAAGAAGGATTTTGGAATATAACATTAAAGTAAAAAATAATTCATAAATAGTTTTGCCTTATTAAAATTATTGATTTTTCTAAGGAAAGTATTAGCCATAATTGCATAAATTAATGGAGTAATTTCTTTACTTTGAGTCATGTCATCAATTCACAATCAATTAATTTGACCAAAAAAGAATTTAATATGTATAAAATAAGAAATAAAAGCTAAGTTAAAACTTAAAAGTGAAATACATTCAATATGAGTAGATTTTTTTTAAACGCCCAAAATAGTATATGAGACTAATAAATTGAAACAAAGGGAGTATCATTTAAGAATAAAATTTTTAGTTACTAAGTCGCACCTAGTAACAAAGACTGAGAGTTTGTGTATAATAAGGTCGTGTGTTTATTTGCAATGCTCAAATAACTCATCCGATCTAGACAAAAAATTAATAAAAAATAGTAAAGTGTAGTATGTAGAGTTAGTTGTTAGAGATGCGATATCTTACGTATTACTCCATTTATTTTTAAATACTTATTTCATTTCTATTTTTTGCATTATTCATTTGTACTACTTTGACTAAAGTTTGTGATTTATAAATATATCGTTGTTTAAGATATCTAAGATACGATCAAATCGATCTCTAACAAGAGTTGTTACGTTAAATACGTACCAGTACACCAAAGGAGAAGCCAGCAATAACGGAGTTCTCGACCGAGAAGGCGGCGAGGTCAAGGGTGTTAAGTTGACCGGTGACGGTGATGGAGATGGCGCCAAGGGAGTACTGGCAAGTACGCATAAAAGTAGATGGTGCGGCAAGATACATGGTTTTCTTCAACTCCATACAAAACACATTGAAAAACATTTTTGGACTTGTAATTTGTGGAATATCCTCCTCTTCATAATGATCGCCTATAATTCTTGTTCTTAAATTTTGTGTTACTGTCTGATCATCATCGGTAGCGGCAGCGGCAGCGGCAGCGGCAGCGGCAGTGGCGGCGGAAGAAGATAATAGGGGCTGATTGCCACTGTTATTATCCATTATTGCTAAAGATGGCCGAGGAGGGTGATGGTTGGTAGATTGGTAGAAAAGAATATTAAAAAGGACTACTTATAATATTGTGTCGCGTTAATTTTTTTGAGGGAATATTTATTGTGTTGGATAGATATAGATGAAATGTCACTTTATTGTTTACACTATTGGGAATTTGGGATGGCACATTATTTAGCTAGATAATAAGTGTCCAAAACATTGCTGCCAAAATATAATAATTGTCCAATATGGCAATATAAGATCAATGCATTGATTGCGTCATTAATGGTGATAAATGAATCCTTTAATACGGAGTAATATTTGTCCACTTCACTATTTTAAATCGATAATATTTTTAAATTAACCCGATTTATATTAGTTTATTGTGCACTACTAATATTAAGGTCACTATGTTTGAATGTCATCTGTATTTTAATTAAGGTCGTTATATTGATAAAAAGATCACTATGTGAATATGAAAGTTATTGTGCTAGAATGAAGGTCATAAAAAATTAATATATTTTATTATGAAAATTTTAATACATTAGTTGATATAAATAATAGAGATCATTATGTTAAAATTAAAGTCAATATTTTCAACCTAACATGGGTTGGTACGTGTAGGCAGGGGCGGATCTAAGGGGGTTTATTGAACCCACAGATTTTTTGAAAAAAAATTATAATTTTTTTTTTTTTTTTTTGGTTCATAAAGCATGAAAAACGGATATATACAGTTGATGTGCGTACATGACAGTTGAAAATTAGTGGAGCTCAGTGGTTTTGGTCTGGATCATTAGATGCACTTTGGGCCTTTGGTTTGTTAGATTCAATTCGTCTATAAAAATGCTTTAATGATATCAACTTTCTTTAATTTTTACAAAAATATAATATATTTAAGTTCTAAAATTTTACAAGCGTAAAATCCTCAACGTTGCAATTTAAATGACTGGGGGGCTATATCTTATTTTGTAATTAACGATACCGAACCCCCACTTCTGAATTCCTGGATACGCCACTGCGTGTGGGCTTCAAGCCCGCAATATTATTGCGAACCAAGTCCACACATCTTTTAATAAATGTCATTGTATTAAAACTAGAGTCACTACGTTTAACATAGTGTTAGTTAGTACATGTCTAACATCTGGACCTAAGCTCCATAAATAATATTCCGTATTATGGTGAACTGGAACCATGGAAGTATTTTCCATTATCACTAGAGAAAAAAGCACAATTAAAACATAAATTTAATACACAAAGTATATATTAAAATTTCTATATTTATGTAATATGAGTAGTTAGATTGTTAGGGTCTGTTCACATTTACTGAAGTGAGCTGAATTGAAGTGAACTGAATATTTTATGAGAGAAGGAAATTACGAGTTGAACTGAACTGAACTGGACTGAAATTAATCTAAAGTGAACAGGCCCTTAGAGTACGGGGTATATGATAGTATTGTTCCCGAAATTCCTAAAAAAATATTTTATTTTCAACTTAGGTGTTCTGAGGAAATTTCCACACCCAAGATATATTAATATTTTCAAATTGATGGCCACTAGACTAACTCACTGAGAATTTACTAGTACTTAATTATTATTACGTAGTATTTTTTAGTAATTGATTTAATTTTGTCTAAAAATTAAGATTAAGATTAACAACCATTAAAAGACCTCAAACCAAAATTTTATCTATGTTAGAAACATTCATAAGCAATACATTTATACAAACCAAGAACCAGTAAAAATCGCCTGGTTCAAATATCAAACATTATGCAAAGTAATTAATTTTGTTACTTTATTTACGAGTAATTTCTAGAGTTCCTATGATTTCCCTGCATCTGTGATCAGAAATCACATTTTCCTTGATTATATCTATGACTATTTTAGAGCTTGACCAAATGAAGTTATTATGTGGGCCCAATTCGGTAAATACTGAAATTATCAAAATACCCTTAAAGCAAGAATATTCAAGAATTGTACACATCATGCATATTCTCCTACAAATATTGGTCTACATAAAACAATCAGGTAGTACCAAGCTAAGATTGGTGTAGTGGTAAGATTGCCACCTTCCAACCTTGAGGTTGAGCCGGGGTTCAATCTCTATTAGAGACACTTTCAGGGTAGGGATTTCTTACCCTTCTCCCTCACTCTTAAAGTGTCCGACCCGTTAAAGTACGGTCAGTATTGACTTGATTGTCGAGAGGGCCTTTCTCGAAAACACTCCCGGGTATGTAGTTGACTCTCTCTGCCAGACGAGTAGTCTAGGAATTCTGTTAACATCAGATTCCTCTTTGTTCTAAGAAAATAATCCTAATAACTTAAAATTTGATGAAAATCCTAAGAGATAGATTTGGTATATATTCATCTAATATCCTCAACACAATTTGATCCCATCATCTATCTCTAACCTATCTAAGTTATATCTTATAATGCGATTTATACGACTAGGGAGTTAGGAGGGTATATATATATATATATATATATACTTCCTCCGTTTTCTTTTAGATGCAACACATACTTTTTCACGATATTTAAGAAATGTGGGGTATATATATATATATATATATATATATATATATATATATATATATATATATATATATATATATATATATATATATATATATATATATATATATATATATATATACTTCCTCCGTTTTCTTTTAGATGCAACACATACTTTTTCACGGTATTTAAGAAATGTGGGGTTCACATGATATAATACACTTTAAAATGGGATGAGTGGTTGTTAGGAGTGTAATTTAGTGGGCCATGTGCTTTAAATAAGGGAAATAGTATAGTTTTTCCCTAAAGTAACTTTAGTGTTGCAAGTAAAAGAAAACGGAGGAAGTATATATTACAGAATCACTATTCAAGTCAAAAAGAAAAAAAATACAAAGTGATTTTTTTCAACGCTCAACAAAACAGTAACATGAAAGAAGGATGGCGTTTAGAATTGAGCATAGAATCAGGCAAAGCCCTAAAATATCCAGCTTGGATCCGAGCACAGAGGCTTGGTCGGCAAATATGTACCTACGCTGTAGTATCGTTAGAGGGCCCGACTCCTCCGGTTTATACTCAGATTGACAAATGTGGTGGTTCGAACCCAAATTGGAACTGCAAGTTTTCGTATTGTGTGAGCAAAGATTTGTTGTTTGATAACCCAACCAAAGATTACTTAATACCAATACAAATTTATTGTGCTGCTTTAGGGTTCATGACTAAAGATTGGCTCATGACAGCAGAGTTTTGGAGATGAAGGACATCCCTATTGATAAATGTGGCTTCTTCTGTGATCTAGACTTATATCTTTTGAGAAGGACCGCCTACAAATGCAGCACATGGGTGGATCAACATCAAAGCGAGCGGTTAGGGAACAAAGGGAAGTAGCTTCGAAAATAGCTAGGAATTGCACCGAATGCTCGATTTGCTTGGAGGGATGGGATAAAGATGTATCCGAATTGGAAGAGCAAAGTATCCGGGTTTTGAAGACATGTGGTCACATATTTCACAAGGATTGCTGGCTTTCTTGGTGTAAAGCGGCCATCTAGATCTCTTGTCCTAATTGTCGTGCCGAGGTGCATCAATTGATATAGGCATAGCCCCTCTTTAGGTTAAGGTTGCGCCAGAATTCGTTTTCAAAGTGTCACACCATCTTCCTTTGATTAAACAAACACATTATTCATTATATTTGTAGTTATTGAAACACTTATTTTACAATATAGAGTACACGATAATATTGTTTCCGAGCTAGAGTCAAATTCCTAATAATTATTTTTAATTTATTTTATTTTCAATGTAAGTGTTCCGAGGGAATCTTTACACCCAAGTTATATTTAGTGAGGATTGATGACCACTAGCCTGAGTAATTAATTTTGTTATTTATTGATTTGTTTTTATTCTAACAGCATAAATTCTTTTGTGATTTAAAAATAAAGCATGACGATCAAGCAGAAAAATTGCATGCAACATGCATGTTCTGCTATTGACTTTCTTTAATTTCTAGAGTTCCTATTATTTCCCCGCACCTGAAGTACTCTCTTTGCATTGTCCCTTATTTTTTTTCCCCATCGTAAATATATGTGTTAAACTTTGAAAACTTTGACCGTGGATACTCATTAATTTATACACCCTTCATCCCTTTATTAGATTTCTATTTCTAGTATTTATTCCTCACATAATAGAGAGAAGTAGAAATCCAATTAAGGGACGGATGGAGTAAGTGATAATATTTTCACATGAGATCTTGTTTAAAACGTTTCATTAAATATTTTATTAATATTATACTTGTACGGGATAGTGCCGACACTGTCAAGAGTTAGCTGCACATAAACATTTTTTTTACCGCTAATCAAGTCTTGATTAGCATACCGGCTTAACATCCATGTCGGCCTTTTTTTGGCCACGTAGGCACCTTCTGCCTACAAGGTCGGTCTGCCACCTATGTTAATAGGTGGCACCAGCTTGGTTACTTTTCTATAAATACCCAAGCATATTTTCATTATAAGGTAGGATCTCTATCTCTCTTTATATCTTTATTATCTCTTTCACTCTCTAGAAACACTTTCTTACCTTCTCATTTATTCTTCTCATCAAAATTGCTAATTTTAGCATCAGAGCAGTTATTCCCGGATAACCCCCGGGTTAGCTAAATTGTGTTGACTGTGTAGGAGCTGAATTGGGCGGTAAACCTTTACCAACCCTGAAGGATTAATGGAACCGAAGCTCACCCGGAACAATTGACGCTATAAGGAGGGGATAGTAATAACTTCTATCGTCCAAAAGACCTCCGACAGTCATGAAAGGAAATCATAACACCAGCACTTGAAGTCGAAAATCGCAATTATGACAGCGGCATTTTTAATGCCGGTACAAGCAAAACCGTGAACAATGCACCTGAAACCGTGGTCGAGGATGAAACTCATCTCATTCAAAAGGACCTGGAAAACATGCTGATAACGCCTGAGCCTAACCAAGCCCCAACCCTGGACCCTCTGGAGGGGTTCACCCCGGAGGAATTAGAAAAAACGGCCAAGGTCATGCGAGCGATGTCCACGAAGAGAAAGGAAATAGCTGACATGACCGTGGGTAGGGTAGCAGAAAAAGGGGGGCCGTCAGCGCCCGTGTTTGTTAACCTCGAAAGCTAGTTTGATTGGGTAGTAGCACAACCTCAACCCCGGCTGCAACCCCAACCTTGGCCGCAAACTCAAGAACTGGTTGCACCGACAACGCACCCAATCTCCCAGGGCATACAGATAGGGGATTAAGATTCTTATCAGCATGAGGACAGTAGTGGGCCGCCAAGGCACATAGCGAGGGCTGTAGTCAGGCCCAGAATATCCCCATTCACTCAGGAGTCCTTGATCAACAGATGGAAAAAATTAAAATGCCGTCATGCTCATATGACGGCAAAGGGGATCCCAAGAGATATGTGGCAGCCTTTGAAAGCCACATGTTGCTATATACCGGTACGGACGCTGTGTGGTGCAAAGTTTTTTCTACAATGCTAACTGGGGTTGCCTTAGATTGGTTTTCCAATTTAGAGCCCGGTTCTGTTGATTGCTTCGAAACTTTGGTAGAGTTGTTCACCGGCCAATACATAAGCAACAACGTGAGGCAGAGAACGTCGGGGGAGCTGATGGCTGTCAGGCAAACAAAGGAGGATTCACTCAGGGATATCAGTAGACGTTTCAATAACGAAGCTAATACCATACCAAAGCTACAACAAGAAATAGCGGTGATGGCTCTAATGAATGATTTTTGAGACAGTGACTTCAAAAGGTATATGGCACGGAAATCCTTCCCGAACCTAGGTACGACATTCGGCAAGGCACACGAGCACATAAAAAGTGAAGAACTCTTGAGATCTAGCAGCCATCTAGTACCCGCCGAACTGTCTCGGCGACAAAATGACAACGTAGCGTTCGATACTCGTGCCGAGGGAATGAGTAGGCCGCAGCAGCAAAGCTAGCAAAGGGCGAATAGACCTGGCAAAGGGTTGGGCAGGTACAACAGTTATACACAGTTGAATGTACCTAGGGCTGCGATATACTCGGTTAATCAGAATAGAGAAGACTGGAACCCTCCAGCGCTAATGAAAACTAAAGGTCGAGATGTGAAAAAATATTGTATGTTTCACAAGGACCTCGGCCATTATACTGAAGGGTGCATCCAACTGAAAGAAAATATCGAGGACCTCATCAAGAAGGGGCACTTATCACAATGTCGAGCCCAAGCAGGATCGAGTCGACAGCAACCCCAGCAGCCAAGGCAAACTTACCGAAAGCAAGGAGATTCATCCATGCAGGATGATACTTATTGACAAAGTCACACAGAAATGTACCGACAGGGCAATGCACCATCTGACCATACAATAGATGTCATTACCGGTGGAACGGTGCACGGAGGTTCTGTGAGCGGGGCAAAAAAGAGTCTGTCGGAGTATAAGCATATAGTGAACGCACTGGGAATCGAAGAGCGACCCAGACCTTCTAAAATCCCTTCTGTGTCTTTCTCGGAAGCTAACGTCAAGGGTGTAGTTTTCCACCATGATGATCCATTGGTATTGATATTTACGGTCAACGGAGCCGATATCAAGCGGGCATTAGTAGACGGAGGAAGCTCCGCTAACATCCTGTTTGCAAGGGCATTTGATGCAATGAGGATAAGCCAGGAATACTTGACGCTAGTGTCCTATCCTATTATTGGCTTTAATGGATCTACAGTTAGGCCAGAGGGTAGCATCGCTTTACAAGTCAGAATTGGTGAGGGTGCAGCAGCTAGGGATGTTATGACGAAATTTCTGTTAATTGATGTACCATCAGCATACAACGCCCTTGTCGGCATAACTCTGATCCACGACGTGCAGGCTGTAGTTTCGACGTACCATTAGACAATGATGTATGTATCTAATGTCGGCAGGACAAAGCACGTTAGAGGAAGTTAGACCATGGCCAGGGAGTGTTATGTGTCGGCGCTGAAACAACTGAGCTAACAATCCATCATTGAACATGCAACTCAGAAAATAGAGCGAACTCCATTCACACATGACTTGGCAATGGAGAATTTTGATACTTGGCAGGTGAATATTCCTCGCCCCTCACCGCAAAGAGAAACTTCCAAAATCGAACTGCAGCCTGGTGTGCCGGGAAGAGTAGTGCAAGTTGGATCTGATATGGATGTCGACAAGAGATTCCATTTGGTGGAACTCCTATGGGAAAATGCAGATGTGTTTTCCTTCTCCGTAGATGAGATGTCGAGGACTCACCTTGAAGTTATGGTGCATATATTAAATGTTGATAGAATGGCAAGGCTGGTTAGGAAGAATAAACGAAACTTCTCGACAGAAAAGATTTAAGCTATACAAGCAGAGGTCAACAAGCTGCTAGCGGCAGGGTTTATTGAACCTTGTACATATCCTAAATGGTTAGCAAACGAAGTTATGGTGAAAAAACCGTCAGGAAAGTGGAGAATGTGCGTGGACTTTACAGATTTGAATAAAGCTTGTCCGAAATATTGCTACCCACTACCCAGGATAGATAAGCTGGTAGACTTAACTTCCGGCAATGCTTTGTTGACCTTTATGGATGCCTTTTCAGGATACCATCAAGTCATTAGTTTGTATGAGCCCGATAGAACCAAAGCGGCCTTCATCACTGATGCTGGCGGTACTGTTATAAGGCAATGCCATTCAGGCTGCGAAACGCGGGAGCAACATACCAGAAGCTGGTAGACAAAGTCTTTGCGAACCAGCAGAAGGGAAGAAATGTAGAAGTATATGTTGATGACTTAATTGTAAAAAGCCAATTGCCGCAGATCATGTTGCAGATCTAAGGGAAACCTTTGAAACCCTTCGGCATTACCAGATGAAGTTAAATCCAGAGAAGTGCGTCTTTCAAGTTCGGTTAGGGAAGTTCTTGGGGTTCATGGTCAGTGAAAGAGGAATAGACGCAAACCCAGATAAAATTGAGGCTATCCTTAGTTTACCACAATCGAAATCGATAAAAGATGTACAAAAGCTTACCGGTCGTATGGCAGCGCTAACAAGGTTTATCAGTAAATCAGCTGATAAAGCCTTGTCGTTCTTTGTGGTATTACGCCAGAACAAGACGTTTGTTTGGGGTTAAGAACAAGCAAACTCATTGGAGGTGGTGAAGAACCATCTAAGGTCCTTACCAACAATAGCAAGGCCATAACAAGAAGAGACACTACTAAAATTCGGCGATTTTACGACTGTCTTATTGCGACTGTCATAAAAACGGTCGCAATTAATATTAGTTACGACCGTTACATAGCCTGTCGTAATTTTCATTAATTGCGACTGTTTTTCATATTATTGCGGCCGTTATAACGGTTGTGACAATTAGGTGTGTTTTTTTAAAAAAAAAATAATTACGACCGATCTGATTGTCGTAGAATTTTTTAATACAAATTAAAACAAAGTCGTTCTTGCTTTTTGAAAGAAAGGGAAAGGGGAAAGAAGAAACAGAGAAGAAGGGGGAAGAGGGAGAACAACGAAGAATGAAACAAGCAGTTGCTAACTCCGCCGTTGTTCCCACCAACGAGCTAACTCCGGCCGGCGACGCTACACACAAGTATGTCATTTTATTTTTTTTATTTTATTAATTTCGTTACTTTGTGCGAAAACCCTAACTTTGGGTCGCAAATCAACCCCCCACGCAGACCACCGCCGCCGGATTCCCCTCCTGCCTGTCCCTCCTTTGTTTTCAGACGGCGGTACTCAGGTAAGTTGCTGTTTTATTTTTTTGAAATTTAGTTAATTTGGGCGAATACCCTAAATTTGGATCACAAATAAACCCCTTCGTAGGCCTACCATCGCCGGTTTCCTCTTCTATCTTAGCCTCCTACGTTTTCCGTCGACTGTTGATGAATCACATTTATATATGATTTATAAACATGTTTATGTTAAGTTTATAGTGGATTTTTAGGACTTTTAGTCGCTTTTTAGGTTTCATATGCATAAGTTGTCTGTTTTGTACTCTATTATGCCTCGTTTGTGTTTTCTTAATGTTTTAGATAGTTTATCATAGATTTTGATTATTGATTTCTCTAATTTATAGTGTTTTTATTGTTAATCTTGCAACCTGATCAATTGTTTGATTAATTATTATTGTTAATAAAAGTTTGAATCGAATTGAAATATCATACTTTTATTAGAGGCTTACCTACAATAATTAGCAATTCTGATTATGTTAGCGTGTAATACCCCGTATTTTTATTGTATTTTATAAATTATTTACTTATTTATAAAGTATATTTTTGGGTCACCTTGTTTTAATTATGGGAATTAAATAAATTGAGTTTTTAATTTGATTAATACTCACTCTACCAAATTACAATTATATATATATATATATATATATATATATATATATAACAAGCCCAATCATTCTTTTATTTATTTGGGCCAATTGTTTCTCCCTCCTATCATCTTTTATGAAGCCCAAATATCTTAAATCTACCCTACTCTATATATACTCCTTCAATCCCAAAAAATTTTCCCACACAAGAGGTTAGTCTTACTTTTCTTTTCTCTTTATTTTCTTTATCTTATTTTCCTTTAATTTTCTTTTCTTTTATTTCTTTTTCTTTTTCTTCTTTCTTTTCTTTCCCCTTCATCCTTCCCGTAAAAACAAGCAGCCCCACCCCCTGCTGTCCGGCCAGCCTCGTCGCCGGCCTGCCACCTGCTGTCGCCGGCGACCTGCCGGTGGTCGCCCAAACTGCACCGCCGCACCACCTTTCTTCCTCCCTTCTCTCTCCTCTTGTTTTAATTATTGTTCTAATAATTTATAATTTGGGTTTTTGATTTTAATTGTTTAAATATGATTAGTATGTTTTATAATTATGTTTTGATAATTAAAGATTGTAAATTTTAGAGTGTGAAGTGTTTTAATTTCAGATTTTATAAAGCATTGAAAGTTAGGGTTTTTATTATTAAAGTATTGATTTTTAGGGCTCTAACTTGAAATTAATTTGGGGGTTTTATATACCCATTGATTGGAAGTATTAATCAAGCTTAAAGATTGAATCTTTATGGAGTTTTGATGAGTTTTTAATTAAACTATAATGCTGGAATTTTTGCCCAAAGTACTACTTTTGATGGTTTTATGAAAAGGGTTTAATTACCCAATAAAGAAGAGTTTAATTAGGGGTTTTGAAATAAATTTTCAGATTATTTTAAGTAGTCTAAAGTGAGTTTAAGTTGCTGGAAATTGTGTATACAAGGGTAATTAATTTAGTATTATTGTGTATACAAGGGAATTGTTGTAGTGTTTTCGGCCACTTTAAGGGCTTTATTGAGGTACGTTTGCGTACTTAGCATAGTTATGTTGATGAAGTAGCATGCTAAATGTGTTTGATTAATTAAAAATAGTATCATGCTAGGTTTGGAATGAAAATTTGTGATTTGGATGTTATTAGTGATTCAATTGAGAAGCATGATTTACTTGTGATGAGTTATTGAATGGAAATTTATAGTTTGGAATATTATTTATGAACCACATGTTTATTTATGGCTTGATAGAGAGCATGTTTAATCAAACTAATTGCTTAATTATGTTTGGAATATTGAAAAGGAATTTTATTATGGTTCATATAATTTTTATTGATGCTTTAAGCATGAGGAAGGAGCTATATAAGTGTCTATGTACACGAGGAATAAATTGTATGTTGGTGCCTTTGTGCACTTAAGGTGTTTTTAACACCGAGGGATAGGATTTTTGGCGCTTTATGCGTTTAAGGTGTCTTTGACACTGAGGTAGAATTAAAAAGGGCTCAACATTAAATATTATGTGGTCACTAAATATTCAAGAATAATTAAATTGGTATATTTGTTGATTGAATAATTATTGATGATTGAATAGTTATGCTTTGAGAGTCATCACCAAGTCTAATAATATGTAAATAACGTAAAGTGAAAGAGATTAAGACCAAAACTCTTGGAACGTATATACCTTGAGTATGAACATATGGGGGGAGTTATGTGACTTTATATTTGATCATAAATTCTAACGGAGTACAGGACGTTGTATATTCCTTTTTATTATTATTATGCGCTGGAATTCCGCCACCTATGTGTGGCACAGGTTTGTCGCTGGCACAGTTAGCTCCCGTGTCAGTTAACCTCAATTTATTGGGGGAGGTATAGTTGGAAACCCGTTCGATGCGTAATCAACGCTAAATGAATTATTTAGTGTCTAGTTAAAGTGTCTTGTCGATTGTTGTGTGTGCTTGTAAACAGGTGCATTGAGGTAAGTGTGTGTTGATAGGTGAAAGCATGTTAGTGTGTTTAATTACGCTTATGTACTCAGCTTTGCTGATTGTGTGTGTTTGTGTGTTTGGCCATGTCTTTATCTTGGCCCTATGATGACCCATTTTTAATGGAGAGTAGTGGGGACAAGTGGAGATAATATTTTCAGGTGTTGAAGCATATTCATGACGGGGTGAGTGAAGAGCGAATCATGCTAGTTTCTATTAGTTGTGATGCGGTTTATTGCTTTCAAATATTATATTATGTTACGCTTATGAGACTAACACAAAGGTTTTCGCAATTTAATTGGTTTTGATAAGGGCCTTCAATGGTTCCAAGTTGTAGGTTGATTTTATTTGACTTCGTTTGACTTTGGTTTTAACTTTACTTTCGTTTGGTTGACTTTTAAGTTGACTCGTTTTGAATGGTTTTGATTTAAGTCTTCCGCTGTGTGTCTTTGATAATTGCCTTAGTCGTTCTCACGGTGGCGGTAATGTCTTAGATATTCCTAAATCGTATTTTAAAGAGTAAAATAGGTATTTTTAAAGGAAAGGAATTTCTAGGGTGTTACATAGCGACCGAACTACATTGTGATAATTAGGAGAACGATACATTATTTCACATATATCCTTAGATATTCTTCTAGTCTTATTTGTGGAAAAAGAATAATATATGAGGTGTTTTATTTCCTTTATGCAAGTTATGCATTAACACAAGGATCTTTACCTAAGATATGATATTTTATGTCACGAAATGATTTATTTCCCAAGGACTATAAACACACCCACATTTTTCAGGATTGAATAAATAGTTTTTCACTATATTTTTGAGACATTTATTGAAAAGCTCAAAACACTCTTGGAAAACATCTCGTCAGTTTAGTAATTGTTTATGCACATATCTTGCTACGAATAAATTGTGTGTTACCTTTGCTTTGTGAGAAAGGGTTATTAATTGTTTATGCACATATCTTGTTATTTAAGGGGATGTTCGGTGTAGTATTTGAATCAGTAAGGGGTTAGTAATTAGACAACAATTGTAAATTTAAGTGCGAGTAATTATGAGTTCAAGTACAAGTGACACTATGAGTTAGGCCGTGTGGATATTGTTTAAAAACATTTAATATTATTGTGAATCTCAAGTACGGCTTATATATGTTGAAAATAGTAAATCTAATAATTTTAACATAGTAACCTATAATATTAATTAAAATCAATATATTAAAATTTTCATTTTAATAAATTAACCTCTTACAACATGTAGAATAGCACATGACTTTGATTTTAACACAATAATCTTTATTTTAACATAGTGACAATTTTTTTTTGTTAATAAAACGATCATAATGTCTCTAATATTTGTGGTCTACTAATGTGAACCAAGTCTATTTAGATGTTTACCATAAATAATGTACGAATTTTGTCTTTTTATTTCATATTATTTTTTTTTACCATAATTGATCAAGACAAAAGAAAATTGGCAATCTATCATTTCAATCTGGTTCTTGGCTTCTTATCCTTCTAAATGCTAAAAATAAAAAAAAAAAAAAAAAAAAAATTGAATTTATTGTTTTTTTTAGCTAGAGGACCATATTTTGGATTTATTGAATTGTTCTAATGTGTTGGATTTGTGACACATATACACAACAATATACTGAATATAAATAGGCAAAGTAAAAGTGAAAAAAAAAAGATGAGACAAGGATATAGATTGGCTAATACACACCTTCCCTTACATAAACCTCATGTACTCTCTTATGAATGAAATTACTTGATGATTTTGCATACGCCTTATTGTATGTACATCCCAAAAAAAAAACCGGTGGTAATTTCAAAAGTTGGGATATTTGTAGGTGAATACCAAATTTCCTAATTTTTATAAGGAACTCTTTATTGAATTCAATATGTTAAGTATTTATTATATTCGATTTCTTTTATAAATGACGAATGATTTTTTATTAATGAATTACTTTTACAATTAATAAAAATTTTACAATTTTACTAAATATAATTGAAAAATATAAATTAATAATCAAAATAGGGCAAAATAGCAATTGTTTATAAAATACAAAAGTGAGAAACATTATAAAACAGAGGGATATCCATTCAACATTGGTGTGTTAGCCTCAATGGACTTGTTATAAATAGGAAAATTTGTTAAAAACAATCTTATAAAAACCAAATTTTGTTGAAAATCATCTTATAATTTTTTTTTTTGTCAAAACACACCTGTTTTAAAATTTTTTTTGTCAAGGCACACCTGTTAAAATTTTTTTTTTTGTTAAGTCCCACCATTTCTTCGGGTTCCGACTAATTACGTACATTTCCGACATTTTGACTAACATGTGCACCTCACGTGACCAACTTAACTCTACTTTTCTTTTGATTTTCCCCCATATCATTTCCCTTCCCCCTCTTCGTCAATCCTCTTCATCATACTTTGGTTTTTATAGCCTTTTATATATATAATTGCACGGAAATGTAAGTGACCAAGGGAGAATGAATGAAGGGGGGGGGGATAATAGAAAAGTGGGGTTAATTAGATCACGTGAGGTGCACATGCTAATCAACGCCGAAGATGTCAATTGATAGGCGAAATCTGAAAAGTGGTGGGATTCAACAAAAAAAGAATTTAAAACAGGTGTGCTTTGAAAAAAAAATAATAATTATAAGATGGTTTTCAACAAAATTTGGTTTTTATAAGATGATTTTCAACAATTTGTGTCAAAAAAAAAAAAAAAAAAAAAAAAGAAGATGATTTTCAACAAATTTTCCTAAATATATAGTAGTATGATTAAGCACAAAAATGTAATAACAGCCATATTATTGTTTTATTATTAATCCAAGGAGGAATTTGTTCACATTAATTACATAGCATGGAACAAACACTGGCAAAATTATAAAAAATTAAACATCACATAACTTGTGAAGTGTGGGTAAAAGCTTTTCTGAAACGATAGGCAAGATTAACATCATCATTCATGCCCAAAAGTCCGTTCTCATAGGGTCCAGCAAGTTTGCATAAGACATTGTCACAATAGAATATCTGATATTCAAATGGTTGGACATAAAAAAATGGTCCTGTAATACTGAATGCAGTCGGCCCGAGCGACTGAGTAGTACCTGCAGCCACATAGATATGTCCGGTTGCATTATCCGTGATTAATCGCCACGCTAGTGGTTTCGTGCAGGTGGTAGTGACGTTGGTTAAGTAGAATTCAGTTGGACCAAATGGAAGGTACTTTGAGCTTATTGGAGAAGTGATTTTGAAAGCGTGGCCATTGGATGAACCATCTTTCTCTTGGGCTATAAAGAGAGGGCATGGTGTGGTCTGTGGTTTTTGGGCAACGGTGAGACCTCCACCATTGGTTCTCTGTGGGATGATGTAATAGGTTCCGCCGTTTAGCAACGGTTCACCATCCTCGTCCCTAATATAAGCAGTCGAGGGCATCGAGGCCGCCAAAGTAGGGAGAGGTACGAGTTGGAGCAAAAGAAGAGTGGTTATTGCAATTGCTGGTGGGAGAAAGGGAGTCATTTTCTTTAGAATTTTTGAGCTTTAGTTTATAGGTTGTTTGAGTGGTATGGGAGAGTAGGAGCTAGTAAGAGTTGGTATTTATAAGAGAAAAAATGTTACCCCCACTGTCACAATGTAGTCGTTACACCAAGATTTTTCTTTATTATATCACTTTGTGTTTATAATTTGACAAATAACTGAGTTTAAAAGAGAAATATATGAAAAGGGACCTTGAAAGTAATCGACTTTTTGTAAAATGACCTTTTAAGTGAAAAGTTGTGAAAAAAAAATATTTAAGTTGTATTATTGTTTTAGGGGGTACTTGGGTGAGTTTTCTTGATGGTCAATGTCGGAGCTCCGACTTTGACTTTCACGTGTTAGTCACGTAACTCAAAAAATTAAAAAAAAAATACAAAGGACATTTGTTTCTCTCTCCTCCTCTCTAATTTGTTAGAGAAAGAGTTAACATATCAGATATAGAGTTCAAACCCTAGAACCAGTTTATCTGCAATTGCTCTCAAATTCCCTTCAATTCACTGTTTAGTGTTCACCAACAATGGCAGAATGTGTAAAAGTTTGGCCCTCCATTTGCAGAGTACATAAGTGATGAATTAGAGAGGAGGAGAGACAAAGAAAGCAAAAGGGAGAAAATGAAAGGGGTAGTTCGAGAATGGAGGGAAATTTGGGGAAGTTTTTTATTATTATTTTTTATTTTTCTTAACTCATTCACGTGACTAACATGTGAAAATCAATGTTGGAGTTTCGGTGTTGACCACTAAAAAACTCAGCCATATACCCCCTTAAAAAAACAATACAACTTAAAAGGTAATTTTTTCACAACTTTTCACTGAAAATGTCCATTTACAATACATAGACCACTAAAAAGGTCCCTTTTCACAAATTTCTCTAGTTTAAATATGCCAAAAAAACCAGTGCATTATATTGCACGGGTTGAAAACTAGTTAATTTATGCTACTTAGGGTATTTTCTAGGGTTTTTCCTAGCCTCCATTATTAGATTTTTTGTTTTTTAGAAGAATCTTTTTACTTTTTTCTCTTTTTTTTCCATCTCATTTATTCTTCTTGATCTCGGTTGTGAATATTTGTAGGGACTTTCACTGGTGTACTAACCGCTGGTAAGCCCCAGAATCTTTTCATTGCATTCAATAAACAGATCTCGATTGCCGATTTTGTGTTTAATTCATATTCTTGGTAAGAATTTAAACAATCATATCAGCATTTACTCCCAAACCACTATGCATTTGGGTATTTTAAGCCGAATTAGAGCTAAATCTCGATCAAATTGCATAAATAGTTACAAATGAAGGTTTTTTTTTTTTTATTCTTTGTTTATATTAGAATTTTTTGTTAAAAACTAACTAATAAAACCCATATTTTGAGAGAAACTACCTCTTAAAAAAATGTTATAATAAACTAAATAAAAAGACAGCCTAACTTTAGGTAAAATGCTATAAAATACTACCCATATCGGATTTCCACTGTTGTTCGGCCTCAAAACACTCTCAAACCACTGCTTTCATTCCCAAAACTAACACAACTTGCTTAAAATTGCCTTACCACCACCTATAACCCAAAAGCTACCACCCCGAAGCATTAATCTACTCTCAACAACTCAAAATATCCTCCAACCACCTCGAAAATAACCTTACCACCTTGAGAAGCAATCATCGTAAAATTAAGTCTAGAAATTCGGTCAAAGGTAGTATCTTACAACATTTTACCTTTTATTAGGTAGTTTCTTACAAAAAAAAAAAGGTAATTTTTCACAAAATTTAGGTTTACTAGGTAGTTTCTCACAAAATTCATCAGAAAATCGGGACTTCCAACATTTTTTCATGTTCGTCAAAATCGAGCTATTTTTTGTAGTGAATTGGAAGGGGACTAGAACCTAACAACCCAGAATTGATCCTTGAATCCGAATTAGTCCTAAGGGTGAACTAGATGGAACAAAAAAGAAAAGAAATTTTTTTGTTAAAAACTACCTTATATACTTCAAATTTTGTGAAAAACTATCTTATAAAAAATTTGTTGTAAGAAACTACCTTATATAAACACTAAATGCGGTAAGTTACTACCATGTGCTTGATTAACAATGAAAGGAAAGCGAAATTAGGGGTTATAAGGGGGCAATGGGGAAATTGGGTGGGAAAAGGATAAAAATATGATTGAAAACGGGTCATTAAGCGTCTCTTATTCAATGCAATAATTCAGCTAAAGGTAACTTCTTATAACATTTAGTATTTTATAAGGTAGTTTCTTATAACATTTAGTGTTTTATAAGGAAGTTACTTACAATAATATATATATATATATATATATATATATATATATATATATATAAAGGGGAGTTTTTTCCCGAGTTTTTAGAGAGCCACGTAGGATCTAATTTTTTCAGCGCGCCATGTAGGATTATAAATCTTAGTAGTAGCCAATTAAATAAGAGATTATTAATTTATTTTAGAATTAAATAATTTAAATGTCATGTAAGCAAAATTGGCGAATGAGATTTTTAAGTTTAAATTAATTAAATATTATATATTATCTTTTAATATTAGAAATTTTATATAAATATAAAACAAATTTTAGGCTCATAAATACAAAAAAAAACATTATTTAAAAAAATCAAACAAACCGTGCATCGCACGGGCTTCATCTAGTATTTTTTATAAAAGATAGTTTTTCACAAAATTTGAAACGTATATGGTAGCTTTTCGTATAATATCCAAAAAAAAAAAAAAAAGTATTTATTCTTTATATAGAAAAAATTGGACTTATATCTGTTTCAAAAAAAAAAAAAGAAAATTGGACTTATATCCTTCACTTATTATCTATATATTTCTTGGTTACATTATCCTTAGCTTCAAATTTGCAAGGTCACCCAAGCAGATAAGAATGTTGTTGGCTTGTTACTAATGCTAGATAGAGACCATAGAGTCCAAGTAGCGACATGTACTGATGTCTGATAGTTTTCAATGTACTACACTTGCAGTTAAAAAAAAAAAAAAAAACGTGGATATATTTACCTATGTACTGTGAAGGATTTTTAGACCACAATTTGTGGAGATAGATAGATATAGGACAATAATTTAATTGGAGATACAAACTTGACAGATTTCCAATTCCATTTGAATCAAGCATAAACCACAAGATCCACGCAGAGTCTACCAATCTGAACAAACACGGCAGTAGAAAGACCTTCAAAATTAAAGTGATTTTACCGATATGTCCCTAACTAAATGAATGAAAAATCCAATTGGAAGTACCCTTTCCTCAAGTTTGTATACTTAGTTACGTGAGATTGAATTGCATTCTAAAGTTGTGATATTAAGCTAACTCGCCAAATTTTTTAATTAATTATTCTCCCCCTTTTAATGAGAAGACATTATGTGAGTCTGTAAAACCAAATATAAGTTATTTGAAATTTTATATAAATTTTTGTAATATAATTTTTAAAATTTAGATATAAGCTATTGAACATTTCATATAAACTCTCGAAAATTCCACACAAATTACTCATGATCAAACAATTTTTACTTTGTGCTACTTACAATGGGATATATAAACGACTTAACTACAGATCAGCTAATTCTATTAGACAATATTGATCATTTTTTTTTACTTCCTCCGTTTCTTTTTTGTTGACATGTTTCTATAGTCACGTTTTCCAATGCACTTATTCAATCATTAATATCTTTAATTATCGATAAGTAAATATGTTGAAAAGTTGATATTTTGAAAGTATATAACTTGGCGAATCTAACAAGATTTCACATGACTATATTTTTCATTATGTATAAAGCACAAAATACGGTCAAATGGAGGTGGATGAATAGTGCTAAAATCAAAACGTGTCATTTAAAAAGAAACGAAGGTAGTATTATATATGCAAAGTACAATTTGGAGGCCATGTTTACAAGGAAATAGATGCGTTTAATATCTTCCACCTATTGGACTATCAATTTATCATTTTATCATTCATCTACCCTAATTATTGCTGGTGATATTTTGGAGAACTTGTGGACATCCAATTCCCCATATGTTAAAATGAAATTACTCCTGCTTTATTTATTTATTTATTTATTTATTTTTAATTTTTTTAATGTATTATTTTTTCTTTTATGGGTGATTTTTTTTAAACACATCACTTCTATACTTGGCAACTTTATACTATATCTAATTAATTCTCTCTTCTACTTTAAATTCCACTTAAATTATTTTATTATTTCTCTCTCTTCCATGATCCGCAATTAAATAATAGAAATATCTATTCTCTCACACATATTTTCTCTTTTATGGTTCCATCTTACTTAAACTATAATAAATTATTCACTCACTCACAATATTATACTATTCCATTCTGAAATTAGATCCACTTACTAATCATGGGGTCAAAATAATTATAGGTTTGTTTGAGAAATAGGATTTCATTTGAAATTCTGAATTTGTCCCGATCAACTTGTTTGGAAACATTTAAAATTTGGAATTGGATTTCACACAAATCCAACCCTTTAAACAAATATGTCCATTTTAATGAATTTGAAATCCAATAACAAAAGTTGTCATTTCAAATTCCTTGAAAGTTCATATGTTTATTGTGGAAGCTCGATTTTTTTTTTTTTTTTTTTTTTTTGCCTCATGTACATATCATTCGACTGCCATTATTCTACTCTTGAATGATAATACTTATTATAGTTTTTCTATCCTCCATTAAAGCTTTAAGCTAATTGTTTAAACTCTATCAAGTATAATACACACATCTTTTACTTACATTGAAACAATATCGAGATTAACGATGTTGGCTCCGACGAACATGATGAAGAAGACGAAGCAAAGCAATTTAAGAAAAAAGAAATCAAATTGGGGTAAAAAAAATTAAGAAACCAGGGATCGAAGAAATTGATAAGGAGTATGATTTCATATTTAGCCTAACTTATGGAGTACTAAAATTTATTGAATGTTTTTAATTCTTGAATTTTAATTGCAGATTTTTCCCAAACACTTGGTGAAATTTAAATGTTAGAATATAAATTCTGGAATTTCCCAAACTTGATTTTTGGAATTGAATTTCGAGAATTTAAATTCAAGAATTGAATTCTTTCATTTCAAATGAAATCAAGGTTTTCAAACACTACCTAAAATAATTTTGACCACATTTTATGAGATAAACAATATCAATAAATTAGCATGTGATATCTTATTAGATTCCCCGGCCTTATTGTAAATAATCTATATATATCAAGTTTTTATAATTTTCACTTAGGGCCTGTTTAGATTTACTGAACTGAGCTGAACTGAACTGAACTGATTAGAGATGAACTGAACTCAACTGATTGGAGATGAACTGAACTAAACTGAACTGAACTGAAATAAATATTTTATGAGAGAGAGAAATTAGGAACTAAACTGAACTGAACTGAACATATTGGAGCTGAACTGAACTGATTAGAACTGAACTGAACTGAAATTAAGTAAATGTGAACATGCCCTTATACACAACCGAAGTTATTAATTGGAGCTGAACTGAACTGATTAGAACTGAACTGAACTGAAATTAAGTAAATGTGAACAGGCCCTTATACACAACCGAAGTTATTATTAATCAAAATTATTAATTCTAGAACGTAAAATTGTAAAGTGAGTCGAACTTTCAGGGACGGAGGGAGTATTAATTTTCTAAAACTTCGCACATCACTTAATGATGCATTTTTAAAAAAAACAAAGGGAGTTTTCATAGTGTTTAAAATAGCGGTGTGAAAATCTCATTTGTACGATCGATCTAATCTAACTCGAAAATTACCCAATTTTACCAACACAAAAAATAAATAAATAAAAAAAAAAAAATTCATACTGTAATTAAGTAATCAGATGAAGAGAAATTTCCAAGATGAAATTGTTTTATTGATAAGATCGACAACATACATTATACTTCATACAACCTTGTTTATTATTTATATGCTTAAGACAATGCAACACTTAAGCTTTAATGAAACTTAGAATGTGGAAAAAATCTGGCCTTTTTGGAACTGGACCTAACCACATTATACGGTCGTCATCTGTGGCGACAGAAGCGTCAATAACGCCGCATACGATATCTTCCTTAGCTGTAAACCCATTGATTGTACTACTAGACGGACAATATTCGAGCTGGTAAAACTCCGAACCAGTAATACTTTTCTCTATCTTGAACCAATTAGCTGCGGTCTGAGGGCTCGGGTTTCCAATACCACCTCCAGTAGACAGGAGGAGATTACCGGAGTTGGCGTCGGGGGTAAGTTGCCATGCCCCTTGTGAGCAGACGCTAGACGAGGTGTTGAAGATTATGTTAAGGTCTGAGGAAAGGTGGATGTGTTTTTGTGATGGGTCTGATGGTAGGAATGTTATTGGGGCTTCACCGTACCAGCCTTCGGCTAATTGGGCTACGTATTGAGGGCATTCAGGTTGGTTTGGTTTGGATAACTCGACTAGGCCACCCCCTATTCTGAGTTTTGAAAGTTCAGTGCGGACGTAGTAAGATGAGCCTGCTTCGAGTGGGTTCCCTTCGACATCTAAGACAAGGGAGTCTACGTCGTTGGCGGTTGTGGTTGATGTTACGATTGTAAGAGAGAACATAAGGAGGATTATTGTGGTTGAAAGTTGGGGATATATATCAGCCATTTTTTGGGTTCTGTTCGTTTTTTACTTCTGAAGTTTGAGAAGAAAAAACTAGTGCTCTAGAGCTTATTTATAGAAAATGCTAAGTAAACCAACTCACACGATTTTAATCAAAATTACTTGCCCTTTCCAAAGAAAAAAAAAAAAAAAGTATCACGCAACATATTTAGTGTCTCTTTGTTTGACATATAAATTACTAATAGCTAGGGGTGTTCAAATCAGGATATCCGAAAAGACGGGTACCCAAATCTTCGGATAATTTGAAAGTCGGCCCATGATCTGACCCAAAAAACTCGGGTATCCGGGTTTCGGATACCCGATTTACTCGGGTCGGGTCATCGGGTACCCAAATTTGGTATGATAGTAATTTGATACCCAAAATGTGAAAAATATTTAACAATTTATTAACCAAACTTCACACAATTAGAACAATTTAAGTACAACTAAGATACAAATAAATAATCAATAATACAAACCAATTGAAATTTACAAAGAATTGGAAGAAATGAAATATTTTTATGGAAATTTTGTGAAAAACTACCTATTATAATCCAGAATTTGCGAGAAACTACCTATTAAAAAAAAATGTTGTAATTGACTACCTAAATTTTTAAAAATGTTGTAATTGACTACCTAAATTTTTAAAAATGTTGTAATTTACTACCTTTACGCCGGATTATGAAGGAGTTTGACCAAAATTCTCCGGCATTGACTTGGTCACGTGACACTTGGTGAAAGAAAAGGGTCATTAAGTGTCACGTGATGGTCACGTGACCAAGTCAACACCGAGAACTTTGATCAAACTCCTTCATAATCCGGCGTAAGGTAGTAAATTACAACATTTTTCGAAAATTAGGTAGTCAATTACAACATTTTTTTAATAGGTAGTTTCTCACAAATTCTGGACTATAATAGGTAGTTTTCACAAAATTTCCTATTTTTATTTACATTTTTTTCATAAAATCCTTGAAAACACTCAAATCTCACATTCACTCCTATTTAACTTACACTCCCTAAATTTCTTATCTTCTCTTTCTATTAACCGCCGTGAAAGAAGACGATGATGGGGAGTGAAACGAAGTCTGATTTGTGAGGGACGAAGAGGCGAAACCAGAGATTGTTGGGACTTAGAAGGGTCGTCAAAAACTATGTCGTGGGTTGAGACGAAATTGTGAGGGGTGGGATTGGGTGTGACGTGACGATCTAGAAGGTTCATGAGGGTGCGATTGATTATGCCGATGCTAGTGACAAAGTTGCGGACGATGTCGGGGACAAAGTTGATCTGACAGATGTGATTTTGACACAAGTTTTGAAGGGTAATGAGAAAGAGAGAGGGAGTTGATGAAGAATACTGGAAGGCTCAAGGTCAAGGCTATGTTTTGTTTGTTTGAGGAAGTGAAAAAAAACCCTAAGAGGCTAAGTTAGTGGGCTGGGCTAAGTTAAGGGAGGGATTTTTTTTTTGTTTATTATCGGGTATCCGAGAAACTTAATTCGCGGCCCATGATGACCCACTACAAAAATATGTCCATATAGAAACGAAATTCTAGCGACGAAATTTTATCCGTTTCTAAATTAGAGACGGAATAAAAAAAATCTGTCTCTAAATTAATTTAGAGACGGAATTTAAAAATCCGTTTTTAAATTAGGGACAGAATTAAAAATTCCGTCGCTAAATTAGCAACGGAATTGAAAATCCGTCTCTAAATTAGAAACAAATTTTTTCTCCGTTGCTAAATTAGCAACAGGTTTTTTTTTCCGTTGCTGAATCTAGCAATGGATTTATTTTCCGTTGCTGAATTTAGCAACGGATTTATTTTCCGTTGCTAAATTTAGAGACGGATTTTTTTTCCCGTTTCTATGTTAGCAACAGATTTTTTTTTTTTTTTTTTTCCGTTGCTAAGTTAGAGACGGAATTTTTTTTTCCGTTGCTAATATGAGCGAAGGATTTTTGATTCCGTCTCTAGATAATTTTTTAAACTAATTATTTGAAATATTACATTAGATACGAATTATGTAAGTTAAATTCAACTCTAAACTTGAAACGGATTTTTAATCCGTCTCTAAACTAGAAACAGATTTTTAAATCCGTCTCTAAATTAGAGACGGATTTGAAAATCCATTTCTACATTAGAGACGGATTTTAAATTCCGTCTCTAAACTAGAGACGGATTTTAAATTCCGTCTCTAATATTTCTTTCATTTATTATCAATTATGTGAGTAAAAGTAAACAAATAATATTTGGTATAGTTGGTACGAGTTTCACTATTTGACATTGAGGTCACGGGTTCGACTCCTACTAACGGCAATATTGCGATTGGAGATTCAAGGAAAGTCGAATCAGGTTGACCGAAGTGAGGTCGACCCAAATAGCAGCTCTTTTTTAGATTCAAAATATTTTTTTCCGTTGCTGAATCTACTGAATCTAGCAACGGATTTTTTTAATCCGTTGCTAAAGCTAGCGACAGATTTATTTTTCCGTTGCTAAATCCAGCGACGGATTTATTTTTTCCGTTGCTAAATCCAGCGACAATTTTTTTTTTTTCCGTTGCTAAGTTCAGCGACGGATTTTTTTTTTTCCGTCTCTAAATTCATTTAGCGACAAGGTTTTTACCAACGGAGTGATTCCGTTGATATATCCGTAGGTAGCTATGTCCAGCGACGGATTTTTAGCAATTAGCAACAGATTTCACCTGTTGCTGAAAGGCCAAATTTTTGTAGTGACCTGACCCGAAAAAAAAGAAAAAAAAGAGAGAAATCACCCATCAGGTATTTTGTAGGTCATCGCGTAGTCGGATCGGTTCAATCGGGTCAGGTTTTTTTTAACACCCCTACTAGTAGCTAAGTACAAAATCATGGGGATTTCGATATAAAACATGAGAATTAAATTATAAAGCTATTCCCTTGTTTGTTAAAATTAATGGAAATTCAAATTCTTGTTATACTAATAAGCAATAAAACAGAAATTACTTATCTCTGATGCGTGAATCAAAACTGACAATAGCTGTGTTGTGGCAAACCACTGACCTAAAAGACGATTCTGTGCTACCTCCTGGTGCAGTAGAAAAGAAGCGGTCTCCCTCCAGGATAAGCACGACACCGAAATTTATGTGCACTCACAAACCCGACTGGAATTCAAATACTTGCCCAGATGCTGAAGAACAGTGCTAAGCATTTTAGGGAAGAGAGAGAGGTACGAATTGCTATGTATTTTGGCTGAAGGAAAACCGCGTATTTAAGGAGAGCAATGGCCAGCACAGAAGAAGGTAATGACCAACATAAATTAAGGAAAACGACTAACAATTATCAAGGGAAACAGTTGTAACAGTTAGCCCTTAATCTCCACGATTAATGGAGAATCCCAACAGTCAAACTGAGTGAATATTGTAACTGATTACAATATTCCAAAACAAGGTGAGCAAAAAAAAGGAAATAAAATTTCTCCAATTTGGGTTGAGGTGATTTTGGGTGAGAGGCGATGGGTTGAGGTGGTTTCGGGTGAGAGGCGGTTGGTTGAGGTGGTTTTGGGTGAACGGTGGTGGGTTAAGGTGTATGGTGGGAACTGGGAAGTGCGTGAGTAAAGGGTGGAGAATTAGAGATGGTTTTAGGTGCACTTTTTTCATTTTTTTTAAAAAATTTTAGCGACCGCCAAAAATGGTCGCTAATCTAAAAATTGCAACCGTCATTAAATCGGTCGCAATTATTTATATTTGCGACCGTTTTCACACACTGTTGTTGAAAATAAGAAAACGGTCGCAATTAAATTTGTGACCGCCAATCAGTCGTAATAATGAAATTTTGTGACCAAGTAAATCACGACCACCTTGTTACGACCGTTGACGGTCGCAATTATTTTCAGCAACTGGTTTTACTCTTTTCAGCGACCGAACGGTCGCAAAAACCTTAATTTTTAATTGTGAAAAAAATAAGAGAGACCCACGCTCGCGCATTGCATTCCCCAAGACCCCAAGTCTCGAGGCCTGAGCCTTACCCGGCTCGGCGCGCGTGTCTGTAGTACAACACCCACCTCCAAGTCACTCAACAAGGTAGTGCTAAGACACTCCAATATATAAACAAGGCAAAACCTCTCCTCCCAACCAATGTGGGACTTTTCCCTTTCATTTGTTTTTCTCTTTCTCTCTCGTTGTTTTTTCCAACTCTCTTGTTTTATATCAAGAACTTCCAACGATTCTAACTGTTAGTCAAGCACGTTAATTATAATGAAAATTACGTGAGGGAAGTTCTTATTCACATAAAAGTCAACTATAATGGATAATATTTGAATCCAAATTCTTGAGCTTAGATTTGAGCACAAATTTTCTTGTGTTAATTTTTTTTGATACAATTAATATCATAAATATTAAATTATACTATAATTTAAGATTATGTGAAAAAAATTATAGATATAAACTTACAAAAATATTAATGATAATGGTGATGTTAATTTTAAAAAATTAACATCGCCATTTATCAAATAGTGGAATATAGAATAAAAATGTTTATTTTGGTTTTGGGCGTGTTCGGTGCTAGCTTTTGAGTAGCTTTTAGGTAGCTTTTAGTGGTTTGACCAAGTCAAATCACTACTTGAAAAAAATGTGAGTGTTTGGCAAAGTAATGGTTAGAGTAGCTTTTAGTGGTGGAGGTAGCTTTTATGAAAAGTTAGAAATATTAGCTTTTGAAATTAGAGGTAGCGAGCTTTTGAGGTAGCTGTTGAAAATTTAATCTATAGTTTTAAAAATAAAATGTTGATTTTTATATGTAACAGCTAGGCAACCGCTACTTTACCGAACCCTCATATCTAAATTATTTATCTTCACAGTACAGCTAACAGCTTGTTGACAGCTAACAGCTACATACACAACTCATAGCTATCTCCACAGTTACAACTACCTTCACAACTATATTTTGCTGAACATACCCTTTATGTTTTAAGTAAGGCAATTTTGATTTTTAACACCTCTAAAAAACGACTTATTTGCTCTTACCACCTACATAAAAAAAATAAAAAAAAATAAAAATTATTTTACCACCACATAAAAAAATAAAAGTTGGCTTTTACCACCTATTACTTCCAACTAACTGATTCTGTCCATAAATTCGTTAGTGGGACCTACCATATACACGTGTCACCATATTATTGGGTAGATTTTTTTAAAAAATTTTTTTAAAAAAACCCAGCTACCACTGGATCGACTACCAGCCCCACCACCGGACCGATTACCATCCCCACCACCGGACCGGCTACCAACCCCATCACCAACTCGCCACACAGCAGCTACCGCCCACCGCACAGCCACAACCATTGCGCAACACACACAATCACCGCACAGCCACCGCACCTACAACGCACTAACCACCGCACCACACAACGAACCACCCATAAAGCCGCCTCCTGCCGAATTTCGATCACTTCTAAAACCCTAGCCACCACCAAATTCCCCACTCTTCTAAACCCTAACCACCACCTAACTTTGACCTCTTCCTTAGCCAACACCAAATTTCGGCCGTCCCTAGCCCCACTCGAAATTCCGACCAGCCAAGGTGAGGTGATTCCGCTGCCGGCTAGTTGACATGGAAGATCGGGGGAGATGAAGAAGAAACATCAAAAAGGTGGGCCCTAGTAACGGATTCATGGACGGAATCTGTTAGCTGGTGGTGAAATCCAATTTTTGGAAATTTTGTTGGTGGTAAAATAAAACCTTTTTTTATGTAGGTGGTAAAAGCAAATAAGTCGTTTTTTTAGAGGTGGTAAAAATTAAAATTTTCCTAAAGTAATATACTTAAGAAAATTCTACGTGGAACATGTATATAATCAGATTTTTGTTTTAAAATTGGAACACTTGATAATTTGAACACTTGAGTTTTGTTTATACTAAATTTCGTTAGATTTGATGTGGGATACAGGCTACGGACCAACTAAATTAAAATAAGGAACATTGAATGTGGAATATAATTGACGGAAAATAAAGAGAGAGGGGTGACACGATATGGTGACGCGAAAAATCCAATGAATATGGGTAAAAACCGCGAATGACAATGAGTCTACTAATAATCCAGTATAATACGGGCATAAAGCCAATGTTACAAGTACAATATGTGATTATGTGTATAATAATTGATAACAATAAAGCATGTATAGAAATAAAGGTAATTAGCTTGTACGTGGTCTTTATGGTATAATGATAACAATAAAGTATGTACAAAAATAAAGGTAATTAGCTTGTATGTGGTCTTTGTAGTATAATCAGGAGGCTCAATTAGGGAAGTAGTATGTCATTTGGGCGGAATACATCTGTGTTACTCTTTGAAGTGAACACCTACTTTTAGTTGGGAATTTTCATTTTCCATAAATACCCTTCATAAAAAGGAGGAGCTATACAAGATAATACTATAAAGATATTCTACAAGGGTAATATAGTAAATTAATAAAAAGGATACAAGATAATTTAATTGAATGATCCTTGCTAGTATTTGGGTAATTCTGGTGTCTGATTCACTCATCATTTGTTAGATGTCATAAGGAATTTAACTTGATTGTCAATCTTGAAGCTTATGCTCTGTTTATTTAGTTTCCTTTAGATTAGGTTTATGCTTATTCTTAGTGATGTTGTGGAGGGGGTTTTATTAATCTAGTGCACTTGACAATTTACTAATCATATCTTGACTGAGAAATGGTTGTGTAGATATGAAAGGTGTAGGTTTCAATTGGTATTAACTTTGCAACTTATGAATTATAAAATAAAGAGAAGGTGTGAACAATTTAGTTAAATTAGTAGATTCATTTGGCTCAACTTTGCAACATCAAGGTATGCTTAAGATGTTAATTATGAAGTATGTTATTGGGGGCTCTTACATGCAATGCCTTTTCTTTTATTTGTGAACAGATTAAACTTTGTAACGGTCTTGATTGTCCAAGCTTGAAGATTGTTGATACTAGTGTGAACTGAAACAACTGTATATTTTGAATAGAGGTGGCCTGGTGATAATGTATAGTCCATTTTTTGTAAAGAGATGTGAAGTGCACGCACTTATTTGTATTACAAGCATTCATACATCATATTTTTGTACTATTAATTACTTCCTCCGTTTCTATTTAGTTGACTCGTTTGATTTAGGCACATATATTAAGGAGAGAGAGTGAGAGAGAATGAAAAAGCAAGTGGGGTAGCTTAAATGCAAGGTAAAAAATTTACCCCAAAAGGAAACGTATCAACTAAAAAAAAACTTTCTAAAAAGGAATGCGTGTCAACTAAAGAGAAACAGAGGTAGTATATTATGAGACAGTGTGAATAAATATTAAATATAAATTCTTTTGTATAAGTATTTTAATTATGTATTTAATTTTGAATCATATATGAATTAGTTGGACAGGGTTCTTTAGTTAATATATAACAATATTAAAGACATTGATACTAAAGAGTCTCTATATAATTTCGTAAACAGATTTTTCAAAACTTATATTTTTTAGAAAAACTATTGGGTTAGCACATGCCCCTCGGGTTGTTGCTTGTTGTGAGATCAATGAAAATTGGAGTTTTTTTTTTTTTTTTTTCAAATTTTGAGCTTCGGAATCTTTGGCAGCAGAGAGGCTGGGCTAACTGCCCGCAAATACCGCTCTTATCGCTATAGCGCATACGCTATTAAGACTTGCCGAGCAGTCATCCGATACGACGGATGACCGACCCCTACAAGAAGAGGAGGCGGGCGCTTAACCCAAAAGGTTAAGGGGTTGCTAGAAACCTCAGTAGTGTTGGTGCTCCCAAGGGTTTGCATTTTTAACCAAACCATTCAACTAGGTTAAAGCGAATGCCAGGAGCGGTATCCATTACCTCGGCAAAGCGATAGATCTCGATAGAGAACCTGGGGAGGAATCTGCTTCGCGAGGGTAGATAGATTCTCACGACTAGGAGGAAGATTGCTACCATGGAGTTAGAAGAAAGGAGCGCCTTAATGTTTCGCGGGAGTAGTTTCCCCATCCTTGTGCTGTAAGCCTACACCCCCCCCCCCCCAAGCATTCCTTTCCCTAAATTAGCAGGTGACCTTCCGCTTTAAAAAAACAACAAAAAGGAACGCGACCCCCTAACCCCACGGGGGAGAGTTTTCCCAAGAAGAAAGTTCGCAAAAACAATAGCTCAGTCAGGTTGAAGAAACCGTAATTAGGGATTCTTGGGGCATGCGAGGTTTGTGGGGATTAGAAGTGGAGTAGACATTGTTAGAAAAATGCAAATTCTAGGTCTCTAATTTGTTCAACAAAATGCTTGGCAAAGCTGCAAAAACAACAATAAGATTCAAGGCTCAGTTGAAAAGCTTAGGGGGAAACCCAGTTATGGCATAAGAAGGCGAAGATTGATCAGAAAAAGGCCAAGTAGCTGCCGGTACTTCCCGGTCGAGGAGCTTTGAGTTCAACTTCCTGTCCCAGTTAAAGAGTTAAAGGAGTCGAAAGGGGCAACGCCAATGAACCGGCATCTAATTGAATGGATTCTTTATAACCTGCTTCGCCTTAACCAACCCATCCTACATGAATCAAGCAAGACAGTGGCTGCCTTTGCTCAATAATTGGGTCAGACCTTGATGCTGCGACTCAGGCATTACTCAATAGAGGGGCAAGGTTTACAAAAATACTGAAACAACCACAATATGCACCACTTCCGATTGAAAAACAAATTCTAGTCATTTACGCAGTTGTCAATGGATTACGTGATCGAATGCCACTAGATAAAATTTTTCAATATGAGAGAACCATTCCAAATAGTACAAAACCAGAATTATTACAATCCCTAAAGGTAAAGGGGGGTTAAACAACGAGAAAAAGAGGGAAATAGATACTCCCACAGATGGTCGATCATTGGTCCCTTCCTAGGAGGGGATTCCCAAGCTACCGACGAAAGTTAGGAAAAGAAGCGGAAAATCAATGAAAATTATTGGCCGCCAGTGGTCACCCAAGCAGATAAGAATGTTGGCTTGTTGCTTATGCTAGGTAGTGGGCATCTACAGTGATAGGATGAAACTTAGTTTTAATTATTGTACTACATTAGTAATAGCTAAAACGTGGATTACCTATCACTCGGAAAGATTTTTGGACCACAATTGTTTAATGTTAAAACATAACTTTTAATTTTTATAAAAAATAAAATTTATGTGGGTATCACGTGCCCTTCGGGTTACAACGGGTCCGCCAGTGGTCACCCAAACAGATAAGAATGTTGCCTTGTTGCTTATGCTAGCTAGTTGCCATGTACAGTGATAGGATGAAACTTAGTTTTCATTATTGTACTACATTAGCAATAGCTAAAACGTGGATTACCTATATATGACTCGGAAAGATTTTTGGACCACAATTATTTAATGTTAAAACCATATTCACAAGAGATTTTTTGTAAATAGACTTTTAATTTTATAAAAATAAAATTTATGGGGGTATATCAGGTGCCCTTCGAGTTACAACGTAAGTTCGCCAGTGGTCACACCCAAGTGTTTGGGAAAATCTCAATTAGGGCATCTAAGAATTTTCTAGGGATTTAGGGGTAATAATAATCAAACTACAAATATCGAATATAATGACCATGAGAAATAATAAAGCAACAAGTAATCAATAAGTAAGGAATAAGACTAGAAAGATAAGTTTAGAGATACAATACTGAGTAAGGACAAGCTTCCTTGTTCAGCGGGGACATAAATCCGTAATTATAAACAAAATAATTAGTTTATATTGAGGTATGTGCGACCGTACATTAATGTTAAAATGTCTGGTTTTGCTATTTATACCTAGGAGCCACTAGGGTTACAAAGATATCGAATATATTTGAACACGGAAGATCTTTCTTGACTTTATCTTGTTTCCCTGTGCAGTAGGTGTATTCTTGGCAAGTAAATAAGAATACTCAGTAGGTGTATCAATATATTTGCCTGATTTGGTGCGTCTCTTGATCATGGATTGCTGCCCTAAATGTATTAGGTTGTTTATTGATACGGCCCAACACCAAGTAAATAAGAATGTTGGCTTATTGCTAATGCTAAGCCATGTAGTGACTTGTACAGTGATAGGATGAAACTTAGTTTTCATTGTACTATATTTGCAATAACAAAAAAGCATATATTTACCTATGTAATCAAAGAATTTTTGGACCACAACTGTGTGATGCTTAAATCATATACAGTACTGAGTATTTCACGTACAAGAGATTTTTTGTAAACAAATTTTATTTTTTTAGGAAATTTTGTGAAAAACTGCCTATTATATATAGTCCAGAATTTGCGAAAAACTATCTATTAAAAAATATGCTGTAATTGATGATATGTCTATTTTATATAGTATTTTACCCCGTTCCTTGGTCATAATTAGTACTCCCTCGCTCCGTCCCTAAATTACATTTCTCTTTGGAAATTTACACGGGAATTAAGGAGGAAAGAATAAGACAAATAACAATAATTAGATAATGCAATGGGAAGTACAAAGATAGATTAGTTATTACTCATGACATGTCATCGATCCTTTGCAAAAAAAAAGGATCAATCACATGCTCCTAATTGAAAATTTTTAACCAATCATATTCATTGTAATTTGGCACAAGGATTATGAGTGAGATTAGGTAAGGATGAGTGAGAAAGCATTAAATATAAAACAGAAAAAGAGAGTTGATTTACAAAAAAACTTACCAAAAATAGAAAGGAGGAATGTAATTTTGGAATACCAAAAATAGAAAGAAGGAATGTAATTTAGGGACGGAGGGAGTAGTGTTTTTGGCTCTTTAGAGCCACTTTTATTACTAATCGGTGTTTTCTAGTGTTTTCTTAGATTTGGTTGACTTTTGTAGGGATTTGCACTTTTGGAGCATTTTCCCGAGATATTATGGAGCAACTACGAGCATTGGAGAAGCACGACCAATGTCTATAGCCCAGGGCCGGTTAGAGCCATCAAACCGGTGATTAAGGGCTCGGTATATGTGATACCGGGGCATTTGGAACGAGTATTCAAGACCCGAAGAGGAAATCCGGATTGGCCCGAAGAATTGAAGCCCAATCTAAGTCCAAAGAGTGGCCCAAGAGTGCCGCCCGCCCAAAGGAGCTCCCGCCCGAAGGCGCGCTCGGCTGGGCGGGGGAAGCAAGGTCGGCGCCCGAACTTGCGCCCGGCCGGGCGCGAGAAACGTACCTGATGAGCAAAAAGGCGCGCCCGATCGGACAGTGCCTCGCCGATCGGGCGCGTGTTATTTTTAGGAGTTAATTATCGTCGTTTAAGTTTACTTTACTTTAGGATTCTTGCTTAATATAAATACTTTTCCGTTAAGCGAGTTTAGTATCTTCTTTTACTCTTTCTTAATTCTTCTCTTAGATTTTCTCTCTCTACTTAGCTTTTAGATTAGTTTCTCTCTCTCATATACTTTGTTCTTAACTCTACTCTTAATTCCAGATTACTTTGGTAACAATTTCTTCTATTTTAATCTCAGTTATTTATTTTAATTCTTTCATCATGTCTTATTTTATTGTTTTGATTTGTTTAGATTTAATTATGTGTTAGTAGTTTTATTTCTAGGGTTTATGGGGATCCATAAATAATATGAAGGGGTAATTTATTGTTGTTGATTATCAATGCTAGATTAATTTCCTATTGATTAATTTAATGCTCTATGACTAGATTAGGCCTGATCTTTTATGCATGAGTTTGACAATATTGATTCGAGATTCGAGAGATGAGAATTGATATTTAGCTCTATTTTCAATAGGAAGGTCAATTTATAAATGGTTAAGTCGAGATTCGAGAGATGAGATTTAATACCTGTAAATTAATTGTGTGATTGTAATACGTAACGAAAGCCCTTTATGATCTGATTAATTTATGCATTGATGATTGATTATTATGTTTTTCCCTGGAATATTATTTATTGGTGAACTTATGCCCTAGATCTTTTATTCATTGTTTTCTCTTTACTCTTAATCTCTGTAGTTTAGTTTCCTTTGATTATAATATATTGGTTACTTTAAAATTTAGATTGCTTTAATTAATTAGGAATAGAAAGACCAGTTTCCCTGTGGATTCGAACCTACTTCCCTATCTTTTATTAGTTAGTGGTTTTAGGAATTACTTTTGATTAGGTGATACGACTTGAGCCTGTCAATTGACTACCTAATTTTTTAAAAATGTTGTACTTTAAGTCGGAATATGAAGTTTAACCAAAATTCTCCGGCATTGACTTGGTCACTTGACCATCACGTGAGACTTAATTAATGACCCCTTTCTTTCCCAAAATTTTCCCCAAAATCCCAATTTAACCAGAACCCTCAATTTCCCCACAAGTACTCATTCGACAAAACCAATGTTCATCTCCTCTCTCTCCTCATTACCACTATTTCAACCACACTTATTTGACAAAAATTGCAGAAGCTATGAACATCAATGGTGAATTGCATGCACAGGGCATTAAAACTTTATCATCAAATAACATGATTTGGTAAGTTTGGACTTTCAACAATCAATTTTCCAAAAATTATCAAAGTTTTCAATCGAAACTATTACAGAAACATAGATTAAAAGAAAAAAAACCTATCTAAATAAGAATATAGAAAAGGAAATTGCCTTAAAGATTGGAGAATGGAGATACGAAGTACAATTAGGGATTCTGGGGGTTAAAAGGGCTGAATTCGACAATGGGTTTCTTGATTTGCTCTGTTTTTTGGCCTGTTGTTGGGCGGCAATGGTGGTTTTATGGCCGTTGGGGTGGTCGGTGTTGATAGTTGTGGTGCGGGTGATGACTGGTGAGTAGTAGCGTTTGGTGGCGATAAGTAGTGATGGGACTGGTGCAATGGATCGGAGGTGCGATTATTGCGGGTAGGGGTGTCCATAATTCGGATAAAAACCGAAATCCAATCCAATCCAAACCGAATTATCAATTCGGATCGGATCCGAACTTTAAATCGGATCGGATCGGATTGAGATTTTTTGAAAATTCGGATTTTCGGATCGGATCGGATTGACCCTATTCGGATCCAATTAAAACCGAACACCGAAATTTAGTTACCAACATTTATATAATGGTCTGCTGTAGTTTATAATTGGGCCTTTAAAATTTAGCCCAAATACAGACTATATAACTAAAAACCCTAAATTTGCCTCTTTCAGTCTTCATTACTCCTCAAGACCTCAACGCCTCCTGACTCCCTCATTCCCTCAACTTATCAAGCGCTCTTTCTTCATCATCTATTCATCTCATGAAAATTTAAATCAAATCATTCCTTATTCTGATCTCACAATCCTAAACCACTTAAGGTAATTTGCTACCCTTCTTCTATTGTTTTTTTATTATTATTATTTTTTTTGTTGAATTTCAACTAAATTTTTTTAATTTATTCGTAATTATACTTGCAGAGTTGCAGTATGTCACGAGTCTCACGCAAAGGGGGGGTTGAACCTAATAATGTTGAAGCTAATAATGCTGAAAGTAATGTTGATGTTTGGAGGAAGTTGAGCAACTTGAAGAAGGTGATTGCTAAATCTTTTTATTTTCTTGTTTTAATTATGTATTAATATTGTTATTGATTTTAATTCTAATTATTATTTGTTCTTTATTTTTTCTCTCAATATCAAGATTTGTGCAAGATATCCATTGCTGAGCCTGAAACAGTTGAGGTTTTAGACGACTAAGCTTCTGCCTTGATTAAAGAATGCTGGTGGGCTGTTTTTCCTGCTGTTTGCTGCTGTTCGTTGCTGATTTTGCTGCTGTTTGCTGCTGATTTTGTTGTTGTTTGCTGCTGTTTTTGCTGCTGTTTGCTGCTACTTTTCTTCTTAAGTTGTTCCTGCTAGCTTTTTTGTTGTAGTGAACTCTTAGTGTTGCTTTTAAGTTGTACTATTTATTTTGAACAATTTAATTAGTCTTGATGTTAAATAATTTATGTTAATCTTGACTACCGTTTTATGTTATCGTATTAGTTTATTAGACGTTATAAATCAACTTAATTTAATTCGGATTTCGGATCGGATCCAAAATAACCGAATTTTAATTCGGATTGGATCGGATTGGATTGGAAGAGTAATTCGGATCGGATCGGATTGAAAAAATGAAAACCGAATTATAATTCGGATCGGATTGGATTTGGCCTAAATCCAAACCGAAAACCGAATGGACACCCCTAATTGCGGGTGTGATGGACTTGACCTTGGCTTTGGAAGAAGACGACATTCGCGCACCTGCAATTCCCAATTTTCGTTATAAACAATTAAACAAACCCTAATTTCATGGGAACGAATTTGGGGGTTCTGGGAAAAAATGGAGAAATTAGGGGTTAGTGGGAAAAATTGTGGGAAAATTTGGGAAAGAAAGAGTCATTAACGATGTGTTTGGATTGAAGAAAATGAAGGGAAAGGAAGGGAAAGGAAGGGAAGAGAAATGGAGAGATGAAGTATCTTTCATTTGGATAGCAAATGAGGAAGGGGGGGAATTGGAGGGGAGAGAAATGAAATGATTAAATTATAGGAAATTGATCCCTCCAACAATGGAGAGATTTGGAAGGAAAACTCACCATTCTTCCCTCCCCTTATTTTCTATCCCCTTTCTTTATCCAAACAAACTGTAATAAGTGTCATGTGAGCATCACGTCACTAAGTCAACGACGGAGAATTTTGGTAAACTTCAAAATCTGGCAATGGGTAGTAAATTACAACCTTTTCCAAAAATTACGTAGTTAATTACAACATTTTTTTTTAATAAATAGTTTCTCACAAATTTTGGAATATAATAGGTAGTTTTTAACAATTTTTTTTTTTTACTAGTAATTTCTTTTTATAAAAAAATTACAGGGGTAGCACTTCACCCCAGGTTACAACATAGGTCCGCTAGTGTTCACCCAACTACCCAAGTAGATAAGAAATTAAGAATGTTTGCTTGTTGCTAATGCTAGCTGAAGGCTAGGTAGCGACATGTACAGTGATAGGATGAAACTTAGTTTTCTTTTTACTACATTTGCAATCACAAAAATGTGCGTGGATATGTATATCCTTTCAAGTCGTTATAATAATTGCAGTAAATTCGATCTGGTTGACCATATGCATAAACGTTGCTGTTTTGTTTTTTTTTTTTTTTTTTTTTTTTTTTGGTTTTGTTTTTTTGGTTTTGTTTTGTTTTTTTGAAAACCTATTTTAAGAACACGAACTACTAACATAATGCAATGCTAGTCAAGGAAAAGGGATGAAAAAATAAATTAAACATCAATCACATATTGCAATAATGGAAGATTGAGGCAATTAATTAATCGTCGCAAATTAAATAGCTCTACTTAGCTCAGCTTTACTAATAATTAGAGGTGTCAAAATTGACCCGTCTCGAAAAATAATCATCCGCTCGAATTACAACCGGCTTGATTTGATCAAAGAAATTCAAAATTTAAACTTGATCTATAAACGATCTGAACTTAATTTAAATATAAATTTGACCTGATCTAGACTTAACCAACAACGATTTGACATGACCTAAAATAAACTCGAAACCGATTTAACCCGACAAGAACTCAAACTCACACTAATTTGACTAACTTCAACTTAACTCGATCCAAATTGCTCCGACAAATACTATATCTAATTCAAACCTGATTTGTACTGTTTTGACCTGACTTGATTTTAAACCAACGTATTTTACAGCAATCTTATATTGACTCGATTCATGTAATTGATTATTTAATTAATCGTTAAGTTTTTTTTTATTATTATTATTATTATTATTTACTACTGAAGTATGACCCGACAACATGTGGCTATCATCTGATCTATATATCTATCATTAGTTCATTAATTATCGGCTAATTTATATAGATATGGTAATGTGTCGACAAATTGTGACTTAAAGATAAAAGCTATACATGACCTACTCTAATAACAAAACTTAGAAATGTTAATGACACGACATGAAAGATAATACATAAAAGACCTAATAGTAACCCAATAATAATGTATTAACTCATTAGTTACTCTAGTTTTAAAATGCCCTTATTTAAATATTTAATTTGATCATCTTGGCCAAAATTTAGACAAACCCATTAAGGTTTTATTAGAATTGACATTCTTATTAATTAAAGTACATTGGGTATGCAAAAAAGTAGAGAGATAAAGTAATTAAAGTACATGGGAAAGTTAAATTTGCAAAGAAAAGTTAAGTTTGCACAAATATTTTTGCAAATGTTAGAGAATTTTGGTAAAAAAATAATATTAATTGTATTTGAAAAAAGCAAATGTGACTAACATTTTGAGTTACTAAAAATGGCAAATTAAAGTGACTATTATTCGGGGACGGAGGGATTAGTTGTTAGGATTATTATGAGAATATTTTGTGATATATCTTGGTTGATTATCACCTTGTTAGTAGTAGTTTATGCCATAATAATAAGCTGTAAGGTAATATAACCTTCTCCACTTCTGCAAAAGATGATGATGATTGCCCTCAAAAAAAAAAAAAAAAAAATGATGATTAAGTGCTCAAATGAAGAGAAATTTCCAAGATAAATTCTTGTTATTAATAAGACATCAATCATACGTTATGTCGTTATTGTTCATCATACAACATTCTTATTATTTATATGATTGATTACATTCGTAGCAATGTAGTTTGGAGCAAGAAAGACGACGCGACACTTGAACTTTAATGAAACTTAGAACGTGGAAGAAATTTTTGGATCTCTTGAAACTATACCTAACCACACCATGCTGTTGTCATCTGTGACGTCAGTAGCATCAATAGCGCCGCATACGATATCTTTCTTAGCTGCAAACACATCGATCGTACTACTAGACGGACAATGAAGATTACGTTAAGGTCAGAGGAAATGTGGATGTGTTTTTGTGATGGGTCGGATGGTAGGAACGTTACTGGGGTTTCGCCGTAAACGCCTTCGGCTAGTTGGGCTACGTATTGAGGGCATTCGGGTTGGTTTGGTTTGGATGCCGCGATTAGGCCACCCACAATACGGAGTTCTGAAAGGGCAGTGCGGATGTAGTAGGATGAGCCTACTTCGAGTGGGTTCCCTTCGATGTCTAGGACGAGGTCGTTGGCGGCTGTCTTTTGCAGCTCCGATGGAAAGGAAAGAGATAAGGAAGATTGTTGCTGAAAATTGGATGATAAGATTAGCCATTTGTATGTTATTTTTTAAGTTTGATGAGAAAAGTTAAAGATTTAGAGGGTAAGGATGCGTTCGTTATTTTAAGCCAGGACATTTTCTATAAGTGCCTCTTTGTTTGGAGCTAAACTTTAGACAGAACTAACAACTAAGTGGCAGTTTTGGACACGTGATTGAAAGGATAAAAGGGTAAATTTTAATGTAAAATATATTATTTATTTATTTATTTATTTATTTTTTACTGCACCAATAAAACTATCGTTATACATACCCTATTAGATTGAATGGAACTAAATTGAATTGGATTGAACTAACTTAATAACAATCTAATATCATATAACTAATATATAAAGCTAAACTTTTAGCCAGGTCACGAGGCTGCGACACTTGGCGTTCTAACTTTTCGCCAAGTGTCGCGTCACGTTAGATAGATTTAAATAAACCTCATAAGATAAAAAAAAAATAATAATTTAGAATTCTATTTGGATAGAATTTTAGGATAAAATTAGTTTTATTTTCGATAAAATACCAATATTTCAAATGTACAAATTCAATTATAATTTTATTAAAAAAATTATTAGATTATAATTCTTAAAAATTAATAAATTATTTTTTGTATCATAATATTTTTTGGGCAAAGGAAATAGTTCAAAGCGTAAAACATACATTTATAATATATACTAATTGGTTAAAATAATATACTTCACAATCTAGCAAATCGTATAAAGATTAAAAATTTATTTTATAATTAAATAAACAACCCGGGCATCGCACAGGGCACAAAACTAGTATATATATAAAGGGGAGTTTTTCCTCGAGTTTTTAGAGAGCCACGTAGGATTTAATTTTCTTAGCGCCACGTAGGATTGTAAATTTAAGTTGTAATCAATTAAATAAGAGATTATTAATTTCTTTTACAATTAAATAATTCAAATGCCACGTAAGCAAAATTGAAGAATGAGATTTTAAAGTTTAAATTAATTAAATACAAAATATTATCTTTTGAGATTAGGAATTTTATTCTAATATTTTAAAACTAATATAATAACAATTTTAATAACATAAATATGAAAAATATTTTTTTTAAAAAAAAAAATACTAACAAACCGTGCATCGCACGGGTTTCATCTAGTTAAATAGAAATTCCATAAAAAAAGAGTCTTGGAGAATTTTTATTCAATTTAGGAATATGGTGTACGGTGTTAAAAAAAAAAAAAATGCTTGTATGTTTAGGTTCGTTACCCCAAAACATTGTTGCTTTGGCCGATATGGATTCTCCTTGATTAATTAATAATATGGCTGCTATCGTTTGGTTCAAAAAAAAAAAAAAAAATAAGTTCTAATTTTTGCTCTATTTCAAGCATAAAGGTATTGTTAGATGACCAAATTTATAATTTCAAAATATATAAACAAAAACATAAAATGAATATTACTAGGAAAAATTATCAGAAACTACATGCTTAATAGGGGTATTTGTAAACAACTACTCGGTAAAATTTTTTTTTAAAAAAAACTACCCATAAATTTAAAAACTTAGAGTAGCACTATACATTTCAACTTTCGGCAACAAACTCCGGTGTGTCGGCCCCAGTTGTTAAATTAGTAACCCCTAACCAATTAACCCCTCCAACCTGGTAACCATTGACCACCTAGTAACCCATGACCCACCTAGTAACTCTTGACCAAGTAATCTATGACCAAACCAAGTAACCCTTGACCGAGTAACCTCTGACCGGACCTAATGTAATAACCTCTGATCGAACCTATTAACCTGACCTAATCACCAATTCCACCTCTAAAGTAGCCACCTAACCATCAATTCCAACAATCAACCATCTTCGAAATTTGTAACAATGGCGACCACAACACGACCATCATCTAACCTTCAATTGTTGTACTGACCGAACCCACAACACCACCAACTCCCGCATTCACACTACCAACCCCCAGCCCCAAACGCGTGCCACTAGCCCCTAACCCACAAACAAACCCCAATCCAACCATACCATTAAAAAGAAAAAAAATTAATCGAACAAATACCTTAAAAAGTTAACAATTGCTTCGAATTTCACTTCAAGTATGGCTATAAAGGCCAAAATTCGACCATGAAAACTCTGGATCTAGAGTTTTCATGGCTGAATTTGGCCTTAAAAACCTTGAACTTGTTTTCCGATTTACGGAGTCACCAAACCACCACTACCCACCCAGCGAAACCACCTTCTCCGACAAACGAACCACGAAGACGACTATCGATGATGGTTGCGAAATTCGTGTTCTCTGAAAAAATGAGATGCAGGTTCTGGGCTTGGAGAGGAAGAAAAGAGGAGACAGAAGAGAAAGGAAAGAATTAAAAAAAAAAATGTGGCAGTGTGGCTAGCTACATATTTGTACTTAATTACAATTATTACTCAAGCTTAATTATTTTTTATTAATATGCGCTAACAATATGTTGTTTACAATTGGATTATGCAACAACCATACTAGAAATTTAAGAAGAATTCATTCGTGATTTTCCATCCTTGGAATTTGATATTGCTCAACATAATTTTGCAATTACACTTATATTTTTCATCTCAATATGTAGTAAAGTGTGATTGTGGTGCATGCTCATCACTTACGTAAATATGTTACGAGCAACGTTTTGTCGAGCATGCGTGCTTATTTTGCGAATGGGTTTGGTACTATGGTACCCTTTGCAAGTTGTTCCATGTACATATCGTATAGATTATCTGATTAGAATTTGGGTTTAGATTTGGATCCTCATCTCCTAACCCAAAAATTATATTTATCGTCATAACATAAATAAATACGAAAAGAAAAAGAGTAATACGAAGTAATACATAATTAAAAGATAGAGAGTAGAATAATTCATAAACAACAGGAGGAATTTATTTATGCGTGGACTATATAATATATATATTATATAGCCACATAATACCACGTACACTTACACCGACACACAGTTACATCTTACACAAGTGCCAAATCAACTTAATCAAACATAAGAAGCTAACTTAGGATCAGCTTTGACGAAAGTAACAGGATAAGGAGAATCAGGGACGACTGCCAAAAGCTCGTTAACATATGAAACATCGTTACACTTCATTTCCGAAACTCTAAAAAATTTGGACTCGATTGTGTGACAAAACTTTATATTGTACACATACTTACCAGTTTTAGCTTCTTCAATTTTGAATGCATAAGTGTCCTTAAATTTACCATCAGCACCAACAACAACGTACGAGTTATGGTTTTCGTCTTCTTTGGCTACAAACCAACGTAACTCTTTGTTGCAAGTGGCGTACTCACGATTAAAGTAAAATTCAATTGGCATAGAGGTCATAAGAAACCCAATTTTCAAAGGGGAAGACATTAATACAGGTAAGCCGTTAGAGTAGAGTTTTTGGGTGATAAAAAGAGGGCATGGTGACGACGAGTTACCTTTTGTCAAGGCTAGGCCACCAACGCCTATTAAGCGTGGGATGATGTAGTAGCTTCCCCCGTTTTTGACTAGGTCGCCGTCCGTGTCTAGGATAGGGGCGGCGACACTAGAAACGGGGGACAGAACGAAAAGAACAAGAGTAACTGCAGCAACTGGGAGGAGAAATGAAGCCATTTCTCTATTTTGGTGAATCACTTTTGCTAGGGTTATATTGTTTTTTTTTTGTTGAGCTTTGTGGGTTGATGAGGAATTGAAATAGAAGGCTGCTATTTATAGAGAATTGTATTGAAAATACAGGTTTTTTTTATTTTTATTTTGGGTCCTTACAAATAAGCGTAACATTGCATGGTGTATGTGCATGAATATTACTCCTTCTGTTCCTAAATGTTTTTTTACGTTTTTATTTAGAGTTTTCCTTTTTATTCTTTATATTTAGTATCTTTCCTATTTTAGTCATAAATTTTGGATAAAATTACCCTTGTTTTACAATTTTTATATTCAAAAGTCCTTAATTTTCCATGTGATATTGTACTTTTTGTACTATTTTAATAGTTTTTCAACACTTATTATTACTTTCACTCTCCTCTCTCCTCTAATTTCTTCACCCCACATGCTCAACATTGATTTTTCATTGAAATATTCCAACATGCCTCTTCATACAATTTCTTAATAACCGTGCATAATTCCAAACGTAAAAGATAGATTCTCAATGTATAGTCTGTAATACAGTTGTTTTTTTTTTTTTTTTTTTTTTTTTTTTTTTTTTTGATGGAGTGTAATATAGTATTACTTTGGGTCCAACATTATTGGGAAAAGATAGTATAGTATGACATGAATCATGTCGACATAACTATAAATTTACAAGCATACATTTTGACATGATTTTTATAGTATTTTTTTTGTAGTACTGAAGTTGACAAAAGAGAAATTAATTACTTGGACCATTTGTGGTCGTTGAGAAAGTAAATTATAGCTACATGAAAAAAAACAAGTGTAAAACTATGACCACTAATATAAAATTGGCTCAAGAGACGCCTTTAGAGGCAGTCTTGTGTCTCTAGTTTAAGTTGTCTCTTCATTTGATGATGTGGCCTAACTAATTTCATAGAATCTGATACCTGTTATCTAAAATATGAGGTCTCCACCATTGACCAAATTTCTTGGCGTTAAACCACCTCAAAACACCCCTAAAATGTCAGTCTATTTTTAATCCAAAAACCAACACAACCTGTTTGAAACCGACTCCACAATGCTGAAACCGCCCCAAACCCAAAGCCGATCACCACCACTTATCCCAAAAATCACCATCTTGTAACTCGAAACTACTCCCACCAACGAGCCTACAATTGTATATCTTGGCATCCCCCAAAACGGTAGCGGTCGTGTTGTTAGTAGAACGGAAGAAAGTACAAATGCCCATTTTTTTGAGTCATGTCTTGAAAGCTGCGGAAAGATGATATCCTCTGGTAGAGAAAATTGCATATGTAGTGGTCATAGCTGCGCGAAAGTTGCGGCCTTACTTTGATGCACATACTATTGAAATCCTAAAAATCAGCCGTTACAAAAATTTCTACAAAAGATGGAAACTTCTGGGCGCTTGCTCAAATGGGCGATAGAGTAGGGCTGGCAATCGGATCAGACCAGGTCGAGTTCGTGTTCGGGTCAGCTGATTTCGGGTCACCTACCCCCTGACCTGAACCTGATCCATTTAACATTTTGGGTTGAAAACCTCAACCTGAACCTTTATTATTTCGGGTTCGGGTCAACCTGAAAATGACCTTATTTGATCTGATTTTTTGTTTGGGTTTAAATAAGGTTATTTCAACCTGAAATTAACCTAAATATGACCTGAAACTGACCTATACAAGTGAACAACCAAAAATTTCAAAGTTTCAAATCACAAACATTCAGTGCTTCAAACATTTAAACCAAACAAATAGTCCAAAATAAAACAGCATAATCTAAGTACGGTACCTAATTATCAATTACAAACCAAGAGTGTACTAACAAATTACAAACCAGACAAGTTCAAATATTCAAGTTCTCAAATAACATTAGAGGATTCAATAGGGCTTTCAAGTTTTTCAAAGTCGGGTGATGTATGTGGCGTATCATTCTTGTTCTCCATCTCCATACTTCACAAAGCATTTCCAATTGAGGATCCATAGAGTGGTGGACATAATTACTTCCTGCCAACACTCAACAGTCACAAATTGGCACGTTATTAATTTATTAGCAAAAATAAACAACAAAAATACATAAACTAGCAAAAAATCGATACTATGTATCATGAACAACAAAATTCCATAAATAAGCAACATAAATTCGTATACTTGTAAATAAACAACAAAAATCAACACAAAAATTCACATATTTACATAAACTAGCATGAATAATTCGCATAAATCCATAAATTAGCAAGATCTATTCGTATACTTGTAAATAAATTAAACAACAAAAAACAACACAAATTAGCAAGATAAATTCACATAATTACATAAACTAGCATGAAATTTCGCATAAATCCATAAATTAGCAAGAAATATTCGTATACTAACAAAATAACAAAATAATTCGCATAAATTCATAAATTATGAACAAAAAGCATGAAAAAAATTGTACAATACCGTATGAGAGTGAAAAGATAGTGAAGTAGTCAAATTCAACAATGGTTAAGAACTCTGATTCAACAATGGTCAAGGGATTTAGGGTTTTTGAGGAGAGAGAAAATTCAAAAGAGAGATTGAGAGAAGTAAGGGGAAAACGGCTGATGAAAAAAAATGAAGGGAACAATCATATTTTAGGGTTTTGTCATTAGAAGCCTCTTTAGGAATTGGGTTGGGCTAGGGGTAATTATAAGCCTTTTTACATTTTTTTTAAACTTAAACTAGCTCGGGTTATCAGGTCGGGTTCGGGGTGGCCCGACCTGATTTTGACCTGAATTTTTTTTCAGGTTAGGTGGATCATTTTCAGGTTGAGATTTTCAACCATAACCTAACCCATTTAATTTCGGGTTCGGGTTCTTGTCAACCCATTTAAGTTTTCGGGTTAAAAAACTCAACCCTAACCCGCTTTTTCGTGTCGGGTTCGGGTCGGGTTTTTGGGTCAAATCAATTTTTGCCATCCCTACGATAGAGTTATCGGAGTATGTAATCATCTACAAGCCGAGATATCCCCTCGGCGATGGTCTCGCCGGCGCAACGGAAGGAAAGTACTCGTAGAACCAGATCTACAAAGAGTTAAAAGCGTGAGTAAATGCTAACTAATATATAGGGCTAAACTTTATAGGGAATAATGTTTACCTCTACGACCTTCCAGAAAGCAGACAAAGCAACATTCGTCCTAAAGGACCGGTGTCGACACGAGTCCCTCAGCGCACGGACGAAATCATCGTAGGCCAAGCTGGCCCAGTCATAAGTCCCGATCCGCTGGAGATCACGGACAGCAGGGAGGTAGTAAAGCAATGCCCTACTACCCCTGTCAGGGGAGAATGTCCCTGACAACAACATCTGCACAAAGATGCGCACCCGCTGCTCTCGGGTGGTCACATCATCATCAAGAGCCGCTGCCAGCGTCGAGCGGCGAATCCCTATAGCACTGAACTGAGTCGTCTCGACCTCAGCTCGGGCCCAAACAGAAATCGGCCCCAACAACTCCTCGACCTCTGAAGAAAAGACGTCGATCCCACCGTCGAACAGCAGCGGCACGGAAGTGAACTCCAGTCCTGTGATGAGACTGAAGTCTGTAGGGGTGACCATCATCTCACCCCAGGGAAAATGGAAGGTGTTGGTGGTGTCCCAGAAGAACTCCACCAAAGCGCGTACTACGTGGTAACCCCCGCTGGAGGCGACCATAGCCTCGGAGGTGTCGAACAGAGTAACTAGGCCGTATGACTCCCATAGGAGTCTCGTCTCATGGTCTCTGGCGATGTGCATCCTATACAAATCGCCTAGACCATCACAGCCAGAGCCGTGATGCCGTGTCCTCCCGGGCTCGGTTCCCCGTCTCACCCTCTCAGAAATGTGGTGGACAGGGGCAAAGAACAAAGTCTGCTCGTCCCACTCCGGGAACCGACCAAGCGAATTGGACGGTGTGGCGTCGTCCTCCACGGGCTCATGCTCCCGTCTAGTGTTTCGGGACCGTGAACTTGAGCCTCGTTGTCTAGCCATGCTACATTGTGCAGAATCATCATGAATTAAGGTTCTATAGTATCTAAGGTTCGCCTAGCCGCATGATACTATGTTCGCAAAATACATAGTACGTAGTACTAAAACAGAGCACAAACTCAAATTGAGCATGACAACATTTTTCAAGCAATCAAACAATTTCTTGCAACACTATAGTGATTATTGTGACAAATTGAACAAGAATTGCTAGCAAAAACATCAAGAACAAGCCACATTGTTCTTCACGACCTTAAGAGGTCCAACAATGGCAGATTGCTCATTTCTTCACCAAATTGAGTCAAACAAGTCTCAAATTACTCCCAAGGCAATATACAAACATAAACAAGCAATTTCATGGCATAAAACTTGATAAACAAAGCAAATTGAGCATTATAAATTTCGAATTTCCATAAAATTTGTGAATAAACATGCCAAGAATTCATAAAAACCGGTGTGAGTTTGAGGAAAACTTACATAGATCGGGAATGTATATGAAAAGAGCTTTGATTTGCAACAAATTTGAGCGAATTCGATTGAGAAACGAGTGAGCAATGATCAATTAAAGCTTTCGGTTTCTTTGAGCAGCGTTCGCGATAAACAGAGCCAAGAAATGAACTGAAAACGGGAATTTAAAGAGATTCCCGTGCTGGCGCCAGTCCCTAGGCATTGGCGTCACTTTCTGGGCTTGGCGCCTGGCGCCAACGCCAGCGCCTGGCGCCAACGCCAGCGCCTGGCGCTAATGCTATCAGGCTGGCGCTGATGGATTTTCAGCGACGCCAAAGCAGCCAGCTACCTGTTGGGGTTGTGCTAGCCATCTGCAACATATTTTTGGGTTCCTTGGTACGACAGTTAGCCCCTCCAAGCAATTTGACGTGATTAAGTAATCGGCTTGATTACGTAAAGTGATCGACCTGATAAAAGATCGTCTCACTTAGCTTAAAGCGCCTAAGCATTGGCTCATTGGCAAAGGGCACCGACATATAGGTTCAAGAGCAAAAGGCGCCGACATACAGGTTCAAAGCAAAAGAGCGCCGACGTACAGGCTTAGCAAAGGCAAAGTTCAGGCGAACTTTCAAAGATCGACAGGCGTGGATCTTCGGTAATTTCCTTTGGAAAATTATCGCATCAAATGAGGATGACTTCAAAAGAAGATGTCTTCGACATCATTCCCTAGCTTGCGGAAAATTGTCACAAACAACTGAAGGTAATTTCAGGGCGAAATTGTCTTCGATCATAGTCCCTTAGGCATGGAAGATGATCAATGCGGATGAGAATTATTTCAAGAGAAATAATTTTCGATAGTATTCCCTTGGACGTGGAATATTATCAATGCGGATGAGAATTATTTCAAGAGAAATAATTTTCGATAGTATTCCCTTGGACGTGGAATATTATCAATGCTGATGAGAATTATTTCAAGAGAAATAATTTTCGATAGTGTTCCCTTGGACGTGGAATATTATCAATGCGGATGGGGATTGTTTCGAGAGAAATAATCTTCGATGATGTTCCCTTGGACGTGGAATGTTATCATAGCGGGGAGGATAGTTTCAGGCAAAGAGATCTTCTAATTTGGAAGCAGTTACAGGCGTAGCGGTTTTCAAGCGGGATGGCATTCTATAGCTTGCAGGAGGTCATCAAAACAACAGTACAGCAACAATCGGTTACTTTCAGAGACGTGTGCTCGACGGTGCAAGATACGCGTTTCTTAACTCTTTTATCTGTTTAACTAACGCTAGTTTTGCAGGTATCGGCGTTACAAGAGTGATTTAGGATCGCAGAACGTTCTGAATCATTCTCCGTCCCTATCAATACTTTGACTTTCGTTTTCGAAACTTGCGTTTCTCCAAACTCAGTCAAAGTGGGGGCTTCTGTAGACACCCATTTGTGTCTCCCCAAAACCAAACCCGGTGATGAGTGCCTTTCACGTCGAATCATAATCGAATGAAACGAAAGTGTGGAAAGGTCTAGTGTTGCGGAAAGTTTTATTTCTTTTCTTTTCTCCCCGATTTTAAAAACTTTATTTTAAGAAAACAGCCAATCCAGTTTGGTTGGTCCATGATATGGGTCCAATAGTGGTGTAGTTGGATGGGGCTTGCAAAGACCTTTCCAACGATATATTATAAGCCCAATTCCGTTGAATATTGAGGAAGTTATGGCCAATTTACTAAACTGGGCCCGGTTTGAGCTTTATGTGCGGCCCAATGATCTAGGGGAGGGCCTAATATGATTTATCATTCCTAATGCAATTAGGAATGGTTTTAGTCTTCTAGAATATTCTAGAAGGTTCTTTTCATTCCTAATTCAATTAGGACTTTTCAGAGTTTTAATCAAGATCAAATAGCATTTTCGAAGAAATTATATTATTTTATCTTCCAGTACGGGAAATTTATCAGATTTTCGAAAACGCGTTGAAATCCAATTTGGCGTCTAACCCCAGGCCTTGGCGCCAGGCGCTAGCCACTGGTGCCTGGCGCCAGCTAGCCAGGGTTGGCGCCAATCCTGTTTTGCGATCTTCAAACTCTGTTTTGTTAAATTATCTTTTTTGGATGATTTTCTCTATAAATATCGTATCAAAAACTCCGTTTTCATTCACCAAGATTCACCAATTTTTTACCATTCATCATCTACATTCACCAACTCTCTTCATTCTTCTTTCTTGCTTTTTCATACAAAATTCCGCATTCACAAGATCTAGAAACACCTAGCCATATTCGAAGTTGCCTTCGCCTTAGACGTGAAAGGTTTTAATTTCTGAGGGTTTGGTCCCAAATCTCTCTTTCAATTATTTAATTTAATTGCTTTGTTTATTATTTTCCTTGAAGTTACTAACGTGTGTATTTTGTTATTAGAAAGAGGTACGAAGCATCAAAGTAAGTACTTTAATTGATTTATTGATTTATGATGTAGAAATCACGTTTAATTGTTATTATGATATTCCTAGTATCATGTCTAGGGTAATTTTAATATTAAATATGATTGTTATGATGCCTTCTATGTTCTCTCTAATATTTATGATTGTTAGTATCATGTTAGGGTTAAAGATTTGATTTGTATTGCTTAGCGACATGCTAGGGTTTGTTATTAATCTTGTTAGTATCATGCCTAGGATCTTGCTATGCTTTAACATGATTATGCTTATGATTATGATTGATATTATTATTATTAATGATGTTGATTATTTATTATGTTGCTTGATATTTTATTTATTGCTTGATCACCTTTATTGTATGTTTAAAGGGAATTTGTACTTGTAACCACGCTTAATAAGATAATTAATAATCTTGTTAGGTTAATTGTGATTATTTGTGCATTAATGTTCAACCAACATAGATTAAACAGGTTTAAGGTTAATCCTAATGATTGTATGTTAGTCAGAAAGCGCACATGAATACGAGCATAATAAAGTAGAGGCCTATTATTAGGGCAGATTCAATCTCTTTTAGGTTGGATTTGTACCTTCATCCCCGAACCCTTATTTGGTTCATGACCTTATGGAGTTGATGATATCTTGGATCGTTAAGGGGTGTAACCTTCACCTCGTGAACGGTTTACAAGTTCCTTAAAAACTTGTTAGCGACTCTTTTGCTCTATCTTCTTCCCTTTTGGACGCCACCGTACTTTAGTGTATAATCACAGTGGGGTTCAAGCTAGTGGGATTTTTAAAGGCTTGAAACTATTCCATACACAACCGTTTTTAATATTTTCAACGACCGCAAGGAAAACGGTCGCAAAAATTAAAATTTACGACCGCTTTTATAAGCAGTCGCAATTTTAAGAATTAACGACGGCTAAAGGCGGTCGCTAAAAAGTTTAAAAAAAACAAAAAAAAAAAAAAGAAAAAAAAACCACCCACATCCTGTACCCCGCAACCAGTTATCCCACCACCCAAACCAAATGTACCCAACACTACTACCCACCACCATTAGTCCATCACTTCCCACCCAAACCACCACCACCACCACCACCCTAAAAAACAGACCCACCATCGCCGCCCACCCAAACAGCTACCACCGCCACTTCACCTCAACTCGAAACACCCTCAACACACAACCAATTGCCTCTCACCCGAAATACCCTCAACCCACAACCACCAACTGCCTCTCACCCGAAACCACCTTTACCCACCAAACACTTGATCTGACCCAAAACCACCCTTACCCAGTACCCACCACCACCGGCAACAAAATTATTAAAAATTGAAAAAAAAAAACCAGAAAATCAGAAATAAAACAATCAAAATACATAAAATTACCCATAAATTCGAAATTAAACAATTATACAAAATACAAAAGATTACCCATAAATTCGAAATTAAACAATTATACAAAATACAAAAGATTACCCATAAATTCGAAATGAAATAATATTGAAAATTTTTCAAAATTTATAAACAAAAATTACAATATAACAATTATACATAATCAGAAATAATTAGAAACAATAAAACTAGATCTACAATCTAACTAATTTAAATATCAGATCTAGAAAACCTTGACTTGTTTTAGGTTCGTTCTTGTGACGGTGGAGGTCGTGACGGTGGCTCGAGTGTGCCGTAGTGACGAGCAGCGCGGAGGTGATAGCAAGCGTCGGCATCAACACCAAGCAAATTTATCAACTTCTGATTCTTCAAATCTTAGGAAAGAGATGGAGGATGAGGAAAGAGAAAGGAAGTAGAGGAAAGAGAAAGAAGAGAGGAAAGAAATCAGAGATTTAGAGGAGAGAGGAAAGAAAATGGAAGAGGGGAGAGGAAAGAGAAAGAGGAGCGGCGTGAGGCCGGATACGGAGTAGTAAATTAGGGTTGGGTGAGATGGTGTCATTTTATACCTGAATTTTTTTAATAAAAAAATAAGCTTTTTGCGTCCGTCTTTGACGGTCGCAGATTATGATATTTACGACCGTCTCTATGACAGTCGCAGATTATGAATTTTACGACCATCTCTGACGGTCGCAGATTATGACATTTACGACCGTCTCTTTGACGGTCGCAGATTATGACATTTACGACCGTCTTTGACGGTCGCAAACTATTTATTTAAATTTAAAATTATTTTTAATTGTTCAAATGTCCTAGCGACCGTCTAAAAGGCTAAAAACGGTCGCAAAACTGTCGCAAATTTGCGACCATTGTCAAAGCAGTCGTAATATTGCGACCGCATAAAAAACGGTCGCAATATTCATATTTTGCGACCGTTTTTCAGACGGTCGTAAAAAAACGGTCGCAATTTAGCCGAATTTTAGTAGTGCTATACTGAAGAAGAAGAAGAAGAAGAAGAAGAAGATGTCGGAATATGGAAAGTCTCTGTTGACGGCTCTGCAGCATCAACAGGTTTAGGGGCCGGTATCATCATGGTCTCCCCGCAAGGAGACGTATTTGAATACGCCATCAAGTTCAAGTTCAAGGCCTCGAACAACGAGGCCGGGTATGAAGCAGCCCTGGCGGGAGTGCACTTGTGCATAGCTGCCGCGGCAAAGCGAATCGAGTTGTCAACGGACTCGCAATTAGTGGCAAATCACTTTAGCGGCAAATACGAGGCTCGAGAACAAACAATGATTGCGTATTTGGCCAAGTTAAAGGCCATAATGGCAAATTTGGAACATTTTGAAATCAACTTAGTTCCACGTGCTCAGAATGCATAAGCAGACGCATTAGCGAAGTTAGCTAGTTCAAGCTTCAACGATCTGGAACGCACGCACTGTAATAACGGTTGAAATTTTGGAACATAAGAGCATTGATGAGGAAGCTCCGAATGAGGCCAATTGTGTTAATGGAGGCCGAGAATTATTTGATAACATAGTGGCCTATAAGGTGCATAATGTTCTCCCCACAGACAAGGTTGAAGCACAAAAGGTCAAGAAAGATAACATCTGGTAATTTATCATGTTCCGAGGTATGCTATACAAACGAGGTTTCTCGTTACCGTTACAAAGGTGCATAACGGCCTATAAGTCTGCCAGGCTAGTGGAGGAAAATCATGAGGGTGATTGTGGAAATTACACGGGTGGACGGTCAATGTCCTTGGAGGCAATGAAAAGAGGATATTATTGGCCGACAATGAATGCAGATACCATGGATTATGCCAAAAAGTGCGACAAGGGCCAGGAGTTTGGGCCGGCAATAAACCAGCCACCAAACGATTTGACACCTATTCTTTACCCAATTCCTTTTACACAATAGGGAATGGACATTGTCGGACCTTTCACATCGGCTACAGGAGGACGAAAATTCCTAATAGTGGGGATATATTACTTCACTAAATGGAAAGAAGCAGAGCCTGTAGCGAAGATAACGACGAACAAAGTGAAGAAATTCATTTGGAAAAACATATTCACTCGTTTTGGATTGCTGGTAGCAATGGTATTTGATCATGGTTCCCATTTCGGGTGCAGCCCAGTCAAAAACTTCTTAAGTGTATACAAAGTAAAATTTGCATATGCAGCAGTGTGCCACCCGCAATTGAATGGACAGGTTGAAGCCGCTAACAAGCAGATTTTAGGCGCGTTAAAGAAGAAGGTAGAGGATGCCAAAGGCTTATGGGCCGATTTTACCTGAGATATCATGGGCAAACAGGACGACAACAATAGAAACTACAAGGGAATCGCCTTTTAACCTTGCTTTTGGTTCAGAAGCAGTCATCCCTACTGAATTCGGCCTTCCTACATTCCGTATTCAGCACTATTGTGAGGAGAAAAATGACCTATTGGTTAGGCAACAGTTGGACTTCTTACCTGAGATAAGGTTGAAAGCTGTCATTAAGTCTGCGGCATACAAGAATCGTATGAGTCAAGCATACATGAAACAAACGTGTTAACTATCGGCCTCTAGAGGACGGAGACTTGGTTCTGCAGAGAACTGCCGCAACCGGTAAAGGAAATGCAAATAATGGCAAGCTCACTACAAACTAGGAAAAGTCATACCAAATATACGAAACTCACCCGACAAGGGTCATATAGACTTATGACATTGGAGGGGGTGCCGTTGAAAAATGTTTGGAATGCTAGCTAGCGTTCTGAAGAAGTATTATGCTTAAAATGTTTGTTTAGTATCGGAATCACATGTGGTCATATGTTGTACACAATTGATTAATATTTGTTGCTGTAGTGTCGTACTTTGTAATACATTTTCCAGTTCGGCTAAGGCCGTTAATAAAGTATCAATGAATAACCAGAAATACAAAACCACCCCCTACTTTCGATATGACTTGATAACAACCTGGCTAGCTGTCTCACTCATTCAAGTAAGGAGGGAGGTTGGATAACAAATGGGCCTAAAGGCGAGTTGAAACGACGGTCTGATCCATTGTCTTTACTCGGCATGACAAAGGTTGCATACTCAATCTTGATATGAATTAATGATATTGAGAACGACGTCGATTAATACTAAAATTCCTTGCTAAACTAGGGGGCGTAAGTAATACATAAATAATGGCCTGAATGTCTCCCTATAAGGTCGGTATCAACCCTACAAAATTAAAGGACCGGATTTTACATTTTGGAAATCTTTTAAATATAAGTAAACGGTTATGCATACACAGGCATAAAGGGAAAAGGAGATATCAGCTACTGTAGAACAATATAATATAAAATATCAAATAGATAATGAAAGTTAAAAGTGTTCACAATTGAGCAAATTGTTAAAAGTGCAGACATAAAAACAACAGCCATCACCCAAAAAAGGACAAAGGGTCAGACTGGCTGAAACCCACAGCAGAAATACTTGTTTGACAAAACAAAAAATAAAGTAAATTGTTCAAACAGACAACCCTAACGACAATCAAAATAAAAAGAAGACCCACACGATTCTAGTGATGACTGCCAACCCCATTAATCTTTTTTCGGCTCAACTCCTTTCTCAGGAACCTCTCCCGAGTCCTTCTCGACTCGTTCCTCGTTGACAGGATGGCAAGGAGGGCATCGTCAAACTCCTCTTTCGGCAAATCGCGTGGGGTCCAGGTTGATCATTATCTCAAACGGAGATGGCTCGGCGAAATATTCCCCTTTATAGCTGGTAGAAAAGTGATGCTTTTCATCGCCATAGGCAGTCTCAGCAGCCTGCCATCTCTTCGAATCCTAGTCTTCAGCCTTGCAGACACAGCGATGTGCTGCTACCCAGTGTAGACGCCCATTTGTGTCTCCCCAAAACCAAACCCGGTGATGAGTACCTTTCACGTCGAATCATAATCGGGTGACACTACAAGAAAACAGCAAAATTGCGACGGAAAAAGTTCGTCGTAAACTATGTAAATTCCGTCGTAAAGATGGTTTACGACGGAATTCCGTCGTAAATGGTTGTCGGAAAACCCTTTGTAGGAAAATGGCCATTTTACGACGGAATTTCCGTCGTAAACCATCTTTACGAAGGAATTTACGACGGAAATAATATCGTCGGGCTTGGAATTGGCCTTTGCTGAAGATCCGTCGTAAACTTCCGACGGAAAACGTTCCGTCGCAAACCTTAGATTACGACGGAATTTTCCGTCGTAAAATATAATTTACGACGGAATTTTCTGTCGCAAAATATTATTTACGACGGAAAAGTCCCTCGCAAAATATTATTTACGACGGAAATTCCGTCGCAAGTTATTATTTACGACGGAAATTCCGTCGCAAGTTATTATTTACGACGGAATAATTCGTCGCAATGTATATATTTGCGACGGAAAAGTTCGTCGTAAATTATATTCTACGACGGAAAATTCCGTCGCAAATAATATTTTGCGACAGAAATTTCCGTCGCAAATTATATTTTACGACGGATATTTCCGTCGCAAATATGTACATTACGACGAATTATTCCGTCATAAATTGTATTTCTAGCCCAAAACAAATTTTTGTAATTTTCTGCATTTTCAAACCTGAATTTTTTTAATGATAAATCGACAAAAAAAAAGAAGCTAAATATTGAGTCCTAAAAATTGTTTTTTTAAAAAAATTAATTACCGACCTACGAAATTAGGGTTATGTACATATATATATAATAATTATGTCCTAGTACAAAAGATAGTCCACATTTTGGTATCCATACCAAACAAAAGCTAGGTTAGAGTGATTCTATGCTAGACTAAAGCTAAGCTACGCAATCGCCTGGAAATCCTGGCCTGCTCCACCACCACCCGGGTCGTTCCTAGGGTCTCGATGCTGAGGATGAATGGTGGAACATGAGTCGTTGTTGGTGAGACGACTCATCATCTCATCGAAACTCTCCTTGTATCTCCTCTCCATTTCAGCCATTCGGGCTTCCATTTGAGTTTGGAGAGTTTGCACCCTGTGTTCCATCTGGTCTTGCATTTGAGAAATGACAGACGGCGTGTATTGCTGTGAAGAACGGGAACCTCGACCCTGTTTGCCATAGTACAGCTCTGCACTTTGGCCAAGTCCCTTCACACGCCCCTTCTTATTGCGCCCACCCACCGACTCCCAGTACAACTCATTGGGACTCTTCTGAATCCCCTGACTCCTTGTTTCTTCGAGCTTCTTCTGGTAGGTGTCCTACAAAATATTGAAGATAAAAAAAATATTGTTAAAAAAACAACCAACAATATAAGGTAAGGTTTCTTTCTTCTAACATTCCAATATCAATTGCTTTTAAGTGCCTAAGGATAGAAATGAAGAGAAATAAGCACATAAGTCAATTTTCAACCCTAACTCATCCAAAATCATCCAAATTTGGCCTATATGGCTAAAACCATGCCTATTTTCTAAGTTTTCAAGAAAATGTAAGGTTTCTTTCTTCTAACATTCCAATATCAATTTCTTTTAAGTGCCTAAGGATAGAAATTAAGAGAAATAAGCACATATGTCAAATATCGACCCTAACTCATCCAAAATCATCCAACTTTGGCCTATATGGCTAAAACCATGCCTATTTTTTATGTTTTCAAGCAAATGTAAGGTTTCTTTCTTCTAACATTCCAATATCAATTGCTTTTAAGTGTAAGGATAGAAATTAAGAGAAATAAGCACATAAGTCAATTTTCAACCCTAACTCATCGAAAATCATCAAAATTTGGCCTATATGGCTAAAACCATGCCTATTTTCTAAGTTTTCAAGCAAATGGACTCGTTCTTTCTTATAACATTCCAATATCACATACTTTTAAGTGCCTAAGGATAGAAATTAAGATAAATAAGCACATATTTCAATGTTCGACCCTAACTCATCCAAAATCATCCAACTTTAGCCTATATGGCTAAAACCATGCCTATTTTCTATGTTTTCAAGCAAATGTAAGGTTTCTTTCTTCTAACATTCCAATATCAATTTCTTTTAAGTGCCTAAGGATAGAAATTAAGAGAAATAAGCACATAAGTCAATTTTGAACCCTAACTCATCCAAAATCATCCAAATTTGGCCTATATTGCTAAAACCATGCCTATTCTCTAAGTTTTCAAGCAAATGTAAGGTTTCTTTCTTCTAACATTCCAATATCAATTGCTTTTAAGTGCCTAAGGATATAAATTAAGAGAAATAAGCACATATGTCAAATATCAACCCTAACTCATCCAAAATCATCCAAATTTGGCCTATATGGCTAAAACCATGCCTATTTTCTAAGTTTTCAAGCAAATGTAAGGTTTCTTTCTTCTAACATTCCAATATCAATTTCTTTTAAGTGCCTAAGGATAGAAATGAAGAGAAATAAGCACATAAGTCAATTTTCAACCCTAACTCATCCAAAATCATCCAAATTTGGCCTATATGGCTAAAACCATGCCTATTTTCTAAGTTTTCAAGAAAATGTAAGGTTTCTTTCTTCTAACATTCCAATATCAATTGCTTTTAAGTGCCTAAGGATAGAAATTAAGAGAAATAAGCACATATGTCAAATATCGACCCTAACTCATCCAAAAACATCCAACTTTGGCCTATATGGCTAAAACCATGCCTATTTTCTATGTTTTCAAGCAAATGTAAGGTTTCTTTCTTCTAACATTCCAATATCAATTGCTTTTATGTGCCTAAGGATATAAATTAAGAGAAATAAGCACATATGTCAAATATCAACCCTAACTCATCCAAAATCATCCAAATTTGGCCTATATGGCTAAAACCATGCCTATTTTCTATGTTTTCAAGCAAATGTAAGGTTTCTTTCTTCTAACATTCCAATATCAATTGCTTTTAAGTGCCTAAGGATAGAAATTAAGAGAAATAAGCACATAAGTCAATTTTCAACCCTAACTCATCGAAAATCATCAAAATTTGGCCTATATGGCTAAAACCATGCCTATTTTCTAAGTTTTCAAGAAAATGGACTCGTTCTTGCTTATAACATTCCAATATCACATACTTTTAAGTGCCTAAGGATAGAAATTAAGAGAAATAAGCACATATGTCTATGTTCGACCCTAACTCATCCAAAATCATCCAAAATAAGCATATAATGAGTTATACTTTGCTAATTTGCCATATATCAACTCATATAGTAAGTGTTTACCGCAATCCTTTTTTCTTTGTTGTTGGCAGCCACTTGGCCTTTTCCAGGCACTTCCTTGAAGTGTGTCTTCAAGAAAAGATCATGGGCATTTGGTAATTGGCCTTGGTTTTTTGCATCCTTTATATGTACGTGCAGAAAATCAATGAAAACATGTTAGCCCACCAAAATTCATTAATAGACAAATGACATAATTGTTACTGGACATATTGTAGGAACCTTACCATCCTTTTAGCATGTTGTACAGATGACATTGAACCTTGAAAGTGGGTCGGTTCAACGACATTTTCCATGGATCCGCCTCTTCGGTTCTTCTTGTTTTGTTCTGACCGCTTCTTATATTTTAGATCGGTGGCAACAATTTTCATCATGCCTTCGTGGACATCCTTATTAAGCCATCTTGGTTTGCGACCATTCAGCCTGTGTGTGATGTTGTAGAACGTGTCATGTAGGCGATTTGCAAACTTTTCTTCGAAAGTGTCCTTCACTTGGTTGTTTAACTCAGGTGCCCACTTGAATTTTTTCTGCAAATCAAGAAAATGTCTTTATTACAAAATTCAACTCCATCAATATAATTTATAAAACATGTATTATGTTAGGTTAAAGTTATCATACGTTGAACAAGTTCCAAAAGTGCTCTCTCGAATCTTCATTAACCTCTCCATAATTCCTCCAAGGCTGAACATAGTAGCCGGTTAGCAAGTCGGAGAGCACATTCTTCACCGGGATATCATCAAACCTATAATAAAGGATAGACATTCATGTAAGTAGATAATCAACAAAAAGTGAACAAAACATGGTTAAAGTAATACAAATTCACTTTATCAAAGTAAATACGAATTTAAGGATATTTCATTATACAAATACATACGCACCAAAGTGTGGAAGGGTCCAACTCTAGCAAGTCATTAGGATGCGGGTCCTGTAGCACATGTTCCTGATGCTGCTGTTGCTCCTGTTGCCCTTGTACATTCCTGATGATTTCTTGAGAGGCCCCCAAATCATGTGCCTCCTCTTCCTCCATTGACTCATCCTCGTCAACACGTACAACCTGAGATTTCCCTTTAGACTTTCTCCTCTTGGACGTTTCTCCTTTATTTCCTCCTCCCATGATGACCACCTGAAAAAGTTGTTAGTACCATAATCGCACATTGTAAATTCATAAATTAGATCCATAAGACATTAAAATAATAAAATGAGACCAAAAATGTAATGTAATATTACAAGTCCGAGTAGTCATTAAAAACTAAACATTCGAAGACAATAGTTAAAGGAGTAACTACATATTCTCCTCTTCATTACTCTTATCACTACTACCAGGCCACTATCATTATTACTATCACTAGTGTCATCTAAAAATACATCGATGTCCTCTTCTTCGTCACTGTCACTGGAGCCAATGCTTTCTTCATCGCTTGAGATAATAAAGCCATCGTCATCATCATCATCACTATCAAGTTCATAGTCTGGAATGTCATTTGGTGGACAAAGCGTTGCATGTACTTGTGGTGAAGGACCCTACAAAAACTCTAAATCCACCGGAGCATCAATCACCGACCTTGCTTGAGTTCTAAATACAGCCCACCATTGAACCCGATCACGTTTAAGGCTAGGGTAAGATGCATAATACACTTGAGACACTTGGTAAGATAATACAAATGGATCATACTTGGGATACTTCTTAGTATGATTTACTTCGACAAGCTTGTATTGTTCATGAATGTTCATTCCTTTACCACAATCCATCCAACTACAACTAAACAAAATAGTCTTGTACTCTTTTTCGGGACCGGTGTAGACAAGTTCAATTATGTCGTTTAAAATGCCAAAGTACTCTCCACCATCCTCACTTGAGACACACACCCCGTAATTCATCGTAGATTTGTGTTTGCCATAGGACTGTGTGTGGAAATTAAAGCCACCGACAAATATCTGGTTCCAAGTTCGAACACGCTTGAAAGGCCTAATAGACAATGCTCGCAACACATCGGAACTTGGTTTTTGTTCTCTCACCTATAACCGTTACGAATACAAGCGTCACACTAATTGAAATGAAATATATTATATTATATTATCACAAATTAATCGAGATGCAATGTTCGAAAAGTATTATCACCTTGTGATGAAACCAATCAGGGAATTCACTTTCGCATTTCTCCATGACATCTTCTCGACGCAAATAAGTTCGAGTACTAAGAATGTAGTCCTCAAACTGCCTAATAGATTAATGACACATGGTTAATCATTGAAGCAATTATATTAATTTAAGGGATTTTCAAAAGTTTATCGTAAACATATATACCTTTCGTATTCACCAAGAATGCCGGTATTTCTTAAAACGAACAAATGAGCACGTTCGAGTTCCTTGTCATCTAAATACCGAGTTTTACCCAAATTTGACACACAACCCTTATCCACCGTGAACAGCTCTGGGATTTCATCGTTGTCAGCCGGGGATTCCACATCAGCATTCACATTTCGACCTAGATCTCGTGTTTTTGTGTCAACTGAGGGCTGAAAGTAATTGGAGCAGAAGTTTGATATCTCTTCAGTGAGATAAGCGTTGCATATGGAACCTTCAACACGAGCCTTATTACCAATTTTTCGTTTCAGGTGATTGAGGAACCTGTAATTATGTTTATGTAGCCGTAGAAGTATAAGTAACGGAAATCAATGAAAGAGATGAAAGTAAGAGTTGAGAAAGGACCTTTGATTTACCTTTCGAAAGGATACATCCACCGATATTGAACAGGTCCACATAACTTGCCCTCATATGGCAAATGAATTGGTAAATGCTCCATGGAGTTGAAGAAAGATGGGGGGAAAACCTTCCCAAGCTTGCACAGGATCTCAGCTATGTTTTTTTTCCAATCGCTCCATGTCGCTAACTGTAATTGTGTAGCAACATAAATCGCGAAAGAATTGGCTTATCTCTGTAATTGCATTCCATATATGGGTAGGGAGCAATTCTCTCAAAGCAGTGGGCAACAACCTCTCCATGAACACGTGACAATCATGACTTTTCATTCCATGTAACTTACATGATTGCAAATCAACGCATCAGCTCAAATTGGAAGCGTAACCATCAGGAAACCGCAGCTGTTTGACCCACTCACACAAAACCTCTCTCTGAGCCTTGTCAAGAGCAAATGGAGTCTTTGGCATGAATTCTTTTCCTCTATCATCCTCTTGAAGATGTAGCTGGGGCCGTTTACAGTATTTAGCAATGTCATTCCGAGCTGATGGCGTGTCACAAGATAGCTTTTTCACGTCCATTATAGTGTGAATCAACTGATCAAAATTTTTTTTTTCAACGTGCATGACATCTAAGTTGCGACGAACAAGCAGATGTTTCCAATATGGAAGGTCCCATAGAGTGCTTTGCTTGAACCACCCTTTTTTTGCATTCTTGAGACGTTTCAGTGCCTCGGGGCCATCTGTTGCTTTCGGGAGGTTTTTCACACATTCCCAAAGTTCCTCTCCTGACATGATGTGAGGTGGTGAACCTTTTTCGACTTTGTTTTTACAAAATGCATTTTTACTATTTCGAAAAGGATGATTTGTCGGAAGGAATTGACGATGGCAGTCAAACCAAGAAACCTTACCACCATTTTCGAGCCAAAATGCTTTGCTTTTCTCCATGCAATATGGACAAGCCTTCTTACCGGCTGTGGTCCAACCAGATAACATACCATAAGCCGGGAAGTCACTAACGGTCCATAGGATGGCTGCTCGAAGATTGAAATTTTGTTTTCTCGAAATATCGTAAGTATTTGCCCCAACTTCCCACAACTGTTTCAACTCGTGTATGAGCGCCTGCATGTAAACATCCAAGTTGCCCTTAGGGTTTTTAGGACCCGGAACGAGTAACGAAAGAAACATGAACTGTCTTTTCATACACATTGACGGAGGCAAGTTATACGGGGTCAAAATTACAGGCCAACATGAATACTGTCCCCCAAACTGACCATTTGGAGAAAATCCATCCGTACATAGGCCAAGTCAAACATTACGAGGTTCAGAGGAAAACTCAGGAAAGCAACTATCTAGGTGTTTCCACGCTTCACTATCGCTAGGGTGTGCCATTGTGCCTTGAACTCGAGGATTTTTAGCATGCCATGTCATTTCCTCAGAAATGTTTGTAGTTGCAAAAAGCCTTTGCAACCTAGGTGTGATAGGGAAATAAAATAGAACATTCAAAGGCACTAAGCTACCTTTAGAAGTCTTCTTGTATCGGTCGCTGCCACACACCCTACATGTAGATAATTGAGCATCATCTTTCCAAAACAACATACATCCTTTCGGGCATGCATGAATCTTTTCATGGGGCAGCTCTAACCCCTTAACAATTTTCTTGACCTCATAGAATGTCTCGGCCATGTGGTTGTTGTTAGGAATCGCTTCATTAACCAAAGAAGCAAATCCATCAACACATCTGTGCGGCAAATTATACTCACACTTTAGGCTAGTGATTCTAGAAGCCATCTCTAACACAGACAATGAACTCCCTTCGTATAACGGTTGTTCAGAAGCCCTTAACAAATCAAAAAATGGCTTGGCTTGTGCATTAGGCTCCTCCTCTAATGAAACAGGTGGCTCTTCGGAATGGCCTTGATCTTGAGACTGACCAAAGGCATCCAAAACCATTTCACGATATTCATTTGACTCCCTTCTACGAGTTCCTGGAAACCCTTCCCCATGACACATCCACTCGTAGTAATTAGGTAAAAAACCGCTGCGATACAAATGAAGTTTGACCGTATCTGGATCCCAGAGACGTTTGTTTTTGCATTTAAAACATGGACACCTAACTTCATTCGGGTTGCTACTCTCGGGATGATCTTCCACATATTTAAGGAATTCATCTACCCCCTTCAAGAACTCAGGATTAATAGAATTCCCAACCTTCCTTTCGTACATCCAGCTACGTTCTTTTCGTTTCATGATTACAAGTTCTACACAACTAACACATATGCCATTAATCACATTAGTCATAAAGCACAATATATATTCATTATAGATCAAACTGTTATGGAAATGCAAAGGAGAAGATAAATGATTTCCAAGGGTCCTTATCACTCCAACCTAACCCATCCTTGTACGTTCAATCTCACTAGTGAATGTATGCCAGAATTTCAATTCTATGGAAAATCCGGCAGCATCTCCCTACAGTTCCCCGAGTACACAATATAGGCGATTAGAAACACCTATATATGTACCTAGAGAACATTGTAGAGAAATGACAAGCAAGGATCTTCCTTAGAATTAAAACAAAGGAATACATTCACCACCTAAGTGAGAATAAACGTACAAGGACAGTCCCAACCGGGGACTATTCAAGACATACTCCTAATGTGTATGCCTTGAATGGGTATCTAGGCATATGATTATGCAAATGATTTTTAAAAAAATATATATACTTAACTAACATACATAATATTAAACAAATATATCAAGATTAAACTAAATAAGAGAAACAAATCAAACCAAACCAAAGTAAACTAATATATCATATTAAACTAAACCAAACCAAACTACCGTTTTATATATTAAATTAAACTAACATATTTCTAAAAAAACTAAACTAAATTAAGATACTTTATATTAAAATAAATTAAACTAAAACACATTATATTAACATAATATTAACTAAACTACATTATGTTAAACTAAACTAAACCAAACTAACATTGTTTTTTTTTTTTAAAGATCAAGGGAGCAATTAATTAATTATAAGATTAATTTTAAAAAATATATACTTAACTAACATACATAATATTAAACAAATATATCAAGATTAAACTAAACAAGAGAAACATATCATAACACCATACTATTAATATAAACCAAATCAAACCAAACCAAAGTAAACTAATATATCATATTAAACTAAACCAAACCAAACTACCGTTTTATATATTAAATTAAACTAACATAATTCTAAAAAAAACTAAACTAAATTAAGATACTTTATATTAACATAATTCTAAAAAAATTAAACTAAAACACATTGTAATGTAACTAACCTTTAGATCTGCACTTCTTTTTAACAATTAAACCAACAAAATTGTACAAATCCTACAAAAAATTAAAAATAAATAAAATAAGTAAGGGTTTATAAGTAAACAAAATTAAATTGAAAAAAAAGGGGGGAAGCAAAGGACAACTTACTGAATTTTCAGCCAATATCAATGTAGGTGCTTCAGTCACGGCGAGGGGACGGAGGAGCGGCGCAGAGGCTGCGTTGTGGTGGTTAAAGGTTAGCCGGTGGTGGTTTTTTTGCAAAATTAAAAAGAAAAATAAAAATAAAAAAAAAACCAAAATTTAGAGGGCAACACTTACCTAGACGCGGCAGTTGCGTCGCCGGAAACAACCACGGCCGTCAATCGGCGGAAACACTTCCTCGAAAGCTCTCTCTTCCTCCTTCTCTTTCTCTTTCTCTTTCTCGTTCTCTTTCTCCTCTCTCTTTCTTTCACCCTTCTTTCTCTGTTTCGTTCTCGGCGGCGGGTTTGCGTCGACGGCAGGCGTCACCGTCGCCGGTCACCGTCGCTGGAGATAACGCGCCGCCCTCTTTCTCTCTCTCCTTCTCTTTTTCTCTCTCCTTCTCTTTCTCTCTTTGCTGCTTCAATTGCGTCTTTCCCCCTTTTTTTAGGTCGAGCCAGATTTTTAATTTAATAAAAAAAACGCATAACTTGCGACGGAAATAAATTCCGTCGGAAATTTATTTTTACGACGGAATTTATTTCCGTCGGAAAATTTACGACGGATACAGCCTCGTAACTCAACTTTTCCGTCGCTAAATTGCGACGAAACATATTCCGTCGAAAAATGTGAACTTTGCGACGGAAAACGGGGTTCGTCGCAACAATTCCGTCGCTATTTAGCCTATTTCTAGTAGTGTGAAGTGAAAGTGTGGAAAGTCTAGTGTTGCGGATAGTTTTAATTTCTTTTCTCTTCTCTCTGTTTTTGAAAACCTATTTCTAAGAAAACAACCAATTCAGTTTGATTGGTCCATAATATGGGTCCAATAATGGTGTAGTTGGATGGGGCTTGAAAAGAGCTTTCCAACGGTATATTATAAGCCCAATTCCGATCCGATGAATAATGAGGAAGTTATGGCCAAATACTAAACTGGGCCTGGTTTGAACCTTATATGCGGCCCAATGATCTAGAGGAGGGCCTAATATGGATTTATCATTCGTAATGCAATTAGGATTGGTTTTAATCTTCTAGATTCTTCTAGAAGGTTCTTTTCATTCCTAATTCAACTAACATTGATAAATTGACTTTTGTTGACTTTTTAGAGTTTTAATTAGAATAAAAGAGTGTTTTTAAGGAAAATACGATTTTGCCCTCTGTACGGCCAAATTTTATCTGATTTTAGAAAACGCGTAAAAAATCTGATTAGCGGGCACCTAACGCCAGTCATTAGCGCCTGGCGCCCGGCGCTAGCGTTAGCGCTAATTTCATTTTTTCACGTCGAAACTCTGATTTGTTTTTCTATCTTTTTGGCTGATTTTCTCTATAAATAGCCTTCTGAAATCTCCGTTTTTTAATCATCTACAATCGACAATCACCAACTCTCATCAAGAATTTCTTGATTCTCTCTCTTTCTAAGCCTAGCTTTTTACAAACACAATTCCTCATACATTAGCACTAGACACACCTAGCCAAATTCGAAGTTGCATTCACCCTAGACGTGAAAAGGTTTAATTTATGAGGGTTTGGTCCCAAATCTCTCTTTTAATTATTTAATTTAATTGTCTGTTTATTATTTTCCTTGAAGTTACTAACGCGTGTATTTTGTTATTAGAAAGAGGTACGAGGCATGCATCCAAGTAAGTGCTTTAATTGTACTGGTTACATTGTTATTATGATATAGAAATCATGCTTAGATTGTTATTTTGATTCCTAGTATCATGTTAGGATGTTTTATTGCTTCCTAGTATCATGTTTAGGGTAAAGAATAAAATCCTATTTTCTTTCCTATTATTCATGTTAGTATCATGTTAGGGTTAAAGCTTTGATTTTTATTGCTTAGTGACATGCTAGGATTTATTATTAATCTTGTTAGTATCATGCCTAGGATCTTGCTATTATTATGTGTAGGCGTCGCTTGAAGTGCGCCTACGTAAAAAGCATGTGGTGAATATGCTTGGCACTCATAGGAAGTAGGAATTGACATAATACGATTAGGGACAAGGAAAGTAGGGAGCCGCCAACAAGTTTTTAAGGAACTTGTAAAACGTTCACGGATCATAAAAAGGCAACCACGATAAGGGACAACGATAGGCAACAAAGATTGACCCGTGAAGGTCACACCCCATTCATAATCCATGAGATTACTAACTCCATATGGTTCGGAACCACGAAAGGAGGATCGGGGATGATGGTACGAAGTGAGTCATGGAGTCACATTCGCCCGTATTGACCTCTACTCGATTCTTATAGTGAAAAGTGATTCATGTGATCTCAAAGGCATACAAACAATAATTCAATTCGCTCCAAACTATTATTTAACTAAATTGGTTTAATATTAATGCACACATAATTCTAAAATATTAGTGATCACTTGAATTAATAATAAGATTAAAAAGAACCTAAACCGGTTGTCCAAATTATCTTATTAGGCGTGATTTTCAATTGCATATTCCCTTTAAACATGCAATATGGTGATCAATAAAAAATATAATAGAATAAACATTAATATTGGAAGCAATTTAACAATAATAACGTGAGTCAAATCAAATAATAATAATAATAACAACCCTAATCATGATACTAGCAATATTAAAAATAAAATAAGAGTAATTAAATTAATTAATTACTCACATTCTGCAAATATAAAGTAAATGAAAATTAAATTAAATAAAAAGTAGAGTTGATTTGGTCCAAACCCTCAGTTATTTGTACCTTTCACGCCTTGGTTTAAGGACGGAACCTCGGGTTAAGTATAGACTCCTTGGAGTGCTTAGGGGAATTATTATGGAAGAATAAGGAGGCTAGAAATTAGGTTAAAGAGGGAGAAGAGGATAATTTTTGGTGCAAGGTGAGAGAGAATGATAGGGGGGTATTTATAGGGAAAATGAGCAGAGGGAACACACGGAACCCTAAAAAGATAAAAACCCTAAAAAAGGCTACCGCGACACGGTAGATTCTACCGCGACACGACAGATTCTACCGTGTCACGGGGGAAATTAGCGTGACGCGGGGAAAAATAGAGTGACGCGGGAAATATTTGACCTACGGGAATAAAAACGCGTGAAGGGATTACGCGGAAAAAACACGGAGTTGTCCCGTGTCACAGCACTGGCACCGTGACACGGCAGTAATTCCCGTAACGCGGCACAGTTCCCCGTGACGCGAGGAAGTTTTAAGCACCGTGACACGTCAGCAACCCATCGTGACACGGCAGAAAACGCCGTGACGCGGCAAAGTCCACCGTGTCACGGCATATGGCGCCGGGTCACGGTACTTATGCCAAGTCACGGGGCACTAAAAAACATGAAAATCCCCTCCAAATTACCGTGTCACGGGAATTTCTCCCGTGCCACGTCAGATCTTGCCGCGTCGCGGCATTTTAGCTGTTGCGCGGTAATTCCAGTTTTTTTACGCGTTTTTAAAATCATCATAACTTTTGATCCGTAACTCGAAATAAAGCATATAATATATCATTGAAAATCTTATCAAGTCTAATTTCCAACTCAATTAGAATCAGGTCAAAATAATTTGTAGATTTTAAGATATGGCCGTTTTAGTAGAAGGGTGCCGGTTTTGGGCCGAGTTTAGTGTTTTGCTCATATCTTTTTCGTTATAGCTCGGAATTGGGTTTATGATATATGGTTGGAAAGCTTATTGAAAGACCTATCCAACCAAATAATAATTGGATCAAAATTATATAGCCATAAAATCATTTCAGCTCGGTTTTGTAATGTGGATATGGAAAGTGGAAAGTAAGTTATGGTTTAGGGAAATGAGCTAGGAAATGGATTGGTTTATGAAATGTATTGGGTAGAAACATGGACTTAAGCACTCCAAAGATTAAATACTCAACTCGACCAATAATGGCGGTGAAAGGCGTTCATCAACGGGTTTGGTTTTGGGGAGACATTTTTAGGTGTCTACATTATGCTTTAACATGAACATTTTAGGTTGGATTTGTAACTTCATCCCCGAACTACCAGTCATGGTTCCAGACCTATTGGAGTTAACGATCTCTTGGATCGTTAAGGGATGTAACCTTCACCTCGTGAACGGTTTACAAGTTTCTAAAACTTGTTGGCGACTCTTTTGCTCTATCTTCTTTCCCTTTGGAAGCCACCATGCTTAAGTGTATGATCACAGTAGGGTTCAAGCTAGGGGTGATTCTTGAAATATTCCCTACACCCAGCCACCGGTATAACGGTCCACCAGTTTGTTCCGATAAAGATCAGACCGCAAGAATCGATTCACTGCCCGACGTCTTATACCGGGCTTGTCATGCTGTGCCTCCTCTAGTTTCTTTTCAAGCTTCGACTTGGCCTCCTTTTTTGTCTTTAAATTTTTCTCAAGGTGAGAAATCTTCTTCATCAGCTTCTCCTGATTGACAAGTTTTGCTTTTAGCTCTAAATGGTCAGCAACTTGCCTTTCTATAACTTTCATGTCAACCTTGAGCTTCTCACGCTCATTAATGGCAGCCTTGCACTCGTCATCGCACTTCTTGAACTTCGTCTTGGCCTTGTCAGTACAACATTGGTAATACTTGTACATGTGCACAACCTCGATGACAGAATTGACAGTCTTGAAAAGTAACACTACTAAAATATTTGAAAAAGGAATCGCAAATAAAAGACTTGTCATATCAACCAACATGTCTTTTTTATGTAAGAGATCTAATATTATAAATGACAAGTCTCTAACGTGTATTAGGCCCCACCACTACTGTGACAGTAAAAGAAGTAAGAGATCCATTGTCAAACCCAACCGGTCTCTAATGTGTAGTGGGGCCAAATACTTAGATGAAAGAATAAAAAAAGAAAAATATAACAAATCCGTTGTTGGACTTGAACGGCCTCTTAGGCTCTTACCTTGTTTTTTTTAACTTTATTTACTAACCTTTGATTCATTTCTCTCATTCTAGATCTTTCCTCTATCTTTTCTCTATCCTTCCTCATTATTTCCGCCGAACCTTTATCTTTCTCCATCTCACTCTATCCTCTCTTGGCTCTCCAATATAATTCGCCATTAAATTTGTGATTTGACTATTTGTGAAGAATTTTTGGCAAAAATCGTGGTTAGTGGTGGTAATGTTGTATATAAGTGAAGGCGGGTCAATTGTGGTGGTCGATTCAACAGCAAGAAGACTAGAAACAGTTACTAAAATCTAAATCTGATAAAGGTATGTGTTACAATTTTATTTTACAACTTTAATTTGCTGGATGAATTTGCTTTACTTTGTAATTAGGATTTAAGGGAATGATTTATTTATTTATTTTTTAAATTCATGTACACTGTAGAATACGAAGATATCAAAGGTTTTTTTTTTTTTTTTTTTTTTTTTTTTTTGGAATTGCTCATGATTTACAAAGTATAAATTTTCCAATTACCGTGGGATAATTTGCTGCTAAACTTTAGAAATTTTATTTTTAATTACTTATAGTTATAGATCTGAACTTTCTATGAATTACAGATTTTAAGTACGGAGTACTCTATTGGTTTGTTGTTGCAACTTGCAAGGTTAAGGTGCTGCACATCACTTGTTGGGAATTTCTAAGGTTAGCTATATATGCTTCTTGTTAGGAATTTCTAAGGTTAGCTATGATTAACATTGATAAGTTAGATCTTTCGATCTAGAGGGGCTTAGAGATGTCGGATAAGCTACTAATTCGTTTTTTTGTTACTTTACTGACTTGTTGTTTTGATAAATGTAATTTAGATTAATCTTAATAAAATTTTGTTACTAATAAAGTGTCAATTGAACTTGCAGATGATAATTGTAGGGAATATTTCAAGCGTTAATCCCCAAGCTTGAACCCCACTGTGATCATACACTAAAGTACGGTGGCGTCCAAAGGGAAAGAAGATAGAGCAAAAGAGTCGCCAACAATTTTTAAGAACTTGTAAACCGTTCATAGGGTGAAGGTTACACCCCTTAACGATCCAAGAGATCGTCAACTCCATAAGGTCTTGAACCAAATAGGGTTCGGGGATGAAGGTACAAATCCAACCTAAAAGAGATTAACCTGCCCTAATAATAGGCCTCTACTTTATTCTGATCGTATTCATGTGCGCTTTTTGACTAACATACAATCAATAGGATTAACCTTAAACTTGTTTATCTATGTTGGTTGAATATTAATGAACAAATAAATCTATTATTGGCGATCACTTGAATTATCATCATATTAACCCTAAACAAGATTTTTAAATTATCTTATTAAGCGTGATTACAAGTACTAATTCCCTTTAAACATGCATAAAAGGTGTGATCAAGCAATAAAAGAATAAATATCAAGCAACATAATAATCATAATAAAAATAATAATGATCATAATTATATTAAAGCATAATAATAACAAGATCCTAGGCATGGTACTAACAAGATTAATAACAAACCCTAGCATGTCACTAAACAATAAAGATCAAATATATAGCCCTAACATAATACTAACATAAATAAATATTAGGAACAACATAAAAGGAATCGTACTTTTAATCATACTTGATATTAAAATTACCCTAGACATGATACTAGGAATCAAAATAACAACCTAAGCATGAACTCTATATCGTAACATCAATAAAATCCATTAAAGTACTTACTTTGATGCCTCGTACCTCTTTCTAATAACAAAATACACACGTTAGTAACTTCGAGGAAAATAATAAAGCAAACAATTAAATTAAATCAAATAATTAAAAGAGAGATTTGGGACCAAACCCTCAGAAATTAAAACCTTTCACGTCTAGGGCGAAGGCAACTTCGAATATGGCTAGGTGTGTCTAGATCTAATGAATCCGGAATTTTGTATTTGAGAAACTAGTTTAGAAAAAGAGAGAGAGAGATGAGAGTTGGTAGATTGTAGAAAGAACTGGTTATTGATGAAAACTGGCTATCAAAAACGGAGTTTTTAGTACGTTATTTATAAAGAAAATCATCCAAAAAGATAAAATATCAAAACAGAGTCTGGCGCACAAAAAACTGGATTGACGCCACCATCAGCGCCAGGCGCCAAAGCTGGCGCTAGGCGCCAAGCGTAGCGCCAGGCGCTACAGCTGGCGTTTGGCGCTGATTCAGAAAATCACGCGTTTTCTTAAAATCAGATAAAAATTGCCTTACAGGAGGATAAAATCGTATCTTCTCCAAAAAATGCTCTTTGATTTTAATTAAAACTCTGAAAAGTCAGCAAAAGTCAATTTATCAATTGCTAATTGAATTAGGAATGAAAAAGAACCTTCTAGAAGAATCTAGAAAACTAAAACCATTCCTAATTGCATTAGGAATGATAAATCTATATTAGGCCCTCCCCTAGATCATTAGGCCGCACATAAGGCTCAAACCGGGCCCAGTTCAGTAATTTGGCCATAACTTCCTCAATATTCATCGGAATTGGGCTTATAATATATCGTTGGAAAGCTCTTGTCAAGCCCTATCCAACCACACTACTATTGGACCCATATCATGGACAAACTAAACTTGATTGACTGTTTTCTTAAAATAGGTTTTCAAAAACAGAGAGAAGAGAAAAGAAATTAAAACTTTCCGCAACACTAAACTTTCCACACTTTCACTTCATTCGATTATGATTCGACGTGAAAGGTACTCATCGCTGGGTTTTGTAGACACCTAAAAATGTCTCCCCAAAACCAAACCCGATGATGAACAACCTTTCACCGCCAGTATTGGTCGGGTTTAGTATTTAATCCCGAGAGTGCTTAAAAAATCGTATTTTATTAAATTCATATTTTTGAACAGTCCATGGATTAGTCTTGATGTTTGGTAAAAGCATAGTTTTAATTTCAACCCAAACTTATTAATTAATTTTTAGCCCAAACCTTTATTATTTTATTATTATTTATTTTTTGCCCAAACCCTTTATTTATTTTAATTTAATTATTTTCTTATTTTAGCCCGAATAATAAAAAGTCAGAAAAGGTCCGAAATTATCAATTGGCACTTAAAATGCCGAAGGAAATTAGGGTTCAAAATGTATTTAGACGGAAAAACAGGCTGGAATTTCCCGCGCCACGGCAGGTACCTACCGTGTCACGGGAATCCTTCCCGTCTGACGGTGGGATTTTCGCGTAAACCTTTAACGCGTTTTTTATCCCGTTTTCTGAAAATTTCCCACGTCACACCAAAAATGTACCGTGTCACGGGAAAGTGTACCGTCTGACGGTGGAGCTTCCCGTGTCACGGTACAGTTTGACCGTGTCACGGGATACTTTTTAGGTTTTTTTATCATTTTAGGGTTCCGTGTGCTCCCTCAGCACATTTTCCCTATAAATACCCCCTCTTTTCTGATGAACGGGGCACCGAGTAATTCTCTAATTTTATTCTCCTCTCTTCTATGCTTTAGCCTAAACACTAGCCTACCCCTTTTTATTTCAAAATTCCTTCTTCAAATACTCAAAGGAGTCCATACTTTACTCGTGGTTCTATCCTTAAGCCAAGGCGTGAAAGGTAGAATTGTTTGAGGGTTTGGCCCCAAAATCAATTTTACTTTATTTAATTTAATTTGATCATCGTTTTATTATTTCCTTGAAGTTACTAACTCGTTTATTATTTTGTAGTTGCAAACAAACAGAATCAAAGTAAGGATCATGCTCCTTTTATTTTTATTATTTTTCTAACGATTTTATGTTGTTGGAATTGTGATTAATTTGGTTTTAATATTAATGTTGTTCTACTATTTTTATTATGATCACCATATTGCATGTTTAAAGGGAATATGTAATTGAAAATCACGCCTAATAAGATAATTTGGACAACCGGTTTAGGGTCCTTTTAATCTTATTATTAATTGAAGTGATCACCAATATTTTAGAATTATGTGTGCATTAATATTAAACCAATTTAGTTAAATAATAGTTTGGAGCGAATTGAATTATTGTTTGTATGCCTTTGAGATCACATGAATGCTTTTCACTATAAGAATCGAGTAGAGGCCAATACGGGCGAATGTGACTCCATAACTCACTTCGTACCATCATCCCCGATCCTCCTTTCGTGGTTCCGAACCATATGGAGTTAGTAATCTCATGGATTATGAATGGGGTGTAACCTTCACGGGTCAATCGTTGATGCCTATCGTTGTCCCTTATCGTGGTTGCCTTTTATGATCCGTGAACGGTTTACAAGTTCCTTAAAAACTTGTTGGCGGCTCCCTACTTTCCTTGTTCCTAATCGTATATGTCAATTCCCACTTCCTATGAGTGCCAAGCATATTCACCACATGCTTTAACGTAGGCGCACTTCGAACGACGCCTACAGGTTTGGTTTTGGGGAGATACAAATGGGTGTCTACAAAAGCCCCCACTTTAACTGAGTTTGGAGAAACGCGAGTTTCGAAAACAATAGTCAAAGTATCGATAGGGACGAAGAATGATTCAGAACGTTCTGCGATCCTAAATCACTCTTGTAACGCCGATACCTGCAAACTAGCGTTAGTTAAACAGATAAAAGAGTTAAGAAACGCGTATCTTGCACCGTCGAGCACACGCCTCTAAAAGTAACCGATTTGATGCCGTTGTTGCCGTTGTTTTGATGACCTCCTGCAAGCTAGAGAATGCCATCCCGCTTGAAAACCGCTACGCTTGTAACTGCTTCCAATATAGAAGATTGCTTCGCCTGAAACGATCCTCCTCCGCTATGATAATATTCCTCATCCAAGGGAATACTATCGAAGATAACTTCACTTGAAATCATCCCCTTCCACTTTATGACCATCTTCCATGTCTAAGGGAACACGATCGAAGACAAATTCGCCTGAAATCACCTTCAGTTTCTTTTTGACAACTTTCCACAATCTATGGAACGCCATCTTGTTGTTTCAATGTTCACTCGTCTCTGAACAAAGAGCTTCCTTTTTTTTTTTGGATATGTTCACGCGCCTCTGAACAAAGAGTTTCTTCTTTTTTTTTTTTTGTTATGTCCACGCGTCTCTGAACAAAGAGCTTAAAATACATGTTCACGTGTCTCTGAACAATAGAGCTTTTGATGATATGATCTTCTGAATGATGTGTCCACGCGTCTCTGAACGAAGAGCTTGATAATAGGATGCCCACGCGTCTTTGAGCAAAAGAGCTTTGATGGAAATGTTCACGCGTCTCTGAACAAAAGAGCTTGAATAATATGCCCACGCGTCTCTGGAACAAAGAGCTTTGATTGATATGCCCACGCGTCTCTGGAACAAAGAGCTTTGATTGATATGCCCACGCGTCTCTGAACAAAAGAGCTTCGATACTTGAATGCTTGTTGCGATAATATTCTGAAGAAAATTTCTGCTTGCCGATCTCTAAAGCTTGCTTGAACTTTGCTTCCGCTAAAACCCGTATGTCGGTGTCTCCGTGATGAGCCAATTCTTAGGCGCTTTAAGCTAAGTGAGACGATCTTTCATCAGGTCTATCACTTATTGCGATTGTAATTAAACTGACTACTTAATCATGTCAAATTGCTTATATGGGCTAACTGGCGTACCAAGGAACCCGAAATTGATGTATGAGGTCGACATCACCTTTCTGAGAGGCTTCGAGCTCTGTCGTTGCTGAGATATCTCTGGCGCCAAGAATTGACTCTGCCGCCAGACACTAGGGAAGGGTCTTCCCTATTCTGCTGCACCTGTATTTATTTTTTACTATAGAACTTTGCTAATCTCTTTAATTATCTTAGGGTTGACTTAAGGTTTAACGTCGCTTGACTCATTGACTTGACACGACTCAAGGCATAAACTTGACTCGCTGTGATTGACTCGAGGTTGACTCGACTCGAAGTGAGATGACACATGTGACTCATGACCCGTGTGTGCATTATATTATGATTGTGCGCTCGAAAATGCAAAAAAAAACCAAAAATTTTCCGTCATTTTTTTAGAGGGTACCGACTTTCCCCCGAAAAAGAAAGACGCGAAAAAGAAAGAAGCGAAGTTTTTGCATGCATGTTGAATGAGCTTAGTCAAATGTTGTTTGATACCATCTCTCAAGGTGCAAGGATTAATCCATCCTAGGCTATCTCAATGGTTGAATCAAAGATGAAAGTATTTGGGTAACTTAGGCACGGAGGCTAAGCACTTCATACTTCGATGCAATGATGATTATGATTGATGAGTGATGTTACAAGGCATGCTTCAGCGTTAAGATTTCATGACAAAGGGTTCCTAAGGGAAAGTATATTTGGTCATGTATCTGTGATGTGTGTGATAGTGACACTAAAGTTAGGCCGCAAAGGCTAAGTGTGTGGAGAAAATATTATTTTTAGAAGAGTCAAATGATGGTAAGCTAATTATGTAGGGATCAAGCCCCCAAGTCTAGCTCTACATGAATAGGGATGAGCATAGGAGATCCCTTGATATGATCATGGTGTGAGTGTGTGAATGTGAATATGAATGCATGTTTATTACGGCCGCACCTCGATGTGAGGTTGCCTACGTATCTGTTAGGAATCAGGCCGAACGTAGCTCTAGCCGAACCTCACACAAGTATGTGTATACCTCAAAAAGGTCTTTTTAAGGGTTGTAACGTGGTTAGGCTAAAGGTTGAAGAAGAAGGGGATAAAAAAGCTCAAGACCCTACATAAGCCCCCAAGGTGTGCAACCTTGCTTTTGAGTCTTTATATTTTTATTCTTGAGTTTCTACTCTTTTTTAGTTCACTTTTATCTTTTGCTTTAACATCTATTTTATTTTTATAAGTGTGGGCAATCCCGATCATGCGGTCTATCACTCACTTGACATTCATGTTTCTCAGGCAAGGTACCGAGCACTCGACAGAGACGCAATCTGAGACGTGTTCATATCAAAGACATGTTCATGTCAAAGACATTGGAACACTTACCCTTTTGTACACTTTTATTATTTTTTTGTTTTTGATTATTTTTGCTATTTTAATCTTTTGAATTCACTCAAGCCTTTTGAGAATTGCATAAGTTACTCACCATCCCATCCCAAGGTTAGGTATATGTAGGTTGAAAAAAGAAAGGTTTATCGTTAGACGAGGCTCAAAGTGGTTTATGAAGAAAGGATTGTAAATTTGAAAGGTGAAAGGAGATATGATGTGGCTACAAGGGGTGCCTCAAATCATTGGTATACCTTGTGCTTAATTCAACATGGATTTTTTTTTTTAAATGTAATGAAATGATCATATGCAAGAAAATAAATGCTCATTTTATTAAAAAGGGGAAAAGAATGAATCTACAAAATTAATTTAAAGGAAAAGAAGGGTGCCTATGCTTGACTTATTGGGGAAAGGATAATAAAAAAGAAATAAAAAAGAGGTCACGAAATCTTGTCGTTGAAGCTCGCCTCTTGTCTTGTGTTGTTTCCTTTATCATCACTCGCTCTTCTTGTTAACTGGAGGTATGGGAAGCTTGTTATTATCAATCAAATGTTGGATAGCCTCCTTTAGCTTCCAACAGCTCTCAGTAGCATGACCCCTACCTTGACGGTACTTGCAGTGTTCGTTTGGGTTCCAAATAGGCAATCTCTTCTCAAGTGGGGGATCTCGAATAGGTCCAATAGGAGTAATGAGTCTTTTGGCATGGAGTCGATCGAAAGCATTATCATAGCTAATTCCAATAGGGGTGAAATCCTTTCTCAGTTGCTTTCTAAATCCTAAGATCTCATTAAGGTCGAAAGTACCAACACTGTTTCTAGAGTAGGTCTTTTCGGAAGAAGAAGGATAGTCGTTCTTTTTCCCTTTACAGCCACTATTACTATTGTTACTAATCTTGGCCTTCTTGTCGCGCGGAGGAACATGAAGAAGATTTGGATCAATGAGGTCTTGAACACGATCTTTGAGGGCGAGACACTTTTCGATAGTGTGACCGCGACCTCTATGGTATCGACAATAGAAATTTGGATCCCAATTGGGAAAACGTTTTTCAGGTGGAGGGTCTTGACCTTGATCGTGAAGACAGTCAAAAGCTTCATTGTAAGTCATTCCTATTGGTGTGTATTCTTCAATGGTCCGTCTTGCCTGTGGCTTAGGAGCATTGAGTTTTTCATTAAACCCTTGGCGAGAATTTTGTTCGATGGCCATTACCCGATTTGCTAATCCTTCTACCACATTCAAGAGCATGGCAATGACATCTTGCAGTTTTCGAACGTCCTCTTTTAGACTTGACGAGTCTTCCCTGGTATTATCTAAGAAAAGACTCTCATCCTCCCCAATCATGGCCACTTCATCGAGAGAGGTTATATAAGCTGTCTCGATCATGGGCTCTCCTACAGGTGTGATAAGAAGTGATGGATCAAAGGATGCTTGATCTTCTTCGATGGCCAGAACCTCGGAGGGTCCATTGTTATCGATCAGATCTTGAATAGCTTCTTTGAGCTTCCAACACTCCTCAGTGTCGTGACCCTTTCCTTGGTGATATTTGCAGTGCTTATTAGGGTCCCACTTGGGTGGCCTGGCTTCTGGAACTGGATCTTTGATGGGCCCTATGGGCATGACTAGTCCTTTGTGATGTAGCTTCTCGAAAGCTATTTCATAACTCATGCCAAGTGGGGTGAACACTCTTTTTGACCTTTGGATTCGCGCTTTAGAGGCGTTCGCGGCATGTACCTCATTAATGGGAGAGGAAGAAGAAGGATGGTCGTTCTTCTTTATTCTCGCACTATTATCTTCAGAAGATCATCTTCAATGTCAATGCCTATATTATACACAGCCTTGAAAGTATTCAAGTCGTGTTGGTACTTTAAGTGCTTTGAATACTTCCCTTGGAGATTCTTGATAAACATCCTCACAGAATCCTTTTCAGTGGGAGTCTTGATCATATTAGCAGAAGTTTCCCTCCATTTGTTGAAGAAAGAAGTGAACCCTTCGTTTTCTTTTTGTTTTAACATCTCAAGTTGTCTATGGTCTTTCTCGTCTTGGATGTTGCACTTATATCTATCTATGAAAGCGTTTGTTATCGACTCCCAGGAAGAGGTTTTCTCTTTCTCGAGAGAAAAGAACCATTGTTGACAAACGATTTCGAGAGATAGTGGGAACAGAGAGGGGAAAACCTTCTTATCGATACCCTTAATGCTCATTATAGTTTCAAAAGCTCTTAGATGGAAGTAAGGGTTATCCGTTTCCTTGAATTTAGGGATGTCAGTGGCGTTGAATTATGCGGAAGAAGTTCCTTGTCCAGCGAGACCCCTTGTGAACTCATGCCCTGAAATTTATAGTCACTAGATAGCTTGCTTAGACTCTCTTGCATGAGGTCCATCTGTTGTTGCTTCACGGGATCATCGATCTTGAGTGTAAGGAGCTTCAGTGTCTCAACCACGGTAACCAATTGGTTCCTAAGCTCATTGACTTCTTCTTGACTTGCCATTATCTTTTTAGCTTTCCTCTTTTGATGAATTGGTTTATCAAAAAGTGAAACTTGAATAAAAAGGTTGTCCTTGATTAATCGTCATTCTCTCCTCGACCAAGTACTATGCAAAAGGAATTTGGGGATATTCATCGTTAATTATTTGACTCAAACTTTATTCAACATGCAATGGATGGAGGAAGTGAAGAAAGATTGGAATAGAGTGTGAAAGAAGATTTAGATGGAGGGATGTGAAGAATTAAGAATAGAATGTACCCCCAACTCAAATGGCGGAAAAGACCGACTCATGCATGAACCTAAAACATGGTCATGGTGACATATACTCAAAGTGTGTGCTAAGACTAGTGAGTGTAGGTGGCATGTTAAGACTCGTGTCATGACCATGTGGCTAGACTATGTGACTAGACTCAATTAATGACTCGACAAGGTGTTATTGACAGCGAAATTTAACCGAATTAATTAGCAAACTGGTTAATTAGACACTAGGTGATGACTCAATCAATAATCTGAACTGTCGGCAAAACGACAGGACTGGTGTCGCACTGTGTAGTGTAGCGCCAGACGACAGAGCTATCGCCAGGCGCCACACTCCACAGAGTGGCGCTACAGCCCAGACTTTGGCGCCAATGCTGGATCTTCGATCTGGAACTGTTTTTGGTGTTATTAATCAACTGGGTATGCCTAAAGTCGTACTTAAAGCTGGGCATGGGCCGGGTCAGCACGCGGGCGGCCCGGGCACGGCACGGGGATGGCCCGGCACGGCCCGGCCCGACGGCAGGCCCGGCCCGGCACGATGGCACGCCCCTCGTGCCTCGTGCGGGCTGCGGTGAAAAAAAATCCAAAAGTGGCCCGGCACGGCACGAGCCCGGCCAATAGCCCGTGGCACGGCCCGCAGGCACGGCCCGCAGGCACGGCCCGCGGGCTAACGGCTATAAACTGGCGCTGCTCTTGTTTTTTCCCTCCAACGGCCATAAACGGCTATAAACGGCTCTATTTTCACTTATAAATACCACCCTCAACTTCCAATTCTTTCCACAACTCAATACTCATCTTCTCATCTCATTCTCTTACTCTCTTACTCTCTTATTCTCATATATTATAATTTATAAATTATAATCTCTTAATATTTCTTAATCTCTTATTCTATTATAAATTTTACATTTTTAATATTATTAGTCTACTACCAAAAAAAAAAAAAAAATTGTTATATTTACATTCGGGAAATTATAATTTCGGGAAATTATAAATTCGAGAAATTATAAATTTGGGAAAGCATTGAAGCGTCATTGTAAGATCTAACTCAACTTTATTTTAATTTGTTATTGTTATTGTTATTATTATTATTATTATTATTATTATTATTATTATTATTATTATTATTATTATTATTATTATTATTATTATTATTATTATTATTATTATTATTATTATTATTATTATTGTTGTTGTATACTTGGAACTACTTAATTACATAAAAACTACTTTCTATTTTAATTGTGGGTTATTTGGATTGTTGAAATCTGTCTAAGGCGGGATTTGGGCTCTGGACAACGTCGATCCTAACCATAACCTACCTGGGATCTCATTGATTTAGATAATCTACTATTATTATAATCATTTTTGAAAATTTATTAACTTACTAATTAAGTAATAATTAAGAAAAAAAACTTACTTATACTTGTTAATTGTTATAATTTGTTATAATTTGTTACTTTGTTAGTGTTATAAACTTATAATTGTTAATTTGTTATAATTGTTAATATTGTTTAATTATTATTTATTAGTTAATAATCTTAATTAATCATGGCATCAAACCCGAACCAATCCTCCTCTAAAAAAGCCAAATCTAAACGACCATTGGAAGGCTCTTCTATGCCCCCCCCCCCCTACAATGCAAATCCCTACTATGCAAATCCCTACAATGGCCAATCCCACCCACCCCGGGTTTTCTACCGGTTTTCCCACCGGATTAGATCAACAAGGGACATTCCAACCATGGCAAAGCACCCAATCTCCACCTTATTATGCCTCCGCACATGATATGCCTTTTGAATTTAACTATCAAACAAGTCAAGCAAGCAACACACAACCTGCCGGCTCTAGTGACCCATCCGTCCAAAATACTATTCCCCCATCTGATAACCCATTCATTGAATGGTACACCGAAGAAGAAATGACCCTTTTGAAAAACCGAAAGAGTAAATGTTGGCAATATTTCTTGTTAAGTAAAGATGGTGAAAAAGCCAAGTGTAAAACTTGTGGTAATATTTATTCGGCTCCAGCCAAAGGCGGTACGGGGCACCTAAACCGACACAGTGAAAAATGTGGTGCCCCTAGTACTGACCCAACTCAACCAAAAATTTCTCAATTTCATCCTTATGGCTTCACTTACAATTATGAGAGGGATAGGGATGAACTTGGGAGAATGATAGTCCAAGCCGAACAACCTTTTCTTTTTGCTGAAAGTGATCCGTTTAACAATTACATTAAACGAGCACTACAACCCCAACACAAAAAAATCTCCCGAAAAACCGTTAAAACAGCTGCCATGAAAACTTACTTAGAATACAAAATGAAATTAATTGAAGAACTTAAAACTCTTACTTCAAGAGTTTCTATAACTTCTGATGCATGGGATGGTGGTTATGGTTTACATTATTTGTGTGTTACTTGTCATTGGGTTGATAGTGAATGGTTATTGCAAAAACGTATTATTTATTTCAAATTGCTTGAATACCCCCATACGGCCTTTAATATTTCTAATTGTATTATGAGTGCTCTTGATGAATATTGTCTTAGGGACAAAATCATGTCCATGACGTTTGATAATGCAACATCCATGACAGCTAGTGCTAATCTAATTAAACCAAACTTGTATAATGTCATAATGGATGGAGATGCATTACATATTAGATGCATTTGTCATGTTTTAAACTTGTGTGTTAAGGATGGACAAGAAGCAATTGGTCCATACTATTCCAAAATTCGAAATGCTGTTTTGTCTATTATGTCTTCTAGCAGTAGGTATCAGGAATGGAGGCGATATCTTAAGCAAAATAAGATAAAGCCTATTAGAATTAAAACGGATTGTCCAACTAGGTGGAACTCCACCTATGACATGTTGAGTCAGGCACTTTCGTATAGAGTTTCATTTTCATTGTTTTACAATAATAAGTATCCACAATTCATGATAGCAGACTCCGATTGGGATAATTGTGAAAAATATATGCAATTTTTACAATTATTATATAGTATGACTCACTGTTTTTCTTCTGTTTATGTTCCTTGCATTCATTCTTTCCTTCAAAATGCATGTTTATTTGCTCAACTTCTTTATGAACATCGATCACAACAAGATTACAATGATTATGTTCCACAAATGGAGGCTAAATGGCGTAAATATTACACTAAGCTTCCTATGGTTTATATGTTTGCTTCTATTTTAGATCCTAGATCAAAGTATGATGGCACATTTATGCTAATTGATATTTACTATGAATGCATGCAACTCGGTGATGGTGTCGAACAATATAAAAATCATGTGAAAGATAAATTTTTTGAGTTATATAGAGTTTATGAATCTAAATATGGAACCGTCACTCATTTTGCCCCTTCTCAAACATCCAAAAGCGTAAGTAAAACGGGCAAAAGTTTGGCGGCCCAAGCTGCTAACATGTTATCTAAGTTTTCAGGTAGTGGATCATCATCAAGGCGAACACAAAGCGATGTTTCGGAGTTGCAAATGTACTTAAACTACGACTTCATGAAAGGCTTGGACGAAGATTCGAGGTTGGGGATGGACATCCTAGATTGGTGGAAATCCCAAAGCACAAAGCATCCAATTTTGGCGGCAATGGCACGTGATATTTTCAGCATCCAAGCCTCCTCCGTTGCCTCGGAACGAGCTTTTAGTGCTTCGGGAAGGGTTCTAGACGATAGAAGAACAAGTTTGAAGCCCGAAACACTAGAAATGTGTGTTTTCTTGAAGGATTGGATGGATGCCCAAGAACGCATCCAAGATCGTACTTTTACGGCCAACGACAACATCGATGGTTCCGATCGTTCTGGTTCAACTAGCTCCTCCGCATTAGCTAGTGAACATGAAGCCGAAAATGAAGACGAAGAAGATAATGAAGACCTTGATTGAAGATTACCAACAACTCGAGAATTAATATTAATTAGCGAAAATTCTAGTATTTCCTATGTACTCTATTAATTAGTGAAAATGTTAGTATTTCCTATGTTGGCTATGTACTCTATTAACATTAGCCGTATAATAAAATAACAAAATAAGTTATTCATCAATTATTGTTAGTTGTACACTTGTACTTCATATTATCTTTTACTTAATAAATTTTTATGAATGAATTTTTTCAACTTTTAATTTTATGGAATATGTTATATTGTTATTTAATTTTTGTCTAATACTTATATAGTTATATGAATAATATGATATATAGTAAATTATGAATGAACAATAAATATTAATATAATTTAAACAATATTTAATATAACTTAACTCCATAAAAAATTTAATAATTATTAAATTCAAATATTAAATTGTATAATTATTCAATTCAATTTTTTCTTTCATAAAAAAAATTCAAGTTTTTTTAAAGTTTTTTTTAATTTTTTTTTTTTAAAAAAAAAAAGAAAAAAGGGTAAGCCGTGGGCCGGCACGGTGGCCGGCACGGCCCGCCTCCACCGTGGGCCGGCACGGTGGCCGGCACGGCACGACCGGCACGGTGGGCCGTGCCGTGCCGTGGACAGGGAAACCTTGAAGGCCGGCACGGCACGGCACGGCCCGCCTCCACCGTGGGCCGGCACGGCCCGGCACGACACTGTTCATGGCCCGCCTAGGCACGGCCCACGGCAGGCCCGGCACGGCCCATGCCCACCACTAGTCGTACTAGGTCAATTCTGATTAAAATATTAGACTTTATTTACTCAAATTAATTAATTAATTAATTAATTAATTAGGCAAATTTCTTCAAGTCATTAATTTATTTAATCTCAACACAATTCAAACAAACAGTTAAGAAATCATAGAATATATGCACAACAAATAATGCACAATTAGTCAAGTAGGCACAATATGATGCAATGAGTTTGCAACCTAACCATGGCTCTAGTTCTCTAAAGTTCGGGATATGGTTTAGTCAATAGAGGGTCCATGGTTAATTGTCCGTATGCACCGCGCGGAAGCCTAACCGTGAAGGGTTAGCGCGAGTGGATGGGACACCGCGAATTTTAGAAAAACTCGCTTCCATGGTTTAGTGAATTCAACATTCTCGGATGTACCCTTTGTTGCTCAGAGCGTTCAATCAGGTAGATGGAGCATGAATTCCCGAGGGGTTATGTCCATATGTAGAACACATACGGGTTTCAGAAAAGTGAGAAAAAACTCAATCCGGAAGTAGGATCGAGCAAACAATACGAAAAACTGGTCGAAATTAGAACGCATATTTCTGGCTCGGTATTGGAGGAATTTGGCGCCAGCAAACAGAGCTTGGCGCCAGGTTTTAGCTGTAGCGCCTGGCGCCAATGCTGGCGTCTGGCGCTACAGTTAAAATTTTGGCGCCAATGCTCTGGCCTCTGGCGCTAATTCCTACATGCCTCAGCAGCTTTCTATGGTCGATAAAATTTTCCAGTTTCGCGCAGTGTTATTTCGGTCCTAGTTGTGAAGGATATTCCTCAAATTTCCTACGTGTAAAATCCTATGTTTTTAACTCATTACAGATGGTCTTTCCAATGAGATCTTTTTTATGCATATGACAATAATGTTAATCAAAATTACGCACATGAAATACTTATAATGTTTCGAGTCTCATCCGCTCATTCTAAATCATTGCCGAAACAAATTCAGGAATTAAAATAGAAATCCTCCCCAGTGGAGTCGCCAAAAACTGTAGGGAATATTTTCAAGCGCTAATCCCCTAGCTTGAACCCCACTGTGATCATACACTAAAGTACGGTGGCATCCAAAAGGGAAGAAGATAGAGCAAAAGAGTCGCCAACAACTTTTTTTAGGAACTTGTAAACCGTTCACGAGGTGAAGGTTACACCCCTTAACGATCCAAGAGATCGTCAACTCCATAAGGTCTTGAACCAAATAAGGGTTCGGGGATGAAGGTACAAATCCAACCTAAAAGAGATTGAACCTGCCCTAATAATAGGCCTCTACTTTATTCTGATCGTATTCATGTGCGCTTTCTGACTAACATGCAATCAATAGGATTAACCCTAAACCCGTTTATCTATGTTGGTTAAATATAATGCACAAATAAATCTATTATTGGCGATCACTTGAATTATAATCATATTAACCCTAAACAAGATTATTAATTATCTTATTAAGCGTGATTACAAGTACCAAAATTTCCTTTAAACATGCATAAAAAGTGTAATCAAGCAATAACAATAAATATATATCAAGCAACATAATAATAATCATAATCATAATGATCATAATCATCATAAATAATGATCAAAACAATAATCATCATAATAACAATTATAATAATCGTAATCATAATAACAATTATAATAAGTATTATAATCATAAAATCATAATCATAAATCATAATTAAAATAATCATATCAACGTTAAAGCATAATAATAGCAAGATCCTAGGCATGATACTAACAAGATTAATAACAAACCCTAGCATGTCACTAAGCAATAAAGATCAAATCTTTAACCCTAACATGATACTAACATAAATATTAGGAAGAGTAGGAAGCATCATACTTTTAATCATACTTAATATTAAAGTTACCCTAGACATGATACTAGGAATCAAAATAACAATCTAAGCATGAACTCTATATCATAACATCAATTAAACCATTAAAGTACTTACTTGGATACCTCGTACCTCTTTCTAATAACAAAATACACGCGTTAGTAACTTCAAGAAAAATAATAAACAACAATTAAATTAAATAATTGAAATAGAGATTTGGGACCAAATCCTCAGAAATTAAACCTTTCACGTCTAGGGCGAAGGCAACTTCGAATTATGCTAGGTATGTCTAGATCTAATGAATGCGGAATTTTGTATGTAAAAGCTAGTTTAGAAAAGAGAGAGAAAGAGATAAAGTAATCAAGAGAATCTTGATGAGAGTTGGCGAACGAATAAAAGAGAATGAGAATGAAAACTGGTTGTAGGTTAAAACTGGTTTTTTAGATGAAATCTGGTTATCGAAAACGGAGATTTTAATACGTTATTTATAGAGAAAATCAGCCAAAAAGATAAAATATCAAAACAGAGTCTGGCGCACCTAAAACAGAGTTGGCGCCAACGCTAGCTTATTGGCGCCAGGCGCCAACATTAGCGCCAGGCGCCAGGCTTTAATGTCTGACGTTAGGCGCTAATCCTGTTTTTGACGCGTTTTCTAAAATCAGATAAATTTTGCCGTACAGGAGGATAAAATCGTATCTTTTCCTCAAAAATGTTCTTTGATTCTAATTAAAACTCTGAAAAGTCAACAAAAGTCAATTTATCAATGCTAATTGAATTAGGAATGAAAAGAACCTTCTAGAAGAATCTAGAAGACTAAAACCATTCCTAATTGCATTAGGATTGATAAATCTATATTAGGCCCTCCCTAGATCATTGGGCCGCATATAAGGCTAAAACCGGGCCCAGTTTAGTAAATTGGTCATAACTTCCTCAATATTCATCGGAATTGGGCTTATAATATATCGTTGGAAAGCTCTTTTCATGCCCCATCCAACTACACTACTATTGGACCCATATCATGGACCAACCAAACTGGATTGGCTGTTTTTTTAAAATAAGTTTTCAAAAACAGAGAGAATAGAAAAGAAATTAAAACTATCCGCAACACTAGACTTTCCACACTTTCACTTCATTCGATTATGATTCGACGCGAAAGGTACTCATTACTGGGTTTGGTTTTGGGGAGACACAAATGGGTGTCTACAGCATGATTTCTACATAATAATATCAATAAAAACCATTAAAGTACTTACTTGGATGCCTCGTACCTCTTTCTAATAACAAAATACACACGTTAGTAACTTCAAGGAAAATAATAATTAAAACAATTAAATTAAACAATTGAAAGAGAGATTTGGGACCAAACCCTCAGAAATTAAAACCTTTCACATCTAGGGCGAAGGCAACTTCGAATATGGTTAGGTGTATCTAAGTCTTGTGAATGCGGAATTTTGTGTTTTGAGAAAAGCTAGTTTAGAAGAAAGAAAGAGAAAGTAATCAAGAGATTCTTGATGAGAGTTGGTGAGAATTGGTGAATGAAAACGGAGTTTTTAGAAGACTATTTATAGAGAAAATTAGCCAAAAAGATAAAAAAAAAAAAAAAAAAAAAAAAAATTCGAAATAGAGTTCTGACGCGTAAAACGAGGTTAGCGCCAGGCACCAAGCTTAGCGTCAGGCGCTAATGCTGGCGTTTGGCGCTGACTAAAATATTGACGCGTTTTCTAAAATCAGATAGAAATTGTCGTACAGGAGGATAAAATCGTATTTTCCTTAAAACATTCTTTTATTCTGATTAAAACTCTTAAAAGTCAACAAAAGTCAATTTATCAATGTTAATTGAATTAGGAATGAAAAGAACCTTCTAGAAGAATCTAGAAGACTAAAACCATTCCTAATTACATTAGGAATGATAAATCTATATTAGGCCCTCCTCTAGATCATTGGGCCGCACATAAGGCTCAAACCGAGCCCAATTTAGTAATTTGGCCATAACTTCCTCAATATTCATCGGAATCGGGCTTATAATATCTCTTCGGAAAGGTCTTTTCAAGCCCTATCCAACTACACTACTATTTGACACATATCATGGACCAACCAAAATGGATTGGCTATTTTCTTAAAATAGGTCTTCAAAAACAGAGAGAAGAGAAAAGAAATTAAAACTATCCGCAACACTAAACTTTCGACTCTTTCACTTTATTCGATTACGATTCGACGTGAAAGGTACTCATCACTGGTTTTGGTTTTGGGGATACACAAATGGGTGTCTACAACATGCATAGGGGATGTAGGTTCGATTCCTACATAGGTTATGTCTATAAAAAAAACTTTCGAAAGTAAACCATAATAACTTAATAGTAAAACATGAAAATCAATCAAATTATTTTTTCAACTTATGTTCTAAATTATTTTTCTTATGTTCTAAATTTTTTTTCTATGTTCCAAATTTTTTCTGTTTATGTTCTAAATTTTTTCCTATGTTCTAAAATTTTTTATATGTTTAAAATATAAACTCTTCAAAATTACAGAAATGCCATTATATATATATATATATATATATATATATATATATATATATATATATATATATATATATATGTATAATTTAATTTTAGTGGTAGCCAATTAAATACGAGATTATTAATTTCTTTTAGAATTAAATAATTCAAATGGCACGTAAGCAAAATTGCTGAATGAGATTTTCTAGTTTAAATTAATTAAATAAAAAATATTATCTTTTGATATCAGATATTTTATCTAAATATATAACAAATTTTAGCACAAAAAAATATACAAAAAAATTATTTCAAAAAATTCTAACAAACCGTGCATCGTACGGGCTTCATTTAGTAATTTTATAATCCTATATATACACTTACACATAGAATCATTATTAGAAAAAAAAATACTAAATTTTTGAACGCTTAACAAAATAGTAGCATGAAAGACCGATGGTGTTTAGAATTGACCATAGAGTCGAACAAAGCCCTAAAATATCCCGTTTGGATCCGAGCACATAGGCTTAGCTTGCTCGGCGAATACGTACCTACGTTGTATTGTCGTTTATTATCCCGGCTCTTCCGGCTGATAACATTACTCAAATAGCTTAGACAAGTGTGGTGGTACGAACCCAAATTGGAATTGAGAGTTTACCTATTGCATTAGCAAGAATTTGTTGTCAGAAAACCGAACCAAAGAGTACCTAATACTAATACATATATATTGTGCTACTTTTGGGGTTAATGACTAAAGATTGGTTGATTGGAAGCGTAATATCGTCGACGAAGAATATTGTTGCTAATAAATGTTGCTTCTTCCATCATCATCTAGAGTTATATCGTGTGACCAAGGACGGGCTACAAATGCAGCATGCGGGGTGGATCAACATCAGGACCAATATCTTCCCAGATCCCGATCTCGATTGTATGACTTGCGACTTTGCCAGGGATTGAGGATACAAAAGCATGCTAGTAAAGTAGCTAGGAGTTGCACCCAATGTATGATTTGCTTGGAGGGATGGAATACACATATACCCGAAGAGCAAAGTATCCAAGTTTAAAAGACATGTGGTCACAATTTTCACAAGGATTGCTGGCTTTCTTGTTGTAAAGAGGCCAACAAAATCTCTTGTCCTAGACCCGAACTCGGACATGACCCAACTTGCAAATGACCTGACCTGATAATAACCTACACATTATTGTCGTACCGAGGTGCATCAATCTGACATAGCCCGACCTTCTTTAGATTAAGGGTTATTAGCAGGCTAAGATTTAATTTGACGCAAAGAAGAATCAATTAATACTAGCTTATAAAGATAGTGATAGTGCAATTTCAACTCAACATGAGTATTTTAATCATGTATTAGTTGTGGATAGTTTATTCGGTTAATTAATAGATGTAGCTTTGCAATCACCATGTATTAGTTCGGGTAGTTTATCTAGTTGATAGACATATTGTTGCAGCACAATACACTATTGTTGGGTTTGAGAAGTGAGGAGAACGGTTCAAGGAGGCTAAGGGGGTGCATAGCTTAGGAGTTTACGCTATGGGCTATTGCTTGGTGTTAAGAAATGGTGGATGACAAAGGACTGACTTCAAATGCACATATCTCAAGATCTAAAAGTGATATTGAGATTATTCAAAATGGAGGTTATAGATCGTCTCAAGATCTTTCCAACAACTGGTCATAAGCTAAATTTGGCCAAGAAACGAGGAAGATATGGCTGTTTTACGAGACGTTTGGCAGGGGAAGTCGGAGCGACCGCTCCTCTCTAGAAAAGCGCCCGCCCCGGTCCATTGGAGCGCCTGCTCCTGTCCTTTGGAGCACTCACTCCACTGGGTTTCTCGGGGCTCTATTTTATCGCGCTTGAGCCTCGGTTTTACGGTCTTGATTTCTCCTTTGTTAGTAACTTATATTATTATCCCTATGATTATTTGCCTTGTATTGGAATATATATACTCTTGTATTGTCATTGTAAGGGAGAAATAAGATGAGGGAAAGATGTAGAGAGAGAAAGCCTCATGTAAACCCAAACACTTAGGGTTTGATTGTTTGAGAGGGTGAGTTTTGGATGGGAGCTTTCATGGTGATTGAAAGCTAGTAAACTACATAGTTCTTCATCAAATTACTCCATAGTGGATTGGTAGGTTTTTCTCCCGGTTCTCGAGCTTCCCACGGTAAATTCTCCATGTCTCATTTATTACTTGTTTTTCTGTCTTCGTTGTTGTTAATTGTTGTTAATCGCAAACTAGCTAGCACGTTCGTAATCCCTTTCAATTGGTATCAGAGCCAAGGTTGTTTTGGCTGTTTTTTAGGGTTAGATTGTATGGTATGCTTGTTGTTTGTGATTGGAAAGTCCAAAGATTGAATTTTTGGTGTTAAATTTCAATTTTGGTGTTGTGGGTGTTCAAAATTTGAGTCTTTGGTGTGGATTTCAATTGGTTGTTAATGGAATTGAAAAGTCTTGAATTTTGAGTTTGATTAACAATGGAAGATGGAGTAGGAGGATTTAAATCTATAAAGTGTTGATGTTGGAGTTGAAGGATATCAAGGATTTCCCCATCTTGATGTCCAGAAGTAAGCTCAACATTGATGGCTATATGTTCTGTGAGAGGGAGGACCATGGAGAAATTGTTGAGGGAACTCGGTTGAAGTTCATGGGACAATTGAGTGGTGCCTTGTAACCTTGGAAAACACATGAGTAGTCATGAGGGGTGTGTTCTTTGCGGAGGCATGGCTTGGTCGGATTGCAATTGAGGAAGAGTCATGGTTTTGGTGTTCCAATGGTGGAAGATGGCCGGGAAAAGCATGTCAAGTGAAGGGGTCTCACATGGGTGTTGTGAGGTTAAGTGAATCTTTGCGGTAGGCATTGTTGGTTGGATAGTCATTGGAGAGAAGCTATGGTGTTCGGTGTTTCAATGATAGAAGAAGACCGGAAAAGACGTGTCAAGTGAAGGTATATCATGAAGGCTCCCATGGTGGTTGTGAGTGGTTAATGCACATGTGGGTTTAGCATGTGTGAGAGGAAAGTATGGATGTTTGTTGAGGTGGGAGCATGGTAGGAGTGTTCCATCAACAAAAGAAAAATGCCCAAAAGGCTTGTGTTTGTCACGGAGGGTGAGTTCGTGTAGAGTGCGGTTGGAGTTCTCGGAGAACTAGAAAAATCCCTTGGATAACGTGATGTTTATCAAAGTTGGTATAGAATTTGATGTTTGCTTCCTTGTTGAGAGGAGGTGTCATTTCCTTGGTGTAGAGGAAATGGGTGTTTTGTCGGGTTTGGTTGAAATCTTGATGTTTGCATTGTCTTATTGGTGTGTAGAAGGTGGTGTGTTGAAGTTGGTGTAGACTCCGATTTTCTTCCTTGGTGTAGAGGAAGTGGTGCTTTATTGGTTGAGAGAAAGTGTTTTTATCAAGATTGGTGTCGATCTTTGTTAAATTGTGACTCGAAATCTAGTAGGGCTGACTTTGAACAATTATATCTCTCAAACTACAACTGATTTTGAGGTGATTCAAGTTGGAGGTAATAGCTTGGTTCAAGAGATTTCCAACGATAGGTCATATGCCCAATTCCGATAAGAAACGAGAAAGTTATGACCGTTTTACGAAAACCCGACGAAGATGGAAATTTGCAACGAGGCTGCGAGCTATAGCTCTATGCGAGTGAGCTATAGCTTGGCCTTATGAGGACTTGCGGCAGGCATGAGCTAGCTGCCGAGCTATAGCTCGATTGTTAGGTTATTCTGGGATAATTTATGAAATATTTCCTAAAATTATATCTTTTCTATGACGGCTATTTGAGTATACTTGGGGAACAATCTTAGGGTTTTATTAGGGTTTCCTTGTGTTATAAAAGGACCCTTTAGTCGATTAATTAGATCATACCTTATTGAGCCATTAGATTTAAGAATCCTTGTATTATTCTCTTGTTTCTTTCTCCATTGTAGTGAAGAAGCTCTCGAATCCCCCACCCATGGATGTAGGTCTATTTTGACCGAACCACGTAAATCCTTGTGTTATTTGTTTATCTTCTTTATTGTTTTTTTTCTCTGTTCTTAATTTCATTGACTTGTTCCGCATTAATCAAACATAATTACACCCTAATTTCATAACAAGTGGTATCTAGAGCCAAGGTTTTAAGGTCTTAAGATTTAGGTGTTTATAGATTAGTTTGATTAAATTATGCCAATGAAATTTGATATTGAGAAATTCGATAGGCAAGTGAACTTTGGCCTATGGCAATTGAAGATGAAAGCCATCTTGGTTCAAAGTGGCTGTCACAAGGCTCTTGAAGGTGTATCTAACAAGCCTTCGGGCATGACGGTGGATACGTGGGAGGAGATCGATTTGGAGACCCTTTCGGCAATTCAATTATGTCTCTCTGATGATGTTTTGAGAGAGGTTGCCAAGGAGACGACTTCTGCGGGTTTGTGGTTGAAGTTGGAGTCACTTTATATGACAAAGAGCGTGACCAACCGTCTGCTACTCAAATCTAGACTTCGTAATCTTCGTCTAGAAGAAGGTAAACCGCTTAAGTCTTATTTAGACGAATTCTTCTCTATTATTATGGATTTGCAAAACATCGATGTTGAGATCGATGATGAGGATATGGCTATTAGGTTGTTGTGTTCTTTACCACCTACGTATAAGCATTTTCGAGATACTTTATTGTATGGTAGAGATGATTCGAGTTTGGAGGATGTTAAGGATTCCTTAACTCAAAGAGATTTAATTGACAATAAATTGGTTAATAAATCTGATAATCCGGCTCAAAATAATGCTTTAGTTGCTCATGGTGGTAATAAGAATTTTGGTAAAGGAAAAGTTTGTAACTATTGTCATGTGAAGGGTCATATCAAAGCCGAGTGTTGGAAATTAAAGAAGAAGAATGAGGAGAAGTCCAATGAGGACAAATCCGCAAATATGGCCAACAACGATGATGATTATGATTATGCACTTTAGGGTTACGAGCTTTGGGGTTGCGGTTTCTACGATCTCTTCATGATAAGTTCCCCTTTGAGATCTCTCGGTAAAACGAGAAACCGTATGGATTTTTGGTATGGAGTCTATGATAGATTGCTTTTGATTTTCGTTTGTAATAAAGTAGCAATCTTGGTTATGCATTAGATTTTGTTCTAGTTATGCTATTTCTTATCTCAATTTTGGTACTTTTGTGATTTACTAAGTACAATTGCAATTTAGAAATTCTTGATGTAATTTTTTATTTTTCTAGAATTGCTTAAGTTTTTTAGTTTGATTTTTTTGAGATGGAGAAGTGTTTGAAAAGAGTTTGGTCAATTTTGATAAGCATGCTTGGCGTCGGGACATTATACTCTCAATCTAGGCCATGTGATGGTTTTGTGTACGGAATTTTGTGTTCGGAGACGCACCGGTTCACAAGTTATGGAAGATGTCCGTTTGGTGATAGCCTAATGTGAGTAGGCTTATGGAGTTTTGTTTAAGGTGGAGGTTTTATGTTTTATTATGAGCATTAATTCTTGTTTTTTGGTTCAAGGTGGAGTTACCTTGTTTTTGGTCGATTTCAAGTCAAGGTGTATATTGTTAAATTGTGACTCGAAATCTAGTAGGGTTGACTTTGAACGATTATATCTCTCAAACTACAACTGATTTTGAGGTGATTCAAGTTAGAGGTGATATCTTGGTTCAAGAGCTTTCCAACGATAGGTCATATGCCCAATTCCGATACGAAACGAGAAAGTTATGACCGTTTTACGAAAACCTGACGAAGCTGGAAATTTGCAACGAGGCTGCGAGCTATAGCTCTATGCGAGTGAGCTATAGCTCAGCCCTATGAGGACTTGCGGCAGGCATGAGCTAGCTGTCAAGCTATAGCTCGGTTGTTAGGTTATTCTAGGATAATTTATGAAATATTTCCTAAAATTATATCTTTTCTATGACGGCTATTTGAGTATACTTGGGGAACAATCTTAGGGTTTTATTAGGGTTTCCTTGTGTTATAAAAGGACCCTTTAGTCGATCAATTAGATCATACCTTATTGAGCCATTAGATTTAAGACTCCTTGTATTATTCTCTTGTTTCTTTCTCCATTATAGTGAAGAAGCTCTCGAATCCCCCACCCGTGGATGTAGGTCTATTTTGACCGAACCACGTAAATCCTTGTGTTGTTTGTTTATCTTCTTTATTGCTTTTTTTCTCTGTTCTTAATTTCATTGACTTGTTCCGCATTAATCAAACATAATTACACCCTAATTTCATAACAATCTTAATGTTTGGTCTCCTTTGTGTAGATGAGGTGGTGTTCCTTGGTGAAGAGGACATGTGTTGCACACATGGGCATTGTGCGTGGGAAAGCAAGTGGAGCAAAGGATGTTTTATTCGGGTGGGAGCATGGTGAGTTAATTGTACCGGGAGCATTATTGAATTCCTTTAGCTTGTGTGTTGCTTTAGGGGGTGTGTTCGGTTTAGAGCATGGTGAAGTGCTTGGAGAACATGGAAAAGTCCCTCGGTTGTGTGATGAGTTTGTCAAGGTTGGTGAAGACTTTGATGTCACTTCCTTGGTTAAGAGGAAGTGGGTTTGTTTTCTTGGTGTAGAGAAAACGGATCTTTGCTATGTTGATTAGCAAAGATGTTGATGACAATGGTTGGCTCATTGTGTTGATGTGATCTCTTGATGATAAGTCGATTTCCGAGTAGGGAGATTGTAAGACTTATGTAGACATGTTGGAGCACAATGAAGGAGCCATGAGAGTATATATGTAGTGTGTTTGTTCTCACACTTGAACCGATCTCCAGGTGGGAGATTGTTGGGTTTGAGAAGTGTGGAAAATGGTTCAAGGAGGCTAAGAGTTTAAGCTATGGGCTATTGCTTGGTGTTAAGCAATGGTGGATGACAAAGGGTTGACTTTAAATGGATATATCTCAAGATCTAAAAGTGATATTGAGATGATTCAAGTTGGAGGTGATTAGGGCTGTTCATCAATCCAAGACCGGACCGGACCGGACCGACCCGAATTGGACCGAAGACCGAAAATTAGAATTTTAAGAACCGAAGACCGGACCGATTAAGTCAGGACCGAACCCGGACCGGACCGAAAGAATCGGTCCAAAACCTGGAGCGGACCGATTAAATCAGGACCGAACCCGGACCGGACCGAAAGAATCGGTCCAAAACCTGGACCAGACCGCTTTGGACCGATTTAAGAATTTTTTTTAAAAAAAGAATACTAAGTTTTTTATAAAGTTTAGGAAAACACAAAAAAAAAAAGTATTGGAAAAACTATATTGTAATTTGTAACGTCATTTTTACGTCTTTTTTTGTATGTTTAGTGCAAAAAAGCTTATAAAGTTAAAATTTTCTAAGCTTATTAAGGATAATTCTAACCATTATTTAAAATTTCACACAAATTTTTAATAAAAAAATCGGTCTGGTCCAAAACCGGTTTTTATAGGGTTTTGGACCGGACCGAAGACTGGAAAAATGAATTTCAAGACCCAAAGACCGAACCGATTAATTCGGTCCGGTCCGGTCCGAATTCAGTCCAGGGTGGCCCGGTCTATTTTTTCGGTCCGGACTGATTTATGAACACCCCTAGAGGTGATATCTCGTCTCAAGAGCTTTCTAACGACAGGTCATAAGCTAAATTTGGCCAAGAAACGAGGAAGATATGGCTGTTTTACGAGAAGTTGTTCGGCAGGGGAAGTCGGAGCGGCCGCTCCTATATAGAGGAGCGTCCGCTCTTTCGAGGATCGTTTATGCTATTCTTCCAGTTTGTTGGAGCGTCCGCTCCTGTCCTTTGGTGCACCCGCTCCTGTGCTTTGGAGCGCCTGCTCCTGTCCTTTCTCGGGGCTTTGTTTTATCGCGCTTGAGCCTTGGTTTTACGGTCTTGATTTCTCCCTTGTTAGTAACTTATATTTAGAACTATATATACTCTTGTATTATCATTGTAAGGGAGAAATAAGAGGATGAGGGAAAGATGTAGAGAGAGAAAGGCTCATGTAAACCCAAACACTTAGGGTTTGAGTGTTTGAGAGGGTGAGTTTGGGGTGAGAGCTTTCATGGTAATTGAAAGCTTGTAAACTACATTGTTTTCATCAAATTATTACTACATAGTGGATTTGTGGGTTTTTCTCCTGGTTCTCGGGTTTCCCACGGTAAATTCTCCTTGTCTCGTTTATTGCTTGTTTTTCCATCTTCGTTGTTGTTAATTGTCGTTAATCGCAAACTTAGCTATCACATTCGGTAATCCCTTTCAACTACCTCAACTGTTTTTTTCCTGATTGATTGATTAAAATGCCTCAAAACTTTCAGATAAAAAAATTTTGGCAAAATTTGTGATGGGTAAAAAGTTGGGAAAAAAAAGAGCCAAAATCCATATCTCAACATCTTTGTATATGGTGTCACATTGTCACTATAATTAATTAATTATGTACGAGGTCCACCCCATTTTTTAATTCTTTCTCCAGCGATGGAAGCCTGTGTCAAAAAAAAAAAAAAAAAAGCCAGGCAATTAATCTTCAAATTAAAACAAAAATTCAACATGATAAATAATTACAGAGTAATTATAATTTTCTTTTCATAAAAATAAAAAATACCTCTTTATTCCAGTTGGTTTTGTAGACTATAAAAATTAGGATTATGGTTTGCACAGTTGTGCCAGATAACATCCCAAACCATATACCCTGCAATTAGATAGAATCTATTGATTATAAAGTTTTATATGTATTTTGAATTCAAATATACAGGCAATTTAAATCTTTACCTACTAAAACAACACATAACTAGTAGTCATACTCATATACTCATATTGTCACAACCCTCGACGATGAAGGGTACGTCTTTTTTTCAATTATATGCACTGGATTAAACTCCCTCCATCTTAAAATAAAAGTCATATTTGCTTTATAGGCTTGTGTTTAAATTAAAGGTAAATGAAAAGGCTAAGATGATGATTATGAAATTGCTGAGACTTTTTAATAAAGTGTGTTATGTTTACCTTAAAAATAAAATCAAGGCTAAATTTAATTAGGTTTAACCAGCTATGATTAGGTCTAATTAGGTATATCTGTGTATATATAAGATAAAATTAGTGCTAATGAAATTCAACATACAAAACGAATGCTTCGTAACCAAACCTTATGTTGAAGCTTGAAGTTTTGATGATGATAGACTTAAACTCAAGCAAACTTAACTAAAGGTTTCTTTTATTGCTTTACTAAGAACAGGTGAAGTAGACCTTGGTGGTGGAAGAGTAGCCTTAACTAAGAAGAACGTGAAGAAGAAGTCTTTAAGAAGGTTAATCAAGATAAAAGAAGAGTTCCCTAACAGGAACTTAGTTCTCTAACAAGAACTATTTCAGTTCCTTAACAGGAACGTTCCCTAATAGAAACTTGAAGACAGCAGGAACTTGGTCCTGGTATGCGTGAAGCCCAAGCAATCCTCGAGTGCAGAATAAATCGGCACAGCAACTTATTTAATTAAGATTTTATCTTCTAGATTGGTTGTTAAATATGTTAAGTAGGGTTTGCACGAAACCTATTAGAAGCGTGACAAGCTGCTTGGTAAATCTAATTAAAACGGAAAAGATAAAAGAAAGATTTTAAGTAAAGATTTTATAATTGATTTTATTTCTTAAAATTCGTTTAACAAAAAGAAATTATTCTTTTTGTTAAATTTTTCTTTATCTTATTTTTCCGAAAAGATTTTATTCTAAATGATTTACATGAAATCGTGTTTTGAGATTAAGTTAAATTAACTTATTTATCTTTTGAAAAACCCTACTTGCTATACAAGTAAATCTTGTATAAATAGTAGAGATCTCATTTCATAAGTTTTTTGTGAGTTTATGCGTGAAGAAATCTCATAGCTTAATTTGTGTAAGTGTGCCAAGCTTATAATCTTGTCATATTAGTTTCGGGTTTCGTGCATTGCTTGCCTAACATATTCTAAGTGTTTTATATTTTGTATTGGTTGGGTTCTTGGGTGAGTGTGTAATTCATACTTTGCATACAGTGAGCTAGCTTCTAGTGTGAGGCTGTAAGTGTACTTTGGGAGTACGAGTGAATCTAAGTTTGGGACTTAGATTGGGTAGGATAGGGCCCTACTGTGTAGCAAGTTCGTTGTGGAACTTGTGAGTAAAGGTCTGTTTATAATAGGTTGTAATTTGGTATTGCCCTATTATAGTGAAGTAACTTGGTTTTGGAAATCCCTTAGACAGGGTCGAGGTTTTACTTCCAGTTGGACCCTGAAAGGTTTCCTCGTAAAATTTGTGTGCATTTGCAAGTTCCTTTAAGTTTAATTAATTTCCGCAAAAAGTAGTAATGGAAACTCACCTAAAATTCACCCCCCATCTTGTAGTGCTCGTCTTAACTAACACCTTATGTTGTACTTCATGTTATGTAATGTCTTTATTTTTTTCGGACATTACATATTAGTGTATGGGATTGATAATTTTACGCAATAGAGCACGTTTAAATACAGTCCTAGAAGATTAAAGTTTACCTTGACTCCAAAATCAAGAGCATATCCCAGACTAAGGCCCAAGGGAATGCCCAATATGTAGTAACATCCCACGTTTATGTATGCAACAAAAGCTTGCCAACCTGCTCCAATTGCCACACCTGTGAACACCCTCACCAAAAAAAAAAAAAAAAAAAGTTATTTCTTTAATTGATCAATTATATGTTTCCTACTTTACTTTTGAATAAAGTACTTCAATTTCATAAAATAATAATAAAAAAAAATAAAAAAGTGTATGTTGTGAATTGTCTGAAAAAAGAAAGCTAAAAAAACAATCAACAACCACAAAAATGAAAGATAAGGGTCCAAACAAGCTAAGCTAAGGAGTATTAGTTTAGTGTAATCAAGATATGAATCATAAAAGGCGACGTGGATTTGGCCACACAATTGAAATCTTATTAGGCAAGGGCCAATGTAATACAAAGTATATCATTTCATCGATTCTATAAGTATAGTAATGACTTTCAAGCACACGTGTTTTTAAATTATGTTTTCAGTATGTTTGAAAAAGAAAGTACTCGTAAAACATTTATAAGTATGCACGTACCTGAAAGAACAGGTTGAATATTGTTGACCGCGATGCTAAGAGCCAGAAGAGGGGTGAGGTTGTACACAATGTCTTGTACCTCTTTACTGCTGGTAAATACTGCCGGATAATTGCTTCGGTAGATAATCAATACTAGTGACATAATTAAACCCACTAATAATGAAATTAATACGGACACTAAGACGGAGAATTTTGCTGCTCTTGGATGTGCTGCTCCAAGTTCATTTGACACCCTTACACTACACAATAATTATACAAATTAAACTCGATAAATTTTAAACTATAACCTCAACTAATGTACGTCTAATTAGTTATCGTAATGGTTTCAAATCATGTACGTAAATGGATTACCTTACTGCTGCATTGAATCCCAAAGCGACCATAACTGTCCATCCTAATATGTTAACACTGAAATTTGTTTCAAAGACAAGAAAAAAAATTCGTAATTAGATCACCATTATTATTCAATTTGAACTAAATTAATAGATTTGTATAGCCAAGGTTTTGCTTACCAGACAGATAATGCATCCACAGAAATTTCAGCATTCTTCAAATATCCGGCGAAAAGAATGAGAGCCATAAAATACCAAGTTTCTAAGCTGCACACAAATATATTTCAAGATCAATAATTTAGATAAATTATAAACCCTCCTTATGGCTCACAAATAATACCCTTTAGCTTTGTAACTAAAAGTTAACAGAGGTAGTACAGAGTATACAAACAACACAAATTCTTATATATGGCTGGCCACACAATGATTATAGGGGTTATTTTGTTAGTGTAATAGAGACTACTTAGTCAGTGTTAAAGGGGTATTCTCGAAGCGTTATAGGATTTGTTACTCGGTAAATGTTATAGGAGTTACTCGGTCAGTAATACAAAGATTACTTGATCGGTGTTATAGGGGTTACTGACTTACTGTATTTTATAAGTGCTCACATGGTGTGGCCAGTCACACACAAGACATTCTGATGTCGAATTGGTCACTAATGCAAATGTCTCATGGTATAATTGATAAGAATGATAAAGAATGCAAAGTACTCGTAGCTAGCTAGAAGTCATAAAAAAATATTACCATAACATCACTGCAGAGGCAACAGATAGCCTAACGAAGCCCCATAAATCTTGAAAAGCCTTCCAAGAGAACCCACTCCAAGCCTGCCCACACCTCCCACTGAAAATGTACACTAGCTCAGCCAACACTATGAACCACCATGAACCATTCAACACGATAGCTCCTCCAAAGAGGCCCCATCCAAGCTTGAGCATGAGCAACCATGAGAAGAACGCGTGTAGGACCAGTGACACCCCTGCAATCACTGCCATGGTCATCACCTTACGTTGTGCTTGTAGGAACTTTATTATAGGAAATACCATCGCGTATGCAAATAGTTGTGGGATCATCCATAACGCTAACCTGCCTATAAAAAACTTAATATTTGATTAGTGAAAATCAAAGTAGTTCGTATTTAAATTAGTTGATTAAAAATCTACGAACAATAAGTTATGATCAGTAACAAGTTTGCAAGGTATTTACATAAAATTAGGTAGGACGTAACAAGTTTAGTTACGTAAGTAAAAATTGTTACAGGGGCGTACCTGCTGCCTCGGAAATGGCAGAAGTCTCCCCAATAAGCCTCAAAATTTGGGTTGCAAAGATGTAGAGTAGGCTTAATAAGAGGGCTGTAGAATTGAGGATGACCCATGACCTTTGCATGTAGATTCCTAGCATCTCAACTTGCCCTGCTCCAAATGCTTGTCCACATAGTGTCTCTAATGCACTTCCCATTCCAAGCTTCAAATTTGACAAAATTGTGTTACGTCTTATGTGTATGCTTTTATTTGACTTGTCGAATAATCTATTAATCCGTAATTATGTGTACATGTCTAATTTCTTAAGAATAAAGTAAAATGTTGTAAAAAGAATTTCAATTAATGTCATTTCTTAAAAATTGTTTTTAAGTTATGCCAATTTAAAATAATCTCAAATTATATTTTGCATACTTGAATATCCATGCTCGATTTTTATGTCAACTTAAAATAATCTCAAATTTTATTTTACAGAAATGAATATCCATACTCGACATAGATACGTGTAACGAACGTGCCTACGTGTCTAAGTATATTTGGCTATTTATGATTTTATTAGTTTTAATCTATGATAAAGTGTGTAGTTTACTCATATTTAAGTGTCGACACGAAAACAGAAATTTGAATATGGAGTAACATAGATTTCAATTTTAAGGAATGGAATGTCTTATTACTCTATTAGGAATGTCTTATTTGAAGACAAAGTTATACGGAATATATTAGAATGTCACATTGAATGTTAATCATCCCGATCTAACGAGTAGATGGTGGTCTCTCTCAATGAGGTCACCAATTTGAATATTTTTTGTATTATACGGAGTAGTTAATTTCGGGAAAATACAAATCAAATCAATTATTAGCTTTATATTTACGACAACACAATTACCTCACGTCCTCACTACCTCAGACCTCAGACCTCAGACCTCAGTGCTCAGTTGCACACACGTGGAATCATTTTTGGCCAATAATTAATTATTGGAATAATAACTATTTACTAATTGATTAAAATAACTGATTAATTAATTGGAATTACCTTATCCTTTTGCTGTCACTCTTTAATTGTACCACCAAAATTCATTCTTTTGTGGTACTCCTAATTGGTGAAAGATTTTCTTACTTTTTACAAAGTAGGTGGCATAAATGATAATTGCATATACAGTCTTTGCCTTTTTTTAATCATTTTTTTTTTGTTTCATTAATTTGATTTTTTCATTTGTTTTATGTTTCTGTAATTATTCCGTAATTAGTAACATGATGCTACGTACCAAAAAGAACACAATTATATTTATTCTTTTTTTGAAAAAAAAAAAAGTAATGCTACACTCCCGTTTTTTTTTTTTTTTTTTTTTTTTTTTTTTTTTTTTTTTTTTTTTTTTAAGAAAAGTAGACGGTGTATTAATTAATGGACAAAGTGTCCGAGAGTACATAAGGTGAAATATTCGGGGGACAATGATCCACCCAAACTTGTTCTACACTGCTAGGAAAAAGCTTAGCTAACTGATGAGCAACGACGTTGCTACACTCCGTATTTTGTTAAACGAGAAATATGTTATTTGATTTTTAATTATTGACAAATTAAAAAAAAAAAATGTTTATGCTTTCAATTTATTTATCATAAATGTCAAAAGAAATATTGTTTTACATGAGCATTCCATTACATATGTACATTTTCAAGGACCAGCTCAGGGTTGGTTCTAATTTACTAAAAGGAGCTGAACTGAACTAATTGGAGGTGAATTGAAATTAATGTTTTGTGAGAGAAGAAAATTAGAAACTGAACTGAAAATAAGCTGAAAAGAACAGGCCCTCAATATAGTCTATTGGACACGTGATCAATAGTCGTCCATCAGGAGTCAAAAACCTCTCTTTATCAATTAATGAGTCATTATTTCATTAAACAAGGAAATAAATATCATTTGAGCCCTATCAATAACGATACATCCCTCGTTTCAAATTATATGAGACGCATTTAACAAAATATCTTTTTCAATAAATACAAAATATCAACTATCGTATCAATTTCAAAATATCGACTTTTATAATTTTTTACTTATTGATAATAATTACGATTGAATTTATGATTTGACAAACGTAATAAAGAGAGATGAAACGAATGAAACACATAATTAACTACTTTATAGAATTTGGGCCCGGACATGCCCGGAGTCATTACATGTAATTTGCAGTTATATATGAAGTATATGTTAAATTTATAAATCAATTTTCAGTTGATTAAATTTTACTTTTCACATTGTCAATTAGTGTACCACATTGTAAAATATTTTATGGCATAGCTTTAATTAAAGTTTGAGGTTGTGATTCAAAATTCAAATGTTGATAAACAACCACCTTTACGATTTCTTATTGTAATTTGTAAATTGATGAAATAAAATGAAACACAATGAATCACGTAGTACATGAACAATGAAAAACAAAATATGATAAAGAGTACCCATTTCACTTAATTATGACAGGGAATTTTATTGAGATTTGTGTCAATAAAACACAGACGCAAATAAAATAAATTTTAAATTCTTGCACAAAAATCAAAAATTATACCCAATATGATATTAGAGACAGAGGGAGTATATATATATATATATCGGACAGTGTAGTGGTACGTACCAGTGCACCAAAGGAGAAGCCGGCGATGACGGAGTTTTCGACGGACACGGCAGCAAGGTCGAGCGTACCAAGTTGGCCAGCCAAAGTTTGGGTGATAGCACCAAGGGAGTATTGACATATACCCATGAAAGTAGCAGGTGCTGCCAAATACATGGTTTTCTTAAACTCTATCCAAAACTCTCTAACAAAATCTTTTGGTGTTTTAATTGGTGGTATGTCATCCTCTTCATCTGCAACGAATGAATCGACATTACTAGGAAGATGAACATAGCCACCATCGCCGCCGCCTTTCGACGATGCTACTGGTAGACGATGGTGGTTATCGGTGGTGGTAGGTGGCAGCAGGGGCTGACGTTGATTTGTAGTGTTGTTTTCCATTTTACTTGTGAGAGGAGAATGAAGTTGTTTGGAAATTAATTAGGATGGGGTGGAGTAATGAGAATCAATGGTTTTTTTAGAGTAAAGGTAACAATAATAGATGTGGTGGGTACCAATGATCTAAAATCATTTATTTCTCTAACGGCGGCTACGATGTGTAAACTTTTGTGTGTATGTTTATAATATTATGGTGGATTTTAAATCGGTTTTAGTATTTTTTTTTTCAAAAGAGTAAATAAATTCAAGTTTATAACAAGGAAAATTTGTAAATTACCACCCAAAAAGGGGTCCTAATTTGAAATTACCACCCAATAAAAATTTTATTTTAAATTACCACCCATTTAAAATAAAATTCTTTCAGATTACCACCTTTTTATGTTTTCCGGTTGAAAATCCGACTGTGGGTCCCACCTTTTTAACTTCCCTTTTTTTTTCTTTTCTTCGACCTAATGTTCTAACTGTTGCATTAAACTCCATACTCTTCATCTCTCCTCAATTCCTTTTGTTAATCTAACAAAAAATCATCAATTTTAATTTTTCCCTCTTTCTTCCTTTAATTCTCTATATCATGTAGGTTACTTTTGCCTACTTCATATTCAAGGTCAACAACAACACTCATATACTTAAATCTGAAAATGTACTTATTCTCCTCCATTTTTGCAAGACATAATCCAAAAACAAACAAAAAGAACTAGCTTACAACTTCATGCATCAATGAATCATTCAAATCATTCAATCACAAAACACAGCACATAAGATACAATTATTCAGCATAATAAACAATTGAAGAACAAATTTGGACAACATCAACTTCAATTAGCAGAATTCTAACTAAATCGCACAATTAATTGCAAACAAATACCCTAATTGCAAAAAGCCCCAAATTTTATTGCCTCAGTAACCCTAATTACTAAATTAGGGAAAAAAAACCCTAATTTACGAAGTACTGAAATCATACCTTAGCTGCAAAATCAGAGTATGAAATTCAGTTTATATCTTCTTCTAACAATACAGTACAAGTTGAAATTTGAGGGATTTAGAATGAAATTTGGGGCAAAATTTTTAAAATTGAAGTTTGACAATTTATAAACAACAGAAATTGGGGAGAGAGAGTCAACGTAGCCGTTTATAGCCGTTATGTGGGGCCCTCAAACAGATTTTCCACCGGAAAACAAAAAAAAGGTGGTAATCTGAAAGAATTTTGTTTTTAATGGGTGGTAATTTAAAATAAATTTTTTATTGGGTGGTAATTTCAAAACAGCACCCCTTTTTGGGTGGTAATTTACAAATTTTCCTTATAACAATGATAATTAAACATACCATGTTTATTTAAGGGACGTATTTTCAAGTGAGCTGTCAGCTGCTATTTAGTCAACTTACTCCCTCCAAATACATAGAGGATTTAATGGACGTTAATAGGGTAATTGTTTCCTCTCTCTTTCGTTTTCATTTTTCTCCCTCTTCCCCAAAGGATCGGAGATTAGTATTATGGTGGATTTTAAATTGGTTTTAGTATTTTCGTTTTCATTTTTCTCTTTCATTTTCATTTAACTAGGTCCTATATATAATAAGAACTAGGTCCTATATATAGGACCAAGTTATAATGAGAACCAACACTAAAATAAGAACTAGGAACTAAGCTAGACCCTTAGATCATGTTAATCGGATGGCTCACACGCTTCCCGTGTCATTAATGGCATTTTTGTAATATTTTAACTTTATGAAGTAGTTTCCAGTTTTATTTCTCAAAAGTAAAAGAAAATTTAGTAAAAGTAAGGGTCTGTTCTGTTCACCTTATTTTCACTTATTTCAGGTTTAATAAGTTCAGATAAGTTCAATTGAGTTCAGATAAGGGTTAATAAGTTCAGATAAGCCCAGGGTTAATAAGTTCTAAATTAACGTTCTCCTCACTTTATTTCCACTAATTATATTTATATAGAGTTATTACTAATCAAGATTGCTTTTCACTTTTTTTTTTTTTTTTTTTTGTAAAATTTTATGTGTTTTATTATCATGATTTCATATAAGAATAAAGTAACATTTGCATAAAAAATAAAATTAAAGTAACGTTATACTCATAAGTTATGGTAAGACTAGATAAATTTTGCTTATATAAAAGTTAAGCAAATCAACAAGTTTATTATTTTTGTGAAAAAAACAAAGGGAAATTAATGAGAATGAAAGTCAGATCAACAACAAAACCAAAGGAGAATTTTAGAGTCCCTCGAGTAGGGTGAAATAGTTCTCTCTGGTCTAGGGCTCGTTTTTTTCGTTTTTTTCCCAATCTTCTGCGATCTCCTTCTAATCTTCCCCAATTTAATTGCAAATCAATAATTCTGAACTTTTTTTCTGCAATGGAGGACCAATTAGTGAAAGCTTGGGACAATTTGAAACTGACTGATGAGGAAAACCTTATCCTCGAAGGATCGAATTCGATGGTGAATGAGAACGAACCTGACAATCGTATTGCCCTGTGCTTGGTGGGGAAACTCCTCACAAAGAAAACTTTTAATGCCGAAGCGATGAAGCGTGTGTTGAAAAACCTTTGGCGTATTGATGACAATGTGGTTATCCGTTCTGTTGACACGAACCTTTTCGTGTTTCAATTCTTCAAAACAGAGGATAGGGAAAAGGTGTTGGATGGGAGACCGTGGGGTTTTGATAACCAAACTCTATTATTGAAAGAGATTTGTGCTGATGAACAGCCTTCTGATGTTTGTTTCGATACTTGCCCTTTCTGGATTCGTCTTCTTGATGTACCTTTTGGGAAACGAACCTCTCGATTTGCTAGGGAGGTGGGGGACTGCATTGGTGAATGTTTGGAGGTGGATGAGTCTGATCCGATTGGATGGGAGGAGTATATGAGGGTGAAGGTGTTAGTGAATATTACTAAACCCCTTCGAAGGGGATTGAAGGTGGCTATGGAATCGGGGGCTACCAAGTGGATTGGCCTCAAGTATGAAAGACTTGGTGAGTTTTGCTATTTCTGTGGTTTGATGGGGCATATGGATAAGGATTGTGTAGAGAAGGAGAAGTGTGATGATGAGTCGCCGTTAGTATTCCAATATGGCCCGTACCTAACTGCTTCACCTCACCGTCCAAAAATTTCTGCCATGGACCGTGAAAAAGAGAGAAAATGGGCTGAGAATTTGAGGTTGAAGAAGAGAATTCCGAGGGCTGACTATAGTGATCCTTCGGTGATCAGACTTGGTCCTCCGGGGGCTGCAAGAAAACTTCTATTCTCCTCCCCTGGTGGACACATTGTGACCACTCCAAAGCCGCGTTCTGTGGAGTTAGTTGCTGTAGCGGATAGTGGGGGGGTAAAATGGTTCTAAGACCGAGAGCATTGGTGGAGGAGAAGGGGGTACCTGCTGAAAACTCGATGTGTGTGGATGGGGATGTCTCTAGGATGCGTAATGGGGACGACAGTGTGAAGGGTGTTACAGATGCTGCTGGGAAGTCACTCAATGAAGGATCTAAAGCGCCTACTTGCTCTAAGAAGATGCTCAAGAATGAGAGAAGAGTTGGAGTGGTTAGTATGGACATTTCAGAAGCTGTGGGGATCTCACTGTCTCGAGGAAAAGAAGTGTGGAAGCTGTCATGGGTAATGATCTCAATGCTACTGCCAATTTTTTCTGATAAAAAGATGAAAGTGTGTGCTAGTGATAATTCTTTTGTTGTTCCTGTTAATGAAGTAGAGGGTCTTGGGAATGCCCAAGCCCTCGAAAAACAATGAAAATAATAAGCTGGAACTGCCACGGGCTTGGCAACCCGAGGCGAGTTCGTGCCCTCCAAGACAAATGTTGGAGGGAAAGGCCAAATTTTGTTTTTGTTATGGAGTCTATGATTGATAGTTCTACTTTAAATAAAATAAAAAACAGATGTGGTTTTTCTTATGGTTTGTGTGTTAGTAGTAATGGTAATTCTGGTGGTATGGGTTTTTGGTGGAAAGACATAAATGCAAATGTGGTCTCTTACTCTGATCATCACTTTGAGGTGGATGTTTTAGATGGTAATAACTCTCCTATTTGGAGAGCTATTGGAATTTATGGGTGGCCGGAACAAGCGCATAAACACAATACTTGGTCCTTGATGGTTTCTCTGAAGTCAAAAAGTAATTTGCCATGTGTTATGTTTGGTGATTTTAATGAAATCACCAGCTTGAGTGAGAAGGAAGGTGGTGTCCCTAGAAGTGAGAGGCTCATGGATGCATTTAGAGGTGCTATTGATGATTGTTGCTTGCGAGACCTGGGTTTTAGAGGATGCATTTTCACTTGGGAAAGAGGGAATTCCATGACGACTTATGTACGTGAACGTTTGGATAGGTTCCTTGCGGATGACGGATGGGTGTCCTTATTTCCAGATTATGAAGTGAGAAATTTCCCCATTTATAGCTCTGACCATGCTCCAATTATGGTGTCCATCAAGAAGAGAGATGATACTGCAGTAAATGGCAAGAGCTTTCGGTTCGAACCTCTTTGGCTCTCTCGGGAAGAATGTGGGGAGATTGTGGATAGAAGTTGGCATACGAGTTTAGCTATGGACATTAATCAGAAAATTGCTCGATGTGGTGAAGATTTAAGTTCATGGGCGGGGAAGACTTTTGGATCGATCAAAAAGAAAATAAAAAAGGCCGAACAACAGCTGTGTGAGTTGAAGGAAGGTGTAATGGATGGTCCGACCTTAGATTTGTGTAAGAGCTTATCCGAGGAGCTTGACTCTCTATATCTGCAGGAAGAATCTTTTTGGTTTGCTAGAGCCCGTGCAAATGAACTTAGAGATGGAGATAAAAATACAAAATATTTCCATCATAAAGCAAGCCAACGAAGTGCAAAAAATCGCATTTCTGGTTTAATGGACTCGAATGGTGTTGTGCTTCACCAACGTGTTGATTTGGAGCGTCTCATTGAGGCTTACTTTAATGATATCTTTGCAATGAGTTCGCCGACGGGCTTTCAAGGTGCATTGGAAGGAATAGAGGAGAGGGTGTCTGATGAGATGAATGGAGTGCTTGACGCCGATCCCACTGGTGAAGAAATCAAGGAAGCCTTGTTCCAAATGCATCCGAATAAAGCTCCCGGCCCCGATGGTATGCATGCTTTATTTTTTCAGAAATTTTGGCATATTATTGGTAATGATATCATTGGCTTTGTGAAGAAGTGGTGGAGGGGAGAGGCGGGTCTAAAAGAAATAAATAACACTTGTGTTGTACTTATCCCGAAGGTGGAAGATCCTAAATTAATCACTGAATTTAGGCCTATTAGTTGTTGCAATGTCATTTACAAAATTATTTCGAAGACTTTGGCCAATAAATTAAAGGGTTTTTTAGGTGATGTGATCTCCCAAAATCAGAGTGTGTTTGTGCCGAAGCGTCTCATTACTGATAATGCAATTGTTGCTTTTGAGATCTTTCATGCCATGAAGAGAGGTGGGCAAGGGAAGGATGGAAATATTGCTTTGAAGCTTGATATGAGTAAGGCATATGATCGGGTTGAATGGGTGTTCCTTGTGAAGGTGATGGAAAAGATGGGGTTCTCCGGGGCTTGGATTAATAGAATCAAGGATTGTCTTGAGAGTGTCAATTTTTCTTTTAAGATTAATGGACACATTTCGGGTTCTGTTACTCCTTCTAGAGGGTTGAGGCAAGGTGACCCTATTTCTCCGTATTTGTTTTTACTCTGTGCGGATGCCTTTTCTGGATTATTGAACAAAGTCACTTCTGATAAGCTCATTCATGGTGCGAGGATATGTAGGGGGGCCCCTGAGTCTCACATTTATTTTTTGCCGACGACAGTATACTTTTTGCTAGAGCAAATGTGCAAGAATGCTCCGTTATAGCTGACATCATCAGCAAGTATGAGAGGGCACCGGGTCAGAAAGTCAATCTAAGCAAGACCGAGGTTACTTTTAGCAAAAAAGTTAGTGCTGTTCGAAGGGGGGAAATTATTGAGATTTTAGGAGTACAGGAGGTTGAGCGACATGAAAAATATTTGGGGCTTCCTACAATTATTGGTAGATAAAAAAAGGTGATCTTTGCAGGGTTCAAGGAAAGACTGTGGAAGAAGCTACAAGGGTGGAAGGAGAAATTGCTCTCAAGACCGAGGAAAGAAATACTTATCAAAGCTGTGGCTCAAGCAATCCCTACCTACATGATGAGTATTTTCAAAATTCCTGATACTTTGATCGATGATTTTCACTCTTTGCTAGCTAAATTCTGGTGGGGCTCGAATGATACTACTAGGAAGATGCATTGGCAACGGTGGGATCTTCTTTGTCAACCAAAAGGAAATGGGGGTATGGGTTTCCGTGACCTTCGATGCTTTAATAGAGCCTTACTTGCGAAGCAATTTCGGAGGCTTCATCATAATGTGGGCTCCCTGCTACACTTGGTGCTGAAGGCGAAGTATTTTAAGAGCGGGGATGTGTTGAAGGCAGCCGTGGGTTTCAACCCTAGTTATGCTTGGCGTAGTATGTGGTGCGCCAAATCCTTGTTGCTTGATGGCCTCAAATGGAGGGTTGGTAATGGTAGTGAAATTAATGTTTGGTGTGATGCTTGGTTACCAGGTAATACATCATCTTTGGTTCCAACTCCTTCTGTTGATAGTAATATGGACCTTCGTGTAATTGATCTAATTGACCATTCTAGCAATTGTTGGGATGTGGAAGTTGTAAACAACACCTTTATTGCAGAAGAACGTGCCTTAGTGTTGTCTATTCCCCTGTCAATTAGACACCCGATTGATGCAATGTATTGGTGGCCGAATAAAAATGGGGAGTATAGTGTGCGTTCGGGGTATTGGTTATGTAAGAATGGGGGATACTTTGACACCGGAGATACTTGGGAAAAGGTGTGGAAAATAATCTGGAATTTGAATGCCCCGCCTAAGCTACGACACTTTCTATGGAGAGCTTGCAAAGGCTTTCTTGTTGTGCGTGAAAGGCTGGTATATCGCCATGTGATTGAAGATAAAACGTGTGCAATTTGTGGCCATGGTGATGAGTCTATCATCCACGCAATTTTCGAGTGTTCTGCAGCAAAGGATATATGGGCTTCTAGCTCTTTTAGGGGCTTAATTGCACAAGAACCTAGTGAGAGCTTCACTACCAGATTTCTATGGCTTTGTGACAGTGCTACGAAAGAGGAGCTCCCTACCATTGCAGCTCTCTGCTGGGCAGTATGGCATTGTAGGAATAAAGCTATTTTTGATGATGAGTCTTTCACTCCCTCCTTAGTGGCTATTGGGATGACTAGGATGGTCCATGATTATAATGCGTACACGATGAAGGTCTTCCCTCAGGTGGTTCGTGCTACACCATCAGTGAACAACTCGTGGCGATGCCCTGGTCCTGGCGTTATGAAGATAAATTGTGATGCTATGGTTGGTAGCGAAGTGCAATTGGGTGTAGTGGTGCGTGATGAAAGGGGGAAGGTGTGTGTTGCTGCAGTGAAAAGGGGTAGATTGGGATGGTCTGTTGGTGAGGCCGAGGCTGCTGCTGTGCTGTTTGGTGTGTGCATCGCAAGGCGTATGGGGTACTCTAGGGTGGAGATCGAAAGTGATGCTTTGAGCGTGGTTCAGGGAATCAAACACAAGGCTGCTGGGTTTTCCCCTTTTTTCCTTTTGATTGATGATGTTATTGCTAGCTCTTCTCATTTCAATTATTTTTCTGTTTCTCATGTAAATCGGGCAGGGAATACTTTATCTCACTTAGTAGCTAGGTGGGATACTAGGAATTGTGACGAATTTGTTTGTCTCCGTCCTTTTCCGCAAAGCTTATTAACTTTGGCGGAAATTGATTTAATTTAATAATATTCTCTGCCGGTTTTCAAAAAAAACCAAAGGAGAATTTTTACTATTTCTAAACTATAAAATAGTAGTGTTGCTATCAAATAATGTCTTATAAGTGTTAATAAAGTTTAATAAGGTCAAATAAGTGAAAATAAGTGTTAATAAGGTGTAATAAGTTCAGATAAGTTCAAATAAGTAAAAATCAGGTGAATAGAACACACCCTAAATGAAATCAGTCTTAAAGTAAATGAAATTGTCTTAAAAGTTAAAAAAAAAATTGAAGAAAAAAAAAATTTAAAAACAGCAAAATTACAAGAATGCCATTAATGAGAGCGGGTGCAATATAGTAACAGGAAAAAAAAAAAAAAAAAAAAAAAAAAAAAAAAGTGTTGCTCTAGACTATATAAGGCAACAGTTGCTTAAAGTGTTACATTTTTCTTGTCTAAGACAACAAACATAATAATTGTTGCATGAAGAGATAACAATAGCAAAACTATTGTTTGAAAATGTAACATTAATATCTATGTTGCCATCTATGGCAACATTTATATTAAAAAGACAACATAATTTAAGAAATAAATATTGTTGTGTTAGATATTAAGAGTAACATTTCTATAAGTCTTGCAATCTTAAGTGTTGCCTATTCTCATTTTTTTTTTTTTTGTGTAGTTTCCCATTGACATTGTTTCTCACCAAGGGCGGATCCAAAAAAATTTTATAGCCCGGGCCGAACTTATAAAGCATTTTAGATAATAAAAGCCATAAAGAGATATGAGTTTAAGAAACCCACACTAAAAAAAAAAAAAAAAAAAAATTGTACAAACAAGAGGAATTGAACCCTTGACCTTCCAAATCTATGGAACAAGTACTATAAAACTTAAATATTTGTACAAGTTTTTTTACTTATATAATACTAAAATCTGGGCATTGGGGGGCCAAGGCTCGGGTAGGCCCCCCCTTGGATCCGTCTATGTTTCTCACAGTTCATTTTTGCTTCGTCATTGTTAAAGGGGTGAAGGTGGATCAGATCTTCTTCTCTTTCTAATTGGCAAAAAAAAAAAAAAAAAGAAAAAAAAAAAAGAGAGAGAGAGATAATATTTCATAATTTTAAACACGATATCTGAGGCAGAGTATTTACAAAAGTGTCATTTGATAAACGAAAAACGTTAATCATTGTTATAAACCTGAGATCCCTCTTATTGAAGCTTTTATGTTATAATTTTGTGCTAAGTAGTGTTGAAATGTTTTGATTATCTTTTTATTATTAGAAGTGGTTTCAAACAAGTACATTGCACTGAGCTATTTCAAAAGTCATGAAACATGGTATTCAAATAAAATTTGAGATCGAATTCAAATAGAGTACATATAGAATAAATTTACATCCATTTATTAGATGGTATCTCTTTACGTTTTAGGTCTTAGGTGACAAGTTATGGATTCCATCAACTCTTGATAGACACATTGTATATGTAAGGAGGATCAATTGGAGGGGACAACATGATGTGATGTAATAGCATATGTTTTAGACTAATAAGTCTAGTTAAAATCGAGTCTCTATTGTGTATGTAAGGAGGATTGTTGTACATGCCAAAAGACTAGTTCATAATCACAAAACCCAACATCAATAGATTAGATTAGATCAAATTGGATAATAATAATAATAACAACAACAACAACAACAACAATAATTCAGAAGTTCTTGAAGACTCAAGATATTGGGACACGTGTTGCAGCTCATATCTTTACTAGGATCGGATTTTATATAGCTATAGGAGTGGGGGTTCATATTGTATCTTGGTTTTCAACTAATTTGCTGTAGGTTGTATGACTTTTGTTTTTGAGATATAATAATAATAATAATAATACACTCAATAATTCTCAAAACAAATACAGTTAATGGTTAAATGAACCAATTTGCATGCTCATTGACCTAACGTAATCTCTCTCATCTCTTCTCTCTTTCTCTTGAAAGCTAGCCTTCATTGTTGAATTTTGAAGAGGGTTATATTAGGTTAGTGGCAAGCTGAATTAAAAATGTTGTTTTAAGGAATTGTAAGAGAAGCGCATGTATCATGGAGAAGTAATTTATTCTTGGTGAGTATAGACGTATAGTGACAATGTGCATAAATAAATATGTAGGTCATTAGATCTGGATCGAGATTTTGTAGAGAAGCGTTTCATAGATTACTTTAGACCTGATTAAGATGGGTCCAATGGTCCAATTTTGGGCTAGCTATGGGCATGAAACTTGACCCAAAGTTTTTTGGGTCGGGCCTTGGACAAGCACACATTTTTAGTTGTTTTTCCCCGGCCAGCCCAAAAAACCCGCTAGGCTGGGTCAAATTTTACAGCATTGGGGAATCATATTCGGCCCAAACCTTGGCCCAATCCGATTTGATGGGCTGCTTTTTTAGGCTTAGGTCCGGCCCAACCTACCCACTGATCACCTATAGCTTAATTTTAAGATTTTTCTCTGATAATGACTTCTTGATGTTTTTGCTTTTTGCTATAGCTTAATTTTAAGGTTTCTCTCTTATAATGACTTCATGATGTTTTTGCTTCTTGCTTAAAAAATTTATTAACTTATTTTAAGGAGAAAATTTCAATATACTCTCAAGTATTCTAAGTATAGAAGAAATTTCCTATCAAAAAAAAAAAAAATGTATAGAAGAAAATGAAAATGAAAATTAAAATTGAGCCATAAATTAGATAGTGAATCTTTCATGTGATAGACCTGATAGTGGATAGTGGGTATATAATTAGCCATATCATCACAAGGAGTCATGGTAGTAAAAAGGTGACAGGGACGAATTGATGGTACCAAAAGTTGGTGGGGTGACATTGATAGGTTATTAGCACAAGTTTTTGTTGTGACCTAGCCCATGATTGATTTACTACTTAGGTCCCGTTTACTTCACTTTATTTTTGGTAAATTGAAATTATTTTTATCGAAACAAAATTATATTTGCTGAACTTAAATTATTTTTACTTAACTTAAATTAATTTTACTGAAATGAATTTATTTTTGCTAAAATGAAATATTTTTTTTACTGATTTTCTATTATAATTGTTCTTTAAGAAAACTGAATTTTACTAAACTGAACTTATTTTTACTAAACTGAAATTATTTTTACCGAACTGAACTTAATTTACTAAACTGAACTTATTTTTACTGAGCTGAAATTATTTTTTACATAATATTATTTTTTTAAGGTGAAGGGAACAAGGCATAAATTAAAGAAGAAATATAATAAAGAATCATTAAAAATAATTTCGGTTTAACAAAAATAATTTCAGTTCAGTAAAATTAATTTAGTTCAGTAAAAATAATTTAAGCTCGGCAAAAATAATTTCAATTCAATGGAAATAAAGTGAAATAAACGGGACCTTAAGGGAGAAGAGTAAAAGGAAAAATATAAGAAGTAGAGATGTTTATGCCCAAAATATTGTACTGGATAATTTTGGGGGCCAAAATAGAAAATGTAATTGGGTGGATAATATTTTATGGCTTAAAGTATGTGGGCAAAATATCTTTTATTAACTAGAAAAAAAAAATTCAAATAAGGCCCCGTTTACTTCACCTTATTTTTGCTTAACTGAAATTACTTTTACTAAACTGAAAGTATTTTTGCTGAACTTAAATTAATTTTATTGAACTAAAATTAATTTTACTAAACTTAATTATTTTTGTTGAACTGGAATTATTATAACTGATTCTCTTTTATATTTTCTTCTTAAAGGTACTGAATTTTACTCAACTAAAATTATTTTTACTAAATTAAACTTAGGGCCTGTTCTCATACGTTTATTTTCAGTTCAGTTCAATTCAATTCAGTTCAGTTCAGCTCCTAATTTCCTTCTCTTATAAAATATTCATTTTAGTTCAGCTCAGCTCAACTCAGTTCGTTCAGTTCAGTTCAGCTGATTTCAGTCTATTAGAACAAGCCCTTATTTTTACTGAATTGAAATTATTTTCACTAAACTGAAACTATTTTTATTGAACTAAAATTATTTTTACTGAATACTTTTTTTTTTTTTTAAGGTGAAGTGATAGGATCTAAGTTTGGAGCAATCAACTCCAACAATCTTTGTATCTTGCAAATAATTTCTTAATGGATAAAGAGAAGAAAAAAAAAGAATAGGCTATTAGAATTTACACATGTACATTATAAATAATTTTAAAGAGGGTATATATATATATATATATATATATATATATATATATATATATATATATATATATATATATATATATATATATATATATATATGTATATATATATTTTGAATAATCACACTAGCTTATACGCATTTTATAACTTCTACATGCATTGCATTCATAAAGAGTGAATACAATAATAGACATAATTCGACCACCTATACTTAGGGTTGGTGTAGGGAATATTTCAAGCATTACCCCTAGCTTGAACCCCACTGTAGACACTCATTTGTGTCTCCCCAAAACCAAACCCAGTGATGAGTACCTTTCACGTCGAATCATAATCGAATGAAACGAAAGTGTGGAAGGTCTAGTGTTGCGGAAAGTTTTTATTTCTTTTCTCTTCTCCCTGTTTTTGAAAACTTATTTTAAGAAAACAGTCAATCCAGTTTGGTTGGTCCATGATATGGGTCCAATAGTAGTGTAGTTGGATGGGGCTTGCAGAGACCTTTCCAACGATATATTATAAGTCCAATTCCGATGAATATTGAGGAAGTTATGGCCAATTTACCAAACTGGGCCCGGTTTGAGCCTAATATGCGGCCCAATGATCTAGAGGAGGGCCTATTATTAATTATCATTCCTAAAGATATTAGGATTGATTATAGTCTTCTAGAATACTCTATAAGGCTCTTTTAAATCCTAATGGAGTTAGGATTGATAATTATGTTTTAAAGAGTTTGAAATTGAATAAAACTACTTCTTTTAAGAATCCTTGTTTTGTACGAAGTGGAATATATTCAGATTTTATTTTCGTGCCTCATAATATTTATACAAATTTTATATGGTTGGATAGATCTTTAAATTATCTTTCCAATGATATATTATAATATTAAATCCGAGTTATAACGAAAAAGATATGAATGAGACATGAAACTTTATCCAAAACTGACACCCTTCCACTATTTTGGCCATATCTTTTTATCTATAAAATATTTTAATCTGATTCTAATTGGGTTGGAAATTATACTTTAAGAGCTTTCCAACGACATATTATATGCCTTATTTGAACTTCCGGATCAAAAGATATGATAAAAACAAAAACGCGTTAAAAACAGGCTTGGCGCCTGACTCTAGGCATTGGCGCCTGGAATCAGGCATGGCGCCTGGCGCCAACCTCGTTTTGCGTGCGCCAGACTCTGTTTTGTTAATTTTATCTTTTTGGCTGATTTTCTCTATAAATAACGTATTAAAACTCCGTTTTCGATAACCAGATTTCATCAATTCTTATTTCAATTCACCAACTCTCATTAAGATTTTCTTGATTATTCTTTCTCTCTCTTTTCTAAACTAGCCTTTTCTCAAATAAATAATTCCGCATTTGCAAGATCTAGAAACACCTAGCCATATTCGAAGTTGCCTTCACCCTAGACGTGAAAGGTTTTAATTTCTGAGGGTTTGGTCCCAAATCTCTCTTTCAATTATTTAATTTAATTGCTTTGATTATTATTTTTCCTTGAAGTTACTAACGTGTGTATTTTGTTATTAGAAAGAGGTACGAGGCATCAAAGTAAGTACTTTAATTGATTTATTGATGTTATGATGCTTAGATTGTTATTTTGATTCCTAGTATCATGTCTAGGGTATTTTTAATATTAAATATGATTGTTATGATGCTTCCTATGCTCTTCCTAATATTTATGATTGTTAGTATCATGTTAGGGGTGAAGATTTGATTTTTATTGCTTAGTGACATGCTAGGGTTTGTTATTAATCTTGTTAGTATCATGCCTAGGATCTTGCAATTATTATGCTTTAATATTAACATGAACATGATTATGATTATAATCGATAATTTATGATTATTATTATTATTATTATTATTATTATTATTATTATTATTATTATTATTATTATTATTATTATTATTATTATTATTATTATTATTATTATTATTATTTTGATGATGATTATTTTATTTATGATGATTATTGTTATGATTATAATTTTATTGTCATGATATTTATGATTATTATTAATATGATTATTATTATTTATTATTATGTTGTTTGATGCTATTTATTGTTATTGCTTGATCACACCTTTTATGCATGTTTAAAGGGAATTTAATACTTGTAATAACGCTTAATAAGATAATTAATAATCTTGTTAGGGTTAATGTGATTATAATTCAAGTGATCGCCATTAATAGTTTATTTGTGCATTAATATTCAACCAACATAGATTAAACAGGTTTAAGGTTAATCCTATTGATTGTATGTTAGTCAGGAAGCGCACATGAATACGAGCAGAATAAAGTAGAGGCCTATAATTAGGGCAGGTTCAATCTCTTTTAGGTTGGATTTGTACCTTCATCCCCGAATCCTTATTTGGTTCATGACCTTATGGAGTTGACGATCTCTTGGATCGTTAAGGGGTGTAACCTTCACCTCGTGAACGGTTTACAAGTTCCTTAAAAACTTGTTGGCGACTCTTTTGCTCTATCTTCTTCCCTTTTGGACGCCACCGTACTTTAGTGTATGATCACAGTGGGGTTCAAGCTAGTGGGATTTTAAAGGCTTGAAATTATTCCCTACACCCATAGTGATCATACACTAAAGTACGGTGGCGTCCAAAGGGAAAGAAGCTAGAGCAAAAGAGTCGTCAACAAGTTTTAGGAACTTGTAAACCGTTCATAGGGTGAAGGTTACACCCCTTAACGATCCAAAAGATCGTCAACTCCAATAGGTCTGGAACCATGACTGGTAGTTCGGGGATGAAGGTACAAATCCAACCTAAAAGAGATTGAAACTGCCCTAATAATAGACATCTACTTTATTTTGATCGTATTCATGTGCGCTTTCTGACTAACATGCAATCAATAGGATTAACCCTAAACCTGTTTATTCTATGTTGGTTGAATATTAATGCACAAATAAATCTATTATTGGTGATCACTTGAATTATAATCATATTAACCCTAAACAAGATTATTAATTATCTTATTAAGCGTGATTACAAGTACCAATTCCCTTTAAACATGCATAAAAGGTGTGATCAAGAAATAAATAATAAATATCAAGCAACATAATAATAATCATAATAATAATTATAACAATAATCATAATCATAAATCATAAAAATAATCATAATAATGTTAAAGCATAATAATAGCAAGATCCTAGGCATGAAACTAACAAGATTAATAACAGACCCTAGCATGTCACTAAACATTAATAATCAAAGTTTTAACCCTAACATGATACACTACAAAAATAAAAGCTTTTTAGCAACTAATTAAGTTTGGCAACAGATTTTTTTAATGTTGCTAAATAGCAACGAATATAATTTTTTTTCATTGCCTAATTAAAAGCGACATTTTATGCTTTAGTTTTTTAATAATTAATGGCTACATGTCTTTTATTTGTTGCTTTTTAAAACAAATTGTCTTACTATTTGTTACTAGATGACATCATATTTTTCTCTTGTTGCCATGTAGTAACAAACTATGACAACAAATATTTTATTTGTATTGATTTAGAAATAAACAAAGACAATGAATTTTTAAATTGTTGCCATTAGAAACAAGTCGTCTAAACTTTTGTTGCTCGATGTTAACGTATTTTTTTATTTGTTGCAATTTGAAACAAGTCAGTTTTTGCTATTATTTATAAAATTATTGTGACGACCCTCTTCTTATTATTTGTTGCTATAATGACTTCAAATAGAGACGGAATTCAATTTCGTCTCTAATTTGGAGACGGATTTTTGATTTTGTCCCTAATTTAGAGACAAAATTTTCAATTTCCTCTCTAATATTTCGTTCATTTATTATAAATTATATGTATAGAACTAAACAAATAATACTTTGAATAGTTGGTAAGAGATTCACCATGTGACTTTGAGGTCACAAGTTCGACTCCTACCAACTGCGATTCTTGAGACAGGGGATTCAAAGAGCCTTACATGCAAAGTCAAGCCAAGTTGACCTGACCTGAGTGAGATTTCAGATTAGTAAAGGTCGGGATCGGGTTGAACCGAATTGCTAATAGGGATTAGGTTTTTGTCTCGTAGTGCTGATAACAACTAATATTTATGATTTGTTGCTATTTTTATGAACCAACTTTAATAATTTGTTGCTATTTTTAGGAACCAACATTAATAATTTGTTGCTATTTTAGGAACTAATATTAATAATTTGTTGCTAATTTTAGCAACAACCAATGGTAATCTGTTGCCAAAGTTGGCAACAAATGTACCAAAAATAGCAACAATCATGGAAACTATATTTAAATGGATGCAATATTGCAACAAAATTGCTTTGCAACTGGTAGCCAAAATCCCATGTCAACAAGCCTTTTAGCAACAACAAATTTTCGTTTCCAACCTGTTGCTAAATAGAGTTGACAACAAATCTTTGATGAATAGCAACAAATTTTAGTTGATGCTATATTGACTTAATTTTGTAGTGATACTAACATGAATATTAGGGAAGAATATAGGAAGCATCATAGAAATCATAATTGACATTATATTCTTTTCTCTAAACATGATACTAGGAACTTATTGTTGTCATTCTAAACATCAAATTAAGAAAATCATCCTAACATGATACTATGAATCAAAATAACAACCTAGACATGATTTCTATATCATAATATCAATAAAGCAATTAAAGTACTTACTTGGATGTCTCGTATCTCTTTCTAATAACAAAATACACACGTTAGTAACTTCAAGGAAAATATAAAATAAAGAATTAAATTAAATAATTGAAAGAGAGATTGGGACCAAACCCTCAGAAATTAAAACCTTTCACGTCTAGGGCAAAGGCAACTTCGAATTATGCTAGGTGCTTCTTGATCTTGTGAATGCGGAATTTTGTATGCAAAAGGGTTGGTTTAGAAAAGAGAGAGAGAATAAGCTTTAGCTTAGAGAGGAGAATTAGAAAACCAGAGAGTTGATGATATTCGATGAGAATTGATGATTGAAAACGGAGGTTTTAGGAGGCTATTTATAGAGAAAATAAGCCAAACGGATAGAAAAACAAATCAAAGTTTCGACGAGGATAAAACAGGTTAGCGCCAGACGCTAAGCATTAGCGCCATGAGCTAATCCCTGTCGTCAGGCGCTAGAAATTATTTTCACGCGTTTTCTTAATTCTGATAAAATTTAGCCGTACAGAAGGGCAAAATCGTATTTTCCTTAAAAACACTCTTTTATTCTGATTAAAACTCTAAAAAGTCAACCAAAGTCAATTTATCAATGCTAATTGAATTAGGAACGAAAAGAACCTTCTAGAAGAATCTAGAAGACTAAAATCAATTCTAATTGCATTAGGAATGATAAATCCATATTAGGCCCTCCTCTAGATCATTGGGCCGCATATAAGTATCAAACCGGGCCCAGTTTAGTAATTTGGTCATAACTTCCTCATTATTCATCGGAATTGGGCTTATAATATATCGTTGGAAAGCTCTTTTCAAATCCCATCCAACTACACCCCATTATTGAACCCTTGTCATGGACCAAACCAAACTGGAATGACTGTTTCCTTAAAATAGGTTTTCAAAAACAGAGAGAAGAGAAAAGAAATTAAAACTATCCGCAACACTAGACTTTCCACACTTTCACCTCATTCGATTATGATTTGACGCGAAAGACACTCATCACCGGGTTTGGTTTTGGGAAGACACAAATGGGTGTCTACAGTTGGCAATTCGGGTCAGCAGGTCGGATTACGGGCCAATTTCGGGTTGCTTAGAAATTATCAAAAATAGTGAAAAACATAATATTATTACGAAATATGAAATTTGGGTCAAATCCGGGGTGAATTCGAGTTGTTCGGGTTTGGTTTGAGTTTCTCTCAGTAACTTCGGGTAAGGTTCGGGTCGTGGTTAGGGAAAAGAGTCTCTTACATTAATTTTTTGCCACTTCCGAGTTCATTTTGGTTCCTTAAGAACTAAAATGGCCCCTAAAACCTTTATGGAATATTTTTCAACACATAAATCGATGAAATAATTGAATTGTGTTGCAATTTACAATTTATTAGTACTTTTTGGGTTGTAATTTGCATTTTTTTTCTTTTAAATGGCTGAAATATGCAAAATACAAACTTTAAATGACTGCAATTGACAAATTTTTCAAGGTAAAGAGGAAGAAGTGGTGTCCACCTTAAATTTTTAATATGCCCTTATTATTTTACATAAATTACAATTATAGCCTTCAATTATCAACCAAAAGGTAAGTCGTGATACACAATTTTTTCTTAAAAATTAAATCTAAATACCTATACTAAAGTGAAGTATTTTTTAGAGGTATTTTTTCCTGCTAATAAACTTTTTTTTTTCTTTTCAAAATCATTCATTTACTTTTTTGATGCAATCAAATTCATTTACTTTTTTGATGCAATCAAAATCATTCATTTATCTATAAACTTAATCAACCCAAAAGTAAAACTAAGTTATAACAGAGTCTTCTATTAACATGGGCAACGGGCCGTGCCGTGCCTAATTTTGGCACACCCCAGCCCACGGCACGGCCCACGAGTCTGGCGGGCCGTGCCGTGCTGGGCCGCGGGCCAAACCGTGTCACTTTAATTAATTAATTTTTTTTTAAATAATAAATGTAAATAAAAAACGATATATATTTTTTAGTACAACTTAATTTTATATAAATAATGTCATTAATTTATGTATATGTTAATGTTAATATATTTTGTTTAGAACAACTTTATTTTAATTAAGGTTATATAAATTATTTATCTAATTATGTTTAAGTTTATATAAACAAATAAAAACAATTTTTCTAATTTAGCAAAAAACAACAATGCATATAATAATAATAAAAAAATAAAATTACGAGTGCGATAATCCGAAAACACAAAAAATTGAAGAATAACTTATTTTATTATATGCCGGGAGCCGGTACGATAAATCAATAATACAAATAATTAATGATAATTAAAAATCGTACAATATTTGGTGAATAACTTCATTTATTATACGGAACACGAAGTTCGATATTACAAAAATTGTACAATAGTGTATAATGGTGAGTAAATATGGGTCTCGTGTCGTGCCCGGCCGTGCCGGCCACTGTGCTGCCCATCGTGCCACGCGCTGTGCCCGTACCAAAACTGATTTTTTTGTTCACGGCACGGCCCACGGCCCGCAGGTGTGCCGGGCCGTGCCGGCGTCGTGCCGAGCCCGTGCCGCCCGCGTGCCGGCACGGCCCGTGCCCACCTTTAGTCTTCTACAATCACACTTGTTTTGTAGTTGTTTGAAAAAAAAAAAGGAATTCCAATAATTTGCTTATGCATTACAATTAAGCATACATCACTAATCTTTGTTAGAAAATTAAATTAAAATTGGAACCAACTTATCTAGAATTTACCGAAGATGTACCCACTGCCCTAAGAGCAAGTTTAGCCCCAAGTCTTAAGACTTGGATATGACATCATTTTTTGTGGTCCCCATTGAAAATGATGTCATCAAATTCTTGTTAAGACTCACTAAAACTTACACATATTTATCACTTTAGCCCTAAGACTTAAATATTTGACATATTATATGTAGAAAAGTGTAAGAAAAAAAAAAGGATAATAAAAATAAAAGTGAGGTGAGAGTAGTGGGTCTCAATCTCAAGTCTTAAGTTGAGACTCAACTTGAGACTTGCTTGAGAGTTTTGAAGAAAAATGGGAAAAGTCTTAAGCATAAGTCTTAAGACTTAAAATGATGATGTCACCCCAAGTCTTAAGACTTGGGGCTAAACTTGCTCTAAGTCCGAATAGACTGTGGGATCTAACTCCAGGGTTGATGTCTCCTCCTCTAACTTCAGTGCATTCTAAAGAGAGGAGTAGGAGTGTCTCTTTAAGAAGTATATGATATGAAATAGATCGTGAGGTAGAAAGAATTAGAGTATTAGTTCTTAGTGACTTTCATTGCTTCTTCTTAATGTAATATAAATAGGTAAAATTGATGTAATAATACCATAATTAGGCCCTGTTCACTTCCCCTTTAAAAAAAATAATATTCCGTTCATTAAAAATAATTTCAGTTCAGTAAAAATAATTCTATTTCAGCATAAATAATTTCAATTCAGCAAAAATAATTTCAGTTTAGTAAAAATTATTAAACATAAAGAAAACATATAATGGAAAATCAGCAAAAATAATTTCAGTTCAGTAAAATTAATTTCAGTTTAGTAAAAATAATTTAAGTTCAGTAGTTCAGCAAAAATAATGTGAAGTGAACGGGGCTTTAAGGGAGAAGAGTCAAGGAAACATACAAGGAACATAGATGTTTATGCCCAAATTATTATATAATGAATAATTTTGGGGGCTAAAATAGGAAATATAATTTGGTGGCCATGGTGGGTAATACTTCCTCCGTTCTATTAATATTGCAACAAAGAGGAAATTACTTAATTACGCATCCCAAAGCACATTTTATATGCTAAATATCTATAATTGTGTAAGAGTGAAAATTATAAAAAGTTGGTATTGTGAAAGTACTTTATGAGACGAATCCAATAAGATCTCACATGACTATATTTTGATCAACGTATAAATCTATATTATATGGTCAAACAAGAGTGATGAATAGTGCAAAAAGTCAATTGTTGCAATATTAATAGAATGGATGAAGTATCTATTTATATCTATACTAATCTATTAAAAGACGTTTCTAACAACGTTCATGTGTCACGTAAACTCTCCCCATTACGCCACGTCACCCATGCAACTACTCATAATACCATGTGGCTCTCCCTTCCTAATGTTTTCATTACATGTCAATTCATGCACTTATAATAATAATAAAAAAAAAATAGTTTACCACAAAATTTAAACTCACAACCTCTAATTTTAGAACTAATTGTCGTACCACCAAGCTATGTGATCTTTTGAATACAAAATATTAATATATAACAAATGACAATATGAACAACAAATTTAATTAGAAGAAAATTGAATCATAAATTACAACATATATTACGTACTGATCAGTTCCATGTAATAATTTGGGGCATCGTCCGGACCCAAAAATTAGTTTTATAGCTGAAAATATGTTGGGCAAAATATCTTTCATTAATTAGAAAAAATCAAATAAGTTTGGAGCAATCAACTCCAGAGAAGAAAAGAAGTACAGGCTATTAGAATTCACACTTTTTCATTATAAATAATTTTAAAAAGGACATATAATTTCTCTTATCACATAATTCACATTGAATAATCACACTCGCTTACACGCATTTTATCTTTTCTTATACATATAACATATTGCATTCATAAAGAGCGAAAATAGTGATAGACGTAATTGGACTACCTAAACCTCCATTCTAATGATTCTAATCAAAATGTTTACGTATCATATCATTTAATTGTCCTATCAAGATACCAAATACGGGGTGTACCGTGGTACTAGACACTACTTACACCTCACTTGTATTATTAGTATACCAAACCAAGTACAAGTATTAAAATAAACAACCACCAAAACCATCAAGATCAAAAACAAAGTTCCTTTTTGTGGTAAACTATCTTTGTTTTATCAACAAACCAATTTCAGAAAATTAAATTAAATTAAAATTAAAAAAATAACCACTAAAAAAAGCGCCATTACACGTGAAACCCCTTTCTCTCTCCTATAAATCCACCCACACCCTTTCCTCTTCCAGAGACTCCATTACAGCAACTCCACCACTCTCTAGAAGCTTCCTTCTCCGGCGGCGGAGTTCCGGCGATTCCGGCGGCGATTGCGGCGGCGAGTGGGCGGTGCAACCTACAGAGAGAGTGAAAGTGCTGCTGTATGTCAATTGTTGAGTACTTTGCTGACGATAATTACTATTACTATTACACTGGGATCTCTAATCCTCTTCAATGGCCTCAACTTCGCAAAAAACGACGTCTTCTTCTTCTTCTCCAATCTGCTGTAATTCCGGCGAGATCCGTGATTCTTCGCCGTCTTCCGTCGTCGTCGATCGGTCTCCGGTCACCGATGATCGGATTGTCGGTGAGAGACAGGCGAATTTGATTCATCCTGTTGAATCGCTTCCTGAAAGTCCTACCGTAACTGCTGCTTCCAAAGCTAAAGGTTGTTGCTCTCTCTTGTTGTTTCTAGAAGTTTCGTTGATTTTTAATTTGTGAATTGTGCGAATATAAGTTACGATTCTATGCATTTTGTTAATTTGTGCTAATTTCTTGATAAAAGATGTTGAAATCGATGATAATGATCATCATTATTGAAGCTTGTTTTTGTCGTACTATGGTGAAATTTAAATTTAATCATTTCGAAGTTTATCCGATTAGTTTTAATCAAATGGATTAGACTATGTTTATCAAAATGTTGAATTAATTATCGCAAAATCATCCGTAATTTTGTTTGATTTTGCAGTTGTTTTTTCAAATTTGATTTGTTGCATGGAAGCTAGTTTTCAAGACTGGGTCAATAAAATGTTAGAATTAAATATTATTGAGTTTTATTCGTGCATCAGACTAACTGTATAATGGTCTTCACCAAGTGGATTTGTAAATTCGTAATAGTTCTCAAAGTTTTGTGGATGATTCTAGATTTATGGGTTATACTTGAGCTTATCGATCAATGATTATTTGATTTACACTCAAACAGAGCTCACAGAGAAGCGCCATTTGTCCATCTTGAATAAAATTAAATAGGAAACTTCAATGGAGTTGTCAACAACAAATTATAATTAGAGGCCTTATTGAGTATAACTAAGAGTCTAGAAATGCATGAAAGTATGAGACATGTTGAGCTATTCTTTGTAATCCATATCATGTTGACAACCAGATTGTTGCATTAAAATCCAGGTTATCCAAGAAGTAAATTAAAATAATATGAAGTAACAAGTAGGTGATTATTTCGTTTACTCGATTTCTTATCAGAGATTCTTTAGGTCTTGCTAGAGAATGATTTCCAGCTATTAAGGTCTCTGGTTTTTGTTGACTTGTCTTCTTTTACCCACCATTGCAATAGTTCTTGCATCGTGTTTGACTAAGTGATGATGTTCTGGCTCCTCTGGGAGCTTTGAGTGAGTTTTTGTATTACGCGGAATGTTGGTTGCATCCATGAAAGAAACAGGCTTGTTTGAACGTGGATGATTGTAGTTTCCTGGTTTAATGAAATAACATATTCTTCTGTTATCAAGGAAGAATTTGTGACATTTTGAACTTAAGTAAATTTTGTATATTTGGTTAATGAAGGGGTCACATATGTCATTGTGATCCGTCCCCTTTTCTCCATCCTTGCGCTCTATTTGTCTCTAACTGTGCTACTTTGACAGGGGCCTCTTTGCCATGGAGGGGTCGAACAAGCCACCCATTGGATCCATTATCAGCTACTGAAATCAAGGTGGCAGTTGCTACTGTCAGAGCTGCAGGAGCAACTCCAGAGGTTTCTTTCTGTTTTACTTGGTTTTATTTTCTTGGGTTTGTGGTTGATTCATTAGAATAACCAATTATTTGATTCATTCATTTTTTTGGATCTCCTTCATGTTTTTTTTTTTTAGGAGAGAGATAGCATGCGGTTTATTGAGGTGGTTTTAGTGGAGCCAGAAAAGCTTGTCATTGCTATGGCAGATGCATATTTCTTTCCTCCTTTTCAACCCTCTTTGCTGCCCAGGGTAAAAGGCAGGCCTGTGATACCTTCTAAGCTTCCCCCGCGTCAGGCAAGACTCATTGTCTACAATAAAAAGTCAAATGAGACTAGCATATGGATTGTTGAACTCCTCGAAATTCATGCTACTACACGAGGGGGCCACCATAAGGGCAAAGTCATTTCGTCCAAAGTTGTTCCTGATGTTCAGCCTCCCATGGTATGTGCTGCAACAACATTTAGGATTATGATTTTTCCTTTCACGAGTCAAGTGAATAATGCTTTTATCTTGTGATGTATTTCTCCATGTACTTGGATATTCATCCTTCTCCATTATCAATGGATGTACCTTCTACTCAACATTTATGCGCGCATGTGTGTGTGTGGATGGGAGATTGGGATTTGGCCCCTCATGCTTCTTGTATAAAACAAGTAGTATCAGTGGGGTTGATGCTTTAGTCGGTATCTAGTATGATCTGGTCTTGTTCGCCATCAGTTTAAGTCCAGCACTCCAGCTTGATGGTGTGGAAAAAAGTCAAAACTTGATCATGGATATTTAGTTATTCTTACTCCGAAACACTTTGTTTACACAGTAGCATGAGTAATATTCTTTTGATGTTCTTTTCACTACCAAATTGGTATTATATACTCCTTTGTTCCTGAAATTTTAAATCACCATCTGTCGTTGGGTTTTTAGAAAATTTGACTCGCTCTTACTTCTATTCCATTTTTAGCAAGCCTCACTTACTACATTACCCTTTCTACCCCCAGACTTTTTAGCTCTTTTCACTCTCTCGCTTACTCTATCCACATTTTTTTTTATTACATCCGCCTTTGGCCCACCTATATCTCTCTTGCTTTATCCTCCGTATTCTCACAGTCAAACCTACTCTCTTTTCCTAACTTTTCTTGAAACAATAGTCTACATTAGCAATTTCATTTAGTCATTATATCTTTACAAAATATACATTAGTCAGTGACATAAATCATTTATATATAGTTACCAATGGGTATGGAAAGAAAGGGATTTGAATCATTGTTATGAATGATCTATTTCATGATTTCATATTGACCAAAGGCTGGGTTTAGATTGTTAACAGCCTCAATACCGCACATTTGTTATTATTTTCGGCCAAGTTGATTTTTTTTTGGTAGTTGTTATTGGACATTGTCCCTGAAAGGTTGTTTATACCATTCTAGAGTATTTGTGGAGACATGTTTGAAGGAGAAAAGAGAGAAAGGGGGGGGGGGGGGGGGTAGAGGGGATAGGGAGGAATATAAGCCCAAGTTTACACACCACAGTGAGGTCCAACTCCAAATTCAATTGGCAATGAATGTATTAGCCTGTTAATTTTTCGTATTAGAGTACTCTATAGTCTATAGGGAATCTCATTTTCCAATTTGGGATTTCAATATTTACCCAAAAAGTGCCCTTTTGTTTGTGAGCAATATAATGATTAGTGTCATGGCCTCATGGGATTACATCTTTTATGACTGGCTTCTAGAAAATGGCTAAGGCTCTGCTCTCTTCACCTTATATGGCCCAACTTTCTACTTTGACTTCAAAAATGTTCTCCTTAAGCTTCTCATTATTAAGTGATTCATATTAAAAAGCATTTCTCGTATCTCACGGCAAAGAGATTAACTATTTATTGGACAAAGATAGATCTTGTTACTTGTTGATAGCTATATCTGTGTTTTTTCATTCTCGTTGTTTGCTGTGTGCCCATAGTTGTCTATTTTCATTTAATATCTTCCTGTTTCTTTTAATAAAATTGCAGGACGCTGTAGAATATGCTGAATGTGAAGCAGTTGTGAAGGATTATCCACCATTCCGAGAGGCAATGAAAAAGAGGGGTATTGATGATATGGATCTTGTTATGGTAGATGCATGGTGAGTTACAGAAAATTAGTACTTGCTTTCAAGTTTAGCAGCTTTCTTTCGTCTGCTCATTTTCCTCTTTTTGATCTGTAAATGAATCACTATCATTAACATTACTGTTCTGCAGGTGCGTTGGTTATCACAGTGAGGCTGACTCTCCAAGCCGTAGGCTCGCTAAGCCCCTCATCTTCTGCAGAACTGAGAGTGATTGTCCAATGGAGAATGGTTATGCTCGTCCAGTTGAAGGAATCCATGTTCTGGTTGATATGCAAAATATGGTATTGGTTGAATTTGAGGACAAAAAATTTGTTCCTCTTCCACCTGCTGATCCTTTAAGAAATTACACACCTGGTGAAACAAGAGGAGGTGTTGATCGAAGTGATGTAAAACCATTGCATATTCTTCAGCCTGAAGGGCCCAGTTTTCGAGTGAAAGGCCATTTTGTTGAATGGCAAAAGGTGCTTTATTGCTTGTTTAAATTGCTTTGTAGCATAACCTTGCAAGTGCATCTATGTTTTTAAACTGTTATACTGAATCATACTTATTGTACTTAATTCTCTCTCTTATTTTGCTTTAAATTTGTTTGGCAGTGGAGTTTTCGTGTTGGATTTACTCCTCGGGAAGGATTGGTTATACATTCTGTTGCATATGTTGATGGAAGTAGAGGCCGCCGTTCTGTAGCTCAGAGGTTAAGCTTTGTTGAGATGGTGGTTCCTTATGGTGATCCAAATGAACCACACTACAGGAAGAACGCATTTGATGCTGGTGAAGATGGTCTGGGAAAGAATGCGCATTCTCTTAAAAAGGTTAATATCTGCCCATTGTTAGTCTGCTTTTCTGATTACTTGGGTAATCTCAAGCCAAATTCTTTGCTGCTTTTTGGATAGAATATGCAGTAACTATGTTGTTACATTTCCAATGCTGCAGGGTTGTGATTGTTTAGGTTCTATCAAATATTTTGATTCCCATTTTACAAACTTCACTGGAGGTGTTGAAACAATTGAAAATTGTGTCTGTTTGCACGAGGAAGACCATGGAATATTATGGAAGCATCAAGACTGGCGAACAGGGTTAGCTGAAGTGAGAAGATCTAGAAGGCTTACTGTTTCCTTCATCTGCACAGTGGCCAATTATGAGTATGGATTCTATTGGCACTTTTACCAGGCAAGTTTTTTTTTTTGGCCTGTTTCTGCAATGGGTCTATTTAGTGCTTATTTGGTTGACTAAAAAGATTCTGCAGATTGCACTTTCATGGCAGTACCAACTTTTGACTATGTGGTTAACAAAAATGCTGCAATTATACCTCAAAATAGGGAAATGTTCTTAGCTTGCCCTTGTAAGTTAGCCGAAACAAGATTTATCAAGCTGACAATTTAGGGTACATCACAGGATATTGCTTTCCTTGACATGTAACATTTCTTAAGAAATTAAGCTCCTAGATCCAATAAAGGAATCATTTTGTTTGGTTAGTAGACAAAATTTGAAACTTTGTGAGTGTTTGATGGTTGGATCATTAGTGATTGTTAATAGTTAGAAGCATAGCTCTGTAATCTGTTAGCTTTATGTGAAGTAGTTTCTGATTCTGTGTCTCCACATTTTACTTGCTCTTATATGGGAACCTAAACGTTTGAGTTTTGTCTTACAGGATGGCAAGATTGAGGCTGAAGTTAAACTCACTGGGATTCTCAGTGTTGGAGCACTACTGCCTGGTGAAGTACGAAAATATGGTACTACAATTGCTCCTGGGTTGTATGCACCTGTACATCAGCACTTCTTCGTTGCTCGTATGGACATGGCTGTTGATTGCAAGCCTGGCGAAGCTCTGAATCAGGTAATTCATGTGATTGCAAGTTATAGCAATATTTTATTTTTACATATATGCTCTTATGGATGCATTGGTTTTGCATCTTATATGGTAAAGTTTTATTACTTTAATAGTATCAGCTTTTGAGGTCAAGCAGTAAACTGTACACTGAATTTCCGAGGCTGTGTTGTGTAGTTGATACGGAGAAAATACAACTGCTGTATGCCTGTGACCTGGGTGCTGATATATATGTCTGACTGTCTTCTTAAGATTGGCAACTTGTTCTATTGCAACACTGTATCATTTAATGCTTATCTGCTCTCTGCAGGTTGTTGAGCTGAATGTCAAGGTAGAGGAACCTGGGAAAGACAATGTTCATAATAATGCATTCTATGCTGAGGAGAAGCTACTTAGATCCGAGTTACAGGCAGTGCGTGATTGTAATCCATTGACTGCCCGCCACTGGATTGTAAGATACTCTGACCCTTTGAAGCATCTCTTAACTGCTGATGACCCCCCTCCTCATATAAATTGAGGAGTTTACCAATGCTAGCTAGCTCTACTTTGGAATACGCACTTTAACCCTTACTATTCCCTCTCCTTTCTTCCTTCCTTTGGAGTATATTTTTACATTCTACAAAACATCTCTTTTTTACAATTTCAATTTTAGTAATTTCCAAATTGATTATTAAAGAAATTTCATATTTCTGAGAAGAAGAATGTTGACGTTGTTTATCGTCTGAAAGTTCTTTGATTATCATTTTGGAAATTACTAAAATTGAAATTGAAAAAAAGGAAGAGGTGTTAAGATATTTGTAGATTGTAAACATATACTCCAAAGGAAGGAAGGAAGGAAAGAGAGGGAATAGTAAAGGTTTAAGTGCGTATTCCAAAGTAGAGCTAGCTAGCATTGGTAAACTCCTCAATTTAATCCTCAGAACCTTGTTAGCAGCATTAACTCCTCAATTTATAGCTAGCATTGTTCATAATAATGCATTCTATGCTAGCTAGCAATTGTGCTTTTGAACCTTTATCTTTTATTTTGCTCCTTTCTTAACATTAGGCACTGATTGCAAATTTCTGAATTCAATTTCATAATCTAGGTCAGGAATACAAGAACAGTTAACCGTACTGGCCAGCTGACTGGTTACAAGCTTATGCCGGGGTCAAACTGTTTACCGTTAGCAGGTCCTGAGGCTAAATTCCTGAGAAGAGCTGCCTTCTTGAAGCATAACTTATGGGTTACACAATACGCTCCTAATGAGATGTTTCCTGGTGGAGAATTTCCAAATCAAAATCCACGTGCTGGGGAAGGGCTGGCTTCTTGGGTTAAACAAAATCGTTCTTTGGAGGAGGCTGATGTAGTTCTTTGGTAAGTTTTCTTTCTGTACAGCAGGAGTGCAAGTTCTCAATAGGCTGAATAACTGCAGTTGCACTTGCATGTGTTTATAAATAAACATGTCTCATTTTTTCGTTTTTAAACTCTTCTTTTGATTTCTCTAGTCTGGAAACTTTGTATGATATCACTCATGGCTAATCTTTATACATTTCCTAATTGCCAGTCAACTTTAATTTTTTCTTCTGCACCTACTCATGTTTCAAATTGCTGTAGGTATGTATTTGGGTTGACACACATACCGCGTCTGGAGGACTGGCCAGTCATGCCTGTCGAACATCTGGGCTTTACACTCATGGTAAGCTAATCCTTCTTTGTTGGATCAGCTCTGCTTCACCTATTATAAAGAAAGGGAAAATTCAGTGTATACTAAATTCTGGACCATTCTGTTAACTATAACAATTTGCTTTATTTCTGAAACTTTAGTTTAGTGTAAACTTTAGCTAATAGAATAAAAAGAGGTCATTAAAATTCTATCCTATGACTTCACAATTTCACATCTAGCTCCAGATCCAAGGGACAATCAGAAGATTCAGAACATAGACCGCTTAGCCAACTATCCTATGACTTCGATACAATGAATTGTTTGTGCGAAAAACATGCTGAGTCTTTTATCTGCTTCCTCTTATTGCTTAATGCTGATCACACATAGTATGTTTTTAGCCAGTTTCCCCTATCCGAATAGATACGATATACTCATGCTATCCATTTGTCTCTGCTTTGCATTTTGCAGCCCCACGGATTCTTCAATTGCTCACCTGCAGTTGATGTACCACCCAACACACATGAGTCTGATATGAAGGAAGCTAATGTTGTGGGTGCTAAGCCTATTCAAAATGCGATGATTGCCAAACTCTAAGGAAAAATATGTTTCTTGAGAATGTCTGTTTACTTGTAATTGCAGTGTCCATTAGCTTGAAATCTATCATTGGAGTTGCTCAATAATTTCTTGTTATAACGATCTCAATAGGTTGATCCCAATGTGAACCATAGTGTTTAGATTGAATATGGTTTATGATGGTACTTTTGACAAAGTGCAATATTGCAAATCAATTTGGGATATTTGAGATGAGACCAATTACTAACGTGAGAGTTTGATATGGTTTGCATGCGTCGTAGCATAACTTGACGCTTTGGACAGTTTTTTTTTTTTTTTTTAAATTTTTTTTTTTTTTTAGAGAAAACAAATGTGTTAATGTGATAAGCTCCGTATTTAAATATTTAAAATTAAACAAGACGACCAGGTAATGAAACATGAAGCAGAATTTAGTAACTAAGTAAGAAAAAACTTGAGAAATTGATTTCCTACAAAATATATTTGTGCTATGGTTGGCAATTTCATAGGAATTAAAACTTCCTACAAAAACCATAACTTAGGGCCTGTTCTCATTGACTAAAAGGTGAATTGAGTTGAACTGAAATGAAATGAATATTTTATAAAAGAAGGAAATTAGGAGCTGAACTGAGTTGAGCTGAACTGAACTGAACTGAATTTCAACATAAGAGAACAGGCCCTTACTAGTTACTACAAAATACGAACAATTTACATGAGTATGACTTATCCTAAAACATATTTAAATTTTTGTGTCTGAATACCATGGGAGTATTAGACATGTATTTTGATATCACAAAATTTCATGTGACTGGTCACAACGTGTGGTCGGTATTACTTATTTAGGGGTTACTTTGGACGGTCAAAGGTTATTCGATCGGGAGTTTCTTGATTAGGGGTTACTTGTTTAGTGTTTTGGTATGTGTCGGTTTTTTTTTTTTTTGAAAACACTTTTGGTATATGTCAGTTGATCACACGATATAACTAGCCACATAAACAGCGTTGTTTTATAATTTTGAGCTGTAACTTCTTGTCTCATATGGCAATCCTGAGAGAATGCAACCATACTTTGGTCTTGGTTTTATGCCCACAGAATACAGATATTGAAGTACATCAATCTGTTGGATAGTATGCATGGGCGCATGGCTTTTATAGTTCCACCTACTACAACCGTGCAAGCACCCCTTTTCCCCGGCCATTAATAATTACGGAGTGTACTGTAGACTTTAGCCCCAAAGAAGTACGTGATGTGTTTATTAGTTAGTTGAACACTGATTGATTTGTTTTTTTTTTTTTTTTTTTTTTTTTTTTTTTAACGAATGCAATATTTATGCGTAATCATAATTCCGAGCTTCGAGTGTGCGAAGAATAACAAGGCTATAAGCCTATAAGTCTAATCTCTTCAATGGTGAGACTCAAGTGAGTATTTTTAGGAGAGAGAGTATTTTGTGTAATGTATTTAATAATTTAAATTTTACTTTTTTTTTAATCTTATAATATTTGATATTAAAAAAGAAATGGATTTGATAGGCATAAATTAAAAGTGACATTTGTATATTTTAAGAGAGTCTCACTATTGAGAAATTAGACTTCACATGAGTTGCTAAATTGAAAATGGGTATAGAATCACCATTGGAGGAAAAAAAAAATAAAATCATTTTGTATTTCAATACTAAGGGACTGTTCTCATTGGTTGAAATGAACTGAACATATTAGAGCTGAACTGAACTGAACTTAGGGCCTGTTCTCATACGTTTATTTTCAGTTCAGTTTAGCTCTTAATTTCCTTCTCTTATAAAAAGTTCAGTTCAGCTGAGTTCAGTCAATGAGAACAGACCCTTATTAGAGTTGAACTGAGCTGAATTAAACTGAATATTTTATAAGAGAAGGAAATTAGGAGCTGAACTGAACTGAACTTAATAAAGCTAAGCTGAACTGAAAATAAACGTGTGAGAACAGACCCTAAAACTTGAGTCTCACCATTGGAGAGGGTCTAAGTGAATAACTATCAAACTACTCCCTTCTTTGTCCCTTTTTTTTGTCCCATTGTAAATATATTGGTCAAATTTATAAAACTTTGAATCTTTGACTATAAATTTCTCATTAATTTATACTGCAAGTAATAATATATTCATGTAGGATTTTGTAAGAATCATCTTATGGGGTAGAATTTTTATGTGTATAGAAATTGAGATATACTTCGTAATACAAAGTATATTTGAACACATATTTTGAAAATCGTGAAAAGTCAAATGAAACAAAATTAAGGGGGATATGGGGAGTATGAAGCTATTTGAGTAAAATTAATTTTCTAATGGGTACACATCTTTAATTTTAATTTTAATTTTAACTTGATGAAGCCCGTGCGATACACGGTTTGTTAGTATTTTTTTCAAAAAATATTTTCATATTTATGTGATTAAATTGTTATTATATTAGTTTTAAAATATTAGATAAAATTCCTAATCTCTAAAGATAATATTTTGTATTTAATTAATTTAAACTTTAAAATCTCATTCGTCAATTTTGCTTACGTGGCATTTGAATTATTTAATTGTAAAATAAATTAATAATTTCTTATTTACTTCGTAATTGGCTACAACTTAAATTTATAATCCTACATGGCGCGCTAAGAAAATTAAGTCCTACGTGGCTCTCTAAAAAACTCGGGAAAAAACTCCCCTTTATATATATAACTAGTTTTGTGTCCCGTGCGAATAGAATTTTAAAATTAACTTTTTTTTTTTTGATCTTATGAGGTCTATTTAAATCTATCCAACGTGGCGCGACACTTGGCGAAAAGTTAGAATGCCAAGTGTCGCAGCCTCGTGACCTGGCTAAAAGTTTAGCTTTATATATTAGTTATATGATATTAGATATATATTAGATTTTAATTTTAATTTTAATAATTAAATTTTTTCAATAAAAGACAAGCTCTTAACTAGATTGTCTTCATTACAGGGTTCAGAGGCGGCATGTTGTTCTGGATGGACAAATATCCACTACCTAATTAAATATTTAAATGATTGGATATTGGCTTACACCTACTTAATCAACTCATTTTCCATATCCAGTCTTTAGTTTTTTTAGCATTTTGACAATATATTATTCCATATACTCCCTTGGCTATAATACATTGTAATGTCTGTAGTTGTTAAATCGTATGAATTGTACCATAATGCATTTTGAATTATCATTCAAACAACTAATTAAAATTTAAAGGATGTTATTAATGATTGTACAAATAAAAATTTAAGGGTACATACCATACATGTTATACATTCAAAGTCTAAGCAGATTAGCCAATAACAATTTGACAATTTGAAAGTATTGCAAGAATTTGTGCATATAAACTAAATAATATTTTTGTTATTTTTTTTATTTTTTTTTGTCACATATCACTTAGAAGAAATAGCTTATACTCCGTAATAATAATTAGGGAAATTCTCAATGGTAGCCATATACTTTTGCTCATTCTCAATGGTAACAAAATATTTGACAAATTCTCCCAAATAGCATTATTTTTTAAAAGTTTCTCTAACTGTCTAACATAACAATATTTTTACAATTATTAACTAATTAACTTAATTAAACCAAAATTAAACTAATAAATAACAAAAAAAAAAATGCTTAATTAAAAAAAAAATGCCTTCCCCTTCCCTTCCCTTTCCACTTCCACCTCCATATATAATCAACCATGACTGCCGGACTACAACATCTGCCCACCTCCTCTTCCTCGTCCTTATGCCCTCTCAGTCAACCCCGCCTCAACCCCACCGGCTACACGAAACCCACAATATCCCACCCCTCAAAATAATGAAAATCAGGGTTTTAAGCTGAACCATGTAATTTCGGGAATCGGGGTGGGTTTTGAGATGGACATTGAGAGGGTTTCGGGGAGATTAAGGAGGTTATGGATGTGTTTCAGAGAGAATGGTGAGGTGGCTATGGGTGGGTTTCGCGGAGAACGAAGTTGTTTCGGGTGGGTTTTTGGGTGAACAAGGTGTTTTCGGGATAGCTATGCCGGGTATTTAGGTTTCCGGCGGTGGGCTAGCGGATGCCGTGGAGGTGGCTGCTTGGCGAAGGGTTTTAGTCCCATTTTTTAAAAATATCTTTTTTTCTTTTAATTATTAGGCTAATTCTTGTTTTTTTAAGCTAATTACTTGCAAATTATACAACTATTGCCATGTTAGGGAATCTTATAAAAAGTAATGCTATTTGGGAGAATTTGCAAAATATTTTGTTACCATTGAGAATGAGCAAAAGTACATAGCTACCATTGAGAATTTCCCTAATAATTATGAGGTATAAATAATATGAATCATTGAATTGATTCATAGTTGGTGACTATTCAAAAGAAAACAAATACTTCGTAGATAAATTATCATTGCATTTTGATTTTGTTCTCCAGTGATATCTATAGTGTTACCAATCAATAGTTTATTGATGCTTTGAACATAACCTAGCTACAAGGTTATCAAACAAAATATAGTTGAAAGACTTGAAACTAATCAAATTCAGGAGTTTACTACTATCGTCAATTATACTTAAAACAAGGACATGGGTAATTGGGTAGGATGCCAATGTTGAATTCATTTATAAAATAATCTTCAAACTCAACTTGCATTTAAAAAGGGGTGGTGTTTGGTTGTTAGACCTCTTAAATTTTAGAAAAAAAATTAGAAAATAACATCACAAATTTTGCAAAAAAATGGATTATATATTTATACCACAAAATCTAAATTTTTTATTATAACACCATATGCATAAAAAAATCCCAAAAACTGGATTTCATGCACCAGGCCACCAACTAACGATTTTTTAGATGGAATCCGTTAATGGGATCCACTATGGCCACATGTCAATATGACATTGGTTTTAAAAAAGAAAATTAAATTAAATACAAATTTTTTTTTTTAAAAAAAAAAGAGAAAAACCCTAAATCTAACCCTACCACCAGCCCACCACCGGCGGCCTAAACCCCACTACCGGCAACCTGCTCCCAGCCGCTGGGGACCGCCACCTAACCCTCATAGCTCAGTCGAACCCACCACTTAAACCCCATTGCTAACCAGCTGAACCCAATACAACCCCAAAACCACCACCTAACCTCCGATAAACCTAGGGGTGGCAATGGATCTGGACCCGACCCGGATCCGTGGATCCAGATCTGTTTTCACGGATTTGGGTCTTCAAATTTTGGACCCGACGGATCTGGATCCTGCTGACAAAAACGGATCTGGATCTGGGTCTGGGCCCTAGACCCGGATCCAGATCCGTGGACCCATTTTTTTTATTTTTCCTATTAAAAAAAACTAAAATTGTTTGTTTCTTAATTAAAAATGTTGATAATGTTAGTAATGATAAAGATTAACCCTTTCAAGAGATGAATTTTGGATGCTCATATTATATACATCATCGTTGTTTTTTCACTAGCTCATATGTAACATCGTATTTTTTTGTTGTTTATAATTTTAATTCAAAATATGAGTGTATAAGTTGGTTAATTTGGGGTTGAACTTAATAACCAACAACGTAAGTTTGAAATAATTTTTTTGACCCGAACATTACATTTATTGCAAAAAATTAGGCAAAATATATTGGACCCGTTTTGTACCCGGATCCGTTGGACCCAACGGATTTGGATTCGGGTCTTCATTTTCTAGACCCGACGGATCCGGGTCTTCATTTTCTAGACCCGACGGATCCGGGTCGGATCTGGATCCTATATACAAAACGGATCTGGATCCGGGTCCATCCGGACCCGGTCCAGATCCGACCCGTTGCCATCCCTAGATAAACCCCTTTGCCCACCAGTCGAAACCTACTACAACCTCTTAACCGCCAGCTAACTTCCGACAAACCCTTTCGCCCACCAACCAAACCAACCCACCACAGCCTCATCGCGAATCACACCATAACCATTAATTGCAACCCACCATATCTTCTCTGATTCCCAATTGCAAAAACCATAACGCACCCTCTTCTCGTTCTCTCTCTGACCGCGCGCTCTGACAACCCTTTTTATGGCTGTAGTCGGAGCTAGGGTTTTAATTACGAGGGGATGTGGACTTGTAGAGGGTGGGGCTGGTGGGCGATTAGGTTTGACGGGGGCTGGTGGTGATTTCGAAGGTGAAGGTGGAGGTTTTGGTGAGGGTGGTGACTAGGTGGGCTTGTCGGCAATAGGTTGTAGAGCTGCCAGAGGTGAGGGTGGTGGTTGGGTTAGGGTTTAAAGTTTATTTTTTCTTTTTCTTTTAATTTTTTTAATCCAATAAGGTCATGTTCTGTTCACCTTATTTTCACTTATTTTAGGGTTAATAAATTCAGATAATTTCAAATAAGGGTTAATAAGTTCATATAAGTTCAGATAAGTTGTGATAAGGGTTAATCAGGGCTACCCAAGTTTATTTTATAACTAAAATAAGTTCTAATAAGTTCAAATAAGATCAGATAAGTTCAGAAAAGTAAAAATCAGGTGAATAAAACACACCCTAATAGAATAGTGATACGTGTCCGTTCTAAGGCCCACTAACGGATTTTTTTGGATGATTTATGTTAAGTGGTGGTGAATTTCATTTTTTTGGTTTTAACGTGGTGTTATAATAAAAGTTGTAAATTTTGTGATGTTATCATCCAATTTTTGATAAATTTGTAGTTTTATTTTCTAATTTTTACTAAATTTTATTTCAATATACTAAACATTTACCATGGAACCTCAATTATGGGGAATTTAGTTGGCTCACTACTCGCTAGAAGTAGTTGGTCTCATGATTTCGTGAGACAGAGAGAGAAAAACAAAACTTCAGTCTCAAATTTGCGACTCATTATCACAAGTTGAACCTTCTCAATTTTCTGCCATTTGATACGGAGTAAATTCTTGGTGGATAAAAGTCATTATTTCTTGGTTTTTAGTTTTTTACAATCAAAATTGTCATTTCCGTATTGGTTTGAATTATTGGGTTTATTAAGAGCTAATTATACTGACGTCTTTCTTATAAAAAAAAAATAAATAAATTATATAGACGTCTTGTTTACTTCACCTATATATGTACTGTATTGTTTAGTTACTTTACTATATGTATTTTGTACTATGTATAAATGTATGAGTGTAACATTATTTTATAAAAAATTTTATGTACCACAAAGTCCACTGTGCGGTAATAATCATAACTAAGTTTTTTCTTAATTTTTTTTGAAAAGGTAAAAAGAAATAAATATTGAAAACCCTTCTCACAAACAAACTAGAGTTATTACGTATTTAGATTTATCAATATCAAATGGCTTATGCAATCCACTGCGCGATTTGTTTTTTGTTATATGGAGTATTTTTATTAGAAAAGACTAGAGTATATAGTGAAAGGATTTAACGAATGTGCTAGCTAAGTTTGCGATTAACGACAATTAACAACAATGAAGACGGAAAAACAAGTAATAAACGAGACAAAGGAGAATTACCGTGGGAAACCCGAGAACCGGGAGGAAAACCCACCAATCCACTATGGAGTAACAATTTGATGAAGAACAATGTAGATTACAAGCTTTAAACACCATTAAAGCTCCCACCCCAAACTCACCCTCTCAAACACTCAAACCCTAAGTGTTTGGGTTTACATGAGGCTTTCACTCTCTACATCTTTCCCCTTCACCTTATTTTCACTTACAATGACAAATCATGAGTATATATAGTGCTAATAATCCAAGGGCTAAGATTATAAGTAACTAGCAAAGGAGAAATCAAGACCGTAAAACCGAGGCTCAAACGCGAAAACAGAGCCCCGAGAAACCCAATGGAGCGGGCGCTCCAAGAGACAGAGCGGGCGCTCCAATGGACAGGAGCGGTCGCACCATTAAACTGGAAGAAAAGGCAAAACGAGCCTCTATGGAGCGGGCGCTCCCATAGAGAGGAGCGGGCGCTCCCACAAGAGGAGCGGCCGCTCCGCTTTCCCCTGCAAAACAGCTTCTCGTAAAACAGCCATATCTTCCTCGTTTCTTGGCCAAATTTAGCTTATGACCAGTCGTTGGAAAGCTCTTGAGACGAGCTATCACCTCCAACTTGAATCATCTCAATATCACTTTTAGATCTTGAGATATGGTCAATTGAAGTCAACCCTTTGTCGTCCACCATTGCTTAACACCAAGCAATAGCCCATAGCTTAAACTCCTAAGCTATGCACCCCTCTTTGCCTTCTTGAACCGTTCTCCACACTCTCAAACCCAACAATCTCCCACCTGGAGATCGGTTCAAGTGTGAGAACAAACACACTACACATATACTCTCATGGCTTCTCCATTGTGCACCAACATCTCTCCATAAGCCTCACAATCTCCCAACCCGGAAATCGACTTATCATCACAAGATCACACCAACACAATGAGCCAACCATTGTCATCAACATCTTTGCTAATCACCATAGCAAAGATCCGTTTTCTCTACACCAAGAAAACAAACCCACTTCCTCTAAACCAAGGAAGTGACATCAAGGTCTTCACAACAAACTCATCACATAACCAAGGGACTTTGCCATGTTCTCCAAGCACTTCACCGTGCTCTAAACCGAACACACCCTCCAAAGTGACACACAAGCCAAAGGAATTCAACACTGCTCCCGGAACAACTCACCATGCTCCCACCCGAACAAAACATCCTTTGCTCCACTTGCTTTTCCACACACAATACCCATGTGTGCAACACATGTCCTCTTCACCAAGGAACACCACCGAAGTCTACACCAACTTCGACACAACCATTTCCTATTCAACAAGGAAACACCATCTCCTCTACACCAAGGAGACCAACACAAATCCTCTACACCAAGGAGACCAAACATCAAGATCAACACCAATCTTGATAAACCACTTTCTCTCCACCAAGAAAGCACCACTTCCTCTACACCAAGGAAGCAAACCGGAGTCTACACCAACTCCAACACACTACCTTCTACGCACCAAGAAGGTAATGCAAACATTGAGATCTCAACCAACCTCAACAACACACCCATTTCCTCTACACCAAGGAAATGACACCTCCTCTCAACCGAGGAAGCAAACATCAAAGTCTACACCAACTTTGATAAACATCACGTTATCCAAGGGATTTTCCAAGTTCTCCGAGCACTCCAACCGCACTCCACACAAACTCACCCTCTGTGACAAACACAAGCCTTTGGGCATTTTTCTTTTGTTGATGGAACACTCCTACCATGCTCCCACCTCAACAAGCACCCATACTTGCCTTTCACACATGCTAAACCACATGTGCATTCACCACTCACAACCATCATGTGAGCCTTCATGATACACCTTCACTTGGCACGTCTTTCCGGTCTTCTTCTATCATTGAAACACCGAACACCACGGCTTCTCTCCAATGACAATCCAACCAACAATGCCTACCGCAAAGATTCACATCACCTCACAAAACCCATGTGAGACCCCTTCACTTGACATGCATTTCCCGGCCATCTTCCACCATTGAAACACCAAAACCATGGCTCTTCCTCAATGGCAATCCGACCAAGCCATGCCTCCGCAAAGAACACACCCCTCATGACTACCCATGTGTTTCCCAAGGTTACAAGGCACCACTCCATTGTCCCATGAACTTCAACCGAGTTCCCTCAACAATTTCTCCATGGCCCTCCCTCACACACACCATATAGCCACTAATGATGTTGAGTTTACTACCGGATATCAATATGGGGAAATTCTTGAAATCCTTCAACTCCAACATCAACACTCCATAGTTTCAAATCCTCCTATTCCGTCTTCCATTGTTAATCAAACACAAAATTCAAGACTTTTCAATTTCAATAACAACCAATTGAAATCCATACCAAAGACTCAAATTTTGAACACCCACAACACCAAAATTGAAAATTTAACACCAAAAATTCAATCTTTGGACTTTCCAATCACAAACAACAAGCATACCACACAAACTAAACCCAAAAAAACCGCCAAAACAACCTTGGCTCTGATACCAATTGAAAGGATTAACAAATGTGCTAGCTAAGTTTGCGATTAACGACAATTAACAACAATGAAGACGGAAAAACAAGTAATAAACGAGACAAAGGAGAATTACCGTGGGAAACCCGAGAACCGGGAGGAAAACCCACCAATCCACTATGGAGTAACAATTTGATGAAGAACAATGTAGATTACAAGCTTTAAACACCATTAAAGCTCCCACCCCAAACTCACCCTCTCAAACACTCAAACCCTAAGTGTTTGGGTTTACATGAGGCTTTCACTCTCTACATCTTTCCCCTTCACCTTATTTTCACTTACAATGACAAATCATGAGTATATATAGTGCTAATAATCCAAGGGCTAAGATTATAAGTAACTAGCAAAGGAGAAATCAAGACCGTAAAACCGAGGCTCAAACGCGAAAACAGAGCCCCGAGAAACCCAATGGAGCGGGCGCTCCAAGAGACAGAGCGGGCGCTCCAATGGACAGGAGCGGTCGCACCATTAAACTGGAAGAAAAGGCAAAACGAGCCTCTATGGAGCGGGCGCTCCCATAGAGAGGAGCGGGCGCTCCCACAAGAGGAGCGGCCGCTCCGCTTTCCCCTGCAAAACAGCTTCTCGTAAAACAGCCATATCTTCCTCGTTTCTTGGCCAAATTTAGCTTATGACCAGTCGTTGGAAAGCTCTTGAGACGAGCTATCACCTCCAACTTGAATCATCTCAATATCACTTTTAGATCTTGAGATATGGTCAATTGAAGTCAACCCTTTGTCGTCCACCATTGCTTAACACCAAGCAATAGCCCATAGCTTAAACTCCTAAGCTATGCACCCCTCTTTGCCTTCTTGAACCGTTCTCCACACTCTCAAACCCAACAATCTCCCACCTGGAGATCGGTTCAAGTGTGAGAACAAACACACTACACATATACTCTCATGGCTTCTCCATTGTGCACCAACATCTCTCCATAAGCCTCACAATCTCCCAACCCGGAAATCGACTTATCATCACAAGATCACACCAACACAATGAGCCAACCATTGTCATCAACATCTTTGCTAATCACCATAGCAAAGATCCGTTTTCTCTACACCAAGAAAACAAACCCACTTCCTCTAAACCAAGGAAGTGACATCAAGGTCTTCACAACAAACTCATCACATAACCAAGGGACTTTGCCATGTTCTCCAAGCACTTCACCGTGCTCTAAACCGAACACACCCTCCAAAGTGACACACAAGCCAAAGGAATTCAACACTGCTCCCGGAACAACTCACCATGCTCCCACCCGAACAAAACATCCTTTGCTCCACTTGCTTTTCCACACACAATACCCATGTGTGCAACACATGTCCTCTTCACCAAGGAACACCACCGAAGTCTACACCAACTTCGACACAACCATTTCCTATTCAACAAGGAAACACCATCTCCTCTACACCAAGGAGACCAACACAAATCCTCTACACCAAGGAGACCAAACATCAAGATCAACACCAATCTTGATAAACCACTTTCTCTCCACCAAGAAAGCACCACTTCCTCTACACCAAGGAAGCAAACCGGAGTCTACACCAACTCCAACACACTACCTTCTACGCACCAAGAAGGTAATGCAAACATTGAGATCTCAACCAACCTCAACAACACACCCATTTCCTCTACACCAAGGAAATGACACCTCCTCTCAACCGAGGAAGCAAACATCAAAGTCTACACCAACTTTGATAAACATCACGTTATCCAAGGGATTTTCCAAGTTCTCCGAGCACTCCAACCGCACTCCACACAAACTCACCCTCTGTGACAAACACAAGCCTTTGGGCATTTTTCTTTTGTTGATGGAACACTCCTACCATGCTCCCACCTCAACAAGCACCCATACTTGCCTTTCACACATGCTAAACCACATGTGCATTCACCACTCACAACCATCATGTGAGCCTTCATGATACACCTTCACTTGGCACGTCTTTCCGGTCTTCTTCTATCATTGAAACACCGAACACCACGGCTTCTCTCCAATGACAATCCAACCAACAATGCCTACCGCAAAGATTCACATCACCTCACAAAACCCATGTGAGACCCCTTCACTTGACATGCATTTCCCGGCCATCTTCCACCATTGAAACACCAAAACCATGGCTCTTCCTCAATGGCAATCCGACCAAGCCATGCCTCCGCAAAGAACACACCCCTCATGACTACCCATGTGTTTCCCAAGGTTACAAGGCACCACTCCATTGTCCCATGAACTTCAACCGAGTTCCCTCAACAATTTCTCCATGGCCCTCCCTCACACACACCATATAGCCACTAATGATGTTGAGTTTACTACCGGATATCAATATGGGGAAATTCTTGAAATCCTTCAACTCCAACATCAACACTCCATAGTTTCAAATCCTCCTATTCCGTCTTCCATTGTTAATCAAACACAAAATTCAAGACTTTTCAATTTCAATAACAACCAATTGAAATCCATACCAAAGACTCAAATTTTGAACACCCACAACACCAAAATTGAAAATTTAACACCAAAAATTCAATCTTTGGACTTTCCAATCACAAACAACAAGCATACCACACAAACTAAACCCAAAAAAACCGCCAAAACAACCTTGGCTCTGATACCAATTGAAAGGATTAACAAATGTGCTAGCTAAGTTTGCGATTAACGACAATTAACAACAATGAAGACGGAAAAACAAGTAATAAACGAGACAAAGGAGAATTACCGTGGGAAACCCGAGAACCGGGAGGAAAACCCACCAATCCACTATGGAGTAACAATTTGATGAAGAACAATGTAGATTACAAGCTTTAAACACCATTAAAGCTCCCACCCCAAACTCACCCTCTCAAACACTCAAACCCTAAGTGTTTGGGTTTACATGAGGCTTTCACTCTCTACATCTTTCCCCTTCACCTTATTTTCACTTACAATGACAAATCATGAGTATATATAGTGCTAATAATCCAAGGGCTAAGATTATAAGTAACTAGCAAAGGAGAAATCAAGACCGTAAAACCGAGGCTCAAACGCGAAAACAGAGCCCCGAGAAACCCAATGGAGCGGGCGCTCCAAGAGACAGAGCGGGCGCTCCAATGGACAGGAGCGGTCGCACCATTAAACTGGAAGAAAAGGCAAAACGAGCCTCTATGGAGCGGGCGCTCCCATAGAGAGGAGCGGGCGCTCCCACAAGAGGAGCGGCCGCTCCGCTTTCCCCTGCAAAACAGCTTCTCGTAAAACAGCCATATCTTCCTCGTTTCTTGGCCAAATTTAGCTTATGACCAGTCGTTGGAAAGCTCTTGAGACGAGCTATCACCTCCAACTTGAATCATCTCAATATCACTTTTAGATCTTGAGATATGGTCAATTGAAGTCAACCCTTTGTCGTCCACCATTGCTTAACACCAAGCAATAGCCCATAGCTTAAACTCCTAAGCTATGCACCCCTCTTTGCCTTCTTGAACCGTTCTCCACACTCTCAAACCCAACAATCTCCCACCTGGAGATCGGTTCAAGTGTGAGAACAAACACACTACACATATACTCTCATGGCTTCTCCATTGTGCACCAACATCTCTCCATAAGCCTCACAATCTCCCAACCCGGAAATCGACTTATCATCACAAGATCACACCAACACAATGAGCCAACCATTGTCATCAACATCTTTGCTAATCACCATAGCAAAGATCCGTTTTCTCTACACCAAGAAAACAAACCCACTTCCTCTAAACCAAGGAAGTGACATCAAGGTCTTCACAACAAACTCATCACATAACCAAGGGACTTTGCCATGTTCTCCAAGCACTTCACCGTGCTCTAAACCGAACACACCCTCCAAAGTGACACACAAGCCAAAGGAATTCAACACTGCTCCCGGAACAACTCACCATGCTCCCACCCGAACAAAACATCCTTTGCTCCACTTGCTTTTCCACACACAATACCCATGTGTGCAACACATGTCCTCTTCACCAAGGAACACCACCGAAGTCTACACCAACTTCGACACAACCATTTCCTATTCAACAAGGAAACACCATCTCCTCTACACCAAGGAGACCAACACAAATCCTCTACACCAAGGAGACCAAACATCAAGATCAACACCAATCTTGATAAACCACTTTCTCTCCACCAAGAAAGCACCACTTCCTCTACACCAAGGAAGCAAACCGGAGTCTACACCAACTCCAACACACTACCTTCTACGCACCAAGAAGGTAATGCAAACATTGAGATCTCAACCAACCTCAACAACACACCCATTTCCTCTACACCAAGGAAATGACACCTCCTCTCAACCGAGGAAGCAAACATCAAAGTCTACACCAACTTTGATAAACATCACGTTATCCAAGGGATTTTCCAAGTTCTCCGAGCACTCCAACCGCACTCCACACAAACTCACCCTCTGTGACAAACACAAGCCTTTGGGCATTTTTCTTTTGTTGATGGAACACTCCTACCATGCTCCCACCTCAACAAGCACCCATACTTGCCTTTCACACATGCTAAACCACATGTGCATTCACCACTCACAACCATCATGTGAGCCTTCATGATACACCTTCACTTGGCACGTCTTTCCGGTCTTCTTCTATCATTGAAACACCGAACACCACGGCTTCTCTCCAATGACAATCCAACCAACAATGCCTACCGCAAAGATTCACATCACCTCACAAAACCCATGTGAGACCCCTTCACTTGACATGCATTTCCCGGCCATCTTCCACCATTGAAACACCAAAACCATGGCTCTTCCTCAATGGCAATCCGACCAAGCCATGCCTCCGCAAAGAACACACCCCTCATGACTACCCATGTGTTTCCCAAGGTTACAAGGCACCACTCCATTGTCCCATGAACTTCAACCGAGTTCCCTCAACAATTTCTCCATGGCCCTCCCTCACACACACCATATAGCCACTAATGATGTTGAGTTTACTACCGGATATCAATATGGGGAAATTCTTGAAATCCTTCAACTCCAACATCAACACTCCATAGTTTCAAATCCTCCTATTCCGTCTTCCATTGTTAATCAAACACAAAATTCAAGACTTTTCAATTTCAATAACAACCAATTGAAATCCATACCAAAGACTCAAATTTTGAACACCCACAACACCAAAATTGAAAATTTAACACCAAAAATTCAATCTTTGGACTTTCCAATCACAAACAACAAGCATACCACACAAACTAAACCCAAAAAAACCGCCAAAACAACCTTGGCTCTGATACCAATTGAAAGGATTAACAAATGTGCTAGCTAAGTTTGCGATTAACGACAATTAACAACAATGAAGACGGAAAAACAAGTAATAAACGAGACAAAGGAGAATTACCGTGGGAAACCCGAGAACCGGGAGGAAAACCCACCAATCCACTATGGAGTAACAATTTGATGAAGAACAATGTAGATTACAAGCTTTAAACACCATTAAAGCTCCCACCCCAAACTCACCCTCTCAAACACTCAAACCCTAAGTGTTTGGGTTTACATGAGGCTTTCACTCTCTACATCTTTCCCCTTCACCTTATTTTCACTTACAATGACAAATCATGAGTATATATAGTGCTAATAATCCAAGGGCTAAGATTATAAGTAACTAGCAAAGGAGAAATCAAGACCGTAAAACCGAGGCTCAAACGCGAAAACAGAGCCCCGAGAAACCCAATGGAGCGGGCGCTCCAAGAGACAGAGCGGGCGCTCCAATGGACAGGAGCGGTCGCACCATTAAACTGGAAGAAAAGGCAAAACGAGCCTCTATGGAGCGGGCGCTCCCATAGAGAGGAGCGGGCGCTCCCACAAGAGGAGCGGCCGCTCCGCTTTCCCCTGCAAAACAGCTTCTCGTAAAACAGCCATATCTTCCTCGTTTCTTGGCCAAATTTAGCTTATGACCAGTCGTTGGAAAGCTCTTGAGACGAGCTATCACCTCCAACTTGAATCATCTCAATATCACTTTTAGATCTTGAGATATGGTCAATTGAAGTCAACCCTTTGTCGTCCACCATTGCTTAACACCAAGCAATAGCCCATAGCTTAAACTCCTAAGCTATGCACCCCTCTTTGCCTTCTTGAACCGTTCTCCACACTCTCAAACCCAACAATCTCCCACCTGGAGATCGGTTCAAGTGTGAGAACAAACACACTACACATATACTCTCATGGCTTCTCCATTGTGCACCAACATCTCTCCATAAGCCTCACAATCTCCCAACCCGGAAATCGACTTATCATCACAAGATCACACCAACACAATGAGCCAACCATTGTCATCAACATCTTTGCTAATCACCATAGCAAAGATCCGTTTTCTCTACACCAAGAAAACAAACCCACTTCCTCTAAACCAAGGAAGTGACATCAAGGTCTTCACAACAAACTCATCACATAACCAAGGGACTTTGCCATGTTCTCCAAGCACTTCACCGTGCTCTAAACCGAACACACCCTCCAAAGTGACACACAAGCCAAAGGAATTCAACACTGCTCCCGGAACAACTCACCATGCTCCCACCCGAACAAAACATCCTTTGCTCCACTTGCTTTTCCACACACAATACCCATGTGTGCAACACATGTCCTCTTCACCAAGGAACACCACCGAAGTCTACACCAACTTCGACACAACCATTTCCTATTCAACAAGGAAACACCATCTCCTCTACACCAAGGAGACCAACACAAATCCTCTACACCAAGGAGACCAAACATCAAGATCAACACCAATCTTGATAAACCACTTTCTCTCCACCAAGAAAGCACCACTTCCTCTACACCAAGGAAGCAAACCGGAGTCTACACCAACTCCAACACACTACCTTCTACGCACCAAGAAGGTAATGCAAACATTGAGATCTCAACCAACCTCAACAACACACCCATTTCCTCTACACCAAGGAAATGACACCTCCTCTCAACCGAGGAAGCAAACATCAAAGTCTACACCAACTTTGATAAACATCACGTTATCCAAGGGATTTTCCAAGTTCTCCGAGCACTCCAACCGCACTCCACACAAACTCACCCTCTGTGACAAACACAAGCCTTTGGGCATTTTTCTTTTGTTGATGGAACACTCCTACCATGCTCCCACCTCAACAAGCACCCATACTTGCCTTTCACACATGCTAAACCACATGTGCATTCACCACTCACAACCATCATGTGAGCCTTCATGATACACCTTCACTTGGCACGTCTTTCCGGTCTTCTTCTATCATTGAAACACCGAACACCACGGCTTCTCTCCAATGACAATCCAACCAACAATGCCTACCGCAAAGATTCACATCACCTCACAAAACCCATGTGAGACCCCTTCACTTGACATGCATTTCCCGGCCATCTTCCACCATTGAAACACCAAAACCATGGCTCTTCCTCAATGGCAATCCGACCAAGCCATGCCTCCGCAAAGAACACACCCCTCATGACTACCCATGTGTTTCCCAAGGTTACAAGGCACCACTCCATTGTCCCATGAACTTCAACCGAGTTCCCTCAACAATTTCTCCATGGCCCTCCCTCACACACACCATATAGCCACTAATGATGTTGAGTTTACTACCGGATATCAATATGGGGAAATTCTTGAAATCCTTCAACTCCAACATCAACACTCCATAGTTTCAAATCCTCCTATTCCGTCTTCCATTGTTAATCAAACACAAAATTCAAGACTTTTCAATTTCAATAACAACCAATTGAAATCCATACCAAAGACTCAAATTTTGAACACCCACAACACCAAAATTGAAAATTTAACACCAAAAATTCAATCTTTGGACTTTCCAATCACAAACAACAAGCATACCACACAAACTAAACCCAAAAAAACCGCCAAAACAACCTTGGCTCTGATACCAATTGAAAGGATTAACAAATGTGCTAGCTAAGTTTGCGATTAACGACAATTAACAACAATGAAGACGGAAAAACAAGTAATAAACGAGACAAAGGAGAATTACCGTGGGAAACCCGAGAACCGGGAGGAAAACCCACCAATCCACTATGGAGTAACAATTTGATGAAGAACAATGTAGATTACAAGCTTTAAACACCATTAAAGCTCCCACCCCAAACTCACCCTCTCAAACACTCAAACCCTAAGTGTTTGGGTTTACATGAGGCTTTCACTCTCTACATCTTTCCCCTTCACCTTATTTTCACTTACAATGACAAATCATGAGTATATATAGTGCTAATAATCCAAGGGCTAAGATTATAAGTAACTAGCAAAGGAGAAATCAAGACCGTAAAACCGAGGCTCAAACGCGAAAACAGAGCCCCGAGAAACCCAATGGAGCGGGCGCTCCAAGAGACAGAGCGGGCGCTCCAATGGACAGGAGCGGTCGCACCATTAAACTGGAAGAAAAGGCAAAACGAGCCTCTATGGAGCGGGCGCTCCCATAGAGAGGAGCGGGCGCTCCCACAAGAGGAGCGGCCGCTCCGCTTTCCCCTGCAAAACAGCTTCTCGTAAAACAGCCATATCTTCCTCGTTTCTTGGCCAAATTTAGCTTATGACCAGTCGTTGGAAAGCTCTTGAGACGAGCTATCACCTCCAACTTGAATCATCTCAATATCACTTTTAGATCTTGAGATATGGTCAATTGAAGTCAACCCTTTGTCTTCCACCATTGCTTAACACCAAGCAATAGCCCATAGCTTAAACTCCTAAGCTATGCACCCCTCTTTGCCTTCTTGAACCGTTCTCCACACTCTCAAACCCAACAATCTCCCACCTGGAGATCGGTTCAAGTGTGAGAACAAACACACTACACATATACTCTCATGGCTTCTCCATTGTGCACCAACATCTCTCCATAAGCCTCACAATCTCCCAACCCGGAAATCGACTTATCATCACAAGATCACACCAACACAATGAGCCAACCATTGTCATCAACATCTTTGCTAATCACCATAGCAAAGATCCGTTTTCTCTACACCAAGAAAACAAACCCACTTCCTCTAAACCAAGGAAGTGACATCAAGGTCTTCACAACAAACTCATCACATAACCAAGGGACTTTGCCATGTTCTCCAAGCACTTCACCGTGCTCTAAACCGAACACACCCTCCAAAGTGACACACAAGCCAAAGGAATTCAACACTGCTCCCGGAACAACTCACCATGCTCCCACCCGAACAAAACATCCTTTGCTCCACTTGCTTTTCCACACACAATACCCATGTGTGCAACACATGTCCTCTTCACCAAGGAACACCACCGAAGTCTACACCAACTTCGACACAACCATTTCCTATTCAACAAGGAAACACCATCTCCTCTACACCAAGGAGACCAACACAAATCCTCTACACCAAGGAGACCAAACATCAAGATCAACACCAATCTTGATAAACCACTTTCTCTCCACCAAGAAAGCACCACTTCCTCTACACCAAGGAAGCAAACCGGAGTCTACACCAACTCCAACACACTACCTTCTACGCACCAAGAAGGTAATGCAAACATTGAGATCTCAACCAACCTCAACAACACACCCATTTCCTCTACACCAAGGAAATGACACCTCCTCTCAACCGAGGAAGCAAACATCAAAGTCTACACCAACTTTGATAAACATCACGTTATCCAAGGGATTTTCCAAGTTCTCCGAGCACTCCAACCGCACTCCACACAAACTCACCCTCTGTGACAAACACAAGCCTTTGGGCATTTTTCTTTTGTTGATGGAACACTCCTACCATGCTCCCACCTCAACAAGCACCCATACTTGCCTTTCACACATGCTAAACCACATGTGCATTCACCACTCACAACCATCATGTGAGCCTTCATGATACACCTTCACTTGGCACGTCTTTCCGGTCTTCTTCTATCATTGAAACACCGAACACCACGGCTTCTCTCCAATGACAATCCAACCAACAATGCCTACCGCAAAGATTCACATCACCTCACAAAACCCATGTGAGACCCCTTCACTTGACATGCATTTCCCGGCCATCTTCCACCATTGAAACACCAAAACCATGGCTCTTCCTCAATGGCAATCCGACCAAGCCATGCCTCCGCAAAGAACACACCCCTCATGACTACCCATGTGTTTCCCAAGGTTACAAGGCACCACTCCATTGTCCCATGAACTTCAACCGAGTTCCCTCAACAATTTCTCCATGGCCCTCCCTCACACACACCATATAGCCACTAATGATGTTGAGTTTACTACCGGATATCAATATGGGGAAATTCTTGAAATCCTTCAACTCCAACATCAACACTCCATAGTTTCAAATCCTCCTATTCCGTCTTCCATTGTTAATCAAACACAAAATTCAAGACTTTTCAATTTCAATAACAACCAATTGAAATCCATACCAAAGACTCAAATTTTGAACACCCACAACACCAAAATTGAAAATTTAACACCAAAAATTCAATCTTTGGACTTTCCAATCACAAACAACAAGCATACCACACAAACTAAACCCAAAAAAACCGCCAAAACAACCTTGGCTCTGATACCAATTGAAAGGATTAACAAATGTGCTAGCTAAGTTTGCGATTAACGACAATTAACAACAATGAAGACGGAAAAACAAGTAATAAACGAGACAAAGGAGAATTACCGTGGGAAACCCGAGAACCGGGAGGAAAACCCACCAATCCACTATGGAGTAACAATTTGATGAAGAACAATGTAGATTACAAGCTTTAAACACCATTAAAGCTCCCACCCCAAACTCACCCTCTCAAACACTCAAACCCTAAGTGTTTGGGTTTACATGAGGCTTTCACTCTCTACATCTTTCCCCTTCACCTTATTTTCACTTACAATGACAAATCATGAGTATATATAGTGCTAATAATCCAAGGGCTAAGATTATAAGTAACTAGCAAAGGAGAAATCAAGACCGTAAAACCGAGGCTCAAACGCGAAAACAGAGCCCCGAGAAACCCAATGGAGCGGGCGCTCCAAGAGACAGAGCGGGCGCTCCAATGGACAGGAGCGGTCGCACCATTAAACTGGAAGAAAAGGCAAAACGAGCCTCTATGGAGCGGGCGCTCCCATAGAGAGGAGCGGGCGCTCCCACAAGAGGAGCGGCCGCTCCGCTTTCCCCTGCAAAACAGCTTCTCGTAAAACAGCCATATCTTCCTCGTTTCTTGGCCAAATTTAGCTTATGACCAGTCGTTGGAAAGCTCTTGAGACGAGCTATCACCTCCAACTTGAATCATCTCAATATCACTTTTAGATCTTGAGATATGGTCAATTGAAGTCAACCCTTTGTCGTCCACCATTGCTTAACACCAAGCAATAGCCCATAGCTTAAACTCCTAAGCTATGCACCCCTCTTTGCCTTCTTGAACCGTTCTCCACACTCTCAAACCCAACATATAGGACGGAGAAGAATACAGTATTATGGAACATTAGTCCATTTTAAAAGAGATAATTCATCTATTAAAGACAATGTATGTCCCCTAATACGGTAATACTCATGCAACTAGGAATTTAGGAAGCATTGATATTGTATAAAATTTTTGGGGAAGCAATAAAAAGTTTAACAGACATTCTGATCCGTGAATGTGGTTAGCTTCATTATTTTATCACTTCGATTTTTTAAGTATAGTTTAGCAAATACGGAGTGGACTTACTTTAATTAAGCAATAAATAGATGTGAATGTGAGTATATGTGACACCTGAAAATACTCCTCTTAGGCTATTGCTACTTCGTATTTTAATAGTACTCGTAAGTTTTAACAACCCTTGCATATTTTATACGAAGTACTTAATTCTCTGCCACGATATTCATAAATCTATTGAGCTAATGAGTTTGAAATGAAATTTATTTGATTAAAGGTTTATTGATTGCTGATGTGTTACTTAGACGAAAAAAAAAAATCCTTATAAACAGTTTTGATATAAATAAGAAAAAATATATTCATATGAAATCATATTAGATGGATTATTATTAATGTATCGATTTTGATGATCAAAATTTTTAAAATTGCTACTGTATAATGCGTAGTTGAAGATATCTATATCTATATCTAGTCAAACCAATATCACCACATGTCACACTTCCCTTTAATTTGTTTATTTTTATTTATTTATTTATTTTATCTAATTTTACAAAACACTTACGAAATCATGTTATGGACAACTTTGAAATAAACGAAGGTAGTATATTAAAATAAGTAGTCTTAAAGTTAATTCAATATAAACATTATGAAAGCAATCAAAGTTCACCGATTCCTCTCCCTTTCGATTTTTATATACTTGTATGTTGAATAAGATTAACATATAATAAACAAAAACGTATTTTTTAAATGTAAATAATCCGTACATCGCACAAGCTAAAGAGTTTAATATTTAAATATAATATTAAAATAAATAGTAATGAAATAAAGGAAGTACTACTATATTTTAATTTTGTCGTAATGCATGTAAAGCTACAATGCGTGTTAAGACCATCAACCCTGAGTAAACTATGGCGGATTGGTGGTAGTGGCAGTTATGAGTAATTGGACTATAGGAGTATTAATCTTGGATTAAACAGTTAGGTGAGATGGTATGAAATATGAATATATTATAGTTAGCTTAATCCATTTTAATACGAAGTAACATATAAATACTACTCTTAAAATAATTAATCCTACTTATATTTTTTTTTCTCTAATTCTCTCTCAATTAGCTCATTTAATAACAAAAATCATCACAATCAATAAATAATCCAAAATCAAAAAACCAAAAACAAAAAGCAGAAAACAAAAGGAGTACCAAAATATTGAAACTGACATCCGAAGACTCATAAATTGACTCTTACAAAATAAATCTTCCCTTTCATTTCCTTTTCCCTCAAAATAAAAAATAATAATTCAAAAAAATCTTCCTCAATTTCCGACGCTTTTAATTTCTTTCCCCATAAAATGACGAAACTTCCGACGCCGGCGACTGTAATCCCGGCGACGCTAATCGACGACGAAAAACCCCTCGAAGAACAACTCTCTGAACCAATTGTACTCGCTGAACGAGTTCGCGAGTTAGCCAACGAGTCAACCTCCTTCATACAAGACTGCTATGAACTCGCTAAATACGTCGACCGTCTCGCCCACATGCTCCGCTCACTCGTCCGCTTCACCACCGCTAACTCCTCCGCAATCTACGACCGCCCTCTCCGTCGCATCTCCGCCGAAGTTTCTCGAACCCTTCATCGGGCCCACACCCTCGTCCGCAAATGCCGCCGTCGTAGCACCTTCTTCCACCGCCTCGTCAAACTCATCACCGCCGCTGATTTCCGGAAGCTTCTCTCTCTCCTCGACAACTCCGCCGCCGACTTACGCTGGCTTATTTCCGTCTTCCATGTCGACGCAAACGACGATAACGTCAATAACGACGACGTCGTTTTGTCTCTTCCACCAATCGCAAGCAACGACCCGATTTTGGCGTGGGTTTGGTCTTATACCGCGACTGTTCAAATGGGTTCTTCTCTACCCGCCCGAATCGAGGCGGGTCATGAGATCGGGTTTTTGGCCCGAGACAATGATCGTAACAAGAAGATAATTGTTGAAGAAGGTGGGGTTCCGCCATTGTTGAGATTATTGAAGGAAATGAACTCCGCCGAAGCTCAGATTACGGCGGCAACAGCGTTGTATAATGTTGCTAATGATGGAGATAGAGTTAGGGTTATTGTAGATTGTTTGGGTGTTCCTTTGATTGTTCAAGTTTTGGGGGATTCTCCTATGAGAGTTCAGGTTAAGATGGCGGAATTGGTTGCAAGGATGGCTGAATTTGATGGTGGTGTTGCTAGGGAGGAGTTTGGGAGGGAGAATGTGATTCGTCCCTTGGTGTCATTGCTTTCGTTCGAGATGTTGGAAGACGAACCCGAATTAATGAAGAAGAATCATCATAGTATTCACTCTATTGTTCAGATTAATAGGGAGAAAGAGAGGGAAAAGGAGAGGCTAGGAGGAGAGTCATGGAAACCGAAGCTGAATTCGAGTTATTCGTCGTTTTCATCGTTGTATTCGGATGTTGGGGTTAGTAAAGGAGGGCAGACTAGGAAGGGAAGAGGGAATGAGAGTGCTGAGGTTAAGATGGAGCTTAAGATTAGCTGTGCTAAGGCACTTTGGATGCTTTCTAAGGATAGTGTTATAAACAGTCATAGGATTACTGAGACAAAAGGGTTGCTTAGTTTGGCTAAGTTGATTGAGAGGGAAACAGGAGAGTTGAGGAAGAATTGTGTAATGGCTGTAATGGAGATCACATTGGCTGCTGAGTCGAATGCTGACCTTCGCAGGTCGGCTTTCAAGACGAGCTCCCCTGCTGGTAAGGCAGTGGTGGTGCAGCTTTTGAGGGTGATCAAAGAGTCTAGTGATCCTGTTTTGCAAATTGCTGCTATAAAATCGATTGGGTGTCTGTCTAGGACATTCTCTGCTAAAGAGACTCGAGTAATCGGGCCTTTGGTTGAGCAGCTTAGCAGTAATAATCATGAGGTTGGTACTGAGGCTGCTGTTGCTCTAGCAAAGTTTGTTGATCCGGAGAATTTCCTGTGTCATGAACATTCTAAGGCGATCATCGAGTTTGATGGGGTAGTTCCTTTGTTGAGATTGCTTAGGGAAAGCGAGAGGGCTCAAGTAAATGGATTGGTTCTCCTTTGTCACCTTGCTATAAACGCTGGCAACAGCGAGGCATTAGAACGAGCTAGGCTTCTGACCGCCCTTGAGGGGACTGATCGAAATCTTACTGCTCAGTATCCTCAGTTGAGAGAATTGATTGTCAAGGCTATGTACCATCTTGGTCTCTACCATGGAGATGCTCATCCTCTTAGACAATCTTCGATGCGTGTTTAGATAGAAAAAAAGGACTTTTTCGTGTAATGTAAATAGACATTCTGGAAAAATAGTTTTGTAATTAGTGTGCAGAGGGAAAGGAATGAGAGAATTGAATACATTTTTTTTTTTTTTTGAAAGCAGAGAATTGAATACATGTTCACTCCATTTTAAATAATTGTCCATGAATTTTTGTAACTGGTCACCTTGTAAATGGAGTAAATTTATTGCTGATTTTTATTGAACAAAATAGACCATGATTATTTCTTGCTTCTGTAATGCTAGGTTGAAACTAGATTATTCTTATCTATGTAAAAACAGATTATGCAATTATGCCTTTATGTCAATTATAAACTTGAGTATGATTATTATTGACGACAAGATATCACTGAATGATTCAAAATCATTAAGCATTGCTGAACTCAGGCTGATCATTAGGGGTTCGACATTCTGAATTTTCTTGTAGATGACATTAGAGAAAGATTGATAGGCACTTCTTTGAAACTCGTCTTTGTCTGTTTAGTGGGCGATGATGAAATTGGCTTTACAGCTTCAAAGTGTTAAATCTCGGTATTTTTTCTACATATCTCCCATGCTATATAATGAATTGACAGCCTAACTAGCAAACAGGCAGCAACATTACAAATTATCATGTATTTAAACAGTGTGCTTCTAGCTTCCAATTTGTATTTTTGCTCTATAATAAAAGCCTTTACTTTGGGAAGGTAGTGCCATGTATGCTTGAAGAACAAAACAAGCCTCATGGACCACTGTCAACTTGGAGTAGCCCGGTTGCAAATTGCAATTGCCACAAAATCAGTGAACAACTCAGCACATGATCAAAGGAAATATCAAATTTGTATACCAATAGTTTTACATTTGTTGTTTTCTAGGATGATTTTTGGAGTGTAGAGTTGGCCAATTCATAACTTTTATTCAATTTTATTACAACAATCGTAATACAAGCCTAATAAGTTATAAGTTAATGAATAGGACAGTGTTCTATTCATTTCATCGTCTTCTAATACATGTTAAATTTTGAATTTAATAAAATCAAAATAACTAAGCAAAATCGAGTTTCTAATTGAAGTTAAGTGTACGAAATTGATTGTTCGGAAAGTTAGAAACAACAAAGTCTTAGCACAATCAAATAAATTAAGAAGCAATAACAACCAAAATACCAAAACACAATAAATCGTTATTTAAAACCATTACAAGGCAAAATTTTAAATCTTCTAAAGCTAAATCCAAATTTTCTTCTAAAAAAATTACGGACTAAGTCGTGAGTATAAAATCTAATCTTAACATGATGTAACTCTACAAGGTAGGGAGTAGAATTTAAATTGTCTCAAGAGTCTCAGCCCTTTATTTTGAGTCATTAGTCATTTTATTTCACCCAATTTTATTTTTAAGGTTTCCTATATATTAGAAGAATCTTGCTAACGAATATACCAGGGGCCGTTGGATAATCCCTTAAAATAGTTTATAAAATGGTACTGTATTAGTTTGGAAATACATGTCAAAATCATGCGTTGATGTAATTAATGTTTATTTTAAGTTAATTATTTAAGTTTTAATTATCTTATCCAAAGCTCGGGGCGTTTGTTAACGACTTAGGGCCTGTTTTCTTCACCTTAGTTTCAGTTCAGTTCCTAATTTTCTTTTCTCATAAACAATTCAATTCAGTTTAGCTTAGTTCAATAAATTAGAACGAGTTCTTAACGTGTAATATCTACGGCCAATTGACCATATTGGTATATAAGTTAACATCCTTATGACATATTGGTATATAAGTAATAAGTTATTGCCGGCGATATATTGATATAAAAATTAACATGTGGCGACATATTGGTATATAAATTAACAAATTGTGACATTTACCCCTATTTTTTCTTCGGATGAAAGAGCGTGTTGTATACTTCAAAAATTTGTTTTAATTACTTTTGCAATCTTATTTATTATCATAATATACTTATTCAGCACCAAATAATATTTTTTTCCCTCTTCCCTTCCAATACAATAACTTTGATTAATCAATCAAACGGTAAAACCCAAAAGAACTAATAAACAAAATCTCAATATTAGTTATTTAATTTCAAAACCAATTACTAGTAGACGCTAACTTTCATTATTACTTCATTTGTTTAATTATACCCACAACTTTGTAAATCAACAATATAATAAGAATATATATATATATATATATATATATATATATATGAGTGTTTATATATATATATATATATATATATATATATATATATATATATATATATATATATATATATATATATATATATATATATATATATATATATATATATATTATGAGTGTTTTTTTTAAAAAAAAAAAAAAAAAAAAAAAAAAAAAAAAAAAAAAAGAAGAAGAATCTACCCTAGTGATGCTTCAATGACCAACGCCCTCAATACATTCAAGCTTATATCCCTTTGCTCAAGCTTTCCTATTCGTTTTCCCCTAGCTTCTTTCTCATCACTTTTGGGCTTTCAACTTCTTTTTTTTTTTTTTTTTTTTTTTTTTTGGATTTTTACTTCATAATTTTTTAGAATTAATATAAAAAGTAGAGAAAAGTACAAAAAAAACAAAATGTCAAATAAAAGTTAGGGAATTTTGACAATTACCACCTTCTGTTATGTCCATTTTAGCAATTACCACCTTCTATTTTTTTTTTTGAAAATTACCACCTTTTACTTTCAAAAACATCAAAAGTTACCACCTTCTTGTCCCTCCCAACTACCACATGACGTCATTTTGGGCCCATTCTTTCCCTTCCCTCCTTATATCCCTCACATTTCTCATTCCTATTTGGATTCTCATCTCCCCTTTCACTTTTTCCCCCAAATCACCAATAATTGTTCGTCAATTTTGATTTGGAGGAGTGAATTGAAGTGTTTTTGATTGTTTGGGGGAAAAAAGTGAAAGGGGGGATGAGAATCGAGTTAGGAATGAGAAATGTGAGGGAAATAGGGAGGAAAGGGAAAGAATGAGCCCAAAATGACGCCATGTGGTAGTTGGGAGGCAAGAAGGTGGTAACTTTTGATGTTTTTGAAAATAGAAGGTGGTAATTTTCAAATAAAAAAATAGAAGATGGTAATTGCTAAAATGGACTAAACAGAAGGTGGTAATTGTCAAAATTTCCTAAAAGTTATTAGCACTAAAATTAAGCACGTGTACCATACACATATCCTCCGATGAGAAAATAGGGGTAAATGTTGCAATTTGTTGACTTATATACCAATATGTCGCCACATGTTAATTTTTATACCAATATGTCGCCGATAAGAACTTTTATACCAATCTGTGTGTTAACTTTTATACCAATATGGTCAATTGGCCCGGGACGAGCAAATAAAACCGAGGGAGTACCGCATAACCGCAAATAACAAGGCCGAAGTCAGAACACGAAGCCTGTTACACCGTTCAGCTGCCTCCGTCAACAATCAACCTCCATTGACAGAGTCACAGAGAAAGCACTCAACTCTCATATTTCCCAACTTCTCAGGTACTCTTTTTCCCTCTAATTCATACCTTTTACCCCTATTTTCTTCTAATTCTTGCCCCTAATTCATATTTGGTGGTATTGATTTTTGCCTTCTTTCAATTTTTCGCTAATTTGTTTATTATTAATTACTTTGCATTTGTTATTATACAACTTCATATACTCGGAAAATCGGTTCATATAGTTTCAAATTTAATGTTTAATCAAGAAGAAATAAGTTCTGGGCATTGCTATGCTAAATGCTAATCGAAAAACTCCTTGCTTTTTCCTATTTGGAATTATGCCGACCACCTGTTCGATGAAATGACGATTGAATTGGAAGATGAAATGGCTATTAGATTTAGACTAATTATGGATTTTGATTTTATATGCTAGAATTGGGAGAGGATAAATGGAAGAATACTTTTGGAAGTCACAAAGATCTTGGGGAACTATCCATGATGTTAGTTCTAACCGAGAAACACAATTCATATAAACTATTTTACCTGCTTTTAAAAACTAGCCGTGATTCTTCCTGTTGCAACTGCAAGTGTGGAAAGAGTTTTTTTTTTTTTTCCCTCGATGACAATTTTGAAAAATAAATTGCAGAATAACATGATGGACCAGTTTTTGAATGGTTGTTTAGTTATATTTATTGAGAGGGACTTGTTTTTGCAAGTTAATGCTGAATGCTGATGATGACGATGTAATTAACCTATTCCAAATGTGAAAACTCGTCGTGTGCAATTGTAAAATTTTATTTGAAACTTAAGTACTTTCTCTCTTAGTTATATGTAATGTAATACGAACTATGTAATTTTTAATTTTTTTTTAATATTGAACTTTTTTTTTCTTCATTGAATAATTATACAAGTAATATTTTTAATTGAGTTCATACCCCCATTCCCCAAATCCTGAGATTTACCACTGTTTTGGCCTTTTGGGGCCAGTAATTTTGTATCCCACATTTATTAATCTTTATTTTATGCTATACTAAATTTCTTTTCTTATATTTGAATTTTTTTAGGTTGCTCTTTGAAGAAATAGAAAGAATATGAATGAAAATGTAACACAAGTCCAGCAACAACTCACTGAGCTTGAGATTGAAGCTGAACATCTGATTTTGGCACGGCTTCAGGTCAGTATTATGTCTAAGCTTTGTTTTTCTATTCCATTTGTTAGTTTTAAGCTTTATATGCCTGGTCATATAATTTATTTTTAGCATTCTTGCTGTTTGATTGTATTGTCAATGTTTTTGTGCTAGTTGTAAGGCGCGAATGTGATAATTTATGGTTGATCCATGTTTTAATGCCTTGTTATGTTGTCGCTTTCTATTTTATATTGATGAAATTTGTTATGGGGGTAATTTGGACAAAGTTTAATGGTGATGAGTTCACTACTTTATTTTTGTGATCTGTAATTAATGGGGGTGCTTTTTACTGCAACAAGTGCATCATTCATTGTGTTTGCATTATGATTACGCCATGTTTGTGGTCTTTTACAAATTGATCTTGTATCTGAAGCCTTGTTACCATTTGTCTTTTATGGAGTGTGATTGTGGTTGTTTGAGATCATCTTCAGATAGCTGATCTGTTTTGGAGTATTGTTGAGCTCACACTGTCAGGTTTGTTTGATGATAACAATGGGTTTATGAATGACCAAGCTGATTTGTGAAAAAGCATGGTCTGTTGTCTGTGTTTAAGGTAGTACTTTACCCGACTCCATGTGTTATCTTTTTGCATTGGTTCTGTCCAGGTTACTTAACTAACTGGGATGCTTAAGTTTGATGGTCATGTTATTAGGAAATATTGTTGTCAATGTTTACATGGATTATTTTATTTTCATATTGGATATAGGGTCAATTGGAAAGTAGAAAAATCTGTCATCTTAATTATTAGGCTGCATCTGAGATCAACCCTACCACCACCAACCCTACCCCCCCAACACACACACACACACACAAAAAGGTGAAATTGTGGACCCTTTGGAAGCATTGGGGTAATGTGTTGGTGGTAATGCTGTACCGTCTTGATTTTCAAGATACTTATTTAGTACAGAGTAGTAGTCCCTGTGCATGACCATTGGATTTTTTTTTTTAACCCCTACTTTATTTTATCTTTTTTGACATGAAAGAATGCCTGTTCGTGTAATTTTGTTGAAGTGGTAAATCTTGAAATGGTATTAAAAGTTGTTTCTTGATTAAAACAGATGTTAAATCTGAGATTTTTATTTGATTTTTACACTTTTTTGTAAAAACTTATGCTACTTACTTTTGCAATCCAAAATTTCAGCTTGATTAGTTAGTAGTGTGCTAGGTGTCCATAAGAGTTGTTCCAGTTGGAATTTGCACCACTTTATGAAATTTATTAGAGTAAAGCTAGTTACATAATACCTCAACCCCCATCCCCAAGAAAAAGGAGTTTGTTTTCTCATTGTGAAGATGTAGGTTGTAGAAAATGACAGGTTAAGGAATGGGAACAGGGAGGCATTAACAGCACTTAGGAAGAAGGCACGTACAACAAAAACTAGTGTTCCTTCTCCATTTGAGTCTATTATGAAGGAGATTGGAGGGCATGGTTCCAAGACATTAGTTCAAGAAGTTTGTCCAACCTGTGGAAATCAGGATGCGACTGAAAATATGTGGATGATGTTCCCTGGAACAGATGTCTTTGCTCAGGTTCCATTTCATGCTGCTCATACCATATTAGAGGAAGGTGTGTTATTGCATTCTCTTCTATTGACATTATTAGTCTTCTTGTTCTGTTTACATGTTAAAGTGACTAAGTGAAATCTATCTGATAAGGTTAGGTTGGGATAATATTAACTCGTAGCTGTCTAGTATAAATCCTTGAACTCTTGCACTAATTTGCATAAAATGGCTGACTGTGAACTCTAGAATCTTATCAACTGAAAGCTTGCTAATCATTTGCAACCCTGAAGTCTTGAGTTGCCTGGGAAATTTTCTGGGCTAGTTATTTATCTATGCTACTTAGATTCAGGCACTTGTGTCTGACACAGGTACAAAACCAAGTGCCAGACAAGACATGATAATCAGTAGTATTAGATCTGATCACTAGCTTCCTTTAATGTTCTGAATGCATTACTTATTATGATCACAATAAATAAATAAAAAGTATTTATGTCTCTCTATCTCTTCACCTCCTCACAGATTACGAAAGTTCTAGCATAGGCAACCAAAGGCTGAATCTATGTTCGGGCATTGATAATCTGCACCATACCATCTTACTCCACTACATTCTTTGCCCTTGCCCTAATAGCTCAGTAAAAAAGCTTCCAATTGTATACTTAGGCCCTGATCTCCTATATAACCTTGCCAAGCCAAGCTCGGGTCATGCTTAGTTTTACAAATGCACTTCTAGGCCAACTAGAGCTAATAGAGAAATTTGACAAAGAATGAACTCAATGAAGTGCCCATATCCATGTCTGAATGCTTAGGATCTGACTTGAATTCTTAAGGTGGATTGAAAAGTTTTGAGCAACATAGCTTTGAATTTGGCCTTACTCCTGGTGAATTCATCTAGTAATGGCTCAATACAAGTTGGGAAATTCGACAGAGACTCGCTGACCTATTTTATATCATATGTTTTAGAAAATTTCTTTCATCATGTGCTATGTGAAAATAAGGATTTACTTTTGTCGTCTATGGTACTCTTGTACTTCAAAAGAAGGTAACAACATACAAGAGACCACTATATTATTATAATCAACATGTTATAAGCTTATAACATGTTTATGCTATTAGGTTTTAGTGTCAACCTTGCTGAAACAGACTTACAAATTACAATTATATATCATAAAACTGGGGTGGAGTGACTTTTATTTTGAGGGTGAATGTGGAACCTTATAGAATATAAGGAACTTTTAATGCCTCACAGTAAGTCACTATATAATTCTACCACACCAATTGTTTTTATTTTACAGCAGCTAAGCTGTAATGCTATTTGAAAGATAAGCTAGGACATTGTTGATGGATTAATGTCTAATTTGATTATTTTGTTATTGTTGTTGCAGATCAAGAAAGGCTCGACTCTGAAATGAATGAGCTGCAGACTCTTGTCAAAGAGAAGTCTCTAATAATCTCAGACAAGGGTGCTATTGCCGACAAGATTAGCCCAGGGATACTTAGGTCTTTAGTGACATTAACAGACAAAAAATAAACATTTGTGACAAAATTAACTAGTTTTTATCCTATATTCTGCATAATCTGATTTTGTATATCTAATTATCTATCCAACAGTATTCAAAGTGGTTTTAGTTCACAAAAGGAGGCCCTCTACTGTTTTTGCAGCCTAATGAGTGTCGCAATTTTAGGGTCTTTTTTTAATTTTTTTATTTTTAATAAATTGCAATTTTAGGTTTTTGTTGATTAAAAAATTACTTTAACCTATAATAATCAGAAAAGTTATCAAAAGTTGCTATATTGTTATCTTTTTTTTTTTTTTTTTTCTTTTTTGTTTTTTTTTTGGCGTTGCTGTACAATCCAATCTAATTTCTGAGCAAACTATTACATATACTGTAAAAAAATTTGTTTGCGCAAGATCCATCCAATTAACATTAATCTGAAAAGAATTAGACAAAATCTGAACGAATAGTTTGCTATTAGAAAATTAATCTGAAAGAATAGTTGCTGCATTACCGTGAACATTTGGGCTTAAAGTTAAGCTTGTGAGATCCACTTTCAAGCAATGGTACAAAGTTCTTAGATTTTAGAAGGAAAGGCCAAAGGGTTGATATAATACAGCCTCTTATATCACTTGGGGAGTTGAGGCACATTTTATGAATAAACATGCACTAGTATTTGAGTTGTAACTTACTGCTTACATGATTTACCTCAAATGACCAAGTGTGAATAATGAGGCATAGCTCCTCCGCAGAAGGGAGCAAATCGGAGACAGGGGAGGGGGATTTTACAAAAAGTCTTCCATAAATTCTGGTCAGCGCGATGAAGGCAATGCACGCCAATTTTCAGCAAGACGCATAGCACGATCACGTGAATTAACTGATAGTTGTTGCACAATGACATCCTTCACATGAGAGGCACCAGTCTCCCCTGCACGGCTAGCAAGTTCTAGATAGACAACAGCTTTTGGCAACTCCCCTTCCTGCCAAAGGAGCAGCAGAAGAATTCTCAAACTAAATCCTAATGCAGACTTTGGCTAAAGATAAAGCAATAAGATATAAGAATACACACGAGAATCATGGTTAGTTGATGTGGGAGCACGCTCGTCATCCACCCTTGATGTGTGTTTTTGGCTTCTTTTTTTTTTTTTTTTTTTTGGGGGGGGGGGGGGGGGGGGGTGAGTATTGTAGGCAGGGGGTTATCAGCGGCTGAATGAGATGGGGTTGTAATTAATTTAAATTGGTGGCCCAGCCCAAGGCCCATGGGTACAAGTAAAAAAAACACAATTAAACACACAAGTTTTTGCGAAGGGAGATGCTACATACCGAGAAAAGATTAAGTCCATGCTCAAATTGTGCTTTACTATGACCATGATCAGCAGCCCGCTTCATCCATTTCTTCGCTTGTGGATGACTTTTGGCAAACCCTTCACCAACTGAATAACAGAGTGACACATTGTACATAGCTCGAACATATCCACCCTCTGCAGCCCTGAGGTACCACTTCGCCTACTCAAAATAAATTATAAAGATCAATCATGTGCTGTGTCTTGTAACTAACAACCTCGAACTGCATCTCAGAAGTTTTGCCAACACAATACTATTTCTTTAGGTTAACACCAGTTGTACTGCAAGAAGTAATAAATCGAAAGTTTAAAAACGGTAAAATAAATCCGTACAGCTTCTGGTAGATTTCGCTCGATCCCACGCCCATGATGCAAACACAGTGCTAGTTGGTACTGAGCACGGACATGTCCAGCAGAGGCAGATTGCAACAACCACTTGACAGCTTCCTTAGGATTTGCAAAGTCAGCTACATATACACAAGCATGCATATAAATGAATTAATGCAAAATACCTGAGGATAATGACATAGCAAGTATTTGTACTACAAATTTACATTGCAGAAGCCAGAGGACAAAGTATGTTGATCACTTGATCCTATTTGGAGATATGAGACCATATTTGAACCACAGAACTCAAATCTCTGGTAAGCGGTAACTAGGTCTTAGCATTTGTGTTATGAACTGATTTTCTGATTGTAAATATTATATTACCAAGGATTAATAAAGGTGAAAGCTTTAAATTTTGATTGATAATGGAGAAAGGATTACAAAAGATAGGTTTAATAGCTTAAGGCTATCACTCTCCAACAGTGAGTTTAGCTCACAGCTCTCTAACAATGGCTTTAGGCCATAACCCTCTTGAAGGTTCACACCAAATTTCTGCCAATTCTCTTCTCCTTCTCTCTCCCTATTTATTTATATTTTCTAAGATGATTCTAGATGGTTTTTCATTTTTTGTGCCCATGTGGCATCTATTGGTTCCTTGCATGATTTCCCTTATGTAATACATTTGATGACTACTAACATACTAAAATACCCATAAATACCTCTTTTCCTAAGTCAGTTCACTACAATTTGCAAACAAATAATAAAGTGCATCTTCAATAAGGCCCTGTACTTTTAGACTGAATAAAGCTGAGCTAGAAATAACTGAAACTTCATCAAGCTTTAAAAATTAAAAGGGTGAATCTATACCCTCTATGGCTCTATCCTAAAAAGACCAAAAGATAACTTTAAAGTTTAAACCAAGAGTTCAGCTTAAAATATTTTCGAAACAAAATGGGACTTCTTACTCCCTTTGAAATGAATGATGCTTTGACAGTCACTTTCAACCACAAAACTATTGTATCCACACTCCGCCATAAGCTTCAAATTACAAAGCACCGCTTTAGCTTCAGCCTCTATAATTTCTAATTCTCTTGCATTACATCACTGCAATATGCACATAATAATGATATACTTGGATCGCACAATCACCCTCATTCCCATGCCACAATCTCCCAATCTGCCTGCACCAACTTCAAACTTTACAAAGCCAGGAAGCAGTCGTGACTTCCAGCTCTGGCCCTGGGCTTGAAAATGCCTATGGTCAACATAGCCCCTCTTTCTCTCACAGCTCTGCACATGTTTATTACCATAAACAACTCTTTGCAACAGATCATACACCACTTCAAATATTTAATATTAAATATATCGTATAAGCACCCATATTCCCCTGACAAGTAGCTAACAGCCACATCTCAAAGATTTAAACAGATATTCAAATTATTCTCTTGCTCGCCTAGTCATTTTTACAATTCAAACTAACGCAACTAACCCTCCACACTTCCTTAATAAATCAAGCTCCCTAAGTCCATGAATTACCGACTTCTCCATCAAACCACACACACTACAAACACATCTCATGCTTAGAATTCTCTTGCACAACCGAAAACCTCTCCTTTGTAAGGAGTGAATAATGACAAACTAACACACAAAAAGATTAATTCTTAGAATCAAATCCAAAAGTCAAATCTAGCTTCTCCTTATCATAACCAAATACCCCATAGTACTGTTATCAGGAAACACTGAAATACACAAAATTAAGGAACATTCCTCACATTTAACCCCAACAACCATTCTTACAATCCTCCATTTAATACCAAACTTGAAATTTTGTAACAAATAAACCCTACACCAGATGCATTCTATATCTTCACCTGTCAAAGCTCCAAAAACCACTAAATTTCACTCCTTTCTCACACTTTCACTTTCCTAATTTGAAAATGTGAAGATCACCTAGCTTAGTTGTTTTAAACGGCTTGGGATGGCATCTAGGACCAGATATTGAATCATGTCTACATTAATACCTTTTGTGGCTCTCTATACACCAGAATTAAACTAAAATTGTATAATATGAAATATAATAAAATAAACAAATTGGACAGGGTAATGACTCAGCTTAACATAGTCTCCCTTTCTCTCACAGTTCCAGCTTATTAGACTTATTACCATAGACAACTGTTTGCTACGGGGCACACACTAACCTTTCGAATATTTAACAGTTCCAAGCCCCCAAATTACCCTAGAAGTGGCTAAAAACCACAACGCCAAGCTCCTCCAAACAGATACCCATCCAAATCCAATCCCTTGCCTCCCCTAGATCATGTTTTGTATCCAAACTCAACCACTGAAGCTCCAAACTTCCTCTACAACAACTAACTCCCTAAGCTTTAGCTCAACCCCTCCTTTGTAAAGAGACCCTTATGACAACCTATCCACACAATAAGCTTAATTTATGTAATCACATCCAAAACCCAAACCTTGATTCTCCTTATCTTAGGCAATGAACCCCACAATTTTGTTAACCTTGTAAAACATAAAACGTTAGAAATAAAGACACTTTCCTCCCATATAACTCCAGTAACCAATCTTTTACCACCCTACCATCAATACTCTTATGTAGTTTTGTTACTTTTGCACAATGTAACTCCTACACCAATGCATTTCTGCACTCACTTATCACAGCTCCACAAAACCACCATTTGTTTCAAAGCAATTTACATTCTACCCTCACACTTAAACCATCCTATTTTAGAAACATGAATATCAACTAGCTTAATTGTTTAAGAATTGGGTGTTGGGGTAGTACGTAAGACCCGAGATCGAATCCCGCCTACATCATTACACTTCGCGACTCACTCTAGTACAGCAAAACAAACAAAACAATGCAAATTAAGAAACTAAAACAACAAAACTGATAGAAATTAGGGAGTTAATCACCTTGTAAGTAAGCAATAGCCAAATTACACTGACCAGAAGGATCACCAAGCTCAGCAGCTCTTTTATATAAAGCAATCCCATCTTGTTTTCGACCCATTTCCCAATAAACCAAACCCGCATCCACCATAGCAAGACTCGACCCACGGGCCACCCCTTTCAAGAAAGACTCCAACGCCTTCTCCATGTCGACCCGAACTCCGGCCCGCCCATGTTTAAACCGCTTACCCCACCTCAACAACAACATCGCCTCTCTCAACGGCTTCAACCCGTCGTTCCATGACTTACACACCAAAGACGCTGCGTTTAAGTCTCGGTGAGAAAACCCAGATGCTATCTTGTTGAGAAGATCGTACGGAAGAGATGAGAAGTCACGGTGGTGATGATCGGACGGTGAGGAGGTGATTCGGGCCTTGATCGGACGGTCGAGAGAGTGGGATTTGGAGAAATGGTGGTTTGCTGAAAATTGTTTGGAGATTGGATGGTTTTTTGCAAGGGGAAGAGCGGTGAATGGAGAACCGTCGGATCGAAATGGCCATGTTTTTTGCTTCATTTTTGCAGGAATTTCAGGGGTTGGATTTGATGGGGCAGGTGAAATTGGCTGGTTGTGAATTTGTGAGTGAAGAATACAACTGAAGAAGATGAACAATTTCCAATTTTTTTTTTTTTTTAATGTATATACGAGTATATATTAAACAATTTGCATCACATTGAATACGACAATTTAATTTTGTTGTACATGTAACTTCTAATAGAGAGTAATATTCGGGTTTACTATGCAATAGAGAGTAATTTTGGTCAAATAAGGCTCTAGGCCTTGGTCCAATAATAGTAGTTTTTATGGGCTGATCCAGAATGCTCAATTTAGATGAGGAACTTTCATAATTTAGGTTTTGGACTTGAGATTAGTTGGGATTGTTATTTTGGATCGGGATTGAAATCAGGGCATCTTCATATTTATTGAACTGATTGGAGCTGAACTGAATATTTAATAAGAGACAGAAATTAGGAACTAAATTGAACTGTGCAGAATTTATTGAAACTGAATTGAACTGTAATTAAGCTAAAGTGAACAGGCCCTTAGTCCAACCGATTCCTTGAATTTTAAATGGAACTTGGAATCGTTGCCGGATTTATATACAATTGTAAGGTTTTTTTCTTTTTTTTTTCATTTCATTTTTAAGCTTCTAGTACTTAATTTTTTATATGTATAGTTATATTTTATTAATTTTGATCTTCTAATACATTCAAATAAATACTCCGTCCTTTTTAAATATTTGTTTTATTTTTACTTTTTGCACTATTTATTTATCCTACTTTGATTATTAATGTTTGTGATTTGTATATAAGAAAAAATATATTCTTGTGGGTACTTGTTGGAATCATCTCAGATGTTATTGATCAAAGATTAACATCAACATACGTACCCAAGAGAAATGGAGCAAGTATTTAAAAGCGAATGGAGCACTCTGTAATTATATTTGTCAGATAACCAATACCCAATTCAGTCTTAATTTATTACCTAGAATTAAAACAACAAGACCCAATTTCAATTGTAAAACTGTTTGCTTCTAATCATTCCAATTTTCCTACTCGGGATTTTTACTCACCCCTAATTAGCAAATTTAATTCAAGCGCAAACAAAAAGGCATTGTGTTACAGAAGTGGCAGTTTTGCAACACCCATGCCTTGTTTGGTTGTACCAAATTTATGTAGGCACTCAAAATTCCTAGGAAATGTACTATTGGTGTGTCGTTTGGTTAACAAAAAAAATGCAAAGTGAAGGAAATAAAATTTCCTAGGAATTTCAATTTCCTACATAATGTGGGAATTCATTTATCCACCTCCCCCTTAGTGACTCAAATTTCCTAGGAACTAGGAATTGTAATTTCCTTAATTTCCAAGCAAACAAAATAAAGAAATTTCCTAGGAATTTGAAGAGGGAAATAATTTCCCATTATTTGCAAATTATCATGGAAAGTTAATTCCCATTGCAACCGAGAGTTGGTACACATACAACCATTGTATGTTGTCCCTACATACAACACCATTAGAAATTTGACACATCAACGGAAAATGGGAGAAAATTAGGAGTCAAATATAAATTGAATTTAATGGAACTTGTGCCTATTATTTTAGCCAATAGAAACATGACAAATGAGAGTTGTATGTAGGGGCCACATACAACAATTGTATGTGTAGCCTTTGTGATTGCAACCAAATGAGCTCTCATATTCATACTACTACATGAATGTCAATTATCTCAAATGATTAAAGTATCCATTTGTGTAGCATATCTTAATTTACATAATTACATATGGGTAATGATACTCTTGAAAATTTTATAAAATTAGGCATTTATGACAAAAATACGCATAAATCAGTGTAATTAGTGTTTATATTTTCATGATTTTAATATATATAGGCCTAAGGATTATGTATAATATTTTTCATTAAATATTATTCGCTAACTAAAAACCTATAGATAAAGAAGTAAACATGAGATGGTGATTGTAGACACCTAAAAATGTCTCCCCAAAACCAAACCCGTTGATGAACACCTTTCACCGCCATTATTGGTCGAGTTGAGTATTTAATCTTTGGAGTACTTAAGTCCATGTTCTATCCAATATATTTCATGAACCAATCCAATTTCTAGCTCATTTCCCTAAACCATAACCTATTTTCCACTTTTCGTGTCCACATCGCAAAACTGAGAGAAACTGATTTTATGGCTATACAATTTTGATCCAATTATTATTCTTTTGGATAGGCCTTTAAATAATCTTTCCAACCATATATCATAAGCCCAATTCCGGGCTATAACGAAAAAGATATGAGTAAAACACTAAACTCGGCCTAAAACCGATGCCCTTCCACTAAAACGATCATATCTTAAAATCTACATATTATTTTGACTTGATTCTAATTGGGTTGGAAAGTAGACTTGATAAGCTTTCCAATGATATATTATATGCCTTATTCCGAGTTACGGATCAAAAGTTATGATTATTTTAAAAACGGGTAAAAAACTGAAATTACCACGCAGCAGCAAAAATGCCGCGACGCGGCAAAAGCTGACGTGTCACGGGACTTATTCCCGTGACACGGTGCCCATTTTTGTAATTTTGCTCAATTTTCTCTCGTGTCACGGGATTTTGCACCGTGTCATAGTGCAATTTCCCGTGTCACGGTGCCCATTCCGTGACACGGGGATATTTCGTGTAATTTCCGCGTACTTTTTACACCGTGACACGGCATACTGCACTGTGCCACGGTGGACAATGTCGTGTCACGGAATTTCTTCCCGTGTCACGGTGCACATCCCGTGCCACGGGATTGCTCCGTGTTTTCTCCGCGTAATCCCTAAACGCGTTTTCACTTCCCGTAACCTAAATATTTCCCGTGTCACGCAAATTTGTACCGTGTCACGGGAAAGTTTCCCGTCTGATGGTTGGATTTCCCGTGTCACGGTACACTTTGCCGTGTCGCGGGATACTTTTTTAGGGTTTTTATCATTTTAGGGTTCCGTGTGCTCCCTCAGCACATTTTCCCTATAAATAGGACCCCCCCTTTCTGCAGTTTGAGGCACCAATAATCATTCTCTCTCACCTTACACCAATAATTATTCTCTTCTCCCTCTTTAACCTAATTTCTAGCCTCCTTATTCTTCCATAACAATTCCCCTAAGCACTCCAAGGAGTCTATACTTAACCCGAGGTTCCGTCCTTAAACCAAGGCGTGAAAGGTACAAATAACTGAGGCTTTGGACCAAATCAATTCTACTTTTTATTTAATTTAATTTTCATTTACTTTTTATTTTTTATTGAAGTTACTAACAATTTATTCATGATGTAGCAATTTTAAGGAACGCGCGGAATGTGAGTAATTAATTAATTTAATTACTCTTATTTTATTTTTAATATTGCTAGTATCATGATTAGGTTTATTATTATTTGATTTGGCTAACGCTATTATTGTTGAATTGCTTCCAATATTAATGAGAATTCTATTATATTTTTTACTGATCACTATATTGCATGTTTAAAGGGAATATGTAATTGAAAATCACGCCTAATAAGATAATTTGGACAACCGGCTTAGGTTCCTTTTTAATCTTGCTATTAAATCAAGTGATCACAATATTTTAAGAATAATGTGTTGCATTAATATTAAACCAATTTAGCTTAATAATAGTTTGGAGCAAATTGGATTTTTGTTTGTATGCCTTTGAGATCACAGGAATCACTTTTCACTATAAGAATCGAGTAGAGGCCAATACGGGCGAATGTGACTCCATGACTCACTTCGTACCATCATCCCCGATCCTCCTTTCGTGGTTTCGAACCATATGGAGTTAGTAATCTCATGGATTAAGAATGGGGTGTAACCTTCACGGGTCAATCGTTGTTGCCTTCGTTGTCCCTTTATCGTGGTTGCCTTTTATGATCTGTGAACGGTTTCACTACTACAAAAATGGGCAAAGAAACCCGTTGAAATATGCTTGAAAGACCACCTTTGGACGGGTCTCTATCTCAGGGGTCTCTTTGATTAAGAGACCCTTTCTCATTAGGGGTCTGTTTGTGCGGACAAAGAGACCCGTTGTCACTGTTATTTACGCAATGAGATTGATAGTTTCGAAGTGAAAGAGACCCGTCGTTTGATATAAGGGATCTGTTTAACTGGTATGAAATAGATCTGTCAGGTCAAATAACGGGTCTCTTTGTTCTTTATATTTAAAAAAAAAAAATCTTTTTTTTTTTTTTTTTTTTTTTTTTTTTTTTTTTTGCGGTTTACATTTTAATTAATTTTTTTTTTTGCGGTTTATATTTTAATTAATTTTGTTTTTATGTTGTATACAAATCGGAAGAATTGAGGACTAAATGATAAATTGGTATTAGTAATTTGTATACTTAATTTGTACACTTAATTTGTTTGTAACATGCAAATTATACTTCAAATTGATGAGATGAAAAAAAAAATCAATAAACATAAAATCCCAACAAAAAGGTTGTTTGAATTTATTGAAATTTACAATTACAATTACATAATTAGACTTGAGTGCTCCATTTGATATCTTCTTTGTTTGATTGTAACCACATCAAGCAGATCTGAAAAACAAAATTAAAATAACGAATGTTATAATTGAGAATTCCATATAAACAAATTAAAAAGAAAAATAAAAGACAAAACTAGGCTTACGTCGATAGATATCTTCGGTGAGCAAATTGAATTGCTTGAATGCAATTCCCTTACAAATGAGCAGACCTATAAAATAGCCTGTTCAAGTAGAAAATGAATAAATACTCATGAATAATGGAACTATAATTCCAAAAAAAAAAATTTTAAAAAAAGAATAGAAAAGCCCCAAATTAAATTTATTTAATCATGAATTTTGTATCCTCAATTTGTTTGGATCTAGAAGTTCATGCAAAAGAGAGGGTATCGAGGCCGAAAGTAAAGAAAAATATCACAGCAAGGAAATTAGAGAAACAATTGATTCGATTGAGGATTTCGATTGATATATTAGGAAAAAAAATGAACAAACTTAATAAGGAGATTACTATAAATTGACAAGAAAAGTAAGGAAATTTACACAATTTGAAGCCCAATTCGCTGAATTAAAAAAAATATATCAGAAAAAAAAAATCAAAATAAAAAACCTTAATATCAAAATCTACAGAGAAGAGAATACCGAAGAACAATTACAATTAATACCAAATAAGATCTGAAATTATTTTTAGAGGAGGACACCTTACACCACCACACAACCAGCGAGAAGCCGCAGAACGCCGAATCAAAAGGAGGAATGAGAAATCGAGAAAGGGAAGGACCGAATGAGCAGTTTCAGAAGAGAGAGAAAGCGGATCTAGGATTGTAATGGAGAACCCATTGTTGTAGAGAGCTTTTATCATTTTCCCTCTCTTGAGAGTTGAGACTTGATTTATTAGAAGATATTTCTTCAAAGAGAAGGAGGATGAATAGTGATGGAGGATGAAAGCGGCGTGAAGGAGGGTAATTGAAATGGGGAATATGAAGAGAAGAAATAGGGTTTTTGTTATCATTCCTTTAAGTGGTGGGTCCTTGCACATATAAGAGACCTGTTAAGTCAATTACGGGTCTCTTTTTTTTTTTTCCTCTATCTTTTGGTGGGCCCTTTGATACATAAGAGACCCGTTATCTCTAATATCAGATCTATTATATTAAAGAGAGCCGTTGAAATAATCAACGGGTCTTTTATTATAGGTTCCTTTGACCATTTTTGTAGTAGTGTTTACAAGTTCCTTAAAAACTTGTTGGCGGCTCCCTACTTTCCTTGTCCCTAATCGTATTATGTCAATTCCCACTTCCTATAAGTGCCAAGCATATTCACAAAATGCTTTTAACGTATGCGCACTTCGAGCGACGCCTACAATTTGGCGACTCCACTGGGGAGGATTCTTGATTATTTATCGATTTGAGTGATCGGTATTTAATTAAGATGAGTGGATGAGACTTGAAAGATTCTTGAAAAAATATTCCTGTGATTAATTTGGCATTTTTGCATATGCATAGAAGTTTTAACGTCGCATTTAGGTCTGTCCCGTAGGAAAAATTGAATAACTTGATTACGTACGAAGGAAAACAGGGCACCAGTCAGATTTTCTGACTGCCGTGTCACGGTACAGTGCACCGTCTGACGGTGTGCAGTACCGTGGCATGGGAATTTTTGCCGTGTCACGGCAGTCCTAAAATCAGTCCGGTGGCTTATTTTCTCTTCTCACAGTCAACTTCCTTCGATTTTCCTGAAAAAACGTATGTGTTCTACATACGTCTTAGCCCCGGGGGATTTAAGCTCTATCAACCCAAAAACGCTCATGGCAATAAGGGTTCATCCGAGTTATTAAATCCACCCAAACCATGGAGTCGAGTTCGATTTCATCACGAACTCGCGGAACCGCCCGTTGGCATACACCCTCAAGGGAGGCTGCCTTGCTAACACGTCCAAACTCTTAACCATGGTACCCTATTGACACCAAATAAACTTGATCATAGTCGAACATAGAACTTGACCTTAGGTTGCGAACTATTCTTTGCATCATTGTGCCTACATGTTTTATGTTTGGTCGTTTTGATCCTAACCTTAACGATCTTTCTTTGTCTATGGTGGATTATTTTATGACTAACGATTGCCAATGGACCGTACTCACTTAGTAATTAGGAAAAAAAAAAAGGGGAGGGTTGCCGCGACACGGGACTGTCCACCGTGTCACGGCATAGTCCACCGTGGCGCGGTGGACCTGCAGCAAAAAAAAAAATCCCGTGCCACGTCAGCATCCACCGTGGCACGGGAAAGTTCACCGTGTCACGGCAATTTCCACCGTGACACGGTGGATTTTCCAAAAAAAAAAAAGTCGTGTTAGTCAAGTCTTCCGTGTTAATTTGGTCCTCGCGTCAGTCATTTTGGTTATTGTTCACATGTCTAGCCATACGATCATACCACGAGTCTTATAACATCACTTAGTCACTCACGAGTCAAGTATAGTCCACACACTTTCTTTATGTTCCGATTCGAGTCGTGCACCAGGTCGTTTATGATCGTATATTAGGTTCATGCACCCTTTTTTCGTCATAATAAAAAAATGAGTGGAGTTTTCTCACCTGTTTTCAAATGTCTATTTTTTTTCCTTCCTTTCCTATCTTGAGCAATGAGTCAAACAATTAAGTGAATTATTTTATTTCACAGTACTTGGTCAAGAAACAGGGATAGATTAATACAGTTTGAGTCATTACCGCAACAATCTCTCAGATCTAATAGGCGTTCAAAGAGAACTTTGCCATCTCCATTACTCATCACCTTACAATGGCCACTAAAGAAGATATTGAGAACATCAACAAATCCATCGAGGCACTGTCTTCCATGATGCAAACCCTTACCACTAGGGTCACTACCATGGAACAAAACAAGGTCACTGTTTCCACCCTTGACAAACTGAAGGAACAAATGAGTAAGATTTCTGAGGATTTCACTTATGTGGAACAGCCTCCCACTCCTTTGGATGTGAAAGACAGACTCCCTGAAAAGTTCTCCACTGCTGATATTCCAAAGTTCAAGCCTACTGACAATCCAATATTCCATTTGAAGGCGTTCTCTGCAACCATGGCTCTTAAGGGATTGGACGTAACACTCTTCCCTACGGTGTTCCCTCTCTTCTTAGAACATGCTTGCCAACAATGGTTCTATTCCCTAGATGCCAAGCGTACTGCGACTTGGCAAGATGTCACCGAAAGTTTCATGAATCGTTACAAGTGTAACATTCAAACTAAAACTTCTGAACGTGAACTCTCCATTCTCAAACAGAAAGAGAATGAAGGCTTCACCGCTTATCTGAACAGGTGGAGGGAAACGACTTCACTCTTGGTAGATCCTCCCAAAGAAAGAGAGATGGTTCGCCTCTTTCAAAATCTGACTCACAAGTATAGGGAACATCTCAAATTTCTTCCACTGAACACTTTCGAAGCTGTATACGACATCGGCATCAATATCGAGGATGAGCTAATAAAGACTGCTGGTAGTAACAATAATAACACTTGGAAAAACAAGAAGAACGACCATCCTTCTTCTTCGTCTTCTAAGCACGAAAATACTACCAACAATATAAGCCAAGTTGATATCAATGAAGTGTTAGCTCTTGATGCTCCATTGCCCAAGAAGAAAAGAACTTACACTCCTTTAGGAATGACTTATGATGCGGCCTTTGATCGCCTTTACGGTCAAGGCTTGATCACACCTATTGGGCCATTTCCAGAGCCAAAACCTGAAGAAAGGAGCGCCAAATGGAATCCCAATGCCCATTGCAAGTACCATCAAGGAAGGGGCCACACTACTGAGCAATGTTGGAATTTGAAGGACGTTATTCAAGACTTGGTGGATGCAAACAAACTTCCTGTCCCTCCAGGCGGCAAGAAGTAATGAACACAAGGCGCACAACAGATCCTTTGTGCAAGATTTCATGATTTCTTTTTTGTCATTCATCTCCATTCCCCCATTCATGTCTAGCATAGATTTTCCATTTCAAATTTTTATATGTCTCATGTATTTCGTTCACCTTTTCCATTAATAAAAACGAGCAAATTTCCTTTACATCTCGATCATAGCATTTTTCATTCACTCATTCTCAAAAAAAAAAAAAAATCAATTACCGAACTAAACACAAGGTACACCAATGACTTGAGGCACCTTTGCAACCCTGTCATTCCCTGTTAACCATTCAATCACATTCCATTTCTTCATCAACCACTTTGAGCCTCGTCTAACGTTTGACCTTCATTTCTTCAGCCCACATTCACTTAACCCTGGGATTGAAAGATGTGTAATTGTATAACATTCAAAAAGAAAGTAAAAAAAAAGCAGCAAAGCAACAATAAAACAATGTCTAAAGGCAAATGTTCCAATGTCTTTGATATGAACATGTCTCAAATTGCGTCTCTCATCGAGTGCTTGGTATCGTGCCTGAGAAACATGAATGCTAAGTGAGTGATGGACCGCATGATCTGAGATTTCCTACATTGATTCAAAAGAATGAAAAAAAAGAGAAGAAAAAAAAATATATATTGAAAATAAACTTGCAAAATTCAAAATTTTCAAATTCAAAATTACACATCTTGGGGGCTTCTCTCGGGTCTTGAGCCTTTTACCCCTTTCTCCCTTAAACCATCAACTTAACCACATTACAACCCTTGAAAGACCTCTTTGAGGTGTACATACACTTGTGCAAAGTTTGGTTAGAGCTACGTTTGGCCTGATTCCTAACGGATACGTAGGCAACCTCACATCGAGGTGCGGCCACATTCATATTCATATCTATACATGATCGATTCAAAGAATATCCAATTCTTATCTCTATATCCCTACCCATTTAGAGCTAGACTTGGGGGCTTGAACCCAAATCACATTAGCTTACCCAGCCTGAAGAGTCATCATCTTTAACTCTTCTCACATCTCTTTCCATCGCCATAACCCTTGCAGCCAGCCTTAGTATCACATTCACACACTTCACTCACACATCCATATCCATATCAATCATCCTTCCCTTTAAGAGCCCTTTATCATGAAATCTTGTTTCAACACTGTGCATGTTTCATCATATTTAAAGACAACATTCATTAGAAGAAACATTGTATACTTTCTTAGCTTCCTGACCTGAGCAATGTTCATTGTTTCATGCATCGCATAATGTGCTAAGAAACATTTATATATCAATGATTTTCAATCATACAATGCATATCGTGCTTAGCTCCTTGACCTAAGCAACACTTCATCTTTATACGTGCTTAGCTTCCAGACCTAAGTGACGTTCAAGATCGCTTCTTTACACCATATATGATGCTTAGCTCCATGACTTAAGTTCATTCATCTATCGTGTCACATGATGTAATTGTCCTTAGCCTCCTGGCCTAAGAACATGCATCATGCATACATTATTTTCAGGACAAGCAATTCAATCCATACGATTCATTTCGTCTTGCTCAAGGAGGAAGTTCAAAACTTCTTTCCTTTTTCATTATTTTATTTTAGGGAAGTTCAAAAACTTTTTCCAAGTTTTTATCGAGGGAAGTTCGAAAATAAAATTTCATTTTCACGTCTTTCTTTTTCGGGAGAAAGTCGGTACCCTCCACTCGTCTCATGACAAAAATGATGGAATTTTTTTTTTCTTTTGCATTTTCGGTTGCTTGTGTCTGCATACACACAAACACTCAAACTATACACACACAATCACAAGTCATACTCATGTCATGTCATGTCGTGTCAAGTCAAACTTGGTCAAGTCAGTTGGTCAAGTCAATCATAGTCTATACGAGTCCCCTGGCAAATTTTATTTTGCAGGTCTCAATTACAGCCCACGTCCGGGGACAAGCGGACCATCTACATCCCACGTCCGGGGACAAGCGGACCATCTACAGCCCACGTCCGGGGACAAGCGGACCATCTACAACCCACGTTCGGGGACAATAGAACCACCATCATTTCACGACGCAAGGTTCTCGATACACAGAGACTTGCAATCTCATCATCTGTCGGCTTTCCTCAGGCTTGGAAAGTGTTATCGGTGGATTTTTCTTCAAGTATAGAAAACCGCCAAGTCGGCTTTCCTCAAGCTTGGAAAACGTTATCGGTGGATTTTTCTTCAAGTATAGAAAACCGCCAAGTCGACTTTCCTCAAGCATGGAAAGCATCATCGGTGGATTTCTTCAAGCATAGAATGACACCAAATTCATACGTCGACTTTCCTCAAGCATGGAAAGTATTATCCGGTAGGTTTCTTCAGACTTAGAAAACTACCAAACTCCTCAGTTGGCTTTCCTCAAGCATGGAAAGCGTTTCAACAGACGTCATCCGGTGGATTCCTTCAAGCATAGGAAGCTACCAAGCTCATTTGCCAACAATACACTAGTGTTGTTAGATAAGCATTCTATCCCTTTACTCTTTTCTCTATAGAACTAACATTTTTCTGCAGGTATCGGCGTATACAGAATGATTTAGGATCGCAGAACGTCTTAAATAATTCTCCGTCCCTATCGGCTACTTTGACTATCGTTTTCGAAACTGACGTTTCTACAAACTCAGTCAAAGTGGGGGCTTCTGTAGACACCTAAAAATGTCTCCCCAAAACCAAACCCGTTGATGAACACCTTTCACCGCCATTATTGTTCGAGTTGAGTATTTAATCTTTGAAAAGCTTAAATCCATGTTCTATCCAATATATTTCATGAACCAATCCAATTTCTAGCTCATTTCCTTAAACCATAACCTATTTTCCACTTTTCGTGTCCACATTGCAAAACTGAGAGAAACTGATTTTATGGATATACAATTTTGATCCAATTATTATTCTTTTGGATAGGCCTTTAAATAAGATTTCAAACCATATATCATAAGCCCAATTCCGAGCTATAACGAAAAAGATATGAGCAAAACACTAAACTCGGCCTAAAACCGACGCCCTTCCACTAAAACGACAATATCTTAAAATATATATATCATTTTGACTTGATTCTAATTGGGTTGGAAAGTAGACTTGATAAGCTTTCCAATGATATATTATATGCCTTATTCCGAGTTACGGATCAAAAGTTATGATTATTTTAAAAACGGGTAAAAAACTGAAATTACCGCGCAGCAGCAAAAATGCCGCGAAGCGGCAAAAGCTAACGTGTCACGGGACTTATTCCCGTGACACGGTGCCCATTTTTGTAATTTTGCTCAATTTTCTCCCGTGTCACGGAATTTTGCACCATGTCATGGTGCAATTTCCCGTGTCACGGTGCCCATTCCGTGACACGGGGATATTCCGTGTAATTTCCGCGTACTTTTTACACCGTGACACGGCATACTGCACTGTGCCACGGTGGACAATGTCGTGTCACAGAATTTCTTCCCGTGTCACGATGCACATCCCGTGCCACGGGATTGCTCCGTGTTTTCTCCGCGTAATCCCTAAACGCGTTTTCACTTCCCGTAACCTAAATATTTCCCGTGTCACGCAAATTTGTACCGTGTCACGGGAAAGTTTACCGTCTGACGGTGGGATTTCCCGTGTCACGGTACACTTTTCCGTGTCGCGGGATACTTTTTTAGGGTTTTTATCATTTTAGGGTTCCGTATGCTCCCTCAGCACATTTTCCTTATAAAATAGGACCCCCCTTTCTGCAGTTTGAGGCACCAATAATCATTCTCTCTCACCTTACACCAATAATTATTCTCTTCTCCCTCTTTAACCTAATTTCTAGCCTCCTTATTCTTCCATAACAATTCCCCTAAGCACTCCAAGGAGTCTATACTTAACCCGAGGTTCCGTCCTTAAACCAAGGCATGAAAGGTACAAATAACTGAGGCTTTGGACCAAATCAATTCTACTTTTTATTTAATTTAATTTTCATTTACTTTTTATTTTTTATTGAAGTTACTAACAATTTATTCATGATGTAGCAATTTTAAGGAACGCGCGGAATGTGAGTAATTAATTAATTTAATTACTCTTATTTTATTTTTAATATTTCTAGTATCATGATTAGGTTTATTATTATTTGATTTGGCTAACGCTATTATTGTTGAATTGCTTCCAATATTAATGAGAATTCTATTATATTTTTTACTGATCACTATATTGCATGTTTAAAGGGAATATGTAATTGAAAATCACGCCTAATAAGATACTTTGGACAACCGGCTTAGGTTCCTTTTTAATCTTGCTATTAAATCAAGTGATCACAATATTTTAAGAATAATGTGTTGCATTAATATTAAACCAATTTAGCTTAATAATAGTTTGGAGCAAATTGGATTTTTGTTTGTATGCCTTTGAGATCACAGGAATCACTTTTCACTATAAGAATCAAGTAGAGGCTAATACGGGCGAATGTGACTCCATGGCTCACTTCGTACCATCATCCCCGATCCTCCTTTCGTGGTTCTGAACCATATGGAGTTAGTAATCTCATGGATTATGAATGGGGTGTAACCTTCACGGGTCAATCGTTGTTGCCTTCGTTGTCCCTTTATCGTGGTTGCCTTTTATGATCCGTGAACGGTTTACAAGTTCCTTAAAAACTTGTTGGCGGCTCCCTACTTTCCTTGTCCCTAATCGTATTATGTCAATTTCCACTTCCTATGAGTGTCAAGCATATTCACAACATGCTTTTAACGTAGGCGCACTTCGAGCGACGCCTACAGTGATCAACCCTAAAGAAACATCTATAATCTTCCTTATTTCTATTCTATGAAAAGATTCTGATTTGATTTGTTAGAATAATTATACTTCCTCCGTTCTTTTATTATTGCACCACTTGTCTTTTTAGGAAGTTTCACAAATATTGCATCATTTCCTCTTTAGGAAAAAAATTATTTGTGTTCATACTACAAATACCCAACATACCCTTGCTTTTCTCACACTTATTTTTTAGTTTATCAATATGTCACATGGGTAATTTTGTATTTTAACCTTTCTCTCTCTTACTTTTTTCCACTACCAAAATATTTGTACTCAATTCCTATGGTGCAATAATAAAAAAACGGATGAAGTATTAATAAAGAATCTTTAAGTGTTGACGTGTGATAATGGGCACACGTTGGAAAATCCCTCTAATACTGTAATTAATACAGATTCATAAGAGTTAAGACTTAAGACTTAAGATGTGAAATGAATGCTTTTTATAATAAATGTTTCCAAACCCATGGAATTTAGATTACAAAGTAGGTATTTATAGGACCCCAAAAGGTTAGTACTCGTATTACGTTGTGATAGACCTGACATGAGCCACGAGAAAAAGGTAGCTAGCCACATGGCAACCTTTTAGGAACAATGCCAGTGCATTTTGAATTTTTGACAATCGTAATCGTATGATATACAGATTAGTATACCAAACTACAAACTAATTTAGAAAAACGATCTTATTAGCTTGAAAGTAAGTATGACATTTCCGAAACCAAATTACATACGAGTATGTAAATATGGAGTACAATTCATTACCATTCCCATAATTTAAAACCGTTTACCAAACAAGATCGAGCCATATATACAGGGTTGGAACTTGGAAGAGGATCCATATGTAAGAAAAGGCAAAATCTGACAAGAATAGTAGTAGTCTGAAACAAGAATAGATCGATGGAAGTAGCAAGCATTGGAATGGGAATAATCAGGTAAATAGTAATGAGTTATCTATCACATCCAAACCAGTCATACAACTATACAAGCCCAGTTCATTTAAATTCCAACCGTTTTTATACACATGTTTATCTCATCTATTTTGTGCCAATTTCTGCAACTTGGTATGGTTGATGGGCTCCACCTCCACCGACTATTCTTGATGGAGCTTTGACTATAGTGGGTCCCTTTATTCTTCATATTATATTCCATTTTAATACTTGATTAGTCAAGACTCAAGAAAGATAGGCATACAATTTTGAACTCAGTATTTTTGTGGTAATTTCCTACAATTACTTGTTAGGCTTTTTTAGTTTTACTGAATTGAGTTAAATTGAAATGAACTAAACTGGTTGTAGCTGAATTGAAGTGAATAGAGTTGAAATGAATTGTTTATGAGAGAAAGAAATTATAAAGTGAACAAAATTAAGTTGAACAGAACAAGCCCTTAGTTCTAAACTCCCAATCTAAGTAAGGTTTTATAGTCCATAATAGTTTATGTTAAATATAATTGAAATATAAATGGGGTATTTAAAAGAAAAGCTACTAATTAAAATTAAGTTGTGTCATCATGATAACAATTTAATAAAGTGTAAGCATAGCTTGAATATATGATATATCTATCAAGTATATGAAAAGGTTTTCTTTGAATATTGACTACGTTGGTAGTCTTTTATGCATAAAGATATCACAAAGTCTTATATGTGGCTGTGTCAAATTAGAGACTAGAGAGAACGAATCGCCTGATTATTATTCATCGATAGGTAGAGTATTTATACAAAACCTACGCTCATAAGATAGATAGGAAACAATATTCCTAAAGATATACTAACATAACCATAAACCCTAAAGATATATTCTCAAAATAATATCTTAACATAAATATCCTAAATATATTATTCTCTGAATAATATCTACGGAAAATATATCATACATATATTTTCCCATATTTCATATCTCTAATACCCTCCCGCAATCGTAACGACAATAACACGAACGTTGCGATTGGAAATTCTTCAATTTGTTGAAGTCGAGATGCACACTCTTGTGATATCGCCTTCAATTTTTTTTTTTGTTTCTTCTTTTTCAACTATGAGAACGTTAATCTTTTCGAACTCATTAGTCATCAATCAAACAGGAACGTCATTCTTTTCGAACCTGCAAATAACAATTTATGGTTTTTCCAGACCAAAACCGAGCTCCAATCAAATATTGGTTTTTCAAGAGTAAACCACACTCATATCTTTTATTGGTCTTTCAGAGTAAACCACACTCAAATCTCTTGGTCTTTCAGAGTTAACCACACTCAAATCTTTTGGTCTTTCAAAGTAAACCACACTCAAATCTTTTATTGGTTTTTCAGAGTAAACCACACTCAAATCCAAAGGAGCAAAATCATGCTCGAATCAACTCACAAACCTTGTCTCACGGCACAAGGAGAACCAAATATATCTTGTCTCACGACACAAGAGAGCCGATTTGTTTTCATAGGTCCAAGCTTAGACCCTCAATCACCTCGTCAACTCCACAAACTCACAAAAAATCTCATGATTAATTTGAGCAAGCAGCACAAACCACAAGCTAGTCTCAATAGAACAAAAGTCACACATGATCAATTTATCAAGATTCATGCATTAAACAAGATCCTTTAATATTTGGGGGGGGGGGATAATTATTGTTGGATAATAATGGTTCATCCCACCGGTGGGTTTAATATTCTAACCCACCGGCAGGGGGGAAATTTTGTGAACACTCCCAAGATCTAACCCGCTCTTGATACCATGTCAAATTAGAGAGTAGAGAGAATGAATCGCCTGATTATTATTCATCGATAGGTAGAGTATTTATACAAAACCTACGCTCATAAGATAGATAGGAAACAATATTCCTAAATATATACTAACATAACCATAAACCCTAAAGATATATTCTCAAAATAATATCTTAACATAAATATCCTAAATATATTATTCTCTGAATAATATCTACGGAAAATATATCATACATATATTTTCCGATATTTCATATCTCTAACAGGCTGGCTACACCGTGTAGTCAGCCACTATTGGGGTTACTTCGCTAGTGTAATGGGGGTTACTTGGTCGGTATTAAAGGGGTTACTTTATCATTGTTATAGATTTATTTGGTCAGTGTTATAGGGGTTACTCGATCGGTATTACAGGGGTTACTTAATCAATGTTATAGGGGTTACTTTAAGTGGTCATACGGTGTGGCTGGCCGCACAAAAGACGGGCTGTAAAGATATAACATATCCATTTGGGCATGCATCCCTGTTCAATTCCATTTCGATAAGAACATAGATCACAACTAAAAGCTCTTAATAGCTTAAAGTTAAAAATTTAGATCTAGTTTAGGTAGGATAGTCTAACGTTAATAATTTAGATCTAGTTTAGGTAGGATAGTCTAACGATAATAAGATCATGGACTTCATGGTCAAGTTTAAGGGCTTTTAATGAACATGATCTTTAATAGACAAAGCCCTTATTGAGCAGGGTCAGAATAGTGTCAAAATGTTTGTCCAATTTAATTGATAAAGAAAATGGGTATTAACGTATTTTCATATTCATATATATATATATATATATACTCGGGGCCTCTTATGTTCAATTTAGTTTCAGTCCAGTTCAGTCCAGTTATTAATTTCCTTTTCTCATAAACAATTCATTCAGCTCTATTCGGTTCAGTTCAGTTCAGCTCCGCTCCAATCAGTTCAGTTCAATTCCTAATTTCCTTCTCTCATAAAAAAATTCATTTCAGCTCCATTTAGTTCAATTTAGTTCAGCTCCAATAATTTCAATTCAGTTCTATTCAGTTAAATTCTATTCATTTCAACTGTTTTCTAGTAAATCGGAATAGACCCTTAATAATGACTTTGTCCAATATTTATTTTAATTTATTTGATGGTTTGTTGGCCCGCCCATTATCAACCCACTATTAACAAGCAACCCATATTGACCAGACATGCTATTGTCCCTATAAAAAATGACCCTCTTTTACCTGACCCGTAATTAACCCACCCCATAACCAGTTCTAATAGGGTTACTTATACTTCAATTCAAATTTACCCCAGTTTATTTGGAGTAAGACAAAAAAAAAAGATATCGAGAAAACCCCTCGTTCTGTAGTCGCAATCAATTCTTAATTAAACTCCCATAAACTTTTTGTTGTCTCATCGTCATTTGTAGTATCTATAGCAAGCACCACATATTCATTCCATTGTCAACTGTTAATTAGTAGAATTGTTCTTTAGTCTTTAGAATTTGATTCATGTCTTTTAAACTTGCTTATACTTGTTTAATTCTTAACTTTAAACACAAAATTACAAAACTTTTCTTTCTTTTGATACCAATGACCAAACAAAAGTGGTTTAAGTCCAATGTATGTTCTCCAAAGTTAGTTGTTTTCTTTATATTGATGTGTAAGTATCATGCAATTATTTAATCAAACTCATCATACAACTTTTCACCGCATAAAAGCATTAATCAAGGCTATACAAAATAATAATGTATGGCCTTATCTTGTTAAATAATGAAATGATTAGATATAAAAAAAAAATTAAAAAAATAAAAATGAAGTACGTACTAACCTACTAATACAGCATTTGTACGTACATATATATATATGAAACTAGATGAAGCCCTTGTTAGTATTTTTTTAAAAAAATAATTTTCATATTTATGTGATTATTAAAATTATTATTATATTAGTTTAAAATATTATATAAAATTCCTAATCTCAAAAGATAATATTTTGTATTTAGTTAATTTAAGCTTTAAAATCTCATTCGCAAAATTTTGCTTATGTGACATTTGAATTATTAAATTGTAAAAGAAATTGATAATCTCTCATTTAATTGGCTACAACTTAAATATATAATCCTACATGGCACGCTAAGAAAATTAAATCCTACGCGGCTCTCTAAAAACTCGGGGAAAAACTCCCCTTTATATATATATATATTAGATTATTAGAGGTTAAATTCAGATATGGTTTGCATGTCAAATAAGAAATCAATAACTTATTAGCAAAATAAAAAATGACACGTGTAGTTATTTATTGGTTGAATATATTTCTTCCATTGTTTCAAATTTAAAGGAGATTTCTCTCTCTAGCTTTTTCTCTCCCAAAACCCTACCCTTCTCGCAAAAAACTTCTCCAGCTATGAGGCTCGCCGGCGGGCGTGTGGCTCACCGCCCATGCCACATCGTCGGCGAGCCTCCGATCTACTTTCTTAGGGTGTTTTTTTCGTTTTTCGTGTTGGTTTTTTGTCCGGTCTGCCTAGAAACAAGCACCGCTACCCCTTTTCGGCTGCCTCTTATCCTCACCGGCCTTAAAGCCGGCATGCCGCCGATCTTCTATATTCCGCTTCCCCGCCGTTTCTCTGCTCCACCGCCTCACCCGTCGTCGCGACGTTTTGTATGAGAATGGAGAGGGAGAGTTATCTCCCTCTGAGTCCCTCGCGTAGGGTCGTTCTCAGTCTGGTGCTTCCAGCCGTCGCTGCCGCGGTTCAGGGGTTTGTGGGGTTTGGGCCTCTCGGGCGGGTCTCTGCGGTTCGGGCCTTACTGTCCGGCGGTGTGTGGTTTGGGTTGGTGAATCTCAGAGAATTGGTGGTGGTGCTCGGATGGGCTGCGGGGTCGGTTTTTATGTTTACGTTCTTAGTTTTCTTTTTTAGGTTTCCTTCTGTTTTTTCTATTAGTGGTGTGTGCGGTTTTGGGTCTCTTTTTTCTCTGTTTGTGTGTGTGCGTGGTTTTATTTGGGCTTGTTATTTTTTCTTTTTGTGTGGTGCGTTTGTGTGCTATGGGGAGTGCAGATCGGTGTGACGATCTTCTGGTGCGGGATTTGAGCCGGGTTTTTTGGCTATGGGGCTTTGGTTTGATCTTCTTTTGGTTTGGGCTGAAGGGTTATGCTTCCAAGCCGAAATCCGTGTTTGAATCGGAGATTGTTTTGTCAATGATAAATTGTTCGACACCAAATTTGAATTCAGGTCGAGGAGTACAGGCTTCTGAGTCAATTAAGGTTCACGTCAGAAACTACAACTTATTGCCAGACCCCCTTGCAAGAGGCTGCATAGGACATCGTTATATGAGACAAGGGTATTTCAAGAAGTCGATTTGCGCGTGCAATTGTAGTTTATTTTATTTCGAACTTGTAATTGGTTCAATTGTCTTAGTAATGTTCGATTACGATTTCTTATGTAAGTGTCGTATGGCTTATTACTAATGAATTTTAATCTACCCCCTCAAAAAAAAAAAAAATTTCTTCCATTTTTCATTCCTTTTCATTTTTTTTTCTTTTTAAAATGTTCAAGAAAAATATTTATAACCAATAATATATTATTTCCATATAGACTTAGGACATGTTCACATTTACTGAACTGAACTGAACTGATTGGAGCTAAACTAAATTGATTGGAGCTGAACTGAACTAAATTGAACCAAATAGAGTTGAAATGAATTATTTATGAGAGAAGGAAATTATGAGCTAAACTGAACTGAATTGAATTGAATAGAGCTGAAATGAATTGTTTATGAGAAAAGGAAATTATGAGCTGAACTTAACTATATTGATTGAAGCTGAACTTAACTATATTGATTGAAGCTGAACTGAACTGATTGGAGCTGAATTGAACTGAGCTGAAATTAAGCTAAAGGTAACAGGCCCTTAATTGGAATATTTTTAAATATCTTTTATGTATTTTATTAAAAAAAATACATATGGAGTAATTATCAAAATAATATTACTACTCATATCTAATATTTAGGCCTTCTTCACTTCACGTTAAAATAATAATATACATTTAAAATAATTTCAGTTCAGTAAAAATAAGTTCAGATTAGTTAGCAAATTAATTTCAGTTCAGTAAAAATCAGTAACTTTAAATAGGAAATATAAAAGAGAATGAATAAAAATAATTTCAGTTCAGCAAAAATATTTCAGTTTATAAAACATAAGGTGAAGTAAATATATAATATTATCGTTCTTATTTCTTTCTTTCTTTCAAATTTACTATTTTTACAGTAAACTTTATTTCAATTTAAAAGAAGAAATTTAATTAAATTTTGTGACATAATATGCATATACTATACTAGTTTTGTACTCGTGCGATGCCCGGGTTGTTTATTGAATTTTAAGATAAATTTTTAATCTATATGTCAAATTTTAAAACATATCATTGATACAAAATTACTTAGGAATTGATGTGTTTTTTGTGGTGATTTAAACTATATAGTAGGCATGTAATGACTAATAATAACATTGGTGAAAAACATTTCTTTACCCGTAACCTAAAATATTGACCCTGTCCGAAATGACTCTAGATTGTAAAGTATATTGTTTTAATTGATTAGAATACATTATAAATAATGGATGTGGTGCATTTTGAGCTAATTCCTTCGCTCCAAAAAAATACTATGGTACAAAAAATAAATTTATATGATAATTTATGATTGTAATATTTTTTTTTAATAAAATTATAATTTAATTTGTACATATGAAATATTGATACTTTATCGAAAATAAAACTCTAAATTAACAATTTTATCCTAAAATTCTATCCAAATTTGATTGAAAATAGAATTATAAATTAATTTTTTTATCATACAAATTGAATTCTATATAACTCTATCCTACGTGGCGCGACACTTGGCGAAAAGTTGGAGCGCCAAGTGTCGCTATCTCGTCGTCTGGCTAAAAGTTTAGCTTTATATATTAGTTATATGATTTGTAGTAATATATAACAACACTGGTATTAATCTAATTTTTAAATTTTTTAATACAAAACTTAAACTTTATTCTTTTAAAAATAAAGTACTCCTATAATGCTTAAATAACCTTGATATTGGTAGAAGCTAAGGCATGAAAAAAAAATAATAGTATGTATACCATTATTTACACAAATTATTATTGAATTAGTATTGCAATTTATTACAATATAAAAGTTAGTAATAAGCTAGTTTGAATTATTCACAAAAATTAAAACATGCATGTATCATATTATTAAAATATAGAAATATTACATCTTACATGTTACATACAAATTAAAAAATCGAATAACATCAATTAACCTAACGTTGCTTTTTAGTTTAATTAATTAATTTATGATCTATAGCTAATTACTAGTGATTAGATTATTGGTCATGGATACTTAATTGATCATATACTGCGAGAGGGGAAAAATTGAGACAACCTAGATAAGCCTACCATCCAAACCAATCTATAATAACATACAATAAGAAAAGCTACTCGTATTATATATTTATGTAGTACTATAGTAAAGTTTATTTATATTTAACTCACGTACTTTCATTTTTGCAATAGTACATGCATGTTGATTGGAATCTAGCCAGTAGCCACCATTATCTGGAATCATAGGCTTATCTTAATTTCATTTTCTTGCAGAGATTGATTGAAAGCACCAATCATTGGTATTATGATAGTTATATACTACCTCCGGTCTAAATTACTCGCAGCTTTGGAATATTTTATATCTCACAAATAATACCCCAAAGTTGCGAGTAATTTGGATCGGAGGTAGTACAGTATACTTTGTATGTTTAGTGGTAATTTAGATACTTAATCAAATACTACGGTGTTATAAAATAATTTTAAATGTTAAATACATGTAGTACTACTAAATACATACTCCGTATTTAAAAATTCATACAGAGTATGAAGTATTAAAGATCAATGTTTTGAGTGATTAGTTAAACCATATGTAGGTCTCTTGTATGATGTGTGATATGAATTTTGATGGATATAACCTTCAATCGCAGTTGAAAGATTTGGAATCTTGAGTCTCGGTCAAGAAACGCTAAGCAACACGAGCTTAAAACCTAAACTAGGCCAAGAATACACAAGCACAAGCTTACGTAAAACTTTATAAATTTCAAATCAATCAATCATACTTTTCGTTAAACACCATCACGTATTTATAAGCTAAATAATTAGCCTAAAAATCGGTAAAACAAATTCTAATCTAACTAGGAAACTAACTCTAACTTGTAAAGATAATATTTTGCAAATATGATCTTTAAAGTTAAGCTTATCTTATACTAACCGAATTAAACTAACAAAAATATCCTAATAAATTCGGTCATCTAATAATAAACTAAAAATAACCATAAAAATAATTATAATAACAATATTGATGCCTTGGAACCGCATCAATGTGGCCGTATACATACCTTCAAGGCTTCAATTAATGATATGATAACAATGCCAGCTTCAAATTGATAAGCCTATACTATATATATATAGTTGTGAATTTTGCTATTGTCAAATATATATATATATATATATATATATATATATATATATATATATATATATATATATATATATATATATATAGTTGTGAATTATATATGCCCTATAATAACATTAGCATGCAACAAATACTAGCTAGGAAGACGGATATAAAAAAAGAATTATATTATAAATGTAGAGTATTACATATCAATGATATCATTAACAAAAAATTATGAAAAGTTATGTATTTTGTGCTTAAAGTGTTTTTATTTATTTATTTATTATTATTATTTTTAATTATCATGGACAATGCATGAGATTTAAATAAGTATATATATATATATATATATATTGAAGTATAATCATCATTAATATTTTTTATCTTCCAAGGCTATATATGAATATATCAATATATGTTTAGAAAAATCATACATACAATTGGGCATGCATGCATGACAACATGAACCTAGATAACATATAAAATTAGTATGTAAGTATATACTGTACCATATTAAAATTACCACTTGCCATCATGCTTATAGATTCCAATAGATATTCTCGCATATTATTGATCCTATTCTTCCATTAACTTGATTATTATCCTTATCCATCAATAGATGTATGAGGCCAATAATTAGCAACTTAAAGTACTAAGTACATATTTATTTATATATTTATTGAAAAGGTTAACATATAATACAAATGTACAATAGTATTATTTTTATGATGCACTTTCAAGCTACAACTCATGTGGTCACCAATATATATATTATGGTATTTGTATAATTAATACTCGTAATATTAAAGTAATTTGGCCCCCATAAAAAAAACTGTCAAGGTTCGCCACTGTATATATATATGTGCGGAGCTAGGTTGGCTACACCTGTAAAAGTCTGAAAGATGCCGATTGAGCAGGGTCTTTTATTTTACCTTAAAAAATAAAAAGGATAAAAAATATACTTGGTATATAATGGAGTTAATTTCCAATTTAATATATTTTTTTTAAGGTAAGAAAAAGAAAAAGAATTAGGACCCCCTCCTCACGAGGGGTGAATTTCCAATTTAATTACGTGTGTCCATACTATATGTATATATGTACAAACCATATACAAATATACAAGCACTACTTAAACCAAGAGAGTATATTGTTGTATAAGTAAAGGATAATAAACATTATTTGTAATGACGTTGTCATCAAGGTTGACAATGTAACGCTTTCCTTCAAGAATATCAATCTCAAAATCCGCTGAATAAATATGCACCAAGATCTACTTTGAATTAAGCAAGGTATTATTGATGCTTATTTACCCGAGCTTCAAAATTAAATTATTAATTGAGCATAATATTTCTCAACCAACTTTGCTCATTTTTAAACCAATTAAGTAAGTGTTAAGAGAAATATTGTATCAAAAATCACACATTAGAAATTTAGAAGTTATATTTATATTAGATTAGAAGTTAAAGCCAATACTGTACTATAAGTATACTTGATTCAAATGTTATATTCATATCTTTCTTAAATGAGAATCCGCAATCACTTTATAACTATTTGCAATAAATGTATTTTTACACCAAGTTGTACAACCATTTAGGCCAGGTATTCTTGATGCTCGTTTAGTCGTTTTGGCTTGGCTTTATTTATAATTAAATTAAATAAAATTATAATTTCTTAATTCTGCTTAGGTCTATATTCTACGACAATAAACTTAATATCAAATCTTGATTTATTCTTTATAAAAAAGGTTATCGTCCAAACACGTGCCTCAGATAATATACTTTGTGTATGTGTGGATCATGCATTATGTGCATAAAACGCACGCACGTGCTTCGTGTGAGCAAATATACGATTTGTAAATTAATCACTCACTCGGTACAATTCAAATACTCGATCCGTATTTATTTGTATGTTACACCATTTTTTGTTAGATAATTTCTAACTAAAGATGAGTTGAAAGTTTTTTTAACTAAAGGTACGAGAAAAAACTTTCAACGTATCTTTAGTTAAAAAACTTTCAACGTATCTTTAGTTGGAAAATCATCAGTCAATTCCAAGTAAAAACACCATACATAAGCATGCACCTCATTGTGCAAGTAACATATACTACACCACATCACAATTATCTCACAACAGCTCAATTAATAATACCACTTTATTATGTTATTATAGTAACTTATAAGTGCGGTTACTAAGCTAGGTCCATTAATTGGTCCTAAAGACTTTGAACTAACGTTTGAATTTTGAAAATCTACTATATATACATGTATATTACTATACTATACTACTAATAAATAAGTAGATAAAGGGTCCATTTCATACCCACATAGGATTCTAATCTACTCCCCATCCATTTGTGACTTGTCCTTTATTTGAAATAACCATAAAAATATATGAAGCTAGCTTTATGACAAAAGCATGAGAGTAAAAGATTGAGAACCTTCTTAGCCCTTATTAGATGGTGTGGAAGCAACACATGTGTAGTGGGGTATCACTATGAGATAAATAAATTTTGGTTTTAACTAAGAAACTAGGATGTATGATAAGTGTTGCATCTACGTTTTTCCGTATTACAGTATGTAACATCTAATCTGATCGTATAATAATTATACTTACTATTAACAGAACTAATAACTTTCTACAAATATAGCATAAATAATTCACACGATATGAATTTTCGTAATCAAGAAATAAATAAATTTCTTCTATTAGCTTTATTATTATTTTTTTATATATATAACATTCAGCTTAAGGAGAGTAAAGTCTAAAAAAGAGGTCAAGCTTTTGGTTTATGTAGTTGGTGGGCCTCATCCATGCAATGGAGAAGCATTTATTCTTACAAAGTGTCTTAGCCAATTTTTACAAGTTTTTCACTATATTGGAGCACTAACGAGCTGAGTTAGAGAAGCATATATTCCATGAAAAAGTGTTATGATAAAAGGTTAGAAGAGAGTTTAATGTAATATATTTAACCCTTTTTTCATTTAAAATATATTTTCTTGCACCCTTTTACTTGGACAACCCTTTTATCATTATAGTGGAGAGAGCATCAATATTGACTTGCATGTGCTCCTAATCCTATATGCTACATCATTTATATTATCAATTTATCATGTATTCTTGTACATAAAATTATAGGATAAAATTATTTAAACATAGGATAAATGGTGTCATGATGATGCTTAACAGATAACTAAGTACATTTTTATGTGGTTTGATCAACATTATTGCTTTGACATATGCTATACTTTTTTTTAAAAAAATTAGGAGAAATATAAAAACATTGTCAGAGCATCAATTTTGAAATCATTCATTGTTATTAAAATAAATAAGTTTTTTGTATTAAAAGCATTTAAAGAACTGTTACACAAGTTTAATTATTGTAGATAGTTCTATTTTAATTTTAGGCTTGAAAGACTTTTTTATTGAGTCTCTCTCGTTGACCCAATAAAATGAACGAAAAAGTTTAATGAGTACTCCATAAATGAAAACTGCACCAAAATACACATAGCATGCAAAAAAAAAAAAAAAAAAAAAAAAAAAAAAAAAAAAAAAAAAAAAAAAAAAAAAACAACTATACTTTGGTATGATTAAAAAATGACCCATTTAGCTATTGTAAATTGCGATCCGATAGGGAAAAATATGGTCAACAAACAAATCTACATCAAAATTGTACGAAGTTATACTAGTATAGTACGAAAAACACAAATATATCAATGCAAAAAAAGAAGACCTGTTAACAAACTAAATAAATCGCGATAATTTAAGCAATAAAACTAATTAAAAAAACCTTAATTATAATTTAAGGATCTCATAATATTATAATAATAATGTACACAACAAAATAAAATCTCCTTCCAGGCTATCTAGATGCCTAAAAAAGCTAAGATATAATTCCATACATCTAGCTATACTAATTAATTAAGGTGATGTACCTAAGTCATCACAAAATTACAATATATTTTTATCTAATTATAATAATAACTATTTTTATATATATTTAAAAAAAACCTGACTATGTTTAATCTTATCTAAATTAACAGCCAACATTATGACGACGAATAAAAACAGCTTCCAAATCAGGAGGAGTAATAAAGAACTCCCTTTTCACGTTTAACACCTTATTCTTACACAATGCGCCACCACTCCTCTTTCGAGGGGGTGGCGGGCAAGGAAGCTTCGAGGGGATTCTCGAACCTTCCGAAGTCGGAGTCGTCGGTCCCGTCGACTCGTTTTCTTTTTCTCCATCACTTTCGATGACACTAGAACCACTACTCGTATAGATAGGCATCAGAGGAGTCCTCACGTTCACCACCGAATTCGACGATTTCTCAGAAGAAAACCCCATAATAATAATAATAATAGGTTTTTTTTTTTTGGAGGATTTTGGAAAAAGGGTTTAATTTAGAGAAAAAGAAAAAAGATGAGAGAGAAAGTAAACGCGTTTAAGAAGGAAGAGGAGGAATTGAAGAAGAAAAAGAGGAAGAGTTGAAAGGTGTTATATAAAGGAGAGGAGAGAGAAAAAGGGAACCCGAGGAAACTCGTGAGTTGAGTTTATAATTTTCCCTCCAATTTAAGGGTGGGTGCCCGAGAATTAATCTGACCGGAATTTGGAAACGGGCAGTCTACTCTATTTGACTTTACCTTCTTCTTGGCGGCATTATTATTTGTGGGTTTTAGGGATCTTCAATTGCTCTATTTCTATCAATGTCTAGTCTACTCACTTCAATTCTCTTGATTTTAGTGATTTCTTTAAATTGATTTTGGTGAATTATTTACAATCGGATCCAATCAATGAGAGTTTCTAGTGTTTAATCCAACGATGGATCATTGGTTTTGTTGATCACATAATATACTCCGTATGCTAGATTAGTAATCATCCCTCCTTTCCTTATTTACATACTACGTATTTTTTTCTAACATTTATTACTCACATAATAAAAAGAAATAGACATGTAAATAAGAAACACATGGAGTACATGCATAAGTTAGAGGATATTAAATTATTGATGTTATTATGTACGTACTCGCAATATAAATTTTGCTTTGTTTTTGAAATATGAATAAGGTATACAATTTAGTAATGTCATAGATGCATCCTAATACACTAGAGTCTCTTGTGTTTAACCAATTAACGAGGCAATGTTCATTGATTATGTTAATTATAAATAATACTCCGTATTACACTATTATGTAGATTAAGATACTGATATTACGGAGTATCAAATTTACCGTTTTTATTTTATTTTTGTGAAATACGTGTAAGTAAGAAAGGTAACAATGGAGTTTTTGAATCAGACAAACGTACAATGGATAATGTATTGAGGTTATTTATTATTGTTTCTTTATGGTGAATATGATGGCTTAGGATCCAGGCCAATGAGATCTAGTTTCTAGTTTTAAACCAACGAGGCAATGGTCATTGAGTTTGTTAATTACAAACAGCTTAGATTACTGTTATTTATGTATATTAAAATTTTAAGATATTGTTATAACGGAGTATTTGAATTTTACATTTTTTAAAAATACGTGTAAGAAAGGTAATATTGGAGTTTTCCGATTCAGACAAATGTACAATAGATAAGGTATTGGAAATATTTATTTATTTTTAATGGCGAGTAAGTCTATATATCATGTAGAGGGGTTTGTTGATATAAGTGGCATTGATAGTTCAGTTTGCATTGTAGTGTAATAAAGTCTTTCGAAATCTTATTATTGTGATTACTTTCGTGATTGGCAATACTAACCTAATAAAAGTAGGACAAAAGATAAACACGGAGAAAAATGTGTAACATATTAACTAACCATTAAATTAACCTAATGTGTAACATAACCTAATGTGTAACATACTTGATGAATTCCATTAAATTATTGAAAAACCTAATTTTACGAACGTACTTATCTACTTCTTTTTTGTTTTTTTTTTTTTAAGTAAAATATAGTGAAAAATAGGAACGAACGTACTTATCTACTTATCATCTATAGCTAAGGTAGTCAATAAAAAGATTTCTTAAGACAAATAAGAGAAAAACAAAAAAACAAAAAAAACAAAATCAGCTTCGTATAAGGTGAAGTTTATAGCATCCCCACTCCTTGGAAACTTTTCATCAGAAAAGAAAAAAGCAATAAATTATGGCAAATTTTATACTACAAGCTAAGTATAAAAAAAAAGTCAAAGGCTAGTACTGTAGAATATATCATATGTCCTTGTGAAGTTGTGAGCTATGTTGACGTTGTGAAAGTCTTCTTAAATTGTCAATTTCCAAACAATAGTTGTTGCATGCATGCATAGCATAGCAGCAATTTTGTAACATGTTCGGAAGATTAGGAATCCGATTTTTTGGGAAAGTAAAGTTCCTAAAATTGAGTATATATATAATGTGTATTAAAATGATTAATAGAGTTGTAACTAATTATTCTGAGAAATTGACACCACCAATCCTTAAGTATGTGAGTATACTTTAATTTGGTTAAACTTTGTTTTGTTGGAGTAATACACTATGTTGTGCAATGATTAGTCCTCCCCATTCCCAAACCTAGCTAGTTGTAAGAGGGTTAATGGTTTATATTTCCAATCAGCTAGAATATTCATTTTTAAATTATTAGTAGGAGTTCCTCAAAAAAAAAAAAAAAAAAAAAAAGAAAAAAAAAAAAGAGGGGTACTTTGGGATGATCGCTTAAATTGGTCTGGTGTCATTTTAACTAGAGTGGCCGAGAGTTATTCCTCAAAGTGTGTTCGAGATCATAGGCTACAAAACTAAAAGACCTAAGAGTAAGATGTCTTGGGGTGATCTCAAAAACGCTCATTCGACAATTAAGGGCCTGTTTTCTTACGTTGAAATTCAGTAAAGTTCAGTTCAGCTCAGTTCAGTTCAGTTCAGCTCATTTCAGCTCCTAATTTTCTTCTTGTTAGTTGAAACGAACACTACAAGAGGGGGGGGGTGAATTGTAGTTAATTTCCTAGTGACTACTTTTGAAAATTTAAAACAGAATATAAAAGGAACTTGACAGTGCACACACAATTTTATGAGGAAACCTTCCAGGGCTCAGCTGGAAGTAAAACCTCGACCCTTCTAAGGGATTTCAACACACAAACAATCCACTATAATAGGGCAATGATGAAATTACAAACCTATTATAATCCAGACCTTTAAATACAAGTTCCAACTAGAACTTGCAGCACGGTAAGACTCAATCCTACCCAATTCAAATCCCCTGACTTGAATCCACTCGTACTCTTACAGTACCAATAAACTCTTTATCACAAAATAATTCCTGCTGTATGTGATTATAAATCTCATACACTCTCACCCAATTACCCAATGAATTACAGTAAATATAGCGTCTAGAATATGTTAGGCAAGCTATGCATAAAACCCGAAACTAATATGACAAGATAAAGCTTGGCAAACTTACACTTTGATAAAGCTCACAAGATTTTCTTCACGCATAAACTCACAAAAATCTAAAGCAATTCTACCTCTACTATTTATACAAGTATAACTTGTATAGCAAGTAGGTTTTCAAAAGATAAAGATGTTAACTTTCCTTATCTTAAAATACGATTTTGGTAAATCATTAATCCTTTCCGAAAAATACAAGAAGATATATAGAAAAGAATAATAACGTTTTGTAACTGATTTTAGAAAAATAAATTAAAACAAAATCTTTTTCCAAAATCTATCTTTTTATATTTTTCCAATTTTATCTTTTTGCCAAATTATCTTGTCACGTCTCTAATAGATTTCATGCATATCTTATTAACATATTTAACAATAAATCTAGAAGATAAAATCTTAACTAAATTAATATCTCAATGCCGCGCTTCTGAAATTCTGAATATCTTGGGCTTCACGCAGGCCAGGAACAAGTTTCTGCTGTCACTTGGTCTCCAGTTCTCAACTGGAACTTCGCAGCCTAAGTTCCTTGTGGAACTTACTGTCTTCAGCTTACATTCTTCAAGTTCCTGTTAGGGAACATTCCTGATAAGGAATTTAGCTCTTGTTAGAGAACTCTTCTTCTATTGATTAACTTGTTAACTAAAGATTCTTCAAGTCTTCATAATATACAAGATGTTCTTCCTCTACCAAGGTCAATTTCTCCTGTACTTAAACACTTGTAAACCTTTAGTTGAGTTTGCTTTAGTTTAAGTTCATCATCATCAAAACTTATAAGCTTCAACACTTCTCTTATAAAATATTCAGTTCAGTTCAGTTCAGCTCACTTCAGCTCACTTCAACCGAGTTCAGTCAATGAGAACAGGCCCTAAGTTAATTAGGGTTGCTCTTTAGAGAAAAATTGGTCTAAAAACAAGATTAAAAAAAAATAAAAAGAAATTACCAATCATGATATACTACATATATAAAATGTAATATAAAATTAAATAATATGATGATAAACATGTACATCCAAAGTAAATTAAGGATATATATGTAATACCTATACAGTGACAGTGATTATATGCTAGTTTAGTAGTTATAACATGATTCTTGAGAAGGGTATTAATGTCATTTTTCCAATCATTGGGCAGTGACTTAAAGTCTTGCACAAGGCCTGAACTTTTTGTTTTTTCATCTTTATTCTTCTCTTTTTAAAATTAGATTAATGCACTTTTAATCTTTTGTAGTACTCACACTGTTTTTTGTTGGAAAGAAATAAAGGAGCACTAATCTAAGTTCTACGTATATACCTATAGAAAATATTAAAATACAAACATAACAGAGGGACTAAAATCACCGATTCAAACCGCGCATATATAATAATAAATATTAAAATACAAACATAATAGAGGGACTAAAATTACCTGTTGTAATATAAGAAGTATTTTCAAGGCTATATTCTAAAATAAGAAGATCGAAAAGATGATCTTGTGACAATGAAAGAGTACAGTGTGTCGTGATGCAAATCACTTACTTGAAAACGAAATTCTGGCGCAACCGGGTGCACTATTGTATTCGTCGGCACGTACGTTCCCTAAGGTTAACACACCACTTCCACACAAAGACACTTTTGGGTGGAAGGTTGGAGCCAAGTAACTTATGCTCAATATAGAGTATGTGTTTAAGCAAGCTTGTGTTTGATATGTATTTCTTGTGTGTATCAAAATCAGAAAACATCCTCCAATTTATAGAGATGAATGAAGAAGATGAAAGATCATGAAGGAATCTTCTATGAACAAAGAAGAGAAATCAGAAATATTATGGTGATTAAAAACACCATAATCAACCTCTTAAATGGGAGGCTACAAGAAATCAAACTAGAAGAGGAATCCAAGGGAACTGTTGGACTCCAACGGACACTCCCTTTTTCCAGACGTCTTCTCGCGCTCGGGCGGATCTCGCTCGATCGGGCGGCGGAACTCCAGAATTTTACGACTCTTTTCGCGCCCGACTGGACGGGTCTCGCTCGGTCGGGCGCCTATATCTGACCCTTTTAATTTCCTCTTTATTTCCAACATCTATACTAATATATTAAAAGGCGTTTATAAGAATGTCCGCGTGTCACGTAGACTCCCCTCATTACGCCACGTCATGCACTTATAATTAAAAAAAAATGCTTTCCACAAGATTTGAACACGCAACCTCTAAATTTAAAACTATGTGTTTTACCACCAAGCTAAGTTATTTTTTATGTTTTTTTTAATACATAATATTAATATGTAACAAATGACAATTCAATATGAACAATAAATTTAATTACAAAAAAATTGAGTTATAAATTACAATTTATATTAATGATCAACCCTATGTAATAACCCGGGGGATCGCCCGGGCTCAAAAACTAGTTACCTATTCCAACCGCGCATATATAATAATATAATACTCGAACTAGCTTTTTTGTTCAATAGATCATGATCATTCCCTTTAATTTTCTTGAAATAATAAACGTGCATATCATGACAAATTATTTAATGTATGTTTATGGATACAAATAAGGCAAAAGCTAATGAGCACCCCCGGGGCGTTAGATAAAAGAATTAATGTGTAAATATTAGAGTAAAATTAACATTAATTACACCGAACGATGCGTGATTTTGTCATGAATTCTTAACTTAATACCATTTCAACAAATATAATTTAACCTTAACTAACGTCCCGGGACGCTCGTTAGCAAGATCCTTTTATTTAACACAAGATAACAAAAGCAATCAATATGTCCAACGTTAACTTTACCATGAATAATAAAGTAATAAGAGTATCCAATATTGCCATATTGGTGTTGTCTTTGCCAAATTGCAAATTGTTAGAATATCGTTGAGTCGAATTCTTAATTAATCTGCTATATATTAAAAAAAAAAAAAAAAAAAAAAACTCAATTAATTTAAAAAAAAGGATTGGATGGAGATTTTAGTAAAGAATGAAGGAAACACAATAAGGATACAATAATGTGGCAACAAATCGAGGTGTGTCTTCTACAACGCCTATCCGGGGGGGCCGTGTTGATGGAGAAATTAAAAGTTAGTGACTTTGGACCTTAGTGTATGTTGCATGACTTATTACTATTATTGTATCTGTCCTTTTTAATTCTATTCCGTTTTTCTTGTTGAGTCGTTTATTTAATTTGAGTTTGTCCCATGCTACGAATATATGCTCGACAGTCTCATTAATTTCTACTCTCATCAATTTTTTGGGGTGGTCTAGTTAGGTTAAAATCTCTTACTAATAGGGAGTAATAATGTCTTTAATGAGATTTGATCCAAGAACCGCATGATTGTAAGACGCAAAATTTTTAACTATACCAACTACTAAAGTCTGCTTGCATCAAATTGTTCAAAATAGTATAAATTGAAACGTATCTAGCAAGATCTTACATGACTATATTTTTACAAAGCTATATATCATTAAAGCTAGTCAAAGTGTAACATATTAATAGTGTAAAAAACCAACTGTTATAAGTAATAAAAAAGAAGTAAGTATGTAATTAAATCACTATTCCATATACATCATTGTATATTTCTACTAAAAAAATTTCTAAGAAATTATATTAGGTCGAAAAAATTACGAAGTAAAGTACGGATGATTTTTAAAAATATAGCTTTTAAGAAACTTATTTACGGTTTTGCATTGGAATGAAACTTATTTACGAAAATACAGTTCACGTAAGCTTCGAGATACATTTGGGGTAATTTTTTTCTTTAGAGACAAACCGCTACCTCAAGTAGCCGCTACTTGAGGTAGCGGTTTGTCTTATGTACTCTAAGTAAATATACAATTAATCAATTTATAAAGGGTAAAACCGCTACCTCGATCAAGTAGCGGTTTTGGTACATAAACCGCTACTTGAGGTAGCGGTTTTACGCTGAAAAATTGAAAAAAAAAATAAATAAAACTTATCCGAGCCTACATGGATAGTAATTTCGTAATTAAGTTTCATTCTGACGCAAAAGTGTAAATAAATTTTAAAATAACCATACTTTCGTAAATCATCCGTAAAGTACAATCTTATCGTGCTTCAAAAAAAAAGTACTCCCTCCGTCCCCCATTGATAGTCACTTTTGGTAGAAAATCACGGGAATTAATAAACATAAATAAAAAGTAGCAAAAGTACATTGAAAAAATAAATTTATATTGGGTATGGAAAAATGTAAAGAGATAAAGTAATTAAAGTACATGGAAAAAGTAAAAATTTACATGGAAAAGTTAAATTTGCACAAATATTTTTGCAAATGGAAGAGAAGTTTAATAAAAAAATAATATTAATGGTACTTGAAAAAAGCAAATATGACGAACAATTTTATCACAAAAAATGGCAAAAGTGAATGGAGGAGGGAGGGAGTACAATCTTATCGGAGAACAAGTGAATTCCATTTATAGCACATCTATACTTAGTATTTAAAAACTATAACCAAGAAACTAAGAAAGACACATGTCCTCATCCATTCTATTACACTTCTCTAACCATAGTGCCACATGTCATCTTACACTATTAATTTTTTTTATACCATTTTTTTTAATTCTTTCATTAAACTTATACTTAATCTTTCATATACACTTTATCTCTTCATCTTCATCTCTCCCCTTTAATTCAACCTTTTTCTATTCTCTCTTTAATTTTAGCCCTTCCACCTTCTATTTAAGCCTTTTTTCGAATAAAGTTCCATAATTCTTATTTCTTTAATCATGTTTCCGATTACATATTATACCCTATAATGACTTACTGATATTTCTTCACTTATCTCTCAATACAATTTTATATGAATAACCCGTGCATTGCACGGGTCAGAAGGCTAGTTACTTATCAAAAAGGGAGCCTTTATAAATTTTACCTCAATAAGATTACCCTCATAAATTCAAGTTTATTTCCTTTTTCGATGGCCATAAATTCAAGATCATGACATTATTACAAGTAGCACGATTATGTGACAAAAATAAACATTTTTTTTTATAAAAAATAAGTATTCGTATGGTGGCAGTGTGGCACTACGGCAGGTCGGCAGGATCTCCGATCAAGTACTTGAGAAAAATATTGAACATAGATAGAGATATTTATGATGTAAGCATTAAATTTACTTCATGAGTTTTTACCAAATTTCTTGAGACTTTTTCTCTTGTAGGGTGACATTTGACATATGTACGAGTATGATTATATCTACGGAGTAGTGAATATTTTCGACTTCTGGTAGTTAATATTTTCTCAGAGTCTCACCGTCCAAAATCACAAATTCTCTTGTATTTCTATGGTATTTTTAGTTGGTATTAGGGTGGTTAACGAGCGCGATGCACACTGTAGATGGTCATTTAAGCCCATTTTAAGACGACTATAGTTTAAAAAAATTATACTCTCTAAATCCGTAATAATAACATTTTACAATAATATGACAATACAATCGACTCAACTAGTAATACAAGTATAATTTGTTGCTATACACAATATTTATTCGGAGCATTGAAAAACAGAATAATTAAATTTCTCAACATGAGAAACAAGCTATTTGACAAAATAATCTTTCCTCGTACTTTCTGGTAAGGCAAATAGCAATTGGTATGTAAAAAGTCAACAATACAATGACTTTGATCACTTGCTTTACGTTATGTTTGGAATTAATGGATAACCAAAAAGTCTTTGGAGACTCAAAACAAGGGAAGAAGCAACCTTAGTAGCATTAACTGATTTTTAAACACTTTCTCTAGATTTTTCTCTCTGACTTCTCTCTAGATTATTTTCCTTTCTTGTTTTTTTTTTTTTAACTTATATAGTTAACCTTTGTGAATCACTAGGGGTTGCCTTCACACCCAGGGGTGTGGAGACCTTGGGAGTTTGCTTAGGTCAAGCTATATAAGTTGTTTCATCTTTTCTTTAAACTCTTCCTTAATGGAAGAGGATAATAGTACTTTGCCTGCTATCCAACATGATTTTATGGATATCAGTCATTCTAAAAATGTTCCTATAGAAGGTCCTGCTCACAAACCTTCTTTGGGACCATTGTCATTTCGAGAAGCTGTGGCTAGCTCCACTCAATGGTTTAATGAAGCTAGAAATATTGCAATTACCTCTTTGGATTGGGAGGAGAAGGACGAAGATCTGCCTAATTCTGCTCTAGCGGTTGGTTTTTCTAATGAAACTTTGCAACGATTAAGGGAACCATGGAAACTTACACTAATGGGTAAGTGTCTTGGTATTACCATAAGACCTTCTTTTATGGCTTCCCGTGCAAAAATTATGTGGAGGGTTAGAGGTTCTTTGGAAACTATAGATGTTGGAAATAATGTATACCTCTTTCGTTTCTCTACTCTTGATGATTATGAGAGAGCTTTGTATGGAGGTCCATGGTACATCCTAGATCATTATCTAGTCTTATCCAAGTGGAAACCTAATTTCAGGTCTTCATCGACAAACTTTGATATTATGTCTGTTTGGATTAGATTTCCAGAATTACCGGTTGAATATTATGATAAGGAGGCTTTATTCCAGATTGCAAAGCGTATTGGTATTCTAATAAGGGTAGATTATGCAACTGATAAGTTATCTAGAGCAAGGTATGCACGAGTTTGCATTGAGATTAATATGTCGCAACCTTTGATAACTAAAGTATGGGTTGGTGGTGCATGGCAACAAATTCAGTATGAGAATATTCATTCTCTTTGTTTTACGTGTGGAAAGATTGGGCATGTTTCAAAAGAATGTGACCAGGTGTTGAGTCCTAAACTTCTCTCAACTCTGCATGGATCAGATGGGCCACCACCAATTTTGGCACCGTCTACAAATCCCACCTCTTCACAGGAAAAGATGCATCCTTTTCATCAGGATATTGCTAGTTCTAGTATTGCCAAATCTAATGTAGGGGCCCATTCTGATAAGCCTGATGGAATTTTAGATGACTATGGCCCATGGACTTTAGTAACTGGGTCCAAAAAGCAAAAAGGGAAAATCTAATCCAATTCTAAAAACAGCGCCAATCATCAGAATGGGAAACTCAAAGGCTTAGCTTCCAAGTTTTAAAATCATAAACAAATAAACTTGAACAATAAATCAGCTCAGAGCTCGAGGAATTTATGGCGTGTTTTAGACAAGGAAGTTTTGGAGAATGAAGAGACTCAAAATTGCACTATTCCTGCATTAACTCCACCTACCTCTTTATTGAGTAATAAAGATAGTACAAACCCTTCGATCACTGTTCTAAGTGAGATTTGTACTTCTGATAAGTTAGAGCACAGTACTGTTTCTCACCACCTGGATGTTGTGTCAGAACATAATCTTCAGCAAGATCTTTCTATTCAAGTTTTGCCTAATTTGATCTCTCCTTCCTCTTAAGTTATTGCTATAAAAGAAAACCATCCTTCTGCATTAATTCCTACGTCCTCTGCTTTTATTGCTGCTTCTTCTGAAAATAGTATTGTTGCTCTTTCTTCTCCAGTTAACTCTGTTTTACCTCCTTCAAATGGAAAACAAAAAAGTGATCGTTCCATCGTCCTTGGCTCTAACCCAGCCCCCAGTCTCCCAAGCAACTCCTTCCCTCCCTGTATGGAAACCAGTACCATCGAAATCTCATCCCATTCCCTCTCTTCCGACAATTCTGACTCCTCCACCCAGCACAACCCATCCTTCTCCGAGCTTACTCAACCTCAACTACCCACCTCCTCTAACTTCCCCTCCACTATCGGTGGTGTATCAAATTCAGAACTCAGCTTTTGCGAAGGAATGGACATACAGGACTCAACCTCCTTCAAGCACTCTTGCTCTTTTCCCTCTGAGCCCTCGTCCAATTTGCACAACAACTCGGATTCCTTCGTCGAAATCCCTTCAGACAACATCCGCCATGGCAACATTGGATGCTCTGAAGAGAAGGGAGGAGGTACTCCCTCCTTATGCGAGGATGAGCCTTTCTCTCCAATGGCCATCTCACGAGAGACTTCTAAAATTCAGACGCATGCACGAAAAAATCCCAGTCATTCCCTTGCAATGCGCAACAGAAGGTCAAGACATGGCTCTTCCGGGGTGCCCTATGGCGATTTATCAAACTCGAGGGGAAATTCTCGGGATTCAAGCTCAGTTTCTTTGTCTGGAGAGACAGTTCCGCCTTCTTCCAGCAATGAGAAGCTACATCTCCCCGATCAAAGTGGAGGATGTACACGGATTGGGGCACTGGGGACATTGGAGGGACTGGGAGGAGTTCTTCCTGCCAGTCAATCATCGCCCAGGTGATATTCCTTGTTTAACACCTCAAAAACCCATCCCTGATTTAAAAATGAAGTTAATTGTGTGGAATGTAAGAGGAGTAAACAATGATGATTTTCTATCCCATGCATGGGATTTGGTTAAGATGCATAGACCTGATATTTTGATACTTTTAGAAATAAAATGTGATGCTGGAAAGGCCTTTGATTTGATGCAACAACTAGGGTTTCATGACAAAAGGGTGATCCCTGCTAGAGGAAATAAGTCTGTTTTTTAAGTCTACTGTGGATCTGATTTTGTATGATAATGATGATCATAAATTTCATTCACTGATTAAATTCCATAATCATAAACCTGAAATTTTGATCACTGGCATGCATGCTCCTAGTGTTGCTAGGGAAAGACATGCATTTTGGAATAACTTACAACATAATCTCCCTCCATCTACTACTCCTTGGTTGGTGGTGGGTGATATGAATGAAGTAACATCCCAGGGAGAAAAACAAGGTGGAAGACCTTTTAGGTCTACTCAATGTAGGGATTATTCTAATTTTACCAATGAAGCTGGCTTGATGGATTTACACACAGTGGATAATCTTTACACTTGGGAAAATGCTAGGCATGGAAGAGCTTTGATCAGAGAAAGGCTTGATAGAGCTATTGTGAATGCAGCTTTTGTAGAGGTTTTTCCACAAGTAACTGTCACCAATCTAGTCAAAACATATTCTGATCATTGTCCTTTATTGATTAGTATGTGCCCTGAACTTTCAAAAGGCCCTTTTCCTTTTAGATGTAAGGAAGTCTGGTTACAACATAAAGATTTTAAACAATTCTTTCTTTCAAATTGGTCACAGGGCAATGAGCCTTTCCCATTCTTGCAAGGTAGACTTAACTTCCTTTCTAATGTTCCAGCATGGAATGTAAATATTTTTGGTAGTCTAAGCAAGAAGAAAAAAAATTTGCTGGCTAGACTAAATGGAATACAGATTTCTCTTTCAGCTAAAAATTCTTCTTTCTTAGTGAATCTTGAATATAGACTCCTTCAGGAATTAAATTCTATTTATAAGATGGAAAAGATTATTTGGGCACATAAAGTTGGTATCAATTGGAGGAAGTATGGGGATTACAATACGAAGTATTTTCATATTCTTGCAAAGGTTAAAAAGAGTAGAGGGAAAATTGTTGCTTTATCTGATGAAAATGGGAATCTAATTGAAGATCATGTCCTTCTTAAAGAGCTAGCTAGATCTCATTTTATCAATCTTTTCTCTAGCTCTTTTTCTTCTTCTAATTCTCTGCCTTGTTTTTGCATCACAAAACTCTCTGATTCTGATCAGGCTTCTCTTTCTGCTATCCCTTCTCTAGAGGAAGTGAAATCCAATTTGTTTAGGATGGATCCAATTAAGAGTCCTGGTCCTGATGGCATTCAACCTCTTTTCTATCAGCAATTTTGGACTGATTTAGGATCCACAATCCATGATTTCATTACCTCCATTTTTGCCTCTTCTATCATTCCTTCTGATCTCAACCATTCATATATCTCTCTGTTACCTAAAAAAGATAATCCTGGTTGTATGGGTGATTTCAGACCTATTGGGCTTTGTAATACCATTTATAAACTAGTCACAAAAATTATTTCTTCTAGGCTCAAAGGTATCCTTCATAGAGTCATAAGCCCTTTTCAAGCTAGTTTTATCCAGAATAGATGCATGGAGGATAATATAATTCTCATTAAAGAGGTTGCTCATGTTTTTCCACAAATGTAGGAAAAATAAGCATATCATGGCTCTTAAGCTTGATCTAGCTAAAGCTTATGATTGTTTGGAATGGAGCTTTATTTCTGATACTCTCAAGTGTTTTGATTTTCCTGATTCAATTATCAATCTCATCATGCATTGTGTGACTTCTACAACTATTTCTGTCTTGTGGAATGGTGAGATCACATCAGATTTTCATCCTTCAAGGGGTATTAGGCAGGGGGATCCTCTTTCTTCCTATCTTTTTGTTCTTTGCATGGAAAGATTATCTCTTTTAATAGAGGATAGTGTTCAAAAAGGGGATTGGAAACCATTAAGAATTACAAAAAACTATAGCCTTTCCCATCTCTTCTATGCTGATGATGTGTTTTTTTTTTGCACTGGAAATGTTACAAATCTCAGTGTAATGTTACATACTTTGGAGAAGTTTGGGGTTTTTTCAGGATTGAAAGTCAATGACTTAAAATCTAGCATTATTTTCCCTCCCAAAATGGATTACAATGTTAGACATCAATTGGCTGTTTTAAGCAATTTCAAGTCTAGTTGTTCTTTTGGGAAATATCTAGGTATTAACATTAGTCCTAATAAATTGAAAAAAGGTGATTATTGGGAACTAATGAATAAAACCTTAGATAAAATTAAGGGGTGGCAGGGTAAACTTTTAAATATGGCTGGCAGATGTACTCTCATCAAATCAGTGTTAAGTTCATACCCAGTTCATGCAATGCAAACCAGTCTTCTCCCTAGATCTATTCTATATGATCTTGAAAAACATTGCAAAAGATTCCTTTGGAATAGATCTGATTCAATCAGATATACTCCTAGAACCAAATGGAACAATGTCATTATTCCAACTACCCTAGGGGGTTTGGGTCTTAGGTCTTTAAAGGAGTGGAATGTTTCTTTCATGGCAAAATTAGGATGGATTTTTGTGACAAAGCCTGATAAATTATGGGTTAAAATTTTGAAAGATAAGTATGCAAGAAGAAGCAATTTACAGGATTGTATCCCCAATTCTTCTCAGTCCTTAATGTGGAGGGATATTCTTAAAGGTAGGGACCTTCTTTTTAGAGGGCTTGTCATAAGGATAGGGAATGGTGAGGATACCTTTCTTTGGTATCATCATTGGGTGGGCTCTGCACCTTTATATCAAATTATTGATTCTGAAGTTCCTATGAATAAATGTCATTGGAGAGTCTCCAATATCATCAGAAATGGAAAGTGGTACATTGATGATGTCAAATATTTGCTTCCCAATCATATCATCTCCCTTATTTTGAGCACTCCTCTTTCTGTTGTGGATTCTTCTTTTTCCTCAGATCAACTTAGGTGGGTTTTTCATGCTTCAGGTGAATTCACTATCAAATCAGCCTATTTTTCTGCCACTTATCCTACTAGAATCAATCTTCCTTTCTCTTTCAATTGGAAATCTTTCTGGAAATTGAAAGTCCCCTATAAATATAAAATGTTCATGTGGAACTGTGTCCTCTCCATCATCCCCACTGCTTCCGTGTTGGCTTCCAAAATTCCAAATTTTGATTCCAATTGTTCTAGATGTAATTCCTGTTCTGAATCCTTCATACATCTATTTAGGGACTGTCACTCTTCTATAATTTTATGGAAGATGATTTTTCAGAAGCTCAGACCTCCTCCTAAGTTTAACTATTCTCTTTTCATGAACAGTTCCTGGGCAGAATGGATATCTTTTAATTTTTGCCAGACTCCCAAATGGAAATGTATTTTTGTTATGGGAATGTGGCAGATTTGGAAGTTGAGAAATGGAATTATTTTTAATGATGAAATCTATAATTGTAACACTGTTTTTAACAGGTTTATTATAGACTACCAAATAAACTCTTTTGTCTTACAGGGAATTTGGAAAGGGAAAGAAAAAGTTTCTGAATCTGCAGGTCCATCTATAGTGAAGCCCCCTTGCTGGAAACCTCCCAAAGCAGGTTTTCTGAAATTAAATACTGATGGTGCTTGGATATCATCAGACTTAGGAGGTGGAGGTGGTGTTTTCAGAAATGCTAAGGGTGAATGGCATTTTGGGTATTCTAGCAAATACAATGCACCAAATGCTCTAAGGTGCTGAGCTTTATGCTTTAAGGAAGGGCCTGAATTATGCAAGAGCTATGCCTCTTCAGTTCCTGGAAGTGGAATCAGATGCTGAGCAAATCAGAACTTTGCTTAATAGGGAAGGTGATCATATGCATCATGAACTTGCTGCTGTTATCATAGGTGTGGCTAGGCTGCTTAACAATAGGGAAATGACTGTCATTTTCAGTACTATCCCAAGGGAATTAAATAGCCTTGCTCATTATCTGGCAAAATATGCCATGAATATGAGCTTAGGCCATGTTGATCATTTCGTCTGTCCAGTCAGCGCTGAAGCTGCCTATCTTGCTGATCTTCCTGCTTAGTTTGATCTTTCTCAGCTGTTATGTTTTTTCTTGGTTATTGTCTTATTAGAATCGGTTGTAGAACCTTTTTATTTCTATTTAGATTCAGAACTCTGCTCAAAGAATGCCTTTTGCTTATTCTAGCTTCTTTGAGCTTTAGGTTGTAATATATAGGGCAGTGCCCAAGCAATGCATGCTACCTTTTGCGTTAAAAAAAAAAACTGATTTTTACACCTTCACACGTTATCATATACTTCCTCCCTCGTCTTATAATTCCAAGTATATCCTAATGATATATACCTTCATGTCTGAAATTAATAGTCACGTTAATAAAGTAATGTTTACGATGAAACCCGACACCCTTTATACTATCCATATAAATAACTGTAGATTGAAGATCTGAAACTGAAAAAGGATAACAGATTACAGATGTAGTTGGCATACCACTTGCCACCCTAAGAGTAGACTGAGCTTAACCCAATATTTGCAATAAGCAGAATGCCATTTCCACTCAACAAAATGAAGGAACACAATTTCTCTGGAAATATTAATGTTACACAATCATTTTACTGTTTCTAGAAAAAACAAATAAAAATACTGCCATTATGTTATAATTGTTCAAAATCTTACCATATTGTTTTATGTATTCTTGATACCATGTGACAGCATCAGATAAATTAAGAAATCATCTGTATAATATACTGGAATTAATTTCCTGTCAGAAACCAGATTATTATTGAACCTGAAGTGAAAACTAATAGACAACTTCACATGCTGTGTATTACTGCTATATGATCTTCATTATTGAGGGAAAACGAGAGCTTGTGCAACAGAAAGCGACTAATTCGTTTACAAATCATACAAAGTTTAGAATCCTGATTTGCATAGTGTACTTCAACTTTGCGTTTAAATTTACAAGAACATTTGAGGGAGGAGAGGGAGAGTATACACTGAATCATATCATAACAATAACATAAAGTAAGGGATTTCAAAGAAATCTCCTATAATTTACATCCTCGAGTAACCTGCTCGTTGATCTTCATACTGCTCCATGAACGCATCATTGAACTTCTTAAAGCTCTCCATGATAGCAGGCATGTCTTCCTCAGCAGGTAGAATGGTAGTCCTCATGTGGAAAACCCTGTTATACAATGAAAATAGCTTAGTATTCAACATGTTTTTTTGGCTTTTATAAGTTTCATGGGTTTGAAGTCTTTTCTTTCCTTTTCTTTGGATAGGATGCAGAAAATTCAATAGATGCACACAAATAATCAGGGATGAAGCTCAACACTTGTTTACCCAAGTGTTCGACCTCAACCAGTAAAGAAACAAGTTAAAAGTTTTACATATAGAGTGAACAGGTTCTGTGAATTCCAAGTTCAGGTGGCCAAACTTTCCTAGGAAAGGGCACCAGATGCCTATAAAGCTATAAGTTTACAAAATTCAATTGGGAAAATGATGTTCATTTTCAAGTTTGACAGGTTCTTCCACATTGAAAAAATAGGCTAACAAACTAATTGAAGAGATTAACGATTCTGTAGATATAAACACTATCAGCATGTAGTTAATCAGAATCATTATTCGAGTATATTTCTCAGTATACCCTACTATGATAGTTAATTTAAGATGCTCGTCTGTTATATACTGACTTACTGAGAGGGCCACGTATGAGACAAGACAACAGTTTTTTTTGTTTTGTAAAATTAGGTTTTGGAGAAATAGTAAAGGATTTTAACTGTGAATTGAAACTTAAGGCTGCATAATACTATATAAAAAAATTAAAAAAAAAAACGATTGTAATGTTCCAGTACCCTTCTTTCTGCCCAAACCCTGAACCAGGAACAGTGGAGATGCCGGTGGCTTCCAAGAGCTTGAGACAGTAGAAAACATCAGGATGTTTGCCAGCATTCTTGGCGGCCTCAACAGCCTTAGGTGGCAAGCATATTTGAGGGAATGAGTACATGGCACCTGAATAAGGATTTATCTCACAGATGAATTTCTGTTCAGAAATAAATACAGGATACACAAATACACACAAAAGATGGAAATTACTCTTTACCTTCTGTGAAATTGCACACAACATTTCTACAGCTGTTAAACCCATCAGTCATTATTCGCGCTCTCTTCCTCAATGATTCCAGAATTCCTTTGCTGCAAAAATTTATGCATTTATTATATATACTCTGCATGATGGGTTTTTGTCTCCATCCTAATAAAGCCCTATACAAATTTCCTTCCTCTCAAAAAGCTTGTTAAGAAAATTGTTCTTTGATATAAGAGATTCTTCCTCTCAGTTGAAATAGTGAATAGAACAGGAAGGAGTAAAATCATCTCTTCTAACTGCTATCTAAATAAAGTGTAAACCAATTACCTCTCTTGTTCAAATTTAAGATAAGAGATATCCCCAGGCTTTGGTGGATTGACCATCAATCCTAACTGTCAAAGGGAAAAAGAACAATGATTTTGTGCATACAGAATCCAAAACCTTGCCTAAGGAAAAACAAGAGTATCCAAAACTGCAAAAAAGTTTGAGAAACTTACAAATATTTGCCCTGGTACATTCGGACTTAGTGCAATTGAGGCAATCTTGTATATTTCATCAACTGACTGCAATGGAGACCAACAACATCAGATGACGTATACAATTTCCGATCCATTCATATGAAGCAACCAAACAGTAGCTTACTTGCTTTCTACTTGAGCATAAATTTTTGAAAATATTTCCACTTGCAATCAATGAGAAAATGACTGACTGAACATTTTTGGTAACTAAAGGGTGCTCCTCAGCCATAGCTATGCAGATTGTTCATGAAGTGCATGCCAAAAACACCACTAGCAAAAAACTGGAGATTATTCGTGACTGCTAAGGATTTTTATCAGACCCATCTTTTTTCAAAACAAAAGAATAAAAGAGGGCTTTTTTGCTTTATTTCAATTTTTGTAATATGAGGTATGTAAAGTCACTAGTTATACAGAGTTGCGAGAACTGAGGTCTGTGAGCTGTGAAGTCATTATTTCTGATTTTTCATGCCACCAAGAAATAAATTATAAATAAAGAAAAGATAATTCCATCAAAAAGCATAAAATTTGGGACAAAGACAAACCTTCTGAGGAATGTTTGTCATCTCAAAGTATCCACCCCTCTGTCCACATTCACCCCAATATCCTTTTGATACTGTGTGGAAAGACACAAGCTGGAGATCCTTGTTCATTGGTGGGCCCATGTCCATTAAAACCTTCCAGAAAAGGAAATTAGGTAAGTTTAAATTCTTCAAGGAAAGATAAATGAACCTGAACCATATTTTACCAAGCACTGAAATATTCTGTATGAGTGTATGACATACCTTTCTTGCACTTACAAAGGGGCGCTCATCTTGGTATATGTTTTGTTGATATACTTCATCAGCCATAAGCACCAACTTTTCTTGAATACAGAAATTCACTATTTCTTGTAAGTTGGGTACACTAAGGCATTGTCCAGTAGGATTTCCAGGGTTAATAATAACCATTGCACGTACCTGACCAGCATGAAAGTTAATAATAAGATCCATTATCTTGCAAAAACAATGACCAAATTGAAAAACTAAAAAAAAAAAAAGAAAAAAGAAAGAGAAGTTCACATATATGTTACATTAGGTACATAGAACCAGAATGTAAGATTAGTATGCCATCATAAGCCAAGATAATTGTACGGAGGAGTAGTACTTAGAGCACATATTCCAATAACAGTACATCAGTGATGACCTCAACTTAAAATCTTGGCATTCCAAAAACTAATCGGTATTTATCGACTAGCAAAAGAGGATAAACCATAAACTTTTGGGAATAACCACACATTAAATACAACTTTGCTACAATTTTCTTTCTGAAACTATAAGCGGTTTTCTATATATCAAAATATCATGATTCAGGAGAGCATACTTTTATTCCTTTGAATGTGGCTTGTCGTATTGCATCACGGAGATTATTGATATCAAGGCCCCAGTTTGCAGTCTCCTCCAGATAATATGGGACAAGAGAACCACCCAATAATGATATTGAAGCAGAATAAAGTGGGTATTGTGGAACAGGAACTAGGATCTGAAAGAAAGATAGATCAATAAGGCAATAATGACCAGAGATCAACACTTCTACTAAAATAAAGGGAAAATATCGGCAAGTAAAAGAAAAAAAGGATCATAGGAGACTTACCCCATCACTTTGGCCTCCAATGACAGCATTCAAAATTTGCATCACTCCCTTGCTAGCACCATCAGTTAGGAAAATGAGTTCAGGATCACTGGAAATCAGGCAGAAACAACATTAGTCATAGTCAACAAGCAAACTGAGACATATTGAGGCTCAAGTACTGGATGATCAATAACATTGCCATGAGAAACATGCAACAAATCACCTTGGATACCCATCCCGCCTTTCAATAAACTCTGCAATCTCTTTCCTTACGCCAGGAATGCCTCTTGAATCACTGTAAGCACCTAATTCAATATACAATAACAAATGTTACACATATCCCATTTCATGAGCTATAGTATAACTTGGCATAAAAAATTGCATTTTTTGTAAGGTTCTGAAAGCATCTAGAGACTGATAAAATAAGGGAGGTGAACAAATGTAAGGTATTATGAAAGATGAAGTTGACAATGAAATATTAAATAAGAGAGGTGAACAAATGTTAAGTAATAAAAGACGCATATGCAGAAAGCAAAGAAAACAAAGTATAAAGTGATATATCTAACAGAAAGAACATTTGTTACATGAAAAAGAGGTAAAGTTGGGATTTTAGGGTGGGGGTACATTTACATGAATCAGCAAGGTATTGGGATTGCAGACAATAGTATAAGTGTATAGTTGTAGACAGCCTACAAAATCAGAAAGACAAAACGGCGACAAGGAGAAACAGCAGTCAGCCAAAAATATAAATAGATATTGATGTATCAACGGATTTACTAATCTAGCATGAATGCAGATTGACTGAGCCAATCCAGCAACATAATGGATAACAGCAGAGTCATCAATATTTTCACAGTGAAAGCAAATAGACCCAAACGTCTAATAGATACTTCTCTTCTTTCATGAGCTGCCTTTGGGTGATGTATGCAAATTGACTTCATATTATATTAACAAAGTAATGTAAATCCCATTATTGGTACAATCTAGGATGGTCAGATGCAGGCAACCTCATTAGATAAGAATATAGATGCAAACATGTAATAAAATTTCATATTTTTGTAGCAATTCTGGCATGTCACTATATCAGTAAGAGGATATAAAAGTTAAAAATGTACCTAGACCGCCTGAAGTCATAGAAAGGTAATGCTTAGCCCTTGCAATTGCATCAGCTGGGAATACAATTCCAACATTAGGATCATCAAGTAGGAATGGAGCTTGACACAAAGCAACCACCTGGAAGAATACGCTTTTCAAAGTTAATACCCAAACTTAAATACCGAACCACAAAGTGATGTGAGACTAATATAACTCCTATTTTGTAAAACCTGGCGCGGGAATGTCAATGGTTTCTGCCCTAATGCATGAGGATTTCCAACATTTGTGAAGATGATCTGCATGGGTATATGAATAGTCAGAAAATAAGACAAGATTTGAGTGCGACAGAGCACTAAACTATAATATCTAGAAAGAAAATTATGCAGAAGAATTAACTCAAGACATGGTTCATCACTGAGGTATATGCTTTGTAACTAATCACAAGATTAGCTATGTTTTTTCAGCTGTATAACATGTCATCAAGCAAAAGGCCAGTCTTCAAGGCTTGTCATTTAAAATAGTAAGTACAATAGAATAAATCATTCAATACCAGGAGGTGCAATATCAAGTAACAAGAGAAACAGAACACTCAAAGCAGTGTTATCACGCCCAGAACAAAAGAGAGATTGTTCATATTTTTCTTCACAAATGATATAAATGTGTATGAAAGGATTAAATAGATGAAGAATCCAATCTCAAATCCCAACAGAAAAATCACACTTCAGGTAGGGGTCTCGACAAGCCCAAAGAATGGAGTAAAAAAACATTATTCCATTTACCTTCTTCCCTTCTTTCTGGAGCTCAGAAGCTCGAAGATACAGCTCACCCCTAACAGCATATTGGCACTTTTTCACATTTTCATTCAATCCCTCATAGTCTAGTCCCTTCGACATTTTAGCCAAAACTCAAGCTGATATTGTCCCTCAAGTAAAAAAAGAGAGACTAAACAGCACCAAGTAATATGAGCTCAGATCATAAACCTGAAATTCAAATGTGGTAATCATATTAGATACAAAAAAAAAAAGGCATTACACAAGCAATAACAACACAGGTTTTATTACATACATCAAAGACTAGGCAAATATACAGTTAAACATTTCTTTCCATGCAACTTTTCTACAAACTGCAGACTCCATTAGACACATTCTCATGCTTGATCACCACTGTTCTCTAGCCAAATAAAACATTTAAATCAAGCAGCTTTTCAGTCATCCTAATCATCAGAGTTATCTACTTCAAAAAATTCGAATAACTGAAAACAAATTGATAACACTATGCCAAAATAAACTTATTTAAGGGCTATAGAATCAGAGCAGTGGGCTTGTTCGCCATCGTTTTTTGTTTTCAGTTTTCTGATTTTATAAAAACAAAAAAAACCAAAAAAGAAACTAGGAAAAAAATTGTTTCTACTTGTTGTCAATTTTCAAAATTATCATGATCTTAATAAGTTTGACCAATTATCGATTCATTATACCTCCGTTACAGGTTATGTGCAACGATTTGACATAAAGCAGAGAGGAAAAATGTCTAATAGTTGCACATAACCTGTAACGGAAGTAGTATGACATATATCATATGTTTTTGGAAAAAAAAAAAAAAAAACAGAAAACTACAGTGATATTGAACGGACCCAATTACAGCATCAATTTCTGAAATAGCAAGCAAATAAAAAATAATGACAGCAAAAATTCACGATGCGGGTTACACTAATCATCCTCTTTTGAATAACAAATCATCAATTCCATGTTTCATCAATCATAAACAAATATCATTAAGTTCTAATAATAAAACCATAATCAACTAATACAGCCAACAAACCCACATAAATTGTATAATCATGTAATTAATCACTAAAATCAATCACTTAAAAGCAAATTAAAGAATTAATTTCAACTGGGTAATCATGCATTTCAATACTCAACAAATAAACAAATGAAAAAAACAAAAAATCCATCATTGCTTCAACCCCAACACCCAGAAAATCACCATTAATCATATAATATGAATATCTTCACTAAAAAATTTCCCAGATTATTCATAAAGATCCTTTTTTTAAAAACAAAATTAAAGGAAATAGGCCTGCAAATTAGAGAAGAAGTGGGATACCTGAGAGTTCTTGCTTAGAGTGAAGTAGCCTAAAAACTTGGGGCTCGTCTACTGTTGAGATATTACAAATGGGAAAATGCACGAAAAGAAAATAAGGATATTCCTTTTATTTATTAAGTAGGAAAAGTAAAATTTACTTTTTTTTTTTTTTTTTTTTTTTTTTTTTTTTTTTTTTTGCAACACTTTAATTTTCACATAATCATATACGGTAAAAAATGGTTAAACTTGACCCAACTTATATTTCTAAGGTATCAATTTATAAATTTTTTAATTATTGTGGAAAAAAATTAAGTAATGTACAGAGTACAATATTAAATAATTAATGTAAAAATATTACAAGTATTAAGAAACGAAAATACTTGATAGATAAATAAAATTGGATTTCACTGTCAAAATTAAGGAATAAAAAACTACGGAATAAAATTTAGCATCAAATAGTGTCAGGTGGCAACAAGGAGGGTAATGATAAGACCACAACCACCCAAAATGTTTAGAGATAATTATATAATTTATGTTGATTTATATTCGTTTTGGTTGATTTTTTTGTACAATGTTTTTCAATGAAGGAGGGGAATTGGAATTACGAAGAGATAAAGTTGAAAGAGGGAAGTGTGGTGTAGCTTGAAGCTACAAAAAGTTTCTTGGCGGATATTGAAACTTGTTTTGCTACAAGGTTTATCCATTTTGGGACACAAAATAATTGTATGGTATTTAGTGATTTGCAAAGACATTTTGTGTGCTTCTAGGCTTCTAGCTATGTTGTTAAAATTTCTTAGTTTTGATGTTTGGTCCACGTATATTAATGCAACTTTAACTTTAATATCACCATCGTTCTTAGTTCTTACGATTTTTTGTAGTGTGGACAGCTTGACACTATTATTATTATTATTATTATTATTATTATTATTATTATTATTACTTATTACTTATTATTATTATTATTATTATTAATTTATTATTATTATTATTTCCCCTCAAAAAATTTTTATTATTATTATTATTATTATTATAGACAAACTTATACAACCTATAAAAAGTGAGTGGGAAGCCGAGATACAATCCAGGCCCCCACGTACTCCTCTAACTATCGCAAATCATATCCTAGTGAAAATATGAGAAGTAGCATGAGTCCCAATGTCCTGAGTCGTTGAGAACTTTTGAACCCGTTTCAGCAACACAACAACCTCTTTCTCTAACTCCCCAAGTGAAGAAAAAGAAAAGGGAAAGAAACCATATCTGATTGCTCGACAACTAGATTCGTACTTGATCCGCTTTTGATGAACCACATCAGTCAGAACCTGTCCAGGAACAAAGTCTGATAACCCAGATTGAGTCAAATTAAAGGAGAAGACACTCTTAAGTCAACACAGACATCACAACCACGATCCCAGGAATAAAGTAACACATCTGCATGTCAAAGGGCCTCGTCGTTGCCTCCATAACCTCCTTTCTAGCTTAAATCCCAGATCGATAGCAAACATCAACTAGGGTATCCTGAACAACATTATGTCGATGTTTAAGACCCACAATACTAGCACACGACACCGCGTGATCACCAAAAATATCCTCAGGAAAAACCTTTGAACAAAGAGAGCACAACGTTGAGACAAAACAATGAAACACCCAACTGGTAGCACAACTCACATCGGTAAGTCTTTGCGTTCGTCTAACCCAACCCTGGTAGGTTGTCGTACACCTGTCAAAAATAAATTCCTAACAAAACCAACTAACAATGTAGTAGGGTAAGTAGGGTCGAATCCACAGAGAGATGACTATTTAATCTAGCTTTCAAGGTACGGAGAAACTAAACTATGTCGCAAAATTGGGATGAAAATATAGTCTAAATTAAAAGAGGGAAAAAATAATTAATAAAAAGACTCTAAAAGTTCACCATGCTTATAGCTCTAAATCTATCAAATATCAATAACAATTCAATCAATCAATTATCTAGAGCAATTGCTAAGCCTACGGTCGTGTCTTAACGCTCTCAATTCAACATATGCAGTACGGTCGCTAACATAATCAGAATTGCTAATTGTAGGGAAGCCTCTAAAAGTAAGATCTTCGATTCAAACTCTTATTAACAAGAATTAATCAAACAATTGATCAGGTTGCAAGATTAATAAGAAAACACTATCAATTAGAGATATCAATAATCAAATCATAAATAATATCAATCAAGAATTAAAGTATAAACATGGATTCCCAAACCCTAGAAATTAAACTACTCAAACATGAAAGAAATAATAAAAACTAAATCTAATGAAGAAAGCATAATTAAAAGCAAGAAAAAAAGAAATAAAATACCTCAATGAAAAAAAATTAATAAACCCAAGAATCATCCATGGAAGAATCCATGGAGATGCCATGAGAAACTAGGATTCAAGAGAAAACTCAAAAGAACGTAAAAATAAAAAGTATAAAAAGGCCTAAGGGAAAAATAATGTCCCTTGGAGTATTTATATTATCCTAAAACTAATCTAAAAATAATTAAAGAAAAGTAAAATAAAAATTACACAAGTTGTCAAACGATTGGACGATAGAAGATGACGTGGCACGAAGATGCTCGATGGAATCGAGGGCCAAGCAAAAGACGTGCTACGATGCCCCTTGCTTGCTGCTTTCGTGGGTAAACTGGAGCTATAGCTCCCTGGTCAAGTGAGCTCTCGCTCGGGGCTGCAATTGCTCGAGGCCTATGCGAGCTACCTTGCGAGCTCTCGCTCGGGGCTACTGGGCATTGTGTCAACTTCACAGGCTTGTAACTTCTGATTTATACGTTGTATATAGGCATGTGACCTACTGTTGGAAATATCTTCAAGTCTAGTTTCCAACGCAACTTGAATCACTTCAATCCAATTTGTATAACTCAAGTTATGATCAAAAGAGTGAGCAAAGGTCAGTTTTGCCACTTTGTAAAACATCGTTTTACTTCATTTCTAGCTCTAATTCAATTCCGAAAGATGCATAGCAACCCTTGTGGATGTTATATTCATTCCTTATGCATATAAATCTCAAAATAATATTGCACAAATATATATCCTTCATTGAACAACCTCGATTCATCGACTTTTCATCCTTTCATTGTCCTATTCAACTCCAAACACTACGAAAGCGTCCAAATGTCTATCAAATCACCTGAAACATTAAGAAAAACACAAACGGAGCGTAATAGAGTACAAAATAAACAACTTATGTATTTACGACCTAAAAAGCAACAAAAGACCTAAAAGCTACTATAAACTTAGCATAAATGTGCCTATAAATCCTATATAAATGTGATTCATCAAACCCCGAAATAGGGACCGCGTGAAGCCAAGCAGAGGTGTGATCTCACTGCTACGATTTCTTCTATGTTGATTGTCGAAGATATAAAGAAAAGGTGGATTCTGCAGAAGCGGTAATCTTTGTGAAATATACATTTGCCAATTTCTTCATGAGTTTTAGGGTAGCGGTAAAGATGGGCACGGGCCGTGCCGGCACGCGGGCGGCACGGGCCCGGCACGACTCCGGCACGGCCCGGCACGGGCACGGTGGCCGGCACGGCGGCACGCCGGCGTGCCGTGGGCCGTGCCGTGAACACCTTTTTTGGGACCGGCACGGGCACGGCCCGTGGCACGGCGGGCGGCACGGTGGCCGGCACGTGGGCCGGCACGCCGGCACGACCCGCCGGCACGGCACGTGGCACGGCCCGGCACGGCCAGGCACGGCTCGGCACGGCCCGTGCCACTAGCCGTTGGAATATGGCCGTTTATGGCCGTTTTCCAACAGCTATAAACGGCCATATTTTCCACCCCATTTCCCACCCAAATCCCCTATAAATACCTCATATTTTCCTCCAAAATTTTCACAATTCATCAACTCATCTCTTCTCTCTTATTCTCTAATTTTCTTACTCCCAAATTCTCAATTCTCAAATTTCTAAAAAACATACAATCTTCCTCTCTTTTGTGAAAAGAAAAAAAAAATTCCTACTCTCTTATAAATTTTACATTTTTACTATTATTACTTGTACTAGTCTACTACCAAAAAAAAAAAAAAAAAAAAATTGTTATATTTACATTCGGGAAATTAAAAATTCGGGAAATTATAAATTTGGGAAAGCATTGAAGCGTCATTGTAAGATCTAACTTAACTTTATTTTAATTTGTTATTGTTATTGTTATTGTTATTGTTACTATTATTGTTATTATTATTAATTTATTATCATTATTATTATTATTATTATTATTATTATTATTATTATTATTATTGGAACTACTTAATTATATAAAAACTACTTTCTATTTTAATTGTGGGTTATTTGGATTGTTGAAATCTGTCTAAGGCGGGATTTGGGCTCTGGACAACGTCGCTCCTAACCTCTCCTACCTGGGATCTCATTGATCCAAGTAATCTACTATTATTATAATTATTTTTGAAAATTTAATTTATATAAAAACTACTTACTAATTAATTCTCATTGATCTCATTGTTGTTAATTGTTACTTTGTTATTGTTAGTTGTGTTATTATTATTAATTAATCATGGCATCAAACCCGAACGTTTCCTCCTCCTCTAGAAAAGCCAAGTCAACACGTAGGGAATCACCAAACCCAAACACTTCAATGTCTATGCCCCCCCCTAACATGCCCTTTCCCTCTCCTAACATGCCCTTTCCAAACACTTCCACCCCTTTCTTTCATCCCCAAAACACGGGAGGGCAAGAACAAATGGATGATATGGCTCCTTGGACCCAATTTCAACAAACCCAATTTCAACAATATGAATTTCCTTTTCCTCCTCCTCCTCCTTCCCAAGGTAGCCAAACACAAGCTTCCGGGTCGAGTGAACCATCCACCCATAATCCTAACATATTAGAGTGGTGTACCGAAGAGGATTTTGCTCAAACCAAAAGAAAGAGTGGATGTTGGGTACATTATCAATTAAGTAAAGATGGAAAAAAATGCAAGTGTCGGACTTGTGGTAAAATTTTCTCGGCCGATACCAAGGGAGGGACGGGACACCTTACTAGGCATACAAAAAAATGTGGTGGACCATCTAGTGATCCAACCCAACCTAAAATTTCTCAATTCCATCCACAAGGTTTCATTTACAATTACGATAGAGATAGGGATGAACTTGGGAGAATGCTTGTACATGCAGAACAACCTTTTCTTTTCGCCGAAAATGATGCCTTCAACAACTATATTAACCGAGCACTACAACCAAAACACAAAAAAATGTCCCGAAAAACCGTTCGATCTGCTGCCATGAAGACTTATCTAGAGTACAAATTGAAATTAGTAAATGAATTAGCTAATCTTCCTTGTAGAGTTTCTTTAACCGCCGATGCATGGGATGGTGGGTACGGACTTCACTATTTATGTGTTACTTGTCATTGGTTAGATAATGAGTGGATGTTACAAAAACGCATCATTCATTTCAAAATGCTTGAATACCCTCATACCGGTCTTAACATTTCACATCATTTAATGGAAGCTATTGATGCATATAGTCTTAGGGATAAAATCATGTCTATGACTTTCGATAACGCAACTTCTATGACATATAGTGCGAATTTGGTTAAACCCCAATTAACCGATTTAGTATTAGATGGAGAAGCACTTCATGTTAGATGCATTTGTCATGTTCTTAACTTGTGTGTGAAGGATGGAACACAAGCAATTGGTCCATTTTATCACAAAATAAGGAATGCTATTTGCACTATTAATAGCTCTAACATGAGATATCAAGAATGGAAAGGTTTTTGCAGGCAACAACGGATAAAAACCATAAAAATAGCACCGGATTGTCCAACTAGGTGGAACTCCACCTATGAAATGTTGAGTCGGGCAATCGAGTACAAGGTTCATTTAACACTTTTTTATAATATGAAATATCCACAAAATGCTTTACTTGAAGATGATTGGGCTAATTGTGAAAAATATATGCAGTTTTTACAATTACTATATGGTATGACACATTGTTTTTCTTCTGTATATAATCCTTGTGCTCATTCTTTTCTTAGCAATGCATGTTTACTTGCACAACTTTTTGCGGAACACCGATCACAACACGTTTATCGTGGATATCTTCCATCCATGGAGGATAAATGGCGTAAATATTACACCAATATTCCTAAGATTTATATTTTTGCTTCTATTTTAGATCCTAGACAAAAATATGATGGCACCTTTTTATTAATTGATATTTATTATAGTAACATGAATTTTGAAGATGATGTTGAAACTTTTAAAAATAAGGTGACGGATGAGTTTTTTAATTTATATAATGTTTATGAAAGTAAATATGGAACCGTGTCTCGATTTGCCCCTTCTCAAACATCCAAAAATGTAAGTAAACGGGCCAAAGGTTTATTTGCACAAGCTGCTAACTTGATGTCTAAGTATTCAGGTACAGAATCATCATCATCTAGGAGAACACAAAGCGATGTTTCGGAGTTGCAAATGTACTTAAGTTACGACTTCATGAAAGGCATGGACGACGAAGAGAAGTTTGGCCTCGACATCCTCGATTGGTGGAAATCACAAGCCGTGAAACATCCAATTTTGTCGGCAATGGCTCGTGATATTTTTGCTATCCAAGTCTCCTCCGTTGCTTCCGAAAGAGCTTTTAGTGCGTCGGGAAGAGTTCTAGACGATAGAAGAACAAGACTAAAACCCGAAACACTTGAAATGTGTGTTTGCTTCAAGGATTGGTTGGATGCCGAAACACGTTCTCAAGATCGTACTTATGCACAAAACGACGACGATGAAGGAACGTCGACTTCTTTTAGTTCTCATACTTCTCAATCCACTCAATTGGCGGATGACCTTGAACCTCTAGGAGACGAAGACGAAGATGAAGACGAAGGCGAAGACGAAGACGACCAATAATAATTACATGATTACATATTTACATTATACAATATTGTATTCTTTTTGTATTATCGAACTTCGTATTCCGTATAATAAATGAAGTTATTCAATATTCATACACTATTGTACGATTTTTAATTATCATTACTTATTTTGTAATTTTGTATTATTAAATTATCGTACATTCGTACCGGCTACCGTCATATAATAAAATAAGTTATTCTTCAATTTTTTATGTTTTCGGATTATCGCACTCGTATTTTTTTTTTTTTATATGCATTTTTATTTTTAATTCGTTTTTTTTTAACATTTTTTTTTTAAAAAAAAAAAAAAATATCAAGAGGCACGGTTTGGCCCGCGGCACGGCACGGCACGGCCCGTTAGGCACGTGGGTCGTGCCGTGCCGTGGGCCGGGGTGTGCCAATTGCCGGCACGGCACGGCACGGCCCGCCGTAGAACCGGCACGGCACGGCACGGCACGGTCACCACCCCGGCACGGCCAGGCACGGCCCGCGGCGGCACGGGCACGGCCCGTGCCCATGTTTAGGTAGCGGTCTCATTAGGATTACTCAAAATATCATACTCCACCGTTCGATTAAACGAACTTAATTCCTCTTTAAAGGCTCGACCAAGACCAACAATGCCAGTATGCCGTTGAAGCTTTTGTCTGCAACCCATTAGACTGTAATCGAGAAGCAAAAAAAATCATAATGATGAATATCACTTGCAGGAAAAACTACAAGCTCTCCAAACGCAAATGGTAAGGTGGCAAGCTGCCACTGCCAATCGCCAAACCCAGGCCTCGAAGGCCCGAAGCATTAACAATACGCTCCAAGGAAGATCGAAAAGCCTCATCGAATGTGTTTTGGGTAAAATTACCCTGCCACGTGGCGGCCTGAGAGCACGACACGTGTCAACCCATTATTAGGACACTTGTCCTTGCCATGTAGGTCTATGCAAAGGCCAATTGAGAAGTGACACGTGGACACCACTGTCACACCAAGGAATGACGGCTTTCAAAGCCCAATTCCCCATGACTTGTCATAGCCCACCAACTCTAGGTCACATGACCTAGAGTAAGGGCACATTTTCCCATGACCCTATAAATAGGGAGAGATTCCCCTTTTTTGGGGGCAAGAGTTGATTCAATCATTTATTGCATCACCTACATTCTCTCAAACATCAGAGAAAGCACCTGATCTCGGGATCTGTAAAGATCTCACCTTTATTTCCGCACCTTTTTACTCTCCTGCGCGTTCTAACTTGACCGTCGGAGGCGGAACTCCAACCAACAGGAGTTTCCGTTGTTTTGCAGGTACAGGCCGCGACGGACCAGTCTTCGAGCTGTAACTCTCCCGAGGGACTAAAAACACCCAAAACATTTGGCGCCGTCTGTGGGGAGAGTACCTCAAGATGGTTCAAGAGTCTGTACCACATTCTGATCCTACCAACCTGCCACCGGTTATCCAACCGGAAGGCCAAGAAAATCCGCAACCGGTTCCTCGACCGGAAAGCTCTGGTATTCCTCCTCCAAACAGTCGCCCCCAACCAGAGGTTGTCACTGAGGATGAGGATGATGATGATGATGAAGTGGAGACATATATAGCCAAGGATGGCTCCTTTGTCTCAAGATACAGACGTTCCAGAGACCAGCTGGAACGGAACTTTGACCAGGCGGGTCCAAGCAAAAGGCCCCCTGGAAAATCAGAAGGGAAAGCCCCCAAGAGCAGGGGGGACACCCCAGTCACTCGGGAGGAACTCTTGAAGTTCATGAACTCCTTCAAGGGTGAAATCAAAGAAATGATCAGCAAAGGCAAGGTTGGTTCTAGCAAGAGCCACCCGACCAAGAAGACTTCCTCTTCTGCAAGGATGAAGCCAGTCAGGGATAGGCAGCCGACTCCCCATCCAAAGGAGAAGGCAGCCGCACGACTTGACTGGACTAAGATCCTCCTGCCCACTGGGCCTTTGAGGAACATCCGGCATGATCATCCGGAACCCAGCAAAAGATCATTTCCTGACGCTCGGCACATCATCGAGCGAAGAAGACATCAACAGCTGTCTGAGTCAGCCTCAACCTCGAACTTTCCAGATAGCTTCAAGGAAACCTCTGTAAGGAACTCACTGTCCTTACATGAGAGTGGAACTGGTGGCAAGTCCGCTCAGCTTGGTCCCCAACTGATTGGACACGCCCCACCTGCGCCTCAGGCGCCATATGGTCAGTATAACCTTCAATTCATGCAGCCGGCCCCTTTTGGAGGTCAGGCAGCATATGTCCAGCCTCTGGACTGGCAGCTTCGTCTGCTTAGACTTGGTGAACAACCTTCTGCGTTCACCAGGGAGATAACCGAGGCGGTTCAACCTGCCAAGGTTAATAATGTGTTGGTTGGTACCTATGACGGTACCGCCAACCCAGAAGACCACCTCATGGCGTACACTAACCTCATGTATTTACAGGGGTTGGATGATGCCACCTGGTGCCGTTGCTTCCCGGCCACATTGAAGGGCATTGCCCAGCAATGGTTTGGCAATCTGCCAGCCGGATCCATTGATAGCTTCAGGAAGCTAGCCTTCTTGTTCGCTTCCAACTTCTCAATGAACATCCCTGCAAAGAAAACAAGTCTTGACTTGAGCACCATCAAGCAGGGTGAGAAGGAGGGCCTTCGCTCATACGTCAGGCGGTTCAACCTGACCCGGATTCAAATCCAGGGGTTGTCTGAGGATGTAGCTTTCACATACTTCTTTAAGGGTCTGAAAGACGGGTCAACATTTAAGTTCGACCTGGTCAGGAAAGGGGCATTCACCCTACAGGCGGCATTAAGGGAGGCCGAAAGCTTTATACAAGCGACCGACCTCTGCTCGTCTGGAAATCAGTCGGACCCTAAGAAGTCCGACAAACCAAAAGACAGTCGGCCTAGCCAGCCGGCCAAAAAGAAGGAAGAGAGCAAGAAAAGAAAAGAAATCTGGGTGGTGGAAGACTCAGATCAACCGTCCCGGAAGAAAAAGAAAGAGTTTAAACCGTACGTCCCCAAGTACGAGTTTAACAAGGATTGCAACTCCATTTTCATGGAGATCAAGGATAGGCTATCCCTTGAGAAGCCGAATCCTATGAAGAGTTCCCTCCAGAAGCGGAACAAAAATAAATTTTGCCAATTCCATGAGGAAGTCGGCCACGATACCAATGACTGCTTTTGTTTACAAAGGGCGTTGGATCGTCTGGCGGACCAGGGGATGTTGAAATCTTACATCTCCAAGTCCAAGGGGAAGAATCCAGGACAGGCGTCAAAGGCCGTCCAGCCTACTAGTAGTACGGACACTGATAAAGATCCGGTCTACACCATAGCAGGTGGATTCTCCTGCGGAGGCCCAACTATTCGGGGCACCAAGAGCCATCTGAGGCAGATGGACTCGGCTGTTAATGAGGAGCAGGCGTCTGCTAGCAGCACCTTTCCTGATGTCCTGATTACTGAGAAGGACAGGGGCAGGGTTCGCCGCCCGCATGACGATCCGGTTGTCATTGAATGCAAAGTCACCAACCAGCTGGTTGGACGAATACTTATAGACACCGGTAGCTCCTCATACATCATCAGTTACAAGTGCTTGCAAAAGCTTAAGTATAAGCCCAGCAGCATGCACCCGGTGTCCCACCCCCTGGTTGGTTTTGGGGGTGGAATGGTGTACCCAGCCGGTCGAATTGACTTACCCATCCGACTGGGAGAAAAAGGAGAAGGGCGACACTTGGTCGTCAAGTTCTTGGTCGTTAAGGAATTAACCGCCTATAACATTATTTTAGGACGGCCCACCCTCAACGAAGCCAAGGCTGTAATCATCCCTTCGCTCATGCTGATCAAGTATGAAAAGGATGATGGCTCTGTTGGTTCCTTGAATGGGGATCAGAAAACGGCCCGGGAGTGCTATCTCTCGGCTGTCAAAGATACAGTGGCCCCAGATGGTCAGGGGAAGAAACCAATAGACCTTGACGAAGTCAAGGACGCCAGCCAAGCCCCACCAGCAGCCGGAAATAAGAGAAAAATGACCCAGCTTGTGGAGGTGAAGAAAGAAAAGCAATAGCAATCACTGACCGGAGAGCGGTCAGATGAGCTCCGTCCGCAGCCGGCTGGTGAGCATATCGATCTCGCTCTGGATGACTCTCGTCCGGATCGAACTGTAAAGGTTGGGCCGGCTGCTTATGCTAAGTTGGGTGTAGACTTACATCTTCTGCTGAAAGAGTTCAAAGACATTTTTGCCTTTGAAGTGGAGGAGATGCCAGGCATCAGTCCGGATCTCGCTGTCCACAAACTCGCCGTGGATCCAAAGAGAAAGCCTATCCGGCAAAAGAAAAGAAACCACGGCGAGGAGAGAAGTCAGGCGGCAGGCGCCGAAGTGAAAAAATTGTTGGACGCTGGGTTCATTCGGCCATGTAACTTCCCTGATTGGGTTGCAAATGTGGTGCTTGTGAAGAAGCCGAATGGTACCTGGCGCATGTGTGTTGACTATACGGACCTCAACAAGGCATGTCCCAAGGACAGCTATCCTCTTCCAAAGATCGACAGCCTTGTCGACTCTACAGCCGGTCATGCCTTGATGAGTTTCATGGATGCCTTCTCGGGTTTCCATCAGATCCCCCTGTGGAAGAAAGATCAAGAGAAGACGGTCTTCGTCACTGATCAGGGGTTGTTCTGTTATACGGTGATGCCGTTTGGTTTGAAGAATGCGCCTGCTACTTTCCAACGAATGATTAACACGGTTTTCATAAATCAAATTGGAAGGAATGTAGAGGCGTACATTGATGATATGATAGTCAAATCAAAGCTCCAGGCGGATCACCTTGCTGATCTCCGAGAAACCTTCACCACACTCAGGCGGCATAGGGTTATGTTAAATCCCAAGAAATGTGTTTTCGGTGTTGAGTCTGGGAAGTTTCTTGGATTTTTAATTGATCAAAGGGGAATAGAGGCTAACCCCGAGAAGATACAGGCGGTAATTGACATGAGGTCACCCCGTACTGTTAAAGAAGTTCAGAAGTTAACCGGTTGCCTGGCGGCCTTGGGAAGATTTCTCAGCCGGTCAGGTGACAAATGCCTCTACTTCTTCCAAGCTATCAGGAAGAAGACTAGGTTTGAATGGGGGGATGAGGCTGAGACGGCCTTCCAGAAATTGAAAGAACACTTGCACTCTTTGCCAAGGCTAGTTAGCCCTCTGCCCAAAGAGACGTTATTCATGTATCTGGCAGTCTCGGATCATGCTCTCAGTGCTGTTCTCCTTGCTGAGAGAGATGGCATCCAGCTCCCTGTCTATTTCGTTAGCCATGTTCTTAGGAACGCTGAGCTCCGGTACCCCATGGTTGAAAAATTTGGCCTCGTTCTTTATATGGCATCCAAGAAGTTGAAACCATACTTCTTGGCGCATCCGGTCGTTATATACACGGACTAACCTCTCAAGCGGCCAATGTCAACCTTGGAGTCATCCGGTAGAATGTTAAAATGGGCTATTGAAATGCAAAGTCTTGAATCACTTACGAACCAAGGAAGGCAGTGAAGGGTCAGGCGTTCGCCGACTTCATTGTTGAAATGACACGTCCGGTTCCCCCGGATAACCCCAATCAGGTTTGGAAAGTGTATGTGGACGGGAGTTCTACAAAAAATGGTTGTGGTGCAGGCGTTATCTATGAGTCTCCTGAGGGAGATAAATTTGAGTATGCACTACGATTCAAGTTTCAAGTCTCAAACAATGAGGCGGAGTATGAGGCCCTACTAGCCGGCATCCGTATGTGTAAGGCGGCTGGGGCAACAAAAATTGACGCCTACTCTGATTCGCAATTGGTTGTTAGCCAGTATGAGGGTGTCTTTGAAGCAACCCATCTGGCTATGATCAAATATCTTCAGGCGGTCAAAGAGGAAGCCGGGACACTTGAAGAATTTCATTTGAGTCAAGTTCCCCGGTCAGACAACAATCAGGCGGATGCACTGTCTAAGTTAGCATCCTCCGCCTGCTGTGACACACCTCGGTCAGTCTTTTGGGAAGTTCTGGAAAGAAGAAGTATACATGAAGAGCCCATTGGAGTCCTTGACCGAAGTTCCACCTGAATGGATGGAATTCGGGCTTACCTTACTGATGGAACGCTTCCGGATTCACCTCAGGAGGCGGCCATCCTGAAAAAGCGAGCTGCAAACTTCGAGATGAGAAACGGAGAACTCTTCAAAGCTGGCTTCCTTAAGCCACTCTTGAAATGTGTTACCCCAGAGAAGGGGAAGGAGATTCTCGAAGACCTACATGCGGGGTTCTGTGCCTCTCATATATGCGGCAGGTCTTTGGCTGTCAGAGCCAGACGACACTACTTTTGGCCAACTCTTGAATCTGATGCCATGGAAATGGTTAAAAAATGTGACAAGTGTCAAAGGTTTGGCAAAATGATCCACCGTCCGGCTACTGATCTGACGGCAATCCACAGCCCGGTCCCGTTTGCTAAATGGGGCATGGACATCCTCGGTCCTTATACGCCTGCTCCAGGCGGAAAGCGCTACATTTTGGTGGCTGTGGATTACTTCACCAAGTGGGTGGAGGCAGAGGCGGTCAAGAACATCAAGACAAAGGATGTCATCTCTTTCATTTGGAAGAACATCATCACCCGGTTTGGGGTACCTATGTCTATGGTGTTTGATAATGGCCCTCAGTTTGAAACACCTCAACTCACAACTTGGTTGGGAGATCAAGGCATCTTCAGCTACTTTGCTTCAGTTGGTCGACCTCAGGCAAACGGCCAAGTTGAAGCCTTCAACAAACTCATCTCAGACGACATAAAGAAGAAAATTGAAAGAGCCGGTGGTTTATGGGCAGAAGAATTAATCCATGTCCTGTGGGCCATCCGGACAACTGCAAAGGGGGCTACTGGTGAAACCCCATTTCTCATGGTCTATGGTGCTGAGGTTGTCTTGCCCATTGAACGCTATGAGCCTACTCTAAGAATCATGTTGTATGATGAAGAGGCAAATTGGGAAGCCATGCTGCTTGCATTGGATTCCCTCCCAGAACGCAGGGGCAATGCTGCCCTGCGACATGAGATATACCGTCTGAGAATGACCAGAGCCTACAACAAGAAAGTGCACAAGCGCCCTTTGAAAGTGAATGACCTTGTGTTACGAAAAATGGAGGCAGTCGGTAGGGCGAATGAACTTGGAAAGTTAACTCCCAATTGGGAAGGACCCTACCGAATCTATGAGGAAGTGAGAGACGGCACCTACCGCCTGGAAACTCCAGACGGTAGGCAGCTACCCAGAACTTGGAATGTAGACAATCTAAAAAAATACTACTTCTAAGTTGTAAATTTTTGTAAATAGTAAGCCTATGAATGAAAAGTAGCTTTCTGTTTTCAGATTATGCTTTTGTTTTATCATGTTGTTTATTTAACATACATGCGCCCTTTTTATGTAATCTATCTGCTTAAAACACAGACAGACCCGTTTGATCGACATAGATCTGAACAGGAGGCCAATGGCCAGAGATCAAACTAAGCACAAAAAGGCTTAGTGGCTACACAACCGCCCCTAAATGGGGCATGAGGCTCTAAGCCGGATGGTTGGATATTTTATAAATTCGCCTGCTCCAATGTGAAACATGGCGTCCGGCGACGCCCCTCCGGGTGTTATCGTCGCAGAGAGCATTCTTTTGTTTGCTCTACCATCGCATACAGAGGGCAAAGATTGAACGGTCTGATTGATCAACTCATAGCCGCCTGACCATAGTAACTTGAAAAACGAATCAGTCTTAAGAACCCGGATGATCATTGTATCACCCAGCAATTGACTAAAGTTTTAACTCAGGTTACCCTTAGAAATTATACAGTCTCCCAAATGGGGCAAACAGGCTAAGTATAATTAGAAAAAACAATGTAGTTATCAACCTACACAAACGGACCAATTCTAAAAATGGCCCTGGAAGGATAACTGAAACCTGTTGAAGGCACCTGAGGCTGCCTGGAAGATACAAGCCGTCTGCTATCGTAATAAAATAATAGCAGACGGAGCCATCAAATTTTATATTCAAAATCATGCACTTGTAATAAATATAGCATGACTAGTCATTCGATAATGACATCAAGGTCGAAAGACCACCTGCATTCAGCACCGTCTGATCGTATGGCCGACTGCGTGTTTGGCTTGGGGCAATCACCTTAGTGATTGATTGACTTAGAAATTAACCATACCTTTCCTTTTGGTATCACCAATTTCCAGTCAATCAACCAATTGTAAACCCAAGCACACAGCCGTCCAGGGGCAAAGCATCCGGTACGTCATAAACATCCGGAATGCCATACCTATCAAAGCCTAAATTCAAATTCAAATGCAAAAATGTAACATTCAAACGCAAAGTATAAACAACATCCGACCTAATGGCCGAATGATTTCTTCATAAATTAAAAAGACTGACCCCATGGCCAGCCAAAAGTTGTTAAAACGGCTCAACAGCCGGTGAGATAAAAAAAATTGTTAAGTGACCCGACCCCACGGTCGGTAAAGAGACAAGGTTACTCGGCACACAGGCCGGAGATGCATAAACATGGCCATACGGCCGTAGAAATAATCCAGGAACAGCTCAATTAGCACCAGGGACCGACTGCTCAGCATTATCATCCGCCCCTTCCTGCTCATTGGCAGGATGAGTGACCGTTTGATCTTCGGCCAGCTCCTGGTGCTCCCCCTCAGTGGCTCCCTCCTCCGCCTGCTCCTCCTCCGCCAAGGGCTCCTCCGGCTCCGCATGCTCCTGGTCCAAGGCGTTGGTCGCCTGCTCATAACGATACTCCCAAATGGAGTAATCGTCCTTAGGAAAGAGAGTCTTCCATGCCATCTTCATTCGAGTAACACAGTCGGCCTCATTCTCCTCAATGAGCCGGCGCTTTTCATCCTCAGCGCGCTCCTCGAACTTGGACCTGAGCTGCTCCTCCTGGTTGGCAAGCTTTTTTCTTAAGCTATCGACCTGACGACGGAGACTAGATGTGTCCCTGTCAATGTCTTGTAGCTTGCCAAGCTCCACCTTGGTCGCCTTCAGCTCCCCCTTCAGCTCCACAACTCTCTGCTGAGCCGCCTCCAAATCCTTCTTAACCTGCAAGTTGGCAGCCGCCTGAGAATATAGTATATATCGTGTTAGCAAGTCATTCTTGTTAACATCAAATTGCGCTCTGTTAAGATTGGAGGCGGCCCGAAGGTTGGCAGCTCTTACCTCCTTGGTCTTCTCGTTGAATGGATTTTTAAGGCCATTCACTCGCAGCATAGCCTGCACCCGGACAAAAGAAAAGGGTCGTTAGTAAAACAGACGGTCCGAATGAAATTAGAAGTTGAAATATTTTAAAGTCTTTACCTCTGCGAGAAGAGCAAGGATGGAATCCAGGTTCATGCTGCCAACTCCCCGGATGGAGGCACGTTGCTCAGCAGTAACTCCTCGACGGAGCATTTCCTTAGCAACTTCTCTAAGGTCTGGAGCTTGGGAGGGGGCTTTTGTATATCAAGAATTAAGTTGGGGTGTTACTTAACACACATCCGGCAAGTGATAAGGCCGCATGATAAAGGCCGCATGATAAAGTCAAGTACCTGAAATGATAACCAGGTCCTGGACCTGCTTGCCTTGGCGCCTGCCAGGGGTGCCTTCTCGAGCAGACGGCGAGTCCTTGGATTCGGATGCCTCCTTGAGAGCGGAGAGAGCAGCCAGCGATTTTCCGCCTGTGGAGGGATGCGATCCGGAGTCGCTGGCGGAGGACTTATGAGCTACCGTCTTCCGAGAGCGTTTAGCAGGCGTCGGAGACGCCTCCTCTGCAGTCCGCTTGGGGGGTTTGAGATTAACCCCAGGGACTACAGGAGGCTTCACTGAGCCCTCCTGTTCAAGAGAAACTCACTAGTGAAAAATATACTAAGTAAAAGTTATAATTGAGGCCGGATGAAGGGAAGACTTACATGTTCAAGCTGCTCCCGCTTGAAGATCTGGTTTTTTCTTGTTCATCATCTGGCGGTAGGCGGAGGCGGAGCCGCTTGGTTTCTTGCTGGGAGAGAGCTGAGACATCGCTTCTTCTGCAAAAGGCCGAATGGGTGGTTTGAAAACAACATAAAAACTTTTGCAAAAAATAATGTATGATGTGACCCTCATCCGTCTACCCACCTCTTCCTTTCTCTAAGCTCAGGCCACAGGCGGCCAAATAGGTCGGGTCCTTGAGCCATTCATACTGGGGGATGTAGTTGCTGAATTTTATTTCCTTCTCAGAACCTCCCTCTACCGCCTGTACTTCTACCTTAAACAAACCTAGATCAAGAATTTGATCCCATCCTTCTTCAGTGACAGGCGGCAGTAAGGCCTTTTGGCCAAGGAGATAGGGGTTCTGGTTCCAAGAGTTGAACTTGGATTCCTTACCAAGTGTCATCATGTACCCCTTATTGCTTGTAAGGGTGTACCAGCCGGGGCCAGCTGACTGAGGGGCTTTGCTCAGATAATGCATGGAAGCAAACGCCTCAAAGCCAGGTTCAACATTTTGCATCCTGCAGGCGGCCACATACCCCAGGATGTTCACCCATGAGTTAGGGGTGAGCTGCCAGATCCCCAGGCGGTATCCATCAAGGATACCCTCAATGGCCGGATCTAGGGGAAACCTAAGACCCGCCTGGATCACTGCGGCATAACAGCCGAATGTAGTGTCCTGATAGCTCTGGTTAAGGGGCCAGACTACAGCATCCGTCAAGGCAGGCATCTTGACTTCATAGCCGGCCCCCATGACATATGTATCCCTAAACTCATCCAACCCCTTTAGCATGGTCTTTTGGGTGGAAAGGGAGATGTGTGAGAAGTAGGGGGTGTAATCATCTTGAAGAGAAGAGGACGCCTCACCTTGACCCCTTTCAGGGGAAGCGGCCTCCTCGTCAGGCTTTTCAGACGGCCCATGTTCAGATTCAGAGCCGTCTGAGGAAGAATTTGAGGATGAAAGGGAAAAAGATTAGGGAGAGTCCTGGTCAGATTCAGCCTCATGCTGACCAGGCGGTAAGTCCAAGATAGAATCATCCGGAGTACTCGGGGTTCCAGGCCTGTCATAATAAACCTCGTTTCGAGGTACCCTGATAGAGCCATCCCCCTCATCCCCCCTTGCGGTTCTTTTCGTTCTGGCCATAGTGTCCTGCACAGACACAGAGTCGGTCGGATTCGGGGACGAAGGAAGGGTGAGGCAAACGGCACCCCTAGTCCTAGATTCAGCCGTCCCTGGTGACCGGCTGATAACTACTCTAGGTCGTGCCGAATGTGTTTGAGAAACCATTTTATTGAAAGAAAAAACAAACACAGGCGGAAAAATTTTAAAAGAACAAACAAAAGAAAGTCAGATAGTTACCTTTAGAAAGGTACGGTTGACTTGGAAACGAGCTGGTTGGTGCAGTCGGACAGTAACAAACGGCAGAGTACACACTTTTTTGTGAAAAATTCCCTAGAAAATCCTCTCAAATTTCAACGCAAGATGCGTGAAAAATGAGGGTGGATTTTCCTTTTATAGAGGGGTAATTTTTGAGGGGTTGCCTCGATATTACCCCAGAAGGTGAATAGTAACTTCTCTTCGCCAAATGAGACGCTGACATGTGTCACAGACGCCCCGTGGCGTGCCACGTCACCTCTGTGACAGGGGCAAATGTTTTGGGTAAAATTACCCTGCCACGTGGCGGCCTGAGAGCACGACACGTGTCAACCCATTATTAGGACACTTGTCCTTGCCATGTAGGTCTATGCAAAGGCCAATTGAGAAGTGACACGTGGACACCACTGTCACACCAAGGAATGACAGCTTTCAAAGCCCAATTCCCCATGACTTGTCATAGCCCACCAACTCTAGGTCACATGACCTAGAGTAAGGGCACATTTTCCCATGACCCTATAAATAGGGAGAGATTCCCCTTTTTTGGGGGCAAGAGTTGATTCAATCATTTATTGCATCACCTACATTCTCTCAAACATCAGAGAAAGCACCTGATCTCGGGATCTGTAAAGATCTCACCTTTATTTCCGCACCTTTTTACTCTCCTGCGCGTTCTAACTTGACCGTCGGAGGCGGAACTCCAACCAACAGGAGTTTCCGTTGTTTTGCAGGTACAGGCCGCGCCGGACCAGTCTTCGAGCTGTAACTCTCCCGAGGGACTAAAAACACCCAAAACAGAATGTGCGTTGAGCCGCCTCGAAAGTACTAGGATGACAAGTACACAATGTAAAGTACAGTTTAGAAACTCTGGTACATTCCCTAAGTAACAACAACTCACACTGAGGATCATCAAGCTTAGCAACCTTATCCAGTTATCCATAAGCGCAATGGTCTTGGTCACCCTCTGCATCACAAGCTCACCACCAAAACCGAAATCAGAACTAGCAGGACCACCAAGCAACTTAACATTATGCAAAGGTCTAGCAATATTAGTGGGAAAGACACCCACAAGCCTAGTACGAGGGTATTCTGTTGGCCAAAATACTTTAGTTTTTTCCACATTGAGATTTAACCCAAAACGAGGCTCTTCCTCCATAATCAACTGCAGAACCTTCCCTACCACCAAAGTGTCACCAATAATAGTTACGGTGCTAGTTATAGAATTTCAAAATCATATTAGGAACTATAATTTATTCAAACATAAGAATTTCTCTTTTTTAACTCGCTAAGACCCTGTTTAGTGCTGTAAAATGTTTTCATGAAAAAATGTTTTGTTTTTTTTTTTCCATTTTTTTTCTTTTTTCATGCAATGTGTTTCTCTATAACTTTTCTTGTATGGAGCCAAATAAAGGAAAACTAATTTACAATTGTGGTTTTTCTTCAAAACGTGTCTTCTATGAAACTAATTTTTCATTAAAAATATTTTATATCAAACCAAATGGAGCCTAAATTTATAAATTAAGTCAAGTCATACTACAAGGTCACAACCCTCGTATTATTTTTATAGTAGATGACTAGAACCTAGCGGTTTGGAACCACGAAGGGCATGTTCCGATTTACTGAATTAAACTGAACTGAACTGATTATGGCTGAACTGAACTAACAGAGCTGAAATGAATTGTTTATGAGACAAGGAAATTAAGAAATGAACTGAACTAAAATAAACTATACTGATTGAAGCTGAAATGAATCGCAATTAAGCTGAACAGAATAGGCCCTAAGTCATGTTTGGGTTGGACTATCACTTCAAAGTTTGGTGCCATGTTTAATGGGGTGAAATGTTCTGTTTAGCAATTTCGCCTCTTCATGACAAAGATCTTGCTTGCCCTTATGCTCGATCTCAATCAGGTGGATAAAACATAAAAGCCTTTACTTCCATGGCAATATAGATGTACACAGACTCTACTACTACACTGGTTTATCTTCTTAAAATATCGAGAGTAGGGGATATCTCTTTATGACACATATAATTAATGGGATATTAAACTAATGGAGTTCACCTTTCAATGATGTTATATCCTCAAGGTGGATTGTGATTAAAGTAGCTAAGCATACCATTTTGCGAATCATTATATTGTTACATTTGCGATTTAATGTACTATGTATTTAATTTATAGTTCTTATAAGAAAAATTGTCAATTTTGTTTTACTTTTCCAAAATATTTCAGTACACTTTTATAATAAATGTACGTGAATTAGTTTTAAGGTGGATCACATATGGTCTCATGTCAAAATATACATAAAATTTGTAGCATGTGGGATTTGTTATCAATTGTAAATGCACATTTAATTATCACATGTAATTTAGAAGAGATAAAAGAGTTTAGGACAACAAAGTACTAATACAGATATCTCATGTAATTGAAAGGATGATTGAATAACAAGGCACATGAGAAAATGAAAAAAAACTAACGAAACTATCCCATGCTTTGTGAGATTAACTTGACAAGGTCCTCAAGATTTTGTCACACCTCACCTAGAGAGTTGAGGCACAACAAGCAACAAAGAGGTACGGTCAACGGAGTAGTTTACAATGTCACTGATGATAAATGTCTTGCTTGAGTTTAGCAGATTAATATGGCCCAAGGATTTTGATTATATGGTCCATATAGGAAAATTGGGCCAGATTGTCATATGCCTAAGCTTGGGAAGCATTATGATAATATGGAATAAAGGCATTTATGGCATTATCAATTCTATTAACTATTACTAAAACAAAACATGTTGTCATCGTTAAAGGACACATGTTAACTTTTTATGAAATTTTTTCCCGCCTAAACTATTTTTGACATCATTCCCCCCCCCCCCCCCTTTTTTTGCCCTTCAAATTATCATGATTAAAGTTGTGGAGGTAGCTGTGAGTTGTGTATGTAGCTGTTAGCTGTCAACAAGTTGTTAGCTGTGAAGATAAATAATTTACATATGAGTGTTCGGTAAAGTAGCAATTGACTAGATGTTACATATAAAAATCAACATTTTATTTTTAAAACTATAGATTAAATTTTCAACAACTACATCAAAAGCTAACTCTAATTTCAAAAGCTAATTTTTCTAACTTATCATAAAAGCTATCTTAACTACTACTTTGCCAAACACCCACATTTTTTGTCAAGTAGTGATTTGACTTGGTCAAACCACTAAAAGCTACTCAAAAGCTAGCGCCGAACACGCCCTAAATAAATACAAATGCTTCTTTCGAAATAAATTAATGAAATTATGATTACATTATTTTTCAAATAAAGAATATTAACAATTATTTTAAACAAATAATAGCTATTTAATTCGTGCAGCACACAAGACTAAACTAGTACCGTTATATATATACACAAGGAAGTCTCAATTTATCGCATTAATAAACAAATTTGCTCACTCAGCATGACATTTTTTTAAAAAAAATTATATTGCATTTTTATCCTTATATAGTACATAGATTAGAGATTTAGTGCGTATTGTATGGAATGTATTAACCCATACATCCTAAAATAGTTTGAATTTTTTTTTTGTCCATCTTAAATTAGCTTAAACACTTTCTATATGGAAAAAAACAAGCTATTTTTTTCAATACATTATCCATTTCATTCATTTCCAATAGGTTTAGCCCTAACCTCTCGCATAACCTTTCAAAAAAAAAAAAATCACCGTTATTTTTATATCACAACCATAATTGAAACATTCAACAACTTATCATCAACAAGACCACAACACTGCCCAAATAAGTATTCGAACTACAATGAAAAACACGTGTTTTAATTAGGCAACTAGTTTTAGGCCCGGGCGACGCCCCGACTCATTTTTTGTATATAATAAATTAAAGTGAAATATATTGGTGGTTTTATAATTGTAAAAAATATTATTGAATTTTTCAAAATTCATTATGAAATATGCAATAACCTAACTTTTATACTCATATTAGTTTGTTTTATTTGTAAAAGGAATCTTTATCTACTGTTATAAATTTCTTCAAAGTAAACACATGTTGTGGTTTTAAAATTGCTATATATTTTTGTGTTACATATTTTAAATACGTAGTACATATAACCTATATGAATTATGGATGAGTAAACGAAAGAATGAGATTATATTGAAATCAATTCGCTATTATATATATATATATATATATATATATATATATATATATATATATATATATATATATATATATATATATATATATAAAATTAAAAATTTAGAATTTATAAACATTAATTTTTTGTGAGGAAACATTGATGATCGATTTTAATATGACATGAGTTACATGACCCCACATCATTTATCAAGTCATGACGACGCGTGACAAGAATTATGACACGTGGCATGATTACAATTCTTGCCATGAGTTTTAATATATATATATATATATATATATATATATATATATATATATATATATATATATATATATATATATATATATATATATATATATATATATATATATATATATATATATATATATATATAGATGTGCGTGGCATTATAGGGGTGAGCAAACCAGGTACTCGGTCAAAATTTTAGGCTCCGAACTTGGAATGGATTGATACCGCATCCTAAAATTTAGAATTGGAATTGGAACCACGTAAACTGGGTCCTAAAATTTAGGAATTGGTATTGGAACCACCGAGTACCGATTCCGGTTCCGGTTCCGGGTACTCACTAATGTACACAATTGTTAAATTTTAATACAATATTTTGATCCATTATACATAAAGCTATTTTATGTATGTTTAGTATTGATATAATATTTTTTTTAATGTTAATAACTAAATACATTCTAACATATGTTTATTCTGTAAATACATTTAGTTTGATAATTATTGGGTAATCGGGTACCCAACCGGTTCGGGGTCCAAAAAATTGAGAATGTTAATTGGAACCGGTTGTAACTGGTTCTTTAATTTATTACCCAGAATTGGAACCACCGGGTCCAATTCCGATTCTGGACCCGCTGATTCCTTACCAGTTTCAATTCCAATACCGGGTACCCGGAATTTCTGCTCACCCCCTAGCATTGATGGCTTGATGCAGCCATACCTAAGGAGGCCTTAAATCTTTATTAAGACTCATTACTAACCTTATAAATAGGCTTAAGGGACTTGTAAACTTATAAGTAACTTGTAACCAATCAAGACTTTATTTAATTTAATCTTTCAACTGTTTTTGTTCCATCCATATTTTAGTACATGTTACGCCAATTTTAAATACAACAACTAGTGTATGATTTAGGCGTTACTTTGAGTGTAACTTGAGTACTTTTTGTTTCTATTAATGTCTTTAAAAGACTTGTTGATTATTTTAAATTGTAAGTAAATTATAATACAAAAGACAACTACTCCTATAATTTTTCACATATTTAGCTTATTGTACATTCTAAAATAGTAAAATGTACTTCATATTATATGTACATGGTTCTAGCTAAGATGATTAAAAGCATGATTCACATTTAATGAGACTTTTTAGGAACCTTTTTTTTAATATACGTAAATATACTATCAGTTCGCGAATGGCTCATTTAGCTCTCAAAACTTTCACGAGTAGACATTATAGAGCTTACATTATAACAAGCACTAGTGAGTCGAGTCAAGCCACACAAAACTTACTATCCACCCCTAAAGGTAGAGGTGTCAAAACCACACCTGATTCGAAATTGACTCGAAAATATCCGATTTAGATTTGAATTCATATAAACATAATAATTTTGCATGATTCAACTCTAAAATCGACCCTATTTGGGGCCTGTTCTCATACGATTATTTTTAGTTCAGTTCTGCTCTAATAAGTTCAGTTCAGCTCCTAATTTCCTACTCTTATAAAATATTCATTTCATTTCAGTTCAGTTCAGTTCAGCTCTAAAGGCTTATTCACATTTACTGAATTGTGCTAAACTGAACTAAGCTGAGCTGAAATGAATATTTTATGAGAGAGAAAAATTAAGAGTTGAATTGAACTGAACTGATTGGAGCTGAACTGAACTGAATCGAATTGATTGGAGCTAAATTGAACTGAAATTAAGTAAATGTGAACAAGCCCTAATAAGTTCAGTTCAGTCAATAAGAACATACCCTTAGTCAAACCCAATCCAATCACCCGAATTTACACCCCTACTAGAGACACCGGAGTAGTAGTTAAATACTTAAATCCCCTCAAAAGAGACATGTACAAACTCCTTCAAGCTATATGCCTAGATCAGCTGAAAATTACCCAACATCCTGTGTTCATCTGCTTTAGCCAACCCGCCAAATGGCAGCGATTCCCAACCACCATCTTCTTCCCTGCCAAAATCCCGCCATTTCTTCTTCTTCATCATCTTCTTCTCATTCTAAAACCCTAAATTCCTCTTCTTCAATCTCCTTAAACCCATCAATTACATTCATCAGAAGATTACCTACTTTCCGATGCGAATCCCTAAATCGTCGGCATTGGACGATGGTTGATTATCACCTCAACCCTATTGAAATCATCCCCAATTCCCCCACATTTCAAATGACGTCAAATCAGGAGAATTCTGTCAAATTTTCGAAGAAGATTTGCCTTTTTTATTGCCCTGAAACTAAGGCTCTTGCTGAGAGAATTGCCGCACAATCTGATTGTATTCAACTTCGAAACATTTCTTGGAGGTAGTTTCTTTTGAAATTATTTGACATTTTATCGAATTATATGATTAATTGATCTTGGTGCAAGCTATAAGATTACTTGTAGTGTGATAGATTATAATGGATTAATGGGTATAATGGTATATCTAGATTATGTATGATTTCTACGTTTATGTCGGTTTTCGGGTCGGGTCAGTTTTTGATAGCTACTGAGTAATTTTAACCATTTGTATGAATATGAGAAATTGGGTAGGACCCATGTAAAGTTTTCTTGGACTGTTTGCTTCTTAAGCTTGGAAGAGTGACCAACTTTTCTTGGGTTAATGTTTTCTTGAATGCTTGTTAATATAATTGTTGTTATATTGCATATGTTATCAACTACCAAATTGCTATAATTAGTGCGTCTTTTTGAGTAGTTTGATGAAATAACCGTTGTGAACCCGACATTTCTCTTTAATTGGCTTTGGATGAGTATGGAGTACCTGTCTGGATAGATCATCTTAGCCTTATATATACATTTGCTAGTATTTTTAGAAGCGTACATTGCTCAAGAACAAGCAATGTTAGTCGTGTTTTGAGAGTTGATATGATTTTACTACCTGTAAAAAGAAACTGTAACTTTTTTGGATATTCTAGAACAAATAATGTGAAACTTTATTCGAGTAAAGAGCATCACGGGCATGAAACATTTTCAATCAAAAAAATTTTGGGCTGAAGATGATTATGTGCTGCTCAGATATATAAATGGGGATTACTATTGGAGACGAGTGGCAGTATTTGCTACACTTGTTAGATTTCAGTTTCGGACTCTTACAAGCTTTTGGATTGGATTTTAGATGCCATGGTGATGTAGCTGACCTCAGCAAGTCCTAAAACTTTGGTGTGGTTGTTTTGCCAGTTGTTTATGGCATATAAATGGTAATCGTTTGGAGTATGCAACCTTGATTTTTGATTTTAACCAAAGGAAAATCAATACTATTAACAGGCATGTTTTATGATCAGACTTTATTGCTCTGTAGAAAGAAATTTAAGGTTTAGGGCTGAGTTCGAATAGTTGATTCACCTGGAGAGTCACTTATCATTTTGGACATAACAGAAGCAGCCATTTGGGGAAAAGGTGTTAGGGGAGCACATGGTGGGCTTCGATGTGCCCTGACTTAGGTTTCCTAATCTTGTATGTTAGTTGGAATTAATATTAAGTGACTTAAAATATCATCATTTTGTGCTAATATAAGTCAAGCTGGTTCGGCATTTTTCAGAGGGTTATCTCACTGTATTACAATGTAATTAGGACATTTGAAGATGGCTTCCCCAACCTGTTCATATCTAATGCTCAAGGTATACGGGGACAGCATGTTGCTTTCTTGGCATCATTCAGTTCCCCTGGTGTAATATTTGAGCAACTCTCTGTGATATATGCTTTGCCAAAGCTTTTTGTTGCCTCCTTCACCCTTGTCCTTCCCTTTTTTCCTACTGGCACTTCTGAGCGGATGGAAGATGAAGGGGACGTTGCAACTGCTTTCACTCTTGCTAGGATTTTGTCAAATATACCAATTTCGAGGGGAGGCCCTACTAGCTTGGTGACATTCGATATACATGCCTTGCAGGTTTGCATTGCAGTGCCCCTCTTCTAAAGCCCTCACCTCTTAATGCTCATTTATCTTTGATAGTATGACTGACCTTTCTTATTTATTTTCTAAATCTTAGGAAAGATTTTACTTTGGTGACAAAATATTGCCATGCTTTGAGAGTGGAATACCTTTGCTCAAAAAGAGATTGCAACAACTGCCTGATTCTGACAATGTATGGTTTGCTGTAGATCCAATTTTATATGTGTCTTGAATTATCCAAGCTAGTTATGCCCCCAAACCTAATTTGGGAGCTAAGGAGACACTCAGACATGATCCTGGTATTAACGATGAGTCATCCCTTTTTTTTTTCTTCAGATATCAATTGCTTTTCCTGATGATGGTGCATGGAAACGCTTTCATAAGCAGCTGCAACACTTTCCCACGGTAAAGTTGTTATTTGTAAAACTGTAAAAGACAGCTCTCAAAACTTGTACTTCATCTCTACTTTTAATGTTTTTAATCATATACTTCGTATATGATTGTTGTATTTTTAGTCACGACTCTTTGTCTACTGCAGTTAATGTTTCAATAATTATACTTATCTTCCACAATTTTCTTGAAATCTTTCTGCCCATCTCTATGTGTAGAAGCTCAACCAATATCAGACACCAGTGGAAAAACATCTTAATAGTGCAAGATATGTAATTAAATCTCAATGTACATGTCTGATTGAGTTGAAAAGTAGTAAAAATGCAGCTAAAGCATGGGAGTGACAGGGAACATCTACTTACCTATAGTTTTTTTTCTCTAATTTGACATAGAGAATTAATGAAGCCTGTTGTGTAGCTGAGTTGCTTGATTCATTAGGAGAGGATATCATGCTTCTTGCCACAGATTGAGTGTTAACTCGTAAAGGATGTTCTACTGGGAGAGGGTAGAAAGGTCTAACTACAACATTCCTCCCTCTACAACTAAAACGGTTCAGAATGACCTCTGCGACACACTCAGCTTTTTATTTCTGTATCTGCTAAACAAAAGACTACATTGATGCATGTATTGCTGATTTAACTTAATTGATACTAAGTACACCTCTGATGTCCAGGTAGTTTGTGCAAAAGTTCGAGAAGGTGATAAACGTATTGTTCGTCTGAAGGAGGGTGATCCTAGAGGCCGTCATGTTGTGATTGTTGATGACCTAGTACAATCAGGTGGCACCCTTATAGAATGTCAGGTAGATTCTCTTATGAACTTTAGTTGCTTTCTAATGCATCGGGTTTCATCTACAGCCTATCAGTGTTGTAATTTCTCTCACTTTTCAATTGCATTTGTTCCTTATTGCTGTAAAATCCATCTCTGGGAACTACACTTGATTATTATCTCACTGCTGGTGTTTAATTCTCTGAAAAACAAATGTATTACTGTACTTTTTTTTTTTTTTTTTTTCAAAGTAAATGAATAGAGTAATGATGTCCTATGACTTCAATATTTTTATTTTTTTTTTCGTTTTTGACTACACATGAGGCACTCATTCGTTTTGCCCTGTTTTCTTTATTTAATTGTAACATCCCTCAGAAAGTATTGGCTGCTCATGGAGCTGCAAAGATCAGTGCGTACGTCACACATGGAATATTTCCAAATAAATCATGGGAACGCTTTAAACCTGATACAACAGGTACACTTTTTCAACTGTGACCTACTGATTTTAATCTTTCTAGCAAGATAGCAAGATTTTATAATCGCACACAGTGTCATTCACATTGGTATATAACATGCTACCCTCATCCCAAATATTCCGCCACGTAGCTAATTTAGGCCATCACTAAAGAGAAACACTTTCTAGACATAGTAAATAAACTTCAGACTTTGTCATATTACCCATGAGCAATAGTTCTAAGGAAAAACTAGATTGGTATGGACCATATGGACTATGGTTGTAGATGTGAAATTTTATTATTAAAGGACTTAATCAAATGTGGCGGATTTTTGTAGGGTGAAGAATGTACTTATTGTACGGATTAATTACTTTCACAATTTAAACTCAATTTACTATTTCAAGTTTTTGGTGTTCAGCTGTGGGTTCACTATTTTACTGTCACAGGTTGCCCTGAGGAGGGAATGTCATACTTCTGGATCACAGACTCTTGCCCTCTGACAGTGAAGGAGGTGAAGAACAGGCCTCCTTTTGAAGTCATTAGCCTTGCTGGATCAATAGCTGCAGCTCTTCAGATTTAATACAATTGCGACAGTTAGCAAAAAGTAGTGCACAAAATGAGTTTTAGTTACTTGCCCAGTATAATCTTTTGTCGTCAGATTTGTTTGTTGCATATTGTGAAGGATACAGGAATTTTGGTTGCATAAAGAGTCAGAGATTGTAAATTGTTGGCAGAATTTCAGTAGTTGCTTAAACAGCAACAATCGTAGGAGATAGTAGACATTAAATTCTTTTCATATCATTGAAATTCTTATCTGGATTCTGAGTCTTCTTCTGACTGCAAGAAGGGCTCCTACTTCAGAAGTTATGTTTAATTCTTTTCATATCATTGAAATTCTTATCTGGATTCTGAGTCTTCTGACTGCAAGAAGGGCTCCTACTTCAGAAGTTATGTTTAATTTTTGCAAATAACACCCCCCAATAAATTTTAAAAAAAGAAAAAAAAATCTAATTATTCAAAGTTACTCCCAAAGTACTCCGTAAGTTCCTGGAATCTATCTATAACTTTATACTAAAGGCGAAACTAGAAATGACACATGTCATCTCCTGGTTAAAAATTTTCCCTCCAAAAGGTTTTTTTTTTTTATTTTATTTTTTTTGCCAAAGCTTCTTAGAGAAGTTTTTAATACAAACAATGCAATAATATTTCATTTTGTATTTGATAAGTATATTCTATTTGTACACATTTAAACAAAGATATTATTTTTTTATACAATAATTTGCAATAATAGTTTATAACTTTGTAATGTAATTCATAGTTATTTTTATTAGTCGTGCATATATTATTGTTTCTGTTTTCTTTAGTGTGATAAGTTTTTAAATTTTTTTTTTGTAATTACAGAACTTTCATCCTATTTTGCAATTAGGTATAATTTTTTATAATTAAATAATAGTGTTAAACTAATGATAGATATTAAGTATTAAAAATTACCGTGCATAGCACTGGACTTAACCTAGTTAAAGAATAAAATATAATCCTGTAACATGCAATTCAAACATAACCACACGGTAAATAAACTTAGGATCAGCTCTGCACTGCAATGGGGTTGTCCTTAGTTCTCGTGGAAAAAATGTCATTGCAACTGTCAAAATATACATAGGTTCCTTTTTCCTACAGAAATTACATTAACAAAATTTCTGACTTGCCAAATTGAGAGGGAAAAAAAAAACAAAAACAAAACCTGACATTCTTCAGCCTTGTAAAGAGATTGTAATTTGTAAACGTAGAATCTAAACCACTAATTCAACAAAACCCCAAACCGACAAAGTTTCAAACAACGAAAGAATATAATTACACACTTGGCTTTGATGAACATTTACATTAACAAAAAAAAAAAAAAACTACACTCCATAGAGCCTTTCACTTCACTTTATGAGAAATCTTGATGTAATTTAGAAGCCTCTTCAAGGCGTTACCACTGTCAATGGCCTCTCTAGCCCTATCTAGAGCTGATGTGATATCTTCTGCACCACTGCAACCTAATAAGTGATCTACAATTCCAGCATTTAAGACAATCCGATCATATGCAGGGCCCTTCTCCCCACGAAGTGCTGCTAGACCAAGCTCTATGTTCTTTGCCACCTGCAGTCAGTCAATAGTTAATGATTTTTCATTTGTACCTTTGGAAGAGGAACAAATTGCAAACTTACATGATCTAGAATCCAAAGGAAGATTGGCTTAGGTTATAGGATTAATGCAACTGAACCCTAGGATACTTTAATACTACGTATGTATTTTTACAATCTATATGTTCTAAAAGTACTTAAAAGGTTTCTTTTCTTTTCTTTGCTACCCTCTCACTGGGTAACCACCTATCACAGATTCACAGGCTAAACCCATACAGGATATTAACTTATTAAGGCTAAGTGTGGGATTCTTTTCAACTTTCTTGAATTTTGTTCTTGATTTTCTTTTAAAACTCCCTTAATTTTTTAAAATGCTCTTTCGTTTACTCACTTAACTCGCCTTTTTTCACTCTCTTTTAAATTATTGTTTTGTTATGTCCGTTTCTTTATATCGTACGATTCCTTATGACGATTCATGTTAGCGACCCCAAATCATTTTGGGACTAAGGCTTTGTCGTTGACTTCTTGTTGTTATTGTTGTTGTCGTCTATCTAAATGTGGGTATGCATGAGGGTATTTGACTTGATATTGCAACATCACAAACTTGCCATGAAATAAGCTAGTGTTGATAATATTTTACCCCTTTATTTTGACGGGTCCACACACACACATACATTAACTGGACAGTAGAAAGTGAAATTCCTACATAAACAGGTTTTGCAGGGTTAACAGGACCAAATCATTAATCAGTTACTTCCTCTGTTCCCCTAAGTATTGCAACATAGAGGACTGGAGGTATTGCACAGATTTTAAGGTGAGATCAGATAAAGAAAGATGTTAAAATAGAGAGCCATGTGGTGAGGAGAGGGATAGAGAGAAACCATGTAGAATTAAGGAATTTGCAGTATTTTCTAAACTTCCTAAAATGGAAATTGTTGCAATTTTAGGGGAACAGAGGAAGTATAATCTAAACGCCATGTAAGTGTCAAGCATTTCAATTCATTTGATTACAAGGTTTAGGTCATGTAATAATTCCCTGCTTATTTATCAATAACATGAACATGAACCAATCAACACACAACAAGTATACAATTCACACATATGACATCTGCTGATAATTGGACAATCATAAAATCATACAAAGGTGGATAACCAGACAATCATACAAATTATACAAAGGTGGATAATCGGACAAGTCATTTCAAGAAAGATATCTGCTGTTTTGAATTGAAAAAAAATTCAAGATTGGGAAATTGAACATGTACTCCGTAAATTGTAAGAAGTATGTTATAAACACAGAATTTCAAACATGAAAAGTAGATCAGTAAGGACCTAGAAAAGAAAAATTTTCTTACCGATCTATCAGTCCTTGGAGTATCTGATGGCTCAAAACCATAGTCTTTTGCGTTCACTTCCATGCGGAAAGCCTCCCGTGAGACTCCTGAAGCATAAACATGCCAGCCTCAACTATTAAAGAGATTGATCAAAGGGAAACACAAACATCCAGGAACAAGTTTAATACACTGATAAATTAATTGGTGGAAATTATAACACACCATCAGCTTCAAATGCAGCTCCATTGACTGATGAGCGAAATCCAGAACAATAATTGACCGGAAGTCCTTTTGATGTATTTGTGGGCCGCAATCTGGTTGTCATAGAAAGTGCCCCTTCTTCACCCTGCATGAAGAAAGCTGTATTATGAAGTTGGAGGTTTTTACTTGGAAAGTCATATGCCATAAGTAAAAGATGTGCCAACAGATGAGTGTATAGAACTAGAACCATTTAATTCAGCATTTCTGATTAATGGTCTATAAAGGGGGGGGGGGGGGGGGGGGGGGGGGGGGACAAGCCAAAGCAAAGATTAAAATAAACAATAAAACTTTATGACCTTGACAACTAAGCCAGCATGGATGCCTCTTCTTCTCATCAGCATTAAAAGTGGTTCTTCATATCCTTCATGATAAAATCCTGCAACAATAGATTCCTTTCCTCGAGCCTGTTCAAACCATTTATCTTCTTTTTCATTATAATATCAAACTCATGAAAACAATGGAAAAGCTAACTACATTGATAGTGGTAAGCATATAGCTAATATGATACCAAAAAAAAAAAAAAAATTTAGAAAACAACAGCTCCCAATGGATTCCAAAGATGACACATAAGAAAATGCTCTCTTGGATATTGCAAAATTGTATACATTATACACAAATCTTAATCTCACAATTCATAAGCAATAGCAAACTGCCAATAAGAAGATCACCTAAAACTTACCCTGACAAACTGCTGAACCTTTTCAGATGTTGCCAGTGGAGGACGCTTCTTTATGTGTTCTCTCAGTCCAATCAATGAGTATCTGCAGAAAGATATAATTCTGACTGTTTAAGACTTGTAGTAGAAAGCTATGCAACAAAAGAGGGACTCGCCACAGAACAAGTAAATGGTCAACAACCTCCTAATTGAAGTAAAAAATAAATTAAGCAGTAATGACCACTTTTAAGAAACTTCAATAGTTTTATAGTGAAGTTAACAGTATATAAGTCAGTGGCGAATCCAGTATGGATTCAGCTAACCCACTGAAGACTGGATCTGGAAAAATCCGGATCAGTAAAAAAACAAAAACATGTTAAATACATCAATACGCGCATAATTATATAATCATTTCCTGCAGCCCAGTGGTAGAAGCTTTATGTTTTTAAACAATGGTTGTGGATTTGAAACCCCCAACACCCCTTTTTTTAATTGCTTTTACTAACATGATGGTTGATAAGATGATAACCCCAATACCCAAAATAATTTCTTCAATCGAACACTAAAAAATGAAGACTCGATGAGCTCAATTGTAATTAAAATTGTAAAGTTTTTGTTAAACTAACATGGGCACACCCAAATTATTAGTTTAAATTTATATTTTGGATTATGTTAATTGATTTCATTACATTTGTTTAAAGACTCCAAACTCATAAGGAAAAATTCTTGGATCCGATCCGCCACTGATTTAAGTGTAATAATCTTCAAACTACAATCAAAGAGGCAAGGATAACTGACTGTACACTTATTAAGTTAATTACACTTGATTGCTGTCACTGTTTGTCAAAATGTGCAACTCTCTTTGACAGTGACAGTGACAGTGACAACTGACAACAGTATTAAAAGGCTGTTATAATTTTACTCATGCAGACATATAAACATAGAATTTGAGACAAGTACTATAACTTACAGAGATGGACGAACTTCTCGTAGACTTACATATGCAAACCCCCCATTTTCATCCTGATAAACAATAAGGAAAAATCAATATCATGAATCCAAGTCCAAGGATCAAGCTGGAAGCTAACATTGTCACAGAACTATTAGAGGTCAACCTCAATAAGTTGTTTTGCCTGCAGTGCTGTCAAGTGAGTATTAGCCCCCATAAATTGCAGCATTTGTTCTTCAGTTACACCACCCTAAACAAAAAGTCAAAACATTAATATTTGGGGAAAATAAAAACTGAGCAACAGAATCGCTTCCAGAGCATAAGAAAGGAATGAGTTTTGAAAATATTGTGCAATGCAACCACAATTAGCAGAGATTAATGAGACAAGCACGTTAAGAGCATACCAGTTTACCACAGCTTATCTGAATAATATTTTTTCTTTTTTTTTTTAAAGTTCTTTTAGATGTTGATGTTGAATGGTAGGGAGCCACACCACTATATATTTCTATTTGCTCCTACTGTCTATCTATTCCATATAACAAACAACTTACCTTTGGTGGCATCCAATCCACACCATGAAGCAAGGATGATTGACCATAACATGATCTCACAGCAGCTACGAATAATGTGCTCCTGAAAAAGCGTGTGTTGCCATCATAAGGTTCACCATAATGGGTCAAGGATTCAACATCAGCAACAGGAGGTGGACCTAATTATCCAGGAATAAACAATCAACTAGTGTATTTGAGATGATGAACCAAAACCAGCTATATAAATATAGTGCCCCTTTAATGCAATAAGCGAAATACACTTCTAAATGATATGCCAATTGGGCATCAGCCCCATATTTTGTCAAATTAGGGGCATTACCAACTTCATCATCAAGCGCAAGACAATACGCTTTAAGCTCTCGATCAGTTTCCCTGTTCATGCGCTGACCTATCAAAAATGCTGAAAGTAATGACTCGCTCACCCCTCTTGATTTATCCTCAGATTCCAGAGGTAGAACATCTCTTAGTACGCCTTGAACCTCCTCGAATCCTAGATGACCTCCAGCAAGAACTTCTCGTAAGGCACCAACAAGTCTCATTTCCCTAGCATCTTGTCCTGTATAGTGTGGCCCAACACAACTTCCTAGGCCCATTATAGATCCTTCAGGATCAGCTATAAATATTACATCTTTCGGAAGAGTTCGAACTAGCTCAGGCCAGAAAGCATTCATGGCACGCCTTTCACCTTCATTCCATTGGGTAGCTTCGGGGAAGGCATTGGCTCGGATAGTCATTCCCGCAAAGAAGGCACCAAGTTGAGCTTTTGAAACCTCATCATCATCTTTGAGTTCCCCCTTCGCTGATCATCCACAGAAATACCAATGTGAATAATTTCATTTTCCACCCTTTTTTGAAAGTAGGTGTTTTGTTGTGTGAGTGTCAAGGAGGGGGGGGGGGGGGGGGGTTGAGGGAAGCATCAGAGAAATTTAATGGGTACAATGATACATTATGGCGGGTCTGTCTTGCAATCGAAAGAACTAAAATCATTGAATTTTTAAGCAATTAACTTATTAATCCGCATATGCTACCTACAGCCTACACCACTTCTAAACCCCAACAATAAAGAAACAGGCATCTTCTTTCAAAACAGATATATCTTTAGTACATAGTCAAAGAAATGGAATATCATAGTTCTCCAAATGTTACGGTACAAATGTTCATGTTTCAGTTCTAGTTCTTACAGTTGCATACATTATATTAGCTAAACATGGCAAAGTTTAAACTGTAAAAAGAGACACTCAGCAATACATCTATTGATATATATATTCAGTTAAAACTTTCCAATTTAGAACACCTTTACAAGTTCTTCACCATACTCCAAAATTCACTTACAAACATTCTCGAATTGCAACTTACCCCCACGACCCAAACAATAATCCGCCACATACATATCAACAATATTTCACAATACAAATGACAAAACTATATGCATCACAATATCATGTGGTGTCCGGTATCCCAACCAATGTATTGAGTTCCACTGGTAATGACAACGGAATGCCTCAATTCATTCCATATATCTCAACCACTTAACCAACTTTTATAATTCAATACTATCTCATACTCATCATCAAATGCACTATTACTTCCCAATTCAAAAATAACACCATATAATCACTACTCCGTATTTGGCATTGAAATAAAATACAATTATATTCACTCCTTCAAATCTTATGCATAACCTTAACAACAATTAAACTAAAACGGCCCGAGCACATAATTTTTTTAAACCGGTGATCGGAGTATTGCACATTAATTTCACTCTACAACCCTACAATATCTTGAACTATCAATGCCAAACCATCAATAAAACAGGTAAAAATAGCTAAAAATTGTACTCTCCAAATGTTGTTCTAATACTAGCGACTTTTTTCAGTGAGAATCGGCGTTACAGGAATAACTTTTAGAAACGGAGGAGTATAACTGATTACAAACACAAATTCAACAGATTAAATAACTAAAAAAATGGCAATAAATTGGACCTGATTTTAAGATAGTATCTAAAACCTTTCTAGCTTGTTCTTCGGTTAGAGGCTTGGTCTGAGTGGGACCAGTACAAACTCGACCTTGAGCTTCTAGAACCGTCTTATTAGGCCTCGGAATATCCGAACGACGGTAGGTCGTCGATAGCGCAGGGTTTCGGACACTATCTTCTTCGTTGAGAGAAAAATCCTCCGTTTTCATCGAATCTGTCATCACGGCGTTAATGGTTAGCCCGCATCTCCGGCGAATTGGACGGTGGTATTTCGCCGGATTTAATTGGAGGAGCGGTGGTTTGGTGGTTTTAACGGCGGGGAGTTTCGCCGGCGCCGGCGAAGTCAACGGGCAAATGCGATCGGGATTTAACAGGAGTTTCATTTTTGGGGGGTTTTCTGAAATTCGCACCTAGTTTTGTTATTGTTATTGTTGGGAAGTCCAAAAATGGGAGGTTCTACACTTCTATGTAAGATATGTTGGTAGTCGTTAAATGCAGAAACTGCGTGCGAAGGGTAGAAGCATTATGATATAGGCATCGACGATAATACCCAACTACCTAGCAATTAAGGAAAGTTAACCAAAAAAGAGGTTTAACTATACTACTTTACTACTCTTAGTCATGGGTCATGGCCAATTGGGGAGAAATTCGATATCATGGCACCAACCATTGGTCCATTGTAAAACTCACGGTTTTTATGGTCCATTATTTACAGGCTAGACACTTGAGAAAGTAAGGGGATCCCTACCTCCAAATACCCTCACTTCGTAGGATTCGAACCCCATACCTCAAGGATCTGAGGTAAGAAGACTAAAAACGTTACCAATGAGCCAACACTTTGTTGGTAAGCTTGGGGTGGTACTTAGAACGATCAACTTATGCCCATATACGATTATTGTACTTGATTATTCCATTCATGTTCTTTTATTTAGAGAGCCATAAGAACGAGTGATGAGAATCGATCTCAAAATCTCTTGGAACCGTAAGGGGAGTTCTAACCACTTAAGCTATCTTTAACTCCCTATTTTCCAGCTATAATATCATATACTCCGTAATCAATAATACAACCAGTAAATGATATGTATAAATGATTGGAGGATATAAGTTATTTGATGGAGGGATGTGTATAACTTGTTTGAGAATATGTATAATTTGTTTGATGATATATATAACAATGGCGGAACCTCCAATATTGAAGAGTTCGTACTAAAAGTCATGAGTATAACATAAATTGCTCATTTCTCAACCCAAATACATGCGTTTATCATCAAAATGCTCACAATTCAACATACAATCATATGGGACAAACAATTTCAACAATTATACATTACATAAGAAAGCCCCAATTCGTTTTTTTGGGTATTTTTCTTTTTGAAAAATCCGAGAATCAAACTTTTCATCTCTTCCACCATGAATGACCTCGCTTCGCCATTGATGTCATCATCGTCATCGTCGCCTACATGGAGAGAAGCAAATCCACCATCATCGTCATTGTTGTCTTTATTGTCATCGTCATTTCCTCCGCCGCACGAACTATTTCACCCGACTTGACTGACCCAATAATGTGTGGTCTCATAATATGAAATGCTTAGTAGTTACTCCGTAGTAAGGAGTACAATTAACTACAATTTGTTTTACTATGGAGTACTTTTTTGAAATGCAAATTCAAATACAAGCAAATACGAAAACGACGAGTTCAATTGGTTTTGCAGCTATAAATACGGACATCATCACTGTATTCCTCATTCCCAACTGAAGAAAATTCAAATTGAAAAAAAGAGAAAAGAAAAAAAACACAGAAAAATGGCGGGAGCTCAACAACTAAAAATGGCGGAGAGAGAAGCTCAGAAGTCGTTAATGGTGACGCCGACGACGCTGATGACGAGAGATCAGAATCAATGGCAATGGAAGGTTCAATACGGTCGATGCTTCACTTATCCTTCTTCGTACCACTCTAAAATCACCGCCATAACCACTAGTACTTCTTCTTTTCTCTCTCCTCTCAAGCGAAGTCAATTCAAGCCTGTTTGGATTACTTCTTCTGGATTCTCCATCGTCTCTCTCCATCCTTCCTCTGATGCCTCCTCCTCCGCTGATTCCATCCTCACTGTTTCTCTTCAAGGAACTATTGTTGTACGCTTCTCTCTCTCATCTCTCTGTTAACGATGATTTTATTGAGGATTTTTGAGCTAGGTTTTAATTGGATGTTGTTTTTGTAATCTGCGATTATCGATGTGTTTTCGCTGGATTATTGAAAAAAATCGGGTTGAAATTTGGTTAGTTGCTATTTGCGAATATTGCGATTGCGATTGCTAGTGATTATTGTTAGATCTCTTCCTAGAGAATTTTGTGATATTTTATTGATAATTGTGTTTTATTTGGTTTTTATGATGTTGTGATTACTGTTTGATAATGATTTGATTGTTAAAGTGACTTCCAATTTTAGTTTTGATGATAATTTTGGATGTGTTTTAATGGCTTCGAACTTATAATTTGAAATTAATTTTGATGTGTAAGTTTGCTGATAGTAATATTTTGATGAAATTTTCATCTAATAGTATTTGCAGTTTTGATTTTGGGTGAATTTCTGTGAAATGTCCGTTGTTACTTGTGAGAATCGATATTGAGCTCATATATTATTAATACACTAAATCGAAATCTGTGCCTAGCAGCGAGTTGTTGTGAATTCGCCGAATCTGATGACAACAACATTGTGTACAATGTGGTGGATTAGAAAATGAGCTTATGATTCAGTGAATTCTTAGTTTGTTTTAGATTCATCACATTGTTAGACTATACATTTTTCTTAACCAAAAGGTTTCCTTAATCTGCGACGAGTTTTTGAGTACTGCCATGAGTTTTTGAGTAAAGGTCAGCAGATTACTGTTGGTGTAATGAACTAATGATGAGCAGCTTTTGAAATTCATTTGACAATAATGGTTAAAACAATTGATATATCATATTTGGGGCGAGGTTCTTCTGAATGCTAATAGGTGTATTGTGTGTATGGTATGGCATTTTCATGATCAAAACAAGATGAGCATCAAAAGTTATTATTGATTAATTGAGTTGAGATAACTTTTTAAGCCGTTAAAACTTGAATATCGGTTCATGTAGTTAATTGTTTAGTTCTTTTTGCAGGAAGAGCACTTCATCTCCAAGCTGCAGTTTGTCTGGCCTCAAGTCTCATGTCTCTCTGGGTTTCCTACTCGAGGTAGCCTAGTTGTCTTTGCAAGCTACGTCGATTGTTCAGATGAGGTAGGATAACCTTTTGTGCTTCCAAATGCTCAGATGCCTTTGTTTCCATTCTAGAACCAGTACCTTTCAACATGACTCGATATTGTATGAAACTGCAGTTCTAGTAACTGTAACTGTAAAAATGAAATGTGATTTCTATAAAGTAGTTGAAATATGAGATGCCCTCCTTAGATCAAGAAACATGAGAGTGCAGTTAAGAAGAAACTTGTCATTTCTCCATAGAGTCATATCAGTCATTTGAGGTTTCTCACACTAAAAGCTATTATATCTTCATATACTGTTTTATCTGATAAATAAAGAACCAACTTCAGCTACGGATTAATCAAACATTAGAAAAATTCATTGATCTTGACTTGTTTCCATCAATGAATGTGAGTATGCCTCAAACAGCCTAACTCACGATGGATTTGGTTAATTTTCAGAAGCAGAAGTTTGCCATGCGGTTTTCAGGAGTGCCGGAAGTACAAGATTTCATAACCTCATTGCAGGTGAAATCTGAAATCAATTTTTTTGTTTTCCTTCTTATGTGACTTGTTTATGTTCTGGAAATGCTTTTGAAGATAAATTATGATTCATGACAAAGCTTGTCATATCTTATTTGCAGGATATCCTTTCGAATAAAATCCCTAACAGACCTTCAACTGTTGATGCCATATCTGCAATATCTTCTCAGTCTGAGTTTGTTCCTGCATATAGGTAAAGTCATGTGCAGAAGCTTTAACCTGTGGGACTCCTAATAACCACATGATAAACTTCTGCTTCTGCTTTACCTGCCCTATTTTCGGAATGTTCACTCATTTTGTAGAGGACAACAAGATTAATTATAATTACTATATCAATTGTAGGCCTGACACATCAAGCATGATGACCCCGGGTTATGATTCTAACCCATCAAAGAACTTGCACAACGAATATGAGGAATCACAGACCCAAAAAACAGTTGCTGATTCTCAGAACCATGTTGAAGCACTTCCTCCTCGCTTCACATCACTTCTGTCCAGCTGCTCTGTTGAGCACGAACAGGGTTTGCTCCTATCCTCCTTAAACAAGAACTTCATGCTCCTTCAATGAGTCATAACCTTTTTTATTGGAATATATCATATCTTGTCATTTTTCCTGTGTTGTACGCAGATAAATTAGCTCTTGCTCTTGCACCTGGTCCGCAGAAATTTGACCTGAAAGCTCAAATTTCGGTACTCATTCGTCACTTAACTTGCCACACTAATATTAATCAGAGCCTGTTATCATTTTGTTGAACCAGATCTGAACAGTTGAACCAGATCTGAACATCTGGAACTGTTTATTTCCTATATAATTTAAAAATTAGGGCCTCTAATACATCTGATTCTGGTTTTTTTCCGTCACTAATACTCTGCATCTCCTTGCAGAAATATATGCAAGATGCATCTTTCCTTGGTAACTTTCTTTCATACATGGCTCCAAGTGGTTCCTTTTAAATTTCATCTATTGTGCATCATGCTGTTGGTTAAAGCTTTCTGAATTGCAGGATTTGTTCGTTGTTTAATGCAATGATTTATTAACCTCTAATATCTTAGCTCATAATTTAATCTAAGCACTGATAGTGATTCACGTTTGCATGCTCATTTATATTTCTAAGTTCTAAGCTTTGTTTTTAGTGATAATTTAAGTATTTTCAAGCTCCGATAATAGGAAAAAGGTGCCTGATTGTATCTTATTCATTTCAGTCCCTACAATGCTAGTAATAACTAATAAGCTTGGTTATTGGTACAAGATACTTGCTTAAAATAGCTGAATAAACTGTCAAACCTTGTATTATAGCTATATGGACATATGGTGTTATGTAAGGCTAACTTCCCTCTAGTATTCACCTGCTGAAGTATTTTGTCTGTATGATTCCAGAATTGAGACTTGAATCACTGTTTAGCTAAGAATGAGTCCTGACTTGTTTCGTTAATTCTTAATATCATCTGTTTGTTCTAATTGCTGTTCTATTTCAGATATGGTGAGTAAAGTGAATGAGGTAATCACTGAACTCGGAGATGACTTCACGATATAGAAGTTCCAAGAGTATTGCACAAGTCACCTTATGTATAGTGCTGCTCCTTTCACTTAGAGCTCAAGTGCTCAACCCAAAGAAAAAGATGGCCTTTCCATGAACTCAACCATATTCATAAATTTTGCTCCTCGACGTTACTGTGATACACGAAGTATATAGCAGTATAATCTTATCTGATGTTACAGTCTTTCTAAACATTTATGCAAAAACATTACCTACAAATTAACACTTACATACAGTTTGTTTGGGAAAAGTAATGAAATTGTGTTTAGAGATATAAAGTTCAATTTACATTGTCTGGAACTGAATCTCATTCTAACTCTTTTAATTTTTCTTTTGGGATGTAGGTTGGAGTATACCTAAGGGTTAGCTATGTAAAAGCAAAATATAGAAAATTTATTGTTTAATAGACATTAAAAACACCTATGGTCATGTAATATTATCACAAATAGTTAACTAATATTATAGATTATAGATAGTCCATAGAAATCCTCCATCATTTGTCCAATTGCAAATTAAAGTTAAAATTTCTTAAAAATAGTGAAACCGAATTCAAGATAAGAAATAATTCAATTTTCAAATGTATAATTGAAGATACTACCATACGTTTGTATAAAGTGTATTTGATGCATTTATGTCCTGTAATTCTAATAATTTATATGGTTACATATAAACATTAAATATGTCTCATTTTATCTAAATTGGTACTCCATAATCCTTGTTAGTTTAGAACTATAAATCAAACTTATGTCTATTGGTGTTAGTAACAATACTTATTTATTACCTACTCTATAACATTTTTATTTTTAATGACTTCATGCAACATACCATTTTATTTTAAATTTTACATACATGCTTTATTGTGGATTTGTGGTCAAATAATATCCATGCCTTTGACGACAATTGGTGCGCAAGTTTTAACAAGTGTCAATATCTGACATGATTCTATAACAGGACAAAAATTAAGCGAGAGAAAACGAAGACGTGTTGATAGACCCTAATAGAATTTAATTTGATCATCTTTCATGTAGAGTACTTAAATAAGTAAAATTTTACGAGTACCTTTTGTACATTTTCTTAACAAAAAATCAAGAGTCAACTTAAAACAAGGGGGTTACTAAATGCCACTATAGAATTACTTAGGGCGCGGTATTAAATTACTCATTTACCCTTATAACTTATATGTTTAACATCATTCCATTTTTCTCACCAACCATACTCCTTCCACCACCATCACCCTAAACACCATCACCACCACCACCCTAAGGTTGCCGGAATCACCATCACGTTAAACACCATCACCACCACCACCCTAAGGTCGCCGGAATCATCCAATTTTCTCACTATCTATCACACCAAATCAACCACTTATCATACCAAATCAACCGGAAAAAGGAAGAGGCCGACGGCAATGGAATCGCGGCGTGGGAAGGGGGTTCATTTGCCGGGAAATGTGGGGAAAACACCGGTAATTTTTTTTTTTTCGCACAAAAACCATAGTCGCGTGCTATATGCGACTCCACCACGGCATAGTCGCATATAGCATGCGATTACACCGTGGTGGAGTCGCATATAGCGTGCGACTACGCCACGGTACAGTCGCATATAGCGTGCGACTCTACCACGGTGTAGTCGCATGTAACATGCGACTGTACCATGGCATAGTCGCATGCTATATGCGACTATACCATGGTGTAGTCGCATGCTATATGCGACTATACCACGGTGTAGTCGCATATGGTGTAGTCGCATATAACATGCGATCGGGTACAACGAAAATTGAAAAAAAAGGTCTGACATATACTTGACTCGACGGTTGTCGTCCCCACCAAGTGCCTCCGATATGAACGTCGACCGTCGTCGACTCATTTTATATGTTGTGGGTGGTGGACCATTCAAGGTGGAGCTGTGGTGTATGATGGTCAAGGTGGAGTCGTGGTGGACCGGTCAAGGTGGAGTCGTGGTGGTGGCCCAGTCAAAGGTGAGTGGTGGTATGGGTGGTGGAGTTAAGACAAAGTTCGTAGTTAATAATGGTTGGATTGTTAAGTAATTTTCAAAATTATAAGGGGCATAAAAGTCTTTTAATACTATAGCTTGAGTAATTTCATTGTGGCAAATAGCAATTCACTAAAAGAAATCCAAACCCAACCCGTTTCTCAAATTCGAGCTCTAGATTTTGTGTAGCCTACCATTACAAATTCCAATTACTATCTTACCATGTAGAGTTGTAGTCTTATAGACTCCCTTTGTCTCCCTCATCTACCAAAAAACTCCTCAAAATTTCGACCCCTTTCTTTTATTTTAATTTTTTTAAAAATAATTTTTTATCATCCCCACAAAAACACCAGTGTATACAGATCACAAACCTTAATACACAATTCTGAAACTCCTCTGAATCAAACACTCCAGAGCTTCAAATTGCTCTTCAATGGCGTAAAATAAATTTCACCCTAAATTAAACAGAAAAAACCGCCATTACCAATTTTCATTTTCCAAGCTTCGATTAACCAATTTCCACCAGATCTCCTTTCCTTCTTCTTCATTGATCTGAATCTTTCCCTAATTTTGAATAATCAGAGTGATAATAATTTTCTAGGGTTTCTGCTGAATTTCTTCGATCGAAGTAAACATGTCGGGAGCGGCCTCAGCGCTGTTCCTTCTAGACATTAAAGGTAGAGTTCTCATATGGCGGGATTATCGCGGTGATGTTTCAGCGGTTCAAGCTGAGAAATTCTTCACTAAGTTCATCGAGAAAGAGGTTTGTTCTGATCTATCTAACCTATTTCTTCATCTTAATTTGATTTCAATCAAGTTTAATTTTGATTATTAGTAATGTTTTTTGGCTGATCTGAATAAATTGAGACTGTTTTTACAATTTTTGAATGTTTAATTTGGATGATTTTCCTTATTTTTAGTTGTTTTACTCGTATCTATATGTTATTGGGGGCTTTGAATTGAGCTTATTTCGTTAGTAAAGCTCGATTTTCGCTGTTGTTCATGAAGTAGATCCCATTTAGAATGATGTAATTTGGATTGGCAACTAATGTAGGAAGAAGTTTTAGGTTTGGCCCATTAGGAAATGAAGGGTGGTTCTGAGATCTTTGGTAGCTGACTAGCAGTAGCAACTTTTGCCTGCTCACATTGTTTGATTGGTAGTTCATATTGTTGTTCAGCTTAGAATGTGAATTGGGGTTGAAGACTTATACTGATTTGCAATCTTATTAGCTGATTCTTTTGCTTTTATCTGATTGTAAGAAAGCTTTGTGTTTGAGTTTGACTTGGAGTTTTTAGGGTGATTATGTTTAGTGATCATTGTTACTTGGAGATTTGGAGTTCGACAAAGGATTTTTTTTTTTTTTTTTTTTTTTTTTTGTTGTTGGGGGGGGGGGGAGTTAGAAAAATTCAGATTGACTATTTACAAAGAGTAATTTGTGTTTATGGATTTGTTTGAAGCTTCCAAGAGTGATAACGTACTAAACTTGTGAATTAGGAAATTAACACTAACACAATGTTTGGATTGAGAGAATTGGAGGGCAAGGAAGAGAAGAGTAAAGAAGGGATACATCCTCCCTTATTTGGATACCTTTTGGTATGAGGGAAAGGAAGAGAAATGGAAGGCCTCTTTAATAAACCATATCCTTCCAATGTTGAAAAGATTTGGAGGGAAAATGTAACATTACCTTCTCCCTCCCCTCCCATTCCTTCTTCTTCCCTCCCTTCTCTTTCTCTTCCACTTTGCTATCCAAACAAACCATAAGTGATATAGATTAATGTTAGTGGACCAACCGAAGGATCATCTCTTGGGGGATTTGTGGTTGTCACAATTAATTGAAAGGTTTTTTTTGGGGTGAATTCCCTTGCTAGTACAGGGCAATTTATTTGCCATTGGGGTGGACTCTTTGTGCAATCTTTTACACTTTGTTTGGATAGGAAGAAATGGAAGGAAAAGAAGAGAAGAGAAATGGAGGGGGACAAAATCTCTTGTTTGGGTAAAAGATTGGGGGAAGGAAGGGGAAGGAGAGGGAGGGATCAATTTTCCCTCTCTCTTTAATAACCATAATCTCTCCAAAATTGGAGAGATTTGGAGGGAAAATGGAGCTCACCTCCCCCTCCCTTTCTTTTCCCTTCCCTTCCTCCATTTTCCCTCCCCTTCTTTTCCTTCCTTCTTTGCTATCCAAACAAAGCATTAGAGTCGGCAAGATCTTCTTTGTAAGTGGTAATACACAACACCTGTTCAAAGAAGGAATGTTTGCATAAGTTTCTCTGTCCTTTTATGGTATGCCTGGTAGGTGAATCTTACTTTTTTATTTTGTCAATTGCTGCTTGTTTCAGGGTGATCCACAGTCGCAAGATCCAGTTGTGTACGATAATGGGGTTACATACATGTTTATACAACACAACAATGTGTATTTACTTATTGCTACTCGGCAAAACTGCAATGCTGCTAGTGTTCTTCTCTTTCTCCACCGTGTAGTTGATGTAAGCACCATTGGTAATCATTGTTGTTGTACTAATTTTTTCTGTTCCCGTATGTTTGTCATCCTTTGGAAAAGACCTGCGTTTTCTGGTAGACCGTTCATCTGAGAACAACTTTCATATGCAGGTGTTCAAGCATTATTTTGAAGAGCTAGAAGAAGAGTCACTTAGAGATAACTTTGTTGTAGTGGTAAGAGGTATTATCTCTCTACTTAAGACAATTCTGGTATGGCTGAGATTGATGCACTGATACTATGCCTCATCTGCAGTATGAGTTACTTGATGAAATTATGGATTTCGGCTATCCTCAATTCACAGAAGCAAAGATCCTTAGTGAGTTTATTAAAACTGATGCTTATAGGATGGAAGTCACACAGAGACCTCCTATGGCTGTGACCAATGCAGTTTCATGGCGTAGTGAAGGAATATCTTACAAGAAGAATGAGGTCGGTTTGTGTTTCTAAGTTTTGTTTTCACCTTTGTTAACTTGCACTCACTGATCAGCTTCTCTCTTCTATTACAGGTATTTTTGGATGTTGTTGAGAGTGTCAATATACTTGTAAACAGCAACGGGCAGATTATAAGATCAGATGTTGTTGGGGCATTGAAGATGAGAACATATTTGAGGTGGATCAAATTTCCTCCCTACTGTTGCTAGAATAAGATCAAACTTTCAGATGTTGCTTTATTATGTCTTTGGACTTTTTTTTTCTATTGCTTGAAATTAGCTCATGGTCTTGTAATCATGTAATGAAGTCATAGCTCAAGCTCTGTTTTGCACAAGAAAAATGAAGGAGAAAATGATGACATGTTCTGCTTATAAATGACTCCTTTATCTTTCCTTGTGTGTTGTATGTGCATGTTTGTGGTTTCTTTTCTCGGGGTGGGGGAATGGGGGATTGCAATCCCTGTGTTCAAATAGTAACTTAGCATTACATATTTACTCCTAACTACAAGCGTGACTATCACTTTATTAATTCATTTTTTCTGTGATAAAGCTTCTGTAAAGTTGCATTTTTTCATTGGTAAAGTTAGTCTCTATACTGCTTGTTTAGTCATCTATGAATTGAAAGGTATTTGTAATTTCTCTCTAGGTTTTTTTAAAAAATGTAGCAAACCTAATAAGTAACTAATCTCCTTTGATGTAAAAATGGAAAATGTATAATATTGTTGAATTAAGTCAATTTTTTTTCCTTACCGTTTGCATCCTCTGTGGTTATATACTTATATTTTGATATTCTTTGTGGCAGTGGGATGCCTGAATGTAAACTAGGCCTGAATGATAGAGTATTACTGGAGGCTCAAGGACGAACAACAAAGGGGAAGGCTATTGACCTGGACGACATAAAATTTCATCAGTATGTTTAACTATTTTAAGATTTAAGTTGTAGTAGCTACTTTTGCTTTGTTTATGTTGGGAGTTGTAGGTGGAATATATGGTTGGTAAATTCTTGTATAATGATTGATCGTCTTTTCCCTTTTGCTATAGGTGTGTACGTTTAGCTCGTTTTGAAAATGATAGGACCATATCATTTATACCACCAGATGGGTCTTTTGATCTCATGACATATAGACTCAGTACTCAGGTTCACTTCCATGATTTCTCTGCATTTTCTCTCCTCTTTGCCACTTGCCCCAAAGACATTATATTTTTTTCTTCCTTTAAAATGGTTTTTGATATTGTTTTGCTTCAGGTGAAGCCTCTAATTTGGGTTGAAGCCCAGATTGAGAGGCACTCCAGAAGCCGTATTGAGATCACAGTGAAAGCTAGAAGCCAGTTTAAGGAGCGAAGGTATAGCTATAATGATTGGTCAAACATGTCTTGTGCTTTCTTCTGTCCTCTATACTTGTGTAACTGTACATCTTCTAAGTTTCTTGTTTATGTGATCTCAATATTATAGCACTGCAACAAATGTTGAGATTGAACTACCAGTTCCATCTGATGCCACCAATCCAAATATCCGCACATCGATGGGATCTGCTGCTTATGCACCTGAGAAGGATGCTTTAGTCTGGAAAATAAAATCTTTCCCTGGTGGAAAGGTAAATTGTTGTTGGAATCAAAACCTGCCTTTTATGGATCATTATGACATACCTCTATAGGCTCTAATATAATAGGTTTTGAAATTTGTTTTTTTTAATACTCTGTAATGAACAAATTTCAGGAATACATGTTGAGGGCGGAGTTTAGTCTTCCTAGCATCACTAGTGAAGAGACACTACCTGAAAGAAAAGCTCCTATACGGGTGAAATTTGAGATCCCGTATTTTACAGTTTCAGGAATCCAGGTATGAAAACTTGGAGATTTTGAAAAAAGCATGCAAAATTTATCTGTTCTTGGCTTCTTGCATCATGTTCTGGTTCTGCTTGGTATCTCTTTTGCTTGACGTGTGACTACTTATATCTTTAGGAGAAAACAGACATTGATAAACATAAAAATAGGTTACATAGTTTTGGTAGGACCTTCTTCCGCCTCATTTAACATGACATATTTTTTGCCTGGATTGTGGTGTTACCTATATACTTAGTTGAAGAAGGAGATTTTAGAGAACATAGTAATGAAATATGTTTCCTTCTCCACAACCTGATCAGGGATGATAATCTGTGTCCAATGATCATATATGTCCAATTTATCGAATTTTAATGATTTCAGTTATCATAATTCTTTTCTGCTTTCCCTTTGAATCTCTCTACCTTGTGTACTGCTGTGCTGTGTCTAATATTTTCCATCCCTTCTCACACCTTTAGTATAAAGCTAGTATTTTCTGATTAATGGAATCTGAAAAGTAAAACCTTTTTCTCTTTCAGCTACTTCTTGGACATGAATAATATACTGTTAGATTTTCATTCTGATCTCTGTCTTGAACCAGAGATAAATGTACAAATTGGCATCTTCTATTTTCTGTAGTTAGACCTATTCTGTTTTTTTTCTCCCCCCACCCTCTATACAACTATAAACTTTGCATCTGATATGGTCACTTTCATGGTTAGAATGTCAGAAATTTTTTGGGTTCTGAAACTTGGCTTGAGTTGAAATCAAATTAAACCCGTTGCCAGTTAATTACATTTAAGTCATTGCATTAGCTCCACTTCTTTTCTGCGGTATAGTTGATGGTCATGTAATATTGTACTATGAACTTGGGAACAGTAGTTGAAGCATTAGTGATTTTTTGTAGAAAGAAGCCAACGAAAAGTGATTAGACTTAGCACTTAGGATTTGGGTTAGGATATTGGATTTTGTTGAGTTGTGAAAGAAAAAGTCTGAGAGAGGAGGATACCAGAAGAACGAGGGAGGAATTGAGGAAAAAGTAGGAGTGTGTGTCTCTTAATCTCTTAAACCTCGTAATTATCAACCCCAGTGTACCCTCTCTCTTATTCGGTTCTTCCTATCAGCTTCCAATTACCATATATGATGCAACGATGCTGCCTCCCTTTGTCATCTAAGTTTCTTTTTAGCTTTATCATGTATTGGGCTGCATATATTTAGATAGGCCAGCAAGTGAGCAACCATTCTGTGCCTATTATCCACACATTTTTTGCTTATCTAATATCCCTAATGCTCCAGTGCTGGGATTAAATTATAGCAATTCTTTGGACTTACACTTTAGGAGGCCATCCCATAACTGAGGGATAACAGAGTTCATATTATGTGTGACCTTTTGGATACAGTTAAAGGACGTGGAGGATTCAAGAGTATCACCGGGAGATTCTTATGGGCTTATTTTATTTCATTATCATTTCTTATTTCTTTGTATCATCCCCCCTAGATATTCTGCTTTTCCCTTTAAGGTGAGGTTTTGTGTGGATTTTAGCTTTGGTACTGCTCAATACTTGGTATGCTCCAAAAGCGGTGGCCATGGATGGATTTATTACCTGACATTTGCTTGCTTTGTTGGGCTAATAGCGAATCTTCACTAGATGCATACTGTTTGCTACCTTTGGAAAAGACACTTTGCAGGCCGTGAAGAGTTTTGGGGAAGACCTTCAAGTTTACTGTAGTGGGGTTTGCTACAGGGAAGGAGAAGAAATTGCTTTGGTGAAAAGGCAATAATGGCTATTTTTTGGTTTGTCTGGAGTGGAATGGTCTTTTATTTTTGTGAATGGTCTTGGTGTCTCAGTGTCTTGTGTGATTAATTGTGGGATATAGTAACTTTATAGCTGTCCCAAATTACTCGATTGGGAACGTACAAATCAATGGGCTATTGAGCAACAACTAAGGTGTCTAGAGCAATAGACATGGAGAAAGAGTAATGATACAGTTTGGAGAATCTGTCATGATTAACGTAGTTTATGTTTTGATCCCACATTCTAGTTTTGAACCTTTCCCATTTTCCTCGGAGAGTTTTCCTCTTCAGTTTGAAGTCTAATGGTCATACAAAGGCCTCAGGTATTTGTAGGTCACCCCTTTGAAGGAAATAGCTTGCAATTGTTGTATTTGTGCAGAAGATGAAAAATCAGTAGTTTGTTATTGTCGTGTCAAATGATCTGGTAAGGCTGAAGATGTTCTGGTGGCATGGGAAAGCAAGATCAATAGAAAGTGAATTCATAGATGTTTAACTAGATTCCTATGGAACTTGGTGGTACATGTACAAGAAAAAGAATAAGCAAGTATTTTATTTAGGGCAAAGCTCTCTCACATCCTACTTATTATGGAGTATGTTGTTTTAAGGGTTTTAAGTGTTAAACTGTTATTTTATAGGTTCGGACAAGTTTACGAGGCAGGTCAATCTTGGTTAAAGGTTGCAAAATATTCATGGTTTTTGTTGACCCAACAGGTTGAGGTCACATAAGTTTTTAGTTGTATGACCACTTATCCTAAACTTTTGTAAAGTTTTTGGATTAACCCAACAGGTTGAGTTCACATGTACTTGTGGGTTCTAGATATGAGTGAAATTCTGTTCAAAACCCAAAACTGCAGGTTGGTTTTAGGGTTGAGACTCTGGTCATGTCTTTAATTTTAACCTGCCTGTTGAAGCCAACTGCCTTTTTATGAGCACCATTATGAAAGTGTAATTGTTGGGCCAGGAGACCTTGTTTTTAGAACTGAAGGGATATGTGATTAGTATCTTGATGTCGATAACTGTTGCTGACTTGCTGAGGCAGATGTGTTGCCCAAGGGGACAGTGGGTATATAAAGTAGTGCACATCCCATTAATGTCCAGCCTGAATTTGGGCACAGCCAACTGTAAGATGCAAACCTGATATTTCAATGTGGCTGACCTTGTATACTGTGTAGTAGATCTTTGTGATAGCTTCACTTCTGTTGTTGCCCTTTCCAGAAAGTTCCACTATATCATTATCTGTAGTCCCGTTGAATGTCCATCCCAGGTGCTCAAGTGAAAATATTTCCTGTATTTTGGTGGGTCCTGGAAAAAAAAGTAGGACAATGTAGTTCAAAAACTTAAGAAGTCAAATTCCAAAGTGTTCTAAATCTTGGTTAGTGGACAAATGTAAAAGTGCTGCATTATTGCCTATTGCCATGGTCTACATATCCCTTGCATATGTAGCCAACTTTGATCTTGAAAATTTTAGGTGATAAACCCAAAGTGTTAGATTAAATCCATCACTTTACTACCTATGTTATTTTCTTGTCTGGTCAATTACTGCAGTCAGTCATATTGTCATGCCTTATATTTTCCCTGTTCAGTGTGCACTTTCGTTCTTTGTTTGCTCTGTTGATTGTCCTTTGAGCTCAAAACAACTGTTATGTATATCTGCAATACTTATTCTGCAGGTTCGTTATCTTAAGATCATTGAGAAGAGTGGATACCAGGCTCTGCCATGGGTGAGGTACATAACAATGGCTGGTGAGTACGAGCTGAGGCTAATGTAATTCAACTGGTGATCCAAGTGCTATTTGGTATGTTTATTTGTATTTCGGGGCAAAAACTGGAGAGTTGGACTAAAATGAGCATGAAGCAACTTTGATTTCTTTTTATGGGTCGAGCAGTTCAGCAGTCCCTTGTGACGTATCTCCATTCTCGAGCTGATGAGTCTGTCATTCATTATCTTTGTTGCATACACTTGAGAGTCTATGATTGTGAAGTTAAGTCTCAGCCGCATAGCGTTTTGTTTTAATCTTTTGCTAGTTCATGTGCAGAATTTTACTTCACTGATGTGAAGATTGTGTTCTGCTGGTAATTTGATCTGTGAAAATGAATTTTTGCCCGTCACTTTTAATTCTTTGTTTCAGGATTGGTGATGTGGTTCATGTAAGAGAGTATGAATACCTGTTATGAAATTTGTAATTCTATCTAATTACCTCATTCTTTTGACTAATATTTCAGAAGATTGATATTTTGAAATGAATTGAATCAATACTTCCCAAGTTTAGAGTTCCATTTAAAAACTAGAATCACAATCACCTTTCTATCCTATATCCTTTCAACTGTTACTTAAGGTCAAGTACACATATTGACGAGATAGTTTTGCATTTGTGTTCGCCAAATAACATTGCATTGGAATATCGAGTAATAGTGTATTGATATCCTAAGTGGCGAATAATATGAAATCATGTAGTCAAGGGTTTGTTTATATGTAACAGAGTGTTGGCTGTTAGTGATGTTGATCTTGGATGCCAATCTTCCTTAAGAGGCCTTGATATCTTTCGTTTTAAGACTTATACGCTTGACAGTGCCTTTCCCCCAGCCCATTTCTGTTGGGAGATTTTCGCCAAGACTTTGGAGAAATTTCGTAATCTTTAACCATAGTATTGTGAGCACAAAATTTACAGTTTAATGGTTGTATCACCTTAAGGATGATTCAGATTTGGACAGGAAAATGAATCCAAATGAATCATCGGTGATATCAAACATTAATGTTACTCCAACGTCTTTGAAATCGTCGAACTAGTATCCTTTATAGACAAGTATATGAGAATAATGAGGCTAATAATGGCTAGTTTGCAAGTAATTGAAACGGTTTCCACAATGGCTTTTTCTTAATCATGTAGCAAATTTCGAAGAAGGATAGATGCTTTTATAATGATAATAACAACAATTTCAGTGACTTCATTGTAGAGAATCTATCAGATGAAAGAATCCAAATATGCTGATCAAAGGAGCTTAACGAAACATATTGACTAGAAGATAGAAAACCTTGAATAAAACCGAACATTAAGTCTTACAATAAACAACACACACTACATCATACTCGACCACCATGCTAAAACCAAACATCACCGCTATATACTGCAGGATGATCATACTTCTACGACTATTTTACAATGACTACAATTTTTACCGCCATTAAAGATATGCACCGAACCTTTGATCTTGTATACTAATATATTTTTTCTTATACATCATCAAGAGTGCATCTTTCTATTTATATGGCTTTGACAAGATTGTAGTCATTGCAAACGCTTCCTGTACTAGGGGGGACATACGCGAAAACATACCTACTAGAGCCTCTAGTCACTCTTTATTCTTAAGTTTGCCTTTATTTCTACTAGAAATACTGCTGATATATTTCTAGCTAGTTGTCTACTCAAGAGTAGAGAGCCTCTCCAGGAACTGGTTGAAGGTGTCATCGCTCTCTAGCATGCTAACCCTTATGTACTTTGAGGAGACTCCAAACTTTGGCCCTGCCCTTGCTCTGATCTTTAGCTCATTCATCAGCTTTTCGGCATCTTCACCTGTTTTCAACTCCATCCATGCATATGCTGCAATCAAGCAGAAGACGCGAGTTAATGACAAATATTAGGCAAACAAACAGCACAACAAAAATCATATAGTATGCTTATACCTGGATTGGGATGAGAGGTCTTGTTCATGAACTTGCAATACTGTGGGGAGTACTCTGGCAAGTTGAAGGCACCGCAACGTTTGATGGCAGCTCTGAGTCTTGTCCAGCGCTCAGCCAACATACGGTGGCTGAACTCAAAAAACTTTTCTAATGGTTGCTCTATCACCTCAGGGTTACCTTTAGAAAGCTTACCATTGGCAAGGTGCTCATAGCTATTAGCAACAAACTCGAGTATCTTTGCTGCTCGAAGTTGCCCTTCATGGCAAGTTCCAATGGTCACCAATAACATTAGTTTTATCATCCTCATTGCAATTTCTTTGTCCTTCACAATTGCCCACCTTCAATATAAACCATAATCACAATTTTAGTTAATATTCCACATACAATTTTTTGTTTTTTTAGGCTTCATGACATACAATTTAGATCATCAATTAGTTATATTTACACATCTTTTTTTTAAAATGTATCTATCCACGAACAGATCATTCCCCTTATTCTAAGCACTCCAAGAATTAAATTCTCTATTTGTTTACTACAGTATTACTTAGCACGGTTTGTACAGATTATTAACCTTTTCCCCATTTAAACATATATATTTATGTATAAGGAGCCACAAAAGTTGATTGATGCATACACGTAATTTGAACTCAAGTCTCGTGTACACTGACCTAATATACATGTAAGAATTGATATATGACACATTTGAAATTATTAATCATATTTGCATAGCATAATCTAATGAAAGTTTAGAGTTGATAAAAGTTGAGATTAATTTAGACGCTTACCCAACACGGGAACCAGCATGGCCAGTGGCCTTAGACAAGGTGAACAACATAACATCATAATCAGCAGGAGCAGTGATGGGTGTATACTGTGGCCAGTAGTAAGCAAGGTCGCATATCACCATCCCACCTTCCTTCTTGACCACCGGCTCACGGAGCCTACCATCCGGGTTGTTTGGAGTTGTCACCACTTCAATGTAGGGGCCTTCCTCGTCGAAAGTGTTAGCATCTCCCTGCCATTTGTATATCTCCGATTTCTCTTCCTCTAATGCCTCCTCATAGCACTGCCAAGCAAGAGAAAGAGAAACTTGTCATCAAATATCATTTTATGAGTAGTGTATGTATGACCTTAATTATCTTATACCCTAGGATTAAGCCAACATGCATGCACGTATTATCATAAGGGCGTGGTTACGTACTAAGGCCATGTTCACTTCACCTTAAAAAAACATAATATTAAGTAAAAATAATTTCAGTTCAGTAAAAATAAGCTCAGTTCAGCCCATTCTAGCTACCTTAAAAAAACAAGGCAAACATAAATTAGTCGCAATCATTGAAAATACTTAATTACTCCCTTCGTTTTTTAATACTTGCTCCACTTTCCTTTTTCGGCCGTTTTTAAATACTTGCGCCATTTCCTTATTTGGAAAGCTTTTACAATATTTAACTAATTTCTCTCACCTAGTGGACCCACCACATATTTTATCTCCTCCAATCCTCTCCACTACTTTTGCTTTTTACAATTTTTTGTTCTTCCACTTACCCCACTACCTCCATATATTATTATTTTCTCCCATTTCTCCTAAAATTCCGCGTATGGAGAAATGAAGCAAGTATTTAAAAACGGAGGGAGTAACAATTATAGTATCAATCTTACTTACATGTATAGTCACTTAGCTTCAATATAATTTAGACAACGTTATTTCAGTATATTATTAATTGATTAAATCTATATTATCGGATGAATATGATTAAGTTGTAATTGCCTTATTTTCTTGTTATCAAAATGGCAAAAATCATAATTTGAAATAACATGAAATAAAGTGGGTTGTTCGACCGGCCAATTCAACATGATCATCATCAATGCTTCATCTAATTATACACATGACCATGTGCTCATGGTTGTTCATATGGAGAGCATAAATCTAATTTTGCATGTGTTAATTTAAGTAAACTTTCATAATTAACGATATTCTCTTAGCTTTATTTGGTCTTTCAATCTTCAACATATAATTTCAAACATAAATGTTTCCACTTTTCGTATGGACTAAATATTCGTAGTATATATTGTCGGTCCATTCTACATTATATTAACACATTAAATGCGTGGCTTCCACAATTGAGTATATATGTAATAATATGAGTTATATATATATATAGTTGCATTGTAATAATATTTTTTTTAGAGGACCCATCGAAGATAAATTGCTTTTTGAAGCACTTAACATGTTAACCATTACTTAATTCTAAACATTTGACAGCCTTTTCCTATTTTTTGATAATTATTAATGTATAAATTAAAAAATTTAGGGAAAAGATGGTGAAAAAGAATAAAGGGATAAATAAAGAAGGATGGGATCCAATCAAACAATATTATCTTGCATGATTGTGGAGTGAAAAATAATTTAAAGAATTCTTGCAACTTGTTTTTTTTTTTTTTTTTTTTTTTTTTTTTTTTTTTTTTTTTAAAAAAAAAAAAATTAGAAAATTAATTGAGAATAAATAAATCATAGAAAAGTTGAGTAAATTAAATTTATGTTCTTTTTCTTTATTATATGGATGCCAAAATTAATTAAGTTGGAAGAAATTGAAACATGTTACATGCAAATGTTTAGAATTAAGTAAGCAAAGGTAGCAGCAACAGACACGGCTTGTAACACGTAAAATAAACCACACAATTCGTAATTAGCATTTGACACAACCTATATTCTCGCTACCATATAATTTAATTACTATTAAAATTGGTAATCACTTCACTATTATTTGACAGATCAAGCTAATTAATTTCATTCGATTCTATGAATTATTGGAGTGTATGTAAAAAATTTGATTAACTAATATGTGGTATAACTCCTACCTCTAATAAACACACGGATTGCATGTTCGAGTTCTCATATTATGGGTTAATATTATAAAATTAATGTCGTAAATTATTTTATGCACCTAGAATAAATGTTACCTATTTACTTTTACCGTGATAAAATAATAATCGGAGGAAAAAAAAGTTACCGAGTAATAGGGCTCAGCACAAACAACGGGAATTTGCATTTTCTTCTTGGTATTATTATTTGGTGTTACGTTCACGGTGGATGCTAAGGCACGAAGGGCTACGGAGAACAATTGAGATGATCCTGTTCCTCCAATGATGTACCGGCCTTCGGTCACAGCATTCCCCACCACGCGGTGCACCTGGTGCACGGCTTCACTAAACTCGGGCAGCTGGTAGAAGACGCCACCCTCGTCGAAATCAGCAAAGTAACTCATAAGGTCCGATGCCTTAATGGTCACTTTGCACTTATCATCCACGTTCTTCCAAAATGTGTAGTAGATCTTTGGATCACCTCTGTATTCCGAAACAAAAATTAAATGAATAAAACATATTGGTGATGAGTAAAAAAAAAATTAAAAAAAAAAAAATTATATTTACATGTGATAGTGTAATACTACCTCCGATTTTTTTTTTTTTTTTTTTTTTTTTTTTTTTTTTTTTTTTACTTGCAACTTTTGGGTATTATTTGAGAGATATAAAATATTCCAAAGTTGCAATAAAAAAAAATCCAAGCTAGTATAAGAAAACTAAATTAACTAGATGGGTCAAGTTAGGTAAAGTAATAGAATTTCTTTAAAAAAAAAAAGAGAATATAGCGAAAATAATTCTAAGAAACGGTCCAAAAGTTTAAAAAACAAATGGAGTACTTAAATATTTAATATTTATTTTTTGTACGAAGTATTTTGGTACAAGTATTTAATATTTTTTGATGTATAGTTATAAAATGGAAGTACATAGATTATGCACAAAGGATGGCTAAACAATAATGCATGCATTCTAATTTCTAAAAGAAAAACAGATAAGAAAAGAAAAGAGATAATATTTCGATCAATTGGAGAAAATGATTTCTTTTAATTTGCATTCGATAGAAATCATTTCTGTAAAAAGTTCAATTTTGTTAATTTCCCTTTCATGCATGCATTGAGCTAATTTTCTTGTAGAATCTCTACAGATTAATTTTTATCCAATGCATGTCACTAGAATGGTGTCCAGAGTAATTTGAAGAGGATGATATGCATGTCCCCAAAAAAGAAATCCTTAATATAGTTTTGATAAAGATTATCCAAATTTGATTTACAACTAAAATAATTTGCGTAAGATAAGATAAGATTAATTTAAATTAATATAAATGGGGTGAATAAAACGCATTCTATATATATATATATATATATATATATATATATATATATATATATATATATATATATATATATATATATATATATATATATATATATATATATATATATATATATATATATATATATATATATATATATATATATATATATATATATATATATATATATATATATATATATATATATATATATATATATATATAGTTACGGAATACATTATATGTAAAGAAAAAAAAGGTGGCTTTTGTGTTTGATACACAACCAAATACACACACACACAAAAAAAAAAAAAAAAAAAAAAAAAAAAGGGTGCTCCATGTGATTTTTATAACGGAAGAAATTTTGCGGGCTAAAAGGATTACATTAATTCAGTATTGAAGTAATTGATTTTAAAAAAATCAATTTTGAACTCGAATGATTAATTTAAGATGGTTTTTTCAAAAATATATATATATCACGGAAAATAAATTCCCGTTGGTGCACCCATTACTCTTCCACTCTCACAGAAGGGAAAAAAAAACACACCCACACACACAAAAAAAAAAAAAAAAAAAAAAAAAAAAAAAAAAAAAAAAAAAAAAAAAAAAAAAACTCATGTATGCATGCATGGTAAAATCGGTACCAAATTACTTAAAATTTCTCCTTTTGAATAACAAACATAGATATGTGTTATTGGTATATATTGACAAGAAATTGTCAAGTGATGTTACCATAACTCAAAAAAAAAAAAAAAAAAAAAAAAAAAAACATATGAACAAAGAAATTAAACTAACCGATCAAGGCTAATGACAACATCGTTGGCATTGCAATAACCATTACTTTTAACAACACCGTTACCATTATTGCAATTACCGTTGCCATTAGTAGTATTAGTTTTCTGCTTTCCCTCAGTAAGACACATATTTTCTCTCTCTATATTATTATTTAGGACTCAAAATGAGTTTTGTGTTGATTCTAAGAACCTTGGGTTCAGCCTATTTATAGGGGAAAAAAGTGTGACAAGAGTATTATTTAATAAATCACCAACTTACTATACTTTGGTAGTACTCAATTTTTATTTTTGGATATTTTACATTTTCTTTCTAAATTTATTCAATTAAAATTATTTCATGTTTGATGAGTTTCTTTTTAGTAATTTTATTAATCTTTTCATCAAATCCCACGTGATATTTTTACATATTGTGATCTGGCATGTAAATCATGATGATAGTGCAAAGCTGTGAAGTATTTGAGGAAACTGTTTTTGGTTAAGTGTGAATGAGATCAGTGGGAGATTTGACCACATTAAATAATTTTTTTATAGTGCTTTTACTGATATTATTTAGTACCTAAAATAGAAGATTTCCTGCATTTTTATGTGATATTTTGGATGAAGTTGTGTCAAAAAATTAAAGTGATTGGTTCAAAAAATAAAAAAAATAAAAAAAAATAAAGTGATGGGTATGTTTATATTAATAAGTATTTGCTAAGGTCTCGTTCACTTTATCTTATTTTTGCTAAATTGAAATTAATTTTACTGAACTTAAATTATTATTGTTGAACTTAAATTAATTTTATTGAACTTAAATATATTTTGTATAACTAAACTATTTAACTGTTTCTCTATTATATTTCTTATTTAGAGTTATTGATTTTTGCTGAACTGAAATTATTTTACTGAACTAAATTATTTTCACTGATTTTCTAGTATATTTCTTCTTTTAAGTTTACTGATTTTTACTTAATTGAAATTATTTTTACTCAACTATTATTTTTACTGAATATTTTTTAAAGGTGATGAAGTAAACAAGGTCTTAGTTATAGAAGCTTATTCCTACTAATTAAAATTACAACTTTACAATGAACACAAAAAAAATCTAGATATTTGAAGGGATTTCTATTTTCTATCCAAACTATATGATATATTGATTGTGATCATATTTTATGAACATTGGCTAAGTCTGGCATTTTGATATTAATATCATACTTACTAATTTCTTATTTATTGGAATACTTTTACATATAGTTTAAAATAGTATATACAATATATACTTTGTACATATATTTTAATTTTGTGTTATAAAAATATAAAAGACAAGGGGAAGGCTGTGATGTCGACCTAATTTACAAAAATCTTAGTACCCCTTAACATATACCATTGAAGTTGCAAGCAAATCCACATATTATTATAGATTGTTGATTTACATAATATTATTTTTATTGCAAGCAAATCCTTACCATTTATCATTGAAGTTTTTATTGTAGATTGTAGATTTACATATTATTGTTATTGCAAGCAAATCCTTAACATTTAGGCCTCGTTCAATTCACCTTATTCTTGCTGAAATTCGGTCATTAAATTATTTTTAGTGAAATTAATTTTATTGAACTTAAATTATTTTTGATGAACTGAAATTATTGTTATTGATTTTCTATTATACTTCTTCTTTAAGTTTTAACTGAACTGAAACTATCTTTACCGAACTGAACTTATTTTTACTGAATTGAAATTAATTTTATTGAACTGAAATTATTTTCACTGAATATTATTTTTTTTAAGGTGAAGTGAACAGGACCTTACAATTGAAGTCGCCCTTATCTAATATCAACATAGGATTTCAATGATTCTCAAAGCCAAAAAAAAATTTGTGAATTTCTATTTTGCTTATAATTGAGAAATAATAAAAATTAATTTTTATTGAAGGATTTGATGGATGATCAATAGTTCAATACACTAGCTAGTAGACTCAATAGTCAAGAGGGTGAGGTGGGTAAAGAGTAAGGGTTTGTTCACATTTACTGAACTGAATTGAACTGATTGGAGCTGAACTGAACTGAACTGAAATTAAGTAAATGTGAACAGGCCCTAAGGCTATGTTCAGTTCAACTTATTTCAGTTTTAATCCGACCTAATCATATCTAAAATATTATCTTTTTATTTGTGTTTATTTATCATCGAATATCTGTGATTTTAGTTTTTTTAAAAAATTATGAAAATTTCATATTTGAAAAGTGCATTATTGTAATACGAATTTAATGATATCTCATTTGATAAATTAATATAGTATAAATTAGTATACGGATTAGGTCAACGTTTAGTCAAATATGAAAATTAGGCTCCGTTCACTTCACCTTATTTTTACCGAACTGAAATTATTTTTACTGAACTGAAATTATATTTGCCGAACGTAAATTATTTTTAATGAACTGGAATTATTTTTGCTGAAATTAAATTATTTTTTTTAAAAATGAAATTAATTTTACTGAACTGAAATTACTTTAGCTGAACTGAAATTATTTTTACTGATTTTCTATTTTATTTCTTCTTTAAAGATACTGAATTTTACTAAACTGAACTTATTTTTACTGAGCTTAAATTATTTTTACTGGACTAAACTTATTTTTACTGGACTAAACTTATTTTTACTGAATTGAAATTATTTTTACTTACTATTATTTTTTTTTAAGCTGAAGTGAACATGGCCTTAGATAAGAAGAAAATGAAATGAACATAGGAACAAAAATCATCTAGGCTGAATTGTGTGAACAAAAAACCCTTTGCTTTTGCGAGCCTCTCTCGGACAAGTCACATTTATTTCTAAACCCCAAATAAATAAATCTATTAATTTTTTTTTGAAACCCCAAATAAATAAATCTATTAATTAAATAGGAACAAATTAGAATACTTTAGCTAATAATAGCAATAATTTCAATTTTCAAAAACTATGAGTTTATTTTCTGGTTTCATCTTGTTTGAATTGTGATACGGAGTACTCTATTTTTAATAATCATGCATGGGTCTTGTTATCTTGTAAATCATAATTAATCATGTTTGAAATTATATTGTTATAAGTGGACAAATACATGTTTATTGTTTCCATTTTATACATCAAAGTAACTTTCTTAATTGATTCTTTTTTAACAAACTTTTCTTTCTTCTATATGATTGTTTTCTTCAATAAAAAAAATAAAATTGACTGATTAAGAAGAATGTTAACTAAAGTTCGATAAAGTGACGAGCTCATATTAATTCTGATAAGGACTAATAGATGATTAATTTAGAACTAAAACATGTTCAAATTACTTCTAAGTTCTATAAAAGTTAGTTCGATCAAATGTTATAATAAATTTAGATAAGTTCATGTAGGTTTGCTTAAGTTCAAATAATTGAAAATCTTGTGAACTAAACGCGCTTGACTTCAAAGGTTAGACATTTATATTCAAACCAATTATATAGATCATTATTTATCATGTCACAATAATTATGTGTTCAAGACTACTCTTAATAATTAACAATATGTCTTATGTCAATTGCAATAAGTACATAATTATCAGCTTGTACATCATACCCGCGGTTAGGTTACACATTCAAGTGTGCAAATATTGATTGAGCGCCAAAAGGTTTATAATTTCGTTGTACTATATATTGAGTGATCTTATTCGCTTATATTTCCAATTATACTGGATGTTCTGAATTAATGTTATACTGTCCCTTAGCCAATCGACATGTTTTAAAGGGCTCTAACGACACGTAGCAATCTATTATTAGTAGATAAAGATGAGAAAATATAATTAGCAACTTTAGCAGATAGCGACAATAATGCATCTTTTCCAAAATATTTTTGTCGTATATTGTTGATTGGTTTATTATTTGTTGTATGTAGTTAATTTTATTTTTGTTATTTTTCGTGTACGGAGATCTGGTTATTTATAAGGGGCTAATTAATTCATTTAATTAGGTCAATTCCTCATTTACAACAGATTAAATATATAATAATTATTCATCAATCAATTAAGTAATAATACGTATAATTGTAGCATGATAGTTTCTCTTTGGGTCATATATTTGATTGATTTTATTTGCTCATCGTTCCAATTAAAGTAGATGCTATGTCACTTAATTAACAATTATTTGATAATCTAACAATAAATAATAATTAATTTTTGTGAGGGTATTAACAACATCTAGCTACATTTTACACACATATATACACACATTCCTGCTACTAATGTCTTAAATCCTATGCTAATCTGAATATTCAACTTTAATTTTATTACTTTTCTTGTGTTAAAAATTGTAATTTATCAATCAGTCAGTGTTTATGATTGTATATTATTGACATACATCAAGAGTTAATGACTTTGAGTGTTAATTTTCATCATAATGAATATATAAATAATTTTCTTTTTTAAAAAAAATACTTTGAGCTAAAGTATGCATCTAGTACTCTAGATATACAAATAAAGCTATTATTTAATATATTTTTATGTATTTCCTCAAAAAAAAAAAAAAAAAAAAGAAGTCAATCTGTGGTCTAAATTCAATTCTAATCATAACATGGCGATGATAAATGATTGATAATTGACTCTATACATTGCATGGAACCATACATGCATGTTACTACGTAATAACATGCATTAAGAATATCTTCCTTGGTCGTACGTAAATGATAATTAACACTATATTCGCTAGAATACATTAATTACCTAGTTTTAGTGATCGGATTGATGAATAGTCTTGTCTAAATGTCAACCATATGCTTAATTAAACATTATGTTATTTATGTACCTTATGCTTTAGTGTACTTATACTTGAAATTTTTGAATGATTCTCTAATCTAATATATCATGCATATCTTATTGACTAATTCATTCTTTCATTAGCAAGAGCATATTCATAGCGGTGAATCACATACATGTTGAAAAAATGACAATGATCAATTAATAGTGCTATCCTTCAAACTCCTAAATCTTTCAAACTTGGCTCCCACATCTGGCAAGACATGGGGAAAGGGTGGAATGAAGTTGTTTTCTTCTTCAGCTACTTGGGTAGTTGGCCAAAACTCTAAGGTTTCTTTCTGGTATGATCAATGGTATTCTATTAGGACTCTTAGAGACCTTATTCCAGGGCATTTGACCAAAGTTATCAGAATCGGGATTCTACTTTGAATCGGTGAGTTGAGTGGGGTAGAATCGATAATAATATAACAAATGACTACATACATAATTTTATAGCAATGAGCTGAGAATGATAATAATAGATATTGTTAATAACATAATATTGACATGCAAACATAAAATAGTTTTTCAAGTAATTTCGCACGCGCATAACTCAAATAATACACTATAAACTATAAAGTCGGATTATTGGTAACACATTCTTAACCATGAGAGTACACGACACTTGTTAAATTATGAAAAAAATAACGTTGTTGACTCGTAAAGTTGTTTTCCCTAGACCCATGCATAATAAAAAAAAAAAATCCAATAATAATAGAAAACTAAATGTTAAGTTAGTTCATTTAACGAGATAACTAAAGAATGACAGTACGTAGTTTTGATGAAAGAAACCCTAATTTGATTCAATTTTATGTACTTGTTAATTTAGATTTCATTTGTAGATGTTTGATGGTTTTTTATTAATGGATTTATTTGTTTCAAAATAGCGACAACATTAATTTTTGCTATTTTGAAACAAAATAAACCAAAATAGCAAAAATAAATTAAAGGAAAATTTGTCTGGAACTCTAGAACGAAGGGGCTTATATCTTCACTCTTTTGTCTGGAAGGACCTTATATGTTCAAAGTTGTCTAAAAGGACCTGATAAGTATGTTTTGTTGTCTAGAGGGACCTTGACGCCGGATTCCGGTGTTTGACTTTTTTACTCCGGCGTTGACCAGTCACGTGACTTTAAAAAAATCACCCTCCCTCTTATTTTTTTCCCTTTTCCCTCCAATTCACATTCTCTCTCTTATGTTCCCCCTAAATTTTTCCCGAAATTGTTTCTCTCTCCTCACGAAATAAGCTGGATTTCCTTAATTTTCGAAGAAATACAAGCATGCAGCGTTCTATTAAGTCCTTTTTCGCATCAGGTGAGAACAATTCTTACGTTTTTTTCCCAATCCCATTGTTTTAAGCCTAAGTTTAGTTGTTTGGAAATTAGGGTTTATAACTCAATTGGTTTTGAAATCATGTTATTTTGGTTGTTGAAGGATGTTTCGACTAAAAGGAAGTTATCAAAGTGCAATTGTGGTCTTCCTCTTGCGCAAAGGACTTCATGGACTCATGAAAATCCAGGCAGAAGGTTTAAAGCTTGCAAATTTAATAATTTCGAGACAGGGGAGAAGGGTTGTGACAACTTAGAATGGGTTGTTGATGAAGATATTTTGGAGTGGCAGAAGGATGTAACTAATGTTCTATTGTCTGAAAAACAAAGATTGGCTACATATATGAATGTTTTGCAGGCTAAGGTGGCTTGTATGGAAAATGAGAAGAGAAGGTCGATTGATGAACATGAGAACTTGAAGAACAAGATGATGAGGAGCAAGGAAGGTGTTCATAGAACTCTGATCAGGAAAAATTTGGGGAAAAATTTAGGGGAACAGAAGAGAGAGAATGTGAATTGGAGGGAAAAGGGAAAAAAATAAAAGGGAGAGTGATTTTTTTAAGTCACGTGATAGTCATGGACTGGTCAACGCCGGAGTAAAAAAGTCAAACACCGGAATCCGGCGTCAAGGTCCCTCTAGACAACAAAACATACTTATAAGGTCCTTTTACACCACTTTGAACATATAAGGTCCTTCCATACAAAAGAGTGAAGATATAAGTCCCTTCCAGACAAATTTTCCTAAATTAAAATAATAATAAAATATCAAATATAAACAAGAAAAATTCAGGAAATAAAAAGTAATTTTCATCTGTTTTGGTTTATTAATATCAAATAACAAATATCAAACATCGTAGTTTTTAAAGTTTCTTGTTCTTACTTTTGCTATTTTGTTCTTATTTTCGCTACTATGTATGTTTAATGTGTTTATTTTCTGTTTTTGTTTTTAAAATTATGTTCATATTTTTGCTATTGTGTGTTTATTTTAGTTACTATGTATAACAATTTTGTTTTTTTTCCAGATCTACTGTTTTATGTTGTGAAAAATTGTGTGCTTTGGGTTAACTTCGTGTTTATAGTGACGTTAGGTGTTGGTTTTGTATGGTTTCTGGTCGTGGTGGGTGAGGATTACTGTGAGCGAAGGGGTTGAAGTCGGGCTGCTACAACTGGGGTGTAAAGATTTCTTTTTTTTTATTGTTTGCGACGGCTGGCCGTCGCTAAAACGGGTTTTTGCGACAGTTTTATAGGCCGTCGTAATTTACGACGGCTCTAAGCTATCGTAAGCTTATTTTTTGCGACAACATTAAAAACTGTCGTTGAAATTAATAAAACAGCCGTAATTGTTTTTTGCGACATTCAAACTGACGTAAAAATGTAATTTTGCGACGGTTTTACTTATTTTAGCGACAAATTTTGGCTGTTGCAAAACTGCTAATAATTTTTTGTAGTGGTGGCTGGGTTTCTTTTATTTTTTTCTGTTTTTTTTAATTAAAAAGGTGAAATAAACCCATTAAATTTTGACACGTGGCATATAACCAACAAAAATCGATCACTAACAACTCAAGGTCTATTGAAAGAAGATGACATGCAAAGGTAAGATTGTCTCGTAATAATCAAAAAGTGGGTTTTTTTTTGTGTGTGTGTGTTTAGAGAGTCACAAGGGCGAGGATGAGAATCTATCCCAGGCCAGAATCTTCTGAAATCGGGAAGGAAACTCTAATAATCACTTGAGGTATCCCTCACTCTCTAGGATTGTTATTGTTAGATAACGCAAAGGTGAGAATATTTATTTCTATTTTTCTAATTTAGTTCAAGCTGGTTCAAATCAATTGAAGAGAATAGAGTCTAAGAACTTTTTCTAGTCAAAATCAAATATGAGCTAGATATATAATATACTTGTAGAAATCATTACTACAAAAAGCGTGTTTTCGTGACGCTTTTTAGGCCTTTTTTCGACGCTAAAAAGCGTCGAAAAATTATTTGTCGACGCTGCAAAAAAGCGTCGAAAATCCGTGAGTCGAAGATTTTTCAAGGACACAAAAAAGCGTCGAGATTCTCGACGCCTTTTAGTGTCCAAAATAATATACGAAGCGTCGAAAATTACGTATTTCGCGCATTATCCCAAATGTGTAGTTTTTTTAGCGACGCTTTTTCCTGTCCACATAATCAAATTTAGCGACGCTTTTTGTTGTCTTGCGTTTATTCGTGTCAGCCTATGGTATGGCGGGAAACTCTTTTAAATTTGAAAATGTGCAAATATGTAGACATTAAAAAGCGTTTAGAATTTTTTTTTAAGCTTTTTTTTCTTTTATTAAATTATATACCATCATCATACATATATTATAGTTATTAAAATTTATCATAAATTAAAATAATAACATAAAAATTAAAATAAACAAATATTGTAAATAACTAGATTTAAAAAAAATAAAAAAAAAACAATTATTAATCAAACATAATAAGAGTACGTAGTTAATTACCAAATTTATAAAAAGAAAACATCAACACAATTAAAAACATAATCAAGAAAAAAAAAAACGTCGCATATTATAATAGCTTGTCCTTAAATAAATACATCACTAATATAAGACTAAAAACTAAAATAAATAGATGATGGCCTTATAGACAATATAGTCACTTGTTTTGATGCTCAAGTGTCCCGGCCTATTCTCTTGTTGTACCTACATTGCCTTTTCCAATCTTCAAAAAAAAAAAAAAAAAAAAAAAAATACAAATTATAAATTAGTAACACAATATAGGCTCAAGCTTCATAATCGATTTGAGACAATAACACGGATATTATACTTTAATCTAGGCAATTAATTATGTACAATGCACATATATAAATCTGTAAAGTAGGCCTATAAATTTTTAAGCTTTCGTGTTGTCCATTAGAAAGCTTAAGAGAGTTTGTCTAATAATGGGAATAGTTTTATGATGAATTCAAAACTGAACCTTGCCAAGAGTGTAGTATCATTTTGCATTTAAAGCATTTCCAAACTAACTGATTATACAGCCATTGCAACACGCGCGCGTGCACACACACACACACACACACACACACACACACACACACAATCTTTACAACAAATGAAGTTGAAAAAGACCATTAAACAGCTGATAGAGAACCTAGCATAAGAGCAATTAGTAACATCATTGAACCATAAAACAGAAATCATCTACTATCAATAGCCTATGCCTTATGTTTAGGGTTATTTTACCCTGCCACGTGGTCCAATCAGAGGATGACACGTGTCAGCCTATGGATGGCCCAAAGTGGACCAATCCCTGCTCGACACGTGTCACTCCAGAAATTAAGGGAAAAAGGCGGCCTTCAGGCCCAAATCCTGAGAAAGCCGCAAAGCGGCGCAACCCACCAATGATTAGGGTTCAGTGACCTAATCAGGGGCACAAATCCCAAAGACCCTATAAATAGGGAGATGTCCCTCTTTTTGAGGGCACGTTTTTACCATTTATTACACTTGCATTCTCTCACATCAGAGAAACACCTGAGCTTGGAATCCGAGAAGATACCAACCTAAATTTCCGTCCTCTTTATTCCTTTTCAAGTTACTAACTTGACCGTCGGAGGCGGAGCTCCAACCACCCGGAATCTCCGTTATTTTGCAGGTACAGCTCGGCTGGATCAGACTTCGTGTTGTAACTCTCCCGAGGGACAAAAACACCCAAAACATTTGGCGCCGTCTGTGGGGAGAGTACCTCGAAGATGGTTCAAGAGTCTGTACCACCCCCTAACCGTCTGGGCGAAGACCCAGAAGTCTTTACAGACCATGAGGATGAAGATCCTCAAGTCGAAACCTTTACAGCCGAAGACGGCTCCCTCAGAATCAAGCGCATCCGGTCCAGAGACACTCTGGAGCGGGGTGCCTTCAAGGCGGGTCCAAGCCGACCCTCTGGGCAGCCGGAAGGGGAAACCCAAACGGCCTCTGGATCAGCCCCTGTCACCCGAAACGAACTCATGAGATTCATGACAAGTTTCAAGGGTGAAATTAAAGAGCTGATCACCCAAAGCCAGGCTGGCCCAAGTAAAGATCAGTCGGCGAAGAAGACTCCTCCAGAGAAGGGGAAGTCAGTCAGAGACCGGCAGCCCACTCCTCATCCAAAGGAGAAGGCAGCCGGGACCATTGATTGGTAAAAAATTCTCCTTCCTAAAAGGAACAACAACAACACCCGCCGGACTCAGCAGCCGGTGGGAAGCAAAAAATCAACTCTTGATGCCCGGGAGATCATAAACCGGAAGAGAAACCAATCGTTGTCTGAGTCGGCTTCAACGTTGAACTTTCCAGACAGCTTCAACAACATTTCTGCAGGGAGTGCACCCTTCTTGCATGAGAGCCAGATAGGCGGTAATACCGTCCATTCTGGCCCTCACATGATTGGAGCTGTACCGTATGTGCCTACTCAGGCTTACGGACAGTATCCCCCTCACTTCATGCAGCCGGCCCTCTTTGGAGGTCAGGCGACATATCCAAATGTCCAGCCATTGGACTGGCAGCTTCGTCTGCTGCGCCTAGGTGAACAACCTTCTGCGTTCACCCGGGAGATAACCGAGGCGGCCCAGCCGGCCAAGGTTAAGAATGTATTGGTTGGTACATATGATGGTACCACCAATCCGGAAGACCACCTCATGGCTTACACCAACCTCATGTATCTGCAGGGGTTGGATGATGCCACTTGGTGTCGGTGCTTCCCGACTACATTGAAGGGCATTGCCCAACAATGGTTTGGTAATTTGCCAGCCGGGTCCATCGATAGTTTTAGGAAGCTCGCCTTCCTGTTTGCTTCTAACTTCTCAATGAACATCCCTACTAAGAAAACAAGCCTTGATTTGAGCACTGTTAAGCAGGGAGAGAGAGAAGGGTTGCGCTCATATGTCAGGCGGTTCAATCTGATCAGAATTCAGATTCAGGGACTTTCTGATGAGGTAGCTTTTACAGACTTTTTCAAGGGTCTGAGAGACGGGTCGACCTTTAAGTTCGACCTAGTCAGAAAAGGGGCTTTCACCTTACAGGCGGCCCTGAGGGAGGCGGAAAGCTACATTCAAGCTACCGACCTCTGCTCGCCTGGTAACCAGTCGGACTCCAAGAAGTCCGACAAACAAAAAGACAACCGGTCTGCTCAGCCGACCAAAAATAAAGAAGAGAGCAAGAAAAGAAAAGAAATCTGGGCGGTTAATGATTCTGACCAGCCGTCCCAGAAGAAAAAGAAAGAGTTTAAACCGTACGTCCCCAAGTACGAGTTTAATAAAGACTGTAACTCCATCCTCATGGAGGTAAAGGACCGGCTGTCCATTAAGAAGCCGAATCCTATGAAGAGTTCTGTCCAGTCACGAAACAAAAATAAATTCTGTCAGTTCCATGAGGAGGTCGGCCATGATACTAACGGCTGCTTCAGTCTTCAGCGGGCGTTGGACCGTCTGGCTAACAAAGGGCTGTTGAAGTCCTACATTTCTAAGTCCCCAGCCGGGGCAAAAAAGAAAAACAAGGGTCAGTCCTCCAAGACTACCCCCCAGCCTGCTAGTAGCTCGGATACCGACAAGGAGCCGGTCTATACAATAGCAGGCGGGTTCTCATGTGGTGGCCCTACCATCCGGGGCACCAAGAGCCATCTTCGAAAGATGGACAAGGATGAGGATGAGCAGGCGTCTGCAAGCACCTCCTTCCCAGACGTCTTGATTACTGAGAAGGACAGGGGTAGCGTCCGCCGTCCGCATGATGACCCGGTCGTCATTGAATGTAAGGTTGCCAACCAGCTGGTTGGAAGAATCCTTATTGACACCGGCAGCTCATTGTAGGGAATAATTTCAAGCCTTTAAATCCCACTAGCTTGAACCCCACTGTGATCATACACTAAAGTACGGTGGCGTCCAAAAGGGAAGAAGATAGAGCAAAAGAGTCGCCAACAAGTTTTTAAGGAACTTGTAAACCGTTCATAGGATGAAGGTTACACCCCTTAACGATCCAAGAGATCGTCAACTCCATAAGGTCATGAACCAAATAAGGGTTCGGGGATGATGGTACAAATCTAACCTAAAAGAGATTGAACCTGCCCTAATAATAGGCCTCTACTTTATTCTGCTCGTATTCATGTGCGCTTTCTGATTAACATACAATCAATAGGATTAACCCTAAACCTGTTTAATCTATGTTGGTTGGATTTAATGCACAAATAAACTATTATTGGCGATCACTTGAATTATAATCACATTAACCCTAAACAAGATTATTAATTATCTTATTAAGCGTGATTACAAGTACCAATTCCCTTTAAACATGCATAAAGAGGTGTGATCAAGCAATAAAAATAAATATATATCAAGAAACATAATAAATCATAATAACAATAATAATAATAATAACAATAATAAAATCATAATCATAAATCATAATTAAAATAATCATATCAACGTTAAAGCATAATAATAGCAAGATCCTAGGCATGGTACTAACAAGATTAATAACAAACCATAGCATGTCACTAAGCAATAAAAATCAAGTCTTTAACCCTAACATGATACTAACATGAATAAATATTAGGAAGAGCATAGGAAGCATCGTAACAATCATATTTAATATATTTGTTACCCTAGACATGATACTAGGAATATCCTAATAACAATATAAACATGATTTCTACATCATAATATCAATAAATCAATTAAAGTACTTACTTTGATACTTCGTACCTCTTTCTAATAACAAAATACACACGTTAGTAACTTCAAGGAAAATATAATAAATCAAACAATTAAATTAAATAAATAGAGATTTGGGACCAAACCCTCAGAAATTAAAACCTTTCACGTCTAGGGCGAAGACAACTTTGAATATGGCTAGGTGTTTCTAGATCTTGTGAATGCGGAATTTTGTATGAAAAAGCAAGAAAGAATTGAATGCTAAAGAATTAATGTTTATTGAGAATTGATGAAAGATGATGAATGAATTGTAGATGAATACATAAGAATGAGGAGAATTGGTGAATCAAAACGGAGTTTTGAATACGATATTTATAGAGAAAATCAGCCAAAAAAGATAATTTAACAAAACAGAGTCTGAAGATCACAAAACAGTATTGGCGCCAACCCTGGCTAGTTGGCGCCAGGCACCAGTGGCTAGCGCCAGGCGCCAATGGCTAGCGTCTGGCGCCAAGCCTGGTTCCAGGCGCCAAGGCCTGGGGTTGGACGCCAAACTGGATTTCAACGCGTTTTCGAAAATCTGATAAGTTTACCGTACTGGAAGATAAAATAATATAATTTCTTCGAAAATGCTATTTGATCTTGATTAAAACTCTAAAAAGTCCTAATTGAATTAGGAATGAAAAGAACCTTCTAGAAGATTCTAGAAGACTAAAACCATTCCTAATTGCATTAGGAATGATAAATCATAATAGGCCCTCCCCTAGATCATTGGGCCGTACATAAAGCTCAAACCGGGCCAAGTTTAGTAAATTGGCCATAACTTCCTCAATATTCATCGGAATTGGGCTTATAATATATCGTTGGAAAGGTCTTTGCAAACCCTATCCAACTACACCACTATTGGACCCATATAATGGACCAACCAAACTGGATTGACTGTTTTCTTAAAATAAAGTTTTCAAAATCAGGGAGAAGAGAAAAGAAATAAAACTTTCCGCAACACTAGACCTTTCCACACTTTCGTTTCATTTGATTATGATTCAACGTGAAAGGTACTCATCACCGGGTTTAGTTTTGGGGAGACACAAATGGGTGTCTACACTCATCAGACATCATCAGCCTCCGGTGCTGGCAAAAGCTGAAATACAACGTCAGCAGCATACATCCGGTCACCCACCCCTTGGTTGGTTTTGGGGGTGGGATGGTCTACCCAGCCGGAATAATTGACTTACCCATCCGGCTGGGAGAGAGAGGCCAAGGACGACAAATTGTCGTCAGATTCTTGGTCGTTGAGGAGTTGACCGCCTACAACATTATCCTTGGCCGGCCAACCCTCAACGTAGCCAAGACAGTAATCATCCCGTCTCTCATGCTCATCAAGTATGAGAGGGATGACGACACTGTTGGTTCTCTGAATGGGGATCAGAAGACGGCCCGAGAGTGCTATCTCTCAGCCGTCAGAGACATTGTGGCCCCAGACGGCCAGGAACCAATAGATCTTGACAATGTCAAGGATGCCGACCCAGCGCCTGCCCCACCAGCAGCCGGGAAGAAAAGAAAGGCACCTCTTCTGGTGGAGGTGAAAAAAGAGAAAAAATAGCAATCACTGACCGGTGAACGGTCAGATGAGCTCTGCCCCCAACCGGCTGGTGAAAACATTGATCTCGTTCTGGATGACAGCCGTCCAGAACGTACTGTAAAGGTGGGGACGGTTGCTCATGCTACCTTAGGTGCAAGCTTGCACCTTCTGCTGAAGGAATTTAAAGACATTTTTGCCTTTGAAGTGGAAGAGATGCCAGGCGTTAGCCCGGATCTCGTTGTCTACAAACTCGTCGTGGACCCCAAAAAGAAGCCCATCCGGCAAAAGAAAAGAAACCACGGTGAGGAAAGAAGTCAGGCGGCAGCTGCCGAAGTCAAAAAGCTGCTAGACGCCAGGTTCATTCGGCCCTGCAACTTTCCCGACTGGGTGGCCAATGTGGTCCTTGTTATGAAACCGAATGGGACCTGGCGCATGTGTGTTGATTACACAGACCTCAACAAGGCGTGTCCAAAGGACAGTTACCCGCTTCCAAAGATCGACAGTCTAGTCGATTCTACAGCCGGTCACGCCTTGATGAGCTTTATGGATGCCTACTCCGGCTTCCATCAGATACCCCTGTAGAAAAAGGATCAAGAGAAGACGACCTTCGTCACTGATCAGGGGTTATTCTGTTATACTGTGATGCCGTTTGGCTTGAAAAATGCGCCTTCCATTTTCCAACGGATGATTAATACGGTCTTCATTAATCAAATTGGGAGGAATGTGGAGGCGTACATTGATGACATGATAGTCAAATCCAAGCTACAGGAGGATCACCTTGCTGATCTCCGAGAAACCTTCACCACACTCAGGCGGCATAAGGTTATGTTAAATCCTAAGAAATGCGTCTTTGGTGTTGAGTCTGGGAAGTTTCTCGGATTCCTGATTGATCAAAGGGGGATAGAGGCTAACCCTGAAAAGATACAGGCGGTGATAGACATGAAGTCACCCCGTTCTGTCAAGGAAGTGCAGAGACTCACCGGCTGTCTGGCCGCCTTGGGGAGGTTCCTCAGTCGGTCAGGCGACAAGTGCCTCTACTTCTTCCAAGCAATCAGGAAGAAGACCAGATTTGAATGGGGGGAGGATGCTGAGGCGACATTCCAGAGGTTGAAAGAGCATTTACATTCTCTACCTAGGTTGGCCAGTCCTTTACCTAGGGAGACGTTGTACATGTATTTAGCCGTCTCAGATCATGCCCTCTGTGCATTTCTCCTTGCTGAGCGAGACGGCGTGCAGCTCCCGGTTTACTTCATTAGCCATGTTCTTAAAAATTCTGAACTCCGGTACCCCATGGTTGAAAAATTTGGCCTTGCTTTGTATATGGCATTCAAAAAACTGAAGCCTTACTTTTTGGCACATCCGGTGGTGATTTACGCTGACCAGCCACTCAAACGGCCAATGTCTACCTTGGACTCATCCGGGAGAATGTTGAAATGGGCTATTGAAATGCAAAGTCTTGAAATCACTTACGAACCAAGAAAGGCAGTGAAAGGTCAGGCGTTTGCCGACTTCATTGTTGAAATGACCCGTCCGGTGGCTCCGGATAATCTTGATCAGGTTTGGAAAGTGTATGTAGACGGGAGCTCTACAAAGAATGGCTGTGGTGCAGGCGTAATCTACGAGTCTCCTGAAGGGGACAAATTTGAGTATGCATTACGCTTCAAGTTTCAGGCCTCTAACAATGAGGCGGAATATGAAGCCCTGCTAGCCGGCATTCGCATGTGTAAGGCGGAAGGGGCCATGAAAATTGACGCCTACTCTGATTCCCAATTGGTTGTTAGCCAGTATGAGGGAAGCTACGAGGCTACTCATCCGGCTATGATCAAATATCTTCGGGCAGTCAAAGAAGAGGCCGGGGCACTTGAGGAATTTCGGCTGAATCAAGTGCCTAGGTCGGAAAACAACCAGGCGGATGCATTGTCAAAATTGGTGTCTTCCGCCTGCCATGATACGCCTCGGTATGTCTTTTTGGAAGTTCTTGAAAAGAGAAGCATCCATGAAGATCCCATTGGAATTCTAGACCGAAGCTCTACCTGGATGGATGGCATCCGGGCCTATCTTTCGAACGGTAACTTCCTGATTCACCATAGGAGGCAGCCGTCCTGAAGAAGCGAGCTGCAAGCTTCGAGTTGAAAAATGGAGAACTCTTCAAGGCGGGGTTTCTTAAACCTCTGTTGAAGTGTGTCACCCCTGAAAAGGGGAAGGAAGTTCTCGAAGACCTGCATTTGGGATTCTGCGCCTCCCATATAGGTGGCAGGTCCCTAGCCGTCAGGGCCAGACGACATTATTTTTGGCCTACTCTTGAGGCAGACGCCAAGGAGTTGGTAAAGAAATGTGACAAGTGCCAAAAATTTGGCAAACTCATTCACCGTCCGGCTGCTGATCAGAAGGCCATCCACAACCCAATCCCGTTTGCAAAATGGGGCATGGACATTCTAGGTCCTTACACGGCTGCTCCAGGCGGAAAGCGCTACATCTTGGTGGCTGTGGATTATTTCACCAAGTGGGTGGAGGCTGAGGCGGTTAAAAACATCAAGACCTCAGACGTAATTTCCGTTATTTGGAAGAACATTATCACCCGGTATGGGGTACCTATGTCTATGGTGTTTGATAATGGTCCTCAGTTTGAGACGCCTCAGCTAAAAACTTGGTTGGGAGATCAGGGGATCTCAAGCTATTTTGCATCTGTTGGCCGGCCCCAAGCAAACGGCTAAGTTGAAGCCTTCAACAAACTCATCTCAGACGACATTAAGAAGAAAATAGAAAGAGCCGGTGGCTTATGGGCAGAAGAGTTAATCCATGTCCTATGGGCCATCTGGACAACAGCAAAAGGGGCAACCAGTGAAACCCCATTTCTCATGGTTTACGGTGCTGAAGCCGTCTTGCCCATCGAACATTACGAGCCGACTCTCAGAGTCATGCTATATGATGAAGAGGCAAACTGGGAAGCAATGCGCCTGGCATTGGATTCACTCCCAGAACGCAGGGGCAATGCTGCCTTGCGTCATGAGATTTACCGCCTGAGAATGACTAGAGCCTACAACAAGAAAGTACACAAGCGTCCTTTGAAAGTTGATGACTTAGTGTTACGAAAAATGGAGGCAACCGGTAGGGAAAATGAGCTTGGAAAGCTAACTCCAAATTGGGAAGGCCCCTACCGGATCTATGAGGAAGTGAGAGACGGCACCTACCGCCTGGAAACTCCAGACGGCAGGCGCCTGCCTAGAACTTGGAATGTAGACAATTTGAAAAAGTACTACTTCTGAGAATGTAAGTTTTTTGTAAACAGTTAGTCAATTAATAAAGATTCAGATTTTGTTTGCAAAATTATTTTGATTATCCGCCTGGGTAATACTCAGACGGATTCTTAATTTACCTAACTAAGTTTGATACTCAGTAAAGGTTACTCAGTAATGCTTGACCGCCTGGGTAATACTCAGACGGATCCTTTGTTTATTTACTTAAGTTTGATACTTGGTATGATTTAATAATTGCCCGTCCGTCTGGGTAATACCCAGACAGGCCTTTTGGTTTAACCAACTAAGTTCGACACTTGGTATAAATTAACTGATTGAAAGCTAAGCACAAAAACTCTTAGAGGCTATACAACCGGTCCTAAACAAGACCAAAGGCTAAAATGGCCGGATTGTTGCTCATTTTATAAAATCGCCTGTCCCAACATGGACAAAGGCGTCCGGCGACACCCCTCCGGGTGCAATCGTCGCAGAGAACAGACTATTTGTCAGTTCTACGTACCTATGCAGACGACAAAAATTGAATGATCGAATCGGTCAACTCATAGCTGTCTGACCAGAATGATTTGTGAAGAACGATCAAGTTACCGAATACCGGATGCCCTGGGGCGTCAGTCGGTCACCGGCCGAAGTTCTCACTTAGGTTATGTATCACAAAATTGCACTCTCTATCCCAATCGGGACAAAAGAGTTGTTCAATGGCTATGAAATCTCTACCACGACGAAAAAACGTTGTCTGAGTAGTGACTGGAACGCCTGTTGGTGTACGGCTGTGCACTTGGTTTGGGGCAATCACTACTGTGATTGATTGACTTACAAACGCATCATGCTCTTTGCAGCATCAGACGTTACCAAGTCAATCAACCAACTCCACTTGAAACCAATCACACAGCCGTCCAGGGGCAAGGACATCCAGGCTTTTGATAAGTTAGGCAACAAATCGCCGCATGCTTTTGATAAGTTAGGCAAAAATGAAAAATTAAAATTCGCAAAAATTGAAATTCAAACGCAAACACAAGATGATCAAAACCGACTCAGTCGGTCCATTCATTAAGATTCCACCCAACCAAACGGTTGTAGTGGATTAAATGTTACCCGGACCCCGTCCGGGAGAAAGGAGAAATTGTTAATTAGCCCGGCTCTACAGCCAGTAAATACAAAGATACTCGGCACACAGGCCAGAAAAACAAGTTTTGGCATACTGCCGCTGAATAAAAGAAAAAACAAAAAACAGAGATTGGCATACTGCCGCTGAAAAGTCACTTCTGGCCTGCAGGCGGCTCCTCCTGGTCCTCTTCCTCACCGTCTGAGGGAATCTCTTGTGCTTCACCCGGACTAGGTAGCTGAGGCACGAGGGGCACATTGTTGGCGTTAACCCAGGCGTCGAAGGACTCAGGCTCTGGCTCACCCTTCTCTCTCAAGTACACCACGTCCTCGGCGTACCTGTGAGCCAGTGCCCAGACGCCATAATCCGCGTCTGGGTACAAGGCAGTCAGGCGATCTTCATTCGGGCATCATTGTCAGCGTCACTCTCAGCAACTAGACGGTTTTGCTCCGCCTCCAGGGTTGCTGCAAAGTTTATCTGAGCCTGAGCAGCCTCCTTCTCCAGCTTCTCAACCTTGGTCTTCAGGTTGGTGTTCTCTTCAGAAACACCCTGAAGTGTGCCAAGGTCCGCCTGAGCCTTCTTGAGCTCCTCATTAGCCTTCTTGGCGCTCTCATCCGCCTTTTTCTGGGCCTCCTCCGCCTTCTTCTGGGCCGTCTCAGCATCACCCGCCCGCTGTTTGGCCGTCTCCAGATCCACCTCCAGCTGCTGGATTCTAGACGCCTGTGTCATTATGATTGCTTTAGTTTCAAGTTCATTTACGATAGTGGAGTGTAAAGCAATATTGTCAGCGTCTATGGCGGACTTCTTGGCCCATTTTACCTCTTCCTGTTTGCGGGAATAAGGACGTTTGAGCCCGTCCACCCGCAGCATGGCCTGCAAAAAAAAAAAAAAAAAAAAAGCAGGCGGTATAAGTATTGCAGGCGGGATAAAACACTTGGAAATAAATAAATTTGGCAAGTTTCTTACCTCATCCAGAAGGGATAGAATGCGTTCCAGATTAAACGTCTCTATCCCAAGGATACTGTCTTTATCCCTCTTTCGGACGGCTTCCAGCATGGCCTTGGCATGCTTCTGGACGTCTGGCCAACGGGGAGATTGATCTGCACCACAATCAATACGTGATGAGTGCGAAACTAAGGCAACACCTATTTGTTGCCGGCCGTCTGAAGATGACGTCTGTTGAGAGTGGGATTTCACCCGCAAAGGCCACCCCAGCTTAAGCGGGGATTTAAAAGGGTTCTTACCTTCAGAGCCGGCCAAGCGGGAACTGCTTGCGGGCGTGGTGAACCCCGCTGCTGCTGATAAGGGGTTGACGAGATCAAGGCACACGCTGCCGCCTATCTTCTCGTTTCGCCCCGCTATCCGCATCTACTGATGCCCGGCTGAGGCGCCAGGAGTTGACGCGGAGGTGGATTTTTTGATTTTGTTGAGAACGGAGGGGGTCTCCTCCCTAGCCCGTTTGAGTTGTTTATCAAACTTCTTTCCAACCTCTCCTCCCTGCAAAAATAACCAAGTTAAAGTTAGCATCCGGGAAAAATAATTGTTAAAATCAATTTACGAAAGGGTCAGGCGTTTATTACCTTGGCTTTGACCTCAGCCGCAGCTTTCTCCGCAAGCGCCTTGCGGATGACTGCAGAGGATCGCTTGGGAGTCTTCTCCGTCTGCAACATTTTTAATGCTTCTTCTGCAAAAAGAGAAATTGATCAATATCATAAATCAATTCTGATAGAAAGATACTACAGACGAATATAAACTCAGGCGCATACGTTTGGTGAACATATGTCCTAGCCCGCAGGCGGCTAGAAAACACTCGTCCCTTAACCAGGCGCTTTTGGGGATCCAGTTCTTGGGGACCTTTATTGTTTCCCCGGTTGACAAGGTTGCGTCTGAGAGGCCGAAAAAGTCTGCCTCAATGATCTTGTCAAAATCTTCCTCTGGGATCCGGGGAAGAGCACACTTCCGGCCCATCAAGTCGGGCTTCTTATTGTACAGACGGAATTCATAATTCTCCCGTTTGGTTGGAGCTGACATCAGGTAGAACCTGTGTTTCCAGCCGTCGAATTTTGAGACCTTGTCCAAGGTCATCATGTATTGGGGATGCGTGGTAAGAGTATACCACGCCCTCCAGCCGTCTGGGCTTCTGCTAAGATAATGCATACTAGAAAAAGCCTCCCAGCCGGGGTTAAGCCCCTGGAACTCGCAGGCGGCAACATACCCCAGAATGTTTGTCCAAGAGTTGGGGGTAAGTTGCCAGACTCCGAGGCCGTAGCCTCTCAAAATTGCCTTCACCGCCTGGTCAAGAGGGAAGCGAAGACCAGCCTTGAACGCCGCCTCGTAACAGCCGAAATAGCTGTTGGCGTTCTCTTGATCGTCCTCCCAGGCGACAGTGCCATTCTCAGGCGGCACCCGGATCCTATACCCGTCTTCTAGCGGGTGCATTTTATTAAAATTCTTTAAGTTTTCCTCCATTTGGATCCGGTCCTTAGAGGAGACGTGGATGTTGAAGGGATCGTCCTTCTCGTTCCATTTTTTCCTTTCTTCCTCCTCGCTATCCTGAAGCGGGGGTAAATCGTCGCTGCTCTCAGAGGTAGAGGCGGAGCTGTCGCTCTCCGTCTCCTCCTCATTTAGAGTCAAGGGGGAAGAGACGGCCTCCTCGCCGCCTTGGTCACATTCTTCCAAGAAGGAATCAGCGGGAGTTGAGGGGGCGCGCGGAGGGGATCTCTCCAGAGCCGTCTGGTCTACCTGACCAGACGTTTCTCCCTCAGGCGTTTGGCAGCCTGAGCCTTCGCTTTTGTAATTTGGATCAGTTGTCGTCTGCATTGTCCGAGCCATGGTGTCCTGCACAGACACATAACTGGTCGGAATCCAAGGCAAAGGGTGGTCCCAACACCCCGAGACGGCACTCCCAGTCCTAGACTCGGCCGTCCCTGGTGACCGGATGGACTCTAACCTAGGCTGTGCCGTGTGTGTTGGTGATGCATCCATTTATTGCAAGAAATATGTACAAGCGGTGAAAAAAGAAAAAGAGCTGAGAAAGACAGAGACGGTACCTTTGGATGTGATATCTGAAGATAGGCGGGTTCGGCTGGGTTAATGGAGAACAAACTTTCTTACTTGCGCCTGACTCAAACGGATGACTTCTACTCTCTCAAAGTTTTCTCTCTAGAAAATTTTTGTAAACTTACAAAATTATGAGGGTAAAACGGCTATATATAGAGGGTAAATATGGGGGCATTCTCGTAATTTACTCGGAAGGTGAACGGTTACTCTTTAATGGTAAAATTACCGCCAACCAGAGCGTGACATGTGTCACAGATGCCACGTGGCGTGCCACGTCACATCTGTGAGGGGCAAATGTTTAGGGTAATTTTACCCCGCCGCGTGGTCCAATCTGAGGATGACACGTGTCAGCCTCTGGATGGCCCAAAGTGGACCAATCCCTGCTCGACACGTGTCACTCCAGAAATTAAGGGAAAAAGGCAGCCTTCAGGCCGAAATCCCGAGAAAGCCGCAAAGCGGCGCAGGCCACCAATGATTAGGGTTTAGTGACCTAATCAGGGGCACAAATCCCAAAGACCCTATAAATAGGGAGATGTCCCTCTTTTTGAGGGAACGTTTTTACCATTTATTACACTTGCATTCTCTCACATCAGAGAAACACCTGAGCTTGGAATCCGAGCAGATACCAACCTAAATTTCCGTCCTCTTTATTCCTTTTCAAGTTACTAACTTGACCGTCGGAGGCGGAGCTCCAACCACCCAGAGTCTCCGTTATTTTGCAGGTACAGCTCGGCCGGACCAGACTTCGTGTTGTAACTCTCCCGAGGGACAAAAACACCTAAAACACCTTGTGCGCGTCTTTTGTTAGGCACTTATTGTGCAGGTGGGTGTTGTGTAAGATTTCAGAGGAAAATTACAACATGTGCAGGCGCTACAGGGAAGAGGTTCACAATAAGTAAATGGCGTCTCGTTGCAAAAGATAAAAATGATTATATCATTTCAAAATTGTCAGATCAATTTGATGTCCATGTATTGTGATAACTCTTCAATATTCTATAGTTGATAATTACAGCAACTTCCTAATAAGTCTATTTTAATCTTTCATTACCGATTCAACAGATTTCATTAGACAAAAATTGAATCATTAATCAACTAACACTCCCATTATGAAACACCCTTCCCCCTTTAAATCACTGAATAATTAGCCGTAATTAAGCACCCCCATTGCATTATTTCTTGCAGTTCTTCCTTTATGTTAGTCACAGCAGGTTCCTACTTTAAATCATAGCCTCAAATCAGAGGAAAACTAATCCATGCTATCATCTCACTCAGGTGATCCTGTAAGCTTTAGGTATCTAAAATTATAGCTTTTTTTTTTTTTGACAAGCACCAAAGCAGAGAATTATATTAAAGCTTGGTCTGCAAAGGCAGATCTAAAATTATAGCTTACTACCTTTTATGAACTGAATTCTACGGGTTAGCGAGTATTGATTAATATTTTGAGTTTCTACTTTAACTTCTACAATAGATTACTTTTCTCTAAGTTGTTTATCCTATCCATCATGCTTTATATCATGGTTTTAGGCTCAAATATAGCAGCAAAAGATGGAAGATAACATGTCAAGACAGCAAGCAGCAGGGGAGCAGTACAACAAGCAGCAGGGGAGCAGTACAGCAAGCAACAGGGGAGCAAATCAAGGGAGCAAGCAGCAAGCAACAAGCAGCAGGGGATTTAATTCTGAATTCAGTTCTGAATTTAGTTTTGGATTCAGTTCTTGATTCAGTTATCAATTTAGTTCTGGATTCAAACTCCCAAAAAATCAGGTCTGAATTCAGTTCTGAATTCAGTTTCGGAGATTCAGTTCTGAATTCAGTTATGGATTCAATTCTAGATTTCAGCTCTGATTTCAGTTATAAAGAGAATGTGACTTTTTTACTTGATGTGATGCCTTTCCTAAGAATTCAGATGCTTTGTTTAGAAGACCCGGAGATGCATTCCCTTGACGAACTGCACCTACAATCTGAGAAAATTGTCCAACAAGCGCTTTAAGAAGAAGATTGTTGTGTCCGACCTCGTCTTTTAGCTTTTCATTTTCTTGAGATAGTGTATCATTTTTTTTGTGCAAAGCATTCACTTCTTCTTTAACACTATCCATCACAATAGTCCTCTTTTGAACTTTTCCATAGCCTTCCTTCCTTAATACACCACGTACTCCGAAAATGTCCCCCTTTTTAACCCCTAGTCCGTAACCCACCGGACGATCGGGAATCTCAGCGCCATACATAGTTTGCTGAAATGCTTCATCTTCGAGCTCTTGTTCAGACATCTTAGGGTGCACCATCCTCAACTCTTCAACCTTAGCTTTAACATCATCCTATACCAACATTTAGGAGTAATGTAAGACCACAAATAACACAAAATCACACCACAAAATCTACACAAAATGATACGAGAAATCTGTCACAAAACCATACCACAAAATCTTGAGTGACTGTGTCAGAAAGAAATTTTCCGTCTTTACCCGTATGGGTTTTAATCCACAGCGCTAACAAGCTCATTTTTTGTCCATGTTCATCTTTCTATAAATAATAAGACAAAACAAGCATTAAATATGTGTACAATAGTATATAACGCATATAACTTGGCTTTGCTCTTACTAACATCCTAAGTAAATATAAAATGACATATATATATATTCCATATATAATCAGCTTGTTGGTTTGCAAAACTTTTAGAGCCAGATGTATGAATTTGATTTAGAGAAGCTCGTGCCTTTTTACCGCATTCTAACATAGTCTGCAATCACATTTTCAGATTTTTTTAGTTAGAGATTAAATAACGTTTAATAGAGTAAACAATAAGGTGAATATTGTCCTTACTTTCCCGTAATCCGAATCCCAATATTTTACCAACTTAACCCAGTTACTACTGGTAATTCCATGTGGCACATTATTAAAAATATCATCCAATTTCTTCTCTAGTGGCTTGTAATAAAGCAGTTTCAGAGAGTATTTGAACTGCCTCCAACATTTATTGGCCCGCTTGAGAGCTTGGTTGTCATATTCCACACCAGGAGGAATCACAAAACGGTCCTTCAGTAAAAATAATTAGTTAAAAATATAAACCAGTAAGTAATCTATTAGAAGTAAGAGACCGGCTAAGTATGTGTGTTTAGGCAATGACAAGGGGATGTCTTAGGGATGATTATACTTACTCTTATGTATTTAATTATTTTCCCTTTAAAATGCTTGTCGATTGCTTTCCAATCTTTTTCCCCAACTAGACAATGTGACTCCATCTTCGCAATCATACTAATGAATTTAACCAAAATATGTCCACCCTTCCTAATTGGCTGGCATAAATCATTGAATTCGACATAGTACTGGACGCCGTTATTACTCCATACATCAATTGGCAGAATAATACCACTTACTAATGTAGTATTACCCTTGGCATATAAATAAAATAACAAAATTAAGTTAAAAGAAATAATCAGTTTAAGTTGATTAGCAAACAAATTAAGTGGCAAGCAGCAAGTAATAGTAATATTATCAGTTATACCTCAAACCAAATAGAAAAAGACTATTGAACATTCTGGAAATTTCAGAGCTAGTAATTTGTAAGGCAACCCTTCCAAACATCTTAAAATAACTTTTGCACCTTAAAGCAAACAATAAAACAAAACTTATAAAGATATATTATTGAATCACATAAATTGACCACATCTCTGAAAGCAAGGTGAAATGCCATATAAATCAGAAGTTCCAATGAGGTTTAAAAAAAAAGGGTATAGAATCTGGTTAGTGGAGTTTAGAGTTTTTGTGCATGTTTTCTTCAGAAAGATTGCTTTGTTCCTCATGAAGTTATGATAACTGAGTGTGGTCTTAGGTCTTCATGCGAATAATAAGATCATAGTACCTCACTGAAACTGTCTATTTTTCAGTTTCTAAACCAGAAAGATTAGTAGCCTAAAGCTACCCTTGTGCTTGTTACTCCATTTTCTAGTTTTTTGGTGTATATATTTGTTTGGTGTAGTGAAGTTTATAACATTGCTAGCTGCTGCCTGTCATTTGGAACTATTACATCATAAACACTGTAACTGTGTTAATTCTGTCAAACTATTTTTTTTTCGTTTGAAAGGCACATAATTGAAAAGCATTACCAAGTGTAAGTGTGACTGAAAGAGATACAAAAACAAAGAATAAATTTGCTGAAACCTTGTTGTATGAACAGCAAAGCAAGCTACTTCGTAGTCACTAGTTTTCTCAGCTATATGCCTATATTGGCAACACTCCCATTATGAAACACCCTTCCCCCTTTAAATCACTGAATAATTAGCCGTAATTAATCACCCTCGGCCCATTCATATAGAATTGAACTATTTCCCTAAATTGTAGCCTCTAACCCAAAAATGGGGAGCCACTATGACAAGTTATCATTATCATTACCCTATGTAGCTATGTTGCATTATTTCTTGCAGTTCTTCCTTTATGTTAGTCACAACAGGTTCCTACTTTAAATCATAGCCTCAAATCAGAGGAAAACTAATCCATGCTATCATCTCACTCAGGTGATCCTGTAAGCTTTAGGTATCTAAAATTATAGCTTTTTTTTTTTTTATTTTTTTTTTTATTGACAAGCACCAAAGCAGAGAATTATATTAAAGATTGGTATGCAAAGGCAGATCTAAAATTATAGCTTACTACCTTTTATGAACTGAATTCTACGGGCTAGCGAGTATTGATTAATATTTTGAGTTTCTACTTTAACTTCTACAATAGATTACTTTTCTCTAAGTTGTTTATCCTGTCCATCATGCTTTATATCATGGTTTTAGACTCAAATATAGCAGCAAAAGATGGAAGATAACATGTCAAGACAACAAGCAGCAGGGGAGCAGTACAGCAAGCAGCAGGGGAGAAAATCAGGGGAGCAAGCAGCAAGCAGCAGGGGATTCAATTCTGAATTCAGTTTTGGATTCAGTTCTTGATTCAGTTCTCAATTTAGTTTTGAATTCAAACTCCTAAAAAATCAGGTCTGAATTCAGTAGGTTATTGTCCACCTTATTTCAATAAACATCCTTCGTTCAAATGAAGATTTTAATGGCTTAAAACATATTTTTGTTATTGTAATAGTCGAAAATGGCAATTGAACGATCTTTAAAAAAATAGAAAGGGTAAGTTCCATACCAAAATCAAAGACCAAAGTTTTTGAAAACAAGACCCAAGATCATGTTGATTATAATAGGAGTTTTAGGACCACATCAATAAAATTGGTCCAAATCTTTTCCAAACTTCACTGATCGATTTTAAAACTCGATTCTATGTATACATTTTAATAATTACGAGTACTGTGAATTTTTAATAACTAGGTTAGTTTTTCAATTTTTGTCACGGAGTATCAAATTTAATTTTTTTTTAAAAATCTCAAATCAAGCTACTTATTTATTTATTTATTTTTTTAAATCTCAAATCTCAATAGTTTCAAATGGTATTACTATCTAGTTCTAATGGTCCTACTTAGCTGCAGCAACAATACAAGACTACCAACTGTAATTAGGAACCTAATTATCAAATCATAAATACAAGAAAAATACAATTAAAGGTTCAGAATTTCTTTAGTTCAGAATTTCACACCCCCCCCCCCCAACAACAACAAGCAGCAGCAACATGGCAGAAACACACCACAACAACAACAAGCAGCAGACAACTTTAATAAAAATATTTACCTATGGTTAGAACCTCCTCCTTGTCGTCAAAATCTATGTCTACAGGCCAATCCGGAAGTGCTTTTGGTCGTAAAGACTTAGATTGTTTCGGGATCTTCTCTGATTCTTCCCACTGTTTTGTCGATCTTGATTATTCTGTGGAGTTGTTGCTGAAGTTTTAACAGCACCAGTCTCAAGGATCTAAATTCCTCGTCTCACAGCTTGCTCGGGAGGTTTATGAGAAGTAGAAAGGGAGTTCAATGATGAGTTTGGTCTACTTGATTGTGGAATATTAGGTGGGATATTATGTGGGACTTTTGCTGGGTATTTATTATGATAACCTGATGTAGTTGCCTCTTTGACTGAACTCGATGTTGAACCAGGAGGGTTTTTCCAAATGGATCCCAAACTATTAGGTGGTTGTCGGTCAGATTTTGTAGTGGTATTGGGTGGAGAAAAAGGTCCCCATTTGTCATCCTTAAGTACCTCAGTCTGTGGTGACTTAGTAGCTTGTTTTTTGGTGGGTTGTGAAACAACTTTAGTAGCATTTAATTTGACTTAGCTGTGGCAGCAAGTATTTCCCTTGCTCTCTTGCTTCAATAAGCCATCTTTTACCTGATAAAACCATAAGACAAGCTACATTAGTATGTCAAAACTGATATAAAGACAAGACATAAACTTAAATACAAACTATACATCACAATATCAGTGGAAAGTAAAGACAATATATTAAGACAAAACTGATATAAAAACAAGACACTATATGTACATCTAAACTAAACATCTAAACTCAAATACAAAATAAGAACAACAAAAATCAATGCATCATATTTGAAATAACAAGAAATAAATTTGATCAAAAAGAAAAAATCTGATGACTCACACACACACACAAGCTCTGAAATATAATCACACACACAAGTTCTGATGTTTAGAGCTGCAATTCGGAACTGAATTCCAGAACTGATTTTCAGTTCTGAAGATCAGCTCTGCATTCACTTCTGAATTCAGTTCTGGATTCAGTTTTGGATTCAGTTCTGAAATTCAGATCTGAATTCAGTTCTGGATTTCAGTTCTGATTTCGGCTCTGAATTCAGTTCTGGTATTCAGATCTAAATTAAATTCTGTATTTCAGCTCTAATTTAAGTTCTTATTCGACCAATAAGAAACCAACACGATAATACTACGTAGTACCATAAAAACAGAAATTAAGTTAACAAAATACAAACTTTGATGAATTAAAATAACTAAATGAAATATAAAAATACATACCCATCCAAATTTATGAACTCAAATCTATAATAAATTATAAAAGTTGTAAACAAATTATTCAGGTATATCAAACAAGTCCCTAGGCTTAGTTTTCACAACATGACACCACCCTTTTTGTATCTCATCCTCAATATAAAAAACTTGTTTTGCTTGAGATGAGAAAACAAATGGATCATCACGAAAAAATCGACCAGTGTGCATCAACTTTGATAAATTGATACGAACACTTCCATTCGGTTTGTTTTGATACCCCTACGGATATCGACCCAATCACAACGAAACAATACAACCTTATAAGAACCATAATAATCTAATTCCAAAATTTCTTTGAGTTTTCCATAATATTCGTGACCCTCTGCTTCCACCATGATTCCTGAATTCTGAGTTACTCGAAATCACTCACGATCCACAATATCAAATTTGTAACCATTGATAATAACACTTTTCATCCTTTTCTCGCGGTTACTCAAGCCACCGGCTAAGGCTTTTCTTAACTTTCCATCTACCATGCTATCATCTAAATTATGGACCTATAATTCGAGAATAATAAAGTTAGAATTAGAAAGTTGTATAATATGAAAATAAAAAGACCCTAAATGTAAAAGCATATGACCTGGCTTTGCAACCAATCTGTAAATTCATCAATTATCCACTGATTTTCAATAGATTCATCAGCTTGACTTCCTCCAACATCATTCTCTTGCCTCTTTAGTTTTAGGAACTCACTATCGAGATTGTAAATTTTATGTTAGTAACAAGTATATATTGGACGCTTTAACTAATCACATAATGCTACTTACTTGAGCACCGGGGTTAGTTCATCAGAATGAAGTAAAACATAGCGATGAGCTTGCTTTAAACTTCTATCATCCAAACAAACATTTTCTTTCTTTCCAACAACACGACCACCAGAGTTATACAAATAGTTGTCAATGTTTGATACACCATCCTCATTCCTTCTAGGTCTATTGAACATAGTCTCAACACTTTCTAAATATCTCGAACAAAATGCAATTGTCTCCCACAAAAGGTAACCTTCCGCTATAGATCCTTCCGGTTGCGCTTTATTGCTTACATGAGATTTCAAAAAGGCCAAGTACCTTGAATTATAGTAACGATTTTGTATGTGAATGTGAAAGAATAGGAAAAATTATTATATAAAAATAAATAATACAAATAATAATAATAATAGTAATAGTAATAGTAATAGTAATAGTAATAGTAATAGTAATAGTAATAGTAATAGTAATAGTAATAGTAATAGTAATAGTAATAGTAATAGTAATAGTAATAGTAATAGTAATAGTAATAGTAATAGTAATAGTAATAGTAATAATAATAATAATAATAATAATAATAATAATAATAATAATAATAATAATAATAATAATAATAATAATAATAATAATAATAATAAGGCAAAATTGGCCTCAACACTCTGAACTTTGGCTTGGGTGCACTCAGCACCCTGAACTAAGAAAAATAGCCAAAACACCATGAAGTATTAGCATGGGTGCACTTAGCACCATACAAGAAATTTTTCGGCCAAAAGTGGCCGGATTCCGGCGACTTTTTTTTTTTTAATAAAAAATGTTTTTTTTAATAAAAAATGTTTTTTTTAATAAAAAATGTTTTTTTTAATAAAAAATGTTTTTTTTAATAAAAAATGTTTTTTTTATAAAAAATGTTTTTTTTTTCTTATTATTATTATTACGAAAATACCTCAATTTGCGTGTTGTTATTTTTTTGGCGGAAATTGTGCAGGTAAAGTTTCGGGGTCATTTTTACCCTTAATGGATCCAAATTTAGCTCAGATTTTGCAAAAAAAACGAAAAATACCTCGTTTTGCGTGTCGAGAAATATCTAAGTAGCTAAGACACGCAAATCGAGATATTTTTTGACACGTAAAATGAGGTATTTCCATTATTTTTTTGCGAATTCAGAGCTTAATTTGGATCCATTAAGGATAAAAATGACCCCCGAAACCTTACCCGAACAATTTCCGTCACAAAAAATAACAATACGCAAATCGAGATATTCCTCGACACGCAAAATAAGGTATTTCCATTACTTTTTTGTAAATTCCGAGCTTAATTTGGATCCATAAAGGGTAAAAATGACCCCCGAAACCTTACCCGAACAATTTTCGTAAAAAAAATAAATAACAACACGCAAATCGAGGTATTTTTGTAATAATAATAATAATAACAATAAAAATATTAAATAATAATAATAATGATGATGATGATGATGATAATAATAATAATAATAATAATAATAATAATAATAATAATAATAATAATAATAATAATAACAACATATTTTTATTAAAAAAAAAAAGTCTCCGGAATCCGGCCACTTTTGGCCGGAAAATTTCTTGTATGGTGCTAAATGCACCCATGCCAATACTTCAGGGTGTTTTGGCTATTTTTCTTAGTTCAAGGTGCTGAGTGCACCCAAGCCAAAGTTCAAAGTGTTGAGGCCAATTTTGCCTAATAATAATAATAATAATAATAAGTACCTTTCAACAGGATACATCCATCTATAATGAACCGGTCCGCCTAGTCTGACCTCTTCCACTAAATGAATTAGTAGATGAACCATGATTATAAAAAATGTTGGTAAAAATTCTTTTTCAAACTTGCAAAGAGTCAACACGAGCTTTGATTGAATGGTATCTAATTTTCTTGTATCTATAGCAGTTGAACATATCTTTTTAAAAAAGTCAGACAACTCCTCAAGCAAGTCAATAACTCTTGTGGCATTCGACGCCCTTAAAGCAACCGGGAGGATATCTTGCATGAGAATATGGTGGTCGTGACTTTTCATATTAATAAGTTTTCGTTGCTTTAGATTCACACATCTTTGCAAATTAGATCCATATCCATCAGGAACTTTCATCTTTTTCAAGACTTTCAAAAATCGTTCTTTCTCCTCGTTAGACATGGTGTATGCAGCCGGCGGGATGTAACCTTGAGGGTTGATCCATAGATGAGGTTTTATATTCAAATTCTTTAGGGCTTCTCTGCCACTCTCACCATCCCTACTATTATCCATATCTAAAAGAGTTCCTAATAAAATATCGGACACATTCTTTTCAATGTGCATAACATCTAAATTATGTCTAAGAGGATTATGCTCCCAATACTCTAATTCAAAAAATGTACTTTTCTTTTTCCAAAGAATATGATCACCATCGGGATCGCAATCATCATCAAGTTCTTTGGCAGCTCTTTTCCCTCTTTTTTTAGGAACTTTTTTTGTCTTCCCATATACATACTTTACCCCTTCTTGTTGCTTCAAAACTTCGGTCCCGCTGGTACGAATCGGAGCAATACCATATTCTTCTTTCCCATCAAACAAATTAGCTTGTGAACGATATGGGTGATCAATAGGCAACCATTTTCAATACCCAGTGTAGATAATTTTGCCACCAAATCTATCTGAATAAGTAGAATGAGTTCAAGAAGGACAAGCTTTGTAGCCTTTCGTACTCCAACCTGACAGCATAGCATAAGCCGGAAAGTCATTAATAGTAGAGTGTAGGGCTGCTCGCAGTTTGAAGTTGCCTCCACTATAAGAATCAAAATCATCAACACCTTCCCACAATAATTTCAATTCATGGATTAGTGGTTGCAAGTACACATCAATATCCATACCGGGACCAAATTTACCAGGAATAATTATAGAAAGAATAAAGGATGATGGTTTCATACAAAGCCATGGTGGTAAATTATAAGGAATGAGGACCACTGGCCATGTACTATAATTTGTGTTCATAAGACGATATGGATTAAAATCATCACTCGCTAGGCCTAATCTAACACTGCGAGGATCAGCGGCAAACTCTGTATATTTTTCATCAAATTTTTTCCAGGCCTCGCCATCAGCAGGGTGTCGTAGAATCTTATCATCCTTACGATTAAAGTGCCATCTCATGTCCTCTGCAGTTTTAGATGACATGTAAAGCCTCTTTAATCTAGGGATAAGGGGAAAGTACCGCATTACTTTAGCTGCCTCGCCTTTCTTACATGCTTCTTTTCCTTTTTCATTTACATCACCCTCCTTTCCTTTCACATTTTTCCACCTTGATGTATGGCATATATGACACTCACTTTTATTTGCAAATTCGCCCCAATATAACATGCAATTATTTGGACATGCATGGATTTTCTCATATCCTAACCCTAAATCATTTATTATCTTCATGCCTTCATAATAGGACGATGGAAACTCCTTAATAATGGGAAATGCGTCAATTATAAGTTCAAGTAATTTATTAAATGACTCTGCAGACCAATGGGACATACACTTTAGGTGAAACAAATGCAATAGAAATGAAAGTTTCGAAAAAGTAATACACCCCTCGTACAGGCCTTTTTCAGAAGCTTCCATGAGATTTTTATACTTTGCCTGTTCTTCATTTGAGAAAGTTGATTGATACTCATCATCTACCTCGCGATAAATGTTAAAGCCCTCATCCATGTCATATGAATTGTCATCTTCAATACTTTGTTCATTAAATGATGGATCTTGAGTTTTGTCGGTTTGTCGTGTATTAACTCTAAAAGCTGCTCTTAGTAACCCGTCCATATCATCTCGACCTACTGCATTTACTTGATCATCACTTAGATCATAGGTCTTACTCCCTTCATCTTTACAATGAAATATCCAATTTCTATAGTTTTTATAAAAACCATAAAATAAACTATGGCCTCCAACTTCTTTTACAGAATTCGTTTTATTTAACTTGCACTTATTACATGGGCATTTAGTTTCCCATGTATTTGGTAAAAGAATCTCTTTATCAAGTTTCAAGAAGTTCATGCAACCTTTAAAATATCCAGGATCACCTCTTGGTAAATCAATCCAACTAGTATCCATTTCTACAAAGAAGTATATAATTAATTGCTAATTAAAAACAATGACATTAAAAAAAAATCATGTTACAAGGATCCTTAAACCAATATATAATAGGGACATCACTTTCACTAAGTAAATAGACATCCATCAAACTTATTATATCAAGAAGTTTATCCACTTAAAAATAATGTAAGTAATTCAAGCCTACAAGCTTGTTGAGGGGTGAAAGAAGAAAATTAGAATGAAACATGCAACAACAAATAAAAAGTTATACAAATTCGATGAATTTCTCATTTAACAAACCACTGAAAATCTACAATATATGACTCCAAAGCAGTAGACACATGTTTTTCAAGCAAGTAGAAGATACTGTACATGAAACATCCAATTAGGGAAATCTAATCAAGCCTACACAATTGAAATAAGTATATGACATACACTAATCAAGCCAACATCTTTAAAAATGTATTCTACTTTGGGCTAATGTCTAAGGTAGAGTGTACCTTCTCTTGCCGCAAAAGTACAATAAGAGCATACAATCTGTGCGAATCCAGATGTTGAACAAGGCTGTAAAAACAGAAAAGGTAGTGTTAGTAAGCTTTTACATTTTGAAAGAAGCAAGTGTAAATGCATTATAGTCCATACCTAACCCCTATCTAAACATATAATCTGTGAGATTATTGAAAAAAAGAACATTATAAAAAGCAAATTTGGGTGGCTCCGTTCTCTGCCCCCCACACAACTTATAAGATGGTTACTCTCACAGAGTCACAGTCTCAGTCCCTGATCTTAGATAACTCTCATGAAAGTTTAACATAAATGAGCTCAGAAATATCATGAGTAATTAAGAATGTCAATATGTCTTACGAAAAAGAAAAAAAATATGCAAGTAAATGATAAGAAAATATAAGGTGACCAAATTCATCAAGTTATACTCATTTAATAATCACTAACACAGCAACCAGCCAAGAAACTCAATTAAAAAACAGTATGAAACTCTTTCCTTGAATAATAACACATAGATACCAAGTGAACAACTCGATAAGTACCAATCAACCACTTTGTAAGCGAGGCACCAGCAAGCAAGTAACCCTCTGACTATATAAACAGTCACCTTTGCACAATAAAAACAGTAGCTCTTACATATTGTAAAGTTATCCCTCAATGAATCACTTCTCAATAACATATCAAGTCAGAGTGTCTTATATATGTATGTTACTGTACTACATAGGTACTCCATCTCACATGATGACATGAGCATTGAAAACTAAAACACAATCTCAGTCATCTTCATAAGCAAGTCTAAGATAGCAATATGAATGTCAACCAAAATAGTCAAGCCATCAAATATTGTCCAAATTAATATTAATCACTATCTTTGCCTATCATGAACATCACTTATTCACATCCATGGATTTCAAAAATATAAGAACAAGTATCCAGGTTAAAATTAAGGATTTCAAAAGTTAAACAAAGACAATGTACATTTAAGGATTTAAAAACAGAAAACTAGAAGACTAACTTGTTTTGCAAACTCATTTTTTTTTATCACAAATTATAACAGTTCATATTCAACTGCCTATTCATGAGCTACAAACTTAGCTCTGAAACTGAAACATCTTTTGGGAGAATTGGATGATGATCAGGTTAAAATTAAAGAATATCAACAAAAATGTAAACCTTGTCATATGATAAACAGAGTGGTAATTTATCTCTCCATAAAAAAATTAAAATTTTAACCCACAAACCCCCAAAAAAATCAAAATTTCACAAAATTATCACAAAAAACTCAACAATTCAATAAACATAATCAAGTAAAATAAATACCAATCAAAAATAAAAAGTATTATAAAAGAAGTATCTAATTAATTAGACCCTAACCTGTGATATAATTCTTGACTTCTCTGCGTCCACCGTTTCGAAATCCCGTTATCAAGATGAATTCCCAGAACATGCAATGAATTACAAAGAAAATTTTGATAAGATATCAGCATAAGCAACCTAATTTGAGTGATATATCAACCAAAAACTACGAAATTGATGCCTATAACAAAGAGATTAGGGAAAATTGATGACAAGAGCAAGGGAATTACCGAAATTTGAAGATAATACTGAAGAGAGGAACAAAAATTCAACAATTGATGCCCGTTATCAAGATGAATTCCTAGAACATGCAATGAATAAACAAAGAAAATTTTGATAACTAATTTGAGTGATATATCAACCACAAACTACGAAATTGATGCCTATAACAAAGAAATTAGGGAAAATTGATGACAAGAGCAAGGGGATTACCGAAAATTGAAGATAATACTGAAGAGAGGAACAAAAATTCAACAATTGCAAGTGGTTTAGCAGATCATATGAGAGCGTATAAACAGTTTAGGGTTTAGTTGTGTGAGGAGTAGTGCGTGCTGATGAGAACAAAAGGCATTTTTTTTTATTTCTTCAATTTATCATTTTGGGTGGTTTTCCTTTCTTTTTTTAAAATTTTTTAATCTAGCCCGCTTACTTTTTCCCTAAAAATTTTGATGTTCCGTGATGGATTATAGTCACGTGCAGTACGACATGTTAATTTATGACGATTTTATGTGTCAAGACCTAATTGTGACGTAGAAAAGCGTCCAAAAAGCACGTAAACTAAATTTTATGCTAACGCTTGTTACCTAGCGTTGAGCAAACATCGTCTAGAAACTAAGGGGTTTGTAGTAGTGAATATAAATAATTAACCATCAGAAATTAATTTTAAGCCTAAAAATTAATAATAATTCATTCAATTATGTTGATATCTATGAGTATATATAGTGCATGTGCACTTCATGTGATAGCATATCTTCACTTCTTCTATAGCTGTTCAACCATCTTTATTACAAAGTAATTTTATGTACTCCGTATTATTTTCTTTGAATATGGTTATTATTTATTTTTATTTTTATGGAGGAATACGGTTATGGTTAGTTTTATTATATAAAAAATTCTTTGATGCATGAAAACAATTTACATAGAAACTGATTGCAACACTAGTTTGACTATAATGTTTTTCAATGCTTATTTGTTGTCATAAAAAAGTTAAGGAGTAATGTGACATTTATTTATTTATTTTGAATGGATGTGATATTGTAGGGAATAATTTCAAGCCTTTAAAATCCCACTAGCTTGAACCCCACTGTGATCATACACTAAAGTACGGTGGCGTCCAAAAGGGAAGAAGATAGAGCAAAAGAGTCGCCAACAAGTTTTTTAGGAACTTGTAAACCATTCACGAGGTGAAGGTTACACCCCTTAACGATCCAAGAGATCGTCAACTCCATAAGGTCATGAACCAAATAAGGGTCCGGGGATGAAGGTACAAATCCAACCTAAAAGAGATTGAACCTGCCCTAATAATAGGCCTCTACTTTATTCTGCTCGTATTCATGTGCGCTTTCTTATTAACATACAATCAATAGGATTAACCCTAAACCTGTTTAATCTATGTTGGTTGAATATTAATGCACAAATAAACTATTATTGGCGATCACTTGAATTTATAATCACAATTAACCCTAACAAGATTATTAATTATCTTATTAAGCATGATTGCAAATACCAAATTCCCTTTAACATTCAATAAGGGTGATCAAGCAATAACAATATAAAATATGATACATATCAAGCAACATAATAAATAAATAATCATAATAACCATAAATTATAATCATAATCATGTTCATGTTAATATTAAAGCATAATAGAAATAGCAAGATCCTAGGCATGATACTAACAAGATTAATAACAAACCCTAGCATGTCACTAAACAATAAAAATCAAATCTTTAGCCCTAACATGATACTAACATGAATTAACATTAGGAAGAATATAGGAAGCATCGTACTTTTAATCATACTTGATATTAAAGTTACCCTAGACATGATACTAGGAATCAAAATAAGAATCTAAGCATGATTTCTACATCATAAAATCAATTAAACCATTAAAGTACTTACTTGGATGCCTCGTACCTCTTTCTAATTACAAAATACACACGTTAGTAACTTCAAGGAAAATAATAATCAAAACAATTAAATTAAATAATTGAAAGAGAGATTTGGGACCAAACCCTCAGAAATTAAAACCTTTCACGTCTAGGGCGAAGGCAACTTCGAATGTGGCTAGGTGTTTCTAGATCTTGTGAATGCGGAATTTTGTATTAAAAAGCAAAGAAGAAAGAATGCATGAATGTTGAGAATTATTGAAAATTGATGAATGAATGATGTAAAAAAAAATTGAATATTGGTAATTGAAAAAAGCGATTGTTGATGAAAATTCGTGAATGAAAACGGAGTTTTTGATACGATATTTATAGAGAAAATCATCCAAAAAAGATAATTTATCAAAACAGAGTCTGAAGACCACAAAAACACATTGGCGCCAGCCTTGGCTCATTGGCGCCAGGACCAGTGGCTAGCGCCAGGCGCCAATGCTGGCGTCTGGCGCCAATCCTGATTCCAGGCGCCAAGGCCTGGGGTTGGACGCCAATTCGGATTTCAACGCGTTTTCGAAATTCTGATAAATTTACCGTACCGGAAGATAAAATAATATAATTTCAGTCGAAAATGATATTTGATCTAATTAAAACTCTGAAGAATCCTAATTGAATTAAGAATGATAAGACCTTCTAGAATGTTCTAGAAGACCAAAACCATTTCTAATTACATTAGGAATGATAAATCATATTAGGCCCTCCCCTAGATCATTGGGCCGTACTTAAAGCTCAAACCGGGCCCAGTTTAGTAAATTGGCCATAAATTCCTCAATATTCATCGGAATTGGGCTTATAATATATCGTTGGAAAGGTCTTTGCAAACCCCATCCAACTACACCACTATTGGACCCATATCATGGACCAACCAAACTGGATTGGCTGTTTTCTTAAAATAAAGTTTTCAAAAACAGAGAGAAGAGAAAAGAAATAAAACTTTCCGCAACACTAGACCTTCCCACACTTTCGTTTCATTCGATTATGATTCAACGTGAAAGGCACTCATCACCGGGTTTGGTTTTGGGGAGACACAAATGGGTGTCTACAGAAGCCCCCACTTTGACTGAGTTTGGAGAAACGCAAGTTTCGAAAACGAAAGTCAAAGTATCGATAGGGACGGAGAATGATTCAGAACGTTCTGCGATCCTAAATCAATCTTATAACGCCGATACCTGCAAAACTAGCATTAGTTAAACAGATAAAAGAGTTAAGAAACGCGTATCTTGCACCGTCGAGCACACGTCTCTGAAAGTAACCGATTGTTGTTGTATTTGTGTTTTGACGACCTCCTGCAAGCTAGAGAATGCCATCCCGCCTGAAAACCGCTACGCCTTGTAACTGCTTCCAATTAGAAGATTGCTTCGCCTGAAACTACCTTCTCCGCTGTGATAATATTCCACGTCCAAGGGAATATCATCGAAAATTATTTCTCTTGAAATAATTCTCATCCGCATTACGATCATCTTCCATGCCTCAGGAATTATGATCGAAGACAACTTCGCCCGAAATTACCTTCAGTTGTTTGTGACAACTTTCCGCAAGCTAGGGAATGATGCCGAAGACATCTTCTCTTGAAGTCATCCTCATTTGATGCGATAATCTCCCAAAGGAAAATACCGAAGATCCACGCCCGTCGATCTTTAAAAGTTCGCCTGAACCTTGCTTTTGCTATGCCTGTACGTCGGCGCTCTTTGCTCTTGAACCTGTATGTTGGTGCTTTATGCTCTTGAACCTATATGTCGGTGCTTTTTGCTAATGAGCCAATGCTTAGGCGTTTTAAGCTAAGTGAGACGATCTTTTCATCAGGTCGATCACTTTATGTGATCAAGCCGATTACTTAATCATGTCAAATTGCTTAGAGGGGCTAACTGGCGTACCAAGGAACCCAAAATATATCGCAGAAGGCTAGCACAACCCTATCAGGTGGCTGGCTGCTTTGGCGTCGCTGAAAATCAATCAGCGCTAGTCTCATGGCATTAGCGCCATACGCTGAAATTGGCGTCTGGCGCCAAGCACACAATGTGACGCCAATGCCTAGGGACTGGCGCCAGCACGGGAATCACTTTAAATTCCCGTTTTCAGTTCATTTCGTGCTCTGGTTTGTTGCGAACGCTGCTCGAAAGAAGTCGAAACTTCAATTGATCGTTGCTCATTCGTTTCTCAACCGAATTCGCTCAAATTTGTTGCAAATCAAAGCTCTTCTCATCCATATTCCCGATCCATGTAAGTTTTCCTCCAACTCACACCGGTTTTTATGAATTATTGGCATGTTCATTCACGAATTTCATGAAAATTCGAAACTTATAATGCTCAATTTGCTTTGTTTATCAAGTTTTATGCCATGAAATTGCTTGTTTATGTTTGTATATTTCCTTGGGAGTAATTTGAGACTTGTTTGACTCAATTCGGTGAAGAAACGAGCAATCCGCCATTGTTGGACCTCCTAAGGTCGTGAAGAACAATGCGGCCCGTTCTTGATGTTTTTGCTAGCAATTATTGTTCAATTTGTCACAATAATCACTATAGTATTGCAAGAAATTGTTTGATTGCTTGAATAAAATGCTGTCATGCTCAATTTGAATTTGTGCTCTGTTTTAGTACTACGTACTCTGTTTTTGCGAACATAGTATCATGCGGCTAGACGAACCTTTAGATACTATAGAACCTCAATTTATGATGATTCTGCACAATGTAGCATGGCTAGACAAAGAGGCTCGGGTTCACGGTCCCGAAACACTAGACGGGAGCATGAGCCCGTGGAGGACGACACTACACCGTCCACTTCGCTTGGTCGGTTCCTTGAGTGGGATGAGCAGACCTTGTTCTTTGCCCCTGTCCACCACATTTCTGAGAGGGTGAGACGGGGAAGCGAGCCTGGGAGGACACGGCATCACGACTCTGGCTGTGATGGTCTAGGCGATTTGTATAGGATGCATATCGCCAGAGATCGAGAGACGAGACTCCTATGGGAGTCTTGCGAACTGGTTGCCCTGTTCGAGACCTCCGAGGCTATGGTTGCCTCCAGCGGGGGTCACCACGTAGTACGCGCTCTGGTGGAGTTCTTCTGGGACACCCCTAACACCTTTCATTTTCCTTGGGGTGAGATGATGGTCACTCCTACAGACTTCAGTCTCATCACAAGACTGAAGTTCTCTTCTGTGCCGCTGCCGTTCGACTCTTCTGTGCCGCTGCCGTTCGACGGCAGTATCGATGTATTTTTTCCAGAGGTCGAGGAGCTATTGGGGCCGATTGCTGTTCGGGCCCGAGCTGAGGTCGAGATGACTCAGTTCAGTGCTAGGGGGATTCGCCGCTCGACGCTGGCAGCGGCTCTTGATGACGATGCGACCACCCGAGAGCAGCGGGTGCGCATCTTTGTGCTGATGTTGTTGTCAGGGACATTCTCCCCTGACAGGGGTAGTAGGGCGTTGCTTTACTACCTCCCTGCTGTTCGCGATCTCCGGCGGATCGGGACTTATGACTGGGCCAGCTTGGCCTACACTGACTTCGTTCGCGCACTGAGGGACTCGTGTCGCCATCGGTCCTTCAGGACGAATGTTGCTTTGTCTGCTTTCTGGAAAGTCGTAGAGGTAAACATTATTCCCTATAAAGTTTAGCCCTATATGTTAGTTAGCATTTTACTCACGCTTTAGCTTTTTTTTTTTTTTTTTGTAGATCTGGTTCTATGAGTACTTTCCTTCCATTCCGCCGGCGAGACCATCGCCGAGGGGGTATCCGGTGAGCGCCTCTTGGGGCGGCCACCATGTGGACCTGTCTACTGCACGTGTCCGGAGTCGGATCATCTCGGTACGACTTTTAGTGTTTATCTTGCTTTTCTGTGATGTTTTATACATGTTCTTACCTGATTGGTATTCTTATAGGGACCTGAGGTAGTATACCGACCATGGGGTGGTTGGACAGTCCCTGGATTAGCCGCACAGTACTCTGCTAAGCGTCGCTACTTTCTGGGGACCTATGGAGCGGTTGCGTACTTAGGAGAGAGAGTCGCTAGACAGCACTCTTCCGATGATTTTGTTGTTCCTGCTCCTCCACCACGTCACATGTTTGACGAGAGAGAGTTGTCGAGCATGGCTGAGGAGTCTAGTTCCCTTTGGCGGTCCCATGTGATCCTTGGGCGGAGTTATGCTGAGGAGCTACTTCCTTTGTTGGCTCCAGCCCCTGTACCGGCCGAGGATGTGAGGGTAAGATCTTTAACTTTTGTTTTTCGCTGAGTAGCCCCCAAGTGATACCTTGCTGATTTCTTTTTGTTTTAGCAGGATGGTCCCACTGAGTTTGTGCCACCCCGTATGTCCATCCACTACCAGGGGATGTACGGTCCGATCGAGGAGATGATTTCTCCGGCTCCTGAGGGCGAGCGCTTCGTGGAGCGGTCGATTCCTCATCACCAGAATAGGGTAAGCCTAGTTTTACTTCAGAGTCTTGTATTCAGTTATCATGCACTTTTACTGATTTAACTTTCCTTGACAGTTCTCACGCGAAGTGGTTTCGGCTATGGCACGATGCATAGACGCCTTCCGGAGCCAACTCGTCCGGATGAGGAACGCGGCTACCTGTCGTCGAGACGACGCTGTCCGAGAGGTAACTTTTCTTTACTCATTATATCTGCATTATGGCTTCAGTTTTTTACCTTGTTTCTGATTTAATTCTTTTTGCAGGGTCAGCCGATTGCTTCTCACACCCGTACGAGGCCTGAGGGGCGGAGAGAGCCGGCGAGGTCTAGCTCGAGACGTCGTCGCACTTCGTTAGGAGGTAGAGGTGGTCGTTCCGAGGCTGCTCGAGCCGATGTTGCTGAGGGCTCAGGGTCTTCTTCTGAGGGTGCTCCTGCTGCACCGGTAGGAGAGGCTACCTCGGCTTTTAGAGGTGGTGGGATGTACGAGGTTGGTTCGTCATCGCAGCAGCCTCCGCGGTCTCAGCCTCAGGTTGACCTTGGCTGGAGCGGTCCTGTTTTGAGTTTCCCTCCTCCTACGGAGACTGGAGTTGGTGCTGAGGCCGGAGCTGGTGGAGAGGTGACTCCTCGGACGGCGCAGTTTTATGGCATGATGGGCCTACGTCCTCCGGCGCCGTAGTTCATTTCTGTATATGTATTTTATTTTGACTTTTTATAGAACTTTGTCTTTGACTTGTTATTTAGACACTTGTACTTTATTGTTATTGTGAATTTATCTATTATTATGTTAGTGTGTGCAAATGTGATAACAATTTTGCAAAAATTCCGTCATTTTTATTATTGATGGAGGGTATTATCCGACTCTCTCCCCCAAAAGGAAAAATAAAAAGGAAAAATAAAATGGAGAAAAAGGCTGATTTTTGAAAATTAATTCAAAAAAAAAAAAAAAAAATAACTGTTATATATAATTAATAAAATAGAAAAATATTTAGGAAAATAAAAACGGGGCCATAAAGTCATTAACCGACTCCAATTTAATATCAAAACGCAAACTGAGCACACGCGGCTGTCCTGCTGACTTGGCGCCAGCTGGCGCCAACCTATGGCGCGTGGCGCCAGGCGCTATTTCTAGCGTGTGGTGCCAAAAGATGATGGGTGACGCCAATTCTCGGTGTGTGACGCCAATTGACGCTGACTCCGTATTCCAGTCAGATTGAAATTCCTCGCAATTTGTGCATAAATAGCCCCCTGCTCAGCCGATACTTCACATAATTCCAGCGAAAAAAATTATTCTTCTCTTTAGAAAAAATAATAATCATGTCTTTAGCCACTAAAACCTTCACCCGATATTCTCATGAATGGTGTCGATCTCTTAATGCTAGAGAAAGAAAAGAATTGGATTTATTTCACTTGGGGGGAATATATGGCATTAAAGGGGTAGATCTTGACATAGACTTCATACATACCGCTTTAGAATATTGGAACATTGATACACATTGTTTTAGAATAGGGTATGATGAAATTAGCCCTTTGCCAGAGGAATTTGGTGCTATTTTAGGCTTCCCTGCAATAGACCTGGTAGTAATCCCTAGAGTAGATGCATATTACTATAAGGATTTTGAGCGCTTTTTTAACTTGAAGGAAAGGGATTTATCAAAGATAGTAGATGGCAATGTGGTAAACTTAAAAGAATTCGCACGCTATTATTTTGATAAACCGCTTTCTGAATCTTTTCACATATATAGAAGAAGGGCGTTTTTATTCTGCATGCTTAATCAATATTGTCTTAGTAGTGGTAAAATTAACGAGGGTCAATCAATTATAACCACTGTGCTAGAACAAATTGAATCAGGGAGAAATCCAATGCCATTGATAGTTGGAGAGACTATGATTAGTCTAGATGAGTTGAAAAGGGACCCAAAAGCACCTCTTCGCGGTTCTCCAATTTTATTACAGGTAGAAAAATAATATTTTTAATTACAAAAATCAAAAAAATATATTTTTGTATTGTAATATTAATTTATTTGCATTGGAATTTTTTACAGATGTGGCTAATGGAGAGGCTAGGATTAATTAGCCCTCCGGACGACATTGAAAATTATACGCCCACTTGCTTTGTGAGAAGAAAGAAGCGCATCCCTAAAATTGGGCGCCATGGGTGGAAGAAAGTCTTTGAATCACGTGATTTCGCTATCAAGTGGGTCATCCCATGGTGGAAAATAAAAAGGATGGTTGGTGTTAACAAGCAACCTTTCTGCCGTCTTCCAAGCTTGTCTCGCATGACATATTATTACCCCTGCAGAGTAAAGAGACAATATGGCTTGCTTCAAAATATTCCTTCCGGGGATCTTCGTCCTCCCTATGAGTATCCCATATCTTAAGAAGTAGATAAATTTGACACTTACTGGAGTGCTAGACCTTTATGGGAAGTGATTACCCAAAAGGTTCCCCCTTCTCTACCTAATGATGTAAAGAAGTGGTTGCTGAAGAAGTCTTCAATTGATCAGGGTAGAACCGATGTGAAGAATCGTCTAGGTGACAGAGTGACACCGGCCAAGGAACGCTTAAGTGCAAGAATTGAGTTCAAGGCACCTACAATGCCTAAGAAGAAGAATACTACTAAAGACAAGGGGAAAAGGAAAGCTACAGACAAGAAGGCTTGGGTGGAAAAGAAGCATGGGGTGTTAGCTGAAGGAGAAACAATCTATTCTAAGATTGAATGTAGGTCCTCTAAAGGATGCCTACTAGCTAAAGTAATGGATGAAGAGGAGGAGGCGGAAAAGAATTGGAAAAGAGCAAAGAAGGAGAAGAAAGACTAGAACATTGCTTAGCTTTAGATTTATTAGATTCTTAATTTAAAGTTAATTTATTTCAGCCTTATTTAAATTCCATTAACAATGCAATTTTATTTCATTAATGAAATTTCAGTTTTCAATTAAATTGTTACTTTAAATTTATTTTATTAAAGCAATGAAAAACCGAAAAAAATTAATTTTCGGAAACCTTTCGAGTACGGAAGTCGAAAATTTTCCGAAAAACACCGAAATTCGCCCAGATTTTATGACTGAATTGGCGTCAGTAATTGCAGATTGGCGCCAGCTATTGAGGTCTGGCGCCAGGCGCCAATTCCATCATCTGGCGCTAATGGCTTTTGGCTGGCGCCAGACTCTGTTCTGTGACGCCAGTTGCTTTTCTGACTTTTGTTGACTTTTTGTTGATTCTGGAACGCGGAGATGTCGAAAAATAAAGTGGCCGCACCCGTAATGGGTTGCCTATGTATCCTTTCCTAAGGAATCAGGCCGAACGTAGCTCTCTTGAGTGTCCTACTCAAGTAATTATGGGTAGTATTTTTTAAGTTGGTCAAGATTGGTCATGTTTGAGAATTCATTGCCATCCATATCAGTTAATTTTGCTGCACCACCTGACAGGATTGTTTTGACAATGTAGGGGCCAGACCAATTAGGTCTAAACTTTCCCCTTGGATCTAAAACATTTTTTCTTAGCGCTTTTAATACCAAATCTCCTATTTTGATATTTCTTGTCTTGACCTTCTTATTAAAATGTCTAGCCATACGAGTTTGATAGCACTGAGTGTGATGTAGAGCTTCTAGTCGTTTTTCGTCGAGTAGGATCAATTCTTCATATCGTGCCCTAGTCCATTCGACTTCATCGAGTTTACTTTCCAGCGCAATACGTAGAGATGGTATTTCTAGTTCGACAGGTTGTACGGCATCCATTCCATATACCAAAGAAAATGGTGTATTTCCTGTTGACGTACGGATTGACGTGCGATAACCCCACAATGCAAAGTGAAGTTTGTCAGGCCAATCTTTATAATTTTCTGTCATTTTCTCGATGATAGTCTTTAAGTTCTTATTAGCTGCCTCGACTGCTCCGTTTGCTTGAGGTCTATAAGGGGACGAATGATGATGTTGGATACCATATTTATGTAGCAATTCTTCACATTCGGCTTGAAAGTGAGTTCCATTGTCACTTATCATTTCATGTGGGACTCCATATCGACAAATGATATTTCTCTCGATAAAGAGTGCTACATGTTTTGCGGTGAGTTTAGCATATGATTGTGCTTCAACCCACTTCGTAAAGTAATCAATTGCTACTAGAATAAATTCATGGCCTCCTGTCCCTGGAGGAGCGATCTTTCCAATTATGTCAATTCCCCATGTAGAAAATGGCCATGGTGATGTGTAGGTGTAGAGCAAAGATGGAGGAACGTGTTGTAAGTTGGCATAAATTTGACACTTAGGGCATCTTTTTACATATTGATGGCAGTCCCTATTCATGGTAGTCCAATAATACACTTCTCGCATTATTTTCTGGACTAACATTTTGCCATTTATATGAGTTCCACAGATTCCTTCGTGGACCATTCTCATTATTCTTTGTGCATCCACCTTCCCTACACATAGGAGGGCTCGACCTTTAGGTACCTTTTTATGTAGCTCGTTGTCTATGAGTACATATTGAGAAGCCAAATGTCTCAAGGCTCGTTTTGCTCTTTTGTCAGCATGAGGAGGGTATTCTCCATTGGTGACATAGTTGAGAATGTCTGTGTACCATGGTTCTTCTTCTTGTTCTTCATCTTCGTCTTGGACTGGGTCGTCGTCTTCTATAGCCTGTATATATGCTGGTTTGTGCCTTTTTTCGATAATTAGAGGCATTTGCTCGATATCCGTGGGAATCCTAACCATTGAGGCTAATCTTGTCAAGGCATCAGCAAATTGATTTTCTTCTCTAGGTAGATATGTGTATTCTACCTTCTCTAACTGATCGGTAAGAGTTTCCAGATAGGTTTGGTAAGGGGCTAGGCTTTCGCTCCTTACTTTCCACCTTTTAGATATTTGATTGATGATTAGAGAGGAATCTCCGAATATCCTTAACTTCTTTACTCCCAATGCCAGAGCTGTTTCAAGGCCTACCACACATGCTTCATATTCAGCAGCATTGTTGGTAACGTCGAAATCAAGCTTTATTGAGATTGGGACGTGTTCTTCCTTAGGTGATACTAGTAGCACTCCGACACCACATCCCTTTTGGTTTGAGGCTCCGTCGAAATACAAGGTCCAAGTATCATCTTCGGTGACCATCAAATCTTCATTTGGAAATTCGTTGTCCTGTATTGGTGTCAAGTCTTCTATTGGAAAATCTGCCAGAAAGTCTGACACCACGGATCCTTTAATAGCTTTTTGTGGCATAAACCGCACATCGAACTGGGCTAAGTTGACTGTCCATCTTGAAATACGTCCATTGAGTGTTGATTTCTCGAACAAGTATTTGAGTGGATCCAATCGAGATACCACGAAAACGGTATGCACCAACATGTAATGTCTTAACTTAGTTGTGGCCCACACCAAAGCGAGGCACAATTTCTCGAGTGGTGTATAGCGTGTTTCGTATTCGAGCATCTTCTTACTTAAGTAATAGATTGCATTCTCTTTGTTTTCTACCTCTTGTGCTAGCATGGCTCCCATTGTCTCTTTGGTAACCGTCAAATATAACCTAAGAGGTATTCCGGGAAGTGCTGGCGCTAATACGGGAGGATTTGCGAGATAGGCTTTGATCCGGTCAAAGGCTTTTTGACACTCGTCATCCCATATTACTGGTACATTCTTCTTAAGCTTTTTGAAGATTGGTTCGCATATCGTTGTTAGTTTTGATATGAACCTGCTTATGTATTGCAACCGGCCAATGAATCCTCGAATCTGTTTCTCGGTCTTGGGTGGTGGCATTGACATGATTGCTTTAATCTTGGTTGGATCTATCTCTATTCCTCTAGAGCTTATGACGTACCCCAAGAGCTTGCCTGAGGTGACTCCAAAAGCACATTTTGATGGATTCAACCTCATATTGTATTTTCTTAGCCTTTCGAAAAATTTCCTTAAGGCTACTTGATGGCCTGGACGGTCCTTTGATTTCACAATCATGTCGTCGACATATACTTCAACTTCTTTGTGCATCATGTCATGAAGCAAGGCAGTTGCTGCACGTTGGTAAGTAGCACCTGCGTTTTTCAACCCAAATGGCATTACCGTGTAACAGTAAGTGCCCCATGGTGTGATGAAAGTTGTCTTCTCCATGTCTTCTTCCGCCATGAGAATCTGATTGTACCCTGCGTATCCGTCCATGAATGAGAGAAGCGCATGATTTGCTGTGTTGTCTACCAGAATATCGATGTGTGGCAAAGGGAAGTCGTCCTTTGGACTTGCCTTATTTAGATCTTGATAGTCGACACACATCCTTACCCTTCCGTCTTTCTTTGGAACTGGGACGACGTTGGCGACCCATTCGGGGTATTTGGATACCTTGATGAAACCTGCAGTTATTTGTTTTTGAAATTCTTCTTTTATTTTAAGTGCTACGTCGGGTTTCATTCGACGCAACTTTTGTTTTACAGGTTTCATTCCTGGGATTAATGATATAGTGTGTTGAGCTATTTCTCTGTTAATGCCTGGCATATCTTCGTATGACCAAGCAAACACATCGATAAATTCTTTAAGCAAGTTAATTAAATCGGTTCTTTCTTGTTTATTCAATGTTAGTCCGATTTTAACTTCTCTTTTATGAGTTGGATCATTTGAGATGTCAACTGTTTCAGTCTCTTCAATTACTGGTGTTTTCTTTTCAAGTGTTTCCATTGCTTTAATAAATTCTTTATCTTTTTCATCGTTCGCTAAGCAATGTTCGTCATCTTGGGTTAGGGAAGAACACAAGAAGTAAGAAGAATGAGAGATATTATTATACTCTGAGATCATTACATCAAAGAGCGATATGTCCTCAGGGACCGGATCACTAACTATCCTAGGAGAAGAAATAGGAAGGGGAGGCGTTATAGCTAAAGCTTTAGAAGATTCTACAGGGAAAAACTCTGACTCAGACTCTGACTCTGACTCTGACGATTCTTCAAACATTGGCCCTTGTCCTGTCGTGATTGATATCTTCCTCCCACTCGGAGTGGTCACCTTGATAGTCTTGCGCCACCCTTGCAGTAATCCTTCAGCTGGAGTAATTAGCTTTGAGGGGTCAAAGTTTTCACTTTGTAGGACCGTTTGAATGAGTGAGGAGTTATCTTCCTCATAAACTGGCTCAATCTTTTCTCGCCCAAACAGTAATCCCATGATGTTAAAGTCAAAGCATGGAGGTGCTTTCTCCTTATGGACGGGAGTTGGGATTTCGTCAATGAAGTAGCAATCCAAGAAAATCTCGAATCCTGGTTGTCGTATGCCATTTACAACAAATGGTTCGGGAAATTCATGGCATGGATAGTCCTCTCCTTCTTTTATAAACTGACCATTAAGCGTAATAGGGTACTCATCCATTGGAATTGATTTCTTTTGAATGCGAGCGTCCCTACGTGCTTTCAATTTGTCCTGGGCTCGCTTGAGATCTTTCCGAGTCGGTTCGAAACCAAGTCCGAAAGTATCTAGTTTAGGGAAGCCAGGTGACTCTATCGATTTTTCTATCCCCTTCTTCTTTCCTAAGGTCATCCCAGGGAAGTGTCCTTGTTTCTTTAGCATAGTGTTGATAATCATGTTGGAATGGGGGTCGTGGCAAAGAGATGTCCTTTCATCCTCTTGGATTAAGGAGACTTCTTCGTTAAAGCCCCATAGGTCTTCATCATCTTCGTCGTGCTCCACGTTGATGATTGGATTCTCTATTGATTTGATCCTCATTGGCGAAGCATCAATGGTGATGGGGATTCCTCTAACTATGGCTTTCACTTGTTGGTGGAGAGATGAAGGGACGGCCTTTAGGTCATGGAGCCAAGGGCGTCCTAATAAAAAATTGAATGAGGCTTTGATGTCTACTACTTGAAAAGTAGTAGCATGTTCTATTGCTCCTGCCGTCACATTTAGGGTTATTTTGCCAAGAGCTTGACGTCGAGTATTATCGTAAGCTCTTATTCCCTGTGTGGACGGGGTTAAATCCTCATCCTTTATGCTGAGCATCCTCGCAGTCCTAAGTGGACAGACAATAATAGCCGATCCATTGTCTACAAGAGTCATGGGAACATTCATCCTTTTGCAGATTACCGTGAGGTTTAATGCCTTGTAGTGTTTGTCACCTTCCGGGGGTAAATCTTTATCAGAGAAGGTGATTAGATTAATCGGACTAGGGAGGTCACTCGTGAGGAAGTTAGCTAGTCCCTCAGGAGTGGTGTCAGAATCTATCCCGATTTTGTCCAAGGCATTCATCACAGCTAACCTATGTTCTCGAAATGTTGCCGAAAGCTTCCATACATTCATCTCAACTTTTGTCTTCTTGAATTTTTTAACGATGTCATTGTCTTCGATGATAGGTATGGGAACTTATTGTACAGTAGGCATAGGTTGTGTCGAAACGGGAGGTTGTATTCTCCCGGATCTTGTGAGGACGTCTATTGATGAATCTTCTTCAGCCCAAATGTCGTCCGTGGTGTATGATACAGAAGGTGAAGGTCCTACTATGTCTTTTAGATAGACATCTTCTTCATCACTATCCTATACTCCATTAACATTTATATCCTCTTCTTGTTGAACTTGGACTAATTCCTTTCTGTCAATCATTTTCTGCACCAAGTCCTTGAACTTGAAGCAGTTTTCTAGGGTGTGTCCTCCTGACTGATGGTATTGACAGTAATATCTATCTGTCCTTTTTAATGATTCAAATGGTCTCGGTTCGAGAGGTTTGACCTTGCCACTCTCGGAGAGCATTTTAAACATTTGTGCATACGGGATCCCAATTAGAGTATAAACTTTATTGCTCTTCTTGGGTCTTTCGGTGACTTGTAAGGGAAAGTATTTTGCCTCATAAGTCGTTTTTACTGGTGTGAATTCTCTCTTAGGTTTTTCATCATATTCCTTGTGAAGTTCATTCAAAATTTTGAGAGTTTCATGTAACAGTTGTGATGTCTCCCTCAAATACAGTGTGAGTATTCGTATCTCTACCTCATTTGCTGGTTCTGGAAGATTATCTTTGACATCGAAAAGGTCTCTTCTTCTTCCTCTTCGACGTTGGTTTCTTTGACAGGCTTAATGAGAGATGAGGGGTCAACTTCGCTTTCTTCATCGGAGATAGCCAATGTGTGGGCTAGAGGTGCATTGTCAATACTCGGTTTCTTACTGGCAGGGGGCAACGGCAGCTTGTTACTGTCAATTAAATCTTGAATAGCTTCCTTAAGCTTCCAACAGCTTTCAGTAGAATGGCCCCTACCTTGATGATATTTGCAATGCGCATTGGGGTTCCAATTAGGCGACCTCTTCTCGACTGGTGGATCTCCAAATGGTCCAATGGGAGTTATAAGACCTTTTGCATTTAGCCGATCAAACGCGGTGTCATAACTCATGCCAATAGGAGTGAAGTTTCTCCTAAACGGTTTCTTTTGTCCTTGGTTGTTCATGGCGAGGACTTCTCCCAGATTAAAGGCGCTAACATTATTTGAGTGGGCGGTTTTGGAAGAAGAAGGATTGTCGTTCTTCTTTCCTTTCCAGCCACTGTTGGAGTTATTGTTGGCAGCTTTAGATTTAGCTAAGTCATCTTCAATATTAATCCCAGTATCATAAACAGCCTTAAAGGTATGAAGGTTATTTTGATATTTAAGATGTTTTGAATATTTTTCTTGGAGGTTTTTAATGAACAATCTCACAGACTCTTTTTCACTTGGTACCTCAATCATTTTAGCTGAGGTTTCTCTCCACTTGTTAAAGAAAGATGTGAAGCCTTCATTCTCCTTCTGCTTGAGAATTTCAAGTTCTCTATGGTCAGTTTCGACTTGAACATTGCACTTGTACCTATCGACGAAAGCGTTTGCTATGGATTCCCAGGTAGAGGTCTTTTCTTTTTCAAGAGAAAAGAACCATTGTTGGCAAACGGTCTCGAGAGATAACGAGAACAGAGAAGGGAAAACTTTCTTATCAATACCCTTGATACTCATTATCGTTTCAAATGCCCTTAGATGGAAGTAGGGGTTGTCGATTGCCCTAAACTTTGGGATGTCGTTGGCACTGAACTTCTGCGGAAGAAGATCCTTATCCACCGAGACCCCTTGGGATGTGAGTTCTTGAAACTTGTAGTCGCTGGACAACTTGCTTAGGCTTTCTTGCATGAGGTCCATTTGTTGTTGCTTCGCGGGATCCTCGATCTTAAGTGCGAGAAGCTTCAGTGTCTCAGTTACAGTAGCCAGTTGGTTCTTGAGATCGTTAACTTCTTCCTGAGTTGCCATTATAACTCTTGCTTTCCTCTTGCGAGCTATAGGTTTGTCGAAAAGTTGGACTTGTACGAAGAGGTTATCTTTGATTAATCGTCCTTCCTTTCTTGACCACGCGCTGTAAATTAAGCCAGTTTGCGTTTTAATTACTTGACTCGAATCAGTTTGACTTTATGGCTTTTATTTTAAAAAAAGGGTATGCATATTTTTAGGGAGCAATAATGTACATGTGTTTAGGGAACTTAAGTATTATTATTTATTTGGAGGATTAATATCCGACTTACCCCCCTAAAAAAAAGGACAAAAAATGACGCGCGCACACAAGACTCCCTTAATCATGGTCAAGACATGTGTATTGGTGTGTGTATTGAGTGTAAGTGACATGCTTGGACCCTTGTGTAAGACCATGGTACTTAGTGCCTACACTCGAATATTGATTCAATTAAGCATTATTGCCAACAAAATTAACCGAATTAAACAGGAAACTGATTAATTAGACATTAGGTGATGACTCGACAAATAATCCGAACTGTCGGCCAAGCGACAGGACTGGCGTCACAATATGGTGGTTGGCGCCAGACTTTTTAGTAAATGTCTGGCGCTACACACCATACAGTGGCGCTACAGCCCAGATTTTGGCACCAATATTGGAGCCTCGGTCTGGGACTGTTTTCGATATTATTAGTCAACTGGGGTATGCCTAAAGTCGTACTAGGTCAATTCCGATTAAAAGAAGAAAAAACTTTATTGACTCGAATTAATTAATTAATTAATTAATTAGGCAAAGTTCTTTAAGTCATTAATTTTAATCTCAACACAAATCAACAAACGGTTAGGAGGAGCATAGGATATATATGCACAACAAATAATGCACAATTAGTCAAGTAGGCACAATATGATGCAATGAGTTCGCAACCTAACCATGGCTCTAGTTCTCTAAAGTTCGGGATATGGTTTAGTCAAATAGGGTCCATGGTTAATTATTCAGATGCACCGCGTAGAAGCCTAACCGTGAAGGGTTAACGCGTGTGGATAGAACACCGCGAGTTTTTAGAAAAAACTCGCTTCCATGGTTTGGTGAATTCAACCTCTCAGATGTACCCTTTGTTGCCAGGAGCGTTCAATCGGGTAGATAGAGCATGAATTCCCAGAGGGTTATGTCCATATGTAGAACACATATGGGTTTCAGAAAAATGAGAAAAAATTCAATCAGGAAGCAGGATCGAGCAAACAATACGAAAAACCGGTCGAAATTAGAACGCATATTTCTGGCTCGGTATTGGGGGAAATTGGCGCCAGCAAACAGAGATTGGCGCCAACTTTTAACTGTAGCGTCTAGCGCCAATATTGGCGTCTGGCACTACGGCTAAAAGTATGGCGCCAAGCTCTGGCCCCTGACGCTACTTCCCACATGCCTCAGCAGCTTTCTGTGCTCAATAAAATCATCCAGTTTCGCGTGGTGTTATTTCAGTCCTAGTTGTGAAAGACATTTCTTAAATTTCCTACGTGTAAAAATCCTATGTTTTTGACTCATTACGGATGGTCTTTCCAATGAGAACCTTTTTATGCATATGACACAATGTTAATCAAAATTACGCACATGAAATACTTAGAACTTTTCGAGTCTCATCCACTCATTCTAAATCATTGCCGAAACAAATTCAGGAATTAAAATAGAAATCCTCCCCAGTGGAGTCGCCAAAAACTGTAGGGAATAATTTCAAACCTTTAAAATCCCACTAGCTTGAACCCCACTGTGATCATACACTAAAGTACGGTGGCGTCCAAAAGGGAAGAAGATAGAGCAAAAGAGTCGCCAACAAGTTTTTTAGGAACTTGTAAACCATTCACGAGGTGAAGGTTACACCCCTTAACGATCCAAGAGATCGTCAACTCCATAAGGTCATGAACCAAATAAGGGTCCGGGGATGAAGGTACAAATCCAACCTAAAAGAGATTGAACCTGCCCTAATAATAGGCCTCTACTTTATTCTGCTCGTATTCATGTGCGCTTTCTGATTAACATACAATCAATAGGATTAACCCTAAACCTGTTTAATCTATGTTGGTTGAATATTAATGCACAAATAAACTATTATTGGCGATCACTTGAATTTATAATCACAATTAACCCTAACAAGATTATTAATTATCTTATTAAGCATGATTGCAAATACCAAATTCCCTTTAACATTCAATAAGGGTGATCAAGCAATAACAATATAAAATATGATACATATCAAGCAACATAATAAATAAATAATCATAATAACCATAAATTATAATCATAATCATGTTCATGTTAATATTAAAGCATAATAGAAATAGCAAGATCCTAGGCATGATACTAACAAGATTAATAACAAACCCTAGCATGTCACTAAACAATAAAAATCAAATCTTTAGCCCTAACATGATACTAACATGAATTAACATTAGGAAGAATATAGGAAGCATCGTACTTTTAATCATACTTGATATTAAAGTTACCCTAGACATGATACTAGGAATCAAAATAAGAATCTAAGCATGATTTCTACATCATAAAATCAATTAAACCATTAAAGTACTTACTTGGATGCCTCGTACCTCTTTCTAATTACAAAATACACACGTTAGTAACTTCAAGGAAAATAATAATCAAAACAATTAAATTAAATAATTGAAAGAGAGATTTGGGACCAAACCCTCAGAAATTAAAACCTTTCACGTCTAGGGCGAAGGCAACTTCGAATGTGGCTAGGTGTTTCTAGATCTTGTGAATGCGGAATTTTGTATTAAAAAGCAAAGAAGAAAGAATGCATGAATGTTGAGAATTATTGAAAATTGATGAATGAATGATGTAAAAAAGAATTGAATATTGGTAATTGAAAAAAGCGATTGTTGATGAAAATTTGTGAATGAAAACGGAGTTTTTGATACGATATTTATAGAGAAAATCATCCAAAAAAGATAATTTATCAAAACAGAGTCTGAAGACCACAAAAACACATTGGCGCCAGCCCTGGCTCATTGGCGCCAGGACCAGTGGCTAGCGCCAGGCGCCAATGCTGGCGTCTGGCGCCAAGGCCTGGGGTTGGACGCCAATTCGGATTTCAACGCGTTTTCGAAATTCTGATAAATTTACCGTACCGGAAGATAAAATAATATAATTTCAGTCGAAAATGCTATTTGATCTAATTAAAACTCTGAAGAATCCTAATTGAATTAAGAATGATAAGACCTTCTAGAATGTTCTAGAAGACCAAAACCATTTCTAATTACATTAGGAATGATAAATCATATTAGGCCCTCCCCTAGATCATTGGGCCGTACTTAAAGCTCAAACCGGGCCCAGTTTAGTAAATTGGCCATAAATTCCTCAATATTCATCGGAATTGGGCTTATAATATATCGTTGGAAAGGTCTTTGCAAACCCCATCCAACTACACCACTATTGGACCCATATCATGGACCAACCAAACTGGATTGGCTGTTTTCTTAAAATAAAGTTTTCAAAAACAGAGAGAAGAGAAAAGAAATAAAACTTTCCGCAACACTAGACCTTCCCACACTTTCGTTTCATTCGATTATGATTCAACGTGAAAGGCACTCATCACCGGGTTTGGTTTTGGGGAGACACAAATGGGTGTCTACAGATATTTACTTATTAGATTAGTAAATACAATTTTTTTTTCTTTTATATGACAATAAAAAAATACGTATGTTAATGTAAGAGTATCACGTAAAAATACAAACGTTAAAGAATTACTATTACATTTATTAGTTCTATTAAAAATACAATTATTAGTTTTGTGACGTAATATTATAATTTGATATACCTACATTAATACATACAGTATTACTATATAACAGAGTAGTAGTTTAGTACAGTATTAACAAATATCCAGTAGTTAGGCTTCATTTACTTCACCTTATTTTTGCTGAACTAGAATTATTTTTACTGAACTGAAATTATTTTTGTTGATCTGAAATTATTTTATTGAACTAAAATTAATTTTACTGAATTGAAATTATATTTGTTGAACTGTAATTACTTTTACTGAATTTATTATATTTTTTCTTCAAAGTTACTAATTTTTACTGAATTGAAATTATCTTTATTGAACTGAATTTATTTTTACTGAATATTATTTTTTAAGGTGAAGTGAACCGGCCTTATAGTTTAATTAGCTTTTAGAAACCAAATTAGAAGTAAATATGACGTTTCTGTAAAAGTAAAATAAAATAAAATAAAACGTTTTAGAATTATATAGGAAAATAGTTAAAAAAAAATTTGTTCAAAGAAACCTAGTGTCACTAATTTACTCAATTAATCTCTAATCTCTTTTAATTACTCTCTAACACTCACTTAACTATTTAATATATTAATTAAAAAAAAAACACCACCACCACTCTAACCACCAGCTACCCTCCTCCCTTTCCCCTTCCCCTTCCCCTTCCCCTGGCAGCAACCCCCTCCCTCAACTCATCCGCCGTCTTAAACCCTCCACCTCCGGTGACCTACCTACACGTCTGGCCAACTCCCTTTCGAAATCCTAAACCCGACAACCCACCTTAAGATTATCAAAATCTAATGCAAAAAAAAAAAAAAAAAGATCAAATCAACAACAAATTCCACAAATTAAGCAAATCAACCCCGTTAATGGCGGTTTCCAATCCGATATTCGGCGCCATGTTTTCAAGCGTCATTTTCGGGTTTTCAAAATTGAATAATTGTAAATGGTTGAATGTTGATGGTGGTTGAAGAAGGGGGAAAAAGTGAAGTAGAAGAGGGTCGAAGAAAGCGCAGTCCGTTAGGAATTTCCGATCGAGATAGATGTCTGTGGGCGGTGGTATTTCGAGAATTCCGGTTGAGTGGGTGTGGCTGGGGTGGTTTTCGCGGCTTATGCGGTGGGTAGGAAGGTTGTCGGGGTTAGGATTTTAAAGGGGGTCGGTCGTAGGTGGGAACCAGGTCGTTTGGAGTTGGTTTTCTTGGCCTGGCTGAGGTGGTAGGAGGGAAAGGGAAAGGGGTCGGCGGCGGTGGAGTTGGGTCACTGGTGGTGGGAGGGGCTACCAGGGGAAGGGGAGAGAAATGAAGTGGCTAGGTTGGTGGTTAGAGTGGTGGTGGTTGTTTTTTTTTTTTTTAATTTTTAAATTAATTTAATTATAAAATAGTTAAGGGAGTGTTTTTATTTTTTTTTTGGAAGGAAGTTAAGTGTGTGTTAGAGAGTAATTAGAAGAGATTAGAGGTTAATTGAGTTAATTAGTGCTACTAGGTTTCTTGGAACAAAAAAAATTTAAGTTCGGGTTTTATTTAACGATAAAGCTTTTAAAGGTTTTTTTTTTTTTTTTTGCAAAATTGTGCATTTAAAAGGTTTTTTTTGACAAATTTCTATTATATATTTACTGAATTTGTATTATATTTTTGCTGAATTTTTATTATATTTTATCTTTAAAGTCGCTGATTTTTACTGAATTGAAATTATTTTTATTGAACTAAATATTATATTTAAGGTGAAGTGAACCGGTCTTACAGTTTAATTAGATTTTTGAAACCAAATTAAAAGTAAATATGACGTTTCTGTAAAAAAAAAAAATAAATAAATAAAATAAAAAAAAATAAAACCTTTTAAGAATTAAATAAGCAAGTGATATCGAGGAATACACGTATATGTTGGATCATCGCCATCTATGCTTATTGCTTAGTGTGTTGTCGTCAAAAATTTGTAGACAGATGTTTTACAATTTGCAGCATATGCTTTGGGAGTTATATACGTGGATGTTTCCCTCTATTTCGGCTCAATTATTACTACATACTAGATTAAACCCGTGCAATGCACTTTTATTAAATAATTCTAATGACAATAAATTTTACCAAAAATAATGGATATAAATATTATAAATAGCTAGACTTAGTAATAAAAAGTATGAAATATTGTGAAAGAAATGAATTAAACATGTAATAATAGTTATAATGGGCAATTTGATATTTAAGGACATTTATTTTAGATTTTATTTATTTATACAAACTAAAAGTCATAATTTAATTAAAATAAGTTTTTTTTAGTAAGTGGTTTTGGAGGGAAAACTTTTTATAATATTTTGCCAAGTGTTCTCTAAGTTTCGCATTTAGTATAATGTAAATTGATTTCCTTTTTTTTTTTTTTTTTTTTTTTTTTTTTTTGAGCGGATCCTGTATTTCCTTCATTTTATAGTGTTAAACTTTAATGTACTAGAATGTACCCGTGCTAATGCACAAGATATATGTCTGTTTAGAAAAAAAATACTTCGTAGTATAAATGGAAGTTATAGTTTTTATTCCTTTTGGTAAAGGAAGTTATGGATAAGTGTTAATAATTTTTTTTGACAAGTGTTAAGTTGGAGTTGTAGTATGAAGTTATTTTATCAAACACACATAAATTAAAAAAAAAAAAAAAAAAAAAAAAAAAAAAAAAAAAAAAAGCATGAGAATTGAGAGTTGGAGGTTTGAAGTGATGCCAAAACGACTCTTAAATTATATAATAGATTTCTATATGATTCCTGACTCCCTCTTTTTCGAGTTAATATTTTTTTAGGAAAATTATACTCGTAACTGAAATCTTTAGGACCAATGGTGTCTATTATTCAAATTAAATCAAAGTTCAATCCAATCTAATTCGAAATACGATTATTAATTTGGATTGAATCAGAATTTTAAATGAAATTGGATCTTTTTTTTTTTTTTTTTTTAATTGACTTGGTTGGAAATTGAGACATAAAACTATGAATATAAAAATATGAATTGTTAGTATTAATTATGTAAAATTATGCTTATGATTACATTAATATTAATCATGTAATATTTTCAAAAAAAAAATTCCCTTTACTTTTTTTTTTCTTTTTTTTTTTTTTTTTGGGGGGGGGGGGGGGGACAAGATACATACTGTAAATGCCTTTTAATTTTGTATTCTCGTGGATATTGGGATTTTATATTACTACATGAATTTGGAAAAATTGACTCAAATAATTTTGAACTAAAAATAAAGCCATATGAAGTCCGGCCAACCTCAAATAATATTGGGCTTGCGGCATGTTTTGTACGTGTATCTTAAAGATGAATTTCGGCAAATTAAATAAAATAAACCGAGTAACCAAAAAAAAAAAACCGAAGTGGATGATACTCCGACTCTCCGAGTAAGCATGAATGTATTTTAATTTGAATTCAGTTTTTTTGTTTTAATTTTTTATTTTATTTTGTTTTATTATTATATTTAGAGTAATGCTATATGCAGCACTAAGGGCTGCATATATATAAGCATTTAATATACTTTTTTTTTAGTATTAAGTTGAGATTGAGAATTTATCGACAATTCACGAGTAAATCGGTGTAATAAATGTTTATTTATTGTCTTTCATTTCCATTTTTAGCTTCTTAGGGCTGCATATATCTTTTTCCTTATATTTAATTAACATTTGAATTCAGTTAATAAAATGTACTACGAGTAGTATTACTTTATTTGTCCGAAATTAATACTTTTGGTATGTACGTATTATGTGTATACTCCCCAGAATTTTATTACTTGCTCTATTTTTTTGAACGTGGAGATTTTGTAGGCAATATAAGATCATGAAAAAACCAAAAGTGAGTATAAGAGTTCGTTTTGTTCAGCTTAATTTCAGTCCAGTTCAGCTCCAATCAATTCAATTCAATTCAGTCCAGTTCAGCTCCAATTAGTTCCTAATTTTCTTCTCTCATTAACAATTCATTTCATCGCTATTCAGTTCAGTTCATTTCACTTCACTTCAATTCAGCTCCAATCAGTTCAATTGTTTTCAGTAAATCGAAACAGGTCCTAAGTAGGGAAGAGAGAATATGAGACATATTAAAATACATTATGAGGGGGCTACTAACTATTGAGGAGGAAAATAATTTAATATTGTTAAAAAGTTTTCAAAAAAGAAAATAAAACAAATAATAAAATACGGTGGCAAAAGAAAATTGGAACAAGAAATAAAATACGAAGAGATTCAAAGGAAGTATGCTAGGGAGTATATTTTAGCATACTCCTTCCGCATATTATTACTTGCTCTATTTCTCTTAGGTAATATGTTGATGCAAATTTTTACCAGTAATATATTTAATTATAGTATAGATCATAACATTTGAAAATTAATAATCTACTCGTATTTATTAAGACGATCCCAAGTTCCAACAAGTATTCAAAATACTATGGAGTATATATTTTTTTGGATATAAATCACAAACATCAATAAAGAATTAAAGATTGGTCAAATAAATAGTACAAAAAATGTAAATAGGACAAGTAATAAACTACGGAGTGGTTATTAAGTCAGATGGACTCGGATCCTATCTATCTCTTTACTAGTCATCCTTATTCCTAACAAATTGATACTAGCCACCCTTTTAGCTAACCAGTTTGTTGCTTGATTTTCTTTCCAAAAATTATGAACCACTTTAACAGCCCAATCTTAATTGGATATTCTTGTCAACTTTACAAAATAATTTTTACAAAAAATGACTAATTAAGCTCAGCTAATTGGACAGTGGGCTGATATGACATTATTCGAGAGAGAGATTTCCGTTAACAACCGGGTCCATAATATAGAGTGAAGCCTGACAATAATATTAGAGTATGCTAAAGGCCCAAATATTTGAGTAGTGATAGACCACTGGCTCGTTGGGCCCATACCAAAGGCAGAAATGTAATTTCACGTAAAACTTACCCATGTTGTAAAAATGCAGTCTCTCTCTTCCCAATAACAGTATATAAATTATGAATAACAGTATAAAAATCAAGAATAACAGTATACAAACCAATAATAACAATATAGAAATTAATAATAACTGAGCACCGACAAAAAACTACCGGCGTCAATTTCGACTGAACTCAGCGATTTCCAGCATAGAACTCACCGTTTTTAATGGCTAGAGCCATAAGTTTGTGTCTCTTGTTTTTGGGTTATGTTTTTTTGGGTGGTTTCCGGTGATTTTTAATGGAGGTAGTTGCATGTTTTTGGATTTCGACCAAGGTAGTAGCCGGTGGGGTGGGCTTCTTGTTGTCGGAGGTGAAGGTGCGGTGGGCGGAAGTTTGGCCGGCAATGGGAGCTATCCATGGAGGTGGGGAAAAGAGTTTAAGGAAGGAAGAAGATGAAGAGGAAAGGGAAAAAAAAGGAAAAAGAAAAAAAAATGTGGTATTGGGTAATATTACCCATACCATGGTAGTGGGTAATACTTACTCCAAATATTTGGGCACTAGTCTATGGACTATGGTTAATAACGATGTTATGGCTAATGCGCGTGTTGCGCGATGTGAGCAATAACGCCATGTAAGAATTTGTTTGACATTATTTTTGGTTTTCAGTTTTCTATTTTTTTGAAAACTAATAAAAATCAAAAATAGGAAACAATAATAAGGTGTTTCCACTTTTTTGTTGTCAGTTTTCAAAATTATTACTCCCTTCGTGTTTTTTTAAGTGATACATATTGACCGGCACATAATTTTAGGCAATTTAATTGACTTAAATAAAATAAGAGGTAAGTGGGGTAGTGGAGTATTAAAAATTTGTTAAAGAAAGATAGTGGGGTTAATAGTTTATTGAAAGTAATGAATGTGAGAGAAAAAATATAATAAAAAAGTAGTAGTGGGTTTGGGTGGGGGCCATGAGAGGAGAGAGATATAATATTTTAATGTATTGTTTTGCCAAAAAAGGAAATGTATCACTTAAAAAAACACGGCCGGAAATGGAAAATGTATCACTTAAAAAAACACGGAGGGAGTATGATTTTAATAAGTTTAAATAATTTTTGATTCATTATATGACATATATCATATACTTTTATATGACAAAAAATCTAAAATCAGATTACCACAACAATGCCAAATGAACCGCTAAGCTACAAAGGTATTAGGTAGTTATTTACTTATGTATGAGGAGCATTTTCAGTTTAATCTTATATCACAAATTTAGTTGGTGACAGACTGACAGTATTGATAAGAGAAGATTTATATACAAATATTTTTGTAGGGGGTTGCGGGTTTGGTATAAGATCAAACTGAATTTGTAAATGTTACTTGTAGGGTGTTACGGGTTTGGTCAGGGTGTTACTTGTAAATGTTACTTGTATTATGGGGTTACTTGTATGGTCTTACTGGGTTTGGTCAGGTGTTACTGGTTTGATATTGGGGTTTGGTTTGGGATTAGTTGTAGGGATTACTCATAATACAAATAACTTATACAAGTAACCCCAATATATAAGTAACACCTTCAAGTAATCTATATAAGTAACACCAAAATATAAGTAACACCTACAAGTAACTTTTGACAAAACCAGTAACACTTTACAAATAACCCCTGTTGCACACTTGCACCATGTGTCCTGCCAGGCTGCCACACTGAAAAAAAAAAAAAATACTATTTACAAAAATATCTCAAACTTTTTAAAAATAGGAGATCTCCTCTGATCTTATAAATTGACTAATCAGAACATCATGTTGGGCTTAAATTCATAATTTGGACCACCATCATAAACATATATTATTACAAGTTTACATACAACCACTAAAATTTTAATATGTTTTTTTTTTTTTTTTTTTTTTTTTTTTTTTTTTTTTTTTGACAAATGTTATAGAAACAAAATCATAGTTGGCTTCTCCTTTCCGTAGTCGCCCTTATGTGAGCAGCTGCCACCATCTCTCGCTGTACCTTAATACATACCAACAGGTCGACCTTGCTGGACAGTCTCATGATGTCTGCTACTATGGCCTGGATATCTAGCGGAGCTTCCTCTGGTTTCTGTAGAGCTCTTACAACCGCTTCACAATCTGTTTTGACAATTAAATTTCTGCAATTGGATTGTTCCTTTAGAGCCCACCAGATCGCATACGCCTCCGCTTGTCTCGCGCTTGTTGCAAAGATCTTTCGAGACGCCCTATCAGGATGCGTTGTTCTGCTATCTTCAACCCAGGCTACAACAGCTTCCCATCCTGGCTTGTCCTTTGCCTTCTTCCTCTTCCAGGCTGCATCTACTATGATCGTTTTTGTTATGTTCGTTCTTGCTTTCCCTGTTGTGAAGATCGGTGGTATAGGGCCTCTTCTAGTTCCACAGCCTTGGTTCAATTGTTTTGCTGTCTCCCTGATACTCTCGGCCTTTGCCCATCTCTTAATGTGTACCTGCACCAGTTCTAAAATAGATAGAGGACTGATACTCACATTTCTAAAAATTATATCATTTCTCACTACAAGAAAATAAACTTTTTGTAGCGATTATTTTAACCTTTAGTATCGATTGTAATTGCAACAAAAAGCTTTCCCAACGAATGGTCATTCGATACAATATCCCCCGTTGCCTTAGCCTTTAGTAGTGGTTTTCAATATCGCTGGGGTTGGCCTCAGTAATCGATACGAAAAACTACATCCAATCGTGGTGATTATTGTAGCAATTACAATCGCTATAAATGTTCAACTCATTTTCTTAAAAAAAAAAAAACATGCGTATGATCTTTACAAGATTCGAACATGCAACCTCAAACTCTTATATTAAATGTTTCACCAATAAGCTATGACATATTTTATGTATTCTTTTTCAAACAATATTTATATATCTAGTGTTGAAAAGGCTTTTCGTATCGATTTTTAGGATTTAGTGGCGATTGTAAATGATACGATTTCTCAAAATTATATAAATATGTAAAAATAGTGTGGATATGTATTATTATGCTTTTCGTATCGATTTTAGATGGGAAAACCATGGCGATTGTAAAAATGATACGACATTCTTAATTATTTCACAAACATACTTGCATATTGTAGCGAATGAACAATCGCTACGAAATAATCGCTACGAAAAGTGATTTTTCTTGTAGTGCGATCTGTGGGTCCAAATCGCCCATAGCACGGCTATAAAGGTTTGCTGAATTTGTCCATCCCTCCCATCCAGCTTCCTTACATAGTTTAGTAAGTCCGTCATCCAAGTAGTCATGTCAACATTCTGGTTTGCTGTTGAGTTCAGGCCCAAGTCACAAGTTCTCCAAATTCTTTGTGTTATATTGCAGTCTCGGAACAAGTGCCTAGCTGTCTCCTCTTCTAGGCCACATAGGACGCATTGGTTTTGACCCTGCATACCCCTCTTTCTCAAGTTATCACTTGTTGCAACCTTATTCTGCAAGATCTTCTAGGCTAGCAGAATACAGTTTGGCCAGGTTTTAATCTTCCATAGCCCCTTCCATATATCGCTTCTCTCACCTGTTCTTGCCTTACCATCCTGCCACCAGTAGCCCGACTTGAACTTATAACTCCCTGTTTCTTCTGGTACCCAAATGAATCTATCTTCACCTTCCGCAGGTATGCACACAGCTAGGATGTCTTTTGCATCCTCATGATCAAAAGATTTCCAAATGAGGTTTGCATTCCAACACCTATCATTAGTCATGAGGTCTGAGACTCTATGAATGCCCAAATCCCAGAAATTTTGCTTTGGCTGTAAGCTCCTGCCCCCTACCCATACATCTCTTGTTATGTCTGTCGATTGCCCATTCCCAATCAGACGTCCTAGGCCTCCTTTCAATTCCCAGGTAGCCTTCACCATGCTCCTTGCAGCCCATGATCCATGGGTGGGGACTTTCCCCTTATATCCCAAGTGAATGGGGTCATTTCCATATTTCCCCGAAAACATTCTGCTAGCGAGCAGCTCCGGGTTTGTATACGATCTCCAGCTCTGTCGCATCAAAAGCGCTCTATTCACTTGTTTAATGTTTTTCAGTCCCAGCCCTCCCACACTCTTGTGCGCATATAGGAGCTCTTTCCTAGCCCAATATATTGGTTTCCCTTCCTTTTTGTTTGACCACAGAAAATTTAGTAAGATTGACATAATGCTCTTTTCACACCTTTGTGGACACCAATACATCGAGAAAATGTGTTGTATTGCCGCAATCAGGACTCCATTTATCAGGATGACTTTCCCTGCCATGGAAAGGTTGGCAAATTTCCATGATGTTATCTTTCCTATGATTTTTTCCTGTACATGTCTAAGTTTTCCAGATGACCTTCCATCCACATCCATTGGGCAGCCTAGGTACGTGCCCAATTCTTTTGTGCTTTTGACTCCTATAGGCTGCCTTAGAATTCTAGTAAATCTTGAAGGGGTAAAGGGGATAAATAAAATTGCAGACTTCTGAAGGTTTATTGCTTCCCCTGAAAGGTCACAAAAGGTATCCAGGGTTGCTTTCATTGTTCTTATTGAAGCGGGTGTTGCTTTGAAAAAAAATAAGGCATCGTCCGCAAAGAACGAGTGTGAGACTGAAGGGGCCTTTCTAGCAACCCTGATTCCTTGAATGGCTTTACTTTCCTCCAATACTATCAATCTCCTTGATAAGCATTCCATTAACAGGATGAATAGGTACGGTGACAGGGGGTCTTCCTGTCGCAGGCCTACCTTTGGTGAAAAAAGATTTGTAGCCTCTCCATTGACCATGATGCCATAAGTCACTGTTGTGATGCACTGCTCTGTCCATTGTATCCATTGACGTGGGAATTCCATATACTTCAAGACCATAAGCAAAAAGTCCCAGCGCACTCGGTCATATGCTTTGCTTAGGTCTATTTTGAGAATGGCTTCAAATCGACCCCCCTTTTTCCTCTTTTTCACTGAGTTCAGAAGTTCATGAGCTATAAAGCAGTTATCCATCATGCTTCTGCCAGGCACAAAAGCATTTTGGAACTCACCCACTATCGATTGTAGTAAAGGCTTTAATCAGTTTACCATACACTTGGAAATAATTTTGTAGTGGGAGTTGCATAGGCTTATTGGACGGAACTCTGTTACTTTGGTTGGGCTCTTAGTCTTTGGTATCAAGGCCACAAAAGTTCTGTTCATTTCCTTTAGCATATGTCCATGACTGAAAAAGGATTGAACTCCCTTAATAATCTCATCTTTTACAATCTCCTAGTGTTCCTGAAAGAAAAGGGGGGGGGGGGGGGGGGAGCTCCATCTGGGCTAGGAGATTTCAAAGGATGGGGCGCAAAAGTGGCTTCTCTAATTTCCTCCTCTGAAAAGGGTCTGATTAAATTTTAGGCCTGCACTTGGGTTAATTTTGGTAGGCTTTCCACCCATTCCCGAGCCTCTTCCATTTCCTCCAAGTCTCTAGATGGATCCCCTTCGAAGATTCCTTTGAAATACTTGTAGAATTCATCCTTGATCGACTTGCGATCCGTTATCCACTCCCCTTGGTCTTTCTGGATAGCTCTAATTTCCAATTTTGTCATTCTTTCTTTGACACTTTTGTAGAAGAAACTTGAGGATTGATCTCCAAATGTATCCCATCTGGACTTAGCTCTTTGCCTCCAATACCACCATTTCTTTTCCACAGATAATTCCGCCTCTTTCCTTCTTTCAATTTCCTCCATCCCCAGCTTTTCAGGCTTCGTTTGGGCTTCTTCCATTTCCAATTGCAGGTCTTTCCAGTTTAGACCCAAAACTTTCTTGTGTTCGATACACCACTGTCTCAAATCGTTTGAGCAAGCCTTTATTTTCCTTTGGGCTTTGAACATCGGGGAGCCCACTATTTCTGTAGCCCAGGCCTTTTCAACAATTGGTTGGGCTTCCTTCATTTTTAAACACCAGGCCTCCATACGATATGGCCTTCTTCGCTTGACTCTATCTGGATCTGGGTCTAGAATAATTGGGCCATGGTTCGAGAACACAATCGGTAGGTTCCAAGTTATGGCATCTGGATGTGCTAGCCGCCACTTATTGTTGGCATATACCCGATCCAAAGTCTCATAAATTGGGTTGGAGGTTCTGTTATTTGACCAAGTGTACTGGACTCCTTTGGAAGGTATTTGGGAAAGATCCAAATCAGTTTTCCAATTCAAGAAATTTGCTAATCCCGGTATAGTTGGATTACCTTGGGAGGAGCATGGATTTAAGAGTGCTCCAGACCTCCGCCCTTTCAACTAGGTACGGGCTGCCGTACACAAACGTATAATAGCAAATAGATCCATTCATAGATAATATTTTACACAAGATTACATGCCGATTAGCAACTAAAACTTCTACTTTAACCCGGTGGGACCAACACAAAAAATTTCCGCCCCCACCATTAACCGAGTCAGACCCCGTACAATCCGAAAAGCCCCGTTTTAAGAACACAGGCGCCAAGCTACTAACCTTACACTTAGTTTCTAACAGGAAAATAAAGTCTACATTATAGCTAGCCGAAAGCATAAAAATAAAGGGGAAAATCGGGGAAGTTCGATCACACAACCCCCTGCAATTCCATCCTATGACCTTCATTTTTCCTCCGGAGACTGTTTCAGGCCAGCCGCGCCCTTCATCTTCAGCACATTGATCAGAGTCGCATTGTCATTCTTGCTTTCAGCATCCGAAAACTTCTCCCACAGAGGAGGAGGAGAAAGCGAAAATTTTAATATGTTAAATGAAAGATGTTTAACATTTGAATCTTGTCAATAAAAGCACCTGAATGTGTGAAGGTGAGAATGTGAGATACCCTAATCTAGTAATCTTATCTCCCATTCTTCCAAGCATTTTTTATTTTCTTTTGAAAAAGTATCTAATCCGCAAAAAATTACATTTAAAAATTCATAAATTGAATACGTAGTACTACATTAAGCGTAAAGCTAAGCTTTGATCAATTGATTGGAGCCCTACAGTCCTCATTACCTATAAAAATAAATATAATAATAATAACAATTAATACGTGTAATGCTTTTAGTTTGGGGGATGATTTGTAAATATATATATATTTTTTAGAGCATTTATAATTTTTGTCAATGCCTCAAGACACACGGCACTAAGATTATACTGCAATGTAATGTAGTCTAGAATCTAGATCTATTACGGAGTACTAAACTTAAAACCGCTGACATCATCTTTATACACATGTCATGTTCTAATAAAAAAATTTCCCTCCAAAATTTATTATGACTCATCTTTTTTTTTTCAATCATTTTTTTTTATCTTTCCAACAAATAAATTCAAATATTAGGAGATTATTTTTTTTTTAAATAAATAAAAGTATGAGTATCAATTAATAAATGGCATTAATGAAGTTTTTTTTTCCTAAAAATACTCTTTTATATATGATTTGTTGCAAATTATTAATTAATTAATAATGTAATATTAATAAAAATATCTTTTAAATTCTTAAATCGTGCATCGCACGAGTACTAATCTAGTATCTTAATATGAGCGTGCCCCACTAAATTATACTGAATTTAACGGATCGTTTGGACGTACATTATATCAAATCTTGGTGTAACTTTTTAAGATTATAAATTTTTGGAAAATTTGTCAAAAACAATCTTTTAAAACCGTCATTTTGCGAAAAAATACCCTTTAAAAGCTTTTTGGTTAAAAAAAACCACCAAGTCAATTTTTTTTTTTTTTTTTTTTTTTTTTTTTTTTTTTTTTTTTTTTGCGAGAGGAAACCTATTTCCTTAATTATTCTCTAATTAATTTAATTAGACTCTAATTTCCTCCCATTTCTTATAATTAACCTCTAACCCACCTAATTACTTAGGGTTCATTTGACATCACTGTAGTTTTCTGTTTTTTGTTTTTTAAAACTATATGATATATATCACATAATGAATCAAAAATTATTTAAACTTATTAATATATATCATAATAATTTTGAAAACTGGCAGCAGAAAAGTGGAAACAATTTTTCTTGTTTCATATTTTGGTTTTTAGTTAAAAAAAAAAACAGAAAACTAAAATAAAAAATCAATGACAAACAAACCCTTAATAATTATATTTAATTTATATATTAAAAAAACCAAAAAAAAGCACCCTAAGCACCAACCAACCACCCCTTCCCCTTCTTCCTCCCTTTCCCCCTCCCTTGGAAGCAACCCCCTCATCCTCCGGACCCACCGTCCAGATCCCCTCACCTCCGGCAACCTACCTCCACCGCCAGTGGACCGTCCCTTTCCCCCTTATCCCTATTGGCGACCACCACCTCCCATCGAATTTTTGGATCTTATTTACTCAAACATGCTCAAATCAATTGTAATTTGCTTCTAAATCACCCTAGCATCACATACATTCATATTTAAAGCCAAAATAAGCATCAATTGCAAGCAAGATACATAAAATTAAAACCCCCAAATCAATTTTATAGGGTTTTTCGAAATCAAGGAGGTGGTTGTTTGGCAGTAAAGGAGGTCGCCGGACATGGGGGATCCGGACAACGAGTCCGGTAGGGGAGGGGGTTGATTTCATGGGAGGAGGAAGGAGGGGGAAGGGGTGATGGTACGGTTTTTTTTATATTAAAATTAATTACATATAATTAATTAGTGATGGTGGGTTAGAGGTTAATTAAGTTAATTAGAGGGCAATTAGGGAAACATGTTTTCTCTCTAAAAAAAAAGAACGTCATGGTTTTTCTTAAACAAAAACCTTTTAAAAGGTTTTTTTTCGCAAAATAGTGCTTTTAAAAAGTATTTTTGACAAATTTTCCTAAATTTTTTTGGCCTTACAAAAGTTTATTACTCGTATTATATTAAAAATATTGATGTTCGAAACTAGACATTGACAAATGTGAATGTCAAATGTTGAAAATTTGAAATAGATTTATAACGAATCTGATGATTTATGTTTATTAGTCAATTTTGATACTAACTTAATTGCATTGATACGTACATATAGAAAACAAATTAAAGGCAGAGCCCTCACTATAAGGAGGTATATCCGTAAATAGATATGTTGTCATTAAACAATATCACAGGGATAACTTTTGGTTCTTTAACATGATATCATAGTATACTCTCATTGTAAATTCCAAGAGTGAGAAAGATTTCATAGGAAAGGAATTAGAGAATGTATCTTCCATGGAAATGTCTTTGACTCTTTGCTGAGTACCTTCCATGGATCCCACGGTAGATATCGCCGCTTAACAAAGTAAAAGTTAATGAAACTAGTAAACTACGAAGCTTTAGGATAGAAATAAGCAAATAACAATTGGTTTTAGGATAAAATTATGCCGCACTTGATCCATCTCTTCTTTGATTTGGACTGATGTTACGAGTATTATTTGGTTTTATTTGGTCTATACATGTAGGGACTACATCGATATATCCGATTCATTCTTTGTCGAACGAAGTAGTTGAGAAGAATGGTTCTGAGGTTTGCCACAAATCTCAATATAAGCCATTCATTCATTTGAGTTTATTGCTCTAATAAATTTGAGTAAAATTTTCTACACGACTACAACAGATCGATAGATTCCCTCGTCAAAAAAGGTTATAATTCACAGCAATATGAAAAAGGGTATAAAGAATGTACGATTTGCAACAACAATCGTAGCTTTGTTTACGGAAAGTGTTTATTTGATTCAATTACTATGAATTTGTTAGATTTAAATCTTTTTATTGTAGATGTCGTATGACTTATTTATGAATTAATTTTATTTCAAAAAAAATATTAATAATAAAGTCACGTACCATCATGTCTCTCCATAAAATTTATCCTTATATAGCATGTGCAAGATACAATCATATTAATTGTAAACAGTTATTTCAATTTTTTTTATTTATTTTTAATTTTGGGTAATGATATACGTAGTATGTAAATGTAGCCCTTCGAGCTATATATATATAACTATAAAAGTATTAAATTTACTTCCTAAAAGGGAATTAAATTGGGAATACATGATAAAATTAAGGGTATGTTCACATTTACTTAATTTCAGTTCAATTCAGCTCCATCAGTTCATTTCAGTTCATCTACAATCAGTTCAGTTTAATTCAGTTCATTTCAGCTCCTATTTCCCTCTCTCATAAAATATTCTGTTCAGCTCCTATTTCCCTCTCTCATAAAATATTCCGTTCAGCTTAGTTTAATTAGTTTAATTCAGTTCAGTTCAGTTTATCTCCAATCAATAAATGTGAATAGACCCTAAATCACATACAGATTGGTGCAATTAATGTTAATTTATCCTTAAATATTTCTTTTTTTAGCTTGTTATACATAGCCCTTATGTTTATCATGTTCCACCTTTTTTTTTTTTACCAAGTTTTAATATTTATTTTTATGTTTAATTTGTAATGTTATTATGTTTTAGATTAATTTTGTGAACGAAAAGCAGTGGCGGTGTGGCACACTGCCAGTCTGCCACTACAATGAGTTTATCTTGCGACACGATGAGATCCATTTTATGAACTCTAAACTTGTTTGGTTGGATCAAACTTGTCCTACCTAATACAGGATACTCCTATATTAATTCAGAAAATCCTGAGATCGACTCTATCACCAACCCTATACACTCTATCAAATATTCGTAGTAACGACTGGAATACACCGGTTCTTTTGTGTTGTTGTTTTACCATTTATGAGGTGGACTCCGCCTCCATAAATGAATATGGCCAGTAGCTAGTAAGTATGAGTGGCATGGTTTTATCCACAACAATAAAATGTATTTATGTATCATCTATTTTACATCATTCATTTTCACAAAAAACACATTCATTTCAAATTTTTTTTTTTTTTTAAAAAAAAAAGCCTGTTTTGGTTAAATTGAGCAACACGACTTAAAAGGGTACGTAGTTATTACTAGTAGCTTCCACTCAATACACAATAAAAACACACAATTCATTTTCTCAAAAATAGCCTCACCTTTTCTATTATACCCTTTTACATAAACCCTTCATTTTTTTGTACCCTAAAAAATATGGGACTCCTCTTAATACCACTCTTTATCATCTTACTCCTCTTAGCGTACAACCTCTTCCAACGGTTAAGGTTCAAACTACCACCCGGTCCGAAACCTTTACCGGTTGTCGGAAATATATACGATATTAAACCCGTCCGATTTAGGTGCTTCCACGAGTGGGCCCAAACATACGGCCCAATAATCTCCTTCAAACTTGGGCCTGAATTAAACGTCGTCGTTTCAAATGCTGAACTTGCTAAGCAAGTGTTAAAAGAGCATGATCAAAACTTGGCTGATAGACATAGAAAACCATCAGCTAGATTTACAAAAGATGGTAAAGACCTAATTTGGGCCGATTATGGGCCTCATTATGTCAAGGTTAGAAAAGTTAGTAATTTGGCTTTATTTACTCCCAAAAAGCTTGAGGCCCTTAGGCCCATTAGAGAGGATGAGGCTACTGCTATGATCGAATCACTCTTCAATGATTGTACTAATCCTGGTTAGTTTTTTTGCTTAAAATCTTTTCATCTAGAACAATTTTTTTTTTTTTTTTTTTTTTTTTACTTTTATATTTGATGATTTTTACGTTAGTATTTGAAATTAAACAAGTAAATGTGCTTGGCCGGGTTTTGTCATTTGACATACTCTCATTGTTACTATACATGTTTTATTTCGATTTTTGCACTAAATGCAGGTCTTAGTTTGACAAATTATTAACATACAATATGGCTCAATTGGTTAGTGTTTTCCTCCTGATTTTAGAGATATTGTATTAGATATGTAATACTACGTATATAATTTTAATTAAAACTTTATATATCAAGATTGTATAGAAAATCCAGCCCCAAGTTTGGCCCACCCAAACTATAGCTTACTTAAATCTTAACATGTTTTAAAGAGTTAAGCACACAATTAGGTACTCAATTGTTAAAAATTTCACTTTTTAGGTACTCAATTATTTTTACTTTGCTTTTTGGTACTGAGTTAAGAATTCAGGCCAAAAAAATTAAATCAGCCAAAGAATTCAGTACCTTGGGTTAAAGAATTTAGTACCCTTGGTTAAGTATGTGGGCCCCACCCGATTAAAAAATTAATATTTATATAAAAAAAATGTATTAAATTTGACTAAGAAACTAGCCGTTGGTTTTTCTATTTAAAGAGGCATGAACTTGGCAGAAAATTCATCAAAAACAACAAGAAAATTCATCAATAATAATTCATCAAAATTCATTCATCAAAAACAGCAAGAAAATTCATCAAAATTCATCAAAAACAACAGCTTAACCAGCAACAAAACAGGTTCATTGAGCATGTTATTTAGGCATAAATTCTGCAAGGTTTTGCCAGATTTTGTAGAAAAAAAAAATAAAAATAAAAAAACCAGAAACAGAAGGGTTGCTGCTTCCCCCTGCTGCTGGTACTTCAACTTTGCCACAAAATCAGCCGTTGTTGCTTCTTCCACAAAATCAGCCATTGTTGCTTAACAAATTCATCCAAAACCATTTGTCAAAAAAAAAAAAAAACAAAATTCGAAAACCCAAATTTAACACAAAAACCACAACCAATCGACATCATCAATTTGTTCAAAAAAAAACCCAAAATTCGAAAACCCTAGGTCGCAACAAACATCAACAAATGGGCAAAAAATCCAAAATTTATATCAAATTAACAACATAAACGATGAAAAATTGAGCTTATCTCAAAAAAATGGCGGCTTTTGGTGTCGTTTTCCCCAGATTCGAGCACAAAGGTTGCTCGTTGTTCTTCGACGTTCGCAACAAAGTTTCCAGAAATAGGAAAGAATAAAGGAGCAAAAAAGGGAATAAAGAAAAAGAAAGGGAAAAAAAATGGGTTGACCCGCGAATTTTTTAATCGGGTGGGGCCCACATACTTAACCAAGGGTACTAAATTCTTTAACCCAAGGTACTGAATTCTTTGGCTGATTTAATTTTTTGGCCTTATTTCTTAACTCAGTACCCAAAAGCAAAGTAAAAATAATTGAGTACCTAAAAGGTGAAATTTTTAACAATTGAGTACCTAATTGTGTGCTTAACTCTGTTTTAAAACAGTCTCTACTTCAAAATAACAACTAATTAATTATTTAAATTTTAAAGTAACGATAACACAAGTACATTGATAGAGTATAAAAACATATTCTTGGGACTCAACCATCAGTTTAAGTTTTTTGTTGAGATGATGCGCTTATATAGTATCAAAGCTAACAAGACATAGAGATCACGGGTTCGAATCTCATCCATCACTCCTTCAAAATGGAATTAATTCGCGCCGAGTATGGAAGGGTCTGTGCTGCATCCATATTTGAAGCCCAAAGGGCATTTCATATTTATTTATTTATTTTAATGATATCTATTAATTCACAACTGTTATTGATGCAGAAAACAAGGGAAAACCCTTGAACATAAGGGGGTACGTAGGAATAATGTCATTTAACAACATCACAAGGTTAACCTTTGGAAAGAGGTTTATAAACCTCAAAGGTGAACTAGACCCCGTAGGAACAGAATTGAAGGACGTATTATCTAGTCGAAAGGCGAAAATTAACAACGCAAGCATCTTGATTGAGTACCTTCCATGGCTCCAATGGTTGCTATCACCTCTAGATAAAAAAGATAGAGAAGAAGCTGCAATGCTCAATGCTCGGTTGGACCAATTTATTAGAGAAATTATTGAAGAACATGCTAAAGCCAAGTCCATAAATATTGATGGTGCAAAACAACATTTTGTTGATGCCTTGCTCACTTTGAAAGATGAATATGATCTTTGTGAAGACACTATGTTTGGTCTTCTTTGGGTATGTTTAACATGTTTATTTGTTAAATAAAATTCCAACTTGCTTGCACATATTATGTTTTTATTTGTTCATACCTCATTTATAGGAAAAAAATTGAGTTATTTTTGTAGACACTAAAGTTAAAATTGAGCTATTTTTTTGAAGTCACAAAATTATTGTACATCCATCTTATTTAAAAGTTTTTGTTATTGATTTGGTGCAGGATATGATTGTTGCTGGTGTGGATACCATCGCTATTTCAGTTGAATGGGCTTTAGTAGAGATGATAAGAAATCCAAGAGTACAAAAAAAAGCCCAAGAAGAGTTGGACCAAGTTATTGGATCTGAACGAATCATGACTGAAGAGGACTTTTCAAACCTACCTTACTTAAAAGCTATAGCCAAGGAGTCTTTTAGGCTTCACCCTCCAACCCCTTTAATGTTACCCCATAAGGCTCGAGCCAACGTCAAGATTGGAGGGTACGATATACCCAAGGGCTCAATTGTTCACGTAAACGCTTGGGCCTTGGGTCGTGACCCTAATGTTTGGGGTGATGATGTGGACGTGTTTCGACCAGAACGATTTTTCGAGGAGGATATTGATATGAAGGGTCATGATTTTCGATTACTACCTTTTGGGGCGGGTAGACGGATCTGCCCCGGAGCACAAGTGGGCATAAATTTGGTAACATCAACCTTGGGTCATCTTTTGCACCATTTTGAATGGAAGCCTCCAAATGGTGTTAAGATTGAAGAGATTGACATGAGGGAGAGTCCAGGAATTGTTACTTACATGAAAACTCCATTACAAGCAGTTATAAATCCAAGGTTACCTGCAACCTTGTATAAACGTGTACCGGTCGATATGTAATCATTTTAGAACTATTTTTTTTTTGCCACAATGGTAAGTTGGATGATTATTATTATTTTCTGATTGTTTTATTATCGTATGTGTGTATTAATGGTTAAATAGGATCATTTCATCACTTGTACGCGTAGTATCCTGTATTAATGATTTAATAGGATCATTTGTATGCGTAGAATTTAATTTTGCGTATTGATAAGGATTGTATCTTTCTGCTGAGATTGATAAGAGAGGAGTTTAAATGTTTAATGTACCTACAAATCTACAATACAACATTCATTTTACTAGTCTTGATTGCCGTGTGAAACTTACCAACTCTACATTTCCGGAGCTAGATATGACTATTAAAACCAAAAACATTCCCGGAGATCAACTAGCTGCCGGTGTATTATTGATTTAAACTCTAGAAGTATTAGGAAAAGATAGAAGAGTTTGATCCACAAATAAAGCTTAAGAACTTCCATAATAAAACCAATTAGCAATAGTAGAAGTAATTCCTCTATCTTATAAAGTGAAATCACACCAATGTGGGATACTCACAAGTGGACTACAATGAGTTTCAACAATATAAACCGTGCATCCACACACTTGTACATTTATAAACAAGGCATCCACAGAGGATGAGACGAGTACTATACTCTTGCATTTGTTTTCCACGTATCATTAACATGACATATCTTCAACCTATTTATTCATTATTGTAAAGTATAACTTTATGTAATCACAAGTTTACAACTCAAATTATACACACTGAATAAAAATTTATTGCGGAGCAAAGTTATTGTAACAAGGAAAAAAGTAAACCCGATTAGACAGCGTTAATAGAAGGTAATGGAACACGCTTTCTGTATTCTGCAAGTGCCCACAATGGAAATATACTGTTAGATAATATGTTAATATTATCTTGTTAATATTCTGTAAAGATATATTTTGTGTAATTTAGGTTATCTCATATCTTAGGTTGTAAATCCTATATATATTGAATGAATGAGAAGGCCTCCACAAGGAGAATTACACTATTCTACATGGTATCAGAGCAGTGATAGAGTATAAAACATATTCCTGGGCCTCAACCATTAGTTTAAGCTTTTGGTTGAGTTGGTCATTTAACTTGGTATCGGAGCCAACGTGACATAAAGGTCACGGATTCGAATCTCATCCACCCCCACTTTCAAGTGGAATATTAAGCGCTGAGTATGAGGAGGGCCCATGCTGCATCCACACTTCTAGCCCAAACGGGCTCTCGTGTGAGGGGGCGTGATAGAGTATAAAACATATTCCTGGGCCTCAACCATTAGTTTAAGCTTTTGGTTGAGTTGGTCCTTTAACTTATACTTCTATACATTGGATAATGTAACATGCAATTCCTCATGAACACCCCTGTAATTTCCTTTTTTTTTTTTAATCACAAGAGTAAAATTAAGTTAATTAACAAATGAGTATATTTGTAATTAATATATAACTTGCAAAATAACAAAATTAAAATTTATGATTTTTGTAGGAGATTGATTATGCTACATGCTGAGGAAAATCACCGTTTTCGAGTTGTGAGTTGATCAAAAGCTTTGCTGTACGATGTAGAGGAGTTGGATCCCTCTCCGCCTAATGTTGAAGGTTTTTTTTTTTTTTTTTTTTTTTAAACAAAATTAAAGTAATTGTTAACAAATACTTCGTAATATGGAAAAACAAAAATGAAAAGGCAAGTTAAGAGTAGTCATAAGGATTATTATTTGTCTATAATAGTATAATCTGGTGTTTAAGAGCCAAGTAAAAATATAAAAATATAATAGTTGTAAAGTTGACAATACGCAATTTGTCATTAATTCGCAAATTAATACGTACGGAGTAGTATTTAGAGATTTTTTTTAAAAAAAAATATGTATCAAAGTATATACTCCGTACTTCCTATGTTTTTGTATTATTGCACCATAGAGGTTGGGTATAAATATTTTGGTAGTGGAAAAAAGTAAGAGAGAGAAAGGTAAAAATACAAAATTGCCCGTGTGACATATTGATAAATTAAAAAGTAAGTGTGAAAAAGTAAGGGTATGTTGGTATTTGTAGTGTGAACATAAATAATTTTTTTTCCTTAAAGAGGACATGTTGCAATATTTGTTAAAATTTCTAAAAAGGCAAGTGGTACAAATGTACAATAATAAAATAACGGAGGAAGTATGATAAATCTAAGCAAGGTTTGATATATACTAATAAAGTTATGAAAATACTTGTCCAGCATGAAGTAGACTTAGTAAAGCCCATCCGGTTTGAACCAAATTGGATTTTCCTTCTATTGGCACAAATTTGCAATCAAAAGTTAAGTACCAAATAAACATAAAAAAATGAACGAAATTTTGAATTGTGCTATCAAGTACGAACTATCAACTCTTTAAAACAGGGTTGCAGTTGTAAAATAAGGGGTTTAACCGGTGAGCATCACACGAGGTGAATCCAATAATAATATGGCTTTGATAAACCTAAGCATGAAGGTCGTGACACTTAAGTCTTAGTGTGCACAATGCTAGCACAGCAAGCCCTATATATCTTCTATGGGCCGTTTTATGCAAATGTATGTGCAAAGACACAATCCGTCTAAGTAATGAGCTTTAAATAAACTAACAATGAAACAATTAATTCTAGACATATATATATACTTCGTATATGGATAATTACCTTTTTGGGACATGAAATATGACTCTCACCCCATCCACCATCCTCCTTTTGTGTAGCAAGCAAAAATTCGACACCCTTTCTAACAGCAGCACAATTATAGTAAGTTTTACCAGCAGCAACTAGCCCTCCAAGAGCAAACCATGTCCCATATATGAAGCAAATTCCCCATTTCCCATACCTACATATAATTTGTTCTATTAATCAGATTAGAACGCGTACAGTGCACAACATAGCTAGACTGATATGTTATATTAGAAGTTCATGACAAGTTGACAACATACCATCCTCCATTGGGATATTGGGTGTTCTCAAGGTACCGGACAGCATTTACGATGAAAATCTCGATCTCGTTCTTCCTGTGTCCTGGATATAACTTCTTGAACATAACTATACCCTGAATTGCTGACCCCGTGCATTCTACATAACTATTACAAGACCCATAAGACTATAATGTAGATATTGTGACATCAAGTAAAATGTAAATTATAGGTAAGACCAATGTTACAAGGAACGGGATTCGATTCGAAACGTGGTACGGAAACGAATACGCGGAACGCTACCCGTGGTGAATCCGGTACGATTGGGTACGAAATAGTAAATTAATAAAAAAAATATATTTAATAATTGGAAAATTAATCAACATTAACTTGTAATTACTTGGATCAATGAATTGCATGAAAATAACATAACTTACCTCCAACCATTCCTGAGCCCCTGCTGGTTCCCAAGCAGTTACCCCACCGTTTTTACTATGAGATTAAAAATAAAATTTGATGCCCACACAATTTAATCATAACATAATGTATCTACATGATTTTATCTTACATCTCTAAATTAATAAGAAAATATATTTAATGTTTATTTGCAGCTTTATGGGTACATACAACATTATAGTACCCTAAAAGTTATTATTAATTATGCCGACTTTTTTTAAAAGAAAAAAGAAATCTAAACATTCTATATCGAGTGATATCAAACTACTACAAAGTATTCCCTTCGTCCCTTAATACAATACCTCTTTTGAGCATTTATTCCTCACATAATAAAGAGAAAGAGGCATTGTATTAAGGGACGGAGGGAGTAGTAGAAAAATAGCTAGTGTGACAGCCAATTTCTACTCTACAATAACTAATTATAAAATTGCCATATTTATTATCGAACCCTTGGTTAATATCAATCAAATTAGCTATCTCGGTTATACTGTACTTTCTTCATGCTCCGTAGAGCATAGAGTTACAATAGCAATGAATCTTTACCGTACCTGTAGAGAAAGGACAACATTGACAGAATCATATAGTCGTTCAGGGTCCATCTTTTCTCCAACGATCTCCGGGGGTAACGTTGATAATATTAGACAACACTATATTTAATAATAGAAGAAACAAAGGTTATATAGATAATTAAAGACGAGTATTAGTAAGCCTGTTGAAGTGTAACTTCTCAAACAACACATATAAATGTCTCATATTGAAAAATAAATAAATAAATAAAGGAAAATTTGTCAAAAATAACACCGACCTTTAGATTATTCCAAAATAAAACGACCTTTGATAAATATCTGCCAAAAATGAAACGTGACCGGTTAATAACCATTTTAATAGGTTACATGTGACACGTGTCACGATATCATTGGTCAATTTTTTTTAACAATTTTGTTTTTTTTTTTTAAAAAAACTTTAAAATAAAAAATACTTATAAAAAACTGAAATTGAAAAAAAAAAGGCAACCCCCATCCCTTAGCCGGCAGCAACCCACCACCACTTGCCACCGCCCTGCACCCAAATCCACACCCCTGTGTCGGAAAACCCATTTCGCCCCTCTGCCAGCCATCTCCACCCCTTCCCCCCTTGAACCACCACCAAAAAGTCAAAAACCCCTAAAACCACCGCTCGATTTTGGGGTTTTAGAATTTTCAGGTGGTGGTTCAAGGGGGAAGTGGTTGGAGACGGCCGGTGAAATGGATGAACGAGTTCGCTAGCATAGGAAGTGAGTTTGGTCGTTTTTCGGTGAGGAGATGAGTGTTTTCGAGGGGAAAGAAAGGGAATTTAGGGTGGGAGAAAGGTGGTTTAGGGGAAGGGGACAGAGGGGTTGGATGGTCGGGCCCGAGCTCAGGAGAGGGTATCACTGACGCCGGTAAGGGGCTTAAGTTGTTGGTGGTGATGTCGGGCGGTGGTGGGCTGGTGGGGTTGCTGCCGGTAAGGGGGAGGGATTTTTCTTTTTTAATTTCAGTTTTGTTTTTAGTTTTAAATTTTTTTAAAGTTATTTTAATTTAATAGTTGTTTTTTTAAATCATTATTATTAAAGAAAAATTAAAAATATTTTAACCAAACACCAAGTGATACATGTCAAATGTAACCTATAAAACAGGTTACAAGTTTTACGTTTTATTTTTGGCAGATGTGTATCAAAAGGTCGTTTTATTTTGGAATAATCTAAAGGACGTTTCATTTATGGAAGACTGGTGAAAGGTGGTGCTACCATGATCAAGGATCCATTTACGAGCCCTAGGGCAACCGTTGTCGTCGCCCTCATCAGGTCCGATTCCAAGCATTCGCAAACAAATATAGTTGAGTGCAGTACAGAACATGGTACTGTGTCCTTCAATATGCAATCCCCAACCTCCATCTTCATTCTATTATAATAAATTTTATGATTAGTCCATTATTTTCTTTAAGATATTAAATTTAATCCCATGTTCAAATCAACACCAACCTGATGATAATAGATGTTACGAAGAATTTCTCTACGATGCTCTGGCCCGAAAACAGAATTTAGATCCCCTGTAATGTATAAGCAGAAAACCTGCATGACATTACATGTTATTAAATTATGACTCTCGAAAACATCGTTACATGTTATTACTCTCTCCGTCCCTAAATTACATTCCTACTTCTCTGTATTATGTGAGGAATAAATGCTAGAAATAGGAATGTAATTTAGGAACGGAGGGAGTACATTACATTATAACTCTTGAAAAATTCGTTATAAAATGGTGCAATTATACAAATGAGATGTATATTATTAAAAGACTAACCAAGGGAGGGAGGAAAAATTGAGGGCCGACATTTTTAGCAGGCCAATGGCCTAGGTCAGATTGCAGGGCTGTGAATACATTCACTGCTCTCTTTAGCGTTGTCGTCGCGATTTCGTATGTGATCTCCTCCCCTTCTTCCACCTTCACTTGAGGTATGGTTTGCCTGAAGTTTTTCTCCCTTAGGAACTATGCTTCAAATGATTAATTGCATAATTGGTTTTGTATAAATAGAATGTTCTAGCACAAAGTTATTTTGTTTTATCAAAACTAAAGAAAAAGATAGTAGCATTTATTATTTCACTTAAAGTTAAAATTTCTCAAATTTTTTAACTTCGTGAACATTTTAACTAAACCCTAGCTCTCAATTGAACTTACTATAGTCGTGTTTGTAATAATTCTTTATAATGAAACAATTCATAAAATGAAATCAATAATCTAAATATCTAATACTACCCCCTTTTCATATTATTTGCAACAATTATATATTTTCCCTCTCTGTTTTACGTCAAATCATTACAAATAATATAAACGGAGGTAGTACTAAAGTAATCCCCAAAACAATTTTGTAGACTTCACACCACATAAAAAAATTCCTGTCAAAAACATTTTTTTTTTGTATATTATGATACAAATAATCCAATCATGTATTAATTGAATGCTCGGACATTAACTTGTAATTCCTCTGTCCCATAATATAATTGTTGTTTGTGTTTTTTCATGATATTTAAGAAATATAAGAAAAAAGTGAATGGAATAGATTAATAAAAGTGAAAAGTACAATTATATATAAAAGTTAGTGAGAGAAAGTGGAAAAAAAATAAAGAAATGTGCAAAATTTAAGGGTAATTTATGAAATACAATAAATAAAGTTAAAAAAGTGAGGATATAATGGTTTTTATATACTATCCAAAAACGGAGAGGTGTCAAATCGGGTACCCAGATGGAGTTTGGGTTGACCCACGACGGGTCGGGATGTTTGGATCGGGTAATGATGGGTCATTTTAACTTAACAAACCAAATCAAATCAGGTTGAGCTTATTCAGATTCGGGTTAAAGTTGAGTTCAAGCATGGTCGGATACAAATCAAACTTGGCCCAAATCAAATTCGGGTCGAGTCATACCGAGTTCAGAAGAACTCGGATCCGGATTTTATCGGGTTTATTTGGGTTAAAATGGATTTATTTAACTTTGGGTCGGGTCATTTCGTATTCGATTAGATCTCGGTTCAAATCAATTCAGTTCCGGCAAAAAATTGAATCCCGTTACTTCGATAGTTAGCTCATTCTTTTGGGTCGAATAATTTGAATTCGGGTCAATCTCGGTTCAACTCGGCTTTTAGCTATATTAGAATAGTCATGTCATTTTTGTTGTTGGAGATTTTATTCATATATAGTTCATATCATTTTTTGGGTTTCGTTTAAGTTTTTGTATTGGCTTATAAGAATTGATATAAGATTGACAACTCAAGTTATTAAAGAAATTAAAATGATTCTTTATCTCCTTCATCAGGTGATTATCACATATTATAAAATGTTTCCTTACGTTTTGTTTTATCATTGTCTTTGTGGCTATTTATCATCGCCAATTCATTGGCTACTCGATTATTAGAAGTATCAAGATTGTCTATTGTATATTAGCAACTAACTCGTGATTAAGAATACAAGATTTTTCATATTTTAGTAACGTTTGATTTTGTTATTGTTAATGAAGTTATACCCCTCCATTTTGTAATAATCGCAACACATATTTATTTTACGTTGGTTTCATAATAATTCTAACATCTTATTTAGTAAGGACACGTTACTACGAATATTTTATTACTTCTCCTCATTAATCCTACTAACAAAAGTATTTTATTATTTCTTACTCATATTAACAATTAATTATATTTCCACTAACTACACTTTATATTATAAAATTCTCAATTTGGACCATACCTTGTAATTTTCTTACAACTTTATGCAATGCAAACCCTAAACTAGGCCAATATGGCAATAAGATAAGATTAGTGACAATCAGATGAAATAAACACAATACACTGTCTAATATCCAAATTCAAATAAATTATAACTAAAATAAGCTAAATAAGCCCTAATATGTTAGAGTCCGTTCAGATAAGGGTTTGTTCAACTCGCCTTATTATTTTCTCTTATTACAAGACTATAAGTTTAGCAGCCCGTCTTGTGTGTGGCCAGCCACACCAAGTAACCACTTATTTAAAAAAAAAGGAACCCATATAAAATGAACTGACCAAGTAACCCTTGTATACAAACTTAGTAACCCCTATAACATTGAGTAACCCTATAGCACTGACGAAGTAACCCCTGTAACACTGATCAAGTAACCCCTTTAACACTGATCAAGTAACCGCGATTACACTAATAAAGCAACCTTAGCCACACGATGTGACCAGCCACATATAAGACTTTGTGTAATAAGTTCAGATAATATCATATAAGTTTAGATAAGTTTTGATATATTAAGATTAGTTAAGATAAATTCAAATAATTAAATTCAGATTATTTCAGATACATTCAGATAAATCCATATATGTAACATATGTTGAAATAAATTCAGATAAGTTCAATTAAGTTGAAATAAATTCAGATAAATTCAAAATCGTGAATATAATACACCTAATCACATTAATATAACATATATACATATTTAATGTCATAAACTTCAAATTTTATACATTTTAGGAAGTATATTTCATGGTATAATGATAATATTGGATTGTTTGAGTTTAGAGTGCAAAATCATAGACTAATTTTCTAAATATATCAATCAATGATCATTGTACCGTCCCTAATCCATGCACTAATATCAATCAATGACAATTTGTACATTTGTATTGTCCCTAATATGTTGACTCCATTCAACATTGCCATTTCTTTGCGGCACAGTTTTCCTTATATTAACAATATATCAATTTATTTCCACTCCATTTTTGGTCATCCATGAGCTTTTAGTTTGCAATGTTGTAGAAATGTAGAATATTTAGATGTGTGAAATCATGGGCTCTTGGATGTAATTATAGTTTGTTAGCTTAGTTAGACGAATGCAAAGGATATATAAGTAAATGTGATAGTGTATGTCTCACTTTTCCTAATTATAACTAAGCTTGAACCCCACAACTTAAAATGGTTGGAGAGGATGGTCGTGAAAATTTTTGGATTAAGTTAATTAAAAGGGTCGGGTAAAAATTAATCATGAGTAGTTTTGGGTCGGGTTAAGATTGGTCAAAGGATGTTTCAAGTCGGGTAAATAGAGGTCGGGTAATACATAGATCAGATAAAAAGAGATACTTTTAGGGTCAAAATGGTTTCGGGTAGATTTTGTTTCGGATTAGATCGAATTCGGATCTTGAATTATCGGGTCTTAATAGTTTCGATTAACTATGAGTCGATTCCAAGTTGGGTTTGGACCATATATTACCAGGTGAAGTCGGTTATGAGTTAACTTCGGGTTGACTCCAGATCAAATTTGGATAAAAAATTCGCGGGTTAAACCAGTTCGAAAACAGTTCGGTTTTAGATGAACCTTTCGGGTCGGGTGAGTTTTTGACACCCCTAGAACAACATTTTGAATCTCTAAAATGGAAAAACATGAACTATATCATGGGATGAAGGGAGTATTTCTATATACTTAAGCCAGAAAATAAACCTGAAGACGCCATAAAATATCTCTAGAAGGCTTAGTTGTAAAGCGATTGTTGTAGAAGTTACGACGTGCTTCCTCCACCTCCTCCCTCTCCTCGGGTGTGCCCTGGTAGGGATCAAACTCCCAAGTTTGGCGCCCAAGAAATTTATTTGTACTGTATAAATAAGAATCATTTGCACCTTCTCCTACCTTTAACCTCCACATTTTATGATCCCAACTTTAGTACGGGAGAAAATTTCCTGAGCAAAGTTTATAAATCACTTTGTTAGTGATCTAACTATGGTCTGGATAAAGAGTGAATACATAAACAACTTTATACAATACTTCAATTGATATTAATGACATAAACATACACTTTGTAACATACCCAATATATACTATACTTTTTCCCCTTTTTTATTACCGAGTATTGCACCATATAGGTTATAGATTGGGCACAATAATTTTGGTGGTGGGAAAAAGCAAGAGAGAGAAATATAAAAATACAAAATTACTCATGTAATTTAAAACATATACTAAACAATAAGTGTGAAAAAGTAAAGGCATATTTGATATTTACAGTGTGAATAAATATATTTTTTTATCCTAAAATAAAAATAGTATACTGTACTTAAAAAGAGCAAAAGGAGTACAATATTTATACAATTTTAAAATATAAGTGATGCAATATTAAAAGAACAAAGAAAGTATATCTATATTATCCCTTTAATAAATCACCCCACCTGACAAATTGACTATGTATATAAGAAATGGGCCAAATAAATCAAAATATTCAATAATCGTTGGGAATTGTACATTGCCAACATTGGTAATTGATGGGCCTTTATTTTGACATTGCCAGCTGAAACAACCCAAACTTTCATGCACCATAAAACAATGTGAGCAAACTGAGATATTTTAGGGAAGCCAGTACATTCACACTCAGTGTGTAAATGGATCTTGCACACTCCATTTTCATTGGGTGAAATGACATCTTTTTTTTGTGGACCCTAATTTTTTCAATTCAAATTGAAATGAAATTTTATGTAAATTTTGTAAGGTTTTTAATTCAAATTTCAAACTAAACTTGAACTTCCTACCAACCAATTAATTGTTTTTTTTTCATCAAACCAATCCCCACCGTTGTAGTCGCCGGAAAAGTTTGTGTTGTTGGCCGAAATACTTACAACCATAGTCGCATGTTCTACGTCGTCGATTTGTGCATGTTTTGTAATTATCATGTTGCCGTCGATGGGGATATCAAGGTGATTATTGATTTTTAGTTCATTATAACCATGAATTCTGATTTGGTTGAGTACCTTGTATATTTACAGGCACTGTCACAGCGGAAAATAACTCAGTGTTATAATTTAGTTTATAATATCATTTTTGTTATTATGGTATGTGAAAAGTCGACCCACACTTTATTTGTTGTTAAATAGATTTGTGTTATGAAAATGTTTGTGCTGATACCCTTTACCAAATTGGTAGTGATAGCGTTCTCCATTTCCATAGTGCTTGGTTCGATCCCTACATCCCAAGGGAATTTTTAAAATATTTATACCATTGTAGTGTTCATAGACATCAAAACGTATTTTGAACTTGCAATTAGCATGCTGATACCCGTAGCTTAAATGGTTATGTATGTTGTGGACTTACTCCGCGTCCAGGGTTCGATTCCTGGTGCTTGGACAGTTGTTATTATTTTTTTTTTTACGAAATCAATATAAATGGGCTCAAACCATGTATTTCTTGGATGGCCCAAACAACTGGTTTATATTATTGAAAATTTCATGGAGAATTTCATATTATACAATATATTTTTGTTCTTCCCCTGACAAATTTCATGGATGCATTGCATCACTGTGTTCCACTTAATTCTTTCATTTTTTGAGTTGTTTATACTGTCAATTAAAATGGTTGTTAGGTTATTTAGTACTATATATTCAATTAAGTCCCCAATTTTTGAATTGAATTGAAATAAATACGCCGTCAAGTTTAGATGGGTGAAGTTACTAGTGCAGTGTTTAACGTCTTCCATGGTGGCAAGCTTATTTTTTATCCTGAACTTTGTTACCAACATGGTGAATCCTTCACCGTTGAATTTATCGAAAATGAGTTCGCGACCGAGAGATTGAAGGCGTTAATTGATGGGTTTGGTTATGATGTTTATGGCATAAAATATGGTCCTCCGAATTGTATGAATGACGAATTGCTGGATCTGGTGGATGGAGATGGTTTTAACAAATTAAAAGAGGTGGCATTCACCAGTCGAATGATTAATGTATATATCATACATAAACAACCTTTGAAGGCGGAGGTTCGTAGAAGGAAGAAGCATGTGGCCTGTCGTAAAAGGGTAAAACATGTGGTAGTTAATCAAATACTAGAACAATCATAAATTGATGCCGCAGCATTACCAAAGGTACACATTTTTTGTAATTGCTTTGACTGTAATTTTAAAAGTTTAGTTTTTATGTTGATGTATGTAGAAGGTGGTTTTTATAACAGATTATTGTTGTTGCCGTTTAATTTAATATCATATTTTTATTATTGATCTGATTCCAACAATAATTTTTGATCCTAGACATATGAGAATAAAAATTATGTTTTGATTTCACCTAACAGTTTTAGTTGGTTGATATAATTAAACATGCTTATTGTGACAGCCTGGTGGTGTCCACAAGAACCTTAGTTCTTTTGTTAAACTAATTGGGAAGTTGAATGAGGATCAAAGAAGCTGGGTCGTGGAAATGGGTTTTGGCAACTTGCTTAATCTGTCCGTTACAAAGATTGATCAATCCTTTATTAGATGGATTGTTTCAAGGTTTGATCCTGTAACCCATTCACTTACAATAAGGGAGGACTTGACAATTGTTGTGGATAGTGAAATGGTGGGATGGGTTTTAGGAGTCCCTGGTGGGGACATCTTGTTTTATCCAGAGAAGGCTTACTACGAAGAATTCAAACTATTGAAAAAAATTTACAAGGAGAATTCGCTGCGCGGTGCCGTAAAACGTTCTAAGGTGTATCAGAAACTACGTTATGAGAAACATAACAAGTCAATGTTCAAGCAACACTTTCTGCTGTACACACTGGGCGTCTTGCTTTGTCCAATGGATAATAAAACTTGGATAAGTTCTTCCCATGTATATTATCTGAATAACGCTAGTAATGCGTATGAATATAATTGGGGTAAGTACATGTTGGAGTGGCTTACCAAGTACAGTGATAATTGGGAGGTGCTAGGTTGCGGAGCACTTTTACTCGTGGTAAGTTTCCTTAACAAAGAAAGATATGTTGTTCAATTAATGATTCAATCAAGAAATAGCCGATGATTTCCTATTGTTATTTGATGCAGATTATTTACCTAGACCGGATAAGGCATGCAAGTATCGTAGACTGGAAAACTAATGGATGTAGGATTTGTGAATGGACACAAGACAGTGTTGATAAGGCAATAAAATCTGACCACATTCACCAAGGTCGTTATGGAAAATCAAAGGTATTTACAAGATTATTGCAACCTAGTTATATTACCAAATGAAGTTGTTAATTAGTTTCGTTTTTACAGCTAACAAAATTATTAACCATACACCATTGGTTTCACAGGATGTTGAAGGTGTTGTTTATGGAAAGCCATACCCAATGAAATATGGGAATTACACTCCGCAATGTTGATTACGGAAAATATCATTAGTTATGTTTAGGTATATGTTGTTCTCACAATAGTGTACCTTCAAAGTTGTAGTCTATGTTGTTGTATATGGTATATCAAAACTGTGTACACTAATGTATTGTATTAGTTGTATGTATACTGTAAACGGTATAACAAACTGTAAATGATAAAATGATACTTTAAACATGAATCTGATTTTATGTATCATGGGAATAAAATATTATTTTCTTCCAACGGTCACTTGTTATATTTGAATCATCAACGGTCAACATCCTTGTCTATAAATTACTCTTTTGCTACAATTGAATGACATTCACATAATTAGGGCTTTGAGACAAAGCTTCAATCATATTCATATAAAAATTGAATGTTAAGATGACTGTAGTTGAAGAAACTTCCTCCAATAATGAATCATTCACTTCTTCTTACCACCTCGATGACTCCGGCTTACATTCATGCAAGCACAATCTACCGGCCAAGAAACTAGTGTGCAAAAAAACATCTAACGCCGGAAGGAAATTTTACCGCTGTTCATATTGGAAGGTTAGGTTATGTCCCCAATTTTTTTTTTCATAAATAATTCTGTTATTTTGTATACGCATAAAATTGAATTGATTTTCATGCATAGGATGATGACTGTGGTTATTTTTGTTGGGAAGATGAAGCAAACGAGGTTGAATCTAATAATTTAAGGACTGCATTGATACAACTAAAAGAACAATGCATGTTGTTGAAGTGCGAGGTAGACAAGTATAAGGTTGAAAATAACATGTTACGGGAGAAAATATTAGAGATGAAGAGTTATTCCGAGTCATTGGTTCTCAAATTGGTCATTATTGAAAAGGCAAGCATGGACTTGCAAATCAAGGTGATGGATAAAACAACTGTTGATAGGTGGATGTGTGTAATTGTAATTTTCTGCATTTCATTGTGTATTGCTTATGCAACCAACTGGTAATTTAAAGAATGTTAACAACTAATTCTAAATGCAATAAATTGCAATTATAGACATTATGCTAATTTATGATATGATTCTACAAATAATAATATGACTCCAAATATAATACTATGATTTTTGGAAATTCATAGTGAGGCTGTTTAATAAAAAACAGAGGAGGAAATGTTAAATAGTTTAGACTACTCCCTTGTTTAAAAAAAACGACAATGACTAAAAAGTTAAAAGTTTCTGCTTAAAGAAATTACCTAGTTCGATTAGACTTGAAACATAGAAAATAAATTGTTCATACTTCAAATGTCCCCAAATCTACAAAAGTAGACCATCTAGGTTGTTCTTAACTTCATTGCACGTCCCCATTAACATCCTCCACATCATGTATTTTCGAAACAGGAGATCATTCTTTTCATACATCTGCAAATAAGAGGACCATTTCGATGTCAATATTTTGTTGGTAAAAATAAGAAACTTAAACATTTTACTGAAACAAATACTCACACGAAGCCATGAGAAAACAGACTGGGTTTGACTATAGAGGAAGAGGATACAAATCATGCCCGTCTCATGGACTGATTTTGCTGTTGGTACGTCCTCACACTTGACAAACCTATACGTTTCAACGTCTGGTGACGGACCTTCCAAGAGTGCATCGACTGTCAATCCAAGAATCTGCTTAAAGTATTTTCCCTATTCATTTTTTTTTAAAGAATTAATAAAATAAAATAAAAAAAAAAACAAATTAGCAATCAATATTGGGTATAAGGAGATTATCCACAAACATTTACATGAAACTGGTTCACCACATAATTAGGCTTCTTACCAATACCAATATCCTATCCTCATGCCTTTTGTCTTCTTCATCCTCATCCTCTTCAAGCGTGTTTTGGAAATCAATTATAAATACTTTTTTGCGTTCCACATTGAGAATGTAAACACACCATCCTCCATCGACAAATATGGGCATAATCACCTATGTCCCTTATGTAACACAAATCCACAAGTTCTTATTCAGTTAGCATACACAACCAATCTATGGAATTTGGGTATGGAAAGATCAATGAATAACACAGTTTGACTGTTCTAATGTTAACATAGAGTTAGGAGTGAAGACACACCTTCCGATTATCCTTGAATTTTCTCCCTCCAGCCAAGAAATGGTTGTCGATCATTTCCGATTCGTCAATCAAGAGTTGTTCAACAACAGGCTTAGGTTTTGCATCCTCTTCCAGTAGGTTGCACTGGAAACATAAGTAAATGATATAGAAGTTAAATAAGCCAACTATAAAACAGTAGCTTAATATTTGAATTTGGTAATATACCGCACAAATTGCGTACCAAAAATGATGGCCTAAAGACGTACAATCCAATATCTGCATTACCGGAGTCTTCATTGTTTGTGTAAACTGCAAATGCGTCCATAACCTATTTTTTGTATAACACAATATTAATTATGTCTTTTACTTTAAATTTTCCCCACACATACTGTTTGAAATAGAGGTTATCGTTATATAATTTAATCATTACCTCTATTGGAATGGGAGACTTCTTCTTACATGCTTTGTGTACCAATTGACGGTTGACTGTTACATCATACCACTTGAACAAAATCTGATCCTTAAACCTGTTTGATTAAAACACTTATCATAATATACTCCAACACATGAAGGTACACATATAAGCATTATGGCAAAAGTTGTTACTGACCTAGTATAGTTTGACTTTCTGTCACAGATCGCCGTGATGCTGCGTCTCTGGTGATCAAAAATTTGGGGCAAGCCCTCATTGTCATCAATGTCGCTCAGGTAATCGTTGTCGCAGTCCACATCTAGTTCTGCATTTTTTCATTCCGGTCATCATCACCCCCGCCTTCCCCACCATCATCTTCCACCGTTTTATCTTCATCACCATCATTTCCCCCGTTACCATTCTTTTCATTATCAGGCCCACCCACATCTCCTTTCCCAGATTTGGGGTTTGTGGCCTCTATATTAGGCTCATCGTCATCATCACCATTATTTCCTAGTCCTCCTTCACTCCCATCATCACTTGCAGTTTCTTCATCATCTTCATCGTCCTCCGTATTCCTATCCTTGTCCTCATCATCGTCATCAGCTTCGTTATCCTCACTGCTGCTCTCAGTGCTTAAATCATCCTCACTTGATTCCTTCTTACCTTTTGTCATTTTCTTTTTTGAGATAACATCCTTTGTTTTTGTTCTGCCACCTTTCCCACTGGTCCTTGTTTCCCTTGTTTTCATTTGTACCTGTGAAACATAAATCATGCCTTTATGAATAATAAGCTACTGTAATATGTAAAATGATCCTAATATTTATTTACTTATAGGCAAGAAATGCTAAACTTTTTCAAACACAATGTCATAAACTTTATATGCAAGTAATTTACATTTTTATCCCCTTCAACAGGTGTTTGCCTTTGTATCAACCTGCTTCTTGATCTTGTAACCCGTGCAGGGGTTAAAGCAAGTGGAACTACACGAAGTTCCTAAAAGATATTCACAACCAATAGGACTCAGTCATCAATAATTAGCAAACAAATCAACCAAAGTTAAGACCACAACTTTTACCTGATTATTTGTCTTTTTTCTGTTACTCCTCTGAGTTCGTCCCACATTGGCCTCTTCCTCACGTCCTTTGCTTGTCTTTAAGAAAAGTTCGAGTAATCAGTAATCTGGTAAGTAACAGTCTATGAACTTAGTCACACTCGGTTTCAAACTACCTCATCTTCTCCGGAAGAACTATAGTGTTGAATGTCTTTGTATTCTTTCAAGTCCCTCACCTGTGCTCTGCATTTGAGTCTATTTCTTTTCCTTTCCACGACGGTAAATTTAGTATTCACAGGAGGCAGACTCTTCATCCACACAGGAAGGTCCTTCCGCGGACCAATAGGGTATTCTTTCCCATACACAACATCCCTAACAACCTAAATAAAATTCAACAGATCAAAAGCATGTCCCTAACCTCAAGTAGGAAACGTTCAACTTGTATTTGTATACAAAAAAAAAATAATTACCTCTGCTGCACCATACGACCCATCAGCAGCAGTGTCTGCACGAATCGCGCGTTCAATATCAGCTTGCTGCCACATTCCAAGCCTTGGTCTATCGGTATGCCACCGATGCCCATTATCGCCTAATTTCAATCTGTCAAGGTATGCAATTTGTACATGACAATATTATTATATGACAATCAAATTTGACTAGGCTAGTAAAGTAAACGATGACTTACCATTAGCACGATGGGGGATCCCTTGACGCCACCCTTCTCTGCATCCAGTTCTCTGTGCTGCTTGATCATCCAGTCAAGCACAAACTTTGAAAAATTCCAATTTCGTGCATCTTCCAGGTATCGCGACTTCAAAATCCAGCATAATAGTGGACTAATCCAATTGTTTAGAGTTGTACATATTAGGTTGCCAAATACATACAAAACATAGGACTGCAAGAACCTCTCCTTGTTGTTCAGATTCTCTGTCATATCAGCATGAACAATGCCATAACCTATACCCCCTCTGTTGGAATAGGAAGTCTTCAGCTTCTTGTACTCTTTGTCCTCTGCATTTTGTACACACCATAAGGACAAATTAGTTCAAATTTCACATTATACGATCTATATAATGGGAGGTTATATAAAGTGTATTCATTATCATAATTTGTTTCCAAAGCTATAAAATCTTATCCTATTACCTGTAACACTGTCTTCAATAGTGAATGTATAATCACTGAACGGCAGCCCATATATCCACCCCACCACTTCATCAGTGATCTTGATCTCATAATCATCCCTAATGCGTAGTAACTGGGTTTCAGGATCCCACCGACCCATTAACCACGACAGAAAAAACCGGTCAAGTTCATTAAACTTCACATCCAGAAATGTGGAAAATCCAGCCTCCCTAATCCATTCCTTTTGAGTAGTGCCTTTTGGTACTGCGTCGACTACTCTGTCTGGATAAATCCTCACAACAGGATACTGCATCATATAATATATTGTCATTTTAACGAGTACATTGTAATCAGGTATAGTAATTTATACCACCAACATTGTCAAATTTATATTTAATTTAAGATATAACACGTACATGCTTGTTTTTTTTGTGATCGGGGAGGCATGGCCTTCCACGCTTTTTCTTATTTGTTGGTTCAATTTCTTCTTCTTCACCTTCCGTAATGACAATTGGAACGACATTTTCAAATGCTTTTTCTTTTCCGGGACGCTGCTTTCTTTTTCTTCTGCTGCTTTCTTCTTCTGGGGGTTCCTAGTAAGTGACAAAGCAACTCATTCATTTATATTAAATCTTACAAGATGTACATTTTGGTAATTGGATCTATTATAAAATAATCAAATAGAAATTAGGTAACAACTTACCTCTTCCTTTATGTTCTTATCCCCTAACTCATTTCCACCAAGCTCTGGGTTCTCATCCCCAACTCCCTGTCCACTTTGAACATGAGACTTATCCCCACCTTGTGCTCCAGCATCCTGTCCTACATCCCCTAATAGTGAAGCCTATTTACATTAAACAGAATTGTCAGATTAATTCCCAATCTTATACAATACAATAAATTAAATTGCGAAAACTATTAATTAATGTTTCTTTTATTGAGTAACGTGTTGTATTAATTAATGTTTCTTTTTCTATGAAAGAAAACTATTACGAAACTATTACAAAGAAAAAAAATACGCTTGAATTTATGAATATTAAAAGTATTTTTTTTAACAATAAAGTGATAACTAAGTAAAAACATTATAACACTTCGTTTTTTAAAAAAAAAATTAAAAAAAATACAATTGACTAAAAATAAATGATTAAATAATTAAATAGTATAGAATTAAGCAAATGACACAAGAAAATCTAGAGAATCTTAAGGTATTAATTGTAAGACGCCTAAAACAACGTGTAAGCATAATTATTTGTATAAAAAAAAAAAAAAAAAGGCAAACGAAAACGAAAAATATTTTGCATGAAAAACTCTGACTTGTCAAATCAAAAGTATAGGCACTAGGTGTATAGGGTTGTCGGTTTGTGATTGCTGAGGTCCAATTGTTGCATTTTTTTAATTCTTTTAATTTTTAACTAAAGCATAGAAATTCCTGATTACTATTTACATGTTATGATACATTCATTTTATTACGTATTTGTAATAATTATTTGACACCAATTTTTTAATACTCGTAAATTTTTAATTTACATTAATGATCGAAGTAAATTAACATTTGTATTAGTAAAAATAAATTTGATTCAAAATTATTTGTTAAAAACTTTGAATCTATAACATTTATGGACGGAGGTGTATATGAACCGACCAGACAAATAAACAACTCTAGTTCAATATCGGTTTTAGTTTGTTCATGTTCGTTAAAGTAATAAACCACTCTTTTTAATCACAATTTCAATATTTTAAATAAAAAATACCTTCTTTTTATTCAATTAAAAAAAACTGCCATCCTTCCCCTCACAAAATAAAATAAAAATAGAAAAAACTGCCATCCTTGTATTAAGGAAAACTACCATCCTAATATTATTATTATTTTAAAAAATAAAAAATAGTAACCCACTAATTGTATCTATAGTAATATATAAATGAAAGGGGGTTTTGGTTGATAAATTTCACTTCCCAAAATACCCCTTTCATCTTTTTTAATTTTCAAAAGAAAACTACCATAATTTAAAAATATAACTACCATTTAAAAAAAATAATAAACAAATAAAATTAAAAAACTTACCACCCTTTAATTTTTTTTTATTAGAATAAGGTAGATAATATTTTAGGAAGAAAAGGAGAATCGCGCCATGCATATTAATTTCTTATGTTGCACACGCAATTTTTCTACACCTAATCCGATCCGATCCGAATTTCTCTCTTGATCCAATCCGATCCAAACCGAATTAAAACTAGGTTATTTGGATCCAATCCGAATGATAGTACATTATTTTTAGCGCCTAATACAATTATAAAAATAAAGCTTTACTATAAATAAAAGTCTTCAAAATCATGATTAAAATAAATAGTTCAATGTCAAGTCATTAACTAATTTATACAAAGTCTCTCTAATTTATTTTATGTAGTAGTAATTATTTGAGCTAAACTTCAAAATATTACAGAAATCCATATTTATACAAACTTAATTTTACAATTCGGTTTTCGGTTTGGATTGGATCCAATTAGGGTCAATCCGATCCAATCCGAAAATCCGAATTTCCAAAAAATCTCAATCCGATCTGATCCGATTTAAAGTTTGGATCCGATCCGAATTGATAATTCGGTTTGGATTAGATTGGATTTCGGTTTTTATCTGAATTATGTACACCCCTAGCTTGGGATAATAATTATATTGTACACGCACACATCATGTGCGTCTCTTAGCTTCTACACCTAATCGTTCAGATTATTTCATGAACAACTGGTATATCTATGTTCATGACACATATATACACTAAGCTTGTTCATGAAACGCTCAGTTAATAATAGAGTAGTTCATAAACGACTCGCATACATATATGAAATTAATTCGGGTGACCTTGAGCAGATGCTTAGGCTTGCTTCAAAGCCCGGGATCGTGTTCGGACTCACCTAATAAGTTGACTAAACTTGAACATGGAGAAGGTAGTACTAATCTAATTGTTGGGTAGTACTCATATAGGCTCGGCTTAACTACAACCCTAATTGTGTAAGGTTGTAAAGGTAGTACTCATCTATGCTCGGCTTATCTCCAACCCTAATTGTTTAAGGTTAAGGGTGCAGTAATCTTAAGTTCCCGGTTGACACAAATAACACATGGAACTGACTTGCCTAATTATTTATAATTTTATTAGGGTATATATTCTACCAAAACGGGTAACATGACCGTAATCGCATTCAGTTACACTGTCGTGGTATAACACATCATCATTGTATACCCGTCAACCATGTATTGTTATAATTATTGACAAAGCTTGAATCAAGATACACGCATACGGTGTTGAGACTCTATACACCTAATTTTGTAATAAATCGCATTTTGTAAGCATCTGAATTCCCAAGACGGTTAAAACCTTGACACGCTTATGTGGTATTGAAAATGTATAATCACAAACTACAAATTAATCGTAGAATCGACACGACTTAATTCAATACACACTCATATGGCATTGAAATTGTATACTCGCAATTTTTAATCTTTCGCTCAATCCACGAGGCTTAAATCATGTCACGCTCATATGGTAGGAAGATTGTATACTAATGTTGTGTAATTAAAGGTATTATTTACACGGCTTAAAACCTAATACACTCAGCCGGTATTGAGATTTTATAATATTCGGATTCAATCATAATAGACTCAACTCATCACATGAAAATGAGATAAATGAATTCCAATTTTGTTTTCAATCTCATCCATCCATGATTGACTACCCAATTCACAACACATTTGACTCCATCTCTAGATTCATTTGTATTAAAAAAGTTTATAATTCCACTTTTTTTTTCAATCCATAATTTTAATGTTACATACAAATTGTCATTAGATTTTCAAGACTTAAACTTTGGTTTTTTTTAAAAAAAGGACAATTATTTTTAAAAATTCTTACATAATTTAGAAAAAGTTAATCAGTCGAAAAAATAAAAATTAACCCAGTACTCCTACTTTAGAAGTTATTTCATCACAAACTTAAAAAACTACCCACTCATTTCACCCATACATATTGACAAAGGAAGTTATAAACCGTCACTTTCTATTTAAGAATTCCATTTACCAAAAAAAAACACAAAAATAAACTCACAAAATATAATCCACTCCCGCAAAAACTCAAACATTTACTTCCTTCAACATGGTTAAAATCACAGAAATTTCAGATGTGGATGACGTCTCCGTCGCTGAGGGTGTAAGTTGATGTTATTGTTAATGTCTTCCCTTAATTTTGTTCATCATGTGTAGATATGGTGGTGCCATATATTCTTAACATATTATTGGTGTCCTTTTAAATGAATTTAGGCACCAAATACACAACAACCAAAGAACATCGGCGACGAAAATGGAATTGAAGAGGTTTTGTGCAATTCTTTGTAATTTGGATCTTTTTTAGTAACTAGAGTTTTATTATGAACAAATATCTCTTACAAAAATCCGATTTTCTATTATTTAATTTTTGGGTAATTAAGTTGATGTGATTGTTTATTGTTCATCATTTCACTCTTACTTGTTGTGGTAGGATGTTGATCGTAAAGGGAAACGTCCCTTAGAGTGCGATGAAGACGATGGATCATCATCAAATTTATATAAGCGCCAAAAGGTGATGTGATTCTTTGTCTTAAAATTACATAGTTCGAAAATAGAAACAACCTGTGACAAATAATTTTAATATACTTATATGAATGAAATTTACTGATTATGTTTTTTTTTTAAACTTAACTTGTATATATTTAATGGAATTGGGTGAATTTAAAAAAAATAAAAGTTTAAATGATTATTTTAATCAGTATTCACTCTACTAACACAGATACTAGTATATTATTTTATCAATTTATCCCCTAAATCTATTAAATTATTTTATTCATTTTTTAAATTTTAATAAACTTTCAGATTGACGACATTAATGAGAACCAGACCGGCACCCAAGCTCTCCTCGATTGGAGGAAATCGGTATAAATATTGGATTTCTTTATCTTTTCCAAATATTGACTTTACTTAATGACTTAAAGTTGTACTTCTATTAAAAACTTTAAAATAGGTCTGGATACTAGAAATTATTTGTTACACTTAAATGTTGTAATTTTGTTCATATCCGAGTAATTAAGTTACATGTGTGTACTGTGTCTTTCCATTAGAGAGCATTTGATTAATTCCCAATTTCCAGACTTGGTACAGGATGGAATTCGAAACCGATGAATTTAAAAAGGAATTGATGGAAAGTTCATACCCTCATTCTGAAACTACACAATGCTCTTGTGTGAAGTGGGTTTTGGAGCTCGCCATTGACCCTAAGTGGAGGAGACAGTTGCCTAGAGGTTTATACTTTCAATTGTGCAATTCTCATGTTATTGAACCTCTTGATCCGGCAGACATTTGCTTATGGAAGAATCAAGACTTAATAGAAAAAAAATGGGGATGTATGTCTGAGAGAACCCTATCCAAAGTCATGTTGACTTGTAGGGAATGGGGTAGACTTATTCCATTCTTTGTGCACGACACCCCCTACAGGGCTAATTGGGAATGGCAACACATGCATGAACCTAACTTCAGATATGAACGAGGACCTCAACGTGGGATTAGGCGTCCATACATCAATATCTACAAGGAGTACTTCGGACAAATCGGTTTTTATTATAGTTCTAGATGATGTTCATGCACTACTACAACTTATTTGTGTGCAAAATACAGTATTAGTGTATTAGTTTGTTTTTTAGTGTTTTATCTATTTACCTAAGCGTTATTATGTGTCATTGATTATGTTTTCGTTATTTTGTGTTACATGTAATATAAATTTATATGAACTATTAAATTAGAAATGTTTTAAAATTCTCAAAATTTGTTCAAGGGCTAGCAAACCTCATGCATCATATATTATCAAATATTTGAAAAACCTAAAATTGTTCAGTTACCAATGAGGATATATTTAAAAAATAGTTTAAAATTTACTTTTTGGAAGGGACTTGCATATATATATTTATACCCTAGAGTTTCCTACTTTTGAAACATATTTACGTATTCTTATAAACAAATGGAGAGTATTGAGTTGGCCAATGAAGATTCTAATTCATCTAAAAAATTTGGGGCTTAAGAGACGATTTTTGAGGCTCATATTTTCCCGCATATGACCAACATATCTGATTTAATGAGAATTTAGATGATCAGCAAATATTGGCAACAACAAGCTGGCTTGCGAATCAAAGAAGATCATAATGTAAATTGGAGTGAATTGGAGAAGATTTATTGTAAGAGCGACAATTCATGCATTGTAGTCCACAACAACTTTGAGGACTTAATGGATTATAAAGAATGTGCTTGGTTTGGAATATGGAGGAAAAACATGTTCAAGAAGGCAAAGTATTGTTACACTAAACACCATGGTGTGTTGTTTCTTCACGTTGAGGATAATGCTAGGCCATGGATGAAGATGCTAAACACTAAGCATAACAAGAACACGACTGTAGCCCTCTAACTAAAGTGGATGATAATTAAATGTTTATTATGTTTAAAATGTGATAATTATAGAAAGTTTTATTGAGCTTGTTATGGGAAATTTTAATTTTATGCATAAGAATTTATAATTTGAAGCATGTTTAACTATTTCATTTTTTGATTGATTAAACTTGTAGCTCTGTTTCGTGTATCAATCACAAAATTTTACCTTATGTACAATTAAGTCTACAGGCTTAACTAATCACGAAAATGTAATGCAATCAAGTTTAAAATACAAAATAATGTAAAAAAAAAATTAAAAAGATTAATATTTGTTACAAGCAAATGAAAACAATTGGTCAACCAATGTCAACCTACACTCCCATCAAAAGTCGCACATAATGATGACCTTTTATCACAAGATGAAAAAATCTTATTACCCACTCTATTATGCGAAGTAATTCATATTCATTTGGGAGCAATTCTTCTAAAACAAGATCTCAAATCGTTAAGGGTACCATAATTTTAAATTATATATCATCATGTAATGTTTATCAAAATAAGTTTGTGATAAAAGTCACTATTAAATAATTGGACCGTAAATTATCTTATAAAGGTCAATATTAATCCTCATGAATGTTTTTTTTTAAAATTAAAAAAAGAATATATCAGTTAAATCACACCACATAATTTTTAAAAGGTCAATAATAATCATATTTTCTAAACAACATGCGATGCACAAAATAACCATTTTATTTTTACATAAAATTTTATCTAAAAAGTTGAATTATAAACCTTTATTATAATTAATTATTTAACTTTGGTCACATAAGTATATCACTTTTTTAATTTGGCATTACACTTTAACCTAAATTTGGTAATTCAAATATATCTTAAAATTTAATTTATTTAAATGTAAAGTACATGATAACCATTGGGGAACCAATGTATGGATATTGTTACCTCGATTATAACATAAATTACTAAGCTTTGTTGAATAGTCAAACTTTCTTTCGATTTTTATTTTTTGCTTTAATTTTTTTTTTTTGGTTTTTTTTTTTTATTTTTATTTTTTTATTTTTTTTTTTTTTTTTTTTTGTTGTGTGTGTGTGTGTTTAAGGAAATACTTTCTTTCCACTTTATTATCAACTATTTTATTTATAGCTCAATATCAAAATGCATTTGTAATATATATTGTCTCAATAATTACAATTACATATCAGACTAAAATTCAATACCAAATACAATGAATGTTTCGTAGTTATGTTGTGACTATAGGGTAGAGGTTGAATTGATTATAACATCCACATGAACTGGTATGAAACAGTATTTGCGAAAAATAGATTCTGTAAAATAGTTTATGATTCTGTAATAATTTCCCTAAACCCTAAACCCTTAACCCTAATCCCTGATCCCTAAACCCTAATCCGTAACCCATAAACCCTAAACCCTAGATCTATCAAAACTAGATGGACCTAGTAGACATGTCATGACTTTAAACGTTCACAATTACAGTAGAGCCTAATTAAATCAAGTTAAGTTCAATCCTATTTAGTTCCGAGGGTGTCCATTCGGTATAGCTGTTTCAGTTCAGAACCTAGGCGATGATTCAACTGTTTAGGGCATCTCATTACGATTCCACATAAATAAACGTCGATAATCTGAAAATCCAAACTGACCCCGTTGAAATTTGGGAACTTCTCCGATTAGAGAAATTGGTTTCGATTGAATAGGATTTCTGTTCATTTACAAATGACGGGAACCCTTACCACTTTTATCTAAACAACTCATTTCAACTATAATTAGCTAGACCTGGCAATCCTGACCAAGACCTGATAACCCGACCCTTGACCCGTAATCGACCCGAAACCATTGAGTCCAAAGTTGACCCAAAACCCAAATTAACCCGACCCGAGTTAAGAGTAATTTGGGACGAAGGAAGTACAAGAATAACTCAAAGAAATTATTACAACAATGACAATGATAATAAGAGTACGTATTTAAACTAAGATCAATAAGAGAGTGAGGTATAACTCAATTAGTTCTTTTTAGTTTCAGGAGATCGTGAAAGTGATTCTTAGCCTGAAGTTCTAAACACACACACACAAAAAAAAAATTTAATTAAAGTCAAACAATTACTATAATCCATGACAAAAATAGCATTAATAAATATAGTGAGTTTTTCGTCAACAAATTAATAAATATATATATACAGAGTTGAATTTAACCCAATGAATCACCCGAATATGACTCCACTATAAGTTAACCCGACCCAAAGTTGACCCGGAAAAATGAACTCGATCATTGACCCGACTCAGACTGACCCAACCCATACTTGACAGGACCCGAACTAGACCATAATTGTTGACCTGAAACCCGACCCGACCCGATTATCAGGCAATCTAAAATCAACTACTAACCCGAAACTACCTAACCCGACACGAACTTGACCCGATAATCTTTTGACCCGAACTTGACCCAACCCGAAATGCCCCGACCCTTACCCGACCCAAATGACCCATTTTCCGGGTCAACAATCAGCTACGTTCAATTCATTTCCATTTTCAATAGTTCGGTTACAACGAGTCTAGTTCATTTACCCTTACGCCGTAGCATATGTCCTCCCAATTTTAATTTTGACATATCAAAATTTTAAGTATATCTATACACTTTAAACTACATTTCAAGATACGATATCACACACATTGCAAATTTATTAAGTAAATACGCCTTCTAAATTTTAAAATAAATCGTAACGCTTTTGCATAACCTTTCTATTTTTTCCACAAAAAAAAAGTTGACTGTATAAGGGGTCCATATACAATTTTTATTTGCAAATACCCACTTAAACCTTTTTATTAATTAATAATTCAAAATTGAAAGGGAACAAAATACCACTGTACTGCACCGTTTGTTTTTCCAAACACAACTCTCCACGTGTACTGTCAAATACGTTGCGGATTCTAAAAAAAAAATAAGTAAATGATTCCTATAAATCATATTTGATACTATAAATTCGTTTAAGATACTGACCCGATATTAAGTAAGTTTTGGTACCAAAATTCAAGTGAAAATGTCTATCTAATGTAAACTCCCCCGCCAAATAAGATTTTCTATTACTAACTTGTGGCGGGAATTAAAATCTCTATAAATGAAACATTAGTGTACCTCATATCTATATCCAAAGAGCAAAAATACTCTAATAAAAAACACTACAACTTGTTACTCCAGATTGATTTGTACATTGTATTTCACGATAAAATATAAATGGCTAAGCGGAATAGATGCACAGGTAACTAATCGATTTCTTGTAGTCGAAAATGGTTGTTCAGTTAAATTTATATTGTTGTGCTATTTATATTGATGGTTGCATGCATGTATTGATTTTTTCCAGCACCCACAGAGCTAGAGCAAAGTCAGATTCACAGAGTGAAAGATCAACACAGCTTTCGACTATTCATGCGAAATGTCTTGTACCACATAGGACCTTTGGATACGAGAAAGTTAGTAAGTGTTGGTGGAAATGACCTATTTATTGAGCAAATGTTTCAGGAGGAGCGCTTTAACTACATGATTCACAAAGGCGTTGCTGGGGCTATACCAATTAACAACAAAGGGATACGGCTAATCACACTTGCTGATGTTGATGACCGAATTGTGAAGGTTGAACCAATAGATCTTGATGAAGAGATGTCCTCCAAGCGCATCAAGAGAATCGATTTTATTGATCTGTCTACCAAATAGTAATTTGTTGGGTGTTTGTATAATTTCTAAATTAAGATTTTATCCGTTATTGTGCTCCAATTTATGTATCAGAGCGTTGTATGCTGTTATGCACTCTTTTTAGGATATACAATATGCAACCAATTCGTCTATTATACTGATTCCATAAAAACGAAAATGACCTTACAAATTAAACAATGATTAAAAAAAGTTATTATGAGATGAAATATCACTAATTAAAATGCCTTATATTTTACATAAAGTCCTTCATAAACATCACATACCAAATTCCATCAAAATAAAAAACATCCCATACAAGATTCATTAGAGATATAGCTAGCTAAGACAGTAATTTTAATAATTATATCCAAAAGATTTATGAAACACCGAGTACATCACTTTTTGTGTCCAAACCATTGCTTGTACTCCCATGCATCATAAATTCTTCTCTTCCTCATGCCACCATAAGATTGAACAAGGTAGGAAGAACCCTTGTCTAAAGCTTCTAATCTCCATGGTACAGTCCAGTTGCAGTGCTCACAGTTGAACATGTTGTCGAGGTTGACATGGCCGCCACAAGGAGTATCATATATATTCTTACAACAAAGCCTCTCGAGTTGTGACCAATCCAAATCCTCGTTGGCATAAATCCTTTCACTCACTGTGTTGTTCCAATCTGAGTTTAGCGGTAGCAAATTCAGTAAGTAAAATATCCCATCAATCTTTGGGAAAATATGCTCAGCAAAGATTGTTTCCCAAGCCCCAAATTTATCATGATCAGGGTAATAGGGTTTCTCTTCCTCTTGAGTTTCCATTTTTTGTTTTTTTGAAGAACCTTGAGTATCCATTTTTTATTAAACAATTCTCAGATTTTTTAATAATTAAAGAAGGAAGGGGAAAGGTTTTTAATTTTTTTTTTTTTTTTTGTGCATGCAATAAAGAAGTAAAAGGTATCATATCTGAAATTGGAAAAAACACCTAAATAAAGGATTTTGATTACATAATATTAACAGTGCTAACGTTGACTAACGGTTCAATTCTAAAGACCCTCTCCCTTAATTTTTAATATTTTAACCTTGAAAGTAACGATAACTGAGTGGGAAACCTTTTTTTTAATTGCATGCATTGGGAATCAGCAAAAATTTTTGGAATAAGGTTAATAGGCTAGGTTTATTTTTATTTACCCCTATAGTAAAGACTACTCACCTCAATATTTAACATACGTATAGGGGAAAAAAAGAAGACATACTTTTAACTCAATATCCCACTTTGAATTTCTAGATTAATAATACACTAAGATTTTAAATGTGTTGTTCTTGGATTTAAGTATTTTTAACATCCTTCACAATACCATTTTTTACTTGATATTTTATTTCACTATTCCAACATTTTGTTGAAGTACTAATTATATAAAATGTTGACTTCAAAATATTACAAAATACAGAAAAATGTACATATCTAGCCACAATTAGAAAAAGAGTTACTAGTATATTTTGTTGAAAAAAACAAGGGTAACAAGGATTATAATATTTTAATTAGGAGGCAAGATAATCTTTTTTGTAATTTAATTCATTTTCAACTCGGTATTAGAAACATTGAGCTAACCAAATGTGCGGTAGCTGCATTGAACAAGGAGCTCAAGAATACATAACAACGGGTCTCTAGTTATAATATTGTGTAGGTTTTATGTTATAATCCATCATTAGGAAATAAACACAACTAAAACTGTGTATCCCTTGTTATAATTTTATCGAACGGTTCTTGTAATATTCTTTATCCTTTTAAGAAGTGTACATAGTCATATAAATCGTTTAACATAAATATTTATTTTACATGATGCAATTTTTTTACATAAAAAAGACCACTGAAACATATCACATAAAATCGAGTATATAAATCTTATGTAACAACCATCAAAAAAATATTTATAATAAGAAGGAAACAACTAAATGACTAATGAAGGAGTATAAAATTTAATAAGTAATGTATATTTGCTTCTGTAAATTAAACAATTAAGGGTAATTATGCATGCTTGAACGTTTAGTGTTTATTTTCATCTTTCTATTATATATATTGTTAATAAATCCTATAATATTTTTTTATAAAAGTAATCATTATTTTTGTCCAACGGAACATAAGGTCTGCTATGTAGAAAATCTTTTGTCAGATTCTTTATTTTTTTTTTGTGGCCAGAAATTTGCCCACTCTATCCACAATAATTAACATTTTTTAATTTCATAATCTTATCAACTAAGTGTCCTCTCCATTTCTGCCATAGCAAAACAAAAAAACAAAATATAAAAAAAATATTTAATACAAAATCACAAATAACCATTTAAAATAAAATTACAAATCACCAACAGATATTCATGACACTTGGTCCTTATATTACTGTGATTTGCTTAGCCTATTTTTTTAATTGTCTTCCCCTATGATATAATATAGTTTGCGTGTTGGTTTTCATGTAATAATTGCTTTTCTTGTTTTTTTTTTTTCCCCCTAATTTCAGTAATTTTTTTAAAGGTCATATGTAATGGTATGGTACTATATGTTGTACACATTAACATACAATCTTAACCCCATGACTTAATTATCCCTTTCCTTCCTAAAAATCCCCATTATCTTATCATCATGAACAACAATGATCAAACTGAAACGAGCCTTAGTACCCCGACCATGATTTATTGGCTAATTGGGATCATATCTTTCTAAAAATAAAATATATATGTGCACTATGTTGTATGTTGTTCCTTTTAAGTTTCCCTTTGTGCTTGAACTTTAAGTGTGTTTTGTAAACAAGATCATTTCCGAATTTACAGAATCATAATAAATTTAAGGGAATCACACTATACGTGGGGTTTTGTTCGAGAGATATAAAACAACAAACATAACTTCAACTGTTGTGATTATATGATAGCATAAAAAGCACATAAATTTCATTATGATTTGAAAACAAAGTACAGTATATAATCGAACTAATACATGAATGGATAGTAGTGCACTTATAGTGCTAGTAGAGTGCATTTATAGCGCTAGTGGATTGCTACATTAGCATAAATGGTACTGCACTTATAGTGTTGCACCTATGATGGTAATATTTTGCAACATTACATAATCGAATTCCTACATGAATGGATAATCCGTGGGGTCAATGTCTTCTGGTAACTCATCAGTATATGGGTGATTCCTAAACCTACCCTCCAGGATCAACGCATCCCTCCACTCCCAAGACTCATCGTTTTCTCGAATGTGACCACCGTGAGTGTCACTTAAAAACTTAACAGCATTTCGGAAAGTGCACTTGCGACATTCAGTTCTCCACGAACAATCGCGACAACTCTCGAATTCCAAAAAATTCTTATGCTTAACCATACACCCGAGATGAGGCCTACTGATGACCGTCTCAAGCTGACTCCAATCAATATCTTCATTCTTGTTAATCCTTAGCCCTATAACACGTAACATCCTCTTGTTTACAGCCTGGAATTTTAAAAGGTATCCAATTTCTGGTATCTTTGGCAAGATGTGATCCTCAAATATTTCGTCCCATTTGCCAAAGTCATATAACTCTACTTGTGGAGCTAAAACTCTTTTATGTGAATGCTCCATTGAAAATGTTTGAACTTAGTTGGTTGTACTTAAAATGTTGTAGTCATATTAGGTAACACAGGAATATATGTAGAGGAAAAATTAGGAGGGAAATGTGAAAGCTCTTACTGTTTTTTCCCTCCAAAAGTACTTAAGAAGGGAAATTAACCATTGCGGAACCATTTACCTCGATATGTACAAAAAATAAAGACTATAAACTGGAATAAGATATCCCAAATCCTTTTATTCACGTAGCTTTTACAATTACTTATAAGCTACAATCCATGGGAGAATATTATCAAAACCACGACCATTTCGGTCAATGGGAGGTGATTTTTAGGGGGCATATATATCCGAAAATTAACGAGATTGAATATCTATTGAAATTTCAGTCGTTAAACAAATAATGGAAGGAAACTACTGGAAAACGGATCAACGAGAACAAAAACATCAACTGGAGCCAGTTTGAAAAATATTGTTGTAAGCCAGTTACAAAAGACTCATGTCAACACAACACTTTTGAGGAAATGAGCGGGTGTGTAACATGTCAACATCAAGTCAGTTGGAGAAGACGCTGCTATGAACGTGGGAAACGCTATTTAAGACAAACTCATGGAGGCATAGGCGCAGGCCTTGGATATTGGTTTGGTGTCCATTTGTAGTAATTTACATGATTTTAGTACTTTTAATTGTAGTTGTTTAGAGTCCTTGTAACGTTTTGAAATAAAATAACAGAGTAATTTACATGATTTTAGTTCAGTATGATTGTTGTTATAACCATTTCTTAAACAAATACATTTAACATATTTAAATATTCTATTTGCCGAATTATAATTGATATGTAACAATTTCACCCTGCAATGTCTGGGTAAATAAAACGCAACCCCCTCATAATTTATTTTACAGTATCAAAATATCATTTAAAATAGCAAAACATAATAAATAAATTTAATTCAAATAGAACTAATAGAAGACGATTCAATAGAACAATACCAATAAAATTGTTAAGGATAACATCTTCAAGATCATTAACACAATTTTCTAAAAAAAAGGATACAAAAGCCCAAAACGGAGAAAACACATACACTGGTAATCCATAAAAGGTCCAGATTTAATAAAACGATAAGAAGATTGCATGACTTCATAAACACAATCCAATGAAACCCTAGACACCCACAATCAAGTCTTCATCCTCCACAACCTCAATTTGGTTTGGTCCTCGATGTCGTTGCTGCAGCGCCAGAATTTTCCTGTTAATTTTCAGAAGTTTTCCTTGTAATATCGGTTTTTAATTGTTCTATTAGGATTTGCAATTCAACTTGCCTTTTTTCTGCCTCCTTCCTTTGATGGCAAGCCTCAACATAACGCCCTTGAAGATATGACAGATAGTGTTGCAAATCGAGCAACTGCAACTCATAAGGAGATTTTGATGATGAAGCTCCATCTTTGTTATTCATTTTCGGTGATGAGGTAGGTTAGTGTTTTGAAAAGGAAATAGAAGGCGAAGGGGTGTATGGAGAATCGGAGGTTAATGGTTGAACAATTAGTTGAATAATTTGGGTTCTTTAAATAGACTATTAGGTTCTATTGTAGTCATCTACCCTAGTTTTGTAGGGAATAGTGAAAACCAAAGAACCACCCTTTTTAAAATAATAATTGGGAAAATAATCAAAATTTATTTATTATTTTTTTTAATTTATATTATTTCATTTTGTTTGAAACAACATAACTACCGATGAAGACAATTTTAAAAAAAATAGAACAATAATTAATCGGTGAATGGCTAAGAAATCAAGTACATAAATATAACAACTCGGTACTTTCTTGGTTCATTGTCTCATACAACTTTTTCAATGGATCCGTCGCTACTTCATATTCTTTTGACCAAAAAAAATACTTGTGTTACTTCCATAACCCGAATCCGAGCCATGATTAGTAGTAGCCCCACACAACCACAGACCAAATTTTACCAAAATAACACTTTCCCTTTCGAAGGAGTCCGAAAAAAATCGCATTTCATTGGAGATCGAAATCAACTCGTCCTTCAAAGGAGATAAACCCTTTCTTTTGAGGGTGACTTTACTATAACCTAAGACATAAAATTAAAAATTGAGAAAAATTAAAGATTGAGGCTTAAAACCGGTGAAATCCGATGGAAGCCCCTTCACACTTCACATTGGAGGGTAAGGTCATTGAAAGGTTAGATATATTATTAATTAAGCAACAATCCCTAGAAGAACGTATAGGACAAAATATGATTCCCACACCGAAAAAAAAAAAAAAAAAAAAACAACAACACTACGATTAATCCAACGTGAATTATTAGTTGTACACATTGTTACTTTCTAAAGTTATTTACAAAATTTGCATTATTTTTTTGAACCTAATATATAATTACAGAGTAAATTAATGAGGTTTCTCCAAAACCACAATCCTTAATTCTCATACACTCTCATTTTCGATCTCTTTTTTTCTTTTAATTTTATTTTCTTTTATTCCTTTTTGTATTATTTTTTAAAACCGAGTAACCCTTTATTTAACCAAGTAACCCTTGACAGACTAAGCAACCACTAAACAAATAACTCAGCGACACAGTGTGGCACGCCAAATATGGAATTTGGTGAAATTTTTTAGGGAAATTCCCATTGGTAAACCTGTGATTTTGACTTTTCCCATTGATACACTCTTAAATTTATGTCTTTCCAATGGTACACCCGTGGTTTGGTCTTTTTCTCAGCCGTGACTAGCACCGTTAAAAAGTATTTCATAAGTTAAAATAATTAAGCAAAAGACTATAATACCCCTTATAAACTTCTGATGTCTCGACTTGCGTGTTGAAAATTGTTCGGTTAAAGTTTTGAAAGTCAAGTTAGTTCTTAAGGATCCAAATTAACCTCGAAATTAGCAAAAAAAAATTAACGCAAATGTCTCATATGCGTGTCAAAAAATGTCTCTATTTCCGTGCGGTATTTTTTTGTGATAATAATTGTTCGGTTTAGGTTTTAAGGGTCATTTTGAGTTTCTGATCCTTTATGGGTCTAAATCAAACTGGAAATTGGCAAAACATTAACGAAAATATCTCATTTTGCACGTCATGATATTTCTTATTTTTTTGTCATGACACGCAAAACGAGTCATTTTCGATATTTTTTTTGACAATTTTGAGTTCGATTTAGACTCTTAATGAGTCAAATGACCCCTAAAACCTTAACCGAACAAAAACTATCACAAAAAAGTAATGACACGCAAATCGAGACAATATTTGACTGGCATATGCGATTTTTACGTTATTTTTTTGTTAATTTGGATCCTTAAGGACTAACTTCACTCCCAATACTTTAAACGAATAATTTTCGACACGCAATTCAAGACATTAGATGTTTAAATGGGGTATATAGTCTTTTCCTTAATTATTTTAACATAATGAAATTTTATTAACGATGTTAGTCACAGTTGGGAATATCTTTTCGACACGCAAATATCTTTTCCTTTTTTGGAAATAAAATTTTTGGAATATCAATACGTAAAACACATATCAGGTGCATTTCACAAGTACACTTACTCTACTTTAAAAATTTAAAAAGACTACAACAATTTCAAATTAACAAACTTCTTTGTTCATAAAATTAAAATATTGACAAAGATTTAAAATTGAGAAAAATCTATTGATTTAAAAAAATCAAAAAAAATCCCTTAACTCTAACATACTTCATAACGCCCAAACCTTTATATTGGATAATTTTTAATTGGCTCATAATAGGCAACAGTGTATTCGCTGTATCATGTAGGCCCGTATATTTTAATACTACAACTGGTTCCATATATTAGAATAATTATATTTAGTGCAAATATTATGGCGTGCTGATACCCATGTCCCAGTTGGCGAGTAAGTGGTGATTGAGAAACTTGTACTTCTTGGTCCTGGTTTCGATTCCTCTATAACCAGTTTCGCTTTAGTTTTTTTTTTTTTTTCAAAGAGAAATTCTCTTTGGTGAACTCTAAGTTTTTAATTTTCTAAGTGGTAAACATTCTTAAAATTTATTATCAACGGTAAACCAAATACAACGACCTTGAATTATTGAAACAAAAAATAATAACAACATATTTCTTGTCATCAGATAATTATTTATGTGAACATATTCAAATAAACAAAAACACAAATTAGTTGATAAATAGACAACAATGTATGATACATCCACTTGATCCTTTCGAATTGATAACAATACTTAATATATTCATCTATAAAACAAAGGATTCAATCCAAGATTACTATTAGTACGATTAGAGCTACTCGGCTGTAATTGGTGGTGCATGGTGTTGAAATCTGAACTTGCCTCACCCCTTGCACTACCTTGCACGTTCATGGATGCACCCACTTGACCATAATTAACGGGTCCAGTCTGACTAGATGTATATCCACCAGGTTGAAATGCACCACTAGCACCGGGACAAAAATTAGGGAAATAGTTCCCATTGTAAAATTGTGGTTGAAAACCGTAATACACTGATGTATCCACATAATTGCCATTCCCATTAATATTGCCACCATCAAGCTCTTTTGATCCAATTTCTTCATCGTCATCATAAACCTATAACAATACACAATTTTGAAAAGTTGAGTTAAAGCAAATTACACAAAGATATTGTTACAACATAGACACTGGAAATAATAGTTATTTTTTTGGGTATAAAAAAAAACAATTTTAACACAACATGAGACTTACGCTTTTCTTCTTCTTTTTAGGACTCCGTTTTTCGGCTGGATGTTTATTTCTCTTCGTAGGAGCCCTTCCAGTGCCTCGTTTGTCAACCGGATTCTTAATTTGACCTTCACCCACAGGCTTTGCCACACTTTCAAGATGCCTTTGATTATTCTCCTTAGGCCTTATCCTACGCCGGCCAAAAACTCTATTCATGGATGGGTGACTCCAATCAAAACCATCCACTTCATCAGTCCTACGAATACCAATAAAATCTTCAAGAGCAGTACGAACTTTGTTAGTTGCTTCATAATACATTGAGAGTGTCTCATCATTGTGCATTGCTAACGTTGAAAGGTATTTGTGCCTCCTTTGAATTTCATCTTTCTGAGCTACGTTAGCTGAATCCTTAGGGTCGTAATAAGACACCTTTATGCCCTTGTAATCCCTAACGAGATCCTTCCTCCATCGATTCAAAATGTACTTCTCTGGGATGCACTCGATATCTTCAGTATGAATCACCTTGATAATGTGCCGGCACAAGATACCCCTAAACTCAAACAGCTTGCAGCTACAACTAAATTCGTCTTTTTCCTTATCAACGGAAACCTTAAACGTCCGCCTCGTTGCTTTCCATACTGGTTTGGGGATCTTCTCGTCTGCATCATACAAATTCATTGACCCTATGTTACCTGTTTTAACTATATTGGTGTGCTTTAGCCCTATCACCTCGTCCCTCACCTCCAAAAACTTCTCATTAGTGTAAGCCTTGCTAAACACCACCTCGACTACTACAGTGTTGTCATAGAAAAATGGATTACGCTTTGTTTGGTAATTTAGGTCCTTTTCCCTTTCCACTAAGCCACCACAATACGCATTAAATTGATTCATGAATTGCATCAGCCCAGTATTCAAATTAACGTACACTTTTACACCACGGTTCGTGCTTTCACTACGTTGCGTTGATGACATGCCAGCCCAAAAGAGCCCACGCCAATAGCCAGGCGCCCACCGATGCCTATTAGCATATGCGTCACTTAACCAAGTGTTCTTTTGTAACTTGTACTTTATAACCATTGCCTTCCATGCATCCTCAAACTCTTCAATGCTAAAATTATCGTGAACAACATGATCCAAATCTGCCTCTATATCCTTCCATCTCGGTAACTTACTGTAGGGAATAGTTTCAAGCCTTTAAAATCCCACTAGCTTGAACCCCACTGTGATCATACACTAAAGTACGGTGGCGTCCAAAAGGGAAGAAGATAGAGCAAAAGAGTCGCCAACAAGTTTTTTAAGGAACTTGTAAACCATTCACGAGGTGAAGGTTACACCCCTTAACGATCCAAGAGATCGTCAACTCCATAAGGTCATGAACCAAATAAGGGTTAGGGGATGATGGTACAAATCCAACCTAAAAGAGATTAAACCTGCCCTAATAATAGGCCTCTACTTTATTCTGATCGTATTCATGTGCGCTTTCTGATTAACATGCAATCAATAGGATTAACCCTAAACCTGTTTAATCTATGTTGGTTGAATTTAATGCACAAATAGACTATTATTGGCGATCACTTGAAATATAATCACAATTACCCTAACAAGATTATTAAATATCTTATTAAGCGTGGTTGCAAGTACCAATTCCCTTTAAACATGCAATAAAGGTGATCAAGCAATAACAAATAAAATATATCAAGCAACATAATAAATAATCAATATCATTAATAACAATAATATCAATCATAATCATGTTAAAGCATAGCAAGATCCTAGGCATGATACTAACAAGATTAATAACAAACCCTAGCATGTCACTAAGCGATAAAAATCAAATCTTTAACCCTCACATGATACTAACATGAATAAATATTAGGAAGAACATAGGAAGCATCATAACAATCATATTTAATATTAAAAATATCCTAGACATGATACTAGGAATATCATAATAACAATCTAAACATGATTTCTACATCATAATATCAATTAAATCAATTAAAGTACTTAATTTGATGCCTCGTACCTCTTTCTAATAACAAAATACACACGTTAGTAACTTCAAGGAAAATAATAATCAAAACAATTAAATTAAATAATTGAAAAAGAGATTTGGGACCAAACCCTCAGAAATTAAAACCTTTCACGTCTAGGACGAAGGCAACTTCGAATATGGCTAGGTGTTTCTAGATCTTGCGAATGCGGAATTTTGTATGTGAAAACAAAGTTTAAAAGAAAAAGATGAAAGAAAGAGATGAATGATTAAGAGAGAATTAGAGAATTAATGATTGCGAATGAAAACTGATTGTAGGTGAATATTCGTGAGAATTGGTGAATGAAAACGGAGTTTTTGATACGATATTTATAGAGAAAATCAGCCAAAAAAGATAATTTAACAAAACAGAGTCTGAAGATCGTAAAAACACATTGGCGCCAGGCACCAGTGGCTAGCGCCTGGCGCCAAGGCCTGGGGTTGGACGCCAAACTGGTTTTCAATGCGTTTTCAAAAATCTGATAAATTTCCCGTACTGGAAGATAAAATAATATAATTCCATCGAAAATGCTATTTGATCTTGATTAAAACTCTGAAGAGTCCTAATTGAATTAGAAACGATGAGAACCTTCTAAAATGTTCTAGAAGACTAAAACCATTCCTAATTGCATTAGGAATGATAAATTATATAAGGCCCTCCCCTAGATCATTGGGTCGTACATAAAGCTCAAACCGGACCCAGTTTAGTAAATTGGCCATAACTTCCTCAATATTCATCGGAATTGGCCTTATAATATATCGTTGGAAAGGTCTTTGCAAACCCCATCCAACTACACCATTATTGTAACCATATCATGGATCAACCAAACTGGATTAGCTATTTTCTTAAAAATAAAGTTTTCAAAATCAGGGAGAAGAGAAAAGAAATAAAACTTTCCACAACACTAGACCTTTCCACACTTTCGTTTCATTCGATTATGATTCGACGTGAAAGGCACTCATCACTGAGTTTGGTTTTGGGGAGACACAAATGGGTGTCTACACTTACCCAAGTTCCTTGCAGCGTTTTGCTTAATGTGAAATAAACACAGCCTATGCGACACATCTTGAAACACAGTTTCCACTGCCTTCCCTATAGCCTTACACTGGTCAGTCAATATTCCTTTAGGGGGTTGGCCCATACATTCAACAAAGTGTCTAAATACCCATTCGAACGATTCGGAATCCTCATGACTGATTAAGGCAGCTGCAAAATGTATATTAGACCCATGATGATTGCAGCCTACAAATGGAGCAAATGGCATTTTGTACCTACAACATTAATTTAGAAGATAAATGATTTATGTTACACATAAATGATTCTGTAAAAAAAATAAATGATTTATCTTACAAATATATGATTCTGTAAAAAAATACATGATTAGATAAATGTTTCAGGTTAAAAATAAATGATTCTGTAAATAAAATATAATGTGTTTATGCAACGTCATTATACCTATTACATAAGAATGTTGTATCAAACGAGACAATATCACCAAAATCTCGGTACATTGCATGACCCCTACCATCAGCCCAAAAAACATTTAGAAGTTTTCCTTCTTTATCTTGTTGAATAGCACTATAAAAATTAGGATCTTCTTCAGTCATCTTTGTAAAATGTTGTTCTACGGCAAGTGCGTCCCATTCCTTTCTCAATAACGAACGAATTAAACTTCTTACCCAAAGAGATCCCAGCAGCATCGTTTAGTGCCATTCTCTCATAACTATCGTCTTCTATACCTCTATAGTTCACCATACGCCTTGTACAATCCGGCAAAAGAGGATGATTGTGATCCAACACACATTGTGTGATTACAAACCATCCCCCTGACATTCTTCCATCAACATATACCTTACATTCTGTACAAGATTTCTTTTTTTTGCGTTTATGCTCTACATTTTTGCTCCTATCTTTGACACTAAGCTTACAATCCATTCTAATACGGGACATCATATGGTACTTCGGCTCCTTTTCCCCAACACCTCTACGATTAACGTCTGCTACTTTGTACTCCTTCATCAATGTATCTGTTCTAACATAAAATTCAAATCCTTTCTCATAAGCGTACTTATGGCAGCATTGGGCAAATTCTTCACCGGATTGAAATAACATCCCAACAGCTGGGACAATGGCAGCAACTACAGTGTTGTCATCGTCTACACTGCTATTAGTTTGGTTAACAGGAACATCATCACCTTTAGATGACGAACTAGCATTTTCCTCTGCCTCTTCATTAAGATCAGGAATTATATTGTCGTCATTCTCAACGCCTTGGTTCATCTCATCCAACACATCGTGTTCAATGTTTACAGCTTCACCAGATAATTGGCCTTCGCTTTCCATTTACTGAAACAATTCGCAATACAATTACATAATAAACAATTTGATACTAGAAAATTACAAATGACACATACATTAACAAAGTAATACTGTAAATTTAAAAATGTTATATAATATATTAGAACAGGGGATGTGAAATTTTAAGTAATTCTATAACTTTTAACGAACTCCTGAAACAGCCATCACGAGTTGGAATTGAAAGACAAACATTCGATCTACCACAATCCCGAAAGAATCACGAGCTCGACTGCAAATAACTTAATTGGACATTTAAACATCAAGTCGTTATAACCGTCTACAATTACAATGATAATGAAAATATAACCCTTCACAATAAAGGGGAAGTCAACAATTAATGGGGAAAATATCGGATTCTTCAATTATTAACAACGAAATCAGATTGCAGAAGTGGGCAAGAATTGATATTATACTTACATTAGTATAGATGTTGAATACTATGTAGAAAATTATTTGCATGCTAACTTGCTAGCTATGTCAATGGCAGCAATAAAATAGATTGAAGGACAACGATGACGAAATTAAGTGGGCTCCATAATCACTTTGGCGCTCTCTCACAATATTCCCGCCTTAGAACAACGAAATACCGCCAATAGCCCAGACAAACTACCGCTCAGTTTTCCCTCCCATTATTTTGCCTTCCCTCTTCTTTTGTGTAGGACCAGCTGAGTTGTCAATAATTTATTGGTAGTTTGTAAAATGCTCTACACACCAAGTGTGAATGTAGAGTTTTTGATATTTTAGAGCATGAAAAAAAAATGGATGAATGAGCTTAGGTACTCCCTCCATCCTTTTATTAGAGTCTCATTTCTCACTTTTTATGAATTAAGATTTTTATAGATTGTTTAAACCATGTGATTAGAGTACCAAATTACATTAAGTGCATTAAATAACAAGTGAGGAAAAAAAAAAGGTTAACAAATGCCAAAAAGAATGAAAAAGTACCTAGAAAGAAGAATAGGAATGAGAGAGAACATATGTTTGTGGATTAATAAATGCGAAAATTATTGATAATTTGGGGATTAAATTAAAATAATGAGGTTAAAATTGTAAAAAAACTACGGAATACTTACTAAAATGGAAAAGATTCTAACAATTTGGAATTTAATTTGATTTGCCAAAAAGGAATAGTGAACTCTAATAAAGGACAAAGGGAGTATTTCAAAAAAAAAAAAAAAAAAAAAAGATGGATGATGTGGGGCTTTGTGAAGGTAGACTTTACTAGTTAGCTCCTAATATTACTTCCTCTATTCCTTAATTATAGCCTTTATAGGTAGATGGAAATAGTTGAGAAATATTAAATGGAAAAGATAAAAAGCAGAGAATTACCGTTTTTACATGGAAAAGACAAAAAATAAATAAATAAATAAAATAAAATAAAATAAAATAAATAGTTGAAGCATATCACATGGAAAAGATAATAAGTACTAGGTAGAAATAGTTAAGGTGGATCTTTTCCCGATCCGATCCGAAACCGAATTGAAAAATATCTGATTCAGATTTCAAGTTATGGGAGCACTATAATTTAATATAACCCGACATTTAAATTGACCCGAACCAACCCGATAATCTCACCGAACTCGAACCAATGATCCGAATTGACACTTCTACACATATAATCCTAGTAATTTGCTCTATGCATCAAATTTTTTGCTTGTAGTATGATAGCTTGATAAGTTCGGTGGAGGTTCCAAATATTTTGAAAAAGACATTACAAAATATATGAGTATTAAATCAAAACTAAAATGTCATCTCATATATTTGTTTAAAAATAAAAAAAAAATCTCCTATATATAGCTTCAAAATTTTATCAAAACTAAATTGTCATCTTCAATAATTATTAAGCTTTTATATACTAGATCAATTAATCAATTACAGTAGGGGTCGGTCGGGTGAGAATAGGAAGTGAGAATTAAGAAAGGCATGAAATGAATAAAACAAAATATAAAAACAAATTAGTTTCGTTATGCTATTACCTAATTCATATATATATATATATATATATATATATATATATATATATATATATATAGGGTGATTCCGCTGAAAACAAGGTTTATGTTGAAAATAACAAATCTCAACCATTCATTATTAGCACAAAAGATCAGACGGTTTAAAAGGCCTAAGATTTTTCTAACCTTACATATAATCATTCAACTGTTTAAAGGTCAATACATACAAAAATGAGGTAACTTTATCTAAATTGATGATATTTACATAGAATCACTATATTTAAAAATAACGTAACTATATCAATTTTGATGACGATATTTACACAAAGATCATTATATACAATAATAAGGTAATTATATCAATTTTGACAGCATTCACATAAATTAAAGGTCACTATGTACAGAAATACGGTAACTATATCGACTTTATTTGAGTTTTTGACACCGTTTATATAAAGGTCACTATCACTAGTAGAATAAACGTAATGGGAAGCCCCAAATGGCAAGCGGTTTTAACCGCTTGCCATTATATATATATATATATATATATATATATATATATATATATATATATATATATATATATATATATGCGCGGTAGTTTAAAAGCAGTATTGGTGAAATGGTTATACAATTTTGTCTTCTAATTAATATAGTTGGACAATATTGGTGAAATATATATTCACGAACAACTTTTTGCCTGCTCAAATGGAGAAATATACCATAAATCCAAAGAGAAGATACAATACAACTAACAAGTAATTGAAAAGAAAGATGGGATTCACATTTTAGATTTTAAAACTAGCTTAGAAATGTAATAGCTACCAAACATTTAGTCATTTACCTAAATTTCTGGCTAGAGCTGTCAAAAGTTGACCCGGCCCGAAATACCGACTCAAATCCAATTATTAACCGACCCATATGAAACCGAAAAAATGGTGACCCAAACCCGACCTGACCCGACCCGACCTGAAACCAACCCTATACCCGAGTTGGCCCGAGTATGTGAGACCCGAACATGAACTAACCTGGAGATGACCCGACCCGAATGTGACCCGTAAATTTATTGACCTAAATCGAACCCGACTTAAATTGAAATTGATCCAAACCCATTTAAACTCGTCAAAACCCGAATTTAACACGACTTGTTACTAACGTGACCTGAATTCAACAGGACCCATTCCTAACCCGACCCGAATTTAACCCAACTTATTACAAACCCGACCCGAAATCAACCCGACTTATTATTGACCTAACCCAAATTCAACCCGACTTGTTAATGACCCGACCCGAATTTTACCAGACCTATTACTTACCCGACCCAAAAATTCAACCCGATCTGTTACTAAACCGACTCAAAATCAACACGACTTGTTATTAGCCCAACCTAGATTCAACCCAAATTGTTCCTAACCCGATTTCAAATCACCTTAAATGCAATTTAGACCACCTTATTATTGTTGATCAAAGAATTTTGTCTAGGGAGACCAAGTCGGTCTAGACCAACAAAAAAAGGAGCATCATCCTCAAATTTAAGAATTAAATATAGTATATATTTGTTGTATGGTCAAAGGAGATAATTATCTTCCTAAATTATAGACTATAGTTCCCTAGTATAAAAATGATTAGCTTGATAAAAACGATAATTAATTAGCTTGATAAAAATGATAATTATCTATTTATAGTTAGTTGAACCGAATATGACCTGACTTGGAAATGACCCGACCTAATTGTAACCTGCAAATTATTGAGTTGAACATAACCTGACTTGAATCCGAGAATGACCCAACTTGAAAATGACTCAACCTGATTATAACCCGCAAATAAAAATTGAAGAATGTTTACCATGGTCCCTACTACCCTCCGAGAGCCAATTGGGTGGGTGGAACCATCCAATTTGCCTTTAAACGACCAATTTACCGGTTTACAACTTGCACCGATTTCATTAACTCAAGCCTACCACGAACATTTATGACAACAAATAATGATCATATATGGTTCCAAACAGCATTATATGACCCCGAGATATATCCCCTAAAATTTCAAGACTTTTCGACACCGAACCCCGAAACCTTCAAAATTTCTCAAAAAGTGTGGATATTAGCCTTCAATTTTGAAATTTTTTGACTTTTTTCGTCCGAAAATAAAAATTGCCAAATTGTTTACCATGGTCTCTAATATCCTCCGGCAGTCCAATTGGGTCCATAGAACCATCCAATTTGCCTTTAAACGACCAATTTACCGGTATACAACTTGCACCGATTTCATCAACTCAAGCCTATCACGAACATTTATGACAACATATAATGATTATATATGATTCCAAACGGCATTATATGACCTCGAGATGTATCCCTTAAATTTTCGAGGCTTTTCGACACCAGGCCTCGAAATCTCCAAAATTTCTCAAAAAACGTGGATATTAGCCTTCAATTTTTGAATTTTTCGACTTTCTTTCGCCCGGAAATAAAAATTGCCTAAATGTTTACCATGGTCACTAATATCCTTCGGGAGTCCAATTGGGTTAGTGGAACAATCCAATTTGCCTTTAAATAGCCAATTTACCGATTTACAACTTCTACCGATTTCATTAATTCAAGCCTACCACGAACATTTATGACAACATATAATGATCATATATGGTTCCAAATGTCATTATAAGACCCCGATATGTATTCCCTAAAATCTAAAGGCTTTTTAACACTGTGACCCGAAACCTCCAAAATTTCTTAAAAAAAACCTTCAATTTTTGAATTTTTTGACTTTTTTTCGCTCGCAAATAAAAATTGCCGAAATTTTTACCATGGCTCCTAATAACCTCCGCGAGTCCGATTGGGTGGGTTGAACTATCCAATTGTCCTTTAAACGGCTAATTTACCAGTTTATATTACAACTTGCACCGATTTTATTAAATCAAGCCTACCACGAACATTTATGACAACATCTAATGATCATAAATGGTTCTAAACGGAATTATAAGACCCGGAGATGTATCCCCTAACATTTAAAATCTTTTCAACACCGGGACTTGAAACCTGCAAAATTTCTCAAAAACGTGGATCTTAGTCTTTGATTTTGGAATTTTTTTGACTTTTTTTCGCCCGAATAAAAATTGCCGAAATGTTTACCATGGTCCCTAATAACCTCCGCGAGTCCAATTGGGTGGGTGGAACCATCTAATTTGCCTTTAAACAGCCAATTTACCGATTTATAACTTGCACCGATTTCATTAACTCAAGCCTACCACGAAACATCTATGACAACATATATATAATGATCATATATGGTTCCTAATGGCATTATATGACCCCCATATGTATTCCCCAAAATCTCAAGACTTTTTGACACCGTGCCCCGAAACCTCCAAAATTTCTCAAAAAGCGTGGACAGCCTTCAATTTTGGAAATTTTTGACTTTTTTCTCCCAAAAATAAAAATTGCCTAAATGTTTACCATGGTCCTTAATACCCTCCGGTAGTCCAATTGGGTGGGTGGAACCATCCAATTTGCCTTTAAACGATCAATTTACCGGTTTACAACTTGCACTTATTTCATTAACTAAAGCCTACCACGAACATTTATGACAACAAATAATGATCATATACGGTTCCAAACGACATAATTATATTACCCTGAGATGTATTCCCTAAAATCTCAAGGCTTTTCGATACCAGGCCCTAAAACCTTCAAAATTTCTCAAAAAGCGTGGATATTAGCCTTTATTTTTGGAATTTTTAGACTTTTTTCACTCGCAAATAATAATTGCCGAAATGTTTACCATGGTCCTTAATATCCTTCGGGAGTCCAATTGGGAGGGTAGAACCATCCAATTTGCCATTAAACGGTCTATTCACCGGTTTATTACTTACACCGATTTCATTAAATCAAGCCTACCACGAACATTTATGGCAACATTTAATGATCATATATGGTTCCAAACGTCATTATATGACCCCGAGATGTATTCCCTAAAATCTCAAGGCTTTTCGATACCGTACTCCGAAACCTCCAAAATTTCTCAAAAAGCGTGGATATAAGCCTTTAATTTTGGAATTTTTGACTTTTTTTCGCCCGTAAATAAAAATTGCCGAATTTTTACCATGGTCCTTAATACTCTCCGGGAGTCCGATTGGTTGGGTTGAACTATCCAATTTGCCTTTAAACGACCAATTTACCGGTTTACAACTTGCACCGATTTCATTAAATCAATCCTACCACGAACATTTATGACTACATATAATGATCATAAATGGTTCCAAACGGCATATATGACTGTAGACACTTAAAAATGTCTCCCCAAAACCAAACCCGATGATGAACACCTTTCACCGCCATTATTGGTTGGGTTGAGTATTTAATCTTTGGAGTGTTTAAATCCATGTTTCCATTCAATACATTTCATAAACCAATCCAATTCATAGATCATTTCCCTAAACCATAACTTACTTTCCACTTTTCGTGTCCACATCACAAAACCGAGAGAAACTCATTTTGTGTCCCTATAATTTTAATCAAATTATTATTTGGTTGGATAGGCCTTTTAATAAACTTTCCAACAATATATCATAAGCCCAATTCCGATTCAAAACGAAAAAGATATGAGCAAAATACTAAACTCGACCCAAAACCGACACCCTTTCAGTAAAACGGCCATATATTAAAATCTACAAATGATTTTTCCTTGATTCTAATTGGGTTGGAAAGTAGATTTGATAATCTTTCCAATGATATATTATAATTTATATGCCTTATTCCGAGTTACGGGTCAAAAGTTATCGTAGTTTTAAAAACGTGTAAAAAAACTTGAATTACCGCGTAGCAGCAAAATTGTCGCGTCGCGGCAGTATCTGACGTGGCACGGCTGTTAGTGTCGTGTCACGGCAATCTGTACCGTGTCACGGTACACATACCGTGACACGGTTCTTTTTCCATGTCATTTTCGCATTTTTCTAACGCGCTTTTTTACGTAACACGGTGTACTGTACCGTGCCACGGTGGACAATGTCACGTCGCGGTGCCCTGTGTCATGTCACGGTACATGTTCCGTGTCACGGGAATTTCCCTTGTTTTCTCCGCGTACACCTGGAAGCGCTTTATCTTTTTAGGGCTGCTGATTTCCCGTGTCACGCCAAATTATACCTTGTCATGGCATATTTTGCAGTGTCGCGGCATGCTGCTGACGTGTCACGTCATTTATTTTAGGGTTTTATCATTTTAGGGTTCCGTGTGTTCCCTCTACTCATTTTCCCCATAAATACCCCTTCCTTTCTACAGTTCGGGGCACCAAATCATTCTCTCTTCTACACCAAAAACAAAAAAAAAATCATTCTCTCTCTCTCTCATACCCCAAGCCTTAAACCTATATCCCTAATTACATCATTCATTTCTTAAGCACTCCAATGAGTCCATACTTAAATCGAGGTTTCGTCCTTAAACCAAGGCGTGAAATAAAGGTATAATTGACTGAGGGTTTAGACCAAATCAACTCTACTTTTTATTTAATTTAATTGTTTCAATTTGGTTTATATTTTTATTGAAGTTACTAACAATTTATTCATGATGTTGCAATTTAAAGGAGTGCGTGAAATATGATTAATTAATTAATTTAATTAATTATTTTATTTTTATATTGCTAGCATCATGATTAGGTTAATTTATTATGATTTGATTTTACTAACAATTTATTGTTGAATTGCTTCATATATTGATGTTTATTTTATTATATTTATTGATCACCATATTGCATGTTTAAAGGAATATGTAATTGAAAATCACGCCTAATAAGATAATTTGGACAACCGGTTTAGGTTCCTTTTTAATCTTGTTATTAATCGAAGTGATCACTAATATTTTAGAATTATATGGTGCATTAATATTCAACCAATTTAGCGTAATGTTAGTTTGGAGCAACTTGAATCTTTGTTTGCATGCCTTTGAGATCGCGGGAATCACTTTGCACTATAAGAATCGAGTAGAGGCCTATGCGGGCGAAAGTGACTCCATGACTCACTTCGTACCATCATCCCCTATCCTCCTTTCGTGGTTCCGAACCATATGGAGTTAGTAATCTCATGGATTATGAATGGGGTGTAACCTTCATAGGTCAATCGTTGTTGTCTTCGTTGTCCCTTATTCGTGGTTGCCTTAAATGATCCGTGAACAGTTTACAAGTTCCTTAAAAACTTGTTGGCGGCTCCCTACTTTCCTTGTCCCTAATCGTATTATGTCAATTCCCACTTCCTATGAGTGCCATACATATTCACAACATGCTTAACGTAGGCGCACATCAAACGACTCCTACAATGACCCTGAGCTGTATCCCCTAGAATTTCAAGACTTTTCGACACCGGGTCCCGAATCCTCCAAAATTTCTCAAAAAGCGTGGATATTAGCCTTCAATTTTGTAATTTTTGACTTTTTTTGCCCTGTAATAAAAATTACCAAAATATTTACCATGATCCCTAATACCATCCGGAAGTCCCATTGGGTGCGTGAAACCATACAATTTGTCTTTAAACGACCAATTTACAGGTTTACGTACAACTTGCACCGATTTCATCAACTCAAGCCTACCACAAATATTTATGACAACAAATAATGATCATATATCGTTCCAAACGGCATTATATGACCCCAAGATGTATCCCCTAGAATTTCAAGACTTTTCGACACCGGGCCCTGAAACCTCCAAAATTTCTCAAAAAGCGTGGATATTAGTCTTCAATTTTGGAATTTTTTGACTTTTTTTCGCTCGGAAATAAAAATTTCCGAAATGTTTACCATGGTCCCTAATACCCTCCGGCAGTCCAATTGGGTTGGTGGAACCATCTAATTTGCCTTTAAACGGCCAATTTACCGGTTTACAACATGCACGGATTTCATTAACTCATGCGTACTACGAACATTTATGACAACATATAATGATCATAAATGGTTCCCAACAGCATTATATGACCCCGAGATGTATCCCCTAAAATTTAAAGGCTTTTCAACACCGGGCCTCAAAACCTACAAAATTTCTCAAAAACGTGGATCTTAGCCTTCAATTTTGGAATTTTTTTGACTTTTTTTCGCCTGGAAAATAAAATTGCCGAAATGTTTACCATGGTCCCTAACATCCTCTTGGAGTCCAATAGGGTGTGTGGAACCATCCAATTTTCCTTTAAACGGCCAATTTACCGGTTTACAACTTGCACCGATTTATCGGTTTACAACGGCCAATTTAATTAACTTGCACCAAACCCGACTTGAACCGAAATTGAACCTAACCCGTCATAACCTGAATTTAACCCGAATTGTTACTAACCTGACCTGAATTCAGCCTGACTTGTTCCTAACCCGACCCGAATTTAACCCAACCTGTTACAAACCCGACCTGAAATTAACCCGACTTGTTGTTGACCTGACCCAAATTCAACCCGACTTGTTATTGACCCTACCCAAATTTTACCAGACCTATTACTTACCCGACCCAAAAAATTCAACCCGATCTGTTACTAAACCGACTCGAAATTACATGACTTGTTATTGACCTGACCTAAATTCAACCCAAATTGTTCCTGACCCGATTTAGACCACCTTATTATTTTTTTATCAAAGCATTTTGTCTAGGGAGACCAAGCCGGTCCAGGCCAGCAAAAGAAAGGAGCATCATCCTCAAATTTAAGAGTTAAATATAGTATATATTTGTTGTATGGTCAAAGGAGATAATTATCTTCCTAAATTATAGACTATAGTTCCCTAGTATATTGTCATATATATTATAGTCAAAGGAAATAATTAGCTTGATAAAAATGATAATTATCTATTTATAGTTAGTTGAACTCGAATATGACCTGACTTGGAAATGACCCGACAAAATTGTAACCTGCAAATTATTGACTTGAACATAACCCGAATTAAATCCGAGAATGACCCAATTTGGAAATGACCCAACCTGATTATAACCCGCAAATTATTGACTTGAACCGAACCCGACTTGAAAATGACCCGACCTGATTATAATCCGCAAATTATTGACTTGAACCGAACCCGACTCAAACTCGAGAATGACCTGACCTAATTCTAACCCGTAAATTATTGACTTGAACCGAACCCAACTCGAACCCGAGAATTACCTTAACCCGTTTTAACTCGTGAAAACCCGAATTTAACTCGACCTATTGTTCACCCGACCCGAATGTAACCCGATCTATTATTAACCTGACCCAAACCCGATAAGAAGTATGACCCGACGTGACCCGAATCAAGCATGACCCAACCCAAACCCGACCCGCATAGGTTATGGAATTAATCCGAATTGACCCGACCTGAGTTGACCCGACCCACTCTTACCCAACCCGTTTACCCGAATTGACAGCTCTATTTCTGGCTATGCCAAATTTTTCCGAAAAAAAAAAAGATAACCAACCTACCTTTAAAATAAGTTTTTATTTTTATACTTACATACTTCCCACGTCCCTCAATAATAGTCCCTTATGGGAATTTTTCACGGGAAATAATAAACATAAATAAAAAGTAGTAAATTAAAAGTACATTGAAAAGTTAAATTTACATTAAGTATGCAAATAGAGAGAGAAAGTAATAAAAGTATATGAAAAAGCAAAATTTACATGAGAAAGTTAAATTTACACAAATATTGTTGTACATTGGAGGGAATTTTGGTAAAAAAAAATAACATAATGGTACTTGAAAAAAAGCAAATGGGACTATTATTTTAGGACTTAAAATTGGCCATAACATATTATCAATAAGGGACGGAGTAGAGGTGATCAAAGTTAGTCCAGACCGACCCAGCTCGATTATGGACGGGTTTTAGGTAGAATTTTTTGGCCTGAAATCGCGTCGAGCCCGACCCAATTTTTTTTCTTTTTAGCGGATTTGGGAATGCATTTTTATGCAAATTTAGTTGATCTTTTAGGCCCGGCCCGACCATTTTAGGCGGATTTGGGCACAAAAAATTATGGCCCGAAGCTTGGCCCGACCCGGCCCGAGAAGTGGGCTTGTTTTTTTGGCTTCAACCCTGCCCACCCAATGATCACCTCTAGGGCGGAGGGAGTACATTTTAAAACTTGGAAACATAGGTTGTAACCTCAATCCTCAAGTTTATGCACTAAATTCTTATTAATTACTCCGTACTCTATTTGTCTTATAATACAATTACTCTTTGAATTTTTACGCGAGAATTAAGAAACTTATAAATTCCTTAAAATTAATGATTAGAAGTACACATGTGAATGTGGAGTTAGAGAGAGATAGAGAGAAAGAACAAACTAGTTGGAAGTAATTGAAGAGATAGAAAGAAACTGTTTGAAATTTTTTGATGTTAAAAGTAGAGAATGAAAAAATATAACAACTCACCAAAAAGAGAGTAATAATGTCAAAAGTATAACCTTTAAATGGAAAGAGACATTGTATTTTGGTTTACCAAAAAGAAAATGAGACATTGTATCATGAGACAGAGGGAGTACTAAATTATGCCATATACTCCGTAACATGTTATACTTCTAATGTGTGTGAGTGTGTGTGGTTTTTTGTTTTTTTTTTGTTTTTGTGTGTGTGTGTGTGTGTGTGTGTGTGTGTGTGTGTGTGTGTGTGTGTGTGTGTGTGTGTGTGTGTGTGTGTGTGTGTGTGTGTGTGTGTGTGTGTGTGTGTGTGTGTGTGTGTGTGTGTGTGTGTGTGTGTGTGAAACTAGTGTATAAATGCTAGGGTGAGCATAACAGGGTATCCTGTTAAAATTCCTGGAACCGCAACTGGTTCCTCTAAATTGGGAATCGAAATCGGAACAAACCGAAACCTGTTGAACAAGTTCCTGGAAATTGGGTACCCTATTTTGTAATATATTTAAAAAAAATTTTTGCGGGTTTTCGTATAAATAACTAGATGGTTACTAATTTATAATGTTTATAACTTACAAATAAAACAAATTAATAGTCATTGTTGAAAAAATTTAATACATATATTTATAATTTTAATTTTGATATTTATTAATTAAAAACTAGTATAGAATTGGTGAAAATTTTGAACTTATGTGATATGTTTATCAGGTTACAGGATACCCTACAGGTTGTGGTTCCAAAAAAATAGAGAACCTGAACCAAAACCTGATACAATAGGTTCCCATTTTGCTACCAGAAACCGGAATCTATTCTACAGATTCTGTTTTCGAAACCTGCGGTTTCTAACATGTTCCGGTTCCAAATCAGGGTATCCTAATTTTTTTTTCTCACCCCTAATAAATGCTTATCAATTATCATGCATGCAATAATATATTGGTCCAAAATTTAACTTTATAACAAGGGTTATTAGCTTAGTCTTATGGCCTGTTCACATTAACAGAAATGAGCTGAACTGAACTGAACTGAACTGATTGGAGTGGAGCTGAACTGAACTGAACTGATTGGAGCGGAGCTGAACTGAACTGAACTGAGTTTAAATGAATATTTTATGAGAAAGAGAAATTAAGAGCTAAACTGAACTGATTGGAGCTGAACTGAACTGAACTGAATTGAAATCAAGTAAATGTGCACCATTTCGTTGTTGTATTGATGTGAGTCAATATTTTACCTTTTTTTACCTATTTAAATAAGTTGATATACTAAATACTATCTCCGGTCCAAATTACTCAGAACTTTGGAGTAGTTTGCGGAGGCCGAGGCAAAATTTCCTAAGCATAATTATTAAAAGATAAGGGTATACATTTAAGTATTAATCAAGTAATTAAAAAAAAAACAACAAATTCAACCCAATTTTAAAATAAGAAACCCACAACCACCAACCCAGCCACGACCACCGAACCACCGACACCGACCACGACCACTAACCTACGACCACACCCAGCCACGACTACCAACCCAGCACATCGACACAACCAACCCAGCAAACCCGACACACCGACAACGAAACCAGCAACCCAGCAAACCGAAACCCCAAACCCCAACCCACCGATTTAAAACCCACAAGGCAACCGATCTTAGACCACGATGTCGTCGATCCCTGCCGATCTTAAACCACAAGGAAGGAGAGGAGAGAGAAAACTCATTCTCTTTATTATTACCGACGAACCTCGCCGCTCTTAACACCACAAAGCCACCATGAAAACGGGATTGGAGGAGGAGAGATAAAATTAAAGGGGATGAGGGTTTAATTAATTAAGCTTGGGGTTTAATCTAATGAAATCAGATTTGTAATTTAATAAGGTTGTTTAAAAAAAAAAAGTAAGGGTACATTGGTCAATTACCGCCCAAAAGTTTACTAAAAAGGGAAGAAATGGGAAATTTGCGAGTAATGTGGACCGACCCAAAAGGGAAATAGTTGCGAGTAATTTGGACCGAAGGTAGTACAATTTGTTTATTTATTTTAAATTATAGGACTTGTTCTCTTCAATTTATTTCAGCTACTTATTAGTTTTTATTATCATGTTAGCGGAATCGTGGGCACTTTTTTTTTATTATTATTATTATGTTAAATATTGATAAATGGGCCTGGACCACACCCGTCACAACCGTTCACTTTACATGACTAAGGGCTTGTTCATATTTACTTATTTCCAGTTCAGTTCAGTTCAGTTCAGCTCTAATCAGTTCAGTTCAGCTCTAATCAGTTCAGTTCAATTCAGCTCAGTTGTTATTTTTTTTGTTTTAGATGTTTTAGCATATTACAACAACGACAATAATAATAATAATAATAATAATAATAATAATAATAATAATAACAATAATAATAATAATAACAACAACAACAATAACAACAACAACAACAACAACAACAACAACAACAACAACAATAATAATTATTATTATTATTATTATTATTTTAAATTATATTCGTCGTTCAAAATGGTCACGTGTTTTTTTTATAGTTGAACTCATTGACAAAATGAGAGTACTACACAACAGTTACTAGCTTTCATAATCGGTTAGTTCTTCGTCTTCTTCTTCTTCATTAAGTTGCTTCATTACCTCGGCATTCTACACAGTTATTTTTAAAACACTTTTATATTTTTCACAATCCACTATATATAGGCCCTAAGAAGGTTCCACCTCAAAACTATATGACAACGAGAGGAGTAGCCCCTTAGCCTTATAAAGTGGAAACAATTATCCTCTTTCTTCAATGTGGGATACACATCCCAATACTAACTCACTTATACACTCAACCAATGTGGGACAACACACCACTGAAATTAATTTTACTGAACTGAAATTATTTTAATTGATTCTCTATTATATTTAATCTTTACAATTACTGATTTTTACTTAATATTATTTTTGTAAGGTGAAGTGAACAAAATCTTAATCAGCTAACACAATACAATTTTATCAAAGTAGGTTTTTTTTTTTTTTGGCAAACAATTTGATCTAAGTTTATCTTTAATATGCCATTATTAAACGGACGGTTCAACCCAGAAAACCATTGATGAATTCGTTCAGTAAGACCCTTATCCATTGAATGGCCTTCAAGGTTGATAGGAATTTAATATGGATCATGAGCAAACATGTTAAGAAAAGTTTCAACATCTATACTATATGCATTGAATACATTCTTTCTACATTGTAACTTTCTGAGGAAGGAGGCTAAATTTTCTATTGAAGCCTCAAACTTCCAAACAATTTCTGTATCCCTATGAGGCTATGAGGATAATTCATTGATAGAAAGAATTTTTCGGGAGAATTTAACATTTACATTAGACCAAGGAATTTGATGAGAGAAGAGGGGGGTACCGGGGTATAGGAAAGAAAAATAAGAAAAAGAAAATTTGATTCCTAACTCTTCTGCCTCCTGATCTTGAGATATATCAACTGACAACAGAATGTTGTATTTGATTCGGTAGTGTCTGTGGTTTCTTCCTAAAAGCATGCTTCCTACAATGTTCAAAGATGCTGTCGTAAATCAAATCAAATTGGACCCCTGCTCTCTCCCGGTTGATAATGAACAGAATGTGGTCTCCTTCAACGACTTTGTAATACCTGCACATATTTATTTTATGCAAGAAACCTGGTTAGACATACTAGAGATACATGGATACTAATAATCACACAGAAACATTGCTCAAGTTCTGTATCCCAGGAATATAGCACCATTGAGAGAAGATCTATCAAAATTTGACAAAAAAAAAAGTTTACTACATCAGTGAAAAAATGGATAGACCAGAATATCAGCTAGAAACAACCTAGCCCCAAAACCGAAATTACCTAACTTACTGCGATATTTTCTGCATTATTGACAATATTATACTTGGGAGTATTATATAATGTAACTATGACAATAAAGTTTTATTCCGCGCATTGTGTTGGATGGCTAACACTTAGCAACATATCTAACCCCAATACCTCAGTCAGAGCAACATAGCTGAACATGCACCAACGGTATTTCTAGTGGATGTCAACATAGTCTTCGAGGCAGTATCCAAAACACTGTACAAAATTCTGTCTACAACTCTACATCCTTTGTCTTCTGTCCTTGTGACTCTCTCTACAACTAATGAACTACAATATTTGGTAACTGTCACATGGTATTCGGGTAAGAAATGTTCAGAGCCTCTATTATTCAGAGAAGTTCTGGCAGAACTGTGGAAATCATCGTACAGCACACAACCTTACATCATCTAGTGGCCTTCTAATATATAACATTATCTTCTGAACCCATCGCTCAATAATTTTACCAGCAACAGGTAGGGTCTACAAGAATGAATCCTGAAACTTTCCGTCTTTCTGTTAGTTCTTTCATGTTAGATCTTTGTCCGTATATCCATTAAAACATATCGTGCTTAATGACAAGGTCTTGACTCTTAAGAGTTGCGGATGACAGAGCAATTGACAATAATTTTAAGACAATAATTGTGATTACTAATTTGTTCCTACAATTTGAAATAATATAAAAAAACCAAAGATCAATATCATAGAATACGGTTGGCAAACTTGCTATGCATTTAACTCAGATAAGGGAAGTACAACATTTAACATACCAGATACCAGGTTGCAATGGCCGGCAATCTTTATCATTTGTGACAAGACAGTGGGGATGTTCGATAGGAAATCGAGGATACATCATGGATATTGTGTTGAGTGCCCCATCATTGTCCCACCAATCTTCATCCCTGTAACAAGTAAAGGATTATTTTCCTGTCTTACTCAAAAATGAAAACAGGAAGAACCATTGCAAGAAAGTTAAAATTAAAAGTGCTATTTGGCGCATTAGAAGGCTATTTTCTTCCTAGTAGGAGACACAAAGCTATTACAAAAACTAGCATACAACAGTAAAAGAGATGCTTCGAACCTAGAACCAAAACATTCGTGATCTCGGTCAAAAAATTTGCAAGCAAGAAAAAAAAAGAGTATTATCTATGATCTAATAAAGTTGTTGATTTTACATTACCATTTCATTCCAGCTAGATAGATTAAAGGTTCTCACAGAATAGTCCTCTATGGAATTTTCATCAAAGGAAACATGGTATGCACTATCAAATGAAAAGGGTCAAAATTCTCATCTAATGCTAGCTAGAAGAGTTTGAATAATACAAATATCAAGTTACTAATTCCACAAAACTGCATATTTGCTCCCACCATTGACTAGTTGTAAAAGCATCTTGCACATCGTCATATAAAAATGTGAAATTAAGGAACCGGGTCAAGACCAGACTTGAGATCTCAGAGACTTGGGATCTCAAATTTTATGCAAGCCAATAGACTAACAAAACAACCAAAGTGTAAATGTAATACCTGTAGCCTTTATAAGGGGGAGGTAAATCAGAAGGGTGGCGCCACATGCACATCTGCAACACTCTGACAAAGAGCAGAGGATGAATCCCAAGTACACCGGAAGGAACCGTGAAACCAAAGAGCTGTCGGGTTCGCTTCGTAGCATAACTGAAATAATATGTATCAGGGAAAGTTTGTAAATGGGAGTTAAGTCGCATTGATCCTTGAATTGTTAGGTCAGGGAGGATCCAATCTCCTGACGCAAATGGACCAGCATTCCCTAAGAGATGGTCTACTAAGCCCCATACACCAATCTTCCTCCATGACATATTGAAGTGGTCAAATCCAAAATTGTAATAGGATTTTAACCAAGGAATATCGAACCAATCGTATATAATAACTCCCAATCGACAAAGCTGAAGCAAACATACGGGTTTCAAGGTCATTCCATCCTCTGGCCTGTAATCAATTATGTAAATGATAATTATAAGCTTTAAAGAGATTTTAAGAACAGAAGCATCATAGTAAGCAATCGACTACTTCTAGGACCCCACCAGATTATGTCATTCGGTCTAACAAAGACAGCAATTACAAACAATCAATGGCAAAGAAGGAACTAGAGTGACAATGACATTTCTTAATTATCAGGTGGATAAGAAGCAAAGTTTTCCAGCTCAAAGCAACAACATCAAACATGAAATAGCATTTCAACTCCTAACCAACTCGTTCTAAATAAAAACTAAATACCGCCTTAATCAATTGAAAGCATCTCACAGCTACTAACACATATGGAGTATATCTACACATCCATCACCACTAATCCATTATAACACACAAATCTTCTTTACTTAGTTCTGCATTTCAACTGATACACAACATAAGGAAATAAAAGGAACTTACTGCATCCCATCAAAATAAGTTCTAGTGGTCCCATTGAATGCTCCAGATAAAGATGTTATGCTCAACACCCAATTTGGAGAAGTGTCATGACCTTTAAATGCCTGCATACAAAGACATCACTATATCAAAATCATACGAAATATTGAGCATCAATTTCATTCTATGCAAACCACGAATGATCCAAACCTTATCCGCAAGCATTTGCTGCAAAACACGAACAGCCTGAGCTCCGGCTGAATGCCCCACAAAGTGTATAGGATGATCCTCATCCCATTCAGGGTAATGACCTACATATATACAAAAAATGAATCATAATTAGAAATTCATCACAATCCCATTTTATAGTAATCCTTTATTAATCATCATATTAATAAACAGATGACACTAACATATACATTAATTAAAAGACAATTGTTTTTAATAATCCCGGAAACCTTGTTCATAAATTCTTCCAAATTGCGAATGTCCACATGATTTGCTGTGTTCTTCACCATAATCAACCTGACCCCCTTTCAAGTAATAGAACAATTCCCGCGCCCTGAAAATCAATTACCCCAAAAAACCCTTTAAAATCGTACATTCATACTTCAAATTTTTCCCAAATTAAAAAATTTAATAAACCAATTAATTAAAAATACAAACCTATCATATATGCTGGTTAAAGAACCCAAATCAGGCACCAAAACTCTCTCATCCTTCTTCTCTGCTCCAGCAAAATAAGATAATCCTCCCAATTTCTGGAAGAAAAAGAAAAAAAACACCAAATACCCAGATAAAAATTAATGCTAATAATGGCAAAAATTATATGAAAAAAAAAATAGAAAATTAATGACTTACCCCTTGACCAAATCCAAAAATTCCATGAACCAAAACAATGGGAGGCAAATCATCAACAGAGGAAGGATGAACATCATCTTCTTTAACCTCAACAATGCTATTTTCATTGATATTGTTGTTGGGTTTGAAATAATCACATAAAACTTGGGACAAATCATATGCAACAGCTGTGCTAAAAATGTAAAACCCATAAAATAAATGAACCCATGAACTTACAAATAGCTCCACTAATTGCATAGAATTTAACCATAATCTCATCATATTTTTTTTTCCAATTTTTTGTTTTTTCTTTTGTTTGATTATTATTATCCCCTCAAATGAGTCAAATCCCAATAAATTTGAGGGGATAATCCAAACCAAATACCCCTTTTGTTTTCTTCTTTCTCTCACCTCAAATCAAGCTCTAAAAACTTCAAATTTCTCAAAAAGAACACTAATTTGTTCAAATGTTGGTGGAAAATTCTCAAGAACAATAAAATGTTCAAATTTGAAAAAGGAAAGAGAAAATTGGAGTTAGGAAAATGAAATTAAAATGGGGAAATTGTTAATGATTCCCTCTAATTGCTAATTTCTTTTGTTGTTGTAAAGGGTTGTTTGGTGCTTTTGGTGTGAAAGAAGGGGCTATAGTTTTTTTGACATACCCCAACCTCACAAGTTTAACACAAGGCAACCAACAACCAAACACTGGTCTATATTAGAAGAACCTGGGTTTTTTTTAACTAGTCATACGTGGCATCTTTTTATTTGTTTGTATAAACTGCATGATTCTTCATGGTGGGGTATACTATCAACTGACGTAGGTCCTGTTTGGCAAAAGTAGCGGTAGCGGATAACTTTTAGCGGTGGAGTAGCGGGTACCTTTTAAGGTAGCGAGTAGCGGTCAATTAATAATGGGTAGAGGTTAGCTGTCAAAGTAACGGTTAATAGCATGAGTGTTTGGCAAAAGTAGCGGTTGCAATACCAAAATATATCAAAATTTATATAAATATTGTTTTAAAAGTAAAAAAAAATTCCAAACACTACTCGCTACTTCTAAACGCTACTATTTTTAACGTTTGAGAAAAGCTACCTAAACGCTACCTCTAGCGCTAACCGCTACTAGAATCGCTACCTTGCCAAACACTCTTAATTTTTTTCTAATAGTGTTTTGAGTGGTCAAAACGCTAACCGTTACCTCAAACGCTAGCACCACACAGGGCCGTAGAGCACAAGTGGACACACTATGATTTTGCGCTTTTACGGGTGACAGTTCTGATCAATGGGTCGGGTTTGGATTTTATTTTGGATTGTGAAAATATAAAAGTGGACCGTTCATATTCAATCTCACATTAAATCTTATATTCTATTTTAGGTCTGGGTAGATAAAATAACAACTGTTATTTAGCCATCAAATGTTAAATATTAGCCGATTTGGATTATATTGATACGATAAATCTTTTAATTTGGATTCAAACAATTAAGGTAATATATAAACAACGTGTCGATAATTCAAGCAAAATAAACTCGTACTCCCATAGATTCATTATCTTTTATTAAAAATAATAATTAATTTGTTATAGAAACTATTTGTATTATGCAAGTACTAGTTCTATGTGGTGGTCATGAAATGATGGATGGATAATACTAGCTGGTAGGTAGAAAGAGATTATTCAGTGGGGTGAGAGATTCTAGGAGTTTCGTTAACACGAAAAATATGGGCTGGAACTAGGCTGGAAGGTTCTCTACTCTCTAGCATACACAATTCTCCTCCCTACAAACCAAATTACTCCTTACTGTATTAATTACTCCTAATACTCTTCAACCTTTTTTTTTTTTTAAGAGAAAACAAAAACAGTACTCTTTAACCTTATCCTTTAAATGTAGACAATACCAAAATTAACAATGGTATCCCGTACTACGAGTAATTGTCTTCTTCAATGTAGGACTCAATAGCCCTCTATAGTATAGGTCGTGTTTGGTGAAATGCTTAAAGGTGAGTCTGAATGTCTTATTATTTTAGCTGATTTTGACTAACTGATCATATAAACTAATAATTTAACTAATTTATTTGATTAGTTGATTGTAAAAAGTGTTTGAGCTGATTGTTTAAAGTTATTTGAGTATGTAAAATGACCAATAAGCTAATTGAGAGGATAAGTAGTTGTGATTAGATATTAATTTAAATGGGGGTTTAAATGTCATTTCACCGTAAGATATTGAATAAGCTAATTAAAAAGACTCTTAAATTTGAAAAAGAGCTTCTTTAGTGGAATAAGTTATTTAAATAAGTTTTCCACTAAACACCTTCAATTAGCTTATTTAATAGTCAATAAGCTAATGTTGGTCAAATAAGTTAGTTACCAAACACAGCCTAAGTATACTCGTTTATTAAGAATTGGTTCGTGGGCCTCGTGACCTAGCAACTTCTTTATTTTTGTTCTTGTAGGAGTCCATAATGTATTTTATTTTATTTTTTTAAGAAAGAGAACTTTATAAATAAAGAGCTAATATTTTAAAATGTACTTGTGTCTTACAAGTGATTTATTAATAAACAAAAATTGAAATTAATAATCTCACCTTTGTCATTTATGCTCAAAATAATCCTACATTTTTGAAATATAAAAATAATCTTATCTTTACCACCCATCCTTTTTACTTGTAACCTATTTATCAGGTGTTTTTTTTCGTACATATCTCCTTCTACCCCCATATTTCCAACTCATTTCAATGGTAACCCACCATAAAAACCACCCAGAACTCCATTACTACCATCATTATTAGACCTCCATATAATCACCACCAGACCCATACTTGAAATTGCACCCTAAGAGCAAGTTTAGTCCCAAGTCTTAAAACTTGGGGTGACATCATCATTTTAAGTCTTAAGACTTATGCTTAAGACTTTTTTCATTTTTCTTCAAAAATCTCAAGCAAGTCTCAAATTGAGTCTTGAAATTTCAATACTCAACTTAAGACTTGAGATTGGGACACACTACTCCCACCTCACTTTTATTTTTATTATCCTTTTTTTTTCTTACACTTTTCTACATATAATATGTCAAATATTTAAGTCTTAGGACTAAAGTGATAAATATGTGTAAGTCTTAGTGAGTCTTAACAAGAATTTGATGACATCATTTTCAATAGGGACCACAAAAAATGATGTCAAATCCAAGTCTTGGGGCTAAACTTGCTCTGACCCGAAACTCCTAACCATATCCCTAGCTCACCTGACTTGTAATTGCAATTGCACCCGCGCCTAGCCATCGTGCCCCCTAAACCCGACACCCTCACCACTCACCTGACTTGTAATTGCAATTGCACCCACGCCTAGCCATCGTGCCCCCTAAACCCGACACCCTCACCACTCACCTGACTTGTAATTGCAATTGCACCCACGCCTAGCCATCGTGCCCCCTAAACCCGACACCCTCACCACCCACGAAACCCCCTACCAAATACAAATTTAAGTGTTTTTTTAATCTACTAGTACTACCATAAGCAAAGACAACAACATTGCACCCATGAAAAATCCCAAGATTCAATGACTTAACTTCTTTTTTAAAGAATACATATTCCCTCCGTCCCATTATTTCATGCCTATTTCTTAAAAACACGGTAATTTAGGACATTGGTGGAATTAGAGAAATATTTAATTTGAATGATAAAAAGTAGAGAATATTGTATATTTGTATGAGAATAATAAAAGATAAAGAGTATTGTATTAAAAAAAAAAAGATAAAAGTAATGATTTTTTTGAATATATGTGTATTTTGTATGGAAAAGATAAAAAGTAACTAATAATTATGTGCTATTTTTAGAAACAAGCACAACATTTTGGGACACCCAAAAAGAAATACAGACACAAAATAATGGAATAATGGAGGGAGTATAAGATTATCATCTTCTTCCCCACAAAAAATCTATCCAATTTGTACCATTCTTGTCTACTTAACATATAATTTCAAGAATTATAACTTTATAAAATTCAATACCTCCCGTAGGGGGTGGCAATATCATCCAAACTCGATGGATAACCATCCACCCGATCCAAATAAATGGATGAAAACCCGAACTTTAACGGGGTGACCACAGGTGAAAAAAGGAGATTGGCACCGAGCTAAAGCCACCGGTTTTTAAAAACCGGTGGGGAAAATAGGCGGGATTTTGAGGGGTGGTTTTTGCCACTGGTTCAAACCGAACCGGTGGGAAAAACCATTTTCCCCACAGGTTCAGTTCAAACCGGTGGCTTTTCATTTTAAAAAAACCCTCCATTTATACCTTAACCCTACCTCATTTGCCTCCTTCACCCGTCCTCTTCTCTTTTTCTAATCACCCTAAGAGCTGCATATGCTCTCTGGTCTCACCACCCCCACCACCACGAAGACCACTCCGTCTCCTTCTCCTTCTCTTTGTCTCCTTCTCATGTTCTTCTCTTTCGTTTCCATCGAGGTTAGGGTTTTAATTCGATTTTTCTTTTTCTTTTTTTTTTTTTGAAACAATAGATTTTTCTTATTTTGATTTTCTGGTTTTGATTTTTCTGATTTTTTTTGGGGATTTCTGGGTTTATTTTAATCGATTTTTTTTTTATTTTAATTCAATTTTTCTGCGTTTAATCAATCGATTTAAATCAATTTTTGGATTTTAATTCGATTTTTCTGGTTTAATTAATTGATTTTTTTTTGTACAAGCATGCGTTTTTTTGGGTTTGTTGGATTTATATTTGGGTTTATATTTAGAGTATTCTGGTTTTTTTTTCGTTTTTGATTTTTCTGGTTTTTTTTCGGGGATATCTAGATTTCGATTTTGATTTTTCTGGTTTTAAATACTCTGGGTTTTTTTCGCTTTTTTTTTGAAGTTTTAATAATTTCTGGGTTTTTTTTTTTGTGTTTTAATAATTTATGGGTTTTTTTTGCATGTTTTTATGAGATTTAATAATTTCTGGGTTTTTTTATGTAGGTGTTAATTGATGCAACAAGATTCAAGACTTTGATTTTGGTGGATTTTTTTTTTTGTATTGTACAATAACAATTTAACGTTTGTATTGTAATTCATTGTAATATTTGATTTTTTTTTTGTATTGTACAAAACAAATTACTTGTTGAATATAATGTGAGAAATTGCGCTTTTGTTATATTGATTGTGATGTTTGGTTTGTAATTTACATGGTTTTTTTATATTATTTTTATTATAATTGCAGAAAAAAAAAATTATATACATGTTATTGCACCGGTTAACCGGTGGCATTTATTTTAAATATTTTAAAAAAAAAAACGGGTACCATAAACGGTGGCAATACTATTGCCACTGGTTTTGAACCGGTGACTTTTTAATTGAGTATTGCCACCCCCATAAATTCAGCGGTCAAAATCGGTGGCTTATGGGGGGTTTGAACCGGTACCTAATTCGTATTTTCTACTAGTGGACGGATGGATGATAGATGAGTCGGGTGACGGATCGGGTCGGATTCGGGTGATGATACATCCAAACTATCACCTAATCCATCTATATATGTATGTATATATATAGTTTAGAACATGTGAGTAAAAATTTAGTATATATATAAAGTTTAGAACATGTGAGTAAAAATTTAGAACATACGAGTAATAATTTAGAACATCTATGTGAGTAATATGTTTGGAACATTTGATTTAAGAATTAGAACAAGTTATTAAAAATTTATAAAATCTGCTTTATGAAATTTTAAACATATGAGTAAAATTTAGAACATCTGATTTAAGATTAGGAACATGTGATTAAAAATTTAGAACAAACTGATATAGAATATAGAAAGTGTGAGTAAAAAATTTAGAACATACGAGTAAAAAAATAGAACATACGCTTTAAAATCTGGAACATATAATTAAAAATCTTAGAACACACATTTTAAAATTTAGAACATAAAGAGTGTTCTCACATAAGAAAAATTCTCACGAAAGCCTCCCCCTATATATATATATATTAATAATATAATAATGGCTATTTGCAAGGTTTAGGAAGTAACATGTGCCTTTAAGTTAGTAAAATGAAGCAAGTATTAGAAAGATGTATGTATCAAATCAAAGCTTTATCTTAATAATGAAAGTGCAGAGTTGTATTTTATTTCACCCGAATCATCATCCGTTTCATCCATGGATAGTGGATGGATTGGATGTGGATGAAGGTAAATTAGGTGGATGGATGGATGGATTGGGTGATGGATGGATCGTTGGTGGATGGAGGCGAATGAAGCATCACCCGATCCGATCCACCTACGATTCATTGTCATCCCTAACCTCTAGCCTACCATCTACGAACCCCCCCCCCCCCCAAAAAAAACCCAAAATTCGACCTCCCAACCACCCTAAAACACGAACCGACCACCTCACCCTTAATTCGAAACACAGCCTCACCCAAACGAAAAAACCATCAACCCATATTCGAAACCCAACCGACCCCCATACAAAACCCATATACCCCAATATCAAACGACATGAACATTACAACTATTAGTGGTTGACGGTGGGGAGGGGGAGTGTTGTTCATCGGGAAGTGGCAGGGGGATGCTCCAATTGGTGTTACTTTGGTGTGGGATTGTGGTAAGGGGGCTGGATTGTTAATTTTTGTTTTCTAATAATTTAAAAATTAAGAAGAAAAAAAAAGGTTCATATAGTAGATCTATATGGTGCACCCGGTACTACTAAAAAAGGCGGAAAACATACTAGTGTTTAGTACTAAAAAACATACATGCATGTGTTTGACAAAAGAACATGTTTTTATTTGATAAAAACATAAAATATTTACAAAAAGAGCATGATAATATATTAATGAACATGCTTTTTTTTTTTTTCTTCATAATTTAGTTGAATTTAACATTTTTATGTACATACACTAAAGAATACATAGTATAATGTTAAAGAACATATAGTTCTAACTCAGAGAACATAATAATGATCTAACTCAAAAACAAATTATGCTCGCGTTGTCTATAGTAGGGTTTTTTTTTTTTTTTTTTTTTCGCCCATATTCTTTAAAATATGCATGATGTTCTTTTCAGATATACCATGCGGTGCACCAAAGTGTACCATGGTGCACCTAAGTGTACCATGGTGCACCTAAGTGTACCATAAAAACTTCAATCATAAGGTTACACGTGACTAGTAATCTTTTTCACCAAATTACCAACTTCATTATTCGGTTAAAGGCTTGTTTTATGAAGATGGTGTTAAAAGGTCGGATTGTTTTCAGATTTTGAATAGGTGGAATTGTTTTGAGCAGAAATAATAAATGTGAGATTATTAATTTCCTATCAATAATCGCATGAGAGCAAAAAAATGTAAGAGTATTTGATTATCACTTTATTTTCTTAGCTTGTACGTGATGCTTAGGCTTTGTTTAGTTCATTTTATTTTTACTTATTGAAGAAAAAATAAGTTCAGATCAAATCATCGTTTTATGTGCAATTTTTTATCGTTAAATATCTTTAATTTCGTAATAAAAAAATTTATGAAAACTACATATTAATAAAATACACATTATTACAAATCTAACAAGATCTCACTTGATATATTTTAAGATCAGATCAGACCAGATGAGATAAGCAAAAATCAAGTGAACTAAACAGTGTCTTAGTTGCGAACATACTAATTTGAGTGATGAGTATCTTTTAAAAGCTAACACCTTAGATGTGAGAGCATTCTTGAGTAGAGGTGTCAATTCAGATGATCGGATCTGATGAGGTCAGGTCAGGTCTAGTCAATTCTTAAAGTTAAGTCATACTAAATTATTATGTCCACGCGAATCTAAATCTAAATTGGATATTTTTCGGGTTGATTTCGAATCGAATCGGGTTAGGTGTGCTTTTGAAAACTCTATTCTCGAGCAAGGAAGTTAAATATAGTTATATAAATACAATATGCGATGCAGGTAAGACAATTAGCAAAGATAATACAGTAACAAACTAACACTTATATTATGTTAGATGACTAACATACAAGGTTGGTGAATTACTCCACTCATCATTTGATTTTAGAATGAACTCATATGGAAATAATATGTGATCAGACGCTCCACCAATCCTATTATAAGGCTTAATTTTGATATGAGTTCATATAATTACATACAATTTTGATATATTCCATAAAAAATAATAATAAATAAATAAATAAATAAATAAAAGGGAAAGTCACGCGCCACCGACCATCGTGGGAGAGGAATGGGTTAATGAATTTTCAAATTTTCATTCATTCATTCAGCTTATAATTGCACATGGGAGTTGCTAAAATACTTCGCCATTATTCCCAAATTGGCAACAGGCAACAGGCAACTCGACTCGCTCTGCCTAATATTGTAACTTCTTACCCAAAAATAACATGAATATTAATGGAAGTAATATTGTCATTCTTACGTTGGATTTGGACCACATTTACATTTTATTCAAATCTTCTCCATAAGACAAAGAAAAATAAATTAATAATGCACTAGTCAAATTAAAATTTCATCTTTTAATCTAAATGTTATTTAACTACCATTAATTAATTACATTTCTTATTACAACTACTTGTATATAGAGTACTTCATAGTGTTCATGTTTGCTAAATAAAAAATGTAAACATTTATTAGGTTGTTGGGATATTTTAATTTATTAGTCTGAACTCCAAATATTTTTATTTCAATTTTCCATAATACATTCAAGTATTCAACTATTTATATCGCGACATTATTTGACAAGTTTGCTAGTTCAATTAGAAGTCTTATTGTGTAAATTTGTTGTATGTATCACTTGTATAGACTATCTTATTAGTTGATTTTTAATTTTGTTTTAATTACTTTTCAAGTCAATGATCTTTTCTTAATTATTGTATGTATTTATATATATATTTTTTTTTGAAAGAATTAGTTGCTTGTTGAATTGTTGTTAACCGACAAAAACATCTCATGTAATTTTTAACTGAAAAACTCAGTCATTTAATTTGACAAATCATTTACCAGAGATAATGATATAGGATGATTAGATGGCCTGGTTAAAAATATGTATTTCGTACCAGCCACCATAAACGGCCATTTATGAAAAATCGAAAATCATTATAGAGACAAAACATGCTTAACAGTTAACATAGGAAAACCTGAAAATACAAATATATATATACAAAACACAAGCTACGCAACTACACAAAAGAAAAACAAAATATTTGATTTGCTCTAATCTTTACTCCGTATTTTTTTATGTTTGAATCCATAAAAAAATCGAGTAAAAAAATACAAATATATTTTAGGAAAGGCAGAAATGCAATAGGATACGTTATTCATAGTAGGTAACGTACTACAAAATAAAGCATTAGTAGGTAATCTAAATGTTACTCCGTACAAGCAAAAGATCATTCACTACAACATTATTTTTGTTTTTGGTGCAATATACTCTATCTTTTTTTATATTATCGTGATCATATAATTCATGTGCACTTTCGCATGACATAAATGCCTTTACTTTACGCCTTCGCTTACTGCTTACTCTAGCCAACAGAAATTGTTGTTTTATTTCATGCATGTTGTAACAATAATAATACATGGTAATATGGATAAAGATATATAAGGGCGGCATATAAGAAGCTAAATATGAAAAGAATTGAAAATAAATAAATATTTATTACACTAATTTTTTCGTGAATTGTTGATAAATTCTCAACTTAATACTAAAAAAGAAAGTATATTAAATGCTTATATGTAACCCTTAGGGTTGCATATAGCATTACCCTAATAATATTTGACAGATTTTGAATACTACCTCCGTTACATATAATTTGCAACGATTTGACATAAATTAAAGAGAAAAATGTTTAATCGTAACAAATAATATGTAACGGAGGTAGTATGTAGGTTGTATTATCAATCTCTCTTTATTTAAGGTAGATCTTTCAATTCATGATACTTATAATATGCCTAGGAATTTGTAATCAGCTGATCCGAATTTTTAATTTACCCTAGTCGATCTTGTTGAATTTGGATCTAAGTTGCGCACAACTTGATCGATGGCTTTGGTATTAGCCAAATTTGTGGATCTAGGAGATGAACTACTTGCTGCCGGCTGCTTCCTAGTCTCTACGCTAAGTTATGATTCAATGAATAATAACTTACGACAATATCATTGGATTGTTTAGACACGCATATATGTTCATTTGTGTTATGGAATATACAACACATTTTTTTTCACCGACTCAATAAATTTATTATACGAATTGAAGTATGTATTCCACACATGTTTTAACATTAAGAGTACAAAGATTGAGTAAAATGTGGCATATTTAATTATATAAATGTATATTAAAAATTAAAACAATACAGACGGTAAAAGTTTACCTTCTTTTTAAAATAAAAAATAAAAAAAATTACAGAGTGTGTGTATAATTTGAATTGGTGGAGTGATCACAAAAACATTTTTTTTATAATATATGTGAACCTTTTTTCTAATTAATGCTATACATAAATATGACATTAAACATAATTAATAACAAGATATCAAATTTTTTATTGGAATATAATTTATAGGAAAATTTGCGAGAAACGTCCTTTAATTTTAAGTGTCCGACCTTGTGAGAAAGGCCCTTATATATATATAGGAAAATTTGCGAGAAACGTCCTTTAAAAATTAAGTGGTCACATGCATTTATTTGGCCGGAAAAATTTTAATCAACCCCGAAGTTTGGTCAATTGATGGTGTTAAAGCTCAAGAAGAACTCTTTTGATCTCACTTTTGTGGATAGTGTTCTAGAAGATATCATTGCTACTAGCTCTCTTTTTTCGTATGTTTTTTGGTCTCATGTAAAGCGAGATGGTAATTTCGTAGCTCACCACCTTGCTAGGTTAGTGCCACTAGGTGTTGAACAATGTTGGGTAAACCATGCTCCAAGTGAGGTTACCCCGTATGTGTTTGCTGACTCTCTTATGATTTAATAATAACGCACTAACCATTCTTCAAAAAAAAAAAAAAAAAAAAATTATATTATTAGTCCTTAAACGTGTCTTAAGCATTCTAATTTTCAATTAAGTTTAATAATACGTGCAAGGTAATCAAACTAGAGCATCTATCGCAACTTTGTCATCATATTTTTTTATTGATCACATGAATATTACAATACCGACCAAATTCAATCTAAATGCACTGTTAAGCTCCACTTCTCACATCTAACACCCATATATTATGTAATGATATCGTTACCAATCAATCTATTATGTATAAACTTGTGGCTATGCTACAGGCACATTGCACAACTAAAACTTAACTTTCAAACATTTGGTTTTTTTTTTTTTTTTTTCCTTTGTGTCACGCTGGCTCCGATACCATATTAGAGGACCAACTCAACCAAAAATTTAACCTTATGGTTGAGGCCCAGGAATATGTTTATACTTTATCAATTATTATTATTATTATTATTATTATTATTATTATTATTATTATTATTATTATTATTATTATTATTATTATTTATTTATTTATTTATTTATTTTTTATAAACTCCTACCTTATTAAAAGGTTAATAAAATGCTTATGAATAATGTTACGTCAACTATATATATCTTAAAATGTTTATTTACATAAATACCCCTATTTATGCATGTAAATCGCATGTGTGATATTTTTTTCTTTTGTTTTTACCCGCATAACTTTTTATTTATTTATTTATTTATTTTTACGTTTTTTCTTTCGTACCTTTTAAAAAGTTTGTGATAACTCTATAAATAGTGTGTGAGCAATTATATTCTTTAAAACAAAAATTGTGATATAAAACCAAATTAAAAGAGATTTCTGAATAAGGCTAACTATGTGTGCATATCGTGTTTGTCAGCTACCTTAATTTAAATTTCCAAAACTATTTTTTCAATGGGCCCTCCTAACTCGAATCAACCTCAGCCCATATTTGTTAATAGATCCATTACTTCAGATGGACAGTTCATAGCTCATAGACCCAATATTATCTCATACTCTTTTAATTGACCAAAATGAAAACTAGCTCTACTTGACAAATTGACTGAAAACCCCTAAATCCTAACAAAATTAGACCCAATTTATGCCCAAACTAATTAATGATATTCAATTTGCAATACATTATCTTTTGTTCTCCATTGAAAAATCGTACTTATTAATTGCTAATTCATCATAATCGATATTTTGTCGGAAAAATTGATATTAATAATCCCAACTTTGCTCCATTTCTTTTAATAATCCCAACTTTAAATTCTTGAAATAATCCCAATTTTAGAGGTTGTTTACTGGTTTGAAATTCCTGGTTTTGTCACGGACCATAATTGTCTATTAACTACACCATACCAAACGGCCACCTATATTGTATTCAGGCTCATTCTTTTGAGCTGAATGAAATACGGAGTAAATTGTAATGAAGTTGAAAAATAAATTAAGCTAAGCAGTTTTTTTTAATGAAAAAAACTAAGAGCTTGTTCTCTTCAGCTTAATTTCAGTGCAGTTTAGTTTAGTTCAGCTCCAATCAGTTCAGTTCAGTTCAAGTCAGTTCCCGATTTCCTTTTCTTATAAACAACTCAGCTCCAATCAGTTCAGCTCCAATCAGTTCAGTTCAGTTCAATTTAGTAAATCAGAATAGGCCCTAAATAGAATTATTTCTGAAACAATTACTTGAAATAATGAGTTAGTAACCGTCCAATAAGATTTGTTTAAAGACGAAAGGTTTGTACTTGTTATATATTTTTGAAAAAGGAAAAGATTTGTTAGCTTTGCACACTGTTTAGAATAGTATAGCAAATACAAAGTACATTAATTAAGTAATTGAGGAATTACTATTGTACACACTTTTTCTTCCAAACATTTGCAGTATACTAGTCTATAAACTGCAAAACTGCAAATCTTTATTGTCCTTAAAAACTAGTCTAAGATGCTCTTACAAGTTACAATAAATTAAAAAATGCTCGTACATGTACAATGCAATGCAATACAATACAATACGTGCTTCCTATGATTTTATAATTCATAATTCACGAGTGATCCGTCAATGTCTGCCGCAGTAGACATAGATCAATGCTTCTCCCATCATCAACCTGCAGAATCCAAGTTACTTACAATTAGAATAACAACATCAACTACCAATACTAACTAGATATACATATAGTACATAGTACTCTCTTCGTCCTTGAATCTAAGACTTTTAGTCCAAACTCAATGTATTACCACTATGATAAAGCTAATTTAATGTTATTTATTGCATAAAAATTGTATTTAACCTATAAATTTATATATTTACTTAAATAAAAAAATAAAAAATTTGGGGGGGCAGTGCCACCCATGCCCCTTCATAGATCCGCCAATGCCTATGATTATGTTTTATGCTTAAGTTGATGGTTGAGGTTCAGGAATATGTTTTATACTCTATTACAAGTAATATATACATATATAACTACCTGCACTTGTATGGTGTGAACCAAATTACTGTCAATTCTTGCTGATGAGCAATTGATCACATTTAGCCCTTCTTCACCGAGTAAACGAAGAATTTTCGAAAGGCGAAAGCCTCGGTTGTTATTCTCATGATCGTCGTCATCCATTGCACTAGTACTAACAATGATTTCTATGAGTCCATCTTTACAAGGTTTTACTATGACATAATGATTTTGCTGCTGTTTCGAATTATTACTATTGCTTGAACTTCCAACAGCTGATCTCATCATTCTCATTAATTCATTTCTTTTATCATTTAGTCCTTTTATACCCTTTTCCATGTTGTTTATATGGTTTGTTGTCACTTGCAAGAGATCCGAAGTCGCCATCCTCCTCTTCTGCAGCAATCGAATTATATTAGGAAATATGGTCTTAGTCGTCTTTGGTTGATCAACAGATCGATAACAATAATCGTAATTTGATAAAATTAAGAATGTACGTGTGTTTTTCAAACCATTGTAACAAAGTATATATAGATAACTGATAGAGTATAAAACATATTCATTGGCCTCAACCATCAATTAAAAGACCAATTCAACCAAAAACTTAAGTGGATGCATGGTTGAGGCTAATAAATATGTTTTATACTCCATCAAGAACCTTATTAATCAATTTATAATTTAATTTTGGAAATTTTGACAAATACCACCTTCTGTTATGTCCATTTTAGCAATTACCACCTTGTATTTTTCTTTTTGAAAATTACCACCTTTTACTTTCAAAAACATCAAAAGTTACCATCTTCTTGTCCTCCAACTACCACATAACGTCATTTTGGGCCCATTCTTTCCCTTCCCTTCCTATTTCCCTCACATTTCTCATTCTTATTTGGATTCTCATCTCCCCTTTCACTTTTTTTTCCCCCAAACCACAAATAATTGTTCGTCAATTTTGATTTGGAGGAGTGAATTGAAGTGTTTTTGATTGTTTGGGAGAAAAAAAGTGAAAGGGGGGGGGGGATGAGAATCGAGTTAGGAATGAGAAATGTGAGGGAAATAGGGAGGAAAGGGAAAGAATGAGCCCAAAATGATGTCATGTGGTAGTTGGGAGGCAAGAAGGTGGTAACTTTTGATGTTTTTGAAAATAGAAGGTGGTAATTTTCAAAAAAATAAAAATAGAAGGTGGTAATTGCTAAAATGGACTAAACAGAAGGTGGTAATTGTCAAAATTTTGACTTTTACCACCACCAAAATAACCACTTACTGGTTTTTACCACCTACATAAAAAAAAGGTTATATTTTACCACTACATAAAAAAAAAAATAAAAAAAAAATGAAAGTTGGCTTTTATTACCTCCAACTAACGGATTCCGTTCATAAATCCGTTAGTGAGGCCTACCATATACACGTGTCACCATATTATCTGGTAAATTATTTTAAAAAAATTAAAAAAAAAAACAAAATATTGTTTTTTTTTAAAAATATTTAAAAAAAAACCAGCCATCAACCGGCTCCCATCCACCGCTAGGCCGGCTTCAAGCCCCACCGTCGGACGACTACCAGCCCCGCCACCGGTCTGGCTACCAGCCCCACTGCCACATCGATATTACTCAACCAGCTCCATCACCAATTCGCCACACAACAGTCCCACATAGCCACAACCACCGCAACGCACCAGCCACCACCACCAGATTTCAACCCCCTTTCCACTAATTTCAGACCTCAACACCCTAGCTGCCGAATTTCAACCACCCATAAAACCCCTCATACCGAATTTCGACTACTCCTAAAACCCTAGCTACCACCAAACTTTGCACTCCTAAAACCCTAGCCACCACCTAATTTTGATCCTCTCCTTAGCCAACACCAAATTCCGACCCCTCCCTAGCCCCACTTGAAATTTTGATCTCGTTGGCGGGTGGCTGACATGGAAGATCGGGGGAGATGAAGAGGAAACATCAAAAAGGTGAGCCCTACTAACGGATTTATGACGGAATCCGTTAGTTGATGGTACAATCCAATTTTTGGAAAATTTGTTAGTGATAAAAAAAAATTTATTTTTATATAGGTAGTAAAAGCTAATAAGTGGTTTTATGAAGGTGCTAATAGTCAAAATAACCTTGCGTTTTAATGAAGTTGGGAGACTTTTAGATTCTACTGTAATATTCTTTAATTCTTGAATACCTTTTCAATTTAAAATAAAAAGTATTTCGGCCATACAAATTAAATACCGTACTAACCTTAAAAAGTCCAGGAGGTAGTACGGACTGAAGTTCTTGGTAGAGGGAGGACATTTCTTGCCTCCTCTTCCGCTCTATTTCCACGGCCTTGGCTTTCTTCTTTCTGGCCTCATCCTTACTAGGGGCCGGGGCTGGGGCTGGAGTTGGAGTTGGAGCTGGAGCTGGAGGTGAGGCAAAGTTAAACTCCACAACATTATGGTGAGGCAGTTGATGAGCTGAAGAATGAAATGATGAGTTACTAATAGTGAATTGATGATTCTCAGTTGAAGTATTTAACGCAGCTTGAACATCATGATTTTGTGGGGTTTGTGGAAAAGCATTATTGATAAGCTGCATTAGATTATCATCTAGTGAGGTTGGATCGAAATCGAAGGGATCCAATGAGTTTGGAAGATTTTGATCCATGAAAAAGTGTATTAGTACGAGGTTGATAAAGTCTAATTAAGGAGTATGATCTTTTTTTCTTCTTAGGATTCTCTATTTAAGGTTTCGTCTTATAGAATGTTTGGAATTCTAATAATTGAGGACGATGTATAGTAAAGCATGTATAGTAGAATCTCATTATAATATTATGATACTTAATTTGGAATGTGATTTAGATGCTAGACAGACAAAAGTTCATATATATTTTATGGAGTAAGTAGAAAGTTGGAGTGATTGGAGGATTAATAAAGGCGAAAAACCCTACGCAACACTGATTAATACATCGTCTATCTATGTGTGGGAAACATTACTTCTCTATTCTTGATGTTAATAAGCTAAGAGCGGAGAAGGTATTGCCTTAGTTCATTTTTACAATAAGACAAATATAAGTTATTGGATATTTCATACCTTACAAGACATTTGTTGAAGTATATTCTATCAAATAACACATGTAAGTTTGTTAAACGCGGGCCTGGGCTGCACCCGCAAACCAAGAGAGAGAGAGTCCACTTCACAAGTCCAAAGAGGTTCCATCCCAAAACCATATGACAATAGGAGGAGTAGCCCCTTAGCCTTATAAAGTGTTTAATTCTCTCTTCTTCAACCAATGTGGTGACACTTGAGAGGTTTATTCTTCAACACTCTCCCTCACATGTAAGGTCCCTTTAACTCAAGGATCACTTGATCCAATTCAATTTGGCCCAGAATACTTAATGCCATTAAAGGTCCCAAACTTTGGGCCTGGCAATATACTCAAACCATTAGAGGTCTCATACCGTGGGCCTGGCTCTGATACCATAGTATACAGAGACTGCCATGGTCTTGCTCTGTTCACACCGCGCAAGAGATGATCGGAGTTGTTGAATTCGGGGGCCATTGGTCTGAGCAAAGCGTTGTTGTAGATGGTCCCAAAACGGCTTGACTTCTCTAAATTTCGACAGAGAAGACTTAATCTCGGGGTCAATAGTATTGGAAAGCCAAGAAATTAACATAGCATTCAAGGCTGTCCAATCGGACTTGGAGCAGGGGGCTGTGGCACCGTAATTGTACCGTCAAGAAACTCAAATTTGCGTCTGGCTTCCAAGGCTGTCTGAATATCGGTCGCCCATTCATCGAAATTGTTGCCTTTGAGACGAGTAGGAGTAATGTAATCTCTAGGTCTGTCTTGAGGACCTAGATAATAAGGGGAGTTAGGTTCAGTTTTGGTCGGTGGTGGCACATCATCACCAGTCATGGTGTTTTAGAGAAAAAAAAAATCAAGAAAAATATCCTGCTCTTGATACCATGTTAAACGCGGGCCTGGGCTGCACTCGCAAACCAAGAGAGAGAGTCCATTTCACAAGTACAAGGAGGTTCTATCCCAAAACCATATGGCAATAGGAGGAGTAGCCCCTTAGCCTTATAAAGTGTTTAATTATCTTTTCTTCAACCAATGTGGGACACTTACATGTGGTGACACTTGAGAGGTTTATTCTTTAACAAAGTTCCCCACGTTGAGAAAAGAAGAGAGAGTCAAACACTTTATAAGACTAAGAGGCTACTCCTTCTATTGTCATATGATTTTGGAATGGAATCTCATTGGAACTTGTAAAGTGGACTCTCTTGTATTTAACTTTTTAAAAGTTTCATATTATCACTTTTTAAGTGAGTCGGGTGAATTCACAATCAAACAAACTCACCAAATATTTTAGGAAAGCCAAAGGTTTCAATTCCATGGGGTTTTTTAGCTTTACACGACCTATGCACCAATAATCCCTCTCTTCTATATTGGCAATCTTCTAATCCAACTTTTTTTTTTTTTTTTTATAATTTTATTTTTTATTTATTATGTTAGTTTAGACGTATGATCTTTTATTTTAAGAATGTTAGTATATTTTTTGAATAATTTTTCATTCTTAAAATTACATGAGAAATTGTCTCAATCACCATTCATCACTTCATTTATGGGTCCTTTTTGTATTATTTAATATTATCATGCCTCCAATAGTCCAATCCAATATGATTGTGAAAGTAATACAAAAATCCACCAACTTTTTTTTTTTTTTTTTTTTTTTGACAAAACATAAAATCCACCCACACTTTGCATTAACTCTTCTATTACCTCTGTTCTTATTAATTTCAACAAAATGATATTCCATATAAGATATAAAAAAAAAATTCATTTGTTGTAAATAAAAATAAGCGGAGTTAAATTGGAAACAACTACCCATCTCAATTCTTACCTTTTAAATTTAGACCTTTTTTAAAAAAAAAAAAAAAAATCTATATTGAATTATTGATTAAGGTATAAGACTATAACCTTTTTTTGTCTCTTCGAAGACATCTGATAGTTTAACTTTGTGATGAAACTATCTATGTGCATGCTGCCAAACTATCGTCTTATTATGTGCAGTGGATTTGTGCTTAGAGTAATAATTAAGATTTATCTTGATATCATAAAAGTATGATTATGATCATTAACAGTTCCAAAAAGAGACGAGCCTAATAGCCTATTGGTAAAAATGCAAAATAAAGAGGATTTGAAATTGCCTAAGATCAAGAATAGAAAATTCGAACATAATTGACATCGATTATAAACATGCTCAATTAGTCAATTACAATACTTTTTTTTTTATTATTGGTTTCTCAGTTTAGTATAGAAGTATGTAGTGGATGGTTTAAAACGTGCTTAGTTGCAATAAATCCAATCACTTAAGCACGTGTTTAAAACTTTAATTAGATGTAATATAAAGGCGTAAAACAGCCCACCAAAAATATACTCCCTTCATTTTAAAAATACTTGCTCCATTTTTCTTGGACACGTATGTCAATACTAAAATTTGATTAATAATATCTTTAATTATCAATAAGTAGAATTAAAGGAATTTAATCCATGAGTAATTCATTCCATAATGCTGTGTATATATACAAGCTACTAGGCTTCACATAAGCCACTAATCAAGGCTATAAACAAGGCTATAAAATAGGCTAACAGAATATACTTAGCACTAATCTAGTATAACAGAATATTTACAATTGACCAAGATAATTATTTACATAATTATCTTAACACACCCCCTTAGTCAAAGCGGGAGGAGGACGGACGCTTAGACTATCTCTGAAATCTTCAAAAAGTACTCGTGGTAGTCCTTTCGTGAATATGTTCGCAATTTGGTGCCTTGAAGGAACATGTAGAACCCGAACTTCACCCCTAGCTACCTTTTCACGAACAAATAGAATGTCCATCTCAATGTGCTTGGTACGCTGATGATGTACCGGATTACCCGAAAGGTAAATAACACTCACATTGTCACAATAAACCAATGTAGCCTTTTTAATCGGACAAAGTAACTCAAGCAATAAATTTCGCAGCCAACACGACTCCGAAACAACATTTGCAACACCCCTGTACTCTGCCTCAGAACTAGACTTAGAAAGAGTAGGTTGTCGTTTTGATGACCAGGAAATCAAATTATCACCCAAATAAACACAATAACCAGAGGTAGATCGTCGCGTATCGGGACATCCACACCAATCAGCGTCGGTATATGATATGAGTGTAGAAACAGAAGAAGTATATAAATGTAAACCATGGTCGAGAGTACCTTGTATGTACCGGATTATCCGCTTCAGAGCAGACATGTGAATATCCTTCGGATCATGCATGTGTAAGCACACCTGTTGGACCGCATATGAGATATCCGGCCTCGTAAAAGTGAGGTATTGTAGAGCCTCAGCAAGGCTACGGTACAACGTGGGGTCAACAAAGGGAGAACCAGATGAGCTATCCTTCGGTTTCACCTCAACCGGTGTAGCCGAGGGCTTACATAAAGACATACCAGCTCGCTCGATAATCTCCTTTGCATACTTGCGTTGTGACAAAAATAATCCACCCTTATGTCTTGTCACAGCAATGCCAAGGAAATAATTAAGAGGACCCAAGTCCTTCATAGCAAATTCCGAGCTAAGAAGAGACATAATAGAACACCGCAAAACATGAGAAGAAGCAGTAAGAATTATGTCATCAACATATAATAACAAATAAGCTGTATTCGACCAATGACGATAAATAAATAGAGAGGTGTCACTTTTGCTATTAGTAAAACCAATAGAAGCAACAAAATCTGCAAATCTCTTGTACCATGCCCGGGTTGCCTGCTTAAGACCATATAATGACTTCCGCAATAAACAAACATAATCAGGATGTGTCGTATCACATAAACCAAGAGGTTGATGCATATAGACTGTCTCATTAAGCTCACCATGCAGAAAGACATTCTTAACATCAAGTTGATGAATTGGCCAAGATTTAGACAAATCCAAGCTCAGAACTGTACGAATAGTGGCCGGTTTCACCATCGGACTGAAAGTCTCCCCACAATCAATGCCCACCTGTTGTGTTTTCCCATCACCTACAAGACAGGCTTTATGCCGCTCAAAATCACCGTTAGATTTCACCTTATGAGTAAAAATCCACATAGAGCGAATAATATTAACATTAGGCGGACGGGGCACCAACTCCCACGTCTTATTTTTAATAAGAGCATTAAATTCATCATTCATGGCCATTTTCCAATTCGGGTCACGAAGAGCAGAAATTGGGTTACGAGGTAAAGGTGATTTCGTAACCGTGGTCACTGTAGCACTGAAATTTTTATATTTCGGATTAGGCTTGACTATACCATATCTACTGCGTGTCATGATAGGAGAAGAAAAGGGAATTGGATGGTGAATTTGGGGGTTCAAAGGAGCAGTGGGCCGCTGGCCCGGATTTGCGCTTGGGCCTTCTGTATGGGTAGGACTCATTTGGGCCGTGGCTGATTGAACAGGTGTAGACACCCATTTGTGTCTCCCCAAAACCAAACCCGGTGATGAGTACCTTTCACGTCGAGTCATAATCAAATGAAACGAAAGTGTGGAAAGGTCTAGTGTTGCGGAAAGTTTTATTTCTTTTCTCTTCTCCCTGATTTTGAAAACTTTATTTTAAGAAAACAGCTAATCCAGTTTGGTTGGTCCATGATATGGGTCCAATAGTTGTGTAGCTGGATGGGGCTTGCAAAGACCTTTCCAACGATATATTATAAGCCCAATTCCGATGAATATTGAGGAAGTTATGGCCAATTTACTAAACTGGGCCCGGTTTGAGCTTTATGTACGGCCCAATGATCTAGAGGAGGGCCTAATATGATTTATCATTCCTAATGCAATTAGGAATGGTTTTAGTCTTCTAGAATCTTCTATAAGGTTCTTTTCATTCCTAATTCGATTAGGACTTTTCAGAGTTTTAATCAAGATCAAATAGCATTTTCGAAGGAATTATATTATTTTATCTTCCAGTACGGTAAATTTATCAGATTTTCGAAAACGCGTTGAAATCCAGTTTGGCGTCCAACCCCAGGCCTTGGCGCCTGGAACCAGGCTTGGCGCCAGACGCTAGCCATTGGCGCCTGGCGCTAGCCACTGGTGCCTAGCGCCAGTTAGCTAGGGTTGGCGCCAATGCTGTTTTGCGATCTTCATACTCTGTTTTGTTAAATTATCTTTTTTGGCTGATTTTCTCTATAAATATCGTATTAAAACTCCGTTTTCATACACCAACTATCTTCATCATCTACATCTTTCATTCACCAACTCTCTTCATTCACAAGTTTTCATTCATCAATTCTTAATTAAAAACATTCTTTCTTTAGCATTCATTCTTTCTTGCTTTTTCATACAAAATTCCGCATTCGCAAGATCTAGAAACACCTAGCCATATTCGAAGTTGCCTTCGCCCTAGACGTGAAAGGTTTTAATTTCTGAGGGTTTGGTCCCAAATCTCTATTTCGATTATTTAATTTAATTGTTTTGATTATTATTTTCCTTGAAGTTACTAACGTGTGTATTTTGTTATTAGAAAGAGGTACGAGGCATCCAAGTAAGTACTTTAATTGATTTTATTGATTTATGATGTAGATATCATGTTTATATTGTTACTATGATGTTTCTAGTATCATGTCTAGGGTATTTTTAATATTAAATATGATTGCTATGATGCCTTTTATTCTCTTCCTAATATTTATTCATGTTAGTATCATGTTAGGGTTAAAGGTTTGATTTTTATTGCTTAGTGACATGCTAGGGTTTGTTATTAATCTTGTTAGTATCATGCCTAGGATCTTGCTATTTTTATTATGCTTTAACATGATTATGAATATTGTTATTATTATTTTAATTATGATTTATGATTGTCATGATTATTTTATTTATAATTATTATTCATGATATTGATTGTTATTGATTATGTTGCTTGATACAATATTTATTCTTTATTGCTTGATCACGCCTTTTATGCATGCTTAAAGGGAATTGGTACTTGTAATCGTGCTTAATAAGATATTAATAATCTTGTTAGGGTTAATATGATTATATTTCAAGTGATCGCCAATAATAGTTTGTTTGTGCATTAAATTCAACCAACATAGATAAACAGGTTTAGGGTTAATCCTATTGATTGCATGTTAATCAGAAAGCGCACATGAATACGAGCAGAATAAAGTAGAGGCCTATTATTAGGGAAGGTTCAATCTCTTTTAGGTTGGATTTGTACCATCATCCCCGAACCCTTATTTGGTTCATGACCTTATGGAGTTGACGATATCTTGGATCGTTAAGGGGTGTAACCTTCACCTCGTGAACGGTTTACAAGTTCCTTAAAAAACTTGTTGGCGACTCTTTTGCTCTATATTCTTCCCTTTTGGACGCCACCGTACTTTAATGTATGATCACAGTGGGGTTCGAGATTTTAAAGGCTTGAAATTATTCCCTACAGTTTTTGGCGACTCCGCTGGGGAGGATTTATATTTTAATTCCTGAATTTGTTTCGGCAATGATTTAATGTATGATCACAGTGGGGTTCGAGCTAGTGGGATTTTAAAGGCTTGAAATTATTCCCTACAGTTTTTGGCGACTCCGCTGGGGAGGATTTCTATTTTAATTCCTGAATTTGTTTCGGCAATGATTTAGAATGAGTGGATGAGACTCGAAAAGTTCTAAGTATTTCATGTGCGTAATTTTGATTAACATTATTGTCATATGCATAAAAAGGTTCTCATTGGAAAGACCATCCGTAATGAGTCAAAAATATAGGATTTTACACGTAGGAAATTTGAGAAATGTCTTTCACAACTAGGACTGAAATAACACCGCGCGAAACTGGATGATTTTATTGAGCACAGAAAGCTGCTGAGGCATGTGGGAAGTAGCGTCAGGGGCCAGAGCTTGGCGCCAAACTTTTAGCCATAGCGCCAGACGCCATTATTGGCGCCAGACGCTACAGTTAAAAGTTGGCGTCAGTCTCTGTTTGCTGGCGCCAATTTCCCCCAATACCGAGCCAGAAATATGCGTTCTAATTTCGACCGGTTTTTCGTATTGTTTGCTCGATCCTGCTTCCTGATTGAATTTTTTCTCACTTTTATGAAACCCATATGTGTTCTACATATGGAAATAACCCTCTGGGAATTCATGCTCTATCTACCCGATTGAACGCTCCTGGCAACAAAGGGTACATCTGAGATGTTGAATTCACCAAACCATGGAAGTGAGTTTTTTCTAAAACTCGCGGTGTCCCATCCACACGCGCTAACCCTTCACGGTTAGGCTTCTGCGCGGTGCATCCGGACAATTAACCATGGACCCTCTATTGACTAAACCATATCCCGAACTTTAGAGAACTAAAGCCATGGTTAGGTTGCGAACTCATTGCATCATATTGTGCCTACTTGACTAATTGTGCATTATTTGTTGTGCATATATATATTCTATGTTCCTCTTAACCGTTTGTTGATTTGGGTTGAGACTAAAATTAGTGATTTAAAGAACTTTGCCTAATTAATCAATTAATTAATTAATTTGAGTCAATAAAGTCTTTTTTTTTAATCGAAATTGACCTAGTACGACTTTAGGCATACCCCAGTTGACTAATAATACCGAAAACAGTCCCAGACCGAAGCTCCAATATTGGCGCCAAAGTCTGAGCTGTAGCGCCACATTATAGTGTGTAGCGCCAGACATTTACTAAATTGTCTGGCGCCAACCACCATAATGTGACGCCAGTTCTGTCGCTTGGCCGACAGTTCGGATTATTTGTCGAGTCGTTACCTAAAGTATAATTAACCAGTTTACTAATTAATTCGGTTAATTTTCGCTGTCAATAACACCTTGTCAAGTCATTAATCGAGTCTTGGTCACATAGTCTAGCCCCATGGTCTTACACACAAGTCTCAACATGTCACCTACACTCACTAGTCTTAGCACACACTTTGAGTACACATCACCATGGCCATGTCTCAGGTTCATACATGAGTCGGTCTTTCCGTCATTTGAGTTGAGGGTACATTCTACTCCTAATTCTTCATATCCCTCTATCTAAATCTTCTTCACATTCTATTCCAATTTTTCTTCACTTCCTCCATCCATTGCATGTTGAATAAAGTTTGAGTCAAATAATTAACAATAAGTATCCCCAAATTCCTTTCCCACAGTACTTGGTCGAGGAGAGAAGGGCGATTAATTAAGGACAACCTCTTTATTCAAGTCTCGCTTTTTGATAAACCGATTCGTCAAAAGAGGAAGGCTAAGAAGATAATGGCAACTCAAGAAGAAGTCAATGATCTTAAGAACCAATTGGCTACTGTGACTGAGACTCTGAATCTTCTCGCACTCAAGGTGGATGATCCCGTGAAGCAACAACAAATGAACCTCATGCAAGAAAGTTTGAGGAAGCTATCTAATGACTATAAATTTCAGGGCATGAGTTCACAAGGGGTCTCGCTGGACAAGGAACTTCTTCCGCATAAGTTCAACGCCACTGACATCCCTAAATTCAAGGCAACAGATAACCCTTACTTCCATCTAAGAGCTTTTGAAACTATAATGAGCATTAAGGGTATCGATAAGAAGGTTTTCCCCTCTCTGTTCCCACTATCTCTTGAAACCGTTTGCCAACAATGGTTCTTCTCCCTTGACAAGGAGAAAACCTCTACCTGGGAATCGATAGTAAACGCTTTCATTGATAGGTACAAGTGCAATATCCAAGTTGAAACCGACCATAGACAACTTGAGATGCTAAGACAAAAAGAGAATGAAGGCTTTACTTCTTTCTTTAATAAATGGAGAGAAACTTCCGCCAAGATGATTGAGGTCCCCACCGAAAAGGAGTCTGTGAGAATGTTTGTCAAGAATCTCCAAGAAAAGTATTCAAAGAACTTAAAATATCAACACAACTTGAATACCTTCAAAGCCGTCTATGACATAGGTATTGAAAACGAAGATGACCTCGCAAAGCAAAAAGCTACTAACAATAGTAACCACGGTGGCTGGAAAGGAAAGAAGAACGACAATCCTTCTTTTTCCGAAAACGCCCACTCCAGTAATAATGTTAGTACCTTTGATCATAATGATGTCTTAGCCATAGATAATCAAGGATCTAAAAGAAAACCCAGGTGAGAGTTTACACCCATTGGAATGACTTACAATGCTGCTTTCGATCGTCTCTATGATCGAGGATTAATCAAACCTATTGGCCCTACCGAGGATCCAACACCAGAAAATCGATCTTCGAGATGGAATTCAAATTCCTATTGCAAGTACCATCGAGGAAACGGTCATACCACTGACGAATGCTACAGGTTTCAAAACCTCATTCAAGATCTCATAGAAGCAAACAAGATCCCATTGCCTCTAGCTAGCGAGAAGACCGGGTGATGATGAAGCGAACAACACAAGACAAGAGGCGAGCTGCAATGAGAAGATTTCATGACCTTTTTTTCTATTTCTTTTTCATTTTTTCCTTTCCCCAATAAGTCTAGCATAGACACCTTTCTTTTCCCTTAGATTAATTTTTGTAGATTCTTTATTTATTTTCTTTTAATAAAAATGAGCATTTATTTCCTTGCATATGATCATCACATTGCGTTGCAAAAAAAAAAAAAAAAAAAAAAAAAAAAAAAATCCATGTCGAGCTAAGCACAAGGTATACCAATGATTTGAGGCACCCCTTGTAGCCACATCATATCTTCTTTCGCCTTTCTAATTTACAAATCCTTTCTTCATAAACCACTTTGAGCCTCGTCTAACGATAGACCTTTCTTTTTTTCAACCTACATTTACCTAACCTTGGGATGGGATGGTGTGTAACTTATGCAATTCTAAGCTTGAGTGAATCAAAAAAATTAAAAATAAGCAAAAGCAAATATAAATAAAAGTGTACAAAAGGGCAAGTGTTCCAATGTCTTTGATATGAAAATATCTTCGATAAGAACACGTCTCAGATTGCGTCTCTTATCGAGTGCTCGGTACCGTGCCTGAGAAACATGAATGCCAAGTGAGTGATAGACCGCATGATCGAGATTGCTCACACTTATAAAAATAAATGCTAAAGCAAAGAGAGCTAAAACAAAGAGTAGAAACTCAAGTATAAAAATACAAAGATTCAAAAAGCAAGGTTGCACACCTTGGGGGCTTATCTAGGGTCTTGAGCCTTTATCCCCTTCTTCTTCAGCCTTTAGCCTAACCACGTTACAACCCTTAAAAAGACCTTTTTGAGGTATACACACTTGTGCGAGGTTTGGCTAGAGCTACGTTCGGCCTGATTCCTAACGGATACGTAGGCAACCTCACATCGAGGTGCGGCCGTAATAAACATGCATTCATATTCACATTCACACACTTACACCATGATCATATCAAGGGATCCCCTGTGCTCATCCCTATTCATTTAGAGCTAGACTTGGGGGCTTGATCCCTACATCATTAGCTTATCTAGCTTAAGAGTCACCACCATTTGACTCTTTTAATAAATAATATCTTTTCACACACTTAGCTCTTGCGGCCTAACTTTAGTGTCACTATCACACACATCACGTATACATGACCAAATATATTTCCCTTAGGAACCCTTTGTCACGAAATCTTAACATAATGATGAAGCATGCCTTGTCACATCACTCATCACTCATAATTGTCATTACATAGAAGTATGAAGTGCTTAGCCTCCGTGCCTAAGTTACCCAAATACTTTCATCATGGAGTCAACAGTTGAGATAGCCTAGGATGAATTAATCCTTGAACCTTGAGAGATAGTATCAAACAACATTTGACTAAGCTCATTCAACATGCATATTCAAACTTTTGATTTTCTTTTTTGCGTCTTTCCTTTTCGGGAGAAATTCGGTACCCTCCACAAAATTGACGGAATTTTTTTGCTTTTTTGCATTTTTTCGAGTCGCACGATCACATTACAATGCACACACGATTCATGTACACATTGAGTCATGTCATGTCATATCACTTTGATTTGAGTCTAACACATGTGTCATTTCACTTTGAGTCGAGTCAACCTCGAGTCAGTCGATCAACGAGTCAAGTTTATACCTTGAGTCGTGTCAAGTTATTGAGTCAAGCAACATTAAACCTTAGGTCAACCCTAATATGGCTAAATAAATTGGCAAAGTTCTATAGTCAAAAATAAATACAGGTGCAGCAGAACAGGGAAGACCCTACTCCAGCGCCTGGCGCCAGAAATATCTCAGCAACGACAGAGCTCGAAGCCTCTCAGAAAGGTGATTTCGACTTCATACAGCAATTTCGGGTTCCTTGGTACGCTAGTTAGCCCCTATAAGCAATTTGACATGATTAAGTAGTCAGTTTGATTACAATCACAATAAGGGGTCGACCTGATGAAAGATCGTCTCACTTAGCTTAAAGCGCCTAATCACGGAGACACCGACATACTGGTTTTAGCGAAAGCAAAGTTCAGGTGAGCTTTAGAAATCGACAAACGTTGGTCTTCGGAAATTTTTCTTCAGAACATTATCGCAACAAACATTCAAGCACCGAAGCTCTATTGTTCAGAGACGCGTGATCATTTCCATTAGAAGCTCTTTTGTTCAGAGACGCGTGGACAATCATTTTCAAGCTCTTTTGCTCCAGAGACGCATGGGAATATCAATCAAGCTCTTTTGTTCAGAGACGCGTGGACAATCCTTTTCAAGCTCTTTTGCTCAGAGACGCGTGGGCATCCTATTATCAAGCTCTTCGTTTAGAGGCGCGTGAACATATCAAGAAGAAGCTCTTTGTTCAGAGACGAGTGAACATCAAAACAGCAAGGTGGCGTTCCCTGGATTGTGGAAAGTTGTCACAAACAACTGAAGGTAATTTCGGGCGAAGTTGTCTTCGATCATATTCCCTTAGGCATGGAAGATGATCATAATGCGGATGAGAATTATTTCAAGATAAATAATTTTCGATAGTATTCCCTTGGACGTGGAATATTATCAATGCGGGTGGGGATTGTTTCAAGAGGAATAATCTTCGATGATGTTCCCTTGGACGTGGAATATTATCAATGCGGATGGGGATTGTTTCAAGAGGAATAATCTTCGATGATGTTCCCTTGGACGTGGAATATTATCATAGCGGAGAGGATAGTTTCAGGCGAAGCAATCTTCTAATTTGGAAGCAGTTACGGGCGTAGCGGTTTTCAAGCGGGATGGCATTCTCTAGCTTGTAGGAGGTCATCAAAACAACAGAAGTAGCTGCAATCGGTTACTTTTAGAGACGTGTGCTCGACGGTGCAAGATACGCGTTTCTTAACTCTTTTATCTGTTTAACTAATGCTAGTTTTGCAGGTATCGGCGTTACAAGAGTGATTTAGGATCGCAGAACGTTCTGAATCATTCTCCGTCTCTATCGATACTTTGACTTTTGTTTTCGAAACTTGCGTTGCTCCAAACTCAGTCAAAGTGGGGGCTTCTGTAGACACCCATTTGTGTCTCCCCAAAACCAAACCCGGTGATGAGTACCTTTCACGTCGAGTCATAATCGAATGAAACGAAAGTGTGGAAAGGTCTAGTGTTGCGGAAAGTTTTATTTCTTTTCTCTTCTCCCTGATTTTGAAAACTTTATTTTAAGAAAACAGCTAATCCAGTTTGGTTGGTCCATGATATGGGTCCAATAGTTGTGTAGCTGGATGGGGTTTGCAAAAACCTTTCCAACGATATATTATAAGCCCAATTCCGATGAATATTGAGGAAGTTATGGCCAATTTACTAAACTGGGCCCGGTTTGAGCTTTATGTACGGCCCAATGATCTAGAGGAGGGCCTAATATGATTTTTCATTCCTAATGGAATTAGGAATGGTTTTAGTCTTCTAGAATCTTCTATAAGGTTCTTTTCATTCCTAATTCGATTAGGACTTTTCAGAGTTTTAATCAAGATCAAATAGCATTTTCGAAGGAATTATATTATTTTATCTTCCAGTACGGTAAATTTATCAGATTTTCGAAAACGCGTTGAAATCCAGTTTGGCGTCCAACCCCAGGCCTTGGCGCCTGGAACCAGGCTTGGCGCCAGACGCTAGCCATTGGCGCCTGGCGCTAGCCACTGGTGCCTAGCGCCAGTTAGCCAGGGTTGGCGCCAATGCTGTTTTGCGATCTTCATACTCTGTTTTGTTAAATTATCTTTTTTGGCTGATTTTCTCTATAAATATCGTATTAAAACTCCGTTTTCATACACCAACTATCTTCATCATCTACATCTTTCATTCACCAACTCTCTTCATTCACAAGTTTTCATTCATCAATTCTTAATTAAAAACATTCTTTCTTTAGCATTCATTCTTTCTTGCTTTTTCATACAAAATTCCGCATTCGCAAGATCTAGAAACACCTAGCCATATTCGAAGTTGCCTTCGCCCTAGACGTGAAAGGTTTTAATTTCTGAGGGTTTGGTCCCAAATCTCTATTTCGATTATTTAATTTAATTGTTTTGATTATTATTTTCCTTGAAGTTACTAACGTGTGTATTTTGTTATTAGAAAGAGGTACGAGGCATACAAGTAAGTACTTTAATTGATTTTATTGATTTATGATGTAGATATCATGTTTATATTGTTACTATGATGTTTCTAGTATCATGTCTAGGGTATTTTTAATATTAAATATGATTGCTATGATGCCTTTTATTCTCTTCCTAATATTTATTCATGTTAGTATCATGTTAGGGTTAAAGGTTTGATTTTTATTACTTAGTGACATGCTAGGGTTTGTTATTAATCTTGTTAGTATCATGCCTAGGATCTTGCTATTTTTATTATGCTTTAACATGATTATGAATATTGTTATTATTATTTTAATTATGATTTATGATTGTCATGATTATTTTATTTATAATTATTATTCATGATATTTATTGTTATTGATTATGTTGCTTGATACAATATTTATTCTTTATTGCTTGATCACGCCTTTTATGCATGCTTAAAGGGAATTGGTACTTGTAATCGTGCTTAATAAGATATTAATAATCTTGTTAGGGTTAATATGATTATATTTCAAGTGATCGCCAATAATAGTTTGTTTGTGCATTAAATTCAACCAACATAGATAAACAGGTTTAGGGTTAATCCTATTGATTGCATGTTAATCAGAAAGCGCACATGAATACGAGCAGAATAAAGTAGAGGCCTATTATTAGGGAAGGTTCAATCTCTTTTAGGTTGGATTTGTACCATCATCCCCGAACCCTTATTTGGTTCATGACCTTATGGAGTTGACGATCTCTTGGATCGTTAAGGGGTGTAACCTTCACCTCGTGAACGGTTTACAAGTTCCTTAAAAAACTTGTTGGCGACTCTTTTGCTCTATATTCTTCCCTTTTGGACGCCACCGTACTTTAATGTATGATCACAGTGGGGTTCGAGCTAGTGGGATTTTAAAGGCTTGAAATTATTCCCTACAACAGGCCCACGGTCCAAGTGACTCCTATTCTGCCTAACAGTAGGTTGCACGCATGGGGTAGGAAAAGAAGAGAGAAGTGGGCTGCTTTGTGTTGGAGAATTCGGTGGAGAGGAGGGAAGTGGGCTGCCAAGAGTAGGAGAATTTGGTGGCCCATTTGGAGTGGGAGAGTCCGAATTGGGCTGGGTGGATGGATTTGCCAAATTGGGCTGTCCAGAAGAGGTTAGATGGTGAATAACATATGAACTAATTAAGACCATTTTCCAAGAAGTCATATGCATGGGAAGGGGGCTATACAACTTAGCAAAAGGAAAACTACTCTCATCAAATATAACATGCCGACTAATTATAATTTTATTAGATGAAAAGTCATAACATTTGTAACCCCTATGATTCGGTGGATACCCCAAAAAACACAAGGTGTAGAACGAGGTTGTAATTTGTTAATGGTAGTAGAGGGAAACAAGGGGTAACGCAAACACCTAAAAACACACAAATGAGAGTACAAAGGTTCCTTTTAGTAAAGAACTTGGAGAGGGGACTTATATTCTAGCAATTTACTTGGTAGAATATTATGTAGATATGTTGCCATTTGTAAGGCATGGTGCCAAAATGACGGAAGTAAAGAAGCATGAGCAAGAAGGGTGCGAATAATATTATTCAAGGATCTTATCTTTCTCTCGGCCTTTCCATTTTGTGAAGACGTATGAGGATATGAAAACGAAAAGACATGCCATTAGACTCACATAATGCCCAAAAAGGTCCATTATCATACTCTCTCCCATTATCACATTGAAATGTTTTAATTGCCGATTCAAATTGGTTGCGAATTAATGCTTGGAAATGTGAAATATGACTAAAAACATCCGACTTTGTAGCTAAGGGAAAAGTCCATAAAAATTTAGAATAATCATCCAAAACAAGCATATAATAACGATGACCTGAAGAACTTAAAATAGGAGATGTCCAAAGATCACTATGAACAATATCAAACGGCATAGAAGTAGTAGATTGAGATGACATAAAAGGCAATTTGATATGTTTTCCAAGTACACAAGAATGACAAACACGAGAACTAGGAGTGTGATTACATTCAATGTTTTTATTACTACAAAGTGCCTTTAAAATAGAAGAACCCGGATGTCCCAAACGATCATGCCATAAGGTTGAAGCTAAATCAGTAAAGGTGGATGGAGTAGAACTTGAAAAAATGCTAGTGAGTGGATAAAGGTCCCCTTTACTATCACATCTCATTATTGGCATCCTCGTCCGATAATTCTTCACAGAGAAACCATAAGGGTCAAACTCAACAGACACCACTACTAAAATTAAGCCGAATTGCGACCGCCTCTGACGGTCGTAGAAAATAGCAACAACGGTCGCAAAAAGTGATTACGACCGTCAACGGTCGTAATGTGGTGGTCGTTATTCCTTTGGTCGCAAAACGAAAAAATTACGACTGGTTGACGGTCTCAATTAAAATTGCGACCGTTTTCAGTATTTTCAACGACCGTATGAGGAATCGTCGCAAATTAATATAATTACGACCATTCAGGCGGTCGCAATTCTGGGAAATAGCGACTGGTTTTGGCGGTGCAAATTAAATTAATTACGACCGTTTGTTTAGGCGGTTGCAATTCTGGAAAATAGCGACTGCTTCTGGCGGTCGCAAATTGTTTTGATTAATTAAAAAAAAGAAATAAAAACACTCACTGACTGTATTTCGAAGCCAGCCCCACCGCCACTTTCCACCTAACCCACCACCATCACCCTGCCTAAACAGCCTTTACCAAGCATCGCCGCCAACCCAAAACATTTGATTTTATAAAAAAAAACCCTAAAACCCCCACAAAATTATCAAAAATTAACGAAAATCAAACTATACTTCACAAAAATTTGAACAAAATCAACAAACACGAATAAAATTAACGAAAAATATGAACAAAATCAACAAAACACGAAAAAAATCAACGAAAATATGAACAAATCAACAAAACACGAACAAAATCAATGAAGACATGAACAAATCAACAAAACACGAATAAAATCGGCGAAAATTTAAACAAATTAACCGAAATAATTAACAAAATCAAGGAATATTCGAAATCAATCACAAAGTTAACAAAATTCTAACCAAATATGAACAAAGTTCGCAAAATCAAACAAAATCAACTAAACTAAAAATTAAACCCAAAATCAACAAAATCGAACAAAAACTCAAAACAAAAATCGAAAATAAAATCAAACAAAATTTGTATAAAAATAAACATGGAAAATCGAATAAAAAATGAAGTAAAACACAAACCTTTCCTCATATTTCTTCATTTTTGAGTTTATATGGTCAAATTGGACCATAAAAAACTCCATATCTGGAATTTTTATGGTCCAATTTGACCATAAACACCATAATTGTTCATTTGTTGACGAAAATCCGAACACCCGATATACTTTGTTGATGAAAATTCATAGAAAAAGAAAAAATGAAGTAGAAAAAGAGACCGAAAATGGAGGAAATAGTGGTGCAAGCGTCGGTTAATGGAGGCAAAGAGACTTAAGAAGAAGAAAGGAAAGAGAAAGCTAAGAAATGATAAGAGAGATGGAGGAGCGTGAGAAAAGGAAAAAGGAAACAGAAAGATAAGGAAAGAGGAGAGAGAAAGGAACGAGAAGAGAATGAAAGAAAAAGTAGAAGAACGACGTGAGTGAAGAGACGGTTAGGGTTTGGGTGAATGGGGGTATCCTTTTATACCCTATTTTTTTTACAAAAATATTAGCCCTTTTGCGACCGCTTTTTTGGTATTTGCATGCGACCGTTTAGAAACGGTCGCAATTTTTTATATTTGCGACCGTTTTATAAACGGTCGCAATTTGTGAAATTTTCGACCGCTTTATAAAACGGTCGCAATTTGTGAAATTTGCGACCGCTTTACACGGTCGTAATAGATTATTTTTCTTTTACAATTATTTTCACATGATTTTTTTTTAAAAAAAATTGTTTAAATACTCTTGCGACCGTGGGCAAAAACGGTCGCAATTTTGCGACCGTTTGAAAAATGGTCGTAATTTTACTACCGTTTGAAAAACGGTCGCAAATTGCAACGTTTGCGACTGTTTTTATGGCGGTCGTAAATAAATGGTCGCAATTTGGCCGAATTTTAGTAGTGCACACAATTATCAGTTATGAATTTGCTAACAGAAATTGAATTTTTAATGAGTTTGAGTGCATGAAGGACATTATTAAGAGATAAAGGAGGGTCCGGGGAAGGCAATGTAGTATGACCACAACCACGAATTGGAATAGTATGACCACTACCAACAACAATACCGTTAGGATGATTGCTCAAATTAAAATAAGACGAGAGATTACCATTTGAGGATGTCATGTGCGAGGTTGCACCGGTGTCCATATACCACGAAGGATCGGGTTGGCTCAATGTCATGGTGTGCATTGCCGATTCTATATCGGTCGGGACATAGGACTGTTGTGACGCTGCATACGCATGTTGAGGACGAGGGCCTAAAATGCTGGAATACTGCTTCATTGGGCCTTGAGGTCTGGCCCACCCTTGAAATTTAATAATCTATTCATTGAGACAATTCCAACAAGTATCCACAAGTAGTCAAAGTATAAATCAGAAAAATTAGTCAAAGTAGGATAAATGAATAGCGTAAAAAGTAGAAATAGAGCAAATACGTAGTATTTAAAAACCGAGGGAATACGAAGTAGGAGTAGCAATAACTGTAATTTGGTAAAACAAAATAGAGAGTGAAACAAAGTGCTAGAATTCCTAGACCCGATCCGATCATCCGAATTGACACCCCTAGTAAGAAGTAACAACGTTAGTACGTTATCCCATTTTTGTGAAGCTTGTCATTTTTTGACAAAAAAAATGAAATCTATCCGATTCTTTGATGATTCTTTGATAAAAAAAAAGTTTGTATAAGGACGTAAAAAGTAAAGAATCACCTATAATTATATAATTGGCGCACATATATATATTAAAATTAATCAATCTGTGATTTATTTATATGTTTGATATAATATCACTATCATACGACCCACTATATTATAATTTATTATACTTATGAAGTATATCATCAGCAGTGGCGGAGCCAAGATTTTAACAATGGTAGGGCACCTACTACTAAAACACTTTTATCATGCTCTTAAAAAAAAATTTCAAAAAAATAATAATAAAAATTCAAGACACATCTACGTTCTACAATAGGACAATAAGCCAGAAAAAAAATAAGGACACTAAGAAAATAAAAAAAAATAATGTAAGGATTAGAACCCGTGACCTTGGGTAAACAAAGTAATGCTCGATGTTCCAAGTTTCCAACCACTAGGCTACTGGAAGTTTTTATAAAATAATATACTTTGTATTTTTTTAAATACATTTTTAGTAATTTTTTTTTAGAAAAAAAATCTGGTAGGGCACGTGCCCTACCAGGACCTATAGTGGCTCCGCCACTGATCATCAGTTAGGCCTTTTTAGCCTTATGGTAAGCTAATTAGCAAATTAGCTTATGATTAAAAGTTGATATTTTTTAGCTAGTTATGTACCAATGATTAGCTACTAGCTTGTGATTTAAATGAGCCTTAATTTCTTAATTAGCATTTTAAAGTTAATTTATTAATATATCAGTCCCTCTTCTTGACATGTTTATTCTCAGGCTAAATAATTTGCTTGAGCAAACTTTTTTTTTTTTTTTTTTTTTCAACCACCTTTTAAAAATATGATGCAAAGGCTATTAATTTTAAATTTTTTGTTGCAACTTACCACCATTTTTAGCCAAATCCACCAATTGTTTACATTGAACATGTGGTAGGTTGCAACAAAATTTTTGAAATTGGTGGGCTTTTGCAATAACTGTTTAAAAAGGTGGTTATATGAAAAAATAAACATTTTTTTTTGCTAAAAAAATATTTAAAAGGTGGTTATATGCAAATTAAGATTTCCTTAAAATAGTGTGTAAGCTAGGTATGTTGTGAATATAAAATAATATAATACGTATAAAAGAAATAGTGAGGCACTAGTAATAGTTTGTAAAAAAAAAAAAATAAGAAATGTGAGATAAGAGAAATAATTAAAACACTAAAAAAAAATAATAAGAGAAGATGTTCAAAAAAAGAATGTAATGCACTTAAAAAATGGTTGTATAGGCGTATAGTACAGAATAGTTGAAAAGTGATACCCTTAGGGCCTGTTCTCTTACGTTGAAATTCAGTTCAATTCAGTTCAGTTCTGCTCCTAATTTCCTTCTCTTATAAAATATTCATTTCAGTTCAATTCAGTTCAGCTCAATTCAGTTCATTTCAACTCAGTTTAGTTCAGTTCATTTCAGTTCAGCTGAGTTCAGTCAATGAGAACAGACCCTTAATATAGAGAAAGAGTAGACTATAATCACAATATTTTCTTTATATAGTAAGGATATACTACTATTTCATTATTTCTTTCTCCTACCAACCCACTAACATTATGAATGCATATAGAATATACGTAGTACTTCCTATAAAGTTACCAAATTGAAAGAATTATAAATTAATATTTATGAAGAGTTGTAATTAAAAAAAAAAGTAAAAGTGGCAATTTTTTTTTTTAATTAGAGCTTGCTAAGAGTCATGCCAGATTCACTTTTAGTATTATGTTATTTATTTATTGATTCTAAAAATAAAATTGAGGCACTTATTAATTTGAACTGAATATTCATTATTAAATAAATGAATATATAATGATATAAAAATGAACATTTATCAATACAGAAATGGACATATTATAGAAATTTACGAGAAATTCGTAGATGAAAAGGATAGGGGAAGGGCACAAGCGGAAGGTGGGAGGTGCAGGCAGTGTTTGCAGGCAGTGTTCCCTGTCGGGAGGTGTCAGCTATCAGGTGTAGGTAAAACTTTTCACACTAAATATAATTTATACGTAGTACAATATTTTTTTTTTTAGGAAAACCTAAATACGTAGTATAATTTATATACTACATTACTACTCCCTCTGTCCCCTTTTGATAGTCACTCTTGGTAGAAAATCATGGGAATTAATAAACATAAATAAGAAGTAACAAGAGTACATTGAAAAAGTAAGTTTACATTGGGTATGCAAAAAAGTAGAGAGAGAAAGCAATTAAAGTACATGAGAAAGTTAAATTTGCACAAATTTTTTTGCAAATGGGAGAGAATTTTGGTAAAAAAATAATAATTTTAATGATACTTGAAAAAAGCAAATGTGACTAATATTTTGGGTCACAAAAAATGACATAAATGACTATCAAAAGGAACGGATGGAGTACATAATAAAGATTTAATTCGAATCAGCCAACATATAATTTCAGCCCAACTTTGTTGATGAATCCATTACTTCAGACGGACATGTTATAGGCCCAATGTTACCCCATTCTCTCTCAATTGACTAAAATGAAATAGTTCTACTTCACAAACTGACCGAAAACCCCTAAACCCTAACTTAATTAAACCCAATTTCCCCAATTTCTTCCGATTCGAAAATCTGGGGAAAAATGGCGTCGATTTCATTGAAAGGGAAGACGAAGAACATTGCAAACAGATCAAAGAGATACGTAGAAGAAGCTTTATATCGTAGACTGTTTAAAGATGGCGGAGATGAAGTTAGTGTTCGTCATCAATTGAATGAGTTCCTCAAAAGTCGTAAGAAAGTTTACAAATGGGAAGTTGGTGATACCATTAAGAAGCTTCGACAACGCAAGCATTATTATGCTGCTCTTAAGGTCTTTCGTTTTTTCTCTCTCTCCTCTTTTTTTTTTTTTTTTTTTTTGGGTTTGTTCTGATTGTTTTTCAGCTTAATTTGTGCATTTTTGGGGCTTGTTTTTTAATTGAATATGTGAGTGTTCAGAAGATTAATGCAAATGGGTAGGGTTTTTTTTTTTTTTTTTTTTTTTTTTAATTTTGAAAGTTTTTTATTGTTAAGCTCCAGTTTGTGTATAGTTATGTATAGTTAATAATGCAAACAGTTGATGAATGATTTGTTGATTGATCGTTGCGTTGCATTAGTCATGTGGGAGCTTGGGTGGCTGTAGTTACTGACCTTGAAGACACTTTGTTGGTTTTGAGAAGAGGGTAGGGGGAGGTTATGCCGAAGCTGAGAATTCATAGTTTATGTTCGTTTGGTGTCTTGGATTTGTTGCTTAGAAGCCGAATAGTTGCTGCCCTTTCTTCTCGGAAATGGGAGGCAGAATGTATTACTACGTATATGCGATTTCTAGCACAAGTAACATAGAAGGTAGAACCTAATGTAGGGATATTGAGCATTGCCTTGTTACGGCCACCCATAGTTATTCGAGTGGTAGACTGTAGTGATCGACTTTTGGTTTACCCCTAAAGTTTGGGGTCTATTTGGATTAGGTACTTTTTACATATTTATGAGGTGCAGAAGGCGTTGGGGATTTGAAGATAGTCTGGTTTCGAATTATCGTGATTATTTACTTAACAAAGTGCATTGCTTGGATATTTGTGGTTAATGTTTCCCTATGATGTAGCGCTTTTGCAAAGTTATTGCTAATTCATTACCAATGCCGAATGCTAATTCATAACTATTGCTGGATTGATTACAATTTTGGAGTGATTGAGATGAATGCTAATTCATAATTAATGCTGAATTGTTTACAATTTTGGGGACTATGGTTTTTACTTGTATATTTTGTGAACAAGGGGTTTTCTCCTCAACAATCTTTACATGTTAACAGTTCTGTGTCCAAATGGACTCTTAATTTTATACTCCGTACAAAGTATGTGGCGCTAAAAGTTTTGGTATTCGGAATTAGACAATCTTAAATATTGATCTCCGGTCTTTGGTCCTTTAAGAGGCAAAACCTTTGGAACTCTGTGTAGGATAGTCCAGTACGGTTTTCCTTTTTCCTTGGATGCCCTTGAACCCTTGTACCTCATAAATCTGTATATTCCTGTATAGTACTCTAAAATGACCTGGATTTTATAGAGTTTGATTTCTGTGTGCAATTGGAATCTAATAAATATATAAGGCTGTAATGTGAACTAGATAATATCATGTTAGAAAACTAATATAAGAAATTAGGAATACAAAAGTTTTAAACACATAAAAGAATCAGTTTACAAGAACCTATGGCTAAAATTAACAATAATAGAGTTAGTTTAGAGTAACTTTGGTTCTAGTATGCAAAGTGCTATCCTTGAAAAGAAAACATCCCACTGCAGTGGAAGAACTGTAGATGAAATTGATGCGCTTCTCCCTTTTTACCCTCAGGATATGGTGAGCAAAAATCCGGAATTGGAACCGGAACCGGTTAGGAACCGGCGGGTCCGGATCCAATTCCAGGTAATAAATTAAGAACCCGGTTATAACCAATTCTAATTCTAAACTTTTTGAAACTGGAACCGGTTGGGTACCCGGTTACCTAATATATGCTAAACTAAATAAATTTTAAATAATAAAAATATGTTGAATGTATCTAATTTGTAAATTAAAAAAGTATTATTAATAGCTAACATAAATACAAATAGTTTAATGCATATATAAATATAAGTATTAAACGCTAAAAATGAACCTAACTAAAATAAGAATTGTAATTTGTATTATATTTTAACAATTACATACATAAGTGGGTACCCGGAAACGGTACCCGGTGGTTCTAATACCAATTCCTAAATTTTAGGACCCTGTTGAACCAATTTCAATTCCGGATCCGAATTTTAGGACCCGGTTCCAACCAATTCCAAGTTCGGGTCGTAAAATTTTGACCGAGTACCCGATTTGCTCACCCCTACTTGCTGTTACTACCCCGCTCTTCTGTTTTCTAGACCTTCTTAAGTCTATTAGATTTCTAAATCAAGGCTTTGGTGTTGTCATTTGTTGACTTGGAGCTGTCTTTTGGTATCCTGTGAATCACCCATTCGTTATAGCATTCTCAAATACCTTTGGAATATTGTTTAATTTTTACATTTTTGTGTTAATAGATATTTCTTTTTGCATTCAAATTTCCATTACGTGCTCTGCGTAACTTTTTCTACTGCCATGATTGCTCTCATAGTCTCCTGTCCTTCCTCTGTCTCACATATACTATAATCAAAAGCTCTTATCATTTGGTGGAGAGCTTAATAATTTGCAGGATATATAAGCAATAAAATATTGATGGAACATTATGTAATGGAATCCTTTAGTTAAATTAGGTTCTAACAAAGATTTATTCACTCATCTTACTCCAGAATTCATAAGTTCATTTGTTAGTATTCTTCTTTTATAATTACTTTTTTGAATAACATTATATATTGATATGATTATGAAGTATTCAAAAAAAAAAAAAAAAAAAAAAAAAAGATTTTTAAGTATACTAATAGACAGTAGTATATTTATGACCTTAGTTTTAAAAAGCGCAAGGCGCAAATGGTCCTTGCAGCCTAGGCGCAAGGCGCAAGGCGCGCACCTTTCGTATGCAAGGCGCGCACCTTTCGTATGCAAGGCGCATGTATTTATATATTTATTTCAAATTATTTTTTACTTTGATAGTACTTAATACCAATTGAAAAGATTCATAATAAATTAAGTAATGATATATTTAAAGCTAAGGTAGTCTGAATTGAAAAAATGTCCATCATTCTTCAATTTATAACTTAAATCTTAGTTATTTTCCTAGAGGCGCAAAGGCGCGCCTTACCAAAGGCACTTTGAGGCGCACGAGGCGCGCGCCTTCCGTAGGTGACTGAGCCTCACCTAGCTAAAGCCCATTTCCCAGGGAGTGAGGCGCACCAGAGGCGCCCTTTTTAAAACCAAGTTTATGACTATCTAATCATGCATGCAACCCAGCCTATAACATTATAGGAATATTATAAGCTCATCTAATGATAGCATAGTTGTAATTGCATGCTTTCTTGTTACTGGTAATGAGTGCTGATCCTTTCTTCCAAATCTTTTACCTTTCCGATTTTGTTTTCTCATCACAATTCTCCACGGTTCTATGGTAGTAAATTGACGTGGTTTACCTTTATGCAGCTCTCAGACACTATGGCTAGTAGGGGCATGAACATGACATTAAGTGACCAAGCTATCCACCTTGATCTTATTGCCAAGACTCACGGCATTATTGCCGCTGAGAATTATTTTGTTGATCTTCCTGAATCATCAAAATACATAGAGTGTTATGGTGCCCTTCTTAATTGCTACTGCAAGGATTTGAACTCTGATAAAGCTGAAGCACTTATGGAGAAGATGAAGGAACTCGGTCTGCCTATTACAGCCATGTCTTACAACAGCCTGATGACTATGTACACAAAAAATGGTCAGCCTGAAAGAGTACCTGCTCTGGCACAAGAAATGAAGGCCTCTAATATTATGCTACAAGTATACACGTATAATGTCTGGATGAGAGCTTTAGCAGCTTCCAATGACATTGATGGAGTTGAGAGAGTTTTGGATGAGATGAAGCGGGATGGACGCGTGGCCGAAGATTGGACAACATACAGCAATCTAGCATCAATTTATGTTGATGCTGGGATGTCGGACAAGGCTGAGAATGCTCTTAAGGAGCTTGAGAAGCGGAACACTTCAAAAGCACTCTCACCATACCAATTTCTCATTACTCTATATGGTAGAACTGGGAATTTGGTTGAGGTTTATCGTGTTTGGCGCTCTTTAAGGCTTGCCTTTCCTCAAACTCCAAATATTGCTTACTTGAATATGATTCAGGTTTTGGTCAACTTGAAAGATATACCAGGTGCTGAGAAATGCTTCAAGGAATGGGAATCTGGCTGTACACTTTATGATATTCGTATAACAAATGCACTCATTGGAGCTTACGTCAAAGATGGTTTGTTAGAAAAGGCTCAAAAGCTCAAAGAGTGTGCTGGAAGTAGAGGGGCTAAACCTAATGCTAAAACTTGGGAGATCTTTCTGGATTATCATTTGAAGAAAGGGGAAACTAAGCCAGCAGTTGATTGTGTTGAAAATGCAATAAGCAACGGAAGGGGAGATGGGACTAAGTGGGTTCCACCTGTAGAAATAATCAATGCAATGATGCAGCTCTTTGAACAAAATAAGGATGTTGATGGGGCTGAAAGTTTTCTGGAGCTTGTGAGAAATGCTGTGGATAACTTGGGGGCAGAAGCATATGAATCATTGATAAGAACATATGCAGCCGCTGGAAAGACTAGTCCTTCTCTGCATCGCCGATTGAAGATGGAAAATGTAGAGGTGAATGAGGCAAGTAAGAAGTTGCTTGAGGCAATTACCGTTGAATGAGTCTCCCTTTTTTCACCTGTAATTCTTGCTCTTACAAATTTTGGCTAGTTGATAGCTATTATGCCAACTGTTGTTTCAATAATGGATATGGCCTGTTTTTGTGGCTAATTCTCTCTTGGATGTGTTTGCGCAAAATCGTTGTTCCCAAATTTGTTTATCAGCAGTTCAGCAGGTATATTCTTTACATTTTGTTGTTGGCTCTGCAGTCTGCATCATGTGAGATGAATGGAATTTTGCGTAGCATGTACGCTGATGGCCGAACTCTCTGGTTCACTGATTGATATTGATACTTGCAACTTAGTATGCCTGAGAATATTTATGTAACTGTATCTTTAGGTCCTGGGATTTTGTGAGTGAATTTTTGGTAATTCATTTTCCGACATATTGTTGAAATAAAGTTATCTATATTCATCTTAGTCATCTTACACCTCAAAAAACTGATTTGGACCAAGTTCCCTGTCGCTATCGTGATCTGTATCTAAAATTGCATGACTTAATTCTATACTCGAATTGAAATTGAAGTTGATTTGATGTTGAAAAGTATGACTACTGATTGAATTTGTCATAATGAGCTACAAGTAATTGAAAATAGAATTGAATGTTGCTTGATCCAACCGGAACAACTCATCACCTCATATGATTTAAAATTCGACTCGATCTCAACGCTTGTTCCATCTCTAGCTCTTTACAAACATGAATAAAAAGTGTAATTTCTCCAGTTGTGCATGTAGCATAAATTATTCTACTACGTATTTACAATTTTGTGTATCATGTTCTTGGTCAGCAAAGTATAGAATTGTAGTATAATAGCAGAAATATCGACTGTTTTGACAATGGCAGAGCCGCAGAGGAAGCTCACTGGTTGAGAAGTATCATGGTAGACATAAATGGAATACATACATCATAGAAGGAAATAATGGATAATGTTAAAAGCACTGCCGAATACACCCCACCAGTGAGGTTAGAATATATTGGTGGGTTAACGAATCATTATAATGGCAAATTTCACTTCACAATAACAAGAAAGCATAGCATCTACAAAATCGAACAGATTAGTAGATTTTGAGTAATCCGAGATTTAAGTTATGGGTCGTAGCATTGCCAAGGCAAGCACGTGTCTTGGGCTCGATTGAGGAGAACCACTATGGCCAAGTGTGTGCCTTGGGCTCGATTGAGGTCAGGTGGAGGTACTCCCCTTACAGGCTCCTAAGCCGAGGCTCATCTCGAACCCTATATAGGCTAATACAAAGGCATGTTATTACAAACTATTTGACATATGGAGAACTAGATATTAAGCTAGTGAGATAAATGAGGAAAGCAATATCCTATGGTCATGGTATCATTTATGACTAAGAATGATGTAATTGTATCTCTAAAACCAAACATTTTTTATTTTTTATTTTTTTTGGTGGTATTTTCGTCTGATTACATTGTGGAAAATTCTGTCAGTACTAAGTAATGCAATTGCTAGTAACATTCATGGTCTAAGTCAACTAGTGGACTTTTTCAAAATATGATACATGGAAAATCATGGCCCAAATACGTAGTAATAATTATCCAGACCCATCTTAATCAAACCAAGCAGTGTAAAACATTTGTGATTGCCACATCACTCCAAATTGCTTTGTAGTTGAGCTAGTTTAGCTCATAAACTCCCATTTTCTAGTAATCACAACTTCAATTGACGCAAATACAATTCCCATATTACCATACACAAAATATCATTTATATAGAGAATAGTAACCGCACAATCAATCATACATTGTTTTACCATACACAAAATATAATACTCGATTAATTGTATACAGAAAAACACTCTTGTCCGTTGATGGATTGGATTAAACTCGACTAAAGATAACATCAATCTCGATCCAATGCCAACAGTCAACATAACAACCGGAAGTTACGCTTCAAAATAGCACGTACATATATACTTAAGCAACACCGTAACTTCCGATCCCCATGCTATGCATTAATTTAGGCTTTGTTTGTCTAATTGTTTTTAATTACAATTCAATAGATACTCCTACATGATCCGATGTAGTCGCTTAAAATCCAAGTCAAAATCATTAGATAATTCTCTTTTCATTTTTTAATAATTTTGTAACAAGTTTGACTTTACACCCTTAATAATAAATAAATAAATCTTATCAAAAACAACTTGCCGTTGAAGCTACGAAGTTGGGTCAGTTTCTTTGATGTTGTCGTGAGTGATAATGTACATATGGTAATAAGTAGTATATTTGTGCTTTGATTTCATACTCGACCTCTTGATTTTGCTATTGGAAGTGGGAAAAGATGCTTCCAATTTCCTGTTTTTTCAAGAAAATAAAGTGGAAATTACATGATTGGTTCCCTTGATTTAGGCAAATGATGAAAAAAAATATAATGAAAAAGGATTTGTAATTTTAATGTACAACTTTCATTTAAGGTCAACTGAGCATCAGTATATTATTACCAGACTATGATTACTCTATTAAAGACCGGTGTTTTTATGGGAACTCGACAGTTAAGTTTTATTGAAAAGAAGTTAAGAAGTTGTATGTACTCCGCACTAAACTAATTATTTTGATTGGGAGTATATAATATGTGTATCTCATAATTTTAACTACATACAAAAAGATCTATTAAATTATATTTAGAGTTCAATAAGATTTAATTTCACCTAAAGACTAGAAGCTAGGTTAACTTAACCCACAGAATTTTGACCCTAAATCTAAAAATTCTTGGAATGAATTTATTACAACTTTGAGTAAAAAAAAAATGCAGGAAAACAAGTTGACCAACTAATTTGACTCGTGACTTCAGTTAATTACATACATACTTTGAATCTTTGTTAAACTAGTAACTAATGGTAAATATTCTACTTAATTAAAAGGAGGGTGGATCAAGGATGAGATTTGGACCCTTGATTTTTAATTCTTCCCACATGGTTCTAATACTATGTTAGAAGACCAACAAACTTATCAAAAATTTATGCTAATATATAGCTAAGGCTCGATGTATAGGTTTTATTTGTTTCATTCAACTCAATGGTGACCTTGCAGGGGGTTGATCGAAGTTGTGTGCTGATTAATTGTACTTTGTATTAAAATATATTCATTTTTTTAACTCAATAGCATATACGGAGTAGTAATTAGGGTCTGTTTTGATAAATTGAAATGAGCTGAACTAAACTAAACTTAACTGAACTGATAGGTGTTGAACTGATCTGAATAGTGGCCAGGCGAAATGAATATTTTATGAGAGAAAGAAATTAGAAACTGAACTGAACTGATTGGAGCTAAACTGAATTGAACTTAACTGAAATTAAGCTGAATAGAACAAGCCCTTAGTAACACAAGCAATGACATTGATTTAATATGAGCCTTTATTTTGTCCGATTCATTAATCAAAATTTTCTTAATTCATTTTGTTTATTGTACTCAATTAATCAAATATATCTTATACATCTACCAGATCGAAATTTATGTGTAAAATCTAATGCTTCCTCTAGTTTATGTATGTATAGTGTCCTTTTCCTAAGTAATGATTCAGTTTCATGGGAGACATTTAATTCTATACACGTGGCGTACCAAATTTGACTTAAATTGAAGGCTTATTATATCATTTAATTTGTTCTGTGTATCATTCCTCGTAGTCCAGTTGTGATCACTAATATTCATCATGAAAGTCCGATAATTTTGCTGCCAAAATGCCTCCCAATTAATTAATACTATGGAGTACTTCGCATTCATTACACCTCTCTTTAATTACACCCTTTGTCACTTGCAATTATCTTGTCCAAGTATTTATTTACTTAATTAGCAAGCACAATTAGTTATTAATTAAGGCCTTTCGATTAGGTGAAACAGGAAACTAGCTAGCTTACAATCTGTTCTGAATCTTCTGATTAGAGCTGAACTGAACTGATTGGAGCTGAACTGAACTAAATTGAATTGTTTATGAGAAAAGAAAATTATGAATTGAACTGAACTGATTGGAGCTGAACTGAATTGAACCGAAATTAAGCTGAAGAGAACAAACCGCTTAAGATTGTTAGCTGGATTGTACGTATTTTTGAGATTATTCTAAGAGACCGAGTAGAGAATTTAAACCATTATCGATTTAATTAGGGTATATTCATGCCTTTATTGTCATCTTTATGTTGAAAAGGACTTGAATTGACACATCATAAATAGAAACAATCAACTCGTCAAAAAAAAAAAAATTAAAAAAAGGTTGTTCATACTCTACACCGTAACCAGCAGGCCAACATCACGATACTAAGAGTTATTGTTGGGGTAGTTGCTATGGTGTGTCAAAAATAGACAATCTTGTGCTATTGGGATTGAAAGTGGACTACTTTATGACCTTTTGACATGGTTTGTTATTCCATAACTATTACTCTTTTTTTTAAAAAAAAAAAAATACATCGGTATATTTGTTGAGACACAACTTTGACCATTAATATCTTTAATTAGATATTAGTAAAAATTGTAACAAAATTATATTATGAAACTAGGCACATGACTAATCTAATGATATGTTATATAATAATATCTATTTTAATTTTATAAAGGTGAAAAAATTAAGTCAACATCCATAGTATGTGAATAGTGCAAAAGTCAAAGTAATACATTAAAAACAAAAAACAAAAGACTCTATAAGGATTACAAATAAGTATTATACGTGTAAATTGATGCACGACTATCAATGTCTCAATGTCCATTTATATATAACATTTTTTTTTTTTTTTTGAACGGCATTTATATATAACATATAATTAACATATGAGCACTAACTTATTTTTGTGTTTACATTTGGATAGTCATGAAATTATGAATAAATTCCTTATTTACTTGATTAAAGCTAATTAATATAATTGAATGGATCGCGTATATACAATAATGAACTTAATCTATTTATCTATGATAATAGATTAGACCACATTCCATACATTTTGTTTACAATAAAAATTTACTTCATATGAAGTACTATGTACAATTAGTTGTGACCACAATTGTTCAATTAAACTCATAAAATACGCAGTATATGGCCTTATACAAGTATCAACTTACCAATAGATATGAGTGATACACTACTGAAATATTATAAACCAAAGAATTTAGATTCAATTAGCACATATTGCATATAAGAAAGGACATATGCAAAGTTATATATTATTAATATTAATTTAATCATAATCAATCAAAGAATTTTGTAGGATAATAAGCGATAACTAGAGGTAGAATTTAGTTTTTTTTTTTTTTTTTTTTTTTTTTTTTTTTTTTTTTTTTTTTTTGTTAATAATACCTGGCTAGCTTTTATATTGGATCACTCTAAATTTTGTATACATCATGAGTAATTTGCTTGTAAATCATGATTTAATTTCTTTAGAAAAAATAATTATTCAAAATATAAACAGCATATAATCTCACGTTTCCAAGTACTCAAAGAAGCATGTCCTAGCAATTGAAGTACTTGTAATAATTGTGTTTGGCCAATATGATATTATTAGAATTCATGCCATTCAAGTACTTTGCCACAAGATCACATCGCATCATCAATGATCGATTATCTTTTTCAGCCTTTTCTATCGGATTATCACCAATACTTCACATTTTCTTTAAAAAAAACTCCACATAGCTCAAAAAATTACGTGTCATTCTATATCACTAAAATATGTTCTACGTGTTAGTTTTATTTTCCGTTAATAAATAGACTATTTTTAAGAAAAAATAAATAAAATGTATATACTTCGTATATCAAACAAACAAACAAAAAAGAAAAGAAGGAACAAAGACGATAAATAAAGAAGGACAAACCATATTATATTCACTTTTTTTTCCTTTCTTCCGCAATAAAATTTATACAAAGGCTTCCTAAAAGCAGTGTGATTAATGGATCACCTATTAACCTAATTACGGACCAAAACTTTTCTTAAAAAAAAAAAAAAAAAAAAAAAAAAAAAAAACCTATAGAATAGCCCAAACCCCATGCACAATTTTGACCAAACCCCAAGATAAAGGCACCCAAAAAAAAAAAAAAAAAATATTTGTGATTGAAAATTTTGTTAGGGACATCTAACATTTCTTCCAGGCCCTCCATAATAAAAATAATTACCCCAAACATTATTAATACCACCTCTAATATCATAACAATTTGGATGATCAGCCAAAACTTTGAGATTGGATAATGGAATTAAACTATTACCCCAATCTACTATTTGCAAATTCCGAAAATAGGATGCTTTTCCAAAGCCTTCCCCTGAAAAATGACCACTTCCCATTTGAGTTGAAGTGTGGAAACCTCCTGTCCTTGAATTCACTATTTCCCCTCCAAATTGTACCATACTTGCATGGTCTCTTAGGTGGGTGAACAAAAATGAGGGCCAATACCCGACTAACACCCCGGATCCAAATTCAAGCCACCAGTTTCCGTGTTTAGGATCCTGAAAAAGAAGAGATAACAAAATGGGTTACAATGTTCGTTAAGTCAAAAATATGTTAAAACATAACTCCAGAGATAACACATATAATAACGTTATATCCCTAAATAGCAATAATAAATGACGTGTGGCATTGTCCTGCATGTATTTTTCAATCACCTAATGTTTTTTATTGTGAGATTTTCATTCTTAGTTTCTTATTCATAATCGGAATACTCGTACACTAGTGGATTCTATTATAGTGATTTACTTATATGCATTGATGTATATGTAATGCTTTACATGTAAATATTAAGAGAAAAGTTATATGCATGATCTTATATATAGATCTAACCCATGTGCATGGTAGCAACAACTAGGCGAAATTGATGCGGGAAAACATAGAAGTGATTTAGCCGTACAAACTAAGTTGCTAGATTATACTATAATTAATTTAAGTTGATATGGTTAAGGCCTCGAACTCAGACACTATGTTCATTAAAGTAATAATTAAGCATAAACAAATTGTATTTACAACGGTAAAACATATAGTCGTGTATTTGAAAATTTTACAAACCAAAGTGTTTGATAATTAATTCTTTCTCATATTTGTGACATTTTTTCTTCTAATATACTAAGAAATACTTGTACAAGAATGAAGAATCTTTACATAGTTTTGTGGTACCACATCAATTCCATTTTATAAATTTATTATTTATTATATACTTTTGTTCTATAAGATTTTGAAAAACTACATACAACGATAATAACTTGAACTCTTTTTTTTTTTTTTTTTTTTTGAGGAAAATAATAACTTGAACTATTAGTGATAATTATAAAATAATTCTAACTAAAGTATGTTAAATTATAAAATGTTCCAACTATTAAATGACCCTTCTCGATCCTAACTTTTTCACCTACATTTAGTCAAATTTTACATCAAATTGAGGATTATAATAGTTTATGTATATTGTTGGACTCAGTAACTTAATAACTGTAAACATCTTACTGTTATTAATTATTGAATGTTCAAATAATAGAATAGCAAAATCATCCATAATTTTATTTAAGAAAGTCTTACCATCAATCCATTTCACAATTTCTTCATCTAATATTCAAAATAAAGTAATTTTGATGACTTTCTATACAAGTATTATTCGTTTGTTAACTTTCCATGTACAAAAGAAGAAAGAGAATAGAATCTTGCAAAGTTGAAAAAAAAACACAAGGGACAAAGTGTATCATAGTTTTTTCTTTTTTTTTTTTTTTATAAAAAACAAAATAATTATTTAAAATATTTTTTCTAATCTATATGTATATTTTTTTTTAAAAAAAAATAAAAAAAATTAAGAAAGCACTAACTTAATCTAGTGCACGCATGCAATATAAATTCGAAACAAAGATGTAATAAAAGAATTTTTAGGTAGGAAGATTTGATGATGTTTCCATGAAGAGTAAGTAAAGTTATATAAATCCTGATTCTTTCCTAAAGTATAATTGGTGCTTTTAGGCATGTTTGTTTGTGCCTTATGTCTAACAAAGCCTAGCAAATGAGTAAACTCTTAGCCTTCAATGAGAAGTTTTTATGGCATTTTCATGACTAGCATCATTGTGGTCCTTGTTCATTCATTTTGCCAACTTTTTCCTATTCATGTTATGATGTACTTCATATTTCAATTACTCCCTCCATTCATGTACATTTCAGAATGACGGAGAAAAATTGTCACAATTTTTAAAAGTTGGAAATAGATTTTAATTGTTAATTGTGGTATCTTTGTCGAAAGCACAATTCCTTAATTACCTTATTTTTTGCAAAGATTTGGAACTAAAAAGCTAATTTAATTGGGGATTTCTATTTAAATATTTCTCCTATAGCGTTTAAAAAATCATGATAAAGTTGATTACCTTCCATATTAGCAAGCTAATGTCAAATTGTCCTCCTTTGTATGAAGATGTTGGTGAAATTGCAGCTCCAATTGCAATCTTACTATTAGTTTGAACAAATCCTGAGCATAACAAGTTGTAGCATCCGGTGGCTTGGTACGCATCGCTCTGCCATATCAATTACAGGCATCAGTGTAAGATTATGTAACATAATTCTCCTCGATTAGGGTATTCTCATTAATGTAACATTTATAAGGTGCACATTCCATTCTACTAGAGATATGTACAATTAATACGATAATAATCTACTCTTATATACACTAAAACAAAAATAATATCGCAAGAATATTAATATATTCGTATATATATTCTCTATCAAATTAAATAGAGTGTCACATTATATGTTGATAGGATTTAATAATTTAATTTTCAAGTTCTGTCATAACTAGCACAAGAAGAAAAACAAAAACCATTCATCGTGTTGGTCTTTTGGTCCACAAAATTCAACACTGTATGTAAATTTAGAAATGTAAAAATGTTATTTACTGAATGAGTTTCTTTATAAAACATAAAATAAAACGAGTAGATGAAAAAAGGGTAATTTGAGTATGTGACTTACCGTCCAATAAGTAAAGAACCTAGGATAATTGTCACCATAGAGCTCGGGGCTAACCTGAAACAGAATTCAATACATAGTTTTAGCCACGAATGTTGTTGACCCCCTATTTAGTAATTGGAAGGTAGTTGGATGTGAAGTAGTCAGCAATAAATTTCCATAATAACACTACTTGCCAACTTCAAATAATGTCAATTTAATTTTGAAGTGATTATTAATTAACGAATGTTTTCAGGGCGTTGGATAAGCATTTAAAATATTGCCTAAAATGATACTTAGGAAAGCATGACAAAATCACGCGTGGATAGGTGTAATTAATGTTCATTTTAATTTAATCTTTTACTTTTAGTTAGCTTATCCAACATCTATGGGGCGTTCGTTAGCCTTTACCTTCACTAATATTTATATCAATACCCTGAATAAAATACATTTAATCAAAAAACAAGTCATGAAATTAAAATGAAGGAAATAAATAACATATATACCTGCCAACCAGCTTCAATTGTATTAAGATCATCACCAAATGAACCAGAAATGACCCACATTTGAGATAAGCTAAATTCATAGGGGTTAGCCACTCTAGGAGACCACACATTTATACTTGCTTTTGCTCCATAATATTGTTGTCCAGATACATATCCCACTGCATGCTGTTTAATCACACAACAATTAGATGTTCAGTACATTAATTGTTACTAAATCACGTGTCATTCAAAGTTAGTTATCACACGACGTTATATCAATTTAGTCGTTTTTAAGGGCTACGCTTAGCCAAACCTGATTAATTTGAATACGTGGAATTCTATCTAAACGGAAATTCATACGACTAAATAATGTATATACATATACTATATCTAAATAAAAAACGACCTTAAAAGTTTTTTTTGTTTTGACTTTTTTGTGAAACAGTCAACAGTATCTAAACCTTACGGAGTAGAAAACTTTTGGAGACGGGGAAGTATGTGTATATTATACAGTTGATCTTGAAAGCATGGTATATAATGATGGATGAAGTTGCAGAAAATGTCATCAAGGCAATGGATTTGAAGTCATTATACAAGGGACAAATATATGAAAGCAAACTAAATGAAGAAAATCATGAGAGTGAGGAGTTACTACAAGAAGCAACCTGTCTAAAAATTAAATGAGTTGAAATTAAAGAACAACCAACTATCATAAATTTTCTCCTTTCGTTTTTTCAGTCATAAAAAATCAAGTCACTCAGTTTGCTCAAATCCTGTCTTACCAACATTTCTGATTCACATTTAAGTTTTTCCTCTTTTTCATTTTTACTTTTTTTTTTTTTTTTTTTTTTTTTTTGGGAGGGTTGGTAAATTAATTTTGATATGACGACATGGTTCAATAGTCAACACCCTCATTTATTTGTAAACGAAAATCAGATAGTAATTTTTTGTGTGTTTTTTCTGAATGATACCTTATGTAAATTTCTATTGTAAATTATTTGTGTTTATTTACGTATAAAAAGATGTTGGAATGATTAAAACACTTTACTTTTTGGAGTATTTTTTCATGAATGGTTATGAAATGATTCTTTTTATAAAAAGGCGAAAAACGAATTAGTCTTTTTATACCGGATAAAATGATTGCAATGTTCGTGTTATATGTATTATTGTTAGGTACACTAATTTTCATCATTGAGGAAAATATAACAAAATTTCTTTTAGCACCTCTTAAACTAATTTTAATCGCTTATTTCCTAGAGGAGTAGAGGTTATAGACACTAGACATTGTGAAACGTTAATGATTTTGTTTGTTTTCTTTTCTCGAGTGACTAACATTATGAAAAAAATAATTATGAAATTTGAATTCCAATCTATGAAATCAAAATTATTGCTAGTACATTGTAATCTTAGCTTGCAAGGCTAAATCAATGAAATAGGGATTACGATTTTTTTTTTTTAAGAAATAATTTAAATTCTTCATAGAAAAAAAAGTGGGACAATAACAAACTTTAATAAGCTCTTTTCCAGTGTCTTTTGACCCCTTTGCCTTGTGTTCACTATGACCCTTGTGGTGATAATGATGGACAAACTTGAGCACTATGTCTTTTCTTTCCCCTAATTTTTTTAGTAATCCTAAATTCTATTCAATTACTCATAAATGATATTAACAAAAACATTACGAAATTCAGGAGATACCCTTTATACTTCTATATTTCTCCAAAAACATTACGAAATTCAGGAGATACCCTTTATACTTCTATATTTCTCTAATGTTATTTGTTAATGTTAGGAATATAGTATTTTCCATATATTCCTAACAGTTAACAAACTCGAACATTAAAATTAGAAGAAAAATTCCCTCTAACATTTGGACGGTGATTCTCTCATAAAAATGATCAATTTAGGAAGAACTTAGAGAGACCGAGAGAGTACTTTTATTAATAAGTAAAATTAATTCAAAATACATTTTTTTTTTTTTATGGTTTCTATATAAATTTTCAAATATTTTTGGAGGGGATCAAGACCATTTATAATTAAAAAGAAAAATAAAAATTACCTCATGGTCAGAACCAGTAGAATCTCTTCTAACAAATTTTCTGGGTTTTCTTCCAAATCTTCTAACAGAGCTAACTCTCATCACTTCTTCTTCATTTGTTCTTCTAATTGGAATTGTTCCTTCTGGACATGCTTCACCTGTTACATGCCATAATTGGAAACTTTCTTCATATATTTTCCCTTCTCTTTCATGCCCTTTTGGCTTCTCTGGTGGTTCCTGCAAACATTTTTCATAATATTAACATATTAATCATAAAATTAACAATGACAATAATATAAAGTCATATTGATTATTTTTCCAAAAATGATGAAACTTACCAATGGCTTTTGACCTCTTAACATTGGATGATCAAATGCTGGTTGTTGATGTGCTAATACACAATCTATAAGATCCCCATCTACACTCTGTCACCAAATCCAAAACAAAAAATGTTAATAATGCATATAATACCATGCTAGTAGTATTTGCAAGGATTCGATATTAGTTGTCACGTTGATAGTGTAATTTGAACTAGTAATGCGACAGCTGAATTTGAATGTTCAGTTGTTCACAGTTTTATCTCTAACATAGCAAAGAAATGGATAGTTTAAAAATAGAAAGTTTGATGATACAAACTATTTAAGCAAAGTTGAAAAATGACATAAATGCAATATCATTCCAACAAAAAACAGGGGAAAACAGAGAGAAGGAAAAAGAGAAAATACTTGAATAGTTTTAATTGGAGTTTTGTTGATCCTCTTGAGATGTTGTCTGACTCTTTTTAACTTCTGAGCTTCCTCACCAGGGCGAAAATTCTGAGTATAATTTCTTGGTTTATCATTGGCAATGCCGGTTTCCGAGGTCGATAAAACAGGGGAAATCAGAGAAGAACAAACAAGTAGCAACATTACACCAACAATGGGAATGATTGAGGAAATCTTCAACAAACAGCAACTATATTCCATAACACCCATTGAAGAAATATTACTATAATCTTTGCTTTTTCTCATATTTTGTCCACATTTATGTTGTCTTCTTCTTGTATAATGGTACAAGAAACCTTCCTTTTCTTCTTCTTCTTGGCTTCCTTGTTTATTTCTCTTTGGTTCTACAACCATATTTCATAATATATGACACCAAGAAATAGTTTATAAATATATAAACAAGAATATGTATATTTTGGGTAATATAAATTTAATTTTTTTGGGGGGTTTTAATGACAATCTTTAAAACACTATTTCCAAGGTTTAGAATGGCTAAAATGACAAACAAAATGAATACTTGCTTCTATTCTACTGCTTCTGTACTCTATAATAACTGCACTACTTTCTTGATTTTAGGAGAGAGAAAATATGAGTTGGGTTAATTAAAAATGGTATGAATCCAATGAAAATTTGGGTTGGGTTTATATTGTTGAATAACCCATGTGGAGATGGGTTGGAGGTATTAATACAATGGGGTGTTATGATCAAAACATGTTATATTTTAATTAAAATTAATTTATAATATAAAGTTTTTATGAAATCTAAACATTATGATTTTGATTTATGATTAAACATAAGAGGAGAGAGAATGGGGCGTGGGGTTATGTTTCCAGTCTCCAATACATAGACTGCAAAACTTTAGCTTTTTTGTGGTTATTTTTATAGGCAATTACAATATGGTCCTAATCTAAGAAATATTTTGGTTTTTTATTTTTATTTTTAATTTTGTTGGTGTTATTCTTTGCTTGGGTCTTGAAGACAAATAGGAATTACACTGAGATTTTCTGAGGTTCTAAAGTTGGGCTGTTTTGCTTTAAGGGAGGTTTCTTTCTCACTTCCCTAGATGTTCTTTGTGTCATCCTCTCTAATCTAGTAAATTATCTTTAGTGTTAACAGGGTTTAATATGGTTTTTTAGCACTAGAAAACAAAGTTATCCCACTTTGTTAGTCATTCCTAAAAATTGGTTTTTTGTATTTGCCATCTAGATTTGGATAATTTTGCACAAAACTAGTAAATATAGATCGAGATGGTGATAATGGAGGAGTTCATGTATAATTTTGGGAGTTCGAGATATGTATTTATGTTTTACTTCCTCCGTTCTTTTTTTACTTGACCCGCTTTGACTTTTACATTATTTATTACCCCTCCTTTGACCGTCTTTTGTGAATTATGTGTAAGAAAAAACATATCCATGTGGGATATTTTTAAATTCATCTCAATAAGTAATATCATAATATATACTTTTATAATTTTTACTTATGGAGAATTAAAAATATTGATCATTAATGTTGTGCATTGACAATCGTGATAAAAGAAACAGGTCAAGTTAAAAAGAACATAGAAAGTATAGAAAGTAATAGGTTATTGGTGTTAGGTTTATTGAGCTTGTTGAACTTAATTGTGTGGTTGTGTGTGGTCAACTTGTATACATAGTGCATCATAACATGACAATTGGTCTTTGCAATTGTTCATCAAAGTTGTATATCAGTACATCACAAGAGTTTGTTTAATTTCTCCAACAATCTCACTAGGTTAAATTAAAGCTTCGTTCTATTTGACTTTTTATGTTTATCATAACTAGTTTTCGAGCTCCACGCGCGCGATGCGCGCGCTTCATATGGTGAATCGGAAAAGTTTAATTTGGCACTTTGCGTAATTAATTTGTTGTATATTGACATATTGTGTGTTGCATTCACAAATATAATGTTATGATTATAAATAGATTAATAATATTGTAGTATTTTATGTAGCAATAATTTATAATGTGTATTATAATTATAGTGCATTCTTGTTGATCGTTTATGGTATTAGGCCAATTGCCTGATAAAAAAGACGATGTGCACGTAGGGGTTTTTCAATTCGAATGGGTAGAAATATAAGATAAGTACATAGGTGTAAAAAATATGGGAATTTGTTATCATATACTCTTTCTCTATCCTTTTCTCTTAGTTTTATTCCCTATTTATCACTCTATTTATTTCTCTTCCAACCCCCTTGCATTTCTCCTGTCCCTTTTTTTTTTATTTTAGCCTCTCTCTATCTCATCCTCTTTCATTCATAACCCATATTTCTATCTCCCATTTTGCTGATTTTTTTTTTCTTTAGGCCTTTATCCCTTCTTCTATCCTACCCCTTATCTCTTTTGAACTGGTATCTCTATCTTTCGGTCTGCCCTATCTCTTAGCCCCTCTTTGTCTCTCTTTTCAAACCCTTCACTTTCCTAGTTCCCTTTCTCTCTTTCAATGATTTTTTCGATTTTGGCCCTTGTTTCTCTACCTCCCTTTCCCTTTCTCTCCATCTCCCTTTCCTCTCCTTCTCTATCTTAAGTAATCTCTTACCAACTAACCCCAGACTGAGTAATTCTTCAAGTAACCCCTGAATGAACCCTCAAGTAACCACTAACCGAGTAACCCTGACCAAACTCTTTAAGTAACCCTTACCGAATTACTCAAATAACCCCTGACCGAACTCCTATTCTCTATTCATCACTCTCTTTATTTCTCTTTCAACTCTCTTGCAATTCTGTTGTCCCTATATCTTTTTTTTTTCTATCTCTTCCATTATTAAACGTAACTAAAATTCCAAAATGATAGAATACAAATATGAGTAAAATCATGAGATTAAATCTCATGTACATCATTGAACTTCGTAGCTCTTTCTACATACAAAAATAATAAAATACATGATTAATGTAAGGATTGCCAGCTATACACTTAAGTTTGCTATCATAGAATATAAACCTTTATTGGCAATGAAAACTGACGAATAGTTTAACTTTAAGGGGGTGTTTGGTTAGGAGCTTTTTATAGTAAAAAAGAGCATTGTTCACATAGTACAGTAATAATAATCAGGAAAAAAACACATACTAACCAGTTTGCAGTAAACTAATCCAAAAGATTGATCATTGCATTGCAACTATTATTTAAGAATCTCTTATTTAAATGATACATAAATGGGTATACAATTGGATATTTCAACACTATAAAACTCTGCAATGTCTTCTACTTTAAATTTGATTTATACATCGCCGTAGGTTCCTGAGTTTCTCTCTAATTAATTAAGCTGGTAACTGTATCAATATGTTCACTGCACTTACGAGTAAAAATTCTGGAGCAAGGAGCAGAACTACAATGGAATCACAAAGATCTTTGCCCCAGGAAGAAAATAGACTTCAACAAAAAAATTCAGCTCACGGGCTTCATACTTCCTCGACCTGCAATAAACTCAGTAATTACAGACAACTGACAATGAAGATAAACTGCAATCACTAAAACAAGCCCAAGTAGATCATTATTGTTGCTATTTTTGGTGCACATCCATAGATGATGGAAAGTGAGGAGACGGGTTTAAATGTTTTCAAAACCAATTCGAGAGACTCGCTGGCATTCTGGCAAGTTCAAATGAGAAGCGTTGCAAGCAATGAACAAGGTGTCATGTTGTCCCAAGACTCCCAACCCCTCAATATTATGATCATGATTTTACAAAAGGACCCAATATAAGTATTGTGTTGTTGAGTCTAATTTTTCTGTCGCTTGAATTGAAGTAGTGGCATAAACCATTACTAAAAATGGAAAATCTGACTATATATAACGGGCAACTCAAAAATCTAAAATAGTATGTGTATTAGTTCTGAACGAAGGGAGTACAATTTAGGGTGACTGGTTTTTTAGATGATTTTATGAGCATGGTACCGCTAAAACCTTTACTAATTCTCACTGAATTATTTCCATGAGAGGCAATATACACAAAACTTGCTCTTCACCCAACACCACACCCTCGAGGATAATAAATAAATAACTAAGGCTCGATACTACTAAGTCAAGCATCATAATCATAAATGATTTTTTTTTTTCAAAAACTTGGATTTTTACTGATCAACTTTGGTGGATGATTTATATTTCATTAATGCTTTCCTAGTTTCTCGTATTGGAACTTGTATGATTGAAACACAAAAGCCGATTAGGCCACATGTGCACAACAGAAATAAAACCATGCATTCTCACTCTTCAATCAAACACAACTGCACGCGGCATACAAGTTTACTAAGAAAATAACAAACTAATGGATATAAGATTGGAAACCTGCACTGACACAGCATGAAGGCAGAAATCAGCACCTTGCAGAGCAGATTTGGCATCAGTTGTGGCAATAAGATTTTCTAGTAGCTTATGATTTGGAAAGTATTTACTGCAATGAAACCATGAAAAGGTTAAATACAAAATACTCCCGTGGAGAGCCAAGTCTTTGAGCGAATCAAGCCAAGGCTTTACCAATTGAGATGGTTTCTCATGAGGATCACGCACGAGCATACTGACTTCCATTTCTGCTTTTCTATTTGCAACATGAGCGGCCATAGTTGTACCAAATGAGCCACCTCCAAGCGCCACTACCTATTAATAAGGCAATACTAAATTATAAGTTAAAAACTATTCAAAAAAAAAAAATATATATATAATAAGTTAAAAAGGAATTACAGCATAGATTGCAGGTGAGACCAAACAAAAGAACGTAGTTGACAAGAATCAACCACATATATGTAGTATAATTTTTTACATAATTTATACTTACCTCAAAAGCTACTTCAATGGAGCAGTGAAAACCCAGAAGCCGCTCCAATGCGAGTAATGTCGAAAAGTTATTTGTAGGCTTCCTCAACTCAAGAGAGATGGAGATGGCCTTCCTCAAAAGACCGAGAGTGATAAGGTGAGACACCCATTTGTGTCTCCCCAAAACCAAACCCGGTGATGAGTACCTTTCACGTCGAATCATAATCGAATGAAGCGAAAGTGTGGAAAGTCTAGTGTTGCGGATAGTTTTAATTTCTTTTCTCTTCTCTCTGTTTTTGAAAACTTATTTTAAGAAAACAGCCAATCCAGTTTGGTTGGTCCATGATATGGGTCCAATGGTAATGTAGTTGGATGGGGCTTGACAAGAGCTTTCCAACGATATATTATAAGTCCGATTTCGATGAATATTGAGCAAGTTATGGCCAATTTACCAAACTGAGCTCGGTTTGAGCCTTATATGCGGCCCAATGATCTAGGGGAGGGCCTAATATGATTTATCATTCCTAATGCAATTAGGAATGGTTTTAGTCTTCTAGATTCTTCTAGAAGGTTCTTTTCATTCCTAATTCAATTAGCATTGATAAATTGACTTTTGTTGACTTTTCAGAGTTTTAATTAAAATCAAAGAGCATTTTTGAGGGAAATACGATTTTATCCTCCTGTACGGTAATTTTTATCTGATTTTAAGAAAACGCGTAATTTTCCAAATCAGCGCCAAACGCCAGCTGTAGCGCCTGGCGCTAGGCGCCAATAGCCAGCGTTGGCGCTGGTTCGGTTTTTTGTGCGCCAGACTCTGTTTTGATATTTTATCTTTTTGGCTGATTTTCTCTATAAATAACGTATTAAAAACTCCGTTTTCGAGAACCAGTTTTCATCTACAATCCACCAACTCTCATCAAGATTTTCTTGATTACTCTCTCTCTCTCTTCTTCTAAACTAGCTTTTCTCAAATACAAAATTCCGCATTCATTAGATCTAGAAACACCTAGCCATATTTGAAGTTGTCTTCGCCCTAGACGTGAAAGGTTTAATTTATGAGGGTTTGGTCCCAAATCTCTTTTTCAATTATTTAAATTAATTGTTTGTTTATTATTTTCCTTGAAGTTACTAACACGTGTATTTTGTTATCAGAAAGAGGTACGAGGCATCCAAGTAAGTGCTTTAATGGTTTTTATTGATGTTATTATGTAGAAATCATGCTTAGGTTTTTATTATGATTCCTAGTATCACGTCTAGGGTAACTTTAATATTAAATATGATTGTTACGATGTCTTCTATGTTCTTCCTAATGTTTATGATTGTTAGTATCATGTTAGGGTTAAAGATTTGATTTTTATTGCTTAGTGACATGCTAGGGTTTGTTATTAATCTTGTTAGTATCATGCCTAGGATCTTGCTATTAATGTTATGCTTTAACATGATTATTATCATTATTTTAATTATAATTTGTTATTGTTATTATGATTATTATTATTATGTTGCTTGATATTTATTATTATTGCTTGATCACACCTTTTATGCATGTTTAAAGGGAATTTGTACTTGTAATCACGCTTAATAAGATAATTAATAATCTTGTTTAGGGTTAATATGATTATAATTCAAGTGATCGCCAATAATAGTTTTATTTGTGCATTAAATTCAACCAACATAGATAAACAGGTTTAGGGTTAATCCTATTGATTGCATGTTAGTCAGAAAGCGCACATGAATACGATCAGAATAAAGTAGAGGCCTATTATTAGGGCAGGTTCAATCTCTTTTAGGTTGGATTTGTACCTTCATCCCCGAACCCTTATTTGGTTCAAGACCTTATGGAGTTGACGATCTCTTGGATCGTTAAGGGGTGTAACCGTCACCCTGTGATCGGTTTACAAGTTCCTAAAAACTTGTTGGCGACTCTTTTGCTCTATCTTCTTCCCTTTTGGACGCCACCGTACTTTAGTGTATGATCACAGTGGGGTTCAAGCTAGGGGATTAACGCTTGAAATTATTCCCCACATAAGGGTCTTCCGTACTGCTAAAAGGTTCAGGTTTCCTGAACTTAAGGGGTGAATTAGCATGGGTGCATGGATGTAGAGGACGACATATTTGCAGCTGCCTTATATTGCCCAGAAATCTGTCCATAAAAACAAAACTCAAGCCAATTACCAAATTCCTAGATATCCAATTTCAACTAAAAAAAACAATAAAAACACAGAATTCAACATTATAACCAAAAAAAATCGAGAGTAAATCATTCAGATGCAAACGAAAAGATCAAAAACCACATTTCATCAGAAACTCCTAAAACATCAGATCCTAAAACATAAAAACTAACATCAGATCCTAAAACATAAAAACTAATAATCTCAAGATCAAATTCCGATCCAAACAATTTAACCAGCTCCAAATTCAATCAATTAGAATCAATTTTAAACAATGAAAACAGAAGCGAAAACCCCAAATTGACTATACATAATTCAATAGTATAACCCAAATAACCGAGTATAAACCAATCAATCAAAAGAAAATGCGAAAATCAAAAGCCACATTTCACCAAAAACTCTCAAATCATCAAACCCTAAAACATAAAAACCCAATAATTTTAAGATCAAATTCCCGATCCAACCAACATAACCAGCTCCAAATCCAATAAAAATAAAATCAACAAAATTTAGAATCAATTTGAAACAATCCAAACCTAAATTTAAAAAATAATTACAAAAAAAAAAGAAAATCTTACCTCTGAATTTGTTTCACTGGAGGAGAGAAAGCCAAAAACCGCAATTAAAATCACCTCTGAATTTGCTTCAATGGAGGAGAAAGAACATTAGCCACTTGGGAAACTGAGAGTATGCTTCAATGGAGTATATAAAATCAGAATTTGACATACCCAGAATGCAAGTGAGCAAATCGATCAAGAGATCCCGACATTAATTTTCGATCAGATTGAACCCTATAATATTCAACCCACAAAAATTAATAAAATTGGTTTCCATTTTTTTCTCAAAATTAGATCGAAGTAAATCTGATAATAATTCACAAAGAGTAAATCCGATTTTAAAATGGAAAATTGATGATTGAAAATCAAAATCACATTACCTTGTAAGCTGCTTTTTATTTATTTATTTATTTTTATTAGACCTTGTAAGCTGCTTCAGTAAAGGGGAAAGCTCAGAATTTGCTTTAATGGAGGAACGGAAAAGGCTTGGAAGTTGCTTCAATGGAGAAAAAAGATAAGAAAGTCACGTAGCTACAATTCAGCGAAATCAATACTCAAACATGAAAATCAAAAATGAAAATTGGAAGAAACAACGAATTTAACAAAAGCAAAATCGAGCATAAAATCAAAAGCGAAAATTATTGAAATAGATCAAAATTTTACAAGAATTACAATTCGTTAATTAAGAGAAAATCAAAGAACTCACCTTGAGGAAAGAGATTGAAATCTGAGGTAAAGACTGAGAATCTGGGGTAAAGACTAAGGGGAGAGGGGAAAAGTGATCAATAGGTAACAAAACACCAGCTAAGCATTTTGGCAGAGAGAAAGGGTGGGGAACAGATCACCAACAAGCAAAAAAGCAAAAGAAAAGGAGCAAACAGATCACCAGCTAACTTAATAAGGGTAAAATAGTAATTGTACTTTTTGAGGGGCAAAATTGTCATCACACTATTACTAAGGAGTTTTCAACTTGTCAAGTTCTCACTTTTAATAGTTATAGATTTCTTTTAACATGCATCTTATCTAAATCTCTTTAATATGAGGTATAGTTTAACCTATTTGAATTCTATTATCTAGATATCATCAATCTAAGGGCCTGTTCTCATTTACTGAACTCAGCTGAACTGAACTGAACTGAACTGAAATGAATATTTTATAAGAGAAGGAAATTAGGAGTTGAACTGAACTGAACTGAACTGAACTGAGCTGAACTGAGCTGAACTGAACTGAACTAAACTGAACTAAGCTGAACTGAACTGAATTTCAACGTAAGAGAACAGGCCCTAAGTATATGTGTGAATCCAATGAAAATTTAGGTTTGTGTTAAGACATGTCAAAAGTTAGGGTGTTTTGATTCAAAATGGCCTTTGCAACCTTTGACGCAAACAAACTAAAGATATTCAACATCTATCTAGGAATTGTTTTATAGCTTGAACAGCGTGGAGGGGTGGATGACTTAGTATACACTAATTAATAATTTAACAAAAATATTTCTCTTCCAGAATTGATTCAAGCTTACGTCCGATATTTTAATTATTTAGCCGGGAATGTATTTTAGTACCCATATTGCGTACAGTAGGATCGATCTTCTTACCTTCCTCTTTTTAATTGACGCTTTGCCGCTGCTTGGATCTTATGTAACTTTTCTAGAGTTGAAAAATACAAGGCATTGATCTAGTTACATACATGTCAGAGGTGATCAACATTGGCCCGACCCGCTAGCTCGGCCCGAAAATAGGGCGAGTTTGGGTAAGCATAAAAATGCATTTTTAGTTTAAAAGCCTGAACCCGGCCCGAAAAGCTCGAAAAAGCCCGTTTTGGCCCGAGAAGCCCGCTACTTTTTTACGGGTTTGGGCAAGAGAAATTGTGTTAAGACCCGGCTCGGCCCGATTTTTTATCACCTCTAATACATGTAGATGGTGTTGTGGTGCGTGGTTCAAAGAAATACGTAGAGCTAGATGGGTTGATGCCTTGATGATCATTCGGATCGTACGTAGAATCATTGAATATTCGGATCATAGTATGTAGAATCATTAAAGGTGACAAGTTTGGTATGGGTATTTTGTGTAACATGTTGAGGCTTTAACATGCTTGTTTTTATGAGCTATGACGGGCCTTATAGTTACACCCTCCGCAAGAGGTGTCAAAATCTGACCTGACATGAAAACCCGTTCTGAAATAACGACAATGATCTGTATATATATCTTACTCATAGGTGAAAAGACTGAAAACAATGACATGTAACCTGAACTGAAATGGACTCTTGACATTAATTGACAATTAATTATCTTGATAATTTCTGACCTAAAACAGAATTTGTAGTCAACTTGATATTAACTAAAAACCGATTGAACCTAACTTAGCTTGACAATGATCCAAATCTAATTTGAACCTGAAATTGAATATAACCTATCACAACTTGTTGCTGAACCAAATGGATATTAACCAACTAATAACCGATTTAACATGACCTAATAATAATCTGAACCCGAAATAACACTCTGATAAAATTTTAAAACAATAATAACCTAATACAACCTACTGCCTACCTGAACCATAGTGACCAGATCCGACTCGTGGTGTTTTGTTTTGTTATTGGGTTCTAGCAAACCAAACTTAACTTGACTCAATCCAAGGCATTTGATCCGAGCATAAGAATGACCTCTCTTGATTGTGATTCAATCTATCAAAACTTGTTATGATCCAATCTGACTCAAATTTGACTTGAGTCTAAGAATGACTTGACCACCTAAAGTTCATCTGACCCAAATTTTCTTGCTTTAAATAAACTTGCCTTTAACCCGACTTGACGCATATCAAACGGAAACCAAACCAAAATTAACTCGAATCGAACTTGAAATGCAGCCGAAAAGGTATAAAGTCAAACTCGAATTGCAATTGAAAGGGTATAACGCTTGTTATAACTTGAATCAAACTTGAACCAACCTAACCAAAACCTGACTTGAAAGTCCATAAAACCTAACATGATCCAACTTGAATATGACATGAAACCTGACATGATCCGACTTGAATACTCGATTTGACACCTCTACCTTCAATTAATTATCGTTTTCACAGATTCATATAAATCTCGTAGCTTTTCTTTAACAAAATGGTTAGGGGAGTAATATCAAATACTTTAGGCTCATCATTAACATATTAAGCTCATTGGCTGATCATTTCAATAGTGCAGGATACACAAGGTAGAAAGGCAATGCCATGGGCAGCGAGTTTATTGTGCGCATCAAATCTCTACAAAAGTTTCAACAAATTTTAAAGAATAATAAAATAACACCACAAATTTCTCAAAAATTGGATTATAACACCACAAAATTTCGATCTTTTAATACTCCCTCCGTTTTTTTTTTATTTTTATTTTTTTTTTATTTTCATTACTTTAGGATGCACGAAGTTTTAGGAAAGTAATATAATATTGTGAGTAGGTAAATAAATTATTATAGTAAAAGTAATTAAGATGGGACAATGAAAGAGAAAGCATGTATGTGAGAGAGGGAAAATATTTTTATTATTTAAGTGGGAACCATAAAAGAGAGAGAAATGATAAAATAATTTGACTGGGCTTTAAGGTAAGAGAGAGAAATGATAAAATAGTATAAAGTAACCAAATATAAAAGTGATGCATTTAAAAAAAAAAAAAAGACACCCATAAAAGGAAAGTGATGCGATTAAAAAAATGCAGGGAGTGAAACACTACAAAAAAAAACAAAAAAATTGGATTTCACCACCATCTAACGGATTTTTTTTATGGAAGAACCCACGATAAACACGTGTCAAATTAAGTCATTAATGTTAAAAAAAGATGAATAAATAAATAAATAAAAACCCTAACCCAGCCACCAGCCCACCACTGGCGTCCGTGACTCCACTGCCGTCGAAACCCCTTCCTTCACCGGCAAAATCACCGGCCATCACCTCCACCTACCATAACCCCTCCTTCATCGTCGAAACCGAGATCCCTACACCAAAGAAAAGGAAAGGACGCTACCACCACCTTCTTTTCCCAATCTCCGTCGAAACCACACTAGCCACCAACAATCTTTTTTCGCTGGTTTAAGGTTTGTGGTTTCACGTCACCAGCAAGGGGTGGGTCGCAATTGGATCTAGGCAGGGCTGAGGGTGGAATTAGGAGTGGTTTTTTCCGGCAGTGGGTTAGGGTGGTGGTGGGGCTTGATTTTCGGCACTTCGACAATTGTTGTGGTGTTCCGGTGGTGAAGGCAAGGGTTCCGTCGGTGGAGTCACTAGGGTAGGACAAGGGGGGACAGTTTGTCCCCCCACTTTAAAAAAAAAAATTAAAAAATATATATATAATGTGACCTAAAAAATATATATATAATGTGACTTCTAAGTATTATATTCATATCGACTAATTGATCAAAAAACTATGTTAATCCTACTTGCTGCTTCTTGCCTAATGCTCTATTACATATATGCTGACTAGAATGACAACGATATAAACATAAGGAACTTGAAACGAAATCAATAGATATTAAGGTATTTTCACTTCATAATTGCCGATTAACAAGCAACATAATTTTTCAGACTTTTGAATTGTCGTTTTCCAGGAAATAAGAAAGGTAAATAATTTTTCTTAATTTTGTTTTTGTTTTTGTGTTTTAAAAAAAAAAAAAACTGTTTAGTGTAGGGGCCAAAGCATGCGATTATTTTTGGCATGCGTATGTGTTTTGTTATTTTATAGAGCGTTACTATGCCTGCATGAATATATGCAACATAATGCCCTTATGCCCATGCATGCGTATGGCCGTAATTTGTTATTTTCTTCTAAGTTCTAACTATTTAATTAATTCATGGTTTTTAACCTTATGTGTGGATGGATAAACTAGGCAAAGCAAATCTTATGTATCGTTATAATTAAAATAATACCAAATTAATATATTTTCAATTAAATTTTACAGATTTGTAATGACATAGAAGTGATTAGATATTACGAAAAAAATGAAATAAAAAGTGAGAGCTTTGTGAGATAGAGTCATTAAGGCATCCGAGTGGCCTGGGTGTGTTTACTTAGGACATGTTCAAAACTATTTTTTTAAGTAGCTTTTTATGGTTTGTTTAATTTAATAAAAAATTAAGTATGTGACAATGTAATGGTGGGGGTAGTGTTCAGTGGTCGAAGTAATTTTTTTTAGAAGAAAATAATATCTTGTATTGTATCTTAACCTTAGAAAATTAAAATTAGCTCTTGATTTTTTCGACAACTAATCAATTTCTACTTTATTGAACACTTAGGGCCTGTTCATATTTACTGAACTGAGCTGAACTGAACTGATTGGAGCTGAACTGAACTGAACTGATTGGAGCTGAACTGAACTGAACTGAAAATAAGTAAATATGAACATGCCCTTACTTTTAATCAGATATATCTCTTCCAACTAAAATTTATTGACAACTATTGTAACAATTACTCTCATACTTTGTTTTGTCGAACAAGGTCTTAGCCCTATTCTATTTACCTAATTTTTCATGTATACCATGGGAATAAATCTATATTATTATTGATGATTTTAGATAAAAAAAATATATATATATATTCAAATTGGGTTGATATTAGTCCCTCTTTCTGAAAATAAATGCCCCAATTTGGTTGACACGCACATTTGCCAAGCAATGTAGAAAATTAACTTTGATGAATTCTTCCATATAATTTTAAATTTAGTATAAATTATAATTGATACTCAATAAGTATATAATGAGACGACTTTAAACATATATTCACAAGAGTATTTTTTATCTTACTTAAAATATAAATCACAAATGTAGGTCCAAGCTTGAAATTTGTCAAGGTCACTAAAGACTACAATTCTCGCTTTTGAACCAACTTCGTAATTCTTTTCCAAATGTACAGTGATTGAATGTGTAGTGCGTCCCCTAAAGTTATATGAAGTGGTTTGGAACCATAGCAAGCCTACCAATAGGTCTATAAAGTCTCCATAATATAATGATTTTAGTTCAATTACATAACTATTTTTAAATTCTATTGCATCGGTAATAAAAAGTTACAACCGATGGTTCCAATCACCAACTTGGCATCTCAAGGTGTGACTAAGGCACTACAAGAAAAAGGGAAATTAGCAACTGATTTTTGCGACTACCATAATAATTAGTCGCAAAAAATATTTTTGCGACTGAAAAAGACGAGTAGTTGCAAATTTTGCAACCGATTTTGCAGTAGTTGCTATGCGGTCACTAATTAGCGACTGATTTTTGCGACTACCATAATAATCAGTCGCTAAAAGTATTTTTGCAACTGAAATAGACGAGTAGTCGCAAAAAATTGCAACCGATTTTATAATAGTTGCTATGCAGTCGCTAATTTACGACACTCTTATAATAATTTGCGACTAAATTGTAGTTGCCAGTGTTAATAATTTTGAAATCATTTTTTTTCTAAAAATTGCACTACTATTGCAACTAACACGGTTGTCGCTACTTTTTTTTAATTTATTAAGAAAGAATTAAAGAAAACCCTTAGTATAATAAAGTTGTTGCCGCCAAAAAAAAAAAAAAAAAAAGAACTATAACTCCTTATTGTAGTGCAGTTTATCGCTATTTCTCTTTACATACTCTTCTCTTTACTGCTCTTCATAAAAAAATATCAAATTTATCGCTATTTTCGTGTGCTGAATCTCTATTGTAGTGCAGTTTACGTTCTCCACTGATCATCAATTTAAGGTTTGTTTTCTAATTCATAAGCTTAATTTTGCTTTTGATATATTAGGTTTTTACTCATGCTTTTGATTAGTGAAATCGTGGTGCTAGAATTCCGTTTTGTCGAGATTTGGGTGCAATTATGTGTGCTTAATTAAGGCTTATTTGGATCCTTTTCTGAAATTTCAATCGAGCTACTTTAGTTTTTCTTGGTAACGAATAATTGAATCATGTGTGGCTGGTTTTTTGCGCAATTGGACTAACCTTATTTCGTGAAATTTGGTTAATGATTATGCAAATTGTGAGTAAATTTTGCTTAATTGAGGGGCCGAATTGCTTAATTGTTGCTGGTTGTTGACGGTGGTGTTGGTGAGGGGCTGCTGTGGTGATTTTGGTTTGGTTTGGGTGGCTGCTGGTGTTGGTGAGGGTGAGCAGGGGCTGTTGCGAGGTGAATTGGAGCAGGGGATAATTGGGTTGTTGTTGCGGCTGCTCGTGAAGGTGGTGGTGCGGCTGCAATTGGGTGATGGTGGTAGAATTGAGGTGTGATTGCGTGGCTGGTTTGGGCTGTGGTGGTGCGGCTGCTGTTGCTGTAGCAGTTGGGGTTGCTCTGGTGGATGATGGATGAAATTGGTGGGCTGAGAAGTGCGTGGCTAATTAGTTTTAGGAGATGCTGGCGGTTTTGGCGGTGGTTGGTGTTGGTGTGTGTGGTGTTGTTGGTGGTAAGGCTGGAATGCGTGGTGGTTGATGGCTTGATGCGTGAGTGAAGGAGAGGGAGTAGGGGATGTTGATTGGTTTTGGTGGGCTGATGTGGTTGGTAGTTGCAGCAAGGTTTTGGTGGGCTGCTGTGTGCGAGAGGGAGCAGGGGAATTGGTGTGGTGGAGGTTAACAAGGTGGGGTGATGGATAAGAGGTGGGCAGCAGCCATCAAAGTAAAGAATTGCACACACTTTCACTTGTCCCCGATCTCCGAACTCACTTGACATGAAACCCGGGACCCTAAACACAAAACCGAGGAGAAATCAAGACAAATAAAAATGAAATAAATAAATTAGGAATAAAATAAAGTGAAATAGAAAAAGAGAAATAACACTAAACTAATAAAAATTAAATAAAACTATACAAGTAAATAAAATCAAATAAATAACAAAATAAACTTAAAACTAATAAAAACTAAACAAAAACTATACAAGTAAAGAAAGTGAAATAAAATAGACTCAAAACTAATTAAAATAAATAATATACTTTCAAGGAAAAATAAAGAACGAAATATAACAAATCAAAAGCAAATAAAATACGAAAATAAACTAATTCTAATAAAAACTACGAAAAGAACTAAAACACGACAAAATTACCAAATAAACAAGAAATGTTATTAAGAGAAAACAAGAGAAAGAAAGGGAAAATAAGATAAAATAAACGCGAAAATGACTCTAAAAATACTTCCTAAGAGTGACATAAATGTCACTCATCATGTTCCTTCTCGTGAAATAGAAACTGTTTTTTTGCAATTTTCCCAATTTTATTTGGGAATTTGGGAATATATTTTGATTTTTGTCAACAATAACCAAACCCTTAACAATCTGAATATTGGCCCTGCTGCTAATTCTTTTGTAAATATGAATTTGTTGGATGAAATTTTGTAATTGGTCTGCGAATTATGGTGGATATTTCATTGCTAAATCTGTTGTGTGTGACTGATAAGTGATAAGTCATGCTGACAATCTTTGTATGCAAGGCTATAAATCATACAATTTGTAATTTGTGTTCATGGTCCTTTGCTTTAGCTTTCTATGTAATTGTATATGAATCTGACTTGAATTTACTCATAATTAATGGTCCTACACCATAGATTTGAGTGTGAGATTGAAAATGAAATGTCCACCTTTGATTGTAGTGCTTCACATAGTCAAATTATATCATCAGCAAAACAGACGGGGCATCAGTTTAAATATGTGTTTCTCAGATAATAATTTATCATATCAAGTGATTTTAGCGTGCCCATGTTACCAAATTCTCCATTGGAGATTTTTTTTTTTGAGAGTGAGAGAGAGAGATCAACAAAAAATGAGGTGTAAGTACGTAGTATAATAGTTATAGAAATATATATATTTCTCATGATTTTTATTTAAAAGAGTAGACCTGTATAGAAACATGTTGAAACTCAAAAATGTAATTAGAAAAGACACTGTCAACTCCTTACTAGCATACCATGTTTTCAGATTTTCCAGCTGTACCACTTGACAAAAACTGACTTAAAACCTTATATAATATTTTTAGATTATTTTTCTAATATTTTTCCTTAACACTAGATATCCTATTCTCATATTTATGCTGCTTCATATTTTGATGTATGTAGTTTCCGCAGTTCTGAAATTTTGTTCCCAGAGTTGGTAAAATATATTGAGTTGTACCTATCATAGTTTTGTTCTGCTTGTTTCACTATAAGCATATGTTTCTTTTTTTTTTTTTTTTTTTTTTTGTTCCTATTAAGTTTCTTTTTTTGGTTTCTCTATATTTATGTTGTCCCACCCAATAAATATGGAACACTTCTTTTTCCATTGTTTCAAAAATAAAGAAAAAGGATTGTGTATACACTATATGACTTAACAGCTGCACCTTTTCTTGCTTATCTTTCTTTTGTCTTCTAAGTAATTGCCTAAATAACTAAGTAACATATATAATAAGAATAAATACATATATAAGAAGACTATATTACATATGTGTGTATGATTAACAATGTCGTTTAGCAGTTAGGATCATGGAGAAATTGAATCGAAAATGGATGTATGAGAGATTAGAAGGTCGACTACTAAAAAAAGAGTTCACAATTGGCGTGCGAGGGATTATTGAGTTTGCTAAACAACACCGTGATTTTCAAGAATCTTCAAAGATCAGATGCCCTTGTTCAAAGTGTAAAAATGTTCCTTTTTTAGATGTTGAAAGCGTAAGAGAGCATTTGTATAAAAAAGGATTTCTTAATGACTACTATGAATGGGTTTGTCATGGAGAGGATTTTGATTCTTTAAAAGCATCTGATGAGCCATCGGATCCGTATGTTGACATGATTATTGATGCATTTGGTCAAGTTGATGGTGATCCAATGCATGAAGATATTCGGAATGTTGAAGAAGAACCTAATCCTCAAGTTAAGAAGTTTTTTGAGATGTTAGCGGCCGCACAAAAACCATTGTATGAAGGAAGTCAATTATCTGTTTTAGAGATGGCTTCAAGGATTACGAGCTTGAAGTGTGAATACAACTTGCCCCATAGATGTGTCGATAGTATTTCATCGCTCATTAGTGAAGTAATTCCTGATGAGAATTCAATGTCCAAGACGTACTAAGACACTAAAAAGGTGGTAAAGGGCCTTGAACTTCCTCATGAGAAGATACATGCATGCCCTAAAGGATGCATGTTATTTTGGAAGGATAAAGCTTACCTTGAAAAGTGTTTGAAATGCGCGGGGGGGGGGGGGGGGGGGGTGGGGGGTGGGGGGGAGCATTATAAGAAGACTTCTCGTGGAAAATGTGTGCCGGCCAAAGTGTTATTCTACTTCCCGATCGCGCCAAGGTTGCAAAGGCTCTATGCGACTAAAGACCTTGCACATGAAATGCAGTGGCATTCACAAAATCCTAGGGTAAGTGGAACACTCGCCCATCCAAGTGATAGTGAAGCATGGAAACATCTTGATAACACATACAAGGATTTTGCAAGTGAGCCCCGTAATGTTAGATTGGGTCTATGCACAGATGGTTTCTCAGCACATGGAAAATTTGGAAGGCAATATTCTTGTTGGCCAGTAATTGTTACCCCATATAACTTGCCTCCATGGTTATGTATGAAGAAGCCGTTTATGTTTTTATCCTTGCTCATTCCGGGTCCTAAAAACCCAAAAGGGAACTTGGATGTGTACATGCAACCCTTGATTGACGAACTGAAATCTTTATGGGAAGTAGGTACAATGACATATGATGTATCCACAAAGCAAAATTTCAAGTTACGAGCTGCCCTTTTATGAACGGTTAGTGACTTTCCTACGTTTGGGATGTTATCTGGTTGGACTACATCGGGAAAGATGGCTTGTCCATACTGCATGGACAAGCATAGATCTTTTTGGCTAGACAACGGCTCTAAAGTATCATGGTTTGATAGTCACCGTCAATTTCTCCCACCTACACATCCTTATAGAAAAAACCGCACTGCTTTTTTCAAAAAAAGAGCAGAAACTCGATTGCCTCCTCCAATATTGACGGGCCATCAACTATGGGAGCAGGTTAAGGAGATTCCAAAGTCCATTGATCCAAAAATCCGTTCGACAAAATAAAAAAAGGTTAAGACAGGGTGGCATAAGCAAAGCATCTTTTGGGAGCTTCCTTATTGGAAAGATTTGTTGATTCGACATAATTTAGATGTTATGCACATTGAAAAGAATTTTTTTGATCAACTCATCCACACAATAATGAATGTGAAAGATACCGCAGTTGATACAGATAAGGCTCGCCTAGATGTTCAGCGATATTGTAAGCGGAGTAGCTTAGAGCCTATTGAATCTGATGATGGGAGCTTGATCTTCCCAAAAGCACCATACACTCTTGATAAAGCACAACGTAGAGTGTTGTGTGAATGGATAAAAGATCTTAAGTTTCCAGATGGATATGCTTCTGATTTTTGTAGATGTGTGGATTTGCAAGCCTGTAAGATACATGGAATGAAAAGCCATGATTGTCATGTGTTCATGGAAAGGTTGTTGCCCGTTGCAATGAGAGAACTTCTTCCTGATAATGTTTGGAAAGCAGTCACTGAAATCAGCCAATTTTTTCGCGATCTATGCTCTTACACTATTAAAGTTGATGATGTGACTCGTTTAGAAAAAAACATTCCAGAAATCTTATGCAAGTTGGAGAAAATATTCCCACCTGCATTTTTCAATTCAATGGAGCATTTACCCGTTCATTTGCCACATGAAGTAAAAGTGGGTGGTCCTGTGCAATACAGATGGATGTATCCATTTGATAGGTAATATACATTTTCCTAATCCACTCCATTGTTTTCAAGTTTCTTCTATATAATTTATAATTTTACATGTGAATGAGTCAATTTAACTTATTTTGTAGATTTCTTAATCATCTGAAGAAGAAAATTGGTAATAAGGCACGAGTGGAAGGCTCGATTTGCAAGGCTTATCTTGCAGAAGAGATTTCTAACTTTTGTTCTTATTACTTTCAACCTCATGTTGATACGAAATCTAGAGATCTAGGACGCAATGTTGTTGATGATGATGATCTAGATTCAACTATACCAGAATTATTCCAATTTAGCAAAGGTCGTGGCAAAGGTGTCCAAACAAGGTTTTTAGATTCGAAAGAAGTCAAGCATGCACACCACTATGTTCTTTCCAATTGTGGGGTGTTATTAGGAGGATATGAAAGGTACAAATTTCTATAATTGGTAGTTATTTTATGCAATTTGCTAGATAATTAACGTTTTAAGGTTTATAGGAAGTTTGAAGAGTCGATGATGCAAAAATATCCTGGTATTGACCTACATGATATTTGGAGCAAGTTTTCACATGAATTTTCCAAATGGTTTCAGGATTTTGTAAGTTTTTACAATCAAGTTTCGATATATCATTCGCTAAATATGACTAAGGTTATATATTTTATTAATTAATGGCTTGAATTTGAAATTAGGTTATCGAATCTAATGAGACTATCTCGTGGTCTGGTTAGAAGTTTAGCTTTATATATTAGTTATATGATATGATATGGATGACTCATTCATACATAAGAAAGAACATTTATACTTAAAGATTTTTAAAAAAATGAAAAGATAATATCAATATAATTCATACTTAGTAGGTATGATTATAAATATAGGATTACTATTGAGCATAATAATGCACAAATAGGCATAATTGTGGATTTGTGGTGTTATGTTGGATGTAATTTGAATCCTGTTTTGCCGCATTGACTAAAAGAAGAGCTTATGAATAAAAATTTAATTATACAATTCTTTTCTATTAAAGTTTCTTTTAACTCATGGATTATAGTATATGCTTTTTCTTTTGTTACAATATTCTTTTATGTTATTGTTGTTGATTAAAGCGGCTTAGATTTGGTTTGAATAATAATGATATGGAAAGCTAAAAAGTGGTTTATTTGGATTCAAGTGAAGTTAAACCAACATAAAACTGTAAAATGGGTCCACTTGGTTTGTGGGCTTTTTGTCAGCATAGCATCTGAAATCAACCTTCTTGCTTATTTTGTGACACCAGCAACATTGTGTTGTTTTGCTTCATTGATTTGATGACATATCACGCTCCAAAGAGGGGTAATTACTAATTAGCTTTGTGTTTTTACCTTTTTACTATGGTAATGATTTAATTGCAATAATAATAATAAAAAAAAACCGAATTAGTAGCTAATTTTTTTTCCTGATTTGTAATGTCTTGGATTTAATTTTCAATTTGTAAAATGAGCTAATTTTTGTTAATTAAATATTGAACCGTAATATACCTTAAATTTATTTGCCATATGAACATTTAAAATGGGTTTATGTTGATCGGTCATTAAGTGAGGTCCATTGGTTATTGTCCGGGCCTCTTTTTGAGACCAATCAGTTTCTATTTTGGGTAACTTTTAAGTATCTAAGTCATTATTATAGCTTAATTTCGTAACCTATTCCTCTAAATTAGTAAAACTTAGATTTGTCTACATGTGGACGATGTACGGAGCTAGTACATTGTCAATGAATGATGAAAATATGTGTATATAATGTTGTTCTTTGTTAAAGAATAAATATTTTTGCATTTTAACAACAAATACTGACACTAGTTGATGGTTCGATCTTTGATGATTCAATAATGATCAAAATTGATTGTTGTCTGTTTAAATTTATAAACTTTTGCTTGGAAATTTATTTGATGATTGCTCAAATTAAAAATTATTTTATATGAAAATTCGTGACATGTTAGATAACCTAATTTCATTCCACTAATGTACTCATTCCACTTGAAAGTATAAGTAAAGGTGAAGTAAAAGATGGGTCATATTTACAAGTTGAATTTAGTTCATTCCGATTCAACTACAATAATATAAACCATATCCAAATAATGAATGAACGAGTTTATACTCCAATCTTTCAAAGTGTGTGTAGTCTCTCGTTAACCTCGTATTTATCGATGTTTCTAGCATAAGTATCTAACTTTAACAACATATAGTAATTAGCTTGTTAATTCAAGCATCAAAATCAAAATAAACATCATTAGATATTAAAACTTGTCTAGGCAAGACTAGTTATGGTTATGAATAGGTTCTCTATCCTTGGAGCGTGATAAAGAGAGTCCCACAAAAATGGAACACCCATGTTCTATGATTTGATTTAGCAACTACAACAATTTTAGCATTTTTAACTTGATTTAGACATTAGTGAGTAGTGACTTGCGAGTGAGATGACTATAAAGAAAACTAGTCAATTGGAAATCAATTCAAAGTCAAAAAGAATTTGGTCACACAAACTCATTCATCATTACAAATGATCCCACAAAGGAAGTTTTTGGGTAACAAATATTGTTTCATGCCCATTTACTAACGGATTTTCTGCTGTTGTTTGATTGTGTCTACCAAGTATTTAGTGGCTGCATGCTGTCTAAATATTAGACTCATTGTTCTAATTAATCAGTATTTATGTGAATATTTGGACATGCAGTATTGCCCGTGACACACATTAATTTGTTTCCTCTTTGACTAAAGCCTTAAAAAATCTTGATCACTTGACCTTATTTTTGCTGAACTAAAATTAATATTTTTGCTAACCTGGAATTAATTTAACTGAAGTGAAATTATTTTTGCTGAACTAAAATTATTTTTATTGAAATGAAATTTTTTAGAAATTATTTTTATAAATATTAATTTTGTAAAGTAAAGTAAAATAAGCAGGACTAAGTCACTTGAAAACAAATTTTATTGTAATTATTTTATGATATTACTCGTAACAATCTTATAATTATCATCCATACATTTTACAATTTACCAATTACTCCTTAATTTTTAATCTGTTATATATACTACCTCTATTTGTTATAAAGTATGTTACAGTGGTATTATGGTGCAACTAAATAGATCTAAATGAATTGAAGGGATTGAAGTACTAGCATCCAATCGATTTTATAGTCACTTAGGCATCGAGTAATTCTTTGACTAACTTGATAGAGAAAATTTCAAACTTTAACCATCATGTGGAAAAAAGGACTCCACTATTTAGAAATAAAGATCACTAAAGATGATTTTACTAAGAAGATAAAAAGCACATAATCTTGAGGGAAGGTTAGTAATTTCTTTTTTAATTTTTGGAGTTTCAATTATGCTATTCACATCCAATCAATAGAGAAAAGTTATATTTTCTCACATTCAAATTTTGAGGTCTAGTTTCTAACGACTTATTAGGTCAATCCCTTATTAAAATTCTAACACAATTAATAATATACACACCATGACACCAACAATCTCTCTCTCTCTCTCTCTCTCTCTCTCTCTCTCTCTCTCTCTCTCTCTCTCTCTCTCTCTCTCTCTCTCCTTTTGACAATAATCTATAAGGTAGCCGATTTTATAAATAGCAATAAGAAGAATAAATCAAAGTGTAATTTGATAAGCAAAGTTATATTCTAATATAATGTTTATATTAATTCAATATCATCCTCAACCATCGATCCAATACAAGCTTCCAAACAGTAATAGATAATACGGAGTACTGAGTAATGAAAAACTGTGAAGAAAAAGAGACCAGGCGACTACCACGTCTACCAGTCTACCACATACGGGATTTAACATTAATTGTTATCCTATAATTTTTATTTTTAATTTATTTATTTATTTTTTTAACAAAGTTTCTCCTACAAATTTAGATGTAAATTTATCTCCGTTACCTTAATTTATCTTCCGATTTACAAAACGGGCCTAAGGATTAAGAACACTAAGTCCTTGTTGGCTCATTATGCTTGATGTCGGCTACTATCTTTGGGTAGTATTCCATAAAGTCAATTTTTCTCAAGTTGACTTGCTTGTTCCTTAAAATTTGACATGCACATTTCAAAGATGTCATAAGCTAGCTACATAGTCATCATATACTTGTCTTTTAAACCACATATAGTTGAACAATAAAACTTAGCTTGTAGTTTGTTGGCCAACATCTTGATTAAGTATTAGAGACAAATTCCTAGTTACAATCACAAACATCATTGTCCTTTTACTTGGTTCTTGGTGTCCTCCAAAAAGCCTTCTAGTTAATTAGTTTATCAACATCTTTTTATCCGATCATCACTAAAACCTTTCAAAGGGTAAAAAAAGGGGAACGCATATATAGAAGAAAATATAAACTAATTAACACCAATCTATAGATATATAAATGACTTTATTTGCTTCTTATTTCACCAATGTAGTGAAAAGTCTATCATTAGTATCCACTATAAGCACACCAAATGAAAAGCTTAATGATCATAATTTATTGGCAAAACATAGAGGGTAAATATGTAAATGTGGTGTATCTATGTTTTATTATAGATATACGGAGTAATAAAGTCTCAGGTGTGTCAATCATTGACCAAAAAAAAAAAAAAAAAAAATATTATATCTACATATATTTACTCTTTGTGTTCCACTATAACAATTGCAAACACACTATGCCAAAATTTATCATTGAATCTTAATAATAGGTAGAGTGATACTAACCAAGCCAAGATTATCCTTTCACCCTTTTATTAGAAACTTTTTTCTTGGAGAGTTTTTAATTTTAGTGAATCAATCTTGTGCTTCAAAAACTGGAATCATCAACTAAATTATAACTTTATGTGTGTACCATATAATAAAATCACAAAGAATCTATTGTAAAGGCAATGAGAAAGAAGGTATAAAAAAAACGAGGGATATGGCAAAAAGTAGCTTCATTCAAGGAATATGGCAATGTGCAACCATAATTGTGTCAAACAAAGCAATTTCAGCTTTTTAGTTATATGCTTCAGCCTAATTAAAATCAATGCCATCATTTGTGTGACTTTCATATTAATTTTTTTTCTTCTTGTGCTCTTAAATAATACTTGTATAATAATTACAATCAATTTCCTTTTAATTATCTAACATAAAATATTGTTGTAGTAATGAGTAAACCTTTTATTTTTACACTAATAATACTATTTCTGTATATTTTATTTTATCGAATTTATTATTCAACTGTAAACTAAAAAAGTATATAAGTAATACAACAAGAAAAAAGAATAAAACCTGCCAAAAAAAGAAAATAATTAATAATGACGTGTGTAATTAATCTATTAGCCAGCATGCATTGTCGTAATACTATTACCGAAATTCAGTTTGTTACAATCATTATCACAAAATCCAAGAAGAAATCAACCTGGTTAATAGTACAAACACATAATTAATCAAGGTGAAAAGATGCTAATAGTGCTTGTAAATTTTAACTAATTTAATTTAATTTAATTTGGGGGTTTATATGTGGCACGCTTTAGGCAACATATGATAAAATGAGGTGCCATGCCAAATTAAAGGTAAAATGATCAAGTGTGATCATGATTTTGTTACTTATTTTATGTACATGACAATATGACATGAACATGGTTACGTTCTCTACGTTATTTTTTCATCATGGCTTTTCTCACAAACATCATCATTCTCTTGTGCGCCTTCATTCACATTTATTATTGTTTATAGCTACCAATAATTATGACCAAACCTTGAAATAAAAATCTTATATACTTGCAAGTACTCTTAACAATTTAATTTCATAAACATTTTTTTTTCTTTTAAAAAAAATAAAATTAACGAGTAGTTTTTGGATATACTTGCTACATTGATATTTGATATGATGATTTTCTTATTTTGCCGTATACATAAGGCCTTCTTATACTCCTTCCTTAGATGCCCATGACCCTTTAAAAGCCTAGGACTTTACACTTGTTAGAGTGTATTAGGATTTGAATTCCTCGCTATCTAATGTGAAAATATTTTTAATTTCACTGTATAAAAGATAGGCTAATATTTACGATAAAATTTTAATTTACTTATCCGTTTTGATCTTAACACATTTTTGTACATATTACATAATCCATAGTGTAATTACATACTAATTATTGTTCATATAACACACTATTTTTATTTTAATTTGTGTGTAAACAGTAATCGTAAAGATAAGTTATGAACAAGTGATATGAAATAAACAATTTGCCACTTATGTTTTGGTTAAGTACATGCAATATGAAAAATTTCGGACGATTTGTCCCTTGATTAATATATTTTGCTTGATGCGTTTCCCTAAAAAAAGGGTAATATGTACTCCCCCTTGATTAATACATTTTGCTTGATTCGTTTCCCAAAAAAAAAAAAAAGAATGATATGCACTCCGTAATAAATAATTTGCCACTTATATTTTGGTTAAGTAGATGAAATATGAAAATAGGTGATATCATGAAAGTGGAAGGGAGATAGATAAGTGGGTTTCATGGACCCAGCTCTCCCAGAACATAACCCAATTGCAAATAAAACTGACGACCAGCCGACTATTGTAGCCCAGGCCATGTAAATAGAATAACATTGGGCTGAATTATAGGGCCTGTTATATATTTAAGTGACCCATTTTATATCAGTAATCCATTATTCTAAAATAAGCCATTTATAGATTTGATTATAATAGCTTCCAATTTGTAACCAAAAAGTTAAATTACATCTAACAACATTTATAACTTGTCCAGGATAAATGGACATCATACAAACTTGCAATGTAACACTAATTGACGTAAAATCTATTACGATCTCAAGCTACATCTAACTATCATTCTAAAAAAATGAGAAAATCGTACACATTAGATGTAAGTAATCTGAGACAGAACGAGTAATTTACGTCTTTTATCATATCACATGTATCCTTTAACCCATAACTTACTATGAATACTAAAAATCTCATAACCAGAATCATCAATAGTAAGCTCAACTTCAGAGAACGCTCGTCCCTCAGGCGGTCGAACGTCCCGAATATCTCTTTTAATTCCATCATTTTGTTGGATGCAAATCAACCAATCTCCCTTAAAGTTATCATCCCCAATTTCCATGCTTTTCTTCTCCAACTCTTTATCACAATACTTGATCTCGTATCGCCTCGAGCAACTGTCCTGCAGGGGAATATATCCCCTGCACCTGTTGGATTCCGAATGCCCGGCTGCTACATCCGCAATGTCATCCTTCCATGGATTGTAGAAGCTAATATTCATGCTTGTGTTTATTGATGATTTTGTTTAGCCATATATACCCAAAGTTCGAGATTTCTGTCCTGTAAGGACGGCGATCAGTCGAGCCTACTAAGTCTTGATGTTTCCAGTACATATCTAGCCTATGCTCAATCCAGATATCGTAATAGGTTGTTGACATAATTGTAAGAAATTAGATAAAAATGATACAAGAGTTTTGTCTTGTAGATTTGATTGGAATAATTGTTAAGAAAAAAGGGTGTATATATATATATATATATATATATATATATATATATATATATATATATATATATATATATATATATATATATATATATGTTTGGATGGACTAGTAATATTATTAAGTCAATCAGCCTACTTGGTTAATTTACTTCTGTGTTAAGTTTTGAAGAAGTGCAGGATTTTGTCACAGTGCATCCTAGTAAGATACAGGTCATAAAGATAAGGCGGCTTTTATACTAATTAGTCCATAAAGATACACTATAGCTAAGACTTTTGTGTTTTTTGAACACATGTTATCTTTATTGGTTCACTTATTATAATTAGGTGACACTTGATAAACGGGCTTGGGCCACACCTATCACAACTGTCCACTTTATACGACCAAAGATGTTCCACCTTAAAATCATATGGCGATGAGACTTTCTTATTTCTTTAATGTGGGATCCCAATACAAACTCTTATTTATACTCAACGAATGTCGGACAACACACCACTCACATGTTGGTTTTCTCATGGGCTCAACAACACTCGTATGATCTAAATGGTTTATAGCATGGTCTGAATTTTTCTAGTGCGATCTAAATTAATATGTTTTTTATTCTGAAATGAAAAGAGTATTATGATTCGATTTAACATTTTGACTTGATGGGACACTTATTATATTTGTACTCCTTCTGTTCCTTGATATTGTTTCTATTGTGTTTTTTTATAGTATTTAAGAAATGAGAGAAGTGGAAAAAATACATTAAAAGTGAAAAAAAGCTAAAAAAAAAAAAGTTAAACAAGTACAAGGCAAGTGGATAATTTAAGAGGGAAAAGGTAAAAAGTACAATCTTAGACAAAAGTTAGAGAGATAAAGTGAAAAAAGTATAATGTAAGTGGATAATTTAAGGGTAAATAAGGAACTTCAATGAATAAAGTTAAAAAAGTAAGGGTATAATGGTCTTTACATACTATCCAAAAATAGAAACAAAAACAACTAACATTTTGTTGGGTCTCCAAAACAGAAAAACATGAATTATATTAGAAAATACATTATGAAGAAGAGCTTTATTCTAATGTTCATCTATTAGTAATATTAGGAAAAGTTGGTTTTAATAATCTCATTTTTCAATTATAATTTTATAATCCGAATATTATGGGTATCTGTTGGGATTGGTCCCAGTCGACGAATGACCAATTAAAAGGGTAGGTTTTTTTATTTTTATTTTTATTTTTTTTATTTTAGGGTTAGGGTTTTGACCGATCAGCTATCCCCTTCTTCCCTTTTCGGCAACCCTTTCAATTCCCTCTCTTTTTTCGGCCGACAACCCCCTTGCTTTCCCCCTTTTGGCTGGCAACCCTAGTTCTAACTATAGGTGGTTTTGGCAATGGGGAAAAGGAGGGGGTAGCGGTAGGGGTGTTCATAATCAGGTACCCGGGATTTCGGGTACTCGAAAGTGCGGGTACCCGGAAGTGCGGGTAGTGATTCAAGCGGCCCATTACCCGACCCGGTAATAGCGGGTACCCGCTTATCGGGTACCCGTTTTTACCGGGTACCCTCACCGGGTACCCGAAATTTAATACATATGTTTTTTAAAAAAAAAAATAAATAAACTGATGTATATTAGCTGTAAAAACTTGTTGATTTTATATAAAAAAAACCTTTTTCATTAAAAACAAATACTGAGATGTTTATTTGTTAAAAGAATCTGATGTTTTCATTAAAAAATAACAAATGTGTTTGGAATTTTCTAATTACCATAACAATAATACAATAATAAATTAATTTTAATCACAAAAAAATCAACCACAATCAAAATCGAGCTTAAATCTCGAACTTTTACACCCCATTAAATGACAAAACCACAATTAATTAATAGAAAACTAATGAAATCAACTCAATTTCATAATTATAACTATAAATTGTCCAACTAAAGGTTATATAGGTGCAAATCTGTCGAAATCAAACGAGCGGCGGCCGGAGAAGAGATTAGATGAGATCTAAGAACAAAAACAAACCGAGAAGACGATTCTTGCGCCTCATCGAGATGAGATCTTTGTTACTTCAAGCATGATAATTCGTCCTCCTTCGTTCCGAGAAGACGATTCCCACGCTTCATCATAGAGAAGACAACGGTCGCCGAAGAGTGAGGAAAACGATCGCCGGAGACTGACTTCGGTGGTAGCTTGGAGTGAGTACGGTGGTAGCTTGGAGTGAGTACGGTGGTAGCTTGTGTCGTTTGAGAAATTGAGAGTGAGTCTAAGAGAGGAGAGAGGCAGAGAGCATAGAAGAGGGGTCAAGGGAGAGGAGAGAGAATAGTGCAGCGGCTCTCTATAGCTTGGAGTGAGTCAATATAACTCAAACCCTAAAGTAAAGTGCTGCCACTAAAAAAAAGAATTTTTTTAAAAAATCCGGGTATTTAACGGGTACCCGCTACAGTCAGATAGCGGCCCATTACCCGACCCGAAAATTTGATATTTTAGCGGGTCGGGTACCCGACCCGGTAAAATAGGAAAAAATTTTTAAAAACCCGTCGGGTACTTTGCGGGTCGGGTCAAACGGGTCGGGTATTTTTGAACACCCCTAGGTAGCGGTATATATTGGGGCTGAGGTAAGAGGGTTGGTTTCAAAGATGGGAAGGAGAGGGGGAAGGGTTTTAGGGCTAAGCCAAGGAAGGGGAGGGGATGGTTTCAAGGTGAGGAGGAAAGGTTTCGGGCTAGGGAAGGAGAGGGGATAGGGTTTCATTGGTTGTTGTGGGAAGTGGGGTGGGGGTGGGGGAGGTGGTGGTTCTAAGGAGTGAGGTGATCCACGATGGTGGAGAAAGGGAGTGGGGAGTGTTTGATTGTGGCTGTGGGGTGGCTGGCGGTGGTGGAGGAAAAAATCTGTGGTTGTTAGGTTTAATTTTTTTTAATTACTTTTTATATATCATGTGTTGCCATGTTTTCAAGACCTTGATTTAACAAATTTGGCGACCAATTGAGTCAATAAATCCCTTAAATGTTTGATTATTAGATAATACTCCAAAGTTTGAATTATTAAAAGCAAATGGACAAAAGTTAGGAATTTGGGATTATTAAAATCATCTTTTATTGTATTAAATTTTAATGTGTAATTTCTAAAGTGTTGTATTTCATTTTTAATACTTTTCATTTCCATTTCCATTTGTTCTACTTCCTCTGTCCCTTAATTATATGTCTATTTCTCTCTATCATGTGAGTAATAAATGAAAAAAATAGGCATATAATTAAGGAACGGAGGGAGTATTAATTACTCCCTCTGTCCCATAATACTTGGGACGTTGGAATGAACACGTAATTTAAGAAAAATTCAAGTGGATCCATTTAAAACATTTAATTTGTTTATTATATAAAGAATTCTCTTTTGTATTTTTATATTGTAAGAAAACAAAAAGTGGGGGAAGTGATGGTAGTGAGGAGAGAGAAAAATGTAAGATTTAATTGAATTTTGGGGTTTGTGGTCCAAAGAGAGTACTATGAAATTATTATTTTTTTATTAGTGGTCCAATTCCATATTTAGTAACGTGTGAAGTATTTTAAGACTGACAAAAATGGAAAACGTGTCAAGTTGTTATGGACGGAGAGAGTATAAATTTTCAATTCCTTTCACATGCCAAATATTGTTCAAACTTTGGAGCTTTACTTAACTGGGGTTGTCGTGAGTGGTTAGGGCTTCTTGCTCCTTAACCAAGGTCTTGAGTTCGAGCCTTGGGTATGGAAAAAATCCCAGCTGGCGGGATGCTACCCATCGAGGTACCCATGCAAATTACCACGGGAGATTAGTCCACTTGACAAGAATAGCGAAAAAAATCACACACAAAAACATTTGATTTATGAAGTTGAAGCAGCAGGCCAAATCCCAAGAATTAGCATCTATGTTGAAATACAAAATTGGCTATAAGACATTGTGTATCTCCACAATAAACTTGGTAATATTATTATGCTTCTGTATAACATTTACATAAATTTGGTAGAGAAAAAAAGTTTAGATCGAGGACACTAATTTAAAAACAGTACTAAAGTTACAACATACTCTTAGGAACTTTATTCAACAACAACAACAAAAACACACACACAAATTAAACACATGAAAAGCAGGCCAAATCCGAAGAATTAGTATCTGTGTTGAAATACAAAGTTAGCAATAAGACAGTTTTCTTCTGCACAATAAACTTTATACCCATTATCCTTGATAACAAGGTTGATCAAAGTCCTGATAGCAATAGCCGGATAAAATGCACGAATATCTTCATCAATACCATCATGCTCAAACGATATCAACCAGTTGTTATCAAGATCCTTGACTTTCATCATCTTCCAATCCTCGAAAGTATCCGAGTAGTACGTGACTTCGTACCTCCTAGAGTGGCTCCATAGGGGTAAATACCCCGTGCAGCCCGAGGAATTCGATTGGCCTGCTTCGATCTCCCCGGTTTTGTCATAATAAGGGTTGTAAAATTTTACATTACGACTAGTATTGTTGGTGAGTTTGCACAGAAACACCCACCCGTAGTCAGAAAAAATCGACTTAAGCGCGTCGTCAGAGAGATCTTCGCTCAAACCTGCGGGAAGTTCACGTCGTTTGCACATCCTTTCAGCTAGTATTGTCTCTCTAATGGACATAATTATGGGAAAATCCCTGTTTCTCATGGTGAGAAACGAAATTTGTTTCTCATTGGGGCATTTTCGGGAATAAATCAACAACTTTTTCATTATTGTGGACCCCACAGTTGAATAAAGTTGAATAAAGTTGTTGATTTATTTACGAAAATGCCATGTGAGAAACCAAATTTGTTTCTCACCATGAGAAACTGGGGCACCCTCCATAATTATTACAGTATAATCTTCTAAATTTTGGTTTGAGTTACTATAGTTGATTAAGAGGATACTTATTAATTATGTACGAGTAGTTTATTTATCGGGATTTATATATACTTGTTCATGCCTAGCTAAGCTATATATACATACATGTTTATATACTCGTTAATCGATAAGGAACTCTAATGGTGTTAATTTATGATAGTTGCAATGACTATAACGTATTAAAAAAATACTGAGTACAAATATAATTTTTTATTTACCTTTTTTTTTTCTTCAAAAAAAAATATTGACGTCTTCTTCTCGCATAGTTTTTTTGCTAAACATAAAATGGCAATTAAAAACCTTCACTCATTTTATTTCGAATAATTAAATATGTGTGTGATTTAAGACTAGCTTACCATTTTAAGATCACCTTTAAGTCATCATGTGATCTTATCATGATTTCTCTGATCTCATATTTGTACTAGTCCTATATACACGATTGCATGTGGTGTGTGAATTAACACATAAGTTTAAAAAAACGGGTTTATAATAAGTTATTGAATGGCAGTGGTTATGGCCCAATCTACACTTCTGAAATTTAAAATTTGTTACCACTCTCATGTTTTCTCTCTCCTGCTTTATTTTCTTTTATTTCTGTTTCTTCTCTTTCCTTTGCTCTTCTTTTTCTCTCTCATCTTCTTTGCCCCTCTGTCTAGTTTCTATCTCATTTGTTCTTCAATTTCACTCTCGTTTTTCTATTTAATCTTGGTTTTCAACTTAATTTTGTAGTTTCTTTTGTTAATTCTTCTTTTACATCCAATTTTGAGGTATGTATGTTCATATTTTTTTTTGTATTTTTTGGTTATTTTAAGGTATGTTCATGTTAATTCTATTTTGATTTTAGTTTTCGAATATAATGTCGAATGTTAAGCTTTCAAAGAAGGAGACAATTGCTCCTCCTACTACTAGTTCAAACGAAAAAATTGAAGGTATATTTTCTGAATTTTGTGACCTAATTTTTTTTTTTTAAGGTCGGCGGACAGTAGTGTGTTTTTGTAAAATATGGGTCACTTTTGTGGAAAAAAGGGGTCACTTTTGTGATAAAAAAGGGTCACTTTTGTGAAAAAAAGGACCACTCTTGCGAAAAAGGGTCATTTTTGCGAAAAAAAAATCACTTTTGTGAAAAAAGGGGTCACGTTTGTGAAAAAAAGGTCACTTTTGTAAGAAAAAAGGGTCACTCTTATAAGAAAAAAAGGGTCACTTTCCGCAAATTGTTCGACGTACAATAAAATTATTGTAAACCGAGGGCATGCAAAAGTTTTTGGTGAATTAATTGTAGAAGTAGATTATTTAATATCTATATATATATGTGTAGGCGTCGTTCGAAGTGCGCCTACGTTAAAAGCATGTTGTGAATATGCTTGGCACTCATAGGAAGTGGGAATTGACATTCGATTAGGGACAACGATTAGGGACAAATAAAGTAGGGAGCCGCCAACAAGTTTTTTAGGAACTTGTAAACCGTTCACGGATCATAAAAGGCAACCACGAATAAGGGACAACGAAGGCAACAACGATTGACCCGTGAAGGTTACACCCCATTCATAATCCATGAGATTACTAACTCCATATGGTTCGGAACCACGAAAGGAGGATCGGGGATGATGGTACGAAGTGAGTCATGGAGTCACATTCACCCGTATTGGCCTCTACTCGATTCTTATAGTGAAAAGTGATTCCTGCGATCTCAAAGGCATACAATAAAATATTCAATTTGCTCCAAACTATTATTAGGCTAAATTGGTTGAATATTAATGCAACATATAATTCTAAAATATTTGTGATCACTTGATTAAATAACAAGATTAAAAAGGATCCTAAACCGGTTGTCCAAATTATCTTATTAGGCGTGATTTTCAATTACATATTCCCTTTAAACATGCAATATGGTGATCATAATAAATAATAGAATCAATATTAATATAAAAACCAATTTAATCATAATTCCAACAACATAAAAATCATTAGAAAAAATAACAATGATAAAAAGAGCATGATCCTTACTTTGAATCTGTTTGTTTGCAACTACAAAATAATAAACGAGTTAGTAACTTCAAGAAAATAATAAAACAATAACTAAATTAAATTAAATAAAATAAGGTTGATCTTGGGGCCAAACCCTCAAACGATTCTACCTTTCACGCCTTGGTTTAAGGACAGAACCTCGAGTAAAATATGGACTCCTTTGAGTGCTTGAAGAAGGAATTTTGAAGTGAAAAGGGTAGGCTAGCGTTTAGGTTAAGAGCATAGAAGAGAGAAAATAAGAATAATAGAATTCTCCTTTTTCGTACATCAGAAATGAGGGGGTATTTATAGGGAAATGTGCTGAGGGAGCACACGGAACCCTAAAATGATAAAAACCCTAAAAAAGTATCCCGTGACACGGCCAGACTGTACCGTGACACGGTCAAACTGTACCGTCAGACGGTACAAGTTCCCGTGACACGGTCAGTTTTGAAGTGACGCGGGAAATTTTCAGAAAACGGAACGGAAAACGCGTTAAGGGTTTACGCGGAAAGGACACGGAACTCTCCGTGTCATGGCAGACCTCCCGTGTCACGGGAAGTCCCACCGTCAGACGGGAGGGGTTCCCGTGACACGGTCAGGCTGTACCGTGACACGGTCAGTTTCAGTCCATTTTTCCGTCTAAATTCATTTTTAACCCTAATTTCTTTCGGCTTTTTAAGTGCCGATTGATAATTTCGGGCTTTTTTCTGACTTTATTATTCGGACTAAAATAATAAAATAAAATAAAATATTTGGGCCAAAAATAAATAATAAATAAAATAATAAAATAAAAAGGTTTGGGCTTAAAATTAATTAACAAGTTTGGGCTAAAATTAAAACTATGCTTTTACCAAACACCAAGACTGATCATAGACCTTTCAAAAATATGAATTTAATAAAATACAATTTTTTAAGCACTCTCGGGATTAAATACTAAATCCGACCAACAGTGGCGGTGAAAGGTTATTTATCATCGGGTTTGGTTTCGGGGAGACATTTTTAGGTGTCTACAGAAGCCCCCACTTTGACTGAGTTTGTAGAAACGTCAGTTTCGAAAACTATAGTCAAAGTAGTCGATAGGGACGGAGAATGATTTAAGACGTTCTGCGATCCTAAATCACTCTGTATACGCCGATACCTGCAGAAAAACGTTAATTCCACAGATAAAAGAGTAAAAGGATAGAATACATATCTGGCACCAGTGTGTCGGTGACAAACGAGTTTGGTATTTTCCTATGCTTGAAGGAATCTACCGAGTGACATTGGTTGAAACGCTTTCCATGCTTGAGGAAAGCCGACTGAAGAGTTTGGTACCTTTCTAAGCCTGAAGAAAGCTACCGGATAATACTTTCCATGCCTAAGGAAAGTCGACGAACGAATTTGGTGTCATTCTATGCTTGAAGAATTCCACCGATAATGCCTTCCATACTTGAGGAAAGCCGACAAAGGAATTTTGTGGTTTTTTATACTTGAAGAAAAATCCACGGATGATGCTTTCCATGCCTGAGGAAAGCCGACTTGGCGGTTTTCTATACTTGAAGAAAAATCCACCGATAACGCTTTCCAAGCCTGAGGAAAGCCGACTTGGCGGTTTTCTATACTTGAAGAAAAATCCACCGATAACGCTTTCCAAGCCTGAGGAAAGTCGACGATTGCTGAAAATTGATAAGTGTATAGTGGTTCGATTATCCCCGAATGTGGGCCGCAGATAATTCACAATTCTTAAGCTGATTATCCGACCATATTAAATGTTTAAAATGCCGAAAAATAGGCTTTGACACTTGCCAGGGGTAAAATGGTAATTTTAGCCCCCCTTAAATATCAGTTGGGATTTTCTGCGTAACTGTAGCAAAAAATAATCGCCCAATAAACTCGGAAAGTCAGCCAAACTGGTAAAAAAGCTAAGAATATTCCCTGACCAGGCTCAGATTTGCCGCGCCACGTCAACAGGTTCCCGTGACACGGTCAGGGATTCCCGTCTGACGGGACTAGTATCCCGTGTCATGGGACACATATTTTTCTTTTTTTTTTTTTTTTTCTTTTTTCTGTTTGAATCAGTCAACAACGGTTACTTTTGCTCTTTTTTTGTCCTTTTCTGCCTTTAAATCCGTGTGCACCATTTCACCATTTCACATTTCACATTTCTTCTTGCTTTCACACTTGCTTTCACCATTTTAGCTTCTCTCTTCCTAAAAGCTGCCGCGCCACGCCTGGGGTCACCGTCGACCATTCGAAACTCGCCGTGACACGGTAACGGCGACCGTGACACGGTTAGTCTCTCTCTCTCTCTCTCTTTTTTTTTTTTTCTTCTCCTTTTTGCTTTGCTGCGGTTGTTTGGCTACTGTAGTGCGCTGCTGCTGTTTCGTTGCTGCTTCTGTTTCCGTTCCGGTACTGCCGCCCAATTCACCGGAGCTCCGTCAAGCTTGAAGGTTGCCGTGACACGGTTACTCTTGACCATGACACGGTTAGTCTCGCCCGTGTCGCGGCAGTTGCTCTGGTAGCCGGAACACATTTTCAAGTTTTGGAGTTCGAATTTCACCAATTTTGTTGTAATTTCTCGATCTTCTCCTCATTTTCAACCCTTTACAAACATCCATGTAAGCTCCCTTTGATTTTTGCTTTGAATTTGCTTCACATTAACAATTTCATGACAAACCCTAAAAAATCAATTTGGGGGTTTTTTATTTTGAAGCTTTATGTTGAAATTCTTGCCATGATTTTATTTGTATATGTGTACATGTGTGTTTGTGGGAAATTTGAGACAAAAATTGCATGATTTGGTGGAGAATTGAGCAAATCACCATTTTTGGGTGCTACTTTGTGAAATAATGTTCATGTTTCGAAATGGTGAATTTTGTGAAATGATGTGTTGATTCATATTTTGTATATATACTACATTGTCATGGAGAACATAGTATCATGCGGCTAGGAGAACTGTAGTATTAGTTTGTCATGGAGAAACTAAGTACCATAATTTTTTGCCAATTTTTAGCCTTGAGGTAAAAATTTAGCATATAATTCAATAAACAACTAAATAACTCAGGAAATGATGTTAAGTATTTAGATTATTATTTTGCAATTTAAAATGTTTAGGAAATGATGCTAAACATTTATAATTCAATAAACAACTAAATAACTTAGGAAATGATGCTAAGTATTTAGATTTTATTATAAATATGCAACTTGAATTAAATGTTTAGGAAATGATGCTAAACATTTAGATTTTGACAATAGCATGCCTAGACGACGAGACTGCGACCTTTCCACCCGCGGCCGGCGTCGGGCTTTTCGGGAGGACACTCCCACGGTCCCTGAGGGCATGGACGACGACGTCTTGGAGTCCGAGCCTCGGACATCTACGAGTAGGGGTAGGTGGGTTCCACCTTCATGGACCCCAGACCAGTTGGTTTTCTGCCGTGAAAACCACGTCTCTCACCGCGCACTCTCCGACATAGTCGATGGCACACTCCGCCAGCATGGTTCCGGGGCCGGTGATTTGATCCCTCGACTTTACCAGGTCATTACGGGGGATCCTGTGGCGGTTGTAGGGTTCCGCAGCCCCCGGGGTTGCGGCGCGACGGTCGTTCGCGCATTGTTGGAGTATTTCTAGGATACTACCAACACGTTTCCATTTGCTTGGGGGGAGATGACGGTGACCCCCCTGGACTTCAGCATGATCAGCGGGCTCCGCTTTACTGACCGGGCAGTAGGCTAGATGGTGATCTATCTTGGACATCGGCCGAGGTAGCTGATTTGTTGGGTCCGGTCGTTCAGCACATCAGGACCCGACCGGTGTCTCGAGGTTGTCCTAGGAGTGGACGATCAGAGTCGGCTTCAGTTCTTGCTCGCGGCTTCGATATGGAGGATACGACGGCCGAGCAGCGGGTGCGGATCTTCATCTTGATCCTGATCTCTATGACCCTCTCTCCCGACAGGAGTTCACGCGTGCTCCTCTGCTACCTCCCCTCTTTGGCCAGGATTCCCGAGATAGGATCCTACAGCTGGGCCAGTCTTGGGTACGCGGATCTTCTTCTATCTCTGCGTCATGGCTGTCGTCGGCTGAATGACGAGTCCCCGGTCACCGTTTACAGCCTATGGAGAGTCGTAGAGGTGATGATCTTTTCCCTTTTTGTTTCATTTTAACTTGTTCGACTCGTGTACTAAGTATCACTTTGTTGCAGATATGGTTCTACGAGTACTTCCCAGGCATGGCTCCTCGCCGGCGTCGGGGAGCGGTCCACGACTTTCCTGTCGGGGCCAGCTGGCGCGACCGAGGAGAGTCGCGGGTGGAGTCTGTTCCGGCGCTTCGTGGGCTACTACGTCGTGGCACCTCTTCTGTTGGCGTAAGGATTAGTTTTGTCGTGTCCTTTCCTTCTGATGTTGTTTCCGTTGTTCACGCCTAACTTTTTCTGATTTCCAGGTCCCCATCGATGTCCAGTACCGTCCTTGGGCCGGGATGACTGACCTACCCGAGGCCCTACGTCTTTCAGTGTACCGTACCATCTTGGTTGGTACCGGGCGCTTCTTCTGGTATTTAGGGGAGCGAGTCGTCCGTCAGCATAGCGGCGATCGCTTTGTGGTGTCTTCTTCCCCGCCAGAGTCGATGCTGGACTCCCGCTTGATCAGAGGGTTGATCAACAGGGGAGAGCGCTACACTATTCCGTGGCAGGAGCTCGTTCACATGGAGAGTGACTACGCGCGGGATTTTCTTCCCTCTCTGGCTCCTCCACCCCGTCATCCCGAGGTATGATTTCTTTCGAGAATCTTCTTTGCTAATCTCTGTTTTAAATAGTCGAATAACTTGATTATTCGATCATATTTTCAGACGACCATTCACCCTGTGGGGAGGATTCAGATTCCTCCTCAGTCTGTCCGCTACCCTGGGCCGATCGGTATCACGGAGGACCATATTGCTGACGCGCCGGAGGGTTACAGACAGGCGCAGGAGTCAGTGCCCGAGGTTTTTGAGCCGGTGAGTTTTCTTCGACACATTATCCACTCTTTTAATGCTGCTTATTACTGATTTTTCTTTGTTTTATCTTCAGCCTAACCGCCCGGAGGTGATGGGAATCATGAAGCTGGTGGACGCGCTGAAGTATTGCATCATCAAGCTTCGGCGTGGTGTGAGTTGTCGGAGCTCTAGTGACGTCCTTGAGGTATCACTTATTATTTTTCATTTCTACCATTTGTTTTATTTTGCATCATTGACACCTTTTGATTTTGTGTTTTTCAGGAGCGACGGAGGTCCCGCTCGCGCTCGAGGCCCAGAGGCTCGGACGAGGAGGAGCTAGGTCGTGGTAGACGATCTCCTGAGGCTCACCGGCGTTCTCAGCGAGAGCCACAGACTACTCAGCCGTTCCAGGAGGCTCAGTGGCAGCAGGGTCAGTCTTCTCAGCGTCCGTCATTTTCACAGCCTCCAGTTCCTGAGTTTGGGTCTCCTTTGGATCTTGGTTCATTCTCGGCCCCATTATCCGGGATTCCTCCACCACTGTCGGGCTTGTTCTCGGTTCCGCTGTATGGGACGATGCCTTCGCCGACGATTCTAGTATCTTTGGGCCAGTCTACTCCGTTCTCCGGCTGGACGGGTCCTGCTTTGAGCTTGACTACTACTGGGCCTACGGGGACTAGTAGGGACGCTACTCCCCGTATTCGGATGGTCGAGGGACTCTTTGGTTCGCCGTTCCCATATACCCAGGGCGAACCACATGCACAGGGTGGAGACGCGACTGATTCTGATTCTAGAGATTTCTGACCGAGGTTTTGTATTATGACTCTTTGTACATACTATGATGACACTTGACATATTTATATATTACGACTCTTTGTACATTATTTACAGTTTATACATCTATTATTACGTGTGTTAGTGTGTGTTTGAGACTCTTTGTGTGTGATTGTGTACTTATTAATGACGCGACGAAGAATATAAGTGGAGTAATGGAGGGTACCGACCTTCCCCAAAAGAAAAGAAATAAATAATTAAAATAAAATTTCCCAAAGTAAAAGAAAAGAAATAAAATAAAATGATGAGTAAATACATATAAAAAATATTTTCGTAAAAAACAAAACAAATATAAAGAAATAAAATAAAAATAAAAAGGTGAGAATTTTATTAGAAATAAAACTCTCGAAAATAAAATTTTAAAATAAAGATAAAAAAGGTGAGAATTTTATTAGAAATAAAACTCTCGGAAAAGACTAAAAAAAGGAACGTTAAAGATAAGGAAATATAAAAAATCCGGATAAATACGGAAAAGATGAAAAAATCAGGCGCGTAAAGTGCCGTGACACGGCACTGTTCACCGTGTCACGGCAAAACCTGCCGTGTCACGGCAAAGGTTCCCGTGAAACGGTGGAATTTCCCGTGTCACGGGAAGCGTATTATTCAGCGGTTTGTTTCATGCGTGCGAAAAGATAAATTCTGGGCAGTTTCGAGCGCTTTTGCTATAAAATAAGACCAGATTATTCATGATGTGCATAATTACGAAATACAAAATAATTTAGAATTTCATATTTCAATAATCATGTCTCAGAATTTTGATAATGCATTGCGCGACTGGTCTTATTCTTTGACCAATGCTGAAAAAAGAGAGTTAGAATTATTTCATGTCAGGGGTTTGCTAGCCCTGCGACATGTAGCTATTGAACATGATTTTCTTAGAGCAGCATTAGATTATTGGAGTCCAGAAACACACTGTTTCAAATTTGATTATGATGAAATCTGTCCTCTGCCGGAGGAATTTGGTGCAATCTTTGGATTTCCTGCTAGGAATCTTATAGCCATGCCTACCTTACGTGAATATTATTACCAAGACTTTGAACGCCATCTGAATCTAACAGATCCAGATTTAAATAAAATTGTTTGTGGTAATGAAGTAGACTTAGAAAAACTTGCTAACTTATATTTTAATCGCCCTATCTCTGAGTCTTATCATGTGTATCGTAGAAGGGCATATATTTTTTGCATGTTTAGCAAGCTACTATTTGCAAACGGTAGGGTAGGACATGCTTGTCTAGCGTCTGTGCTTGAGCATGTTGAATCCGGAAGATCTCCTATGCCGACGTGCCTTGGAGAAACATTTCGTGGTCTTGACGAGGCAAAAGCTGACCGGAAAGCCATCAGGAAGGGCTCTCTGGTACTATTACAGGTAACAATACGCTCCGAATAGCCCCCGTGACACAAAACATGCACCGTGTCACGGTTGGGGTCTGCCGTGACACGGTTAGAACTGCCGTGTCACGGGAATCTGCAGTTTTTTTTTTTCCGATTAATATTCTTTTTTTTTTGTTTTGCAGATTTGGTTGATGGAGCGTTTGGAATTATTTGAAGCCCCCGACGATATTGAAAAATATGGCCCTAACGACTTAGTCCGTAGGAAGAAGAATTATTCTGCGAACATGTCGTATGAAGATTGGAAAAATTTCTTTGCAAAGAGAGAATTTTCCATTCGTTGGGTGGTGCCTTGGTGGAGGCTTACTAGGATGGTTGGCACGAATGAAACTCCATATTGCCGTGTTTCTAGTATCTCCAAACTAACTTTTTACTGTCCCTCTCGACTAATGCGACAGTATGGACTGGAACAAGTAATTCCACGCTATAACGATAGTCCTCGTGAAGTCTCGTTGCATGAAAGTAACGTTCACAAGTACGAGGCTTATTGGATTGGAAGACCTTTGTGGACCGTTTCTGCAAGTGACCAAGCTCCTCCTCCATTATCTAGTGCATACAAGGCGTGGTTGAATCCTAGAAGTAGGAGGGAACGATTCGGATCGCGCAAGTCTGATGTAAAGAGTCGTCTTGGAGAGAAGAAAGCTCCTCTTAAAGATCGCCTAGGTCCGAGAACACAAGGAATTGAGTTTAAGACTCCTAAGATGCCAAGAAAGAAGACCTATGTGAAAGGAAAGGGTAAAGAAAAGATGGTTTATAGGGAGAAACAACCGAAAAAGTTCAAGAAAGGTGAAAGGGGCGAAAGTTCGACTAGGGGTGTGACGGTTCGGGCTACAAAAGACACACTAAAGGTGAAGGCCGACCTAATTGAACAAGAGAAGGATGTTCCTAAAGAGAAGAGAGATTAGATCAATAGTGCCTTGCATTTTATTATTTATAATTTTTATTTAAAATAAGGCGTATGATGCCAATATTGTAGTCGCATTTATTTTAATAATAATAGCGCATTTATTTTTTAAAATAAAAATTACAATGATTTTTATTTATTATCCGAGTCAAGGAGTCGGACGCAATGGAAGAACGAAAACAAAAACTCGAACAGGAAATTCGCAACGAATGCGCCAATAAATAAAACGGGAAACTGAAAATCTGCCGTGTCACGGTCAAAGGGTCCCGTGACACGGTTTAAATTCCCGTGTCACGGCAAGTTTTTTTTTTCTTTTGACAGACAGGGTGACGTGGCACGGAACAGTTTTCCCGTCAGACGGGAACAAATCCCGTGTCACGGGAGGCACTCTGTCCTTTTTTTTGCCGCTCAGGGTTTGCCTTGACATGGGATTTTCTACCGTCAGACGGGAATATTTCCCGTGTCGCGAAATATTACCACCTTTTTTTTTTTTTTTTTTTTTTTGCCGTGACGCAATGTTTAACCGGGCACATATTAAATCAATAGAGGGAGGATTTTTTTTTATTTTAAAGTGGCCGGGCCCCCTTGAGGGGTTGCCTACGTATCCTAAAAAGGAATCAGGCCAGACGTAGCTCTATTGGGTCATGAACCCATGCGACTAGGCGTAGAATTTTTTGAGTTGATCCAAGTTGGTTAAATTATGGAAGCCGTTGCCGTCCATGTCTACCAATTGTGCCGCTCCGCCAGATAGGATGGCTTTAACAATGTACGGGCCTGACCAGTTCGGTCTGAATTTTCCTCTTGGATCTAACACGTTTTTGCGAAGTGCCTTAAGCACTAGGTCACCCTCTTTGATGTTCCTGGTCTTGAATTTTTTATTAAAATGTCGTGCCATACGCTGTTGGTAGGTTTGGACATGATGCAAAGCTGCCAAGCGTTTTTCATCAAGCAAGACCAGTTCGTCGTATCTTGCTCTAATCCAGTCGACTTCATCTAGTTGGCTTTCCAATGCGATTCGGAGAGAAGGTATCTCGAGCTCGATTGGTTGTACAACTTCGACACCATAGACTAAAGAGAAAGGGGTAGCCCCTGTCGATGTACGAACAGAGGTTCGATAACCCCAAAGGGCGAAATGTAGCTTACTTGGCCAATCTTTATAATTTTCCGTCATCTTTTCGATGATGGTCTTCACATTTTTGTTGGCCTATTCGACTGCTCCGTTCGTTTGTGGTCTGTAAGGTGATGATCGATGATGTTTGATATGATATTTCTGCAACAATTCCGCGCATTCGGCTTGGAAATGTATTCCATTGTCACTGATCATCTCATGTGGTACCCCATAGCGGCATATAATATTTTTCTCAATGAATTGAGCTACGTGTTTTGCCGTCAGCTTGGCATATGAGGCTGCCTCGACCCATTTGGTGAAGTAGTCGATTGCTACGAGAATGAATTCATGCCCCCCTTGTCCTGGTGGTGTGATTTTTCCAATGATGTCAATGCCCCAAGTGGAGAAAGGCCATGGAGAAGTATACGTGTAGAGAAGTGAAGGTGGAACATGCTATAAGTTTGCATAGATTTGACACTTCATACATTTTTTGACGTACTCGTGACAATCTCGCTCCATAGTAGTCCAATAGTAACCTTGTCGTTGAATTTTTTGGACTAACATCTTTGCATTCTTGTGAGTTCCACATATACCAGCATGAAGATTTTCCATGGTTTTAAGTGCTTCTTTCTTGGTTATACATAAGAGATTCCTTCCCGTTGCGGTTCTCTTGTGGAGTTCTCCCCTGATGAGCACATACTGTGAGGCCAGGAGCCTCAAAGCACGGCGTGCCCTTTTATCAGTATTAGGAGGATACTCTGCTCTTGTCACATAATTAAGGATGTCTATATACCATGGTTCTTCATCTTCTTCCTGTGTTTCTTGTTCATCAAGTGTATGAACATAAGCTGGTTCATATCTTCTCTCTATGGTCAGTGGCATTCTGATCGTGTCAGCTGGAATTCGCACCATTGATGCTAACTTAGCTAGTGCGTCAGCGAACTGGTTTTCTTCTCTTGGCAGATACGTATATTCCACTTCATCTAGTTGCTCCGTGAGAGTTTCCAGATGAGCTTGATACGTAGCGAGACTTTCACTCCTCACTTTCCATCTCTTAGAGATTTGGTTAATGATTAGTGAAGAGTCACCGTAGATTCTGAGTTTCTTGATTCCCAAGGCGACAGCTGTTTCTAATCCCAAAATGCATGCTTCATATTCTGCGGCATTATTGGTGACATCAAAGTCGAGCTTCATGGAAATTGGGATGTGTTCTTCATTGGGCGATACGAGAAAGACTCCCACACCACATCCTTTTTGGTTTGAAGCTCCATCGAAATAGAGCGTCCAACTATCGTCTTCGGTCATGAGTAAATCTTCGTAAGGGAAATCGTACTCATCTTCTTCTTTTTCAGCTTCTTCTAGCGGAAAGTCTGCTAAGAAGTCAGAAACTGCAGAACCTTTGATGGCCTTCTGTGGCACAAATCTCAAGTCAAATTGAGCTAGATTGACTATCCACCTTGATAATCTGCCGTTGAGTGTTGCTTTCTTGAACAGGTATTTGAGAGGATCCATCTTAGACACGACATGCACTGTATGAGTGAGCATGTAATGTCTCAGTTTCTGTGCGGCCCATACAAGTGCGAGACACAATTTCTCGAGTGGCGTGTATCGCGTCTCATATCCTTGGAGTTTCTTGCTCAGGTAATAGATTGCATTCTCCTTGCTTTCGATCTCTTGTGCTAGCATTGCCCCCATCGTTTCTCTTGTGACCGTAAGGTAGAGTCGAAGAGGAAAGTCAGGTATTGCTGGCGCTAGCACGGGTGGGTTTGCCAAATACTCTTTGATTTTGTCGAAAGCCTTTTGGCAGTCATCATCCCATGTGACTGGGACATTCTTCTTAAGCTTCTTGAATATAGGTTCACATATCGCTGTGAGCTTTGATATGAACCTACTTATGTACTGCAACCTTCCAATGAAGCCTCGAATCTCCTTCTCATTTTTGGGTAGTGGCATGGCCATAATCGCTTTTACTTTTGAAGGATCTATTTCAATCCCTCGAGAACTGATCACATATCCAAGTAATTTGCCTGACATGACTCCGAATGCACATTTTGCTGGATTTAATCTCATGTTGTACTTACGGAGTCTTGCAAAAAATTTGCGAAGTGCAAAAATATGGCCCGGGCGATCTTTAGACTTGACAATCATATCATCGACATAGACCTCCACCTCTTTGTGCATCATGTCATGTAAAAGTGCTGTAGCTGCTCTTTGGTAGGTGGCACCCGCGTTTTTCAACCCGAATGGCATTACCGTATAGCAATATGTACCCCACTGTGTGATGAATGTGGTTTTCTCCATGTCTTCTTCGGCCATCAATACCTGATTATATCCGGCGTAACCATCCATGAATGACAAGAGTGCATGATTTGCTGTATTATCGACCAGAATGTCAATGTGAGGTAGAGGGAACCCATATTTTGGGCTTGCTTTATTGAGATCCCTGTAATCAACACACATTCTGAACCTTCCATCCTTCTTTGGAACTGGGACCACATTTGCTATCCATTCCGGATACTTGGATACTCTGATGAAACCTGCGGCCAATTGCTTCCTGATTTCTTCTTTGATTTAGAGAGCCACATCTGGTTTCATTCGGCGCAGCTTTTGTTTGACAGGCTTCATACCTGGAATGAGTGGTATCGTATGCTGAGCTATATCCCTGTCAATTCCTGGCATATCTTGGTATGACCAAGAAAATACATCAATAAATTCACTAAGCAAGTTAATTAGCTCTTTGCGTTCATCTTGACTTAGTGTTAATCCAATTTTTACTTCTTTAACAGTCGTATCATTGGAAATGTTAACTGTTTATGTATCTTCAATAACTGCTGTTTTATTTTCATGTTCTTCCATTGCTTTTATTATTTCTTTGTCATTTTTATCATTAGCAAAGCAATATTGATCAGGGCTAGGGGAATGGCACACATCGTAAGCAAAGGTACTCATTTTATTGAAATCACTGGCTAATACATCAAGAGAGGCAAGGTCAGCTGCGACCTCACCAGAATTATTAGGACTAGAAGGATAGGGCTCAACAAGAGACTCAGGGTTGAACTCTATAGCAGAAAGAGGGTCAGCCTCAGACTCTAAGGACTCATCTACAGACTTAGACTCAGACTCAGACTCGGACCCAGATAATTCAGACTCATCAAACATAGGACCCTCGCCAGCGGTTATTTCTAACTTCTCTCCACTTGGCGTAGTGATCCTCAATGTCTTGCGCCATCCCCTTGAAATGTTGTCAGCTTGGACGATTAACTCGGAGGGATCAAATTCCTTGTTTGCTATGACCGCTTGAACGAGCTCAGAGTTGTCATTGCAGACCGGCTTGGATTCATTATTCTCCATTTCGAAAAGAAGGTTAATTCCTAGATCATCAGAGTTCTGGCTAGCTGACTTCTCGACTGTGGAGAGCTCTTCATCGATGAAGTCACAATCGAGGAACACCTCGAATCCCGGCTCACGAACCCCATCATGGACAAATGGTTCGGGGAATTCATAACATGGGAAGTCTTCCCCTTCTTTGATGTACTGGCCGTTGAGAGTGAACGGATATGGATCCATGACCATTTCTGTCTTCGTGATTCGAGCACTGTTGCGAGCCTTCATTTTCAACGTAACCTGTTTCAGATCTTCCTTTGTCGGCTCGAATCCTAAGCCGAAAGCGTCCTTCTTGACTGCACCAGGATGGCCCCAAGATTTAGTCATTTCCTTCTTGAACCCAAGGGTCATTCTAGGAAAGTGACCTTTCTTTTTCAGAATGGCGTTGATACTGGTGTTTGAATAAGGATCGAAGTCGAGATGACACTTTTCCTCTTCTTCGATCATAAGAACATCATCTAATGAAAACCCCCAAAGATCTTCATCTTCCTCGTCGTGTTCAACATGGACGATGGGAGTATCAATAACTTGAATGCACATAGGAGAAGCATCGATGGTAATCGGAACCCCTCCAACTATGGCTTTCACCTTCTGATGAAGCGACGACGGAATCGCCTTTAGCTCATGAAGCCAAGGGCGTCCTAACAACAGATTGAAAGAGGCCTTAATGTCCACCACCTGAAATTTGGTGCGACGCTAAACGGCCCTAGTAGTTATATTCAGTATGATAGTACCCACGGCTTGACGGCGAGTATTATCGTAAGCTCGAATCCCTTGAGTGGAGGGAGTCAACTCTTCATTCTTTATACCCAACTTCTTTGCAGTACGGAGTGGGCACACATTGATTGTAGAGCCATTATCAACCAGGCTCATAGGAACATTCATCTGCCTACACACCACAGTGAGGTGTAAGGCCTTATTATGTTGGTCTCCTTCCGGGGGTAGATCCTTATCAGAAAAGGAAATCAGATTGCTGGTACTCGGCAGCTCAGTAGTGAGAAAGTTGACCAGTCCTTGGGGAGTCATGTCGTCATCGACTCCTATCTTCACCAGAGCATTCATTACAGCCTTTCGATGCTCGTGGGAAGTGGCCAAAAGCTTCCATACATTCATCTCCACCTTGGTCTTTTGTAGCTGTTTGACCACATCGCTATTCACAGGGTTGATGGGATCAACTATCGGATTTGATTGTGGTGGAGGTGGAGGTGGGTTAGGTTGTTGCAACCGTCCACTTCTAGTGAGAACCTTGACCTCAAGGTCCCCCCAAACATCTTTACTGGTGCCGAGAGATGAACAGGCTATATCTTTGAGATAGACATCTTCATCATCACTATCCCAAATCCCATTCACTTCTGCAGTGCTTGAGATAAATACAACTTCCGGCAGAGGTTCATTCACAGGTTGAATGAGTATTGACGGATCAAAGGAGAGTTCATCTCCCATGATAGCCAAAGCATCAGAAAGAGGACCTGTTTGAATGTTAGGCTTCTTGCCCTCTGGAGGGACAGGAAATTGGTTAGCATCTATCAGGTCTTGGATTGCGTCTTTCAGCCTCCAACACTTCTCAGTGTTATGACCCTTTCCTTGATGATACTTGCAATAAGCATTAGGGTCATAGTTGGCGGTCCTATTCTCAGGTCAAGGTTCTGGAAATGGTCCGATTGGCATAATCAGTCCCTGACCATGTAGACGGTCATAAGCCGCATCATAAGTCATTCCCAAAGGCGTATAAATCCTCCTTTGCCTTTGGAATATTTGAGTAGGAGCATTAAGGGCCGGCACATCATTGATGTTGATATTGTTGGTAGCATTATTGGGCTTAGAAGACGAAGAAGAAGGAGTGTCGTTCTTCTTGTTTTTCCAAGTGCTGTTGTTATTGTTGCTACCAACAGACTTCATCATTTCATCTTTGATATTGATTCCAATATCGTATACAGCTTCAAAGGTACTTAAAGGCAGAAACTTCAAGTGTTGCTTGTATTTATGCGTCAGATTGGCAATGAACAAGCGAACCATTTCCTTCTCCTTGGGAGGATCTACCAGGAGCGCAGCTGTTTCTCTCCACCTGCTTAGGTAAGTGGTGAAGCCTTCATTCTCTTTCTGTTTGAGAATGGAGAGTTCACGTTCAGAAGTCTTGGCCTGGATGTTGCACTTGTATCGGTTCATAAAGCTTTCAGCAACATCTTCCCAGGTCGCGACATGCTTGGATTCCAGAGAATAGAACCACTGTTGACAGGCATGCTCTAAGGAAAGAGGAAACACCGTAGGGAAGAGTGTCACATCTACTCCCTTAAGAGCCATAGTTGCAGAAAAAGCCTTCAAATGGAAAAGCGGGTTATCAGTAGGCTTGAACTTGGGAATATCGGCAGTGGAAAACTTCTCAGGAAGCTTCTCTCTTATGGACGAGGAAGTGACAGGCTGTTCCACATAAGTGAACTCTTCTGAAATCTTGCTCATCTGTTCCTTGATCTTGTCCATCGCAGCAGCAGTGACACTGGTTTGCTTGTCTTGCTCTACAGTGCTGACTCTAGTAGTGAGTGTTTGCATCATGTCAGACAACCTTTCGATTGTCCTGTTGAGGTTCTCGATGTCTTCCTTAGTGGCCATTGGTTGAAAGTAGGCTGGAGACGGATCTTGTGGAGATGACTGAGGTGGTTTCCTTGTACGCCTCTTTGGTACAAGAGGTTGTTGAGGTATGGAATCGAACCGTAACAATCTACCCTTGCTTCTTGCCCAAGCGCTGTGACACCGAAACAAACACACCTTTAATGAACACACTTAACCTTAACCTATCCGGATTAAAAAAAAGAAAAAGAAATTTGAAGCTCTACTTATTTATTATTTTTTTTAGAAAAAAACATGGGAGGATACTATCCGACTTACTCCGAAAAAAAAACGACACAAAAACGAAACTTCCCTAAAATACGGTAAAAAATGGTGCACGACTAAAAAAAAAGTGTGTGGACATAACATGTGTGTGATTAGGTGAGGTTATAGACGCGTGTTTTGACCGTATAACTAGACACGACTCAATACTGGACACAAAAATCGAGAAAAAAGACTGACGGAACACTTTCCTGGGCACCGTGTCACGGTGCAGACTGGCGTGACACGATTAAGCCTACCGTCAGACGGTAGACTCTCCCGTGTCACGGCACTGTTCATCGTGATACGGCAGACAATGCCGTGACACGGTGCGCAGTTCCAGGTCAGTTTTTGTGATTTTTTTTCAGATTTTAATCGATTTTAAGTCCATACTAATTACTATTGTAGACACCCATTTGTGTCTCCCCAAAACCAAACCCAGTGATGAGTACCTTTCACGTCGAATCATAATCGAATGAAACGAAAGTGTGGAAAGGTCTAGTGTTGCGGAAAGTTTTATTTCTTTTCTTTTCTTTTCTCTTCTCTCTGTTTTTGAAAACTTTATTTTAAGAAAACATCCAATCCAGTTTGGTTGGTCCATGATATGGGTCCAATAGTGGTGTAGTTGGATGGGGCTTGCAAAGACCTTTCCAATGATATATTATAAGCCCAATTCCAATGAATATTGAGGAATTTATGGTCGATTTACTAAACTGGGCCCGGTTTGAGTTTTAAGTACGGCCCAATGATCTAGGGGAGGGCCTAATATGATTTATCATTCCTAATGAAATTAGGAATGGTTTTGGTCTTCTAGAACATTCTAGAAGGTTTTATCATTCTTAATTCAATTAGGACTCTTCAGAGTTTTAATTAGATCAAATAGCATTTTCGACTGAAATTATATTATTTTATCTTCCAGTACAATAAAATTATCAGATTTTCGAAAACGCGTTAAAATCCGGTTTGGCGTCCAACCCCAGGCCTTGGCGCCTGGAACCAGGATTGGCGCCAGACGCCAGCCATTGGCGCCTGGCGCTAGCCAGTGGTCCTGGCGCCAATGAGCCAGGGCTGGCGCCAAGTTGGTTTTTCGATCTTCAGACTCTGTTTGGATAAATTATCTTTTTTGGATGTTTTTCTCTATAAATATCGTATCAAAAACTCCGTTTTGATGGATGGATTATCAATATTCATTCACCATTCAATCATCTACATCTATTATTCACCAATTCTTCTTTTATCCTGAAGTTTTAATAAACTCCGTTTTCATTCATCATCTACAATCATTAATCGTCAACAATTACTTTATGAATCATTGATCTTTTAGCATTCTTTCTAAACTTTTCTCTTTAATACAAAATTCCGCATTCACAAGATCTTGATACACCTAGCCATATTCGAAGTTGCCTTCGCCCTAGACGTGAAAGGTTTAATTTCTGAGGGTTTGGCCCCAAATCTCTTTTTCAATTATTTAATTTAATTGTTTTGATTATTATTTTTCCTTGAAGTTACTAACGCGTGTATTTTGTAATTAGAAAGAGGTACGAGGCATCCAAGTAAGTATTTTATTGGTTTAATTGATTTATGATGTAGATATCACGCTTAGATTGTTATTTATCGTTCCTAGTATCATGTCTAGGGTGTTTTTAATATCAAGTATGATTTAAAAGTATGATGTTTCCTATGTTCTTTCTAATGTTTATGATTATTTATGATGTTGCTTGATATGCATATTATTTTATATTGTTATTGCTTGATCACCTTTTATTGCAGGTTAAAGGGAATTGGTATTTGCAATCACGCTTAATAAGATAATTAATAATTTTGTTTAGGGTTAATGTGATTATAATTCAAGTGATCGCCAATAATAGTTTATTTGTGCATTAATGTTCAACCAACATAGATTAAACAGGTTTAGGGTTAAACCTATTGATTGCATGTTAATCAGAAAGCGCACATGAATACGAGCAGAATAAAGTAGAGGCCTATTATTAGGGCAGGTTCAATCTCTTTTAGGTTGGATTTGTACCATCATCCCCAGACCCTTATTTGGTTCATGACCTTATGGAGTTGACGATCTCTTGGATCGTTAAGGGGTGTAACCTTCACCTCGTGAACGGTTTACAAGTTCCTAAAAAACATGTTGGCGACTCTTTTGCTCTATATTCTTCCCTTTTGGACGCCACCGTACTTTAGTGTATGATCACAGTGGGGTTCAAGCTAGTGCGATTTTAAAGGCTTGAAACTATTCCCTACAGTTTTTGGCGACTCCACTGGGGAGGATTTCTATTTTAATTCCTGAATTTGTTTCGGCAATGATTTAGAATGAGTGGATGAGACTCGAAAAGTTCTAAGTATTTCATGTGCGTAATTTTGATTAACATTATTGTCATATGCATAAAAAGGTTCTCATTGAAAAGACCATTCGTAATGAGTAAAAAAACATAGGATTTTACAAGTAGGAAATTTGAGAAACGTCTTTCACAACTAGGACTGAAATAACACCGCCCGAAACTGGATGATTTTATTGAGCACAGAAAGCTGCTGAGGCATGTGGGAAGTAGCGTCAGGGGCCAGAGCTTGGCGCCACACTTTTTGCCGTAACGCCAGACGCCAGTATTGGCGCCAGGCGCTACAGTTAAAAGTTGGCGCCAGTCTCTGTTTGCTGGCGCCAATTTCCCCCAATACCGAGCCAGAAATATGCGTTCTAATTTCGATTGGTTTTTCGTATTGTTTGCTCGATCCTACTTCCTGATTGAATTTTTTCTCACTTTTCTGAAACCCATATGTGTTCTACATATGGACATAACCCTCTGGGAATTCATGCTCTATCTATCCGATTGAACGCTCCTGGCAACAAAGGGTACATCTGAGAGGTTGAATTCACCAAACCATGGAAGTGAGTTTTTTCTAAAAAACTCGCGGTGTTCTATCCACACGCGTTAACCCTTCACGGTTAGGCTTCTACGCGGTGCATCTGAACAATTAACCATGGACCCTGTTTGACTAAACTATATCCCGAACTTTAGAGAACTAGAGCCATGGTTAGGTTGCGAACTCATTGCATCATATTGTGCTTACTTGCCTAATTGTGCATTATTTGTTGTGCATATATATTCTATGCTCCTCCTAACCGTTTGTTGATTTGTGTTGAGATTATAATTAATGACTTAAAGAACTTTGCCTAATTAATTAATCAATTAATTAATTCGAGTCAATAAAGCTTTTTCTTCTTTTAATCGGAATTGACGTAGTACGACTTTAGGTATACCCTAGTTGACTAATAATATCGAAAACAGTCCCAGACCGAGGCTCCAATATTGGTGCCAAAATCTGGGCTGTAGCGCCACTGTATGGTGTGTAGCGCCAGACATTTACTAAAAAGTCTGGCGCCAACCACCATATTGTGACGCCAGTCCTGTCGCTTGGCCGACAGTTCGGATTATTTGTCGAGTTATCACCTAATGTCTAATTAATCAGTTTCCTGTTTAATTCGGTTAATTTTGCTGGCAATAATGCTTAATTGAATCAATATTCGAGTTTAGGCACTAAGTCCCATGGTCTTACACAAGAATCCTAGCATGTCACTTACACTCAATACACACACTAATACACATGTCTTGACCATGATTAAGGGAGTCTTGGTGCGCGCGTTATTTTTTCGTCATTTTTTTTAGGGGGGTAAGTCGGATATTAATCCTCCAATAAATAATAGTACTTAAGTTCCCTAAACACATGTACATTATTGCTCCCTAAAAATATGCATACTTTTTTTTAATAAAAGCCATAAAGTCAAACTGATTCGAGTTAAGTAATTAAAACGCAAACTGGCTTAATTTACAGCGCGTGGTCAAGAAAGGAAGGACGATTAATCAAAGATAACCTCTTCGTACAAGTCCAACTTTTTGACAAACCTATAGCTCGCAAGAGGAAAGCAAGAGTTATAATGGCAACTCAGGAAGAAGTTAATGATCTCAAGAACCAACTGGCTACTGTAACTGAGACACTAAAGCTTCTCGCACTTAAGATCGAGGATCCCGCAAAGCAACAACAAATGGACCTCATGCAAGAAAGCCTAAGTAAGTTGTCCAGCGACTACAAATTTCAGGAACTCACATCCCAAGGGGTCTCGGTGGATAAAGATCTTCTTCCGCAGAAGTTCAGTGCCAACGACATCCCAAAGTTTAGGGCAATCGACAACCCCTACTTCCATATAAGGGCATTTGAAACAATAATGAGTATCAAGGGTATCGATAAGAAAATTTTCCCTTCTTTGTTTTCGCTATCTCTCGAGACCGTTTGCCAACAATGGTTCTTTTCTCTTGAAAAAGAAAAGACCTCTACTTGGGAATCCATAGCAAACGCTTTCGTCGATAGGTACAAATGCAATGTTCAAGTCGAAACTGACCATAGAGAACTTGAAATTCTCAAGCAGAAGGAGAATGAAGGCTTCACATCTTTCTTTAACAAGTGGAGAGAAACCTCAGCTAAAATGATTGAGGTACCAAGTGAAAAAGAGTCTGTGAGATTTTTCATTAAAAATCTCCAAGAAAAATATTCAAAACATCTTAAATATCAAAATAACCTTCATACCTTTAAGGCTGTTTATGATATTGGGATTAATATTGAAGATGACTTAGCTAAATCTAAAGCTGCCAACAATAACTCCAACAGTGGCTGGAAAGGAAAGAAGAACGACAATCCTTCTTCTTCCAAAACCGCCCACTCAAATAATGTTAGCACCTTTAATCTGGGAGAAGTCCTCGCCATGAACAACCAAGGACAAAAGAAACTGTTTAGGAGAAACTTCACTCCTATTGGCATGAGTTATGACACCGCGTTTGATCGGCTAAACGCAAAAGGTCTTATAACCCCCATTGGACCATTTGGAGATCCACCAGTCGAGAAGAGGTCGCCTAATTGGAACCCCAATGCACATTGCAAATATCATCAAGGTAGGGGCCATTCCACTGAAAGCTGTTGGAAGCTTAAGGAAGCTATACAAGACCTGATTGACAGTAATAAGCTGTCGTTGCCTCCTGCCAGTAAGAAACCGAGTATTGACAATGCACCTCTAGCTCACACATTGGCTATCTCTGATGAAGAAGGCGAAGTTGACCCCTCATCTCTCATTAAGCCTGTCAAAGTAACCAACGTCGAAGAAGAAGAAGAAGAAGAGACCTTTTTTGATGTCGAAGATAATCTTCCAAAACCAGCAAATGAGGTAGAAATACGAATACTCACACTATATCTGAAGGAGACATCGCAACTGTTACATGAAACTCTCAAAATTCTGAATGAACTTCGCAAGGAATATGATCAAGAACCTAAGAGAGAATTCACACCAGTAAAAACGACTTATGAGGCAAAACACTTTCCCTTACAAGTCACCGAAAGACCCAAGAAGAACAATAAAGTTTATACTCCAATTGGGATCCCGTATGCACAAATGTTTAAAATGCTCTCCGAGGGTGACAAAGTCAAACCTCTCGAACCGAGACCATTTGAATCATTAAAAAGAACAGATAGATATTACTTTCAATACCATCAGTCAGGAGGACATACCATAGAAAACTGCTTCAAATTCAAGGATTTGGTGTAGAAAATGATTGATAGAAAAGAATTAGTCCAAGTTCAACAAGAAGAGGATATAAATGTTAATGGAGTATGGGACAGTGATGAAGAAGATGTCTATCTAAAAGACATATTAGAACCTTCACCTTCCATATCATACACCACGGACGACATTTGGGCTGAAGAAGATTCATCAATAGACGTCCTCACAAGATCCGGGAGAATACAACCTCCTGTTTCAACACAACCCATGCCTACCGTACAACAAGTTCCCATGCCTATCATCGAAGACAATGACATCGTTAAACAATTCAAGAAGACAAAAGTTGAGATGAATGTATGGAAGCTTCTAGCAACATCTCGAGAACATAGGTTGGCTGTGATGAATGCCTTGGATAAAATCGGGATAGATTCTGACACCACTCCTGAGGGACTAGCTAACTTCCTCACGAGTGATCTCCCTAGTCCAATTAATTTAATCACCTTCTCTGATAAAGATTTACCCCCGGAAGGTGACAAGCACTACAAAGCGTTAAACCTCACAGTAGTCTGCAAAAGAATGAATGTTCCCATGACTCTTGTAGACAATGGATCGGCTATTAACGTCTGTCCACTTAGGACTGCGAGGATGCTCGGCATAAAGTATGAGGATTTAACTCCGTCCACACAAGGAATAAGAGCTTACGATAATACTCGACGTCAAGCTCTTGGCAAAATAACCCTAAATGTGACGGCAGGAGCAATAGAACATGCTACTACTTTTCAAGTGGTAGACATCAAAGCCTCATTCAATCTGTTGTTAGGACGCCCTTGGCTCCATGATCTTAAGGTCGTCCCTTCATCTCTCCACCAACAAGAGAAAGCTATAGTTGGAGGAATCCCCATCACTATTGATGCTTCGCCAATGAGGATCAAGTCAATAGAGAATCCAATCATCAACGTGGAGCACGACGAAGATGATGAAGACCTATGGGGCTTTAACGAAGAAGTCTCCTTAATCCAAGAGGATGAAAGGACATCTCTTTGCCACGACCCCCATTCCAACATGATTATCAACACTATGCTAAAGAAACAAGGACACTTCCCTGGGATGACCTTAGGAAAGAAGAAGGGGATAGCAAAATCGATGGAGTCACCTGGCCTCCCTAAACTAGATACTTTCGGACTTGGTTTCGAACCGACTCGGAAAGATCTCAAGCGAGCCCAGGACAAATTAAAAGCACGTAGGGACGCTCGCATTCAAAAGAAAGCAATTCCAATGGATCAGTACCCTCTTACGCTTAATGGTCAGTTTATAAAAGAAGGAGAGGACTATCCATGCCATGAATTTCCCGAACCATTCGTTCTAAATGGTATACGACAACCAGGATTCGAGATTTTCTTGGATTGCTACTTCACTGATGAAATCCCAACTCCCGTCCATAAGGAGAAAGCGCCTCCATGCTTTGACTTTAACGTCATGGGATTACTGTTTGGGCAAGAAAAGAATGAGGCAGTTTATGAGGAAGACAACTCCTCACTCATTCAAACGGTCCTACAAAGCGAAAACTTCGACCCCTCAAAGCTAATTATTCCAGCTGAAGGATTATTGCAAGGGTGGCGCAAGACTATCAAGGTGACTACTCCGAGTGGAAGGAAGATATCAATCACGACAAGACAAGGGCCGATGTTTGAAGAATCGTCAGAATCAGGGTCAGAGTCTGAGTCAGAGCCTTTCCCTTTAGAATCTTCTAAGTCTTTAGCTATAATGCCTTCCCTTCCTATTTCTTCTCCTAGGATAATTAGTGATCCAGTCCCTGAGGACATATCACACTTTGATGTAATGATCTCAGAGTATAATAATATCGCTCATTCTCCTTACTTCTCGTGTTCTTCCCTAACCCAAGATGACGAATATTGCTTAGCAAGCGATGAAAAAGATAAAGAATTTATTAAAGCAATGGAAACACTTGAAAAGAAAACACCAGTAATTGAAGAGACTGAAACAGTTGACATCTCAAATGATTCAACTCATAAAAGAGAAGTTAAAATCGGACTAACATTGAATAAACAAGAAAGAACTGATTTAATTAATTTGCTTAAAGAATTTATCGATGTATTTGCTTGGTCATATGAAAATATGCCAGGCATTAACAGAGAAATAGCTCAACACACTATACCATTAATTCCAGGAATGAAACCTGTAAAACAAAAGTTACATCGAATGAAACCCGACGTAGCACTTAAGATAAAAGAAGAAGTTCAAAAACAAATAACTGCAGGTTTCATCAAGGTATCCAAATACCCCAAATGGGTCGCTAACGTTGTCCCAGTTCCTAAGAAAGACGGAAGGGTAAGGATGTGTGTCGACTATCGAGATCTAAATAAGGCAAGTCCAAAGGACGACTTCCCTTTGCCACACATCGATATTCTGGTAGACAACACAGCAAATCACGCGCTTCTCTCATTCATGGACGGATACGCAGGGTACAATCAGATTCTCATGGCAGAAGAAGACATGGAGAAGACAACTTTTATCACACCATGGGGCACTTACTGTTACACGGTAATGCCATTTGGGTTGAAAAACGCAGGTGCTATTTACCAACGTGCAGCAACTGCCTTGCTCCATGACATGATGCACAAAGAAGTCGAGGTATATGTAGACGACATGATTGTGAAATCAAAAGACCGTCCAGGCCATCAAGTAGCCTTAAGGAAATTTTTCGAAAGGCTAAGAAAATACAATATGAGGTTAAATCCCTCAAAATGCGCTTTTGGAGTCACATCAGGCAAGCTCTTGTGATACGTCATAAGCTCTAGAGGAATAGAGATAGATCCAACCAAGATTAAAGCAATCATGTTAATGCCACCGCCCAAGACCGAGAAACAGATTCGAGGATTCATTGGCCGGTTGCAATACATAAGTAGGTTCATATCAAAACTAACAACGATATGTGAACCAATCTTCAAAAATCTCAAGAAGAATGTACCAGTAATATGGGATGACGAGTGTCAAAAGGCCTTTGACCGGATCAAAGCCTATCTCGCAAATCCTCCCGTATTAGCACCAGCACTTCCTGGAATACCTCTTAGGTTATATCTGACGGTTACCAAAGAGACAATGGGAGCCATGCTAGCACAAGAGGTAGAAAACAAAGAGAATGCAATCTATTACTTAAGTAAGAAGATGCTCGAATACGAAACACGCTATACACCACTCGAGAAATTGTGCCTCGCTTTGGTGTGGGCCACAACTAAGTTGAGACATTACATGTTGGTGCATACCGTTTTCGTGGTATCTTGATTGGATCCGCTCAAGTACTTGTTCGAGAAATCAACGCTCAATGGACGTATTTCAAGATGGATAGTCAACTTAGCCCAGTTCGATGTGCGGTTTATGCCACAAAAAGCTATTAAAGGATCTGTGGTGTCAGACTTTCTGGCAGATTTCCCAATAGAAGACTCGACACCAATACAGGACAATGAATTTCCAGATGAAGATTTGATGGTCACCGAAGATGATACTTGGACCTTGTATTTTGACGGAGCCTCAAACCAAAAGGGATGTGGTGTCGGAGTGCTACTAGTATCACCTAAAGAAGAACACGTCCCAATCTCAATAAAGCTTGATTTCGACGTTACCAACAATGCTGCTGAATATGAAGCATGTGTGGTAGGCCTTGAAACAGCCTTGGCGTTGGGAGTAAAAAAGTTAAGGATATTTGGAGATTCCTCTCTAATCATCAATCAAATATCTAAAAGGTGGAAAGTTAGGAGCGAAAGCCTAGCCCCTTACCAAACTTATCTGGAAACTCTTACCGATCAGTTAGAGAAGGTAGAATACACATACTTACCTAGAGAAGAAAATCAATTTGCTGATGCCTTGGCAAGATTAGCCTCAATGGTTAGGATTCCCACGGATATCGAGCAAATGCCTCTAACTATCGAAAAAAGGCACAAACCAGCATATATACAGGCTATAGAAGATGACGACCCAGTCCAAGACGAAGATGAAGAACAAGAAGAAGAACCATGGTACACAGACGTTCTCAACTATGTCACCAATAGAGAATACCCTCCTCATGCTGACAAAAGAGCTAAGCGATCCTTGAGACTTTTGGCTTATCAATATGTACTCATAGACAACGAGCTACATAAAAGGGTACCTAAAGGTCGAGCCCTCCTATGCGTAGGGAAGGTGGATGCACAAAGAATAATGAGAATGGTCCACGAAGGAATCTGTGGAACTCATATAAATGGCAAAATGTTAGTCCAGAAAATAATGCGAGAAGGGTATTATTGGACTACCATGAATAGGGACTGCCATCAATATGTAAAAAGATGCCCTAAGTGTCAAATTTATGCCAATTTATAGCACGTTCCTCCATCTTTGCTCTACACCTACACATCACCATGGCCATTCTCTACATGGGGAATTGACATAATTGGCAAGATCGCTCCTCCAGGGACAGGAGGCCATGAATTTATTCTAGTAGCAATTGATTACTTTACGAAGTGGGTTGAAGCACAATCATATGCTAAACTCACCGCAAAACATGTAGCACTCTTTATCGAGAGAAATATCATTTGTCGATATGGAGTCCCACATGAAATGATAAGTGACAATGGAACTCACTTTCAAGCCGAATGTGAAGAATTGCTACATAAATATGGTATCCAACATCATCATTCGTCCCCTTATAGACCTCAAGCAAACGGAGCAGTCGAGGCAACTAATAAAAATTTAAAGACTATCATCGAGAAAATGACAGAAAATTATAAGGATTGGCCGGACAAGCTTCACTTTGCATTGTGGGGTTATCGCACGTCAATTCGTACGTCAACAGGAAATACACCATTTTCTTTGGTATATGGAATGGATGCCGTACAACCCGTCGAACTAGAAATACCATCTCTACGTATTGCGCTAGAGAGTAAACTCGATGAAACCGAATGGACTAGGGCACGATATGAAGAATTGATCCTACTCGATGAAAAACGACTAGAAGCCCTACATCACACTCAGTGCTATCAAACTCGTATGGCTAGACATTTTAATAAGAAGGTCAAGACAAGAAATATCAAAGTAGGAGATTTGGTATTAAAAGCGCTAAGAAAAAATGTTTTAGATCCAAGGGGAAAGTTTAGACCTAATTGGTCTGGCCCCTACATTGTCAAAACAATCCTGTCAGGTGGTGCAGCAAAATTAACTGACATGGATGGCAATGAATTCGCAAACATGACCAATCTTGACCAACTTAAAAAATACTACCCATAATTACTTGAGTAGGACACTCAAGAGAGCTACGTTCGGCCTGATTCCTTAAGAAAGGATACGTAGGCAACCCATTACGGGTGCGGCCACTTTATTTTTCGACATCTCCGCGTTCCAGAATCAACAAAAAGTCAACAAAAGTCGGAAAAGCAACTGGCGTCACAGAACAAAGCCTGGCGCCAACAAAAAGCCATTAGCGCCAGACGACGGTATTGGCACCTGGCGCCAGACCTCAATAGCTGGCGCCAATTCGCAATTATTGACGCCAATTAAGTAATAAAGTCTGGGCGAATTTCGGTGTTTTTCGGAAAATTTTTGACTTCCGTACTCGAAGAATTTCTGGAAAATCATTTTTTTCGGTTTTTCATTGCTTTAATAAAATAAGTTTAAAGTAACAATTTAATTGAAAGCTGAAATTTCATTAATAAAATAAAATTGCATCGTTAATGGAATTCAAATAAGGCTGAAATTAATTAACTTTAAATTAAGAATCTAATAAATCTAAAGCTAAGCAATGGTCTAGTCTTCCTTCTCCTTCTTTGCTCTTTTCCAATTCTTTTCTGCTTCCTCCTCTTCATCCATTACTTTAGCTAGTAGGCATCCTTTAGAGGACCTACATTCAATCTTAGAATAGATTGTTTCTCCTTTAGCTAGCACCCCATGCTTCTTTTCCACCCAAGCCTTCTTATCTATAACCTTCCTTTTCCCCTTGTCTTTAGTAGTATTCTTCTTCTTAGGCATTATAGGTGTCTTGAACTCAATTCTTGCACCTAAGCGTTCCTTGGCCGGTGTCACCCTGTCACCTAGACGATTCTTCACATCAGTTCTACCCTGATCAATTGAAGACTTCTTCAGCAACCACTTCTTTACATCATTAGGCAAAGAAGGGGGAACCTTTTGGGTAATCACTTCCCATAAAGGTCTAGCGCTCCAGTAAGTGTCGAATTTATCTACTTCTTGAGATATGGGATACTCATAGGGAGGACGAAGATCCCCTGAAGGAATATTTTGAAGCAAGCCATATTGTCTCTTTACTCTGCAGGGGTAATAATATGTCATGCGAGACAAGCTTGGAAGACGGCAAAAAGGTTGCTTGTTAACACCAACCATCCTTTTTATTTTCCACCATGGAATGACCCACTTGATAGTGAAATCACGTGATTCAAAGACTTTCTTCCACCCATGGCGCCCAATTTTAGGGATGCGCTTCTTTCTTCTCACAAAGCAAGTGGGCGTATAACTTTCAATGTCGTCCGGAGGGCTAATTAATCCTAGCCTTTCCATTAGCCACATCTAAAAAAATAATAAAAAAAAAAAGTTAGGAATGCAAATAAATTAATATTACTATACAAAAATATATTTTTGATTTATGTAATTAAAAATATTATTTTTCTACCTGTAATAAAATTGGAGAACCGCGAAGAGGTGCTTTTGGGTCCCTTTTCAACTCATCTAGACTAATCATAGTCTCTCCAACTATTAAAGGCATTGGATTTATCCCTGATTCAATTTGTTCAAGTACAGTGGTTATAATTGATTGACCCTCATTAATTTTACCACTACTAAGACAATATTGATTAAGCATGCAGAATAAGAACGCCCTTCTTCTATATATGTGAAAAGATTCAGAAAGCGGTTTATCAAAATAATAGCGTGCGAATTCTTTTAAGTTCACCACGTTGCCATCTACTATTTTTGATAAATCCCTTTCCTTCAAGTTAAAGAAGCGCTCAAAATCCTTATAGTAATATACATCTACTCTAGGGATTACTACCAAGTCTATTGCAGGGAAGCCTAAAATAGCACCAAATTCCTCTGGCAAAGGGCTAATTTCATCATACCCTATTCTAAAACAATGTGTATCAATGTTCCAATATTCTAAAGCGGTATGTATGAAGTCTATGTCTAGATCTACCCCTTTAATGCCATATATTCCCCCCAAGTGAAATAAATCCAATTCTTTTCTTTCTCTAGCATTGAGAGATCGACACCATTCATGAGAATATTGGGTGAAGGTTTTAGTGGCTAAAGACATGATATTATTTTTTTTTCTAAAGAGAAGAATAATTTTTTCGCTGGAATTATGTGAAGAATCGGCTGAGCAGGGGGCTATTTATGCACAAATTACGGGGAATTTCAATCTACATGAAATATGGAGTCAGCGTCCATTGGCGTCAAAACCCTGATGTTGGCGTCACACATCTGCTATTGGCGCCACACGCTAGCAACAGTGCCTGGCGCCACGCGCCACAGGCTGGCGCCAGCTGGCGCCAAGTCAGCAGGACAGCCGCGCGTGCTCAGTTTGCGTTCTGATTTTAATTTAGAGTCGGTTAATGACTTTGTGGCCCCGTTTTAATTTCTTCTAAATATTTTTCTATCCTTTTATTAATTAATTAAATATATCAAATTTTTTTAATTAATTTTTTATTTTCTCTCGATTTTATATTAAAAAATCAGCCTTTCTCTCCGTTTTATTTTTCCTTTTTTATTTTTTTCTTTTTGGGGGAGAGAGTCGGATAATACCCTCCATTAATAATAAAAATGACGGAATTTTTGCGCAAAATTGTTATCACATCTGCACACACTAACATACACTAACATAATAATAGATAATACAGAACAAAGTGTCTAAATAACAAGTCAAAGGCAAAGTTCTATAAAAAGTCAAAATAAAATACATATACAGAAATAAACTACGGCGCCGGAGGACGTAGGCCCATCATGCCATAAAACTGCGCCGTCCGAGGAGTCACCTCTCCACCAGCTCCGGCCTCAGTACCAGCTCTAGTCTCCGTAGGAGGAGGGAAACTCAAAACAGGACCGCTCCAGCCAAGGTCAACCTGAGGCTGAGACCGCGGAGGCTGCTGCGATGACGAGCCAACCTCGTACATCCCACCACCTCTGAAAGCCGAGGTAGCCTCTCCTAACGGTGCAGCAGGAGCATCCTCAGAAGAAGACCCTGAGCCTTCAGCAACGTCGGCTCGAGCAGCCTCGGAACGACCACCTCTACCTCCTGATGAAGTGCGACGACGTCTCGAGCTAGACCTCGCCGGCTCTCTCCGCCCCTCAGGCCTCGTACGGGTGTGAGAAGCAATCGGCTGACCCTGCAAAAAGAATTAAATCAGAAACAAGGTGAAAACTGAAGCATAGTGCAGAAACAATAAGTAAAGAAAAGTTACCTCTCGGACAGCGTCGTCTCGACGACAGATAGCCGCGTTCCTCATCCGGACGAGTTGGCTCTGGAAGGCATCTATGCATCGTGCCATAGTTGAAACCACCTCGCGTGAGAACTGTCAAGGAAGGTTAAGTCAGTAAAAATGCACGATAACTGAATACAAGATTCTGAATTAGAGCTAGACTTACTCTGGTCTGGTGACGAGGAATCGACCGCTCCACGAAGCGCTCGCCCTCAGGAGCCGGAGAAATCATCTCCTCGATCGGCCCGTACATCCCCTGGCAGTGGATGGACATACGGGGTGGCACAAACTCAGTGGGACCATCCTGATGGAACAGAAAGAAATCAGTAAAGTATTATTTGGGGGCTACTCAGCGAAAAACAAAAAGTTAAGAATCTTACCCTCACATCCTCGGCCGGCACGGGGGCTGGAGCTAACAAAGGAAGCAGCTCCTCAGCATAACTCCGCCCAAGGATCACACGGGACCGCCAAAGAGAACTAGGCTCCTCAGCCATGCTCGACAACTCTCTCTAGTCGAACATGTGGCGTGGTGGAGGAGCAGGAACGACAAAGGCATCGGAAGAGTGCTGTCTAGCAACTCTCTCTCTTAAGTATGCAACCGCTCCGTAGGTCCCCAGAAAGTAACGGCGCTTAGCAGAGTACTGTGCAGCTAATCCAGGGACTGTCCAACCGCCCCATGGCCGGTATACTACCTCAGGTCCCTATAAAAATACCAATCGGGTAAGAACATGTCTAAAACGTCACAGAAGAGCAAGATAAGCACCAAAAATCGTACCGAGATGATCCGACTCCGGACGCGTGCAGTAGACAGGTCCACATGGTGGCCGCCCCAAGAGGCGCTCACCGGATACCCTCTCGGCGATGGTCTCGCCGGCGCAATGGAAGGAAAGTATTCATAAAACCAGATCTACAAAAAAGCTAAAGCATGAGTGAATGCTAGCTAAACATATAGAGCTAAACTTTATAGGGAATAACGTTTACCTCTACGACTTTCCAGAAAGCAGACAAAGCAACATTCGTCCTAAAGGACCGGTGGCGACACGAGTCCCTCAGTGCGCGAACGAAGTCAGTATAGGCCAAGCTGGCCCAGTCATAAGTCCTGATCCGCCGAAGATCGCGAAAAGCAGGGAGATAGTAAAGCAATGCCCTACTACCCCTGTCAGGGGAGAATGTCCCTGACAACAACATCAGCACAAAAATGCGCACCCGCTGCTCTCGGGTGGTCGCATCGTCATCAAGAGCCGCTGCCAGCGTCGAGCGACGGATCCCTCTAGCACTAAACTGAGTCGTCTCGACCTCAGCTCGGGCCCGAACAGCAATCGGCCCCAGTAGTTCCTCGACCTCTGGAGAAAAGACGTCGATACCGCCGTCAAATGGCAGCGACACAGAAGAGAACTCCAGTCCTGTGATGAGACTGAAGTCTGTAGGAGTGACCATCATCTCACCCCATGGAAAATGAAAGGTGTTGGTGGTGTCCCAAAAGAACTCCACCAGAGCGCGTACTACGTGGTGACCCTCGCTTGAGGCAACCATAGCCTCGGAGGTCTCAAAACGGGCAACCAATCCGTAAGACTCCCATAGGAGTCTCGTCTCTCGATCTCTGGCGATATGCATCCTATACAAATCGCCTAGGCCATCACAGCCAGAGCCGTGATGTCGTGTCCTCCCAGGCTCAGTTCCCCGTCTCACCCTCTCAGAAATGTGGTGGACAGGGGCAAAGAACAAGGTCTGCTCATCCCACTCTGGGAACTAACCAAGCGAAGTGGACGGTGTGGTTTCGTCCTCCACGGGCTCATGCTCCCGTCTAGTGTTTCGGGACCGTGAACCTGAGCCTCGTTGTCTAGCCATGCTACATTGTGCAGAATCATCATAAATCAAGGTTCTATAGTATCTAAAGGTTTGCCTAGCCACATGACACTATGTTCGCAAAAACAGAGTACGTAGTACTAAAACAGAGCACAAATTCAAATTGAGCATGACAGCATTTTTTCAAGCAATCAAACAATTTCTTGCAACACCATAATGATTATTGTGACAAATTGAACAAGAATTGCTAGTAAAAACATCAAGAACGAGTCACATTGTTTTTCACGACCTTAGGAGGTCCAACAATGGTGGATTGCTCATTTCTTCACCAAATTGAGTCAAACAAGTCTCAAATTACTCCCAAGGCAATATACAAACATGAACAAGCAATTTCATGGCATAAAACTTGATAAACAAAGCAAATTGAGCATTATAAGTTTTGAATTCTCATGAAATTCGTGAATGAACATGCCAATAATTCATAAAAACCGATGTGATTTGGAGGAAAACTTACATAGATCGGGAATATGGATGAAAAGAGCTTTGATTTGCAACAAATTTGAGCGAATTCGGTTGAGAAACGAATGAGCAACGATCAATTGAAGTTTCGACTTCTTTCGAGCAGCATTCGCAACAAACCAGAGCACGAAATGAACTGAAAACGGGAATTTAAAGTGATTCCCGTGCTGGCGCCAGTCCCTAGGCATTGGCGTCACATTCTGTGCTTGGCGCTAGACGCTAATTTCAGCGCATGGCGCTAATGCCATAAGTCTAGCGCTGATCGATTTTCAGCGACGCCAAAGCAGCCGGCCACCTTTTGGGGTAGTGCTAGCCTTCTGCAATATATTTTGGGTTCCTTGGTACGCCAGTTAGCCCTTCTAAGCAATTTGACATGATTAGGTAATCGGCTTGATTACATGAAGTGATCGACCTGATGAAAAGATCGTCTCACTAAGCTTAAAGCGCCTAAGCATTGGCTCATTAGCAAAAAGCACCGACATACAGGTTCATTAGCAAAAGGCACCGACATATAGGTTCAAGAGCAAAGAGCGCCGACGTACAGGCATAGCAAAAGGCAAGTTCAGGCAAACTTTTAGAGATCGACGGGCGTGGATCTTCGGTATTTTCCTTTGGGAGATTATCGCATCAACTGAGGACGACTTCAAGAGAAGATGTCTTCGACATCATTCCCTAGCTTGCGGAAAGTTGTCATAAACAACTGAAGGTAATTTCGGGCGAAATTGTCTTCGATCATAGTTCCTGAGGCATGGAAGATGATCATAATGCGGATGAGAATTATTTCAAGAGAAATAATTTTCGATGATATTCCCTTGGACGTGGAATATTATTATTGCGGAGAAGGTAGTTTCAGGCAAAGCAATCTTCTAATTTGGAAGCAGTTACGAGGCGTAGCGGTTTTCAAGCGGGATGGCATTCTCTAGCTTGCAGAAGGTCGTCAAAACAACAGTACATCAACATATCAGTTACTTTCAGAGACGTGTGCTCGACGGTGCAAGATACGCGTTTCTTAACTCTTCTATCTGTTTAACTAATGCTAGTTTTGCAGGTATCGGCGTTATAAGATTGATTTAGGATCGCAGAACGTTCTGAATCATTCTCCGTCCCTATCGTTACTTTGACTTTCGTTTTCGAAACTTGCGTTTCTCCAAACTCAGTCAAAGTGGGGGCTTCTGTAGACACCCATTTGTGTCTCCCCAAAACCAAACCCAGTGATGAGTACCTTTCACGTCGAATCATAATCGAATGAAACGAAAGTGTGGAAAGGTCTAGTGTTGCGGAAAGTTTTATTTCTTTTCTTTTCTTTTCTCTTCTCTCTGTTTTTGAAAACTTTATTTTAAGAAAACAGCCAATCCAGTTTGGTTGGTCCATGATATGGGTCCAATAGTGGTGTAGTTAGATGGGGCTTGCAAAGACCTTTCCAATGATATATTATAAGCCCAATTCCGATGAATATTGAGGAATTTATGGCCGATTTACTAAACTGGGCCCGGTTTGAGTTTTAAGTACGGCCCAATGATCTAGGGGAGGGCCTAATATGATTTATCATTCCTAATGCAATTAGGAATGGTTTTGGTCTTCTAGAACATTCTAGAAGGTTTTATCATTTCTAATTCAATTAGGACTCTTCAGAGTTTTAATTAGATCAAATAGCATTTTCGACTGAAATTATATTATTTTATCTTCCAGTACAATAAAATTATCAGATTTTCGAAAACGCGTTAAAATCCGGTTTGGCGTCCAACCCCAGGCCTTGGCGCCTGGAACCAGGATTGGCGCCAGACGCCAGCCATTGGCGCCTGGCGCTAGCCACTGGTCCTGGCGCCAATGAGCCAGGGCTGGCGCCAAGTTGGTTTTTCGATCTTCAGACTCTGTTTTGATAAATTATCTTTTTTGGATGTTTTTCTCTATAAATATCGTATCAAAAAATCCGTTTTGATGGACGGATTATCAATATTCATTCACCATTCAATCATCTACATCTATTATTCACCAATTCTTCTTTTATTCTGATGTTTTAATAAACTCCGTTTTCATTCATCATCTACAATCATTAATCGTCAACAATTACTTTATGAATCATTGATCTTTCAGCATTATTTCTAAACTTTGCTCTTTAATACAAAATTACCCATTCACAAGATCTTGATACACCTAGCCATATTCGAAGTTGCCTTCGCCCTAGACGTGAAAGGTTTAATTTCTGAGGGTTTGGTCCCAAATCTCTATTTCAATTATTTAATTTAGTTGTTTTGATTATTATTTTTCCTTGAAGTTACTAACGCGTGTATTTTGTAATTAGAAAGAGGTACGAGGCATCCAAGTAAGTATTTTATTGGTTTAATTGATTTATGATGTAGATATCACGCTTAGATTGTTATTTATGGTTCCTAGTATCATGTCTAGGGTGTTTTTAATATCAAGTATGATTTAAAAGTATGATGCTTCCTATGTTCTTTCTAATATTTATGATTATTTATTGTGTTGCTTGATATGCATATTATTTTATATTGTTATTGCTTGTTCACCTTTTATTGCAGGTTAAAGGGAATTGGTATTTGCAATCACGCTTAATAAGATAATTAATAATTTTGTTTAGGGTTAATGTGATTATAATTCAAGTGATCGCCAATAATAGTTTATTTGTGCATTAATGTTCAACCAACATAGATTAAACAGGTTTAGGGTTAAACCTATTGATTGCATGTTAATCAGAAAGCGCACATGAATACGAGCAGAATAAAGTAGAGGCCTATTATTAGGGCAGGTTCAATCTCTTTTAGGTTGGATTTGTACCATCATCCCCGGACCCTTATTTGGTTCATGACCTTATGGAGTTGACGATCTCTTGGATCGTTAAGGGGTGTAACCTTCACCTCGTGAACGGTTTACAAGTTCCTAAAAATCTTGTTGGCGACTCTTTTGCTCTATATTCTTCCCTTTTGGACGCCACCGTACTTTAGTGTATGATCACAGTGGGGTTCAAGCTAGTGGGATTTTAAAGGCTTGAAACTATTCCCTACAACTATGTGAGAATAAAAACCCTCGGTCATGGGTCAAACAAAAAGAGCAAACACATTAGGGTTAGCACCGAACAAACACATAGCATTTAGGCACGATGATGTAAAAAAAAAGTTCGCAACCTAAAGTCAAGATCTATGTTCAACTATTGGTCAAGTTTTGGGTGTCAAAAAGGGTACCATGGTTAAGAGTTTGGACGCGTTAGCAAGGCTGCCTCCCTTGAGGGTGTATGCCAACGGGCGGTTCTGCGAGTTCGTGATGAAATCGAACTCGACTCCATGGTTTGGGTGGATTTAATAACTCGGATGAACCCTTATTGCCATGAGCGTTTTTGGGTTGATAGAGCTTAAATCCCCCGGGGCTAAGACGCATGTAGAACACATACGTTTTTTCAGAAAAATCGAAGGAAGTCGACTGTGAGAAAAGAAAATAGGTCACCGGACTGATTTTAGGACTGCCGTGACACGGCAGAAATTCCCGTGTCACGGTACAGTGTGCCGTCAGACGGTACACTGTACCGTGACACGGCAGTCAGAAAATCTGACTGGTGCCCTGTTTGCTTTTGCGCGCAACCAAGTTATCCAATTTTTCCTACGGGACAGACCTGAATGCGACGTTAAAACGTCTATGCAGATGCAAAAATGCCAAATTAATCACAGGAATATTTTTTCAAGAATCTTTCAAGTCTCATCCACTCATCTTAATTAAATACCGATCACTCAAATCGATAAATAATCAAGAATCCTCCCCAGTGGAGTCGCCAAATTGTAGGCGTCGTTCGAAGTGCGCCTACGTTAAAAGCATGTTGTGAATATGCTTGGCACTCATAGGAAGTGGGAATTGACATTCGATTAGGGACAACGATTAGGGACAAATAAAGTAGGGAGCCGCCAACAAGTTTTTTAGGAACTTGTAAACCGTTCACGGATCATAAAAGGCAACCACGAATAAGGGACAACGAAGGCAATAACGATTGACCCGTGAAGGTTACACCCCATTCATAATCCATGAGATTACTAACTCCATATGGTTCGGAACCACGAAAGGAGGATCGGGGATGATGGTACGAAGTGAGTCATGGAGTCACATTCGCCCGTATTGGCCTCTTCTCGATTCTTATAGTGAAAAGTGATTCCTGCGATCTCAAAGGCATACAATATAATATTCAATTTGCTCCAAACTATTATTAGGCTAAATTGGTTGAATATTAATGCAACATATAATTCTAAAATATTTGTGATCACTTGATTAAATAACAAGATTAAAAAGGATCCTAAACCGGTTGTCCAAATTATCTTATTAGGCGTGATTTTCAATTACATATTCCCTTTAAACATGCAATATGGTGATCATAATAAATAATAGAATCAATATTAATATAAAAACCAATTTAATTATAATTCTAACAACATAAAAATCGTTAGAAAAAATAACAATGATAAAAAGAGCATGATCCTTACTTTGAATCTGTTTGTTTGCAACTACAAAATAATAAACGAGTTAGTAACTTCAAGGAAATAATAAAACAATAACTAAATTAAATTAAATAAAATAAGGTTGATCTTGGGGCCAAACCCTCAAACAATTCTACCTTTCACGCCTTGGTTTAAGGACAGAACCTCGAGTAAAATATGGACTCCTTTGAGTGCTTGAAGAAGGAATTTTGAAGTGAAAAGGGTAGGCTAGCGTTTAGGTTAAGAGCATAGAAGAGAGAAAATAAGAATAATAGAATTCTCCTTTTTCGTACATCAGAAATGAGGGGGTATTTATAGGGAAATGTGCTGAGGGAGCACACGGAACCCTAAAATGATAAAAACCCTAAAAAAGTATCCTGTGACACGGTCAGACTGTACCGTGACACGGTCAAACTGTACCGTGACACGGACAAACTGTACCGTCAGACGGTATAAGTTCCTGTGACACGGTCAGTTTTGAAGTGACGCGGGAAATTTTCAGAAAACGGAACGGAAAACGCGTTAAGGGTTTACGCGGAAAGGACACGGAACTCTCCGTGTCACGGCAGACCTCCCGTGTCACGGGAAGTCCCACCGTCAGACGGGAGGGGTTCCCGTGACACGATCAGGCTGTACCGTGACACGGTCAGTTTCAGTCCATTTTTCCGTCTAAATTCATTTTTAACCCTAATTTCTTTCGGCTTTTTAAGTGCCGATTGATAATTTCGGGCATTTTTCTGACTTTATTATTCGGACTAAAATAATAAAATAAAATAAAATATTTGGGCCAAAAATAAATAATAAATAAAATAATAAAATAAAAAGGTTTGGGCTTAAAATTAATTAACAAGTTTGGGCTAAAATTAAAACTATGCTTTTACCAAACACCAAGACTGATCATAGACCTTTCAAAAATATGAATTTAATAAAATACGATTTTTTAAGCACTCTCGGGATTAAATACTAAACCCGACCAACAGTGGCGGTGAAAGGTTATTTATCATCGGGTTTGGTTTCGGGGAGACATTTTTAGGTGTCTACAATATGGCACAACAATACCTCCAAATTCTGAAGATTAATTTCATCAAATTATAATGTAAGTTAACGAATATATTCATGTTCACTAATCAAACGCTTGAAAGAAAAACTTTGTTCTCAAAATCTCAAATACCTCTAAAAGTTCAAACACGAAAATGTAAACTAAAAAGCAATTTGTAATACATTCGAATCTCTTCATTCCTTAAAAAAAAGCTAAACTAGAAAACCTACATTATTTTATATTACCTTCAATTTTTTTTAGTTGCAACTTAAAATATTTTATATCTATCTGTTTGGGCCTAGTCCATTGTCCTAAGCCCAGTGACCTGGAATTACGAAAATACCCCTCCATGAACCAGCCCATCATTAGTCAGAGCAAAGTAAGGATTTACCCCTAATCTGTCCAATTAAGTACAACTTCTGCCACCTGAAAGTACATCTATAAATAGCTCTCCAATCATTGATGATGGTAACTTTTTCCTAACTCTCTAATCTTCTCTTTCTACTTTCTCTCTCTAAAGTACTCTTTCTCTCACTAGAAAGTACGTTCGCTGACTTGAGCATCGGAGGGGCTTTCCCGGGTCACACCCCCGGGGCAGTTAACCTTCTTTCTCTTTTGCAGGCCTAGCTCTCGGACAGCAAGGCATAGTTGAGGGAAATTCGGACATTCATTGGACATAGCTCTAGGACATCTTGATTACCCTTACTACCCTAAGACTCCTAGGAGCATTCTGTTTCCAGAAACAAGTGGCGCCGTCTGTGGGGATAACTAACAAAAAGTCACGGTGAACACTAGGCGTCCCCGCAACACTCATCAAGATGCTATTAGGCTAGCTCCAATTCTCTCCGCTAGGAACCCTCACGTAGTCGAGGAGATTGTACCTAGGGCTCGTAGTGAACCTGAGAGAGAAGTGAACAACCCCCAGGTGGTTACTCGCCAAGACTTGGACCAGCTGGCAGTCCAAATCAATAGAAACTTGGAGGACAGCCTCAGGGCACTTATCAACCAAGGGGTGGGGCAAGGCAGGCAGGGGAGTGCTCCGCAGCCTAATCCTCCGCCTCACGTGTCCCATATCCATCAAGCCTCCTCTCGGCCTCAGCATCAGACATCTTGCCGCTCTCAGCCCGATCAGTCCCATGACCCCCAGCGGGAGACAAGGCAGCCAAGCAGGCCAAGAGATGCTAGAGAGATTATCAATGACCGAAGGCTGAAGGATGGCACTCTAGATGCCCGAGAGATAATCAACTCCAAGAGGGAGAACTCCAAGGAAGATAACAACCCCCCCAGAGAGGTCGAACTAGAGTTCACTCTCGGCATGGGTCAACAAGGTACCGAGATAGCATGATTCACTCAGCTACCTCCAGACCAAGAAGTAGAACTAATCAGCCCACTCGTTCAGTAAGCAAAAGCCCCGAGCATCCTTCCTCCCCCAAGCTACGGAGGCTCGGGATTGTCAAGAACATCACCCCTTCAGCCAGGAGATAATTAATACCCTTATTCCTCCCAAGGTCAAGATCCCTACATTGGACCCTTATGATGGAAAGACAGACCCGACTGACCATCTGAACGCTTACAAAGCACAGATGGGAGTCCAAACCGGGTGTGAGGCCTCATGGTGTAGGTTCTTCCCTACTACTCTCAAGGGCATAGCTCAGACATGGTTCAACAACCTTACCCCCGGGAGCATAAGGACGTTTGACATGTTAGCCACTCAGTTCAAAAAGCACTTCATCGCTAGGAGTAGGCAAACAAAGACTAGCGTTCATTTGATGACGGTGAAGCAAGGGGAGAATGAAAGTCTTAAGGACTACATCAAGAGCTTTAACACCGAGTCTCAGCTCATCCCCGACCTCCAAGACAATGTTGCTTTCACAGCCCTTCTCTTCGGGCTCTAGTGTAACAAGCTGAAGTTTGAACTTGTCCATGACAAGGTGAGCACCTTCTCTGAAGCCATGGAGAGAGCTGAAAGGATCATTGAAGCTAGTGAGGTGTGCAAGGCACCCGTAGCAAACAACAAAGGGAAGAGGAAGCAAGAAGATAATTACCATGACAACAGGAATAGAAGACCGAGGAGGGCTGAGAGTGATGATGAAGGACTCAAGTACAATGCTGATAGGCGTGAGATCTATTTGGACATAAAGCACAAGGCTATTCTTCCTAATCCTAACCCCATGAACACGCCGATAGAGCAGAGGAACAAGAAGCTTTGGTGTGAATACCACAAGGAGTGTGGTCATACCACCCGGAACTGCAGAGAGCTTAAGAGAGCCCTTGACAAGCTAGCTGAAGAGGGAAAGCTTAACAGATATCTCAAGTCCCCCCCGAAGGATAAGCAAAGCAAGGCCGCCAAAGAAGTGCAAGAAGCCCATAGCTCAGCTGACACTAACTTGAGCATCAATGTCATAACTGGAGGTTTTGCCTCCGGGGGTTTGTCTAACAGGGCACGCAAAAGTCACTTGCGATCGCTCAAAGAGCCCATCTATGATATCGACACTCCCTCATCTGCCCCAAAGGACCCCCTCATGGTATTCGGGGATGACAAAGGAAAGAAGATCGAAAGGCCTCATGATGATCCCTTAGTGATTCATATGAAGGTGGCTAATGCTAAGGTGAAGAAGATCTTAGTAGATAGTGGAAGTTCAACGGATACCATCACATGGAAATGCATCGAGCAGATGCGTTTTGGAAGAGATGACCTTACACCCCTAGAGAAACCCTTAGTGGGATTTGGGGGGCATCATGTGTACCCCTTAGGAACGATCAAGCTTCCTATTCGTTTGGGGGAAAAGAACAAGGGGAGAAGCTTGGTTCACACGTTCTTAGTTGTGGATACCCCTCTGCCATACAACATGATCCTCGGCCGACCACTTCTCAATAGGGTTAAGGCTGTCATCTCGACCTATCACTTACTCCTCCAATTTGAGACCGATGACGTATCGGTGGGCAAGATATTTGGAGATCAGTTTGAGGGAAGGAAATGCTATGTAGATAGCTTGAAGTCACCTGAGAGCTCCGTCAATCAGGAAGACAAGGGGGCCAAGAGGAAGGCCATGGAAATAGATGAACCTCAGCACCTGGTCATGAGCATTTACATGGCTGAGAATCCAAAGCAATACGGTAGGCCTAGGCCTATTGAAGAAGATGAGAGCATACCCTTAGGGGATGATCCCGCTCGGACCGTAAGGGTGGGAAAGAACTTGGACCCCCAGCTCAGGGAAGAAATCATTCAAGTACTTAGAGAGTACAAAGACATCTTCGATTTTACAGCAGATGAAATGCCGGGCATAGACCCCGGGGTAATGACTCATGAGCTAAACATCAAGGAGGGCTACAAGCCCGTCAAGCAAAAACTCCGACATGCTGGGCCGGAGAGAAACAAAGCTGCAGCCGCTGAGGTTAAAAAGCTTCTTGAAGCAGGTTTCATTCGAGAATGCCAATACACCGAGTGGTTATCCAATGTAGTGCTGGTTAGGAAGCCCAACGGTTCTTGGCGTATGTGTGTAGATTTTACAGATTTAAACAAGGCATGCCAGAAGGATGATCACCCTCTACCTAAGATTGATAGGTTGGTGGATTCGACCGCTGGTCACGCCCTCCTAAGCTTCATGGATGCCAATGCAGGGTATCATTAGATCCCCATGTCAGAGAAGGATCAAGCCCACACAGCCTTTGTCACTAGATAAGGGGTGTATTGCTATAATGTGATGCCCTTCGGCCTGAAAAACGCCGGGGCTACCTACCAGCGTCTGATGAACAAAATCTTTGAAGGGCAACTAGGTCGGAATGTTGAGGCCTATGTTGATGATGATATGATAGTGAAAAGCAAGGAAAGCCCGGACCACATAGCTGATCTAAGGGAAACCTTCACAACCCTTAGAAAATATAAAATGAAGCTTAACCCCAGCAAGTGTGTCTTCGGGGTGCAAGGTGGAAAATGTCTGGGCTTCATGGTTGATCAGCGGGGTATTGATGCCAACCCCGATAAGATTCAAGCTATTCTTGACATGGAATCCCCTCGAAATGTGAAGGAAGTGCAACGCCTTACAGGCTGCCTAGCCGCATTGGGGAGGTTCCTATCCCGATCAGCGGATAAAAGTTTGTCTTTCTTTAAGGCCCTCAAGAGGCCTAAGTTCTTATGGGATGAAGAAGCTGAGAAAGCTTTCCAGCAGTTGAAGGAACATTTGATGAACACTCCGAAGCTTGTTAGCCCCCTCCCCGGGGAGACATTGTTCGTGTACTTGGCCATATCATATTATGCCTTGAGTGCGGTTCTTGTTGCGGAAAGAGATGAAGGCCAAGTACCTGTCTATTTTGTTAGCCATTCCCTAAGAGGGGCTGAGACCCGATATACTCTCATAGAGAAGGTGGTGTATGCTTTAGTGATGGTAAGTAGGAAGTTGAAGCCATACTTTCAAGCACACCCGATCAAAGTCCTCACCAGCCAACCAATCAAGAAAGTGATAGAGAGCAAAAATCACTCATCCCGAATGATAGATTGGTCTGATCAGTTAGCTGATTTCGGAATCGAGTTTGAACCCCGGAAGGCCATCAAGGCCCAAGCCTTAGCCGACTTCATTGCTGAATGCGCTCACAGGCCTACTCCAATTGACACCTCCGCCCCTTGGGCTCTTTATGTGGATGGGTCGTCTAGTAAGGCCGGGAGTGGAGCTGGGCTAGTCATCATCTCCCCGGAGGGAGAGAAGTTTGAATATGCGGTCAAGTTTGCCTTTCATGCATCAAATAATGAAGCTGAGTATGTGACAGGGTAGAGTTGTATCCCCTAATCAAAAGTAAATACCTAAATCCTCTAACTAACGTACATAGGGAAGTAGGGTCGAATCCACAGAGAAACGAGTCTTTCTATTCCTAATTAATTAATATAATCCAGATTATAAAGTAGACAATATATTGTAATCAAAGGAAACTAAACTACGAAGATTAAGAGTAGGGAGAAAATAATATATAAAAGGATCTAGGGCATAGGTTCACCAATAAATAATATTCCAGGGTAGAATATAATAATCATTCATCAATGCATACATCAATCAATTTATAAAGGGCTTTCGCTACGTATTATAACCACACAATTAATTTACCGGTATTAAATCTCATCTTTCGAATCTCGACTTAACCATTTATAAATTAACCTGCCTATTGAAACTAGACCTAAACATCAATTCTCATCTGTCGAATCTCGAATCAATATTGTTAAACTCATGCATAAAAGATCTGCGCAAATCTAGTCACAGAGCATTAAATCAATCAATAGGAAATTAATCTAGCATTGATAATCAACAACAATAAATTACCTCTTCATATTATTTATGGATCCCCATAAACCCTAGAAATAAAACTACTCACACATATTAAAAACTAAACAAATCAAAGCAATAAAATAAGTCATGATGAAGGAAAATAAGATTAAGAGAAGAGAAATCGTTACCAAACTAATCTGTATTAATGGAAATAATCCAGAACAAGAGTTGAGAGAAGAGTTAAGAGAGAGAAAAGATCCTAAGTAGAGAAAGAAAGTCTAAGAAAGAAGGTCCTATAAAAATTCCGTACAAAAACGTATTTAAACGTTTTCTAAAACAAGAATTAAAACTAACTTAATCAGGTCTTCTAAAAACGCGCGCCCGATCAGGCGAAGGGCCGCCCGATCGGGCGCGCCTTTTTCTTCGCGTTCTTCCCAAGCAGCAACGCCCGATCGTGCTGGATGATCGCACGATTGGGCGCGCCTTAGCATGCACAGCACTATGGTTTGCCGCGCCCGATCGGGCTAGAGGTTGCCCGATCGGGTCTTTGCTCCCCTTGAGGCTTGGACTTCGATTGGGCTAGATTTCTCGGCCCATTCCGGATTTCCTCTCGGGTCTCGAATACTTGGTCCAAATGCCTCGGGATCCCAATTACCGAGCCCTTAATCACCGGCTCTCACCGATCCTGGGCTCCAAAAGTGGTCGCATCCTTCTAGCTTCCGTAGTTGATCCATAAAGCCCGGGAAAATGCTCTAAGAGTGCAATTTTCTGTAAAATACAACTAAAACTACGAAAACACTATAACACACAAATTAGTAATAAAAGTGGCCCGAAAGAGCCAAAAACACTACTAATAACGACCAAGGGACGGGGGTAAAACACTATATAAAATGGACATATCAAACTCCCCCAAGCCAAACCTTTGCTTGTCCCTATGCAAAGATCTCATCAATGAATCAATAAATATGCTTCACCCCAATCCATAAAAATCAAGCACAAACGATTCAGGGTAAATCAAATAAACATGCTTCAAAGTCAACTAATCAAATCCATCTAATTACCAATCTTCCCTAACAATTGTCAAACATAGAAAACCACAAGAGCATATAGAATTCAAGACTAGTTCTCACGCACTCAACTCTCATTTTTGTGGCGAGTAAAAGATGTACTCGATCGCTCTCCATCCAACCCCTTTTTGTGAACAATGCCCTCCCAACTCACACTCTCGTTTGTATAAAAAAATGAACGCTCAATCCTACTAGTCGACTCGAAATATGTCAAATCATAACTTGCATTGATAAACAACACTTTCACATTCATACAATTCTATGCACAAAGGTCGGAAGGTCTTTAAAGCTTGTAACGTAAGGCTAGGGTAAAGGGTAGGATAAATTTGGGAATAAGTGAGAGAAAAGCTATGCTTAAAGGAGCCATATCCTAATAAAACCCATGATCAAAATAAATAGTGATCATACATCTCCTACATAACCAACTCTGACATCAACCAAATAAACTCCGATCATAATAAATAAACCCAACTCTTATAATTTCACTCAGAAAAATATAATAATGAAGAAATAGAGTGAATAAACAAACTTTATTTCCAAACTTGAAATTTTTTCATTGAGGCTCTTATTTTTTTCTTTTGATCAACCTCCAACTAGAACATTTGAACATTTTTTTTCTTTTGAAGTTCACTTATTTTTTCCACTTTTTTTCTCTGAACTTCTCTTTATTTTTTTCATAACATCATGCTTTATTTTTTCAAGAAAATATAACTCTCAAACTCATCAAAAATAAACATGATAAAAAACAAAACAACTTCTCAAACCCCACCCAAATTGTGCTAATAATAAGCACACTACAAACTTCCTCACCTTACTCACTAATAGCTCCCCCAAGCCAAGCTTGGGACTAGTAACCAATGGGGCAAAATAGGCTAGTAATGTGGCTAATAAACAACAAAAAGGTCAAGGCAACAACATGGGTAGTAAGAAGGGAACAAATGTATCTACAATGTCTGGAGGCTACCTAAAAGAACAAATGCCTTCGTCCTCCACAATGTGCATAATAATGAATCATATAAATATTACTAATAGTTGCAAACCAATACTCAAATTCATTGACATACCAGGAATTATGGAACTATCACACATTCCTTACCAAATCAACTAGTCAAGCACTATATTCACAAGCAGTTGGACAAAATTGACGCATGTAAAGGTTTCAAGGCAATCAAACATCAAACCATGATCAACTAATCCACAATGCCTATCATCAAATACCAAGAAGCAAAACAATTTTCTCAAGTAAGGGGCACAGGGAAGCATAATTTACAATTCATTGGAACGTATTTTTGAATTTTTTTTTATTTTTCAATTTTTTTGTATTTTTATATATATATAAGAAAGCAATAAAACTAACCTAGAAAGCAAGAAATCTAACCTAAGAAAACACACCAAAAATAAAAGAAAAGAGAAAAAGAAATATACCAAACCAAAATCTCCCCCAAGCCAGAATCAGACAATGTCCTCATTGGCTCGGAAACTAGCCCAGCATAGCTAGTCCTCATCATCATCCATCCTCTCATATCCTCCTCCATGACTCGAACCGGCACCACTCTGGCTTGGTCCAGCACCACCATAACCCGAACCACCTGCAAAGTAGTTAGGGTCCACATTCCCACCCATACCCCCAAAAGGAGCATCACCCCCATATCCGTGGACTGAAGAGTAGTCCACATAAGTACCATACGCACTGGGGTGAGAATACCCTCCTTGGGGGTATTGGAACCAATCGGGAGTAAGTGAATCGGGAGGAATAGCCCCCCGACGGGCATAATCGTCATACATGGGGTATAGTCCCCTCCTGAGGTTCCTCTCTATGTAACCAACCCGCCCATCTAAGGAGCTTAACTTAGAATCTAGGTTTTGCATCATACCCTCAACTCTCCCTTGACCCGTCTCGATGCGGTCTAATTGGCTCCTAAAAGCCGAAAAGTCATAAGGGGCATTGGGGTCGACGTTGTAGTCGACCGAGGAAGTGGGCATGCCATAGGTGAAGGGTGGAGGTGGTTGGTAGTGTGGTGGATGGTGAGTGGGGGAATGGTCTAGGGGGGATTGTTGGGGTTGTGGTGAAGGGTGAGGTGGTAGAACCTCACCTTGACCATTAATCTCGAAAGTATAAGAAGGCTTCCCCTTCTCAAATTTGGTCAAGGCGGGGTTGGGTAAGGTAAAGGCTTGGTCCCTCCTACCCGATTGTCGGTGGACTATCCACCAAGTATCACTCCCCACGGGTTGCACCCAGTTCAAACTCCCTAAATAGGGTAGGTCCATGAGGTTTGATCCTACAACTTTCCTATGCCCATCCGGGTTCCAACCTAGGTGTTTCCTAGCAATGTGGGTCACTAACCCCCCAAAATAAATAGGTGTCCTAGACCTACTAGCCTCGGCCGCATTGGCCGCCCTTTGGAAGTGATTAGCTATCCTATGGGGTATGTTCAATTTTTCGGCGGTAGGAATTACATAGGATGCCAAAAGTTCCAATTCATCTCTCCTAACATTTTCCGGTTCATGCCTCCCAAAAATAGTGAGGCCGACAAATCTTTGCCAAAGTTTTGGGACGGGATGTTGAATCCACGTCCCTTTGGCATGCTGGAGGTTAACTAAATCCTCCCCTGTTAGCCTCTTATAGACCACGTCGGTGTGGTCTTGAGAGGGTTCAATCGATTTATCCGATTTTAAATCAAACAACTTTCCGAATTCTTTAAGAGTTAGTCTCACATCGTTGTTTAATAATCGGAATTGTACATGAGTAATTAGTGCATTCATTTTAATAACATTAAAACTTGAAATAAATTCTAATGTTAAGTAGTCATACGTATCATGGCACATTTGAAAGAAACCATTCATGTCTATACCTTTGAACAATTTTTCCAAATAGTTATCTAGGACTAACCTAACTAGTGTGGGATGATGAATAAAACGGGTAGATATTACCTGGCGATCGATAAGGTTTAGCATCCTAGCCCGTTGCTCCTCCGAGGTAATGACAACCTCCTCCCATCCCGGAATTTGAAGATCCGGGTTGACCGTTGGTTGTGGTGCCCTCGAACTCTCACCCCTTTGTGTCCTTGAACGTTTTGAGGCCATTATATTAGGAAAAACTTGATGCTTGGAGCTTTCTCTCTCTAGATGTTTGAAGGAAGTATGAGAGAAAGTGGGATAAAATAGGTGGGAAATGTAGAGGGAGATGTGAGGATTAATAATATGTAAGAATTTTGAGGTTTTGATAGATGAATATGAGGAGATCTTGAAAAAGAAGTGAGATTGAAGGTGTAAAAATGGAGGTTTTAGAGAGAGAAAGTAATGGAGAAGAAGATGAAATAAGAAGAAAGTGAGGAAAGAAAGAGGAGGAAAAGTATATGGACGGCCAAAAATAGGCGCGCTCGATCGGGCGAGCCTCGCCCGATCGGGCGGATCATGCCGAAGTCCCAGAACTTAGTTGCGCGCCCGATCGGGCGAGCTCCGCCCGATCGGGCGCGAACACGAACGATTTTTCGCCCTCATACTCGCCCGATCGAGCGAGCTTCGCCCGATATATCTTTTCCTTCACTCGATTTGCGCCCGATCGGGCAACCTCGCCTGATCGGGCGAAATTTGCTCGAGTTTCTGACGGCACTTGCGCGCCCGATCGGGCACCTTCGCCCGATCGGGCGAATTTTTTCTCGATTCCCAGTTCTCCTTTCGCGCCCGATAGGGCAGCCACGCCCGATCGGGCGATTTTTAGGTGGAAATATAGCATGCTTGCGCGCCCGATCGGGCCCATGGCCGGTCTGAATGCCTTAGCTATTTCTTTCTTCTTTGTCTTCAAATTTCTTCTAAGTCTTTCGACCTCTTAAACCTATACCTGTACAAAAACACTTATAAACGGTAAAATTTCACTCTCCTCGCCTCTCTAAAAAAAAATTAAAAATAAATAAAAAGGAAAACTAGTTTAGAAAGCAAGAAATACGGGTTTCCTCCCGCAAAGCGCTGGTTTATCTAGGTCCCGCACGACCCTCTTACCAAGTACAATGTCTAGGACCCTTGGCCTAACGCTTGATCGGGTGGTTTCTCGCCCGGTCTAGCGGTGTTCAAGTTGCGATGCGGCTTCCTGACATACCCTGTAGGACGCCAAATCATCTTATCCGGTGGATCCTCCTTGACTTGGATTGGGGGATCTTCAATGCTACGCACTAAAAATCCTTCTTCGATCGAAGGTTGCTTCAAATTGTCATTGCGTTCAACACTTTCAACTCGATCCGGCGGAACACTTACCGTGGGCTCGATTCGCACAACTTGCTCGATCGGTTCCACCTGTTCATCCTCGAAACCAAGACCAACGGTGTAAAACGCTCTTTCTATTGCATCGACTTCCTTCTGCCATTTGTCTATCTCATCTGAAAAGGACGCAATACAAGATACCGCCTCCAAGGGATCTTTTTCAAGAGCTTAGGGCTTGTTAGAATAATTTTCAACCACATTAACACTGAAACATTTCTCCTCAGTCATGGAGCTTTTAGGGGCATTTTTCATATTAAAAACAACTTTATCATCCCCTACTGATAGTGTTAACTTACCACTTCTTACATCTATGACTGCTCCTGCACTGTTAAGGAATGGTCTACCCAAAATAATTGGGGTTTGCATATCCTCAGCCATATCAAGAACAACAAAATCTACAGGTAGATAAAATTTACCTACTCTAACGGGGACATCCTCTAAAACACCTAAGGGGTATTTGAAAGAACGGTCGGCCATTTGTAGAGTTATATTGCTAGCTTTTAATTTACCCATATTCAACTTAGAACACACAGATAATGGCATGACGCTAACACTAGCACCCAAATCACATAATGCATTATCAATCAAGAGATTGCCAATATGACAAGGGATAGAAAAACTACCCGGATCTTTTAATTTAGGTGGAGACATATTTTGAAGTACAGCACTACACTCTGCAGTGAAAGCTACTGTCTCTACCTCACTAATAGACCTTTTTCTCGTCAATATTTCTTTCATAAATTTTGCATACGAGGGGATTTGTGTGATCAATTAAGTAAAGGGAACTGTTACCTTCAAATCTTTTACCACCTCCAGGAACTTACCAAACTGCTTATCCAAGTTTGTCTTCAATTGACGATTGGGGAAAGGAAGTTTGATAATTGGCTTTGGAGCATTAATATTCTTTTCTGGAGTAGCCACCTTCTCTAGAGTTGTACCCTGCAATGTAGAGTTAGATATGTTAGTATTATCTTTTAGCCCTGCAGGGCTATCAACTACATTGTTTGTTTTAATGGAATTAAGATTAGCATTATTTAATAAATCAGGTTCATCAACTCTGGGCATAGAGGGCCCTTCATAGTTTGAACCACTCCTTAGAGTAATTGCAAATGCTTGATCCGTAGGTCGGGTTGGCTGCGCCGACAGAGCTCCCTGTTGGCGGGCTTGTAGAGTAGCGGAGAGTTGCGCAATTTGATTATCTACAATTTTATTGTGCGCTAGAATTTGATCAATTGTCGCATCTCTACTCTCCATGTGCTTTTGCATATTAACCAACATTGCTCTAATTTCTGCCAGAGAAGGGTCGGAGGATGAGGGGGTTTGTTGTGGTTGGTTCTTCTGGCTAGCATTGGGATGATAATATTTCTGCTGCTGTGGCGCCTGTGGTTCTTGTGGTGGTGGATTTTGAACATTAGTGCTCCGGTAGGAAAGGTACAGATGATTCCGATACCCAGGATTGTAAGTGTTGGAGTATGGGTTATTCTGCCTATAAGCTTGGAAGGTGTTAACTTGCTCCACAATTTTCACAGAAAACCTCATTAGAATTATTATTAATTGCAGAAACATCAGCTACATTAGCAGTGCTCAGATTATCTAATTTTTGGCAAATAGAGGTTAGTTGAGCTTGCAAAAAGGATACAGAGTCGACACTATGCTTCCCCTTGTTAGCAAATCCTCTAGGGTTCCCATATTGGGAATTGTGTATCGCCATATCTTCAATAACCTGACCTACATCATCAACATTAAGATTCATAAATCTCCCACTAGCTGCAGAGTCTAAAATTATTCTAGAGGAATTTCCAATGCCGTTATAAAAGGCTTGGATTAACTGCCATTGCACTAAATTATGGTGAGGGAATTCTCTTTGTAAGTCCTTGAACCTCTCCCAAGCCTCATATAAAGATTCATCGGCTTCTTGGGCAAAGTTTTGGATCGCACTCCGTAGTACTGATGTTCTCTCTGTAGGATAATACTTGTTATAGAAATTCAAAACAAGAGTTTCCCAGTCAGTTATACCAAGTTTAGTTCTATTTAAGCCATTAAACCACAATTTAGCTTTTCCAATTAAAGAGAAGGGAAAGAGAATCTCCCTGATTTGGTCTTGAGTGACCCCGGCTTGCCTGATGGTGTTGCAATATTGACAATAGTCGGCAATGTGAAGATTCGGGTCTTCACCCTTGGCTCCACTGAATTGCTTCCTCTCTATCATCGTTATAAATTGAGGTTTAATTTCAAATTGAACCCTATCAAGAGCCGGAGTAGGGGTGAGATGTGGAAAATCCGTAAGCTTTGGTTGTGAATAATCACTAAGCTTCTTTGGAGCCGTCATCTCTGATTCTACGTCTGATGATGTCTCTGAATCGCTAGAACCAGTTGGAGGATTTCGGTGATTATTGTTATTATCACCAGAATCCGCCAGGATTTGCTTGTAGAGATTTTTTTGTCTATGGAAGGAACGTTCGATCTCAGGATCGAATGGGATGTAACCTGATCTGGAACACCTGGGCATAAACAAAAACTAGAAGAAAATATGAGATTTGTCTCAGAGAACTAACGCTCTCTGAGACAAAAGGGAAATAATCTAGACTACAAAAATAATCAGAAATAAAAATAAAACCGTTTCCCCGGCAACGGCGCCAAAATTTTGACAAGGTAAAGTCGTATCCCCTAATCAAAAGTAAATACCTAAATCCTCTAACTAACGTAGATAGGGAAGTAGGGTCGAATCCACAGATAAACGAGTCTTTCTATTTCTAATTAATTAATATAATCCAGATTATAAAGTAACCAATATATTGTAATCAAAGGAAACTAAACTACAAAGATTAAGAGTAGGGAGAAAATAATATATAAAAGGATCTAGGGCATAGGTTCACCAATAAATAATATTCCAGGGTAGAATATAATAATCATTCATCAATGCTTACATCAATCAGATTATAAAGGGCTTTCGCTACGTATTATAATCACACAATTAATTTACCGGTATTAAATCTCATCTTTCGAATCTCGACTTAACCATTTATAAATTAACCTGCCTATTGAAACTAGACCTAAACATCAATTCTCATCTGTCGAATCTCGAATCAATATTGTTAAACTCATGCATAAAAGATCTGCGCAAATCTAGTCACAGAGCATTAAATCAATCAATAGGAAATTAGTCTAGCATTGATAATCAACAACAATAAATTACCCCTTCATATTATTTATGGATCCCCATAAACCCTAGAAATAAAACTACTCACACATATTAAAAACTAAACAAATCAAAGCAATAAAATAAGTCATGATGAAGGAAAATAAGATTAAGAGAAGAGAAATCGTTACCAAACTAATCTGTATTAATGGAAATAATCCAGAACAAGAGTTGAGAGAAGAGTTAAGAGAGAGAAAAGATCCTAAGTAGAGAGAGAAAGTCTAAGAAAGAAGGTCCTCTAAAAATTCCGTACAAAAACGTATTTAAACGTTTTCTAAAACAAGAATTAAAACTAACTTAATCAGGTCTTCTAAAAACGCGCGCCCGATCGGGCGCACCTTTTTCTTCGCGTTCTTCCCAAGCAACATCGCCCGATCGTGCTGGATGCTCGCACGATCGGGCGCGCCTTAGCATGCACAACACTATGGTTTGCCGCGCCCGATCGGGCTAGAGGTTGCCCGATCGGGTCTTTGCTCCCCTTGAGGCTTGGACTTCGATTGGGCTAGATTTCTCGGCCCAATCCGGATTTCCTCTCGGGTCTTGAATACTTGGTCCAAATGCCTCGGGATCCCAATTACCGAGCCCTTAATCACCGGCTCTCACCGATCTTGGGCTCCAAAAGTGGTCGCGTCCTTCTAGCTTCCGTAGTTGATCCATAAAGCCCGGGAAAATGCTCCAAGAGTGCAATTTCCTGTAAAATACAACTAAAACTACGAAAACACTAGAACACACAAATTAGTAATAAAAGTGGCCCGAAAGAGCCAAAAACACTACTAATAACGACCAAGGGACGGGGGTAAAACACTATATAAAATGGACATATCAGTATGAGGCTCTTATCTTGGGGCTAAACTTGTGCCAATTCATGAAGATAAGATCCGTTCAAGTATGCTCAGACTCACAGCTCATAGTGGGGCAAATGACAAAGGAATTCGAGGTGAAGGAGGAGAACATGAAAGCCTATTTTGAAAAGGCTGAAAGCTTGGCAAGATCGTTTGACAACTTTGAAATCAGGCACATTCCCCGCTCAGAGAACCAGCAAGCTGATGCTCTTGCCCGATTAGCAAGCTCAGCTGAGGGGATAACCCCCCGAAACATCATGTGGGAAGTGTTAGAGAAGCCAAGTACCCAAAAGCCTACTATCATGGACATTGATAGAGGGGAAACTTGGATGGATCAAATCAATTAATGCTTAAAGGGAGAGCCGCCCGAGGACACCCCCGACTTCAAAATGATAAAAAAACGGAGTCAATGGTTCCTGCTTCATGATGGGATCCTCTACAAAAAATCTTTCACTCATCCGTTGCTGAAGTGCATAACCCCGGAGGAGGGAAATTATGTACTTAGAGAAATTCATGAGGGGGCATGCTGTAGCCATCAGGGTGGAAGGACTATAGCTGGAAAGGCGCTAAGGGCCGGATTCTATTGGCCAACCCTGAGGGATGATGCTGCCAGAATTTTCAAGAAGTGTGAAAAATGCCAAAGGTTCGCCGACATTCCCCATGTTTTGGCCAACGCCCTCATAAGTATTCAATCAGTCTTACCCTTTGATCGTTGGGGCATGGACATCTTAGGGCCATTCCCCGTAGCCTCAGGGCAAAGGAAATTTCTGATAGTAGCGGTGGATTATTTCACCAAATGGGTTGAGGCTGAGTCGGTGGCAACTATAACTAATAAGCAAGTCCAGAAGTTCATCTGTAGGAATATCATCACCCGCTTCGGGGTACCCCGTATCTTAATCTCAGACAATGGTCGGCAATTCAACAGTGGGCCAACCATAGAGTATTATGGGCGTTTTGGAATCAAAACAAGGTTTTCGGCTGTGTGTCGACCCCAAACAAATGGCCAAGCAGAGGCGGTAAATAAAACAATATTGAAAGGGTTGAACACAATGCTGGAAGGCACGAAGGGGTCTTGGGTGGATGACTTGCCTGGGATCTTATGGTCCATTCGTACCACAGTCAAGGAAGCTACGGGGCAAACTCCTTTTGCCTTAGTATATGGGAGTGATGCAGTACTCTCCGTGGAAGTTGGGATCCCATCCCCCAGGGTTACTTTCTATGATCCCGACCAAAATGATCAGCTAAAGCCCTTGGCCTTAGACTTACTCCCAGAGATAAGGGAGATGCTTTGATTCGCTCTATAGCATACAAGCAAAGGATTACTCGTTATTTCAACAAAAAAGTCAAGGCAAGGCCCTTGGTTGAAGGTGATTGGGTGCTCCGAAAGTGTGAGGCTGCGGGCAAGCCCCCGGCATTGGGCAAGCTAAGCCCTAATTGGGAAGGGCCTTACAAGATTACAGAGGTAGTCCGCCCGGGAACCTTTCGCTTACAAACCCCTGATGGCAAGGTCCTCCCTCGGCCATGGAATGCAGACAACCTCCGGAGGTTTTATGTTTAAAGCATCTTCATCACAATGATGCCTTAGGGGCAATAAGAGCCGATGCTAGGAGATCAACTTCAATATAGCGCATCATTGTAATGACTTTCATATTTTTGTTAATGAAAAACCCCCGGTTGGGATGTTTTCCCCATTTATTTTGCATTTGTTATTTACTTAGTTTATTTTTGAAACTTTTATATCGCTCATTAGCATAGCCAACGTTCATTTAATAGCACCGCATGCCGGGCATAAGGCATTTTGGTTCGCTAACACTAAAGTTTGTTCCAATGTTTGGGGCAAGATGCTAGCCTATACTCAAGCATTTGAGATAGTGTCCTGGCCGAAAGATCACTCATAACTTGGGGCTCGTTTAGCCCCCAGCCTAATTTAAAAGGTTGGAAAAACATAACTCTTATAACTTGGGGCTTATGTTAGCCCCAAAATCGTTTTCACTTTGTTATAACAAGCAGGGATAGCTTAGCTCTTCTATCACTCGTAAATTGGGGCTCGTCTAGCCCCTAGTCCATTTACTTAGTTAAATTATAACTTGGGGCTCATTTAGCCCCCGGATGTTCACACAAATCACGTCCTTACAAAAATAACATAAGGCTCGTTTAGCCCTCGTTTATGCCTAAGTTACTTGAAAAGCCTAGGGGCTTCTTTTTGGCCCCTAGGGGTGGATGAGCAAGCAAAAAGAAAAAAGTTAAACAATAAGCAAAGCTGGAGTAAGAGCACATGAAATCTACATCAATAAGAAAAGCCAAGGTAAAAGTTAAATGTGCAAATATACAAGCCAAGTTAGAAATCCAAAGTTCCAACACAAATATCACAAGTCTCATGAAAAAGAAGACATCCTAAAGAAATAGGTGAAGACAAAACCAAGGTCTAGAGAAGCTACTCCTCGGTCATACCCTCCTCAGCGAGCACCTTCCTTTGCTCCTCCTCATCGGCCTCGCGAACAAGGTCCTTGTTCTTGCCTCGTACCTTAGGGTACGAATCCTGGAGACCGAAAGAGGTAAAGGAAACCTGCATATGAGTCAGGGCATCCTCAATCCCCGCCTCAAAGGCCACATATCCAATCTCAGACTGAAAATCAGCACAAGCCGGAGACTTCTTCCATTCAGCAATTACCTCCTCCTGGCTTTGCTCCACCTTCCTCCGAGCCTCAGCAAGATCACAATTCATCTGGGCCAGCTCGTCCTTCCTCTCCTTCAGCTCCTTGGCAATTAGCTCCTTCCCTTCCTTAGCCTCCTTGAGCTGAGTCTCAAGGGCTTGAATACGGGATGTCCCGGCCTCCTAGGCATCAGCAAGCTCCTTCTTGGCCGTCTTCACCGTCTTTCGAGCCGAGTTAAGCTCCTCCTTGAGGCCATGGATCTCGGTCCTAGCCTTTGAAAGCTCGGCACGGAGACCCTCAACATCCTGCATGGCTCCCCTCCGGTACTCCTCGGCGAGCACACTCAAAGTCATGTCGGCCTACATTTTCAAAAAGACAAGAAGATGATGGTTAGATGCAACCGAACTAAAGATAGAGAAATTTGATGTTATATAGCAAAATATACCTTCAAGACGCCATCAAAGGCTGAGGAGATAGCCTTGTTGGGATCCTTCTTCACCACCTCGATATCCTTCGCCGAAGGGAATCGGACCATGGTTTGCCTTACCGTCTTTTTCCGACCCCTCTTTGTGATGCCGAGGAGAGAGTCAGGAAAGTAAGGGGTCATGTCCTCGTAATCTCCCTCCTCCCTCCTCGCTCTCCCCTTCTCGAGGCTGCTTTCCTCGATCTCCAAAGCCCTCGGCCTCCAGGAGCTCGATGTGAGTGGAGCCGGTCGGGGGGACAAGCTGAGACCCCAGATCATCTATCTCCATGTTGGAGGTGGCTTGGGAGGATCCTTCTCCCCTCTCAGCCGTTTTCCTCCTCAACTTTGAATTCTTCGGGTTCTGAAAGAACAAATCACAAGTGAAGTTAGTAAAAAAAGCGACATTTCATAAAACCAACTTCAAAGAAGTGGGCATACCTGGGGAGGGGGAGGAATGCTCATGTTCCCTTTCCTCATGGAGACCTTGACCTTTGCAGCTCGAAAGTTCACCTTCGACATCGTCTTCTGAAATCTCTTTGTCAACTGCTGGAAAGCAACACCTGAAATCATCATTTTCACAAGTTCGTTAGTGAACAACAGGGCTCAGGAGAAAGCATAGAAATGAAAAACATAAGTAAACAAAAAAAATCCTACCACTATCATAGGTGTGGCTCAAGACCACCACACTAAAAACCCTCTCTTTCTGAAAGTGTCTATCCTTCAAAATCCACATGGTTGGAAGCTTCTCTTTGGACCCTCTTTCCTTATAGGATTGCAACCAAACAGCCGTCACGGCCTCATAAACCTCCATGGCAGGAACATTGTAGTTCAAGCCAACCCTAGGTACACCGCTATGATCTCGGGGAACCCTCCAACCCCCAGCATGGTAAATGAAGAGAAAGGTATGGCGAAAGCCCTTTTGACTCGTGGGTTTAGTGTTTATAGTAAGATAGAACTCCCTATCATGAAAAGCATACCACCCATGGCTATCCACATTACCTGGGACCTCCTGAAGCCTATGTGTGTTCCTAAAGGCGGTTATGGTGCAAGGGGCTCCAAGTGGCTATGTACGCATTTATTATCAACCAAGAGTTAGGAACAAGCTGAGTTATACTAAGGTTATACTCGATCAACAACTCCTCAACAAAAGGGTGTAGCGGAAATCTCAACCCGTTGTCCAAGCATTGCCTATATACAGCTATACACCCGGGGGGAGGGTTATCTACGGTGCTATCACCCCCAGGAGGGGAAATGAGAAAAGGTTCCCTAATATGGTACTTAATCTGCAAATGTCTAGTACCCTCAGATAAAGATCTGAGCCAAGTAGTGGAAGGGTGACACATAGAAGGGCTAACTCTCCTAACTGGAGGTTTAAAAGTCACCGACGCCCCAAGAGAAGTAGAAGTATCATCCTCACTTGACATTGTCACCACTCCATCAACAAGCAATCTGTTCAAAGAACCTCTAGATGTCGGTTCACGTGCAAGAGAAACTTCCCAAGGGGAAGGAGGCAAAAAATAATCAAAGCCTAAATCATGCTCGGGGGGCGGGGACGGCACACATGGAAAAGGCACACCCAAAGGAACAGAAGTATCAACACTACTACCAATTACATTTGTTACAAGTACTCCCCCCGCCCAGATTCCCTTAGACAAATCATAAGATGAAGGGCCGGGGAGAGAGTCAAGGTAATCTTGAGTCGCTTGGTCGTTCATGATACATGCATAGCTCAACTCAAGACTACCCCGAGGAATTCTCAATGTACATACAAAAATACAACAAGCGTACCTCTAAGCCTAACATCATCAAAAGCGCAGCCGAGGAACAAGCAAGCATACAAGGAAAAAGTATCAAATAATTACTAAGCATGGAGATATGATACTTAGAGAATAAAAACTAAGTATTGGAGACTCACCTACTAGTCAGAGAGGCCAGAAGGATTCCTTAAAGCAAAATCAAGTGCACCCCGGGGAGAAATACTCCTGCAATGTCAACAAAAATTTCAAGTGTTAGAAAAGTATTCATAAAACAAGCCTAGCTGAGGAGCAATGGTTAAAAGAGTAAAAAAAACTCACCCCTAGGTGAGATTCAAAATTTTTCTAAGTAAATGCCTTATTCCCTTAAACATAAAATTCAGCTATGCATAGCTCACCCTCGCCTAGGGGTAATAGACCCTTTCTCGCAAAGTCCCAAAAACTCTCAGCTAGCACACCTCTCGGCCTCGATACGCGAGGAGAGGCTCTCAGACACCTTACCCGCTAGATGACCCTCTTGGCAGGGCCAGCTACCCCCTCGGCCCTTCTCTCCTCCCTCGGCTGGGAAAGAACCCCCCTCGGCCTGCTCCAAATCCCTCGGCCCTCTCATCTCTCCTGACCCCAGCATGCCCGAAATTATTTCAAAAAAAAAGGGAGGGGGTCGAACACTCAGGTCCGAGGGCAAGGATCCTTATCTCCCATTTTCTCCCTTAGCACAAAGATTCGAAACACCCAAAGCCAAAATTTTCAAAAATCAAAAAATCAAAAGTGCCGAGAGCTAGGGGTACCCATGTCTCCTCGCAGCCTAGCACCCTTTCGGCTCTACTCCAAGTGAAACCCCTCGGCAAGGCAAATCCCTCGGGGTATGTGCGAAATCCCAACTCTCTCCCGCGTCTCTCTCCCTCCGCTCCGCCTCGACTCTCTCTCAGCTCGGGGTGATTCAAATCACGCCCTCGGCTCGCCTATCCCTCCCTCGGCCTGAGTGTAACCCCCTCGGCCTGAGGGGTAACCCCTTCGGCTTTCCCTTGATTACTCACACAAAAATAAAATTATAAGCCTAAAATTCCCAAGTTAAATCCCTCGGCCACTCGCGCCTCTCATTAGGCCCGTATCTCATCTCTCATACCTCTCTTACCCCGGATTGTCTCAAAGAAAAGGCCCTCAGAGCGCCGACACCTCCCTCGGCCTGCGCCTCACCCCGTCGGCCACGCGAGCACCCTCTCGGCAAGGTCGAGGAGTCCCTCGGCCCGGTCACCATTTCCCAACTCCCTCTCTCGCATCACGCATCTCTCTCTCTGCCTATGCGCCTAATCCGACCAGCTACCCCCTCGGCCTAGGCATACCCCTTCGGCCGTCATCTCACTCACAACTCTTACCTCACCTCGGGGTAGTCCCTCACACCCCTCAGCTTTTTTTTTTCTTTTTCTTTCGCTCCTTTCAGCTCCCTCTCATGGCACATCCCTCGGCCAGGCACCCCCTCAGCCAGACCGAGGCTCCATCTATCACTCTCCCTTACACGCACATCTCCCCTCAACTTATGCGTTGCAAACCTATGACCCCCTCTCGGCCTGAGCACAATACTCCCTCAGCCAACATAGACGAATATAAAAAAAAAAAAAAAAAAAAAAAAAAAAAAAAAAAAAAAATCCTATGCTAATTCAGTCAAGAAATTTGAAATTCAAACGCATAAATTCACATTCAAACCCTCGGCTATACAGGTCAAATCAATTATAGATGCTCAGTTATGCCTACCCCTAAGAGCAAATTCGCAAATTTCAAAGATTCGGAAAAATTGGCAAACAAAATCCGAAAATTCAAGATTCAGTCACATCACTCCCTCACCCGAAATTCCCTCCTAGGCCTAGCTGAAATTCAATGCAACAAATTCGAAATTCAAGTACAAAAACACCTAGACATGCTTTCGGATCTATGAAAATAAATCAAAAAGTGAAAATTTTCACTTACCTCTTGAAGATCTTGATGAACTTGGATGAACTTGGTGATGTGAACTCAAATGATGTGACTTGAACACTCAAACTCTCAAGAACTTGGGAGAAAATTGGGAGAATTTTTTGAGAATTTCTCTAAGGCAAATGAGAAGAGTGAGAAGCAAATGCAAGTACAGTAGGAGTTCATATGTTCAAGCTAAGGAGATGGCAACTCCTCAAAACCCTGGTTCAAATGGGCCTAAGTGATGCTTGAGCCCAGAAAGACACCATTGAAGGATTAAGCTTAATTACCAGCTTAATTAGCAAGGATTCATCATCAGATTATCTCTGGAATTCCCAAGCTTAGTCAAAATTGGAGCAAAGACATGCCTTCAGCAAATACATGGGGCTCGGCCCAAAGAGAATATTCTGAAAATGGAAATTTCATCAGGCTTAGCTCTCAAAACTGCTCAATCATCTGAATTAAAGTACCTTCTATGCATTGCTTGGGGAAGCGACTTTTTAGCCCTCAGGTACCCTTGGGGCTTGTTTTAGCCCTCAGGTACGCCTCGGGATTTACTTCAGCATATGTGACAACTTCTCTCATCTCTATTCCGCGTGATATCCGAACTTTATGCGATCTCGTTCCCACATCACGCGTGGGGCTAAATGTTTGGGCCTAGTCCATTGTCCTAAGCCCAGTGACCTAGAATTACGAAAATACCCCTCCATGAACCAGCCCATCATTAGTCAGAGCAAAGTACGGATTTACCCCTAATCTGTCCAATTAAGTACAACTTCTACCACCTGAAAGTACATCTACAAATAGCTCTCCAATCATTGATGATGGTAACTTTTTCCTAACTCTCTAATCTTCTCTCTCTACTTTCTCTCTCTAAAGTACTCTTTCTCTCACTAGAAAGTACGTTCGCTGACTTGAGCATCGGAGGGGCTTTCCCGGGTCACACCCCCAGGGCAGTTAACCTTCTTTCTCTTTTGCAGGCCTAGTTCTCGGACAGCAAGGCATAGCTGAGGGAAATTCGGACATTCATTGGACATAGCTCTAGGACATCTTGATTACCCTTACTACCCTAAGACTCCCAGGAGCATTCTGTTTCCAGAAACACTATCAAATTATACCCCAAAATTTAAATTATAATGAACTAAAATAAGTTCTGATAATTAAGTTCAGATAAGTTTATAAATTCGGTTAAGTTAAAATCAAGTGAATATAATAACACAACCTAAGAGGAGCATCTTCTTTCAAAAGTCAAAACTAAACCCTATCTTATGGAGAGATTTTTTTTAAAAAAAAAATTGTTCTATATACTCTCTATATTTTGACCGGTCTAATGAACATGACCTAACCCTGCAATATAATTTATTGTGAAGTACGTTAGTTTCCTTATAGTTTTAGCAAGAAGAAATCTTGGCCGGTGAAATGACTCAGCAAACTCTTAACATCGTCTGTCCATGAGATCGAAGCTAGATTTTCCACAAACTACATACATATATACAATCCTAACCGTTCAATATACGAAGTATTAATAATGAGTAAATCATCCCTTTCAATAAATATATCAATAATATAACCTATAGTCAATGACAGAGCTTTCTTAAATGACGAAACATGAAAGGCTTCATATAATATAATTATGACTTTAAAGTCAATGACTTTTGTGAATCGATAATCAATATTATTATTAAAACTCAAGTGCAAGGAGTTATAATCTGCCACGTGTCAGTTTTTTCCCCAAATTAAGCCAAGTCAGCGAAATTACCACATCATCATACCCTATCACCTTATTCACCCTTTACTATTAAAATAGCAATATTTATATTAATTCACCCTATTAAAATACGGAGTAGCAATTGATAAATCCCAAATATGTGACACATAGGAACTACAGTATAATATTGTGAGATCAAATACAATTCTTTTAGTTTCCTCAAAAAAAAAAAAAAAAAAAAAAAAACAAACTTTTAGAAGTACAGTATAATATTGTGAGATCAAATACAATTCTTTTTGTTTTCTTAAAAAAAAATAAATAAAAATAAAAAAAAACAACAAACAACAAACAATTCTTTTAGAATAATAATACTATACGAGCTGAGTATTAAGTGAGTAAGCGTGCCACAGTTGTTAATAATGTTGATAGCAATTTCTTTCTTAAAAAATATTAAAAATTAAATAAAAATCAATGTTGTCTTCTTCCTCTATCATTCTTGTGATGGTGAATACTCATAGTTTTCCATGAAACACAAACAATCCAAATAAAGTCCCAAATCTTTAATTTTGGTATCAAAACAATATGGAATCATCATGGCTCTACTCAAAAAAGCTCCAACAAATATCAGGAACCAAGGTTTCGGACAATGGTGGTCGGCATACTAAAGGACGGGAAGGCCATGTCCACCATGGTGGAGGATGGGTCGTCGGCTGCCGACACCGTCAATGTTTTCAATTGACGGTTTGCAACCCCTCAAAAAGAGGTAACTGATCTATGATTTTAAGAAGTATCCTAAGTGAAATTTGGGTTTTAATTGTCTTGATTATGAAATAAAATGATTTAATTGTCTTGATTGTATAATCAATTTTATTAAATAGAATAATTGAGTACAATATTATCAATTTTTGACTCACAAAAGTATTCAATCATTTAAAGAGTAGTAATTAGAATTGCCGAAAAAAAAAAAATTAGACTAAACTATTGAATTGCCTCATACTATAACAGTTTACAATTAAATTTTTTCTGGCTAAATTTGTGGAATTAATGGCTGAATTAATGAGTGACATTAGTACTACCACCCAACCTTTCACTATAAAAGTATAAAACTAACCATGTTATGTCGCAAAGTTGTCACAATGTTCTAAAGGTTTACATACTCATATTTCATTGAATTTTGTTTGTACTTATTGCGGTCGAGTGATCAAACAAAGGTGTTTTGCTTTGAAAGTATCCTCATTTTATTGATTTGTGGTAGTATCTATTGTCGTGGAGTGATTAAAAAACCACCTAATAGAATTTAGCACCTGAGAAGCGCCATCTTTCATAGCCACATGACCTTTCTCAGGGCATTTGATTAGTCAAGTTAGTATTGTGTTTTCAAGTGTCCAGAAATTGACTACCCGCAGCTGGTTGTTGAAGAAGTCAACAAGTCTAATAAGAGCTATATTACTCTATTGTTATTACTCTTGATGACTTACATAATAGTCAAATTATTGATGTGATAAGTAGTTTCAGAATTATTGCATGTTAAACTTTGTATGAGGAATTTTTAGAGCTGTACTTAATGGGCATAATAGTCAAATTATTGATTTGATAAGTAGTCAAATTACTGCATGTTAAACTTTGTTTTGTTATTTTCATTGATTTCATTTTTTAATGTTGGAATTTACAGGGTCGTTTGAGGCTAATTTCAGTGATCGACACTTGACACTTCATTCCAATAGCCTAAGGTACTTTCTTCTTATTATGCAAAACAGTAAGCATATATTGATACCCCTACCCCCAAACCCTCTTTTTCCCAACAAAAAATAACCCAAAGCACTGATATCATCATATGAATTTGTACAGGGAAACTGAACAAACGAAGCTTCTCAACTCTGGAAAGCACCTTATGCAAGGAGAAGATGCAGAAGAAAAACAACTCCTCGCAAATAATCAAGATGCATCACAAAATTAAAAAAATGAGACAGAGATAGAGTCGATAAATGATCTACTTAATAAATAATATATCCTACTAAATGTAAAAACAAGGCAAGTACGGTATTATTAATTACTCTAACTATTACTTATGCATTTACGGGATTCTATTATTGCTATTTAATTTTCGATATATATGTTATTTAAAAATGAAGAACTTGCAAATTATAGGTACAAAATTCTAGCAAGACAACATAGTGCGTGGAATTAAATAAAATAGTCACACACTAAAAATCCGGGGCATCGCCCGGGTCGCTAATTAGTTCTTAATAAATCTCCCTCTTGTTGTTTCTATCTTGATCATTTCCAAAAAGCATGTTATCTATTAATCCATTAAATTCGTTTACATTGAAGTGATTGATTATATATATGGACATCATAATCAAAAGTTAAGAGTATTTTATACATTGAATGTACGTGGTCCCAACATACATTATCAATTAAAAATTGACAACTCATCATTAGCTAAAAAAATGAGAGGGAAAATTGAGAGGGAAATTTTTTGGGTTTTTGTCGCCATTTACCATAAGAAGGCGGGACAAATTTCATTGGCGCCAAATAACTTTTCTTGTTACTAAAAAAATATTTTAGGTTACTAAAATACACAACTTTGTTACTGATAAAATAACATCCTAGTCAATGTCATTAATGAAGAGAGATGTTTATTATAAAAATCGAATAATACTTCATTTGACAATATATTTGCAAACTGTCTATCAAAAATTTATAATAAAAGAACCAATGAAATTATTTTTTAAAGATCTTTTTATAGACATCCATATCGATATAATTTCAAAAAAGTTATTAAGTTAAACAATTTTAACCTTACTATATTTGTTAAATTTTTTAAAGTAGTGTTAGTAAATATATAGTAGCCAATTAAATAAGAGATTATTAAAATCTTTTATAATTAAATAGTTCAAATGTCACGTAAGCAAAATTGGCGAATTAATTTTAAAATTAAATTAATTAAATTAAATATAAAATATTATCTTTTGATGTTAGGAATTTTATCTATATATATTCAATTTAGCACATAAATTAAAAATATATATATATTTTAAAAAATTCAAACAAACCATGCTTTGCATGGGCTTCATCTAGCAAATACAAAGTGTTAATAAAAACAAGTAGTGTTAAATACAAAGTCTTAATAAAATAAATACAAAGTGTTATTAAAAAAAAAATGCTTTTTTTTAAAAAAGAATGAATTATATGCTTGTAAACATCAAAATTGAAACATCATTGAGGCCTTTGAGAGTTACAATCTAAGCATAGTAGATTTACTTTATAGATTTAAATAAAATAATTAAGAGTTTAAGGGCATGTTCATGACTTCAGCTTAATTTCAATTAAGTTAAGTTCAATTCAATTCAGTTCTTCATCTCTTAATTTTCTTCTCCCATAAAATATTCATTTCATCTCTATTTTGTTCTGTTTCGTTCAGTTCAGTTCAGCTCATGTGTTTACGACATATTTTTTTAATAATAATTTATTACTTTTTCACTACAAGAAAAATCACTTTTCGTAGCGATTATTTCGTAGCGATTGTTCAATCGCTACAATATGCAAGTATGTTTGTGAAATAATTAAGGATATCGTATTATTTTTACAATCGCCATGGTTTTCCCATATAAAATCGATACGGAAAGCATAATAATACATATCCACACTATTTTTACACATTTATATAATTTTGAGAAATTGTATCTTTTACAATCGCCACTAAATCCTAAAAATCGATACGAAAAGTCTTTTCAACACTAGATATATAAATATTGTTTGACAAAGAATACATAAAATATGTCATAGCTTATTGGTAAAACATTTAATATAAGAGTATGAGGTTGCATGTTCGAATCTTGTAAAGATCATACACATGTTTTTTTTTTTTTTTTTTTTTTTGAAGAAAATGAGTTAAACATTTATAGCGATTGTAATCGCTACAATAATCACCACGATTGGATGTAGTTTTTCGTATCGATTATTGAGGCCAACCCCAGCGATATTGAAAACCACTACTAAAGGCTAAGGCAACGGGGGATATTGTATCGAATGACCATTCGTTGGGAAAGCTTTTTGTTGCAATTACAATCGATACTAAAGGTTAAAATAATCGCTACAAAAAGGTTATTTTCTTGTAGTGTTTGTTTGTTAAAAAAAAGGTTGTTACTAAAAAAAGTGTCATATAAGAATAAAATATATAGTTTCGAATACTATATATAATTTTTGTTTTGAACTTGTATTATCTACCACATATGTACATTTTGTCTAAATTAGGACATTATTCTATTTAGGACGAAATTGTATATCATTAATAATTTCCTTATAACAACTAAATTAAAAATACTAAGTATTGACTAATATTTAGAGGACTTGTTTCAAACTCTATCTTTAGACATTGTTCAACTAATAATTAATTATTTTGGGATACCAGTTAAACAAAACATGTTACCAAACAAATAAAAAACGTCGTTCCAATTGTTATTTGTATTGTAGTCAATTTTACCGTGGTTACCAAATATACCTTTACTGTTACTATAAAAACAATTAAACTTAACATTTTGATACAAAAATTTATTTATTCTGTATTTTATGATGGAATAAAATAAAAACGCAGGAGATAATTTTTGTACAAAGATTGTTTCATACTATGTATTCGTTTATTTTTCAAATCCAATTTAAAATGTTTATTTTTCGTTCCAAATTGGTGTACAACTTTTTATTGAAGTCATACCTCGCGTATTTCCAAGAGAAAGAGATTATAGTACTGATAACCTCTTTATCGACTTTTAGTATTTATATAAGATATGTTGTATATTAATCAGGACTTTTTACAAATGAAGACTCTTTTAAAAAAAATTATATAGAATGAAATACAAGCCAATGATTAATTTTTTAGGGGACCTTATCAAATCGTGATGCTACACTATTAAGAATTTGAGAAAAAATAATACATTTATTACAATTTTATACTCCGTAACATAGAAAGTTCCTTTGACAAGTATGCAGTTTTTAATTGTTTGAAAGTGATCCATCAACAAATTTATAGTATTTACTTTATTATTTTGATTATGTGTGACAATTTTCACACTAAATGATTATTTCAATTGCTAAAAAATCATCATTGCTAAATTATCCATATTCTTTACTTGATAGGGCGGTATATTTTTCCTAAAAACATGAATTTATTTTAAACAAGTACAATTATACATGATCAACGCCACTTTAAAATTATAAATACCTTTTTTGTAACCTTTGGTAGTTAAAATTCCTAAAATATAATTACACAAGATCATTGTAAAAGGTAACAACAAAAAAAATAAAATAAAAGGGAGAAACATCGCTTTTAAATAATCACGTAACTCGGAATCGATATGTGCCTACCATATATATACGTTCTTATGTTACTATAATTCATTGTATGAATTGTTGTGTGGTTATCAATTTTGTGCGTACCAATTTAGTTTCCTGAGTTACTAAAAAAATTTCTAATAACATTGTTCGAATAATTTGGGGGTTTCTCGCCATTGTCGACGACCTAAGACCATTTTCAACCACTGCTGCTGTAGGCCTTCAAATCTCCTACTTATTTACTCCGTATTAATCAATATGCCCTCAATTACTTGTGTGCCTTTAACAATTATAGTATTTCAACAAAAAATCCAAATTAAATCAATTTGAAATCGATAGGAAGAGAAGACCCATTTTACAACTTCAATTGATAATGGGTATATTCTGCAAGCATACCCTTTTACGAATTGTAGACGATTAATGGAGGAAGAATAAGTCAATTAAACCGCAAAACCTCAATAAGGAGATATCATGACATTGAAATTTTAGCTAAACTTCTGATTTCTCTCTTTCTTATAGTTTGATGTTAGTTCTTGGCATTCTTGCAGTATTAACAAAATAGCATATCTTAATCTAACTATTGACATCCCTGGGTTACAGTAGGTATGATCGGGCAGAAATGATTTTAAATTTTTTTTTAAAATTTTAATTTTTTTTTAATTTTTAATTTTTAATTTTTTTTTTTTGCAAAAAAAATATTAAATTACTTACATTGGAAATGACAATTAATTTGAAATTCAAACCTTTGAATTTTTATTCAAATTTGAATGAAAATTGAAAGTAGTGGATTTTGGGCCCCGTTAAAAAAACCAATAAAATGCTACCATGTAATGTATGTGGGAGCCACATACATTGAATATATGTGTAGCTTTTTTGGTTTTATTAAGCTTTGCATCAATTATGAAATTTCGTTTAACCTATACTCATAATATTTATGACTTCCATAGCTTCGATTATTTAATTTATTTATTTTAAGAGGTTAGAATTTTTTTTTTTTTGAAAAAAGTCCTAAAGGACACTAAATTTCATTAATATAAGCTATACGGCATCTACAATTGACAATGAACGATAATGAAAACGAATTTAACAAAATCAAACAAGAATTAATCGGGGAAGGGCTAAGAATCCAAATACATAAATATAATAATTCGGCATATTCTCGATTTGTTGTCTCATACAACTTTTTGAGTGGATCCGTTGTCGCTTTGCAATTTTGTGAGAAAGTAAATTTTTGTGCTGATTTCGTAACCCGAATCCGAGCCACAATCAATAGTAGCCCCGCACAACCGGAGACCCAATTAAGCACAAATAAACCTTATCTTTCGAAGGAGTACGAAAAACCTTGTCTTTTGAAGGAGATTGAAAAAACCTTGTCTTTCGAACGAGAGAAACCCAATCTTTCGAGGGAGACATTATTGTAACCTAAAACAAAGACTTAAAAGTAAATAAAGGTTGGGGCTTTCCACCGGTGAAATCCGATAGAAGCCCCTTTAAAATTGACAATGAAGACTAGGTTTAGGAGAGAGAAGAGAGAAAAGAAGGCTAGGGTTTTTTAAATCATTTTCATTTATTGTAATGTTAATTTCACCTTTTTAATAATTATTTCTTCTACTTCTAAGGGCTTTTTTTTTTTTTTTTTTTTCATTTAAAAAATGTTCGTTGTTATTTAATGAAATGTTCATTTCTAGTTTCAATGTTCCTTTTAAAAAATGTTCAATCTTAAAATGCTCATTATCTTTAGATTAAATATACAGACTAGCGCAGCCAAAAATTTGCCCAACAATCTCCCTAGCAGAGTAGCAGCTAAATATATGTTCACACTCGGCCCCTTTGTTCTTATCTCCTACTATACGTATAGTCGTATAGCACAAAGCTAGTTATTGTTATTGTTATACTCCGTAGTTATTTCAAAATACTTGAGAGATTCAACATTAATAACTCAACATGCGTGTTAATTAATGAATTGCCTTGCAGGACCCTACTTGACTGCCCTCATTTAATTATCCTCTAAAATTGAATCATGACTCATGAGTAACAAAAAATAAAGTTACGTGTATAAGCCAACTGAGCTACACCAATTTAGAACAATCACGGTGTACATTACTTTATTCAAAGGCGCATGGAATATTACTGTTATATAGTCCTAATTAATGTAGTAGTAACAATTAATTTAACAATGAAAAATTGTGTTTAGAGTATGAAAAATTTGTCAATTACAGCCATTTAAAGTTAATATATTATAAATTGCAGTCATTTAAAAAAAATTGCAAATTACAGCCCAAAAGTTTTTATAAATTGTAAAAATTGCAGCCGATTCAACTTTTTCATTGGTTCACGTGTCGAAAAATATTCGGTTAGTGTTTTAGAGGCCATTTTAGCCCTTAAGAGTCCCAATTGAGCTCGGAATTAGCCATAAAAATAACGTAAGTGCCTCGTTTTGCGTAAAAATTATATATCAATTTGTGGGCAACTATTTTTTGCTGTAAAAACGAGGCACTTACGTTATTTTTTTTGCTAATACTGAGCTCAATTTGGACCCTTTAGGACTAAAATGACCCTTAAAACCTTAACTGAATATTTTTCAACTCGTAGACCGATGAAAATTTTGAATTGAGCTACAATTTACAATTTATAAGAGCTTTTGAGTTGCAATTTACAATTTTTTTAAAAATGGTTGTAATTTGCAACATACTAAGATTACTAACTTTAAATGAAAAGGAAAAGAATATCATTTATTGACTTTATCAGATTTGGGACCTATGTTTTTGGGAATTAACATGTTATTAATTGAAGGAGCTATGTACTTTCAATAAATAAATAAATAAATAATAAATTGGAATTAAGGGCTATGTATAGCATTATCTAACACCTAGAGGGCATTCGTTAGCAAGATCCTTAATAAAAGGATAGTTAAAAAATGAAAAAGAAAAGAATATCATTTATTGACTTTATCAGATTTGGGACCTATGTTTTTGGGAATTAACATGTTATTAATTGAAGGAGTTATGTACTTTCAATAAATAAATAAATAAATAATACTCCCTCTGTCCCCCTTTTGATAGTCCTTTATGGACAAATTTTAGTCCAAAATGTTTACCCTATTTACCATTAATATTAATTTTTTTACCAAAATTCCCTCCAATTTGCAACAATACTTGTGCAAATTTAAATTTCCCATGTAAATTTTGTTTTCTCATGTACTTTTATTACTTTCTCTCTCTACTTTTTTGCATACCCAATATCAATTTACTTTTTCAATGTACTTTATCTATTCTTATTTGTGTTTATTAATTCCCGAGAAAATTGACCATAAGGGACTATCAAAAGAGGACGGAGGGAGTAACTTGGAGTGATGTTTAATTTTTTGCATTAATTGAAGGACCTAAGTCTTGCTTCGGTGGGTTAATATTTAGTAAATTGACCGGATTGTTAACCGCATGAACCAAATGGTGAAAAAAACCTAGAGGTTCCAAAGTTAAAAGATACAAAAATTTAGACCCTTATGTTATACTTAACTCGGTATGAATAGATGAGGGTAAATAAAGCCACAAAGAAGTGCGTACAAGTACCTAGGCTTAATGAAAACAATAATAAGTTTAGGGATCGGGCATGCATGGGGGTGTAGGTGTGGGCGGTGGCTACTGAGCCACTGGCTAGAGTTAAGGTTGGAGATGATTCAACCGGTGGTCGAGGCAGTTCGTAAACACTAATTAATTTATAGTAATTCTAATGTATGCATGTGTATCTTGCAGCAGGTTGTCTCTAAGGAAGAACAACGAACAACATAGAGGCTTGCACTATAATGCTTTTAAATTTGTTCTATATTTGATAGATCCAATTGATCAACTAATTAACTAATCTAGGAAGTATTGTATTAATTTTGGACTTTTTGACAATTACCACCTATAATTGTTGGTGTTTTAATTAGGAATTATTACCTACATTTTTTTTTTTGAAATTTACCACCTACATTTTTCCAAAACTCTAAAACTTCCCACTACTTTAACCAACTCCTCAAAGATGACGTCACCCTTGCTATTTTCCTCCGTTTTCTTTCTTCTTCACTCGATTCTCACTTTCCTCTTCTTCCACTTCCATATAAATTGAGGCATAGCTTGAAATTGAATTACTAAAAACCCTAATTTTTGAAAATTCGAAGCAAATGAATTTTAAAACCCTAATTAATGAACTTGCTCCACCATAATGCATGCATATATTTATATGTAGGCATACTGCCATACATTGATACATATTATACACGATGATGACTATAGCCAAACAAAGACTATTATATTAAAACCTTACACAACTTGTTTATTTTACATTGCTTCAGCTTGTATGTTAACAAGCAAGCATAGAGCTTAAAAGCCGAGATCTAGGAAGCAAATAGAAGACACAGTAACATTAATTGAAAATACGAAAAGCGAGGTAGAATTAAGGCCAGCGACGCAATCAAGTGTGTTGAGAGGCATCTTAAGCGTAGATAACTAGAGACACTTCCCGCCTGCCATAGGTACATCAACACACCTGCTACCTTCACAACATTCTGGTCCAAATAGATTGTTACAATACTGGCCTCGTGATGAGCACTTCAAACTATCACCGGTTTCGACTTGCTTAATGTTTTGGGCCTTGTCCAACACACGAATATTTGGCTGCATGATCATCATATTAGCCTTTTGGTTTCCATTGTTATGATCGGTTTTTGGCTGTTCCAATACCACCACCTTTTCTATTATGATCACATCAGGTGATCCTTCCAAAGTTTTTGGCATCCTTTCAACCACCGTTGCTGTATATCAAATAATATCGTTAACATAAATAAACTTAAATATATTATTCTCGTGATAATATCAGTATGGATTGATCTCATATCTCTAACAATATGTATACGTAATGATTGATGCAATTAGCTACGACTCGAAATATATATGTGCAATATATATAAGGAAAATTTGTTAAAAATAACACCAGCTTTCATCGATCTTTCGAGAACAAAACGACCTTTGGATTATTCCAAAATAGAACGACATTTGATACACATCTGCCAAAAATAGAACAAAAAACCTGTAACCTGTTTTACAAGTTACAATTGACACATGTCACATGTGTGATTGATTAATTTTTTTTTTTAAAAAAAAACTTTACAAAATCTAAAATTAAAAAAAATAAATAAAAACTGAAAAAAGGAAAACTCCTCCCCTTAACGGCAGCAACCCCACAACCACGTGCCAGGGTTGCCACCATCGCCGACGACCAGAGATCATTACTGGCGGTACAAGCATGACCACCCAGCCTGAGTGCCCGACCACCCGGCCCATCCTCTTCCCCTGAACCACCTTCCTCCACCCTAAAACCCTTCTCCCTCCCCTCGAAACCCCCCTCCCCCTCACCGACCGCCAGCCAAACCCCCTCCGGCCGTCTCCACCTCCTTTTCCCTTTGAACCACCATCCAAAAACCCTAAAACCCGATAATCGAGTGAGGGTAATAAGGTTTTCGACCTTTTGGTGGTGGGTTAAGGGGGGAAGGGGGTGCAGACGACCGGCGAAATGGTTAAGCCGGCACGGGGGAGGGGTTTCAGGCGCCGCCAGTGGTGGCAGCTTGGCAGGTGACGGTGGTGGGAGGGATTTTTTTTTCAGTTTTTTTAATTTTAAGGTTTTTTTCTTTTTTAAATTTAAGGTTTTTTTTTAAAATAAACTGTTAAAAAAATTGACCATTGATAGTGTGACACGTGTCACAGGTAACCTTTTAAATAGGTTACCAACCGGTCATGTTTTATTTTTGGCAGATCAAAGGTGGGTGTTATTGTGGAATAATCAAAAGGTGGTGTTATTTAGGGAAGACCGCTTAACGGTGGTGTTATTTTGACAAATTTTCCTATATATAAACTAAGCTTAGATTGATAATGCAATCGATAAAAATCGAAAAAGAAGGTAAATCAAAATATATACATATATATACCTGTTGTAGTACTGAGCAAGAATAACACTGCTATAAGTGCTGGAGCAACCAACATGTTAAGTGAGACCCTCTCCATTTGTTGCGCTTCTTAAATTCAAACCAGATTTTTTTTTTTTTTTTTTTTTGGATGTTTAATGCTTTTGTTGCTCTACTATTTCGTCACACGGCTCTTTCTATTTATAGTAGCTAACCTAGGATCCTCCTAATTAATTATAATAAGAAAAAGGAAATAAATTAATTTAAGACTATTGAGGTTACACTAATTCTTATATGCGGGTAGCCGGCTCTTCATATATAAGCAGTTAATTAAGTAAAAGGTGCTAATGTATCTATTAAATGGAGCTACCTTGACGAATATGGTGTTAAAGTAAAAGGTGTTACAGTAATTTTAAAACCGCAAACTAAACTAAACCGCTAAAATATGCTTTGGTTTGTGGTTTGGTGTGATTTAAACCAAACTATGTACAACCCTAATAAAAAGACTCTTTAGGTGATCAATTAGATCACACCCTTGAGCCATTGATATTAGGACTCTTTGTATTATTCTCTCGTTCTTTCTTCGTTATAGTGAAGAAGCTCAAATCACCTACTGATGGGTACGGTGTGTAGGTCAATTTGATCAAACCACGTAAATCCTTATGCTCTTGTTTATCTTCTTTATTTATTGTTTTTTAATTTCTCGTTTTTATTTTTCATTGACTTGTTTCGCATTAATTAAACACAATTACATCCACATTTCCTAACAACCTCTTACATACATACAAATATAAGAGATTCAAGTTGATGATGATGATGAAATTTTATCCGCATAATGCATTAAATACACTTCTTAACTGGTATAAAGTTGTGAACTACTCCCTCCGCCACTTTGCTACAATTATGTATTTTATAAACAAATACTCTTAGGGCCTGTTCACAATTACAAAACTGAACTCAAACCAAAATAAATTTTTATTAATTTTTACATTCAAATATAATTCAAAAACCATTAAATTATTACCATCCAATTTAAAAAATTGTGGTAGTCATTTAAATGTAGAATTTTCATTAAAAAAAACTATTGATTTATAAAAAAGTTATACATTAAAAAACCGGAGAACGTAAATTATAAACATATGATTTGTTAATGTCAAGAGTCATTTTAAATTTTGCGCTAATACTCGGTACTTGGATGATCTTTAAAGTTTGATTCCAGAATACTTTGAGAAGATAAGTCTATGAAATTAAAATTCATTTTATATATTGATATTAAAAAGAGTAACATTCTCTCCAAAAAAAAAAAAAAAAAAAAAAAAAAAAAAAAATGAAGATATATTTAATCTTATCCCGTTGTCCGTATGCATGTAGCTAGTCATACTAATTAAAGATAGGGTCATTTGTGAACAATTACCCGTTTTTTTTTATTTGTTAATAACTACCCAGAACTTAAGAAAATTTTGGGTAACACTACCCTTTAACGTTTTCTGTCCAAAAAAACGTTAATGGGGTCCACTTTTTCACTTTTTCCACTTAAGTAACTCCCCTAAATACCTTCTCTCTCCCCTGATTACCTTCCCCTAAACTCTAGAAATTAAAACCCCCAAATTTAGACATCCTATAAATTACAATGGCCAATTAGACATCCTACCAACTACAATGATATGGCCAATTAGTAATTACAATGCAATTGAATTCAATCTCAAAGTCAAAATAACCGAAACCTAGAACTCAATTGAAACCCTAAACCCTAGAAATCAAAACCTCCAAATTTATTTGAACCCATAAACCCTAACAAAATCCCTAATTTACACCCTAATTATGTTAATTGCATTCAACTAAAACTTGTATACAAATACAGTAAACAATGAATTAAAAGGAAAGTGTGAAACATTACTTTAATAATTGAGAATTTGTGTTCAATTGATTGAGTATAATCTTTTGGATTTTTGAGTGAGAATGGAGAGGAAGTTAATTAGGGAGGAGAGAAGGTAATTATGGGAGTTAATTAAGTGGAAAAAGTGAAAAAGTTGGCCCAATAACGTCTTAATTGGACGGAAAACGTTAATGGGTAGTGCTACCCAAACGTTTTGTAACTTGTGGGTAATTCTAAACAAATTTTAAAAATTAGTTGGTTGTTAACAAATGACCCTATCTTTTGTTAAAATTTGTAGTAATTGAATTTGTATGAAAAACGAAGAAAATTGAATGAAAATCAACTGATAAGAACAGCAGAATTTAAAGAGAGAAACTCAGCATTGTATTATGATTTTTGTGTGTATATTTGTGAATACATCATCAAGCTAGAGGCAAGCTATTTATATAGAACTTAATACAATCTAGAAAGCTCTATTACAGCTGCTAGGAAATTAGTTTGTTGTGTAACAAACTAATGCTGACTGTACAATTCTGTTATAACAGAATGAGGGCTATGCTCCTCTGAGTGGCTGTGACTGACTGCATCCTCTTGTTGGCTGTGACTGACTGCATTGCTGTAACTCACAGCCTCATCATGGGTATATTCAACACCCCCCCCCCCCTCAAACTTGGGATGGTATTAATCATACCAAGTTTGGAAATAAGAAACTCATGTTGAGCAGAAGGTAGGATCTTAGTGAACACATCAGCTAGTTGAAGAGTAGTAGGCAAATAATTGAGAGTAATAAGACCTTCTAGTACCTTATCTCTGGTGAAATGACAGTCGATTTCTATATGTTTTGTCCTCTCATGGAATACAGGATTCTTTATGTAGATAGAACTCTGGTTATCACAGTAAAGAGTGATTGGTTTCAGTTTATCCAAACCCAACTCTTGCAACAAATTAACAAGACAAGTCACTTCACTAGCAGCTGATGCCAGTGCTCTATATTCAGCTTCACTGGAAGACTTGGATACTGTCCCTTGCTTCTTTGATTTCCAGCTAATAGGAGATGATCCTAGCATCATCACATAACCTGAAACTGATCTCCTGGTGTCAGGACAAGAACCCCAGTCTAAGTCTGAAAAAGCTTGCAAAACAGGCTCAGCTGAACCTTTAAGAAGTATTCCTTTCCCAATTGTGCAAGCAACATATCTAAGGGTATGAAAAAGAGCCTGTAAATGAGACTATCCTGGACTTTGAAGGAACTGACTGAGATGCTGAACAGAATAGGAAAGATCAGGCCTTGTATGTGTCAAAAAATTTAACTTTCCTACCATTTTCCTGTAAAACTCAGGATCAGACAGCAGATCAGTATCTTCAGAAGTAAGCTTCAAATTTAGAGGGAGAGGTGTCACAACTGATTTAAAATTAGTTAAACCAAAATCCTTCAAAAGTTCCTTAGTAAACTTAGTTTGAGTCATTGAGATACCAGAATCCATGTAACCAACTTCAATTCCCAGAAAATAACTCAAATAGCCCAAGTCTTTGAGTGTGAAGGCTTGATGTAGATGAGCTTTGACAGATAGCTTGAACATCATTACCAGTAATGATGATATCATCAACATAAACAGCTGCTAGAACCAAAAGATCACCAGATTTCTTAAGAAACAGGCTACTATCATACTGAGACTGTAAGAACCCTAAAGTTCTGAGTTCTGCAAGAAGCTTAGCAAACCATTGCCTGGAAGCTTGCTTTAGACCATATAAAGACTTCTTGAGCAAACAGACTTTGTTATCTGGATTAGGTATACCAGCAGGCACTTGCATATACACAATATCATCCAAATCTCCATGCAAGAAAGCATTGTTAACATCTTGGAATAAATCCCAAGACTTAGATGCTGCCAAAGAAATTAAGCATCTGATGGTTGCTAGTTTGATAACAGGTGAGAAAGCCTCCTGGTAATCAATTCCATGTTTCTGATTATAGCCTTTAGCTACTAATCTGGCTTTGAACCTCTCAACAGTTCCATCTGCTTTCAATTTGATTTTATAGACCCATTTACACCCAATTGCCTTTTTTCCTTTAGGCAAGTCAACTAGAACCCAAGTATGATTATCCTGCAAAGCTGTAATTTCCTTGTTCATAGCTAGCAACCACCTAGGATCACCTGCAGCCTCAGCATAACAAGTAGGCTCTACAATATTCTCCAGGGAAGAAATAAAAGCTTGATGATGTGAAGGAAGATTTTCAAAGATGACCATATTACACCAGTGATTCAAGAGCATTATGTATTTGAATTGGTTATGAACGAGGTATAAAATCTTTGTGATGTTTAGGTGGATGTTTAGGTCTAGTTGATCTTCTAACCTCAATTTCTTGAACTGAGATTTCATTATTCTGTGATTATGAAGAAACAGAACAAGGAACAGGACAAGATTGTGCTGGGATTTCTGGAATGTTTTGTGGAGTTTGAGAAATATTTTGAGGTGTATTTGGGATATTTAAAGGAATAGGTTGTAATATGTTGGGGATATCATCATCAAAAATTGCAGGAATAGGTGTTGAAACAGGTAGAAAAATTTGAAAAGGTAGATTTGAAGCTAAAGAAAGACTGGAATCTGGCATAGAATATGGAAAATTCTTTTCATATAATTTTACATCCCTGGTTACATGAATCTTGCCAGTTGCAAGATTAATCACCCTATAACCCTTTTGAGAAGCTGGATACCCAATAAAAACACAGGGATTTGCCCTAGTATCAAACTTAGTTCTTCCTTGTTGTATTGTAGTCATGTAACAAAGGCACCCAAAGACTCTAAGATAGTCAATATCAGGCTTCTTATTGAAGAATTTTTCAAAGGGTGACACATAACCAAGGCACTGTAAAGGCATTCTGTTGACTAAATGTGATGTTGTCATCACACAATCACCCCAGAACCTAGCTAGAACCTTGGATTGAAAATATAGAGCCCTAGCTGTTTCTAATAGGTGTTTATGCTTCCTTTCAACTACTCCATTTTGCTGTGGAGTTTCTGTGCAACTAGATTGATGCAGAATCCCTTCCTTCACATAAAACTTCTTCATTTCTCCCTCACATAACTCAGGTGCATTATCAGTTCTAATACTTTTGATCTTTGCACCAAACTGATTATTAATGAACACTGCAAAATCACATAAAACTTGGACATCATCTGATCTATTTTTAAGCAAGAAAATCCAAGTAAATCTTGAAAAATCATCCACTATAGTCAAGAAAATTTTACAACCAGTATGTGTAGCTATTTTATTTGGCCCCCAGATATCTAAATGCAACATTTCAAACACTTTAGAAGTTTTGATAGCACTATGACCAAATGACAACCTGTGTTGTCTAGCAAAATGACAAATCTGACAAGTACAGGACACTAAATAATCCTTAGTGTCTAAATCAGGTTTAACCTTGTCTAAATGAGCTATTGGCATGTGTCCTAGTCTCAAATGTCATAGCTTTACATTATTGACTGTACTAATATCTAACACAGAATCTTGAGATTTATGAACTGCAGCACAACTTGATTTTTGCAAATCTTGAAAGAAGGACCTCTCCAAGCAATATAGACCATCTCTCAATCTACCAAGCAGCAGTGGCTTGGTCAGAGTAGGGCCCTGAACATAGCATTCATCACAGGAAAAATAAGCTACACAATTCATGTCTTTGCACAATTTTGGGATTGATATTAAGTTAAACTGAAAACCAGGCACATGCATCACATCCTTTAGTATCAGTTTATCTCCAAAACAAATTGTTCCTTTATTTTGGACAACCAGTTTTCTCCCATCAGGTATAGTAATATTGCTAGCAGAATTAGACAGATTATGATAATCTTGAAACAAGCTTAGATCATGACTCATATGATCAGTGGCACCACTATCAATAATCCAATGAGAATTGCTGAAAGATAAAAGACAGAAAGTACCTGCCACCATTGCTGCAATTTTAGCCTTCTCATCATCATTCTTCTTGTCTAGCAAAGAAATAAGATGATTGTACTGATCAACTGTTATAGTTGCACTGTTGTTTGTGTCATCAGTATGCTGAAAAACATCAATAAGATGATTTAATATGAAGTAACTTAAATGTTATATTTTATCAGTTCTTATATATTATATTTTTGCGTTAAAATCTTGAACTTTCATCTTGTACAGCTCAGGCATACAGACCCCGCATCACAAAGTATATATTTTAAAATATTCCCTCCGTTTTTAAATACTTGCTCCACTTTCCTTTTGCGGACGTTTTTAAATATAAACTCCATTTCCTTAATTTGAAAAGCTTTTACAATAATTAATTCATTTCTCTCAACTAGTGGACCCAACATAAAACACATTTTATTAATTTCATATTTTCTCTCCTATTTAAATTATCTCCATTTTACAATTTTTTTTATTCTTCTACCAATCTCACTCCCTCCATATTTTATTACTTTCTCCACTTTCTCCTAAAACTCCTCGCATCGAAAAATGGAGCAAATATTTAAAAATGGAGGAGTAACAATGTATCCTATGGTGCTTCCTCGAGTGGAATTAAATATTCATTCTTACAAAATAGATATGCCAGGAGCAATATAATAATATATTGGTATGTCTGTTTCGCAATATATAATACTACGTATTTAAACATCAATAATATCATATTATACTCTTGCTATTATTTGTTCAAAACTATGGATAAAATCAATTATTTATCCGCAAATTCATGACGTACCGTTATTATTAGTGGGGATAATTTGATTCCTATTATGAGATAGGAATCTTTACACATCAGCAATTCTGTAACAAACTAACAAACTCTTCCTACGTGGCAATACTGTTATGATCATTACAATCACGAATTCACAATCATCAACTGTTATGATCATTACAATCACAATAAAATTTGTAACACTTCGATTATTACTTCCTATGAAGCTATGATTGTTTGCTATGTGTATTAGTTTTTTTTTTTTTTTTTCAAAAGTTATTAATTAATTAATTTTACAAATAAAATCTAATATGTATGCCTTTTCTATCTAATTAAATAGGTTGTTTCAAAAAAAAAAAAAAAAAAAATCTAATTAAATAGGCAAAATGGCAAATAGCAGCACTCCACCCTCCTTCGCCTTCAACCTTATCTGCAAACATAAAAATTAATACGGAGTACTCCGTACAAAACAATAGCCTTTGATAAGAGCCTAAAATAAATATAAATGCATATCATTCAGTTTATTAAATTAGTCATTATAGTACAACCTGCTGCATTAATTACTACATTAATTAGTGTTTATGAACTGCCACGGCCACCTTTACTCTAGCCAATAGCCGCAGCCCACAACCCACAGCCACCATGCATGCAGGGTCACCTAAACTTATTACTGCTCCCATTTAGCCTTGAAAATTGATTTGCACCACAATTAATTTTGTTTCCTAGGTACTTGTTTGCACTTCTTCGTGCCTTTAATTTGCCCTTATCCATTCTTACTCGATGTACTCGTATATTTATTTTTAGCACGTTTTGTGTGCGGCTAGCCACACCATATACTATTAAAGTAATTATTTCTATAACATTCACCGAGAAACTCCTGCAATATTGACTGGGTAACCCTATAACAATGACGAAGTAATTAAGCTCTATAACACTAACCTAATATACCCTATAACACTAATGAAGTAACTCTTATGATGGTTGATTATACATTATGGTCAGCCACATATAAAAAAGGGTAATGCTATATGCAGCCCTAAGGGCTGCATATAAGCATTTAATATACTTCCTTTTATAGTATTAAGTTGGGAATTTATCGACAATTCACGAGTAAATCGGTGTAATAAATGGTTATTTATTGTCTTTCCTTTCCATTTTTAGCTTCTTATATGCAGCCCTTAGGGCTGCATATATCTTTTTCCTATAAAAAATCATGTTTTATTTTTTGTTTTCCAATATTTTATTTTTATTTTTGCGTGTAAACAAATTATTACTCCCTCCGTCCCTAAATTACATTCCTTTTTCTAGCATTTATTCCTCACATAATAGAGAGAAAGAGGAATGTAATATAGGGACGGAGGGAGTATAATTTTAAAGCAAATGCAGTTATGAACTTCAAAAAAATGGAGAACGAGCGAACGAGAGAAAAACTAGGGCTTTCAAGTGAAGAAAACGATCTCTTACAGAGATCAAACAAAACATTTAAGAAAAACAATTAGGAGGGTATTGTATCCCTCAATTCTAGAGCAGCAATCCCCAATAGAGAGGGCGATGTGGAAATGGATAATCTCAATGCAGAGGATCCAAAGGAAATGTCGAGACATAAGACATAAGTTCTCCTACCTTAAGGCGACTCAATAAGTTTGAAAGGAGACATAGCTTTGACAGATGTTGTGTGTGCTTATTACATAGTCAGGTTTAACAACATAAATGATTATGATTTTGTCCTGTCCCAAGGTCCATATATGGGTCGTCATTGGTGATATTTACTTCACTATTCGTAAATGGATTCCTAATTTTGTCCCCGATGAAGAGCCGATTTGAAGGCCTATTTCTCTTTATTATGTGAGTAATAAATATTAGGAAGAGGCTTTGTATTAAGAGATGGAGGGAGTATTTTAAATATATAACCCAAATTTAATTAAAGTTTTTTCTTTTAACCATGAAATATGTTACTAGAAGGAATTTTCATGATATATAGCTGGAAAAAGAAATATCTTTAACAAGTAAAACAAATTTGATACGATAACACATTTACCTTAACCACAAAATATGTTATTTGAAGGAACATTTTTTTGTATGATATATAACTGGAAAAAAAAATATATCCCTTTAACAATTAAAACAAACTGATAAAATATAACATTTAAGTTACTTCATATTAAATCATGAATTTTGATGTTTAAGGGTCTGTTCTGATTGACTGAACTGAACTGAATATTTTATGAGAGGAGGATATTAGGAACTCTAACAAACCAAATGCTAAAAAAAAAACTCTAACAAACCAAATACCAAAAAAAAAAAGGCAAAAAAAAAAAAAAAAATGCTCAAAGTGGGGAATCGAACCTGAGACCTCTCTCTCACCAAGTCACTGCACCATAAAAAACTCTAACAAACCAAATGGGCTATCACTAACATCATGATATATAGGACAAATATTAGCTATTTATTAGTTATTCTAGGGGGACAACTATAAATTACATATATCACCAGTTGGGCCACGAGGGGGTCGGGCCTCCACCAGCCCCCCGGTGGCTCCACCCTTGCAAACAATGACCTGGGGTAGTGCCCAGCCAAAAAACTAGTTAATCTTTTAATAGTCAAAACAAAAGAAGAAGGGTTATTTGAATGAATAAATGGGGTTACATATTTTATTAATTAATTGATGTTACTTGTATAATAAATTGGGGTTATTATATGGACAAATTAAGGTTACCCACATAAATAATTGAGGATACTTATATTAACAAATAATGATTATTTTTAAACAAAAGTGGACACATTATGTGGCTGGTCACACACAAAACTAATTGTTTATTGATGAAGCGTTACATAATATGTTATAGCAATTATAAACCTCTGTTAGAATATGCCTGGAATTGGTGACCAAGTATGTACACGGCCACATAGTTCATATTAAATACATGACCATGTAGTCTACGCTACCACTTAGCAATTCACACAACCGCTTGGTTCACAGTACACGACCATGTAGTCCATGTGAAGTGTAACGTACTTTATGGAAATTTTCTTAAAATCCAATTTCTCCGCATGAGGGCTAGTTGAGATATTGATGAATCACATTTATATAGGTTTTATAGGCACGTTTATGCTAGATTTATATATGCTTTTAGGGTCTTTTGTCGTTTTTTAGGTCGCAAATGCTTAAGTTGTTTGTTTTGTGTTCTATTACGCTTCTTTTTTGTGTTTTCTCATTAATGTTTCAGGTGATTTCATGATCATTTGGATCCTTTCAAGGTGTTTAGAGTTAATTCGGATGATATTAGGATGAAGAGTCGATGAATCGAGGTCGCTCAATGAAGTATATGTGTTTGTGGAAGCTTAGGTTGAGATTTATATGCATGAGTAATAAATATAGCTTCCACAAGGGTCGCTACGAGTCAAGCTTGATAATTGAGTTGAGCTTTGGCTGAGTCGAGGTTTGTCTGAATTTGTCCGAGTCGAAGTGGAGTAACTTGTAATTTGATCTATCTTAATAGAACCCCATATTTAGTGTAACATTTCTTTCTTCTCTTTAGTTTTGTCTTTTAATAAATTACTCGCACAACTAACATTTACCTAAAACCGCCTCACCGACCCAGACTTTCTCTCTGTAAACCCTCACCGCTTCATCCACCGCCTTTTCTCCTTCATTGTTTGCTCGCCGGCGACCGGCATTTCTTCTCCTAGCTGTCGCCGGCAACGCCTGTCATCCGTGTTTTCTTTTCTGTACTGGGTTACCGCTGACGAGGGAGGATAAACAGAAGAATATAATTTCCGTTTGCTTGGTTTTTCAGTTAACCGCTTGTCCGCTTCCTTTCTAGGTGTTTTGTTCCCTTTTCCTTTTGCTTACTCCTCAATTCATGTCTTTTTTCGGTTCTTTTTATTTCCTTTGTTTAGTTTTCAGTTTTTCACTTTTGTTTTTTTTACTCTTGTTTTCCTTCTTTGCTGAAGTTTCCTATTCTTTTTAAATAATGTCTTTTGTTCTTCTCTTTCCTTTTTAGGCTATGTTTCTTGTTTTTATCTTGGTTTTTTTTTTGCTTTGTTGGGTTTATTTTAGAGTCTAGTTTTAATGTTTTAGAGATTCTTGATACAGTTGTTTTTAAGTTCTGCCGAGTTTATTGGTTTAGATCAGTTTTGGGTTTTTCTTGGGTTTTCGTAGCTAATGATGAGTTTATTGGTTTAGATCAGTTTTCCTACTCTTATTTTGCCTTTAGGGTTTTATCACTAGTAGAAAAATACGAAAAGGCAACCCCCAAATGGCACCGGTTCAGGCCAAACCGGTGCCAAAAATCGGCCTAAAAATGGGCGGGTTTTAAGACAAAGAGAAATGGCACCGGTTCAGATCAAACCGGTGCCAAAAATACAAATGGCACCGGTTTGAATCGGTTCCATAAGATGTTAAAAAAAACGGTTCAACACTGAATAAACCCTAAAAAAAGCTCTCACTCCGCCTCTTTTTATTTCATTCCCTCTGATCTCCTTCTCTCTCCTCTCTCCCTTCTCCTCCTCTCCCTTCTCTCTCCTCTCATCTCCCTTATTGATCTTCATCTCCCATGCATATTCGATCTAGCTCCTCTCTCTAAACCGATCTTCTTTCATCTCCACTCCCTAGCTTCTTCGATCTCCTCTCTTTCTTTGATCTACACCACCACAAATTCGACCACCGCCACAAAGCCCACCACCACAACATCACCACTGCCGCAAAGCCACCGCCACAACCACAAAGGTCGACCGCCGCCGCAAAGCCCACCAACATCATCATCAACAACAACAATTTCTGGGTATCCTTCGAGGTTAGGGTTTATTTTAGGGGTTTAATTCGATGTTAATCGAGTTTGTTGGATTTAAATTTGGGTTTGATTTTGGATTTAAATCGATTTTTTTGGGTTTATTTAATTGATTATTGGATTTTAATTCGAGTTTTGTCAATTTTTCTGGGTATAATTATCCAAATTTAATCGGTTTTGTATTTTAATTCGATTTTTCTCATTTTTTCTGGGTTTAATTTTGTGTTTAATTAATCGATTTTTCTGGGTATATGCATGTGTCTTTTGGGGTTTTTTTTTTTTGAGTTTTCTCGGTGTTTTAATTTTAAAAGAGAAAATTCCGAGAATTTGTATTTTTCTGGGCACATGCATGTTAAAAAAAATGGATGAAGTACTTGTGTTAAGCCATTCTTGTTAAGTAATTCGGGGATTTTGTATTTTTTTTTTCAATTTTTCTTATAATTTTGAGTTTCTGGGTTTTTTTATTTTCAGTTCGTGAGTATTTTTGGGGTTTTTTCTTTTTATTGGGGGGGATTTCTGGGTTTATTTTCTTGCTTTTAATTTCGTGATTTCTAGGTTTATTTTCAGGGTTTAATTTTCGTAATTTTAGTTTATTGTGAGTTTTTATTAATTCGGTGTTTTAATTAATGCAGGTGAAGAATCAAAGCGTTGATTTTGGAATTTTTATTTTATTGTTGTAATTTTTTTTTTCGTTCGATGTGTAATTTTTTTTTTCTTTGATGTTGTAATTTTTTTTTTTTGGATTTTGATGTTGTAATTTATTTTATTTTTTTGTATTGTAAAATAACAATTTAATCATTAATATATTTCTGATTATATTTCGTATTCAAGCTTGTTATATGTTTCTGATTATATTTGATCAATATATCTCTGATTGTATGTGTGGATAAAGCAAACTTAAAAAAAAAAAAAAAAACCATGAATTGGCACCGGTTAACCGGTGCCAATTGACTTTAATTCCCAACAACAAAAAAAAAGAAATAGTTATGGCACCGGTTAACCGGTGCCAAAAATCAATTATGGCACCGGTTTGAACCGGTGCCAAAAAGGGGGGGGTTTTGGCACCCCTCACATTGGCACCGGTTCAAACCAGTGCCTTAGGTCGGGTTTGAACCGGTGTCATTTGCTATTTTTCTACTAGTGTATTATGGAATTATTTCCGACCTTCATTTCTTTTCATCTTCCGGATGATTTTAATGATGATAGTATTATCCATCTTCTTTCCTCTATGGATAATCCAAGTGATGTTGTAGTTCGTTCCTCGGAGGTCAAGGAGCAAGGGAACTCCTTCTTCAAGAATGGCAAGTTTAAACTTGACTTTTCTAAGTATGAGTGGGCTAGTAAATTGTTGTGTTTTACTATGCCGTGTTCTTTGGAAGCTTTTGCTTCGTTTCGATCTTTGGCTTTTGCTTTGCATCTCAATCTTGCAGCTTGTGCTTTGAAGCTTCTTGATTATTCTGCGGTTGTCCGTTATTGTTCTTTTGTGTTAAAGTTTGATTCCTGTCATATTAAGGCTTATTATAGGAGGGCTTCTGCGTATCAAGAACTGGGTAAGTTTCGTTCCGCTAGGAAAGATTTGGTTAAGGCTGCTAAAAGTGAACCAAATAATATAGAAGTGTTATCAAAATTGCACCATGTTGAGGATTTGTTACATGATAATTCTTTGGTCGATCAGAAAATGAAGGGTAGGATGGTCCAGTCTGTTAGCCAGGTTGAGTCGACTTTCCAAGTTCCCGATGATTATGTAGCTAGTTGTTAGGTCAAAGAGGATTGTCATAATGCGGAAATGGTTACTCCGATTGCTGACTTTCAATGCAGTGCCTTAAGTCCAGATGTTGTTTTGGAGCCAGTTTTATTGCCTAATTCAGTTGGTGGTGATAAAGATAATTTTCTTCCACCACCGGTTTCAGTGAGTGCTGATATGGAGTGTGATTTCCAATCGGACTCGGTTAGTCAAGACAAGGATTGTAAGGTTTTTCCACCGGTTTCAGTGAGTGATGATATGGAGTGTGATTTCCAATCGGACTCAGTTAGTCAAGACAAGGATTGTAAGGTTTTTCCACCGGTTTCAGTGAGTGCTGATATAGAGTGTGATTTCCAATCGGACTCGGTTAGTAAAGACAGGGGTTGTAAGGTTTCTTCACTGGATTTAGTAAGTGTTGATATGGAGGGTGATTTCCATTCGAACTCGGTTAGTAAAGGTAGGGATTGTAAGTTCTCTACATCTTTTCGTTAAGAAGACTCTCGTATGCATAAGTTTGTTTCTCAACATGGCTCGAGTTCATCCCTTCGGCTTTCTTCCTCAAATTTGGATCAGGTTATGCAAGGCAAGGTCATCCAGTTCTATCATTCTAAGTTAATGTCGTTAATGTCAGTTCGGGTTCGTTCGACTAAAACTTCTATCCAGACAGAGGTCCCCCAAGATGTAAATTCTAGGGAAGCAGAGACCTCTATTTCTACCGCAGTTAAGTACCTTTGTGGATTGGAGCGACAGGCAGTGCCCACTTCAGAGCTCCAGTCGGCTCCCATTTCCCAGTCCATGTGTGCTTCGGTTTTGCAGTCATATCCGGAGGAGGTGATCACCTCTATCACGATGGAATTCTCCCACGATGTGAAGCAAAGTGTAGAAGGGTCATCTACCTTACCTTCACTTAATGCATCCTGTAATGAGGAGCGACAGACAGTGCCCATTCTAGAGTCTCAGCCGATTCCTATTTTGCAGCAGTCCTTAGGTTCTCCAGTGGTGCACAACAGTTTGGAGTGCATGACTGCCGCACTTTCTAATGATAATAGTACTATGGGAGGAATGAGTTCACATGAGATTGTGGGAAAAGTTTGGGATTTCAGATTTCAGTTGTCCATTTTGCATTCCAGTGCCAGGTCGTTGGGTCTTCCAATTCGCTGTCACAATGCTATTTTTCATCCTCGGTTTAGGAAGAAAGGTTCTTCAGTGGATTTCCCTAAATCAGTTGCTGGTTGCCAGATGGTTCGTGTAGGTGCAAAGCGTGATCGCGGGCCTAGTGTGGACTTCAAGTACTCCAACTTGGCTCGAATAAAGTTTGCTCGCAAGGGTCTCTTTGTTGCTTTTGTGTAGTGTAGTTGGTTATTTTCGTTTTTATTTGTATTTCTTTAATAGTACTCTTTGTCAAAAAAAAAAAAAAAAAAAAAAAAAAAAAAAAAAAAAAAAACTAACATTTACCTTCATAACTATATTTTGCCAAAACACTCCCTTATTTATTTCAAGTAGTTGCGGGAGTCTGATTATTACAACTCACGGTATCAATAACTCAATACGTACTATCCGAAGATCATATCGCATAATCCTCGATTATTCTAATGACGACACTGATACCGTATTATTAAATTTTTTTCACGCTATCTGTGCCATCAATTACTTATGAGTTTAATTCAGTGTAAAAGTCAATTATAATATATTAATGCGGTGCTAATAATGCGTTATTAAACTATGCTCACGCTATCTATGCCATCTTTTCTTTATGGGTTAAATAATACAGTGCAAAAAAAAATCAATTATAGTAATATTTTTTTTTTTTTTTGAAACACGCTAGAAGTACCCTTAATTAAGAATTGGACAAATTGTCCATTAGTACAAACGGAGCAATGGAGGGAGGACAGTGGGATTCCCACACTTGCTCAAAGCCAAACGGTACTAATCTAGCTAAATGGTGGGCAACAAAATTCCCATCCCTACGAACATGAGACCAACTAACAAAATCAAAATCCTTGCAACAATACATAACATCATCAAGAATAGAGTCAAGATCCGAAAAGTAAGTCACAGCCTTCATGAGACGCTTGATCACAACTTGGCTATCCGATTCAACAATAATCCTCTTCACACCATACCTACGGGCCAACTTCAAACCAAGCAGAACTGCCTTACATTCAGCAATTTCAGGGGGCCAGCCACCTCTTACTCTTCTCACGCCTGCAAAAATGACCTCACCCCTAACATTTCGAGCCAAGGCACCAAGCCCCACCCACCCTTCATCAGAGAGAGATGCATCACAATTTACCTTAATGAAGTTAGCAGGGGGAGGGCTCCAAACCTTGGGGCTTTTGCACTTGCGCACACCACCCACCCCATAGATTTTTGTCATGTATTTGAGGCAGTCTTCAGAGAGTCTTTGAACTCTTTCCTTCACCACTAGATGCGGCACCTCTTTGGCATTGAAAACCTTGTCATTCCTTCTTCCCCATATATACCACAAAAGATTCACACCTCGCAAGCAAAGTTTAGCATCGAGCTTGGACCATCGCACAAGCATACTCTTGAAGTCCTCATTCGCCTCAACCGGAACAAGAGACTCGCAATTTAGTTCTCTCCAAAGATCACTGACAGCATTGCACGAGAAAAAGGCATGACCTTTAGTCTCACACACATTTGTACACCAGGGGCATGAATCAGAATCAGACATGTGTCTATAACGGAGCAGCTCACGCGTGGGGAGGGAGTTGGTACATGCACGCCAAAGGAAATGCTTCACTTTCGGGATTGTCTCAAGCTTCCATATTGCAGCCCACGCCTCATGAAACCCCTCAAGATTGCAAGATTTCCCCAGTAAGTATGCAGTCTTCACTGAGTACACACCATCGCTTGAGAAAGCCCAAGTGTGTTGATCTTTAGGAGATCTGATGCTAATTGGAATTTGCATAATACAGGCCACATCACGAGCATTGAATTGAGCAGTAAGTAATTCATAGTTCCAGTTACTACATTGTGTGTCAATCAAATCACTTACTAGCTTGAGACCTTCCACCCTCAACGAAAGAATAAACTTCCCATTCTCGTCCGCTACCCACGGGTCTTCATATATATCAATTGAATTTCCATCCCCAACTCTCCAAATTAATCCTTCCTTAACAAGAGCTTTTGCGCTCCAGATGCTACGCCACGCATAGCTGCCATTCAATCCCAAGGAGGCCTCAAGAAAATCCGAGTGAGGGTAGTACTTGCTCTTCATAATTCGGCTCAACAAAGACTCCGGATGAGAAATAAGACGCCAAGATTGCTTGCCCAATAAAGCATCATTGAATACAACCATGTCCCTAAACCCGAGCCCACCCAAACATTTAGGTTGGAATAATTTATCCCAACTTAGCCAATGAACTTTCCTTCGAAAGTCAGTGTGACCCCACCAAAATTTTGCTACCATAGATCTAATGTCATCAATAACACTAATGGGAATTTTATAAACCCCCATTAGATAAGTGGGAATAGCTTGGATGACGGATTTAATCATAACCTTCTTCGCAGCACGAGACATAAACTTCTCCTTCCACCCGTTCAACTTTTTCCATACTCTATCCTTTAGAGCAGCAAAAATCATTCTTTTCGACCTCCCCAAAATAGTCGGAATACCCAAGTACTTCTCATGTTCATTCACTTTCCGAATCCCTAACAACTGAGTCAACTCTTCTTGCTTCGATTCACACACACCTTTGCTAAAAGAGACCTCCGACTTGTCATAATTAATTTTCTGCCCGAAAGCTGCTTCGTACACGTTGAGGATATCAACTATCTTTGAGCATTCCTCTCGGTTGGCTCTAGCAAAAATTAGGCTATCGTCGGCAAAGAAGAGATGAGAAACCTTCGGCCCATGTCTACTAGCCCCCGCTCCATGGACTAGTCTATGATCCGTAGCCTTTTTAATCAAAGCAGAGAAAGCATCCGCAATAATAATGAAAAGGTACGGGGAGAGAGGATCTCCCTGCCGGAGACCCCTAGAAGGAACAACATTGCCACAAACGACCCTATTAATGATGAAAGAGTAGGACACCGTGGTAACACAACTCATAACAATTCGAACCCACGCCTCCGCAAACCCCACTTTGAGAAGGAGTTTTTCCAGAAAAAACCACTCCACCCTGTCGTATGCCTTACTCATGTCAAGCTTCATGGAAATTGTTCCTTTACGGCTAGTACTCCTTTTTTTCATAGTATGAAAAAGCTCCATAGCAATCAGTGCATTATCCGTGATCAATCTTCCTGGCACAAATGCACTCTGATTTTCCGAAATAACCCTCGGTAAAATCTCCTTCAAACGCAAAACTATCACCTTCGAAGCTATCTTATACAAAATATTGCAGAGAGCAATTGGCCTAAATTCGGTTATCGAAGTAGGAGAGCTAACCTTCGGAATAAGAACAATGTTTGTATTATTCACCGAACTTGGAGGAACCACACCATCAAGAATTTGCTTCACTCGAGTAAAGACCGTATCACCCACAACCTGCCAGAAATTCTGATAAAAAATTGCATGAAGCCCATCTGGACCCGGTGCTTTACACGGATGCATAGTACACACAGCCGCATGCACTTCTTCTTTTGTACGCGGTTTCAGCAGCAAATCGTTATCCTCAGAGGATATAGAAGGGGAGACAGCAGCTAAAACATTCTCACAATCATCAAAAGAGGGCCCCGAAGCAGTAAAAAGAACAGAGTAGAAATTCTCCACAATCGTCTCAATGTCGTCTTCATCAGTGCACCACTCGCCATTAGAGTCAAAGAGTCCTCTGATTTCATTTCGTTTCCGCCTTTGAGAAGCTTTATGATGAAAGTATTTTGTGTTGCGGTCACCATCCTTAATTTCCGAAACTCTCGATCTAAGATACCAATATGCTTCCTGTTTTTCAAAAAGATCATCAAGATTCTTCTTTAAAGCCACGCACAGCTCACTATTTGCAGATGACAACCTTCGTTTTGAGCTTCTTTCAACTGATTTTCGGCCTCTGTGATTTTCTTATCAAGCTCTGAAAATTTCTTGCTACTCCACCTCTTGAGAGCCTCAAGAGTGGTGCCAAGCCTTGACTCGGCATCCATCCCAGCAGCACCCTCCCACGTCTCCTTCACCGTAGCCATACAAGTCTCATCCAGCAGCCAGACAGTCTCAAATCTCAAGGTTTTCTTCCCCTTTTTCCTCTTACTTTTTGCACAATGAAGCCTCATAAGGATCGGAGAGTGATCAGACTTATATCGCACAATGTTCTCAACATCTGCATTCGGAAATAAAAAGTGCCAATCCTTATTGCTGCAGTATCTGTCTAGCCTTTCTCTAACAATAGTCTGCTCTGTGAGCCCACGTTCCCAAGTGAAACGCTGACCCCTGCTGCCAAGGTCATGTAAGTTGCACTCTTGGAGTGCTTCTCTAAAATCCACAATAGCTCTTCTCTCACAATTAGCACCCCCCTCCTTTTCTTCGTAACTTAAAATTTCATTAAAGTCACCTCCAATAAGCAAGGGTCCATCATAAGAGACACAAATAGAGCGTAGAAGATGCCAAGTCTTGGATTTATTCGCCGTCTCCGGCCAACCATAAATTCCCACAAAACGCCAAACCACATTATCACCAAAATCAACATCGCCACAAATATGATTATTCGAAAAAGAGACTAAAGAAAAAGCAATAATATCTTTATTCCAAAACAAACATAAACCCCCTGACAAACCATTACTACTAACACCAAAAGAGCTATCAAAACCTAAACGATTTTTCAAATTTTCGGACTCACCTTTATTTATTTTAGTCTCCCAACACCCGCTACTTGGAGATTTAAGTGCTCCCCACTTATAAAGTCAGCAGTTAAGAACTCACCACCTTCCATCCCTTCAATCCCTTTTTCAACTCCACTCTTCACTACCTTAGCCACTCTTGCTTTTTTCCCCTGGCCCGACAAAGAACCATCATCTGTACCCCCCTCTCTTCCCACAAAACATCTTTTTTTCCCAACTTTGATTCCCTCAGAAGACTCGGAAGTGTCCATTGGATCCCCTTCCCTTTCACTCTGAATTTTGTCCCCAGCTTTCCTCCAAACTTTCCTACCCTCCTTCCCCTCACTACCTTTAGATTGTAGCTCTTTCTCTCTATTTTCTTCTTTGCTACCCTCGTTCGCACCTCTTCTCCCATCAAGCCCCTCCACACTGGCAGGTGTATCAGTTTGGTTCATTAACTCCACAGGAACCGTTCGAAGAACAAGCGTGCTGCTGCCTTCTTCAAGCACTTTGCACAAGGCTGCCTCCCTGACTTTCGGAACAGGGGATCCCAACTTAGACGATGAGAACTGGAGCTTTCTAGCAACACTCGGGGGACCCAACCTGATTGCTTGTGGGTTATTTTACGACACTTTGCTCGCATGTCTTCTACTTGATAAATTTTCCACCCATTTTCTCTCCTTCTCCCTGTCAACAAGCGAAGCTTTCGATCGTTGATGCGGGGAGGCAACTAAAAATGGACCATATTGAAACACTAGAGCACTCTCTCCTTCTTCCTGTTCCTGCTCAATACAATCTTTATCCAAATGACCCAACCTGCCGCAGAAAAAACAAAAATCGCCCAATCTTTCATATTTGAAGCCTATCCACTTCGTCAATCCAGAGTTGCTAGCTACTTTAATCCCTCGCCGCAAGGGTTTAGATACGTCTAGCATAACTCTAACTCTCATAAACTCCTCCCATCCAACTGGGTCTGAATCATCGAACTCAAGAAACTCTCCAATAGCGTTCCCCACCTCAGTTGCAAAGGTAACATTGCGTCGGCCAAAAGGAACAACTAACAATCGAATCCAGAATGGCGACTTATCGAAGGCGATGTCCGAAGGTTGTTCATCACCATCGATAGGTTTTAGCAAAAGCATCTGCTGATCAAAGGTCCATGGTCTTCCATCTAAGACCCTTAATTTGTCTTCTTCATTAAAGAATTGGAAAATAAAGAGATTAGTCTCCACAATTCGCACTGCAACATTGTCTCGCAAACGCCATAGCCCCTTAAGAACCTGTTTCATCGCTTCTATATTGAACGGTTTATTAGTCAACATCTTCCCAACCAAAGCAAGGTCTAGTCTAGTCCTCTGATTCTCATCAGTCAATGTCTCTCCACCTTCGCCAATGATTAGGTTTTCCTCCTCTGTAAGTTTGAGTTTGCCCCAGTCTTTCATCAACTCCTCCTCCATAGTCAAGGAAACTCTCAATCAAACCAGTCTAAAAGAATTCGAATCGGAAAATAGGTGGAATTTCACTCAATTTCGAAGAAAAAAAAGCAACTGACTCGCAACACTCAAACCCTAGCAGAGCACTCTCCTAACCCTACTCGAGGGACTCTAATTATAGTAATATTAAAGCGGTGCTAACAATGTGGATTCGTTTCTTATAAGCTTTACATATGTACCAAGCATTGAATTATAATAAACTGAATTGGTAAGATTACGATCAACCATTTATTTGATTTATGGTATATCTATACTATATACTAAAGTAATCACCAGAGTTATCCCTTAAGTACACATGTCACATTCACAACAAAAATTTTCCCGCCCAAATATTTTTTAGCTTTTTTTTTTAAATTTCTTTTTTTCCCTTAAAAAAAATAACATGATAAAAAAAATTTAATGAAAAAAAACTTACAATAATTTATAAAATATTTTAAATAATGTATCTAACATGAGAATTTTAAGGATAGACATGATATGAATTCAAATTCAAAAATAAAAAATGTTACATATAAGCCATTTCATTTAAACTAACTCCATTTATTTTTATTTTCAAGTCTTATTATTATAAATCTGTGCATTTGCACGGGGATAAAACTAGTGTACAATTAATCAATTTCCTTTAAATAAAATATATATAAATAAATAAAACAATTAGTCAATTATGAATCTCTTACTGGAGTGGTTAATTTAAGTTAAAGGAATATTTCTTCAAAAAAAAAAAGTTAAAGGAATATACCATTAACCCCCCTAAAATGCCAATGTACTGATCTTTTGCCTTATGTTTTCCTTGAAATGATTTTCTTGTTTTTTTTTTTTTCTTGTTTGGGTCCCTAAAATAAGGGTTTTTGAAATTTCTCAAAAAATTTCCAAAAAGCATGGATATAAGGCTTAAATTTTGAAATTTTTTGACTTTTTTCACCTGGATTAAAATTGTCGAAATTTTTACCATGGTCCCTAATACCCTCCGGGAGTCCAATTGGGTGGGTGTATCCATCCAATTTTCCTTTACACGGCCAATTTACCGGTTTACAACTTGCACCAATTTCATTAATTCAAGTCTACCACGAACATTTATAACAACAAATAATGATCATATATGGTTCCAAACGACATTATATGACCCCGAGATGTATCCCAGAAAATTTCAAGAATTTTTTACACCGGGCCCCGAAACCTTTAAAATTTCTCACAAAGCGTGGATATTAGTCTTCAATTTTGGAATTTTTTGAATTTTTTTCGCCCGAAAATAAAATTTGACGAAATGTTTATCATGGTCCTTAATACCCTTGGGAAGTCCAATTGGGTTGATGGAACCATCAAATTTGCCTTTAAACGGTCAATTTAATTACCGGTTTACAACTTGCACGGATTTCATTAACTCAAGCCTACCACGAACATTTATGACAACATATAATGATCATAAATGGCTCCAAACGGTATTATGACAACAAGGCAACGAACACTACCAATCAGCGTGTTGAGGCCGCCGGAAAGGACCCAGTTTTTGACTAGTCGGAGCGGCCACCGAAATAGCAATTACTGGGTTTGGAAATCGCAAATGTACGAGGGTAAAATAAGAGGTGAAGGCTGTTTAGAGTTTCATAAATTAAGTTTTTGATAATTGAGTTCTTGAGGGTTTAGAGTTTCATGAATCACAGATGTACGGAAACTGATTTAGAGATTGATAATTGAGTTCTTGACGAGAAGAGGAAATAAGAAGTGACGTAATGTAGGAGAAAACTGATTTAGAGTTTCATGAACTTGGGACTAAACCGCAAAAACCCTACTAATACTGCTATACGTGGGAATTCTACAAATTCAAAATCAAAATTTCCGCCTATTTTTAGATTTTGGGCAATCAAAAAATGAAAATATTTCGTTGCACAAAAATATTTTAGGCCACGAAAACAAACTAGTAGCCTATACAATCAAAATCGTTGCACAAAATACATTTTGGGCTACGAGATTTTACTCCGTCGCCCAATATACAAATTTGGGCAACGAATTCTGATTAGAAGCCCATTTGTCATTATTTGGGCTACGAACATACAATTAGTTGCCCATGCTAAATCCATTCGTCGCCCAAACTAGAATTTCTTGTAGTGTACCAATGCAACCCGATCATTACTTTCCATTATGTGGTTGATGCCTGCATGAATTGTTTATACATATTGTTGGATTTTGGGAGAACTCCTCAATGTGGAGTGTGTACCATTGATCAATATATATAGAGTTAAACAAGAGTCGTAATCCTAGTATGATAAATATACATAATATATTATACAAATATTATCCTAATCTACGACATATATTGTCATAACTATAATAGCTATCAAATGTTACACTAAGTTCGTTTCTACTTGTAAGAAAAAGGTGAATAAAGTATATGTGTGTGTGTGTGTGTGTGTGTGAGAGAGAGAGAGAGAGAGGAGAAGCTAGAGTTGGAGAGTGTGTGTTTGTATGTGTGAAAAATGTGCGGACAGTGTAGGGCTGGGAAGGTAAGATGGTAAAAAAAGTTTTCCAACAAAAAAGATAAAAGTGAGTCAAACATTTTAAAACGACACAAAATGAAAAGTGAGTTGAACATTTAGGAGCAGAGAATGGAAGTGGAGATGTTTTTAGAAAATGTTTATTTAAAAGTGGTTCAACAAATTTACCCCCTCTTTTGATTCTTTTTTTTTTTTTTTTTTTGGGAAATTCTCTTTGGTAGACCTCTAATAATAAACATTTTCAGTGGTCAAATGCAAAAAATGTTATTATCCTTGGTGAACCATGTTTTAAAAAGTTTTATCAATGGTAACATTAAGCAAGGTAATTAGGCATTTATTAACCATGGTTAACCATTCTAAGTAAAAAAAAGGTGTGATGCCTAAAATACCCCCATTTTAAAATTAATTAAAAAAATAAAAACCACCACCCTGCCACCACCTTCCCCACCATTCGCCACCATTCCCTCTCCCTCTCCCCCTCCTACACCAAAACCGACGCCGGCACCGACGCCCAGCTCTACCTTCGCTGGTGCGCCGGCCTCCCTAAGTGACGCCCCACCTCCCCCACCCCCACCTCTTCTATCTCTCCCCCTTTTCGACCCTTCCTATTTTCCCCACCGAATGCCCACCGTCGATCACTCTAACCACCACAAAACCGGTGCCCTTCCCCGACGACCCCCCTCCCTTGTTCGTCGGCCAAAAACCCTAAAAAACCCCAAAACACCAGAAAATACCCAAACCCGTTTAGGGTTTCGAAACCAAACCCCGGAAATGGGTTTCGGTTTTCTGGTGGTTTTGGGTAGATTTCAAGGGTTTGTGGTGGTTTTGTCGGGGGGGGGGGGGGGTTCGTCGAGGAGGGGTGTTGGTTTTCGTGGTGGTTTTGGGTGCGATAAGGGCCTGACGAACGGTGGTGGGGGAACTGGGAAAGAGAGGAGGTGGGGCGGGTGGTGATCGATGATGGGGGAATGGAAAAGGGAGGAGGAACGGGGCCGAGGTGGGGCGTCACCGGCCGGAGGTGGTAGAGGACAGGCGTCGCCGACCGGAGTGGGAAGGCAAGTCGGTTGGGGGTTAGCCGCCGGCAGTGGTGCCGGTGACGTGGCTAGGTGAGGGGTTTGGGGTTTTTTTTTTCCTTTAAAATAATCTAAGATGGGGTTAACCATAGGGTCAAATTAGTCATTAAATCATTAGTTAACCATAGTTACGCTTAAAATGCCTAATTACCTTGCTTAATGTTACCATTGATAAAACTTTTTAAAACATGGTTCACCAAGGATAATAACTTTTTTTGCATTTGACCACTGAGAATGTTTATTATTAGAGGTCTACCAAAGAGAATTTCCCTTTTTTTTTTTTTGGTGTAATTCGATATTCTCAATTTCAAGCGAGTGAGCGACACATTACTCATATATTCCCAAAAAGAAAAGTGACACATTAATCATAAAATTTAATAAACCTATATATTGCTAGTTTACTCATTGGTGCCCCGTACGATGCCCGGATTTATTTATTGAATTTTAAGACCAACTTTTTTTTTTTTTACATTAGAATATTATAAATGAATGTTATACGTTCTGAACTATATATTTCTTTTGATCCAAAAAAAATTATGACATAAAAATAAATTTATATGATAAATTATTTAATTTTTTTTTACGTGGCGCACATTTCGTGAAAAGTTAATACATCAAGTGTTATTGTCTCGTGGTTTGGCTAAACTTATAATTTATTATCTTATACTTGTGAAATATTGATATTTTATTGGAAATTGAACTCTAAATCGACAATTTTATCTTACAAATCTGTCCAAATTTTATTGAAAATAAAACTCTAAACTAACTTTTTTGATCATATATAACTGGATGATATTATAAATTCTATCCAAATTTTTATAAATTATGACGCTAAATGTCGCTATCTCGTGGTCTGATTAGAAGTTTAGCTTTATATATTAGTTATATGATATGATATGGATGGCTCATTCATACATAAGAAAGAACATTTATACTTAAAGATTTTTAAAAAATGAAAAGATAATATCAATATAATTCATACTTAGTAGGTGTATGGGGAAATATCTACATAACGGAAATCATAATGGGCCGATATGGTATGACAGACCGACATACTATCTGAATTCGATTTACGGAGCTAGTACATTGTCAATGAATGATGAAAATATGTGTATATAATGTTGTTCTTTGTTAAAGAATGAACATTTTTGCATTTTAACAACAAATACTGACACTAGTTGATGGTTCGATCTTTGATGATTCAATAATGATCAAAATTGATTGATATCTATTTAAATTTATAAACTTTTGCTTGGAAATGGATTTGATGATTGCTCAAATTAAAAATTGGTTTGTATGAAAGTTCGTGACATGTTAGATAACCTAATTTCATTCCACTAATGTACTCATTCCACTCGAAAGTATAAGTAAAGGTGAAGTAAAAGATGGGTCATATTTACAAATTGAATTTAGTTCATTCCGATTCAACTACAATAAACCATATCCAAATGATGAATAAACAATATTATAGTTCAATCTTTCAAAGTGTGTGTAGACTCTCCTTATCCTCGTATTTATTGATGTTTCTAGCATGCATGAGTATCTAACTTTAACAACATAGTAATTAGCTTGTTAATTCAAGCATCAAAATCAAAATAAACATCATGAGATATTAAAACTTGTCTAGGCAAGACTAGTTATGGTTATGAATAGGTTCTCTATCCTTGGAGCGTGATAGAGAGTCCCACAAAAATGGAACACCCATGTTCTATGATTTGATTTTAGTATTTTTAACTTGATTTAGACATTAGTGAGTAGTGACTTGCGAGTGAGATGACTATAAAGAAAACTAGTCAATTGGAAATCAATTCAAAGTCAAAAAAGAATTTGGTCACACAAACTCATTCATCATTACAAATGATCCCACAAAGGAAGTTTTTGGGTAACAAATATTGTCTCATGCCCATTTACTAACGGATTTTCTGCTGTTGTTTGATTGTGTCTACCAAATATTTAGTGGTTGCATGCTGTCTAAATATTAGACTCATTGTTTTATTGAGGATATTTTGGTAGGATATATTTTTGGGGAATATTTGTTATTATTTTTTATATTGTTTCCTATTTTCTAGTAACCTAATTAAGGTAAATCTAGGAATTAGCATTGTATATATATATTTTGCCCCAATTAATGAAACATCAAGCTGTGAGTTTATACAATTCTTCATGGTATTGGAGCCTTGAATTTTTTTACAATCAACAATGGCCGGTGATGACTCTCCTCCTCCACCGCCACCTACAAAAATTGAAACAAATTCTCCTTTCTACCTTGGACCGCAAGATCGGCCCGGGGATTTCATTACCTCACAACGTCTCAAATTAGATAATTTTCATGATTGGTCTCATGCCGTGCGAATTGCCTTGTGTTCTCGCCGAAAGTTTGGTTTTCTTGATGGTAGTATCACCTCCTTTGAACCACCGTGTACGAAGGATGATTGGGTTACAATTCATTGTATGTTAGTTTCGTGGCTCATGAACACAATCGATCCCGAGGTAAAGTCTATGCTTTCACATTATGATGATGCTAAAAAATTATGGGACGATTTACATGAGCGTTTTTGTCTTGTTAATGGCCCTAGAATTCAACAGATTAAATCTGACATTAATCGTTGTGAGCAAACAAAAAAAATGAATGTGGCCGTATATTATAGCAAATTAGCTGTTTTGTGGGATGAATTAGACAAGCTTGAACCCTTAATTGCTTGTAAATGTGGAAAGTGCTCGTGTAATGTGGGTCGGCAACATGCTGATAGGCGTGATAGTGATAGACTCCAACAATTTTTGCTTGTGTTATATTCTGATTATTATGCTCCCCTTCGATCAGCCCTGCTCTCGCAAGATCCATTGCCGTCTTTGAACAGGGCGTACCAGCGAGTCTCACAGGACGAGAAAGTTCGAGGTTTCTCTCGTCAGAAAGACGAACCTTCCCCTGCTCTGGGCTTCGCTGTCCGTACAGGTGCAGGGAGGGGGCGTGGTGGTGGTTCTGATCGGCAGCCGCTGGTGTGTGATAAGTGTAAAAAGGTCGGACATGAAACCTCCAAGTGTTGGTCTGATAAGATATGCGCTTATTGTAAAAAGCGAGGCCACGAAGAAAATCGGTGCTACGATAAATATGGGTGGCCGGAAGGGACTGCCGGCAGTCAGGGGGGCAATCTCCGGCTGGTCGGGGTCGTGGGGGTCCAGTAAAGGCAATTGCGGTTACGGGTGGTGGCTTGAGCTCGGATGACACAAGTTCCTTTGCTTTGGGTCGGTTGTTTTCTAGTGAACAATGGAAGGCGATTACGAGATTGATGGGTAATGCTACAATTTCAGATAATCGTTTGAGTGGTAAGTTTGATGATACCTCTTGGATTATTGATACAGGAGCTACGCATCACGTAACAGGTGAAAAACATTGGCTATTTGACATAAAAAGCTTCGAGTGCCCGGTTGGTTTGCCTAATGGAGACACGGTGTCGGCGTCTCTTATTGGCTCTGTATGCTTATCGGACAAGATTACTCTCTCCGGAGTACTCTATGTCCCTAATTTGAGTTGTAACTTGATTTCTGTTTCATAACTCAATGATGACCTTAATTGTACTGTCCAATTTAACTCTTATATTTGTGCTATACAGGACCAAACGAAGGAGCTGATTGGAACGAGAACTAGGAGAGACGGATTGTATTACTTTAGCAAAACGGATTCGGTGCACCATGTGAGCGTTGCAAATTCAGAGTTGGAGTTGTGGCATCGTCGTATGGGTCATCCTTCAGAAAGAGTAGTTAAGTTGCTTCCCACAGTTAGTAATAAAGCTTGTTTAGATAAAGGATGTGAAGTATGTATGCGTGCTAAGCATCCTAGAAATAGTTTTCCTTTGAGTGACAATAAAGCATCTAGAATTTTTGAAAAATTTCATTGTGATTTGTGGGGTCCGTATAGACATGTTTCGTCTTGCGGGGCTCGTTATTTTTTGACAATAGTTGATGATTATTCTAGAGCCGTGTGGATTTATTTAATGAATGATAAGACAGAGGTTTTTCGTATGTTTTTTATGTTTGTTGCTATGGTAGAACGACAATTTTCCCAAACCATAAAAATTGTGCAAAGTGATAATGGTACGTAGTTTAATTGTTTGCGTGAATTTTTTGATAGTACGGGTATTATTTTTCAAACCTCTTGTGTGGGTACTCCGCAACAAAACGGGAGGGTTGAGAGAAAACATAAACATATTTTGTCAGTTGGGAGAGCTTTGAGATTCCAGGCCAAATTACCTTTTTTTTTTTGGGGTGAGTGTGTCCTTGCCGCGGCTCATCTAATTAACCGTACTCCTACCCCGTTGCTCCAAAATAAAACCCCATTTGAAATCCTCTTTGATAAACCCCCTATGTTTGATGCTATTCGTACTTTTGGTTGTCTATGCTTTGCACATAATCTGAAAACTAATGGGGATAAGTTTGCTAGTAGAAGTCGGAAGTGTGTTTTTGTGGGCTATCCTTTTGGGAAGAAAGGGTGGTGTTTGTATGATCTTGACTCTAAGGTGTTTTTTGTGTCTCGGGATGTCAAGTTCATTGAAGATGTGTTTCCATTTGCTACTCCGGAAGATGTTAACATAGAGCCTCATGTTTTTGATTCGGGGTATGATGTGCATGATGATTTTATTGAGTTTGAGGATTCTTGTATTGATGCGGTGAATAATGAGCAAGGGGTTGTATTTGAGGGTGGCATGAGGTCCGAAGCTGCCCAGCAAGATGAAGCCGCGGGCACGGGGTCGACAGCAGGTCAGCAGCATCAGGCCACTGCCTCCCCGCAGGTACAGCAGCTCTGCCAGTGGCCGAGCCTGCTACCAGCACTCGAGCAGAGCTGCTGCCTCCCTCCGGCAGCGACGACAACAGTAGTGCCGGGGAAGCAGCTCCTCTGTCGTTGGGGGCGCGGTTTTCGAGAAAAAAAATTCCAAATGTGCGCCATCGAGATTATGTAACTCACTCCGTTTTTGCTAACAATCCGTCTTCCTCTGCTCCGTACTCCAACACTCCTTCAGGTACTCCCTATCCTTTAGCACATTATATAAATTGTGACAAATTTTCTGTGAATTATTGTAAGTTTCTGGCAGCTATTGTTGGTGGACATGATCCGAAATCATTTAAAGAGGCCATGAAACATGAAGGTTGGAGGAAATCTATGCAAGAAGAAATAAGGGCTTTGGAAGATAACGGTACATGGACCTTAGAGCACCTTCCCCCTAGTAAATGTGCTCTAAGGAGTTAGTGGGTGTTTAAGACAAAATATTTGTCTAATGGTGATATTGAACGACTTAAATCTCGTTTGGTTGTTTTTGGTAATCATCAGCAGGAAGGCATAGATTATGGAGAAACTTTTGCTCCAGTTGCAAAGATGGCAACGGTTCGGGCTTTCCTTGCAATTGCAGCATCAAAGAACTGGGAACTTCATCAAATGGATGTGCATAATGCTTTCTTGCATGGTGATCTTGCTGAAGAGGTGTACATGAAATTACCTCTCGGGTTTGAAAGTGAAGATCCTACATTAGTGTGTCGCTTGAACAAGTCCTTGTATGGGTTGAAGCAAGCACTGAGGTGTTGGTTTGCAAAGCTAACTACGGCTTTGAAAGGGTACGGCTTCATTCAATCTTACTCTGATTATTCTCTTTTCACATATACTAAAGGCACCGTACAGATTAATGTCTTAGTATATGTTGATGATCTTATTATTTCTGCACTACTAGAAATAGGCAAAATAGCGACAGTTTACTTCTGACGGACGGTTTTTCCGTCGCAAAATTCAAAAATTACGACGGATTTTTTTCCCTCGCAACTTTACGACGGATTTAAATATCTACGACGAATATTCCGTAGTAATTTTGCGACGGAAATATTTTCCGTCGTAATTTTCTATTTACGACAGAATATTTCGTCGAAAATATATTTGCGACGGAATATTCCGTCGTAAATAGAAAATTACGAGGGAAAAATATTCCGTCGCAATATTATACGTTTTTTAAAAAAAAACCCAAATTGGGGACTAAACTGCTAAACCTAAAAAATCGAATTAGGAACAGAAGAAAGAGAAGGAGAGAGAAAGAGAGAGGGAAAGAGAAAAAGGGGCATCCTCCGTCGTCGGCCATCCTGATTCCGGCGCCGGTCGGCACCAATCTGCCGCCGACGAAGACCAAAACGAAAGGAGGACGAAAAGGAGAAAGAGAAAGAGGTCGAGCCTCCGTTTTCCGGCGACCCTCCGTTGACGCTCCTGGTTGTTGTCGGCGCCGCGTCTAGGTAAGTTAGTTTTTGTTTTTTGTTTTTTTTTTATTCGGTTTTTTTTAAAACACATTCAATTGTGCAGCCTTCCTTGACACCACAACCGCAGCCTCCCTTGACCACCGCAGCCTCTGGCCTCCTCCCTTCCCTCGCCGTGGCTGAAGCAGTTGGTAAGTTGTCCTTTCCCCAATTTTTTTTAAAATTTTTTTTAATAATAAACCCTTATTTATTTAATTTAATTATTTTTTTTAAATATTTTGTATGTAGGATTTGTACAATTTGTCAAAAAGAAGTGCAGATCTAAAGGTTAGTCACATTACAAACCCTAATATAATGTGTTTTAGTTTAGTTTAGTTACTTTTTTTTTGTGTAAGTATGTTAGTTTAGTTTAGTTTAGTTTTCATTTTAATGTGGTTTAATTTAGTTTAGTTTTACTAAAGTATATTAGATTAGTTTAATATTATGAAACTTTAGTTTAGTTTATTTTAATATAATGTGGTTTAATTTAGTTTAGTTTTACTAAAGTATATTAGATTAGTTTGATATTATGAAACTTTAGTTTAGTTTATTTTAATATAATGTGGTCTAATTTAGTTTAGTTTTACTAAAGTATATTAGATTAGTTTAATATTATGAAACTTTAGTTTAGTTTATTTTAATATAATGTGGTTTAATTTAGTTTAGTTTTACTAAAGTATATTAGATTAGTTTAATATTATGAAACTTTAGGTACGTTTTGTTTGTTTTGTTTAATATGATGTATGTTAGATTACTTTAGTTCATTATAATCTAGTTTAGTTTTGTTTAGTTTAATATAATGTTTCTTACTTAAGTTTAATTTTTTATAATGCATGTTACTATATTTAATATTATGATATGTTAGTTTAGTTTGGTTTTGTTTGGTTTGATTTGTTTATATTAATGTTAAGGTTTTATGATATGTTTGTTTATGTTAAGTTTAATTATGATATATTTGTATAATTTTTTGTATGTTAGTTTAGTTTTAATATCTTTAAAAAAATCATTTGCATAATCATATGCCTAGATACCCGTTCAAGGCATACACATTAGGAGTATGTCTTGAATAGTCCCCGGTTGGGACTGTCCTTGTACGTTTATTCTCACTTAGGTGGTGAATGTATTCCTTTGTTTTAATTCTAAGGAAGATCCTTGCTTGTCATTTCTCTACAATGTTCTCTAGGTACATATATAGGTGTTTCTAATCGCCTATATTGTGTACTCGGGGAACTGTAGGGAGATGCTGCCGGATTTTCCATAGAATTGAAATTCTGGCATACATTCACTAGTGAGATTGAACGTACAAGGATGGGTTAGGTTGGAGTGATAAGGACCCTTGGAAATCATTTCTCTTCTCATTTGCATTTCCATAAAAGTTTGATCTATAATGAATATATATTGTGCTTTATGACTAATGTGATTAATGGCATATGTGTTAGTTGTGTAGAACTTGTAATCATGAAACGAAAAGAACGTAGCTGGATGTACGAAAGGAAGGTTGGGAATTCTATTAATCCTGAGTTCTTGAAGAGGGTAGATGAATTCCTTAAATATGTGGAAGATCATCCCGAGAGTAGCAACCCGAATGAAGTTAGGTGTCCATGTTTTAAATGCAAAAACAAACGTCTCTGGGATCCAGATACGGTCAAACTTCATTTGTATCGCAGCGGTTTTTTACCTAATTACTACGAGTGGATGTGTCATGGGGAAGGGTTTCCAGGAACTCGTAGAAGGGAGTCAAATGAATATCGTGAAATGGTTTTGGATGCCTTTGGTCAGTCTCAAGATCAAGGCCATTCCGAAGAGCCGCCTGTTTCATTAGAGGAGGAGCCTAATGCACAAGCCAAGCCATTTTTTGATTTGTTAAGGGCTTCTGACCAACCGTTGTACGAAGGGAGTTCATTGTCTGTGTTAGAGATGGCTTCTAGAATCACTAGCCTAAAGTGTGAGTATAATTTGTCGCACAGATGTGTTGATGGATTTTCTTCTTTGGTTAATGAAGCGATTCCTAACAACAACCACATGGCCGAGACATTCTATGAGGTCAAGAAAATTGTTAAGGGGTTAGAGCTGCCCCATGAAAAGATTCATGCATGCCCGAAAGGATGTATGTTGTTTTGGAAAGATGATGCTCAATTATCTACATGTAGGGTGTGTGGCAGCGACCGATACAAGAAGACTTCTAAAGGTAGCTTAGTGCCTTTGAATGTTAGAAGAAAGAACGAGTCCATTTGCTTGAAAACTTGGAAAATAGGCATGGTTTTAGCCATATAGGCCAAATTTGGATGATTTTGGATGAGTGAGAGGGTTGAAAATTGACATATGTGCTTATTTCTCTTAATTTCTATCCTTAGGCACTTAAAAGCAATTGATATTGGAATGTTAGAAGAAAGAAACCTTACATTTTCTTGAAAACTTGGAAAATAGGCATGGTTTTAGCCATATAGGCCAAATTTGGATGATTTTGGATGAGTTAGTGTTGTAAATTGACTTATGTGCTTTTTTCTCTTAATTTCTCTCCTTAGGCACTTAAAAGCAATTGATATTGGAATGTTAGAAGAAAGAACGAGTCCATTTGCTTGAAAACTTAGAAAATAGGCATGGTTTTAGCCATATAGGCCAAATTTGGATGATTTTGGATGAGTTAGGGTCGATATTTGACATATGTGCTTATTTATCTTAATTTCTATCCTTAGGCACTTAAAAGCAATTGATATTGGAATGTTAGAAGAAAGAACGAGTCCATTTGATTGAAAACTTAGAAAATAGGCATGGTTTTAGCCACATAGGCCAAATTTGGATGATTTTGGATGAGTGAGGGTTGAAAATTGACTTATGTGCTTAATTTTCTTAATTTCTATCCTTAGGCACCTAAAATTATGCGATATAACTCCATATTGTTGGTTGTTTTTTTAACAATATTTTTTTTTATCTTCAATATTTTGTAGGACACCTACCAGAAGAAGCTCGAAGAAACAAGGAGTTAGGGGATTCAGAAGAGTCCCAATGAGTTGTACTGGGAGTCGGTGGGTGGGCGCAATAAGAAGGGGCGTGTGAAGGGACTTGGCCAAAGTGCAGAGCTCTACTATGGCAAACAGGGTCGAGGTTCCCGTTCTTCACAGCAATACACGCCGTCTGTCATTTCTCAAATGCAAGACCAGATGGAACACAGGATGCAAACTCTCCAAACTCAAATGGAAGCCCGAATGGCTGAAATGGAGAAGAGATACAAGGAGAGTTTCAATGAGATGATGAGTCGTCTCAACAACAACGACTCATGTTCCACCATTCATCCTCAGCATCGAGACCCTAGGAACGACCCGGGTGGTGGTGGAGCAGGCCAGGGTTTCCAGGCGATTGCGTAGCTTAGCTTTAGTCTAGCATAGAATCACTCTAACCTAGCTTTTGTTTGGTATAGATACCAAAATGTGGACTATCTTTTGTACTAGGACATAATTATAATATATATATGTACATAACCCTAATTTCGTAGGTCGGTAATTAATTTTTTTAAAACAACAATTTTAGGACTCAATATTTAGTTTTTTTTTTGTCGATTTATCATTAAAAAAAATTCAGGTTTGAAAATGCAGAAAATTACTAAAATTTGTTTTGGGCTGGAAATACAATTTGCGACGGAATATTTCGTCGTAATTTACATATTTGCGACGGAATTTTCCCTCGCAAAATATAATTTGCAACGGAATTTTTCCTCGCAAAATATAATTTGCGACGGAATTTTCCCTCGCAAAATATAATTTGCGACGGAATTTTCCCTCGCAAAATATTATTTGCGACGGAATTTTCCCTCGCAAAATATAATTTACGACGAAATTTTCCGTCGTAAATATATACATTGCGACGGAATTTTCCGTCGTAAATAATATTTTGCGAGGGAAAATTCCGTCGTAAATAATATTTTGCGAGGGAAAATTCCGTCGTAAATAATATTTTGCGAGGGAATTTTCCGTCGTAAATTATATTTTGCGAGGGAAAATTCCGTCGCAAATTATATTTTGCGAGGGAAAATTCCGTCGCAATCTAGCTTTGCGACGGAACTTTTTCCGTCGGAAGTTTGCGACGGAACTTCATCAAAGGCCAATTTTAAGTCCGACGATATTATTTCCGTCGTAAAGTTGGTTTACGACGGAATTTCCGTCGTAAAATGGCCATTTTCCTACAAAGGGTTTTCCGACAACAATTTACGACGGAATTCCGTCGTAAATCAACTTTACGACGGAATTTACATAGTTTACGACGAACTTTTTCCGTCGTAATTTTGCTGTTTTCTTGTAGTGCTGGTAATCATTCCGCTGCACTTGTTGGTTACAAGGATTATCTCAGTGATTGTTTCAAGATGAAGGATCTAGGTCCTTTAAAATATTTTTTTGGGTATAGAGGTGGCTCGTAGTGCTTCCGGTTTATTTTTATGTCAACGGAAATATACGTTGGATATCATTTCTGAAGCAGGTTTGTTAGGGGCTAAGCCAAGTGGTTTTCCCATGGAGCAAAACCACAAGCTTGGTCGTGCCACAGGTGAGTTTCTTGCGGATCCGGAAACATATCGTAGATTGGTTGGTCGTTTGATTTACCTAGGGGTAACTAGACCGGATCTTGCATATTCTGTTCATATTTTGTCTCAGTTCATGCAAGCGCCACGCATTGAGCATTGGGAAGCAACTCTTCGTGTTGTTCGTTATTTGAAAGGTACTCCAGGTCAGGGTATCTTGTTGAGTGCTACTAGTGATCTCACTTTAGAAGGTTGGTGTGATTCGGATTGGGCGGCTTGTCCACTAACTCGTCGCTCTGTCACAGGTTGGTTGGTGTTTTTAGGACATTCGCCTATTTCTTGGAAGACCAAAAAGCAACCAACTGTGGCGACATCTTCTTGTGATGCCGAGTACAGGGCCATGTATGCAACCACTTGTGAGCTCAAGTGGCTTAAGGGTTTGTTGTTGAGTTTAGGTGTTCATCACTCTAAGGCAATCAAGTTGTTCTGTGATAGTCAATCTGCCTTGCACATTGCAAAGAATCCGGTTTTTCATGAAAGGACCAAACATATTGAAGTCGATTGTCACTTTGTTCGTGATGCGATTATTGATGGCTTGATTTCTCCTTCTTATGTGCCTACTACTACTCAATTGGCCGACATTTTCACGAAGGCCCTTGGAAAGTCGCAGTTTGACCATGTTTTGTCTAAGTTGGGCACTTATGATCCTAGTGCTCCAACTTGAGGGGGGGTATTGAGGATATTTTGGTAGGATATATTTTTGGGGAATATTTGTTATTATCTTTTATATTGTTTCCTATTTTCTAGTAACCTAATTAAGGTAAATCTAGGAATTAGCATTGTATATATATATATATATATATATTTTGCTCCAATTAATGAAACATCAAGCTGTGAGTTTATACAATTCTTCATTGTTTTAATTAATCAGTATTTATGTGAATATTTGGACATGCGGTATTGCCCGAGACACACATTAATTTGTTTCCTCTTTGACTAAAGCCTTAAAAAATCTTGATCACTTGACCTTATTTTTGCTGAACTAAAATTAATATTTTTGCTAACCTGGAATTTTTCCTCTTTTTTTTTTTTTTTTTTTTTTTTTTTTTTTTTTTTTTACGGTAAACTACGCGGAGGGGCCCCATCCTATCACAGAAATGGGGCTGTGAGGAGTCGAACCCCCATCACATTGGGGGGGGGGATGGAGGGACCAACCATCCCCTCACTCCTCATATACTACCTCTATTTGTTACAAAGTATGTTACAGTGGTATTATGGTGCAACTAAATAGATCTAAATGAATTGAAGGAATTGAAGTACTAGCATCCAATCGATTTTATAGTCACTTAGTCATCGAGTAATTCTTTGACTAACTTGATAGAGAAAATTTCAAACATTAACCATCAAGTGGAAAAAAGGACTCCACTATTTAGAAATAAAGATCACTAAAGATGATTTTACTAAGAAGATAAAAAGCACATAATCTTGAGGGAAGGTTAGTAATTTCTTTTTTAATTTTTGGAGTTTCAATTATGCTATTCACATCCAATCAATAGAGAAAAGTTATATTTTTTCACATTCAAATTTTGAGGTCTAGTTTCTAATGACTTATTAGGTCAATCCCTTATTAAAATTCTAACACAATTAATAATATACACACCATGACACCAACAATTTTTTTTTTTTTTTTTGGACAACAATCTATAAGGTAGCCGATTTTATAAATAGCAATAAGAAGAATAAATCAAAGTGTAATTTGATAAGCAAAGTTATATTCTAATATAATGTCTATATTAATTCAATATCATCCTCAACCATCGATCCAATACAAGCTTCCAAACAGTAATAGTTAATACTGAGTAATGAAAAACTGTGAAGAAAAAGAGACCAGGCGACTACCACGTCTACCAGTCTACCACATACGGGATTTAACATTAATTGTTTATCCTACAATTTTTATTTTTAATTTATTATTTATTTTTTTTAACAACGTTTCTCTTAGAAATTTAGATGTAAACATCTTCACGATTTACAAAACGGGCCTAAGGATTAAGAACACTAAGTCCTTGTTGGCTCATTATGCTTGATGTCGGCTACTATCTTTGGGTAGTATTCCATAAAGTCAATTTTTCTCAGGTTGACTTGCTTGTTCCTTAAAATTTGACATGCACATTTCAAAGATGTCATAAGCTAGCTACATAGTCATCATATACTTGTCTTTTAAACCACATATAGTTGAACAATAAAACTTAGCTTGTAGTTTGTTGGCCAACATCTTGATGAAGTATTAGAGACAAATTCCTAGTTACAATCACAAAAATCATTGTCCTTTTACTCGGTTCTTGGTGTCCTCCAAAAAGCCTTCTAGTTAATTAGTTTATCAACATCTTTTTATCCGATCATCACTAAAACCTTTCAAAGGGTAAAAAAAGGGGAACGCATAGAAGAAAATATAAACTAATTAACACCAATCTATAGATATATAAATGACTTTATTTGCTTCTTATTTCACCAATGTAGTGAAAAGTGTATCATTAGGATCCACTATAAGCATACCAATGAAAAGCTTAATGATCATAATCTATCGGTAAAACATAGAGGGTAAATGTGGTGTATCTGTGTTTTATTATAGATATACGAAGTAATAAAGTGTCAGGCCGTGCCAATCATTGACAAAAAAAGAATTTTTTTTTACTATATCTACATATATTTACTCTTGGTGTTCCACTATAACGATTGCAAACACACTATGCCAAAATTTATCATTGAATCTTAATAATAGATAGAGTGATACTAACCAAGATTTACCTTTCACATTTTTATTAGAATTTTTTTTCTTGGAGAATTTTAAATTTGAATTAATCAATCTTGTGCTTCAAAAACTGGGATCATCAACTAAATTATAACTTTATGTGTGTACCATATAATAAAATCACAAAGAATCTATTGTAAAGGCAATGAGGGATATGGCAAAAAGTAGCTTCATTCAAGGAATATGGCAATGTGCAACCATAATTGTGTCAAACAAAGCAATTTCAGTAGTTACTCCTAAGGGACCCCTTATTCGTTATCCCCCTATTTATTTCAGTAGTTAAAGTGATATAATGACGTTATAGTTGGGTTTAATGGGGGTTTGGTAGTAATCACAACATCTTAAAATCTTTTGTGGTAGTAATTCACAACTTTTTTAATTTGCGGTAGTAATTTACAAAGTATTAACTTGCGATAGTAATTGGCAAATTTTCCTTAAGTTATTGATTGATTATTTCTTTTAGCTTAGTCATTGCAAACATGTAACTTTATCCCGATTTCTCTCTTCCTTTAGGCTATAATTAGCTTGGCCCAACTCACTTAAAAGATCGTCTTATTATCCCGAGTCGAGGAATTCGTCAAGGGGACCCCTTATTCGTTATCCCCCTATTTATTTGTGATGTGTATGGAACATTTCTATCAGGTGATTGAGGAATCGATTGCTAATAAATGGTGGAAACCGATACGTGCTAGTCACGATGGTTAGATGCTTTCAAACTTATTTTTTGCGGATGATTTGATACTCTTTGCCGAAGAAAGTGTTGAACAAGCACAAATAGTGCAATGTTGCATTGAGAGGTTTTGTCGTGCTTCTGGACAGAAAGTTAGTTTACCAAAGTCTCGTGTCTACTTCTCTGCCAATGTGAGCCCTGAGTAGCAAAGTGAGATAAGTGCAGCTCTTCATATGGAAGCCACGGATGATCTATGCATGTATTTGGGTATGCCTACCCTCACAAGCCGTGTCACCAAAGATACTTTCCAACATCTATGTGAGAAAATAGACAGGAGACTTGCAGGTTGGAAGACTAAATAACTATCTATATGGAGGGAAGGCTTATTCTTGCCAAGTCCACAATCTCTACTTGACCGCTTTACTCGAAGCAATTCACTAAGATCCCAAGATTTATATGTGAAGAAATAGACAAGAAAATTCGAAAGTTTATTTAGGGAGGGAATGATGAAAAACGTGGGATTCATCTGAAGGAGTTATGTCTTCGATAAGTGCAATTACTAGATATATTAAGGATCACGATTATGGAGATAATTAGTTCATTCTATAGGGTCGTCAATGTTTGGTGCTAGATATGACAATTGATCTTTGGGATAGCTTAATGGCCCAAAGCCTTATAGAGTGGATCCTACAAGGTCACACATAAGACTATGGGGTTAAACAAGTTAGTGGCCCATTATTGGGCCTCATGAGATCATGACATACCATGTTGATAATTGGGCTTGGATAGTTAGAAGAGTCTAATTAATGGGTTTTGGACTTGACATGGTTTTATTTCTAGATATAATCTATAAATATAAACCATGCCTAGGGTTGCATGACATAACAATTGACATACAGTGAATTTTCACACAAGCAACCAAGCTTCCCCAAAACCCTAACTCTCTCTCTCTCTACTCGGCCCTCTCTCTCTCCTCCCTGTCCGTACGGCCCTCCCCCTTGGGTAATCTTCGTTGAAGGTTGATTGAAGTGTTCATTCACAACTAACTAGCATTAGTGGAGCTTTAATCCGTGCTCGTGGACTAAGTAGAGGAATCACACGTGGGGTTCTTGTTCTCCTTATTGTTCTTGTTCGATCACTTGTGGAATCACGCTTCAAAGGTATAATTATTACTTCTTTATGTGTTATGCATGAGATCCTTGGTTTAGGTGCTTTATGAATATGATTCATATATTTTCCGCAATTTAGTACCTATAATCTCCTACATCATCTCCTTTCTTGGGAGGTTTTGCAACATCCTAAAGAGAAAGGTGGGGTAGGAATAATTTTCTCGGCGAAATAAGCAAATGCGGATTTCTCACTAAGTTGGATGGGAATGCTTTTGGAACCCAACGCTCTTTGGTATTGGGTTTTAAGAGAATAACATGGTAAAGGTCGGTGTGATGTCGACATGTTTGAACCTAAAGCGGGGATGTCGAATGTTTGGAGTGGCATTACGGAGAACGCTAAAGTATTGAATGAAGGGATAAAACTGCAATTGCTAATGGTTCAAAGACCTTATTTTGGGACCATAAGTGGGCAACGGATATTCCTCTTAGCAATCTTGCTACAACACATGTGCCGATGGAGTTGGAAGGTGATACTGTTGAGGAAACGTGGGAGGAGGGTTGTAGGGAATAATTTCAAGCCTTTAAAATCCCACTAGCTCGAACCCCACTGTGATCATACACTAAAGTACGGTGGCGTCCAAAAGGGAAGAAGATAGAGCAAAAGAGTCGCCAACAAGTTTTTAAGGAACTTGTAAACCGTTCATAGGATGAAGGTTACACCCCTTAACGATCCAAGAGATCGTCAACTCCATAAGGTCATGAACCAAATAAGGGTTCGGGGATGATGGTACAAATCCAACCTAAAAGAGATTGAACCTGCCCTAATAATAGGCCTCTACTTTATTCTGCTCGTATTCATGTGCGCTTTCTGATTAACATACAATCAATAGGATTAACCCTAAACCTGTTTAATCTATGTTGGTTGAATATTAATGCACAAATAAACTATTATTGGCGATCACTTGAATTATAATCACAATTAACCCTAAACAAGATTATTAATTATCTTATTAAGCGTGATTGCAAATACCAATTCCCTTTAACATACAATAAAGGTGATCAAGCAATAAATAATAAACATCAAGCAACATAATAAATAATCAACATCATTAATAATAATAATAATAATCATAATCATGTTAAAGCATAGCAAGATCCTAGGCATGATACTAACAAGATTAATGACAAACCCTAGCATGTCACTAAGCAATAAAAATCAAAGTTTTAGCCCTAATATGATACTAACATGAATTAATATTAGGAAGAATATAGGAAGCATCGTACTTTTAATCATACTTGATATTAAAGTTACCCTAGACATGATACTAGGAATCAAAACAACAATCTAAGCATGATTTCTACATCATAATATCAATTAAACCATTAAAGCACTTACTTGGATGCCTCGTACCTCTTTCTAATAACAAAATACACGCGTTAGTAACTTCAAGGAAAATAATAATCAAAACAATTAAATTAAATAATTGAAAGAGAGATTTGGGACCAAACCCTCAGAAATTAAAACCTTTCACGTCTAGGGCGAAGGCAACTTCGAATATAGCTAGGTGTTTCTAGATCTTGTGAATGCGGAATTTTGTATTAAAAAGCAAAGTTTAGAAAAGAAAGAATGAAAAGAATTCTAATGAAAGAGACGAATGAATGAATAATGAATGAAAAGAATTGATGAATGATTTGTGAATGAGGAGAATGAATGAAGAAGAGAATTGGTGATTCTTCGTGAATGGTGAGAATTGATGATGGTTGAAAGAGATGAATAATTTGTGAAAGAGAAGAGTTAATTAAAACTTAAGAATAAAGAGAATTCGTGAATGAAGAAGAGAACTGATGATTCTTGGTGATTGGTGAGAATTGATGAATGAAAACGGAGTTTTTGATACGATATTTATAGAGAAAATCATCCAAAAAAGATAATTTATCAAAACAGAGTCTGAAGATCGCAAAACCATCTTGGCGCCAGCCCTGGCTAATTGGCGCCAGGACCAGTGGCTAGCGCCAGGCGCCAATGCTGGCGTCTGGCGCCAATGCCGATTCCAGGCGCCAAGGCCTGGGGTTGGACGCCAAACTGACTTTTAACACGTTTTCGAAAAATCTGATAAAATTCCCGTACTGGAAGATAAAATAATATAATTTCCATCAAAAATGCTATTTGATCTTGATTAAAACTCTGAAGAGTCCTAATTGAATTAAGAATGATAAGACCTTCTAGAATGTTCTAGAAGACTAAAACCATTCCTAATTTCATTAGGAATGATAAATTATATTAGGCCCTCCCCTAGATCATAGAGCCGTACATAAAGCTCAAATTGGGCCCAGTTTAGTAAATTAGCCATAATTTCCTCAATATTCATCGGAATTGGGCTTATAATATATCGTTGGAAAGGTCTTTGCAAGCCCCATCCAACTACACCACTATTGGACCCATATCATGGACCAACCAAACTGGATTGGCTGTTTTCTTAAAATAAAGTTTTCAAAATCAGGGAGAAGAGAAAAGAAATAAAACTTTCCGCAACACTAGACCTTTCCACACTTTCGTTTCATTCGATTATGATTCGACGTGAAAGGTACTCATCACTGGGTTTGGTTTTGGGGAGACACAAATGGGTGTCTACAAGGGTGTAGGTTGGAGATGGAATATTTTCGCTCCATTTCTTGATCTGAACACCCTTAAAATAATTCAGAGCTATGAAGTGAGATCGGATCCTAGTCATCAACATCATGAAGCATCACACTGATGTTTTAGATGAGGACTGCTGGGATGTAATCTGGGCAGCCCCGGTTCAACAACGAATAAGAGCCTTCTTATGGCTGGCGTTCCATGACCGTATCCTTAGCAACCTCAATCGATACAAGAGTAAACTTACAGACAATCCCAAGTGCTATATTTGTGGGGCTGAAGAAGAGTCTACCCTCCATATTTTAAGGGACTGTCCAGCAGCGAGGGTGGTGTAATGAGGGTAGGTGGTGTGGCGAAAGACGGCTAATGAAAGCATCATGAACAAATTCTGCCAAGGTAGCTTGAAGGAGTGGATCACAGAGAATGCTAGAAAGTTAGACCAAATTAATGATGATTTGTGGGCTACCTATTTTTACATTTGTGTATGGTGGATTTGAGGTGGAGGAATTGCTACGTGTTTAATAGACGAGATGAGATGCCGATTGACTTTGTAGCCTTCCTCCAAGTGAGATATGATGAAGCTCAAAGGGCGATTTGGGATGCAACAGGTGATACAAACTCACACAAGAAATACAGAGTTCCAGCCAACATCACTTGGCGCGCTCCCCCCTATGGCTGGTATGTGATGAATTGTGACAGTGCAGCAAAAGGTAATCCAGGTCCGGAAGGTGGTGGAGCAATAATTAGAGACTACACGGGTAATTTGATCACTTCATTTGTTTCCGGTTTTGGCTACTGCTATGCTTTTAGAGCAGAGGTTCTTGCGCTCACTAGAGGACTTGAAATAGCTCGCAATTTACAAATTGAAAAGTTGGAAGTCCAAATGGACAATGCAGCCTTGTAGTGCAAGCTCTTATGAAGAACAATGTAGTGCGAGGGGAATGTGTGCAAGATATCATGTACTGCCAGAAGCTTATAGAGGACGATCGATGGGAAGTTAAAGTCATACATGTCTATCGGGAAGGCAACTGTGCGGCGGATTGGCTGGCTAACCGCGGAGTCGTTCATGACTCTCAATTAGTATTTTTTTAATAATGCTCCAGCGGAGCTTGGTTGCATTTTAAAAGAGGATCTTAGGGGCGTGGCTATGCCTCGTCTAATTCTTCTCCCTAGTTAGTTGAGTAGTTGTTTTTCTTCTGTTTTTTTTCTCTCGATCTTTGTATCTTCATTTGGATAAAAAAAAATAAAATAAAAAATAAAAGAATGAGACGATTCATAGACTTAATTTGTTACCAGTCTTATATGCACGATTGTCTCATGCGGTTTGTGTTCGTTAATTTTAAAATTTGATTATTTAATATCAATGCCACAACAATACCTCCAAATTCTAAAAATTAATATAATCAAAGAATAATGTTAAGTCAAAGAATATATTCATGCTGACTAATTAAACGCTTAGAAGCTCTTCACCAAAAAATAAAAATTAAAAATAAAAAATTAAACGCTTAGAAGCTAAATTCTCAAATACCTCCAAAAGATCAAATAGGAAAATGTAAACTTAAAAGTAGTTTGAGATACATTAAAACTTCTTCATTCATAAAAAAAAAAAAAAAAAAAAAAAAAAAAAAAAAAAAAAAAACTAGCTAGCAACCTACAAAACTTTATACGAAGTATATATTTTCGTCTTTTTTGTGACTTAATTAATTGAATATGATTTAAATTTTGTGACTTAATTAATATTAGGACACTTACTTGCTTTAATTTTCCCTTAAGTTTTCTATATGATTTATTTCTTTACATTGAGTGTTTATATACTACTTATATGTAATATTATGTACTCCTATTATAATAATCTCATTTACTTGCTTAAATTTGTGGATACACCACTTTATATAGGGATCAATTTACGGTAATTCAAACTTGTGTGTGTAATGAGAAGAAAGATATAGAATTTGTTTTTTAATTTGCTAATTACTCCAATAATAAAATAAGAAAAAAAAAAAAAAAAAAAAAGAAATACGTTACATCTTTTACGTTAGGAATGCTACAATGAATATGAAACTAAATAGAAAAAACAAAAACATTAGTACAATATTTATATTTTTTTTTTAAAAAAAAGGAAAATTACAACATCAATCATCATATCCTTAATTATAGAACCTCATGCAAGCAGGGAAGGTGTTTGGATTTTTTGGAAAAGTGGTGTTGATCTTCTTTTCTTTTTGGATAAAGGAAATCTTTTTCATGGTCTTTTTCATTTTCGTAATGATACCCCGGAGGTTGTCATTACGGGAATGCATGCATCGAGTATTCCCAAAGAAAGGCGTGTTGATTGGCAAAATATGAAAGACTCTATTCCTCCAGAGGAGACCCCTTGGCTTCTTTTGGGTGATCTCAATGAAGTAACAAATCAAGCTGAAAAATCGGGTGGTAGGGCTTTTCGACAAAGTCAATGCAAAGAGTTCAAAGCTTTCACTGATAAGGTGGGTATGATTGATTTGGGTTTCAATGGTGCTCCGTTTACTTGGACAAATGCTAGAAAGGATGGAGCTCTCATAAGACAAAGATTGGATCGGGCTCTTTCTAACATGTCTTGGCTTGATTTTTTCCCCCACACCAAGGTATTTCATCTCACCCATACCAACTATTCTGATCATTGCCCCTTATTAGCAGATATGACTAACCCTTGTGTTAAGGGTCCTTTTCCTATGAGGTGTAAAGAGGTCTGGATTGAGCATCCTGATTTTCCTCAATTTTTTGTTAATAATTGGAGTTCCGCTAATAATAATTTTTTGGATGGACTAAGCAATTTTAATAAAAATATCACTTATTGGAACTCTAATATTTTCGGCTGCTTAAAAAAAGAGAAAAAGAAAATTTTAGCTCGTTTGGATGGCATTCAATATTATCTTTCTTATCATAATTCTGTTTTCCTAACTAGACTAGAGAAAGATTTGCTAGCAGATTTGGAAAATATTCATAAAAGAGAAAGAATAATATGGGCACAAAAAGCGGGTATTAATTGGCGGAAATATGCTGATCATAACACGAAATATTTCCATATTTTAGCCAAAATAAAAAATAGTCAAGGAAAGATTTTAGCTTTAAAAGATAATAATGATATTTGGATAAAAGATTGTGGTGAGTTAAAAAATATGGCAACGAATTATTTTAAGGATATTTCTCAATCTCGCTTAAAATCTTTTGTTTCTAATCTAAATTTTGAGTCTGTTTGTAGTCTCACTGAGGCTAATAGGGTTGGTATGTCTCGATTTCCTTCTTTTGATGAGGTTAAGGAGTGCATGTTTAGTATGAATCTAATGAAATGTCCTGGTCCAGATGGAGTGCAACCAAAATTTTATCAACATTTCTGGTCGGACTTAGTTAATTCAATATATGGCTTTGTTAAAAATTGTTTCGAGACTTGTGAGTTACCAGGAGAGGTTAATCATTCTTATATAGCCTTGATCCCAAAGTTAGAAAACCCCTCTAAAATCTCTAAGTTCAGACCAATTGGGTTGTGTAACACAAGTTATAAGTTGATTACCAAGCTCATTTCTAACAGGGTTAAGCCTTTTCTCTCAAAAATAATTAATCCTCTACAATCAAGCTTTATCCCAGGACGTGGAATTGAGGATAATGTTATAGTGCTTAAGGAGATTGCTCATATTTTTAAAAAGGCGAAAAAAGGAAAGAACATTTGTGCTTTAAAACTTGATCTCACCAAGGCTTACGATAGCTTAGAATGGCCTTTCATAGAGGATACTTTGAGATTTTTTGGTTTTCCACCCAATCTTAGCAAATTAATCTTGAATTGCATTTGTTCTCCTAAGATTGCCGTCTTGTGGAATGGTGAAATATGTGATTTTTTTTACTCCCACTCGTGGTATTAGGCAAGGTGATCCCTTGTCTTCATATATTTTTATTTTGTGTCTTGAGAGGCTCTCAATAATGATTGAGAATCAGGTTCAAAGTGGTCTTTGGAAGCCTATTAGAATCACTCCTTCAATTTTCATGTCTCACATTTTTTATGCGGATGATGTGTTCTTATTTGGGAATTCTTCCACAGATAATGTTGTAGAAATGATGAGCATTCTTAATAAATTTGGAGATTTATCAGGTTTGAGAATTAATAATAGTAAATCTTCAATAATCTTTCCTGATAAAATGAATCATGCTGTGAGAACTAGTACTGCAGCTTGTTTTGGGTTCATACACTCCACTTCTTTTGGAAAATATTTGGGGATAGAAATCAGTCCAAATAAGCTTAAACCTTCTCATTATTTTGGTCTTTTGGACAAAACCATGGATAGGATTAGAGGATGGCAGGCCAAGCTTTTGAATCTAGCTGGTAGATGTACTTTGATAAAATCAGTTTTAAATTCCTATCCAGTTTATCATATGCAAACCAATCTCATTCCTTTTTCAGTATTGGATAAGCTTGAGAAAAGATGTAGGAAATTCCTTTGGAATAAGGTTGATAATATCCATTATAGACCTAGATTGAGATGGAAGTTTGTTACCATGCCTCTTGCTGCAGGGGGATTAGGAATTCGAAGATGAAGGGAGTGGAATTTATTTTTTATGGCCAAACTTGGGTGGACTTTATTGAACAATTCTTCCAAGCTTTGGGTTAGGATTTTTAATGAAAAATACTTGAAAAATTCTGCTTTCTTTGATTGTTCCCCTAAGACTTCTCACTCTCAAATTTGGAGAGATATACTTAAGGGTAGAAGTCTTCTTGCCTCGGGTTTGAAATTTGGGATTGGAGATGGGGCTACCACTTCTTTATGGTTTCATCATTGGGTGGGGCAATCTCCTATTCATCTCGTTATTGATTCTGAAATTCCCCCTAATAAGGCGCATTGGTTTGTGAAAGACATCATAAGAAATGGGGATTGGTATATTGATGACATTAAGCATCTACTTCCTCTTTCCTTAATTTCTGAAATCCTTGCTACCCCTATTTCTAAGTATTCCAACTGTGAAGATTTTATTCATTGGCCGGCTTCTAAATCAGGGGAGTTTACTATAAAATCTGCTTATCACTCTCTAACTTCCCCCTCTTATTCTAATTTTTCCTATTTTAATTCATGGAAATTAATTTGGAAAATTAGTGTGCCTGCTAAGTATAACATGTTACTTTGGAATATCATGCATTCGATCCTGCCAGTAGCCGAGAAACTAGCTTTAATTATTCCTATTATTTCGCCAACATGTGCTAGATGCAACCTTTATCCTGAATCGCATTTGCATTTATTTAGAGACTGTTTTTCATCTTCAATATTATGGAAGGATATTTTTGCTAAAATCCATTTGCCAACTAATTTTAGTTTTCAAAATTTTTATGCTTTAATTTGGATTGGATGGATTGGTTGAAATTTAATCTTGATTTGGATAGTCATTGGAGAATGACTTTCACTATTGCACTTTGGCATATTTGGAAGAATAGAAATATTGCTGTTTTTGATCTCAAAATGTTCAATTCAAGGGTGGTATTTAGTAAATTCATTATAGATTATCAGTGTACTAACCACATCTTGGCTAAAGTTTCTGATATGCCAAGCAGTTCGAGGACCCTAAAAACTTGGAGCCCTCCTCCTCAAGGATGGGTTAAAGTCAACATCGATGGTGCTTTGGTTTCAATCAATGTGGCTGCTGGAGGTGGAGTTGTTAGAAAGGATGATGGCACTTGGATTATGGGCTTTTCAAGTAAGTATAATGCTGTATCCGCCTTTGCTTCAGAATTGCTTGCGGTTAGAGAAGGTTTAGCTATGGTTAAGAGGTTGCAGATGAAGGAAGTAGAGCTGGAAGTTGATGCTTTATCTCTGCGAGTCATGCTCAAATCTGCTGGAAATAATATTCATCGTGAACTTGCCGCTGTAATCAAAGATATTGAAGAGATCATCAAGTACTTTGATGTTTTTGACATTACTCATGTTCAAAGAGAGCAAAATGCAGTAGCTCACGAATTAGCAGTCATTGGGCTTGAGATGAGCATTGGTCACACTCTTCACATGGTGTGCCCTGAGAAAATCAGACCCATATATGAGGAAGAGAAGGCAGCAATAGCAGCTGCTGCTGCTGCAGTTGGGAATGAAGAGTAGTCTTCTGTCCTTCAAGCTCTATATTAATTATAAGTTCTGTATCTGTCGTTTGTATGTCTATGAACCTTTTTATGCTTTTCGGAGGTGCACTACTAATCTTATAGGTAGAATGATCTCTGATTTTGTTAAGATGCTGTTGAGTTCATGTAATTTAGCTACTAGGCAGGCCTCTACTTTTGTTAGCGGAATGAGGCTGCTTGCTTCTAATTATGCTGTAAAACTTTTTAATTAGTTAATATATTCGTCTTTTGTGTGTTAAAAAAAAAATCATCATATCCTTGAAAACTTTATTCAACAACAACAACAAAAAACACATAAAAACTGAGCAGGCGAAACTCCAACAAGTTAGTTAATCTCATCTCTATGTTGAAATACAAAGGCAGCTCGAAGACAGTTGCGTTCAGGACAATAAATTTCATAACCATTATCTTTGATGATAAGATTGATGAGCGTCTTGACAAAAGAAGCCGGATGAAGGGCACGAATGTCTTCATCAATCCCTTGATGCTCAAACGATATCAACCAGTCACCGTCAAGATCTTTAACAGTCATCGTCTTCCACCAGTCGAAAGCTTCGGAGTAGTAAGTAATCTGGTACTTTTTGGAGTGGCTCCACAAGGGAATGTAGCCCGTGCAGCTAGAGCTTTCTGATTGTCCTGGCTCAATGTTGCCGCTCCTGCCTAAGTACGGGTTGTCGTATCTTATTTTGTGGCTACTGTTGTTGCTCACTTTGCTTATGTACACCCACCCGTAGTTTGCAAACACTGACTTGAGCTCGTCGTCTGAGAGATCTTGCCTGAAATCTGGTGGAAGTTCATGTCCTTCACACTTTCTTTCACCCAATATCATCTCTCCGGTTGACATTATTATTATTATTAGGAATATTTGGATTTATACTCATTCTGGCTTATTCATGTTTATATATATATATATATATATACTATGAACCCATTGGTGTTAAACAATTATAGTTGAAACTATTTACTCGTTAGAGATTGTGTCTTTATTACGAAGGATTAGGTTTATTTAATTACATCACTAAATATTAATATTGGGTATTTTTCACATAATTAATTTTTACTAAGCAAAAAATAGTCTATTTCAAAATGAAATTATTTGTTCACATCACTAAATATTAATAGTCTATTTTCCCAATATGTATATAATACTAAAGTAGCAATCGCTAACATCATCGCTCTCTCCAAGATGTACACGTGTTGTTTTCTCATGAATAATCTTCCTGCCTAAATACACTGATGATGTCATTATTTTTTTAATTTTTTTTTTATTGTGATATTAAATTATCTTTATAGATGATATTAAATTTTTTAAATTTAAAGATTTTGAATTTTGATGAGGATTTTAATTGTTGGTGTGTTTGAATTGAATTGTGATCTTTACCTTGTCAAAAAAAAAAAAAAATAATAATAAAAAATTGTGATCTTTAAACTAGATGATAAAAAAAAAACTGTATGTTATTCCCTAAACCAGCGAATACCAAATTGAAGGTTATTAGTTTTTTTTAACATATATTAAGGTTATTAGTATGAGTTATAATTGAAGCGACTTTACAAGGTATTAGTTATTTGATGATTTGGATCTCTCAAATCAACAAGATTATTTTTCCTTAAAAAAAAAAAAAAAAAAAAATCAAAAAATCAACAAGAATATTTAATTGGGAAAACTTTGATTTTGATTTTTTCAAAACAAAAACATTTCAAAGGTTAAAAACTAACTAATGGAGATTAAATCTTTTTGTTATTGACAAATTTCCAATTCCTTCAACTTAGCACTTTTAATTTTAAATAGTCCGAAATCAATTTTTTATTTTAACTTAGGCAAATGACAATTAGTCTAAGGTGCACCCTTGTGCACCTTAGATAGGTGTAACAACTCAACCCAAAAGCCCAATTACACACTTCCCAATTATAAAAAGCCCTAAAACTAAAAAACACGAAAACTGCAATACACCCACCCACACCCAATAAATGTAACGTCACTTCCAAACTCAAAACTCTTCTTCTATATGATTTTCTCTCTCCTCTTTTTCACTCTCTCTATTTCATTTTCTCTCATTAAAAAACTGCAAAAACATCAATGGACATTAGAGAAGAGATGCAAAATTAAAAAGATCCTCCCTTAAAAAGGCAATTTTATGTAAATTTCACTTAATTATGTTTGAATTTATATGATTATCACTTAATTTTGTTTGAATATTGTTCGACACTCTATTGTTCGAATTTTTTTATTGGAATTGTAAAAAAAAATTAGTGAAATCAAACGGATACCTTATGTTCACATTTCAAAATGCATATGTTCATATTTTGAATTCTTATATTCATATTTTAAATCCTTTTGTAAACTTTCTGAAATGCTTATATTCACTTTCTAAATACATATGTTCATTATTTTTATGTATATGTTCACCTTCTGAAATGCTTAATTATGTTCATACGCATTCAAAAATGAACCAATGCATATGTTCATATTTTGAATGTATATGTTCATATTTTTAATACTTATGATGCATATGTTTCATAATTATATTATTTTTTATTTCTTCAATTTTTTATGTTCATAATTAAATGCCTTATATTCATAATAATATTTTATATGTTCATAATAAAAATATTTATTGTTCATCAGTATCCTCATTAAGTATGTTCATGCATATGTTCTCTTTCTTAAATGCATATGTTCATATTTTTTTAAGCATATGTTCACCTTTTAAATGGTTATATTCACTTTAAGGAAACCAATGCTTACGTTCATATTTTGAATTGTTATGTTTACTTTCTGAAATGCATATGTTTATATGTTTTATGCATATGTTCACTTTTTGAAAAGGTAATGTTCATATTTAAGGGAACATATGCATATGTTCGTATTTTGCATGATTATGTTCATTGATAAATTAAATGCAGAAAATCAGATGAAATTCATACAAAGATGAAATTGATCGAAGCTAAAAAAATTCAATTCATATGAATTCAAAAAAATCAGATAAACAACCAATTCCATATTGTAAGGAACAGATTCAATCGTTAAATCGAAAAAACAAGAAAAATAGAAAAAAAAAAAAAACAAAAAAGAGGAAAAAGGAATTAAAGAAGGAAGGAGAAAAGGCAGAGTATAATTTGTGAATTCAAAGATTCATATAAAACTTAAATCAATCGAAATTAAAGCACAAAATCAAAATTCACACAAAAATTCATACTTAATAACTACTTTCATGTTGTAAGAAACAAATTCAATCAAGAAAGTGTAAAAAAAAGGGGAAAATTAAAAAAACAGAGGACAGAGAAAATAAAAAACGAAGGAGAAAAATAGAGGAGAAGAAAACTAATGTTCACTTTCTGAAAAGCTAATGTTCATATTGTGCTGTTGTCACACCTAGGTGCATGAGTGTGCACCTAAGAATATGCGGGCAAATGATTCTCAAATTTTCAATTTTATGGGCTTAGGGCATGTTCATATTTACTTAATTTCACTTCAGTTCAGCTCTAATCAGTTCAACTCCAATCAGTTCAGTTCAGTTCAGCTTTTAATTTTCCTCTCTCATAAAATATTCATTTCAGCTCAGTTCAATTCAGTTCAGTTCCAATCAGTTCAGTTCAGTTCAGTTCAGCTCCAATCAGTTTAGTTCAGTTCAGCTTCAATCAGTTCAGTTCAGTAAATGTGAACAGACCCTTAGTATATTTTACCAATTTTCTAATTTGTTATTTCTGTGGGTTTAATATATTTGAGTTTGTATAATGTCTTAGAAAACTTACGTAATTACAAAAATTCTCACAAATTCTTTGTGATATATTCGTGCATCGTATGGGGACTTATTTGGTGTTTTACTATATATGATTAAAATCAATGTGCTTTCTGTGTGGCTGACTGATACACCCAAAACACTACATAGGTAAGCTCTGACCGGTCAAATAACCCCTGCCCAAATAACTCCTGCCGGTCTGCCTAATTCACCGAGCAATCTTTAAATAAGTAATCCCGTTCACACGGTATTCCTAATTTAGTTGCAGCGTGCAGGGATTTTTTTTTTCTAATTTAGTATCAAATTAATAATAGATTAATTAATGACCAAAGAGTTTTGGTCGTTGCCCATTGCATTATCATTAATAAAATATAGTAGCCGCCCATAATTAGTTACCTCCAATGGCATTTTTAAAAGGAAAATACGTACAAATTGTTCAATAGTCAATACATTGACGTCATGAACAATATGAGAACAGATCAGAAGATCTGAGCAATGACAGTATGAAAAAAAAAAATAAAAAATAAAAAAACTTCAATGTCAATGAAGAAATGTTCCATGAAATTCGTTGACATTGAAATAGTAGATAATAGACTTAGGGGTGTAAATGAACCGAGCCGACCAATAAACTACTCGGGTTCGAGCTCGGTTGAAACTCGTTTATGTTCGTTTATTTAATAATTTAGCCGAACTTGAACAAAATTTAAAGCTCGTGTAGTAAATGAGCTTGAACATGAACATATATATGCTCGTTCAGATAAGTTAACGAACAACTCATTTATATATGTTCACGAACTACTCGTTTATTGATCATTAATTGATGTTACAATAATTTATTTTTTATGATTTTAATTAAGATTTCATTATTATGCTAATTTTGAGATTTTCGAATGTTAAAAGTACAAAACTCGTTTATTATTAAGCTTGTTTATGTAAAATGCTCATTTATATAAAATACTCGTTTAATGAACGAGCCTTTCACGAACATATAGTTTACTAAATGAGCTGAGCTTCAACAGACTTTTGAGCTCGCTTGAAAGCTCGGGATCGTCCTCGGACTCGCCAAAATTAAATGAGCTTGAACATAAACAAGGTAATACTCAGCTCAGCTCGGCTCATTTACACCCCTAAATACACGCCATATAATAATCAAAGTTTTTTTTTTTGTTTTTTTTTTTTTTTTTTTGACAAAGAGTGCAAGAAAGAAACCTAAAACGGAAAACAAACAAAATGACGACAACGAGCTAAACCAGCCAAAAGATGAGCATAACCAATTTCTTGTCTGGAAAATTTCTGAATATATCAAACCTATGGAAGCCCGCAACAATCTTCCGAATTTCTCGCAAAATCCAAATAACCGATATAGTATACGAGGTCTGATCTGTTGCCAAATCAGCGTCCAAACAGAACAATAGTCCGTAAAAACACGCACACTCGAGTAACCTTTATCCCTTACATGACGCAAACCAATGCAAGTAAGCAAGCCATCAACTCTGACTGAAGGGCCGAAGAAGCGAAACCTGCCTGAGCCCCTCCCCCAACAGACGGGGAAGATAACGCAGAGGACAAATACCAACCCATGCCTGCACATTGATCCCTACTACTCCAAGAACCTTCAAAGGTAAGAAAAATGTCATAATCTTCGGACGGTCCACCCGGTCTAAGAGAGCCCTGAAAAGAGAAACTGAACCCCGGAGGACACGGGGGCTAAATAAGTTTAGACAAATCTTGAGCCTCCGCACTCCTAGCAACCTAAACAGCAGCCATAGCATAGATCCCAACTAGAGAATAGACCTCCGAGCGGAAGCGAAGGTTGTTCTTAGTTAACCAGACAACCCATAAAAAATCAAGAAGACCATCCAAACTACTCCAGTCCTTAGAGGCCGCAAATCGGCTAATTGTTTCAGTCAACCGAATACTGAAATCTCGATCCTGGGGCAATGTCCTAAGGGCCTCCAAAGGATGAGAAGCCCTGACCAAGGTAGGATCAGTGCTGGAAAATGTGTGAAACTGTTTCAGGAGATGGATGGCAGAACCCACAATTATTAGCATCAACCGAAACTCCTTTTAATTAAGGTCAGAACAGCCGCTGTGGGAAGGCCATTGAGTATAATCTTCCATATGAAGAGCTTCCATTTAGACAAAATTGGGAGAACCCAGAATTTCTTAGCTTCCACCAAAATGGGAGGATATGAGAAGGTATAGGTCTTTCCAGACAAGTGTGGCTCAGCAGGTGAGCATAAGCAGACTTAGTAGTGAACGAACCATTCCGAGTAAATTTCCAATAAACAAAATCATCTATCTCTTCCTGAGGTCTTTCCATCCCAAGAATGATATCCGCCGTAGAAGGAGGAAAAAGTCGCCAGATATAATAGTCAAAGTTGAGAGTATATTCTGAAGCATCATTCATGAAATCTTCCTTTAACCTGTATACGCATAATAATTACAACTTCAATTCCATATATAATTTCCAACCTTTCGTCCGACACATTAGGAATTTCCCTCGTGAGGAGGGTTTCCTAATTTTTTTTTCTTACCCCACACACACACACACACACACACACACACACACACACACACACACATATATATATAGAAATGGGATCATTTGAGACCACATCCCTTATGTGAGAACCCTATTATATGTGAGGACTAATTATAACCGTTGGATCAATTACATCCAATGGCCACAATTAAATCCCGGTCAAACAAAACTCCTGTGTTTTTTCTCTCTTCTCCTTCCTCTTTCACGCACTATTTTCTCTCTCCTCACAATTTCTCTATTTTCTACTCTCTTTCTCTCTGCTATTCTCTCTGATTTTTCATCACTACTCCTTCAATCTTCATCAATTCTTTTTCAAGGTGAGTTTATTGTTTATATTTTAGTGTTATTCAATTAATTTTAGGTCACATTCAGTTACATTTGTTGATTTTCATTTTGATTTTCGTTTGATTTTCGCTGATTTCAGCTCACATTGTTTATCAATTTGTGTCGATAATGTTTTACTTTGTTTTTTTCATTGATTTTAGTTTTATTTTCGTTTTTTTGAGTAGTTATCAAGTTGATTTTGCTTATTTTCGTTATTGTCCAGTTTTTTCGTTTTTTTGGAAACCTACAATTCACTGATAATTTGTGCTATTATGTTGATTTTAGCTTGATTTTAGGTATTTTAATTATTTTGTGTATTTTAATTTGATTTTCGATTTACTTTAGTTCTCAATTATGTTTTATTTTCTGGTTTTATCTTATTTTTTGTTTGATTATAGCTTTATTTGAGTAATTATTAGTTGATTTTAGTTTTAATTTTGCTTCATATGAGTAATTATCTTACATTTTCTTTGTTTTTTTTGGAAACCTAGAAGTAATTGCTATGGATTCTGCAAATGTTCCTCGAGAAAATACAATGTATGTGTTTCTGCTCATTTTATTTTTATTATTTGAGTTATTATTATTTTTGTTGTTGTTGTAGATTAGTTGTATTACTTGTATGGGAGTTCTTGTAGATTAGTTGATAACTTGTTCATTTTATGTTTTGTTGTTCATTTATAAAATATTAGATTTTTAATTGACAGTTACAAGCAATAAAAAGTTGTAGATTATGTTGGGAAGTAATTTTCAATACATCTAAAACTGCCACAGGTTAATACTTGTATGTGAAAGCAAATAGGAAAAAAAAAAACAGTTTAAGATGGGAGTACTGGGCTCTCATCTCTTTTGTTTGTCTTAGAAATTATCACAATCAAAATTCCCTGTGCAATGTTATTACTATCGTCACCACAAAGCTACCAACTTCGTCGTGTACTTAGTTCGGCTTTTCACATTAGAAGCCAAGAAACTGATAGTTTGAAGGCGTTTTACTGTTCGGCTTTTCACATCAGAAGCCTAGAAGTTAGTTCATTATGTTGCACATCAGGTCTTAAAGTAGATATCAGTGAGAAAGAATTTGAGTTTAAAAACAAGTTCTCTAACTTCTTCACAGCTTTGAAAGTAGTTGATAACTTGTTCATTTTATGTTTTGTTTTTCATTTTAGCACTAAGTATTTGCTCATTTGACAAATGAGCATTTAACTATTTGCTCATTTGAGAAATGAGTATTTAAGTTTTTGTTCATTTTGTTAAATTAGTAGCTAAGTATTTGCTCATTTGACATCAAGGATACCTATTTTGTTGAGCAGGACATCTGTTGAGACAAATTCTGCTGTTAATGTTGGTGAGCAAGATGCAGCAGGGGCGGGACAGTTAAGAGTTATTGGTGGTGACCAAGATGCAGCAGGGGCAGCACAGTTAAGAGTTGGTGGTGACCAAGATGCAGCAGGGGCATCACAGTTAGGAGTTGTTGGTGGTGACAAAGATGCGGCAAGGCCAGCACAATTAGGAGTTGTTGGTCGTTCTACATAGCCACAATATAAAGGAATGAGTTTCAAGACAGGATCTTCTAATGACAAAGGAAAAATGGTTTTAAAGAACGCATTAAAGAAAGAAAAACAGATGATTAAGGTAGTGGAGATGAAATCCAGCAATGAATTGCAAGGTTTGAAGTCAGGCAATGAAGTGGAAGGTTTGAAGTCTCACATTCATGGGACATTGCATAGTCGGATGTCACCCTCATCCATTGTTCAAGTTATGGAATCAGTTTTACTTTCACAAAACCAGTTGAAAGCAGTTAGAGATATAGGATTTGGGTCGATGGAGTTTTTGAAGGTGACCCAACTGCCTTTACGGTTGGGTTTATGGTTGGTGCAGCTCTTTGATGCTAAGACGTGCTCATTAAATATTCCTGATTCTGATCCTTTCCGTATTACTGAAGACCATGTGCATGAAGTTCTTGGGTTTCCAATAGGGGGCATAGAGATTCATAAAAATAATTTTTCCAGAAATAAAAAAGTCATTCAGCAATGGAAAAAGCAATTCCAAAGCAACTCACTCTCTATCAAAATAGGGGAGCTTTAAGAGTTTTTGAAGGAGCATAAGTCAGCTGGTGCTATGTTCAAACGGAACTTTGTAGTTCTTTGTGTGTCTACACTGATGGATGGTAGTCTTCTTATTTTTATTATGCTCATTTTACTTTCAATTTGCTCATTTTCAATTTAGTTTGCTCATTTCTATTTTATTTTGCTCACTTAAATTTCTATTTGCTCACTTAAATTTCTATTTGTCTTTTGTTTTGCTCATTATTTTGTCAGGGAAACAAAACATGAATATTAATTATTATATTCTTACATTTCTTTCTGATGTTGATAAAATCAAGGACTTGAATTGGTCAAAGTATATCCTTGATTCTCTCGTGAAGGGCAAGTTTTTATGGGAAGAACGTCCAACTCGTTCTTTTCCTGGGTTTTTATTGTTTCTTATGGTATTACTATAATTTTTGTATATTTTTAATGTAGTATTTCTTACTTATTTGTTGATTTTTAATTTACTAATTTTTCTTTTCTTACTTGTTTGTAGTTATTATATGTTGATCAATTTGTACTTGAGGAAGTTCGAGCTGCACGTGAAATTCCAATCTTGAAAGGGTGGACAACAGCTATGCTGTCAACACGTGAGAAATTGGAACTCTTTAAAGGGAGGCTTGGAAATATTTGTGCTAAAAAGCTTGATGCTGGTTCTTCTAGCATGACACAGCCTAAAATGGTGTTTAACTATAATTTTCTGTTTTATTTTTTTTCCTTTTTATCCTACTTTTTTTAACTTTTTTGTTTTTTATTTAGGAAAAATTCATTTCTTCTGAAGTGGAAACTCAAGTAGTTGCCAATAAGGTAACTATATATACTGTAATATTCTTTGTTCTTTTTGGAAATGACCAACTAATTTTTGCTCATTTGTCTAATGAGTAAGCAATTACTTGCTCATATTTGAAATGAGCAAATAATTTTTTACTCATTTGACAGATGAGCAAATTATGCAATTGGTTATGTGTTATAAGTAAGCTTGGTTTATATTTGTTAGGATATTTGCTTTCAACTTGTTCTAACTTTCTTTTTCTTTTTTTTTTGTTTTGTTTTTGTTTGTCTTTAGGAACAATCTGATCCAATTCGTACAAAAAATGAAGAAAGTGAACAAGATCCAAAGAAGGTATTTATATGAGTTTTCTGGAAACCAATATTAATTTTTTGTTTATTTTTAGAGTTCTTCTCAGTATGATGCATAGAGGCAAGTGGCCATATGTGTGCTTTTGCATTACTCATATGCATGTCATGAATATAGAAAAAGTATTTTATGTAAATGTTGGTCTTTGGTTACTGCAATCTTGTGAAACTCATATATGATAAATATGTGGATATTTCTTGTGAGCAGGAGCATTATATAGTTCTTAATTTTTTGCTCATTTGTCAAATGAGCAATTAATTTTTTGCTCATTTGTCAAATGAGCAAAAACTTGAATGCTCATATAAAGTTCAATTTGCTCATTTTTATATGACTTTGCTCATTCCATATCCACTTTGCTCATTTCATATTTACTCTTCTCATTTATATTTATCTTATTTATGTATTTTTTTTATTTTTATTTTTATTTTTTTTTACAGAAATGCCTTATGGAGCTTGCAACAGCATCTACAAACCTGGTCTTGGCATACATGTATTTCAGTCAAAAACATGAAACTGCCATCAAGTATTTTCCAAACAACGAGAAGATACAAAAGTTGAAGGAAGATGCCATGGGCATTTGTGATGAGCATAAGATAAGCTCCAAAACTTTGACTGAAGATAATACTCTTTCATTTAGCCAAGATGAAGAGTATTGGCAAGCTCCAGCAGTATTTGAAGCTTGGGATAGGTTTTCTCAGATTTCAAGCAACAAAAAGCATGTTGAATCTTCAATCAATGCAATGGTTGTTCATCCAAATGAATCGGAACCCATTGATGTTACTAAGTGTAGACACCCATTTGTGTCTCCCCAAAACCAAACCCAGTGATGAGTGCCTTTCACGTCGAATCATAATCGAATGAAACAAAAGTGTGGAAAGGTTTAGTGTTGCGGAAAGTTTTTATTTCTTTTCTCTTCTCCCTGTTTTTGAAAACTTTATTTTAAAGAAAACAGTCAATCCAGTTTGGTTGGTCCATGATATGGGTCCAATAGTAGTGTAGTTGGATGGGATTTGCAAATACCTTTCCAACGATATATAATAAGCCCAATTCCGATGAATATTGAGGAAGTTATGGCCAATTTACTAAACTGGGCCCGGTTTGAGCTTTAAGTACGACCTAATGATCTAGGGGAGGGCCTAATGTAATTTATCATTCCTAATGTAATTAGGAATGGTTTTAGTCTTCTAGAACATTCTAGAAGGTCTTATCATTCCTAATTCAATTAGGACTCTTCAGAGTTTTAATCAAGATTAAATAGCATTTTCGATGGATTTTTTTTTTCTAATTTAGTATCAAATTAATAATAGATTAATTAATGACCAAAGAGTTTTGGTCGTTGCCCATTGCATTATCATTAATAAAATATAGTAGCCGCCCATAATTAGTTACCTCCAATGGCATTTTTAAAAGGAAAATACGTACAAATTGTTCAATAGTCAATACATTGACGTCATGAACAATATGAGAACAGATCAGAAGATCTGAGCAATGACAGTATGAAAAAAAAAAATAAAAAATAAAAAAACTTCAATGTCAATGAAGAAATGTTCCATGAAATTCGTTGACATTGAAATAGTAGATAATAGACTTAGGGGTGTAAATGAACCGAGCCGACCAATAAACTACTCGGGTTCGAGCTCGGTTGAAACTCGTTTATGTTCGTTTATTTAATAATTTAGCCGAACTTGAACAAAATTTAAAGCTCGTGTAGTAAATGAGCTTGAACATGAACATATATATGCTCGTTCAGATAAGTTAACGAACAACTCATTTATATATGTTCACGAACTACTCGTTTATTGATCATTAATTGATGTTACAATAATTTATTTTTTATGATTTTAATTAAGATTTCATTATTATGCTAATTTTGAGATTTTCGAATGTTAAAAGTACAAAACTCGTTTATTATTAAGCTTGTTTATGTAAAATGCTCATTTATATAAAATACTCGTTTAATGAACGAGCCTTTCACGAACATATAGTTTACTAAATGAGCTGAGCTTCAACAGACTTTTGAGCTCGCTTGAAAGCTCGGGATCGTCCTCGGACTCGCCAAAATTAAATGAGCTTGAACATAAACAAGGTAATACTCAGCTCAGCTCGGCTCATTTACACCCCTAAATACACGCCATATAATAATCAAAGTTTTTTTTTTTGTTTTTTTTTTTTTTTTTTTGACAAAGAGTGCAAGAAAGAAACCTAAAACGGAAAACAAACAAAATGACGACAACGAGCTAAACCAGCCAAAAGATGAGCATAACCAATTTCTTGTCTGGAAAATTTCTGAATATATCAAACCTATGGAAGCCCGCAACAATCTTCCGAATTTCTCGCAAAATCCAAATAACCGATATAGTATACGAGGTCTGATCTGTTGCCAAATCAGCGTCCAAACAGAACAATAGTCCGTAAAAACACGCACACTCGAGTAACCTTTATCCCTTACATGACGCAAACCAATGCAAGTAAGCAAGCCATCAACTCTGACTGAAGGGCCGAAGAAGCGAAACCTGCCTGAGCCCCTCCCCCAACAGACGGGGAAGATAACGCAGAGGACAAATACCAACCCATGCCTGCACATTGATCCCTACTACTCCAAGAACCTTCAAAGGTAAGAAAAATGTCATAATCTTCGGACGGTCCACCCGGTCTAAGAGAGCCCTGAAAAGAGAAACTGAACCCCGGAGGACACGGGGGCTAAATAAGTTTAGACAAATCTTGAGCCTCCGCACTCCTAGCAACCTAAACAGCAGCCATAGCATAGATCCCAACTAGAGAATAGACCTCCGAGCGGAAGCGAAGGTTGTTCTTAGTTAACCAGACAACCCATAAAAAATCAAGAAGACCATCCAAACTACTCCAGTCCTTAGAGGCCGCAAATCGGCTAATTGTTTCAGTCAACCGAATACTGAAATCTCGATCCTGGGGCAATGTCCTAAGGGCCTCCAAAGGATGAGAAGCCCTGACCAAGGTAGGATCAGTGCTGGAAAATGTGTGAAACTGTTTCAGGAGATGGATGGCAGAACCCACAATTATTAGCATCAACCGAAACTCCTTTTAATTAAGGTCAGAACAGCCGCTGTGGGAAGGCCATTGAGTATAATCTTCCATATGAAGAGCTTCCATTTAGACAAAATTGGGAGAACCCAGAATTTCTTAGCTTCCACCAAAATGGGAGGATATGAGAAGGTATAGGTCTTTCCAGACAAGTGTGGCTCAGCAGGTGAGCATAAGCAGACTTAGTAGTGAACGAACCATTCCGAGTAAATTTCCAATAAACAAAATCATCTATCTCTTCCTGAGGTCTTTCCATCCCAAGAATGATATCCGCCGTAGAAGGAGGAAAAAGTCGCCAGATATAATAGTCAAAGTTGAGAGTATATTCTGAAGCATCATTCATGAAATCTTCCTTTAACCTGTATACGCATAATAATTACAACTTCAATTCCATATATAATTTCCAACCTTTCGTCCGACACATTAGGAATTTCCCTCGTGAGGAGGGTTTCCTAATTTTTTTTTCTTACCCCACACACACACACACACACACACACACACACACACACACACACACATATATATATAGAAATGGGATCATTTGAGACCACATCCCTTATGTGAGAACCCTATTATATGTGAGGACTAATTATAACCGTTGGATCAATTACATCCAATGGCCACAATTAAATCCCGGTCAAACAAAACTCCTGTGTTTTTTCTCTCTTCTCCTTCCTCTTTCACGCACTATTTTCTCTCTCCTCACAATTTCTCTATTTTCTACTCTCTTTCTCTCTGCTATTCTCTCTGATTTTTCATCACTACTCCTTCAATCTTCATCAATTCTTTTTCAAGGTGAGTTTATTGTTTATATTTTAGTGTTATTCAATTAATTTTAGGTCACATTCAGTTACATTTGTTGATTTTCATTTTGATTTTCGTTTGATTTTCGCTGATTTCAGCTCACATTGTTTATCAATTTGTGTCGATAATGTTTTACTTTGTTTTTTTCATTGATTTTAGTTTTATTTTCGTTTTTTTGAGTAGTTATCAAGTTGATTTTGCTTATTTTCGTTATTGTCCAGTTTTTTCGTTTTTTTGGAAACCTACAATTCACTGATAATTTGTGCTATTATGTTGATTTTAGCTTGATTTTAGGTATTTTAATTATTTTGTGTATTTTAATTTGATTTTCGATTTACTTTAGTTCTCAATTATGTTTTATTTTCTGGTTTTATCTTATTTTTTGTTTGATTATAGCTTTATTTGAGTAATTATTAGTTGATTTTAGTTTTAATTTTGCTTCATATGAGTAATTATCTTACATTTTCTTTGTTTTTTTTGGAAACCTAGAAGTAATTGCTATGGATTCTGCAAATGTTCCTCGAGAAAATACAATGTATGTGTTTCTGCTCATTTTATTTTTATTATTTGAGTTATTATTATTTTTGTTGTTGTTGTAGATTAGTTGTATTACTTGTATGGGAGTTCTTGTAGATTAGTTGATAACTTGTTCATTTTATGTTTTGTTGTTCATTTATAAAATATTAGATTTTTAATTGACAGTTACAAGCAATAAAAAGTTGTAGATTATGTTGGGAAGTAATTTTCAATACATCTAAAACTGCCACAGGTTAATACTTGTATGTGAAAGCAAATAGGAAAAAAAAAAACAGTTTAAGATGGGAGTACTGGGCTCTCATCTCTTTTGTTTGTCTTAGAAATTATCACAATCAAAATTCCCTGTGCAATGTTATTACTATCGTCACCACAAAGCTACCAACTTCGTCGTGTACTTAGTTCGGCTTTTCACATTAGAAGCCAAGAAACTGATAGTTTGAAGGCGTTTTACTGTTCGGCTTTTCACATCAGAAGCCTAGAAGTTAGTTCATTATGTTGCACATCAGGTCTTAAAGTAGATATCAGTGAGAAAGAATTTGAGTTTAAAAACAAGTTCTCTAACTTCTTCACAGCTTTGAAAGTAGTTGATAACTTGTTCATTTTATGTTTTGTTTTTCATTTTAGCACTAAGTATTTGCTCATTTGACAAATGAGCATTTAACTATTTGCTCATTTGAGAAATGAGTATTTAAGTTTTTGTTCATTTTGTTAAATTAGTAGCTAAGTATTTGCTCATTTGACATCAAGGATACCTATTTTGTTGAGCAGGACATCTGTTGAGACAAATTCTGCTGTTAATGTTGGTGAGCAAGATGCAGCAGGGGCGGGACAGTTAAGAGTTATTGGTGGTGACCAAGATGCAGCAGGGGCAGCACAGTTAAGAGTTGGTGGTGACCAAGATGCAGCAGGGGCATCACAGTTAGGAGTTGTTGGTGGTGACAAAGATGCGGCAAGGCCAGCACAATTAGGAGTTGTTGGTCGTTCTACATAGCCACAATATAAAGGAATGAGTTTCAAGACAGGATCTTCTAATGACAAAGGAAAAATGGTTTTAAAGAACGCATTAAAGAAAGAAAAACAGATGATTAAGGTAGTGGAGATGAAATCCAGCAATGAATTGCAAGGTTTGAAGTCAGGCAATGAAGTGGAAGGTTTGAAGTCTCACATTCATGGGACATTGCATAGTCGGATGTCACCCTCATCCATTGTTCAAGTTATGGAATCAGTTTTACTTTCACAAAACCAGTTGAAAGCAGTTAGAGATATAGGATTTGGGTCGATGGAGTTTTTGAAGGTGACCCAACTGCCTTTACGGTTGGGTTTATGGTTGGTGCAGCTCTTTGATGCTAAGACGTGCTCATTAAATATTCCTGATTCTGATCCTTTCCGTATTACTGAAGACCATGTGCATGAAGTTCTTGGGTTTCCAATAGGGGGCATAGAGATTCATAAAAATAATTTTTCCAGAAATAAAAAAGTCATTCAGCAATGGAAAAAGCAATTCCAAAGCAACTCACTCTCTATCAAAATAGGGGAGCTTTAAGAGTTTTTGAAGGAGCATAAGTCAGCTGGTGCTATGTTCAAACGGAACTTTGTAGTTCTTTGTGTGTCTACACTGATGGATGGTAGTCTTCTTATTTTTATTATGCTCATTTTACTTTCAATTTGCTCATTTTCAATTTAGTTTGCTCATTTCTATTTTATTTTGCTCACTTAAATTTCTATTTGCTCACTTAAATTTCTATTTGTCTTTTGTTTTGCTCATTATTTTGTCAGGGAAACAAAACATGAATATTAATTATTATATTCTTACATTTCTTTCTGATGTTGATAAAATCAAGGACTTGAATTGGTCAAAGTATATCCTTGATTCTCTCGTGAAGGGCAAGTTTTTATGGGAAGAACGTCCAACTCGTTCTTTTCCTGGGTTTTTATTGTTTCTTATGGTATTACTATAATTTTTGTATATTTTTAATGTAGTATTTCTTACTTATTTGTTGATTTTTAATTTACTAATTTTTCTTTTCTTACTTGTTTGTAGTTATTATATGTTGATCAATTTGTACTTGAGGAAGTTCGAGCTGCACGTGAAATTCCAATCTTGAAAGGGTGGACAACAGCTATGCTGTCAACACGTGAGAAATTGGAACTCTTTAAAGGGAGGCTTGGAAATATTTGTGCTAAAAAGCTTGATGCTGGTTCTTCTAGCATGACACAGCCTAAAATGGTGTTTAACTATAATTTTCTGTTTTATTTTTTTTCCTTTTTATCCTACTTTTTTTAACTTTTTTGTTTTTTATTTAGGAAAAATTCATTTCTTCTGAAGTGGAAACTCAAGTAGTTGCCAATAAGGTAACTATATATACTGTAATATTCTTTGTTCTTTTTGGAAATGACCAACTAATTTTTGCTCATTTGTCTAATGAGTAAGCAATTACTTGCTCATATTTGAAATGAGCAAATAATTTTTTACTCATTTGACAGATGAGCAAATTATGCAATTGGTTATGTGTTATAAGTAAGCTTGGTTTATATTTGTTAGGATATTTGCTTTCAACTTGTTCTAACTTTCTTTTTCTTTTTTTTTTGTTTTGTTTTTGTTTGTCTTTAGGAACAATCTGATCCAATTCGTACAAAAAATGAAGAAAGTGAACAAGATCCAAAGAAGGTATTTATATGAGTTTTCTGGAAACCAATATTAATTTTTTGTTTATTTTTAGAGTTCTTCTCAGTATGATGCATAGAGGCAAGTGGCCATATGTGTGCTTTTGCATTACTCATATGCATGTCATGAATATAGAAAAAGTATTTTATGTAAATGTTGGTCTTTGGTTACTGCAATCTTGTGAAACTCATATATGATAAATATGTGGATATTTCTTGTGAGCAGGAGCATTATATAGTTCTTAATTTTTTGCTCATTTGTCAAATGAGCAATTAATTTTTTGCTCATTTGTCAAATGAGCAAAAACTTGAATGCTCATATAAAGTTCAATTTGCTCATTTTTATATGACTTTGCTCATTCCATATCCACTTTGCTCATTTCATATTTACTCTTCTCATTTATATTTATCTTATTTATGTATTTTTTTTATTTTTATTTTTATTTTTTTTTACAGAAATGCCTTATGGAGCTTGCAACAGCATCTACAAACCTGGTCTTGGCATACATGTATTTCAGTCAAAAACATGAAACTGCCATCAAGTATTTTCCAAACAACGAGAAGATACAAAAGTTGAAGGAAGATGCCATGGGCATTTGTGATGAGCATAAGATAAGCTCCAAAACTTTGACTGAAGATAATACTCTTTCATTTAGCCAAGATGAAGAGTATTGGCAAGCTCCAGCAGTATTTGAAGCTTGGGATAGGTTTTCTCAGATTTCAAGCAACAAAAAGCATGTTGAATCTTCAATCAATGCAATGGTTGTTCATCCAAATGAATCGGAACCCATTGATGTTACTAAGTGTAGACACCCATTTGTGTCTCCCCAAAACCAAACCCAGTGATGAGTGCCTTTCACGTCGAATCATAATCGAATGAAACAAAAGTGTGGAAAGGTTTAGTGTTGCGGAAAGTTTTTATTTCTTTTCTCTTCTCCCTGTTTTTGAAAACTTTATTTTAAAGAAAACAGTCAATCCAGTTTGGTTGGTCCATGATATGGGTCCAATAGTAGTGTAGTTGGATGGGATTTGCAAATACCTTTCCAACGATATATAATAAGCCCAATTCCGATGAATATTGAGGAAGTTATGGCCAATTTACTAAACTGGGCCCGGTTTGAGCTTTAAGTACGACCTAATGATCTAGGGGAGGGCCTAATGTAATTTATCATTCCTAATGTAATTAGGAATGGTTTTAGTCTTCTAGAACATTCTAGAAGGTCTTATCATTCCTAATTCAATTAGGACTCTTCAGAGTTTTAATCAAGATTAAATAGCATTTTCGATGGAAATTATATAATTTTATCTTCCAGTACGGGAAATTTATCAGATTTTCGAAAACGCGTTGAAAGCCGATTTGGCGTCCAACCCCAGGCCTTGGCGCCTGGAACCAGGATTGGCGCCAGGCGCTAGCCATTGGCGCCTGGCGCTAGCCACTGGTGCTGGCGCCAATTAGCTAGGGCTGGCGCCAATGTGTTTTTGCGATCTTCAGACTCTGTTTTGTTAAATTATCTTTTTTTGGATGATTTTCTCTATAAATATCGTATTAAAAATTTCGTTTTCATTCACGAAGAATCATCAATTCTCTTCTTCATTCATTCTCCTCATTCACAAATCATTCATCAATTCTTTTCATTCAACATTCATTCATCTCTTTCATTAGAATTCTTTTCTTTCTTTTCTAAACTTTGCTTTCTCATACAAAATTCCGCATTCATTAGACTTAGAAACACTTAGCCATATTCGAAGTTGCCTTCGCCCTAGACGTGAAAGGTTTTAATTTCTGAGGGTTTGGTCCGAAATCTCTATTTAAATTATTTAATTTAATTGTTTGATTATTATTTTCCTTGAAGTTACTAACGTGTGTATTTTGTTATTAGAAAGAGGTACGAGGCATCCAAGTAAGTACTTTAATTGATTAATTGATTTTATGATGTAGAAATCATTCTTAGATTGTTATTATGATATTCCTAGTATCATGTCTAGGATATTTTTTAATATTAAATATGATTGCTATGATACCTTTTATTCTCTTCCTAATATTTATGATTGTTAGTATCATGTTAGGATTAAAGATTTGATTTTTATTGCTTAGTGACATGCCAGGGTTTGTTATTAATCTTGTTAGTATCATGCCTAGGATCTTGCTATTATTATTATGCTTTAATATTAACATGAACATGATTATGATTATAATTGTTATAATTTATGATGATTGTGAATATTATTATTATTATTATTATTATTTTGATAATGATTATTTTATTTATGATTATTATTGTTTTGATTATGATTATAATTTTATGATGATTATTATTATTATCATGATTATTATTATGTTGCTTGATGCTTATTATTGTTATTGCTTGATCACACCTTTCATGCATGTTTAAAGGGAATTGGTACTTGCAACCACGCTTAATAAGATAATTAATAATCTTGTTAGGGTTAATGTGATTATAATTCAAGTGATCGCCAATAATAGTTTATTTGTGCATTAATATTCAACCAACATAGATTAAACAGGTTTAGGGTTAATCCTATTGATTGTATGTTAATCAGAAAGCGCACATGAATACGAGCAGAATAAATTAGAGGCCTATTATTAGGGCACGTTCAATCTCTTTTAGGTTGGATTTGTACCATCATCCCCGAACCCTTATTTGGTTCATGACCTTATGGAGTTGACGATCTCTTGGATCGTTAAGGGGTGTAACCTTCACCTCGTGAACGGTTTACAAGTTCCTTAAAAACTTGTTGGCGACTCTTTTGCTCTATCTTCTTCCCTTTTGGACGCCACCGTACTTTAGTGTATGATCATAGTGGGGTTCAAGCTAGTGGGATTTTAAAGGCTTGAAATTATTCCCTACAGTTTTTGGCGACTCCACTGGGGAGGATTTCTATTTTAATTCCTGAATTTGTTTCGGCAATGATCTAGAATGAGTGGATGAGACTCGAAAAGTTCTAAGTATTTCATGTGCGTAATTTTGATTAACATTATTGTCATATGCATGAAAAGGTTCTCATTGGAAAGACCATCCGTAATGAGTCAAAAACATAGGATTTTACACGTAGGAAGTTTGAGAAATGTCTTTCACAACTAGGACTGAAATAACACCACGCGAAACTAGAAGATTTTATCGAGCACAGAAAGCTGCTGAGGCATGTGGGAAGTAGCGTCAGGGGACAGAGCTTGGCGCCAAACTTTTAGCCGTAGCGCCAGACGCCAGTATTGGCGCCAGGCGCTACAGTTAAAAGTTGGCGCCAGTCTCTGTTTGCTGGCGCCAATTTCCCCCAATACCGAGCCAGAAATATGCGTTCTAATTTTGACCGGTTTTTCGTATTGTTTGCTCGATCCTACTTCCTGATTGAATTTTTTCTCACTTTTCTGAAACCCATATGTGTTCTACATATGGACATAACCCTCTGGGAATTCATGCTCTATCTACCCGATTGAACGCTCCTGGCAACAAAGGGTACATCTGAGAGGTTGAATTCACCAAACCATGGAAGTGAGTTTTTTCTAAAAACTCGCGGTGTCCTATCCACACGCGTTAACCCTTCACGGTTAGGCTTCTACGCGGTGCATCTGGACAATTAACCATGGACCCTATTTGACTAAACCATATCCCGAACTTTAGAGAACTAGAGCCATGGTTAGGTTGCGAACTCATTGAATCATATTGTGCCTACTTGACTAATTGTGCATTATTGGTTGTGCATATATATTCTATGCTCCTCTTAACCGTTTGTTGATTTGTGTTGAGATTATAATTAATGACTTAAAGAACTTTGCCTAATTAATTAATTAATTAATTAATTTGAGTCAATAAAGTTTCTTTTTAATCGGAATTGTCCTAGTACGACTTTAGGCATACCTCAGTTGACTAATAATACCGAAAACAGTCCCATACCAAGGCTCCAATATTGGTGCCAAAGTCTGAACTGTAGCGCCACTGTATGGTGTGTAGCACCAGACATTTACTAAAACGTCTGGCGCCAATCACTATATTGTGACGCCAGTCCTGTCGCTTGGCCGACAGTTCAGATTATTTGTCTAGTCATCACCTAGGGTCTGATTAACCAGTTTGCTAATTAATTCGGTTAATTTTCGCTGTCAATAACACCTTGTCGAGTCATTAATCGAGTCTTGGTCACATAGTTTAGCCACATGGTCATGACACGAGTCTTAACATGTCACCTACACTCACTAGTCTTAGCACACACTTTGAGCACATGTCACCATGGCCATGTCTTAGGTTCATGCATGAGTCGATCTTTCCGTCATTTGAGTTGGGGTACATTCTAATCCTAATCCTTCATATCCCTCCATCACTTTTCTTCACATTTTATTCCAATTTTTCTTTATTTCCTCCATCCATTGCATGTTGAATAAAGTTTGAGTCAAATAATTATCAATAAATATCCCCAATTTCCTTTTCCACAGTACTTGGTCGAGGAGAGAAGGGCGATTAATCAAGGACAACCTCTTTATTCAAATCTCGCTTTTTGATAAACCGATTCGTCAAAAGAGGAAGGCTAAGAAGATAATGGCAACTCAAGAAGAAGTTAATGAGCTTAGGAACCAATTGGTTACCATGACTAAAACACTGAAGCTCCTCACACTTAAGGTCGATGATCCCGCGAAGCAACAACGAATGAACCTCATGCAAGAGAGTCTAAGCAAGCTATCTAGTGACTATAAATTTCAGGGCATGAGTTCACAAGGGGTCTCGCTGGACAAGGAACTTCTTCCGCATAAGTTCAACGCCACTGACATCCCTAAATTCAAGGCAATAGATAACCCTTATTTCCATCTAAGAGCTTTTGAAACTATAATGAGCATTAAGGGTATCGATAAGAAGGTTTTCCCCTCTTTGTTCCCACTATCTCTCAAAACCGTTTGTCAACAATGGTTCTTTTCTCTCAAGAAAGAAGAAACCTCTTCTTGGGAGTCGATGACAAACGCTTTCATAGATAGATATAAGTGCAACATCCAAGACGAGACAGACCACAGACAACTTGAGATGTTAAAACAAAAGGAAAATGAAGGGTTCACTTCTTTCTTCAATAAATGGAGGGAAACTTCTGCTAATATGGTCAAGGCTCCTACCGAAAAAGAATATGTGAGGATGTTTATCAAGAATCTCCAAGGGAAGTATTCAAAACACTTAAGGTACCAACACAACTTGAATACTTTCAAAGCTGTCTATAATATAGGCATTGACATTGAAGATGACCTTCTGAAAGATAATAGTGCGAGAGGAAAGAAGAGCGACCATCCTTCTTCTTCCTCTAATGAGGTACATGCTACAAACACCTCTAAACCACGAATCCAAAGATCAAAAAGGGTGTTCACTCCACTTGGCATGAGTTATGAAACGGCTTTTGAGAAGCTACATCACAAAGGACTAGTCATGCCCATAGGGCCCATCAAAGATCCGGTTCCAGAAGCTAGGCCACCTAAGCGGGACCCTAATAAGCATTGCAAATATCATCAAGGAAAGGGTCACGACACTGAAGAGTGTTGGAAACTCAAAGAAGCCATTCAAGATCTGATCGATAACAATGAAACTCCCGAGATTCTAGCTATCAAAGATGACCAAGCATCCTTTGATCCATCACTTCTTATCACTCCTGTAGGAGAGCCTATGATTGAGACAGCTTATATGACCTCTCTCGATGAAGTGGCCATAATTGAGGAGGATGAAAGTCTCTTCTTAGATAATACCAAGGAAGACTCGTCAAGTCTAAAAGAGGACATTCGAAAACTGCAAGATGTCATTGCCATGCTCTTGAATGTGGTAGAAGAATTAGCAAACCGGGTGATGACCATCGAACAAAATTCTCGCCAAGAGTTTAATGAAGAACTCAATGCTCCTAAGCCACAGTAAAAACGGACCATTGTAGAATACACACCAATAGGAATGACTTATAATGAAGCTTTTGACTGTCTTCACGATCAAGGTCTCATTCACTCCATTGGTCCCAGTCAAGATCCTCCATCTGAAAAACGTTCTCCTAATTGGGATCCAAATTCCTATTGTCGATATCATAAAGGTCGCGGTCACACTACTGAAAAGTGTCTCGCCCTCAAGGATCGTGTTCAAGACTTCATTGATTCAAATCTCCTTCATGTTCCTCCGCGCGACAAGAAGGCCAAGATTAGTAGCAATGGTAAAAGTGGCTGTAAAGGGAAGAAGAACGACTATCCTTCTTCTTCCAAAAACACCTATTCTAGTAATAGTGTTGGTACTTTCGACCTTAGTGAGATCCTAGCCATGGGTAGTCGAAAGCAACCGAAAAGGGAATTTACCCCTATCGGAATTAGCTACGATGATGCTTTCAATCGACTCCATGCCAAGGGAATCATTACCCCCATTGGACCTACTAAAGATCCCCCACTTAAGAAAAGATCGCCTAGTTGGAACCCAGACGAACACTGCAAGTACCACCAAGGTAGGGGTCATACTACTGAGAGCTGTTGGAAGCTAAAGGAGGCCATCCAGCATTTGATTGATAACAACAAGCTTCCCATACCTCCAGTTAACAAGAAGAGCGAGTGATGATAAAGGAAGCAGCACAAGACAAGAGGCGAGCTTCATCGACAAGATTTTATGACCTCTTTTTCTATTTCTTTCTCATTTTACCCCTTCCCCAATAAGTCTAGCATAGGCACCTTTTCCTTTACTTAGATTAATTTTGTAGTCTTTTTTCCTTTCCTTTTAATAAAAATGAGCATTTATTTCCTTGCATATGATCATTTCATTTCATTGCAAAAAAAAAAAAAAAAAAAAAAAAAAAAAATCAATGTCGAATTAAGCACAAGGTATACCAATGATTTAAGGCACCCCTTTGTAGCCACATCATATCTCCTTTCGCCCTTCAATTATACAATCCTTTCTTCATAAACCACTTTGAGCCTCGTCTAACGATAGACCCTTCTTTTTTCAACCTACATCTACTAACCTTGGGATGGGATGGTTTACAACTTTTGCAATTCTAAAGAACAAAGCTTGAGTGATTTCAGAAAATCAAAATAGCAAAAATAAGCAAAAAAAAAAGTAAATAAAAGTGTACAAAAGGGCAAGTGTTCCAATGTCTTTGATATGAAAGTATCTTCGATAAGAACACGTCTCAGATTGCGTCTCTTATCGAGTGCTCGGTACCGTGCCTGAGAAACATGAATTCCAAGTGAGTGATAGACCGCATGATCGGGATTGCCCACACTTATAAAAATAAAAATAAATGCTAAAGCAAAAAGAGCTAAAAAAAACAGTAGAAACTCAAGCATGAAAATACAAATATTCAAAAGCAAGGTTGCACACCTTGGGGGCTTATCTAGGGTCTTGAGCCTTTATCCCCTTCTTCTTTAAACCTTTAGCCTAACCACGTTACAACCCTTAAAAAGACCTTTTTTGAGGTATACACACTTGTGCGAGGTTCGGCTAGAGCTACGTTCGGCCTGATTCCTAACGGATACGTAGGCAACCTCACATCGAGGTGCGGCCGTAATAAAAATGCATTCATATTCACATTCACACACTTACACCATGATCATATCAAGGGATCTCCAATGCTCATCCCTATTCATTTAGAGCTAGACTTGGGGGCTTGATCCCTACATCATTAGCTTACCTAGCCTAAGAGTCACCACCATTTGACTCTTTTAATAAATAATATCTTTTCACACACTTAGCTCTTGCGGCCTAACTTTAGTGTCACTATCACACACATCACGCATACATGACCAAATATATTTCCCTTAGGAACCCTTTGTCATGAAATCACAACGTTGAAGCATGCTTTGTCATATCAACATCACTCATCAATCATAATTGTCATTACATAGAAGTATGAAGTGCTTAGCCTCCGTGCCTAAGTTACCCAAATACTTTCATCATGGAGTCAATCATTGAGATAGACTAGTATGGATTAATCCTTGCACCTTGAGAGATAGTATCGAACAACATTTGACTAAGCTCATTCAACATGCATCTTTAAACTTTTGATTTTCTTTTTCACGTCTTTCTTTTTTGGGAGAAAGTCGGTACCCTCCACAAGAAATTTTTTTGCATTTTCGAGTCGCACGATCACTTTACAATGCACACACGGGTCACGAGTCACATGTGTCATGTTACCTCGAGTCATTCAAACATATCGAGTCAAGTTTATACCTTGAGTCGTGTCAAGTCGATGAGTCAAGCAACATTAAACCTTAGGTCAACCCTAAGATAATTTTAAGCCTTAGGTCAACCCTAAGATGGTTAAAGAAATTGGCAAAGTTCTATAGTCAAAAATAAATACAGGTGCAGTAGAACAGGGATGACCCTACTCCAGCGCCTGGCGCCAGAAATATTTCAGCAACGACAGAGCTCAAAGCCTCTCAGAAAGGTGATTTCGACTTCATACAGCAATTTTGGGTTCCTTGGTACGCCAGTTGGCCCCTATAAGCAATTTGACATGATTAAGTAGTCAATTTGATTACAATCACAATAAGGGGTCGACCTGATGAAAGATCGTCTCGCTTAGCTTAAAGCGCCTAAGATATGGCTCATCACGGAGACACCGACATACTGGTTTTAGCGAAAGCAAAGTTCAGGCGAGCTTTAGAGATCGACAAATGCTGGTCTTTGGAAATTTTTCTTCAGAACATTATCGCAACAAACATTCAAGCACCGAAGCTCTATTGTTCAGAGACGCGTGAACATTTCCATCAGAAGCTCTTTTGTTCAGAGACACGTGGACATTTCATTCAAGCTCTTTTGCTCCAGAGACGCGTGGACATTTCATTCAAGATCTTTTGCTCCAGAGACGCGTGGACATTTCATTCAAGCTCTTTTGTTCAGAGACGCGTGGACATTTCATTCAAGCTCTTTTGTTCAGAGACGCGTGGACATTTTCTATTTTCAAGCTCTTTTGTTCAGAGACGCGTGGACATTTCCTATTTTCAAGCTCTTTTGCTCAGAGACGCGTGGGCATCCTATTATCAAGCTCTTCGTTCAGAGACGCGTGAACATATAAAAAAGAAGCTCTTTGTTCAGAGACGAGTGAACATCGAAACAACAAGGTGGCGTTCCCTAGATTGTGGAGATTTGTCACAAACAACTGAGGATTGTTTCAAGTGAAGCAATCTTCGATGGTATTCCCTTGGACGTGGAATATTATCAAAGCGGAGGAGGATAGTTTCAGACGAAGCAATCTTCTAATTTGGAAGCATTTACAGGCGTAGCAGTTTTCAAGCGGGATGGCATTCTCTAGCTTGCAGGGGGTCATAAAAACAACATTAAAGCGGCAAATCGGTTACTTTCATAGACGTGTGCTCGACGGTGCAACATACGCGTTTCTTAACTCTTTTATCTGTTTAACTAATGCTAGTTTTGCAGGTATCGGCGTTATAAGGTTGATTTAGGATCGCAGAACGTTCTGAATCATTCTCCGTCCCTATCGATACTTTGACTTTCGTTTTCGAAACTTACGTTTCTCCAAACTCAGTCAAAGTGGGGGCTTCTGTAGACACCCATTTGTGTCTCCCCAAAACCAAACCCGGTGATGAGTGTCTTTCATGTCGAATCATAATCGAATGAAACAAAAGTGTGGAAAGGTTTAGTGTTGCGGAAAGTTTTTATTTCTTTTCTCTTCTCCCTGTTTTTGAAAACTTTATTTTAAAGAAAACAGCCAATCCAGTTTGGTTGGTCCATGATATGGGTCCAATAGTGGTGTAGTTGGATGGGGTTTGCAAAGACCTTTCCAACGATATATTATAAGCCCAATTCCGATGAATATTGAGGAAGTTATGGCCATTTTACTAAACTGGGCCCGGTTTGAGCTTTAAGTATGGCCTAATGATCTAGGGGAGGGCCTAATGTAATTTATCATTCCTAATGTAATTAGGAATGGTTTTAGTCTTCTAGAACATTCTAGAAGGTCTTATCATTCCTAATTCAATTAGGACTCTTCAGAGTTTTAATCAAGATTAAATAGCATTTTCGATGGAAATTATATTATTTTATCTTCCAGTACGGGAAATTTATCAGATTTTCGAAAACGCGTTGAAAGCCGATTTGGCGTCCAACCCCAGGCCTTGGCGCCTGGAACCAGGATTGGCGCCAGGCGCTAGCCATTGGCGCCTGACGCTAGCCACTGGTGCTGGCGCCAATGTGTTTTTGCGATCTTCAGACTCTGTTTTGTTAAATTATCTTTTTTTGGATGATTTTCTCTATAAATATCGTATTAAAAATTCCGTTTTCATTCACGAAAAATCATCAATTCTCTTCTTCATTCATTCTCCTCATTCACAAATCATTCATCAATTCTTTTCATTCAACATTCATTCATCTCTTTCATTAGAATTCTTTTCTTTCTTTTCTAAACTTTGCTTTCTCATACAAAATTCCGCATTCATTAGACTTAGAAACACTTAGCCATATTCGAAGTTGCCTTCGCCCTAGACGTGAAAGGTTTTAATTTCTGAGGGTTTGGTCCGAAATCTCTATTTAAATTATTTAATTTAATTGTTTGATTATTATTTTCCTTGAAGTTACTAACGTGTGTATTTTGTTATTAGAAAGAGGTACGAGGCATCCAAGTAAGTACTTTAATTGATTAATTGATTTTATGATGTAGAAATCATGCTTAGATTGTTATTATGATATTCCTAGTATCATGTCTAGGATATTTTTTAATATTAAATATGATTGTTATGATACCTTTTATTCTCTTCCTAATATTTATGATTGTTAGTATCATGTTAGGGTTAAAGATTTGATTTTTATTACTTAGTGACATGCTAGGGTTTGTTATTAATCTTGTTAGTATCATGCCTAGGATCTTGCTATTATTATTATGCTTTAATATTAACATGAACATGATTATGATTATAATTGTTATAATTTATGATGATTGTGAATATTATTATTATTATTATTTTGATAATGATTATTTTATTTATGATTATTATTGTTTTGATTATGATTATAATTTTATGATGATTATTATTATTATCATGATTATTATTATGTTGCTTGATGCTTATTATTGTTATTGCTTGATCACACCTTTCATGCATGTTTAAAGGGAATTGGTACTTGCAACCACGCTTAATAAGATAATTAATAATCTTGTTAGGGTTAATGTGATTATAATTCAAGTGATCGCCAATAATAGTTTATTTGTGAATTAATATTCAACCAACATAGATTAAACAGGTTTAGGGTTAATCCTATTGATTGTATGTTAATCAGAAAGCGCACATGAATACGAGCAGAATAAAGTAGTAGCCTATTATTAGGGCAGGTTCAATCTCTTTTAGGTTGGATTTGTACCATCATCCCCGAACCCTTATTTGGTTCATGACCTTATGGAGTTGACGATCTCTTGGATCGTTAAGGGGTGTAACCTTCACCTCGTGAACGGTTTACAAGTTCCTTAAAAACTTGTTGGCGACTCTTTTGCTCTATCTTCTTCCCTTTTGGACGCCACCGTACTTTAGTGTATGATCACAGTGGGGTTCAAGCTAGTGGGATTTTAAAGGCTTGAAATTATTCCCTACACTAAGATTGCTTCTGAAAGTGTTCAGATAGCAAGTTGTATCCCTGATGTTGGATGTTCAGATAGGGCTGCTAAAAATGTGTTCAAAAAAATTAGAGATTCAAGTTTCAAATCTGCTTCAGGACATTCACTTGCCAAAGGATCTGGAACTCCTACATTCAGTTTAGGAGTCTTTTCTCAAGAAACCGATTCTCCCCCTAGCAATGCGCCTATTGAACCTGTAGTTGCTTCTGTTAGTGCACAAGTTGGTGCTTCTGTTGCTGATGTTTCTCAAGCTGTTGGTGATGCTCTTATTGCTAATCCTCAAGATCTCATTTCTGATGCTCAAGAAGCTTTAATTGTGCATAAGAGAAAAGGTGATACTGAAAAGAAGAGTTCTATTCCAAAGAAACGCAAACCTCAGCCATCAGTGCTTCTTAGATCACCTTTTAAGTCCCGCATTATGATAATTTACAATCCATTATCACTAGTTCAGATGAGCGTCTTGAGAGCAATGTTTGCTGATGATAAAAATCGTTTGTAAGTATTTTTTTATTTATAGAATTTATTATCTTGTACATTAACTTCCATTTGTTTTAGTCATACTAACTTTCTTTATTCTTTTTATGCAGTGAACCAGTATTTAATGGAGAGAATGGTCTTGAAATTTTGAGAGTACATCTTGAGAATCTTTATAATAAATATAAAGTTGATACAGAGATCATTAATGCTTGGTGTAGCATTCTGAATTATAATGAGCAGTTTAGAGATCCAAATTCTCCTGCTCGTTTCTTTTTTGACCTTAGTGCTACCGTAAGTTCAAATTCTTTCATTTATTTTGTTTTATTGAATTATTTTTTTTTTTTGTTGTAATTAATTTTTTTTTTCTTTAACATGTAGGACTGTCTTATTCACTATGAGATAGATTCTGTTGCCCATCGGAATAAGATGTTTTTTGAGGTTGCTGAGAATTTGTACATGAAATCAGTTGTACCACACAAGGATATTCAGCTTTTTTTCTTCCCAGTTTATGAAGAAGATCATTACTATTTGGTATGTTTTAACACTACCACACTGAATGGTAATATCGAGCTTTTTTATTATAACGAAGATGCTGGAGATCATAAACAGCTTTTAAAACATTTGGTATGGCTTAAAAGTTAATCTCTATTCACATTATGTTTGTTTCTTTTACTTGAATGATTAGATTTTATTATGTTTGCTTATTTGATGTTTTTATTTTCAGAGAACTGCTTTTTCAAACTTTATTCAATGTGAAGGAAATGTACAAAGTTCTATTTTGGCAAATGATATCAAGCGGATGGAAATTTCTGTGATTAATGGTTCATGGAAGTCTTCGGATAAAAATCATTTGCATTGTGGAGTTGCAGTGATGAGACTCATGGAAACATACATGGGTTGTGCAAAGTGGGATCCTGGTTTGAAGAAAAATAATGTAAATTCTTTGCTCATTTGAGAAATGAGCAATTAACTTTTTGATTATTTGCTAAATGAGCAAGAAATTACTTGCTCATTTATCAAATGAGCAAAGAAATGTTTGCTCATTTGACAAATGAGCAAGGATTTACTTGTTCATTTCATAAATGAACAAAGAAATGTTTGCTCATTTCACAAATGAGCAACTAATTCTTTGCTCATTTAAGAAATGAGCAATTAACTTTTTGATTATTTGCTAAATGAGCAAGAAATTACTTGCTCATTTATCAAATGAGCAGGATTTACTTGTTCATTTCATAAATGAGCAAGGATTCCTATCAAATGTTTACTTTAATTTTGAGTTCTATGGTCCATTAATCTAGCAATACCGTAGGCCATTGCCTTACAAGTTACAACTGCAACTTGTGGTGTTACTTTTACATGTTTGCTCATGTTATTGAAATCTCCTTAATTGTATAGGGTTTGATTATGTTATTTGTTTTGCAGCTGATAATCTTGACTAAACTTCGTGAAAAGTACACCCTGGGAATAATTACAAGTGAAGTGAACACTATTCAATCTGTTAAAGAAATTGCTCAGAAGAAGAAAAAGCAAAGTAAAGTTTCTGTTGCTGACAAAGAAGAAAATGCTGAAAAAGAAGAGCCTAAAGAAGAAAAAGTTCAAGGAAGAAAGAGCAAAAGACTGAAGAAAGTTGAATGTTAGGGAATTAAATAGTTAGTAGTGATGATTTGTCTTTTTTAGTTTAGGGAATTGGGTAAATTAAGATTTTATCTACTTTTAAGTAGTCTTTGAATGATGTAAAACTGATTTATAAACAGATTTTACCAATAGAAGCCTACCCTTTTTTTTACTATAGTGATGATTATATTTGAATTAAAATTCAATCTTTTATTTGTTTTTACTTCACAAACCTTGTTATATACAGCCGTTTTCATTTGAAATATTCGTTCATTTGTTAAATGAGCAAACAGATGTTTGCTTATTAAATGATAGATCAATGAATTCTTGCTCATTTGATAAATGTTCAAAGAATTTCTTACTCATTTGATAAATGAATAAAGAAATGTTTGCTCATTTCACAAATGAGCAACTATTTTTTCTCATTTAAGAAATGAGCTTTTACCTTTTTTGATTATTTGCTAAGTGAGCAAGGAATTACTTGCTCATTTGATGATTGAGAAAAGATATGTTTGCTCATTTGACCCAAGGAGAGCTGATTTTGGATTGGGAGATGAAACAAGAGTGCAATTGTTCCAAGTTCATATAATAGCTAATTTGACAAAATGAGTAGTTAACTATTTGCTCATTTGATTAATGAGCAAGGAATTATTGCTCATTCGAGAAATGAACAAATATTTAGTCACTCATTTGAATATGTTCTATTTTCAATTCAACAATATTGCAAAGCATTAAACTATGATTAGTACAAAATTAATAATATATTATTAAATATAAAAATTCAACAAAATCTTATATGTATATAAAAGTACCATTACACTTTTTTTGGACAATTTCTAATATCATGATGACTCAATTCACCACAACCTCTACATAATCTCTTCTTTTTTTGGTTTTGCTCTACAGCCTTTTCTTTTTCTCCCTTAAGCCTTTTTGCACTTCTACCTCTTGTTTCAACATTTGACACATCAGTCTCACTCGCTTTCTTTTTTGAAGTCTCTTCATTTAATACATCAACTCCAGTCCCTTTATTCTTTGAAACTTTTGGAGGTTTGACAATTATTTCAGTTGGCACACTAGCTCCAATCAATAGCTCAATGTCTTGCTCTTTGTTTTTTGCACTTCCAGCTGTTGTTTCATTATTTCTTGCAATCCTCTTTGCTTCCAAATCCTTTCTTATTCCTTGAAGATTTATCACAAGGTCTTGAATATCTTCATCTTTGCCTTCTGCCAAACTTACACAAGTGTGTATCTCTGACCATAAATCATTTAACAATTTTTTCTTGTCTATTATATTAGCACATTGCTCCAACAGGTTTCCTCCCAAGTCAAAAATTGGTTTCTTTAATGCCATAGTAGTCCACCTGTGTAGCATATACTGCTCGGAAATGGTTTCAAACCTTTTTTCTTTCCAAACCCAAATCATATGTCTACATGGAATTCCTTGCCTATAAAATAGCTTGCAAGAACATGTGGTGTCATAGTTAGTTGGATTAAACACAACATCAAATGTTCTAGTCCGATTTCCTTCACTTACTGTTGCAACTTCCAATTCATTTTCTTTCTTCAATTCATCAACACCACAAGAAAAACAAGCAATTTCAACCTCGTATTGAAAATCATAAAAGACAGAGTTAGTATATAAATGTGAGGCATGCTTTTCTATCCCTAGTGGTGTTTTGCACTCAGGATATTTGTGCTTTGAATCATTATCATTCTGACCTTGAGTGTGTCTCTGGGCATCAATTGCAGCTTCATATCTCAAGTAAAACTCAACAAGTGACACATGAGGATTGATAAAGGAGCAGAAAAAGTTGTTTTCACTTTCGGATCTTGATGTTGTACGCATTATTCCTCCAAGGAACACATCTCTGAAATAGGCCGGAATCCACTTGTCTCTTATCTTGTACATATAACCTAACCATTCATGTTGTTCCTAGTGGTATTCAATCATCACCTTGTTCCACCTTTCTTCAAACTCAGCAGGTTCAATTTCAAGGTGCCAAACGCAAGCACATAATTTTTTTAGGAAACTAGTTTCTTCTTGCATGATTGATTTCTCCACCTTATCTAGTAACTTTTTCATTATGTGCCACATACAGAACCGATGTTCAGTCTTCTTAAACACACTTCTAATAGCAATTTTCATTGCTGGATCCTGATCTGTGATCATACAATTAGGTTCATTCCCACCCATTGCCTTGAGGAATGATATGAATAGCCATTCAAATGACACGATATCTTCCTTTGCTATGAAACCAGCAGCAAAATTAATGCAATTCTTATGATGGTCAACGCCTGTAAATGGAGTAAACACCATGTTGTACCTATTTACACATACAAAATAAAGTTTAAATGAGCAAATAATTTAATACTCATTTGAAAAATTATCAAATAATCGATTGCTCATTTGTCAAATGAGCAAATAACTCAATGCTTATTTGTGAAATAAGCAAACAATTCTTTGCTCTTTTGTCAAATGTGAAAATAATTGAATGCTCATTTGTCATATGAGCAAATAACTCAATGCTCATTTGTGAAATGAGCAAACAATTCAATGCTCATTTGTCAAATGAGCAAATAATTCAATGCTCATTTGTCAAATGAACATGCAATTCAATGCCCATATACATACTCTTATCAAAGAATATTAGACTTATGGGGATATTCAATTTTCACATAGAAGTAATGAGCAATTAAACTAATTTTATTTAAAACAAAGTCATTAATTTCAGCCATAGCTAGTAAAAACATATAAATGAATTACCTATTGGTTTGGTATGTGGTATCAAAGGATACCATATCACCAAATAGAGCATAACTCTTTTTACAAAGGGGGTCTGCCCACAATGCTCTACAAAGGCAATAATCTTCATCCATCTCAAAATCAAAGAAAAAAGCGCTCCACATCAGCTTTTTGTTGGTAAAGTTATCCACGAACATTTGAGCATCGCTTCCTTGAATGTATGCTTTTAAATCTCTATGAAAATTTTTGAAATCTTCCTTAGATGCACCAATGTTTTCATATCCTCCAACAATTTCCTTCATCATTCGAAAAGTTGTAACGGGACCAATATTCACCTATTTAAAGAACAAAACAGTTTGTCACATGAGCAAATAATTCAATGCTCATTTTTAAAATGAGCAAACAATTCAATGCTCATTTGTCAAATGAGAAAAAAAATTATTTGCCCATTTGTCAAATGAGCAAACAGCTTTTATTAGAACATACAGAGAATTCATGAAACATAAGAGAATTTGAAACATAAGAGAATTCATGAAACAATTCAATGCTTATTTGGCAAATGAGCAAAAAATTATTTGCTCATTTGAAACAACTTTTATTAGAACATACATAGAATTCTTGAAACATAAGAGAATTTGAAAGTGTTACCTTAGAATTATTCACAACTATTTTTTTGTGTAAAATGTTCATTTTCCTTCCTTCTTTTTGGAATAGATTGCAGCTAGGTGTATAAAGTGCATGAGTATGTCCCTCATGAAATTTTGTCACTATGAATGTGTTATCATCACAATGCTTTAGGACAATATGTGCCTTGCACCCAACACGAGTAACGAGTCTCTTCCTTTTGATTGAAGATTTTTCTTCATTGTTTTCCCCTTCCTTGTTATTTAAATCTTTTTCTACAGTAGTCTTTCTTTTTTCTTTGTATCCTTCCTTATTGCACAAGATATACTGATATTTTAATTCTTTGCTTCTTCTTTGTCTTTTAGTTGTAGACTTCCTTGTATTGAAACCAGAAGCAAATGCATAGCCTTTATAAAATTCAAGGCCCTCTTCAAGATTATTAAACTTCATCCCTATAGCTGGTTTCAACTCATTAGGGCATATTGGATGCCATTCTTTTGTTCCTCCAAGAGTGATCAAAGGTGCTACTTTAGGAGAAACTACTATTGTAGGAGTAGTTGGCACATTTGTGATGGTACTTGATTGACTCTCAACTTGTTCGTTGTTGCTCATCATTTGTGAATATGCACCTCCTTAAACACACTTAAACACACACACATACACTCTTAATAATTAGAACTGAAATCAAATTCTTAAACAAACTTACACACACACAGACATAGATACACACTTACACACACATGTACACACACACACACACACACACACTCAATAATTTCATAATCTATAATTATAACTGAAATCAGAATTGCAAGCAGAAAGAGGAGGGGGTAGGGGGGGATAGGTTTGCTCATTTGTCAAATGAACATGCAATTCAATGCCCACATATATAAACTCTTACACTCAATCACACTCACACTCACACTCACACACAGACACACTGTTACACTCACTCACACACACACACACATACATACACAATTCTGTATACTTAGTGTTTTTACAAGCTAATATTTGCAAAACTTATAGATCCTTGAATTACTTATGAATGTCATTAATATTTGCTCATTTTAATTGTATTTACCTCATTTTAAATGTTCTATTATACATATTTAGGTTTGCTCATTTTAATTTACACTACTAGAAAACAGTGAAATAACGATAGAAATTTTCCGTCGGAAAACCCGTTTCCGACGGAATTCCGTCGGAACTGGTTGTCGGAATACATTTTGTCGGAAAAACGCACTTTTCCGACGAAAATTCCGTCGGAAATTTCCGACGGACTGTATTCCGCCGGAAACATCCGACGGAAAATCCGTCGAAAAATGCTTAAAAAAAACAAAAAAAAAGCCACCCCCACCACCAGCCACCACCGCACATCACCAACCCCAGCACAAGCCAACCTAACCCATACCACCACCCACTACCCCCACCACTAGCCACCACCGCACAGCACTAGCCCACCTAACCCGCACCACCACCCACTACCCCCACCACCAACCACCATCGTACAGCACCAGACCATCTAAACCAAACCCACCCAAACCAAACCTAGATCTACAACCCTAACCCAAGCCCGATTCGGCCGAACCCCCCAACCTAAGCAAAATACCCCCCCCCCCCCCAACCACCTAAAATCACCACTGTGGCCACCAATAACCACCGTCACCACCAAAAATTATCAATAAAATTGTAAAAAAAAATCCAATAAAACAACAAAATAAAATCGAAATTGAAAAAAAAAGGATACATACCTTAATACGACCTCACATAACCTCGAAATTGGGTTTTTTTAGGTCAAATTCGACCATGAAAACTCTAGATCTAGAGTTTTTATGGACGAATTTGACCAAAAAACCTTTGTTTTTAACGTGAGAAGAGAGAGAAAGGGCGAAAACAGTCGGAAATTGTTGTTGATGTCGATGATGGTGTTGTTGTTGATGTCGGTGTTGGTGGTGGTTAGTGTTGCCGGTGTTGGTGGTGGTTAGTGTTGGTGAGAGATAGGGGAAAGTAGAGGACAGAAAGAGAAGAAGGGAGAAGAGGAAGGAGAACGCGAGGAGAGAGATAGAAGAGGAAAGGAGAACGCGAGGAGGGAGAAGAGGAGAGACAAAACGAGAGGAGAGAGAAGAGGGAGGAGAGGAGGGAGAACACAGGAGAGAGAAGCAGGGGAAAGACAGAATGAGGGAGAGGAGGCGGCACAATGTGTAGGGTTTTGTAGGAGGGTGTGATTCAAAACATATATATATATATTTTCGACGGAAAATTCCGACGGACTATAAATCCGTCGGAAATGACATTTTCCGACGGAATTTTCCGTCGGAAAGCACATATATTCCGACGGATTTTAAATCCGTCGGAAATTTTCGACGGAATTGTTAAATTCGTCGGAAATATCCGACGGAATTAAAATCCGTCGGAAATTTCGGTTTTTTCCGACGGAATAATTTGCCCGTCGCAACAAGTCCGTCGCTATTTGACTGTTTTCTAGTAGTGTTATTTGCTCATTTTGAATTTGATTGAAAATAAGAACATAATAACAGCAAAGTTCAATTTGCTCATTTTTATATGACTTTGCTCATTCCATATCCACTTTGCTCATTTCATATCCACTTTGTTCTATTATACATATTTAGGTTTGCTCATTTTAATTTATTTGCTCATTTTGAATTTGATTGAAAATAAGAACATAAATAATTGATTCAATCACTATAAAGTTTAATCTGATATTATTAAAATCTCTATCAAATTAATCAAACCTAAATAATTGATTCAATTCAATCAAATAATTGATGCAATTAAACATTCAATTCGATTAATGTAATTCGAAAATTAACATGTAATTCAATTCGAAAATTAACATGCAATTCCAAATTTTTCAGAGATGTAAAATCAAAATATATTGAATATTCAGATTAACATGCAATTCAAAATTAAAATTACGAACAAACCTCAATGGTGGATGAAATTGCGACCATTGAAATTTGCAAAAAGAAACCGTTGAAAATTGCAGAAAGAAACCGCTGAAATTTGCCGAAAGAAGAGCATACTCAGTGAATTGCCATTGATGAGCTTTGATTTGCAGACAGAATAGAGGGGAGAGATAAATTAGATGCTGAAAGTTAGCTTGTAGGCAGGCTTATAATCTCAGCAGTTGGATTTCATCTAATCTAGCGGCTGAGATTTGTTCTCACATAAGGTGTGGGTTCTCACATAAAGGGTGGTTCTCACCGGATCCCGACCCTATATATATATATATATATATAAATATAAATAAGCTTTGACAAACACGATACAATACTACAATAATATGGAGTAGACCTAGGTCGAATCCATCATCAATAGTTATAGTTGAATTATATTTAAAATTATAACTAGTATGAACCAAACAAAGCCTTAATCATATGTAGTCCTGAGAGACTTGTACTTCATATATGTATCAATTCCATTTAAATGGGAAAGTATATAGGGTCATTTTTACAAACCAATATTCAATTATTTTTTACCAATACGCAACTAAGTATATTTATGGTCAAACTGTCAAAGTAGTACACTAATAAATATTGTGCAAAGATCATCCCGTCAACAAAAAAAAAAAAAAAAAAAAAAAAAAAAAAAAAAAAAGTAAGATCATTGTGACAATCAACGAGGGAGTACCAATTTAGGAAAGTTATTAATTTAGGAAAGTTATTAATTAGATACTCATGCATAGGTATTACAAATTATGATAGTAACTTTTAGGGTTTTTTTTTTAAAATAAAATAAAAACTGCATTGGCTATTTGTGTAATTATATGCAGATGACTTTTGAGTAACTATAGTAAAATTGTGGCCATTGTATACAATCATATCACTTCCGTTCATTTTAATTGACTAATGCAAATCGTTGATATGCTTTATTTTTATAAAATTTGGAAAAAAAAAAATTAGAAAACTACCACGTTCTTATCAGTTTTTTTTCCCTCTTTATACTTCTCTTTAATATTTCTTCTTTGTTTTCTTTGATTTGAACTGGAATCATATTATATATATCTTTTACTCAGAAATATAATTTGAACTGTTCTTTTGCAAATCAATTGTCTAATTGAATTACTAACTATCAAACATATGTATCTTTTCAATATTGTCAATGCATCAAAACAAAGAATGAAACTGATAAGAACGTGATTTTTTATTATTTTTTTGTCAATTTTTAAAAAAATATTAAATACAAAATAATCCATATCAAAGGTTTATATTAGTCAATAAAAATAAACGGTTGTGATTTGATTTAATACAATTATTGTGGTCATTTGAAAATTGTCCATTTGCGTTGATATTGTTTTGTAAAATTGCATTTGATCTTGAAAAATGAAAGATAGATTAATTTTCTTATTCTTCACTCTTTTTTTTTTTTTTTTTTTTTTTTGTTGTTGTTGTTGTTAAAGAGGTTCAAATAGAATAATTAGCCTTCTCCCAAGAGGTTAGAAACCAAAGTCAATTTTCTTAGCTTCTTCTTTAGGACGAATTTTCTCCTTCGAAGAAAAGGTTTTTCTTCTCTCTTTTGAGGGAGGATTTGCATTTTTGTTAGATGGATTGTTGTAGAGGTTGTTTTATGGGTAGATTTTTGCGGGATCGAAAAAGATATTAATATTTCAATTACAATTAGGCGAATCATGCAAAAATTTTCTTCACAGCCACACCAGTTCGATAGACCCCCTTGTCGAAGAAGGCTGTAAATCACAACGATGTGAAAGATGGTATAAATAATGTACAATTATTTGCAACAACGATCATCATAGTTTTGCTGAAAAGATGTTTTTATTTGATTTTATTGTCATGTATTTGTTTGATATAAATCTCCTAAGTTGCACGGGGATGCTTTCTGGCCGGTGTCCCCCGTCCCCGAGACGTTACGGGTAAGGATACGCCTCGAGGACGTTTCCGGGACAAGTTGACTATTTGGGGGCAAGTTGACTTTTTGGGGACGTTTCTGGGACGCGCGTGAGGCTCAATGTCGTTACCAATGGTAAGTTTGGGCTTTTGAAATTATAAAAAAGTACAACTTGAGAATGTCGACCCTTTTCCCCCAATTCACAGTTTCACACTTCAAAACTCACAAATTGGGGATTCACACTCTCTCTCGGCGGTGGAGTTTAGGTGGCGGCAGCGAGGCTAGTCGGCGACGGCAGCATCGCTTCTCTTTCTTTCTTTTTGAGTTTATTCTTCTTTTCTCTTTGAATATTTGTTGTGTTATTTACACCTTTTTTTTTATGTTTCTAATTTCGGGCATGTTCTCTTCGGCTTAATTTCAGTTCAATTTAGTTCAGTACAGCTCAGTTCAGTTCCAAATTTTCATCTCTCATAAACAATTCATTCTAGCTCGATTTAGTTCATTTCAGCTCCATATTTTTTCTGTTTCTTTTCTTTCTTTCTTTTTTTTGTATGAATCTGATTTCCATTTTTTTTTATTTATGATTTCATGGTTTTTTTTCAAAAATGTCGTGTTAACATTAGACTAAATTTTCTATATTATCATTTTATTTTGTTGCATTAAAATTTTTACAATGCTCCATTTTATTTATATCTAATTTTACATTTTAAATAATCGTCCTACCCAAAGCCATCTCCGCACCCAATAATTTTTAGATTGCTGTTTTTCGTACCCGTATATCCCCTCGTACCTGTATTGATGTAACGTAGTTTATCTCTATGTAGATGTCGTATGACTTTTTATTTATGAATTTAACATCAAGGGTTTTTAGTCTTTAAAAAAAAACTGAAAAACAAAAATAATATGTACAGAGTACCAAAAAAAGCCTAGAAAGGGTGATTTAAAAAGGCCATTAAATTAATCTTCAAAAAAATGCAAAATACTATTTCAATTTCATGTAAAAAAAAAAGAACAATATCTACTGGCTACTGCAATACATGATGAATTGATAAGGACGACAAATTAATTTCACTCTTACAGTAGTACAATTACAGATTTAAAAACAGAAAACAAGATTACAACAAACCGAAATTAAACAAACATACATTATGCATGACCTATATATATATACATGATCATGTTTCCTCAAAAAAAAAAAAAAAGATGATCATGCAATTTATTGGTAACTAGAGTAAACAGAATATATAGGTCGACGTAAACATATCATTTTTTATATCATCATTATTTAGGGCGGCTAAATGTTAACCGTGATAGATCGGATTTATAGTCGCAACCATAAATCCTATAGCCGGTATCATACACAATGAGGCTAATTTTAGCATAAATTGTGTACCAATGGAGTGGTCGAAGCTCGCGAGTATCTTCATCAACCCCGTCTTGGTCAAACTTTATCAACCAATCGTGATTGAGGTCTTTAATGGACATGGTCTTCCACTTCCCGAAAGCTGTATTAAAGTACTTGATCGTGTACCTCTTAGAATAGCTCTCCAAGGGAATGTTGCCCTTGCTGTTTTTTGATTCTGTTTCTCCGGGGGCTATATCGCCCCTTGCGTCGTCTTTATACGGGTTGTAAAAGGAGATTGTGTTGCCGGACTTGTTTTGAACTTCGCATATTTTCACCCATCCGTAGTCTGAGGAATTCTCACCCAAACTTTGCGGGACTTCTTTTGCTTCATGCCTTAAATCGACCATTTCATTACCAATAGCCTCTCCAGTTGACATAACAACAAAATTTATTCAATATGATGTTTTTATTTGATGGTTTAATTTCTAGATATTGCTTTCTGCATATTCATCTTCATATTTATACACTATTCTATGTGTTTTTTTTTTTTTTCAGTTAGGTCCTGTTTGGCAAAAGTAGCGGTAGCGGGTAGTTTTTAGCGGTGGAGTAGCGGGTAGCTTTTAAGGTAGCGAGTAGCAGTCAATTAGTAATGGGTAGAGGTTAGCTGTCAAAGTAACGGTTAATAGCATGAGTGTTTGGCAAAAGTAGCGGTTGCAGTACCAAAATATATCAAAATTCATATAAATATTGTTTTAAAAGTAAAAAAATTTCCAAACGCTACTCGCTACTCTAAACACTACTTCTAAACGCTACTATTTTTAACGTTTGAGAAAAGCTACCTAAACGCTACCTCTATCGCTAACCGCTACTAGAATCGCTACCTTGCCAAACACTCTTAATTTTTTTCTAATAGTGTTTTGAGTGGTCAAAACGCTAACCGCTACCTCAAATGCTAGCACCAAACAGGGCCTTAGGCAACTTGCGCTAAGCCTAAACCGACCTGATTATTTTTATACTACTTTCGCTTCATATTACTTGCAACTTTAGAATATTTTATGTCTTATAAGTTAATAATACCCAAAGTTGCAACTGATATATAACGAAGTTACTGCATCTTAAAGAAAATTAAAGTTGACAACATTATAATTATATATCTCGTCTTTGTTTATTTATACTTGCTACACATTACCTGTAAAATATATATAAATGAATTCTAATATCACGATCAAAATACTCACCGTCCACATTTGATAGATTCAACCCAATTACGTACGTAATCAAGCCAAGTGGCTTCATATGTATTCTGATACATAAGTTTCTTTAATTTCACCTTAATTCAATTGAAAATATGGATAGAGATAGTAACAATAATCACTAATGAAGTTGACTTTGTAGTTATAATATCTAAAGTCATTAAAAAGTTATTGATGAAAATTTCCACGTGTATGTGAAGAAAGACTGTTTTCAACCAATAGAATGGTTGAGGCTCAAGAATATATTTTATCCTTTATCATTCCCCCTCGCATGAAAGGCCCTTTGGGCTTGAAATGTGGATGCAGCATAGGCTCTCCCATACCCGACGCAAATTAATTCCACTTTGAAGGAGAGTGGATGAGATTTGAACCCGTGACTTTTACGTCACCTTGGTACTCTATCAAAGGCTATCGTACATAGTTGGTTTATTTGGGCTACTATTATCATATGGTTTTAGATTATAACCTCACTAATTAACTCGCGCATTGGCGATATCTCATCTGGAATTGGTAAGTTTATGGCTTGCATTGTTTACATCTGCACCAGTGAATGCCTTTGAAGATGTGAAAAATAGTTGAAGAATACATTATAAGCATCAATCCTTGTTTAATTTATATGTAACAATGTAACAAGACCATGAGTTGGATTAACACATAACTCTATATAATTAATAACATTAATAAGGCTACAGAATAACTTTAGCATCTTCCCTTATTGAATTGCTACCCTTTCAACTTATTTCATATTTAATAATTTAATACTTCTTCCGACCTTCATTTCAAATTAAAATACTTGCAATAGTTTGACTTTTGCATTATCTATAATACATTAAAATTAAGGAAAATGTTAAATAAGCATTAAATTTACACTTGAAAATCGTAATAAGTTAAGAAATCATCAAAATATAAACACTAATTACACTGATTTACGCTCGACAGTCAATCAGTAAATCAGTGTAATTAGTGTTTATATTTTGATGTGATCCAACCTCAATCTGAAGGATAAGGATGTTGCAAAGGTGGATGATGTGATCCAACCTCAATCTGAAGTTATAAGGGGGATGGAGGACAGCATTGTATGTTACAATGGAAAGACTAGTGAGGCCAGCCCCGAAGATCTTGGAGTGCTGGATAAGCTTGAGGAGCAGAACCGTGTGGAAGTGGAGGCTGCATCTATCGAGGTAGAGAGGGGGTTAGAGGAAGGTGGGATTGTGTCAGAGGCTCAACCTTCTATTTCAGGAGGGAGGAAGTGGAAGAAGGCTGCTAGGGGTAGTGAGAGGGAGATGGAGGTGGATGGGGAGGGGGAGAGTGTTTTAGGGGGAATAAGGAAGAGGGGGCAGGGAGAGGTGAGTCTGGAACTTGATCCTTTGGGAGTCAGTGGTGCAAAAAGAAATAAAACTTTGTCTAGTGAGCTTCTAGCTCCTATCTCTTCGACGGAGGTTGGCACGGACCAACCCCGTCAGTCATTATGAGTACTTTTTGTTGGAATTGCCGGGGAATGGGAAACCCCGAGTCAGTTCGTAGACTCCGTAAATGGAGTAATATAATAGCCCCTGATCTAGTTTTTATCTCGGAAACTATGATTAGTAAGGATGCGGCGGAAAATTTAAAGGAGAGGATAGGCTTCTCTAATGCTTTAGGGGTGGCTAGTCAAGGTAAATCGGGAGGGTTGTGTCTGTATTGGAATGAAAATGTCATTGATTTCACTCTCGTTTCCTTCTCCCAAAATCATATTTGTGGCGATGTGAAGAAGGGAGGGGTGGCGTGGAGGTTTGTAGGGATTTATGGGTGGCCGGAGGGTGGAAACAAATTTCGTACGTGGGCTCTTATGAGACAATTGTGTGAGGAGACCACTTTGCCTATTTTGTTTGGGGGTGATTTTAATGAGATTTTGCCGTATGAGGAGAAAGAAGGAGGTGTTGATATAGATAGAAGTGAGATAGCTCGTTTTCGAGAAGCTTTGGATGACTGTGAACTTCGTGATCTTGGTTTCGAGGGACAATGGTGGACGTGGGAACGTGGTAATTCAGAGAACACTTGGGTCAGAGAAAGGTTGGACCGATTTGTAGCCTCTTCCTCTTGGCTACTCCTATACCCGCCCGCTTATGTTGAACATTTGTTGAAGTATCGCTCTGATCATTCTCCCATTGTGATTAGAACCAAGGTTACAAAGAAGAGAAAAAAGAGAAAAAAGTAGTTCAAATTCGAAATTGCTTGATTGCTTGGTTGCTTGATGAGAAGTGTGAAGCTGAGATTAAGAGAGTTTGGGACTCGGTCGAGGGGCAGAATGTAACGTATAAAATCAATACTATAGGTAGAAAATTTCTTGAGTGGAGTAAGAAGCATTTTGACGACCTTGGGTTTAAAATTGCTGAAGCTGAATCTGCATTGAAGGAGCTGCAGCAGCTGCCAATGTCTCGGGCAGATTGTAGCACTCGGATTGAGCTTGAAAAAACCCTCGATGATCTCCATAACAAACATGAAGCTTATTGGTTCCTTCGTTCAAAAGTGTTGGAGGTTAAGGATGGGGACCGGAATACTAGCTATTTTCATCACAAAGCATCTCAGAGAAAGAAGAAGAACACAATTGATGGCTTATTTGATGATGAGGGCAATTGGCACGATGATGAGGATAGGATCGAGAGTGTAGTGTGTAGTTTTTACACACGGCTATTTTCTTCACAGGGAGCTTCGGACAGCGAGGTTTGGGAGGTTTTGCAGCATGTCAAAACTTTTGTTCCGGAGGATAAAAATGCAGAATTGCTACGACCGTATTCAAAGGATGAGATCTTCACAGCCCTGCAACAAATGCACCCCTGCAAGGCTCCTGGCCCTGACGGTATGCATGCTATTTTCTACCAAAGATTTTGGCATATTGTTGGTGATGATGTCTATAAATTTGTTAGTAGTATTTTGCATGGTCGTTTATCTCCGGAGAGCATAAATAATACTAACATTACCTTGATCCCAAAAGTCAATGATCCAAAAATCATGTCCGAGTTCCGTCCTATTAGTTTGTGCAATGTTTTGTATAAACTTGTCTCGAAAGCTATCGTCCTCAGATTAAAATCTATTTTACCGGGAATTGTGACTGAGAACCAAAGTGCATTTGTTCCGGGTCGACTCATCACAGACAATGCTTTAGTAGCTCTGGAGCTATTTCACACAATGAAAAATAGAAGCAAGGGTAGAAAGGGTACTATTGCACTCAAGCTAGATATGAGCAAAGCCTATGATCGTGTCGAGTGGGGATTTTTGCGGAAATTGCTTCTAACCATGGGTTTTGATGGTCGCTGGGTGAATTTGATTATGAGTTGTGTGTCTACCGTTTCTTACTCTTTTATTGTGAATGGTAGTGTGTGTGGTACGGTGCTCCCCTCCCGGGGGCTCCGCCAAGGGGACCCTTTATCTCCCTATTTGTTTATTCTGGTTGCGGATGCCTTCTCCCATATGTTGTTGAATAAAGTGCAGATTGGAGAACTTCATGGGGCAAAAGCATCTAGGAGTGGTCCTGTTATTTCTCACTTATTGTTCGCAGATGATAGCCTCCTCTTTGCTAGAGCAAACAGACGTGAATGCGAAGTTATAGTTGATATACTCAACAAATATGAAGTAGCATCTGGTCAGAAAATTAACTACGAGAAGTCTGAAGTTTCTTTTAGCAGTGGAGTTAAGGCCGAGCAACAAAGTGAGTTGATGGGTGTTTTAAATATACGCCAGGTAGACAGACACGGGAAGTATCTGGGGATCCCAACTTTAGCAGGGAGATCAAAGAAGGCAACTTTTAGATACTTGATGGACAGAATTTGGAAAAAGCTTCAAGGTTGGAAAGAAAATTTATTATCGAGAGCTGGCAAGGAGATACTCTTAAAGGCGGTCATTCAAGAAATCCCTACAAACCTAATGGGTGTGTATAAATTTCCTAGCTCGGTTATCCAAAGTATCCGATCGGCAATGGCTCGTTTTTACTGGGGTCAACGGGATAATAAGAGAAAAATTCACTGGAAGTCATGGGATTACATGTGTACTCCTAAATGTCTCGGTGGGATGGGTTTTAAATATCTAGAGGTCTTTAATGATGCTCTTCTAGGTAGACAAGCGTGGAGGCTTGTCCACCTAGAAAACTCTCTGTTGGAAAGAGTTATGAAGGCAAAATATTACCCAAATAGCTCTTTTCTCGACTCTTATCTTGGTGTGGCAGGGAGTTTCTCATGGAGAAGTATATGGAGCTCTAAAGCTCTCCTTAAGGAGGGCTTAATATGGCGAATAGGCAATGGCTCGAAGGTGAATATATGGCGTGACCCTTGGATTGCAGATGCGGAAGGGAAGTATGTGATGAGTGAGGAAGTTGAGGGCTTGAATACTGTAAGTGACTTGGTAGATTTTGTTGCTATGGAGTGGGATTTGGCTACTATTGCTGAGCATTTTAACGAGAGGGATCAAAGATGTATCTTATCGATTCCTCTTAGTTTGCGAGCTCCGGAAGATAAGCTTACTTGGGCATTTTCGAATGATGGATTATACACTGCCAAGACAGCTTATATGCTAGGGAAGGGATGCGATTTTGACGCTTTCCACTTAGCTTGGATCGAAATCTGGGGTATTGAGGCTTCTCCAAAGGTACGACATTTCCTTTGGCGCTTATGCACTAATACTTTGCCTACCAAAGATTTGCTGCGGAGGCGTCACTTACTAGAGGAGGCTTTGTGTCCTTGGTGTGGCGTGGAAGATGAGACAAGAGAGCATGCCTTGTTCGATTGCTTTCGAGTGCAGAATTTGTGGAGTGAGTGTGGGTGTGATGAGCTGATTTCAAACAGAGAGGGGAGTATGTGTGATCTCTTGGTGCGGTGGAGAGGGTCAAATGCTAGGCTAAAACAGAGAGCTGCGTTTCTTGTTTGGGTGATATGGTCCGAAAGAAATCAATGGGTCTTTGACAAAAAGCAATTTGACAACTCGATTCTTGTAGCTAGAGTGAACAGGTTGGTCGAGGAACATGGCAAGTGTACTCAGATGATATACAAAGGCACTGCTGCCCCATTTAAGGCTAGCAGCTCCTCATGGAAAGCCCCATCTGTAGGTACAGTGAAGCTAAATTCGGATGCTTGCTTGGCTGCTGAGGGATGGGTGGGGATGGGGGCTGTTGCTCGTGATAGCCATGGCAAAGTCTTATTTGCTGCGGTTAGGAGGGTGCGTGCAAATTGGCCTGTTGAGATCGCGGAGGGGAAGGCTATGCTTTTTGCAATCAAGCTGGCGAGGAGGTTTGGAGTTGAGAGGGCTATGCTTGAATCAGATTGTCAAGTTTTGATCAATCGTCTATCCAAAGCAGCAATTTATTACTCTGATTTCGACGGGGTTTTAGAGGATATTTTGTCCCTAAGTAGTAATTTCGTATCCTTCAATTGGTCTCATGTTAAAAGAGGGGGTAATATCGTTGCCCACCATCTTGCTAAGTTAGTGTCGAATGGGGTTGAACAAGTTTGGGTCGATGTATGTCCTACGGAGATTTGTCCTTATGTACGCTCGGACACTTTGTCCCTTGGTTAATATATGCACTAGCTCGGCGGTTTTCAAAAAAAAATAAAAAAAATTACACTGATTTACGCGTGTTTTTGTCATGAATTCCTAATTTTATACAATTTCCAAGAGTATATTTTATGCTTATATATAGTCCTTAGGGCTACAAAATTAAACATGTTCTTACTAATATACTTATATACTGTATAAACTCACATGTAAATGTGTAAATATTGTTACAGTATATCAGTAACTAGAAATTTGAAGAATACTTTTATTATCATCAATCCTGGTATTATTATTCGTAACATGACCATGAATAAGATGAACTTATGCCATTTTGGCAAGTTTCTATTGCTATACATAATTCTGTGTAATAATAAGGCTACAAAATATTATTAGCCTTTTTCTTATTGCTACTCTTTTCGCTTAACATAGATTTATTCATACTGCTAACTGTTCTTCTCCTTATTGTACTCGACAGTCAATCGATCTGTTTTCCATCAGCAAAAGCCTACACATTTTCTGATCAAGGAAAACAGATGTCGTAAATGATTTAGACTTGTTAGTTCAACTTGCCTCGTTTCTTCTGAGTTCTGCGTCGTCTGTTCACAAGTTTCTTCTTCTATTATAACTTCAATTGCAAGCTTTTCCGTTGCCCTGCATTCCAAACTAATTTTCTCATGGTGCTGAGACACAGTATGCCTAGATGGCGATTCTCTGGGAGAAGAGGCAAGAAATGATTAATTACATCTGTGGTCTGGTTTGTACAACATATATCTTCCCATCCTTGACAACACCTTCGATGTCTTGAGGAGAACCGTACAACTCCTCAATCGCACTTCCTGTCTTTGCAATGCCTGACAGCACTGATTGAAGGAAGTTGCTGTCGTTCATTAATTTGTCGACTGAGTAGTCTAGCACAACTTTCTCTTCTTCATCCATTGGGACACTGTTCAGGAATAAGATTTGCCTGATGTTAGCATCAAAAGTAATTTCAAAATGGACAGACATACCAATAGAAGTAACTTAAACAAGTTGCTCTACTTCCTAAAGAGCATATCAAAAGCTCTAATGCAATTTAAATTCCTGGATCTATTAGTATACGGAGATTAAACCAAGAAGTGCTCAGTGTTAAATTGAAAGACCGAGCTCCCTCAGTCCCTGAATAATCTTATTACTCCCCATTATCGCAGGGAATAAGAAAAATATTTAGATTAGAAAAGTGGCCACAAATAAAAAAAAATAGCAAGAAAAGTATTGAAATCAGAGACAATATCAAGGTTGCAGTGATGAAGAGAGTAACTTGTGCATTATGCTTAAGAAGGAAACAGTACAATTGTTTTGGGAAAGCTAAAAGGTCCATAAAAAATGATCAGGAAGATTATTCAGTAATGCAGAGTTTATATTAGCAATATACCTGTCATAGAGTCCGGCACCAGCATAACCTTCAAGATCTTCACCATTTGAATCAGATCGGAAAATGATAGATTGTTTTATGAAGAGGCCAATAGGTTTACTTGGGTATCCCAAAACCTACAATATTAAAACTCATCAGTGTTCAGTCCAATTTCTTTCTTTTAATGAGCATGCATACTTCATTTATTGGATAGCAAGATAAGTTTTTATTCTTATACCCCCATTTAAATTGGATATTAATATAAGGAAACAATGTGTATCCCCTAGTTATATAATAATGTTATATGCATGCCTGTAGAAAATATACTAATCAAAGACATATTCAGGCAACTGTTAGTGTTCTCTGGAAACTAGCATTCTTTCATAGTGTACTCTGTAAGGACGTAATAAAAAAAGGTACTTAAAGTAACCTTTGGCGAGTTGAGATCACTTTTCTTGGTGATGAAGCTTAAAGAACGGCCAGGATAGGCCCCAACCAAAGTTTCTCCAAGTCCTTTCACAACCTACACCAAATAAGAGATTTTAACACAATTATTCATATCTATTAAGGTCCGATAATTCCTAATGGATACACGTAAGAGGTAGAAACTGCATTACCTCAGCATATATTTCAGATGAATCCCCAGAAGAAGGATTTGTTGTGTGAATAACAAACGCGTAATCAGCACTAATAATTTCCTGAACCAAGACAGCCATGCAGAGATATTCATGATCCAGCCCAACTTTTCTTGTACTGAAGTATGCTCTCTCGTTCCACTTTGAAGCCCAAACCTGTAAGACATATTTCGATTTCGCATACAAGACAAAAAATTTATCCTCCTTTAGAATATTGAACATGAACATAGAATGGGAAGTATAAAGAAATTTGAATAGCAATTGATTGTTGTGAGGGATGGGAACAAGGTTTGGGTCCATGCAATAAATTTTCAATCAAAGTAGAAAAGGCACCAAAATAGAATTGGACGATGAATTGATTATCCTCTAATGAAAGGGCAGAAGCACCAGCTGAAAACAAAATGTGTCTCACCTTTTTAATTGCTGTCCATGCTTGTTGCCAGCGTTTCTCACCTTCATCCCCAGGCCATGGCATTCCAGAGCTCTTCATCTTGCTTTTAAGTTCTTCAACCTACATCGTAATTTTGTTCAACAATCATTTCATACATAACTTAATAAAATGACTAGAAAGAGTTTTTCATACAAAGTACGCAGACAAAAAAGAGAGAATAAAATGTCAAGAGACAACATGAGGCTACCACCTCTACTCTGTAGTGAGGCTACTACCTATACTTGAAACATAAGTGATATCTGGTGGTATATCATTCTCCCGGAATGTAGAGTGCAAATTAAGACACACACACACACACACATAGTGTAACATAAGTATACATACATAGGGAAGGAAACAATGAGAAGGATGTAATTTTGTTTTCAAGTTGAAGATCCTTTTTTTATTATTATTTTACAGAAAGTTATAAAAGATGCATTTAGCTTAAAAACATGTGCATTCAATACATCTTCTCATTTTACCCCATTTATTGTAGGTTTCAGTCAGAAAAGAACGGATTCACGTTAGGTACTCACTGCGAAGTATTTTTTTTTTTCAATATATGACTGATGATGATTATGATATGAAAATTAACCATAACTTTCTTTACATAATCAGAAATTTTATAATATTCTGATCATTGTAAAAAGATTGAACTATGCTTTAATATAAGATCCATTTTTCATACACCCTATAGAATATACATATGAACAATAAAAACCTATAACACCAAACTTTAGAGGTAATTATATTCACCCTGTGCTTGTGTTTAAATTTAGTGCAAAATAAAAGAACCTATCTCATCTTTATTCATAAAAGAGCACACACGTACCGCTAATAAATTAAAAAAAATAACATACATTAAAAAAGAACATGAAAGTGTGATAAAGAATATGTAGGTATAATAAGAATATTAACCAGAAAATTTAATCCACATCATGCTCCATAGTGCATAATTTAAGAATTGCATTTTCTGCTCTATGAAGTTTTTCCCTATATTACTTAGATCTTATTTTTCCAAAGAAAATTCCCCTTTTCACCCTTAGCTGGCCCACAATCTAGGATCCCATTCTCAAATATATTTCTCTCTGTATATACTATCCTGATCCACAAATCAAATGCTCATATGCAATGTAATAGGAAAGCATAGAAGGCAAGATATCTGAAACATAAAAACTATATAAGGATGGGTGCATAAAGGACCTTACCAACTGAGGTGGTTCAACAAGTCCTAAAACTGTGCTGCGAATTTTTGCTAGAGCTTCAATATCTCCATCAACTAGTTCCTTCTTCAGGATCTTCAACTTGTCATTCACTTCCTGCCAGTATATGGGAAATATAAAACACACAAACTTACTTTGAAAAACGAGAAAGATAATACACCTTCCATCCCTTCAAATTTTTCCCAGTTGAACTATTCACAAGTAATAAGATTATCGCTAGATTTCATATGGGTGAAGGAACAAATTTGCCCCTATTAAAGGTACTCACTTCAACTCTTTGGGAATGTAACATTAAATTCTAAAAAATTCTACGAGATAAGAGAGAAGTGGAAAATTAGAAGGAAAATAAAAAAGTTACTTCCTAAAAATCAAGCATATCCACTATAAAATTATAAATTGTCATCATTCTTATTCAATGTGTTTGATTAATTATCATAGAGAGGAGGTGGTGTGAGGAAAAGGGGCGAGCTTGCACTTTCCCACCACATGTTTACAACATTTTGCCTCTCATTTTGCTAATTGCTTCCACATCATCCAAGTAACTAGCCAAATATTCTGGAACACTGTATGATATTAACAAGAAGGAAGAGAAAAACACCTTATTGGGGCCATATGAAAGGACTTCCTCAAAAGCTCCAAATGGGAGGGCCACAGATGTAGGGATTCCAACCCATGATGGAACTTTTCCTTTTAAATATGAGATATTACGTGATTTAGCTCCCACCTGAACAGAAAGAAAAATATCATGATACAAACTTCAAACTTCTCTAATATCTGATATGACTCTTGAAGAAGGACAAAGTAAGCAGTTGGTGTTATGGTAGCAGCTCATATAGAACAGAAGTACTTACTAATTCACCAGTAAATTCCTCTGATGTTATGGCATATTTACCACTAAATTTCTTTTTGACCAAGCTTATCGATGGTAAAGAATTGTCGCTCGCCGCACTTGAGCTAGCCCCATTGAGCTCACCCTCACTCACCTCACTGAGAAACAAAAGATGAAAATCACATAAAGAGAACAGTAATAAATAATAGCAATAAAAGCAGCTTTTCTGAGAAGGACAAAGTGTGAAAACATTATGTTACCTGTAGATTACATCAGTTGATGTTGGCTGGAGGCGCAATAACTTCCCTTCAGCTGCTTGGAGGTCAGAGAGAATTTTGCTATCAAAGCATGTGGCAAAGCAAACCTAAATTTGAAATAGTCTCAAACATCAAGAAACGAGATGGAAACAAGAGTTCAAAGTCAAACATATTAAAGGGGAATGGAAAAACTCAAAAACCTTGCAATTTCTTGCTCGGACAGAAACATGTGATAATACATCTGGCATATCAGGTGTTAGTAGAGCAACAGTGCCATCAGGAATTTCCTCCTCTCCTTTCACATGATTTGCAATTAAAATAGTAGGTTGTGCATAGGTTTTATTTTGGACAGATAGCAACTCGTTAACAACCACAACATATCCAACAGCTTCAACTGGACTGATAATCTGCCAACTGATTGAGAAAGTTCAGGTTTAAAATCAGAAAAATTGATGATATTGATGATACAAACTACAGCATGAATAATCAGTCTGCAGTCAAAGAATTAAAATCAACCTTCCCAGATTGGCAGTCTTTCGAAGAACTGGATCCAGTCTATTAAGGAGCGAAGAGAGAGATGCAGCTGATCCAGCTCGAATCATCTCTTCTGTGAATATGCTGACCTGCAGTACGGTCAAAAGGATAGGTAAACTCAGTGCATTCCGAAACCAAACAGCTAAAACACTAGGTAGAGAGACATTAATTGACATACAGCCCACTGATCAACTCCAAGAAGTGATCCCAGGTAATCTGCAGATGGCTGCAATATTTGTTGATAATACTCTGCCTTGCTTGCAAGTGACAAACGTGTCCTGTCAAGGACTGACTTTGCATACAGTGCCCAATTTTCATCCTTACTCTTTACTTTATCAAGTGCACACTTCCAACCCTATAAGAATCAAAATAGATACATTAAAAGATTTGTGTAGTGAGGAAATGGAAAGAGATTACTTTAAGAGGATAAGTAGAGGAAAAGATTTCCACATCAACACATATCAATACCTAGCAAAACGAAGAAACAAAAACAAAAACAAAGAAAGGATAGAAAGGGAAAAAAAATAAATGGTCCACAATCCTAAACAGAAACTCAAGGAAAAAAGCATTTGTCAGACTGTTCTTTAGGCACATAGATATGAACTATTAATACAATATCCTAGTTGTATTATTCAAAGCCACCATGAGCAATACTGGTCAATCTTTACTAGAAAAGGAAAATACTGTGAGTAGACATTTAGTTTTCGCAAAAATGTGAGTAGACATTTAGTACATTAAATGAAGATATATTTGTAAAATCTAGAAATAAATTTGCAATTATGCATCAAGTACTAAACAATTTTCTACATAAAAAACATAGTAGAAACAACGACAAAGATAAACAAATTTTATCAATTGAAGCTCTTCGTGCACTAAATACCTTTAAACAGTAGACAAGATCCTCATTATCATCTGATGAAAGAGCAAGATTTTCAATAACCATGGAAATGAAGTACATGATTTTCTGCATAACCACACAAACAACAAGACATGTTAGAAAATAGATACTTCCCAAACAACCTATTTAGTCCATATATAAATTACAGATATTTAATAAACAAAGCGGAAAAAAAAAATGACTCGCAAAATTCGACTTAATTCCAATCCAACGTCAGGGAAACAGACTGTTACATCAGTATACAACGGGTAAGAATATTAAAGAATAAATCAGCCAATAAATTAATCAGTTTTCGCAGAAAAGGCACGCTAAATATGTATGCATTTTGTAGCATATTCTTAAAAAATGATGCTTAAGAAGTTATGGTCCATTTCACTAGCTATTTTTGGAAAAGATATGGATTTCACTATTTGATCCAGATGCAGGCTCCTTCTGAGCCATCAAAACTACACATTTTCCTTTTGAATATCCTTAGGCCCAATTTCAATATAAAACAGACTTCTTTCAATATCTCTAGCAGTTATACAAGGCAAGCACTAATTCATGGTAGTCTCACAGATTCAGATACGTTGATTAGCGTGGAATTTATCAACACCAAAAATAGCTTAAGGAACCACATTCCTCAATTTTGACCTCAGAAAATGAAGCTGGCCCAAAAATTATCAATCACGAGAAGGTAAAAAGAAAATTCTTTCAATGTATACCTCAGGTCCAGCGTCATTCAGCTCCTCATAACCTCTTTCAATGACTGTCCTCACAGAAGAATCAAGAGAAATATCCAAAAATATAAGATCCTTCAGCCGATTTTGAGGCTTAAACAATAGTGGTCGGAGTTCCTGTCGTGCCTCTAGTAATCCCTGCATATTATTTCGTCAGAGTTAGGAGAAAAGTATAGAGTTAAGAGAACCAGAGATAAATTAAAGATATATGGTCTATGTACCTCAAGCAGTGGCTCCACATTCTTATCTTCTACATGTTCCAAGATAAACTGAAGCAAGTTCTGTACAAAAGGATATACAACATTACTTGAAAACAGTACCGAGAATCTGTCAGACATCAAAACAAAAGAGGAACAAGCAACAGATAAACTCTGAAAAAGGGAATGGTAAATAATTTACCGGAAAACCAGCAGGCAAACCAGGAACAGGATCAATATTCACCCCAACCATGAAGCCTTGACCCTGAAGTCGTCACATATGATTTAATATATCATGTCTTCTAAACAAAACGGGGAAGTGTTGAAGAATGAAAATGACTGACTATACCTCAGCTTTGTATCCCATGCAATTTGAAATAGCAGCCTCCAGATCTGCTCCTGAATGAACTGCCTGCATAATCAAAATATCAAAGTTGAAATAATGTTCAAAAACGAAGAAAATATATACTACGTAGTATTGATGAGACAAGGAGGTATTGGAATACGAGGAAATATATGAAGTCATGCAAAAAATATCAAATAAAGCACATAAAACCAAATATATATTTCCTTCAAAAAAAAAAGCCAAATATATATCAAAATTCATGCATGAAGGCCTGGACCATAAGCACAGTGGTTAATATTTATTGAAAGAAAACCCAAGGTAGAATATACAGTAAGAACTAAAGCAACAGACAGGCCTTGGTTACTAGGCACGCAGAAACAAATTTGATTAAAATGGTGTGATGACTCTGGTCAAAGGAGAAAAGAAAAGTTGGTGTGGTGTCTACCTTCAGTGTTCTCATATAATGTCCAAGATCCCTCAGAAGCCCTTCTTTCTGGTCACTTCTGAAATTTGGTTCAGAATGGATAGCACGATCATAACTAAGAAGGCGCTCTTTAGTAATCCCATTGTCATTTAGTGTTTTCCAGTAAACGCTTATGTCAAAGTCACTTTTGATGTAATCAATTAATGCCTGGAAGAGAAAATCTGTAAGAGAAATCAATTCCCTAAGAGGATAAAAAAAAATTCTACCATTTCCTTCGAGAATACCTGACAGATGACAACATCATCAGGACTTGTATTATTATGCAGTTTTTGATGCCATTCCTCCATCAGTCCACCCTTGCAATCATTGTTTCTCTGTAAATACCACATTACGCAACAAGTGGGCTTTTTAATCAATCACATACGCAGAGAGGAACCAAAACAAAACTATACATATGCCAGAGGCCCATAACTGACCTGGATGACCAATATTTCATCTCTAATTCTCTGTCCAACGTCCCCTTCACCTCCACGACCAACAGTTGACATTATCATTCGAAGAAGTTCCTGGTACTGAGGCTTACTTCTGAATATGTTCTGGAGAGAATCTGTAAGTCTATCTTGAGCTTTACTTATCTCACTGCAGAATGATAAGAAAAAGGACACACATAGTAAGCAAAAAAAAAAAAAGGCAGAGCTTTGATAGATTAAATATGTACCTACCATAAAGGTGCCCACATAAATCATTAATAAAAATAAAAAATAAAAAAAAATTAAAATATAGGATAGGGGATTAAGTAAACAAATTCCCAAGTAAGATAAGATATACAAGGAAGATTGCTGAATCTGAAGAGACAAGCCTCATAGAACTGCAAAACTAGTTCATCCAAAGGTTATAAGATAAGAAATTTACCGTGGCTTCACATTGTAGTTTTTGTTCCATATCAACTGCCTTGTAGCCATAAATCTCATCCATACTAACATCCCAGCAAGACCCAATTCACCAGCATCCATGGCTTCATCAAGCAAGTCTGCTGCAATGTTGAATCTGGAAAGAAAGGAATAAGTTTTAGATGACATGTTAAATGCTCTCTGCTTTTAGAAGCTTATTTTGCAAATGTTAAAGAGCAGAAAATGACTTTGGGATCAAACTCAGCCTTTCCAACATCCAGTTTTTTTCTCTTTTCACTTAACAGATAATATTTTTCCAATTTTCCTCAAATGGATAGTTTCAGACACACCAAAATATGAATTAATGTGCACACAAGTTAAGCAGCCAGAAAGAATAATGGAAAGGGTTTCTTTAGAGGAGATAGTTGCAGGTTAAGATGAAGGCATTAACCAATGTAACAACAAACTAATGTGTGTAATCAGAACAGAATGTAAGTATTTTATTGAACTGCGACATAGATTTGATTGTAGCAATTTAACTAACCTATGCATAAAAGATTTTTGTGCTTCACTTTCCAGTGAAGCTATCTTTTCCAGCAGTGACTTCGCAGTCCCACTTCCATCACCTGCATCCTTCTGTAGAAATGAAATTCAGGCAGTACAATATCAGTGCCAGGTGAAATTAAGCAGAAAAGAATATATACATGAGCACTCAACATTAATTGCAAAATATAAGTAAAGAGCATACCTGTGTGGGTCTGACACCAATGTCAACATAGAAATCTGAACCGTTGTCCTTCATCCAGTTCCCAGAAGACACAAGGACAAATGGCATACCTACAAAATCACCACCTTTGATTTCTATCTCCAATGACTGAAGCCTCTGCAAAATAAATTTTCTTGTGTTAATCCAAGCTATCCATGTGTTCTATCTGTTCTGAAAACATCAGTCTTCTAGACTGTATCAAAAAACTTTTAACTCCCACAGAAATGACAGCCAAGATAGTTCAAGGGCACACCTGGAGTAGTGGATCATCGGAGGTGACACTGGCAAACTGTGTCTCTGCAGCTTTTTCCACTAATTCTGAACCTGGTGGAAGGATATTCTGAGGTGGTTGCTGCAAGTAATCGTAGAGCATACAGAATTAGACAAATGGGAGAGGTACCAAAATAGTTTGAATTTCAGGTTGATAACCACATTAGCAAGTTGGCACTTACCAGCCACTCATTTCCTTTACTAGACAAAGCCCAGTGAAGGGTAAGAGGCTCCCTAAAATCTGTCGCCAGACATATCTTTGTCGTATCACCAACCTTAGTCACAAGTACCTTAGGATGAAAAAGAGTTTGTCAGTGTCATTAACTTCCCACAGAAGTAGTTCCTTGGAAATTTTGGAGATAAAATCATTCACTCACCAGAAGCTGCTTGTCAGCAAGCTGAAATATCTTTTTTTTAATAAGGCTGCCATCTTGAGCTTCCTTTGTCTCAGCAAAAAGCTCAACTGTAGATAAGGCTTTCGGTTCTGTCACTTTTGTGGATACTTTTTTCACTGGTTCAGCAGCATATTTATTAATAATCTGCATCAGATCCCTATTCTGACGCTGAATCCTTTCAGCAGAAAAATAGCTTTTTTTCTCTAGCTGTTTTGCAACCTTAGTTTTTATCTCTCCTTTGGCAATCTTCTTTCGTAGATCATCCACTGAAGCACCCTTATCTAGTTCCATCTGCAACTCTTTTCTTGCTTCCTCAAATTCTTTCTGTTGACGAAATTCAAATTAGTTTCCTAGTTTCCTTGCTAAGAGGGAAAAAAAAAAGAACAGAAAAGGGGGGGGGGGGGGAATAAAGGAAAAAAACACTTTCATTGACACAATTTAAATTTTAAAGCACATAGCACACTCTATCAACACAATGCTATAGAGATACGAAGTTTACACTTTGCTTATCTGGAGAGTAATTTGGTTTCCCAGCTTTCTCCCATCTTAAGTAAGCCTGAATCTGAACAAGATCATCTGGGATCTTGCTTTCAGATTTTGAAGGAGTCTGTTCCTTAACCTCACTTGCATTACTTCCTTTCTTTAACCGTGCTTGAATGTCCTGTATAGAAGCACCTCTGGCTACTTCTTCTAATAACTCAGCACGGGCTGCCTCATATTCCACCTATAAGATATATTGTAGGTATTTAATTAGATTCATGGGGGATTAGCATAGGTATGCATGTCATTGCCAAAGAACAAACAAATCACAAATTCTTTGAAGTTAAATGCTCTTATTTGGTAAAGATGAAACACCATAAAGCGCTCATTATATCAAAGCACAAATACATGTAGCTAGATAAGGGTTTGATATGATGAATTTAGCTACTTCTGGTGAAGAACTTCATGGATATGATTGATTCCATATAAAGAAACAAATAGTAATTATTGTTCCTAGCTTTGTTTTATCTTTCATGCAGAAGCAGTTATCAAGGCAAACTAACTTGTGAATGTGATGATGGTGTCAACTTTCATAGGTCATGAAACTCCTAGAAGTAAGCTATTCAAGTTTCAATCTCCTTGAAAAAATGTCATACTAGAAAAGGAGAGCAAAGCAGAAAATAGAAGCATGTTACAGAAAAAGTTCAACAAAAGATCAGAGGAATTGGATCATAGCCACCTAATCCCAACCCTCACATTGAGACATGCTCGATTTCCTCATTCCAAATCCCATACAAAGTTTACATGCTTCATGTAATTACAGATATGACTTACCTTTTCCTGTTCAGGGTTATACATCTGTTTACCCTTTCTTTCCCATCTGAGATATGCTTGTATCTGAACAAGATCTTCAGGTACTGATACATTTCGAGTATTCTCATCTTTCCTAGGCAATCTCACTTGAAAGTTTTGGCCATTATTCTTATACCTGCCATTGTGATAGTAGATTGGAAAGAGATACAAGTCAGAAGAGTTTTTCAGGTGTATGATGAATATAGAAAAGGGACCATTAAGTAGAGAGTCGCAACAAAGTTAACACACCATATATCTCGGGCTTCATTATAAATAAGAAACTCAATAGCGTGTATTTCAGGATCATCAATCTCTATAATCAAAGAACAACCAGAACCTGACTGTAAACACAAACATGCATTAGGATTATGCCTAACAAAAGATACTCTGAAAGCACCGTGTCAAGTTAACCCAAAGCAAAACTCATATATAAGGGATATGCTAATGAAAATGAACTGCCAACATTTAGCTGTACAGCACCAAACTTACCTTTTTAAATGGGGTTCTAAGGGCCCGATCCTTGTGCACTTTAGTACCATCAGGTCTGCGTGAAGGAAGCACCCATTTCCTAACAGAACGAAAATATAAAGTTACTCCTCAATTGTGGTATAAGAATATTAGTAGAGCAAAAAGAAATTTAAGCAACTGGTAAAATTACTCTTTTCCATCACGTATCCCACCCCAATGAAGTACTATATTGTCATCATGACTATTTGTCACCACTATCTCCATCTTAGAAATGCATCCAGATGACATAGGGCTCACTGATACCTGTTCAAATGGGAGAGAACAGTGTCAGATTAACCAATGTGAAATTTCAGCATAATAAGCAAAAGCAAACTCCAAGTCTCCAACTATCAACTCCTCTCATGAAAATAAAAAAGTGAAGATTATAGAAATTGACTTTCAGGACCTATATACCTGCAGTTCAATATCTCCATCAAGATTGTATCTGCCAGCTTGCTGCAATAGACATAGACCATCAGAATGAAGGAACATAGATATGAGCACCGTGTTAGAAGCAACTCACTAAAATCCCAGTCATTTAGATTTCTACCATATATAATGGACACAAAAAGAAACAGAAGCATCAAATAGAAAGGCAAACGTATTGATAGGACTCAAAATTGGTCTTAGGAGTAGGTGTACACAATCCTAATGAGCAAGTTCATTTAGTTAAGCACGTATCAGCTCAACATCAAATGCAAAAGTAATTCAATGCCTAACACAAATCAAGGAGGTTGATATAGTACTAAATCTTCAAGTTTAGCTTATGGTGAGCTTAAACTGCCTTAATTAGACAGTAAAAAACAGGACATGGCTTATAGATATCTCATATCTCTTTAATCCAAGCTCTCTTTTGCTCTACTGTTATTTTCCACAGAAGCTTCATGGATTCACGACTTATGATTCTATTTGAGGCAGTCCAGAAACTAGTACATGTTTTATTATGGTAAATGACATTTGTATAATTCTCCAAACACTTCATTTGAGTAGAGGGATATTAAGGAAGTTCAATCATGAAATATTACTATTTCAAATAATATAATACCTTTTCCAAACATCCAAATATAGTAATATGTATATGTGTGAATTCAGATAAAGCAAAGTATACACTAAAAAGGTACATGTTTAATCACCCCCACCCTGCCCCAGGGAGCCTAATAGGCTAATATTGAACATGATTTTGTATAAAATATGTACAACAATTCAACATTTAACTTCTGAACTTATCCATTGAAACTCATTATCCCGGATAAATGGACTCCTGCTCCAAATACCCATCAAGGTAATACCTTTATACATGTATATGAATAATGTGATGCATCCTAAGAATTTCATTGACATCAAATTAGTATTCCAAATGACAAATGATATTACAGGGAAACAAAGGTTTCATTCTAAAATCAATTGGTAATAAATCTAATAATATTACTCCATAGTATAATAGACTTATATATTAGCAATTCTTCATTGGGTAATTCTCTTAACATTCCTTCATCTAATTTTTTTCTTTCAATATGGAGATATCGCAGCATCCTCTCTGAGGTCAAATGGCTCCTACTTAGGGAAATCAATATTTTTGGGGTTTTCGCTCTAGAAAAAATAATCAAACCGTGCAATCCTCAAATCGATGACCCCTCCCTTTATGGGACAGGAACTTAACCTTCTCTAATAGCATAATACATTGTGAATCTTTATTGGATAAACATAAGCACACATGTAAAGACTAAAGAGAGTCAAACCACATACAAGCTCAAAGTCTTCCTCTTTTTCTTCAAAGTCTCAACCCAAATATGGCTTATTCTCTTAATACAAAAACCATTAAATTTGAATTTCAACTCAACAAGAATTATGCATTCACATTATAAAGTGACAAGTGCATTAATAAAGAGGAAAATGATGCTTCTAACAAGTAATATGCATTCCAAATATGCACATTTTAGTTAATCAAAATCACCATTGTGAAGTGGAAAATGTTGCTTCTACAACACCTAAAAGTACTATATTGACCAATAATGGAAGTATATCATATGATCATACTAGAACTACAAAAGGACCTTCTAACAGAATAATGCATGACATCATTTAGAAAGCATAAATAAATACAACATTTCTATAATAGCTCCTCCCAAAATAATACAAGTAAGCCACTTTCTAAATTTAGTAAGTGGAAATTCAAACTTTCTCAAATCACCATTAACAAATAACAATATTACCACTTTACCCAGAATTCCAATAAAAATCTACAAGGTAGGTCCAAAATATAAAAATCAAAAAATTTAAAATAAAAATGATAATATGGTACATTAAGTCATTAACCAATTCCATTAAAATACACCCGTCTAATCAAATGTGACATATTTATCGTTAAAGTTAGACCACTTTAAAATCAAATGCTTATTATTATTATTAATCAAAATAGTATTATTAAAAAGAATCAGAATTATATATTTATACCTGAGAAGCAGGATCAGCAGCAAGAACAGCGCGCGCAACAAAAGAAAAACGCCGAGTTTCCATTAATTTCTGGGTATTCGTAAAAGATCTTAAGCTCTTCCCATAAAATTGCTTGCTAAATATAGTATTAGAATTCCTTAACTTTGATGTTGCTTGAGCTTTGAATATTGGAATTCCAGAAAAATTCCCAGAATTAACCTTGCTTTGATGCTGCTCCAACAACAAAGTTACATTCTTTCCAATCAAATTACTCATTCTAAATTCCACTCAATTTTTCCCAGAAAAAATCATATAAAATTTTCAATCAATTCTTAATTTAAATGAACAAAAATAAAAAGGGTGTTTTTTTATTATATATAATTACCCAGAAAAAATTACTAATTATATTAAAAATTGGATTTTGATTGAAGTTAAGAATTGAGCAAACTTTCTCTTACAACAAGCAAGGAATTCACTTGATTTTGGAGAGAGAAAGTGTGACTGGAAAAAAGTGTGACCAATGATTTTCTCCGTATTTTTCTTTTCTTTTCTATTCTTTTCTTTTTCCTTTTTTAAAAAATAAAATCATAGGAAATATAAACGACGTAGTTTTAACTCTTTTTATGATCAAAAAGACACGTGTAGGGTAGAGATGCTCCACGTAGAGAAAGATCCTCGGAAAAGGTGAGATAGTCACGTGCGAAATGTGTGGGGGGCGAGGGATCCCAAATGTGGGGCCCAAATATTGGGATACCAAATTTAGATATTTTTCAGAAAAAAAATAAAAATAAAAAAAATAAAGGAGAAAAAAGGACCTTGATATTTGGAAAATGGGAGGGAATTATCAAATTGTGGGCAAATTTGTTTTCTTTTTGTTTTGTTTTTTTTGTTACATTTTGGTGTTTTTTTGTTGCTATTATTGGATGATATTTTTCATATTTTGTGAGGTCAGGCTTTAAAGAATTATTGATAATAATTATGAAAGTGTAATTGGTTGGCTTGCATTTGAGTTTTCTGATTGTAATTTATAGAAAATGATAATGGGTGGGTAAAGTCCAATTTATCAAGATTTATAAAGTTGCCGACTTCTTTATCAAGATTTACTACTGCATAGTGTTGGGAAAATACATGTTGATTCTATGAATGATAATAGACAAATCAAGAACTTCCCTAAATTCGACCGTCGTACTCGAATCATAGACATGTCCACTCTATTGTGCCGTGGTTTGGAACCCACTGACTTAGAAACGAAATACGCCACCACCGGTACATGTATCCCAGTGACGCACGCCCCCCAAGTTTTACACAACAACCTCCATAACTCTTGTACCCGAATTCGAAGGTTAGAATTGCTCAAGAACTATTTAGATCTCAAGAGGGTAGGTTTGTGTGTTTATGTTTAGAGTTCAATAATATAAAATTATTAATATCATAAAGAAGAAGACAATAGTCGTATTTATAGTATCCCAAAATAGGAGACAAATAAACAAACCCACTCAAGCAAATTAGGTGAGTCCGGTAGGGAAACGGCCCACCCGGTCGGCCCCAAGTATTCCTTGGAACGTTTAATTTAATCCCCCGCGAGTGCGGATCGTCAGGCCTTGCAATTATCCAATTGTATTACCATTTCCAACACATAGTGATTAGATTCAAATTGGATTAGATTATACTTCCCCTTTTTTAAAATTAAAAGATTTTTTTGACAATTATCACCTACAATTGTTGGTGTTTTAAGGTCGGTTCTCTCCGACTTATTTTCAATTCAGTTTAGTTTAGTTCAGCTCCAATCAGTTAAGTTTAGTTCAGTTCAATTTCTAATTTCCTTCTCTCATAAAATATTCAGTTTATTTCAGTTCAGTTCAGTTCAATTCAACTCCAATCAGTTCAGTTCAACTCAGTCGTAAATCAGAACAGGCCCTTAGTAATTACCATTTACAGTTTTTTTTTTTTTTTTTTTTTGTATTTTACCACATAATATTTTTAAAAAATGAAAATTTCCCAGCTGATTGCCTACATAGCATCATTGTGGCCCCCACCACACGGATTTTTATCAATTTTATTCCTTATTCTAACCTTGTTCTTCGATTTTTGAATTGCAAATCCAAATTATGCAAACAAACCACTAAATTAGGTACCTAATTTGCAAAATTCTGACTAAATATAAGATGGTGTTCATCATTCTGGGTTTTAAAATGAAATTAAGAGTTTGTTATTTAGCGATTAATTTATGAAATTGGGACTAGTTTGCATCAATTAAACATATTATGTCCTCAATTAGTACCGAAATCAATATTATTGTTAACAAATTATTACTAATTATTTATATGAAAAATTAGGGTTCACATGTATTTTAGGGATATTTTAAAATCAAACGTGTTTCTAAATTATGATTTACAATCCTAAGTTGAGCATGTATATTAGCTCTATATAGAGTTAATCAATGTAAATAATGCTTAATTTGAAAAATTATCGCAGTTTGAAAATTTTTCCAAATTTGGGATAAACCCTAAATGAAGAACAACAAATTATAATTGAAACATATTAGTGACTTAATTATGTTCATGTGAGATTTTTTTTTTGAATAGCAAAAATATTTCATTAATTAAAAGTCATACGACATCTAAAATATAGATTCGACGTTAACAAACACATAAGATATTGAATCAAATAAAATTTTCCTTCATAAAAACTACGATCGTCTGAGCTTGAATTATGTTAAACCGACTACTAAATGCTTTTCCCTAATCTAATTTTAATTTATGTATGTTGAAATAAAAACATTGAACATGAAAATTGAGGAAGAAGAAAGTAAAAACAGTAGGTGGTGAAAAAAAAAGTATGTAGGTGATAATTACTAAAACGACGACCGTACAATAGGTTGTTAACTGTTTAACTTAGCTTGTTTGACTGACTATTAGTATTGGTTGTTAATGGTTATTTAATTTGACCATTTGTTCTTTGTTGTATGTAAATATCCTACTTTATAAAAAGTAGAATCTTGCTCTTATGAATAGTGTTGTGACAATTATAACCCCAAAAATGTGTATTTATGCATTTGCCCCCATTTAATATTACAAGATTTTTTAAAAGTAGAATCTTGCTCTTCTGAATAGTGTTGTGACAATTATAACTCCAAAAATGTGTATTTATGCATTTGCCCCCATTTAATATTACAAGTTTTTTTTTTAATATTGTATATCTTCTCTCTGTTATTACGTACTTTTATCTTCTCATTCAATCGGTTGAATTAATGGTTTCAAGTTTCAACCATAAAGTCACTGACAATATAATCTTCAAAGGTATTTTTCAATTTTAATTTCAATTGTTTTATAAGGTTTTGATTGATTTTAGATTTTAAGGTATAATCCTTTTTAAGTTTTAGGGTCTGGATATTCATCTATTTTTCCTAAATTTGGTTGGATTTTGAAAGAAAAAAATATAGTAGATAATTAAAGTGAATGGAGAACCAGAAACACTATAAGCGAGGGAAATATACCAACTTCCGAGCACTACCCCATGGAAGCCCCTCATGTCTCTTTCTATTCTTTCAATTTGATCATTTCATGAATATTTGTCAGTGACTTTGTGGTTTGTCCAGTTAAGCGCTACCACCAATCCGATCAAAAGGTACTTTAATTCTATACGATATTTTAGGATTTTTATTTATGATCTTTATATTGTACTTTGGTTTTGATTTTGGGTATTGTAGAATTTTACAAAGGTGGCTTTCAACATTTCTATTAGATTCGTTGTTATGAGATGCAAAGGACATCTAAATTTCGATTATAATTTTGGGATTAAGAGCGTAAAATGAGAGTCCACAACTTTAAAAGATGCAATTTTTCAAGGTACATGTTTTTTAAAGGGAGTAGAATGCCTTTGTGCTTAGGCTCTAGATGTATATTCTATATTTGAAGAAAAGGAGGTGTGAGTAGTTCTCTTATCAATCCTAACCTACCTTAAAGGTTTATTGTTACTTCTTAGAAGAGAAGATACCACTTTTTATTATGAGATTCTAATATGATGCATCCTAATAATGCTATATGCTCTGCATCTAATGAGTATCAACTTAATGATTTACTGTATTTCTTTGTATCGTTGAGTTGAATTAAGTTGAGCTCAAGCTTGCCTACATTGGATAACTCAGCTCTTCTTACATTGGGTTTAATTACAGAGTATTAAAAAATAAAAAATAAAGCCCCTGGACCAATATACAAAGAGAGGAAAAAAAAAGCTACTCCGTATTTTATTATTTTGGATTTTTTACATTGGGTTCAAGCTACCAAACTTTATACTTCCTCCGTTTCTTTTTACTTGCAACACAGCCTTGTGGCACGTGTTTTGAGGTCGGGTTTATGTAACGTAAACGGATAAATTATTCATTATAATTTTTACAAATGATACTTAACCCTATTCTAATCTTCGTGTAAAAATTATATTGATAAAATTGCTCGTTTACCCTCACTAATCATCTCCTAAAACTGCGTGCCTAAAAGGTGTGTTGCAAGTAAAAGAAAACGGAGGAAGTATTAGATGATCATATTAGACTTAACAGCAATACTAAGTATAAATGTACGTTGCATTGGACTTGAGCAAAATCCAAACTCAAAACTAAAATTTAATACCTAATAGGCTAAGAGTCCTAACTACTCATAGGGTACCCCAAGAACAAATTGATGCAAAATTTCATTATTCCTTTGTTTGTTTCTCTTTGTTTTTCAGCTTGTAATATGTATCAAAATTTTATTCTAGAGAACCATCTAGACTCTATAAGAAAAGCATGTAAATGCTATTTTTTACTCTTTAAAATACATAAGAAAAGGTTAAAGATATATGATTTTGAACTTAATAGTCGATTATTACTCTTTCAAAAGGTTCATTGTATTAGTTCTTACCAGTTTCAAGGTATTTAAAGATTGCATAAGACATTTTACGTGCAAAATGCTTACTAATTATAACTATGTACAAGCTAAAATCTTAAGTACAAAGACAAGCCTTGATAACTTATCCGCATTGGCTAGCCATGTCGCGCGCATCGCACGCGTTGGCCACCCTAGTATTAAGTAAAATCAGTTATTACTTATTAGCTATTGGTTGTAACTATGTAAAATGATCTTAAAGGACATTATTATGTGTTCTTATTCAACCTTAGATTATTTGTACTGATTGTGGTAGAAATGATTGAAAAAATATGCATTATCATGTATATGTTGTTAGATTAGTTACAAGTTTACAATGGATAATTACATAATATCAATATTGAAAAATCTATACATATATTAATAGAAAAATTAGAATATTAATGATTACATGCTTGATCAAAGGGAGTATTCATGAAACTATGATCGAAGGAAGCATGCCATGAAAGATGATGCAATGTCATAAACTCATAATATGTGTGTGTTTTTTTAATATCCAAAACGTATGCGGGCTTGATACTCATTAAAGGCTTGAAAGGGTTTGATGAAGTTTGTTGGGGTGGGCTTGAGCTATGGCAGTACATATAGGCTTCATTTTTTCAATAAAAGGCGGGTTTGATGAATTGAAGTTTAGCAAAACATTGTGTCATGCACTTATGCATATTTTATTTAGAATTTTTTTTTAAAATTATCACCTAAAAATGTAAACATTTTTGAACTAACTACCCGTTTAATTTTTTATTTTAAATTATCGCTCCTTAAATTAAATAAATGCTCAGATTACCACCCATTTCAAAAATCTTGTGGACCGTCCGTGGGTTCCACATAACGCTTATTTTGACCCTTTTGACTGATTTTTCCCCCGATTTTTCTCTTTAAAAACCCTCTCCTAACTTCAATTCACATTTTTCTCTTTGAAATTTGGTAGAATTTGGTGAAGGAAATGTGAATTAAAGTTTAGAGAGCGTTTTTAAAGAGAAAAATCGGGAAAAAAATTCAGTCAAAAGGGTCAAAATAAGTGTTAGGTGGGGCCTATAGACAGAAAATCCACCGAACTTTTGAAATGAGTGGTAATCTGAGAATTTATTTAATTTAAGGGTGGTAATTTAAAATAATAAATTAAACGGGTGATTAGTTCGAAAATGGTTACATTTTTTGGTGGTAATTTAAAAATTAACCTATTAAAGGTAAGAAATTCCTAACGCATCAGAGGAGGTAATAAGGTACAAAGAGTAATATTCATGTTATCACAAAACGAGATAACTTACATTAGCGATCTACTCTAATGCTCTGTTTATTTCTTTGTAAACTTTATTAATTTCCCATTGTTAAAACTTTTGAAGAAAAACAAGGATATCAACAATAATATGATCAAGAGCCACACCCAATATTTCGTACGACAACAAACATTCCAGCAATAATAAACTTAACAATCATCTTAACAACAATAATCACAAGCTATGCGAAATAAAATTGAGCAGTGAGAAACTCGTCGGGATCAAATACGTCATCCATGGTGGAAGAGGGAGAAAGTTTAAGAGAATTGAAGAGGATGGAGAGGAGAGAGAAAATAAGGATTGTTGATTATATTTGTCCATATTTTATGCTTGAAAATTGCTTGAGATTCTCGAATTTTTCAAAAATACCCAAAAAATCGAATTGGGACTTTTTTGTATGATTTATAATTGTTGATATTGATTGTCTCATGGGATTGTATGATGAATTGTGAGTGTTTTGATAACAAATGCATGTATTTTAGTTGAGAAATGAGAAAGTTGTGTTATACCCATGAGCTTAGTACGCAACCTTCAATAGAGGTTTCTCCATTGTTTGACTTATTAATTTTTAATTTTGTTTTAAAAAAAATTCTTTTTAAATTTTTAATTTCAATTTTTTATTTTTAGAGGATACATACAATTTGATTGAGGATATGTACTATGTTACAGAACCTGTATAGTTTGTTAGAGGATATGTACAGTTTGGTAGAGGATACGTACAATTTGTTGGAAGATATATATTATTCGATAGAGGATATATAATATGTTGGAAAATATGTACATTTAATTAGAGGATATATAATTTTTTATATAGGATATGTAAAGTTTATTGGAGGATATGAATTATTTTATGGAGGATATTATAGTTTGTTAGAGGATATGAATTATTTGATGTAAGATATATACAATTTTTTAGAGGATTTTTTTTAATAGAGGATTGGATATGTATAATTTATTAGATGGTATAAATTATTTGATGGAGGATATATATTATTTGATAGAGGACATGTACTGTATTAAAAAATATGTATAGTTCATTAGAGGATATATATAATTTGATATAAGATATGTAAAGTTTATTGGATGATATGAATGATTTGATAGAGGATATGTACAGTTTTTTAGAGGATATGAATTATTTGATTAAGGATACGTACAATTTGTTAGAGGATATGTTTTATTTAATAGATTATATGTATAATTTATTGGAGGATATAACTTATTTGATGGATGATATGTATTATTTAATAGAGGATATGTACAATTTGTTGGATGATATGTATTATTTGATGGAGGATATGTATAGTTTGTTCGATGATACTGTAGACACCCATTTATGTCTCCCCAAAACCAAACCCGGTGATGAGTACCTTTCACGACGAATCGTAATCGAATGAAGTGAAAGTGTGGAAAGTTTAGTGTTGCGGATAGTTTTAATTTCTTTTCTTTTCTCTCTGTTTTTGAAAACTTATTTTTAAGAAAACAACCAATCCAGTTTGGTTGGTCCATTATATGGGTCCAATAATAGTGTAGTTGGATGGGGCTTGCAAGACCTTTCCAACGATATATTATAAGCCCAATTCCGATGAATACTGAGGAAGTTATGGCCAATTTACCAAACTGGGCCCGGTTTGAGCTTTATATACGGTCCAATGATCTAGAGGAGGGCCTAATATGATTTATCATTCCTAATGCAATTAGGAATGGTTTTAGTTTTCTAGATTCTTCTAGAAGGTTCTTTTCATTCCTAATTCAATTAGCATTGATAAATTGACTTTTGTTGACTTTTCAGAGTTTTAATCAAAATCAAATAGCATTTTTGAGGAAATTATATGATTTTATCCTCCAGTACGGCAAACTTATCTGATTTTCAAAAACGCGTTAAAAACAGGCTTGGCGCCTGACTCCAGGCATTGGCGTCTGGAACCAGGCCTGGCGCCTAGCGCTAGCCATTGACGCCTGGCGCCAGTTAGCCAGGGTTTGCGCCAGCTCTGTTTTTTGTGCGTTAGACTCTGTTTTGTTTATTTTATCTTTTTGGCTGATTTTCTCTGTAAATGACATATTAAAAACTCCGTTTTCATTCACCAATTTTCACCAATTCTCACGAATATTCACCTACAATCAGTTTTCATTCGCAATCATTAATTCTCTAATTCTCTCTTAATCATTCACCAATTCTCATCAAGTTTTCTTCATTCATCTCTTCATCTTTCTCTTCTAAAACTTGCTTTTTACAAAATTCCGCATTCACAAGATCTAGAAACACCTAGCCATATTCGAAGTTGCCTTCGCCCTAGACGTGAAAGGTTTAATTTCTGAGGGTTTGGTCCCAAATCTCTATTTCAATTATTTAATTTAATTGTTTGTTTATTATTTTCCTTAAAGTTACTAACGCGTGTATTTTGTTATTAGAAAGAGGTACGAGGCATCAAAGTGTAGACACCCATTTGTGTCTCCCCAAAACCAAACCCAATGATGAGTACCTTTCACGTCGAATCATAGTCGAATGAAGCGAAAGTGTGGAAAGTCTAGTGTTGCAGAAGTTTTTATTTTTTTTCTCTTCTCTCTGTTTTTGAAAACTTATTTTAAGAAAACAGCCAATCCAGTTTGGTTGGTCCATGATATGGGTCCAATAGTAGTGTAGTTGGATGGGGCTTGCAAAGACCTTTCCAACGATATATTATAAGCCCAATTCCGATGAATATTGAGGATGTTATGGCCAATTTATCAAACTGGGCCCGGTTTGAGCTTTATGTACGGCCCAATGATCTAGGGGAGGGCCTAATATGATTTATCATTCCTAATGCAATTAGGAATGGTTTTAGTCTTCTAGATTCTTCTAGAAGGTTCTTTTCATTCCTAATTCAATTAGCATTGATAAATTGACTTTTGTTGACTTTTCAGAGTTTTAATCAAAATCAAATAGCATTTTAGAGGAAATTATATTATTTTATCCTCCAGTACGGTAAACTTATCGGATTTTCGAAAACGCGTTAAAATCAGGCTTGGCGCCTAGAACCAGGCCTGGCGCTAGCCATTGGCGCCTGGCGCTGGTGTTGGTGCCTGGCGCCAGCTAGCCAGGGTTGGTGCCAGCTCTGTTTTTTGTGCGTCTGACTCTATTTTGTTTAATTTATCTTTTTGGCTGATTTTCTTTATAAATATCGTATTAAAAACTCCGTTTTCTTGATTCATCACCAATTGTTTTCATTCATCACCTATTCTCTAATCATTCACCAATTCTCATCATTCACAAGTTCTACAATTAGTTTTAATTAGCATTCATTCTTCTGTTTTCTAAACTTTGCTTTCTCATACAAAATTCCGCATTCACAAGATCTAGAAACACCTAGCCATATTCGAAGTTGCCTTCGCCCTAGACGTGAAAGGTTTAATTTCTGAGGGTTTGGTCCCAAATCTCTCTTTCAATTATTTAATTTAATTGTTTGATTTATTATTTTCCTTGAAGTTACTAACGTGTGTATTTTGTAATTAGAAAGAGATACGAAGCATCAAAGTAAGTACTTTTATTGGTTTTTGTTGATATTATGATGTAGAAATCATGTTTACATTGTTATTATGATATTCATAGTATCATGTCTAGGGTAATTTTAATATTTAATATGATTGTTGCGATGCTTCCTATGTTCTTCCTAATATTTATGATTGTTAGTATCATGTTAGGGTTAAAGATTTGATCTTTATTGCTTAGTGACATGCTAGGGTTTGTTATTAATCTTGTTAGTATCATGCCTAGGATCTTGCTATTATTATGCTTTAATATTAACATGAACACGATTATGATTATAATTGTTATAATTTATGATGATTATTATTATTATTTTGATGATGATTATTTATTATGATTATTATTAATATGATGATAGTTATTATTTATTATGTTGCTTGATATCTATTTTTTATTGCTTGATCACCTTTATGCATGTTTAAAGGGAATTTGGTACTTGTAATCACGCTTATATAAGATAATTAATAATCTTGTTTAGGGTTAATTGTGATTATAATTCAAGTGATCGCCAATAATAGTTTATTTGTGCATTAAATTCAACCAACATAGATAAACAGGTTTAGGGTTAATCCTATTGATTGCATGTTAATCAGAAAGCGCACATGAATACGATCAGAATAAAGTAGAGGCCTATTATTAGGGCAGGTTCAATCTCTTTTAGGTTGGATTTGTACCATCATCCCCGAACCCTTATTTGGTTCTAGACCTTATGGAGTTGACGATCTCTTGGATCGTTAAGGGGTGTAACCTTCACCTCGTGAACGGTTTACAAGTTCCTAAAAAACTTGTTGGCGACTCTTTTGCTCTATCTTCTTCCCTTTTGGACGCCACCGTACTTTAGTGTATGATCACAGTGGGGTTCAAGCTAGTGGGATTTTAAAGGCTTGAAATTATTCCCTACAGTTTTTGGCGACTCCAATGGGGAGGATTTCTATTTTAATTCCTGAATTTGTTTCGGCAATGATTTAGAATGAGTGGATGAGACTCGAAAAGTTCTAAGTATTTCATGTGCGTAATTTTGATTAACATTATTGTCATATGCATAAAAAAAATCTCATTGGAAAGACCATCCGTAATGAGTTAAAAATATAGGATTTTACACGTAGGAAATTTGAGAAATATCTTTCACAACTAGGACTGAAATAACACCGCGCGAAACTGGAAAATTTTATCGAGCACAGAAAGCTGCTGAGGCATGTGGGAAGTAGCGTCAGGGGCCAGAGCTTGACGTCAGCAATTTAACCGTAGCGCCAGACGCCAGCATTGGCGCCAGGCGCTACAGTTAAAAGTTGGCGCCAGTCTCTAATTGCTGGCGCCAATTTCCCCCAATACCGAGCCAGAAATATGCGTTCTAATTTCGACCGGTTTTTCGTATTGTTTGCTCGATCCTACTTCCTGATTGAATTTTTTCTCACTTTTATGAAACCCATATGTGTTCTACATATGGACATAACCCTCTGGGAATTCATGCTCCGTGCAACAAAGGGTACATCCGAGATTTTGAATTCACCAAACCATGGAAGCGAGTTTTTTCTAAAAAACTCGCAGTTAACCATGGACCCTCTTTGACTAAACCATATCCCGAACTTTAGAGAACTAGAGCCATGGTTAGGTTGCAAACTCATTGCATCATATTGTGCCTACTTGACTAATTGTGCATTATTGGTTGTGCATATATATTCTATTTTTCTTTTAACCGTTTGTTGACTTGTGTTGAGACTAAATAAATTAATGACTTAAAGAACTTTGCCTAATTAATTAATTAAGTCTAATGTTGTAATCGGAATTGACCTAGTACGACTTTAGGCATACCCCAATTGACTAATAACACCGAAAACAGTCCCAGACCGAAGGTCCAATATTGGCGCCAAGGTCTGAGTTGTAGCGCCACACTATGGAGTGTAGCGCCTGACGACAGCTATGTTGTCTGGCGCCAAGCTCCACAGTGTGACGTCAGTCCTGTCGCTTGGCCGACAGTTCGGATTATTGGTCGAGTCATCACCTAGGGTCTAATTAATCAGTTTTCTGTTTAATTCGGTTAATTTTGCTGTCAATAGTATTTAATTGAATCAATGATCGAGTTTAGGCACTAAGTCTCATGGTCTTATACAAGAGTCCAAGCATGTCACTTACACTCAACGCACACACCAATACACATACTTTGACCATGATTAAGAGAGTCTTGTGTGCGCGTTTTTCCGTCATTTTTTTAGGGGGGTAAGTCGGATATTAATCCTCCAATAAAAAATAATAATACTTAGTTCCCTAAAAATATGTACATTATTTTTGCCAAAAATATGCACCCTTTTCTCTTTTCCTTTTTCCCTAAAATAAACCATAAAGTCAAGTTGATTCGAGTCAAGTAATTAAAATGCAAAATGGTTTAAGTTACAGCGCGTGGTCAAGAAAAGAAGGACGATTAATCAAAGACAACCTCTTCGTACAAGTCCAACTTTTCGATAAACCCATAGCTCGCAAGAGAAAAGCTAAGACTATAATGGCAACTCAAGAAGAAGTCAATGATCTTAACACTAGTAGAAAAAACATTATGGGAAGCGCTTCAAACCTCCAAATGGGAAGCGGTTCTGAACCGCATGGGTTTAGGGGGCTTGCCAATTGCCAAGCAAATGGCAAGCGGTTCAGAACCGCTTCCCATTTGGGGGGAATGACAAGCGGTTTGGCGCCAAAACCGCTTCCCATTTGTAATTTTTTTTATTTTTTTTATTTTAATATATATAATAATGAGCTATTTATCTATCATAAAATGTCAATTACAAGTAGTCTTAGGTGTCTAATGTTTGAAATCATAGCAAATTAGCAATCTTCTAAGTTTTAGGACGGCTTTTTACCAAAAATCGCCTATGTCACTACTACTTTGCCCGTTTTCTACATTTCTTATCTAATGAGCTATTTATCTATCATAACATGTCAATTACAACTAGTCTTTGGTGTCTAATGTTTGAAATCATAGCAAATTAGCATTATTCTAAGTTTTAGGACGGCTTTTACCCGAAATCGCCTATTTCACTACTACTTTGCCCGTTTTCTACATTTCTTATCTAATGAGCTATTTATCTATCATAACATGTCAATTACAACTAGTATTTGGTGTCTAATGTTTGAAATCATAGCAAATTAGCATTATTCTAAGTTTTAGGACGGCTTTTACCCGAAATCGCCTATTTCACTACTACTTTGCCCGTTTTCTACATTTCTTATCTAATGAGCTATTTATCTATCATAACATGTCAATTACAACTAGTCTTTGGTGTCTAATGTTTGAAATCATAGCAAATTAGCATTATTCTAAGTTTTAGGACGGCTTTTACCCGAAATCGCCTATTTCACTACTACTTTGTCCGGTTTCTACATTTCTTATCTAATGAGCTATTTATCTATCATAACATGTCAATTACATCTAGTATTAGGTGTATAATGTTTTAAATCATAGCAAAAGATCATTTTACTTAGTTTTAGGACGGCATTTACCCAAAATCGCCTATTCCACTTCTACTTGCCCATTTTTTTATATTTTTTTTTTCGTTTGGAATTTTTTTTCACAAACATTGTCCATAATACACTAACAATGCAAGTACGCAAAAATTAAACAAAGTTGCATGAACAGATGCTGCCTAGGCTGCTGCAAGGCAGCTGCCTGTGCAGCTCACTGGTGGTTGCTGCATCTGCCTGTGCAGCGGCCTGGCTGCTGCGGCTGCCTGTGCAGCTGCTGGTGCCCGGGAAGCTGCCTAGGCTGCTGCTGCGGCTGCCTGGCAGCTGTTGCAGTTTGGTGGCTGGCTGCTTGCAGCTGCCTAGCATAACCCGAGGCTGTTGCCTCGGGTGCTGTAGTTGCCTCGGGTGCTCACTTTCCCTATTTCTTCATTTCTTACCTAATGAGCAGTTTCTTTATCATAACATGTCAATTATAACTAGTCTTAGGTGTCTAATGTTTGAAATCATTGCAAATTAGCATTCTACTAAGTTTTAGGACGGCTTTTACCCGAAATCGCCTATTTCACTACTACGTTGCCCGATTTCTACATAACTTATGTAATGAGCAATTTCTTTATCATAACATGTCAATTATAACTAGTCTTAGGTGTCTAATGTTTGAAATCATTGCAAATTAGCATTCTACTAAGTTTTAGGACGACTTTTACCCGAAATCGCCTATTTCACTACTACGTTGCCCGATTTCTACATTTCTTATCTAATGAGCAATTTCTTTATCATAACATGTCAATTATAACTAGTCTTAGGTGTCTAATGTTTGAAATCATTGCAAATTATAATTCTACTAAGTTTTAGGACGACTTTTACCCGAAATCGCCTATTTCACTACTACGTTGCCCGATTTCTACATTTCTTATCTAATGAGCAATTTCTTTATCATAACATGTCAATTATAACTAGTCTTAGGTGTCTAATGTTTGAAATCATAGCAAATTAGCATTATACTTAGTTTTAGGACGACTTTTACCCGAAATCGAACCGGAAAAAAATAAAAACAAGTACCTCCTCAATGTGTTGGGCTTCAGTGCACCCATTGACTATGTCATTCATAAACCTCATCACGTAGAGGGCACAGTCAACGCCGTTGTCTTGTTGCGCACACTAAAATGACACAATGTTAAAATAGTCATGCAAAGCCAAAACTCAAGGCAATTTTTTTAAAAAATCAATATATCGAGGCTTTACCTTCGCATATTTCCACGTGGGACCCGCAACCGAACGACAATTCAACTTCTTCATAACACTTCAAAAAAATAAAAAACAAACGATTTAGGAACATAGTCACTCAATCACTTAAGTGATGATACAAAACAATATATAGGAAGCGGTATGTACCTATTCAATAGGTTATTCACTAGCAACTTCCTTGGTGGCCATATACGAGCCGAGTCAAAGTAGTAGATTGTGTTATTGGAAACAAAAATCACCATAAGGCTCCAATGTAGACTGCATGTATATTAAAGCAAATATCATATCAATCAATTGTTATGCGTCAACATCTATACTTAACAAACAAACTAAGAGTGATATATTTACACTTACTCCTCAAAACAAGGGGCTAATAAGAACTTGTTTCCCGCACGCATTGATTCTCTAATAGCCCGCTGAAGGTAATCTATCACATCACGAGGGTTATTCAAGCATTTGGTTACGGAGGTCTGCTCGGGGCATAACCACCCAACTGCTGCTTCACCATCGGGTTTACTAGCAAGGAGCTCCTGTAGTGACCTTCAAGAAAGTAATGTGTGCAAGTAATTACTAGTTGCATTGTTTTGGTATGAAAATATCAAAAATACAATATTTTTAGAAATATTCTCGTTAATTTACCTCATGAATGTTTGAATGATGGATATGTTAAGCATGGAACAGGCAACTCACTTTTCTTATCTAATAGCTGCAGCAGGCCAGGCTGCTGCCCAAGCACCTGCAGCAGCCCAGGCAGCTGCAGCACCCAGGCAGCAGCCCCGGGCAGCTGCTGGCTGCAGCCCTCGGGTTAGGCCCGGGGGTTGTTTTTGCAATTTTTTTTTTTGATATATATGAATTTAAAAAAAAAAGTTTGATTGCAATAAATACTTACCATAGTATCGTCCCAAAATGTTTGAAGCAACCCGTGAGGTATCTCGGCAAACTCAAGTGTGATTGGTATTTTACGAGTTAGAATGCCAACTTGACTAGAAAATTTGTCGCGCCATTGGCCAGTAGGTTGACCTAACTCATCAAACTCAAGCACCATAGGAACTCCGGGTTTCTTGAAAGCTTCAGTTGCACCCCTACTCTTTCTGTTCACCGGTGGCTTTACCCCTCCTCCACCACCGGTTTTTTTCACTTGCCTTTGCATTTGAGTTTCACAATGTGAATCACCTACAACTTCGGTAACCACATTATCATTAATAGGTGGGGCAGTTTCAGCTATACGCTCAAATTCATCAAGCTTATGTTGGAACTGGTCATAAGCTTGGTCTTCCGGTTCCCCCATATCCGTCTCCTTATTAACATCATACAACTCGTCCCGAGAATCATCATCTATATCCTCATCAGAATGAAGGTTCTCATCAGGATCCATGATATGTGCACACCTACAGTAAACAAGCAAAGCATGTTGTTAGTCATCAGTAATGGCAATCAATTCTGAGGCACGATGAAAGACAAACACTTACCCAACTTCTTTGGTTTCATAACAAATTCACATATAATCCTCTAAACAATTCATATATTTAGTGAATATTACATGCTTATACGTTGAAAATACAAAAAAATAAAACACTTCCCGAAATAAAAACAAACTTATTGGAGCATAAGATATTTGGTAAATAAAACATGCATTAATAAAAGTACCTCATTCGTGTATTCCCTCATTGTGGTCAGATCGAATATAAGTAGCATCATCATCTACATCAGTTGCTACATCAAGTGTAGGAGCAGTGAAAGGGGGAGAATCATCAAATGCATCATATTCTTCCTCGTCCTCAACCTCTCCAACCCCTAAAATTCTCCTTTTACCAGACAGGACGATGGACCATCTTGGATCGGACGGGTCAGTTACATAAAACACTTGCTTAGCTTGAGATGCAAGGATGAATGGTTCAAGACTATCCCGCAAGTGGCCAAGATCTACAAGAGTGAAGTAATCATTTCTCACGTTGCGCCTATTATTATCGACCAATTTACACTTGAATATACCAACCTTGAAGTCACGGTAATCTAGTTCCCATATTTCCTGAATTCGTCCATAGTATGATAATAGTGCGTCAACTGGTGATGTATCCTTCGCACTGGCAAACTCTCTTGGTGAAGCCACAAGAGTGACACCACTATTTTGAGTCGATGAGGATTTCTGATCCCGACTTTCAGTCCAAAATGTGTACCCATTTATATCATATCCCTCAAATGAATGAACATCTTCCTTCGGACCATAAGCTAGCCACTTTATTGTATCAGACACAGTCTCATCCAATTGACGCATCACACGATCATGGAACCACTTCACAAACATCTTATTATGCAACTGCATTAGTGCTCTTTCCCCTTTTGATGGATATTCAACACGCAAACTATCCATGTGCTCTTCTAAATATGGGTGAACCTCCGCAATATGATGAAGCACAAATAAGTGAGCTTGCATGATTTGATCTCGAGCAGCTCAGATCCTTTTTGACCCGATTGTGCCATGACCATCAAGTCTCCCTTCATGTCGGGATATAGGAAGCCCAATAGGTTCGGCAACGGCAACATACTCTGCCACGAAATTCCCAATCTCCTCGGACACAATTCCTTGTATCATACTGCCTTCCGGATGGGTGGATTTCTTACTTTATCTTGCAGTGTACCCATGTGTCGTTCAAAAGGGTAGCACCACCTCATAAATACTGGACCGCACAACTTAATCTCACGAACCAAATGCAGAATCAAATGCACCATTATGTCAAAAAGTGAAGGTGGGAAAAACATCTCAAATTTGCACAAAGTTACCACAACAGTCGCCTGGAGAGCATCAAGTGTAAAGGGATCAAGAACTTTGCTGCACATAGTATTGAAAAATCCGCAGAGGCTTGTTATAACTTCTCTCACGTGCTTTGGTAAAATTCCACGAAGTGCAATCGGTAGGAAAACTTGCATCATCATGTGACAATCATGGGATTTCATACTTGTCAACTTCAATTCTCCATTTAAGGACACAAACCTTTTCATGTTTGACGAGAACCCAGAAGGAAGCTTAATGTCATACAAACAAGCACAAAACCTCCGTTTTTCTTCCTTTGATAATGTGTAGCAAGCTGGAGGTAAATACACCTTTTGGTTTTTTCCTTTTCCATCACCTTTCTTCTTTGCGATACCCGTGGCCTTGTCCTTGCGCTTCCCCTTACGGTTTTGACCACCATCTTCGTTTCCCTTTTCCTTAACCTTCGCCATCCCTACCTTAGCTTGAACCCACAACTCCGGACGAACACCCCACTCTTGCAAATCTAACCGCACATTCTTGCCATCCTTCGTTTTTCCAGGAATGTTCATAATTGTCCCCAGAATTGCATCACAAACATTCTTCTCTATATGCATCACATCGAGACAATGTCTAACATCATGTTCTTTCCAGTACTCAAGCTTCCAAAAGATTGATTCCTTTTTAAAGAGAGCGTGTGGGTCAATTGGTTTCGTTGTTTTACCAAAAACACATGGAATACCCTTCACTCTCTCATAAACCTCTTCTCCACTCAATGGCCTAGGCGCAACCCCCTCCTCAACTTTCCCATCGAAGGCCTTTTTCTGCTTACGATACGGATGATCGCGCCTAAGAAATCTTCGGGTCCTCACGTACACATCTTTGCCATAGTGGTCAAGGTACACGTTCGGCGTGTCATCAATACAAATGGGACATGCTTTATGCCCTTTGTTCTTGTACCCGGACAGATTGCCATATGCAGGAAAATCATTGATGGTCCACATAAGGGCAGCACGCAAAAGAAACATCTCGTTCTTATGGGCATCATAAACGGTAACACCTTCGTCCCACATCTTTCTCAAATCATCAATAAGGGGCTCAAGGTAAACATCAATGTCGTTTCCAGGTTGCCTTGGCCCCGTTATCAAAAGTGAAAGCATTATATATTTCCGTTTCATACACAACCATGGAGGCAAGTTGTAAATCACTAAAAGTACCGGCCATGTGCTGTGTTTAGTACTAAGAGTGCCAAATGGATTCATACCGTCTGTGCACAACCCAAGCCTTAAATTTCTGACTTCACCACCAAATGCCCTAAACTTCATATCGATGTTCTTCCATTGTGGAGAGTCAGCAGGATGCTTCAACAAACCATTTTTCTTTCTTCCCTCAGCATGCCATCTCAGGTTCTTGGCGTCTTTTGGAATTGAAAATAAACGCTTTAACCTTGGAATAATAGGAAGATACCACAACACCTTGGCAGGAGGTCCTTTACTACCAGCATTGCAGCTTGATCGCTTGTAACGCGACTTACCGCAACGTGGACACTCCTCCAACTCTTCATATTCATTTCGATACAGAACACAGTCATTAGGACATGCATGTATCTTTTTATACTCCAAACCAAATGGACACATTAGTTTCTTTGCATAATAATAAGAATTAGGAAGTTCATTCCCATCTAGCAACATATCACATAACGCAGTCAACAAAGAAGTGAAACTAGTGTCACTCGAGTTATGCTTAGACTTAATGTTAAATAGTGTAAGCACGACTGAGAGTTTTGTGTATTTTTTGGACCCGGGATACAAAGGCTTTTTGGCAGCCTCTGATAATGACTCAAATACATCAGGTCGGTCACCAAATTCACCTTCAACATCATGCATCATCTCATCCAAGTGATCATCACCACCACCATCCTCGGTGTCATCCCCTTCACCACCATCATCACTCCCATTTTCTTCTTCAACATGAATCTCGGCACTTTCAACATGCGTCTCATTGCCAACAACATTCTCCCTATACGATCCCTTCTCACCATGCCAAACCCAAACATGATATTGAGGCCTAAACCCATGACATTGTACATGAGCCATGATGGTATCCACACTATTGACCCTTATGACATTATTACAATTGACACAAGGACAATAAAGGTAATTGACACCCGTTCTAAGCTGATACTGTGAAGCACTCTTGCAAAACTCTTGAACCCCATTAAAAAATTCCAATGTATCACGTCTACCATACATCCAACCGCGATCCATTGACGATTTAAATTACCTTTAAACATACCAACACATTTCAAACAATGATAAATGTAACATATATTATGTAATCAAAGTACATAACATATATATCATCCATAAATTGTAAAAATGAATGCTCCCAAAAGGTCCTTATCACTCCAACCTAACCCATCCTTGAACGTCTAATCTCACTAGTGAATGTATGTCAATTTTTCAATTTTAAGGAAAATCCGGCAGCATTTCCCCCCAGTTCTCCAAGTACACGATGTAGGTAATAACTTACCTACATATGTACCCAGAGAACATGGTGAGAAAATGAGAAGCCCGGATATTCCTTAAAATCGAAAAAGAGACATACATTCACTACCTAAGTGAGATTAAACGTCCAAGAACAGTCCCAACTGGGGACTATTCAAGACTTTCTCCTATTGAGAAAGACTCGAACGGGTATCTAGGCAAATGATGATGCAAGCATTCAATTATTATTTGCATTTATTTGACATTCAACAATAAACAAGTTCATTCATTTAAATAGGGCTAATAATTAAATTAACATACATACAAAATCAAACTAAGTTTACTTATATATATATATATATATATATATATATATATATATATATATATATATATATATATATATATATATATATATATATATATATATATATATATATCAATCCATTATATTCATATATACATTGCAATTTATTAACCACATTTAACAAACTAAAATGTTAACTAATATATATTCTATTCATCAATTTCATTTAAAGCTACTCAAATTCAAACAATATATATATATATATATATATATATATATATATATATATATATATATATATATATATATATATATATATATATATATATATATATGAAACTTGGATTAACTACTTAAAACCCTAACTTGAAATTTTGGAATAACAAACAATTAATACTAATTAATACATATGAAACTAAAATTTAGCAAGAACTCACCCTAATTTGAGAGTGAGAAAGACAAAGATTGAAGATTGAAGCTAGAGTGCGTGCTTGGGCTCGGTTCAACAACACCCTCGAACATGCACCACCACCAAGTACACCCACGAACACCACCAGCTAACACCGACAGCTTCGAGCAACCACCATCAACCTCCGACCAAGCAGCAGCCGCCTCGACCCACCACCAGCAGCGCAGCCTCAACCCACGACCCACGCACGACCCCCAAACGCAGCTTCACTTAATTAAATAGCCAAATTAAAAAAAAAAATGAATGGAGTGGTGGTGGTGGTGGTGGTGGTGGTGGCTGGAATCTAAAGAAGTGGGAAGACAAGTGAGGACGAGGGAGACAGAGAGGAGGAGGGAAGGCGGGGGAATTGAAAATTTTGGGAACCAAATTGAATGAAATAGGGAGGAGAAGAGAGGGTGTATTGAGCCCGCTTTTTTTTTTTTTTTAAAATGGTAAGCAGTTCAGCCTTGAACCGCTTTCCAATTTAACTAACGGTAAGCGGTTCAAGGCCAAACCGCTGGCCATTAGTTAAAAGGGAAGCGGTTCGCGCCAAAACCGCTTCCCATTTCACTTCCCTCTTTTTTTTTATTAATCAAATGGGAAGCGGATTTTGTAAACCGCTTGCCTATAACCGCTTCCCATCACATTTATTCTACTAGTGTAAGAACCAACTGGCTACTGTGGCTGAGACATTGAAGCTTCTCGCACTTAGGATCGATGATCCCGTGAAGCAACAACAAATGGACCTCATGCAAGAGAGTTTAAGCAAGTTGTCTAGCGACTACAAGTTTCAAGAGCTTACATCACAAGGGGTCTCGGTGGACAAAGATCTTCTTCCGCAGAAGTTCAACGCCAACGACATCCCAAAATTCAGAGCAATTGACAACCCTTACTTTCATTTAAGAGCATTTGAAACAATAATGAGTATCAAGGGTATCGATAAGAAGGTCTTCCCTTCTCTGTTCTCACTATCTCTTGAGACCGTTTGCCAACAATGGTTCTTTTCTCTCGAGAAAGAAAAGACCTCTACCTGGGAGTCTATAGCAAACGCTTTCGTTGATAGGTACAAGTGCAACATTCAAATCGAGACTGACCATAGAGAACTTGAAATCCTCAAGCAGAAAGAGAATGAAGGCTTCACCTCTTTCTTTAACAAGTGGAGAGAAACCTCAGCCAAAATGATTGAGGTGCCGAGTGAAAAAGAGTTTGTGAGACTGTTTATCAAAAATCTCCAAGAAAAATATTCCAAGCATCTTAAATATCAAAATAATCTCCATACTTTCAAGGCCGTTTATGACATTGGGATTAATATTGAAGATGACTTGGCTAAGTCAAAAGCTGCCAACAATAACTCCAACCGTGGCTGGAAAGGAAAGAAGAACGACAATCCTTCTTCTTCCAAAACCGCCCACTTAAATAATGTTAGCACCTTTAATTTAGGAGAAGTTCTTGCCATGAACAACCAAGGATAGAAGAAACCATTTAGGAGGAACTTCACTCCTATTGGCATGAGTTATGACACCACATTTGATCGATTAAATGCAAAAGGTCTTATAACTCCTATTGGACCATTTGTGGACCCACCAGTTGAGAAGAGGTCGGTCAATTGGAACCCCAATGCACACTGCAAGTATCACCAAGGTAGGGGCCATTCCACTGAAAGCTGTTGGAAGCTTAAGGAAGCTATCCAAGACCTAATCGGCAATAACAAACTGCCGTTGCCCCCTGCCAGTAAGAAGCCAAGCATCGACAATGCACCTCTCGCTCATACCTTGGCTCTCTCCGATGAAGAAAACGAGGTTGACCCCTCCTCTCTCATTAGACATGTCGAAGAAATCAATGCCATAGAAAAAGAAGAGGAGATCTTTTTCGATGTCAAAGATAGCCTTCCAGAACTGGCGAATAAAGATGATATACAATTGCTCACACTGTCTATGAAGGAGGCATCGCAATTACTACGCGAAGCTCTCAAAGTTATGAACGAACTCCATAAGAAATATGATGAGCTTCCACTTACAAAAGAAGAACCTAAAAGAGAATTCACACCAGTGAGAACGACTTATGAGGCAAAGCATTTTCCCTTACAAGTCACTGAAAAACCCAAGAAGAGAAATAGAATCTACACTCCGATTGGGATCCCATATGCGCAAATGTTCGAAATGCTCTCCGAGGGTGGCGAGGTCAAACCTCTCGAACCGAGACCATTTGAGTCATTAAAAAGGACAGATAGATATTACTGTCAGTATCATCAATCAAGGGGTCACACTATAGAAAACTGTTTCAAATTCAAGGATTTGGTACAGAAAATGATTGATGAAAAGAAACTGGTCCAAGTTCAACAAGAAGAGGATACAACCATTAATGGAGTTTAGGACAGTGATGAAGAAGATTTCTATCTAAAGGACATAGTAGGACCTTCACCTTCGGTGTCATACACCACCGATGACATTTGGGGTGAAGAAGATTTATCGATAGGCGTCCTCACAAGATCTGGTAGAATGCAACCTCCCGTTTCAACACAACCTATGCCAACCGTACATCAAGTTCCCATACCTATCATCGAAGACAACGACATTGTTAAACAGTTTAAGAAGACAAAAGTTGAGATGAATGTGTGGAATCTTCTGGCAACATCTCGAGAACATAGGTTGGCTGTAATGAATGCCTTGGATAAAATCGGGATAGACTCTGACACTACTCCTGAGGGACTAGCCAACTTCCTCACAAGTGACCTTCCTAGTCCGATTAATTTGATCACCTTTTCTGACAAAGATTTACCCCCAGAAGGTGAAAAACATTACAAGGCATTAAACCTCACAGTAGTTTGCAAAAGGATGAATGTTCCTATGACTCTTGTAGACAATGGATCGGCTATCAATGTCTGTCCACTTAGAACTGCGAGGATGCTCGGCATAAGAGATGAAGACTTAAATCCGTCTACACAAGGAATAAGAGCCTACGATAATACTCGTCGTCAAGCTCTTGGCAAGATTACCCTATATGTAACAGCAGGAGCAATAGAACATGCTACTACTTTCCAAGTAGTGGACATCAAAGCTTCGTTCAACTTATTGTTGGGACGCCCTTGGCTTCATGATCTAAAGGCCGTCCCTTCATCTCTCCACCAACAAGTAAAAGCTATAGTTGGAGGAATTCCAATCACTATCGATGCTTCGCCTATGAGAATCAAATCCATAGAGAACCCAATCATTAATGTAGAGCACGAAGAAGATGATGAAGACCTATTGGGCTTTAACGAAGAAGTATCCTTAGTCCAGGAGGATGAAAGGAACCCTCTTTGCCATGACCCCCATTCCAACATGATTGTCAACGCCATGCTGAAGAAACAAGGACACTTTCCTGGGATGACTTTAGGAAAGAAGAAAGGAATGGCAAAACTGCTGGAGTCACCTGGCCTCCCTAAATTAGATACTTTCGGACTTGGTTTTGAACCGACTCGGAAAGATCTCAAGCGAGCCTAGGAAAAGTTGAAAGCACGTAGGGACGCTCGCATTCAAAAGAAAGCAATTCCAATGGATCAGTACCCTCTTACGCTTAATGGTCAGTTTATAAAAGAAGGAGAGGACTATCCGTGCCATGAATTTCCCGAACCATTTGTTGTAAACGGCATAAGACAACCGGGATTCGAGATTTTCTTGGATTGCTACTTCACTGACAAAATCCCAACTCCCGTCCACAAGGAGAAAGCACCTCCATGCTTTGACTTTGGCGTCATGAGATTATTGTTTGGGCGAGAAAAGAATGAGCCAACTTATGAAGAAGATAACTCCTCGCTCATTCAAACGGTCCTACAAAGTGAAAGCTTCGACCCCTCGAAGCTAATTACTCCAGCCGAAGGATCACTGCAAGAGTGGCGCAAGACTATCAAAGTGACTACTCCAAGCGGAAGGAAGATATCAATCACGACAGGGCAAGGACCGATGTTTGAGGAGTCTTCTGAGTCAGAGTCCGAGTCAGAGTCTTTCCCTTTAGAGTCTTCTAAGTCTTTAGTAGTAACACCTCCCCCTCCTATTTCTTCTCCTAGGATAGTTAATGATCCAGTCCCTGAGGACATATCACTCTTTGATGTAATGATCTCAGAGTATAATAATAATTCTCATTCTCCTTACTTCTTGTGTTCTTCTCTAACCCAAGATGACGAGCATTACTTAGCTAACGATGAAAAAGACAAAGAAATTATTAAAGCAATGGAAACACTCGAAAAGAAAACACCGGTAATTGAAGAAACTGAAACAATTGATATCTCGAATGATTCAACTCATAAAAGAGAAGTTAAAATCGGATTAACATTGAATAAACAAGAAAGAACCGGTTTAATTAACTTACTTAAAGAATTTATCAATGTATTTGCTTGGTCATATGAAGATATGCCAGGCATTAATAGAGAAATAGCTCAACACACTATACCACTAATTCTAGGAATGAAACCTGTAAAACAAAAGTTACGTCGAATGAAACCCGACATAGCACTTAAAATAAAAGAAGAAGTTCAAAAACAAATAACTGCAGGTTTCATCAAGGTATCCAAATACCCCGAATGGGTCGCCAACGTCGTCCCAGTTCCGAAGAAAGACGGAAGGGTAAGGATGTGTGTCGACTATCGAGATCTAAATAAGGCAGGTCCAAAGGACGACTTCCCTTTGCCACACATCGATATTCTGGTAGATAACACGGCAAATCACGCGCTTCTCTCGTTCATGGATGGGTACGCAGGTTACAACCAGATTCTCATGGCAGAAGAAGACATGGAGAAAACAACCTTTATAACACCATGGGGTACTTACTGCTACACGGTAATGCCATTCGGGTTGAAAAACGCGGGTGCTACTTACCAACGTGCAGCAACTGCCTTACTCCATGACATGATGCACAAAGAAGTCGAAGTATATGTCGACGACATGATTGTAAAATCAAAAGACCGTCTAGGCCATCAAGTAGCCTTAAGGAAATTTTTCGAAAGGCTAAGAAAGTATAACATGAGGTTGAATCCATCAAAATGTGCTTTTGGAGTCACCTCAGGCAAGCTCTTGGGATACGTCATAAGCTCTAGAGGAATAGAGGTAGATCCAACCAAGATTAAAGCAATCATGTCAATGCCACCGCCCAAGACTAAGAAACGGATTCGAGGATTTATTGGCCGGTTGCAATACATAAGTGGGTTCATATCAAAACTAACGATAATATGTGAACCAATCTTCAAGAAGCTCAAAAAGAATGTACCAGTAATATGGGATGACGAGTGTCAAAAAGCCTTTGAAAAGATCAAAGCCTATCTCGCAAATCCTCCCGTATTAGCACTAGCACTCCCCGGAATACCTCTTAGGTTATATTTGACGGTTACCAAAGAGACAATGGGAGCCATGCTAGCACAAGAAGTAGAAGGCAAAGAGAACGCAATCTATTACCTAAGTAAAAAGATGCTCGAATACGAAACACGCTATACACCGCTCGAGAAATTGTGCCTCGCCTTGGTGTGGGCCACAACTAAGTTAAGGCATTACATGTCGGTGCATACTGTTTTCGTAGTCTCCCGATTAGATCCACTCAAGTATCTGTTCGAGAAATCTACACTCAATGGACGCATATCAAGATGGATAGTCAATCTAGCCCAGCTTAACGTAAGGTTTATGCCACAAAAAGCTATTAAAGGATCCGTGGTGTCAGACTTTCTAGCAGATTTTCCAATAGAAGACTCGACGCCAATACAAGACAATAAATTTCCAGATGAAGACTTAATGGTCACTGAATATGATACTTGGACCTTGTATTTCGACGGAGCCTCAAACCAAAAGGGATGTGGCGTTGGAGTACTACTAGTATCACCTAAAGAAGAGCACGTTCCAATCTCCATAAAGCTTGATTTCGACGTTACCAACAATGCTGCTGAATATGAAGCATGCGTGGTAGGCCTTGAAACAGCTTTGGCATTGGGAGTGAAAAAGTTAAGGATATTTGGAGACTCTTCTTTGATCATCAATAAGATATCTAAAAGGTGGAAAGTAAGAAGCGAAAGCCTAGCTCCTTACCAAACCTATCTGGAAACTCTTACCGATCAGTTAGAGAAGGTAGAATACACATATCTACCTAGAGAAGAAAACCAATTTGCCGATGCCTTGGCAAGAATAGCCTTAATGGTTAGGATTCCCACGGAAATCGAGCAAATTCCTCTAACTATCGAAAAAAGGCACAAACCAGCATACATCCAGACTATAGAAGACGACGACTTAGTCCAAGGCGAAGAAGAAGAAGAAGAAGAAGAAGAAGAAGAAGAAGAAGAAGAACCATGGTACACGGACATACTCAATTATGTCACCAATGGAGTATACCCTCCTCATGCTGACAAAAGAGCAAAACGAGCATTAAGACTTTTGGCTTCTCAATATGTACTCATAGACAACGAGCTACATAAAAGGGTACCTAAAGGTCGAGCTCTCTTATGTGTAGGAAAGATGGATACACAAAGAGTAATGAGAATAGTTCACGAAGGAATCTGTGGCACTCATGTAAACGGAAAAATGTTAGTCTAGAAAATAATGCGAGAAGGATATTATTGGACTACAATGAATAGGGATTGCCATCAATACGTAAAAAGATGCTCTAAGTGCCAAATTTATGCCAATTTGCAACATGTCCCTCCATCTTTGCTCTACACCTACACATCGCCATGGTCATTCTCTACATGGGGAATTGACATCATTGGCAAAATCACTCCCCCAGGAACAGGAGGCCCCGAATTTATCCTAGTAGCAATCGATTACTTTACAAAGTGGGTCGAAGCGCAATTGTACGCTAAACTCACTGCAAAACATGTAGCACTCTTTATCGAAAGAAATATTATTTGTCGATATGGAGTCCCACATGAAATGATAAGTGACAATGGAACTCACTTTCAAGCCAAATATGAAGAATTGCTACAAAAATATGGCATTCAACATCATCATTCTTCCCCTTATAGACCTCAAGCAAACGGAGCAGTCGAGGCAGCTAAAAAAAATTTAAAGACTATCATCGAGAAAATGACAGAAAATTATAAGGATTGGCCTGACAAACTTCACTTCGCATTGTGGGGTTACCGCACGTCAATCCGTACATCAACAGGAAATACGCCATTTTTCTTGGTATATGGAATGGATGTCGTACAACCTGTCGAATTAGAAATACCATCTCTACGCATCGCGTTAGAGAGTAAACTCGATGAAGTTGAATGGACTAGGGCAAGATATGAAGAATTGATTCTACTCGACGAAAAACGACTAGAAGCTCTACATCACACTCAGTGTTACCAAACTCGTATGGCTAGGCATTTTAATAAGAAGGTCAAGACAAGAAATATCAAAGTAGGAGATTTGGTATTAAAAGCACGAAGGAAAAATGTTTTAGACCCAAGGGGAAAATTTAGACCTAACTGGTCTGTACCCTACATTGTCAAAACAATCCTGTCAGGAGGTGCAACAAAACTAACTGATATGGACGGCAATGAATTCTCAAACATGACAAATCTTGACCAACTTAAGAAATACTACCCATAAGTACTTGAGTAGGATACTCAAGAGAGCTACGTTCGACCTGATTCCTTGAGAAATGATACGTAGGCAACCCTTTACGGGTGCGGCCACTTTATTTTTTGACATCTCCGCGTTCCAGAATTAATTAAAAATTTAACAGAAAATCGGCGAATCATTGGCGTCGCAGAAAAGAACCTGGCACCAGCCAGAAGCCATCAGCGTCAGCCGATGGAATTGGCGTCTGGCGCCAGACTTAAATGGCAGGCGCCAAATGCCAATAACTGGCGCCAATTCTGGAAATAAGTTCTGGGCGAATTTCGGTGTTTTTCGGAAAATTTTCGACTTCCGTACTCGAAGAATTTCTGGAAAATTAATTTTTTTCGATTTTCATTGCTTTAATAAAATAAATTTAAAGTGAATAATTTAATTGAAAGCTGAAATTTCATTAATAAAATAAGATTACATTATTGATGGAATTTAAATAAAGCTGAAATAAATTAACTTTGAATAAAAATAACAATCTAAGTCTAATAAATCTAAAGCTAAGCAATGCTCTTAATCTTTCTTTTCCTTTCTAGCTCTTTTCCAATTCTTGTCTGCTTCCTCCTCCTCATCCATGACTTTAGCTAGTAGGCATCCTTTAGAGGACCTACATTCAATTTTGGAGTAGATGGTCTCCCCTTCAGCTAACACTCCATGCTTCTTTTCCACCCAAGCTTTTTTGTCTGTGGTGTTAAATTTCCTTTTCCCTTTGTCTTTGGTAGCACCTTTCTTCCTAGGCATCGCAGGTGTTTTGAATTCAATTCTTGCACCTAAGCGTTCCTTGGCAGGAATCACCTTGTCACCTAGATGATTCTTCACATCGGTTCTACCCTGATCAGTCGAAGATTTCTTCAGCAACCACTTCTTTACATCATTGGGCAAAGAAGGAGGAACCTTTTGGGTAATCACTTCCCATAAAGGTCTAGCACCCCAGTAAGCATCAAATCTGTCTACTTCTTGAGACATAGGGTACTCATAGGGAGGACGAAGATCCCCGGAAGGAATATTCTGAAGCAAGCCGTATTGTCTTTTTACCCTGCAGGGGTAATAATAAGTTACACGAGACAAGCTTGGAAGACGGCAAAAAGGTTGCTTGTTAACACCAACCATCCTTTCTATTTTCCACCATGGGACGACCCACTTGATAGTGAAATCACGTGATTCAAAGACTTTTCTCCACCCATGGCGCCCAATTTTAGGAATGCATTTCTTCCTTCTCACGAAGCAATTGGGAGTATACTTTTCAATGTCGTCCGGAGGGCTAATTAATCCTAGCCTCTCCATTAGCCACATCTGTAAAAAAAATTGCAATGCAAATAAATTATTATTACAATACAAAAATATATTTTTTGATTTCTGTAATTAAAAATATTATTTTTCTACCTGTAATAAAATTGGAGAGCCGCGAAGAGGCGCTTTTGGGTCCCTTTTCAATTCATCTAAACTAATCATAGTCTCTCCAACTATTAATGGCATTGGATTTCTCCCTGATTCAATTTGTTCTAAAACAGTGGTTATAATTGATTGGCCCTCATTATTTTTACCACTACTAAGGAAAAATTGATTAAGCATGCAAAATAGGAACGCCCTTCTTCTATATATATGAAAAGATTCAGAAAGAGGTTTATCAAAATAATAGCGTGCAAATTCTTTCAAATTAACTATATTATCATCCACTATTTTTGATAAATCCCTTTCCTTTAAATTAAAGAAGCGCTCAAAGTCCTTATAATAATATGCATCTACTCTAGGGATTGCTATAAGGTCTATTGCAGGGAAGCCTAAGATAGCACCAAATTCCTCCGGCAAAGGGCTAATCTCATCATACCCTATTCTGAAACAATGAGTATCAACATTCCAAAACTCTAAAGCGGTATGTATGAAGTCTAGGTCAAGATCTACCCCTTTGATGCCATAAATTCCCCTAGGTGAAATAAATCTAATTCTTTTCTCTCCCTCGCATTAAGAGATCGACACCATTCATGAGTGTATTGGGTGAAGGTCTTGGTGACTAAAGACATGATTATTGTTTTTCTAAAGAAGAGAATTATTTATTCGCTGGAATTATGAGAAGAATCGACTGGGCAGGGGGATTTTTATACACAAATTACGAGGAATTTCAATCAGATTGAAATACGGTATCAGCGTCAATTGGCGTCACAATCCCGTGATTGGCGCCAACCACCAGCTCTTGGCGCCACACGCTAAGTGTAGCGCCTGGCGCTATGCGCCATAGTGTGGCGCCAGCTGGCGCCAAGTTGCCAGACCAGCCGCGCGTGCTCAACTTGAGTTTTTAATATTAAACTCGAGTCGGTTAATGACTTTATGGCCCCGTTTAATTTTCCTAAACATCTTTTTTATCCTTTTTTCTTAATTAATTAAATATAGCTATTATTTTTAATTTATATTATTCCTTTTGAACTTTATTTTAAATTCCAAACACCCGACTTTTTTCCTTTTTTTATTTTTTCTTTTTGGGGGAGAGAGTCGGATACCCTCCATCAATAATAAAAATGACGGAATTTTTGCGCAAAATTGTTTGTCACACTTCTCTTGCACACACAAACATACACATAACAGTAAATAAACTCATAATAACATAAATATACAAAATGTGTCTATAAATAATGAGTCAAAGGCAAAGTTCTATAAAAAAGTCAAAATAAAATATACACAGGAACAAACTACGGCGCCGTAGGACGTAGGCCCATCATATCATAAAATTGCGCCGTACGAGGAGTCACCTCTCCACCAGCTCCAGCTCCAGCTCCAGTCTCCGTAGGAGGAGGAAGACTCAATATAGGACCACTCCAGCCAGGATCAACCTGAGGCTGAAGCCGCGGAGGCTGCTGCGATGACGAGCCAACCTCGTACATCCCACCACCTCTGAAAGTCGAGGTAGCCTCTCCTACCGGTGCAGCATGAGCACCCTTAGAAGAAGATCCCGAGCCCTCCGCAACGTCAGCTCAAGCAGCCTCAGGGGGACCACCTCTACCCCCTGAGGCGCTCACTGGAAATCCCCGCGGCGATGGTCTCGCCGGCGCAGCAGAAGGAAAGTACTCGTAGAACCAGATCTACAAAGAGCTAAAAGTGTGAGTAAATGCTAACTAACATGTAGAGCTAAACCTTATAGGGAATAATGTTTAACTCTACGACCTTCCAAAAGGCAGACAAAGCAACGTTCATCCCAAAGGACCGGTGTCGACACGAGTCCCTCAGCGCGCGAACGAAGTCAGCATAGGCCAAGCTGGCCCAGCCATAAGTCCTGATCCGATGGAGATCACGGACAGCAGGAAGATAGTAAAGCAATGCCCTACTACCCTTCTCAGGGGAGAATGTCCCTGACAACAACATCAGCACAAAGATGCGCACCCGCTGCTCTCGGGTGGTCGCATCGTCATCAAGAGCCGCTGCCAGCGTCAAGCGGCGAATTCCTCTAGCACTAAACTGAGTCGTCTCGACCTCAGCTCGGGCTCGAATAGCGATCGGCCCCAACAACCCCTCGACCTCCGAAGAGAAGATGTCGATTCCACTGTCAAACGGCAGTGGCACAGAAGTGAACTCCAGTCCTGTGATGAGACTGAAGTCCGTAGGGGTGACCATCATCTCACCCCAGGGGAAATGGAAGGTGTTGGTGGTGTCCTAGAAGAACTCCACCAAAGCATGCACTACATGATGACCCCCGCTGGAGGCAATCATAGCCTCAGAGGTCTCGAACAGAGTAGCTAGCCCGCAAGACTCCCATAAGAGTCTCGTCTCAAGATCCCTGGCGATGTGCATCCTGTACAAATCGCCTAAACCATCACAGCCAGAGTCGTGATGCCATGTCCTTCCGGGCTCGGTGCCCTGTCTCACCCTCTCAGAAATGTGGTGGACAGGGGCGAAGAACAGGGTCCGCTCATCCCACTCCAGAAGTCAACCAAGCGAAGTGGAAGGCGTGATGTCATCCTCTACGGGCTCATGCTCCCGTCTAGTGTTTCGGGACCGTGAACCCGAGCCTCGCTGTCTAGCCATGCTACATTGTACAGAATTGTCATGAATTAAGGTTCTATAGTATCTAATGTTTGCCTAGCCGCATGATACTATGTTCGCAAAAACAGAGTACGTAGTACTAAAACAGAGCACAAATTCAAATTAAGCATGACAGCATTTTTCAAGCAATCAAACAATTTCTTGCAACACTATAGTGATTATCGTGACAAATTGGACAAGAATTGCTAGCAAAAACATCAAGAACAAGCCACATTGTTCTTCATGACCTTAAGAGGTCCAACAATGGCAAATTGCTCATTTCTTCACCAAATTGAGTCAAACGAGTCTCAAATTACTCCCAAAGCAATATACAAACATAATCAAGCAATTTCATGGCATAAAACTTGACAAAAAAAGCAAATTGAGCATTATAAATTTCAAATTTTTATGAAATTCGTGAATAAACATGCCAAGAATTCATAAAAACTGATGTGAGTTTGAAGAAAACTTACATAGATTAGCAAAATAGATGAAAAGAGCTTTGATTTGCAACAAATTTGAGCGAATTCGGTTGAGAAACGAGCAAGAACCGAGCAATTGAAGCTTTCGGGTTTCTTCGAGCAGTTTCGCGACGAACAAAGCAGTGAAATGAAGAGGAAAAGGGTATTTAAGGAAATCCCCATGCTGGCGCCAAGCCCTATGCATTGGCGTCACAAATTTGGCTTGGCGCCTGGCGCCAATATCAGCGCCTGGCGCTAATGTTAATAAGGTGGCGCTGATGGTTTTTCAGCGACGCCAAAGCACCCAGCCACCTGATGAGGTAGTGCTAGCCTTCTGCAACATGTTTTTGGGTTCCTTGGTACGCCAGTTAGCCCCTCTAAGCAATTTGACATAATTTAGTAATCGGCTTGATTACATGAAGTGATCGACCTGATAAGAGATCGTCTCACTTAGCTTAAAGCGCCTAAGCATTGGCTCATTAGCAAAAAGCACCAACATATAGGTTCAAGAGCAAAAAGAGCACCGACATACAGGTTCAAAGCAATAGAAGCACCGACGTACAGGCATAGCGGAAGCAAAGTTCAGGCGAACTTTTAGAGATCGATAGGCGAGGATCTTCGGTAATTTCCTTTGGAAAATTATCGCATCAAATGAAGGTGACTTCAAGAGAAGATATCTTTGACAACGTTCCCTAGCTTGCGGAGAGTTGTCACTTAACACCCTAGAAATTCCTTTCCTTTAAATACACACTTTACTCTTTTTAAAATACGTTTTAGGAATATCTAAGACATTACCGCCACCGTAAAAATGGCTAAGGCAACTATCAAAGATACACAACGGAAGACTTGAAAACCAAAACTATTTAAATAACACAATTTAAAAACCAAACCAACGAAAGTAAAGTTGAAAATCAACAAAACCAAAGTCAAATAAAATCCACTACAACTTGGAACCATTTAAGGCCCTTATTCAAAACCGAAACAACCAAACTTTTGTGTTAGTCCATAAAGTAATATAATAAAATATTCAATGCATAAAACACATCATATCCTAATGGAAGCTAGCATGATTCTCTCTTCACTCATGCCCCGTCATGAACATGCTTCAATACCTGAAAAGTGTATCTCTACTTGCCCCCACTACTCTCCATTAAAATGGATCATCGTAGGGCCAAGATAAAGACATGGCCAGACACAAACAACACACACAATCAGCAAAGCTGAGTACATAAGCGTAATTAAACACACTAACATGCATTCTCCTACCATCACACACACTTACCTCATTGCACCTGTTTACAAGCACACACAACAATCAACAAGACACTTTAACTGGACACTAAATAATTCATTTAGCATTGATTACGCATCGAACGGGTTTCCAACTATACCTCCCCCAATAAATTGAGGTTAACTGACACGGGAGCTAACCGTGCCAGCAACAAACCTGTGCCACACATAGGTGGCGGAATTCCAGCGCATAATAATAATAATAAAAAGGAATATACAGCGTCCTGTACTCCGTTAGAAGTTATGATCAAATATAAAGTCACATAACTCCCCCCATATGTTCATACTCAAGGTATATACGTTCCAAGAGTTGTGGTGCGTAATCTCTTTCACTTTACGTTATTTACATATTATTAGACTTGGTGATGACCCTCAAAGCATAACAATTCAATCATCAATAATAATTCAATCACTCAAACATACCAATTTAATTCTTGAATATTTAGTGACCACATAATATTTAAATGTTGAACCCTTTTTAATTCTACCTCAGTGTCAAAGACACCTTAAACGCATAAAGCGCCAAAAATCCTATCCCTCGGTGTTAAAAACACCTTAAGTGCACATAAGCACCAACATACAATTTACTCCTTGTGTACATAGACATTTATATAGCTCCTTTCTCATGCTTAAAGCATCAATAAAAATTATATGAACCATAATAAAATTTCTTTTCAATATTCCAAACATAATTAAACAATTAGTTTAATTAAACATGCTCTCTATCATGCCATAAATAAATATGTAGTCCATATAATCATGCCAAAACATAATTTTTCAATCCATAAACCATCACAAATAATTCATGATTCACAATTCAATCACCAACACCAATAATTCACAATTCAATACATAAACCTTAGCATGATACTACTTGTAATTGATTGAAATTAAACCTAGCATGATTCTACATCATCAAAATATGCTAAGTACGCGAACGTACCTTGAGTACGTTATTAAAACTGCCACAACTAGTAGAAATCGCTTACTTCAAAGTCTCCTACACATTAAATCCATAATAGAGTATTAATATTCACTCTAAACAAATTTCCAGCAATATATATTATTTTAAAACCCTTCATAAATTAATTAGAATAAGCTGAAATTATATTTAAAACACCCTAAATTAAGTCCCAATTAATGGGTAATTAAAATTTCTTCAAGAAACCCAATATTAAGTGTTCTACATAAAATTTCAGCACTTTATTATACTTAAAACTTGCTGTAATTTGATTTTAAAACACTTAAAACAAAGGCCTACCCTATTATACATCATAATCCTTCAATAAATCATGAAACAAGAACCTAGGGTTTCAAAAATTGGGGCTTTTTAATTAAAAATCAAATCTGAAAATTAATTCATACAATTACAATTATCAAACATCAAAATTAAACCCCCAAACTCATAATTTTTATTTATATCCAAGAATAGATTAAATTAAAACAAGAAAGCTTAGTTTTTTTTTTATATATATATATAGTTCGAAAAAGAAAGGGGGAAAAAGAGGAGGAAGAACGGCAGCCACCACCGGCTGCTGGCGGCGGCGGCTGCCTGCTGCCGGCGGCTGGCAGTGGTGGTGAGGGAGAAGGGCAGCCGAAAAAAATAAGGGGAAGGGGAAAAAGAAAAAGAAAGAAAAATAAGGAGGAGAGAGAGAGAAGTTTACCTTGGGTTTTCTCCACTCTGGGCAAAGTTTGATTTTCCTCATAAGTGGGATATTTATACCCCTTCTCTACTAACCCTCTTCCCTAAACTTTCCTCTTTTAGGTTTTCCTAATTCCTTCCCTAATAAAACTTGTTGAAAATTAAACTTTCCTAAAATAAAACCCCAACTTTTAAATAAAATAATTAAATAAACTTTCCTTTAATAATAATATTAATTAAAATACTTTAATTAAAATAATTACAACAATTTAAATACTTTATAAAATACATACTTTAAATATAATACGTATAAAAATACGGGGTATTACAGTCACAAACAACTGGAGGTAATTTCGGGCGAAGTTGTCTTCGATAGTATTCCCTAGGATGTGGAATATTATCAATGCGGATGAGGATTGTTTCAAGAGAAATAATCTTCGATAGTATTCCCTAGGATGTGGAATATTATCAATGCGGATGAGGATTGTTTCAAGAGAAATAATCTTCGATATTATTCCCTTGGACGTGGAATATTATCATAGCGGAGGAGGATAGTTTCAGGCGAAACAATCTTCTAATTTGGAAGCAGTTACAAGCGTAGCGGTTTTCAAGCGGGATGGCATTCTCTAGCTTGCAGGAGGTCATCAAAACAGTTGGTTACTTTCAGAGACGTGTGCTCGACGGTGCAAGATACGCGTTTCTTAACTCTTTTATCTGTTTAACTAATGCTAGTTTTGCAGGTATCGGCGTTGCAAGATTGATTTAGGATCGCAGAACGTTCTGAATCATTCTCCGTCCCTATCGATACTTTGACTTTTGTTTTCGAAACTTGCGTTTCTCCAAACTCAGTCAAAGTGGGGGCTTCTGTAGACACCCATTTGTGTCTCCCCAAAACCAAACCCAGTGATGAGTACCTTTCACGTCGAATCATAGTCGAATGAAGCGAAAGTGTGGAAAGTCTAGTGTTGCGGAAGTTTTTATTTCTTTTCTCTTCTCTCTGTTTTTGAAAACTTATTTTAAGAAAACAGCCAATCCAGTTTGGTTGGTCCATGATATGGGTCCAATAGTAGTGTAGTTAGATGGGGCTTGCAAAGACTTTTCCAACGATATATTATAAGCCCAATTCCGATGAATATTGAGGATGTTATGGCCAATTTACCAAACTGGGCCCGGTTTGAGCTTTATGTACGGCCCAATGATCTAGGGGAGGGCCTAATATGATTTATCATTCCTAATGCAATTAGGAATGGTTTTACTCTTCTAGATTCTTCTAGAAGGTTCTTTTCATTCCTAATTCAATTAGCATTGATAAATTGACTTTTGTTGACTTTTCAGAGTTTTAATCAAAATCAAATAGCATTTTTGAGGAAATTATATTATTTTATCCTCCAGTACGGTAAACTTATTGGATTTTCGAAAACGCGTTAAAATCAGGCTTGGCGCCTGACCCCAGGCCTTGGCGCCTAGAACCAGGCCTGGCGCTAGCCATTGGCGCCTGGCGCTGGTGTTGGTACCTGGCGCCAGCTAGCCAGGGTTGGCGCCAGCTCTGTTTTTTGTGCGTCTGACTCTGTTTTGTTTAATTTATCTTTTTGGCTAATTTTCTTTATAAATATCGTATTAAAAACTCCGTTTTCTTGATTCATCACCAATTGTTTTCATTCATCACCTATTCTCTAATCATTCACCAATTCTCATCATTCACAAGTTCTACAATCAGTTTTAATTAGCATTCATTCTTCTGTTTTCTAAACTTTGCTTTCTCATACAAAATTCCGCATTCACAAGATCTAGAAACACCTAGCCATATTCGAAGTTGCCTTCGCCCTAGACGTGAAAGGTTTAATTTCTGAGGGTTTGGACCCAAATCTCTCTTTCAATTATTTAATTTAATTGTTTGATTTATTATTTTCCTTGAAGTTACTAACGTGTGTATTTTGTAATTAGAAAGAGATACGAAGCATCAAAGTAAGTACTTTTATTGGTTTTTGTTGATATTATGATGTAGAAATCATGTTTACATTGTTATTATGATATTCATAGTATCATGTCTAGGGTAATTTTAATATTTAATATGATTGTTGCGATGCTTCCTATGTTCTTCCTAATATTTATGATTGTTAGTATCATGTTAGGGTTAAAGATTTGATCTTTATTGCTTAGTGACATGCTAGAGTTTGTTATTAATCTTGTTAGTATCATGCCTAGGATCTTGCTATTATTATGCTTTAATATTAACATGAACACGATTATGATTATAATTGTTATAATTTATGATGATTATTATTATTATTTTGATGATGATTATTTATTATGATTATTATTAATATGATGATATTTTTTATTTATTATGTTGCTTGATATCTATTTTTTATTGCTTGATCACCTTTATGCATGTTTAAAGGGAATTTGGTACTTGTAATCACGCTTATTTAAGATAATTAATAATCTTCTTTAGGGTTAATTGTGATTATAATTCAAGTGATCGCCAATAATAGTTTATTTGTGCATTAAATTCAACCAACATAGATAAACAGGTTTAGGGTTAATCCTATTGATTGCATGTTAATCAGAAAGCGCACATGAATACGATCAGAATAAAGTAGAGGCCTATTATTAGGGCAGGTTCAATCTCTTTTAGGTTGGATTTGTACCATCATCCCCGAACCCTTATTTGGTTCTAGACCTTATGGAGTTGACGATCTCTTGGATCGTTAAGGGGTGTAACCTTCACCTCGTGAACGGTTTACAAGTTCCTAAAAAACTTGTTGGCGACTCTTTTGCTCTATCTTCTTCCCTTTTGGACGCCACCGTACTTTAGTGTATGATCACAGTGGGGTTCAAGCTAGTGGGATTTTAAAGGCTTGAAATTATTCCCTACACAAAGTAAGTACTTTAATTGATTTATTGATATTGTGATGTAGAAATCATGTTTAAATTGTTATTATGATATTCCTAGTATCATGTCTAGGGTAATTTTAATATTAAATATGATTGTTACGATGCTTCCTATGTTCTTCCTAATATTTATGATTGTTAGTATCATGTTAGGGCTAAAGCTTTGATTTTTATTGCTTAGTGACATACTAGGGTTTGTTATTAATCTTGTTAGTATCATGCCTAGGATCTTGCTATTATTATTATGCTTTAATATTAACATGAATATGATTATGATTATAATTGTTATAATTTATGATGATTATGAATACTTTTATTATTATTATTTTGATGATGATTATTTTATCTATGATGATTATTATTATTATTATAATTCTATTGTCATGATTATTTATCATGTTGCTTGATGCTTATTTATTGTTATTGCTTGATCACGCCTTTTATGCATGTTTAAAGGGAATTTGTACTTGTAATCACGCTTAATAAGATAATTAATAATCTTGTTAGGGTTAATTTGATTATAATTTTGAGTGATCGCCAATAATAGCTTTGTTTGTGCATTATATTCAACCAACATAGATAAACAGATTTAGGGTTAATCTTATTGATTGCATGTTAGTCAGAAAGCGCACATGAATATGATCAGAATAAAGTAGAGGCTTATTAATTAGGGCGGATTCAATCTCTTTTAGGTTGGATTTGTACCTTCATCCCCGAACCCTTATTTGGTTCTAGACCTTATGGAGTTGACGATCTCTTGGATTGTTAAGGGGTATAACCTTCACCCTGTGAACGGTTTACAATTTCCTAAAATTTGTTGGCGACTCTTTTGCTCTATCTTCATTCTTCCCTTTTGGACGCCACCGTACTTTAGTGTATGATCACAGTGGGGTTCAAGCATGGGATTAACGCTTGAAATTTATTCCCTACAGATACGAAGGGCATGTTCCGATTAACTGAACTCAACTGAACTGAACTGAAATGAACTGAACTAAGCTGAACTGAACTGAACTGAACTGAACTGAACTGAACTAAGCTGAACTGAACTGGACTGAACTGAACTGAACTTATTAATTAGTGATTTTTAACTACGGATTAGGGATCTTTGATTATTTATTGATTATTTATTACTATACATATGTGTATATACAAATGTACATATTAAAATATTTACGAAAAATATACTATATAATTATAAAATTTATGGAAAATATATTAAAAACTTGAAACCTCTAAATATTTTAAACACATATACTATTTAATTTAAAAATAAAATAGTATTATGACAAAAGAACAGAAAAACACTTACATGTATTTAACCCATTATTATTATTATTATTTATTGATTATTAATATTATTATTATTATTATTATTATTATTATTATTATTATTATTATTATTATTATTTATTGATGATTATTATTATTATTTATTGATTATTATTATTAGTATTATTATTTCAATTATTATTGTTATTATTATTGTTATTTATTGATGATGATGATGATTATTATTATTATTATTATTATTGTTATTGTTGTTGTTGTTGTTGTTGTTGTTGTTGTTGTTGTTGTTGTTGTTGTTGTTGTTGTTGTTGTTGTTGTTGTTGTTGTTGTTGTTGTTGTTGTTGTTGTTGTTGTTGTTGTTGATGATGTTGTTGTTGTTGTTGTTGTTTTCGTTGTAATAAGAGCTTAAAAGAATGAAATTTGGCTTTATATCATTAGCAATATCATTAGACATAAATTAAGAGCTGAACTGAACTGAACTGAATTGAATTGAATTTCAACGGAAGAGAACAGGTCCGAAGTATGTTTGTAGTATTTGATGGAGGATATGTACAATCTATTAAAGGATATGTATTACTTGATAGAGGATAGGTACAATTTGTTGATAATATGTGGTATTTGATAAAGAATATGTATAACTTGTTAGAGGATATGTGTTATTTGATTGAGGATACATATAATTTATTGAAGGTTATATATTATAGGATACATACAATATACATATATATATACATATATATATGTATATACATATATATATGTATATATGTATATATATAGGATAATTTGCCAATTATTACCGAAAGTTAATACCACTTTGTAAATTACTACCGCAAATTAAAAAGTTGTGAATTACTACCGCAAAAAATTTTAAGATGTTGCGATTACTACCAAACCCCCATTAAACCCAACTATGACATCATTATATCCCTTTAACCTTATATATATATATATTATAAATTTAATTTTCACTTATACATAGCCGAATTATGTGTGTGTGTATATATATATATATATAACAAGATCCCATATGCTAAATTCATTTAGTACTGTAGGGAATAATTTCAAGCCTTTAAAATCCCACTAGCTTGAACCCCACTGTGATCATACACTAAAGTACGGTGGCGTCTAAAAGGGAAGAAGATAGAGCAAAAGAGTCGCCAACAAGTTTTAGGAACTTGTAAACCGTTCACGAGGTGAAGGTTACACCCCTTAACGATCCATGAGATCGTCAACTCCATAAGGTCTAGAACCAAATAAGGGTTCGGGGATGAAGGTACAAATCCAACCTAAAAGAGATTGAACCTGCCCTAATAATAGGCCTCTACTTTATTCTGATCGTATTCATGTGCGCTTCCTGATTAACATGCAATCAATAGGATTAACCCTAAACCTGTTTAATCTATGTTGGTTGAATATTAATGCACAAATAAATCTATTATTGGCGACCACTTGAAATCATAATCAAAATTAACCCTTACAAGATTATTAATTATCTTATTAATCGTGATTACAAGTACCAATCCCCTTTAACATGCATAAAAGGTGTGATCAAGCAATAAAAATAAATAATAAAGCAACATAATAAATAATAATAATCATGAATAATTATTATAACAGTCATAATAATAATCATAAATAAAATAATCATCATCAAAATAATAATAATAATAATAATAATATTCATAATCATTATAAATTACAACAATTATAATCATAATCATGTTCATGTTAATATTAAAGCATAATAAAAATAGCAAGATCCTAGGCATGATACTAACAAGATTAATAACAAATCCTAGCATGTCACTAAGCAATAAAAATCAAATCTTTAACCCTAACATGATACTAACATAAATAAATATTAGGAAGAACATAGGAAGCATCGTAACAATCATATTTAATATTAAAATACCCTAGACATGATACTAGGAATATCATAATAACAATGTAAACATGATTTCTACATCATAATATCAATTAAAACCATTAAAGTACTTACTTTGATGCTTCGTACCTCTTTCTAATAACAAAATACGCACGTTAGTAACTTCAAGGAAAATAATAAATCAAACAATTAAATTAAATAATTGAAATAGAGATTTGGGACCAAACCCTCAGAAATTAAACCTTTCACGTCTAGGGCGAAGGCAACTTCGAATATGGCTAGGTGTTTCTAGATCTTGTGAATGCGGAATTTTGTATGAGAAATCCAAGTTTAAGAGGAGAAAGAGAAAGAATTGAAAGATTGAAGAATGCTAATTAAAACTGATTGTAGATGAATGATCGTGAGAATTGGTGTATCTTTGATGAATCAAAACGGAGTTTTTAATACGATATTTATAGAGAAAATCAGCCAAAAAAGATAAATTAACAAAACAGAGTCTGACGCTCAGGAAACAAAGCTGGCGCCAACCCTGGCTAGCTGGCGCCAGGCACCAGCACTAGCGCCAGGCCTGGTTCCAGGCGCCAAGGCCTGGGGTTGGACGCCAAGCTTGATTTCAACGCGTTTTCGAAAATCCGATAAGTTTACCGTACTGGAGGATAAAATAATATAATTTCTTCGAAAATGCTATTTGATTTTAATTAAAACTCTGAAAAGTCAACAAAGTCAACTTATCAATGCTAATTGAATTAGGAATGAAAAGAACCTTCTAGAAGATTCTAGAAGACTAAAACTATTCCTAATTGCATTAGGAATGATAAATCATATTAGGCCCTCCCCTAGATCATTGGGCCGCACATAAAGCTCAAACCGGGCCCAGTTTGGTAAATTGGCCATAACTTCCTCAATATTCATCGGAATTGGGCTTATAATGTATCGTTGGAAAGGTCTTTGCAAGCCCCATCCAACTACACCACTATTGGACCCATATCATGGACCAACCAAACTGGATTGACTGTTTTCTTAAAATAAAGTTTTCAAAAACAGAGAGAAGAGAAAAGAAATAAAAACTTTCCGCAACACTAGACCTTTCCACACTTTCGTTTCATTCGATTATGATTCGACGTGAAAGGTACTCATCACTGGGTTTGGTTTTGGGGAGACACAAATGGGTGTCTACAAGTACGTATATTGAATAAGTCTTTAAGGGGTTGTTTAGTTGACAAAGTAAAATGGGGGAAGTGAAAATTCATGGGATTTGAGAAATTGAGGAGTTGTTTGGTTGACACAAAAAAGCAAAAATGAGGGAAGTGGAAATTCATGGGAATTTCAACTTCCTACAAAACAAGGGAAGTAAATTACCTAGTCCCCCCTAGGTCAATCAAAATTCATGGGATTTCTAAATTCCCACATTGCCAACCAAACAAATTTAGGAAATTCCTAGGAATTTCATGAGGGAAATAACTTCCCATGAAATACAATTTCCTATGGGAATTTAATTCCCATGTCAACCAAACAAGGCCTAAATGTGTGGTCAAAGTTATTTTATTTTGACCCTATGAATAGTAGGTGAGTGGAACTTTTAGAAACGGAGGTAATATATTGTTTATGTCTTTTTGCATTCTGTAACTTGCAAATTTAATTATATGGAATGCATAAAAAGAAATGTATAAAAAGAAATGTGTCAACTAAAAATAAACTTTCTACATAAATTGATATTGAATTAAAATAAAATAAAAATTTAATTAAGGAAAATTTGTCAAAAATAACACCACCTTTAAGCGGTCTGCCCTAAATAACACCACCTTTTGATTATTCCACAATAACACCACCTTTGATACACATCTGCCAAAAATAGAACAAAAAACCTATAACCTGTTTTTCAGGTTACAATTGACACATGTCACATGTGTGATTGGTTAATTTTTTTTTTAAAAAAAAAACTTAAATTAGAAAACTTTAAAAAATCTAATTTTTTTAAAAAAAAATGAAAAAAGGGAAAGCTCCTACCCTTAACGGCGGCAACCCCACAACCACCTGCCAGGGCTGCCACCACCACCGACGACCAGAGTTCATAACCGGCGTGACCACCCAGCCTGAGTGCCCGACCACCCAGCCCCTCCTCTTCCCCTGAACCACCTTCCTCGACCCTAAAATCCTTCTCCCTCCCCTCGAAAACCCCCCTCCCCTCACCGGCCGCCAGCCAAAGCCCCTCCCTTGTGTCGGCGAAACCACTTCGCCCCCCCCCCCCACCGGCCGTCTCCACTTCCTTTCCCCTTTGAACCACCATCCAAAAACCCTAAAACCCCAAAATCGAGTGGTTTAAGGGTTTTCGACCTTTTGGTGGTGGGTTAAGGGGGGGAAGGGGGTGCAGACGACCGGCGAAATGGTTAAGCCGGCACGGGGGAGGGGTTTCAGGCGCCGGCGGTGGTGGCAGCCTGGTAGATGGTGGTGGTGCCGTGGTGGGACGGATTTTCTTTTATTTTTATTTTATTTTTATTTTTAATTTTAAGGTTTTTTTTTTAAAAAAAAAAATTAGGTTTTTCTTTTTTTAAAAAAATTGTTAAAAAAATTGACCATTGATAGTGTGACACGTGTCACATGTAACCTTTTAAATAGGTTACCAACCGGTCATGTTTTATTTTTGGCAGATGTGTATCAAAGGTGGTGTTATTGTGGAATAATCAAAAGGTGGTGTTATTTAGGGAAGACCGCTTAAAGGTGGTGTTATTTTTGACAAATTTTCCTTTAATTAAAACAAACATATTACTCCATATATAATGTTAATGTCTTTATGCCCATTGTGATTTGTGAATTTGTTTCTTGTGAGATGTGGTGCCAATATATGGGTGGTAGCGGTAGGCCATACAGATAAATCATTTAATGGATGTAACCATGTACGACATACGATGATACGAAGTATATTTGTATGCATGTGTGTCCCAAACTGAACTTTGGGACCAATTCTAATAAGAAAATTTGCATTTTTCAACTATGAGGTTGTAAAATCGAACTCTACTAAGAAAGAGATAATTTAAGATAGGGATTCTCTAACCCTCTGCCCCCTTCATTTTCAAAATAAGACTGTTAATCCGAGTTAGATGGACATGTTATAAGTTTATGCCCGATAAAACTTGGCCTTCTTCGGAAATTATTGAGCAATAATTGAATACTTCTGTGTGGACAAATTGGACAGAGACTAAATATATTTGTGGAGGACAGCTACTTGACAAGTATTGCACAACTAATTAATTACCTTAATTGTGCAACAAATAATGAATGTAGTAAGTACAACGGAAGTAGTACTCGTACATTCTTAAAACTCTAAAGAAAAAGTGGGAGTGAGGGTAGGTTACCATTCCATATTACATGCCGCATGATACAAATAAATAAAACACTTCCTTATCCTTCCAGATAAATCTAAAAATGGGACATCGCCTTATCCTGTCATCATCAACCATCCTTGTTACCCTCCTCATTCTCTCTCCTCCCACGGCCACCGCGGCCTCTCCCGTCCTAGACACGGACGAGAACCCCCTCGAAGCAGGCTCACAATACTACGTCCTAACTTCAGGCAGGGGAGCAGCAGGCCGCGGTGGCTTAACAGCTGAACCCGATCTTTACGATGGCATTTGCCCTTGGTACGTAGGGCAGTTTTTTAGCTGGACTAAACAAGGTAGCCCCGTAAGTTTCCATCCTGCAGACCCATCACAAACGCAGCTAACTCTTGGCGAAGACGTCAACATTGCCTTCGGACCAAGCTACGTCTGCAGAAACCAAGGGGTGTGGCAGCTAGAAACCAATGGTAAAGTATTCTACTTAACTACCAACGGAGTTATCGGAAACGCCTCGAATAAGGCCGATTGGTTCAAGATCGAGCAAGCTTTTGGACCTTCATCATACAAGATAGTTTACTGTTTTGCCACATCTACTGTTACTGATAGTTCTCAGAGGAGTGAAAATCGTCTCTACGTTGAAATAAAATAAAGGTAAGACCATCCTTCTTTAAATTATGACATACTAAGTAGTATTGTTTGGTTAAACCAAAAAAAAATGGGAAAATTGAAAAAATATGTGTTGATAATTCAAAATTCCTATGATTTAGCTAATTTCTAGCAAATTTAATGTAGAAATTAAATTCTAATGAATTGTGAATGCCTATGAAATTTATTTCCGACCCCACATCAACCAAACATTATCATAAATTGAACTATAACTATTTTGTAAAAAAAAAAAAAAAAAAAAAAATCAAACTTTATGTTATATATATATATATATATATATATATATATATATATATATATATATATATATATATATATATATATATATATATATATATATATATAAAGAACATAATAATTAGAGGTGGTTAACTTTAGCCCGGCCCGATCCAACCCAAAGGCGGGTTTAATTTGGGCAAGCCTAAAAATGCATTTTTAGTTGAAAATCCAAATCCGACCCGAAAAAAGCCCAAAAAACCCGCTATATTTTCCGGGTTTGGGCAAGAGATATCATGTTAAGGCCCGGCCCGACCTGAATTTTTGATCACCTATAATGATAATTTAGTGTAATGAACATTATTTTTATTCAACCACCATATTCTAAAGACAAAATTCACAGAATATTTCAAAATAAACAATTAACATTATGTCACAAGTAAAAGTACATTATACTAACAATCAAAGAACATGAAGATAAAGAACATTATTTAATATTCTATAACATGTTCTTTTAATTTTAACTGAATGTTCTATACATTTCTATACAATGACCTTTACAATTCTATAACCAGGGCCGTATTTGGACCAGGGCAGGTAGGGCGCTCGCCCAGGCCCCAAATTTTGAAGCCCACGTATGCTAATGCAAGTCTAAAAAAAAATTTAAACAATTTAAGTATATACTGTACATTGTAAGCGCATGGATTAATTATGGAGCAATTCCCTTGAAACTTCAATCACATTTAATCATCTCCTAGAAAATAGCTCCTTCAATTTTGGGAAATAGATAATTCCAAATAAATTCTCCCATTCAATTTAATGTTACACGTATAATTTTTTTTATTTATGAAATCAATTTAATTTATCCTTACCTTTGTTTTTTCTGATTCATCTTCCTTCCCAAATTTATTTTTCAGAAGATGGATTATCTATCCCATATACTTACATATTTTGTGCACCAAAAAAAAATATACTTACGTATTTTCCACTATAAATTAATTAAACAAATTTCCATGGAATTAAAAGATTTAATACTTACAAATTTTCTGTATATTTATTCTCTATCAAATATTCTTTACATCTCAAATTTTCCATTTCACTGTTTGAAGGTCTTCAATATTATTTTACTCCGTGTAGACACCCATTTGTGTCTCCTCAAAACCAAACCCGGTGATGAGTGCCTTTCACGTCGAATCATAATCGAATGAAACGAAGTGTGGAAAGGTCTAGTGTAGCGGAAAGTTTCATTTCTTTTCTCTTCTCCCTGATTTTGAAAACTTTATTTTAAGAAAAAACAGTCAATCCAGTTTGGTTGGTCCATGATATGGGTCCAATAGTGGTGTAGTTGGATGGGGCTTGCAAAGACCTTTCCAACGATATATTATAAGCCCAATTCCGATGAATATTGAGGAAGTTATGACCAATTTACTAAACTGGGTCCGGTTTGAGCTTTATGTACGGCCCAATGATCTAGGGGAGGGCCTAATATAATTTATCATTCCTAATGCAATTAGGAATGGTTTTAGTCTTCTAGAACATCTTAGAAGGTTCTTTTCATTCCTAATTCAATTAGGACTCTTCAGAGTTTTAATCAAGATCAAATAGCATTTTCGATGAAATTATATTATTTTATCTTCCAGTACGGGAAATTTATCAGATTTTCGAAAACGCGTTGAAAAACAGTTTGGCGTCCAACCCCAGGCCTTGGCGCCTGGAACCAGGATTGGCGCCAGGCGCTAGCCATTGGCGCCTGGCGCTAGCCACTGGTGCTGGCGCCAACTAGCCAGGGCTGACGCCAATGTTGTTTTGCGATCTTCAGACTCTGTTTTGTTAAATTATCTTTTTTGATGATTTTCTCTATAAATATCGTATCAAAAACTCCGTTTTCATTCACCAACATTCACTAATTACCAACTCTCATCAATTCTCATCAATTCTCTTCATTCACGAATTACCAATTATCAATTACCATTCATTAATTCTCTTCATTCGCAATTCATTCATCTCATTCATTCATCAATTTTCAATAATATTAATTCTTTAGCATTCTTTCTTGCTTTTTAATACAAAATTCCGCATTCACAAGATCTAGAAACACCTAGCCATATTCGAAGTTGCCTTCGCCCTAGACGTGAAAGGTTTTAATTTCTGAGGGTTTGGTCCCTAATCTCTACTTCAATTATTTAATTTAATTGTTTTGATAATTATTTTCCTTGAAGTTACTAACGTGTGTATTTTGTTATTAGAAAGAGGTACGAGGCATCCAAGTAAGTACTTTATTGGTTTTAATTGATATTATGATGTAGATATCATGTTTATATTGTTGTTATGATATTCCTAGTATCATGTCTAGGGTAACTTTAATATTAAGTATGATTAAAAGTACGATGCTTCCTATATTCTTCCTAATATTAATTCATGTTAGTATCATGTTAGGGTTAAAGATTTGATTTTTATTGTTTAGTGACATGCTAGGGTTTGTTATTAATCTTGTTAGTATCATGCCTAGGATCTTGCTATGCTTTAACATGATTATTATTATGGATTATGATTAATATTATTATTAATGATGTTGATTATTTATTATGTTGCTTGATATGCATATTATTTTATTTTATTGCTTGATCACCTTTTATTGCATGTTTAAAGGGAATTTGTACTTGCAATCACGCTTAATAAGATAATTAATAATCTTGTTAGGTTAACTTTGATTATAATTCAAGTGATCGCCAATAATAGTTTATTTGTCGAATTAAGCACAAGGTATACCAATGATTTAAGGCAACCCTTGTAGCCACATCATATCTCCTTTCGCCCTTTAATTATACAATCCTTTCTTCATAAACCACTTTGAGCCTCGTCTAACGATAGACCCTTCTTTTTTCAACCTATATCTACCTAACCTTGGGATGGGATGACGTGCAACTTATGCAATTCTAAAGAAAGCTTGAGCAAATTCAAAAGAAAGAAATAGCAAAAAATAAGCAATAATAAAAAACGAAAACAAGTGTACAAAAGGGCAAGTGTTCCAATGTCTTTGATATGAAAATATCTTCGATAAGAACACGTCTCAGATTGCGTCTCTTATCGAGTGCTCGGTACCGTGCCTGAGAAACATGAATGCCAAGTGAGTGATAGACCGCATGATCGGGATTGTCCACACTTATAAAAATAAAATAGATTCTAAAACAAAAGAAAGAGCTAAAAAAGAGTTAAAATCCTCAAGCATAAAAATACAAAGATTCAAAAGCAAGGTTGCACACCTTGGGGGCTTATCTAGGGTCTTGAGCCTTTATCCCCTTCTTCTTTAGCCTTTATCCTAACCACGTTACAACCCTTAAAAGACCTTTTTGAGGTATACACACACTTGTGCGAGGTTTGGCTAGAGCTACGTTCGGCCTGATTCCTAACGGATACGTAGGCAACCTCACATCGAGGTGCGGCCGTAATAAACATGCATTCATATTCACATTCACACACTTACACCATGATCATATCAAGGAATCTCCAATGCTCATCCCTATTCATTTAGAGCTAGACTTGGGGGCTTGATCCCTACATTATTAGCTTACCTAGCCTAAGAGTCACCACCATTTGACTCTTTTCAATAATGTATTTTTCCACACACTTAGCTCTTGTGGCCTAGCTTTAGTGTCACTATCACACACTGCACAGATACATGACCAAATATATTTCCTTTAGGAACCCTTTGTCATGAAATCTTAACGCTGAAGCATGCTTCGTCAAAATCACTCATAATTGTCATTGCATCACGAAGTATGAAGTGCTTAGCCTCCGTGCCTAAGTTACCCAAATACTTTCATCATGGAGTCAACAGTTGAGATAGCCTAGGATGAATTAATCCTTGAACCTTGAGAGATAGTATCAAACAACATTTGACTAAGCTCATTCAACATGCATCTTCAAACTTTTGATTTTCTTTTTCACGTCTTTCTTTTTCGGGAGAAAGTCGGTACCCTCCACAAAATTGACGGAAATTTTTTTGCTTTTTTTCATTTTTTCGAGTCGCACGATCACATTACAATGCACACACGGGTCACGAGTCACATGTGTCATGTTACTTTGATTCGAGTCAACCTCAAGTCAGTCAATCATATCGAGTCAAGTTTATACCTTGAGTCGTGTCAAGTCGATGAGTCAAGCAACATTAAACCTTAGGTCAACCCTAAGATAATTTTAAGCCTTAGGTCAACCCTAAGATAATTAAATATTTGCAAAGTTCTATAGTCAAAATACATACAGGTGCAGCAGAACAGGGAAGACCCTATCACAGTGTTCAGCGACAGAGTCAATTCCTGGCGCCAGAGATATTTCAGCAACGACAGAGCTCGAAGCCTCTCAGAAAGGTGATTTCGACTTCATACAGCAATTTCGGGTTCCTTGGTACGCCAGTTAGCCCCTATAAGCAATTTGACATGATTAAGTAGTCAGTTTGATTACAATCGTAGTAAGTGATTGACCTGACAAAAAATCGTCTCACTTAGCTTAAGCGCCTAAAACACTGGCTCATTACAATTGGTTCAAAAGCAAGCACTTAAACGACAATATTTCCAAATATGGATTGTCGCGCATTCTTATTAAATGACAAAGTTTTCCAAAAATTGGATTGTCATCCCCAACTGACAATATTTCCAAAAATGGATTGTCGTGCATCTTCTTCAACGACAATTTTTCCAAGATTGGATTGTCATCTCTGGCAAAGTTTCCAAGCGTGGATTGTCGTGCTCCTTCTTTGTTTGGCAATTTTTTCCAAGTTCGGATTGTCATCGCTGGCAAGTTTTCCGAAATTGGATTGTCATACACCCAGTTCCTTATGGCAAAATTTCCCAAAGGATTTTCGTAGGTCTCTACTCATCATAAATTTCGGCAAAAGTTCCTCAACGTGGATTGTCATTCATTTCAGCAAGTGGCAAATTTTCCCGAAGTGGATTGTCGGTCGACTCTTTTTCGCAAATGTTCCAAGGCGCGGATTGTCAATTGTGGCAATATTTTCCTAAAAGGATTGTCGCATAGCGTTGGCAAATTTCCAAGGTGGATTGCTTTCAAGAGTTATATTCCAAGATGTGGATTGTCGATCGTAGCAAAGTTCTTATGAAAGATTGTTACGAAGCATTGGCAACTTTTCCAAAAATTGGATTTTGGCAAATTTTCCGAGGTACGGATTGTCGCTTCATCGTGACAACATTTCCAAAGATGGATTGTTACATGGCATTGACAACTTTCCCTAAATCGGATTGTCATACATCATACAAGAGTTGTGTTGGCAACTATTCCTAAAGAAAAGAGGATTGTCATCACAGCAAAAGCACCGACATATAGGTTTAAAGCAACGGAAGCGCCGATGTACTGGCATAGCAAACATTAAGAAGCAGTGATCTTTTCGAAGACTATCACAGCGGAAATTGGTAAACATATCAAAAAGAAGCTCTTTGTTCAGAGACGAGTGAACATCGAAACAGCAAGGTGGCGTTCCCTAGACTGTGGAGAGTTGTCACAAACAACTTAGGATTGTTTCGAGAAAAATAATCTTCGATGATATTCCCTTGGACGCGGAATATTATCATTACAACGGGGGATCGTTTCAGGCGAAGCAATCTTCCAAATTTGGAAGCAGTTACAGGCGTAGCGGTTTTCAAGCGGGTTGGCATTCTCTAGCTTGCAGAAGGTCATCAAAACAACAAGGAAGCAGCAACAATCGGTTACTTTCAGAGACGTGTGCTCGACGGTGCAAGATACGCGTTTCTTAACTCTTTTATCTGTTTAACTAATGCTAGTTTTGCAGGTATCGGCGTTACAAGAGTGATTTAGGATTGCAGAACGTTCTGAATCATTCTCCGTCCCTATCGTTACTTTGACTTTCGTTTTCGGAACTTGCGTTTCTCCAAACTCAGTCAAAGTGGGGGCTTCTGTAGACACCCATTTGTGTCTCCCCAAAACCAAACCCGGTGATGAGTGCCTTTCACGTCGAATCATAATCGAATGAAACGAAAGTGTGGAAAGGTCTAGTGTAGCGGAAAGTTTTATTTCTTTTCTCTTCTCCCTGATTTTGAAAACTTTATTTTAAGAAAAAACATCCAATCCAGTTTGGTTGGTCCATGATATGGGTCCAATAGTGGTGTAGTTGGATGGGGCTTGCAAAGACCTTTCCAACGATATATTATAAGCCCAATTCCGATGAATATTGAGGAAGTTATGGCCAATTTACTAAACTGGGCCCGGTTTGAGCTTTATGTACGGCCCAATGATCTAGGGGAGGGCCTAATATAATTTATCATTCCTAATGCAATTAGGAATGGTTTTAGTCTTCTAGAACATCCTAGAAGGTTCTTTTCATTCCTAATTCAATTAGGACTCTTCAGAGTTTTAATCAAGATCAAATAGCATTTTCGATGAAATTATATTATTTTATCTTCCAGTACGGGAAATTTATCAGATTTTCGAAAACGCGTTGAAAAACAGTTTGGCGTCCAACCCCAGGCCTTGGCGCCTGGAACCAGGATTGGCGCCATGCGCTAGCCATTGGCGCCTGGCGCTAGCCACTGGTGCTGGCGCCAACTAGCCAAGGCTGGCGCCAATGTTGTTTTCGATCTTCAGACTCTGTTTTGTTAAATTATCTTTTTTGGATGATTTTCTCTATAAATATCGTATCAAAAACTCCATTTTCATTCACCAACATTCACTAATTACCAACTCTCATCAACTCTCTTCATTCACGAATTACCAATTATCAATTACCATTCATTAATTCTCTTCATTCGCAATTCATTCATCTCATTCATTCATCAATTTTCAATAATATTAATTCTTTAGCATTCTTTCTTGCTTTTTAATACAAAATTCCGCATTCACAAGATCTAGAAACACCTAGCCATATTCGAAGTTGCCTTCGCCCTAGACGTGAAAGGTTTTAATTTCTGAGGGTTTGGTCCCTAATCTCTACTTCAATTATTTAATTTAATTGTTTTGATAATTATTTTCCTTGAAGTTACTAACGTGTGTATTTTGTTATTAGAAAGAGGTACGAGGCATCCAAGTAAGTACTTTATTGGTTTTAATTGATATTATGATGTAGATATCATGTTTATATTGTTGTTATGATATTCCTAGTATCATGTCTAGGGTAACTTTAATATTAAGTATGATTAAAAGTACGATGCTTCCTATATTCTTCCTAATATTAATTCATGTTAGTATCATGTTAGGGTTAAAGATTTGATTTTTATTGTTTAGTGACATGCTAGGGTTTGTTATTAATCTTGTTAGTATCATGCCTAGGATCTTGCTATGCTTTAACATGATTATTATTATGGATTATGATTAATATTATTATTAATGATGTTGATTATTTATTATGTTGCTTGATATGCATATTATTTTATTTTATTGCTTGATCACCTTTTATTGCATGTTTAAAGGGAATTTGTACTTGCAATCACGCTTAATAAGATAATTAATAATCTTGTTAGGTTAACTTTGATTATAATTCAAGTGATCGCCAATAATAGTTTATTTGTGCATTAATTTTCAACCAACATAGATAAACAGGTTTAGGGTTAATCCTATTGATTGCATGTTAGTCAGAAAGCGCACATGAATACGAGCAGAATAAAGTAGAGGCCTATTATTAGGGCAGGTTCAATCTCTTTTAGGTTGGATTTGTACCTTCATCCCCGAACCCTTATTTGGTTCATGACCTTATGGAGTTGACGATCTCTTGGATCGTTAAGGGGTGTAACCTTCACCTCGTGAACGGTTTACAAGTTCCTTAAAAACTTGTTGGCGACTCTTTTGCTCTATCTTCTTCCCTTTTGGACGCCACCGTACTTTAGTGTATGATCACAGTGGGGTTCAAGCTAGTGGGATTTTAAAGGCTTGAATTATTCCCTACAGTTTTTGGCGACTCCACTGGGGAGGATTTCTATTTTAATTCCTGAATTTGTTTCGGCAATGATCTAGAATGAGTGGATGAGACTCGAAAAGTTCTAAGTATTTCATGTGCGTAATTTTGATTAACATTATTGTCATATGCATAAAAAGGTTCTCATTGGAAAGACCATCCGTAATGAGTCAAAAACATAGGATTTTACACGTAGGAAATTTTAGAAATGTCTTTCACAACTAGGACTGAAATAACACCGCGCAAAACTGGATGATTTTATTGAGCACAGAAAGCTGCTGAGGCATGTGGGAAGTAACGTCAGGGGCCAGAGCTTGGCGCCAACATTTTAGTTGTAGCGCCAGACGCCAGTATTGGCGCCAGGCGCTACAGCTAAAAGCTGGCGCCAGTCTCTGTTTGCTGGCGCCAATTTCCCCCAATACCGAGCCAGAAATATGCGTTCTAATTTCGACCGGTTTTTCGTATTGTTTGCTCGATCCTGCTTCCTGATTGAATTTTTTCTCACTTTTCTGAAACCCATATGTGTTCTACATATGGACATAACCTTCTGGGAATTCATGCTCTATCTACCCGATTGAACGCTCCTGGCAACAAAGGGTACATCTGAGATGTTGAATTCACCAAACCATGGAAGTGAGTTTTTTCTAAAACTCGCGGTGTCCCATCCACACGCGCTAACCCTTCATGGTTAGGCTTCTGCGCAGTGCATCCGGACAATTAACCATGGACCCTCTATTGACTAAACCATATCCCGAACTTTAGAGAACTAGAGCCATGGTTAGGTTGTGAACTCATTGCATCATATTGTGCCTACTTGACTAATTGTGCATTATTTGTTGTGCATATATATTCTATGTTTCTCTTAACCGTTTGTTGATTTGTGTTGAGACTAAAATTAATTACTTAAATAACTTTGCCTAATTAATCAATTAATTAATTAATTTGAGTCAATAAAGTCTTTTTTTTGTTAATCGAAATTGACCTAGTACGACTTTAGGCATACCCCAGTTGGCTAATAATACCGAAAACAGTCCCAGACCAACGCTCCAATATTGGCGCAAAAGTCTGAGCTGTAGCGCCACAGTATAGTGTGTAGCGCCAGACATTAACTAAATTGTCTGGCGCCAACCACCATAGTGTGACGCCAGTCCTGTCGCTTGGCCGACAGTTCGGATTATTTGTCGAGTCATCACCTAGGGTATAATTAACCAGTTTGTTAATTAATTCGGTTAATTTTCGCTGTCAATAACACCTTGTCAAGTCATTAATCGAGTCTTGGTCACATAGTCTAGCCACGTGGTCATGACACGAGTTTCAACATGTCACCTACACTCACTAGTCTTAGCACACACTTTGAGTATATGTCACCATGGCCACGTCTTAGGTTCATGCATGAGTCGGTCTTTTCCGTCGTTTAAGTTGGGGGGTACATTTTATTCCTAGTTCTTCATATCCCTCCATCTAAATCTTCTTTCACATTCTAGTCCAATCTTTCTTCACTTCCTCCATCCATTGCATGTTGAATAAAGTTTGAGTCAAATAATTATCAATGAATATTCCCAAATTCCTTTTCCACAGTACCTGGTCGAGGAGAGAAGGGCGATTAATCAAGGACAACCTCTTTATTCAAGTCTCGCTTTTTGATAAACCGATTCGTCAAAAGAGGAAGGCTAAGAAGATAATGGAAACTCAAGAAGAAGTCAATGATCTTAAGAACCAATTGGCTACTGTGACTGAGACACTGAAACTTCTCGCACTTAAGGTCGATGATCCCGTGAAGCAACAACAGATGGATCTCATGCAAGAAAGTCTAAGCAAGCTATCTAGTGACTATAAATTTCAGGGCATGAGTTCGCAAGGGGTCTCGCTAGACAAAGAACTTCTTCCGCATAAGTTCAACGCCACTGACATCTCTAAATTCAAGGCAACAGATAACCCTTACTTCCATTTAAGAGCATTTGAAACTATAATGAGCATTAAGGGTATCGATTAGAAGGTTTTCCCCTCTCTGTTCCCACTATCTCTTGAAACCGTTTGCCAACAATGGTTATTCTCCCTTGACAAGGAGAAAACCTCTACCTGGGAATCGATAGTGAACGCTTTTGTTGATAGGTACAAGTGAAATATCCAAGTTGAAACCGACCATAGACAACTTGAGATGCTAAGACAAAAAGAGAATGAAGGCTTTACTTCTTTCTTTAATAAATGGAGGGAAACTTCCACCAAGATGATTGAGGTCCCCACTGAAAAGAATCCGTGAGGATGTTTATCAAGAATCTCCAAGAAAAGTATTCAAAGCACTTAAAATATCAACACAACTTGAATACTTTCAAGGCCGTCTATGACATAGGTATCGAGATCGAAGATGACCTCGAAAAGCAAAAAGCTACTAACAATAGCAACCACGGTGGCTGGAAAGGAAAGAAGAGCGACAATCCTTCTTCTTCCGAAAACACCCACTCTAGCAATAATGTTAGTACTTTGACCATAATGACATCTTAGCCATGGAAAATCAAGGATCTAAAAGGAAACCCAAGCGAGAGTTCACACCCATTGGAATGACCTACGATGCTGCATTCGATCGTCTCTATGATCAAGGATTAATCAAACCTATTGGCCCTATCGAGGATCCAACACCAGAAAATCGATCTTCGAGATGGAATCCAAATTCCTATTGCAAGTACCATCGAGGAAACGGTCATACCACTGATGAATGCTACAAGTTTCAAAATCTCGTTCAAGACCTCATAGAAGCAAACAAGGTCCCATTGCCTCTAGCTAGCGAGAAGACTGGGTGATGATGAAGCGAATGACACAAGACAAGAGACGAGCTGCAACGACAAGATTTCATGGCCTCTTTTTCTATTTCTTTTTCATCTTTTCTTTCCCCAATAAGTCTAGCATAGGCACCTTTCTTTTCCCTTAAGATTACTTTTGTAGATTCTCTATTTATTTTTTCCCGTTTAATAAAATGAGCATTTATTTCCTCGCGTATGATCATCGCATTGCATTTAAAAAAAAAAAAATCCATGTCGAATTAAGCACAAGGTATACCAATGATTTAAGGCAACCCTTGTAGCCACATCATATCTCCTTTTGCCCTTTAATTATACAATCCTTTCTTCATAAACCACTTTGAGCCTCGTCTAACGATAGACCCTTCTTTTTTCAACCTATATCTACCTAACCTTGGGATGGGATGGCGTGCAACTTATGCAATTCTAAAGAAAGCTTGAGAAAATTCAAAAGAAAGAAATAGCAAAAAATAAGCAATAATAAAAAACGAAAACAAGTGTACAAAAGGGCAAGTGTTCCAATGTCTTTGATATGAAAATATCTTCGATAAGAACACGTCTCAGATTGCGTCTCTTATCGAGTGCTCGGTACCGTGCCTGAGAAACATGAATGCCAAGTGAGTGATAGACCGCATGATCGGGATTTTCCACACTTATAAAAATAAAATAGATTCTAAAACAAAAGAAAGAGCTAAAAAAGAGTTAAAATCCTCAAGCATAAAAATACAAAGATTCAAAAGCAAGGTTGCACACCTTGGGGGCTTATCTAGGGTCTTGAGCCTTTATCCCCTTCTTCTTTAGCCTTTATCCTAACCACGTTACAACCCTTAAAAGACCTTTTTGAGGTATACACACACTTGTGCGAGGTTTGGCTAGAGCTACGTTCGGCCTGATTCCTAACGGATACGTAGGCAACCTCACATCGAGGTGCGGCCGTAATAAACATGCATTCATATTCACATTCACACACTTACACCATGATCATATCAAGGAATCTCCAATGCTCATCCCTATTCATTTAGAGCTAGACTTGGGGGCTTGATCCCTACATTATTAGCTTACCTAGCCTAAGAGTCACCACCATTTGACTCTTTTCAATAATGTATTTTTCCACACACTTAGCTCTTGTGGCCTAGCTTTAGTGTCACTATCACACACTGCACAGATACATGACCAAATATATTTCCTTTAGGAACCCTTTGTCATGAAATCTTAACGCTGAAGCATGCTTCGTCAAAATCACTCATAATTGTCATTGCATCACGAAGTATGAAGTGCTTAGCCTCCGTGCCTAAGTTACCCAAATACTTTCATCATGGAGTCAACAGTTGAGATAGCCTAGGATGAATTAATCCTTGAACCTTGAGAGATAGTATCAAACAACATTTGACTAAGCTCATTCAACATGCATCTTCAAACTTTTGATTTTCTTTTTCACGTCTTTCTTTTTCGGGAGAAAGTCGATACCCTCCACAAAATTGACGGAAATTTTTTTGCTTTTTTTCATTTTTTCGAGTCGCACGATCACATTACAATGCACACACGGGTCACGAGTCACATGTGTCATGTTACTTTGATTCGAGTCAACCTCGAGTCAGTCAATCATATCGAGTCAAGTTTATACCTTGAGTCGTGTCAAGTCGATGAGTCAAGCAACATTAAACCTTAGGTCAACCCTAAGATAATTTTAAGCCTTAGGTCAACCCTAAGATAATTAAATATTTGCAAAGTTCTATAGTCAAAATACATACAGGTGCAGCAGAACAGGGAAGACCCTATCACAGTGTTCAGCGACAGAGTCAATTCCTGGCGCCAGAGATATTTCAGCAACGACAGAGCTCGAAGCCTCTCAGAAAGGTGATTTCGACTTCATACAGCAATTTCGGGTTCCTTGGTACGCCAGTTAGCCCCTATAAGCAATTTGACATGATTAAGTAGTCAGTTTGATTACAATCGTAGTAAGTGATTGACCTGACAAAAAATCGTCTCACTTAGCTTAAGCGCCTAAAACACTGGCTCATTACAATTGGTTCAAAAGCAAGCACTTAAACGACAATATTTCCAAATATGGATTGTCGCGCATTCTTATTAAATGACAAAGTTTTCCAAAAATTGGATTGTCATCCCCAACTGACAATATTTCCAAAAATGGATTGTCGTGCATCTTCTTCAACGACAATTTTTCCAAGATTGGATTGTCATCTCTGGCAAAGTTTCCAAGCGTGGATTGTCGTGCTCCTTCTTTGTTTGGCAATTTTTTCCAAGTTCGGATTGTCATCGCTGGCAAGTTTTCCGAAATTGGATTGTCATACACCCAGTTCCTTATGGCAAAATTTCCCAAAGGATTTTCGTAGGTCTCTACTCATCATAAATTTCGGCAAAAGTTCCTCAACGTGGATTGTCATTCATTTCAGCAAGTGGCAAATTTTCCCGAAGTGGATTGTCGGTCGACTCTTTTTCGCAAATGTTCCAAGGCGCGGATTGTCAATTGTGGCAATATTTTCCTAAAAGGATTGTCGCATAGCGTTGGCAAATTTCCAAGGTGGATTGCTTTCAAGAGTTATATTCCAAGATGTGGATTGTCGATCGTAGCAAAGTTCTTATGAAAGATTGTTACGAAGCATTGGCAACTTTTCCAAAAATTGGATTTTGGCAAATTTTCCGAGGTACGGATTGTCGCTTCATCGTGACAACATTTCCAAAGATGGATTGTTACATGGCATTGACAACTTTCCCTAAATCGGATTGTCATACATCATACAAGAGTTGTGTTGGCAACTATTCCTAAAGAAAAGAGGATTGTCATCACAGCAAAAGCACCGACATATAGGTTTAAAGCAACGGAAGCGCCGATGTACTGGCATAGCAAACATTAAGAAGCAGTGATCTTTTCGAAGACTATCACAGCGGAAATTGGTAAACATATCAAAAAGAAGCTCTTTGTTCAGAGACGAGTGAACATCGAAACAGCAAGGTGGCGTTCCCTAGACTGTGGAGAGTTGTCACAAACAACTTAGGATTGTTTCGAGAAAAATAATCTTCGATGATATTCCCTTGGACGCGGAATATTATCATTACAACGGGGGATCGTTTCAGGCGAAGCAATCTTCCAAATTTGGAAGCAGTTACAGGCGTAGCGGTTTTCAAGCGGGTTGGCATTCTCTAGCTTGCAGAAGGTCATCAAAACAACAAGGAAGCAGCAACAATCGGTTACTTTCAGAGACGTGTGCTCGACGGTGCAAGATACGCGTTTCTTAACTCTTTTATCTGTTTAACTAATGCTAGTTTTGCAGGTATCGGCGTTACAAGAGTGATTTAGGATTGCAGAACGTTCTGAATCATTCTCCGTCCCTATCGTTACTTTGACTTTCGTTTTCGGAACTTGCGTTTCTCCAAACTCAGTCAAAGTGGGGGCTTCTGTAGACACCCATTTGTGTCTCCCCAAAACCAAACCCGGTGATGAGTGCCTTTCACGTCGAATCATAATCGAATGAAACGAAAGTGTGGAAAGGTCTAGTGTAGCGGAAAGTTTTATTTCTTTTCTCTTCTCCCTGATTTTGAAAACTTTATTTTAAGAAAAAACATCCAATCCAGTTTGGTTGGTCCATGATATGGGTCCAATAGTGGTGTAGTTGGATGGGGCTTGCAAAGACCTTTCCAACGATATATTATAAGCCCAATTCCGATGAATATTGAGGAAGTTATGGCCAATTTACTAAACTGGGCCCGGTTTGAGCTTTATGTACGGCCCAATGATCTAGGGGAGGGCCTAATATAATTTATCATTCCTAATGCAATTAGGAATGGTTTTAGTCTTCTAGAACATCCTAGAAGGTTCTTTTCATTCCTAATTCAATTAGGACTCTTCAGAGTTTTAATCAAGATCAAATAGCATTTTCGATGAAATTATATTATTTTATCTTCCAGTACGGGAAATTTATCAGATTTTCGAAAACGCGTTGAAAAACAGTTTGGCGTCCAACCCCAGGCCTTGGCGCCTGGAACCAGGATTGGCGCCATGCGCTAGCCATTGGCGCCTGGCGCTAGCCACTGGTGCTGGCGCCAACTAGCCAAGGCTGGCGCCAATGTTGTTTTCGATCTTCAGACTCTGTTTTGTTAAATTATCTTTTTTGGATGATTTTCTCTATAAATATCGTATCAAAAACTCCATTTTCATTCACCAACATTCACTAATTACCAACTCTCATCAACTCTCTTCATTCACGAATTACCAATTATCAATTACCATTCATTAATTCTCTTCATTCGCAATTCATTCATCTCATTCATTCATCAATTTTCAATAATATTAATTCTTTAGCATTCTTTCTTGCTTTTTAATACAAAATTCCGCATTCACAAGATCTAGAAACACCTAGCCATATTCGAAGTTGCCTTCGCCCTAGACGTGAAAGGTTTTAATTTCTGAGGGTTTGGTCCCTAATCTCTACTTCAATTATTTAATTTAATTGTTTTGATAATTATTTTCCTTGAAGTTACTAACGTGTGTATTTTGTTATTAGAAAGAGGTACGAGGCATCCAAGTAAGTACTTTATTGGTTTTAATTGATATTATGATGTAGATATCATGTTTATATTGTTGTTATGATATTCCTAGTATCATGTCTAGGGTAACTTTAATATTAAGTATGATTAAAAGTACGATGCTTCCTATATTCTTCCTAATATTAATTCATGTTAGTATCATGTTAGGGTTAAAGATTTGATTTTTATTGTTTAGTGACATGCTAGGGTTTGTTATTAATCTTGTTAGTATCATGCCTAGGATCTTGCTATGCTTTAACATGATTATTATTATGGATTATGATTAATATTATTATTAATGATGTTGATTATTTATTATGTTGCTTGATATGCATATTATTTTATTTTATTGCTTGATCACCTTTTATTGCATGTTTAAAGGGAATTTGTACTTGCAATCACGCTTAATAAGATAATTAATAATCTTGTTAGGTTAACTTTGATTATAATTCAAGTGATCGCCAATAATAGTTTATTTGTGCATTAATTTTCAACCAACATAGATAAACAGGTTTAGGGTTAATCCTATTGATTGCATGTTAGTCAGAAAGCGCACATGAATACGAGCAGAATAAAGTAGAGGCCTATTATTAGGGCAGGTTCAATCTCTTTTAGGTTGGATTTGTACCTTCATCCCCGAACCCTTATTTGGTTCATGACCTTATGGAGTTGACGATCTCTTGGATCGTTAAGGGGTGTAACCTTCACCTCGTGAACGGTTTACAAGTTCCTTAAGAACTTGTTGGCGACTCTTTTGCTCTATCTTCTTCCCTTTTGGACGCCACCGTACTTTAGTGTATGATCACAGTGGGGTTCAAGCTAGTGGGATTTTAAAGACTTGAATTATTCCCTACACTCCGTAATTTTGTTCGAATTATTCAGCTATTTTGCTTGTCAATTTTCAATTTTACTATTGTTGATATTGATGATTATCTCAATTTTTATTATGATAAAGTTCAATTTATTATAAGAATTTGTTCTATTTTCTATAATACAAATATCTGTTTTAATTTTTTTTAATTATTTTTGTTCTTTTTTTATTTTATAAATTAAATATGTAATACCCAATTATACTTAATGTCTTTTCTTAAAAAAAAATAAAAAAATTACATTTAATTTCTAATATGTGTCATTAAATTACTTGCTTGTACTGTTTCAAAAAAAAAAAAATTACTTGCTTGTACGAAATTGTAGGTATTAATCATTCTACATTGTTGAATTGAGTATTGTAATCGGGAATTCATGACTGATTTTATAATCTTTGATGGTTTTTGGCTTTAATAAGTGGGATAAGGTGATATAATTCTTTAATTTTTATTATGTTAGAGCATATTGATATACTACTCATAAAAACATAATGTATTACATTGAATAAAGTGTTATATAATTTTTTTTCATTTTGCACACCCAAATTTTTTTCCTTATTCAGATCATTAGTAAATTCAAACATTAACTTATTAGGGCCCCATTTTTTTATTCGCCCCTAGGCCACCAAAATATCAGAAACGGGCTAGTCTATAACATGTTCTTTTAACTTTAACTAAATGTTCTTTACATTTCTATTCAATGTTCTTTTCGCCCTTTTTTTTTTGGAAGGGATGCACCATGCGAATCGTGCATCCGCCTGCAGGAACCACGCAATCACGCATTGCTCCAACATTCCCTTTTAGGATAAATATATAAAATAATGTTTGCCAAAGCAATAGAGTATAATTTGGCTGTTTTTAAACAATTTTGTGGAGTAAAGCACAAATATATAACCGAGTAATATAGTCTCTAAATTATTGTATTTTTGCAGTTTTGATCCCTAAACTACTTTATGAGTGTATGTGCACTTTTAACCTCTCAATCACCCAGTTTGGTGTTTTTGATCAAATAGTTTAGGGACTAAGTATAATCAACAATAGTTTAGGAATCTTATTTTATTATTTGTCATTTTTTTTTTCTCTTTTCAACAAAATTGATTTTTTTATTAGCATCAATTAAAAAAACTAAGGGTTCGTTTGGTATTGCTACGGTTTTCTTTTTTCAAAATCACGTGATATTTGTCAAATAATAAATTAAAAATTAGTATAACTTATTAAAATCATGATAATTTTGAAAACTAAAACGAAAAAAATGGAAACACCTTTTTCCGGTTTTTTGTTTTTGGTTTTTTGTTTTTAAAATAATAGAAAACTGAAAACAAAAACGATGCCAAACAAGTCCAAGTAGAAATTTTTTTTACACAAACAAAAACTTTAAGTAATTAAAAAAAACCAACACTTTTCTTCAAAAAAAAATGAAAAAAAAGGAAAAAAAAGTGATACTTATAATCCTAATTTTTGCTCCATTTTCTTTTAACAATCTCAACTTTGGATTATTTTGGAATAATCCTTACTTTAATTTGGGGTTGAATTACCGGTTACCTGTTGAAAAGATTAATTTTTTTACAAATGTCACGTGTCAAGAGCTAATTAGCCGAAAAATAAAATAAAAAATCAGAAAACCCAGTCCCACCCCTTCCCTGACCACCCCAGTCCCACCGCCCACCGGAACCCTAGCCACCCCAATCCCCTCCCGCATCGAAAAACCCAGTCGGTCAGCCTCCTTCCCCTTTCCCCATTGAACCACCACCCCTAATCCCCGTAACCCCCTCTCTTCCCTCGAAACACCACCGCCCGATTTGAAAGAAGAAAACCATTCCCCAACACAACCACCAAGGAAACCCCTCCCCCACTCCCCAAAACCCTAAATCGCTCCTCCCCTCACCTCAAAACCCTAGCGATCCCTAAACTATTACTGACTATGATAGGTTCCTAAACTATTTTGTCAGAAACTGATAGGTTGTCGTACACCTGTCAAAAATAAATTCCTAACAAAACCAACTAACAATGTAGTAGGGTAAGTAGGGTCGAATCCACAGAGAGATGGCTATTCAATCTAGCTTTCAAAGTATGGAGAAACTAAACTATGTCACGAAATTGAGATGTGCCCCCTAATTGGCTCCTAGGTCATTTAACCTAGGTATAAAGGGGTTATGTCACTAAAGTATGTGCCCTCTAGGTCATTTCACCTAGGTAAAGGGGTTATGCCGTTTTATTTTCATGGCTCCTCAAGAATTGGGCTTGAAAGCTACTTTTTTCGTGATGCAAACTGGTTCCACGTGTCATATCCTAATTGGCTCTTTTGAGCGTTGGCCTAGGGGACATGACGTGTCACCAGCTCATTAATCCATGTGTCTAGAGTATTTTTACCCTAAACAATTGTTATGCACATTTTCTATACACTTTAAATTAATAAACTTTAATTTCTTTTTTGTATTAATTTTAAATATCGAGCATGGATTGGGTATTATCTAGTGTTTCTATATAAAAAAAAAAACACAGAGTAGAGTTTTGAGGGAAAATTCCCATTAAAAAAAAGACTCCAATTTAGTATAGAGTAATAGACAATATCACCAAATTCACCACTAATGTTCTTTATTTGTTTATCAACATAAAGAGCCAATAAAATTAGAGGTGTCAAAAGCAGGTCTGAATCCTCTATCCCACTATTGTGTTTCATTCCATATATCATTCAAATTAATTGGTCCACATCATTTAGCTAATATGCATTTTCTTGATTTGATTTTTTAATAGCAAATAAAATTAAATAGAATTAACAAAATTTATATTCAAGTATTAATCTTTCTTTCTTTCAAAAAAAAAAAAAAAAAAGTATTAATCTTTATTTTTTTTTCTTAATTGGTATACAATTATGTTTAATTCAACTCTATTATTTTCTTATAAAAAATTCTTCAAAAATTTAACATAATCTTTCTACCTAAAATTCTTATAGAAACTTCTTATAAGTCAATCCCTCATTACTATACTTAACCAAGTACAATTTAGCCACAACGCTTATACACTCAAATTATATCATTGATTTGGTAAATTAAAGTTGGATATGAAAACACAACATGACGACTAAAATATAAATTATGGTTGATATTAATAGTTAAATCAAGAAAGGAGATTGTTAAAAAAAGGTGGACCAATAATTTTTGACAAAAACGCTAGAAGGAGGGGTCGAACCTCCGACCTTGTGGTTAACAGCCACACGCTCTAACCAACTGAGCTATTCCAGCTACATTATTCAAGATGGAAAATAATAAAATATATACTAAGAACAAAAATGGTTGAAAATTTGAAATACAAGAAAAAATAGTTCACTTTTACTCTTTTTTTTTTTTTTTTTTTTTTTTAATTGTTGTTTTTGGTTGCTGAATCACATTCCAGGCTTGCCAATTTCATTAAGTGTATATTAACCTCTAGATTTTTGGGGGTGTTTTCCTATTCGATTGCGGTGAATTCTAATACAAGTAATATTTAAATGACATGTTCATCTCAATCATCGGTAGAAAATTTTACTTCCAATTTTATAACACACTTATCATAAGTCCGTAAATATGGACACGTGAGTGAGGCTACGTAGGGTAAACACAAAACCTCAAGTATTTTAGAGAAATTTTTGCATAATTCAATAACAACAAATTCAAGTTTATAAGCGATGGCTTTTTGTAAATATATTGAAAATGCGTGGTCATTTATTCAATATTTTTGGTGGGTTGTCCAATTGTTGTTTGCAACTGGCATTTACTGTTTAGTGAGGATATTACATATGTACTCCTCAACTAGTATGTAAAAAGACGCATGTACCCCTCTACCGGTACTTGAAAAGACGATTATACCCCCAGATAAACAAATATTTTTTTATATTTGTTTATCTGGAGAAATAACTGGGCACACCTCATTCAATAACATCATTGAACGAATAGTTTTGTTATACTCTCTTTGTTTTTTTTTTAAATGCATTTACTCTACCTTTAATCACTTTGACTTTTGCATTATTTGACTTAATTTTCTTTACTATCATAAAATAAATAAATGGGTGTATTATATTATATATAATCATATTAATCACAATATCTATGTTCATAATTTAATTTTGTTACAATTTTTGCTAATAAACAATTATATACATTAATAATCAAAATTGTTATGTCTTGACAAATGTGCCAGAGTAAAAAAGGTAGAGATTCCTAATGTAAACTACTTGTAGTCTCGTTATTATTACGAAATACTCCATCCGTTTTAATTTGATAGTCCGATTTTGACTTTTATATAGTAAAAACTAGGTTAAGTCCCGTGCCATGCACGGTAATTTTTAATACTTAATACTTATCATTAGTTTAACACTATTATTTAATTATAAAAAATTATACCTAATTGTAAAATAGGATGAAAGTTCTGTAATTACCAAAAAAAAAATATATAAAAAAAATTATCACACTAAAGAAAACAGAGAGAATAATATATGCACGACTAATAAAAATAACTAAGAATTACATTACAAAGTTATAGATAGCAAACTATTATTGCATATTATAGTATAAAAAAAAATATCTTTGTTTGAATGTGTACAAATAGAATATACTTATCAAATAGGAAATGAAATATTATTGCATAGTTTGTATTAAAAACTTCTCCAAGAAGCTTTGGCAAAAAAAAAAAAAAAAAAAAAAAAACTTTTGGAGGAAAAATTTTTAACCAGCACTACAAGAAAATAACCTTTTCGTAGCGATTATTTTAACCTTTAGTATCGATTGTAATTGCAACAAAAAGCTTTCCCAACGAATGGTCATTCGATACAATATCCCTTGTTGCCTTAGCCTTTAGTAGTGGTTTTCAATATCGCTGGGGTTGGCCTCAATAATCGATACGAAAAACTACATCCAATCGTGGTGATTATTGTAGCGATTACAATCGCTATAAATGTTCAACTCATTTTCTTCAAAAAAAAAAACATGCATATGATCTTTACAAGATTCGAACATGCAACCTCAAACTCTTATATTAAATGTTTCACCAATAAGGTATGACATATTTTATGTATTCTTTGTCAAACAATATTTATATATCTAGTGTTGAAAAGGCTTTTCGTATCGATTTTTAGGATTTAGTGGCGATTGTAAATTATACGATTTCTCAAAATTATATAAATGTGTAAAAATAGTGTGGATATGTATTATTATGCTTTCCGTATCGATTTTTCATGGGAAAACCATGGCGATTGTAAAAATGATACGACATCCTTAATTATTTCACAAACATACTTGCATATTGTAGCGAATGAACAATCGCTACGAAAAGTGATTTTTCTTGTAGTGCAGGAGATGACATGTGTCATTCCTGGTTTCACCTTTAGTATAAAGTTATAGATTTTGAAACTTTGACTAAAAATTCACATAATATATACAATAAATATAGACATGTGATATACTACCTCCGGTTTTTATTACTCGCAACAAAGGGGTATTATTTGTGAAATATAAAATATATTTTTTTGTTGCGAGTAATAAGAACCGAAGGTGCATTACAACAAGATATATCATACAGTAGAATATACTTTGTACTCGTATTGTTTTCATCATCATCATTACTCCCTCCGTCCCCTTTTGTTTGTCACTTTTGCCATTTTGGGGTGCCCCTAAATGTTTGTCACATTTCATATTTTCATAATTATTACTCCTTCCGTCCCTTTATTTGTGCCCCATTGCCATTTTTGGGGTTAAACTTTGAAAACTTTGACCATTTTAATTAATAAAAGATAATTTAGTCATGAGTACGTGGTCTTGTGAGCTTCATCTCATTGTATAGTTTATTAAAATCACATTTTTATAATTTTTTCGTATATGGAAATAAAGATGTAGACGTTTTAATATGTGTCTTTGCGACCGTACAGAGTCAAATGGAGCAAAAAAAAGGAAAAATGGAAACTTAAAATCCAACATTTGCGCGGTCTGACAATAAAAATCCAACCTTCCATTAATCTAAAAAAAAATTCAACCTTTATACCCCACCTTCTTTGACAGGTCCATCACCTGTTGATGACCGGTTTTTGTAAGTTATATGTGACGTGTCAGCTACTAATAGGTCAATTATTTTTTTAATTATTAAAAAAATTTAAAACAAAAATAAAAAACAAAAAAATTCAGAAACCCTTTTTCCACCACCACCACCACCTTCCCCTGCAACCACTACCACCTTCCCCTGCCACCACTCCCTCCCCTGCGCGCAACCTCTCCTCCCTCCCCGGCGTGCAACTCCCCTTCCCTTGCGCGCAACGCTAGCCACCCATCTCACCCCACCGTCAATTACACTAATTTTACCTTCTCAAAGCAGAGCAACTGAGCAACCATTGCTTCCTGAGCAAACCATAAACAACAACCTCCTCGTTTTCTCTCTCTTCATAAACATCACCAACCCTCAACGCCAATTTCAAATCCCTAACCCCTTTTGCCGCTTCAACAAAATCCCCATTTCTCATCAACTCCTTAACACTCCCCAAATTCCCACTTAACTTCACAATCGACGCTGTCTTCTTGGCGGCTTCCAATTCAGAAACCCCAGATTGTATCTCCTTCAAAATCGACATAATCTGGCGATGATCATCGTCTTGGGAGAGGAGAGAGATGAGGGAGTGGAGATTAGAGGAGAGATAAGGGGAATCGGAGAAAGTGGAGGAGGAGAGAGAAAGGAGGTCGGCGAAGTGGGTGTGATGAGAAAGAAGGTAGGATTGAACTTTGGATTTGATGTGTTGTGAATGGGCGTCGAGATGGTGGCTTAGGAGGCGGAGGTCTGGCGTTGAGAGGGTAGGGTAAGTGGTGACAGAGGTGGTGGTGGTGTAGAGAAGAAATAGAAAGAAGAGGAGTGAGAAGGAAATAAAAAATCATATAACTAATATATAAAGCTAAACTTTTAGCCAGGCGACGAGACAGCGACACTTGGCGTTTTAACTTTTTGCCAAGTGTCGCATCGCCAAGTGTCGCGCCACGTAGGATAGAGTTATATATATATATATTTTTTTTTTGAGGGGTAGGATAGAGTTCTATAGAGTTGGCGTTCTAACTTTTCGCCAAGTGTCGCGCCAAGTAGGATAGAGTTATTTTTTTTTTTTGAAGGGTAGGATAGAGTTATATAAAATTCAATTTGTAGGATAAAAAAATTAGTTTATAATTCTATTTTCAATTAAATTTGGATAGAATTTTAGGATGTATTTTTCACCAATATTATTATAATTTGTCATTACATGTCTACTACATAGTTTAAATCGTCACAAAAACACATAAATTCCTAACTAATTTTGTATCAATGATATATTTTAAAATTTGACATATAAATTAAAAATTTATCTTAAAATTCAATGAACAACCCGGACATCAGACGGGCACAAAACTAGTAAATAAATAAAACAAAACTTTTTAACCGGTTTAATAGGTTAATGGTTAAATGTACCTGTCAAAGAAGGTGAGGTATAAAGGTTGGATTTTTTTTGAGATTAATGGAAGGTTGGATTTTTATTGTCAGACCGCGTAAAGGTTGGATTTTTAATTTCCATTTTTCCAAAAAAAAAATAGAGATAGAAGGAGTAAGATAAATACAAAGACTTTTATACCCTCATTTTTTTTGTCCTTATTACTCCCTCCGTCTCCGAAAGAACGACCCATTTGGGTTGATTTCGTGGTATTAAGAAAGTTAAATAAAAAGAAGTTAAAGTATATTGGAAAGATAAATTTACATGGGGTTTGTAAAAAAGTAGAGAGAGAAAGTAATAAAAGTACATAGAGAAACAAAATTTTATATGGGAAAGCTAATTTTGCACAAATATTATTGCAAATTGGTAGGGATTTTAATGCAAATGTGTCATTCTTTTTGGGACTAAAATTAGGTCAAATCGGTCGTTCTTTCGGGGATGGAGGTAGTAAGTCCTTTTCTTAAGTTACCCTAACATTTGCCATAAAAATTGTGCCAACTTTGGACTAATTTAATGTTTTACACTTGAATCTCTCAATTTTTGTTTCCCATGTGCTTTATTTACTTTTTTTAATTGGAAATGTCTCTTTCCCGTGCACTTTTATTACTTTATTATTGGTTAGGAATTTCACTTTTCCGTATACTTTCCTTACTTCACATTTTCCACCTTAATTCCCGTGATTTTCCTTCAAAAGTGAAAAACAAAAGGGCAAAGAAGGAGTATTGTTATTATTATTATTATTATTATTATTTTATTATTATTATTATTATTATTATTATTATTATTATTATTATTATTATTATTATTATTATATCTCAAAAACAGGCAAAGCTAGTCATAAAACCTATAGAAAATTAGTGGGAAGCCGAGAAACAATCTGGGCCCCTACTCCTCTAGATACAGCAAAGTCTATCCTAGTGAATATATGAGCAGCAGCACGTGCCCTAATGTCTTGAGTCGCCGAAAACTTCTGAAGCCTCTTTAGCAACGCAACAACCTCTTTATCCAATTCTCCAATTGAAGAAAACGAAAAAGGGAGGAAACCATATCCAATTGTCCGACAACTGAATTCGTATTTGATCCGCTTTTAATTTGATGAGATGCATCAGCCACAACCCGTCCAGGAACAAAGTCAGATAGTTCAGTCTGTGCCAAAGGAGAAAATCTTGTCAAATCAACACAAACATCCCATCTTCAACCCCACCAGGAATAAAGTAACACATCTACAGGTCTGAGGGCCCTATCGTTCCCTCCAGACACTCCAATGTCCACCTCCTTTCTAGCTGAAATTCCAGATCTATAGAAAATATCAACGAGGGTATCCCGAACAATATTATGCCGATATTTAATGCCTACAATATCAGCACACGACACCGAATGATCACCGAAAATATCCCCAAAAAAGCCCTTGAACAAGCAGAACACGACATCGAGACGGAGAACAATGGAACACCCAGCCGGTAGCTCAACACACATCGGTATGTCTTAGCATTAATCATCTAATCCAACCCCGAAATAGAGACCGCCCTAAGCCAAGCAGAGGTGTGATCTCCGTGCTGCGATTTCCACAAAGCATATTTCTAAGGCAATAACAAATAAGCGAATTCTGCAGAAATAATAACCTTTGTAAAATATGTATCTGTCAATTTCTTCATGAGTTTAGGGGCAATGACCTCACTAGGGTTACTCATAATATTTAACTCCACCGTTTCATTAAAAAGACTCTAACGCATCTCAATATTATTATTTAGTAGTAAACCCAAGCTGCTGAATCCCAAGAAAGTTATAGACATATAGTTATCAATTTATCATGCATGGGATGATGGGAAGACCGAAAAGAAATTGCCTGTCCTCACGAATGCAAAAATAATGAATGCTCCTAGACTCACAAGCTTGTTGCCTAGTACATTGTTTTCAGCATCCCATCACTTTTTTAATGAAGTATGGCGTATAATTTTACTATACTTCCTCCGGTTTTTTTTTTTTTAAATTAAGTGTTGAAAAGTAAGGCTATATTTGGTATTTATAGTGTGAACACAAATATTTCTTTTCCTAAAATAGAAATGGTGCAATATTTGTGATATTTTTTTAAAAGGCAAGTGGTGCAATATTAAAAAAACGGAGGAAGTATTACATTTTTAGCAATAAAATAAATATTTTGTAATTAAAAAATACGGGGTACATAAATAACTACGGAGTATATAAAAAAAATATACACATTTTTCATTTTTGTAGAAGAAATAATCAAAATATCAAATAATTTTTTGAGATGTATTAGGTCCTGTTTGGCAAAAGTAGCGGTAGCGGGTAACTTTTAGCGGTCGAGTAGCGGGTAGCTGTTAAGGTAGCGAGTAGCGGTCAATTAGTAGTGGATAGAGGTTAGCTGTCAAAGTTACAATTGATAGTATGAATATTTGAATTAAAATATATCAAAATTCATATAAATATTGTTTTAAAAGTAATTAAAAATTTTCAAACGCTACCCGCTACTTCTAAACGCTACTATTTTTAACGTTTGAGAAAAGCTGCCTAAACGCTATATCTATCGCTAACCGCTACTTGAATCGCTACCTTGCCAAACACCCTTAAATTTTTTCTAGTAGTGTTTAGAATGGTTAAAACGCTACCCGCTACCTCAAAGGCTCAAACGCTACACTACTTAGGAGGAGAGTGATATGAAATCTAAAGTTTTGCCAAAAAAAAAAAAAAAAAAAAAAAAAAAAAAAAGTTGTGTGGAAAATTGTAGAATCATATATATATATATTTTGCTGCCTTATAAGTGTAAATGTGTAAATTTCGATCTCTAAGCTCTACTCAACATTTTGATGATCATTGAATTGAAAGCTGTGATAAGAGAGTACATTATCTTTGATAAAGTCGGTTGTGCATAGAAAATTGCCCAAGTTTGATTGTAAAACATATCTACGTTGTATATTCTTAAAGATCCCAAGTCAAGCATCCACCTACTACTCTTCCAATTTCCTGCTTCAAAGTTCAGACCAACTCAACAGTCAGACAACAAAAGCCATGTAAATTCTCCAGCACATACTCCTGACTTCAAACTTATGATTCCTAGTTCAATCAATGATTCACCGTATAAGACTCAAGATTCACTTCAAATAAGAATATGCTTTCCTTGATGCCTTTTTACACTTTGCAAGCCGAATACTCTCCTGTAACTCGACGGTCTGATCAATAAGGAATTTGTTGTTATCTCTCAATCCAATAACTATACAAGCATAAAGTATCACGGAGTATCATACATCATTACAATAACATCAGTCGGGTACCAAACATTATGATGGCGTCAACTGATGGTGTGAAAGAATTTGTAACAAACAAGTTTTCCCTTCCAGTTGATGCAGAGCACAAGGCTACAACCTTTTCAGTAATGTCAGTTGCAAAGCCTCATATGCGGGCGTTTCATCTATCTTGGCTCCAGTTCTTTGCCTGCTTTCTATCGACATTTGCTGCTCCGCCCCTCCTTCCTATCATTCGTGACAATCTCAATCTTACGGCTACTGATATTGGTAATGCAGGGATTTTATCAGTGTCAGGGGCTGTGTTTGCCCGTTTGGTCATGGGGACTGCCTGTGATTTAGTTGGGCCTAGAATAGCCTCTGCAGCTCTCACCCTCCTTACTGCACCTGCAGTTTACCTATCTGCCGCAGCAGACTCACCCACAGCCTTCTTGCTCATCCGTTTTTTTACAGGATTTTCTTTAGCCACTTTTGTGTCAACCCAATTCTGGATGAGTTCCATGTTTTCTCCACCAGTAGTTGGCCGAGCCAACGGTATTGCAGCCGGGTGGGGCAACCTTGGAGGTGGAGCAACCCAGATGATCATGCCTCTTGTGTATACACTCATCCTTGGGATGGGAGCCACAAACTTTACTGCCTGGAGGATAGCATTCTTCATTCCTGCTGTTTTACAGACTCTTTTGGCATTTGCAGTGTTGCTTTTCGGGCAAGATATGCCTGATGGAAATTTCCAGCAACTCCACAAGTCAGGTAAAAAGCACAAAGACAGCCTTTCAAAGGTTATGTATCATGGACTTTCCAATTATAGGGGCTGGATTACTGCCCTGTGCTATGGGTACTGTTTTGGGGTGGAGCTAACCGTGGATAATATCATTGCTCAGTACTTCTTTGATAGATTCAATCTCAACCTGCATACAGCTGGGATTATAGCAGCCAGTTTCGGGTTGGCAAACATTTTTGCCAGGCCAGGAGGTGGATTGGTATCAGATTTGCTAGCAAAGAAGTTCGGAATGAGGGGAAGACTCTGGGGCTGGTGGATTATCCAGACTGTAGGTGGTATATTATGCATTCTTCTGGGACTGATGAACTCTTTAAGTGGATCGATTGCAGTGATGCTTGTCTTCTCGGTGTTTGTTCAAGCAGCCTGTGGACTTGCATTCGGGGTTGTACCTTTTGTCTCTAGAAGGTAATTTTAACACATCTCTTGCAACATATCAGATGTTTCCTGCAAAAGAATTTATCTTAGTGATCGTATGGTTGGCATGTAAATACACAGCCAACAGAGGAAGTTGAATTTCCACCACAGTAGAATATGCATTTGTTTGGTTGAAAATAACTTCCCACCAAATGGAGGAAGTCACTAATTCACCTAGTCCGCTATAAATATACTTCTCATGAAAAATGGAACATCCTATATTCAAATAGACAAATTTTGGCACTTTCTCAGATATAAAATTCATTCATGTAAAAGGTACTCAAGGAGTAGAAGAAGAAATTAGTCCTAATCATATTGGGTGAAGCATGAAACTTGAGAAAAGAGGTTTTTGAAAGGCTTATCAACTATAAGCCGGAGTTTCTAAGTTTATGTATGAGAGAGCATTGAATACTGTGTAGAGAGCAACAAAAAGAAGCAAATAAGTATACATCCTGTAGCATGTTGCAACTACTCAAAGTTATTAAGCCTAGATCTTTTAGCCTCTATAAGTACATGAAAGCGGGACAGATATATGAAATCACGCTCAAGAAAATAAAAAAAAGTGAGTATCATAAAGCAAAGAACTGGACAATTAACTTTGCATGTTGAGGGAAGTATCCTACAGCAGAGGATATATAGCCATAGAACTTTACAATTTATGATGTAGATATGATTTCTCCTCCTGCTTACAGGAAAATCTTGTGTTCCTAAAATCTATCTATATCAATTTCAGATCTCTGGGCGTGATTTCTGGTATGACAGGAGCCGGTGGAAATGTGGGTGCAGTTTTAACTCAATTGATTTTCTTCAAAGGATCTCAATACACAACAGAAAGGGGAATAACCTATATGGGTATTATGATTGTAGCATGCACTCTCCCCATAAGTGCCATATACTTCCCACAGTGGGGAGGCATGTTTTGTGGTCCTAACCCGAATACTTCAGAAAACGACTACTATATGGAGGAATGGGATTTAAAGGAGCAGCAGGAAGGACACCATCTGGCAAGCTTGAGATTTGCAGACAGCAGTAAGAGTGAAAGGTGCAGAAGACAGCAGTCTGCACACCCAAACGAGAGCCTGCCTTCATGTGTACGACTAATCTACTGTCGGTAGCCTCATTATACACTACGAGTATATGTTATGTACTTATGCTCATATGTTGAATTCCCATGTCGGACAGTTAACACTCACATGACAAGGGTCTGAAATATCCTAATGCAAGTATCCAACACATCAGATTTCACCTTCAACCATAATTTCTAACCAAGGAGAAAGTTATGTGCAATGCGTGCTTAGAAACAAGAATCAGCCAACAAAACAACTTGTAATTTTCGTATGTGTAGCATTTGTAACGTCTGCACATGTAAGAGCATTATACTTATAATGCAATTATTTTTCGAGATTAGCTTCAACAATAGTGGCCTTTGTTAGAGGTAATCAACATTCAGCCTAATGTCATCTATGCACCAATAATCACTAATGTATAATGAAGGGTTATTTCTTTTTTTTTTTTTTTTTTTTTTTCTTTGTGTTTAAAGAGCCACAAAGGGCGGGGCCGCGGGGGTGAGAATCAATCCCATAATCTACTGAAATCGAGAGGGAAGCTCTAACCACTTGACTTATCCCTCACTATAAGGGTTATTTCTTATTTGCAATGCTAGTAATGATATATTCATCCAAACAATAATCACAGCTCAAAAGACAACTAAAATTCAGATTATGAATCATGTATTAATCAATTCCATCAAAAGCAAACTCAAATACTTGGATTTGTAGTAGTGTAGTAATTTTCATCAAACTCAATTTCCGTGAACATAAAAGCTGACCAGTAAAATAATATACATAGAAAAAGCATAGAAAATATAATGTATAAATCAGACCCAATTATACATAAAATGATAGAAATGAAAGGCAAATTCGAAAAAAAGCACCTGATAACAAGATGAGATGAGTGAGTGGTAGTTCAGAGTGATATGGGCACGTTGTGGCTGGAGCTGCGACGCCTGTGAGCTGTGAGCCTGTGACTGTATGCTGGTCTTTAGCCTTTTGCTGAAGCAGTTGGGCGGACGGCAATTGTATCGTAAAAACATGATTTTTAAGGGATTAGGGTCGGTTTACTAAAGAGTAATATACTAGTTTTATCCCCGTGTAAATGCACGGATTTATAATAATAAGACTTGAAAATAAAAATAAATAAATTAATTAATAAAATTCAATTAAAATGGAGTTAGTTTAAATGAAATGGCTTATATGTAACATTTTTTATTTTTGAATTTGAATTCATATCATGTCTATCCTTAAAATTCTCATGTTAGATACATTATTTAAAATATTTTATAAATTATTGTAAGTTTTTTTTCATTAAATTTTTTTTATCATGTTATTTTTTAAGGGAAAAAAAGAAATTTAAAAAAAAAAGCTAAAAAATATTTGGGCGGGAAAATTTTTGTTGTGAATGTGACATGTGTACTTAAGGGATAACTCTAGTGATTAATTTAGTATATAGTATAGATAATAGAAGGTACTAACGATTGCCAAAAGTTGCAAAGAGAGTACTAACGTTTCAAAAGTTGCAAAGAGGGTACTGAACCCACTATTCCAGGTTAACAATCCGGTTGCAATTGCTTATAACCGGTTACTTCCTATTTCCCTTTAAAAAAATAAAAATAAAAAGCTTAATTGTCCATTCATCTGTACTTTGGGAAGTGAAAAGCCATCATTACACTGACAATGGCGCGATTTTTGGAAGGTGAGAAGCCTTTTTATTCACTCTTTCACCCCATTGGCTTCCTCGTTACTTCCATTTTCAGATAAAAACCAGAGCATTTCATTCCAAAAAAAAAAAACCTCGTACTTCCTCTTCAAGAAAATCGCCATTAATGTGGGAGTGTGATTGTCAATCTTCCTGCAAGAAAGCAAAGTTGGCTGAGCTTCAATCTACTCAAGGTATATTCCCTTTTTTTTGTCTTCTCTTTCTTTGTTTGAAAGTGATTTTTCTTGTTTTAGTTATCATGATCTTGTATTTTGTTTGCGTAATTCTGTTGTTGTGGGTGATTATCAAAATTGAATTGTGTTGTTGTTGGGTAAAATTTCTTGAGAATTATGTCTAGGGTTTTGGCTTACTGAAACAGAGTAGGTTTTTCCATGAAAAATACCTTGTCTAACTCACATTAATTTACCTAGGTATGGACGCTCTTTCCGTTGCTCACCCAATTTTCAGCAACCCCGATTTGCTTGTGGTCTATGTCTTCTCCAAGCTGGACTGGGGTAGTCGGGATAATGTGAAGAAGGTCTGCAGGAAATGGCGTCTGTGGTGGAAGACCCGCCACCTAGCCCGACTCCAACCCTTTTTCGGTCCCAGGGCCTCTGTCAACGAGTGGATCGTCAACGACCTCATCTACAATGATGGCCGTGACTTTCATGCCTGGATCAACAATGACATGACAGTCTATTTTGATGGCTTCCCTCTGCTCTTCAAGGAGGATGTGTAGGCTGTTGTTGTTAGGTTGGGTGGGGGGTATGTGCAGCTAGATGGTTTTTGGGGTTAGGAATTGCTAGATTTAAGTTTGTTCTTATTTTTATTTTTATTTTTTTAAAGTTTTAAGATGTGAATTGTAGGAGTGCATTGTCATGGTTAAGTAGGTTTTTGTTGTTAATGTGACAAATCATTTATAATCTTTTGGGATTTGTCACTACCATGACAATGCTTAGGTTGAAATGGATGGCTTGGCTTGTATAGCCATTTTGTAATGGAACAAATGTATATGTATGAATGAAGCCACTTCTCTTTGATGTGTTGTTATTATTATGCACTTATTTTATCATGAATCAAATGCTATGATATGCTTATTAAGAGTGTGCTTATTGTGGCAGAAAATATGGATGAATTAAGACCATGTTTAGTTGTACAGGAATTAAGGAGAAGACATGAATTAAGACCACTTTGTATTTCCTGTAATTTTTGTAATTGCATCTTCTGATTTATTTTTTTTTTTTTTCAATGGATGCAAGGTGGAGAAGATGGCTATGGAGATGAGTATATATGGAAGTCAGTTTTTTTGGAGTTGTACCAGCTATAATTTAACTGATAGATTTCTTGAACAATGGCAAACTTTAGTCCCCTCTTTATTAATGTCAGAATTTTAATTTTCCTTTTTTTTTTTTGTTTGGTTAACCTGTTGTAGAAGGTCAATTATAGTCAATTATGTGGTGAGTACTCTATCTGCAACTTTTGAAACGTTAATACCTTATTTGCAACTTTTGGCAGACGTTAGTACCTTCAATTTGTATTAACTCGTTTACTAAACTGAACTAAATTGAACTGATTGGAACTGAACTAAATTGAACTGATTGGAACTGAATTAAACTGAATTGATTGGAAGTTGGAACTGAATTGAATTAAACTGAACTAAAAGAGGTGAAATGAATATTTTACGAGAGAAGGAAATTATGAGTTAAACTGAACTGAAATTAAGGTGAAGTGAACAATACAGAGTATTTTTTTTTTTTTTGGTGTTTAGAGAGCAACAAGAAAGAATGATGAGAATGGATCTCAAAATCTCTTGAAATCGGGAAGAGAACTCTAACCACCTAATCTATCCCTCATTCTCTATTCCACGAATCATCAATTAACCTATGATGTCATTAAAAAATTTCCCGCCATTTTTTTTCTTTCTTTATTTTTTTTTTTTTTTTTTTTTGCCAAATTTGAATCATTTCCAATTTTTAACCTACAATAATACTTATTTCCATTTTGACAACACATTTAATTCAATCATACTCAATTAAATTTTTTGTTATTATTATTTTTTAACATATATTTTATACACTAGGAATCTTTTAGTTACAAATATAGTAACATATATTAAAATTAAGGTATTGAAATACTTCGTATATCATTATCCAAGATTATTATAATATTATCAATTTTTTTCCTCCAACTTAAAATTTATTTTAATTAAAAATAGAAAAAAAATATTTTGGTAGCATACTTTGTACAAATCTTAAAATTATGCATATAAGAACAACCCAACAAAATTATTTTATTATATTATACTCCTCCGTTTTTTTATATGTTATAGTTGAATTTGCACATTTGTCGAGACACAACTTTAACCATCAATCTAATATATATATATATATATATATATATTATATAACTAATATATAAAGCTAAACTTTTAGCTAGGTCACGAGGCTGCGACACTTGGCATTCTAACTTTTCGCCAAGTGTCGCGCCACGTTGGATAGATTTAAATAGACCTCATAAGATTAAAAAAAAAGTTAATTTAAAATTCTATTTGGATAGAATTTTAGGATTAAATTAGTTTTATTTTCGATAAAATACCAATATTTCAAATGTACAAATTCATAATTTTATTAAAAAATTATTAGATTATAATTCTTAAAAATTATCAAATAAATTATTTTTTGTATCATAATATTTTCGGACTAAGGAAATAGTTCAAAGCGTTAAACATACCTTTATAATATATACTAATCGGCTAAAATAATATACTTTACAATCTAGCAAATCGTATAAAGATTAAAAATTTATTTTATAATTCAATAAACAACCCGGGCATCGCACGGGGCACAAAACTAGTATATATATAAAGGGGAGTTTTTTCCCAAGTTTTTAGAGAGCCAGGATCTAATTTTCTTAGTGTGCCATGTAAGATTATAAATTTTAGTAGTAACCAATTAAATAGGAGATTATTAAAATCTTTTATAATTAAATAATTCAAATGTCACGTAAGCAAAATTGGCGAATGAGATTTTCCAATTTAAATTAATTAAATATAAAATATTATCTTTTGATATTATAAATTTTATCTAAATATATAACAAATTTTAGCACATAAATATATGTATAAAAAAATTATTTTTAAAAATTCAAACAAACCGTGCATCGCACGGGCTTCATCTAGTATCCTTAATTAAAGACTATTACTTTGTTACAAATACGAGTATTTTTTTTGGTAAATTATTGTTAAATTAACATCATTCTTTATAATTTTTGTTATAAAGTTTAATTATTACCATGCATGGCACGAGACTTAACCTAGTATGGTAACTATTCATCGCTCTTGTTTCACCGTATACGATCAAACTTTGCAAAAATTATAGTAAAGATAATTTTACCAAATATCTTTTGAAGTTTTGAAACAACCTAAAGTCAAACAACTAATTAATTTAACCACGTTCAATTGCTAATAGCCAACTCTAATTGTCAAACAAGGCCAATAAAAATAATTAAAAAAAATAAAAAAAAAAATTAAAAAAAAAAAAAACAAAACCGGAGTATGTTATTTTTGTTTTATGTTAAGGATTATAGATTGTATTTTTACCCACAAGATTTTTTAGATTCATCTTGAACCAATCAAACATTCAATTAAACTCCACAATTATTTTTATCCACCATAAAAATAGCCATCTTTTTATTTAAATTCCTTAAAAGACAAATGTGAGTTTTATTTGAGTGCAAAAGAATGTATATGTACAAGTCACACAACTCAACCCATAACACAAAAGTAAGAAAGTCTACTAATAACGTGAGTAGTGATAAGTACGGAATAACATGGTTTGTTGAGCTGATCCATCCATGATTATGAATTTGATTCCTGGAAGATACCTTAAATTAGCTAGATAGCACAGGATTCGGGTTCTCAACCACCAGCACATGACATTCAAATCAAGACTACTCAAACACGTCTATGTATCTTTCATGACTACACGATAAATTATTGTATAATTGTATTACATTTCTTATTAATTACTCACGTATTATAGATTAGATCAGTATGTAGGCATCGCGTCAAATTATATTAATGACATAATGAAGTAATAGTTTCTCTTCAATTTAATTACAGTACTACGTAGTAAGTTATGTTGGAAAACACGAAGAAGTATTCATTAGTGGATATCTACAAGGAAAAATACGTTGAACCCAATAATTCAAAATTCAATCAGTTGGAGTATTCTTAAATTTTATGAACATTATCAATAAATCGAAGTCAACCCCCACCACATTATCCTACATTATCACCCCTCCAAATTAAAGTCAACCCGAAATTAGGCTGTACGATAACCGTAATTAACCTTGTACAATAGCACATACAGATCATCATTCTAACCAGATTACCAGGATATACATACTATGTAACCAATATAACTTATTCTGCTGATTTCTGAAGTACAATGATAAAATAAAAATAGGAAAGAATCCTGGATTCGCTTCATGATTAATACTGATACTCAGCGAAATACTGAATATTCTTCTCCCTTCAAATGAACAAAGAGCCACTAGAACAGCTATACATTTCATCTATTAAGAGAGTCCTAGAATTATTTGGTAGTTGTCATCTTGGCAGAATGACACTATATAATCTTAGTATCGCGAACACTTTATACTACTACAAATATCTATGAGTCTGATACAACAGCTTGACATCAGTAATACGAGCTGGTGTTGAAAAAAGAGAGTGATGGCAGCAATAAACACATTGAGTGTTGAGTTTGAACCAAAAAAGTTCGCTCTGCCAGTGGATTCAGAGAATAAGTCTACAACTTTTCCACTGTTTTCAGTGGCAAAGCCTCATATGCGCGCATTTTGTTGACTCGAATGAACAATACAAGAGGGGGGGTGAATTGTATTGTGGAGGAATTAGGGTAATTTTTGCGGAATTCTAAAAGAAACTTAAACAAAAACTTTAAAGTGCAAGAGAGATTTTACGTGGAAAACTTCTTGGCCCTAATCAAGAAGAAAAACCACGACCACAAGGGATTTTAAACTCAACTCTTAATAATAATAGGGCAAACAACCTATTACAAATTAAGACTCTAAACTCAAGTTCCTCTACGAACTTAAGTTCCCCCTCAACTGATCCCTCAATTAGTTAATAAGCTCTCGAATCTCTCTCTTTCTCCTTGCTTCACTCAAAGCAATTACACACTCTAGAGTTTACCCAAACTCTACCCCAATACAACTCAAGATAAAACTTCTAAGATGCTAAGTACAAAGACACTCAAGAACTTAAGTGGATTTTTGACTCCTTTAGAAAAGCTAAGAATTGTAATGCTCAAGTGTGCTTTTCAAAACAGAAAACTAATCCTATTTATACAGGAGGAAAGCAGTTGAAAACATTACGTTTGCCTTAACTCCCACTACACCACAACTTCCATGAAATAAGGAAGTGCAGTTCGTGGATGCTTGGGCAGCAAGCTAAAGCACACAATAAGGAAGTGGTTCCTTTATTTTCTCAACCTCCTTGACTAAGTAAAAAGCCGTTTTAAAAATAGTTTTACCAAGTCAGATTTTCCAAAATGTTAGGATAAAATCTGAACAGAAAATCTTTTAATAAATAAGATATTTTTACTTAAAAGATAATTTTCCGAAATAAAATTAAATCTTGTTAAAAGAAGGAAAATAAAATCTTTATAAACTGAAATTAAATCCTATCAATTAACAATGTACTTAACATATATACAAGGAGCCTAAAATAAATAATAAAGATACAATAGACTCCTTGGAACACAGTGAAGCTTCGACTCTGGAGCTTCAGTTCCTCACTCAAGGAACTTGGCTTCTGATTGTCTTCTATGCTCATCCACAACTCATCCTTAGACCTTGTTCCATGCTCCATTCTGACTGTAGAACTTCGTTGCATATAAGACCTGTCAAGTACATCAAAGCTAATAGACAAAAGTTAAAGCTCTTATGGGTTTGCTTAGGTTCCTTGAGTCATCATCAAAACTTAAGATCAACAATATTCCCCCTTTTTGATGAATGACAAACCTAAGCAAACTCACAAAATAAAATTAAAAGACAATCAGAAAAAGAAAAAAAACTTTAAAACGAAAATGAACTAGCAACAATTAAACCAAGAACTGAATGAAAGATATAGTTATACCTTCTATTTTAAATGGATGGAGAGCTTGTCAACAATTGAGTTTGCCTTTCTTTTCCCCCTTTTGGCGTTCATCAAAATTAATGCACACAAAGATACATATCTAAGCACAACACCATGATAATGGTTTTTGTCCAAAGCAAAGAACAAAGCACATATAGGCAGAAATAGTATGCAAATAGTCATAAAGTAATCAAGCATCATCCATAAAAACAAACTGATGTTCCTCCAGAACATCAAAATCAAAAGAAAATACCCTGTTTTAAGTGTTTACAGACCAAAAGAAGCAAAATGAAACAAAGTTCAATCCAGACCAAGTTCAGAGATAAACAAAGACAGACATACAGAAACAAAGTTAGGCTTCTGGAGCAGATGGTGGATGCTCTTCTCCTGCATCTACTTCTTCAATGACCAGATCCTCCAGTTTCTTCAGAAGATCAGCTTGGCCTTGTAATATGGTTGAAGTGCTCTGCTGCATGATGGTGGTGAGTTCTTTGGAGGCATGCATCAGGTCTCCTACCACCTTCTCTAATGCTTCAATCCTCTGAACCAGACCAGGTTGAGCATCAACAAGCCTTTGCACTGTATCCTTGAGAGATCTCAATTGCAAAGTAGAGCTAACAGAACCAAGACCAGTCAAACTCATTCCTTCACCAGCTTGAACTGTGGTTTCTTTAAATGTGCCCTGTTCCCCCTGAACAAAAGTTTTCTCTTCTCCCAAACCCTTTTCTTCACACAAATCCACTATAGTAGTGGATTTTGCCTTGTCCTTCCCCTTTGGCCTAAAAGCTAACCTTGTACTCTTCCTCTTTCCAGCACTGGGAGTGCTCTTTGCAGGCACTAATAACACTTCTTTTTCTTTATTTTCTCCCTCTCCCTCACTTTCTTCCTCCTCCAACCATCTGTCCAACTCCTCTTCTTCTAATTTCTTCACACTGCTCTCATATTGCTTAGGTTTAGGGAGAGATTTAGTGAGAAATTGGGTGACTCCATCAACAACAGTCAGGTTTCTGGCTTCAAGAGTTCTAGGTTGCACGTAGTGGTTTGTTTTAAGCTTGAGGCTTTCATAGTTAGTCATGGAGATACCACAACTTTCAAGAAGGGTAATTAGCAAATTTGCATATCCAACCTTCAAATGGTTGGCTAGGCAGTGACTGAGGTGTTGGATCATCAAGGAAGGAAAGTTTATTTGTATTTTGTTTTCAAGGCAGTACATAAGGACAGCATCAAGATGATTTGCCTCATGTCTATGCTGGGTTTTTAGGGACTATGGCCAAGTGAACAAAAATAAAGAGTAGCTTTTGTATAGGTGAAAACAGATTATGGTTGGTTCGAACTTTGGAAGCTTTACCCCCAATTGATTCAACAATTTTTTCAATAGGAACACCTTCAACCTTTAATTCTGTTTCTCCTTTAAAATACTCATCAAACCCCTCATTAGGAGTTCCAAACACAGCAGCTAAATCATCAGCATCAAAACTAATTTTCTTGTTTTTAACTCTACTTGTACACACACCATTCACATTCCTAAAATTTGCACAAAATTCTTTTAACGGAGCATGAGCAATCACATTGTCATAACATTCACTAAACAACTTAACCCAATTTTGAGCTTCAAGTATATCAAGAAGTTCAGAATACTTACACGACTCACACCACTTTAGGTTAATGCAGAAACCAGCGATGAAACGTTCAGAGCTTGCTTCAAGTCTCTTGACAACAGGAGATTTCGATTTTTCCCCCTGAATTGGTTCACCAAGTTCCTCGTAGTCCAATTCTTCTTCAACTGCTAACTTCCTCTTTTTCGAATCACTCCGAGCCATAGGTTTGTTTTGAGGGTTTTCAATGGGGGCTTGAGTTGAGGTATCAGTCTCAATTTCCATGGGCGATTCTTTTTGAATTTTTGGTGAGATTTCCATGGGAATTGGAGAAGAATCACTGAAGATGAGAGTGTATTTTACGGAGTAAGGTGGTGAGGAACAGTGGTTAGGGTTTGGTTTCATTTTATAGTGTGGTGAATTTTGAGAGTTGAAATAGGTCGGTGGAATAGTGTAGAAGGTGAATTTAATGTGGTAGGTGTCGATTGAAGGGATATGGTAAAAATACTTCTCACTTGGTCAGATTGAGATGATTTGACAAGTTAGTCTAGATTAATTGTTTGATCAGAGACTTAGAATTAAATACGAAGGTTCTAGGGTATTTGAATAAAGAATTTTAACAGATGGATTTGAATTTAAAAAGATAGATATTTTAAGGATAATTCAAATCAGAATATAAGATAAGATTTTCAAGAAGATAAAATTAATTAACTGACTTAGCTAATTAATTAGAGAAAGGATAAAAACGGAATCTTATGAAATACTTTGGAGGAACTTGGAACAAATCAACATAGTTTGTTAATATTATCGATAAGCTAAATACAATGATTTCTTTCTTATACAGCCACAATCCCATATGTAATGTCATACATTCTAATTCTCAGGACTATGATTTCACATATTCATATTGTGCAAGATACATATAATGCATGCATGATTGACTTATACCTTGGGGGAAGTTGAAGTCTTCTTAACTCAATTGTATCATACCAAGTTCCATAAGCATCTTTTCAAATTTATCTATCCCTGCTCAAAGGCTTAGTAAGAATGTCAGCAATTTGATTTTCAGTATCACAAAAATCTAACTTAATTAAGCATTTTTCCACATTATCCTTAAGAAAATGATGCCTTATGTGAATATGATTCACACGAGAATGATGAACTAGATCTTTTGAAATACATATAGCACTCGTATTATCACAATAAATAGGAATGCAATCATACTTCATACCATAATCTCTTAGTTGTTGTTTTATCCAAAGTACTTGAGAACAACAGGCTGCAGCTGCCACATATTCAGCTTCAGCAGTTGACAAGGCCGTTGTGTTCTGTTTCTTGGATCCCCAAGAAACTAGGCATGGCCCGAGAAACTGAACCATTCCTGAAGTACTCTTCCTATTCACCAGATCTCCTGCATAGTCAGCATCTGCAAAACCTTTTAAATCAAAAGTATCACTTCTAGGATAGAAGAGACAAAGATGGTCAGTTCCTTTGAGATATCGTAGGATCCTCTTTACTGCTGTAAGATGTGACTCCTTAGGATTAGATTGAAACCTTGCACATAAGCCAACACTAAATGCAATATCAGGTCTGCTAGCAGTTAAGTATAAAAGGGATCCAATCATACCTCTGTATTTGGTTTGATCTACACTAGTTCCTTGTAGATCTTCATCTAACCTTGTGCCTGTTCCCATTGGTGTATGGTTGGTCTTTGCTTGGTCAAGATTATATTTCTTCAGTAGTTCCTTGACATATTTTTGTTGGTGAATTGCAATACCTCTTTCCGTTTGTTTGATTTGTAGTCCAAGAAAGAAGTTGAGTTCCCCCATCATGCTCATCTCAAATTCACCACTCATTAGCTCAGCAAAGTACTTGCACAAGTTTTCGTTAGTTGCTTGATGTGTCTATTTTATATAGTATTTTACCCCCGTCCCTCGGTCATAATTAGTAGTGTTTTTGGCTCTTTAGAGCCACTTTTATTACTAATTGGTGTTTTCCAGTGTTTTCGTAGATTTGGTTGACTTTTGCAGGGATTTATGCTTTTGGAGTATTTTCCCGAGATATTTTGGAGCAATCACGAGCATTGGAGAAACACGACCAGATTTTATAGCCCAGGGCCGGTTAGAGCCATCGAACCGGTGATTAAGGGCTCGGTATAGGTGATACCGGGGCATTTGGACCGAGTATTCAAGACCCAAAGAGGAAACCCAAATTGGCCCGAAGAATTGGAGCCCAATTGAAGTCCAAATATTGGCCCAAATGAGCCGCCCGGCCAAAAAGGCTGGCGCCCGGAGGCGCGCCCGGCCGGGCGGGAGAAGCTTGGTCTGGCGCCCGGTGACGCGTCCGGCTGGGCGCGAGATTAGTGTTAGAGTCAAAAAGGCGCGCCCGATCGGGCGGTGCCTCGCCCGATCGGGCGCGTGTATATTTAGGAGACGATTAGCGTCGTTTTAATTTGTTTTAGTTTAGGATTTTTGTACGGAGTATAAATACTCCTCCGTAATACGATTTTAGGTACTCTTCTTCTTCTCTTAATCTTCTTCCTTAGTCTTTCTCTCTCTACTTAGACTTCTCTCTCTAAACTCTCTCTCTCTAAACCGTTGTTCTTATTTCTTTGATTAATTCCAGATTATTTTGGTAACGATTTCTATTACTTTAATCTTATTTATTTTAATTCTTTCATCATGATTTATTTATTTGCTTTGTTTAGTTTATATTTAATTATGTGTGAGTAGTTTCCTTTCTAGGGTTTGTGGGGATCCATAAATAATATGAAGGGGTAATTTATTGTTGTTGATTGTTGATGCTTAATAAATTTCCTATTGATTGATTTAATGCTCTGTGACTAGATTAGGCCTATCTTTTATGCATGAGTTTGACAATATTGATTCAAGAATCGAGAGATGAGAATTAATGTTTAGGTCTAGCTTCAATAGGCAATTTAATTTATAAATGGTTAAGTCAAGATTCGAGAGATGAGATTTAATATCGGTAAATTAATTGTGTGATTGTAATACGTAGCGAGAGCCCTTTACAATCTGGTTAATTGATGCATTGATGATTGGCTATTATTGATTATTGGTATTGCATGATAATTTCTTATTGGATTGTTTTAATGTTTTACAATTGCGGCTTGTAAAAGTATAGCAATATTAAATTGATGAATCGAGCAGATGTTAATTTGATATTAAAGGCTATTTTCAATAAGGACTTAGATCTAGTAAATTGCGAGAGCCTGTTAGATCTATGTTGATTAATATATTGCGAGAGCCTGTTAATCATGTTATTTATGCCATGTCAATGATTGATTACCCTGTTTTACCCTGGAGTATTATTTATTGGTGAACCTATGCCCTAGATCCCTTTATATATTGTTTTCTCCTTACTCATATCCTTTGTAGTTTAGTTTCTTATTCAACTTTAAATATTGGTTACTTAAATAGTTTAGATTATAATAATAAATTAGGAGTAAAAAGACTTGTTTCCCTGTGGAGATCGACCCTACTTCCCTATCTACCTTAGTTAGTGATTTAGGTAATTATTTTTTATTAGGGGATACGACTTTACCCTGTCATTGCTCCAAAAATAATATCATCAACATATATTTGAACAACTAGTAAGTCAGTTCCTTCAGATTTTAAAGACAAAGTTTTATCTACTTTACCTCTTTTAAAATCATTTTGAAGAAGGAACTTAGAGAGCCTCTCATACCAAGCTCTAAGTGCTTGTTTCAGCCCATAAAGAGCTTTATCAAGCTTAAAGACATGATTAGGAAATTGGGGATTTTCAAAACCTGGAGGTTGTTCCACGAACACCTCTTCTTCAAGAAAACCATTTAAGAAAGCACACTTAACATCCATTTGATATAGTTTGAAACCCATAAAAGAGGCAAAAGCAATTAACATTCTAATAGCTTCTAATCTAGCAGCAGGAGCAAAAGTTTCTTCAAAGTCAATACCTTCTTGCTGATTATAGCCCTTCACAACAAGTCTTGCCTTGTTTCTTACAATTGTTCCATATTCATCCAGCTTGTTCCTGAATACCCACTTGAGCCCTATAACCTTTTTGTGTTTAGGTTTCTCTTCAAGATGCCAGACCTTGTTCCTCTCGAACTCATTGAGTTCATCTTGCATGGCAATTATCCAGTCAGCATCCTTTAGTGCTTCATCATGATTTCTAGGCTCAATAATGGATAGGAAGGCTTGAAAGGCACAGAAGTTCCTCATCTGTGATCTGGTCTGAGTTCCTCTACCAATATCACTTATAATAAGGTCTGTTGGATGAGAGCCTTGATATTTGAATGGCTTTGGTTGAAATTTTCTGGCAGGAACTCCTATTTGAGGCACTTCTTCTTCAGTTTCTTCTGCATTTTCCTCGTTGCCAGATTCTCCATGATCTTGTTCCTCCGGGGTTTCTTGATTAGGAACTTCAGCATTTTCTTGATGTTCTTGCTCAGGTTCCTCTCTTACTTCCTTGGTTTGCTTGGAGGATTCTTCCTCTTCTTCCCTGTCTCTAATCATACCAATTTCATAATCATTATTGTCTTGTTCCTGCACATTCATAAACATATTAGATTCATCAAATATCACATGAATGCTTTCTTCTACACACAATGTATTTTTATTGTAAACTCTGTAAGCTTTGCTATTTGATGCATAGCCAAGGAACACAGCTTCATCACTTCTTTCATCAAATTTTCCTATGTTCCTTTTTCCATTATTATGAACAAAGCACCTGCATCCAAAAGCTCGAAAGTGAGAAATATTGGGTTTCCTGCCCTTAAACAGTTCATAAGGAGTCTTATTGATGATTGGTCTCATCATAACTCTGTTAATAATATAACATGCAGTATTAATAGCTTCAGCCCAGAAGTTCCTTGGAAGACCACTTGCTATGAGCATAGTTCTTGCCATGTCTTCTAGAGTCCTGTTCTTCCTTTCAACAACTCCATTCTGTTGAGGAGTTCTTGGGGCTGAAAAGTTATGATCCATGCCATTTTCTTTGCAAAAGTCATCGAATCTTGAATTCTCAAACTCAGTTCCATGATCTGATCGAATGTGGATAATTTGATTTCCACTTGACTTTTGTACTCTTTTGGCAAAGGACACAAATTCATCAAAAGTTTCATCTTTGCTAGACAGAAACATCACCCAAGTAAATCTAGAAAAATCATCAATAATAACTAAAACATATTTCTTTCCACTTCTACTTTGAACACGCATGGGACCACACAAATCCATATGAATTAGCTCCAATGGCTTTGTGGTGCTGACCATGTTTTTGCTTTTGAAAGAAGACCTGACTTGCTTGCCTCTCACACATGCATCACAGATATGTTGTATGAGGAACTTGACTGAGGGAAACCCTATAACCAAGTTTCTTGCTCTAAGTTTATCCATGAGTGAGAAGCTAGCATGTCCAAAACGTTTATGCCATAATAAAGGATCATCATTAATGACACTCAAGCAGGTAAGGTTGTTCCTTGGAACAGAATTTAGATCCACAATGTATGTGTTCCCTTTTCTAGTTCCTTCAAGAACAACCCTTCCTGTTTTATCATTAATGATGTTGCATGAATCAGAGGTAAAACTTACAGAGTTTCCTTTATCACAAAATTGTGATATGCTCAGCAAATTGTGCATCAAACCCTCGACCAAAAGTACATTTTCTATTAAATGAGAACTGGACCTTCCTACTTTTCCTTTAGCAATTACTTCACCCTTTTTGTTGTCTCCAAAGGTCACAGTTCCTCCTGGATAGGCCTCTAGTGAGAGAAACTTTGATTTATCTCCTGTCATATGCTTTGAACAACCACTGTCGAGGTACCACGTGTTGTTCCCCCTCACTAGGACCTGCAAAAGAACTTATTGGTTAGATTCAGGAACCCAGGTTTCCTTGGGTTCCTTGGACGTTGAAGTAATATCAGATTTCTTTACCCAAACTTGCCTAACATTCTTGCTAACAAACTGTTCCTTCTTGTTGCAGGTAGCAACAAGATGACTAGTTTTACCACAGAAGGTACATACTTTATAACTAGGCAGGTCTACATATTTTTTCTTGCCCTTATGTTTAGAACGTATGAATCCTAGACCTTCAGTTCTTTTGGTTTGAGCATTCTCAATCCACTTAGGAATTCCAAACTGACTAATGCTACTTTCTTTTCGAAGCTCTAGTTCCTTCTCCAATTTTGCCTTTTCAATTCTTAACTCGTCAAGATTATATTTTAATTTTTCAAAATCCTCATTAAATTTAGGCAAAGATTCAGAGGAGGAACTTGGAGACACTTCAACACTGGCAAGTTTATATTGAGTCAGTTCTACATTAACCATGATATTTTCAAACTTGAGTTTCTCATTCATTTCTTTTAAGAGAAGATTCTTGTCAAAAAAGTTCAAAAAATCTACTCTGAACATCAGTTCGTTGATTCTCAATCCACGTACTGTGTTCCTTGCAGACTTTGAGAGCTCTTTGACATTCACCTAGACAAATACTAGTGTGAGTCCAGTCATCTTCCAATTCAAACACTAAATCAATGAGAGCATCTTTAGTATAAGTCTTAAGCACATTTGGATCAAGGAATACCTCTTTAGCAAGCTCATCATTGTAAGCCTTTTCATCACGTTTGGCCATCAGACACAGATGAGTTGTTTCTTCTTCAGGTTGTTCCTCTTCATCCTCACTTTCAGAATCTCCCCATGCAGCAATCATAGCCTTCCTAATGTCTGTTTTGTTGAAAGGAGTTTTGTTATAGTTGCTCTTAACTTGTTCCTTTGCCTTCCCTTTACCTTTCTCTGTATCCCAAAGTGGACACTCATGAATAAAGTGTTCTAGAGATCCACATTTGTGACAACCAGAGTCAGCTTTTGAAGTAGAGGGTTTCTTGGTGAAGTTCCTTGACTTGTTGTTTCGGTTGAACATTCTTTTGAACCACGACCACAAGGGATTTTAAACTCAACTCTTAATAATAATAGGGCAAACAACCTATTACAAATTAAGACTCTAAACTCAAGTTCCTCAACGAACTTAAGTTCGCCCTCAACTGATCCCTCAATAAGTTAAGCTCTCGAATCTCTCTCTTTCTCCTTGCTTCACTCAAAGCAATTACACACTCTAGAGTTTACCCAAACTCTACCCCAATACAACTCAAGATAAAACTTCTAAGATGCTAAGTACAAAGACACTCAAGAACTTAAGTGGATTTTTGACTTCTTTAGAAAAGCTAAGAATTGTAATGCTCAAGTGTGCTTTTCAAAACAGAAAACTAATCCTATTTATACAGGAGGAAAGCAGTTGAAAACCTTACGTTTGCCTTAACTCCCACTACACCACAACTTCCATGAAATAAGGAAGTGCAGTTCGTGGATGCTTGGGCAGCAAGCTAAAGCACACAATAAGGAAGTGGTTCCTTTATTTTCTCAACCTCCTTGACCAAGTAAAAAGCCGTTTTAAAAATAGTTTTACCAAGTCAGATTTTCCAAATTGTTAGGATAAAATCAAAACAGAAAATGTTTTAATAAATAAGATATTTTTACTTAAAAGATAATTTTCCGAAATAAAATTAAATCTTGTTAAAAGAAGGAAAATAAAATCTTTATAAACTGAAATTAAATCCTATCAATTAACAATGTACTTAACATATAAAGAAGGAGCCTAAAATAAATAATAAAGATACAATAGACTCCTTGGAACACAGTGAAGCTTCGACTCTGGAGCTTCAGTTCCTCACTCAAGGAACTTGGCTTCTGATTGTCTTCTATGCTCATCCACAGCTCATCCTTAGACCTTGTTCCATGCTCCATTCTGACTCTAGAACTACGTTGCATATAAGAACCTGTCAAGTACATCAAAGTTAATAGACAAAAGTTAAAGCCCTTATGGGTTTGCTTAGGTTCCTTGAGTCATCATCAAAACTTAAGATCAACACATTTCATCTATGTTGGATGCAGTTTTTTGCCTGCTTTTTATCCACTTTCGCTGCACCACCCCTTCTTCCTATCATTCGTGATAACCTTAACCTTACGGCCAATGACATTGGTAACGCAGGAGTTGCATCAGTGTCTGGAGCAGTATTTTCCCGTGTTGCAATGGGTGCTGCCTGTGATTTGGTTGGTCCTCGACTAGCCTCTGCTACACTTACCCTGTTACTGCACCTGCATTTTACCTATCTGCTGTTGCAGACTCACCCTCAGGCTTCTTTCTTATGCGATTTTTCACTGGCTTTGCTTTAGCCACTTTTGTCTCGACTCAATACTGGATGAGCTCCATGTTCTCACCAAGAGTTGTGGGGCAAGCCAACGGACAGGCAGCTGGGTGGGGCAACCTAGGAGGTGGTGTTGCACAATTCATTATGCCTCTTGTTTATAGCATTATCCTTAAGACGAATGCAACACCGTTTGCAGCCTGGAGGATTGCATTTTTCATCCCTGCTCTCTTTCAGATGTCCTCAGCATTTGTAGTTATGATTTTCGGCCAAGACCTACCAGACGGAAATTTTAACCAGCTGCAGAAGTCTGGTGATATGCACAAAGACAAAGCATCCAAGGTTCTGTATTATGGAATCACCAACTATATATAGGAGCTGGATCACTGCTTTAGGCTACGGATTCTGTTTTGGGGTGGAGCTAGCAGTGAATAATATCATTGCATACTATTTCTATGACCGGTTTAATCTAAACCTCACTATTTCAGGAATCATCGCGGCTAGTTTTGGGATGGTCAATCTCTTCTCCAGACCTATAGGTGGTGGAATGTCAGATATAATGGCAAAAAAGTTTGGAATGAGGGGAAGACTGTGGAGCTGGTGGATTGTGCAGACTCTAAGTGGTGTACTGTGTATATCTTTGGGATCGATCAGCACTTTGGGTGCATCGATAGCAGTGATGACTATCTTCTCTGTGTTTGTTCAAGCAGCTGAAGGACTTACATTTGGGGTTGTTCCTTTTGTTTCCAGAAGGTAATTCTTTAATTTCTCATGTTACTCCCTACAAAACAATTTACTACTTGTCTACTCCGTACTAAGTACAAGAATCTGACTTATCTTAATTACCACTTTATATTCTAAAATCTGAACTTCTGTCATTCATCAATTTTTTTTTCCCAGATCTTTGGGCGTAGTTTCTGGCATGACCGGAGCTGGTGGAAATGTTGGTGCACTCATAACTCAGGTGCTCTTCTTCAGAGGATCACAGTTCACTACAGAAAAGGGAATAACATACATGGGTATTATGATCATAGCATGTAGCCTTGGCATAACTTCCATATACTTTCCACAGTGGGGAGGTCTGTTCTGCGGTCCTAAAGCAAATTTTACAGAAGAAGAATACTACTTAAGGGAATGGGATTCAAAGGAGCAGGAGCTTGGACTTCACGAGGGAAGCATGAAATTCGCAGAAGGTAGCAAAAATGAAAGGAGCATTAAGGCAAAGTCAGCACCAACAGAAGAGAGCAATACACCTGATCATGCCTAAATCCTGACTGCTGCAGCCTGCAGGTAGCGCCCTGTTGGCTCTCTCATTGGTTAAACGTGCAATACGATCGAGCTTAGGAGCACAATTTTCTACTGCAACCACACCTAGTACTTTCCTTTCCTGAAATGTATGTTACATATATGCCATCCATTGTAATTTTTTGAGAATAAGAGTTAAATGTATACGAGAAATAATTCAATCTTTTGCCATTAATCATTGGTTTCAAATTTTCTTACAAAAAAGGATTTGCAGAAAACTGTGACTGTAGCGTATAGCTAAGGAGGCACTTAATGTACACAATGGTGCCTAGCCAATTGATCAATAAAATGTAGAATTCGTGCACATAGAAAGTGTAGATTCGCCTCTGAGGAAGAAGCAAATGAATGTTGACAAGTACTTCTGTACTTGTTACAGACATCTGCGTCATATCAAATCTTTGTATGCCTAAATCAGTCATAGGCCTAGAGCACATCAAGTCTTAAGAAGAAGGGATCCTATGGAGAGTAAGATACAGAATATCAAGATTTTGGTACTAGTACCACTACAATATGAAATCCTAGTTAAAAATGTAAAACATAATAAAGGCAACACGAAACATTAGTCTCTTTTACTATTAACTTGAGATTAGCTACAGCGCAAAAACAAAAAACAGGGCACACACCAGCAAAAGTTTATTCTGCATTTACAAGTCAATTTAGTTAAGATAAGCATTACTCTGAAAAAGGAGAAAAATGTGAAAATTTACATGTAGAAAACAAGTTAAACATGAAGAAAAAAGTACTACACTTCAGTACCCTAATTGGCAAATCTTTTCATGTGATGATTGCACCATACGAGCCAACCTATGACCATCCCTTAAGCAATAGTCTATACTCTGAGGAATTAAAGGAGCAGCTGTTTTTCCATAAGAGTTCAAACACAGTGCTTGCAGAAGACCTCGATTTCTTGGTGACGGCGTTAGTTGAATGTCAATTAGATCAACATCAGAGCAAGGAATATCATTGCTACAAGCAAAATGTATAGGTTGAGCAGAGTAAGTCCCTACTATTTTATTATACTGGATACCGGAAATTGCTACTGCCCCAGTTTGATTTTTGCAATGAACATTGTTTTCGCAATAGAATTGGTCAATTATTAGAGGGACCTTAACATCACTCACTTGTATGCCAGAAAATGATACGTTCTTCACTGATCCAATACCACCCTGGGAATAAATTTACCAAGATATAAATGATTGATCATATTGAAGCATGTTTATTTGTTAATTTGAACTGCAAAAGATCTTAATTATCAGTTTATCACTTACTGGCCATGTCTTGATCCTCACTCCAAATAACGTGTTGTGCATGATGATGTCTTCTACAACAATATCTGAGACACAAGCGATGCTTCTATCTTTTCCTAAACCTCCCAAACTGCAAACAAGAAACGATTTTTGGTAAAAGTTGTAATTTTAGAGCTTCACTCGCATAGAATTTTTTCAGATGCTCGGAGAAAAATCCTTAACTTCCTATTGTAGTAATGACAGTTGAATGATGGCAAGAGCATGAGAACAATCCAAAAATAAAAAGCTTCATATGGAATCAAATCTTATCTTAATTACAATGCAAGGACAACGTGATAGGATGTTAATTGTGACACTTATTTTCGGATGGAGAATGTATATAATACATCTTAAAAGTTAAATTGTGACACTTATTTTCGGATGGAGAATGTATATAATACATCTTAAAAGTTATAGAATGTTACCTTATACCATGACCAGGACCGCAGGTAATGTGGTGTAAATGAACGTTAGAGCAACCAGTTTGAATAGATACACAGTCATCTCCTGCACAGAATCAGTAAACATTAATCTTATATTTAATAGCAAATAGTTCAAATAGTTAAAGCTGGTCTATATATGACATGAGCATTACTATAAGAATAGCAAGTACTTTATAATATTAATTTCCTACAAAACCAGGAAATTATACTTAAATTAGCAAATTGCAAAGCAGTTTAATGTAAAGATTTCAGTCTCAGGAATTTTTCAGAAGTTACCAAGTTAGTGGAGGTACACAAATAGCAGGAGCTGTTGGTGGTTTCTTTTTCAGGGCCTACTTTTTAAAAGTTAGTTAAAAGTGACCGTTTTATGCAACCGTTAACCGTTTTCCAAGAAAGTTGAGTATTCAGTGGAACTGTGGAAGCTTATAAATTACTCACTTCATAGTTAGGTCCATTACAAAAAGGAAGTGAGCCTTTGTCAATTTCACTTTTCAAGTACTAATAAGTTTTTTTGTTTTTTTTTAATCTATATACAAGAATAATATATACAGATATACTCAACATTAATTTATTATACATTATTCTATACTGATTATTTTATTTTAATATAGATTTGACTAGATAAATTAGGGCCTTGAGTCCTTGACAGCCAAAAAGTACCATATAGTAAAACATTAAAACAACTAGGACAAAAGACCTGACACATTTTAATATTGAACGAGGTTGTCTCAAATGAATTTTAGGGAAACCTGAAAAAGCAATCAATTATACTCTTAATCTTTGCCAGTTGTAACTTGTAAAATGCTAAGGTATAATGTTTCCATAAAGACTTTTGTTTACCAACATAAGGAATACGGTGCAACTTTTATCATTTATATCTATTTAAAGAGACTACTTATACATTTATATGATCTAATATGGTCAAGATGAATTATGTGAATTGTGTCAAAGGTCAATAGGGTACAACTATAAAAAGGAGAATGCTTCTCAGCAAACATACATGGGAAATTATTTTCTATGTGAGCATTTGCATCCCTATCATGTCACCAGTAGTCCTTTATCAACATATTTTATTGCATAAATCATTAAGGTTTGTTAATAAGTGAATCATCTATTATTTTGGGACATACCAACATAAATGTGGTGGTTATATAGAACCAAAAGAAGGCCTAATTTTATTACCTTTGAGCAGATTACGTTATTGCATCACTTAGTTTATCAAAGTATCAAAAAAGAACTAGTCTTGTGTAACTTCAAGAAGACATAAACAAAGACAACATGCTGAGTATTTAACAAAATTTAAGAGGACCAATTTCAGTGATATAAGTTTTACTATAAACAACCACTGAGACATGAAACTGCAACATTCTTTTAAGAAACAAATGTAGGTCTATACTTACCACAGCCAATGCTGGAATGATGTATTTCAACATCCCTACAGTTCTGAAGATGAATGCCATCAGTATTAGGACTATCTTCTGGAGATGAAATGGTAACATTATGGACCTGGACACCAACAGAGTTATCAAATTTCAGATGGCACAGTGGGCTGTTCGTTATTGTAATATAACGCACTGTTATGCCATTGCTGGAGTAGAATCGTAATGCCTGCATGCATGCAAAAAAAATTGTTAAAGAAGCACACCTAATTGGAATGAAAAGTATAACCTCCATTTAGACTCCAAAATTAATAGTCATGCAAATATATTTATATGAAGTTATGAACTTATAATGGGATAACTAAATCTAAACAGATGGAGCAAATAGTGTAAAATTTCCAACTTAACAATAAAACAAAAGGATTAGTTATATAGAGGAAAGACAGCTTACTGATGGCTTCATACTTGGAACTCGTGCAGGCTGATGTCTCTTCTGCAAAAAAAAAAAAAAAAAACCATTCAAATAGATTTTAGTCATTTTATCAGCCTAATCCGTTATACCAGATACTTAGTATATTGTAAGCATTTGTAATTATTTAATATGATTTTGAAGTATTACCTAGCCCCATCTCAAAGTATTACTTGTTAGTACAGCAGTTGTAGTGATATAAAAACATGTATCGTGACACCATAAAAGAATAGTACAGTGTTCTATTGAAGGGATACATCACATACATGATTTTTTTTTTGGGATAACAGGTTAATATGTATGTGCCTATGCATGCTACATTCAACTAACCTTATTTGTAGTGGACTGGGAAGACATCCACCACTCAGAACCTTGACCATCAACAATTCCACTGCCTTGGATGGTGAAATTTTGCACCCATTTAAAATTAATCCATTGAAAAAGACCAGATTTTGGCCAGGAGCTTACTTTTGGGGGAGCTAATACCATTCCATCAATCTGTTATCATCATATTTGCAACAATTTCAGCAATATAATTATAAGATATGTGATATAAATTGTTTAATAGAGCATATTTTTTATTTCTACAATCGTCTATAAGTTTTACTTGAGAGAATTATGAAACAAAGAAAGAAAAACAAAACCATAGTACTCACTACTCAATAGTAAAGAAAGACAGACCTGAAGAACAAGTTGTGGCATACAAGGCCCTTGGAGGGTTATTGGCTTAATTAAGAACTTATTTCCTGAAGGAATTTCCACTGTTGCCCCTTCTACTTTGCATGCAGCTTCCCATGCTTCTAGCAATGCCTGTTATTTAAAATATATATATATAATTAGCTACTATATGAGTATATGTACACCAAGAAAACTATATGAGCATATCATAAGATATCAACAGATCTTATCTAAAACCACCTTAGCCTCTACATCCCCTACATGATATGAAGCATAATCAATTTGAGGCGAATAGCACAATATGAAACACAAAAAATCAAAGAAGAGTTGATTAATAAACCTTGGTATCATCAGTAGCTCCATTGCCTTTTGCACCGAAAGAAAGGACATTAAAGTTATTTGACATAGTTGGGTATGTCGAACCTGAAGGAGGTGTTGGTGCAGCAGGAGTTGGACAATAACGTCCAGATTTCCCTTTGCCATGTTTATGTTTCTTATGACTTAGAGCACTGCTCTTCCTAGCCTCAACCAAGCTACCTAAAAATGTGACATGAAAACTTGCTAAGAAGAAAAATAGGTAGAGTATGGACAAGCACTTGCTACACTTCATTTTTTATTCTTCCCTTCAATAAATTTTTGCTTAGGATTTCGGAAGTTTTATATGTATTTTACTGGTTAGAAGATGAGGCAGGGGAGCAACAGATTGTTGAGGACAGTTTATATATGCTGTACCAAGTAAGTACAAAGTAACTTCCTTAATTTCTTAATTCCAGAAACTTAAAGTAGATTATGCCCCCATATTATGTTCTAAAATAGCATTATTTTAATCTTAACTTATGAGTTGGTAGTTGCCTTTGTTGGTATGTGCCAAACATAATACTCAAAATGCATGTTGATGGGCTAAATAATAGGATAATCTAGTTAGTGGAAATTGAGTGCTTGAAGTTATAACTTTATTATGAGCCAGGATAAAACGGTGTAAACTTGGATAAAGGTGCATGCACCTTTGCTGGTACTAATTGGGTTATTATTAATATGGGCATGCAAACCTAATTTATGAAGTAAAACAGCTCTTAAAGCCTAACTAAGACAAGACTTGGTGTATGATTGGGCAATCACTTGCTAGTATTTTACATACATTCCGGTTAATTATAGTCTCTCTATAGGATAAAGTTCAAGTACAACTAGGAATACCAAACACTTCACCATGCAATAAAGGGATATTTCAATTTCTTTATTAGGAATGACAAATTGGCCTTCGAAAAAAGTAGAGCTGTCAAATAAATCGTGTTAACTCATGTTCGTGTTGATAAACTAAAACAAATTGAAATTCCCTCAAACTAAAACCAACCCATTTTTTTTAAATGAATAGAATGCTCAACCTTAAACTGGTGTTTATCAGGTTAACATAGGCTATCGCAATTAAACAAATTATTTACCGCCATTTTTATCCCAATTAATCACATTCACTGATATAGTATTCTGAGTATTTATTCTTAAAAAAAAAAAAAGTATTTTGTGTATTTACAATTTTATATTACCTCCGTTACAGGTTATGTTATGTACAACGATTTGACATAAAGTAGAGAGGGAAAATGTCTAATCGTTGCGCATAACCTGTAACGGAGGTACTATATAAATAAATGAATGGGCTAAAACAAGTTTTTGGGTTAAAATAGTCTCTCTAGTTTTGGGTGTGCAACAAAAAATGAATATTCTCAATCGGTTATGATGTATCCATATAACCATTAAGTTTTCTAAAATGATCGTAATTAATTTAGAAATTTATGTATGATCAGTGGCATTACTTATATATCTTTTTCCTCCAAATAAATGAGAATGTAATTGCTTTCCACAACTCTTAACCCTTTTTGATATTACTAAGTACGGTTTTACTAAGAGCAGAGTTTCAATTTTATTTCAAGTGTTGAGAAATCCAACATGCGCATAATTCAAAATACCAAGGTTATTCTATCCTCACCTTAATTTTACTTATTTTTCTTATATAAATGAGGCAAAAGGGTCGCAAAACCATCAAAAAATTCAAGCAACAGCCGCTAAAAAAAAGGGAGAGTGAAGAAAGGCTCAACTATTAATAAATGAACGTTTAGTATGTTAAGGTAAGCGCGTCAAGCTGTCAATAATTATAAAAGTTTGGAACAATATAACAATTAATATCAAAATGGAATTAATAAAAAAAAAAGTGTTTAACATGTAAAGGTAGTCGTGCCAAACTGTCAATAATTATGACAATTTGGGACAATGTAACAATTAAAATCGGAATGGATAGATATAGAGACGCATTAGCATAAACTTCCCAGAAATTCAAACAAGATAGGACCCTAAGGTCTATAAAAATTGGTGAGCAATGCCTCAGGTTCTGCTTGGTTGGTGGGTACCCTTAATTTAAGGACCTTCAAGAGAGAATATATTAGCAGAAGGTGCCTTGCATGTTAAAATAGAGCTTTATAGTAGAGTAGTAAAAAGGGTTTAAAGAAGGAAAAAATTAAAGTGAAAGGGTTTATGAATTATGATGCCTGAAAAATTAGGCCTATCTTTATGCCTTGCACGCCGTGGGTCCATTTTGAAAATGGGACGGTGCTGCTGATGCATAGTATGCTAATATTGGCTAGTACTTAGAGTTGTTTATCCCATTAAATATGAAAATATTTACTGGAAGGTGGATGATGAGAAACTTCACAATATAATGGTAGCCCAAATTTTCATAGAATACCTAATATTAGTATCTGCTCTCCTAGTTCTCACTACGAATTCTTACATACATCCAGGTGTACTTACCTTGATACTAGACACCCAGTCACTCACACGGCCACATCCAAAGGGTGTATTTAAAAAATATGTTATTCAGTTAACGAGCACCTAAAACCTGAGTAAGGCTGTACCAAGATAAAAGGACACTCGGGTGTATAATAGTGAGCTGCAAATTGTGTATTCAGCAAAGCGTGTTTCACTTGTGGCATAGTCGCATAGTTTAATTCTTATCTTGTTTGGTTTAAGATTATGTGTCCCATATACATTACATTATCTATAGGCATTTATATATCGACAGCTATTGACACCAAAAAGGAAAAAGCTGAAATGTAACCCTCTTCAACTGAAATGAACTTCATAGAATGACCTCCACTAAAGGATAGAAATTAATGCAAAACACTAGCACTGAATTTCAAGGATGAAGAAATACCTGGAGGTTAAGGAAAATGATTTCTCTTAGCTAGTTGCATGGTAGTGGTCCTTGCTGCAACCTTATCAGCTCTGTCTCTCGTAATTCTTTTTGCAGGTTTAAAGCTGTTATTTTAGAAGAGATTTGTTAGAGGCAATAAAACATAGCAATCTAAGAACTTTGGGGGATAACAATTTAAACTGCATAACCCTCATACACAGAGATAAATTGAACTATGCTCTTATCTTGGTTAACAGAAGGCAAGTGCATTAAGAACAGCTTTAAGCTCAAACTTGTTATAAATCTCAAAGAAGTAGCACATTTATTCCATGATTCCAAATAATTATCTGTTGGTTCTAGCTTAGCTACAAAGTACATTATGTTCTCATCATCAGCCCCTTCTGCAAGCTCCATGCTAAGTCAGGAGACCTTGCCTGATGGAACAGGCCGAATAGCTAGCTATTGTAGTCAAGAGGACATTATTTTTTCAATGAAATCAATTTAATCGCATCATTTAGAATAAAAAGCTCATAAAAAGAGGACGTTCTTTGGTTAACGTTTACAGCACTTCATACAGTCAAAACTCAAAGTTGCCTGCTCTCCTACAGATTATAATTAATTATGGTATGAGTCAAATGACCATGGAATTTGCCGTTTTAATACAAGGGAACAGAAATTGTCATCCAATAAGCAGGGATACAGAGTCATATTGGCAATTATTAGAGTTTAGCCAAACCTGGATTAAAGTACAAGTAACAATGCTCTAATATTAAAGATGTAAGAATTATAATGTTAAAGTTGCAACAGCCAAGAGTAAATTGTACCTTGACAGAGCAATTTGTGGGAATCTTCAAACCATTTTGCAGTTTCATTTGCACAGCTAGCAAATCATGCAAGTCTTTTCTTTTTTCTTTGTCTCTCTATCCATGCTAGCTTAATTATCTCTCCTACATGTTTTGGTCATTTGTTTAATGTGAGATCTAACAGATTCTAATTTAAACAAAAAAAATCTTTAATTCTCGGCGTAGCAGCATAGTAGGAAGCCAGAAAAGCTACATCATGTGATTTCCTAATGAATACAACCATAGTCCAAAGATGATGTGGTAATTTTAGAATACGTAATACGAAGTAATATTAAGAAAAGTGAAGAAAACATCTCAAGAACCTGTGGATGTATATCCCTAGTACGAATGATAATATTCAAACAAAGAGAAATTAAAACAGAAACAAAATGATGAAATGCAGGCAGAATCAACTACCAAGACCAAATTAGATAGACTAACAGCAGTATAAGGAAGAGAGAACAGAAAATCACTGCACATATATGATATATCTGATTTCCATCCCTATTTCTTAAGCCAAGCCTTAAATTATCTGCTAAAAGCATTTAGAGACCAAAAATTGTCCCAAACTTCAGATTAGTAAAAACCACTCGTGGTTCCAATGCAGAAACCTGCATGGAGTCTTAATTAAAAAATCAATACAAAAAGAAATGACTTAGTGAAACATCAACTCACTTGGACAAGGAAGAAGTGGCAACCCGCTAATATTGATTGAATCCATGCATGCATGCAGAAGGTGAGTTTGAGCTTATGTCTCTGGTCACATTCGCCTACTATGCAAGTGTACAGCATGGAAGAGAATTAGTGAGTTACTAATCAGATCATGTAATAATTGTTCAACTAATATCTAAGATAAATAATGTAGGGAGAAAATATTTTCCTTTTCTTTCACTATTTTCAAGCTTAAAAATTTGAATTTTCAGTTCAATTGCTAATTAGATACTATTGATTTGAAATAGACAAGCACTATGTGGTGATACCACATCACAGAAAGCAGAAGCTTATTAGCCCATCCATACAATTTTCAATGTGAATGGAATTATATTTTCAAATACTTGAACCTGTCAACAGGATGGACTTTGAAAAATTAGCAAGTTGAGAGAGACCGGCAATTAGGAAAGAAACTTCAAACTCTAGGAGTAAAAATCAATCCGTAAACAACACTTAGCAAGATTTATTGTTGGAATTATGAAGAGATGACATACCCTCGAAGGAGAGGAAAATTTTCCATTCTTTCATTCCACCAGTATAGTAGTAGCCCCTGATAATTGCGTCGTTGTAAGAAAGCTTACGACGTTTTTCAACGATGAAGAAAGCCTCTTCTCCGATCCTTAGCCCACAAATTTTTATCCCATTGGTGACTGCTATCATCTGGGTGAAAATGTCGATGGGAGACCCGAGAATCCAGACAGTCAAAATCATCTGTGGGAATCAAGTTCAGAAGAATTCGCCTCCTTACATCAAAAATTTTGTGACAACAATGGGGAACCTCAGCAACCTAGTTCGGACCTCTGGATTTGGGGAATCAGTCTCAGGATCAGCTCCTTACACCAATTATGGCCTTGCACAATGCTACGGGGACCTTTCTTCTCTGGACTGTGTACTGTGCTATGCTCAAGCACGAACTGCCCTCCCCCAATGCTTCCCTTCTACTGGAGGTCGCATATACTTGGATGGTTGTTATGCAAGAAGTGAGAACTACAACTTCTATGACGAATATTTGGGGTCAACTGATACAGCTGTTTGTGGTAACAAAACAAGAGCTAAACCAGCATTTGTCGAGGCAGCTAGGAGGGCTGTGATGCAGGCAGTAGCAAATGCGCCAAAAAATAAAGGGTATGCAAGGGAAAAGGTATTGGTCACAGGAGATGGAAATGAGACGGCCTATGTTCTTGCCAATTGCTGGGAGAGCTTAAATATTAGCTCTTGTCAGTTATGCTTAAGGAGCGCATCTTCAAAGATATTGAGATGCTTACCATCGTCTGAGGGACGGGCTTTGAATACAGGGTGCTTCATAAGGTATTCATATGTCAATTTTCTGAACAATGAATCCAAGAGTGGAATTTCAAAAGGTAACTCAATTATTTTTTTCAACTTCTCGGTCACAATATAATCCTTTCGTATGCATTTATTGGTGATCCCAAATTAATCTTCTGGTGAAAAAAAAAAAAAATTAATCTTCTGGTGTCCTTTGGAAACAAAAAATATCTCAACATCACATCAACGTAATTCCTCTCATAATTCCAACACTATTTCTCACTAATTTCACTATGTAACGACCGTCAATTTTATAATATTCATGTAAACATTGTTCTCAACTTCCATACAAAAAACAATCAGGAAGAATATTTAGAGACAGAGGCAGTACTTGTTTGGTTCTGGAATCATGCTTTAAGTAATCATACAGAGACAGTTTATCGTGAAGATCATAAAAAAGAACTTACTGACGGATAGCAGTGCATCAGCTTTAAAATCCATTTGCATTTGAGTTCTTCAGGTACTATCAGAGTAATAGCAGTCAGTGTTACCAGCACCGTCATTCTTTTGGCGATTGGGATAGCTACTGGAATTCATTTCAGGAAGCTCGGGAGAATAAAGAAGAAACGAAGAGGTATAACAATGAATTGACAAATGCAGCATTTATAGATAGATTGAAACTTTCCAATCTCCACTATTTTCATTGTTTTCATTTTTTTCTCCTTTCCAAATAGGATCAAATGATGCAGAGGAATTAGTGCAGATGCTTCATGATAGTAGCTTGAACTTCAAGTACTCGACACTTGAGAAGGCCACAAACTCTTTTGCAGAAGCCAATAAGCTAGGGCAAGGAGGATTTGGAACAGTATATAAGGTTACACACTTTTCTCTTCACTGATTATTGCTGATGAAAACTGAATTTAGTCCATAATAATTTAAAGTTTAAGAGAACAGTATCTCAAGGCAACAAGAACACTCTTCCTGAATCGTCTGAAAGGAGCTGCCTCATTTTGCGTAGAAAATTAACACAGCTCTACTTTCACCAAATTTTTAATTTTATAGTGTGTCTTCAGGGAGTCTTGGCTGATGGAAGGGAAATTGCTGTCAAGAGACTCTTCCTGAACAATAAATATAGAGCAGCAGATTTCTATAATGAAGTTAACATAATCAGCGGCCTGCAGCACAATAATCTGGTTAGATTATTGGGGTGCAGTTGCTCGGGACCTGAAAGTCTCCTTGTCTACGAGTTTTTGCCCAACAAGAGTCTTGATCACTTCATCTTTGGTAAGTACTATGACCTCTGCTACTAAATAAACTGAAGCTCATCTTTCTCTATGATCCCAACATTGAAATTCTTGCATGTACATCATCAGATCCCTTGTTAGGCAGAACCCTAAACTGGAAGAAAAGATATGGTATAATGATTGGCACTGCTGAAGGTTTGGCATATCTTCACGAAAATGCAATTACAAGAATCATTCACAGGGACATAAAAGCAAGCAACATTCTGCTGGATGCAAAATTTCGAGCAAAAATTGCTGATTTTGGGTTGGCCAGGACTTTTCAAGATGATAAAAGCCACATTAGTACAGCCATTGCAGGCACACTGTATGTAATTCAAAACTTTATAATAGGTTAGCAATAAGTCCATGAATAAAAAGCAGCATATGCTATTTATATGGGGAATGTATTGTCACCTTTCCTAAAATAGTTCTAGTTTATGGTTTGATTTTCCAAATATAGACCACATAAATAAAGAGGGAGAGGGGGGGGGGGGGGGGGGGGGGGGAGATAACACTAGTAAAAATGGTGTTTTAAAAAAATCATGTTATGTCCTTAATTATAAGGGGTCGGGAATTTATCTTCTTTCATTTCCATGCCTAAAGCTCAATTTTCACAAAATTGCATATTGCATTACTATCTATCAGGGGATATATGGCCTCAGAGTATCTAGCTCACGGGCAACTAACAGAGAAGGCAGATGTTTACAGCTTCGGGGTGCTGCTGCTAGAGATAGTCACAGGAATGCAAAACAACAGGACAAAAAATGAAGACAACTCAGAAAGCATAATAGCAAGTGTGAGTTCCTATTTTTCTTTTTTGTCCTATCAAGTAGCAAAAAACCATTTTCCAGTGACCTAACTCTCCTAACACTCTAACAGACATGGAAGCATTTCCAAAAGTGCACTCTGGAAGGTATCCTAGATCCAAACTTAACATCACCAGAAGAAAATGAAGGCAACATCAAGGAAGAAGCCATGAGAGTTTTGCACGTAGGACTCCTGTGCACCCAAGAGGTACCTTCACTCCGACCATCAATGTCGACAACAGTACAAATGCTGAAGATGAAGGAAAGGCACCTTCCTCCACCTTCCAGTCCACCTTTTATAGATGAAAGGACTATGGAACTCAATGATATGTGTGAAAATCCAAATTACCCTCTACGAGGAGAATCATCATCTTCTATCGCTACTCTGGCTTTTAGCTCCTTTCACGGTAGGTGATACTTCATACTTGTGAAAGTAAGGCACATTTTCTCAGAAAAGAAAACCCAAAAAACCCAAGGCAATCGTAAAGCGTATGCGAAGCAAGCTAGAGGCTAAACAAAGGTAAAACAGGAAAAGATTACACATATTGTCATTAGAGCTAGTAAGCAGCATGCTCATTACTCCATAAATTCCAGTAGCAACAACTGGAATATGGAGACAGTTACAAAGTAAATTTATCCTACTAATGTAATCAATAAATGGAACACTGCATTGTTACCTCACATTCACAGCAGTAAATCAACTCAAATAATACGAAATTCATCAATCATCCGAATACAACAGTATTACTTCCTCCGTTACTTTTTAAATGCATCACTTTCTAAAAATAAAAGTTTCAATTAAGATGCATCAATTTCCTTTTTAATTAATAAATTCTCTCTATCTCTCCCATATTACATGAGCCCTCTTTATTTTTTTCTCTCTATCTCTCTCTACTCCAAAAATTGCCTAGTAGTCCATATTTTAAAAGTGATGCATCTAAAAATAACGGAGGAAGTATAACCAATTTATTTACTCTATGGATGTTCAAAGGTTCTCTTCATCTACCCAAAAAAAAAAGTCCCTCTTCAATCCCCAAAACAAAAGATGCTAAATGCAAATACATGCTAGGTTGGAAAGAGATAACTGAGAGATTATATTCACAGTTAATCAGTTCCAGGTTCATGACAATTTGACAAGTAGCAAAGAAGTCATATGAACCAATAATTAGACTCATTACACTTACAAATTATCCAGTATGTAATTAAACAGATAAAAAGATGACAAGGTAAAACAAAAGCTAGTAATTCATACTACACTACTTGAATAATGCACATAACTCGTGTATGTCCATTTCATCAAAATGCCATATCTATGATGTAATAGACAAGGACCCACTTATCGAGTTACCACCAGATTCCCCATTAGTCCGCCAGCAATCTCATAAAATTTGGCATCTGAAAACCCAGCCGCAAGAGCAAGCAGCTCCAATTCCTTTCCTACACCAAGAAAACTTTATGGACTGAATGAACTATCTGACGTCTTAAAACTTTTAGATAATAATTTAGTCAATCCTTATTTCTTCATTCTTAACAAACACAGAAAAAAGTAACAGAAGCATTACACAAAAACAAAAACCTTATACGACAACTTCAGAAAGATCTTAAGACTTGTAGAGAATGCCTACATGACGAAGCTATGGTGCATAAACTCAGGCTATTAGGCAAATGTAATGTGCTGACCTGTCAGATATTCCTGAATTGAGCTTTTCAGGTATCTGTACTCCTCAGCCAGACCATAGTTAGTAGCAACAGGAACAACAATGTTGTCAATCATCCATTCCTAGAAAACAAGCAAAGAAGAATTAGAAGAAAAATCGAACTTTATTCAACGTGCATTGTTATGTGTGCAATTGAAGCCATGAACTTCATATAATGCAACAAATATCATATATATTCATCATGGAAATTAAAATTTCATGCTTTTGTAGCTCATCTACTCCTATAAGCTAATGCAAAGGATTCCAGAGGAACCACAAGGCAGGTAATAACAGCAAAGCAGGGGCACAATTGCCTACTCTTATAACATTCGCTACATGCTATAGTCTTTCAAGTAATCACATACACTCTTCTTTACAAGAAACCAATTACGCTCAAATCAGTTGGAAGCAAAAATATCGCAGAACACGAAAGACAATAAAATTTAAAATATAGCTGATCGACACCACAAAAGCCAAACACAACAGAACTCGATTCTCGGCCTATAAAACAATAACCTGTACCTGGATCACACCAGTAATAGGCTCCGTGCTTTTATTGAAATCAAGGATTGAAGCCTTACACCCTGACAAATAAATTCACCATTTAGCTACTAAAAAAGTATGATATAATATCCATACATGATTAGGCAATTGAAGAAATCACAAAAACCTGGTTTAAGAACTCGAAAAATCTCTTCGACAGCTCTTTCTTTATCTGTTACGTTCCTCAATCCGTATCCCATAGTAATGGCATCAAAATTTGCGTCACTGAATGGTAAGTTAAGTGCATCACCTTCCAACCACCTGTGACGCATTTGATACAAAACTCAATTACCTCCTATAAAATTGTTATTACAAGAGGAATCCTCGAACAAACACCACCAGCTATAAAATTACCAGTGCTCACTCTATGTTCCTGTAGCAGAGAGTGGACCTTTCTTGCTGCCGCGATGAAGCAATTAACAATTGGTTGCTTGAAAAATCCAAGCCAATCACCTGTAAGTACATCCCTATTGTAACCACTTAGGAATCAAGGTAGGTACACTTTCAATCACAAAGACAAAGATAGAAAACCTGTCCATCAAGGCCAACTTTTTCGGACAAAAGAAACGCCAAATCCCCACTTCCGCAACATATGTCCAACACACTATCCCCCCTCTTTGCTCTGTTGGCAATATTGCAAATACAACAAACAATAGAAACATACGCTTTAAATTTTGTAAAATAATGTTATAACTTAAAAGTTTTAAATCCAATACCACATAACATCAGTTTGATGATTTCCTTTACATAATGTACTCATTTTTCACAAATTCACTTACAACAAAAAGAAATGGCATAACATCCCCCACCCCTCCTCCTTTGTACAATAAAAATTACACTTATCTATTTCTTTCATATTAGATTAACCTATTTCTAAGCGCATTTTAGCACTTTAAACGGAGGGAGTACATCATAAAAGAAAAAACATTACGAAGTATTTGTTAAGACAATTTGGAACACTATCATTTGGTGTGTTTCTAATTTGATGCATTCAAGGTAACATAACACCAACTGCTTAGCAGGCTAATATCATTCTGCTAAACAAACAATTTATTAATTCCAACATATTTTTCAAGGTTTCAACTAAAAAAACAGATAATTAGCTTAATTTATAAAACTGAGGTTAATAGCTTATATAACAAATTAATGGAGACAATTACCTACCTCTAAATCTAGTAATATTCAGATTATTCACCTCTCAATAATATAAATATTCAAGTAATTAGCATATGTTCAACGATAATATCATCATAATAATGAAATTGTAGAAATTTGGGCACATAATTAAACTTCAAATAATCAAAAACAAATTAAAATAAAAAATTACCCGCTCCAAGACACGGCCATGCGCTTCCAAACACGATGCTGCCCCAAGCTCAACAAATCATTCAACTGTAATTTTATAATTATTTATTAAGAAAAAAAATTCAGATTTAATCAATTAAAATTACTTTGGTAGATGAATTATCAAAAGAAGAAAATTAAAAAGATTAATTAAAGTGAAATATGAATGAATCAAAGAAAAAAGAGAAAATGCGTACGTTATCGTAAACAGGAGCAATGCGGCTAAAAAGCGCCTGGCGTTGATCGGAGCATCGAAGCTTCAATTTCCGGTGTCGGAAAACAGAATTTTCCGGCGAAAGGAGTGATGAACGGCAGTGTAAGAGTGGTGTCAGTTGTAGTGTTGGCATTTTGGGTTATCCTCTTTTTCACTCTCTCTCTCTCTTTCTTCCAGAACACAAGATAAAGTTCCGAATTTTTATTATTGGGCTTCATTTGGGCCGTTCTAGCATTAAGTTGGGGCAAATTATAAGATGCACCATATGTGAACCACTGATTAAAATATTATCTCTATTCTCTTTCCTCCTCTACTTTCCTAATTTTTGATTTTTCTCTCTTTTATTTTCTCTCTCCTCTATTTTTTCTCTCCTCTATTTTTCTCTCTATTTTATTTTTCTTTCTCTTGAATTCGTTCATCATCCTTTTAATTGAATTCTTTCATGTTGTTAATCACCATAGAGTGAATTTCTTCATTACAATAGATTAAGTTCAAATTTTGTTTTCTTCAACCTTCGATTTGAAGCTTTGTTAATGGAGTTTTACAATGAAGTAGTGAAGCTAAAATGGCGTCGTCGTCAAATAGAAGGTGGTTAAGACGATGGTGAGATTATTTTTCATGAGATTTCATTATCTAAATCACCATGGCTTGGTTTGAGTTTCGAATTATGTAGCTTTTATATTCTTCTGATTTTTGTTAGTGATAATTGTACATTTTGCTATGAACAGTTCTGAATTTGATTATATTTTAGTATTTTGGACATTTTAAGTTAAAAATGTGAACGTATGATACGTTTTCTGTAAACACATAACATGTATTTTTGGAATTTCGAACATCTTTATTATAATTCTGAACATGCGATAAATTACTTATGAACTTATTTTTGTTTTAAATCTATGTATTTTTAATTTTATTAAAAAATTTGGCATTCTCTACTTTATAATTTATAAATCTGAACATTTGGCATTCTGAGCAGTGTTTTCAAGTGTAGAAGTTTTTGAAGGGTGTTCAGTGGTTTGTGGTTCAGAAGTTTTTGTAGGGGGTTCAGAGGTTAATCTAGGGTGTTCAGTGGTTTGTGGTTGGGGTTCATAAGTTTAGGTTTTTGTAGGGTGTTAAGTGGTTTATGATTGGGGTTTAAAGGTTTTTGTAAGGGTTCAGAAATTTTTAAAGGGTGTTCAGTGGTTTGTGGTTGGTGTTCAAAAGTTTTGTAGGGGTTCAGATATTTTTGTATGGTGTTCAGTGGTTTGTGGTTGGGGTTCAGAAGTTTTTGGGGGTTCAGAGGTTTTTTAAAGGTGTTCAGTGGTTTGTGATTGTAGTTCAGAAGTTTTTGTAGGGGGTTCAGAGGTTTTTGAAGGGTGTTAAGTGGTTTATGATCACTAGTGGAAAAATCCTCATCCGTAACGGGCAAAAAAGGGTCATCCGTAACGGGCAGCGTCCGTTACGGATGGCCGTTATTATTCGTAACGGGCACCGTCCGTTACGAATAACTACTTATTCGTAACGGACGTTTAAAGTGCCCGTTACGAATAATGGTTATTCGTAACGGGCGTTTCAGGTGCCCGTTACGATTAACCCGTTATTCGTAACGGGCGTTTCATGTGCCCGTTACGATTAACTTGTTATTCATAATGGACATTTATTTTGCCCGTTACGAATAACGGGTTATTCGTAACGGGCATTGTATCTGCCCGTTACGAATAGTGTTTGATGCAATTAAAAAAAAAATCCAGCACGTGCTAGCACATGCTGGATCATTTTATCAAATAATGGGATAATTTTATTTTTTTTTTACACAAGTATAATACACAGATTATTTTTTTATTACACAAGTATAATACACAAATAATTTTTTAATTACACAAGTATAATACACATTTAATATACTATAAGCAAAAATATATTCAATATCACTGCAAAATACATCAACTTGCTCATATAATGTCGCAAGTTTCTTAACACTAAGACTAATAAAAGAGCAAAAACAAATCATAATTGTAATAAAAACAAGTTTTATCCCGACATTTGTGTTCTGAGACGTTGAGTCTTAAGCTCCCTTGTGTAGATATTATATGCTCCACCTACATTAAATAATTTCAACGAACCAAAATTAACATAATTGAAAAAAAAAATAATATCAAAATCCACAAGATCATTGAATCATAATTGAATCAGCCCCTCAAAAAAAATATATCAAAATTTAAAAAATAATTGAATTACATAAAATAAGCTGATTTATAAAAAAATCAAAATTTTTAAAAAATAAGCTGATTTCACCAAGGAAGGCTTCCTTAATACAAATCTCTAATCACTTACTTTGTGTTTTCAAAGAGCCCAATCTTGCTTAGCTTCAGTCTTGTTAGAGATTCTGCTTAAATTTGTTAAATCTCCAGATGGAACAGTAAACCAACTTTTTTTATACCAAAACCCTCTATCCAACCATATATATAAGTAGCTACAGAACACATTGTTAGATATGTAACCAATTTTCTTGCAGAAGGATGACAGACTATTGACAGTTACCAGTGAACATATTAGAGTCTCAAAACACGGTCAACACATGGAGATCAATACTTGATGAAGGCAATAAGGCGCTCAATTCGTGCAATTTAGAAACATCACGCATGCATACAAACTACAAAGAGAAGATAATAAATGCTTTGAAAACAGACATACCGATCTCCTATGTACTTTGCCCTCGTGAAGTAGCCCAAGAATAGTTCCTCAACAAGATCATGTTGCTTGTCGAGCCCTTGCTGGCCAGCATAATATATAAGCCTGTGACTATCCAAAGTGTTCCCCCTACATACATAAATCCCAAATGTTATGCCAAAATTATTTAGTAGAGTTGAAGATTAAAAGCTTATATAGTTATATATGATAATTCCTTACGTAAGCCCATCAATGTTGTATTCCAAACCAAGTCCTCTGAATACCTGCAACACAAATCGGCATGTGAGTTAAAGCCAAATGTAACTATAAATTGTCTTAATGAAATAAAAAAAAACGACTTAATAAATATTCTGCCATACATCTGTCATTCGCGCTATTATCTGTTCAGATCGCGCACCAAACTTCTGTCTGTAAAAATCCCTCTTGTTCATACCCTCTTTTGGGGCAGAGGGATTTAGGAAGAAAGGGTGCCACCTGATCTGCAATACAAACTGATGACTTAAACAAGCACGAAATAGAACACAACACGAGTATAAGTGATTTAAAAAGAATTGGGGGAAATTAGTAAAAGGGTATCAGGAAATAAACCTCAAAATCAAACTGATCTTTTGATACAAAAATAGCTTTGTCTAAATTTCTTTTGCCTACAAAGCACCATGGACAAACAGTGCCTGAACTGATATCAACTCTTATAAGCTTCTTCGCCGAAGCATTAGCAGCAGCCTCAGCAGCCATTAATCTACAGTTTATCTGCAGTTTTTTGAATCTTAAATCAAAATATGAAATGCAACAGCTTTTTCCACAATTTCACCAATTATGATTAAATGATTAATTCTAACATTCCTATTAACATAATCAACTTCAAAAGCAAGATAACATTAAGCATAAATTAGGTAGCAAAACGCCCAAACAATAAGCAATTTAAGCATGTGTTGCAAGTTTAAGGTAAATTGATCAAGACATCAAGCAAGTACATCAAATTAATCCCAAATAGTAAGTTCATAAACCCAAATTGCATAATTAAGCTTCGGAACTACGAACATTTGCGCATTACTTAAAGATCTAAGAAATCAGAAAGTTTTTCACCAATTTAAAGTCATAACTACCAAATCGCATCTCTTTTCCAAGAGAAATTCAAATTCGTAAACAACAAAACTAAATAGCCATTTTCAAAATTCAAATAAATTTACAGATCTACAAGATTTACACCACAAAATCCTCATATCATTGAAATAAACAATATAAAATCACAAATCCTAAAATCAACACTAAGAATCAAACACCTAGATGAAAATTCAGAAAGGACTCAAATTAGAGAGCTAAAAATAATTGAGGAGATTAAAATACAAAATGATGATAGAATTGAAATAAAATTAGAAACTTTAGATCTAAAAAAAGACAATAATCATCCTGAATTTGCAAAAATTCAGCACAAAATATCCCAAAAATCCAGTACTAAGAAACTTAAATCAATTAAAAACAACATAAATTTCAAAAAATAAAGTTGAATCAACTCAGACAATCATCATTTACCACATTCAAACTGATAAATCTTCAAACTTTATATTCGATGATTACAAAGAGAAAAATCTTACCTAGCATCGATTCGTTCAACGACTTAGATCTAAAGAGGAAGAGTTCCGTCACCGCCGGTTACACCTCCGCCCAAAAACGACGCCGCTTGGGAGCTCTTGTATGAAGTAGCCGGTAAAGTTGCTCGTCTCAAGATCGATGAACGCAATCGCTGCTTAAGTAAACCACCAAAACAATAACCAACAGAATGACGGAGAAAGAGGAGAGGAGAGGAGAGGAGAGAGAAGAGAGAAAGGTGAATGACGGAGAGAGAGAGGAGATGAGAGGAGAGAGAGAGAGGTGAATGACGGAAAGGAGGGCGTAAGGGACTAATGAGAGAGAGGGGGAGTGAAACCCTAAAAAGCCAAGTATTGGGCTCTCCTCTCATAAGTTGGGCTTAGTTTGGTCATTTACGTGTAATTTAGTATTCGTAACGGGCAAAGCTTTGCCCGTTACAAATAGCCTGTTACGAATGAGAAATTTTCCACTAGTGGATTGGAGTTCAAAGGTTTGTAAGGGTTCCGATCAGAAGTTTTTGAAGGGTGTTCAGTGGTTTGTGGTTGGTGTTCAGAAGTTTTGTAGGGAGTTCGGAGATTTTTGTAGGGAGTTCAGATATTTTTGTAGGGTGTTCAGTGAATTGTGGTTGGGGTTCAGAAATTTTTGGGGGTTTCAGAAATTTTTGGGGGTTCAGAGGTTTTTGGGGGTTCAGAGGTTTTTGAAGGGTGTTCAATGGTTTGTGATTGGGGTTCAGAAGTTTTTATAGGGGGTTCAGAGGTTTTTGAAGGGTGTTCAGTGTTTTATGGTTGGGGTTCAAAAGTTTTTTTTGGGGGTTAAGAGGTTTTTGTAGAGTGTTCAGTGGTTTGTGGTTGTGGTTCAGAAGTTTTTGAGGGGGTTGAGAGGTTTTTGTAGGGTGTTCAGAAGTTTTTGAAAGGTGTTCAGTGGTTTGTGGTTGGGGTTCAAAAGTTTTGTAGGGGGTTCAGAGGTTTTCGTAGGGTGTTCAGTGGTTTGTAATTGGGGTTCAGAAGTTTTTAACAATTGGTTTTTTCTTAGATACATCATCGAATTTCTTCTTTTTTTTGGTGTTCTGATGTTGAACATTTGACTAATTGTTCAATTTAAACAAATTGCGAACTTAAATAATAAATTACTTAACATCTTTATCCTCTTCAGTAGGAGCAGATAATTTTGATTTTCAACCAAAAAAAAAATTAAAAAAATTTATTTTAGTCAAAAAGATAATTATATAGTAGAATATAGTTTCAATTTTACAATTTGTTGAATTATATTAGCAAATTTATTTAACATAAATGTAGGAAAATAAAAAAAAGTTAAGTATTGTTTATTTTTTTGAAGGTGTTTTCGTGTGTTTTTTGTCTTTTGTCATGGTACATTGCAGTTTGTAGAGAGGGAAAATGGTGATAGGAGAGAGAAAATACAAAAGAATTCATTGAGGAAGGTTTTTAATTTATGAGAGGACGGAGAGAGAAAATTTTTAAAATGAAACAAAAATAGATATGACATTTTTTTTGAACTTAAATAAATTTGACAGTTGGAGAAAGAGGAACTATTATTATAAAAAATAAAATTAAAAAAAAAAAACCACTTCGTGGGCTTCTTTCGTTTGGGCTTCTTGTGTTGGGTGTGGATTGGGCCAGGTGCACCTATTTCTTGGTGCACCATGGTGCACATAATACTAATTGTTAAGTTGGGTTTTTGGGAAAAAAATATTTCAGATCTCAAGCCCAATCATCTAGCCAGTTTAATGATTGGGCCCTAGTAGGTATACTCAAGTTATTGTTCAACTGATCCATTAAGTTGTGTTAGTAGATGACTAGATGCCTTTTGTAGTATTACTTTCGTTTTTTAAAGTTAGACACGTTCTGTTTTTAGTATTATTCACACACTTTTATTTGATTATAATTTGTAACTACGGTAGTTAAAGATATCAATAGTTAAATTTGTGCATTGACAAACATAACTAAAGAAACGTGCACTAGTAGAAAAATGTACATTTGCGTCGCCATATTTGCGTCACTCATTCTAAGGAGCGAAGCAAACATTTATTTTTACCATCCTTTTAAGTTATTTGCGTCGCATGTTATTCAAGAAGCGACGCAAAACTCAAGTGCATTTCAGCTTTCTCTCATTTGCGTCGCTCTTATTTATTAAAGCGACGCAATTAATAAACTTATTTGCATCACTCATTTGTTAACAAGCGACGCAAATAAGTGATTAAGTAATTTGCGTCACGCTTTTACTACATGAGCGACGCATATGAGCTGTGTACAATATCATAAACAAGGTTATTTGCGTCGCTTTTTTATAATAAAGTGACGCAAATAACTCTTTTGGCTTTAGGTTTTCTGCGTTTTTTTACCTTAGTTTTTCATCACATACGCCTACATTCACTAAACAAAAAGAAAAAAAACAAGAGTTCTTCAATTCCAGTGAATTGCTACAGCAAAACACCCACAAATTCGTCTCTGAAATCCAACAAATTAGGCCAAAAAACTGCGATTCCCCAGCAAATTTAACATCTAAATTAAAATTGCAGTCAAGTTGAAGCAAATCCGAGCAATTTCGAGCAAAAATTTAGACCAAAAACCCTAAGAAATTCGAACCTTTAAACCCAGAAAAATTTATTGTTTCCGACCAAAAATCCCCCATTTCGAGCAAAAAATCAACTCAAAAGCATACGAATTCGAACCCTAGAAACCCCAAAAAATTCAATTTCGGTCTTCAAGTTCGATTGGAGGATTTCGAGGGGGGATTTCTTGGGTTTTTGGCAGCACGCAATATACCCTAAGAAATTCGTCCCATTTCAGTCATAAATAATTTTTGTTCTAATTTCAGTCAAGAAATTACAGCAACAATAGTTTCAGTCAAGAAATTACAGCAACAATAATTGTTCGAATTACGTCTTTTTCTGGGTTTAAGGGTTCGAAATCCCCCATTTCAGTCATAAATAGAAATTGTTCGAATTTCAGTCAAGAAATTACAGCAACAATAATTCGAGGGGGGATTTCGGCTTGACATTGTTGAATTTGTGAAGTCAATTTCACCTAAGGTAAGATTGCTTCTATTTATGTTCATTCTTTTCATGGTAGATAGAATGTAGCATTTAACTTGAACAATGACTTAGTTTAATTTCAGGTTTAGTGTTAGTTCATTAATTAGAAAATATATATGGCAGATTTTAGTTGAATATATAACTGGTTGCATCTTTGAGCTGCTGATTTTTGTGCTGCTGGTTTGCAATATATTACTGATTTCAAATATATAACTGAAATCGAGTGCATAGTATGACTATATGAGCGGTTTTGCAAAAATAGATAAGCCACGTATTGTCGATCTTCATCCTGGCCATTAAATTCAGTAACATTGACCCTTGTTTTTCAACTGTCTTATCTTTAATTTGCTGTAAAAATGCTGCTAAATAAATTACAAAATACATGTAAGACTTGCACTCGTTTAGTTGGAAGTCAGTGTTTACATATATGTTATTTAGTTGGAAGTCAGTGTTTACATATATGTTATTGGGTCTCTTATTTAGTTGGAAGTCAGTGTTTACATATATGTTAGAAGAGTGTTTTTTGAGGTTTTCTGTGGACTGATACTATGAAATCTTGTTGCCTGACCATTGTAATTGTATTAGCTTTGTTGTGCTGTTGATTGAAAAGAGAGATGAAGAAGGGCAATTACAAGTACTATCAGCTGCACTTGAGGTAAAATACTAAAATCCTCTGGTTCCTTTCAACTGCCCTTTGTATTAAGTTTCTGTCTTATGTGTTGATGCAATTAAAACTATAGCAATCTTATAATTCTTGCTCAGATTCAACTGTTCAATGGGATCATTTTGCATTTATGTTTGAGAATGTAGGAATATATTAATAAATTTTGATTGTATACAGTGGCCAACAATTACTAAATCTGTTTGGAAAACTTAAAAGATAATTTAAAATCGAGGAGTATTTGCGATGCTTATGAATTGAGCTTCAAATTGTTTAAGTATAATAATGCAGAAGTGCTACTTTTATTTGCTGGGTAAAAAGTTTGATTTATTCTCTGGTTGCAGATTGCTGAAGCAGAGAGTTTTGATCTAGATTCAAAATTTCGTGCCCTGGTTGCTATTGGATCATTGGTATGTTGTCTTCTTATATCTGTTGTGTTACGAGAATGCCACAACCCACTGGGTAATGACAAGAGATACTTTCAAGTATAAAGAGGCTGTTTTTGCAATTGTTTACTATACCGACAGCTCTTTGTGGAGCTTCTGGAGGGGTGATTGCCATACAGTTTTGCTGTGCAAGTCTTTGGATGTTTGTATGGTCTTTTGAGTTTCTTGTTTTCAAACTATCTTGTCTGCTTATTTAATACGGAGTACCAAGTACTTTTCTGATTAGTATAAGATCTAAATACCTGCGGATGGCTTAACACTCGTTTCAGGTCTTCAAGTTTTACACCATGATTGGCTAATAAGCAATGCCGAATAACAACTTTTATGTCACATGGCAGATTAAGTTGAATCAACTATGTTGGTTTAATATATGTAATTTTTTATGGCAGATTCTTAATTATGCGGAAGTGAATTCCACAAGTTGCTCGAGGTTCTGGTTGTGGACAAACGATTAAGGCGGTAGTACGCATACGAGATTGTCTTCACTTGTGGTATATATACGAGGTTCTGGTGTGTAAAGGTAATATATATGTTATTTGTTTCAAATGTGTAGTGCTTTTCGAAGTTTTAAAGCATTAAGTGGACAATCTAGGGGAAGTAAATTGACATGGCATTTGGGACAGGTTACCTTAATTTCTTACCCTAACTTTTAGTTTCTTAATAATTTAAGTATAGCAATTTAATTCAACTTATAAATATATTACATGTAGTGTCCTCAACAATTGGGTGGACGTGAGTGTGGCTACTACGTCATGCGTTATATGTACGAAATACTTGAACATCACCATAGCAATGAGGATCTTATTCAGGTATGAGTTGTCAAATATTTCATTTTTGTTTGATAAATACAATTTGTTGTTAGCTACAATCTTGAATTAAAACTTTCCTCTTGTATATTTGTTGTGTTGATAGGATTTTTCAAGAACTACACCGTACACCGAGGAGGAGATAAATGAGATTCGAGATATTTGGGCAGAGTATTTTATATGTAATGTTGAACTTTAGATTTACACTTAGCGCATGTTGGACTCTTGTTTTGGATTATAGGCTTGAAATGAATGAATTTGGTTAATTGGTGTTGGGATGATGAGTATAATGTCTATGATATTGAGATGTAATTTATTGGACAGGTTGTTAATATAATGTCGTCATTCCCAATTTTATGGGTAGGCCAAATTACAAAGGAGACTCTGCCGAAATTTACATTTGCATTATTCAATAATATTGCATTTTAATTTCAATTATATTAGCGTTAGCATATTACTTTATACCACTAGTAAGGAAAACAGGTACTACAAACATATACAAGGTAATTATTATAATTAAAAAAAAAAATCACCTCATTTGCGTCACTCATTAAACAAACAAGTGACGCAAATACAACAATTTTGTAGTGTCTACTCAGTCATTTGCATCACTCCTATATAAACAAGTGACGCAAATAACAAATAAGAATTTTATCAGAAGAGTCATTTGCGTCGCTCTTTTATAGAGGATTGACGCAAATAACAAAAAAGAAGTTTATCAGAAGAGTCATTTGCGTCGCTCCTTTATAAAGGAGTGACGCAAATAAGAGTCATTTGCGTCGCTCCTTTATAAAGGAGCGACGCAAATAACAAAAAAGAAGTTTATCAGAAGAGTCATTTGCGTCGCTCCTTTTGCGTCGCTCCTTTATAAAGGAGCGACGCAAATGACTCTTATTTGCGTCGCGAGCAGTTGCGTCGCTCATAGAAGCGACGCAAATACACTATAAATGAGCGACGCAAATGAGCCTTTTTCTACTAGTGGTGTCAACTAAAAAAAACGGAGGAAATACTTAATTTTTAAAATTAAATCTCATCTACTTGTATATTATGTGTGACTCTCTCAACGACAAATAAAATTATGTTACCGCTACCGCTTATACTGTTAATCTATTATACAATTTAATTGAGCTCAATTATCTTAACAAACAATCTCATCCATTTGATGGATGTTAGATATTCTATCAAATATAGATTACAAATAAGAGAAATATTATGTACAAATTCTCTCCTCTCTCTTCTAGGGTTTTAGTTTTTTTGGCCGTTTAGGCCGGAAATAGACTAATTTCTTCGGAGATTAGACTATTTTTGACCCTTTTTCGTTAATTCAATTTAGTTTTTTGTTTTGTTTTGTTCTTTCCATCCGTGAGAGTCTGTCCCAATTTTATGGGGTTTTTCCAAATTTCTGGGATTTTGATCCATGGATGGAAATTTTATTTTTAGGGTTCTTATAATAATTGGGAAGGTGATTTGGATTCCTATGGGTCTGGGATTTGTTATCAACTGGTCGAACAAAACATCAGCACGGATTGTGGAGATCTCAACTTGGAAAGATGCAAATACATCGAAAACCATTTCTCGCGTCAAGCTTGAAGCAGTGGAGTATGAGCTATGCCAAATTTGCAAATTAGTTATAATTCCGATTGTAAAAGTTATGATATTTTTTTCTAAATCTGTGGTTTACATATCATTATTATTGTTGCCGTATGGCTATTATTTAATAATGATATTATTGCTTCCCGTTCAAAAAAAAAATATTATGTACAAATTAATAAAGTAAATAAGTTTGTGTATTTTGTCTCTGGGATTATGTTACTACTGTACATCTCAACCACCAAGGCTGCTATTAGAATTGAACATGGTACCTTCATATCTTGATTGAGTGTTAGATCACATGTAATGGAAACCAACACATTTATTATCAATAATGAAGTAGTAATCACCATAATAATTCATAATCTGAGAATCAAGGTTGGCGTAATTGGTTGGAGGAACGGAAGCCCTCCTTCCACCCTCTTAAGAGAGGATCGATGGCAAATTGGATCCCCAATTTCCTCCCAACTTACAAGTTAAGGATTGCTCGCTCCTTACCCAAAAAAAGAAATTAATAATTCATACCTTAAGTTATTAGTGCTAGCTAGCAATTTTTTTATTCTTTTTTAATCTCTTTTTTTTTTTTTTTTTTTTGAGGAAGCCCCGGTTACTCAAAATGATAAACGTTTTTTGTTCATCAAATGGCAAAGAAGTAAATAAGTTGCCTCGTTTTCCATAAATTGTATTTTTATAATATATTTTCTCTGACTTGCTGGCATTTATGAGTCTTTGTAACTACAAAGTTAACGTGACGTTAACTTCTAAAGCAACATCTCTTCTTCCTCCTTTATCCTCTTCCTCTTTCACCTACTCACTAGCTCACAGCTCCTCCATTTACTTTCACCATTTGTAGCTCGTGAACACCAAACCACTTTCACCACCATATTATCGACGGATTTGCCGCCGATCTAAATGAAAACCCTAATTGAAAAGGGTGAAAAGAATGGTATGGTTAACCCTCAGTGGAAAGGTTCGAATTCTCTAGAAATTGCACCACTCCAATGATTTGAGTTCTCAAGTAGTTGTGGCCCACCTCCAATTGTCTTCTATTGTGGATGGTAACTCAACTCGTATGAAGTAAAGAAGAGAGAGAAATTAGAGGAGGAGAGAGGAGAAAGAAATTAAAAGGAAGAGAGAGAAATATTTGACAAATTTTACCTAACGTCGTCGTCAACTAACAACGTTCATCTTTAATGACACTATTGTCCTTACTTTTTCAGATGAAAGTACAACTTTGCCCCTTGATAAACAACTCACGTTTCTCATTCTGATAAACTTGAATTTGGTCCTTTTTTTTTTTTTATGAAAGGTGTATATAGTTATATACTTACTTTAATGATATAATATAGTTAGTTTATGACAAATTTATTAGATAGTACTCCATAATATTATAATTATGATTTGGTTATTAATTGGGTGAGCCCAATTACTCATTAAGTCTATCGGTAACAAAATTTGTTACTCAAATGGCATAAAGTGTAATTAAGTGTAAATTTGATAATATTTTATTATATTTGTTGCTGACTCATCCTTCTTCCTTCCTTCCCATCACCACAACCACCACACCATCATCACAGCCACCATCTTTCCTCTGTTGTCCTTTCTAACAACCGTCGATCTCCACCATCATTCTTTCTCACAGTCGCCGATCTCCACCATCTTCTTCGTCCTTTCTCACTGCCACCATCTCCTTTGTCATTTCTCCACCCACCTCCCCACTCTCCACCCACATCGAAACAAAATGAAAATCCTATGAATGAAGGGTGAAATTAAGGGCATGGTCAACACTAAAGGGAAGGGGTGACCATGTCCTCCATTGAAGCTCCTTCAATTGAGCTTACTTTTCGGAGATGGGTCGAAAGTGATGAAAGAAGTTATGTTCAGCAGCGACGAAGTGACAAAAATTCTAATGGTTAAAGAGAGTTTCAACAAGTTTAAGCAAGTCTAATAAAGTCTAATTAAGAACAAGTCCAGCAAGGCACAATCCAGTGTAACAATAAGGTTACATAGGTTCAGTTCATAATTTCATATGAGCTCATAAGAAGATATAAAACATTCACAATCTAGTGTAATAATAAAATTACATAGGTTCAGTTCATATGAGCTCATAATCAAATACCTATCCGTTTTTTAGTAGTTGATACGTTTTGACTTAGCACTGTTTGCACATGTCCTTTTGACCATGCTTTGTGATTTATATATGATGAAAAATATAGTCAAGTGAGATCTTGTTAGATTCGTCACAATGTATATATTTTTAAAATATCAACTTTTTATAATTTTTGCTTATCGGGAATTAAAGATATTAATGCAATGATTGAATTTGTGCATTGACAAACGTGACTAAAGAAACGTATCAGCTAAAAAGAAACGGAGGAAGTATAATACATTCTATAATGAAGGAGGGGGGATACAAACTTACAAAGTATAAAGGAACGTTTGTGTTTGGTATAAATATTGAAAATAAAATGACCATTTTCATTAACCCTAAAAGAAAGCAATACAAACTTTCATTTGTTTTCTTTTACCATGGAAAAGAATCACTTTAATTAGGCCCCGTTCACTTCACCTTATATTTGCTGAACTTAAATTATTTTTGTTGAACTGAAATTAATTTTATTAAACTAAAATTATTTTTACTGAACCGAAATTATTTTTGCTTAACTGAAATTAATATTAATGATTTTCTATTATATTTCTTCTTTAAATTTACTGATTTTCACTGAACTGAAATTATATTTACTGAACTGAAATTATTTTTGTTGAATTGAACTTATTTTTACTGAACTGAAATTAATCTTACTTAACTGAAATTATTTTTATTGAATATTAATTTTTTAAGGTGAAGTAAACAGGGCCTTAAAAGAGGTGTAAAATTGATGAAAATCATTATTGCTGCTAACTCGCTAAATAATGATAATTGATATCCAATCATTCTAACAAAACCTTCAATATTGATTTAATTGAATTTATTTCCAACCAAGAAAACACCATTACTAAACATGAACTAAGTTGGAAGTGGCCTCCAAATACTAAACAAATAAACAATGATTCAAAAGTGACATTTTTGTCATGTTCTTTAAAGTTTAGTGAGTATACTATAATGTGATAGATAATAGCCCTATTAAGAAATCTTTAAAATTATTCTTATGTGATAATCACTTCACATTAAATTAAATAATTAGATTAAACTATCACTTCAACACCCTTATTTGGCATACTATATATGGGATCCATCTGTAGTAAGCCATTATTTTCCGGAAGTCAAAATGTGGTAAGTGTCAAAGATGCTTTGACCAGAATTTTCCAGATTGAGAAAATGGAATTAAATAATTTTAAATAAAATAATTCAATTCTATGTTTGGTGATAACAACTGTGCTGGATTGGGCTTACAATCAGAATCGTGTCGGCCATAACCTAAAGTTTTTAATTGTAATAAAGTCTTTTTCTTAATTTTATTCGATTTGTATATTCCTCTCCCTCTCTAAATTAGTGACCATAATATTAGTAAATAAATTAATTATATCTTGTGAGCCTCACGTCTTAGTTATTGAGTGTTTGACTAGCTAATGAACATTCCCTACATAAAAAATATAATGCAAAACGGAAATAGAAATGTAGAATGGATCAAATAGTCATTAATATGTGTATTTAACTTTAACATTATAACATCACCCAATTTTAAAGCTATTGGGCCTATGAATAAAGGAAAAAGATATATGCAGCCCTTTGCTACATATAAGAAGCTAAAAGTGAAAAGAATTGACAATAAATATACAATTATTACACTGATTTATTCGTGAATTGCTGATAAATTCCCAATTTAATACTAAAAAAGGAAAGACATTAAATGCTTATATTGAGGGCCTTTTATGTTTAGCTTAATTCCAGTTCGGTTCAGCTTTAATCAGTTTATTTCAATTCAGTTCCTAATTTTCTTATTTCATAAACAATTCATTTTAGCTCTATTCAGTTCAGTTTAGCCCCTATCAGTTCACTTCAGTTGTTTTCAGTAAATCGAAAGAGGCCTTGAGTGAAAATAAAATGCTTGTACAAATACTTGAACCTAAAACTTTTAGCACAAACTTCCACACTGTATCCCTAAAGTAAATCCACTGCCACTATTATAAAGCTCATTTGATACTAGTATTATTTATTGTATTAAAATTATATTTAACCTATAAATTTACACTTTTACCTAAATAAATAAATAATCAGTTTTTTGGTGGGGTCGGTGCAACTTAGGCCCCTTAATAGATCCGCCAATGGTGAGTATTGAAATTTGTATTTGACATTGAAGAAAAAGAGAACTTTGTGTCCATTCTATAACACTAAGAGCTACTCCTTGAAATTTGTGTCTATTGTCATGTGGTTCTAAGGTGGAAAGTCCTTGGACTTGTCCTTACCTTATAAAAAGTAGGAAATTGTGCTTATGAATAGCGCACGAATGCATATGCCCTTCAAAATGTTTGTTTACGTTCTTACCCCCGTGTATAATTGCTTACATTTATGTCCTTCCACGTGTACAAATATAATAATGAGTGTTGAGCTTTTCCTCTCCTTATATTTATGCACTTTTATATTATTTATTTATTGGTAAATATATTATAGGTAAATTTAAAGTTCAACTATATTAATTAGATATTACATTGTTGAATAATTGCATAGATTTTCTTGAAAAAAAAGTTGTAAACAACTGAAAAAGTCGTGCATGAAAAATGAAAAGTTTAAACACAACCCAATATATATACACATTCCATTAATTTATCAAACTATTTACTCTAAAACCCAATGTCGTGAAGTGTTTAAACACAACCCAATAAAAACATTAAGAAAAGACAACCACTCCGCGCGCACGCGTTAGCTGCCCTAGTAAAGTAAAAACTTATGACGAATGCGGCCCAATCCAGTTATTGTAATCACATCAAAATAACATTAAATGATCATTCTTTAGTTGGTATTTTAGAGATCAGAACATCATGCATGTTCATAAACTTGTGATTTAATGAACCTTGAGTAATGATTAAAATCTTGTTCGTAGGTTAAAAGCAATTGATAAATAGAGGTTAGAGTTTACCATAATCGAGCTAGTTTGAAGTTGACATTACTTGCAATCTCTATGTATTTTGCATTTTCTCTATCTTTTAATCGATGATCAGTGGCGGATCCGGGATTTTTGAACTGCTGAATCACCATCAATAATTGATCACTTGTTTCAATCCAAAAATTATATATATATATATATATATATATATATATATATATATATATATATATATATATATATATATATATATATATATATATATATATATATTTCACCAAAATGATTTCAATCCAAAAATAGGACATAAAAATCCATACTACAATAGTACTTAAAAATTCAATCTTACAAGTCGAAAGTACGTATTCCAAATAAATAACATGTTACAAACAATTGTACTATAAAATTATTACATTAAATTAACTTTATGATTTTTTACTTAATTGATAATCTTTGTGGGAAAATATTAAAATTGGTTGCATAAATATAGTATAAATTAAATTAGAAACAAGAATTATAAAAAAAATATACAGAGTACGAAAAAAAATAGTGAATAACTTAAGAGACCTGTTATTTAATATAACAAGATCTTTATTGAAAAAAGAAAGCAGCGCAACAAATACTTCAATGTCAGCAGAAAAGAGACATGTTATCTAAATAACAGGTCTTTTTGATATTTAAATAAAAAATCTGACCCAGTGCTTACTCGTGTGGGCAGCAGCAATAGCAACAGCAAAGAGACCGCCTATATATAATAGGCAGTCTCTTTGATATTTTTTTTTTTTAAAAAAAATAATTTTTTTTTTCTGGTGAGTCACATGTGCTCACCATGCACATGAATAGATCCGCCCCTGTCGATGATGCAAAGTGTAAATTATACAAAGATTATATGTTCTATGTCTATTTCTTCTGAAGTGTAGCTTTTAACTCTTTTATTATACTCGGTGACGGTTCATGATCGAAAATATTAAAGGGGTTTGAATATGAATATTTTACCTCTCACTCAAAATAATCACCATGTTCTAATCTTTTAATAGATAAATTAACATTATTAAGTTTAATAGTTAATAAATTACAATAACGTACCAGGGGTCGGGCCCCAAATAGCACCTGTGGAAGGTTTCCCTCTTAAAATACTAAATGAGTCTTAACTTATCCAATTTGTTGAAGCTTAAAGGTTTTGATGACGATGAACTTAAACTAAAGCAAACTCAACTAATAAAGGTTTTTAAGTGTTTAACTAGTACAGGTAAAGTTGACCTTGGAGATGGAAAAGTAACTTGGACTATGAAGACGTGAAGAGACCTTTAATGAAAAGTCAAACAATATAGATGAAGAAGAGTTCTCTAACAAGAATTGAGTTCCTTAACATGAATGTTCCCTAACAGGAGCTTGGAAGATGCAAGCTGAGGACAGTAAGTTCCGGAAGGAACTTAGTCTGCGAAGTTCTAGTTGAGGACCGGAGATCGAGTGACAGCAGGAACTTGTTCCTAATCTGCGTGGAGCCCAAGTAATTCAAGATTACAGAAACGCGGCACAACAATAATATTTTAGTTAAGATTTTATCTTCTAGATTTATTGTTAAATATGTTAAGTAGATATGCATGAAATCTATTAGAAGCTTGATAAGATAATTGGCAAATAAGATAAAATTGGAAAAGATAAAAAGCTAGATTTTAGGAAAAGATTTTATTTAAGTTTGTTTCTTAAAATCGGTTTTGTTAAAAAGATATAATTCTTTATATCTTTCTTTATCTTCTGAAAAAAAAATTTCTCAAAATATGTTTTACTTAAACCGTGTTCTTGAGATAAGGAAAGTTAACTTTTATCTTATAGAAAACCCTATTTTCTATACGAGTTATACTTGTATAAATAGTAGAGATTTGATCTCATTAGGTTTTTGTGAGTTTTGCGTGAAGAAATCTTTGAGCTTAATTCGTGTAAGTTTGTCAAGATTTAATCTTGTCATATTAGTTTCGGATTTCGTGCATTGCTTGCCTAACATATTCTAGGTGTTATATTTTCTGTAATTGGTCGGGTTATTGGGTGTGAGTGTATGAAATTTATATTGCATACAGGTGAGATAGCTTTGAGTGCAAAAGTTGTGATTGTACTGTGAGAGTACGAGTGAATTCAAGTTAGGAACTTGAATTGGGTAGGATATAGTCCTACTGTGCAGCAAGTTCTAGTTGGAACTTGTGAGTAAAGGTCTGTCTTATAATAGATTTGTAACTTGGTATTTGCCCTATTATAGTGGATTGGTTTTTGTGTTGAAATACCTTAAAAGGGTCGAGGTTTTACTTCTAGTTGGGCCCTGAAAGGTTTCCTCATAAAATCTTGTGTGCATTGCAAAGTTCCTTTTATGTTCTGTTTTATAATTTGCAAAAGTAGTCATTAGGAACTCAACTACAATTCACCCCCCTCTTGTAGTGTTTGTTTCAACTAACATAATTGGTAAAAGTCAATTGTATTATTAGCTTATTTGGGTTTTTCTATGGTACTATTATTATTTATCTACTCACTAATAATTGGGAGTACATATGCGCATTTGGGTTAGAGAGAGATAGAGAGAAAGAAAAATGGTTGAGAATTATTAAAAAGAGAAAGAGAAAAAGTATTGAAAATTGGTGTTAAAAGTCACCAATAGTACAAAAATAGAAAAATAAAGGGGAACAACTCATCAAAAACAAGGAAATACTATTAGACATATAATAATCCAAGATATACTTCATCCGTTCTTTACTTATAGATAATTAAAGTTATTGGTGGTTAAAGTTGTGCATTGGCAAATGTGATAAAAGAAACAGATCGAGTAATAAAGAACGGAGGAAGTATAAAAACAGGTCAAGTAATAAAGAACGGAGGAAGTATAAAAACAGGTCAAGTAATAAAGAACGGAGGAAGTATAAGGGTACGGTGGCATACTCTTCGCATGACAACCCTTGAGAGTAGAGTAGAGGGAGGAGATAAGGGATTTCTCCAGCTCCCATAGAAATGTAGTTGGTGGATCTTGAACTTGTGATCTCAAAGTCACAAAGTGAGTTTCCCACCAACTCTACCAAGTTTGCTTAATATATACTTTGTATATAAAATGTATATGGTATCTAATTAGGATAGTATTTTAGAGAAGAAGTATGGGCACATGGGGCCTATGTGCCAATAAAACAAATATGATGACATTTTTGTGAATAATAGGAACACGAGGAAAACAATGGTGGAAAATTTAATGACAAAAAATATTATTACATGCATAATTATACATTAAATGTACCATTGTCCCATTAAGAGAGAGAAAAAACAATAAAAACCCCATATTGTCCTTCGATGTGCATGTGGAACAGTGGAACACATAGGCCCTATGCGTCTAGATGCACTCTATTTGAAATTGGGAAAACTCTAGGCGCATAGTCCCTATGTATTAAGGATGCAAATAGGATGACATTTTTGTAAATAATGGGAATCTGAATGTGAAAAATATGATGACAAAAAGTACCACTATATGCATAATAGTACATAAAAAATACTATTCAAATAACTTATACTTTAATGGTACATTAATACATTATACATGTTTAGTAGTACACAAAAATGTACCACTATACTAAAATAAAAGAGAAAATGTACCACCGAATTCCAAATTGTCTTCCTATGTGCATGCTAAATACATAGGCCCTATGCGTCTAGATGCACTCTTAAAATTGGCAGTGGAACAATGTGACATCAAATCCCACGAGAGAGCTCCGAAGTGAATTCTCCTACTTTTGCAACCATTCCCGAAGAGTTTTGCACTTTTGCCACTAATATAAGACGAGTTGACATAAGAGAGATTTTGGTTTGATAATGCTTTCTTTAAAAATACTACGTAGTAAACATTGCCAATTTAATAAGGGCAAAGAGAGTAGAATTGTCATTCATTGTTCTCTAGTAATTGATTTGAGATGGTCAATAGCTACCGCTGCTGCTTAGTCGCTTAGTGCTTTCAGTGCACGTCCATATAAAATACGGAATATAGTGGTGGGATTGATATTTACTGGCTAACTTAATTGATATTTGCATTTTTAATATTTACTGGCTAATAATTAATTTAATTTACATTTCAATTTTAACGTAAGTGTTGGGTAAAATATTGATGAATGATGATGTTCAATGATGATGCCACTCAAAGAAAAAGAGGGGGGGGGGGGCTTTAATTCAATCTGGCAAATCTGAATTTTAATTTTCAAAAAAAAAACCCCTTGTTAGGTTGACAAACAAATTTGTGGGAATTTTGATTTTCTAGGAAATGAATTTATGCATGCTTGTTTGGTTGACAATAATGTAGGAATTTGAACTTCTTAGAAAGTTCTATTTCCCACAAAATAGAGGAATTGAAGAATTTTTGGGAAGAAGGGTGATTGAATTGTACTTTGAGATTAAACTAGTGTCCAAATAGGCAAAATTTGTCATTCCTTCCATGAAATGTGAGCAATTGGTTTGAGGTTTTTCTAATTAGTTAAATTTGTACCTTGTAGTTAAATGTCCCAGGTTAAGTTTTGTATTATCACTCCATTTACAAGTGTAGATTTCATTTCAAGCCCTAAGTTGGCGAAAATCTAAAAAATCCGCTAAAGATGGATCATATACTTTTTTTCAAAAAAATAAAAATATAATTGCACTATAGGTGGTTTCATGCTTGTTAAGGTGCGTTCTATTAATCTGATTTTTACTTATTTGAACTAATATGATCTTATCTGAACTTATTAGCCTTTAATATAACTTATCTATAACTTTATACTAAAAGCGAAACCAGGAATGACATATGTCATCTCCTGGTTAAAAATTTTCCCTCCAAAAGTTTTTTTTTTTTTTTAAATTTTTATTTTTTTTGGCCAAAGCTTCTTAGAGAAGTTTTTAATACAAACTATGCAATAATATTTCATTTCCTATTTGATAAGTTTATTCTATTTGTACACATTCAAACAAAGATATTCCTTATTTTTTTTTATACAATAATATGTACTCTGTAATAATAGTTTGCTATCTATAACTTTGTAATGTAATTCATAGTTATTTTTTATTAGCCGTGCATATATTATTCTCTCTGTTTTCTTTAGTGTGATAAAAATTTTTATTTATTTTTTTTTTTTTGTAATTACAGAACTTTCATCCTATTTTGCAATTAGGTTTAATTTTTTATAATCAAATAATAGGGTTAAACTAATGATAAGTATTAAGTATTAAAAATTACCGTGCATGGCACGGGACTTAACCTAGTTTTAGTTAAAATTGAACTTGGGTAGCTCTGATTAACCCTTATAATAACTTATCTGAATTTATCTTATTTAAACTTATTAACTCTGATCACAACTTATTTTTCCTAAAATAAGTAGAAACAAAGTGAACAGAACAGGGCCTTAATGCATTATTATGACTATTAAAATCTTTATAATTATACTTTTGTAAAAATTACCCCATCCGTCTCATACTACATGAGACGTTGGACTTTTTTTCACTATTCATACATTAGGTTTGACTATAATTTTTCATTAACATAATTAAAATATTTTATCATAAAAGATGTTGTTAGATAGGTTTTAATATAAAGTTTCATAAAATAATTTTCATAATAATTTTTATTAATATTTAATCATATAAAAATAAAGTCAAACTAATGCATTGACATGCGTGCAATGTTTGACTGTGTCATTGTAATACCCCGTATTTTCATACGTATTTTCCTAATTAATTATTATTTTCTAAAAAGGGTATTTTAGTAATTCAACTTACTATTTAAATCTTGGAGCCAAAATGATATTTGAATTTTGGCACCAAAAGTATTTTAAAAACAAATTATTATTTTGGATAAGATTTATTATCCATTTATGTTAAAAACCGGATTATTTAGATATTTTGGATATTTTAATTAAGGCAAAAGCTATATTTTATTATTATTTTAATAAGTCCAAAAGTCTTATTTATTTGACTAATAAATTTCAGATTTTCCTATGTGAAAATCTGATTTTATTAGTTAAATTATTTGGTGAATATGTGATATTTTATCATTTAATTATTTTATACAATAAATATTATTTACACAATTATTTTAATTCCTTAAAACTAGCAAATAATTTTTCTAAGTACTAAATAGGAGGGCTGAAAATATGAGCTTAGGAAAGCTCAAAAATTTCGGCCATCCCATGTAGATTTTGGGAAAAATTATTTTGGTAATTTGTATTTTTAATTATCTCCTTAAAATCTCCTATTTTCCTTAATTCTAATTCTCCATCTTTTTAATATCCAATCATTATATTTTCTCGCCATTCATTCTTCTTAATTATTCCCCAAGTAATTCCAATTTCCTTAATATTTTTCATGACATAAATACCTTCCATAATCAATTATACACAATCTCTTTAATATTAAAATTTTCCTTAAATCTTTACTCACTTCTCCAAGTAATCCCTTCAACCCTACTTACCATAATTCTTCCTACATTTTCCTACTATAATTCTTGCATGAGATAGCCTATAAATACCCCTTATACCTCTCACATTCTTCACACCAATTATCTTCTTTTCTTCTCCTCAATTTTACACAAATTATCCCGTTTATCTTTGAATCCAGTTTTCAAGCACTTCTGGTCAGTTTTTGGGTATTGATGTTTCACAGAAAATTGTTCCTCTAGAAAAATCATTGAGGTTAGGCTCAAGAATCACCCAATTCAGAGTTATAACGAAGGAGTTATAGCCTCTTCAAGTTCTGCCTACTTTTTCCAACGAAAATCCAATTCTTCTTTCTCCTTGGTTTCTTATCTTTCTTCTCCTTTTCTCTTATTCAATTATTATTATTATTATGGGAGATTAATATAAAATTATTATGAGAAGTTTTAATTATATAAAATAAGATTTTAATGATGTTATGTGGAATTAATTTAAAAGGATCATGTACATATAGTTGGGGTTTTTTTTAATTATTTGTTAACCTTATATTGATTAAGTATTTATTTGCAGGTGTGTTTGATAAAGGTTTTTGAGGTTCTTTTTGTGTGGTTTTTCTAGCAAGGATCAAGGTACGTTTAGGTGGCTAGATACCTTTGAAAGTGATTAGTTTGAATAACATGTTTTACATGATTTCATTGGTGATTGAATTAAATTGATTTAAATTATGATTTTGAAATAAATTATGTTTGAAGGTATTGATTTTAATAAAAGCATTTTGAATAAATGATTTTTAAATCATGTTTTTGAATGGTTTGGATTACTTATCGTGTTTAAATAAAGGAATTGATTTTAAAAGGTTTGTTGAATTAAATAAAGGTTTTTCAAGGAGGATTTGTTGATTTTGAAAAGTTATTAATATGAGATTTTATTCTCAAGTATTTATTTACGAGGTTTGATTTTGAAAGCTCGTGGAATTAATTAAAAAGGATTTTGAATTTCATTGTAACTGTTGGATATTAAAAGGATTTATTGAACCATTGAATTATTATTATTAATGCTTTTTAAGCATGTTAGTAATCCCACTATGCGGATTTGGTTTATTGATAAGGCCTTGGGATTTGTATGATCGGGTTTTTCCTCAAGAATAGCCTTGTAATATAAGGAGACTAGCTTAGGGGGTGTGCACACTTAGGAGAAGAATTGGTTTAATTGGTTCAATTGGTTTATTATGAGGAATTGGTTTTTAATATGAGAAATTGGTTTTTAAAATAATTGGTATTGGTTTTATTGATATTGGAATATTGAGAATCGGTTTTGAATCATGAGTTTTGAATTTATTGGATTAATTATTGGAATTGGTTTAAAAGCATGTTTGCAAATAAATTGAGTTTACATTATCTTGTACTTATCGTACTTAGCATATTTTGCTAATCCGTATTTCTTATTTGTTTTGGTTCGCCCTGTTTACCGTAATGGTAAGCAGTGTTGACTATTTTCAGGTGGATTCATGAATGAGCATATGGGAGTCCAGGGATTTGCTTCAACTAGTTTAGGAATGTTGATCTTGTCTTTATTTTTGAGTACTCATAACAACGTTACTATTTTTATAAGTATTAATAAAAGAAAGTTGAATTTCCGCTGCAAGTTTTGTTGTTGAGTTAAGTAGTTTGAGTAGCCTAGCGTAATCACGCGGCGGTAATACGCCCAAGTCCTATCTCTACGGTATAATTATACGTATTATACTAGTATTTCCGTAGAGGGAGATTTGGGGGTGTTACAGTCATGTATTATGGGATGGAGGGAGTATAAAAAATTGATATCAGTGCACCAAAAAAAAGTTGATATTTGAAAAGTAAATTTCGAGACGAATCTAGCTAGATTCCACATTGCTATGTTTTACCTTATTAATAAATCACAAAAAGGTGGTAAAAAAGAAGATTATGTGAATAATACTATGATAAAAGTCATTATAATACAATAAAAGAAAACGAAAAAAGTACTTCAGGATAACAAAACTTAGGGGCCGTTTGGTTGGGACAGGAAAAGGAATGGGAATCAACTGGCTCGATTTCCTTTGTTGATGTTTGTGTTACACTTTTAATCATTCCCTTTACCCTCCTCATTACCCAAATCCTTCCAACTCCATTCCCCGCCCCCCTAGACTTTCCCATTCCCTTTCCCTACCCACCTTCACACCACCACATCACCACCTTCACACTTACCAACACCACCGGAAAACCAGCCAAGACCACCGCCGCCCCTCCCCTGACCACCGCCGAGCCTCCCCCGACCACCGCTGCACCCCCTCCCCCGCAAAAACCACCACTGCTGAGAAGTGCCATTGATGAAAAGAAGCAGGGGGTATAACCTTTCAGCATCAAGCTTAGCCTTCAAAAGGGGGGAACCCAAATCATTCAAAAAATTAGCAAGTTCAGCTTCTAGGGCACCAAGGGGTGTAACACAGAAGAAGAACAAATTCATTTTGGTCAATATTTTCGAGGTATTATCATTATTCAATTCTACCACAATTCTCTGAGCTTTGCTCAATACTCTAGCTTCTGATGATGGTGATGATGAACCATGGTTGATTTCATCTTGTTCGTCGAGTGCTAGGAGTTCTTCGAACTCTGATTTGTCATCGCCGTCGTCGGCGACGGTTTCGGGGGAGAGGGAGATCGGGGCTAGCGCGGCGAGGGGAGGGGGAGGTGCGGCGAAGGGCGGCGGGTGGTGGAGGAGGTGCGGCAAGTGGTGGAGGAGGTGCGACGGTGGTTGGAAATGGTGGGAAGTGAAAAATTGATGAAATGTGTGGTGGTTGTGGTGGTGGTGGTGTGGTGGGGGAATGAATCCCTTTGTTTTAAAAACAAACAACAAAGCAAAAATAGGGTATTTTCATTCCATTCTTCTCCTTTCCCTTTGTTCATTCCATTCCGATTCCCTCGTGCAAACCAAACGGCCCCTTAATTATATACAAGCATCTTAAAGGCCTTCAAACTCCTTTTCTGTATAACAAAGCTAATTTTATCCGAATTTATTTATACTTATATTGTCCAAATAAACTTAATTTGTCAATTTTTTTTTTAAAGAAAATAAATTTAATTTTTCATAAATAAGTCAAGAATAAGCATTGGACCTGTTTAACATTTCATATAAATGGTAATACCATTTATTACTACTGTTGTACCGTATGCGCATATGGGTAATGTTTTGCCTGAGACATGAATTATAAAGTGTATACTACCTCCGTTATAGATTATGTGTAGCTTCCGTCTTAGAATAATTGACACCACTCAATATCAAATTTGACTATAGTTTTTTACTTTTTTTTATAAACATAATAATTACAAATGTTATCATTAAATATAAATGTGTTGTAAGATACGAACTAATATAAAATTTTCTAATACTCCCTCCGTCCCCTTTTGATAGTCCCTTATGGACAAATTTTAGTCCCAAAATGTTCACCCCATTTAACTTTTCTAACAACTATATATTAATATTAATTTTTTCAAAAATTCCCTCCAATTTGCAACAATATTTGTGCAAAATTAACTTTCTCAGATCATGTAAATTTTGTTTTCCCTTGTACTTTTATTACTTTCTCTCTCTACTTTTTTGTATACCCAATGTCAAATTACTTTTTCGATCTAATTTAACTATTCTTTTTTGTGTTTATTAATTCTCGTGAAAAATGTCCATAAGGTCAAAAGGGGACGGAAGGAGTATAAATTTTTTTTATATAATTTTTATTACTCCCTGAATCCCTACATTTTTACTTCATTTGACTTTTCATGGTCTCCAAGACGCATCATAAAAATTATGAAAAAAATAGTATTAGGAAAATATATAATGAAACGAATCCAACAAGATCCTACATGATATTATTATCTCTTAGGCCTTGTTCTCATCATATTATTTTGAGTTCAGTTCAGCTTCTAATTTCCTTCTTTCATAAAATATTCATTTCAGCTCATTTCAATTCAATTCAGTTTAGCTCTAATAAGTCCAGTTCAGTTCAGTTCAGTTCAGCCAATGAGAATAGACTCTTATTAATTCTCGTTAAAGTTTTCAAAGTTAACATAATTCTATGGGGCAAAAATTAAGAGATGGAGTAATATTTAACTACTTGTGCATAAAAATAAGGTCAAATTAGTGTATCAACATGCATAAAAAGTTTAATTGTGTTAATTATTTTAGAATAGAGAAAATACTCCATATGTAATAGAACCACAGAGGTACTATATATGTACTCTGTAGTCTAATAGTGATTCTCATACTTATAATACTACCACCGTTACAGGTTCACTACAAGAAAAATCCCTTTTCGTAGCGATTGTATATTCGCTACAATATGCAAGTATGTTTGTGAAATAACAAAGGATGTCATATCATTTTTACAATCGCCATGGTTTTCCCATATAAAATCGATACGGAAAACATAATAATACATATCCACACTATTTTTACACATTTATATAATTTTGAGAAATCGTATCATTTACAATCGCCACTAAATCCTAAATTTCGATACGAAAAGCCTTTTCAACACTAGATATATAAATATTGTTTGACAAAGAGTACATAAAATATGTCATAGCTTATTGGTGAAACATTTAATATAAGAGTTTGAGGTTGCATGTTCGATTCTTGTAAAGATCATATGCATGTTTAATCACCACGATTGGATGTAGCGTCTAATCGTTGCATCTTATACTCGAGTCCTTATTAAGGGCCTGAACAAGCCCTAAATATGTAGAAAGAAATTACGGTACAAGTTGTAAGGATAACAATACAAGTATATGATGAAACCATCATAATCCCCATACAATATTCATAAATACGGAGTACTAAATAAAAGATGTATAACAATGAAAAAAAAACACTGTTTAAATAAATACTTGAAATTAAGTATATAAGTATAACATTGAAAAAAAAAAACACTCAGTTTGAATAAATAAAAGCATAGAAAAAAAAAAAAAGTATAGTACAAAAATAAGTAAAGAGACAAAAGAACAAATAAAAACAAGGGGCTCATGAACAACATTACATTACTCCATAACCTTACCCCTTCTACCATCACCAGCATCTATTATTATTATTATTATTATTATTATTATTATTTCTTATTTTATTTTCCCCCATTTTTATTTATTTATTTATATTTTTATTAATAATTTTCCCTTTTTTTTCAATCAGTGAATGAATCACTGCAATACTAGTTCGTTCTTCTTCTAATCACCAGAATTCACACTTCCCAACATCACAATCTCTCCTTTTGCCACTCCAATTTCATCTTAAACACTTTCTCTCTCCTCCCCAAACCAAATAACCTAAATTCCATTTTCTCTCTCCTACTCTCTTACATAATCCCCTTATTTTTCAGGTTGATGTTTTTTCCATTTATGTTTTTATGATGGACGAGATTTACGGCCTTCATCCGACGGCTGCTGATTATTCTGATAAAGCCTTGATGTCGCCGGAAAATCTTATCCTGCCGTCGGATTACCATTCCTTCGTTATGAATTCCGGCAGCGCCGCCGCTGTCCGATTCGGCTCCGATGAGCTGATCTCGGCTACTTGTATTTCCGAGTCGGCTTCTGAGATGCATCAACGAGGTGATGACACGTCTTCCTCTATTAAGGCTAAGATCGCCTCTCATCCTCACTATCCTCGCCTTCTTCAGTCCTATATTGACTGCCATAAGGTGTAATTTTATTTATCTTTTACAATCTTATTCAGTAATTTGATCAGTATTTTATGCGACAGCGCACATCACATCGTAATTCTATGGTGATGCTGTGTGTTAACACTGCGCTGTCGCATAAAATACTGAAGATTCTTGTGCGACAACAGTCCACTGCTGCTGTTGTCGCACAAGAATCACGGAAAAAAAAAATGTTAATTTGAATTTGTGATATAGGTGGGAGCGCCGCCGGAAGTAGCGAGCATACTGGAGGAACTCAAGCAAGAAAACGACATTTATAGAAGAGAAGTTGTAGGAGTAGGAGGAGGAGGGAGAAGTACTACGTGCATAGGAATGGATCCTGAGCTTGATGAATTCATGGTCCCCTACTAAAAACGCCCTTTTTTATTTTTGTTCTTTGGATTATGTTAGTTAGTTAGTAGTAGGAGTATATGGTTTTTGACTTTATTTGGAAAAAATATTATATAATTTATTCAGGAGACTTACTGTGAGATATTGGACAAGTATAAGTCAGATCTTTCAAGACCCTTCGACGAAGCCACAAACTTCTTAAACAAAATTGAGACTCAGCTCCGGAATCTCTGCAAGGGAGCCTTTGTCAAGACCGCCTCTGCTGGTATAGTTTTCTCACTCATTGTTAATAATTCGTATACTACCGCCGTTTCATATTATTTGCAACGATTTGACATAGAGGAAAATTGTCTAATCGTTGCAAATATGAGGTAACGGAGGTGGAGGTAGTATTTAATTCGATGTCAGTGTATAAAATATAGTGTTTTTTTTTCCTATTTATGATTATATAGGAGTATATTGTTTAACTAAGCTTCATTGAGCTTTGTGCACTAATGATTGTTCTTCTGTTGGTTTTCCTATAGTTTTACTCTATAAAGTAAACAAACAAAAAAAAAACCCAAAAACAAAAAACTTTATTTTTTGGTGTTATAGGACTTTCAACTAGTCTTATAAAAACCCTAGTAATGAGTAGATAGTAGATAGTGTTCATCTCTTTATTCTTGTTTGTTGTTACATACATTTTAGTCGTTCATGTGCAGATTATTAGCCTCGTGTACATGTGATCGTCTCATACGTTGCTCGTACGAGTCGTAACGAGTTTAAGTGTAGCTAAAATCATCTTGTATGGGCTGGGTTGTAATTAGATGTTCTTTTGTTAGCAGTTGAATCACTAATCCTTTCACCTTAATTACTTTATTATCTTCCTTTTGGGATGTATTTCTTTTCTTCTTTTACATTGAGTTATCTGAGTTTTGTGTCAGATATAAGAGGGAAAGGAGAAGAAAACTGAACACTGAAAAGATTGAGACTTGCACGGTTAAGAGATTCTGAATTTGACATTTCAGATGAAATATATACTGGAGTAGTAGTAGTGATGAAAACAGTTGATAGCAGAATTATTTTTTACCAGCCTTAAGAGTTCTCTTTAGCAGTACTACTAAAATCAGCTAGTTTTTGTCATTCCCTAAGTAAACTGTAGTCGTGTGGAAGCCTGTAAAAGTTCAGAAAATGTAGGCCCAATTCTTGCCAATGTTCATTATATTTCTATGATCTTTCTTTATTATTTCCTCCCGGTTTTTTCTCCAAAGTTTTTGAGGTAAAATAATTCATCTGGCAGTTTGCAAAACATTCAAAATGGAGTAAATGTCATGGGGTTCGGATCACGATGTGTATTTGTTGTGTCAATTTATGTCAATCTTATTAATGTCTCTTTTTTTGGAACTTGTATTTGACACGGGTGCGTGTTCACTACAAATCTCTCGTTTTTGCACCAAGATGTTTGTTTGGAGTGTCCGTATAACCAGTGTCCATGTTAAGGTGTCAAGGATCCGATATGAATGGATTTAAGAAACAACCAATTTTTGCATTTTACACCTTAATTGTTCATGATTTTTCTATGATCACTATAACAAACTCGAATGTTAGGGTGAGTTGATTTGTATATCATGTACTACATGTTCACATCTTATTATGTGGATACACATAGGGAAATCTTGCTAGTTGATGATTGAAGTGTGACTAGTATGATAATCTTTTGGATGTAGAAACCTTAAATGTTAATGTTGATACTTGTCAAAACCTTTTCACCTTCTTGTTTGACTCGAAATTCTTTGCACTTGCATAGTTGCATGCCATTAATTCTAAGATCATATGAGATTTGTTAGTTGCATTATTTAGCTTATTGTATCCCTTACAGAATGTGGTTGTCAAAAAACAAACTTTGAATTTCTCAGACTCCTTAGATTAATTTTGGCAAACTTATTCCTAGTTTCATTATAATATATTTGTGTTGGCTTTGATATCAACTTAAAATAGCTTTTCTTCTGCCATGAGATAGCCAGCATTTATTCCGAAAGCAAATAAGAGGATGGAGAAGGCCTTGGTGGGGGAGGGGAGAGGGGTTGTGGATCAATCATCCTTAAGGAAAAAAAAAAAGCTTCCTATCATATTAAGCCTTAGAAAAGCTTGCTATAAAGAGTCGATAATATAATACAGTAGTGTAGACATAATTGGCTATTTGAATATGTAGGTAAGTGCATATATGTTTTTATTATTTATAATTGAATCTCATTGTTGCCTTTGATAATGCCTTGCCTTGTAACTTTCAAAGAGCTTCAAGTTCCAATGGTGCATGAGAGTTCTTTATTGCAACTAATAATAGGTGGAATTGGGCATCAGGAATTGCCTGCTTTGGACTGCTTTTCTTTTTTGATTTTGTTTTTTGGGCTTATATAGGATTTTTAACTTACGGATTATCTTCTTGTCATCATAAGGAATAAAGGAAATCTGATCAGATTGTGTGATTTATTTTACGAGAAGTGGTAATTAGGTAGTTGTGTTGCCACCAATTCGCTATCTATAGGATAATAAGAAAATTATCTTAAACAAAGATTCGCATATGATCTATCTTGATAATGTGCTTGCATGGACAGTCAGCACTTTGTAAAAGATTTGTGTAATTGTGCTATGGTGTGTTGTATCTCTTCAGTGATATGCTTTCTTTGACTTGAAAAATGTCTTTTTCTTTGATCCTTTTTGAACTTTAAGATCTCTACCATGCTATGTGTTTGATTGTGTTGCTGTTTAAAATAATTAATTCTGATGATGATTAGGAAGACCAAGTACCGGTGGCATTTGTTGTTAAGCATACTTTGTAGATAATTACTTGACTTTTTAAACCCGATTCTATGATTAATGGAAGTACAAAGATGTGTTTTTATTAACATCCCTTGTCAGGGAAAAAAGCTGCAACCATTTCCATTTGTTATATTGTCGTGTTGTCCAACTTTGTGGGCTTAATTGCTTATACTTTTAAAATAATGTATACTTAAAACATTTCTCATGCTTTAATTATTCAAAGGCAGATTGAAGGTAATCTTAAATCATGTTTGGAAACTATATTTTCTTAATTGAAAGTACAAACTAACTTTTTGGCCCTCTAATCTGATCTGTTGATTTGTTCCGTGTGGTCTGTTTTATCTTAATCCTGTGCTTAAGTGAATGATTTCTTAATTGTTTTTCATCTGATTGAGATTCTCATCACCACATGCGCATACCCACTTGGATGAGTTTTGACATATACCACATGCTTACCTTGTACTTTCCATTTAAGACATATATAGTGATTATGCGATTACTTTCGTTTGGCACAGATTTGGCTGTGGGAAGGTTTAATTATAAATTAACTTGTATTATTCGCCACTGACCACATTGTTGGAGCTTTAATTCTTTTATGATATGCATATGTTCCTAATGTCTATATTTTTATCTATGACTAAGTTTGTACTACTACTATTCTTGGTAACTTCTACTTAGCCGAAATAAAAGGGTTTTATTTCTTAATCTAAAGCTGTGGTAATCGTTTCATAATTAGCTTTTGCTAAAGTGATACAAAGTTCTCCACTTGATGGATTTAGAGGCAATATGTGATGCTTCCCCTAAAAAAAATTTGCTTCTTTGTTTTCTAGCTTGCAGAACCAACCTTGGAATGTCTTGGAATTTTGATGGATCATGTAGTTGAGGAGATTATATTTTTCTTATAGCCATTAGATCACTAGCTTGCTTGAAAATTTTAGCTTTTTTTTTATTCTCCTCTGTGAATTCTTATTGCTTGCTCAAATCAGAAGTTTGAAAGCTTATTGCATGGTGTTGGGTTATCCATTAGTTAATGGCTGTTCAGGCATGGCCGATAATCATCTACTCTCTAAAGTTATTAAGAAAGTTAGTTATAAGGTGTAACCTAGTTTCATTATATTTATGTTGTATCTCAAGCTGTTGTGTTTTCTCAATTTTGGTAATATTTAGGGATTAATTTGTGCCAACGATGCTTAAGTTTAGATGATTTATGCATGCCTCCTTTTCACGGTATGTTCGTTGTGTGCATTTCTTGTGTGAGACTTGGAGAGTCTTTAATATGTTGCTATCATGGTGCATTGTATGCCTTTTATTTTTTTAATTCAAGTCAATTATTTTTTTGGGAAATTCTCTTTGGTAAACTCCAACTTTTCCATTTTCTAAGTGGTAAACATTCTTAAATTTTATTATCAATGGTAAACCTAAATTATTGATTACCATTGATAAGTGTTATTTCCTTAACTATAGTTAGTTTTTTATTTTTTTTAATTATATTGAAATTATTAAAAAAAAAAAAAAAACCCAATCCCTCCCCCAACCCACTGCCCAGCCCCTCCCCCAACCTAGCCCCCTCCCGGTGGCCGGAAAACGCCGCCGACCTCCCCTAGCGCCGCCGACCTCCCCTAGCGCCGCCGACCTCTAGCTCCTCCCTTTCCTCCACCTACGACACCTCCACTCTCCGATCCCCGTCGGAATTGGCCCCCCTCCCCTCCCCTCCCGCCACCGCGAAACCCCATGACCAACCCCCATCTCGTCGGCAAATGGTCGGCCGTCTCCCCTATCCCCCGAAAATGGCCGGCCAGCCACTCCTAACCCCAAAAACCACCCCTAATTGGCCCACTCCAACCCCAAAAATCGCCCACTCTCCCTCGAAAATAACCTCTCACCACCACAAAACCCAAACCCGTTTCCCCTACACCACGACCCTCTCCCTGTCGGAATCGGCCCTCCTCCCCTGACCCCCACCCTGATTCGACCCCTATCCCCTTCGCCTCCCCGAAAACCAGCCCCCTAAACCACTTAAAAACTCAAACCCGATTTCTGGGTTTGGTTTAAAAACCCTAAACGGGTTTGGGTTTTTGTGGTGTTTTTGGGTTGGGTTTAGTGTTTCTAGGGCGGCGAACAGAGGTTGGGGGAGGTCGGCGTTTCTAGGGGTTGGTGAGGACGGCGCACCGATGAAGGTTGGGCGGCCGGTGCGCCGGCGTGGGTGGGTGCAGGGGAGGGGGAGCTGGGAGTGGGTGGGGGGAAGGGGTGGTTGATTTTTTTTTTTTAAAACAAAAATTAGTATAATAATTAAATTATTAAAAAAATAATTAAAAACCCAACTATAGTTAAATGTTATTGTTAAAAAAATAAAAAAAACCTAACTATAGTTAAATTTTTAATTAAATAATAATTAATGGCACCACTAATAATTATAAAAAGTTTATGAGTACCAAAGATAATTTTAAAAAACTTTGTTTACCACTTAGAATTTTATAAAATTGAAGTTTACCAAAGAGAATTTCCCTATTTTTTATTTTTTTTCTATGTATACTTATTGAATAAGATAGGAAACCTCTTTGTTGATTTCTTTTTCATGAAATGGACATCAAATTTTGCCTCCTTATTGGTCTTTAGTAATCCTTCTCGCTTTGCCTACCTAAGAAATTTGCTTTATTCTTGATTGGCCAATATGCTATTTCCATTTTTTTGAATTTCATAATTCTTTAGTGCAACATTGGAAGTTTGGGAAAATTAGACTGGTAAATGGAGTGTCTTTAACATGTACTCCCTTTCGGTACGACAGGTGATTCAGAGACAATAAGGGAGTCCTCTCAAGAACAAGGCTCACTTGAAGGTATTAGCATTATGTTATGGATTGGGTTAAAGAGTAGTATGCTTTAAAATTTTAAGAAAATTTCTAATATCATGTGATTGTCATTGCAAGCTTAATTTGAAAATCCGTTTAGCAGAAACCTTAGGGAGAGTTGATAGGCACTTGAGTAACTTAACCGTAGTTGGTACTTGGTAGTAGAATGCCTACATTTCGACACATGCTACGTTTTAGTATGTTTGAGCTGTGACCTATTAGAAGGGAGCAATTCTTAAATTGTTTTGCTTGTCTAGTTGTGGTGTGAATGAGTATTAGAAAAATGCTTGATCTTTATGCGTAGGACTCTTATCCTAGGTTTCTTAGTAACTAGTATCCCAAAAGGTCATCTAATAAGAGAATTCCTGCTTAAGATTAGTGTAAAATTAGAGTGAGATGACTTATAAAGATGAGACGAGATTTATTGTACGGGAGCTGAGGTTTTAATAGGAGTATGGATCGATTTAGGCTGCCTTCTTGTACTCTCATTATCTAACAAATTCGTTGATAGATTCTTTTGGACTATTTTACAATGTACTTCCATGAACTGTTTTATTTGCTAGCAAAGTAAATCAGGAAAATTTCAGGTCTGACTTCATGGTAGTATAATTGTTTTCAAAGCATATACTTCATGTGTCATAATTAAATAAAGTTCGTTCCTTCAAATAGAAAAAAACCCAAGTTTTAATCGTTCCCTTAAAGCTCTTGTTATCCATATTGGTAGTAAATTTCTAATCTATTAATGATGGACCAAGTATGTGTTACATTGTTGCTGTACGCTTAACTGCGAAGCGATTACTCACCCGATTAGGACGGGACTGATGTTTGTACTGTTATGTTACTCATATGCTATTTTAAGTTAAGAAACGAGATACATATCGAGTTATGGAGTATGGACCTCCAAAAACGATAGTTGTCGTTGTTGTTGTCGTCGTTAGTCCTTGACAAACTATATATAGGGAAAAATAGGAGCATGAAATAATTGGTAGGGGGAAAGGATGATATAGTATAGTTTGGGTGGGGGCTTAAAAACTCACATCATCACATGGAGACTCCCGGAGTTTACGCTGAAAAATGAGAAAAAAAGCAGCTTTTAAATGCTAGAAAATAGAAACACTAATGTTATCTCTTTGTTAGGGGTTTATTGGTTGGAATGTCATTTTCTCTTTCTTTTTTCTTTTTAAAAAAAAATCTTTTCAGTGGTATGCTTAGTTTCTGTGATGAAGGGTCAATTTTAGATGTATGCATTTGCAGAGTTTTCTCTAGTTAAGACGCTACATACGTGTTTATGGAGGATTCAGGTTTCTTGGGTCCCGCTTGTTTTTGACCTGTGTTGTGTGCACTTCTTTCTCCTCTATATTACGGACTACGGAGTATCTCTGATCCTTTTTGTTCTCCCCGTTTTCGATTAGGAATGTTTAAAGAGTTCTTTCATATACACCGCCTTTCATTAATTTTTTCTTTTAAATGCATCACTTGGTAATTTGAAAAAATATTTTACTTTTGTACAGAATATTTGGTAATTTTATATAGAATTATTATTTTTCTCACTTTAAAGCCCTATTTAAAATATTTGATCATTTCTCTATTATCATCCCCACTTAAATGATTAAAATAATTACTCTCTTTCTCACTATCCCTTTCATGGTCCCATTATATATTTTTTTTCTTGTAAAAAAAGAGATCTTTTTATCAATTTTTTTTTTCCTCTTATTCAGTTATTCGTATAAAATAATTTTCTATACAGAATATAATTTCATGTTAAAAAAAAAAAACACAGAAATATAGTTTTCCAGTAATTGAATTTTCTCATGCATACGTGTTTCCGGAGAATACAGTGTGGGTGGGTCAGACTTGTTTTAAGTGTGTGCACTTGTTTTTCCATTGTATTCGTAAGAGTGTATGAGTAATGACCCTACTAGTCTTACTGTTTGTTGTATTTGCCTACTACTCTACTAGGCTTTTTTCTGTTTATCTCTTTGTCTCTCTTCATTATGTTATGTGCGCTTTGATTGTTGTTTTGAGTTCGTTCTTTCTTTCTTTGTTTGGGTACTTGACTAATTGACTAGTTGGGGTTCGACAACAATGGGGTATGATAGAAGGTTCATGTTTTGATATTAATTGAGCATGAGGTAGTTGAGGACTTTAGGTTGGTGATTGGTGAGCGAACGTGGGGGTGTGTCCCGCCTTTTATGATATAGGAAGTATATAATAAGTTCTGTGATCCATCTACCACTAATCTAGTTATGGTTCTAACAATCTAACCCTCTGTTTCATAATGTTCGACGAAATAACATTTTTGACAAACCCTTATGTTGTGACCATACCGTACCCTATCCTTAAGATCACATACAAAATAGTCAATTAGGATAACTTAAAATAATTTAAGACAAAATAAGTTCAACATTGAGTGTACAGTGCATTATGAGTATTTTGTTCTCATTTAAGTAATTGTTTTTCATGTATTCATCAAATGAAGTGTAAAAACTAACCTTATGTTAATTGTGTGCATACAACAATTGAAATTAAAAGAGTATTTTACTCCAGATAAGGATGTAGTGACTTTGTGATATTAAAATTCCTAGACTTGGTTAAGTGGTTGTTTATGATTAAGGTATTGCTCTGTGCACTAGAATTTCCAGTATCTTAATTTATTAGCTATAAACTTATTATGCTTGAACCTATTAACCTGTCTTATTGTATATGAGCTCATCAACCTTTATCTTACCTTATCAATATATCAATATTAAAACTCAAAGACAAGGATTGTAATTCTGCCATGTGTCGCCAATCTCGCCACGTGTCATTATGGTTTGACAAATCAAGTGGCACACCAATGACACATCTTATGATTCTTCGTAATAAAATTGCATTTAAATGAGCTATTCATGTTTATAAATTCTAAACTTTTAATTGTCAACTTATATGTGTATATTTTTAACAACAATATGATTACAAAATTAAATTAATTTCTTTCAATTACTCAATCACAATTTATATAGGTTATATGTATTTAAAAAATATAGGTTATACGAAGTATGTATTTAAAAAATGTAACTAAAAAATGCATAGTAATTTTAAAGCTTTTTTCTTTTAGCCACAAGATAGTACTTTGTTCTTAAAAAACTACGTACATGTTTACTTTAATTGAAGAAATTTTATGACAAATGAAAAATAATATAATACTAATCATAAAATTAAGGTTGCTACACATTTAATAATGAATTTAAATGTATACTAATATTAGCAAAAATAAACAAGTAATATATATATATATATATATATATATATATATATATAATTGCCAATATATTAAAGTTTATTTTATTATAATTTTTTATTTACAAACAATGACCCGGGGCATCGTACGGGCCAAAAACTAGTTTATTTTATTAAAAGTAGTTAGACCCTTATATAAAATTTTATTAACTCAAATCTTTTTTAAACTTGTTAATCTAGTCTTATTTGAAGATATTAGTCCTTTATACTTCATTTTTTTCTTGTTAGATTTGACTCAGTTTATACTATTTTAATTCTCCGTATCAATTTTTTTTATGTAGTATAATTTTTACATATTGCGAATTACGGAGTAGAAAAGTGTAGCAACTTTATTAAAAAATAAAGAATATGAACTTATTAGTTGTTATTTTTTTTTTTTTTTTGGAAATTGTTCGGTATACTGTTGAGGTTTTAAAAAATGCACCGTGTACCCCTAACAACTTTCAAATGCACCATATACCCCTAAGGTTTGTAAAAACTTGCACCAAATGCCCATCGTCTAAAAATGCACATATAATTGATTCAACAAACTAGTAATTTATGTTTGTGCTGAAAACATAAACTACATTAAAACTAGCCTAAAAGTATAAATTACATTAAAATTTGAACTCAATCGATCATTCTAAATCCTAAACTTTTGGGTGTTAAAATTAAATTTATAATTAAGTTTACTTGATAATTAAATGGTTTAGCATAATAGTAGCATTACACTATCATAATTTAATAGAATTTGGTGTTTAGAGGGTCTCAATTTAACAAAATTAACATTTATTATGAGTGTAGGGGCTACTGAGCTAAATTGAACTTATTGGAGCTGAACTAAACAAAATTGAATTGAATTTTTTATGAGAGAAGGAAATTAAGAACTAAATTTAACTTATTGGAGCTGAACTGAATATAAGCCGAAGAGAACAAACCCTTGTGCAAATTTAATTATATTAACCTTACGGTACACGTGTATTTTTTAAAACCTCATGGGGGGAATAATTTTTTTTTTTTTAATGAACGTATTAGCTCTCGTCTTATTTTATGCTTTATAAACTTATTAAACTTAGATGAATGTTTAGTTGGCATAAGAAAGTATGGAAAATGAAATATCATAGGAATTGTAACTAGGGAGAGTTGTTTGGTTGAAAAAAAATGGTGCAGTGAGGGAATTAAAAAATTCTGGGAATTTTCACTTTCCACAACTGTAGGAATTTATTTACATAGTTTCCCCTAGGTTAATAGAAATTTCTCTTTCCACATTACAAATCTAACAAAATCCCATGAATTTAAAGCTCGTTCCCATAAATTTCAATTTAACATGAATTGCTACGGCTATGTCTATAAACCAAATATTATATTAGTTTAAATAAGATAGGAGAATAGAATTTGAGGCTAAACTCAATAGTAGGAAGTTCTTGATGTTGGTCCAATTAGGTTTTAGGTCTACTTGTATTGTTGCTTTGGGCTTAATTATAATTACAGTACATCGGGCATGTCGAAACAAAAATGTGGTCAATGTTGATCCAATATTGATTGTTTGTGATCTTATGGGTCTAACACTCACAAAGTTGAAAGATAACATGTTCAATTGGTCCATGATATTGCTGCTAAATAATCATAAACACGAATAAATAAGTTTGAATAACTTCAGACACATAAAAGATGTTCCCTTCGTCTCTCAAAGATTGTCTATAAAACTCCTTTAGTTTCAATTCGACAAATTTTAGTGAGTCGGAAAGAGCATGGTGAATGGAGTATCCCTAGGGCATGATTGAAGGAAGAAGCAGATGACAATGACAAGAGTGTATTAAGCTTAAAACAAGTAGATTATCTTTTTCCTCGTATCTTATGTTAGTTGGACGGACTATAGCACTGTTTATATTCTTTACCTTCTCTAAATATTCATGGGCCTGTGGGGCCCATTAAGGTGTAGGGGTGGGTCCCATAATCTGACAAAATATCAGCGTGCCTTACGGGGATTTGACTGCCCTTTCTTTTTTGTCCATTTTTTTTGTTTTCATTTTTATTTTTGAAAAATGCAAGTTTTGATTTGTGCAGCTTCTGAGTGTGCCGTCTTGTCCATTCTGATTTGGGAAAGGACTGGTCTATGACCTTTTTTACCATCTTCTGTCCACTACCTTTCTCTATCTCTTTCTAACCTTCATAAATAATCCTTTTTATTATAATATTTTTCTTTATTTTCCAATTTTTGGCATGTAGGAGAAGCTTTTTCTTTGTTCCCTTTGGTAATCCTTTCGTTTTTTAATACAGTATTTTCTCTGTTTCTATTTAGTTAACACATTTAATTTAGGCACACGTACTAATGAGAGAAGAGAGAATGAGGGAAAATGATATAACAGGTGGGGTTCAATAGTAAATATAAGAGAAAAAGCTTACCCAAAAGGAAAAGTGTCAATTAAAAATAAACTTTCTAAAAAGTGTCAGTTAAAAAAAAATGGTAGGTTAGTATCTGCCTTATAGCTCTTTTTTTTTTTTTACAAGGGGTTGGTGACTTGGTGTTGGATAGATAGTTTTATTCTTTAGTATATGAGGTAGGAAATAAAGTGGAGAATGATATTGAATCTTTAAGGACAATGTTAAATATGAAATAAAGCGATTGGATAAATTATTAGAAAGAATATTGGGGCAATATTTTTGGGATGGAAGGATTATTATGTAGCTACTTTCATTAAGGGTCTGTTCTCTTCATATTATTTTCAATTCAGTTCTTAATTTCATTCTTTCATAAAATATTCAATTCGATTCAATTTAGCTCCAATAAGGACTTGTTCTTTTCATATTATTTTCAGTTCAGTTCATTTCTTAATTTCCTTCTCTCATAAAGTATTCAATTCCGTTCAATTCAGTCAATTAGAACAAGCTCTAAGTTCAGTTCAATTCAGTCAATCAGAACATACCATAAGTCTAGTTTTCTCAAACTCTTGCTTCATATCCTACCTAATGTGGATCCTCCCACCCACTAACAATATTCTAGTTTCTATTGTTAATTTCCCTTCACTCTATATACCTCGATATGTTTTTTTTACCAAGCATGCAAAATGAATGACAAAAAAGTTATACCTCTTCCAAATCTAAATACTTGGAACACTTTGATTTTTACATTATTCATATACTTTACAACTTTGATTATATATGGTGATTAATAAGCTACGAAAAACAGTCAGAAGATTTTGTAAGATTTATGCTATAATATTTGATACTTATTGAAAATTAAAGATATCAATGATTATAATAGTGCATTCAATCTATCAATTAAAGCCTTAATCCCATTAGTGGGCTTATGGGCTACATGAATCAAAACTAATTATTCCGTATATTCATCCACAAAAATCTTTCTCCTCCATCTTTTATGATTCAATGCCTCATTTCATGTAAATCCATATACTTCTATATCCTTCTTTACTCTTTCCAATCAAGTCATATCCTTCCTAACTCCTTTAAACCAAGTCATATCCTTCATATCCTTCCCAATGATTATAATAGTGCATTAACAAAAAAAAGTGAAAGTTAAGCAAGTACTCCGTATGTTGAAATGGAAGAAGTATAGTATTAGCTTTAAATGGACTTAATTAGTAAAGCGTTGGATCAAATGATGTGAAATAACGGTGTGAAGGTTATGGAAACTTTTTTTCCCTGTATTTTGTAAGTAGATGCTTGACTTTGAAAAAAAGAATTCATTTGTTAATAAGATTATTAGTGGTAATGCATTGTATTTCAATCAAATAAACTTTTTTCCAAGGCCAAAATCCTCTAGTGTGTCAAAATAATTGGAACTCTGGAAGTTTCATGGAGTAGATCTTTGTAGGGTATACAATTTATAAAAACATGGTGATTTTGCCATTAAGTTCAATTGTAATTATTTGGTGTCAGAAGTGGAATAAAGGTTCCCTTTGAAGGAGGATAGAATCAAAGCTGACAGTCCTCGACCCCTCTTTCATTGTCTCCCTTATGTTACAAAATTGTTGTGCATTACTCCATATATGTCTGTGCAGTATGATGCAGCTGAATTCATTGTGAAGTTCCTCTATTGTACTCAATGTTTACCAAGATCGAACAAGTAAAAGATGTGTAGGCTCTTATAGATTGCAATCTGTTAATCGCAGATGTGCTATGACTCCATTAGCCCTCGTAATAACATCAGATTGCAGGCAAGCCGTCTTACAAGATACTTGACGTTTTTGTTGCTATTATTAGCAGTTTGTTAATATAAGGAACAAATATGTATTACTTGGTATGTTATTATTCTTGTGTCTGACTTATTGCTAAAAAGTTTGAAAATTGATTGTTTTGTTGCGACATTGAAATAATGCCTGTAAGTCGATTAGGTTGATTTTAGAAGTCTTGCCTAGATAATAATAACACCGTGGTGCAATTCATTATAGATAACACCTTCAATTACAGTTTGATGGCTCAACACCATCCATGATTTTTTTTTCTCGTGAACTGATTTATTTCTATGTTACCAGAGGAAGGTCCTGTGTCATCAGATGAGGATTATAGTGCAGGAGAGGTAGATGTACAGGATCTGCAGCCGAAGGATGAAGAGCGGGATCTCAAGGATCAGCTTCTACGTAAATTTGGGAGTCATATAAGCAGTCTCAAACTTGAATTTTCCAAGAAAAAGAAGAAAGGGAAGCTACCAAGGGAAGCAAGGCAGATGCTTTTTGAGTGGTGGAATGCTCACTATAAATGGCCATATCCTACTGTGAGTACCATACAGCCCGTTTTCTCCTAACCTCTAATTTGTTTCGCGTGTATAATCCTTAATGTTAATAGTAAACCTAGTGGCTAACGACCTAATGTTACAAGATGTAAGTTTTAGTAGCTTTTGTTTTGTTCTTCTAGTTCTTCATTGTGGTACATTGCAAAATGCCTTGGTGGGATTTATGATGGATGTTATTGTCATTGTTGTGGTTTGTTAAGAAGATAACTTCGAGATAAATGACAATCTAACCCCGGTATTACTAGTAACTGATTGTCTCATTTGTTGCGATACCACTAGATCAAGGCTTCACTAGGAGGAAGTGTAAGTGCATCTTGAAGACCGGAATTTAACCCCTTAATATTCACTTAAACCCTCCTTTTTTCCGTAATCATGTTAAACTACTTATAAAAACATACCCTTTAAAGACTTGAGTGACATTGAGAGTAGATTTCTCCCAACATACAACCTATAATTGCTACCTTCAAAAGAACTGAATCTTAACTTCAGGTTCTGCCTATTTGTTTATTTGTCTGATTTTATATGATGCATGTATGTTCGAATCATTTCTCATCTTTTGGTTTTTGCTACGCAGGAAGCTGATAAAATTGCACTAGCTGAAATGACCGGTCTTGATCAAAGGCAAATCAACAATTGGTTCATAAACCAACGAAAGCGTCATTGGAAACCATCTGAGAACATGCAATACGCGCTCATGGAAAATTACTCCGGACAATACTTCACAGATGACTAAGGATGTATGATGGCAACAAACAAGTCCATCTACAGACCAAACACTTCACACGAAAATCATAATTATTCTGGCTGCTTATGTATATGTGATTATGTGCTAATGGCAATTTACCGATATGAGAAACACTCTTTAGGTTCATTTTGGACGATGGAGGAAGCATATACACCCCCTCCGCCATTTGCATTCTCATTGCAATGTAAACCAAACGATGTACTACTAATGTATCCTCATAAAATGAAATGGCTAATTTCATTAGAATCCTTATTCATGGTCAGATTACTCACATAAATTGCTTTTATCTGCTCATTAATAATAAGAAACTGCTAAATACAACACTTTGGATGGGTAGACGCGTGATTTTGTCATATATTTTTAAATTGATACGGAGTACTATTTTAGAAAATCTGTTAAATGCTTGTATGCAAGTGGGGAAGATATCTTGCTCTCAAAAAAAAAAAAAGGTGGGGAAGATATCTGAATGTACTACGGAGTATTTTTAGACTGAGTGACTGAGCCACTGGGTCAAGAGGATTTTAGAAGTGGTCATCAACTCAAGTGGGGAAGATATCTGAATGACTGAGCCACTGGCCCAAGAATATCTGCTCAAGTTTATCTAAAAGCCCAAAATTTGTAACAAAAGCCCAACTTTCCTGAAGGTCTAATTTGTTCTCAATTTCCAAAGAGTAGAATCTCAATTTTTTTTTTTTTTTTTATTTTTTAATGCAATGATTTAATTTTAGGGTAATGATATATGTAGTCCTTTCTTAAAACTATATAAAAACATTAAATATACTTTCTAAAATGGAATGGGAATTCATGATAAAATCACGCGTAAATCGGTGTTATTAATGTTAATTTATCTTCAATATTTCCTCTTTTAGTTTCTTATACATGGAGCATTAAAATACTTCCCTTTTTTATTATTAAGTTGAGAATTTATCGACAATTCACGAGTAAATCAGTGTAATAAATTTGTTTATTATTTTTTCTTTCCATTTTTAGTCTTTTTCCTTAATTTATATTGTAATGATTTAATTAGAAATACAACCGACTCTTTTTTTTTTTTTTGTTTTGTTTTTTATTTTGAGTGAATACAACTGAATCCACTTGATTATGTTTTATCATAACTATAAATCACAAAAATTAATCGCAGTAAGATTTGTGAATAGTATCAAAAGTCAAAAATCAATATATTAAATGTATCAACTTTAAAATGGTCCAGTCTACTCAGGTAAAGAAGATAACAGAAGGATTGTATCTAAGTTATCAGTTATTTAAAAGCCCAACATGTGTAGCTTAAGCAGTAAAGCCCCATTTACCTAAAGGTCTGAGGAATCACTGACCCAGAAAGTAGAATCTCACTCAATCTATCAATATAACCACAAATTCTTAGCTACACACTAGTGTAGCTAAGCTATCTGCAGCATGTTTAAATATGAACATATAGTACATAAAAAATGAACATAAGTATTTTTCTCTTCCTTATATTTTAAGGGGCCATTTGGTTCACACGGGGGAATCGGAATGGAATGAATAAAGGGAAAGACAAGGAATGAGATGAAAATCTCCCAATTTTGGGATGTTGTTTGTTTTGAATGACAAAGGAATGGAATGAATAGTCCAACCACCACACCACCACCACATTGCTTCACTTCCACCATTTCCAGCCGCCACCACCCAGCCACTCCACCACTCGTCGCGCCTCTCCCACCCCTCGCCGCCGCTAGTCGCGCCTGTCTCGACCACCCCTCCCCCGAAAAAACCACCCCTAGCCCCATAAAACCCTAGCCTCGATCTCCCTCGACCCCAAAAATTGTCACCTGGCCCTCCCACCACCCTCGAAACTCTTAGCGGCTAGGGTTTCGAGGGTGGTGGGAGGGCTGGGCGACGATTTTACAGGGATAGGGAGGGGTTTCTAGGGTTTTGCGGGGGCTGTAAGATGTTTTTGCAGGGGAAGGGAGGGCGGCGAGGCTCGGGGGAGGATCGACGGTGGTCGGGGGAGGGGCGGCGGTGGTCTGGGTTGTTGGTAGGTGTGAAGGTGGTGATGTGGTGGTGTGAAGGTGGGTAGGGAATGGGAATGGAAATACCTGGGGGGTGGGGAATGAAGTTAGAGGGATTTGGGGGAATGAAGAGGGTAAAGGGAATGGAAAAATGGGCTAACAAACAAAAATAAAGGGAATGGGGGCAGTTGATTCCCATTCCCTTTAGTGATTAACCCCAACCAAACGCCCATAACTCTATCTCTCTTCTTCTTGCTTAGCTCTATTAATTTCCTCTCTCTTCTGGTTTTATTCTCAATCCAAAATTTCTCTGTCCTCTTTTTTCCCTTTCCTTTAAAGTTTACTTTATTACTTCCCTTCAATCTTTAAACTTCTTTGTCCTACTCTGGATATTCTCCATTTCGTCACCACCGTAGCATTCTCCATCGTCATCATCTTCGTCGCGATAATGAATCTTGAGATGATTTAATTTAATATTTTTTTTTTTTGTGTAATATGCATGTGAATCTTGTAACATTGTTGATTTCAATCAATTTTGCATTTGTGATAAAAAATTTATCATGTTATTGATCAATAAATATTGTCTCTATGATGAATCAAGATTAGATTTAAGGTGGATATTCAAATTTTTAAAGCTAAAATAATTACAAATTGAACTTGTGTATAAATTCTGTAAAAAAAAAAGAACACCGAGTACTTTAAAATTGAACAAGTTTGTACAAAATGAACATTTAGTACATAAAAATGAACATATTTTAACGATTTATTTTAGCTTTATTTTTCGTAAATTTATTATATACAACGAATTTGAACCTATATAAATATATGAAATCATGTTCATTTTAATATATTAAATGTTCATAATATTATTTGATGTGTTTATTTTTTTTTTTTTACGTTTTTTTATGCTAAATTATCATTTATTTAATGTGCTCGTTTATTTTTACGAAATGTTCATTTTATTTGGTATGATCTAGCTATTTTATGATTGTATGATAAATGTTCATTTCTAATATTCTAAATGTTCATTTTTTTTTGCTAAATGTTCATTTTTTTTTGCTAAATCTTGGAATTGTCGGGGGTTGGGCAACCTCTGGAAGGTCAATGCGCTCCGACGCATTGTCATCACTGAAGACCCGGGTTTGATCTTCTTACAAGAAACTAAGATGAGTGTGTATAAGATGGAGAAAATAAAAAATAAGCTGAGATGTAAGGGAATGGTGGCAGTGGGCTGTGAGGGGAATGGAAGAAAAAGAAAAGGAGGGATTGCATTGCTATGGAGAGAGGATTGGGATGTTGAAATAAACAACTACTTTCAAAATCACACTGATGCTAAAATCAAGTATGAGGGGGCTGCAACTTGGCGTTTCACTGGGATATATGGCTACCCTGAAACTGAAAATAAGCACAAAACAGGTGACCTTCTGATCAGTCTCAAATCTGGAGATAGCACACCTTGGCTCGTTGGTGGAGACTTCAACCTGATGTTATGGTCGAATAAGAAGAAAGGGGGTGATGACTTCGATTTTGCTGAAGCCTCTATTTTGCGCGACACTATGGATAGTTGCAGCTTAGGTGATCTGGGTTATGTGGGTTTCCCTTTCACATGGTCAAATAATAGAGAAGAGGAGGGGAATGTCAAAGAGAGACTTGATCGTTATATTGCAAATGATGAATGCAGAGAGCTTTTTCCTGGAAGCTTTGTTATTCACCTCGAGAAGAGGAAATCAGACCACCTCCCGATTCTTCTCTGTATTAAATTCCGCATTCAAGCTCCAAAAAAGAAGAAGAGGGTTAAAATTTTCAGATTCGAGGAGATGTGGCTTAGAGAGGAATCATGTGGTGACATTATTCAACATGCATGGGAAGGAGGGGGTGATGTCATGCAAAATATCAAGCGTACAGCAGCAAATCTTGGCGGATGGATCAAGGCATACTTTGGCAACTTTGCCAAGGAAATGGGGGATTTCAAAGCTCGTATGGCTCAACTGATGGAGGGTGATCCTTCGCCCGAAAATATTGCCCAAATACGGGCTATTGATGAAAGAATGGACAAGCTTGAAGAAAGGGAGGAAGTATATTGGAAGCAACGAAGTAGGCAAGAATGGCTCAAGAATGGGGATAAAAATTCCAAATTTTTCCACAACAAAGCTCAGCAAAGGCGTAAAAGAAATTCCATTGTTAAAATTCGAGACGAGGCAGGGAATGAGTATGAAGATGAGGACCATATTTTGGAGGTTTTTGTGAAGCATTTTGAGGACCTCTTTGGCTCTTCCCATCAAGTGGAAATGGATAATGTGCTTGATAAAGTTACTCCAAATGTTCCCGAAGCAATGATAACAATGCTAAATGCGCCTTTCAAAGGTGAAGAAATTCGAATTGCCCTAAAGAAGATGCACCCCACGAAGGCTCCAGGACCGGATGGTATGTGCGCTCTTTTTTTATTAGAAGTTTTGGAGTATTGTGGGTAGTGATGTGATTGATCGTGTGCTTGATATTTTAAATAATGGGGGTGATATTGACTCTATTAATCAGACTTACATTGTTTTAATCCCCAAAAAAAAAAGAATGTGAGTCTCCTGTTGATTATAGACCAATTAGCTTATGCAATGTCCTATACAAAATTGTGGCAAAAGTCCTTGCTAACAGATTGAAGCTTGTTCTCCGGACATTATACATGAATCACAAAGTGGCTTCGTCCCTGGCAGATTGATCACTGATAATATTCTGGTTGCTTATGAATGTTTTCACTACTTGAGAAAGAAGAAAAAAGGGAAGATAGGTCACCTTGGTCTAAAGTTGGATATGAGAAAAGCCTATGATAGGGTCGAATGGTGTTTTCTGGAGAGTATGATGTTGAAACTCGGCTTCCCCATATGCTTTGTAAATATCGTAATGAAGTGTGTGCAAAGTGCTTCCTTTAAAACCTTAGTCAACGGGCAACCTTCTAGGGAATTTTTCCCTTCTCGTGGGCTTAGGCAAGGTGATCCCCTCTCACCTTTTTTGTTCATTATTTGTGCCGAAGGCCTTTCCCCCCTTATTAGAGATGCCGAGAAAAGGAAGATCATCCATGGTGTTAAAATTGGGAAAAAAGTGGATCCCATCTCCCACTTATTTTTTGCCGATGATAGCCTTCTGTTTGTTAGGGCTAATGAAGACAAAGTTGAGAATGTGCTCGACATTCTTGCCACCTACGAGACCGCTTCGGGCCAAAAATTGAATATGGAGAAATCCAAAGTGTCCTTTAGCCGAAACATTGAGCCAAATAATTTTTTTTTGCTTCAATCGAAGTTAACCTTTAAGGCCGTAGAAGGACATGACAAATACCTTGGGCTCCCGACTTACCTTGGTAGTTCAAAAAAAGGGATTTTCTCTATCATTTAAGATAGGGTTTGGAAGAAGTTAAAAGGTTGGAAGGAGGGTTTTCTCTCCCAAGCTGGACGTGAGATCCTTATTAAGTCCATTGCTCATGCAATTCCGACTTATGTTATGCAGTGCTTTAACATCCCATCTAGTATTCTCAATGAGATTGAAAGAATGTGCCGCAACTTCTTTTGGGGGCAAAAAAAAGAGGAGCGCAAGACTACTTGGGTTGCGTGGGAAAGGATGCTCTTCTCCAAGAAAGATGGGGGTATGGGGATACGTGATCTGCATATCTTTAACAAGGCAATGCTGGCTAAACAAGTGTGGCGCTTGTTGAACAATTCATAGTCCTTAATGACTAAGACTCTCAAGCAAAAATACTTCCCAAGCTCTGATCTGATGAATGCTAAAGTGTCTTGTAATGCCAGCTATACGTGGAGGTCTTTAATGTCCTCGAGGGATCTGGTTTCTAGGGGTGCAAGGAAACTGATTGGCTCGGGTTCAACTGTAAATGTCTGGAAAGACCCCTGGATTCCAACTTTGCCGAATTTTCGTGTGCTGCATAGAGGGCAAGTTGCTGAAAATGCCCCTTCCCGTGTTGCTGATCTGATCAGAGAGGGGGATTGGAACACCACTCTTCTCAAAGCCCATTTTTCGGAGTGGGAAGTCAGGGAAATTCTCAAAATTCCAATTGCTCTCTATGGGGAGGATGACAGATGGACATGGCACCATACAAAATATGGAGAATTCTCGGTACGAAGTGCTTATTTCACTGACTTACAAGCAAAGTGGAACACAATTGTATCGACTTCTGCCCCTTCTAACTCCTATCCCTGGAACAATATTTGGAATGCTCAAGTTCCCACAAAAATTAGGCACTTTGGGTGGAGAGTGCTGCAAAATGCTATTCCGGTTCACCATAATCTGAAGAAAAGGAAGATCTGAGAGTGTGACATTTTCCCGGTGTGTGGGGATGCCCCTGAGACTATTGTTCACTCTCTGTTCCTTTGTGATGCTGCAAGAGCTTGCTGGTACCTGTCACCCTTAAGAATTCAGTTCGAGACTGACAATATTCAAACTTTGTTTTCTTGGTGCTATAATATGGGTGGGTTTGTAAAGAACAAGCAGTGGTGGAACTTATTCTGGTGTATTCTCTGGGGTGTTTGGATAAAAAGGAACGCTTGGTGCTTCGAGAGTAAAGAAATTCAGATTGAAAATGTGATTAGAAGAGCTGTTAACATAGTTGGTGAATATGAGAAGGCAAACGCTTCCCTGGCTTCAGAACTGAACTGCAGAACTGAAACTCCTCATCGATGGACTGCCCCTAACATTGGTTTTTACAAGCTCAACACCGATGCTGCAATTTTCAAGAATGATGCAATTGGCCTTGGTGGTATTGTGCGTGATTGTGGTGGAGATGTCATGCTCTCAATCTGCCACAAACTCGAGGGCTGCTATGATGTAGATATCGCTGAAGCCCTGTCTGCAAGTTGCCTTGGGGTGACAATTGATGATGGTCTCAATAGACTCACCCTTGAATCTGATAATTTAAAGCTGATTCACCACCTTAACAGCAAGAAAAGAGACAATTCTTACTTTGGCCTTATAGTGAATGACATCTTGTGTCGTGATGAGAAGTGTGATCACATCGCATTCTCTTATATTGGAAGGAAAGGGAAACTCGGTGCTCATATGTTAGCTCAATTCAGTAAAAAGTAAGTTGATATGCTGTATGGCTTGAATAAGCTCCTTCTGATGTAATTGTTGCTCTTGCAGCAGATTCTGCTTCAACTTAATAATATCTATTGCTTTTCCCGTAAAAAAAAAGTTCATTTTTTTTACATGTTCATTTTTTATTATTAGATTTTCATTTTTTTCATGTTCATTTTTTTAAACTAAATGTTCATTTTATAGAGCGTGGAGTTGATTTGGACGGGTCGCGAATATATTATCTGGGTTATTTGATTTGGGCCGCGCGTTTGGGCCTTTCCTTGTTGCAGCTATAATAGCTACATTAGTATGTAGCCAAGATCCATTGTCAATACAACAATACGTTATTTGTTAATATACGAATAATTCATATATAATTTGTTAATAATTATATGTTGCTTATGCTTAAAGAGAACGTGTTCGTGCTGCTGCAATTATGCTGTTTTTCTCTTATGGTTTTATACCGAGAGAAATTCTTTGGTTGATACTCCGTACAAAATATGGAATAATCATTAAACCAAGGACAACAGGTGAAATTTTTGTATTTACATTGGCGGACTTATTAAAGATCCTGGATGGCACCGGACCCCCCCAAAAAATTAATTTTTATTTATTTATTTTATATAGGTAAATGTGTAAATTTATAGGTTAAATACAATTTTAACGCAATAAATAACATTAATTTAGCTTTTTCATAGTGGTAATGCATTGAGTTTATGCAAAAAGTCACAAGTTCAAATCCATGTATGTTGAAACTTATATTCCAGGAAAACGTGCTCGTACCGCTGCAGGTATGCCAAATTTGTTTTTTTTTAAAGAAAAATCTGTATATACAATTTAATTATACATAACAGTGCCTAACATTTACAATATTTAGCGATATTTGTCATGTAATGTAGACTCTACCATAATGCAAATAGAATAATTTGAAATGTCAAGAAAAAACTTATCTATAAATCTAAAATACGTATACTCGCTCTGTGTTATACTTTGGTCAAATATGCATGTGTAGACACAATTTTAACCATTAGTTTATTTAAATTGAAATTATGAAAGCAAACATTACAATAACATTTGTTTTTGTTTTTATATATACAAAAATTCAAGAGAAATTCTCTTTGGTGAACTCCAATTTTTTAGTTTTCTAAGTGGTAAACATTCTTAAATTTTATTATCAATGGTAAACCTGAATTTTTTATATTAAACTAACTATAACATTAATGACAAATTTGAACTAAATATTTAACCATAGTTAGGAAAATATTTAATCATAGTTAGGTTTTTTTTTAGCGGAAATTTCATCAAATGCCCCTGAGTTATTTTTTTATTCACCAAATACCCATCAAAACTTTCAAATTCACCAAATACTCATGAGTTTAAGAAAAATGTCATCAAATGCCCTTAATGACTAACGATGTTAACCGCCGTTAGTCATTAATGACTAATATGCCACGTGGCAGCCTCTAATTGGTTGTTGTAATATTAATTAATTAATTATTAAAAAAAACTTTAAAAATAAATATAAAAAAACTTTAAAAATGGAAAAAAAAAATAAAAAAAAAAAATTACCCCAACCACCCAAGACCCACCCCACCCCCAACGGCTGACCACCGTCCACCACCCCCAGACCCTGCGCCGGTGGTCCATTTTCACCGGCGAGGGCAGCCCCCACCCTCCGACACCCCTTCCCCTACCCCCAACCCCTTCTCCCTCCGTTTCCCCTCCCCTTAAATCTTTCCCCCACCTCGAAAAACCCCCCTCCCTTCACGGCCGGTGCCCAAACCCCCTCCCCGGCGCCGGCGAACCAATTTCGCCCCACCCCCTGCCATCCCCACACCCCTTTCCCCCCTAAACCACCACCCAAAAAGCCAAAAACCCCCTAAATCGAAAAACCCCAAATCGAACCAATCTAGGGTTTCGATTTGGGGGGTTTCCGGCTTTTTTGGGTGGTGGTTTAGGGGGGAAAGGGGGTGGGGATGGCAGGGGGTGGGGCGAAATTGGTTCGCCGGCGCCGGGGAGGGCGTTTGGGCGCCGGCCGTGAAGGGAGGGGCGTTTTTCGAGGTGGGGGAGGGGTTTTAGGGGAGGGGAAACGGAGGGAGAAGGGGCTGGGGGTAGGGGAGGGGGTGTCGGAGGGTGGGGGCTGTCCTCGCCGGCGAAAATGGACCACCGATGCAGGGTCTGAGGGTGGTGGCCGGTGGTCAGCCGTTGGGGGTGGGGTGGGTCTTAGGTGGTTGGGGTAATTTTTTTTTTTTAATTTTTTTTTTCCATTTTTAAAGTTTTTTTTATTTATTTTTAAAGTTTTTTTATAATTTAATTAATTAATATTACAACAACCAATTAGAGGCTTCCACGTGGCATATTAGTCATTAATGACTAACGGTGTTAACCGCCGTTAGTCATTAAGGGCATTTGATGACATTTTTCTTAAACTCGGGAGTATTTGGTGAATTTGAAAGTTTTGATGGGTATTTGGTGAATAAAAAAATAACTCAGGGGCATTTGATGAAATTTCCTTAATAGTAACCACCTAGCCACTTGACCTAAGCCCTAGCCACATGACCCATCAACCTAACCACTTGACCCACCCACCTAACCCCTTGACCTAAGCCCTAGCCACCAGATCCACCAACCTAGCCACTTGACCCACCCACCTAACCCAACCGCCTAGCCACCTCACCCACTCGCCTAGCCAGAAGCCACCTGACCCACCCACTTAGCCACTTGACCCGCCCACTTAGCTACCTGACCCACCGTCTAGCCACCTGACCGACCGCCGGCGTCCAACCCTCACCCTCGCCGGAATTAATTCTTTTTTTTTTAGAAAAAAAAACCAACCCCTTTTCCCCACCCACCTAGCCAGCCACCTTACCCCCTCCCCTAGGTCGGCCGGTGTCCAGTTCCCCACCACAAGCGACGACGCCTCCACCCCTGCCGAACCTCTTGTAAATTGAAACACCAAAAATACCCTAACCCGTTTAGGGTTTTGAAACTAAACCCAGAAAACGGGTTTGAGTTTTCATCTAGTTTTGGGTGCGGTTTAAGGTTTCTGGGGCACGTTAAAAGGGGAAAGGAGTCGTCGGGGAAGGGGGGCTGACAGGGTAAGTCGTATCCCCTAATCAAAAATAATTCCTAAGTCCTCTAACTAAAGTAGATAGGGAAGTAGGGTCGATCTCCACAGGGAAGCAAGTCTTTTTACTCCTAATTAATTATTATAATCTAAATGATCTAAATAACCAATATTTATGTTTGAGTATGAAACTAAACTACAAAGAATAGAAATAGGGAGAATACAATATATAAAAGGATCTAGGGCATAGGTTCACCAATAAATAATACTCCAGGGTAAAACATAGTAATCAATCATTGACATTGCATAAATAACATGATTAACAGGCTCTCGCAATTTATTAATCAACATAGATCTAACAGGCTCTCGCAATTTACTAGATCTAAGTTCTTATTGAAAATAGCCTTTAATATCAAATTAACATCTGCTCGATTCATCAATTTAATATTGCTATACTTTTACAAGCCGCAATTGTAAAACATTAAAACAATTCAACAAGAAATTATCATGCAATACCAATAATCAATAATAGTCAATCATCAATGAATCAATTAACCAGATTGTAAAGGGCTTTCGCTACGTATTACAATCACACAATTAATTTACCGGTATTAAATCTCATCTCTCGAATCTCGACTTAACCATTTATAAATTAACCTGCCTATTGAAACTAGACCTAAACATCAATTCTCATCTCTCGATTCTTGAATCAATATTGTCAAACTCATGCATAAAAGATAGGCCTAATCTAGTCACAGAGCATTAAATCAATCAATAGGAAATTAATCTAGCATTGATAATCAACAACAATAATTTACCCCTTCATATTATTTATTAGATCCCCATAAACCCTAGAAATTAAACTACTCACAAATCATCATGACTAAACTAATCAAATAAATAAATAAAAGCATAATCAAGGGAGTAAATAAAATAACTGAAATTAAAGGGGAAGAAATTGTTACCAAAAAGTAATCTGGAATTAATGGAAGAATTAAGGACAAAAGTTTTGAGAAAGAATTCTAAGAGAATAATTAAGAGAGTAAAGAAAGAGTAAAGAGTAGAAGAAGAGATGATAAAAACGTATTACGGAGGAGTATTTATACTCTGTACAAAAATCCTAAACTAAAACAAATTAAAACTACGTTAATCGTCTACTAAGAAAACACGCGCCCGATCGGGCGAGGCACCGCCCGATCGGGCGCGCCTTTTTTGTCTCTAATACTAATCTCGCGCCCGGCCGGGCGCGTCACCGGGCGCCAGACTAAGCTTCTCCCGCCCGGCCGGGCGCGCCTCTGGGCGCCAGCCTTTTTGGCCGAGCGGCTCATTTGGGCCACTATTTGGACTTCGATTGGGCTCCAATTCTTCGTGCCAATCTGGGTTTCCTCTTTGGGTCTTGAATACTCGGTCCAAATGCCCCGGTATCACCTATACCGAGCCCTTAATCACCGGTTCGATGGCTCTAACCGGCCCTGGGCTATAAACTCTGGTCGTGCTTCTCCAATGTTCGTGATTGCTCCAAAATATCTCGGGAAAATACTCCAAAAGCATAAATCCCTGCAAAAGTCAACCAAATCTATGAAAACACTAGAAAACACCAATTAGTAATAAAAGTGGCTCTAAAGAGCCAAAAACACTACTAATTACGACCAAGGGACGGGGGTAAAATACAATATAAAATAGACACATCAGGGGCGATTTTCCAGGTGGTTAGCGAACGACGATGGGCGTTGGGGGTGCGAAACGGAGAGGGTGGTGATGGGGAAACGGGTTTGGGGTTTAGGAGAGAGTGGATGCCGGTGTCGAGGTGGAGGAGAGAGAGGCGGTACAGGTCGTCGACGCTAGGGGGAGAATCGCCAGCGCGGGAGGGTCGCCGATTTTTGGCTGCCGGGAAAGGGCTGGGTTAGGGGAGGGGGCTGGCAGTGGGTTGGGGGAGGGGTTGGGTTTTTTTTTTTTAATTTTAATATAATAATAAAAAAAAAAACTAACTATAGTTAAGGAAATAACACTATCAATGGTAAACAATAATTTAGGTTTACCTTTGATAATAAAATTTAAGAATGTTTACCACTTAGAAAACTAAAAAGTTGGAGTTCACCAAAGAGAATTTCCCTATATGTAATACTTTAAAAACACGAAGGAAGTATAATAAAATTTTCGAGGCCGTAAGTGACGAACCCATAAATTTTACATTAAGGGGCCAAGATTATCTATATATATATTTTTAATATAATATTAACATAATTTCTAATTTCTCATTGGATAACAAATAAAATTTTGACCTTTTTTCCAAAAATTAAGTTACGCTATTGTTTTTTTACAAATTCAAAAACTTGTTAAAAAATATATAGTAAAGGCCTGTAGCAAAATAAGATGAGAATGAAGGAGTTTAAAGCTTAAAAATAAGTGGTACCAACCATACAACAAAAAATGAATAAGTTATAAAAAAAAAAAAAAAAAAAAAAAAAAAAAAAAAAAAAAAAAAAAAAAAAAAAAACACTAGTTTATGAGTCCAACCAGATATGAACCGTTATCACCCAATAAGGCCCTGTTTGATTCACCTTAATTTTGCTGAAGTGAAATTATTTTTACTGAACTGAACTTATTTTTACTGAACTGAACTTAATTTTACTGAACTGAAATTATTTTTACTGAACTTAAATTAATTTTACTGAACTGAAATTATTTTTACTGATTTTCTATTATAATTCTTCTTTAAGAAAACTAAATTATACTGAACTGAACTTATTTTTACTGAACTGAAATTATTTTTACTGAACTGAAATTAATTTTACTGAACTGAACTTATTTTTACTGTACTGAAATTAATTTTACTGTACTGAACTTAGCGTGTTCATAATTATTATTTTTTTAAAGTGAATCAAACAGGGCCTAAGTCTTAGGTACACCCTGGTGTAGTTAGAATAAATGCACCACGGCGTATCAAATGAACATGTAGTAAAAAAATGAACATGTAGTAAAAAAAACATGAACATGTAAAAAAATGAACATTTAGTAATAAAAAATAAACATGTAACAAAAATGAAAATTTAGTATCAAAAAGTGAATACGTTAAAAAATATATATAATATAGTAAAAATGAACATGATTATCATATAATCATAGTATTGTTAGACCACGACCTTAAAAATGCACATTAAGTAAAAAAATAAAAATTATGAACACGCTAAAAAAATAAATTTTTAGTAATAAAAAATGAACACGTAAAAAAATATGAACGTTTAGTATATTAAAAATAAAGATTTATCATATTAAAATGAACATTTCATTCAAAATTATGAACACGTAAAAAAATGAACACATCAAGAAAAGCTGTGAACATTTAGTATATTAAAAATGAACATGATTTTCATATTATATAGGTTAATTTTTTTTTTATTTTTTTATATATAATTACTTATGAAATATAAAGATAAAAATAAATCGTTAAACTGTGTTCATTTTTTCTGTAATAAGTATCATTTTTTGTGTATTAAATGTTCATTTTGCACTACATGTCCATTTTTACAGTACTAAGTGTTCATAATTATTTTACGAAAATTATTCACAAGTTCGATTTTAATTATTTTAACTGTAAAAATTTAAAATCAACCTTTAACCTTATCTTGGTTCATCATAGAAAAAATAATTACCAATCTATAATATGATAGATGAGAAATCATAAATGAAAATTTATAGAAACATTCCCATATTTATAACCCAAAAAAAAAAAAAAAAAACTCAAAATTACCTCACGATTCACAATCGTGACGAAGGTGATGACGAAAGAATGCTACAATGGTGACAAATTGAAATTGCTCTAAGTAGAAGGACAAAGAAGAAGAATTATGATTGAAGGAAAGTGAGGTATTTACTTAATCATTTCTATACAGATAATTTAGGAGATAGAAAGTTTCAAATTTAGGATAAAATAGAGGAGAGAGAAAATTAATAGAGGTAAGAAAAGAGAAAGTTAAGATGTAAAGAAAGAAAAAAAAAAGCATGTTCATTTTTGACGTACTATAAGTTCATCTATATGCTGCTGGTGCAGCTAGCTGGTGTAGATAAGAATTTGCTCAAACTCATAATGCCTTTCCATAAAATTTAAGCCAACTGGTCTACTCACTAAGACTTGTTTAACTAAACAAACAAAAAAAAAATATACAAAATCAAGGGGGTGGCCATGGCCTACCCTAGCCCTCCCTCGATTCCGCCCCTAATGGGCGTTAGATAAGATAATTATAAGTAGAAATATTAAGTTGAAATAAACATTAATCATACCAATTGATGTGTGATTTTGGTACACATTTTCAAATTAATACTTATTTTTATTGTTTATTTACTTGACCTAATTTGATTTTTACATTATTCGCATTTCCTTCTATGACTGTCTCTAATGAGTTTTATGTAAGGAGAAACATAATCATGTGCGATCTTGTTAGCATTGTCTCAATAAGTACCATCATAATTGTAACACTCTAGAAATTCCTTTCTTTTAAAATACCTGTTTCGCCCTGTTTAAAACTTTAAATAGGAACATCTAAGATATTACCGCCACCGTGAAAACGGCTAAGGCAACTATCAAAAACAAACAACGGAAGACTCTCCTTTAAAATATTTTAAAACGACTCAACTTAAAAAGTCAACTCACAAAAGTAAAGTCAAACCAAAGTAAAACAAAGTCAAACCTACAACTTGGAACCATTGTAGGCCCTTAACCAAACCAATTAAACTTAAAACTTTTACGTTAGTCTCGCAATAGAGATATCATAAAATAAATAAAGCAATAACACATCATAAACTTACGGAAATTAGCAAGATTCGCTCTTCACTCATGTCCATCATGAATATGCTTCATCACCTGAAAAGATTCTCTCTACTTGTTTCCATTACTCTCCATTAAAAATGGGTCATTATAGGGCCAAAGTAAAGATAAGGCTAAAAAACACACAAACGCACAATCAGCGAAGCTGAGTACATAAGCGTATTTAAACACACTAACATGCATTTACCTATCAACACAAAATTTACCTTGTTGCACATGTTTTTCAAGCACACAACATTCAACAAAACTTCTCAACTAAGTAACTAAATAATTTATTTAGTTTTGATTACGCATCGAACGGGTTTCCCTCTAACCTGCCCCCAATAAAGGGGTACTAACACGGGAGCTAACCGTGCCAGTATAAAAGAACCACTCGTAAGTGGCGGAATTCCTGCGCATAATAACAAAAGGAATGTATAGCGTCCTGTACTCTAGTAGAAGTTATGGTCAAATATAAAGTCGCATAACTCCCCCCATATGTTCATACTTAAGGTATACGTTCCAAGAGTTTTGGTGCGTAATCTCTTTCACTATTCGTTATTTACAATTTATTAACTTGTTGATGACTCTCAAATCATAACAACATCAAACATCATGATTATTCAAACAATTAAACACTTTAATTTAATTCTTGAATAATTAGTGACCATATAATATTTAATGTTGAACCCTTTCTAGATCTACCTTGGTGCCAAAGATTCCTTAAACGCTTAATGCGACAAAAATCCTATCCCTGGGTGTTAAAACACCTTAAGTGCACTAAGGCACCAACATACAATTTATTCCTCTTGTACATAGACACTTACCTAGCTCCTTTCTCATGCTTAAAGCATCAATAAAAATTATATGAACCATAATAAAATTCTCTTTTAATATTCCAAACCAAATTAAACATATATTTTAATTAAACATGCTTTCTATCATGCCACAAACAAAAGTGTGGTTCATATTCAACATTCCAAACTATTATTTTCCAACCATTAATCCATCACAAATAAATCATGCTTCACAATTCAATCACCAACAACAACCAAATCACAATTTCCATCCAAATCTAGCATGATACTACTTGTTATCAATTAAACACATTTAGCATGCTACTGCAGCATAAAAATTATGTTAAGTGCGCGAACGTACCTTGAATATGATCTTAATATCGTCACGACTAATAGAAATTACTCACTTCGAAGTCTCCTACAATTTAAAATCATAGAAGAGTATTAAAATTCTCTCTACAAATTTCCAGGAATATATACTATTATTAAACCCCTCATAATTTAATTAAAATAAACTGAAATTATATTTAAAATATCATACTTTAATCCCAATTAATGGGTAATTAAAATTCCTTAAAGAAACTTGATTTTTAATGTACTACCGAAAATTCCAACATTATATTTTAATGAAAACTTGATGTAATTAGGATTTAAAACACTTAAATCAAAGGTTTAAACCATCCGATATCATAATCCTTCAATAATTAATAATTTATGAATCTAGGGTTTCAAAATTGGGGCTTTTTAATTAGAATTAAAATCTGAAAATTAAATTACATACTACTTGTAATCAAACATCATATTTGTAACACCCCAATAATTCTCTCTTAAAAACCTGTGAATAACCTGAACAATTCCAAGAGAATTACTGGCGTGCTACCGCCACGTGTTCAAACGTTAAGGTTTTTTTTCAGAAAATAGCAGCGGAAAAACTAAAACAAATATATATAGGTTTCAAAACCAATAACCAAAACCAAATTAAATCTTACAACTTGGAACCCTTAAGACCCTTATTCAAAACTTAAACCAATAGAAATAGTATGAAAGTAAAGTTGAGTTTAAATAACTTTAAATGTAAATAGCAAATAAAATAAGAAAAGTAACCAACAATCCACTCAAGATCCCACCATCTAGAAACAGATGATGCATGTGTAAGAACCTGTGGTTAATCTGCTCCCCAATATTACAAGTGTAAAAATTGGATCGTCACAGGGTCATTGAAAGGCGAAGGCCATGACCAAAGAAAGACACACACAAAAGCACGCAATCAGCAAAGCTGAGTACATACAAGCTGCGAAATAAATAAGAAATCCATAACATGCTACTAATAATCAATCATCATGCATCACTAAATTATAGACTCAACACACGACTCAATTATCAATTTTATTAAGACTTCACTAGATAATAGTAGCAAACTCATTTTATTTAATTCTTTGGATTAAGCAATAGACAAGGTTGTCTAACCCATGCTCCATTTGGAACATCAATAAAGAAAACCCCATGCCTCCTTTCGGAAACATCAATAAACATCCAACGACCACGGGCGCGACTCCGTGACCGTAGTTAGTATGAGATCTCACCTAACTCCTAGTTTAAAAAAAATATTTGAAATAGGAGACTCGTAGATCAGACGGCCTCGATAAAAGTACACAACTAATACCCCGTGTACCCCAACCCCTGATTGTCATTACTCCAGAAGTGCACCAATCCAGAGTTTTATTGCTCATCCATTTTGCACTTTACGTGATTTACAAGTTTAGACTTGGTGATGACTCATATGCAATCATTACAATATCAATTCAATCAAATAAAACAACTTTCTAATTTCGATCAATTCTTGATTTATTAGTGACAAGCAACATTTATTATTTATTCCTTTAACTACCTCGGTGTATAAACACCTTGAGTGCATAAGGCACCCCAAAACCTCAACCTCGTCTTATAAGACTTGAATTCTTCCTTTACTCATCATGTTTGCATAATCATGAATGAGTAATAAATTAATCTTTACACCAATCACATACCTTTGCCTCTAAGCGTACCTTGCATAATTAGAACACAAATAATACTTGCAATATAAAATAGTGCACATCATATGAAATATACAATGTATAACCAAACAATTTAACCCAGTCATCCCTATACATGATACTAAGTTCTCGATCCGTCCTTAAACATGCACCTACAAGCAAGGTTTCGTAACTTGTACGTACCTTGAATAAACGAATTGGTATGTCACTTTACTATCTAGAAATCACCTTTAATAAACTCCTCTCCTAAACCAAACAATAACATCTCAATCAATACTCAATCAGTCAAATTTTCAGCAATACTAACTTACTTTAAAACCTTCAAAATCTAAATCAAACAACACTTTAAAACCTTCCCTTTAGTTAAAATTAAGGGCTTATATATAGTTCTTTAAATTTTCTTCTAAAAAACCTTAAAATACACTCTTATACATGAAATTACAGCAAGTTTAAAGTTTAATAAAAATCAGAAAATTATTTAAAAAACCCCTAATAATCTCCCTTTTTAATGGGTGATTAAACCCTCTTTATAAAACATCAAAAGTAATACTTAAAAACTATTTTCAGCACTTAAAACTTCAATAAAAACATATATTTATGCTTAATTAACTTTAAACATAATTAATTTTATTAATCAAAGTCAAGGATAATATTTTAAGTATAAAAAAATTCGTTAAAATCAAAAACTGCCCGAAAATCATATTTAGAGGCTAAATTTGGCCACGAGAGGGTGGTGCTCACTACCAGTGAGTCTTTCTTAAAACGTTGTTTCTACATGGAAAACTATACTTTTTTTTAATCAAAATCGGATGAGTTCAGAACCTAACCGGGATTAAAACGGGATTAATATTAACGAACAGAAATCTAAAAATTAAAACACGAATTTACATGTTAAAAATAATCTGGAATTAAGTTAAACTAATCATTAGTTATAATCACCAAAATTTCAAAACATCATTACTATAAAAGCCCTAAATCAATTGTTCATAAAAACCCTAAAATCATGATTTTCAATAATTAAAAACCCTAGGTTATAAAATTTACAAAATCTGAAAATTATGACATTTATAAAATCTGAAATTATCAAATTTAATCATCAAAATACAATTTGATACTAATTAAATTAATTTCAAACAATAAAATCAAAACCCATAAATCAATAATTATAATTATAAAAATTAATAAAACAAAGGAGAAAATAAGACTAACCTTTTTGTGTGGGAAAATTTTGGGGATTAATGGAGTATTTATAGGGGAGAATGTTGTAGGGTAAATAGAAAGATTTGGCCTCATAAAATTAATGGGCCAAATGATTAAAATGGACTAAGCTTTAGTTGTATTGAAATAAATTATAGAATGAAGATTCATAAAATAATTTGTACCAAAATAATTTTTGACCCAAATTAATAATTTGAATATTTTGAAATTAAATTACGGAAAAATACAAAACAATATTATAAATAAAATTAAATTTCATTTATAACATATTTAAAAATACGGGGGATTACAATATTATTAATCACAAAACTCATATTAATAATCAGATCTAGGATTAAATCAAATTCTAAAACAAAAGATTAATTTTTTTTTTTCGGAAAACCGAGCAGCAACCACTGCACCACAACTTGCTGCTGCCGTGCTGCTAGTGACGCTGTTGCTGCTGTCGGCGTTGCTGGTGGTGGCCGGAGGCCTACCGGTGGCATGGTGGTGTAGGCCGAAAAAGGGGAAAGGGAAAAAGAAAGAAAAAGGAAAGAAAAATAAAGGAGAAGGGAGAGAAAGTTTACCTTGGGTTTTATCTACTCTAGGCAAAGTTTGATTTTCCCCAAGTGTTGAATATTTATACCCCTTTTTCTAGAAACCCTTCTTCCTAAACTTTCCCTTTTTAATCTTTCCTAATCCCATCCCTAATAAAACTTTACTAAAATAAAACTTTCTTAAATTAATCCCAACTTAAATAAAATAATAAATTAAATAAACTTTCCTTTTATAAAATATTTCTAAATTTATTAAAATGAATAATTAAAATACTATAAATAAAATATTTCAATTTATTTAATTACTTCACAAAATACTTATTTTAAATAAAATACGTATAAAAATACGGGGTATTACAATAATATCTATTTTTTAAAAAAAGTTTTACGTATTAATAATTAAAGTTATTGATGGTTGAAGTAATGTATTGTTAAGTTTTATAAATGAAACAGCCAACAGGTCAAGGAAAAAAAAACAGAGAAAGTATTATTTTACATTATATTTTAATTTGATATCTGATGCTTAGGGGAATTCTTTAGCAAGATCCAAATAATAATTAATAAATTGTAATAATAATTAGGCAATACTGGCTAGAATTGCACAAACTATTGCTTGGGTGCACTCAATAGCACGAACTTTAAGTGGAGCGCTAGCAATAAGCAACACAAACTTTGGGGATTGGGTGCGGAAAATGACATTAACTATTTCCGGTGCCGGAGATTCTACCGGATTTCAGTTTGTTTTAATAAAATTAACAATCCCTCTCTTACGTGACTAATATAATCTTTGTAATTGGGATTTGTCCAAACAATTTTTTTCTTGTTATTATATAATATGTTACATTATGCAACTTCTGTAATTTATTATGCATATGTGTATATCACTTTTAAACATTATAACATGTTATGTAAAAATAATGTGATTACAAATATTAACATTAAATATAGAGAGTAGGACCAATCTTAGATCTTAAAGCCACAAATATCCACTAGTGGAAAAAAGGTTATCCGTAACGGGCAAAAAGGGCCCATCCGTAACGGGCAGCGTCCGTTACGGATGGCCATTATTATCCGTAACGGGCACCGTCCGTTACGAATAACTACTTATTCGTAACGGGCACTTACAATGTCCGTTACGAATAAGTAGTTATTCGTAACGGGCACTTACAATGTCTGTTACGAATAAGTAGTTATTCGTAACGGGCGTTTCAGGTGCCCGTTACGAATAACTACTTATTCGTAATGGGCAATTACAATGTCCGTTACGAATAATCTCCGAATAAGACAAAAAATCAAGGGCATTTGTAACTAGCATTTCAGGTGCTAGTTACAAATACCCCTATTCTTCTTTCCATTTACCACCCAAATTATTACATTCTAAAAGACTTATTATTCGTTGACAAACAACAATACTAATAACACATGCATATTTGCAGTAAAATATCACGTAAATGCTAGACAAATCATGTATTACACACTGTACTACTACTTGTTTTTTATACTCTCCTATATACACTTATGACTTCCTGTTAAAATTCTCAGCAAATTCCATCTGACATCATTAGAACCATTGCATTTGCATTCTCTTGTCAGCATTCTCTTCCTAACCTTGTTTTTCATCTGCATCAGTTGCAGATAACATATCCCCTGCAGCTGCATTATTGACCGGTCTCTCGGACTCATCACCAGTATTGATATTCACTGAGGTCGAACCAGGAAGATTATGTATGACAGAGGAAGATGGTGGTCAAACTAACTCACCACTCCCATGAGCAGACTCCATAATAATAATGCATGACCCATCACAAGCCTTCTGTGTACTTCAAGACCTGAAACCAAAACAATATTAATCTAATAGTCCGGATAAACTGAAACAGTAAACAAAACACACTAGTAGACACTAGTAGAAAAATAGCATTAGGCACCCCCCATATGGCACCGGTTCAGGCCAACCCGGTGCCAAAAATCTGCCCAAAATTGGGCGGGTTTTTAAACAAAGGCAAAAGGCACCGGTTCAACTCAAACCGGTGCCAAAAATAAAATAGGCACCGGTTTGAACCGGTGCCAATCAAACCGGTTTTTTTTAAAAAATAAAAAACGCGGCCTGCTAATAGCTTCTTCCTACTTCTTTCTTCTCCTTCCTCTCTCTCTTTCATTCCTTTCTAACCCGACATTAGAGACGAATTGAAGAACAACGAACCTCCCCCTTTTCCCTCCACCACAGCCGCCACCTTCACCGGCCACCGGCCTCCAGCCACCAACATTGTTCGAATTGAAACACCGCCCTTAATTCTCCCCCTGACCTTGTACGAATTGTCGAATTGAAACACCGTCGTTGTACGAGTTGAAACACCACCAGCCCTTAATTCTCCCCTGCCCTTGTCTTTTCCCTTCCCTGCCCTTCTCTGTCTTTCACCGCCCTCCAGCCACCAGCATTGTTCGAATTGAGCAGCAGCGCACCGCCTCCACCTCCGCGGTGTTCCCTCCACCAGCGCGCAGCGCCTCCACCTCCGCGCTGCCTCCACTAGTGCGCACCACCGCTGCTACCTCCACCAGCGCAAGGGTCGTCCTCAATCTCTCATCCCCTTATCTTCTTCCACCTCCAACTAATTTAGGGTAAGTTTTTATTTTTTTTGTTAAAAATTGAACAATTATTTTGAAATATGTAATTCTATTATTTTCAATAGCATTTTGAACAATTATTGTTAAGAAAATTAAAGTCAAGGAATGTATATATATAATTTTACCCTATTTTTTTTTTTATTTTTGCATTGGTTGTTTATTTAGAAATTTTGAATACATATTATACATTAGAGTAATTTTGTATGTTTAGAGTAATTTTGAATACATATTATAGATTAGAGTAATTTTGCATTACCTTGTTCCTTAGTTGAAAAATTTATAAGTTTTAATGGGTTATTTTGAGGTTGATTTAATGAGTAATTATGAATATAATAGAGATTAGTAAGAATGTTACTTAATTAGTTGAGTTTTTGTATGTTTTAATGTGTAATTTTAGGTTGTTTTAATGGGTAATTGTGAATATATTAAAGAATTAGTGACCTTGCTACTAATTAGTTGTGAATAAATTAGAAAATTGTGAATAAATTAGAGAATTGTGATTACATTAGAGATTTGTGAATAATTTAGAGAATTGTGATTAAATTAGAGAATTGTGCATAAATTAGAGAAATAAATAGTGATATTGCCACCTAATTAGTTGTGAATAAATTAGAGAATTGTGAATACATTAGAGAATTGTGAATATATTAATTAGATAATTAGTGACGTTGCTAATTTTTGTTTTTTTAATATATAGATTCATATGTGAATTGAAGCACGAGTTTAATTAGCTTGAGGACTACATATTGAGCTCAAGTGGGTAGTTGCATTGCTATATTGGTATGACTTATAAACTTTACTTAGCTATATTTCTTTCTATTTATCCATTTAATAAAAGTTTATTCATGAAATTGCAACTTGTGTATTGTTTAATTGCAAATAAATACAACAATATATAGAATACTTGAATTGCATCATCATATGCCTAGATACCCGTTCAAGGCTTTCTCATTAGGAGAAAGTCTTGAATAGTCCCCGGTTGGGACTGTTCTTGAATGTGTACTCTCACTTAGGTGGTGAATGTATGTTTTCTTTTCGATTTTAAGAACATCTTGGCTTACCATTTCCTCACTATGTTCTCTGGGTACATATGTGGGTAATTAATTATCTACATCGTGTACTTGGAGAACTAAGGGGAAATGCTGCCGGATTTTCCTTAAAATTGGAAAGTTGACATACATTCACTAGTGAGAGTAGACATTCAAGGATGGGTTAGGTTGGAGTGATAAGGACCCTTTGGAAACATGCATTTTTTCACTATATGAATGGTATATTCACGTTTTGTACTTGAATTTGATTTACATAAAATATGTAGCACTTACACATTATAATTATATGGTGCTATATATGTTTAGAGACAATTTACTAAATGGAGAAGGATCATGGTTGGATGTATGGTAGACGCGATACATTGGAATTTTGGAATGGGGTTCAAGAGTTTTGCGAGAGGGCTTTAGCTTATCAACGCAAACTGGGAGGCAAAGGCCTTTATTGTCCTTGTGTTGATTGTAATAATGTGAATGTGGTCGATAGTGTTGAAATCATTAGAGATCATGTATTATGTCGTGGGTTTAGGCAATTATACCATGTGTGGATTTGGCACGGAGAAAGTGGAGAGTACAGTGGGGATCTTGATCGGAATGATGTGCGTGTTAGAAGCAATGAGATTCATGTGGACGAGGAATACGAGAATGATGAGTATATTGTTGATAATGGTGAGGATGGAGCCGATGAAGATCAGGCAGATGAGGTCGAGGATGAACAAGTGGATGAGATGTTGCATGGTGTTGAAGGTGAAGTGTTTGAATTATTATCGGAGGCTTCCAAAAAGCCTTTGTATCCCGGGTGCAAAAAATACTCCAAACTATCGGCCGTGCTAACACTTTTCAACATTAAGTCGAAGCATGGGTGGACGGACATCAGTTTTACTTCTTTGTTGACCGCATTAAGTGATATGTTGCCTGATGGGAATGAAATTCCTAAGTCTTATTATTACGCAAAGAAGCTCATGTGTCCCTTTGGTTTGGAGTATAAGAAGATACATGCATGTCCTAATGACTGTATTTTGTATCGAAATGAGTATGAAAAACTGCAGGAGTGTCCACGATGCAAGCGGTCGCGGTACAAGCGCATGAAATGCAATCTTGGCACGGAGGGACCTCCTGCTAAGGTGTTGTGGTATCTTCCCATTATTCCAAGGTTTAAGCGTCTGTTCTCAATACCAAAAGACGCTAAAAACTTGAGGTTGCATGCAGAGGGAAGAAAGAAAAACAGAATGCTGAAGCATCCAGCTGACTCTCCACAGTGGAAGAACATTGATTTGAAGTTTGAGGAATTTGGTAATGAAGTCAGAAATTTAAGGCTTGGGTTGTGCACGGACGGGATGAATCCATTTGGCACTCTTAGTACCCAACACAGCACATGGCCGGTACTTTTAGTGATTTATAATTTGCCTCCTTGGCTGTGCATGAAACGTAAGTATGTAATGCTTTCATTGCTAATAACTGGTCCTAAGCAACCTGGAAACGACATAGATGTTTACCTTGCGTCGCTTATTGACGACTTGAGAAAGATGTGGGACGAAGAGGTTTCCGTTTTCGATGCTCATCAGAACGAGATGTTCACATTGCGTGCAGCCCTTATGTGGACCATGAATGACTTCCCTGCATATGGCAACTTGTGTGGGTACAAGGTCAAAGGGAAAAAAGCATGCCCCATATGTATTGATGACACATCAAGCGTATACCTGACTCATTCTCACAAATATGTCTACCTACGGACTCGAAGGTTCCTTAGGCGTGATCACCCGTACCGTAGGCAGAAAAAGGCTTTCGATGGAACCGTGGAAGAGGATACTGCACCTAGACCATTGCTTGGGCGAAGCTGATGAACTTACCGACTTTACCGTTCCTCACGAGTACCCCGGTCGACTCATGTTCTGAACCAAAAGGACAAGGAGAAGGTGATAGACATGGAGGAGATGAGATACGTGGTGAAGATGTGCCACCTGAGGTAAAATCAATTGGGTTATTAAAAGTTTTAAAATACTGAGTTAATTGAGATTTGAGGTGCAATGATTGATGTACTGTTGCAGGTTCCTACTCCTACACATGCGGACTCGAGGGAGCTTGAAAATCCAACACCGCATGAATTTCCAGAGTTACAGGTGATTTGTAACCCTCTACCTTAATGAATTTTGTTATATTATCTATGCTGTTGTAAAAGTCCTATTTAACTATCTTCTTTTTATATATATACTTGTGTAGGAAGACACCCGGTGTGCACTTCTAGCCCCGGGGCATGCAAATAGTACCGCGTTGAGTTTGGTGGCGTATGGTAGTGCCTAACCGACGACGGGTTCTACGGCGGGGCCACATCATTACTCGGTTGGGATCGATTCAGTGGTTGCGGGGTTCGAAGACATCCCACTACCCGTACCGATAGAGGAGGTTGAGATAACAACGCTTTGGCAAGCTGTAGGTAGCTTCGTTGATTGGCCACGTGCATGGGTGAAGTTGATTAATAAGGAGGTAAATTATTTAGTTCTCAATTTTTGTCAGTGTTAAACCGTTAGACACTCTTAAAATAAAACCGCCAAATATTTTTTTTTTTTTTTTTTTTACAATATGCAAGGTCCTCCAAGTTGATTTCAAATGGCTCAAATTTTTTTTTTTTTAAAATATGCAAGTTCCGCCGCCCCAGGACACCCGAAGGAGCCGCCCCCGCTGCCGGAACAGCGAAGGCAGCCCGCGCTGAGGCCACAACAGCCCCGACAGGTGGCTGCCAAGGCTGTAGCAGCCACGGCAGGTGGCTGCCAGACTGCTGCAGCCTCGACAGGCGGTTGCCATGGCTGCTGCAGCCTCGGCAGCACCTGCCTGTGCTGCTACAGCCATAGCAGCCACCTGTCGAGGCAGCAGCAGCCCAGGCAGGCTGCTGCCCAGGCTGCAGCAGACTGGCAGTTACCTGCCGTGGCTGCTACAGCCTTGGCAGCCACCTGTCGGGGCTGCTGTGGCCTCGGCGCGGGCTGCCTTCGCTGTTCCGGCAGCGGGGGCGGCTCCCTCGGGTGTCCCGGTGCGGCGGAAGTTGCATATTTTTTTAAAAAAAAAAATTTAAGCAATTTTCATCATTTCATCAAAATCAAGGTCATTCGAGCCAAATGGCTACTCACTTGCCTATTTTATTCATTTCTCAACTAATAAACTTATACATTCTCAAACCATATCATAATTACATATGTATAAGTGATTGTGAGTTGAAATTGCATAAAAGAAGCAAATTTCTAATTTTTTTGGCGCATTTCATCAAAATAAAGCCAATTCGAGCCGAAATGGCTACTTACTTGCCTATTTTCTTCATTTCTCAACTTATAAACTCCTTGAATCTCAAAACAACTCATAATCAAATATTTATAAGTGTTTGTCATTTGAAATTACATTAAAATCGCTAATTTCTAGGGTTTTGGGTCCAATTCATCAAAATAAAGCCACTTTGAGCCGAAATGGCTACTCACTTGCCTATTTTATTCATTTCTCAACTAATAAACTTATACATTCTCAAACCATATCATAATTACATATGTATAAGTGATTGTGAAATGAAATTGCATAAAAGAAGCAAAGTTCTAATTTTTTTGGCGCATTTCATCGAAATAAACCAATTCGAGCCGAAATGGCTACTTACTTGCTTATTTTCTTCATTTCTCAACTTATAAACTCCTCGGATCTCAAAACAACTCATAATCACATATTTATAAGTGTTTGTCATTTGAAATTACATAAAAATTGCCAAGTTCTAAGTTTTTGGGTCCAATTCATCAAAATAAAGCCACTTTGAGCCGAAATGGCTACTCACTTGCCTATTTTCTTCATTTCTCAACTAATAAACTTATACATTCTCAAACCATATCATAATTACATATGTATAAGTGATTGTGAGTTGAAATTGCATAAAAGAAGCAAAGTTCTAATTTTTTTGCCACATTTCATCAAAATAAAGCCAATTCGAGCCGAAATGGCTACTTACTTGCTTATTTTATTCATTTCTCAACTTATAAACTCTTTGCATCTCAAAACAACTCATAATCACATATTTATAAGTGTTTGTCATTTGAAATTACATTAAAATCACTAAGTTCTAAGGTTTTGGGTCCAATTCATCAAAATCAAGGTCATTTGAGCCGAAATGACTACTCACTTGCCTATTTTCTTCATTTCTCAACTAATAAACTTATACATTCTCAAACCATATCATAATTACATATGTATAAGCGATTGTGAGTTGAAACTTATTATTTCTCAAACTATTTCAGATTTCGAATGGAAGCAAAACTTCAAAGAGAAAGAGGGTGGAGAAGCCTAAAAGAATTGATCAACCTAAGAAGAAGCTAAGTGAACAACGGTCCAAGAGTGAACAAGCGTCGAAGTTGCACTCTTCGAAAGGTTCACCCATGCCACCTACTCCACTTGTTGAAGACATTGTTCTTCAATCGCTCTCTGCTGACATGACCTTTCTTCACAACCGTGCTTGTCATTTGGTCGATCCCATGGAAGTTGCACTTCCTAAGGCAATGTTCCACTATGATGAGGATGCAATTGCATGGATCAGCAAAGAAGATGTGAAGGAATTTCTACGTGGTTCAAAGCTTAACATTTCCCTCATTCAAACATTCATGAGGTACTTCAATGCCCGCATAATCTATACTTTTTTCAAGTTATTCAAATTGATGGTGATTATCCTACATCTGATAAATTATTCAATGTTCATGCACGCAGAGCACTACAGGAGCACTTAACTGACACTGATTCTCCTTGTAAAGTTGGGTGGTTATGCCCCGAGCAGTTATCCACTACTAGAATCATAGGAAACCCCCCATGATGTGTTGTACTATGTTGAACAGAGTATAAGGGAATCAGCGCGTGCGGGAGACAAGTTCATATTCGCCCCATGTTATAGAGAGTAAGTCTAACCATGTCAAATTCAATCGATTTGGCCTCATTATATGTTGACTCCTAAATATTAATTACCTTGTCTATTGTGAACTTATGTAGGGATCATTGGAGCCTCATGGTGATTTGTAATTCCACTAACACAATTTATCACCTTGATTCAGCTCGATCATCGGAGAAGTGGCTCGTGAAGTCTATATTACAAAAGTAAATATATATAGCAACCTAGTGATGATTATTGCTAATAATAACTAATTTAGTAATCATACGACTAATCAAATTTGAATGTACTTTTTTTTACTACAGTGTTATGAAGAAGCTACATTGTCGTGCTCCAAAGGGTCCAACATGGAAGACACCGTTGGTAATTTACATGATATTGTGATTATCTTGAAAATCTATGTTAGTAAATACTTTGCTCATTTCCTTTGCATGTTTCACTGATGTGATTTGTTTGTCATATGCTAGTGCGCACAACAAGAGAATGGACTTGATTGTGCTTTGTATGTGATGAGATTCATGCTTGACATTGTGACTCATTGTACGGACACTCAACAGCTTGATGAGGTAAGTCCTAAAACTTATTGAGATGCTATATTGATGTGATTTCACGCCTTAGACACCTAATATTACCCAACAATGGCATGTTATGAGAAACAAAAAGGTTATTTCACAAGAAAGGTAGAAAATGGGCTGAATAGAAGTCATATGGGCTATATTAGGGCCATTTTGTGTTAATTTGCTCTTTTGATGTGATTTCTTTCCTTATACACCTATAACTAGATAATATTGACATGTTATGAGATAAATAAAGTTCATTTAATAAGAAATGTAGGAAATGGGCAAAGTAAAGTCATATAGGCCATATTCGGGCCATTTTGAGTAAAAAGCGTCATAAACCTTAATAAAATGCTCTTCTATACAATTTTAGGGCTTACACACATACAACTACCCAACATTGACATGTTATGAGAAAGAAATAGTTCATTTGATAAGTAATGTAGGAAATGAGCTATATAGAAGTCATATAGGTAATATTTGATAAAATACATATTGTTTTGCCTAATTAATTATTTTTAAAATAATGTTTTTGTATTTCAAGTTTTGCAAGGTCCAAAAGGATGGTCCGTTGACAATCAAGGAGCTTAATGAAGTTCGTGACATGTTGGCGTCTTTTATCACCTTCAACATGTAAATGGCATTGTAATTGTAAATTATTTATGTTAACTTTTGAACTATATAACTTATTATTCATTATATATGTACTTACTATTATTTGTATATGTAAGCAACATTTTTTTTTTTTTGTATTGCGTTTGGGAATATTTATATCTATATATATAATTGAATTCTTGTTTTTAATATTTTTTTTGTATCTTATTGTAATAATTAATAATATTATTATTATTAGTTATTATAATAATAATATTATTAATTATTAATCATTATATTTAATATAATTGCTGGAATTACAGGTTATTATTATTGCTGGAAACAGGTTTTTTTTTTAAAAATATTATTGCACGAAAATTGGAAAAAAAAAAACAAAAAAAAAAATTTAGTGAATAGGCACCGGTTAGGCAGCAACCGGTGCCTAAAATATCTACCACCCAAAAAAAAATTGGCGGGAGAGCAGTTTTAGGCACCGGTTAACCGGTGCCTATTTCACCCTATGGCACCGGTTAACCGGTGCCTATTCCACCCTATGGCACCGGTTTCGAACCGGTGCCAAAAACTTGGTTTTTGGCACCCCTCACATAGGCAGCGGTTCAAACCGGTGCCTTAGACCGGGTTTGAACCGCTGCCAAATGCCTTTTTTCACCTAGTGAGAGAAAGACTTCTACATAACACCACATAAAAATTATCTGGTCACAGCCCATGTAAAGAACTAAAGAAGGCATCTTGATAAATATTCTCATCACCTTCACAAGTATATTATCGTTTAAAATCCATATAAAACTCTAGTATAGTGTATACTCAATTTACAAAAGAGTGTTAATGTTCCAACTTTGGCCATTAGGAACAAAACAACATTATACACTCTTATCAATTAATCAAAGCCTTAATACCATACATTATACGTGTATATATTAAAAGTAACTGAGCAACAACTTCATGACATCCATAAAGAGCATCAGCCTTCAATCCCACCCACTGACAGAACTAATTTTTATTCAACATTGTTTCAATTTCAACCTCCTGATACATAAACTAGGTGCTCATGTGCTTCAACAATGAGCCCACTACTAATGATCAAGGTCCCAAATATTGCTCAAGTCTGGCTAAGTTTACTTGTCACCGTAAGAAAGGGTACGTCACAGATTCAGCTATTCCTACCAGCATAGAGTCAACAAACTAAATAGATTAAAAAAAAAATGAAAGAGAGATTTACCAGTTTTAAGCTTCAATATAACAACTTTATAAGTATAAAATATATAATTAAAATAAATAACTAAATAAAAGCCTTGTTCGTTCTAGCCTATATCTTTTCCCTTGTGTGAGAACCGTTAGAGTGTAAAACTCAATCTTGAATTGCACTTTTTTTCCAAGATGCCAACATAAAAGTATTTAGAAGCTATCAAGAACATACATAGCTTAGGATGCAGAACTCAGGGATATCTTAAAGCTAAGAGTTCTTATGACACGTAAATTTAATGAACAAAAGGAAACTGAAAAAGAGTGAGGTTGCAAAGGTTAAAGGACAATACTTCCTGGCATGACCCCAGTTCCTCCAGCAATACCAGCAGCAACATTAGACACAAGATTACCATATAAGTTTGGCGTAACCTTTCAAATGTAAAACACAACAGACCTCATCAGAAAATGTATTATCAGATTGCCACTGTCTATTTTCACAAAAGCATATGAGAATATGACTATATGAGTAGTCAGAGTATTTTACATGATATTAAAGGATATAGTCATGAGGAAGAGAAGAAATAGGAATTAGGATATATACCATCACATCAAATTGCTCAGGCTTTGACACAAGCTGCATGCAGCAGTTGTCCACAATGATCTCATTATACTCAATGGTAGGGTACTGTACTGCCATCTCCCGGCAAGATTCTAAGAAAAGCCTGTCTGCAAGTTTCATGATGTTGGCTTTATGCACATCAATCACTTTCTTTCTGTTGTTCAAGTAAGCATATTCAAATGCATACTTTGCAACGTGTTCAGAGCAGAACTTTGTCATCACCTAGTACAATAGAATTAGCTTTAATCTTTTAGACAATTAGATAAAGGCAATAACTATACAGAGATTTTAAAAACAGACATTAAACTCAATCTTCTAGAACGTAGAGGAAAAAAAAAGCCAACTATCAACAACACAATGGCTTTGCGTTTCAAACAGAACTTTTAGTAGCATAATGTCAATTGCAAAAGAAATGAGTTCTTATTTTTTTTTTCCCTGACAGCCCTTACAGGGCAATACAAATGACTTCACATTGCAAAGATGAGATAGATCTGCAGACATTTAGAAGCACATACAAAGATAGCAAGAGATAATATAAAAAGAGGCCAGCATAAACCAAATTGATGTAGAGATCTAGAAGAATAGTTTGATGTAAACCAAATTGCTTTTTAGCTACCACAATTGTCACATTAACGGCCACATACTCCAGACTTAGATAGGTGAATACATTCATTTAGGTAAAGCTTTTGGCTTTAGCCTTTAGGTCATTAAAAACCAGATTGAAATCTCATAATCATTAAATCTAGACATATATACAAGCCCTAGTTAGCATCAAGGAAAAATTAAACAACAGTAGCATACTCATTGCATTGTCAGTAATGGGTCGAATAAGAGCCATGCTGTACTCGTAACATAATGAATGGCTCAAGTAATGACATTGTAGAAGTATTAAGGTAAGCTTGAGGGTAGTACAACTCCAATGATGGAACAGAACAAGGAGATTTGCAAAGAATACTAGAAGAAAACCACATTAACCGTCCGACACTCCCCTCATTTAACAGTCAACACCTATTAGATTTCAAGTGCTTTCAGTTGGACGGTTTCTTTCAAAAAAATACATTATGAATTGGGGACAGGGGGGTTTCTATGGTTGATAGTACATACTAGCTATCTTACACTGACAACACAAGATGGTTATCATTGCACCATGTAGTTGGTTTACCAACAAAACAGAAACTAGTTTCAGAACCTCAAAGCCACGATAGGACATAGAAATGTTACAAAGATAATAAAGAAAACAAAAGAAATTCGGTCTAATATCCCTAAATAAAAAGTAATAAAAAGAATATGATCCTTCTTCCTCCTAATAGACGTATTAGCATCTATATATCCATAGCATACCTTCAAAAATAGTCAAAAGTCAGACCATAAATCATTGACGGGCATACATATCATTTCCAAGATACCATTAGTCACTACAGAATTGTAAATTATCTATCTATGTGAAAGTATTATAATACACTTATCATAAAATTATGCATAAAAAAGAATATTAATCTGATAAACTAACAATAATTCCACACATTAAATTAAAATAATAATAAGAACAGTAATTAAACAAAAATAATCCATTTTTACCTTGAGACTCTCAACAACACCATGAACAACCTCATGCTCTAAACCAGCATACTCTCCTCCGGAATTCTCTCTAATAACAACAATATCAACATTATCATGTCTAGTTTGAATACCTTTGACATTAAAACAATGAACTAATGAAGCGTAAAGATCAAGCTCCTTTCTCAGATGAACATTCAACGAACTAACCCCACCACCGATAGGTGTCATCAACCCACCTTTGATACAAACCTTATTCTCTCGAATTGATTCAAGAACACCTTCACGAATCTTCTTCATATCACCATGAACCTCGTACTTGTCGAACACGATTGGCACGTGCATTGCATCCATAACTTGTTCGACTGTGCCCGTAACAAAAAAAAAAGAAATTGATCAAATCGAAACAAAAATAGGAAAAGTTACAGACTTCATAGCAAATAATCACTCAAAATGATCATATCAACACAAAAAAATCAAGCAAAAACTAGCAGGAAAAAATAGCAAAATTCGACTATTAACCCCAATTCGATGAAGAAACTGAATTCACACAATCGATTGAACATACAAAAACAAAATTGACAACTGATAGTACAATCGAAACACTAATCCAGAAAAAATAACGCATAAATGAAGATCTTACTTCTTCCCATGGCGGAAAAACTTGAAGAAAAGCTGAGCTCCAAAAATCGAAAACCCTAAGAAGGGGAACAAGAAGAAGGGGAAATTAAAAGTTAGGGTTTGCTTTGAAATCACTCTCCTGATAAATCAAATTCAGCAAATAAAAAAACCCTAATTTCAAATTGAATATGAACAATGGAAAAGAGAGAGGAGATTACAGTTTTGGAGCGGTAGGGTTTGTCGCAGGAAGAGCAGACGAGATTAAGAACAGGCTCAGTAGATTTAGAGAAATTGGAGTGAGAAGTGAGCTCCGCATGTTGTTGAGCTTCTTCTACAGATTTTAGAAGAGCTCCACAATCTCCGCACTGCAACGATACGCCTGACATCCTCGATTCTCAATAGAGAGAAAAAACGGAGCTTGAGGTGATAACCAAGCTGCTTCAATGGAGTTGAGGGATCTGAGGACGACGACCCAGCTACTTCAACATTAGAGAGAGAAAGGGGAAATAATATTTTGAGAGAGAGAGTGAGAAAGGGGAAATTAAAAGTTAGGGTTTACTTTGAAACCTATTCGTAACGGGCAAGACTGGTTGGTTACGACTAGTTGGTTATTCGTAACGACCAAAATTTGTTGGTTACGACTAGTTGGTTATTCGTAACGGGCAAGACTTGTTGGTTACGACTAGTTGGTTATTCGTAACGGGCAAAATTTGTTGGTTACGACTAGTTAGTTATTCGTAACGGACATTGAATTTGTCCGTTACAAATGATGTAATTGTAACGGGAAATCATATGCCCGTTACGAATAGCTTGTTACAAATAAGATTTTTTCCACTAGTGATCACTTGCTTTTTGCAAACAAAATTTCACATTTTTTGCATACATGTAGTCTCAAAAATAAAAATTCCTAATTGAATTCTTGCCTACATCAATCATAATTTAGCAAACACCAAATTTACCCCTAAATCAATCAATATTAATTACACAAAACCCCAAATTTACCCCTTAAAATCAATAAAAATTAATTAAATTAATTCCCAATTTATAGTTATTAGTTAAAATTAATAACCTCAAACCCAAAATTTACCCATAACTCAATCCAAATTAATTACTCCCTCCATCCCCGAAAAAACGACCCATTTAGCCTAATTTTATTCCCAAAAAGAATGACTCATTTGTTTTTCCCAACATCTATTAAAATCACAAAATTACCAATATATCCTCAAATATTTTTGTCATGTAGCTCATTCTCCCTATTTTACCCTTGTATTTTTTCTGATCTTTGTGCCATACTGCCATCTCTCTAGGTATTAATTGCAAATTATTGTTGACTTGTGTTTTCTCATACATTTGTACTTGCAAATTGAGTTTCTTAATACCCGCAAAATCAACCCAAATGGGTCGTTCTTTCGGGGACGGAGGGAGTATATAAAACCCTAATACTTCTTAATCTAATATATATATATATATATATAAAGGAGAGTTTTTTCCCGAGTTTTTAGAGAGCCATGTAAGATTTAATTTTTTTCAGCGCGCCATGTAGGATAATAAATTTTAGTGGTAGCCAATTAAATACGAGATTATTAATTTCTTTTAGAATTAAATAATATAAATGACACGTAAGCAAAATTAGTTAATGAGATTTTCCAAAATAAATGAATTAAATATAAAATATTATCTTTTGATATTAGAAATTTAATCTAAATATATAACAAATTTTAGCACATAAATATATATATATAAAAAATTATTTAAAAAAAATTCAAACGAACCGTGCATTGCACGGGCTTCATCTAGTTACTAAGTAACGGAAACAATGGTTGACAATTTTGCCTTCTACCTTGGACTTAGTCAATGATTATAGTCTTCATATCATCATCACCAATTTCATACGAATTTTATAGTAGTATAATAATATAGTAGAACAAATAACCAAGTTTACTGTTTTTTTTTTTTTGTTTTTTTTTTTTAAACACTATCAACTTTATAGTCATGTCAGAAGGCAGAGGGGGTTAAATTATACTGTAATTTTATTCCTAAAAAAGTGGTTGGAATCCGGTAGAATCTCCGGCACAAGAAATAGTTTATGTTATTTACTGCCGCTAAAGTTCGTGCTATTGATCGTACCCAAGCAACAGTTTGTACTGTTTTAGCCAATTTTTCCTAATAATAATAATAAAATTAAGGTGGGACATGTGAATTTGTTGATTTCCACACAAAGTGTTTGTATTATTTATTAAGTACTTGCTCCGTTTCTATTTAGTTGACGTGTTTGATTTAGACACATATATTAAGAAGAGGAGAGAGAGTGAGAGAGAATGAAAAAACAAGTGAGGTAGCTTGTAAATGCAAGGTAAAAAACTTACCTCAAAAAGAAATGTCGTGTCAACTAAAAAAAAAATTCCTAAAAAAGAAACATGGTAGTACCATTTTGACAAGTTTCACCATTTAGGACCTGTTTTATTTAGCTTAATTTCAGTTCAGTTTAGCTCCAATCAGTTCAGTTCCTAATTCTTTCTCTTATAAACAATTTATTTCAGTTCAACTCAGTAAATCAGAACAAGCCCTTAATACCATTTCATAATCTTTCCAAAAAAAAAAAAAAAAACCATTTCTTAAATAAGTAATCTCAATTTCTTTATGAATATTTATTACTTATGTCGTTCTTATTAAAAAAAATAACAATAATTAAATAAAATAAAGTTCAAGATGTTAGATTAGATTGATGTTATTATATTTCCTTGTCTAATTACGTATAGGTATTCATTTTACACAAGCCATTAGCTAGGATGATATATTGCTCAACACAAGGAGTTCATATACTTCGTAAATTTTATATTGACATACTTCTAAAATAACTTAATTCAATTTATTTTTTTGGGATTTTTTGTGGTTCAAGTTCAAGCTAGCTGCTCAAGCAGTCAAGCTCTTAAATTTTGGTGGGTGATTTGTGAAATATTAAAATGAACGTAATCCTAAACGTATGAGTAAAGTTGATCACATACTCTATAATCTTTTTTCCTCTTTTTATCAATTTAAAGTTATTCATCATTTTTAAAAAAAATCATAGTTTTCATTTATAACAAATGTCCATAACTTATTTGTCAAGAAACTATTTTCCAAAAATAACACATTCAAAAGTAAGGATCGAGTTTCCTTAGCATGAAAAAAAGGTAAGAAAATAATTTAAAGCGTATTACCTAGTCAATCAAAGAGATGCCGAAGCAACACGTATTGTTCGAGGTGCATAGTGGATAATGACACCATCATACTCATAATTGAATATTGAAGGGTTTCATCATCAACTTATCCTAGGCTCGGCTAATGCAACTCTAAATCTTGGCTTGAAAAATGATTATTTGTCATTATGAGAGTGATGCCACGTAGGATTGTTAGAAATCGAAAGCTCGTGATTGGTCCGATCGAACCGGCTAGCTAGCTTATAGCCAAGCCGCCGAGCCAGCTTGCAAAATACAAGAGGAAGCATTAATTAGTGGATCCACTTATACTGAGGTACACCTTAGCAAAAGACGATCCACTCAATCATAAAGTTAGCCACGAAAGCCATAAAGCACATCTTGTTTGTCAACTCCTATATCTCAATTGAAGTATAATGTCTATTATACCCCTCAAGAATATATTAGATATCAGTAATAATCACCATTATCTTAAATAATACTCCGTGACCAAACTTCTTAGCAATGCATGCATTATTTTAAGCTTCACACTTGCTCATATATATGTACAACTACAACTTTTTATAACTAAATTAATTATATATGTAAGAAAAGTTGTGAAAAAAATTGTTGTTTTGAATATAAACACTGAATTAACTCAATTATATTACAAATGACATTTAAATACATTAGTAATAGGAAAATTTGTCAAGAATAAGCCAACCTTTACATGATTAACTCAAAATAAGTCAACTTTTCAATTAATTCAAAATAAGTCGACTTTCAGAGGTATTTTCTTTTAATAGGTCCAATGACCTAAAACCTATTAAACAAGTCATTCTTTAATTAAAATAACTTATTATTTTATTAAATGTTAATTATAATTACGATAATTAAAAAAATAAAATAAAAAATCTCAGCAACCCCATCTCCACCAGCTCCCCTCTACCAATGTCTGCCGGCATGGTGCTTGTATCCCCTCCCTTTCCCCATCCATGTCAACACCCCACCCAAACCCAAACACCTATCTATCCCTCCCAGCCTCCCTTTCCTCTTTCCCCTTTCTCGCTTCCCCTACCGTGAGTTGACCCCCTGACATTTTGTGCGGCGAATTTCTGGTGAACTGCAGAGCGAAAGAAGAGTAGGTGTCGGGGTTTGGGTTTGGGTAAGGGGAAAGGGGAATGAGAGGCTGGGAGGGATAGGTGTGTTTGTGGGTGGGGGAAGGGAGAGGGGTTGGTCGCGTGGGCCAGGGAAGGGGGTTGACCGCCGTGCAGCGACCGGTGACGAGGGAGATGCTGGGGAGTGAGGCTGGCAGTGGGTAGGTGGCTGAAATTTTTTTTAGTTTATTTTTATTGATATTATTGTTAACTGAACAAAAAGTTTTTTTTGACATAACTAATCAAAATTAAATGTTAATCAAATTTTTTTATATAAAAGGACCAATTACATAATGACATGTGGCATAATTAACCCAAACAACCGGTAATTCCAAAATTCAACAGGTCATGACTTATTTTGAGAAGATACCCTATAAAGGTTGACTTATTTTTAGTTAATCAAAAGGTTGATTTATTTTGAGCTAATCATGTAAAGGTTGGCTTATTTTTGACAAATTTTCCTTAGTAATATAATGTAGCCACATATAAATAGTACCAGGATCAAAATGATGCATGTATATATGTTAAATCGTTAATAGTACATGTAATGATTTTGTGTGAATTTAATCTTTCCATCTTATGTTTTATTTATACATGTACTACATAATATGAATTAAATAATTCTCAATAAACACTATTTTTTTTTTTTTTTTTTTGAAGAAATCTCAATAAACACTATTGATTATTGTGAATTGGGAACACATGAAATCAAGAGGACTACTGCACAATTTGATATGGCTACATGTAGGGAATAGTTTCAAGCCTTTAAAATCCCACTAGCTTGAACCCCATTGTGATCATACACTAAAGTACGGTGGCGTCCAAAAGGGAAAGAAGATAGAGCAAAAGAGTCGCCAACAAGTTTTTAAGGAACTTGTAAACCGTTCACGAGGTGAAGGTTACACCCCTTAACGATCCAAGAGATCGTCAACTCCATAAGGTCATGAACCAAATAAGGGTTCGGGGATGATGGTACAAATCCAACCTAAAAGAGATTGAACCTGCCCTAATAATAGGCCTCTACTTTATTCTACTCGTATTCATGTGCGCTTTCTGACTAACATACAATCAATAGGATTAACCCTAAACCTGTTTATCTATGTTGGTTGAATATAATGCACAAATAGACTATTATTGGCGATCACTTGAAATTATAATCACAATTAACCTAACAAGATTATTAATTATCTTATTAAGCGTGATTGCAAATACCAATTCCCTTTAACATGCAATAAAGGTGATCAAGCAATAACAATATGCATCAAGCAACATAATAAATAAATAATCAATATCATGAATAATAATTATAATAATAATAATAATAACAATTATAATCATAATCATAATAATCATAATCATGTTAAAGCATAGCAAGATCCTAGGCATGATACTAACAAGATTAATAACAAACCCTAGCATGTCACTAAACAATAAAAATCAAATCTTTAACCCTAACATGATACTAACATGAATTAATATTAGGAAGAATATAGGAAGCATCGTAGCAATCATATTTAATATTAAAGATACCCTAGACATAATACTAGGAATCAAAACAACAATCTAAGCATGATATCTACATCATAAATCAATTAAAATCAATAAAGTACTTACTTGGATGCCTCGTACCTCTTTCTAATTACAAAATACACACGTTAGTAACTTCAAGGAAAATAATAAACAAAACAATTAAATTAAATAATTGAAAGAGAGATTTGGGACCAAACCCTCAGAAATTAAACCTTTCACGTCTAGGGCGAAGGCAACTTCGAATATGGCTAGGTGTTTCTAGATCTAATGAATGCAGAATTTTGTATTAAAAAGCAAAGTAGAAAGAAAGAATGCTAAAGAATTTATGAAAGCTTGATGAATGAAGAGAGAATTAATGAATGGTAATTGATGATTGTTGATGAATGTTGATGAATAAAGAGAATAAAGAGAATTGGTGTCTCTTGATGATTGAAAACGGAGTTTTCGATACGATATTTATAGAGAAAATCATCCAAAAAAGATAATTTATCAAAACAGAGTCTGAAGATCACAAAACTAACTTGGCGCCAGCCCTGGCTCATTGGCGCCAGGACCAGTGGCTAGCGCCAGGTGCCAATGCTGGCGTCTGGCGCCAATCCTGGTTCCAGGCGCCAAGGCCTGGGGTTGGACGCCAATTCGGAATTCAACGTGTTTTCGAAAATCTGATAAATTTCCCGTACTGGAAGATAAAATAATATAATTTCAGTCGAAAATGCTATTTGATCTAATTAAAACTCTGAAGAGTCCTAACTGAATTAAGAACGATAAAACCTTCTAGAATGTTCTAGAAGACCAAAACCATTCCTAATTACATTAGGAATGATAAATCATATTAGGCCCTCCCCTAGATCATTGGGCCGTACTTAAAACTCAAACCGGGCCCAGTTTAGTAAATTGGCCATAACTTCCTCAATATTCATCGGAATTGGGCTTATAATATATCGTTGGAAAGGTCTTTGCAAACCCCATCCAACTACACCACTATTGGACCCATATCATGGACCAACCAAACTGGATTGGCTGTTTTCTCAAAATAAAGTTTTCAAAAACAGAGAGAAAAGAAAAGAAAAGAAATAAAACTTTCCGCAACACTAGACCTTTCCACACTTTCGTTTCATTCGATTATGATTTGACGTGAAAAGTACTCATCACTGGGTTTGGTTTTGGGGAGACACAAATGGGTGTCTACACTACACAACTTTTCTACACCACTTCACAAACTCCCTTCTCCCTCTCTTCTCCTAGCTAGCTAGCCTACACAATCTGAATCCGAGTCTAGTAAACAAACAATCAGTATAAACAAAATTAGGGCATGTTTACATTTACTGAACTGAACTGAACTGATTGGAGCTAAACTGAGCTAAAATGAATATTTTATGAGTGAAGAAAATTAAGAGCTGAACTAAACTGAACAGAACTAAACTGAAATTAAGTTGAAGTGAACAGACCCTTAGTTGATAAAGTTTCTGTTGGAAGTTCTTGATATAAAAACAAGAGTGTTGGGGAAAAACAAAGTGAGAGAAAAAAACAATTGAGGAGAAAAAGTCCCACATTCACTACAAAAATAAAAGCTTTTCAGCAACTAAGTTTGGCAACAGATTTTTAAAATGTTGCTAAATAGCAATGAATCTAAATTTTTTCATGGCCTAATTAAAAGCGACATTTTATGCTTTAGTTTTTAATAAACAATGGCTACATATTTATGATTTGTTGCTTTTTAAAACAAATTGTCTTACTAGTTGTTACTAGACGGCATCATATTTTTCTCTTGTTGCCAAATAGTAACAAACTATGACAACAAATATTTTATTTGTATTGATTTAGAAACAAACAAATACAATGAATTTTTGAATTGTTTCCATTAGAAGCAAGTCTTCTAAATTATTGTTGCTAATTGATAACGCATTATTTTGTTTGTTGTCATTGGAAACGAGTTGTGTTATATATTGTTGTTAATTTATATGTAAGCCACTTTTTGCTGTAATGTATAAAATTATTTGTTGCTAAAATGACATCAAATAGAGACGGATTTGAATTTCGTCTCTAATTTAGAGACGGATTTTTGATTTTGTCCCTAATTTGGAGACAAATTTTTCAATTTCGTCTCTAATATTTTGTTCACTTATTATAAATTATATGCATAGAAGTAAACAAATAGTACTTGGTATAGTTGGTAAGAGATTCACCATCTAAATTTGAGGTCGCAAGTTCGACTCCTACCAAATGCGATTCTTGAGACTGGGGATTCAAAGAGTCTTACATACAAAGTCGAGCCGAGTTGACCTAACCTGCGTGAGATTTCAGATTGGTAAAGGCTGAGATCGGGTTGAACCGAATTGCTAATAGGGATTGAGTTTTTGTCTTGTAGTATTGATAGCAACCAATATTAATGATTTGTAGCTATTTTTATGAACCAACTTTAATAATTTGTTGCTATTTTTAGGAACCAACATTAATAATTTGTTGCTATTTTAGAAACTGACATTAATAATTTGTTGCTAATTTTAGCAACAACCAATGGTAATCTGTTGCCAAAGTTGGCAACGAATGCACCAAAAACAGCAACAATCATGGAAACTATATTTAAATTGATGCAATATTGCAACAAATTGCTTTGCAACTGGTTTCCAAAATTCCATGGCAACAAGCCTTTTAGCAACAAAAAAATTTTGTTTCCAACCCGTTGCTAAATAGAGTTGGCAACGGATTTTTGGTGAATAGCAACAAATTTTAGTTGATGCTATATTGATTTTTTTTTTGTAGTGATTGATTGGGGAGTGAGGTGTTTCCTTGTTTTTAAATTGTAGTGCTTTATCACTACTTAGTTGAGTGAGTTGGAGGTGTGTGTTACTCCACACACTGCCGAGCCGAGTCGGGCCTGGCCGGGTCGGGTCGGGTCGGGCTCGGGCCTCGGGACTTGGGGAATGCGATGCGCGGGCGTGGGTCCTTGTTATCTTTTTGGAGAAATTTTATTTCCCTTTCTTTGTTAAACAGAATATTCCTTTTTGTCTGTTGGGATTATTCTTTTTTGACTGTTGGGATTACGGAATTAATTTAGTCATTAATTCCTTGATTGTAGTTGACTGATTAATTCTTTGTTTCTTGCCTCGGTTGTTGACTGACCAAATTAATCTGGTCATTTTCTTGGCCAGATTCTTCCCACCTTTTATGCTTCCCGTTTTTCCTCTTCAGCCTATAAATACTCGGTGGTTTTCTCAGTCTAAACACACAACACAATCAGTCTTCTCTCTTCTCTAAAATTATCTAAACACATGTTCTCCTCGTTCTGTTTTCTGGGCAAGTATTCTGAGTTCCAGTCGGGTTTGTGAGTGCACATAAACTCCGGCGCCGTGCTTATCCTAGAGGGCGACCGCATCTGTCTACTGCACCGGAAGGTAGCGCGGAATCGTCTTTTAGGTCAGTGGTTCTCCACGACGCGACTATTGTCAGTTTGGTTCACGCATCAAGAGATAAGTTAATTCTGTTTTATTGCTTATTAGTATAACAGTTTCTTATTTAAATTACAATATTTAAATCGTTTTCATTCGCATATTGTTATGGCCTCTTTATTTTAAACCACAACCACGTAATTGTAATTTTATAATTAAGTAATGCAACAAATACACACAATTAGTGGACCAAGAAGAAAACAAACCTAGCAACATTATTATTGTCCAAAAGATGCATTAAGGGTCAATATTGTCACTAAAAAAATAAGATTATACACGTCAAAAGTGTAAGAAAATGACTCATACTTCCTCATTCAACCTTTTTCATATTGAAATCTATAAAGCCAAAAGGAAAACTGCTGGTAAGAGTCATCATCTTGTTCAGTTATGATTCTCAACTCCCACAATCATATCATATAATTATATATAGTACATAATATTTATTTATATATATATGTTACACCCTCCACTATAATTATTCCTATATAAGAAATAAAAACTTAAGAAGCATGGCTTATAAACTTCCTATATAAAAATTTCACCAATAATCTATTAGTTCCTATATACTAATGATATTGGAACTAATAGATATGGTTGTGCTTACGATTTGGGAAGAGTATGATGCTCATGGCTCTTGATCATATGAGGATGACTCGACTTTTGTCGAAAATCCACAGTTTGTTTGTTCTTTCAACATTTGTCTCTTGGCATCTATGATGGAAAGCGATTAGATGATGAGGAAGAGGAAGAATACGTACGTAAGATTTTGTGAGGAAAGCTAAGGTTAAGAGATAAGTGATGAAAAACCAAGCAAGCCGGCAAGTCAATATAATGGCATTTTTGGGCTATTTCAATTTAAATGTTTTGTATGTTTTCATCTTCTTGTATGTTAGTTATTATGTGTGCATCTTTGTTTGTGATGTGTAAAATTTGTTGTTTGTGTTTTTACTTGTTAAAAAGAAATGTAAGCTATGATTGATTGTTGTTGAGTTTACAACTTTATGTGTGTAATTTGAGTTTGTTTAAATTGTTAATAATATTGTGATCGTCTTATATTTTTGTTTATTTGTTTTTTTTTTTAAAAAAATAAATAAATATTGACCATTTTTCTAGCAATAGAAAGAACCTAATTGAAATTGGGTGTAATTACAATTTACACTTCTAGTTTTCATTTTTACACCAAACTTGTGAAAGTTGAATATCAAAAAAAATGTATGCACATAAAACCTACTCCATGTTAATTAAATGAATTGGTATTATGGTATAATCAGTTTACAAGATTCGTTGTTAACCTCTTTAATTTCTTCTTAATTTATTTAGTCGAATTTTAACTTTACTATTGCTATAAGAAATGATCAGCATGGTTTTGAAAGGTACATGGATGCCTTTTCCAATTTTGATCATACAAGACATTTCCAAAAATTAATTGATTAATCATGTTTATTAGCTAACTAATTATTCCATTCATCTATCTCTTCCTAGAAGTGCACTCTACTTCATCTTTGTGGACATTTATTTAGTGATTATATATCATTTTGGAAACCAATTCAAGCAAACTGATGATATACTGGATTTGCATAGTTTCGTTTGTGGTGAGACAAATCATGCTCTAATGAAACACACTTCTTATTTTTCTTACAATAATAATAAGTGAAATAAAGGTTAAGTCTCTCCCGTCAAAAAAAAAAAAAAAAAAAAAAAAAAAAAGGGTAAGTCTCTAACACTAAGAAGAAATACACTTTGATAACGAGCAAGCAAAAATGGTCTTGGAAGAATCACAGTAGAATTTAAATATATACTTAATATATTCATATGAAAATCTTTATTTTATTTTATTTTTTATTATTATTTGAAAATTTAGAAACCTGAGAGGTTGATAATAACATGAAAAAAAGAGAAATTATAGTAAGAGTCTGTTCTCATTGACTGAAATGAGCTGAGCAGAGCTAAACTGAACTGAATTGAACTTATTAGAGCTAAACTGAACTCAACTAAACTGAATATTTTATAAGAGAAGGAAATTAGGAGCTGAACTGAAATGAATATTTTATAAGAGAAGGAAATTTAGGAGCTGAACTGAGATGAATATTTTATAAGAGAAGGAAATTAGGAGCTGAACTAAACGGAACTTTTTAGAGCTGAGCTGAACTGAACTGAAAATAATCGTATGAGAACATACCCTAAATTGCATAAAAAACCTACATCGTTATAGTGGAATATGAAAGGTGAAATCAAGCAATAATCAAATAACCTTTTTAAGGAAATATTAATAATCAAGTAATAGCCAAGAGGACATCCAACTATATTGTACTATTCTACATTTTTACTTATATGATAGTAGTATTATTTTATCAAGATTAAAATTTAATTAGGGAATGTGAGGTGGATCTTGGACGAGTAAGATGTGTGTTAAGTAGGTGTGGGCCGGATGCCCAAATAGTTGTGGAATAAGATTTGTTTAAGTTTTGCATCCAAATGATTATGAATTTTATAATAACCTATTGATGATGGAGCGAGTATAGAGATGGAGGTACAAACATTCCTATGAACCCCATGCCTAATTTGATGTTAATCAGGTATTTAATTTTAAATAAATTTTGATAAGGTAATCATGTACAGTATATACATATTAAAATTGAAAAGTGACCTTTTGGGCTTGAATTAATATTTGATGCAAAGTACTTATTTCTTTATATAATGTCAACTTGACAAAACTTTCTGAAGTGGCTGTCCAAACTGATGTGCTTTTCATGTTTGCAATACTTGCAATTTGCAAATATAAGAAGAATCCTATTCATTATCCAAAATGTAGATTTTGGGCAAATATTTTGCCAAGACAGATATTAATATACTACGTATTATGACCAATATGATATAGTCAAGGGAATTAAAGTCGCTATATTAATTAAGGGACAAAGTGTTTATAAATAACCACTGAGCGATTTACAATTAGGTACTCGTATTTTATGCCATATATGATACATACCGATCTTTGATGGATTTCATCTACCACTCTATGATTATGATCCATATATGTTGTCACTCAATTAACAAAATATCAATAGGTTAGTTAAAGAAATTTTCGAAATTTGTGGGAACTTTCCTAAGAGGTAATTTGTAATTATAAAGAATAAAGTGACAATCCTTGTAATCAAGTTGGTTTTATTTGGAGTAGTTCATGTGTTAACACATCTGATGACTGAATCAATTTCAATTGCAACTTACGAGGGAAATTAAACCAACCCCATTATTCCAAACTTATACCAAAGATCTGATATCAAATTTCATTTACTTGTATATCACTTGCAAAAGTAGAAAATGATCATGCAACTAATCAACTAAACATTTAGATTTTACTGGGAATTGAAATTACAGGTATGAAAAAAAAATAAAAAAAAAATTAATGAGCAATTTACATACTCAAGTTCAATCAAACTTAGCTAAGCATCAAGTTAATTTGTTTTTCCTAATCACTAGTTAAGTTTTGAGACAAACAGGAAACACAAAAATATATGCTAGATGAAAAAGGTTATAGCACAAAATGATCAAAATCGCAAGTGCCATTATCTCATCTAGCTCCAATGGCTCAGTCATTGACACTTCTGATCTGTTGATGAAATTAGATAAAGTAATAAATTTGTGATGTTAAGAAAGTTTAAGATTTGAAAATAACAACAATTTATGTAAATAAATGTGGATATACTGTTCTCTCTTGATGATTATTGTGATATTACTTTATTATAAAAGGATTATGCGGAATCATAAAAAAAAATAAAAATAAAATAAAATAAAATAAAAATAAAAATAAAAAAAAATATTTCCAAATACAAAATAATTAGGAAATTATCCTCACAGCTACAACAAATTGTCGAATCACCTATCCAAAAAGGTTCTACAGATTTGTGCGTTAGATATTCCATAAGATCTACCTAACAATCGTTACATACTATATGGTGTTATATTAATGATTTGATTTAATATAATAAATTCGTGACCCAGGACATGAAGACTTGTAACAGGAATATCACACCCCAAATAATTGAGATCTCTCTCTTTGATTTTACTGACCACAAAAACATCAATCATAAACAGAAATATCTTACTTTCATAACAAATAATCTCATTTCCTGATTCTCAAACATTTGAGCTTCAAATGATGGCGAAAATCACATTCAAGTTAAGCTTCTTCACTGTCTTCTTATCAGCTCTACTTTTGCTCACTCAATCAGGTTCTCCCTCTTTTTTTTTTTTTTTTTTCCGTCTAGTATTACTAAGATCTAATCTGCAGTTGTACCATTATGGTTTTGATCACGAATTCGTTAATTTTAAAGTTGCTTATTATTGCATTCGTACGTAGTATATACTTTCTTTATTCTTTTTTAATTGCCGGGTTCTAACTTTACACTTATCATGTGTGGCTATGTTAGATTCATCTAGATAACTTACACATTTGTAGGAAAAAAAAAATCTCAAGTTTAATTGATCATGTGAATTACTTTCTCCGACCTATAGAGTGGATGAATTAATCCATACATCGTGATTGATAGATATATTAGCCCTCAATAAAAAGACTAAGGTAAATGTGTGCTTTTTGTAGGTGACACATTTGCTACGAAGCTAAATCGCCTAAATGTAGAGGATCAGGATGAACTAGAAAGTGGTAGCTTATTAATGCAAATGTTGATAGAGGCCGAAACAAAAACATTAGGACTTGCCAAAGAGGTAATGGAAATACAAACAGATCAAGAAGATGCAAACTCAAAAGATCAATTAAAGTGCATACCTTGTGGAGCAGCCTGTATTTCTTCAAGAAATTGCTGTAGAAACTGTTTTTGCCTTATCGAGTGGGAGCTTGTTATACCTCGATGTGTCCGTAATAGACCATCTCATTAACCAACTTATTAGATTTCATTACTTCTTTACTAGGATGTCACCTTAGAATATAGATCATGTAATAAAGTGGTTAGTCTCTCAGTATTGCTGTTTACTACGATTTATGGAATAACCTCGTGATTTTATTCTCTATGTTTGCTGACTGTATCATGTAATTTGGTCTAGTTCACAATTATTAAGACAAAGGAGAGATTGTTTTCACATTTTGCAGGAGTAATCAGTGCCGATGAGAAGATAAAGGTGATCATAGAGAATGAAAGTGGAAACTTACTTAAAGAACTAGTAAAAGCGGGAGCAGTTCTGCAGTACGACATTCATGAGATGGACGAGGTTTCGGACGAGACTTTATCTGCCAAATCGAAGTGCACTCAATGTGGTAGAGAATGCTCATCATGGAATGACTGTTGTGGAATTTGTGGTTGTGTATATAACACTTGCCTATATCTGCCAAACAAGAATAGTATGCTCAATGCAGAGTGATAGTTGATCTTATACAAATATTGTAAACATGCTTTGCCAATAATATCAAAAGTAACCATGAAATAAACTAGCTAATGAAGATCAGCAAAATGAGAGCAAACCATATTCTATAAAACAGGACAAAAGCAGAATGGCATGAATTACTCGCACAGGCGGATGGTTCTAATATATTTAAGCAACCTTGCTTTTCCATATGGTAAGCAATGATAGATTGTGATATTGGTAATGACCAGGTCCTGCAATTTTGCAAGTTTTTCCATGGCAATGCACATACAAAGAGGTGAATTACCCAGAGCCACCATCATAAAATTACAAAAGTATTTATCACTATACCAGTTACCATTACTAAATGTGCTTAAAGAAACAAAGAGCAACACGATATAATTCTTATTATTACTTTTATTAGTTTGTTAAATAAAAATCATTACGGTATGATTTGATCACCAAATGATGTTTGGAAGAGACAGGGGAGACAAATAGTAGATCAGATGAAACTAATTGCAGCTTGCAATAACATTAATCGCCCATTAAAAATTTTAAGGAAAGTTTGTCAACAATTACCAAGTAAAGCACGTGTTTTGAAAACAACTACCTATATTACTCGGACTCTTCGTTTTACCTCAAGTGGTCCGACACTCGGACATGGATATGGCACTTGGACACTTCATTATAGTTCAAAATCATAGAATTTTTTCACAAAATAGCCGAGTCGGATACTTGGACACATACCCGTGTCGGACATGGGTACCCGAGCCGATTAACATAGACTACCTATTAAATTTTTTTTTTTAAAAAAAGAACTACCACAAAGTTGTAAAAAGTTTAAGTAGCACTACCACACTAACAATTTTGGCTAGAATCTCCGGCATTTAGGTTTCACTTTTTATTACTTTTTACCTTTATGAAGAATAATTAGTCATTTTAGATGGTGTTTTAATGAGGTAAAGGTAAAAAGTAATAGTGCCACATGCCGAATATTCTAGTTGGAATTATTAAAGTGGTAGTGTTATTTACACTTTTTACAACTTTGTGGTAGTTTTTTTTAAAAAAATAAATAAATTAATATGTAGTTTTCAAAACACGCGCTTTAATTGGCAGTTCTTGACAAAATTTCCAAATTTTTAATCACTACAAAACTTACCAAATCTGCATAGCAAACCGTAGGAGTAGACCAGGCCATTATCAGTAGCAGCAAGACTTTGAATCACAACAGGGGGTCCTGATTCCCAACTCCTACACATAAGATAAAGATTTCTACATTTAAAGATGAAGCAGAGTATGCTGTCCTACATATTACCATACCATTACCGTAATTCTGAAGCAAAGACAACCCTTGCATTCCGTGAGGTCCTTGGAAGACATATCAACTCCATCATCATAAATTCATGCCCCTTCACAAAAAGTTGTAGATCCTTTCTGTCACACATAATAACCGATTTGTTGAAAATAGCAGCACTTTTAAGAAGAAATTCAACATGACTTCTAATAATGACGATTGGTGAAACTTTAGGTTGTTGCATCACACATGGAGAAGAAAGCTTGTACCAAAGCATACTGCAGTCGCACATATATACAAAAGAATCTGTGTTACCTGAAAGGTGAGCAAAAATTTAGCTAGATGAATTCAATATACATATAAACTTACCACATCGGCATATATTATAAGTACCTGCAAGAACTATAAGTTTCTCAACAATCTACAAATGTGTAGCAGACAGCTTCCTATGGACCCTAGTACACAAAGTTATATGCATCCATGTATTTTGTGGAAAACAATTTCTCATTTCCACAATGTTTTAATTGCTGTAAAAGAATAAAAGAACATAAGCAATATTCTAATGATTTTCATTTAACATTATATTTGTGAGAAACTAAGCAACAACACCCCACAACATAGAATTACTGAATTAGAAAGTACTACAATGGCTCAGCTGTCTAAAAAAAAAGCTTACATAAATCAATCTGAGCACATGACACGATGATTTGATTTAATTTGAGTTTGGTAATGACACTTGATCAACACATTGTTCTGCTGGACTACATGGTTTATGAGTTTTAAGGTAGCTTAAATGAAGCATACACGAGATATCCTATCAGGAAATATCAACCACTTGCATTTTTTTTGATAAAAGTATAAAATATTACCAATATGCAGGATCATATGCTTAATTTAACTCTCTCTCTCTCTTAACATCAAGGAAACAATGCAAGTACAATTTAAGAGCCTAAGATTGTATAAGATTGTATGATGACATGACTTAAATTTGATACAGTACATAATTAATATCATAGCTGACAAGATAACAATATTGAAAATAAATAGCAACAAATACTAAAGAATCAAGAATACACAGCAAAAATGCAGGCCGGGTTCTTCACAAGAAAGATCACGGGGAAGAGGAATACACATCAACTCACCATATAAGCTTTATATCCCCAGTGAAAAACCTCGATATCTTCAACCTTGTCAAGTAAAATTTCAAAACATTCATCACTACAGGGAAACGGACGTATGATATTGACTTCACGGACAGATGAAACATCAATCAGTTGCAGATTATTTGATAAAACATTACCAATATGCAGGATCTTCAAATTGGGACAATCTAGTGAGTATGGTTTTCCTACAAAATCCGTGCAGATACTTAGAATAAGCACCAGCTTTTCAATGCTTGGAGAAGTAAAATGCAGCTCTTTCAAAAGATCAGGAAACAGAATAGCCATTTCTCATACATGCAGGCATCCAGATAAATTAAATTTGAAAGTTTCATCACCCTCAAAGTCACATAAGAAAGATACAATACTCTAAGAGATGCATGTATACTAGACCTGGGAGCTTAATTTTTAAATCTTTAAGTTCAACCGGAAGATATGGAATTCTAAAAACACGTGGTAGAGTTGCTAAACTAGCATAAATACTTGAAATTTCATATTTTGGAGACGTATTGGCCATAGAACCAATCAAATATTAATGTTGAAACAAAGTCCAAAGATTATCAAATCAATGAATTAAGACAGTTTTTACAACTTCACTAATATCCAATAAGGAGAGAATGTGGACACAGGTGATTCATCAGGTAAGTCACTTAACCTATCCATATCTCAACCCTCTTGCTCCTTTGAAATAGATTTCATGACTTACAATATTCAGAGTTTCAACTTTAACTCAACCTCAAATTTTTAACCCCTTCTATCCATCCCACATCTAAGAATTTCAGGAGGAATTAACTCCATTATAGGGTAAACCTTTGTTTTATCTCTATTGTAAAAGTGAAGGGATGAGGAATGAAAAATTGGTGTCTAAAATATAAACTACCAACGATAACCCCCACCTTTGTTTTATTTTTTAATTTACAAAATTCTTATGATGGTATATGCATTAAAAAAAAGTCAATGATTGATAAACCTTAAACCTTGACATAACAAGACATATTTAACTATGGATAATTAATTGATTGACTTAGGAAAATAAATAAGGCAATAAAAAAATACTATAACATTGTCAAACCTAAACTCAATTGCCCAATTAAATTAAGGCAAGCAATAATCTCATACAATAGATAAAACAAAAGTTTAGTGTTTTTTTTAATTACATTTATTTCAACAAATTCTTTAATTTTAACATGTACTTTTTCCTTCGTATAAGATTGACAAAATTGACTAGATAGAAAAGTAATAAGTTTTAAAAAAATACGAACAAATCGCATGTATATGGGGTTAGTTATCATAATTCGAATTATATAGCCAAAAACTACCATGTAAGATTAAAATATAACAAACTCCATGACTAGAGTGAGAATCGTACTTCGTATTATATTAGGTAAGGTAAAGATATCTACCATATACTCCCTCTATACCTTAAATGAAGTTCCCGTGGTCCTTTTAGGCGCCCCAAAATGTTGTTTCTATTTCATTTTTCATTTATAGACACTATAAAAATATCAAATTACCCTCAATATTTAGTTTTAGTTCACTTAACTATCTAAAATACCCTCATATTTTCCCTAAAATATTGTGCCTCCACCCATGTGCACGTATTTTATTTCTTTTCACATTCTTATTTTTTGTGGTCTATCGACTCTACCCACATTTCTTGTACTTAACTCTCTTTTTAATGTACTTCATCCTCCCATTTTCTTAATTCTAATTTTTTTCCAAACAAGAACTTCATTTGGAAACAAACTACAGAGGTAGTAGTAAACCTATTATTTTACAATAATTACAAAATAATTTCCTATATCTCATAAGAGATTATTCTACCTATATTCTTTATCACTTCGTATAGTTTTATATTTGTATCTTATAATATCATTAAGGTATATATTCTTTAATAGCATGATTGGAAACTATATGATATATTTCTTATACAAAACATATGAAGCATGTTTATAAAATTTCAAATAAATGTATTATTCCTTACAAAATTTTTAAAAAATTCCAATTCTTATAATGTATACTAATTTTGAAGTTTCCTAAAACAATAGTGTATAAATATATGATACTATAAAATATCTTATTAGATTAGTCATAACGTAATTTACATAGTCAAACTGATGTATTCATATAAGAACAAAGAGAGAAAAACAATTCTACCTCTATTCTATCTTTCTTTAAGGTTGCTTTGTCTCTTTCCTATAATCTCAAGCTCTCATACTTTGCATGTCCATGAACAAGCCAAAAAGAAACCCAAACAATAAATAGTTATTTTGTGCACTCGATAGCACGCTGTACATTACGCTCTATGCAAATGTTTCATTTCATAATACTTTTGGGAATTTTTTTAATCAATTTATTTGAAACTTTGTGCAAATTGTATGTAGATGTAAAGATCAGAGGATCCTCACTCACAAACACTATTACATGACAAAATTTGAGCCTCAAACCACAAGGATTCAACATATGAACCTTACCAAGTAATACAACACAAGCTTTGCTTGGTGTTTGCGCTATCAATTGGTGCTAAACCTTTCCAAAATTGCTCAATGTTGACATAAGTTAAGAGTTACATTGTCACATTTGTGCCGCTTTGGCAATGTAGTTGTGAGCAACATAGTCACTAATTATTATGAACAATGGTCCAAACTATTCAGTAATTTCTAAAGGGGGGATGGCCTTAAAGCAATGAAGTAGCAAACAGCAATAACATAAATCAACTTAGCAACGTTTCTTCCTATTTTGATTTTGTCTATAAAAAAATTCCAAATAAGAACAAATAGAGATGGAGAATTCAGTCATTTTCCAAGCAAAGTCAGATATTGGTAGCAGCAGCACTGAAATCAAACAGTGATCCTAAGTTGCAACAGTAAAAAAAATTTCAAAGGAACTCGGTCTTAAACATAAGAAATCCTCAAGTTTCAACATACAGCATAAGCGCATAATACCTTCAGTATATTTCTCCATCGAAAATAACGCGTGCATTGCGTGAGGCCCTTGGAATGCCCAATAACTTCATAAAGAAAATTTTGTTGTCGTTCGAAAAGAGCTGATCCTTCCCACTGCTGGCAATAACCAATTTCTCCAAGGTGTCTGCTCTTTCAAGCAGAATTCCTATCAGCCGAAAAAGAGTTTTGTAAGGCTTCTCATACTCACGAATGGAGACATTCGTAAGTTGATGGATATCATAACAAGAAAAAACCTCTTGCACAAGGAGTTCATTGCAATCACAAGAAAAATCCTGACATTATATGAAAGATCATTATGTTATAAGTATTAAAAGGTGGATCACGATAATGGCTAGAAAAACTCATTATGTAAAACATTTTACCCCGTTGGCATATATTATAAGTTCTTCCAACATGTGTGAGTTGCACAGTAATCTGAACATGTCTAGCAGACAGCCTCCATGGAAACCAGGCCTCAGAGCTATATGTGTCCAATCATTGCATAGATCAGAATCATCAGATAGTTTCTCATTATATTCTTGTCCACAGTGTTGAAGTTGCTGAAACAAATAAAATTAGAACTATTACTTGTTTCTTCCAATTATTATCAAAACTATAGCCTAAAAGTAAATAAAATGAACACTCGATAACAGAGAAAAAAACCACTGCAATGCACTAAGTTGTTAAGAAAAAAAAAAAGCTTGAATTTCTCTGAGCACACTGAGAAATTTAATTTTGGCAATCACACTTGGTTAACATTGGTTTGTTAGACTACATGTATGGTAGCCAAACATATTTGCTACATCAAAAGCAAGTAATGGTCAGTCAGAAGTAACAAAAACTGTGAGAAACTAAAGTGTAAATGACTTGAGAGTTGCTGTCAAATGACATACTACTACAAGTGCCCAAACCCTCAAATGTAACATACACAACATCAAAACTCAACTACAAGTGAAGAGAAAAACTGTAGAAATTAATATGTGACCACATGTTAATTACCTTATTTTCTTTTTTTCTCTATTATGTCCTGTATACAGCTGTCCTGTATAGCTGTAGGTTTTTTTTTTTAATAGATGTACTTTGTTTTTAGTCAGGAGTATAGGTTAGTGGATGTATAAAATCTTACGATTTTACGATTCATGTATATCATACGATTCGATTTACGATTCTACTCGATTTTATACATTTTTCTGAACTAGCAAAATCCTTACAAGTAACAAACATGTTTATATAGGTTTTTATAAATATATATTGTCAAGTATTGATTGCTTAATGGGTAAATAATTATTATCTATCAATAATTAGGTTTCAAACTCATAATTTCAATATATTTATTTAAATTTATATTTGACGTCTTGATTATGCATGTCGGTAGAATCTTACGATTCTACGATTCGATTTTACGATACGATTCGATTCTGATAGCCCCTTCCGATTCAAAGTAGAATCCCGATTTTAATAACTTTGGATGTATCCTTGCATATATAGTGGCAGCTTAAGTTGTAAAGGGTGAAAGCTGCAATACACAGAAATCAATACAGATTTGATTCTATCATTGCAAGTGGTTTTCGAGAAAGGACCAGAATATAAACACAGAAAGATCAAAACTTTACATGATATCTGAGCAGCAAGGTTGAAAGCTTGAATCTTTTACCTTACTGCTTCATAATCGAGTTGAAAACAGAAGGGTTTCTTGAACCTTGATCGAATGGCAAGGCAAGATAAGGAAACAAAGAATGAGAATGGATATGCAGATCCATTGTTTCTTGCGAACTCTGATAATGCAAATGTTCCTCTTATGTTCAATGGAGAAAACTTTCTCAACTGGAGCAGAAGCATCAAGCTTGCATTGGGATCTAAGAATAAGCTTGAATTCCTAGAGGGAAAGGTGAGTAGGTGACTAAGCCTAAACCTGAAGAACCAAAGTATGCTCTTTGGATGAGAAACGATTACGTGCCTAGTTTGCAGGTCTATGGATAAGACGATTGCCAATAGCTTCACATACATAGATTCTATAGAGAAGCTCTTAAATGAACTTTAAGGAGAGATATGGAAAAACGAATGCACCTCTCCTCTACTCTCTCTGAAGAAACAGGTTAAGAACCTTGAACAAGAAATAATGCCAGTTTATGAGTATTATTTCAAGATAAAAACAGATCTGGGATGAAATACAGGATGTAGAAGGGTTACCTGAGTGCACCTGTAGTGCTATGAAGAAATGCACGTGCTAGTTGCTCAAGAAGTTCTTTGGAGATGCAGGAAAGAAACAAAGTGAGAGATTTGTAATGGGACCAGCAAGAAAAATTAGAACATTGCTGGGAATAAAATGGCAATGGAGCCATCTTCAACTCTGAACAGAGCGTTTCATTTGGTACAACAAGCTGAGACAGATATTGGAGGGGCAGAACACAACAGAAACAAGTGTTTTTGCAGCGATCATGATGAATCAAGGAAGATGAAATGGAAATTTCTAAAGAAGAAAGACGAAAGAGATGAAGATGAAGAAGTGGTGCGACCACTGCAAAATGAAGGGACATACTATTGATGACTGTTTCAAGATTTACGGGTACCCGGACTGGTTCAAGAACAACCCAAAAGGAAAAGGAGGAATGAGGTATGCTGCTAAAATGAGTACCTAGAGGAAGAACAGCTTGATTGTGGAAGCAAGAGCGGGAATGCAGAATGCAAGCTCGACAGCAATCTGCAGTAGTTCAAGAAGTAATGAAGGCATTCAGCAAACAGCAAGGTTTTGGAGAGGGCAGTAGCAAAATGGCCAACTTTGCAGGTATAATCTTAGTCTCAAATGCTATAACTTCCAATAGAAAGTATTGGATACTTGGATTGCTTACTCCAGTGCCTCTGATCATATGTGTGGTAATGAGAAAGCATTTAGTGATTTTAAATTGCTAAAGAAACCAGTTAAAGTAGGGTTTCCAGATGGAACTATCAAGTTCATTGAGAAAATAGGAGAAGTTAAGATGTCAAGCAAACTGATTCTTTGCAATACACTGTGTATTGAAGAATTTAAACATAACTTACTGTCAGTGAGTAAACTGATTGAAACCAGCAAGCTCAATGTGCTATTTGATACAGAAAGTTGTATCTTACATGACCCCTACACTAAAAAGAATGTTGCAAGAGGAGTGAAGGAGAATGGGCTTTACATGCTGGTGATAAAGTGTGATGAAGGGAATGAAGCCACAAGAGGAGAAGAGAAGATGAGCAATAATTTAACTGTTTGAATGTTCTTCATGCTAGACTAGGGCATAGTTCTCTTTCTAAGATGATACATATTGAGATTTGCAATTGTACTTCCTTTAAAGATTTCTTTTGTGATGCATGTTGCATAGGAAAACATCATAAACTTCCTTTCAAATTAAGTAATTCAATTGCAGATGGAATTTTTTATCTTATTCATGTAGATATTTGGGGACCCTATAGAATTCCTGCTGTGATAGGAGAGAGATACTTTCTCACTATAGTAGATGACTATAGTAGGAGTTGGACACATATGTTGTCCCAGTGAAGGATATTTTGAATACCTTCTTTAATTACATTGAAAATCACTTCAATGTAAGGGTGAAAAATGTGAGAAGTGATATGGGACGGAGGTGTTACAAAGTGAATGCAGTAAAATATTTCATGATAGAGGGATAAAGCATCAGAGAAGTATTCTAGGTGTAACTCGACAGAATGGCAGAGTTGAGAGAAAGCACAGGCACGGGCACTCGACCGAGACAGCTAGAACCATGAGAATCTATGCAGATCTACCGAGATACTTATGGGGTGAATGTGTAATGGCAGCTATACACATCATTAATCTATTGCCTAGTGCTTTAGTTGGGTGGAAAGCACCTTATGAGAGGCTCTTAAAGAAGAAACCAGATTTGATCATCTTATAATCATAGGATGCTTATGCTATGCATCAAACACCGATAGAAAGTTAGATAAGTTTGGAAACAAGGGAGTAAGATGTGTATTGGTGGGATATGCAAATGATATATCATTGATGGATAGCATAAGCATAGATCATAGAGGGAGAACTATGCAAATGAAATAAATAAAAATAAATAAAAATAAAAAATGGGATATATCTCCCTAGTTAGATTATGTATCATATGATCAAAGAGGGATATCCAAACTTATCATGACATTAGAGAATAAGATGTGTATTGAGGAACTATGAGTAAGGTGCGAAGAAGGAGAAAAAAGAGAGCTAGAAGCTGAACAAAGAGAGAAGAAAGAGGAACAGTAACAAATCGAAGCCTCGCCGGTCGCCGTTGTCGGAGTGGTCGCCGTTGTCGGAGTGGTCGCCAGTGGTCTCCTGTCAACGCAGAAGATTGAATTAAGTCGCAACTCTAAGGGAATCGCTGTTGGCAATTGTTAGGGTTTTTGAGAATTGAGGGGAATCGAAAATTAGGTTAGTAATTCACTAATTTGGGGTTTTTTTCTAAAAATATGGGATGTAAATCTAAGGAAACGTCATATAATGAGCCCAGCCGTCCCCGATATGTATCCGAGCAAGAGGCTAGCCATCCCCAAATTGGCTTGCCATACCACTTTCAAAGGGGACACCTTGGGGACGTTTTCCAAGCCGTACCTGTACCATACCTGTCCCCAAAACGTTTCCGGTACGAGAGACGGCTACCATCTAACGAATCCGTGCATCCTTGGTTAGAAGTATCAAGGAACGAGGAGGGAATAATCCTGAATGAGAGAAAACATATTCAGCAAATTCCCTATGCAAAAGGGGCTAAAATCCTCCTTCAACAGTATAGAAGACTCATTGGAAGACCGTTATATTTGAGATTATCCAGACCAATTTATGCAGACTCCCAGGAAGCCTCATCTACAAGCTGCTCTTCAATCTGGGCACTTGAATAGTCTTTGCCAAGATACTGAATAGTCTCATATCTTGAAAAAGCAAGAAGCAAAAGACAGTTTCAAAGTCTTCGGCTGAATCAGCATGCCACACACAACTAGTGAGCTAGTTTGGTTGGATAGGACATGAAAGTCGGCACAATTTCTTATCCTACAAGTTAGGAATTGTTGGAACCTTCCCCAATCCAACTTGAGGGAGGGGTTGTAGAAATTAACATGTGACCACATGTTAATTACCTTTTTTTATTATTATTATTAGCTGAACTTTGTCTTTGACTCTTTGGTCAGGTGTAGAGGGTTAGTGGATGTATCCTTGTATATATAGTGGCAGCTTAGGTTGTAAAGGGTGAGAGCCGCAATACACAGAAACAATACAGATTTGATTCGATCATTGTGAGTTTTCCACAAAGGACCAGAATATAAACACAGAAAGATCAAAACTTTGCAAAATCTACCCAACATATTCATAGTTTCAAGTAGATAAATCAGGTATTATCCTTGTTCCTAACAGGCTAACATTCTACGATGAAAGATATATTAAAAACAGCTAGATCTTGTATCACAAAATAGACCATAATTATTGTTACGACAAAGACTTCAAATCAATAAGTAACAGATTACAATATACTGGTTCATTATCACAGTTCGAATACCTGTACCAGATAACAATACTGTAAGTGTGGCCAGAATGGAAAAATAATTAACAATAGTGAGGAATCACAAATAAACCAAAAGGTGCAGAATTCTTCAAAAAGTAAGAACAAAGGAAAGGAGAAAACAACTCACTCGATAAACTTTGCTTCCCAGCTGGAAAAACTCAGCATTCCGAAATTTGTCAAGTAATAATTCAAAATGCTGAGCCCTCGTCACTCTCATATCCTGGTCTTCGAAATAAAATATTTTTTTGATGAAGCATAGACAGGCCGAAGAAGCATTAATCACTTTCAGATGATCCAAAAGCACATTTTCAACATACAAGATCTTGACATTAGGGCAATCAATTGAGTAATGTTAGGGTACAACCACATACTCCATTGAAAGATCAAGCTGCAAATACGCAATGCTCGGATTAGTAAAATGCACCTTTTGTAATCCTTGAGGATTTAAAACAAACAATTCTTGTAAAAGCGGGCATCCTTTTATCAAATCTTGAAACATCTCATCACTCAAACCCACACGCTCAAGCACCAAACTTCTCAGTGACTCCAAGTTCACAACACCCGGGAGCTTGATCGCAAACCCCATAAGCTCAAGCACAACAAGACAATGACTACGGAAAACTTGTGGTGGCAGATTAACTAAATTATAAAAATAAACTTCAACTCCTTAGTTTCTTTACTTAAAGCGAAATTGGTCCATTCAATCAACTTATCCTGTGAAATATCAAATAATACTTTTAATTCAAACGTATTAATAATGGGATTTTTGTGGTATTTGATCACATTGTCGATGAATCTTTCCTTTTGGAAAGAGAAATTAAGATTAGGGCTCAAAGTCCAAAGATCACCAAATCTGCGAATTTGAACAGTTTTTATAGCATCTCTAATTGGCAGAAAAGAAAGTATGTGAGCAAGTACATCTTTTGGCAATTCGCTAGACCAATCTCTGATTTCATCATCTTTATCGCTAAGTTTTTGCTTCTTTGATCTAGATTTCATGATTTTTCAGGTTTCAATCTACCAAAAAATCGATTACAAAATTGGGTTAGAAAATTAAAATCAACCTAGAATTATGATGGATTTCACAAAAATTGAGAAACAAAGGGATTGAAAGACTTACATAATTCGAGTACTCAGCGATTATTAGCAGGAATTGGAGAAGAAATTGAGAGAGTTCATCTTTGCAAAGTGCAAACCCTTCTGAATTCCACAGCTCACAAAATGGGGGGCGGGAGAAAGTAACATGTATCGGCTGCCAAGTGTTATTTGAATGGCGTTACTATAAGTTGTACTGGCTTATGGTCCCGTGCTATGCACGGATTTACCAAAATTTATAAGTAGTAAATATTTTTATTTCAACAACTTTTTTATGATTTTTTTTATAATAAGTATGAAAAAATTCAATATTCTGCTAATTATATTAAAAATTATGCATATCTTTTTAAATAATACTTTGTATTATTTTGCTTAAATTTTCTATAAGTTGTTACAAAAATGTTTTATTGAATTTGGGACGGAAAGATTGTGTTTAAGTAGGAAAGTAAATATTATAGTGTATTAAAATTGCCTAAGATAATCTGACGAAAAAAAAAAGTGGACGGAAATTATTTAACCAGATTTTGTCACGTGTCATTTTTTAATCGCCTTTAGCATATAGTTATTGATTGATGATATTGATTAGACCTAACAAAACAGACCCGGCTTGCTTTAAAAATAAAAACCGATCCGACTAGAATGACCCGAATCATTGATCTGATAAGATATTTACCTGATTTTATAAAGAGATATGGCTAAAATTGATGGTTATTGATCTAATTGCCATTAACAAGCTAAATGACAATCGAGAAATTACAAGATCTTGATATCGCAAAACGGTAAATAAATAAAAAACTAGTGAGTAGCCTAGACGTTGTCCCGGGTTGCTACTTTTGTAATCGTACGATTGGGGTACGTGTTTTTTTAAAAAAAAGGATTTTGAAATATGAAATCGACATTGTTAAATATGAAATCGACATTGTTAAATCATATGGTTAACACTTATGTACATTTCTTTTTCATATATGGTTAAATTATAAACTTTCTTATTTGTGAAGTGATGTGGCATAATTTAAAAGGATCTACGTGGCACATAGACGTTTTTATAAACGCCTTTTAATATATCAGTATAGATTCTTTTAATATATCAGTATAGATTTTTCATTAGCTACGAGTCTCATAATTATTGATATAATTACGAAAATGTCATGTTGGATGGATTGTATAGTTGATTTGTTTACGGAATGTCGTTTTTCCATTTGCTTAAAAATTGATGTAATTAGAGCTTTTTCGTGATGATAAATCCAAGCACGCATTTCGAGAAACCCTAATATGGCCCAACAGTGCCTAATACATCCCGTAATGCCTAAAATCCTAATCATAACCCTAATCAAGTCAATTAATCCCCTCCTACAAATACTAATCTACACAAATTAGTCGGGTAATGAATTTTCTCCATTCTCTCTCTACAAACTTTCTCTCTCTACAAACTTTCTCTCTCGAAACACTGTTGACTGACTTAACTGTCAGATGAGACAGATGAGCTGGCTTCCCCACAACTCAGATCCCGGAATTCTTTTGCAAAAATACTTGTATATTATAGTTTTAAATTTAAGTTTTATCCGATATGTAATATCATGGTCTATTTTCAACAATGATTTTGTTTTACTAGTTGTTATCTACTTATCCATCTATTTTCTTCATAATAAGTCAAACCAACTAATGAAAGATCAAGCCCCATTGGCTATTCAATAGGTTAGTAGTCTCAGTCCAGCTACGAAGGCACTTGTTATTAAGATGACTTCTGTTTAAGCTAAGCCACGTCACATTATAACAGCATTGAAAAAGAAGTATCCAAACGAAAACCCTAACATGAGAGAGATCTACAACGTGAGAAGATGTGCTCGGCTACATACTCGTAAAGGTTGGCCATCGTTAAGTCGGTGGTGGTGTATACGTAGCAAATTTGAACATACCTTGGGTTCTCGTGGCTGTCAAGATAGTAGGGGGGTCATCAAGGTGGTCATAGGCCACCAATTGGCACAACTTCAGGTTCATTTTTATGTAACTATCCTTTTACCATTGTTTATTCGAAATTTGAACGTGATATGTGATATCCTGTCATTGTAGGATATATGTGATATTCATTGTATAATTATCTTATGAGGGATCCTAACCCCATGTGGACTCATATTGTAACCCTATATATTTTGATCAATGGAAAACACTCCAATCTGAGGAGTTTCACAAAATCTAACATGGTATCAGAGCTAAGAGATATCTCGGGTATGTTTGCAGACTTCGCAAGGCTCTCTACGGCCTCAAACAATGCCTTTTTATATGGTGATTTGAATTAGTGTGTGTATATGCATCAACCCCCGAGTTTGTTGACAAGAGATATCCCGGCTATGTTTGCAGACTTCGCAAGGCTCTCTACAGCCTCAAACAAGCCCCAAGAGCTTGGTATCAGCGGTTTGCTAACTTTCTTGTGCATATGGGGTTTGTCATTGCTAAGAGTGACAATTCTTTATTCATTTATGATATGACATACTTACTATTATATGTTGATGATATTGTGTTGGTTACATCCTCAGAGAAGCTACGTGAGCGCATCATATCTCACTTACGTACAGGATTTCCAATGACTGATTTAGGTCCTTTGATTTTTTTTTTGGGCATTGTTGTTACTCGCACTCCATCATATCTATTTTTATCTCAGCAAAAATATGAACAGGAAATTTTAGAGCGTGCAGGTATGGCTAGTCGTTGTAAATCTACAGCAACTCCAGTGGATACTCAATCCAAACTCAGTGCAGAGTCTGGACCTAAATTTCATGATCCGACACTTTATCGAAGTCTAGCAGGTGCATTACAGTACCTCACTTTTACTCGCCCTGATATAGATTATGCAGTTCAGCAAGTCTGTTTATTCATGCTTGACTGTAGAGAGGCTCATTATGATGCATTTAAACGCATCCTGCGATGCATTCATGGCACCATTGATCACGGGGTACACATATATCTTTCAGACAAACTTGATCACTTATACTGATGCAGATTGGGGCGGGTGTCCTGACACTCGTCGCTTCACTTCCAGATATTGTTGCTTCTTAGGTGACAATCTTATTTCTTGGTCTTCTGAGCGTCAGGCTACTCTTTCTAAATCAAGTGCAGAGGCGAAGTATCGAGGCGTCGCGAATGTTGTCGCCGAGGCATGTTGGCTTCGTAATCCTCTACTTGAGTACAATGCCCTCTTCGACAGGCTACAGTTGTTTATTGTAATAATGTCAGTGCAATTTATCTTTCTCATAATCCCGTACAACACCAACTCACCAAGCATGTTGAGATGGACATCCATTTTGTTCGAGAGAAGGTGGCATTGGGTCAGGTACGGGTCCTACATGTTCCTTCACGGTATCAGTTTGCAAACATATTCACAAAAGGCCTACCTTTGACAACATTTTTGGAGTTCAAATCCAGTCTTAGCGTTCGCCCTCCTCCCGCTGTGACTGCGGGGGTGTGATAGAATATATGATAAGATATTCTGTCATTGTAGGATATATGTGATATTCTTTGTATAATTATCTTATGAGGGATCCTAACCCCATGAGGACTCATATTGTAACCCTATATATTTTGATAAATGGAAAACACTCCAATCTAAGGAGTTTCACAAAATCTAACAGAACGGTTTTAACTTTGTTTATATCTTGTAGGGAATGATTTAAACTTGGAGGAATTTGCATATTTTGATAAAGTACCAACCTTCATGCTTCCACTCTTACGAGGGTGGACCGGTGGAGTGATCCACTAGGAGATGGTAACTGTGGGTTTTAACGTGTTGCAGATTTCTTCATGGGAGACCAGGAGAAATGGATGTTGGCGAGAAGTACAGTAGCAAATGAGGTTGCTGCCCATCGAGATGTGTATTCTCGAGTGTACACTGCTGGACTGTTAGATCAAGCAATAAACCGTATCACATGGACAGGAGGGAGATGTACCACGGATCACTGGATGATTACTACTGATGACTACTTTCCGATTGCCAACTTTTACAACTCAGTTGTTATGTGTTTTGATGTTGGTAGTGACAATCGTAGTGTGTGCCCATGCATCACTGTGCTACCTTGGACCACTCCGTCAATTGCCACTGGTCCGTATAGGGAGCTTGCATTTTAACATTAGGGTGGCATTTTGTGCGAATGGAGTTCAAAGATAATTTCCTAATACCTCCTATTGCTACTACTTGGTTCGAAATACCTGATGATACCGTTATAGGTTGGGAGGTGAAGTTGAAATAACGTTGTTTTTATGAGCTAATATCGTTGTTGCCATTAACTAACGCATCTATAAAAATTTGTCAGAACCCACATTTTAACACTTTTTTTTTTTTGAAAAACCAACTTATCAGTATTTTTTGTAAGAACACACCTAAAACCAGAAAGTTTTTGCGAGATAATACCTTAGGCCGCTTTCATGGCATTGATCGACCTTGTTTTCCGGCATTGACCCCCTCACGTAAGAGTCACATGCTCATAATACCACCAATCTTTCTCCTCGAAGCCACCACAACCACAGTAGTAGCGGTAGCAGCAACAGTATCAATAGTGTAAAAATAGTAGCAGTACGTAGCAATGTAGCAGTAGTACAGAGTAGTATTGTAGCAGAAGTAGTAGTAACAGTACTGCAGTAGTAGAACTAGTAGTGTACTTTTTTTTTTTTTTTTTGACAGCGGAGAACTAGTAGTGTACTAGTGTAGCAGGTAGTAGTAGTAGTAACCGACGATAACTTGTTTGGTTGGATCATTATATTTATATCAAAAGCAGACCATTGAGTAAAGCTTTGTTTCCCATTCAAAACAAAAACTGCTCTGTACCACATTTCAAATACTGTACATAATTTGCATTTTGCAACCTGTTTATGCTCGTTGAAAAATTCCGTAAGATACATGTAAATTGTTACAGAATGTACCTATGTGTATTCTGAAGCCGGGTGCAATTCAAGAAGCTAGTTATAAGTAATTTACAATCGTATAACACTCATCCAATCACACACCTTACGACAAACTTGATCTAAAAGCTATCATGGAAGTATTTTTAAAACACAATTCATGCTCTAAGTCAAGTTCCTTGACTTTGGGATCCCCATCCAACCTTCAGGAGAGAAGCATAAAGTAACTCGTTCCATAAGTCAGGCACACCAGGCAAGCACCAATGGCTGCAATCTTGTGATTGCTCGGCCTCAGTTCGCTCATCTTCACTCTCATATGACTTCCGGTAAATCGAAGGGTGAGCATCCTTTCTGTAGTCTGTGAGCCTGCTTATGTTTAAGTACATCACTGGGGTCTTCATTTTCCCCAAAACTTGCTCAAGAGCTCTCATCTTTGAAGGGTATTTCCCTAAGTAAGTCTCGTTGAAGATGGGTTCAGTTTCCTTATGGCATTGCCCTCCCGAATTCCACTGACCTCCTCTGCATCAAACGCTAATTAACGTAAATTCTGAATCTGCTAGAAAACTAACTAATTAAGAACATGGACATATGATAACACAGTCACACAGAGCATATGAATTCAAAATAAACAACATTATATTCAGGCCAATAGTTTATGAGTTATGAACTTGAGATCTTAGATTAAAGAGACCTAATCACTCTCTCTTCTGTTTTCTTTTCGGACAATGATCAATATAGAGATAGATAATTACTTATCTCTACCCCATGCAAATCCTCACCGAAGACTTAAGAGCAAGCAAAATTATTTCATATACTCCTTCCATCTGGAAACAAAAGCCAATCATATACAAGTACAATTATCATGTCCATAAAGACTTGTCACGTTCCCTAATTATGTAATGGGTTATTCTCCAATAGAGTTTCCCATATGTAACTGACTAAATCAAGTTATATTCATACTAGGAGAGGTTGGCACTATGTAATAAGTTAGACAGTCAACTCCTAACAGATGATGTATGGTTAAGCCTGAGTGCTTACAGTATCAGAGGAACCACATCCCAGAACAATGAGTTCAGCATCATATGAATTAAACAACCAAGCGCAACTACACAAGCCAGTCAAAATGCTAACCTGAAATGAGTGCCAGAATATCCTCTAAAGAAAACCAGAGTTTTCTTGTAATCAATATGCCTGTCAACCCATCTGCCCCAAGTAGCGAGGGCTTTCCTGTAAGCCTTAAGAGCCTTAAGTCGAGGATGAACAAGATCCCCTTCTTGATAATATTCTTCCCTGTAGAATAATAAAAAGCAGGACATTCTCAGATTATTCTAGTCACACAAACAATTACATGATTGCCAGAATAATTGCAAACTCACCCCCTAGAAGTTTTCTCATGGGTCCACCAGTGACCTGTGTTGAAGACTAGAATATGAGCATCATGATACATTTGGGTTGTTTCGTCCATTAAATCGAGCCTTAACGTTGCTAGTGATCCATTATTCTTCTGAAATGTGGATTCTCTGACCAAAAAGGGAGCTCTAACATAGTCAATAGTACAGTTGTAGTCCTGCATACAAAAGCCATAACCACTTAGACACATTCTTGCATATATATAAGGAAGCAAAGGAGAAGGTTAATGGAAAGACCAAATATCTTGCCTCAAATCTGATGGCGTAGATACCCTCCTTTTTGAATTCCCTCTTTCCGGATACCTCATACACCCTGTTCTTGTCTTCAATACTATGCCAAAGAATGCAAACAAGAGACTCCCACATGTTCCTATTCAACGAATCCCCAATAAAAACCAGCTTCTTTCCTCTCACTCGTTCCAAGAAATCAGTGGCATTCAGTCTAGCAATCACATCAGGCAACCAATGAATCAACAAGGCTTTGAAAATTGGAAGCACAAAACATAGCAATTTTGGCAAAGTTTAGCAGGATCAAGGCACCTAACTTCAACCAAACTAATTAATGAAGTCATATCCTTGACAATTTTCCAAACACAACATCCTGTTTATTCCTTCTTGTCCCTGCCATAATGCCCATAATCCTCCCTCACACCCAAATCAAGCCTCACCCAATTCATACAATTAGCTAGGAATGTCCATGGGGTGGGGCAGGGCGGGATGGGACCGACGATGTTTTCCCCACACCCATTCTCACTAAAACCAGCTGAAGTTCAATTTAACTAGAGCAGCTTTGCATATTTCAATCCATCAATAGTGCATATTCATCAAATCATAATCACTAGCTAAACTAGCTAACAACAATCAGCAAAATTCCACACAAAACAGCATAATTTGAATGCTCAATATTCATTAACCACCCACATCAGCATTACAAAAAAATTACAATACCCATTAATTATAAACATAAACACTACATAATTTCACATGAAATACATGAAATAAAAACCATATATTATAATTGAAAATATTACCTAGGAATGTTGCACCCAAATGGCTGCCATTTCCATCTGTAATACCCATCATCAGGTCTCCCATTAAGATGACAATTAAAATCTCTATCAATAAAAGGGCAAAACCCAGGAGGGTAATGTGGTAATTCATCATCTCTAACCCATTTTCCATCAAAAATATCACAATCTTTTCTCAAAACCCCAGAATTTCTCAAACCCAATTCATCAATATTAAGACTATTTCTGGAAACATTGATGAAAACCCTTGATTCTTCTTCTTCTTCCAAACCATGGAAACTCACATTCTTCAACTTCAAATCAAGATTTTCAAAGTGGGTCCCACTCTCACTCCCATTCCCAAGATTCTCATTTGAAGTTGCTAAGGACGTGTTTGGGAGAGAGAAAGTCCAAGAAACCATGGAAGTTGTGGGTGTAATTTTGTTGGGAATCGAGATTAAGAGAGAGAAAATGATGAATGAAGCAGCAGCAATACATAATCCAAACCCAGAAACTATTAAACCCCTTTTTGGGTGTAATTTCAGCTGCAAATTATCGGCTAATTTTGTTTTAACCGACGCCATTACTGCTCATTTCTCTGTAATTCTGCATGCACAGTACACCAATAAACCACCAAAATTCCTCAAAAAAAAAAAACCCACTTTTTTTTTTTGTACTTTTTATTTTTGAAATGAAATTGAGAAAATTTTTGGATTAAAATGAAACTTTATGAAATAAAATCTCTTCTCTTCGAAACTTACTAATTAACAGTAGAGAATTTGTTCAATTTCTGCTCTTTGTTTTACAGTTGCAGAGAAGAGGGAAGGAGGAGGGAAAACTATGAAATGGGTTAATTGTGAATTGACGATAATACCCTTTTGTAACTGAAAATTACACAAAGATTATGAATTTTGGATTTTATTTGAAAAAGGGTAATTTTGTACATTTATGATTGGAGTTTTATTGGAGTGCGCAAAATGTAATTAGTGTTCAGTTATTCCGAAAATGGAAATTAATTGTGAAATTATCATTCTTGTTGTTTAATTGTAATCTACTCCATAGACCGTAACTAGAGTAGGGTAATAAATTTTGGCATTTATTGATCGATATATTTAGGAAATTAAAATAATTAAGGTCTGTATTTTTTAAAATTTGTCATTATTTGGTTTCTTTATTAATGGGAAATGATATGGGTAAATCTATTTATTGCTATATATATTGTTATGTGCAACTTTGGGGTATTATTTGTGAGATATAAAATATTCCAAAGTTGCACATAATATTTAACGGAGGTAGTATATACTACCTTTGTTAACGGTTATTTGCAACATTTACCCAAAATAGGTGCTTAGTATTATTTGCAACAATTTTATTTTTTTCCTTTTTTGGTAACTTAATGACTGTTTTGCCCTTATTAAAAACTGATTAAATCCTAACTTACTCTAATACTCAACTTAATCATCTGTATAATCTAAACATCTAATTTAATGACTCCCACCAAAATTAAAGATCTACATCCCCTTTTTCCATTTCATTAGATCTGAATCACCTCATCTCCTCACCTACCCTCATCAATACATCTTCAACCACTGCCATTAATATGGCTGATGAAGCTTTTAAATGTACGCTTCCCTCCAGAATTTGTCACTTTCTCTCTCTCTCCTCCTCTTTAAATCTGGTAATCCTCTCTTTCTCTCCTGTTCTTCGAAACCCTAATTTCAGATCTACTGTTTTCTTTCTTCATTTTACCAAAAATGAATCCCCCAAATGAGAAGATTTCAGATGACAATGTTATTGCGACCTACAAATGTCAGCGTCGTACTGGGAAGATGAAGTTGGTTAAGACGGAAATTTTCATGGAGAGGAAGAGGAAATTCGGTGGTGGTGCGAAGCTTGCAGATCCTACTTCCGATGAAGAACGTGAGGTTGCGAATTTGGCAGATCTAGGCAAAAATAAGGTTGGGTTGAATGAAAAGGCAACTGTTGCTGATGTTGTCAAGAACGAAGATGGTAAGTCCCATGAAAAAACAACTGTTGCTGAGGTTGAAGAGGTGACTGGAGAAAAGGGCGACGGTGGTGTTTCTGGAAAAAAAAAAGGAGCAGATCTGGCTCCTTTGAGGACACCGATGATGCTGTTGGGGGGGAATACAACCCTTCTAACGTTGGCCCTAACTAATGCCGCAGCGTAACGCTATTCTGACCCTTCTTTTTTAATTTAATTGCTTGCAATTAGTTGTTTTTTGAGATTATTGGTTGATTTGTGAGTTTATTGGTTGCTTTGTTGAGAATATATGGCTGTTTTGGTCAGAAAATTGGCTGATTTGTGAGTATATTGTTGGTTTTGTGAGATTATTGGTTGTTTTGTGAGTTTATTGGTTGTTTTGTTGAGAATATATGGTTGTTTTGGTCAGAAAATTGGCTGATTTGTGAGTATATTGTTGGTTTTGTGAGATTATTGGTTGTTTTGTGAGTTTATTGGTTGTTTTGTGGAGAATATATGGCTGTTTTGTGAGATTATTGGCTGTATTTGGTCTAATTATAGGCTGTTTTGTTAGATTATTGGCTAGTATTGGTTGTTTATGATGATCTTTTCCTATTTATGATACTCTTTGGTTATTTATGATGAGATATGGATATATTTCATACACTTGGGCATATGGTTTGGTATTAAGTCTATGTTCTGCTATAAATAGGCATGTACTGGCTGTTTTGGTCAGAAAATTGGCTAATTTGTGAGTATATTGTTGGTTTTGTGAGATTATTGGTTATTTTGTGAGTTTATTGGTTGTTTTGTGGAGAATATATGGCTGTTTTGTGAAATTATTGGTTGTTTTGTGGAGAATATATGGCTGTTCTGCTATAAATAGGCATGTACTGGCTATTTTGGTTTTGATGATGATATGTATGCAATTTGGCAATGGGAATTGTGATATGATGAGTGATGAAACAATAGTAGCCTACTTTGAATGCTGTAAGATGTTTATGCAGTTCAGTCCCTTTTTGTATGACTCCCTTTATGTGTGTTCTCAAGGACTATGCTTAGAGAGAACCTCACCAGTGTTGCCTAGAGTTGCCTAAATGTATGAGTCCCTTTTGTTTAGTTCTCAATGACTATTTTAAGAGAGAACAAAACAATGCTGCCTATATGTATGAGTCCCTTCCTGAGTCTCTTTATGTGTGAGTGAGGAAATGTGTGAGTCCCTTAATGTGTAACAAATCCAAATGATGAAGGGACTCATTTGACATTTGAAATTCATAAGTTGGAATTGCTCCAACAACTGCATATGCAAGTTGTTGTTGAGGAAACCACTTATGCAATTTACTATTATGTCATAAACCACAGCTTCCGATGGATTTACATGTGGTTTTTTTTTTTTTTTTTTTTTTTTTTTTTTTTTTTTTTTTTTGTCTGGTAAACATATTGTCACCACTTCATGCACATAAATCAACACCACTTAAATACAGCCTTACAACATAAGCAATAAAGCCTTCAAAAGGTAGTATTTTTGTCAAATTAAGCTAGTTCAGACTGCCTTACAACATATGACTTGAATTTTCACAAAATACACATAACCAATGAATTTTTTAAACTGGTAAAACCAAAAACACAAAAAACAACCTAGAAATTTTACCACTTGCTTAATAGCTCTTCAATGGTTATATGTGGCAGTCTGTCCCATGTGCTTGACATGTTCTTCAATCTGCATCAACTTGCATGCCTTCATCTTCTTCATTGCCTTCCCCTGTTTCTATGAATAAAGTGTTCAAATGTTCAACAGCTTGTTGAACCACAGCCCCCTCCACCTCTAGCTGTTCAGGCAGCAGGCCTAGTCTTTCCAGCCTTTTCTTCCCTTTGTGTGGTGGGGAGAAATTGTTTCCACCCAAATGCTTCAGTATCTCTTCCATGCAGCATTGTAGTGTTATCCATGTGTGCTTGTTTAGTATTGGATTAAAAGAGTCATAAGCCTCTTTCACTTTCTCAATGAGTTCCCCCAAGTTCTTAGGGAATGATTGGTACTGGATGCTCTGTATTATATTGAACAATCCAAGATCTAACACATTTAGATCTGGTGACTGGGCTGGTTGATAAATGAATTGTATGTTAAACCCATCTGACTGACATGCATGCTTGAATTCCTCATCCTTAGGAACTTGATGAGGTCGAGCATTATCCCACTGAATCAAAATGTCCTTGGACAGATCTGATGGCCATTTACTTTTGATTGCTGGAATCACATTGTGAAGCAGCATTTCCCTGATTGCTTCCTTGTTTACATTCTGTGTTGCCTTAATTTCCACAGCTCCAGCTTCTCTATTCTTGCTTTTTTTCTTTGCAATTGTCTCATAAACAAATGGGAAGATTCCATACTTTCCATCATGTACCACTTGACCTTGGGAGTCAAAAATTGGCTTGCCAATGATAGCCATGAACATGCCTTTTACCTTAAATCTTTTGGACTGTTGGCACCTATATGGATTAGGTTCATTTGGGAGCAAATAGAACTTTCTTGTCTCTGGATTAAGGTAGAACCATTTTTCATCGATGTGTACATGTTGTTGGAAATTCTGAAACTTGGGTTGTCTGTTCTGTTCAGCAGGCAGCAGGTGACTTAAGACCCATTTTAATCTGGCCACCTTGTGGTTGGATGTGAGGGCAGGGTGATTTGTGCTTGTATGAGTCCTTAGCCTCCCTTTTTTCTTGAGCTTGTGAATGGTGACATGTGATATTTTAAGAGCAGCCCCATAGCTTCTCTCTGTTGTCCTTTTATACAAAGGGACTGACGGAAGAAACTCATCAGAATATTCAGTTGGTTTTGGTCCTGTTGTACCAAGCTTCTTGCTTCTGACATCTATCACAGTCCCCTCAGCCAATTGCCTTTTGATTTCTTTGAATAATCTCTGTATTGATGATCTGTGAACGTTATACTTTCTTGCAATTTGTGACTGAAATCCTCTTGGCAGATCTTGACCATCCAAGTTGTGTAGAAATGCATCAGCAATCTCTCTTTTTTGCATTACAGTTAGTTGTTTCCTACTTTTGGGTTGTGGCATTTCTTCTTCATTGCCCATATTTTGGCTGTTGTCATATTGGTTGTTGTTGTCACTTTCTCCCATGGAGCTTGAATCATAGTTTTCCATTGTTGTGTCTTCCATTGTTGTTTGTTCATGTAGCAACTGATCTATGCTAAAAAAAATCATCACCTAAATAATCTGACATTTTTGTGTTAAAACTTTTGGTGATTACAGATTTCAGTAATGGTGATGAAGTTGGGATTGCTGGTTTTTTTTTGGAAGTACTCAAGCTGAACCTAGAAGGAAAATTGCTGCTTCTAACCTAGCACTAATTAGTAGTAGTAGGATGCTAATTTATTTAGTGTGTAATGAAGTTTTTGAAGAAGATTAGTGCTAACTTTTGGTCCTAAAACATTCTGTAATTTGGTTAGGGTAGAGCATTTGGTATGTATGAATTTTTTAAACAAGTAAACTGTTTGGCAGGTTTATATAGCCTCCTTTGAATGAAAATTTGAAATGGAGGGAAAAATTTGGGATGGAAAAGGTACTTTTTTTTAAAGGAGCTGAAAATTTAGGAGGGAAAAAAACCCCACTAAAATTTCAGATTCTCTCTCCTCTTTTGCTTAAAAAAACGGGACCACCTTTCCCTCCCTTTTTATGTCTTAATCACATGGCCCTCCTTACAATTATTCATACTTAAACAAGCCTTAAAAATTTTGCCTAGGAGTCCGCGCATGTCGCTTTCGTTGCAAATAATTGTTAACGGAGGTAGTATCATTTTTTTTTTTTGGTGTTTAGAGAGCCACAAGAGCGCGGGTGATGAGAATCGATCCTAGGATCACCTAGGACCGGGAGGGGAGCTCTAACCACTTGAGCTATCCCTCACTCTCAGTATATATCATATCATATAACTAATATCATATCATATAACTAATATATAAAGCTAAACTTTTAGCCAGGTCACGAGACAGCGACACTTGGCGTTCCAACTTTTCGCCAAGTGTTCGCCAAGTGTCGCGCCACGTTGGATAGATTAAAATAAACTTCATAAGATAAAATAAATTAGTTTAGAATTCTATTTGAATAGAATTTTAGGATAAAATTGTTAGTTTATAGTTTTTTTTCGATAAAATACCAATATTAAATTGAATTATAATTTTATTCAAAATATTACTATTAGTTTTTATTACGTACCTACTACATAATGTAAATAAAAATTATCTTAAATTCAATAAATACCCGGGCATACCCGGGCATCGCACGGGGCACCAAACTATATATATATATATATATATATATATATATATGAAACCATATACCACTTATATTTGAATACACATCACCTTCATTTCTAATTTCTTTGTTTGTAATTTAAACATGGTTAGAAGATTATTTGAGAAAATCATTGTGTTATTTATACTTTTTTCTCAAAGTAAATTGTGTGTGTGAGTGTTACTAGTTGGATATTATTGATAATGTCTTAATTCTATTACTATTATGATTGAGTTATTGATTATATTTGTTTCAAACAAGATGATTTTGTTACTGGAAAGAGGAATTAATCTACATAACCACAATTCCACAAAGAGAATTTTGTTCATACTTGGATTTTTATTTAATTAATTAGACAAATCACAAGATATCCTTGTTAAGGTATTAGGTATGTACACAATAACACAAGTATCTTACACAGTGAATTAGATGATTGGTTAATTGACTGATTTAGTAAATTTGTCCTATAAATAAATTAACATATATATACTCTACAGTCTAATGTGATTAAAAAAAGAAGAAGTCAAATATAGGTATCATTAACCTTTAAAGATCACTCTAAATATGTAAATTATTTATCACGAGCAGACCATCCTATCTTAATTTGAAGAAAAGTTTCGAAAATGAGAACGTCTCAAGTCCCAACCATATCTAATTAATCTTTATTAGCATGGAAACGTTGAGGTATCAAAAATGCAAGAACCGCAAGTTTCAAAAGTTTCTGTGCTGCTTAGGTGAGGTTCATTCATTGTATAGTAGTTAAATTACCATTCGTCAGCAAAATTAGAAATTAAACAGGTTAGAATTTGGGAATTCTATAGTACAAGAACTAATAAGCTAACAGATGTCAGGTGCTGAATTAAAGTACATGTACCATACATAGCCTACATAGGGATGACAATCTAGTCCGGATCCGACCCTACTCCGCCCCGATCCGAGGTAAAATATCCGCTCCGAGTCCGAGAAAAAAGTAATCCGAGTTCGACTCCGTTAAAATAATCCGACTCCGAGTCGGAGGAGGGTCGGAGTCGGATCCTACAAAAAATCCGAGAAAAAAATTCGACTCCGACAAATGTCCGACTTTAACGGATTATCCGACTCCGACTCCAATAGATAGTGAATTTTTGTGTGGATCATGGTGGCATTGGGTGTGGGTTGTAAAGGCCCAAATAGCCCAACATCTCAAAGTATATTGAATAATGAAAAAAAAGCTCGGAGTCGGGTCGGATCGGATCGGAGTCGGAGTCGGAGTCGGAGGTCGGATATTAAAGTCTGAAGTCGGATGTCGGAGTCAGAGTCGGAGTTGGATTTAACATCCGACTTCCTGTCGGGTCGGAGTCGGATTTAGCATAATCCGGTTCCGAGTCCGACACGGTGCCATCCCTAAGCCTACATAGGTAGATCGAGCTGAGTGTACGTAAAAGACCTCCGATTAATGAAAGTAATGAGCCATTACGTCATTATATGCTCTACTATGTGAGCCTATATGGTTAGTTGTGCTACAAGCCAAGGATACTCGCGTATGAACTTGTAGTATTTCATCATCATCATACTTCTTTTTCCCAACTAGCCAACTACTACTACATCGTTGGAGTTATTCAAATAAGCTTGTTATTTTACAACATTCACTAAGGTCTTGTTCTTTTGAGCTTTTGGGCAGAGTAGGGGTTAGCATAGCAGAGCAGAGCTTCCAACACTGTAGAGCAGATCAGATTTCAGCAGAACAACTCAAAAAAATAAGGCCTAAATTTAAAGTGTGTGCACCTAATAATAATCCTTATAAAAAATTTTCTAACATTATTTAGCAACGACAATTTTATTTCCTTTTTGTGTAAAAAAAAAACAAATGACAAATCCTATACTATGCACAATCATTTATCAAGAAATAAATATACAAGAAATGCTTGTGTGAATATTTTATCAAGGAGAAACAAACACAAAGCACCTCATATCTTTTGATAGTCATTTTTCAAAAGACAACTGTAAAATTTTCTATTTATCAAGGAGAAACAATTGTACTTTATCATACAAGACTTAACCATAAAATTTAATATCACCCCTAAATTTAAAACCAATTAACTTGATTTTGATGTAGCTCTTGAGTTTTATTAATTATGGTGTCAAGATTTTTATTATTTTTTTTTTAAAAGAAGCTCAAAAGAGCGGGATTAGAATTAATTAAACGAGATCAAACTCCGCCAAGGCAACAAGGCCCTGCGGAAAGTCAGTTACAAACACTTGCTCAACAGATCAACCTGGCAGCCATATGAGCTACACAGTTCCCCCCTCTTTTAACATGATTACAAGAGAAAAACGAGAACTCTCCACTCAACACAGCAATGTCCTCAAAAATCAGATCAATAGGGGCACGACCACTACGATTGTTGTTGATGGCGTTAACAACAGTAGACGCATCACATTCAAGCTCCACCCTATCAAAGCCCAATCTCCTAGCTACAGACACCCCCAATCTGGAAGCCAATGCTTCGGCCATAGCAACCTGCATCTGAGCCTGCAATCTGCGCACAATCACAGCAAGAATCGCACCATGCCAGTCCCTAATAACAGCAGCCAACCCAACACCCCGCCCATCGAACACAGCAGCATCTAAAATAATACGAACCACACCCGCAGCAGGAAGGACCCAAGAACTTCTAGAGACACCACCAGCACGACCCATCACACAAGACACTGCCTTCATATGTCCAGAATAATCATGAAAAAGCTTGACAAAACCCAGCACACCAACCTCTCTGTTCTGCCACGGCTCCTCAAACACGATAGAGTTCCTGTAAGCTCAAGCAGCCCATGCCAGCGACACAAAGAGCAAAAAATCATCATGATTAACCTTCGAATGAAACCAGAACAGTCTCTCCTTAAAGGAAACAGACGGAGCATCCACCAACAAACCAGCAAAGGGAGATAACACCCAAATTCCCCTAACCTTCGAACAAAGAAAAATGACATGAATAATGCTCTCCTCCTCGCAGCAACATATTTTGCACAGCCCATCACTTCGAATGTGTCTCTGATGGAGTCTACCAAAAGTAGCAAGGGAACCAGAGCAAGCTCTCCACAAAAAAATTACGAAGTTTAGGTGGTCCTTTCAACCCCCACACAATCTTCCATATCTCAGAGGTTTCCCCACCAAACAGAGAATTCCAGCCCCTCACATGGCTCAATCTTCCAACAAGATACCCAGACTTGGTAGTGTAGATACCATCAGCCGTAGCTCCCCAAAATATAGTTGGCCTTTGTTATCGTACAAAAAATTGACTCTAAATTTGTACTAAATTTCACATGGGCCAATACTAGTTGGCCTTTGTTAGCATACAAAATGTGTTTTGGGATGCGTAATTTCATCCTTGTTGCAATATTAATAGAACGGAGGAAGTATACATTACTACGCAAATTAAATCAAATTACTAGTATACTCTTAAGATTATAACAAAGTATTACGGAGTAATGATTTAGCATGTTGAAGTAATGCACTAATGCAGCTCACATATTATTAAGGCCTAGTGCTGTGAAATTTTTTAGATAACCAATTTTTGCATCTACCAAGTGATTATCATATTGAAGCCTAATGAAGCTAACTAACTCGGGAATGCAAGTTATGCAACATAATAGATGTGCTTCGCATATTGTTGTGATACGCAAAGCTAATCAAAAGAGATAAATTTCGTAAATTACAACTAGTATCATCCTGTAAATACGATAGATAAAATGTTTGGTTGATCCTTAGGGTTCTCAACCCTCGTAAAATAGATAGAGAGAAGGGAAGAATGAATGTGCCTACTATTAAATTTTCTAAGCTCATCAATGGTCAATACAACCAAACACATCAAACTTAAGCTTGGAACAAATTATATAATTACATTTCCCAACTGCTCACATATCCTCAAAATTTTCTTTCCATACATTACAAGGTAACAATTAACAAACCCACCTAATTGGGCTAATTCTAAACCTTATACATTCCATCATATATTCCTTTTTACAGATTGAATTACATTCTATTGACATCAATCACAATTCTTTTTTCTTCCTCACTCTAAAGCTTTTGCTACTTGAGTGAAAGAAGGTGAGACAGGGAAGCTAACTACTTAAACTAAAGGGTGTCGATTTCGGGTCAGGATCCTCTCTAGTAACCACACAGTCCATTTACTAGAGTAATCGGAAGTAGGGTTTTGAAACTACATTTTCTTACCTCTTGATATAGTACTTCGATAGTTGGATGGTCCGATTACTAGAGAGAATCCTCAGGCATGATTACAATGGCACTTCACTCGCATTTTGGTTTAGTACTCCGGATCACTACAAGAGACAAAGCCATGATAAATATGCGTGCATTGAGCAAATCCATGTCGTATCATCTTGGACCAGAAAGCTCCATAGCTTCAACCACAAGTGAAGATTCTTCTATATAATCTGAGTAACGCTGTGGCTCGCTGGACCTTGACCTAGGAGTTTCGATTCTCTGTGAAGCCTCCCATTTCTCGGTTAACCCATCATCCTCCAACATCCTCAAGACTTCAGACATTTTTGGACGATGAATTGGATTAAATTGTGTACATAAAAGAGCTACCTGTACCATTTCTCCTAATTCCACCCTGTCATAGTCGTTCTTTAAGTCCCTATCTACTAACTGGTTTAGCTTCCCCTCATTATGCAACTTCTTTACCTGCAGCATTTCAGTTAACATGTAAGCAATGAAACAAAGATGCTCCAAAAGCGAGTTCATAAGCTTAGCCCAGAAAGACTAACTTTTAGCACTCGTGCATGTAATCCATATTATAAGCAATATCACAAAACTATGCATTTTGGTTTCGTTCTTAACTTATTGAGACCTGTCTAACCTCCACTTTAAATTGATTGATTGCCGTTTAACACTAACTATAAATAAGTTGAGGGGAGGGAAAGAAAATAAAGAAGATTACCCAGTCAAGCATAACGCCTTTCTGATTAGATGCTCGGCCAAAATCCAAGGCTTTTTCCCCAGTGATCAGCTCAAGGAGCAATATTCCATACCCAAATACGTCAGTTTTCTCAGATGACTGGCCAGTACAGAGATATTCTGGAGCAATATGTCCAACAGTGCCACGAACTGCTGTTGTAACATGGGACTCTCGGTGATCCAAAAGCTTTGCAAGCCCAAAATCACCAACGACTGCCTCAAAGTCTTCATCAAGCAGAATGTTAGCTGCCTTGACATCTCGGTGAATAATTTTAGGGTCACACTGCTCATGCAAATACAGCAGCCCCCTTGCTGTGCCTAAAGCAATGCTCCTACGCCTTGACCAATCTAAGACAGGTCTACCATGAATAAAATCTGCATCAAATAATATACTCGTCAATTCGTCATTATACAAATATATACAGTTATTGGGTGATAATTTGCAGAACAAAACTTATGATTAATCGAAAAATTGGAGCTTATGATAGCATCATGTAACTTAGCATTAGAATACGCTTGAGATATTTGTTACAAGGTGCTAGTTTGTTAAAGGTTAATGAAATGGAATTTTCAAATCAAGGGATAGGTAGATATACAAATAGTAAAAATAGACATTTCTAAAAAGAATTCGAAGCATTTGGCAAATATGGATAGACAAGTAGTAAGAAACTTGCCTTTAAGGCGAGATGCCACGCTACCATTTGGCATATATGGATAGACAAGAAGTCGTTCATTCTCAGTTGAACAGAAACCACAAAGTCGAAGCAGATTCCGATGAACAGCTAGACTAATAGTCTCAACTTCTGTCTGAAACTGAATTTCCCCTGCAGTCACGTTATAATCCTTTAACCTTTTCACAGCTACTAGTGTGCCATCATTAAGGCTGCCTTTGTACACTATGCCAAATCCACCTCTTCCAAGTATATTTTTCGAGCTAAAGTGGTTAGTCGCAGAACGCAACTCTTTGAAACTATACCTCTTCAAATGGCCAAGACAAACCTCTGGATCATATTGTTCTGCCAATCAAGATATAATCAGCTGAATGTAGGGTGTAACAGTTAGGACAATAATGTACAGAAACTCTAAATAAATCATTTAAGTTTATACATTGAGGAAAACCAATGATGAAATTTCTTTTTGTGCTAGTCAGATGGCAGAATCTTATGACGCCAGTACCATGAAAACTAAATTTTCTCCATACATAATGTAAGTAGTTTTACTTAGTTTCGTATTCCTCTCAACTTCTATCAATGTGAAGATACATTCACTCCAGTACCAAGGATGATGTTTGCATCACTTCCTAACTAATTGTGTGTTAAATACTCCATTCGAGAAAATTGTCAAATTTCACATTTAACAATTAAAACAGCAAGAATTTGCTTGAAACTCAAGGAGAGGGTTTAAAAGAGCAGATGAGTGGACAAACCATTCACATCAAAGAATATTTGTCTTTTGCGACCATAACACCACCAAATGCCCAGCCCAATGATGCCTACGGTCAAAAGAGCAGCCCCAAAGCTTGCACCAATTGCTACAGCAGCACGGTGACTTTTCCATCCAGAAGAATTTGGTTGATCTGGAAAATCATAAAGCAGACAAGATTTGACTATACATCTTTTGAAATAAAAAGGAAAGAATATAAAAGCACCCAAAATAGTAAAAGAGAACATTTCGCTTAGTTGCACCTTTTGACAATAAACAGAAGGGTATAAATTCTTTGAATAGATACCTCTAAGAGAATCTGGTGGAAAGGAAAGTGGTTCAGGAGATACCACAGAGCAGTTGGTACTAGAACTTGTTCCACAAATTAAAGGGTTGCCAATTATCCTGAAAGGAATAATGAACAAGTGAAAACTTTTCCAATAAAATTCCTGTAATGCAGAAAGCTATAGTATCATATACAGGTATGTGTGCAAGTGCCATGCTCTGCTAATTTAAGGGGGGAAAAATCATGTTTTTTCTGTTCAATATAAAGTTTCAAGAGTCCATATTCATGTTAGGGTGTCAAATATCCGACATGAGTACTAAAGATAAAATGATAAATCAGAGTATCAATGACAGAAAGTGATAATGTGACACAGCCGAGCATAAAAAGGACTTACTTGAAGGTTCTGGTGGATATCTTTGGCAAGGAACCACTTAAATTGTTGAATGAGAGGTCTCTGCAAACAATTGTTTCATACAAAATGATGATTCCAGGTTTCCAACCAAAAGATGCTCATGCTAACAAAAATTGGCAAGCTTTAACAACTATGAAATTCAAATTTTCAAAAGTGAACTTACACAAGGGTTAGCCCTTCAATTTTTGAAAGAGAATCAGGGCAAGGTCCAGTAAGGCTGTTGTTATTCAGTCGTCTGGCTTGTACAGAGAAAGCAAAACAACAGAAATCATCAATTCTCAGATTATCTGCAGCTCGAAATCAGAAGGATAAAATTAACAGAACCATTTGTACTAGACCCTAACTATTCATGCTGTACTATTTCAAATTCTGACCTAAAATTGTCCTAGCATATTGAAGAAATGGAACAACTTACAAGTAATTTAGATTCCTCAAATTTCCTAATGAACTCGGTATCTCTCCTGTGAACTCATTGTTTGAAAGATCTAAAGTCTGAAGCATTTCCAACCTTCCAATCTCAGCAGGAATATGACCTGTTATTGCATTGTTTTGCAGCAACCTACACGAGGCCACAACGATAAACAACCATACTCACCAAATTACATAAACCATATACGAGGTAACGAGGTTTTGAAGTAGAATATAGCATTCTGAAAATTCTTACACTGACTCCAACTTAGTAAGGTTCTGAATTGAAGGAGATAACACCCCAGATAAACTCTGACTAGGCAGTCCCCTAACAAACATGTTCAATAACATCACTCAGAAAAACTCATTCCAAAATTATAAAGTTAAACTTTAGTGTCAAAAACAAAGAGAAAAACACATACAGTGCAGAAACATAGCCATCATTTGAGCAAGTAATCATCCTCCAACTGCAAGGATCTACAGAGTTAACATCCCAATTCTCAAGAACATTATAAGGATCCTTCAGTTGAGTTTTTATGGCCATTAGAGCTACAACTGCAAGGATTTTAAACAAACATAAAATATATATAAAAAATTAAAATTATGAATTTACTGACTAACAGAAAGAAGGAATTTCAGAAGAATTTCCAGAAAATGAACTGCACAGATTGATAATGATACATGTATTAAATGAAGTGCCAAATGTTTTTGTGGCCCATACAAAAATTAGGTAGAAAACTAGGATTGAATTTATTTCTCAACCTCAAATTGAAGATTAACAAATTACAACATATATACATTAATGAACAGAATCTCACTTTTAAACATAAATTTTCATAGGACAGCAGCAACAGCAACAACAATTAAGAAATAGAAAGAAAGTGAAAAATAAGAAATAGTAGAAAGAAATAAAAAGAAAAGGGGTGAACTAACCTTCAAAGTTGACACCAGTAGGTGAGAGAGTAGCAGAAACAGCACCCACCAAAATCAGGAAAAACAATCCTACTGAAATTTGCAAAGAAAAGCCCATTTTCAATGTTCTTGCATTCAGATGATCCAGCAGTCTTCAAATGTGCAAACCCACTTAAAAAAATTTCATTTCTTTCTTTTCTGACAAAAATTGAAAATCACTTTCCTAAAAAATAGGATTTTCAGGACTTATCCAAATCCAAACCCCACTTATTTACCCAAATAAAAAGGTGGCCTCAAAATTAGAATCCCAGAAAATCAACCATCATTGCCAAGAAAAGAAAGAAATAGCCCAAATTATTTGAAAAAGATGTGATTTTTAACCTTTTTTCTGAACAAAAAAAAATACAGTATGATTTTTTTACTGCACAATGAAATACACCCAGATGCTTAAAAATCTCTATTTCAAGCAATTCTCACTGTTAAAAGTCAGAAATTGGGTAAATATCAGAACCCACTTGAAGAAGAAAGAAAGAAGATGAAACAAAACACAACAAAGAGGATGAGCATAAATTTTTTGAGAAGAACAAGGAAATAATACTGTGAAATTCTGAAAGATCCTAGAGATCTGGGGCACTCCAAAAAAATAAAAATTTAGGGAAAATAAAATTTGAAAATTCTGTGAGTATTTTGCTATCCAAAAATAATAAATAGAAACTGATCCCCACAAAATTCCATATAAAATTGTGTAATTTGGGGTTTAGCTTGGAGCCTAGTTTTGAATCAAAGTGATTCCCAATTTCATACCACCATTTTATCTTGTTTCTGTAAAATTCTCTCTCCTCTGAAATAAGCAAGCAAATAGGATCAAAATCAGTGTGGCCTTCCACTGATTTTGCAGAAACAACCAAAGAACCAAAACCCACAAACATACTGCCAAAATGAGGGGGACATATGCTTATAAAAAGTGAGGGAAATTGGAGTACTGTTATTTTTCTTTTTAATTTATGGGATTATTATATTAATTTTGTTACTCTGTATAAATGTATAATGCTAAGTGCCATTTTGGTATTCCGTATGTGTTTGATGAGGTGATGATTAACCCTTAGCGTATAGTTAATCATTAGCTCTTATGGGTTTAGCAAACATATCGTATGAAAAATGTACCATTACATGCATAATAGGTGATACGGTGGTAAATATTTTAGGGGAAAACGTTCAACGTATATGATGGTAAAAAGTATCACTACATGCATAATAGTACACAAAAAGTACTATTCAGACAAAAAGTACCACTAAATGCAATACATAGCCCTTAAGGCTATATATAAGCATTAAAAATACTCTTGAAAACTGTTTAAATTTAGAAAATCATGACAAATTCACACTTATTACATTGATCTACTCGTGTTTTTGTCATGAATTCCTTATTTTATACAATTACAAGAGTGTTTTTAATGCTTATATACATCCCTAAAGGCTATATATAGCATTACCCATATTTTAATAGTACATTATACATGCATAATGGTACATTATAATGTACCACTGTAGAGTGAACTTTTCCAAAAGCTTGTCAAATTTACAATTTTACCCTCCTATATGTTTTAGGAGTTATGCGCCTAGTTGCACTCGAGGTCGATTACCTCGATCTCATGTCTTAAATATTATTCCCTCCGTTTTATAATAATCGTAACACTTTAACCGGATATATGTTAATGCAAAACTTTAATCATTAATATTTGTAATTATATATTGCTAAGGATTTGTAAAAACTTGATCTAATGAAAATATACATAAAGACTAACCTAAAAATATATGTAGTATATGGTAATATTACTAATATATGCATTAAAAAAAAAAGAGTCAAACTAGTAAATACTCCCTCTGTCTCATAAAAGATGACGCAGTCAAACATTGCACTAGTTTGACTTTATTTTTATATAATTAAATATTAATGAAAATTATTTTTAAAATTATATTATGCAACTTTCTATTAAAACCTATCTAACCATATATTTTATTAATAAAAAAACTATGGTAAAACCTAATACATGAATAGTAACATCACATGTATTGGGACGGGAGAGTGGGAGTGAGGGGTAGCTCAAGTGGTTAGAGTTCCCCTCCCGATTCCAATAGATCTTGGGATCGATTCTCATTACCCGCCCTTGTGGCTCTCTATACACCAAAAAAATAAAAAATAAAAATTATGGGACGGGAGAGTATATAAATAGTGTAAAAGTCAAAGTGTTGTGATTATTACGAAACGAGAGGGTACTCAATACTTGTATTTGGACCAATTAGATATGAATTATACTACGAGTGTGCTTATATATGATAATTGACGTTTAGGGCCTTACTATATACACCCTCCGATTTTTATTTATTTTTAAATGCATGAGTTCCTTTTCATGGGTGGTTATTTAAAGGGGGGTGTTATATACCGCCATCCAAAATTATCAAAACCGCCAACATTTAGTGTGAATTGACAACCATACCTTTAGTACTTCACCACTATTTTCCCTCTTGCCACCAATCACTAACACCTTGACACCACCACCCCAATTAACGACTAACACCACCACCACACTGACCGGCGACGACGACCACCACCACAACCACCCTCACCGGCGACCTACCACATCCCCCTCAAAGATGACCCGCCACCTTCCCTCTTTGGCGGAAAGGTGGTGGTTTTTTTTTTACAATCGTATCAACCGGAGCTCAAAACCGGTTACCGGACACGATAACCGATTTTGGGCTCCGGTTACCATGGAATCGGTTAAGGTGCACGGTAACCGAAGCCCAAAACCGGTTACCGTGCGCGATAACTAGAACCCAAAACCGGTTACCATGCACGATAACCGGTTTTGGGCTCCGATTATCGTGCACGGTAACCGGTTTTGGGCTTCGGTTACCGCGGTTGCCTGAAATAAAAAAAATATATTAAACCACCACCTTCTGGCCGACGAGGGAAGGTGGTGGGTTGTCATAGAAGAGGGTATGGTGGGTCGCCGATCAGGGTGGTGGTGGTCATCGCCGATCAGAAGGAGTTGTGGGTCGCCGGGAGGATAAGGGGTGGTGAAGTAATAAGGGTACGATTGTCCATTCACACCGAATGTTGGCGGTGATGATCATTTTTGTAGGCGGTGTTTAGCAATTCACTATTTAAATGCAGCACTTCTATATTTGATAATTTTATACTTTATATCATTTTTTACTTTCCCATGGTCCCTACTTAAATAATAATATTCTCTCACATAATTTCTCTTTCTTGGTTTAACAACTCTGTATAATAAATTATTTAGCCACTCACAATATTATGCGAAGTAATACTCTTCTAAAACTCCACACATTACCAAGTAATCCAATTTAAAAAATGGAGATAGTTTATGGATAAAAAATTCCAATCTAAATTTTCAAAGTTTTTTTTTTACACATAAATTTTCAAAGATCAATTCAACAAAGTATACTAGTATAAGAATAATACACTACGTATGAATAATGTATGATGATACATGACATCCAACTAAATACTCCTACATGACATCCAACTAAATACTCCGTAGTAAATACGAGTACTACTCCGTTATGCTTAATATTGTTATTCTTAATTTCTTATTTATTGTTGGGAGTACTTTAAATAATTATTCGTATTCATAATAAAGTTTTTGTTAGGACAACAGAATGATTATGTGTTATAAAAAAGTTTAAGGGAAAACAATAAAATAGGGTGATTGGATTGAGGGGATGTATGGGTTATTTAACAGAAAATTAGCAGAGAGAACAATTAGATGTCTAGTGAGTTAAAAGAAAATTACGAGTAAAATTAATTTTATAAAAATACTGTACTTTGGTACAAAAAAAATCTTACAGAAAAGGTATTTTAGCAGATCACGTGCTTGAGTTGTCTATAGGAATTGTTGGCTTTTGGTGCCAAAAATTTTATTTTACTCCTAATCTCCTATACATGTGTTGGCCATGAACCTAGGTGGGTCACACATATAAAAGTGTTAAAATTTGACTCGAATAACTTGGCCACTTGGCCTGAAACTGTTACTCCCTCCTAAGTGTTATAGTTTGACCGGTATATAGTTTTAGGCAATTTAATTGACTTAAATAAAATAAGAGGCAAGTGAGGTAGTTGGAATATTAAAAAATTGTAAAAGAAAAATAGTGGGGTTAATAGTTGATTGAAAAGTAATGAATGTGAGAGGAAAGATATAATAAAAAAAAAAATAGTAATGGGTTTGGGTGGGAACCATGAGAGGAGAGAGATATAATTTTTTAATATAGTTTTTTGCCAAAAAAAAAGTGTAACACTTATTAAAACACAACCGAATTTGGTAAGTGTAACACTTATTAAAACACGGAGGGAGTATTTTTTAAAAAAAAGGGAAATTTGCAAATTACAGTCATTTAAGTTCGTATTTTGCAAATTGCAGCCATTTAAAAAAAAATTGCAAATTGTAGCCTAAAAGTTCATATAAATTGTATTGCAGCTTGATTTAACTTTTTTATCGGTTTACATGTCGAAAAAACTTTGATTGAGGTTTTACGGGCTATTTTAGTTCTTAGGGGTTCGAATTTGCAAAAAAAAACGCAAGTGCCTCGTTTTGTGTAACAAAAATGTATCGATTTGTGGGAAACTGTAAAAATGAGACACGTTATTTTTTGCTGATTCCGAGCTCAATTCGGACCCCTAAAAGCTAAAATGACCCCTAAAACCTTAACCGAATATTTTTCGCATGTAAACCTATGAAAAAGTTAAATCGGGCTGCAATTTACAATATATACGAACTTTTGGGATGCAATTTGCATTTTTTTTAAATGGCTACAATTTGCAAAATACGAACTTTAAATGGCTGCAATTTGCAAATTTTTCAAAAAAAAAAAAGTATTATACTTTCTTCGTTTTTTTTAAAATACTCTTAGTAACATGACAAATATGATTAATAATATTTTTAATTAGGAAAATTTGCAAATTGCAACCATTTAAAATTCGTATTTTGCAAATTGCAGCCATTTAAATAAAAAATTGCAAATTGCAGCCCAATAGTTCATATAAATTGTAGCCCGATTCAACTTTTTCATCGGTTTACAAGTTGAAAAATCTTCGATTAAGGTTTTAGGGACCATTTTAGCCCTTAGGGGTCCGAATTGAGCTCGGAATTAGCAAAAAAATAACGCAAGTATCTCGTTTTGCGTAACAAAAATGTATCGATTTTTGGGAAACTGTAAATATGAGACACTTACGTTATTTTTTTGCTAATTCCGAGCTCAATTCGAGCCTGTAAAGGCTAAAATGACCCCTAAAACCTTAACCGAAGATTTTTTAACTTGTAAATTGATGAAAAAGTTGAATCGGGCTGCAATTTACAATTTATACGAACTTTTGGGTTGCAATTTGCAAAAAAAAATTTAAATGACTACAATTTGCAAAATACGAACTTTAAATGGCTGCAATTTGCAAATTTCCTTTTAATTATCATTAACTATAAATTATACTCTGGAATAATTGAAATTAATTATCTACTCAAACCCTATTCTTTTGATCTTCTGAGCAAAACGAGGATTGGCAGAGCTGAGCAAAGCTGAACAAGGCTTCCAACATACTATAGAGCAAAGCAGATTTAAGCTGAGCTGGGAAGAGCACAGTAGGACATAGCAGAGCAGAGCAAGACATGGCATAGCATAGCAAATTTCTGCAGAGTAGAGCTGAACAACTTCAAAGACCAGAACCTCGTTGAGATGAATCTAACAAATATCTACAATACTATATTTTTCTTATGTATAATTCGCAATATTGGTCAAAATATATTTAGTAAATAGTATTAAAATCCTCAATGGAGCACTTAAAAAATAAAAAAAATAAAAATAAAAATAAAAAGGCACAATCTTACAATAATTTAGCATGAGTGCACGAATCAAATTTAAAATAGACCCAGGCCAACTAAATGTCATGATATATAGAGTATAAAATATATTCCTGGATCTTAACCATCAGCTTAACCTTTTGATTAAGATGGTCCATTATCATGATATCAGAGCCAATGTGACACAAAGGTCACGGGTTCGAATCTCATCCACCCCTCCTTTATAAGGGGGCGTGATACTCCGATCTAACGTATCAGAATTCACCCCTTTCACACTCCACCAACTATACTATAAAATGAATTTTTAGAGTATATGTTAGAATGTTTTTGATGCTTTTTCAAAAAAAAAAAAAAAAAAAAAAAAAAAAAAAAAAAAAAGAAAAAAAAAGAAAGATGTTTTTGATGCAAAACACTCATACTATGAGTCTATGACACCTCGCACACTCCTCTTAAAAATAACTATGAAGTAGTTACTTTTTATAGCAACTACTCTCTTAGACAACTCATAACTATTTAGTTTCTTTTTTGAAAGCAAAATTTGTTACTACGTAATTTATAGCACTGCTAATTCTATGAAAAATTTACCCAACAAATGTTTTTTTAATTTAACGGTCAATTTAATGCTTAAATAATTTCTTATGTCGGAAGTATTTTATTACATTTCTTTTTATGTAAATAGTTTCATTGTTCAATACTCACTAAATTAAACTAATGGCAGTTGACCTGATACCAATATACCATACATTGAGTACAATATATATATATATATATATATATATATATATATATATATATATATATATATATATAGCAAGTGTAACATATATTCTCTTCAATAATATAGTGCTTGATTTACTTCAAAGACACCACTAGCCATATTGTACATGATAATGGAGCATATTTGATTGTATTCCCTTTGACATTCTTCTATAATAACATACATTTCATCAATACATCTTTTTATGCTTATAAATGATACACTAATTGATAGGTGATTGTGAATTTTCATGGTAGAGGCAAATTCAAGTCTCACGTGAAAAGAATAAGGAAAATAAAATTTCCTATTTAAGTAGAAACACACTTCATTAGTATGAGATTTTTTGGGTTCGAAGTCTAAAAACAATTCTGTGCAGGACAAGCGTCAAAGCGAACTATATTACCAAGATTTAGACCTTGTTTAGTTCGCCTTATATTTGCTTATTTGAAGTTATCTGATTTGGTCTGGTCTGATCTGATCTGCTTTGGTTTGGTCTGATCTGATCTGGTCTGGTCTGATCTTATCTGATCTGATTTGACCAAACTTTGACCTTAAATATACGATAATCTATATGGAAAAAATATATCAAGTGGAGTCCTGTTAGATTCGTAATAATGCGTACTTTATTATGTTATTATTTTCATAATTTTTATTACGAAATTAAAGATATTTAGCGATAAAAAATTGCACATAAAACGATGATTTGATCTAAACTTATTTTTTCTTATCTGAACTTATTTTTTCTGAAATAAATAAAAATAAGGTGAACTAAACAAGGCTTTAAATTTTATTTATTTATTTTTTCATGGAGGTGGGTTGTGTTAAGCTAATTAAGCAAAGCTATATAAAGTGTGCCGCTTTACGTGTGCATGGGTGGGCGTAAATTGAGCCTTTAAGTTGTTATTATACAATTTTTATAGGTGGTGGTTCGTGACACCGAATCTATAAAGTATTTGTAGTGAGCCTACACCCTATGGCCTATGCCCTTAGCTAAGGCTTGTGCCACTAAAAAAGGAATCGCACCATGGTTTCTAAAATACTAATAACTAATGCTATTATTCTCATTCTTTGATAATATGGCCCAAAACCTAAAACCATATTGGATGTACCATGCAACAAATGAAAACTATGCTTAAAAATTCGGGTGTATTATATGTTCTCGGACTCTCCATATAATATTATATGCACATGAAATACTCGTATATTCCAATCGTTCTACTTTTCACTACAATAGAGTTTCAAGAATTTACTAAATAATTTTTTTTTTATTAACTCTATCATACTCCGTCATTTACAAGCTTATAGGTTACTCTATCTCGATTGACTACGGGCATGTTCTCTTCAGCTTAATTTTAGTTCAATTCAGTTCAGTTCAGCCCACCTCAGTTTAGTTCATATTCCTTCTCTCGTAAACAATTCAAGTCAGTTCAACTAAAATAAGTTCAGTACAGTTCATCTCAATTCAAAAAATCAAAACAAGCCCTACATTATCAAGGCTTTGTCATGTGAAAAAGAAAAAAAAAATCAAAATACTTATCTAACACAAAGTTTTTAATGAAAATTAACATATACGGAAATGATTTATAGAAGTTCTAAATACTGTTGTGTTTTTATTTATTTTTTTGATGTATTCTAAAAATAGTACGGAGTACAATAATAACAAATGAATTTTTTTTACAAAAATAAAGATACCTAGAAGTAGTAAAATGCGGAACCCAAGGGTATGAAGAGTATATTTGTCGCATTGGGAGAGCTGAGTATTCCCTAAGTTGGAATTTCATCAAAAAACTAAAAAAAAAATAAAATTACAACCAATTCAACACTACTATTACTTGGAACTCTAAATCCTCATTTTCTGTTTGTATGTAGGCATTGGGAAAATTATGCAAGTACCTCTACATTTTATTATTGCACGCCATCACTACCACACCAATGTTTTCTAATTTTGCACAACCATCATATTTTGTAGTATGTATTTTTTTTTTTCTCGTAATTATCAAGAAATTGGATGGCATATACTACCTTCGTTAATGGTTATTTGCAACTTAAAAATATTTTATATTTCACAAATAATACCCCAAAGTTGCAAATAACTATTAATGAAGGTAATAATAAAAAAAAAATAACTTAATGAACTAGAGAATTTTTCATGATAACAATAAACATGTGTTGTTAGGAATATTAGGAAATATTAGCATATCTTTGTGATTATTATCATATATATTTGTTTCCTAGTTTATAGGCTCAAGTTTATCTTGAATATCTATTGATATGTTTAGGGAACAATGTACTCTATATATTGAAACCAATTGAATGAATCAGGGCAAGCTTGAAGCCCTACTTTGACATGGTATCAGTCGCTAGGATACTCTAAAAAAAAAAAAAATCAAAACATAACAAAACCTTAAATCACCATGGTCGGTGATGATGTTCCACCACCATGAATCGACATAACCTCTCCATATTACCTGGGTCCTCATGACAGACTTGGGGATTTCATCACACCGACCCGATTTCGTGGAGAAAATTACGATGAATGGGCCAATGATGTTCATACCGCCTTGGAAGCACGCCGTAAATTTGTCTTTCTCGATGGGACAATCACAACTCCATCCTCTTCGTATACACAATCGGATTGGAATACAATTCACGCTATGTTAATTTCGTGGCTCATGAATACTATTGATCCCGAAGTCAAGAGTACTTTGTCTAAGTACAAAGATGCAAAGAGGTTATGAAATACTCTCAAGAAGAGGTTTGCCACTGTTAATGGACCTAAAATTCAACAGTTGAAGGCTTCAATAGCAAAGTGTGAGCAATCGAAGGATATGTCTGTTGCTTCCTACTTTGGTAAATTGACTGCCTTGTGGGGGGAATTGAACAATCATGAGCCAATAATTACTTGTTCCTATTGTGCGAATTGTACAGCCGGTGTGGAACATGAGAAACGGCGAGAGAACACTCGACTTCATCAGTTCTTGATGGGCTTGAATACCGACCACTATGCTCAAACTCGCACCAACAACCTATCATAGGATCCCCTGCCATCCCTTGACAGAGCGTATCAGTTGGCCTCACAAGATGAGCGAGTAAGGTCTGCTAAACATGTTTATGATGAACAACCTCCTGAAGCTGTCGGGTTTTCCCTTTGAACCAGTACTAGGAAGCCAAAGTCCGTTGCCACAGACGATAAACCTGATAAGTCAGGACTGCAATGTACTCACTGCAAGAGAAAACGGCCACCTGGTTAGGGATGGCAATGGATCCGTATCCGACCCGGATCCGTGGATCCATATCCGTTTCCGCGGATATGGATCTGTAAAATTTGGACCCGATGGATCCGGTTCGGATACAGATCCTACACTAAAATACGGATCTGAATACGGGTCTTATCGAAATACCCGTTTTCAGATCCGTTTACCCGTTTATTTTTTTTACATAATATAATTTTTAAAGCCCAACCCACATTTGTAAATGAGACTTTGAGTCTGTGTAACACCCCCAAATCTCGCTCTACGGAAATACTAGTATTACCCATATAATTATACCGTAGAGATAGACTTAGGCGTATTACCGCTGCGTGATTACGCACGGCTACTCAACTTACTATAAATAACAATACTTTGCAGCGGAAACTTCAATACTCTTCTTTATTGGTAATAACCATAATAGTAACCAATGTTATGAGTACTCCAAATAGATACAAGACCAAATTCCTAATTTAGTGAAAACCAAATCCCGGGACTCCAATGCATCACTTTATTCACTTCACCTGAAACAACACTGCTTACCATTACGGTAAACAGGGCGAACCAAAACAAATAAGAAGTACGGGTTAGCAAAATATGCTAAGTACGGTAAGTGCAAGATAATTAAACTCAATTTATTTGCAAACATGCTTTTAAACCAATTTCCAAAAATTCCAAACTCATGGTTTAAAACCAATTCTCAATATTCCAATAACCAATAAAACCAATGCCAATTATTTAAAACCATTTCCTCATATTAAAACCAATTCCTCATAATAAACCATTAAAACCAATTCCTCTCCTAAGTGTGCACACCCCCCAAGCTAGTCTCCTTATGTTACAAGGCTATTCTTGAGGAAAGACCCGGCCATACAAAGTTCAAGGCCTTATCAATAAACCAAATCCGCATAGTGGGATTACTAACATGCTTATAAAGCATAATAATAAATCAATGATTCAATAAATCCTATTTTAAATCCAATAATTCAATCTTTAATGAAAACAATCCAAACTCCTTTTCCATAAATCCAACTTGCTTTCAAAATCAATCCTTTTTAAACATGAATAATAAATTAATTAATCAAAACATGTTATAAAAATCAATACTCCAATTTAATTATTAAAACCAACCTTTTAAACATACTTTTATTTCATAAACCATAATTCAAGTCAATTTAATTCAAGCAACATAAATCATTCAAACATTTTCATTCAAATCGATCACTTTCAAGGTATCTAGCCACCTAACGTACCTTGATCTTCGCTTAGCCAACAACACTTCAAAAGAACTCTCAATTAGCTTGATCAAAAACACCCTACAAATAAATATAACCTTAATCAGTATAAGGTTAACAAATAATCACAAATAATTAAATTAAACCCTCCCAACTATATGTACATGAACCTCTTAAATTAATTCAACATGAACATTATTAAAATCTGATTTTATATAATTGTAGGGAATATTTCAAGCGTTAATCCCCTAGCTTGAACCCCACTGTGATCATACACTAAAGTACGGTGGCGTCCAAAGGGAAAGAAGATAGAGCAAAAGAGTCGCCAACAAGTTTTTTAGGAGCTTGTAAACCGTTCACAAAGTGAAGGTTACACCCCTTAACGATCCAAGAGATCGTCAACTCCATAAGGTCTTGAACCAAATAGGGTTCGGGGATGAAGGTACAAATCCAACCTAAAAGAGATTGAACCTACCCTAATAATAGGCCTCTACTTTATTCTGATCGTATTCATGTGCGCTTTCTGATTAACATACAATCAATAGGATTAACCCTAAACCTGTTTATCTATGTTGGTTGAATATTAATGCACAAATAAATCTATTATTGGCGATCACTTGAATTATAATCATATTAACCCTAAATAAGATTATTAATTATCTTATTAAGCGTGATTACAAGTACAAATTCCCTTTAAACGTGCATAAAAGGTGTAATCAAGCAATAACAATATATATCAAGCAACATAATAATAATCATAACAATAAAAATTTTAATAACAATAATTATAATTAAAATAATCATGTTAAAGCATAATAATAGCAAGATCCTAGGCATGATACTAACAAGATTAATAACAAATCCTAGCATGTCACTAAGCAATAAAAATCAAATCTTTAACCCTAACATGATACTAACATGAATATTAGGAAAGAAAATAGGAAGCATCATACTTTTAATCATACTTAATATTAAAGTTACCCTAGACATGATACTAGGAATATCATAATAACAACCTAAGCATGATCTCTATATCATAACATCAATTAAACCATTAAAGTACTTACTTTGATGCCTCGTACCTCTTTCTAATAACAAAATACACACGTTAGTAACTTCAAGGAAAATAATAAACAAAACAATTAAATTAAATAATTGAAAGAGAGATTTGGGACCAAACCCTCAGAAATTAAAAACCTTTCACGTCTAGGGCGAAGGCAACTTCGAATATGGCTAGGTGTATTTAGATCTAATGAATGCGGAATTTTGTATGTAAAAAGCTAGTTTAGAAAAAGAAAGAGAGAGAGAGAGTAAATCAAGAGAAACTTGACGAGAGTTGGTATATGATTATAGAAGAGAATGAGAGAGAATTGATGATGAAAACTGTTTATCGAAAACGGAGTTTTTAACACGTTATTTATAGAGAAAATCAGCCAAAAAGATAAAATATCAAAACAGAGTTCTGGTGCACATAAAACCAAGTTGGCGCCAACGCTAGCTATTGGCGCCAGACGCCAACATTAGCGCCAGGCGCCAAGTGTAGCGCCAGGCGCTACAGCTGGCGTTTGGCGCTGATCTGGAAATTCACGCGTTTTCTTAAAATCAGATAGAAATTGCCGTACAGGAGGATAAAATCGTATCTTTCCTCAAAAAATGTTCTTTGATTTTAATTAAAACTCTGAAAAGTCAACAAAAGTTAATTTATCAATGCTAATTGAATTAGGAATGAAAAGAACCTTCTAGAAGAATCTAGAAGACTAAAACCATTCCTAATTGCATTAGGAATGATAAATCTATATTAGGCCCTCCCCTAGATCATTGGGCCGCATATAAGGCTCAAACCGGGCCCAGTTCAGTAGTTTGGCCATAACTTCCTCAATATTCATCGGAATTGGGCTTATAATATATCGTTGGAAAGCTCTTGCCAAGCCCCATCCAACTACACTACTATTGGACCTATATCATGGACCAACCAAACTGGATTGGCTATTTTTCTTAAAATAAGTTTTCAAAAACAGAGAGAAGAGAAAAGAAATTAAAACTATCCGCAACACTAAACTTTCCACACTTTCACTTCATTCGATTATGATTCGACGTGAAAGGTACTCATCACTGGGTTTGGTTTTGGGGAGACACAAATGGGTGTCTACAGAAGCCCCCACTTTCACTGAGTTTGGAGAAACGCAAGTTTCGAAAACAAAAGTCAAAGTATCAATAGGGACGGAGAATGATTCAGAACATTCTGCGATCCTAAATCATTCTTGTAACGCCGATACCTGCAAACTAGCGTTAGTTAAACAGATAAAAGAGTTAAGAAACGCGTATCTTGCACCGTTGAGCACACGTCTTTGAAGGTAACCGATTTGGCTGCCGCTTTACTGTTGTTTTGATGACCTCCTGCCAAGAGAATTCCATCCCGCTTGAAAACCGCTACACTTGTAACTGCTTCCAATATCCGCCTTGATAATATTCTATGTCCAAGGGAATACTATTGAAGATTGCTTCGCTTGAAACGATCCTCTTCCGCATTGATAATATTCCACGTCCAAGGGAATACTATCGAAGATTGCTTCACTTGAAACGATCCTCTTCCGCTTTGATAATATTCCACGTCCAAGGGAATACTATCGAAGATAACTTCGTTTGAAATTACCTTCAGTTGCTTTTTGATAACTTTCCACAATCTAGGGAACGCCATCTTGCTGTTTCGATGTTCACTCGTCTCTGAACAAAGAGCTTCTTTTTTTGATATGTTCATGCGCCTCTGAACAAAGAGCTTCTTTTTTTTTTCCTTTGGATATGTCCACGCGTCTCTGAACAATAAAGTTTCTTTATTATATTATTTTTTTTTTAATATGAACTTCTGAATGATGTGTCCACGCGTCTCTGAACAAAGAGCTTGATAATAGGATGCCCACGCGTCTCTAAGAAAAAGAGCTTGATGGGAATGTTCACGCGTCTCTGAACAAAAGAGCTTGAAATACATGTCCACGCGTCTCTGAACAAAGAGCTTTGATAATATGTCCACGCGTCTCTAGAGCAAAGAGCTTCGATGATATGTCCACGCGTCTCTGAACAAAAGAGCTTGAAAGAAATGTCCACGCGTCTCTGAACAAAAGAGCTTGATAGAAATGTCCACGCGTCTCTGAACAATAGAGCTTGAAAGGATTGTCCACGCGTCTCTGAACAAAAGAGCTTGAAAGGATTGTCCACGCGTCTTTGAACAAAAGAGCTTGAATGTTTATTGCGATAATATTCCGAAGAAAAATTTCCGAAGACCAACGCTTGTCGATCTCTAAAGCTCGCTTGAACTTTGCTTCCGCTATGCCAGTACGTCGGCGGTTTGCTGCTTGTGAACCATTATGTCGGTGCCTCTGCTGTTTATGAACCAGTATGTCGGTGTCTCTGTTATTTAGGAACCAATACGTCGGTGTCTCTGCGATGAGCCAATGATTAGGCGCTTTAAGCTAAGTGAGACGATCGTCAGGTCGATCACCTATTGCGATTGTGATCAAGCTGACTACTTAATCATGTCAAATTGCTTATAGGGGCTAACTGGCGTACCAAGGAACCCGAAATTGCTGTATGAGGTCGAAATAACCTTTCTGAGAGGCTTCGAGCTCTGTCGCTGCTGAAATATCTCTAGCGCCAAGAATTGGCTCTGTCGCTAGACGCTATGATCTAGCGCCAAGCGCTAAAAACTATTTCCATACGCTAGATGTTGTCGTCTGGCACTGGAGTAGGGTCTTCCCTATTCTGCTGCACCTGTATTTATTTTTGACTATAGAACTTTGCTATTCTCTTTAATTATCTTAGGGTTGACCTAAGGTTTAATGTCACTTGACTCATTGACTTGACATGACTCAAGGTGTAAGCTTGACTCACTGTGATTGACTCGAGGTTGACTCGACTCGAAGTGAAATGACACGTGTAACTCATGACCCGTGTGTGCGTAGTGTTGACTCAATGTGACTAAAAAATGCAAAAAAGCAAAAATTTTCCATCATTTTTGTGGAGGGTACCGAGTTTCTCCCGAAAAAGAAAGACACGAAAAAGAATCGAAGTTTTGAGGGTGCATGTTGAATGAGCTTAGTCAAATGTTGTTTGATACTATCTCTCAAGGTGCAAGGATTAATTCATCCTAGGCTATCTCAATGGTTGACTCAATGATGAAAGTAGTTGGGTAACTTAGGCACGGAGGCTAAGCACTTCATACTTCGTGATGCAATGACAATTATGAGTGATGTTGGGCATTTTGACATGACAAGGTATGCTTCAGTGTTATGTTAAGATTTCATGACAAAGGGTTCCTAAGGGAAGTATATTTGGTGATGTATCTGTGATGTGTGTGAAAGTGATTCTAAAGTTAGGCCGCAAGAGCTAAGTGTGTGGAAAGATATTATTTGTTAAAAGAGTCAAATGGTGGTGACTCTTAGGCTAGGTAAGCTAATGATGTAGGGATCAAGCCCCCAAGTCTAGCTCTAAGTGAATAGGGATGAGCATAGGAGATCCCTTGATATGATCATGGTGTAAGTGTGTGAATTTGAATATGAATGCATGTTTATTACGGCCGCACCTCGATGTGAGGTTGCCTACGTATCCGTTAGGAATCAGGCCGAACGTAGCTCTAGCCGAACCTCGCACAAGTGTGTGTATACCTCAAAAACATCTTTTTAAGGGTTGTAACGTGGTTAGGCTAAAGGTTGAAGAAGAAGGGGATAAAAGGCTCAAGACCCTAGATAAGCCCCCAAGGTGTGCAACCTTACTTTTGGATCTTTATATTTTTATGCTTGAGTTTCTACTCTTTTTTAGCTCTCTTTTTTGCTTTATTTATTTCTGCTCTCTTCTTTTTTTATTTTTTGCTTTTGCATTTTATATTTTTATAAGTGTGGGCAATCCCGATCATGCGGTCTATCACTCACTTGGCATTCATGTTTCTCAGGCACGGTACCGAGCACTCGATAAGAGACGCAATATGAGACGTGTTCATATCAAAGACATGTTCATATAAAAGACATTGGAACACTTGCCCTTTCGTACACTTTTATTATTATTATTTTTTGCTTTTGCTTATTTTTGCTATTTTAATTTTTTGAATTCACTCAAGCCTTTTTTATATTGCATAAGTTACACACCATCCCATCCCAAGGTTAGGTAGATATGGGTTGAAAAAATGAAGGGTCTATCGTTAGACGAAGCTCAAAGTGGTTTACCAAAAAAGGATGTATAATTGAAGGGTGAAAGGTAATATGATGTGGCTACAAGGGATGCCTCAAATTATTGGTATACCTTGTTCTTAGTTTGACAATGATTTTTTCCTTTTTTTTTTTTTTTTTTTTTGTGCAATGCAATGTGATGATCATATGTAAGAAATAAATGCTCATTTTATTAAAGGAAAAGAAATAATCTACAATATTAATCTAAGGGAAAAGAAAGGTGCCTATGCTAGACTTATTGGGGAAAGGGTAAATAAAGAAAAAGAAAAAAGATGTCATGAAATCTCGTCGTTGAAGCTCGCCTCTTGTCTTGTGTTGTTTGCTTTATCATCACTCGCTCTTCTTGTTAACTGGAGGTATGGGAAGCTTGTTATTATCAATCAAATGTTGGATAGTGTTGAAGCATAAAGGTTTTGATTATGAGGAACTTGAACTAAAAGCAAACTCAACTAATAAAGATTCTCTAGTGTGTGATTAGTCAAGGTGCAGAATAATCTTGGTGATTGAAGAACCATCTGAATCTAAGAAGACATGAAGAAGATCTTTATTGAAGAACTTAATTATAAACAAATCAGAGGAAGAGTTCTCTAACAAGAACTAAGTTTCCTAACAGGAACGTTCCCTAACAGGAACTTGAAGACTAGCAGTTAAGTTCTTTGGTGGAACTTGATATGCTTGGAGCCCAAGTAATTCATCTGATCAGAGTGCGGCGCAACAATAATAGTTAAGGTTTTATTCTTAGAAATTATTGTTAATATGGTAAGTAGGTTAGTGCACGAAATTTATTAGAAACGTGATAAGTTTGCTTGGTAAATAAAATAAATATGGAAAATAATAAAAGATAGATTTTAGGAAAAGATTTTCTAAAAAGATTATTTTTCTCTAAAGTCGGTTTATTAAGAAAAGATAAGTCTTCTTAATAAATATCTTTTATACTTATTTTCGGAAAAGATTTTATTCCACTTGATTTTCTAAAACCGTGTTTAAAAGATAAGTCAAGTTAACATATTTATCTTTTTAGAAAACCTACCTTCTATACAAGTGTTACTTGTATAAATAGGAGAGAGCAAAATGATTTAGGTTTTTGTGAGTTTATGCGTGGAGAAATCACAGTGCTTTAACTGAGTAAGTTTACCAAGCTTTTAACTTATCATATTAGTTTCGGATTTCGTGCATTGCTTACCTATCATAATAGGCGTCTTATATTTGTATTGGTTGGGTTATTTGGGTGATATTTATAGTTTGTGTTACATACAGTTTTGTGTAAGCTTCTTGGTGAGGCTGTGAGTTTTGTACTGGGGTGATACGAGTGTTTTGTACTTTGGCAGTACGTGTAGTACTTTGGTGGTACATACGAGTGAATCTAACTGTGGTGCTTAGATTGGGTAGGATAGGGTCCTATCAAGTAGCAAGTCCAGTGAGGAACTTGTGAAATAAAGGTCTGTGTCTAATAGGTTGTAACTTGGTGTTTGCCCTATTATAGTGAAGTGTTTTGTGTTTGAAATCCCTAAGGTAGGGTCGAGGTTTTACTTCCAGTTGGGCCCTGGAAGGTTTCCTCGTAAAATCTGTGTGTTTGCTTAAGTTCCTTTACGCATTGTTTATTTATCCGCAAAAAGTAGTCATTAGGAACTCTATACAATTCACCCCCCCTCTTGTATTAATCGTCTCAACTAACAATTGGTATCAGAGCAAGGTACTCTCATATAAGCGAATAACTTTGCTGAGTAAGTTCCTGGAGAGATGAATTACAAAGAGAAACTTGAAGAAGGGTATTCTACCCAACGTCCACCCATGTTCAATGGTAAGTTCTACACATACTGGAAGAACATGATGGAGATATTTATTAAGGCAGAAAATTACCAGGTTTGGCGTGTTATTGAAGCTGGTGATTTTGAAATAACCATAACCAATGACAAGAAAGAGTTAGTTCCTAAACCTATTTCTGATTATGATAAAGAAGATTATCAGAAACTTGAATTGAATGCTTTAGCCATAAAGTATTTGCATTGTGGACTTGGACCTCATGAACATAATCGTATCATGGGATGTAAGTCTGCTAAACAGATTTGGGATCTACTAGAAGTAACTCATGAAGGTACAAATGAGGTAAAACGTTCTAAAATTGATTTGTTGATGTCTAGATATGAAAGGTTTGAAATGCAATTAAAGGAAACTATAGAAGAAATGTTTACTAGGTTCAATGATATTATTAATGAACTGAATTCCCTTGGCAGACACATTCCGATTGATGAACAGGCTAGGAGGATCTTGAGGAGTCTACCACAAGATGAACGATGGAGATCAAAGGTTACTGCTATGCAGGAAGCTAAGGACTTCACAAAGTTCAACATGGAACAACTAGCTGGATCATTGATGACTCATGAATTACATCTGAGTTCCAACTCTGAAAGTTCCAAAAACAAGAGTCTGGCTCTTTAGGCTCAAGACTCAGAGGAATCAGAAGCTGATGAGGAAGAAATGGCAATGCTAGTAAGAAAGTTCAAAAGGATGATGAACTACAAGAAGTTCGATAGGAACAAGAAATATGCAAGTTCCAGAAACACAACATGTTTCAAGTGCGGCTCAAAAGATCACTTCATTAAAGATTGTCCATTACCAGACGGTAGACCTGTTCAATGGGTTAGAGGCCCATTGAAAGCCCTGGTCCAGCCCTTTTATAAAAGGGTTTTACCCATTCAACATTTAAATGGAGTGGGCTTTTAAAGGGCTATTAAATAATGGGTTTTTAAAGGGTTGGGTCTAAGTTAAAAAGGGCTGAAATTGGGTAACACTTAAAAGGCTTTTTTATCATATAAAGCCTGGACTTGACCACCGCGGTAGGGGCACGCGCCGCCTGCTGCATACCACCCGATCACCTTCTCGTCTTCGTCTACAATAAACACCAAACACATAATGATATTTGAATTTGATCGTCAAGTTTTGTTTGATTTATTTGAAGTATTCCTTTATGTAACGAGTTAATATATCACTGTTTTATTGAAGTTTTCTATATGTATGATATGAAGGATTTGTTAATGGGAAGAAATAATCTGGAAGGTTTGAAGGTGAGTCTAGAAGATTCTCAATTCACAAAGATAGACACAAATTAGGATTGAAATTAAACTTGGAAGCGGTGTTGTTCTTATTCGTGTTGTAACCGTGTTAGCATATATTCTTATGCTGACTAGCTAATGATGGAATATGTCCAATTTCAACTATTTATTGAGTAAAATAAGGTGATTAATGTTTCAAATAAAATTAAGTTGAATATTAGCATATACTTCTACTGCTGTACTTTGTTTATACATTTTTAAATGGGCTGGGCCGGGTCGGGCTTAATGGCCCATGGACAAGTTTAGCCCATTTTAGATTACGCTTGGCCCGGCCCGTCCTGGACCATCTCATATAAAGCCCTGTCCAGCCCGGCCCGGCCTGTTGAACAGGTCTACCAGACGGTGAGAAAGGAAAGACTAAGGGCAAGGAGCAATCCAAAGAGTCAAGAGTCTACAAACCTTACTTCACCAAGGACAACGTGAAGAAAGCCATGTTAGCTGCTTGGGGAGATTCAGATTCTGAGGAAGAAGAAGAACAACCACCAGAGGAAACTGCCCATCTATGTTTGATGGCCAAAATTGATGAAAAGGCAAAGCTGAAGGAACTAGAGTATGAGGTATGGTTTTCTCGAAAAGAACTTAGACATTTCTCTAAAGAAAACTTAATATTAGCTGTCTTGGAAATTCAAGAAGAACTTAAATATTTGCATAAAGCTAAACTTAAAAGTGATAAAGCTTTGGTTACTTTTAAAGAAAACAGTCAGTGGGTTGATAATCTGAAATTTGATATTCAATATAGATTCTTTAGTCTGTTCGATGATAATAATTGTTTAAAAGAAACTATAGAAAGGTTAAAACATGATAACATAATGTTGAATGTGGAACTATCCTTGATGAAACTTTGTCTTAATGCCCCTGATTCTGAAGTTGCTCCACTTGCTCAATATCCGAATTTTGAAAAACTGAAATCTGATTTAGAAAATTTAAAAGCGGATAAAGCAAGACTTGAGGGGGAACTTGAGAAAGCCAGGAAAGGCAAACAACCTGTAGATTACAAAGTTCCTGACTGGATCACCAAAGCTCAAACCAAAAGAACAGAAGGTTTGGGTTTCAAAAAGAAGTTCCAAAAAGAAAAGAAGTATGTGGACCTGCTAGTAGTATAGTTTGTTATTTCTGTGGATATTTCTGGACACAAACAAGTTAAGTGTCCTATGAAAGAAAATAGTACTCAGAAAAACAAAAAGCGTGTAGAACAGATTTGGATCGAAAAGAATAAACTACTATTGTTACACAAGAACCCAAGGAAACCTGGGTTCCTGAACCTAATGTTTGATTTCTCATGCAGGTTCCAGTGAGGGGGAACAACACTTGGTACCTCGACAGTGGTTGTTCTAAGCACATGACTGGAGACAAATCTAGATTTCTCTCACTGGATGCCTACTATGGAGGAACTGTGACCTTTGGTGATAACATGACTGGAGATATAGTTGTTATTGGCAAAGTAGGAAGGTCAAGTTCCCATGCAATTGATAATGTATTTTTGGTCGAGGGCCTCAAACACAACTTGTTGAGTATTTCACAATTTTGTGACAAAGGTAACTCCGTAAGCTTTACTACTAATAAGTGCAGAATCATTCACAATGACACTGGAAATATCATCTTAGAAGGAATTCGTAAAGGAAACACATATGTTGTTGATCTTAACGAAGTTCCTAATAGCAGTTTAACATGTCTTAGTGTCATTGAGAATGATCCTTTATTATGGCACAAAATATTTGGACATGCAAGCTTTACTCTACTTGATAAATTGAGATCTAAGGAACTAGTGGAAGGACTTCCATGTATTAAGTTCCTGTATGACAAAGTGTGTGATGCTTGTGTTAGAGGAAAACAGACTCGAGTTTCTTTCAAGTCCAAGAAAATGGTAAGTACCAAAAGACCTTTGGAACTTGTTCATATGGATCTATGTGGTCCTATGAGAATCCAAAGTAGAAATGGTAAGAGATATGTTATGGTTATTGTTGATGACTTTTCAAGGTTTACTTGGGTTTTCTTTCTTGTGAGTAAAGATGAAACGTTTGATGAATTTGTAGCTTTTGTAAAGAAAGAACAGAGAGGAACATGCAATCCATTGATACACCTCAGATCAGATCATGACACAGAATTCGAAAATTCAAAATTTGATGAATTCTGCACTGAACATGGAATGGATCACAACTTCTCTGCCCCTAGGACCCCTCAACAAAATGGAGTGGTGGAACGCAAGAAAAAAAGCCTTGAAGACATGGCTAGAACAATGCTGATCTCAAGTGGTTTGCCTAGGAACTTCTGGGCAGAAGCAGTGAATACAGCATGCTATATTCTTAACAGAGTATCAGTTAGAGCCATTACCAACAAAACTCCTTATGAGCTGATTAAAGGGAGAAAGCCTAATATTTCTTACTTTAGATCTTTTGGTTGTAAATGTTTTGTTCATAACAATGGTAAAAGGAACTTGGGAAAGTTTGATGAACGTAGTGATGAGGCTGTATTCTTAGGATATGCCTCTAATAGTAAAGCATATAGAGTTTATAATAAAAGGACAATGTGTGTTGAGGAATCTGTACATATTATATTTGATGAAACTGAACAGTCTTTAAATGATGTACATGAGTGTGATAATGATTTCGAAATTGGACTTGTCCGCAAGACAGATCCAGATGAAAAATCAACATCATTGCAGAAGCAGCAAGTGGAAATTGGAGAGCAAACGAATCTGGAAGCAAATGAAGAACTAGAAACGGAGAATGCTCCAGGAACTCCTGCTCAAGAACAAGATTCTCATATGTACCCTTTGTTGCTCAGAGCGTTTAATCAGGTAGATGGAGCATGAATTCCCAGAGGGTTATGTCCACATGTAGAATACATATGGGTTTCAGAAAAGTGAGAAAAAAATTCAATCAGGAAGTAGGATCCAGCAAACAATACGAAAAACTGGTCGAAATTAGAACGCATATTTCTGGCTCGGTATTGGAAGAATTTGGCGCCAACAAACAAAGACTGGCGCCAGGTTTTAGCTGTAGCGCCTGGCGACAAGCCTGTCGTCTGGCGCTACAGTTAAATGCCTGGAGCCAATGCTCTGGTCGCTGATGCTAATTCCTACTTGCCTCAGCAGCTTTCTGTGCTCGATAAAATTTTCCAGTTTCGTGCAGTGTTATTTCGGTCCTAGTTGTGAAAGATATTTCTCAAATTTCCTACGTGTATAATCCTATGTTTTTTAACTCATTACGGATGGTCTTTCCAATGAGATCTTTTTTATGCATATGACAATAATGTTAATCAAAATTACGCACATGAAATACTTAGAACGTTTCGAGTCTCATCCACTCATTCTAAATCATTGCCGAAACAAATTCAGGAATTAAAATAGAAATCCTCCCCAGTGGAGTCGCCAAAAACTGTAGGGAATATTTCAAGCGTTAATCCCCTAACTTGAACCCCACTGTGATCATACACTAAAGTACGGTGGCGTCCAAAGGGAAAGAAGATAGAGCAAAAGAGTCGCCAACAAGTTTTTTAGGAACTTGTAAACCGTTCACGAGGTGAAGGTTACACCCCTTAACGATCCAAGAGATCGTCAACTCCATAAGGTCTTGAACCAAATAGGGTTCGGGGATGAAGGTACAAATCCAACCTAAAAGAGATTGAACCTGCCCTAATAATAGGCCTCTACTTTATTCTGATCGTATTCATGTGCGCTTTCTGACTAATATACAATCAATAGGATTAACCCTAAACCTGTTTATCTTGTTGGTTGAATATTAATGCACAAATAAATCTATTATTGGCGATCACTTGAATTATAATCATATTAACCCTAAATAAGATTATTAATTATCTTATTAAGCGTGATTACAAGTACAAATTCCCTTTAAACGTGCATAAAAGGTGTGATCAAGCAATAACAATATATATCAAGCAACATAATAATAATCATAACAATAACAATTTTAATAACAATAATTATAATTAAAATAATCATGTTAAAGCATAATAATAGCAAGATCCTAGGCATGATACTAACAAGATTAATAACAAACCCTAGCATGTCACTAAGCAATAAAAATAAAATCTTTAACCCTAACATGATACTAACATGAATATTAGGAAAGAAAATAGGAAGCATCATACTTTTAATCATACTTAATATTAAAGTTACCCTAGACATGATACTAGGAATATCATAATAAAAACCTAAGCATGATCTCTATATCATAACATCAATTAAACCATTAAAGTACTTACTTTGATGCCTCGTACCTCTTTCTAATAACAAAATACATACGTTAGTAACTTCAAGGAAAATAATAAACAAAACAATTAAATTAAATAATTGAAAGAGAGATTTGGGACCAAACCCTCATAAATTAAAACCTTTCACGTCTAGGTCGAAGGCAACTTCGAATATGGCTAGGTGTATTTAGATCTAATGAATGCGGAATTTTGTATGTAAAAAGCTAGTTTAGAAAAAGAGAGAGAGAGAGAGTAAATCAAGAGAAACTTGACGAGAGTGGTATATGATTATAGAAGAGAATAAGAGAGAATTGATGATGAAAACTGGTTATCGAAAACGGAGTTTTTAACACGTTATTTATAGAGAAAATCAGCCAAAAAGATAAAATATCAAAACAGAGTTCTGGCGCTCATAAAACCAAGTTGGCGCCGACGCTAGCTATTGGCGCCAGACGCCAACATTAGCGCCAGACGCTACAGCTGGCGTTTGGCGCTGATCTGGAAATTCACGCGTTTTCTTAAAATCGGATAGAAATTGCCGTACAGGAGGATAAAATCATATCTTTCCTCAACAAATGTTCTTTGATTTTAATTAAAACTCTGAAAAGTCAACAATAGTTAATTTATCAATGCTAATTGAATTAGGAGTGAAAAGAACCTTCTAGAAGAATCTAGAAGACTAAAATCATTCCTAATTGCATTAGGAATGATAAATCTATATTAGGCCCTCCCCTAGATCATTGGGCCGCATATAAGGCTCAAACCGGGTCCAGTTCAGTAATTTGGCCAAAACTTCCTCAATATTCATCGGAATTGGGCTTATAATATATCGTTGGAAAGCTCTTGCCAAGCCCCATCCAACTACACTACTATTGGACCCATATCATGGACCAACCAAACTGGATTGGATGTTTTTCTTAAAATAAGTTTTCAAAAACAGAGAGAAGAGAAAAGAAATTAAAACTATCCGCAGCACTAAACTTTCCACACTTTCACTTCATTCGATTATGATTCGACATGAAAGGTACTCATCACTGGGTTTGGTTTTGGGGAGACACAAATGGGTGTCTACAATAATTAAAACTACTCATAATAATTTTATATTAATCTCCCATAATAATAATAATAATAATAATAATAATAATAATAATAATAATAATTGAATAATAGAAAAGGAGAAGAAATGAATTGGATTTACGTAGGAAATAATAGGCAGTACTCCTTCTATATATCTCCAAATTGGGTGATTCTTGAGCCTAACCTCAAGGATTTTTTGAGAGGAACAACTTTCTGTGAAACGTCATTACCCCATAAACTGACCAGAAGTGCCCGAAAATTGGCTTCAAAGATGAACGGGATGATTTGTGTAAAATTGAGGAGAAGAAAAGAAGAGAATTGGTGTGAAGAATGTGAGAGGTATTAAGGGGTATTTATAGGCTAGTATGAGCATGAATTATGGTAGGAAAATGTAGGAAGAATTATGGTAATTAGGGTTTAAGAGATTACTTGGTGAAGTGAGCAAAGATTTAAGGAAAGTTTTGATATTTGAAGGGATTGTGTATAATTGAATATGGAAGGTATGTATGTCATGAAAAATATTAAGGAAATTTGAATTACTTGGGGAATAATTAAGAAGAATGAATGGAAAGAAAATATAATGATTGGATATAAAAAAGATGGAGAATTAGAATTATGGAAAATAGGAGATTTTAAGAAGATAATTAAAAATACAAATTACCAAAATATTTTCCCAAAATCTTCATGGTATGGCCGAAATTTTTGAGCTTTCCTAAGCTCATATTTTCGGCCCTCCTATTTAGTATTTAGGAATATATTTTGCTAGTTTTAAGGAATTAAAAATAATTGTGTAAATAATATTTATTGTAATAAATAATTAAATAATAAAATACCAAATATTCACTTAATAATTTAATAAATAAAAATCAGATTTTCACATAGGAAAATCCGAAATTATTAGCTAATTAATTGGGTTTTTTTGACCTATTAAAATAATAATAAAATATAGCTTTTGCCTTAATTAAAATATCTGAAATATAAATAATCCGGTTTTTAAAATAGGATAAATGGATAATAAATCTTATCCAAAATAATGATTATTTTTCAAAATACTTTTGACGCCAAAATTCAAATATCATTTTGGCTCCAAGATTTAAATAGTAAGTTGAATTACTAAAGTACCCTTTTAGAAAATAATAATTAATTAGGAAAATACGTATGAAAATACGGGGTATTACAGTCTGTCTCTAAAAATCCCCAGCAGCAACCCCAAGCACAACACTCTTTCTCTACCGCCGACCAAAAACTAGCGGATCCAGCCTATATTGTCGGCGACTGTGAGTCTGAGCCATCATCTCTAGGGAGCACAAGCTCGCAAGTCAGACTCACATTGTGAAGTCTAGTATACTTAAGTCCTTACATTACGTTTTAGTTTTGTTTATTTTTAATATCATTTAATTATTGTTCAGACTAATTCATACTCAGTATTTAGTCTTATTTCTGGTATACTCATAATCTAAATTAGTGGATCTCTTTCATTTGTTTGCTGCTCACAAGTTTTCAATTTTACATTTTATTTTTTCATATGAACCTTTATCTAAGTGTTTGTTTTTTGATGGGTGGGGTATAATAGTTTGTTTGTTTTTGATGGATGAGTATATATAGTATCTTAATCTTATTGTTTGTTACTTGAAAACTAGATAATTCGTTAAATAATAGGTAAAATGTGTAGGATCCGTTTAAGATCCGTTTTGGACCCGGATCCGTAGGATCCAGCGGATATGGATATGGATCCCTCAAATTTGAACCCGACGGATCCGGAGCCAGGGTACAAAAACGGATGTGGATATGGATCCAGTCAGATCCAGTCCAGATCCGACCCGTTGCCATCCCTACACCTGGTCTCTGGCTGTATCGAATTAAAAGGCTACCCGGAATGGTGGTCGAATCCCTCTAAGCGCGGCAAGCAATCAGGCACCAAAGGGAGACCTCAAGCTCGAGCCAATGCAACGGCATCAGGGTCTTCTAATGCAGGCAACATGGATACTTTGGGTCCTCCCTCACAAACTTTTACAGCAGAACAATGGAAAGCAATCACTAGTTTTTTTGGTAATACCAAAATTCCCGATGATCGCTTGAATGGTGAGTTCGACAATGATTTGTGGATTGTTGACACATGTGCATCTAGGCATGTAACAAGCAATGACAAATGGTTATTTGATACTCGAACCATCTCTCGTTGTCCGGTGGGACTTCCGAATGGCAAAACTGTAAACGCCACAAAGGAAGGCTCGGTTCAATTATCGTCATAAATGATCCTAAATCATGTGTTAAGTGTCCATGATTTATGTTGCAATTTAATTTTGGTATCTCAATTGATAGATGATACAAATTACACTGTCCAATTTAACTCTAATATGTGTGCTATACAGGACCAGACGAGGGAGCTGATTGGAACGAGTATTAGGCGAGATGGATTGTTTTATTTCGATGGACGAGCTTCGGTGCAACATGTGGCTGTTTCTGAATCTTCGACATTGCTAGAGTTATGGCATAAGCGTATGGGTCATCCGTCGGAAAAAGTTGTAAGACTTCTCCCTCCCGTTCATAATTGTAGGGGAAGTTTAAATGAAGCATGTGAAGTTTTTTTTCGTGCTAAACACCCTAGATCTAGTTTTCCTTTAAGTGAGAATAAAGCCTCTAGAATATTTGAAAAAATTCATTGTGATTTATGGGGTTCTTATAGACATGCATCGTCTTGTGGTGCTCGATATTTTTTTACTATAGTTGATGATTTCTCTCGTGTTGTTTGGATTTATTTGCTTGTTGATAAAACGGAGGTATTCTGAATGTTCATGTCTTTTGTGGCAATGGTGGATAGACAATTTTCTCAAACAATTAAAATAGTTCAGAGTGACAATGGAACCGAATTTAATTGTTTGCGTGATTTCTTTATTGCAACTGACATTTTATTTCAATCTTCTTGTGTTGGAACCTCGCAACAAAATGGTGGAGTTGAGAGGAAACACAAACATGTTTTAAATATTGTAGGTAGAGCTTTGAGATTTCAAGCTAATTTGCCTATATATTTTTGGGGAGAAAGTGTTCTTGCTGCCGCACATTTAATTTACCGAACTCCTTCCCCTCTCTTGCACAATAAATCTCCCTATGAAATTTTATTTGGCACAAACCCATTTTATACTACCATTCGTACATTTGGGTGTCTTTGTTTTGCTCACAATAAAAAAACTAAGGGTGATAAATTTGCAAGCCTGAGTCTGTTGGCTATCCGTTTGGGAAGAAAGGTTGGAGATTATTTGATCTTGATTCAAAAGAATTTTTTGTGTCCCGAGATGTAAAAATCTTTGAAGATGTGTTTCCGTTTCTTGATCCAATTTCATCAAATATTATTCCGGAAAAAATTGTTCCAATGAATTTGGAGGTGCCGTATGATTTTGATGATGTGCATGTGGGATTTCAAGATTGTGAGCTTGGTCAAAGCCATATGTCACAAGGCCGAGAACATGAGGCCGAGGATTCAGCGACCCCAGTGCAGCTATCGCTCGCTGGCAGTCCGTTGGCTGAGAGCACTGCACCTACTACTCAACCCGCTGGAAAACCAGCGGGCGCTGGCTTGGGTGAGAGCAGTGGCCCTGCTAGCAGAAGCCACGGACAGGGGGGGTAGCAAGCTAATAGCATCCACGAACAGGGGGGCATAATGCAGCAGGTTTCTTCCACAATTGACGCAACTTCAAGTCATCCTCACAACAATCCCCACAACAATGCCACGCCACAAATGGGTAAAGGTATGCGTGAAAAGTTTCCAAGTGTGCTTTTGAGGGACTATGTGACACACACTATCATAGCAAACAGTCCATCTTCTCTCTCATCGTCTAACACTCTATCTCCAAGGCATCTCTCAAGTACTCCTTATTGTAGGCGTCGTTTGAAGTGCGCCTAGCTACATTAAGCATGTAGTGAATATGCTTGGCACTCATAGGAAGTGGATGGGAATTGACATTACGATTAGGGACAAGGAAAGTAGGGAGAAGAGAATTATTTTGGTGATCAAGTTTGTTAATGATTGAAAAAGGGGAGATATGACCTCTATTTATAAGGGAAAAAGAAGGGTCAAAGAATTAAGAAAAGATAAGAATTCGAATCGGAATAATACTCTTGCGATAGACAACAATTTTTGCGGTTTTTTGTTTTTATCATATTTTTTGATCCAAAAATTGGAATAAGATAAAAAATATGTCATTGGAAAGATCTTGAAGTCTACTTTATAACCCAATTAGAATCAGAATAAAATACTTTTTAGAATAAAATATATGGCCGAAATAGTGAGACGGTGTCAATTTTGGATAGTGTTTGATATTTCGTTCATATATTTTCCGTTATAGCTCGGAATTGATATTATAATATATCATTGGAAAGATAATTTCAAGGGCTATCCAACCATCTAAAATTTGGATAAAAAATATAAGGCACAAAAATAGTAACTGACTATCTTTGAATGTCTTTCAATTTGAATAGAAATAGGACTTTAAAAAAAAAGGAGTTTTATTCAATTTTAAACTCTTTAATCTTATCTTTTCAAAAAGGATAATTAAGATCTTTTAGAAACTTATTGAAGTTTCCAATTAATCCTAATTGGTTTAGGAATGGTATTAAAGCTTTTGGACCCTTTCACATGATCATTGGGTCGTAGGTAAGATGGACTTAGGTTCGGTTTGGGCTCAGTTTAATATTTTGGCCATAACTTATTCGTTATAGCTCGGATTTAGGCTTATAATATATCGTTGGAAAGATATTTTCAAGACCCATCCAACTATTCAATCATTTGATCCAGATTATAGACCAAAATAAACTGGACTAAACGTTTTTATAAAAAGGACACGAAGTGACTGATTTAGGGTTTAAAGGCACGAAACGAGGAAAATAAGTTATGGTTTGGGGAAATGGGATAGGAATTAGGTTGATTTATGAAATGTAAATATGGATTTAAGCACTCCAAGATTAAATACTCAACCCGACCAATAATAGCGGTGAAAGGTTGTTCATCATCAGGTTTGGTTTTGGGGAGACATTTTTAGGTGTCTATATCCTATAGCGCATTATATTAATTGTGACAGTTTTTCTCCACATTACCAAAATTTTATTGCAGCTATTACTTCTGGCAAAGAGTCGAGATCTTTCAAGGAAGCTATGAAGGATGCAGGTTGAAGACGATCAATGCAAACTAAAATTCAGGCTCTAGAAAAAAATGGGACATGGACAATGGATGATCTTCTTCCCCGCAAACGACCTCTTGGAATCCAATGGGTGTATAAAATAAAATACAATTCCGATGGTAGTATCAAAGGATTAAAGTCCAGATTAGTCGTTTTTGGGAGTCATCAAAAAGAGGGTATTGACTACTCCGAAACTTTTGCTCCGGTTGCTAAGATGGTCACTTTTCGCGCTTTTCTTGCTATTGCAGCTTCTAAAAATTGAGAGCTGCATCAAATGGACGTTCACAATGCCTTCCTCCATGGTGATCTTTCAGAAGAAGTATACATGAAACTTCCCCCATGTTTCGAATCTTCTCACCCGAATAAGGTATGTCGCCTTTGAAAATCCTTATATGGTTTAAAACAGGCTCCTCGTTGTTGGTTTGCCAAACTAACGTCGTCTTTGAAGGCGTATGGTTTCCAACAATCGTACTTTGATTATTCTTTGTTCACTTATACAAAGGGTACCGTGAAAATTAATGTGGTTGTGTATGTGGATGATCTCATTATTTCTGGAAATAATTCCACTGCGTTAAGGGCTTTCAAAGCATATCTTAGTGATTGTTTTCACATGAAAGATCTTGGTACTCTGAAATATTTTTTTGGGTATTGAGGTGACTCGTAGCTCTTCGGGCTTGTTCTTATGTCAGAGAAAATATACTCTTGACATCATTCAGAAGCAGGATTATTAAGATCAAAGCCAACTAGCTTTCCTATGGAGAAGAATCACAAGCTTAGCCTAGCTGGTGGTCCACTTCTTTCTGATCCGGAACCGTATCGCAGACTTGTTGGTAGGTTGATATACCTGGCCGTCACTAGGCCTAATTTAGCCTATTCGACTCATATTTAATCTCAGTTTTTTTTAGGGGAATATTTAATCTCAGTTCATGCATGCACCAAGAACTGAACATTGGGAGGCAGCTTTACGAGTTGTCAGATATTTGAAAGGAACTCCAGGTCAAGGTATTTTACTACGATCAGACAGTGAATTAACCTTTCATGGTTGGTGCGATTCAAATTGGGCCGCGTGTCCCTTGACACGTCGATCTTTGACATGGTGGCTAGTATTCCTTGGTAAGTAACCTATTTCTTAGAAAACCAAAAGGCAGAAGACTGTCTCTACAAGTTCTTCAAAAGCGGAGTATCGTTCTATGTCCGCTATTACATGTGAGTTGAAGTGGTTGAAACGGCTTCTTTTGAGCTTGGGAGTGCAACATCCTAAAGCTATCAAGCTATTTTGTGATAATCAATCTGCTTTGCACATTGCAAAGAATCCAGTTTTTCATGAACGGACGAAGCATATTGCAGTCAATTATTGTCACTTTGTCCGAGATGCTATTTCAGATGGTTTGATTGATCCATCTTATGTTCCTACCCATGAGCAATTGGCCGATATCTTTACTAAAGCTCTCGGAAAATCTCAATTTGATCTATTGCTTGGCAAGTTGGGCATCTTCACTCCACCTGCTCCAACTTGAGAGGAGGTGTTAGGAATATTAGGAAATATTAGCATATCTTTGTGATTATTATCATATATATTTTCTTTCCTAGTTTATAGGCTCAAGTTTATCTTGAATATCTTTTGATATGTTTAGGGAACAATGTACTCTATATATTGAAATCAATTGAATGAATCAGGGCAAGCTTGAAGCCCTACTTTGACATGTGTACTATTGAAAATTCTTTTTTCGAAAGGATTAAAAAAAAAAAAGAATTTTCTATTTTTTTGGTGCCTTAGTTGAGATATGTTGAAATTATAATGGAGATGAGAGATTGGAAAGAAACCATTCATGTAATCAATCCACTTCACAAAGCGATTACGATTGACCTTAAATAGAGATAGTAAATCAATTAAATTAACCGATGACTATCTCTTCAAAATATCCAATGAGGCAATAAGCATAGACGGATCCAAGGGGTAACAAAAATATAAATACTACTCTATTAAGTAACAAAAATATAAGATAGCTTTGTTGGTTATGCATGCTTAGTATGTTGTTGAGGTTATGGGTTTAAATCCCTCGTTCCTCATTTTTTTTTTCAATTAATCATTTTTATAAAACTAATTTGATCCCTTTTCCTATTGATTAGTTTTTTTAAAGAAACTAATTTGGCTTGCCCTATAATAATCTTCTAGATCCGTCCTTGGCAATAAGGATGATCTAGGCTGGCTCACCCCTTACCTTGAATCCTTCTCAATTAAAAAAAGTCATGTTTTACATACTTTCTTCGTTTTTTAGTTGTATCATTTTTATAATTGTGGACTCCTAAGTGATTGAACATCAATCTTTCAAAAAAAAAAATAGTGATTGTACATCAATAGTAATTATCACAAATTCCGGTGTTATTTATTTTAAGTAATACGGAGTAGTAGTTAGGATGAAAATTCCACACCAATTATAGGGTTTCATTACCTAATACGTAGTAAATTCCAAATGCCATATACAGTATACTTTCAATCATCTGCTATTTAAGATTTGTCAGCTAATTCAATCGTCTGCTTTAGTTTATTATTTTCAATCATAGTCTTTATTAGAATTAGGTTAAGATAGGTGAATGTTGTTTGAAAAAAGGTTAGTCAGCAAAATTGAAAGAAAAAAGGTAAATAAAAACAAACTAAAAAGCAGTAGATTTAATCAAAAAAGTCATGCTGATTTGATTGTCTTACAGTCGAAGCAAGAAATATTGAGACCTCTAACGCATATGCATGGTACTCCTATTTTTGTTTAGCGGGGAAAGTACAACATTATCTTTGTTTACCTAAAATTTTAAGAAAGATGAAAATGATATAAACTAAAAACTAAAGGAGACTTCGAACCACATGGGCTTACAAGTACAACAAAAGTTTCATATTTGAAATTAACAGACGGTTTTTAATTACTCCTTCCATTCTTTTATTATATGCCTATTTTTCCTTTTGCACGAGAATTAAGAAAGTTAAAATTTCTTAAAATTTAGGGAAATTTTCAATGGTAGCCTTCTACTTTTGCTTATTTCCAATGGTAACCAACTTTTTTTTCAATTATCTTTGGTAGCCATATACTTTTAAATTTTCTCAACCGTAACCTTACTAATGTTTTTTCCGTTAAATCTAACTTATTACTCAACTAGAGTTAAGTATTTCAAATAAAAAAAAAAATAAAAAACACTTAGGGCCTGTTCATATTTACTTATTTTCAGTTCAGTTCAGTTCAGCTTCAATCAGTTCAGTTCAGCTCTAATCAGTTCAGTTCAGTTCAGTTCAGTTTTATGCATTTTAATTTTTCAGTTCAGTTCAGCTCAGTTCAGTAAATATGAATAGGCCCTTAATCATGGTTAGTTTTCTAAAAATTAAAAAAACAAAACCACCCCTTCCAACACCAGCCCAACCGCCATCTTCCCCTCCCCTTCCACTGCCGACGGCCGGCGCTTAGCCAAGCCTTTCCGGCCGACACTCACGCCTTCCCTATGCGTCGATTTACTCACCTACCTTGTCACCCAAGCGGCCCAACCCCCACCCATCCCCTTTCCCGCCCTCCATCCCCTTTGATTTCCCCTGCCCTTGAACTCGTCCCTCCCCTTTCCAACCACCGCAAAACGACCCTTTCCACCCACCACGAGTCGCGCGCCCCCAATTTCTAATTAATCCCTACCTTTAAACCACCCTTAACCCTAAAACGCCCAGACTCGTTTCAGGTGGGGAATTAGGGTTGTTGGGGGGGGGGCGTCTTGTAGTGGGGAAGGGGAGGTTTTCGGGGTATTTTCGGTGAGGGAAGCCTTTGCGATGGCGGGCAAGGCAAGACCAGGTGCTCCAATCAGACCTAGCTAGCGAGCGATCCCAGTTGCGACAATGGAGAAGAACAACAATGGAGGATTGGAAGGGAAGGGGGAGAGGGTGGCTGGTAAAGTGTTTTTTTTTTTTTTTTTTGAAAGTTAACCTTGGTTTACAATATAGTTAGTTTTAACAGAATTCTAACGGAAAGACATCATTAAGGTTATGGTTGAGAAAATTTAAAAGTATATGGCTACCAAAGATAATTGAAAAAAAAGTTGGTTACCATTGGAAATAAGCAAAAGTAGAGGGCTACCATTGAGAATTTCCCTAAAATTTAATAATTGGGAGTATAAATATGCATGTAAAGTTAGATAGAGATAGAGAGAAAGAGAAAGTAGTTGAGAATTAGAAGAGAGAAAGTATTGGGAATTGATGTTTAAATACAAAAAAAGAAAAATAAAATAAAAAGATAATAAATCATCAAAAAAAGAATAATATTGTAAAAAAGTACGTCCTATAAATAGAAACATACACTTAATTTTGATGACCAAAAAAAAGAATACATACATGTAATAAAAGGACGGAGGGAGTATGGACTTTTCACTTTTGGTCTATCTAGGAGTCAGGCGCTTGGAATCAATGGGGAAGGGTAATTGGATAAGGGATCTATATTGGTTCATGCTCAATGAATTCAATTTTCATTTTATTTAATTACTTAGTTTTGTTCGAATGAATTTAACTTCCATTTGGTTTCAATAACAATGCGAAACTGATTCTACATAATATAGTTTATATAATCCAACTAATCTAAATTATATAATTCATTTTATTATTGTTATATGTTTATTAAATTTTTGTGTAAATGTGACATAGGTAGTTTTAATTTGAAAATTATCAAATTACAAAGTTTCCTTATAAAAATTAATGCAAAAATTAATGTTTGTGACTTTATGATAATGAAAAGTTTGATTATGAAAATTACATTTTGAAATTTAAATTTGAGTATTGCTTTGGCTTTAAGACTATAACCAATTTTCCTTGCTTACTTTTCTTAATCATTATTTATTTAAGGGTTTTTCTCATTGGTAGCAATAAAAGTTTATAAATTCTCTATGGTAGCAAAATTTTTGTCAAATTCTCTTAAATAGCATTAGTTTTACAATTATTCCCTTGTATAGCTTTATTTTATTAAATGTGATATATTAGCCTAAAATTCACTAACCATGGTTATGTAATAATAATTTACTAAATTACCCTCACTTAATTTATTGAATGATACCTACAATAACCATACTTCATCAACATTAGTTCATAAGTAAAACAGGGCATCCGACAATCTAATGCAGAAAGTTTGTTTTTTGTTTGAAATAATTTTTGATAATTGCACTTGAGTTAGAGAGATCGAACAAGTAAAAACTTAAACACAACGACATTGCCACCAAAGATCACAGCTATCATACCACCATAGCCATCGAACCACCATCATTCATCAACCTTCAATCATCTCCGCGACACCCCATCGATCCTTCAACCACCATCTCCACCATACCCCATCGAACCACCATCAGCTGTTAACCCCAAACAGAACCCAATTTGGGCTTACCCAATTTCGACCACCATAGCCACCGACAAATTCAATTTGACCACCATAGAGTTGGGCGGGGATTCGATTGTGGCGTTTCGACTGGGTGGGGGTTCGATTGGCTAGGGGTTTGATTGGGTTGGGGTTTCGATTGCGAGGGTTCGATTAGGTTGGGTTTTCGACTGGATGGGGCTCGATCGATTGGGTGGGGTGGTGGTTTGGGGCGGGGGTCGAATTGGGTGGGGCTTCGTTTGGGTTGTCATGGGGTCGGTGAGACAGGAAGACGGTGCAGGTGGTGGTGCTAGATGGGGGCTCGACAGGGTGGAGGTTCAATAGGGTGGGGGTTCCATGGGGTGGGCGAGTTGATGATGATGATCAATTTGCTAAATATTTGTTAATTAGAAAAATATTGTCATGTTAGAGAAATTTATCAAAAGTAATGCTATTTTCGAGAATTTGTAAAAAATTTTGTTACCATTGAGAATGTGCAATTTTACATTGCTACCAATGAGAATTTCCCTTTATTTAAATTTGAATGTTGCTTTGACTTAGGAGGGAAAAATCCCGTTTAAATACCTATCAGTGTCACGGGTCAACTCAATCGTATCAACTCAATTGTACCGTCAAGTACGATTTTAGCCGTTCAATACACATCACTACCACTTCCAACCATATATACCAAATTCATTACTTTTTATACCAACGAACGATAAATTTTATCTAAATTCATTTCATACCAAAAAAGTTGTTATGGAGACTATCATTGAATTTTCCGTTATTGTTGTATGTTGCTGGTATTTTATAAAAGACTGACAAAATAGTACTAGACTTCACAATTTTCGAGGCATTTGTACTACAAAAGTGGGTGACAATGTGACATTGTACTGCAAAAGTGGGTGGCAAAAAGCAAAAAATTTTTTATTTCTTATTTTTTCTTTTGGAGTCACCTGACTTTTTTATTTTTACAATTCCATTTTCCTTTTTTTTTCATATCTATTTTTATTTATAGATTGGTCCTTCTGCTAGAGACATTCTCGTCTCAAGTTGCTAGAGGCTGAAAACCCCGCATAACCTCATATATTGAAATTGAGAATATTTGACCTCGTCACCTCAAGGTTACAAATATTAAGAATCCTCAACCAACTACACCAAACAAGTTTTGTCAAACCTAATTGCCATTGCATGCGGAAAAATAAAAAACAATACTACGTATAAGAATATTTGTTTTACGCTGAGATATGCGTTAGTCGTCTCAAAACAGGTTACAGGCAATGTCGTGTTAAATACTTTGTTTGGGCCATAGGCCTCTAACAGTTTGTTACATAGTACACAACAACATTTTTACTAGAGAAAAACTAGAATGCTCCACCAATTGGTTGTTGAGCACTTGATAGGGAGAACCCGTATTCGATTCCCCGCAACAACAATTGGGAGGGATTGGAACCTAACCCCACAAAACTAATCCCCGAATCCGAATTACCCTGAAGGGTGAAGCGGGTGGAACACCAAAAAAAAGCTAGAATTTTCCCTTGCATACATGATAGGAAGTTAGTGAGGTCGATAGACTACCTGAGATGGAATTTTAAGGGGGGAAAAAAAAAAATCTGTGTTCTTGTGATCTACAAGAATGGATTTATGTATATCTATAATTTTGATAGGAACGAACCTGGAGGGAAAAAAAAAAAAAGCTTTTGTTCGTGCAACTTTTTGGGTTGCAATTCTAAAATAGCATAGTAACATGCTACTTTTAAGCCCAATAATATAATGTAGGCCGCTACAGCACTACTGCACATGGGCTAATTATAGTGTATAATATGGCTTAATCAATTAACTTCACAAGGCTTTTTGGAAACTATTCTCACATTTTTTAGGCTCAAATAACTTCTACTATGTTGGACTGTGAATACTGTAAAGAAAGAAAAAAAAAAGGAAGAGAATGGATACACATGTATGTCACGCTACCTAGACAATGACACTTAATATTTTTTTACTTTTCATTAATGGGGCGTTTAGCAACAGGCATAGGGATAATGAGGATAAGAAGGTAAGATAAGGATAGAGAATTATTATGTGAAATAAAGATAAAAATTATGATATCCATTGTTTGGAATGAGTTGGGAATTAGATTGGGATAAGTAGCAAATTTACTTAACTATCCTTACTAATTTTTCTCTATTCTCCTCTTCCTTTCCTTCCTTTAAAGGAAAATTTGTCTTTTACCTTTTAATTTTTATCCCCAAACCTTATACTTGGTCTCCCTTGTTGTAGAAATAGAGGGATAAGCCTCAATATAGTCCCCATCCCTTTAATATGGGATAACTTGTATCCCCTCAAACAAACAAGGGATAATGGGGCATGAGGGATTTTAAGTCCTTATCCCATTAATAATCCCCACAAACAAACATGCTATAAGGGCATGTTTCTTCAACTTAATTTCAGTTCAGTTCAGCTCCAACCATTTCAATATCTAATTTCCTTCTCTCATAAACAATTCATTCCATCTCTATTAAGTCTAATTTAGTTAAAGACACACCAGCAATGACATGTGCCATCTTCTGGTGTGTCCTTAATTTTTTTAAATACTATTAAAGAAATAAAATCTTATACAAAATAATTCCCTAATCTTATACAACATACTTACTTAAAATTAAAAAGATTTGACGTACGTTTGACACAAATCTTTATAGCTATTTTTTTTTCTTGGAACCAAATCTTTATTAAATTTTTTGTATGCGGCCAGCTATAATGTGCGGCAGGGGTTAATCGAGTTACTCAGTCAGGGGCTACTCGAGTTACTCGGTGAGGGGTTACTCGGGTTGTTGGGGTTACTTGAGTTTATTGGGCAGGGGTTACTCGAGCTGTCGGGGTTACTTAAGTTACTTGGTTATGGGTTACTCGAGTTGCTAAGGTTACTCAAGTTACTCGGTCAAGGGTTACTTGAGGGGTTACTCGGTTAGGAGTAACTCAATCAGAGGTTAGTTGAGTTACTCTTGACCGAGTAACCCCTCAAGTAACCCCTGATCGAGTAACCCCTCGAGTAATCCATGAACGAACACCCTCGAGTAACCCTTGACCGAGTAACCCTCAAGTAACCCCTAACTGAGTAACTCCTTACTAAACCCTCAAGTAACTCTTGACCGAGTAACCCTGACCAAACTCCTTAAGTAACCCCTGACCGAAGTACTCGACTAAATAACCCCAACTGAACTCCTTAAATAACCCCTAACCGAGTAACTCGAGTAACCCATGATGAGTTATATTTATATAGAGTTTATATGCACATTTATGCCTTTATAATGGTTTTTTAGGATTTTAGTCACTTTTTAGGTTGCAAATGCATAAGTTGTCCATTTTGTGCTCTATTACTCTTTGTTTGTGTTTTCTTAATGTTTAAGGTAGTTTTCATAACTATTTGGACGCTTTCGGAGTGGTTTAGGAAGAATGAGACAGTGAAAGGATGGAAAGTTGGTGAATTGAGGTTGCTCAATGAAGGATATGTTTTTGGAAGCTTAGGTTGTGATTTATATTCATATGGAATGAAGATAGCTTCTTCCATGAGAGTCGCTATACACCTTTAAGAATCGAATTTGAGTTAGAAACGATGAAAAACGATGGTTTACAATGTGTCAAAACTGACCCTTGTTCACTCTTTTGATCATAACTTGAGTTATAGATATCGGATTGGAGTGATTCAAGTTGTGTTGGAAACTGCAACTTGAAGATATTTCCAACGGTAGATCACATGCCAATATACGGTTCCTAGAGAGAGAGATACAACCCTTTGAAGTTGACCATGTGAAGCTGCCAACCCATCGCCCAACCATCGGGCGATGGCCGTGACGTGCGCTCGTGCATGAGCTGTTGCTTGGGGCGTTGGTTTTCCATCGCCCGATGGTCGAGTGTCGTAGCCAGCTGTGGAGTTCCAACCATCGTCTACCCATAGCCCGATGGGCGAGGTGTATGCGTAAACTATGAGGAATTCTACGTCGATTATAACTTTTTCAATTGACCAATCATATCACGACTTATGTAATTGCTATTTTCCTGATTTTATTTGTTTATATTTAGATTAGTTTTAGGATAATATAAATACAAAATGGATTATTATTTTCCCTTTTTTTTTTTATATCTTTTATTATTTTACGTTCTTTTTAGTTTTCTATGGAACCCTAATTTCTCATGGAATCTCCATGGATTCTTCCATGGATGATAATTGGGTTAAGACTACTTTTCTTTTCGAATTTTGTGGCTTGTTTTTCCAACTTCTTAGAGGTTATATTGACTACCATCTCTACGTGAATTCGACCCTACTTACCCTACTACATTGTTAGTTGGTTTTGTTAGGAATTTATTTTTGATAGGTGTACAACAACCTATCAACCCATGAGCGAGTAACCCTTGACCAAGTAACTTGATGAATCACACTTATATAGGATTTATAGGCATGTTTATGCTAGTCTTATTGTTGCTTTTAGGGTATTTTGTCGCCTTTTAGGTCGCAAATGTATAAGTTATTTGTTCAGTACTCTTTTAAGCTCCGTTTGTGTTTTTCTTAATGTTTCGGGTGATTTCATAGTCATTTGGACGCTTTTGACGTGCTTGGAGTTGATTCAGATGATATTTAGATGGAAGCTGTTGAATTGAGCTTATTAATCGAAGATCCCATGTTGGTGGATGTTGATTTTAATTATTATGTTCATGAGGAATGAAAATAGCATCCACAAGGGTCACTATGCATCTTTCGAAAATGAATTTGAGTTAGAAACGAAGAAAAACGATGGTTTACAAAGTGTCAAAACTAACCCTTACTCACTCTTTTGATCATAACTTGAGTTCTATAGATCGAATTGAAGCGATTCAAATTGCGTTGGAAACTAGACTTGAATATCTTTCCAATGATAGGGAACATGCCCCCGCCTCTTAGAACAAAAGTTATGGTCTTTTAATCGAGATAGGTAGCATGTGACCATATATACCCTGCGTCCAGCACACTCCTACCATAGCTACTGCCAGCCTGCAGCCAAACCTACGTCTGCAGAACTTGGCGAGTGCACGACCAGCCCACAACCACAAGGCTTCGTCGCTACATATCATTCACCTGTCCCTTGATTCCGTCGATCTTATTCATGCTACGTCATCTTCTATCATCCAATAGTATTATTGCAACTTATGTAATTTATATTTTCTTATTTCTTTTCTTTAATTATTTTTAGATTAGTTTTAGGATAATATAAATGCGTAAGGGATTTTATTTTTCCCTTTTGCCTTTTATACCTTTTATTATTTTACGTTCGTTGGGGAGATTTTCTCTTAAACCCTAGTTTCTCATGGCGTCTCCATGGATTCTTCCATGGGTGATTGTTGAGTTTCTTACTTTAATTTATTGAGGTAATTTTATGTCATTATTACTTTAATTATGCTTTGTTTATTAGAATTAGTTTTTATTTTTTGTTTCATGTTTGAGTACTTTAATTTCTAGGGTTTGGGAATCCATGTTTATGTGATGAATATTGATTGATGTTATTAATAGTTTGATTATTGATTTCTCTAATTGATAGTGTTTTATTGTTAATCTTGCAACATGATCAATTGTTTTATTAATTAATGTTAATAAGAGTTTTAATCGAAAGATCTTACTTTTAGAGAGGCTTACCTACAATTAGCAATTCTGATTATGTTAGCAACTAAACTACATATATTGAATTGAGAGCGTTAAGTCCCGACCGTAGGCTTAGCAATTGCTCTAGATAATTGATTGATTGAATTGTTATTGATATTTGATATATTTAGAACTATAAATATGGTAAACCATAACCCTAGGTCTTTTTATTAATTGTTTTATTCCTATTTTTATTTAGACTACTTTTCTATCCCAACTCGTGACATAGTTTACTTTTTCCAATTCCTTAGAATTTAGCTTGAATAGTCTTCTCTTTGTAGATTCGACCCTATTTACCCTACTACATTTTTAGTTGGTTTTGTTAGGAATTTATCTTTGACAGGTGTACGACAACCTATCATAACTCGAGTAACCCCCTAAGTTTTTTTTTTTTTATTTTTTTTTTATTTTTTTTTTTTTTTTATCGAGGGAATCCCTAGAGTAACCCCTGTCCAAACCCCCCAAGTAACCCCTGACCGAATAACTTGAGTAACCACTGACCGAATAACTCGATTAACCCCTAACATAATAACTCGAGTAATCCCTGCCACACGGTGTGGCCTACTGCACCAAAAATTTGCTGACCTTTATAGCTATTAAAAAACCATTCATTTCGATCTATCTTTAAATATTATTTTACAATTATTATATCTTTAATTTATCACACATCATTTTATACCTATTATATCTTTTGTACTATGTATTTTGATCAATATTTGACAACAATATGTTTATCTATTTATTTATTAATAAAAAATTAATTATAACTATAATTTAAATAGTTAATGAAAATTACCGTGCATGACACGGGAACTAACCTAGTAATATAAAAAAAAAAACGTCAGAACTTTGCAATGTTCAATTATTAAGGCATAAGTTTATATAAGTTAAGGTAAAAATGTAAAATAAGATAAGTAAGTGAGAATCAGGTGAATAGATTACATTACGCTATCAAAACCATGATAAAAATAGTTGATTAGTTGGTGACCTCTCAACGGAAATCGATTTTGGCACAGTGGTACACCCTTTAATGATTTTGGCACACCTCTTTGTGAGAAGAGCATAGAAAACTCCGCTCTCACATAAGGGTGTGCCATAATCAATTAAGGGTGTGCCAAAATCATTTCCTCTCAATCTATATAATACCGTGTTTGTACAATTGTACTGTTGTACATACGCATAACGTTTAAAATATTACAATTCCGTACCGCTGATAAGGATATCACTGGACTTATGACAGTTGACAAACTTTAGCGTAATACTATTAGGCCCTATTCTTTTGAGCTTCTGGGCAGAGCAGAGCAGATTGAAGCGAAGCAGAGTAGAGTAAAGCCGAGCAAAGCAGATTTCATCATTATTATTATTATTCAATATTAATTATTATTATTATAATTATTAAATATTGATTATTTATTATTATTATTATTATTATTATTATTAAATATTAATTTTTAATAATATTATTATTATTAAATATTAATTATTTATTATTATTATTATTAAATATTAGTTTATTAATAATATTTTTATTAAATATTTTTTATTCATTATTATTATTATTAAATATTAATTATTTATTATTATTATTAAATATTAAATATTAATTATTATTATTATAATAATTCAATATTAAGTATTATTTTTAAGCAGAGCAGAGAAGAGTAGAGCAGATTACTATAGAGCAGAGTAGAGCAGTGCAACTCTAAAGAACGGGGCCTTAGTTGAAGTTTAAGTTCACAATAATCTAAGCCATATTATTGCAATAATTGGAAATATATAAAGAATTTCCCACAGAATATACTCGGATTTTGTACGATTCTATTATCTATCTATCTATCTATATACTATACTAAAAAGACAAGCGCCTCAATGTGAGACTGACAAATGTCTTATTATGATTCGTTGTCTTTTATTAATTTTTTTTATTATTATTATACATTTATGTTTCCGTATGTATAAAAAAATCTATACATTTTATTCTAAATAAATACATAAACTATTATAGTAAATTCTATTATAGTATAGTAATAGACATATACACATGCACCGTATATTAAGAAAAGTATCATAAAATATGTTAGTATATGTAAATAATAATAGCTACATAAGAATAAAAAATCTCAGTATAAAAAATATCAAAATAACATATGTATGTATGGTAATTCATATTCTCTCTAGAATATTATGTTTATAATGAAAGAAGAGAGATAAGCTAAAATACGGTCCTTCAACTATTGTATTTGTAGCATTTTGGTCCCTCATCTTTTTAATGAAGCAAATTGGTCCCTCTGCCACCCTTACATGATTTTTTCCGGTGAAAAAATGATGAGTCACCATAGTTTAGGGACTACAATGCCCATGTGGCAAAAGAAAAAAAAAATTAATCAAAGTTTAAGGACCTTGGTATGAGTTGGCATTATTTAATTAATGAAGTGGTAAAGTTTAGTGACCTTCCTCGGTTATCTTTGGTCCATGACCTTGTCTTTGACACTATTAGTCCACAATGACACATTTGACCACTTCCACTTGATCCATTGCTACATCTAGACATTGTCTGTCATCAATAAACATATTAATATTGCTTAAATCTTCTAATTTTGATCAACTCCTAAATACCTTAATTATTAATTTTATTGCAGAGCAGATACCTTGGCAGGAGCTTTCTTCTTCACTGCCGCAGCAATTATTTTTTTTTTTCTTTTGGTAGAATTTTTGCTTAATAGTCTGATGGTTTTAATGGCTACCAACATCAATATATATAGCCACTTTTGTGTGTAACGGCTAAGTTTTTTGTAACTATTTTGGAATTTGGTTATTTTTTGTTGTTACAATCCTTTAGAATTAAATGCAGAGCCTCTAATCTTCAAACTACCAATTTTTTCAACTGAAAATATCCATGTAAGCATGCAGCTCCTTAATCTTTTGGCAAAAAGAAGTGCAGTCCCTAAACTAATGCTGACTCAATGAGAGAAGTCCCTAAACTTTGGCTTAGTTGGCAATATACATCCCTCAACTTTGCTGACTCAGATTTTCCTCCACCAGAATTGGTGAGCCAAGGGTGGCAGAGGGACTAATTTGCCTCATTTCAAAGACGAGGAACCAAATGTGCAACTAATGGTATAGTTTAGGGACCGTATTTTAGCTTATCTCTGAAAGAAGATAATTCGGTAAATATTAACAAGCCTGTCAAAGGCATTATATACACTGTAAGCTACGTATGGTAAGCTATAAAGTAGGCCTAATTTCCTACAATTAAGGGAAGACAAGTATACAATAAGCAAAACTATGCCAAAAAATGATGCATACATAAAATAGTTTCTGGTTTTAACATAGATAATATCTAATGAAATTTGTATGAAAAAAATATTCTCATTTTATAACCATTAAATTTTCATATTTTCTTACTCTTGTAATGCTCATATTCAAAATTTAAATAATTTAATATGTAATTTTATGAGTTTTGTAACATTCATAGTTACTGTATAAGAATACACACTACAAAAAAAATGAGAATAGACAACACTTAAGATTGCAACACTTACAGAAATGTTACTCTTAATAATCTAACGTAACAGTATTATTTGTTACCTTGAACTAAAGTAACAGAAAAAAAAAAAGTGTTGCTCTAGACTATATAAGACAACAATCGCTAAAAGTGTTACCTTTTTCTTATCTAAGACAACAAACATAATAATTGTTGCATGAAAAGATAATAATAACAAAACTATTGTTTGAAAATGTAACATTAATATCTATGTTGTCATCTATGACAACATTTATATCAAAAAGACAACATAATTTAAGATGTTGCTTTTATGGCAAGTGTGTTATATATATATATATATACATATATACATATATATATGTATATATATATATATATAGAAAGTTTGGTGGAGTTGGTGGGGAACTCACCTTGTTACATTGAGGTCACAAGTTCGAGCCCTACCAACTACTAAATGCTTGGGAGTGGCAACAGTTAGAAACATTTTTGAATTGTCATCCTTAGATGACAACATTTTTCATTTGTTGTCTTTGTAAAAGTGTTGCCTTATGTATCATTCTACCTTGGCTTTCAAAATTGTTGTCTTTGAATAAAAATGTGTTGCCTTATGAATAGACAACGGGGGCATATACTACGCCTCATATGTGTTGCCTTAGCTACAAGGCAACACTTTTTTTATATTAGGCAATGGGTTTGCACTGTTACCTTTGCTTTATTTTGTTGTAGTGACATGTCCGTAAAACAATGCATTACATACATGATTGGTTAGTTGATAAAATATATCTTTAATTCTTATTATTTTAATAAATATTTTTTTTAATCATATAAAATTTATCAATAACCATTTCTATATATTTGTGTTGTATATTCAATCATCAGTTGTTGATTAGTTATATGGATATTATGTAAAAGTTTTTGACACAATGCTTAGCTTAGATAACTGTAAAATATGGCGGTGAATAAGATATAAGGTTATTATCGTGTTTGTAGATAGTGAATGCGACGGGTAAAATAGGTTTAGATTGTATAGATACCGAACAGATAGTATGACAAGTAAATTTTAGTTTTTCTTCTATTGTTCTTCTATAGTAATATGCGGAATGTATGACAAGTAAATTTAGTTTTTCCTCTACTTCTCTTACGTAATTATGTGGGGCAAAATAATTAATTTATTTTTCAATTATAATAAATAACATTATAAAAAAAAATAATAGGGAATAAAAGAAAAGAATTGCAAATGACATAAAATACTATTCAAATCACATCTTTCTTTAATTTATTTACGTATCAACCATTATTGCAACTGGACAAAATTTTAAAAATTAATTAATTGTTAGAGAAAATAAGCCCTATATTACTAATTGAATTATCTTAGGATTTTTTTTTCCTACGGGATCAATCATGCTTTGTCAAAAAAATAATGATTTGATTTATAAACCGTGCAATGCACGGGCACTATGCTAGTTACAATAATATAATTATACAAAATCCTTGTAATATATGGGAAACAAAATCACTCGTATCTTAACCTATAATTACATTGTCACAAATTATGTACAATTATCCTTTTTGGGGCTTGCCCCTCGTGTTCACCAAAAAAAAAAAAACAATTGGACAAAATAACACGATAAAATAACACGATTATATAGTTCGTAATAAATTATTGTATCGAAATGTAACAAGTTGTCAAATTAACACGATAATATTTAGTGTCTATTGAAGGGGTTATTGACATTTAATTAATTCCCAAATCAATTGGACATACTTATTGTAATTGAAGATCTAATATAATCCACCCTTACGTACCATCACTTTCACCACCAACTCAATAAACTTTATAATGCATCTATCTATATATTATACTAAAAGACAAGCGCCTCAATGTGAGGATGACAAATGTCACTCTCTCATTGGCTTATCTTATGTATAAAATATATCTATATAATACTGTTTACATATTCAAGCATATAGTTATTTTTGTTAAACTTCAAACCATAAAAGCAAGTTTCTATACATGCATCTATCTATCTATCTATCTATCTATCTATATTATACTAAAAGACAAGCGCCTCAATGTGAGGATGACAAATGTCACTCTCTCATTGGCTTATCTTATGTATAAAATATATCTATATAATTACTGTTTACATATTCAAGCATATAGTTATTTTTGTTAAACTTCAAACCATAAAAGCAAGTTTCTATACATGCATAAGATTTTCATGATTTCCTAACATAAATATTGATTTAATTTTTTTATAATAAATATATACTTTCCAATACTACAAATAATCCATAAAGTCTTTCCAATCTTTATTTATAGTAAGTTAAAGAATAATAATTAATTTGAAGCAATATGATTAAAGTGGTATAATTAAGGAAACAAATATTTCATATTTTGAAAGGCTAATATTGTTTTTTTTTTATGAAAATTAAATAAAATCGATAGAATTTAGTTTGACGTCAATTATGAAATCAATACAAACATTTAAAAAAAAATCAGATGTACAATAAAATATTGTGCACCTATTATAAAAGCTACCCTTTAATGAATGAAAGTTATTTATGCTTTATTGATAAAAGTTACCCAAAATAGTCTACAAGTTATCCTAAATTCAATTCAAGTAATCGGATGAATACAAAAGTTTTTGATAAAGATACAAAATAGTGTAAAAATTACTTTTATCGTTTGTTGTACTCCTTGACAAATACTGAATGCTGAGCCGATCGAAATGTTGTCTTGGAAAAAAATACATAATCTTGAACATAAATTTAATTTTAATCGGCCTTTCATTTTCTATATAATGTCTTTTACAATGACCTTTTGTTTTTCTTGTAAAAAAAAAAAAAAAAAAAAAAAAAAAAAAAAAAAAAAACAAAACTGAACCAATAACCAATCTAAACAAGAAGAATAAAAGTTAAATTGAATTAGACATTTGACGGAAAAGGGATAGATATAAATTGTAACTATTACTTGTGTTTTAAATTGTAATATTCGTATTAACAATGCTATTACTTATGAATTTTTTTTTTAGAAAAACTAACATTTTGATTTAAAAATCGTGCATTGCTCATGTACTATACTAGATATACAACAATCATGTGTAATAATTTATGTTGTTTTATACATAATAATATTTTTAACTATAATAGTATGTGTATATAATATAATATTTTTTATACTCCCTCCGTAACAATTTACTCGCAACAAACTAGGGGAGAACGGACTCCTAGGCAAAAGTTTTTAAGTGAGTAAGTTAAAGTAAATTGCATGTGATTAGTAGTGGTAAAAAAGGAGGGGAAAAAAGGTGGTCCCTTTTTAGTGGAGGCCATGTGGCCCCTAATGTTAATTTCCCTCTCTTTCCTTCCCTTATTCACGTGTAGGGAGGGCTGTTTTTGGGAGGGAAATTTTTTTGCCTCCCAAAAATTTCATTTTCCCCCCATAAAATTCACAAAATTTAAAATCAATTCAAAAACACAAGTACAGCCAGCAAAAGCTACAATTTTTCCAAACCAAAAGCTCCTTATAAAAAAGGAGTAGCTGTTTCATTCAAGACCCTCATTCAAACACAAGAGGGTATTGGGGGGGGGGGGATTTAGAATTCTTCAAAAGTAGAAGTTAGAGGATACAACCAACAGTTTGCAAAATTACAAAAACCATAATATGAAATTAGTCCTAATTCCTAATTGATGTGTTAGTAGTAGCAGCATTAGTGAATTTGTACACGAATTAGGCTCCACTAAAAGCTCCCAAAAAAAGGCAAGTCACCTCCACTTCATCACCTACCATCAAATCTGAAAAAAAAAAAAAAATTAAGGGACTCATGGCAGAAATGTTGGATGATTTTTTCAACATAAACCAACTGCTCATGGAGCAGGATTTGGTGATGGAAGAAACTTCCAGTTCTTCTGGGTCAGAAACTGAAGAGGCAACTCAGCAGCAACAACATGAACACAACTCATCAGCAGAATCAGAAACAGATACAGAGCAACAAAATCAGCAACATGCATTTGTGAGGAGAAGCAGAGAATTAAACATTGAAGAAAAAAGGCAGATTGTTGATGATATTCTGCTTAATGTGGTAGGAGACACACTGCCAAGAGGAATGCTGACCTCATTGACAAAGAAACATCATGTACACAAATCTACTACAAGCAGGTGGCTCAAAGTAATTAAACAACACATGCAACTGGGAGAAGTTGTGGATGTGAGGACCAAAAAGTTAGGGAAAACTGGTCGCAAGCCATTTGAATACTATGATGAGTGGCTTATGTCTGTCCCACTTTACAAGAGAACCACAAACAGAAGCTATGGTGCTGCTCTACATGTCAATCATATGGTGATACACAGGTTGAAGAAAAGGGGCAGACTTAGGGCAGTGTCAGCAAGTAATCACCCAACATTATCAGAAAATCACAAAGTTGCAAGGCTTAAGTGGGTTTTGCAACACATTCATCCAATTCCAAGTGAAGGGGACCCTACAATTATGGATATGCAACATCACATACACATTGATGAGAAGTGGTTCTACCTAAACCCAGAGACAAGGACTTTCTATCTAACCCCAAATGAAGAGGTCCCATACAAAGCACAACAGTCTAAAAGGTTTAAGATAAAGGCAATGTTCATGGGAATGGTGGGCAAACCACTTTATGCTGCAGATGGGACACTTATTCACTCGGGGAAGTATGGTTTGTTCCCTTTTGTGAAACATGAGAGGGCAAAAAAGAAAAGCAAAAACAGAGAAGCGGGCACAGTGGAGACAAAAGCAATTCAGAATGTGAACAAAGAAGCTATTAGGCACATGATTTTAGACAAAATCATCCCAACAATTCATGCACAATGGCCAGCACAATTATCAAAGAATATTATCATACAATGGGATAATGCTAGGCCACATCAAGTACCAAGAGATGAAGAGTTTTTGGCAGCAATACAAGCTAATGGGTTTAACATTCAATTTGTTTTCCAACCTGCCCAATCACCAGACCTGATTAAGGTATTGGAAAAGCAAGGAGGGAACAATTTGTTGGACCTAGGTTTGTTCAAGGCAATTCAATCCATACAATACCAGTCATTCCCAAAAAATATTGATGAGCTACTTGAGAAAGTGGCAGAGGCATTTGACATGTTTGATCCAACACTGAATAGGTACACTTGGATCACACTACAAGCTTGCATGATTAAGGTATTGGAAAAACAAGGAGGGAACAACTACAATCCACCACATATGGGCAAAGCAAGGCAAGACAGGCAAGGGACTTTGGAGGACATTTTGAAAGTAGACAGGACACTAATTGCAGACACAGTGCAATATCTCAACACCCTCTTTGTTCCAACCACAGGACCTCAACCAGAAAGTGAAGATATGGAAGTAGATGCAGATTGAAGGTCACAGAAGCAAGTAAGAACATGCAACTTTTTGTAAATGAACAAGACAACAAGTAATTTTTTGTAAATGAAGGACTCATCAGCAACCAAGTCAGAAGACCAAAGACTGCCACACATAACCATTAACTTGAAAACTAAGTTTTTGTTTGTTTTGTAATGGTTAGGTGTATTTTGTTAAATAGAGTAGGTAGGCAGTCTTAGTAGGTACTTATTATTGAAATGGAACTTTGTACAATCAACAATTTTTTTGGGCAAATGAAATCATAGCATTAACAAGTACACAATGTGTTTATAGTATGGGTTGGTTATTGTCTGTTTTTTCCATCAGATGGGATTGGTTATATATGTGATTATATAATATATAGTTTTTGGCACAATGGTTAACTTAGGAAATTATATGTTCTGGTAGGTCAAATATAAGGTTATTATTGTGTTTATAGATTTAATGAGAGCGACGGGTAAATAAAACATGTATATATTAGATTGATTGTAGCTACTGATGCGGATGGTATGATAAGAAAATTTTATTTTTTTCTCAACGGGAGATATAAATAAATTAGTCCACTTCTTATATAGCTATGTGGAGTATTATTCAATTATTTTTCAATTAATAAAATAACATTATAAAAAATTAAAAGAAATTCAAATAATATAAAATACTATTCAAATAACGTTCCTTTAATTTTTTTTATTGACCATTAGTAACCAAGTCCTTTAATAGTAAATGAATTACCTTTGTTTTTATTTTTATTTTTCCTACGGGTTTAATAATTTGATTTGTAAACCGTGCATCGCACGGGCACTATGCTAGTTGTATACTATGTCTAGCCTTCATATATATTCTCTCTTAACTCTAAATTTGGTACGTACACCTCTCAATTGAAGAAACACCAACATCTTGAAGTGACAATCAACAATCAAGAAGAACATTCATTTTACAAGATTGTACTTTCCCTTCGGCCGTCCATCTTGCGGGGGCGTGTAAAGGATTTGATTAAATCATATTTATTGATATTGTTTATAGTTAGCAATCTCTTGATTTACTCTTTAGATTGATAGTCAAAAATATCCCTTATTCTTAGCTAATGTTCCTAGACAAGTACTCCAATGTATCTAGTCGTATTATATTGCTTACTCATGTACTATATATACTAATGGAATCACATCAATATAATTAAGCTTTCCAACATTCTCTTTCTCATAACTCTATCAATTCCCAAAAAAAAAAGCAAGTATGATAAAGATTATAGAACTACTAATTAAGATAACTTAAAACTTATAAATACTCCGTAATATAGTGTTACATGTTACATCTGCATGATTATTATAGACTATGATTTTTCCACAAATTTTATATTTCTAGACTTCATTGCCGTGTGTAAATCAGCAATTCCAACCCTACCACAGCTCATCACCATTTTAGATCCTACTTTGCAATCGTCATTCAATATTATATTCTTCACACTACCCCATTTGCAATTATTTTCTTCAATTAATTCACAGAAAATTATTTCTGATGGATCTGAAGTATTGTGCAAGTAAATTAAACTTTCAGTTGCCAATATATTAATTGAAGATAATAAATAAGAATTCTCCCCTTGTAATTTCTCCAATAATTCAGCTGGGATTTCCCCTATTTCGTTTGATTCCATCGTTTCCGGGTTTATTTTCCAGAGTTTGAGATTTTTCACGTTTTCAGCATTACCTATTAAGCCGGCGAGGATAAGATCATCGCCGGCGTATCCAATAGCTGAAAAATAGACACTTGGATCGGGCCGTAAATCATACGGCCCGGACCAAGCCTTGGTGTCAGGACTAAAAGAGTATGTAATCCCTGAAGCTTTTTCTATTACATACATTTTGTGCTGATTGGATGCCATAGAAAGCCAGGTGGAGGCACTTGAGTCCTTGAGGATGCTAGGCATGGATTGACAAGTGGACCAATGGGAGGTTGTCATGTCATACATCTTGACCGTGAGGGGGTTGTCCCAATAAATCGCGCCTCCACCTGCAACGATGAGGTGGGGCCCAACAACGGCCACAATAGGATCCACCCGCCATACACCTGGCGAGGAGATATGGTGCCAGGTGTGATGAAGGGGATCCACCGAGAAAGATAGCCCCTCAGAAGAGAGTTCATAAAAAAGGGAGGACCCCGAGGATTGGAGGGGTTTGACATGTTTAGTATGGTTAGATGGTTGAACAAGTTCAACCCATGTGTTCGAGCGCGGGTCATAAGCATAAGTTGTATTTTTATTGGTTAGAGATGTCGTGTTTTGGGTTTGAATTATAAGCCACGGTTTAGGCTTGTTGATATGAACCAAAGAAGATGAAACTGAAAATTCCCATGATTTAGATACATGAGACGCACAAGCGAGATCAATGAGGGGCACACGAGCAAAGACCTCCTCTAAGAGGTCTCCATGGATTGGAGATCCTTCACCTCTTTGCTCCTTCATTTCTTCATCCTCAACTTTTCTCATTTTTTAATTTCCCTTTTTATTATAATGAACAAATGAGTTGAAGTTGTTCTCTACACTTTCTTGTTTTAAAGTGTTTTTGAATAATGAAGAGGTGACAAAGTTTTTGGCTCACTATATATAACAAAGTTAGTGGTTTTGTGTCTATTATAAATAATGATATTTTCTGTATCTAGCATTTTGTAAATGTTTGGCCCTATTTATCTGAAAATTGTGAAGCAAAATCAACTTGTGAATTAAGGGGGCCCCTTATGGATAGAGGTTTGGATAAATAAAAAAATCGATACATGAATACATGATATGTAATAGGATACACATAAGTGACATCACTATCAAGACCAACAAGATTAAACAAGTACTCAATTATTAACCACTTTACAAATTTATCTATGGAGTAATTAATAATGACTTGATATTGGCAATTATTATTGTCACCCACCAACTAATCCAAATTATACTAATGGTCCAATTGCCCATTCATACAAGATATTAATTCAAATGTTCATACCATAAAAATTAAGCTAAATACTACCTCCGTTTCATAAAATCTGCAACAATTTCCTAAAATGAAAACTACACATTATGTGCAACAAACCAAAAGTTTCCCCTTTTAGTAAATTTTTTTGTGTAAAATTACCACCATACCCTTACTAAATTTTACTTAACTACAATAAATAACATATTAACTCTTTAACCCAAATTAATTTATCCTTAATTAAAACCCTCCCTAACCCACATTCCCTCTCCACCCTCACAACCATATCCACCACCAACATCACCATTTTTTCTCTCTCCTCCCTATGAATCACCACCAACAGCACGACACCACCACTCAGATCAATTCCCTCTCATCACTCACAACCACAAAACCGCCACCACCACGAAACCGCTGCCTCTATTTCCCCGTTCAAAGTTGTCATCGTTCACCCCGGCCTTTCACGTCACTCTGCCAAATTGCGGCGATTTGGGGGTCTGCGATTTGGGTGTCGTGCGATTTGGGGGGTCTGCAATTTGGGGGGTCTGCAATTTGGGGGTATGCGATTAGGTTGCGATTTGGGGGTCTGCGATTGGTTGCGATTTGGGGGTCTGCGATTAGGTTACAATTTGGGGGTCTGCAATTTGGTTGGGTGGGTTCGTTGGTGGTGGTAAGTGGGGGTTTTGGTTCTTTGGTGGTGAGTTGGGGTCTTGGTTCGTTGGTGGTTGGGTGGGTTGTTGGTGGAGGTGCGAGTTGGTTGGATGAGTTTTGGGTGGTTGTGTGAGGTGATTGGTGGTGGTGAGGTGGGGCTTCGTGTGTTGGTGGTTTGGTGGTGTTGGTGGTCTGGTTGTGGTGTTGGTGGTCTGGTGGTGTTGGTGGTTTGGTGCAGTGGTCTGGTGGTGGTGCGCTGGTTGTGTTTTGGGTGGTTGTGGTGCGGTTATTTTCTCTCATCCAATTAATCACATGCCCTTTTGTTTACTAATTTTTGCTTAAGAAATTTTGCCTTGGGAACTGTGCAAGACCCTTTGTTGCAGATTTTATGTAACGGAGGTAGTAATATTTTAGCAAAAATAAATAGGCAAAAGCTAACGAACGTCTTGGGACATTGGATAAAGTTATTATTATGAAACGGATAATAAAAAAATATCATTATTAAAGTAAGGGAATAAGTTAGATTAGTGTGCAATGTGCATACGACATGAATAATTAGCCAATTCACATCCGAAAAGTGTAGAAGGTATTAAAAGTAAGCTTCCATCAAATGTTATGAATTCGATAAGCTATGCAACCAACTTCTTCAATGTCATTGTCGTTTTGAGCAGCACATGTTATTATTGATTAAGTGACAATTAGTTATATACCATGTTCGCCGCAAACTTGGTTATAAATATTACTCCGTATCCTTTTTTTATTCCATGCACCTTCAAGTCGTTTACTGCCACCCTTCAAAAAAAAAAAAAAAAAAAGAAGTCGTTTACTGCCACCATTATTTTATATTCCCTCTATTTTTTTTTTAAATGTATTATTTTGATCGATATGTTTATCAATAAATAACTTTGATCATTAATATACTGTATTTAATTATCTGTTAGTAAAAATTGTAACAAAATTATATTACGAAACTAGACATTATCGTGAATCTAATGATATATTATATAATAACATTTATTTATTTTATAATAGCAAAAAAGTTAATGTCAAATATGACATATGAATAGTGCAAAATCAAACTGATGCATTTAAAAAAAAATAATAATAAAATAAAAAAAATAAATAAACAAAACCGGAGGGAGTATATAGCCTCGCAACACACATATATATACATAATTTTGACCATTAATTTAATACTCGTACTTTATTTTTATTTAATTGGATAACTTCTATTTTTATTTAATTAAGTGTATAACATATATGTCGATGAAAAACTTTAACCAATGATATCTTTAATTATTAATAAGACAATAACTGTAAAATCACAACACTTGAATATTAATAATTTATTCATTGAGAACGATGCCAATAAGTATCCACAATATTTTTTTTCTTATGTATAATTCACAAACATTAATTAAAGTAGGCCTTCCTCAAAAAAAAATTAAAAAAAAAATCTAATGAATGATTTTTAACATTTTTTTAAAAACTATGTACTCAAATAGTGCGCGTCAATTATTCCAAAAAGGAGCTAATAATTACAAATACTCTAATTTTTTTGTTTATTTCATTTGTCTTTTACGCATGTTTCAAACTTTCAATGGATACATTTGAATACGTACTAATGTATCCCACTAGGTAGTAGGCACTATAAAAAGTTACAAAGTATAAGAAATTCCTATATGAATAGGTTTTTCTTATATCTATCAAGTCTTCAAATTAAGCATTTTAAATTAGAAAGGAAAAAAAAAAGTGTAATATACATAAAAAGTGAAATTTGAATATTTCAAATGGAACTCTCGTGCATTGTGCGGGTTGTTCATAGGCAAAAACATATTCATATCATATTCTTACAATTATGCCAACAAACTAGAAGTTGTAAATTCAAATAACTAACTAATTAAGATTTAAGACTAGCTAGTAAAACAATTAGCATGAATATACCTTACACAATCTCTTGATTAAGTTTGCCTGGTCAAGAACTCTAGAAGTCAGTTTTCACAAATTCCTCATCAATGTGTATGTTATGCAACAGATTTTCACAACACCATCAATTTTGAAATAGGTGGTTTTGAAAATATGTCATCTTCTTCCACGTATATTGTTTGCATCCTTTTGATTTTTCAAACATCTTTTTATAGTCCCTTGTTTTAACAGGACTTCTTGTCCACTACGTTTCTACTATATACACAAACACAAATTGCAATTCACTTGGATAACCTATATGAGCATTCCTATCAAAGGTCTTGAGTCTTGACTATTAAATTTTAGAATTCAACAACATTGAAAGGGAGAGCTTTCCTTTCAATGGGGTGTTTATTTGGGACATGATTTACTCAAAATCAAAGCAATTTGGTTTTAATAGACTTCGAATGTCAGGTGATTCACCTAAGTTGGGGTTTTTTTTCCTCTCTTTCCTAAGGAAAATTTTCTCAATTTGGTATAGAAAATGCTTGATTAAAATGAGAAAGATTACTTTCGATAACAATCTGTTAAAAATAATCAACGCTTAATCACTCATTGATAGAGGCTCAATAACAACTTTCGAGCAAACAAAGATATTTATGCAAAGAGTTCTATGTTCGACCTCTAATTTGAAATGGTGATTTGGACAATTCACATAACGTATTCTATGTCATTGAAAGCTCTATTAACACTAGCATAGATGTCTCTTAAATACAAGAAAAACGATAAAGAGTAGTAAACATTAATTAACACAGTAAAATATATTTGAAAATTCCCAATGATATAAAACTTATGTAATTGTTTCAATTTAACATGTACAATCACGATCCTAAATATTACTTCATATAGATTGATTATTGTCTAAAATTTTTCATATATCCTTACCTTAGTAAGTGAATAATAACCTCATCTAATCTAATTAAATACTTTTAAGTATAAAATCTTGTGTTTGATATCCGTACTCATTTTAAGTTTGTCGATGTGAAGAAGACTTTAGTCTTTAGATTAGTGAGATGCCTAAAACTTAACTATCCAAAAATGGCAAGATCTAAATCTCTGGCCTACATTGAATTTTTAAATGCTAAATGTAGCCACAAACCCACAATTTTCAAGATTCTGACTCTACTGACCACAAACTGAGATGTCGGCTGAATTATTCAAAATGGGCCCATCACTAGCAATCAATAATGGGCCCCAAACACTAGCAATCAATATTGGGCCCCTTGGACAAGTACAGCGAAAGAGTGGATTGGGCTCACTACTATTACGTTGAAATCATCTTATCACCTAAACAAAATTTGAACAATTACAAATTTTAAATTTTTAGTAATAAAAAATATAAAACATGGTAAATTTTGAACATTAGTAAAAAAAAAATCTAAAAAATTATAAATTTTGAACATTTATAATTTTGAACATCGACAAACTTAAAATTGGATGCTTGTGTTCATTTTTTGTGATGTGATTATATATATATATATATATATATATATATATATATATATATATATATATATATATATATATATATATATATATATTTTCATTTTTTTTTATAAGTATTCATTTATTTTATTTTATTTTAAACTAAAGGTTCAAAAGTATAGACGTGGTGAACCTATTTCTAGGCGCACCATGGTGCACATAATAACTATTGCCCCTGGACAAATACAACAAAGGAGTGGATTGAGCTCACTATTATTTATCATCTTATCATCCGTCTTTTAAGTAAATTGTTTTGACCTTTACCTTTATTAATTTAACAACTTTAATTATTAGTATCTTTAATTATTATTATAATTTGACATCTTATATTGAGACGAAATTAAGAAATTTCTATGTGACAAGTATAACATGTGAATAATGAAAAAGTCGAAACGTAGCTAAAAATCAGCTCTGAGTATTATGAGGCACGAAACTGACGTATTAGACGAAGAATGCTGGAATTTGATCTGGAGAGCTCCCATACAACAGCGTATTCGTGCATTTCTCTGGCTCGCTTGTCACGATCGTTTGCTTGGGAACCTTAATAGGTACAAAAGGCAGCTTGCTGAAGATGCTAAGTGCTACTTATGTGGCCATAATGAGGAAAGTACTCTTCATATTTTACGGGACTGTCCTGCTGCTAGACAAGTTTGGCGAATTGTCTTGACTCCCTCGCTATTCCAGAATTTTTTCACAACTCCTTTGAAAGAATGGCTCACTCATAATCTCAAAGACACTGGGAACACAGATGATCAGGGATGGCCAACTTTGTTTGGCATTGTTGTTTGGTGGATCTGGCGATGGAGGAATTGTTACGTTTTTGACAAGGGAAATGAGATTCCGATCGACTTGGGAGCATTCATTCGTATCAGGGTGGATGAAGCTTTTCGAAGTTTGTCAAAACAAGATGAACACAAGCTTGCAAGGCCTATTAAACAACAACAACATATAGGGAGGCAAGCCCCGAATTATGGGTGGTATGTGATCAATTGTGATGGGGCAGCTAAAGGTTCTCCAGGGCCTGCAGGAGGGGGTGCTTTGATTAGAGACCATGAAGGTAATTTTATCTCTGGCCTAGCTGCTAATTTTGGGAGATGCAATTCGTTCAGAGCTGAAATGCTAGCTCTAACTCGAGGACTTGAGTTGGCAAAAAACTTGCAAATTGAGAAATTAGAGGTACAACTTGATAATCTGTCTTGTGTACAAATATTGAAGCAAGGCCAAGTCCCTAGAGGCGAGTGTTTTCATGAAATAACCAGATGTTTAAATATGCTCAACGATGGCAATTGGGAGATCAAGATTGCTCATATTTACAGAGAAGGCAATCGCGCGGCGGATTGGTTGGCCAACCGCGGAGTCCTTTGTGACACTGATTTAGAAATCCTTAATTGTATTCCGGCTGGTCTTAGTAGTATTTTAGAGGAGGACATTAGAGGCGTGGCTTTTCCACGTTTTATTCCTCCGTAGGGGTGTTTGTTTTTGTAAGTTTGGCTTTGTTTTTGTTTCCTGTTTGCTTGGCTATGCCTCTTTTGGAAAGAAAAAAAAAAAAAAAAAGCAACAAATATATTTATTTTCATACAAATTTGATCCATAAATTTATTATAATTGTGCCCTGAAATTTAGATTTGTGAATAATAAGGGTGATTTATTAAATAAAAATTAGTTGGAAACTAGTTGGGAATTGATTATGTCTTATAACTTGCAAATTATTGGTTTTGTTTGGCAATTTTTTTAGTTTTTATTTTTTGCCTATTTAACTTGGTTAATTCCACCAACTATTTGTTTTTTATTTTATCTAAAAATAAATAGATTTAGTTTAAAACGTCATTTTGAAAAGTAATTAGAGCATCTATTTCATATTGGGTCAAAATCTAGCTTTTAAGCTAGTAAAAAAGCTAGTAAAAAACCATTTGCCAATTATAATTTTTTGACCATATATAAAAAGTCATCTAAAGCTACTTGTCAATATATCCAAATAAGTTAGCTACTTAATTTTAATTAAAAAAAAAGTTAGAAAACTAAGAAGTATTATATAGAGATTTGATCTAATTTTTATCAAAATAGTAGAAGGAAATCCCTGAGGTTTCACAGGGCAACCTATTCCAGCTACACGTGACAAAACTATTAGAGAAAAGGGGAGGAGGAGGGAGATTATAGGAATTCATCCCCAAAACTATTATGATTCAAATTAAAGGTGATCGTTTGTGAATTTGGTTGGAAAATAGGTGATTCAAACTAACATGCTTAATGTAGCAAAACCATGCCTTTTCAAGTTTTCATGCGGGCTTGACAATTTGTCCATACCTTCCCTATTTTACAGGGCGGGCAAACGAGCTTTATATCTTTGTTACTAGCCTAATCCAAATATTCAATTTTTTTTCGAAATTGTTGTCCAAAGCACATCCGTTTTGTAGGCCAAATTGGCTGAGCTTTGTAATTTTCCAGCGACCTTGGATACACAAATAAATAGAAATGCATGACAGGTAGAAAATGACATGTAGTTTTCTAAATAAGCGGGGATAAAATACATGCCCACAAATCAAAATCGATACATCTCCCCTGCCTTGGTGGTATGTAGGTCAGTAGGTGTATGTCCACTTCAAGTTGAACAATGGCCATCATCCATCAGTTCTTCCTACTGAAAACACAACCATTCGACATAAAACATCATCATTAAATTTGTGCTAATTCTATATCGGCTGGACACTGAGACTGCAGACTGTAGAGGCAAAGACTGCATCGAATTTGAATCATCACTATTTCATTATGGCTGAAGAGAATGAGGCACTGCATTCAGATTCAGCTGTGCCAATACATTCAATGATCTCCCTACTAGCATATATCAGTCACGGGTGCCTTAGTAATTAGTACCTGTGAAGAAAGAAAAGAAAGCAATGCTTTAGCTTTAGATTTTGACTGAGGCAGTGATCTCTCACTGTTTCTACTTCGCCCATAAAAGATTGGTTAACTTCAGAATACTCACATAACCAATATCTACTTATGTTAAATGATAATCAAATAAATAATACTTGTAAAAATTATAACCAAAAAGAAAAAACCTTCAGCTGTCAAGGTAGTTATGGACTGAATTTTCTGTTTCACAGATTACAGCTTGTCATCTACTTTTATTTGAAAATATCCAACCTCTAATAGCTGCAATTTGCTTTTTATCATTTCTTTTTTAATAGAGCAAATAGTTGGATCATAATCAATGTATTGGTGATAGCTCCTGATTAATAATGAAAATCTTCTTGCACATGAGCTCTTGCATCAAATCTTCGAGCAATTTAGTGCTGTTATGCAAACTAGATATGTTCTCTGCATGAACTTGGCTCCCAAAAGTGCATTTACAAGTCTATGAAAGGATTATCCATCACAAAAATTACCCAGCAATTAATCATGCACTCCAAATTTCCCCCAACACTAATTTAACAGCCTATCTAATTCTAAAAGCTCACCTTGGGTTATAATTATCAAAGATAACAATAATACATATCAGATCCCTGAACACAAATCAGGGATAAAGAAAACTAGAAGATCACTTTCTAGTACATCAAAACCAGGACAGATTTACTCTTTATAACCCTACCCAACTGAGTACCCTAGTTATGCAGTTGATCAAGCCACAGAAGAGCAAAACACCAACCTCAGAGAATTGCGATATGAGATTCGCTTACATAGTATACTCGTTTTCTATATTCAGAGGATGCTATGCCACTTCACAAGCAACTTTGCTTCATTCTTATCTGCTACTGCATACCTAGTCCTACTATAGAAAATCCCGGACAGTAGCAAATAATGCTCAAGGAAAGCAACATCAGGGAAAAAAAAAAAAAAAGGAAAAACATGCATAAGAGTCCTACCTTTGACAAAAAGCAAGTTGCACTGGCTTTGGAGATGAGACAGTTAAAGCATATTTTCTTTGATTCTAGATTGCTCTCCTTGCCTTCTACTGAATCATCAGTGCATTAGATCAATCGAGGGGTTGAAGGGAGCAAGAAAGGTGTCGTTAGCAGCTTAGAGGTGAAAAGGCTATAGCCTGTAATGCTATCTTTTTTTGTCACCATTCTCACTTTCTCTCTTCAAATACTATTTGTAGCAGAGCCATTCATTCCACAGCCTTTCACCATTTCAATCATGCTATTTGGCATTAATGCAGGTGAACAAATGTTATTGATGTGCCTCTTGATTACCTTAGTCTGGTATTTTGCCCTGAACCAGCAAAGTTTCAAATGTTATGCAGCCTATCTATTAATCTGTTGTAGGAGGCAATATCAGGAATATAGTCTTTGTCCAACATCTCCTCAACCAGGAGCTCTCCTTCTTTTGTTTTACCTTCCCTCATGTAACCAGCAACTAATATGTTGTAGGTTACATCATCAGCATCTAAACCCTTGCTAGAAGCCAACAACCTCAATCTATCAGCTTCAGCAGTGCTTCCCGAATGACTAGCATCTTGAAGGAGACAGTTAAAAGTCACACTATCTAACATGATACCCTCTTTTAGCATCTTGTTGACAAACCTCAGTGCATCTTCTACGTTTCCAGAAGTCCTCAAACCTTCTACCAAAGTACTACAAGCAATGATGCCAGGACTTTTCCCTGTTTTCCACATCTCCTCCACAACCTCTAATGCTCTAATTGCATTTGATCCACTGCAAAGGCTCTCAACAAGATCAGAGCAATCAAACCCATTTGGCAAAACTCTTTTCCTTGATAAATCAATCAACAACTCAGAGGCCCTTAACATTCTCCCTACCTTGCAAAGCCCGTTCACCAAAATCTCACAAGTTACAGTTGAAATTTGACACCCCATATCAATCATCTCATATGCCATGGCAACCCCTTCCTCATAATTTCTCTCCTTAAAGAACCCTCTTATTAAAGTATTGAAACTAACCACATTCGGTTCACAACTCTTCGCTCGCATTTCCTTAAACAGCTCCAAAGCTGAGCCAAAACGATTACTTTTACAATAGCTACTAATCAATATATTGAAAGTAAACACATCAGGCTTAACTCTATCCAGAATAAGCTGATCATACAAGTGCAATGCCTTATCATGCTGACCGTTTTTGACAAACCCATGAATCAAAATATTATAAACAGCAACACTAGGTTTCCCATCAATCAATTTTTTCATAGTATCAAAAGCAAGTGAAGCATCATTCAGTCTCCCAACTCTGCAGTAAGAATTGATGGCGAATCTAAATATAGGTTCAATCCTTGGGCAACAAAAGATCCCATCAGCGCATGGGCACGGTTTAGAGGGCATAATATCAAGGACCACTACTCGGAGGGCATCAAAGCGGTCAGAAACAGCAAGAGTCCTGATCATCCATTCGTAAGTATGATGGTCATGGCGATAAGAATCAATGGTACTGGCCCACTGGAATATATGGAAGTCAAGGTGGGTGAATTTTGGGTGGTAATGCAGCTTGTTCTTGAGGAAGTGGAGGAGAGTTTGCGAGGTTATTGGTGATCTAAGGTGTATCTTGAGGAAGGTTAAGAGCTGGGATTGCGTGGTTGGTGAGGTTAGAGAAAGCGTGGGTAACGGGGTGGGGAAGGCGGCTTCAAGCTGAGGGATCGGAGCTAGGGTTGCAGTGGGTGTTGTTTGTTGAAGGTGCTTCATTTGAGGTGCTATCAACTTCCTCATTGAAGCTCTCATTGTTAACAATGTAATTCTTCCCTTAATATCCTAAGATAATCACCAATTTTTCCAAAAAAAAAAAAAAAAAGGTTCAACCTTCTCATCTTTATTATCAAATTTCATACTTTCAAAACCAATCAAATTTGTTAAAGCAAAACATAATCTCACTGAAATTCAATGTATAAGGACAACTGACATCCATTCATAATCAAATATCATCGCAAACAAGAAATTGTAAACTGAAAATCACAACATAATGAAATTTTGTAATCTCAAAATTAGTTTATGCATCAAGACCCATGATTAAATCGCGTCTACATCATCATGTCCCTAAACACTTTCCATAATATAGAATTAAATATACAAGAACTCGGAATTCCCATTTCAATGATATATAAAAAAACCCAGATTAAATCATTTATCAATATTTTTTAGAGGTGCTTCAATTCAATCAGCTTCCTCAGCAAATTATTTCACTTATATGCTAAAATATCAAATAATCATCAAAATTGAATTCAAAAGAGTAAAGCAATGTAAGAAATTGAGAAAACCCAGTTATTGATTTACCTAAAAGTGAGCGAGCGACTGTCGAATTCGAATTCTGGAAAAGTTTGATCTTCAAAAATTAATCAATGACGCCTGTTTCGGTAAAATTGGAAAACTCGGAACTGTGTTCTACACCAGTGTCGGAGCCGTGATTTCGAGGATGGTAGCGCACCCGTCAACTACAAATTAATGGACAACAAAATAATCTACTCCGTAATATAATTAGATAGGCATAATAATTAGATGATACAACAAAAATTTCTAAAGTAAACTAACACTACATATTTAGGGTCTGTTCACATTTACTGAACTGAGCTGAATCGAGCTAAACTAATTGGAGCCGAACGGAACAAAACCGAGTTGAAATGAATATTTTATAAGAGAGGGAAATTATGAGCTGAACTGAACTGAACTGAAATTCGAATTGTTACAAAGTATATAAGCTAACTAGTGCCTCTATCTCCCTTTGTTTGCTCTATTAGGGGATGAATACTTTTTTTTTTTTGGTTGAAAGGAATTGACTAGAGTGGTGGACTGGTGGGTTGTAATTCTTGTAAAGATATGGTGCTTATAGTTTTAAGTAGTATAGAACCAAACGTAAAACGGTAAAAGATACGAGGCAAACAATGGGTGTGTTTGGTAAAAAGCTTTTTAAAGAGCTTTTAGCTTATTTTGTCCAATTAGATGTTTGACCAATTTAAAAAGCTAATTTGGGTGTTTGATATATAGCTTATTAAAAGAGTTTTTTGGGCTCAAACTCATTATAAGAGCTTTTTAAAATTAGCTTATTGTACAATTAGCTTTTTGTTTCTTAAATACACTAAAACAACTAACAATTAACAACTATTTACCAAACATTTTTGTACAATCAGCTAATCATAATCAGCTAGTCAATCCAGCTACTATAACCAGCTAGTCAAACCAGCTATTATAAGCAGCTAATACAATCAGTTACCAGCTAATTACCAAACAGGGCCATTATGAGACAGAGACACAGAGTAGTACATTACTCATCAATATCAAATGCATGTATGAGTAAATTGTTAATGTCTACGGCTAATCTCATCTCGTGTGAGTGCATTTTTCATATCAATCCCAGCCATTTGGCAAAGTCTGATTTAAATCATTCTTATATCGTTTAGATACAAAATAACTAAGAGTTAGAAAAGTGTGTGGCCGTGTGGGTGTTTTATTTTATTATTTTTTTGTTTGTTTGTTTTTTTGGTCGAGGGTCGTGAACTTTTGAAAGCATTTTTGACAATGCAAGTGATTCACCATTTCCCCCCCCCCCCCCCTGTACAATAAGTTAACTTCAGTTTTCAAAAAGTTTCATTTATATCAGCTACCAAGCCCATGCAGAATTCATACTAGTACATTATTAATATTTAGTTTATACGGAGTAGATTATTAACCTACACTGTAATTTGTAGTTTATAATGCTAGAAGTTTATGAACAAAGTGATTTGTTTGGTTATATAATTTTTTTGTTACGGGTTAGCTTCAAAGTAGCTGTAACATCGACCTTTGCTTTTGAAGGAATGGTGTTACACTTGATATTGAGAACAAGAGAAATGGAAGATGAAGCTATATAGGTCAAGGAATTTATCACATTTCATTATCATAATCCTTGAATGAAACCAATGACTTTATTCAAGGTATTATACATTGATTATCAGTATCAATAACAGAAAAAGGATCTTCATTCTGTGCTAACAAATGCATCTGCTCTAGAGCACACAACAAATCTATAAAACATCATTAAATTTGTGCTAAATCTATATCAGCTATAAACTAGCACTGTAGAGGCAAGGACTGGTTCAAATTTGAATTTGCTGAGACCCAATTAAGCAGCAGCACTAATACATTCAATGGCCTGCTTGCATATTCCGGTCATTGTTGCCTCAGGCCCATACACCTGCAAAATATAAAGAAATTAGCAAAGCAGACGTGTTAAGCTTTTGATTGTTATGAACTATGGGCTCTTTAGGGTTACGATGGACTCATGGTTCAATATTATTACTTTCTTTTTACATCACCCATAAATAAGTAAAGATCAGAACTCTCAGACAAATGTTATCTACTTACAGTAAAATCTTACAGTATGACTTTTAAAGTTTTCAGCTTAAATTCTAACATAGACGGATACTCTATAATTGCAAAGTTAAGGATTACATCATCCAAAGCATTTCAAGGGTATCTCAAAGAACGCAACATAAGAAAGAGCATCATAGGTAACAAATTGATTGTTGAACTTCTGAAAGCAAATAGAATATAATGTACCTCAATAGGAATTCCAATCTCTTCTCCAAGCAGCCGCATTTTAGCCAAACCCTTTTGGTAATTTGGACCTCCTCTCCTCACATAAATGTGCATTCTTGCTGCTTTAAGCTTTGATTCCTGTTAAGCAAAAACCAGCAGATGTGTTTCAGAAACTGTACTGATTCAAAATTCAAGCACTAACCAAAAGGAGTAGTGAAGCAAGTTAACCTTCTCCTTCAGAGCTCTGATTATTCCATTGAAGGTAGCAGCAACATCAGTAAAATTAGCAATACCTCCACCAACTACGAGGGCTCTCTTGCAACCATCAGGATCTGCAGTAGCACACTGCAGAGGTTGTATGATAATTAGTGATGTAAATTTAGGATGAAGGGCGTTAACAAATAAGTTGATGATGATATTCCAAATAGTTATTAGTTATTGGTTAACAATATATCTATCCAACATCTATTATATATATATATATATATATATATATATATATATATATATATATATATATATATATATATATATATATATATATATATATATATATATATATATCCAACATGATGATGGCCTTTCATGCATATGTGGGGAACTTTATGTAGATAAAGGGCTCAGCTTAAGAGCTAAATTAGAGAAATCAACGTACATCAAAAACTACTCTGGCATAAATACAGAAATCAACTTACATCAATTACTACTCTGGCATACTGTAAGACCTCATCTTCATTAGGAGCACCACTATATTCAGCATAGTTCCCAAGCTCAGATGCATAGCCAAGATCCCCAACCTGTAGCAAGGAAAAAATTTAAGCCATGAATAAAACTTATGCAAGATATTTTTAAAGATCAAAATGTCCATTCTTCTGTCCTATTCCATACCGTATCTGCGTAGATCACACTGGCTCCTCCTCCAGCCACCATGGTCCAGATCCTTCCCTTGGGGTTCAAAACTGTGAATTTCAAGGATGCACTTGTCTGCACAACAAGGAAAACATAATACAATAAGATCACCTCATACAACGATAATTTTAGACAATGTAACTACATGTAAAGCCTTGCTAAAATACTTAGGAGCACCATCTGAGAAAGGAAGCTACTTTATACCTTTTCATCTAGACCATGAACAAAGCTCTCTGTTGGGCTCATAACTCTTCCAAATGGCAATGGAAATTCGATATTACCCCACCTGCAGAAGTGTACAAAAAAAGGGCAAGTGTTATTACTTAAGGAAGCTAGGAAGAGCTGAATAAAGGTGATGGAGAAATTTTGTGCAGTTGAAAGAGCGCATACTTCTTGAAATTCTTGAAGGTAGCAGTATCATCTAGCTCGCCTCTCATGTCCAAAGGATAGGGGCTCCCATTGACTAATGTGAAAGGATTCATTTCTAGGAAAGTGAAATCCAGATCTGCATTTATGATATTAATTAACAATTACGCCTTTTCCCCCCACATAATTAGTATCAAGAGCATCAGTAAAAATTGCTTACTAATCAAAAAGAAAAACGAAGATGACATTGTAAGAGGATGGCTGCTTTTTTAATGTTTTTTTGCCACAGAAACCTCAAATGAACATATTGGTTTTCTTGCCCTAATATCAGCTTGTTTGTCTGAGATTAAAACTACTAAAAAAGAGTATGTCCAATTACCTAAAAACAGGGCGAAAATGACTTTGATAAACTCCTCAATAACACTTTTGACCTAAAAGGGAGAGAAAAAATTGTCAGCTATACTAATATAAATTACACAGAAAGTAATATTCTCAACAGATAATTTCCCTTGAAAAGTAGTATAACTTTACTCTGCAGTAAAATATAGATAAAGCAACTATATTATACTTCAAAGGTCATGGGAGTACCTCCAAAGGTAAAGTAGCAACCAGAGGAGCACAGACTTCAGAAGTAAGAGAAACACCAGTGGGAACAAAGATTGTTTTGACCTGGATAGAGAAGAAACCAATGTCTTACAGCTTAAGTGCTTAGTATAAATAACTTTTACTGCAATATGAAATGGGCATCTAGAATGATTTCCATTTTGTGAAATCAAAGTGTCAGGAGTACCTTATCCCAGTTCTCTTCAATCTCAATTCCACCACACTCTGAGAAGCTTATACTGTTCCCCAGTCTTTCTGAGACAATGTTAAGATAAAACTCTTCATTGTGTGGAATGAAAGGCTCAACAATGAAAGTAGTAATAGGTCCTTTACATCCACCCATCTCCACCTGTTATTGTAGCGTTTGCACAATCAGTAACTACTACAATAAAGCAACTTTCTCTAACAAAAGTACTCGTAGCAGTTATTGTCCTGATGATCCATTCAACCTACCTCTTTGCCAAGACGTTCTTTTACGAAAGCAGTAACCTGGGAAAAGTCCAAATTGAGGGCAACTAGACCACTTTTGCCACGCTTCCCAAACAACATGTCAGGCTTCACAACCAACTTTTCAGATGATAGCCATGGCTCATTCTGAACAAGTTCATTCAGGTCGGTTGACTCTGTAATCTAGTCAAAATAAAGACAACTCAGGTCGAATTCAAGTATCATATACAGCAGCATCAATGACATTATTAGAAAGTAACTTCACAAGAAATTCATGCCACATTGAAGATAAAAATCCACAGATAAGGTTGTGCAGTAGTAAACAAATTTAGTAAGTCAATTGAATTTGTAATAGAGCAAATGATTGCATATACATAGGAAAATAAACACATCAGAGTAGATGACATTGAAGCTTTTATGTCAAATTGTCATTTCCGGCAAAAAAAGGATTAGATTCTGAAAAAGAACTCTTATATTGTTCTAGAAAACATACAGATTCATTTAGGACATAGCCAAAAAAAATTTAGCAGAATTCTATTAGTAACATGGTCTCATACTTCGTATTACATTAGCGCAATATATTGAAGATTTCTGAGTAGCAAATGATCATTGGATACTGATTTTTGGGTCAATTAGGATGTAGCCTCTCCATTATTGCAGGATCAATACTGCATATAGTCTAACTATCGTCACCTGTCTAATGAAGCAAGGGTATCGTAAAATACATTTGTATACCGTTGTTGATTAAAGCCTTGTGAATTGAATTATTTACATATACCAAAGAGTCAAAAAACACAACCAAAATGATCACCTACCCTAAATTCTTCCTCAAATCACGTTATAGTTGGCTATTAAGCCAATCAGCCTTCTACTATTCTAAAAGACTATTATCATGGATATGTGAATAGAGACTCGTAGAATCTTCTTATTCGGTCCATGATACATTCTTATTGGAGACTATTATCATAATCCATGTATCTAAACTGAATGTTAACATAAAGATCATATAAAAAGATAGGACAAATTCTAACCAGATCACACATAACTATGATTTCCCACAAGAATCAATCACCAAAGATAGTCAAAGTAAATGTGTAAACAATGTAAAAGTCAATTCGTTGCAACTAAAACATGGATCACCGGCTTCACCGCGAAATCAATTTCGTATTTTTGTTCAGCATATGAGGGTTGAAATCATAATCCCCAATCAGAGTCAAATGATAAACCTAAACAAACAAATCAAAAGAAAAAAAATTGCCCACATTTGGAAAAATCGCCATTAAAACCGAAAATCTACATTGATAAATTACTACATTTTTCTAAAACTAGCAACAGGGTTTTAACATACTATTTCGATCAATCCGAAACGGAGAAAACACAGTTCAATTTCATGACAATGTAGTTCAACAAAACACATTATATTTGCATAATATATGATCCAAATCACATAAAAATAAATTCTGAATTCAAAACCCACTAAATAAAATGAAAAATTAAACTTACTTGAGCTGATCTAATGGGTAGTTCAGAACCAGAAATTCTCTTATAATGCTCCTTAATCAACCTCTTTGAATCGTACTCTCTGATCTTCTTCCTTGCCATTTTCCCCCTTTGTTAAACCTAATTTTCACCCAAAAATCAAACCAACAAAATATCAAAAACCCTAAATTCAAAAACCCAGAAAATCATATCAAACCAACAATAGATCAATAAAATTCAAATTCAAGAATTTCATGAAAACCCAATCTTGTCAATTAATAAAAAAAATTAAAAAAAAATATATATATTACCGTGAAATCAAAATCAGGTAGCTGAAGAGAGAGAAAATGTGAATCTGGGAGATTTAATGGGAAAACTCACAGACAATGGCTGAAGCCTGAATCTTATTTATAACTGCATAAAATTGACTAATTTTACTGAAAATTAATTATTTTTTCCTTTTCTGTAAAATTTAATTATTAATTATATAATAATAATTAATTAAATGGAATTTCGCGGGAAGATTTGTTGCAGTGTACCTACCACTCACCTTATGACCAACAGCTTCATAAAAAGCAATGTTGTCCGTTGATCTTACAGATCGGACGGCTAATAATATCGGAGAATACTACGTATGATTTTATATATATATATATAATTATTAATTGGAAGTAAGAAAATTAATGTTTAGTTGATCGCTCACCAACTTGGAATCTGACGTCAAAGATACGTTAAATCAGAATTGTCGTAATTATAGTAAATATAAAAATTAATCCCATATATTTTCTGATGCATTGCATTTTGGATTTATCTTATCATGTGATTACATAATTACGTTGCTGTAAATAACGTAACCGTATTATTATAAGGATCTTGTTAACGGTCGCCCTTGGACGTTAGAAAAGCAATAATTATATTGGTTGAAATAGTAATAAGTTAAGAATGCATAACAAAATCACGCGTCGTTTGGTGTAATTAATGTTAGTTTTACTCTAATATTTTCACTTTTATTTCTCTTATCTAACGTCCCGGGGGGCGCTCATTAGATTTTGCCTTATTATAATGCTACTCTATATCATTACATGTTTTAATTCATTTGTTAATTATCTTATTATTAAGGTGCGGTCTCTATTCAATTCTTCAAAAAAAAAAATCTCTATTCAATTCTTTTGATGCAATAATATCTTGATTTTACTGATTTCATATATATGCTTTGATTTACCTCTTTTTTTTTTTTTTTTGAAGCATATGCTTTGATTTACTTAGGGCGTGTTCGACGCTAGCTTTTGAGTAGCTTTTAGGTAGCTTTTAGTGGTCTGACTTTGTCAAATCACTACTTAACAAAAAATGTGAGTGTTTGGCAAAGTAGTGGTTAGGGTAGCTTTTAGTGGTGAAAGTAGCTTTTATGAAAAGCTAGAAAGATTAGCTTTTGAAATTAGAGGTAGCTTTTGAGGTAGTTGTTGGAAATTTAATCTATAGTTTTAAAAATAAAATATTGATTTTTATATGTAACAGCTAGTCAACCGCTACTTTACCGAACACTTATATCTAAATTACTTATCTTCGCAGCTAACAGCTTGTTGACAGCTAACAGCCACCTACACAGCTAACAACTACCTCCACAGCTACAGCTACAGCTACCTTCACAGCTATAATTTGCCGAACACGCCCTTAATCTTCGATCATTTTGGAAAAAAAGTATCAAATGACGTGTACTTAGAAATTGTATTAATATTTCATCAAATTGTATTAATGTGTTCTTTTTAGATAAAAACTTTTCATGATCATATTTTATTAGAGAATCAAGATGTAAATGCAAATAAAAAGATGCGGAGTATAACCTTATCTAATTCATTTTAGTGTAGTTCAATGTGATCATTTATAAACTAAGCAAATAAAAATAATTATTTTTGTTTTAAAAATACATAAACTTACTTAATACTTACATAAAATGAACTTTCATAAATATGTAATTTGTACTTAAGAATGTAGCTAAGAATACAACAAAATAGCTTCAAATACAAATTTAGTAGTAATTTAAGGTTCATCATCATTATATTACCATAATTTTTACTTATCTGAACTTTTATTCATTCATCTATAAATATCTTATTTGAATTTATTTTTCTTGAACTTAGATATTTTTAAAACTTGTTAGCTTTTTTTTTTTTTAAAAAAAAAAAAAAACTTGTTAACTCTTAATTTATAGTATAAATTTTGCTTCAAAAAAAAAATGATAGTATAAATTTATGTTCTAATATAAGTGAAAATAATAAGACGAATAAGTAAAGAAATGATGATGATAATTAGCTATTATAAATTATAATAATGCATGTTTGCTATGCTTGTCAATTTGTCATGTGTAATAGATATAGAAATGCATGCATTATTATCTTACATTTGAATGTGCACCTAAATATAGATAAAATACATACTCTCTACATATCTTAGCTCCATGATTTAAGAAAATCATGAAATTATGAAAAGTATATAATATTACTTATAATGTAACGTGATTTGAAGAACCTCCAAAATATGAAAGGGGAAATGTCACTCGTGGGTCGCAAGGTGCCCAAAACTAAAGGAGCTCCCTCGCGCAAAACGTGCAAAAACTCCCTTCTTAACCCTCCCATTCGTTTATTATCTCGTGCGCAATAGTTGATTTTTTATATTTATTGCCATTTAATAAATACCATAATTAGAAATTGTCAAGACAATGTTAGTATATACAAGTAGATTTTTGTCTAAAAAAACGTTAGTATATAGATGTATGAGTAATATACTGTATATAAATCAATGGATTTGAAAATATAAAGTACACTTAGGCTCCGTTCTCTTCACCTTAATTTTGCTGAACTGAAATTATTTTTACTGAACTGAAATTATTTTTGCTGAACTTAAATTATTTTTACTGAACTTAAATTAATTTTACTGAACTGAAATTATTTTTGATGAACTGAAATTATTTTTACTAGTTATCTATTATAATTCTTCTATAAGAAAACTGAATTTTACTGAACTGAACTTATTTTTACTGAACTAAAATTAATTTTACTGAACTGAAATTATTTTTACTTAATATTATTTTTTTAAGGTGAAGAGAACAGGGCCTTAGGAGCTTTCATAAATAATGACTTAGTTTGAATAAAAAAAAATAAAATAATGACTTAGAATAGGAATAACAAATTACTACTCCGTACTTTCCTAAAAAAAAAATTAAAAATTAAAAAATTACTACTCCGTATTATGTAGTTGTTGTTTTCTTGAGTTTGTGCTCTGTACATAAGTAATTGAGAATGTTAATATCTAGGGTTGAGCAAAAATTCCGAGTATTCAGAATTGGAACCGGAACTGGTTAGGAACCAACGGATCCGAAATTGAAATTGGACCCGGTGGTTTCAATTCCGGAAAATAATTTAAGGGTTAGCTTGCAACCGGCGGTTTCAATTCCAATTCTCAATTTTTTGGAACCAAAACCGGTTGGGTACCCGGTTACCCAACATACATTAAACTAAATATATTTAAAAAAAAAAACAAAAAACAAAAATATGTTAATGTAACTAATTAGTCAAATTAAAAAATAATGTTAATATATATATTTTTTTGACGGGACATTAATTCCTAACTTTTAGGATCCGGCTGTACCGATTCCAATTTAGGACCCGATCCAACCAATTCTGGGTCCATATCTTAAAATTTTTATTGGGTACCGGATTTGCTCACCTACGTACATCATCCTACCAGATATTATCCCACCAATTACAATCACAAACGAATCTCCTAAACAAACATTATAATTATGTTTTAAATAAAATATTAAGATTAAAACTTTATAAAGTTATAACTTTGAAAAGAATATATATCTTAGAAAACTAACCATGAAAGAATTAAAGGAATAAGATTAGGCAGGATTTGCAGAGGCCATAACTCTTAGAATAATATAGGGAAATTCTCAATGGTGCTCATCAACTTTTTATTTTTCTCAATGGTGAACAACACAAATTTTAATTATCTTTGGTACTCATGTATTTTTAATATATATTAGCAATAACATTAATGATGTATTTTGGTTAAAACATTTAACTAAGGTTAGTTTTATTATTATTTTATAATAATTAAATGATTTAAAAATTGAAAAAGAAAAAAAAAACCACCACCCACTTCTTCCCCCTGCCACCCCCTACCCTCCCACCACCAATCCCCCTGCTCCCAACCCAACCAGCCCCCCTCCCCGGTGTCGACGTCGGCCGCACTTGCCCAGACCCCCTTCCCGATGTCGTCGCCGCGCTAAACCCCCCTCCCCTATGCCGCAACCTCCAACAAAGCCCGATTAAACCTCAACATCACCATTATCTCCGACGAACACCTCAGAAACGTCAACTGGAAAAACGACAATCTCAAACCCTTAAACAATCAAAGTTGCATTGGCATTAGTCACCAAATCTTTGATTTATTCAATAAACTTCTTCAGAAAACTTCCTTGAACTAATCGTAAATCCAAATTTTTTTGGGAATTTAGGGTTTGAAATAAAATTAAAGTTTCGAAGGGAAGGGATTGGGTGATTGGGTCGCGCGACGAGTTTCGTGGGAGAGAGGATCGGTGGTTGGGTCGCGCGACAAGTTTTGTGGGAGAGGGAGACGCAAAAAGGGGAGAGTTGATGTTGGTGCCGGAGGAGGGTGGTCTGGCACGGCCAACGCCAGGGGGCAGAGTGGTTGGGGCTGACAGGAGACTGGGGCTGTTGGGATTTTTTTTAAAAAAAATAAAATAAATTGTTTTAGAATTTCAAAAAATTACAAAAAAAACTAACCATTGTTAAATAAATTATTAAATTAATTAGTATTGTTACCATTGAATTGATAAAAGGTAATACAAGAGTACCAAAGATAATTAAAATTGTTGTAGTTCACCATTGAGAAAAATAAAAAATTGAAGAGCACCATTGAGAATTTCCCTAGAATATAACTCCAAATTGGGTGATTTTTGTGACTAAGCTCAAAGATTTTTCAAGAGGAACAATGTTTTGTGAATTAGTAAAATGCTAAAAATGAGCATAACTTTAAATATATACGAGCTGATTATTCCACAAAAAAAGGTTAAGAAAAGTAAGAAAAAGTTTAGAGAAAAAAAAATTAAAAGAAAATATGATTATTATAAATATACTTATATGAGAATTATCTAAAATTTAGAACATGTAGGTAAACATTACCAAAATTTACTTTATGAAATTTAAAACATTTGATTTAAGATTTGAATATGTGAATAAAAATTTAGAACACGAGTAAAATTCAAACATATGCTTTAAATTTTATAATATAATGATTAATATGATATAATTATATCAAAAAATCTAAAACATAATCATTTTTATTAAACCGAAAATGATTAATTTTGACTTACACGGTAAAAATATTGTAAAAAGCTAACATATTTCAAAATAATTAATTAAAAACTCATTTCAAAAGATAAAATCACTTTGAAAATCAGAAAAATAATTTTTATACTGAATAGTTTAATAAAATTTGGAATATAATTAGGTAATAATTTATGGCTTTAAAAAAATAATAAATTATAAAATTATACATTAATAAATTAAAATTCAAATATAATTAAATAAGGCTATAAAATCCGAAACTCATAAAAATAATTATATATACTCCAATATTTTGGTGTCTAAATTTGAATTCTTAGTTTGATTATTATATTCAAACAATATAAATTCACTATAATACGTTTTTAAATTAAAATAATTACAAAAGTATGGGGTATTACACCTATTGTGATAGTAAAAAACTGTGTTTTCGTGTGATGAAATATCTATAAAAGCATAATGTCGACAATGTGGATTCAAATAACATAAACAAATTATATAAAAATTATTTATAAATTAACAAGTTATGTGATTATATAGGTTAATGCTAATCAATAAATGTTTAATGAGTAGTTTTCAAAAAAAAAAAAAAAAAAAAGATTAATGAGTACTTAATTGGTTAGATTCATGATTAAAAAAGAAAAAAAAAGTTTTTTGGATTCATATAGAGTTGTCCATGCATGTGTTTGGAATGTTGTATAATTAATAACTATTTCAAAACCAATTATAGTGTAAGTGTCTGATTGTCTGTCATATGTATACTATCTCTTGATATTCTATATATTTTGATTATACTGTTAATGATGGATTGAGATTTTTAATTGTTAGAACTAAATATGAGAATATCTAATATGTTTTGTATGCTAGAAGCTAATGGTTGTGTATTTTTATTTTTATTTTTTATCTTTAATTATATATACTATGAATAATATCATTGCAAAATCCTATTATTGTTACACGTAAATAGAGGATTAATAAGTTATAGAAATCTATAGATCTAAAATTTCTAATTTGTCTCTAACCCGCCTCTCACTAATTGTCAACCACTAATAAAGAGTTTCGAGTATTGACAAGAGTTTGGATATCTTTAAAAATGTCGTGTTTTTTTTTTTTTAACGGATATGTATACAAATAAAATATGGACTGGAGAAAATAGCACGTCGAAAAGGCACACAAGATTTTACAAAACGGATCTTTAAAACTCGTATTGTTATATGGATATTTCAAAAACACTTGATTTTCACTATTCAAAATTATTGAATATTATTCAGTGACATAAGTGTCTCAAAAGTATTCTACACGCCCTGCAACTCTACAAGTATCAACTTAAATAAGTAAATAACTATACCTATATTGCAGTATGATACGTCATTTGAAGTGTCAAATACTTATTAGGACATGTCCATTGAATGACAATGTCTATATGTGTCCAAGCGTTCATTATACTTTCTAGATGATAAATGCATAGCATCATTTTTATCACATTATATATAAAAGGAAATTTTGGAATTTGGTACCTAATTTTTGGGGGTGTTGAATTTTGGTAACCGTTTAAAATTTTATTTTATTTTGGTACCCATCAAAGTTAAAAAAAAAATAGCTTTTGGTACTTCCGTCTATGATCCGTTAAGTTTTCCGTTAGTGGGCCCATTATCTAATTAATTAATAATGTATATTTGTAAAAAAAAAAAAAAAAACCCAGCCACTGCCACCCCTCTTCCATCCCCGTCAGCCACCTTTCCCCCTCCCCTTGCCGGCTGCTGGTGCCCAAACGTTCCCCCGGAGCCGACGACCTCACCCCCTCCCTTTCCCTCGCCAATCTCCCTCCCCTTTCCCACTCTTGGCTGCCCCGAAACCACCCCTTACCCATTTCCCAAAATCAATTTTTTAGGGTTCAATTTATTTTCTCTCTCCTCAAATCATACAATTTTCGGTGGTTTTGTAGGTTGTGTGTGATTTCGATAGTTTGCAGGTTGTAGTGGGTCGCATTTCGTGTGGTTTTGTAGTGGTTTCGACCGGCAGCTTTGGCGTTCATGGTGGTGGTTTAGGTGGCTTTGTGTATTGAAGTGGGTTGCAGTTTGTGCCGAGGTGGAGTAGGTGGAGCTGCGGTGTTGCTGCAATAAAGGGGCAGTGACAAGTGGTTGTTGATGCGGTTGTTGCGGGTTGTATTTGTGGTTGGAGTCAGTGGTGCGTTTGGAGGTGAAGGGGTGGTTTTCGAAGTCGCCGGTAGCCAAGACGGGGAGGGGGACTAACAGTGTAATGGTTGAGGAGGAAGAAGGGGTGGCTGGGAGGTGGCAGGACTTAAGTTGGGCCCCACTAACGGAAAACTTAACTAGAAAACAGACGGAAGTATCAAAAGCTATATTTTTTAGGAAAAATTATTTCTAATACACCAACCTTTGCCCAGTTCTCCCAAAATACACCAACCTTTTGATTATTCTAGAATAAACCAACCTTTATACCCCTTTTTCCCAAAATGAACCCAAATGACTGGTTACCTAAACAACCGGTCATCCCTTTCTCTCTCCTTCCTCCCACCGTTTTCCATCATCTTCAGCCATTACCACCACCCCAAGCTCCACCTCCATTTTATCTTCCCCTTATTTCTTTTGAAGTCACCACTCATCCCACCACCACCTTCACCAAACCGCCCCTAACCCAACTAGCCATCCCCCTTACCCGCCCTCCCTACACAAGCCCTCCCCCACATGAAAGCAACCCCCATTTCAGAATTTTTTTTTTTTGTAAAAAAAAACGACCACTTAGAAATCATCATTAGATCTTTTTTTTTAAAAAAAAAAAAAAAAAATGAGGGTAGAGAGGAGATATGGACAGCAGTGGCAACAAGATTGAAGCTAAGGGCGGTGGTTATGTGGGGTTTTAAGGTTTGTGGTGGTGAGGATGGGGTGGCACACACATGCCTAGGTGGTGGAAGGGGTGGTTTTTAAACGACATGGGTTGTGAGGTTTGTGCTTAGTTAGTTAGTTGTTATGGAGGTTGTGGCTAGAGATTCATGGTGGCTAGATAGACGTGGTGGCTGGAGGTAGGGGTGTTCAAATTCGGGTACCCGAAAATACGGGTTCCTGGAGTTTCGGGTAGTTGGTAATTCGTCCCATGTCCCGACCCGAATATCTCGGGTACCCGAGTTCCGGGTACCCGAATTATTCGGGTCGGGACATAGGGTACCCGAATTTTTTTAAAATAACATGATACTAACTTTATTAATTTTATGTATTTATCCAAAGCTTTCTCCTCAAGCTTATCAAGTTATCATAATCAATATACCCAGTAAGAAAATTCACTTTGTAAGACAAACTCTCAAAGTAAATTGAAGTTACAAGAGATCTTCCCACCAGCAGTATAATATCCTTGATTGGCAAAGATTCTCGATCACATCGATCACATAGTAGCGGTTTCCGGGCATACTCTCTGAGTACGTATTTGTTGGTTAAAGTAGATCCAAGAGCTTCAATGTCGGCAAATGAGGAGAAATTTTCATTCTCGATGAAATTTTCGGAGGATAGAAGGTGGGCGTGGTCGAGAGGAGGGATGGGAAGAGGGGTTGAAGGGTGGGGATAGTAAAGGAGTGGATCTTCCATTAATGGAGGTTGTTGAAGGAGGAGAGAGAAAGAGAGAACCCTAAGAAGAGAGAGAGGCAGGAAAGCGGCTGACGGAGAGAACCCTAACTGGCAAATAATGTCTAAACTCTAAATGGGTTGGGCTTAGTTTGAGAAAGGAGCTTTTTTTTTTTTTCTTTTAACCGGGTAATCGGGTACCAGCTAATTTAAAAATGCGGCTCATGTCCCGACCCGGATAACATGCAATTTTCCCGGGTCGGGTACCCGTCCCGAAAAAACAGTTTTTTCCCTAATTTCCCATCGGGTAGTTATCGGGAAATCGGGTCGGGTCAATCGGGTCGGGTTTTTTTGAACACCCCTAGCTGGAGGTGTGTTTGGTGGTGGTTGGAGGTTCGTGGTGGCTGAAGGTGTTGGTGGTGGTGGCTAGAGGTGTTGTTGTTGGTGGGTAAGTTAAAGGGGAGGTGAAGTGGCCTGGTAATGGAGGAAGGCCATAGAAGGGGAAGGGGAAGAAGAGAGAAAGAAGGATGGTGGGGGCTAGTGGTTCTGCTGAGTGGTGACTATGGTGCTCAGGTGGTAATTGGGGGAAGAGAGAGAGAAAGAAGGTGATGGCTGATTTTTTTAAAAAGGTAAATAAAAAAATTAAAAAAAAAAAAGCAAAAAACCAATCATGAAGTGCCACGTAGCACATGTAACCGGTTGTACCGGATGGGTGACCTGTTAGGTTCATTTTGGGAAGAAGGGGTATAAAGGTTTGTTTATTCTAGAATAATCAAAAGGTTGGTGTATTTTGAGAGAACCGGACAAAGGTTGGTGTATTAGAAGTAATTTTTCCTATTTTTTAAGTTTGCTGGGTACCAAAATAAAATAAAATTTTAAACGGGTACCAAAATTCAAGACCAACCCCACCCCCCCCCCCCCCCCCCCCCCCCCCCCCCCCCCCCCCCCCCCCCCCCCCCCCCCCCCCCCCCCCCCCCCCCCCCCGTTTTTGAGGTACCAATTCCAAAATTTCCTATACAAAATTTATTTTTTCTTATAGAAATTGGGTATAAATGACAAAGCCCATTGTGATACTAGATTTTCAATATATGACAACAAAGTGAAAAATAATTAAGAACCCTCCAACGAATTCAAAATTCTCAATTTCCACCGAGTCTAAAGCATAGTGACTGCCACTTTTGCCACTCTCACAAAATTCCTCATACAAAGTTTAACATGCAATAATTCTGAAACTACTTATCACATCAATAATTTGACTATTATGTAAGTCATCAAGAGTAATAACAATAGAGTAATATAGCTCTTATTAGACTTGCAGACTTCTTCAACAACCAGCTGCGGGTAGTCAATTTCTGGACACTTGAAAACACAAATACACAATAATAACTTTACTAATCAAATGCCCTGAGAAAGGTCATGTGGCTATGAAAGATGGCGCTTCTGAGGTGCTCGTAAATAAGAAATACAAGTCATTGCGAATGTTAAAATAAATTAATCTTGCTGCAATTAGTCTTGATACTACAAAAAAACCTACTTGCTGCAACTAGTCTTGATACTTCAAAAAAAAAAAAAAAAAAAAAAAAAAAAAAAACTGATACTTACAGCCAGTTTTTTAGGGGGGGGGGGGGGGGGATAAAAATCAGCTTTACAGGGAGAGTAAATATGAATCAATGATACTATCAATAATGAAAACCTGACAAGGATGGAGAAATCAGATTTCGAAACTATCCATCTCAAGCGCACAGGCCGATTGGAGGAAAACTGTGTAATCACTCTTTACAGGGTGATATATATTCTTGCACGAAATGGACAGAGCGAATTCTTATCACCTTATACCCTGATAGGACTCAGAAAATGATCTTGAAAGCCATAGGTGCTTTAATTTGACTATCAGAGCAAAGGCTCCAAAGCATGGGATGTGCAACAAACCCACTGCGGCATACCTGTACCACAGAAACATATGTTGATTAGCTCTAACCCAGTAACCCCAACCAATATGATGATGATAAAGAAGAGAAACTGTCATCCAATGCCACAAATGAATATTCAGGGCACTGAACAACTGTCAAAAATAAAATTCACTTAATCAAACTAAACTAAAGAAAAGAGCAGGCATCATTGACAATGATGCAATGAAATTCTAAATTTAGAAGATATCCAAGAATCCACTGCTGAGCTTTCAATTCAGCTGCCTTGTTCTTTTCTAGCATAAAACAAGGTAATAACAACTTGCATAAATGGAAGATTCAAAAAAATGATGCTTGCAAACATTTTACTTAAAATACAAGTATACAACAGATAAGGGAAATGCAGTCAGCTTTGCATAAGCAAAGAGATAATTGAAGGGCAATAAGGCATTATGATATAGGTGGGAGCTAATTACCATATCGGAGCATATGGAGGTGACAAGTCCATGAATGGATAAGGCCACCTACAAAATGAAGAAATAAGTGATTAGAAGGTTGTTCTTTTTTTTTTTTTTTTTTTTTCACATAAATGAATTGTGAAATACACCAGATAAAGGCGACAACTTACTTGAGGGAAACACAAGCATGGATTATCCATTGAACAACAACAAACACTCCAGTCCACAAGATAAAATAGGCAATCCGGAACAAAGGGAACTTCTGAAAGATCAGAATTGGTAATCCAATTAAAGATGGCAACAAATGCATCCAAAGTCTCTCAACCCAAGAAAACAACAAAGCTCTTAATAACAAGGTAGATCTTACCATGCAATTCAAAATTGAGTCCCCAAGAATGAGAACGTTGATAGAATGCAAGCTAACATCAAACTGCATTCAAATTAAGAAAGGCAATCAGAAGACCGGAAAAGAAATCCATGAATACATATTACATATCTGCCTTCAATAATATTGCGTTTAAAACTGTGCAACTACGTACATCAGATAATTGGTTAATTAAAATTCCATACAAAGAATACACTGATTTATTTCCTTACGCTCTGCCTACTTTGTGCTCAATTTCACAACCTTACTTCCTCTTGGTTAATAAAATTCCAATAATTGAGTTTGAGAAGAGCAAACTTCCTCAAGTTTTTCCAATCATTCAACATAATTAGTTATCTTAACTTTTTAATGCTCAATTTTGCAATTTACAATTACTAAAGCCTACAGTGTTTCACTAGGTACTTCTATTTGAGAAAAGAAACTCATACTGTCTGTTCATTTTGCTGAAACCCCTCTTCCCCCCCACCCCCCTAGTCCTACATTCATGATTCATCTATGTTAGTACGTTACTTAATCAACCCTTCAAAAGTATTGGACTAATAAAAACATCAATTTTCTCTAACTATACTTATCCATTTTAGACCTAGCTAGATATGATGAGAAATATCAGATTGTTATTGTAGCATACATCCCCAGAAGGACAGATACATAATTTCAAGACCATGCATGTGGTGCCTGTATCACTGTATGCGACTGCTATGTGAATATACAATTGGCACACCTTTACATATTGCAAAGAATGCAGATATAGACATACAGTAATTAATGAAACAAGATACAGCAGAATCAATAGATTTTGCACTCACAAAAGCAAGTCTATAATCTTTGCCTGTTAGAAATGGGTAAATTAAGAGCCAAAATACAACATCAGTGAGCAGCACAGCACCTGCAGCTACCTGTGTAAAATGTATAAGTGAACAAAAAATTAGCAATGAGCTCCTTATAACTAATGCAGATGCACAATTGTATAGATGCAATCATGCAGATATTTTTTTTGCCCAAAATTGAATACAATAATGTAATCCAATAGTAGAAAAGTCTTCTCCGTATACAACAACCACTATCCAGCACAAATCCCACTTTAAGCAAGGCTTGGGAAGATACAGTTGTACATAGTCTTGCCTCTAAATAATGTGTATTAGTAGAGGAATCGTTCCCAAAAGAATCACATGAATTTCTTTTCTATAGTAGATAAACAGTTAACGTAAAATACAATATTCTTGGTTGAGGGGGGAAAACTATAAGAAAATGATAAAATAGGAAACTGACTAACCTGGTACATGATTTGGAGAAGATAACCCGTACAACCTGCAACGTGGTGAACATGAACTTCTTGAATAATCAAGCTGTTTAACAAAGATGTGTTCGCACTACCTTCGAGCTTTGGAGCAACATTAGATCCTTGCTCTGCATCAATATTCTGGGAAGCAGCCTTGGACTGACAATCTTCACCACGATCACGCCAGCATCCATAAAGAGAGAATGCAGATGCAAACTATAAAGTCAAATCACAAAACCAACATGTAAACATTGGGAGAAGATCAATGCACCTTGAAAGAAGGGCTAATTGCATTCAGAGATATAATAATAAAGGTAAAGAAACAAGAAATAATCTGCCTAAACAAGAAATAAAGTTTCCTTCAAAATTGTTTCTTATGCAGGATTCATGTTATTTTCTACTGGTAATGTGCTCTTACTGCCGTCAAGGCTAAAGAAACCTTCAGTTTAGGAGTACATAAGAAAGTCTTTATGTAGATTTCTCTTTGCTAATAAGCTTTTTGGAAAGGTACTTGCGGTTGTTAGAGTAGAACATACCCCAAAGTATATGGTGGTCAGCGTAAAGGTCCATCTGTTCGTAGAGGAAAAAAAAAAAAAGAGCAATCAGCAGAAAGTATGAAATTCAATACAAAACAAAAGAAAGTCACAACTCACAAGAACTTACTGAGTATAGTAGAAAAAGATTCCAGGTCCTTTAGCAATAGTGTTGCTAACGATCACTGCCAACAGCAAAACAAAAGCAAATAATCTAAAAGCAAGCAGAAAGGCAGGATGAATGCTTTTCAGACATGTTTTCCAAACTTCATCCTTGTATAGAACTCCAACTGGTATAATTCCGCGTTCTCTCCTCTCATTGTCTAATTTCTTTTTGCCTTCATATTTCCATATAAGAAAAGTACTAAACACTGTGATGCCCAAGATATATAAAGCACAAATAAGAAACCTCCAGTTCAACCAATAACTAGGGTCTGTTGTATCAGTAGCCATGGTCTACTTGCCAATTCGTTAACAAGCCTGCATAAGAAGGATCATTACTGTCGTAAGCTCTACATATACTTCATACATCATATCTATTTGCAAATATCTGTTTTAAGACAAGCAGTAAAGTTCACGCAAGAACATAACATTACAAGAGATCGATTACAGAATTGGTCCTATATATAGATTTAACTATAGTAACCTAATGAAACCATAGATTAAACTCCTTCCGTCTCAAAATACATGTCATGTAAACAAGACACACGTTGTCCAAATTTGATAGTTAGTGTCACCAACAGCTCAGAAATAGTACAGTCAATGTTCTGTTCTGACTAATCTGAGTTGAATTTGTTTGTTAATGAGCCAAGCTCGAGCTTAAAATAGTAGTTTGAATGTTTATAGGCTCAAACTCTGCATTTAGCCTGAAAGCTCGTGAAATTAAATAAATTATACGTAGTATATATTTTATGAGATTGTTAAACATATATTTTTAATCTCAAATAATTTCTTAATTAGATACCAGGACTAAACCCACACGATACTACTATAAAGTCGAGTAACAACATTAGCATGTTTCTGCATCGACTGTTGAAACATGCTTAAGCTCAAACTCGGAATATTCTTATCAAGCCTAGCTCGAACATGATTTAAAAGATTAACCTAGACTCTAGAAAGACAAGTGACAAATCACAAATGACAATATTCTTAATTAAGCAAGCTTGAACTCAGAATAATCTTATTAAGCCAAGCTCGAACATGATTTTAAAGTTTAATCTAGAGTAACAAATGACAAAGTTATAGTACATTGGCATTCAAAACAACAAATTACTAAAAATGAAAAGAACAATAAAAACCTCAACCTAAAATTGTGGAGCATTTCTTGTGTAAGACAGATGTATGATAAGACAAGAGTTACTTTTTACGATATAAGGGTAACGTTCATGATTAACTAACAAATTTAGGGACGACTATATTAGAAAATTACAGTACATAACACTTGTCTCATACTAGATTTTGCCAATATTGTCAAAAAAAAAAAAAAAAAAAAAAAAAACAAATAAAAAAAATAATTACGCCCCTAAAAATACGAGTAAATGAATATATTCCAAAATTCTACTGTACTCCGTAAATAAACTAACCAAAACAGCATTAGAATTAAAAGAAATAACAAATTTCACTACAATCAATCATTTTGAGCAAAAGATGATCAAATTAAATTCTGGGTTCTTGAAAAAAATCATAAAATCTCATATAAAAAAAAAAAAAAAAATCAATAGACAAAATAAAAATAAAAATAAAAAAAATCACAAAAATAAGGCTAAAACAAGAAATGAAAAAGTACCTGATTTTGATAACTAATCTGAAAACACCAAATAAAAAGTGGGAATTCAGAGGATTTGAAGGAGAGAGAAAATCGGAGGAAGATGAACAAGAAAAGTTAAGTGGATTGTTGGCAGTAACAAACAGTCTATTACACATTCACACCCCAAAATTCCCCCGCAATTTTTTTTTTTTTTTTTTTTGGGTGATATTTTGGGGAGGAAAGAGAGAGAAAAAAGGCAAATGAAAATAAGCCAATGAAGGAGCCGTGGGTCGATTTTTGCAGCGTCTAAAAAGTTCACGTAATATCGACTTTTTTTTGGTTTCTAGTGTGTCACAGAATCTTTGTATAACACGTGGAATTTATCATGAGGTGTAAATTATTGGTGTACATTAAATTAATAACTAACAAGAGTGTTTATTGTTTATTTTAGGATTTTTTTTTGTAAAACACTACCTTTTATAATCCATTTTTTGCGAAAAACTACTTCGAAAACAAAATGTTGTAATTAACTACCTTATAAAACCCAAAATGTTGTAATTGACTACCTTCCACCAAAAAGTCAAGTTTGACTTTATTTTCTCGGCGTTGACCAGGTCACGTGACCCTTAATGACATAATTTTCCCCATTTTTCCCCAAATTCTCCCTCTCTCTCTTTCGAAAACCCTCTGTTCTTCATTTATTCTACTATCTCCTCATTACAACTTGGCCAACTACAATGATTAAACCTAAATTGCAGAAGCTCTGAGCAAAATTAATGGCGGATTCAACTTTGGCATTGAATACTTAGCATCAATTAACTTGTTTCAGTAAGTTTGAAGTTTGTTCTTTCATTTTCAAGTACAAAATACCCATTGTTCAATGGGTATTCCACACTTGCACTTGCCGTTGGATGGTGAAGCCCTTCGCACCTGCATTCACAAATACCAACAACGATTACAAAAAATCGAAAATCCTAAAACAAAGAACACGAAAATTATAGGATCAGCAATTGAATAGGGAATTCAGCGAAAACAATCAAAAGCACAAAACTAGAACGAATTCTGGTTTAATTACCCAATTTGAAGAGGAAATTGATTAGAACAAGGGAGATTCGAATTGAAATTAGGGATTTGGGGGACTAAAACAAGTGAATTGGTGAACATGAGGGAGAATTTGGGGGGAAAGGGGGAAATATATGTCATTAAGGGTCACGTGAAGGTCATAGGTAGTTTCTCGCAAAAAATGGATTATAAAAGGTAGTTTTTTTACAAAAAATCCTTTATTTTATTGTAAAATACGGTCTGGGTCACCCGATGTGGTTTGTGATTTGAAAACTGCGGTGTCGTTTTTGAAAATTATCGGTCCGCGATTTGCGGTTTGGTGTGTTTTTTAAAAGAAATTAGACAAAATTGCACTTTGATGCGGTTTAGATCGTCAAACACTCAAACTGCAAACTGTTAAACCATTTCTAATAACTTATAAATACTACCTCGGTTAACTTTTATTTACAACTTTGGGGTATTATTTGTGAGACATAAAATATTCCAAAGTTGCAAATAAAAGTTAACGGAGGTAGTATGATGTAATTTCTGACTATTATATAAATAAAGGTTTTAAAAAAGAGTTTAATATTGGAATTATAAATTAATAATCACAAAATAAAATAAATTTTTTTTTTCTAAAAAAATTATAATTTTTAAACAATGTGGTTAAATCGCAAATTGCACTTGCAACAAAACACAACCCTAATTTAATTCTGGGACGCTTACATGTGTTGTTTAGGAAGTTTAAACTTCAACATCTATCAAAGAAAGACTTCAATTTTAATTGTACATTTTGCTGATTTTGGTTCATTTGATCATTCGAGAAAGAGCAAGGTTGAGTGAATACTAAATAGCAAGTCAATTAAATAACTTTGATTGAATTATGGACATTGTACAACCAATTACTCATATTTTACAGATAAGTCAAACTTCGTAAATTATTTGTTGGAGAACAAGGTTGAGACTGTGAGCATGTGATCAAACATTTTATCTCATATATTTGCTCAAAATCAAGTCCCAAAATCTCAAAATCCAAACCCAAATCCCAAAATCCGAGCCTCAACATTAAGATTACTAAGCAGAATTTTAAAAGATAGCAACTTCAAAAATTAACAGTAGAGAAGGCCGCGGCCCAGCTTTTACTTGGGAGTAATATCTATAGAACAAGCAATTTAAATAAACTTCTGTATTACTTGTTAATTTCTTTTGGTTTAGAAGTTAATCCACCAACAGTAATTATCATAATTAGTAGTCTTTTCATTCATTATTTACAAATGGTTGTTTATAACCCAGTCTATGCACAAGATATAAGAGGACACTTACATTGGTATCAGATTTAGTGTAAAAATTGTAATCCCCACATAATTATTGATTTTTCCGATGCAATCTCTCTGCTATCAGATCAACTGGTAACGAGCCTAAAGGGCCAGGTGATTCTGCCCCCTCAAACAGGTCATCTCCATAATCTTCAAACTCGTCGTCTTCATCATTGGAGTAATCATTAAATTCTTCATCGTCATTGAAGACCTCATCTTTGGCTTCCAAAGTTGATAATTCACCCTCACCTGCATGGACTAGAGCAGGATATGAATGCTCAATTGCTTGTGTCATCCTATCGAATTCCTCCACCCTTTCTAAAAGAGCATCAGGACCCAGATCAGTCTCGTCGAGTAAAACTGCCTTATTTGACTCTATTGCACGTTTCCATAGTGACATCATTCTTGGGCTTGAGATTACAGTTTTAGGTTTGCCTGATTTTCCTGAGCATGAATAGAAACAGGAATATTGGTCAGTAAGTGCTTCAGATTTGACAAACACTAGAACACAGCTCAACTATAGACGCCTAGGAAAGATCTCTAAGGACTCTAACTAAACACAGCACTTGGGTGTAATTCATTTTTGTTGCCTTGTTGCCTACTTTGAGGCATCCAGCATCTATATTTTAACTTAATAAATCTATGTTAATTGGACACTGATAACTTGATAAGTATGTCAGACATGTGTATGTGTCCAAGTGTCAGCTAGCTATGTGATGAAAAGTACCCTTGTTAATCGTCTAAAATGCAGTGTGAAGTGTCCATACCCATGTTGGAGTGTGAGGATCCGACATGCACACTTGTGGTGATTTGAAAAGTCGATCAACATAAAATACAATCAAAATGATGGTAGTCTTAATCATACATACCTGAAGCACCAAAACCATTTACAGTAGCATCCAGGGTCTGCAAGGCTGTTGGAGTGTCCGGGTACATAGATTTCCAGTCGTGTCCCCTCCACATTAGTATCTGTTCATCATCAAAAGAAAGCAACACACAGGGAACCAACTCCTGTTGCACACACGGGAAGAATGTCACTCTCTGCCACTTTGCAGTTGATTTCATGATTTCATGTTTGCAATACAATATGGCCAAGTTCCGTCTTTTAATAATTGAGGACACATATATAGAGCCAATGACGCATGAAAATAAATCAGATACTGCCTAGTCCATTTTACTAGCTATCAACCATTGTAAAGAGCTAAAGCAATAGAGAATCTTACATTATCAAATTATGAATGCACAGTCAATTGAAGCCAGCCAGCATTATCATTGTTTTAGCAATAAAATTACACAGCGAGTAATTGACTGATAGAAGATGTCAGGACCAAAACAAGAAGGAACCTTTCTAAGCCTAAGTGAGTGGATAAAAGGGTTTTGAATAGATATGACAAGGGTTTAGGTCAATAGGATGCCTATGCATCTATAGCAGGAAAAAAAGTGATCATATTTGTAATTGAGAGGGAAAACTGCCTGCCTGATTGCCCGTTCCAGCCTCAATGTAAGGTTCATATTTGAAAGCAAGCCTTTTGTTTACTTGGACAGTTGAAAAATTTACAAAACAAATGACAACTAAATTGCAAGTTTTGGTTAGAAATTGCATTGACTAATATGTGACACCTGAATAAATATCATCTCTAGGACTTAAGAAAAAGAGGACATTAACAGTAGATCCGAACTGTAGGCATAAGTTTTCATGATCAATCCCTAATTTGAGATAGAAAAGAAGGGGTGGGGGTGGGTTTGGCAGTCCAGTCCCAATAGAATCTGACCATCTCCCTTCTGTTGCGGCAACAGCAAAGCTGTGATGTAATCTGTCTATACTAGTATACTACACTTGGTTCATATGAAGAAATTAGCTCCTTCGTCTTGCAAGTCTTATAAGGCTCAAAATTTCTTATTTGTAGTTATTGAACAGCAAGTGGTACTAAGTTAGCCCTTCAAGTTATAAGTCAGCCTTAATTCTACATTAGAGAACAAAATCCTCTTAGCCTCTCTAAATCAATTTAACACCAGCAGTACTTCCTGTATTACAGCAAGCTATAACTTCAATGCAAAATTGGAAACTTTCAGCACTGCATTGCATAAAAGGAACTAACCCTTCACTGGAAAAGGAATTCACACATTCCAGGACTAACAAACATAAACCAAATGGGCAGGAGTAACTACAGGAAACCAGAACAAGAGGTGGTATTGAGAGGTAATAAAGATTTATGAAGAAAACACATACTCCACTGGGGGTTTAGTTACTCTTATCCATTTACTTTAGAGAGTAAAAAAATGAGACCAGGAAACCGTAGCAATGGATTATAATGTTGACCAGCTTACTAGTGTAAGCGAAATCGTAAACTAAATGTGGCCACACTATAAGGAAGCTGTATACACACCATCAGTTTTGCCCCAATCTTCTTGTAGTCACTGGGTTCTAGTCCTCGGCAATCAACCTTAACAAGTTCACTTCCTTCAAAAGCTTCTCTCACTTCATTGACAAGGTTATTGTAGACTCCATTCTTTGCTGCAGCATAAGAAAGATATTTAGACACGCTACATTACACAAAACAAACTAAGATGATCCAAAGGCGATGGTAAATGAGCTTGGCTAAATGCAACAGGTGAAACTGCTCCCTCTTTTATATTCTGTAGTCCATCCAAACCTTTTGTAATAACTAGATAATAAAAATTAAATTATAAAATTAAAACTGCAGCACTACAACAGGGATTGTTAAAATTTGCAGTCAACACAAAAATTCACCGAATAGCCAAAGTATTTGACACATGAAACATGGGAGTAGACCATATTAAGAATAGCAGAAATCCAGAAAGCATGAGGCAAATATCAGGATAAATGAGCTCAAAAAAAAAAAAAAAAAAAAAACACGCCTGAAGCTAAACAAGTTGTTTACCAGACATCATTGTCTAGACAGCAGAACCTAACAATAAAATGAAACTGAACCAAAGGTTGATTCATACATTGCCATTGGGTGTTCTACATCAAAAAGTAGTGGGCTAAAGTATATTTACAAAGACATTATAGATTTGTAGAATAGACAAGGACAGGGTAACCACAAATAATCACCATTTTGTATGCAGCAAACCAGGCAGATTAACAATGGGGTCACAGAACCAAGAAAAACTAAAAGCATGAATTATGACACGAGATATTAAGTGAGCCAAATACATGGACTCAATAGTGGGTACAGGAACGATAAAGAGGTGAAGACTAGATAGTGAAGAATGAATAAACTATGTGATGTCGTGTCTCTTTAAGTATCAAGTCCCAAACATCAAAAGCGTCAAGATAAGAAGCAAATTAACTACAAATTAGATCAACAGTATGCAGAATCAAACATTACCTAGTTTACATATTGCCAGAAGGTTTTTTCCTTTTCGTCTAAACTCATCAGCCTCCTTTTTTGTCAAGCCTCCAGGAGCATCTTGAATAAGTTTCGGATAAACTGGGGTAGCTGGCTTCCAAAGCATTAAAGGGTATTGTGGGCGAGTGCGATAGTTATAATTCCGTCCACGAAACAGGTAAACTACACCACCGGCGCGATGTATAATCTTACCCCCTGTTCTCTCCTAACATTGTTAAGAACAGTCTGAGCATCAAGAAAATAAACTCATCTCAAACTGATTGCAACAGATACCTCGGTAACGATGCAAAAACGAACATCTAGTACAGAGACTGTCCAAACTTTGGAATAAACTATTAGAAGATTTAGAACCTTAACTGATCATCTTAAAGTCAACATACTCAACAATCCAGAATGTTGTAACTCTTGTAAGCTAATCATACAATATCTAACATTAAATGAATATCATATGCTTATAGACCATAGCCTATCCACTTCATATAATAATGTAATGGTCTCCATGCCTCCCCCTCTTGTTTGTTCTTTACAAGATGTTCATGCATGTATAATCCCATACTGCAAATCCTGATACTATCAACAGATACAAAAACTATGTACATAAATGTATCAATTCAATTCAGTAGAAGCCTAAATAAGGTATATATGACGGTTAAAGCAAGATATTTTTATGAGGACAAGTTGTTTCCTAACTCAAAAGAGGATAAGGTTGCAATTTTCAGCAGTATGATAAAATTAGAGATAGCAAGAAAAACATACAAAATTTAAGGATACAATTCATTAACTCAATTTAAATACAATGGATACCCAATATTGAAGTGGGGACATGGAGTTTCTAAGAACAAACCTCAAGACATTTGCAAACATTATCCATGTCAACAGTTGGGACACCTTTGCATTTCACTTTACAGACTCGCCGTCTCTTCCAATGAGTATGTACCAACTCCAACATATTGTGTGTCAATCCATCTCTTCCTAAAACAAGATTATACTTTAAAGTTTAGACAATTACCACTGATGAGCAATATTTCATCAAAAATAACACTATATCTAGTCTACCTTAAAAGTTTTAAAGTGTCACTAACAGCAACCCAACTGGCATCATACCCATTTCCTGACAAACCCAATTCAAATATGCCATATCTCCTCATTCACCACAGAATGCAACATTCTTCTTTACTTCCAACTATTAACTTAAAATAAAATGGTTTAAACCCTATCATTCTAATTCGATTAACCGTCAAAGATTACCATACAATTAATTCATCACTAATAAAATTCCATGTACCCCCCAAAATAAAACTCTCTCACCTCCAAAGTTATCATAAATTCAAGAGTAACATCCACCTAAGAACCAATTTTTCAATAACCCACATAAAAACTTACCAGTTCATCAGGTAAAATCAAGAAATATTCTCATTGTAGTAAGATAAAAGGAAAACAACAAATTAATTATATCATACAAATGCATAAATCAATAACCCACATAAAATTTAAGCAATAATCAGATAAAATCAAAGGAAATGGGGCATTAAATTTTCTGAATTACCAAGATTAACCTGACGATTATCCTTAAGAAGAGGTTGAACAAGAGCTTTTTTCTCAGCCCTAGACAAGGGTTCCCCAATAATCTCATTTCTACTCATCACTTCCTTAGGAAAATCCCCAAATTTATAAGGACCAGGCATATCAACCCTCTTAACACCCTTCATCCCAGGAGGAGGAGGATTAAAAGAATCAAACAAAGGAATCTTCTTCTTCAATAATTTCTCAGCTTTTGATTTCAATGGCGCTTTACCAGTCCAAGGGCGCGGCATTGATGGTGGAGCAAATGGCAAAAAAGGCGGTTCTCTAATCGCCAAAGGTTTCGCCTTTGGGGTTTCGGAATAGCTGAATTTGTACTCAAATGGAGCTCCAGGAAGATGGTAAGAAACCCCGGAATCCCCAATTACAACAGCTCTATCAATACCATTGTCATCATCAATGTTTTCGGTATCGGTATCGGGTTCGGGGGAAGGAGGGGGGAGGATTATTGGGGTGGGGGATGAAATGGGTTTGAAGAATTTGGTTTTGTTGTGGGGGATTTTGGTGAAAGCAGGGTGATTTTTGGGTTTTGATTGGGTTTTTGGGAAATGGGGTTTTTGCTTTGGAGGGTATTTTGGGATTGTAATTGGTGGGGAGAATGATGGCGGTGGTTGTGCGGTGGTTGGTGCGGTGGTTGGAAGAGGGGAGAAAGGGTTGTGGTTGGGAAGTGAAGCTAAGATTGCCATTGAAGAATGAAGATAGAAGTGGTTTGTTTGCTACTGAGGATATTTTTAGCGCCTTTTTTGTGGATTTGGGTAAGAGGAAAGTGGTTTATAAGTTTTGGGGTTTGTAATGTAATAATGTTGGGCTATTGTCCTAAACTTTTGGGTTTTTTTGTCCCCTTTATTTTGAATTGGGGGGATTCTAGAATTGTTTTACGGTTTCTTATGGCGATTTATGTTAGCCAACCGTTTGTTGTAGTTGTTACTTTTGTTGTCTTACTATAATCTTGGAATCTCGCATTGGCAAACTAGAGATATTGAAAGTAGGGGGAGGATAATATGGATTTTCAAACCTCAATGGTCTAATTGGGATTGAACTTGCATTCTAAAGGTTAGACAGTATGATCTTTACTACAGGTATTACCGTATTAGTAATTGGGCGTTATGATACCTTTCGGTACATGATGTGTATGGGATTATTTAATATACTTGGTGACTTTTTCGGGTATATTATTTGAGTAATTTGTGTTCGCTAACTCGCTAAGGAGGTTTGTGGTGCATTGAACCTATCATATAACTATAAACCATGCATAGTGTTTCTTTGTTTGTTTATATATTATCTCTCTTGTTAGATACATTTGTGGTCAGTGATAAAGTTGATTGCAAACTAACAAAGCTACAATGCTAGTAGATCTGTAGATGCAATTGTTTGTAAAAAAAAAGGCCAAACTTGATCTAGTAAAAGGAGAGCATCTTTGAACCATGAGGTTGGAGGTTTTAAACCCACTAGTTAGAGACAATTTGAGGGAAGGAGGTTCCCTTACATTCCCTCACTCTCTTAAATTGTCTAGTCCGCCAACTTAGACCGAGTTGACCAGTGAGGGATGGAGAACTGGCTCGGCAAAACTTTTTTTTTTTTTTTTTTTTTTTTTTTTTTTTTTTTTTAATCTTATATACCAAAAAGGTGACAAAATAATGAGAAACGATTTAATGATGTGACCAGAAAATACATAAACTTCCAAAAAATTGTCTCACACGAGATGCACGTGCAACAATAGACTTGGTTTTGCCTAGCAAAAATTGTAGGTAGTTGAAAATTAAATTTGGGGTAAATTTCAAAAATAGATAATAGGAAGAAACAGAACGAAAAAGAGTAAAAATAGAAGGTAAAAAAACAACTTGGGCGAATGGCTAATACCAGTAATAGATAAACTTCTTGCAATTTCTTCATTCATAAAAAAAAAAAAAAAAAAAAAAAAAAAAAAAAAAAAAGAGGTAACCTACAAAACTATCTCCAAATTTAATTAATTAAACCAAAAATTTAAGAACAAAAGCAAAAGTGTTTGTATCCGTGTCGTCATCACATTATCAACACTTTGACACCACCACATATTTTGCACCACAAAATCTTATATGTGGCTGGCCACACGGTGTGGCTAGCCACTATAGAGGTTACTTTGCTAGTGTAATGAGGGTTACTTGATCGGTGTTAAAGGGATCAATAGAACATGCAATGGATACTAAATATACAATCACCTTTTGCAAAGAGATGGAGAACGACGACCTACAATAGTCCACGACAACCTAACATCTAATTGAATATACGAACCTTATTATTATTCTCTTCTTTTCGTTGTCTTTCGCCACATTTCCAGCCAACTACAGAATTTGTTCATTCACCAATACTCAAGATGGCCTTACTGATTTAGGGCTTAATTACGTGGATTTAAAAAGGTCCAAGCTCTTCAAATACCTCATAGGGCAAAATGATATGCAAGTATTGTTTGTTAATAACAACCTAAACAAGTTATCGACATTATATAATCATTGTTCAATTGCATATGCTTCAATGCTCCATAAAAAATGCTAAAAGATCTTAGTAGTTCTCCTAACCCAAAGACCCTACACTCCGAAGATGAGACCCTATTCATTGATAAAAAGACCCTACTCTTAGTCAAGGTAACCGTACTCTCATGAAGGCCCTGTTTGGTTTGATGTAAAAGGTTTTCATGAAAAATGAATTTTCCATTTTTCCCCATTTTTCTTTGTTTGGTTTGTTAAGGGGTGGAAAACAATTTTTCTAAGGGTGGAAAATTCCATCCTTAATGATGGAAAACATTTTCCTTCCCAAAACAAGGGAAGCCACATTTTCCTTTCTCCTCCTTACCTCTTTTTTTACTTCCCTCTCATTCATCGTTACATTTCCACTCTTATTTTTTATTTTTCTTGTATGCAACCAAACAAAGGAAAACTAATTTGCAATTGTGTTTTTCCTTGAAAATATGTTTTCCATGAAAACCAATTTTCAATTGAAAATGTTTTACATTAAACCAAACGGGGCCTAAATGAGACTCAGATTTTCAAGAATATGGGGATGATTTGGTATAGCTTGTTTATGGTTGGAAAATAGGTATTTTGTTCGTCATAGCCGTTGCATTAGCCACTTGCTCTTGAGGATTCCGAACTGAAAATCTCTTGATGAGAAACTGTAGGCCAAATGTATTTCCAATAATGCGTGGTTGTTGCACCCGGTTGCACTTCCAACCAATGTTGGTCTATCTAAAATTCACAACTAGACCAATTCTCTTCCTTTTGTTGTCGATCTTTTGCCGCGTTTCCAACCAACTACAGAGCTTGTTCATTCACCAATACTCAAAATGGCCTAACTGGTTTAAGGCTTATTTACGTGGATTTAAAAATCTCTAAGTTTTTCAAATACCTCATAAGGCAAAATAATGAGAAAAGAACAAATTATGTGTCCACAAAATACTAGTCCAAAAAATTGTCTCACGTGAGATGCACGTGCAATGATAGACTTGTTTTTTCCTAGCAAAAATAGAAGGTGGTTGGGAATTAAATTTGGGGTAAATTTCAAAAATAGATAATAGAAAGAAACACAAAGAACAAGACATAAAACAAGGTAAAAATAGAAGGTTAAAAATCAGCATGTTTTAAGTTTTCAACTCATTCATAGACTATGGTCAATTATGCAGGCATAACCGTATAAGTATAATATTTCTTTGTTCCATGTAAAGACAAATCCTAAGATACCTCCTTTCTATTTTTGTACACATTTCTAGAAACTTCATCCCCCACTAAAAAAGGTAAAAAATCATCTCACTAAACCCTAATTTAGAAATAATGACACAAAGATATAGGAGGCAGAAAACAACACTTAACAAAATAAGACATTGGTCCCATTTTCCCTTTAATTTCCTACCATCAAACCAACAACATTTTGGAAATCTCTCTTTTTTATGTGATGCCTACCAAGTGTGTGTCAATGTTTGGAAGTAAGTGTGTGACTTGAATTCAATGCATTTATCAGAACTCTAAGTGAGGTCAAAATTCCCATTTCGAGAGTACGTGTACTTGCTTTTCAATCTAAGCAAGACTTCCAAAAATTTATGTGTTAGTTGAGTAAGAAATCTATGAATATAATGAAGTTCTCCAATAATTTGGTGTAATGGTTAGGAATGCAAGGCCGATCATTAATGTTACCTATGATGATTATTTATAATAATTCTAGAAAAATTATATATTTTGATGAGTAACAATATAATCTTACGCACGGATCTAGATTTCTTGAAATAGATCCTCCCCTCCTCCTTTTTCATAAGTCATCCAAGTATACTGTTATCCCCTCTTTTTAGAGGGTTTGTACCTAGCTTTAATGTTCAAATGTTCAATGACATATATAATAACTAATTTGCTGGTATAGCTTGGCATTTTACATGTCAAAGACTAATCGACTAGAGTCATTTCTTCATTAATAGGACAAGTTTTTGCTTGTTGAATGTGGAACATTGATCAACCACTATCATTGCGAGTCTATTTTGGACATTCAGATCAGGGACATACAATCATATTAAATAAGGCACATTTATGTATCAATATATGTACCAATTAAATTTGCGATGCTAGTGATTAAACTAGCTAGAGTATAAAAGGCCTCTCAAATAATCGATTGAGATTTTTGTGGTTCTTTGTGGTTCAAAGAAGTGTATGTGTATGTACATGTCCAAATGATGAAAGGATGAAAGTTCGATGATCCTTATCAATTAATAATCCGCTCCTCTTATTAATTACATCAACTAACCAAAAGGAAAGTTAGATTGCCTATAGATACAATCTAACAAAAATTTGATAAAAGCTACCATATACATATAAGAATTATCACTAACAATTCACTGTCCTCCCTAGCTAAATTCTAAAAACACAAATTTTGGTCATATAATAAATATTATGAAGGACTCATTTATATCCTAGGAATAAATTAAATTAATATGCATTATTAATTAGCTACATAGATACTGTTATGTTATAAGTCTTATAACACATGACTCGCTTAAATGAAGTCTGTTGTTTTTTCTATATATATTATGCATATACTTGCTCCTACTCTTAGAACCCTAAAAACCTACAATTGCACAATTACATCCAACCCCATTTTCTCTCTCTAAATTCTTGGCCTTCATCAAGAATAATGGCAACCCTTAATCGTTTATTTGATACTCAAGAACAAATTTGCTACGTCCAATGCAGTTTTTGTACCACCATCTTACTGGTAATCTTATGTTTTAATAATGTTACTACGTACCAATCTTTTTGTATACATGCGTGATTAATTACTCCCTCTATCTATCCTGAATAAAGATATTGTGACGTCTGTTGATAGTATAATTTGAACTACCAATGTAACAATGTACTCAACCTGATTATCAGGTCCGGATTAGTTTGTATATCTGTGTTTTAATTATTATTTTTTTCTTTTTTATCGTTTTGTGAAGGTGAGTGTGCCATATAGTAGTATGACAATGGTGGTGACAGTGAGGTGTGGTCATTGCACTGGTCTTCTCTCAGTCAACATGTTGAAAGCCTCCTTTGTTCCTCTCCATCTTTTTTCTGCCCTTAACCAGGATCAGGTAATACTAATTAAGTTTACATGATTAATTCTTCCTATATAGTTATCTTAATAACCACATTTTTTAAAAATGTTTTTACCTTTTATTTACCATTCTTATATAATTTAATCCGCTTTTATTTCCTTTTGTCATAAATAACAATGGAAATTTGTCCTTGCTAAAAGAAATCATAAAATGTACATTATTTAATTATTAGTAATATATATTATACAATACTACTGAATTAACCTGATATCTTGGATATTTGTTATTAAGAGACCTCAATATTTGTACACAACAAAATTATGAATAATTGTAATCTAAAGTTTATTTTGAACACTTTAACCTAGCTTATTGAACTTAACTATTAATTTAGAAATGCTTGTTTTATTTATATAAAGAAAAAGTTTATACGTATCATGATTTAATTTTACATAGGTGAATTTTAAGCATCAAGAGGAAGTGGATACATCAAAGGCGCATATGGACAGGCATAGTACTACTTTGTCCATGTTACCCTCTTCAGAAGAAGATAATGACGATGAGGAGGAGGATGAAGAAGAGGATGAAGATAACATTGCGATTGAACAAATTGTTAATAAACGTATACACTTCAAATTTGATGTTCAATTATATGTTTTTGAATTTTTTCACTTTAGTATCATGACCTAACGTGTTCACAATATACAAAAAATGTTGTTGTTTTAATTAAATGGCAGCTCCAGAGAAGAAAAGAAGGGCACCATCAGCTTATAACAAATTCATCAAGTACGTACGTAAATTTGACATTATTATTTATCCATAATTTTTCATTCAAGCATCTAGTAATTAATAATATACAATGTATAGAAAAATAAATAAATAAATATATAACAAAACCTTACTAATTTACATGTGTATTTTGTATTATAGAGAAGAAATCAGGAGGTTGAAGGCTAGGAATCCTAACATGACTCATAAGGAAGCCTTTAGCACTGCTGCTAAAAATGTAAGCTTAAATTTGTCACCTTTTTTATTTGATTTATAATTTTATGATAAAATGTACAAATTAAAATTTTAAATGTCTATAGTACTTTAATTTGATTTTTTTTTTCTTTGTTAATAATTTTGCAGTGGGCTCATTTCCCGTCGGTCCAACATGAAGTTGATGAAGATAATGGTAGCTATGAGAACAGCATGACACAAAACTTAGACGACGAAGATGAAGCAAATTGATCGAGTTTGTTCTTTTTTCGTATTAACCGATCTTCTCTAGGGTTAAGTTCTTAGCAACTAATTTAAGACTGAAAATGGGAGCGTCTCAGTTTGATCGATCTAGAGGTTTTATGCTTATGGTAGTATTTTAGCCCCGTGTGTGTATGTACAAGTTCTATTTAAGTGCTATTGTGTTTGATGAACGAACTATTAATGCATTAATAAAATAGTAGTACTATTATTGTACTGTTTTATGATAAATTCATTAAAATTAATTAATTTATGATCTAATAAACTTAGAATTTCCTTCTCTGAATAATCTCACGTTGAAAATATTCTGGCATATGCATGTCGGACATTGTAGCTCTTTATTGATTGAATTGTAGCATTATTAGCATGCATTTCTATAAGTGTACGTAAGCTAATTTTCATGTTAAATAATTTATGGGACTATAAGATACAATTTCATACATTCTTCAACTATGAGAATGTCTCTATTATAAATTCTTCAATAAATTAATTGAACACTTGGATGAGTCGTCTAATGTTATGGACAATAAATTCTGATTAATAACTACCATACCCCAATATCGGCAATTTGGATCATAGATCCTCACACCCATATGTGTATATTACTGTGTAAGTCAAAATATTTATTTTGTTGTGCGAATGGATCACAAGAACAATTTAGATTACTAATAATATATCTGTAGTAGGAGAATTTGAACATGTAACCTATCGTACACAACCCTGATTCATAACCACTAGGTTATGGCATCATCATTGGTTTTATGTCAAAGTTATATTATGGACGTATGAATTTATAAGTTATAACAATATATATAAATTCCTTAAGCAATTGAATTCCTAGATTTTTAACTCATCAATAAAATGAAACCAACTTTTTTTAATAAGAATTTTAGTCATTTTGTTGGTGTGGGATGAAAAGAACTAAGAAATCATTGGTTGGTTTTCAATTCAGGCCAAAATGTCAAATTAGGTTTATTTCTCTACATTATACAAGTACCCTTAGCTTGTTAGGTGACTAACAATTAGCCGAGTTAGGCAAACAGCCTCACAAATCATACAGGTGTATACTCTTATTGGACTCTGTAGTACTCTGTGACCTGTCTTAAGGGTTATTTTATTTAGAATTACATGTATATTGACGTCCTTCTTGGATTCCTATCAAGTCATAATCAAAGTTTTGTAAACATCACATTTCATTATTTATGGCACTTACTATATATGATGAGAGTATTTCTTAAAATAAAGTGAAAAACTTAGCTTGATCAAGTTGTACGTACAATTTTTAAGGTAAAAAATGAGAAAACTGACACATGAAAATGGCATTTCTGTTGGTAAAGGTTTTCAGGTCCATTTAGAAGGCAAAAGATTCAGTGAAAGAAAGCCCTCAAAGCTAAGCTAAGCTAGTTGCATTCAATGATCTTATGCAGAGACAACCTCAAAATTGATCGAGACATCTCCACCTTATAACTTCAATTAATAATGAACTAGCTAGCTAAGATTATTATTGTAAAAATAAACAAAAAAAAAGGTGGAAATGTTGAATCGAAGTTTTAGGAATATAGAGTCACAATCAATTTGACCTTTCTAGTTAAATGCATGCTCTTGGAAATGGCTAGTTCTTGTTTTAGCAATAATATACAAAAATATAATCGATCTACAAATATCTTACCCAGGGGCGAAGCCAGGATTTTCAAGTCCTGGGAGCCGGACTGTTAATAGATAATTGAAAAAATATCACTCCTTAACCAACATAACAAGCCTTGTTTACTAAAATTTATGTCTCTTTAATAGTAAATGTAATAATTTTAAGGGGGCATAGCATTGAAAACATGACTGCAAATCTGGGCCGGGGAGGCCGGGCCTCCACCAGGCTCCCCCCTCCCTCCGCCCCTAATCATACCATCTCTGTTACATATTATTTGCAACTTTTGAATTTATAAATAATATGTAACAAAAGTGGTATGTTAATTTTCTGTTACGCTAGAACTTCTACAGTACATGATATACATGCATGCATGATCAAGACTTGAACTACTTTAGCCAAGACTCTAATTTAATTAACATGGTGATCGAAAGACAAGTGACCTGTCTTCAAGCTATTGTATCTATTGTACTAGAGATCAGACCTAAGAAAGATACATTCAAATTGGGGTGATTGAAAAGGACATGATGATCAATCAATGAATTGAAGAATTAGAAACATAAAGATGACTGATATTCGATAATTCGATTATAATTATAGAGTTCACCATGATCAATAGATGGTGGTAGGTCGGACAATTTTGTTAAGTGGATTCAACAATAATCTCACATTAACATATAAGATAAAGAAATAGATATATGTCATTATATCCTAAACTTATACTATGTATGAAATAAAAGAATTATGGAGTGTTTCATTGTGATTGATTAAAGGTCTCATTACATGTAGTTTGATCTAATAGAACGTCTTTGATAGAATATAGGATTAATATTCTAGATATTATGTTATTGTTGGATATATTTTGTATATATTTTGTAATTATCTACCTTTTGAGGTTTCTCAACAAGATTAGGACTCATACTTGTAACCCTATATATTGAAATCAATGGAATTCACTCCAATCTGAGGAGTTTTCACAAAGTCTGACATGGTATCAAAGCCAAGGTTACGATCCTAGCTTCCACAATTTTTTTTTATTTTTTTATTTTTTTATTTTTAATTTTTTTTTTACGTTCTTTTCCCAAATCACAGCCGTCACTCACACATCTTCTTCCTTAGCCCTATCTAGCCGGCTAACTCTAGCCTCAAATCAAAATTAAAACTGAAAAAATAATGATATCGAAAGCAGGTTAATTTTTCTTTGATTTCTAGCTTTTTTTCAAGGATTTGTAAGTGAGCAATGATGAATAACTACTACCATGTAAGATATTTCATTTCTTATCATCTTATAATCCAATCCACTCGATATGTGCTTCATAATTTTCCCATTTAATAATTTTAAAACCTTCATCCACATAAAATCATAAGATTTAGGGTTGGCCAAGTGGAATGAAGTAAACCTAGTGCATATACTTAAATTATAATATCACAATATATGGCTCCACCTCTTACATCATATTCCCACCACACCTCATTACACCAAAGAACATATTCAGTTGTCAAATCTACCAAAAGTAAGCTTTCCCTTTTCCATCTTCACAAATAACCTTATTATTGGTCTATTTTTATAATTAGGCAAAATATATAAAATATAAGGACAAAATTAATTCTGCCCTTTATCTATTATTTTGAAGTATTTGAACCACGTTTATTTTATCTTTATCAAAATGTAATATAATTGACCAATTAAATTTCAAAGGAAGGTTCCTTTTCTTTGTTTTCTTTTCACAATAAGACGATAAACTCAACATTTGCATCTTCAATTTAGGTTAAGGTACATACTAATCTTTAATTTGATTAGATATCAAAGGGTCCCAACATATATAGATCATTATATTAGATAAAAGGACAAAATTAGGCTTGGATTTCAGGTAGTTTCCTTATTGACTTCATTTATGCCTTGATGATAGTCATATTTTAACATTTAGCAAACTAATTAATTAAGACATTCCTAACGCTATCGATTTTTATCTATTACAGTATTAAAATAATAGTTCTACTATTGAGTTACTTTTAAATCAGTTTTCTATCTTTCTTTTGGCTCCCTCGTCTTAATTAGTCTTATTAGAATTAAGATAAATGAATAAAAAAGACATATATATGAAGAGTTTAATTTGTAATGTAATAATGTATAAACACGAATCAACCTTGTTAAATGAAATTTCTAGTACATATGTAAAAGATTGAGAGATATATCATGCATCTCTCAATTCCTATATTTATGTGAATTATTTCCAATCCATATATGGCTAAGACGTAAGCTAAGGCAATCGAATTTTGTTATACATATTTCTGGTATATATAGCATCATATCATTGATCTTTTATAGGTACAATGAATTCATCAACAAGCTAAGATCGTAGAGCTTTATCAATGTTGATCGATCCAACTATATCAAACTATATATCTAGCTAGCTAGCTACTAAACTATATTATGTAATATTTGTGATCACCTCCAATATCGCCTTCTTGTGAATCTTGGTGATTGTTGAACATGTCTATCTGAAATAAAAATTAAAAAATAAAAGAAAGGAATACCATTATTAATAGATGATTGATATACTCCTCAAACATATATATACTCCTCAAACATACTACTTCCTTCATAATTAATATAGACCACATCATATAACAAAAATGATTGGACTATTGGGCGAGGTTGTTTGTACGTCTATTTAAAAATTGATTCAAAATTTCACAAATATCCTATTTTTTCCACTCATATACTTGTAATAATTTAGAGTGACTTTGTTTGAAATAAATAAATTCTGTAATACGAGTATGTATTGTTAAGGGCAATATGTAGTTATTTGATCGAATAGATAATATATAATTTACAAGTATTATTTTGGAACAGATCGAGTATTAAATTAATAACTACGAAAATGTGAAGTGCTTACTTATGAGCGGAGTAGGAGAAACACCATGAAAATATGCTTGAAAAAAATTCCTGTTTTCTTTCAAAAGCTCCCTCCAAACTACAAAATTGGAGCCAACAACAATACGAGAATTATTTATATGGCTCTACGTGCATGCCATGCATACAATAAACCAGAGAAATGAGTATTAATTTTTTATATAAAAAAATTAATATACTGTTTCATTAAGCAAAGTTATTAATAATATCAAAATGAAAGAATAACACTAATAATTAATGTATATATATAGTGATTAATAAAGAAGAACTAACCTGTAAGTGTAATTAGAGGCTTGATTTTTGCATGTTCTGCCAAAGCCTTAATACATTGGTCGCGGTCCATTTGAAGAAGCAAGCACCTTTCTATAAGGTGTTGAACCTGTATATATACATCAATAGAATTGTATAATAACCATTAATTATAATAGTATTAATATATACTTCATATAATGTTAATAAGGTTAATTAGTTCTAACATAATAATTTCATCAAGATAAACGAACAATTAATTTAGGTTATCATTGTGAATTTCCCTTATTACTGATTATAGCCTTGTCCGGGCCAGGTTAATCTATGATGGGCAAGGCGCGTTTTTTCCTATATTCTCTTGGTTTTTACCTACAATATCAACCTCAACCAACCTTACTCTTAATCAACAAAACTGTTCTGATTTATTTCACCAAAGGTAAGATCAAATTAAAAAGGAATTAAGTCGAGTGAGGCGGCTTACCATCCTAATGTAGCTTTGAGGGTGGCAATGCAAACAAGGTTGGGAGTGATAGTGATGACGATGGTAGTTATCATACATATTTCTATAACTCCAACCTTCAGAAATGGACAAGACACACAATATCTTCAAAGAAGAATTAAATCAAATAATTCCTAAGAATAGAAGAGGAATATATATAATCAATGAAATTTTTTATTCAAATGGAAACAAAAGAGAAGGAAAAATTCTTTAAAAAGTGCAAGTTTTTTCTACAATATAAATATGGAGATAGAAAATATGAGGTGTATATATAAGTAGATCAAAGAAGCTAGTCTAAGATATTTCCTTAATTTGTAGTATACTATACTAGTGCATGATTTATATGATATGAGAATATATAATATATGGTTAGGTTGGCTGGTTAGGTGTATAATAGACTAATAGTAAGTCTTAAAGCCCCAAAAAATTGGGGGTGAGTGAGTGTTGTTTTATCCACAGATATCTAAGTGAAGGGCCAAAAAAGCACTTGAAATCCAAACTACGAGATTCACCTCATCTTTTTAAAGATAAGCTAACAAGTGAAGTAGGACTGAAGAAAAAAGGAGATTGTATGTTGCTCATGAATTGTTGATAGCTAGATGTCTCCATATCTTAGTTGTTTCCGAATACACCTATATTTATGTGTTTTTAAAATCGATCTTTTTCTGCTCATTTTATCAATTTGAGCAAAATTGATTAAATAAGCAAAATTAAAAATAAAAAAATACCCTTAGATACACCTAACTCTAGATAAGCCGAGAATAAGATCAGATAAGGTATAGTTGTCCTTTTATCTTAGGCCTTAGACATTGTGTTTATTTTCATAGATGATTGGGAGATAAAGACTAGTCCATCGTGGCTTACAATTTAACCACTGGACCAATCATACGGTGCACCTTGATCTTTTTTGGCTTAACATTTTTGGGGTATTGGGTCCCACCTCCTTAATTCTAAGTGTATTATATGCATGCAATCTATATAATTTATGGTCCCCTAAACTCATCATGTTTTATGTATAGGGTTGATTGATCAACGGTTATGATGTAATATAGAGCAGGTGGATTCATTAATTTTTTAGTGTAAGGTAATTAATACGTATATACAACTATACAAGTATTGGTTTTCTTCAATTCGAGACTCATCCTAGATAGATTATCATAGTACTCCATAATTTATAATTTATCTCAAATTATGTAGGAATATGCCCTCAAATTGTGTGTGTGACAAATGATAGAAATAATATGATTATTACATATTGTCATATTTTATGTTTGATAATGAGATATGTTAGAGCTTATGATGATTTGAATTATATTAAGGTCTCATAATATATATTTTATACTTTGTATGTATATATCTAACATCAATAATATAATAATATAGATGTTAGATCGTGTTTCTTATATTATTATTTTTATTTTGTATATTTTTTCTTTATCATCGATTAGTTTTTATTTTGCTGAGATATGATAGGAAGGCTTTTAATCTCTAAGATAGGAAGCTTTTAAATACCCGTATTTAATAAAAAAAAATATAGACTTTTCTTTACATGTAATTTGACTTAAATGTGGCCAAATTGAATGTTGATGATAATATAGTGGTTTTTTTTTTTTTTTTTAAATTTTGTGTTAACCAATAGGCTGATGAAACCTTTTAAGAGACTTCTAAGAAAATTGTTATGGTGGTAGTTATGCACTTATGCATTTCATGAAAGTTTTAACTCTTCATAATGGGCTCCTCCTTAGTCAATAGTTTGACATTTCTACACATTTAAGTATTTAACTTCTTGTGTGGAAATAATTACTCTTAATACAGTAGTATTTTGCAAGGAAAGTTTTCCTTAAATTAGAAGATTCAGCTTATAACATAATGGATTACATTTTTCATGTTCAACTCCAACAAATAAAAATATATCTCAATGAAGTAGCTAGGATCATGTCTAATGGAGTTTTGATTGTCTTGTTTTATTCATCATCGGGTCATTGCATACAATACCTAATATAAATCGGTTTTTAGATACTAATACTTATTTAATTCGCTTAAATTTTCATTCTCTTCATTTTTTATTATTAACATTGGATTAAGAGTTTATTCTTGAGAATACTATCATCTTTCCTAACTATTGATGTACTTAAATCATGTAATTTTGTGACTCACGATAATTTGTTAATCTTTAACATACACTTGTACGATCCTTAAAAAGTTTGATCTAACAAAATATGAAGACGGTAGCCACAAAATATGCAAATCGTACCTTAAAAGTGAAGGATAATCTTTTACATGTGAATTTGTGATTCTCCAAGATTTATTAGTCAAAATGCATGCGTATACACATTGCATTACACTTTCCATTATTACACAAATAAAAATCATCAAATTGTGAGAATTGAGTGAATGAAAGAGCATTATGCTGGTCCCGCAAGTGAGTGGATTGCTGTTGGGTGCAATTCTCATCCTTTGGGCTGGAGTTCAGGACATACCATCTCTAATGATTGGTCAAATAACTAATTCGGCTCAGCCCATCATCTGAGGTATGTGAGTTGCACTGGGTCAAATTCACCATCCTCTAAGCCTATGAGGTATGTGAGTTGCACTTGGTCAAATTCGTAAAAAATCTAATATCATATCATATTATATAATTAATCGTAAGCTAAACTTTTAGTCAGGACACGAGACAACGACAATTGACATTCCAACTTTTACCAAGTGTCGCCCCGCGTTGGATAGATTTATATAGACTTCATAGAATAAAAAAAGTTTCTCCTACATGTAGGAGTTTATAGGTACTACGCAGCGGAAAACATGAATCATATTCAATCAAGTACCAATCCCAAGAATCACATGCATAACACACAAGACACATAATCATACCTTTGACGCGTGAATTCCACGAAGCTATTCGACAGGCAAATCAGGGAGAGAATAGAGCCCCAAGCGTTGCTCCTCTACTTAGTCCACGAGATTCGAACGAGCCGTCCACCAATACTAGATTGGTCGAGTAATTGAGGAAAACCGCGATCACCACCTTTATGGACAACCGACCACCGCACGAACCACCACCACCGCGACACACCACCGACGCCTAGGAGGAGGAGAGAGCCGTGTGAGAGAGGGGACTTTGAGAGGGTTGGGTTTCGTGTTTGCTAATTAGGGTTTGATCACACTGATCAGTAAATTGCTTTCTTGCTGCAAACCTATGCACCTAGTCTATTTATAATCTCATTATAATTAGACTAGGGCACGAAGCCCAAAACTTCCTTGTCCACTCCATATGGCCGGCCACCTAGAGTGATGAGGCCCGTGATGGGCCTCGTCCTCTAATGCTCGATCTAGCCCCTTTGTGTGACCTTATAGGATCCGTCCAATTGGGCTTTGGGCTATTTTACTAGTCCAAAGATCGTTAGTACCTCTAGCTATGGCAAAACGACGACCCAAATGTACGAACTTAATTATCTCCATAATTTGATCCATTTATATATCTAGTAATTGCACATGACGAAGACATAACTCCTTCACTACTCCCCTCGGCCCTCCCCCTGTCTCGTCCCCCTTGAACCACAAATCCTCTTCCTCGAAACCTCCCCCCTCCCTCACGAAAACCCATTATTAAAACCAGCAAGGTGGATCTAATCAACGGCGACTTAAGGTGGATACGGAGAAATTTGCAGCGAGATTAATGGGTAAGATCAATAGAACGAATGAGGAATTTTCGGCATCGATTTTTATCAAGTATGAGTTATCTGATGAAATTTGATGATTTTGCAAGTAAAGGAGAGAGAATTGAAGTTGATTTGTCGTTGCTATTTCGATGGTGTTACGGGTGGTGCTGGGGTTGGTGGTTGTTGAAATCGAGGAGGTAAAGGGAAGGGGTGGCCAGCAATGGGGAGGAGAAGGGAGAGGGTGGCCAAAATTGGGAAGAGGAAGGGAGCTGGTGGTCGGGGCTGGAATCGGGTAGGGGCCGGTGGTTGGGGTTGCCGGGATTGATCACCGAGTACATAATAAATTTAAAAACGTTTACCACTTAGGAAATTAAAAAGTTGGAGTTCACCAAAGAGAATTTCCCAAATTTTAAATAGTTCTTATGTAAGTATGTATTCTCACATATGGACATATTCTCACATGATCTCTCTCTCTCTCTCTCTCTCTCTCTCTCTATATATATATATATATATATATATATATATATATATATATATATATATATTCAAATAAGAAGATCCTTTAAATGAGAAGGATTTTATGTGCATAATTTTTTTTTACTGAATATGCATATTTTTCGAACTAAATGTGCAAAAAAAAAAAAAAATTGACAGAAATTCAAGGTGCATAACTTTTGAACATAATGTGCACATTTTCTGTTTTCCAAAAAATTCAAAATTTTTATTAGTTCGAAATCAATTTTGCACATTTAGTGAAAAACTTTTGCACATTTCTTCCTTTTCATTCTTCTCATTTTAAGAAACTTCTCATTGGATCTCTCTCTATATCTCTGTCTCTCTCTCTCTCTCTCTCTCTCTCTCTCTCTCTCTCTCTCTCTGTCTCTCTCTCTCTATATATATATATATACACACACACACAAACACTAGTTTTGTGCCCCGTTAATGTCCGGGTTGTTCATTGAATTTGAAGATAAATTTTTAATCTATATGTCAAATTTTAAAATATATCATTGATAAAAAAAAATAGCTAGGAATTGATGTGCTGTTGTGACGGTTTGCTATCTAGTAGGCATGTAATGACTAATGATAATATTGTACATCTATTTTTTTTTTTTTACTATATTCGTTTCATATTACTTGCAACGATTTGACATAAAATAGAGAGGAAAAATGTCTAATCGTTGCAAATAATATGTAATGAAGGTAGTAAATGTTTTACACCTTACTTGTTTACCAATTTTGGTAAGCAGTCGTGATTTTAGGTGGAGTCTATATGTTGCATCGTGCACTAGGAGTTCGGGATTGATCACCTAGTACATATATAAAGGGAGTTTTCCTGTGTTTTTATAAAGAATTAAAATTTCTTAACGCGTCATGTAAGATTATAAATTTTAGTTGTATCCAATTAAATCAGAAATTTGTATTTTCTTTTAGAATTAAATAATTCAAATGCCACAAAAACAAAATTAGTGAAGGGAATTTTAAGTTTAAATTATTATATATATATATATATTTTTGACAACGGTTTAAATAAATATAACAGTATTACAAACTACGAGCCTTACTAGCTCATTCGTTACAACGAGAATATATTAAATTAAAGGACGTCTTCTGTGCTTGATCTTGTCGGGTGAGAAATCTACCATTTGCCTTAGTAGAATACAACATCCTATTGTCCCACTTTCCATTGAAGAACTTGGAGAATGCATAAGAGGATATTGAACAAACAAACTTTTGACATACGTATATAATAAATTATTATATTTTGAGATTATAAATTTTATCTAAACTAGGGGAGCCAACGCGCGCGATGCGCGCAGAATGGTTAGCCCTTAGAGGAAAGTTATATTACCTTATTTTTAAACTCTTCACAATAAGACATACTACCTCTGGTTCAATTTAGTTGCAACAATTTCCATTTTGGGGTGGTTCAAATTACTTGCAACAAATTTTTTTTTCCTTATTTGGAAACTTTTGGCCTGTAAAATGACATATATGCCCTTACTTTTTCTCTTAAGCACTCTTATTAAATTACAAATCTGATTTCATTAAATTAAACCCCAAGCTTAATTAATTAAACTCTCACCCCTTTAATTTTCTCTCTCCTCCTCCAACCCCCTTTTCATGGTGGCTTCGTGGTGTTAAGAGCGGTGGGGGTTGTAGATCGGCGGCGTGGGTTTGGTTTTGTGGGTGGGTTGCGTGGTTTCTGATCGTCGGGTTTCGTGGGCTGGTTTCGTGAGTATGTGTCGTTGGTTTGGTGGGTTGGTGGTGCTGGGTTTCGTGGTTGAAGATCGGCGACGTGTGGGTTTCGTGGTTGAAGATCGGCGACGTGTGGGTTCGTGGGTGCTGGATTCGTGGGTTGCTGGGTTGCTGAGTGCGTGAGGTGGTGGTTGGCTGGCGGGTTCCTGGGTTCGTGTGGTGGCTGGGTTCGGGGGTTGCTGGGTTGCTGAATACGTGAGGTGGTGGTGGGCTGGCGGGTTGCTGGGTGCGTGGGGTGGTGGTGGTGCGTCGACGGTGCTAGGTTTGGTACTGGGTGGTGGTGGGTGGTTTGGGTGATGATTGGTGGTGTTGGTGGTGGTGGGTTTCTTAATTTAATTAAGGTTAATTTTTTTTATTTTTTTTTGGTTGAATTAATAGTTAAGCATATATCCTAATTTGCCCATAATCAAGTTTTCAATCTTTTGTCTTGGTTTCCGCAAACATGTCCTTTGTTGCGACTAAAATGAACTGGAGGTAGTATTTTATTTTTGTAAAAAAAAAATGCTACTCTTTAAGGGGATATCATGATATCTCTTCCTCTTTCCCTCCCTCTCCCCCATATATATGTATAACTTTGTCCATTTGTCCAAATACACTATATTGGCCATCAAAAGACCAACCTAAACCTCATGTACTAAAATTCATTCAAATTCCAGCTTAGGTAATGTGTGCTATCAGAAATTTTTTCCAACTTCATATTTAATATACAATGACAATAAAGCACTACAAGAAAGAGCTAAATAAGATGGAATTGGAGATATCCATTGCGAATTCAAGCATCTCTACTATAAGATGCTGCTCCAAAGTTCAATGATATGATAATTCATATGTTTCAAAGTATTTCATGTAGAAAATTCAATCTTGAGAAATGCAAAGGACAAGTATAGGGTAGACATACTCAATAGTTTCCTTAACCAAAACATGCTCTAATGGAAAAAAAATAAATCATCAGATGCTCCAAGAGAAATTTTTGAATGGGCATTCACTATATAAAACCAACTCTATAGGTTTATTACATGAACCTAGCTTGTCAGTTGTCACAAAACACTTAAAATGCATAGCAGAACACATAAGAAGGTTGAGTGACCAGCCTTGTATTGGAAGGCCCAGTTTCTTCCTCCTTTAAACACTCCTCATCTTCCTCTTCTTCAGTAACCTTTGATGCATGGCGACCCCTAAAATCAGCATACAAAAACATATAGAGGCAGATTGATAAATTTGGAAAATATCATATGTCACATAATAAAGGAACAGAACAATTTTCTAAATAGATGCTGCTCAAAACTTAAATAAAGGTGATGTAATCACTGTACAATATAGACTGCAAATCAAGCAAGTAAACACTTGCCTAATTGCCTTTACCCATCAAGCTAAGGTTTTATAGAACAAGGGTCAATTCATCTATACCACTATCCTAAATCGACCAAATAACAAAGATAATCTTGAGAAACACAATTACCCATTTCGTTTAAGCGCAATTACCTTTTAGCTTACAATAAGAATACCTTTACCGTTATTGCTCGGAAACTCACATCAAGATAACATGATACACTATGAATGCAATGAAATGCTCATGACAAATCAAGTAAAACAACAGTGTAGGGGCAACTCACCCAAAATTGACCAAATAACTAAACAAATTATGAGGACACACAATTACCTTTTATTTTGTAAGAATAATTACCTTATAGGTAACTTGATAAGCATAATTCTCCCATTTACTGGCATAACTATATGACCAACATTTATTTTCTAAGTAAACAACCCTCCACAAGAATATAAAATCACTTCTGTCCACATTTGAAGCCAAAAGACATCATATATTATAAAAAGGAGAAAAACATTGCAAATTTAAAGCTAAGGCAAAATCTGTAAAAGAAAGAGCGAATACAAGAGAGAAAGTTACAAGCAACATCAAGAATGTAATGTTTCCACTTTCCAGACAGTCAACATATACAAAAGTGATAATGTAATACTACCTTTTAGAAGATCAATCAAGAATCCATTGAAGCCATGCATCTCCCTCTCAGATTGTTAAGCCTCTCAATAGCATACATTTGCGAACAAAAACACACATACATACATTGATACATATATTAGCATCATGTGTTCCATATCATCAACTTTCAATACCGAATCTAGCAGCCATACCTCTTTAATAGAGACCATCAGGAGAGGATATATGAACCTAGATTCGGTCAGGAGAGTATATATGAGCCAGGTTTCATGTCAATTGAGACCTGGCTCGTTTTCATCATAACTCTAGCCGACATCATAGTTCACAATTACATATCTTTCTAATCCTATACTGCACACATGTATGATATAGAGAAAATACCTCAACTTAATCTCAATTGACATGAAAGATGTGCTAAACAGTAAAGACATATGTGTGATTGAAAGAAATCTAGAAACATAATCTTGAATTTACGAAAATCAATTACAATTTAAAAGTTCAATTTAGACGACAATTCAGGGAAAATTATATAGGATACAAAAGAAAATCAAAAATTCGAATAAAGAAGTATGAGATTAATGACAAAGAAATTCACGAAACAAAACAAAGTAGATTAAAAATTAACACAAATTTCAACCAATTTTATTATAATTAGGGAGAAGAAAACTTCTAGTCAAGGTGAAAAAGAATTCTGATTAGATGCAAGCACCATCAGGAAGGTGAAAAGGCAAAAGCAAAACAATCCTAAATTGATTATACTCACAAGTGACAATTGCTTTTTTTATAAACCAAATTTTGAAATTTTTTTTTTTAAAAAATAAAAATTTACCTCACCGCAGAAGCTGCTTCAATGGAGGAGAAAAGGCTCGGTCGGCGCTTCAATGGAGAACTAATAGTTCCCTTCAATAGTGGAGGAGAGGAGAGAAATAAAGGAGGAAGAAGAGAAAAGGGCGCAGAAAGAAAGAAGGAAAGCATTGAATCAGATCAAGAATAACGCCTAATGACAAACAAGCAGTAAACATTAATAGGGGTATAAGGGTAAATAAATATTTTGAGGGGTATATATGTCCTAACACTGTTCATATAAGAGTATTTTCCCACTTTTTATAAGGTAGGGATATATAAAAAATTGGGTTTTTCTACATGGTACCCTTGAGTTATTGGGTTTTCTACATTGTATCCTTCTAAATCCAAAATTCTACAAGGTGCCCTTGAGTTTTTGTGTTTTTCTACATGGTAGCCTTGAGTTGTAAAATAAATTACTCTAACTTAATTTGACTCAAACCGACACCATCTAATGATCTATTTACCACTTCTATATTTATATTAGATGGAGGAATCACCAATCTTCATTATTCGCTATTTAGTGGAACTTTTGTATGATTGTTTGAGATGGAAGATAATAACTTGTTTTTGCTCCTACTTTAACTAAAAGAACTTGTTTTAGAGGGGACTCAAGTTGTTAGTCTTTTTTTTTTTTTGCTATAAACATTCTATCTAGTTGTGTCTTTGAGGGTGCTAAATAAGCTATTTAGATGGCCTGGAGTTGGTTTGAGTCAAATTAATTTAGAGTCATTTATTTTACTACTCAAGGGTACCATATAGAAAAATCCAAAAACTCAAGGGTATAATGTAAAATAAACTAATAACTCATGGTCACCTTGTAAAGATTTGAATTTAGGAGGGTACAAGGTAGAAAACTCAAAAACTCAATTAATCATATAAATACAAAAAAAAAAAAAAATATATATATATATATATATTTATTAAAAAATAAAAACAAACTGTACTTCAAACGTGTGAGTTATTGTTTAGTTATCAAGTAATTTGGGCTCAGCCCATCAGTGATGATATGATGCTAATTACACAAGGCTCATTTTACCCAAAAAGAAAGAAATTTATTCGGGCCCAAGTAAATTGCTCCGAACTGGCCCGACCAAAAGATTTTTATGAGTATAATCATATCATCAGTAAAACATCACTCTCTCCTTTTTTTTTTTTTTTTTTTTTTTTGAGAAAATCACTGTCTCCATTTTATTTTATTTTTTTTGAGAAAACACTCTCTCCATTCTTAATAAAAGAAAATGCCCCAGTTTATGATATGTACAAAATTAATTTGCATCTTGTTTCAAAAAAAAAAAGGATGAATTATATACACTCTCTCTATTTTAAATTAAAGTAAATGGCCCAATTTATTTTATTACTATTTATATGAAACACTTTAACTAATGTTTTTCCTCATATAAAATTAAAGATAATGTTATACATAGCCCTTAGGACTATATATAAGCATTAAAAACACTCTTGAAAACTGTATAAAATTAGGAATTCATGACAAAACCATGCGTAGATCATTGTAATTAGTGTGAATTTGGGATACTTTTTGAAATTGTCTCACTAATTATCAGTCAAACTACGGCATTGATAATTGTGTCTATATACTAATTACTTTTTTTTTTCAACGGAAAATATATACTAATTACTTTGAAACCAAGAGAGTGATACATTAAATCAAATCAAGGAATCTCTTGTCATTGGGATATTGTTGTATTTCTCACACATATCATTTATCTATATAAGTAGCCTTTTTGAAAAATCATTTTTATAGCCTCGGGATGATTTATTTTTATTTTTATTCATCTAATTGTATTCTAATTATTGATACTTGTATATTTTATGATCTCATATAAATCTTTATCGATGAACTGATTTTACGATAACAAACCGTGTAAGTAATTAGACTTTATGTTTTCAAACGACAAGTCATCAATTCAATTGTGATGAGCTTCTCAATAGCAAAGAAAGTACAAGTAATTGGACTTCCCATGCAAGGCCCCTAATAAACTTTACCGTGTTGAAAATAAAGATATGCACAACATGAAGCATCTTATGATCTTATTATATAAATAATGAAATGAAAATGCGCATATCTTGTTGAAAAATTGTCCACCTTAATCTTAATTTATAAAGGCAAAAGAATGCACGTCAAACAAAAAAAGTGAGAAAAATGTTAACAAGTTGTTGTCTTGTTATTGGGTGCATAAATACTAAATTAATAAAATAATTATGTAAGATGGAATTGGTTTAATTGAAAGCACGGTACATAATTGGGTAGCTGTTCCAGCCTAATTGAAGCTTATCTACCTGTTTAATATATATACCTACTGGATTATTATTTGTTAGCACAAATCATCATTCCACCAAAAATTAAACTTTTATTAAATTAAGGAATCAATGCAATATTGTGGAACCAACAACTTGCTTTTTGATTATTTACGTTTCTCTACATGCCTACCTTAAGTGGTTAATAAGCATAATAGTCATGGAATGTGATTAAACCACTTTCGTTGGATTGCCTAATTTTGGGATGTGATCGGAAGCACTTACAATACACTCTTTCCAATTATATACTTCGTATGTTTTTTTTTTTTGAGCCCATTTATTATTATTCAAATAAAAGCAAAACAATCGAGCTACAAGCCGTGGCCAAGCCACCCCAATAACATCCCCTTAAAAGATTATTTATTTCAGACGGAAGTGCATCAAAATGAATAACCCTTTCTTCTTGGATGATTCTCATATTAGCAAGTCGATCCGCTATCCTATTCCTCTCTCTTAAAAAAAATAATAATAAAATAAATAAATAAATAAAATAATAGAATCCCTCCATGCCTTATAAAAAGTAGAATATAACTCTTAGGAATAGTGTACTACCAATTATACCTCAAAATCGTGTACAAAATTGCATACAAAATATGTATTTACTTTAATACCCTCATTAATATGTTTACCATCATTAATTAATATATTTAATGTTTTTCATTAAACATATATCATCAATTAATTTTGTTTTTGTTAACAAATAATTTGTAATATTTTTTTAATAATTTTTTTTTTCAATGCTTTACACTTTATATTATTACTAGTTTTGTGCCCCGTGCGATGCCCGGGTTGTTTGTGGACTTTTAAGATAAAATTATATTATAATTCAATTTGATTGAAAATAGATTTCTAATTTTTTTTTTTTTTTTTTTTTTTGGCTACAAAGGCTATCTATATTTATCAAACTTGGTACGACACTTGGCGAAAAGTTAAAACACTATATGATGTTGTCTTGTGGCCTAATTATAAGTTTATTATTTGGTATTTATCGAAAATAAAACTCTAAACTAACCATCTTATTCTAAAATTCTATCCTAATTTGATTGAAAATAGAATTTTTAACTAACTTTTTTATCTTACAAAATCTATTTAAATCTATTCAACATGGCGCGACACTTGGCGAAAAGTTGGAATGCCAAGTGTCGCTATTTCGTGACCTGGCTAAAAGTTTAGTTTTATATGATAGTTAATTATTATTATTATTATTATTATTATTATTATTATTATTATTATTATTATTATTATTATTATTATTATTATTATTATTATTTCTCAAAAACAAAAGTCATACAACCTACAATAAATTAGTAGGAAGCCGAGATACAATCTGAGCCCCCACTCCTCTAGCTATAGCAAAACCTACCCTAGTAAAGATATGAGCTGCAGCACGCGCCCCAATGTCTTGAGTCTTCGAGAACTTCTGGATCCGCTTCAGCAATGCAACAACATCTTTTTCTAACTCCCCAAGAGAAGAGAAGAGAAAGAGAAAGGAAGGAAACCATATCCAATTGCTCGACAATTAATTCCCCATATAAACAAATTTTATTTTTCTGGGGTATAATTGTCTTTTCAAGTACTAGTGGAGGGGGTACATGCGTCTTTTCATGTACTAGTTGAGGGGTACATGTGTAATTTTCTTACCAAACAATAAAAGCAAGTTGCAAACAGTAATTGGACAGCTCACCAAAAGTACTGAATAAATAACCACGCTTTTTCAATATATTTACAAAAATGCCACCAGATTAACAAAAATTCGTTTATCTGCCATATAAGCTTGTATTTGCCCTTATTATTTAAAAAGAAAAAATATTGTATGTACGAAGAAACGGTTTATTACCAAGAGATTGTTTGTTTTTACTCTTTCGTAGTTGCTCTTTGTATCTACTATCTTGTTGTTCTTTAATTGCAACTATTGTTAAGGTTTATTAGCTTTTGAAATGTATATATAAACAACGTTATAAAATTTGAATGGGATCAATATTAAATAGTTTAGTGATATTTGAGCAGACGTATGTTATCAAGAGGTATAAAGAACTAAAAATCCTAAAATCAACGGAAATCTATGGTAGAAAAAAAATGGTATTAATTATGGAAAGAATTGAAGAGGAAAAATATAACTAATTGGTTGTTGCTTTAGTATTGATATAGATATTAGATGGTCGTCGTGGAACATTAAAAAAACTTACATTATTAAGATTTTAGGTGCAACATTTTACATATTATTACTCCGCATGACCAAAGCTCACAATCAGTTCAGTTCAGATCATAATTTACTAAGGGTCTGTTCACTTCAATTTAATTTCAATTCAGCTCAGTTCAGTTCAGCTCCAATCAGTTCAGTTGAGCTCCTAATTTACTTCTCTCATAAAATATTCATTTCTACTCAGTTTAGTTCAATTCAGCTCCAATCAGTTCAGTTCAACTCAGTTCGGTAAATATTAACAGGCCCTAAGTATTATTGAAACATGCACAACAATTAAGAGTTTCTAAACTAACAGTGACCGCTTAAAATATATATGAAGAGATGCAAAACAATTAAAAATTATTTAATAATAATTTTGAAATAACACAGTCAAACTTTTGAGGTTTTAAATAATAATTGTCTTAAAAGACTTAGGTGGTTGTCTTATACTTCTACAAATTTACAAAATAGGCACATATACCAAATAGTACGTATTAAAATTGTTGGGCTTTGGTGAGTCCGACTCACCGCGGAAACAAACCTAAAAACAAGACCGCACTCGCAATAAATAAAACCATAAACTTAATTATATTAATCACAAGATTAAGATAAGCTAATTACCTTTGACGCGTGCTTCGCTCCAAAATGAGCTCTTACTTGAAAGCTTCAAGTCCCGCTCACACGGAGACCTCCAACGAAGTCCACCTGTACCAACAAAACCGACTAGGTCCAATGTCTTGGGGTTAGCAAGACCCGACCAATAAAACCCGAGTAATTATATTGAGTTCAAAGGTTTTCACTAATTGTGATGCCTTTTTCAACTCTTACTCAAGCATCATTCCCAATGCCCATACTTGAGTATTTATAGGAAATGATGGGAGTATCATTTACTCTCCCATCAATGTGGGATAGTATGATTTTTCCATTTTATTTTAAAGCTAAAATAAAATTAATAATCAAGCTAGTAATAAATCAACAAGTGGCAAGCTCATGTGAGTGGTTAGGTGAGGACCACTTGGAGAAGGGGGGGACCAAACTTGCTCCCCACTCCCTCTCCCATAACCGGCCACCTCACTCCACACACACTCAAGGACCACAAGCCACATGGCACCCACCCTTGGGCACCAAGGCAGCCAAGGGGGGCTGCCATGTGCTGCTGTCCGTGGCAGCCACGCCCAGCAAGCCCAGCAGGCCCAACACTCGCATGCGGGCTGCCAGGCGCTGCTGGCCAGCAAGCCCAGCATGCTTGTGCGGGCTGCTGCTGGCCTTGTGCCTTGGCCAGCGCTGCTAGGCAGCAAGCAATAGCCTAGCCATGCTGCTGCTAGCTGTGGCGAGCTGGCGCGCCTAGCGTGCTAGCTGCTGCAGCTTGTTGCGGCATGGCTTGCTAGCCATTGCGTGCACAAGGCTGTACCTAGCATGCTAGCACGCACTAGGCAGCGCCTAGCCTTGCGATGCTAGCATGGGTGCGCTAGCACGCACCAGCCAGCCTAGGCTCGGCTTGGTGCGCATGCTAGCCACCATGCTAGGCCATACGCCCTTAGCACTCGGTTTTCTTGGGCATTCCGATGCTAGGGGTATTTTGGTCTTTTGTTGATTTATTACTATTTCTCGTCTCGTCTTTCACTATTTTTCGACTCGACTTCCGACGCTCGGTTTCGACGCTCTAAGCTCGAATTTCCGACGTCTAAATAAATATTACTCGGTCGACTCATTAATTCCTTCCGAATTAATTCGTCGTTTCGGTTTGTTGAATGCTTGGGTGTGACCCGAAGGGTTCAGTCAAGATTAAGCTGTAATACTAATTATTCATTAATATTACTGATCGGAAGCGGCCTCCACCCAGGCATTCCGATCACTTGACCTCACTGAATATATTAGTGTGGGGAATAATTTCAAGCCTTAATCCCACTAGCTTGAACCCCACTGTGACCATACACTAAAGTACGGTGGCGTCCAAAAGGGAAGAAGATAGAGCAAAAGAGTCGCCAACAAGTTTTTAAGGAACTTGTAAACCGTTCACGAGGTGAAGGTTACACCCCTTAACGATCCAAGAGATCGTCAACTCCATAAGGTCTAGAACCAAATAAGGGTTCGGGGCTGAAAGTACAAATCCAACCTAAAAGAGATTGAACCTGCCCTAATAATAGGCCTCTACTTTATTCTGATCGTATTCATGTGCGCTTTTTGATTAACATGCAATCAATAGGTTAACCCTAAACCTGTTTAATCTATGTTGGTTGAATATTAATGCACAAACAAACCTATTATTGGCGATCACTTGAATTATAATCACATTAAATCTAACAAGATTATTAATTATCTTATTAAGCGTGATTACAAGTACCAATTCCCTTTAAACATGCATAAAAGGTGTGATCAAGCAATAAATAATATCGTATCAAGCAACATAATAAATAACCATAACAGTAATTATAATCGTTATCAAAATAATAATAATAATAATCATCATAAATTATAACAATTAAAATCATAATCATGTTCATGTTAATATTAAAGCATAATAATAGCAAGATCCTAGGCATGATACTAACAAGATTAATAACAAACCCTAGCATGTCACTAAGCAATAAAAATCAAATCTTTAACCCTAACATGATACTAACAATCATAAATATTAGGAAGAACATAGGAAGCATCGTAACAATCATATTTAAAATATTTGATATTATAACATTTTCCCTAAACATGATACTAGGAATATCATAATAACAATATAAACATGATTTCTACATCATAAATCAATTAATCAATTAAAGTACTTACTTTGATGCCTCGTACCTCTTTCTAATAACAAAATACACACGTTAGTAACTTCAAGGAAAATAATAATCAAAGCAATTAAATTAAATAATTAAAATAGAGATTTGGGACCAAACCCTCAGAAATTAAAACCTTTCACTTCTAAGGCGAAGGCAACTTCGAATATGGCTAGGTGTATCTAGATCTTGTGAATGCGGAATTTTGTATGAAAACAAAGCAAGAAAGAATTGAATGTATTAAAGAATGCTAATTAAACTTGTGAATGAGGAGAATTGGTGAATGATAGATGTAGATGATGAATGATCTCTCAAAACGGAGTTTTTAATACGATATTTATAGAGAAAATCAGCCAAAAAAGATAATTTAATAAAACAGAGTCTGACGCTCAGGAAACAGAGCTGGCGCCAACCCTGGCTAGCTGGCGCCAGGCACCAACGGCTAGCGCCAGGCGCCAATGGCTAGCGTCTGGCGCCAAGCCTGGTTCCAGGCGCCAAGGCCTGGGGTTGGACGCCAAGCTTGATTTCAACGCGTTTTCGAAAATCTGATAAATTTACCGTACTGGAGGATAAAATAATATAATTTCTTCGAAAATGCTATTTGATTTTAATTAAAACTCTGAAAAGTCAACAAAGTCAACTTATCAATGCTAATTGAATTAGGAATGAAAAGAACCTTCTAGAAGATTCTAGAAGACTAAAATCATTCCTAATTGCATTAGGAATGATAAATCATATTAGGCCCTCCCCAAGATCATTGGGCCGTACATAAAGCTCAAACCGGGCCCAGTTTGGTAAATTGGCCATAACTTCCTCAATATTCATCGGAATTGGGCTTATAATATATCGTTGGAAAGGTCTTTGCAAACCCCATCCAACTACACTACTATTGGACCCATATCATGGACCAACCAAACTGGATTGGTTGTTTTCTTAAAATAAAGTTTTCAAAAACAGAAAGAAGAGAAAAGAAACAAAAACTTTCCGCAACACTAGACCTTTCCACACTTTCGTTTCATTCGATTATGATTTGACGTGAAAGGTACTCATCACTGGGTTTAGTTTTGGGGAGACACAAATGGGTGTCTACAGAAGCCCCCACTTTGACTGAGTTTGGAGAAACGCAAGTTTCAAAAACAAAAGTCAAAGTATCGATAGGGACGGAGAATGATTCAGAACGTTCTGCGATCCTAAATCACTCTTGTAACGCCGATACCTGCAAAACCAGCGTTAGTTGAACAGATAAAAGAGTTAAGAAACGCGTATCTTGCACCGTCGAGCACACGTCTCTGAAAGTAACCGATTACTGTTGTCGCTGTTTTGATGACCTCCTGCAAGCTAGAGAATGCCATCCCGCTTGAAAGCCGCTACGCCTGTAACTGCTTCCAAATTAGAAGATTGCTTCGCCTGAAACGATCCTCCCCGCAATGATAGTACTCCACATCCTAGGGAACACTATCGAAGATTATTTCTCTTGAAACAATCCTCATCCGCCTTGATAATATTCCACATCCTAGGGAATATCATCGAAGATTATTTCGCTTGAAATAATACTCAGCCGCATTGATAATATTCCACATCCTAGGGAATACTATCGAAGATTATTTCGCTTGAAATAATCTCTATGTTGTTCGTGACAACTCTCCGCAAGCTAGGGAATGATGTCGAAGATATCTTCTCTTGAAGTCATCCTCATTCGATGCGATAATTTTCCAAAGGAAATTACCGAAGATCCACGCCTGTCGATCTTTAAAAGTTCGCCTGAACTTTGCTTCTGCTGTGCCTGTACGTCGGCGCTCTTTTGCTTTGAACCTGTATGTCGGTGCCTGTAGGGAATAGTTTCAATCCTTTAAAATCCCACTAGCTTGAACCCCACTGTGATCATACACTAAAGTACGGTGGCGTCCAAAAGGGAAGAAGATAGAGCAAAAGAGTCGCCAACAAGTTTTTAAGGAACTTGTAAACCGTTCACGAGGTGAAGGTTACACCCCTTAACGATCAAAGAGATCGTCAACTCCATAAGGTCATGAACCAAATAAGGGTCCGGGGATGAAGGTACAAATCCAACCTAAAAGAGATTGAACCTGCCCTAATAATAGGCCTCTACTTTATTCTGCTCGTATTCATGTGCGCTTTTTGATTAACATGCAATCAATAGGATTAACCCTAAACCTGTTTAATCTATGTTGGTTGAATATTAATTCACAAATAAACTATTATTGGCGATCACTTGAATTATAATCACAGTTAACCTAACAAGATTATTAATTATTTTATTAAGCGTGATTGCAAGTACCAATTCCCTTTAAACATGCATAAAAGGTGATCAAGCAATAAAGAATAAAATATCAAGCAAAATAATCAATAATAATTATGAAGAATAATAATAATCATATCATAATAATAATAATAATAATAATAAAATCATCATCATAAAATTAAATTATAATAATATTTATAATCATGATCATGTTAATATTAAAGCATAATAATAGCAAGATCCTAGGCATGATACTAACAAGATTAATAACAAACCCTAGCATGTCACTAAGCAATAAAAATCAAATCTTTAACCCTAACATGATACTAACAATCATAAATATTAGGAAGAAAATAAAAAGCATCATAGCAATCATATTTAATATTAAAAATACCCTAGACATGATACTAGGAATATCATAATAACAATATAAACATGATATCTACATCGTAAATCAATTAATCAATTAAAGTACTTACTTTGATGCCTCGTACCTCTTTCTAATAACAAAATACACACGTTAGTAACTTCAAGGAAAATAATAATCAAAACAATTAAATTAAATAATTGAAATAGAGATTTAGGACCAAACCCTCAGAAATTAAAACCTTTCACGTCTAGGGCAAAGGCAACTTCGAATATGGCTAGGTGTTTCTAGATCTTGTGAATGCGGAATTTTGTATGTGAAAAAAGGCTAGTTTAGAAAAAGAGAGAGAGAGAGAATAATCAAGAAAATCTTGATGAGAGTTGGTTAATTGAAATAAGAATTGATGAAAGCTGGTTATCGAAAACGGAGTTTTAATACGTTATTTATAGAGAAAATCAGCCAAAAAGATAAAATTAACAAAACAGAGTCTGGCGCATGCAAAAAGAGGTTGGCGCCAGGCATTGGACATTGGCGCCAGGCGCCAATGGCTAGCACCAGGCGCCAATGGCTGGCGCCAGGCGCCAGGCCTGATTCCAGGCGCCAATGCCTGGAGTCAGGCGCCAAGCCTGTTTTTAACGCGTTTTTGTTTTTATCATATCTTTTGATCCAAAAGTCCAAATAAGGCATATAATATGTCGTTGGAAAGATCTTAAAGTCTACTTTCCAACCCAATTAGAATAAGATTAAAATATTTTATAGATAAAAAGATATGGCCAAAATAGTGGAAGGGTGTCAGTTTTGGATAAAGTTTCATGTCTCATTCATATCTTTTTCGTTATAACTCGGATTTAATATCATAATATATCATTGGAAAGATAATTTAAAGATCTATCCAACCATATAAAATTTGGATAAATATTATGAGGCACGAAAATAAAATCTGAATATATTCCACTTTGTACAAAACAAGGATTCTTAAAAGGAGTAGTTTTATTCAATTTCAAACTCTTTAAAACATAATTATCAATCCTAACTCCATTAGGATTTAAAAGAACCTTCTAGAGTATTCTAGAAGACTATAATCAATCCTAATAGCTTTAGGAATGATAATTAATAATAGGCCCTCCTCTAGATCATTGGGCCGCATATTAGGCTCAAACCGGGCCCAGTTTGGTAAATTGGCCATAACTTCCTCAATATTCATCGGAATTAGGCTTATAATATATCGTTGGAAAGGTCATTGCAAGACCCATCCAACCACACTACTATTGGACCCATATCATGGACCAACCAAACTGGATTGGCTGTTTTCTTAAAATAAGTTTTCAAAAATAGAGAGAAAAGAAAAGAAATTAAAACTATCCGCAACGCTAGACTTTCCACACTTTCACTTCATTCGATTATGATTCGACGCAAAAGGTACTCATCACTGGGTTTGGTTTTGGGGAGACACAAATGGGTGTCTACAGTGCCCTTTACTCTTGAGCCAATGCTTAGGCGCTTTAAGCTAAGTGAGACGATCTCTTATCAGGTCGATCACTTTATGTAATCAAGCCGATTACTTAAATCATGTCAAATTGCTTAGAGGGGCTAACTGGCGTACCAAGGAACCCAAAACATGTTGTAGAAGGCTAGCACAACCTCAATAGGTGGCTGAGTGCTTTGGCGTCGCTGAAAAACCATCAGCGCCAGCCATTTGGTGTTAGCGCCAGGCGCTGATGTTGGCGTCAGGCGCCAAGGCCAGATTGTGACGCTAATGCCTAGGGACTGGCGCCAGCACGAGATTTTCTTTAAATGCCCGTTTCTTCTTCATTTGCTGCTCTGTTCGTCGCGAAATTGCTCGAAAGAAGTCCGAAACTTCAATTGCTCATTGCTTGCTCGTTTCTCAACCGAATTCGCTCAAATTTGTTGCAAATCAAAGCTCTTCTCATTTATTTTCCCGATCTATGTAAGTTTTCCTCAAACTCACATCGGTTTTTATGGATTCTTGACATGAATATTCACGAATTTCATGAAAATTCGAATTCTATGATGCTCAATTTGCTTTGTTTGTCAAGTTTTATGCCATGAAATTGCTTGTTTATGTTTATATATTGCCTTGGGAGTAATTTGAGACTTGTTTGACTCAATTTGGTGAAGAAATGAGCAATCTGCCATTGTTGGACCTCTTAAGGTCGTGAAGAACAATGTGGCTTGTTCTTGAAATTTTTGCTAGCAATTCTTGTTCAATTTGTCACAATAATCACTATAGTGTTGCAAGAAATTATTTGATTGCTTGAAAAAATGTTGTCATGCTCAATTTGAATTTACTCTGTTTTAGTACTACGTACTCTGTTTTTGTGAACATAGTATCATGCGACTAGGCGAACCTTAGATACTATAGAACCTTAATTTATGATGATTCCGCACAATGTAGCATGGCTAAACAACGAGGCTCGGGTTCACGGTCCCAAAACACTAGACGGGAGCATGAGCCCGTGGAGGACGACGCCACGCCGTCCACTTCGCTTGGTCGGCTTCCGGAGTGGGACGAGCAGACTCTGTTCTTTGCCCCTGTCCACCACATTTCTGAGAGAGTGAGACGGGGAACCGAGCTCGGGAGGACACGACATCACGACTCTGGCTGTGACGGTCTAGGCGACTTGTACAGGATGCATATTGCCAGGGACCTTGAGACGAGACTCCTATGGGAGTCTTGCGGGCTAGTTACTCTGTTTGAGACCTCCGAGGCTATGGTCGCCTCCAGCGGGGGTCATCACGTAGTGCGCGCTTTGGTGGAGTTCTTCTGGGACACCACCAACACCTTCCATTTTCCCTGATGCGAGATGATGGTCACCCCTACAGACTTTAGTCTCATCACAGGACTGGAGTTCACTTCTGTGCCGCTGCCATTCGACGGTGGGATCGACGTCTTTTCTTCAGAGGTCGAGGAGTTGTTGGGGCCGATTGCTATTCGGGCCCGAGCTGAGGTCGAGACGACTCAGTTCAGTGCTAGAGGGATTCGCCGCTCGACGCTGGCAGCGGCTCTTGATGACGATGCGACCACCCGAGAGCAGCGGGTGCGCATCTTTGTGCTGATGTTATTGTCAGGGACATTCTCCCTTGACAAGGGTAGTAGGGCATTGCTTTACTACCTCCCTGCTGTCCGTGATCTCCAGCGGATCGGGACTTATGACTGGGCCAGCTTGGCCTATGCTGATTTCGTTCGTGCGCTGAGGGACTCGTGTCGTCATCAGTCCTTTAGGACGAATGTTGCTTTGTCTGCTTTTTGGAAGGTCGTAGAGGTAAACATTATTCCCTATAAAGTTTATCCCTACATATTAGTTAGCATTTATTCACACTTCTAACTCTTTGTAGATCTGGTTCTACGAGTACTTTCCTTCTGTTGCGCCGGCGAGACCATCGCCGAGGGGATTTCCGGTGAGCGCCACTTGGGGCGGCCACCGCGTGGACATGTCTACTGCACGTGTCCGGAGCTGGATCATCTCGGTATGACTTTTAATGTTTATCTTGCTCTTCTGCGGTGCTTTAGATATATTCTTGCCTGATTGATGCTTTTTATAGGGACCTGAGGTGGTATACCGACCGTGGGGCGGTTGGACAATCCCTGGATTAGCCGCACAGTACTCTGCTGAGCGTCGCTATTTTCTGGGGACCTATGGAGCAGTCGCGTACTTAGGAGAGAGAGTCGCTAGATAGCACTCTTCTGATGTCTTCGTCGTTCCTATTCCTCCGCCACGTCACATGTTCGACGAGGCACGGTTGTCGAGCATGGCTGAGGGAGCTGGTACCCTTTGGCGGTCCCATGTGATCCTCGGGCGGTGTTACGCTGAGGAGCTACTACCTTTATTAGCTCCAGCCCCTGTACTGGCTGAGGATGTGAAGGTAAGATTCTTAGCCTTTTTTTTTATTTTTCGCCAAGTAGCCCCCAAGTAATACTTTACTGATTTTTTTTGTTTTATCAGGATGGTCCTGCTGAGTTTGTGCCGCCCCGTATGTCCATTCACTACCAGGGAATATGCGGGCCGATCGAGGAGATGATTTCTCCGGCTCCCGAGGGCGAGCGCTTCGTAGAGCGGTCGATTCCTCGCCACCAGACTAGTGTAAGCCTAGTTTTAATTCGGAATTTTTTGTGTTTATTTATCATGCATTTTCACTGACTTATTTTTCTGACAGTTTTCACGCGAGGTGGTTTCGGCTATGGCACGATGCATAGATGCCTTCCGGAGCCAGCTCGTCCGGATGAGGAACGCAGCCACCTGTCGTCGGGATGACGTTGTCCGAGAGGTAACCTTTCTTCACTCAATATTTCTGCGTTATGGCTTCAGTTTTACCTTGTTTCTGATTTAATTCTTTTTTTTTTTTTTGCAGGGCCAGCCTATCGCTTCTCACACCCGTACGAGACCTGAGGGGCGGAGAGATCCGGCGAGGTCTAGCTCGAGACGTCGTCGTACTTCGTCAGGAGGTAGAGGCGGTCATTCTGAGGCTGCTCGGGCCGACGTTGCTGAGGGCTCGGGATCTTCCTCTGATGGTGCTCCTGCTGCACCGGTAGGAGAGGCTACCTTGGCTTTCAGAGGTGGTGGGATGTACGAGGTCGGCTCGTCATCGCAGCAGCCTCCGCGGTCTCAGCCTCAGGTTGATCCTGGCTGGAGTGGTCCTATCTTGAGTCTTCCTGCTCCTACGGAGACTGGAGCTGGTGCTGGTGGAGAGGTGACTCCTCGTACGGCGCAGTTTTATGGCATGATGGGCCTACGTCCTCCGGCGCCGTAGTCTGTTTCTGTATATATATTTTATTTTGACTTTTTATAGAACTTTGCCTTTGACTCATTATTTAGACACATTTTGTATTTTTATGTTATCGTAAATTTATTTGATTGTGTATGTTAGTGTGTGCAAAAGAAGTGTGATAACAATTTTTGCGCAAAAATTCCGTCATTTTTATTATTGATGGAGGATATTATCCGACTCTCTCCCCCAAAAAGAAAAAATAAACAGGAAAAGAAACGAAAAAAAAATGCCGGTTTTTTGGAATTTAAAATAAAGTCAAAAAAAAAGGAATAATATAAATTAACAATAATAGCTATATTTAATTAATTAAGAAAAAAAGATAGAGAAGATGTTTAGGAATAGTAAACGGAGCCATAAAGTCATTAACCGACTCGAGTTTAATATCAAAAACGCAAACTGAGCACGCGCGGCTGTCATGGTGACTTGGCGCCAGCTGGCGCCACACTATGGCGCGTGGCGCCAGGCGCTACACTTAGCGTGTGGCGCCAAGCTCTGGAGGTTGGCGCCAATCTCGGGGGTTTGACGCCAATTGACGCTGACTCCGTGTTTCGGTCTGATTAAAACTCTTCGCAATTTGTGCATAAATAGTCCCCTGCTCAGCCGATTCTTCTCATAATTCTAGCGAAAAAATTTATTCTCTTCTTTAGAAAAATAATAATCATGTCTTTAGCCACTAAAACCTTCACCCAATACACTCATGAATGGTATCGATCTCTTAATGCTAGAGACAAAAAGGAATTAGATTTATTTCACTTGGGGGGAATTTATGGCATCAAAGGGGTAGATCTAGACCTAGACTTTATACATACCGCTTTAGAATTTTGGAATGTTGATACACATTGTTTCAGAATAGGGTAGGATGAGATTAGCCCTTTGCCAGAGGAATTTGGTGCTATCTTAGGCTTCCCTGCAATAGACCTGGTAGTAATCCCTAGAGTAGATGCATACTACTATAAGGATTTCGAGCGCTTCTTTAATTTAAAGGAAAGGGATTTATCAAAAATAGTAGATGGCAATATAGTTAATTTGAAAGAATTCGCACGCTATTATTTTGATAAACCTCTTTCTGAATACTTTCATATATATAGAAGAAGGGCGTTTTTATTTTGCATGCTCAATCAATTTTTTCTTAGTAGTGGTAAAAGTAATGAGGGTCAATCAATTATCACCACTGTACTAGAACAAATTGAATCAGGGAGGAATCCAATGCCATTAATAGTTGGAGAGACCATGATTAGTCTCGATGAATTGAAAAGGGACCCAAAAACGCCTTTTTGCGGTTCTCCAATTTTATTACAGGTAGAAAAATAACATTTTTAATTACAGAAATCAAAAAATATATTTTTGTATTGTAATAATAATTTTATTTGCATTGCACTTTTCTTACAGATGTGGCTAATGGAGAGGCTAGGATTAATTAGCCCTCCGGATGACATCGAAAAATATACTCCCAATTGCTTCGTGAGAAGAAAGAAGTGCATCCCTAAGATGGGGCGCCATGGGTGGAGAAAAGTATTTGAATCACGTGATTTTGCTATCAAGTGGGTCATCCCATGGTGGAAAATAGAAAGGATGGTTGGTGTTAACAAGCAACCTTTCTGTCGTCTTCCAAGCCTGTCTCGCGTAACATATTATTATCCCTGCAGGGTAAAGAGACAATACGGCTTACTTCAAAACATTCCTTCCGGGGATCTTCGTCCTCCCTATGAGTATCCTATATCTCAAGAAGTAGATAGATTCGACGCTTACTGGAGCGCTAGACCTTTATGGGAAGTGATTACCCAAAAGGTTCCCCCTTCTTTACCTAATGATGTAAAGAAGTGGTTGCTGAAGAAATCTTCGATTGATCAGGGTAGAACCGATGTGAAGAATCGTCTAGGTGATAGGGTGACACCTGCCAAAGAACGCTTAGGTGCAAGAATTGAATTCAAAACACCTACAATGCCTAGGAATAAAAATACTACTAGAGACAAAGGAAAAAGGAAAGCTAACACCACAGACAAAAAGGCTTGGGTGGAAAAGAAGCATGGAGTGCTAGCTGAAGGGGAGACAATCTATTCCAAAATTGAATGTAGGTCCTCTAAAGGATGCCTATTAGCTAAAGTAATGGATGAAGAGGAGGAAGCAGAAAAGAATTGGAAAAGAGCTAAAAAGGAAAAGAAAGATTAAAAGCATTGCTTAGCTTTAGATTTATTAGACTTAGATTGTCGCTTTTATTTAAAGTTAATTTATTTCAGCCTTATTTAAATTCCATCAATAATGAAATTTCAGCTTTCAATTAAATTGTTACTTTAAATTTATTTTATTAAAGCAATGAAAATCGAAAAAAATTAATTTTTCCAGAAGTTCTTCGAGTACGGAAGTCGAAAATTTTCCGAAAAACACCGAAATTTGCCCAGATTTTATTTCCGAATTGACGCCAGTAATTGGGGTTTGGCGCCAGCTATTGAGGTCTGGCGCCAGGCGCCGATTCCGTTGGCTGGCGCTGATGACCTCTGGCTGGCGCCAGGCTCTGCTCTGCGACGCCAATAATTTGCCAATTTTCTGTTGAATTTTTAATTGATTCTGGAATGCGGAGATGTCGAAAAATAAAGTGGCCGCACCCGTAAAGGGTTGCCTACGTATCCTTTCCTAAGGAATCAGGCCGAACGTAGCTCTCTTGAGTATCCTACTCAAGTAATTATGGGTAGTATTTTTTAAGTTGGTCAAGATTGGTCATGTTTGAGAATTCATTGCCATCCATATCAGTTAGTTTTGCTGCACCACCTGACAGGATTGCTTTGACAATGTAGGGGTCAGACCAGTTAGGTCTAAATTTTCCCCTTTGGTCTAAAACATTTTTTCTTAGTGCTTTTAATACCAAATCCCCTACTTTGATATTTCTTGTCTTGACCTTCTTATTAAAATGTCTAGCCATACGAGTTTGATAACACTGAGTGTGATGTAGAGCTTCTAGTCGTTTTTCGTCGAGTAGAATCAATTCTTCATATCTTGCCCTAGTCCATTCAACTTCATCGAGTTTACTCTCTAGCGCAATGCGTAGAGATGGTATTTCTAGTTCGACAGGTTGTACGACATCCATTCCATATAGCAAAGAAAATGGCGTATTTCCCGTTGATGTACGGATTGACGTGCGATAACCCCACAATGCGAAGTGGAGCTTGTCAGGCCAATCCTTATAATTTTCTGTCATTTTCTCGATGATAGTCTTTAGATTCTTATTAGCTTCCTCGACTGCTCCGTTTGCTTGAGGTCTATAAGGGGACGAATGATGATGTTGGATGCCATATTTTTGTAGCAATTCTTCACATTCGGCTTGAAAGTGAGTTCCATTGTCACTTATCATTTCATGTGGGACTCCATATCGACAAATAATATTTCTCTCGATAAAGAGTGCTACATGTTTTGCAGTGAGTTTAGCGTATGATTGCGCTTCGACCCACTTTGTAAAGTAATCAATTGCTACTAGAATAAATTCGTGGCCTCCTGTCCCTGGGGGAGTGATTTTGCCAATTATGTCAATTCCCCATGTAGAGAATGGCCATGGCGATGTGTAGGTGTAGAGAAAAGATGGAGGGACATGTTGTAAATTGGCGTAAATTTGACACTTAAGGCATCTTTTTACGTATTGATGGCAATCATTATTCATTGTAGTCCAATAATATCCTTCTCGCATTATTTTCTGGACTAACATTTTGCCATTTACATGAGTGCCACAGATTCCTTCGTGAACTATTCTCATTATTCTTTGTGCATCCACCTTTCTTACACATAGGAGAGCTCGACCTTTAGGTACCCTTTTATGTAGCTCATTGTCTATGAGTACATATTGAGAAGCCAAAAGTCTCAGTGCTCGCTTTGCTCTTTTTTCAGCATGAGGAGGGTATTCTCCATTGGTGACATAGTTGAGTATGTCTGTGTACCATGGTTCTTCTTCTTGTTCTTCTTCTTCGTCTTGGACTAAGTCGTCGTCTTCTATAGCCTGGATATACGCTGGTTTATGCCTTTTTTCGATAGTTAGAGGCATTTGCTCGATTTCTGTGGGAATCCTAACCATTGAGGCTAATCTCGCCAAGGCATCAGCAAATTGGTTTTCTTCTCTAGGTAGATATGTGTATTCTACCTTCTCTAACTGATCGGTAATAGTTTCCAGATAGGTTTGGTAAGGGGCTAGGCTTTCGCTCCTTACTTTCCACCTTTTAGATATATGATTGATGATCAAAGAAGAGTCTCCGAATATCCTTAACTTCTTTACTCCCAATGCCAGGGCTGTTTCAAGGCCTACCACGCATGCTTCATATTCAGCAGCGTTGTTGGTAACGTCGAAATCAAGCTTTATTGAGATTGGAACGTGCTCTTCTTTAGGTGATACTAGTAGCACTCCGACACCACATCCCTTTTGGTTCGAGGCTCCGTCGAAATACAAGGTCCAGGTATCATCTTCAGTAACCATCAAATCTTCATCTGGAAATTCATTGCCCTGTATTGGTGTCGGGTCTTCTATTGGAAAGTCTGCCAGAAAGTCTGACACTACGGATCCTTTAATAGCTTTTTGTGGCATAAACTGTACATCAAACTGGGATAGATTGACTATCCATCTTGAAATACGTCCATTGGGTGTTGATTTCTTGAACAGATACTTGAGTGGATCCAGTCGGGAGACTACGAAAACTGTATGTACCAACATGTAATGTCTCAACTTAGTTGTGGCCCATACCAAGGCGAGGCACAATTTCTCAAGCGGTGTATAGCGTGTTTCGTATTCGAGCATCTTTTTACTTAGGTAATAGATTGCGTTCTCTTTGCCTTCTACCTCTTGTGCTAGCATGGCTCCCATTGTCTCTTTGGTAACCGTCAAGTATAACCTAAGAGGTATTCCGGGAAGTGCTGGCGCTAATACGGGAGGATTTGCGAGATAGGCTTTGATCTTGTCAAAGGCTTTTTGACACTCGTCATCCCACATTACTTGTACATTCTTCTTGAGCTTCTTGAAGATTGGTTCACATATCGTTGTCAGTTTTGATATGAACCTACTTATGTATTGCAACCGGCCAATAAATCCTCGAATCTGTTTCTCAGTCTTGGGCGGTGGCATCGACATGATTGCTTTAATCTTGGTTGGATCTACCTCTATTCCTCTAGAGCTTATGACGTATCCCAAGAGCTTGCCTGAGGTGACTTCAAAAGCACATTTTGATGGATTCAACCTCATATTATATTTTCTTAGCCTTTCGAAAAATTTCCTTAAGGCTACTTGATGGCCTGGACGGTCCTTTGATTTCACAATCATGTCGTCGACATATACTTCGACTTCTTTATGCATCATGTCATGGAGTAAGGCAGTTGCTGCACGTTGGTAAGTAGCACCCGCGTTTTTCAACCCAAATGGCATTACCGTGTAGCAGTAAGTGCCCCATGGTGTGATAAAGGTTGTTTTCTCCATGTCTTCTTCTGCCATGAGAATCTGATTGTACCCTGCGTATCCATCCATGAATGAGAGAAGCGCGTGATTTGCCGTGTTGTCTACCAGAATATCGATGTGTGGCAAAGGGAAGTCGTCCTTTGGACTTGCCTTATTTAGATCTCGATAGTCGACACACATCCTTACCCTTCCGTTTTTCTTTGGAACTGGGACGACGTTGGCGACCCATTCGGGGTATTTGGATACCTTGATGAAACCTGCAGTTATTTATTTTTGAACTTCTTCTTTTATTTTAAGTGCTACGTCAGGTTTCATTCGACGCAACTTTTGTTTTACAGGTTTCATTCCTGGGATTAGTGGTATAGTGTGTTGAGCTATTTCTCTGTTAATGCCTGGCATATCTTCATATGACCAAGCAAATACATCGATAAATTCTTTAAGTAAGTTAATTAAATCGGTTCTTTCTTGTTTATTCAATGTTAGTCCGATTTTAACTTCTCTTCTATGAGTTGAATCATTCGAGATGTCAACTGTTTCAGTTTCTTCGATTACTGGTGTTTTCTTTTCGAGTGTTTCCATTGCTTTAATAATTTCTTTGTCTTTTTCATCGTTAGCTAAGAAATGCTTGTCATCTAGGGTTAGGGAAGAACACAAGAAGTAAGGAGAACGAGAAATATTATTATACTCTGAGATCATTACATCAAAGAGTGATATGTCCTTAGGGACTGGATCACTAACTATCCTAGGAGGAGAAATAGGAAGGGGAGGTGTTATTGCTAAAGACTTAGAAGACTCTAAAGGGAAAGACTCTGACTCGGACTCTGACTCAGACGACTCTTCGAACATCGGCCCTTGCCCTGTCGTGATTGATATCTTCCTTCCACTTGGAGTAGTCACTTTGATAGTCTTGCGCCACCCTTGTAGTGATCCTTCGGCTGGGGTAATTAGCTTCGAGGGGTCGAAGTTTTCTCTTTGTAGGACTGTTTGAATGAGCGAGGAGTTATCCTCTTCATAAGTTGGCTCATTCTTTTCTCGCCCAAACAGTAATCCCATGACGTTAAAGTCAAAGCATGGGGGTGCTTTCTCCTTATGGACGGGAGTTGGGATTTCATCAGTGAAGTAGCAATCCAAGAAAATCTCGAATCCTGGTTGTCGTATGCCATTTACAACAAATGGCTCGGGAAATTCATGGCATGGATAGTCCTCTCCTTCTTTTATGAACTGACCATTAAGCGTAAGAGGGTACTGATCCATTGGAATTGCTTTCTTTTGAATGCGAGCGTCCCTACGTGCTTTCAACTTGTCCTGGGCTCGCTTGAGATCTTTCCGAGTCGGTTTGGGACCAAGTCCGAAAGTATCTAGCTTAGGGAGGCCAGGTGACTCCAGCGATTTTGCTATCCCCTTCTTCTTTCCTAGGGTCATCCCAGGGAAGTGTCCTTGTTTCTTCACCATGGTGTTGACGATCATGTTGGAATGGGGGTCATGTCAAAGAGATGTCCTTTCATCCTCTTGGATTAAGGAGACTTCTTCGTTAAAGCCCCATAGGTCTTCATCATCTTCGTCGTGCTCCACATTGATGATTGGATTCTCTATGGATTTGATTCTCATCGGCGAAGCATCAATAGTGACTGGAATTCCTCCAACTATGGCTTTCACTTGTTGGTGGAGAGATGAAGGAACGGCCTTTAGATCATGAAGCCAAGGGCGTCCCAACAACAAATTGAATGAGGCTTTGATGTCTACTACTTGAAAAGTAGTAGCATGTTCTACTGCTCCTGCCGTCACATTTAGAGTTATTTTGCCAAGAGCTTGACGGCGAGTATTATCGTAGGCTCTTATTCCTTGTGTGGACGGAGTTAAATCTTCATCCCTTATGCCGAGAATCCTCGCAGTTCTAAGTGGACAGACATTGATAGCTGATCCATTGTCTACAAGAGTCATGGGAACATTCATCCTTTTGCAGACTACCGTGAGGTTTAATGCCTTGTAGTGTTTGTCACCTTCTGGGGGTAAATCTTTGTCAGAGAAGGTGATTAGATTAATCGGACTAGGAAGGTCACTTGTGAGGAAGTTAGCTAGTCCCTCAGGAGTAGTGTCAGAATCTATCCCGATTTTATCCAAGGCATTCATTACAGCCAACCTATGTTCTCGGGATGTTGCCAGGAGCTTCCACACATTCATCTCAACTTTTGTCTTCTTAAACTGTTTAACAATGTCGTTGTCTTCGATGATAGGTATGGGAACTTGTTGTATGGTAGGCATAGGTTGTGTTGAGACGGGAGATTGCATCCTCCCGGATCTTGTGAGGACGTCTATTGATGAATCTTCTTCAGCCCAAATATCGTCTGTGGTGTATGATACAGAAGGTGAAGGTCCTACTATGTCCTTTAGGTAGACATCTTCTTCATCACTGTCCCACACTCCATTAACGGTTATATCCTCTTCTTGTTGAACTTGGACTAATTTCTTTTCATCAATCATTTTCTGTACCAAATCCTTGAATTTGAAACAGTTTTCTATGGTGTGTCCCTCTGATTGATGGTACTGACAGTAATATCTATCTGTCCTTTTTAATGACTCAAATGGTCTCGGTTCGAGAGGTTTGACCTCGCCACTCTCGGAGAGCATTTCGAACATTTGCACATATAGAATCCCAATTGGAGTGTAAATTCTATTGCTCTTCTTGGGTTTTTCGGTGACTTGTAAGGGAAAATATTTTTCCTCATAAGTCGTTCTTACTGGTGTGAATTCTCTTTTGGGTTCTTCTTTCGGAAGTGGAAGCTCATCATATTTCCTGTGGAGTTCGTTCATAACTTTGAGAGCTTCACGTAGTAGTTGCGATGCCTCCTTCATAGACAGTGTGAGCAATTGTATGTCTTCCTTATTCGCCGGTTCTGGAAGGTTATCTCTGACATCGAAAAAGATCTCCTCTTCTTTTTCTATGACATTGATTTCTTCGACAGGTTTAATGAGAGATGAGGGGTCAACCTCGTTTTCTTCATCGGAGATAGCCAAAGTATGAGCTAGAGGTGCATTGTCGATGCTTGGCTTCTTACTGGCATGGGGCAACGGCAGTTTGTTATTGTCGATTAGGTCTTGGATAGCTTCCTTAAGCTTCCAACATCTTTCAGTAGAATGGCCCCTACCTTGGTGATACTTGCAGTGTGCGTTGGGGTTCCAGTTAACCGACCTCTTCTCAACTGGTGGATCCCCAAATGGTCCAATGGGAGTTATAAGACCTTTTGCATTTAATCGATCAAATGCGGTGTCATAACTCATGCCAATAGGAGTGAAGTTCCTCCTAAATGGTTTCCTTTGTCCTTGGTTGTTCATGGCGAGGAATTCTCCTAGATTAAAGGTGCTAACGTTATTTGAGTGGGTGGTTTTGGAAGAAGAAGGATTGTCGTTCTTCTTTCCTTTCCAGCCACTGTTGGAGTTATTGTTGGCAGCTTTTGACTTAGCCAAGTCATCTTCAATATTGATCCCAATATCATAAACAGCTTTAAAGGTATGGAGGTTATTTTGATATTTAAGATGTTTGGAATATTTTTCTTGGAGATTCTTGATAAACAGTCTCACAGACTCTTTTTCAGTTGGTACCTCAATCATTTTAGCTGAGGTTTATCTTCACTTGTTAAAGAAAGAAGTGAAGCCTTCATTCTCTTTCTGTTTGAGGATTTCAAGTTCTCTATGGTCAGTCTCGACTTGAATGTTGAATTTGTACCTATCAACGAAAGCGTTTGCTATAGACTCCCAGGTAGAGGTCTTTTCTTTCTCGAGAGAAAAGAACCATTGTTGGCAAACGGTCTCGAGAGATAGTGAGAAAAGAGAAGGGAAGACCTTCTTATCAATACCCTTGATACTCATTATTGTTTCAAATGCTCTTAAGTGGAAGTAAGGGTTGTCAATTGCTCTGAATTTTGGGATGTCGTTGGCGTTGAACTTCTGCGGAAGAAGATCTTTATCCACCGAGACCCCTTGGGATGTGAGTTCTTGAAACTTGTAGTCGCTGAACAACTTGCTTAGGCTCTCTTGCATGAGGTCCATTTGTTGTTGTTTCACGGGATCATCGATCTTAAGTGCGAGAAGCTTCAGTGTCTTGGTTACAGTAGCCAGTTGGTTCTTAAGATCATTGACTTCTTCTTGAGTTGCCATTATAACTCTTGCTTTCCTCTTGCGGGCTATAGGTTTGTCGAAAAGTTAGACTTGTACGAAGAGGTTATTTTTGATTAATCGTCCTTCCTTTCTTGACCACGCGCTGTGAATTAAACCATTTTGCGTTTTAATTACTTGACTCGAATCAACTTGACTTTATGGTTTATTTTAAGAAAAAAAGGGGTGCAAAAATAACGTACATATTTTTAGGGAACTAAGTATTATTATTTATATTGGAGGATTAATATCCGACTTACCCCCCTAAAAAAAAATGACGGACAAAACGCGCATACAAGACTCTCTTAATCATGGTCAAAGCATGTGTATTGGTGTGTGCATTGAGTGTAAGTGACATGCTTGGACTCTTGTGTAAGACCATGGGACTTAGTGCCTAAACTCGATCATTGATTCAATTAAGCATTATTGTCAGCAAAATTAACCGAATTAAACAGAGGACTGATTAATTAGACTTTAGGTGACGACTCGACAAATAATCTGAACTGTCGGCCAAGCGACAGGACTGTCGTCACACTGTGGAGGTTGGCGCCAGACAACTTAGCTATCGTCTGGCGCTAAACACCATAGTGTGGCGCTACAGCTCATACTTTGGCGCCAATAGTGGAGCTTCGGTCTGGGACTGTTTTCGGTATTATTAGTCAACTGGGGTTAGCCTAAAGTCGTACTAGGTCAATTCCGATTGAAAAAAAATTAGACTTTATTGACTCAAAATAATTGATCAATTAATTAATTAATTAGGCAAAGTTCATTAAGTCATTAATTTATTTATTCTCAACACAAATCAACAAACGGTTAAGAGAAACATAGAATATATATGCACAACAAATAATGCACAATTAGTCAAGTAGGCACAATATGATGCAATGCGTTCGCAACCTAACATGGCTCTAGTTCTCTAAAGTTCGGGATATGGTTTAGTCAATAGAGGGTCCATGGTTAATTGTCGTGACCCTTTCCTTGATTATATTTGCAGTGCTTATTAGGGTCCCACTTAGGTGGCCTAGCTTCTGGAACCGGATCTTTGATGGGCCCTATGGGCATGACTAGTCCTTTGTGATGTAGCTTCTCGAAAGCCGTTTCATAACTCATGCCAAGTGGAGTGAACACCCTTTTTGATCTTTGGATTCGCGGTTTAGAGGTGTTTGTAGCATGTACCTCACTAGAGGAAGAAGAAGGATGGTCGCTCTTCTTTCCCCTCGCACTATTATCTTTCAGAAGGTCATCTTCAATGTCAATGCCTATATTATAAATAGCTTTGAAAGTATTCAAGTTGTGTTGGTACTTTAAGTTCTTTGAATACTTCCCTTGGAGATTCTTGATAAACATCCTCACATATTCTTTTTCGGTAGGAGCCTTGACCATATTAGCAGAAGTTTCCCTCCATTTATTGAAGAAAGAAGTGAACCCTTCGTTTTCCTTTTGTTTTAACATCTCAAGTTGTCTGTGGTCTGTTTCGTCTTGGATGTTGCACTTATATCTATCTATGAAAGCGTTTGTTATCGACTCCCAAGAAGAAGTTTTTTCTTTCTCGAGAGAAAAGAACCATTGTTGACAAACGGTTTCGAGAGATAGTGGGAACAGAGAGGGGAAAACCTTCTTATCGATACCCTTAATGCTCATTATAGTTTCAAAAGCTCTTAGATGGAAGTAAGGGTTATCTGTTGCCTTGAATTTAGGGATGTCAGTGGCGTTGAACTTATGCGAAAGAAGTTCCTTGTCCAGCGAGACCCCTTGTGAACTCATGCCCTGAAATTTATAGTCACTAGATAGCTTGCTTAGACTCTCTTGCATGAGGTTCATCTGTTGTTGCTTCACGGGGTCATCGACTCTAAGTGCGAGAAGTTTCAGTGTCTCAGTCACAGTAGCCAGTTGGTTCTTAAGATCATTGACTTCTTCTTGAGTTGCCATTATCTTCTTAGCCTTCCTCTTTTGACGAATCGGTTTATCAAAAAGCGAGACTTGAATAAAGAGGTTGTCCTTGATTAATCGCCCTTCTCTCCTCGACCAAGTACTGTGGGAAAGGAATTTGGGGATACTGATTGTTAATTATTTGACTCAAACTTTATTCAACATGCAATGGATGGAGGAAGTGAAAAAAGATGGAAGAATGTGAAGAAGATTTAGGTGGAGGGATATGAAGAATTAGGAATAGAATGTACTCCCCCAACTCAAATGACGGAAAGACCGACTCATGCATGGACCTAAGACATGGCCATGGTGATGTACTCAACGTGTGTGCTAAGACTAGTGAGTGTAGGTGATATGTTAAGACTCGTGTCGTGACCATGTGGCTAGACTATGTGACTTAGACTCAATTAATGACTCGACAAGGTGTTATTGACAGCGAAAATTAACCGAATTAAACAGAGGACTGATTAATTAGACCCTAGGTGATGACTCGACCAATAATCCGAACTGTCGGCCAAGCGACAGGACTGGCGTCACACTGAGGAGCTTGGCGCCAGACAACATAGCTGTCGTCAAGCGCTACACTCCACCGTGTGGCGCTACAGCTCAGACCTTGGCGCCAATATTGGAACTTCGGTCTGGGACTGTTTTTGGTGTTATTAGTCAACTGGGATTAGCCTAAAGTCGTACTAGGTCAATTCCGATTAAAATATTAGATTTTATTAACTCAAATTAAATAATCAATTACTTAATTAATTAATTAGGCAAAGTTCTTTAAGTCATTAATTTATTTATTCTCAACACAAATCAACAAACGGTTAAGAGAAACACAGAATATATATGCACAACAAATAATGCACAATTAGTCAAGTAGGCACAATATGATGCAATGCGTTCGCAACCTAACCATGGCTCTAGTTCTCTAAAGTTCGGGATATAGTTTAGTCAAAGAGGGTCCATGGTTAATTGTCCGGATGCACCGCGCGGAAGTCTAACCGTGAAGGGTCGGCGCGAGTGGATGGGACACCACGAGCTTTAGAAAAAACTCGCTTCCATGGTTTGGTGAATTCAACATCTCGGATGTACCCTTTGTTGCACGGAGCGTTCAATCGGGTAGATGGAGCATGAATTCCCAGAGGGTTATGTCCATATGTAGAACACATATGGGTTTTAGAAAAGTGAGAAAAAATTCAATCAGGAAGTAGGATCGAGCAAACAATACGAAAAACCAGTCGAAATTAGAACGCATATTTCTGGCTCGGTATTGGGGGAAATTGGCGCCAGCAATCAGAGACTGGCGCCAACTTTTAACTGTAGCGCCTGGCGCCAATACTGGCGTCTGACGCTACGGCTAAAAGTGTGGCGCCAAGCTCTGGCCCCTGACGCTACTTCCCACATGCCTCAGCAGCTTTCTGTGCTCGATAAAATCTTCCAGTTACGCGTGGTGTTATTTCAGTCCTAGTTGTGAAAGACATTCCTCAAATTTCCTACGTGTAAAATCCTATGTTTTTGACTCATTACGGATGGTCTTTCCAATGAGATCCTTTTTATGCATATGACAATAATATTAATCAAAATTACGCACATGAAATACTTAGAACTTTTCGAGTCTCATCCACTCATTCTAAATCATTGCCGAAACAAATTCAGGAATTAAAATAGAAATCCTCCCCAATGGAGTCGCCAAAAACTGTAGGGAATAATTTCAAGCTTTAATCCCACTAGCTTGAACCCCACTGTGATCATACACTAAAGTACGGTGGCGTCCAAAAGGGAAGAAGATAGAGCAAAAGAGTCGCCAACAAGTTTTTAAGGAACTTGTAAACCGTTCACGAGGTGAAGGTTACACCCCTTAACGATCCAAGAGATCGTCAACTCCATAAGGTCATGAACCAAATAAGGGTTCGGGGATGAAGGTACAAATCCAACCTAAAAGAGATTGAACCTGCCCTAATAATAGGCCTCTACTTTATTCTTCTCGTATTCATGTGCGCTTTCTAACTAACATACAATCAATAGGTTTAACCCTAAACCCGTTTAATCTATGTTGGTTGAATATTAATGCACAAACAAACTATTATTGGCGATCACTTGAATTATAATCACAATTAACCTAACAAGATTATTAATTATCTTATCAAGCATGATTACAAGTACAAAATTCCCTTTAACATGCAATAAAAGGTGTGATCAAGCAATAAAGAAATAGCATCAAGCAACATAAAAATAATCATCATCAAAATAATAATAATAATATACATAATCATTATAACAATTATAATAATTATCATGTTCATGTTAATATTAAAGCATAATAATTGCAAGATCCTAGGCATGATACTAACAAGATTAATAACAAACCCTAGCATGTCACTAAGCAATAAAAATCAAATCTTTAACCCTAACATGATACTAACAATCATAAACATTAGGAAGAACGTAGGAAGCATCGCAGGAATCATATTTAATATATTTGATATTATAACCTTTTCCCTAAACATGATACTAGGAATATCATAATAACAATATAAACATGATTTCTACATCATAAATCAATTAATCAATTAAAGTACTTACTTTGATGCCTCGTACCTCTTTCTAATAACAAAATACACACGTTAGTAACTTCAAGGAAAAATAATAACCAAAGCAATTAAATTAAATAATTGAAAGAGAGATTGGGGACCAAACCCTCAGAAATTAAACCTTTCACGTCTAGGGCGAAGGCAACTTCGAATATGGCTAGGTGTTTCTAGATCTTGTGAATGCGGAATTTTGTATGAAAACAAAGTAAGAAAGAATTGAAGAATTAAAGAGAGAATGCTAATTAAAACTTGTGAATGAGGAGAATTGGTTGTAGGTGAATGTAGATGATGAATTGGTGAATGTAGATGATGAATTCGTGAATGAAAACGGAGTTTTTGATACGATATTTATAGAGAAAATCAGCCAAAAAAGATAATTTAACAAAACAGAGTCTGACGCTCAGGAAACAAGGTTGGCGCCAGGCACCAGTGGCTAGCGCCTGGCGCCAAGCCTGGTTCCAGGCGCCAAGGCCTGGGGTTGGACGCCAGTCTTGATTTTAACGTGTTTTCGAAAATCCGATAAGTTTACCGTACTGGAGGATAAAATAATATAATTCTTTCGAAAATGCTATTTGATTTTGATTAAAACTCTGAAAAGTCAACAAAGTCAACTTATCAATGCTAATTGAATTAGGAATGAAAAGAACCTTCTAGAAGAATCTAGAAGACTAAAACCATTCCTAATTGCATTAGGAATGATAAATCATATTAGGCCCTCCCCGAGATCATTGGGCCGCATATAAAGCTCAAACCGGGCCCAGTTTAGTAAATTAGCCATAACTTCCTCAATATTCATCGGAATTGGGCTTATAATATATCGTTGGAAAGGTCTTATCAAGCCTCATCCAACTACACCACTATTGGACCCATATCATGGACCAACCAAACTGGATTGGCTGTTTTCTTAAAATAAAGTTTTCAAAAACAGAAAGAAGAGAAAAGAAATAAAAACTTTCCGCAACACTAGACCTTTCCACACTTTCGTTTCATTCGATTATGATTCGACGTGAAAGGTACTCATCACTGGGTTTGGTTTTGGGGAGACACAAGTGGGTGTCTACACCTAGTACATATCATGGCATACATGATCGATCCAATAAGCGAAGCATATGGAATCTGATTCATTCTTACCCGCTCATCAGGTGTCTGTGGACACTGCTTCTTGCTTAGGGTTATGCCATGTGACATTGGCAGGTGACCTCTCTTAGCCTCCTCCATGCCAAATCGAGCAAGTACCTTATCAATATAAGTACTCTGACTCAATCCAATCATCCTTTTCGATCTATCCCTATAGATCTTGATGCCTAGTATGTACTGAGCCTCTCCCAAGTCTTTCATTGAGAAGCACTTTCCAAGCCAGGCCTTTACAGACTCTAACAACGGAATGTTGTTTCCAATGAGCAATATGTCATCGACATATAAGACTAGGAAGGCGATGTCACTCCCACTGACCTTCTTGTAAACACAAGATTCATCTGGATTCTTGATAAAACCAAACTTACTGATGGCTTCATCGAATCGCAGATTCCAACTTCTGCTTGCTTGCTTTAATCCATAAATGGACTTCTTAAGATTACAAACTTTCCTAGCATTGTTTTGGTCGACAAAACCTTCAGGCTGTGTCATATACACAGTTTCTTCCAAATAACCATTAAGGAAGGCGGTTTTGACGTCCATCTGCCATATTTCATAATTGTAATATGCAGCAATCGCTAGGAGGATCCGAACGGATTTAAGCATTGCGACTGGTGAAAAGGTTTCATCGTAATCAATACCATGAACTTGTCTGTAACCTTTTGCCACCAATCTAGCTTTGTAAATGAATACATTTCCATCTTTGTCGGTTTTCAACTTGAAAATCCACTTACATCCAATAGGTGTATAACCTTTGGGTAAGTCAACCAAGTCCCAGACTTGATTTTCAAACATGGAATCCATTTCAGATCTCATGGCCTCTTGCCATTTAGCAGAGTCGGTGCTTGCCATCGCTTTCTTGTAGGTTGTCGGTTCATCACCATCCATAATCAGGATGTCCTGATTCTCGGTTAATACTAAACCAAGATATCTATCAGGTTGAGATCTCGGCCTCTGAGACCTACGTAGGGTAATGGATTGAGCATTTGCATTGTCGGTTCGACTTTGCACATTTTGATCATTTTGACCTGCGTCAACAGATGCTGTTTGAGCACTTTGACTGTCATTATGATTTTGTTGCTCATCCTCACGAACTTCGTCGAGTTCGATTTTCCTCCCACTTGTCATTTTGGAAAGGTTCTCCTTCTCCAAAAAGACACCATCGCGAGCAACAAACACTTTGTTCTCCGATTTGTTGTAGAAGTAATACCCTTTGGTTTCTTTTGGGTAGCCCACAAAGTAAACCTTGTCAGATTTGGGATGAATTTTGTCAGAAATCAATTTCTTGACATATGCTTCGCATCCCCATATCTTTAGAAAAGATAACCTGGGAGGTTTCTTCGTCCATAATTCATATGGAGTCTTTTTTACAGCTTTTGATGGAGCACGGTTCAGTGTTAGTGCCGCAGTTAGAAGTGCGTGTCCCCAGAAAGAGATAGGAAGATCACTAAGACCCATTGTTGATCGTACCATGTCTAACAAGGTCCGATTTCTCCTTTCGGATACTCCGTTCCATTGAGGAGTTCCTGGAGGTGTCAATTCTGAAAGTATACCCTTTTCTTTCAGATGGTCATCGAATTCTTGGCTCAAGTATTCACCACCTCAATCCGATCGAAGGGCTTTGATTTTCTTGCCAAGCTGATTTTCAACTTCACTCTGAAATTCTTTGAACTTTTCAAATGATTCAGATTTATGCGACATAAGGTAGACATAGCCATATCTACTATAGTCGTCTGTGAAAGTGATGAAATATCGATGTCCATTTCTTGTGGTTGAGCTCATTGGTCCACATACATTGGTATGTATAAGACCCAATAAGTCACTTGCCCTTTCTCCCAACTTGGAGAATGGTTGTTAAATCATCTTGCCTAATAGACATCCCTCGCAATTCTCAAACGATTCTAAATTGAAAGAGTCAAGAACACCTTCTTGTAGAAGTTTCTTGATGCGTTTGATGTTAATGTGGCCAAGACGACAATGCCACAAGTAAGTCTGATTTGACTCTATGGTCTTAGCTCTTTTGGTATCATTATTCACATTATAAACTTTTTTGTCTAAAGAAAGCACATAAAGGCCATTTTCAGAATGTGCAATACCATATAAAACATTATCGAGATAAAACGAACATTCTTTGTCCTTTACTCGAAATTCAAAACCTTTGGCGTCCAACGCCGAAATTGAAATAATGTTTTTGGTAATGTTAGGAACATAATAAACATTATCGAGTTCCAAAACTAGCCCGGTGGGCAAAGACAAACTGAGAGTTCCTATGGATACGGCACCAATTCTGGCTCCATTGCCGACCCGGAGTTCAATCTCTCCCTTCTCTAGCCTTCTAGCGTTCCTTAGTCCCTGAGAATTGGAACAAAGGTGTGAGACACATCCGGTATCTAATACCCATGATGTTAAGCTAGTGAAGTTAAAGTCTATAACGAATATACCTGATTCAGAAGCAACGGTTCCGTTCTTCTTATCTTCCTTGAACTTGAGGCAATCTCTCTTCCAATGTCCCTTCTTCTTACAGTAGAAACATTCGAAATCAGATTTAGAAGACGCTACCTTCTTATCCTTGGTAGCTTTAGACTTAGGCGGAAAAGTTTTCTTCTTACCTTTCCCCTTAAAGCCTTTCTTCTTCTTGCCCGAAAATTTGAACGGCTTTCCCTTTTTAATCATGAGCATATCATGCTTTCCCTCATCCTTGAGCGTTTGCTCAGCTTGCTTCAACATACCATGAAGCTCGGTGAGGGTTTTCTCCATGCTGTGCATATTATAGTTCATCTTGAACTGATCACAGCCTTTGTGCAGCGAGTGGAGAATGATGTCAATTGCCATCTTGGTTGAATACCCCGCATCAAGCCTTCCCATGTTTTCAAACAATCCAATCATTTTGAGTACATGTGGGCTGACTGGCTCTCCTTTCTTGAGCTTGCTCTCAAGGATCTTCCTGTGGGTTTCAAACCTTTCAGTTCGGGCCTGCTCTTGGAACATATTCTGCAATTCAGAAATGATCTCAAAAGCCGTCTCTTTTTCAAAGAAAGTCTTTTGAAGCTCAGGAGACATTGTGGCCAACATGATGCATTTGACATCTCGATTGGCACTTTGCCATCGATTTAGGGCAGCTTGAGTCACTTCCTCATTGGGAGCCTCGGGCATTTCCTCATCAAGGACATATTCCTTTTGCTCTTGCATGAGAACAATTCGCAAGTTCCTTTGCCAATCAAGAAAATTAGGCCCACTCAGCTTCTCCTTGTCGAGAATTGAGCGTAATGAGAATTGGTTGTTTGAGTTATTTGAAGACATGATTCTACAATTGAAAGAATTTGTAATGAAAAACCATTCATTATACTTAAATAAGATTGAATTCATGCATTTTAATCAAACTTATTTAAAACGTCTTATTCACACATTAAAGATTGTCCCCATTTTAGGTGAGAATAAGTCGATTCCAAGATCCAAAGAAACAAAGAGTGGTTAAGCATGCTTTGGCTTGTCTTAACACTCAATCTCCTAAGGTAAGCAACGCTTTGCTAATGGCTCCAAGCCACTCTTGGTTGAATAAATCGTCGCATCCAATGCTCTCTAAACAATTTATTCACTTTGCCACGACATGTTAGGACTCCATCACTCATATCGTTGAGTATAACCAAAACCACCTTGCATACCCGATATGCCTTACGTTCCTTGGAGAAGTAGTGATGCCTCGCTTTGGCGTAGCCCACCACTACCCTCGCTCGGTTGGTAAGTGTGTTTTGGAATGGCAAGTTTTACTCAATATTTTAGGGACCTAGGGTTTCTATGTTGGTTGATTTAAGTGAACTTAATTAATCATCTCAACATTCGAAATCCTAAACATGCATCTAACATATAATTCATATATATATAAACATAAATATATATCGAAAACATAAATAGAGATGCATTTGGCAACTAGCATGACCCCTTGAGATCTTCAAGTCTTCAAAAGGTCTTCATTTGCAACTTCATGGCTTTGTCTTCTAAGAACCCCGTCTTCAAGACTTGACCAAAATATTACAATTGCTAGTATCTACGATTAGGACTAATCTAAATATTAAGGTACAAAAATACTCAACGGTTCGCAGACCGTATTTAGATTTACAAAAATACATCACGGATCACAGTCCGTATTTTCTATCCTAATCGGGCCCCACTAGTTGCCATTTCATAAAACCTGTGAGAGAATTTACATTCCATTCATCCATTCACTATATGTGAATGGCCCATGCATTTTACAACGATAAAAAGTAACAATGCATAAAACGCGCGAGAACTAGTAACTAATCTAGGTGGTTAATCCAATTAACACGCCTAATTAAACTAATCAAAGTTGTTTTAACCGGTTATGGAAATAACTAAGAGACGCTCCCACTAAATTCCGCATCCAACTTAACTAATCCAATTAATTAAGTCGGTGAACCCAAATATTTGCCAAAATTAATTTTTGCAAATGTCGCTCAAAAACCGAGGCCTAGCCTCCAAAAATTTTAACTAAATAAACAAAATAATTAAAATAATTAAAACGACAATTTAAGAAAAATTATGAATTCCAAAATGTCTAAGTGCCTAGCACTAAGACTTGGAGTCCAAAAAAAAAATACCCTTATCTACATATTAAGCAACGCTAAAATTAACTTTAAAATAGCATCGCCTTAATAACCCGGGGTTATTGTGCCAATTATGGGATTGTACGTACCGTACAACAAGCACGTAGTATGCCCATGCGCACCCCCGCGACACCAAGCATGCATGTGGGCTGCTTGTGCTCGCATGCGCTACGCCCAGCCCAGCCAAGCGTAGCAGCACACACAGCGCGCACAGCCTTATGCTGCTGCTGCGCCATGCTGCTGCTTGCTGCTGGCTGGCGCGCTATGCTGCTGGCAGCGAGCAGCAGCCCACGCCCTTCCTCGCACACACAGACGCACAACACCACGCACCTAAGAACGAAGCGCCCAGCAACCTCGGCAGCCACATATGGGTTGCGTGAGCAGCCCAGCTGGCCGAGAGCTAGCTCGGGGCTCTTAGGCCTCGTGTTGCGTGCTAATGCTTCGAAAATTATCGATTTTTTTTGTGTGTGACATTATAAATCAATTCTAAATTAATTTTAGAATCAATTTTGAGGAAGAATGAAAAATTACAAGTCCAACTTAAATAATTCATCCAAAAGCAATTAACCAAATTTATTTCCAAGAACCATTCTTTAATAAAATTGGTTTAACTTGGTGTAATGAAATAAATTAGGGCAATTCTCCCTATTAATTTAATCACTTTAAATTAATCTTGAGATTTTGACAAAATAAAAGGGAGTTGGAAAAAATGAACATAAGTTCAATAAAGACTCCAACTTTAATACTTGTGACTTCATGAAAAATTATATCTTCCAATATGAAGATAAACCAATTTCAATCACAAGTTTTAAACTTTATGATTCCAATCAACTAAAAAATGATTAAATCAACAAAGTTTAACCAAAATTCATGGAATTTAGTAACTCAAAGTTTCAATCACTTATCATAAATAAAGATTGAATCTTTAGTACTTGGAAGCAACAAAGAACAACAATTTCACACTTAATGCAATTAATTTGCAATTATGTGAAAAAATAAAACCAAACTTTCAAGCACCAATTACTACCAAGTAATCATGCTTAAAGTGGTCTAAAATTGCATATAAATAAAGGAAAGAACCAATTTCATAACCACCATAAATATGCAATCAATTTTCAAGGTTAGAAAGACTTAAAATTTTTCGTCAAAACGAAAAATCCCTCGAAAAATGCAATTCTGGTCGTTTTTTGGCTAAAAACAGAGCCCTAAAAGGGTAAAACCATTTCCATAACGCCTTTTCCACCCAAAATTCACTATTTTTGGGTAAAAATTGGAAAAACGAGTTACTAATCTAATTAGCAACTTAAAACCAAAAAAATTAAGCCATAAAAACACCTTGAAAATATTATGATTTTAAAAATAAACGAGCGAGGCTCTGATACTGCTGTTGGGGTTTGGTGAGTCCGACTCACCGCGGAAACAAACCCAAAAACAAGACCGCACTCGCAATAAATAAAACCATAAACATAATTATATTAATCACAAGATTAAGATAAGTTAATTACCTTTGACGCGTGCTTCGCTCCAAAATGAGCTCTTACTTGAAAGCTTCAAGTCCCGCTCACACGGAGACCTTCAACGAAGTCCACCCGTACCAACAAAACCGACTAGGTCCAATGTCTTGGGGTTAGCAAGACCCGACCAATAAAACCCGAGTAATTATATTGAGTTCAAAGGTTTTCACTAATTGTGATGCCTTTTTCAACTCTTACTCAAGCATCATTCCCAATGCCCATACTTGGGTATTTATAGGAAATGATGGGAGTATCATTTACTCTCCCATCAATGTGGGATAGTATGATTTTTCCATTTTATTTTAAAGCTAAAATAAAATTAATAATCAAGCTAGTAATAAATCAACAAGTGGCAAGCTCATGTGAGTGGTTAGGTGAGGACCACTTGGAGAAGGGGGGGACCAAACTTGCTCCCCACTCCCTCTCCCATAACCGGCCACCTCACTCCACACACACTCAAGGACCACAAGCCACATGGCACCCACCCTTGGGCACCAAGGCAGCCAAGGTGGGCTGCCATGTGCTGCTGTCCGTGGCAGCCACGCCCAGCAAGCCCAGCAGGCCCAGCACTCGCATGCGGGCTGCCAGGCGCTGCTGGCCAGCAAGCCCAGCATGCTTGTGCGGGCTGCTGCTGGCCTTGTGCCTTGGCCAGCGCTGCTAGGCAGCAAGCAATGGCCTAGCCATGCTGCTGCTAGCTGTGGCGAGCTGGCGCGCCTAGCGTGCTAGCTGCTGCAGCTTGTTGCGGCATGGCTTGCTAGCCATTGCGCGCACAAGGCTGTGCCTAGCATGCTAGCACGCATTAGGCAGCGCCTAGCCTTGCGATGCTAGCATGGGTGCGCTAGCACGCACCAGCCAGCCTAGGCTCGGCTTGGTGCGCATTCTAGCCACCATTCTAGGCCATACGCTCTTAGCACTCGGTTTGCTTGGGCATTCCGATGCTAGGGGTATTTTGGTCTTTTGTTGATTTATTACTATTTCTCGTGTCGTCTTTCACTATTTTTCGACTCGACTTCCGACGCTCGGTTTCGACGCTCTAAGCTCGAATTTCCGACGTCTAAATAAATATTACTCGGTCGACTCATTAATTCCTTCCGAATTAATTCGTCGTTTCGGTTTGTTGAATGCTTAGGTGTGACCCGAAGGGTTCAGTCAAGATTAAGTTGTAATATTAATTATTCATTAATATTACTGATCGGAAGCGGCCTCCACCCAGGCATTCCGATCACTTGACCTCACTGAATATATTAGCTTTCTAATAATTCTGAACCCACTAACGGAATAGTACACTTGTTCGAAGGACACCATTCCTTTCAAAAATTAGCAGGTCTACCACCTAAACCAAAGGTGTAAATACATGCCAATACAACTTCTTCGCAACAGCTAGCCCTTTCGCGCGCGTAGGACACCATAATAATAATAATAATAATAATAATAATAATAATAATAATAATAATAATAATAATAATAATAATAATAATAATAATAATAATAATAATAATAATAATAATAATAATAATAATAATAATAATAATAATAATAATAATAATAATAATAATAATAATAATAATAATAATAATAATAATAATAATAATAATAATAATAATAATAATAATAATAAAGGATCGTTTGGTTAGGGGTATTCATCAAAGAAAATAGGAATCAACTGTCTTGATTCCCTTTGTCATTGTTGTTGGTTTGGCATTTTTTTTCCCATTCCATTTACCCTCTCCATTATTCAAAATCATTCCAACTTGATTCCTCATATCCTTAGGTCTACCCATTCCCTTTTCATAACCATCACAACACTACCATACCCAGATCAGCCACCACCATCCTACCCTACCCCCACCACCTAGCCACCCTTACTGCACCTCCACCGTTCATCGTAAGAGTTCCTTGTCCCTCGCTGCCCATTCCCTCCCCCAAAAAACTCCCCCACTCCCACAAAAACTCTAAAAACTCTAAAAACTCATTCCTTTTCTCGTAAAACGACCGATCAACCCTCCCCCCCACCCTCAAAATCCTAGTTGGGAGTGGGGGAGAGGAGGGGCGGCGAGTGGTGTGGTGGTTGAGTAGTGGCTGGAGAAGGTAGGAAATAGGTATTGTGTGGTGATGTGGTGGTGGAAGTGGTGGCTTGTTTCCCTATGTTATTCAAAACAAATATCGTACAGATTAAATTTGGGGAATTTCTATTTCATTATTTTTCTTTACCTTTGTTCATTCCATTTCGTTTACCCTTTACGAACCAAACGACCCCTATTGATAATTGATTAATCAAAGGCTTGGAGCATCGGAGTAATAATTTTCAATTATTCAGACATTTCTTAAATATAATTAAACATATTGAATCTTTCTTCCTAAAAAAAACATATTGAATCTTTATGTATGGTATGGTAAAAAAAAAATTATGTATACTCCATAACTAGGTGCAAGGTATACCTAGGGATGATAGTGGATCAGGTTAAATGGGAGACCCGCACCATCCCCGCCCTAGTAACTAGATGTAAGGTATACCTAGGCGGGGATAGAGGGAGGTCTGGGGGGTGATGGGGCGGAGATGAATACAAAATGTGTACCCGCCATGGTGATGGGGCGAGTATAGATTTTAATTAAGACCCACCCCGTATTTCCTTAATTAAGAAGAACTTAGAATTTATGAAACTTGATACCCCTTAAGGTCAATCCGCCCAAACCATAAAGTCCCAAAATTTTTAGGAAATTTTAGATTTTAACACCATATAAAAACCCGAAAATGGTTTTTAACACCTCCATAAAAAAATTGATTTTAACACCACACAAACTAACAAAAAATGGGTATTACCACCACTTTACGGATTCCTAAACGGAATCAGTTAAGTGCCACGTGTCGCTTTCTTATTGGCCAAAAAAATAAAAAAAAAATAAAAAGACCTAAAACTACCCAGCCACCCCAGCCTCGCCGTCGCGCCACCACCACCTAACCACCCACCCACCCCTGCCCTCCCAAAAACCACCACCAGCGACGCCTTCGCTCACCCAACCTAGCTGAAACCTCCCCCTCCCTTTCCAGCAACCGCTTCGCCCCCAAAAACCACCTAACCCAAAACCCTCCTTCCCTAATACGGTCACGATTCCGACCAAAAATGGTCGAAATCGGCCGATTAAGGCAACTCAACCCCAAAACCGGCCGATTTCGTCCAATTGTGGCCGGAATCGCGACCGTATTGGGGAAGGAGATTTTGGGTTTGGTCGTTTTTGGGGGCGAAGCCATTGCGGGAAAGGGTGGGGGAGGGTTCATCTGGGTTGGGGGTGTGAAGGCGTCGCGGCCGGTGGTGGTTTCGGGGAGGGAAGGGGTAGGTCTGTGGTTAGCGGTGGTGGCGCGGTGGTGGGGCTGGGGTAGTTTTAGGGTTTTTTAATTTTTTTTTTAATTTTTTCTTAATTTTTTTTAAACAACTAAAATGGTGACACGTGTCACTGAGGACCCCACTTAACGGAATTTTTGGACGGAATCCGTTAAGTGGTGGTAATACCAATTTTTTGTTATTTTGTGTGGTGTTAAAATCAATTTTTTTATGGAGGTGTTAAAAACCATTTACGGGTTTTTGTGTGGTGTTAAAATCTAAAATTAATTTTTAACATAATTTGATGTAATTGTCATTAATTTGATACAATACAACATCATGACAATGAGGTTGGGGCAATTTTGGGGCGGGTATGGGGGTGGGTATGAGGTGGATATGGATATCTAAGTGGGTGGTGGGGCAGGGATGGATCTTATCTTGTACCAGCAGGGCGGGTATAGATGTAGATATTGTACAAGCCAATCCGCCATGGATTGTGGGGCGGGGATGACTATAAGATTTTTAGGTAGGTATGGGTATGGAGGTACTATCATTCGCATCCGACCCGCCTCGTTACCATCCCTATGTACACCAAAGGATCAATCAGAGCCTTAATCCCATAAGCGGTGTCGGCTACATGAACCAAATTTGATTATTCCATGTAGTCATCGACAAAGAGCACCCATCCCTTACCAAAGGATAATTTAGCTAATTTCTACTCATTTAACATTTATTTTCTCATTTTGAAATCTTAAAATGAACAAAAAGGTATCAAATAATAATAATAATAATAATAATAATAATAATAATAATGTTGTTCGGGATACCCTACTTGATGTTTGCTATCGTTCTGGGATTTCAGCAAGGAAAGAGGTTGATATTGGATTGTCTGGAGGGAACGATGAGGCCCTCAGACCTGCTGATGTGTTACTTTATTCTTGGGATCGTGGTCGCGATGTCTGTGTTGATTTGACAGGATCTTCTCCTTTGACACAGTCAAGGCTATCTGACTTTATTCCTGGACGGGTTGTGGCTGATGCAGCTCAGCGGAAGCGGGATAAGTATGAGGCTCGTTGTCAGGCGATTGGATATGGGTTCATACCCTTCTCCTTTTCTTCGTTTGGTGAATTAGAGAAGGAGGTTGTTGCGTTGCTTAAGCGAATTCAGAGGTTCTCGACGACGCAAGACATTGGAGCACGTGCTGCAGCTCATATTTTTACTAGGGTAGGCTTTGCTATAGCTAGAGGAGTGGAGGCCCAGATTGTATCTCGGCTTCCCACTAATTTATTGTAGGTTGTATGACTTTTTGTTTTTGAGATATAATAATAATAATAATAATAATAATAATAATAATAATAATAATAATAATAATAATAATAATAATAATAATAATAATAATAATAATAATAATAATAATAATAATAATAATAATAATAATAATAATAATAATAATAATAATAATAATAATAATAATAATAATAATAATAATAATAATAATAATAATAATAATAATAATAATAATAATCTATATTGGGATACATCTAACTTTATCTACACCCGGATGTATATAAAATTTTACTTTCACCCTTTTTTATAGTTGCAATAGTTTGATTTTTACACTATTTATATATTTCAATTTTATTAGCTTTGATGATTTATAGCTATCCAAAAATATAATCATGTGGGATATTGTTATATTCGTCTCGATTTATACTTTTTAAATACCAAATGTTTATAATTTTAAATATTAATAATTAAAGATACTCCATATTAACTATTAAAATCATGGATCGATAAACATGAAAGAGAATTGTTGCAAATATAAAGAAACCGCAACATTATTTTTTTTATTTTATTTATTTTTATTAAAAAAGTGTTGGAAATCCGCCAAGTGTGGGGCCCAGATGCAACAAACTCGTCGTTTAGCTTACCCGCCAAAATTAACCCGCCAAAGATGAATAATGATGAAGGAGTCATAGTGGGGCCCTTAATTTGCCACTGCTTTAATTTGCACCTTGCACTTCTTGCCGTTTATTTTTTTCTTTTTTTAATTAAAAGTCGACGTTTTGCTCCTTCCCTTTCCTCAAATATTCAAATTTATAATGGAATATTTTCATCATGTTAAAAATGATAAATAAAGTTTAAAAGTGAAAATTAGTCTTGTGTATTTACTAATCTATACTATATATTAAAAGGCGTTCCTTTTAAAGGAGCGGTGCCACGTGACACTCTTCAACGTATATGACAACATATCATAATGCCACGTCAGCGACACGTAAACTTGCGACTTCATTTAACAAAATTTATAAAATATGGTTTTATCTAGATTTGAACCATCAACCTCGAACAAATAAATGTCACACTTACCATCTCAACCAACTTTTATTAGTGTTTTAAATTTCACAAATTTAACATTATATATTCCTTTTAAATTAGAGGTTATTTAATTTATTTATTTTTCACAAGATTAGAAAATAAATACATATGAAGTAAAAAAAAAAACCGTAACATCCGAGACGACACCCAAATCACACACTGGCTTTACAACAGTTGAACATAATTATCAAATTAAAAAAGTACAAACTAGCAATTCGGGGCATCGCCCGGGACACACTAGTTAGAGAATGAAATAGGAGGATAGTATGAATTTATAGAGATAATATAAATCTATTCAATTTCAAAAGGAAAAATAAGTATTACTCCTTATAATTTATTTTTTTTAAGAAAATGAATATTAGGCTCTACTCAGTTCAATTTATTACAAAATAATATTCAGTAAAAATAATTTCAATTTAGTAAAATTAATTTCAGTTCAATTAAAGTTATTTCAGTTCAGTAAAAATCAGTAACTCTAAAGAAAAAATACAATAGAGAAATAGTAAAAAAAAATAATTTCACTACAATAAAAATACATTTAGTTCAATAAAAATAATTCAGCTTAGAAAAAATAATTTTAATTCAATAAAAATAATTTCATTTCAGAAAAAAAAAATGAAGTGAACAAGACTCTTACTCCTATAGTTTTAAAGATTAAAAGAGAAGAGAGATAATAAGTCTTGTTATATAAATGGTTAAAAAATAATTTAATATTCATTTAGTAAAACTAACTAAATAAGTAATCATAAAAAATAAAAAAATAAAAAATAAAAAAAAAAAAAAAAAAAAAAAAACCTAATTAAGTAAACAAAATGTTGTTTATTTCAAGAAAATGAGAAAACACTTCTTTTTTTTTTCCTTTTTGTTTTTCCTATGTTGTGTGTTAATGAGTTGAAAAAATATTTGTTCATTTCGTTTTCAAAAAGCTGCTTATTTTGTGCAAATGGACATAATACGTACAAATAAACAAATACTTCCTCCGTTCTTTTATTATTGCACCACTTGTCTTTTTATGAAGTTTCACAAATATTGCACCATAACCTCTTTAGGAAAAAAATTATTTGTGTTCACACTACAAATACCCAACATACCCTTGTTTTTTCATACTTACTTTTTTTTATTAATATGTCACATGGGCAATTTTGTATTTTTACATTTCTCTCTCTTACTTTTTTCCACTACCAAAATATTTGCACCCAACCCTTATGGTGCAATAATAAAAAAACGGAGGAAGTATGAAATATGATGAGTAAGCAGGTATACGCTACAATTGATTTATGATAATAATTGCTCATACTCACTCATTAATTTTATTTACAAAAACAAAAAGAAAATCAAAATCATGTATGAATATATGTTACGGAGTACTACTTTTGCTTTTACTAGGACAGCCAACAAATGCGCCATAGCAAACCGTATCCGGAAGCTTTTTAGTTTTGGTCTAAAATTACAAATTTAGGGCTTGTTTGGCATCATTTTTTGTTTTCAATTTCCTGTTTTTTTGAAAACCAAAAACCAAAAACAGGAAACAAGAAAAAGGTGTTTTCACTTTTTTGTTGTCAGTTTTCAAAATTATTATGATTTTAATAAGTTTATATAATTTTTGATTCATTATGGGAAATATATCATATACTTTTAACAAACAAAAAACCAAAAAACAGAAAATCACATCAATGCCAAACGAACCCTTAGTTGTTAGAGTTATTATTAAGAAAACTAGTGTGTGGCCCGGGCGTTGCACCGGGTTACCACTTTGATTAAATTGTTGCTTTATGAAATATATTATCATCATTTTTGACAAAATGAAATATATTATCATCGATTATGTATGTTAGTTATGTATAAATGTTAAAAATTATGTTACTAATTGATAAATAGTATAGAAAGATATTTTTTAACACTCTATTGTTTGTGAAATGTTGATTTTATTCCTCTTTTTTTTTTTTCAAATTGCTTATCTAGTATTTCCTTTTTAATTGATGCATGTCATTTATAGTTATATTTATATGTATAGATGACATAAATTATTATTTGCTAAGATGGTAAGAAAGTAGATCTTGTTTCTTTGAGGTCTAGTGTTCAAAACCCATCAAAAGCTTTTTAGGAGTGTAAATGTTTATAACACACTATTTTTAAGAGTTTAAAAAAAAAATAAAAAAAAATTAATGAGGGCAAATACGTAAATAAACATTTTAGAAAGTATCATTGTCCAAACACTATTCATTAAGTAAACTTGTAAATATTAATGCAGGTATATACTTCCTCCGTTTTCTTTTAGATGCAACACACCCTTTAGCGCGGTAATTAAGAAAGGTGGGATTTACATGATATAATAAACTTTAAAATAGGATGAGTGGTTGTACAAATTTTAAAGGATATAATTGATAGCTCACTATTCATAAGAGTTAATTTGTACTTTTTATAAGGTATGGATGGATATGGATGAGGAGAGAAATGTATAATAACGTCCTCTTCTATTTACATTATTTTCACTTATTTCAAGTCTAATAAATTTAGATAAGTTAAAAATAAAAAAAAGCTTTGAAAAAAGTTGACAAGGGCCAACAAAGTTGATAAGCAAAAATTTTACCTTGCTCAATCAATTCTAATACCATATGTCACCTGGATGGGAGAAAGACTAACTTCATGTGAGGAGATAGCTTTGATAACATTAACTACATCTGATTCCACCCATATATATATTGATGTAGTCGAACATCTGAGCTAGACTTAGAGCATGTCTCACAGCTTGTGCCTCAACACATTCAGAGAGATCAACTTCTTTTTTGCTGCCAAGATGATGCTGCCAAGATGATGCTGCCATTTTCTTTTCTGAAGACTACTCCCAACCCAGCCTGCCTTGTACCAAGAACGTGGGCATCCACGTTCGCTTTGATACAACCAGAAGGAGGACACTTCCACACCACAGTGTTGCCTAGCGTCTGTTACACAACAAGTATAAAAACCTTAGTTGTATATGTTAGAGGACCATCTCAACCATCAGCTTTCCCAAAAATATATTTTATACTCTATCACTCCTCCTTACATGAAGGCCCTTTGGGCTTGAAATGTGGATGCAGCACGACAACCCCTCTATTAACTGCCACGAATTAATTCCACTTTGAAAGAAAGGGTGAATAAGATTTGAACCCGTAACCTCTATGTCACGTTGGTTCTGATACCATGTTAGAGGACCAACTCAACAAAAAATTTAAACTGATGGTTGAGGCCCAAGAATATGTTATTATACTATATCAGTATATTCATCATAATCTTGCACCAGTTTACAATATCCTACCGTGCAATAAAGGAATCACTAGGCGCTTCAACAAGATACTCACCTAGCCCACTATGCCCCCAAATCTCATCAGCATATTTACATTCAACTTGATCGTGAATTATAGACTTCTGTAGCGCCCCACAAATCTGGCACACAACATTCTCTCTAACGTAGTGTAACTGGTGTTGCATCTTGCATCAATCGCTCCTTCACAACATTCTCTTACAAAAAAATATTTTCTTTCTCTTAAAATTTATTTTTATCTCTAAAATTTCTCTGTTTTTTCGAAAATTGATTATGACCAATTATATATATGCAAAACTAAAATTATGGAAAGAAAATAACAAAATCCTTCAATCAAGGAGCGTAAATTTAGAAAACTGACCTTTTTTTTTTTTTTTTTTAGTGTCAATCATCGTGGTATACCATGACCCCGGTGTACAATGTAAATTCACTCTTCAAGAGATGTAGATGATCAAGGTCTTTGAAGGAGACATAGTGTTTGTGATTTATGTGTTTAGCTCAATCTTTCTTGATTAAAAACTAGTCTAAAGAAATAGGAACATTTTCAGATGATTTGTTTAGATTGTTGTTTCAATTAAAGCAAAATTGGTTGGATTGGAAGTTTGAAACATATTATTATAGTACTATTGGTGTTGTAACTCTTTGTAACAAGCACACCATATGTTTTAGAACTTAGAAAAACATTGAAGCTCCTTGATCTTGTAAAAGAAATAATGTAAAAAAAAAAGTTGTTATATAAGAAGGATGACTTTTCAGTGGTTACAATAAATTGTAGCCATTGTATTAAATCAAATCTCAACAGTTAAATTTTATTGACTAATGTAAACCGTTGATATAATTTATTTTTTATTTTTACGAAAAATTGAAAAAAAAAAACACACACATAGTAATTAAAAACCACATTCTGCATCATACTCCGTAGTACATACCATCAATTAAATCATAGATCACTTTCGGGACTGTATAAGATAAAAATCAATCAAATCTGAGTATATACAAGTATTCTGCATCATACTATGTAACTTCATTCAATAAATTGATCAAATTTCGTTTATTGAACTTCAATTTGATTATTGTAAAGTCTGGTAATAAATTGGCATCTATATGACCCAAACAAACTGGCTACCCCTTTGAATAAGATTATCAACACATCGACCTTGGCCAAATCTTTGACAACTATCAGATTTTCTCCAATTCTCCATTATTTTTCCTAAATAATTTTCAAGAAAAATGGAAAAGAAAAATCCAACCTTTGCACTTTCTTCTCTTGAAAATTCAACCTTCATTTTATTCCTCAAAAATCCAACTTTTATACCCCACCTTCTACAACAGATCCATTACTTGTTGAAGACCAATTTTTGTAAGTTATATGTCACGTGTCGCCATTAATTTGTTAATTATTTTTCTATTATTAAAAAAACAAAAAAAAAATCAAAAAACCCAACCCCAGGCCACCCTCCTTCCCTAACCACCATATCCCCATCGGCCACCCGAACCTAGCAACCGCATTTCCCCACCGCCCACCGGAAAACCCAGCAACCACAATTCCCCACCGCCCACCAAAAAACCCAGCAACCCCATTCCCCAGTGCCCACCGGCCACCAAAACCCAGCAACCACATTCCCCTCGCCACCCACAATCACAACCCACAACACCCGCATGCACAGCCCACAACATCAAATAACCACCATCACCAACCTAAACGGTTAGTTTCAGCCCCCATTCACCACCCACAATACCAATTTGCCACTCGTAATCACCACTTCACCATCCACAATCACCAAACAACCACCATCACCACCACACCTCTTCCTAATTCAAACTCTAACGACCACCACACTGCACCAGAAAACCATAAAACCCACTACCTATGATAACACATTTATATACTCATTGTTATATGTTATATTTGAGTGTTTCTATCATATTTTCTCTATATATTTAATCTTTTAGAGCTATATTTCGACGTTGCTCTCCTCGTGCTCTCTTTCTTTATTTTGTAGGATTTACGCGTAAAAAAGCACCTTTGTAAGCTAAGTGAGCTAGGAGCGTGTAGGAGATTACGAGCCCAACATCATATGGTCACATTCCAAGCTTGAAGTTGCTTTTGAAGGAGTATTGTGTAGAAATTGCCTAGCCTTGGCCTGGTCGTGGCTTGTTGCATTAAGCTTTGGCCTGGTCGTGTCTCCTCTTTTTTTGCCCAAGAGAAGCCTACCAAGATCAGTGGACACCACGGGTTGGCCATGGAAAAGTCCCAGCAGCTTTGGGTAACCCGTGGCTATCACTGACGAAGCATCAAAGCCAAGTTTGAGGCGGTTTGGAAGACCTATTTTTAGGAAACTTCTTTACTTGTTCCTAGGGATATAAATAGGCTTTGGCTAGGCATATTAGAGCACTTTTTTGGATTCGTAAAATTGAGTTGAAGAAGTCTACAATTCTCTTCAATTTTAGATTTACTTTATCAGATTTCATCTTCAATTCCATTAATTCAAGTATTTCTTCTTTCCTATATTATTATGTCTTTTGATTATTTTGTTAATTTAATCATGAGTGAGTAGATTTATATTCTAGGGTTAGGTTGAACCCTAGTTATGAGTAATGCATGATTTCCCCCAATTCCTTATTTAATTAGATTAATTGTTTTGCTATTGAATTGTGCTAATTTATCAATGTTAGGTTAGACGTAATTTGATATTGATTGAACCAAGTATCTTATTTATCAATGGAAGTTGAGATTAGATGGTTTGATTAAATTTAATAAGGGCATGAAATTCTCCATGGAAATAGGTAGGATGGATTGCTAGGATTGTATGGATGTTGAGTTTAATGTCTCTAAATTCCATGATACCATGGAAATAGGTTTGATTGGATTTTAGAGAAGCCATAAATACTCGGAAGAGGTTTATTGGTATTTTCAAGGGCACGTCCTTCCTTTGAGTATTATTATTCTGATTAATTGGGGTAGGGATTTATCTTTGCATTATTCATACTAGTGGTGATACTTAACTCTGGATGATTTTATTAATTGATTTATTTCATCTTGATTATTCTAGTTTATATTGTTTAGAATTAGATTAGTTTAATATCGCTATTGATTGGTTACTCGCTTAGTAGTTACTTGAGTTTAATTAATTAGTTGAACCATAGTCTCTTGGGATCCGACCCTTACTTGCCCGTCTACATAGTAGTGGTATAGTCAGGTTTATTTTTGTTAGGTACGCGACACGCCTATCAACCTACAACCCCACAAAACCCACGAAATCCCACAAAAACTACCACCTACAAACCCACTACCAAATTGAGCACAAATTAGCGTTTGAGGGCGACGTTTGAACAAGTCTTCTGGGTTAATTGGTTCGAAAAACAAAGGAATGGGTTCTCTTTTTTTGGGGGGGATTTTTAAATTTTCTGGCGAAAATCGTGGTTTTTTTTGGTGGATTCTCGCCGGGAAAACAACAAAGGTGGCTTGGTTTCAAAATGGCGAGATGAAGTTTCTAGGTGTTGATTCTCGCACCAAGAGAATAGAAATCGTGGTGGCAGTGGGGGTTGCAGTCAGGGGAAGTGGTTGGAGGTGATTTTGGTTTGGTTTGGTGGTTTCGGCTAGGGGTAAAGGTGAGGTGGTGGTGGTTTGGTTTTATTTGGTAGGGTGGTAGTTAAGGCGATGACGGTTGGGAGGTGGCTAGGTGGGGAGGCGAGTAGGGGCTGCGAGGTGGGTTGTTGTGTGGTGGTGGAATTGGTGGGACCAGCGTAGCTGCTGTGTTGTTTCCGTAATTAAGGAGAGAGGAAAGAGAAAGAGGAGGAGTGAGAAGGGAAAGTGAGGGAATTTTTTTTTTTTTAAAGGCTTTTTAAATGTCAAGTGGATCTGTTGAAGAAGGTGGGGTATAAAGGTTGGATTTTTGAGAAATATAATGGAGGTTGAATTTTTAAGAGAAGATCAGAAAGTGTAAATATTGGATTTTTAATTTCCATTTTCCCTATTTTTTTTATACAATTCACATCCCAAAACCTATAATTAATGGATGCAATCACAAATAATAAATTCCAGCTAAGGAAGCTCAAAAGCATAAAATTATTCACAAATTTCAATGAAAATAACCCCACAAACTGGCGAACAAAGGGAAAATAACACTAAGTAAACAAAGAATCAAAGAAACTGAAAGATAACTGATAAGAACATGGTTTTTTTTGTCAAATTTTTTTTAATTATAAAATAAAAAGTAAACCATATCAACGGTTTACATTGGTCAATAAAAAATAAATGGTTGTGATCTAATTTTATTCAATGGCCGCAATGTAATTGTGGCCATTTGAAAACTGTTCATAAAAGAAATAAGCGGAAGATTAGCGCAATCTTCATATTAACACTTTATATCATTGCTACATCAGTTATTAGGCTATTTTTTTTTTTTTAGTTTAGAGTAAGATTAACCCTTAGCCTTAAGATTCCACATGGCATCATCATTTTGAGTCTTAAGACCAAACTCTCTATTTGATCCCATTTTTCGTGAGAAATCCTAAATAAGTCTCAAGTTGACTCTTAAAAATTTAAGACTTAACTTAAGACTTGAGTGCGGGCCCTATTTTTTTTAATTTTTTTTTAAATTATTACTAAGAGTAAAAAATAAAAATAAAAATATATAATAATATATGGTATGAGAAGTGTTAAGTGAATTTAGGGATAAAGATGTAAATCTGATCGAGTTTAAGGAGTCTTAACATAATTATTAATTAAAAAAATATCCCAATAACTAATGTGACAATGTATTATAGTCTTAAGACAAGACTGCGGTAATTTTTAATTAGGGGTGTTAAGTTGAGTCTTGAAAATTCAAGACTTCACTTTAGATTTTGTCAAGACCAAACTTCATAAATGCTTAAAAAATATCAAGTCTTATCTAAAGACAACAAAATTAAAAAATGATGATGTCACCTAGAGTCTTAAGACCTAGGGCAATGTACTTATCTAAAGTTCTAAACTAATCTAAACTTATTAGATCTTATTAAAACTTATTTTAGTTGTAATTTGTACTTGGATAACCCTTTATCAAAACTTATTAAACCTGAATTGAATTTATCTGAACTTATTACACCTGAAATAAGTGAAAATAAGGTGAACAGAACAGACCCTGAGCATAGTTTTAGATAAATGGATGAAAACAAAAAGTGGATAAAACTTATGAAAACGAAGAGAGTATTTGATAAATTTTTTTTTGTTCCACCCGATTCACTCTTTGGGCTAATCCAGATTCAAGATCAATTATGGATGGTTAGGTTCCAGTGTCCTTCCAATTGTTATCGGGTGGGATCGAATACATTGCCCTCCCTACCAAGTGTAATCCCAATTACCACTACACCAACCGTTAATTGATATTCGATAATAATTACAACAATGGGAAGTGAATGCAAATTTGAAATTACTCTAAGATCCAAATAATAAAAGTCCAAGCAAAAGTGACATAATTGGCATATGACATGAATTTGGGCAGGTCCAAAATGAACATATTCTCTTTGAGTCTTTCTCCATAATCTTAGTTGGATGCAATTGACTTTTAGCATTCATAAAAAATCATACCACATTTACATAATCCACCTTGTTAAGTTCTTAGCCACTCACTAATCTCCCCTATTAACTTTACCCACGTTATTATCGTGCTTACTCGAATCCATTCCACTATCTCCCACCTAAAAAATTAAATTAAAAATAACTACTTACTACAGTATTGTTTATTTTATTTTCATAAAGTGAAAGACGGAAATACCCTTTAAGTATAAGTCAAAACAACACGACAACAAGCAAGTGGAAAGTGTCAGGATTTGGAATCAAACCTTGGGAGTGGAGATATAGGGGTATATTTGTGAAATCACTTTTAAATAAATAAACAAATAATGATTATAGAAAATTCAAAAGGCATTTTTTTTTTTAAAAAAAGGTAGAAAAAGACGAAAAAATTGGTGGGAAAACGAGAAGGGAGGGAAGATGAGAAGGAGGGTGGGCAGCGTGATGACTGATGTGAGTAGTTAATGACTGATGAACGCGATTCCTGAATATTGCCGGTGGTGGGTCCTACATTTTCCAAAATCAAACAATTTTCTTAATTCTTGAGATTTTAATTAAATAAATTAATAAATAAATTTCTTCATCATTTTAAAAGAATGATCTAGGATTATTATGAATCTTTGCTTTATCGATTATTTGGATTTTTGGGGTGAACAATTTGGGGGGAATCATCTAGACTTTAGTAAAATTGATAATGTATAAGGAAAATTTTGTACAAAAGCTTGTTATTTGGTTGACAACAAAATGCGAAAAATGAGAGAATTAAAAATACATGAAAATTTTCATTTCTCACAAAACATTAAGGGTAATGCTATATGTATACTATTTGAAATTATATAAAATTAGGAATTTATGACAAAAACACGCATAAATCAGTATAATTAGTGTTTATATTTTGATGATTTCTTAACTTTTTACGATTTTCAAGTGCAAATTTAATGCTTACATGTAGCCCTAAGAGCTATGTCTAACGTTTTCTAAACAGTAAACATGCCCTTGGTAATTTTTTTTTTTTTTTTTTGGGTGTTTAGAGAGCCACAAGGGCGAGAGTGAGAATTGATCCCAGGATCTTCTGAAGTCGAGAAGAAAGCTCTAACCACTTGAGCTATCCCTCACTCTCCTTTCTCAGAAATTGTAAATCCTTAATACCAACCAAACAAGAAATGAAAAATTATACTTCATGAAATTTACTATCTCCCTATTTTTATAAGTGTTATGCTTTAAATATATTCACTATTCACATAAAGATTTTTGATTTGACTCATTAACTAATTCTAAAAAATCAAATGTTGTCGTATGCTCTATTTTTTTTTTTTTTTTTGGATTCTTCCTAATGTATACTTCTATAATATTAAGTTCATTATAAATTTTACTAACATATAATTGGAAAAACAATAGTCAAAGTCGTGTCTTAACAGTCAACATATGTTTGCTACTCTAAGGCCTTGTTTAAATCAACTTATTTTTACTTATTTCAGAAATAAATAAATAAATAAATAAATAAATTCAGATATGAAGTAGAGGATTTTCTGGTTCCCTTTAGGATTTCTATTTTGGGAGGGTTTTTTTAGTCTTAATTGCTAGAATTTTTCTACTTTTTGAAGGTTTTTAATTTCTTCACTCTTCTCATTTTTTCTATTTCTCTTTCATCTCTTTTCTTCGGGTGTATTTTGTGAATATTTGTAGGGGCTTTTAATCGGTGTTTCTACCGATGGTAAGCCCCAAAAAACTTAAAAAACTTTTTAATTGCTTTCAATAAATGGATCCCATCTTTGAGATGATGGTTATTCTATTAGGGTTAATTTCATTTTTAGTTTGTCTATCAAAGTTTGAAGATTTAGGGTTTCGTAATCTCCGAAAGTATCTAGAAGACCATATGAGTATTTTTCACTCAAACAACTATTCATCAGTGAATCTCAAGCCGAATAGTACTAACTTACATATTGCATTGTTTCGGATGAATTTTTTTTATTAAAACGATCATTGATCGAATATGCGATGTATATAGTTCTAAGGTGATTTGTACTTGTGTTGGGATTCTAATTTTCCTAGGAATTACTTGTAAGTGTCGTTTGGCTATATGTAATATGACATTAATGAAATAATTTTTCTTCCTGTAAAAAAAAGTTAGATAAAAAAAAATAAGATCATATCATCGCTTTATGTGTAGCTTTTTATTGTTAAATATCTTTATTTTCATAATGAAATAAATTATAATTATTACATATTCATAAAATGCACATTATTACGAATCTAACAAGACCCTACTTGATATTTTTTTTTGCCTTATAGATTAGCGTACACTTACAATGTGTTTGGATTAAAAGAAATAGAGGGAAATGAAGGGAAGGGGAATAGAGAGATTGAATATCTTTCATATGGATAACAAATGAGAAAGGAAGAAAATTTAGGGAAGAAAAATGGAGAGATTAGATTGTAGTAAATTGATCCCTCGAACAATTGAGAGATTTGGAATGAAAACTCATCATTATTCTCTCTCCCTTTTCTTCTCATCCCTCCCCTTTTTTTCATCCCCTCCTTTACCCAAACACATTATTAAGGCCAAAGTTTGATTAAATGTGACAATCAAACCAGATCAGATAAACAAAAATAAGGTGAAATAAACAAGCCCTAAACGTAACACTTAAAAACACACAAAAGAAATATGACAATTTTTTGGTGCAGCAGGCCACACCATGTGGCAAAGGTTACCCAAGTTTTTTTTTTTTTTTAGGTTACTTGAGTTTTTCAATCAGGGGTTACTTGAATTACTTGGCTAGGGGTTACTTGAGGGGTTCGGACAGGGGTTACTCGAAGTGAGGGGTCAACTCGGTTAAGGGTTACTCAGTCAAGGGTTACTTGATTTTCTTAGTCAAGGGTTACTCAAGTTTCTCGGGCAGGCCACATTCAAAAAATTGTGACTCGAGTAACCCATGTCTGGGAAACTCGAGTAACCCATGTCTGGGAAACTCGAGTAACCTCGAAAACTCGAGTAACCCCTGATCGAAAAACTCGAGTAACCTCTGACCGAAAAATTCGAGTAACCCCTGACCAAGAAACTCGAGTAACCCCGAAAACTCAAGTAATCCCTGACCGAGAAACTCAAGTAACTCCTGCCGCACGGTACAATAGGTTGCATATACAAATTTGTGAAAGGAATATGTAGAAATGCATAGATAAACAAATTTGTTTAGCAAAGAGATAAACTTGGCTTTTCTCATTGAAATTATCAAGAAAACATTAGTTTTGTTTGTTTTTTTTATTATTTTTGTAAACACTACTCATATGATTATAGTTCTTAATCAATAAATTTCAAGAACTTTAAGTTTTTTTGTTACTCATGAAAGGCCCCATGTGGGAAAATGTTTTCAAAATGGAAACAATATAAAAGACTTAAAAAAAGTAAATATGCAAACCGATCGAGTGATCAGAAAACTCTCCTTGCTACATTTCAAGCAAAAAAAAAACTAAAAAAAATATTAAGTATAACTATTTTCCGTATACAACTTGGTTTTTTTTTACAGGATATACACAACTTTTTAACTTAACGATAACATACCTAAACTAATTCGTATTTATTATACGAAGTATTTTTAATAAAAAAAAATCTCTAAAGAAAAAGTTTACCGAGTCATCTACATAATTCATGAAATTCACATTTGATCTATACCAACTATTCAACTCATTTATCATTATGTAGTTTGTGTACCAACTAAAAAAATATATTTTTTTTGTTAGTGTATTTTATTTTGTATGCTAAATTCAAAAGAAAGAATTGAGTTTGCGTAAAACCAGTAGCATTACCCAACACACAACGGCAACACAAGCACGAGCACCTGCACCACCTCCCACCCCTTTTCTTTCTTCCACACTCTCAATTATTCTCATTTTCTCTCTCCTCACCTTAAAATTCCCACAAATTCATTTCCCCCCCTTTTTTTTTCCCTTTTTCTTTTTACCATATTTTGTTGTCCCCCCATTTTTTCTTTCATTTTTCTGGGTGCATAATTTATGAGTTCTCCTATCTTATTTATGGCATTTCACGCTTCTTCTTGATCAATTTTCTCTCTCCTTTATCTTTCTGTAAATAAATTTATACCCATTTTTCCAGGTTTGTGATGTTTCTAGCTCATTTTAACTTGTTGTATTCTTCGTTGATTTAATTTTTCTGGGTAAAGATTTGATTTTTATGGGATGAAGCTCATTTTTTTAATTTTTTATTTGATGGGGTGTGCCCTAATTTTGTTGATATGTTTTGAATTGGCAGGATCTGTTCTTGGGTTTTCTGCTGAAAGTTGAATTCAAAGGAGATTAATTATTAAAGGTAATCAATTTAATTTATTGTTATTTAAGAAAAAAAACTAATTTCTTCTTATCCCTGCTTTTGATGAGTTTGTTTATCTATGTTTGTGATTATATTTTAAGGGAATCTAGGGATTTTATTTTAATTTTTTTTGGTTGATTTGGGATGGTAAATGTTCATGTTTAGTGTTGACTAACAAAAGTTGGGATTTTTTTAGGGTTCATCTAATTATATATTTTTTTTTTGAAAGTTCATCTAATTACCTTATCTATCTTGATTTTAGCTGTTTCTTCATTTTAGGATATATTTGAAGCGATGAGTATCTGCATACACGTGTGTTGATTCTTGTATCACAAGTTGAATTAATGAAAGATTTTCTCCCCTTTTAAGCTGATGTTGTGTATATCTTCATATCTTGCGTTATATGTGGTCAATCCTGTATATGTGAAAATTATAAGGATATGGATGAAAGAGATAATGGATGAGTTTTGTAGGAGGAACTAGATGTAGAGAGCGAAAGACCATCTTGATGTTGGTTGATATGTAGTCAATTTGGGTGGTTTTGCTTGTGTTTATAGATCGAGTGATCATAGCCGTGACTTAATTGCTGTGTTAAGCAACACTTTGACATCTTAGTGATAGGAAGTTCATATAGTTGGCCACCAATTTGATATCAAGGCATTAGCAGCTTCCCCTGGACCCTGGCGATCCTTTGTTTTGTTTGTCCCCCCCTGCTTTTATCTTGGGTTGGATAGAGGAGGTTCAGGGTTCAACCATTTTCTGCCAGGTGGTGCCTCCCTCTCTTTGGTGCGCAGGATTATGGACTAACTTTGTGTCTTAAGTGAAGATATGATTTGCTGAAGCTGTAAATTTGTTTGCACGAAAGGTTGAAGGATCCATGCATACATGCTAGGAATCCACATCTTGTCATGTGTCATTTAAGCATCTTTACCGGATTTCAATCTGTGTGAGTATCTTTCGGGTTTGTGACTCCCTAGGATTTTCTTTCATGTGACTGACTGCGTAACCACTTCAATTACTGTTTACACATATACAAGTATGATTTTTCATGTCATGTTTGTTCATATGGTCTAGAGATGCTGACAAAATTAATTAATGGAAGTATTAGCATATGGCACTTGTTTCTAGTAATACTACTGCCTGACCCTTGTATGCATTGCATGCTAACTTGAATCAATCCGCAAAACCTTGTCATTCCTTTACTCATACTTCATATTTGATCTATCTCATGATAGGATTTTTAATGATACCCTCTTATTTGGCTAAGGCTTGGTATTGCTTTTTGATTACCTATCTTGCTTGACTCAACCCACAAATCCTCCCTGTAGCTAGTGATGTGTTGGAAGGATGTTTGAAATTACTTATAATAGCAATCTTGAATTCATACTAACATATGCATTTTTGTATAAAATTATTCAGGAGTTGCTTGTCTGTGAAAACATTTGGGAAGGAAGAAGCCTGTAAAATTAAGCTGAAATTGCACAATAATTAATCAAAATGTACGGAGGTAACAACAGCAATCATGCGCTTCCCATGTTTCTGGATGATAATCGTTTTCAGCTGAATACTAATGCACCAAACCACCAACTTCAGCTCTTTGGGAATTGTAAGTACTGATATTATTTTCCCAAGCCCCTCACTCCTGCATTCATCACATTTACTTTACTCTGAGCTGTTCCATTAGGTGTTCTTTGCCATTTGCCGTGGGTTGAATATATTTAAGGATTAGATTTCTGACTGCTTTTAAAGATTTGGAGAAGGGTTAGTTGGGTATCGCCGTATCGGAAATAAAGTAGTGGAAAGTTGATGTGATCGACTTCTCCAGCCTCAAGTTTTAGTATTTGGAGTTTGGTTTGCATGAGTGGATAATGACTCAAATCCTTTTTACACTTAAGGTCCTTCAGAATGACAGAAACTGGAAGGCTATCATAGTATTTTTTTTTTTTGTTGTTTGCTTTTGTATCTTCATTTCATTTATCATCTCAACTCTAGTTGCATTAAATAGGATTGTCTAAGAAGCATGACGGTTTGGTTATGTTAAATGGTATGATATGTTCCAAGGTTTAACACTTTTAGTGTATGTGTCCAAGTTATCTTTAAGTTCTTGAGATAATGCTACAAACTTGAGAGAAAGAAAGAAGTGGACAAAGTCTTAACCAGTGTTGGGAATGTACTGTCTGAACACGTGTACTAGTACGCTAGAAACACACTTTTTGGGTTACATTAAACATATATAAGTAGCATATTGCGATCTTGTACTCGTTATGTTTGTTGAATTTTCACCCTTGTTGGGTCAGCTCAACCAATTTCAAAAATAATTAAGACAGTAACTGGGTCAGTTCAACCAATTTTTACACTTGTTGAATTCCTTGAAAATTCTGTTAAGATGATAAGAGAGGAAAAAAAAACCCATGTTCAGTTAGCTAGTTGGAGGTTTGGGCTTATCGTGGTGTTATGCTTGTGCATTCTTTGGTATATGCATGTGGCATAGCTAGAAGTTTGACTACAAAAATCCACCCCTCTGCTTGCTGTAAACTTATCAATTCTTCAGCTTACATTTCTTGTTCACTATCTTTACTCTTCATCAGCTATCAAACTTTCCTCTCTTCCATCTGTCCCCTCAGTAGCAACCACAATATTTTCCGTCCCTCGTCATGGATGAGTATATCTTGTTTTTAGTGGTCGAAGTTGACCTTGGATGTTCATAAACATGCAATTTAGCTCAGCTTGTTCAAAAACAGCAGATTCGTCTCTGTCCAGCCTAACAGCCGATGATATGATTCCCATAAGTTTCAGAATTAGGCTATGTCAACCTATTTGTCAATAACTCTGAACACCTAAACAGGTAATTAGGGCAAAGCTTTTAATGTCACTGAAGTTTAACCTGAAGAAAACAAGAAAAGTAGTTTGCTTTATTTACTTTTTATTTATGCTTGATGTTGCCTATTGGATGTCTTGGAAGTTGGAACTTTGTTAAGTAACCGAAAACAAGAAGAGTTCGGTTACACTTTCTAACTGCAATTGATGAAGGCAGCATATGAAAATGAGATATTATCAATGATGGACCGAGAGGGGGCAAAGTTGATACACCTTATTGTATGTTACATTTGCTCACAAGTCATCATGATAAATAGCTTCTAAAATATTTGTTCAGAAGGTTCACATTATGGGGTTTAGTTACTTGGTCTGCTGCCTAACTTATGGTCTAGGCTACCTTGCTCTCGCATGAAAGAGTGCTTATGGAATTTGGGCTGTACAGATTGCTGTATCATCTTAAATATATTTTTATCTATATTTTCTCTTTGTGGTTCACAAATCCAACATACTGACAATTTCATTGTTGTTAATAATTCACCTGATCGGATTGAGTAGCATACATATTGATTATCTATATGCTGAGCTCAACTTATTTGTCTTCTCGATTGAATTCCTGACAGTACCCGTCGGATGTACAGTTGACCCAGTAAATTATTTTGGGAATGACCACAATTCTTCTATTCTCCGGCCAAACAAACGAGTTAGAGAGGCTGATGATCTTGCAAGGCAACAGAAGCTCCAGATCTCATTGAATTATAACCTCTGCCAGGATGAAGTTGACCGTTCAGCTAGCATCCCAAACCATAATCCGGTATCAACTGGGCTAAGGCTTTCATATGATGATGATGAGCCCAACTCATCTGTCACTTCTGCTAGTGGAAGTATGACAGCAACACCCTCCGTCCTCATGTCACTTGGTGACAATATAAGGAGTGAGCTTGAACGGCAAAAGGAAGAGTTTGATCAGTACATCAAAATTCAGGTATACTCATCCATCTACATCAAATTTTTAAATTCATGTTTGGCATAGCAATGACTACCATGCCGGTATCTGATTCTTTTCCCTTTATGTTGAACATTATTAAATTTGTTTTTTTTTTTAGTTTAATTCAGTGGGCTTTTAATTTCCTTTCAAGGGAAGTTTTATTTTTGCTTTTGCTCACCAACTACAGTCATAGATTTATATATATTCCCATTAGCATACGAATACAGAATTGCTAAACATTTACCATTTTGACATTTGAGCAGCAAGAGCAATTAGCAAAGGGTGTTAGAGACATGAAGCAAAGACACATGGCCTCATTTCTAAACACTATAGAGGATGGCATAAGCAAGAAGCTTCGAGAAAAGGAGACGGAGTTGGAAACTATAAACCGTAAGAACAGAGAACTTATGGAGCGAATAAAACAGGTGGCAACAGATGCACATAATTGGCATTACCGAGCTAAGTACAATGAGTCTATGGTTAATATCCTCAAAAACAATCTTCAGAATGCAATTTCTCAAGGCGCTGACCAAGGGAAGGAAGGGTTTGGAGACAGTGAGGTTGATGACGCAACTTCTTACATTGACCCGACTAATTACCTCACGGTGGCAGGAGGACGGGGAAAATCCATTGCAGGACCCAGTACCGAGCATTTGGCCTGCAGAGCTTGCCGAACCCGAGAAGTGTCTATGTTATTGATGCCATGTAGGCACCTGTGTGTGTGCAAGGAATGTGATGGATTCATTAGTGTCTGCCCAGTCTGCAATATCCCTAAAAGTGCTAGTGTGGAGGTATACTTGTCTTGACATCAGCTGTCCAATGATATCATGTATTTTTCCTTGTATGTCTTACCGAGATGTATACTTACCCGAAATACCAATTGCTGATGAAAATGAGACTGTCACTCGGTCATCTGCATTTGTTATGAAGAGTGTTTGATAAATGAAATTCAAACCTAAAAATGTGCACATATGAAACTGCTCGTTTTTAACCCAATGAAAAGGCCTTTCACAAGCGCGTGTGTATGTACTTTATCGTTTAGGGTGTTTCAGCTGCAACTATCAAGTATATTGTTGGCTGTGTTACTAGGTTCCCAGCTGCAACTGTCAAGTATATATCTTGGTGTGAACTGTCAAATGTACTAATGTAGCCATATTATGGATTAACTTCTATGTTTTCCAAACACTCCTTTAACTCAGAAATGTAAGAATTTTTTGTTGAGGATATGACATAATTTTACTACAATACTCTATATTATTAAGCAAGCCTCAATTTATCTTCATGATAAACATATATCGGATTTATGTTTATCTTAGTGTTGTTTTTGTACGGAGTAGATAAATTAATAAAATATCTTTTAGATAAACATTTTTTCATTATTAGGAAGTTAAACTTGTATTTTCTCCTTGAATTATTGGAGTAACATTCTTTTCGAAGGCATGAAAAGTTAAACCAGGACATGATTAAAAAGGCTTAAACTTGTATTTCCTTGATTTGCTTAATCTCAAGGGAAGTAGCTAATTTAATCCATAATGCTTTTTTCTCTTCACTAGATGACAGTACAGCCATGTTTTGCAAACAATGTCTGTTTTTGCTGTATCCATAATCTTTGTGGTTGAAGCCTTGAAGGGTGTGTTCTGAAGTCATATATCTTGCTCTTAATACCAGCCGATACTACCACAGTATAGTATGTTTTCGGTTGAGATAATATCCTTCACAGGTTTCGAGCTTAGCCATTGAAGAAACTAGATTAACACAGACGGAATTTTCTAGTTAACATTGCCATGGAGCCATATGTCGCATGCAGATGCCAATAACCCTGGCAGATCCATGGAGTAATAGGAGAGGTAAGCATTCAATCATTTCAGTTTGCAATGTTTGTGAGCATTTTCTTCTGATTTTGTAGGTCATGTTACTCTGATTCATTCTCAACTGTCTAGCATAGATAGATTTCCAATCTTTTTCAAGCTAGATTTTCGTTAAATAGCTACAAATGCCAGTTACAAGTTTCAAATAAACACATAGCATGCATATTACAAGTTTACAACCAAGATTCAAAGTAAAAGCTAAGCATTAAGATGCTCAAAAGTCAAAACAACCAACAAAACAAGCCATTAAATCCAAAAACAACAGTCTTCAAAGAAAAAAAAAAAAGCAAAACATGAAAGCACCAGAAAGATAGGGAGACTAGTAAACTGCTGCTTGAAGACGAGTGAGAAAATCTTCTTCGCTTGGTGAAACTTAAATGCTAGTGACCTTATATGCTAAAATTGTTCTATAATTAGAGAAGTAGCTGCTAATTCAATCCAAAATACTTCCTATCAGCAGGTCTATCAAACACAAAATTCGCAATTTCACAAAATTTTTCCTTAATGCCTCTGGTATAAGTCTCTGGGGGCAAAGGGTAAGTTCTGAAGTCGTATACTTTCTTAGATTGCGCTTGAGAAACGGCCAGAGTTGCCACAGTAAAAGCTCCAGTCTCCTCCTCAATTGACTCCGTATTCTTCACACTGATAAACCATTCTCGGTTGAGGTAATCCTCCACTTGTTTCAGTATAGCCATTGTCTGACTATCTCTGCAGCATATATGATCAACACACAGACGAAGTTTCCTACTCACTGCATCAGTACTGAAGTCATTCCAAAAATCATTATGGAACACAAATCCCAGCTTAACCTCTAAACATCGTAACCCTTTCGACCATGCAAGTTGAAGGCCTTCTAGGAGAGCAATGTAGAATGAAACTGAATGGTCACTTGGGTCGACGTTGTTAAGGAGGCGCATAGAGATGCCAATGACCCAATTTCCGTCACTGTCACATATTAGTCCACCAGAAAATCCACGAATTGGCGCGTTAGGTCCATCAGGAAATAAATTGGATGCACTTACAGTAAGATTGTGGTAATCCTGCAGTACAAATTATCAGAACAAATTTATCACTTCAACTTTGTAGGTACAACAGCACAATAATTAACATACTGAAACTCTGTATGCAGTGTTTTACAATAGTTAGATGCAGGACGATTATTGTAAGACATAAAACAATGAAATTCTACACTGCCTCCGTTAAATTTTTTAGTTTTGCAACAAAGGGGATTATTTATGAAACAAAAAAAAAAAAAAAAAAAATCTCTTTGTTACAACTAAAAATTAGCGGAGGTAGTAGTAAGACATAAAACAATGAAATTCTACACTGCCTCCGCTAATTTTTAGTTGTAACAAAGAGATTTTTTTTTTTTTTTTTTTTGTTTATGTTTTGTTACAACAAAGAGATTATTTATGAAATTCAAAGGAATATAAAAAATTAAATAATTTCCTTCAAAGTCAATAATTTAACTAATTTTGTAATTAAAATTTAAAATTAGCCGTTTTGGTAAAAGATCCCGACAAATAAGCTAAGCGACATGTAAAAAAGATTTAGATGTACAATTTTGTGCAAGCAACTAATTAAAATATATTTTATTAGCTAATTATTATGCATTTTTGCATACCATTCTAGTACATCCAGGGAGTTTCTTCCTGTATTTTCTCTCTAATTTCCACTTATCATCCTTATCAGTTGCGTCGCAGTGCCTCTTAGGATTCTTCTTCCACATTTTGCAAGGTGCAATCTCTTCACACAAGTAACAGTAACACTGCATGGTGGTAACAAAGTTACTAACAAAAAAAAAAAAAACTAGCTTTAAGAAATAAATATTCTCTCCATCCTGAATTAATAGTCACGTTGATATTGTAATTTGACTAGTAGCGTGACAAACATTACATACTAAATGTTGTACGTACGTAAGTACTTACCTTACTGCAATGTCTCTTAGGAGACGATTTTCCAAAAGGGTATTTGAAGCAAAGATGCCTTGGATGAGGGAAATCATCCTCGGGTTCGAGGCGTAATGAAAGACTAAAAGCCTTGGTGAAGATGAGCATTTGGCCTTGATCATTCACATTTTCAACAACACTTTTATTTATAAGGTTTCCTTTGGGATTCATTGTGACTATCTATTTATGTTGTAAATTTGTGATGTGTAAATGTGTAATATATACAAGTAGTTGAGTAAGCTAAGGTGAGGAAGATGAAAAGATTATAGTTCAAACGTTGATGTTAGTTTTTAAGGAAGTGAACCTTTTCTCTTCTCAATGATCGTGGGAAATGATCGACAACATACTTACTTAAGACTTCAAATAACTACACGGGTAATAAATGAGGACAAATTTAGAATGACTACAATAATATTGTACGGAGTACCTATGTAATATTTCAATCTTAACCTTTAAAATTTGGTACTCATATTAAATCTTTACCATTGACTAGTAATTTTTATTGTCTATAAACATAAACAGTTTGTTGTTGTTGTTGTTAATAATTGATTGATTCCTTTTATGAAATAGCCGAGTATTTTCGCCATTCCTTGTTTCATTGATACGTTTGAATCCGAATTTCGATTTCAGTATGATGAATTTCTTATAAAATCGGTGTTGGTGATATTTTGTGTTGCGGGAAATTTGTCAACAAATTTTATCTTAATCAAAATCATTAAACTGATATATCTATTCAGAATTCCATAATTATTTCCACACCAAAGTTAACATATTTATTCAAAATCAAAATTAAAATTGAAGGATATTTTAAAGTTAATCCAAATAAATTGCCTAATGTCCTCGTCAAAAATTGCCTACAAAAACTTTTGCATGCCCCCGGTTTATAATAATTTTATTGTACATCGAACATTTTGCAAAAAGTGATTCTTTTTTGTACAAAAGTGACCCTTTTTCTTTAACAAAAGTGACCCTTTTTTTTTCATAAAGATGACCCTTTTTTTTTTTTCATAAAAGTGACCCTTTTTTTTCACAAAAATGACCCCCTTTTTTTTTCACAAAAGTAACCCTTTTTTTAACAAAAGTGCTTTTTTTTTTTTAACAAAAGTGTTTTTTTTTTTTTAAACAAAAGTGACCCCTTTTTTTCAAGAATCCTCCCCAGTGGAGTCGCCAAATTGTAGGCGTCGCTCGATGTGCGCCTACGTTAAAGCATGTGGTGAATATGCTTGGCACTCATAGGAAGTGGGAATTGACACAATACGATTAGGGACAAATAAAGTAGGGAGCCGCCAACAAGTTTTTAAGGAACTTGTAAACCGTTCACGGATCATAAAAGGCAACCACGATAAAGGGACAACGATAGGCAACAACGATTGACCCGTGAAGGTTACAACCCATTCATAATCCATGAGATTACTAACTCCATATGGTTCGGAACCACGAAAGGAGGATCGGGGATGATGGTACGAAGTGAGTCATGGAGTCACATTCGCCCGTATTGGCCTCTACTAGATTCTTATATTGAAAAGCATTCCTGTGATTTCAAAGGCATACAAACAAAATATTCAGTTCGCTCCAAACTATTATTAAGCTAAATTGGTTGAATATTAATGCACACATTATTCTAAAATATTGTGATCTCTTGATTAAACAACAAGATTAAAAAGGATCCTAAACCGGTTGTCCAAATTATCTTATTAGGCGTGATTTTCAATTACATATTCCCTTTAAACATGCAATATGGTGATCATAAAAATAATAATAGAACAAACATTAATATTGGAAGCAATTTAACCATAATTCCAACAATATAAAATCGTTAGAAAAATAATAGAAATAAAAGGAACATAATTCTTACTTTGATTATGTTTGTTTGCAACCACAGAATAATAAACGAGTTAGTAACTTCAAGGAAATAATAATAAAACAACAATTAAATTAAATTAAACAAAATAGAGTTGATTTGGGGCCAAACCCTCAAACAGTTCTACCTTTCACGCCTTGGCTTAAGGACAGAACCACAAGTAAAGTATGGACTCCTTGGAGTACTTGAAGAAGGAATTTTGAAATGAGAAGGGTAGGCTAGTGTTTAGGCTAAAGCATAGAAGAGAGAAAAATAGAGAATTAATTGATGCCCCGTACATCAGAAATGAGGGGGTATTTATAGAGAAAATGTGCTGAGGGAGCACACGGAACCCTAAAATGATAAAAACCCTAAAAAAGTATCCCGCGACACGGCAAACTATACCGTGACACGGGAAGTTTTTTAGTGTGACGCGGGAAATTTTTAGTAAACGGGGAAGAAAACGCGTTAAGGGTTTACGCGGAAAAGACACGGAATTTCCCGTGTCACGGCAGATTTCCCGTGTCACGGGAAATCCCACCGTCAGACGGGAATGATTCTCGTGACACGGTGGGTACCTGCCGTGGCGCGGGAATTCCCAGCCCGCTTTTCCGTCTAAATACATTTTTAACCCTTATTTCATTCAGCATTTTAAGTGCCGATTGACAATTTCGGGCCTTTTCTGATTTATTATCATTTGGGCTAAAATAAGAAAATAATTAAATAAAATAAAAAAAAGGTTTGGGCCAAAAATAAATAATAAATAAATAAAAAAAAGGTTTGGGCTAAAATTAAATAATAAATTTGGGCTGAAATTAAAACTATGCTTTTACCAAACATCAAGACTAATCCATGGACTGTTCAAAAATATGAATTTAATCAAATACGATTTTTTAAGCACTCTCGAGATTAAATACTGAACCCGACCAATAGTGGCGGTGAAAGGTTGTTCATCATCGGGTTTGGTTTTGGGGAGACATTTTTAGGTGTCTACAGTATGCCTTAATGTTACCCTTTTCATGCATAAAAGTGACCCTATTTTCGAACAAATGTTACCCTTTTGTTGCCTCCAATTTGAATGATATGCTGCATCTGGTTATTATCTGATATGTTTGTATTAAATCTCAAATACAAATCCAATTCATGCTTCTGGTTTAGATCTTAGAGGTTCATTTCTTGGTGTGGTAAGAGAAAATTTTGAAGAAATTTTGGAATTGTATGAAAAACATGCTGCTATACTGGGGTTTTCAATAAGAAAGCATACAACTAGATACTAGTAACTGAGAAAAATTATGTGTGTTTTGCTGAAGGAAAGAGAAATTCAGGTGACAAGAAAACAAAGTTAGTTGAAATGGTTGATGAAGAGGATGTGAATTTAAAAACAAGAAAGCCAAGTCAAGTAGCCATTACAAGATCGAACTGCAAGGCATGCATAAGAGGAAAAGTGAATAAAGAAGGACAGTTTGAGGTAGTGGCTCATATTATTCAGCATAACCATGAGCTAATAAGGTCACAGTGGCATTATTTGCATCGTTCTGAAAGAAAAATGACAGAAGAAAAAGCTGAATCAATCAAAACAATGAAATCTTCAGGTCTAATTATAATTGACACTTACAATTACATGGCTACAGCGGCTGGAGGAGAACAGAATGTAGGTCATAGTGTTGTAGATCACCTGAAAATTCTTCTTTGCCTCACACCAAAGAAGAATTTTCGAGGACCAGTAGCCTCAAAACATGCTTTCTCATTCAAATACCATAAAGACAGTAGCAATCAATAATGCACCATCGAATCCTGAGTGGAGCAACAAGGGACACCATGTCTTCTCTTGGAATAAAAAAATTCATTCCAAAAGTAACAAGGCTCTCACTACAACAATTTAATCTAATATATATATAAATAAAGTAGGCATTTTTGGAGAGCATTGGAAGCGCCACATAAGAAAAGGTGTATTTTCGACCAATTAAAAATTAGATTTCTATTTTATTTTAGAATTAAAAAAATCACTGGCTACCTAAACAAAAGTGACGAATGAAATTTAAATTTTTGTCAAGTAGGTAAAAACGACGAATAGTAATTTATTAGGATTTTAATTATTTAAGAACATTAAATTTTATCATATTTATTTGTTACAAAACTAAAAATTATCTTTCGATATTTAAAAAATATAAATTATCATTTGATGTTAATGGTTTTATGTAAATATCTGATGATATGATACTTTCATACAAAATTTTAAAACTTATAATGCAAGAAAAAAAAATTAAGAGATCACCAAAAAAATATTTATATACAAAATGTATATAAAAATTCATGCATCGCACGCCACATAAGCAAAAGTAATATTTCGACCACTGAAAAATTAGATTTTAATATTAATTTAGAATTTTAATTTTCAGTCGCCATTTAAGAATAAATTAACAAATGAAATTTGAGAATTGAAAACAACAAATAGTAATTTAAGATTTAAATTATGAAAAAAAACAAAAATTATCTTTTATATTTTCTTTTACATTAGGATTTATATTATTTTAACAAATAATTAGAAATTAAAAAATATATTTTGATTTAATGATTTTATCTAACTATCCAATGAATGAGATAATATTTATTTCAATTTATAAATTCAAGTTCTATATACATAAAATTTGAATAAGAATAATTTATAACTTAACAAAATATTTTACCTTAAATTAATGTTAAAATAATAGAATAGAAAATAAAAACAAAAAATATTAAGAAATTACAAAAAAATATACAAAATGAAATATTAAAAAATTGTGCATCGCACGGGCTTACATCTAGTAAAAAATATTTTGTTTAGATTTTTATTTTATTTTAGAATTAAAAAAATCACTCGCCACCTAAACAAAAGTGATGAATGAAATTTTAAATTTTTGCCACGTAGGTAAAAACGACGAATAGTAATATATTAGGATTTTAATTATTTAAGAGCACTAAATTTTATCCTTTTTATTTGTTACAAAACAAAAAAATTATCTTTAGATTTTAGGATTTATATTATTTAAAAAACTAAAAATTATATTTTGATATTTAAAAAATATAAATTATCATTTGATGTTAATGGTTTTATGTAAATATCTGATGATATGATCCTTTCATACAAAATTTTAAAACTTATAATGCAAGAAAAAAATTAAGAGATTACCAAAAACATATTTATATACAAAATGTATACAAAAATTCGTGCATCACACGCCACATAAGCAAAATTAATATTTCGACCAATGAAAAATTAGATTTATATATTAATTTATAATTTTAATTTTCAGTCACCATTTAAGAAAAAATTAACAAATGAAATTTGAGAATTGAAAACAAAAAATAGTAATTTAAGATTTAAATTATGAAAAAAAAACAAAAATTATCTTTTATATTATCTTTTACATTAGGATTTATATTATTTTAATAAACAATTAGAAATTAAAAAATATATTTTGATTTAATGATTTTATCTAACTATCGATAATATTTATTTAATTTATAAATTCAAGTTCTATATACGTAAAATTTGAATAAGAATATTTAAAACTTAACAAAATTTTTTACCTTAAATTAATGTTAAAATAATAGAATAGAAAATAAAAACAAAAAATATTAAGAAATTACAAAAAACATATACAAAATGAAATATTTAAAAATCGTGCATCGCACGAGCTTACATCTAGTAAAAAATAAGATCAGCATTAAAAAAAAACAGAGAAAAAAAACAAATAAAAAATAATTATCATAAAAAATGACACTGAACTTCCTATTCATTGAAACATCCTTCAGCAAACAATAATCGAGAACTTCCAAATGTAAATGAGGCAAATTCCTGAAAATCCGAGCATTACCCTTCAAAAACAGAGTCACAAAAGGCACCTGCACACCTACTGGCCCACAGTCCAGTGGGCATAGAGATTTATTTGCTCTGATGATACGTCCAACAGGATCATTTTCAGTAGGACCAGGAATAATACCAGAAGGTTCATAACCATTAACACTTTTTCCATGACCATTGTCATCATCCTTAGGAATATCTTCATTGAAACCTTGTGCAAGTTCTTTTTCAGGAACAACTTCTTTATCACCTTCTGTAGGTTCATAAAAACCACAAAACAACTCATGTACATAATTCATTTTATTGCACTCATCAATTAAACCATCTAAAATCTTCGGATAATGAGGATCAGAGAGTAGCTGTTCAGTTTGAGAAACTGAAACAGCATCATCAGAAGATAATGAAATACTTTTGCGATGAGAAACCAGCTCATTCAAGGTTTGAAAACCAGTTGACTGAACCAATAATAAAACATCCATATTTCTTTTAGGAAATTTTGACAATTACCACCTTCTGTTATGTCCATTTTAGCAATTATCACCTTCTATTTTTTTTTTTGAAAATTACCACCTTCTATTTTCAAAAACATCAAAAATTACCACCTTCTTGTCTCCCAACTACCACATGACGTCATTTTGGGCTCATTCTTTCCCTTTCCTCCCTATTTCCCTCACATTTCTCATTCCTAACTCGATTCTCATCCCCCCTTTCACTTTTTTTCCCCCAAACAATAAAAAACACTTCAATTCACTCCTCCAAATCAAAATTGACGAACAATTATTGGTGGTTTGGGGGAAAAAAAGTGAAAGGGGAGATGAGAATCCAAATAGGAATGAGAAATGTGAGGGAAATAGGGAGGGAAGGGAAAGAATGGGCCCAAAATGACGTCACGTGGTAGTTGGGGGGCAAGAAGGTGGTAACTTTTCATGTTTTTGAAAATAGAGATGGTAATTTTCAAAATAAAAAATAGAAGGTGGTAATTGCTAAAATGGACATAACAGAAGGTGGTAATTGTCAAAATTTCCTTTCTTTTAACCAAAATAAATGTTTCATGAACAACCTACAAACATATAAACAAAAAAGAAACTAAATAAATGTTACAATAAAAATAATAAAAAAAAAAAAGTAAAAGTTCAGAATATATGCTTAAAGTGACCATTTTAAATGGGAAATTTTGTCAATAACTACCAATTAAAGCACGTGTTTTGAAAACAACTACCTATTAATTTTTTTTTTAAAAAAGAACTACCACAAAGATATAAAAAGTTTAACTAGCACTACCACTTTAACAATTTTGGCTAAAATCTCCGGTATTTGGGTCTCACTTTTTATCACTTTTTACCTTTATGAAGGGTAATTTAGTTAATTTAGATGATGATTTTATGAGGTAAAGGTAAAAAGTAGAACCTACATGCCGAATATTCTAGTTGGAATTATTAAAGTGGTAGTGCTACTTAAACTTTTTACAACTTTGTGGTAGTTCTTTTAATTTTTTTTAATAGGTAGTTGTTTTCAAAACACGCACTTTAATTGGTAATTTTTGACAAAATTTCCTTTTAAATGCATAAAGTTACCCTTTTATATGCATAAAGTAACCCTTTTAACTAAATATTTAGGATAACTTTAATGCATATAAAGGGTAACTTTGGTACAAATGAAGGGTAACTTTTGTACACATAAAGGGTAACTTTTGTGTACATAAAGCAATAATAACTAAACATATATAAAAATAGAACACTTACATCAGTTGAAATTTCTTTAATTTCTTCATCAGTCATAATACCTTCTGGAAACTCAAATGCAACAATGCGACCAGTTGTACCACCTGTAGAAGCACTCTTATCATATCCCAAAATACGAGGTTGCTTTAAAACAGTTTCCCTAATATTAGGCTGTGACACAGGATATGTAAAAGTATCCAACGGTCCCTGCCCATAACCACAAGCTTTGATCTCTAAATTAATCCGCTTCTTAATCTTAGCATCCGTCTAATGTTGAATTAAAGGAAGAGTACTACTTTCCTTTTCACCTTGAAACTTTAAACGATGAAAATACATAATTTGCAAAGCCAACAAATAACCACTAACATTTTGAGAAGTTTCATCATTCTATACTTCTGAACAACTTTCTTTAACTTTTCAAAACATATGAACACCAATCGAAAGTTTTGATTTCATCAACTTCTTCAACATCTTTCAGCAACTTCAATGAAACAATACTATTATTAGTAGGAGCTAATAAGCATTATTGGTTTATGATTCAGCTTTCCTATTCTCTATTCGAACTGCTCACCAACAAAATCAAGTTAGGGACGATAGTGCAAAACCCCTGGTGGGTAAAATTGTTGAATCTGTGGTGGTATTGATAGCATCAACAATCGGCGTTTTGATAGCTCTGTTGTTCGTCATTGCGTATGTGATTTGAAAAACTAATGTAGGGATCGGAATGAGTCATTATGAAATAAATATGTGCAATATAATATTTACGTAACTACACATAATTGGTTATTTTATCAATAATTTCATGTAATTTGTTAATGTATAAATAATTTTAATTTAATTTTAACAATAGTATTATTGATTACACAAGTTTAAATTTAGTATATATATATATATATATATATATATACACACTTAAATAATGATTTACAAAAAAAATTATAATCATAATTAATCTGAATTATATTTGTTTTGTAAGTCTATAAAAAAAATGTATTTAAATATTTTTTTTAATGATTTATATTTATATAACACATTCAATTCCTAAGCCTTAATCGTCCGCTTTTCAATATCAATAAATTTATTTTACTAGTATTTAGTATGCGGCTGTGATAGCAATTGCAATCTTATTGTTCGGTTTAATGATCACAATTTTCAGTAGAGTGTAGAACATGCTAACAACGAAGACGAAGTTTGGGAAGAATGTGGAGTTATATAACGGAGTGCATGTATTCATAATATGCATCTTTTTTTTGACCTCTCTCCTTGCTTTAATGGTTCTTCCCGTTGTGATATGCTACATATATGTTTTCTCTAAAATTGTTTTGGCAAGATCTCCAATGGTTTATGAGAATTCAACAATTTGAGAGTTGAAGTTTGTGTTTGAATTGAATAATTAGCAGCTACTCTCTAATTAGTGAACACTTTTAGCTTATAAGGTCACTAGTCTCTCTATCTTTCTGGGGTTTTTATGTTGTGCTGCTATTTTTGGATTTAATGGCTTTTATTTTTGGATTTAATGGTTTTCACTACTTTAGATTATCTAATTTCATTTAGGTAATTAAATGTGAACCCCATATATCTTGATTTGTCATGCTAACTTGATTTTTTTTATTGATTTAATTACAAAAATACCACAAGATAAACATAACTGAGTATTTGTCTAAGGCTTACTTAATAATATAGTGTATTGTAGTAAAATTATGTCATATCCTTAACAAAAAATTCTTACATTTCTGAGTTAAAAGTAGTGTTTGTAAAACATGGAAGTTTATCCATAATATGGCTACATTAGTACACTTGACAGTTTTGCAGCTAAACCTAGTAACACGGCTAACAATATCAGCAACAAAAACACCCTGAACAGTAAAGCACGTACACACAAATGCTTGTGAAAGGCCTTTTTATTGGGTTAAAAACGAGCAAATTTATATCTGCACATTTTTAGGTTTGAATTTCATATCAAACACTCTTCATAACTGTAGACACCCATTTGTGTCTCCCCAAAACCAAACCCAGTGATGAGTACCTTTCACGTCGAATCATAATCGAATGAAACGAAAGTGTGGAAAGTCTAGTGTTGCGGAAAGTTTTTATTTCTTTTCTCTTCTCTATGTTTTTGAAAACTTATTTTAAGGAAAACAGCCAATCCAGTTTGGTTGGTCCATGACATGGGTCCAATAGTGGTGTAGTTGGATGGGGCTTGCAAAGACCTTTCCAACGATATATTATAAGCCCAATTCCGATGAGTATTGAGGAAGTTATGACCAATTTACTAAACTGGGCCCGGTTTGAGCTTTATGTACGGCCCAATGATCTAGGGGAGGGCCTAATATGATTTATAATTCCTAATAGAATTAGGAATGGTTTTAGTCTTCTAGATTCTTCTAGAAGGTTCTTTTCATTCCTAATTCAATTAGCATTGATAAATTGACTTTTGTTGACTTTTCAGAGTTTTAATCAAAATCAAATAGCATTTTCGAAGAAACTATATTATTTTATCCTCCAGTACGGTAAACTTATCGGATTTTCGAAAACGCGTTAAAATCAGGCTTGGCGCCTAACCCCAAACCTTGGCGCCTGGAACCAGGCCTGGCGCCTGGCGCTAGCCATTGGCGCCTGGCGCTAGTGTTGGTGCCTAGCGCCAGCTAGCCAGGGTTGGCGCCAGCTCTGTTTACTGAGCGTCAGACTCTGTTTTGTTTATTTTATCTTTTTGGCTGATTTTCTCTATAAATATCTTATTAAAAACTCCGTTTTCATTCACCGATCATCTTCATTCATTCATCATCTACATTCATTCATTCACCAATTGTTTTCATTCATCACCTATTCTCTCTAATCATTCATCAATTCTCATCATCCACAAGTTCTTCAATCAGTTTTAATTAGCATTCTTCATTCATCTTTCTTCTTCAAACTTTGTTTTCTCATGCAAAATTCCGCATTCACAAGATCTAGAAACACCTAGCCATATTCGAAGTTGCCTTCGCCCTAGACGTGAAAGGTTTTAATTTCTGAGGGTTTGGTCCCAAATCTATCTTTCAATTATTTAATTTGATTGTTTGTTTATTATTTTCCTTGAAGTTACTAACGTGTGTATTTTGTTATTAGAAAGAGGTACGAGGTATCAAAGTAAGTGCTTTAATTGATTTATTGATGTTATGATGTAGACATCATGTTTATATTGTTATTATGATATTCCTAGTATCATGTCTAGGGTAATTTTAATATTAAATATGATTGTTACGATGCTTCCTACGTTCTTCCTAATATTTATGATTGTTAGTATCATGTTAGGGTTAAAGATTTGATTTTTATTGCTTAGTGACATGCTAGGGTTTGTTATTAATCTTGAGTATCATGCCTAGGATCTTGCTATTATTATGCTTTAATATTAACATGAACATGATTATGATTATAATTGTTATAATTTATGATGATTATGATTATTTTTATTATTATTTTTATGATGATGATTTTCATGATGATTATTATTATGATTATTATTGTAACTGTTATAATTTATGATGGTTATGATTATTATTATGTTACTTGATTATATTTTATTTTTATTTCTTGATCACCTTTTATTGCATGTTAAAGGGAATTTGTACTTGTAATCACGCTTAATAAGATAATTAATAATCTTGTTTAGGGTTAATTATGATTATAATTCAAGTGATCGCCAATAATAGATTTATTTGTACATTAATATTCAACCAACATAGATAAACAGGTTTAGGGTTAAACCTATTGATTGCATGTTAATTGAAAAGCGCACATGAATACGATCAGAATAAAGTAGAGGCCTATTATTAGGGCAGGTTCAATCTCTTTTAGATTGGATTTGTACCTTCATCCCCGAACCCTTATTTGGTTCATGACCTTATGGAGTTGACGATATCTTGGATCGTTAAGGGGTGTAACCTTCAACTCGTGAACGGTTTACGAGTTCCTAAAAAAACTTGTTGGCGACTCTTTTGCTCTATCTTCTTCCCTTTTGGACGCCACCGTACTTTAGTGTATGATCACAGTGGGGTTCAAGCTAGTGGGATTTTAAAGGCTTGAAATTATTCCCTACAGTTTTTGGCGACTCCACTGGGGAGGATTTCTATTTTAATTCCTGAATTTGTTTCGGCAATGATCTAGAATGAGTGGATGAGACTCGAAAAGTTTTAAGTATTTCATGTGCGTAATTTTGATTAACATTATTGTCATATGCATAAAAAAGATCTCATTGGAAAGACCATCTGTAATGAGTTAAAAACATAGGATTTTACACGTAGGAAATTTGAGAAATATCTTTCACAACTAGGACTGAAATAACACCGCGCGAAACTGAAAAATTTTATCGAGCACAGAAAGCTGCTGAGGCATGTGGGAAGTAGCGTCAGGGGCCAGAGCTTGGCGCCAGATTTTTAGCCGTAGCGCCAGACGCCAGTATTGACGCCAGGCGCTACAGTTAAAAGCTGGCGCCAATTTCCCCCAATACCGAGCCAGAAATATGCGTTCTAATTTCGACCGGTTTTTTCGTATTGTTTGCTCGATCCTACTTCATGGTTGAATTTTTTCTCACTCTCTGAAACCCATATGTGTTCTACATATGGACATAACCCTCTGGGAATTCATGCTCCATCTACCCGATTGAACGCTCCGTGCAACAAAGGGTACATCCGAGATGTTGAATTCACCAAACCATGGAAGCGAGTTTTTTCTAAAACTCGCGGTGTCCCATCCACTCGCGCCAACCCTTCACGGTTAGGCTTCCGCGCGGTGCATCCGGACAATTAACCATGGACCCTCTTCGACTAAACCATATCCCGAACTTTAGAGAACTAGAGCCATGGTTAGGTTGCAAACGCATTGCATCATATTGTGCCTACTTGACTAATTGTGCATTATTTGTTGTGCATATATATTCTATGTTTCTCTTAACCGTTTGTTGACTTGTGTTGAGACTAAATAAATTAATGACTTAAAGAACTTTGCCTAATTAATTAATTAATTTGAGTCAATAAAGTCTAATATTTTAATCGGAATTGACCTAGTACGACTTTAGGCATACCCCAGTTGATTAATAACACCGAAAACAGTCCCAGACCGAAGCTTCAATATTGGCGCCAAAGTCTGAGCTGTAGCGCCACACTATGGAGTGTAGCGCCTGACGACAGATATGTTGTCTGGCGCCAAGCTCCACAGTGTGACGCCAGTCCTGTCGCTTGGCCGACAGTTCGCATTATTGGTCGAGTCATCACCTAGGGTCTAATTAATCAGTCTTCTGTTTAATTCGGTTAATTTTGCTGTCAATAATATTTAATTGAATCAATGATCGAGTTTAGGCACTAAGTCCCATGGTCTTACACAAGAGTCCAAGCATGTCACTTACACTCAACGCACACACCAATACACATACTTTGACCATGATTAAGTGAGTCTTATGTGCGCGTTTTTCCGTCATTTTTTTAGGGGGGTAAGTCGGATATTGATCCTCCAATAAAAAAATAATAATACTTAGTTCCCTAAAAATATGTACATTATTTTTGCCAAAAATATGCACCCTTTTCTTTTTCTTTTTCCCTTAAAATAAACCATAAAGTCAAGATGATTCGAGTCAAGTAATTAAAACGCAAAATGGTTTAATTTACAGCGCGTGGTCAAGAAAGGAAGGACGATTAATCAAAGATAACCTCTTCGTACAAGTTCAACTTTTTGACAAACCCATAGCTCGCAGGAGAAAAGCTAAGGTTACAATGGCAACTCAAGAAGAAGTCAATGATCTTAAGAACCAACTGGCTACTGTGACTGAGACACTGAAGCTTCTCGCACTTAGGATCGACGATCCCGTGAAGCAACAATAGATGGACCTCATGCAAGAGAGTTTAAGCAAGTTGTCCAGCGACTACAAGTTTCAAGAGCTTACATCACAAGGGGTCTCGGTGGACAAAGATCTTCTTCCGCAGAAGTTCAACGCCAACGATATCCCAAAATTCAGAGCAATTGACAACCCTTACTTTCATTAAAGAGCATTTGAAACAATAATGAGTATCAAGGGTATCGATAAGAAGGTTTTCCCTTCTCTTTTCTCACTATCTCTCGAGACCGTTTGCCAACAATGGTTCTTTTCTCTCGAGAAAGAAAAGACCTCTACCCGGGAGTCTATAGCAAACACTTTCGTAGATAGGTACAAGTGCAACATTTAAGTCGAGACTGACCATAGAGAACTTGAAATCCTCAAACAAAAAGAGAATGAAGGCTTCACCTCTTTCTTTAACAAGTGGAGAGAAACCTCAGCTAAGATGATTGAGGTGCCAAGTGAAAAAGAGTCTGTGAGACTGTTTATCAAAAATCTCCAAGAAAAATATTCCAAGCATCTCAAGTATCAAAATAATCTCCATACCTTCAAGGCCGTTTATGACATTGGGATCAATATTGAAGATGACTTGGCTAAGTCAAAAGCTGCCAACAATAACTCCAACAGTGGCTGGAAAGGAAAGAAGAACAACAATCCTTCTTCTTCCAAAACTGCCCACTCAAATAATGTTAGCACCTTTAATTTAGGAGAAGTTCTTTCCATGAACAACCAAGGACAGAAGAAACCATTTAGGAGGAACTTCACTCCTATTGGCATGAGTTATGACACTGCATTTGATAGATTAAATGCAAAAGGTCTTATAACTCCCATTGGACCATTTGGGGACCCACCAGTTGACAAGAGGTCGGTTAACTGGAACCCCAATGCACACTGCAAGTATCACCAAGGTAGGGGCCATCTCACTGAAAGCTGTTGGAAGCTTAAGGAAGCTATCCAAGACCTAATCGACAATAACAAACTGCCATTGCCCCCTGCCAGTAAGAAGCCAAGCATCGACAATGCACCTCTAGCTCATACCCTAGCTATCTCCGATGAAAAAAACGAGATTGACCCCTCATCTCTCATTAAACCTGTTGAAGAAATCAATGTCATAGAAAAATAAGAGGAGATCTTTTTTGATGTCAAAGATAGCCTTCCAGAACCGGCGAATAAGGAAGATATACAGTTGCTCACACTGTCTATGAAGGAGGCATCGCAATTACTACGTGAAGCTCTCAAAGTTATGAACGAACTCCATAAGAAATATGATGAGCTTCCACTTCCAAAAGAAGAACCTAAAAGAGAATTCACACCAGTGAGAACGACTTATGAGGCAAAGCACTTTCCCTTACAAGTCACTGAAAAACCCAAGAAGAGCAATAGAATCTACACTCTAATTGGGATCCCATATGCGCAAATGTTCGAAATGCTCTCCGAGAGTGGCGAGATCAAACCTCTCGAACCGAGACTATTCGAGTCATTAAAAAGGACAGATAGATATTACTGTTAGTATCATCAATCAGGGGGTCACACTATGGAAAACTGTTTCAAATTCAAGGATTTGGTACAGAAAATGATTGATGAAAAGAAACTGGTCCAAGTTCAATAAGAAGAGGATACAACCATTAATGGGGTTTGGGACAGTGATGAAGAAGATGTCTATCTAAAGGACATAGTAGGACCTTCACCTTCTGTGTCATACACCACAGATGACATTTGGGCTGAAGAAGATTCATCAATAGATGTCCTCACAAGATCTGGGAGAATGCAACCTCCCGTTTCAACACAACCTATGCCAACCATACATCAAGTTCCCATACTTATCATCGAAGACACGACATTGTTAAACAGTTTAAGAAGACAAAAGTTGAGATGAATGTGTGGAAACTTCTGGCAACATCTCGAGAGCATAGGTTGGCTGTAATGAATGCCTTGGATAAAATCGGGATAGATTCTGACACTACTCCAGAGGGACTAGCCAACTTCCTCACAAGTGACCTTCCTAGTCCGATTAATTTGATCACCTTTTCTGACAAAGATTTACCCCCAGAAGGTGACAAACATTACAAGGCATTGAACCTCACAGTAGTCTGCAAAAGAATGAATGTTCCTATGACTCTTGTAGACAATGGATCGGCTATCAATTTCTGTCTACTTAGAACTGCGAGGATGCTCGGCATAAGGGATGAAGACCTAACTCCGTCCACACAAGGAATAAGAGCCTACGATAATACTCGTCGTCAAGCTCTTGGAAAGATTACCCTAAATGTAACGGCAGGAGCAATAGAACATGCTAATACTTTCCAAGTAGTGGACATCAAAGCTTCATTCAACTTATTGTTGGGACGCCCTTGGCTTCATGATCTAAAGGCCGTCCCTTCGTCTCTCCACTAACAAGTGAAAGCTATAGTTGGAGGAATTCCAATCACCATCGATGCTTCGCCAATGAGAATCAAATCCATAGAAAATCCAATTATGTGGAGCACGACGAGGATGATGAAGACCTATGGGGCTTTAACGAAGAAGTCTCCTTAATCCAGGAGGATGAAAGGACATCTCTTTTCCATGACCCCCATTCCAACATGATTGTCAACGCTATGCTGAAGAAACAAGGACACTTTCCTGGGATGACTTTAGGAAAGAAGAAAGGAATAGCAAAACCACTGGAGTCACCTGGCCTCCCTAAGTTAGATACTTTCGGACTTGGTTTTGAACCGACTCGGGAAGATCTCAAGCGAGCCCAGGAAAAATTGAAAGCACGTAGGGACGCTCGCATTCAAAAGAAAGCAATTCCAATGGATCAGTACCCTCTTACGCTTAATGGTCAGTTCATAAAAGAAGGAGAAGACTATCCATGCCATGAATTTCCCGAGCCATTTGTTGTAAATGGCATAAGACAACCGGGATTCGAGATTTTCTTGGATTGCTACTTCACTGATGAAATCCCAACTCCCGTCCATAAGGAGAAAGCACCCCCATGCTTTGACTTTAACGTCATGGGATTACTGTTTGGGCGAGAAAAGAATGAGCCAACTTATGAAGAAGATAACTCCTCATTCATTCAAACGGTCCTACAAAGTGAAAGCTTCGACCCCTCAAAGCTAATCACTCCAGCCGAAGGATCACTACAAGGGTGGCGCAAGACTATCAAAGTGACTACTCCAAGCGGAAGGAAGATATCAATCATGACAGGGCAGGGACCGATGTTTGAGGAGTCGTCTGAGTCAGAGTCTGAGTCGGAGTCTTTCCCTTTAGAGTCTTCTAAGTCTTTAGTAGTAACACCTCCCCCTCTTATTTCTTCTCCTAGGATAGTTAGTGATCCAGTCCCCGAGGACATATCACTCTTTGATGTAATGATCTCAGAGTATAATAACATTTCTCATTCTCCTTACTTCTTGTGTTCCTCTCTAACCCAAGATGACGAGCATTGCTTAGCTAACGATGAAAAAGACAAAGAAATTATTAAAGCAATGGAAACACTCGAAAAGAAAACACCGGTAATTGAAGAAACTGAAACACTTGACATCTCGAATGATTCAACTAATAAAAGAGAAGTTAAAATCGGATTAACATTGAATAAGCAAGAAAGAACCGATTTAATTAACTTACTTAAAGAATTTATCGATGTATTTGCTTGGTCATATGAAGATATGTCAGGCATTAATAGAGAAATAGCTCAACACACTATACCACTAATTCCAGGAATGAAACCTGTAAAACAAAAGTTGCGTCGAATGAAACCCGACGTAGCACTTAAAATAAAAGAAGAAGTTCAAAAACAAATAACTGCAGGTTTCATCAAGGTATCCAAATACCCCGAATGGGTCGCCAACGTCGTCCCAGTTCCAAAGAAAGACGGAAGGGTAAGGATGTGTGTCGACTATCGAGATCTAAATAAGGCAAGTCCAAAGGACGACTTCCCTTTGCCACACATCGATATTCTGGTAAATAACACGACAAATCACGCACTTCTCTCGTTCATGGATGGGTACGCAGGTTACAACCAGATTCTCATGGCAGAAGAAGACATGGAGAAAACAACCTTTATAGCACCATGGGGCACTTACTGCTACACGGTAATGCCATTCGGGTTGAAAAACGCGGGTGCTACTTACCAACGTGCAACAACTGCCTTACTCCATGACATGATGCACAAAGAAGTCGAGGTATATGTTGACGACATGATTGTAAAATCAAAAGACCGTCCAGGCCATCAAGTAGCCTTCAGGAAATTTTTCGAAAGGCTAAGAAAATATAACATGAGGTTGAATCCATCGAAATGTGATTTTGGAGTCACCTCAGGCAAGCTCTTGGGATACGTCATAAGCTCTAGAGGAATAGAGGTAGATCCAACCAAGATTAAAGCAATCATGTCAATGCCACCGCCCAAGACTAAGAAGCAGATTCGAGGATTTATTGGCCGGTTGCAATACATAAGTAGGTTCATATCAAAATTGACGACAATATGCGAACCGATCTTCAAGAAGCTCAAGAAGAATGTACCAGTAATATGGGATGACGAGTGTCAAAAAGCCTTTGAAAAGATCAAAGCCTATCTCGCAAATCCTCCCGTATTAGCACCAGCACTTCCCGGAATACCTCTTAGGTTATATTTGACGGTTACCAAAGAGACAATGGGAGTCATGCTAGCACAAGAAGTAGAAGGCAAAGAGAACGCAATCTATTACCTAAGTAAAAAGATGCTCGAATACAAAACACGCTATACACCGCTCGAGAAGTTGTGCCTCACCTTGGTGTGGGCCACAACTAAGTTAAGACATTACATGTTGGTGCATACCGTTTTCGTAGTCTCCCGATTAGATCCACTCAAGTATCTATTCGAGAAATCTACACTCAATGGACGCATATCAAGATGGATAGTCAATCTAGCCCAGTTCGATGTAAGGTTTATGCCACAAAAAGCTATTAAAGGATCTGTGGTGTCAGAATTTCTAGCAGATTTTCCAATAGAAGACTCGACGCCAATACAAGACTATGAATTTCCAGATGAACACCTAATGGTCACTGAAGATGATACTTGGACCTTGTATTTCGACGGAGCCTCAAACCAAAAGGGATGTGGCGTTGGAGTACTACTAGTATCACCTAAAGAAGAGCACGTTCCAATCTCCATAAAGCTTGATTTTGACGTTACCAACAATGCTGCTGAATATGAAGCGTGCGTGGTAGGCCTTGAAACAGCTTTGGCATTGGGAGTAAAGAATTTAAGAATATTCGGAGACTCTTCTTTGATCATCAATCAGATATCTAAGAGGTGGAAAGTAAGGAGCGAAAGCCTAGCCCCTTACCAAACCTATCTGGAAACTCTTACCGATCAGCTAGAGAAGGTAGAATATACATATCTACCTAGAGAGGAAAACCAATTTGCCGATGCCTTGGCAAGATTAGCCTCAATGGTTAGGATTCCCACGGAAATCGAGCAAATGCCTCTAACTATCGAAAAAAGGCACAAACCAGCATATATCAAGGCTATAGAAGACGACGACTTAGTCTAAGAAGAGGAAGAAGAACCGTGGTACACGGACATACTCAATTATGTCACCAATGGAGAATACCCTCCTCATGCTGACAAAAGAGAAAAGCGAGCGTTGAGACTTTTGGATTCTCAATATGTACTCATAGACAACGAGCTACATAAAAGGGTACCTAAAGGTCGAGCTCTCCTATGCGTAGGAAAGATGGATGCACAAAGAGTAATGAGAATAGTTCACGAAGGAATCTGTGGCACTCATGTAAACGGCAAAATGTTAGTCTAGAAAATAATGCGAGAAGGATATTATTGGACTACAATGAATAGGGATTGCCATCAATACGTAAACAGATGCCCTAAGTGCCAAATTTATGCCAATTTACAACATGTCCCTCCATCTTTGCTCTACACCTACACATCGCCATGGCCATTCTCTACATGGGGAATTGACATAATTGGCAAAATCACTCCCCCAGGAACAGGAGGCCACGAATTTATCCTAGTAGCAATCGATTACTTTACAAAGTGGGTCGAAGCGCAATCGTACGCTAAACTCACTGCAAAACATGTAGCACTCTTTATCGAAAGAAATATTATCTGCCGACACAGAGTCCCACATGAAATGATAAGTGACAATGGAACTCACTTTCAAGCCGAATGTGAAGAATTGCTACAAAAATACGGCATTCAACACCATCATTCTTCCCCTTATAGACCTCAAGCAAACGGAGCAGTCGAGGCAGCTAATAAAAATCTAAAGACTATCATCGAGAAAATGACGGAAAATTATAAGGATTGGCCTGACAAGCTTCACTTCGCATTGTGGGGTTATCGCACGTCAATCTGTACATCAACAGGAAATACGCCATTTTCCTTGGTATATGGAATGGATGCCGTACAACCTGTCGAACTAGAAATACCATCTCTACGCATCGCGTTAGAGAGTAAACTTGATGAAGTTGAATGGACTAGGGCAAGATATGAAGAATTGATTTTACTCGACGAAAAACGACTAGAAGCTCTACATCACACTCAGTGTTACCAAACTCGTATGGCTAGGCATTTTAATAAGAAGGTCAAGACAAGAAATATCAAAGTAGGAGATTTGGTATTAAAAGCACTAAGGAAAAATGTTTTAGACCCAAGGGGAAAATTTAGACCTAATTGGTCTGGACCCTACATTGTCAAGACAATCCTGTCAGGAGGTGCAGCAAAACTAACTGACATGGATGGCAATGAATTCTCAAACATGACAAATCTTGACCAACTTAAGAAATACTACCCATAATTACTTGAGTAGGATACTCAAGAGAGCTACGTTCGGCTTGATTCCTTAAGAAAGGATACGTAGGCAACCCTTTACGGGTGCGACCACTTTATTTTTCGACATCTCCGCGTTCAAGAATCAATTAAAAATTCAACAGAAAATCGGCGAATTATTGGCGTCGCAGAACAGAACCTGGCGCCAGCCAGAAGTCATCAGTGCCAGACGATGGAATTGGCGCCTGGCGCCAGACTTCAATGGCAGGCGCCAAATGCCGATAACTGGAGCCAATCTGGAAATAAGCTCTGGGCGAATTTCGGTGTTTTTCGGAAAATTTTCGACTTCCGTACTCGAAGAATTTCTGGAAAATTAATTTTTTCGATTTTCATTGCTTTAATAAAAATTTGAAGTGAATAATTTAATTGAAAGCTCAAATTTCATTAATAAAATAAAATTACATTATTGATGGGATTTAAATAAAAGCTCAAATAAATTAACTTTAAATAATAATCTAAGTCTAATAAATCTAAAGCTAAGCAATGCTCTTAATCTTTCTTTTCCTTTCTAGCTCTTTTCCAATTCTTGTCTGCTTCCTCCTCTTCATCCTTGACTTTAGCTAGTAGGCATCCTTTAGAGGACCTACATTCAATTTTGGAGTAGATGGTCTCCCCTTCAGCTAACACTCCATGCTTCTTTTCCACCAGACCTTTTTATCTGTGGTGTTAGCTTTCCTTTTCCCTTTGTTTTTGTTAGCACCTTTCTTCCTAGGCATTGCAGGTGTTTTGAATTCAATTCTTGCACCTAAGCGTTCCTTGGCAGGAGTCACCCTGTCACCTAGACGATTCTTCACATCGGTTCTACCCTGATCAATCGAAGATTTCTTCAGCAACCACTTCTTTACATCGGTTCTACTATTCTTGATAAATCCCTTTCATTTAAATTAAAGAAGCGCTCAAAATCCTTATAATAGTATGCATCTACTCTAGGGATTGCTATAAGGTCTATCGCAGGGAAGCCTAAGATAGCACCAAATTCCTCCGGCAAAGGGCTAATCTCATCATACCCTATTCTGAAACAATGAGTATCAACATTCCAAAATTCTAAAGCGGTATGTACGAAGTCTAGGTCAAGATCTACCCCTTTGATGCCATAAATTCCCCCCAGGTGAAATAAATCTAATTCTTTTCTCTCCCTCGCATTAAGAGATCGACACCATTCATGAGTGTATTGGGTGAAGGTCTTGGTGACTAAAGACATGATTATTGCTTTTCTAAAGATGAGAATTATTTATTAGCTGGAATTATGAGAAGAATCGACTAGGCAGGGGGATTTTTATACACAAATTGCGAGGAATTTCAATCAGACTGAAATACGGAGTCAGCGTCAATTGTCGTCAAAACCCCGTGATTGGCGCCAACCGCCAGCGCCTGGCGCCACACGCTAAGTGTAGCGCCTGGCACCACGCGCCATAGTGTGGCGCCAGCTGGCGTCAAGTTGCCAGATCAGCAGCGCGTGCTCAGCTTGCGTTTTTAATATTAAACTCGAGTCGGTTAATGACTTTATGGCTCCGTTTAATTTTCCTAAACATCTTTTTTATCTTTTTTCCTAATTAATTAAATATAGCTATTATTTTTTAATTTATATTATTTTTTTTTGGACTTTATTTTAAATTCCAAACACCCGACATTTTATTCGATTATTTTTCCTTTTTTATTTTTTCTTTTTGGGGGAGAGAGTCGGATACCCTCCATTAATAATAAAAATGACGGAATTTTTGCGCAAAATTGTTGTCACACTTTTCTTGCACACACTAACATACACATAACAATCAAAAAAATTCATAATGGCGTAAATATACAAAATGTGTCTATAAACAATGAGTCTAAGGCAAAGTTCTATAAAAGAGTCAAAATAAAATATACACAGGAACAAACTACAGCGCTGGAGGACGTAGGCCCATCATATCATAAAATTGCGCCGTACGAGGAGTCACCTCTCCACCAGCTCCAGCTCCAGCTCCAGCTCCAGTCTCCGTAGGAGGAAGACTCAATATAGGACCACTCCAGCCAGGATCAACCTGAGGCTGAGGCCACGGAGGCTGCTGCGATGACGAGCCAACCTCGTACATCCCACCACCTCTGAAAGCCGAGGTAGCCTCTCCTACCGGTACAGCGTGAGCACCCTCGGAAGAAGATCCCGAGCCTTCTGCAACGTCAGCTCGAGCAGCCTCAGAGCGACCACCTCTACCCCCATACGAAGTGCGACGACGTCTCGAACTAGACCTCGCCGGATCCCATCGCCCCTCAGGCCTTCCGCGGGTGTGAGAAGCAATAGGCTGGCCCTGTAAAAAGTATTAAATCAGAAACAGAGTAAAATTGAAGCAGCAATGCAAAAATAATGAGTAAAGAAAGGCTACCTCTCGGATGACATCATCCCGACGGCAAGTGGTCGCATTCCTCATCCGGACGAGCTGGCTCCGGAAGGCATCTATGCATCGTGCCATCGCCGAAACCACCTCGCGTGAAAACTGTCAAAAAAATAAGTCAGTAAAAATGCATGATATATGAACACAAAAATTCTAAAAAAACTAGGCTTACTCTAGTCTGGTGGCGAGGAATCGACCGCTCTACAAAGCGCTCGCCCTCGGGAGCCGGAGAAATCATCTCCTCGATCGGCCCGTACATCCCCTGGTAGTGGATGGACATACGGGGTGGCACGAACTCAGCAGCACCGTCCTGATAAGACAAAAAGGTCATTAAAACATTACTTGGGGGCTACTTAGTGGAAAGTAAAGAGCTCAAAAACTTACCCTCACATCCTCAGCCGGTACGGGGGCTGGAGCTAACAAAGGTAGTAGCTCCTCAGCATAACACCGCCCGAGGATCACATGGGACCGCCAAGGGGTACCAGCTCCCTCAGACATGCTCGACAACTGCGCCTCGTCGAACATATGACGTGGTGGAGCAGCAGGAACGACGAAGACATCAGAAGAATGCTGTCTAGCGACCCTCTCTCCTAAGTACGCGACCGCTCCATAAGTCCCCAGAAAATAGCGACGCTCAGTAGAATACTGTGCGGCTAACCCAGGAACTGCCCAACCGCCCCACGACCGGTATACCATCTCAGGTCCCTATAAAAAACATCAATCAGGCAAGAATATATCTAAGCACCGCGAAAAATGCAAAATAAATAATAAAAGTCGTACCGCGATGATCCGGTTCCGAACATGTGTGGTGGACATGTCCACATGATGACCGCCCCAAGAGGCGCTCACTGGAAATCCCCGCGGCGATAGTATCGCCGGCGCAGCAGAAGGAAAATACTCGTAGAACCAGATCTACAAGGAGTTAAAAGTGTGAGCAAATGCTAACTAACATGCAGAGCTAAACTTTATAGGGAATAAATGTTTACCTCTACGACCTTCCAAAAGGAAGACAAAGCAACGTTTTTCCCAAAGGACCGGTGTCGACACGAGTCCCTCAGCGCACGAACGAAGTCAGCATAGGCCAAGCTGGCCCAGTCATAAGTCCCGATCCGATGAAGATCGCGGACGGCAGGGAGGTAGTAAAGCAATGCCCTACTACCCTTGTCAGGGGAGAATGTCCCTGACAACAACATCAGCACAAAGATACGCACCCGCTGCTCTCGGGTGGTCGCATCGTCATCAAGAGCCGCTGCCAACGTCAAGCGGCGAATTCCTCTAGCACTAAACTGAGTCGTCTCGACCTCAGTTCGGGCCCGAATAGCGATCGGCCCCAACAGCTCCTCGACCTCCGAAGAAAAGACGTCGATTCCACTTTCAAACGGCAGTGGCACAGAAGTGAACTCCAGTCCTGTGATGAGACTGAAGTCCGTAGGGGTGACCATCATCTCGCCCCAGGGGAAATGGAAGGTGTTGGTGGTGTTTCAGAAGAACTCCACCAAAGCGCGCACTACATGATGACCCCCGCTGGAGGCGACCATAGCCTCAGAGGTCTCGAACAGGGTAGCTAGCCCACAAGACTCCCATAGGAGTCTCGTCTCAAGATCCCTGGCGATGTACATCATGTACAAATCGCCTAAACCATCACAGCCAGAGCCGTGATGCCATGTCCTCCCAGGCACGATGCCCTGTCTCACCCTCTCAGAAATGTGGTGGACAGGGGCGAAGAACAAGGTCCGCTCATCCCACTCCGGAAGGCGACCAAGCGAAGTGGAAGGCGTGATGTCATCCTCTACGGGCTCATGCTCCCGTCTAGTGTTTCGGGACCGTGAACTCGAGCCTCGTTGTCTAGCCATGCTACATTGTGCAGAATTATCTTGAATTAAGGTTCTATAGTATCTAAGGTTCGCCTAGCCGCATGATACTATGTTCGCAAAAACAGAGTACGTAGTACTAAAATAGAGCACAAATTCAAATTGAGCATAACAACATTTTTCAAGCAATTAAACAATTTCTTGCAACACTATAGTGATTATTGTGACAAATTGGACAAGAATTGCTAGCAAAAACATCAAGAACGAGTCACATTGTTCTTCACGACCTTAAGAGGTCCAACAATGGCAAATTGTTCATTTCTTCACCAAATTGAGTCAAACAAGTCTCAAATTACTCCCAAGGCAATATACAAACATAATCAAGCAATTTCATGGCATAAAACTTGACAAACAAAGCAAATTGAGCATTATAAGTTTTGAATTTTCATGAAATTCGTGAATAAACATGCCAAGAATTCATAAAAACTGATGTGAGTTTGAAGAAAACTTACATAGATCAGGAAAATAGATGAAAATAGCTTTGATTTGCAACAAATTTGAGCAAATTCGGTTGAGAAACGAGCAAGCAATGAGCAATTGAAGTTTCGGACTTCTTTCGAGCAGTTTCGCGATGAACAAAGCAGCGAAATGAAGAGGAAGGGGGTATTTAAGGAAATCCTCGTGCTGGCGCCAGGCCCTATGCATTGGCGTCACAAATTTGGCTTGGCGCCTGGCGCTAATGCTAATAAGGTGGCGCTGATGGTTTTTCAGCGACGCCAAAGCACCCAGCCACCTGGTGAGGTTGTGCTAGCCTTCTGCAACATATTTTTGGGTTCCTTGGTACGCCAGTTAGCCCCTCTAAGCAATTTGACATGATTTAGTAATCGGCTTGATTACATAAAGTGATCGACCTGATAAGAGATTGTCTCACTTAGCTTAAAGCGCCTAAGCATTGGCTCATTAGCAAAAAAAGCACCGACATATAGGTTCAAAAGCGCAAAAAGGCACCGACATATAGGTTCAAGAGCAAAAGAGCACCGACGTACAGGTTCAAGGCAACGGAAGCGCCGACGTACAAGCATAGCGGAAGCAAAGTTCAGGCGAACTTTTAAAGATCGACAGGCGTAGATCTTCGGTAATTTCCTTTGGAAAATTATCGCATCAAATGAAGGTGACTTCAAGAGAAGATATCTTCGACAACGTTCCCTAGCTTGCGGAGAGTTGTCACAAATAACTGGAGGTAATTTCGGGCGAAGTTGTCTCCGATCATATTCCCTTAGGCATGGAAGATGATCATAATGTAGATGAGGATTATTTCAAGAGAAATAATCTTTGATGGTGTTCCCTAGGATGTGGAATATTATCAATGCAGATGAGGATTATTTCAAGAGAAATAATCTTCTATAGTATTCCCTAGGATGTGGAATATTATCAATGCGGAGGAGGATCGTTTCAGGCGAAGCAATCTTCTAAATTGGAAGCAGTTACGGGCGTAGCGGTTTTCAAGCGGGATGACATTCTCTAGCTTGTAGGAGGTCATCAAAACAACAGTACAGAAGCAGCAATTGGTTACTTTCAGAGACGTGTGCTCGACGGTGCAAGATACGCGTTTCTTAACTCTTTTATCTGTTTAACTAATGCTAGTTTTGCAGGTATCGGCGTTGCAAGATTGATTTAGGATCGCAGAACATTCTAAATCATTCTCCGTCCCTATCGCTACTTTGACTTTTGTTTTCGAAACTTGCGTTTCTCCAAACTCAGTCAAAGTGGGGGCTTCTGTAGACACCCATTTGTGTCTCCCCAAAACCAAACCCAGTGATGAGTACCTTTCACATCGAATCATAATCGAATGAAAAGAGAGTGAGGAAAGTCTAGTGTTGCGGAAAGTTTTTATTTCTTTTCTCTTCTCTCTGTTTTTGAAAACTTATTTTAAGGAAAACAGCCAATCCAGTTTGGTTGGTATATGATATGGGTCCAATAGTGGTGTAGTTGGATGGGGCTTGCAAAGACCTTTCCAACGATATATTATAATCTCAATTCCGATGAGTATTGAGGAAGTTATGGCCAATTTACTAAACTGGGCCCGATTTGAGCTTTATGTACGGTCCAATGATCTAGGGGAGGGCCTAATATGATTTATCATTCCTAATGCAATTAGGAATGGTTTTAGTCTTCTAAATTCTTCTAGAAGGTTCTTTTCATTCCTAATTCAATTAACATTGATAAATTGAGTTTTGTTGACTTTTCAGAGTTTTAATCAAAATCAAATAGCATTTTTGAAGAAATTATATTATTTTATCCTCCAATACGGTAAACTTATCGGATTTTCGAAAACGCGTTAAAATCAGGCTTGGCGTCTAACCCCAGGCCTTGGCGCCTGGAACCAGGCCTGGCGCCTGGCGCTAGCCATTGGCGCCTGGCGCTAGTGTTGGTGCCTGGCGCTAGCTAGCCAGGGTTGGTGCCAGCTCTGTTTTCTGAGCGTCAGACTCTGTTTTGTTTATTTTATCTTTTTGGTTGATTTTCTCTATAAATATCGTATTAAAAACTCCATTTTCATTCACCGATCATCTTCATTCATTCATCATCTACATTCATTCATTCACCAATTATTTTCATTCATCACCTATTCTCTCTAATCATTCATCAATTCTCATCATCCACAAGTTCTTCAATCAGTTTTAATTAGCATTCTTCATTCATCTTTCTTCTTCAAACTTTGTTTTCTCATGCAAAATTCCGCATTCACAAGATCTAGAAACACCTAGCCATATTCGAAGTTGTCTTCGCCCTAGACGTGAAAGGTTTTAATTTCTGAGGGTTTGGTCCCAAATCTCTCTTTCAATTATTTATTTTGATAGTTTGTTTATTATTTTCCTTGAAGTTACTAACGTGTGTATTTTGTTATTAGAAAGAGGTACGAGCCATCAAAGTAAGTGCTTTAATTGATTTATTGATGTTATGATGTAGACATCATGTTTATATTGTTATTATGATATTCCTAGTATCATGTCTAGGGTAATTTTAATATTAAATATGATTGTTACGATGCTTCCTACGTTCTTCCTAATATTTATGATTGTTAGTATCATGTTAGGGTTAAAGATTTGATTTTTATTGCTTAGTGACATGCTAGGGTTTGTTATTAATCTTGTTAGTATTATGCCTAGGATCTTGCTATTATTATGCTTTAATATTAACATGAACATGATTATGATTATAATTGTTATAATTTATGATGATTATGATTATTATTATTATTATTATTTTTATGATGATGATTTTCATGATGATTATTATTATGATTATTATTGTAACTGTTATAATTTATGGTGGTTATGATTATTATTATGTTACTTGATTATATTTTATTTTTTTTGTTTGATCACCTTTTATTGCATGTTAAAGGGAATTTGTACTTGTAATCACGCTTAATAAGATAATTAATAATCTTGTTTAGGGTTAATTATGATTATAATTCAAGTGATCGCCAATAATAGATTTATTTGTACATTAATATTCAACCAACATATATAAACAGATTTAGGGTTAAACCTATTGATTGCATGTTAATTGAAAAGCGCACATGAATACGATCAGAATAAAGTAGAGGCCTATTATTAGGGCAGGTTCAATCTCTTTTAGGTTGGATTTGTACCTTCATCTCCGAACCCTTATTTGGTTCATGACCTTATGGAGTTGACGATCTCTTGGATCGTTAAGGGGTGTAACCTTCACCTCGTGAACGGTTTACAAGTTCCTAAAAAAACTTGTTGGCGACTCTTTTTCTCTATCTTCTTCCCTTTTGGACGCCACCGTACTTTAGTGTATGATCACAATGGGGTTCAAGCTAGTGGGATTTTAAAGGCTTGAAATTATTCCTTACAATAACAAATGCAGATGACTGAGTGACAGTCTAATTTTCATCAGCAATTGGTATTTCGGGTAAGTATACATATAAGTAAGACATAAAGGAAATCTACATGATATCATTGGACAGCTGATGTCAAGACAAGTATACCTCCACACTAGCACTTTTAGGGATATCGCAGACTCGGCAGACACTAATGAATCCATCACAAATTGATATTTTGAATCCACTTATTAAATATGCTAGCTTGATTCGCCACTAATTATGAATATTAAGATTAGAGATAAACCGTCTATTGCATTGTTAGCCTTGTCATGCATAATCATGTTATCCTCGGCCCACGCCATGGCTGAAACAAACATTTCATACAAAATATAAAGAATACATCAATGTGAGAAGATTCAACCCAAAAAACCCATATCAGGAATTTAGATTTTTACCAATCCTTCAAACAAATATTTCAACAAACCCAATAATCAAACTAAACATGGTAGTAATCAGTTGTATTTTAAGATATAAAACATGAAGCACATTTTCCCAAAAATAAAAAAAAAATTACACCAAAATAGTATTAAAGGCCATGAGTTCACCGGTTTATGCACCATTACTCCAACACTGAAATACAAATGAGGGTTTCAAGAGACATGGCAAATTTTTTAAAAATAAATACTAATTTTCACCCTTTTTCCACAAACATTAAACAAAAGGCAAATACCTGAACTTTGATAATGTTGAAGCTAAAACTTAAACGACAAATTAATAATATGAAAAAGTGGAAGACATTATATAAAAAAAAAGATAAGAAAAAACAATTAAAACTGGTTCAATTCACACACTAATTTACGGAAAATACAAAAGATATATATAGGCCTAATACTAACAAATTGATAATTTAAACTCCTAAATAATAGGAACTCATACTCCACTAACGGCTAAACCATTATCCACTAACTAAGTACTAACAAACTCCTAAACTTAAGCCACTACATACTACACTCCCACATACTACAAAGCAATTTGAGATAACGATAAAATAAGCATACCACTAACTCTTCAACTAACCTAAAAACTAGCAACTAAAACGTTTGAATCATTAATACAACACACCCCCTTGATTCAAACTTACATATGATAACATTGATGCTAATTTCAACGACCCTTGCGACAATGGACCAACGACTTGAACTCGACTTTTAATCTCAACACGAACATGTAACCATGCACTTGAATTTAGAAGAGTCTGCTCTCTTCCTCGACCTTTTGAGCAAAATTGTTTTGTTCACCACCTTGCTCGTCTCTTTGTTTATCCTAACAACGGTCTTCTTTGTGACCATACCTCTTGCAATAGTAGCATTGAACACTACTCATTGATGAACGACCCCGACCACTACCACGACAACCACTTTCTTCACGACCTTGACCTCGACCACGACCTCCATCATTATAACGACCATCTGACATTTGCCCTTTAACTTGAAAGGCTTTTTCCTCGACATCTTCATCCGTAGACTTATCCATTCTCTCTTCATGAGCCATCAAAGAACTCATCAACTCATCAAATGTATAGGTTGATAAATCCTTTGACTCTAAAACTGCGGTAACAACATGCTTATAGTCTTTCATCTTGTGAAGACATCTTAATACCTTACTAACAATAGTCTCGTTAGTAATAGTATCACCATAGATTCTCATCTGACTCACAATATCAGATACTTTAGACAAGAAACTTTGGATTGTTTCTTTGTCTTGCATTGTCATATTCTCAAAACTAGTATGTAAAGTTTGTAGTTTAACGACAATTACCTTCTTATCACCAACATACTCTTTCTTCAAAATATATCACGCTTGTTTAGATGTTGACGCAGCGGAAATTCGTGGGAAAACCTTATCATCCATTGCCGATTGGATGTACAATAAAGCCTTTGCATCCTTCTTACGATTTTCTCGCAATTGTTGATCAGGAATAGCCGGTGCTGGGTTCGGCTCACTGATGTGTCTATATTACATAGTATTTTACCCCCGTCCCTTGGTTATAATTAGTAGTGTTTTTGGCTCTTTAGAGCCACTTTTATTACTAATTGGTGTTTTCTAATTTTTTGTAGATTTGGTTGACTTTTGCAGGGATTTGCACTTTTGGAGCATTTTCCCGAGATATTATGGAGCATTACGAGCATTGGAGAAGCACGACCAGATTCTATAGCCCAGGGCCGGTTAGAGTCATCGAACCGGTGATTAAGGGCTCGGTATATGTGATACCGGGGCATTTGGACCGAGTATTCAAGACCCGAAGAGGAAATTCAGATTGGCCCGAAGAATTGGAGCCCAATCAAAGTCCAAATAGTGGCCCAAGAGTGCCGCCCGGCCAAAGAGATGGCGCTCGGAGGCGCGCCTGGTCGGGCGAGGGAAGCAAGGCTGGCGCTCGAACTCGCGCCCGGACGGGCGCGAGAAGTTTATCTGAAGGAAAAAGGCGCGCCCGATCGGGCGGTGCCTCGCCCGATCGGGCGCGTGTCATTGTTAGGAGACGATTAGCGTCGTTTAAGTTTGTTTTAGTTTAGGATTCTTGCTTAGTATAAATACTTTTCCGTAAAACGAGTTTAGTACCATCTTTTTACTCTTTTCTTAATTCTTTCTTACATTTTCTCTCTCTACTTAGCTTTTAGATTAGTTTTCTCTCTCTTATACTTTGTTCTTAACTTTATTCTTAATTTCAGATTTATTTGGTAACAATTTCTCTTCTCTTAATCTTAGGGCTTGTTTGACATTGTTTTTTGTTTTCAGTTTTCAGTTTTTTTTTAAAACAAAAAACCAAAAACAGGAAACAAGAAAAAGGTGTTTTCACTTTTCTGTTGTCAGTTTTTAAAATTAGTATGATTTTAATAAGTTTGACTAATTTTTATTCATTATATGACATATATTATACACTTTTAAAATACAAAAAACCAAAAAACTGAAAACCACAACAATGCCAAACGAACCCTTAGTTATTTATTTTATTCCTTTGATCATGTTTTGTTTTATTACTTTGATTTGTTTAGATTTAATTATATGTGAGTAGTTTTATTTCTAGGGTTTGTGGGGATCCATAAATAATATGAAAGGGTAATTTATTGTTGTTGATTATCAATGCTAGATTAATTTCCTATTGATTGATTTAATGCTCTGTGACTAGATTTGCGTAGATCTTTTATGCATGAGTTTGACAATATTGATTCGAGATTCGACAGATGAGAATTGATGTTTAGGTCTAGTTTCAATAGACAGGTTAATTTATAAATGGTTAAGTCGAGATTCGAGAGAAGATATTTAATACCGGTAAATTAATTATGTGATTGTAATACGTAGCGAAAGCCCTTTATGATCTGATTAATTTATGCATTGATGATTGATTATTATGATTTACCCTGGAATATTATTTATGGATTTATGGATTTACCCTGGAATATCCTCTAACTAATTTATGCATTGATGATTGATTATTATGATTAATTTATGCATTGATGATTGATTATTATGATCTAGATTATTTTAATTAATTAGGAATAGAAAGACTCGTTTCTCTGTGGATTCGACCCTACTTCCCTATCTACATTAGTTAGAGGATTTAGGAATTACTTTTGATTAGGGGATACGACTTTACCCTGTCACTCACTATAACCGTTCTCCACCAAGTCCCATAACTCTTGATACTTAAACAAGGTCTTCATCTTGAGACTCCATAGGTGATAATTCTCACCCTTAAACATTGGAATTAAGGCCAGCGACGACGAGTTTATACCACCATTTGATATGATTACTGACTCACAAAAAATGAACGACTATTATTTTTTATGAAACTCACGACACTTTTTTTTTTCCTCACGACGAACACGACTGATTTTATTTTTTATTTTTTATATTTTGTTTTTTTTAACTCACAACTCTTCTTTGTTTCACTCAAAAACAATCTCACGACATTTAATTTTGGTTTAGGATCGGAACCTGGATTAGCTCGGATACCATGTTAGATATTTTAATATAGATAGAAAAATAAAATCTAGAGAAGGAATGAAAGAAAAAATAACCAAAAAACAAGAGCAGACTCTTCTAAATTCAAGTGCATGGTTACATGTTCGTGTCGAGATTAAAAGTCGAGTTCAAGTCGTTGGTCCATTGTCGCAAGGGTCGTTGAAATTAGCATCAATGTTATCATATGTAAGTTTGAATCAAGGGGGTGTGTTGGATTAATGATTCAAACGTTTTAGTTGCTAGGTTTTAGGTTAGTTGAAGAGTTAGTGGTATGCTTATTTTATCATTATCTCAATATGCTTTGTAGTACGGGGGGGTGCAGTATGTAGTGGCTTAAGTTTAGGAGTTTGTTAGTGCATAATGGTTTAGCCGTTAGTGGAGTATGAGTTCCTATTATTTAGGAGTTTAAGTTATCAATTTGTTATTAGGCCTATATATATCTTTTGTATTTTCCGTAAATTAGTGTGTGTGAATTGAATCAGTTTTAATTGTTTTTTCTTATCTTTTCTTTATAAAATATGTCTTCCACTTTTTCATATTATTAATTTGTCGTTTAAATTTTAGCTTCAACATGGTATCAGAGCTTCAGGTTAGATCCGGGAAGGGAGGGAGATGAAGAAGAAGAAATAAAAAGGGAGCGAGAGAGTGAGTGTATTAAAAAAGGGAGCAAGAGAGTGAGTGAATTAAAAAAAAATTGAGTTAGAGAGACAAGTAACGCAGCTTGATCTCATTGTTTGTGAGCATTAAGTTTTTTAATTGGGTGTTTTTGTGTTTAACCATGGAAGGAATGGTTGATTTGTTGTGTTAATGGGTTCCCTTTTAGCCCATAAAATTGGATTTAATAATACTGTGAAAAAGAGGGCAAAAAAATTATTTTAAGGTAAATATAGAGTAATCTTTACATGTGTGGATGGATGTCAGATAAATAGCAATCTGATTAGAGTGGAAGTCGTAATCAATGCAGAGACGGTTTCCAAGATAATACCAAATATTTTTTGGCATGATGCAAGATGACATGGTCAATTGGAGGACAATGTCAAAGAGAGTAAATGGAGAGATGTGCTCCATTAAATGTAAGTTGATGATAATGTGCATCAACAAGATCGAGTATAGCAAGGTGTCGAAGTTAATTCAATTGTATGTGGCTTTGAAGCAAGGGTGTGTGTTGAGTTGTGCTTCAAAGATGTGGGTAGTTATTACCTTAATATTAGGATGCTTTAGTTAGTGGAGTTTTGCATGGCTTAATAATAGGATATGAATGTTCTTATTAATGGAGACGTGAAGTAGTTTAGGAGTAGGTTAGAGGTCCTACTTTCTAGCTTTGGTTTGTTAACATAAAGCTTATTTATAGCTTTGTATATATCCGTAAATTTGTGTGTGGAAAATGAATTAGTTTTTTGGTTATTTTTTCTTTCATTCCTTCTCTAGATTTTATTTTTCTATCTATATTAAAATATCTAACAGATAACGGGTTTGATTATGGAGATGGAAATTCCGAAAGAGAAAAGGCAAACGTAGATAAAAAGCTGGCAGAAAATAGAGAGAGCAACCAGTGAATAATGTGAGCAAATACACAGCAGTGTGTAATAAGCACCAAAAGGAAGTGGAGGAAGGTAATCGTACACCATTTCTAATACGCAAATAGGGCAACGAACAACAATATATTTTTTTTTTTTAAAAAAAACAAATAATAACAACAATATAGAGGGGGAAGGAGGGAAAGATCAAAAGTATACCTGGGTTAGACTTAGATGGGCATTTTGGTCAATTTGCATAGTCGAGTCTTGAAAACTCTTTTTATGAGGGGTAGTATTGTCAATTCATATTTCCTAAAAAAAATTCTAAAATTGCCCTTATTTATGTTTATAATAATCTCTATCTTAAAAAAAAAAAAACGAAACACTTTCAATGACACGCACTTTTAGAAAAGAGTAATGAATGGAGTTAAGGGCTTGTTTAGTTCACCTTATTTTTGCTTATCTGAACCTATCTGATCTAATCTGGTATGATGTGATCTGATCTGATCTAGTCTGGTTTTATCTGAATTTAGATTTGACCAAACTTTGACCTTATATATACAATAAATTATACGAAAATAAGTGGGGTCTTGTTAGATTCGTAATAATGTGTATTTTATTAATATGTTATTTTCATAATTATTTTCATAACAAAATTAAAGATATTTAGCAATAAAAAACTGCACATAAAGGATAAAACGATAATCTGATTTGAACTTATTTTTTCTGTACATTTTGCTCTTAAATTGATTGATGGGATTTTCTGGGTTTTTTTTTTTCAAGGAGCAAGAAAGGGAAATTATGCCACGATATAAGGATGAACCTCCTGCTGTTCGTGTATATACTGTCTGTGATGAATCAAAGCTTGTTTGTTTTTTTTTTAAAAAAAACAAAAAAATAAATAAATTAATGTTGCAATTGAAATTTGATGAAACTTTCTTCTAATTTAATACTACCTCCGTTTTTATTTAGTTGACACGTTTTCACCTTATCACTATTCACACACCTCCCTTTGACCGTGTTTTGTGCTTTATACATAATGAAAAATATAGTCATGTGGGATCTGGTTAGATTCGTTACGTTATATACTTTCAAAATATCAACTTTTCATAATTTTTGCTTATCGATAATTAAAGATATTAATGATTGAATAAGTGCATTGGCAAACGTGATTAAAGAAACGTGTCAACTAAAAAGAAATGGAGAAAGTATATACTTTTTATTTATTTCTCTCTCTCTCTCTCTCTCTCTCTCTCTCTATATATATATATATATATATATATATATATATATATATATATATATATATATATATATATATATATATATATATATATATATATATATATATATATATATATATTATATTTGGGGAATCACCCAATTGCTAAAGGTACTTGATTGTGAGGAATGTACTAGCACTGGAGTGTGGTGATGAACTTAGGGCTTGTTCTCTTCAGCTTATTTTCAGTTCAGTTCAGCTCCAATAAATTCAATTCAGTTCAATTCAATTCAATTCTTATCTTAATTTCCTTCTCTCATAAAATATTCAGTTCAGTTCAGTTTTTATCTTAATTTCTTTCTCTCATAAAATATTCAGTTAAGTTCAGTTCAGTTTAGCTCCAATAAGTTCAATTCAGCTCTGTTCAGTCAATCAAAACAAACCCTTAAAACAACTTTTTGCAATATATGAAGAAGTTGAAGAGCATGCTTCCCTTTTATTTTTCAGGAAAAATTGTGAAAAACTACCCACCTAATAGATTATTTTGTCAACAACTACTCGCTTAAAATTTTTATCAAAAAAACTACCCACTAAGTTTAAAAAGTTTGAGTAGCACTACCCATTTTGGTTCTCCGGCAACAAAATCCGGCAAGTGTGGCCGAATTTTTTTTTTTCCTTCAAAAACTTAAGCCTAAATCTCGTATTAACAACCAACCTAATCTCCTTCACAACGATTCACCCCAGAAGCACAAAATTTCTAATATTTCCTCAATTAAAGAGGGCGAAAGTAATTGTGATTTTAATTAAGAAATATGTAATGCTTCTAAATTGATGTTAAATTCACTTGTTTTGGCTTCTTAATTGGGTGATTTATCATTTCGTGTTTAAATTATGGAAGAAAAAACAAAAGTGAACCCCAGTCGCCGGATTTTGTTGCCGGAAAACCAAAATGGGTAGTGCTAGTCAACTTTTTAAATTTAGTGGGTAGTTTTTTTGATAAGAAATTTAAGCGAGTAGTTGTTGACAAAATGACCTATTAGGCGGGTAGTTCTTGACAATTTTTCCTTTTTTTTTTTTTTATCATAATAGTGATTTTAAAAAAAAAAAATTGTTGACATTGTGAGTATGGTTAGTGTTTAGGGTAATTTCACCCTGCCACGTGGCCCAATCAGAGGATGACACGTGTCAGCCCCAGATTGGTCTAAAATGGACCAATCCCTGCTCAACACGTGTCCTTCCAGAAATCAAGGGAAAAGGCGGCCTTCAGGCCCAAATCCCGAGAATGCCGCAAAACGGCGCAGCCCACCAATGATTAGGGTTCAGTGACCTAATCAGGGGCACAATTCCCAAAGACCCTATAAATAGGGAGATATCCCTCATTTCGAGGGTACGTTTTTTGATCATCTAATACACCTGCATTCTCTTACATCAGAGAAACACCTGAGCTTGGAATCCGAGCAGATACCCACCTAAATTTCCGTACTCTTTTTTCCTTTTCAAGTTACTAACTTGATCGTTGGAGGCGGAGCACCACCCAACAGGTGTCTCCGTTTGTTTTGCAGGTACAGCTCATCCCGGATCAGTCTTCGTGTTGTAACTCTCCCGAGGGACAAAAACACCCAAAACATTTGGCGCCGTCTGTGGGGAGAGTACCTCGAAGATGGTTCAAGAGTCTGTACCACCCCCTAACCGTCTGGGCGAAGACCCAGAAGTCTTTACAGACCATGAGGAGGATGAGGATCCTCAGGTCGAAACCTCCATAGCCGAAGACGGCTCTCTCAGAGTCAAGCGCATCCGGCCCAGAGAGACTCTGGAGCGGGGCGCCTCCCAGGCAGGTCCGAGCAGACCTACTGGGCAGCCGGAAGGGGCAACCCAAACGGCAGTTGGATCAGCCCCTGTCACCCGAGACGAACTCATGAGGTTCATGACGAGTTTCAAGGGTGAAATTACAAAGCTGATCACAAAAAGCCGGGCTGGCCCAAGTAAAGGTCAGTCGGCGAAGAAGACTCCTCCAGAGAAGGGGAAGTCAGTCCGAAACCGGCAGCCCACTCCTCACCCAAAGGAGAAGGCAACCGGGACCATTGATTGGTCGAAAACTCTCCTTCCTGGTGGGAACACCAATAACCCTCGCCGGCCTCACCAGCCGGTGAGAAGTAAAAAATCAACTCTCGATGCCCGGGAAATCATCAACCGGAAGAGAAATCAATCGCTGTCTGAGTCGGCTTCAACGTCGAACTTTCTAGACAGCTTCAACAATATTTCTGCAGGGAGTGCACCCTCCTTGCATGAGAGTCAGAAAGGCGGTAATACCGTCCATTCTGGCCCTCATATGATTGGAAATGTACCGTATGTGCCTACTCAGGCTTACGGGCAGTATTCTCCTCACTTCATGCAGCCAACTTTCTTTGGGGGTCAGGCGACATATCCAAATGTCCAGCCACTGGACTGGCAGCTTCGTCTGCTGCGCCTGGGTGAACAACCTTCTGCGTTCACTCGGGAAATAACCGAGGCGGCACAGCCGGCTAAGGTTAAGAATGTGTTGGTTGGTACTTATGATGGCACCACCAACCCGGAAGACCACCTCATGGCTTACACCAACTTCATGTATCTGCAGGGGTTGGATGATGCCACTTGGTGTCGATGCTTCCCGGCTACATTGAAGGGCATTGCCCAACAACGGTTTGGCAACTTGCCAGCCGGGTCCATAGATAGCTTCAGGAAGCTTGCCTTCCTGTTTGCTTCTAACTTCTCAATGAACATCCCTGCTAAGAAAACAAGCCTTGATTTGAGCACTGTTAAGCAGGGAGAGAGAGAAGGGCTGCGCTCGTATGTCAGGCGGTTCAATCTGATAAGAATTCAGATTCAAGGACTGTCTGACGAGGTAGCTTTTACAGACTTTTTTAAGGGTCTGAGAGACGGGTCGACTTTTAAGTTCGACCTCGTCAGAAAAGGGGCTTTCACCCTACAGGCGGCCCTGAGGGAGGCGGAAAGCTACATTCAAGCTACCGACCTCTGCTCGCCTGGTAGCCAGTCGGACTCTAAGAAGTCCGATAAACAAAAAGACAGCCGGTCAGCTCAGCCGGCCAAAAACAAAGAAGAGAGCAAGAAAATAAAAGAAGTCTGGGCGGTTACTGACTCTGACCAGCCGTCCCAGAAGATAAAGAAAGAGTTTAAACCATACGTCCCCAAGTACGAGTTTAACAAAGACTGCAACTCCATCCTCATGGAGGTAAAGGATCGGCTGTCCATTGAGAAGCCGAATCCTATGAAGAGTTCTGTCCAATCACGGAACAAAAATAAATTTTGTCAGTTCCATGAGGAAGTTGGCCATGACACCAACGACTGCTTCAGTCTTCAGCGTGCGTTGGACCGTCTGGCTGACAAAGGGTTGTTGAAGTCCTACATTTCTAAGTCCCCAGTCGGGGCAAAAAAGAAAAACAAGGGTCAGTCCTCCAAGACTACCCCCCAGCCTGCTAGTAGTTCGGATACCGACAAGGAGCCGGTCTACACTATAGCAGGCGGGTTCTCATGTGGTGGCCCTACCATCCGGGGCACCAAGAGCCATCTTCGAAAGATGGACAAAGATGATGATGAGCAGGCGGAAGCCAGCTCCTCCTTCCCAGACGTCTTGATCACTGAGAAGGACAGGGGCAGCGTCCGTCGCCCGCATGATGACCCGGTGGTCATTGAATGTAAGGTTGCCAACCAGCTGGTTGGACGGATCCTTATTGACACCGGCAGCTCATCAGACATCATCAGCCTCCGGTGCCTGCAAAAGCTGAAATACAATGTCAGCGGCATGCATCCGGTCACCCACCCCTTGGTTGGTTTTGGGGGTGGGATGGTCTACCCAGCCGGGAGAATCGACATACCCATCCGGCTGGGAGAGAAGGGCCAGGGACGACATATTGTCGTCAGATTCTTGGTCGTTGAGGAGTTGACCGCCTATAACATCATTCTTGGCAGGCCAACCCTCAACGTAGCCAAGGCAATAATCATCCCGTCCCTCATGCTCATTAAGTATGAGAGGGATGACGGCTCTGTTGGTTCCTTGAATGGGGATCAGAAGACGGCCCGAGAGTGCTATCTCTCAGCCGTTCGAGATACCGTGGCCCCAGGCGGTCAGGAACCAATAGACCTTGACAATGTCAAGGATGCCGACCCAGCTCCCGCCCTACCAGCAGCCGGGAAGAAAAGAAAGGCACCTCTGCTGGTGGAGGTGAAGAAAGAGAAAAAATAGCAATCACTGACCGGTGAACGGTCAGATGAGCTCCGTCCCCAACCGGATGGCGAAAGCATTGATCTCGTTCTGGATGACAGCCGTCCAGAACGTACTGTTAAGGTTGGGACGGTTGCTCATGCTACCTTGGGTGCAAGCTTGCACCTTCTGCTGAAGGAATTCAAAGACATTTTTGCCTTTGAAGTGGAAGAGATGCCAGGCGTCAGCCCGGATCTTGCTGTCCACAAACTCGCCGTGGACCCCAAAAAGAAGCCCATCCGGCAAAAGAAAAGAAACCACGGCGAGGAAAGAAGTCAGGCGGCAGCTGCCGAAGTCAAAAAGCTGCTAGACGCCAGGTTCATTCGGCATTGTAATTTTTCCGACTGGGTGGCCAATGTGATCCTTGTTAAGAAACCGAATGGGACCTGGCGCATGTGTGTTGATTACACAGACCTCAACAAGGCGTGTCCAAAGGACAGTTACCCGCTTCCAAAGATCGACAGTCTGGTCGATTCTACAGCCGGTCACGCCTTGATGAGCTTTATGGATGCCTACTCCGGTTTCCATCAGATACCCCTGTGGAAGAAAGATCAAGAGAAGACGGCCTTCGTCACTGATCAGGGGTTATTCTGTTATACTGTGATGCCGTTTGGCTTGAAAAATGCGCCTGCCACTTTTCAACGGATGATTAATACGGTCTTCATTAATCAGATTGGGAGGAATGTGGAGGCGTACATTGATGACATGATAGTCAAATCCAAGCTACAGACGGATCACCTTGCTGATCTCCGAGAAACATTCACCACCCTCAGGCGGCATAAGGTTATGTTAAATCCTAAGAAATGCGTCTTTGGTGTTGAGTCTGGGAAGTTTCTCGGATTCCTGATTGATCAAAGGGGGATAGAGGCTAACCCCGAAAAGATACAGGCGGTGATTGATATGAAGTCACCCCGCTCTGTCAAGGAAGTTCAGAGACTCACGGGTTGTCTGGCCGCCTTGGGGAGGTTCCTCAGTCGGTCAGGTGACAAGTGCCTCTACTTCTTCCAAGCAATCAGGAAGAAGACCAGATTTGAATGGGGGGATGATGCTGAGGCGGCGTTCCAGAGGTTGAAAGAGCATTTACATTCTCTGCCTAGGTTGGTCAGTCCTTTGCCTAGGGAGACGTTGTACATGTATTTAGTCGTCTCAGACCATGCCCTCAGTGCCGTTCTCCTTGCTGAGCGAGACGGCGTGCAGCTCCCGGTTTACTTTATTAGCCATGTTCTTAAAAATGTTGAACTCCGGTACCCCATGGTTGAAAAATTTGGCCTTGCTTTGTATATGACATTCAAAAAATTGAAGCCTTACTTTTTGGCACATCCAGTGGTGATCTACACGGACCAGCCACTCAAGCGGCCAATGTCTACCTTGGACTCATCCGGGAGAATGTTGAAATGGGCTATTGAAATGCAAAGCCTTGAAATCACTTACGAACCAAGAAAAGCAGTGAAAGGTCAGGCGTTTGCCGACTTCATTGTAGAAATGACTCGTCCAGTGGCTCCGGATAACCTTGATCAGGTTTGGAAAGTGTACGTAGACGGAGCTCTACAAAGAATGGCTGTGGTGCAGACGTAATCTATGAGTCTCCTGAAGGAGACATTTGAATATGCACTACGCTTCAGGTTTCAGGCCTCTAACAATGAGGCGGAATATGAAGCCCTGCTGGCCGGCATACGCATGTGTAAGGCGGCAGGGGCCATGAAAATTGACGCCTACTCTGATTCTCAATTGGTCATTAGCCAGTATGAGGGAAGTTATGAGGCTACCCATCCGGCTATGATCAAATATCTTCAGGCAGTCAAAGAAGAGGCCGGGGCACTTGAGGAATTCCGACTGAATCAGGTGCCTAGGTCTGAAAACAACCAGGCGGATGCATTGTCAAAGCTGGCATCTTCCGCCTGCCATGATACGCCTCGGTCAGTCTTCTGGGAAGTTCTTGAAAAAAGAAGCATCTATGAGGATCCCGTTGGAATTCTAGATCGAAGCTCTACCTGGATGGATGGCATTCGGGCCTATCTCTCAGACGGCACACTTCCTGATTCGCCACAGGAAGCAGCCGTCCTGAAAAAGCAAGCTGCAAGATTCGAGTTGAAAAATGGAGAACTCTTCAAGGCGGGGTTTCTGAAGCCTTTGTTGAAGTGTGTCACCCCAGAAAAGGGGAAAGAAGTTCTCGAAGACTTGCACTCGGGATTCTGCGCCTCTCACATAGGCGGCAGGTCCCTAGCCGTCAGAGCCAGACGACATTACTTTTGGCCCACTCTTGAGGCAAACGCCAAGGAATTGGTGAAAAAATGTGACAAGTGCCAAAAGTTTGGAAAACTTATTCATCGTCCGGCTACTGATCTGACGGCCATCCACAGTCCAATCCCGTTTGCAAAGTGGGGTATGGACATTCTAGGTCCCTACACGCCTGCTCCAGGCGGAAAGCGCTATATCTTAGTGGCTGTGGATTATTTCACCAAGTGGGTTGAGGCTGAGGTGGTTAAAAACATCAAGACCTCAGACGTCATTTCCTTCATCAGGAAGAATGTTATCACCCGGTACGGGGTACCCATGTCTATGGTGTTTGATAATGGTCCTCAGTTTGAGACGCCTCAGCTAAAAACTTGGTTGGGAGATCAGGGGATCTCAAGTTGTTTTGCATCTGTTGGCCGGCCCCAAGCAAACGGCCAAGTTGAAGCTTTTAACAAACTCATCTCAGACGGCATTAAAAAGAAAATAGAAAGAGCCGGTGGCTTATGGGTAGAAGAATTAATCCATGTCCTATGGGCCATCCGGACAACAGCGAAAGGGGCAACCGGTAAAACCCCATTTCTCATGGTTTACGGTGCTGAAGCCGTCTTGCCCATCGAACACTACGAGTCGACTCTCAGAGTCATGCTGTATGATGAAGAGGCGAATTGGGAAGCAATGCGCCTGGCATTGGATTCACTCCCAGAACGCCGGGGCAATGCCGCCTTGCGTCATGAGATTTACCGTCTGAGAATGACTAGAGCCTACAACAAAAAAGTACACAAGCGTCCTTTGAAAGTTGACGACTTAGTGTTACGAAAAATGGAGGCAACCGGTAGGGCCAATGAGTTGGGAAAGCTAACACCAAATTGGGAAGGTCCCTACCGGATCTATGAAGAAGTAAGGGACGGCACCTACCGCCTGGAAACCCTAGACGGCAAGCGCCTGCCTAGAACTTGGAATGTAGACAATTTAAAAAAGTACTACTTCTGAGAATGTAACTTTTTGTAAACAATGAGTCAATTATTGAAAATTAAGTCTTTGTCTGCAAATTTGAGTTATCGTTTGTCTATCCATCCGGGTAATATCCAGGCGGATTCCCCGTCCACCTAACTAAGTTCGATACTTGGTAAAGGTTACATTTGTTTATCCGCCTGGGTAATACTCGGATCTCTTGTTTATTTAAGTTTGATACTTTGTTTATTCAACTGCTTGACTATCCGCCTAGGTAATACTCAGACGGATTCTCCATTTATCTAACTAAGTTTGATACTTAGTATGATCAAATATTTGCCTGTCCGTCTGGATATTACCCAGACAGACTCGTATGCTTAAAAAACTAAGTTTGATATTTAGTGTAAATTCAACACTGATTAAGAAACTAAGCAAAAAAACGTTTAGTGGCTACACAACCGGTCTCAAACAGGACCAGAGGCTAAAATGGCCGGATGGTTGCTATTTTTATAAAATCGCCTGTCCCAACATGGACAAAGGCGTCCGGCGACACCCCTCCGGGTGCAATCGTCGCAGAGAACAGATTATCTGTCGGTTCTACGTATCCATGCAGACGGCAAAAATTGAACGACCAAACTGGTCAACTCATAGCCGTCTGACTAAAATAACCTACGAAGAACGAATAAGTTCCTAAATACCGGATGCCCATAGGCATCAGTCGGTCACCGGCTGAAGTTCTCACTTAGGTTATTTATTCCAAAAATTGCACCTCACCCCAATTGGGGCAAGAGTTCAATGGCTGTGAAATCTCTACCAAGACGGGCATAAGCCGTCTGGGTAGTGACCGAAACGCCTGTTGGTGTACGGCTGTGCACTTGGTTTGGGGCAATCACTACTGTGATTGATTGACTTACAAACATATCATGCTCTTTGCAGCATCAGACGTTTTCAAGTCAATCAACCAGCTTCAATTGAAACCAATCACACAGCCGTCCAGGGGCAAGGACGGCCAGACTATCGACTAGTAAGGCAAGAAATCGCCGCATGCTTATGACAAGTTAGGCAAAAATAAAAAATTTGCAAAAAAACAAAAATTCAAATGCAAAATGATCAAAACCGACTTAGTCGGTGCAATTCATAAAGTCCACCCAACCAAATGGTTGTAGTGGATTAAAATGTTAACCGGACCCCGTCCGGGAGAAAAATTAACACGGCTCCACAGCCGGTAAATACAAGAATACTCGGCACGCAGGCCGGAAAAAGCAAGTTTTGGCATACAGCCGCTGAATAAAAAGAAAATTAAAAGAAAGCAAAGATTGGCATACTGCCACTGAAGGGTCACTTCTGGCCTGCAGACGGAGCCTCCTGGTCCTCTCCCTTCTCCTCATTGTCTGAGGGAATTTCCTGCGCTTCACCAGGACCAGGAAGCTCAGGCGCGGACGGCTCATTGTTGCTGAGCCAGGATTCAAAGGAGGCAGGCTCTGGCTCGCCTTGCTCTCTCAAGTACACCACGTACTCGGCATAGTTGTGCGCCATTGCCCAGATGCTATAATCAGCGTCTGGATACAAGGCAGCCCAAGAAATCTTCATACGGGCGTCGTTGTCAACATCACTCTCAGCAACAAGGCGGTTTTGCTCCGCCTCCAGGGTTGCTGCAAAGTTTTTCTGAGCTTGAGCAGCATCCTTCTCCAGCCTCTCAACCTTGGATTTCAGTTTGCCAAGGTCCGCCTGGGTCTTCTTGAGCGCCTCTTCAGCCTGTTTGGCGCTCTCGTCTGCTTTCTTCTGGGCCTCCTCCGCCCTGTTCTTGGCCATCTCAGCATCCGTTACCCGCTGGTCGGCCGCCTTCAGATCTAGCACTAGCTGCTGGATTCTAGACGCCTGTGTCATAATTATTGCTTTAGTTTCAAGTTCATTTACGATAGTTGAGTGGAAAGCAATATTATCAGCGTCTATGGCGGACATTTTGGCCCTTTTTACCTCTTCCCGTTTGCGGGAATAAGGACGTTTGAGCCCGTCCACCCGCAGCATGGCCTGCAAAAAGCAGGCGGTATAAGAATTACAGGCGGGGTAAAACACTTAGAAAAAATAACATTGAATTGACAAGTTTCTTACCTCAGCCAGAAGGGACAGAATGCATTCAAGGTTGAACGTCTCTATCCCAGGGATATTGTCCTTATCCCTCTTCCGGACGGCCTCCAGCATAGCCTTGGCATGCTTCTGGACGTCTGGCCAGCAGGGAGATTGATCTTCACCACAATCAATAGGTGATGAGTGCGAAACTAAGGCGGCACCTATTTGTAGCCGGCCGTCTGAGGATGACGTCTGTTGGGAGTGGGATTTCACCCGTAAAGGCCACCCCAGCTCAAGCGGGGATTCAAAAGGGTTCTTACCTTCAGAGCCGGCCAAGCGGGAGACGCTTGCGGGCGTGGTGAACCCCGCGGCTGCTGAGGGGTTGGCAAGATCAAGGCACAGGCTGCCGCCTACCTTCTCGAGTCGCCCAGCTATCCGCATCGTCTTTGCCCCGGCTGAGGCGCCAGGAGTTGACGCAGAGGCGGACTTTTTTATCTTGTTAAGAGCGGCTGGGGCCTCCTCTCTAGCCCGTTTGAGGCTTTTCTCAAACGATTTCCCAACTTCCCCCCCTGTGAAAATAAACAAGTCAGGGTTAGTATCCGGACAAGATAGTTTTTAAAATAAACTTAAGGGTTCAGGCGCTCAATACCTTGGCCCTGAGCTCGGCCGCAGCTTTCTCCGCAAGCTCTTTGCGGATGGCTGCAGAAGACCGCTTGGGAGTTTTCTCCGTCTGCAGCATGTCTAGTGCTTCTTTTGCAAAAAGAAAGAAATTGGTCAAAATCATAAATCAATTCCGATAGAAAAATACTACAAACGGTATGAACTCAGGTGCATACGTTTATTAAACATGTGTCCTAGCCCACAGGCGGCTAAGAAACATTCATCCCTGAACCAGGCGCTCTTGGGAATCCAGTTCTTTGGGACTTTTATTGTTTCCCCGGTTGACAGAGTTGCGTCTGTGAGGCCGAAAAAGTCTGCCTCGATTATTTTGTCAAAGTCTTCCTCTGGGATCCGGGGAAGAGCGCACTTCCTGCCCAACAAGTCGGGCTTCTTATTGTACAGACGGAATTCATAATTTTCCCGTCTGGTTGGGGCTGACATCAGGTAGAACCTGTGCTTCCAGCCATCGAACTTGGAGACCTTGTCCAAGGTCATCATTTATTGCGGCTGTGTGGTTAGAGTATACCACGCCCTCCAGCCGCCTGGGCTCCTACTGAGGTAGTGCATGCTTGCAAAAGCCTCCCAGCCGGGGTTAAGCCCTTGGAATTCGCAGGCGGCAACGTACCCCAGAATGTTGGTCCAGGAGTTGGGGGTAAGTTGCCAGAGCCCAAGGCCGTAGCCTCTTAAAATTGCCTTCACCGCCTGGTGAAGGGGGAAGCGAAGACCAGCTTTGAACTCCGCCTCGTAACAGCCAAAATAGTTGTTGGTGTTCTCTTGATCATCCCCCCAGGCGATGGTGCCCAGCTCAGGCGGCACCCGGATCTTATACCCGTCTCCAAGCGGGTGCATTTTCTTGAAGTTCTCTAAGCTCTCCCCCATCTGGATTCGGTCCTTGGAGGAGACGTGGATGCTGAAGGGATCGTCCTTCTCACCCCACTTTTTTCCTTTCTTCCTCCTCGCTATCCGGAAGAGGGGGCAAGTCATCGCTGCTCTCGGAGGTAGAGGCGGAGCTGTCGCTCTCCGTCTCCCCCTCGCTTTGGTCTATGGGGGCAGAGACGGCCTCGTCGCCGCCTTGGTCGCACTCTTCCAAGAAAGAGTCAGCAGGGGTTGAAGGGGCGCGCGGAGGGGATCTCTCCAGAGCCGTCTGGTCTCCCTGACCAGACGTTTCTCCCTCAGGCGTTTGGCCTCCTGAGCCTTCGCCTCTGTAATTTGGATCAGTGGTCGTCTGCATTGTCCGAGCCATGGTGTCCTGCACAGACACATAACTGGTCGGAATCCATGGCAAAGGGTGGTCCCAACACCCCAAGCCGGCACTCCCAGTCCTAGACTCAGCCGTCCCTGGTGACCCGCTGGACTCTAACCTAGGCTGTGCCGTGTGTGTTGGTGATGCATCCATTTATTGCAAGAAATATGTACAAGCGGTGAAAAAAGAAAAGAGCTGAGAGAGACAGAGACGGTACCTTTGGATTTGATATCTGAAGGAAGGCGGGTCCGGCTGGGTTGCGGAAGAACAAAGTTTCTTGCTCGCGCCTGACTCAAACGGATGACTTCTGCTCTCTCGAAGTTTTTCTCTCTAGAAAATTTTTGTAAACGTACAAAATTATGAGGGTAAAACGGCTATATATAGAGGGTAAATATGGGGGCATTTCCGTAATTTACCCGGAAGGTGAACGGTTACTCTGTAACGGTAAAATTACCGCCAACCGGAGCGTGACATGTGTCACAGATGCCACGTGGCGTGCCACGTCACATCTGTGAGGGGCAAATGTTTAGGGTAATTTCACCCTGCCACGTGGCCCAATCAGAGGGTGACACGTGTCAGCCCCAGATTGGTCTAAAATGGACCAATCCCTGCTCAACACGTGTCCTTCCAGAAATCAAGGGAAAAGGCGGCCTTCAGGCCCAAATCCCGAGAATGCCGCAAAACGGCGCAGCCCACCAATGATTAGGGTTCAGTGACCTAATCAGGGGCACAATTCCCAAAGACCCTATAAATAGGGAGATATCCCTCATTTCGAGGGTACGTTTTTTGATCATCTAATACACCTGCATTCTCTTACATCAGAGAAACACCTGAGCTTGGAATCCGAGCAGATACCTACCTAAATTTTCGTACTCTTTTTTCCTTTTCAAGTTACTAACTTGATCGTTGGAGGCGGAGCACCACCCAACAGGTGTCTCCGTTTGTTTTGCAGGTACAGCTCATCCCGGATCAGTCTTCGTGTTGTAACTCTCCCGAGGGACAAAAACACCCAAAACAGTTAGGTTTCTTGATTTTAATTTTCATTGTGAACTGTGATTAATTAGCTTGTAATGAATAATATATAATCTAATATATATATATAAAGGGGAGTTTTTCCCCGAGTTTTTAGAGAGCCACATAGGATTTAATTTTCTTAGCATGTCATGTAGGATTATAAATTTAATTTGTATCCAATTAAATAAGAGATTATTAATTTCTTTTACAATTAATTAATTGAAATGCCACGTAAGCAAAATTGACGAATGAAATACTAAATTTTAAATTAATTAAATACAAAATATTATCCTTTGAGATTAGTAATTTTATCTAATATTTTAAAGCTAATATAATAACAAAAAATCATATAAATATGAAAAATATTTTTATAAAAAAATACTAACAAACCGTGCATCGCACGGGCTTCGTCTATATACTAAAGGCGAAACCAAAGATGACACGTGTCAACCTTTGGTTAAAATTTTCCCGCCAAAACTTTTTATTTTTATTTTATTTTTTGCTTTTTGGTTTTTGTCAAAAAATCTTCTTAGAAAAGATTTAATATACATAATACAAAGTATAATATTTTCATTCATTTCTTACAAAAATAATACCTTTTCCTTCCAAAATAATCATTTTGTTTCTTCTTTATATATTAGACTCAAATATTAATTATTTCATTGTTTGATATGTTAAGTATCTTTAAATATATGTATAATTTTGGTTTCCTATCTTTATCTAATAACTACATACTGTAACATTATGATGCAAATTCAGGACAGATATTTTGTTTTATTAAGCATACAATACAATTTTTTAATTAAAGATTAAATTAATAAATCTGACAGATTTATATATACATTTATTTCTTTAGATAAAAAAAAAATACTAAGTATGTAGGTAATTTTAAACATATTATCATAACTTTTTAAGTATTTAAAATAGGAATTATATGGGTTAAAAATTAATCTTTTTATATAATATTTTTGTATCAATATACCATGGGTTTTATGTTACACCACATGCCCAAATTATAACTATGGTAAATCTTATTTTATCAACACACTTTGAACGCCACACTAATAAACAATTGATACACAATAGTCAATAGTGAAAATATAGTGACATACTCATATTTGTGTTCTGTGTATGGTAAAGACTAGAATAGACCCGATCTACAATAACTTATTGTAGACCCAACCTTCTAGTATAACATACGAATGTGATTATATCATACGAAATGTGATTATATCACTACAAAAGTGACTATATCATGCTAAAACTGTTATGTAAATGTATCACTCAAAAAGTAAATTTATCATTATAAAAAGTATCAAATAGTAAATTACATCATTCAAAAGATGATTTTTAAATTTTATCATCCTAAAGATAATTATATAATCTCATTAAATGGTTTAATATGAGATTATATAATTCAAAATATGACTCACAAAAAAATAATTATATTGTCTAAAAAAGTGATTATATCATCATAATGTGATTATATTATTTGAAAGTGTCAAATTTTAGGTCTACAATAACTTATTGTAGACCAAGTCCATACAAGACCAATTGTGTATGTATAAAACCAAAACCACAAAAATGCTTAGAACTTTTTGGGTTCTAACCCTGTTTTTTATCTTTCTATTTAGGCTCATTGTAACCTCTGTTATTTCAATTGAAAAGCAATTTCATGACTATAATATTAGCATAATAAAGTTTGAATTTATAATATTAGCTAGCAAAATCCAAAATTAAGAGAAAGAGCGATTAAAAAATAACACTTAAAAGCATTTTAATAGGATTTCTGAGACAATAGTGACCATTTTTACAAATAAAAACATTTTATCAGAGTATATTTTTGTTTCATGAAATCAATATACGTGAAAATAAACAATTATTTTCCCGTTTTAGCTTTCTTCCAAACGTCTTAAATTAATGAAACTTTAAAAATGATTACCGGCAAAATTAAATGGTTAGCAATCTTACAAATTGATGCAATCAAAGGATTTTTACTTAAACACATCAAAATTACGCAAATAATTATGACAAACATATAAATGCCGGACTAATAGTTCCAAAAAAGCAAATTGAAATTCGTAGAAACTTCCCAAATAGAAAATTCAAACCTAAAATCAAACCTTCACATGTTCAAAGTTGAAATCTAAAGAAAAGCTAATTCAATTCAATCCAAAATACTTCTTTTGAGCAGCAGATAAAATCTGACTACTTTTATAAAGCTTGATACCACTCAAGTACATATTTGGTAAATCTCTGGCTATCTCCTTGATACCTTTGGTTTTAGGGTGTGTTCTGAAGTCATACACTTTCATATCTTGCTCTTCACAATCAGCCAAGCAAGACACACCAACAGCGTCTGCCTCCTCCTCGAACGCCTCAGTATTCTTTACGTCAATAAACCATTCTTGATTGAGGCAATTCTCCACAACTTTCAGAATAGCCGGAGTGTCCCCTAGAGTTTGATCAAATCTAATATCAAATTTTCTAGTAACATTATCTTTAGTGAAGTCGAGCCAAAATTGGTCATGGAATAAATAACCAAGCTTAATCTGTAGGTTTCGAAATCCTCTTGACCAAGCAATACCAAGGACTTTAGCAAAGGCAGTGTACAAGGGAATCGAGGGGTCTTGATTCTTAACATCATTGTTGTAGATGTTTACGGAAATACCAATTAACCATTCCTCATTATTGTTACATATCAATCCCCCAACATGTCCGTTCAGATCCGAAAAAATATGAGCACCTATAGTAAGTTTGTGATAATCCTGCACCACAATTCAAGTACTAGATGTCAATCCAAAATTCATTAATTATATATACTTCCTTCGTTTCATTACTATCGCAATACAACATGTACAACATATATTATATAGGATGCAATAGAAAAAAGATAAATTAAAACGTACTTGTTTTTATACACATAGATGATGAGAAACACAAGAAACACATACAGAGTACCCATATAATAATAACTAGCAATCGTGTATTCGTGTGACATCTAATCTAACATAATACGAAGTATAAGAAATTAAAATAAGGAAAATTGATCATTTGTAATAAAGTAGAAAATTACTCGTAGTAAGCATACCATTGTAGTACTTTGAAGGAGTTTCTTCCTGTTTTTTCTCTCTAATTTCCACTTATCATCTCTATCAGTCGCGTGAGAGTGTCTTTGCGGATTCTTGTTCCACATTTTGCAAGGTGCAATCTCCTCACAAACATAACAGTAGCACTACATACATCGGTAACAAAAAAATAATAAACCACGGAGTGTACTCCAAACCATGTCCGTCTAGAATTAATAGTCACGTTAAATAAAAAAATAATCAAACTAAGGGGGGGGGGGGGGAGGCAAATAAGGCAAGCTAGGCAAATAGAAAAGAAAAAAAATTAATTAGTCATTTGTTGTAATTAAGTACCTTAGTACAATGACTCTTAGGAGATGATTTTCCAAAAGGGTATGTAAAACAGAGGTGCCTTGGATGAGGGACATCATCCTCTGGTTTGAGACTTATGGAAAGACGACTGTAAGCCTCGGTGATCACTTGCCCTTCATCATCTAGTATACGAGTTTCGGTTCGATGAATGGTTTTCTCAACATTATTACAGTTTTCCTTAAGCTGTTTTTGGCCTACTCCTGGTTTCATTGTGATTTTAGTACAAGTTTGTATGTTAGATTACGTTTTCAATTTCTCATAGTAGTTTATGTGTATATTTATAGTTGAGTGGAACGGTAAGAGTTGTGAAGAATATTAAGAAACAATATAGAACAAGTAATAAATGTAAAATTTATTAGAAAGTTGAAGGCCTTGAAGCTAGCTTACAAAGAGGAAGAGACCATTTCTATTCTCAAGTAAAGATATTATTAGAGAGAAATAAAGAGACTTTGAGATTGAAGCTTCTCATTTTTTGAGATTGAAGCTTCTCATAATTATGAACATTTGTAAACAAAAAAAAAAAAAAAAAAGTCAATAATGAACATTATCTTGATTCGTTTTATTGTTAATTAGGTAATCCACTAATACCTAAGCCATGCATATGTAACGGATTATATGCATTTATATAATTTGTATTTAAGAAATTTCCAAGACATCAATCAATTAATGTATGTTTTCATTTGAAATTACAATTACTACATAAAAATATTGTACGGAGTACTTTGTATTAACTCATATCTATCTATGTATAATATTATTAAAACCCATGTAGTACATGATATTACGACACGTGACATCCTTATGTCAGCATGACATGACGCACATTAAGCTATCTTATAAAAAACTAACGAGTTACATGGAGGTTAACAATACTTAATTAAGCTACCTGGAAAACTTTTCATATGTGTAATATGTTTAATTTAATGGAAAACTCTTCATATTAACCTCTCTATATAATTTTTTTTACCTTATCCCTTAGTAATTTCACAATAATAAAATCTAATTAGTAAGTAATTGATTGCACTAATGGTGATTCATTGGATACTTATATCTAGATTGAATAAGCATTATATAATTTTACACATTAAAATTTCATCACATATTAAATCTACCTATTATTAATCTTATTCTTTTGTTTCTCTAACTCATGCGTCTATTAAAAGAAATTATATGACTAAAGTTTTAATTTTGATATTTTTTTTTCTCTATCTTTTGTATATGGCTTGGGTTTTTAGTATGTGCCTATAATATACGAAGTACAATTCTCATTCATAATATACAAGTAATACAATTTCGATTATTATTCTTATGAGTTAGGGCATGTACTGAACTGAACTGTTTATGACAGAAAGAATTAGGAACTAAACTAAAATTAAGCTGAAGTGAACAAATCCTAAGTGCTTATAATGTACATTTTTCATTTATAACTAGTTTTCGAGCTCCACACGCGCGATGCGCGCGCTTCGTATGGTGAATCGAAAAAGTTTAGTTGGGCACTTAATGTTAATGCGTAATTAATTTGTTGTATATTGACATATTGTGTGTTGCATTCACAAATATAATGTTATGATTATAAATAGATTAATAATGTTGTAGTTTTTTATGTAGCAATAATTTATAATGTGTATTATAATTATAGTGCATTCTTGTTGATCGTTATGGTATTAGGCCAATTGCCTGATAAAAAAGACGTTGTGCACGTAGGGGTTTTTCAATTCGAATGGGTAGAAATATAAGATAAGTACATAGGTGTAAAAAATATGGGAATTTGCTATCATATACTCTTTCTCTATCCTTTTCTCTTAGTTTTATTCCCTATTTATCACTCTATTTATTTCTCTTCCAGCCCCCTTGCATTTCTCCTGTCCCTTTTTTTAATTTTAACCTCTCTCTATCTCATCCTCTTTCATTCATAACCCATATTTCTATCTCCCATTTTTCTGTTTTTTTTTTTCTTTAGGCCTTTATCCCTTCTTCTATCCTACCCCTTATCTCTTTTGAACTGGTATCTCTATCTTTCGGTCTGCCCTATCTCTTAGCCCCTTTTTGTCTCTCTCTTCAAACCCTTCGCTTTCCTAGTTCCCTTTCTCTCTTTCGATGATTTTTTCGATTTTGGCCCTTGTTTCTCTAACTCCCGGCCTTTCCCTTTCTCTCCATCTCCCCTTCCTCTCCTTCTCTATCTTAAGTAATCTCTTACCAACTAACCCCAGACTGAGTAATTCTTCAAGTAACCCCTGAATGAACCCTCAAGTAACCACTGACCAAACTCTTTAAGTAACCCTTACCAAATTACTCAACTAACTCCTGACCGAACTCCTATTCTCTATTCATCACTCTCTTTATTTCTCTTTCAACTCCCTTGCATTTCTGTTGTCCCTATAATCTTTTTTTTTTCTATCTCTTCCATTATTAAACGTAACTAAAATTCCAAAAAGATAGAATACAAATATGAGTAAAATCATGAGATTAAATCTCATGTACATCATTGAACTTCTTAGCTCTTTCTACATACAAAAATAATAAAATACATGATTAATGTAAGGATTGCCAGCTATACACTTAAGTTTGCTATCATAGAATATAAACCTTTATCGGCAATGAAAACTGACGAATAATTTAATTTTAAGGGGGTGTTTGGTTAGGAGCTTTTTGTAGTAAAAAAGAGCATTAAATTGATCACAATAGTACAGTAATAATAATCAGGAAAAAAACACATACTAACCAGTTTGCAGTAAACTAATCCAAAAGATTGATCATTGCATTGCAACTATTATTTAAGAATCTCTTATTTAAATGATACATAAATGGAGTATACAATTGGATAGTTCAACACTATAAAACTCTACAATGTCTTCTACTTTAAATTTGATGTATACATCGCCGTAGGTTCCTGAGTTTCTCTCTAATTAAGCTGGTAACTGTATCAATATGTTCACTGCACTTACGAGTAAAAATTCTGGAGCAAGGAGCAGAACTACAATGGAATCACAAAGATCTTTCGCCCCAGGAAGAAAATAGGCTTCAACAAAAAAATTCAGCTCACGGGCTTCATACTTCCTCGACCTGCAATAAACTCAGTAATTACAGACAACTGACAATGAAGATAAACTGCAATCACTAAAACAAGCCCAAGTAGATCATTATTGTTGCTATTTTTGGTGCACAATCCATAGATGATGGAAAGAGAGGAGACAGGTTTAAATGTTTTCAAAACCAATTCGAGAGACTCGCTGGCATTCTGGCAAGTTCAAATGAGAAGCGTTGCAAGCAATGAACAAGATGTCATGTTGTCCCAAGACTCCCAACCCCTCAATATTATGATCATCATTTTACAAAAGGACCCAATATAAGTATTGTGTTGTTGAGTCTAATTTTTCTGTCGCTTAAATTGAAGTAGTGGCATAAACCATTACTAAAAACACAAAATTTTTACTATATATAACGGACAACTCAAAAATCTAAAATAGTATGTGTATTAGTTCTGAACGAAGGGAGTACAATTTAGGATGATCGGTTTTTTAGATGATTTTATGAGCATGGTACTGCTGAAACCTTTACTAATTCTCACTGAATTATTTCCATGAGAGGCAATATACACAAAACTTGCTCTTCACCCAACACCACACCCTCGAGGATAATAAATAAATAACTAAGGCTCAATACTACTAAGTCAAGCATCAGAATCATAAATGATTTTGGTGGCTGATTTATATTTCATTAATGCTTTCCTAGTTTCCCGTATTGGAACTTGTATGATTAAAACACAAAAGCCGATTAGGCCACATGTGCAGAGCAGAAATAAAACCATGCATTCTCACTCTTCAATCAAACACAACTGCACGCGGCATACAAGTTTACTAAGAAATAACAAACTAATGGATATAAGATTAGAAACCTGCACTGGCACAGCATGAAGGCAGAAATCAGCACCTTGTAGAGCAGATTTGGCATCAGTTGTGGCAATAAGATTTTCTGGTAGCTTATGATTTGGAAAGTATTTACTGCAATGAAACCATGAAAAGGTTAAATACAAAATACTCCCGTGGAGAGCCAAGTCTTTGAGCGAATCAAGCCAAGGCTTTACCAATTGAGATGGTTTTGATTAAAAGATTGACAAACATGAGGATCACGCATGAGCATACTGACTTCCATTTATGCTTTTCTATTTGCAACATGAGCGGCCATAACTGTACCAAATGAGCCACCTCCAAGCACCACTACCTATTAATAAGGCAATACTAAATTATAAGTTAAAAACTATTCAAAAAAAATATAATAAGTTAAAAAGGAATTACAACATAGATTGCAAGTGAGACCAAACAGAAGAATGTAGTTGACAAGAATCAACCACATATACATAGTATAATTTTTTACATAATTTGTACTTACCTTAGAAGCTACTTCAATGGAGCAGTGAAAACCCAGACGCCGCTCCAATGCGAGTAATGTCGAAAAGTTATTTGTAGGCTTCCTCAACTCAAGAGAGATGGAGATGGCCTTCCTCAAAAGACCGAGAGTGATAAGGGTCTTCTGTACTGCTAAAAGGTTTAGGTTTCCTGAACTTGAGGGGTGAATTAGCATGGGTGCATGGATGTAGAGGACATATTTGCAGCTGCCTTATATTGCCCAGAAATCTGTCCATAAAAACAAAACTCAAGCCAATTACCAAATTCAAAGCTCTCCAATTTCAACTAAAAACAAACAATAAAAACACAGAATTCAACATTATAACCCAAAAAAATCGAGAGTAAATCATTCATATGCAAACGAAAAGATCAAAAACCACATTTTCATCGGAAACTTCCAAAACATCAGATCCTAAAACATAAAAACTAATAATCTCAAGATCAAATTCCGATCCAAACAATTTAACCAGCTCCAAATTCAATCAATTAGAATCAATTTTAAACAATGAAAACAGAAGCGAAAACCCCAAATTGACTATACATAATTCAACAGTATAACCCAAATAACCGAGTATAAACCAATCAATCAAAAGAAAATGCGAAAATCAAAAGCCACATTTCACCAAAAACTCTCAAATCATCAAACCCGAAAACATAAAACCCAATAATTTCAAGATCAAATTCCCGATCCAACCAACATAACCAGCTCCAAATCCAATAAAAATAAAATCAACAAAATTTAGAATCAATTTGAAACAATCCAAACCTAAATTTAAAAATTGATATTCGATGATTAATTACAAAAAAAAGAAAATATTACCTCTGAATTTGTTTCACTGGAGGAGAGAAAGGCCAAAAACCGCAATTAAAATCACCTCTGAATTTGCTTCAATGGAGGAGAAAGAACATTAGCCGCTTGGGAAACTGAGAGTATGCTTCAATGGAGTATATAAAATCAGAATTTGACATACCCAGAATGCAAGTGAGCAAATCGATCAAGAGATCTCGACATTTATTTTCGATCAGATTGAACCCTAAAATATTCAACCCACAAAAATTAATAAAATTGGTTTCCATTTTTTTCTCAAAATTAGATCGAAGTAAATCTGATAATAATTCACAAAGAGTAAATCCGATTTTAAAATGGAAAATTGATGATTGAAAATCAAAATCACATTACCTTGTAAGCTGTTTTTTTTTTTTTTTTTTTAATAGACCTTGTAAGTTGCTTCAGTGAAGGGGAAAGCTCAGAATTTGCTTTAATGGAGGAACGGAAAAGGCTCGAAAGCTGCTTCAATGGAGAAAAAAGATAAGAAAGTCACGTAGCTACAATTCAGCGAAATCAATATTCAAACATGAAAATCAAAAATGAAAATTGGAAGAAACAACGAATTTAACAAAAGCAAAATCGAGCAGAAAATCAAAAGCAAAAATTATTGAAACAGATCAAAATTTTACAAGAATTACAATTCGTTAATTAAGAGAAAATCAAAGAAATCACCTTGAGGAAAGAGATTGAAATCTGAGGTAAAGACTGAGAATCCGAGGTAAAGACTGAGGAGAGAGAGGAAAAGTAACAGGTAACAAAACACCAGCTAAGCATTTTGGCAGAGAGAAAGGGTGGGGAACATATCACCAAAAAGCAAAAAAGCAAAAGAAAAGGAGCAAACAGATCACCAGCTAGCTTAATAAGGGCAAAATAGTAATTGTACTTTTTGAGGGGCAAAATTGTCATCACACTATTACTAAGGAGTTTCCAACTTGCCAAGTTCTCACTTTTAATAGTTATAGATATGAATATCGTAAAAAGTTTCAATTATTCTTATCTCTTACATTGAAGCTAATATTTTTAGAAGGTAGTGTGACACATTTCACGTTTAATTGGTCCAAATCCGAGGCATCGTTTGGGACAATAATTAGTTGTCTAACCAAAAAGTGAAGAGTAATTAGAAAGAGGGAGGGAAGATTACCATATTTATTCAACTAGATAATCATTGAGAAAAATGCGAAAGGTAATCTCCACAATTAACCAAAAGAGCACCTTAGATCATATCTACTCCAATGTATAAATGTGAGTAACTAAGGCCTAAGGATTCGGATTGGCTATTGCATTTTTCGTTTGCGTCAACATAAAAAATTCTTCCAATTTATAAAGGAAAATTTGATTCTAATAATCCAATTAACCTTTGCACTGTCTTATTTTATTAATCCGACCTTTTGATTATTCCACAATAATTCAAGCTTTAGGGGGTGTTCTATTCTATTAGGTCAAGCAGGTTACTTAACCTACAACAATTGGTCACTTGCCATGTGTCGCTGCTTCATTTGTCCAAAAATATTTTAATTTAAAATTAAAAAAAAAACCTTTTTTTTCATTTCATCTTCGTCTTCTTCTTCCCTATCCATACCTTAGCTCCATAAATGACTTCAATTTTCTCCAGTCATCCGCCCACCATCCCTCCACCTCCAGTAGCAAGGAATCCTACCCAACCAGGCACCACCTCTGCCTCCTTCAAAACACGACATCATGGAATTCCACACCTCCACATTCGTTGAAACCCAACCCTGGGATGGGTTACACCCTAGGATGGGATGGGTTACGGTGGTGACTGGTTAAGGGGTAGGGTGGTTGTGGCTGGGGAGAAGGGCAACAAGGAGGTGGTTGGGGGAGGGCGGCAAGGAGGTGACTGGGAAGTGAAAAAATAAAATTACCTGAATAACAAGTTGCAGGTCACCTTGGCCTAATAGAATAGAACACCCCCCAAAACTTGGATTATTGTGCAATAATCAAAAGGTCGGATTAATAAAATAGGACCACGCAAAGTTTGGATTATTGAAATCAAATTTTCCATTTATAAATGGGATTGACTATTGCATTATTTGTTTGTGTCAAATGTCAATATAAACTTTTAAGGGGTTGCCTTTTAACTTTGGTTAAGGGCCTATTCACATTTACTTAATTTCAGTTCAGCTCCGCTCCAATCATTTCAGTTCAATTCAGCTCAGCTCCTAATTTTCCTCTCTCATAAAATATTCATTTCAGTTTAGTTTAGTTCAGTTCAGCTCCAACCAGTTTAGTTGCTTTAACAAATACTAGTATTTCATAAATTAAAAAAAAAAAAAGAAAAATTTATAAAAAAAAAAAGGGGGTTTTTAAATATCGCCCTCGATTTTCTAACTAACGCCCGCAAAATGAAATTAAATTACGTATTTAACCTTATTATAACGATTATAAAAATAATTAATTTTACCTTAATTTCATACTTTTACTGGACACAAAATTTTTTACCGCTCTCTCTAGTGGTGAACGGCCACCGACCTTCATCGGACAACCACCCCAACCACCGTGAAATCAAACAAATTTTATAAATTTTGCAAAATCAATTTCGTTAGATCTTATGGACAACAACGAAATACCAGAAACACAACCTTTGACGCTTGCCGAAGGCTCGTCGAACCGATCAGAATCGGTACGTTGCGTTAATTTTTTAAAAAAAATCGAAACCCAGAAAACGCCTAGGATTTTCGAATGACCTAGGCTGAAACGCCTAGTTTTTTCGAATATCCTAGGATGTTTCGAAAAAACTAGGCGTTTTAGCCTAGGTCATTCGAAAATACTAGGCGTTTCCTGGGTTTCGATTTTTCTTTTTTTTTTTTTAATTTTTTATTTCACGCATTGGTTGATTGTCATTGGATTTTATACTTTTGAAATTATTATTGTTATTAAAATTAGTTATTATTATTATTATTATTGTTATTGTTATTATTATTGTTATTGTCATTATTATGGTTGAAAGTTTTTTTTATAATTAGTTGTATTGTTATTGTTGTTATTACTATTAGTCGTCTTCTTTGGTTCTAACTTTTATTAATATTTATATAGGATTCTGAGTCCGAGGATGGTGACGGTGTGGACTATAGTGGACATTTTTCGACAAACGAAGTGTTTCCGAGTTTTGAGGATGCTGTTCTATGGGCACAAAATGTTTGTCGACCGCTCAGATTTATGTTAGTGAAGGCTTCTTACAAGACCGATCGGAGTGGTCGACCGTATCGATATGTGAGTTGTGATCGTGGAAAAAAGGGCATGATAAGAGACATGATGAACGCGATACGCAAAGACACCAAAAGCAAGGCAAACAATTGTCCCTTCAAACTCAAGGTTGAGTATGTCAGAGTAGTAAATGGTTGGAAGCTTAGTTGCTTGAACGGAACTCACAATCATTCTTTGGTTGTTTATCCCGAGGGACATCGACAAATTAGTGGTCTTAGTATTGCTGCTAAGCAGGTAGTGCGTGACATGACTCAGGCACAGGTGCCACCTCGACATATCATGAGAACTCTTGTAGAAAAGTTTCCCGGAGACCATCCTAACATCAGGCATGTCTACAACTGCAGAAGTAAAATAAGAATGGAGCAATTTGAAGGAAGAGAAGTAGTTCACCAGGTGCTTCATTTGGCCAGACAGAGCAAATACCTCACTTGGGTTTTTACTGATTCCAACAATGTGTTGCAACATGCTTTCATGGCACACCCGATCATGACAAATTTGCTTCGCACATACCCGTACGTGATAGGTATGGATTCCACTTACAAGACGAATCGATACGGCATGCCATTCTTTGAGATTGTTGGGGTTACACCGACTAATCAAAACTTTCTTGTTGCATACGCATTCATGAGGTCAGAGTCTCAGGAAAGTTATCGGTGGGTGCTTGAGTGCTTGAGGTTGTTGATCGGTTATCATAGAGAGCCATCGGTACTACTAACAGATAGGGAGCTTGGCCTTTGTGCAGCGTTGAAGAGCGTGTTTCCAAACACAAGACACATGTTGTGTGTGTGGCATATTAACAAAGATGTTGAGGCGAAGGTTACTTCCATGTTTGAAAAAAAAAAGGAGATTGGTGCCAAGTTCAAAAATGGGAGGTGGAGGCTTGTGATTAATGCTACATCTGAAGAGGCATATAACAGAGAACTTGCAGTGCTGAAAACCAAGTGGAGTCGATGGCCGAAAGTGATTGAATATGTTATGGACACTTGGCTCGTACACAAGGAGAAGTTTGTATTGTTTTGGACAAACCAGGTACTACACTTTGGCAATGTTAACAACTGCAGGGTTGAGAGCCAGCATTCAGCATTGAAGTGTTGGATTGACAGTTCAACAGGCTCTTTGGACACGGTTTGGGCTCAAGTGCACTGCTCGATTGAGAACAAGATCATAGCCATTCGTAATGTATTGGAGGCATGTAGAACAAGTCATGGTCAGAAGTACAAGCATAAGCCTTTACATCAGCTGAACGGAAAGGTATCCCACTATTGTCTGTCTATTCTTCTCGGTGAGACAAACAGAATGCGAGGGTTGAGTACGGATATTCATCGACGCTGTGGGTGTGCTCTACGTACTACCCACGGCTTACCTTGTGCGTGCCAAATATATGACTCGATTGCTGCAGGGAAGGGGTTGTATTCTAAGAATATTCATCCATTTTGGAGGACCCTTGTCATTGGAGATGGTGTCGACATTCCTAATATAGTTGATGAAAATGATGAGGATCGAGCTCATTTCCGCACCCTTGTTGATCAGGTTATTGCCAGTGATCCTGTGATGCTTAGGCACATGTCACGAGTTATTGAGGGTGAGATGGATCCTAACTACGATGACCTTCAGGAGCCTAGAGTCAACCCTCGTGTAAGGGGACGACCACCCGAGAATCGTAATAGGCGGGATCCTTCATTTTTTGAGCATGTTGAACGTAGTGGGCGAGAGAATCGATCTAGAAGTAGACCGCCCCCATCTAATACAGGTGATCATCAATTTAAATAATATGTTTATTCATCCTAAATTTTAATTTAACTATATGTCATATTATGTTTTTAATTTTGTAGGTACTGGGTTCGACATGCGCCAATGCAGATACAGCTACGCTATTCCCAACATCATTTGGCCTTACGTCGTAGGTGTTAAGGATGTAATTGGTGATGGGAACTGCGGATTTCGTTGCGTAGCAGATTTATTGTACGGAACTCAGGAGGAGTGGCGATTGGTTCGGCATCAAATGGCAAATGAGGTTGGTTCTCACCCTTGGCTGTACAGCATGATTTACTACGACATATGGGGCCAAGGGGTTGGTTCAGGACTGCAAAGGGAGATAGACCGGATTAGATGGGATGGTGATGCGTGTGGAGAGGAGCACTGGATGGTAGCACAACAAGATTTTTTTGCTATTGCCACATTATGGAATGTGGTGGTGATTTGTTATGGAGTAGGAAATAGACCGTCGAGCTACTATCCATCTACTACTGTTTTGCCGTTGAACAATCGTGGACCTTTAGATAGGCCTTCTGGGGAGTTTGTGATTGGAACTGTTGGTGGATCGCATTTCATTCGGTTGCATATGGAACATGACCACCCACTACCTCCAATTTCACCAATGTGGTTTAACGCTCGACAGACAAGTGTAAACGGGTGGGAGAGAAGGTACGATAGAAGGCTTCAATTGTGGCAGACATTAATCAACTCTTGAGTACCGTTGAGTATTGTTGTGGATTTTGATTCAACTTTATTTTAACTTTATTAATAAACATGGTTATTTTTTTAATTTATTTTAAGCATTTCTTTTGTGAAGCAAGTACACAGTCTATTAGAAAATAAAAAAAAAATAAAAAAAAACTCAAACATAAATGTCAACTTGATTATTTCCAACAAATGTGTAAAACTTAAATGGCCACTAACAACATCCAAAACATAGTCAACATCCAAAACATAATCTAATAAAAAAAATAAAGTCCAAGCTACAAATAAATATTACAACTAATCAGCAAGTCCATTTATTGCATTCCAATCAGAAATCACTTGCTCCAACATTGCTCTGGTGTCTCTCGATAGTGTAGGGTACTCACTAAGTGATCGCTGTGCTGTAACCATGAATCGTCCTACCCACTGCATAAACAATTATAATTATATTAATAATAATAGGAAAAATAAATTAAATAAAAAAAAACAAGTAATAAAAAACTTACGTAATCAACGTTGGTCCTCTCAGGAAGACCGTGATCATCCTCAACATTAGGAGTGACGATAGGATGACTAACTCTCCTAAACCATGATAGGTAGTCAGGTGCACAAGTATGTCCGCCAGGCGGAACTCTAGTATATCCACCAAGCAGAAGACTGAACGCAGCACCGGGAACAAAACCATTCCACATGCGAGTAGTCATCTGAGCTGAAAAACTGACCCTATAAGACTTAACACTAACTGGTCTATGAGCATCATCAGGCCTAATCATGTCACCGGGAACCTCCTGTACAAACCCCAACTGTCGAACAACTCGACCGGGCATATATGGCTCTATGATGCCTCGATATCGAATACATCCAGTAAACGCAGTCCTAGGCACCTGTAATGCAGGAAAAGCTCCGTACGGCAACCAGCATACCTACAAATTAATACAAGAGTAAATCAACTGTAAATTAAAGCATTGTAAAACAAATAGTATTACGTATCTATTTATACCTCATGGTCACCCAGCTGGTCAAGTCGAGTACGAAAGGACACGAGACGCTGTTGATGCTTCCGCGCCATACCAACATCCCATAACCCTGCACGTGCATATGGAACGTCTCGCGTCAACACACCCTGGTGAGGCCGAAAACATGGAAAGTACTCATATATCCAAGACTGGAGAAGAGTTAGACAACCCGCGATAGAATCACATCCATTTCGGGTGGCATGCCCGAGCTGACGATACAAGTACGCTAGTGTGGCTGAACCCCAGGAGTATCTCGTCAACCTCTCCAGGTTATGCTCCACAAACAACTCAGTGAGAAAAGAAGGGTGGGTACGACAACCGCTCTTGTCAGTAAAGAGCGTGTTACCCAAAAGGACCCACATGTAACCAATGACCTGAACCTCCTCTGTAGTCTCTACAGTACGACACCTATCAAAAATCTGGTCAGTATGGATGCCACCATTCCTATATATGGCAGTCTGAGTCTTGACCTGTAGCTCCTCTGTAGTCAACTGTAACAACTCAGCTGCAAATGTCTTATACCGGTCACTAGATAGATCCTCGGCAACCATATCACCTTCAACCCGAATACCAAGTATGTGGTAAACGTCATGCAACATGATGGTCATCTCACCAAAAGGTAGGTGGAAGGTGTTTATATCTGGCTGCCATCTCTCCACAAAAGCAGAAATCAGCGGAAAATCAAGGTGGTCGTGCATAATGCTCGGCAGGTGTGACAACCCAGTCTGTCGTATCCGCGTAGCAGTGTCTGCCGTAAATCCCTCCATCCATTCACTCAACAATCTACACACACTAGCTCTAGTATGACACCGCAAAAACCGTCGATCATGCCCGTCCCAAATATATCGAGCAACATGGGCCCCAAAACTAGGAATAACGGTCCCAACATCGGGTCCACCGTCCATCGGCCCCTGAACAAGCCAAGGCGCTACAGATCGAGGTGGTCGTGAACTCGTAAATCTCCCATCAGGACCTCTCGTCACGACAGTCGGCTGCTCCTCAGCATCAGCATCAGCATCATCGTCCTCAGGTCCATCATCATCGTATCTCGAACCTGAACCCGAAACCGAGCTAGTAGTCCTCAACAAAGGATTAGGACCGGCTCCCTCCCGCTCATCCAAATAAGTCCCAGAACTACCCACTTCTCTATCGCGCTCCGGTAAAGAACTACCTTCCCGTATACTAATCCCCGGCCCCCTATCTCTCCTAACCGACGCGTTAATGCCGCGTGATCTAGCATGGCGTGGACCAGAACCCTCGACTACATTCTAAATTTAGAATAAAATGGCATTAATACTAACAAAATCGACCAACTAATATTTTTAATAACTAACAACTAAATATTCAAACTTTCAACCAAATAATAAACTAGTACACATATCATCCAATTAATTATAACAAAATCCAACAAATTTCTAATAATTAACAACTAAATATTCAAAATTTTAACCAAATAATAAACTAGTACACATATCATCCAATTATATATAACAAAATCCAACAAATTTCTAATAATTAACAACTAAATATTCAAACTTTTAACCAAATAATAAACTAGTACACATATCATCCAATTATTTATAACAAAATCCAACAAACAATATTTCTACATTATTCCTTAGTTAATCTTGCATTAGCCGACATAAAGTAATGATATAATACTAGTATCACCATCAACTATAAGAAATAAGAAATAATGACCGAAACCAAACTATCATTACACATTCACGTTAATTCGAGAAATCTAAGGAACTTGCACATAGACTAATCAAATTGCCGATTTTAAAATTTCTATCGGTAAAAAAAAGCTATCTTTCTAGTCAATTTTGGAGTAGGGTAAAGTCAAGACAATCTTGAAGTAACGGAGCAAGCAACATTTAAAATCTAATCAAAACCCATTTTCCTACTCACATCTTTATAGTAGATAAAAAAAAAGGATCAACAAGTATAGGAATATAAAAATCAGCCAATAACCATTGCTTATAGTATGAAAATCTGAAAAATGAAAAAGAATCAAGAATGCTCAACAAGTATTTTCATATAGATGAATTCGAAATCATATTTAATCCTCATCAACTATATATCAACACAAACAACCCAAAATATCAACAAAACTTCAAACTAAACATCACGAAAATTCTCAAAAAAAACTTCCAAGAAATTCTATACGGGCATCGAGATAGATAGTAATGGTTGGAACATCTACGAGGCTAATATCTAAAACAATAATACTCTTAATCAATCCAACAGCACTTAAAGAAAATCCATTATATACAGAGTACAAATATTGCCAACAACGTCATTTCTCAAACACAATACAACTAACTACTACATATTTATAATCCGATTGTAAAGTCATATTAAAATGTATAGGGTGTGAATATATGAGCACAAAGCATAGATATCTCACTACTTTGTTACACGAGATGCTAAAACCATTTATGATTGAATTAAAATTAAAGCATTACAAAAATTAAATCTACACTAACAAATCCCAAAATCAACAACTAAAAACCAAGCAATTGAAGTCCTTCACTTTAGTTGATTAAAACCCAAAAATCTTGAACTTTAGTTGATGATTTAATTTCCAATTTCCAAACAACAACAACGAATTTACAACAACGAATTTAATAATAATAACAACAACGAATTTACAAATTCAAAGCCAAGCAATTAAAACCCAATACCAAAAAAAAAAAAAAAAAAAAACGAATTTAAAAAAAAAAAAAAAACCCAGGCAAACGCCCAGTTTTTTCGAACAGCCATGGCTGAAACGCCTGGTTCGTGCGTACAACCGTGTGGTTGTACGAAAAAACTGGGCGTTTCACCTCAACCGCCCAGATTTTTCGTACAACCACACGGCTGTACGCACGAACTAGGCGTTTCAGCCATGGTTGTGCGAAAAAATCAGGCGTTTGCCTGGATTTCAGAAAAAAAAAAAAAAAAAAAAAAAAAAACACAAACCTCTTCTCCGCCGGCGATTGACTTGCCTTTGTCCTTCCGCGGCATTATCACGGTGTAGATCGGCGCTCAACCACTGCTCCGGCGCTTTTATCTGCGGTGATAGTGGTGGCGGCGGTGGATGTTGTGGTGGTGGAGGTGGATGTGGTGGTGGTGGTTTGTTTAGAGAGAGAATGAGAGTGAGTAAGGAATGAGGGTTTGGTTGGGGGAGGGAGGTAATTTTGTTTTAGGGTTATTTTTTTTTTATATAAAAAGGGTAAGAATGTAATTTTAATTTATTTTGCGGGCGTTAGTTAGATATTCGAGGGCGACGTTTAGCTTTCCACAAAAAAAAATAATACTTAATCTTAATCTTAAAGGAATAAAACGACGTCGCACATACAAACATAGAAAAAGTCCCAAAATCATTTTTTTGGTTCATAGCAAAGCAGAAAAAAACTCACAAGTCACCATTGAAGATTCTTCATTTGTAAGAAGCTTCAGTTCATTGTATTCCTACGCCATTAAATTGTTGAATTAGGTTTATCCGTTGTTTCGTCAGACTTTTCACACTAAATTAGCTCCTTTTTGCAATTCAAAGTATGTTCACTCAAATAATTTTTTTTAACCCTCTTTCTGTTTTTCTTCAAATCAATAATCCTGTTTATAATCAATAAAAAGCTTAATTTCTGTACTTTTAGTTCTTATTTATTGATTGGATTTTCTGGGTTTTTTTTCAGGGAGCAAGAAAGGGGATTTATGCCACGATACAAAGATGAACCTCCTGCTGTTCGTGTATATACCGTCTGTGATGAATCAAAGTTTGTTTTTTTTAGTTAATTAATTAATGTTGCAATTTAATTTTGAAATTTGAAGAATTTTTCCTCTTATTTTGATATCTATTAATGTTGGAATTACCCAATTGCTAAAGGTACTTGATTGTGAGGAATGTACCAGCACTGGGGTGTGGTGATGAACTTAAACAACTTTTTGCAACATATGGAGAAGTTGAAGAGTATGCTTCCTTTTATTTTTATCATAATGGTGTTTTTTTTTAAAAAATGTTGACATTGTGAGTTTGATTAGTTTCCTTGTTACTAATTTTCAATGTGAAATGTGATTAATTAGCTTGTAATGAATACTAGTGGACTAGTGGTTGTGTAATTGAAATGTATGGCACTTGAATTCTATGAAACTTTGACAATGCCTACTTTACCGGGGCTTGACTCCGGCTGTGATTATCCATAAGAAATGACTTAAGTTTTACGCTGGCTGCCACAGACCTACCGCATCTCTCCTCCTTTATCCGGACTTGAGAACGGCGGTGAATGCCACGAAGTGACACTCACCGGCAGTGCATACCACAAAGTGGCACTCACAGGTGGAGTTTTGGGAATTAAGGCTTTGTTTTTGCTGTTGTTGTTGTTGTTGAAGTGTGTGAATTGTATCTCCAAGGGTCAAACATTTAAATATGGGTGTTTTGGATTTGAAAAAAAAGTTGATGTCAAATGATAGCATAGTTGGCTCCTATGGTTTTTTTTAGTTCATGAGATTAGTGGAATAGGCTCGTACTTGCTTTTGTTATCGATCATTGAGGTAATTACTTGGTGAGATTAGGGAGTAGAATTCTAGGAAGACTTACAGCTACGGTCATTATATATTAGGGATAATTATAGATTATTACTTGTAGTATTTTACCTGCGTAAGTATGTTATTGAAAGAGCCTGTTTTAGGTATTAAGAGTTCTTTGGGTGACTTTGAACTTATACCATTTGTATTTGGGTCTTAGAAAAGTCTACTTTGAAGGGTTTTACTGATGCCTTTGAGTCATTGAAGTTACCAGCTCCATTTCTACATAAGAAATAGAACGAGGATGAAGCAACATGCTTGGCTATAAAACATTGACTTCCACAAGGACTAGCTTTGGTGCCTTGGTGGAAGTTGAAATATATGTGAAATTAGCACAACCCCCCCCCCCCCCCCCCCCCGAGATGAATATTCAGCTGCTTTGTCGTTGCTGTTCTTCTTTGGACTAGAACTTTGTCTAGTATGTCAATACAATGGGGTTTGAAGGGTTTTCTGCGTGCACCTAGATATTACTGTAGCTCTAATATCTGTCACTCGTATCGTTTATGATCAACACCCAGTATACAACTTGGAACTTGATTGGATCTTTTATGTCTGGATTTCAGATGCTATTTTGGTATGTAGCGTCCAGTGTCCTTATAGCCAACCTTATTAAGTGGAGAGACTTGGCCTAGTTGTTTGGTAAGCTATTAGCCAATTACCTAAATTCTAAATATATGCAATGCAGTTGTAAACCTATGGATGCGGAAGAGTGTGAGGCATTTACCGATGTCTACTGGATCAAATTTCACATGATCAGCAATGCCAGGTAAGTTGGCTTGTATTTGTGTTCCAAGCTTTAAAATAGCAATTTGGGTGGGCAAAATTTGCGATTATTTGATTGAACTAAGGGAATATCGAATATTAAACTTTGTGCATGAAGATACTAAATTGTTCACAATATAATATTCTATACTCCGTACCACAATTGATGAAGGAATGAAGTTAGTAATCACGGTTGCTTGCTACATTGTTTAGGTTTGCAAAAAGAAAACTAGATGAGTCTGTTTTCCTTGGAAATCGGCTGCAGGTGTCATATGCTACTGAGTACGAGACTCTGTCTGACACAAAAGAGAAGTTGGAAGGCAGGAGAAAGGAGGTTCTAGGACGATTGAAGTGTAAGTTATCACTTATCTTAGAATTAACTTAATAAGTCCCAAAGTATTTTGAGGTTTTTTTTTTTTCTTTTTTTTTTTTTCATTTCGTTTTTATCTATTAAATTTGAAATCTATATTATTTGGTATAATTGCAGCAGGAAGATCTAGAGGTCATGAAATGCAAAGTATAGGTGTTAGTAACCCTCCCTTGTTACACGGATCTCCCTCACAAGTATCTCAACAATTGGACATAAAGCAAGGATGGTATGCTGTTTTACTTAGCTATGTATTCCATTGAGCAATTTCGAGAGGTCATTGGAGTTTATTTCAATCTAATTTCATGTAGTTACCCCAAAGAAATGGATCAACTTTCTAAGGTAGATCCTTCATTAATCACCAGGGTATCCTCTGATCAGGTAATTTATCTACACTAACAATATTCTTTTTATGTTGTGAACATATGAGAATAAATTGAAGCTAGACTAGTGATATTCATTTCCACTTCTTGTACCTTTTGCTCTAGTGTTTGCATTATACCCTTGTGCTGATTTGGCAAAATATTTGACGTGATGAACTGCTTTCATTTTGTTACTAATAATCTTCTTTGACTCCAACACCCCCTTCTAAATAAAACCTGAGATCTAATGGATTTTACCTTCGTTTTTTTTTCTTCGTGTCATCTTCCTCACATTATTACTTGTATTTCATTGTGACTACTTCATTTGTTCATTTATTGTAGTATTAGAAATTATTGAGATGATCTTTTTTCTTGATTAATAAATGTATAACCTTGGATGTATATTTTGTATCACTGTTAGGATTATTTCCCATCCCAGTCAATGAATGAAACAGTTAGAAGGGTGAGAGAGAAGCTCGATAAGGTGAGAGTATTCTGCAACTCTAATTTGTCTTGCTAAATTTCCCCCAAGAGCTGGTTGTCTAATCTTCCTATGCCCTTCTTTCAGATAGAATCAACTTCTTCAAATATGCAATCTGGCCAGGCTTCAAAGAAAATGCGAGTAGATAATAGAAGGAGGATATGAATGCCCTCTTTTTCAGTCGTATGCAGTTTGTCAATTGGTCGAGTCTCCTGTAAATTAGACAGTCCTCTTATGTTCTGAAGTGCTGGTTTTTTACTGAGTAATGACTTGGTGGATGTTAGGTTGTGTAAATTTTGATTTATACATGTAATGACACATTTTTTAATGAGAAATTTCCTAGTTCATCTATATTTTTGAATCTTGGTTTATTGGTTGATAAAATTTAGTACCAACGCCCAAGGAGTAGCGAGTTTTATCTACTCCGTATCTGGCAAAACACATTTTCTCATTACTCTGCCTTTGGCATCTTGTGTAAGTTCATCTCATAATATTTTAGGAGTACCTATTATTCCTAGATACATCATGGTGCATGCAAGTAATTCATTTCACCTTGATGAAAGCATGTATAATGAAAATTAGCTACTATATAAGGAGAATATAAATGATGAATTTTTTTAAAAAAAATTTGCTCGAGTCTAGTACTACGCTTGTCGTACGCTTAGTTTCAAACGGCTTTTCATCTTAAAACTTCAACTGATGCTGCATCTATTGCCAAGAGTTGATTAAAACGTCTTAACTTCATATCAATGGAGAAAACAGTGTATCAGGCTTCATAATTTTGCATGAGATGAAGCTTCAAGTTGATGAAAGCTTGACAGGCATGTTTTCATTACATTAAAATACTTGTAGCTAGACTATAACATGATAAGCTTTAAGAAAAGTAATTTTATATATCAGCTAAATTTGGTAGCTTTTTATGGCTTAATTGAAAAATACTCTCTTAGCTAAGCATCTGTTTTTCCAGTCAAGTTCATGAGCAAACTTTGGGCTAACCTTTAGAAAACAGAATCATGAACACAATATGAATGTAACCAGCTGCAAAATCAATATGCAAAATAATCACCTGTTTCTGTAATACAAGGATTGTTTCCAAATATTTAGAGTAAAATTTCTAAAAAATCAACTAAATACTGAGATTGAATCAGGTCCTTGAGGCAGTATTTTACCTGTTTCTGTTGTATAATGCCTATGCAATAGCATGCATAATAAATTGCTTAAGTTTGTCATTTGGTGTATGGTTAAACCTACAAAAGCTCTCAGAATTTCTATTTGTAAGCCAGTGAATTTGACAGGGATAAAAGCTGGTTGTTAAGCTGCTAACTACAGGAAAGCTGCTCTTCTTTTCATTGACATTCTGACATAATCAAGGATGCGGTAGTAATGATAGAAGAGAGAGGAGTGTTCTCCCTGGAGCCCATCTCTGGTCCTCCGGTTGCCACCAGCCAAGTTGTTGCACGGGCTTCCACCTATCACAAGATCAAATCCATTGAGCTCTTCAATCCACTGATCCATCATTTTATTATCAATTGTTTGAACATCATCAACATGGATCAGTCTACCCTCTTGCTCTGTCTCTGACCACCACTGCCTGAGTATGTCCTGGCTCACATTGGAAATCTCCACTGACACGACATTCTTCAACGGGATCCCAAGTCTGTAGAGGGCAATTTCTGCTCCACCAATGCCAGAGAAAAGCGAAAGAACATTCATGCCACTTGGATACATGGGCTTCAGAACTGAGAGTTGGTAGGCAACAGTATCGATCTGAAACAAATACTCAAAACTTTAAATACAGGTATTATCCTGAGCATATACAAGAAAGAGGACATCTAATAAAAATTTGCTGACCTGAAAGGAGTTACCCAGGGTTTTGTATCTGTCAGTCCGGCTAACACCTCTAGTGTAAAACCTTGGGAATCCAAGCAACATCTCCATGTCTTCAGGTTCAAGGACTGCCACTCTGTTCTTTCCAACCCACACCAAGTTCCATTTCTTGCATTGCTCGATAACAAACCTTTTATCAGTTTCAGAAGGTTCGCCAGATTCAACCCTCTTCCTAATTCTCTCAGTCAATTGAGCACTTCCAATGCAAGTTAAAAGACAATTCAGCTTTGTTCTCTTATCCCATGAAGGCCACCACTTCTTTGTTTCAGGTATTGCTTCATGAATTGTCTTTGGTGGAATAGGAAGTAAAGGCTGTCGGTTTATGATGGGGAGGTTATGAATGTACCCTCTTTTCCTTGCAGCTGCAGAAAAGTGTATGGAGTCCACAAACTCAGGCTCGATGTCGTACAGGAACCGGGAGATTTGATCCCAAACCCCCTTGGGAGTACAAGCCACATTCTCATAAAAAAAATACGGGGGGCCTAAAGCCTCATCAGGTAGTGTCCTACTGGTTCCGACAGCAGGGCACCCTGGAAGCCCAAACCCAATCATCTGTTTGAAACTTCTTTCTTCCATCATTCTTTCTGGTACTGGTTGCTTTTTAGGCCTCTGGATGACCTGAACAGGTTTTCTTTTTCTATCCATCTGAGGTTTCTCAACTTGTCGACTACGGTCAGGGAATTCTGTTGCATCAGCAACTTTCGCCATTTCAGCAGCACAGATAAAATCGGCCAATTCTTCTATGGATGCATCATAACCTGAATAGAAAGTAGCTCTAATTAATGACATAATGATGTACATGTTAAATACTTCATCCTTCTCTCTTTGATTGATGCACTTTCTCTAGAGTCATCCCTATTTAATTTACGAATTCTTTTCATCCATAATTCTCTTACTTCACTTCACTTCATTTTGATGGTTATTGCTCAATTAGGTAACAAATGAGCAAAAAATAACCTTGGGTGCACAAGTGCATATAAAAATTTTCACCATTGGACCAATCCACTAGCAATAATAGTTAAGTTACATAACTACTCAGTACTCACTAACTATAATTAGAAAAATATTCCACTACTCTTTTTCTTTCCATTTACTATAGAAACACATACCAAGGAAAATAAATAGAGTAGTGTAATTAGGTACATATGATTACTTATTAATTTATTATACTACGTAAAAAAGATGAAGTGTAATAAGAAAAGTGACCAAAAAGTGGTGCTAGTAATTTATTTATTTATTTATTTTTTTGGCAAAATTGGAAATTAAGTAAAAGTAGGAAGAACTTTATGAAACAATCCTAAATAGAAAGTGAGAAGAACTTCATATTGCGAAGGGATTATTACCATAATAAAATTATATGTAAAAGGTTAATTTTTTAAGGTCGATTAAACTTTGCTTTGTTTTAGTCACTTCGTCCCGAAAGCTTTATTCGGCTACGAAAACATGGACTAAGCTTTGCTTATGACCACGCTTTGCTTAAAATGTCAAAGAATGTCAACCAAATAGAGAAAAGGAATTAAAAACATAAAATAAATAAATAACTAGTTTACATGTAATCTTAACTTGTGATGATCCAATAAAAAAAATAATAAGCAAAAATAAGACATATTCCAAAAACCAATCTCAAACAAGACATCAAAATTATACTATAATTCACTAACCACATCTCTCTATAGAAATCAGAACATCCTCAAGGTCGTAACCCATATCAACCATTATTGATATGGTTTTGTCTTTGTAATCAGCATCTCTTCTTTTTTCCTACAAGACAAAACCAATTATCAGACTTTCAAATCTTTAAATCAAAAGGCACGACATTAATAGCTTTACTTATTAAAACTAGGGCTTGGAAGAAAAGAATAACCAGAGAAACTTGTGGAGAATATCCTTTGGTTGATTGGACCTAGGGGAAAGGAAACCTTTCTTTGGTCTGAACACTGAATGAAGTTATTGCACACATTCATAATGCTAAACTATTACAAATTAGCAAATTGAAGAAACCAGATTCAAGTTCACAAAACTATTACTAAAGACATCTATGACTCTCATATAGAGTCCACCAAACATGCAAAGAAAATTTGGTTGAAAAAGTTATTTAATGGCGATGCTCAAATGGAACAAGGCCGAGTTCTTAATCTCAACGAGCAAACAATTTGAGTGCCCCGTTATACCTTATGCATGAATCAAGCAAGACAGTGGCACTAGCCATCTTGATAGAGTAGCAAGAAGAATTCCTATTAGGCCAGAAGGGAAGCCTACGCCTAAGAGAATGGGCCACCAGCAATTTAAAAGCATTGATATTATTACTTTTTGAGGGTACAAAAAGAGCTAACAAAGATACTATGAGCAACAATCTTAAACATAACACCTAAATTGCAGGACTACAAATAGCATAAAACAATTATATGGATTCCAGATTTCCAGACAACTGTGTAAAGTATATACCTCTGCCTCTCCACAAGAACTATCACAGTCCGAAAAGTCATCTAAAAAGTCCTCATTTATTTGTGTGGGTGACTTTGGCTTGGAAGAACCAATATCTTCTCCAAGGGAGTCTTCAAGAACCTGCATTTAAGAATCCCATAATCAAGTCAATGGCTATTCAATGACTAGAATCCTGTTATCATGATTCAGGTACATAGCAATAGCATTATACTGACAAACTAATTGAGCACCAGTGGTTCCAATTTCAGAATTATTGTCAATTATCACAAATGCCATACATATTTACTCTATGATAAATGGATTTTAACTTACCGGGTATGTCAATAAACTGTTGAGTATTGCTTCATCACTGTCCTCACCTTGAAGGTAATGTAATATAGCAAATTAAGCTTCAGTCAAACCATGCAATACAAGGATGGAGGATTCATCTCATCCAGGAAAAAAAAAATAAAACTAAAATAACATACAAAAAGGGGCCAAATGAAAGTAGTATTAAAATGAGCAAGCATCAGATCACCATTTTCCTTGATTGCTCGGATCACCAATTTCTCCTCAAAGCCCATCGAAACAAAATGGTCAACTTTCTTGGAGTTATAATTGGAAGAACCAGATGATGAGGCATTGTCTACGCAGTCAACAGGAGAATCCTGCTCATAAGCTATGTCCTTTATATTTCATCGTAGGACAAGAAACACATTAGTTAGTACCAGTTTTACAAACCAAATCCATTAGAATTGTGTTCTTTAACAAATATATTGCCATTGTGCTCTACTGCTTCTTACTTACTTTGATTATTATGTAAACAATTCAACTAAGATAAAATATGAACCCATCATGTCTAGCTTAAAATGCAACAAAAGTTAACCAATAAAGGTTCCAAGTAAACTACTTACTTTATCATCAAGTGTGGCCTGCAAAAACTGCAATTCAAGCTCATCATCGGTATCCAAATCAGCTTCATAGTTTATTGGACTGTATATATCGGGATCCTGGGGATAACATATTGAGAAAAGAACTCATGATTAACTACGGAATTCCCATGTTCTAATGTTAGACATATCCTTCTTGGTCTGTCTAAAATATAAACATGAATTTGAAACATAAAGCTCTGAAGAAGTTTGTGTGGACAAACCATAGGCACAGTAAATAGTTTGAGCAATAGAAACTATCAAATAAAATAATCTCAATCAGTATAGAAAATCAAGCTTTTTCTAGAATATAATTGTCTAAGCAATGTATTTAGTTTGGAAAAAATTGATGATCAGCAAATAGTAAAGTCGCAACACATTTAAGTCGATCTTCTTTTATCCCAAGTATTGCCAAATACTAAGAACCAGATGCATGAGTGCACGATTATAAGAACAATTGTTAAAGTTCATAATCCATTGTCACAAAATTGGAGCTTGAGGATGCATACAAACATATTAATAAAGAACATGGAAAATTATCATGGAACAAAGTCTCAAAAAACTCATCAGCAAGAAAACCCAACAATCATATAAGCAAATAGAAGTTTTAAGGAGGAGTACGCACAGCTATCATAAGTTGTTTCCCTTTGTCCGACTTATCGTACATATTCTGAGGCTCCATATCAACTGTAAGTCCAAACATAAGAAAATTTCAGTAAAAAAAGTTATACAAAGAATTAAGTTAAGAGCACTCATTATACTCATTTGAAAAACAAAATGAAGCTCAAAACATAGCCTATCAACATAAGTACATAACAATACAATATCTATTACTATATACTTCTATAGCTCAATCAGAGCAAGTTTGGTAATTCCAATGAAATCAAAAGCTTAATTTAACTAGCAACTAATTAATTCGCCAATACTATTTACTACCTCCGTTCCATAAAGTTCAAATTTAAACCTACTTACTATATGGATTTCACAAAGTATCCTGTATACTACATAAAAATTTCACATTTGAATCTTAGTTAAATCTAGACACAGCACAAGTAACAAACATTATTTCCTGCATAATATGAAGATGCAAAATTGCACAAAAGAATTACAATCAAATCCATTTTTTTTTTTTTTTTTTTTAAAGCTGTATTTTAAGGTACGAAATTGAAGCACATTTCCCCAAAAATCAAACAAAATTACACCAAAATAGAACTAAAGGCCAAGGGTTTACCGGTTTATGCAGCATTACTCCAACACCGAAATACAACTGAGGGTTTCAAGAAACAGGGCAAAAATTTTTAAAAAAATACAGAATTTCACATTTTTTTTCACCCTTTTTTTGACAAACATTTCGTAAAAACAACCCAAAAAATCATACAAATATATCATGATCATTGACGTTTCAGAAATGCGAGAAAATTAACCAAAACAAAAATTTTACTTCAACCCCTTAAACCCAACACACAGAAAAGGTGGGTTCAAAAAAAATCTCATAATTCAACCCAAAAATCACCAAAGAGTTCTTAAAAAAAAAAAAGGAAAAAAAAATACGAGGACATAAATTTCAAACCAAAAAACACCCATATTAAGATTTTTGATTTTTACCAATCAATAAAATTAATATTTCAACAAATTAAACCCATTATATAAGAATAATCGAACTACACGGTAGTTATCAGAGTTGGGGTTTCAGAAATTTCAGAAAAAGAAAAAAAATAAAATAAAAAAAAAACGTAGGATTTTAAGGTGTAAAGGTGAAATGAAAAAAGCGCAAATTCATAGAAAAAAAGCAAATACCTGAACTTTGTTGATGGGTTTGAAAATGGTGATGGAAATTCTGAAAGAGAAACGGCAAATGCAGAGAAAAAGTGGGCAGGAAAAAACGTCAGAAATTAGAGAGAGAAAGCAGAGAAATGTGAGCAAAATACACAGCAGAGTGTAAGCACCAAAAAGAGTAGAGAAGAAGAGGAGAAAAGGTAGTCAAGGTACACTGTTTCTGATACGCCAATATGGCCAATAACAACAACAATATAGAAGGGGAAGGAGGGAAAGATCAAAAATATGGACATGAGTTAGACTGTAGAGGGGCATTTTGGTCATTTTGCAAAATTGAGTTTTGCAAAATCTTGTTTTTGAGGGATAGTATGGTCAATTCATATTACCTTAAATAGAAATTTCTGAATTTACCCTTACTTATGTCCAGAATGATTTAATGCACTTTGACCGATACGTAGTTTTAAAAAGAATAATGAATGGAGTTAAATACTCCATCCATCCCCTTTTGATAGTCCTTTATGAGCATTTTTACGTGAATTAATAAACACAAATAAGAATAGTTAAAGTATATTGAAAAAGTAAATTGACATTGGGTATGCAAAAAAGTAGAGAGAGAAAGTAATAAAATTACATGGGAAAACAAAATTTACATAGAAAAGTTAAATTTGCACAAATACTGTTGCAAATTTAAGGAATTTTGGTAAAAATTTAACATTAAAGGTTGTTGGAAAAAACAAATGGGGTGAACATTTTGGGACTAAAATTTGTCCATAAGGAACTATCAAAGGGGACAGAAGGAGGATTATGTAAGTGGGATTTGTTTAGAAAATTAAAAGGCATACTCTGCATTAGGAAAAAAAATGAAGTAACACAAGTATTTCGTATTATCTTAGTCCTTCTGTTGTATGCTTTTTCACGGTTTTCACGCATACGTTTTTAAGTTGATTTATTTCTTCATTTTGTAGATTTGAGAGATAAGTGGATAGGATTTTAATTTCTCTATTGCGCAAAAGTGCCTTTTCACAATATTTTGTGGAGAGTAAGGGATAACTCAAGTGGTTAGAGCTCCCCTCTCGATTTCAGATGATCCTGGGATCGATTCTCATCACCCTCACCCTCACCCTTGTGGCTCTCTAAACAACAACAACAACTAAAAAAAAAATATCTCGTGCACTTTATTTTATCGTTTTTATAATATTTCAAATGAAATTCATGTGAATGTACTTGTATATATTGCGTGATTATGACATATTGATAGGGTGAATACCCAACCTATTCAATGCTAGGCATAATGAGTATAAGGGCCTCAAAAAATCTCTTTTCGTCCTATGAACTTTAAGGTGTATGAAGTTTCATATTGGATTCTTTAAGCGAAACGATAGAGACTCCATTTAATTTTAAAATTCATCTAGGCCAAAGGCAGACCTACGTCAAGATAACTCTTCTTTGAAACACTTCAGTAGTGCTTTTGAATCAAAGTTCAAATGAATAATGAATCTGAGCACACAGAACCATTTTCTTTCTATCAAGAAAAATATGGTAGACTAGCTGATATTTATATCAGTTAATGAAAAAGCCCAATGCAAAAAAATGCATGTTGAGTTTTTGAAACAGTTCAAATCATTTTGAGAATACAAAGTTTGATCGGTTTTACCGAGAAGGTCTACGGTTCGAGTCCGTATAGCCCTACTAAATATATAGTAATGAATATTACTAATTTATTAAACTATATAGTTTAATAAATTAGTAATATTTGATTGTTAGTTAAAACCAATCAACTGCAATTGAATGGAAGAAATGAATATGTTAATTTTTTAAATTATAAATATGACATTATAAGATGGGTAATTGGGTATGATTCTATTATATTGGACAACATGAGCTGAGGTGTTAAGCATAACCGCCATTGAGATTGTGGTGGATTTTTTTAGAGTGCAATAAATCATTGTTACCTCTTACCTTCATTGAACTTGATAAATAATTAAATACTCCGTACTTCCGTAGTTTCTTTCTCCGTTTTATTTTATTTGCAATGCACTTTCAACACACACTTTGAAGAATTAAATAATTAGGTAAATTAAACAAACAAATTGAATTAAAATATTTTATACATGTAATATCTAACCTTTCTCTATCATATTCTTATCTAACCCTTCTCTATTCTTGGTGTTAAAGTTATTTTGATAAAATCGTCAGTTTACCTAATCTAATCAACTCCTAAAAAAGCGCGTCTAAAGAATGTGTTGCAAATAAAGAAACAAAGCAAGTATGAAATAAACAATAGCATGAAATTGCCCTCATATATGTCTCAAATATAGTTATCTTAATAATCATCTGCTTTATGTTTGTTTCAGATGCAACCTGCTTTTTATGGTTTTCAGCCTACGTTTCTGACCGTTCATATAAAGTTAAAATAAATCTCACGTGATCATGTTTATATAATTAGGTTGAATATGCATGTTGAATTATTGAGGATTTTGGGCAATAAATACCAACTAATCGTCTCATTTCACTAATAGTCATCTAGTCCCTTTTTTTTTATAAGTTTTACACTTCAATCGTCCACATATTTTAGGCAATTTAATCAACTTAAATGAAATAAGAAGTAAGTGGGGTAGTTGGTGTATTAAAAAATATTTAATGTTTTTGACAAACTAATTTGGGGTTTTTGAATTGAAATTAGGGTTTTTGTAATCATTTTGGGGAGTTGACTATGGTGATAGCATGTGTGATTCATATTTCATGATTTTTAACTAATGACGAACAAAATTAAGATTGAATTGCAATTTTATATTTGGTTTTTTTTTTTTTTTGATATTTTGCAAGGTACCAATATCTAGGTCGTGCAAGATCTATATGTATTAAGGAGAATCTAAGATGCAGATTTCAGGCATGCAAATTCTATGATCCATACAACAGAAGTGACATACAAATTCAGAATCTAATTTTTCAAGAAGAAAGAGGGGAAAGAAAGAACTATTGAGGAATCTAATAAGAATTAATTTTGGGGAAGACTTTTAATGGGTGAATATCACTTGTGAGAATTAGAGAAGAATAGAATTGAATTGAAAGAACACAGAAGGGAAAATCGAGTGAAGGAAGGAAAAGAGGGAAAATGAAGGGAAGATTGTTTATGAGGCCTACCATGACGTTACACATGAGTGATTGGATAATCTAGTGGGAACTTTTTTATAAAATGGGGTGGTAAAGAAAAAAGTGGTTATTATTAAAGCGAGAAAATTAGTTGGTGATAATTGCTAAGAAATTCTTAGGCCTCGTTTGGTTGCATTTGGGAAATAGAAACCCATGGGAAATTAAAATTCATGGGAAGTTAATATTTCCCAGGAAAGGGTAAAATCATGTTTGGTTGATATGAAGGAAATTGAATTTACCATGAATTAATTTCCTATGTTTTGTTTGGTTAAACTTAGGAAAAATTAGAAAAAAATAATCCCAACTTTCATCAATTTTGATACAATAATCCCAACTTTGGATTATTGTGGACCCATTATATTAGGTCACTTGACACGTGTCAAGTCCTGATTGGTCTAATTTTTTAAAAAAAAAAACTAAAAACAAAAAAAAAGAAAAAAATTTAAAAAAAAAAAAGAAAAAAAAACTTCCCTCCCTCAAAACCACCAGCCCCCCACCCAAACCACCCCTCCACCAGCCCTCCCCCACCCCTTCCACCAGACCCCACCCGAAAACCACCCCCACGCAGCCGAAAAACCGCCCCACCCCCGACCACCACTCCCCACCTGCCGAAACCGACCCAAACCACCATCCTCGTCGCAACACCTAAAACCCTCACCGCCGTACTCCGAAATTGAAACCCCAATAACTGTTTTAAGGTTTCAATTATGGGTCAAAATTGAGGGAGAAAGGGGGCGGAAATGGTTGGGGGAGTGAGAACGTCGGCATAGAGGAGGAGTTGGGTGCCAGTGAGTGGTGATGGAGGGTTTTTTCGAGGAAGGGATTAAGGTGGTTTACGGGAGGGGGGAAGGGATCGGAGGGGGGAGGGTTTCGTGGGTGGGGGAAGGGAGAGGGAGGTGTTTCGGCAGGTGGGGAGTGGTGGTCGGGGGTGAGGGCGGTTTCCGGCTGCATGAGGGGTGTTTCCGGGTGGGGTCTGGTGGAAGAGGTGGGGGAAGGCTGGTGGAGGGGGTGGTTTGGGTGGGGGGCTGGTGGTTTAGGGGGAATTAGGTTTTTTTTTCAAAGTTTTTTTTAATTTTTTTTTTATTTTGGACTAATCATGTACTGACACGTGGCTTTTAAAAATACATAAAAAGAAAAAAATAACCTTCTCAACAGGTAACCGGTCATAAGGACTGAAGAAAAAGAAAACCCCCCAAAGTTCGGATTATTCCAGAATAATCCAAAGTTGGGATTATTGATGAAAGTTGGGATTATTTTTTCTAATTTTTCCTTAAACTTATGTATTTCTCATGTATTATGACTACCTTAACTATTTGGAAAAATTGTCACCATTAATCCCAACTTTGCCTCGTCCGCCAATAATAATTCCAACTATCATTTATTCACCATCACTCCCAAATTTGTATAGGATTAATTTATATTGCACCCAAATGACTTTGAACCAGTTGAATAGGTAAATTTTGCTGACTTGTGATTAGTTGCACACATGTCAAATCATGATAGGTTAAAAAAAAACAAACAAACAAACACAAAATTAAATAAAAAAAAAACAACACAACCACTTTCACCACCACCACCACCTCCCCTTTTAGTGTCACTTGCAAAATCGCCAAGGGGGTGGTTGAAATTCGCCGAAGAAGGCAGCGAGGTGTAAGGATTCGACAGCGAAGGGATAAGAGGGTTGAAACGGAGGAGGAAGGGGTAAAAACGGAGGGAGGAAGGGGGCGAATCGGAGGTGGAAAGTGGTGGAATCGGAGGGGGAAGGGGAGCACGCAATTCTCCGACCAGTTCCGACACACCCCCTTTCGGAAACAGCACGTACGCAGGGGCAGCCCTACTGCCCGAACGACGGGGGCTGCCTCCTGTCGGTTCTGGCAGCGGCTGCCTCCTGCCGGAAATGGGATGGCTTGCCTCGTGCCGGAAACGGCAGAGGCTGCCGCCTGTCGGAGCCCGGGGCTGCCACCTTGCGTGAGGGTTTTTTTTTAATTTTTTTTTAAAAAAAATTCAGACCTATCACGTGTTAGTTGACACTACACGTGGCTAGTAACTTGCAATATCAGGTTAGATTATAGGTTGGGTGCAATAGAAATTAATCTCATACAAAGTTGGGAGTGATAGTAAATAAACGAAAGTTTGGATTAATATTGGCGGACGAGGCAAAGTTGAGATTAATGGTGACAATTTTTCCTAACTATTTTTTTATAATAAATATATTTTCCAATTTTTGGAGGGTAACATTGTAATTTTATTTAAAAATACATTAGAGAATTTTGGTTGACCAAGGGTATGGGAATTAAATTTCCCATGTTTTGGAGGAATTTTCATTTACTAAGGAAATTTAACTTCTCACACACACACATACACACACATATATGTCAACCAAACAACTATGCATATACTCACTTCCCATGAATTTCTATTTCCACCATTAATAAAGTGTAACCAAACAACGCCTTATTTGTCGATATGACACATAAAAATGAATATACATTTTTTTTATAGATGAAAACAATGAGTGTCTTTTCACAATATCCCGTGCACTTTAATTTCTTTTAACGTTCATATAAAATTGCGTATTGTGATAAATCATATATATGGATATGATTTTTATTAGATTGCAGTAGCTAGACAACATGGGCTGATGAGGTGTTTAGGGTGCGACAAGTCATTGTAAGTTTGTATCGTCTTACCTTCATTAAACATAATGCATAATTTAAAAACTGTGAAATAAGCTGAAGCCTAAAAGCACCCTTACGTATGTTAAGAATATGACTATTTTAGTCATTTGCTTTTTGCTTGTTTTGAATATTTTTTTCACGATTTTCTTATAGGCTAAAGGCTAATATAAGACCACCCTTTATCGGAGGATTCAGTTCAAAATTATTTAAGTACGTAAAATTGCTACAAGTTGGTCATCATGTAAAAGCAGTTCGGTCCTAAAAAGAGATATCTTTAACACTCTTTTTACACCCTCTGTTCAATATATATGTTTGACACATTGGGAATTATTTGTTTAAATTAGGAAAATTTGATTCTATTAATCCAACCTTAGTGCGGTCTAATTTTATTAATTCAACCTTTTGATTATTCCACAATAATCCAAGCTTTGGGGGGTATTCCATTCTATTAGGCCAAGGTGACTTGCTACCTATTCTTCAGGTATTGTTTTTTTTCCTCATTTTTTTAAGTTAGAAAAGTTGAAAATGACTTAAAAATATATATACCAGCCCTTCCCTTCCCCGGTTCCCTCATTGGTTCCGGCACATCCGAATCCCCGTCCGGCAACCCCTCCTATTCCCGGCCATTCCCTCCCCCCTCCCTTGACCTCCCATTTCCGGCCAACCTTTCCCCCTTCCCCTCTCTTTTCGTCGTTTCGGCTTGCCCTAACCACGCCTCACCGCACACCAAATAAAAACCCAGAATTTTTAATGAAATCATCGGGTTCTTACGAAAGTTCCACTCTTGATCTTGCAAAACCCTAATCAAATTAGGGGTAAATTATAGGGTTTTGAAGATCGAAAATTTCTTGCAAATGGCAGGAAATTGAAACAGAGAGAGAAAGAAAGAATAAGAAGGATTTGGGGAAGAGAGAATTTAAAAATAAATCGACGATAAGGTGGGAGTTTGCGATAGTTTTGATGGTGGGTGGGGGTTCTGGGTTCGAGGGTTGGGTTCAACAGAGGGTCGGGTTTCTGGGTTCAGTTTGGTGTTTCTGGGTTTCGACTAGTGTGGTGGCTGGTGGGGTGGGGTTCCTTGTTGCTGGAGGTGGAGGTCTAGTGGGCGGAGGTTTGGCCGGAAAAGGGAGCCATTCATGGAGGTGTGGAAGGGAGGAAGAAGATGAAGAGGAAAAGGATGAAAAAAGGGAAAAAAAATCTTTAAAAAAATCAAAAAATATATTTTAGACAAATGAAAATGCGACACGTGGTAAGTGACTTATTATTATAGGTTAAGTGACCTGCTTGACTAGACAAAAAGTTGATGTGCCATGTAGTTTCTATTTTGTTGTGAGGATAAGGAGGTTCGAACCCTCAACCTCTAATAACACATATGACTATTTAGCCATCTAAGCTAATATCAACTATGTTGTTTGTATGGATAAAAATTCATATAACTACAAACCACAAGGTTTAATTAAAAAAAAAAAAAAAAAAAAAAAAAACTACATTCAAAGAATAACTCAATTATGGTTTGACAATGACAATTGCAGTTTTAAAAAGCCTTTTAAAAAAATTACCGATTATACATGTACAACAATAGCAACTCGAGGCAACGCCCGGGGTCACTCACTAGTTTTCATTTAAATCTGAACTGCTAAACGTCGCTCCCATTTTACATACTAACGCTCCCTTTTTGACATGAAAGGACGATATTGCCCTTTGTGTAAATTGTAGTGCATAATGGTATAATATCATTCCCGACCCCTCCACTTACTACCACGTGGTAAAAAAAAAAAATCCCGAACTACCACATCCGACCTCGGCCCACCACATTCGATCTACCACCAAAAATCCAAGTTAATTTTTTTTAAAAAAAATTTATTAAGCATTAGCAACAGGTTTAGGACGATGGATGTCGACAACGTTCGGACACCGAAAGCTTCGTCGGAGGATTCCGTAAGTCGTTGTACTTTTTTTAAAAAAAATTTGAAATAAAACATCCGCCTAAAATTTTAGGATCCACGTAGGTGGATCCACTTAAAATTTCCGGATCCACCTTGGTGGATCCTAATGTTTTGGGCGGATGTATGTAGTGCTTTTTTTTTCTTAAATTGATTAATTAATCAAATTTAGTATCACTAGGCGAAAATAGCATTTGGCCACCGGTTCAAAACCCCCCTATGCCACCGGTTTTGAACCGGTGGGCATTTGGGGGGTGGCAATAGTCAGATGCAAAGCCACCGGTTCAAAACCGGTGGCAAAAACCCATTCCCGCTTTTTTTAAAGGGGTTTTTGGCACCGGTTCCTGTTCAAAACCGGTGCCAATAATGGCAAAAAATATATATATATATATATATATATATTTTTTTTTTTTTGCATTTTTTTCAATTAAATTGATATATAAACACTAACATATATATAAACTTACATATTTTCATTAATAAAAGGTTGTAATATTACAATTTTGGTCCAAAAAAAAAAAAAAAAACAAGTCACTGTTAAATACAAGTCACACCAAATCACCAATGTAACACCTGGTGAGGCAGCAACTACAGCAGCGAGCCTTGGCGAGGCAGTAGCAGCCTTGCGTATAGATAACATCTTCCGACAGCCACCTGCATCAACAAACAAAGATAAGAGATCTCGAAGTGTGTATTAATCAAAGACAACAAGCAGAGCAATACTACCTTAAATTCAACCATATATACATGTAGTGAGGAAGAACGAGAAGAAAAGCCTTGGCAAAATACATTTTCATATTCTAAAAGATTCTTAACACGGAGAAAGGACCAACCTAATTTTTTATTCAGCCTCTCCTATAACCCACCTCCCCCTCCTCCAACCATTACTTTGCTTTCCTCAAAGGTTATAGATTAATAATCAAGCATAACAAGTAGCCTTGGCAGAGTAGTAGTAGCAGTTGCAGCCTTGCTAGGGATGCTGCAACAGCAGCCTTGGCAGGGCAGCAGTAGCTGCAACCTTTCGAGGCCAGCAGCAGCAGCCTCAGCAGGGCTGCAGTAGCTGCAACCTTGCCAGGCCAGCTGCAGCAGCAGGCTCGGCAGGGCAGCAGTAGCTGCAACCTTTCCAGGCCAGCTGCAATGGTAGCCTCGGCAGGGCGACAGTAACTAAGTCAGCAAATTCACCCAATGATTTACATATAGCGAATTCAGCAAAATAATTTTTATTTATTTATTTTTTTTACCAAAAACTGAAGTAGCAAGAATTAGTATCTTATCTCAAATTACAGTAATTTCTACAAAACTTAATAGAAAAATCAACAGAGCTAACAGAATTTCAAAATGCATCATTAACACATGTAAATAACAATAAGATGATAGCCCAAATTGAATGTGATATTGGCATTTACTCAACTCAAATTATACCAAAGCATAACCAATTCAATTTCAAGAAAGCCAAATTACACCAAGCATAACAATTCATTGTGATACTGGCTCCCTTTCTACTCAAATTACCACCCCCAAACAATGTAATCAAAACCTATTTTAAAATCCACTTTGAAATTAGTTCCTTTCTACTCAAATTACACCAAAGAAAATCAATCCCACTTCAACACAATCATAGAATTAATAACCCAACAATCATAGAATTAACACCAAAGCAAAGCAATACAGCAAGCTAAGCCCAATCGACAAATCTGCAACATCATCAATCAAAACAACAGGGGTATTTGTAACCTTAATTCCTCTTTCTTTAAAAATAGAATTAATAAGCCTAACATAAAGAAAAGAAACAAAACAATATTCACCATATGTTAACCAAATTCTCTTAAGCTATAAGTGTCTCAAAGAAAATCAAGAAGACAACAACAAAGAGATTTGATATTGTTTTAAGCTACTTGTATAGATTGACAACAAAATCATTGTTATTAGGAAAATTTTAAAGGGACCAAGCTCATTCACAATATGTTAACCAAATAATACAAAATAATTGCTTCAATGGCATTACCGCAGTTTCATGATTCTCATCAAGTAGCTCCTACCATTGGCTAATAGTTCAATTTATTTATGCATTTCTAATTAGTGGACAAAACATGAAGAACTATTTGATACCTAACTAAGGAAAAGAGAGTAAAGTTATTGTGCAAACCTTGAGTTGTGCCTTGCTAGGAGCAGATATTGTAGGTCTTTCAGGCTCTTTATAATCAAGAGGAGGGGCAAAGTCTACCTCACAGTCTGTCTCGATTATACTGATTGCATGAGAGGGCTTTGTTTCAATAATGTCAACGTAATACTTCTTGTTGTTATATGCCACCATGATGCTGTCTCTAGAGGTCAAGCATGAATAATTTCTCAAAGTAGTCTCCAAACTGCACAAGGAGATAAGTGCAACACATTCAAGCAAGCAATAATTTGAGTCAAGAAGCATATGGATGCATGAAACTAAAAAGAATCAATATAGCATTCTACCATGACATGCTCAACCTCAATCTGCCAATTACATTCTCAATCTGCCAATATTCTAATATTACTTCAACTTCCTACAACTTCGGTAGAGAATTGGCTCCAATATCCACCATAATCAAATTTCAATATCCAAATCAGATATGACAGAAACTGAAACTATTCAATTAATCATTAAAGCTTCAATTGTTCACTCTATCAAATTAATGATCTAAGATAGTTTCTGCTAATACTCCACTTCGATATGCATGCTCAATCCAATGACAATGAAGCCAATTTCACAATAAATCAAACAACATAAGACCAAAAGCAAGCTTAATTCAAAATATTATTCACAATAAATCAAACAATATAAGATTTCCACCTTCAAATAAATGCAAGCAGCATAAAGATTATATCTTTAAATAGACATACTAACCAAATTTCATACAAACAAATGTACAGAAACAACAGCTTAATTCAGAATATTATTCAGAACATTTCAAATAAAATTCAAAAAAGGCAAAGTTAATAAATATACCTTCAAAATCTTCATCATCTTCAATAGGAGATGAGATCGAAAGCAATTTAAAAATAAAACAACCCAGAAATCACCTAAAATCCAAGAAAATCGATTAAAACCTATCTAACCCAGAATAATCAATTGCTCAAAGCAATTTCGAAAATCAATTATATTAAACCCTAAAAAGTACAAAATCGAATTAAACCCAAAAATTAAACCCTAACCTCGAAAAATACCCAGAAATTGTTGTTGATGTTGATGTAGATCGAACAAGAAGGGGATGAGATCGAAGGTGGTATTCAATTAATTGGACGAGAATCGGGGAGGAACGAAAGAGAAAAAGAGAGAGAAGGAGATGAGAACGAAGGAGAAGAACAGGAGAAAGAAGGAGATGAGATCGAAAGAGAAAGAAGGAGACGAACAGAGAAGAGAGAGAAGGAGAGAGAAAGAGAAGGAGGAGAGAGAAAGAGAAGTAGAGCGGCCGAGGAGAGTAGGGTTTATTTGGGTATTTATGGGGCGGTTTTTTTTTTAAAAAAAAAAAATAGTAAAGCCACCGGTTTGAACCGGTGGGTTTAGTATTTTACCCACCGGTGCTCTTTGAACCGGTGGCCTTAGGGCGGTGCCAATTTCGTTTTTTCACCTAGTGTATTGTAATCTTTGTATTATTATTATTATTATTATTATTATTATTATTATTTTATTATGATTAGTATTAATTTTGTGATTAGAGTAATTAGTATTATTATTTTATCAAATTTATTATTGTAATCAAATTTTTTTTTCCTGATTTTACGTACTTAATTTTTTTTAGAGAGATAAAATGAGAGTAAATGAGAGTATGAGAGTGAAGTACGAAAGTTGTGAGTATCGTGAAGTGAGTCGTGGCGATTTATTTGATAGGGGTAAAAATGGAAAATCTTAAAAAAAAATGCGAGCGATGCCTAGTAAAAGGGGAGCGACGTTTAACAACCCCCATTTAAATTAAGGTAAGGAAAAATTCTTAGAATAAATTACATTGGAACCATTCAATACATTGGAACCATTAAATACATTGGAACCATTTTATTTTTAAATAAGTTACATTGGGAACATTAAAATACATTGGGAGTATAGGACTATCTAGTTTTTGGTTGGGAGACTTTGAAGTTGGGATCATTAATGCTTCAGATTGAGACCAAACCCTTAAAATGAGACTACTATATATGGGAAAATAAAGAGAATATGGGAGGATTAAAATAGAAAGTGGATCGTATATTTTGAACACTATAGAAAATAAAAGATTCCCTATGTGTTTTTTTAACGGATTTTTAATTTCACCGTATACCCTGAGTAATTTTTTTATTCACCATATATCCATAAAAAATTTTAAATTCACTATATACCCACGTGTTTTCAGAAAATTCACCAAATTTCCTTAATGACTAACGACAGTTAACACCGTTAGTCATAAATGTTAATTATGCCACGTGACAGCCTATGATTGATTGTCCCTTCATATTATTAAATTAATTTAATTATTAAAAAACTTGAAAATAAAAATTAAAAAAAAACTCCGCCTGCAGACGGCGTCGCCCCTCCCTCCCCTTATCCTGTTGCCACCCTTTCTCCTTCGTAGAACCACCTTCCCCCCCCCCCCCCAACCCTAAAATCCTTCCTCCACTCGAAAAACACCTATCTCCCCTCCAGACGGCGCCCAAACCCCCATCCCCTGCTCTGGTGAAGCTAATTCGTCCATTTTCACCCACTTTCCCCCATTAAACCACTATCCTCGACACCCTAAAACCCCAAAATCGAATTCCCTAAAATTTCGATTTTAGGGTTTTTTTAATTTGTGGTTTTGGCATGGTGGTTCTGGGGTGGAGATGGCAGGGGAGGGGGTGGATTTTACGTTGTCCCCGCCTTATCCCCGACTCGCCCCACTTCGTACCTGCCTCATTCCCACCTCAACCCACATTTATATATTTTTAAAAACAAAATTATATACTTTTATACTATTTTTATAAAAAAAAATGATGTAAAATGAAATAGTAGATATATAACTAAAAAGTGTGTAATATTAACAATCCTTTTTTTGGGGGTTTTCTAAGTTATACCCCCCAAGTTTTTCGGTTTCTAAGTTGTCCCCATGCTTTTTCAAGGTTATAAGTTGTGCCCTTCACCTCACGATATTTTATCAACAATATCCTTTGACAGTCATATTTGTTAACAAAAGTTAAGTTATTTTATCAACAATGGTGTCGTGGCGTTATTAATTTGACGCATATTTCGTTCTAATTGGTTTAACACTTAAAAAAAAATTTAATCAGAAAATAAAACAATAAAAAAAGATTATTATTAATGTCAAAGGTTATTGTATAAAAATTAGTGAGGTTGAGGACACAACTTAGACGTTTGAAAAAGCATGAGCACAATTTAGAAACCGAAGAAGTTTGAGGGCATAATTTAGAAACCCCCTTTTTTTTTGTAATTTTTATTAATTATGTTGGATTATGAATTAGGAGCTGGGGATTAGACGAGTCTTAGGTGGGGATTAAGTAGGGATGAATATCCAAGTTGGGGGGGGGGGGGGGTGGGGTGGGGCAGGGATGATTTTGTTATTGTATTCGCTGAGGCGAGGATGTAGATGAAAATTTTAGGTGGAAATGAGGATGAAAATTTAAGGTGAGAATGAGGATGGAAGGCCAACATCCGCCCCGCCCCGCCCCATTAACGTCCCTAATCCGGAGTACATGAAGAGCGGTGTGCCGGTCCTACTTTAATAAAAACTAGGTTAGTCCCGTGCGATGCACGGTTTTAAAATAAGAAATGAACTATAGACTCATTAGCACATGTTGAGAGAAAACAACTACTTTCTCTGTAGTACTTTCTAATTATATATGAAAATACAATTTTCAAAAATCCATTATTTTCATATTTAATTAGGAAGAATCAATTAAACTACTTAGTATATTATTAGCTATTTTTAACAACTACTTGTAAATAATAAAATAGCATAATATGCGTAGAAAACCTAAAATTTAAAATTCAATTTGAATTTAATTTTTAAAAACAGTTAAATAAGGTAGCTTAAAATGGAATAAAAATTAAAAAAAAAATAATATGACATCATCTTTGCATTTTGGCGGGAAAAAATTAAATAAGAGAGTGACACGTAAACAATGATGACGTCAGCGGTTGTTACTTTAGTAATATTTATTTAAGATTCACGAAGGGCAACTCCCGCAAAATTTGATAAATTGAGGGGTCTCCTACTCATAAAACTGCGATTTTTTTTTTCTAAAATTAAAAATCCGATAAGGCCCTTCGACCTGCAAATTTTGTTAATTTGATTCTTCATTCCAACAGAAAACTTTGGAGGGGCTGGAATTGTCAGAATCAAGAAATTTTCAATTATAACTCAAATTTTTATCTTGTAAGAATAATTATACTTTTTTTTTTTTCTTTCAATTTTCAGCTTCTTGTTTTTTTGAGAAAGTTTGTAACTTTAATCGAGATGATATGTCAATTGTAATTTTTATTGTGTACAACTATGTTAATGAGAGTGAATTTCGTAGAGTTTTTCATTTTCGTTGTTTGATGTAGTCTGAATTATTGATCATTTTATTGGAATTTATTTTTTTGATGTATGATTTTTTGGGTGCTTTTGTTTGGATAATCTTCTGATATTGGCTAAAGTATGATTGGTATGTTGTGTAATATGAATTTGTTCCTGGGTTTGATTTATATGTTGATGTTTTTGCGTTTTTTTTAGCAAGTGATCTTTTTAAGATCTTTGCTTTACAGGTTGTTTGTGTTGATTCCACTTTATACCCTTTAGGGTGTTTTGTAATTATGTTAAAATCATTGCAATTTGTACTTTATGTAGTGTAAGAGATGTTACATGTTATGTAATGATGATATGAATTAGTGTGGATCCATGTAAGCTCTTGTATGATGTGGATCAGGTTGATGTATGATCAGGTTGGTAGAATTTCCGAGTTTCGAGTTGATGTTCATTGATTATAAGTATAATTATCTGTACAGTTCTAAGGATTTATTCCCTTCACCTTGCATGCTGCTCTTTTCGGCTTTTTGATTGAGGCTTTACCGAATTGAGTAATTGATAGCAATATTATTGGAATTGCTTGTTGTATCAGTCTTAATTTATGGTTGAATGGACTAGTATAATATTGCTGTGATTGCCATAATATGTATGAGAATAATGATTAGTTTCTGATTATTATGGTGGTGGTTGATACATTAAATAAAGGGGCGTTTTTTTCATTTAAGTCGACTGCAGGGATTGATTAATCAACTTAGCTTGTTATTATAGCAAATTGGAACAAACAAGTTCCTTTTGTGCATTTAATCTGGTTTCCTATCGGTGATTTTCGTGGCATGATGCTCCTCCTGAATAATGGTTATTAAATTCTGAGTTGTGTAGGAGAGAAAAGTGATTAAGATTAGAATATTGTGGCCGTGAGAGTCAATATTATAACTATCAAATAGGTTGAAGAGTGTGTAAAACAGTACCAATTTGTTCAGTCTTTACCCTGATTTTGACAAGGTCACCTGTGTTAACTAAAGCATGCTTGTTTATTCTGTTCCCCAAGTGTTTTTTCATCAGTTTCTCATTATCATTAATCTAATAGAACTTTGCTTCTTTAAGATTTCTACTGTAGGTTTTCTGGGAACTTCATACTCGGTTAAGAATTGGGAATTTTTGCTGTGCTCACAAGGTGGATATGGGATCCGAAGGACCTAAGAATATCACATTTCATGTTACTGGTTTCAAGAAATTTCAAGGAGTGACAGAGAATCCAACGGAAGCCATTGTCAGTAGTTTGAATGAGTATGTCTCAAAAAATGGCCTTCCTACAGGGGTGCAACTTGCAAGTTGCACGATTCTTGAGACAGCTGGTGAGGGGGCGAGACCAGCACTTTATGAATTGTTTGAGAAAGGTGCCTCAAATTCGGACAATGAATCAGTTGTGTGGGTGAGTCTTCATTTGCATAAACTTTCTATGCAGCTATATTGGGTTACCTCATAAACTTGCAGTATAATTTGTGCAGCTACATTGAATAACAGAAGCAAAGCCAAAATTTTGGATTTTGTAATTGGTATATCATGGCATTCATGTGTATGTTGCTGACATCCGATTGTCTAATTGAGTTGTGAGGATGATATCTTTGTGCTTATTATAGTGACTCTGTCTTTTTTTTTTATTTTTTTTCATACAAAAAAATATTATAGCAAACCAAGAAATGGAGACAATGAGTGACTACAAATTTTTTTATTCCATCCAAAAAGTATTGCCTACCCTGATATTTGTAACTTGGTCTATTTTTCAAAGTGGGATGAAGGAAAATTACTTGTCAAGTTGATGTAAATACATGACCATAATAGCAATAAATTATGGAATTTCACTAATGATGCTGTTATAATACAAGTTTTGAAACAAAATTGTCAACTCGTTCCTAATTTTAGTGAGAATCGCCTGTTCCTCTGTCTTAGTTTTGGCATTGTTTCCTGTTTCCCGGGTCACAAACCTGTCATTAGAAGTTTTGTGACAGTGTTGAGTAAATAGGTACTTGTTCTTGTAAATCCTATAATAACTTCTGACCTGTTATCATGGTATTGAATTCTTTTCAATAGTAGCTTGCTTATTAGAAAGGATATGAAGCTTATGAATTTATGTGAGAATGAGGTATTTGATCGAAGGGATGGAGGAGGAAGATTTTTGTGGATCACTATACAGAATAATCACTTTTGGTTCATGTAGCCGACCCCACTTATGAGATTAAAGCTATGATTGATTGATTGAGTGGTTTGCTTATTAGTCCCCTGTTTTTGAATACACTATCCCTGTATTGACTTGGATATATCATGTCATTGACTTAATGGCTGCTGTCTCCAGGTTCATTTGGGAGTGAATAGTGGTGCCCAAAAGTTTGCCATTGAATGTCAAGCATTCAATGAAGCAACTTTTCGCTGTCCTGATGAGCTCGGGTGGCAACCACAGGTTGATTAGATTTTTTTCCCTTCTTCTTTCTCCTCCTGTTATAAGCTATGTAGCTTTGTTTATATTCAAGTTACAAATCGTTATCCTTTCTTTTTTTCAGCAAGTACCAATAGTCCCCGACGATGCAGAAATATCTAATACGAGACAGGTAGTTGCCAACGTTTAATATATTAATATGCTTTGTCACATTCTTATTTTATGTTTCTAATATGGTAATATGGTTTTGACATGTGTTCATATTTCCTCATGATTCATGTTATATGCCATTAGAAAGAAAAAGGTTGTTTTAAGGATTAGCTGGAAAAAGATGACCTAGCTTTTTTTTCATCTTAGGCAGTTTGATTTCATATTGCTATGTGAAAGCTTAAAAGCTTGTTTATCAGGTTTATTATAAATCACTGTTGCAATATGAAAGATGAAGATACTTTTAAGTATTGATCTATTTCTTACTAGAACTTGACCTTGCATTGTGATTGCCCTTTGAATCATGGAGGACTGCAGGAGGGGAACATGGTATGTAGGTACATGAAAACCTTGGGTCCGGGTAATATAAATGGGGTTCTGTACAATCTCTTAGGCCCTTTTTTCATAGTTCCAAAATAATGGCCATTGTGCCCTTGTTTAAAGATGGCCAATCCATGCATCGTATACTATGGATCAGCCCTCAGAGCGGACAGAAATGCTGGGCTGAGCAACATTGGATATTGTAGGATATTTATACTTTTTAGTTGTAAAGAGAGTCACAAAACGCAAATGACGTAGACATGCTTTAAATACCACTTGCTAACTATCTAAGGTAGCTAGTACGATATTGTAGGATATATGATTGACACAATTCATTAGTATCAAATTTTAAGTTGCATGAAAACTTTCCCCTAACATATCTTATTTGTTTCCTTGCATTGGATGATAACTACTATGAAGACTACATGCTCAGCGGATTCTATTCTTAGTTTCCTAAAGAAGAAAGGCTTCAACGTGATGAAGTCAGATGATGCTGGTCGTTTTGTATGTAATTACGTGTACTATCACTCTCTCCGGTTTGCAAAAGCTAGAGGCCACAAGTCTCTTTTCGTGCACGTTCCCCTTTTCTCTAAGATCGATAAAGAAACACAAATGTGTTTTGTTACCTCCCTCCTCGGGGCTATTGCAGCTACATGCTGATACTCATGATACAAAGCTCCTAGAAAAGAGTTTTTTTTTTTAGTTAGGCTTGGATTAATGTTGTATACTAGTGTGCCGATGTTCATGTTGATTCAGCAAAAGAGCTGTAATACTATGTATGTGATAATTATTCTTTGCCTAGCTTGCTGCTTGTTAGCAATGGAACTGAAGTTCCTCTTTACATTGATCAAGGGATATTGCATCAAAATCAGTTGAGTTATTTGATAGGCAAAAGTGCAACTGTTTGTCCTTAAAAGTTAGCATTCTTTGTTTCAGAAACACTTGGAACAGGTTTTACTTAGCAAAAAACTTGTATGTACAGAATTGCAAATTTACTCATATTTGTGAACATTGAGCTTATTGTATTCACAAATGTTCACATATTTGTGAAATGGATGGACTCCGTTAAAGGGAGACTTTTATGTGAATACAGGATGGCAATAATGATGTCATGGCGGGACATCACGGTGATAAAATCCGTCATGTACAAATACACTTGTTGAATACGAGACTTGTTAATCTTACTTGTTTTTAACCCTTAATCTAAGACGTATTTAGAAGTTTTCATGCTTGTATTACCTTTCACTACTGTTTGTGTTTGGCTAATTTAAGTTGTTATCCAATTGCACCGGCCACCCAAAAATAAAGGTGAAGGTAAAATGAGAGATAGAAAGATAAGGTTTGTTGGTCAAATAGGTTGCTTGTGTTTGTGCTATGGTGGTAGGAGTTGTGAAAGAGAAAGTGATGTTTATTCCTAACTTAATTCTTAAGAAATTAGCATCAAATCTTTGTCGTTGACAAGTTACCCAATAGATCAATCGTTATTGTGTTTTATAACCTACGTACAATAGTCATAGTTAGTAATGTGGCCATGGGAGTAGGGGACTAGGGGGACCTTTAAGTTCTTTTGTCACTATACAAATTCGTTACTATTTTCATAATTTATGACCGCTTACTAAACACGTCATGATTCATGAGAGTAAATGATAGATTGAGGCTACTTACGTGCTCTAAAACAAGAGTTAAGGCGCCCGAAAAGAAAGGAAATGAGCCCTCCTCCAAGAACATAGATACCTAATTGTGCCTTTTGGGGTTCAATGGTTGCTCCGATTCCGCTAATTAGACTCTTAAGAGACTTTAGAGTGATTAAATCATTATATTTCAAAATCAGATGAAGGTTGTTTAATAAAATCACACATCGATCTTTTTAAAAAATGTTTGATTTATGTTTAATGTTCGATATATGATGACCTTGGCAATCAACTAAAATACTCGCCTTGTCCAAAAATACTCGTTATAATTGTATTTGATTTTAAATGTGCCAATGTACCAAAAATAAAAAACGTACTAAGAGCATCAACACTCCTGGTATAATTTTATACCACGGTGTAAAAACTCATCAAAAACATGCAAATTTTTACTACATTGGTGGTATAAAACTATACCATTTGATGGTATATACCATCTCATGGTAAACATTTGCTTTGGTCCCCATGTAACATGAACCAACCAGGTCATGCCATGTGGTCTGGTTCTCATGTATCTTTTATTTTTTTTTTCAATTGCATTTTATGAAAAAATTATAAAGTAAATAATTATGAAAAAATTACCATTGTTCATAATTTTTCAAGACCTACACATAGACACCCATATTAATATAGTTTTATACGGAGTATATATTTTTGAATTCGCTTTTTACTACCGAAATTGCTTATTTTATTTAATTAACTTTACAAACATTAATTTGTTATTTCCAATAATAAAATAAAATATAATTATAACTAAATTTATTGTATAATTAATAGGAGAGAGAAAGTGTGGTGGTAAATTTTTTTATATCATGGATGCGGTGATTTTTGGAGAAAGTATATTGTATTGTGGTATACTGTATACATGATGTGGAGGAGTGAGAAAATGGTAGAGAGAGAGGGATGGTATAAATTTTTATACCATGAGTGATGATGGTCTAACTGATTTGTAAGTTGTTATAGATCCAATACAAAATATGGAGTATGCATTTTTGTAAAAATAATCTGAAGTAAGTTTTACTATACACCTATAGTACCATGCTAAATATTACCTCCGGTCCAAATTTCTTGCAACTTTGGGGTATTATTTGTGAGATATAAAATATTCCAAAGTTATGAGTAATTTGGACCGGAGGTAGTACTTCGTATGTAATACTCCCTCCGTCCCCCTTTTGATAGTCTTTTATGGATAAATTTTAGTCCCAAAATGTTCACCCCATTACAATAATATTTGTGCAAATTTAACTTTCCCACATAAATTTTGTTTTTCCATGTACTTTTATTACTTTCTCTCCCTACTTTTTTGCATACCGAATGTCAATTTTTGTTTTCAATCTACTTTAACTATTCTTATTTGTGTTTATTAATTCCCGTGAAAAATGTGCATAAGGGACTATCACAAGGGGACGGAGGGAGTAATATACTTAATAATGGTAAAAGTAAAAATCCCAAAAAAATATTCACACCTTGTTACCACTAGGAATCAAACAAGAAAAAACAATAGTACATATTTTCCTCCATTTTAATCAAGTTTTTGATAATAAGAGCTAGTTAAATTTTGTTTTAGAGCCTTAAAAGGAAAAAAAATACTAATCCTTTCAAGTTAATGCTATTATGGTGTATTGGTGTGTCATGTTACTCATGTCTGTTAATTGTACAAGTATAAATTAAATGCCCAAATTATTGGGACATTTATGCCGGAAAATCCCTGCAATTTTCCGGCGCTTGCATCTTGATTCCTACTACAAGACTGACACTTCTGAGCTTATCTTCTTAAACAATCGTGCTATAGACAATCACATCAGATCAGGGTCTTTAGCCTCTGCCCACCAACTGTTTGATGAAATGTCTCTTAGAGATGTTGTTTCTTGGAACTTGCTGATTTCTGGGTACAAACGCTATGGAATGCCAGGGAAAGCTTTTGAATTGTATTCTGAAATGGTATTTCAGGGTTTTAGTGAAAGCCCATCAACATTTTCCTCTGTTATGAGCATTTGTAGCAATAATGGGTTTTATTATGAGGGAATTCAAGTACATTGTAGAGTGATTTCACTTGGGTTTTGTGGGAATTTGTATATTGGGGGTTCAATTGTGGACCTTTATATGCAATCAGGGTTTGTTGATGATGGGTTGAAATTTTTGGATGAGATGCCTGAAAGGAATGATGGTGTTTGGAATTCGGTTTTTCGTGGATTTTGTAAATTGGGTTTGTGGAATGAGGTTATAAGGCAGTATTCTAGAGTAAAATTTGATGGGGTTGTGTTGAATGATCTTATGGTATGTTATTTGCTTCAGGGCTGTTGTAATGGAAACTTTGTAATTCAAGGGGAACAGTTGCACTGTCATGCTCTCAAGGCTGGGCTGGTTGAATCAAATCACTTTGTAGCTAATGCATTGGTGGATTTTTACTCAGCTTGTGGGACTCTGAGTGATGCTATGAAATCATTTGATGTTCTTCCTTATAATGCTGTGATTTCGTGGAACTCAATTGTTTCTGCATATGCTAATAGTGGGGTGTTGTTTGATGCACTTGAATGTTTTGTGCGGATGCAGTATTGGAGTATGAAACCATCTGTTCGTTCGCTTGTTGCGCTCTTGAATTCGTGCAGCAAAAGTGGGAATCTTGTTGTGGGAAGACAGTTGCATTGTTTTGCTCTAAAATTGGGATTTGATTGTGGAAGCATCCATGTTCAGTCTGCTCTTATTGATATGTATGGAAAATGTTACGAGATTGAGAGTTCATTTAATATATACGAGGAATGCTTTTCTGAAACCAGGGAGTGCTGCAATGCTCTTTTGACATCTCTGTTACATTGTACTTGTGCTGAAGAGGTGGTTGAGTTGTTTAAATTCATGGTTGATGAGGGGATTGAATTAGATGAATTCTCCTTGTCCACTGCACTGAAAGCATTGTCAGGATCTTCTTTTGTGAGCTTAACAAGCTGCACATTGCTTCATTCTCTTGCTATAAAAAATGGATTAGAGTCTCACATAGTGATTTCATGTTCACTAATTGATATATATTCCAAATTAGGCCAGGTTGATCATTCACGCAGGATATTTGAGGGTTTACGTTCACCCAATGTTGTCTCCTTTACATCAGTTATAAATGGGTATGCCTGGAATGGATTAGGAAGAGAGTGCCTAAAATTGCTCGAAATGATGTTCCAAAAGGGTTTGAAACCAGATAGGGTGACATTCTTGTGTGTCTTGACAGGGTGTAATCATTCAGGTTTAGTAGAGGAAGGAAGACGGGTTTTTGAGTCCATGAAATCACCTCATGGTATTGAACCAGATCAGAGGCACTATTCATGCATGGTTGATCTCTTAGGACGTGCTGGGTTGGTATATGAAGCTGAAGATTTGTTGAAGTTGTCTTTTGTAAAGGATGCTTCTTTCATGTGGAGCTCACTGCTGAGAAGTTGCAGGATGCACAAGAATGAAGTTGTTGGACAAAGGGTTGCAAAACGTTTGATGGAGCTTGAACCCGAAAATTCTGGAGCGTGTCTGCAAGTTTCAAATTTTTATCATGAAGTTGGAGATTCTGAATTGTCCATGCATTACAGAGAGATTAGAATGGCAAGACAGTTGGTTAGGGAGATTGGTCACAGCTTTATCGCTTGAATTGTGGTAATGACACAGAATAGGCCATGAATCTTATTGCAAAATGTTCATATTTAAATAGTACAGGATTAGAATATTTTATTTTTGAGCTGCATTCTTTATGAAAAAATTACCTGCATTTTGATGAGCCTGGACCAATTATCCTTCTAGAAAAGGAAAGGATTTTGGCTTTAAGACTTGGGCAGTCTGGAAAGTGGAAAGTATCATCTAGAAGCTGTTCTAGTATGGAAGAGTACAGATTAATTATATAGTTGACCATAACTTATTCTTGATTTATCTATTTCTGGTTTATGGCGTGTCTGATCCTTTTGTATCACTCAGATCTTTACAGTTGTTGGGTGGTCTGCCTGATGATGCCAAAAACTATTACTCCTTCCGTCCCTAATTTATAGGCCGCATTTGATTGGGTTATTTATAAGGATTCAAGCTATAATACCATCATTGCTTTATTATTTTATTTTTGTTATTATTTATAGTTATACATTTCCGCTACACCAATGTTTCCATTCTTAAAAAATTAGCTAATGGTTTTATTATGGGTAATATGGGAAAGTTAGAAATTACATTTTTTAAATCTTTCTTTGGAAGGTCTATAATAGAAATGCATATACGGTGCTAGTCTGCTAGTTGGAGGAGTTCATGAGCTTTTTTGACTGGTGAAACTAAGGTCTACTGGTTTAAGAGTAAAGCAAAGATATGTAAAAGATTTTTCACTTATACTTGAAGTGTAGGCATGGAGAAAGTGTTGGCTCTTCATCTACTTTCAAGCCAAGCCAGATTTTCATAAATCACTTAATTTTGAATGCTAATCTTGCATATAAATGCAAACCCAGTGTCTGCTCATAAATTATCCTACTCTAATTTTCTAATCCTGCAAAAACTCACAAATTATGGAATTATTCTATGTTCTTTTCCTTAGCTTATTAATAACAGCTCATGGCATTGCAGAATATGAGGTACATGACAAAATTGCTATGCTTGGAGAACTCGAAAGCTTTGACATATATGAAGAAGATGAAATAGAAGCTTTTGAAATGCCTTCATGGACCAGTACGAATGCTGGACATGTTCTTGTGAATGTCGATAGCTTTGGTGCTAATGGAGATGGGAATTCTGATGATACCCAGGTAATCCTGATGCAGCATGAACTTCATTGATTGATAAATCTTATACCTGCATGTGTAAGTTCTGACAATGCTGCTAAACTTGTATTTTTCTATGAAAATATTTTCAGGCCTTTGTTAGTGCATGGAAGCAGGCTTGTTCTTCACAAAAAGCAGTGCTCTTAGTTCCTGAAGGGCGTCGTTATCTTGTTAACGCAACAAAATTTGAAGGACCGTGTGCAGGCAGATTAGTTATCCAGGTAAGTTTTTATCCAGAAATGTTAATATGTCTACGCTCCAATTCAATCTAGCTGTGATGTCTGCTCTGGTGATGTGAACCCCATAGAATGTAACTATTTCTGATGAGAGTTTTTTTTTGGCTACTGTTGTGTGCTTGGTGTGCAGGTTGATGGCACAATAGTTGCACCAGGAGAGCCCAAGGACTGGGATCCAAAATTTTCCCGGACTTGGTTGAATTTTCACAACTTAACAAGTGTTATTTTCCAAGGCAAAGGGGTGATTGATGGATCTGGCAGTAAATGGTGGGCTGCATCCTGCAAAAAAAACAAGACCAATGTAAGTAACTCTTTGTCATCATCTGATTTTTGTATTACTGACTGATAAATTTGATTGAATTGATAAGTATGTACTAATCCATCTGTCTGTTTTGTCAATTTTCCTTGATCCTGCAGCCATGCAAAGGAGCACCAACAGTACGTATCCCTTATCTATGTTGGACTATATGCATTTTTAATTATTTATTTTGCATGGATTGTGGGTTGGTTCTAAAATACTCTATTTATGTGATTCTGGAAATATCTAGATTTGATTGTCATGTTGTATGATGGGGTTGGTGAACTTGCGGTTTTGTTAAGCAAATTATTTGTAGATCATAATTATCGGAATCTAAAGGATGCAACAAGCTGATAATTTTTATTTTTATTTTATTTTTATTTTTTTTGGCTGAAGGCACTGACAATAGATTCAAGCTCTGCTATAAGGGTAAAGGGTCTGACTATCCAGAACAGCCAACAAATGCACTTTGTTATTGCCCGTTCCAATTCTGTGCGAGTATCCAATGTGCTAGTTTCTTCCCCAGAAGACAGTCCTAACACTGATGGAATACATATCACTGAATCAACAAATGTTGCTCTCCTCGACTGTAAAATCGGAACAGGTATTTTGCAACATTGAGCAGCTCTGTCCTTAAATGTTGCTATAATCTGAACCTTTTACAAATGAATACTTGGGACAATAAGTGGATTCATATTGTATTGTGTCCTTTAGTTTAAGACTCAAAGCAGTGCTCTATAACCTACATTAAATATACAAAGAAAGTGTGCACCATTTTAAATATGCACCAAAAAAGTTATTTGATTCAGGCATGCTGAGATTGCTAACTAGCTAAATTTTGTGCTGACACTTGTACACTAGGGGATGATTGTGTTTCAATCGTCAATGCCAGTTCAGCTATCAAGATGAAGAAGATTTATTGCGGTCCTGGACATGGAATTAGGTATTTCTTTCAATTCTTAGATGTTCTAAGTTCTCTAACAAGTTAATCATTGCCTCTGTGATGTGACCTCTTAAATCTTGGCGTATTCTGTATTTCACTAATCTGATTTGCTACTGCAGCATAGGAAGCCTGGGCAAGGATAATTCAACTGGCATTGTCACAAAAGTTGTCCTAAGTGGTGCATTTATAAAGGGTGCAAGACTTGGCAGGTAAGCATTGAAAAGTCAGATGTCATTTCCAACTCTCTTCCCCCCCCCCCCCCCCCCCCCCCCCCCCCCCTCCTTCCCTTCTCAAACAATGGAACAGATAATTAAGAAAACGATTATTTCAAAGAGCTGACTTACTGTGCTGGAGTAACATGACATTGCTGCATGTATACGGTAGAAGTAGGACTGCATGCATTTCTTCTCTCTCAATTTTTTAATAGTTTTATAAATCCTTGCTCTAAAAATTGAATTTATTTTAAAGTTAAAATCTATTTGTTCAAGCTCTGGTACTATTATTTTTTAATTCTACCTTTGATTCTTCCTTTGAGTTTAAATTATCAGAACTTGAATCCCTCTTCTTGCCTTCTTCATGCAGGGAGGCTCTGGTTATGTCAAAGCAATACGCTTTGAAAATGTGATGATGGAAGACGTTGCAAATCCTATAATCATCGATCAATTTTATTGCGATTCTCCCAATCCTTGTGGAAACCAGGTAAATTTAAGGTGTCCATTTTTTTATTTGATGTTCAGCTAGAAATATGGTTGTTTCCTGTTTACGTAAACTGATTTCAAGTGTCTTCCATACAAAAAACAAAGTTCTTTCTAGTTTCTTGTCTAAAAAACAGAATATTAGATAATCCTAGACGTCATTTTCAGAAGTAGGGCTAAGGTTTTGCCTCTCTTGTTAAGAGAAAAAAAATATATATGCAATATAACTTAGAAACGTGAAACATACTTTTTATATTCAGCAAATATATTAAACTTTGATAATAAGAAGTAAAAATGGAAAAGACATTGAAACTACAGATGTGTCCATCAATTGACTAACACCTATTGCTTAGAGCAAGCTGTCAGCTCGAGAAGGCAATCTCTTGAAAAAGTTGTTAGGAACAGAAGGCAGCTTGCTTCTGAACTTCGGGTGCCTCAGTGTGTACAGCCCTGCTACTAGAGCAATTACTCTGAATGGAGTCACATAAAGAAGCACAGCTGCAGAAAGGGAGAACATTATATATAAGCTAGTCGCTCTTGGATCCCGCCAGCTTAGCAGGGACTGGAATCTCTCCCCTTGAGTCGCTAAGTCACCCACCACTGTCTGAATTCTTCCAGCCACACTTCTAAGCCGATCATACCTCATCCTAATGATTTCATGTGGCCTTGAAGTAGGAAATGTGTCAAATTCTTCATCAAGTTCATCTGGATGTACTGCTTCTGCCCATGAAAGTTTGATATCCATATGGGGTGGGTTACGTGGGCGGAACCTGTAGTTCCATAGACCAATAAAAAACATGTAGAGGCACATAGTTGGTAGTATCAACTCTGGGTACCATATCAATATTAAGAAGAGAATGTGAACTAGGACTGTAGTAATAGGGTTTTTCCAATGGCAAACATCACCAAACCACCGGCTTATTGATATTGTGCCTGACAAAATTGCCATGATTCTGAAGAAATTAGCTTTGCTTCTTCGCATACTCCACAGGTGGGAATCCACATCTAACATGTATTCCACCACCTCCTTTCTCAATGGCGGTTCAGCTCTGCCTAGTCTTGCTGCCACTATGTTCATGGCTTGGAATCTAAGGCTGTCTATTTGGTTTACTGTGAAAGGGTTGAGGTAATGCATTTTAGGGAGCAAGGGATGGCCATACATGTAAATCATGTTGGCCAAGGATAAGCTGGTGAATCTAACTGCTAGCTGGAGTTCTCCCATCTTCTTCACCCCACCTGGATGCAGAACAAGGAGAGGATAGGAATTTGCATAAACACGATGAGACTCGAGTGTGGATAGTCTAATTCTTACCTTTCCAATTCGTGAATCTCTGGCTGATTTACCAGCAGTACCCTGCTTTTCAGATCCGCCCAAGTGGCAATTGTCAAATACTCCCAATGTTATTACTGTACATGGGTCATAAACTTCCCATGTGTATTGCTCATTCCATTTAGGAGCAAAAGAATCCAGAATCGTTCTGGTCCGAACCCATTTCTGACCATATTTTGCCACACAGTATGCATCTGTGGTGCCTCTGCCGTCCTTTGTCTTCATGGGAAGAAGACCTTGAGCACCTAAAACACCCATTTCCAAAATTCCGACTGGTGGCTTCCAAAGTTGACGTGCTGTTGGGCGCGTGTCACTGACATACATTGTTGACTCATCCAATACATGGTACCCACCCTCAAGGCAGACTCTGAGGTGCACCCTGCTGGAAAATTTCTGTTCCATCCTCCTGTCAGATTCCAAGACTCCAAATCCGAATTTCTCCAGGTTGAACCAACGAGAATGAACTGGTCTGTGGTCTAGCCGCTTCTCAAAGATGTTGACTGGTAGCATTATCTTGCCTAGCACATCATCTTTTGCTGGATGAACACGATCCTCAACAGTGAGGACTAGCTGCTCCTCAAAGGGCTCGGCAACTACAAAAACCAGATCCTCATTCCAAAGCGGATTCATGGTGTTTGGTGGACTTATCTTAGTCCGCAAAACTTGGTTGCCAACTTGTATTTTCACAAGAAGCTCTGGAGCTCTGCTCCTATCATTTGGAATCACATCCTGAGCTTCTATCACATTCACTCTCAGGTACCATAATTTTGGGGTCATGTAGACTTTTGAACGAATGCTAAATAACCCTTCTCCCTGAACAAAAGCTGTTTCTGTGTGCCATGCCTCTGGAAAGGCTTCATCAGCTTGCGTGCCCATCCAAACAGCCAGCATTACCTCCCCCATGACCTTCCCCTGTCCTCTTCGATCTTCCAGCCTGTACCATTGAGGTGCCAATGGGCTATCAGGTGGGACCCTGGTTGGGACCTCACTTAGGTCAAACACCACCCTCCCTATGTACTCATCCCTCCCCACCATCTCTCGTTCCTTTAAAAAGACTTCCAATGTTGATGCTTGGATACGGTCCTTTGAGAAAGCAAAAACTTGATTCCACTCTGGATTCCTTTTATTCTCTAAATGCTTGGTTCGCCCTTTATAGTTCCCTAGCTTGACTTCTACATAAGGATCACAGCTTCCAGTGACACCACTCTGGGGAAGATCTTTGGCTTTCACCACTCGAACATAAAGGTAGTATGTTTGCTCAACAAGATCATAAGTACTACTGAATTTCTCTCCACTATTCATCCATGCTCGTCCACCATAGCCTCCTCCATTGGGCCACCGCTCTCCCAGCTGAGGGTTAGCTTCTTTTAGCTTGTAGTCATTGTCATGGCTGACAGAGCCTCGTTGTTCGTGGCTGACAGGATCTCGTTGTTCGTGGCCGACAGAGCCTCGTTGTTCATGGCCAACAGAGCCTCGTTGTCTGATGCGGATCATAGCTGTTGAAAGGGTTTTTTGGGATTGGGAGATGGATTTTTTGGTGTCAGGATAGTTTACTCTGAAACAAAGGAAGTAGTGGATTGGTTTTATGGTCTTACAATAGGCAACGATTTAGAATGAGTTTCTACTGTGGAAAAAGTGATGATTTTTTACCTGCTGTACTTTTGTAGATGTTATCAATGGATGGTTTGCAGTGGGATTTGATTTCATTTAGATGGAAGTGTAGCAACTGGCTGTAAGTGAGATTGGTATATTCTGGGAAATATTTGGTTTGGCTTCTCGGGCAATGAAAACTAACTTTCAGTAGTGTTCTAGCTGGTACTTTGTGTGTTAGATTGTGGGTGGGGATGATTCTTAGCTCCAGCTTCATGGTCTTTTTACTCTCTTGTTGCACCTGAAAGAAGCTATAAAGGAATCAGTTCTGCCCAAGAAATCTGTAACTCAATTCACAAGCAAGGAAGTTATGCCTTAGAAAGGGCAAACTTAAGCAAAGAATCTCAAGGGCTGTAGTGTTACCCTTCCCTCTCTACTAAGACAGCAGTCCTGCTCTGATAAGTGAACAGAACAGCGGTTTGGTCAAGAATCCACGTGCTATTAATTTAAGCTCTTAGATATTGATTAATTAGCAATGATATAACTTTTTTTAGCTATTCCAGGGAATGGAAAATTTGCTTGTTTGCTTCTTTCTTCTTTATATTGAAGGCCGAAAAGGTAGCCATTCCAATGGCAGTAGTAGTCTAATGATGTGTCTTTCCTTTTCTTTTTGTCTTTCTTTCTTACCTTTCCCCTTTCTCATTGTGATCACATGATCAATTACCTAATCTTTTTATTGATTTCTCTTTTTCCTCCTTTTCAGTCGACTGCTGTGCAAATAAGTCAGGTGATGTACCGGAATATTACAGGAACTACGAATAGCAAGCAAGCCATGAAGTTTGCTTGCAGCGACACAGTTCCTTGCAAGAACATTGTCCTCACGAACATTGACTTGCACCGGAAGGATGGCACAACAGAGACATACTGCAACTCTGTCACTGGTTTTGGCTTCGGAACAATCAACCCTCCTGCTGATTGCCTTACCTCCAGTGACAAAGATTATTCCAGTTCTGATGATGACATGAGGATTTCCCAGCTTGGGGAATCAATAGAAGATCACTTAGTTCATACAGAGCTGTGATTTTGCATCATATTATAGGTACAAAGTATAACACTTTAGTATTGAGTTTATTAAATACTCAAATGGAATTTTAAATGATGTAGTATACATACTTTAGGGAAGGGTGTCACTTCAGACTTGGTGAGTTCCAGGTCTAAAATTTTAACTTTTCCTATTTTCTTTTTTCTAATTTGAATTGTAATGATGCAATAGAAATATATTATTGATAATTGATTATTTGTTATTATAGAAAGATTGTGTAATTTACTTCTATTTTTTTTAGTAAGAATTGGAAGTACCCCGTGCACCAGTAGCACAATTTATGTACAAACTTTAATGTTTCCCCAAATTATTTCACAAACCCTTATATTTATCAAGGGTTGTGAGAGTTATAACAATACATGTAATCAATAATATTCATGTCTAATAAAATGTGTTAAAATTTCAGTTTGGTATGTAACTCGACCACTCGAGGCTAGTCGGGTCAGGTTATTCAATTCGGTTAACAAGAGCCACCAAAAGTGGCCGTCTAACTGAAAGGAGTAGGAGACTAGGAGGTGAAGTAGGATGATGCCTTTGCTTAAAGAGGAGGCAAGGTACAACCAGTTATTTAATCTTATTAGAATGGAAACTCCTTACTTCCAACTTTCTTCCACACTATATTAAAAAGGGGGTATATTTTCTAATATAACTATATAAAGTAAACTTAAACTTAATTTACCAGTTTATTTGTTATACCTTCTTAAGTTAGGTGAGGTTGGGAGTGTGAAAGAGAGTGAGAAACCCCCAACTTGGTAAATCTATGCAAGGAAATTGACAAGTGTCCATTGACAAAAACGCTAAGTATAACTTTATATCTTTTCACAATTTTCCTCTTGAATAGGTTATATTATATAATAATAGATGTACATGATTTTCTATGATATTAACCTCCTCTCATAACAACACTTACAAGTTAAAATTGGAGGGAGTCTCAATTCATCACAATTATAAACAAAATTCGTTTACAAAGAGGAAAAATTATAAATAATCAACAAAATGTCCAATTAGCATACTATTCTCATGATTATACCAGCAATTGTGAGGTCCATATTTAATAAAAACTTATTAATTCATTAATTACATCATTTAAGTAACTTTTATTGCGTATTCTATATTGTGCCCTTCTAAATCCAAACTTCTACACGGTGCCCACAAGTTTAAGTAACTTTATCACTTTTAACCATTCATTAAGTTACTGTCAAACACTTTAAATTAACTACTAACTATGGTTAGCAATATATATATTTTTTCCATTTATTTTATTAAAAACAAGGTTAATAAGATGTAATTATAACTTTATAAGATAATGTGGTTCTATTTCCCCAAATTCAAGATCTTCAACCATTGTCAGATTCTTCTTCTCCATAATAAACATTGATAAAAGAACTCTTTTTCTCTGAACTTTCTCAATCTTCTCATCACTAATTAAAATCCAAATTCTACAACAACGAATTAGCAAACAACCTCAACCAATATCTAATCCGCAACCTTCCCCATTAAAACCCAAAAATCCCTCTCCCGTAAAACCGTCCAATTCAGCCCCAATATTCACCGTATCGTCATTCTCCGATGTCAAATCGACTCAAATGTAATTGCAAGACACCAAAACATGCTAAATTGAAGGTGTCTTCTACGAATCACAATTTCAAGAAGGGGTGAATAGCAATCCGTCATTATTTTGCTGGTTATTTTATGTGAAAGTGAATTAAGGATGAGTTAGCTTTGATTGTAGTAAGTTAAAGGATGATTAGCTTTGTTTGTTTTGTAGGTGGATTTGTGTGAACATCATCAATGAAAATTTAAATTTGTGCCAATTCTTTCTCTGTCATTTTGGTTTTCTTTGACTAGATTATTTTACAATTCTTTCTGTCAAATTTGTGAACATCATCAATGAGTGTGAGAGGTTTGATCAGAATGGGGTTTTATTTATGTATTTTATGTCATTTAAATTTAAGTAGTAATTAACTAAGGTGGGTGGTTAACTTAACCATAAGTTAATTACAGTTAACAAAACAGCTTATGGAGGGCATATATAAAACAATACACAAAACTTGTGGGCACCGTGTAAAAGTTTGAATTTGGAAGGGCACAACATAGAAAACGCAATAATTTGAGGGTACCATGTAGAAAAACCCAACAAAATTTGTTAAGCAAAAACTTCTATTTTTCATAATTTTGCTACGAAATGAGAAATAAATTTTAGTCATTTAACCATATACTCAACACATTTTACCCCGACAATAATGGATCTAACGCTCTCAAAGCATTTACATTCTCAATTGGTCAATTCCAATGGACAAGTTGGCAAGAAGAACCTACCATCAAGTGTAGAATACCAATTTCTTGTAAGAAAGGCAAGCAGAACTTTACTTGTATTTTACTTACTTGTTATATGGTATTGAATTGATAATGAGAGGAGCCCATGCTGGACCCTAGAAATTTGGAGCACCTAAATAGAGAGGGCTCCATGCTAGTTCATTTTGGTTACTAGTTTTGGCTCATTGAGTCATTGTTATCTAACATACTAGTCGACATCCTAATACTACGTAGTACGTATGTTGTTATTGTTGTTATTGCCTTATTGTTGTGCGCATATGATCAGTCATAGTCCATATTGGTGAAAATGAGAGCATAGTCACGCATCATGAGTTAGGGAAGTTAACACTCCCATCATCAGTTGAGCTTGTTACTAATCTTACTATAGTACGCGATTGAACTCAATCTTCTACTTGATCTTCACCTGCGTGTCTAGAACAACTTTTATGGATGCCTCGCTCTAAGCAAGGAATTAAAACAAAAAACTATAAACATGATTAGAGTGAAAACTTTATCTACTTCATCTGTCCCTTAAAGATTACTCCAATATTCTTTTTGGATATAGGAAAAAAATTGGCCCATTTTCATTTTAGTTAGAGTGAACCCACTACATTTATACTTCATATACCACCCACATACTCAAACAAATCTTTAAGGGAGTTCGTGTATTATAATAGTAAGGCCATCAAATCAGGAGCCCAAGGGCTTAATCTGGAACCCTAGGCCTTTAATTGATAAAACATAATCTGAGTTCTAAAATGAAATTCTTATTCATATACATAGACGTAGTAGAAGTAACAGTAATATTTTACATGTAACATAGCCAAAACCAAAAAAAAAAATAACAAAAAATGATGCACTAAAATTCTTAATATATATGGATTAAACTAAGAAAATGCCAAAGAAAATTAACTATAATCAGTCTTTCTTTTTAATAATATGGGTATGTACATAATAATTAGGTTTAGGGTATGTCATGATCACCTTGGAGAATCTCAACTACCTGACTCATAGTTGGCCTTGCATCTTTGTCATCCTTCACACACTGCAAAGCTACTAAAGTCAGGGTTTGCATCTGAACAGCATTGTAGTTGCCTTCCATCATTGGGTCTGCGATTTCTTCAACCCACGCCTCCAACGTTGGCACCTCGATCTTTTTCTCCCTTACCCATGTCACAACATCAACAATGCCAGGGTTTTCACCTGTTACTATCTCTAACAAAACAACCCCAAAACTATAAACATCAACCTTTGAAGTTATAGATAGGTTGGTAACCCATTCTGGAGCCATGTACCCTCTTGTTCCTCTAATCCTTGAGAAACTAGAATGACTTGCTCTAGTTCGATTAATCAACTTTGACAAACCAAAATCAGCAACCTTTGGATGAAAATTTTCGTCTAACAAGATGTTTTGGGGCTTGATGTCGCAATGTAAGATCCATTCCAAGCATTCCTCATGCAGATAAGCTAAGCCTCTTGCAGTTCCCAGAGCAATCTCATACCGCCTTTCCCAACTCAAAGAAGTCTTGGATAGCTTCTCTGCTAGTGATTTGTTTTCCATGTACTCTAACACCAACAACCTTTGCCTTCCTTGAGCACAATATCCCCAAATATCAATTAGGTTCATGTGGTAGAGTCTCCCTATGGTGCTTACCTCTGCTAAAAACTCTGCATCGCCTTGATCACTACCATCTACAAGCTTCTTGATTGCGGCAACTCTTCCATCTTCCAACTTACCTTTGTAAACAACTCCATACGATCCTCTCCCAATCTCTTCTCGGAAATTTTTAGTTGCCTTTTTTAACTCATCATGGGAAAACCTCTTGAAGCCAAATATGGCATCATAATCTTGTGTTACCTTGCTTGAGTCATGTTGACCCTTAAATAGAAAGTACCACACCATTAGAACACAAATTATTTCTGCAATTCCAATTCCAACAGCAAACCAAAGCAAGAATTTCAATAGCCCTCCATCCTTTGTCCGATAATCTCTTTGCAGCTGGATCGTTGAGTCACCTGCATCACAATAGAGCTTTGACTGATCTTCAGTTGTGCTATTTGGAGATAAAATAGAAGCACTGATATTCTTGGGAACTTTGAGATACAGAGTGCCATGAAAATAAGGTGCTTGATATCCATTGAGCAGAAGCACCTTAGGGTAACAGTCAAACGTGTTGTGTTCAAACTTGAACAAGAAAGCCTTGCAGTCTGGTGACTGTAAACAAAGGTTTCGGCAGCCATCCAACGTGTACTTAGATAGGCGCTTAAGATCATAGCCATAAAATTCTACATTAGAGAAACCAATGAAATCAACCTGGCTTATATTATTAGGAATTTCAAATTCTGGCTCACACCCATGCATCCAATTTGAATGATCTTTAAGCTTGAAACCTGGTAAACAAGTACATTTCCTTCCAAAGTAAGGTGAATACTTGCATAAGTTGTTAGGTCCACATAAACCATTCACATTACATTGCTTAATGAAAGCTTCCCATGTAACAAACCACTGACCATTGTCTTCTAAACTGTACATCCTCAAATTACCATCAAAATCAAGAGTTAGCCTTCTCTGAGGTCCCATTCCATAATCGGTGGCATTGAACTGCAGAGCATCAGATGATTGAAAATGACCATTAGAATCAAAATTAGCAACTCGACTATCATTGAACGTGGTCCTACCTGCCTCCCAGCTAACTTGGCCAATATCAGGCCAATAAACACTAGATATCCCCATTCTGTCATCGAAGAGTAGCCTTAAAACATTGTCATTATCAAAGAAAAGTTTGTAGAAACCACAAGAATAGTTTGTTTGGCTTCTATAGGAGATCAAGGTGAGCTCCCGAGTGAGATATTGGTTTGCAAGTAAAGTGTTGGTTGGAAATTTGAAGCTTTGCCAAAGGATGGCTTGTGATGAGTTTTTAAGAACAAGGTTACCCGAGTCAAGAAGCTGTAGAATTGAGCTTCCAAATGTGTTGGATGACCATACAGTGATTCGGCCAGCATCCATGAGTTTGAGATTGCCATCTTTCAAGAGCTTAAGCCTGGAAAATTTGCCATTCACTGGTTGATCTCGATTTGCCATCCAAACAACAGCTTTGTCAACAGAATTTTTGAACCAGATAGCAAAGCAAAATGCATTGTTACCAACAGGATAAAACCCTGCAGAGAAAACACTGTTTGGGGAAGTTAACATATCATTTGGATTCTCTACAGAAAGAGATGAACCCTTACTTAAAGAGTTTCCATTTGTACTAAGTATGGGGATAGGGGCAATGAGAAGGATTACAAAGATGATAATTAATGTTTTCATCATTGCTATGTTTGGTTGTTGTCTCATAGAAGGATATATGAAGGACATGGTAATGCATTATAGGCCAAATATATATAAGAGAAATTATAGTGTCATGAAAAAATAGATTAGACTAGAAACTAGGAAGTCAATCCCTTTGTCGGATAAAATTACCCAGCTTCTTCTGTATAGAATACTTTTCTCAACCTCCGTAATTAAGAATATGACATGAGTTTACAAAAGACTCCTTAAAATAGATGGGTCAATACTACTTCTTCCTCTTGCTAACCCAAAAAAAGTCTCATATTCTATGTTACTTGGACTCTGGTATTCATGTCCGACACAAGTACGTGTCTAAGTGTTTGACTCGGCTATTTTGTGAAAAACTTCTATGATTTTGAACTAAAATGAAGTGTCCAAGTGTCATACCTATGTCTGAGTGTCGAGGGTCCGACACGGGTAATTGAGGTAAAATGAAGAGTCTGAGTAACATAGCTCATATTAATCACAAACTTTTACTATTTAAGAATATGACTACTAATTCCGGACAACACCATTAACAAAATATAACTAAGGACCACCACACTTTTTACGATTCTAACAATAACAAATTCAAAGGCAATACAAACCCTAATTGTACAATATCTCAACTGATTACTCAGTATAAAACATATCAAATTTTCAGCTTATCACCCCTGATTTGTAATACCAGTTAACCTTATCATTTTTACCACAAACTTATAATTGATTTTAGACCATCTAAGAATCTTCAGACTTGAACCATTCAATAATTTCATCTTGCATTTATGTCTGATTAGCAAAGTTTTTTAATGTTCACAAGTTGAAGCACATATTCTTACTAAAACCCTGACATACGTAATCGCGAAAACATCCTAACAAAGATTTTTACAAGAGTATGACTTTGTGTGCTACAAAACGAGCATGAACCCCGAAATTTCTTTGGTACAACCTTGAATTTTCTTTGTGGAGTAGTCATTCTCATACACTAAAGTACTAAACACGTCAACGCATGTCATTTTTCTGCTGTAGGTAACTTCATATACTCCGTAGATCTTACTTTATACTTTCGTGGCAGAATTTGTTCTTAAGATCTTTGTCAACTGAGGTAAAACAAGTGAACCTGCGCACACAGCACACACACACGCACACAATTGTTTGGGCCATCAACTAAGATATATCACTATAGTGTGATCCTTATAGTCATAGGTGTAGAAAATAGGAGTAATAATAAGCTTTACTAGCCCATATGATAATCAATCAAAGGTAAGCTCAAAATTAAGTAATAGCTCAAATACCCTAAATATGCTATCTTTACTAAATGGTCATTCTATCTTTCAAAATAAATGAAAGATCAGATCGTTTGTATGACTGGCGTACAACAAAATTTTGTATATGATAGTATAGTATATTCAAACAATATAAGACGTCATTTTTTTTTCCAAATAGCTGAAGTGTTAAGCCTATATGTGGAGTAGCAGACCAAACTTAACATATTAGACTACTCACATGTATTGCTTTTTCACTTGACACATTTACTGAAATCAATGAAAAACAGAGTGACTTCATTTTAAAACACAAGTGATTGGGACCATATACAACATATGAAATATATACACATCAGAATTCAGAAATACAGTTTACACCTAAAAAAAAGGTAAAAAGCCAATGATTTTCCTGGCTCAAATTCACATAAATATTATGGCAGTAGAAGCAAAGAGATCATGCAAGTCAAAAGTGTAACAGAGATTATGTTCTCAAAGCATAAATTTAGTGAAATGTGAATGTGAATGACATAATTCTGAACCTCAAACTTGGATCCGTGAATTCTAAGGAAAAAAACAGCCTATAAGTTGTAGGTCATTCAACACTGTCAATGTCCCTCTATTTTATGTTTCTAAAGAATAAATAATTAATAACAAACAAATACCTCTTTGTCTCTCTATATAACTACGTACGTGCACCAATAGAATTCATACAAATAGGAGGAAAATAATAAAATTAATAATGAAAGAGAATTATTAGAGAGAAAACAAAATTATATTATTTGATTTTGGTACTGAATATTCACATGTCTAACACTCAAAAACAAATAATAGTAAGCTAGAATAAATCCCCCTTGGAAGCTTTTTACTTGTGCTTTCTCTTTTTTAACACAATCTAAACTCCAATTTCAAAGATGATCCGTGAACTAACTTTGTCCCTCTTTGTTTTTATTTCTTTTCTTGTTTCTTTGTTACTGTTTGAGCTGAGATGTATTAAAAGTAAGAATGTTAAATAATGTCAAAAACAATGATGAATGTTGTTCTCTTTAAAACAACTTCAGTTTCATTATAATCACAAACACTATGAATCTATGATGCTATAATGGTGGGTCATAAAAATAAATTGAGGGTTATACCTATCAATGAGAAAAATAATAATTGCAATAAATAGGCTGATTTGTAGAACTCCATTAAAAAAACAAACATACAGCATAACTTAGAAGTGTAGAGGTTAACTAGCTAGCTCAAATTAGGTGTAACAGATAACGCCAATGAAACAATTGTTATCTACCTCACTATTTTTTTTTTTTTTTTTTCTTTTGACGAGTACAACATTAAATTAAATCTAATGACTCATGTGTAGATTATGGGATTAACATCACCTTAAGTATATGTTAGCAAAATTTTACATTTTCTCTAATGACAAAGTATAGCTTTGTCTCTTATCAAGAATTGGGACAAAGTAGAAAAATAAACAACTTACAAAAGCGGAACGTACAAAACGTATTCATTAATTTGTAGGATCATAATTTGAGTACTCTTTTAAAGATCAAAATCAGTTCCATTTGGAAGGATTCCACAACATGTATTTATTTATACAAAATGCCAATTTTAATAAAAAATGAGCCCTCTTTGACTCTTTGTTTTCTCTTTAATTCTACCCAATGAAAACCTACAAATACCAGCCGCCGCATGAAATTTGATTTTCTCACCTCTACATACTTGCAACAAATTTATTTACACATAATTTTAAAAAAGTTTAAAGAAAATATTTCTTTGTACAAGTAGACCAAGTTCAAAATATAATACCAATTACCAAGTATGTTGATTAAAGGTTAGAGAGTACATTTTATTCAAACAAATGTGAAAATGTACATGAAAAGAGAAGAAAAATAAAAATAACAATGCTATTAAGATGAGAGAAGATTAATAATAATAATAAAAAAATAAAATAAAATAAAAAAATAAAAATAAACCAAAGATGTTTCAATTTATGGGAATGGTGCACTTATTTAAAAACGGTGGAATAAAACAAGTGATGCACGCCATTTATTCGAAAACAAAGAGAGTGGAGTCATTGTCAAAATAAAAAGTGTTGCAAGTATTCAAATAGTAGAACAAAAAAAAAAGTACTGCAAGAATTTTAAAACAGAGAAGGTATATTTACTGTTCCATTAATTAAGTATTGAAACTAGGGTTTAATTTGGGGAAGGTAACTGAAAATCACAAGATGATCAAGACATCTCTAGGAATAACAACTTTATGTCAATGTCTGCGTTTGAAGAAGGTAACAAGTGTGATGAATGCCACATGCATGTGAACTATCAAACAAAGGATTGCAATTGACCTCAAATCCAAAGAAAGGAAGCATGACATTCAACATATAGAATTGAGTTGGATTACTTTGGAACATTTGGTGTCCCTTTTCACATTAATTGGATGTAACTAGATTAACAATTCATAACTAACAACAAAGGAAGATACAACGGTGATAAATATACCTAAGGTGGGGTCCACTAGCTAGATTGAGGCCAGGCAACAATAATAATGATATGGAGAACATAATTAGTTAATTACCAACATTATGACGAAGTACAAAATTGAATAATTATGGTTTGGATGCTACCAAGTACCAGTAATAATTTTGGTTGTTATATTACAAAGAACTACATATAAATCATCTCTACATCTGAAATTATTTCATTATTAAAATTAGGGTCTGTTTTCATTTACTTAACTGAGCTGAATTAAATTGTTTATGAGAGAAGGAAATTAGGAATTGAAGTGACTGAACTGAAATTAAGCTGAAGAGAACATGCCCTTAGTGGGTTTGGGATGAATATAAGAGGTCATCTCTCATTATGTTTCAATTTTTTTTCCCGAGAAGAAGAAATTTTAAAATATTACTTATGTTGTCTTGAAAAGATTACATGCCATCAAGTAAATAAGGGGATAATAAGGTCTCAAAATTTCACTTGCCACTCCTAAATTTTCATTAACATTTTTTTTTTTCTGTCTTCATTAGCCACCCGTGTACAACCCGAGCCTACAAACCACCATGGGGGGATAGTGTGCCTACACCAAAATTCACTAACTTTAGCGAATTTCGTTGTTTCGTGTCATATGGTGCTTTTCCAAAATAAAGGCTAATCGAACCTAACCCGCAACTCAACACACGTAATAAAATATCATGTCATGCCTACACCGTGAACGTGTCATGTTTTTTTACGTGTTGTATTATCTCGTGTCTCGAGCCTGTCCAACCCAATGACATATCTAGCTAAAACCTCTACATAAAATTCTCAATTAAGTGATGCCAAATAGCTTTGGATTGGTGGTAGTGAGGTGATCATTAGTCATGAGAAAGGTAGAGGTCTCAAGTTCTAAGTTTATTAGATTACAAGCCTGGTCTTTGTGTCTTACTATTAAATGCCCAAATGCGTTTTAAACTCTTTTTTTTTAATCTCTCATACGAATACTTCTGATTCCACCATTGAGCAAAACATACGAAGGCTGAGAGGTTTTAGGTTCTAAGTTTATAGGCTTCACACTATAATTGAATGCACAAATGCATTATAAACTCACTTGTCTTTTACATTAGTCCTTCCTACGAAAAGATTTGGCTCCGCCAAAGAGCAAAACATACCAAAAAAAACATATGGCTCCACCATTGATCAAAACTAACAAAGGCTAAATACAGAAGGCACTCGGTAACATTTTAGACCTAGCATTGGATGATAGCCAAGAGTTGTGGATTATGCATCAATCCAAATTTTCTTAAGACTCATCATCTTCATCTTCAACTTGAACCACCCACAACACACCCCTAATAAGAAAGAGGATATAGTAGGAAATACAAACCTCATAAAATCCATATGATTTCTTTGGACCCAATGAAGGATGAAATAATGTCATTGTGTGTCTAGTGCATGCCTTTCAAGGCATATCATAATAAGGACATGATATCTTAAAAGCTTTTCCTTCAACAACCAATTCCCTAACCACAAGGAAACACATTTCACTTCCATCAACAGTTTTCCAATTAATAATAATACAAGCTCAGGAACAGAGTAAATAAAAGGCAACGCATTCCTCCAATCATCTCTCTTTAACACCCTCCCATTAAAGATCACGAGAGGGTCCCTAAAGTTCACGAGCATGTGATCCCACAAAAAGACGGCTCTCTAAGTCACATCTTCATATATTCCATTATTTCTTTTCTGGATTTTTACACTACATTATTCTTTTATGATGGTCATACATTCAATTTTTTTTTTTCAATGATTCTATCCGTGATACTCTACTTGGTAAAACTAGGATATGTTTTGTATTATAGGGTTCCTTGCTACCTAAATTGGGTAAATAACTAAATATAATAATACACACGCTACACAACAATGTGTGGGTGTTAACTAGCCTAACAATGTGTGGTCGTGTGGATGTTAACGAGTCTGATTGGTAAAATATATATACACTGTAGTATGTAATTGGTACCTAATTATTTGCAAATCATTATGCTTTATGGCTCCCTATAAACCAAAAAGAAAAATCATAATATATAGTTATGGACAATGACTCAATGAGAGATTATTGCCTTGTTGGGGGATGACCTGATTGCTACCTCCATGTTAAAATCTCTTGAGCTGCCAACCTCATAGTATTATACCATCATTTCTGCTTTATAGTATCAGTTTACAATTATAATATTGCAAAAAAAAAAAAAAAAAAAAAAAAAAAAAAAAAAACAATTATTATATTGCAATGTTTTCTTAGATTTACGCTTACATTAGCACCTTAATAAGTTAATAACTAACTTAGTAGAGAATTCAGATAATCAAATCTCAGAGGATCGGACTCAGATTTTATACCTCCTTAGCGCCCTACACTTAACTTTGACATCAAAATGTAATTCTCTTGCCTAATTTTATCAACAAGGACATAGGCAATCGCAAAAGACAATGATATAGACAAAACTCATTACCCATAATTCACAAAATAAGTGAGTTGGTGTCTTTTGCATTAACATGAGAGACTAAAAGTATAAAAATTTAACTTTCAATGCCAGGTAAAGAGGGAAAATATTCTTTCCACAATTTCTCACTGTAAAAAATAAACAAGTTGCAAACCTAAAGTTATGGCCCTATTTCAAGCATGTACTACCAACAGTTTTAGTAAAAGAACACTCAGTCCTGACTTGTGGATACAGGATGTTGCTTTTATGACCATAATGAGAGCAACAACAAACTATAGAGTGAATCATGAAAACTCTGAAAACTATTAACATGATCGAAATTAGACTAAATTACCAATCAAGAAGATATGAATAATATAAAGTATACAATACACGTAACAAATTACCAATCAAGAAGATATGAATAATCTAAAGTATACAATACACTTAAGAAAGGCTGCATCAACTAAAGCCTCAGTGTGGTTATCTAAATAGATAATGTATGAATGTGCAGTCGATAGTAGAGATGTGTACAACACAAATGCTCAAACTTTGTACGCACTTGCACATAATTCATTCTAATTGCTAGATATTCGAGTCTCAATAATTCGCAAGTGACAATATGATAAGTTGATAACTATCACAACCAAGACCTTGATGTCTAGAGATGAAAGTATGGGGAAGAAAACAAGCTTGCCAAGGCAAATTATCTGTCAGCTAGAAGTAGCAATCACTACTATATCAGGAGGCACGTAAGATTATAAGATTCTAAATCCTTTGTTTACTAGTCAATTTCTGGAGTAAAAAAATTGATAAATCAGGTCTATTATGTAATTGTGCAAGTTGTCGCATTTTTTCTTGCTTGATACCAAAACTCAACATGCTTGCAGTTAGAACTAATGAATTTTTTAAAATATGTTTTAATAATTATTATAAAATATGCACCTAAAGTCTGCACCTGACATAATATGCTGTGCCCCGATCTAAAATATAGAGATCTTCTACTAATGCCCTTGTTTAAAATAAAATTATAAAAAATTTGTAATTCTTACTCATGTCATCTCTATGGTAACAATAATTGATGGTAATGAATTATTATTCATAATTTCACACTGGCATTCACACTCATGCAGTTCCTTTACAGATACTAATTGACTGTGTAATCCCACAACGTACGCACATAAAGACGGAAGAGGTAATCTTTGAAACTACGGAGTAATATTGCCTACATGTGATTGGAAGCTCTAGGGACGTACAAACAATGCACAAAAAGGTGTCAATACACAGTTGATCTACTGACTACTGGTGGAGAGGTGGTTGAGTTCATCATATGTCCCCTAACCCTGGCATACGTTTGATAAGTCTCAGCTTTTATGTTAAACTTTCAAATAACTCCCAAGTCCCAATATCCGGGATCCTCGACCTTCTAATATGTATGGACATTCGACACTTCATTTTCATTTTGGATCAAAAAAACATGAACATAGTTCATACTAATAGCTGAGTACAACAATTGGACCCCACACACCAAAACCGAGTTTGTGTAATATTATAGCTCTACTCAACTACTTCGTATCAATAAAGGTGGCCAAAGTGGTTTGATTTTTATACTGGGGGGCCTTAATGACTCACTTTGGTGGTTTATTTAGGGGATGCCTTAATTTTTGTTGGGGTTGCTATATTGTACTAAAGCTTTTCTGAAATTTTCCGGAATTACTGATTTGAGTTTTTCTAATTTTGAATTTGTAGCTTGAAAACCTGGCTTCTGTGATTCAGTCATTAAGAAACATTAAGAATGGTCTTCAACAGCTGCTATTCAGCAACTTACTCCAAAATGATGATTAATTGATTATAACATATTAATAGCACATAGTCCATATGACATCACTGACATTCTGAAAAGTGAAATATTTGTTTTATGCATTGCGTTCTCCACTCTCCACAGTACTACAAAAATAGAGCATTCTCTGTCATAACAAACCAGGTAAAGCTCAAAACAATGGGCTATTTTGGCTGCTGTGTAACAGTATTTTTAAATTATGGAACTATTCTGATCCAAGCGCTGTAATTACTATGTGTAGAACAGGTTTTGCCAAGATCAGACAGTAGCTGATGTTAATCAAAGTCATAAATTGTACAACTAATAGCATATTTTCAGCTAAATCCCTTTGACACGCACTGAAACATCTGAGTAGCTAAAGGAAGGGAAATCAGCCTGTAGTTCTAATTAGTGTTGAACACAAACTATCCATCTCGCTAAACTATAATCAACACTTAAATGTTTTATCTTTATTTAAGCTTAAAATCGCACTTAAAATAGTCTGCATTATCGTTTAGATATAATTAAATGAAATACTTGATATAACTATCTAATCAACATGCTAGCAAATTACACTACTAATTGAACCTACCACCTGTGAAAGCTGCTAATTCAGTACTAATTATCTCTTCCAATAATATGAGCTAAAACCCTTAATGTATCGTTAATAAAGTTCTCCGTCTAACATTTTAAACGTTCTTGAGGAGGTTCCATAGGAATTAATCTTGAGAAAATTGTTACTAAATCATGCAAATTATAAGAAAATACCAAAGCTTAAAGAGTATTAAAAACTTGACTTACAGATACTCTGGCCCCGTATTTGCTGTTGGTTGAGAAGACAAAGTACATAAACTCTTGCCCGTGAATGTTGCATGTGATCAATAGAGAGCTGTTACAATCAGAGCCCTTGAAAACTTATAGCCATATGATGATATCCAGTCACGTGCACTCATTGGCATTTAAAACCACTAGAAAAGTGGGAAAATATATCCTAAATCATGGAAATAAAAAATAACAGGGGAGATTAAGAATTTGGGGCAGCATCTAACTTTACATTAAAAAATATTGTGATAAATCAATCAAGATACTGCGGCGTATTATGCGTGCATAATCATTTTCATTATGAAATAGAGAAGATGAAAACACATGAAGAAATGTTGAAGCAAGACGAGCATACTTAACAAGATAATCAAAATAGTAAAAATGCTAACACATATCAAACAATACTCTTTGCCCCATAATAATTTTATATTAATGTAATGTCGCATCTCAATGATAATTGTATTGTACATAAAATTGGAAACAAGGCCAATATGTTAACCTGTAATCAATATCAAATTTAATAAACATTTCATGATCATTATGCTAACATAGAAGATTTCACGAGAATAATGCTAATGCAAAGTGCTTTGCCTAGCTGAGATTTGTATAAAATCAAGGAGTATTATATTAGAATTTAGAAATCAGTATCAAGTATCAACAACTGGATGATTCACATGCAAACAAGAAAGCGACACATGTCAAGCATTTGAGGGCCATTACAAAATTATCCCAAAAAAATTTTAAAATAAATAATTAAATTTATGAAGAATGATGATGAAAAAGCTAGTAGCTTTGAAGAATTGAGGAGAGGAATAAAACAAATATGTCTTGCCTTATGGAAAGATTGGCTCGTGTATGCATAGTCTTCTGTTGTTATAAAATTCCCCAGTTATAAAAACCACAACCACCTCTGCTTCTAGTTATCAGAAGAAACACCTGCTCTGTGTCTCTCTCTCTCTCTTCTCCCCATCCCTCCTCCCATACAGCCTCTTCTTTCTCTGTCTCTCTCCTCCCCATTATTTGTGCTATAAAATCACAAAAATGAGTAGTTTAGACTTCAAAAATCTCACATTAATGCTACTCACTGTTATACTCCTTTGGTCTACAAATTTTGATATATGCAATGCTAGAAGAGACAGACATTGGAGACATAGTAGACCTCTTTCAGCCTCGTTACTAAAGAAAAAAAGTAAAAGTCATGGATATCACAGCCCCAATCACCACCACAGCAGTAAACCAAAATCAAAACCGCATTCTCCACCAAAGCCGAGTCCGGGAAAAGATACACCGTCACCATTGCCTCCGCCAGTTCACAAAGCTCCATACCATAAAGGGTCGCCTCCTAAAACTAAGGCCCCACCAAATCCTACACCAATAGTGGAAGTTCCGTCACCTGAACCAGAGACAGGTTCCAGCATTTTCAGTGTGCTAAATTATGGAGCAAAGGGTGATGGTACTACTGATGACACTAAGGTAAAATTTTAAACTCCACAATAACTCACTTTGTTTAGATTTTAGCCACTCAGCATAACAACTCTGTCCAAATGGGAGTACTTGAAAGATAAATTTAAAATAAACAGCTAGAACAGGGAAACACGAGAAACTTCAATGACAAAGTGAGCTATTTTTAGGGAAAAACTCTAAAGACAATGACAATTTGGAGCAGAGCACATACGACTAGGTGTCTAGGTTAGTTACACTTAAAAAAAAAATAGTGAATAATGCAGATAAACAAAATCGTATTGGTTTTTGTATACAGGGACTCCTGAAGAGCTGAACTAGATTCAGTTTCAACACTTCAGTGGGCAGAACACAATGTCTGTTCTGTTTTCCTAAAAGCTGTCCATAACAGGGAATTTTAACAATTTTCATTAAAAAAAATCAATTATAATTATTTTTTCATGTAAAATGTATTTTCGGTGCAAATTTATCCCTGTTTGTATCACTATTGCCTTCACATTGCCTTAATGCACAATATAGAATGCCTAATCTAGGTAAAACAGAGTATCATTTATATGTTATATTAGAAATAATGATGATTGATATCACTTTGTAAATATAATCAATACAGAATATAAGTTCAATGGTTAAAATAAAAAGTAAAAAATGACAAATAAATATATCTCCAAAAAAAAATGCATAGATAACTTTACCTCCATAATTACAATAATTTTGTTGCTAAGCCTAAGACCCTTCATAGGAGCCTATTACCCCTGCTTCTCCAAAAATGCATCACTTTTGACTTTTTACTATATATATATTCCAACTTTGATCATGTTTAGTTACATAAAATCATAAATGTCATAGTTTTATATGTTGTTAGGATATTCACAATGCATATTTTCAAAAAAAAATATCAAAATTTTATAATTTTTACTACTCCGTGTATTATGTAATATTTACACCTATACATGGGTTAAATAAAGTCAAAATTGATGCATCTATTGAGATTAGGAAGTATTAACTATAGCAAACAAAAACTTAAGTGCAGTTTAGTGAGGTAGTTGATTAAGTTTACTGCAAAACAGTCAGTCATGTTCCTCGAAAATCGTGAAAACTATAGGTCACTCAGCTTTTTGGGGGTGGAGAGGAGAGGAAGGCCAAGGAAAAAAGGACAAGGTTAATAAAGTAAGGGAAAAAATTTCTAGTTACGGCAGTTAGGCTATAGATTCCAGCAATAATTATATGCGCAAATGCACAAACTGCCACACGAGAAGCAACCATAAAGTTTTATGTTTAAAGAAATATTTTACGGATACACTGAATGTATTAATGCTTACTTGTGTATGTTCTGTTATTGTGCATTGCAGGCATTCGAAGCTGCGTGGGCAGCGGCTTGTAAAGTTCAATCATCAACGATGTTGATTCCATCAGGATATCAGTTCCTTGTGGGACCCATTTCATTCTCTGGTCCTTACTGCCAACGAAACATTATATTTCAGGTAATCACTAACAACTTAACAATGTTCTCTTTTTTATTTTAATTCGTTGGCGAGGTATTGCACTATTGCAGGTTATGACGAATGTATAAGCAACACTATAGAACAGACACTTAAGTGTAAAGTTTGAAGTAATAATCCGTAGGAGTTAACGAGTTGTACTAACCTGGCTTCTTAAAAAATGCTCCAGCTTGACGGGACTATCATTGCTCCAACAAGTCCTAATGCTTGGAAAGCTAATCTGATGTGGTGGATGGACTTCACCAAGCTGGTAGGACTTACCATACAGGGGAAGGGCGTAATCGATGGAAGTGGCTCTGTTTGGTGGACTGACGCTCCATATGATGATCCAGAAAAAGATCATGAATTGCAAATTATAAACCCATTAAATGACACGGTCTTAAAAAGGCCCCCAATGCCGGTAATTATATAGACTCTTTCACTCTCTGCCCAACCATGTTTATAGTCCATTAAAACTGACTATATATGCCAACCTTGTTGTAGGAGAGAAATGAGCTCAGTGGAAAAATGCCTAGTAACAAGCCAACGGTAATTGACCAAATTTTAAACTTCGTATTTCTAAGTACTTTATATATAATGATAATTCTGCAATTCACGATCACCAGATTCTCCTAACTCCATCTCTCATGTTGCACAGGCACTAAGATTTTATGGCAGCATTAATGTGACAGTCACAGGGATCAGAATTCAGAACAGTCCTCAATGTCATCTGAAGTTCGACAATTGCGATGGAGTCTTGGTTTATTCTTTTAGTGTCTCGTCACCAGGTGACAGTCCTAATACTGATGGAATCCACCTCCAAAATTCCAAAGATGTGCTCATTCACTCTAGCAGCCTTGCCTGTGGTAAATTTACTATTCTGGATCAATAGTAGCTCCATCACAACTATTTACTATTACTAGCCAAAATTTGATCAAGAAAACTAAACCTATTAATTATAGAGAACTTAGCATGAAGAAAATCAGCAAATGGGATACATGGGGTTAAGTCTGAGAGTTACCTCCAAATTACCAACCTGGCAATGGAGTTCAACCATTAGTCCATTGTCACCTAGCAAGTGCCATCTTCCATATAAAATATGTTCTAGCCTTCTGGGGCTACAACCACCTACAGCCATGTATCAAAAAACAATTGTCACTACTCACCACCACTACATCCATAGGGATAGGATGCCAATGAATACAGGACCACAACAACAAACCCACCAAAAAAAAAAAGATGTCATCTGCTAAAACATTATAATTGGTCCTTCTGCCCAACCGAAGTCCATGAACACATTGCCATAAAAGTTTTAGATAGCTCAAACAAGAAAATTAATTCTAGTTACTCTAAAACTAAATATGAAACAGGTTCACGTGGTAAATTGGCTGTATCTAACGGCGAACAACTGAATGCAGGTGATGATTGTATATCCATACAAACAGGATGTTCGAATGTATACATCCACAGTGTAAATTGTGGACCTGGACATGGTATTAGTATTGGAAGTCTTGGAAAATTTAACACTAAAGCCTGTGTCTCAAATGTCACTGTCCGAGACGTAAACATACAAGGCACAATGACTGGAGTTCGCATAAAGACATGGCAGGTAAAATTACATTTACACAATTGTTGAGTAATTTTGTACTAATTACTAAAGGACTTGTACTCTTAAATTTCGGAGACAACCAGCTTTGAAAAAGTTAAATCCAATTTAATCAACAAAAATCAACTTTCAATAATAATCAAGTGAAGAGAACAGGGCTTCTCAAACAAGGCTCAAGACTCAAAAATGGAAAAGAAAGACTATCAACATATGCAAAGAAAATTAATCTATATGCCTCTGGCTGCTGTATTTTGCAGGGTGGTTCGGGATCTGTGCAAGGCGTATCATTTTCAAACATTCAAGTTAGTGAAGTTCAGCTTCCAATTGTAATCGACCAATATTATTGTGACAAAAGCACATGCAAGAATCAAACAACAGCGGTTGCTGTATCAGGTGTCACATATCAAAATATAAAAGGCACATACACAGTAAAGCCTGTACATTTGGCATGCAGTGATGAGCTACCATGCACAGATATATCATTAAATACCATACAATTAAAGCCACTAAAAACACGTTATCACTTGTACGATCCATACTGCTGGCAATCGTTTGGTGAGCTTATGGCTCCGATTGTCCCTCCACTTGGTTGTTTACAAATAGGAAAGCCATTGAAGAATAGGGTTCAGACTGATTATGATATATGTTAAGGACATCATAGCTGCTCTTAAAGTTTTCCAATTTTCCTTTTGTGGTCGGTCAGATGATTGTTTGTTCTGACCCTTTTCACACTATTGGCTAGATAGCTGAAGAGTATATAACTATATAGATTAAATTTAGTAGGTTAGAACCCTACTTAGTAGGGCTATATCAGTTACATTCCAGTGTGATTATAACTTACCAGGAATTGTCATTTTATTTGGGCATTATCCCAGTGTAAGATATTACATAAAGCTTGATATAGATGTTTTATAAATAATACAAAAGACTAGTAAATATCTGCCTACACTTTTTGTGAGCTTCACTGTGTTCAGTGAGATGAAAGCAACAATGATACAGAATAGAAGTATCAACAGTTATGTATCTTCAAAATACGACAAATTTTCAAAATTCAGCACGAGGAAAGCACTTCCACGGAAATGCAAGTACAACAAGCAACATTCTATGACTTTCATGATCCTTAAGAGTACAAAAGCATATAAGATAACTTTTCGATTTCCAGCAATACTAGTTGTATTCTTTTTCAGTCCCTAACATATCTGCAGTTCGACAAGATAAACCAAAATTCAGAGTTTTTGATGTACTCCAAAGCACAAAAGACAACAAAATTATAATCTATATATTCTGTCATAAGATGGATCAGCAAACAATAGACAATATATCTTCTTTCATTTAGATCATCCACAGAGATGTAACCATATCTGAAGTGTTATCTCCAGTCAAAACTCCTGAATGCACTAGTTTGTTTGGGTTCTATCCAAAACTCCCTGAAGGCTATGCAGTCTTAACTGAAAATGAAGAGTCCTGACACTTCCAAAATGTTTTCACCAAGATGGTCCAAAGTTAAGTTTATTCAAGTGTGGGCTCCACGGCTCCACCTATAAAAATCCTGACAGTTAAAAGTCTTGAAAGACTCTGAACAGCTTGTTCCTCATCCAGTCATCCATGATAGCTACTCAGCTGCTCACTAAGTTAATAGACAACAAAAAATATAAGAGCTCCAGGAATTGAAGAGTTTCTCACAAACTAATCCACTTCCTTTCTAACAGAACTTTACAATACTTCACCGCCACTTCTCAGTGGCAATGAAAAGTGTGCTTTATACTCACTTAGGCTCATTAGGATAAGGAGTCATGTAGTTTAGATCATTTTAAATTGCATTCAGGGCATATTTGCATGCTTTTTATTTGCTTTGGTTTTCCTTGTATTTGATTCTTGGAGAAAATTTTCCTCCTCGTGTAGATTCAAGCTATAAGAAGTCATGCATTGGAGAAATTTGGAGGGTTAAAAAAGTCAAATTGGAAGAGGAAAAAGAAATGGAGCTCATGGGACTTACCTCACCATCATCATCTCATCATCAAAGTAGGAGGAAATAAGAGAAGAGAACCATCAGCTCATACCTTCCCATATGCAATCTAAATAAACAAATGAAAATCCCTTAGCCTAAGGGAAGCCAAGAAGAGATGACTAAGAGCAAAATGACCCTTCCGAGAGCCATTTTGGAAAAATAGAGCCAACAATAAAGATAACAACCATTTTCAGAGGAGTTGGTTGGCTTAGAAGAAATCACTAAGCTCAAAACAGTTGTTTCTCATGAAAAAGATTGTTTCATCCTGCTTCTTCTTCAACAGCTACTTTATGTTTTTGGGGATTCTCCCCCTCCCCTATAAATACCGTTGTGTACCCTAGGGTTTAAGGAGAGCCTCTTTAGACATTTTTTACTGGTGTATTTTAGGCTAACACAAGTCACCTCAAGTAGTTTAGTTTTAGTTTCTATTTTCATTTTTCTTAAAATACGTATGTTTCTTTTCTTAATCTTCAAGCACTTCAACCTTTTGTATTTCTAATCTTTTGGAGCCTTGATGTTTTCTTCATCAAATCTTTCCAAGAAGATTATAAATATACAATTATAACTTTTGATTTTTCCAGTGTTCACATTTATTATCAAAATTATACAATTAAATCTTTTGCTTTTCCATTGTTCACATTTATTTAGTTCATCTAAATTTTAGAAATCTTTACCTTTTTTGGCATTGGTTTTGGGGTATAAGGTATGGTATGTTGGGCAAGAAACGAGCCACAGAACAAGGAATGGTGGAGCTAGGAACGGGGTTGGTGTGGTTCTCGATGAGAGGTTGGCAAAAGAGGTGATCGAGGTCTATCGGAAGAACGATAGGTTGATAAGGCTGAAGTTGCTATGTGGCAAGGAGATTGTGAATGTTATCAGTGCTTATGCTCCCCAAGTGGGTTTAGATGCAGAAGAGAAACGACAATTTTGGGAGGACCTAGACGAGGTGGTGCAGGGTGTCCACCACTCAGAGAAGTTATATATTGGAGGGGATCTAAATGGGCACGTTGGGGCGAGCCGAGATGGCTATGAGAGTGTCCATGGAGGCTTTGGGTATGGGCAGAGGGACGCCGGTGGTGAAGCTATTATGGATTTTGCCCAATCATATGATTTAATTTTGGCTAATACTTGGTTTAAGAAGAGGGATTCACACTTGATAACTTTTCGGAATGGAGCAAATGCAACTCAAATAGACTTCCTGCTCACAAGGAGCATAGATAGACAAAGTTGCATAAACTGTAAGGTTATCCCAGGGGAGAGTGTGGTCACCCAACACCGGCTATTGGTAATGACTATTCGTCTGAAAGAGAAGGCGAAGAAAAAAGTTAGACAAGAAGAACCAAGGATAAGATGGTGGACCCTAAGGGATGCAAAAGCTAAGGTTTTTACAGAAAAGGTAATTGAAGAAGCGGATTGGGATGGAGAGGTGGCTCCGGACATGACTTGGTTACGAATGAAGAACTGTTTCCTAAGAGTGGCCAAAGAGGTCTTAGGGGAAGTAAGGGGAAGAACTTCGGTACAGAGAGATACTTCGTGGTGGAATGAAGAGGTGAAAGCAGTAATTAAGCAAAAAAGGGAATGCTATCAAGCCTTAGGAAAATGTAGGAGTGATGAAACCTTTGCAGCGTATAAGGAGGCTAAGAGCAAGGCAAAGGCAGCTGTTCGCCAAGCAAAAGAAAAGGCATATCAGGAGGTTTATGAAAAGCTTGATTCCAAGGAGGGAGAAAGGATCATTTATAAGATGGCAAAGAAAAGACAAGAGGCAAGGAAGGATATTGGCATGGTGAAGTGTGTCAAAGATAAGAACCAAATGGTCCTAGTGCAAGAGGAGGGCATCAAGGACAGGTGGAAGGGGTAATTCGATGAATTATTTAATGGAAGTAATGGAGTTGTGATAGGAGATACCTCTATGAGTGATGAAGAAATCAACATGGAGTATGTGCGAAGGATTAGGAGAGTAGAGGTGGAGATTGCACTGAGGAAGATGAAACCTAAGAAGGCGGTTGGCCCTGATGGGGTACCGATAGAGGTGTGGAGGTGTTTGGGTAAGATTGGTATTGATTGGTTAACAAACCTTTTCAACAAGATATGGACGGCTACAAGGATCCCACAAGATTGGAGGAAGAGCACCTTGGTCCCGGTTTATAAAAACAAAGGAGACGCTCAAGATTGTTCTAACTATCGAGGAATTAAGCTTATGAGCCATACTATGAAGTTGTGGGAAAGGGTGATTGAACAAAGGTTGAGGGCATGCACAAGCATTTCAGATAACCAATTTGGTTTTATGCCTGGGAGATCTACTATGGAGGCAATCCATTTGATAAGACAAATGATGGAGTTTTATAGGGTAAAGAAGAAAGATCTTCATATGGTCTTTATTGATTTAGAGAAGGCATATGACAAGGTGCCAAGAGAGATACTTTGGTGGGCAATGTTGAAGAAAGGTATCCCACGAAGGTATGTAGACCTAGTTAAGGATATGTATCGGGATGTGTCAACAAATGTGAGGACATGCGGAGGGTTGACAAAAGATTTCCCTATTACAATCGGATTGCATCAAGGGTCTGCATTAAGCCCTTTTCTTTTTGCAACGGTTCTAGATGAATTAACTAGACCAATTCAAGATGAGGTTCCATGGTGTATGCTGTTCGCAGATGATATCGTTTTGGTGGATGAGACTAAGGATGGGGTTAATGTCAAGTTGGAGCAATGGAGGCAAAGGTTGGAATCTAGAGGGTTTAAGCTAAGTCGGAGTAAGACTGAATATTTGGTATGTCGTTTTGGCACTCAGAGGGGGACACGCAATGAAGTGGTGAGTTTGGATGGAAAGGATTTGACCATGAGTGAATGTTTTAAGTACCTAGGGTCGATCATCCAGAAGAATGGTGACATTGATCAAGACGTGACCCACAGGATTAAGTCAGGGTGGCTTAAATGGAGAGCGGCCACGGGAGTGTTATGCGACCGCAGCATTCCCTTAAAGTTGAAGGGAAAATTCTACAGGACTGCCATACGACCAGTGTTGCTCTATGGTACAGAATGTTGGGCTTCTAAGAAAGAGCATATTAAAAAGATGGAGGTTACGGAAATGCGCATGTTAAGGTGGATGTGTGGAAACACTTTAAGAGATAGAATCAGAAATGAGGTTATTCGCAAGAAAGTAGGTGTGGCGGGCATTGTAGATAAACTAAGGGAAAATCGTCTGCGTTGGTTTGGACATGTAAGACGGAGACCCGAGGGTGCACCGGTGCGAAGAGTGGAAGAGTGGGACCATGGAGGGATTAAACGAGGAAGAGGGAGACCAAAGATGACTTGGTTGGAAGGAGTGAGGAAGGATATGAAGTGCATGGATTTACGTGAGGATGAAGTTTTGGATCGTAAGGGATGGAGGAGAAAGATTTATGTTGATGACTACACGGAATAATCAAATTTGGTTCATGTTAGCCGACCCCACTTTTGGGATTAAGGCTTTGATTGATTGATTGATTGATTGATTTACCTTTTTTGGCATTATATTCATCTTTTAGTTTGAAGTTCTTTTCCCAACATAGTATTCCATATGTCAATTTATGCAATCTCATGCCAAGTTAAATAGTTTTCTTACATTATGTATGAGTAGTTCTCTTGGTCTAGGATTTGGATGAACCCCTCATAAGGTTATGATGGTCATGCTTAGTTGATTTCTTGTTTAGCATTATCCTTGCTTTGTGACTAGGTATGTTGAGATTGTGCCTTTATACTTCTTTTGTTGTATGTTTAAGGTTTCCTAATTGATCTATGTCAAGTCTACATTGCTATGAGAAGATCTAAACACGTCAAACAGTAATCTAAAAGAAAAATCTAAAATCAGCATGATTAAGAAGTGCTCAAATTTGTAAACTACCCCAGTACATGAAAATCATGCCTAGTCAAGGTAAAATCATTTATATAATCATACACCAAAACAAACTGAAAAAGTGGGACCTAAAATGAGAAAATCATTACAATGACTATACTCATGCAAAGACTTCCATAAATTCTCTCGGTACAAGCATTCATGAATAACCCCATACATTATACGCAACTACATCTATATATTATACTAAAAGACAAGCGCCTCAATGTGAGGATGACAAATGTCACTCTCTCATTGGCTTATCTCATGTATATAATATATCTATATAATTACTGTTTACATATTCAAGCATATTTATTTTTGTTAAACTTCAAACAATAAAAGCAAGTTTCTATACATGCATAAGATTTTCATGATTTCCTAACATAAATATTGATTTAATTTTTTTTATAATAAATATATACTTTCCAATACTACAAATAATCCATAAAGTCTTTCCAATCTTTATTTATAGTCAAGTTAAAGAATAATAACTAATTTGAAGCAATATGATTAAAGTGGCATAATTAAGGAAACAACTATTTCGTATTTTGAAAGGCTAATATTTTTTTTTATGAAAATTAAATAAAATCGATAGAATTTAGTTTGACGTCAATTATGAAATCAATACAAACATTTAAAAAAAAAATCAGATGTACAATAAATATTGTGCACCTATTATAAAAGCTACCCTGTAATGAATGAAAGTTATTTATGCTTTATTGATAAAAGTTACCCAAAATAGTCTAGAAGTTATCCTAAATTCAATTCAAGTAATCGGATGAATACAAAAGTTTTTGATAAAGATACAAAATAGTGTAAAAATTACTTTTATCGTTTGTTGTACTCCTTGACAAATACTGAATGCTTAGCCGAAATATTGTCTTAGAAAAAAAATACATAATCTTGAACATAAATTAAATTTTAATCGGCCTTTCATTTTCTATACAATGTCTATTACAATGACCTTTTGTTTTTCTTGCATAAAAAAAAAAAAAAAAAAAAAAAAAAAAAAAAAAAAAAAACTGAACCATTAACCTATCTAAACAAGAAGAATAAAAGTTAAATTGAATTAGACATTTGACGGAAAAGGGACAGATATAAAATGTATTGTAACTATTACTCATGTTTAAAATTGTAATATTCGTAATAACAATGCTATTACTTATGATTTTTTTTTTTTAAAAAAAAATAACATTTTAATTTAAAAATCGTGCATTGCTCATGTACTATACTAGATATACAACAATCATGTGCAATAATTTATGTTGTTTTATACATAATAATACTTTTAACTATAATAGTATGCGTATATAATATAATATTTTTTATAATATAAAAAAGTATATGTATATAATATAATATTTTATAACACGTGTCCTCCATACCAAGTGTAGTCTCAATCACCACTACACCAATTGGTTGTTGGTGTAGTGGTGACTGAGACTACACTAGGTAGGGAGGACCTGTGTTCGCTCCCCTGCAACAACAATCGGAAGAGGAATGGAACCTAATAACCTAGAATTGATCCTCAAATCTGGATTAGCCCAAAGGGTGAACCGGATAGAATACCCAAAACTCAATGCTTATATGACGGGAATTAACTTATCCTTTATCTATCTTATACAAAACTCCAAAGTCTAATTTTTTTTTCAAATTATAATAATAACAATTGTAAATTTTTGTTAATATGAAAGATATAAACCTATCAAAATGTATATATAGTTAAATTTTTTAATAACTTATATCGAATGCGTAGTGTTATTAAAATTATTTGCATGTAATCATTAAATGTGTTGGATGTTGTGTAGCTGTGCAATGTCCAAAACTTTAGTTGAGCGACTTTGATTATTTTTCAATTAATAAAATAACATTATAAAAAATTAAAAGAAATTCAAATAACATAAAATACTATTCAAATAACGTTCCTTTAATTTTTTTTTTTATTGACCATTAGTAACCAAGTCCTTTAATAGTAAATGAATTACCTTTGTTTTTATTTTATTTTCCCTACGGGTTTAATAATTTGATTTATAAACCGTGCATCGCACGGGCACTATGCTAGTTGATGAATATTTTACTACTCTTTTGAATTTATCCTGACTTCTGTTTTGGGTAAAAAGTTTGGAGAGCATGACATCAGGTATTCTAGTTTCCTAGTTAAGGGCACAAATAAAGCAACAGACAGACAGGTCCCGCCAAAATGGGATCTTTAGAGGGATCTTTAGAGCGAAAGGAGTGGATATATCACCCGTCTTGAACACAGAAAAAATCCATACAATGGCTCTGTGCATTACTTCATTATTATTATATCAGTTATCAACAAAACAGCTGAAATTAACTTATCAATTAGCTCATACGTTATCATGTCAGCTAAATGCCTAAGTTAATAATGCAGTTTAATTCATACAAGGGTTACCATAAAGCTTTCAAAATGTGGCACTACCATTCCGAGACTTTAGAACAACATTAACACCAAATCTATCCTCCCCAATATTGTAAATGAAACCATGTGCACATGAAGTTGTACCTGTTCCTCCTTTATCACTGAACAATATCGTTTGAGAAAGGACAGTGGCAGTGAATGATAGCCCTCAACTCCAAACACAGTCAAATGTGTTCCACCTAATCCTGCAAGCATAACATAGATGCAAAGATTAACAAATGACAGTCCGCTGTAACCAAGTGTAGGCAATCAGGCTTCCTAGTTGAATCTAATTGTGTATACCTTTCAACAGAAGCAGATTCTCCCTTTGCTTTCTGAATTTCATCGATGTTACTCCATGTTGCCCTAATCTTGTTCAAATTAGAGCTTTAACCCAGCAGTCTTTGACATCGAGACCTTCTGAGGTATGCCATTGTGCTGAGCTGCATTGCTACTGCAAATAGTAAGGACTTGGTTAGTTCAAGCACTGATCATTAAAGCAGTACATTATCAGAAACAATCATACAGAAAAACACTTCATCAATCTTAACCACAGCAAGATACATACAGAGGGACTGAAAAATGAAAGATGATGCATGTATGTTCAAGGAATCAATGCAAATTGCTGACTTTTCTTAGTCTCGTTAAAAATTTTGCCATTTCCACACTAAATTTGAGAGTCTACGAGGATGAAAATCATGTCATTTAATTCTGATGTAATCAATCATTTCACATCGCCGGCAAGTGGTAGAAAGTTGAATTACCATGCAATAGTTTTCTGATTGTTCTCCCTATAATTCAATCAAACTCATGTGATTTTATATTTAATTTTCTGAAGATATCTATTCCTAAGTAATACGAAATACTTCTCTTGGCTGTCCTTTTTTTTTCTCTGGGTTCTTTTGCAGCCTATCATGATTCGGGATCAAAATTGTGACTTAATAATGATTAGTGATTGCCGTGTAATCAACACGAGTTTAGCACTTACAACACAGATAAATGACTGATTCATTAAATTATTCTTCTATTTCAGATAGGGGAGTCTTAACAGTAATACAATGAATCGACCACAGTAATACACTTCAATGGGTGACCATTTCCAATTTTCTATCTCATAACAATCATTACTCCTAATCCTCAGGAAGTCCACATTCGCAACAGCAAAACCACAGCAAATTTCATAATAATCAATCCTCGCTAAGAAATCCCTAATTTACCATAAAATTGGGAAAAAAAATTAACCAATCTTTTCATCAATAGCTCATCACCAAAACAATCCAACAATCACACCAACTCAATTAACAATCAACTCACTAAATACTAATTCACACAATTACCTCAATCAATCACTGGTTTTATAAACCAAAACCAAGCCCTAATTCTTAAACAAGTTCAGTGTTCGTAATTATTAACAAATCAATCAAAAAATTGAACCAAATAAATACTAAGTAACTTACTAAATCATCCAATTATCACAAAAATTCACATCAAACCCTAGACAATCCCGTTATCACGAAACATTGAATTTAGCATGATTCAGAAGCTCTTCAACAACGAAAAATTAGGGGAAAAGATTAAAGAATGAGTACCGACAGAAAATTGACGCCAATTTATCAACCTTAATCCGATTTTCCGATTTCTGAATTCGTCGAAAGTTGCTGTTGATTGATTTTCGCTGTGTTGTTCAACTTTGGAGGGAGAGTTCGATTTTCGCGCGCGTTTTTTTGAAAACATTAACATTTATATACGTTCGTTTATTTCTAAGGTTCTACTTCAACTTATGAATTTATGATTTATGAACTTGTGAGCTTATTGTGAGATCCATTAATGTAATAGGAAATATTTGGCAATCTTACAAGTTATAAATTCAACAAATTTGGGTAACATTATAAGGAATTTCTTTAGCGGACGCAGAAATAAACACACTGAAAGTATGACTTTCTAATAAAAAGAAATTGGTGGATAATATTTTTTTTGTTATTTACATTAAACGCGAATTTGTAGTGATAGGATATGATTTTAGTTGATTTCATATGTTATTTTAGATCCTTCATAGGGGTTGTTCACTTAGCTTAATTTCAATTCAGTTCAGTTCAGTTCAACTCCGAATTTCCTTCTCTAATCATTTCAGCTCTATTCAGTTCAGTTTAATTCAATTCAGTTCAGCTCAATTCAGTAAATGTGAACAGGTCCCTAGTTAACTTGGTATTAACAATCACTTGTATATTTGAACCAAGGTTTGTACCATAATTTACAATATTCTCTGTAATGTGTCGTGTTGTGTCATTCTTGTATTTGTGTTCAAAGTTAAATGGGTTGGAGAATCTCAATTCTAACCTAACTCATTTAATCAACGTGAAATGTCATGTAAACATGTGTTAACTAAACATGTAGGAAACTTTTAACACTAACCCGCTTTTTTCATGCTTAGTTCGTGTTGCGTTGATATGTCATAAGTAAAAGTGTTAGCCCCATTCAAAATATTTACTTCGTATTATAAATTTCATATAGAGTATTTTATTGTTTATTTTTCTGTGAACAGGTTGATTCATGCTAGTTTGTTGGAATTCTTAAAACTAACTTGACTTGTTTACTTAAACGTGTTGTGCTATGTTGACCTATTAAATTAATTGTGTCATAAACCTTATCACTAACCCGACTTTTTCATGTCGTGGCAGCTAGATTTTTCGAGTGTAAGGGAGGGTCGGTTAGGGTTTTCAAGGGTGAGGGGAGGGATCAACAGGGTTTTCGAGGGTGGGGGGATGTGCGGCTGGGGGTTTGAAGGTGGGGGAGGGGTTTCTAGGGATTTTTAGGGGAGGGAGGTGGGAGGCGAGGTAGGGAAGGAGGGAATGGGGCCAATGGGCTTAGTCGTCGTTGGGTGCTAATGTTGGGGGAGGAGGTGTGAGTGTCGGCAAGTAGGGATGGAAGTGGGTCGGGTCAAATGGGAGACCCGCCCCATCTCCGCCCAAGTGAGGCGGGGATGGAGGGAGGTTTGGCGGGTGATGGGGCGGGGATGGGTATAACATATGTACCTGCCATGGGTGATGGGGCGGGTATGTATTTTAGAGTAGACCCGCCACATATCCGCCCCGCCCCGTACCCATCTTATACCCACACCATTTTTCTTTTAAAACATTTTATAATTTATGAATCTTTATACCCTCTAAGACCCAATAAGCTTGAATAATGAAAGTCCCAATTTTCTTAACCTAATTTGATATAATTGTTATTAATGTAATACAATAAAGCATCATGACAATGGGTTTGGGACGATTTTGGGGCGGGTATGAGCTGGGCATGAATATCCAAGTGGGTGATGGGGTGGGGATGAATCCTATCTTGTAAAAATAGCGGATTCGGGGATCAGTTCTGGGTAGTTAGGTTCCAGTCCCCTCATAATTGTTGTTGCGGGGGATCGAACACGGGTCCTCCACTCCTCCCTACCAAATGTAGTTCCAATCACCACTACACCAACAACCAATTGGTATTATCTTTGCAATGTACCAAAGAGAAATATTTAAATTTTGTATTTTATCAGTTTGATGTTACCAAAGAAAATTTTAAAAATAAAGTTAACCTTTGACCATCAAATACCTTAATATTGACAGCATCAAAAAATACCTTAATATTGAGATTAAAATTAACCTTTTGATCTAGTTATCTAACATGGTAGTTTTAGGGTGCTTCTACTTTAGAAACATTCTAATATTGCTGGTACTCCTGACTCCTCTAAATGAACTCAATACTCAAACAAATTTCCCCAATTCTGAATAACACTCAACAAATACTCGCACCATTTTCTAATCTAATAAAATACAAACAACAGATAATCTCAGGTGACGCAATGAATTAGGGTTTCTGATTCGAAAAGATTTCCTTTAATTTAATTTCTGGGATTCAAATTGGGGAAGATCATTATTCAATCGAAGATAATATTTCCAAAATTAATTATATGCGTTGCAAATTCACTGAACAATATAGCAAAGGATGAGCGGAAACGAGTTCAGATTCTTCTTATCTTGCGATATTAATCTTCCTGTTACCTTCCGAATTGATCGTTTGGAAGGTACTTTGCCCCCTCTCAAATCTTCAACTTCAGGTACATAATTCTAAATTTGTTTATTTTTGTTTTTGTAATTTTCTTCAAATTAGATTGTTTATTTGCAGAATTCAATTGCTCAATTTCAGTCAAATTTGTTGAATTTCTATTTTTGTGTGAAATTGGAGTACCCATCTTAATCAAATTGTGTATGCGAACTAGCTTAGTTGGTTAAAGTATTTGGAGCGGAATCGAGTTCTTTGACCAAACATCAAATCCTGTCTAAATTACTGCCTTAATTCATGGAAGAAGCCTGAAAATTTTCATTCCTTTTTGAATTATGATACAATTTTAAAGCTGTGCACTTTCACAAGGCGAATTAATTAGAAACTTCAATGCAAGGCATATTTATTAATTATTATGATACAATTTAGAACTTGTATTTGCTTTTAGATTATGGATATATTTGCGGAAGCAAGTAAAAGTTGTTTGATGAGTGATTTTGGTGGGGTTTATTGTAACAATTTCGAGTATCGTCTGTGTGTTTTTGATTAAAGCTGCTGTAGACACTGGTTATGCAGCTGAGGAGAGGAGGGGAGAGCTTTTTGTCGAATGTGCCTTGTACGTCGATGGTGCTCCTTTTGGACTTCCTATGAGAACCAGGTTTGACTGTCTTAATCTCTGATACAAAATTTAAGTCTTTATAGTCATCTTCATTAGTATTACAATTTTGGTTTATGTTATAAAAATTTGCATAGGGATGTTGAAGCTCCACTTGATGTTGTGTTGAATACTATAGAATGACCTGTAATGTTGCATTGACACCGTAGAGCAACATTTGTTAGTCTATACTATATACACCCATAATTTTAACCTCCAACATTTCTAACCAATTACTACAAAAACTTTCCAGTACTCTTTGAACTAATCTTCCATAGTTACACAGAATTAATTCTGTTTACAATTATTTCTCAAATTATGTTCTTAATCTTCTTAAAGACTGCAAATAAATTATGTCAAAACTCCGCTTTTTTTTTTTTTTTTTTTTTTGGGGGGGGGGGGGAGGGGGGAAGAAGCTAATCATGTGAGACTGCTTCTGTATATGACCATGTCAATAGTCATGGCATACCTTGCTATTCTTGGATAGATGCATCATACTATGCTGGGAGCCTGGAAATTAGCTGTGTAGCTTGGCTCAGCGCACGTGAACTCTTGGGGCATGTATTGCTTTATTGCTTTGCTTCTTTGCCTTGGGATCTTGAACCGTTGATGTCACTACATGTTGAAGTCCACCTACATGTTTGGCCTGCTGTCCTGACTGACATGTCTTGTATGCTTGGTGAGAAAAGATGACGAGCCTTCTGATATGTCATTGATATGAAATTTTTGGTCATTTGGTGGATTATTCTGCAAGTTATTTAGTTGGGAGATTCAGCTAGCAATGATCTTGTTGGCATTTGCCAACTGGTTTGGACAACCTCTGATATAAGTATGATGTGATTTTGTTGCTATACTTTGTCATCGATTAGCCTTCATTTGCTTACTTTTGTGAACTGCCAGTCTCTGTGCCTTTTGTGAATAGCCTTCTCGGGTTTTGTTGATTTATGTAATGATTACTTTCATTTTATTACTACCTCCGATACATATTATGTGCAACGATTAGACATTTTTCCTCTCTACTTTATGTCAAATCGTTGCAAATAATATGTAACGGAGGTAGTATTATTTTCCAAACCTTTTTTTTAATAGCTTATTCCAAATAGATGTGAAGCAATATTGCATTCTGTTTGATGTTTATGCACATTATTCTGTTACCTTTCTCTGTGAGCTAAACTGCAAATCTGAATTACTAAGATTTTAAATGCTCTTGTAGGGTGGAATCTGGACAATCTTTTTGCTGGAGTGAGCTAATTACATTGAGTACTAAATATCGAGACCTCACTGCTCACTCGCAACTTTCTTTCACGGTAATTTAGACCTTCCAATTTGCACACTTGAGTGGTTTTAAGGAAAATTGTTATTGTGGTATGGTTGCTGTCATACTAAGTTTCTCACCTTTCTCCTCTTTAATGCATAAGTGCATGCTTTTATATTCTGTGTATGCATTGGTGTTTGAGGAACCTTAAATGAGAACCGCAGATTTATATTATCTAGTTTGTACCTTTTTGCTTTTAAGTCAAATGTAGCAAGGATTCGTGTCCTTCCAGGCTCTGCCATAGTCTTTTGTTTAGGATCAACCCCAGGCTCCCCAGCATGTTGCTTTGAATATTACACATCATTATTTGTGTAATGATGCCACTAAGTTTTAGCTCTTTTGAAGGTCAATCATTATAGTCATCGCTTGCAAGTTGGTTCATTGTTGAATTTCTAAATGCATTGCTTTCCTTTTCATTAGGTCGAATTTCCTTTGTTGCCCTTAGTCTTTTTGGTTTGGTGGTTAAATGGTTATTCTGTTTTCTCCCTTTGGTTCTTTGGAGAAGTATGCATTTCATTTTAATATGCCGTGGGTGTTCTTATCATTTACCTGAGATCTGTTTGCTGGTTGATTTTTCTCAAAATTTAGGTATGGGATGTTTCCTGTTGCAAAGAGGAAGGGCTTATTGGTGGAGCAACCATTCTTCTTTTTAACAGCAAGAAGCAACTTAGAACTGGGAAGCAAAAACTTAGGCTTTGGCTGGGGAAAGAAGCTGACGGAGCATTTCCTTCTTCCACACCTGGAAAGGTTATCGATTTTATTCTGATTTGTATAAGTTACATGCTGTATTGTTTTTTTCTGTAAGAAGTTGACAATCTACAGAATTTATATTGCTTAGTGGAAAACCTGATCTTATAGGTACCAAGGCATGAGCGGGGAGAGTTGGAGCGCCTGGAGAAACTTATGAATAAATATGAAAGGGGACAAATTCCACGTGTTGATTGGCTAGATCGGCTCACATTTAAAGCAATGGAGAAGATCAAGGATCGTGAAAGTTGCGGAAGCAAGAGTTCCCAGTTATATATTGTTGTTGATTTTTGCAGTTTTGAGCATCAGGTTGTGTTCCAGGTAAAAATCCGTAGTGCTGACTTTTGTTTTCATCCCTTTTGTTATTACTATGTCATATTGTCCGGAGTTTCGTTATTTGCTTGAAGCTCTGTAAGTCTTTTTACTGAATGATACCGTCTTCTATTGACAGAAATCTGCTATGGTGGGCTGGAATGGCAAAATAATTACATGTATATAAGCTTGCCTTTTCCAGTTTAAAACTTGTTTGGGGATATTGCATTCCTTTCTCAGTAACTTAACTAATTTGTTGGAAGATTACAATAATGGTTTGGAAATATTGTCTTGTCTTACACTCTTGTGAATTGATATATTCCTTGTTGTGCCCTAAAACTCGTCTTTCCATGTGACATATACTCCTGCCAGTTTTACATTATATATTAGGCACCCATATTTTTCAAGGTTTAATTTGGCCGGTTGATCTCTCTCAAACTACATTGACATAAATTATTAGATGTTGATATCCCTAAGTGCCAAGTACATTACATATTTTCATTTTTTTTTTTTTAATTTTTTTGTAAAAATTTAACAATATACATTCTCAATATATTATATTAAAAATGAAAAAAAAAAAATGTAAAATTACGAAATATCAGCTCTTTGCTTTTTAATTATGCTTGTTGCTTGTCATTGCTTTGTTGGATTTCTCTCAAGGGATTTTGCTATTATTATTTAAGAGCTTGAAATTTTTGTGATGTTCCTTTTAAAGCTGAATTAGTAGTCTTGTATATTACTGTTTGTTAGTTTTTGGGCTCTGAGGCAACTTAATCTTGATAGTTTCATCTCCATAATGGGCTAAAGAAGCTATTATGTCTTTTGGTTTTTAAAAATCACATTGTGGTTTCCTATAGTAAGAGTGTTGAGTTTATGAGATTTTAATTGTTTTTTTCTCTCGTAACTTTTATTTGTATATTCTTTCTGTTTATCACTTTACTTATTTGTTCCCAACTTTTATTCAATCGATTATTTTCCTATGCTTTTTTTCCTTTTTGGATGGTTCCTTATTACGATTCATGTTAGCCGACCCCAAATCATTTTGGGACAAAGAGTTTGTTATTGTTGTTATTGTACAAGGAATATGACTGTACCCTTAAATAACAGTTGGTATGGTTTCCTTTTCTTCATATGTAGGAATCTGGGCCAAATGTGTTTTTACCATCCCCAATTGGTGCAAATGAATTTGTTACTGTGTGGGATCCCGAAGTGGGAAAGATAAATCCTTCTGAACACAAGCAAATAAAACTTGCTAGGAGCTTAACTCGTGGTATTATTGATCGAGATCTGAAACCAAGCTCTATTGAAAGGAAGTAAGTTTTGATATCTGGATATTATTATCAAGTGTATGAGTCTTTTTGTTATACATGTTGCTCTGAAAAGGAAGATATTGTGATATTTCCAATGCTTCATAGCTTCCTTCCCTCCTCAAGGCAGGAAATTTTGTTTTGCACCCTCACTGCCATAACCATATACCATCTGATTCCGGCTTGCAGCTGAAGAACCTAAAGATATACTACCTCTGTTTCACATTTTTTGCAACTTTGAAGGGTGCATGGACTCCTAGGCAAAATTTGTTTGTGAGTGTAAGATAGAGAGAGAAAGATAGGAATGCATGTAAGTATGTGATGAGGAGAGAGATAGAGACTAGAGAGAAATGACAACCTAAAAAGGAAAGAAAACATTGGTTGCAAATAATGTCTAGCCTCCATTTTTGGCAAAAGTTGCAAAAAATATGAAACGGAGGTAGTGGTTGGCATTGTTGCTTGCAAAATAATTCTTCTGTATTTTCATTCTGATACTTGGCCATAATGTATACTATGCACATTTGATGTGCATTTGATAGTTTGCAGCACTGTGCTTCTATGTCTTTTTTTGTTGACACACATGGTAAAAATGTGCGTTTATATGTATTAATTATACATGTTTTTTCTTCTTATACACCTTCCATTACAAAATAAAAAAGGTTTATAACAATTTTCTGTTTCTTAACATTAAGAGCGATACAAAGGATATTAAAATACCCACCAACAAGGACTCTTAGTGGAGATGAAAAGCAGCTTCTGTGGAAATTTCGTTTCTCACTGATGTCAGAGAAGAAAGCTCTCACAAAGTTTCTTAGGTGTGTTGAATGGAGTGATTTACAGGTCAGGACGCTGGGATCTGTGGCTTGTGTTAATCTGATGTTCTATCTTGAGATTGCCACATTCTACTATAGTATAGTAAGAATTAATCAGTCTCAGTGTTGGTGTGATTGATACATATTCAGGAAGCGAAGCAGACAGTTGAACTGATGGGAAGATGGGAGATGATAGATGTCTGTGATGCACTAGAGCTGCTGTCTCCTGTATTTGAAAGTGAAGAGGTCAGTGATGCCAATAGTTGATTTGTTTAGATATATAGATTTAGTAAATACAATATCTGCCTTTTTTCAGATATACTCTAGTTCTATAGCTCTCTCTTGATGATGCATTCTTGTGGTACTACACACATAGGGTGGTTCCTTTTGTTTTTCTTTTATCATCTTATTACCTTGTCCCTCTTTCATTTGGGATAGGGTAGATTGGGTGTTTGCGGCCCATATATATATATATATATATATATATATATATATATATATATATATATATATATATATATATATATATATATATATATATATATATATATATATATTCTGTTATTATTATTGAGCATCATTAAGCGTAATTGAACGAAGAGTGGAAGAGTGGGACCATAGAGGGGTTAAACGAGGGAGAGAGAGACCGAAATTGACTTGGTTGGAAGGAGTTGGGAATATGAAATATATGGATTTGCATGAGGATGAGGCATTGGATTGTAAGGGATGAGGAGGAAATATTTTGTCGATGACTGCACGGAATAATCACTTTTGGTTCATGTCGCCGATCCCACTTATGGGATTAAGGCTTTGATTGATTGATTGATTAAGCGTAATTGATGTCTCTTAACAGGTTCGTGCTTATGCTGTGAGCGTTCTTGAAAGAGCTGATGATGATGAACTGCAGTGTTACCTTCTTCAGTTAGTCCAGGCCCTTCGTTTTGAGCGCTCAGATAGATCACACCTTTCTCAATTCCTTGTGCAGCGCTGTACTTTCTCGTCCTTCAATTTTGTTCAATGAATTATGTTTCTATTATGGATTGTTGACATGATTTGAAAATCTATTTGCAGCCCTGCGAAATATTGAGTTGGCTAGTTTTCTTCGCTGGTATGTGGCTGTGGAACTACATGATCCTGCATATGCAAAGCGCTTTTATTGTACTCACGAAATGCTGGAAGAGAATATGAAGGTAGACATTTCTTGTTGTGAGAATAGTCAAATGCTTTGTAATCATACAGTTTTTGCACAAATAGCCGTATTATATATGAGCTGTCTTCATATGATTTACTACGGAGTATAAAGTTACAGAAAATTGGTGATTGGAAAGAATACCTTGTTATTATTTATATGAAGTTCCTTTTCTGAAAATCTTTGCATTTATGTAACCATCCTAAATATGTGGCTTTGGTAGAAGCCTATGCTGGCAGTTCTTGAAAAACATGTGTATGGCTGTACCAAAGATATACGTGCTTTTAATTATTTAAGATTTGAAGTATAATCGAAAGAAATGCTTGTTCTGTGACTGATGTAGTATCTGTAAGCTGGTTGTGTTAAGTTTCAGACTTTCAGGAAATGTGCTATGTAATATAAATCCTCTTTTTATTTGTAATTGGACCTTTTGGACTTTTTCACTCACATCCCTCTCTGACCATCTTTTGTGCTTTTGTGCTTTATCAGTAAGAAAAAATATAATTGTGTGAGATCTTATTAGATTTATCTTGTTTTATGCTTTTCTAATATCATTTTTTTAAAAAGTTTTTTTTACTAAATTTGAAGTAAAGATATTAATGTCCGAAGTTTAGCATTTGCAAGCGTGAAACTCCAAATAGTGCAACTAAAAAAAAGAAAGTATTTAGATATTATTGAATGTATGTGTCAGGGGGATTATGTGCTACATTATTTTGTATTTTGTAGACCGTTGTTACAATGTGGTAACTGGTACGCAAGTTTTTGTTTTCTTCTGGCTGGTTGTAATTACCCTTTATCATCTATGTGCTTGCAGCTATCAACTGCTGATACTGGGGGGGAGGATGGATTCAAGTTGTGGCAAAGTTTGGTTCGTGAAACAGAATTGACAGCTCAGCTGGGTTCTATAATGAGGGATGTTCGTAATGTGCGTGGTAGTACACAAAAGAAAATGCAAAAGCTTAGACAGCTTCTTTCAGGTCTTCTTTGTGAGCTTGCCTATTTTGATGAGGTATGAATTTAGTTTCTTGGCAGAGCTTTTAATTTTTAATCTTTGAAGCCTTGCGATTAATGTACCCATGTCAAAGCTAGCAGTTGCCTCTTTTGTTTAATACTGACATGCTTGTGTTGGTGATGAAGCCAATACGATCTCCATTGCATCCCAAAGTGCTCATTACCGGGATTTTGCCAAATGAGTGTGGATTATTTAAAAGTCAGTTGCATCCGTTACGTCTGACTTTCCGAACATCTAGCGGAGAAAGCTGTAAAATTATATTTAAGAAGGGAGATGATATGCGGCAAGACCAATTGGTATACTGCAGTTCTATTTTATTCTAAACCTTAAACTGATATATGAAATTTATAATGTATGTATTATTTTGGAGGAATTATTGTTTTGCTGTTTCATTCTTATTTTTTGATGTTACTTATTATTTTGTAGGTGATTCAAATGGTCTCTCTCATGGATCGATTGCTTAAATTGGAGAATCTCGACCTCCACCTTACTCCATATAGAGTCTTAGCAACTGGGCAAGATGAAGGCATGATGGAATTTATACCATCGCGTTCTTTAGCTCAGGTATTAAATCTTCCCATGTTTTTTTCCCTTATGGCCAAGGAGCATGGCAATATGCTTATTCTGTATGTCTTTGTATTACTTGCGTGTTTGTAAACCATAAAAGTTTACTGCGATATTAAAATAAAAAGGCGCAAAAATATACGCAAACAATATATTTATTGATAATTTGTGGGATTACAACTCTCATAGAAAGGCTAGGGTTTTGATACATAATTATAGTACAGGGCCTTGTCGACTTATTCCATACTATGTGCCTACATGTTTGGTGATAGGGAGGAGATGGGGTCTATGTGACTTGTTGTTCTATTTGAGCCTCCTAAACCCTAGGCAATCCTCTTTATATAGAGAGTTGTAGGTTAGAGGATAATAAAGTTATCACATATTCTCTGGGGTCGTAAAGTTATTATCACATTTTTGTGATATAATCTCCTTATTTTTACATGAATTTGACACCTACAATTGACAAAATTTCAGTGTCTACAGTGTTTTCCTGCATTTCGTAAGGCGCTGGGTTTTGTTACTTGAAATTTGAAACCTATTTAAAAAGTTTGTTCTGTTTGATGTCCAGATTCTTTCGGAACATCGCAGTATCATTGGTTTTCTGCAGAAATTTCATCCTGATGAAGAGGGACCATTTGGAATAACTGCTACCTGTCTTGAAACGTTTATTAAGAGTTGTGCTGGTTATTCTGTTATCACATATATCCTTGGTGTCGGAGATAGGTAATTTATAAGCTTTAAAAAAAAACATTATTACAGCCTGAGCTATTAATTACCAGCTTTTAAAATTTTTTTCATGTACTAGTTTATTCCTTGTGGTTTTGGCTGATATATACCTACTTTCTTGTAAGTGCTGTAACTTCTTTGGCTGTTCAGCTAAGTTTGGTTCGACAAAAAGCTGTGGGAAGCATAAAAGATTAAATCATTCCTTAATGAAGATTTTGTTTGTTCCCTTTTTTACATTGAATATAGAAGTCTTAAACCATAAAACCCTCAGCTTTGGGGCACTGTAATTATTTCAGGCTGTCCTATCCTGTGTTGTAAATTCAGTGACTTGTACTTTTTCTATTGATGTTTCTCTTTCGTTACTTTCTTTTCTTTTTTATTTTTTATTTTTTATGGGTTATAAATTTATTGATATCTTTGCTTTGTAGGCATCTAGATAATCTTCTCTTGAGAGATGATGGACGACTCTTTCACGTAGATTTTGGCTTCATATTAGGTCGAGACCCTAAACCATTTCCACCGCCAATGAAACTTTGTAAAGAAATGGTTGAGGCAATGGGTGGAGCTGAAAGGTATAAATTATATCTTTTTTACAAGTGCAAATTTATTTTAACGCCAGTAAAACCAATCAAATGCAAACACATGCAATAGCTGTCTTGTGTTGGTGGCCTTCTTTTTGGTTCCATTTTCAAATTGGCCTAAATTTAGTTTGCTGCTTAGCTGTATATTTTGTGTCGCTTTAGGTTGAACTTTATGCATCATTGTTAAAAATTTACACTATTTATTTTGTTCTTTCAGTCAATACTACACAAGATTCAAGCAATACTGCTGTGAAGCGTATAATATTCTTCGCAAATCCAGCAACTTAATTTTGAATTTGTTCCATTTGATGGCGGGTTCTAATATTCCTGACATTGCCTCGGATCCTGAAAAGGGTATTCTTAAGGTAACATTTGTCTCTATTTACTGTGTGGATCAACCTGATGGTAATTTCCTTACCAAGTTCTAAAGTTTCCATTGATGTTTTTAGCTGCAAGAGAAGTTCCGGTTGGACCTGGATGATGAAGCCAGCATACACTTTTTCCAAGATCTCATCAATGACAGTGTTAGTGCCTTGTTCCCACAAATGGTTGAGACGATTCATAGATGGGCTCAGTATTGGCGTTGATCTGTGTATTGATTGTGAGGCTAACAACATCAATGCAGATGCTAGGTAAGGTTCCTCAAGTTTTCCTCATCTATATAAATGCTGAACAAGATTCCTTGAGTTGGGCTCCTTAGGAATGAGGACCTAATTTGGTCTAGCAAAATATCCCAATTGAAAGAGAATCAATTTCCCAGACTTAGCTAGTTCTTAGTGAGGCCTTTTTTTTTTTTTTGTTTGTGGGGTTTACCTCTACTGTGTAAGCCACTCACTCTTTTGGTTGAACCTGTCCTAACTCCTGAGCGTATATGAATTAGTCAGCAACAGGACTCTATTAGTTTTATGGGCACTAGCTTGGCAACTCATTGGATCATCTCTGTCATGTCTTTGGAGAACGATCCTATGCAGTTAGATATTTGGTGATGTGACTAGTGTTCAAAGCACACTCCTGAGTTAAGACCATAATCAATTCCTGAACTTTGCCAAAAGTCAAGAGCTAGGTTCTTTTAATTAAGAGTTATATATTAAGTCCCTTTTGGATGAAAGTCAACGTTCGTTGCTGGGTTCATCCTTCATCCAAGTAGCTGTTTGTATACTTCATTGCCTCATTGGTACTTGTTCTTTCTAAGAAATTTTAGATTTTCCTAGTTTTTACTATGTTCAGTAAACTTATGTAAAAACAACAATATTTAACTCAGTTGCCTAAAATTTAATTTCCCTGTCCAAGGATCATTGTCATCGAACTCAACAAATATTAACTTTGAATTCTTATTCAACTTTAGTTCTTCTTTCTTTCTTTCTTTCTTTACGAAACAGTCTTCTCTGTGATATGGAAATCTCAGGTTTCATATAAACAGATCTACAAAGAAATCATTTCCAACCTGATGCCATTGAAACAAATCTAAATATTAAATTTCTTTAGCTCTAAGAAGCTATTTGGATACTTCAATGGGATATGAATTTCTTTCTTTTTCCTAGTTTTGCCCCTAGACTTGGTAAATTCCCTACTTTGGTGTCTTTAGAGGTGTGGTTGGTGGCTTTTGGTGTTTGATAAACGACTTTTAACCCAAAATGAAAAAGCTTCTTGAAGTAGCCAAATCAAGTATTTTACTACATATATTGTAGGTTCAATTGATTCACTTTTTTCATTTTAAATTTGCAGCAAACGAATGGACTCGTAAAACTCTTGACAAATGCCATGATCAGATATCAATTCCATTTCATCATTTAATGACGCATAGTGCCCATAGTACAGTATCAGTATTGGTTTTCATACTTGCAGTGCAGGATTCTAGATGATAATAACGGGGTATAATATTGTCCTAAGTTTGAGATAACTCTTATTTCTAAAATGTTATGATTTCCATCCAAACGTAAGACCTTACTCTATCTTTTTAAAGTCAAAGAATCCAACCCTAACCCGGGCAAAGTACTTGTATCATCTTAACTCCTCACCTAGTACACCTCATCTCCCATCCTCTTTGGTGATATTTTCATCTTACTTTCTTGTATCTGTCAAATGTCTATGCATTTCTTGCAGATTAGATTGAATCTGTTTTAATATCTGTGTTTAATGGCTGGCTTGGGCTTTTCATGCTTCTCTAGATATCGGATTCATGCAAGAATTTCCGTCCTCTTCATATGGTAGATGGGATGCCAAGACAAGGAATGGAGGCAAATTTGTTCATAATTTGTGCATTTACAACAGGTGTTTTTATTCTTTTTTCCCACCTTTTTTTTCCCTCTCTTCATCTGCTTGTTCATCATTTGTACAGTTTAGCGTAGCTGAATAGTTTGCTAATATTATTAGAATGTAAAGAAAATCTTTGGTTCCATGTAAAGCTAATGAAAAAAACATTTTAATCTTTGTCATGTGTGTATAAGATCTTTTGGTGCTGTGAAGGTTATGAAATTTTTTACTCCTTACTCTTCATAGATTGAAGATTGATGTATATAAACGAGTAGAGACTCAACTATTTGAGACTAACCATTTGTAACATTATTGAAGTTTTGGCATCTACTCCAATTTAACTTTTGCAGAGGACTAATCTAACATCAAGTTCTGATTATGGAAGTGATTAAGCTTCATTTTTTTTAACGTTATATTTGATAAATTTTACAATATCGGATGTTATTTGTAAAACTTGAGATTATGAAAGTGCAGGTAGTTTAAGTGGTTAGAGCTTCTCTTCTGATATTGTGAGATCTTAGGATTAATTTCCATCTCCACCCTTGTGGCTCTCTAAACACAAACAAATTTAAGATTATATCTCGAGTTATAATACAAGATTTAATCAAGTAGAAATTTTGATTCCTCGTCTAGAACTTTGTAAGTTTTCAACATAATCAACGTTGACCATTAAGGGCTTGTTTCGATTTACTGAAAACATCTAAAATGAACTGATTGGGGCTGAAATGAATTGAATTGAATAGAGTTGAAATGAATTGTTTATGAGGGAAGGAAATTAATTAGGAACTGAGTTGAACTGAACTGATTGGAGTTGAACTGAATTGAACTGAAATTAAGCTCAACAGATTAGACCCTAATACTTATTTTGATGAGATTTTTTTATTTTTATTTTTAATGGAGATAAGTATTTGCAAAAATAAGAAATTATACTCCATAAACAATAAGAATCTATCACCAAGTTGCCCCTTCCATTTAAAAATTGTCACCATATATGCTTTGGTCCAAAGTAATAAAGATACTAGATTAAGGGTCTGTTCTGATTTACTGAGCTGAACTCAAGCGAACTTAATATTTTATGAGAGAAAGAAATTAGGTTCTGAACAGAAAATAAACTGAAGAGATCAGGCCCTAAGCCCCGTGCAATGCACAGTTTTGCAAAATTTTATAATGAATTATAATGTTTATTCAAAATCTACCAAAATATGATCCACATATTTTCAAATAAAATTAAATAAAGTTTGAATCTTAATTTATATCTGTTACTAAGCTCCGAATCGAATTAGCCCAAAGGGTGAACAAGGGGGAACAACGAAAAAAAATATAAAAACAATATTTTATACAATAAAAGATACAGAAAATATGTGAATATTTTTTTAGGAAGTATATTACAATTATATGAATTGGTGAATATTTTTTTAAGGAAGTGAATCACAGTTGTATAAAGAAATGATTTTTTTTTTTTTTTTTAAGGAAGTGAATAAATAAAATGAAAAAATAAAAGTTTGGAGGGAAAAACAACAACACTAGAAAGTAACACGTGTCAATCTTGGTGTCTGTTTTAATATTATGTAATTGATTGATTGATTTGGTGCTCGTTTTCCTCCAAGGGATTAGAATGAAATCGTACATTTAGAGAAAATACAAGTTTATCAACATGATAACAAAAAGGTGTTTATCAAGTGACAAAATTATAAATAAATCGACAATTTTTTTTTATACAAATGGGTCTTACAAATGTTTAATTACATAAGTGTTATGTTGACTAAATTTTTGTTGATTTATTTACCATTTTGCTACTTGATAAACAAATTTTTATCAAGGTGATAAATTGGGGTTTCCTCATGTATGAAATACTAATTAAATGTTTCTCTATATGGGGTCTGATTAGTCTATGCTAGTTTTACTTTTTCCAAAGAGATTGCTCTTGATGGAAAAATTAGACTACTGTATCAAGAAAATTAAGACTAATATATACTTCCTCTGTTCTATTAATATTGCAACAATGGACTTTTTGCATTATTCATCACTCTTGTTTGACCATATAATATGAGTTATACATTAAGCAAAATATAGTCAAGTGGGATCTTGTTAGATTCGTCTCATATAATACTTTCACAATATCAAATTTTTATAATTTTAACTCTTACACAATTATAGATATTTAGCATATAAAATGTGTTTTGGGATGCGTAATTTCCTCCTTGATGCAATATTAACAGAACGGAGGAAGTACAAGACAAGAAATATCCCTGTTTTTTTCTTAGACTATGTTATTTCATATTACATCATGTATTTTATTTTTATACTTTTCACCAAAAAATCAAATTAAAGTACATAATGCAAACTATTCGAAATCAAACAATGAATTGTTTTTTTTTAATTTTATTATTAATTTTTTAAAATCTTGATATAAACTTAGAGTGTATTTGTATAAGTCTTTTCCCCCAAAAAGTTTTTAAGTTTTTGCAAAGCTTGATTTAATTTAATAAATTTTATATTGTTTTTAAAAAAATAAAAGAAATGTTTTTGATCTTTTTTTAAGTGAAAATTTAAGAAGTGGGTTGACATAATTAGCCACATCTATCATTTCATGGCCAAGGCAACTAAATGCAATTGATTGCTCAGCTCATACAAGAATAAACAAACTAGGTAATCTAGAGCACAACCTAGTGCCATGAAATGGCACATAACATCTAGATCTATAAGATATTAAATTAATTGTAGCTAGAATGGGGCTAAGTGTTAGAATCCAACTCCGGTTGATGTTTTAGATGTCATTTAGGTGCTTTCCTAGAGTTCAATTTTTTATATTTATTTTTTATTTTTTCTTCTTCTTCTAAGCCTTAGGTCCCATTATTGTATTATTGTCAGTTTAGTGTTCACTAGGGATTCTATGCATGTATTACATTAAGGGGCCGTTTGGTTCGCAAAGGGTAAACGGAATGGAATGAACAAAGGGATTCAAAGAGAATGCATGGAATGAAACCCATTCCATATAGCATGTTGTTTGGTTTACAAAAACCAAAGGGAATCACCACCACCATAGCACCACCACCAACACCACCCCACAACCCCCTTTTCCTTCACTTTCCAAGTTCTCCAGCTACCCCACCGCCCAACTACCATCTTTTCGGCATCCCCCGGAGCCCGTCGCACATCCACCACCCCTCCCCTCCCCGGAAAACCTCCAACCGCTCATTAACCCTAAATTCTTTCTACTCAACCCTAAATTCAACAAATACAACAACGATCTATAGATTAACTCCAAAATAACTCAAAAAAAATTAAAATTAATGATATTAAAACGAATAAAAAATCATATATAAAAGAAAATCCATCATCTCAAACCCTTATTTTCGAATTGGCTCATTGGTTTTCCGGGAAAGGAGATGCGAACAGGGGTGGTGCGATGAGGGGTGAGGGAGGTGTGAACAAGGGCGGTGTGGCTATGAACAAGGGTGGTGCGACGAGGGAGGTGCGACGAGGGGTGAGGAAGGTGCGAACGAGGGCGGTGCGACGAGGGAGGTGCGAAGAAGGGCGGTGCGAGCAGATCGGCGGCCGACGAGTGGCGGGGTAGGGACGGCAAGGTGGCTAGGTGGTGGCTGTGCGGTGGGGGTAGGGTAGAAGGGTGGTGGCTGTTGTTGGCGAGGTGGTGTAATGGTGGTTAGGGAAAGGGAATGGCAAAGTCTAGGGGGGGGGGGGGTGGGGAATCAATGTAGAGGGATTTTGGGTGAAGTCAAAAATAAAAATGGGTAAAGGGAATGATTAAATGTGACAAACAAACAACAACAAAGGGAATGGGGCCTATTCATTCCCTTTCCCTTTGATTATTAACCCCAATCAAACGGCCCCTAAGCTCTTTAAAGTCTTTAGAGGGCGAATGATTAATGAAATCTTAAAGCCTTCTACTACGTGTTGCTTTGTTTTTATGTTTATTTGTTGTTAGACCTTTATAGATATTGTGTCTTACTTGTATAATAGCTTCCCTCCACACCAACTTGATGTACTAAGAGCCCCGACCACCCGCACTCCGTCGCCCAAATAGACAAGAGTACTCTTGAGATTCAATTACCCGCTTGTGTTGCTTCGTGCTCACAAGCCCCTCTTCCGCACAAAGTTAGCATTCTAGCCACATTACATCATACCAATCCAGTTTTCATATAGAATACGTCTAAATTTCAAACTTGAATCATCTTTGTGTTATGAAAAACCTCAATATTAGCTAATCAATTTGCGACCCTATTACCTTCCCCGACATGGAACACATAGGAGAAAGTAGGCAAGTAGTAGTTATAACGTTCAAAGGTCAAAGAAAACAATAAAAAAAAAAAAGTTCCAAACTTCCAATACAAATCAAAGTTCAAATTGCATTGACCAATTGAGCAACTATCTAAGGCAGAGCTGACCTGAAATTGTCTTTCCATAACACAATTCCAACGTGACAACCATGTGAATATAATGACTATATTCTTAAATATAACCCAAGATCCCCCATTTATTTACCACCCTTCATTATTCCATCACATCTCTACAAATAATAAAAAACAAAATACAAAAATAAAATCACATATCAAGGGGTAATTCAGTAATTTCACACCTAATAATTCGGTACCCCTCTTCTTCTTATAATATCCCACCTCCCTCTCTTCTTCTTCTCCTCCTCTCTCACTCATATTCTACGCTATCTTTCTCTCTCTACACCATTTTCTCTCTCCTCGCTTCACAGGTTCGTTTCGATTTCCTTCTCTTTTGCATTCTTTTCGTTCTTCGATTTGTTGTGCTCTTTGTTTTGATCTTCGCATTGAATTTTATAGGATTTGTAATTGGTTATTGTTCGAGAATTATTTAGGTTTTTGAGTGATTTCATAGATTTTTAATGTGATTATTGATTAGGCATTTGATCTGATTTTCAGTATGTGTTGTTAGTGAATTTGTGAAATCATGCATTCTCATTGTTGGTTTAGATTTGAGAATTTCTCGTCTAGATGTTTGATTCTTAGTGTTGATTCTGGGATTTGTGATTTAGGATTGTTTATTTTAATGATCTGAGGATTTTGTGGTGTAAATCTTGTAGATCTGTAAATTTTTTGAATTTTGAAAATGACAATTTAGTTTTGTTGTTTGCGAATTTGAATTTAGCTTGAAAATGAGATGCGATTTGGTAGTTATGGCTTTAAATTGGTGAAAAACTTTCTGATTTCTGAGATCTTTAAGTAATGCGCAAATGTTCGTAGTTCCGAAGCTTAATTATGCTTGAATTATGTAATTTTATGGTGAAATCAGCTTATTTTCTTTGATTTTTAGTACTTGCAAGCATTTTTGTTATGGCGATCTGACTTATATGTTGCCTGAATCATATGGATCCGGGAACTTACAGCTAGATTTTTAATTTCGAACTCGTGATCAGAATTCCGGGTGATCTGTAGTGCCTGATACATTTTCACTTGCATTGTTTTGTTAAATTATGCATCTGATTTTGTAAATGAGCCTGGTTTGTTTATTACATATTGGTGCCGGAATATTGATGCATCGATTTTTACTGAATGTAGAAGTTAGTGACTAATTCAAGGGGAGAAATATGGGGCTTACATTCACTAAGCTGTTTAGCCGTCTCTTCGCAAAGAAGGAAATGAGAATTCTTATGGTGGGTCTCGATGCAGCTGGTAAGACCACCATTCTTTACAAGCTCAAGCTCGGTGAGATTGTCACTACTATCCCCACTATTGGTGAGTCCTCTCTCTTTCATCACATTTCTTATTGATCTATGTTAAATTTAACTGTCATTTATGGTGTTAGTTGGCCGTGGTTGAGTTAACTAGGTGTATCATTTTTTCGTATCAATTCTGGTAGTATCGAATTGTGGATCTTGTGCAATCTGCATCCATCAATCATGAGTGGCTTTATTTGGGGGTGTTGGAAGCATATGATTGGGCTGGTGTACAATGATTTAACTATGTTGCTTTGACCTCTGAGATGCAAGTTGACTTTTATATCATGTGGGGCAGTCACTTAATAGCATTGGGTTTAATCGTAGCAAATGTCTATTTCCATGCAGCTTTTGTGATGTGTGTGGTGAAGTTTGCATGGAACTTATTATACACTATGTCTGTTGCTGTTGGTCCGAGGGTCTCTATATTGGTCACAATATTGCTAGAAATGGCCATTTTTATGCCCTGTAATACAAACCTGCTAGCTTCAATTGTACCTTTTAAACAACGTTTGTGATGAAGTCTTTTCAGTCTCGACAATGTAATTTGTAACACAATTTTATGATAAATGAGTTTGAATGACGGAATATTTGAAGGTGGGAGACCATATTTGCCAAAGTACTTAATGATACGTAGGAGTTTTGCACAGTTCCGAGCCCCTTCGGGAAGAATAATAGTGTTTTAGACAGGCTGTGTTCCATGGTCAAAGGCCTCACAGCTCCTTTAGGTAAAATATTTAGAGGACATGTCATGACATTCTCTGCTGCATGTGTATGATAGATCCATATTTCATAATGTTTATACTGCAGTGTAATTGAAATGACCTGTTCCTGAGCAATCAATCAATCAATCAATCAATCAAAGCCTTAATCCCAAAAGTGGGGTCGGCTAACATGAACCAAATTTGATTATTCCGTGTAGTCATCAACATAAATCTTTCTCCTCCATCCCTTACGATCCAAAACTTCATCCTCACGTAAATCCATGCACTTCATATCCTTCCTCACTCCTTCCAACCAAGTCATCTTTGGTCTCCCTCTTCCTCGTTTAATCCCTCCATGGTCCCACTCTTCCACTCTTCGCACCGGTGCACCCTCGGGTCTCCGTCTTACATGTCCAAACCAACGCAGACGATTTTCCCTTAATTTATCTACAATGCCCGCCACACCTACTTTCTTGCGAATAACCTCATTTCTGATTCTATCTCTTAAAGTGTTTCCACACATCCACCTTAACATGCGCATTTCCGTAACCTCCATCTTTTTAATATGCTCTTTCTTAGAAGCCCAACATTCTGTACCATAGAGCAACACTGGTCTTATGGCAGTCCTGTAGAATTTTCCCTTCAACTTTAAGGGAATGCTGCGGTCGCATAGCACTCCCGTGGCCGCTCTCCATTTAAGCCACCCTGACTTAATCCTGTGGGTCACGTCTTGATCAATGTCACCATTCTTCTGGATGATCGACCCTAGGTACTTAAAACATTCACTCATGGTCAAATCCTTTCCATCCAAACTCACCACTTCATTGCTTGTCCCCCTCTGAGTGCCAAAACGACATACCAAATATTCAGTCTTACTCCGACTTAGCTTAAACCCTCTAGATTCCAACCTTTGCCTCCATTGCTCCAACTTGACATTAACCCCATCCTTAGTCTCATCCACCAAAACGATATCATCTGCGAACAGCATACACCATGGAACCTCATCTTGAATTGGTCTAGTTAATTCGTCTAGAACCGTTGCAAAAAGAAAAGGGCTTAATGCAGACCCTTGATGCAATCCGATTGTAATAGGGAAATCTTTTGTCAACCCTCCGCATGTCCTCACATTTGTTGACACATCCCGATACATATCCTTAACTAGGTCTACATACCTTCGTGGGATACCTTTCTTCAACATTGCCCACCAAAGTATCTCTCTTGGCACCTTGTCATATGCCTTCTCTAAATCAATAAAGACCATATGAAGATCTTTCTTCTTTACCCTATAGATTCCAACCCTCTAGATTCCATACCTGTTCCTGAGCCTTACTAAAAAAACTTGTGCCCTTAATCCCAAATTCCCAATACACTATAAGTTGTTTACATGGGATAATAGAGTCATCAGTTGCTTCAATTATTGGTGCTTTCTAGTGTGATATATTATGAAATTGGTATACTAGGGTATGTGCTAGTTTGCAAACTTTATTGATGTATCTGGTATTTTCACAGCATTTACTACATTTATAAAACCTTTTTGCTGCTTGTATGTTGAAGGAGGGTGTCTATTTTTTCAGGATTTAACGTGGAAACTGTTGAATACAAAAACATCAGCTTCACTGTCTGGGATGTTGGGGGTCAAGACAAGGTTTGCATACTGCCTTACACATGCAGATTTTTGTTGATCAATTGTGCATTTAGTATCTATATATATGGATTGTATCGGCTGGCTAATTTACTAAAGAATAAGATTATCCCCCCTCCCCTCTTTTATCATCCTCCTCTCATTCCCTTCTTCTAGTTAAAGACCTCTTATGAGCTGTTTCTGACTAAACCAATGTTGCAGATCCGTCCATTGTGGAGGCATTACTTCCAAAACACTCAGGGGCTCATCTTCGTGGTTGACAGTAATGATAGAGACCGTGTTGTTGAGGCAAGAGATGAGTTGCACAGGATGTTGAATGAGGTATGTAGCTTTCTTGTGACTGATTCAATAGTAGTATCATAGATACATAGTATGTTATGGTAGGTGGAAGAGATTCTTTCACGCCAGTTTTGAAGAATATTATAATATAGATGCTCTCAAACATGTTGAGCAACTACCACATTATTTTAATTTTGAAACTTATTCTGCCCATTTAAAAATAAATGAATCTATGAAACTTGGATTGGACCTGAGTTGTGACATTTTTTGGCTCAGGATGAGTTGCGTGAAGCAGTGTTGCTTGTGTTTGCTAACAAGCAAGATCTTCCTAATGCAATGAATGCTGCTGAAATTACTGATAAGCTTGGCCTGCACTCTCTCCGACAGCGTCACTGGTAAAACTCTTTGAAGGATCTGCTGCTTTACTGAATGCTATGTATGTGTACTTTATTTAAAGATTCATATCAAATGATTAAGCTGTTTTTTTTTTTTCTGTTCTCAGGTATATCCAGAGCACTTGTGCCACCTCTGGTGAGGGACTTTATGAAGGATTGGATTGGCTTTCCAACAACATTGCAAACAAGGTAGATATGCCACTTTATTTATCTGATTGTTTTGGCTATTTTCAACGCTCTTTAACCACTTTGCGATTTGCAACGGATCATTTATTTTGGTTGTTTTAGCTGTCTTTGAAAAAGTGACCATGATTCTAAAAGAAATAACTTTATTATCATTTTTTACTGTATTATTTTCTTAAATACTACCATGCTGTTTGGTTATTAATCTGTTTGTTCTATTGATTTCAGGCTTAAGGAATTGAGATTTTGTCATGGACTGTTGGTCCTGGATGCAGGGGTGAACATTATCTAAGTCGCTTCGTTTTTAACCATTTTTACCTTAGAGAACTCAGTTTGTGGTTGTAATTTTGTGGACGGCAGCTATAAGCCTTTTGCTTAGAGCTTTGCAATATGGATATATGTTACTAAAAGTGTCAAATAGCGTTGAGCGTTGTTTGTACTTCAAGATTCTTTGGGTTCCCATTTGTGAATTGCAATAGTTGTAACTGAAGTTAAATATTAGGTGTCTTTTCGTGACTCCTTATAGTAGTGATCCAGTTTAGTGATTTTGTATTACTATCCATAAATCAGTCCACATTATTCGTTTAATCTTTTGCCAAGTAGTTTATTGGCTTTGTGCATCTGGATAATGCAATCTGTATTATCTGGAAAGTACAAGGCCAGTTAGCGATTGGTTAAGAATTTGCAATATTTTTTTTAGTGTTAATTTTGTTTCACTACATTGATTGTGTTAGCGACTGAATTGTATGGTGGATCTTTTACTGATGTATGACATTTCTATGCATTTCAAAAGTTCTCTGTAATGATTTGTTAATGAAAGTTTGTCCGACTTCATCGCTCAGGAAGTCTGTTGGCTGTTGCCATAGATTGATGCTCAAGTAGTGAAACAAATGAAATAAAATCTTGTTTCTCTTGGTCTTCCATGGAACAAAACACAATATACCTGTTACATATAGCAATAGAATTGCGCAACTATTGCCTTTCATGGGCTCATATGGCTTATGCAATTTTACCATGTTAGCAATGGGAGCACTGACAATTATTTGAAGACTCCATTACCCAATTGTCTTCTGATGCCCAAATGTCTTCACTTGCCCGCCCTCTCACTAGGATCACTTTATACCCTTAGCGTGGATTTGTGCTGTCTCCCAGTCCCACATTTCACTGCTTCTTATAGCCCGTGGAAACAATACTTGGCTACCTTGCTAAAGCTTACAGTCCCCCATCATAATGTCTCACATGTATCAAGGCAACACGGCAACACCCCTGTAGGGTGTAGCGGCCGCATCTCTGATCTCTCCTTTGCACAAGTACACAACATAACATGTCGTAGGTTGGTTGTGCTTGCTCTCCTTAACTCCTCAAAAGTCATCGCCCAAGGAAGTCTACTGAATTATTGCTCGAGTTTTTGTGTTTCTATGATAACATTATTTTCACATTTCTCTGTTTCAACAAAATTCTATTTACTGTTCTACATAGGTTTTAAGCTCTATCGTCTATACATAGATATAAACATCTTAGTTGGTTTATTCTACCCAAGTACCTATACAAGTGCCCCTTTTGGAGCAAACAATGCCACCCTTGTGTGTGTGTGTGTGTGGGGGGGGGGGGGGGGGTATCTTTTCAGATTGAAATCCCTTGCCATTAGTCCAAAAGTTCTGAATACACAGATATCATATTACTGAGAATTCTAGACAATGATAGATTTAAAAGGTTATAAAATACTATCATAGACGATTAGAAACCCATCAAATTGCAGCCATCTTCCTCACCATCATCATATTCATCCATGTATTCTGGTTCTTGAAGATGATCATCTCCGAAAAGAAATGGTGCAGCTGCTCTGCATCTCAAGTTTGGTGGCTTCCTGTCATTCATGTCAATGGCAGACATAATCTTGTCTTTTATGCACTTCTCTATGGCTTCTTCTTCAATGTTGTCCATCTGCATGCCAAGGAGACCGAAACATTCACTTTGAAAGTTGGAGTCATCTGAGGAAAGAATCAAGCCAGCAATGCTTCTTGCAAGATCAGGGGCATGATTGTGGATCTGAGAAACATAATATAGAAGACTAAAAGTGAGATTGTGTTCATTCAGTATGCTACTAGTAATTGAAATTTTTAGCTTTGCTTGTGTTCCAGAGATATGTGATGTTATTTATGGTAAGCAACTGCTCTCATTAGGTAAAATTGAGTAAATCCACTTTATTTCAGTAATACTGGATCAAAATTTAGTCATACAAACATGTTTTTGGCTGCTATTAGAAAGAAAAAATAAAATAAAAAGAGTAGATCCAACAGTTGGGAGTGTTTGTAAAGGTACCTTGAGAGCATGGTCACTAAGAAGAGCTCCAGTATACCTTTCCTTCAAATCATCAAGCGCAAGACTAATGGCTTCCTTCACAAGCTTTGTCTCGAGTTGAGTTCCTTGCCTTAATGGTGGTACTTTTACCTTGGAAACAAGTCAAGGAACAACTGTATAGAGAATGATACAGAACAAGTGATGCATGTAGCTTCTGATTACTATTGCCTAACATAACAGCAAAAGTGCAACATATATTGCTTGTAATGGATATTGCTTATTATAACAATGAAGGGCAATGTCGATATGAGTATATGGTGGCAAGTTCTCCCATTCAAATATTAGAGAGTTCTCTTCATCTGCAATACTTCTAGGAGTCAGTCCATAGTTATTCCACTTGATGCTTCTTAATGCTTTGGAAGCTGACTGATGGATTGAACATGGCGAGAAGTCTCTGAAATATAAAACCTGTCAAAGAGTTCGTGTTACACAAATGTTGTAAACCCGTCCTGCATTCAGCTCATAAGCCTAGACATACATACTTCTTTGTATCCACTACAAAATTACTAAAATCTTCTATGACGGGAATTATAATAAGGCAATAGTGGATTTTGAATCGATATGTGAAACAGAATTTTCAGAGCATGTTTTCCATGATGTTTCGAAGTACATGTATCAGAAAATGCTAATATTGGATATATTTAACATTTGTTATGCAGCTGGACATCCATGAAATGTAATTGAGGGATTATTTACTCATAAAAGTACAGTGCTTTTTAGGAAACAACAGCCAAACTTCAACAATAAGCACGACAAAGTGAAAAACCAGATCAAAACTTCGCTTAGGATCTCCAAGAGACTTCATCAGGTCATTGCATGCACAGTAAGCATCTCTAATACAACGTAGAATTTTATCCAACACCGACAACTGACCTCTGTTTTTGGCTCAAAAGCCTTCAAACATGATGGATCTGATGAATCCAATAGCTCATTTTCACTGATTAAAATTACAACTTCCACAGAAAATACATCATTACCATGCTTCTGTTGGCATGCTTGTCCATTACCCACCTTCAGGTTGTCCCTGAGAAAAAAAGAGCACAACTTACCATTACAGACATAAAGAACACACACAAAAGTCTTGTCATATCCTAATTTCCACTTGTGTTGTTTCTTTTCCCCTTTTGTTGAAAAGATGGAGAGCCCCTATTTCATCATAATGGAGGTACAAAAGCATGCACAGAAATATTTGTTCACCTGCTTGAAAAGCAAGACAGACACTTTTCACTTAATTTTCTATGTTTACAAACATAGTCCTCAAGCCCAGATGCTAGCTGTAGTACATTTGATGATTCTGAATTAGGTGATGTCAACTCAGTAGCCAGAACAGCATTTTCGTGTTGTAATCCATGTCCATCATGTGATTCAGCCACCAGCTCAATTGCTATGTTCTGGGGGGCAAGACAGAAATGAGTATTTAGTTTTCCTGTTAAATTATTACAAACAGCAGAACTTTCTATTGTAATGTCTTAAGCTGGTTTGAATACACAGAAAATGGAGTCGAACTTACATTTATCTTCAAAATAACCATCTGCAGAAAACAAGTTAAATATAAATCTTTATGTGAACAATAAAAACGGCAAGCAGATAAAACATGCTCCCATATTCAATTTGAGTGTTAGATGAAGCCAGTTGCTTAAGAATTTCTAAATCTCCAGGAAAATTATCCTATAAATTATGGCAAATATGTATTAAAGAGCCAAATCATATCAGTCATGATAACAATGATACAGGAAATTGTTAATCATTTGGAGATAACTAAAAACAGATGAAGACTTCACGGAAGTGCAGTGTACCTTTCTGAGAAAGCAAGTCATATCTTCCAATATTACTTCCATCTCCTCAGCAGAAGTCACAGACACTTCAGTTCCACTGAAGAAGAGATGAATCAATAGAATTATGAAGTCACCAAACAATGTATACAAATAGGAAAATTAGAGTTTTTGGCAGATAAACAGACCTGAAAATGGCATTTTTCTTTGGGCTTGAAGGGAGCTTAATTATCTTTCTGTTAGAAGCGCGTTCTTTTAGGTTTACCTTGTAACGGTAAAGCTCAAAATCACCAAGGCCTGCACATATGGCCATTAATTACTTCATGCTGCTGGCTGAGAAACAGCAATTTATTTGGCATAAAATAATAATCCTAATAGTTAGGCTACATCTCAGAATTATATGAAAATTATCGCCATTTTAAAACAATAGCATACATTCTAAACAGCCAACTAAAGTTTTAACCCTTTTCTTCCAGTTATCCTGTTTTTTTCTTATTGTGTCTACACTATCTACAACTATTCAGCAAACAGCATTGTGATGATTGGTGCGGAAAAAGAGGCAAAGAGCCCAAGAGTTCCTTTCGCTATAAGTTATGAAACCTTTAGAAAAAATGCCACAATCACTTTATGGAGTACTTTGTAATGGAAATACACATATTACATACAAGTACAAAGTTCATCTTTACAGAAGTAGGAAACACATAAGAAAACACTTTCAGTTGGTTATTTCCACAAAACTCAAGCAGGAAATCATCAATACACAATATCCAGAAAAATGTTTAGCCACACTAGTAATCCACAATAAGGCCGGAAATGAAAAGAAGTGATTAAATGAGTTAAACTTACTCGTGGTTGTGACTGAAAGTATACCATCTGCATCATAACACAAACGGAACCAAACAAGCAACCATAAGTAGACATGAACATCAAATATCAATATCAGTAAGGCACGTGCCTCGGAAAAAATTCAGTAAGGCAGCTCATGATACTCACCCCACTGGGAAAATCCATTATAGCCTAATTTCAAGTCCTGAAATTCCTTCAAGCAACTTCCAGCTCCAGTATCAGAAACTGTCAACAAACAAATAATACAGTACAAAGAAATTTAACTTCCCATCAAATTAGGCTCATCATAATCTTTTTACAACCATTAGAGGATAAAAATTACGTAGTACAAAAACATAAAATAAATTGCATAAAAAAAAAACTCTCAAAAGCAAGTTTATTATGGTTTTTTGTTCTATTATTACAACCTATATCATACAACTTTGAGATCATAAAATTGGCCGCAACACACGGAAAGAGCTTGTAGTTGAACAAATACTTTCACATCCATTTAATTATTTCACATAGCTATAAAATGAGCACAAAAACAAACAATTGGAGAGCATAACAATTACAATATTATAAACAATTACACAAATGGAGAAATTATACTTGAGATTTGAGTGAGTAGCGAATCGGAAATCGTGATTTGTCTGACGAACACAGATAATCGGCATGGATCTCCGGATAATCGACATCTTTGGATTGCAAGTGAAATCAACTGCAGAAATTTGAAAATCAAACCAAAATTATGATTAATTTTTGAAGAATTATGATTAATTTTTGAAGAATTTGATTTGGAGAAACAAAAATGAAGTTTAGAGCTAAATTAACAAGTGAGATGGAGGAATTGCTTCGCCATTAACAAAATTTTACCTGTTTGCAGAGGTTCGTCATCTCCATTAGAGCAGCTACCAAAATAATGGGTTTCGCGCCCTAAATTTTACACTGTGTACGTGTACTGGTATAAAATTATACGTATACTCCCATAGTGTTATTACCGTGGCAGCGTGGCTTGGTCTATAGTAAGGGTTTGATATCGTGACTCGTAAGTCATGAGACTCGTGAGTCGTGACTAATAAGGTTATAGAATCAAATTTCACTAGCATTTTATGGGGGTAATTTTTGATAGATGAGGAGTTAGTATTTTCACAAACTTTTTATTAAATCGGGTGTTCACTATTTTAGTGAAAATCGAAAGGAAGCGTGAGTTTGGTGGCCCAATTTTGGCAAGGAAAAAATAAAATCTTATTTTCTCTCTCCTCTTTATTCTACAGATTCTCTTTCTTCTTCAATCTTCTTTTTCTCTGTTTTTTCTGTCTCCTTTAGTTCTCATCTTCTTTTGTTTTTTCTCTCTCCTCTACTTCTCATCTTCTTTTGTTTTTCTCTCTCCTCTAGTTTCTAGTGATAATCGATCATGTTGATGTTTCTGCTCTAGGTTAGTATTTGTACTTTTTTTTTTGTAAAATTTTCGTCGCTTTGCTTGGTGAGATGGTCGGAAATGGTAGAATCAACAATGGTTTCAACGCGATCAGTGTCGCTAATGGTGGTTCTGGTGGTGACTTTTGATTTGTTTGAGTGATTGTATAGTTTTTTCATGACTATTGTTAATTTTTGTGTTTGTTTCGTTAATTTTGATTCTCTGTTTTGCATATGTAGTTTAATTACTTTTGTGAAAAAAAATCACTTTTATGAAGAAAAAAAAGGGTAACTTTTGTGAAAAAAAAGGGTCACTTTTGTGAAAAAACAAAATCACTTTTGTGAAAAAAGGGTTATTTTTATGTAAAAAAAGGGTCACTTTTATGGAAAAAAAAGGGTCACTGTTGTGAAAAAAAAAGGGTCACTTTTGTGAAGAAAAAGGGTCACTTTTGTACAAAAAAAATGGTCACTTTTCGCAAAATGTTCGATGTACAATAAAATTATTGTAAACTAGAGGCATGCAAAAGTTTTTGTAGTATTTTATACTCTTGGATCATGTACTCCATAATTCATACATAATATGTTTGACTTATTTTGCCTAAGATTTATATTTTTTTGCTTAAAAATTTGTATTATTTTGCTAAAATAATAAGTTATTTACTTATTTACTTTAACAATAGGTATAAAAATACAACATGACATGTATAAAATAACATGTAATTTGTAATATGTTTGGCAGATTGTTTGGAAGTACACTTCTTTGTCATGATTGAGGCCCTGTTCTCTTACGTTGAAATTCAGTTCAGTTCAGTTCAGCTCAGTTTAGTTCAGTTCAGTTCAGTTTAGTTCAATTCAGTTCAGTTCAGCTCAGCTCCTAATTTCCTTCTCTTATAAAATATTCATTTCAGTTCAGCTAAATTCAGTTCAGTTCATTTCAGTTGAGTTTAGTCAATAAGAACAGGCCCTGACACTCACGAATATACATCGTTGCATTACAAATTTAATAATGTTAGTATGGCCTAGTTATGTGGATATCAACTTCCTTATATTTGATTAAAGTCTTGCAGGTGGTATCAAAAACTTGCAATATAAATCTCATTTACAACATTGCTCTTATTACTCTTGTTACGCCACTAGGTTAGAGCCCGTGCGATGTACGGTTTATATAAAATCTATTTTTAATTTGTACATTTTAAAAATAAATCACTATTGTACATAAGTATAAATAAGAATTACGTACATTTTGTAATTTTAAATTTTTTTATTTTCATCAAAATTATGATATAGTGATTAACGTTGTCTAATTCATAGTTCAATGTAGGAGGTCATATATTAGTGTGCTATTCAAAATTGTTTAATTTTCCAATGATAAACTGATAGGTTTTATTGTAATGTAGAAGCTTTTAATATTTAAATTTCAAAAATGTAAAGTATGATTGCAAATAAAAAAAAAATGACATCATCATTGCATTTAGGCTGGAAATTTTTTATTGAGAAAGTGACACGTGTGTAATGATAACGTCAGCACCTTCTGTTTTAGTAATAGTTAATAGATTTTGAAGAGGAGTAGAGTATTGCCATAGTTCAATAGAAGTATAGACTTTATAATGCAAGATATTAAAGATAACCAAATGTAAGCTTAAAACGAGATATTTCATAGCGTGCAAATTTATACATTCAAATTAAAAATCTCATTTTTAATCATCATGGCATGAAAGTGGAGAAAACCATTTCATTAGCTATGTAATACTATGAGTAGAACCAAAGGGGGTGCATTATCAATTAAGGGTTATGGTTTTGGAGTATTTCCTTTCATTTTAAGGGTAGGATAAATAATCTTTGCATTGAATTATTCATTGACAAAGATTCAAATGATGACGACTTGATGATACATCACATTTTGACAATGAAGAAGACGGATGATGTCCTAACAACCCATTCACTATATAATAACTTGTGCATTAGTTATCATTGACCTTTGTAAGATGCTGGTATAAGTTGCTTATGGCTACATCAAAATTTTAACCAATTAAACTCGTTGCATTCACATTAATGTAAATATACAATTGCGTTGGAATACATTAGCATTGAAAACTTATGTACTTGGGATACACAATCATTATATTGGTGGATATTACTTGAGTCCTTTCCCTAAATAATGTTGGGAAATTATCTAATTCTCAAATTACAGCTACTCTTTTTTTAATTCCCATTATACCGTCCACGTCAGCTAAGGAAAACAAACCGATTTTTTTTCTCGGTCCAGCAACAAACCGCTACTTCAAGTAGCGGTTTTAATTTTGTAAACCGCTACTTCAAGTAGCGGTTTTAAGGGTTTGTTTTGTAAGTTTTCTTTAAAAACAAAATATCTGTAAATCAGTAATTAGTAAATACAAACCGCTACTTGAAGTAGCGGTTTTCAGTAGCACACCGCTACTTGAACCGGTGACGTGGACGGTATGGTGGGAATTAAAAAAAGACTAGCTGTAATTTGAGAATTAAATAATTTCCCAACATTATTTAGGGAAAGGGCTCATATTACTTGTACCCTTTTATTATTTGGCAAACCTTTTTTTTTTTTTTTTTTTTTTGGCAAACCTTTTTAGTTTTTCTTTTTTGTTTTTCTTTAAAAAAAATAAAAAAAATCATAATCTTTGCACTATTTCACTAGCCCTCCTTTTCTCTCTAATTTGTACGGAAAAGGGTAATCCATCTGCTTATTTCAAAACAAATCTAGTACGTATATTATTTTGATGCATACAAATCTCCAATAAATACAAACTAATAACGTAGACGATATTATAATTAGTTACTATATTATAGTGAACATTTTTAATCTTTAAAGAAGTGTCAAAACCACACCCGATCCGATCCAACTCGATCCAAAACCGACCTTAAAAATACCTGATTAAGATTTCAACTCGCATGGACACTAGACACAAAAATTTTAAATGACTCAGTTTTAAAACTTGACTCGACCACCAATTGGTTATTGGTGCAGTGTTGATTGGGACTGCACTTGGTAGAGAAGACCCATGTTCGATCCCCACAACAACAATTGAGAGGGGATTGAAACATAACCACTCAAAACTGAACCCCAAATCCGAATTACCCCAAAAGATGAACTGGGATGGAACAAAAAAAAAAATGGCTCGACCCGATCCGGACATTCGAATCCAAAATGACACTTCTAACCCGAATAAAAGTCGTTGAAGAAATGGGAGAAATGGCAGCCCATAAAAAACATAATTCCACGTGGGCCACGAGTCATACAACTATCGTCAATTTTTCCAACAAATATATATATTCCTTCTCAATATTATCACTCTCCTAATTCTACACATTTTCTACTCAAATTTATCCCACCAAATCTAATTTCTATCTAACATTTAATTTGGAATTTATTTCTTAATTTCACTTTTGATAAGTTAGGGATTAGTTGGATTGAAGTTGGGGGATAGAAGTTGGAAGATCGCAAAATTAAATCAAATTTATTCTTCAAATTCATCATCAAATTTGATTGAGGATAAAAGTTGACACTTTTAATGGAGGATCAAAGTTGCAGAAGCGTTGAAATTGATGGAAATTCAACTTCTTATTCTGAGTTCGATTCTTATGATCATAATTCTCCTTGGGCTCTTGATATTGGAGGTTTCTCTCTTTTCTCTTACTATGATTTTTTTTTTTTTTTTTTTTTTTTTTTTTTTTTTTTTTTTTTTATAATCAAATTTCGAATATGTTGTAACATTGAAAACTAAGATTATTAAGTTTTGATGCTTTAATGGTTGCTAATTATTAAATTATTATTCTGTGATTAGTATGATATTTTGTATTTTTGTAAAGTATAAGAATGTTGTGATGAACTGGTAAATGGGTTTCTTTGGATTATGTTGATGTGATTTGATTAATCTGAGCTATCCCACGTGAGCTGTTGATCATAAGTTTAAGTTTAGAAATATAATAAGTTAATTAGAGCATAATTTAGTTTCTAATATCAAAAATAGCTGAAGTTAAATCATAATAAAATAAATTAAGTTCAACAAAAATGAGTTAAATTTAGTAAAAATAGTTCAAATTTTGCAAGATTGGGATTAAGCTAACAAAAATTAATTGAGGACATCATGCCTAAGTTGGCTAGCATCGTAGATTATTACTTAGGCCGATAAGGTTATTATTAAGCTATGATAGGATAAAATCAGGAAATACAAGTTCACATGTGGAATCGAGTTCAAGTAAGTGTAATTTAGTTTCATGTGATAAAACAAATACTTAGGGCCTGTTCACTTCAGTTCACCTCCATTTAGTTCAGTTCCAATCAGTCAGTATAGTTCAGCTCCTAATTTCTTTTTCTAATAAAATATTCTTTTTTGCTCTATTTAGTTCAATCAGCTCCAATCAGTTCAGTTCAATTCACATCAGTAAATGTAAATATGCCCTTAATAGTTAATAATATGGATTATGTTATGTTATGTTATAAAGTTGAAAGTGACAATATTTAGTTAGACCTTTTTAAAGGAAAAAGATTTGGATCTGTAGCTCCTTAATGACAAATAAATGATGCATTTGGTTTATCTATTGGAATGGTATTGGTATTGGTTACTTCTTAATCATTTGCTTCATATATGGAATGGGATCACTTGTACTTTTTTTTTTTTTTTTTTGTTGTAATCGTATTGACATTTTTTCACTGGCCAAATACTTTTTTTTTTGTTGTAATCGTATTGACATTTTTTCACTGGCCAAATATTGAAATTATAGTATAATTTTAGATTACTGTAATATTCTTTAAGATGTTGTAATCACTGTAAAGCACAATTACATATCAAAGGCAAAACGATCATAAAGGGAAATACTATGGAAGCAAATATGACAACAAGAAATGGACTTCTTTGGTTCAATGCTTTTCAAAACTCTGGATGGCCAAATACTTGAATTTTATTACTTTAGGCAAAAATTCCAAATTTCCACCTTGAATGTACAATTATCGAAATTCAAATAAAAATATAGACTTGGAAAACAAATTGGGAAGATGATCCGTGAACAGAGGAGAGAGGAAGGGTGACTAGAGTGTGAATGATACAGGCTGCAGCTTTTCATTTTGTACTACTGACTTCTGAGGGTAAAGGTAATTGATACCACTTAGTTTGGAAGGGTAACAAATCGAGGGTATTGCTTACCTTCTTGAAACAGAATAAATTGGCACATTTACCCAACCAATTATTGTTTTCTAGTGATTATCAAACATACCCTAAGTAGGTTATGACCAAAGTGAGACATTTGATTGGGCCTAGGCATAATCCAACTATTGTTTACTTATGATTATGGATTCACAACTTCGTTGATTAGTAGTTCTTGTCATAGTTTAGGGTGTTTATATCCTTTATTTATCATTTTGAAACAAAATTGATTGACGGTCTAAATTGTAATCTTCTGACTGACTTAATTAATATTCCTTGGAGCTGTCTTTGCATCTTTTCTCTAGATATATTTACTTTATTTGGAAATCAATCTATCGCTGCCTATCGTTCATCAATGGAATGTGTGTGGCTTTAACGTAATCACTTCTGATTCCCTACCTGTTTTTGTAGGTACCCTTATCAAGTTGGTTTATTTTTCAAGAAAAGATAGTAGTTTGGAGAGTGTTGGAAACGGTGTCCAAGTGGAGGAGGTTGGACTTGTAACTAGTTCCAAGAAATATCCTATCCTTGACGGCAAGCTCCATTTTGCAAAGTTTCAGACCAGCAAAATAAATGAGTGCCTGGACTTCATCGAATCGAAGCTCCTTCATGGCAGCTGTATGATACTGTTTTCTTTACCAAACCTTGTCTATCTATCACTTTTCTTTGCCCTTCAATTTGTTGTTTGTGTATACTTGTAGCTTGATAAACTTTCTTTCAAAGCTGGTTTCTAGTTTTAAATCTTCTGTGCATTGATTGAATTAGATGTCTGAAGATGTCCCTAAAGGCAGACCTGGCAAGGAGCCAAGCTAAACTTAGATTATGCTCAGCTAAACTTGAAGTCTAAATTTCATTCTCTTGGGTTTTATTCTAAGTCTTTCCCATGGAAAATTGGCTAGGGTAATTGTTTGGGGGTTAGTGGGGTATTTATGCTTTGTATTTTCATGCATGGTGGTGCATTACTAAGTTTGTTGATGTACAAATATTAAAGTGCTTATGTAACTTTTGGACCTCATAAAAGTGCTTTAAATTCACTTCATGGGGTGGCCAGTACTAGTAATATCAAGCCAAACCCACCTATTCCTGATTTCTATCTGTTCTCATACTATCCTGAATGACAAACTTGTGAGTAGATTCTGAAGGACCCTACTAACTATTTATGCCTAGAGTACAGACTTTAGTAAATGATATTGTTCTTATCCCTGAAAAAGCTGTAGTCCATCATATATGATTCACAAATTAATTTTATTAATCTGATTTAGAGCTACCCATTTGTGGTGTCTTTTCTAAGCTACTTATATGATCACAAACTGATTTCCAGCTTATAGAGCAACTTCTTTTCTAGGTTCTTCTTTATGTGCTCTTAACATTATGCTAGCCTGAGCAAATTGTTATATTTGACCTAATTTCTAACATATCGAGGTGAATCTAGGTTGCAGTCATCAAGAGATTTCAGACAAAAAACAATTGTTAATCAAGGTAAGGATATTTTTCTTCATCTCTCTTTCTATGTTTAATATTTCCCTTGTTTTTGCTGAAATTTTTATGTTTGTGGATGGTTAAGATATTCTCTTCCTGAAATGCAGTTCAATGCTTTATTTTCCGCTAGGTTATATACGTATAGACTTGAGGGCTATATGACAAAATTCTTTTATGAAAAACATAATAAGTAGCAATCTAGCATTATTGTGGTATCTCGTGCTTTATGCAGTTCATACTTTAGAGGACCTTAGGGGCGTGGCTTTACTGCGTCTAGTCCCTCCGTAGTTTAGATTTATTTGTTTTTGTTTGGCTTTTCTGTTTCTTGCGTGAACTCGGTTTGTTTTTGCTCTGTTTTCTTGGTTTTTAACCTCAATCAATCAATCAAAGCCTTAATCCCATAAGTGGGGTCGGCTTGGTTTTTAACCTCAAGTGAATTAAAAAAAAAAATCACTTAATAAATGGCTTTATGGACTTTAAGGCTATGTTTACTTTTTCTATAAATCCCTTATCTCAACCAATTTTTAGTTCAATTATAAATTAGGTAGCCTTTGTCTGAATTTATTTGAACTTTAACCCATTAATAAGTTAAGAATCTTTTTCTGCAACCTTCATTTCTAATCTAATGAAATTAAAGACCATATTTCAACAGGCATGCTTAAGGGTATAAACCAAAACAACATGTAGCATCTGTATGAGTTTGTCAATACATTAATACTTTTTTTAAAAAATATTCTATTAATTGACAATGAGACATGTTTCCCATTTGTATTTTCTACTAAATAGCTTTTTCTCAGTTATGCTGTGAAATTATGCTAACTGTTTATTGTTGTTTGCAGGCCACTGGTGGCGGTGCCTATAAATATGCTGATCTTTTTAGAGAGAAGTTTGGAATCAGGCTTGACAAAGAGGATGAGATGGACTCTCTTGTGGCTGGTGCTAATTTTTTGCTAAAGGTGAGGATTTGTGTATGTGATACGCTGAGAACATTAATGATATGCACTGTTACAACAACTGCTTTGTGTGGCATTTCCATTTTTCTTTTCTTTTCTGCTTATCTATAGTGACAGGGGCTAAGCCTGAAGTTAGGTTTTACGGCTTCTACTACTCTATTTAGATGAGCTAAGGCCTCAATGTTTTTCTCAATGAGAGAAATCAAGGGGTGGAAGTAGTGTTTGTCCCTGGGTAATATGAGCACCTGAATATGGGCTGATTAGTTTTAACTGGATAGAATTGAGCAAATTTGTTTTGATCAAGTTGTAACGCTAATTGGTTGTCCCAATCAGCCAATATGGGGTTGTTACTAAGTTTACAGGTGATTTGCTGCTGCAGGCAGATACAACCAATATAGGCTCTTAAAAAAGCATGACAGGACAAACTTGTCATTTGGCAATGAGAAATTACATTTGCATGATCGACAACTGTTTGCATGACCACAACTGTGCTTTTAAGTTGGTTCCTTCTTCTTGTGCCATATAGATTATGGCTAGATTTCATATTTCCTGCTGTCATGATGCACATTGTGCTCTCTACGTGTTCCGATTCCCTGCATTTTTGCTTAGATTCTTTTGCAAAAACAAGCCTTCTTAAATGCTCACTTGTCTGTAGTCTTCAAAATTATGTATCTTTAGTTCTTTATTGAATAATTTTTATATTGTTTTTTTTTTTTAATGAAACAAGTATAGAATATGATATATGTGGACTAAGAGGCTAACAATGGAGAAAATGTTCGTAAAGTATGAATATGATAATACGTTAAGTAGCTTGTATTTTTGTCCACCTTGTAATGTATTTTACTTCACACTTATAGTGGACATCATCTAAATCATCTGGCATGAGCCATAGGTCTGTTTTAAGCTAAGCATTAGTTGTTTCCTGCACTCTTAACTTGTACCACTGTCTTAAGGTATTGTAACTGTACTTTGATAGGCAGTCCCTCGTGAAGCTTTCACGTACATGGAGGGTCAGAAAGATTTTGTGCAGATTGATGCCAGTGATTTATTTCCCTATCTCCTTGTCAGCATAGGCTCTGGAGTTAGTATGATTAAGGTAATAATCATACTGGTTAAATTTCTTTGCTGATATACTCTGAATTTAATTTTTATAAGTGGGGAACAGCCGAACAATTTTCAGTTTGTCATCTGTTTCTTCTCGCTTTTCTGTTTGTAACTTGTTAACAATCAGCTGCAGCTTCCTGCTTCTAAATATAAGTATCATTTCTCTTCTTTAGGTTGATGGGGATGGAAAATTTGAGCGAGTTAGTGGGACAAGTTTAGGTGGTGGCACTCTTTTGGGTATGGGAATGCTTTTAACAAATTGCCAAAGGTAATAATGCGGTCAATGTTGTCGCACATTTTTTTTTATAAAATATTTTGGCTGTTTTGCCTATCATGTATACCGGGCTTATTATTAGAGGAATAGAGGATTCTTCTGTACACTGGTAAATGTGCTGAGTGATTTGTAAATATTCATGGGATCATGGTGAGATATTGAGATGTTTGAAAATTTGCTTGATATATAATTAAGTGCTTTGGTTTTGGTTCTATAATCTATGTTTTGGTTACTTGATTAGCTGAATACAATTTATACAATTTCCAGCTTTGACGAGTTCCTGGAGTTGAGCCACAAGGGAGACAATAGAAATATTGACATGCTTGTCAGAGACATATATGGAGTAACTGGCTATTCTAAGGTCTGTTATTTTAATACTTGATATACATGTGATTTCATTTTCCGGTAAGGGTGTTCCAATTACTTGGTATGCTCATAATCATATTTGGAATTATCCTTTCAAATTTGGCTAGAATATTTGGGTTTTCATGGCTGGCTGAAAACGAATGATTTACATTATCCATGATTAGGATTTCAATGGAAAATATGTAATCACTTTTATCCTGGACAAGTTGATACGTTTCTTTTCGTGAATATGCTATGATTTTGATCTATATATTAAGCATTATTGTAGATTGCCTGAGCTATTGCTAGATCTCTTTTGGCACTTAATGTTGCTGAGTGTTTGGAATGAGACTTAAGAGTGTTAGTAGTTCCTCTGCAGACCAACTGATTGAATGAATGCATATGTTTGGACTTATACCCTTATCAAGTATGGAAAGGGGTAATATAGTAGATCCTTCCTAAATAGTCTAAATATCAATTTACTTCATATGTTCATACTTTTTTGACATATTAATTAAATTGGAAATTTTCTGGTTTAGTGTGGAGGATGAATTTTTAACTGCAAAAATAAATTTAACCTGGGAGGATGGGTTGTAACTGCAAAAATAAATTAATACGGTGTATGGTCTATATGTCACTGAAAAAACTTTCTCAATTTTAGTCGTGGGAGTGTTGTTGTAGTTGCCTCATATGTAATTTGAATGGATATAATAAGTTAAACATGCAAAGGGCTTGACTTGAGTTTCTTACTGCTTTTTCTCTTTTGATGGTTGAATATCTATTCATCTAACCATGACAGCTTGGATTGTCAGCAACAACAATAGCGTCTAGTTTTGGCAAGGTTAGTTTTGATAGTAAAGAGTTGAAGGACTATAAAAAGGAGGACCTTGCCCGATCTCTGTTACGGATGATTTCAAACAACGTTGCACAGGTGAATTTGTCTAAGATGCGATTTCCTTACACCAGTATGAAGTTATGATTGTTCAATCTGAATTCTTTTGAATAGCTTTTATAATGTTAGAATTATTATTTACTAAGGAGTAGCTTTTCATTTATTATGGCCTTGGGATGTTTGACATTCTTTATACTTATTTTTTATTTTTTTCATTCATAATTCATAGATTAAAAAATTCAATATAGATGTGAGCTTGTAGCTTTTTTTATTAATATCTCAAAAATAGAAATTTCATTAATATACAAGCTTTGGCTACTTGTTTCTTTGGTACTTTAATGATAGATAGAAATTTACTCCCAGTATACATTTATTACTTTTTTATTTATTTTTGTTTTATTTTGCCTTATAGATTGCCTATTTGAATGCGGGGCACGGGCAACTAAAACGGATAATCTTTGGAGGATTTTTCACTCGTGGTCATGAATATATTATGGAAACAATATCCGATGGAGTTCAATACTGGTTAGTGACGAAATGCCTTTCACTCAATCTACATTTTGCTTGTTTGATGGTGTCTTTTGTGTTGATTTCTCTTTTCATCAAATTATTGTGTGTTGATGGCTTCAAAACATTTGGGATTACATCTATTCTTTGGGCAGTCGTTTTAGATTTTTGATATCTGTTGGACAATCGCTACTTCCTTGCCCTTATCTAAACTTATTTTCTCTTGAAATAAATTGCTTCAAGGTGAAGAGAACATACCCTTTATAGGTGTCCTTATTTACAAGCCTCTCTTTATTTGCTGAATCTAAGCACGATCAGGCCTATTTCTGGAAGTCAATTGGTTCATCTCCACAAGTAGCTAGAACCTGTTAGCACATTATGGACATTCATGACTTCCATGTCCAATTCTTTCATGGCCTATATCATCGATCAAATTTGTACAGATTTACTCCATTTTTGGCTTCTCGATCCTCAGTTTGGGCTTACTATATGAGGGGATTATTATCCTTGAGATCCATTCTGGCTTCTCCTTGAGACCAATTAAATGTTGCCCTTTTAAATCAACTCAAATTGCATGAAAGCAGTCGTGGGATATAGATAATAATTTGAAATTTTGTTTTCTTTGCTGTGGAACTTCTGTTGTCACAATTTCAGGCCACATTTAGTCATTCAGATAATATTTCCATGTTAAAAAGCTGTAGTTTAATGTTACAGTAAAGTGTGTACCTGTAGATGAGTTGATATTGATTGTGCAGAATCCTAATATTAGTAATATAGGTTGATGGCTTGATTTGAATTTCAATTGCTGCTTTTTTGCTGTGATTTCTATTTATGAATCCTCTGTACAGGTCGAAAGGTAAAGCAAAGGCCATGTTTCTGAGGCATGAAGGGTTTTTGGGAGCATTGGGTGCATTCAAGAGCTATGAGAAGCATGGCCTTGGTAGCTTAATGGGGCACCATCTAACTGAACAATCGCCTGTAGCATCACCTCGCTGAGATTAAACCAAAGTTGATTGGTCCTTTGCTTGTTGGATAGACAGACTGGAAGCATCACTTTGGGCATATTGATTAGGGTACAAAGAAAATAACCAGAAATTAGTTTCGGGGTTACATGTGGCAAATTTTCGCTTGCCTTGTTATTAAATTATAGCAGTCTTGGTCGTGTAAGTTGTAACATGTCATTTAGCTGTAATATTCATATCAACATTCTCATTTGTACATAAAAATTAAAAACTTGATGTTATGGCCTATATAACTCAACAAGGTAATATATTGGCTTTTGAAATTCTTGGGAAATCATCTATTCATCTGTTATATATGTTGCCCAAACGAAGCTTAGAGGATGCTGCTAAACTATACAATCATATTCTGGCAACTCAGAAGTGTATATAACACATCGGAAACTACTGCCAAATCTATATACAGGAAATGACTTTAAATCACAGATCTTGGCTCATCTAAATTCTTAGTTAAACTTAACTTTGCATCTCTCCAAGTCAATCAAGAGTATATAATCTCTTCCGCTGATTCACAGTATCAAATGGTAAGCTCTTCTGCTGATCTACAGTATCCAATCCAATGCTGTTGAATAATGTATCTTATCTACTTTCAACAATACAAATAAGATTGTTTCTAAATATTGTGCTAAGAAGCATACTCCTACTTCTTTCTGTAAAGCATAGCATTTCTTCTCCGTAAGGCCCATCTTTTCTTAATATCGTGTACTTCATCTATCTTCACTTCATTAGTGATTTCTTGAACTAGCTTCTCATCACAATTTGAACTTACTGTTGGAGAAATGCCTTTAACCCGTGCAACCTCTTCAAGCAAATAATTCATCAGCGTCTCTGAGGTCTTTGAGGTGATTCCCCTAAGATACCACGAAATGGGAGGGGGAGGAACAATAGCTGGTTGAAGAAGTTGCTCTAGGCTAACCCTCGATCCAATCCTTCCTTTCCCTCCTGTACATGAGCGATACTCTGACAAAGTTTTGGGTTTAAAGGGGGAGCAGATTTTCTCATCAACAAATACCGGTTCTACTCTCCAGCAACCTTCAAACTTCTTCATGAATCCCGTGTTAATCTGCTTGAACCTCATCTAAGAAATCCAAAAGGAAAAAAAAAGAGAGAAATTAAGATTATGTTCCGAGACTGATGACAGTAAGAAACATTCTAAGACAACAGAGGGTAAAATACAAGTAAACACTTACAGAGTGATCCTTCCTATTTTGATCTACCAAGACATGGACTGATATTGTTCCCGACAACCAAAGGAACTTCCATATAGCTGCTTGCTCCACCTCAACCACTTGTCTAGAGCCTTCATCAATCAACACTTTCCTAGATACGACCTCCTGAAAAGCCCAATTAACTTTCATCAATGGAAGCAACTATTGCTGGGCAAATCATAGTTCATTTCATAACTTATTAAGCGAGCTCATATTCCTAAATTATCTTCCGCCTATAGAAATTGAACAGTTGTACTTATCACTGGCATCTCCATTACCACTCACCTTGATATTCCTAAGACTCTCTTGCTGTCAGGGTCAGTGACTATGTTGTACACAGCATCTGGTGGCAACCCGACATCGAATTCCACATGCAGGTTGCAAAGTGATCCTTCAGGAACAGTAACCTGTAAGAAAATAAATCATTAGTTGTGACTCAATTGCATATCAACTCACAACACTGAAGTCTGAAGAACTGTAAAGACAATCATCTTGTACTGTCGGTTCAAATACAGAAATCTGAGGTAAATTGTTCAGACTACTTGTTTGTTAATTACACACATAAGGCTTGCAATTTGCATATATAGAATGTTCTATCATTGTAAAACATCTAAACTTATGACCTCTTCTTTATCAATTCTCACATTTATTTCAGGTGGTGGACTACCCCAATGAGGATTTGCTCGCCAAAGTTGCAGCTGCTTCTGCAGATCAGCCTCCCAATCAGTCGACGATTTCTCTTCCTTTCTGACAACCTGCTGCGGTTCAAATACACCGTTTCCCTCCTCTACTTTCCCCTTTTGTCTGAGATGTGACTGTCAAAAAACATTCAGCGTTACACATGAACCATAATGAAAAAAAAACAGCAAAATCCATTAAACTACATGATAATGTACTTGCAGCAGTTTTATTAACACCGAATAACACGTGATTTTGTCACAAACTGACTACCATTTTCAGAAATATATTTAATGCTTTGATCAACTAAACAGACAATACAATAACAAACCGAGTACGAATTCGAGCAGAACAACCAACCTTAAAAAAATTCTGCATTCTTTGAGGGGCTTGTGTGAAAAACTTAGGAAATGCAGGATCAATCAGCATAGAATTCTGATTCCTATCAGTAGTTTGGCTTGTTGCACTCATCTTTGTCTCACCCATTATTACCTGAATTTCATCATACACACATACATACTTTATATTATACAATATACTTTTTATGAATACAATTTTTCACATGGGAATCACTTATTTAGCAAGCAAACGGTTTCCCATTTCATTTCAATGGAATCTCAATTATATCAATAAATTCACTAATTCCACCAAAATCATCATTTGGGTATCAATAATATCCCTCAAAAATCATATAAAATCACATAAATATACAAATTTCAATCAAATTCCACCAGTACTTAGAAAACCCAGGTGCCATGTATACAAAACAAAACCAAACTAATCATACCCAGAAACTAAAATTTGATTAAACAGCTGTAAATGCTTCAATTATATTGGTTGTCACTAATAAATTATTACTAAAAAACAAACAGAAAATATAAAAATAGATAGGATAGAGAAAATTAAAGATAAGGAAGATAATAGAAGTGACTTACTGAATGGATCTTTGTTGATGGCAGAATATACACTTGGGATTATATAATTGAGATTGAGAGAGCAAAATTAAGCACGAATTTCTCAAGAAAAAAAATTCGTACTTTGTTGCAATTTATGCGGAGTATGATTTTTAGTGACCAATTAGACAAAAAAAATGATTTATTGGAAGATAAATTGGCACGTGTTGTGTATTTTGATTAGTTACATTTGCCGGCAATTTCTCGGAAATTTAGCCTCCCTAATTGGAAATTGGACGGTTTGTAGATTTTGTGCTAGAGTTGACCAACAAATTGCTAGATTGTTATAAAGTTGGAATCTGTGAATTCTGATGACTCATACCGGCCATCCATACACTATTACTCCCTCATTCGATATAAAATTATAATATGCCCTCTTTTAAAAAAAAAAAAAATTAAATTATAATATAAGGGGAAAATGAGAAGATTAGAGAGAGATATGTAGATGGTAATTGTATTGTCTATATTCATTCATTTCATGAGTCACCTATATATATACATGATAGAACATTGTAACCTATATGGACAATGAAGAGTCCATTCATGAGAGGGTTAATGTGAACTAATGACAAAGGAGGGTTACAAGGATGCTATTAAGACCATACTTAAGGTGGTCATAAAAGAGATAATTACAAGCTATAATGGGCATACATTATTATTTTGTAACACTCCCCCTTGGATGCCCATTATCTAAGAGAGATTTAATGCGCTTATATGCTGCCTAATTAAAAACCTTTCCAGGAAAAACCCAGTGGGAAAAAACCATGGATAAGGGAAAAAGAGTGCAGCGCGCAATTACTCCCCCTCATTATTATATCACTGAACATCTTTGAGACGGCGCAATCCAATACGATAAACTAACTTTTTAAATGTTGCGGTCGGAAGAACCTTACTGAATAAGTCTGCTAAATTCTCACTTGAACGAATCTGCAATACTTTTATATCTCCATTCTTCTGAAGATCATGAGTGAAGAAAAATTTGGGTAAGATGTGCTTTGTTCTGTCACCTTTGATATATCCTTCCTTAAGTTGAGCAATACAAGCTGCATTATCCTCATATAGAGTTGTCGGTGCCTCTTTCCCAGATGATAAACCACAAACTTTTTTTATGTGTTGAATTACCGACCTTAACCATACACATTCACGACTAGCCTCGTGAATTGCTAAAATCTCAGAATGATTGGAAGAAATAGCTGCAATGGTTTGTTTCATGGAACGCCAAGAAATGGCAGTACCACCATATGTGAACACATATCCAGTTTGTGATCGACCATTATGAGGATCAGATAAATAACCTGCATCTGCAAAACCAATCAAATTTTCTTTGGACAACTTTGGGAAAAATAAACCCATATCCTTCGTACCTTGAAGATAACCAAGTAAATGTTTAATTCCATTCCAATGCCTCCGGGTTGGACATGAACTAAACCTTGCTAATAAATTAACCGAAAATGATATGTCGGGTCGTGTATGACTTGCAAGGTACATTAGTGCTCCAATTTCACTAAGATATGGTACTTCAGGACCAAGAATTTTTTCATTAGTTTCCCGAGGTCGGAATGGATCTTTCTCTACTTCAAGTAATCTTGCAACCATAGGGCTGCTCAATGGATGTGCTGTATCCATAGAAAATCTTTTAAGAACCTTTTCTATGTATGTTGATTGATCCACAAGGATTCCATTCTCTAGGTGCTCTATTTGTAACCCCAAGCAGAATTTTGTCTTTCCAATATCTTTCATTTCGAACTCCTTCTTTAAATAATTGACAGACACTAAAATCTCTTCAGGAGTTCCAATGATATTCAAATCATCAACATACACTGCAATTATAACAAATCCCGATCCAAATTTCTTTATAAAAATACATGGGCTGATAGGATCATTCTTATAACCTTCTTTTAACAAATACTCACTTAGACGGTTATACCACATACGCCCAGATTGTTTCAATCCATAAAGAGATTTGTTCAATTTAATACAGAAATGTTCTCGAGAACTAAATTTTGCTGCTTCTGGCAGCTTGAATCCTTCTGGGAGCTTCATGTAAATGTCATTATCCAGTGGGCCATATAAATAAGCTGTGACTACATCCATCAAACGTAAGTCAAGTCCTTCTCTTATTGCCAGACTAATAAAAAATCTAAAAGTAGTTGCATCCACCACAGGAGAATATGTCTCCTCATAATCAATACCAGGTCTTTGTGAGAATCCTTGCGCAACTAAGCGTGCCTTATATCTTACAACTTCACCCTTTTCATTTCTCTTTCGCACAAAGACCCATTTATATCCCAATGGCTTTACACCTTCAGGTGTACGGACTACAGGTCCGAATACTTCTCTTTTTCCAAGAGATTTTAATTCTGCTTCAATTGCTTCTTTCCATTTTGGCCAATCATTTCTTTGTCTACATTCTTCAATGGATTTTGGTTCATGATCCTCATTATTATCCATAACATCTAATGCTACATTGCATGCAAAAACATCATCGACGTCGATTTGATTTCGGTTCCATGTAATTCCATACATGATATAATTTATTGAAATTTCTTCATTATCAGGTACCTGAATTTCTTCTTGTATCATGTCTAAATTCTCTTCTGGAGATCCTTCGGAAATTGTTTCTTCAATTTGACCATCATCAATCAATGCTCCTTTTCTTTTCCGAGGATTCTTATCTTTGGAACCTATTGGTCTTCCACGTTTCTGACGTGGTTTACACTCATTAGCAAATTTATTTTGTCCTTCCGGGACATCTATTTTAAATGGAGCATTTACAGCTGGAATATGTGACTTGGTCACTCTTTTTGGGTCAGCAAACGAGTCTGGCAATTGATTCGCTAAACTTTGTAAATGAATTATCTTTTGAACTTCCAGTTCACATTGTTTAGTTCGAGGATCAAGATGAGATAATGATAATTCATTCCATTTAATTTCCTTTTCCAGCTCTCTCTTTTCTCCCCCTAATGTTGGGAAAAGTGACTCGTTAAAATGACAATCTGCAAAACGAGCTGTAAATAAATCCCCTGTTGTAGGTTCAAGATATTTAATTATTGACGGGGATTCAAACCCAACATATATCCCCAACTTCCTTTGAGGACCCATCTTAAAGCGTTGTGGTGGAGCTATTGGAACATAAACCGCACATCCAAAAATTCTTAGATGGGAAATATTTGGTTCCTGACCATAAACCAATTGTAATGGGGAGAACTTATGATAACTTGTTGGCCTAATGCGAATTAGTGTTGCTACATGTAATATAGCATGTCCCCAAGCAGAAATTGGGAGATTGGATTTCATAAGCAATGGTCTAGCAATTAACTGAAGACGTTTAATTAATGACTCAGCCAGACCATTTTGTGTATGAACATGTGCTACAGGATGTTCAACATTTATCCCAATGGACATGCAATAATCATTGAAAGCTTGAGATATAAATTCACCAGCATTATCAAGCCGAATAGTCTTAATAGGAGTATCTGGAAAATGTGTCCGTAACTTAATCAATTGGGCAAGTAATCTCGCAAACGCCAGGTTACGAGTTGATAACAAGGACACATGTGACCATCTAGTTGATGCATCAATTAAAACCATAAAAATCTAAATGGTCCACATGGGGATGTATGGGCCCACAAATATCTCCTTGTATACGTTCCAGAAAACTAATTGATTCAAAATTAATTTTAGCTGGTGATGGACGAATTATCAACTTGCCTTCTGAGCAAGCAGCACATGAAAAATTATTATGAAGAATCTGCTGGCTCTTCAAAGAATGTCCACATGAATTCGTAATTATTTTTCGCATCATTATTGAACCGGGATGGCCTAACCGGTCATGCCAAACAACAAAATTATCAGTAAACTTCTGGTTTACTATAGCATGAGTTTCAATAGTATTGATTTTTGTGTAGTACAAACCATTGAAGAATGTAGGGAGTTTCTCCAAAACATGTTTTGTGCCTTGAGTTATATTTGTGATTTGAAGGAATTCACTATTTTCTTCATTGATTGTCTCAATATGATAACCATTGTTGCGAATATCCTTAAAACTTAATAAATTTCTTTGAGACAATGGGGAGTATAAAGCATCAATTATTTTAATTTCAGTTCCCCAAGGCAATTTTATAGTGGCTCTTCCGGAGCCCTCAATAATATTTGTACTACCCGATATGGTACTCACATTAATCCTTTTCATCATTAATGTAGAGAAGTATTTTTTATTTCTAAGTATTGTATGAGTAGTTGCACTGTCAGCAAGACATAGTTCTTCACCATTCATAGCAAACTGAACTTGAGTAATATCCATGTTCTTCATGAAATAAAATATATGTCAAAATAGTAAGCATAAAAATAAAGATGATAAAATAAATAATTCAATAAAAACACCCAAATAGTTCATAAATTCATTAAGCATATAAAGTCCTTATTACAACCATAGAAAATAACATAAGTAAATAACTAGATAAAGTTTAATACTTAAAGTTGACATAAAATAATATAAATTTAATTATTCCCTTCCGGGGTATTGAATAAATCACCAACTTCTAAATGAGTTGTACTATAATATAAGGGGAAAATGAGAAGATTAGAGAGAGATATGTAGATGGTAATTGTATTGTCTATATTCATCCATTTCATGAGTCACCTATATATATACATGATAGAACATTGTAACCTATATGGACAATATAATGAAAAGTCCATTCATGAGAGGGTTAATGTGAACTAATGACAAAGGAGGGTTACAAGGATGCTATTAAGACCATACTTAAGGTGGTCATAAAAGAGATAATTACAAGCTATAATGAGCATACATTATTATTTTGTAACAAAAAAATCATTTTGAGTTGATTTTGCGGGTATAAAGAAAGTAAAAAAAGATAGTAGTAAAAGTATATTGAAAAATGAAAGGGGTTTGTAGAAAAATATAGAGAGAAAGTGATAAAAGTATATGAAAAAATAAAATTTACATGGAGAAACTAACTTTGCACAAGTATTATTGCAAATTGAAGAATATTTTAATGCATATGGGTCGATCATTTTGAGACTAAAATTAGGCCAAAAGGGTCAGAAATTTTGGGGATGGAAGGTGTATTGATTAATCTGTCTCGCTTTTATCATTACATATAAGGATTTAATTAAAACCTAGAGTACATACTAGTGAGATCATCCCATAAAATGAGATGTAAATCATGTACTTAATAATAATAAGGAATAGATGTAAATAAAAAGTGTAACAAATTTTTTTTTTTTTTTTTTTTTTTTTTTTTTTTTTTTTTAAACAAGTGTAACAATTAAATTAGTACAGTTAAAAGATGTAAATTGACATGCCAACTAACCATTTCATTTATACCGGTAATGTAACTATTGAGTGTTTATGGGTGTATTAATTCATTTCTCTTTCCCTCTACTGGTTTAGTTAAGTGGGTTTTGTTGTTTTTAGTTTCTTGTTTTAGATCTGTTAGGTTGTAATTTGCCTTTATTTATGAAGTTCTCATTGTCCAAAAAAAAAAAAAAAAAAAAAAAAAAAAAAAAAAAAACTATTGAGTGTTCAGAACAATGCCCTAGTTGCTACTTCTATTCATAAATTTTGTCTTGGGATGGAAAATATAGTTCGTGCCTTCGTGGCCTAGTGAATGTAACTCCTTAAATATTAAAAGTGAAAATATTTTAATTTCTATAAGGAATTAAAGTAAGAAAAATAATTTTTATATTATTCGGATAAAAATAAAAATTATAAAAGTACACTCCTGCCCTAAACTCTGTATATATATATTTTTAACTGTGATTTTGTTTTCAAAGTTTTTTTTAAGGACACTAAGGGTCTGTTCTCATTGACTGAACTCAGCTGAACTGAACTGAACTGAACTAAACTGAATTGAACTGAAATGAATATTTTATAAGAGAAGGAAATTAGGAGCTGAACTGAACTGAAATAAACAGAGCTGAAGTGAACTGAACTGAACTGAATTTCAACGTAAGAGAACAGACTCTAATTCTTAGTAATTAAAGTCATGCAATATCTACAATTAAAAAGTAACGGTAATGAAAATAGTTTTAACAAACACAAACAAAAATTAATTAAACGACTAAGAATGGAAGAAAATAAATATAACAATCGATGTTGATGGCTCAACTCAGGTTACATAATTGTTTTTATTAATGTATGTGTGTTTTTTTATTAGTAATTGCACATTACTAATAGGTTCAAATATGTATAAGCGAGTTAATATTGTTGGAAATAGGTAATGCAAACAAATTCTCGCGCCCGATCGGGCGGTGGTTCGCCCGACCGGGCGGAGGTGGCTAAGGAAAATAGGAGAACTCTCGCGCCCGATCGGCCGGCCCTCGCCCGACCGGGCGACGGACTCGAGTTTTTGACGAGCCCGATCGGGCGTCTTCGCCCGATGGCTAGCCCGGGATCGGTTTTCTAGATCGCCCGACCGGGCGCGACACCATGTCTGGAAAAACTCCATCTCGCGCCCGATCGGGCGGCTTCTTGCCCGATCGGGCCCGCCTTTTTCCTAGGTCGGTTTGCTTTACGTGTCTCCTTTTTCCGGGACTCATATAAATACGAGACTTGTCTCTTCATAAGAATTCATTCACTTTTCAAGCCGAAAACACAAAACCTACCCTTTGAGATCTGAACAGTTCTTGAGCAATTCCACTCTTCGAGTTCGGGTGCACGGATTACGGAGAGAGTTGCGTTAAACTTGGGGGGCGTGCGTCACTAGAAAACTTGTACCGGTGGTGGCGTATTTCGCTTCTAAGGCAGTGGATTTTGTTCCACTGCGCGACTTGAGTTTGGGATCTTCAATTCAGGAAAGTTCTAATCTTTTTGTTTGTTATTGATTTCAACAGTTATTTTACCAACAATTTAGAAGCGAAATATTTTTATTTATTCTGTTGATATCATGACTAGCAATTCTCAAACTCGTCTATACCTAGATCTGTCTAAGGTTGAGTCTCTTGATGGAATTAATTATAAGAGATGGTCACAAAGGATGTTGATTGCTTTTGAACAAGTAGAAATTGATTATGTCTTGTTTAAGGATGCCCCAAAACCTATTGAGCAAACCAATGCCATGATTGAAATTCCTAGTACTCCTGTTCCTGGGAATAAAGAATCTAGCACTAGTCAAAGGACCACTACTGTCGTTGTTAATGAATCTGAAATCAAGAAATTTGATCGTGAAAATAAGTTTGTTAGAGGTCATCTTTTGAACAGCATGAAAAACAACATATTTGATTTGTATGTTAATATGAAATCTGCTAAGGAGATGTGGGAGTCTTTAGAGAAGAAATATGGTGCTGATGATGCTGGGAAAAAGAAGTATGTGACTGGAAATTGGTTGAATTTTAAATTGGTTGATACAAATCCTATTATGGACCAAGTCCATGTGTATGAAAATTATGTTGTTGAAATTCTTGCTCAAGGTATGAAGATGTGTGAAATCCTTCAGGCCAATGTTTTGATTGAAAAATTACCTGATTCCTGGTCTGATTATCGAAATCACCTCAAGCATAAAAAGAGGGATTTAACCCTAGAAGTACTTGTGAGCCACATGAAGATTGAGGAAGCCAACAGGCTTAAGGATGTTTCCTCTAAGCCAAAGAATGTGTTAGCAATCAAAACTAACCCTGTTGAATCTGGTGCTGACTCTGACAAGAAAGCAGGTGACAATCGTTCCAAGAAGGGGAACTCTGAGAAGAAGGGAAATCTCCAAGCTAAGGGCAAGATTGGGAAGAAGATCACTGTCAAGTGTTGGTCATGTGGTGAAGTGGGGCACTTTGCTTCACAATGCAAAAACAAGAAGAAGAAAAATCTGAAATCAAGTGGAGGGAACAAAGGTCAGGCTCATCTGGTTGAGAATGAGGATGAGGATGTCATCGCTGCAGTTGTCCTGAAGTCAACCTGGTTGAGAACAGCAGTGAATGGATCGTGGACACTGGTGCATCTAAACACTTCTGTGCTAACAAGGACCTGTTTGTCAGTATGGAAGAGGCAAAGGAAGGTGAACAAGTCTACATGGGAAATTCAAGCAGCTCTGAGGTACTTGGAAAGGGCAAAGTGGTTCTGAAGCTGACTTCAGGGAAGACCTTGGCCCTTTACAATGTACTGTATGTTCCTTCTCTTTGTAGAAATTTAATTTCTGGTGCTTTGTTAAACAAAGTAGGAGTTAAGTTAGTCTTTGATGCTAATAAACTTGTGTTAACCCGTAATGGGGAGTATGTTGGAAAGGGCTACCTTAGTGGGGGCCTATTTGTTCTAGAGATTGTAATTGTTTCTTCAATGAATAAGATTTCTACTTCTGCTTATATTGTTGAGTCCTTTGAATTATGGCATAGTAGATTGGGTCATGTTGGTGCAACAAAATTGAAACAAATGAAAAGTTTAAATTTGCTCCCAAACATGTCATTAGATGGATTTGAAAAATGTGAAGTGTGTGCGGAGTCTAAATTCGTGAAGAAACCCTACAAATCTGTCACGAAGAGAGAGACCACACCACTTGAGCTAATTCATTCAGATTTAGCAGACTTTAAGAACTTGGAAAGTAGAGGCGGGAAACGCTACTACATCACCTTCGTTGATGATTGTTCGAGATATAGCAAGGTGTATCTTTTGAGGACAAAGGATGAAGCTGAGTCCAAGTTTCTTGTGTATAAGGAAGAAGTAGAAAATCAGTTGGAGCGGAAAATAAAGAGAGTTCGCTCAGATAGGGGTGGAGAGTATGGCTCCGATTTCCTCAAGGATTTATGTGAAAGTGAGGGAATCATTCATGAAGTATCTGCCCCGTATACTCTGCAGCAAAATGGTGTGGCAGAAAGGAAAAATAGGACCTTGAAGGAAATGATGAATGCCATGCTCCTGAGTTCCGGGTTGCCAGAAAATTTGTGGGATGAAGCGGTTCTATCAGCTAATTATGTATAGAATAGAGTAACTCACAAGAAGTTAGATAAGACTCCATATGAAATATGGAAGGGTTATGCTCCAAACTTGAATCACATGAAAGTGTGGGGGTGTCTAGCTAAGGTGGGTTATCCATCGTTCAAGTGCTCAACTATAGGTTCTAGGACCTATGATACAGTATTCATTGGCTATGCTGAGAATAGTGCCGCATACAGGTTTATGAGTCTAGAAGATCGCTCTATATCTGAATCTCGTGATGCAGAGTTCTTTGAACAGGTATTTCCATTGAAGAAAAACTTAGTTACTAACGATGTTTCTTCAGTTTCTTCATTTGCAGAGCCAGAAGATGCTTCCCCTAGGATTGAAAGTGAGATTCAACCTAGTAGAAGTAAAAGGCAAAGAGTGGAGACAAGCTTTGGACCTGATTTCCTAACAACCTTTATAGCAGAGTGTGGAAATCTGGGTGAATTCGAAGATGATCTAGATGAGATCATGTTGTGTCTACAGGTTGTGGATGAAGATCCAAAATCGTTTGAAGAAGCTACGAGTTCAGTAGATGCAACCTTCTGGAAGGAAACTGTGAACAGTGAGCTTGACTCAATCATGTCTAATGGGACCTGGGAGCTTGTAGACCTGCCAAAAGGGAGCAGCGCTATTGGGTGCAAGTGGATTTTCAAGAGAAAAATGAGATCCGACGGCACCGTGGAAAGGTTCAAAGCTAGATTGGGGATAAGAGGATTCACTCAAAAATTTGGCCTTGATTATTTTTATATTTATTCTCCTGTGACTAAAATTGCCACTATTCGTGTTTTATTTGCCTTAGCTTCATCTTACAACTTGATTGTGCATCAGATGGATGTTAAGACAGGCTTTCTGAATGACGATTTGGAGGAGGAGATCTACATGGAGCAACCTCCGAGTTTTGTAGTTCCTGGCATGGAGAATAAGGTGTGCAGACTAAAGAAATCCTTGTATGGCTTGAAACAAGCTCCGAAGCAATGGTATGAAAAATTTCATAAAACTGTTCTTAGTTTTGGTTTTGTCGTCAATGGTAGTGATGCATGTGTGTACTCTAAGATGTTTGGTGCGCAATGTGTGATATTATGCATGTACGTTGACGACATGATCCTGTTTGGTATAAATATGTATGTCATAAATAAAACTAAGAGGTATTTGAATTCAAAGTTCGAGATGAAGGATTTGGGAGAGGTAGATGTGATCCTTGGTGTTAAAGTTACTAAAACCAAGAAAGGGTATTTTCTGTCACAGTCTCATTATGTGGAGAAAATTCTGAAGAACTTTAATTGTTTTGATTTGCCTCCATTCAGAACGCCCTTTGACCCTTCTGGAACTTTGGTGAAAAATGTGGGAGACGGTGTGTCTCAAACTGAATATGCTAAGGTGCTTGGTAGTCTGATGTTTTTGATGAACTGCACTCGCCCTGATATTGCTTTCGCAGTTAGTAGACTTAGTCGCTATACTCATTGTCCTAGTGAGCAACATTGGGTTGCTTTGAGGCGTGTGCTCAGATATCTGTGTGGAACCGTGTCTTGGGGATTGAATTTTGTTGGTCATCCTTTGGTTCTTGAAGGGTATTGTGATGCAAATTGGGTAACAGACAGCGATGAAACAAGTTCTACAAGTGGCTATGTGTTTACCCTTAGTGGGGGTGCAGTTTCATGGAAGTCTGGAAAGCAGACGTGTATAGCTCGATCGACAATGGAAGCTGAGTTCATCGCATTGGATCTTGCTACACAAGAGGCAGATTGGTTAAGAAATTTGCTTATTGATATTCCTTTGTGGGGGAAGCCGTCACCGTCTGTGTCTATGCATTGTGATTCACAAGCTGCTATATGTGTTGCTAAAAACAGCATTTACAATGGTAAGAAAAGGCACATAAGAGTTAGACACGAGTCTGTGAGGCAGTTTATTGTGAATGGGGTTATTTCGTTGGACTATGTTCGAACAGAGAAAAACCTGGCAGATCCTTTTACTAAGGGATTAAGTCGTAGACTAGTGGTGGAGTCATCAACTGGTATGGGTTTAGGACCTATGTTGTAATGACCTGAAGTGGTAGCTATTCAAGCTATTTGACATGATACTTTGGTTTTAATAAATCTGGAACTTGTTTTGGTTTAATTTGTTTCATTGGCATGAGTCATGTGGATTTGTTATTTATGTATCATCATGTGTTTGAATCTATTACTCTATAAGAGTGGTAAGTTTTACCAGTTAGATTCTGCTAGGATGAGTTTGTCTCTTAATGTCATTAGTCCAGTTGTTTTCTGAGCAGGGATAGATGGAGGTTCTTAAGAGAGTTAAGACCTTTATCCCAGTGGCTCTTGAAACAGGATAGATAATGACACCGAAAGTTGAAGGGTTGAACTCATGTTCTTAATGTTCTAGTTCCATTGCATGTAATTCTCTGGTTTGCAAGGTGCTTAACCGTGTTTAAGCCTGCAGGGAAAGACCTTTGAATTTGCTGGGAACGTGTGTGAATAACACATAGGTTGAACACCTACGTGAGTACGAGAGGTGGCCTCTCTCAAGGGAAGACTGGAATATTGTTTTCCTGAAGTACTCATGAGAGCTCAAGTGTTGGCCAAGATTGGCGGAGTTGCTTAAGCTCTAAAGTCAAGGTATGTGTATTCAAGGTCCCTTCCTCGCTCCTAGGAGTTCAAATCTTAGGATACTCACTAGGGAAGTGTTGAAAACCTTGTGCACTAATGTGTTAGTTCAAACCTTTGGATACTAGCATTTAAGTACTAAGACTTTCATTTACTGTTCAGATTTCATGTTGAAGATCCGCTCGCATTAGTGGGGGATTGTTGGAAATAGGTAATGCAAACGGATTCTCGCGCCCGATCGGGCGGTGGTTCGCCCGACCGGGCGGAGGTGGCTAAGGAAAATAGGAGAACTCTCGCGCCCGATCGGGCGGCCCTCACCCGACCGGGCGACGGACTCGCGTTTTTGATGAGCCCGATCGGGCGTCTTCGCCCGATGGCTCGCCCGAGATGGGTTTTCTAGATCGCCCGACCGGGCGCGACACCAGATCTGGAAAAACTCCATCTCGCGCCCGATCGGGCGGCTTCTTGCCTGATCGGGCCCGCCTTTTTCCTAGGTCGGTTTGCTTTACGTGTCTCCTTTTTCCGGGACTCATATAAATACGAGACTTGTCTCTTCATAAGAATTCATTCACTTTTCAAGCCGAAAACACAAAACCTACCCTTTGAGATCTGAACAGTTCTTGAGCAATTCCACTCTTCGAGTTCGGGTGCACGGATTACGGAGAGAGTTGCGTTAAACTTGGGGGGCGTGCGTCACTAGGAAACTTGTACCGGTGGTGGCGTATTTCGCTTCTAAGGCAGTGGATTTTGTTCCACGACGCGACTTGAGTTCGGGATCTTCAATTCAGGAAAGTTCTAATCTTTTTGTTTGTTATTGATTTCAACAGTTATTTTACCAACAAGTACCTGTATAAATTTTTTTTTTAAAATAAAAAAATAAAAAAATAAAAAAAATTACTTCGTAATTACTAATCTTATCATCAATTACGTAAAACTTAGTTGCAGAAAAGAATAGATTCGAACACTAGTCAGGGGGAAGGGCCAAGCTCACACGTCAGGGATAGTGAGTCTTGTGCTCAAATAAACCATGCCTATAGTAGGCTTGTGCTGTTCATACTCTATGAGTAAAGCCGGCTCGCATCATGCTAGGGAACCTCATATGCCCTAGCCCTCTAGGATCTAAGGTAACTTGGTGAGCTAATGGTGATTTTAAATAATTCAACTTAGGTATCATCATTTACTTCGTTTTTTGAAACAAAATGTATCATTTACTTTAAATTAAGAGTCTTTTCTCTTTAGCTTATTTTCAGTTTAATTTATTTCAGTTCAGCTCCAATCAATTCAGTTCAGTTCTTAATTTTCTTCTCTCATTAAATATTCAGTTCAGTTCAATTCAACTCCAATCAATTCAATTCAACTCAGTAAATCAGAAGAGGCCCTAAGCAATGACATAATATTGGGTAACTCAATATCCACTATCTTAGAATTGCAGGTAAGAAATGAAAATGTCACAGTTTGTTAAAATACTGGGATCCATCTCATTCATAATAGTCAATCATAACTCACATTGACTACTTTCAATGAAAGTATGTTGAAAGTACAATTTACAGATCAAGAAGGAAATCTCAACACAACCAGCTAATGCACTCCTTGCAAATAACCTTATTCATAAAGCATCATTAGTTACAAATCACACACAAGAAAACAGCCTTAAATCCAAAGACCCTCATTAGGTTCGCCAAAGAGGTGCATATCTAGATTTTACGACAAACATCACCTTCACAGACATATCCTTCCTTGGTCTCTAACTTGCCCTCGTCACCCTCTTCTGCAGTTTTCTCGTTCTTCAAGGCACATTTGGGATCGAGATCAAAGTCACACTCCTTGCAGTTGAAAGACCAACTATGCCCTTGATCATTACATCCATCACAATAATAACCATCTCGACGAGTCTTCACCAGCATGTGTTCATGAAGCTCGTGTTTCAGTGTCTCAGGCCACCCCTTTGCCATCTCCTCAATTTTCTCTTTTAAATTCTTTATGTGATCCTCAGTGAATGGGAATGCATCTGCCCCATGAGCTCCTACAAGCTGTCTGGCTTCAGTAGTAATTGTCCTACCTTCTGGTCCAATTGCCACAAGACATGGGATACCTCGCACTTTGAACTTACGTGATAGGGAAGTCTTCCTCTCATCACCAAATGGGAGGGCCAACCAAGGCATGTCTGCATAGTACTCGTCAAATGAGGACTGGTCACGATCACTGGAGGCAAATATGATCTCAAATGCATTCTCCTTTGCCTTTATTTCATGATATATTTCGATAAGCTTTGGTGTAAAAGCTCGGCATGGAGGGCACCAGTGTGCGGAGAAATAAATAAGAACATATTTCCCAACAAGCTGAGATACAGGCACCTGAGCAACAATAAGAAAAACAAAACTTTAACTACGGAAGTGAATAGCAGAAACTTGAAGTACATTTGCAACCTTCCAATTATGATCCCTTTATGCAAAAAAAATAAATAAATAAATAATAATAAGGGAATCCTTACCTTAGAACCACTTTTGTCAATGACATAGTCCTTTTCTCCTGAAACCAGAATTGATTCAAGTGTCTGCGACAAAAGTTTGGCTTTCTCAATCTCAGCAAGCTCAGCCAGCTTCTCTGGAGTAAAAGGGTAGGCTGCAGCACCATGCTCATCTATCAGTTCTGAAACATTTGGATTTAGAGTTTTTCCATCTGGCCCAATTATGACCATTCTGGGAATGGATGCCAGTTCAAAGTAACGAGCAAGCTTTTCAATCTTCTTATCCTTGAAGGGCAAGGCAAAACATGGCAGTTGTGCCAGCGCTTCCTTAAAACCGTCTTCATCATCATCATCCAAATAGATTAATACAATGTCAAAGTTCTCGCCTTTCTCCTTGAGTTCCTTGTGAACCTCCGCCAACTTCTTGGTGAAGTCAGTGCAGGGCTTATAGGAGCCTACACAGAAATAGAGGCCAACCATTTTCCCTTCAAGCTCACTCACAGAGACCTGATGGGAAATCAAAATTAATTTAAGCAAAGCAAATGAATATCTAGGAAAGGTAACAAACAGAGTATATATACCAAAATTTACAGTAAGTTAAGATAATGTGAAACAAATCTGAACATTTTCTGACTTCCAGAAACAAAAGTATGTGACTCGCACTCTCATGTAACAAAAGGATTTCAATCATATCTTTTCCTAAACTTCCAAATTCACTTGGTATGTAAGCATGTACATCAACTTCAGTACAAAGCATCAAACATCTTAGTTTATCTAAAACCCTTTGAAAATCCAATTCAAAGGACATTTTTACCATAGTTTATGAATTATATTGCCATAGCCCATAGGAGATTTGATATATGGAGTAGATTTGAGAACTAAATTCCTTCTATTCGTTCTATACTTTCCAAGTTCCAAAACCTAGACTCTAAAACAAATACTCCTAACATTGTCAAAGGTCTTCAACAACATAAGAAACCAAGAAACTAAATTCAATAACCAGGTGGATAAAATGAATCATACCTTCTTTTCATCACTTGAAATCACATAATCTCGGGATCCATTTTCCAAAAGTGTTTTCAAGTTTTGGTTTCTCTTTGCAGCCTCTTCCTCCTCTTTCAACTGATTGATTCTTTCCGGCGTAAACGGGTATGCTTGGGCACCATTTTCCATGACCAATTCCACCCCTTCACTAGTTGAGACTTTCCCATCTTTATCAAGGATCACAAGATGAGGGATTCCCATCACACTGAACTTTTCCCCCAAGCTCTTTTTTGTGTCTTTATCAGAAATAGGAACAGCAAGCCATGGCATCTTAGAGAAGTAACCCTGAAAGGATTCCTCATCTCTATCCGATGAAACGAAGACGATTTCAAAGTCCCTCTTGTCAGAGAGTTCTTTGTATGTTTCAATCAAAGTAGGGGTGAAACCACGGCAAGGTGGGCACCATGATGCAGAGAAATACAGACCCACAGTCTTTCCACTCAGATCATTGATTTTGACCTACAATGACCACCAAATATCACATCAAAATTCGATTGTCGGAACTTCAAATCCAACAATAGAACACATGCCCACTTAAGCATAAACTTAACAAATCAAAATCATATCATATTATCCATAAACAATTAAATTGACATCCATAAACATTTTAACTGACCAACTTTAGCAATCCAACAAAAGAGGACATAATCATCAAAACTTTAAAACACAATACCAAAAATACTTGCTTCAATTCAAAGTCAACCATCCCAAAATCATAACAACATCAATAATCAATCAAACTAATCACCTTCAGGCAATCGTATCATGAAATACAAACATAACATTATGCTCTATACATTGACTAACATTGAAATTAAATTGACCTTATTTACATAAACCCCAAAAAGTCGACCATCCCAAAGCATAACAACATCCATAAACAATCAAATCAACCCCCTTCAGGCAATCAAACATGAAAAACATAAACATAACATTTTTATCAGAAACATTTAGATTTGCTAACATTGAAAATAAATTGATCTAATGTACATAAACCCCAGAACAGGGTTGATGAAAAACCCTACTGATCATCAAAAGATACAAATACCCCAAAAAATTTATGTATTACTTAAATTGAACCCCTGAAATAGGATGATAATTAATCTTCCTACCAATAAAAAATTAATAAAATGAAGATGCAAAATTAATTTTAACAAAAAGATCAATAAATTACAAAAATTTGGAATAAATGAACCTTCCCCTTACAAAAGCAACTAAAAAGTTTAAAGCTAATAGAATGGCGAAATTTCATAATACCCATATCATAAAGTAAGCTAAAGTTAATAACTTTACAAATTATAATCGTTAAAAGTATCAAAAATAAAAAAAATAAAAAAAAAGGTAAGAGAGAAAGGAGATAACCTGGTCACCATTGTTGCGAATGAGAAAATCTCTCTCCTCTGTAGAAAGAAGAGCGCTCAAATCATAAGAATCAGCCATTTCAGACTTAAATTTTGCAGATTTTGTGAAATTGTAATAATTAATTGGGATTAATTGGTAGAATGAATGGTGATGACAACGGTGTTTAATGAGTTTATATAGAGTGATAAAAATAGGGAAATATTACAGAAATATAGCGTGGGTAAGAATAAAAAAAGACGACTCGAAGTCAATCCTCATCATTTCCTTACTAATGAAGATGAAACTATGAAAGTGACACGATAGAAACTTCTTGGACGGTTCAATATATTTTAATCAAGATCAAAGTCCGTATTTGTTAGAGGACCACCTCAACCTTTTGTTTTATACTCTATCAGTACTATATAATACTCCCTCTATTTTTAAATACTTGCTCTATTTCTTTATGTGCGGAGTTTTAAGAAAAACTAGAGAAAGTGATAAAATATGAAGGTAGTGGGTTTGGTGGAAGAATAAAAAAAATTATAAAAAACAAAACTGCAAAAGTAGTGGAGTGAATTGGAGGAGAGAGAATATATATTGGGACCACTTCATGCGAAAAATTGATTAAATATTGTTAAAGGTTTCCAAATAAGTAAATGGAGCAAGTATTTAAAAACGGCCGTAAATGAAAAGTTGAGCAAATATTTAAAAACAGAGAGAGTACGTAATACGGAGTACTCCGTAGTTAGGTTCTACATGTGTGTTTTTATTTATTTATTTATTACTCCGTATTTATTTATTTTTTTAAATCTTTATTTTTTTATTTAAAAAAATTATTGAACTTATTTTACTACTCCCTCCGTCCTTTTTTTATATTCATGCTTTCCTTTTTTGGTTATTCCAAAATTACATTCCTCCTTTCCTTTTTTAGTAAGTATTTTTTTTTTCAAATATCCTAATTATCCCTCTTTTCTGTTATGTAATTAATGCTCACTCTTATTTTCTCACTCTTACTTTCATATTCTCACTCCTAAATTTAAATGAATATGATTGGTTCTTAATTTTCCAATGGGAGCATCTTATTGGTCCTTCTTTAGGTGTTTTTTTTTTTTTGGCAAAGGATTGATGACATGACATCATTAAATATTAATCTATCTTTGTTTTACTTAATGACATCATTTAATGTTTTGTACTTCCATTGTGTTTTGTTTTATTATTATTTGTTTTATTCTTAGTTCCTTAATTCCCGTGTAATTTTACAAACAGGAATATTAAAAAGGGACAAAGGGAGTAATTAAAATAGAAAAATTGGGTTTATTGTGTGAAAAGCTTGTGCACAATAGTTGGTCCAGTTTGCTTTTTATTTGTTACGGAAACATTAATTTGGTGAATAATGTTTTTTTTTTTTTTTTTTTTTTTAATAATGTTTTTAAAGGTTTAGAAGATAATATATAATTATTCATTCATATTGATAATCCTTTGCTATGTTATGAAAGCTTGAGAGTTGAGGCTACATATCACATACAACTATACAAGATACAAGTATATGGCGACAAGTACTATTGAGGCAAAACTTAAGAAAGAAAGTGAAAAGCCTGAACAATTGGAGAAAACGGCTTGGCCTTGTATTGATATTTATGACAATATATACAATACAAAGGAGACCTAATTTGCCTAAAACTTCTAAAAGGATAAACTTGACAAATATACAACATTAACATAAAACAATAGCCGGTTAAAATTTGTTGTTAGTCGTACTTTAAAAAACCTTAAGTTGAATACAAATTACCCAAAATAATCCTATTTATCAAATTCATATCATCATATTCCTCCTCAATTCGTTCATCAATCATCTTGGGTACGTGGCCGAGGCGGTTTTTTGTAAGGGATCATGTTGGTCCTAATGTTGATCCGCCCATAGTGCATTAGTCTGTCCTTGGCCTTAGCCTTAGTTGTCGAGCATTTAACTTGGAGGTTGCGAAAGATACCGGCGGGCCGTCATTAACAGGGATAGCCTGAACCTCAAAGCAGGTGCTACCAATAAGGCGGTTTATGATCATCAACCCTACTGCAATAGAATTTTTTTAAAAAAAAAAAAAACAAATCAATTCATTCATAAAAATCCATCCGGCATCTATAAATGAAATCTACATTAATTAACAAATACATAAGATTAAGGTCCTGTTCTCTTACGTTGAAATTCAGTTCAGTTTAGTTCAGTTCAGCTCCTAATTTCCTTCTCTTATAAAAAGTTCAGTTCAGTTCAGCTCAATTCAGTTCAGTTAAATCCAGTTCAGTTCAGCTGAGTTCAGTTAATGAGAATAGGCCCTAATCAAACAAGGATTTCCTTAATCAAAGCTACGACCGTTGAAAAGATCTTGCACTCTGGTACATCTCTCGCACACATTGCTGGAATATACAACATTTTTGGAAAGACGATCTAACGATTTGTTGTAGCCGTAAGGATGATTTTCATCTGATTCGCTGGAAAACTTGACAATCGTTGCGATCCCGAACAAATCTTTACCAATAAACTGACAATAGGGCAAAAAATGATTACCTTTTTTACAAATCCTAACACAAACAAACCCTAAACATAAACAAACAACTAAACTAACAACTCCGCCACAGAGAGACACTCCACCATAGGGAGACGGACGAATATCTACAGTACTAGTGTAGATTTATTGAAGCCTAAATTGCAAAACTAAAGAAAATTAAGGGAAAAGGGTCGAAAAATAGTCTAATTTCCTCAAAATTTGACTATTTTTGGCCTAAATGGCCAAGATTTTAGAGAAACCCTTGAAGAGAGGAGGAGGGAAGAGGAGATGCGAGAGAATATATAAGTAAACTTTTTGTTTTGGTTTTTCACAATAAATTCGAACTTGCAGTTCTAATTTGGGTTTGAACCACCATGCTTGTCAATACGGGTGAAGTAGTAATGAGCCGGGTTAACCCACACCATGGCGTAGGTCTTCATTCGGTGATCAAGGCTTAGTCTTCGTGTCCAACTAACGTGGAGGTTCTAGAGCTTTGCCTTACTCCAAGGTTAGCTCTAACCCATCTTTCGCTCTTTGTATTTTTCTTTTGACAAACGCTCTTTATTTTTGTTGATGACTGTGTCATGTTGTTGTAACTTTTTTTCCCTTATAGCAAACATAAAAAAACAATATAAGAAGTATATATAACGCTTAATTTGTGTATTGTGTGTATATATGTAACTAAATGAAATCCGAGCAATGTATGGTTTGTTTGAATTTTAATTTTTTTTTATTTATGTGCTAAAATTTGCTTGTTATATACTTAGATAAAATTCCTAATATCAAAAGATAGTTGTTTTTTATTTAATTAATTTAAACTTAAAAATCTCATTCGCCAAATTTGCTTACGTGGTATTTGAAAAATTTTAATTCTAAACAAAAAATTAATAATCTATTATTTAACTGGCTACTAGTAAAATTTATATTCCTACATTGCGCCTAAGAAAATTAAATCCATTGTGGCTCTCTAAAAACTCGGGAAAAAACTTTCCTTTATATATATGCTAGTTTTGTGCCCGGTCGATTCCCGGATTGTCCTAAACCTTTTATCTTAAATGTTAAATACAATCCAATAACCACTTTTGATGATGTAAAATATTAAGATATACGATATCATATCGCATATTTATATTATATTGTACTTTTATACTTTAATTTGTAAATAGATATTTATGTTATTATTAATTAATTTGATATTTTTTTATTGCACTTAAATTGTTTCTAATGAATTGAAAGTATTTTTAACAAACTAAAATTATATATTCTGATTAAAACTTATTTAAACTGATTTTCTATTTTTTTTTTTATTAAAGCATATTATAAATGAGTCTCATTTTAAAGAACTTTTTAAAATGAATTTTATGATGAAAATAGTACTGAGTTATAAGATATTTATTAAAAGTTGCAATTAATTTTGTATATATAAAATATTAGAAGTATATCGATAATAAAACAATACACAACATTTTTATCTTAAAAAAAACTATCTAAAATTCACTTACTTAACATCCTATGTGTTACAATAATACCTATTTTGTCATCTACGTGGCCCCGGGTGATGCCCAGGTTGTTTATTTAATTTTAGGAAAATTTGAATTTTGGTACCTCAAAAATGGGGGTAATTGAATTTTGGTACCCATCTAAAATTTTATTTTAAATTAGTACCTCAAAAATGACTAAAATATAGGTATCAGTACCTCCGTTAGCATTCTGTCAACTTTGCCGTTAGTGTGTCCCAGTATAACAGCTAGTTTGTTAACTCCCTCCTTTTAAAGAACGATTTTGTTCATTATTTTCCCATTTTGCTGCAGGTTAAATTGAAAAATCAAAACACTAAAATTCTGGGAGACAAATTGAATTGAAAAATCAAAACACTTAGGGTTGTTGTGAATTGCTGAATTGCGAAGGTTGTGCGAAGATTGTAGAAGAATTTTGTGAAGGTCTGGTTGGCGGAAAAAAGAGGTCAGTTTAGACAAATTTTGTATATAATTGCTATATTTGTAGTTGATTTGAGTAGAATTTTGATGTATTTGTGGTTCATATGTTATTGACATTGTAGTTTGTACTACCAATTGTGTGATTAATTTAATAATGTTCTTGTAATTTGTTTTTTGATGCTGTAGAAAAGTTAGGGTTCTTAAATTGGATTAATTTTGGGAACTGTTGTTTTATTGAAATTAATGTTGCATGTTTGTAAATATTTCTGAAATTGGGGTTTTTTGTTGCATATTTTTTTCAATTTTATTTGTAGAATGGCCGAGAATAGGGTGGTCTTCAGATATAAGTTCTTGAGTGTAGTTATTGACATTGAAGTAGAAATAGGTAAAGACAACTTGATGGATAAATGCCTAGAGTGGGAAGACCGTTTGCGTGAAATGGATGATCCAGTAGAAGGATCTATAGATATCTTGTTTCCCAAATTCCAGTACATTTATAAAGGGAAATATAGGGATTTAGAAGATGATGGTGATGTGTTCAAAATGATTAGGAGGCTACCTAATAAGGACATCTACACCATTCATGTGGGCACCACTGATGATCCTGGGTTCTTGGCAGATTGTATGTGGGAGTTTAGGCAGAAACAAAATGTGAATTGGCCACCCCCTGGCTATCCTTATAATGGTGGTCAGCCACCAGTTTGACAAGGTTTGTGTGAGCTTGGTGTGGCTAAGTGGTATTGTTGTTGTAGTTTATTTTGTCTAATGCCTCTTTATTTGGTTTGACATCTACACCATTTATTTGGTTTGCTATTTGCAGGAGTAAAAATGTCCTGGAATACTGAATCTCCCTCTAAACTGAAGAAGTGTAACTGTGGATTGTCACTAGAAAGTCTGACATCTTGGACAAGGGACAATCCTGGGCGCAAGTTCAAGGCTTGCAAATTTTGGGATCCAAACACTGAGACAAGGGGATGCAAATGTTTTGAATGGGTTGCTTCATATCAAACTGATTGGCAAAGGGAGGTGATCAGCCAGCTGCTGCTTGACAAGAAGTTGATGAAGTCTGAGATGAATTCTTTACAAAGGGAGGTTGATGATCTTGTTGGGCAAAGGAGGTGTTTTCTTAATGAAGTTGACACATTGAAGACTAAATGCAAGGCCTTGTCTGGTGATAGGAAGAAGATGACAGGCAGCAATGGGAATGGTGACAGGGTTCAATTGACTGTAGTGGTTGCACTTTGTGTATTTCTTATGGCTTTAGGAGTTAGGGTAGTCATTAAACTTGTTTAGGGGAGTTTGAGGAATTCCAGGATATTATGTCTAAGTAATGTACTTAATTTTAGTTGTTGTTGGTTTGTAGTGAACTTGCTAACAATTATTTAGATTTATGTATGAATACCATTTCAAAAATTATTTCCCTTGAAATATATGTGCTTCATTTGTCTACTAAAATAGAGTGATATGATATATACATATACATGTCTAAGTACATGTGACTTAGTACAAAAACTGACTACTAAATATATAAGTTCATCAAATTGAATACAGAAATTGTCAGAGGAACAGGTTCAACAAAGTTCAAACTTAGCACTAATTTTTTTTCTTGCTTTGCCTGGTTGCTGTTGTTTTTTTTTGCTGTTGTTGTGGTTGATGCTTGGCTACAGAGGTATGGTTCATCTCCTGCAGATTGCCTTGACCTTGTATTAGGTCCTTGAGAAGATGCTGCTGCTCCTTGAGATGTTGTTCCTCTTCCTGCAGCTCCCCTTTTGGATGCTTCTGCTCCTTGAGATGTTGGTGCTGCAACAGCTTTTGAGGATGCTTTTGCTGCAGCAGCTGCAACTTTCTTCTTATCCTCCTCTTGTGGGAACTTCTTATTTGCAATGCTGTTAGGTCCTGCTGAAGCTTCAGGAGTTGTCTGCAAATATGGAGGGATGGACACCAATTAAAACATAGCAAAAAAGGCAAACTCACATGAAAATGGGAAAAAAATTCAGAAATGACCTTGTGTAAAGCCCTTGTTGCTTTGATTCTCCTCTGTTCTACCACCCATGGTGTGTTTACAGCAGTTTTTCCCTTTGTGTTAGGAAGGGAAGAAGACTGTTTCACTTCTGCAGGCATATTGGAGCAAGTTTTGGCATAATGTCCAAATTGAGCACATTTTTGGCACCTCTTCTGCCTTTTTTGTGAACTACCCTCTGCTGCATCTGGTACACCCTCTCCCCTTTCCTTCTTTCTCTTTTTGGACTTAGGTCTGCCAGGCATGACTCTCACAGGTGGTGGCAGTGGCTCCCTTAGCTGAATCCTTTCCCAGTGCTTGGGACCTGGCATAGGCTGTACAGGCAAGTCATATGCCTCTAAATATCTCTCCCTTGTGTAATAGTGGTCCACATACTCTTCTGGATCACTTCTCTTGTCTAATATACAAGCAAACCCATGCACAAAAGGGAGGCCAGTTAATTGCCAGTGGTATCATGTGCATGTTCTACTTTGAAGGTCAACTGTGGCTTGGTCTGCATTTAGGCTGACCTCATAAGTGTCATCCCTTGAAACCTGCACTATGCAGTGCCTAGCCACCCTCTCAATTCTCTCAAACAGCTTACTCACATAAGGCATCACTTTTCCTTCAATTTTTTTCACACCCTCCCACTTGTCATTGTGCCTTTTCATTGTATACCTCCTTAACCATTCCATTTGGGTTAGGATAGGTTTATCCCTAGCTTCTCTAATGCAAGCATTGAAGGTTTCACACATATTGTTCAAAATCATATTAGATTTGCAATTAGTTGAAAAGGCATGCCTAGACCAATGTTGGGCAGGGATGTTGTCTAGATATTCATAGGCATCCTCACTAAGGAACCTTATGGATTCCATTGCAATTTCAAAATCAGCCTACAATAAGTGAAGAGCAATACACATAAGGGTCCTAAAATACCACTCTAAATTGAGCACATAAACTCAGCAAAAAATGAGCCAAAAAATGAGCACATTATGACCATAACTGAGCACTGCCAGAACATAGCCTAGAGTAGCTCACACTGACAGAAGCTTGACAAAAAGGCCCTAAAATACCACTCTAAATTGAGCACATAAACTAAGCAAAAAAATGAGAAAAAATGAGCACATACACTGAGCATTAACTGAGCATAATACAAAATGAGCACATGACCACATAAACAGACCATATAAACTGAGCATTCAAATTGAGCTAACAAACTAAGCATAATACAAAAAAATGAGCTAACAAACTGAGCATACACAAACAAGGAAGAGCACATACACTGACCATATAAACTGAATTCAAAATGAGCACATACACTGAGCATATTAACTTAGCATACAAAATGAGCATAATACAACATTCTAATATAAAGGAAATGACCAGAATACAAACTTAGACCACAAAGTTACCATTCATAATACAAATTGAGCACATAAATGCTTACATACTGTCACTTGGTAATAATTCACAACTTTGTACATAAGTGCATGCTAATAAACAAACAAGGAAGAGTATCATAAGTGCAGTTCATACCCAAGTTGTGGCTCTAGCAGCATTCCAAAACAACTCTTTGAATGTGGACCCTGTGAACTGCAATTTGAAATTGGCCCATATATGCCTCACACAAAACCTCTTTTCAGCAAAGGGCACCATCTCCTCAAATGCTTCAAGGAGCCCCTTAACACACAAAATTGACAAGTAATTGTCAGTTACAAATAAAACATATTCAAATCAAAATCAATTGCACAAAATAAAACTGAAATGGTAGATGCTGTTCTAACCTTCTGCCTATCTGACATGTAAGTGAAGCCACCTCCCATTGCCAAATCATCTAGACTTTGCTTCAAGCACTCCAAGAACCAGCACCAAATTTCTTTGTTCTCAACCTCTACAGTAGCCCATGCAAAGGGATAGATGATGTTGTTCCCATCCTTTCCCACTGCTACCAAAATCTGACCTGGGTAAGAGCCCTTCAAATGGCATCCATCCACCCCTATTAAAGGCCTACAGCCTTTCAAGAAGCCCCTTACCAATGGGGAAAGGCACACAAACATCCTCAAGAATAGTGGTGGCTCTGGCCTATCCAATTGATCAACCACCACATTCACTACAGTCCCTGGGCTATATTTCTGCACTGCCTTCCCATAATCCCATACTCTGGCATACTGTTCAGAAGCAGACCCATAAATCATGAATTTTTCCCTAGCTAACCATGCCTTGTAGTATCCAATCTTAATGCCCAAGTCACTTAAAACCCTATCCCTAAAGTTGTTTATCTTCCAACTAGGGTTGCTTCTCCACTTTTCAACATATTTCTCAGCTAAGTACTCTGCAGTAACATTTGCATTCATGTTGCTCCTCATACAATTATGTTCCAACTTTAGATCCTGAACTTGCCAAGCACTACTCTTGAACAAAGGCCTTGCAATAACCTTATACTTGCATCTCCTCACTTCCTCACTGCACTGACAAATAGGCAGCTTACTCCTCTTTGAATCCCATTGACAACCACATCTCTTCCTACAAAAAGTGGTTAACTTCTCTTTGTTGTTGTGTAGGAAATAGAACTCATATCTATTTTCAATGGCATGAGTTCTTAGGGCTTTCCTAAGCACCAAAATGCTAGTGAACTTCTGATTCTTCACCAACACAACAGGTTTCTTGAAATCTGTATCCTCTCTAAACCAAGGACTGTCATCTATCTCCTCATCAGAACCATGCTCACTTCTCAGCTCATCATCATCAGTTTCTTCTTCCTTAAGTTGTACATCAGCCTGCCCTAGATCTTTAACAAGTTGATCCAACTTATGCTTACTCCCCTGTCCTGAAAACCCAGGCTGCACCAATGCCAAACTCCTTTCCACATCACCTAGAATGTTACCAGTAGCCTCATCCAACCCCTCATCTTCAGAATCACCCTCTTCCTCCTCTCTTGGATTCCAATCTATATCTATATCACTAAGATCCTCACTTGAAGAACCATAATCACTCTCCTCATCATCAATGAACAGCTTTTTTTGTGCCTTACCTCCTCCTTTCCCCTCTGATTTAGCTCTCCTGTTTCCCAACCCAGCAACTTCAGTCAGCTTCCCTTTCCCTTTATCAATTCCCACCCTCAATTCACTTCCTGAGTAAAACCTAGGACTCCTCCTAACTAATGGCTCACTAACTGTAGTATCACTTTCTTTTACTGGGTTGGACTGTTGCCACCTAGGGCTCCTCCTCAACACTAAAGAAGTACAAGTTTTTTTGGGAGTGTGTTTACCAGGGCACTTTTCTTGAACTTGGGGTTTGGTTCCTTTTTCAGTAAGTGTAGATTGAGGTGGGCTGATTTTAGGGGGATTTTCAATGGCTTTGGGTGGGCTTATGTTTGGATTTTGACTTAGGCTTACAATCTGAGCTGAATTTGTTTGGTCAGGGGGGTTTTGCTCAGAAATAGTAACAAACAACTCCAAGTACCCATCTTTGTGTTTTGCCTCAAGAAACCCCTTTAAAGCCGCATCATCCTCTAATCTCCTTTTCCCATTCATCCATGTTTGTCCCTTCTCTTTGTACCACAGGACATAAATGTGAGGGACTGCCCACCCCTTTTCCCTAAACCCTTCAGCACATAACCATCTCAAGTACAACACAGTTATAAATGACAAAGGCACATTCAACCTCCAATACACAAAACCAGCCTCATATACTTGATACTCACTCCCCTTTCTTTTTCTTTTATTAAACACAAAACCCCCAAAAAGTCTTATCTTAATGTCAACAGTGTTATCAAGCTCATCCATTTGAGTAATCTACAAATTAAGGAATAAAGCATGTAATTAACCATTTATCTATATCACTAACAACAATTTCAGCAACTGTAACAACTGTAACATGCTTTATGTCACACCCTAAACCAATTCATTACACTAAAGCACACAATACAGTAACTTCAACAACACAAATACCCTAACACATGCATCTGTAACAATGAATTTTAAATCTATTTCAATTTAATTGATAATTTAATCCAAACACATTAATCTAGGGTTTACTTAATTTTTTTCCAAAAATGCCCACAAATTTCAACAAAATTGCGCAACAAACCATTAATGGACAGTAAAAAAAGTCGAGGGAATCATACCTGGTCGTTGTCAGAAGAATCTCCTACTTCTGTCAATGGGGATGACGACTCCAAGCTCCAGCCTTTCTCAGTTGCTTGCTGATGTGTGGTTCGAGTCAAAAGAAGAACACAAGCTTTAGTCAATTGAAGAGGTACAATGAAAAAAAAAGGCAAAAAAAATTACAGCCTTGCAATTGACAGGGGAGAGAGAAAGTAATTGTGGTTGAATTTGGACAATGGAGTAATTGCATATGGTTGAGAGCTATAATTATGGATGAACAGGGCAAATAGAGAGAGAGAGAGTATAATGGAGGGAATTCAATTAGAATCGAAGAGAGAGAAAGAATAAAGGGAGGGAAGTTTGGTAGCTGGGACCCACTAACGGCAAAGTTGACAGAATGCTAACGGAGGTACTGATACCTATATTTTAGTCATTTTTGAGGTACTAATTTAAAATAAAATTTTAGATGGGTACCAAAATTCAATTAACCCCATTTTTGAGGTACCAAAATTCAAATTTTCCTTAATTTTACGATAAACCTTTTTGTTTGATTATTAAATACGATCATATAACCACTTTTGATAATGCAAGATATTTGAACAAGCGATATTATACTTAAATATTTTTATAACTGAAAGTTTTACCGATTACAACTTATTTATATATATATATATATATACATATATATATATATATATATATATATATATATATATATATATATATATATATATGTATATATATATATATATGTATATATATATATATTATTAGATTTTTTTTTTTTAAATATGATTTTTTTTGTATATACGAAATATTAGTCGTGTATTGATAATAAAACTCTATACAACATTTTTATCTTCAAAAATCCCTCCAAAATTTGATTATTTAGTATACTATTTGTTGCCTCTGTAGCACAACGTTTGGCGAAAAACTGAAATGCCAAGTATCACTATCTCGTGACGTGGATGTGAGACCAGCTTTATATATTAGTGATATGAAGTGTTATGCTATGATATGATATTTGATTGTTGGCTCCAAAATAAGGATAAAGACCATAAAGTAATGATTACAAATTCGGCGGACTTTCCTGAAATTAATATATATGCCCTATCAGTCTATCTTTCTTCCAAAAAAAAAAAAAAAAAAAAAAAAATCGACGGACTTTCATAAAGTTATTGCAAGACGAGTTTGATTCACCTTACAAGTATTTAAAGTTACTCTTATATATTACAAAAAGTTGCCATTTTTCTAAAATAAATTTTACTCAAAACATTGACGTACAATAGATTAGTTTAATTATTAAATTAGGTCCTGTGCCATGTACGGTAATTTTCATGTAATAGTAGGAGTATATACACGACTAATCTATACTTAGGGCTTGTTCTCTTACGTTGAAATTCAGTTCAGTTCAGTTCAGTTCAGCTCAGTTTAGTTCAATTCAGTTCAGTTCAGTTCAGTTCAGTTCAGCTCAGTTCACTTCAGTTCAGCTCAGTTCAGTTCAGCTCCTAATTTCCTTCTCTTATAAAATATTCATTTCAGTTTAGTTCAGTTCAGCTGAGTTCAGTCAATAAGAACAGGCCCTTAGTATTTAAAAACTATAACCAAGAAACTAAAAAAGACACATATCCTCATCCATTCTATTACACTTTTCTAATCATAGTGCCACATGTCATCTTACACTATTAATTTTTTATTACACCATTCTTTTTAATTCTTTCATTAAACTTATACGGAGTACTTCATATTTCATACACACTTCATCTCTTCATCTTCATCTCTCTCTCTCCCCTTTAATTAAACCTTTTCCTATTCTCTCTTTAATTTTAGTCCTTCCACCTTCTATTTAAGCCTCTTTTTCGATTAAAGTTCCAAAATTTTAATTTCTTTAATCATGTTTCCGATTTTATATTATACCCTATAATAACTTATTGATATTTCCTCACTTATCTCTCAATACAATTTTATATGAATAACTCGTGCATTGCACGGGCCAGAAGGCTAGTTATGTGTATAAATGGATTACGTCTCAAAGTTATATGTAGGGAAGTATTATTGCATATTACTTTGTATTAATATCCTTTAAGAAAGGATTATTATTATTTCTTTCTTAAAGGACATTTAACAAAGGACATTATTATTATTTAACAAAGTACTATGCAATTATTATTACTAGAGTGTACCCGTGCAAGATGCACGGGATATATAAGAAAAAATATATTTAAAATATGGAAAGTTGATTTTGATGTTGTAATTTAGACTTGAGCTATAATGGTCGATTTTGGACTGGTCGGTTCTGTTGAACCCTAATTAGCTCTATTGCATTGAGTATTAATAATCATATTAATAATGTGCTAACACCTGTTGTGCTATGCTGAATATGATATTCTATGCTTTGCTTAGAAGCTCAAAAAACAGGGTCTTCCTCTTTTATGTCGGTGGCCATGCAATGCTATTATGGGGTTTACTTTTTCAAAGTTATAGAGGTTACCCATTCAGCGTTATAAGGGTTACTCGTGTTACTCGGTTAGTGTCATATGAGTTAATGCCTTGCTATAGGAGTTGCATACTTTGTTCAGTCATATTGTGGCGTGATTTTTTTTTAGAAAAAAGATGTCACATGTCATTTTTTATATAACTGTCTTTCAATAAAAGGTGTAAATAACTGTAGTACATTTTGTTCTTTATCGGTTTATATCTTTTATCCTTGTCCTTATATCATCCCTACTGGTGACCTTTATTTTTGGTGTAAAAAAAGCAGCGATGGTTGATGTATGTAGACGAGATTTGATTCTAGCTTTTGGTACCATACTTGCATATCATAAGACTTTAATCAAGTTAGTTAGTTGGCATCCATTCTAGAATCTAGATTTCTAGTGGCTAGTATGTGGTACAATTAGATTATAGGATAGAACCTGCAATCAAGATAAGCGTGTCTATTGTGATCAATGCTTGCAATAGTTTCACAGTCCATTTGAAAACCATGTCAACCTTGATTGTTATAACAGAGGAATGAATTCACCAAACAGGATCAATTACATAAACTTATGAGGACAGAAGAAACTCAGGAAAGAAAGAAAAAGAAAAGCTCTCAACAAAATTTACAACGCCGAACTACAACTGATGCAACAGCAAGGGCTTTACTAAAATAGCACCTTGATCTGCCTTTCTCTGCTAGTTTTCCTCAACTCTTCACAACATAATTACAGACTTACAGTAAAATTATAAATTTTAGGTCTTAAGAAAATGCATCAATACAAGTTTTCATGATGCACTAACACACACATGATCATTCCACCCAGCACTTGAAGTTTCATGATCCTTCAAATTATGATCTCTGAATCCATTAACCTCTGTCAGTGCACATTTTGGGTGTAGATCGAAATCGCATTCTTCACAGTTGAAGGACCATAACTGCCCATCTTCCTCACAACCATCACACTTATATACATTACGCCTTGTGAGCAGAAGTGTATGCTCTTCATGAAGAGCATGTTCCACCTTCTCGGGCCACCCCTTAGTCATCTCCTCGAGTTCAGATTCAACTTCTTTCAACCTCTCATTGGTAAAAGGATAAACCTTTGCCCCATGAACCATAATGAGTTCCCTGGCTTCTGTTGTGATGGTTTTCCCGTTAGGTCCGATTGCAACCAATTTAGGAGCCCCATATACCTTGAATAAACGACTTAGATAAGCCTCTCTCTTGTCACCGAATGGAATAGCTAACCAGGGCATTGCAGTAAAGAACTCGTCGAAGGAAGTTAGGTCTTTGTCACTGGAGATGAAGATCACTTCAAAGTTATTATCTTTTGCCTTTATATGTTGATAAGCTTCAACAAGTTTTGGAAGAAATGCTCGACATGGAGGGCACCAATGTGCAGCAAAGTACAAGAGGATGTTCTTCCCTACAAGCTGGGAGACAGGAACCTGCAGAAATTAAACTAGAATAATTAAGTACACATCATTATTATGACTCAGAGTTCAGATAAAACTTGGAAGAAGAATCAAATCAAAGAACTCATAAGATAAATTTCCAGGGACTAAGCAATTATACAAGTCAGATATAAATAACTGTAGCAGATAAAGCACAAAGTAATTTCTGACTTCACCAACATTGCCAAGCTTTAACATAAGATAATAAGATAAGCAATTATGTGAGCCGTATTACTAAAAATCATTTAACATATTACCTTTGTGCCAATTTTATCTATAACAAAACCCTGCTTCCCTGATACTAGAATGGAGTCAAGGGTCTGAGCCTCTTGCCTTGCCTTTTCTATCTGTGCAAGCTCCTGAAACCTCTCTGATGTAAAAGGGTATGCCTCAACTCCATGATCTTCTATTGTCTCTTTTGCATTAGTATGAAGGGTTTTCCCATCTGGTCCTACTATCACCAAAGTGGGAAGAGTTGAGAGATTAAAATATCGAGCCAGTTTGACACAAATCTTGTCCTTATAAGGCATAGAATACCAAGGCATGCTGGCCAATCCCTGGCTGAATAGTTCTTTGTCATCATCAAGGGAAATTAAAACAATCTCAAACTTCTCCCCCTTTGCCTTCAACTTCTTATAAACATCTACTAGTACTGGAGTGAAATTCATGCATGATCTGTATGAAGACAATGAGAAATATAGACCGACAGTATTGCCTTCAAGCTCAGAAACAGAGACCTGCATTTTTGCAGAGCAAGATGCCTTCAGAATTCGGAGGAAGAAATGCAAAACAACTAGGAGATGCTGTAGCTAGGGAAGCAATACTTAATGATGACTGCTAGTATCGAATTTGGTTTTAGAAAAACCCCTCCCCAGTCTGTACTAAATTTACTTTTTAGGACAAACGTGACAATTTTTTCCATGTTAGAGGACCCTGAAATCAGAACCCTTCTACGGAGGAGGGCAATCCTATTTCTGCCACAGTTGACACAACTAATGATTTATGCAATACAACCCCCCCCCCCCCCCATTGGACTGAAAAATGCCTTCAGAATTTGTAGACTGCAGTAATTGTATATTTCAAGCAATAATTTTCTAGCATATCTTACACTGTAAGATTATTTACTATTTCAAGTTTCAACCAAGTTAAAAACTACTAACACATTCTAATTAGATGAGGAGTACCTTTTTACCATTAGTGGAGAGCACAAAATCTCGAGAACTAGACACCAATATAGACTTTAAGGTTTGTTCCTTCCTAGCCGTTTCCTCCTGCTCTTTCAATATCTTGATTCTTACTGGAGTGAATGGATACCCTTCGGCTTCATAATCACGAATAATATCAACACCATTATCCGTAAGAATCTTACCATTTTCATCTAGGATTACAAGGTGTGGAATTTCTTCCACCTTGAACAGTTTATCTAGATTATCACAAGTTTCTGAATCAGAAAACGGTATGGCCAGCCAGGGCATCTTCGAGAAGCACTTGTCAAACGATTCATCATCCTCATCTGCTGTGATTATAACAACCTCAAAATCTTTTTCCTGAGATTTAAGCTTATTATAAACCTCAACAAGAACTGAGGTAAAACGGCGACACTGCCCACACCAAGATGCTGCAAAGTATAGCCCCACTTTCTTTCCTTTCAAAGTATCAATACTGACCTGCATACAAAGACCATACATGATACATCAAATTGAACTCAACAAAGAAACTGGAGATGACACCAAAGAACCAAACAAAAATCACAAACTTCAAAAATGAGTGAGTAAGCAAACATTCCTGAAATTTATCAAGTTGAATTCATTAGTTATTCTGATTTACACCATTACATTTATTCTATATGGCTAGCCCCTACAAAGAGACCAATCTAACTCATCCTTTAGGACGATACTAGAAAACTCAATGTTACAGTAGAGCCGATAGTCCAATACAGCATTGTAGTATATTTGTGGCTGAAATTCGCCTCATAAACTACCTTTCACTTGCATATTCAGTAAACTTTTCATCATATGTAGATGTTTCACATCATTTTTATGTTAGTAAAAGCTGGAAATAAACTTCGTCTAAACTATACGACGCACTTTGACATTGTGGCGAAATAAAATTGTAGGTCGGAAGTTCCCCCAACCACCGGGACAATGCCACTCAATAGGGCACAAATTGAAACACTGATAATCTGGTGGGAAATTCAATTTTGCATTGTTTCTCTTACATTATTCTATCTTTAATACTCTTAAACAAGATCAATAATCTGATTTCTATGAGTATATTTAAAGAGTAATTTTCTATTTTTATTCAAAGAGTGAGTATAGTCATGTGTGAATATAGGAACGAATAGCTGAATAAAATTAAGCACACCGATTGGGTTCAATTATCATCTATGTTACTTGGACTCTATTACCCATGTCCAACATGGGTACGTGTCCAAGCGTCCAACTCGGCTATTTTGTGAAAAAATTCCATGATTTTGAACTAAAAGTGAAGTATCCGGGTGTCATACCCATGTCCAAGTGTCGAGTACGTGGGGTGAAATGAAGAGTCCGAGTAACATATATTATCGATTTCTAAGTCAGTGGTTCCATATTACCCCTTTATACACCAATTCAAATTACTATGTTAATTATTAAGTAATTTCTTGTTCATGTTTGTTCTTGTGTATCCGGGGAAAACACAAAATTTCCAACAATGTTAGCTATAACACAAAATTGATCGATAAAATCCAAAGAATTACACCATAACTTAGTTTAAACACATCGAAAGATCCCATTTGTCAATCAGTCCTCTCTAATAAAGATTTTCACATGCTAAACAGAAAACTGCATAAACAGGCTTAATTTTATTGCATAAATACAACTTAAATATCAAAATTTCTCAAAAATCGTGGGAAATGATCTGATATTCATCAAAACCCACAAATTAAAATCAACTATGTAGCATTGAACCTCAAAATGATTCTCCCCAAAGTCAACGGAAGTTAAAATTGTAATATTTGTTTAAATTTGCAGCAATTAAAAAGGGGATCACAGAATTTGATTGAAGAAAATTGAAATTAAGAAATGGAGAAATATTATATAGCAATGAATAAGCTCCAAAAATGATAAGCATGTTGAAATAGAGAGAAAAGGGTACCTGAAGAAGGTTGTTACGAAGGAGAAAATGTGTTCCAGTAGAAGACAAAATTGAAGGAAGATCATGTATTGTGGACTTTGTTGGGGTTGTCATGGCAAATGGCAAATGGCAATGTACAGGTGAAACAGAGAAATTAGAGAAAGTGTGATTTACATTAACTAGGGGGTATTCTTTCCAAAGGGAGTAGTAAGCATTTTCGGTTTGGCGGTTTGCACTCCAATCAGTTAATCAGTACGATGGACTGTTCAGTGCTCACAGCCTCACAGCTCACCTATCTAAAAAAACCTCGAACCGAACCGGTTTAGACTTTATTCTAATCTAGTCATCTTATTCAATTCTTTGATTATGGTTGTTGATATAATAAATATATAAATCAATTATTATTTTTCACAAAATTATGCCAAATATCCCCTCCAGTGATTACTTAAGTATATAGTATAGATTTGTTCATACTCTTCATAGGAGAAAAATTAGATTTCCTCAAATATGTTATTGATTTTTGTTTGGGCATAGTCCATTGTCCTAAGCCCAGTGACCTGGAATTACGAAAATACCCCTCCATGATCCAGCCCATCATTAGTCAGAGCAAAGTACAGATTTACCCCTAATCTGTCCAATTAAGTACAGCTTCTGCCACCTGAAAGTACATCTATAAATAGCTCTTCAATCATTGATGATGATAACTTTTTCCTAATTCTCTAATCTTCTCTCTCTACTTTCTCTCTCTAAAGTACTCTTTCTCTCTCTAGAAAGTACATTCGCTGACTTAAGCATCGGAGGGGCTTTCCCGGGTCACACCCCCGGGGCAGTTAACCTTCTTTCTCTTTTGCAAGCCTAACTCTCGGACAACCAGGCATAGCTGGGGGAAATTCGGACATACATTGGACATAGTTCTAGTACATCTTGATTACCCTTACTACCCTAAGACTCCCAGGAGCATTCTGTTTTCAGAAACAGGTGGCGCCGTCTGTGGTGATAACTAACAAAAAGTCATGGTGAACATTAGGCGTCCCCGCAGCACATATCAAGATGCTACTAGAGAAGCTCCGAATCTCTCAGCTTGGCATAAGCATGAAGTCGAGGAAAATATTAGAGGCAAACCCTTATACAAGCTAAGCTCTCATCATTTTACAACTCACTCAAATGAAATGAACAATTCAAGAATCATAGGCAAGCCGAGCCCCCAGCCAGTCTACATTAGGCTCTCGGCATGCCCCACCGAACATCAAGGCCCTCGGCTTGCCTGGCTACCCCCTCGGCCTGCCAGCATACCCCCTCGGCCTGCCTGGCTACCCCCTGGGCATATAAGCATACCCCCTCGGCTTGCGTGGGTACCCCCTCGGCCTGCCAGCATACCCCCTCGGCCTGCCTGGCTACCCCCTGGGCATATCAGCATACCCCCTCGGCTTGCCTGGGTACCCCCTCGGCCTGCCAGCATACCCCCTCGGCCTGCCTGGCTACCCCCTAGGTATATCAGCATACCCCCTCGGCTTGCCTGGGTACCCCCTCGGCCTGCCAACATACCCTCTCGGCCTGCCTGGCTACCCCCTCGGCCTGCCAGCATACCCTCTCGGCCTGCCTGACTACCCCCTCGGCCTGTTAGCATACCCCCTCGGCCTGCCAGCATACCCTCTGGGCATATCAGCATACCCCCTCGGCTTGCCTGGGTACCCCCTCAGCCTGCCAGCATACCCCCTCGGCCTGCCTGGCTACCCCCTGGGCATATCAGCATACCCCCTCGGCTTGCCTGGGTACCCCCTCGGCCTGCCAGCATACCCTCTTGGCCTGCCAGCATACCCCCTAGGCCTGCTTGGCTACCCCCTCGGCCTGCCAGCACATCCCCTCGACTTGCCTGGCTACTCCCTTAGCATACCTAGCCGAAGCCATGCTTCTATCAACCGCCTCGGCATACCTAGCCGAGGGCTATGCCTCTAGCTATCATCTTCTCGATATGCCTAGTCGGGGGATATGCTTCTATTAACCATCTCGGCATGCCTAGTTGAGGGTTATGCTTCTATCGTCTCCTCGGCTTTCTCGGCATGCCTAGCCGAGGGCTATGCCTCTACCATCTCCTCGGCATGTCTAGCCTAGGGATATGCTTCTTTCAACCCCTGTTGAAGGTTATGCTTCCATTATCTCCTCAACATCCTTAGCCGGGGGCTATTCTTCTATCAACCTCCTCGGCATGCCTTGTCGAGGGCTATGCCTCTATCGTCTCCTTGGCATGCCTAGCCGAGGGCTATGCTTCTATCATCCCCTCGACATGCCTAGCCGAGGGATATGCTTCTATCAGGCCCTCGGCATGCCAAGCCGACTTAACATGCCTAGCTAAGAGTAATGCTAAGGTGCAAGCATCCCTTTTGAAGATGAACTTTACAAGATCAAGGAGGTCATTCACTCGAGGGTCTTCCACTCACAAGTTCCAAATAGAAAGGTCCTCAGCTATCCTTCCCCATCTATCATGAATATCTACAAGGTGGAGCCTGCAACCGATATGCTTGGAATGCGGACTTAAGACGTTGTGTCTGAGCAACTTCTCAAATGACAATGATGCCCTAGGGGCAATAAGAGCTTATACTAGAAGATATTTCTTTTTATAGTCCATCATTTTCATTTTTCGAGTTGGTTATCTACATAGCTGCCTAAAGCTCTAAAATCTTAGGAATTCATTATCTTCTCAAAAAGCACCGGGCTTTCCTTCATACAAGACACCCCGGGTCGCTAACTAACGTTATCAATAACAAGTTTGTTCCAATGTTTGGGGCAAGATGCTAGCTTATACTCAATGTCTGAGATAGTGTCCTGGCGAATCACTTAAATAACAAATAGCTCGTTTAGCCCTCAGCCTATCCTAAAAGATGGGATACCCCAGCTCTCATACATCTTTAACTTTGGGCTCCATTAGCCCCTCATCCTATCCCAAAAGTTGGGATAGCCTACCTATTATACATCTAAAACTTAGGGTTCGTTCAACCCTCGGCCTATCCCAAAAGTTGGGATAACCTACATCTCATACATATAAAACAAGGGGCTCGTTTAGCCCTCAAACTATCTCAAGATTTGGGATAACATACTTCTCCTCGGCCTATCCTAAAAGTTGGGATAGCCTAGCTCTCATACATATATAACAAGGGGCTCGTTTAGCCCTCAACCTATCTCAAAGATTTGGGATAACGTACTTCTCCTCGGCCTATCCTAAAAGTGGGGATAGTCTAGCTCTCATACATATATAACAAGGGGCTCGTTCAGCCCTCAAACTATCTCAAGATTTGGGATAACATACTTCTCCTCGGCCTATCCTAAAAGTTGGGATAACCTAGCTCTCATACATATATAACAAGGGGCTCGTTTAGCCCTCAACCTATCTCAAAGATTTGGGATAACGTACTTCTCCTCGGCCTATCCTAAAAGTTGGGATAGTCTAGCTCTCATACATATATAACAAGGGGCTCGTTTAGCCCTCAATCTATCTCAAGATTGGGGATAATGTACTTCTCCGTCCCTAGCCTATCCCTATGATTGGAATAGCATACCTCTCATCAAGCACACCCCGGGGACTAGCTTCTACAACATCAACAAAATTCAAAAGTTAGAAATAATCATCAAGCTTCAATTAGGAGAAAAATAATTATCTTGGGTTTGTGACAAACTCAAAAACAAGGCATACCCCAGGCTCTCAGCGTCGCTATCTAAGGCTCAGCTCCCGTCTTATCTATATCACCCCTCAACCTTGGGTAATTTTTAGCAAAGAGAATGCATGCCGAGATCTTGGCTAATAGAGACCCAGCTCGAGCACGCTCTTGATACTTGAAGCTAGGCCCTCGGCCTAGAGGAGGCCTCAACATGACAAGTCAAGCCCATCGGCATCTCCTAGCCTAAAGTTGGCTCTTTACTCCCTCCACTCGGCCTATTCAATCACTCTCTCAACTTGGCCTCCCTCCGCTCGGCCTATTAAGTCACTCTCTCAACTTGGCCTCCCTCCACTCGGCCTATTAAGTCACTCTCTCAGCTTGGCCTCTATCTGCTTGGCCTATTCATCACTCTCTCATCTTGGCCTCCCTCCGCTCGGGCTATTCAATCACTCTCTCAACATCGCCTCCCTCCACCCGAGGTATAAAGTTCTTGGGGTTATTTTGAAAGAGTAACTCGACTTGGGGTATAAAGCTTCTTGACTTTTTATTTCTCAAAGTTTTACCTCCTGGGGGTGTAGGACACTTGTTTTTCAAGATACCTCCGCCTAAGGGTGTACAATACTTGGTTTATTTCTCAAGATACCTCCGCCTGAGGGTATAGGACACTTGGTTTATTTCTCAAGATACCTCCGCCTAAGGGTGTACAATACTTGGTTTATTTCTCAAGATACCTCCGCCTAGGGGTATATAATACTTGGTTTATTTCTCAAGATACCTCCGTCTGGGGGTTAAACCACTTGGTTTATTTCTCAAGATACCTCCGCCTAGGGGTATATAATACTTGGTTTATTTCTCAAGATACCTCCGTCTGGGGGTTAAAGCATTTGGTTTTGTTGTCAAAGCACCTCCGCCCAGGGTACAAAGTCTCTTGGGTTTTTATTCTCAAAGTTCCTCCGGCCAGGGTACAAAAGTTCTCGGACTTCAGAAATTCCGAGAGCTAGGGGTAGCAACACCCCGGAGAGCATGCCCTCTTCTCACCTTCGCTCACTCCTTCCTCACCTAGGGGTGACAATCAAACTACCTTAACACCCCGGAGAGCATGCCCTCTTCTCACTCTCACTCAATACTCCCTCACCCCGGGGTGTAGCTCCCTCACCCCGGGGTATGGCTCTCCCTCTCACCCAATACTCCCTCACCCCGGGGTATAGCTCCCTCACCCCCGGGGTATAGATCTCCCTCTCACTCAATATTGCTCCCTCACCCCGGGGTAGCACACTCAATATTGCCTCACCCCGGGGTAACACCTAGCTAAGCTCAAAAATCACCAAGTTAAACCCCTCGGCAAGGCGCGTCCCTCGGGGTAGTCCCATCTCTCTCTCTCTCTCTTTCCCGCGTCTTACTCTCTCATCTCTCAGCATTCACTCGCAAAATCCCAAAAACATCATAAGTAAAAAGCTCAAGGCTCCTAGTGACCTTTACACTCTCTTTCCTCGGCAAGACGGGCCATCAGTGCGCCAGGCACCCCTTCGGCTCGCACAGCAGTCCCTCGGCCTGACAATCACCCCTTCGGCCTGAGAGGTGACTCCCTCAAACTCTCTCTCTCTTGCATCTTGCCTCACGCAATTAAATCACGAGTTAAACCCCTCATAATTCCCTCTTCCCCGGGGTGGTCCTCGGTCAAGCAGGCCTCCCGCGTGCTAGGAACCAACCTCGGCGCGCCAGCACCCCCTTGGCACGCCGCACACCCCTCGGCCAGGGCAGCAGCTCCCTCGGCCTGCCCAGCACTTCTCACCTCCCCCACCTCTTCTCTTACTCCCCTCACCTTGGCTTTCCCTTACTCACTCCTTCTCCTCGGCATCTCAAAAATCCCCAAAAATTGCCAAGTTAAATCTCTCGGAACTCCCAGCTATTCTCCCTCACCTCGGCCTTTTCGCTCGGCCAAGCAGGCCCTCGGCGCGCCATCGCCCCCTTCGGCCTGCACCGTACCCCTCTAGGCATAGCCGAGAGACCCTCGCATCCCTCAACTCTCGTTCTCACTTAGGCTGACTCTCCCTCGGCCTAACACACCCTTTCGACCTTCCTCCTATCTTCCCTCAACTAAAAAATAAAAATAAAAAAATCGCACCAGATAACAATTCCTCACAACCCAAGCTCTCATAACTGCCCTCACCTAAGCCTAACCGAAACCCAAAGAACACCCATAGCCAAAATTCGAAAGCAGCAAGTCCAAAATTCGAAAATCACCAAGAAAAATCCTTAATTTCGGCTGGGCATAGCCATTCTACCCCGGAGTTAAATCAATTTCAAGTTCATATATGTATACCCTTAGGTAAATTCAAAATTCACATAAAATTGCAAGTACATAAACACCTAGGCATGCTTTCGGATCTACAAATTCGAATCAAAAGTGAAGAATTTTCACATACCTCTTGAAGATCTTGATGAACTTGGATGAACTTAGTGATGTAAACTCAAATGATGTGACTTGAACACTCAAACTCTCAAGAACTTGGGAAAAATTGGAGAAGGATTTTTAAGATTTTCTCTAAGGCAAGTGATGAGTGAGAAACAAATGCAAGTACAATGGGAGTTCATATGTTCAAGCTAAGGAGATGACAACTCTTCAAAACCCTGGTTCAAATGGGCCTAAGTGATGCTTGAGCCCAGAAAGTCACCATTGAAGGATTAAGCTTAATTTCAAGCTTAATTAATGTTGAATCATCATCAGCTTATCTCTAAAAGTCTCAAGGGTAGTAAAAAATGGAGACAAGACATGCCTTCAGCAAAATTCATAAAGCTCAGGCCGAAGAAAATATTCCGAAAGAGGAAATTTCATCAGTTACCCCTAAGCCATCATCAGGCTTAGCTCTCAAAACTGCTCGATCATCTAAACTAAAGTACCTTCAATGCATTGCTTGGGGCTGGTTTTTCACCCTTGCAAGTCGCTTGGGGCTCATTTTAGCCCTCAGGTACCCTTGGGGCTCGTTTTAGCCCTCAGGTACGCCTCGGGATTTACTTCAGCATATGTGACAACTTCCCTCATCTCTATTCCGCGTGATATCCGAACTTCATGCGATCTCGTTCCCACATCACGCGTGGGGCTAAATGTTTGGGCATAGTCCATTGTCCTAAGCCCAGTGACCTGGAATTACGAAAATACCCCTCCATGATCCAACCCATCATTAGTCAGAGCAATTCAAAGTACGGATTTACCCCTAATCTGTCCAATTAAGTACAGCTTCTGCCACCTGAAAGTACATCTATAAATAGCTCTCCAATCATTGATGATGGTAACTTTTTCCTAATTCTCTAATCTTCTCTCTCTACTTTCTCTCTCTAAAGTACTCTTTCTCTCTCTAGAAAGTACATTTGCTGACTTAAGCATCGGAGGGGCTTTCCCGGGTCACACCCCCGGGGCAGTTAACCTTCTTTCTCTTTTGCAGGCCTAACTCTCGGACAACCAGGCATAGCTGAGGGAAATTCGGACATACATTGGACATAGTTCTAGTACATCTTGATTACCCTTACTACCCTAAGACTCCCAGGAGCATTCTATTTCCAGAAACAATTTTGATTTTCTGCTTTTTTTTTTTTTTTTTTTTTTTTTTTTTTTTTTTGTGGAGTAATTTTTGAACTCTTTTCGTTTTTTTAGTTCCTTGTTTAATATAAGGTGTAATTGAATTTTTTGAATTGGATTGTAATGAGAGCTAGTAATTGCGCCCAAAATCCAAATGAATCAAGTTATAAAATCGGTCTTTAAAAAAAAAAACATGTACGTACTAAAGCTATGTTTAGGTCACATTATTTATGATGATATCAACCTCAAAAAAAAAAAATATATATATATATATATATATATATATATATATATGTTTAGGTCACATTATTTATGATGATATCATATATATATATATATATATATATATATATATATATATATATATATATATATATATATATATATATATGATTATATCATATTACTCCGTAGATCATTTTATTTGCATGTTATTGTTGGATATCTTTATTTCGTAATTTAACAAATGATGAAAATTTCATTTTTGGAAAATAAATGACATATCATTTGATTGATTTTTAATCTGAGGATTTGTTAAAAATTAGGTCAAAGTTTGGTAGTACATAGTGTAAATTTAAATTTTTTTACACCAAATTAAATGAGTAGTGATGATAAAACAATCTTATCCCTAACTTTTTCTTAAAAAAAATGAGATAAATCTTATAAATAGTAGTTTTTGAACAATTATAACCTCTAAAATGTTTATTTACTTTATTACCTCCATTAATAGTATGTAACTTTTTTTTAAGCTTTTAAGAATAGTTTGCGGACATTTAAACCCCTAAAAATATTTGTTTACATGTTTTTCATCATTAAGGCAATCAACAAATAAAGTTGTTACGTAAGACCAAACTGAAAAAGTTTCCCGAATATTGCTAGTTATGACGCGCATTGTGCGCGTTAGCTGTCCTAAAATTTTAAAAAAACTGTGATTTAGGGTCTGTTCTCATTGACTGAACTGAACTGAGCTAAACTTATTAGAGCTGAACTGAACTAAACTTATTAGAGTTGAACTGAACTGAACTGAAATGAATATTTTATAAGAGAAGAAAATTAGGAGTTGAACTGAACTGAACTTATTAGAGCTGAAACGAAAATAATCGTATCAGAACAGACATTAAGCATCTGTTCACATTTATTGAACTGAGCTGAACTGAACTGAAGTGAGCTGATATGAATATTTTCTAAGAAAAGCAAATTATGAGCTTAACTAAACTGAACTGAATTGATTGGAGTTGAAATGAACTGAACTGATTGGAGCTAAACTGAACTGAACTGAACTGAAATTAAGTTGAAGTAAACAGGGCCCTAATAATTAGTAGTGATTTTGATAGCGTATATAAACTTAATTCTACGCATCCTCCTCACTCATTTCTTAACATCCGGAAAGACTATCAAGAGTATAAACCCACGCCAGTAGGTAGTAGATAATGATATCTAAAAAAAATACGTAGAATTCTCTAATATCTACTTCACAAATAATACAAAAAAGTACTACCTCCGTTTCACATTTTTTGCAACTTTGAAGGGTGCACGGACTTCTAGACAAAATTTGTTTGTGAGTGTAAAATAGAGAGAGAAAAATAATAATGCATGTGATGAGGAGAGAGAAAGAGAGAAATGACAACCTATAAAGGAAAGAAAACATTAGTTGCAAATATGTGTAGCATCCATTTTTGGCAAAAGTTGCAAAAAATATGAAACAGAGGTAGTACATTAAATTGTACTTCTTCCGTTTTTAAATACTTGCTCCACTTTACTTTTCTGGCCGTTTTTAAATAATTGCTCCATTTCCTTTATTGGAAAGCTTTTACAATATTTACGGAGTAATTCATTTCTCACATAGTAAAGACTAAATACGGTCCCTAAACTATCGTATTTGTACTGTTTTAGTCCCTCTAAACTATTTTGTACCCTTTTAGTCCCTCAACCACTTTCTTTGGTGTTTGTCGGCCAAAAGTTTAGGGACCTAGCCTAGTCAGCAAAAGTTGATGGACCATGACTCATTTTTTTTTTAAATTTTTCTTTTTTTTTTTCTTGAGAATTTATTAAAAAAATGAATCTTTTAATTATTTGTTCAAAAATTAATAATAAAAAACCAGCCACCCTTTAAAAAGCCCAGCCATCCTCCCCCTACTCCTGCCGGAAGCCGGCGCCGGCGACCACACCTACTCCCTTTCCCCCACCTACCAGCCACACCCATCACACGCACCACCATCACCATAAAAATTCAACAAACTCCACTAATCAATTGATCATACAAATCAAAACCCCTAATTTATCACAAAATCATGAATTCAACCCAAACTATTCAACAAATTGGGCAAAATCGTACCATTTTTCGCCAATTCTGCAAGCCACCACAAATCATAATTAAGAAAATCATTTTTTGCCAAAATCATACCACCAACAACACTACCCAAATAATTAAAAAAAATCCACTACTAAAATTCAGCCAAATTGCGACCGCCTCAAACGGTCGCGGAAAATAGCAAAAACAGTCGCAAAACATAATTACGACCGTCAACGGTCGTAACATGGCGGTCGTTATTCTCTTGGTCGCAAAAAAAAAAAATTACGACCGTTTGACGGTCGCAGATTTTTTGCGACCGTTTGTACTATTTTCAACGACCGTTAAGAAAACGGTCGCAAATATTAATAATTGCGACCGCTTTATGAAACGGTCGCAAATCTTGAAATTAGCGACCGTCATAAGCGGTCGCTAAAAGTTTAAAAAAAAAACAAAAAAAAGGAAAACAGACCCACCACCCACTCACCCTTGGCCCAGATCCACCGAAACTAGATCCCACCTACCCAAGCCACCACCACTGCCCACCCTAAACAACCACTATCCGCCGCCCTCTACCCACCACCACCTTTGCCCACCTTCAACCATCAATACCCACCACCACCCACCCACCCTTAACCCCAAAAAACCTAAATTTATCAAAAAAATCAACCCAGAAATTGAACCAACAAAAACATCCAATTAAACCAACAAAAACAACCCATATAATTTCGAACAAATTTACAAAAATCAAACAAAAATCGAAATAAAATGCACAAAAATTAAATAAAATTAGCAAAAAATACGAACACAAATCAAACCCACAAACACTAAGCACAATTTGAACAAAAATTCAACTAAAAAAAACCCTCAAAAATTCGAACAATCACACAATTTCGACAAAAATCGAACCACTATTTGAACAAAATCAACAAAAATTTGAACCAAAACTCAAACAAAAACACACAAAAATCGAACCAAAACTCAAACAAAAATAAAACAACAAAAATATAATAAAAATTCAGAGAAGAAATACGTACCTTTCACAAAACTTCTTCCTCTTTAGGTTTATATGGTCAAATTCGACCATAAAAACTCCAGATCTGGAATTTTTATGGTTGAATTTGACCATTAATACCAAACTTTGACGAAAATACAACACCACAATTCATTAGTTGACATAAATACTAAGAAAAAGATAAAATGAAGAAGAAACAAAGATGGAGGAAGGTGAGGAAAGAGAACGAGAAGGAGAAGAGGAAAGAGTACGGGAGGAAATTTAGAGAAAGAGAAAGAGAATTAGAGAGAGGAGGAACGTGAGAAGGAAATAGAGGAAATACGAAAATGAAGGAGTAGCGGCTGTGAAAATATTAGGGTTAGGGTGAGTTTCAATCTCTTTTATACCCTATTTTTTTAAAAAAAAAAAATAAATAAATACGACCGCTAAAACGGTCGCAAAATTAGAAATCTGCGACCGTTTTAGAGGCGGTCGCAGATTCTGACATTTACGACCGTCTCTTTGACGGTCGCAGATTATGACATTTACGACCGTCTCTTTGATGGTCGCAGATTAAGACATTTACGACCGTCTTTGACGGTCGCAGATTATGACATTTACGACCGTCTCTTTGACGGTCGCTGATTATGACATTTACGACCGTCTTTGACAGTCGCAAACGATTTAATTTAATTTAGAATTATTTTTAATTGTTCAAACATCCTAGCGACCGTCTAAAAGGCTAAAAACGGTAGCAAAACGGTCGTAAATTTGCGACCGTTGTCAAAGCAGTCGTAATATTGCGATCGCATAAAAAACGGTCGCAAATTTCATAATTTGCGACTGTTTTTCAGACGGTCGTAGAAATACGGTCGCAATTTAGCCGAATTTTAGTAGTGATCCCCACCCTAACCCTAAACCCGCCTAAGCCTACACTCTACAGCCACCACCACCAGCACAACACGCACCACCACCAGCACCATCACACACGCACAGCCACACCCACCACACGCACCACTAGCACCATCACTACCCAAAAAATTAAAAAAAAATTCCTCAACGTACTTTATGAAATCTTCAACGTTTGGTTTATATGGTTAAATTTGACCATGAAAACCCCAGATCTGGAGTTTTCATGGTCGAATTCGACCTAAAAACCCATTAATTGATAGTGGTCGAATCCTATCAAAAGCCCTGGGGTGGGTGGCGCTGGACTTCAAAAACCAAGGAGAGAGAATAATGAGAAGGGAGGAGGGAGGCGGAGATGATGAGAGAGACCGAAGGGAGGAGGGAGGCGGAGATCAGAGAGAAAGAAACTGAGGAGATGGAGATGGAGATGGAGATGGTCGCAGATTAAGACATTTACGACCGTCTTTGACGGTCGCAGATTATGACATTTACGACCGTCTCTTTGACGGTCGCTGATTATGACATTTACGACCGTCTTTGACAGTCGCAAACGATTTAATTTAATTTAGAATTATTTTTAATTGTTCAAACATCCTAGCGACCGTCTAAAAGGCTAAAAACGGTAGCAAAACGGTCGTAAATTTGCGACCGTTGTCAAAGCAGTCGTAATATTGCGATCGCATAAAAAACGGTCGCAAATTTCATAATTTGCGACTGTTTTTCAGACGGTCGTAGAAATACGGTCGCAATTTAGCCGAATTTTAGTAGTGATCCCCACCCTAACCCTAAACCCGCCTAAGCCTACACTCTACAGCCACCACCACCAGCACAACACGCACCACCACCAGCACCATCACACACGCACAGCCACACCCACCACACGCACCACTAGCACCATCACTACCCAAAAAATTAAAAAAAAATTCCTCAACGTACTTTATGAAATCTTCAACGTTTGGTTTATATGGTTAAATTTGACCATGAAAACCCCAGATCTGGAGTTTTCATGGTCGAATTCGACCTAAAAACCCATTAATTGATAGTGGTCGAATCCTATCAAAAGCCCTGGGGTGGGTGGCGCTGGACTTCAAAAACCAAGGAGAGAGAATAATGAGAAGGGAGGAGGGAGGCGGAGATGATGAGAGAGACCGAAGGGAGGAGGGAGGCGGAGATCAGAGAGAAAGAAACTGAGGAGATGGAGATGGAGAGGAGAGAGAATGAGAAGAGGAGGCTGGGTTTTAAAAAAATAATTAAAAGATTCATTTTTTTAAATAAATTCTTAAGGAAAAAAAAGAAAAAAAAAATGAGTCATGGTCCCTAAACTCTTGCTTAGTCATCAAAGTCCCTCAACTTTTGGCTGACAAACACCGAAGAAGGTGGTTGAGGGACTAAAAAGACACAAAATAGTTTAGAGGGACTAAAACGGCACAAATACGATAGTTTATGGACCGTATTTAGTCTTTACTCATTTCTCACACTTAGTAGACCCAACATAATACTTTCTCTCCTCCTATTCTTCCACTACTTGTGTTTTTTATAATTTTTTATCCTCTCCACTACCCAATTACCTCCATATTTTATTACTTTCTACAATTTCTCCTAAAATTTTGTGCATGGAAAAATGAAGCAATTATTTAAAAACGGAGGGAGTATTTCTTTGCAAATAATATATTGTTGTGACATACTGCATTAATGCAATTACATTCTAATTTCTATTTAAAGTTGGAGAAATAAATGATAAAAAAGTACATGAACTTGCTAGAAATCTTTACAAGTATATGAACACATGAAAATTTAGTGATCAATTAAACCATTTTACATTAATATTAGGTAAAACTAACATCATAAGCCTTCATACCATTAAGCTCAAAAACTCCAAAATGCTTCTCATACTCCTGTCCATCCTTCTCATTTTCATCAAACATATCAAACAAAAATACCTCCACTCCAACACCCGGCCTCATAGGAGTCCCAACATCTCCTCTAGCACGTCTAACAACATTCCCATTGTACATCCTAGCATTATCCGGGCTCGCGTCCTCGCCCCCACCCGTAGGCCACCCTGTCTCCGTCACCACAATTCGTACCCCAGGGAACCCCTCCCTCTCCATCGCTGCCACGAACGAGTCCAACGTGGCATCGAACAAGTTGTTATAGTACAACTCATTATCCAACATGTACCCTTGGGAGTTAAATAGGGCATAGTCTAGACCAATATCTTTTTTGTTGTTAATGTAACTAAAAAAAGGGTATATATTTACCATAAAAGGTGAATCATTTTGTTGTAAAAATTGTAACAAAGGGATCATTTGTTGCATAATTTCATTATTAAAACTCCCATTAGATGGAGGAAAAGACGTCCCAAGAACACACGCCGCGTGTGGGGTAGACAGTTTGATCATTTGATCTAAATTAAGGGTTTTTAAGGCTTGGTGAAGGTTCCAAATAGAAGGAACAACAAATGGTGTGTAATATGGATCTTTAACAAAAACTTCATTTCCAACTGCTAAGTATTTAATTTGGGTAGGTGGGAAATAGTCTAAAATGTTGGATTGAAGCCATTGTAAAGAAAATGTAACAGGGTTATTGGCTAAGGAAGGTAGTATTTCATTAGGGACACCTATCATTAGGTTGATCCCTGAGTCTGAGAATGATTGCAACACTTCTGGTGATGGTTTGAAGATTCGAACCGTTGGTATCGCGTTCGATTGGAGGAGGGAGACTATTGAGGATGGTGGTGGATGGTTGTCTGCTATATTTCCATAGCATATTCCAACTGGTGCAGCTGCAAGAACAGAGGAAATTTTATGATCAAAGAAATTTTACAGGTAAAAAAACTATAGAGGAATGTATCATTAGTATAAGTGTTAATTAGAATTATATTATATGCTTATTATATGGCAGTATGGACGTATGGTACTACAAAATTTTATTAAATTAAGCTATTATATTACTCCTTCCCTTGGGAATTAGTAGTCACGTTGCTGGTTCAATTACGCTATCAACCCAATAACATGACTATAATTCCAAAAGGAGGAAGTAATATTATTGTGTAACCGACTACCAAATGAGTCGTATGTGTTCACCATGAATTTTGTTAATTATTAAAGTATACAAAGTACAATTAAACCTACCACTTGAAGGTGAGAAAAGGAATAGGAAGAAAAGAAGTGATTTTAGTGAAGCTATAGAATAGTGGGATTTCATATTGATATTTGGAAAATTGAGATAATGGATAAAAAGAGGAGAACTTTAAAGATGGGAGATTAGAGAAAATTAGGGTGAAATTAGTTTATAAGTTTGGAAGAGGGTTCATTTTAGGTTAATAGTTTGGTATGAACAGTCAATTTTTTTTAAAAAAAATGGATCATGAATGATTAACTTTTTTACCTAGGGATCTGTTGTGATTTTCACTTTCATACAAACCAATGAAGATTTTTCTTTTTATTAAAAAAAATTGATTATTAGATTTTATTTTTTAATTCTAATTATTATAAGGTGAGCCTCTTTTCATCAACCTATGAGAGAAATAACTTTTGCATTGGTGCATGGTAATGGGTCGGTCAAATAAAGATTTTTGAACAAAAAAAAAAATGTACCTAATACTTTATCTCTTATTTTTATGAGGATCACCTACCAAGGTTAGCTATATGGTCTTTTTAGGTCTAAGTAGATTAGTGCATGTAAGTGGTGTGTTACTTTATAACTAGGAAACAAAAACACTTTGAACTTAAATTGTTGGCTTCCCTAGTATAAGTAAGTATCAAGGTTAATAACCAATGTTAGGATCTTAATACAAGCAAATTATAATCATGTCGAATTATCGGGTATTACACTTTCGTGACACAATTTGAGAATGGATGCTAGTGCAAATGTAAATTACTAGTACGACGTGTGTATAGTGTACCACATATGTCGTCGATGTGTGGGGTGCACCATGTGATGTTACGCAGTACACATCTCCGTGCACTATTCGAGTACTATATGTAAGCTTTAGCCGCACAAATTTATAATTAGAGAGGAAAAGAAAAGGCAGATTCTATGTAGTTTTGAAGCCTGTGGGGTTTATTACTGGGACCAAATAAATCTTATTACTGTGTAACTTGGACCAAAATTGACGATCAAACATAGCATGTAATGTGGACCAATATTTTGGAGGGCCGGCAAGCAACTGAAGCAACGAGCTAGACTTGCATTGCTTGACCTTTCAGAGTAGTCCTCATATGTCTTCATGTCCTGGCTTCCTGCTGTGTGGTACGGAGTAGTTTGGTAGAGATCGGAGTTGTATGTACTGTAAACGAGGTACTCTCTCTATTCCCTTTTGCCTCATTTGAAATATTCAATTTTAAAAGCGAAATAATTTAATTCAGAAGAATCTTTGATAAAAAAATAGTAGCGGATTTAGAAAGAAAAAAAAAAGTTATTATGGTCTAATAAATTTGATTTTTTAGGGTTAAAATAAACTAAAAATGTCAAAAATTCAAAATTATAACAAAATTCACAAAATCTTCATATACAAGCGGGATTAATTGACCTCACAAATGGGCAATGTAGCTCCGCCACCAATGCTGAAGGAAGGCTCACTTTAGGCGAACCTAATGATTAAAGTCACAAAACTTGAATGAATACTATCTAACATAATTTAGAGAATAGCATATAACAGAACTTAAACCTGAATCGTATCTCCCTGTTAGAAGGTGGTTCTTTTATCAGCCAAAAGTATCCTTTCAATCAAATAATAAGAATGAATAAACCAAGCTGGAACAATATAAATAAGATCAAGTGGAATATGTTGCAAGTTCAACTAAACTCGGTTATTATATAAAAGTAATATCTATATCTAAGTACATCTTAAATTATAATTATTAGCAAAATTAAGGTTCAATACAGTATGTTCGATCTAGTTTTTGAAAGGCCAATAATTTTCAGGCATTACGAGGTATATATTCGATTTGCCTAGTTACTTTATAATATGGATGCTTACTTTACTCAAGCAAACAATGTAACAGAATACTGAATTATATTGCTTTTGTATATGTGACTTTTGGCATGCTGGACCAGAACTATAGTATGTCCAAGTAACTTCCAGGATTGTGTTTGGTGCCTACATCTTTCCAACCATAAACACGTCAAAATCTTCTATATATCCGTGAATGATGCAGACATGTATAGGAGGAGAATCCAATCATATACAAATTTCCGACTATTGTAGTGTTTCATTGTAAAAAGGTACGTAGTTGAGTCGTTTACGTTTGATTTTAACATGTAACACATTGATTTGATAATGGCGGTATTAAGCAATCCTGATTTAATCCTTACTTCGAATTGGATTTTTTTTATTTGAAAGCATATTCAAAATCCTATAATAATTTTTATAAGAAAGTGCATCGTGTGATTTAATACAACGGATCTAGTATTTAGTCATGTGTGAAATGCATTACTATTCAGCTTGAGTGATTTAAATTCAAGTTAGTACAATATCTTATACTATGTCAAAATATAAATAGAATGAGAAACTTAAAACAAGACAATGATAATAAGTCAAGCCATCTAATACAACCAGCTAACAATTAACTCGCAAATTGCCATATAATCTATAGAGCCTAGCATGCAATTGCTAGTTTGCTAGTACCTAAAAATGTTACCTTACAAGTTTCTATGCCTTGAGGATAGAGCAGCCTGGATTCTTTCCTCATTATTGGAGGTAGTGATAGTAATAATGATTAAGCGATCAAAAATCCTAATTAACAAGTAATCATATCATAAAATTTAAGACAGATAAAATCAAATGAAAAAGGCCTACCACATTCTGTCAGAATCATTCTCTAGAAAAATAAAAGCAAAGAATAAAGATAAGAATTGATTATATTGTTCGGCGTGTTAAGTGTTCCCTTTTAGTAGGCAAAAGCAAATCTCTCAAAAGAATATTGTAATTTGTCACTGCCTCTAATTTAATTACTCCAATTTTTGTAATTTCCTTTTTTACTCAATTAAGTATGTATAAATCTATCTCTTTTTTGCCAATTATTTTCTTTTTGTTCAAATGAAAATTTGTGTGAATGTGTATATAGCCGTTAACGTCATGCATTAAACTTTAGCTCACACCACGCCAATTATTTTGACTTGCAACAAAAATAATTTGTTCCTTTAACATGATTTGATACCTTAATTGTCATTTTGTGTACAAGGAATGGAGTAGCCTAGTAATTAAGGACAATAAGAATGATGAAGTCACATCACCCAAGAGCTGAGTTCGTCTCCTTTCGATCTAAAACAACAGTTGGGGAAGGGAAGGTACGTAGAGAGCTACTTACGCGGTCTTGGGTTGAATCCTTGAGAGAAAGGTTAACTAAGGTTGATAATGTACTTCAATGCAAGACGTTAGTCAAACCATCAAGTGTTACTTTTCATAATTTACCCCGTGAAATTTTAAACATAATATTAACGGTTTGACATTGGTTAGCTACATTATATACGTGTGATAATCCTTAAAAAAAAATTTGATTTTATAATCGATCCACTATAGTCATGGTCTTTATAATATCTCCAGCTAAGAGCTAGAGACTAGGACATCATACATAAACATGAAAATCATGGACCCCTTAAGAAGCACTAATTCTAAAAAGCAAAAGTTAATGATCAATATGAACTTAAACAAACACTTTCTTGGGGACACACTTGAGAATGTGGCCATGGAAGGATAAAAATTATTGCTTTCTCTTCATAAAAAGCAGAAAAATCAGGAAAACTTGCCTAAGTATTCCTTCTATTCCGTAGTAAGGAATAATCTTTACTTAGCTTAGCTTCCCCCTTTTTTTTTTTCTTTATTAAAGAATAAAAGAAAAGAAAAGCAAATCATCTTAATAAGCTCCTCCTCTTTTTGAATTCAAAAAAATAAAAACCCTCTTATCATATCCACTTCTACAATATAAACCATAGCTTGTAAGAGACTATGCTTCTTGCTTTTGCTTAGCTTAGCTTCTCCTACATTGCTTCTATTCTCCCTTTAAAACATCCATTCGATCCTAAAACTCGGTCTCTTTCTGACATAAACTCGAAAACAAAATATCAATCACTCAAAAATGTCTGCTTCATTTCAAACGCTTCCAAACCCCGGACCACCCCAACAAGGCTCATTTCAAGCCGGGGTGGTCTACCCAACACCAACTACTACAACCTCTTCAATGGGAAGCAATGATCAAAACACGAGCCCGGATGATCATTCGAGTGGTTCCTTTGGGATGGTCTTTGTAGTCCTTGCTATCATTCTTGTAGTCTCAGCTGTTGCTTGTGTTTTAGGCCGGTTTTGTGGTAAGAAATCCGACAAGTCATCCAAAACCCATCACTCTAAAGGTGGTCATAAGGGGTCAAAGAAAGGTCATGGAAATAGTAGCCACAACATTAACCATGATCATATGATGATGAACCACCATCAAGGTGGTAATAATAACCACAAGGGCAGTGGCAAATCTAGCATTAATAATAGCAAGCAACACGGTGGAGGGAGGCCTAAGGACCGAGACCTTGAGTTTGGATACCGGTCTAAGGAAGGGGATATCATGATGGGATTTGACCCTAAGGCAAGGTCTATTCCTAGTGCTAAAGTTGCTAATAACAATGGAGACTTTCGAGTCGATAGCATGGGAAGAGGTATGGAGTCTCATCACCATGGAAACCCTAGAGACTTTCGAGTTGATAGCATGGGAAGAGGTATGGAATCTCATCACCAACATGGAAACCCTAGAGATTTTCGAGTTGATAGCATGGGAAGAGGTATGGAGCATCATCACCATGGAAACCCTAGAGATTTTCCTTAAATTTGGTAACTTAATTATCTTATTATTGAAGATCTCCTTCATAAACAACTTAATCATTTAATTATCTTTGCTTTTTTTTTTTTTAATTAGCTAGATTATGGTATGGTGGTTGAGGAGTGAAAATGTGTAATGGTATATTTTTCTATATATGACAAAGATTGTCATCTAAATTAAGTGACAGTGTATAATTAATCCGGGTTTGGAAGCAAAATTGCAAGGTCATTAACTAGTTATGTCAAATTTACTAATACTAATATGTAGTATGGACATGCTAGAAAATGTAGATCTTCAATAATCTAATTATTTATTTTGTACGGATGAAATTGAATATAGTTGTCATGTTTCTAATTTAAATAGAAATATCAATGTAATTATTGATTTTGGGCGTTTGGAACGTATGTACATCATCTTAGATTTAGCTCTTCATTTTGCTCTTGTGTAGCAAATTTTACAGTTAGATAATGAGCAATCTACTTAAACAAGTTAAGAAATTATGGTCTTATCTGTATTTACTATACTCATTTTTGCTTTTTGTTCTGAAAATCAATGTTATTTACCTTCGGAATTGAAAGAGTACATACGTGTCTTAACTACCAATTCAATAACCAAACATTTTATTGTCACAACTCACAAGTACAGAGTGATGTACGCCATAGTACTTCTTAATTTCATCTTGGTTAAAAAGGAAAAGAAAGTGATGAAGCCACTTGTTTAAATTGGGTTTTCATTGGATAAAACAAAAAAAATTGGTTTAATTTCTACTTGTACAATTTAATAAAGGAGATAAATAGAAATAAATGGTAGGATATTTTCTTTTTATAATTTACATTCTATTTTATTTATTTTTTGCACAATTTTTTTTTTTTTTTTTTTTGAGACGCATTTTTTACACTAATTTACATTCTACTATTTAATTACATATTGTTTTAATCCGTGTGTATATGTTAATAATAATCGGTTTGGTTAAAAAAAAAATGGACCGGACCACCCCAAGGCGGACGACCGGACCGATTTAATCGGTCCAATCTTCGATTCTTGAATTTTAAATTTTCCGGTATTCGGTCGGGTCTGTTCCAAAACCCTATAAAAACCGGTATTGGACCGGGCCAATTTTTTATTAAAAATATACGTGAAACCTTAAATAATGGTTAAGATTATCGTTAATAAGCTTAGAAAATTTTATAAGCTCTTTTGCACTAAGCATACAAAAGAAGACGTTAAAATATAGTTTTTCCTTTACTTTTTTTCGTGTTTTCCATAACTTTATTAAAAATTAGTTTTTTTTAAAAAAAAAAAAATTCTTAAATCAGTCCAAAGTTGTCCGATCTGGGTTTTGGACCGATTCTTTCAATCCGGTCCGCCAGGTTCGGTCCCAATTTAATCGGTTCGATCTTTGGTTTTTAAAATTCTAATTTTCGGTTTTCGGTTCGATCATAAACCGATGAACAACCCTAACTGCAATTACTTAATATCGTCCACATTTAATATATTTGTTTTTGCTTGTATTCCCTCTTTATGTTCTCTTACACATATTCTTCATCAACCACCACCACCCCAGCCAACAAAACCACCATGAATAGATTAATTCTTGAATGATTGGATAATTTTATAAGGACTTAAATTCCAAAGGAGCGACAATTGCTTTTGATTAATGTGGGGCTAGAAACTTTAACATTCCACCAATTTCTCCCGGCTTTACTCAATTGGGCTTTTATCATTAAGGTGTTGGATGTAGCTTAGCCAGCAATTATTACATGGCCAATTTAGTGATCCCAGCTAATACAAGATTCTATCAATAGAATATGTGCCACTTTTCCTATATTTGAAGACTATAATACTTAAGTACACTAGTTTGTTAAGAGGTTATTTTATATCGTTTCATCTCATAATACAGTTCGTAATTTTATTTGGTTCCTTAGACCATTAATGTTTTTATTTGCAACTAAAATTAAACTCGTAACAAATAGACATTATAGAGCGCTTTGTATTGAGATGAATCTAACACTATCTCTCGCATAATCATATATTTCATATACGTAGTACATGTAATACATCAATGAGAATTATTAGTCAAGGAATCAAGGTTTTGCTAGTCCTTTGCAAATTTGCAATTAGTTGCTTAATTTAGGCCCATTATTAATGAAAGGCCAGAAATGGGAAAGTTTGTAAGCACAAAAGAAGAAAGAAGACAGCTAGATATTCTCTCTCAGACTATTAAGATGTACTGTGATACTCAATCTTCCAACCCCATATCATCATGATGTAATATTTCATGCCAAATTTACAGAAAACTTGTCAGTTTCACTCTCTTTTTCAAATTAAGGACTACGATTTTTTAAGTACAAAAATTGTTACCAAATTAACCAATCAAAATTGCAGCACACTAATTTGGTATTTCAGTTGGTTTAATTCCAACCTGTATTAATGTGTTTTAGCCATAACATGTATGAATTTGACTCGATATAGACCCGAACTAAATCTAACATGGCTAATTTGTTTGGTGGTTCTTGAACTAGACTACAAGTCTACAACACATAAATTACGACTAATTTTGTGGTCACCAATTAAATCAAACATGGTGTTTAAATGGCAACAATTGTTGATTATTACGAGTATTTGTGAACGAAATACGAGTATTTTTTCTCACGTTTGAGCACAAAGCCACTTATTTTAGCAAAGCCCAACATGACATGAGCACGACTCATTGTCAAGATTGGGCCATACTCCTATAGTTTATTACTTGTATTTATTAATTTTACACATTTTAAATTTAATGAAACATTGAAACCTATATTTTGTTATTTATTTATTTGTTACTCCGTATTATCGTTTCTTTGTGACTTCGTATATGCTAACACAAATCATCAAGAAATATCACAAAATTTTAAGAAACTGATACAATTTTGAAACAAGTGGTTTACTTCATAAAGTTATAAATATATCTAGCTACACAAAAATGAAATTAAATTAAAAAAAAAACTACACAATTCCAATATTGTTTAGCCCTATTCTAAGATCCTATCCTAATTCCTAAACCTAGTTTTATTCAAGTCTATACCAATATTAATCACCCATAATCCACCATTAATATCAAAATTTACCCCTTCCATTAACAGTAACACTCCACCAAAAAAAAAAAAAAAAAAAAAAAAAAAAACTTTCCAAAAATAGCCATATCCAAAAGATTCCAGACTCCCTTCTTCCTTGTCTTGTAACAGTGTACTACCACAACAGTGGTCCATACAACGCGCCATTTTCAGGCGCGTAAATCTCACGCTTCTCCCGCATGCTACGAGCTACAATCCTCTGCATCACACCTCACAGTAATTACAGTAGACCACCCTTCTCTAATTGCCACCTGTCATCATATCATCATCATCAAATTTCTCTCTCTTCTTTCTCACTCTAGATCGTTACCAGTAGCTTTCCCGCTTTTTTGAACTGTTCTTTAGGCCGTTAAACCTTCTCTTTCTGTTAGTCAAGAGAGAGGAGAGAGAAAGTGTCAGCTGTTTCTGACACAGCAATGATTTTGTACAGATTTTTTGAACTTGGGTATATAAATTTGGGTGGTTAATTTTCTGGGGTGAGAGAAATTTTTGGTTTTTACTTGGAGAAGAAGGTTTTAGTAGAGAGCTAAGAAGTTGCATACCAAGTGTTTGATGAAATGTGTCACTTAGAAACTGCATTAGAGTGGTTAAGACCTTTGGTTTTTGATTCAGGAATTTGGGATTATTGTGTTCTTTGGAAGCTTGGTGATGATCCTTCTAGGTACCCTTTTACATAATTTACTCAATTTTGCTTTAAATTATGCAGATTTAAGTGTTAAATTTAATGGGGATTTTTTTGTTTGGTTTGAAAATTTGATGTAAAATCTGTGTTTTTTGGTAGGTTTATTGAGTTTCTAGGTTGCTGCTGCAATGGTGGTGGGAGACAGGAGATGGGTTTGAGAAAGAGGAAAAGAGAGAAGAACAATTCAATGCAATTTTGTAAAGATGTTAATTATGTTCATCTGGCTAATACAAATTCATGTCAAGTTCTTGCTAATTTGCCTCCATTTATGTCTATTTATTCTGGGTATTTCTTCTTCTCTTGTTTTGTTTTAATGTTATGAATGTTAAGAGTGATTATGTTAATAAGTTGGACTGGAGTTGCCATGATTAATGATTTAATTTAGTGAGGGATTAAATTGCAGGCTTCATGGAGAAGTTGTGCTTTCCTGTCAACCCCGGTGGCTTACTAGTAAGAAATCGGATTTGAAGATGTCAACCGAGGTCGGTTTCAATTCCTTCCTGTGTTTAGTTTTATTGTATGCTGTTTGATCTTTGAAGAGTAACAGGTTTAACTATGTAGTTTAGTAGCTCAATTCTGATTCTTGCTTATTTCTTAAGAGTGACTGTTGGATGTAATATTTGCTTGGATTTAGTTTTTTTGGATGATATGCTAGTATTGCCTTTATTTGATAACATGTTGATTATGGAGTATAAGATTACTTGTGTATATAAGTTGTTGGTGTTCTAAGCTATTGTGACTTGTGAGATTACCACCGAGGTTTCTTTGATTTGAAATTGAAATTATGTTTCATCTCTTAGAAAAATTAATAGCTTGAATTTAATATGATATTCTTACTTTCTTATTATTGCCTATAATTTGTCTCATGTAAAATAGGCAGAAACATGGTGTTGTCTATGAGATTTCCTGTGTTTATGAAACATGTTTCTGTATTTTCATTTATGTTAATGTATCCAATAACAAAGAGTTAGTTGTAATCCCTTTTATCACAAGGAAATTTATCTTTCCTAATCAGAGTTATACCAGAATTGATTCGAACAAATTAAACTTATGCCTTTCTTTTACCAGGAATCCTGTGGAACTCATGTTTTGATACCTATGTTCGGTGGGCTGGTAGAGCTATATTCATCAAAGCATGTAAGAGTCCATTTTAACTTTTCAATAGATATGAACTAATGCTAGGTGTATACTAATTCTGCGTTTTTTCAAATGATTTTATGAATTGTTAGGTAGAAGAGGATGAAAGTGTAATAGAATATGTGAAGAGTCAGTTCAACATCTATTCAGAGCTAGAAACTATGTCGACTTCTACTATAAGCTTTGATGGACAGTCCATTGATCCATTTTTGGATATAAAATCAAATAGTGGTCTATCATCTCTAAATCAACCCAACATCCCAGCTTGGCCTCAACCCAGCATGCTCCCATCAGTAGCCCAACGCTACAGCGATTCTACCTTAGATGGATCCTCCACTGGTTCATTCCCTTCAGATGAGCGCCCTTCTCCTGATTCCAACCCTTGTTCCGTGTCTCAAGATATACCGTCCAAGCCACTTATGGTCTGTCACAAAGATCCTGCCATCGTACAGGAGAAACATGGCCTAGAGAGAGGAACTGGAAAATCAAAAAATCTTTTAACTGAGAGGAATAGGAGACAGAGGATTAATGATGGCATTCTTTCCCTTCGTGCTCTGGTCCCAAAGATCACCAAGGTAAATACCGCTTTACTTGATTTTTGTTATGATGACGATATTAATCTATGTTGCTGATATTTTGGCACGGTTGCCCTCCTTCATAAATACATATTTCTGTCTCTTACGGTATTTTCTGATGAATTAGATGCACAAAGCCGCTACTCTGTCAGATGCAATTGATTACATAGAAGAGCTAAATAATGAGATCAAGGAGCTCCAGGATGAGCTGAAAAGTTTGATTGAAGAAGACTCTGATGAAAAACATACATTGAAGCTGAAAGCCGATTTGGGAGAAAAGGTTAGCAAGCCTAAACAAGCTTCCTCTGTCGCTGAAAGAATAAAGGTATACTAGAATTACAGAAATTCCTTTTAAGGCTTGACTGTGTTTATGTGCATAATTTATTTAGAATGTAATTTTGTTTGGTTATAATAATATGCATATTGGATCATTGCCATTGGCTAGGCTAATGTACAAGCGAACCAGCTTGGTAATGGGAGCTTCTTGCTGAGAATCATATGCCAGCAGAAACCCGGTGTGTATACAAAGTTGCTGGAAGCTTTAAGTGCTTTGGGTTTGCCAATAAAAGATGCCAATCTCACAACGTGTGATGGCCAAGTATCAACCATTTTTACAGTTCAGGTAACAGCAAATTCTGTAACTGAAGCATGAGTGTATTCTTCATGCATCATCTCTGATCAAAGATAATTTTTTTTATTTTTTTTGAAACCATCTGATCATAGATGATTTAGTAGGTATTACCCAATAACTGTAGCCTTGATGTTGCGTTTTTTGTAGTCAAACAAAAAAGAGATTCGTGAGGAGGACTTGAGAGACTCATTATCAAGGCTGACGGCTTAAAATTCGATCTCCGCAAGTCACAAGAAGATTAACAGCATTAATACAATCAGCCAAGTTTGCTCCTTGTGACTTGATAGATGTCATTTAACTTAGGTACTCAGTAGGCAGCTAGCCTTAAGTTTGTAGAAGGTGCTTCAGTTAACTAGCCTAAGCACTGTATATATTGGCTGTCATTTGTTCACTACCTACTAATCCATGGTACAATTGTTAGTTTGTTAGTTACTCCTTACCAAAGTTTTGGTTGTGCTCAATTCTTTGACTACGTAATTTTTTTGGGGTTGAATGAAATCCTTGGACTGCCCTCTTTCAATCGCTACACCCAACACCGGACAACATACACTCTACAGTCTAACCCGCCTTGTTGTGGGTGAGGATTGAACCCCGGACAAGTCTCTGAGAGATGGCAAACAAATCCAGAGTAGGTCATTGCTAAGTTGTGTAGAAAGCCAACTAGTCTTGGGCCTGTATAGTTGCATCACTATATCTTAATTCTCAATATGAACCCATTATCAATCTCCTAATGGTAGATTGGTAGTTGACTAGTTACATTAAGCGAACTGGTAATTTAAATACTACGAAGTAGTATGTTTCCATGTTGGACACGAAGTCTTGGTTTCCTTCTCATACTAGAACTACAATTGTTATAAATACACCCTCGGACGGCCTTGATCTGAATAAATTTATATTCAAATCACTATCAACGTGACTATAAATTCTGATGGGAGAGGAAAAGAAGAAAAGGTCCGGTACCATGAATCAAATTGGAGTTGTGATTGTATGCATGGTTTCTTCAATACTGTTATGGATGATTTGTTCTGATTCAGGGATGATGGCATTTCCTTTGAAGCTCTTCGTAAGTTCTTATAACTCCGAGCACCTCGTCTTTTTGTACTCGGGATAATCAAGTTTGGCTGCTTTTTTGGTGTAACTTTTGTTGATTTTCCGTTTGGTGTAATTTTCCGAAGAGGGTTTGTTTCTATTTTTTGGCAATCAACCGAGATGATTGTCAATTTTTCATACACTTCTCCCTGTTTCCGTGGTTGATTCTCATCCCTGCTAGCTTTCTTAGCAACAAAACAAAACATAATAAAATTAAGGAAATTTTGACTTTTGCTACCTATCAAACACATCAATTTCAATTTTGCTACCTATCAAAACTTTAATTTTATTTTACTACCTATCAAAACTTTAATTTTATTTTACTACCTAACATATGCCCTCTGTTTAAAATTTGCTACCAGTAGCTAACTTCTTTTACTGTTGACGTTAAGGGGCCCACTCCAACGGCTATTTCCCCTTCCCCTTCTATTTAGTTGAATTGTACCAACCTAATTGCTCCAAACTTCATTATCTTTACAGCGATTTGTTGAGGGATTAATAATTAAACTAGCATAGTGCCCATGCGATGCATGATTTATAAATCAACTTATTATTTTTTTGGAAAAAGCATTATTAATCCAGTATAGGGATGGCAGTGGGTCGGGTTAAATGGGAGACCCACCCCATTCCCGGCCAAGTGGGGCGGGGATGGAGGGAAGTTTGGCGGGTGATGGGGCGGGGATGGGTATAAAATGTGTACCCGCCATGGGTGATGGGGCGGGTATGGATTTTAGAGTAGACCCGCCCCATATCCGCCCTGCCCCGTACCCACCTTATACCCGCACCATATTTCTTTTAGAAGAGTTGAGAATTTATGAAACTTGATGCCCCTTAAGACCCAATAAGCTTGAATAGTAAAAGTCCCAATTTTCTTAACCTAATTTGATATAATCGTCATTAATGTGATACATTAGAGCATCATGACAAAAGGTTTGGGACGATTTTGGAGCGGGTATGAATATCCAAGTGGGTGATGGAGCGGGGATGAATCCTATCTTGTACCCGGTGGGGCGGGTATGGATGTGGATATTATAGTCGCCACGGGTGGTGGGGCGGGGATGGGTATAAGATTTTTAGGCGGGTATGGGTATGGAGGTACCATCATCCGCATCCGACCCGCCCCATTGCCATCCCTAATCCAGTAGGAGGAAAAAAAAACACTAATATAATTCAAAAAGTAATAAAGGGTTCATTTTCACTAACAAATTAATTATGTCATTTGGATTTATTTTATTTATTTCCTTTTTTATATATATACTTTATTTGTTTATTTGAAAAATAAATGAATAATAATCCACATAACTATAAGAGATATAGACTAAATGAGTAAATTTTTCCTACCTCCCGTACATAAAAACAAAAGTTTTCTTACCATACTATTCACTTCAGCAGCTATACAATCGAATATTTGATTTACTCGTTGTATTTACTAAAATTTTAGACTCAATAATAACTTACCTTATATTTGACCCACCACTATATATATTTTTCCTAAGCAAAACATTGTGTCAAAAACAATTACAGAGTACATAATACCCATACAACCAATCAACAACTTATAGAATACAACACAAATATATAGATACGGATATTGGTTAATTTTCATACGAATGAAAGATATTTATTAAGATTTTTAAGAATAAAAGACAAATTTCATCAACTACCTGTAGGCGTCGCTCGAAGTGCGCCTACGTTAAAGCATGTTGTGAATATGCTTGGCACTCATAGGAAGTGAGAATTGACATATACGATTAAGGACAAGGAAAGTAGGGAGCCGCCAACAAGTTTTTAAGGAACTTGTAAACCGTTCACGGATCATAAAAAGGCAACCACGATAAAGGGACAACGAAGGCAACAACGATTGACCCGTGAAGGTTACACCCCATTCATAATCCATGAGATTACTAACTCCATATGGTTCGGAACCATGAAAGGAGGATCGGGGATGATGGTACGAAGTGAGTCATGGAGTCATATTCGCCCGTATTGGCCTCTACTCAATTCTTATAGTGAAAAGTGATTCCTGCGATCTCAAAGGCATACAAACAAAATATTCAATTTGCTCCAAACTATCATTAAGCTAAATTGGTTTAATATTAATGCAACACATAGTTCTAAAATATTGTGATCACTTGAATTAACAACAAGATTAAAAAGGAACCTAAACCGGTTGTCCAAATTATCTTATTAGGCGTGATTTCCAATTACTTATTCCCTTTAAACATGCAATATAGTGATCAATAAATAATAATAGAATAAACATTAATATTGGAAGCAATTTAACAATAATAGCGTTATTCAAATCAAATATAAAATAACCTAAATCATGATACTAGCAATATTAAAATAAAATAAGAGTAATTAAATTGATTAATTACTCACATTCCGCGCGTTCCTTTAAATTGCTACATCATGAATAAACTGTTAGTAAATTCAATAAAAAAAATATAAATCAAATAGAAATTAAATTAAAGTAGAGTTGATTTGGTCCAAACCCTCAGTCAATTATACCTTTCACGCCTTGGTTTAAGTATAGAACTTTGGGTATTGTATGAACTCAGCTCCTTGGAGTGCTTAATTAGGGGAAGTATTTTGAGAAAATAGGATGGCTAGTATTTAGACTAAAGAGGGAGAAGAGAATTATTTTATGATCAAGCTTGTTTATTCTTGAAAAAGGGGTGATATGACCTCTATTTATAGAGAAAAAAAGAAGGGTCAAAAAAAAAAAAAGATAAGATCCGAATTAAATCGGAATAAAACTCGATAGACAGCATTTTTACGGTTTTTATTTTTATCATATCTTTTGATCCAGAAATCAGAATAAGATGAATAAGATATCGTTGGAAAGCTCTTGAATTCTAATTTCTAACCCAATTAAAATCAGATTAAAATATTTTGTAGAATAAAAGATATGTCCAAAATAGTGAGACGGTGTCAGTTTTGGATAGAGTTTGACATTTTATTCATATCTTTTCCGTTATAGCTTGGAAATGATATTATAATATATCATTAGAAAGATAATTTCAAGGGCTATCCAACCATATAAAATTTAGATAAAACTATAAGGCACAAAAATAATATATGTCTATCTTTGAACGTCTTTCAATTCGGATAGAAATAGGATTTTCAAAAAGAAAAGTTTTATTCAATTTCAAACTCTTTAATCTTATCTTTTCAAAACGGATAATTAAGATCTTTTAGAAACTTATAGAAGCTTCCAATTAATCCTAATTGGTTTAGGAATGGGATTAAATAATTTGGACCCTCCACATGATCATTGGGTCATAGGTAAGGTGGGCTTAGGTTCGATTTAGGCCCAGTTTAATATTTTGGTCATAACTTATTCGTTATAAATCGGATTTGGGCTTAGGTTCGGTTTAGGCCCAGTTTAATATTTTGGTCATAACCCAAGTTGACTTTTGCTACCTATCAAACACATCAATTTCAATTTTGCTACCTATCAAAACTTTAATTTTATTTTACTACCTAATATATGCCCTCTGTTTAAAATTTGCTACCAGTAGCTAACTTCTGTTACTGTTGACGTTAAGGGGTCCACTCCAACGGCTATTTCCCCTTCCCCTTCTATTTAGTTGAATTATACCAACCTAATTGCTCTAAACTTCATTATCTTTACAGCGATTTGTTGAGGGATTAATAATTAAATTCTGAAGCAAATTTTTTTTTTTTTAAGATTAAATTGGTGAGGGCTGTTGATCAGTAGTGGTTGCTGTGCTCTGAAATTTAAGGTTAGTAGCTTAAAATTTTCTAATTAATTAGTTTATGCGACACTTAGGGGAAGTTTGAATTGCGATTTATTTAAAAATTTGTGCATGTGAATTGTTTTTGTTAGTGTTTGGGAATGATATTAAACCTTAATTTGATTTAGAAATGGTTTAATTGGTTGTTAATTGCATTTATGTTTCTGGAAATTAATTAGGGTTCATGTATTTTGAAATTAGGGGTTTTTAATTGTGAGTTGAATGGTTAAAATTGATGTTTTATTTTGATTCAAAGCCTATGTATGATTGTAATTATTGATAAACCTGGTGTAATTGCAGGATATAATGGCAATGGTTAGGTTTTCTCCCTCAAAACAGAGAAAATGTGACTGTGGAATCCCTGTGGGCAAGCTGACATCATGGACAAGAGAAAATCTTGGTAGGAAGTTCAAAGCTTGCAAATTTTATGATCCTAAGACTGAAACAAGGGGATGCAAGTGCTTTGAGTGGGTTGATGAGGAAGATGGAACTGAGTGGCAAAGCTACGTAATCAATCAACTCCTTTTGGACAAAAAACTAATGAAGGGAGAGATCAACACACTGCAATCAGAACTTGAAAATTTAAAAGGCCAAAGGAGGTGTTTGCTAAATGAGAATGACAACCTGTCATTGAAGTGCAAAGCTCTAAGTTCTGATAGAAGGAAGTACAACAAGGAAGGGCAGCATATTTGTCTTGGTGGATGCAGAAATGTAGTAGCAAGTTTGATGTGTCTTTTGTTACTGATTGTTGTTGTTTTAGTTGTATTGAAATGAGATTAGGGTAGTGAAGTGTTAGAGTGGCCTGGGTATGCATTAGTATGTATGAAGGAATGTATGAACTTGTGAATGTAATGTCATGAATCTGAATGAATTAAAGCTGAAATGCTATTATTTACTAATAAAATTGGCTTTCTTTGCCCATTGCATAATAAGCACAGAAAAGAGTTAGCAAAATATTATATTTCATAGCTAGCAAAATATACACACAGCAGTGCATCCAAAATACCAAGTTTTCACATTGCACAAAAGTCTAACCAAACTAATTGTTCCTTAGTTGCTACATATTACAGTACAGTTGAATGATTTAAGAGTTAATTGTTTTGGCACTGTGATTAACCCACCCCCCCCCCCCCCCAAAAAAAATATAAAAAAAATGGAGCCTAAGTCTTCTTTTTCTTCCCCTTTCCTTTCTTCAGTGTCTGTTGTTGTGGTATTGTTGTTGTTGTTGATGATGCCTGTGAAGCTTGGGTGCAGGCTGCATGATCTTGAGACCTTGTCTGCAAGTTCTTTAGAGGTTGTTGCTTGGGATTCTTGGTTGCAATAATGTGAGGCCCAGGAGTTCCACCAATCTTTATTACACCAACAAAAAACACAAATAAGAGTCAAAATAGAACACCAAAAAACAAGAATTATAAATTTCAATGCAACAAGCTATTTATATGAACACCAAACCCACCTTACTAGTAGCCCTTTGCTCCTTATTCCTTCTTTGTTCAATGTTCCAATCATCTTGGAGAGTAGGCTTGCCATGTGGTGCTTTAGGAGTATGCAATAGTGGATTGGCACAAGTCTTGGAATAATGACCAAGCTGTCCACAATTGCTGCATTGTTTCTGGTTTTTTTTACTCTTTACAGGTCTGTCAGGTTCTCCCTCACCTCTCTCCATCTTTCTTTTCTTGGACTTTGGCCTTCCAGGCATGACTCTTATTGCTGAAGGTAGTGGCTCTTTGAATCCATGCTTCTCCCAATGCTTAGGCCCTGGCATGGGCTTGACAGGTTCCTCATATGCATACATATATGTCTGCCTTGTGTAATACACATCAACATAGTCTTCAGGATCAACTCTCTTGTCCAATAAGCATGCAAACCCATGTACTCATGGAATCCCAGTCAATTGCCAATGGTAACATGTGCAAGTCCTCTTACCTAAGTCAACAAGCATTGTATCACCATTTAGCTCAACCTCATATGAGTCTCCTCTTGAGACTTGCACTATACAGTGCCTTGCAACCCTCTCAATCCTTTCAAAAATTTTATTCACATAGGGCATCAGCTTCCCATCCATTTTCTGTACAGCCTCCTATTTCTCATTATGTCTCTTCATCATATACCTTCTTAACCACTCCATCCGAGTGAGTATTGGCTTGTCCCTAGCATCTCTAATGACAACATTGAATGTCTCACATACATTATTTAGCAGCATATTTGATTTGCAGTCAGTTGAGAATGTATGTCTAGACTAGAGATGGAAATGGATCGGGTTCGGGGCAGGTGGACCATCACCCGCATCCATCCACCCCACCCGATCCTTCCACCACCCGTTATTATTTTCACCCGAATCCATGCATCCATCACCCACGGGTGAAACGGATGGTTCGGGTGATAATCGGATGTATAATAAGAGCATTTAAAATGAATAAATATTACCTAAAGTTTAGTGCGTTTCAAGCGTTAACGTTTTATTGTAATATCAACATAATTATTGGATGATTTTGTGAACTAATAAACTCATAATTCATAAACTTCAAAAGTTCAAATCCAAACTTTAATTCACAATAACATAAAAGTTCAGCAAAATAAAATAAGTAGAAGTTAGCCTACATATTACATATGAAATTCTAAAATTTTTTAGTCTTGAAAACATCTAAAAAACTAAAACAGTAGCACCATTGCAACAATGGCCTTGTAATCTTGTAGGAGTTCATCTTCATACAATCATATGCTCATCTTCATCTCCCTACCAAATTAACAAGGATTAATTAGACAATGTGAATAGTAGTTACTAAAACAATAAATTAGGGACTTAGTATATAAAAACGATTACCGAGTCTAAGTCAACCACTTCACTCCCTCCACTACTACCGCTTCCATCATCATCCACTGTATCATAATCATCTAGAATTGTAGAACATGCTTGAGAATTCTCCAAAGTAGTACCTAAACCAATACATTAGTAGCTTTTGCATAAATAACAAGGTACTTACATCAAACATAATAAGTAGTATGATAAAAACCTTACCAGAGTACTTACATCAAACATACAAACATAAAAATTAATATGACTAAAATCTTACCAGAGTACTCTCCAAGTATCCAATTTTGCATGCACATTAAAGCTTCAACTGTATTAGCCGCAAGTCGGGAACGATGAGGGCTAATAACTCTTCCTCCCATGCTAAATGCACTCTCTGATGCGACAGTAGATGCTGGAATTGCTAACAAGTCTTTGGCAATCCTTTGCAACGTTGGATATTTTAGCTCTATATTCCAATACCTTAAGATATCAAATCCACCACTTTCCGGCAACGTATCTTCCTCTAAGTAATGGTCCAATTCTGATTTCACATTCACCCTCCTCTTCTTTGTTTTTTTCATTCTACTCCACTTATCATCTCCCTCATCTCCACCAATGTCCATACCTTCATTAACAGATTTATTTCCAGTCCCATCAACCCAAGTATAAGCATCACTTGTGTACACTTTATCTTGATACTCATATAAGAGGTCATATAAAGAGTTCTTCACTCTTTGAATCTCAAGTTCAGCCTCATGTCCATAAATCTCATTGAAATAAAATTCAACACATTCCAACTTATTCCTAGAATCTAATATGGCAGCAATAGCTAAAAGCTCATTAATATTACTCCAATACTTATCAAACTTAGTAATCATTTCTCTAGCCATATCCTTAATAACTCCTACATCACTAGTCTTCCACGAGTTCAATGCAAGTTTTATTTCACAAATTTGACGAAAAAGTAAGTTGGAAGTTGGATACTTTCTACCAGAAAATAATTCAGTCACCTTGTGAAATTTTTTAAGTTTCTCACAAACAATAGTAACAAATTCCCAATCTTGATTGGTCGGAAGTGTGAATTTTAACCTTGGATTTTGACGCTTAATACTTGAAAAAACATCTTTGTAAGGCAAAACAGATTGCAACATCAAAAATGTTGAGTTCCATCTAGTTTTACAATCAAGTACTAATTGTTTACCTTCTTGACCTTTCATAGATTTCACTTTGTTTGAAAAAATCTCTATTCTTTTAGGGGTGCCTGACCAAAAAGCCACACAATCTCGCACTCTTTCAATACCACCACCAATGACATCTAACCCATCTTGCACAATCAAATTCAAAATATGTGCACTACATCTCATATGTACAAATTTTCCATTCAAAATCATAGAATCTTCACTAAGTCTTAGTTTTAAAACTTCCATCATAGCATCATTTGTAGAACAATTATCAACTACCACAGATGAAATCTTTTCAGCAATATTATAAACATTCAAAGTATCCAATAGAACTTGCGCAAGTGTGTCTTTTGTGTGAGGACAGAGCACATAAGCAGACCTATTTCATAAAAAAAATTGCACAAGAATATGAACATCATTTATATTCTGAAAAATCAGCACCATTAATACAGAAAATTCAGCACCATAAAACATAATTCAACACCACAAAATATAATTCAGCACCACAAAAAATAAATCAACACCATTTATAGCAGCCTTAAACATCATAAAAACAGAAAATACAGCAACATAAATGACAACAAAAAGTAGCAGACATACCTTAGAGTTTTGTTGCGTAAAACCCAAAATTGATCTATATAATGTGCGGTAACAGCCATGTACGACTTTTTCTGATTTGAAGCAGTCCACATGTCCGTTGTTATTGCAATTTTAGACTCCGCATTTCCCAAAACCTTTTTAACCCCTGCCTTCTCAGTTGCAAACATCTTCATTATATCAGATCTCAAGGTAGGACGTGTAATGATCTTGAAGACTGGATTCAAGCTACTTAGAAATCTTCTAAACCCAACATGATCCACAATAGCCAATGGGTACTCATGCATGATGACCATATTAGCCAACTCCTTCCTAGACAATTCTTGGTTGAAATTAGTTGCATCAACGGAACATGATCCATCAGATTTTCGGCTAACATTCAACAACTTTTGGCGAATATCAACCTTTAGATTCTTTTTGGAGCATCTACGAGTCAAATGATCCTTAAGGTGAGAAGTCCCATTGGTGGTGTTAGCTGATAATACCTTGTCACAATGGATACACTTGGCCTTTGATTCCCCATTAATGTCAAACTTATTAAAATGATCCCACACAGGAGATGTAAGTTTCCTGCTTTTGCGAGAGCCTGAAACTTGGTGACTTGGCTCACTATCAATGTCTTCACCAAACTCAAATGATGTATTAAGTTTAGCAGCCTTTCTCTTTGATGAAGATGGGTGTAGTGGTGGTCGAGGTGGAGGACAGGGGGGTAGGGGAGCGTGCATATTTGGAACGGGGGAAGGAGAAACTGTTGAAGGTGTTGAAGGAGGAACTGATGAATCATACCCAGATTCATTTCCGTCCAAAACATCATTTCCCATACCTAAATTAGAAACAATAATTAATTAAAAACAAGCAACAAATTTGTGAAAAACAACCTTAAAAACAAGCATTATAATCGAAATAATTTCGTGAAAAATAAGGCAGCAAAATTCATGTATTAACAAGGGAACAAGTTCGTGAAGAAAGGTAGCAAATTCGTGCAAAAAGGATAGGAAATTCGTACAAAAAAATGGAGCAAATTCATAACATTAACCTTAAAACAAGCAGCAATATTCGAATTAATTTCAAAGAAAAATACGGAAATTAACAACAACAATTACAACAACCAACAACATATATAATTGCATTAAACAAGAGAACAAACAACATATGAACAAATTCATTTCAGTTTTGTATCAACAAATTACTTACAAAATTCGTATGAACATATTACTTAAAATTGGAGAGAGTTTAGAAATCAGATACCTTGGAGAGAGTTTAGAAATCAGATACCGACCACCGTGACAGCGTGACTCCACTGACCACCGTGACAGCGTGACTCCGTGAAAGAGAGGCAGAGAGCTTTAAGCCTTTGAGAGGGAGAGAGAGGCAGAGAGCTTTGAGAGGAAAAGAGGAACAAAGAGCGGCGAGTCAGAGTGTAGGGTTTAGGAATTACGTGTGAGTAAGAATTAGGACTAAGGAGTTTGGTTTAGTTGGGCCTAGCCCAGTATAAAAATTCAGCAAATTTTTAAAAATTTATTTTTTTTTAAAATATTCAGGTGATGGGTCGGGTTAACGGGTCGGGTGACCGGTGAAATTTTTCCACCCGAATCCGATCCGTCACCCGCGCATCCGTTAACCCATCACCCGCCTATCATCCGTTTAAACCGGGTTTTTCACCCATCCAATAAGACGGGTGGAGCGGGTGAGCGGGTGATCCACTGGATATTTCCATCTCTAGTCTAGACCAATGCTTAGGTTCAATGTTATCTAAGTACACAAAGGCATCTTCAGACAGAAACCTAATTGATTCCATTGCTAGACTGAACTAACTATTCTCACATCAAACTAACTGAAAATAGTCACATACCAAAGCAAACCACAAAGACAAACACTGCAAAGTACATCATAGTCATCTATTTGAAACAGTAACATCAAAAAGGAAATAAAACAAACAGGAACCAAACTCACAGCTGTGGTAGCCCTTGCTGCACTCCAGAACAGCTCTTTGAAGGTGGAGCCTATGAATTGAAGCTTAAATTTGGCCCAAATATGCCTCACACAGTACCTCTTCTCAGCTAAAGGTACTGCCAACTCAAATGCTTCAAGTAGGCCCTGTTTTCCAATAAATCAATTACAGTTATTAGATTAAACATATTAGACTAAAATATTCAAATAAAAAAACATTTACTTTAGTTAGCAATCACCTTTTGTTTGTCAGACATGAATGTCCAACCACCACCTTCACATAAATCACCAAGGTCCTTTTTCAGGCACTCTAAGAACCAACACCAAGTCTCTTTATTCTCCACTTCAACAGTAGCCCAAGCCAATGGGTAGATGTTGTTATTTCCATCTTTGCCCACTGCCACTAGAATTTGCCCTGGGTATGCTCCTTTTAGATGGCAGCCGTCAACTCCTATCAGAGCTCTGCAACCTTTAATAAACACACTTCTAAGTGGCTGAAGACAAATGTACATCCTCAAAAACAATGATCTCTCAGGGCTGCTGTGATCACCATCAACAACTATGTTCACCCCAGAAGCAGGGTTGTACTTGATTACAACCTTTCCATAATCATACACTCTGGCATATTGCTCTACAGCTGACCATAAATCTTCAGCTTAGCTCTAGCCCTAGCAAGCCACCCTTTGAATAACTGATGTTAATGTCTAAGTCACTAAGCACCCTAGCCTGTAAAGATTTGATTTTCCAGCTAGAATTGTGCCTCCATTCCTCAACATACCTTTCAGCAATGTACTCAGCATTTACCTTTGAGTTCATCTTACTCCTCATACACCTATGCTTCAAAATCAATTTCTTGATTTTCCAAGCACTGCTGTTATGCAGTCTTCTAGCTATCACCTTAAAGGGGCACCTTTTCACCTCCTCAACACACTTACAATTCCCTGGCAGATTGCTTCTCTTGGCATTCCACTCACAATTACACCTTTTTTGCAATATGTTGTTACCCTGTCACCCCCATTATGCAGATAGTAATACTCATATTTGTTCTCTATTGCATGTGTCCTCAAGGCTTTCCTAAGTACCCTACTGTTAGTGAACTGCAGCTTGTTCACAAGCACAACTGGTTTTTTGAAATCAGCTTCTTCATGAAACCATGGACTGTGATCTTCATCTTCATCTGACCCATTCAAGCTTCTAAGCTCATCTGACTCAGACCCCTCATCCTTCAAATCTGGTTCCTTACAAGAGAAATCCTTAACTAGTTGCTTCAGTTTCTCCTCCCTTTGCACAGCTAAATCCTTTGTCCCTTCATCCCCCATATTTCACAATCTCCAAACTCCTATTTACTTCACCTAAAATAGTTTGAGAACCTTGTCTGTTAACCTCATCATCATCACTGTATGCCTCTTCTTCTCCAGGAAACCAGCCTATATCTAGATCAGACTCATCTGAGCTGGATGAACCAGACCCTAAAGCATCCTCATCATCTAAATTCAGAGCCCTCCTTGCTTTACTTACCCTCCCTTTACCTTTCCTTGTCCCTTTACCAGGACTCACACCAGAACTGCCATCTTCTTCTGTTACCTTACCCTTCCCCTTATCAACAGATCTAGAAAATCTAGGGCTTCTCCTCACAACCTTCTCTTTCACTATCTCTTTTGTTTCAGGTATTACGGACAGTCTTGGACTTCTTCTCAGTTCAAGTTCAGCATGTGTGTTTGAGTTTTTTTGGCTTTCAGGTGGGCTACTTTTCACTACAGTTGCCTTCTTTTGTCTTTGCTTTGAGGTGGGCCTTGTTTGGGTTGGGTTACATGTATTTGAAGTGTGGCCTTGCACAAATGTAGATGACTGGGAAGTGGGGTTTGAAGTGGAATGCAGCTGGCTAGAAGTGGGGTTTGAGGTTGGATTATTGTCTTCAACAAAAGTGCTTTGGGGGTCCTGACTAAGGGGAGGGTCATCAGACACTGTGCAATAGACCTCTAAATACTCATCCCTATGCTCAGATTCTTTTAACCCTTGTACATCCTCATCAGTTTCTATCTTTCTTTTACCAGTCATCCAAGTCTTACCTTTCTCTTTGAACCACAATACATAGATGTTAGGTACAACATATCTCATTTCCCTAAACCCTTCAGCACATAAATACCTTAAGTACCCTACTGTTAACTATTTCCTAGGTACATCCCTTCTCCAATAAGTGAACCCTGCCTCATACACTTGGTACGGGACTCCACTACGACTTTTAAACACAAAACCCCCATGTATTCTAAGCTTTATATCAACCACATCAAACACAATATCATCAACAGCAACCATGTGTTTAATCTACAGTAAGTTAGCAATAAACAAATTAAAAACTATTTAATTCATAAAGCAGCACATAAACAATTCAATTAATTAAAAAAAGAGAATTGCATCCATTTTAATTTAGTGTAATTGCATAAATTAATCAAATTCGCACTAACCTATGGTTTAATGAAGATTCCCCCAAAAATACCCCAAATTACATATAAAATTGCTAAATTGCCACCATTTTTGGACCACTTTAAGTAATTAGGGTTTCGTACCTTGTACTCAAGCCTTGTCAGCAGATTATTCCGACAATGGTGATGCTTCCTTCCACCTGGTTGTCCTCCCCTGCTTCGCTGTATCACACAAAAGCTTCCACGCAAGCTAGTTCAACCCCCAAGTTGCAGATAAGATCTGATAAAGAAAGGTGGGAAAGGTGACAAATGAGAGAGAAAGATTCGAGGTTAAAAAAACTTCAATGGAGTTAATTTTGAGCGTTGAGGGAATTCAATGGAGAGAGAAAGGAAGTAATTAGATTGGCAGGGGGTAGATTCGTGGAGAAAGAAGATGACAAGGAAGGTTATTTAGTTGAGTGAGCCCCCATAACATTAACTTAACAGAAAACGTAAACTGGTAGCAAATTTTAAACAGAGGGCATATGTTAGGTAGTAAAATAAAATTAAAGTTTTGATAGGTAGCAAAATTGAAATTGATGTGTTTGATAGGTAGCAAAAGTCAAAATTTCCTAAAAATAAATGGAAAACATTGTAGAATACCATCCGACCTTGATTACATGCCATGTGTACACGCTTGTAAATTGTAATTGATATTAAGAAAATTATAATGAAAATTTAATGTTATTAAAAATATTTCAAACTTTGGCATCGACGTGCAACTTTTATGGTACACCATGGTACTTGTACCTAGAAATAGGTGTACCACGTCTATACTTGTGAACACTCAGTAAAAAAATCGAGCAATTGCAAATTTTGAACAATAAAAAAAAAATCTAAACATCGCAAGTTTTGAACATTTAGTAAAAAAATTCTAAACAACGCAAGCAATTTTGAACATTTAATTAAAAAAATCTGAACATCGCAAATTTTGAACATTTATTAAAAATCTGAACATTCGCAATGCACCACACCTATACTTTTGAAAATTTAGTAAAAATATCTAAACAATCGCAAATTTTGAACATTTACAAAAAAAAAAATCTAAACAATCGCAAATTTTGAACAAATAGTATATTAAATACAACACTGTATAAGAAATATCAATTTTTTGAAATCATAATAATTCAATAGTGTTGTAATATAAACTGAATATTTACAGCATAAAAAAATGAACATTTCTTTATAAAATATGAACATACAAAATTGCATGTTTATGTTCAGTTTTTGTGACGTGTTCATATTTTTTTACTAAATGTTCATTTTTTTGTAAAATGTTCAAATTTTTTTACAAAATGTTCAAAAGTATAGAATAGGTGACCATGGTGCATATATATAAAAACTAGATTATTTATATGCGATGGTTTGGACCTCTACCACCCTCTTGCGACGACCGATCGACTAGCCTTGCCTAGCCCAGCAAATCCCTTTCCCTTCCCTAGCAATCACACAATCCCCCTTACCACAACCGCGAATGAACTCCCACCAACCTCCCTCACCGGAACCGCAAACGAAATACCACTAACCTCCCTTATCAGAACTGCAAACAAACACCTAAAACCCCAACCCAATCCCTAATGAATTTAGGGGTGGTTTAGGCTATGGGGTTTCGGGTTTGAGTTAGGGGTTTTAGGTTTAGGGTCGCCGGCTCGCAGTGGAGGAAGAGGAGGGGATTCGTTCCGGTTAGGGGGAAGGGGAGGATGGTCGAACAGGAGTAGGGAAAAGGAATGGTTGTGGTTGGGTTGATCGGCCGGTCAGCCAGCGCGATGGGGAGGGGGAGGGAGAGGGGGAGGGAGAGGTCTGAGGCTGCGCGACTAGGTTGTGGCTTTAGGTTTCGGCGAGTTAGTGGTGACTGGGTTGGTTGGGGTGTTTTTTAACTTTTTATAAAATAATTTTTTAATTAAAAAAAAATCAAAGGTTAATCATTTTAATCATAAAGGTTAGCCAAAAAACAAAAAAAAAAAAAAAAAGGTCACTATGCTTGATTTTGTAAAACTAGGGTACCACTTGATAGAATTGAAAAAAAATTGTTTTTCATGTAGAATTTTTGAATCCTGAAGGGCACCATGTAGAATTTCCCTATTTTATTTAGTTTTGTTTGTGATTTGGGGGGGGGGGGGGGGGGGGGGCTTGCCTCTCTTCTTCACCAAAAAAAAAAAAAAAAAAAAAAAAAAAATCAATATAATTACTTGAGTTTAAATAAAACTACGTTAAAACTCATGCGATGCACGATTTATATAAAACCTAATTTTATAATTTATTTGAAAAAATGGCTATTATATAGAGCCCTTTTCCTAAATAATGTTGGAAAATTATCGAATTTCCAAATTACAGCTAATCTTTGTTTAATTCCCACCGTACCGTCCACGTCGCCGGTTCAGTGGGAATTTTTTTTAAAACGGGTTTATTAGAAAACCGCTACTTCAAATAGCGGTGTGCTACTAAAAATCGCTACTTCAAATAGTGGTTTACTTATTAAAAACCGCTACTTGAAGTGGCGATTTGTATTTACTAAGTATTTTTTTAACAAAATCACTTTCCCCTTTTCCCTTGTAAAATAATCAAGTAGCGGTGTTTTGAGGAAAATCGCCACTTCAAGTAGCAGTGTATGAAATTAAAACCGCTACTCAAAGTAGCGGTTTATTCTCTTAACACCGCTACTTGAAGTAGCGGTTTGTTGCTGGACCGAAAAAAAAAATCGGTTTGTTTTTCTTAGCTGATGTGGATAGTACGGTGGGAATTTAAAAAAGATAGGCTATATTTTTGGAATTGCGTGTTTTCCCAACATTATTTAGGGAAATGGCTCTATTATACATGAATATAAATAAGAATTATGCACATTATACAAAAATATTTGTAATTTTAAAATATAAGATTTTCATCAAATTATGATATATTACCTATCCAACGTCCCTTAATACCTACTGTATTTCAATGTATAAGGTTATTTATCAGTGTTCTATTTAAAATTGTTTCAATTTCCTATGATTGATATATTGTAATTATAATGTATAAGATTTTATTATTCAAATTTCAAAATGTTAAATATGATAGTTTTACAAAAAAAAAAAAAAAAAAAAAAAAAAAAAAAAAAAAAAACATTATCCTTTCATTTAAACAAGAAAAAATTTATTAAATAGAATGACACGTAAATAGTATGTTAACACACTCTATAGATTTTCTATCAAAATAATTTTTGTTTTACAAAATATGTCAATAGTCCTTGCCGCATTTGGAATAATATTAGTTATTATAGTCCAATGTGACATTTGTAAATGACAAAAATAATTATGTAAATAAATTAATTAATTAATATTAAAAATAAAATAATTTAAATAAAACTTAATCTTTATGTCCTTAGTCTCACGTTCACGTTCATGATAAATGAAATTGGATAAACTATATTCGTACAAGACATAAGAACTTTGAATCTATTTGGAACATCCCACATTTTTGTTTGCTTCAAAAGTATTTCAGGTCTTATAATTGCTCCATTAATGTTTGAAGCATCTCAAATGAAATCCAGTAATCTATACTCGTACAAGACATAGAAACTCCGAGTCTCTCTAAAATGTCTCACGTTTTTGTTTGATTCATAAAACTCATAAATATTTCAAGTCTCTAAAACCAATAACGAGTCTAAGTTCGAAGTAATGAGATCAATTGATCCTTTAATTATTTTTGTATAAAATCTTGTATAAATAACATATACATGCAGTTTTATGTTATTTGTTAATACGTAAATAATTTTTATGTAATTAGATAAAGTTTTTACGCAATTGCATCTATATGTTTTTTTAATGATTAATATGAATAAATTTATTTATATATGTAATTAAAAAGTTTTTTTTATTATTATTTTTCATATACTAGCCTCGACTTTAGCGCATAGGCACGAGTTTTGTAGGATGAATTACTTAATGTAAAAAAGAACCTAAGAAATTCAGTTGATATTCAAAGGCTGAAAGTTGTGACCGTAACTCATTAAGCATATAAACACGAATTAATGAAAATAAATCAGAATCAGCAACATTAAGAAAGACTCCAAAACGCGTAGTTTTAATTTTTTTTTTTTTACCAGTGACTCAGTGAGTTTTGATGATATCCTACCCTACCTTAGACAATGTCTATAATAAACAATTTTTAAAAAAAAAATCAACGTAACAATAATCTAGAATTTTGGTTACAATACAAATCAACAATATTAGCAATTAAGATCTATATAAAACGTAATATTAGCATATTAGATATCAACACCTCACTTGTTTTCAAGAAAGAAAACAATCAAATTATACCTCATATGCCCATTATACATTGGCTTACAATATACTATCTCAAATACTAATATATATATATATATATATATATATATATATATATATATATATATATATATATATATATATATATATATATATATATATATATATATATATATATATATATATATATATATATACCAATTATTAATATATTTTATTAATGAACACAATAACAATTTTAATCAATCACAGATTTTAGGTATTAGTGATAAGAGAACAAGAAATTGAAGAAAACCTAACTACACTATTTTGGATTACATAATGAAGAGAAAGAGAGGGAAGGAAAAGGAAGGTAATGTATTATAAATCAAAGATATGATAACTGTAAAATAATATTTAATAATTAAAATAAAAAATAAATTCCATTAGTTTGTGTAAGAAAAAATATGTTAATTAATAGGAAGATTAATAAAGCAAAATAAAATAATTAAACAAATAAAATTGATCATCATTAAATTTTTATGCCTATTTAATATAATATTCTTACTTTTGCACTAAGGATGTGATGTTAAACAAATTATTTTAATAAGAGAATGGAAAAAAGTGAGATTTATTATTATAATAAGACTTATTGGAGCTGGGCTGAATTAAACTGAACAGAAAATAATCTAAATAGAACAGACCCTTACTTCTTAACTTTCTTTGAATTGATAATTATTCAATCACCCATGCAATGGTTACAATATTTTCCCCAAGAGGCAAAAAGTTGTTAACAGTTTTTCATTTCAAATTTTCTTATATATAACTCATGTATCCACAGGCCAAAAGCGGAAAAACCTAGTTAAACATATATATCTAATGTCAAACTAGTACATTGGCATATTTGCAAAGTTTGACTATGTCAATTATTTAGGATTGGAGTCAATTATTTAGGATTGGAGAAGGTAGTTTTGATTAATCGATGGCACACCTCCACGCTCTAGCTAGAGTATTCAGGGTATGCTCAGTTGTGATATGCTTCCTCCGTTTTTAAATACTTGCTCTATTTCTCCATGGGTGGAGTTTTAGGAGAAATTGGAGAAAGTAATAAAATATGGAGGTAATGGGGTGGGGAAAAATAAAAAAACGGCTAAAATAAGATTTATGTTGGGTCCAGTAGGTGAGAGAATTAAATTTAATATTTTAAAAGATTTTCAAATAAGAAAATGGAGCAAGTTTTTAAAAACACTTGGAAAAGAAAAGTGGAACAAGGATTAAAAAATGGAGGGAGTATCTTTCAAAAAAAAATGGAGAGAGTACTTCCTCCATTTCTTTATAGTTGCAACACTTCCCTAAAAGGAAATTAAATTTCACAATAGTAGCAACACACTATATAAGGAAGGTAGTTATAGTGAAAATTGTACTACACAAACTATTGGGTCCGGTAGTCCGCATATCTCGTGCGGCAGCCCATTTTCCCTTCAAACACAACTACCACTAAAGTCCATCCATTCATTTCAATTCTCAAAGAAAACTGAGATTTTAGGGCTCATAATTCACCAAACAACATCATTATGCTTGAATCAACCAACCAAATTGAAAAAATGATGCATTTTCTGATTGAATAGAAAACCCCTTAAAACGAAGATGACGATGACGAAGGTGAAGCTGTGCAATTTGCGGTTCGTTGGTGGCGATGTGTTGTGGACGGTGGTTGGTGATGCAGTGTGATTGCGGCAGCTAGGATCGGTGGTGGCGTGAGAAGGTTATACAGTGGTGTGTAATGGCCGGTAAAAACAGGTGGAGCCGATTATAAAGCCAAATAAGCCGTACGATAAGGGCCATTTGACTCATTTCCATGGAAATTGGTCCTCTTTCTCTCTCCTCTCTTTTTCACTCACTTCTCACTCATTATTATTACAATTTCTATTTTACTGGGTTTTTCCTTTTGATTTAGTCAGAGAAAATATCATGTGCTAGCGTGAGAAAATTTCATTTCTATTTTATTAATGTCTGATATGTCCTTAAATTGACTCAGATATCAATTAGCTGATTTGTTCTTTTTATTGGTTGATAGGCATCATTTATTGGCTAATAAGATTAACAACCTTGCAGCTGATACACATCAAAATCCAAAATCAAAATCAAAATCAAAATAGAAATGGAATTTTCTCACGCCACCACATGAAATTTTCTCTCACTTAATCAAAATCATTTCTTGGCTGGTATATATCTTTTGTTGGCTAATATGTTCTTTCTATTGGTTGATATATATCTTTTATCAGCCAACAAAAAGAACATATTAGCCAACAAATGAAGCATGCATATATCCGCCAACAAAAGGATAAAATCAGCAGACAAAATAAACACATCAGCCAACAAAATGAAACATATAAGCAAACAATTAAAATATATATATCAACAAACAAAATAAAGATATCAGTCAACTAAAGAAACAATTCAGCCAACTAATATCTGATAGCAGCCTACAAAAGGAACAAATCAAAAATTAGAAAACAAATATATATTAGTCAACAAAAGGAATTTATTAGCCAACACATACAAAAACATATCAACACAAATGAAACACATTAACCAACACATAAAACATATCATCAGCCAACAAATGAAAATATATCAGTCAACCCTGTCGCACGTAATTATGCGTATGGTAGTCCGTACCCAATACCTTCTCATTGTACTATTACTTTTACTTAAAGCTCATGGCCTACTTTATTATACTCCTAACAGCCTTTTAACCCCATGTTAAGTGTACTATAAGATTTATATCATGTGAGGTCCTACGTACCCAAATACCGTGATAAAACATGTGTTGCCACTATAAAGAAACACAAGAAGCATAAGATTGTATCTTCAGACCTTTGTCTTTCGGTAAATACTCAGTATTAGTTAGCCTTGGTTTTTTCGCTTATAATTTTTTTAAAAAAATGTTTACTAATTTTTATTAGTTTATCAATATACACTCTCTAGTTTCTATGGGAAAAAAAAATCCTACTTTTTACCATGGTTATAATGTTCTCTACCTTTTGCAAAAATTAAAAAAATACAATAAAATAAAAATAAAAATAAAAAAATTACCAACTAAAAGATTTATTTATCACTAGTTTTGTACCCGTGCTATGCCCGGGTTGTTTATTGAATTTTAAGATATATGTCAACTTTTAAAATATATCATTAATACTAAATTAGTTAGGAATTGAAGTGTTGTTGTGACGATTTGCTATCTAGTAGAAATTGGTAGAAATGTTCGATTTAATACATAAAAAAAAAAAAGCAAAAAAATAAATAAAATAAAATAAATGTTCAAAGCCCGTTGGGTTGACTCGGCCCGAACCCAAAACTTTGGGCAAGGGTTAAACATTTCATGACTCGTAACCTGAAATTACTCAATTTGAGATGACTCATGACCCGACTCTAATTGACAGAGCTACATAGTAATAAAATTCTATTAGATTGTGAAGTATATTATTTTAACTGGTATGGATGTTTTACGCTTTGAACTACTTCCTTCACTGCAAAAAATATTATGATATAAAAAATAAGTTTATATGATAATTTTTGTGAATTATAATCTAATAATTTTTTCGAATAAAATTATAATTCAATTTGTATATCTGAAATATTGGTATTTTATCGAAAATAAAACTCTAAACTAACAATTTTCCTAAAATTCTATCCAAATAGAAATCTAAACTAACTTTTTTATCTTATGAAATCTATTTAAATCTATCCAACGTAGCGCGACCCTTGGCGAAAAGTTGGAATGTCAAGTATCGCTGTCTCGTGATCTGGCTAAAAATTTAGCTTTATATTAGTTATTATATGATTTGTGCATATTAAATACTTGCAACACAACCTTATAGTATGCACTTTGAGGTCGAAATTATATAAAATTTCATGTAAACAACCAAGTTAGAACTTGTTCTCTTCACCTGAAATAAGGAGATTTGGTCTGATTTTCATCAGGTCTGATATGAATTTTTATTATTTGGTCTGGTCTTATCTGATTTAATTATTTGACTAAACATTGATCGCATTTTAATAATATTCTATAAAGAAAAATATTATCAAAATAGATCTTATTAGATTTGTCTCATTATGAACATTTAAATATGTAATTTTCATAATTTTTTAAATACGCAATTAACAATATTTTGCAATAAGTAAATAATAATTAAGAGTTTTGATATGATCTAAATGCATTTTGTCTGATATGAATTTATTAAGGAATAACTATTTGAAACAAGTTAATGAGAACAAATCCTTAATCAAAATCATTTTTACACGTGGTACTGTAGACACCCATTTGTGTCTCCCCAAAACCAAACCCGGTGATGAGTGCCTTTCACGTCGAATCATAATCGAATGAAACGAAAGTGTGGAAAGGTCTAGTGTTGCGGAAAGTTTTATTTCTTTTCCCTTCTTCCTGTTTTGTTTTTGAAAACTTTATTTTAAGAAAACAACCAATCCAGTTTTGTTGGTCCATGATATGGGTCCAATAGTGGTGTAGTTGGATGGGGCTTGCAAAGACCTTTCCAACGATATATTATAAGCCCAATTCCGATGAATATTGAGGAAATTATGGCCAATTTACTAAACTGGGCCCGGTTTGAGCTTTAAGTACGGCCTAATGATCTAGGGGAGGGCCTAATATAATTTATCATTCCTAGTGCAATTAGGAATGGTTTTAGTCTTCTAGAACATTCTAGAAGGTTCTTTTCATTCCTAATTCAATTAGGACTCTTCAGAGTTTTAATCAAGATCAAATAGCATTTTCGATAGAAATTATATTATTTTATCTTCCAGCACAGGAAATTTATCGGATTTTCGAAAACGCGTGGAAAATCAGTTTGGCGTCCAACCCCAGGCCTTGGCGCCAGGCGCTAGCCATTGGCGCCTTGCGCTAGCCACTGGTCCTGGCGCCAACTAGCCAGGGCTGGCGCCAATATGTTTTTGCGATCTTCAGACTCTGTTTTGTTAAATTATCTTTTTTGGCTGATTTTCTCTATAAATATCGTATCAAAACTCCGTTTTCAGGATCATCTACATCTATCATTCACCAACTATCTTCATCATTCATCAACAAGCATCATCGATCATCAACTCTCTTCATTCACAAATTATTCATCAACTAGCATTCATGTACAGTCAAATAATCCTTTTCATTCATCTCTTTTCATCAACTTTCATTAACATTCATTCTTTCTTTTCTTCAATTCTTTTTTGCTTTTTAACACAAAATTCCGCATTCGCAAGATCTAGATACACCTAGCCATATTTGAAGTTGCCTTCGCCCTAGACGTGAAAGGTTTAATTTCTGAGGGTTTGGTCCCAAATCTCTATTTCAATTATTTAATTTAATTGTTTTGATTATTATTTTCCTTGAAGTTACTAACGTGTGTATTTTGTTATTAGAAAGAGGTACGAGGCATCAAAGTAAGTACTTTATTGATTAATTGATATTATGATGTAGAAATCATGTTTACATTGTTATTATGATTCCTAGTATCATGTCTAGGTTAATTTTAATGTTAAATATGATTGTTGTGATGCTTCCTATGCTCTTCCTAATATTTATGATTGTTAGTATCATGTTAGGGTTAAAGACTTGATTTTTATTGCTTAGTGACATGCTAGGATTTGTTATTAATCTTGTTAGTATCATGCCTAGGATCTTGCTATGCTTTAACATGATTATGATTATGATTATGATTGATATTATTATTATTAATGATGTTGCTTGATATATATTTTTTATTCTTTATTGCTTGATCACCTTTTCATGCATGTTAAAGGGAATTGGTATTTGCAATCATGCTTAATAAGATATTTAATAATCTTGTTAGGGTTAAATGTGATTATAATTCAAGTGATCGCCAATAATAGTTTATTTGTGTATTATATTCAACCAACATAGATTAAACAGGTTTAGGGTTAATCCTATTGATTGCATGTTAATCAGAAAGCGCACATGAATACGATCAGAATAAAGTAGAGGCCTATTATTAGGGCAGGTTCAATCTCTTTTAGGTTGGATTTGTACCATCATCCCCGAACCCTTATTTGGTTCATGACCTTATGGAGTTGACGATCTCTTGGATCGTTAAGGGGTGTAACCTTCATCCTATGAATGGTTTACAAGTTCCTTAAAAACTTGTTGGCGACTCTTTTGCTCTATCTTCTTCCCTTTTGGACGCCACCGTACTTTAATGTATGATCACAGTGGGGTTCAAGCTAGTGGGATTTTAAAGGCTTGAAATTATTCCCCACAGTTTTTGGCGACTCCACTGGGGAGGATTTCTATTTTAATTCCTGAATTTATTTCGGCAATGATTTAAAATGAGTAGATGAGACTCGAAAAGTTCTAAGTATTTCATGTGCGTAATTTTGATTAACATTATTGTCATATGCATAAAAAGGTTCTCATTGGAAAGACCATCCGTAATGAGTCAAAAACAAGGATTTTACACGTAGGAAATTTGAGAAATGTCTTTCACAACTAGGACTGAAATAACACCGCGCGAAACTGGATGATTTCATTGAGCACAGAAAGCTGCTGAGGCATGTGGGAAGTAGCGTCAGGGGCCAGAGCTTGGCGCCAACATTTTAGTCGTAGCGCCAGACGCCAGTATTGGCGCCAGGCGCTACAGCTAAAAGTTGGCGCCAGTCTCTGTTTGCTGGCGCCAATTTCCCCCAATACCGAGCCAGAAATATGCGTTCTAATTTCGACCGGTTTTTCGTATTGTTTGCTCGATCCTACTTCCTGATTGAATTTTTTCTCACTTTTCTGAAACCCATATGTGTTCTACATATGGACATAACCCTCTGGGAATTCATGCTCTATCTACCCAATTGAACGCTCCTGGCAACAAAAGGTACATCTGAGAGGTTGAATTCACCAAACCATGGAAGTGAGTTTTTTCTAAAAACTCGCGGTGTTCTATCCACACGCGTTAACCCTTCACGGTTAGGCTTCTACGCGGTGCATCTGGACAATTAACCATGGACCCTATTTGACTAAACCATATCCCGAACTTTAGAGAACTAGAGCCATGGTTAGGTTGCGAACTCATTGCATCATATTGTGCCTACTTGACTAATTGTGCATTATTTGTTGTGCATATATATTCTATGTTTCTCTTAACCGTTTGTTGATTTGTGTTGAGACTCAAATTAATGACTTAAAGAACTTTGCCTAATTAATTAATTAATCAATTAATTTGAGTCAATAAAGTCTTTTTGTTTTCAATCGGAATTGACCTAGTACGACTTTAGGCATACCCCAGTTGACTAATAATACCAAAAACAGTCCCAGACCAAAGCTCCAATGTTGGCGCCAAAGTCTGAGCTGTAGCGCCACTGTATGGTGTGTAGCGCCAGACATTTACTAAAAAGTCTGGCGCCAATCACTATGTTGTGATGCCAGTCCTGTCGCTTGGCCGACAGTTCGGATTATTTGTCGAGTCATCACCTAGGGTCTAATTAACCAGTTTGCTAATTAATTCGGTTAATTTCCGCTGTCAATAACACCTTGTCAAGTCATTAATCGAGTCTTGGTCACATAGTCTAGCCACATGGTCATGACACAAGTCTTAACGCACCATCTACACTCACTAGTCTTAGCACACACTTTGAGTATACATCACCATGGCCATGTCTTAGGTCCATGCATGAGTCGGTCTTTCCGTCATTTGAGTCGAGGGTACATTCTATTCCTTATTCTTCATATCCCTCCACCTCCATCATCTTATTCTTCTCCACATTCTATTCCATTTTTCTTCACTTCCTCCATCCATTGCATGTTGAATAAAGCTGGAGTCAAATAATTAACAATAAATATCCCCAAATTCCTTTTCTACAGTACTTGGTCGAGGAGAGAAGGGCGATTAATCAAGGACAACCTCTTTATTGAAGTCTCGCTTTTCGATAAACCGATTCGTCAAAAGAGGAAGGCTAAGAAGATAATGGCAACTCAAGAAGAAGTCAATGATCTTAAGAACCAATTGGCTACCATGACTGAAACACTGAAGCTACTCACCCTCAAGGTTGATGATCCCGTGAAGCAACAACAGATGAACCTCATGCAAGAGAGTCTAAGCAAGCTATCTAGTGACTATAAATTTCAGGGCATGAGTTCACAAGGGGTCTCGCTGGACAAGGAACTTCTTCCGCATAAGTTCAATGCCACCGACATCCCTAAATTCAAGGCAACAGATAACCCTTACTTCCATCTAAGAGCTTTTGAAACTATAATGAGCATTAAGGGTATCGATAAGAAGATTTTCCCCTCTCTGTTCCCACTATCTCTCGAAACCGTTTGTCAACAATGGTTCTTTTCTCTCGAGAAAGAAAAAACCTCTTCTTGGGAGTCGATAACAAACGCTTTCATAGATAGATATAAGTGCAACATCCAAGACGAGACAGACCACAGACAACTTGAGATGTTAAAACAAAAGGAAAACGAAGGGTTCACTTCTTTCTTCAATAAATGGAGGGAAACTTTTGCTAATATGGTCAAGGCTCCTACCGAAAAAGAATCTGTGAGGATGTTTATCAAGAATATTCAAGGGAAGTATTCAAAGCACTTAAAGTACCAACACAACTTGAATACTTTCAAAGCTGTTTATAATATAGGCATTGACATTGAAGATGACCTTCTGAAAGATAATAGTGCAAGAGGAAAGAAGAGCGACCATCCTTCTTCTTCCTCTAATGAGGTACATGCTACAAACACCTCTAAACCACGAATCCAAAGATCAAAAAGGGTGTTCACTCCACTTGGTATAAGTTATGAAACGGCTTTCGAGAAGCTACATCACAAAGGACTAGTCATGCCCATAGGGCCCATCAAAGATCCGGTTCCAGAAGCTAGGCCACCTAAGTGGGACCCTAATAAGCACTGCAAATATCATCAAGGAAAAGGTCACGACACTGAAGAGTTTTGGAAACTCAAAGAAGCTATTCAAGATCTAATCGATGACAATGAAACTTCCGAAATTCTAGCCATCGAAGATGACCAAGCATCCTTTGATCCATCACTTCTTATCACACATGTAGGAGAGTCTATGATCGAGACAGCTTATATGACCTCTCTCAATGAAGTGGCCATAATTGAGGGGGATGAAAGTCTTTTCTTAGATAATACCAAGGAAGACTCGTCAAGTCTAAAAGAGGAAATTCGAAAACTGCAAGATGTCATTGCCATGCTCTTGGATGTGGTAGAAGGATTAGCAAATCGGGTGATGGCCGTTGAACAAAATTCTCGCCAAGGGTTTAATGAAGAACTCAATGCTCCTAAGCCGCAAGCAAAACGGACCATTGAAGAATACACACCAATAGGAATGACTTACAATGAAGCTTTTGACTGTCTTCACGATCAAGGTCTCATTCACTCCATTGGTCCCAGTCAAGATCCTCCATCTGAAAAACGTTCTCCTAATTGGGATCCAAATTCCTATTGTCGATACCATAAAGGTCGCGGTCACACTACTGAAAAGTGTCTCGCCCTCAAGGATCGTGTTCAAGACTTCATTGATTCAAATCTCCTTCATGTTCCTCCGCGCGACAAGAAGACCAAGATTAGTAACAACGGTAACAGTGGTTGTAAAGGGAAGAAGAATGACTATCCTTCTTCTTCCGAAAACACCTACTCTAGTAATGGCATTGGTACTTTCGACCTTAGTAAGATCCTAGCCATGAGTAATCGAAAGCAACCGAAAAGGGAATTTACCCCTATCGGAATTAGCTACGATGATGCTTTCAATCGACTCCATGCCAAGGGAATCATTACTCCCATTGGACCTACTAAAGATCCCCCACTTAAGAAAAGATCGCCTAGTTGGAATCCAGACGAACACTGCAAGTACCACCAAGGTAGGGGTCATACTACTGAGAGCTGTTAGAAGCTAAAGGAGGTCATCCAACATTTGATTGATAACAACAAGCTTCCCACACCTCCAGTTAACAAGAAGAGCGAGTGATGATAAGGGAAACAACACAAGACAAGAGGCGAGCTTCAACGACAAGATTTCGTGACCTCTTTTTCTATTTCTTCTTCATTTTTTCCTTTCCCCAATAAGTCTAGCATAGGCACCTTGTCTTTTCTTTTAGATTAATAGGATTTTTTCCTTTTTCCCTTTTTAATAAAATGAGCATTTATTTCCTTGCATATGATCATCACATTGCATTGCAAAAAAAAAAAAAAAAAAAAAAAAAAAAATGTTGAATTAAGCACAAGGTATACCAATGATTTAAGGCAACCCTTGTAGCCACATCATATCTCATTTCACCCTTCAATTATACATCCTTTCTTCATAAACCACTTTGAGCCTCGTCTAACGATAGACCTTTCTTTTTTTTTTTTCAACCCACATCTATCTAACCTTGGGATGGGATGGTTTGCAACTTATGCAATTCTAAAGAAAGCTTGAGCAAATTCAAAAGAAAGCAATAGCAAAAAATAAATAAAAGTGTACAAAAGGGTAAGTGTTCCAATGTCTTTGATATGAAAATATCTTCGATAAGAACGCGTCTCAAATTGCGTCTCTTATCGAGTGCTCGGTACCGTGCCTGAGAAATATGAATGCCAAGTGAGTGATAGACCGCATGATCGGGATTGCCCACACTTATAAAAATAAAATAAATGCTAAAGCAAAAAGAGCTAAAAAAGAGTAGAAACTCAAGCATAAAATTATAAAGATTCAAAAGCGAGGTTGCACACCTTGGGGGCTTATCTAGGGTCTTGAGCCTTTATCCCCTTCTTCTTCAGCCTTTAGCCTAACCACGTTACAACCCTTAAAAAGACCTTTTTGAGGTATACACACTTGTGCGAGGTTTGGCTAGAGCTACGTTCGGCCTGATTCCTAACGGATACGTAGGCAACCTCACATCGAGGTGCGGCCGTAATAAACATGCATTCATATTCACATTCACACACTTACACCATGATCATATCAAGGGATCTCCAATGCTCATCCCTATTCACCTAGAGCTAGACTTGGGGGCTTGGTCTTTACATCATTAGCTTACCTAGCCTAAGAGTCACCCATTTGACTCTTTTCAATATATTTTTCCACACACTTAGCTCTTGCGGCCTAACTTTAGTGTCACTATCACACACATCACGCATACATGACCAAATATATTTCCCTTAGGAACCCTTTGTCATGAAATCTTAACGCTGAAGCATGCTTCGTCAAAATCACTCATAATTGTCATTGCATCACGAGGCATGAAGTACTTAGCCTCCGTGCCTAAGTTACCTAAATGCTTTCATCATTGAGTCAACCATTGAGATAGCCTAGGATGAATTAATCCTTGCACCTTGAGAGATAGTATCAAACAACATTTGACTAAGCTCATTCAACATGCATCTTCAAACTTTTGATTTTCTTTTTTCGCGTCTTTCTTTTTCGGGAGAAAGTCGGTACCCTCCACAAAAATGACGGAAAATTTTTGTTTTTCTGCATTTTCGAGTCGTACGATCACATTACAATGCACACACGAGTCATGTACACATTGAGTCATGTCGTGTCATATCACTTTGATTTGAGTCTAACACATGTGTCATTACACTTCGAGTCGAGTCAACCTCGAGTCAGTCAAACATATCGAGTCCAGTTTATGCCTTGAGTCGTGTTAAGTCAATGAGTCAAGCAATGCTAAACCTTAGGTCAACCCTAAGATAGTTAAAGAAATTACCAAAGTTCTATAGTCAAAAATAAATACAGGTGCAGCAGAACAGGGAAGACCCTATCACAGCGTTCGGCGACAGAATCAATTCTTTGCGCCAGAAATATTTCAGCAACGACAGAGCTCGAAGCCTCTCAGAAAGGTGATTTCGACTTCGTACAGCAATTTTGGGTTCCTTGGTACGCCAGTTAGCCCCTATAAGCAATTTGACATGATTAAGTAGTCAGTTTGATCACAATTGCAATAAGTGATCGACCTGATGAAAGATCGTCTCACTTAGCTTAAAGTGCCTAAGATGTGGCTCATTACGGAAACACCGACATACTGGTTTTAGCGAAATCAAAGTTCAAGCGAGCTTTAGAGATCGACAAACGTTGGTCTTCGGAAATTTTTCTTCAGAACATTATCGTAACAAACATTCAAGCACCGAAGCTCTATTGTTCAGAGACGCGTGGACATTTCATTCAAAGCTCTTTTGCTCCAGAGACGCGTGGACATTTCATTCAAAGCTCTTTTGTTCAGAGACGCGTGGACATTTCATTCAAAGCTCTTTTGCTCCAGAGACGCGTGGACATTTCATTCAAGCTCTTTTGTTCAGAGACGCGTGGACAATCCTTTTCAAGCTCTTTTGCTCCAAAGACGCGTGGGCATATCAATCAAGCTCTTTTGTTCAGAGACGCGTGGACAATCCTTTTCAAGCTCTTTGTTCAGAGATGCGTGGACATTCCCTATTTTCAAGCTCTTTTGTTCAGAGACGCGTGGACATTTCATTCAAGCTCTTTTGCTCAGAGACGCGTGGGCATCCTATTATCAAGCTCTTCGTTCAGAGACGCGTGAACATATAAAAAAGAAGCTCTTTGTTCAGAGATGAGTGAACATCGAAACAGCAAGGTGGCGTTCCCTGGATTATGGAGAGTTGTCACAAACAACTGAGGATTGTTTCAACAGATGCAATCTTCGATAGTGTTCCCTTGGACGTGGAATATTATCAATGCGGATGAGGATTGTTTCAAGAGAAATAATCTTCGATAGTGTTCCCTTGGACGTGGAATATTATTATTGCGGGGAGGATCGTTTCAGGCGAAGCAATCTTCCAATTTGGAAGCAGTTACAGGCGTAGCGGTTTTCAAGTGGGATGGCATTCTCTAGCTTGCAGGAGGTCATCAAAACAATCGGTTACTTTCAGAGACGTGTGCTCGACGGTGCAAGATACGCGTTTCTTAACTCTTTTATCTGTTTAACTAACGCTAGTTTGCAGGTATCGGCGTTACAAGATTGATTTAGGATCGCAGAACGTTCTGAATCATTCTCCGTCCCTATCGTTACTTTGACTTTCGTTTTCGAAACTTGTGTTTCTCCAAACTCAGTCAAAGTGGGGGCTTCTGTAGACACCCATTTGTGTCTCCCCAAAACCAAACCCGGTGATGAGTGCCTTTCACGTCGAATCATAATCGAATGAAACGAAAGTGTGGAAAGGTCTAGTGTTGCGGAAAGTTTTATTTCTTTTCCCTTCTTCCTGTTTTGTTTTTGAAAACTTTATTTTAAGAAAACAACCAATCCAGTTTGGTTGGTCCATGATATGGGTCCAATAGTGGTGTAGTTGGATGGGGCTTGCAAAGACCTTTCCAACGATATATTATAAGCCCAATTCCGATGAATATTGAGGAAATTATGGCCAATTTACTAAACTGGGCCCGGTTTGAGCTTTAAGTACGGCCTAATGATCTAGGGGAGGGCCTAATATAATTTATCATTCCTAGTGCAATTAGGAATGGTTTTAGTCTTCTAGAACATTCTAGAAGGTTCTTTTCATTCCTAATTCAATTAGGACTCTTCAGAGTTTTAATCAAGATCAAATAGCATTTTCGATAGAAATTATATTATTTTATCTTCCAGCACAGGAAATTTATCGGATTTTCGAAAACGCGTGGAAAATCAGTTTGGCGTCCAACCCCAGGCCTTGGCGCCAGGCGCTAGCCATTGGCGCCTGGCGCTAGCCACTGGTCCTGGCGCCAACTAGCCAGGGCTGGCGCCAATGTGTTTTTGCGATCTTCAGACTCTGTTTTGTTAAATTATCTTTTTTGGCTGATTTTCTCTATAAATATCGTATCAAAACTCCGTTTTCAGGATCATCTACATCTATCATTCACCAACTATCTTCATCATTCATCAACAAGCATCATCGATCATCAACTCTCTTCATTCACAAATTATTCATCAACTAGCATTCATGTACAGTCAAATAATCCTTTTCATTCATCTCTTTTCATCAACTTTCATTAACATTCATTCTTTCTTTTCTTCAATTCTTTTTTGCTTTTTAACACAAAATTCCGCATTCGCAAGATCTAGATACACCTAGCCATATTTGAAGTTGCCTTCGCCCTAGACGTGAAAGGTTTAATTTCTGAGGGTTTGGTCCCAAATCTCTATTTCAATTATTTAATTTAATTGTTTTGATTATTATTTTCCTTGAAGTTACTAACGTGTGTATTTTGTTATTAGAAAGAGGTACGAGGCATCAAAGTAAGTACTTTATTGATTAATTGATATTATGATGTAGAAATCATGTTTACATTGTTATTATGATTCCTAGTATCATGTCTAGGTTAATTTTAATGTTAAATATGATTGTTGTGATGCTTCCTATGCTCTTCCTAATATTTATGATTGTTAGTATCATGTTAGGGTTAAAGACTTGATTTTTATTGCTTAGTGACATGCTAGGATTTGTTATTAATCTTGTTAGTATCATGCCTAGGATCTTGCTATGCTTTAACATGATTATGATTATGATTATGATTGATATTATTATTATTAATGATGTTGCTTGATATATATTTTTTATTCTTTATTGCTTGATCACCTTTTCATGCATGTTAAAGGGAATTGGTATTTGCAATCATGCTTAATAAGATATTTAATAATCTTGTTAGGGTTAAATGTGATTATAATTCAAGTGATCGCCAATAATAGTTTATTTGTGCATTATATTCAACCAACATAGATTAAACAGGTTTAGGGTTAATCCTATTGATTGCATGTTAATCAGAAAGCGCACATGAATACGATCAGAATAAAGTAGAGGCCTATTATTAGGGCAGGTTCAATCTCTTTTAGGTTGGATTTGTACCATCATCCCCGAACCCTTATTTGGTTCATGACCTTATGGAGTTGACGATCTCTTGGATCGTTAAGGGGTGTAACCTTCATCCTATGAATGGTTTACAAGTTCCTTAAAAACTTGTTGGCGACTCTTTTGCTCTATCTTCTTCCCTTTTGGACGCCACCGTACTTTAATGTATGATCACAGTGGGGTTCAAGCTAGTGGGATTTTAAAGGCTTGAAATTATTCCCCACAGGTACCTAACCCTTTGCTAATCCTAATGTCAAAATTATCTTTAAAAAATCACATTAATATGCCTCCTAAAACTGTGTGCCTAAGGTCTATGTTGTAAGAAAAAAAAATGGAGGAAGTATATACCTTATCCATCCTCATGAAAATTTTGCTCGTTTTCAAACTTATTAATAATTAAACACATGTAACTCTTAGTTCAAAAACGAGGAGTATAATTTTCTTAAAAACATCATTTAAATTTTTACTTTACATTAAAAGGTTCATCTACACTTAGTATTTAAAAACAAAAATCATCATCCTTATAATGCCACATGTACTTTTCATTTTTTTTTCTCCAATGCCACTTGTCACCTCATTTAATCTTTATTTTTTTAATCCCTTTTCTCATATGAAAAAAAAAACTTTAATTCAATACATGTATAATGATTGAAGGTTGTTTGATTCACTTTACTCCAGTTTAATTTCTACTACAATTGCATTTAATTTTCACCTCTTCTTCTCCTCTATAAACTATTCATTTGCCAATATAAATATATTAAAAAATAATTATATATATTGTATACCTATTAATAAATTGTGCATTGCACGGGCCAGAAGGCTAGTTCTAATAAATAAGTAAGAATACTTCGTATCAAATTAATTTATAGATTAATAATGTACTCGTAGCAATGTATTCTCCATGAACCCATGACGAATTTAACTCATACTTCGTACAAGTCATGTACCATGTATAAGATATAACTACTATTTTCGATTTTTTATTAATTGCAACTTTAATTTGGGGTATTATTTGTGAGATATAAAATATTCCAAAGTTGCAATTAAAAAAAATCAAAGGTAGTATAAGAGTACAAACTACAAAAGTTCATAAAATGAAATTCTTTTGTATAACGAACCAAGTAGAGCAATCTCTTAGAAATTAATTCAATCTATCTCTCGACCCTTTCTCCTTCTAACCCTTGTCTTATCCTCCATCGCCCCACCGCCTCCACCTTATCTCAGTCTCTGCTTGCCGGCGACTGGCTCTCTTCGTCTAGCCGTCGCCGGCAAGCCCAGTTCTCCAGTCCGTTTCCTTTCTAGTTTTTAATTTTTCGTTTTTGCTTTGTTGGTGAAGAATTCAGAGGTCTTCTTCGATGGTATCATTTTATTGGGTTCATCGTCAAGACTCAAGAGTTTGCGGGTAGCTTCAACAAATTAAGAACTAAAGGATAGTCTTAACGCCGCCGTCGAAAGGAATTTCATAAATTAATTCACGACGGTAAAGGTGAAATTAAGGGTAGGGTTTCCTCGTGTAACACCCCCAAATTACCCTCTAATATTAATAATAATAATCCAACTTTAGGGAGTAACTTTGGAGCATTACTGCCACGTGATTACTTAAGGCTTTTCAAAAACAGAGACTTTCAGCGTAGAAAATACATTCTTAACTTTTATATATTGATAATAATAGTAATAGTAGATTTCAAAATTGAACCATATGAGAATTTTTCATACAAAACGTCAACCATGAGACCTAGACTACATGATTATCGCCCTTCATCCCCAATGCCACATTTAGATCACGTCGAGTCATCATTACCTATCTACTTATCAGAATGATAAGTAGGGCCAAGCTAAAACAAAAGAGAAATACGTATTAGCAAAACGCTAAGTACATACCAGTGCTAGATACGTAAAATCAAGTTATTTAATTAAACATGCTCTCGTAAGATTAGCATTTATAATAGCATTTATTCAAACCTTCCATAAATAGAAACTTCACATTAAGAAACGTTTAGAAACATTCCAAAAAGTATCAACATTTCAAAACCAACGACTTTCCCAAAATAGATTCCAATAGAAATGGAAGATCAATATTTTCGTAAACCATTTTTCCACCTAAGTGTGCACACCCCCAAGCTAGTAACTCCTTACATAGTGCTATTAGGGTTGTGCACGGTGCGGTTTGGATCTCAAACCGCACCAAACCGCAAAATTGCGGTTAGTGATTTTTTCAAACCGCACCAAACCGCACCGCAAAATACGGTTTGTTGCGGTGCGGTTTGCGGTTTTTCCATAATTTTTTTACCTCACAAATAATGATTATTTGCTAATCTTTTGTTATGAAATTTTTACTTGGAAACTGTACAACTATGCAAATAATTCAATAAAGAAGTAGTGCTTTACTTCAATGTTAATAGTGACCCAGTAACATGCCAAGGCAAACATGGAGCAAAATCATTAAGTAAACCACAACCACTCCATTACAACTCCAAAGCACAAGAAACGAAGAGTAATAAGAAAGGAAAACTTTCGTTTTCTTAATAATGACCCACACAATTCAGTACATATAAATACAAAATAAGAGTCTTCTTTCCATATAAGAGTTTTTGCATTAAATTGCGGTTTGCGGTGCGGTTTAGTTTGAAATTTTTTTGAAACCGCACCAAACCGCAAAACCGCAGTTTGGTCAAATTTGAAAACCGCGCCGTAATTTCCAAACCGCAAACCGCACCAAACCGCAAAATTGCGATTTGATTTGCGGTTTGGTGCGGTCTAGACCGTACTCTGCACAGCCCTAAGTGCTATCAAGGGGAAAGACTAGGTCATACATAATCCATAGTCTTCAATTTTATCTCCACATAGTGGGAGTCATAAAAATCCAATATATATCTTTGATAAATTAACCTTCCAATTCCCATGTATGGGATTTCAACAACATTTGCTCTTTAAAATGAATTTGAATTCAAGTATGTGTATAAACAACTTTTAGAACATTGAAATTATTTCCAAAGATCAAACAGTAAAACATTTCACAATATTCAATTCATTTCATTTCATAAACATTCATAAATCCTTGTTCAACATTCAAACATATTTCATCATTCAAAACACAAAACACATTTGTATAAAATCACATATTTAAAGGTCTAGCCACGAGTACGTACCTTCATCTTTACAACTATTCCACCTAGATTTACAACCACGAACTATCTCCTAAATAAACATTATATGGAGTATTTTAAATAAGAATCAAATATGAAACCTTAAAAAAAATCATAAATTGAATATAGATATTAGTTTTGAAATACTAACCGCAAAACAATATAAAGTAGCAAAGCTCACGGGAAGGTTCACGTTGAAAAGAAGGAGTCAGATCTTGCAGAAGCCATATCTCATAGTATGTAACTCCGAATTTGGTGATTCTTGATCCTAAACTCAAGGATTTTTTGAGAAGAACAACTTTGTATCAAACAACAAAAGGCTAAAAATGATCGTAAGTGGTTGAAAAATGGCCTGGAACATATATAAGGTGAAGTAGTACAAAAATGGGAGGAAGAAAGAAGAAAAGAAGGATGAAGCTTTAAGAGCAAGAGACTTTTAGATTAAAATGGCTAAACTTTGGTTCTATTTATAGAGTTTGAGAACTTGGGGGTCAAGTATTCAAGCTTGTAGAGGAAGTTTATGAGGTCATGCTATTGATATCATGTATGATGTCAACAACTTGGAGGTCAAGTATTCAAGCTTGTAAAGGAAGTTTGAGACTTTGGTCATGCTTTAGGAGTAAGAAATGGACTTTGGTCCTTTGACTTGGAGCAAAGAAATACTCAAAGTAGAAAAATCATATATTTGGATACTAAATTCCCGACTTGCATATCAAAATATTTTATAAAAAAAAACATAATTTTAACCAAATAATTTTCGTAAATAAAACTAAATAAAATTCTTTTGAGTCACTTTAAAGCATGCATAATAATATGTATTATTAATAAACTATGATGTATTCAAGTCAAAACAAAATTAATAGTTCAGGATTCGTTTGGCATTGATGTGGTTTTCTGTTTTTTTATTTTTTGTTTTTTAAAAGTATAGGATATATGTCCCATAATGAATCAAAAATTATTTTAACATATTTAAATTATAATAATTTTGAAAACTGACAACAGAAAAGTGGAAACACCTTTTTCATGTTTCCTGTTTTTGGTTTTTGGTTTTCAAAAAAACAGGAAACTGAAAACCAAAAATGATGTCAAACAAGCCCTCATTAAACGGGTTTAAAAAAATACAGGGTATTACACCTCGCGCATCCAAGGTTAGGTGTAGTGAGGGGTTTGTTGGGTTGCCGTTGACGATGGTTCTTGTTGTTGGGTTAAGTTCCTGCCGGTGAGGTTTGATCAGTTCGTAGCTTTTCTTCTGCTTTCTCTTCAATTTGTGTCTGTTTCTTTTTACTTGTTTTTGGTTTTGCTGTGTTTTATTTATGTTGCTTTTGTTTAAGTTACTACTTGTGTTGTTTGGGTTTTTGTTCTTAAATAATCCTCTTTCTCAGCTTCGTCATGAGTTAGAGTTTCTTAGAATAGTTCTAGCTTTGGAAGTTAACGAAGTATTGTCGTGTTCTTTTGAGCCTTGTTGGCTGGTTTTAAGGGTTGCAAGTTTAAGTTATCCCTTTTTAGTTGGGTTGGTGGTCCTACTAGTAGCCTTGTCGGTGTGAATGTATTCCCCTCGTAGTTAAATAAATTCTCCGGGGGATGAAGTTATTTGCGCGGATGGATAGGTTTTTCTGCATATGGAATTTGCAGGAGGAGTGTGTTGAGGGAAGAGTTTAGTTTGCAGGTCTTGTTGCTTGGGTATGGGATGATATGGGAATTCATACAATTGCTATCATCCCTTTGATAGTTTGGGTTGGCAAGGTCAGTCATCGCTGTTTATTCATATCTTGAAGGAGGCTACCCATCTTTGATGATCGGGTCAAGCAAAGTCCTCCATTTTCTTGCATTATCTATTGGTAGAGTTGCAAGAAGAGAAACTGCATTTGGATGCATGGTTTCTCATAGAGTCGTTAAAGAAAATGACTCAATAGGTCGTGTTCCCAGATTCCTAGGTTGCAGATGTGTTTTTCAACCCCTAGGAGTGGAATGGTGTTCTAGGTTCGTTCTTCAGCAACATGATGCGTTTTTTGGGTTCTTCCGTCTCCCATCTATTTCCATCATGAGTTTCCTTCACTGTCACTGTCACTGTCAGTTTGGGTTCTCTTCAATGTTTATGATATGCGCTCTTAGTCCATCTCGACTGTTTCAGTTAATTTGGCTTCTCTTGGGCCATGGTAGGGATGTGGTTCGGTTTTCTTGGTTGTCCAGGCTCAGCAGCTATTGGTTTGTTGCAAGACTCTTTCAGTGTGTTATTTTCTTCGTTCTTCCTGTAATGGGTATGGTTAGTAGTATGTATCTTTTATGTTGTTTAGTGTTCGTTTTTAGGTTGTAATACCCTTTTTAGTTAATAGTATCTTTTGTAGAAAAAAAATAAAATAAATAAATAAATAAATAAATAAAAACATTAATAACGAAAGCATAAAAAGTTGCACATGTTAGTTAGGAAGAATGTAGGAATGTAGGAACTACGAAAGGAGAGTCAAACAGAATGGAAGACCATCCCACAATTAAGAATTAACAAAATCGATCTTCTTAGTGGTCAGACGTTACAGCTTGAATGGTCAACATTTTATCCCAGTCAATGTTGACTAGTAGACACCGTTGACTATATTCTTACAGTACTCCTTATTTTATTACCGTCCATCCTTGAGGTCTTGAATTCTTGTTTCAGAAAGAGGAAAAAATTTACCGTGTTGGAATAATAATTTTTACCTACCGAATTAATTTTCCTGATTTTAGGTTCTTTAATTTTATACTCTTACTAGTATTTTCACTTATTTTATGAGGTTTAATAAAATAAGTAAAAATCAGATGAAATATAATGTACTACTTGTATAAATCACCCTTCTTTAATAGTTTTATAGATATTGTCTCACACTTTTAGTTAGTTGCACTCAGTTCATTAGTCACTTTTACATGATTCTAGTTGTTACTTAGTTGCAACTAGTTCATTAGTTACGTTTACAGCTATACTTAAACTTCATAATAATATATTAGTATTAAAATACTTTGTACAATAATTAATAAGGAAAAATGTAATAAATTTATATTTACAAAATACTTCCTCTGTTCTTTTGTACTTGACCTGTTTCTTTTATCACGCTTGCCAATGCAAAACTTTAACGGTCAATAACTTTAATTCTCTATAATTAAAAAATATAAAAGTTATATATTATGATAGTACTTATTGAGACGAATTCAAAATGATCCAACATGAATATGTTTTTCCTTACATATTATTCACAAAACACGGTCAAAGGAGGGGTGGTGAATAGTGTAAAAGTCAAAGAGAGTCAAGTAAAAAAAAACAGAGGAAGTATACATTTAGACGAATCTAATCTTGTTTTTTCTCAAGTATAAATCACATAAATTTGTAGAAATAATTTGTATATACAGTCAAAAATCAATGTGAGTAAAGTAATATAAAACCAAAGAAATAAGACTTTATTAATAAGTTCTTTTACTACGTAATATTTTTTTTAATACATACGTAGTATACTATTAATAGGGGATTAATCTATTAATAGTCATAGTCTTTGTTCTACGAGGCAATATATTACTTGTAATTGACAATTTTGAGAGGAGTCAGGACTGGGTCTGGTCATTGCCGCCAGTCTACAGGATGTCTTATTTAGTTATTTATTTAAGTTTTAGATCCTTTTGATTCACTCTAATTGTTTAATTTATAAAATTAAATTATAAATTAATAATTAAATAAATTAGTGATAGATTAAACTTTATAAACAGTTTATACTTTTTCTAAGTAGTACTCCCTCCATTTTTTAATAAGTGTTTTATTTCTCTTGGACATGCATATATGTCGATACAAATCTTTAACTAGCAGTAAAGTGTAAGTTATAACAATTGCTAATTAATAATTTATTCAGTGATATGATTTTAACAAATATCGACAAGGCTATTTTTTTGTTATGTTTAAATCATAAATATTAATCAAATTCGGTAAGTAAATAGTGCAAAAGGTGCTAATAAACCGAAGGGGTACAAATGTACAATATTGAAAATGATGATAAAATACTTGTATAAGGCTTAATATCTACTCCTTATGCAGTTTCGGATATTTTATAAAGTCTTGGTCATTTGATATTATGCCAAAGTGGAAACTTCTTCACAATACAATGGAATTGCAACAAAAATAATTGATTGGGAAGAAGGGCTTGGACATTGATGTACATTGTGACCTATGTGATTTACAAGAGGAGGATTTACAACAATTGTTCAAATTTTGCGCATCTACTCAAGATGTATGGAGGGGTGAATGGTGAATATTACAAATTCACTCACAAGGTAACACAGATCAATCATTTAATGATTGAATTATGTAATACATACGATAATTTTTTTGGGAAGATATGGTCGTCGTCTTAGCTAGTGGTCATATAAGACCACCTTTTTTGTTGCAACCTTGTGGGGGTTGTGGTTAACGAGGAACAAATAGGGTCTTGGGTTGCCAAGAACAATACACTTTATGATACCCGCCATTATTTCTTAAGGCATCCGATAACAGGATTTGTTTTCACAAAGATTATTGGAGCTGAGGACAAATTGAGGTCCTTGAACCCACCTGCATGGGTTGCTCAGTGGCCTCTGGGATTTATGTGTGCTATATTACACGATTCTGGTACTCTACATCCATTTCCTAAATTAAGGGTCAATTCCCATACATTTATTTTCAGTTCAGTTCAGCTCAGTCCAGTTCAGTTCAGTTCAGCTCCTAAATTTCTTCTCTTATAAAATATTAATTTTAGTTCAATTCAGCCGAGTTCAGTCTATGAGAACAGGCCCTAAATATCATATTGGAGGATGGTTCTTGGAATAAACACATGGAATGGTTTAAGCTTTCAAAATTCAAAGGTTACAGATATTCATCTAAGGTGGACACTGGAACATATTCGACGGCTTTGCAGCGCGTTTGATTGGTGCAGTGTTCACAAGAAAATACATGTCATAAAGGCTCAACATTAACTTATTTCGTGGATCATGTCATATTAGCTTTTGTCAACTTATTAACTGTAACAATAAAAACAAAAAAAAAAGTAGATAATTGTAGTTACATTTTTAATCAAATAGATTGAGACATTTAGTTTGTTAATATTATTAATAATAAAATTATTTGTCAATAAATCTAAATTATTGTTTTGAAAATGACATTTGAGAAGAATGGAATCAGTAGATGTTACAAAATGGATATTCAACTTGGGTTATAAGTCATAAATAGTGTGTTAAGCCTGCGTGATTAGTTTTTTTTTTTTTTTTTTAGAATACTTTGCAAAGTTGTCATATTAAAACTTGCCTATTGATTTTTTGTAAACCTATTTCTTATAAAACTATATAATGCATGTATGTAATTCAAAAATTACATAATAAGAAGGGTATGTTCTCATTGACCGAACTGAACTAAGCTGAATTGAACTGAACTGAAGTGAACTGAAATAAATATTTTATAAGAGAAGGAAATTTGAAGCTAAACTGAACTGAATTTCAACGTATGAGAGTAGACTCTAAGTGTACACTGAAGTAAAATGATAAAAGTATCATAGAGTAATCATATAAATCCAAATAAGAAAATACATATTGTCTCTACAAACACTGTAAAAACGCTTTTTATGTAATTTTCGAGGTAAAAACATGGGATAAATTCATTAGATTATCTTATGAATTTATGACCCTTCCAAGAAATATTCATGTATCACTATTAAGAAAAAAAAAATCAAACGTTTACCACAACATAACAAAAAGCCAGGTTCACCTCACTTACCATAAAGCACCAAAAAGCATTCTTATGTAGTACTAATTGTCATGTTTACCACTAATAATTGACTAATGGTAACTTAAACGAAATTTCCCACCAATAATTTAAAAAATCCTAAATTAATTTTCCAAGATAATTTGGGTTGAATTTTCTTATATTTCACACGGTCACAATCCACGTGGACCCAGTTTCTGGAACCCACGTGTAGGGTCCATGACGTGGACTGTTGTCTTAAAAAAATTGCTTACCTTTCTTTCCTCTACATTTTATATATAAACCCACGATCTAGCTATCGTCATTATCCTTCTTTCTTTCTCTCTCTAACAAAAATTATTTCATTTTTTCTCTCTCCTCTGAAAATCAAACAAATTTCTAGGGTTAAATTCAGGTAAATTAGTTCAATTTTTTTGAACAAAAATCATGGAAGAAAATCAGAATCTAGTTGAAAATGAAGAATTATTGGAAATTTCTGATAAATTGGACAAAACCCTAACCCTAGAATCGTCATCAACGCGTCAATCTGATGACGATGAAGAAGAGGAAGAAGATGAAAATGGCGACGAAAATGAGGAATTTGAGTTTTGTTTTCTCGGAGGAGGTTTAAAATCGCCGGTTTCAGCGGAGGAAGTGTTCGAAGACGGTCAGATCCGGGTAATCTCACCGTTTTCCGGCGAATATACCGGCGACGGAGAGACGTCATCATCGTCGTCGTCGTACGGCCGGCCGGTGAAGAATGTGTTCGTAGTATCAAACTCGCCGGAAAATGATGACGTGGCGGAAGAAGGATCGTACTGCGTGTGGAAAGCGCCGTCGCCGGAGATGAGTCAGAAGAGCAATTCAACGGGATTCTCGAAGCTTCGGAAGATGAGAGATTTGCTACATAGGAGCAATAGTGACGGGAAAGACGCGTTCGTGTTTCTAAACGGGAAAAGCGACGGTTCGGGTTCGGCCGAAGCGAAAAGGAAGGAGAAGGAGAAGAAGAAGAAGGAGTTGAAGATTGAAGTGGGAGAGAAGAACGGTGAAACGACGTCGTTAGGAAAAGAAGGGAAGAAGAAGAAGAAGGAGAAGTCGGCGTATGAAGCGTTGTATTTGGGTGGAGGGAAAGACAAAAAGAAAGGCGGTGGGAAATCGTATTTGCCATATAGGCAAGATTTGGTCGGCTTTTTTACAAATGGTAGTGCTTTGAGTAGAAATGTTCATCCTTATTAATAAATAAAATACCCTTATAATATCATTTAATTAGTTTTATAACAATATAATTTGTTTATTTTGTTTTGTAAATTGAAGAAAAAAAAATGTGAGTTGGGAGTTGATAATTAATTGTATGACTATTGGCTTGCATTTTTGTTGATATTAAATTGTATTAGGGGAAGATGTAATGATAAATGCCTTTAATTGTTTTTTTTTTTTTTGAGGGGTGGTGGTTTATTGATTTAATTTTGATATCTTGAGATTATATTCATGTACGAGTAATGTTATCATGAAATTATGGGCAAGTGTACATAAATAAACTAAAGGCCCTTTTTATCACCTCAATTTGCATGCATTCTAGTAAAGTACTTGTTATATGACCAATGATATGAAATTTTGGTCTTTTACAGTCATTAACTCAAAACATTTCGAGAAGAAGATACTCTAATGATATATTCACTTTCTTCATTTAACTAACAAAAATTTGTCTTACTTTATACGCATAATAACAATTTAACAACTACTTGTCTACTTGTATAGTTAGTTGTATGAGAGTGTATGACAAAGATTTCATACCTCCAGGTTGTTGGATATTAAGAAGAAGAGTTGTGATGCTAATTTTTTTGTCATATTGTAAAGTTGATGCCAAAAATTATACTTTGTAGATAACTCAATTAATGTCTATGTCACAAGACTTTTGCTTCTTATTCACAAATAAAAGATTTAAAATCATAATATACGAGTATTCTAATTTATGTCACGCCCCATCATTAGTTGACAGAATGAAACGTTAATTGGGGCTTATAATAATGTACAATTGATGTTTATGACCGAACAAACCAAGATCTTCAACAAAAACACTTATGGTTAGGGTTTAGATGAGGCATCTATTACTCATAGATGTTGAGGCTTGATTGAATATAATAATGGTTCTATTACTCGAAGATGTTGATGCTTGATTGATAATAATGGTGAGGTAACTGATAGAATTGTTCATTATGTTAATGACAATTACTTGCACTGGCCTATCAATTGTGCTTGCAACATGTTATGTGAAAGATGAGTTCATTCATATATGCAATAGGAAGAACTTGCAGCAGATGATGGTGCATAGACGCATAGTACATTAGTACATTAGATGTGTGTGTAGTTAGTAGTTACGTCTTATATACTTAAGTGTTACTTTGTTGGTAAGGTAAGGCCTTTGCAATTAAGGAGTTAGGAAACAAACATCTTCTTGCAAGGTGTACCATATAGATCAATGTCAAGGTAAGTGCTACATATTTTGTTGGTAAGACGCTCACAAGTGAGCTATAATGGGTTTCAATACACCCCCTCACTTGAGTGTCCTTAGAAATTCAAAGCTAAGAATATGAAATGGGTCTAGTTAATCCAAACAAATGGAAAGAGAGTTCGGTCCACAAATAAAACCAAAAAAGTTTTCATACTAAAATCAATTAGTGATAGTATGAGTAACTACTCTACTTTATAAAGTAAAAACACCTTCCCTATTTCACAGTTTCACTAATGTGAGACATTAACAAGTATGCTACAAGCAATACCAGTACGTACTCACTCTATTTTGCATTTCTTGCTTAATTTAATAGCTACACCCTTGGTTTCTTAAGGAAGCTCATTAGACTATGCTTTCAATATGGTCCTTGGTCTAAGTTTATTAAGACATGTTCATGATCTGAATCATTTTGGTAAGTTCCAAAATAATCTCCTGGAGTCTTGTACCATATTTTACATCTAATTATAATGTTGCTACTGTGAAATTGAAGTTATTTACTATGGCAAAAGCTAATGAGCCCCCCCGGGGCGTTAGATAAGCGAATTAAAAGTGAGAATATTAGAGTAAAATTAACATTAATTACACCGAACGACGCGTGATTTTGTCATGCATTCCTAACTTAATACCATTTCAACCAATATAATTATTCCTTATCTAACGCCCGGGGCGCTCGTTAGCAAGATCGATTTACTATATATAAGAAAACAGGTCTAAAGTCTAAACTATAATCTTTGGATATGATCTTATCATATTTGAACAAGAATAAGTAATATGAGTAAGTACTTGAACCATGTTTAAATAACCTTTGTAAAAGCCAATATATAATTTCTTCATTTTATTATTTGACATGTTTTGACTTTTAACATTATTCATACAGTTTGCTTTGACTTCTATGGATTTGTTTTTTATAATTACAGAAACTTCAGTCATGGGATCTTGTTAGATAAATTATTAAAGTATAAAAAAAGATTATATTAAACGTGTCAATTAAAAAGAACGGAAAGAGTACATTCATTCTTATTGGAGATCAACTGGTTTGTAGAGTAATCGAGAATGATTGGTTACTTCATATATATAAGTTACAAAACAAATCAATATTCATTTGTGTTTGTGCCTCTCTAATCTCCATGCAAATAACCCGTCATAAAATGATCATAGGGATACATGCAATCACTTTAAGCGGGGATCTAAATGCTTAATTAACATAATCACATATTAACATGATGATTATTGTTCCTATCCCAAAGATAACAAAGAGGTTACTTTCAAATTTGCCATTATTATCCTCTAATAATTGTAATACGAGTACATATTCATATATTTGAAATAACATATAAGTACTTTATAATTAAATATAATCACAAATTAGGCAGTTTTTCTTTTAGAACAGTATGGTCCTACAGAGAGAGTACATCATATGGTACCAAAAAAATACAGAGCAGAGTGACAGTTCACAAGCAGCTAGCTGATGCAACTAGTGCTAACTATTCTTGACCATTTAAAAAAGATGTAATATCAACATTTTGCTCAGAATTGGATATTTTATGTTCCTTTTATTAATTAGTACAACAATAGAAAACAAATAATGCAAATATGCAATAATCTCAAATATCTACTAAATAAACTTGAATTTCAGTTACACGTTTGGTGTATCTATCGTACGTAAACCCAAGGGAGGAAGGGAGGCCAAGACTTGTTTATTGCATCTTTGCTCATTTTAATAGGTCGCTCCAAATGAACAAAAAAAAATGAGCGTAAATGTATCATTATGATATACACAAGTTTATAGTGAATATTATGACGATTACACATTATGTTAACTTTCCTCACCCTAGTCGTGGTAGAGATAATAACAAAACAATTATATGTTCCAGTTTTTGATATAATAACATTGATCGATACTACATTTTGCTAAATAATTCAGTTTTTTCCAACTAGTTTAAACTAATTTTTGTAGGTTGAAGAGAGAAAGGCGATAGTTGGTCAAACTAATACTTGTAATTCTTGTCAAAAAAAAAAAAAAAAAAAAAAAAAAAAAAAAAAAAAAAAAAAACTAATACTTGTAATTCATCTCAAAAGTGTCTTATTCAAATGGGAAAAACAATACATCTGTTTTTCCTCCTATTGAATTATGCACAACTGGATGCATTTACTAGAGATGTGAGAATATCTGTATGACTATGACTGTATATACCTTATCTTCCACAAATGTCAGTACAAACTTGAACTGATGCAAGCTAAACTAAGCTCAACAAGCTAAATTCTCATGCATACCTCTTTTGTCTATTCACAACTATCACAAGTAGGAACCAAGCAAGGTTTGGTCATATCAACGCAAGTCGAAAATTTCAAATCTCAAGTTTGGGTTGATATAAACATGTGAGCATTGTTCATACAATGGCCTCCCGTCGCCGGATTCCTGGTGAGGGTGGAATCCCTTCTCTTCGCATTCCTTAAGAACGTTCATACCGCTAGGATCTGTCAGCCGGAATATACCGTAGTTCCTGTAGGACATCAATAATCAGAGTTACAGCTCAGTAAAATATTCCTGCATCTACCTTGTAGTACAAGTACCTAAACAAAAGTAAAGTAACTTGTCATTCAGCTCAATAATTTGTCTTCCTTTGCTTGTTTTTTACCTTTACTGATGTTTTTCATCCTTCTACATCCTGGTGTATTCGTGCAATATGAGACATTAGCGCTAAGTAGTGACCTAATATGTGTTTGTATGCACTTACGGAAATATTTACCAGGAAAAACAACGATGAATAAATAAAAGACAAGGGCGAACAAATCATTGTATCTTTCAAAGAATCGAATGATATGTCATTCTCAATTAAGCTGTGCTTGTCGTCGTATACTAAATTCAATTTTCTTAAATATCAACATGATGCTCCAATGACTAACTGAGGTAATTAACATGATTGTCGGAGAAACATATATACGGAGTAACTAGTTATTCTTTTCCAAATGCTAGAAGAACAAAAGCATACATGGGCATTTATCTGTTGCACATATGACATATCAAGGCAATGAATGCTAAGAACTTGAAATGACATATGAGACTGCAGAGTGCAGACCTTGTCTTATCAGTGGGAGCCACGACAATAGCGATAGCCTCTGGCACCATCACCTGCATAACAACAGGAAAGCTGATGAGGTAGTACGGCAAATCAACATCAAAATTACCCCAATACCTCTAAAGATGCTTCCGACTTTAGAATAACAATCAAATTGGTTACAAACAATACACAATCAAAATTACCCAATACCTCTAAAGATGCTTCTGATTTTAGAATAACAAATTGGTTACAAACAATAGACAATGAATCATGTGTACCTTTATAGGTCATTCTAAGTTAATCGATTATAGTTCAAACCCAAATAACAGTTAACCTTTGACTCCAAAATGAAGAAACGGTAGACAGTCCCATTTAAAATACGTAGATAAAGATTTCAAAGAGTGTAGTAATTTCAATCAGATTTTGAATTACAGGACAACAGCTATACCGCCTGCACACCCATACCAGCACATCACGAAATAAAAGAAAGCATAGGCTTTGGGATACAACTTTTTCTGTACAAGTCTTTAGTATACATAAATAATAAATTAAATTGGGTTTCAAACACATAAAGGGAACTACCTCAGCTGATTACCTGATATGGATACTGCGTATGTAGATCTATCGATGACATAAAGCAGCTTTGCGAAGGATGTGTCTGGTAAGTAGAAAAAATCAATCAACATGGTCAAGCAAAGATTACAGGAAAAAAATTATACGTTTACAAAGAACAACAATATAGAGGTTAATAGGTTATTTAAGCGGAAGCAAGAAAGGAGACATACATGGATCCATCCTACAGGCAAAAGGGAACGATCATTCTGTATGTTAAAGATGTCCTCTTCATGCAATGCCTGACACTACAATAACAACAATAAGACCAATGCAAGCAACTAAAATAAGATATCATATTGAAGATGCAGAGTAGCAACATGAAGGTATTAACACAGACTCACTGAACTGGAAGTTGATTCCTGCTTTGGTATTATCAACGTGGTAGCGTAGAATGTCTCGTTTGTCTACATGGCCGAATCAGAGAACATGTTAGTTCAAGATTGAGACGGCTGTCATCAGCCAACCACAGTAAAATACTAAACTTAAAGGTCTACAGGCAACATGGACATTTGGACACATATTGAAGCATATATCTAAACATCAAAGCAATTACAATGTAACACTTTATTTAAAAAGGAACTATGCAAGTAGAATTTTAATGAAGGAGAATAATACTAGAAAGCAGGCATAATGCAAAGATGCTGGCTTGGTTTTAGACTTTTAGCGAATGAAATTAGGTTGATTTTCGTGTGCAGAAACATACCAGCAGGCATTTTGTCAAAAATCTTTAAACTTTGGGTTGCCAGGGGATGTTAGAATTTTAAGTAAAACAAATAGAGGAATAAAAAAGTAAGTAAAAGGGGGTGCGTTGAGATATATATAAGAGGCTCACAGGGAGCTTGTACACAAGCCAACAAAGATTAATGGATAAATGGATTGTGATGATGAGCAACACTTAATGGTAACAATGAAGCAAAGCTCCTTAAAGCATATCATTTCAACTAAGATTGAACAGACAAAAGAAATAGAAAAGAATCTTACTAGGGAAGCACCAAGAACCCCACATGTCTCGAGATCCTTGTTGGTGTTGTTACGAGCAATTTCAAGAAAAACCTCCATTAATTGAGCGGACTGATATGAAAATCAAACATTACTAAAGCAACCTTAACATTTGAAAATATAGAGGTATATGATAGAGAGGCAAAAGTAAACCAGAAACGAAGTTTGACACCTGTAAAAGCCCATATACTGTATAAAGTAATTCAAGCAGATTACTTACAATATGTAATTTTTTGAGGCCAAGCATCGCAGATTCTGAATAAGTATATCGTGAATCACCAACTGTTACTTGCGAAACTTGTGCAGCATAAGGTGCAACCTCCGTGCAGGAAATTGCAGCTGAAGGATGATGGGTAACCATTTTCTTAAATCCTGTGTCATATATTAAAACAAGTGATTGATGATTTTTTTTTTTTTTTAATGAGAATAAAACGCAATAGATTCATAGAAGCAGAAGTTGATTGCAGTGAGTTAGAAGTCAAAATATATCAATTAATTTGAGGCACACAGATTACTGGGAAATGAAGGTTTATATTAAACATTTTCTAAACACCTCATATAGTCATATGTAAGAGAAATGCTATGTTGTATCATTCTATTTTATGCCTTGGCTACACTTATTTATGAGCAACTAGCCAACTAATCACAATTCATAAGGTTAACACTAATCTTCTGCAGCTATTTTAACATTAGTCTTATATCTCATGATTTGCAGTTTCACATTGTGCTAAAAAATTTCCAGGTTCAGATCAAATATATCGAGGATACAAATCTCCCAGTACTAACATTTGCAAATGTGACTTCTAACTTCATTGAAGTACAAGTTAAAAACTAAACATTTTCCTCAAGTAGAGGACCATATCTAAAGTGCACAAAGAAGTAGCAAAAGTCCAAGATGCAACATACTTTGTATGAAGAAGGAGAACATGCAGCCTCATAAAGTCCACGAAAAAATTCATATAAATATAATCCATACAATTCTTTCTTTGGAGCTAAATGACTCGGTAACATATTAATCTTTAGCTTTGTTTTGTTATATAATTTAAGAAAATCCTGAAGTCAAGGATCATTCACCATAAGCTTTACTATTACAACAATATTTTTCTCCGTATCATTATTCAAGATGTGTTTAGAAGTATATTTTTTTCAGCTCGCCATTTCATTTATATTTGTGAGGCTAATCTCTGTACTCAATCACCAAACGCCTTATACTAGTGAATAAAAGGGAGTGTAGTGTAGACACATCAGTATTTTCTCCATAAACTATGCTCAAAATACAATCTGAAGCATAAAAAAAATCCATGCACCCCACAGGCCCACACCACTTGGTATGTTGGGCATTGGGTTGCCTTGGTCTTGTTCCTTTCTATATAACCGTTACAAAAATCCGACTATTCTCTTGATGCTTCATGAAGCATCATGATCAATTTGAATAACTCTAAGCTAGCAACATCACATCATTTAAATTAATATACATTCTTTTACTAAATACGCGATCACATCATCTAGTATCTTTATTCCAAACGTCGAAAAAGTCAACATAGCTTTGATGAACAATAAGCCTAAGAAAGCATGTAATCAATGATAAAAATCACTAATCTTCCAACAACCCATATGGGAATAAGGAATATATCCATTCAATTGATATGCCTAACCCAAACAAGAGATTGTCGGATACAAATCTATATTGATAAGGAAATGCTTGCAAAACAACATTCATTACTAAACTCCCTCTGGTTTTTTTTTTTTTTTTTTTTTTAATGTATCACTTTAATACTTGGTAACTTAATACTACGAGTATATTTATCATTTTACCACTTATACTTTAAATCTTACTTCAATTATTTTATCATTTCTCTCTTTTCTATGTTCTCTCACGTAAATTCTCTTTCATGATCTTCAACTTATTTTTATACTAAAATAAATTCTTCACCCACTTATAATATTATATACCTCTCCTAAAACTCCGCACATCACTAGTGAATAAGTGTTACATTAGAAAAAATGGAGGGAGTATGTTACATGGAGACAGAGACACGGGCACGATTACGTAACGATACATTTAGTTGCAACTTTTTTTATAGGTGGATACTCAATCTGTCCAAGCTTGTGACAATGTTTTTGTCTATACAATTGACATTAAACATGCCAACTTCTAGAAGTGTTCGTGCTACCTAGAGTAAAAGTTATACTCAAAGTTACTCCATAATTAGTTACTAGAGTGCATACCAACATCTAATTATATCAAACAAACACAAAACATATACCATTGTTGATTGTCAAATTTTAATAAACAATAGAGTATCAATTAAGGAGGGTGATCAATAATTCAATATCCCAATTAGACCAGTAATTCAACTAATTGCAAATTGGCCCCACTTCAAAGAAATGGGAAACACCTTATAAAATCAACAAATACAAGTACACAAATAAGGAAAAAGAAAAGCCCAGACAAATATCATTACATCAAGATCATATAAACCGAACAAAAGGTAAAAACTTTATAAATTATAGCACCCATAAGATAGAATAATCCATCTAATTAATCAAAACAAGGTAGAAATTATCATATCCTTGAAGCTTTAACAGGATAAATAATGATTTGAAAGTTGAAGCATGATGAATATGAAAAGATGAGATTTAGAAGAGAGAGAATTACATACCTTACAAGAATCCTGTGATTGATGTCAGTGGTTAATCCTGCATGCTACTCAATTGGAAAGAGAGAGAGAAAGAAAGAGAGGAAGAAAGAAGAATTGGAGAATGAATAGGTCGGTTATTGGTGTCCTCTGTTTCAGGAAATGTGTAGTTTCTTCAAATAAGAAATTGGGTAAATTTTGGGTATAAACACACAAAAACTTTGTGACTTTGTGGACCATTTGTTACACAAACTTTTAAATAAAACGGATGTTCAGTAAATTACTGAACATCCATTATAAAGTGACAATAAAAGGCGCAAAAGTTACACTTAAACGTACAAAAGTTACTCTAACATATATATTAAAGTTATTTATGATTCATTGATAAATTTGACAAAAAGTGATACTAAATTTGACAAAAGTGACACTAAATTTGACAAAAGTGAACTCGATGTACAGTAAATTACTGAAAACCGGGTGTATTCAAAAGTGATTGTTATTGTTAATTCGGATAACAAACAAATCTTGTTAAAGTCAAAAACAATTTTTTGGGGGTTATTTTAGCCATTTACGGTAATAAAAAAAAAGTGGCAATATACTTGGGACCTCTTTCGATTTACTGAACTAACATGATTGGAGATAAACTGAGTTGAACTGAAATGATTTGTTTATGACAGAAGGAAATTAAAAACTGAAATGAACTAATTCGAGCTGAAATTAATTCTATTTAGCTTATTAATTCTATTAAGCTAAATAGAACTAATGATTATGTCACTTTTTTAAAATATAAAAATTAAATAAATAAAAAAAAAAACTATTTAGCTTATTTTTTGGAAGTACGTTGAATAGTTTTTTTTTTTTTTTTTTTAGCTAAATCAATTCATTAATAAAGTCTTACGACATCTACTTTGTATAGTTTTATTGGGAATAACATGCATCATTTATATAATATAATGTATATAGTATACTGTTTATAAATATTTTCAACACAACTAATCACTAATGATTTTTTTTTTCTCAATTGTAGTTTTAATAATTTTTGCATTATTATTTCATTTTTCATATATGCATTGCATTTCTTTATTCCACGAGTTGCCTCATTTTATATTTTATCACAAATTAATTATAAGAAGAAAAAAAATTATTACTTCATGCACGGGCCCTAATCTAGTAAAATTTATTAAAGTGAAATGAGTGGATACATATTTAAATGCCCAATGTAAAGTTGACAAAGAAGACATTCCATCTATTTAAAAAGAGAGCAACCATTATGTAATATATTCATTTCAATTAATAAAATAAAATCCAATTCTTCCAAATCAAATTGAACTTTCTACAACAACTTATCAATGAATATGAACCAATCATTTATGCTAGCAGTCAAATTGCTCCAATTTAAATGGCATTAGATTGGGTCAGGCTGAAAACCATACGGGCGCATAATTTTAAATTGGGCCTAAGAATGGCACATGAGCCTAATTGGATCACCTTCTAAAAAATTACTTCCCGGTTTTTATAAGATGATACCGTTTGACTTTTACACTATTCACACAACACGCTTAGACTCGTTTTTGTGGTTTATAGATATGATAAATCATATTTATGTGAGATCTTATTTGAATCGTTTCAATGTATATTTTATTAATATTCACTTTTAACAATTTTCAATATTGATAATTAGAGATATTAATTGTTAAAAACATGCGTTGGCAAGTGTGATAATAGAAATGTTTCAACTAAAAAAAAACAGAGGAAGTATATTGCATCTCAACACGTAGCTTTGTGGGCTTGTGGGTTTGTTTAGACCAACCCAAAGCATGCAGACATGACTACATGAGGCACAACCTACACATAATCATCTTCACCTGATCACTAGCCTTTCTTGTTAGGCCGAGTCCGAGGATAATGATGTAGACACAAAGTGTAATCTTATTATATGGTAGACAACACCAATCTTCCAAGAAGGTTTAGTTTGCATATTTTTGTTGTTAATTCTTTTTTTTTTTTTTTTTTTTGGCGTAAATATGCACCTAAACAATATGTAATGTGTTAATTAAAACAAATGGCAAAACACAAGATAAGATAGAGAAGTCTTACTAATTAGTTATAACACGTAGCCTTAGAATTCCATGCATTTTCCATTATGCATGAAGTAATTTCGTATGATTGTATCTTCTCAATACCTTAGGTAGTTGGTCTATCCGCATATTTAATTTAGTGATTCAGCTACAAGTTAAAGGCACTCTTGGCATGATCGATGCGAGGTATTAGTTAGGCCTAGTTCTAATCCATCTAGTTAGTTATTAGTTAATTAACATCCTTTTCTTTTCTTTTCTTTTTTTTTTTTTTTCTTTTTCTTTATTCTATTTTTTTTTTTTTAATTTTTATTATACTACACCCATTAATAGTTATCTCATAATCTACAACCTTAAGATATTATTTATGAGATATAAAAAATTTCAAAGTTGCAGATAATCATTAACGGAGGTAGTAATTCATCGGTAAGCAACCTTTGTAGTATATTCTAGACTTCATTTAATTTGCATAGATAAGACGTATGACCATTGTATGAGTTGGATTGATGATGAGATATGTCATGGTTGATGAGTTGAAAATCCTACATATATTAAATAAGAGACAAGACCAACACATACTAATATTGTACTCAATCATTTGGTAATGAACATTATATTAGTTATATAAGATAAGCTTAACTTTCTATATATATCAAGTGAAGGCTCTAATTAGACTTACTAATTAATCAAGTAACCTATACTAAAAGCGAATCTAAGATGAAATTTGTCACGATGTCATTAATAATTTTCCCTCCTTTTTGCACTTTCCTTTTTTTTTTTTTTTTTTTTTTTTTACCAAATTTAAATGACTTCCATTTTATAAGCTACAATAATACTTATTTCTATTTTGACAACATATCTAATCTAAACATACCAATTAATATTTTTTTTAACATATATTCTATATACTTTAATCTTTTAGTTACAACTTACAAGTATACAAACATAGATTAAAAATAAGGTATTAAATATATCATTGTCCAAGATTATTATAATATTAAGGAGTATCAATTTTTTCCTCCAAGCTCCAACATTAATCATTTGACATTAATCGTTATGCAATGTGATTATTAAAATTAAAATAAAAACCGCTACTACTCACTATAAATACATTTTTAAAAAGTTGATTATGGAATACTAATTATCCTAAAGTAATATAAATCAACTAAATTTTCATTTAATGCCGGTCAAAGTGTGTCAACAAAAATATAAGGACAAATGTATATGAGTTCCTATACGGGTACTAACCTTTTATTTTATTTTTTTCCCTTTTTTTTTTTTTGAAGACACACACGGGTACTAACCTAAGCTTATATTTTCGTTTTATCAAAAAAAAAAAAAAAAAGCTTATATTTTCGTTTTCTTATATAAAACCTAATAGCTTCTAAATTTCTATTAATAAATTATTTTTTATAAAATTCAAAACAATAACCTTTACGCATTTGGTATAAATTAAAATTCAAGTTATTTTGTGACAAATATTTTTTTTTGGATAAATTGTTAAATTAACAACCATTCTTTATTCCCCTCAAAAAAAAAAAATAATAAATAAATAAAAACCATTCTTTATAATTTTTTTTGTAAAGTTTATATAATTATAACCGTGCATGGCACGAGACTTAACCTAGTTAACAATATACATCTATCTATATTTATGGTTTAAAACATGTATTTAGAGGTCTAACTAACTTACAACAAACAAAAACATCAAGTACGCCTTTAGTGATATAATTATGAACGAACATGCCTCGGGATCATATCACAAGTAACTCGATCATAAACCTACCTCTATTAATCTTCTTAGAATTGATAGAGTATAAAACATATCTCTGGGGCCCTGGACCTCAATCATCAGTTTAAGTTTTTGGTTGAGTTAGTTAGTAGCTTAGTATAGATAAAAACAGCGGAATTGTGAATCAAAGTGAACATGCAACCACAAAATTCAAGCTAGGTTGTAGCTTAGTAAAGATAAAAACAGCGGAATTGTGTACACACATACATCTTACCAATGATCTCATCAACAAATTTTTATCTAATATAAGTTTGGATTTGCATGGTCATGAGAAAAAAATGTGGACCATAAAATGATAAAATAGAAATAGATTAAACCAATCTTTAGCGTGACATTCTAATCTACGGAAGTTAGCCATTAGAAGTCCAAGTTGCTTTTCCATTCGCTTTCCTTATCTTATTTCTCTACACGCCAACAAAAATATATATAATTGTCCATCTATTATATTTCTCCCACTTTTTTGGTATCTTTCTAAAATTAAAGAGTGTTTGTCTCAACGAAATTTCATTTTGCTATTTTTCTTATATTGTCTACAATTATTTCTTCCTTACAAAAACATAAAACTTGTATTTAAGTAGGTTTTTGGCATTTGGAGTTGCCATCGTCTTTGCTACCTTGTATACAACTACACTTGCCTCTCTGAGCTCTCTCCCTTGGTGATTGGTAATCTCATTCCCCTTTCTTTCATGCATGTTAATTAATTACTTTCTCTGTTTTACGTAGCTAATTTTTTTTTCCTAACTCATACTTTATATCACGTAACATATATATTAATAAACTTATTGTTATAGCCCGGCTCTAAATGATGAACAAGTGTCATTATGATTATGCCTTATTCCATCCATGTCGGTTTGAAAATTGGTTATATTAGTTATAAATATTAATGTATTGTACGGAGTAATAAATTACTTTTTTTTTTTTGGGTGTATAAATAACGTAAATAAACACTTGGTCATGGAAGAACGAAGTAAAGATATTACAGAGTATCTTTTTTTGTGATTCATTGTGCTTATGTCCTATGTGTATATATAACAGTTATAACCCTTTTAAGAACCACCATTTCACCAATAATACACAGTAAAAGGATGAAAACTATGATGTACAAAAAGCAACTTTGAAAAATAACATAAAGTATTACACGTACATAATTTAAGTCTCTTAATAATAAAATAAATTCATTAATAAATACTTGTAGGTTATTAATACGAGTAAATACATAGTACTCCGTATTTGTTTTTAATTAATTGTACGGCTTTCATTTTCGAATAGAAGTCTCATTTTTCTTTTGCACATATATGTAAGAAAGTCATAAAGGTGAACTGAAAAGGAAAAAAAGGGGGGGGGGATAGTGATATTTGGTTAAGTATAATTAAGACATAAAAATTAAGATAGAGATTAATTAAAAATAATAAATTTTTTTTATAAAAAAAAAAAAAAAAAAAAAAAAAAAAAAAAAAAAACAAAGTGAGATTTGACTGAATAAAAGTGAAATGGTAAAGACAAACATATAAAAATAAGTTACCTTAAATGATTAAAAGTTACCCTATTGTCCCTATAATGAATGAAAGTTAATAAAAGTTATTTAACCTTTATGAATAAATATTACCCTAAATTCAACTAAAGTAACCTCGATGTAAAGTAATTATACAAAAGTTTTTAAATGATACTCCGTAAATTGAAACGCTCCTTTAAAGACAAGAGTTTTAGATGAAATTAAACTTATGGTCTGTATATGGAGACGAGGAGAGTACGCAATTGGTGGTAAATTGATTTGCAGATTACAGATATGTGATATGTGGTGTTTTTAGTTCCTTGCTTCAGATGGATAACACAAAGGCCACAAATTGCTGATCGGTTAGTCTCAATCTCAACTAATTCCAACCCCTCAACGAACGGCATTTAGTAATTTTTGCTGGGCCTTGTTACCGAAAGCTGAATACATTTAAATCTAAGGGCCTACAATGACTTCTACCAGTCCATAAAAGGCCCATATTTTTTCTTCATCCTATAAAAAAATATTACCTTTGTTAAATGTTATGTACAATTTTGGGGTATTATTTGTAATTTGGGGTATTATTTGTAATATATAAAAGATTTCAAACTTGAACATAACATTTAACAGATGTAGTAAATAATAAGCTTTTACAGACTTACAAATTTCCTTCCCAGATGGTATTATGGTGCTGCATGTCATCATTTAAAACTAAAAGACTTGTTTTGAAACAAAGGTTTTTTATTTTTTTTATTTTTTTTGGCTCAAAAAACCATTTTTTATATAAATCTTTCATTTATTTTTATTCCAATTTTTTTATCCATTTTTTTTTTCAAATTCTAATCACACTTACTTTATTCTTTCTATGGTAATATATTACGGAGTATTTATTTTTTAATCCTCTATAACCCTAAATTATAAGACCCAATATTACATAGATCCCTGTTTGACTTGTCTTGAATTCCTTTTTAAGCCACTTTGGATTTGACTTGACTTGAATTCCTTTTTAAGCCACTACAACTTATGGAGTGCATAAGTACATTATAATGTTGTGTATGCCACTACGCTTGACATTTCTCCAACTTTTATGTTTTGTGCGTCAATGTCTCTAAGGAGCCTAGGCCATAACATATCTCATTCCTTCCAAGTCAACCCCTTATCAGTTCTTGGAATAACCATTCAACTAAAAATTCAAATGTATCCTCAAAACTTTAAGAATTAGTGGTCATTGATTGACACAAGAGTATTCTAAAAATTGTCATGAAGTTGCACTTGTGTCACCTTCCTCTATCTACAATTAAATACTTCATAAATAATAAAGATAAAATTGGTTCTAAATTGAATTTCTAGTCTATACAATAAATTCTACGTTCAATTAAACGACCACTAATTAAAGATTGAATTCCGACATTACTTCTGCCAATATAATATGTACTCCATACTATTTTTTAATTTTGAATTCCATCATTAATGTGCGTTTTCGGTCGAATTTTCCTTGCGTAATGAGATACATGCTCCTGCTTTTAATTTATCCAATTCCATGCTACTTTAATTGATTTGCGGTGCGTGTCATGCTTAATCAACTATATATAGATGTGAATGCTTAGCAAATTTGTAGAGATTTTAGTGCCAGTAGTTTGTTTGAGCATAAACTTTATAGATATTGATTGATATATAATCTAATATGGCATTTTTAATATTTAATTTTGTCAGAAATTGATGAAGTAAGCTGGGGTATAATAGAGTGTAGATATCTCTATATTATGGCAGGAAGCTTTAAGAAATGCATGGTGCTATGTTGTGGAAAACCACTTCCGGTAATTCTTCTTTTATCTTACTATACGGATTGAATTGGATCATTGAATCATCAGATTAGTAGAAAATACTTCCTCTTTTTATGTTTACTTGCAACACACTTTTTTACAATAGAAGTTTAGAAGATTCTCTCTTATTTTTTAAAAGCCAAAGATTCCAAACATGAAAATCACTGTGAAACGAAAGGAATACTCTGTAATTAAATTACTCCAGTAAACTTAGGGTTTGTTCTGATATGATTATTTTCAGTTCAAATCAGCTTCTAATTTCCTTCTCTTATAAAATATTCAGTTCAATTCAGTTAGGCTCAATTCAGCTAGGCTCAATTCAGTCAATGAAAAAAGGCACTTAGTGCATATTTCAATGAAGTCATAAATATTTAACGTGTATACTTTTAATGAAGGTATGAAATCACGGGAAATGATCATTTTACTAAGCTGAGTCACACTATAAACTATAAAGCAACTTAGAAAACAAGAATATCCTGTTAATATTAAAAGTTGATTATCTGGGATCCCTATAATCTAACCAATGCACAACTGCTTCGTCCAATAATTAGTGATAGCCTTGTTGTATGCATCAGATCAGAATGGTGACAATTGTATATTTCTATTGTCCTTTACTTCTAATCCCTTCGTTTTCTAATGACCTTTTCCTGACATATCTTTTAATTTCATACATTTAATTAAGGAGTAAAATTTATATATATATAAAAAATGATAATACAGTGATAGAGTTATGGGAAAGAGAATGTTGGAAAGCTTAATTATATTGATGTGATTCCATGAGTATATATAGTACATGAGTAAGCAATATAATACGACTAGATACATTAGAGTACTAGTCTAGTTACATTAGCTAAGAATAAGGGATATCTTTGACTATCAATCTAAAGAGTAAATCAAGGGATTGCTAACTATAAACAATATCAATAAATATGATTTGATCAAATCCTTTACACGCCCCCGCAAGATGGACGGCCAAAGGGAAAGTACAATCTTGTAAAATGAATGTTCTTCTTGATTGTTGATTGCCACTTCAAGATGTTGGCGGTTCTTCAATTGAGAGGTGTACGTACCAAATTGAGAGTTAAGTTTTTTTTTTTTTTTTTTTTTTAGATGGAGGAGTTGCATGAAGAAGTAAAAAAGATGTTTAATGGGTGTTTTTCACGGTTTTTAAACACATGAACCATTGATTGTAAATATTTAAAAATAAATTAAATAAAAATTTGCTAGCGTATGCTTGCAACAAATGGGAGGGAAAAAAAATATAGAGGTTCTGATCCTTCACCACCATTGAAGGCGAGATAGAAAATATTAATGGTGGTGATGGTGGTTTAGAACAGAATGTTATGTTTCTCCATAATGGTTTTGGAGAGAATTTCGTATATGGTAACACATGGTAGGTAAACTACGGGATATCGAAAAAGGTTTGTTTCTCCATGTAAGGGGTTTGGAGAAAAAAAATATATATATCAATGGCATCTCTTGGTATACGAAATACGGGGTGCCAAAAAGAGTTGAGTGAAAAATGTGATTTTGGTTTGAAGCTTTCCGAGAAGAAAGTTTGATATGGTCACCATCATTTGTCGGCGTCAACAAAAGGTTTTGATAGTGTAACCATGGTAGTAGCGGAAGCAAGAAAAGATGGATCAAAAGCTCATGATACCATGATAGAGTTATGGGAAAGAGAATGTTGGAAAGCTTAATTATATTGATGTGATTCCATGAGTATATATATAGTACATGAATAAGCAATATAATACGACTAGATACATTAGAGTACTTGTCTAGTTACATTGGCTAAGAATAAGGGATATCTTTGACTATCAATCTAAAGAGTAAATCAAGGGATTGCTAACTATAAACAATATCAATAAATATGATTTGATCAAATCCTTTACATACAGAATATATATTTAATCAGACGAATTTGATAAAATCTCACATACATACAAAGTAGTACATATGGGGCAAACATATATAAATACTTCTTTTTTAATTAATTTTTTTTTTTTTTTTATAGGACAGAGATCTTCAAAATTGATTAACAGTCTCTAAAAGAGATAATAAAGCAAATAAATAAAAACCGAGGGAATGTATTATACTCCATATATAAATGAGAATGCTACTCTGTATAATAATAGACCGGTTCCAATATTCCAAAAATACATGATTTGCCGGCTTAAACTTAGCATAACATAACCCTTCCTGGTAATAATTGGATGCATTTTGTCTAAACTTGTAATATTTTTGTCTCTGTCTCTTAAATAATTTGATTAGTAACGTAAAATTAAAGGGGGTTACGTAAATAGAAGGGGTCATAATAAGAGTAGTCAACGTTGTCTCCTGGCCCCCACCGCAAGGCCTTTAACCATAGTTTAATTAGTCAATAATATTCCTTATTAGTACATTGTTGACTCTTCCTCACCGATAAAGCCACTATTTATTTTTATGTTATTTTTATTTTATTTTTTTTAAATAAGCCACTATTTTTATTTTATAACAAAATAAAGCCACTATTAACTAACATGTCTTTCATACCATTTTCGTCTATAAAATAAAAATATAAGGACTAAATAAGTCAAAGACTAACTCAATTTAGCTTGGGTGATATACAATCCTAAATAATAGGAAAATTCATTATTTTTCATTTAAAACATCAAATAATTCCTATATAACAGGAATTGCATAGATTACCTCTATTTTATTTAGATTTCCGCCTTTATCTTGGCATCTACCAAACATGTACTCCAATATTTTTGCAAGCGTCTATACAAATGAAGTACATAGCTTCTGTTATATATTTGTAAATTTGCTTAGCCTTGGGCTTCTCGGTTCACTTTTAACACTTTCAATTTATTAATTTACATCTATTTTTAATGCGGTGGGAAAAGTTCTTTTGACTCATATATATAAGTGTAAATACAGTGTATAAAGCGCACTTTTATTTTAGGACTTATATTTTTATTTAACGAGTAGTATAGACTTATATGAAATTCTAAAATTTGAATTTAGAGAAATGAACTAATGATGTGCAACCTTTATAAGCACTAAATATCTAAATAGATTAGATATTTTAAAACGATACTCTGTATGAGTATACAATTTGAAAATTAATTATACTTGAATAAAAACACACCTAAGTTCAGTTCAGCTCAAATCAGTTCAGTTTAATAAATGTGAACATATCCTTATTTTTTTTTTTAATTTATATGCGTAACCTTTGTTCAAATATTTACCATTTTTGCTTGAATTTATAACAAGAGTGATGTGTATGTACTATCCTCTCTTAAATCCAGTCCTCGATGAACGATAGAATTTGCGGTTTCCAAAAGAAAAGGAAATTGGTGTATAAAACTACTCGTATAAGAACAATTTACTTTTTTTAAAAAAAAAAACCCAAAATAAAAATGAATAAAAAGTTGGTGGTCCTTGTCGAATTGCGTAACTTTCCACAATAGAAAACCACAAAACACATGGCACCTCATCAATTGTTAACACCCCAAAAAATATTTCACCAATATTTATTTCTTTTGACAGATCAAAGGAAGATTCATCATTTCACATCAATTTTATGTAAAATAAAAAAATATAATTAAGTTCCCTAATCCACATAGTTTGCAACCCCTTTTGGGATCATTAAACTTAATTACCCTTTAACCATAGTTAGTAGATACCCTTTTCAATTTTTATCATAAATTTCTCCTTATCATAAATTTCTCCCTATATATAGAATATAGATATCCACACTTTCTTACCAAAAAGTGTGGCCACCCCATTTTCTAACATTTTCTAACATACATCACCTTCATTTCATTTTTCTCTCTCCTTTAAAAAAACCTCTTTCGTTCTTATTTATCATCTTCTTCTCTCATCAATTTCACAATCAAATAAAAGGTATTTTCTCTTTTTTTTTCAAAATTTTTTCTTGGACTTTATTGTTTGTATTTATCAAAAATAGAAATAATTTACAGATAAATTCAATAATTGACTTTTTTATTATTTTCTTTTTTTTTAAAAGAAAGAGAAAATGGGAAGCAAATACGAGGAAGCCATTGCAGGACTGACGAAGCTTTTAAGGTAAAAAATTGCTAAATTTGACTCATTTTGATCGCAGTAATTTTATTTTAACCGTATACTATAAGAGGAGGACATTGGTCAAGTTATGAAATCGGGGCCCACATGACGGCCGTATTGCCCGTATTAGCCGTTGGTTTCGTTACCACCTAACCCACTCACCGTCTCTTAATTCCTTTTTACGTTGATTCACGATTATTTAATGAATAACTTAATTAAATCAAATATTATGATGATAAAATTAGGGGATTTTTTTTGTTAATTTTTCTATTTTTTTAGGTTAGAAATTGAAGGTGAGTTTGATCGAGTTATGCCATGAAATTTGTGTTTAATAAATAATAATATTCCTTTTTGTGAAAGGATTTTTGTTAAAGACTCATATATCCGTGAAAAAGGAAAAAAAAAAAAAAAAAAAAACACTCTTTGAGCCTTTGACCTAAAGTCTTTTGGATATGTAATCTATATATAATATGATCAAATTTCTAATTTGGGATTCATTTCGTAAAAAATAAGATGGTACAACTGTACAAGTAATAATTTTTTAGAACAGATGATTATATTAATTATTGATCCGATTAAGTATTTTAAATTGTAAATTAAAGGTAATAGGTTCATTTTTTTTTTTAAATTAAAAAAGTCAAATGAGTCAATTCAAGGTAGAGGAAATTATTTTCTTCAAAAAAAAAAAAAAAAAAAAAAGAAGAAGAAAAAAAAAAGTAGAGGAAATTATGAATATTATTTACAATAGCTGTACATATTTATATATAATCATTTGTTTGAAATAATTCATGAACCTTATCTTTTTGGATAAAAAGCACACGCACTTGATGGATTTAACAAAAATCATATGGAGTTTGTTTGTCTCATTGGTAGACTTTACCCTTACTACTTAGTATTTTCAAAGTTTTTATTTTTTTTTAATTCTTTAATATGAGATCAAATCGATTTCAAAATATTTTGGAATTGGGAGGGAAGATCCCTCACTCTCATTTTCAAAGTTATGATGTGGTTGAGTTAGATTTGTTGGATATAAATGAATAGATGAATTACCTTATTTTCTCTCTCAAAAAACCAAAGTCAGCTTAACTCTTAAAAATGGAGTTTGTAGTACTTTCTCTGTCCTAAATAAGTAATTTAAATTGTCTCAATAGATAAAGCATCATTTTTTATTTTATACTTTGTTATTGTATTTTCTTACAATAAAATATCATAAAGTAATCTCGTTAGATTTAGATCGATTATATTTATAATCTATCAAATCATAAATGACGTTAAAATTATTAATGGACCGAACGTGTACTTAATATAATACTTGTAAACATAAGTGATAAAGTGTTTTTTTTTTTTTTTTGGTTGGTTGGTAAAGAGAAGGGCCCTACGGATCGAAACCTTTTACAGGTTTTCCCGACTCGATTAGCAAGCTAGGTATCTTAGTAGTAAGGGGGAAAGTGTAAGGAAATTCGTACCCCTAAGTGGCTCTAATGAAATTTGATCCCATAATCTCACGATTATTAGATGCAAATCTTACCACTAGACCATACTATACTATGGATAAGGTGATTGTATTTTTTAAGAAAGGAAGTTAGTTAGTCTATAATAAATATTGGGTACAAATAACGAGATATCTGTTACATTGGAAACAGTGAGAAAGCAGGATTGGATGACGTAGCAGCCGCAAAAATAAAGCAGCTAACAGCCGAGTTGCAGAGCCAGAAGGCCGAAAATGGCGTAGCCAAGTCTGATTCTACGGAAGTTTTTGATCCGGTTGAGCGTCTTAAGACCGGTTTCCGCCACTTCAAAACCGAGAAATACGAGTACGTTGCATTTTTTTTTTGGGACCCTTTTTTGTTATTATTTTTCAGCTACTCCATTTATTTATGATGATAATATGTTGTTATTACTCTCTTAAATTGGAAATGAATTTATAGGTTATTTAGTTACTCCGCTTTAAATTGACTTTTAAAAGCACTGTACATGTTAATGTTATCAACTTATCATACATTAAAATTGAATTCGCTGTTATCTAAATACAAAGTATTTTGTACTTTATTTTTTTAGTACCGTGAACAAATGAAACGATCATACGGTGTTATGTAATACAGTACGTAGTACCCTACAATTCATAAAATATATAAATATGCACATATCAATTGTAACGTAATTTCCTTAAAATGTCATATTATTTATAATTTTGATGGTAGGTTTTACGGTTTGTGATTCAGAATTATGATTAAGCGATAATATTTGTATGGAGTATAATAAAGCTAAATCATTTTTTTTAAAAAAATGGAATAGTTTGTAGAATGTGAATTGATAAGAATTAATGGCTCACAAAATTTGGTAAGAATATGCTTTAGCATAATCGGACATTAATGATGAGAATACAGCCATTAGTACCCTTTTCATGTTGCAAGAATTTCTTACTTTTGAGCCCGTACTCTATGACCTTACAAGGACTAGATGATTGTACTTTAACCAGAGAATCAAGAATCTGGCACATTTGCAGCTCCCTAAAATAGGGCGTCATGAATTAATGTTATCTTGTATTTTTCTCATTTTTATTTAATGTCCAATGATCATTGGCACCGCTTGATTAATTTGGATTAATTTAATTAATTAAAATACAAGTAGATCTTAATTTGTACTTCTATTTGTTTTTTTAGTTAGTACATAATGTGAAGATTAAGTAGTAGTCCGTAATTAATTTAGCTAAACTTACTTTTTTGTTGTTTTCTTATTTCCTTCTTACCAGGAAGAATCCTGATAGGTACCGTGAACTTGCCAATGGTCAAAGTCCTAAGGTCAGATTTTTAATTAACAACAACAAAGCCTTGTTTATAATGTTTTATTGTGCATTGCTTTAGCAAATTCGAGGTACTAACGGTATGATACACTAATCTATTTATTACGTATTAATTTATGTGTTCGAAATAGCTATGTCAGTCTATGAGAAAATTTAAAGCTTAGTTCTATGAATATGTATACTTCGTATATTTGAAGACACTTTAAACAAGATTTAAGAATTAGATTGATTGTGTTTTCTCAAATATGCAAAGTAGTAGTTTTTTCAAAATTTATTTTTTACAAAAAGTTTTATAAATATGTATACTTCGTATATATGAAGACACTTTAAATATGATTTAAGATTTAGATTGACTATGTTTTCTCAAATATGCAAAGTAGTAGTTTTTTCAAAATTTGTTTTTTACAAAAATAAATTGATGCAACAATAACATTTAATTAAAGTATGTGGTTTATATTAGATGGTTTTTCTAAAACTTTAGATGGGAAACTTATCTTTTAATAAAGCCGATATGACTCAAATTACTATAAAATCGACATGATAGTTAGGATTGATTAATAAAGATGTGTGCGATAGGTTACTAAGTTAAAATAATCAATCCTCATTTAATTTACCTGGAAATTCTTATGTACTCTACATACGGTGCATGTATAATCCAATAACCCATAATTGAAGCACTTGTTAAATATATAATGAAAATACTCCCAATAAATGGGAAATAAATGAGTAATAGCCCCTAAATCTATGATGCCTTTTGCTGTCACAAGGATATGATACCACCCATAATTGCTTACCATGTGCTTCCACACTGTAAGAAGGCATCATGCCCTTATTAAAGTCAATGAGGTGAAGAAGTTACGCGTTATCCTTTCAATATTCTATTTGTGGGGAAATAAAATGTGATGTTTAATTTTATGTACACAAGTCTTAAAATTATTGGTTATAGAGTTTGTGAATGGTTGGATGATGATAAATCGATGGTTACTGGTCTATGGTACGATTTGGTATATATAACGAGTTTATACCATGGTATAAAATGTCATGGAGGTTAGTGTTCAAAATTTAATATCAAATTCCGTCAACATTAATGTCTTTTATAGTCTCTGTGTGGGGAGATGTGTTAATTAGGTATCATAAAAAGGGATTTTTATACGCTAATACTATAATCAAGAGTTAGTTGAAAATCTTAACCTTTAAGCAATATGGTTTAAATAAATCAACAGATGCTTCATATTTATCAGACTTTTCAGTCAAATAAAAATGCGTTGGATCTTCTGCCATTTTTTCTGTCAAAAAGAGCTACCTAATTAATTTTTTAACTATATAATCATGCACAACTGGTAGTTAAAATAGAAGTTTCAGATTCTTAATTCCAAAAAGATTGCATAATTAAATAAAGTAATTAATGAAATTTTTTTGTTGCACATGCAGTATTTGGTGTTTGCCTGCTCAGATTCTCGGGTTTGCCCCTCCCATATCTTTAATTTTCAGCCTGGGGAGGCCTTTTCTGTCAGAAATATTGCCAACATGGTCCCACCTTATGATAAGGTTATTTTTGTTACTTATGTACAAATATTAATATGGTCCAAAAATTATGGAGTATTATTTCTTATTATTTGTAACTTAGGATAATCCATTAATCCTGGTTAGTTATTATTGGTAAAGATCATATTTAACCTTGGAATTTCATTGGTTATTCATATTGCAGGAAAAATTTCCTGGCTCTGGAGCAGCTATTGAATATGCTGTTTTGCATCTCAAGGTAAAATTCTCCTAGTGGAAGTCCATAGTTGGTCGGAAGGAAAATCTTATTTTATACGAAGTACTCCCTCCGTTTCATAATGATGTTCCTGTTTCGTAAATCGATGCAAATTTTGACCCAACTTTGACCGCAAATATCTTTAATCTCACACTAGCAAAAATTATAAAAGTTAGATATTAATAATCTACTCACTAAGACGAATCAAACTAGATCCCACATGACTATATTTATTCTTATAGATTAAGAGAAATTTAGAAGATTCTCTCTTTCTTAAAAAAGTCAAAAAGTCAAAACAAGAACATCATTGTGGAACGGAGGGAGTATATGATAAGTAACTCATTTTCTTTTATTTGGTTTGTTAAGACAGAAGTTGTGAGAATTAATTTTATAAATAAATCGAAATTTTTAAGTTATAGTTGATTTCCGTTAAACATGTACTCTTTATAAAAAGTAGATATATACTTCATAAGCAATAATAGTTGGCATTTGAAGAGAGTTAAAGATTAAAGCTATTTCTTTTTTTCACAATATTCTTTAGTAAGGAGGAATTCAGTCAAAAAGAAATTACAAAAAAAGAATGTTAAAAAGTAAAAGGACTGTTCCTGATCAACAAAGATTTTGGCCAAAAAAGTAAAGGGAAAAAAGAAGTTTGATCTGGATTATTTACATCAGGTTATGTCCAATTCCAAAGAAGTTATGGGGTTAAAATTAAAAAGGGCTTAAAAATGTTTTTATTTTATAGGTAGAGAATATTGTGGTTGTTGGACACAGCTGCTGTGGAGGAATAAAGGGCCTCATGTCCATCCCTGATGATGGCAAAACTTCTTCGTAAGTACATATACTCACTCCGTTTCATTTTATATGACCCATTTATTACCTTTTTTTTTTTTTTTTTAAAGTTTTTCATATATGGAGTAATATAATACTTCGTATCTTTTAAAAATAGGGGTGGTCTCATATTGGCTTATTTTTTAAATCTCTGTACTTTTCACTTGCATAAAATCATGTGCATAAAGCAAGTAAATTGGGAATGAGGGTATAATTACTATTATTTACACATCATCTAAAAATCATGTTTTTTGTTAATTCTTCCATGTTATATGTGAACTACTCCGTATGATTATCTATTATTAAAGTTTCATTAGTAAAGTACAAGTTATTCTTCTCTTGGAATATGTATGCTCCTGATGATATGAATGTAATTGAAACGAGCATCTTATTTACTGTATCAAACTTGATAACTACTGTATGAAAACCTCTTCTGAATTTTAATATACCTTTTCAGAGAATAGTATTTTGAAAAGTTGTTCGAAGAACTGTCTTAGTTTTTAACTAAAATTCTTTGCTTCCTTTTAATTTAAATCTTTTGGTAATATTATTGGCTTTCTTGAGAACTATGTTGTACAACTTTACATGTATCAATCAAAATATAGAGTTACTACGTTGTTTTTTTTTTTTTTTTTTTTTTTTTTTTTTTTTTTTTTTTTTTTTTTTTTTGTTGTTGTTGTAAATCTAGATGTGATCAAAGGACAAGCCAGGTTATAGACTCGAGTATAGCCAAAATTAAACCTGTTTATGTTCAAACCCGTTAAAATTAAGTTAGTCCGAATAAAGTAACTCGAGTTCTCTAGGACTTGGTTAATTAATGAATGGGTGAACAAAGTTAAGAATGAACTAACATTGTTGTTTGGCTGTCTGTTTTGGTATGCCAGTGATTTCATTGAAAATTGGGTCCAGCTCGGCAATCTTGCTAAGTCCAAGGTGAAATCAGAGCTCAGCAGTGCAGAGTTTATTGAACAATGCAAACACTGTGAGAAGGTGAGTTTCCTTCCAATCGAACATCATCTAATCATTATTAGTCCTGAAATTAGCAAATTATGCACAGCTCTATAAACAATGCTCCTGTTATATATGATCCCAAGTGAAAGTACATTAAATTTAGTCCTGAAATTAAGCATCATACGACTTTTAAAGTAATTTTTAACGATCCCAAATGAACATGATTGTCACTTATAAGGGGTTGAAACAATATGACGACTAATTCTTGATACATATATGAACTGTGTAACTGTGTCATACCAATTAATGACAATCACTTATACTACGTATGATTCTTAAAATAAGCGTCACGTAACTTATTATATCAAGATGTTGTAAACACCATATTAATGACAATAGTTAATTGTAATTGCAGGAAGCTGTGAATGTCTCACTTGGGAACCTGTTGACATACCCATTTGTGAGGGAAGCAGTGGTGAAGAAAACTCTAGCTCTCAAGGGTGCACACTATGATTTTGTCAACGGTCGTTTTGAAATTTGGAACCTTGACTTTTCTATTTCACCTTCTACCATAGTATAAAAAAATTAAACGTACCAAATCAAAATGTTACCACTTTTTACATTTCTTCCTGTTTTTTCAAGGTGTCCCTTGTTATGTATTATGTGTATTGTGTAATTTATGCAAATATGCATACAAATGCAGCAATAATAAACATATTCTATCCTCACTTTTTTTTTTCCCATCTAAAATTCTTCTTGTATCTCTGTATTCTCAAATTAGTATGAAATACAGATCTTTATTTCTATCTATTACGGAGTACCACTTTATAGGTGATATTGTATTATATTATAGTGTCGTGGTGATTCATAAAAGGATATTAAGTGTTTAAAAATGAACAACCATTGTCATGGTAATGACCATAGAATATCCTCACAATCACATACAAGTTTATTACTAATCCCATGATTTATGATCGCTTATACGGTTATGGAAAATTTGTACAAACTTCAGATTTGGTTGGTGGGCTGAATATGCAGCCCATTACTTATTAGCTTTACAGGCCTTGCCTTAATCAATTTTGAACCACTGAGCCCAATGTCGATTATTTACTTTGTATTTCACTGAGTACCCGTTTCACACCCTTGACACTTTGATATGAATATGAAAATTTAAGCGCTTTTATTTGCGCTAAAATCATGGGAATTAATACAAGATAGCAGAGTCAGACACTTAAACACGTATTCATATTTGACAAGGATACCTAAATCCAAGGTATATAGATCCAAGCCTGTACAAATAGGCTCGGAACAACCCGGACCACCATCCATAGATTCATTTATCTGCCATACAAGTGTCACTTGTATAGCCAAATACAAAAACATGCACAAATCCAGAATTTCATCATCAAATATATAAATCTTGTATGACCATAAATATAGACAACAACAATACCACCCATTACTTTACACTGTCTACTGAAATTTTATCAATCAGAAAAATGGAAGCAATTCTTACCACCAAAATTCCTCTATCATTCTCTTCTTCCTCCTCTACCTCATCTAACACACCTTCACTTTCTCTCTCCTCACTCTCAACCCTTTCCAAAACCACCAAAAAATTGAGTAACACCCTTATTTTTAAGGGTACCCAACATTGTAATTACCCTTCTTCCCTTAAAATTTGTGCAATGTCACAAACTGCCCCTGCTTCTGTAGAACCCTCAACCATACCTACTGAGATGAAAGCTTGGATTTATGAAGATTATGGAGGTGTTGATGTCCTTAATTTTGGGTCTAATGTTAAAGTTCCTGAATTACAGGATGATCAAGTTTTAATTAAGGTTGCTGCTGCTGCTTTAAATCCTGTTGATTTTAAGAGAAGGCTTGGCAAGTTTAAGGCCTCTGATTCACCTCTTCCTGTAAGCCTATTTTCTTTCCTTAGCTCTGTTGTATTGTTGTTATTGTTGTTTGTAATTCCTCAATTCGGGTTTGTTTAATTTATTGTCGCGTTGCTAGTTTAAATTACATTATCAATGTGACTTGTCACTTACCTATATTATTGCTAGTTGTATATTGCCTTGTACTACCTAAAATATTGAATGTTGAGACTTACCTAGTAATGGGATAGTTACTAGATCTTTGTTGTTAGCTACTTGTGATATTTACATATAGTTATAGTCACTAGTTGTTAGTAATGTGTTTCTCTTCCGAGATTTTTAATCAAATTGGAACAATACAGAAAAGATTAACATGACACAAGTGCAAGGAAATCGAGGTATGATGCTCTGGTAAAGTAGTAAATGTTTTATTGTGGCTTTAAATTTGAACAAGTGTTAAATCTGGTTGATATGGTAATAAACTTTTACTGACTAATTACATTGTTTTTACCGAGGTGATATTAACTCTTTAGCAGGTTTAACTGTTGACACAAGGTTATACATGGAAGTTGCACATATTGAAAGCTACATAGAATTGGTTTGATCATTTTCGAACATTTCGAAATTGTCAAAGAAACTTATGCAATGAGTCAGTTTTTATGAACTTTCTTAAACACAGAATTGAACAACAATTCTTAAATTGTATAATGTCTCTGTTCTGTCATCATTGTATCTTTATTTGTCTCAGTTCAAGAAGCGCAAAGGCTCATTCTACGCAGTGTATGTCATGTAGTCATACAGTTAGGCAATGTTATCAAGCTCACATGTGTACATACTTGTGAGAAATATATTGATTAAATTCTCGATTCCTAAGGAGATATAGCAGTAGTAGATGGTAATATAAGCTGGAACCCTATGATTTGATGGCGATGAAATGCTAAGTACTAAAACCTTAGGGAGCGTTTGGTATAAATTCCGTAAACGGAATGGAAAGGATTTATATAAGTAAGGGAAAGGGTAATGATACACGTTACCTTCGATATATGTTTGGTATCTTTATAAAATGGAAACAAATTGAGGAGTTTATGATTGAGGAGGGAAACACATTTTGTTTTCACTAGTTGGATAAGGGTAACAATTTGGGTGGATTTTGTTACCCTTTGGAAACGGTATTTGTTACTTATAGCTCATACCAAACTAATAGAAACGGAAACACTTATTTGTTTACGTTTCCTATGTTACAAATTTTCATACCGAACACCCCCTTAATGTAATCGATGTGTAGCAATCGAGATTACTCTATACATTAAATGTCGTGCTTGGATTTTGCAACTAAAAAAGAATGGAAATTTTAGTGCAGACTGTCCCAGGCTATGATGTTGCTGGTGTGGTAGTAAAAGTTGGTAGTCAAGTGAAAGAATTCAAGGTAGGGGATGAAGTTTACGGAGACATCAGTGAGAAAGCACTTGATGGTCCCAAGCAATTTGGATCATTGGCAGAATATACAGCTGTGGAGGAAAAGTTGTTGGCTCTGAAGCCTAAAAATATTGACTTTGTACAAGCTGCTGGTCTCCCGTTAGCTGTAGAGACAGCCTATGAAGGTCTCGAAAGGGCTGGGATGTCTCCTGGAAAATCGGTTCTTGTTCTAGGTGGGGCAGGTGGTGTTGGATCTCTTGTAATCCAGGTATGTTACATCTATTACTCCGAGAATATACCCTAATGTCTAGTGTAGAATCTGTGTTGGATAAAGAGATGGTTTGATATTTCCTTTTTGGATTGATTTTGGGGCAGCTTGCGAAGCAAGTATTTGGTGCCTCTAAAGTTGCAGCCACTGCTAGCACCGGTAAAATCGAATTTTTGAAGAGTCTTGGTGTTGATCTTGCTATTGATTACACCAAGGAGAAGTTTGAGGACCTTCCAGAAAAGTTTGATGTTGTGTATGACGCAGTTGGTAAGTTTAAGCTTTAATTAGAACCTCTGTTATCTCTGCTGATAAAATTTTTGACAGGAAATTATCAGTTATGACGCCCTTAAATAAGCAACATTTACGATTAGTTTAATTATTACAGTATAAAGTTATCATCCCTGAGTAGAATTGATTAATTCCCACCGAGGATCTTGTAAATAAGTTCCCTGGCAACAAAAGTATATCATCATCTACTTAAGCGCTGAAATTTAATGTCAAAATCAGTCTTAACCAGCAACAGGATGTAGCCAAAAAAAAAAATGCTAAAATAGTTCAAATCAATTTTGATTTGTAAAATCTGAGTTTGAACATTAAAAAGGGAAGAAAAAGAAAATCAGTTCAGTAATTTTCAGGTATAGAGGACCTTATTCAAGGCCTGAATAATTGCAGTTAAGAATGATGCCGATTCTGCTTCTTTGTTTAAAAACATCCATAGATAAATGCTTAGAAACATTTCTCCATTGAAAAGGCTTCTTGTATGGGGTTTTTTTGTGATATCAGCTCTTATAACTTTTAGTATAATAAAATTATATCCATCCAAACTGCACCAGAACTGACACTTCCTTTTCCAAAGTAATGCAAAATAATGAACATCTTTTGCATCACTAGTCAGTTTTGTAGTTCCTTGAAATAGCCTTTCCCACTCATTTTGTTTCAACTTTCATGAACATCAGGTGAAGGTGAGAGGAATGTAAAAGCTGTGAAAGAAGGGGGAAGTGTGGTGGTCTTAACTGGTGCTGTTACACCACCAGGGTTCAGATTCGTGGTGACATCCAATGGAGAAGTACTGAAGAAGCTAAATCCATACCTCGAGAGTGGGAAGGTAAAGCCAATAGTTGATCCTAAGGGCCCCTTCACATTTGACAAGGTTGTTGAAGCCTTCACTTACCTTGAAACTAATCGCGCTACTGGAAAAGTAGTCATCCATCCCATTCCCTGAGTTCAAAGTTTCAAGTTCTAACAGTATGATCTGTATCTAGATTCAGTAGTGCTCAGGTGGATCTTGTTGAAATTTGTGATCAGGGAAACATGTTACTATAACTATGAGGAATGAGTGTCAATCTCATCTTGGGGTTCGGTTTGGTCATATTCATATGCGAATTCTTGGTGTTTAAATTTTGTTGCTTCATCTTTGCCTTCAGCTCTTTCCAATTAATGTTCTTGGGTGTGTACAGTTATTCAGATGGTATACTTCAAGAAGAGAGGGGGGAAGGGTGAATTGTAGTATGTTCTCTATCGCCTACTTTTCGCAAAATATAAAACTGAAAACTTAAACGAACCTAAAAGGTGCATAGTAGATTTTACGAGGCCAAACCAGAAGTAAAGCAAACTGTTACTTAAGAGATGTAAATGTATAGTACATTCAAGTTAGACGACAAAGCCAAAAAATGTGCATACATGAAAAGGCAATCAAAGTTCTTTCTATACAAAATAAACGATGAGATCAAATTACCTGAGGATCAAAAACTCAAATGGCTTGGCTTCTATTCCTCATCCTCGTCCGTGTCATGCCACATGACAGGTCCTTCCCAATCAATTTGAGAAACAACTGATCCATTTCCAGACCCATCAACAGATGCCATGATATAAGCACCATAAAACTCAATTTTACAAGTTAAAGAGCTCCTTGGAAGCCTGAACAATCTCCTACAGAACATATATTCGGTCCAAAGTTTATAACTTCCGCCCTTATCATAGTCATCATAGTTGGCATCACTAGAAATGTAAAGCGTTTCCAAAACATTTGCATTACTTAGAATATATTTTACCAACTTGATATCATTGTCTTCCCCTTTAAGTTTAACCTCTGATATATCTATTTTCTTGAGCCTACTTAACAAATGGGTAGATATTGGAGCATCCCAAATCACATGTTCCTCAGAAACAATCAAGCTAAGATGCGTGAGATTATGAAAGTCGAACCATACATTCGCATCTATAGCATTAAGGCTATTGAATAGAGCAAGATTATCCACTAAATGAATGGACTTAACACTCGAAATCCCACGAAGAAACTCCGGTAGAAGAGTAAGATCAGTTCCATCCTCAAAAATCTGAGTCCAAAACCCAATAGTTGCCTTTTGTAACACTCTTGGTTTACTAACAAAACTATATAATGCAACGCAACGGTTAATCTCAATGTCCTCCAACAATGGTGCATCAATCACAAATTTGGTAGCACGCGATGATCCATTCATTAGGATAGTCAATGACTTGAGATTGTGAGCTGATATCTCTATTGTTTCATCCTCCATCAACTCAAATGCAACTAACAAACTCTCTAACAACGGGCAAGACTTAAACAATGTTTTCAAAACCCGAGGATCGAAACGAAGGCGCATAACAATCTTGTTCAAATTAGAAAGATTAATATCACCAATTGGCAATTTACAGTAAAGATTTCCCAATAATTCAAGTTGTACAAGTGATTGGGTTTCAAAAATAATAGGCGGTAAAGTAATAAAATGGCCAGTAAATCCAAAGTCGAAGCATACCTTGAAATTTACTGGATTTCGGGCGCAAATAAGAGGGACCCATGAATCCAGAAGAGTGGAGCAAAGAAGAAACTCATTGTTGGTTAAAGGAGAATGACGGAAGGAAAGATTGAAGGTGTGAATATGAGGGGAGGTGAGTTGGTTGAGAATGTGGTTGGTGTTGGTGAAAAAATGGGGGAATTTGAAGTATGGGGGGCGGCAACCGTCGAAGAAGAGGTGGGTGCGGTGGGTCCAAAGGCGGAGCCAACGGCGGGATAAGGTGGAAGTGGCGGCGGCGGAGTTGAGGGGGAGGAGAGAGAGGATTTCGACCAAAAGGGTGTCTGGGAGTGAGCTTAATCTGTCTATTTCTGAAGGATTATGGTTCAATTTTGATCTCTGTTTTTTTGGGGAATTGGAATTTGAGAGAGTTTCTGCCATTTTTGTGGGGATGATGCTTTAGGTTTAGGTTTTGGGTTTAATTAGAGGAGACTTCATTCATGGAGTTAAACGCAAATTCTATGATACTCCTGGACTATAGTGCGCAGATTTATAAAATTTATGTTATTTTAATAGGAATTTCTTGTTATTTCAATTTATATACTACTTATTTTAAAATAAGTTTATGTTATTTCAATTTTTCCGTCGGAATTAAGCTGTTTTCTAGTAGTGGGCACCATAAAAAAAAAGACATGGCCGCAAACACAAGTAGCAAAACAAAATAACACACACGTCATCAAAAGCTAAGTAATCACCACATATTAGAATATAGAGTATAATAATATAATAATTAACATTAATAGATCAATTAAACAATGTAATTCGAAACTACATTACACATTGTACTCTGAAAATAACCTTTAACAACTCAACCTCGAATAATAATTCTCAACCTTTTGATCTCATATATCGATCAAATAATTATTCATAAACAATCTCAACAATGACACATGTTCCCAAATAACATAATAATTTGATTCATAAGTATCTCAACTCTTAGGAAAATAATACTAATAACCCAAATATAATCAAATCTCAACCCAAAAATAACACTCTGCATTAACAACCCTAAAACCTTAATAAAACAATACTCCCTATAACAACAACATTAAAAACCCTAGCAATAACACAATCAATCAATGCGACAATTAAATCATATAATACCACACACTAATCTAATACAAATAAATCATGATTATATATAATTCACAAATTATAAAATTTACACATAACAATACGGAGTACAATTAATACTAACAATTTATAATTAAACAAATCAAAAAAAATTAATTAAGGTAGTGTGATTACCTTTAAACGAATCACAATATATATAAAAGGGACGAAATAGCTCGGCAACAACACTATTCAAGGCCGTCAATCAACATTTAGACCAATGTGATGTTGGGGATTATAGAATAAACTGTAGGAAGGATCTTTGACTAAAGATATCTTGTATTAGGAAGATATATATTTACAATAATAGAAGATTATATAAGATATGCATAATCATAGGCATGATCAGAGGCATGATATCCTTTAGCATTTTAGCTTATTTCGGCACATGTATAGCAATGAGATAATATCAAGATACTCTCTTGATATTATCTCTAATATGCCCCCGCAAGTCGGACGACGGGTCGGAAAGGCCGATCTTGGTTAACAAAATATCATATCGTGGTCTTGATAACGGTTTGGTGAGAAAATCAGCTAGTTGATCACCTGTAGGAACATGCACAACTCGTAGGGCTCCTTTTTGAACTTGTTCTCGTATGAAGTAGTAATCAATAGCTAAATGTTTCATCTTAGAGTGAAAAACTGGATTGGCACTAAGATATGTGGCACTGAGATTGTCGCAATAAATTACCGGAGTGTGGAACAAACGAACACCCAATTCAGTTAAAAGATTTTGAATCCACATGAGCTCAGTAGAAGTTGAAGCTACGGACCTGTACTCTGCTTCTGTGGATGATTTTGCCAATGATTTTTGCTTTTTCGAGGTCCAAGTGATAGGAGTTCGTCCAAGAAAGACAACATGACCCATGGTGGAGAGGTAGTCATTGCGATCACCTGCCCAATCCGTATCGGAGAAGGCATGTAATATGGGTGGTGAGTCTCAATAAATATTGATACCCTTATCAAGAGTACCATTGAGGTACCGCAAAAGCCTCTTAAGGGCAGACCAATGATCAGAATGTGGACTATGCATGAATTGTGAGAGCTTGTTTACCGCATAAGCAACATCGGGTCGAGTAAGAGTAAGATATTGAAGGCTTTCTACCGCTGCGCGATAGTCTTTGGGTTCCTCCAAAGGAGTACCTGAATTGGCAGTCAATTGTTGTGTAACAATCAAAGGTGTAGGCACAGGCTTAGTATCAAGCATACCCATACGATCTAGAAGATCGATGATATACTTGCGTTGATTAAGGAACAAGCCATGAGGAGTAGGCATGACTTCTACCCCGAGAAAATAAGAGAGTTCACCCAAGTCCTTTAATGAGAACCGGTTTGCAAAATGCTTAATGAACCCATCGAGATGACTGGTACTTGGTCCAGTGACAATAATATCATCAACATACACAATGAGGTAAATAGGGGTAGTAGTGGGATGTAGAATAAAAAGTGATGCATCGGAAACACATCTTTTAAATCCTTTCCCAATTAAAAAATTTGTGAGCTCAGTGTACCAAGCCCTTGGAGCCTGTTTTAGACCATAAATGGCCTTCTTGAGTTTGCAGACATGAGTAGGGAATTGTGCATCAATAAAGCCCGGAGGTTGAGACATGTAAACTTCCTCATGTAATGTCCCCTGCAGAAAAGCATTGTTAATGTCAAGTTGACGAAGATGCCAATTTTGAGTGACAGCTAAGCTCAATAGTGTGCGAATGGTAGCTGGTTTGACCACGGGGCTAAAAGTCTCTGAATAATCAATACCCGGACGTTGTTGAAATCCTTTTGCTACTAAACGAGCTTTATAACGCTCAATGGACCCATCTTTGTTGTATTTTATTCGAAAAACCCATTTGCATTTCACAATATTACGAACTGTAGCGGATGAAGTTAAATCCCATGTACTAAGCTTGTGTAAGGAGGCAAGTTCTTCTTCCATGGCTTTTCTCCAAAGAGGATCTTTAAGAGCTTGTTTAACAGAGGTGGGAGTCACTGGTTTGGAGGCTACAGTAGCAGTGTTAGCATATTTTGGGTTAGGTTTGACTATATTATTTTTGGATCTTGTGACAATCCCAGGAGTTGGATTTGTGTGTGATTGCTCAATCTGTGGGTTTGTAGGATGAGAAGTATATTGGGATGTGTTAAGTGGAAGTGGTGAAGGATTAGTGGGCCTAGGGGGGTTTGACATATGGGCTTGTTGCAAAGGAGAAGAAGGTCTTAAAGGGGAAGTGGATTGATCAGGTTGTAAAGGAGGAGATTGTGGGCTTTGGTTAAGTGAATCATGTTGGTGGGCCGTGTGTAAGGGAGGGGAGTTTGGTGAGTGAGCATCATGTAATGGGGAGGAAGGAGTTGAATTTGTGCATACATCATGAGATACAAGTTTTTGGGCAGAAGCATTTAAAGAGAGGGGAGTACGAGAGTTGTTTAAGATAGGGATAGATGAGATTGGGCCTGGGGAATCCGGTTGATCATGAGTGGATCTTTGGACTGGGTTGTCTAAGATTGGCAAGGTAACTGAACACCAAGAGTCAAGATTTGGAATTGGTGGTGAAGCGTCCGTTTTGAGGAGAGTAGAATAGGGAAATTCGGTTTCAACAAACCGAACATGTCTAGATACATAAACACGATTTGTGGTAGGATCTAGACAATAGTAGGCACTTTGAGTTTTTGAATAACCAATGAAGATACAAGGCTTCGATTTCGGATCTAATTTGTGCGAGGTGTAAGGCCTAAGCCAAGGATAACATAAACACCCAAAACTCCTTAATTTTAAATAATTAGGAGGAGACCCGAATAAACAATGATAAGGTGATTTGTGTGATAAGGTGGGTGTGGGAAGCCTGTTTATCAGATATGAGGCAGTAGAGAATGCATAAGACCAAAAGGTAATAGGTAATTCGGCATGAGATAGAAGAGCGAGACCAGTTTCGACAATGTGTTTATGGTGTCGTTCGGCAAAACCATTGTGTTCGGGAGTATGAGGAGGGACGTAAGATGTGATACACCATCAATGGTTAGAAAGGAGGCTAAAGTTTTATACTCACCACCATTGTCGGAATACAAGACTTTGATTGATTTCTCAAAAAACTTTTCAACAAGAGCTTTGAAGCGAATAAATACTGCTTTGGTATCAGATTTATTTTTAAGGGGATAAAACCAAATATATTTGGTAAAGTGGTCGACAAAGATGACATAGTATTTTAAACCGTCAAGAGAGTGAACTGGGGATGTCCAAAGGTCAGTATAAACTATATCAAGAGGAGCATGAGAAATCAAAGTAGAGTGATTAAATGGGAGTTTATGATTTTTATTGCATTGACAAGCATTACAATTAAAAGACAGGGAACTAGTAACATCAAGATTAAATTCCGAAACAATATTTTTGAAGATAGCAAGAGAAGGATGACCAAGATGGTGATGCCAATTTATTGTGGGTGCTTTAACAGTAGATAAGGCTAAAATAGATGAAGGTGATGGCAATTCATAAACCCCTTGCTTAGTTGGACCCTTAATAAGATGTGCTCCCGTGAGACTATCTTTGATTAGAAAGGAATCGGATGACAACTCAATAACAAGATTATTGTCGGTACATAGTTGAGATATAGAAATAATAATGTTACGAGTCATAGTGGGTGCACACAAGACATTCATTAAATGAATAGATTTAGAAGAAGAAGTAGGGAGAGTAAGCGAACCGGTATGAGTGATGGGGACACCGGTGCCGTTACCAATTACAATTTCTTCGGATCCATGATAGGGATGTTGAAGAGCTAAGTTGGACATGTGGTGAGTAACATGATGAGTGGCGCCGGTATCAAGGAGCCAAGAGGTGGGAAGTGTAGTACTTCTTGCTGCGGTAGCGTGAACCCGAGGTGCTGACAGTGATTTGTTGGAAGGATGGGTGGTGGATTTGTTTATGGAAAATTGTTGTTGAAAGGTTGTGCAATATTGTAAAGTGTGGTTATATGTATGACACCATTGACATCTCACTCGATGCCCTTGCAAGTTGGTGAGTGTTGAGTTGGAAGCCATGGTAGGATTTGTAACTTAAGAAGAAAAAAAAAAGTGTTTAGATCTTTTCCTGCTCTGATACCATGTAGGAAGGAATAATGTTGTATATATTCATTTACTTTACAAAAGGCACAAAGATACATTTATATACTAAAAGTATTTCGTAAAGTTTAGCAGAGCTAACTAAGTAAGCTAATAAAATAATATCTTTGACTAAAGATATTTTGTATTAGGAAGATATATATTTACAATAATAGAAGATTATATAAGATATGCATAATCATAGGCATGATCAGAGGCATGATATCCTTTAGCATTTTAGCTTATTTCGGCACATGTATAGCAATGAGATAATATCAAAATACTCTCTTGATATTATCTCTAATATAAACCAAGAAACATTATATAAAAAAATTTCAAATTTGGGTTTACTGATCTGATTTATGAAACTAGCGCATAAGATAAATACTCTAGGGTTAATAAAATTAGCGTCTGCCGTTTGTTTTAATAAAATAATAATGTAGGGTTAAAGGATATAAATAGTTTATCATAAAAATATTCTAACCAACATAAGATATATATTTTAGATTTCATCAAATAAGATAAGAAAATTAAATTTTAAAGTATACAACTATAATTTTATAATCTGTAAAATTATAAAATACATGAATATTACAGAAGACCGGACCGATTAAGTTAGGATCGAACCCGGACAGACCGAAAGAATCGGTCCAAAACCTTTGGACCGGACCGCTTTAGACCGATTTAAGAATTTTTTTTAAAAAGAATACTAAATTTTTAATAAAATTAAGGAAAACACAAAAAAAAGTATTGGAAAAACTATATTGTAACGTCATTTTTACGTCTTTTTTTGTATGTTTAGTGCAAAAAATTTATAAAGTTAAAGTTTACTAAGCTTATTAAGGATAATTTTAACCATTATTTAAGGTTTCACACATATTTTTAATAAAAAAATCGGTCCGGTCCAAAACCCTATAACCGGAAAAATGAATTTCAAGACCCGAAGACCGGACCGGGGTGGTCCAGTCCATTTTTTCGGTCTTGACCGATTTATGAACACCCCTATTAGAGAGTAATTAGAAGAGATTAGAGGTTAATTAGTGATACTAGGTTTCTTTGAACAAAAATTTTTTAACTTCGGGTTTTTTTTTTAACAATAAAGCTTTTAAAAGGTTTTTTTTTTCGCAAAATGATGCATTTAAAAGGTTTTTTTTTTTTACAAATTTGCCTATATTTGCATGTTTTTTTTTTCCAATATTGATCCTTTCGTTGTACTCCAGATTTATAAAACTCATGTTATTTTGATGTGAACCACTTATTATTTCAATTTATATATGTGTTATTTTTTAAATAAGTACATGTTATTTTAACAAATGCATGTTTTTTTTTATATATATATATACATGATGTTAAAGTACGTAAATAATTGAATCACATATTATTTTAGAAAAATAACACAAGGTTTAAAGCAAAATAACATAAAACTTGGGCATAATAACTCAAGTATATTGGGTATAGAGTAGTGGAGTACCATGATCCAGGAGTATATAATACTAATTGAAGTTAAATGGTTGTAGGGGAGGTCCTAAAATGCACACATCTACGAAGTATTAAGTACTCCGTATTACTAAATTAAAACATTGCTGACATAATCAAACCTTAAATTATTGCACGTGTCATTCTAACATTAAAAATAATTCCTTCATTTTCTATGAAAAATGTCATCTTTATTTTATTTATTTATTTTTTTTTTTCATTTTAAACCTATACTATACATTTTACTAATAAAAAAAAATTACCACTCTTTTTTACACAAATGATAAAACTTTATTTTATTTATAATAATTAAAATTAATAAAAACGTGCAACGCACGAGTCTAATCTAGTAAATTTACATTTCGTGCTTCATTCAATTCAAATTTCAAATTTTAGTGACCCTAACCTACTTACCAGAAGGGGTGTGCATAAATAGACCTGGATTGGAATCGGATTATAATAAATTGAAACGGATAGGACTGGAATTTTGTATGATCTAATGTAAGTATGAAACTTGGGGGGGGGGGGGGGGGCTATGTTTCACTCTTTTTTTTTTTTTAGACAGTGGTGAAAATGAGTTACAAGAAACTTAATTACCCACTACATCTGGAATATATTTCCAGTTCGTGGGTATGTATACGACACTAGCAGACTTACAATAGTGAGACGCAAGTTCATGACTTTGACTCAAAGACGTTACACTAAAAATACAAGAACCATAACTAACATTCAAAGCAAACTTTTTTAGGTCGGGTGGGGATCAGCTATATGGGGGGGGGGGGGGGGGTCAACATTCTTCCTCTTCTTGCCAATATGGGACCTGCAATAAGAAAACAAATTAGTAGAGATGGTAACACTACTCGGGATTGTCCTTCTTCTCTGTCCCTCCTTCCAATGTCGAGGAGCCTTCTTTCTAGCTGATTGCGACTCATCCTCCTTGAATTGCCCTTGGAATTGCATTGGAAATGGAGATTGTTGGAGCTTGTAGTAGATATACTAGACGAGACAGTAGTGACTTCCATAGAAGAGTGGACCTCTTCCTTTCGCTCAACGTCACTTAAAAATCCGTTTGGGGAATCTGCAGAACACTTCCCCTTTGTCCCATCTATAACCTCTTGTGTCTCTTCTTGGCTTCCCGTGCCTTTTTCAAAGCTCGAAATTGAGTTGGCTCGTTCTTCTACCGGAGGCTTCATTGCCTTTACCACTAGGTAAGAACCTGACCTTGGGTCGAAATAATGAATGGATTTCCCATGAGCTAACAATTCGTAATCCTTATTGGAGGCTGAGATAATGGAGCCCCGCCTCTGTCGGTTCCGAAACCGATATTTGGGCTCCGCAAGATCGGCAACATTGCCATGATTTGGATGGTCGTGACAGTGAGAGCTCATAGAGGAGGCCCTCAACTTGTCACAACAATGAATATCAGATTCTTCTGGCGGATGAACATGCTGCTCCAAGCTAGCAGCATCTGTAGTACGGTTCACTTGCTTACTTCTTGTATGTTCTTTCCCACTTACTTCGTCGCCATCTCCTTTAACCTTACCCCTCAATTCTTCCACGTGACCTTTCAAGGGAGGTAATCCAACACCTAAACCAATTGGAGAACCAGAATCTCCACTCAATGAGGCAAGAGTAGAAGAAGAGTTCCCCTGAAACGAGGATTTGACTCTTTTTCCATTGTTACTCTCCGACCCACATCGTTCTCTTGCCTTTCTTTTTCCATTTGGCTTGAAACTTAATAACTCCTTCATGACTTCATTCTCCCTTAAAATATCTGGATTTTTGGGATCACTCCTTGCTGCACACCTCAAATCTTTCATGGCCTCCTCGAACATATTCATCCCCTTCCAACATAGAGCTCTTTTATATAGCGCTTTAACAGTATTTGGATCAAATTCCAAACAAGCTAAGGGAACATATATCCTTTGCAGGGGCAAACAAATTAACTTTAATTAAGCATAGGGAAAGGTTGAGATTTAGGGAACTAGCAAGTTCACAAAATATCCATTCTCCGTCCTACTTAACTCAGCAAAACATAACATTTTTGTGGCTCTAACATAGTAAAGCAAAGATTTATCAAACAAAATTTCCTTAAACAACTAGTTACCCTCCTCCTTCAACTTCATACACACTAGAAGAATATCTTTAAGCCTCTCAAATTTCATAATAAGGTTCATCACATCATTTACCTCTTCTTCATCCCTAACCTTTTCTAGATGAAACCAGCAGGTAAGCACGGCTTGGACACTAGCCGAAAACCCCCAGACCTAAGAGAAAAGAACTCCAACTACAAGAAACTAAAAGACTAAGGAAAGAACAGGGGAAAGGAAAAGAGACTAGTAAAAAGAAAGATGAGAATTAAATTACCTCCGAAAAAACCGCTGAAGGTGGGGGTAGCTCCGGGAGATCGTGAGGTATGCTCGCCGGCAACCCCTAGGCTCGAGGTGGCCGCCGGCGAGCTGGATTTAATGGCGAACTAAATTTATGAGTAGTAGTTGTTGGTTGGTGGTAGGTGGGAGCATTTTTATTATTATATTCGGTTTATGTTCTTTCCATTTCAACTTTATGTTTCACTCTTGGAACCGGCGAACCGCATGTTAAGTTTCTACTAGTATTTGATGTCATAATTTAACAGCTACCTACCAACATTGACACTTTTGTTAGGATGTAGATCGTGTTCCTATTAGGGAACACCTTTTGTTATGATCCGACTCTCATGGGAAGACCGAGTTTTTAACAAATGTTAGGGTTTTTTTTTGTGCGAAAGAGAGACAATGCCTCGAGAAAGAAAAACAAAAATAACAAAACTAAGACAGAACAAGCCGTGGCAAAGCCACCCCTACAACATCATCAGTTTTTGACAAATTTTAGCAATCTACGAGGAGTTTGTTGTTGATTCGTTTTGCATTCGATCATAAAAAAGGATTATATGTCAGTTAGCACATAGAATTTCATAACAATTGGTTTGAATTATGCAAAAGTTCCATGTGCTCAAATCGAAAATATGAATTCTATGTATAAGGAGAGAGTTAATCAACATAGAAATCCTAAAATTTTTGGCGATTTAAATCAGACTAGATCAATTGTTCTTAATCTCATTCGTTTATTATCATATATTATAAATTTCGTATTTAATACATATTGAGGCAAATCTAATAAGATTTCGTTTGATAATATTTTATCTTATATGATGGACAATAAAGGCGAAAGTTTAGTCAAGTCAAGCAATCAAATAGACTAAACCATAAATATTCAGATCTGAACATCTTATTTTAGATGAAGAGAACAAAGCCTTGGTAAAGATCATGACACACAGGACAATGGCAAGTTGTTTATCCACTTCCATGGTAGCTTTGACATCCATGATCGACTTGCATAATTGCATTCGTGGTTGATAAAAAGCTTAAGCATTATTTGAAGTCGTGTTAGATATATACTTGAACAAATCTTTGTGTATGAATTTTAATTTGACATCCATTGTGTAACTTAGATTTACCATGCGCACGAGGTCAATTATTTTTGTGGAATATTACGGGGTTTAGGAAAATTACACTTGCAATTAATACAATATTTTAGGTATGGAATGAATAAGCAAGCGGAATAATGCTAACATATAAACTATTTATAACTCAATACAAGGTGGTGGTTGTTATGCACAAGGGCGAGGGTGAGAATCGATCTCAAGATCTCCTGGAATCGAGAAGGAAGTCCTGACCACTACACCTATCCCTCACTCTCTCAATACAATGTTTGTCAGTAGCTCCATGATTGATAGACTAAATATTCATAGAGATTCACTCCCTATTTAAAGATTATGGAAATTAATATTTGTCACATTTATTGAGAAATTAAAACAAATCATGCATGGAGTAATTGATTGCATAGTTATAAAGTGATTAAAGTCTATTGTGTTTCATCCAATTCACCATTTGGGCTAATCCTGATTCGGGATCAGTTCTGAATGGTTAGGTTTCAATCCCCTCTCAATTGTTGTTGCAGGGGATCAAACACGAGTCCTCCCTACCAAATGTAGTCCCAATCACCACTACACCAACAACCAATTGGTAGATTATCTTGATTATTTTTTTTGTTCTATAATAACTCAAGTTTATTTCCTTTTCGTGAAAAATAATAATATCAAAACCTCTAGTTCATTAATGAAGTATTACTCCCTCCGTGTTTTTTTAAGTGTTACAGTTTGATCGGCACATAGTTTTAGACAATATAATTGACTTAAATAAAATAAGAGGTAAGTGGGATAGTTGGAGTATTAAAAAATTGTAAAAGAAAGATAGTGGGGTTATTAGTTTATTGAAAAGTAATGAATGTGAGAGGAGAGATATAATAAAAAAAAGTAGTGGTGGGTTTGGGTGGGGACCATGAGATGAGAGAGATATAATATTTTAATGTAGTTTTTTGCCAAAAAAAGAGAAAGTGTAACATTTAATAAAGCACGGGCGGATTTGGTAAGTGTGACACTTAAAAAACACGGAGGGAGTAGGCGTTTCATATTATGTGCAACGATTAAACATTTTTCCTCTATACTTTATGTCAAATCATTGCCAATAATATAAAACGGAGATAGTATTTATGATGCATTAGGTGTTCCTTTGTAATTACTACCCTTAAATTTGGCATTACATTATTTCTGATGCATTAGGCGGGAAGGACGCACCTCTAGTGTACCAGTTATTGTGCCCACGGTAAACGTTGAGTAGCCAAGTGCGGAGCTGATAACCGTCACGGTCTGGGAGTTTAGGCTTTGAAACGTGCGACACACTCTAACCTTTTGGCGGCAAGAACGACACGCTAGCCTTGAGCGGAAGAGGGGCTTGTGAGCACAAAGCAACACAAGTGAGCAATTAATATCAGGAGCACTCACGTCTATTTGGGCGACGGAGTGCAGGTGATCAGGGCGTGTGACGATCAATACTTCAAGGCGGGCACAAGCGGGTCCGAACCACGAGTTCTTAATGCATTAAGTTGTGTTGGAGGGGGTTTTCCAAAAAAAAAAAGTTGGGTTTTCTTCCTAATTACTGCCCTTAAACAAGGGCGATTCAGGAATAGAAAAAAAATTCATCCGATGGGCCACGACTTTACTCTCTTTTAAAGTCTCCTTGTATACTTGTATTTATAGCTGAACTAGCCCAACACACTGCGGTTGACGGCTACCTTTCAAGATCTCAACTTTGCGCTTCATTCTTCATCGTTTTTCACAATTTCCAGGTGATTTCCGAATTTCTCAATACATTCATCATTATGTACAATAATTTTCAGTCATCTATATTGCTTTTTTTTTTTTTTTTTTTTTTTTTTTTTTCCTTTTATTTAATTGTTAATTGATTCGAATTTTGCATGTTCAGGGTTTTGTTTTGTCCAACTTTTATCTAGGAATTATCGAGATTTTTCTTCTGTATAATATTTTGGTTAAATTAAATTATTTTGGAATAACATGCTTTAGATTTCGTTGTATTTTTTTTCTAAATTTCCGATCTTTTATGCATAATCTTGGTTAGAAAATAACGGCTAAGGGTTTATGTATTTACTTGTGATTGAATTTAGGCTTTATTAACCTATTACGAATAGGATCTACAGTTTGATTGATATTCTTTAATTTGTATTATATGTATTTCTGAGAAATTATATGAATTTTAATTGTAAAATCAATTAGAATTTTGTGTTTGTTTAAATTGTAAAACTCATTGTAGACTTTATCTGATTTTGGAGCTTTTCTACTTGTATTCAAACTGTGTGAAAATACGGGCTTATGTTTTCGGCGTATGCTATTGCTAGCAATGTCAGCATGTAAATCTCTCCCTATCAATGCCGGAGGTTTAAGGAGGTGTTTTCTGTGATTGTTGCATCGTTTGACTTGAAGTTTTCGTTGTCGTTTTTTATACATTGTAGGTGTCTATTTAATGGCTGAATCAAAGCAAGAAATGAGGAAACCGGTTTTCACCAAAGTTAATGAGCTACGACCTGGTACTTTTGGCCACAACCTCACTGTCAAGGTTGTTGATTCGAAATTGGTTATGCAGAGGGGCAGGTCTGATGGACCTCAAGTACGCCAAATGAAAATTGCTGAATGTTTGGTCGGAGATGAGACTGGAATGATAATTTTTACCGCTAGAAACGATCAAGGTAAGCCTTTTTGTAGGTGTGAATTGTGTTCAGATCCTGTAGGTTAATATGTCAAGTTTAGTCCATGGTATTGTTTTATTTTTGTTGGCATAAAATTTTGTTATTTAGTTGATGTTTGATCGATGCATGGTGCATTATTATCTTCTCTCCATGGGTGTATTGTCTGGAGTGTTTCTTGAATCCCTGTTCCAATTTTAATTCAATTTTGTTTTCTGATGTTTATCGATCTTGCTTGCATGTTACTCCGTAGGGTGTTTTTCTAAACTATTACATTTAGTTTAAGAGCGTCCGATTTCATCAATAATCTTGTTGTAACATGTCATCTGAGGTCAATAAGGTTAGCTTTGGCTACTTGATTGATAACTACATGTTATCTTATTTGTTCAACTGAGTTTATCTGCATCATTATTAACCTAATAATCTATCTGCAATACTGGACATTACAACAACATTAATGGGCACAAGATGCATTTTAAGGGATCCCTGCTTCATTTTTTTTCCCTTGCATGTTTGACTCTTCTTGCACACCTGTAAATTACTTGCCCAGTCAAAGGACTTTTCCACCATATACTTCTGGATATAAACATATAAGCTGAAGTATGGTTGTTGGTAGTATGGTACCTGTTCTGCTGTAAAACCCTGCCTCATCCTTCTCTTCACTTCGTCAAACAAGATTATGAATACAAAAATTTTCCCCTCTTGTATTGTGGTTTCTTCTAGGGATAGTTTCTCCATCTCCACCAGGAATGGTTCCTCCATCGTCATTCTGTTGAAAGTAGTGTTTTGATCCTTGGTGGTACTTGTTTTGTCGCATAAACCTGCCCTGTATCCCTGCTCTTGACTTGATTAACAACATTAAATTGGGAACCTCATTCGCATTCAAGATATTGGAATTCACAATAGCATATTTAGCTTTTCTAGTTGCTGCTTGATAATAATTTTTTTTTTGTATTTCTTCATATATATATATATATATTGGATATAGACAGTCTACAATTTTAAATGTCCTGTCCCAGCATTTCAATCTTGGGATATTCCTGATTTTTTTATGAAAATGTAGTTATGGACTTCATGGCCTTTCTACATTGAAAGACAATTGGGAGTTTTTTTTTTTGTGATTTATTATGAATATTTGAGACTGATGCACCATTTGCTCCCCTCTCTGAACAAGGAGTTGTATTAGGGAATTTGATTACATATAATATAACATGTTAGTTTGTGGCTCTTGATCGCATGTTCCCACCTCCTTTATCTTAAGGGGATCTTTAGGGAGTTGAGTCCTTGAATATGGAGGTGGGCTGTAGTCTGGAGAATACTCTCCACCAGCTTTTACTCCTTGGTCTTGGTGGTCGTAATTAATAACAATATTACCAGCGTAATTAATGTTCTCCTTTAGGCCATGCTTGGATGAGGATCAATCTGGGGGTAATGTATAACTGGAAACTACTATGGAAAGTTCTCCCATGTGGTAGTAGGCTCTCATAGAGTGGTAGTTTACCCTAAAATGGTGGTAATAGGTTCCTTTTCATAGTCCTAATAACCATATCCTCTTCCACCCACTCTGCTATATAGTTCCTAATTCATTCCTCTCATTTAGACTTTTTGGAGTATGGTTGTCCATGGCATTGCTTGGGAAATACAGGTGGTATGGAAAATAAAATATCTTTTTTTTTTTTTTTCTTTCCTTTTTTTTTTTTTTTTTTTTTTTTTTTTTGTGCGTGTGTATACCATGCAATAATTTGAGGCCCCCCCCCCCTCTCCCCTCCCTCCCTCCCTCCCTTTTAATACTCCTTAGTTCAGTCCTCTCAATCCAGTACATGTACAGCTTTGAGCCTTTGATCTCTTATCATTTTGAAAATAAGAAAATGGGTTTGGTGTGGAACATACAAACGTCTATTTTTCTTGTTATAACATAAATGTGCGCGTAGGTGATGAGGTGCTAGGCGCTTATGGTAAAGCTACTTTTTGGCTCTAGGCAAGGCACACCTGTGGCACACTTTCAATTTTTTATTTTTATTTTTTTATATATTTATACTAGCAGCGCCTAAGCACAGCAGGACTTCTATTGCTTTAGTGCTCCTTGAGCTTTTTATACATTGGTTTGACTCGCATTAATGTTCTTTATCACTATAGCAAACTTTCCCGCTAAAGATATTTTTTCGGGTAAAGCATTTGCAAGTTACTTCTGAAAGCTAGTGAACTGAAACATGACTGGTTGTTATCTCACATGTCATACTCATAATTTATGAAACTAGCACTTTATCTCGATACTAAGCTACCTTTCTGTTATCTCACATGTCATACTCATACATGATCCTCATTGCTAGATCAGAGTTGTTATCTCAGTTTACATGAATTGTGGAATGGGAAGTTGAGACTGAAATTCTCTGTTGTTTTGGCCTTTGGGATTGTCCTGGAAAGCTTTTACTCTGTTGCTTAAAGCTGCCCCTTTTCTCTTTCTCATATCATGTTCTATACGTTTTTAATTATTATTATTTTTTTACAATCAATAATGGATGTAATGTTCTCTTCTTAGTGGAAAAGATGAAAGCGGGAACTACAGTAACCCTGCGCAACGCAAAGATTGACATGTTCAAGGGATCCATGAGGCTTGCAGTCGATAGATGGGGGATCGTCGAAGAGGCTGAGGAGCCTGCTGATTTCACTGTCAAGGAAGATAACAACTTATCACTGATTGAGTACGAACTTGTGACCGTTTCTGGGTGAATGTAACTGACGCTTACTTTTGTTCCAGCCCTCCAAAAAGTTGGAACCTGAAGAAAATAAAAATAGGAATCAAACAAAAATAGAAAAAGGGTGAAATTTCATGTAGTTTTGTCTCCTGGGCATAATTCCAATTGCTCGTGAAACCTTGCCTTCTTGGAGGAGGAATTTGAGGCTTCTAATCTCTACCAAAGTTGAGATAGGCTAAACCATTTCGCAGCACGTGAAGGCAGCTTGTTGGATTTTGGACCCCTCTTATATTGGTATATTGGTTGTTTTTCTATAATATCTGTTTCAGTTAATAGTCTGGAGACAATGATATTACTTGCCTCTTAGGACATATACTTCGTAATATCCATGAGATTTCATATGAACCATTGCTCTAGTTTTCTTTCGCCGTCTTTTATCTTGTTTTACTAATACAAGCTTGATTTGGTGTTGCGTATGGGATTAATAGACATTTGAAATTTTTCGAGGCATGAGTCATGGACATATTACAAATGCATTGTGTGACATATATGATTATACCAACATTTTATCTATTTTTGTTTGGTATGTACCATATCGATTTGGTATCGTAATTTTTCTTTCCTAGTCCCTACGACGAGCATTTCCATTTCATTGCTATGGCGAGATAGACACCATGCTGGGTAAGATTAGTTCTAGGATTATAGTGCTAATAGCAATTTACTTTCAGCAATCAGTATTCAGTACTGCTCTTCATCACCTTTAAAGTAGCTCCTTATTTGCTCCAAATTTAACTGATTAGTCTATGAAAGTGAATTATATTTGCAAAACTTTAGGATTCGGTCAAATATTACTTCATAGTGAAATAGTCTCTCTATCTTTTGATTTTTAGTCCATCCAATTTTTATTAAGACTAGAATAGACCCGGTTTACAATAACTTATTGTAGACCCAACCTTCTAGTGTACCATACGAATGTGATTATATCATACGAAATGTGATTATATTATTACAAAAGTGATTATGTCATCTTGAAACTATTATGTAAATGTATCACTCAAAAAGTGAATTTATCATTATTATAAAAAGTATCAAATAGTAAACTACATCATTCAAAAGATGATTTTTAAATTTTATCATCCTAAAAATAATTATATAATCTCATTAAATGGTTTAATATGAGATCAAAATATGACTCACAAAAAGATAATTATATCATCTAAAAAAGTGATTATATCATCCAGAATGTGATTATATTATTTGAAAGTGTCAAATTTTGGGTCTACAATAATTTATTGTAGACCGGGTCCATACAAGACCAATTGACTCATTTTTCCTCTACTTCAATTAGTCTCTTCATCTTTTGATCTTTCGTCCATCCGATTTTTCCTCTACTACTGTTTTAACTTTCTAAAAATTTATGTCGATTAGACCGTTACAAGTGGAGCAATTAAATTGAGATAAATTGTGAAAGATAATTTTTTTTTTTTTTGGTGTTTAGAGAGCCACAAGGGCGGGGTGAGAATCGATCCCGGGACCTCCTAAAATCGGGAGGGAAGCTCTAACCACTTGATCTAGAACTATAAATAATTTTATGAAGAGAGATTCTAAAGATTAAATTAATTGTTCCAAAGATTTATGAATCACTAATATTAGATTTGTAAGATCTTGGTTTCGATTGTACAGTTAGTGCTTAGTTCATATCAACAAAATAATTATTATAGTTCAGTTCAGTAAATTATATTATGAATGTGCACGTGCTAATGCACGTGTTATAATTAAAGATAGGATTAAAAATTACAGAGTATATAGATGCAGATAAACATAAAATGGTATGGAGGAACAACAACAACAAAAAAAAAAAAAAAAAAAAAAAATGGTTAGTAGTACTCCAATATTTTTATAGAAGTGATTATCAAGTTATTAGTTACTAAAGAGTGATATCCATGGATCATCTGAGAAGAGAACAAAATTCCATAAATATGCTACATGTTAATAAAATTGTTGATGTATCTAGACCTATTAAAGCTGACTCGACCCGAAAAATCGACCCGAACCCAGTCATTAAGCGATCTGTTTGAACCCGAAAAAATGGTGACCCGAACCTAAAATGACCCGACCAAAAACCAACTCTAGACCCTAGTGAATCCGAGAATTTTAGACCCAAACCGAACATCAACTGACATGGAGATGACACGACTTGAATATAACCCGTGAATTATTGACCTGAACCAATCCCGACCCGAATCAAAATTGACTTAAACCCGTTTAACTCGTCAAACCCGAATGTAACCCAACCCATTACTAACCCACCTCAAATTTAACTCGACTTGTTACAAAACCGACCCGAATTTAAGCCGACCTATTATTAACCCGACTCGAATTTTACACGCCCTATTACTATCCCAACCCGATCTGTTACTAATCTGATCCTAAATCAACACGACTTGTTAATTATATAGATGCAAATTTTTTTAACCCGCAAATTTTTTACTTCAATAGAACCCGACTCGAACAGATCGACCTAAGAATAACCTGCAAATTTTTGACCTCAACCGAACCCGACTCATACCCTAGAATGACCCTTACTCATTTTAACCCGTGAAAAATCGAATTAAACCCGACCTATTATTCACCCGACTCGAATGTAACCCAACCTATTATTGATTTGACATAAACCTAACCTAAAACCGATAAGATGTATGACTCGACATGATCCGACTTAAGCATGACCTAACCCGAACTCGACCCACATAAAGTATTTGACACCCAGGATACTTTCAATTCAATAATTTATATATATTATATAATATATATTGTTATAATTTTATTTTTTTATTTTTTTATTACTATGATATTATTAATTTTGACTCGACATGATCCGACTTAAGCATGACCTAACCCGAACTCGACCCACATAAAGTATTTGACACCCAGGATACTTTCAATTCAATAATTTATATATATTATATAATATATATTGTTATAATTTTTTATTTTTATTTTTTTATTACTATGATATTATTAATTTATTTTTGTAAATATATTAGTGGAAGTTATAAAGTAGGAAGTTATGATTGGTTTTATTATTTTATTTTTTTATTATTATTATTTTTTTAAAGTAAATTAACAGAATTTGAGGATCGATGGTTTGGAGTGATGTGGTTAAAAGTTGGAAAAATGACTCTACAATTATAATATAGATTGCTAATTTAGGAAACATAAGGTGTGAATACTACTTTTTATTTTATTATTATTTTTTTTTTAAATAGAGTGAATACTAATTAAAATTTGTGTAACAACATTTATTTTCAGCTCAGCTCAGCAAATCAGAACTTGCCCTTAGGCTTAACAGGTTCATATATATCGTGAAGCTTTAAATATAAAATATGTTAATGTCACTTTCTTGTAAAATTCATTGCTAAGCTAGTAAGCTATAACTTAGTCCATTAATTACTTCAATTAATACCTGCATGATGTTAACTAATCAATAATCAACATATAATGAACACTAATCATAAAAATGTTAACGGTATTGGCAGTTGTCTAATCAAACACATCTCTATCTTTGTATCTCAATCAAAATAATTACCTCACTTTTTTTATTTTCTATTGAAGGGGAATAAACCCACATGCATTCATCAAATTAAATGTTTATTAGGAAGATATTGCTTTTACGTTTAAGAAACATTACATCACACATTCTTTGAAAATAATATCTTCAATAATACAAGGGACTAATGTCAATATAAAGATGGCTTATGTTATAGAGACATTTCATATTGTTTTATTCATATGTTGTATATTGAGCTGCCTAATTGCATGCCTAATTGTCTTGCATGTGTTATTTGTAACATAGCCATTCAAATGGCTATTATGATTGACCATGGTGTTAATTTGAAACAACCCTATTCTATAATGTAGCGAAATATTCGTGTTAGTAACTTTCCAACACTTCTCTTCACATGTGAGTCACTGATTGTATAGCTTTCTTTTTCAAATCCTTTTATGTTGCATTCTTCAAATCAATGTACGGGCCATTTCTTCTTGGTAATATTCGTGTTAAAGTTGATATTAAATCAATTAATAATTTTGTGTGATTGTAGCATATTAACAATGCTATTGCTAATTAATTAAACAAAAAAAAAAAGTGTGGGGTTTAGTATTGTTGTGTGTGCTATCCACATCATTCTGCAAATCCAACCCCAATCCTCCTTGAAGTCCCTAATATTATACAATACACAAATTTTTATTAACAATGCTTTATTTATATAAATGAGATTTGATTATTCAAGCTTTAACCAAGTTTTATTAGTTGAGCTCCACTAGTCATTTAAGATAAACAATCATATTGTTATATTGAATTGTAATTTTGGTCACCACAATTATATCTGGCCACCTTATTGTTTTCATAAAATGCAAGACAAAAGTCCATCGAAATTACATTTTCAATAGCATCCAGTCCTCTTTCAACCTAAACTCTAGTTAAGTAATCAATCAAGCGTAAATGAGTCATAATATGTGTTGCTATGTTCGTTGACTTCTCTAGCTATAAACACGTTTATTAAGCTCGGCAAAATTAAAAGACACTTGTCCATTCAGTATATGATTATATGTAATACCTCCGGATCATATTATATGCAATTTTAGGGTGTTATTTATGAGATATAAAAAATTTCAAAGTTGCATAATATAATACGATCTGGAGGTAGTAAATTTTTTAACTTACGGCCCCAATTTTAAATTCCACTCTTGTTAATGTTTGATTCTCCAACATACATCATTCTTACACTTTAATGATGAAGTTAGTGATCAATCCCTTGATCATTTTTTTATGATAGATATGTGCAATAATCAACATAGTAGTGGATTTATTATTTATAGGATTTTTATTTACATAATAATCAGCAAACCCTACCATGCATGTTAATCTATTATGCTTGTATCTCCTAAATATCATAAAAGATGCACACTAAGCTAGATGCGGCATGGTTAATATGTTAACACATAATTAATTAAGTAATTATTATGACAATGCAAAGAATTGTCTACCATTGTTCAAACTCAACATATTGAACTCTTATGGACACTACAATTTAGGTTCATACGTAGTATTATATTTAAAAGGTAACTTAAATTAAGGCCTGTTCTGATTGACTGAACTGAACTTATTGAAGCTGGACTGAACTAAACTGGATATTTTATAAGAGGAGGAAATTAAAATAAGAATTGAATTGAATATATATATATTTTTTTTGAAAGACTGAATTGAATATTTTATTAGAGAAGGAAATTAAAATAAGAACTGAATTGAACTTATTGGAGCTGAAATGAAAATAAGCTGAAGCGAATACACCCTTAGGTGACAATTAGCAAATGAGAAGATTTTGGGAATTGGAAGGGAAGAAAAAAGAAGAATATAATATACTCGTAACTTAGTTCTCCAACCACAATTATTAATTTATTATTAGTGCTTTGTATAGCCTATTAAACCCTAAAGTATTTCCATCAACTTTTTCATTTAATCATCATAGACTTATTAAAATGAAGCTGCTTAATTAAAGTTATTAAACGTGCAAATGTTGTTCAAAGACTTTGTGATACACAAGTACCAATTAGGATAGCTATTAGTATATATGTACAATATATTTCAAGTTAGCAATAAGACATGAGTTAAAGATAGTTTTGAACAAACCAATGCCTTATTTCTTTAAAAGTTTACATAATAAAAAAAATTATGTTATTTAAACAGACTCGGCTACAAAAGTAAATGACTTGAGGCTGGAAACACACTTTGATATAGTAGTTTGCACTACTGATTCGGTGATTTCATCCCATAGCGACCACAATAAAACTCTCATCTCACTCCGATCTCGCTTTCGATATTATTGCTCCCTTCCACCAAGGGAGGATAAAGGAACACCTATCTAGTGGAGGCCAGGCAAAGTTGATTTCCTAATATACATAATCGATTGAAAGATCAACTCTCTTTAAACTTTAATGATAATGCACAAAGGTCTCAATCGATCTGCCTTTGATGACATTATTAAAAAAAAAATCTTGAATTCTATAATAGGATCAACACAATGGTGCATGTCCATCATATAAAACGTTGAACTTGGAGCATAAAAATCATGCATGTTTGGTGCTTCTAAACCAATGAGTAGTGATCTTTCATCTTTTGACAAAACTTTAATCTGGCTAAAAAGCTACCTAAAAAAATATATTTTATATTATATTATATTACACCTATTTGGATATTATTGGAGATTGTTATGCATTCTGAGATCATCGTAGCTGCTACAATTACGTCATCCTACTACTCAATAACGGTAAAAAGTATTAATTATCCTTAATTTGTTTTCAATACGTACTCTAATTTAATGTCTCATTATACAATGATTGTGTTTTCAAAAAAAATAAATAAAAAAATTATACAATGTTTTTACATGTACTACGTAAATGTTACAACATCATGTGTTTGATTTGATATGGCTAGTGGACTTTTAATCATTGAATTTGAAGGAAACGCACGATCACATATATGTGTATGTTATAATTGCATGATCAAGTTAAATCGGAGATAATATTCAATTATTCCATTTAATCCCTCCATTTTATTTATTTTTTGAACGAAGCCTACTTGTTCATGATTTTTTTAACTCGGTTAAATTCAAATAAAATAAGTTCAAATATATTATTTTTTTAAGGTTAATTTTTAAATTACCACCAAAAAATGTAACCATTTTCGAACTAACCACCCGTCTGATTTTTTATTTTAAATAACCACCCCTTAAATTAAATAAATGCTCAGATTACCACTCATCTCAAAAATCTGGTGGATTTTTCGTCTGTAGGCCCTACCTAATACTTATTTTTACTCTTTTGACTGATTTTTTTCTTCAATTTTTCTCTTTAAAAACACTTTCTATACTTTAATTCACATTTTCTTCACCAAATTATACCAAATTTCAAATAGAAAAATGTAAATTGAAGTAAGAATAGCGTTTTTAAAGAGAAAAATCGGGGAAAAATCAGTCAAATTGAGAGGTAGGTGGGGCCCACAGACGGAAAATCCACCGGATTTATGAAATGGGTGGTAATCTAAGCATTCATTTAATTTAAGGGGTGGTAATTTAAAATAAAAAAAATTAAACGGGTGGTTAGTTCGAAAATGGTTACATTTTAAGGTTACAGTATATATATATATATATATATATATATATATATATATATATATATATATATATAGTCGATGAGGGGTTTTTTTTTTTTTTTTTTTTCCTCAGGAGGGTTTTCCCAGCCTCAATTGCTGGGTTTTTTTTAATTTCTTTGAAGGATTCCTTCTGTCTTCTCCCTTTTCTCTCCATCTCTTTTCCTCTTGATCTCAGTTGTGAATCTTTGCAGGGGCTTCTACTGGTATTTTTACCGGCATTAAGCCCCAAAAACCTTTCAATTGCTTTCAATAAATAGATCGATCTCATCCTTGTGATGATGATTTTTCTCTTGAGTTTATTTTCTTTTTGTGTTTGTTCGGTGAAATTGAAGATCTAGGATTTCATAATCTCTACAACATTCCGGAGGACCACATGAGTATTTTCACTCAAACAACTACTTCCTCTGTTCTTTTTTACTTGACTTGTTTCTTTTATCACGCTTGCCAATGCAAAACTTTAACGGTTAATAACTTTAATTCTCCCTAATTAAAAAATATAAAAGTTATATATTATGATAATACTTATTGAGACGAATTCAAAACGATCCAACATAAATATGTGTTTCCTTACATATTATTCACAAAACACGGTCAAAGGAGGGGTGATGAATAGTGTAAAAGTCAAAGCGGGTCAAGTAAAAAAGAACGGAGGAAGTATGCATCAGTGGATTTCAAGCTGAATCAGTGCGAACTCACATATTGTATTGATTTAGATGAAGTTTTTTATTAAGGTGATTGTTAATCAAATCTATGATATATTTAGTTTTAAGGTGTGTACTTATGTTAGAATTCTTGATTTTTTAGGAATTATATGTAAGTGTCATTTGGCTATATTTTATTAATGAAAACCCTTTTCTTCTTGTCAAAAAATAAAATAAAAAAAAAAAAAAAAAAAAAAAAAAAAAAAAAAAAAAAAAACTGAAACTAGTTTAACCTTATACTCCATATTAATATGATTAAATAATGTATGTCTCTATAAAAATGTTAATATTAGTTGATATTATAAAACTTTATATTAATGTAATATCTACTTACCTATATATTTCAAGATAAAATTTATATATTTCAAGATAAAATTTATTTTATATGTGTTACTAATATATATATATAAGATGGTCAAAGTATATTAAATAGTGAAAAAAGTTAAATATGTCAATTATTTAAGAGGAGATAGAGTAAAAGACAATATCAGAGAATACACGTTCAAATAAATATAGACAAATTAAGTTAATTCAACCCGAATCCTAGGAGAAGATCAGAAGATCAATTACTTGGTATGTTAATGATAATTTACCAAGTTTAATTTCTGATGATACAATATACTTCTATACTTTCGACATGGCTGCATATGAGTGCAATGCATCTTCAAAATCAGAAAACACTGAGATGTTAATGATAATTCATGGAAATAAGATTGGAAAACCTGAGTGTTTTTTTTTTTGTTTTTTTTTTTTTTTTTTTTTGGGTTTAATAAAATATGAGTCGTTTCATATAATACATTTTTTTTAAAAAAAAATGCAATACAATTAAGCTTTTTGGACAGCCTTGAACCTATATCATACAATTTTCATCCGTATCCTTGAATCCTTGATTGTGATTTTTATTTATATATTTATTTATTTTTGTTAAAGCCTTGATTGAGATTATTGTCCATGTTCTTAAAAGACAAAGAACCTAAAATTCAGGGACGACTTGAATGAAATAGATAAACCCTTTCCCTTTTATTTTAACTTATTTATTTATGTTATTCAAATAAACCTTTTCAGTGAGATGTTCAAATAAAGTCTCCCATTATGGACAACGATGTTATCTTCTTATTTAGTGTAACAACAAAATCTATAGAAATGAGAGTGAGGGATAGCTCAAGTGGTTAGAGCTTTCCTCCTGATTTCAAAAGATCCTGAGATCGATTCTCATACCCGCCCTTGTGCCTCTTTAAACACCACAAAATCTATAGAAATATTAGAATGAGGGAAAATTTGGTTTATTTACTAGGTACGTAAAAAATGTTGTTTAGGGGCATGACATAAACATTTATGCAAAATACAAGTAGAAAGACTAGAAACTACCAGGTATATCTTTTCCCTAAATTTTCCTCTTCTTCATCCCTAGTAATTCTGTCCATGATATGTCTTTTCAGTTTTCACTTTCAAGTTACAACTACTTTAAAACGTTCTTTATCTATAATATTTCTTTTCATTTAGCTACTTGTATTCTAATGAAAACATCACCCAAGAGAGAAAATGAATGTAGAGCATTATTATAAATTGTATTATGATGAATAATGTTAATTATATCATTATATCAACGGATTTTTCACCAAATACCACTGAGTTAAAGCTTAATTCACCATATACCACCAAAAACTTTCTAATACACCATGTACCACTGAGTTTAATATAAATGTCACCAAATGCCCTTTTTCTTAACCCCGTTAATCATGAAGAGTTAAATGTCACACGTGGCATCCTCTAATTGGCTCTTACTTAAACTATTTACTTTAATAATTAATCAATTAATTAATTAAAAAACTTTAACAAAAATAATTTTTTTAAAAAAAAAAAAACCACCACCAACTGTCAGCCATCTCCCCTCCCCACAACCGCCACCTAGCAGCCCAGCCCCTCGCCGCCTGCTCTCAACCTTGAACCACCACCGGGTCGGCGCTGACTTTCACCGTACCCAGCCTTGCGCTGGTGCACGAATCTCTCCCTTGATCCACCATACCCAACACCTGACCACCTCTCTGCCATCCCCAATCACAGCCCCACGCAACCAATTCCCTTTCTCCCCCGCATCTCCAGCCGCACCGCTGCTGCCACCATACAAACTGCAACAATTACCAATTCCAGCCCTTTGCCGCCGAACACCGCCCAAATTACCACCCACGCAACTCTACTTCGCACCACCTCCCAGCTCACCCACACAAACCGCACATCCTCCAATTCGCCACCACACGACATCAGCTACAAACCACCGCAACACCTTACCTTCATTTCACGGCACCAACTACACCACCACGCTAAGCACCTGACCAGCCCGCAGTTGAACCCAAAATCCCAAAACCCAAAATCGAAACCCTAGATTTTGATTTTGGGGTTTTAGGGTTTTGGGGTGGTGGTTCAGAGGGGGGAAAGGGGTGGAGTTGGAAGATTGAGGGGTGACTTAGGTTCGTCGGCTCAGGGAAGGTGGGTCTGGGAGCCGACAAGTGGGTTTGGGCGTCGGAGAGAGGGTTTTTCGAGTTTTAGGGTGGGACTTGAGAGGATAGTGGTTTAAGGGAAAGGGATGTGCGGCGGTGTAGACATGGTGGCGGCGGTGTAGACATGGTGGTGCCGGTAGGGGCAGGGATGTTGGCTGGGTGGGGAGCGGTGGCTAGGTTGGTGGTGGTTTATTTATTTATTTATTTAATTTATTTAAAGTTTTTTTATTCTTTATTTAAGTAATTAATTAAATAATATTAATAAGAACCAATAAGTGACAGCCACGTGGCACAATTAACCTTAATGACTAACGGAGTTAACGGCGTTAGTCATTAAGGGCATTTGGTGACATTTATGTTGAACTCAGTGGTACATGGTGTATTAGAAAGTTTTTGGTGGTATATGGTGAATTAAGCTTTAACTCAGTGGTATTTGGTGAAAAATCCGTTATATCAAAGTATGTATTGTTGAATAGCTTGTTAGTAGCTAAGGGTCTGTTCACTTCAGCTTAATTTCAGTTTAGTTCAGTTTAATTCAGCTCCTAATCTCTTTCTCTCATAAAATATACATTTCAGCTCAGCTAAGTACAGTTCCGTTCAATTCAGTTCAGTTCAGCTCCAATAAGTTAAGTTTAGATCAGTTTAATTCAGTTTAACTCAGTTCAGTAAATGTGATCAAACCCTAAGTACCTAAATGCTCCTACATCGAACAGATGGCTAAATGTTAACCACATACATAAACTAAAAATGTGTATAATAACAACGTAACTTACTTTTAGGGTTTGGTGGTATTTTGGGTATTTGTGCAATAAGTCCATAAGTTAGATTTTCTTACCTTTTTTAGATGATTTTCTTTGAATAGTTTAATGGAACTTTTTTCACGACAAGAGTCAACTACAGTATCATGACAGTAAGTAGACAAAGACCCGTTGCTCTTGCCGAAGTTGCAGCTTAATTGCAGTTGTAGATTTGTAGCAAAGAATTATGGGCCATAACCCTTAATAATTGATTCAGTAACATTAGACTAATCCAGTACTCGTATAATACTACCTCGATTTTATAATTATTGGATAACAAGAGTCAAGAGAGAAGATAACAAAGTTATTTGGGAAATTCCCATTGATACACTCCAGGTATTGACTTTTCTCAGCGGTACCACATTTTTTTTTTGACTTCCTGCTGATACACTTGAGGTTTTGACTTTATAATTGACGTGATGAAGTCTGTTAATAAGACGTTAATAACTTAGTAATTCTAGGTTAAAAGCTGAGATTAGGTGAAAAGACTAAAATGCCCCCTTTTAATCCTTCCCTCCATCACCCATAATTAAACCCCTTCCCCTTCCATTTATGTCGATTTGACACAAAACAAACTCCTTGTTCAAATTTCATCTCTCTCTCCTCTGCTCTCTGCATCATTCACGACGAAGTCCAAGTGTTTTGCAAGGGAATTGCGCTGATCTTTTTGGTCTACAAAATCATTAGAGGATAATCTAGCACAATTCAGGTACTTTAGCACTACTACTGTTCATTTTTGCTTGATTTGGTGTAGTTGTGATGTTCTTTTTTCTTTGCGATTTTAAGTTAAATTCATGATGTAAATGTTGTATATTTGTGCGATTTTAGGGTTTTTTTCAGGTATATTAGGTGCGTGATTATGTGTGTTCAATTATTTATGTAGAGTATGTATTTAATTTGGATGAAATGGCATGATCCTGTTTCATTGATTTACTTGAATTGGAATGTATTTGCTTATTTGATTGATTGTTGGATACCTGAATTGGGATTTATGTGCATGTTATAGGTAATTGGATACCTGATTTGGAATTTATTTGAATGTTGTGGATTGTTGGATATGATTTTGAATTTATATGCATGTTGTAAGTGTGTATACTGTTTACCTTCTTTTGCAGAATGGGTGATGTTGTGTTAAGGTTTCATTACTTTGATAAGCATGTTGATCTTGTTGTTGACTTAGATAGATGTAATTTGCTTGATTTGGTTGTGGATTTTGAGGACACTGCTGCAGTAGACTCTGAGTTTCCTATAGTCAACCCATCATTTGGTTATGGTTTCAATGAAAAGAATCACCCTTTAATAGATGATGCTGATCTTTTTAAGATGATTCACACCCTAGGTGAGTGTGAGATTTATCACATTTGGGTAGGTTTTGCTAAGAAACCAAGTGCCTTGAATAGAATGACCAATAGGCTAAGGAACAAGTCCAAATCTGCACAACCTTTTGCTGCACCTTCCCAATCTGAACCACCCCATATTGATCAACCTTCTGATACTGCACCCTCAAATGAACAACCCCCTCAAATTGAAACAAATCAACTTGTTCTTGAAACTGAACCTCCCCTTTTTGACCCTTCCCAAACTGAACCTCCCCTTTCTATTGAGGATATCAACCTTAATAATGAGTCCTCTCCACCTAGGTATACTGAGGGTTATGAGTCACCCCAAGATGAAACAAATCAATCTGCTACTGAGTATACCAAGGGTAGAAAAGAGTTTGAGAAAAGTATGGAAAAGATAGAGAATTCTAGGAAGGGTAAGGGTGCAGCAAAGGGTAAGAAGAAAGCTACAACTAAAACATCCCCAATGCAACCACCATCTCCCAAGTCTCCAAACACAGTCTTCAAGGGTTTACCACTTAGAAGGAGTCCTAGATTTTCACCTTTGGCAGTAACTGACACACCTAATGCTTCTGATGCTGACCCATTGACAAATGCTTCACAAACAACTGTGTTTAGGAAAAAGGTTCCTAGATCAACAGCTATAAGAAAGGGGTTAGTGAAAGGATCAACTGTGACTGAGAAAAGGATGCTAGGTGTTGTTGACAGAGTGAGTCAGCTGCAAGGATCAGTTTCTAGGGTTAATGTAAATATGAGTGAGGGCAGTAGTGCTGGGGACAATGTGGGTGAGGTGCAAGGCACAAGTGATTCTAGAGTTAGAAGAAAGATGACTTTTGTTGTAGACAGCTCTGAGTCTGTAGAGACACAACCCAATCCTGGTTTCAATCTTGGTGAAGAAGATGAGGATTCTGATGGAGACATTGCACCAAAGGGTTCTATTCCAGCAGATGAGCTAGCACAAGTAACTAGGATTCCAAAAGTGAAGGACAGTTGGAAACCATCAAAATGGTTTGATTTTTTTGATGATGAAGATGATGAGGATTATTTTCAGAGATTGTACAAGAATGGTGAGATGTATGAGGATGCTGACTTTGGTAAAATAACACTCAGACCTTGGATGATTTTTACTGACAAGGCTCACTTCAAGGACACTCTGAAAGATTTTGCTGTTCAAGAAAGGTTTGCCATCAATGTAGAGTATGCTGACAACAAGAGATACAGTGCAGTTTGCCAATCTGAATGCTGTGATTGGAGATTGCATGCCAGCAGACTGGCAGATGGCAGAACATGGGCAATCAAGAAAATATGGCCCAATATACACACTTGCAGGGGCTTAGAGACTTACAACCCAATCTGCAATGTGAAATGGGCATCTCAGAAAGTCATGGAAGACATCAGGGCTAACCCAGACATTCCTGGGAAAGCACTCAATGAACTCCTTTTTCAGAGATATGGCATCTACATGAGGCAGTCAACCTTGTACAGGTTAAAGAGCTATGTGATTGAGCAGTTGTTTGGAGGGCATGATGAGTCATATAGACTACTGCCAATGTATGCTAAGATGTGCATAGAAACAAACCCAGAGTCCAAGGCTTTTTGTGCATGGAATGAAACAGAGTCTATCCCTAAACAGCTTCAATTTTCAAGCCTTTTTATATCATTCACTGGACAATGGAAAGGTCTTTTAAGGGGTGTTAGACCTTTAATTGGTGTAGATGGAACCCACCTCAAAGGTAACTATGGGGGGGTATTGCTCTCTGCTGTGGGAATAGATGGCAATAATGAGATCTTCCCCATAGCATATGCTGTAGTTGGCCAAGAAGACAAGCAGTCATGGACCTACTTCTTTTGGCATTTGCTGAACATTGTAAAAGATTCATCAAGAGAGCATTGGACTATTATTTCTGATAGGCAAAAGGCAAGTGTTTGTTGCTTTTTTCAAATTTTCATTCTCTTTTTTTTGATATGCAAACATACAAATGCTCATGCTGTAATCATTGTTTCAGGGAGTTGAACTTGCACTAGAACAAGTATGGCCAAAAGCTGACAGGAGGTTCTGCTGTAGGCATCTAAGTAGAAACTACAAAAAGCTATTTCCAGGCCCTATGATGTATGTTCTATTCTGGAGAGCATGCAATGCTTCTTCAGCTTTCACATTCAGGAAAGCTATGGAGAAGTTGCAGAAAGCAGGAGGAGATGATGTCATGACTTGGTTTGCAGAACTGGGAGAGAAGTCTAAGTGGAGTAAGCATGCATTTGACCCAAATGTTTGCAATGACTCCAATACATCCAATTTTGTAGAGAGCTTCAACTCTACTCTAGGGGTGAATAGGTGTAGGCCTATTTTGACTTTGCTAGAAGGTATTAACCCACCTCTTACTGTATTAACATTGTCATTTTATTCTGATTTGGTTTGTTTTTCTAAGTAAGATAATGTTATGCAGGAATAAGGAGGGTATGTATGGTTAGAATAGCAACAAGAATGGAGAATGCAAAGTCTTGGAATGATGAAGACATAAATCCAAAAATTGTGAAGCTAGTGAAAGAAATAGGAAAAGCTAGCTCAAAATGCAGAGTATTCAAGTCCAGCCCAGGTGAATATGAAATTCATGAGGGAAGATCACAATTTCCTCTCAGCTTAAACAAGAAAGTTTGTTCTTGTGGGGCATGGCAACTGACAGGTGTGCCTTGTAGGCATGCCATTAGGGCTTGCATTGATGCCAAGTTGGACCCACATGACTTTGTCAGTTCCTGGTATTCTGTGAAGACTTATAAGCAAGCTTACAGTGTCTGCATCAACCCAATTCCTGACACAGAGCAATGGCCTGCAGATGAGTCAGGTAGAATCATCATGCCTCCTAAGATGAAGAGGGGAATTGGAAGACCAAGCAGGAACAGAAAGAGGGAAGAAGGTGAGGAGCAACCTGGAAAAAGGTCAAAAACAGTGAAATGCAGCAAATGTGGTTGCTTTGGGCATAATAAGACAACCTGCAAGGGAGGCTTAACAGGAAAAGAGTTGAAGACAAATGAGCCTGTTGTCATCAAGAACCCTAGGGTCAGAGACCAAAGTAATGCAGCAAAGGCAGCTAAGGCAGCAAAGCAATCTGAAGCACTTGGATCTCAGTCTGCAGCAACTCAACCTTCAGCATCTCAAGCAGCAGCTTCAACCAAAAAAACTAAGGGAAAGAAGGGCAGACCCTCAGCTGAGCAACAAACAGTGCTGACAACCTCACAGTTGCCTAGCCAACCAATCCAGATGTCTCAAGGAAACTCTCAAAGCTAGCAAGTGTTCTGTTTTGCAAAGTAGTAGCAAATGCTTTTTTTGGTGATTTGGATAGAAAGTCAAAATTTGTAGTCAACTCTATATGTTTTGGATTTTTTTGCTGAACTTACATGGTAATGTTGAAGAATTATGCCATTTTGTCTATATTAAGAATGGTGGCCACATTTTGAATGATTTTCCAGACTTTAATGAATGTTGGCAACTGATGCCATTTTGTTCAGCTTGTTAATTTTAGTTGATCTCAATGATTGATTCATTCAAAACCAAGAAAATATTCAAAAGAAGAGGTGAGCTCGAAAAAATGGAGGGGAAATTTTATGGAGAATAGAAGAGGGAAAGTGGGGTTTTATAGGGAGAGAATAAGGGTTGGGAAGTTGGAGGGAAATAACAGCAACATTAAGGGGGAAATTTTGGAGGGAAATGATTAAAAAAATGATTAAAAAATGGGGGTATATTAGTCATTTCATCTATTACTAAGCCTAAAATGTGAATAAAATAAGTTATTAACGTCTTATTAACAGACTTCATCACGTCAATTATAAAGTCAAAACCTCAAGTGTATCAGCAGGAAGTCAAAAAAAAAATGTGGTACCGCTGAGAAAAGTCAATACCTGGAGTGTATCAATGGGAATTACCAATAATATTAAAGTTTTTTTATTCTTTATTTAAGTAATTAATTAAATAATATTAATAAGAACCAATAAGTGACAGCCACGTGGCACAATTAACCTTAATGACTAACGGAGTTAACGGCGTTAGTCATTAAGGGCATTTGGTGACATTTATGTTGAACTCAGTGGTACATGGTGTATTAGAAAGTTTTTGGTGGTATATGGTGAATTAAGCTTTAACTCAGTGGTATTTGGTGAAAAATCCGTTATATCAAAGTATGTATTGTTGAATAGCTTGTTAGTAGCTAAGGGTCTGTTCACTTCAGCTTAATTTCAGTTTAGTTCAGTTTAATTCAGCTCCTAATCTCTTTCTCTCATAAAATATACATTTCAGCTCAGCTAAGTACAGTTCCGTTCAATTCAGTTCAGTTCAGCTCCAATAAGTTAAGTTTAGATCAGTTTAATTCAGTTTAACTCAGTTCAGTAAATGTGATCAAACCCTAAGTACCTAAATGCTCCTACATCGAACAGATGGCTAAATGTTAACCACATACATAAACTAAAAATGTGTATAATAACAACGTAACTTACTTTTAGGGTTTGGTGGTATTTTGGGTATTTGTGCAATAAGTCCATAAGTTAGATTTTCTTACCTTTTTTAGATGATTTTCTTTGAATAGTTTAATGGAACTTTTTTCACGACAAGAGTCAACTACAGTATCATGACAGTAAGTAGACAAAGACCCGTTGCTCTTGCCGAAGTTGCAGCTTAATTGCAGTTGTAGATTTGTAGCAAAGAATTATGGGCCATAACCCTTAATAATTGATTCAGTAACATTAGACTAATCCAGTACTCGTATAATACTACCTCGATTTTATAATTATTGGATAACAAGAGTCAAGAGAGAAGATAACAAAGTTATTTTATTCATATCTCATGATTCAGAAACAGTAAGTGAGTTGAACTTTCTGAAACAAAGGTGGTATAAAATATAAATAATGTAATGATTATATGGTTCATTAAAACTATTCAAAAACAAAAAAATTTAAAAGAGGTGCATAGTAAGAGCATGTTCCGATTTACTGAAAATAACTGAAATGAACTGAACTAAATTGTGTATGAGAGAAGGAAATTAGAAACTGAACTAAACTGATTAGAGTTAAACTGAACTAAACTGATTAGAGCTAAACTGAACTGAACTGAAGTGAAATTAAGCTGAAAAAAACAGGCCCTGTTATATTTCAACCATAAAATATGCTTGGATTCCATTATCATACATAATTCTTGACATCAAGACTTTTATGATGTTGTGGTGGCCAAACAAAAAGCATCTTTTGGCGTGCAAAGTATATGAAGGATTCAAGTAGCACCTTGATGCAAATTAAAGTATCCTAGTATAATTTCTAAGATGATAATATATGGGTCCAATCGTCATGAATCATGATCATTTCATATGCTAGCTTAGTGCTATCCACAAAATCAGGCATGTTTCAATTTTTCAACTCATAATTTCTGGATTGAAGTCAAAATATAATAAATCTATTATGGGATTAATTAAAACTACTACTCCCTATTCGAATGTTGAAATATATATATATATATATATATATATATATATATATATATATATATATATATATATATATATATATATATATATATATAAAGAAAAAAAAAACCGATCCTAATAAATTACTAGAATGTTTACCCAAAGAGTATGTCATTTTATATCACATGGAAATGATGGGCATATGTTTACAATTAGGAAAGAGGAGACAAGAGACTGAAGAGAGGAAGATATATATCACTCCAAATATTAATATTAAAATAACAATAATGTTATACACTTATACGAAGTAATAATGTAAAATAATGACAATTGAGAAATAATATATACCCACAAAAATTATAAAATATTAAAAGGTCAACTTCTTTTCTTGATCATACATAAAATCTTTTGTCAATATATAAATATGGGCAATCGATCACATAATTAGGGTAAGGTTGTGTAATTATACAATGTTCTTTATAAGGTATGTTCTTATCAATGTATGTGTAGTAGAATGTGAACATGGTTGTACAAAATTTTGTTACTAGTCTTTAGAATACGTAAAAAAAAAAATTACTTTTTTTTTAAATTTTGTATTTAGAGAGCCAAGCTACAAGGGCGAGGTGAGAATTGATGTCAGTCAGGACGAAATTCTAATCACTTGAACTATCCATCACTCTCATCCTCTAGAATACATAACAAACACGAATCACTACCCTAAGTTTCTAAATTAAAGGTCGCGCTGAAAACACATGCCCCGTGCGAACCCCTTCCTCTGCTAGGCTTGGGCATTGTATCTCTTCCATGTTTTTTGATATTCGATTATTCGTGGCTAGTTAGTTTCATTATGTACTATCTTTCTATATATGGCTAAATGTAGCATTAAACAAGTCATTTTTTAAAGGATACATCGAGTACGTAGTGAGAGATAAAGATTATGAGATTATGTACGTGCGGGTTTATGTTCAGTGATTGATATACGTATAATACTTCCTCTGTTTTTTTATACTTGCAACACACCTTTTATCACGCTTATCGATGAGGTGATTAAACTAGGTAAACGAATTAATTAAACTATGAAATTTAAACCGTAGCAACTTATCCCTTTATTCTTATAGGTGTTAAAGTTTTATAAATTAATTTATCCGTTTACATAGTCTAATATCTTCCTTAATATGCGTGCCAAAGGAGTGTGTTGCAATTAAATAAAAACGGAGGAAGTATGTTTTATAGAAATTGAAATATCTAATTAGGGCGGGTATGTCACATTAGTCGGTAGGGGTATATTTTATATATACTTGCATAAGGTAAACATAATGAGTCAAAGAAAGTTTAAAACCACTATGTAAATCCAAATTAATTATATCCTTTACATAAAAGTTTTCATCCAATCATCTCTCTTTACTATGGTCTACAAGTCTACATCGCGGGGCCAATCACAATGGTGACCATAGTTAACTAATTAAGGTCGGCAGTCCAAAAAAAATTCCATCTAATTTCGCACTTTCATACATGATACATACTTTCGAATTCCACCAAATTTCTAAAGAAGCTTACTCAATATTACTCATTATTGTGTTGTACCTATGAGACATACTTGCTTTATTTTGTTTTTCTATATTATAAGTTGAAATATGTTTGGTAAAGTAAGGATCGGAATTGTATAATCAACCTTCTTGCATAAATTACTTAAAATCTATTAACATTCTTGTGATCTAACTTTAAAGAGTAAAATATTAATTAGATCTTAGGCTCTTAGCTTTGATTAATTTGGATGGTTATTGTTTGGGCCAACACTACTAGAAAATAGGCAAATAACGACGGAAATTTTCCGTCGGAAACATCCCGTTTTCCGTCAGAAACAGGGTTTCCGACGGAATTCCGTCGGAACTAGTTGTCGGAAAAACTGTTGTAGGAAAATGGGCCTTTTCCGACGGAATTTCCGTCGGAACCACTATTCCGACGGAATTTCCGAGGAAATTCAGTCCGTCGGAAGTTATTTTTGGGCCCAAAATAGTCCGTCGAAAATGTACGACGGACTGTATTCCGTCGGAAATTTACGACGGAAAATCCGTCGGAAAATGCTTTTAAAAAAACAAAAAAAAAGCCTCCCAGACGACCCACCATCGACCCCCGAGCCCACACCAGCCCGTACCACCCCCACACTAGTCCGTATGTACCACCCCCACACTAGTCCGTATGTACCACCCCCCACAACAGCCTGTAACACCCCCACACCAGCCTACACCACCAGCCCCCTAACTCAACCACCAAAATCAAAACCAAAACCCCTACCGACCTGTAAACCATAAAAATTCAAACCTGCAATATATGATTAAAGAGGTAGAAAAATATACGGGAACAATGATTTCATTGATAATTTGTGGATTACAACTCTCGTAGATCTCTTGATTCCTTTCTCCAAAGGGTTAGGGTTTTGAAATTTGTTTGTAGTACGGGGCCTTGTCGGCTTAAATCCATACTATGTACCTACAATGTTTGGTAGTAGGAAGGAGATGGGGTCTTTGTGACTTGTTCCATCTGAGCCTAATTAAACCCTAGATTCGACCCTCTTTATATAGAGAGTCATAGAGTAAAAGATAATAATCTATGAGATTCAGAAGATAAATATCTTATAATTTTTTATATTATCTTTTTATTTACATATATCTGACACCTAATAATTAACGAAATTTCGGTGTCAACACGACCCACCTAACCTTAACCCACCCAAATACTTATCTTCCACCCAAACAAAACCAGATCTACAACCCTAATCATTACTGCCGCCAAACCACCAAACCACCCACCTAAAACCATCACTACTGCCGCCGAAAAGACCTTCACAACAAAAATACTAAGAAAAATTCGAACTCCCAACAGCTACCACAAAAAAAAAAAAAAATCGGATTAAACAACAAAAAAAAATTAAAAAAATATACTTACCTTAATTCGACCACAAAAACCTCGAAATTAGGTTTAAGAGTTTTCGTGGTCGAATTTGGCCTAAAAACCTTCATTTGCACCGTTGGAGATCGCGTTTGGGGGGTTGGGTTCGGATATTCGACCTGGTGTTGTTTACGTTGGTGTTCGATCTTGTGGCGGCGGGTGGTAGTGTCGTCGGCGGTGGAAAGAGAAAAGAGTGAGAAGGAGAACGAGAAGTAAAGAAGAGGAAAGAGGAGCAGAGAAGAGGGGACGAAGAAGAGGAAAAAACAAAGAGAATTGGCGGAAAGGAGGAATGAAGGAGAGAAGATGAGAGAGAAACAGAGAAGGGGGAAATAAGAGAAAGGGAGGCGGAAACAAGAGAAGGGGGAAATGAGGAGAAGGGGTGCGTTTTAGGGTAAGGAGAAAAATCAGTTATAATTTTTTTTTTAATTATTTTACGACGGACTATAATTCCGTCGGAAATTGTAATTTACGACGGAAAATTCCGTCGGAATGAACATTTATTCCGACGGATTTTTAATCCGTCGGAAATTTTCGACGGAATTTTTTAATTCGTCGGAAATATCCGACGGAACAAAAATCCGTCGGAAAATTTGCTTTTTCCGACGGAATTTCGAGTCCGTCGTAACCAATCCGTCAGAATTAGACTGTTTTCTAGTAGTGCAAGTCCATTGTCCTAAGCCCATTGACCTGGAATTACGATAATACCCCTCCATGATCCAGCCCATTATTAGTCAAGAACAAAGTACGGATTTACCCCTAATCTGTCCAACTAAGTACAATTTCTGCCACCTGAAAGTACATCTATAAATTAAATAGCTCTCCAATAATTAATGATGGTAACTTTTTCCTAATTATCTCTACTTTCTCTCTCTAAAATACTCTCTCTCTCCACTTTCTCTCTCTAGAAAGTATATTCGCTAACTTAAGCATCGGAGGGGTTTTCCCGGGTCACACCCCCAGGGCAGTTAACCTTCTTTTTTTACAGGCGGAGCCGAATGACGTTTGGACGGTTATTTGACTTAGCCTTAGGACATCTTGAAATTATCACCTTAACCCTGAGGAGTATTCTGTTTTCAAAAACAGTTATACATTGTGTTAATTTAAGTTTTAATAAACTTGTATTTGGGCAAAATATGTATGTTGTTTTCTTTCTCCATAATCATCACGTATTAAAGACAAACATGTAATAATAGTTAGAAAATACCTACTGATAGAAGACGTCAAAGAGCTGATTCGAAATTTCACTTATGTTAATTCACGCCATATTTATAGAGAGGTAATAGAGCAACATGCTATGTTGCTTGTTTGGGCCATTTTATACAAGCTCACCAAGATATCGATGTGTTCACAGAGAGTAAATTTTATTTTTTTTATTTGTTCTGTTAAGTTAGGGTATAATTTTGAGAGAAAACTATCCTTACTTTTTGTTTACCTTTTAATTTTTTTTTAAAAAATGTAATAATAGTTAGAAAATAACCGCATGTATATATAATCACGTACATAGGATCCAAGTTTTAAGATATGTTACTATGCAAAAGCAAATGTAATACCTTGAAAGTTAAAATGATGCATGATCCATTATTATAAATAATCATTTTGCATAATTACGTTGGACCTCAACAAGCCAACCCCCCAATCCCCCACACACAACACACCCCATGTCCCTCCACACCAAAAAAATTCTCTTAAAAATAAATGTCTATGATTTATTTTTTTATTTTCAAAAATATAATTTGATTTGAAATATCCATGTTTTCTAATAAATTTTGCTGACAATACCATGACATATGTCTTACATTTTCATAGTCAATGAAATAAATGTGAGTGGTTATATAGTACCACATCGAACTCCATTAATGCGAAACCTGTTCATGTATGGTTTATTTAGAACTAGAATAAAAATGGAGAACTATGCATATGCAACTACTCCATTAGATTAGAACACTTCATATTGCATTGCATGAATGGCCCATGATTAAATACTAGACATTAATGAAAGTGCTACTCAATTACTCATATGTCTTATCTAGGTTTAAATTTGAAGTATTAAAAACTCAGAACTTATTGAACTAGTACGTGTACATCATTAAATTATTAATGAACATAAGAGATGATAAACATTAATAGACTGAGTACAAGCCCCGCCTACAATCAACCGGGTTTCATCCAAAAAAGGCTAAAGCTACCCAAAGTTATCTAAATTTAGATTCTACTTTGAATCGGAAGAGGTTCTCAGAATCGAATTGTGAAATTGTAAGATTCTGGACATGCACAATCATGACCTTAATTATATCTAAATTCAATTAAATATATTTAAATTATGAGTTTGAGACTTGATTATTAATAGTTATATTGTTATGTTACGTACCTATTAAGCAACCAATATATAATTGACAATATATATTTATAAATAAATTTTTATACATGTTTTAAACTTGTAAGGATTTTGCTAGTTAAGAGAAATACTCCGTATGTAAAATTGGGTAAACCGTAAATCAAATCGTATGACATACATGAATCGTAAAATTGTAAGTTTCTAACATTTAAATTAGGATGTTGATATCAATGGCTAAAACTAATTGGTGATAGGTGTAATTAATAACTAGAGGATCAACATTGGCCGAGCCTGATTCTAGGTGGGTTTTGGACATAAAAAAAAATCAATCTGAAGCCATATTTTACATTTTTTTAGTTGATCTTTTTTAGCCTGACCTTAAAAAGTCTTATGTTGACGGTCAAAATTTACGAATTTTGGGTAAATATTTACAGCCTAAACATATCAAGCCCGTCTTGTCCCATGGGAATTCTAGGAATAACCCTTCTTAATCATTCTTTTTTGGAAAAAAAAATAAAATTCTTTAACATTTTTTTCAAACCCTATTCAATCTTGTATTTTTTTCAAATTATTGAGCCATCCTTTTTTGACTTATGATAGGGTTAGGATTGTCCCTGATGCCATGATAAAAATAGTCTAACAATCTTATAGATCGAAATATATGTCATTTATTCTTCTTTTCTTCAATATTAGACAACTAGCTCCAACTAGCAAGTGAGCAATTTCTCTTCCACCATGTCATTTTTTTTTTTGTGTTTAGAGAACCACAAGGGCGGGGGTGAGAATCGATCCCAGAATCTCCTGAAATCGGGAGGGAAACTCTAACCACTTGAGTTATCCCTCACTCTCTCTTCCACCATGTCATGGCTTGATATTTTTTATTTTTTATTTTTAATCTCCAATTAATATGTGGGCTATTTTTCTAACAATGCTTGTCCAAATCGGGGATTAAACATACAAGATTGTATATGGTACGTTGCTCCATTGCCGTTTATGGAGTTAAAGCCGTTCAATAACTTTGATCATCAATTTCTATTGCCATTGTATATGAATTATCCCATAATTTCGTTAATTTAGAAAAAAGGATTATAAATAAACAACATAAAGACTGGCCTTTACACCATAAGGTATAAATTGTGTTTTGATTAATGGGAGAAAATGAACGAGCAAGAAAACAACATCATTAGCTTAAATTAATCCACCAATGCAATTCTTATTTTAGGATTTAGTAGTTGGAGAAATAAAGATGGAGAGATGATTGCTTAGCTTTTCTCTTTTTCATAATGCGGAATCCCCTTATCTCATCTCTTATCTTTTGATTTCCTAATTCCTAGTTCTAAGATTAATGTTATATCTTCTCTTTTGTTATATCTTCTCTTTATTTTCAGAAGATTAATAATGAGGTCAAAAAGGCTAAAGTAACCTTAATAAAGGAGTTTGCAACCCATGCTGCTCTAAGGTCTACAAGTTACTTAACAAAAGTCGTTCAAATAGTTAATTTTTTATATCACCAAGCTAATTAGCTCCGCAAAGCTAAGTAACAAAATACGCGACAATGGTACATGTAGCTTAAAAAATTTCATATTGGTAAACAAGTCTCTTAATGATAGAGTATTAAATATATTCCTGGGTCTCAACCATCAGTTTAACCTCAACCATCAGTTTAACCTTTTGGTTGAGTTGGTCCACTAACATGGTATTAGAGCCAGCGTGACACGACAATAAGTCTATTGTGCACCCTGATCCACCTAGGATAGCTGGACCACAGGCGATTGTTCAGATTTTATTACCAAATGTTCAAAAGTATGGATGTGGTGCAGTGTTCGGATTTTTTTAAAATTTATAATTGTTCAGATTTTGTTTACTAAATGTTCAAAAGTATCAGGTAATCGATCATAATATAACAGATACGAATTGATCGATCGAATTAACTTCAACAAATTCAATTGATATTAGAACAATGATTTCATCTACAATTTCATCTCAAAATCAAAAAAATACGTACAACTTAACGAGAACAGTAAAAACAATCAGTTAACCGATTACGAATTGAAATCGATCAAATTAGTTTTCACAAATCCAATTGATATTAAAACAATTATTTCATCCACAAGTTCATCTCAAAATCAAAAAATAAATTAACATTGATCACAATGAGTTCATAATAACAAACCTGGATTGATATCTTTGGGAATTTAAAATTGTTCCATCACGTTAAATGCGGAAATTTAATGGAAAAAAAAAATCAAAGAATAGAGGAGAGAGAAAATAAGAATTTGAAAAAAAAAAAAAAGAATGAAGTAATTCAATAAAGAAATAAAAAGATATTAGATTAAAAAAGAGAGAGAGAGAGTTTCTGTAAAAAAAGGAAACAAAATTTTGTAAAGATGGTGGGAAGAAGAATAAGAGAATGAAGTTGTGTTTCATTTATACAAGGTTGTGTTTTAATAGGGGTCTAGCTATTTTAGATGGACTAGGGTCCATAGAAGAATTTGTACGTGACACAAAGGTCACGAGTTCGAATTAATTCGCATCAGGTATGGGTGGGCCTGTGACAGTTGCATCCACATTTCAAGCCCAAATGACTTTTTATGTGATGGAGAGTGATAGAGTATAACTAACTCAATACTCCAATTCTTATGTTCAATCAAATGACAATAATAATACTTGATTAGCAATAAAGCTTGAAAATAAAGCCTTGGAACAAACTGTGAATTAGAGATGAGAAGGTCTGTTGCCGATGATGGCCAGTGCGAAGCTCTCTCTTCCTGCAAAAGATATCAAACAGTGAACAATATAATTTCTCTCGGTAATTGATTTTACCTTTTATCCCTTCTCAATAAAGGAATAATATTCTATCACAACCCTTTTTTTTTATCATTGCCGAACAAAGCCTGCCTGTGTTTTACTCAGGCGTCATTTTATTATTTTAGTTTTATTTATTCAAGAAATATTAATATTGTCATTAGAATATACTTGTACAAAGCTTAAGTAGTACTCCGTAATACATCCGTTCTCAAATAATTGCAATCTTTTAATATTTGCATTATTTACATAATTATATTATTAATTTTTTTGGCTATTGTATTGAAATAATGTTATACAAGTAATGTTATAGCTTCGTTGTTTGATTAATTAGTCTCAAATAATTCCGTCTTTTGTAACATCTTTTTGTATACTTCCTCATTTCCTTAATATTGCAATAATTATAATTTTCAAAAGTTTAGACTCTACCATATAACTCATTCTATCGTTTAGTACTTCCAGCTCATTGGGAGTTTCATCCACCGTGCTAGAGCATAAATTTTATTAAACCAAGGTTTTTTTTAGAAAATAACACCAAAAATTTCTCAAAACTTAAATTATAACACCACAAAATCTTAAATTTTTATTATAACGCCACATAAAACACAAAATTTTGATTTCACCACCACTTAACGGATTCTTGGATGGAATCCGTTTGTGGGGCTCACTTTGGACACGTGTCAATGCTATATTGGTTCAAAAAAATTATTTTAAAAAAAAAAAAAAAATAATTAAACCCTAACCCAGCCATACTCCTCCACGCACCGTACCGCCAACAACTCTATCCTCCACTGTACGTGGTCCAATTAGAGGATGACACGTGTCAGCCTCAGGATGACCCAAAGTGGACCAATCCCTGCTTGACACGTGTCACTCCAGAAAATAAGGGAAAAAGGCGGCCTTCAGGCCCAAATCCCGAGAAAGCCGCAAAACGGCACAGCCCACCAATGATTAGGGTTCAGTGACCTAATCAAGGGCACAAATCCCAAAGACCCTATAAAAAGGGAGATGTCCCTCATTTTGAGGGTACGTTTTACCATTTATTACACTTGCATTCTCTCACATCAGAGAAACACCTGAGCTTGGAATCCGAGCAGATACCCAACTAAATTTTCGTCCTCTTTATTCCTTTTCAAGTTACTAACGTGACCGTCGGAGGCAGAGCTCCATCCACCCGGAGTCTCCATTATTTTGCAGGTACAGCTCGGCCAGATCAGACTTCGTGTTGTAACTCTCCCGAGGGACAAAAACACCCAAAACATTTGACGCCGTCTATGGGGAGAGTACCTCGAAGATGGTTCAAGAGTCTGTACCACCCCCTAACCGTCTGGGCGAAGACCCAGAAGTCTTTACAGACCAGGAGGATGAGGATCATCAGGTCGAAACCTTTACAGCCGAGGATGGCTCGCTCAGAATCAAGAGCATCCGGCCCAGAGATATTCTGGAGCGGGGTGCTTCCTAGGCGGGTCCAAGCCGACCCACTGGGCAGCCGGAAGGGAAAACCCAAACGGCCGCTGGATCAGCCCCTGTCACCCGAGACGAACTCATGAGATTCATGACAAGTTTCAAGGGTGAAATTAAAGAGCTGATCACCAAAAGCCGGGCTGGCCCAAGTAAAGGTCAGTCGGCGAAGAAGACTCCTCCAGAGAAGGGGAAGTCAGTCAGAGACCGGCAGCCCACTCCTCATCCAAAGGAGAAGGCAGCCGGGACCATTGATTGGTAAAAAATTCTCCTTCCTAGGAAAAACACCAATAACACTCGCCGGACTCAGCAGCCGGTGAGGAGTAAAAAATCAACTCTTGATGCCCGGGAGATCATCAACCGGAAGAGAAACCAATCGCTGTCTGAGTCGGCTTCAACGTCGAACTTTCCAGACAGCTTCAACAACATTTCTGCAGGGAGTGCACCCTCCTTGCATGAGAGCCAGACAGGCGGTAATACCGTCCATTCTGGCCCTTACATGATTGGAGCTGTACCGTATGTGCCTACTCAGGCTTACGGACAGTATCCCCCTCACTTCATGCAGCCGGCCTTCTTTGGAGGTCAGGCGACATATCCAAATGTCCAGCCATTGGACTAGCAGCTTCGTCTGCTGCGCCTGGGTGAACAGCCTTCTGCGTTCACCCGGGAGATAACCGAGGCGGCCCAGCCGGCCAAGATTAAGAATGTATTGGTTGGTACCTATGATGGTACCACCAATCCGGAAGACCACCTCATGGCATACACCAACCTCATGTATCTGCAGGGGTTGGATGATGCCACTTGGTGTCGGTGCTTCCCGGCTACATTGAAGGGCATTGCCCAACAATGGTTTGGTAATCTGCCAGCCGGGTCCATCGATAGTTTCAGGAAGCTCGCCTTCCTTTTTGCTTCCAACTTCTCAATGAACATCCCTGCTAAGAAAACAAGCCTTGATTTGAGCACTGTTAAGCAGGGAGAGAGAGAAGGGTTGCGCTCAAATGTCAGGCGGTTCAATCTGATCAGAATTCAGATTCAGGGAATGTCTGATGAGGTAGCTTTTACAGACTTTTTCAAGGGTCTGAGAGACGGGTCGACCTTTAAGTTCGACCTAGTTAGAAAAGGAGCTTTAACCCTACAGGCGGCCCTGAGGGAGGCGGAAAGCTACATTCAAGCTACCAACCTCTGCTCGCCTGGTAGCCAGTCGGACTCTAAGAAGTCCGACAAGCAGAAAGACAGCCGGTCTGCTCAGCCGGACAAAAATAAAGAAGAGAGCAAGAAAAGAAAAGAAATCTGGGCGGTCAATGATTCTGACCAGCCGTCCCAGAAGAAAAAGAAAGAGTTTAAACCGTACGTCCCCAAGTACGAGTTTAATAAAGACTGCAACTCCATCCTCATGGAGGTAAAGGATCGGCTGTCCATTGAGAAGTCGAATCCTATGAAGAGTTCTGTCCAGTCACGGAACAAAAATAAATTCTGTCAGTTCCATGAGGAGGTCGGCCATGATACCAATGACTGCTTCAGTCTTCAGCGGGCGTTGGACCGTCTGGCTGACAAAGGGCTGTTGAAGTCCTACATTTCTAAGTCCCCAACCGGGATAAAAAAGAAAAACAAGAGTCAGTCCTCCAAGACTACCCCCCAGCCTGCTAGTAGCTCGGATACCGACAAGGAGCCGATCTACACAATAGCAGGCGGGTTCTCCTGTGGTGGCCCTACCATCCGGGGCACCAAGAGCCATCTTCGAAAGATGGACAAGGATTATGACGAGCAGGCGTCTGCAAGCACCTCCTTCCCAGACGTCTTGATCACTGAGAAGGATAGGGGCAGCGTCCGCCGTCCGCATGATGACCCGGTTGTCATTGAATGTAAGGTTGCCAACCAACTGGTTGGAAGAATCCTTATTGACACCGGCAGCTCATCAGACATCATCAGCCTCCGGTGCTTGCAAAAGCTGAAATACAACGTCAGCAGCATGCATCCGGTCACCCACCCCTTGGTTGATTTTGGGGGTGGGATGGTCTACCCAGCCGGAAGAATTGACTTACCCATCCGGCTGGGAGAGAAGGGCCAAGGACGACATATTATCGTCAGATTCTTGGTCGTTGAGGAGTTGACCGCCTACAACATTATCCTTGGCCGGCCGACCCTCAACGTAGCCAAGGCAGTAATCATCCCATCTCTCATGCTCATCAAGTATGAGAGGGATGACGGCAGTGTTGGTTCCCTGAATGGGGATCAGAAGACGGCCCGAGAGTGTTATCTCTCAGCCGTCATAGACACTGTGGCCCCAGACGGCCAGGAACCAATAGACCTTGACAATGTCAAGGATGCCGACCCAGCGCCTGTCCCACCAGCAGCTGGGAAGAAAAGAAAGGCACCTCTGTTGGTGGAGGTGAAGAAAGAGAAAAAATAGCAATCACTGACCAGTGAACGGTCAGATGAGCTCCGCCCTCAACCGGCTGGTGAAAGCATTGATCTCGTTCTGGATGACAGCCGCCCAGAATGTACTGTAAAGGTTGAGACGGTTGCTCATGCTACTTTGGGTGCAAGCTTGCACCTTCTGCTGAAGGAATTCAAAGACATTTTTGCCTTTGAAGTGGAAGAGATGCCAGGCGTCAGCCCGGATCTCGCTGTCCACAAAATCGCCGTGGACCCCAAAAAGAAGCCCATCCGGCAAAAGAAAAGAAACCACGGTGAGGAAAGAAGTCAGGCGGCAACTGCCGAAGTCAAAAAGCTGCTAGACGTCAGGTTCATTCGGCCTTGTAATTTTCCCGACTGGGTGGCCAATGTGGTCCTTGTTAAGAAACCGAATGGGACCTGGCGCATGTGTGTTGATTACACAGACCTCAACAAGGCGTGTCCAAAGGACAGTTACCCGCTTCCAAAGATCGACAGTCTGGTCGACTCTACAGCCGGTCACGCCTTGATGAGCTATATGGATGCCTACTCCGGCTTCCATCAGATACCCCTGTGGAAGAAAGATCAAGAGAAGACGGCATTCGTCACTGATCAGGGGTTATTCTGTTATACTGTGATGTCGTTTGGCTTGAAAAATGCGCTTGCCACTTTCCAACGGATGATTAATACGGTCTTCATTAATCAGATTGGGAGGAATGTGGAGGCGTACATTGATGACATGATAGTCAAATCCAAGCTACAGACGGATCACCTTGCTGATCTCCGAGAAACATTCACCACCCTCAGGCGGCATAAGGTTATGTTAAATCCTAAGAAATGCGTCTTTGGTGTTGAGTCTGGGAAGTTTCTCGGATTCCTGATTGATCAAAGGGGGATCGAGGCTAACCCTGAAAAGATACAGGCGGTGATAGACATGAAGTCACCCCGTTCTGTTAAGGAAGTGCAGAGGCTCACCGGCTGTCTGGCTGCCTTGGGGAGGTTCCTCAGTCGGTCAGGCGACAAGTGCCTCTACTTCTTCCAAGCAATAAAAAAGAAGACCAGATTTGAATGGGGGGAGGATGCTTAGGCGGCATTCCAGAGGTTGAAAGAGCATTTACATTCTCTACCTAGGTTGGTCAGTCCTTTACCTAGGGAGACGTTGTACATGTATTTAGCCGTCTCAGATCATGCCCTCAGTGTCGTTCTCCTTGCTGAGCGAGACGGCGTGCAGCTCCCGGTTTACTTCATTAGCCATGTTCTTAAAAATGCTGAACTCCGGTACCCTATGGTTGAAAAATTTGGCCTTGCTTTGTATATGGCATTCAAAAAACTGAAGCCTTACTTTTTGGCCCATCCGGTGGTGATTTACACCGACCAGCCACTCAAGCAGCCAATGTCTACTTTGGACTCATCCGGGAGAATGTTGAAATGGGCTATTGAAATGCAAAGTCTTGAAATCACTTACGAACCAAGAAAGGCAGTGAAAAGTCAGGCGTTTGCCGACTTCATTGTTGAAATGACCCGTCCGGTGGCTCCGGATAATCTTGATCAGGTTTGGAAAGTGTATGTAGACGGGAGCTCTACTAAGAACGGCTGTGGTGCAGGCGTAATCTACGAGTCTCCTGAAGGGGACAGATTTGAGTATGCACTACGCTTCAAGTTTCAGGCCTCAAACAATGAGGCGGATGCATTGTCAAAATTGGCGTCTTCCGCCTGCCATGATACGCCTCGGTCTGTCTTTTGGGAAGTTCTCGAAAAGAGAAGCATCTATGAAGATCCCATTGGAGTGCTGGACCGAAGCTCTACCTGGATGGATGGCATCCGGGCCTATCTCTCAGACGGCACACTTCCTGATTCGCCACAGGAAGCAGCCGTCCTGAAGAAGCGATCTGCAAGCTTCAAGTTGAAAAATGGAGAACTCTTCAAGGCAGGGTTTCTTAAGCCCTTGTTGAAGTGTGTCACCCCTGAAAAGGGGAAGGAAGTGCTCGAAGACTTGCACTCGGGATTCTGCGCCTCCCACATAGGCGGCAGGTCCCTAGCCGTCAGAGCAAGACGACATTATTTTTGGCCCACTCTTGAGGCAGACGCCAAGGAATTGGTGAAGAAATATGACAAATGCCAAAAATTTGGCAAACTCATTCACCGTCCGGCTGCTGATCTGACGGCCATCCACGGCCCAATCCCGTTTGCAAAATGGGGCATGGACATTCTAGGTCCTTACACGACTACTCCAGGCGGAAAGCGCTACATCTTGGTGGCTGTGGATTATTTCACCAAGTGGGTGGAGGCTGAGGCGGTTAAAAACATCAAGACCTCAGACGTAATTTCCTTCATTTGGAAGAACATTATCACCCGGTATGGGGTACCTATGTCTATGGTGTTTGATAATGGTCCTCAGTTTGAGACGCCTCAGCTAAAAACTTGGTTGGGAGATTAGGGGATCTCAAGCTATTTTGCATCTGTTAGCCGGCCCCAAGCAAACGGCCAAGTTGAAGCCTTCAACAAACTCATCTCAGACGGCATTAAGAAGAAAATAGAAAGAGCCGGTGGCTTATGGGCAGAAGAGTTACTCCATGTCCTATGGCCCATCCGGACAACAGCAAAAGGGGCAACCGGTGAAACCCCATTTCTCATGGTTTACGGTGCTAAAGCCGTCTTGCCCATCGAACATTACGAGCCGACTCTCAGAGTCATGCTATATGATGAAGAAGCAAACTGGGAAGCAATGCGCCTGGCATTGGATTCACTCCCAGAACGAAGGGGCAATGCTACCTTGCATCATGAGATTTACCGTCTGAGAATGACTAGAGCCTACAACAAAAAAAGTACACAAGCGTCCTTTGAAAGTTGACGACTTAGTGTTACGAAAAATGGAGGCAACCGGTAGGGCAAATGAGCTGGGAAAGCTAACCCCAAATTGGGAAGGCCCCTACTGGATCTATGAGGAAGTGAGAGACGGCACCTACCGCCTGGAAACTCTAGACGGCAGGCGCCTGCCTAGAACTTGGAATGTAGACAATTTGAAAAAGTACTACTTCTGAGAATGTAAGTTTTTTGTAAACAGTTAGTCAATTAATAAAGATTCAGACTTTGTTTGCAAAATTGTTTTGTTGCTTTTTGATTATCCGCCTGGGTAATACTCAGACGGATTCTTCACTTACCTAACTAAGTTTGATACTTAGTTGGTTTGCTTGACCGCCTGGGTAATACTCAGATGGATCCTTTGTTTATGTACTTGAGTTTGATACTTGGTATGATTTAATAATTACCCGTCCGTCTGGGTAATACCCAGACAGGCTTTTTGGTTTAACCAACTAAGTTCGACACTTAGTGTAAATTAACTGATTAAAAGCTAAGCACAAAAACGCTTGGTGGCTATACAACCGGTCCTAAACAAGACCAAAGGCTAAAATGGCCGGATGGTTGCTCATTTTATAAAATCGCCTGTCCCAACATGGACAAAGGCGTCCAGCGACACCCCTCCGGGTGCAATCGTCGCAGAGAACAGACTAATTGTCGGTTCTACGTACCCATGCAGACGACAAAAATTGAACGACCAAATTGGTCAACTCATAGTCGTCTGACCAAAATGACCTATGAAGAACGATAAAGTTTCCAGATACCGGATGCCCAGAGGCATCAGTCGGTCACCGGCTGAAGTTCTCACTTAGGTTATTTATTCTAAAAATTGCACTTCCCACCCCAATTGGGGCAAAAGAGTTGTTCAATGGCTACGAAATCTCTACCAAGACGGACAAACGTCGTCTGGGTAGTGATTGGAGCGCCTGTTGGTGTACGGCTGTGAACTTGGTTTGGGGCAATCACTACTGTGATTGATTGACTTACAAACATATCATGCTCTTTGCAGCATCAGACGTTTTCAAGTCAATCAACCAACTCCACTTGAAACCAATCACACAGCCGTCCAGGGGCAAGGACAGCCAGACTATTGATTAGTTAGGCAAAAAATCGCCGCATGCTTTTGATAAGTTAGGCAAAAATGAAAAAGTAAAATATTCGCAAAAATTGAAATACAAATTCAAAATGATCAAAACCGACTCAGTCGGTGCATTTCATTAAAGTCCACCCAACCAAACGGTTGTGATGGATCAAATGTTAACCGGACCCCGTCCGGGAGAAAGAGAAATTGTTAATTAACCCGGCTCCTTAGCCGGTAAATACAAATATACTCGGCACGCGGGCCGGAAAAACAAGTTTTGGCATACTGCCGCTGAATAAAAGAAAAAGACAAAAAACAGAGATTGGCATACTGCCGCTGAAAAGTCACTTCTGGCCTGCAGGCGGCTCCTCCTGGTCCTCTTCCTCACCGTCTGAGGGAATCTCTTGCGCTTCACCCGGACCAGTTAGCTGAGGCACGAGGGGCACATTGTTGGCATTAACCCAGGCGTCGAAGGACTCAGGCTCTGGATCACCCTTCTCTCTCAGGTACACCACGTCCTCGGCATACTTGTGGGCCAGTGCCCAGATGTTGTAATCCGCGTCTGGGTACAAGGCAGCCCAGGCGATCTTCATTTGGGCATCATTGTCAGCGTCACTCTCAGCAACTAGACGGTTTTGCTCCGCCTCCAGGGTTGCAGCAAAGTTTATCTGAGCCTGAGCAGCCTCCTTCTCCAGCTTCTCAACCTTGGTCTTCAGGTTGGTGTTCTCTTCAGAAACACCCTGAAGTTTGCCAAGGTCCGTCTAGGCCTTCTTGAGCGCCTCATCAACCTTTTTGGCGCTCTCATCCGCCTTCTTCCTGGCCTCCTCTGCCTTCTTCTAGGCCGTCTCAGCATCACCCGCCCGCTGTTTGGCCGTCTCCAGATCCGCCTCCAGCTGCTGGATTCTAGACGCCTGTGTCATTATGATTTCTTTAGTTTCAAGTTCATTTACGATAGTGGAGTGTAAAGCAATATTGTCAGCGTCTATGGCGGACTTCTTGGCCCTTTTTACCTCTTCCCGTTTGCGGGAATAAGGACGTTTGAGCCCGTCCACCCGCAGCATGGCCTGCAAAAAGCAGGCGGTATAAGTATTGCAGGCGGGATAAAATACTTGGAAAAAATAAATTGAATTGACAAGTTTCCTACCTCATCCAGAAGGGATAGAATGCGTTCAAGGTTGAACGTCTCTATCCCAGGGATACTGTCTTTATCCCTCTTCCGGACGGCTTCCAGCATGGCCTTGGCATGCTTCTGGACGTCTGGCCAGCGGGGAGATTGATCTGCACGCACCACAATCAATACGTGATGAGTGCGAAACTAAGGCAGCACCTATTTGTTGCCGACCGTCTGAAGATGACGTCTGTTGAGAATGGGATTTCACCCGCAAAGGCCACCCTAGCTCAAACGGGGATTCAAAAGGGTTCTTACCTTCAGAGCCGGCCAAGCGGGAACCGCTTGCAGGCGTGCTGAACCCCGCGGCTGCTGATAAGGTGTTGACGAGATCAAGGCACACGCTGCCGCCTATCTTCTCGTTTCGCCCCGCTATCCGCATCTGCTGATGCCCGGCTGAGGCGCCAGGAGTTGACGCAAAGGTGGATTTTTTGATTTTGTTGAGAGCGGCGAGGGTCTCCTCCCTAACCCGTTTGAGTTGTTTCTCAAACGACTTTCCAACCTCTCCTCCCTGCAAAAATAACCAATGTTAAGGTTAGCATCCGGGAAAAACAATTTTAAAAGATCAACTTATGAAAGGGTCAGGCGTTTGTTACCTTGGCTTTGACCTCAGCCGCAGCCTTTTCCGCAAGCGCCTTGCGGATGACTGTAGAGGACCGGTTGGGGGTTTTCTCCGTCTGCAACATGTTTAATGCTTCTTCTGCAAAAAGAAGGAAATTGGTCAATATCATAAATCAATTCTAGTAAAAAGCTACTACAGACGGATATAAACTCAGGCGCATACGTTTGGTAAACATGTGTCCTAGCCCGCAGGCGGCTAGGAAACACTCGTCCCTGAACCAGGCGCTCTTAGGGATCCAGTTCTTGGGGACTTTTATTGTTTCCCTGGTTGACAAGGTCGCGTCTGTGAGGCCAAAAAAGTCTGCCTCAATGATCTTGTCAAAGTCTTCCTCTGGGATCCGGGGAAGAGCGCACTTCCGGCCCAACAAGTCGGGCTTCTTATTGTACAGACGGAATTCATAATTCTCCTGTCTGGTTGGAGCTGACATCAGGTAGAACCTGTGCTTCCAGCCGTCGAATTTCGAGACCTTGTCCAAGGTCATCATATATTGGGGCTGCGTGGTTAGAGTGTACCATGCCCTCCAGCCGCCTGGGCTTCTGCTAAGATAATGCATACTAGCAAAAGCCTCCCAGCCGGGGTTAAGCCCCTGGACCTCGCAGGCGGCAACATACCCCAGAATGTTTGTCCAAGAGTTGGGGGTAAGTTGTCAGACTCCGAGGCCGTAGCCTCTCAAAATTGCTTTCACCGCCTGGTGAAGGGGAAAGCGGAGACCAGCCTTGAACGCCGCCTCATAACAACCAAAATAGTTGTTGGCGTTCTCTTGATCGTCCTCCTAGGCGACGGTGCCATTCTCAGGCGGCACCCGGATCCTATACCCGTCTCCTAGCGGGTGCATTTTAGTAAAATTCTTCAAGTTTTCCTCCATTTGGATCCGGTCCTTGGAGGAGACGTGGATGTTGAAGGGATCATCCTTCTCGTTCCACTTTTTCCTTTCTTCCTCCTCGCTATCCGGAAGCGGGGGTAAATCGTCACTGCTCTCAGAGGTAGAGGCGGAGCTGTCGCTCTCCGTCTCCTCCTCACTTTGACTCAAGGGGGCAGAGACGGCCTCGTCGCCGCCTTGGTCGCATTCCTCCAAGAAGGAATCAGCAGGAGTTGAAGGGGCGCGCGGAGGGGATCTCTCCAGAGCCGTCTGGTCTCCCTGACCAGACGTTTCTCCCTCAGGCGTTTGGCCGCCTGAGCCTTCGCTCTTGTAATTTGGATCAGTTGCCGTCTGCATTGTCCGAGCCATGGTGTCCTGCACAGACACATAACTGGTCGGAATCCAAGGCAAAGGGTGGTCCCAACACCCCGAGACGGCACTCCCAGTCTTAGACTCAGCCGTCCCTGGTGACCGGCTGGACTCTAACCTAGGTTGTGCCGTGTGTGTTGGTGATGCATCCATTTATTGCAAGAAATACATACAAGCGGTGAAAAAAGAAAAAGAGCCGAGAGAGGCAGAGACGGTACCTTTTGAAGTGAAATCTGAAACTAGGCGGATCCGGCTGGGTCGGTGGAAAACGAGATCTCTTGCTTGCGCCTGACTCAGACGGATGACTTCTGCTCTCTCAAAGTTTTCTCTCTAAAAAGTTTTTGTAAACGTACAAAATTATGAGGGTAAAACGGCTATATATAGAGGGTAAATACGGGGGCATTTCTGTAATTTACTCGGAAGGTGAACGGTTACTCTTTAATGGTAAAATTACCGCCAACCGGAGCGTGACATGTGTCACAGATGCCACGTGGCGTGCCACGTCACATTTGTGAGGGGAAAATGTTTAGGGTAATTTTACCCCGCCACGTGGTCCAATCAGAGGATGACACGTGTCAGCCTCAGGATGGCCCAAAGTGGACCAATCCCTGCTTGACACGTGTCACTCCAGAAAATAAGGGAAAAAGGCGGCCTTTAGGCCCAAATCCCGAGAAAGCCGCAAAACGGCGCAACCCACCAATGATTAGGGTTCAGTGACCTAATCAAGGGCACAAATCCCAAAGACCCTATAAATAGGGAGATGTCCCTCATTTTGAGGGCACGTTTTACCATTTATTACACTTGCATTCTCTCACATCAGAGAAACACCTGAGCTTGGAATCTGAGCAGATACCCACCAAAATTTCCGTCCTCTTTATTCCTTTTCAAGTTACTAACTTGACCGTCGGAGGCGGAGCTCCATCCACCCGAAGTCTCCGTTATTTTGCAGGTACAGCTCGGCCGGATCAGACTTCGTGTTGTAACTCTCCCGAGGGACAAAAACACCCAAAACAGTACCGCTGGCATCCCTATCCTCCACCGCCGCCGAGACCCTAAGCGTCACCGGTAAAACCACCCCAGCAACCCCTCCCTTTCTCCAAATTCACAAACTGATCCAACCTCTTTTCCATTCCCCTGAAACCACCACAACAGCCACCTCCACCCCTAAACAATCGAAATCGACAAACCCTAAACTATAATTGTTGATAATTGAACCCATATTTCTTTCTTGAGTGCGCGAGGTTGCTAGGGAGGTGCGGTGTGCGAGGTGGTTACGTGGGTCGATGCAGTGAGCGAGGTGGTAGTGTGGGGTCGATGCAATGCACGAGGTAGTTGCGGGGGCTGCTTTGCTTTGGTGGGTTGATGCGGTACCGGTGCGAGAGGTGGTTGTGGGGACAGGGGTGGTTTTCGGGTAGAAGGAAGGGGTTGATTCGCCGGTTTTGGTGGGGGCTGGGGTGTCGGCGGCTGGGTTTATGTTGTTGGCGGCTAGGGCAAGTGGTGCCGGTGGAGGGGCTTGGTTGGGTTAGAGTTTAAGGTTTTTTTTCTTTTTTTTTTAAAATTTTTTATTAATTTTTTTTATTTCAAACCAATAGATTATTGACACGTGTCGTTTGAGAGCCCTGCTAACGGTTTCCATCCAAAAAAAATCGTTAATTAGTGGTGAAATCCATTTTTTGTGTTTTTTTGTGGTGTTATAATCAAAGTTTTTTTTTTTTTTTTTTTTGTTTTTTTTTTTTTTTTTTTTTTTTTAATTTGTTAGTGTTATAATCCATTTTTTGCAAAATTTATGGTGTTATTTTCTAAAAACACCTTAAATCAATTACAATTAATTTACCAAAAATTGACATAAATAATCCTAACTTTGAACCGTCTTGTTGTTTCAATGATAATACTACAAGAGAGGGGGTTTAATTAGTATGACGAATTAGCCAATTTTTTTGCAGAATAAAAACAAATAAACTCAAGAAACTAAAAAGTGCAAAGAATAGGGGAAATTGAGGGAAGAGAGAGGGAACACTAGTAGAAAAATACAATAAGGCACCCCCATAAAGGCACCGGTTCAGGCCAAACCGGTGCCCTAAACCGGCCCAAATTTGGGCGCCATTTTACACAAATATAAAAGGCACCGATTCAGACCAAATTCGTTTTTTCACGTAGTGGAAAGAGAGGGAAAACGAATATGTAGGACCCACAATGACATCATCTGAGAAAGAGGTGGGATTTTCAAAAGTTTAGGAAAAACTAGGTGGTAAAATTCAAAAAAAAAAAAAAAAAAAAACACTTGAGGTGGTATTTTCAATTTTGGCAACAATAGATGGTGGTATTTATTAAATTTTCCTATATTTTATGTGGAAAACTTCTTGGCCTTAAACAAGAAGAAAAACCACGACCACAATGGGTTTTAGAAAAAAGGGTAATGCTATATGCATCCCTTAGGGCTGCATATAAGCATTTAATATACTTCCTTTTTTAGTATTAAGTTGAGAATTTATCGACAATTCACGAGTAAATCGGTATAATAAATGGTTATTTATTGTCTTTCCTTTCCATTTTTAGCTTCTTATATAGTTATATGCAGCCCTTAAGGCTGCATATATCTTTTTCCTAGAAAAAAAAACTCTTTACTAGAATAAGACAATGACCTATTACAAACCAAAAACTCTTATTTCAAGTTTCTCAACGTTCCTCAACGAACTTAAAGCCCCCAAGCAACAAGTCCCAGCCCTAAACTTGTTACTCTTCCTCTTTTTCTCTCTTCTCTTCTCCTAGCTTCATTCAAATCTAAACTAAAACAGAGTCACTCAAACTCCCCAATTCTCAAATTATAACTCGAAAAGATTAACTCTAGTATAATTAAGAACACAGGAACATACACTCTTTTTCAATACCGTGAAATAAGAATCTTAACTCAATTTAATATGAAAATAAAAGATAAAATTATACTTGAGCAAGGGTGAGTTTTCCAAGTGAAATAATTTACTATTTATAGACTCACTTAGCTTAAGGAAAAATGTCATGTGCCGTTTTAACTTGACGCCACTATTCCATACCCACTAAGCAAGAGCACGTCTTGAAAACTAGGACATGATCCTCCTTAATGCGCAGGAGATTAATTATTGTAGAGTAATCAAAAATTGAGATTATTTAAAGAAAACCAGTCAAAATTAAGATCATTAAAACTAATTTTTCCATTAATTTATCAGACATTGCCTAAATATAAGGTAAAAAATACTTCAGAAATAAGCATGAATATCAAAATGCTACAATTAAAAGAGGACGAAGTAAGTAGAATGGTTTATTAATGGTTGGAGTTTAATGATTGGGTGTTGATAATTTGTGACGCGCATAGCCGGCAATGAATGTCTTTATATTTGTTTTGTTGTTCTTAGCGTTTGTTCTAGTAAAAGTCGTAATAAATTCCAAACCATAGATGATTAAATTGATCAAGGATGATGTATAAAGATCAAACTCTTTAATAATACATTTATTAATAAATCCATCAATGGACAGTGACAGGACTCGTGACTATATATGGCCCCCTTTTTATTTCCTCTTTGTTTGCATCATACTTTCTTTGCTTCATAATCTTAGCCATCTACTTCGCTTAAACATTTCTTGTTTTATCTCATAATTATTGTAACTAGGGTAGGGGGTTTAACATGCATCTTGTTTGAATCAGTTTTGGTCGGGATCCATTCGATTTTTAGTTCATATTGATGTGATGAGTCATTTAATTTGAATCTGTATTTTAATAATTTGAAAATGAGCCGTCTATATATTGTAAATTATAACAAATCTAGTTAGTGGTTGAGGTTATCATCTCTATAAATTTATTATTTTTTTTTTAAAAAAAAAAAAAAGTTGTAAAAAGCAGTAATAAATTGTAAATACAAAGTATATACTTGTATATGGGTGAAATCTTGAAAATATAGTATATAATAATATCATGAACTAGTATTTCGTATTAATATTTTTTAGAGACAGTTGAGGGAGTTGAGGGTGATATATCATGAACTAGTATTTCGTATTAGTTATTTTTTAGAGATAAATGGAGTGTTAGGTTGATGGAAGATTGAAAAAAAAAAAGAAATTGAATCCAATATACTACTTTTGAGGTTGTAGTGATTGAGAGGGAATTGATTTTTACCGTAGCTTTCATTTCAATTAACAATTACTTAGTATTATTTATGAAGTAATTCTACTAACTAGTCAAATACGATAATACAGATAGCTAAAGGTTAATCGCTAATTGCTAAACAAGACCAATAAATGATGGTAGGTAATCACTCTTTTTAAAAATGGTTAATTATCTCATTCTAGCCCCCTAGCCTCTTCACCACCTCCTACTTATCTTAAATAAGCCTGTAATATACATATATTCATTTTTTTTTCTTCACTTTCTCACTTTAGTTCATATAGTCATGTTACCCTTGAATATTTATTTTTACATGTATCATTAAAGAGAAGGATGCTTTGCCATTGACATTCAAATGATACTTTCCTTGCAAAACTATACTTGTTCAATTCATTATCTTTATAAACATAATTTTAATCCAAACACGTCCTGAAATGAACTACTATTTCGAATATCTTAGATATTATCGGCAATTATCCGATATAAATGGAAAAAATATTAATTAATCTAACACTAGCAAGTAGCAAGAGTTGATAACTTGCCAAAGATTATTTATTAATACAAAACATTATTCTAATCTTGTTAATTAATTAAAAAAAAAAGTGAAGTAACCCGACATTATAGTCCACTACCTCACTCCCACAATTCCACTCCCAAAGTTCCCCGGCCAAAATAGCGCTCCCTTCTCCTCGATTTTCTTCCTCTATAAATACTCTCACTCCATCCAAACTCACCTATCTCCAACATTCCTCTCTCTCTTTCTCTCTCCTCCCAAATTAAAATTTAAATCATTTACAAAAAAAAAAAAAAAAAAAAAAATCAAAAAAAAAAATGAAAGAACAAGAACATTACAAGCTTATCAACTCATTCTTCTTCCTCCACTTATTATTACTCCTCTTATCCTCCTTTGTAAGCTCATTCTAATTCTATACCCATATTTTATTTTATTGCTATTTTTTTTTTAACAAATTGACATTAATAATTAATGTGTTGGTTGGTATGTGATACAATAATGTAGGTACAACCCTCGGCGGCGGCGCGTGAGAATCCGTTTACGCCGAAGGCCTTCGCAATCAGATACTGGAATAACAAGATCTACAAAGTACCCAGACCCGAATTCCTCCTAAGAAAAGCTTCACCGCTTTCGGCCTCCGATTTAGCCCGATTCACTCAACTCGCTTCCACCAACTCACTCTCAAATCACCTTGACTCGTTCTGTAAACTCGCTAACCTCCTTTGTTTCCCTGACCCCACTATTTCTGCCTCAACCAAACACTCCCCTGACGGAAAATTCTCCGTTTATTCCGATAATAACTTCACCAACTATGCTACCGGAGCAGCCGGTGGTCTCAACTCGTTCAAGAAGTATTCCGGTGATGAGAATGAGCCGCTTGATACCTTCCGCCGGTACAGCCGGGATTCAGCCGGTCACAATGATGATTTCACCAGTTATGCGAGTAATGGTAATGTTGTTTCTCAGACGTTTAACACATACGCTGCTGGTGCTACCGGTGGGTCCGGTAGATTCACCAGTTACGCAGATAATGTGAATGTTCCTGGTCTTAAGTTCACCTCGTACTCGGACGAGGCGAACGGGCGAGACGGCTCGTTCGCCTCGTACTCGCACGAGGCGAACTCGGGTGACCAAGGGTTCTCTAACTACGGCAAGAATGGAAATGGGTTGAGTAGTGATTTCAACACCTATGCTGATGACTCCAATGTGGTGGGGTCCACTTTTTCCAGCTATTCTCAGACCGGAAACAGCGGAAACGATAACTTCACCTCGTACGGATTTGACGGCAATGTGCCGGAGAATAAGTTCAACAGCTACGCCGACGGTGGTAATGCCGGGGTCGAAAGCTTCTCGAGTTATCGAGATCAGTCCAATGTAGGAGACGATACATTCAAATCTTATGCTAAAGGTTCCAACATTGAGAAGGTTAAGTTTAGTAATTATGCCGAGAGTTTTAATCAAGGAACCGATAACTTTACCGGATACGGTGACGGTGCTAAAGGGCAACAAGTCGGGTTTACGGGTTATGGGCAAGGTAGTAATTTCAAGAGTTATGCCAAGAAGGGGGTTACTTTTGCTGATTATAGGAATACTAGTAGTAGTGGAAGTAATGAGGTGGGTGCATCACAGATTGCGAGCAAGGGTAAAATGGTAAATAAATGGGTGGAACCGGGGAAGTTTTTTAGAGAAAGTATGTTGAAGGATGGTATTGTTATGCCAATGCCGGATGTTAGGGATAAGATGCCAACGAGGTCGTTTTTACCGAGGTCGATATTGTCGAAAATACCCTTTTCGTCTTCCAAAATTACTCAATTGAAGGATATTTTTCACGCGTTTGATAACTCTACTATGGAGGGGATGTTAAATGCGGCATTGGGGGAGTGTGAGCGTGCCCCGGCCGTGGGCGAGACTAAGAAGTGTGTTGGTTCGATTGAGGATATGATTGATTTCGCGGTTTCGGTTTTGGGTCAATCCGTGGAGGCCCGGACCTTGGAGAGTGTAAACGGGTCGAAAACGGATATTTTGATTGGGAAAGTTAGAGGTATAAATGGTGGAAAGGTTACAAAGTCCGTTTCTTGTCATCAAAGTTTGTACCCGTACTTGTTGTATTACTGCCATTCAGTACCTAAGGTTCGGGTTTACGAGGCGGATATTTTGAACCCGAAGACCAAGGCTAAAATCAACCATGGCGTCGCCATTTGTCACTTGGATACCTCGGCGTGGAGCCCCACCCACGGAGCGTTCTTATCACTCGGGTCAGGTCCGGGTAAGATTGAGGTTTGCCATTGGATTTTTGAGAATGATTTAACTTGGGCTAAAGCTGACTAAAACTAAATTGATCCTTTGAAAAAATTGGGGCAAGGCATTCCCATTGAGATTGGGTTCTTTACTTAAGAACCATTTTTGGGAATTGGTCAAATTTTTTTTTTTAAAAAAAGGGTTAGTTCACATTTTAATTTTTTAAATAGTTGTTGGCTTTGCAAAGGCAAAAGCCACAAAATGTGCAAGCAAAAAAATTGTAATTTGTTGTTTCTAAATGTTGGTTACTACCTTGTCATATTGTTATTAGAATATGGGTAAATTTTACTATATAGGTGAAATAATGGATATATTTATATTATATTATATAGTCCTATGTACCTATTAAACGAGTATCAATTGGATACAGCCACTAATTTAATGCACATTTTTCATAATATTATGCAATTTTTTTTTCTTATGTTTTCGTTTTTCATTTTATGAATAAATGTCTTTCTTACTTTGACGGTGATTGCTTAAAAAAAAGGTCGAGTTAAGAGTAATATTGAGAATCGGAGGGAGTATTTTGATACACTTGTTATCGATAGAGAATTGCAAGATTTAGCTATGGCTAACCTTGCAACGCGTTTTATTTAACTTTCTAGTTTTTTATGGTCCCTATGATCCCCCTATAAAGTCTTTCACATGTATGGATATGATATGATAAATGGTGGCGGGTGATTGGGATGTGTTGTACTGGATTCACCATATTTGGATTCAAAGCTTTGTCAATATTTAGCAATTTATACCAGATAGTCAACAGCAGAATTAATTCCTTTGGTAGGTGAATTATACTAGTATTTGCATTGGTTGTTTGCATTGCAATTCATTGATAATGAAGTTGTCAATTGACTCAGATTGAGTAGATATCAAGTCCCGTCTATAAAATTGTCCGTTACAGTTTCTCTACATCATCAAAAAAGAACGTGTACTATAATGTAATCGTGGTTATTGAATCCGATTGATTAGGTCATGTTATCTATGTTGATATGATTTAAGACGCGTAATTTCATATAGTAATAAGTGATGAATCATGAATCATTCCATATATCTTGCCGAAATAAAGAATAAGTGCAAATAGCATGAAAAAATTGGTAGTTATTAACAACAAAGGGACAATGGTGTTACGTGTTTTTGTTTGCTAGTAACTGTTGAGTCACGCATTCTTGTTCACTTGCAATTTTACGACTGGTATGTAGCTACCTGTGAGTGAGAGAAAGAAAGAGAAATATATTCACATTCACAAAGTAGGCTTCAAATTTCAATGCTCTAATGCAAAACAAAGATTTTAAGGACTATTTGATTTGATATAATTATGTGCTTTCTTTTTTGATTGATTTAATATTATATGGTCCCGCATCAATGCTCCACATCTTTATAATGTTCTCTAACACTAATTATTTTGAGCGACGTGAGTAGTTGTTTAGGATCATGCCATACTTTCTATTCTCGTCCTATCATCGATCTTGTGTACTTTGAAGTTTAATTTATGGTATAGAAAAAACGTTGTTGAAAAGTAAATTAAATGATGTAGATGAGATTTTGATTTCAAGTCGTGGATGTCACCCCTCTCTAATTAATTAGGTTAACATTTATTCTATACCTCTTTAATGTGAATTTCAGTTATGGTTAGGACTTAGGGGCGTGCACTTATTTATTTATTTTTAATCCTAGTTAGTATGCTTATATATGAGGTGATTCTAAACATGTCCAAAATGTTTAATTAGTGGATAAATTTATATCATTATAAGATTTTATCATTTCACTCTCCTATTAGTCACACACGTCTCAGATTAAGGGTCACATTTGACTTTTTAAAGTTAAATTGTAAAAACCATGATTGTATTTCACAAATATATATACTCCTAAAAAAACACATTGTTAAATGTGAGGTTAGATTTGATTTGATGTGTATTTTCAAAGTACTAACCTTTAATAATTCTTATGAATGCATAATCAAATACCTATGTATTAGAGTCGTATCTCTTAACCATATAATAAGTCAAATTAGACAGTTAGGGCTTATTCTCTTCATCTTAATTTCAGTTCAGTTCAGTTCAGTGCAGTTCAGCTCCAATTAGTTCTATTCAATTCTTAATTTTCTCTCATAAACAATTTATTTCAGCTCAGTTCAATAAATCAAAACAGGTCCTTATTCTGTTTTTAAGGATGGAGGGAGTATTAATTAACCAAGTAAAGAATGAGATGATGTATAGTTCCATTCCGTGTGGACCTTTATCTCATGTGTTAAAGCCAAGTGCCCTGAAAACAATACCTTTAGAAATGTACAAAACCATGTGATTTTGAGTTGATAGAAAGATCCAAGTGGTCCTTTGAAGTTAGAACCAACCCAAACTTAGGTGCTTTCTGGCCTTCAACTGATGTGTATTAAACTCCAATTTTTGCCAGCTATATTTATGGGCCACTTTTTTTCATTTCTTCCACCTTATTTTATTATTTTCACTTGGTTTTACTTCAAACTGGTGGCTTAAATTTTCAATAGGACTCAACTATTGTGAGAATAACTCAAGAAACTGTACTGAAAACTAACATATAAATATACAAAGTTTTGATTTTATCGAATGCAACATCTAATTATTAAGTAGAAGCTGCGAAAAAAGAGATTTTGGATAGCTTCACTTTAATGCACTTGCAGTGAAAACCAAGAATGGCTTATCTTGATTAAGTCTTCATAGAATGGACGATGTTGACTCGATCATGTTAGCACCAATGCATCTATTTCATCATAGTCTCGGGTGTACATATATCCTACTGCAAGTGCATAAATCGGATTACCTCTTCTACACACACGAGGTACATTTTGTAATTACAAAGTCCGATGTTAAGGTGAGTTTGGTCTAGTAAATCCATTAATTAAATCGGGTATACAATAAATATTGTATATTGATTGCAAAGTTACTCTTACTCTAAATAAATAAAATTAAAAAAAAAATCACTTTGATATTAATAAAGTTACCTACATACTTCGTATTTCTTATTGGTAAAGTTTCTCTAAAATTAATTTTTAGTGTGTGAAAGTAATCATATTATCTTTATAAAAGTTATCCCATAGCATATGAATTATATTTATATCAAGTTTTTCCCCAAAGCACGCTAAACATTATCCAAATTGATTAAAACTTACCCTGAAATTATTTGATGTACACTAATACATACTCGTTTTAATTTTAGTACATGTACACAAATTTAAGTTTTTAAATAACTTTTAACCGACCTTAGGGAAACGCTTCGATTCCTAGTTTCCTACCAAAAAAGACACAAAAGCCAATTTTATACCACATCTCAACTTTTTTTACTACCTCCGTTACATATTATTTGCAACGATTTGACATAAAGTAGAGAAAAAAAATGTCTAATAGCTGCAAATAATATGTAACGGATGTAGTATTTTTTATTTTTAATTCTTATTTAAGTAGAGGGCCAAGGAGGGTAAGTAAACTCTTACCCCCAAACACCCTCACTTGACAAGAATTGTATCTCAAATAAAACACTTGTATGAGGTTATAAATCAAGTAAATGAACATTTTATTAGTAAAAACAAAAAGGCAATACCTCTACATTTTTCTTGTAGAATTACAGATTCCATGTATAAAAGTACCGTGACAGAAAATCAAGGTTTATCCTTGTATTATGGAAAATATATTAATTATTTCTATTTTTTTCATGAATGTTTGTGGTGAATCTAATTTCAGACAACAAGAAACAGTGGAAAACAGATTAAAGTGAAGACACAAAAGGTGACGAATAACTGTTGTGCTAGTCCACGTAAAAATGTAGTACTGAGTTACTGACATTATGGGTCAACAAATTAGTTTATTACTGTATTGTTATTACAACTTCCGCTTCGCATTACTCGCAACAAAGAGATATTATTTGTGAGATATAAAATATTCGTTTGTTGCGAGTAATGCGGAGCAGAGGTAGTATTATAAATGAGAATAAATATGAACATTGGCTTAGAGCCTTTTTAATGTAGACATAGATTTTATGCCGACATATTATTCATCAATTTATGTATGTTTTAGCACTATTTATGAAAGAGTATGAGGTTTATATAATGGAGGTATTCTTGGGTTCGTTTCACTTTATTTTGTATTTTTCATACCTAAAAAAAAAAAAAAAAAAAAATCTCTATTGGAAAGTTGTAGGTCATGCACAAGCTAAGTATTATGAATGTGAGATGGTTTAATGCTATACTTGAATTGGGTGTTAGGACTTAGGGTGTAAATAATTAATGTGTTCATATAGATAAAGGTAAGGTGATGAAAAAAAATTTCATCACTTTCACACCAAGCTTTCTAGTTTAAGAAGAAGTTTATATATATATATGTCTCTACTCTCTAGCTATGAAAGTTATTGTTTATAGAATACATTTACATCTATATATGCGCTTATTAATTACCATGCAAAGACAATGCAACCACTTTATTTTAAAAGTCTTTTATGAAATAAAAGATAGAGATACGTAAAGCATTATGATATTCTAACACGCACAATACCACAATGTAAAATTTACACATTTATCTTCTAAGTTTTTTTTTTTTATTTTTTTTCGCCAATTTCTTATTGTAGGAGAACATATTAGGTTAACTTTAGTTTGTTTGATCACTTAAAAATGAAGTGAACTTCCCCGTCTTAGAAGTTCACCCATTAATTTTCTTTCGCTAGCGGCTCTTCTATCTTTAACTTAAAGAGTGGAATGAGAACTCTTCAATACGTAGCACGCAAAATATATATTATTTAAAGATATAGTTCAATAGATTGGTAGCTAGATAACGCGATTGATAACCCAATCATCGACATTAATATGTACTAATAAAATAACTTTAATCGCCTGATTAAATTTTATGTGATTAAAGCAAGAATATTTATGATACATTTTTGGTGTAGTGAGAGTTATGCATGCAAACAGGACAAGTACGTAATCAATATATATATGGAGCTGTACCCAGTTAATTCCCCAGATAAACAAAATTATTTGTCTTTTCAAGTACCAGTGGAGGGGTACATACGTCTTTTCATGTACTAGTTGAGGATGCATGTGTAATTTCCTCACCAAACAGTAAATGCAAGTTGCAAACAGTAATTTGACAACTCATCAAAAGTACTGAATAAATGACCACGCTTTTTCAATATATTTACAAAATTGCCACCAGATTAATAAAAATTCGTTTATATGGTAGATTAACTTGTATTTTCCCATATATATATATATATATATATATAGATATAGATATTTGAAGGTTTTTTAAATTTTTTTTTAATTTTTATAATCAAATAATAAGTGCACATGTTGTGTTTGAAATGAAAGCTACTAATAACAAATAAGAAGATATGGCTATGGATTAGCACAAGAGATGGAGAAGGTAAAGGAATTTCTACTTATATACTTAGGCTAGGCTGGCTAGCTAGTAAATTAGGGTGTACAAGTTATACTTTCATCAAGTAGCGACTCTTTGGTCTTTACAATGTTTAGTTATATATATATATATCCATCTCTTAATCGATTGAACTAAGACTTAGCTCTCAGAGAGCTTAGTGTACGTATTGGACCACGTACGTCTTGTATCCCTCCTCCTCCTCCTCCTCCTTATTATTATTTTTTTTTTAAAAAAAGGTCCGTATATTATGTATTTTTTCTTAGTTTATACTAGCATTATAAATTTATAATACAAGAATGATAGACACAAAAATACTTAGCTTGTACAAGTATATTGAGGGTGAAATGAAAGAAAAAAGATGCATAGCATTACATAGACATTAGACAAGGTAATTATGTAATCATCTAATTGAAACATAAACTAGAAAACTGAGGAGATAGAAAACTGACAAAATTGTCACATTATTTCTCATCAACAAATTAAAACACAATTGACAAAATTGTAACATTACTTTTCATCAATAAAGCACTTATAAGATCAAAAGCGATTCAATTTAAAATTAATTGATGATAAAAGATCAACTCATACACTTATAAGCTAGTCCGATCTTGTTCTTTGATGCAGGACAAGACACTCACATAGTCACATACATGTGACTTGTTAATGGAATGTGATCAACACCATCCCTCTCGGCTAACATGTAAGTTGTCCAACTTTGACTCTGATACCATGTAAATTTAGTTAAATGCGTCTAACTGCACTATTTGTTAATTATGTTAAATGTCCCCTGATTTCATATATTACGTAAACATTCTTATCCGTTTGAAATTTCCATTAGCAGATGATTGGCAATGGATCCATTATACTAGTCACATCTATTTTCAATATAGATATTCTATATATCAACTCGATCATTTTTCACCACCATCTATTACCACTATAAGAATGAATTGTTGATCTCATGCAAAAGTTATTGCCATCAAATTATGGATACATTTATAAGTTATGACTGTTGTGAGGCCTTTCAACTTCAGTTTCGCATGAAAGTTTTGGTGAGAATTGAAGTAGTAGTCATATTCTGATATTCATTGTTTAGTATGTAAGTAGTAGCAGCAGCAGAAGCTAATAAATATGATTAGCCCAACGCTCAAAATTTGGTATGAAAAGGACCTATGCGATGTTTACGTAGAAATATCATCACTAAATTGTCATTTTCACGTACAATTTCATATGTAAGTTGACGCACGAAGTTACTTCTCCTAAGTCCTTTTAATGGCTACTCTTTAAGTCATTATCCTATTAATTTGTACATGTGCTATTTTTTTTTTTTTACATGCATTATAATTGACTGTTGTTTGCATGTTATATGTTCAGCTAGATAAAACATTGCAATTGAGTATATGAGTATAGAAGTATAACTGTATAAGCATATATCTATCGGTTTATCATATGCTTTGTTTCCATGTGTCTTGGTTGTCAACAATAATACACCATTTTCGCGGTTGCCAAATGGATTATTGTGCTGTATTATGAGGATTTTACCATTTATCGGTTTAAAATAATGTAACTTGAGTTTTACTCCCTCTATTAGGTGATCTATGTATAGACCTAATTAAAAAAAAAAAAGTTTTATCAACTTATTTTAAAGATCAGTCGACAATATCGTTCATAAATTTAACATGCAACAAACCTGATTGATTCTCTAGTTGTTATTTTGCTTCATTCTCAATTGCAGATCCGAGTTGCCTCCTTATTTTTTGTATGAAATGTCATTCATATACTTAACATTTTATTCCTACAATTACTGAAAACACAAATTTTAACCAAGATCGTCTAAGATGGATGTATATTCTTAATTTTTGGATCTTAATTTTTGGAGACTTTCTTGTTTAGTCCAAAGAGTTTTTGAACAAGTAACACTATTTTAAAGGTAGGTTGTAGGTAACACTACTTAGGTAGGTGTTTTTTTTTCCTTTTTTTTTTCTTCAAGTTTTAGACTAAGCTATACTTCGTAGATGGCAACTACGAAAGATGATAATTAACCTCAAGTGTTGAACACCATAAAAAACTTTAACTGAAGAAACAACCCCTCTCCATTAACTTTGTGCTTGTGCTATACGCACTTCATAGGCGCCAGAATCTCGATGTTTTTGGATGCATAATATGGGCGTGTTCGTCAAAATATAGTTGTGAAGGTAGCAGTTAGCTGTGGTAGTAGTTGTTAACTATTTTTTTGGTGTTTAGAGAGCCACAGGGGCGAGGTGAAAATCGATCCCAAGATCTCCTAGAACCGGGAGGAAGGCTCTAACCACTTGAGCTATCCCTCACTCTCTAGTAGTTGTTAACTATGGTAGTAGCTGTTAACAACACTGTTAACAAGCTATTAGTTGTGAAAATAGATAATTTAAGTATGAGTGTTCGGTGAAGTAGTGGTTGACTAACTGTTACATACAAAATCAATACTTTATTTCCTAAAACTATAGGTTGAATTTTCAACAGCTGCCTCTGACTCTGAAAGCTAATATTTTTAAATTTTAAAGTGTATTCGACGCTAGTTTTTGAGTAGCTTTAATTTGAGTCAAACCATTGTTTAACAAACAATATGAGTGTTTGACAATGTAGTGGTTGGGGTAGCTTTTGGGCTTGTTTGGTAAATGACTTTTCATTTGCTTTTTGATTGACTTTTGGCTTTTTCATTTGGTCAAACATCTAAAATTTGTGTTTGGTAAATGGCTTTTACAACCAACTGAAAAGTTGGTTTTTAAGCCAAAATGAAAAAGCTACTTGGAGTAGCTTTTGGCTTTTGCCTACCTAAGTTACTAATAACATCCAACAACCAATTTTACCAAACATGTTTTTAGACTAATAAAAAGTCAAACAGCCAACAAAAAAGCCACTACAAACAGTCAGTCAAAACAGCCAATCAAACCAGCCAACAACCAATAGCCAGCAGCCAATTGCCAAACAAGGCCTTTAGTAGTGCCTTTAGTAGTGGAGGTAAATAACTTTTATCAAAAGTTAGAAATATTAGTTTTTGAAATTAGAGGTAGCTTTTGAAAATTTAATCTATAGTTTTAAAAATGAAATATTGAATTTTACATGTAACAGTTAGTTAACTCTTGCTTTACCAAACACTCATACCTAAATTATATACTTCCTCCGTCTTTTTATTATTGCACCATAGGGGTTGGGTATAAATATTTTGGTAGTGGAAAAAAGTAAGAGAGAGAAAGGTAAAAATACAAAATTGCCCATGTGACATATTGATAAATTAAAAAGTTGTGGGGGGTTGTTAAACGTCGCTCCCCTTTTACTAGGCATCGCTCGCATTTTTTTTAGGATTTTCCATTTTTACCCCTATCAAATAAATACCCACGACTCATTCCACGGCACTCACAACTCTCATACTTCACTCTCATACTAATATACAAAGGTTACAATAATAATATACAAAGATTACTAATATACAAAGATTACAATAATAATATACAAAGATTACTACTACAAAGATTAATAATATACAAAGATTCTAATAATATAAAGATTACTAATAATAATAATAATATACAAAGATTCTAATAATATAAAGATTACTAATAATAATAATAATAATAAAAAATTTAAAAAAAAAAAACCAAACATGACATCCGCCCAAAAATTTACATAAAATTTCCGAATCCACCTAGGCGGATCCTAAATTTTTAGGCGGATGTTTTATTTCAATTTTTTTTAAAAAAAGTACGACGACTTACAGAATCCTCCGACGAAGCTTCCGGTGTCCGAACGTTGTCGTCTTCCATCGTCCTATACCCGTCGTTAATGCTTAATGATTTTTTTTTAAAAAAAAACTCGGATTTTTGGTGGTAGATCGAATGTGGTGGGGTCGGATGTGGTAGTGTCGGGATTTTTTTTACCACGTGGTAGTAAGTGGAGGGGTCGAGAATGATATTATACCATTATACACTACAACTTACACAAAGGGCAATATCGTCCTTCCATGTCAAAAAGGGAGTGTTAATAAGTAAAATGGGAGCGACGTTTAGCAGTTCACAAAGTTGTGTGAAAAAGCAAGGGTATGTTGGGTATTTGTAGTGTGAACACAAATAATTTTTTTCCTAAAGAGAAAATGATGCAATATTTGTGAAACTTCAAGTGGTACAATAATAAAAGAACGGAGGAAGTATATCTTAACAACTACCATCTTGTTGACAACTAACAACTACCTTTACAGCTAACAACTACCTTCACAGTTATGTTTTCCCAAACACGCCCTTAATAAAAATTACTTCTACCCCTAAAAGCTACCTTAACCACTACATTACAAAAACACTTTTATTTTTTGTGAAGTTGCAGTCAAACCAGTGAAAGCTAATGTCGAACAGGCCGATAATAGTTTTATTAGATGGGTTCATTGTAACCCTTTTATCAATAGACCTTCTCTTGACCACCCAGCCCAAAAAATAACCTGACGAGTAAACATTGACCCAAACCATAAGTCCATAACAAAACAGCACCCCTAAATCCAAGTTTAGAGCCCGTCACTGAACTCTGAAAGCCTGAAAACTGGGCGCAGAGGAGAGAGAAATTTGAGCAATGGCGAGTGTTTGTGGAAGAGCAAGACAAGCCCTACAGTCTTCTTCTGTCTCAGCTACACGAAACGCCCTTTCCAAACTTTGCGGTTCCAATTCTACTTCTTTTTCTGGAGCTTCTAAATTTCCTGGCTTTACTTCCTCTTCTAACCCCCGTTCTTTCCAGAAGCTTTTCACTTCTTCTAGGTAATTTTTTTTTTTTTTTTTGGGCTTTAGATTGTATTAATTTGGGTATTATGTTATGTTCATTTGAGTTTAATGCTGAATTCATGAAATTGGTTGATTTCCTGTTGTAATTTGATAGCTTATTATTACCATTTGTGTGATTTGTATGTGTTTTTCAAGATTGCATTTTTTTTGTTGATTATTGTCTATTGTGATATCTACTGCGTAAAATTTAAAAATTGTAATCTGGGGTTGAAGTTTGGATACTTGATTGCTTATTAGAATTGCATTTGTATCAAGGGTAATTGTTTTTTTTTTTTTTTTTTGTGAATATTATTAATTGTTGGGTTTTCTATGCATTTACAAGTTTTATTTGTTTGGTTATCATTGTGAATTACCTATTTCATGACATATTGATTGTTTTATGAACCTAATACGTTGGCACATTTTCTCCATCTCTGATCCTTTTGTGTAGATTTTTTGCTTCTATGTAGAGGAAATTTTGTACATTGTTATTGAAGTGTTACTAAATTGATGATTTGAGTTTTTGTTGTGGGTAAATTGAATTATGTGCTAATCTAAGGACTTAGGGGATTTAGGATTTCGGTGGAGTTGGGTTTTGTTGAACCATTATATGCAGATATAGGATAATTGATATTTAAGTATTGCTTAATTGATGTTTGGACTTTTTGTTGTGGGTTAATCATGTCCTAATCAAATGACCCTGTGGATATAGGATTCCGGTGGAGTTGGGTTGTGCCGTATCATTGATGCCTTTGCATAGTGCTACTGCTTCTGCCTTGTTCAATTCCTTGCTATCACTACATGCACAGAGCTGGGGTTGCCTTTCTGAAGGTAAATTTCTCAGCAGCACGCTCTTATTTTTATTAGTATTTGTTGATACGATTAGTCTATGTTTTATTATGTTTTTGATGTCGATTGTAGCTGTTATACTTATAAAGACAGGTTATCAGTGTTGTTACCATATGATATGTGGTTTACAATAGGTTTTCACCTTGTAAATGAGAATACTAGTATACCTTTAAATTGATAATAGACAATTCTTGATCAGAGCTTTTTTGTACTAATAGCGCTTATTGATTATAGTCAAATATCTTGGTAAGTCCGAAGTCTCTGAACTCTAAATACCCTGTGAGTGCTATCATTCAAAAACTGGAAATATAGGTTCTTCCCTGAAATACCGCATAATTTCTAAGCCTCATGGTCTCATGGGTATATGGTGGTTAAAGAATTTATCTTCCACACTTAGAGGTGATTTTTGTGCGTATGGGTCTGTTGGTGTAGAACTAAATGTCTCTGGGGTAGCCTGGTAGGGTTAATGACTATGTTTTTAATTTTTAACTAATTAGCTTGATTAGGGTCTGTTAAATGTCCCATAGAGTGGCCTGATAATAGTGATTTGATTAAAGTTGCATTTTTAAGTCTGAAATTCGAGGCATCTCCTGAGTGAGTTTGGAATATTGGATTAAAAGCTTCAGTTGATATGCTTGTCTGAGATTAATCATCATGTACTTGGTACTTAATTTGATATCTCTCTGAGCTATTAACTGATGCCTGATTATTAGCGGAAACAATGAGCAGCTCTTTCTATTGATTAATAGTGGGGGACCTGGAGTTTGTTCACTAGCTAGTGGAATCAAAAGCACAAAGATGCTGGCTTTTTACTCCCGCATCCGGATCTCAGCATATCTTAATCCTTCCTTTGCTTTGGAGACTCTTCTGTGGTTTGTGTTGCTTGATGCTGGGATAAGTGTTACTAGAGTGCTAGTGAGGGTAGAAACTCCAAAAGCAAAATTTTGGGTTTCTCTCTATTTTTTCTGACATTACATGTTGTGGCTGTAGGGAGAGAGAGTGCTAACAGAGGCAATATCTACAACAGTTATTAGCTAATATGATTTATCTACACCCAGCCTGTCCTTCATCTGGAAACATGCTGTGTCATGGTTTTATGTTATTACGAGTTTTGACTTTCAATGGGTTTGATCATGACAGACTTTAATTTCATGGTATCAACACCCAGTGACCCAACTGTGAAATATTAATTGCTGCTGTTGCATTCTTGTTTCATGCCTTTCACCTTTAGGATGGATAGTACGTGCACTTTTTACTTTCTGAAGTTGAACTTCAGATTTGGTAGCATACTTCTTGGTATCAGAAAACATATTATCAGGCATTATCTCTCAGGTTGTGATGAGAACGAAGCTACTTTGGGTGGGGTATTGAAAGCCTTTACAACCATATGCTGTGATGAAATTGTTTTAACCACCCTTTGTAATGAAAGCCTTTTAATCAAATTTGTCACCCATCTTGACCTATGATTTTTCTAGGGCAGATAGCTTGTCATGGATAGTCTATAACTGGACAACAGATGTGTTATTCTTAACCTTGTTTGATTGTTGCTTGGATATTTGAAAATCAACCTCAATTTACCTTGAAGGAGATTTATATTTATACTATGTATGTTATATGCGTAGTACATAACTTTAGCCTCTTCTTGTGCTGGGATAGGAGTTCCAAGGAAATAGCAGATACCAGTATATAGCTACTTCAGGTTGGTTTGGCTCTAATCTGTTAGGGTTGTCTAATGAGTTGAATCTGGAAGGTATTCCCAGGTCTAATGAGGTACAGTTAAGATTTTAGTTTGAGACTATGCGATGGACACTTGTAATTTCAAAATCAAGAAGGGAATCCAACTGATTTACGCAAAATGAAATTCTGCGTGGAGCACACACTAATTTTGAATATTGTCCATGTGTTTATGTAGCTGTAGTGATCTCATTTGTTTAACACTTGTGACATTGTTTTCAAATTAGAAATCAGGAAACTTCACTAAAGAAAGTAAATACTGTTTAGTTCTGCTTGAAAACAGATAAAATGCAGCAAAAAACCATATCATTTCTACAATTTCATTTTGTAGTTTGTACTGACCATTTCAAGTGTTGCTGAAGTATTATAGGACCTCTGTTTTAACTTGGTTCATGGAGCATCTATATTGTGTAATTACTGCCAATTTAAGTACTTTTACATTCCCCTGCCTACTATCTCCCCCTCACCCCAAAACTCCAAAATCTTACAAAAAGGATAAAGATAATGTAGACAAAAGAAAGCAAATCTGAAACTCATTGCCATTTGTTTAAGTTATTATTATTTCTTCATTTGGATGGTACATTTATGTGTTTAGCATAAACTCTTTTCCTATCTATGGTGACAGGATTTGCTACTCCTCTATAGCAAGGCCTTCAATTTGAATCCAGTAGCGGACATGGTGGATGTATGAATTGGCGTCTTTTTAGTTAGACCACACTTTTGGATGACAAAGCGAGAAGGTTAATCATATATTTTTGAGATTTTGAACTTTTAATACAATCTGAACCTGTTGTTTGCCAGCAGGCTGCTTGTTAGCACTGAATTTTGGAGAAAGAATTCAATCATGTAAAGATTTGGTTTTTTCACATTCTCAAATTTCTCAAAATAATTTCAATGAAAAACTAAAAACATAATCTGTAATCATTTTAGTGCTGAGTGTTGTTTTAAAAGCTTTTGATCAGTTTCCCCTCCCAGCAGGTTATTTATGTGCATCACATGTATTGATGCCAAGCTGAGGGCTGCCTCCTGTATTTAGTACAGGCAAAGCTATTTAACGAGCTTTTTGAGATGATCAAATCCATAAAGGTCAGATTATATAAAGCACACGTAAGATACTTCTTTCGAAAAAAAAGGGACTCAATCCAGATTTTGGATTTAGCACCTGATATTTGATCTTTGCTAAGCCTAATACTCGTAAATCACATTTTGTGAAGGGTAAGTAGAGAATGTACTGCTGTATGATAAAATGGTAAGTATAGAATGTACTGCTGTATTTGATCTTTGCTAAGCCTAATACTCGTATATCACGTAAGATACTTCATTCGAAAAAATTGGTCCTAGTCCGTGCACGAAGTCTTGCACTGCTGTATGAATGTACGATAGGCTTGAGAATCCATGTACTAATTGGTGTATTGATCTGTCTGAGAATCTCCTCTCCCTAATTGGAATGTTCTACAATAGAGGAATGTTGCTAATCTGTTATTTCTCTACTAAATCAATATTGGATTTGGCTAGTGGTTGACTTAATCCTTTTAATTAGGAAAGGGGGTAGATGAACAAAGATTTTACCTAAATTAGGCTCATAACAAATCAACAAAGTTTGCTTTGCTAGACTTTTTGCCAACTATTGTATTTGACATATTCTGTATATTCCTTGTCAAAAAAAAAAAAAAAAGAAGACATATTCTGTATATTATGAATAATTTGAAGAGACTATATTTCAATTAGTTTAATAAACGTGGTTAGTTGTCTAAAACCTGTTCAATATAATAATTCTAATTGTGTAGTTGACATAACCTAAACATAGTTCTTCTCAACGACTTAGCAAGTTAGGAGGCATATGTATACCATTTCCATTCCGTTGACATTCACTGATTCTTGCAATGGATAAGGATGGTCATGTTTTTGTTAGACCTACTTCATAATGAATTTATATCATTGCTTCTAGTTAAAAAGATTATTTACTAACATGGTGTATATAATATCGATACCCTGTCTTAAAAATTCCAGCTCTACCACTACATTTTGACATAACAAATAGGTTAGTCATAACATAACATCTATCATGGATCGCGTTATCATATTTGTATGCAGTGAGAACCATTTAAATCCGAAAGAGGTAAAAAAACACATTATAAACAATTTTTTTGTTTATATTACTCCAAGTCACAAAGTAATTAATGTAAATAAAGATAAAATTACTACACATTTTTCAGTGCACAACTTAAGTGGGATTACTTTTCCCTAATTAGAACCTAAGCAAAGTCAAAATAAAGCCAAAGCTCAACAAACCCACATTAATTAGCAGCTCCATTTTAATAATTCAAATACAATCATGACCCGAAACCCTCTCACCGCTCGACATGTGACCGTTGCGGCAACGTTCTAAAACCATTTTTAAATTTACTCACGCTCTCTTTTTCTCTCTCATCTGCCTTCTTTACCGTTACTCTCACTTCATCTTCCCCAACAAAAAGAAAAAAAAAACAAAAAAAAAACAAAAAACAAAAATTTTACTACTTTTGTCACCATTAACGTAAACTTTTAATCCTTTGATAACCCCAATATTTTTATAGATGATTTGAAAGTAAGAGATTTTCTAAAACCCCAAATTTTCAATTTTTTTCTAAAAAATCTCAAAAACCCATCTTTGATTTGCCCTGTTTCTTGATTAAATTCTTCAATTTAGCACTCTAAATTGGAAAATTAAACCTTAAAGATTTCTACTTTAAGGTATACTTTGATCAGTTCTTTAGTTTCTTGGTTGAATAATGGCAACATTAGCACCAGGGGTTCTAGTAAAACTTCTTGATGGTTTAAAAACAGGGGTGAAACCCACGGGCGAGCACCGGAGCTCACTTCTTCAGGTAACCGATATCGTACCGGCCGAGCTCGATGAGAAGAATCTATGGCCTAAACATGGATTCTACATCAAAGTATCCGATTCTTCACATTCCATTTATGTCAGCCTACCTTATGAGCAAGATGATCTTGTTTTAAGCAATAAAATGCAGCTTGGTCAGTTCATTTATGTGGAGAAATTGGAGCCTGGATCGCCTGTTCCGATAGCAAAAGGCGCTAAACCGCTACCGGGTAGACACCCTTTTATGGGTACTCCGGAACCCTTGATGGGTCTTAGAGGAAAGAAAGAAAAAACTGAGCAAAAAATGGTGATCAATGGAACTCCAAGAAGAGGTTCTTGGGAATTGAATCAAAGTAATGGGTTTGATGGAAATATTATTACTTCTCCCAAATTAAAACCTGTTCCTTTAGATTTTGATCAATGTACTCCAATGAAAGAAAAGGGTAGTGCTGTAAAATTTCATCCTCCTCCAATGTCTCCTATGGTTAGGTCAGTAAAAATGGTAAAAGATCATTGTAATTCAGGAATTAGGGCTTCTGTTGGGGGTAATTTGCTGTCTTCAAAGTTTGATTCAAGGGGTGAAAGTCCTGGTTTGATTAGGAAAAGTTGTGTGACACCCACTACTTTGAAGTTTCCAAGGAGTAAAAGTGTCAATGAAAGAGGGCCAAAGAATACTTCCACTCCTAATATAGCTGTAGGTACATTGCTCTTTCGAGTTTAATGTTATGTTGCGTATCGTTGTTTGTTTTCAATTTTATATGTTGTGGGATAAAACTAAAAACTTACAACGATATCGAATGGACCCGTAAAATGTTGACTATGTGAGATATATAAATGTGCAAATTGCTGATAAAGTGGTTGTAATTATGCAGGATAAGAAAAGTTGTACACCTCCACCAAGTCTAAGGAGAGATGGAAGTTGTGTAAATTCAGCAGTAAATGTGCTGAATTCTTCCAATTCAAAGGCAACCCCACAACAGTTACAATCACAATCTAGTAACCCAACCTTTAATTCTAACAGTGGCACAAGTTTATCAGTAAATTTACCAGGAAAGCTTGCTATGCTTGGCAAAGTAAGTTGTTTAATTTTGATCTTTAATTGTTGATTGAGGTGAACAATTTGTTCATTTCTGACTGTTTTTGCTGTGTCTTTTTTTGCATATCAGGAAGCCGTTCAGCAGAGAGAACGAGCTCAAAAGATTGCGTTTCAGGCGTTAAGACAGTCTACTGCGACAGACAATGTTGTCCGCTGCCTCAAGTAAGAATCACACTGATTTTGTTCTCCGTTGCTCAAAATTAGTTGTCATATTATCCTAACCTTTTGTATAGTGATTGTACGGAATGATAAGTTATGACACTAAAGTAATCCTCCCAAGTCCCTTTGTCCGGATTTAGTTGTTATATGGAATAATATTTGGTAGTGGCATTTTAGGAAATAGGAGAGTATTTCTTCTAAACTTGGGAGTGTTAATTTCAATATTGATCATTCATCAATAACATACTTCATGTAAATAAACAAAGACTTAAATGTTATGGGCTTGTTTTGCAGGATGTTTTCGAATTTGAGCAAATCAGCAAAGGCAGATGCACCAGCATCCTGCTTTGATCAGTTTCTGGAATTTCAAAATCAAATTACACAAGCAGTGACTGACATGGTGTCAATTCAAGCAGCAGCTTCCACCCTCGAAACCAAATTAGAAAAGAAAGAAGACGGTCCAATCTTACACGAAATAACACATAATTCCATGGACCGATTCCACGACAATGAACCAAACAGCACCTCTAAGAGAAGACTAGCCTTGTACAAGTCCATTGCATCATTTCCTGAAAGGGTGAGTGAAATTCAGAAACCAAGTAACAATGGGAGGGTCTTAAGGTCACATTCAAAACCGAGTTTGGACAAGAAAGGAGACTGCAATAACGTCGAAAATGATGAAAACAAGCAGCCTGGTGCAGATTCAGGGTGCTTAAGCAGCATGATCAAGCTGTGTAAGCAGATAGAATCAGAAGCTGGGAGTTGGTTTATGGAGTTTATAGAGAAGGCACTCGAAATGGGATTGAAGAAATCGAAAAGCAAATCTGATGCTGATGTTCGAAAAGTTCCTCAAGCACTTATCCTTAAGGTTATGAACTGGGTTGAGGTTGAGCAAAGTGATTCTAGCAAGAGACCAGTTCATCCTAAGGCTTCTCAAATTGCAAGGAAATTGAGAATCAAAGTGAAGAACCCTTAATTCTTTGGAATAGTTGGGATTCTTTTCATTGCATATTGTAATATGATTCAATTCAATGGTATTGAAATTATGATCATTCTTTTATTTGTTGTAGATCAATTTATGAGTGGTGATTTTAGATTGTAAAATAAGATCAATTGTTGATTAGTGTTTAAAGTGTACTTGTGTGTTGTTAGGAGTTAAGATGACAATGAACTTCTGTCATGCCTAAAGGAACTTGGCCCAATTGGACCTTCTTTGTAATACTAACACTATAAAGGAGTTGATTCTTGGTTGTCCATATGGTTTGTTCTGCTTGGTAATTTTAGGTGAATTAGAGTTATCATTTTTTTTTATTGATTGTCTTAGAGTTGATCCTAGTGGGTATTTTTGTATTTGATATAAAAGTAAATGTTAAAAAAAATAGTAATAAAAAAATAAATAAAAATAACTCCTTATAATCCATACTTGAATTATAGATTATAAGATCAATGAGGAGTTGTCATCAAAGTTTTCAAATATTGACTCTAAATATTACATTGGCATTGTTCCGTAAAGTTTTCAAATATTGACTCTAAATATTCATCAAAAATCATCTAATTTGATTGTTTGATAAAAGAGATTATTTAAAGAGTTGATTGGGACAAATCAGCTAATTTGTAAGAAGCTAAAAAGTTACTCTAATTTACAATGTCAATGCCCTAAAAAATGTCAATGTCTAAAATTGTGAAAGAAGGAAAAAAAAAAAAAAAAACTTAAGAGCGGTTTTACAGTTGAAGATATACATTTATGTGAAAGAAGTGGAGCAGTTATTATAGGGTAGTTTTATGTTTATGAGTAGTTATGATAGGATAATTTTTTTTTTTAATAAAAAAATATTTTTTAATTGTGGGTAAATAATGTAATTTTAAAAAAATAGAAGAGTATTTTAGGAAAAACAAAATTTATCGACGAAGAAGTGCTTTCTCTTTATATAGTACTATAGATAGATAGATAGATGAATAGGTTACTATTAGGTCGGTCATGATTCATGTTAAGAAATAGATCACTCACCACTCCTTTTTTTTTTTTTTTTTTTTTTTTTTTTTTTTTTTTTTTTTTTTTTAAAAGGCAATTAATTAATGGCAAAAAAAAAAAAGTCAGAGTCGCATCTGGCCGCCCATAAAGAAAAAAAGGACACGTAGAAGGCAAAAAAAAAAGAAAGTTTATTTAAAAAAATCTAACTCACCGACTTTCGGAAATCGCGTGAAAATTCCAGAAAGCGCGTCAAATATAGAAACCTTAACCGCCTCATCCACCTTATAAATACCCCCCCCCAAAACCCTCCTCTTCTTCATTATCTTTTTTATGCTCTGTATTTTGCTTCGTCTTCTGTCTTCGTATCTCTCCGTTTTATTTTCTGCTTCGCTGTTTTTGCGTTTTATCGTCTTGCGTAATTTGTGATCGGGATTCTGTTTATTTGAATTGATGATTGTAGGGTTTTCTATGTTGATTGTTGCTGCTTTTCTTTGGATTGATCGGTATTCTGTTTGCGGGATTTGTAATCGTTTGGTTGAGGATTCAATTTCGTTGAAGAACTAGGGTTTGATTTGTGATTTGATTTTATTTTAATTATCAATTTCTACGATTATCTACGAATTCGGTCGTTTCTTTTCTGTGATTGTGATCCTGCAGTTGCTTCTTGGAGGTTGATTATTGGTGGTGATCAAGTAGGTTTTTTTTTGTTGATTTCATTGCCGAATTTCGTCAAAGGGTTTGCGCTTATTTTGATGCTGATTGGTTACCAAATTTTTCGAATTAGGGTTTTTGGTTGGTTTTTGTAGAGCATGCAATAAATCGGTCTTCAATTAGTTGATGGTTGATTTCGTTTCCAAAGATCGTCATAAAGGTTTGCGCTAATTGATTGGTCTGTTGAAGTGGTTGATTACCAATTTTTTCGAATTAGGTTTTTTTTGGGTTTGATTTTTGTTGAGCATTCAGTTGCGTACTCGCTTTTGATTTGTGGGTGATCATGTTAAGGTTTGGGTTGTCAATTGAGGTTTGATCTATCGCGCTGATTGATTATCAATTTTTTCGATTTTGGGGTTATTGGTTGAATTATTGTTGATTTCGTTTCCCAATATCATCTCAAAGGTCTGCAGGATGGGTGTTTAGTTTCCTCTAAAGCTGTTTTGATTTGCCGTTTTGACTGGTTCCGAATTATTGGTGTTTCTTGTGGCATATTATTTTGCAGATTTTCGAACAATCTAGCTGTCGCTGTGAAATACTACCAATTATCACCAAAAATCATCCACAAGTCTAGATAATTTGGGTAAAAGTTTAAATTTTTACATAACAAATTTGATTTTGAAGTAGTTGGACTTGATATTGGTTATTGATTAATTCGTGAAGATTATTATTATTGCATAGTGACTAATTTGGTTAATTAGCTGATACCAAGACTTACAAGGAAAAAAATTACATTGCGAGGAGGACTCAGTGGTTGGGTATTTGATTGAGGTTTATTAGCTGATACTAATTTATTGTTGGAATTTTTCTGTCTTGCCTTGCTTGTTTGCTGTTAAATTATTAGTGATCAAGTCGGTTGCCTTTATTTGCTAAAAGGTTTGCTTATTGTTGGAGATTTCTATTTGTTTGGTGATATGGTTGCTTCTTGACAGTTGAATTACTGGTGATCAAGTTGTTGTACTACTCTGAAAAGGTTTGTCCTAATTTGGTGTCATGATTTGCTTAAAGGTTTTGACTTCTTTATTTAGCTTGTTGTTGCTTTAGCTCTTGCAGATGTTTTGTGTAGGTTTATGCTTAGTGTTTGAATCGTCAAGTAGGTTATTTGTTGATTTCATGGCCAAATTTCTTCAAAGGTTTGTGCTTATTGATGATTGATCAGGACTGATGGGTAACCAATTTTTATGAATTAGGGTTCTTTAGTTTGATTTTTGTAGATCATGCAGAAGTTGAATAATCGTTATTCAAGTACGTTGTCTGTCGATATCGTTGATCATTAAAGAGGTTTGCGCTATTTGATATGATAAATCATTTGAGTGGATTGATTACCAATTTTTTTCGAATTCGGTTTTTTGTTTGGTTTGATTCTTTTTGAGCATGCTGTTGCTTATTGGCTGTTGAATAATTGGTGATCACCTTGGATGAATGTAAAGGTTTTGCGCTATTTGATACTTGAAGTTGCTTGTTGGCTGTTTTATAATTGGTGATCAAGTTGGCTGAATAAAAAGGTTTGGGTTAATTGAGGTTTGATCTATCACGCTGATTGAATATAAAATTCTTTGAATTTAGGGTGTTTGGTTTGATTTTTGATTATCAGGAAGGCTTGCAGGTATTGGTGTTTGATCTGTAGAGCTGTTTTGATTTGACGTTTTGTCTGTTGCTGCACTGTTTTTTGTTGCATAAAAGTGTTGCAGGAGTTATGGGCAGCTACTTTTGCAGTTTTTGGACAATCATGCTGTTGTGATAATTACCAGTTATCACCAAAAATTATCCACAAACCTATCTTGACCAAAAAAAATTGGGTAAATGTATAAATTTCTATATAACTAATCTGATTTGTAGTAGTTTAACTTGGTATTAATTAATTTCTGATTAGTGATTAATTTTTATGAATATTATTATTGTTAGTGGTGCTTTTTAGTGACTAAAATGTCTAACTAACCTGACACGAGACTTGCAAAGAAAAAATTGCCTTGTGGTGAGGACAGAATGGATGGGTATTTGATTGAAGTTTGAGGTTTGATTTCTTTATAATCAGTTAATTTATTGGTGGAGTTTCCTTTGCCTTGACTTGCTTCTTTGCTGTTAAATTATTGGTGATCAAGTAGGTGGTTGTTATTTGCTATAAGGTTTGCTTATTACTGGATATTTCTTTTTAGTTGGTCATGTGGTTATTTGTTGACAGTTGAATTGTTGATGATCAAGTTGGTGTTGTAATATTCTTTAAGGTTTGTGTTGATTTGGTTTCACGATTTGCTTAAAGGTTGTGGCTTCTTTATTCTGCTTGTAGTGGCTTTAGCTCTTGCAGATGTTTAGTGTGTGTATACTTAATTGCTTCCGGCCACCCAAAGTCTTGTGAATTTGTTTACTCATGTCATGATGAAGTGATGGGCCTGATTGTGTACAGTAGTAGGGTGTCATTGTATACTTGTAGATTAATTACTCGAACATTTGATGATGGTGTGGTTGAGGTTCTTTGGTTCTTTGGTTCCTTGAGTTTGGGTGTGGGACTCTGAAGTTTTCAGTTTTATGATGGTTTAATTGGAATTTTGTTTGCAGTATGCTGGCTGTTATGTGTTCTATTCTTGTTCGATCATGGACCTAATTTGCTGCTTCTTATGGATTGGTCAGTATAATATCTGTGGCAGTTGTGATCTTTCAAATTTAATTCCGCCGAAGAATTTGGGGTTTGATTTATTTTTATGTTTGAAATTAAATTTCTATGAATTCCTCCAAGTTATGTTTTTTTCTTATTTATGATCATTAGCATCCAGTGGCTTCTTGGTGTTAGAATCCTCAGTGATCAAGTATGTTTTTTTGTCGATTTTGTTGCCAAATTTTGTCAAAGGTTTGCCCTTATTGATGCTTGATCCACTTGGGTAACCGTTTTTTTTGGAATTAGGGTTTTTTGGTTTGATTTTTGTAGAGCATGCTTATTGGAAGTTGAATAATCGTTATTCAAGTAAGTTGTTTGTTGATTTCGTTGATCATCAAAGAGGTTGTGCTATTTGACGCTTGATCATTTGAGCTGATTGAATACCAATTTTTTCGAATTGGGTTTTTTGTCTGGTTTGATTTGTGTTGAGCATGCAGTTGCATATTGGCTGTTGAAGAATCGTTGGTCAAGTTGGCTCTATATAATAGGTTTTGAGCTATTTGATGCTTGCCCAGTTTAGTTAATTGATTAACAAATTTTTTCGAATTAGGGTATCTTTTGGTTTGTTCTTGTTGAGCTTGCAGTTGCTTATTAGCGGTTGATTAATCGGGTGATCAAGTTGGCTGAATAAAAACGTTTTATGTTAATTGAGGTTTGATCTATTGCGTTGATTGATTAAATATTTCTTCGAATTTGGGGTTTTTGGTTTAACTTTTGAAGTTTGGCATGACGAAGATGTTCAGAAGGGTTTGCTGGATTGGTGTTCGATCTCTAGAGTGGTTTCGATTTTTAGTTTTGACCATTGCTGTGTTGTCTCTTGTCGTAAAATTTTTTGCAGTTTTCCCGATAATCAAGCTGTTGCTGTAAAAGACGATTACCAAAAATTACCCTCAAACCTTTATTAACCAAAAAATTTGGGTAATAGTTTAATTATTTATATAACAAATTTGATTATGAAGTAGTTGACTATGTAATTTATTATTGATTAGTGATAAATTGTTAGGAATATTATTATTTCTTAGTGCTTTTCAGTGACTAATTTGGTTGACTACCTGATAACTGAACCATGCAAAGAAGTTTTTCATTGCGCCGATGAGGATTGAATGGTTGGTATTTGATTGGAGTCTGAGGTTTGTAATCTTATTTGTTAACTGTTTATTGTTGGATTTTTTTTTTTTTGTCTCGACTTGTTTCTTTGTGGTTAAAAATATTAGTGATCAAGTTCGTTGTTGCGATATGCTCAATTGTTTGCTTATTGTTGGGGATTTTGTTCTGTTTGGTCATGTAGTTGCTTCTTGGCGGTTGAATTAATGGTGATCAAGTTTGTGTTGTGATTTGGTTAGAGGTTTGCGCTATATTATTTTGATACACAATACTGGGAGATCGATTTCTTGTTGAACATCTGATGATGGTGTATGGTTGATGTTAAATTTTATAAGCAAATGGTTCTGCTTTTAGTTTTTTTTTTTTTTTTTGGTCTCTTGTAGTCCTGTTTGATCATAGACCTAATTTGCTACATTTGTGAGGCTGAATACTGTAAATGACTCTTGTAAAACCTTTCCTTGCGACTTTATACCCGTTATTGTCTTCTTTAGGTATTTATTTATTTATCATGAAGTAATGTCTTGAGTTGTTATTTTGTTGTGATATATATCGCCTCAGTGTTGCACGCTTGCTGGAGATTACAATGATTCGTTTCTACTGTGTTATTTACAGCTAGTATGGCATTAGGAAAATTCAACTGTTAAGTATTTCTTTTTTGTGAGTGAATTAGTTTCAGCTTCCTGGTATGTGTGCTTATCCTTATAATGTTAATTTATTTATTTACTTTAAAATTTGTTGTTATTGTTATTTTTTTTCAATTAGCTTGTGGTGTGAAGCATTTGGCAATTCTCATGGTCAGTGATGGTTGGTAAGAAATGATTTAAGGTGTAGACTGTAGAACCAGTTTCTTAGCCCTGCTAATGTCTTCGTGACTCCTAGTGTGCTTCATGAATTACTCAAATGTTTTTAATGTTGATGAAGGTATGTGATAGTTTGTGGCAGACTAAAGAATTTTATCACTGATAATTTTGGTATGATTCATTTAATTATTTGCTAGAGTATTTTTTATTTTTTTTGTATGTTTTTAATTGCATAGTTCTATGTAGTTTTAGAGTTGATAACTTGGAAGTGGAGAACTTTGTTTTTCTTGCAGACACTGCACTATTTTAAAGAATTGATGGTTTGATACACTTTACGAAAGCAGTCAGGTTTTGCTTGTGCTTTGATGGTTTTAAGATGTGTGGTATTTTGCATCTCAGAAGCGCCTGTGTTTGCTTGTGATTACACAGATTGATTTCTACTCTTTCCAAGTGATGTGGTATTGGATTTATTTCGTGAATGCTAACATTGTGTTGGGACTTTTTTTTTTTTTTTTTTTTGTCAATTTCTAATTTCTGCATTCTGATGTGGTGGTATGCGCTTATTGTCTTTCTTTGATTTTAACTTGCGTGGTATTAGCTTGTGTAGTGAAGCATTAGGTGTAAGTCGAAGTGGTATAGTGCACTGCAGATTTAAGTGTTTTTCAGGTAGACTCCTCCTTTTGAAGGTGGTAGTGTTATTCGTGTACCACGATGTCTTTTGGCTTGCTCTAAATTTGTTTTTTTCCTTAGGGGGGGGGGGGGGTAAGAATGTTATTGGTTTGGGGACCTCATGACATATTTGGTGTTGTATTTATGTTCTGTAACTTAAATTTCATTTTTGTTATGCGTTTTGTTTATAATTGGTTTGTTGTGAAGCATTTGGCAGTACTCATAGTCGGTGATCATGATTGATTATAGGTATCCAACTGTTGAGGTAGTTACTTTTCTTGATGCCTTTTCTTTAGTCCTTGACTCCTTGTATTTTACATAGATTTGCTTGGCTTACATATTATTAGTGTTTTGTATATGTCCAACTGAACAATTTTATGTTAATAAATTTTCCTGTTTGCCCTTTTTCTGTATGTGTGTGCGTGTGTTAATAATAATAAATGCAGAGTTTTGTGGTTTGTTTCTAGTGCAGATACCACACTTTTTGGTAGAATTTGATGGTGTTATACTTCAAAGAATTTTATGATTGGTAATATTTCAATATGGCTGTATGCCGGTATTATTTTAGTTTTAAATTTTATTTTCGCATAGTTTTATGTGACTGCTGGAGTTGAGTGAATTGGAAGTGGAGAATTTTGTTGTTTGTTTGTTCTTGCAGATTTACAGTCATAAGTTTTGGATAATCTGATTCCTCCTTCACATCTGTGGTGACCTGTATTCTTCCTATAATCAATTGTCTTACTTTTGGCAATCACACCTAAATGGCAGAAAAGAATTGACAAAGTTCTATCATTTATTTATTAATTAATTATTAATTATCATTTATATATAATTTATTATTTATTTATTATGTACTATTCATTGTTCATTGTTAATTCTACTATTTATTTGTTAATTATTAATTATTTATTTATTTGTTAATTATTAATTATTATTTATTATTTATTATTTATTATTTATTATTTATTATTTATTATTTATTATTTATTATTTATTATTTATTATTTATTATTTATTATTTATTATTTATTATTTATTATTTATTATTTATTATTTATTATTTATTATTTATTATTTATTATTTATTATTTATTATTTATTATTTATTATTTATTATTTATTATTTATTATTTATTATTTATTATTTATTATTTATTATTTATTATTTATTATTTATTATTTATTATTTATTATTTATTATTTATTATTTATTATTTATTATTTATTATTTATTATTTATTATTTATTATTTATTATTTATTATTTATGATTTATGATTTATGATTTATGATTTATGATTTATGATTTATGATTTATGATTTATGATTTATTATTTATTATTTATTATTTATTATTTATTATTTATTATTTATTATTTATTATTTATTATTTATTCCTGTTCCTCTTCTTGATGTTGAATTTTTGGTGTTGCGGTAGGTTTGCTCTTCTTGTAACTGATGATTGTTGCAGTTCAGGGATATTGACTGAAACAATGGCAGCAAAAACTAATTACTTTGATAAGTACTCGTTCCCTTTGCAGGATGTTAGTTTACGTTCAGTTCTTTTTAGTTTGAACCAACCCTGCTTTTAATTTCTTGTTTTATTCCTGGATAGGGAATTGGTGGATGAGCAATTTTGATGTAGCCAAAAAATCCCTTTTCCTTCTTCTGTAAGTAGGTTGAGTCTGCTGGAAAGATTTGGAAATAGGTTTTTGGTATATTATATTGATCTATTGAGCTGTTTGATTAGGTTAGGTGGTTCTTTCATTTTTCTGTTCAACTTGTTGTGCTGCTTGTAGTCATAAATTTTTGCTGAGGCTTTCTTATCCTGCTGCTTCATGTTGGCCTTGCAGAGCTGTCTCTTGCTTCTATGTAACGAGTTAATTTTGGATTCCGCAGTTTTTCAATGGGGTCTTTGATGATGATGGTAGACTTCTTACTGACGTCATTGGAATTTTATTACAGCAATTTGTTGGCATTGGAATGGTGTTATGGTTTTCCTTTTAGTGGCGTGTGTAAGAATACATCTGTTAAAACACCTGCTTATGATTTTGATTTTTGACCTTGAAAGGAGTTGGCATCTTAATTTGAAGGCAAGCTGAGTATTGAATTTATGTGTATCATTGTCCTGGCTGTTTATACTGTGGTTGGTTCTGTTAGATGCAGGGTTTAATCTGTCTGATACAGATTTTGCAGCTTGAAAGTCCTTGATTAAGGGGTTGCTGTTATGTAATATCTAGCATTTCCAGTATTTTACAAGGGTTGATTTCTTGTAGTTCAGACTGAGTCGTGTGTTGCTTCTTTGTCTTCCTTTCCTGCTCGGCAACAAATGTGTGAGGCAACTTTGGGAGTTCAATAAATGAGTTGGCGGATGGTTGTGTTCTACATGTCTACCTCTACAATTTTGTGATTATGAACATACAGCTCTGTTTTCATCGAACCTGTTCGTTCTGTTTTAAAGTTCATATTATAATGCCATGGATCTTTAGTAGCTGTTTATCTCTAGGTGCATGTGAATGATATGCTGCCTGCATCAGGGTTTTATATTTTGTTCTGTGGCTTACCTGCTTGAGGATAATAAAGTTCTGCTCTGCTTTGACGCTTTGACTTTGACATTGGATGTACTTGTTAAGAGGCCTGATGGTGATTGTAGTGGGGTCCAACTGTCCCAACTGTTTTAGTTTTAGGCACCCAATATCTTGTGGTGAGGTCAGTTGTTTTTTTTAGTTTTGGGCTAGATGGTGAATTGGTGATTGATGTGCGATGATTATGAGTTCATAATTCTTATCTTCTGGTTTGAAGGCCTGTCCTGTAGTGGTGGTAGTACACATGTGACATGTTTAGTTTTTTCTCTCTTGAACTACATTTTCCTCTACTTTAGGTTCATTCTTATTGTATCCATCTCTAGGTGGGAGTTGCAGGTATGAGTTAGTTTTCGCATCAACATTTTTCGCTGTATGAGCTGGTTATCTGGTATCTTCATTTTTGTTTCGATGCAGCCAATTCACTTGTATATTGTAGATCTCTGTGTTTCTATCTATTTAAAAGATTATCTTGTGCTTGATTTTTTGGCAGGAAGTACTCTCTTGATTTGGATAGTGTTCTCTTGAATATTGCTAGCTGTGTCACTGTATGGGCCATTCTGTTTCAGGTTCTGTTGATTTTGTATTTGTGCTCTGTTCCTGTGATGCACCTCCTCACATTACATTGTATAACTGTGTTTAATATTAATTTTTGGAGGTTATGGAGTTCTCTTCCTGAATGTTTCCAAGCAGTTATGATCTAATTTTACCTTTTGTTGTTTCTTCTGCTCAAATCTCTTCTGGTGCAACTACCTAGTGTACTGTACTGTACTTTATTCAGCATGCATAATGCTTCAGCCTTCAGGTTCATGCTTCATCTTATGATTTAATAGGTTCAGGTTCTTCTGCTTTTTTTTTTTTTTTTTTTTTGGGGGGGGGGGGGGGGGGGGGGTACTTGGCTTAATGCTTGTAGCTTTGATGATCTGTGGTACTGACATTGGTTTGGCATTGCCTTGGGATTTTATGAAACCGAAGGTTTGAGTTCTTCTGAACTTTTGTCATGAATGTATCCTTTGTTCCTGACAGTGTGAACTAGTTTGTGGCGCACCATTAGGTGTCAACATAGCCCTTTGTCATTTAAAAATTTAGTGAGTTTCTAATCCTTTACTTGGATTTGTTTCTCGCCAGCTTCTTTTGGTGTTACAGGGGCTGGAGTTTTCAATGGCATGCTTCATTCTGTAGTTGTATGCTTGTAGATTATGGCTTCTTGTACTCGGGTTAATGGGTTTTGCCTAATGTTGTGCACTTGTGCTGATGACTTCTAATGAGCTTGCACATTTCGGGTTTATGTTGCTCTAGTTTTGATTATTTGGTGTAACACACTAACACTGACTTCTGGAAATTCACATTCGATGATGATTTTTGTATGTTCAATTAATCTTACGGCCTTGGTGATTTCAGGGTCATGTTCTACTGGATTTGGGTTTAAATTTGTTGGGAAGTTTTAGGTGAAGGTGGATCCTCAGGTTGTTGCAATCATGCATTTCGGAAGATGTGTTGGATATATATTAAGAATTTTGTACATGAAAGGTTTATTTCTCTATTATTTTCAGTTGGGGGAAGGTAAAATGACTTTGGGTATCGGTTTGTGTTATGTTGATATGAATCTGTGATATGAAGATTTTCGCAGCTCGAAGGAGGAAAAGCACAGAGTTCTGCTTCTGGTTTTATGTTGGACTTTTATCTGCCATCCCCATATTTTCTTCATTGTGCATGCTATTGTTATAGTTACTTTTGTCACTTGTCTTAGTTACTTCTGCAGCGGTGTGTTTGTAGGCATGAAGTGCTGGCTTTTGATTGTCTTTTGGGAGTTGATTTATGATTGAACAAGGGATGTCTGCTGAAAAGGGAGGAGTTTCTGGTAAAATTTCTCTGAAGATCTAAATTTGTATGGGTGGCTTGTTTAATAGTACAGACTTCCCTTTGATATGAAGTATGTATGCCTAAGGTATTGCACTATATGAAAATGGTGGATCTTGCAGTGGTCTGTTTTTGGATTTGAGTTAATGGGATCTGTATGCAATATTACTTTTTCATTGGTCTTCTTTGAAGTCTGGGTTTGAGTTGACACTTGAAAGACAGTTGCTTTTCTCGTTACTACATCGACTTTGCTAGGTGGATATGCATTTGCTAATGCCTGTTTGATGATGCTTCATGGATGTTGATTGTGGTTTAAGTGCTGCTGATTCGGTTTTTTTGCATTTTCTTAAATTAAGCATGTCTTCCAGATTTTGTGTTGATCTTGTGGGTTGTCAAAAACTTGGTGGATTTAGTTCATTTAAGAATATGTTTGTTCCCCATCTGTTGTAGTTTTTTTTTTTTTTTTTTCTCTCTCTCTTAGCTGAGCTAGTTATTTCTTGGGGATGAAGCTATTATTTAGTATTGTATAGTTTTCTATGAGTATATTTTTTGTAAAAATATTAAATAGTGAGTTTGTACTGTTTTGTGATATTGATAGTAATATGTTTGCTGGATGATTTCTGTTTACGTTACTTTTTTTCTCCTTCTGGGTATCTTCATGTCTCTATATTTTGGATTTAGGTGAAAAAAAAAAAAAAAAAAAAAAAAAAAACATTTTTAACTCCGCCAGTGAGAAGGTCACTGCCAGTCCCAAGCCTGGATAAAGGAGGAGGGTTATAGTAGGCTTGTTTGCTGTATAAATTTTTTCTTTTCTCAATGATGTTGTGTTATCTTTACATGGCAGTGGTATTGATGCCAACTTTCCTTCTCATTCTTTGTTTGATTTTGCAATGCTAAAAGTGAAAATTATTTATGTATTGTTGTTGACTGTATGTTGATTATTATTATTATTATTATTATTATTATTATTTAGGCTCTGTATGGAAGCAGAAATGTAACTGCTAGGATTGGTATGATCACAATTGTTAGAATTATTGGTATGATATTAGCTAGTGAATTTGATGAAACATTATTGGTCAACTGAGTAGAGCCATAATAGCCTTGGAGGCTTCAATTATTATTTTTTGCCTTACAAAATTAAGTTCATGCAGTAGGAAATGGGTGTTGCAGCTAGCTATTGCTCTTATAAGGTAGGTTACCTCTCACTAGTTACTCCAAATATTAAGATTCTTTACATGCTTTGGTTTACCCAGGGGTAGGCCTTGTGGAGTTGTAGCTATTATGATATGGGTGTAAATGAACAATGAATACTGCTGCATGTTGAGGCTTCTCTGTTGTGTGTGTCCTTCGATCTATCTTCCACTGTGAATGCAACTATTTGTTCATTGTTATGTACACCCTTGTGATGAAAATGTCAGATTGAACCTAGTGTCGAGGCCTTTCTATGCTTGTGGAACTGTTCTGTACCCCCCCCCCCCCCCCCCCCCGGTCTCCCTTTTTTCTTTCCTATGCTATGTTTGTATGGTTCAGCTCTTATGTGCGTGTAGAAAGATTTTGTATCCAACATGGTGTTGCCAGGTTTGGGGACTGCTTCAGCATTTTCTGATGTCAAAATAGGTATTTTCATTGGGTAAGTGAAGCAAATTGATGAGCATAACCATTGGTGGTTAGTGTATGATTTGTGCTTGTGATTTTTTGGAGTCCAAAATGTATATTACAATTGTGTAAGCTTTTTGTTGTAATTGCACTTAGTTTGCTAATAGTTGCTATTTCATTTGAACTATTAAGATTCACTACTCTAGGCCTCAAGGCAATATCGACTATATGGGGTTGTTTTGGATTTAAACTAATAATAGATATTACTAAGTACATTTTTTTTTTTTTTTTTTTTTTGTTTTTTTTAAAGAGAGAATGTAGGGCTTCAGAAATTATGGGGTTCTGACTCTTGAAAATATGTATTCTGTAGCAGAGACTCCTAACAATTATCCTTGTAATTCTATCCCTTTTACCTTTTTTTTTTTTGAAAAAATTATCAGTACACACTCTTTTTACTCGTAAATACGCATATCATTCAAATCTAGCCTTTCTATTTATTTATTTTTTTTATATTTTTAATTAACCAATAATCTCCCTTTTTACTCGTAACTAAACTACCCATATTACTTGAGGGACTTATGTGGAGAATCGGGAATGTTGCAAATGTGAAAGTATGTGGCAGTTGGCTGCTGCCAGGAGGATGTTTCCCGACCCCAAAGGCTGGTACAAATTGTAAATTGTGACCCGAATCTCACTGTGGCGAGGTGCAGCGATCATGGAAGGGGTACCTGGGATTTACATTAACTTTAGGATCTGTTACTGCCATCTGACTACAACAAAATTTTGCAAATCCCTTTATCTCCATCCATGCCTCCAGATGAGTTTTTTTGGTGGCCTCTGGCCTGCAATGGACGGATTATATAGTGTTAGATCAGGGTATTGGCTTGGTACTCTGGGTCGTTCACGCATTGATAACTCAGAAAATGCTGCTTTGTGGAAGCTGATTTGGAGGCTAAATGCTCCGCCCAAACTTGCTCATTTCGTTTGGCAGGCATGCAAAGGTCTCATGGCAGTGAAAGAAATTCGTGGGCTTGAGGTGGAGTCTATTAATCATGTGTTGTTCTTTTGTGACAATGCTAGGATGGTTTGGAGCTACTATGATTTGACTGACCTCATTGAGGGAGTCCTCCAGGTTCCTTTGCTTCCAAACTGCTGAGGCTGCTGCAGTAAGGTATGTCTTTCTTTGGCTCTTCAAATAGGTTACACCAAGGTTTGGCTTGAAGGAGACGCAATTAATGTGATTAAAGCTAGCTACTGAGGAAGCACATGAAGGCCGGGCTCTAATCTATCTACTCTATAATGATATTAGACGCTATGCTATCTTGTTTGATGTTTATTTTTGTTCTTATGCTAAAAGGGGCGGGAATACTGTCGCTGCTAGATGGGATTTGAATGGTAGTGATGAACTTGTATGTTTGGACTCGATCCCTCATGGCATTATTGCTTTGACAGACCTTGATTTGCAATAATACTTTCTCGCCCTGTTTGCTTCAAATCAATTAACCTATACTAAAAGCAAATCTAAAATGACACTTGTCACGATGTTATTAGTAATTTTTCCGTCCATTTTGCTTTTCGTTTTCCCACAGATTTTTTAAGGAAAGTAAATTATAATAATCCAAAACATCTTTTTTCCCATTAAAATTGTTAACAATAATAATTCTCCATATAAACCCAACTAATATATTTTTTACATAAATGTAGTATTTAATATAAGGTTTTTTTTTCAAAAATAATATAAGGTTTTTTTTTTTTTTTTTTTTGTAAAAAAAATGAATGATAATATTATTAAACAATACTACTCTATCGCCTCTATACATGTTCAAAAAAAAAAAAAAAAGACACACCAATATTACTCTATATTATCTTAGTTATCGTTAATACTATCAATTTTTTATTTATTTATTCATTTTTTTTCTAATTTTGTTACTTTTGCAATAATATTCAATTCAATAAAAAAAAAAAAAAAACATTTTGTTAACACACACATATACACTTTATGTTTTACTCTTAAAGTGGTATCAATAATAAAGCACTAAGCACATGCGCGGATACTATCCTTAGTTCTTTACTTTTTAAAATAAAACCTCATAGACCCCTTTAAAAAAAAAAAATTCAACTCTAAGTGTTACTATTCTCAACATTGGTAAACCTAGGTATGATTTTAAAGTTATATTTATTTTTGAATTAGTATTATGAGTATAATTTTTTATAAAATTCAATATAATAACTCTTTATAAGATTTAATAATAACCGTGTATTGCACGGGAGTTAAACTAGTAAAAAAATATAAAAGGCAAATTTGTCGGAAAAAACCTTTTAAAGCACCATTTTGTGAAAAAAAAAAAAAAAAAACCTTTTAAAAGCTTTTTGGTAAAAAAAAAGTTTTTTTTTCTCTTTTTTTTTTTTTTTTTTTTTGCGAGAGGAAACCTATTTACTAAATTAATCTCTAATTTTCTCCTATTTCTTCTAATTAAGCTCTAATCTACTAACTTACTAAATAATTATATTTAATTTATAAATAAAACAAACCACCATCCCCAACCATCTCCTCCCTTAGTAGCAACCCCATCCCCCCGCCGGACCCGCCACCAAAATCTCCCACCTCCGGCGACCTACCTCCAACCCTCTTTTTCACTTTTATCCCCGCCTGCGACCACCTCCTTTTTATTTTGAAAAAAAAAAAAAAAATCAAAAAAATTAATTTGGGGGTTTTTAATTTTTTTGCTTCTTGCTTACAATTGATACTTATTTTGGCTTTGATTATGTATATATGTGATGCTAGGGTGATTTAGAAGCAAATTGCATTTGATTTGGACTTGATTTGAGCATGTTTGAGTAAACTAAAGCCAAAAATTTAAAGGGAGGGAGGGTTGGCCAGCGGTGGAGGTAGGTCGCCAGAGATAGGGGGGATCTGGGCAGCGGGTTCAGTGGGGGTGGGGGTTGCTGCCAAGGGAGAGGGAAGGGGAAGGGTGGTTGGTTGGTGGTTGGGGTGGTGGTTTAATTTATTTATATATATAAATTAAATCTAATTATTCAATATTTGGTGGATTAGAGGTTAGTTAGAAGAAATGAGAGGAATTTAGAGATTAATTAAGTAAATTAAAAGGTAATTAAGTAAATAGGTTTCCTCTTGCAAAAATAATGGACGTGATGGTTTTTTTAAACCAAAAAGCTTTTAAAAGATTTTTTTCGCAAAATGGTGCTTTTAAAAGGTTTTTTTCGGACAAATTTGCCAAAAAAATTAATCAATAGCCATCCTTTAATAACTTTCACTTCTACTTTTTTTTTTCTCTCTTTCCTAAACATACATGCTACATACATCTCGCGTTGGGGTTAATAAGCTGATGAGTGATGACCAATGAGACTCATAGGCCCTATTTGGTAATTAGCTGGTAGCTTATTGTATTAGCTGGTTATAATAGCCGGTTTGACTAGCTGGTTATGATTAGCTAATTGTATAAAATTTTTTGGTAAATAGCTGTTAATTGTTAGCTGTTTTAGTGTATTTAAGAAACAAAAAGCTAATTGTACAATAAGCTAATTTTAAAAAGCTCTTATAATGAGCTTTTTCTAAAAGAGTTTTTTGAGCTCAAAAAGTTCTTTTAATAAGCTATATACCAAACACCCAAATTAGCTTTTTAAATTGGTCAAACATCTAATTGGACAAAATAAGCTAAAAGCTCTTTAAAAAGCTTTTTACCAAACACACCGGGCACTAACATCCACCTGACAATTACTTACTTTGCTGTCACTACTAATGATCTTATTTCATCATTTGAACCTTTTGAAAACCACCTAAATTATCCACAATCTTGTCATTGGGATTTGGCGCTACAAATGCCCATCCCATTAGCAGATTATCTCTCAAAACTCTATTACAAGAATACCACATAAAATCACACACACTTATCCTGTCACACATCCACACAAACTCGAAATCACCTACCCCATATAATTGCTTTTGTATTTGTATTTTAAGATCGTTAGCTTCCTAAATCCTATACATTTGCTGCTTCATTAGACTGTTTGAGCGTAATTGAATCATTTGTATGGTCATATTGTGAAAGATAGGCCCATCCTTTTGAGCATTTGGATAGGCAGAGCAGAACAGGTTTTATTATTATTATTATTATTATTATTATTATCATTAAATATTATTATTAAATATTAATTATTATTATAATAATGATTGTTATTTTTTTAGGATATAATAATGATTATTACTAAATATTATTTTATTATTATTATTAAAAATTAATAATTAGTATTATCTATAAATATTAATTTTTATTATGAAAAATCAATTAATAATAATAATGATTATAATAATAATATTATTATTAAATGTTCATTATTATTATTAATATTATAATAATCAAATGTTAATTATTGTTATTATTAATTTATTATTATTATTATTATTATTATTCAAATTAATTATTGTTATAATTATTAAATATTATTTATTATTATTATTAAATATTAAATATTTATTATTTATTATTATAATAATTTGATATTAAATATTATTTTTAAGCAGAGTAGGGCAGAGCAAAGCAGATTGAAGCAGAGGAGAGCAGCTCTAAAGAACGGGGCATTAGTGTCTCCTTCCACTCTTCTGCCTTTCTTCAATTTATACTTTTTAGCCTGTATTAGACCATCTCCATTGGTGAGAATCAACTTTGAGTCTTGAAATACAAAATGAGTTGTTTTTACCCTCAAATTCACTTCTGAATTTAGCAATTCATGTAAAGTCTAATTTTCCAGTGGTGAGACTATTTAATGTAATACTAATGATTTATGGCCCACCAAATCTATATTATTCCCTCAGTCCCCAAAAGAACGACTCTTTTGGGTTGATTTCACAAATATTAAAGTTAAATAAAAAGAAATAAAAATATATTGGAAAGATAAATTTACTCTATGGTTTTTTTTGGGAGGGTTTTTCTTTGCCTCCATTGCTAGATTTTTTTTGTTTTTTTTTAAGGTTCTGCACTTGTTTCTTTTTTTTCTCTTTCTCTTTTATTTCTCTTCTGATCTCAATTGTAAATTTTGGTAGAGGCTTCTACCGGTGTTTTTTTTTTTTACCGGTGATATGCCCTAAAAAACTTTTTAATTGCTTTTAGTAAATGGATCCCATCTTTATGATGGTGTTTATTCAATTAGTCTTATTTTTTTTGTTTGTTCGTGTGCCGAATATTAAAATTTAGGGTTTTATTGTCTTCGAAAGTATCTAGAAGGCCATATTAGTTTTTTTTCACCCACACATCACTCTTCCGTGAATCTGAAGCCAAATTAATGCTAACTCATGTATTGCTTCGGATGAAGTTTTTTTTTCCCAGGAATTGTTTGTTAGTGTCGTTTGGCTCTTTTATTAATGAAATCCTTTTTCTTCTAGTTTTTTTTAAAAGAAAAAAGAAAGCAAAGAAGTGCTTCGGGTGTTTTGTTAAATTTTAATTTTTTTGGAATTTTAATAATTATTAAATGTTGAATTGTACTTCCTCCGTCTCTTATTTACATACTTATTTCTAACATTTATTACTCACAAAATGAAGAGAAATAGACATGTAAATAAGGGACTGTAAACACAAATTTTAAATCTGCAAAATATGGATTCAAAATAAATGCAACAAAGTGTTAATTTTATTAATATGATAATATTGGGTACAATCTCTAATTTAATCCTCTGATTCGATCTCCACTTTGACTTTGACGTAATTCAAAGATTGACTTGATTCTCGAACGAGGGCCGTCGAGGCTTGATCTCGATCGAAGATTTGATGTAGACCTTTGACTTGTTGTTGACGTAGACCTTTGACTTAAATTCTTGATTGAGGGCCGACGAGGCTTGATCTCGATCAATGACTATTTGATGTAGAGATTTTGATGATTTGAAGTCCTTCTTTCCTTCGTGTTGAGGGCCGTCGAGGCTTAATCTCTTCCACGAGTGATCTTCTAGAGTAGAACGGCACGTCGAATGCTTGTTGTTCTTCTTCTAGGCTTTGAGATGTTTTCTCTAAAATGGTTTAGAGTATTTGATGAGGGGTTTTCTCTGGAGAGATTTAGAGTATTTATGAGAAGTTTTATTTGAAGAGGTTTTGAGTATATGAGAGACTTTCTCTATATTTTGATTCTCCTTGTTTCCTCTAGGTTTTTCTCTCTGTTTTTCTCTCTTTTTTTCTCTCTGTTTTTCTCTCTGAATTTTCCCTTCTCAAATGATGTGAAGAGTGCTCTATTTATAGAGTGAGTAACTCTTAGGGTTAGGGTTTGTTGTACAATGAAGTTGGGCTTTTGACTTGGTAATCTTGACTCATTTATGTAGCTTAACCCATTTAAGTAGGCTTTTACTATTAAATGAACAATTTAATCAAAATAATTAAAATGGGCTAATTTATATTATTTCACCCAAAATAATTAATTTTAATTAATAGTCAAACCATTAAATTAACAAATTGATTTTGACCCATATAATATCCAATGTGGCACTTTTATAAATTTTTCGTGCCTACAGGGACAAAGGGAGTACTTGTTATATAATGAAATAGTTAAATACAGGATTTGGTGAAGATATTCAGGTGTCTCCAAATGCTCTGATTTTTGGAAATTGAATGGCAGATTTGTGGGTTGTGCTTATGTAAAATAATGTTTAATCTATTTGGCTTATTTTGAGAATTTTAGACCATAATATTAGGTATTCTTTCGTACGTATATCAATTTGACATCAATATTTGTCACAAATTTATGCAATGATGGAAATTTTTTGGGTTCTTCTAAGGTGCGTGGAACATTGTACTAAACAATTTCACAATCTAGAGTTTGGCGTTAATATAATATCGGTTTCATAACATACATATATCGTTTATTTATTTGTGAATTACATGGAACCATAAAAAGAGAGTGATGGAATGAGTTAGTAAAAAAAATTGGCTAAGTGAGACACTACTTCTAGAAAGAGGTATTTGGGGTGGGGTGGGGTGGGGTGGGGTGGGGTGGGGTTGGGGAGGGGGGGAGTTGGAGATGATAGAAGTAAAAAGTTGAGAAGACAAATAGTTGCAAATTTTCTAGAATTAGAAAATGAAGGCCTAAAGAAAATTCAGCGTAAGAGTAAGGAGGGAGGGAGTGAGAGATTCAGAATTATGAAGATGGGTAGCAGGATAGAAGGGAGGAAGATATCAAGACCAAGAAAAAGTGAGTGTTTGGGGGAAATAAAGGAAGCAAGGGGATTTCTTTGTCTATATGCACCTTTTATAAATGTTATTTGACAAAGAAAAATCACATGGCTACAATACACACTGACTCTTAAACATGGGCAACGGGCCGTGCCGTGTCGCCGCGGGCCGTGCCGTGGTGGGGGTCGTGCCGTGCCGGCTCTGCGGCGGGCCGTGCCGTGCCGTGCCTGAAATTGGCACACCCCAGCCCACGGCACGACACGACCCACGTGCCTTGCGGGTCGTGCCGTGCCGGGCCGCGGGCCAAATCGTGCCACCCTTTTTAATTTTTTTTTTTTAATAAATGAAAAAAAAAAAAGAATTAAACGATATATATATATTTTTTAGTACAACTTAATATATGTGATTAATTTATGTTTATGTTAATGTTAATATAATTAGTTTACATTTTTTGAACAACTTTATTTTAATTTAGGTTATATAAATTATTTATCTAATTAATAATTATGTTTAAGTTTATATAAACAAATAAAAACAATTTTATTAATTTAGCAAAAAACAACAATGCATATAATAAAAAAAAAATACGAGTGCGATAATCCGAAAACACAAAAAATTGAAGAATAACTTATTTTATTATATGACGGTAGCTGGTACGATAATTTAATAATACAAAATAATTAAATTATTTTATTATATGGCGGGCTCGTGTCGTGCCGTGCCGTGCCCGGCCGTGCCTTGTGCCGTGCCGGCGGGTCGTGCCAGCGTGCCGGCCATCGTGCTACGTGTCGTGCCCGTGCCGATTTCCAAAAAAGTGTTCACGGCACGGCCCACGGCCCACAGGTGGGCCGCCGGGCCGTGCTGGAGTCGTGCCGGCACGGCCCGTGCCCATGTTTACTAGTGACTCTTGATAACTTCCAATAAACACATCAATAATCACTCTCATATGTTTAGCTTCATTTTTTTTTTTTTTTTTTTTTTTTAATGTTGTTATACTTATTAACCCTTTTATAACCAATCTCAATTAGAATTATGATTGTCATTAATTGCTCAAGTTAAGAAATGCTATGTTTGTATTACATATAGTGATTACAAAGAAAGACAATCACAATATAATTAAATTCCTCAAAAATTAATTTGGCCAAATTGAGGGGGTACGTGTGCTCCCATAACTAAGCTAGTCTATATAAATATACGAAGTAGGAGAAAAGGTACATAAGAAAGTGCAACAATCCAACCTTTGTCATTAATTTAACATCTTCAAACCTTTATTTATCTAGCTTGAAAAAAAAAAATGTCACTAATAGTTTTGGAAGGCTTTTTTTTTTTTTTTTTTTTTTTTTTTGAAGTTGACATGTGAAAAGTAATGATGTTAGTAATAATTACTTTAGTTATAGTCATAGATTGGAAAAATAATTTTGAACACAAATAATATTGTGAATATGAATCAACCAAAAAACACATAAATGACTTCTCATCCAAAACACATAATAAGCTAACTGGTTTTCCCCACAAAATACCCCTGAGATATCACTTTATTCACCAGATATCAATGTTTTTCACGAAAATGCCACTAAATATCCTTAATAGCTAACATCAGTTAACTGAGTTAGTTATTATAGTTTTTTTTTATACATAAAAAAACTTGGAATAAGGAGAGGTGATTTTTTTTAATAATAGTGAATAGGAAGTTATTAGTCACTCTGTTATTTATTATAGTTGTTATAGTTTTTTTTTTTTTTTTAAATGGAATAGGGAGAGGTGATTTCATTCAATACTCTCTCTCCCTTTAAAAAAATAAAAAAATAAAAAAAAATAAAAATAAAAAAATAAAAAAATAAAAATAAAAAAAACTTCTTTAAGTCTCACTATTAGAGATGATCTTATTAAGCTTATTGTATGATTATGCTTAATCACAAAGCCCTACCTCAACTTTGCCTTTGCTCAAATTCCTTTAATGATTTCATAAAAAAAAAATTAAAAAAAAAAAAAAAAAAAATCCTTTAATGATTATTACTATAAAGTATCAATTATACTTGGTGGTTCATTGATGAAGATATCAAGTAGGTGTATTGAATAAACACCATCATAAAAATGAGATCCATTTATTAAAAGCAATTAAAAGTTTTTTAGGGCTTACCATCGGTAAAAAAACACCGGTGGAAGCCTCTACAAAAATTTACATTTGAGATCAAAAGAGAGATGAAAGAGAAAAAGAAAAAAAAAAAAAAAGAAAAGAGTGAAGAAAAACCTTTTAAAAAAAACAAAAAAAAATCAAGCAATGGAGGCAAAGAAAAATCATCCCAAAGAAAAACCCTAGAGGGAAAAAAATAAAATTTTATATGGGAATGCTAATTTTAAATAAGAAAAGTTCAATTAGAATACGGTAGTAATCTTTAGTTCCTAAATCTTTTACTTATTGCATCTCATGTGTATTCTGTGTTTGATAGGATTTTTCACTAATATCAATATCCATTAGGTGTGATGGATTATTTTGTTGCGTTGCTAATGGAGGACAATGGAATAACATTAGTGCAGCTGTTTAAGACTCCAGAATAGATCAAGGTCTCGAAAGCCAAAGCTTGTTCAAGATCCCCCCTGCAATGTTTGCAATCCCCATGCAGCAGGCTCCTATTGTCTTCCTGTGCCTATCGTACATTGCTGGCTAATCATGTGAAGGAGGCTTTAAAAAAAAAAAAAAAAAAAAAAATTGATCTTGAGTATGATATTATGAAGAATACAATCTTGGAATGTGAATATGTTGGACATCAAAGAATGGAATTTTGAATTTGATGTTACCAATATGGTTTTTGTAGATTTATAAGAGGAGGGTCAACTGCTTTAGGTCCTTAGAGCATTCCCAACAATGAGCAAAAATTGGTTTCCTCATTCTCTCTCTACCCACTTTCTCTCTCTTTTAACCCATGAGCATTTTTGTAATCATATTTTTATCCCACCAATGATAAAAAAAAAATTCTTCCCCATTCTCTCTCTAGTACATCTTCTCTCTTATTTTTACTAATATCCTATTATATTTCTCTCTACTATATTATTTTTAATTTTTTTTTACTTGCATTGTGGACCCCACATGATTACTATTCATCTTTAAAAATGCTCATCCTATGAGCAATTTTCATTTTGCTCATGAGCATTTTTCAATATGCTCATTGATGGGGAACATCTTCTACCATTTTTGCTCACCATTTTTGCTCATGAGCAAAAAAATGCTCATTGATGGGGATGCTCTTAGTTAGCCTCTCTCTCTCTCTCTCTCTCTCTCTTTAGTTCCTTGTAGATTTTTTTTTTTTTTTTTTGGGAGGGTTTTTCTTTGCCTCCATTGCTAGAATTCTTCTCTTTTCTTTTTTCTCTATCATCTCTCTTCTGATCTCAATTTAAAATTTTTGTAGTAGCTTCTACCAGTGTTTTTTTTTACTGGTGGTAAGCCCTAAAACCTTTTAATTTCTTTTATTAAATAGATCCAGTCTTTATGATGGTGTTTATTATAGTTTTTAATAACTATCATAACTATAATGAAATCACCTCTCCCTATTCCATTTTTTTTAGTGACTCGTCTTACAAATTTGTATCCATGCACGCACGAAAACAAACAAACAAACAATACTAAACATCCCACCATTAGAGAACAGACTAAACCCTGTATGGAGGGACTGACTTTAATCATCATATTGTTGGTGATCTTTATTGGCTTAAAACAATAATTAAATAAGAATTTGACTATGTCACCGATTAGTCATTATAGTTAATTATGCCACGTGATAGGGTATAATTAGTTCTTTTTTAAAATTTTGTATTTTTTAAAAACATATTTATTTAATCGTTAAAAAAACTTTATAAAATGATAATTTTTTTTATAAAAAAAAAAAAAAAAAAACACCCCAATCCAACCACCCTCCCCACCCCTTGCTTCCGAAGTCCAAACCCCTTGCCCCAACGACGATGCTTTGTAATCGTGGCACTCGTAACGCCTTGCGTCCATAATTTGCTTTTACCTATTACGAATATGGTTTTTTCCACTAGGTGACTAGGGTTTGAGCAACGTCGCAAGGTTAATTTCTCATAAACTCCACCATATATGATTGTTGTATACATTATCATTTGTGCAGAGTGAATGTGTACTCAAAGTATTTACTTATATGACTAAGAGAAAGGGAATGGGCTCAAGAAAAGATGACAAGCTGAATGAAATTGATGTTTGTAATTGATATTTGTAGCTTCTTTTTTTTAAAAAAAAAAAACTAATTTGTAATTATATACATTTATTTTCATGTATATAAAATACTATTCGTTCCTGAAAGTTCGACCCACTTACTATTTATGTGGTTAAAATAAAATAACTTTGACAACATTTTATGATTTATACAATCAAAATAAATTGATAAGTTTGATCTTATTAGATTCCCCTTATGATAAATTTTTTAAATATCAACTTTTTAAAAATTTTCCTTACTGTATATATAGCCGAAGTTATTAGTGGTCAAAGATGTTCATTGGAGACTGTTCAAATACAAAGTGACTCGAACTTTCAGGAACAGAGGGAATAGTTGATAATTGGCTTAGATGGTTAAATAACCGTTTTTTAAAAGAAAATTCATATTTATTTCCTCAATTAACTTCAGCTGCTTATTTATGAGCGAAAAAGTAAAATTGTGTGATGGTTAATGAGTGGGTATATTGGGCAATTTAGCAATGACTGAAACATAGCATAACTCTTCCGTCTACTGACTGTTAACCTTGGTTAACGTAACGAACCCGACTTCAATAACGTGAAAGGCAAGTTTCACCATCCTCCATCACTTCTACAAATTTTTCACGAAATGGGAGGTGTTACCCACTTTGGTGTCGTGTATGCAAGCTAGGAAATTACCTAATTTCTAAGATGTTTGAAGGATCCGACGAATTGCTATTTCAGTATTTCGATTGTCTAGAGCATGGTATGAGATCCAAAACTTTTGAACAACCATATGTTAAGAGAATACTTTTCCACTTCATATCGGCGACCGTTTTTTGGGTATAATAACCTTTCAAACAATTTGAATTACAGTGAAACAGACACACCTGAATAATTACTCAACTGCAAGATTCATCTTCTCCATAGCTTGGATTCACTCATTTTCTCTCTTTTAACGTCATAATGGTTTCCGGCAAAGAGAAACTAGTAGCCTAGGGATGGAAATTTAATCCGAGTTCGATTCGAATCCGAACCGATCCGAAGGAAAAAAATCCGATTCGAATCCGTTTAAAATTAATCCGAATCCGATAAAATAGATTCGAATCCGAATAGGAGGTGGATCGGACTTGGACCCTACGCAAAGTCCGACAGAGTCCGATCCGAGTCCGAATCCGAGAGTATAAGCATATGCTCTATAACTTGGGACAATTATTTGCTTGTTTTGTAGCAAAATTTTGTTATGTAGCTTAGTTTATAATTTAAATATGTTATGTTTATACTTTAATTTGTATGACAATACAAACAATTATAGGTATATCACATTACAAAAAAATAAAAATATTTGGACCATTTCGGAGGTCCGTATAAACGGACCGGATTCGAATTCGGATCCAAGTCCAGGGTCCATTTACTTAACGGATCGGATTCGGATTTAGCCACATTTGACCCGAATCCGACCCACTGCCATTCCTATAGTAGCCATGGTTAATTAAGCAATATTTTCTAAAGTTGAAATTAGACGTTATGTACCTTTTTCCTTACTTTACATTATTTTATTAGGCTGACACATTAGAACTTCGTTTTTATTACATAATTTTCATCCAATTTCCTAGTTTCGTTTATCTTGGAAATAAATGGGGACTACATACCTCTGTTATATACATATACATATACATATATATACATATATATACATATACATATACATATATATACATATACATATATATACATATACATATATATATATATATAAGAGGTTAGATGTTGGAACCTCCTTTTCCTCACATTTTTTTTGGATCAGTATAGATATTCATTCCCACAACCACAACTAAGGGTCGATTGTTCTCTTCAGATTATATATTGTTCAATTCAGTTTAGTTCTTAATTTCCTTCTCTCATAAAATATTCAGTTCAGTTCAGTTCATTTCAGCTCCAATGAGTTCAGTTCAGTTCAGTCAATCAGAACAGACCCTAAAGATCAAAAAACCACCATAACCAACTTCTTCCACGTCGCTGCCCCACCCTGTAGTGCAACCATGACGCCTCTCATTCTTACTCTCTGTGAAAAAGTTTAGGAGTCGTTCGATTGGGGGTTTTCAAGAAACATAAAGGTAATCAACTACCTTAAATTCCTTTGATATTGGTGGTCATCATTCATAAGGTGGTCAGTGGTGGTGGCGGCGACTTTGGTGTTGGTGGCTTGGGAAATGTGATTTCAAATACTTTTTTAATCCACTTTCCCTTTCCTGAATATCCCGTACCAAACGACTCCTTGTCCTCAAACCCAAACCCAAAACTTCTAGAATTGACCTTCGTCTCCCTCTCTACTTCTCAAATCTCATTTCATTCTTCATTCATAAACCCCAATTTTCAATTTTTACCAATCCCAAACTTTACAATTCGCAATTCACAATTCACACTCTTAACACTCTCACTCTCTCTCCTCCCCAAATCAATCAAACCCCTTTTTTTCATCTTCTTCTTCTTCAATGGATCTCCTTCGAAGCTACTCCAATGGCGCCGAAGAAGACGACGATGACGAACTACCCCAACTCCAACCCCACCAAACCAACCCAGAAACCCAACAAATTGACGAAGATGAAGAAGAAACCTCAATTATCTCTCTCCCATCAAAATCCGCAGCCCCAAAAGTAGACGACACCGCACTCTCTCTCCTCTCCACCTCCTCCGCCGTCTCCTCCGCCGCAAAACCCTTAGACCCAACTCAACATTTAGTCTCCTACAACCCCACTTACGACCAATTGTGGGCCCCCATCTACGGCCCTGCTCATCCCTACGCTAAAGATGGACTTGCTCAAGGTTTGCGCAATCACAAATTAGGGTTCGTCGAAAACGCCTCCATTGATTCCTTCGTGTTTGATGAACAGTACAACACTTTTCATAAGTATGGTTATGCTGCTGATCCTTCTGCTTCCGCTGTTAATAATTATGTGGGTGATTTCGACGCTTTGGAGAAGAATCGGGCGATTTCTGTGTATAACATTCCTCAGAGTGAGCAGAAACGACGGCGTTTAGAGAAGAAGAGAGAGAATGAGGAGGAAGATGAGGTTGTTGATAAGGCAGAGGTTGAGAACCCGGCTTCGGATTCGTGGTTGGTGAAGAACAAGATAAGCCCGTGGTCCGGGAAGAAGGAGGGGTTGCCGACGGAGTTGACAGAAGAGCAGAAGAAGTATGCTGAGGAGTATGCTAAGAAGAAGGCTGAAGAAAGAGGGGAGAAAGTTGAGAAAGGTGAAGTTGTTGTTGAGAAGACTACCTTCCATGGTAAAGAGGAGAAAGATTATCAGGGTAGGCCATGGATTTCGCCTCCGAAAGATGTTAAGGCGACGAATGATCATTGTTATATCCCGAAACGATGTGTGCATACTTGGAGTGGGCATACTAAGGGTGTTTCTGCTATTAGATTTTTCCCAAAGTATGGGCATTTGATTCTGTCAGCTGGGATGGATACTAAGGTTAAGATTTGGGATGTTTTCGGTTCGGGGAAGTGTATGAGGACTTATATGGGGCACTCGAAGGCGGTTCGGGATATCTGTTTTACCAATGATGGGACGAAGTTTTTGAGCGCTGGATATGATAAGAATATCAAGCTATGGGATACTGAGACTGGTCAGGTAATCTCTACTTTCTCTACTGGGAAAGTTCCTTATGTTGTTAAGCTTAATCCTGATGATGATAAACAGAATGTGCTTTTAGCTGGTATGAGTGATAAGAAAATTGTGCAATGGGATATGAATACTGGTGAAATTACACAAGAGTATGATCAGCATTTAGGGGCGGTTAATACGATCACGTTTGTTGATAATAATAGGAGGTTTGTCACCTCTAGTGATGATAAGTCTCTTAGAGTGTGGGAGTATGGAATTCCTGTTGTGATTAAGTATATTAGTGAGCCTCATATGCATTCAATGCCAGCTATTTCTGTGCACCCTAATACCAATTGGCTGGCTGCTCAGAGTTTGGATAATCAGATTTTGATATATAGCACTAGGGAGAGGTTCCAGCTTAATAAGAAGAAGAGGTTTGCAGGGCATATTGTTGCCGGGTATGCTTGTCAGGTTAATTTCTCGCCTGATGGTAGGTTTGTCATGTCGGGAGATGGTGAGGGTAAGATGTGGTTTTGGGATTGGAAGACTTGTAAGGTTTTCAGAACATTGAAATGTCACGAGGGAGTTTGTATCGGATGTGAGTGGCATCCCTTGGAGCAAAGCAAAGTGGCAACTTGTGGCTGGGATGGACTGATCAAATATTGGTGAGTTATACAATCCTTAATCTTGCAAATTATATTCATTGAGTTGATACCTGATCTCCATTTAGTTGTTGCTTTCATTCAGTTGGTATAAGTGATTTGCTCTACTTGGTTCTACTTAGCTGATTGTTCATGGCACCTTAAATTCTAACATAAAATCGGGTTATGTGTTGAAGCATTTAAACAGATAATCATAATTGTATCATTGAAATTGATGATTCCTGTGTAAAGAATAATCTGAATGTTGTTTGCAGCTTGTTGTGTTTTTGCTGAGTGTTTGTCTTGCTCCTACAAACTTTATCACTCCCACATAGGCACCCAGAACTGATTTTTTGCTTATGAAACATTGTGAGTTAATGGTTTACTGAAAGGGTTGGTCAGTTCTTGTTAGAGCCATCTATATAATTTGTCGCTTATTGTGCCTATTGCATGATTTGCATCATCTGCACCTATTTGTAGGGATTATTTAGAAAGTATGTTTATTGCTTCCTTGTGAAGACTATTCCAATTTTTCATTGGTATGTTAAGTTTCAGCATTAGAATCTTATATCTTGTTTGCTGAATTTGTTAAAGGGTTAATATGATATAGGGTTTAAGTGGAGAAAAGTGCTTATTAACAGATATATCTCTAAATAAACTACTTTGTCAGTAATTTCTTATTCTTCTTCTTCTGCTTGAATGTCTTAATCCCATAAGTGGGGTCGGTTACATGAACCAACGTGAGGACTTCCAGGAGGTCACCCATCCTAGTAATATTCACAATCATTGAATAATTTCTTATTATTAAAGAATAATTATAATCCTGTAGTTTTATTTATATTTTTACAACAGACTTAAGTCAGGTATCAGAGCTTAATATTAGTAGCTGATACAGTTACAAGTCTGGTAAATTGTTGGCGGTCCCATCGTTACAGATGTGTACAGCCTTCCTGTGCTCACATCTGCTCCATCTGGGACCTATATTTTTACTTATTCTTCTTTGCTGTTATGGTAAAATAAAAATTGAACATTGTATCATTGGACACCTTATCCCCCTTTTCATTTCTCTGGTTGATCATAACCCCTAAGTGTGAACACTGTGAACACCTTATTCCCCTTTTCATTGCTCTGGATGAGCAATTAGTTTCATTTTAACCGCTAAATGTGAACACCTTATCCCCCTTTTCATTGTTTGGATGAGCAATTAGTTTTATTTTAACCCCTAACTGTGACTAATTTGTGGGATTTAAGATGATGCAACTCTTTTGTTGTTCCTTAACCCACCTTGAAGTTCTTAAGGATACAATAATATAGAAACTACAAATCAGGATCCTCTACTCTAAGATGCTCTAAGAATAATATATTTTGATAAAATTTTGTGTATGGATGCCTTAATGGTATCTTCTGTACAAGTGGTTTAGATCTTTTTCCTTGTATATTTCATTGCACTGTCAGTGGTAAGGACGATTTGTAGTGCTTAGCATTTGATACTTAACAGTCATTGTGTTTTATACTTTTATCATGGTGCCTTTTGTCTGGAAATCCTTGGTAATGATAGTCTGTGAAGAATCAGAAATTATGTTAAGAACAAATCCATAGGGAATGGTATAGTCCTGTATTCTCTTAGTCTTTGTGTAGATTCGTCTTTGGGTGGTGTGGGGTAGGGGGTTTACTTTTCAGTTGTGGTTTCCAAGCTGACAGTGGGAGGGTGGTGGTTGGGGGGGGGGGGGGGAGTAGGAAGACATACGAGCTCAAAAGTATTTCATACCTTCAATGAGGTTTGCTGAAGCAGCTGTGCAATGGGTGACTGAATCTATGAAACCATCTTCTAAGGCTTACCTATGGATTTGGAGAAAAAAAATATATGGAGATACAAATATCCCGTAACAATGAATGATTTTGAAGTCCGAGGGTGTAGTGTAGACTGTAGAGGACTAATGGTATATATGAAACATTGAGGAATCAAAATGTTGGATATTTCTTGGAGATAACCTTTTGAAGGGGCAATTCTGTACCCATTACAACATATTCAGAACATTTGGGATTTTTCGTTTCAGAGCCTAGGCTTCTTGAGCTCATATCTTTGTATTATAGCTTTCACTGAATGCTTTGTTAGTTACTTTAAATCATCTAATTAAGAATTGGTAAGACTGTAATTATCTGCGGTAACCCAAACCACCTGAAAAGCTAACTGATGCCATAAGATATATGACCTTAACAGATATATCTTTATATCTGACCTGCTGCTATCTTAACATACATTTTACTATTAATTTGGAAAATATGGTTGTGGTTATTGTCTTTATCATTCAAGTTTGAAGCTCTTAACACCTGGTATGTTTTTTAAATCTATATCCTGTGTGATAAGGATACTTTGAAATGTGGAAATTTTGGTAGTAATGGTTTTTTGTCATGTGAAGGTTTAGTTTAAGTGATGAAAATGAGAGTTACTCATGGTAATGACCTAGTCGGAATTTTTTTTATGATTCTATTATTTGAAGCTTCAAAGCTATATGTTTGAATCATAGCTCATGGGAATAGTGCGGTGATGCATGCGTTAGCCATTACCTAGATGTATAAATCCGTGTAAAGTTTGGAAAAGAGGAGGGGGGGGGGGGGTTTGGAGCTGTAGGGAAATGTGTTGTTTATCCTAATGTTAGCCATTATCTCGATGCTAAGTCCCTATGAATTTGGAGGAGTATTATCAAAGCTGAAGGGAAAGGTGTCCTGCACAGTGCACACTATTATTTGAAGGGAAAGGTGCTATCTTGATATGTAGGCCTACGAATTTGAAGGGGAGGCCGGGAGGGGGATGTGTATTTTAATTTGAGGTGATTCCTTGTGCTACTAAGAGGATGTGAATTCATCTAATGGCTTTCATATCTGATTTTGGGGGAGCAAGGTGATTCCTTGTGCTGCTTACTTATGATGTCAGGAAATGGAGATGACCTTTTGAAGTTTAAAGGTATTTTTGTAAAGGCATGTATGTAACATGGAGAAGTTATAATACGGATTATTAAACTGTATTTTGAGGAGATTTTTCTTGAGGCTAATTTCTTGAAGGGACAGATATTTGGCCTGTAACAACCTGATGCTGAAATCCGTAGGCTTCAAATTTATGTACATGTTGACTCCATTATAATTATAGGAAGAAGACATTATTAACATTTGACACCTTATGCATGGATTTCTATATTTGGCCTGTAGCAATCGATTTTATTTGGACCATCTAAATGTGGCTAGTTGTTGTGAAATGATACGACTCTTCTAAAGCATTCTAAAGCATTCTAAATTTCTAATGAGAGATTTCAAAGCTACAATTTCCATGGGATGGGATTAAGGGTATACGAAATATTCCTGTAGCCAACCCACTTATGGGATTAAGGCTTTGATTGATTGAATGAATCTCCATGGGCTGTGTGTGTGTATGTTTTGTGTTGTGTTGTGTATTGGGGGAGGGAAAAATGGCAACAACAAGCATTAGCCCCTCCAGGGAAGAGTAGGGATTTTTTTGTTCAATATGTACCTTGTATTTGCAGAAGCCGTTATGCTGTTATTGCTTGGGCTTGTTGACTTTGCCGACTGGCTGTGTTTATGAAGTTTGACTATTACTGTTGGAATTAGCTAAATTTATGATGGCATCTTCAATCAATGCTAATTCATCTTCTTTTTAGTGGGTGAATGAATGAGACCGTCTGTAATGGCTTACATTAATGGATTTGGAGAGCAAGGTGATTCCTTGTTTGAGATACGGATCTGTGATAGGGAATGGAGATTACCTCTAGAAGGTCAAAGGTGTATCATCGAGGTAGATGTGAAGCATGGAGGAATGTAAATGATGTCCATGGATATAGAAATTTTACGTAGTGTGCTGTGGGGCAATTTCAGGGTTGATGTCTTGAAGGGGAAGTTCTTGACCCGCTGCAGCCTATATTTCGTATAAAACATGCAGGATTGAAATAAAATAACTCTTGCTATGTTGATGCTGAACTTCATAGGCTTTAAAGGAATGTAATATCTGCCAGTATTATGACTTTTTAGAGAGCATTATCGTAGGCCCAAAACTCATTATAGAGGCCCAAAACTCATACCCTAGAACTAACATAGAGCAGAGCATTTATTAACAAACTCAAGATAAGGAAAGTTGTGCAGGACCTAAAAGTTGACTATAACTATACTAATGCCTTGAAAAGAAAATTAAACCTTGCCGAGACTATGCCCAAAAAATCCTTTGGTTTCTTACTCTCCTAGTGGCTAGTGTTCAGCCAAATATTAACAAACTCATCTACCATGCTTCAGCAAGCCACTTATTTTTCATCCTTTTTATCCAAGCTACCTGAGCGTCTTTAATGGAACAATTGCACCCAGCTGACCCCAAACAAGGCCAAAAATAAGTGTCCAAGGGGGAAAACCCAAGGACAGAAAGAGTAGCTTGCAATGCTAACTTTACTACTCTTAAGATCCAAATAGACAAGCGCTTCTTTTTCTATAAAGCTATGAGGTGGCCATATCTCTTTATTTTCCTATTTAGTTGCTGAAGTGTATTGATATTCTCTGAGTCGTATTTAGTTGCTGAAGTCTGTATTGTGTGTGTGTGTGTGTGTGTGTGTGTTCCATGAGTAGTTAACTTGGAACTATAACTACTAAGCTACATAACTTTATTTTCTGATTCCTCATCATTTATTTGTTTTCCCCTTTTTTTATATTATAACTATATAAGTCTTTATTTAAAGTACATTTACTATCTACTCATATATTTTGTCAGTGAAATAAGGTTTCTGTACACATATAATCTTTCGTGGAAGTTTATGTAGCTTCGCCTTAAAAACAATAGGTTAAATTAACAACAGTAGGATACAAGTGGATAGGATAACTGAACTGGGAGGCATCTGCGTGTGACATGGGTTTGTAGGGATCAGACCTAGGTCCATTGCTTGATTAGTTTGTAAAATAATATTTCTGGTTCACTTTCTTATAATTCAGCTACTGTGTGGATATCAAGTCCCATAACAAGCCATTAATACATTTTAACTTGAAATATTTTGAATAGTTAATCAATTTGTTAGGCCTAAACTAATATGTTGGCATCTTATGTTTCAGGGACTAGAGACTTTCAGGCTGGTACTGCAAATTTCACTTTGTTGGCTTTCTAGCCACAGCCCTCAGGTCTGCACAGCAAACGGTTTATTTGTCCAAGTTTGAAAATTGCTGCATCAGTGCAACTAAGCCTACAAAAGAATCCGGCACCAAGAGAACAACGTATTATCTTGGTTTCACCGTTTATGCAATGTAGACTAACCTGAGTATGAAGCACAGTTAATGTTGTATACCTCAAGGTTTTGACCCTTTTTGTTTCATTTTAATCTGCAATAGGAAACACCCAGTTCATGTACAATTGTTTCAAAAGAATTTTACAATAGTTGCTAGAGAAGTAGAAGCTGCTGTTGCTTGAATTATCTTTTCTTTAACTGCCGCTCCAACTTTTGCTGTTGTTGGTATTGTTGCTTCCCTATTTCTTTTTACATATTTACTGTCGAAAAGAAAATAACGGGGTAATGGAAGCTCTTTGAAAGTCTAGTCTTGCTAATTATACGCAAGTTAATGTTGAAGCACAACACACGAGTATCATCATCAAAACGGGCTTAATAATGGATTACTTGCGCATCTCTCACAACATTTTAGTGATGCTACACCATCTGTCTCTCAAATTTGCATAAAGCCTGTGTTAATTGATCAACTATGCATAATTTGATACATGTGATAAATCTTATGGTGGCCATACTTTTTCCCAAAATGGCTTATCAACTTACCCGTTTAGGGGTGTTTGGTTCATCAAGTTGGAATGAATTGGTATGGAATCTCATAATAGAGGTATGGATTTTAAAATCCCATACTAGGGGTCTGAGCTGAATTGAACTGAAATTAAGTTGAAGTGAACAATCTATAAGTCCAAAGTTATTTGGTTTTATTTTTAGAACGGATTTCATATGGGATTCCATGAGTATAGAGGGAGTTAGAACACCTTATGTATGAGATTCTTTTACTAAAAAAAAAAAAAAAAAAAAAAAAAAAAAAAAAAAAAAAAAAACCTAGATGGAATGGATTCTAACTCCATTTCAACCCATTTTAAATGATGTAACCAAACGCCCTTTAAATAATTAAAGCCGATTACATGTTAAATTGTAACTCAACTTGGTTATTTGACAAAACCTGAGTTAATAACTTTTGATCTTGATTACCTGTATAATTGTTTGACAAAGGTTTGTTCTACGTAAACTATGAAATGGACTGAACGACGTCGTTTCAGTCTTTAATCAACTAATTGAATTACTGATGGTGCTAAACTGCTAGCTGCTACCCAGTAATTACAGTTGAAGTGATAAACTCATAAGCCCTACTCTCCTCTCCTTCCTTTGTTCTCAGAAATGGAGAGAAGTTGCATTTGGATGAGGCGTATTGTTCTGGGTTTTAATCCTCTACCTCTCACTTCTACTTCTCCTTCAATCTCCGCCGTTCAATTTCCATCACCATCATCTCCAATTCTCTTCTCTCTCCTCCCATCCCACCATCGTCGCCGCTCTCTTTCCGCCACCGCTTCTTCTCCTTCCTACCCTCTCCATTCCATCCCAAATAATTCCTTTTTTTCTGGTAATTCATTTTTATTATAATTTTTTCCTTACAAAATTGGAATAAAAATTTGATTTTTTTTTTCTTTTTCTTTTGGTGTAGGAGCTGCTGAGATTAAATCTGATGAAGAGAAACCCAAGACTTTGATCAAGGGAATGAGATATCACGACCTTGAAGTATGTTCATTTATTTTCTTAATTTTAGAAACAAAATGGTTTTTTTTTTTTTTTTTTTAATTTTAATTTGTTATATATTAACTAGAATGACTGCAAGAGTTTTTGGCATAAATGATTCTATTTCTTGGAAAGTTACATTTTTGTACATTGTGTGTATGACATTGGACATTGCAAATTAGGGCCTGTGCTGATTAACTGAGCCGGGCTCGGCTGGCGGGAAATTAGGAACTGAACTGAAGTGAAAATAAGCCAAATAGAACATGCCCTTAGTATGATTATTGATGAGTAGGGGCATAGAAGGCGGTTTAGGAAGTATTTTTTATGGTCAATCTTGAACTTTGAGAGAGGAAATGATAAAAGAATAAATGTTTTGGGTTTGATTGACTTGGATTTAGATGTGGACTTTTGGATAGTAGATTCTAATGTGAGGAATTACAGTCTAATTGAATTGGAATCACTACATCCAAAGAGAGTCAATGGCTAAGTGCTTTTGTGTGAAATATGAATCAACTCTGTACATATTGCCTAAGCTTGAAGGTCCACCATGCTGTGATAAACATTTGTGATCGTACCACTACTTGTTGCCTTTTGGTGGAGTAATCTATTGTTGAATTCTCGTTTGAAATTTGATTTTTGACAGAAATGGGTTCAATCACATGGGTTTAGGCCTGGTCAGGCGCTGATGTTGTGGAAACGTCTCTATGGCGACAACATTTGGGCTCATTCTAGTGATGAATTGGAAGGTAATTGACTTGCACATTGAATATGGTTTTGTTTGTCCCATTATATTCCATTTAATTTTCTCTAGCTACTAAACATTTAGCTCCTCCATCTGTAAAATATTGGCTGTATTCAATATATTGATTTTCATAGTCTCGTTGTAAAGACAGCTAAAAATATTTTGACATACTTTGAAAGGGTCTTTATTTTTAGTAAACATAGCAACAATTTATTTTATTGTACCGAAAGTCAGCAAACTCAAAATTAAATGTGGCTTAATATTTTGAAATGGATGTAGTTAGATTTTGATTCTTTCTGTCAAGCTCTTTGATGATAAAATTTAATTTTTCATCTCATAGGTCTAAACAAAGATTTCAGAAAAATGCTGAGTGCTCATGCAGATTTTAGGGCCTTGTCTCTGAAAGAGGTTCGCTCAGCATCTGATGGAACTAAAAAGGTGAAAAGGAACTTTCTTATTAGTGCGATTGCCACTTTTACCATATATTATTTTTTGTTGAGCGAATAAAATTTATCAGTGTGTTTCCTTCCATTGTTTGTTATTTGTACATAAAAATCTTCTCAATGATCCTGAACTTCACAGGAGCTTGCAGATATTATTCACTTTGGAAGATGGACTGGTAATCGAAACAGTTATTATTCCTTGTGATCGGGGAAGAAATACAGTGTGTGTTTCAAGTCAAGTGGGTTGTGCCATGAATTGTCAGTTTTGCTTCACTGGAAGGCAAGGTTCTATCATAAGTTGATTCTCATGACTTGTTGTCATCTATATTATTTTCAGCAGTCATGAAGAATTTTTTTTTTCAGGATGGGATTAACGAGGCACCTAACTGCTGCTGAGATTGTAGAACAGGCTGTATTTGCTCGACGTTTGTTCACAGAGGAAGTTGGGTCAATTACCAATGTTGTTTTCATGGTAAGTGTTTGATTTTAGATAAATTGCTTGTGGCTTAGAGAATATTCTTTATCCTTTTGCCAAGTATGATACTTTGTTTTGTCAACCACTGCCTGAGAGGATCACGCTGTGCATTTTAAATTTGTGTGTAATATGTTTTTTATCTTTTTAATCACAGGTAAGACTGGTCACTGATTGGTTTTGCTTGATAAACTTACAGTTTATTTTGGCTTGCACAGTAACAACAATAGCCAACAAGATAATATTGCCTTAAAGATGCTACCACCTTAAGCAGGGTGGGAGGGTGGGCTGTCAAATTTCTTGACCACTCCTGCTACTAAATGATTGTTGCAAATACTATGACTAGACTAACAGAGTAGTATATGCAGCATATAAATTGTTTTGTTGCCTGATAATTGGTTGCTGTTTTACTGACTGTCAAAAATGTATTATCTGTAGGGCATGGGAGAACCACTTCAGAATGTTGACAATGTCGTGAAAGCAGCAGATGTAATGGTGGATGACCAAGGACTTCATTTCAGTCCGCGGAAGGTTACAATTTCAACCAGTGGGCTGGTCCCACAATTGAAGCGTTTTCTTCATGAATCCAATTGTGCTCTTGCGGTTAGTTTGAATGCTACTACTGATGAGGTAATATGCTACAGCCCGAGGCGCTTTCCTCTTCGTTTGTAGTTCTTGTAAAGATGGAAGATAGAGCTAACATCCCGAGGGTAAACTTTCAGGTGAGGAACTGGATCATGCCAATAAACCGGAAGTATAACTTGGAACTACTTCTTGGAACACTTAGGGACGAATTGCGACATAGACATAATTACAAAGTTCTCTTTGAATATGTGATGCTTGCTGGAGTCAATGACAGGTTAGTTCCTTTGTGTTGTACAGCCTCTTGCAGTCTTGCTACAGTTAGTATGATGTCAAATAGGTTAGTCCTCTTTAAATGTATTATTAAGTAGTTGCCTGCATATCTTGGAGTGTTTTTAGTGTTCTCTGATCTTTTTTCTTTTTTTTTTTTAAAAAAAAAAACGGTAAGATACAGGGGGTCCTCAACCCTATCACAGGAATTGGGAAGGGGTGTTCTCTGATCAATTGGGGGTCATTTATGTGCGGTTTCTCAAGTTATCCCTAGGCCTAGGCTTTTTGCCGTACACTTGTTTTGCGAGTTACTTCCTGAATTACTTCTTGTTCATGGTTTACAGCATGGAGGATGCGAAGAGGCTTATTAGTCTTGTTCAAGACATACCATGCAAGATCAATCTAATCCAGTTTAATCCTCACAGTGGGTCTCGCTTCAAGCCAACCAAAGAGGACAAGATGATTGAGTTCCGGAATGTTCTGGCAGCTGGTGGTTGCACTGTCTTCTTACGCCTTAGTAGGGGTGATGATCAAATGGCTGCTTGTGGCCAACTCGGAAAACCTGGAGACTTTCAAGCCCCTTTGCTTCGAGTCCCTCCTCAATTTGAGAAAGTATTAAACGCTTGAATCCTGACTTTAGACAGATTTATCTTTAACTAATCTTATGCTATTAGGTCATTTGCTTGTATATTCAACCCTTTAATTGCTATTGTTACTTTTCATCGTGTAGCTATAGCATATAGATATCAAATATTTATTGGATTTGGACGAAAATGTTTTCCTTAGTTAACTCTCCTACACCAAATGAGAAGAACAAACGTGATCGGATTAGAGAGTATAAAACTCTCACTTTGGTCCCTGTTTTATAATTTTCCTATAATTATGTGCAATGATTATTGTTGTGATTAAACAAATACGAAGAGTAGGGGTTGGTTTTTTATTTTTATTTTTTAAAAAGGACAAACATTAAGAGACAAAAGGAGTAACGAGTAGTGTACAAACTCTTAAATAGACCTGGTTCACACTAATTTATTGTGGACCACTTATAATAGAGATACTGTGGTCATTTTATTAATTTTAAAAAAGGTCACTATGTTATAAGAATGGTCATTATGTTAAAATAAAAGTGATTGTTTTTATAAAGGCCATAAGAGATAAAAAAATTTAAATGAAAATTTTAAAATACTAATCAATATGAATAATATAGGTCACTAGGTTAAAATTTGGATCATAACATTATACTTCAGGTTTGCAACAATATTAAAAATCACACACATTTTATTAAAGATTACTATGTTAAAATTAAGGTTACTATATTTAATATTAGGGTCACTATGTTCAATACAAAGCCAGTAACGCACACGTAGAACTTCGGGTCCACAATAATATTATTGTGAACCAGGTTCATACAAGTTTTTCTGCGAATAGTGGACACACATAGCAACATAGCATATTAAGGGTGTGTGTGGAGGGCAACCCCTATTTATCTTAATGATAGATGAATTTTGTTTATTTAATGGCATGTTTGTAATAAGTAATGTTGAAAATCATGTCTTAAGATTAAAATAAGAGTTTCGTTTGTTTTATGGGCTTCACCTATAAAGTTGGTGAATTGCGTCGTTAATTTAAGTGCTAAAACTTTCTTCTTCATCATCCACTTACCATCATTTCGTCTCCATTTTTGTCGAGTTAATTCTATTGAAGGAGCTTGAGCTTCGATCTTCTTCATCCCCTGCCAACCTTCCACCGCACCACCATCTCCATCGATATCACTATTATCGACAGCTTCGCCATCTAATTAAACGAAAAACCCTATGAAAAGGGTGAAATCAAGGACGGGATCAACCACCAAGTCCGCCATTATTGACTACTGTTGAGCTTGATTTCCTCCATTGAAAAGTTTTCTCCATTGTTAGTTCTAAAGTAATACTTCCTCTGTTCTTTTTTACTTGACCTGTTTCTTTTATCACGCCTGCCAATGCAAAACTTTAACGATCAATAACTTAAATTCTCCGTAAGTAAAAATTATAAAAGTTATATATTATGATAATACTTATTGAGACGAATCCAAAAATATCATACATTAATATATTTTTCCTTACATATTATTCACAAAAGACGGTCAAAGGAGGGGTGGTGAATAGTGTAAAAGTCAAAGCGGGTCAAGTAATAAAGAACGGAGGAAGTACTACCTCCGTTTTTTATTAGTTGACACGTTTTGACTTTAGCACTATTCACACACCTCTCTTTGACCATGTTTTGTGATTTATATGTAAGGAAATATATAGTCAATGAGATCTTGTTAGATTCGTCACAATGTACATTTTCATAATATCAACTTTTTATAATTTTTGCTTATTGGTAATTAAAGATATTAATGATTTAATTTGTGCATTGGCAAACGTGACTAAAGAAACATGTCAACTAAAAAGAAACGGAGGAAGTAGATTTTTGGCATTAAAAATATGAACTTGTGAAATGACTTTGCTACCCATACATGTCCAAAGTACTTGACTATTTTAACCCTATATAAACAACTAAAGTTTATCATGAAGATAAACTTGTATTTTTTCGGTGCGTGTGTGTTAACTGTGTTTTGTATATGAACTTATATTGAAGTATTTTAATTGTAAATTAAACCTAAGCACCCCTTATCAGAATTTACTCATCTTAAATTTATCTTTATCTAAACTTATTTTTCTGAAATGAATAAAAATTAAGTTGAATGAATACAACAAACTCTAACCGACACTGGGGAATATTCATTTTGCCTTGTTTTATCTTGTAATTAGATAGCTTCTTATTTTTCTTAAGAACAAGACATAAGTACATAAGAAACTACGGAGTATAAATTAATATTTTGTAAGGTAAAGCTCGGTGCCCATGGAAGATTTAGGTACCGCTAGAAGATGTTAGGGAGCTCCTTCGTCTTTTTCTCTTCCGTCGAATCCAAGCATATCTATAGAGAAGGCAATAGGGCTGCAGATTAAGTTGCTTCTTTAGGGCATTTCATGCATACATAAAGATATTGATCCTTTAGATAATAAATTTTCTTTTTTTTATTACTTCAAATAAGTTGAGTTATATTCTTGAGAGAAAACTAGTCTAACTTCTTGTATATTTCCTTCTTTAAAAAAAGAGTACATAACAGACTTAAGTATATAGAATAGAGAAAGAATAGAGAAAGAGCACTCTGCTGCTATTCTTACTTAGGAAGCAAGAAATATATAGGCAAATATTGGAAAAACAATCATTGACACAGCTAAAAATAAAATTGTTCAACTTGGAACTGGTTGCATACTTGCATGTGATGTGACAACACAATAATGAATATAATACAGTGTCAAACTCAATCATACTTTGTATAGTTCTATACTTCTATTCTGTATTTGCTCGTTTGGCCATAGATTACTCACCACTAAAATTGGACAAAAGATGTAGGGGGTGGTGCCTACAACATTAGTTTATTATGTCAACAAATCAATAAACAAAGAAGTCAATATTTTTTTTTTTTTTTTTTTACAAAGAAGTCAATTAATGTATGCTTATTTTTTTAAAGACTATAGTCTTTGTCACTATTATTTATTTATTTTAATAATATTGTTATTTCCATTTTGGAATACTATACCATACAAGTACAAAGTATTTCATTACTTAATGGTGTATTATTCTACATTAGAAATTTTCCTCAAGAAGAGGACTTCCTAATTTTTTTTCCTTACATTTTAAAAACATGTAATTTGTTTGGAGAAAAACAGATTTGTCATTGAAATAATGAGTAGACAAATGTAAGTGGATCAAATGAGTTTCTCTTCCTTCAGATTAATTTTTACCACATATATTGTTCAATTTATCTCATTTTTAATTATTTCACAAAAAAAATTGTTCAATCAAATTAAATATTAGAGTTAATGATTTCAATATTATAGATTTAGGATAAATATATTCAGATCAATTCGGATAAGAATATATTTAGCCTATATCTATTTAAGTGAATTTGACAAATAAAAAAATCAACTATAAAACACCCTAATTATAAATCTCAACTAGATAACAAATATTGCCTTAAAAAAAATAGTAACATATTAACATATTTTTATATAAGCTAAGGGCATGTTCTCATTGACAGAACTGAGCTGAACTGAACTGAACTGAACTGAACTAAAATGAATATTTTATAAGAGAAGGAAAATAGGAGCTGAGCTGAACTGAACTGAACTGAACTGAATTTCAACGTAAGAGAACAGGCCCTAAGGGTATGTTCTGATTTACTGAATTGAGCTGAACTGAAGTGAACTAAATATTTTATGAGAGAAGGAAATAGAGAACTCAACTGGATTGAACTGAGCTGAATTGAAATAAGGTGAAGGGAACAGCCCTATGGGCCTGTTCATATTTACTGAACTGAGCTGAACTGAACTGATTGGAGCTGAACTGAACTGAACTGATTGGAGCTGAACTGAAAAATTAAAATGCATAAAACTGAACTGAACTGATTGGAGCTCAACTGAACTGAACTGAACTGAAAATAAGTAAATATGAACAAGCCCTAAGTCAGTAGTTATAGGGTAGTTATTGAGATTTATTAAGGAGATAACAAGTAAATTGATATATCAAAACTTATTTATTTATTTATTATACTTGGTGTTAATTGCAAATCTTTAACACATTCCCTAAATTACTACCCTCCTAACCAATTAAACAAAAATGTAACCCCACCTTAATCAAGAAACGACAGTCTTTTCATATCTATCACCCCAACATTAAAAGCAATAAATTAAATTAAATAAAAAATAAATAACCTGTAATAAATAAATAGGCATACGGCATATACCCCTATATATACACATTTCCTCTCAAAATTCTCTCTGTTTGTCACTGAACAAAGAGAAAAGCAGGCTTATTTTGCTGCTCCAGTTTCCTTGCACGCTACTTCTTTCTCTCTCCTCTTTCTCTCTCTACTTTCTCTCTCTTCCTTTCACTTTCACTCTGCAAATTACCTTCTCCTCGGAGAAATATGGGAGAAATCGTCGCTGCCGGAGTTTCCGAACTGCAAAATCTCAGCTCGTCCGATTGTCGCCGGTATTCTAAGCATGTTAAAGATAATGTTCATGGATTCATTCTTCTTGATCCGGTATTTTGTTTTTTTTGATCTTTTCTACTGTTAATTGCTCGTTTTGTTGAAGAATGTTGATGCTCATTTTTCCAGATTTTTCACTTTTTTTTTTTTTTGCTGCTTTTTGAATTAGATGTTTGAATTCGAGTGCTAGTAGTTTACTTCACAGAAATAAGCGTCGAAATTTCGACGAATTGTGGAAATATTTGTATTGTTTTTCTTAATTTTTCTGCGTTTTATATGTTTTTGCGTTCGAATTTCCTGCATTTTCGAGTATTTAGATGTTAATTCTGGTTAATTTTTGCAAATTTAAATGTTAAGTGAAATTAGAGCAGACCTGAAAACAGAGTCGGAAAGTGATTGCAATCTTCTTAAATTTTTAGAGTTGAAATGACGAAATCTTGAATTTGCGAAAATTTTTGTTCTCCTTCGATTTTCTATATTTTCGTCGCATTATTTGAAAATTCGACGAAGTAATTAGACGTTGTTTAGTATTTTAGTGTGTAATCAACTAAATTTTTGTTTATATGGTTGATTATTACTATTATTAGCGAATTTGCCGATAAGACTTTCATCGAACATGTGGTGTTCATTCATTCTTTGATAATGAAATGCTTATGCGAGTTAATTTCTGCAAATTGCAAATTGAATTTGGTTAAAAATCTTATAAAACAGAGTTTTAAGATTAATTTTGGCAAATCGAAATATCAAATTGTCAAATTATTTAATCGCCTTTACTTTTTGCACTTTTTAACGGAAATTGGCGCAGTTTCATTCATAAGTTGACTATCTAAGTCAGAAGTGTAGAGTTTCTTAATTAAAAGTAGCTTTCGGTTGTAATAATGTCAAAATCAAACTAAATATATACGCTGTTTTTTTTTTTTTTTTTTGTTAATGTAGTGTAATTTAAGATATAAGATTTTTATTGTTGTTTTCAGCTTGCACTGAAGTTCATAGACACCGAACAATTCCAGAGGCAAGTGTTACCGTGATCATAATGTTCTTCTCGATTTTTTGGTCTTCTAATTTGGCATTAGACTAATTAGTAATTACTCCCTTAAATCTTTGTTTTTGCAGACTTCGCGATCTTAAGCAGCTTGGTGAGTTTTTAATTCATAGTTTAGTTTTTTTTTCTTCTCTATGTCTTTGCTTTTTTACTTTGTTTGTGAATTTGAATTATATCCTGGTCCATTTATGCTTGATAAATTGTGGAACCTGCTGGCATGTGATTATAAATTTATAATCAACTTATTTCTCCGTAAAGCCAGCAAGTCTTTATGTAATTTTGCCTGTTGGATGTATTTTAGCATATCTGGCATATCGGCATTAATAATGATATAATCATTTGGTTCATTTCCTATCTCCATCAAGAAAGTAGTTATGTCATGCTGATCATTTTTTTAATCTTTATTTTGTCTGTTGATTAGTACTCCGTATCATTCAGTCTTGAAAAACTTAAATTTGGTTCACTTCAAAGGACGAGTTGTTGCCCCAATATAACTACGGCAATAAGAGTGGTCCTATATGTTAATTTTTTGGCTGTCTTTTTCACAACACTGAGACTTGACTGGATTAACAAGAGGGATTGTTTTTATATGTACATTTTCTTTATTCAGTGCCTTAACAAATGCTATATCTAAGTGGAACACTGTTCAAGTCTGATGGCTTGTTCTTTTTTAGGAGTAACAAACCTGGTTTTCCCTGGGGCTGTACACTCTCGGTTTGAGCACTCGCTAGGAGTCTATCATCTTGCTGGTGAAGCCGTTAATGAACTTAAAAGATACCAAGTGAGGCACTTGCTTGAATTTCACATCTTATTGAATCAGGATTATTTATGTAGGCATGTTTTTGTAGGGTTCAGAGCTTGGAATTGAACCTTTTGATGTACAGTCGGTAAAAATTGCTGGTAAATTGATCAACTTTTTCTATATTTTTTACATTATTTTGATTTGAAATCAGTAATTGCTGTAGCTTAAAATGTCTTTTAGGGCTACTGCATGATGTTGGTCACGGTCCATTCAGCCACATGTTTGAAAGTGGGTTTCTTCCCAAGGTTCTTGGTGGTGCTAAATGGTATTCTCTCAACTCTAATTGTGTTCTTAAACTTTCTGAAGTCAGGACATTCCTGTTGCTCTATTTTATAAGTTATTTGTTGATTGACACGTAACTTCTAAAGAAAATGTTTATTGTGTTGAATGATACTGTTGAAGGTCTCACGAGGATATGTCTGACCGCTTGGTTGATTACATAGTTGATGAGCATCACATAGAGATGGAAGATGGCATGTTAAAGAAAGTGAAGGTATCAAAGCACTGTTACTTGCTTGTTCTTCTTGCTGTACAGCCTTTTGATTTCTGGTGTAATGGCAACTTAGTAGTCTTCTATAATGTTGTCAGAGTATAGAAATATTCTGATGACAAAGCCATATGTATAAGGATTTCTTTATTGGAGGGGAACTTGATTTACTGGAGTAATCTTTTGCTGTCATAGTTGTTTTGTTAGAAGAGAGTCCTCTTAACTGTGTCGACCAGTACAAAATTTTATCATCGTGAAGCTTGGAATCATCCTTATATGTTTATTCCAAAGTTCATTTTTATCTGACTGGAATGAATGGTAGAGGCTATTTTAGTTTTCACAGTCTCTATGAATTTTTTACCAAAGCATTTCTCTTTTGATAGGAAATGATAGTTGCCAGTACCGAGCATGGTTCAGCAGAGGTGAGAAATTGAATTATAATAGTTTAGCTTTGATGACTTTCAGTTAGTGCACTAAAAATGTATCATGTATCCTTGAAAAGATATAGTTTCATGTCCTGATCTACTTTATTGCCACAGCGTGTGAAGGAGAAGAGGTTCTTATATGATATTGTTGCAAATGGAAGAAATGGAATCGATGTTGACAAGTAAGCGTGTTCTTTTTATTTTACTTCCACTTTACTTGGTGTAAATGCTGTTTGCTTTCTGGCATTGAACATCCCTTAATGTTGTTCTCAAATCCCACACAGATTTGACTACATAGTTCGTGATTCTCGAGCTTGTGGTCTTGGCTGCAGCTTTCAATTTGAGAGGTATGTATCGTATCACATGCTGTTTCTTCTGCAATGTTATTAGAAATTTGCTGAGCTGCATGTTCAAAACGGAATACTCCTTGCTTCTTACCTCACAATCCAATTGCTCTCTTCTAGAGGTCATTTGACAGCTGATATTCGTGTGCTATATTCATAACTTACATTCAGCAGACTCCTGAGTCATGAGACATACATGTTTACCTCTTGCTTGCAGGTTGCTGCAAACCATGAGAGTGATGGATGATGAGATATGCTACAGAGCCAAGGAATGTCGGTACAAATTACATATGTACCTTCACTGAACTTCCATTGTTATTATGTTCTCATGTTCTTGTTTCACAATTCTCTCAGATCTTACTGTTCACAAGCTGTTCAATACCCGTGCTGATCTGCATCGAACAGTCTATACGCATGCTAAAGTGAAGGTGCTTTGTTTAATCTACTGTGATGTCTAGTCGCACTGGATATAGTTCTAGTAAGATGTTGCTGAGCATAGAATATTGCAGTAGTATTTGACAGAAGATGTGTTTTGCAGGCAGTAGAGCTTATGGTGGTTGATGCACTGCTGAAAGCAAATAATTATCTTCAAATTGCTTCTAAGATTCATGATCCTGCTGAATTTTGGAAGGTAAAATTGTGCTTGCATTATCTATAGTTTTATACCTTAGTTCCTCACATATAACCTGTCTATATCTGCTGTACTAACATTGTATTCTGCTTATGAAAAGTTGGATGACACTATAATAAAAAGAATTGAAACTGATCCTCACCCAGAGTTGAAAGAGTCTAGAGACTTAATTTTGCGGATAAGAAGGAGAGATCTCTATCAGGTTTGTGTTCAGTCTATTATTTTGGTATTGGGTGATATATTACAGTTCGTGGATAATAACCTCCTGCTTCTTGTTTTTTTTGTTTTGTTTCAAATAGTTCTGCAACGAATTCACTGTTCCAAGAGACGGTCTCGAGCACTTCAAGGAAGTTACTGCCAAAGATATTATTTGTTCACAGGTACAAAGACAAAACATTGGCCATGATTATTCATGCTGGTTTTCTTTCTAAATTGTATTTCCTGTAGGTGTCTGGTGGGGTGACCTTACAAGAAGATGATGTTGCTGTGAGCAATATCAAGATTGACCTGACACAAGGCAAAAATAATCCACTTAAAAGGTACATAAGATTGGTCTATAAAAAATAGTTAATACCTTTAATGGTCTTAGTTACACTCTTTATTCACACTAACATTTGTCTTCTGCTTATGTCTCCAGCATCAAATTCTTTCAGGTATGAAAATCAATTTTGTGTCTATCTTGCTTTTATTTCCGTTTTGCTGTGTTAAGTAAGGGAAAAAGTCCATTTCCATGAAAGCTGGTTTTCTATTTTTCTTTGTTTAGTTAGTATAAGAGAGGATATTTTCTTGTATTGAAATTCTCAAAGATAGATTTTATAAAGGACGGAAAAGATTCTCCCTACTGAGTTAGAAATGCCTCATTTTCCACCATATGCCTTTTTTTTCTTCTGTCCTTTCCATTACTTTCTCTCCATCTCCTGTTTCCTTTCCTCAACTTTTTTTTAGTGAAAGTTCTCTGTTAAGCCACCTTTGATTGTTGACGTTATTTCTACGATGCTTCAAATAAACTGGATATAGCTGTTGTGATATGGTGAAGATGCTGAACTAAAGGGAAGTAGTACTCTGTTTTATCGGGCCAACCAGAGCATTTGGGGAACAAAATTCAGTTTATACCTTGCACATTACCTATTCTTAACAGTATGTATTATTTTCTTATTACCAGAATATGCTGTCAAACATTTTTGTGTGATGTATTTCAGGACTATGATGTTGATCGGAACTTCACTATTAGCGATCAAAGCATCAGCCAGCTACTGCCTTCATGCTGTCTAGATAGAATAGTCCGGGTGTACTCTAAGAAGCCTGAACTGGTTAGTAAAAAAATATGAATGTTATACTTGTAATATACCTTACCAGTACTGAATTAAAATAAAAAATTCATGCAGGTTGCAGTGGTTTCTGAAGCATTTGAGAACTTTCAGCAGCAGAAATATGGGAGAAAAACTCAAGTGCATGGAACACCACAGAAGAAGAAGCAGCGAAGACTCTAAAGCTGCCAACTTGTGAAAATTGTCAAGTGTAAATACCTGATGACCAAGGTGTATATCATAGTATATTTTGTAGGTAATATGCAGACTAGTTTAAGCTGAAGGGGTTTTAACACGTGACGTAAGAGTTCGTGGTGTTGTACATCTGTGTACTCTGCACATTGGTGACGCAGCAAAGTTCTAGTCTCATAGCTGAAGTAAGAAAAATAGTAGTAGCAGTAAATGACACTGATTTTTGGGAGCTTAATTTGGTCTTATATTGAAGACCTTCTCACTGAATTTACAAGATGAGATTGAAGAACTGGACATCACATTTTTGGCTTCGTCTGGTGTTGTCCGTCAGTACGATTCTTGCAGCGCTATCACAAGTCTGGAATAGGCAGCACATTCCTCATTATTCTTTTTGTAAGAAGAATTGATGTTTGTACATATCCAAAACTCCAGATGTATACACTACTGTAGCGTATACAAATTTCGAAGTATATTTGTTGGTTTATATGCAGTATAGCAGCCAATTGGTAACAGCCGTAAGGAGTTCTACACTAAATTGTGCAGTAGTGTTGCAAATCATCGAGTTTTATACTGTTTTGAATCACTTCTAATGCTTCTTTGTATTTTAAGGTGAAATATACTCAGATGTCTAAAATTGTAAGGTCTTCTGAGTAAAATATAAATAGAATTTTTTTTTTATCAATTATTTTCTACTACTTTGTAAGTAATTTTTACAATTTAGAAAATTAATCTGGATTATTTTTTCAATGACTTCTAAACTATTTTTTATTTATTTAATTTTTAACAACAATTTGGTTTTTTTTTTAAAGAACAATTTGTCCATTTTTTTATTTTTGGGTACAAAAGAGGGGCAAGCCTCAAAGAGTGAAAATTTTAAAGTTGCTATATTTTAGTTATCGAGTTGACTAGGTATATATTGCTTATCAATTATTAACTATAACAAATCTATCTTTTGATAGATTTGAATTAAAAACAAATCTATCTTTTCAAAAATAAATATCAACCAAAAACTTGGAAAAATCCAATTCGTTAATTATTTCAAATCTTAAGGGTATTATCTTTAGTAAACAGCCTATAATAACAAACTCCATGTTTAATAGCTTCAGTACGTAGAAAAATGGAAGCAACTACAATTTTGGACTCCGAAACTGTTGATTTGCGTATGTTAAGAGTGAAGAGTGTGATTAGCCAAGGCTCTATTAGTTCTGTGTTCAAAGCATCCTATAATGGCCAAGAAGTTGTAGGTCAGTACAAACAATTTAATTTTATTCTTATTTTTTTTGTTCTTTATGCACCCAACTAAATCAATCTTTTTCTCTTTTTTTTTTTTTTTTTTTTTTTTTTTTTGGTGATGAATGTAGTTAAAGTACTTGTAGTTGAACAAGTATGCCAAAGGGTAAAAGATTCAGTGAAAAAACTTTTTGATCAGGAGGTTTCAATGTGGAGTAAATTAGATCATCCTAATGTCATCAAGGTAATTTAAATCTTTATTATTATTTTTTTAATCTATTAAAGTTTTAGAGATTTCTTTTTATTAATTCCTATAATTTAGAATAATCTACATTGTGATTCCCTTATTAATGAAAGGGGTTTGAACTTTGAAGTCTTGTAAATTCAAGAAATTGATAAGAGAGTGAGGAATAGATCTGAGATTGATTCACCCTCGCCGTTGTGGCTCTCTAAACCCAAAAAAAAAAATTATGGTGATTGTCTAAAATTAGGGTTTTCTAGGTATACCCTAATTAAGCACATGCATGCATATATATTCTTTTTCGTTGAAGAAGATGCATGTGTATACTATTAGTGTTAAATTGTTAATTATTTAACTTTTTTAATCTCTTTGCGCGCAGTTCATAGGAGCATCAAAAGACCTATATTACATGCTTTCAGAATATCTTGCCGGAGGCACACTCAAGTCATACTTAAAAAGGAATTCAAGGACAAAACTTTCTCTTAATATTGTTATCATGTTAGCGTTGGATTTGGCAAAAGGGTAAAACTCTTTAATTACCATAATTAAGTTATCATGTGATTCATGTCGTATTGTCATTGATGGACTGTTAGCTCGATCTAAAATCTATTGTTTTGTAGGTTATCATATCTTCACTCGAAAATGATTGTGCACGGCGATGTGAAGACTGAAAACATGCTTCTCGATGAGAAAGGTCACTTAAAGATTGCAGACTTTGGAGTTGCTCGCCTTGTCTCTTTGGTACAAGGGAAACTGATCGGACAGACTGGAACGCTAGGCTATATGGCTCCTGAGGTAAATGCAAAACTAGTGATAGTATTCTCAATTTATGTCGGACTTACATTTCACCCCTTGTTAGTTGTCTAAATTTTTTTTTTTTTCCTAACATGTTGCTTTCAATATTAACCGAGCTAGATTGTCTTTTACAGGTGCTTAAGGGAAAACCTTACGACACCAAAGGTGATGTGTATAGCTTTGGAATTTGCTTGTGGGAAATATATTGTTGCGAGATGCCATTTTCACCTTCAAAGTTTAGTAAGGTACGTAACAATCAATATTGTTAATCAGTCATAAATTGAGAATACTATCACTAAATTATAATGATTTCAAGAATAAACCCATAAATTTGTATGTGATAATTGTAGGACTTGAGACCTGCCATTCCCAAGTGTTGCCCGAAGTCATTAGCTAAAATCATGAAAAGATGTTGGTCGTCAAACCCGATGAAGAGGCCGGAGATGAAAGATGTAGTTTCCAGTTTGGAATGTAAAGACGCGTTTAGAGGGAGCAGTATGAGATATACTAATCAAGCTCATTGCTCGTGCTTCTTTCCACAAATCTACAGATCCAGCCAGGCCAAAATTATGACTTGATGGTTCCTCGCATATTCATGGATTAATACATAGTTTAATATGATAAGCTGAAGTGCCTTATTTTGTGACATTAATGTACTGATTTTCACTGCTAAATGTTGTACGTATGCATTTACCGAGAAATGACAAGGTGATTTCAGCAGTTTTACATACATTCTTCCCCAAATTTATGAAAAGCAGGGGCATAATGAGGAACAAATTGGAGGGAGGGGGGAGTACAAGCAAATTATTTTGCCATTTCAAAGGATATAGTACACGTTAGGACAAATGTCCCTTAACATAATCCAAAATCTCAAAAACGGCAAAGCAGATAGCCGGATAATGGCATACCGCCCTGTGATGGACACAGAAAAGACACAATTCTGCAGAGCAAAGAAGTAAATTTTATTACCACTTGCTGCTTGTCTTCTTTACAAAAGTGAACGCCTAAATGTTGCACCTGGCGAATATGAAGATGGGAAGGCTTTCAAAAGCCGCAATCGCTGGTTACAGAAATCCTAACCCATTCTGTACAATGGACGAGTAAACCTTTAAGAAGCTACCTCCTGGTACTCAGAAAGGAATAGCAAGTTGGCTAAAAAGGCTTGATATTCTGCCCAGTAACTTCTTACATTATAACGACAAGATTCCAAATCTACTTCTATCTATACAAAACTAACTAGGAAATGTATGTGCAGCTCCTATGCAAAGTGCCTCATTGCCGCTATAAACTGTAAGGAGAGAGATCTCCAAGCTCTAACCCGCCGTAGTTAATCTATACCAAATATAGGGACACAGCAACAATATTTTAGGCTTTAGCTGTCATGAAATTTCAGCAAGGTCTTTGGATTTTGTTGTTTCAGCATTTACAGGCAAACACACAGGTTCCCAGGTCCAGCTATCCTGTTTTGGTTCCTCCTTGAATTCTTCCTGGAGTATCTTTTTTATTTTCCCTCTCAAACTAGAGGCTTCTTGAGGTTTGAACCAGTGCTTCCCAAACTGAGAATAGAATAGAAAAGGCAAATGAGCACATATGAACAAATTAGAAAAGAGAAAACTGTGAAACTGAACCCAGAATGATCAATGTTCAATAGTGTATCTAGATGTAAAAGACTGTACCATAGTTAAAAGTTGCCTCGTAAGCCTTTTAGGTGCTTCAAGTATGAATCGTTCCATGTAATATAACACAAAGAGGCCGCAATCATAATCATTAGTCTGCCGAGGAACCTGTTGGGATCGAAGGAGGCAGATAGAGACAAGAAATGTGAAAGTTAAAGATAAATAATGACAACTAAGCTTAGGAGGGTCAACCCAAATGATTCAACAATTTGAGGGTCATACAATACAGCCTATTTTGGATCGACCTGATACTGTTAAATACATTGAAAATTGATTAAAAGCAAATAATTATATAAAGATAAAAATATAAATAAAAACCTAACTAGAGCAGGCGAGCAGCTTTTTCAATGGTTGTTGGCATCAAAAAATTTAAAAACTGTTCTGCCTAAAACGCTGTCATTTTGAATAATACGAGCATATGACCAATCACTAATTTTACCATACAACTGCATATGGTACACGCTTTTAGCTCGTCATACAGCAAAATGAGCCAGCTTAGCTAATTGCTAAAAGGCCAAAGTGTTAGAAATCACCGGAAAATTTCAAATTTCAGCTTATCATATCATATCTAGAATCAGAGCATAATTCTTAATAAATTTATGTAAACCAATCTTCGCACTATAACCAGATGTAAGGGGAAAAGAGGAATTATTGATCTATATGATTGACATGAAACTGAAATTTTGGGTCACTAATTCACAAACATGCATTTACCTATCCTAAACCAAAATGATCCCATATGCAAATGAAATGAAACCAAATTACCAAACCTCAACCCAATCTAATTGACTTGACAGGTCAAAATACAACTTAGTTAAGTGAAATTATATTATGGATGCAAATTCTTAATTCAAGCAGAATAATGGCCAAGAATTGAATATCAATAATAGAGATAAGCAATCCAATGAGAACAAAATTGTTTTCAATCATAACTAATTACATTATAATACAGAAAAGAGTATTGTAAAAGAAAAGACAAAACACCCACCTGCTAATAATAATAATAATAAATAAATAAATAAAAGTAATACCATAGCCAGAAACATAATTACCACAATATATTTATTCTCAATTTTACGAGGAAGACGTTGCCAAATCTTCTCAGGTATGGGGGCACTAACAGCATCAACATCTTTGTTTAGAATATTCCACTCGTTAATCAACAAACTGAAGAAAACATATAGCATAAGTCGGTCAGTTTGAAGCCAGCAACTTACCCATAATAATTAACGTTTGCAAGGGTGTGACAGTGTGAGTATGCACACTAACTGATTTTCTAAATCAGAATTCAGTTTCTGCGAAAAAATATCAATAGGAAAACTGCAGGCCATATAAATTTGGCCCCAGTTTGAGCTTCCAAAACAAAAAAGGCATCCAGAAATCAAATTGTGCAGCCCTAAAGTATCTTCTGAAAACACACTACATTAAGCCTCTAGTTATATAAATAAATACAGTATATTATTCCACCCAAATCCCCCTTTATTTTCTTGGATGCTCTTTCTTTTTCATTTTACTTGCCTTTTTTCAAACTCATTTAACTGAATATCTTGTTATGTTCTTTATATATCGTACGGTTCCTTATGACAATTCATGTTAGCCGACCCAAAATCATTTTGGGACTAAGGCTTTGTTGTTGTTGTTGTTGTTATTCCACCCAAACCAAGGACTGATTCAGAAAACTATTAGGAATATCGATCACTTTCCATCTGATACCTCTCCCCCAAAGATAAAAATAATAGTGACAAAGATAGAACGATAACATTGTTGCTACTCCCTTTGAGTTTAAATAAGTGTTACACTTAAACCGGCACTAGTTTTAGGCAATATAATTGACTTAAATAAAAATAAGAGGTAAGTGGGGTAGTTGGAGTATTAAAAAATTGAAAGAAAAAATAGTGGGGTTAATAATTTATTGAAAAGTAATGAATATGAAAGGAAAGAAATTATAAAAAAGTATTAGTGGGTTTGGGTGGGGACCATGAGAGAGAAATATTATATTTAAATATAGCTTTTTGCCAAAAAAAAATAAATAAAAAATTGTAACACTTATTAAAACATGAAGGGAGTAGATAATATTAATTCTAATATATGTCCAGAGCACTCTAGGGTGTAAACTTAAACAATAACCCAAGAACAAAGAGTATTCATTAAACAAAAGACAAATGATGGAGTTTTATAGGGTAAAGAAGAAGGATTTTCATATGGTCTTTATTGATTTAGAGAAGAGATATGATAAAAAGCCAAGAGAGGTATTTTGGTGGGCAATATTGAAAAAAGATATCCCACGAAGGTATGTGAACCTGGTTGAGGATTTGTATCATGATGTGCCCACGAATGTGAGGACATGTGGAGGGTTGACAAAAGCTATTCCTATTACAATTGGATTGCATCAAGGGTCTGCATTAAGCCCTTTTCTTTTTGCAACGGTTCTAGATGAAGTAACTAACCAATTCAACATGAGGCTTTATGGCGTATGATGTTTGTGGATGATATTGTTTTGGTGGATGAAACTAAAGATGGGGTTAATGCCAAATTGGAGCAATGGAGGCAAAGGTTGGAATCTAGAGGGTTTAAGCTAATTGAATATTTGGTATGCCGCTTTGGTACTCCCAGGGGGACAAGCGATGATGTGGTGAGTTCGGACGGGAAAAACTTGACCATGAGTGAAGTTTTAAATATCTTGTGTAGATCATTCAAACAAATAGTGACATTGATCAAGATATGGCCCACAAGAATAAGTCAGGGTGACTTAAATAGAGAGTGCCCATCAGTGTTGGTTCTCTAAGGAGCACATTAAAAAGATGGAGGTTACGGAAATGTGCATGTAAAGGTGGATGTGCAGGAGCACAATAAAAGATAGGATAAAAATGAGGTTATTCACAAGAAAGTGGGTGTGACACAAGACAAACTAAGGGAAAATCGTCGGTGGAAGAGTAGGGCCATACAAGAGATAAACAAGGGAGAAGAAGACCGAAAATGACTTGATTGGAGGAAGTTATAAAGGATATGAAGCATATGGATTTACATGAGAATGAGGCATTTGATCGTAAGGGATGGAGGAGGAAGATTTTTGTCGATGACTACACGAAATAATCACTTTTGCTTCATGTAGCCGACCCCAATTATGGGATTAAGGCTTTGATTGATTGATTGTGAAAAAGTCCATGGCAGTGGAAAAAGTCCACAAACAAGTCTTTAGGGTAAAGTTGGATCGTGATATGATCAAAATTGTATAACAAGTACACGGGTTCAACCCAGGGAAAGCCACGGTAGACTAATCCATAGCTAACCAAGTACCATATGCCCAAATATTAGTGAAGCTCTATAGACTAAGACTGATTGAATGATTAACCCTATACTACTAAACCATATACTTCCTCCGTTAATTATTAGATGCATCACTTTTGAAATTGTGGACTCCTACGAAATTTTTGAAGTAGATAGATAGAGATAATTATTGATAAAAAGATAAAGTGATGCATCTAAATTGAAACTTCCATATATAAAAAGTGATGCATCTAATAAAAAAACGGAGTAAGTAATTTCCTAGGACAAGATATCAAATGTGACCGTAACTCCACTTTTATCCCTCCTCGGCCTGCTTACTATTTGCTAACTTAACCCTTTTAACATTTTTCATTTATAATAAGAGACTTCCTACCTTTCTCCTTTTATTATTTTGGATCTCACAATCTTTTCTTCCCAGTTTACCTTGATAAAATGCCACCTCATAAAAATCCTATACTCCATTCCTAACTAAAATTGGAAAGGGTAGATGTGAATCATACAAAATCTCCTTTTTAACTAAATAATGCTAGACTGCCCCAATATGGAAGTATTTTAGGGATGAAGTACTATAATTTGAAGACTTCTTGTAATATTCTTAGTGATTCTCCTTGCACTACTTTGTTTAATTCAGAATCCCTGTATACTGCTAACTCTTTTAAAAAAACATCAGAATTTTATATCATGGTATTCTGACTATTCTCCAATAGATCTCTTCTACAAGTAGTTTTGGAACACTTGTATAAAAATCTGCATGAATTGCTTAGAATTATACTATCTCTAACACACGAGGGCACATGTCATTCATCCCTATATCACCCCCTATACAAAGCCGACATGAATCAAATGAACTACTCATATACTACCTCCGTTTCATGTTATACGCAACAGTAATGAATGCTACATATTATGTGCAACAAACTAAAACTTTCTATTTTAGTAAACCTTTTTAAAATGAAATTACCATATACCTTACTTATCTTCATATAACACATTAAATCATATGTTATTAACTAATTAACCTAACTTAATTCATCCATTATTAAAACCCTAATCCACATTCTCTTTCCTCCCTCACAACCACATCCACCATGAACACTACCATGTTTTCTCTCTCCTCCCCTTCAGCCACCACCACCACTACTTTTCTCCCTCTTCTCTCACAGCCACCACACCACCACCACCACTCCATTTCCTCCCTTCACTTTCTCTCCCTTGTCAGGTCAATTCGCCGCCCCTCCTCGTCAAAGTCGCCAACAGCTGCTCCTCCCCCTCATCAGAATCACTGCCACCTTCTCCTCTCTTGTCAAAGTCGCCGCCCTTCCTTGAAATTGAAACCCTAGAAATTGATCATTAAAATGACGAATTTGACCTTGAGCTTGACAACTCATATCTAACGCAAAGCAGTGAAAGATGGGAGGTAATTCATGAGGATTTTGACATTGTAGTTAGAGAAAGTGGGAGGAAGAAAGAGAAAGGGAAGTTATACAAAGATCTAGCTGGTTTAAGAAGGTGCTTATACATTTGGGGGTGCTTGCGGGGGAGGGTATGCCACGACAAGTAGGTGCAATGGTAATTACTGGATGGGTGTGGGGTAGCTTTGTGAAGGGTTTGTTGTGGCTGCAGAGTGGGTGGGGTGGGATTGTGGTGGCTGCAGGGTGGGTGGGGTGGATTTTGGGTGGTTATGGTGGTTTCTGTGGTTAGGGTGGCATGGGTGTGTGATTTGGTGGTTGTGCAGGCTACTGTGGCTAGTGTTGATGCTGAGAGGCAGCACAATGTGTTGGAGGTGTTGATGTTTTGGAGGTGTTGATGTGGTGGTGGGCTGGTCACTGGTGTTGCTGCTAAGAGGCAGCACTATTTGGTTTCTTTTTAACAAAAACATCCGTTCCCCACTTTCCCTTTCATCTAATTAATCACAAGCCCTCTATTTTCTAATCATTGCTTAAGAAATTTTTTCTTGGGACTTGTGCAACCCCTTTTGTTGCACTAAATAAGAGACGGAGGTAGTATAATAAAAAAAAAATATATAAAAAAAAATAAGGGTTCCGCCAAGGCTTAAACCGAGTATATCTGTGACTTGCAATCTAAGAGCTTATCAGATGAGCTATATCATATATTTGCTTTTTTTTATCACACCCACCTATAACAATGTAATGTCTATTATCTTAAAGTAAGGGACTATATTTGCTTAAAAACACACATAAATCTAGACAATGAGTAATGTACAGTGTTAAAACATACTACAATACATTATAAATCCATCATCTATTGTAATTTAATCATCATTAAACCATTCATCTAAATATGATCTATAATTATATTCAAAGATCTAGCATTAAAATAATAATGTCATGTTGCATGCCATCATCACCCAAGGTATCTTTTGGACCAAAAACAAGCAGAGTTTACTGATCCAAACTTCTACAAATGGCACATGGCTGACAAATTCATATGCCAATAACCACCATTCCCCAGCTTCCAGATAAGTAAGGGAAGGATACAAAAGGCAGTATCATGAAGTCTCTCATCAGCATGCAACTACTAAGAGATTAACATGTTTGAAAACAGACAAGTAAAGAACAAAAGGCAATTTATAAGCTACACTGCTAAGGTTGAGTGCTCTCACCACTTTATGTTATCAAAAATCGAACTGCTAGAGTGCACTCCCAATGAATCTAAATGAAGTATCATCAATCCTGAATCACACTCCTCGTCAGGGATGCATATTATCGCCAAGCTCCAATGATTGCTGAGGACAAGATGAAACAATGCATTAATTTTATAGGGCCCTTTCCCCAGTTACAAAGATAGAGAATACCATATAACAAATTATTTTGAGCATTTGCACCAAAAAAAAAACAAATTATTTTGAGCAGATATTGCAAGATTACTGGAAGGGAACAATTAACTCCAAAAAAGTGACATTAACTAAAACCAATCAGTAGGCTTTATTACCATGCATAACATTCATGCAGTTTTGATTAGATCGTCGTATTACTAAATCATATACCTCACCAAAACACATGGACACATGTTTGTATTCAAACAGCCTCACAATCCCCTATAGTTATCTACATTTCTGCAGCCTCGTGAATCAAACATAATGACAAACAGGATTTAAAACCTCAAGGGTTGAGAGAATTCTTCCCAAACAAGATATGCAATACTAGTGTCTAGTAGTGTACTTGTTTGGCCTTTACAATCACGGAAAGAAGAGTCGAGATCTTTATAATCTAATACGTTTCTCACAACCAGAAGCAGTTCAAGAAATAGTTTCAAGACCCAGCCTTCACCTCACCGCACCACCCATTCAACCATTTAATAACCCAATTTAAGCCTTCACACCAAACTCTCTTTCACTTCTCTCTAGCTAGCACAATTTCCATCTCAATCTAATACCACCCTCTCCACCCACATATCAATACTATTGCTTGACAAGTTGTTGCATTTTTCTTCTGTGATTAAGAGTCTGAATAGTATACTTAATCTCAGCAAAGATGTACAGCAAGTCAGGTGCAGCTCGCTCTCAGATTTGCATGGGGTTGAATTTTATATAATTGAATCTAACATATTTAAATATTTTATTTATATCAGTATAGGTTTGTAATATTGAACTATAAGCTCATATAAATTTGAGTTATACAAACTATATGTTCATTATACTTTAGCTAAATGTTCAGTATATTTGAGCTATATGTAAATCCCAAGAGTTATATGCTAATTCCAAGGCCAGGATGCACTTCATGGTACTAGCATCAAGACATAATTTTCAATGAACAGTAAAAGAAATTTAGGTCCATCCAAAGATAAATCCCTTCCCAAACAGAAAAGGTCCTTGCTTATTATCCAGCATGACCCATCTTGGGAGAACATAACGATTGTTGATGAATGTTTCTCCCTTCTAAAAAGGACATTGGTGCAAATAAAAATCTTCAATTAATGTCAGCAAATATTCAACGAAGCCAAGTTACTAAGTAAGAGTGTTAAAAATGAATTGCGTGTTGCTAATTGGAACCTCAAAGAAGAGTAATGCAATGCCATAGAGGTACTCAAAATAAACAAGAAGTAATACATGTAAACATAATCCAAATGTAGCACCAATGAAACGAGACAATAATTGGGACTAGCCCTTACCTAGTAACATTGAAACTGTGAACCAAACATATAACTCCAACTCAAATGTCAGAAAATATCAACTTACTCTTCATTTATGGGAAGAAATATATATGCCTTCTGAAATATATTGACACCTTTCCACCACCTTCTAAACTTCAAGAAAAAAGCTTCCTTGTCTCTCTTCGGCAATTCACATGAAAGAAACAAGCTTACATTTAATATAGAATGTGAATGAATTTCAATCAAGAATCTAAACAAGCAGAAGGCAATATTGAGCATCTAGTAATTAACAACATGCATTATGCTGTCATATTTATTGTTTAACTATTTCCCTTCTCTTCTCTTGCTTTTCTATGCTAGAACAGCATTACAAAGGTCTGTGGAATGCGATTCGTCGGTTGGCTTATTATTGATTTGTACGGATGGGTTTCAGAACACAATTTGGGATAGTGGTCCGTGATAGTTCTTTACTTGCTAAGCTTAACAATTTTTTTGTTCAGTTCTCATATCAAAAGCAATTTCGTTTTCACTTTATTTTTTAAAAATTGGGTGCAAGCACACTGTGTAATGAATAATTCGCACTTTATAGTTTAGCTACAAACTTAGTTTCACTCCCAAATTACAAAGTTAGTCACTTTCATCACTCAGTAGCAATATATATAGAAAAAATCAAAAGGGTGGTAGCTTAAAATAACACATTTAACAATAATTCACATCAAGCGTCCACCCATCCAGGCCTCTCCTTCCCATGTACGTTCAGATTTTGTCTTGGAAGAAAAAGGGGGGTGGGGGAAGTAAAGTATAATAAAAAGCTGTGAGCACTCCGACATCCATTCACTACCAGAGTGCCAGGTGCAGATGTAACATTTCAAATTTGGAGTGTCAACCAACATAGTAAAAGGACAAGGCACGCTAAGCAATGGGGGTCCTGCTGCACCTTAGGCACTATTTTATAAACTGATGGCAGCATACGACAAAAAATGATAATCAAGCAAGTCATATTTTAAAATCATAATTGCTATTGCTGAGTTTTCAGATTTAAAATAAAATTTAAAAAAAAAAAATAAAAAAAAATCAAAACAGCTACATCACTGACAACCCAAGTTTTGTTGTAATAAATATCAGCCTACGCCTTCTCCTTCCCACCCACAGAAGACAAAAAACCAATAACAATTAGGACAAGAAGATAACAACAAAGAGGAACAGAGACACAATAAGAAAAAGCAAGCAACACCATGAACAAAGCTTCTATATCATCAGTGATTACAAATTGACAGCCAATGTGAAGGAATGGTCCAGCACGACGATAAAACTCACAGCATCTTATTTGACTCAACATCCAAAACAAAAAATTAAAAGATATTTTTTAAAAAAAATCTCTCTTTCAGAAACGAATTAAAAGAGCTATTCAAGTAGCAGCTAATCTTTTGACTTAGTTCAATCTCGAGAAAAGTCTAAATTTGTTAAGTAATGTTCAATAAGATGGCAGTTAATACCTCTATTCTTGTATGTTCTACTCATTAAATATGTAATTTAAGAAAATTTTGAAAAAAGGCGAGTGTAAAAGATAACGTGAGAGAGAGTGTAAAAAGGTGGGTGCCGAGTGGGTGTAAGAAAAAAGGTGAATAAAATAAGAGTGTGTGGAAAACTGGAAATGTGTGATTAAACGGGGGTAAGATGGTGAAGGGGGTGTATGCCTCAAATAGAATAAAGTAAAATAGGTAGAGCATAAGGAATGGACAAAAAATGGAAAGTGGGAAGAACAAAAAAAAATAGAGTAAAAGTTGAGAAAGTTTTCTTTAAAAGCTACATGAGGTAACAATTTATCTCCACCAAGGCACCAACTACTGCTACTTGACTACAATTTGCATTATACTACTATTTTAACAACAACAACAACAACAACAACAAAAAAAAAAAAAAAAAAAAAAAAAAAAAAAAAAAAAACAAAAGCTAATTGAGCAAAATTAATTAGAAATGCATATCATGATAGCTAGAAACTATGTGCAAAATAGCTAGAAAGGCACCAATAAGCAGTTTGAACAGCTACCCGCTATTACAATCATTAGTTATGCTTATGCTCAACTCTACAGACCCCTAAGTAGATCTCACCTTCAACTTCCAGAATCTAGATCTTGGGTTACTACTCAAATACTAGATAGAAAAACTTTCCATAATATAAGTTACTTTCCTCGCAGTTAGACTACCAATCACATAGATGGGTATTGTCTAGGGTTTTCGTAGTTTGTGCATCACAGCAATTTGGAACAAAATGAGAAACAAGTTCAAAACACTGAAGAGATTTACATGGGTGGAGAGCACAATACTTAAACGCTGGGCTAGAATTAATCATGTGTTTCATCAACACATGGAATGAAATCCTATCCAAGAGAAGCTACGCAAAAATATGAAGTTTGAAATCAGTGTGTTAGGGAAGCTAATACTATATTAATAAATGAACTTACCTCACTACATAAGATAGAAAAAAAAATAGAATGAACTTAGCCAAGCATACAAAATAGTTTATTTCAATAAACATGATGATCAGGACCTTGACCAATGTCTGATCATTCAAAAGTGTTTCATTTATTGGGATGTCTACCAGGAAGATTTTTGATGAGCGATTTTTAACAGACATACTGACAGCATCAACTTCCTTCAGCTTCTCAGGATATCACCAGCAGGAAAGAAAAATATTACAAAGCTAAAACCAATCAAAAAAGTGCTATGATAATACATCACAAGACATTCGTCAAGCATCAAAAGGCAAAGGTCAACAAACATAACCACATACAGATCAAAAAGAACATTTCAACCCATAATTTCTCCAGGGTCAAGGAGACTATAGAACATAGAGAGTACCTGATAAGATACAGCTTCTTGAAGCTTACTGTAAAAGTATGTATTGAAAAAGTAGAAATTGTGCTGTGACGAATCAGTTGAACAGTACAGCTCCTGGAGAAATCTAGTAGATTGAATAGCAAGTTAGACAACAAATGGCTAATCAAAAGCAAAATAAATTACTTTAGTTCCTGGATCATTAAGAATTATTATTTTTGTATGGTAGTTATGCGGAAAAGGTGCTACAGTTCACAAGGTAGTTTTATCCAATTTCTCCAAGAATAAATACTAACTAATACAGCTCACATGATTGGAGAATAAGAAGAGGAATGCTCATTCTTGTAGCTCAACCTAGCTTCCATCCAGTTGAACCACAAAACTCTGTTATCAAACTCTAAAGTATCAGCTATCACCTAATATATTTGTACAAACTTAAATATTCTCTTCCCACTCCACCAACCATCAACAAAGTTCTATCTTATGCATTTCAGATAATACTTTTAGAGTTCTCTGACCTGCATATCCCATCTTTCCAAGTAAACCTCGATCAGATTAGAAAAGGCAACAATATTTGCAGTGAACAACTACACCTCCTCCAATGGCCTAAAATTACATTTGACCTCTCTTTATCTCCTCAAAAAAAAAAAAAAAAAAAAAAAAAAAAAAAAAAAAAAAAAAAAATCCCACAAAAGCATTACACAAGTGATATGTTCATAAAACCACAACAAACAAACCCAATTAAACATTTTTTACATGAGCACTGCACAGATAAAAGACTCGGAAACTTAGTAAGGCAAAGCATAATGCCAAATTTAAATACACACCTAATACAGCTTCACAACATTGGAGCACATCATAACAGGCTCAAATTCCAAGAGGAAAACCATGAACATCCAATCATCTCTGTACTCACAATGTAAATCCTATCTAAAACTATTTAAAGCCCAAATCAAAGAGGAATTAATAGGAACTTCCTCTTAAATCTCCAAGCAATAGAAAATAAGACAAGCAAAGAATATAGGGCTTCACATTCAGAGGAGAAAAGATCTCACAAGCAATCAACATTTTCTATTAAACTATTGAGGAGATAGATGAGGGTAAAAAAGTGAATAAGTCTTTGGGAATGTTACTTGCATCCCTCATTAAGATTAATATAGCATGGAAGCATGATTTTTCATATACAGAAAAGCCTTTAGGTAAAACATAAAACACACATACTCCCTTAGTCCCTAAATAAAAGTCTTCTTTCACTTAATTCACTTTTAATCAACCAAACCCCACTATCTTCCTTTTTAAAATATTCACCTTTGATCAACCAAATATTCTTAAACAATTCACCTTCTTAAACCTTGTGAAAAAGCCAAATGAGAATTCAATAAAGACAGAGGGCGTATTTGTTAGCAGGACTTGATTTGAGAACCTAAAATCATCAATACACGGTGTGCTAATCTTAATCAAGCCAAAGCCTCATCAAACATCACTTTCTCGGTGAGATCTCAATCAAACACAGAGCCTTAGTTATCATGACGTCCAAAGTAAAAAAATTACGAACTGTCCCAGCTCTTGGTGGAGTGGTGACGGAGCCAAATTATAAAACCTTAGCCTCATCACCGGTTTTTGTGTTACTCGCATGGAACTCAATAGCTCCCAATCCTAGTATATCAAATATTGAAGAGGTTGAAGGTAGAGAATATTAAAATTGTACAATATAGGCCATTAATGGCTCTCCCAATTTTAATCAAACCAGCCAAGAGTTACCCACCCTTCAATATTTTCTGGCGATGACCTTTGTACAAAACTCATCCCGAATATGGTAAATATGAGATGCCAACGCACCTGACTTTACCCCAAAAAAAAATGTTTTATAGAGAAATGTGAGAGTATATATACCTTATATAGAAGTTCATGATAGTTGAGGTCAAGCACTCTTCAGGCTCTAGGCATTTTAATTCTGAGCGGAAGATTTCAAGAGACTCGGGATCCTCCCTGCATATAAAAAAAGCACAAACATTAAGTGAACAAGAGGTTCACACAAGTATGCGTGCATCAAGAAAATAAAAGTGAGAATGACATAATTTAGAGAGCATTGACACCTAGATGGATAGTAGATCTTGCCATCATTAGGCCTGTAAATATGCACAATAGAATAACTTCAGTATTAGCATTGTAACCTTGATATGAAAGAGAAAAAACAGATCCAGAAAAATAAGAGCTTAGAGCCTAAGATCATCATACGTTGACGGTAGATCATTAGCTTTTTGTTTTTTCTCGATAAGCTCGGGTGCCTCCTCATCCACCAAAACAACAGCCTGCACTTGATTCAAATGTAGAGCAATAGATAAATCAAATACTATTTCTTATTCCCGCCTCAATATAAGATCCTATCCAATAATAGACCCATACACGGCTGCCCTCTATCCTCATGCCAGTAATACTTAAATTGAGAAAGATACATATGTATTTTTTTAATTCAATGGGCATATATTTTAAACAAAATGTGTGTATTTTTTTTTTTTTTGAGATGAGATTATTTTTCTGATTTCTGGAAAATTATTAATTGTGCACCTTTTGTTAAATAAATATGCACATTCAGTTTTAAAATCATGCATATTAATCCTTCTCACTTCAAAATATCTCTCATTTGACCCTGTGTGTGTAAAGGGTATCCAAACATCAAACTCGTACTTGATGTTTGGATGACTAAAAGCAACAAGTTAACAGCTTGTACTGTCAAATACTTCCTCCGTTCCACAAATATTGCAACCATTACCATTTTAGGTAGTTTAGCAATTTTTCAACATTTCCCTGTTTACACATGTTTTCTCTCATTCTCTCTCCTCATCATATGGGTCCCTATCTTTATTCCTCTCTATCTCTCTCCTCTTCTTAAAATACGTGTCTCATCCCCATGTTGCAATATTTGCGGAACGGAGGAAGTATAAGGCAATCAAATACATATCATCTCCACCTGAATCTAGTTGGATTTGGAGGGGGACGGATCTAATTTACCTTATCCTTAATTGAGCCATTTGTATTCAAAGCTTGAGAATCCTCACTGTAAGAAGGTTTAAAGACATAATAATCAGTCAACGGTCAAATATGCAAAAACCTTTATCTGAACAACCAAAAAGAACACTTCAAGAGACATTGAAATATGATACAGAAAACCACAAATGTACAATGAATATCACAATAATTTAAAAACAACATATCAATTATCCATCTTGTTCTTAAGATATTAAGCATGACCCTGTCTTCCAGCTTTTATCCAAATTAATCCCAAATTTTCCGGTATCTCGCAGTGTAAAGCAGAGCAAAAGAGTCGAATGCATATTGACACGGTATGTACACTTGCTTTCCACAGTGCCAGATATCTTTCCATCAGAAATTCAAGCCTAGAAGGCTAGAAGTATAGCATGAGCTAAGCTCCTTCCAAAGTCGAATGCTTTTGAAGCCAGTCAGGCATTAAGCATAAGGACAAGCAAATGCAATGATATACAAGGTGAAACAGATAGTAAGGAAAAAGCAACAAATTTTAAAAAATTAAAAAATAAATAAATAAATAAGTTAAAAAAATTAAGAAAAATAAAAACTTCAAAGTGAAGAAAATTGTTCTAAGATTTTTTTTTCTTAAAAAGCTGGCAATCCGTAAAAAAGAGTGTACAAGACATCAGAATATACAGAATTCCATAATGAAAACAAAAGCATCAAGAAAACTTCCATCTGAGCTTATTCTATGTAGACAAAATTACTACCAGGTTACCAACAGAATTCCATAAAGAAAACAAAAGAAACATTGAACAATAAAATGTACTTTGTACGTAATCTAAATCAAGCATATCCATCATAGATATGACTGTTAGAAGAAATTGCTAATAAACAAGAAAATGTAACAGTCGACCTAAAAAAGATGGACATATTTAAAGCAACTGAAAACAAGAGAATCTATTTGAATCAGATAAACAAGAGCAGAAAACAGCAGCATCAGCATCAGCATCAGCATCAGCCAGAAACGATAAGCACATAGTGTGATCAGGCGTCCATCTCGTTTTTGGCACTTTGGCCTTATTATGATAATTTCAGGAGTTGCAGTACCAAAAGATTGGGGTGAAGCTCCACCCTTTTTGGATTCAAAGAACCTGTAATACCTATGTCTTTCAAAATTAGGAAAAGAAGAAAATTGCTAGTGGGGCAAAATAGATGTGCATACTTTTTATTTGTGTCAGCTGTCTTCTCATTTAGCAAAGGAAGCGAGCCAAAAGAAGAAACCCTGCCGGCCTGCTTTCTGTTCTTTACACCATTGCGAGGAGACTGATCCTTAGGTTTCCAAGCATAAAATTCTTTGGCAGACAGCCCAGGTTTTGCTCTTTTGCTTTGTGGTAACTTTACAGTTGCTTTCCTTTTAGACTTGTCGCAAGGGTTCAGACAAGAAATTTCACGAACAAATGCGCTGCTTGCTTGATTACTGGTCTGCAAAATATTCACACTTAAAATGGGAGCAGTAATCATCAATGAACTAGATAGAGTAGATAGCTGTGGTCATAAGATTGATGCAATACATTCTGTTCTACTTTCGGATTATCCAATGTCTTCAAAAAACAAGTGGCGAAGATAGAGCATTGAGATGATGGTGCTTCTTGCATGGATCCATCTGAAAAACCTATAAATTGGCATTTCCTTGATTAGTCCTCTTCCAAAGATACCTAAAAAGGAAGGTAGATAGGAACCACAACAGGTGTATTTTGAGTAGTCTAACCTAGGTTACAACAAAGCCAAAACCCTCTTTTGTTGATACTTTTTATTTGCCAAAACAATGAATAATTAAAACCACAAAAAGGATATATCTAAGAAAATGATGAAAAGGAAATAGTTACCACAAATCATTCACTTTTCCACTCACTATATACACTTGCCTTTTATCCCTACTCTATGCTCTTCTCCCTCTCTTTCATAAGTTACTCCGCTCTGTAAATATTCCTCCAATGGTGGCTCTCTTCAAAAACAATTGATATTACATGTATAAGAATTGCATCTATTCATCGGCTCCAACATCTCCACATGAGAACAGAAAAAATTAGAAGTTTGTACTTTTGCCAATCCAAAACAAACTCATTATTATGTAAAAGATTTTTTATATTTAATTGATGTAGCTAACGCTTGACATGCTCTCGGTCCCCTCTTTCATTAGTAAACAATGATGGAACATTAGACACTGGACTATGAAAACTCATGCATATAAGTTCTTCAATATTCAAAGTTCCGAATGTCCAATCTTGCCGTTTTTTTTTCCTTGGATCTGCAATCATTATATAAGAGAAATATTCCCTTTATGCTCATTTATTATAGTAACACACTAGTACTTGAATCAGATTTCTCAAAATTAAGCGTTCAGCACATGATTTCTCTATGTCCTTCATCTATATCATCTTGGTAAAAATAAAAACTAATGGTTTTGTCAAATACTCCCTCCGTTTTTTTTAAAAAGCTATACTTGCTATTTTCGTCCATTTTTTTTTAAAAGCTACACTTCCTTTATTGGAAGTCCCTTACAATTTAATATTATATCTATACCCACTAATGGTCCCCACTCTCTCTTACGTTATCATTTCTCACTCCTCCAATGGTCCACACTCCCTCTTACACCACTTTACTTTTCAATAACATTATAACCCTGCTATCATTTCTTACAATTTTTTATTACCTGATCTACCCCCACTAGCATCTTATTTTATTAAAACTCCGCACATTCTCAACTCTAGGTTTAAAAAAAAACGGAGGGAGTAACAGAAATTTTGTAGTTCCTTTTTCCGCAACTAATATTTTGAAAAATAAGACATCAGTACTATTAAGTTCAAAGTTACATATTATGCATTAAAAAAAATGCATTTTACTTCCATTCCAGTGTTCCCATTCTATTCAACAATCTGATACTTTCCCTCAACTCTAGCTTTCAAGTGTTATCTCTTCCTCTCCTTTTTAATTGAATTATTGAACTAACTTGATTGAACCTCTGTTGTACACAATGTATACATTGTTTTCAGTCATGTAAAACAGGTTCCATGGGCATTGTTGCATTGGTAAGGAAAAAGGTTCTTTTTTAGGCCACATGGTTGTGGGATTTTGTTCCTTACTATGTAACATATGCTATCACCATGTCATATATACATTCAAAAAGTTTATCAAGGTTTACACGGGTATTCTCTGTTACAAATCTTGCAACTGCATATATGTACATCAAAGTATTGAAATTTTCCATTAATATCACATTTGAAACTTAGAATGGTAATTTCGAATTAAGATGCTTTTTAATTTGCTTCATTTCCTTTTCAACACAATTCTTCAACTATATAAAATATGAAGGCTACCAAACAAAAAGTGAAGGCTCTCCATCAATTCTTTGTTTTTCAGTAGATCTTTCAATGAAGACTATGACAGGAAATGAGATATACATTCAGGCACATGTGGAAAAAACAAAACTATAGCTCAGACAACAAATTTGTGAAATAATGTCTCCTAATGTGTTCGAGAATCAGCTCAAAATTTCTGCAGCTTTTCCACAGTATTCAAATTCATCTTACTACATGTATACCTGTCAAATCATCTACACTCTAGCATGAGTATAGAAGTATGACAGATCGGTTTGAACCAAAAGAGAAAATCACCAATAAAATTGTCACGTCTTGTCTACAATAATGACAGAAAAAGGTTCCAGTATCTCAAGAGTTAATGCAAAAAATGTGCAGATGACATTGCAAGTATACAGAAACACGAGAGATGCAAGAAAAATGACATCACCATTGTTACTTGAACTCTCTGAATGCATTGGCTTCTCAAATCCATTAGCAACCTGTTTTTTATAAAAGAAAAAATCACGAACACTTTTGAATTTTTCCATGAAGATTATGCTTCGTTCAATATTTCATTGTGGCACAAATAAATTGAGAATAGCACAGCTTAACATAGCCAGAAATATATAAAGTAATGCGTAATGAGTTGGTCATTACGTCAAAAAAAATATATGAAAATAAGAACCATTCTTTGCCACCAGCATTCAGGCTTTCTCAAAATCTTCTCATGCAAATTGGAAAAAGCTATTTATCTTCATAACAATTAAGACTCAATAAACAAGCATACAGCATGACGATCCTTAAGGCAGCTAGACGTCAATGCATAGCATAACTACCCTCAAGATAACATTACCTCCTCAGCTCCTTCAGCCCTTACAAACAAGAATAACAATAACAATGAAAGAAAAATCGCGGTCAATGCTTGTCATGCAATTCTTCTTCATACCAAGACAATACTAGAGCCCCAGACAACTAATAAAACAAAACCTGCATTGAAGCTCACACAATACAAGCTCCAGAAGCAGAAAATGAACCCTCCCATCAATTCAATTTATTTTTTCATAATTCTATAAATTTGAATTTGCTGACCTTCAAAATAAACTTTACCCCCAAATAACAACCATCCTGTCCACAACTCACCCAGTTGCTCCTATGGTTGCACAACATGCATGCAATTGAAAATTCGAAATAAAAACGATAGTCAAGTATAATCATACTAGCATTTCCTTTCTCGATTTTCCATACAACATACCATCATCAAGACAGAAGTAAACTACACTAAAAAAATGCGGCAACAACAACAACAACAAAAACAACAACAAATAAAACCCTAAATTCCACAAAATAAAAAGAAAATGAACCTCTTTGTGACGAAGCTCACGGCGCTGCAATTCTTCCTCCAAACACTTCAATTTAGCCTTAAGCTTTTCACCTCTATCACGCAATTTACCGGCCAAAGCAAGATTTTTAGTCTGCCTTTCAATTGTACCTTTCAATTCGATGTCCGACATTGATGAAAAATCATCTCCACCATGAGAATTCGCCGGAGGAGGATCATCATTCGCCGATTTCATTTCCTTCTCCCGATTTTTCCGACGTTTTTCGGTGGCAACAACCTTAATCTCCGGCGTCGGTTCATCATGATCATCGCCAAAGAGTTCCGCGAAATTGAGTTTCAACCGCTGCTGCTTCTCGCCGGAGTTTAGAGCGACGGGAGTGTCAGTAGCCGCCGATGACGGATTCTCTCCGACCTCCATTGATGGAGCTTGAGGAAGTGAGGGTAGTGAGAGTGAAGGAGGTCAAAGGAAATGGAGGAGAGAGAAATGGAGAGTGCGGGAATATTGTACTTGTACTAGTATAAAAATAAATAAGGGTTTTACAGAGGCTGGTCACTTGGTGGTGGTGGAGCCTAATAGCCTAGTAGTTTGTTTGATATTCTAATTTCCAAGGGTCGTTTGATATGCACGGGGGAATTGGAATGGAATGAACAAAGGGAAAGACAAGGAATGGAATGAAAATCCCCCAATTTTGGGTTGTTGTTTGTTTTGAATAACAAAAGAATGGAAGGCCACCAGTCCAACCACCACACCACCACCACATTACTTCACTTTCCACCATTTCTAGCCACCACCCAGCCACTCCACCACTCGCTGCACCTCCTCCACAACTCCCCGCCCCTCGCTGCATCTAGCCACGCCTGCCTCGACCTCCCCACCCCTGAAAAAACCACCCTTAGCGCTAGGGTTTCTAGGGTGGTGGGAGGGTTGGGCGACGGTTTTTGGGGTCGAGGGAGATCGGGGCTAGGTTTTTGCGAGGCTAGGGGCGGTTTTTGCGGGGGAGGGGAAGGTGGCAGGGCTCGTGGGAGGGTCGGCGGTGGTCGGGGGAGGGGCGGCGGTGGTCAGGTTTTTTGGTGGTGTTGGTAGGTGTGAATTGCGAAGGTGGTGATGTGGTGGTGTGAAGGTGGGTGGGGAATGGGAATGGAAATACCTAGGGGGTGGGGAATGAACTAAGAGGGATTTAGGTAATTGTAGACACCCATTTGTGTCTCCCCAAAACCAAACTCAGTGATGAGTACCTTTCACGTCGAATCATAATCGAATGAAGTGAAAGTGTGGAAAGTCTAATGTTGCGGATAGTTTTAATTCTTTTCTCTTCTCTCTGTTTTTGAAAACTTATTTTAAGAAAACAACCAATCCAGTTTGGTTGGTCTATGATATGGGTCCAATAGTAGTGTTGTTGGATGGGGCTTGCAAAGACCTTTCCAACGATATATTATAAGCCCAATTCCGATGAATATTGAGGAAGTTATGGCCAATTTACCAAGCTGGGCCCGGTTTGAGCTTTATGTACGGCCCAATGATCTAGGGGAGGGCCTAATATGATTTATCATTCCTAATGCAATTAGGAATGGTTTTAGTCTTCTAGATTCTTCTAGAAGGTTCTTTTCATTCCTAATTCAATTAGCATTGATAAATTGACTTTTGTTGACTTTTCAGAGTTTTAATCAAAATCAAATAGCATTTTCGAGGAAATTATATGATTTTATCCTCCAGTACGGCAAACTTATCGGATTTTCGAAAACGCGTTAAAATTAGGCTTGGCGCCTGACCCCAGGCCTTGGCGCCTGGAACCAGGCCTGGCGCCTGGCGCCTGGCGCTAGCCATTGGCGCCTTGCGCTAGTGTTGGTGCCTGGCGCCAGCTAGCCAGGGTTGGCGCCAGCTCTGTTTTTTGTGCGTCAGACTCTGTTTTGTTTAATTTATCTTTTTGGCTGATTTTCTCTATAAATATCGTATTAAAAACTCCGTTTTCGGGGATCATTCATCACCAATTCTCACGAATATTCATCGACAATCAGTTTTCTAATTCTCTCATTCATCATCTCTCTCTTTCTCTAAACTTTGTTTTTGCATACAAAATTCCGCATTCGCAAGATCTAGAAACACCTAGCCATATTCGAAGTTGTCTTCGCCCTAGACGTGAAAGGTTTAATTTCTGAGGGTTTGGTCCCAAATCTCTCTTTCAATTATTTAATTTAATTGTTTGTTTATTATTTTACTTGAAGTTACTAACGTGTGTATTTTGTTATTAGAAAGAGGTATGAGGCATCAAAGTAAGTGCTTTAATGGTTTTAATTGTTTATGATGTAGAAACCATGTTTATATTGTTATTATGATATTCCTAGTATCATGCCTAAGGTAATTTTAATATTAAATATGATTGTTACGATGCTTCCTATGTTCTTCCTAATATTTATTCATGTTAGTATCATGTTAGGGTTAAAGATTTGATTTTTATTGCTTAGTAACATGCTAGGGTTTGTTATTAATCTTGTTAGTATCATGCCTAGCATCTTGCTATTATTATTATGCTTTAATATTAACATGAACATGATTATGATTATAATTGTTATATATAATTCATGATGATTATTATTCATTATTTATCATGATGTTGATTATTTATTATGTTGCTTGATGCTTATTTATTCTTTATTGCTTGATCACGCCTTTTATGCATGTTTAAAGGGAATTAATACTTGTAATCACGCTTAATAAGATAATTAATTATCTTGTTAGGGTTAATTTTGATTATGATTCAAGTGATCGCCAATAATAATTTGTTTGTGCATTAATATTCAACCAACATAGATAAACAGGTTTAGGGTTAATCCTATTGATTGCATGTTAATTAAAAAGCGCACATGAATACGATCAGAATAAAGTAGAGGCCTATTATTAGGGCAGATTCAGTCTCTTTTAGGTTGGATTTGTACCTTCATCCCCGAACCCTTATTTGGTTCTAGACCTTATGGAGTTGACGATCTCTTGGATCGTTAAGGGGTGTAACCTTCATCCTATGAACGGTTTATAAGTTCCTAAAAACTTGTTGGCGACTCTTTTGTTCTATCTTCTTCCCTTTTGGACGCCACCGTACGTTAGTGTATGATCACAATGGGGTTCAAGCTAGTAGGATTAAAGCTTGAAATTATTCCCTACAGGAATGAAGAGGGTAAAGGGAATGGGAGAAATGGGCTAACAAACAACAACAAAGGGAATGAGGGCAGTTGATTCTCATTCCCTTTTACGATTAACCCTAACCAAACGGCCCCTATATTTTTTGGGGGCGTTACTCTTCAATTTTCTTCTTTGCTTGGAAGGGCAAGAAGGGCAGGCTTTAATGATTTATGTCCAGGTCGATCGGGTTTTCGCACAAGTCAAATTCGGAAAAAGCGTTTTACTATGTGAGTTTAATTATTACGAGCGAGAAAATTTAAGTTTATCACTAAAGTAAATCAGGAATTAAGTGATAAATTTGTAAATGAATTGCTCAACCCAACACGAGTTAAGGGAAAATCTGCTAAAATACTATAGCAATTTAAGAGTAACTGCTATTTGAGAGCAATTTTAGGATAAAACGTTTAAATTGTGATAATTATGAACTCTCGCAGTTATGGACATAATAATTTTGTCTGCATGTGATATGAAAAAAGGTGTCATGTAAAAACTAACACAAAAACGTAATGAATTGATTCCAATAGGACAAGATAATTTTATTTTTTTTAACGGGGAGATCAAATTAAAGTAATAAACATATCATGAAATTTTTACTTTTCATTCATTTTGAACTATATGAGAGTGGAAAAATTAGTTACTATATGAGTCCCGATTCTCTTCTTATGCATCCTCTGGATCATTTCACCATTCTTATTACTTTTGTCGCTCTCATATCACGCATTAAGAAAGAAAAAAGAAAAAAAAAATCAAAGAAAATTGTTTTACAAAAACCTTTATGAGAGTGGAAAAGTTAGTGGCATTTCAACTCTAAGGGTCTTTTTCGATTTACTGATTGGGTTGAATTGAACTGAATAGAGCTGAAATGAATTGTTTATGAGAGAAGGAAATTAGAAAGTGTATTGAAGTGAATAGAGCTGAACTGAACTAAACTAAACTGAAATTAAGCTGAACAGAAAAGGCCCTAATTATATGAACATCACTTTAAGTTTGAACTTGCTACGGGACGATTTTAACTAACATGACCAAAGAAAAATTAAAGTGTTAAATTGTTTATTTGTCTTTGAATGTGAATCTTCAATTAACATGAAAAACCTTGTATTTTATGTTCCTTACGGCTGTTAATTGCGATTTGGTGCGGTATGCGGTTTGAATATTGCGGTGTAGGTTAAAAAATGACTAAATCATGGTTTTCCGTTTAGAACTGTTTCCAAAAAATTTAGACCAAACCACACCGCAAATCGTACTTTAGTGCAGTTTGCAGTCAACCTGCACGTTATACCATCTTTATACTATATATATTTCTATTTAAAAAAAATATATAAATGAACTTTAAAATATGAACTAAACTTTGAATATTAGTTAATTAAAGGTAATAAAATTATTTGTGATTGTGAAAAAATGTGGCTAAACCACAAACTGCACCGCACCAAATCCCAAATGGCACCAAAATGGACCTCAAACAACCTTAATGTTCCTACACCATCAGTCCATTACCATAATTTTCCATCCATTATTATAAGTTTGTTCTAGCAATGGAAATCTAAACAATAAACTCATAACCATTATTAAGGGCCTGTTCTCATTGATTGAACTCAGCTGAACTGAACTAAACTAAACTAAAGTGGACTGAATTGAGCTGAACTAAACTGAAATGAACTTAACTGAGCTGAACTAAACTGAACTGGACTGAACTGAATATTTTATAAGAGAAGGAAATTAGGATCTGAGCTGAACTGAACTGAATTTCAACGTAAGAGAACAGGCCCTAAATCACCATTTGAACCATTAGATTCAATTGCAAGCGCTAAAATTCATACTTACTCCTTTAAGATAGTGTATTCTAAAAAGCATTAATATATATGCTCAACTTTCAGATGTGAAGACTCTGGTTGTTGATGATTACCGTTCTTAATGGCGAATGACATTTCCTATTACGATTGTTAGAGGATCGATGTTGATGATAGATCCAATATCCATTAGGAGGTTCAGAGATATGAAGAGTAATACAATAAAGAAGATAGGATAACTAAATATTTCAACATCTTAATCCAAATATACAAAACATGATAACCATGAATTTTAGGACGAGATTGAATAAGAAAGACCAAAATTGCTCAAAAGTACAGGTTTGAAGGGGGTTAGGGCCTGTTCCGATTGACTGAACTCAGCTGAACTGAACTGAACTGAACTGAGGTGAGCTGAACTGAATTGAACTGAACTGAACTGAACTTATTAATTAGTGATTTTTAACTACGGATTAGTGATCTTTGATTATTTATTACTATACATATGTGTATATACAAATGTTATATTAATAATAATAATAATAATAATAATAATAATAATAATCATCAATAATTAATAATAATAATAACAATATTATTATTATTATTATTATTATTGTTATTATTATTATTAATTATTGATTATTATTATTATTATTATTTATTGATTATTATTATTAGTATTATTATTATTATTATTGTTATTATTATTATTATTATTATTATTATTATTATTATTATTATTATTATTATTATTATTATTTATTGATGATTATTATTATTATTTTTATTATTATTATTAGTATTATTATTTCAATTATTATTGTTATTATTATTATTATTATTATTATTATTATTTATTAATGATTATTATTATTATTATTTATTACTTATTGATTATTATTATTATTATTATTATTATTATTATTATTAGGAAAATTTGGATTTTGGTACCTAAAAAATGGGGGTAATTGAATTTTAGTACCCATCTAAAATTTTATTTTAAATTGGTACCTCAAAAATGACTAAACTATAGATATCAATACCTCCGTTAGCATTCTGTCAACTTTGCCGTTAGTGGGTCCCATTATCTAATTATTTAATAATTTAATTTATTAAAAAAAAGGAAAAACATTTAATTAAAAAAAACTTAAAAAATAATTAAAAAAACTTAAAAAATAAAAATAATAATAAAAAAAACTTTAAAAAATTAGAAGTACCCCGCCACCCACCCTGCCTCCCCGCGCCGACGCCACCCCCCCACCCACCCTGCCTCCCCGCGCCGACGCCACCCCCCGCATCCCCGCATCCCCGCGACGACGCCACCCCCACCCCACCAACCCTGCCTCGAAATCACCCCTTCCCCCTTTCCCCCAAATCAATTTTTAGGGTTTTAGGGTTAAATTTCTGGGTTGTGGGTGGTGGGTTTCGGGGTTCGTTGGGTGGTGGGTTTCTGGGTTCGTGGGTTGTGGGTGGTGGGTTTAGGGGTTCGTGGGTGGTCGGGTTGTGGGTTTCGGGGGTTCGTGGGTGGTGGGGTGTGGTGGGTTTCGGGGTTCGTGGGTGGTGGTTTTAATTTCTGGGTTCTTGGGTTCGTGGAATCGTGGGTGGTGGCCCTGGTGGGTTTATGGGCACCCCTGCCTGGCCGCGGCGGCAGCTGCTGTGGCTGGGCTTCGTGCCTGGCCGCGGCGGCAGCTGCTGTGGCTGGGCTTGGTGGTCGTCGTTGGTCGCGTGGCTGGTGGATTTTTTTTTATTTTATTAGTTTTTTTTTGTTTTTTTATTTTAAAAATGTTTTTTTTAATAATTTAAATTATTAAATAATTAGATAATGGACCCCACTAACGGAAAACTTAACGAAACATGGACGGAGGTACCAAAACCTATAAAGTTACAATTTTGGAGGTACCAATTTAAAATAAAATTTTAGATGGGTACTAAAATACAATTACCCCTATATTCGAGGTACCAAAATTCAAATTTTCCTTATTATTATTATTATTGTTGTTGTTGTTGTTGTTGTTGTTGTTGTTGTTGTTGTTGTTGTTGTTGTTGTTGTTGTTGTTGTTCTTGTTGTCGTCGTCGTTGTAATAAGAGCTTAAAAGAATGAAATTTGGCTTTATATCATTAGCAATATCATTAGACGTAAATTAAGAGCTGAACTGAACTGAACTGAGCTGAGCTGAACTGAACTGAGCTGAACTGAACTGAACTGAACTGAACTGAACTGAATTTCAACGGAAGAGAACATGCCCTTAGCCTTCTCTCTCTCTCTCTCTCTTTTTTTTCCTTTTTTTAACACAGGAAGCTAGTCTTATTTACTGTTTGGTTAACCAAACGAAATGAAAGATTTTGATTTAGGAAAATTTGTTAATAAATAATTCCAACTTTTGCCGATTCGCTCAAAATAATCCCAACTTTGGATTATTTTTAAATAATCCGAACTTTGGGGGTCTTTTGCTTTTATCGGTCCCAAGTGACCGGTAACCTGCTAAAGTGGTTTTTTTCCCCTAAGGTTTTCAGTTACACGTGGCAGCATGTTATAGATTGAAAAAAAAAATTGAATTTCAAACCCAACACCCACGCAAGTACGCAACCCCACTAGCCACCACCATCTTCCGGCAGCCCACGTCCCCGCCCCTACCCCCACCCCCTAAAATCCAGCCCAGGTCTCCCCTCCCTTACCCCCGTCGGCGCCCAGCAACCCCTTTCCTTTTCCGGCGCCGGCAATAGTAGCAAAATTGCATCTTTATGTTGGTTTGTTAGTATCATCATTACAAGTCTCGAGAGCACACACCATTTGGGTATTCAAATTGGAGCACAATTCAAAGATTGAAGACGTTGTAGTCCCAAATTGTTGTAATTGGTGGTGAATTGATGATTGTTGGAGTCGAATTGCTGATGTTGATGGCGAAGTGGCGGTGAATTGGTTGCTGAAGTAAGGGGCTTGCGGTTTGTCGTGTGTGGGCTGCCATTGCATGGAAAAGGCGAAGGAGTTGCGTGGTGTTTATTGTTGTCGGGCTGCTGCAAGGTGGTTTCGTGGTGGTTGTGGTTGATGCGTGTTTGTGGGTTGGTGCTGGTTGCGGCGGAGCTGACGGTGTATAGTGGTGATTGGATTGTGGTGTAATGCGGCTCGGTGTTTAGTGTGCAGGTATGGAGTTTCAGCCTTTCAGGGGGTAAGGGGCAGCGTCGCCGGCGCAGAGGAAAGGTGTTTGGGCGCCGGCGGGGGTGAGGGTTCCGGGAGGGGGCCGTGGCTGGTGGTAAAGAGGGTGGTCGTGGGGTGGGCTTGGGTTTTTTTTTTTTTAAAGTTTTTCTTTTTTTAAAAAAAATATTAAGATATTTTTAATTAAATTTTTTAAGTTTTTTTCCTCAACCAATTACATGGTGACACGTGTCACCTTAACCTGTTATAATAGGTTTGGTGACCGGTTGGGATTGAGCGAATGACCCCTAAAGTTCGGACTATTTAAAAATAATCCAAAGTTGGGATTATTTTGAGCGAACGAGTGAAAGTTGGGATTATCTTTATCAATTTTTCCTTTGATTTATATGAGAAATACATTTTTGGGTGATTGGTTGGTAATCTAAAATTGAAAAAAAAAAAAAGAAATGGAGGAAATAAATTAGGAAAAATTGACATGAATATTATGACCTTTGCTCAGTCCGCCATAAATATAACCACCTTTTGATAATCCCCCAATAAAACGACCTTTGACATTGCTCTTCCAAAAATAGGACAAAACCGGTTGGTAACCAGTTTAATAGGTTAATATAACATGTGTCACTTTGTAATTGGTAAATTTTTATTTATGTTTTTTTACAATTTTCTTATGAATAAATTGATTTTAACTCAATTTTTTTTTATAAATTCCACGTGTCAAGAGCTAATTAGCCATAATAAAATATAATAAAATAAAATAAAATAAAACAAAAAAAATTCAGAAACTCAGCCCCATTGCCCACCGAAACCCCAGCCACCACAATCCCACAACCCTCCTCCTGCCGTCCAGCTGCCCCTACTCCCGAAAAACCCCAGCCGTCCTTTCCCCTTGAACCACCACCCTCAAATTTCCCCTGAAACTCCTAAAACCCATCATGAACACCCTCAATTGGCAGTGGGTTTCAATGGTTTCGAATTTTGAAGGAAGCGCAAGTGGGTTTTCTGGATTTCGTTTTGACGGAAGTGGGTGTATAGGGTTTTCCTAGGTTTCGGCGGAGGTGGATGGATTTCAACAGAACAAGTTGAAAATTTCTTGGGTTTCGTGGGTTGGATAATTTTGGTTTCGAGTTTTGCCAAGGGAGGGTTGGTGGTAATGTGGGCAGGTGGAGGTTGACGGTGAGGGAATAGGGAAGAAAGGGTGAGGGAATGGGCTGCTATTGGTGACCTGGTGGGTTTAGGGGAATCGCTGATGGCGCAACCACTCCCAAAAACTCCTCCCCACCGTCGAAAAATCGGTGGCTTCGTGGAGGGAATTCATCGGTGGTTTCGTGGAGGGGTTTAATAGGTGGTTTCGTGGGGAATGGTGGATGTTTCGGGGAAGGAGGAAGACGGTGACGCGACGGAGGATGTTTCACGTGGCTCGCCGGCGAGAAAGGGGTGGTAGGTTGTAGGGAATATTTCAAGCATTACCCCAAGCTTGAACCCCACTGTGATCATACACTAAAGCATGGTGGCGTCCAAAGGGAAAGAAGATAGAGCAAAAGAGTCGCCAACAAGTTTTAGGAACTTGTAAACCGTTCACAGGGTGAAGGTTACACCCCTTAACGAACTAGGAGATCGTCAACTCCAATAGGTCTGGAACCATGACTAGTAGTTCGGGGACGAAGGTACAAATCCAACCTAAAAGAGATTGAATCTGCCCTAATAATAGGCCTCTACTTTATTCTGCTCGTATTCATGTGCGCTTTCTGACTAACATGCAATCAATAGGATTACCCTAAACTTGTTTAATCTATGTTGGTTGAATATTAATGCACAAATAAAACTATTATTGGCGATCACTTGAATTATAATCATATTAACCCTAAACAAGATTATTAATTATCTTATTAAGCGTGATTACAAGTATAAATTCCCTTTAAGCATGCATAAAAGGCGTGACCAAGCAATAAATAATAAAAATCAAGCAACATAATAATAACAATAAAAATTATAAAAATCATCATAATAATAATAGTTAATCATAATAACAATCATAAGCATAATCATGTTAAAGCATAATAATAGCAAGATCCTAGGCATAATACTAACAAGATTAATAACAAACCATAGCATGTTACTAAACAATAAAGATCAAAGCTTTAACCCTAACATGATACTGACAATAATAAATATTAGGAAGAAAATAACAAGCATCATACTTTTAATCATACCTTGATATTAAAGTTACCCTAGACATGATACTAGGAAGATCAAAATACCCTAACATAACAATAAGAATCATAATAACAACCTAAGCATGATTTCTACATAATAATAACAATGCAAACAAATAAAGTACTTACTTGGATGCCTCGTACCTCTTTCTAATAACAAAATACACGCGTTAGTAACTTCAAGGAAAATAATAAAACAACAATTAAATTAAATAATTGAAAGAGAGATTTGGGACCAAACCCTCAGAAATATTAAACCTTTCACGTCTAGGGTGAAGGCAACTTCGAACAATGCTACGTGTTTCTTGGTCTTGTGAAAGTGGAATTTTGTATAAAGGTTGGTTTAGAAAAGAGAGAGAAATAGAGCTTTAGCTTCGAGAGAGAAGAGAATTAGAGAATTCTTGAGAATTGATGATTGTAGATGATTGAAAACGGAGTTTTAGAAGATTATTTATAGAGAAAATCAGCTAAAAAGATAAAAAAAAAAAAAAAAAAAAACCAGAGTTTCGACGTGAAAAAAAGAAGTTAGCGTCAGGCGCTAATGACTGGCGTTAGGCGCTAATCAGACTTTTTACGCGTTTTCTAAAATCAGATAAAATTTGGCCGTGCAGAGGGCAAAATCGTATTTTCCTTAAAAACACTCTTTTATTCTGATTAAAACTCTAAAAAGTCAACAAAAGTCAATTTATCAATGCTAATTGTATTAGGAATGAAAAGAACCTTCTAGAAGAATCTTGAAAACTAAAACCATTCCTAATTGCATTAGAAATGACAAATCCATATTAGGCCCTCCTCTACATCATTGGGCCGCATATAAGGCTCAAACCAGGTCCAGTTTAGTAATTTGGCCATAACTTCCTCATTATTCATCGGAATTGAGCTTATAATGTATCGTTGGAAAGCTCTTTTCAATCCCCATCCAACTACATCATTATTGGACCCATATCATGGACCAACAAAACTGGATTGACCGTTTTCTTAAAATAGGTTTTCAGAAAAAGAGAGAAGAGAAAAGAAATTAAAACTATCCACAACACTAACTTTCCACACTTTCACTGCATTCGATTATGATTCGACGTGAAAGGTACTCATCACCGGGTTTGGTTTTGGGGAGACACAAATGGGTGTCTACATTAGGGGTGTTCAAATCCGGGTACCCGGGTTTTCGGGTACCCGAAAACCCGGGTACCCGAAGTTTCGGGTAGTTGTGAATTCGTCCCATGTCCCGACCCGAATATCTCGGGTACCCGGGTTCCGGGTACCCGAATTATTCGGGTCGGGATGTAGGGTACCCGGATTTCTTATTTTTTTTTTTTAAAAAAAAAACATTATACTTACTTGTATTAATTTTAGGTATTTATACTTGCTGTAATTTAATTTAATTTTTTTTGTTAGGTAAACACAAATTATAACCATTGATTTCCCAATCACAAGCATATCATCATCAAAAATAACAAAAACAAAATATAGAATCCAAAATTATGCTTACAATTTGTGGGAAAAATGAAGAACAAAGATCCATGGAATTACTTAAAGATTGAATCGCGAAAAATTAACAAATAAAAGGGGTTGACAAAATTTAATGAAATTGGAAAATAAGGAGGAGAAAAAGAATTAGATCTGTTGGAGAAGCTTCGACGACGACGCATACACTCCCTGATGAAGACATTCTCTCTCCTCTCTTCTTCTCTTTCTGTATTTGTGAATTAAGGAACTCGACCTTGAGATTATATTGTTGAAGTGCGAACGCAGAGTAAGTGAGTAACACAATATTGTTAATGTTTCCATCAGTCTCCCTTTACATTTGCAGATTCTAATTTTTTCACATCAGTTGGGTGCCATGGATATGCCTTTTTCTATAGTTTTTAATTTTTAATAATTATAATTCAAGGAAGAAGGAAGGCAGGAAAGGAATGAGAGAGATGCAAGAAGAGATAGAAAGGAGGCAGGGAATGAGGATGCAAGAAGAGAGAGAGAGAGGAGGCAGGGAATGAAAGAGGCGTTTGAAAGAACCCTAACTAGGGTTGGCTGGGCTTAGTTTGAGGGAGGGTTTTTTTTTAAAAAAAAAAAAAAGATATCGGGTAATCGGGTACCCGAGTATTAAAAACTGCGACCCATGTCCTGACCCGGATAACATGCTATTTTCCCGGGTCGGGTACTCGTCCCAAAAAAACAACTTTTTTCCCCAAATTTCCCATCGGGTATTTACCGGGTCATCGGGAAATCGGGTCGGGACAATCGGGTCGGGTTTTTTTGAACACCCCTAGTCTACATAGGCTGTGCAGTTGGGTGGTGGTTAGGGAGGTCCGGTGGGGGAAGGCGAGGCTAACCGGTGGTTTGGGGATTTTTTTGGTTTTTTTTCTTTTAAAAAAAATTAATTTTTTTTGAACCAATCACGGCTTGACACATGTCAAGTGACCTGATATACTAGTTCATTGACTTTTGTTGACCGGTTAGGGATTGAAGAAAAAGAGGAACTCCCAAAGTTTGGATTATTCCAAAATAATTCAAAGTTGGGATTATTCTAGCAAAATTGATAAAAGTTGGGATTATTATTTCTAATTTTTCCAAAAATCTATATAAAATTAAATTATTTAGCATCCTACTCGCTACGAGATCGGCTTTATATACTAGCTACGAGATCGGCTTTATATACTAGTGATATAATTATCTACTCCATATTTATTAGTTATGTTATTATGGTGAAACCACAAATAGCATGAAAGTAAGTGAAAAAAGAACCTCTCTTTCTAATTTCTATACACTCCTATTCATACTCCCAATCTACTATCTAAAAATCTTTTTTAAAAAAAAAGGAAAAAGAAAAGCTAAATTTCTCGTCGGAGTACGCGCACCAAGAAAATCAAACACACTTTCTCATTTTCTCTTCCACTTTCCTCCCACTCTCTCTCCTCTTAAACCTCAACACCAGCTGCCATGGCTGCCATGGCGGACCCTTCGCCATCTCCGGCGACTCAAGAATCCTCCAATCCTCCCCCTTCTCAATCCCCAATCTCAAACCCTAACCCTAACCCTAACCCTAGCCCTAATTCTAACCTTAGCCCTAATCCTAATCCAAATCCAAATCCGATTCCTAGCGTTAGCAGCTCCGAATCACAACCCAATTCAACCCAACCACCCGCTTCTACGCCTCCGCCACCCGCCCCGCCCGCTATTAGCCCTACTCCGACCTCTGCACCGCCGTTTCAGCCGCCGCCGATCAACCCATACGCTGCGCCGCCGTCGTTTCGGCCTGCTGGTGCTCCTCCCCCGATGCACGTCCCTCAGTTTACTCCAATCCCTCAAAACCCTAATATGCAGGGATTTCAACAGCAGCCAAATCATGGGGTTCCACCACCTGGGGTGAGTTCTGCTCCGCTGCAGCAACAACCATTGATGCCTGGGCAGCAGCAAACAGTGATTCCTGGGCAACAGCAGCAGCCAATGATGCCTGGGCAACAGCAGCAACCAATGATGCCTGGGCAGCAGCCGATGCGGCCGCCGTATATGCCGATGCCTAATGGTTATATGCATCCTCCTCCTCATGGATCTCTTCCCCCCGGTGGGTTTTCCTTTCTCTTTATCCAAGATTTGAATTATTTACAAGCTATGATTTATATATTGTTGACGTTATGATTGGAATTGCAATTGTGGTAAGATAGAATGTAGCACTTGGGATGAAATTAATTTTGGAATTAGGATTTATGGTGTGTGTTTTCTAATGATGCTTTATCCTGTGATTGATGTGTTTTTGAATTGATGTGAAGTATAGAACTTTAGCGGCAAAGACCATTACTTGGTAATTGTAGGTATCTTTTAGGTTTATCTCTATTGCTTAGTCTATCTGATGGAGACGGTATGCATCAAGATGACAATTTTGCATCTTGCTTGAGGTTCGAGTAACAACTATCAAGAAATTAGTTTCGCCTTAAGAAGAAATAGTAAGGAATTGGTTTTGCTTGAGGAAAAAATATTAAGGAATTAGTTTTCATCCATCAAGGAATTATTGAAGAATTAGTTTTGCTCGAGGAGGAAGTATCAAGGAATTAGTTTGAATTGAGGAGGAAATATCAAGGAGTTAGTTTCAATTGAGGAGCAACTATCAAGATAATAGTTATAGAAAACTTCTTTGCCACCCTTCGTCCATTCCTACCTTAGGTGGGAAACTGGGAATCTCATTGGGTTATTGTTGGAGCAATGCGAGCTTTCTTTCTTCCTTTTACTTCTCACTTCCCAACCACCACAAGCCTATATTACACTATCACCTTAGCCATTTGAGGATCATCACAAACATAGACCACCACAAGTCCACAACCATAGGTATCACCAGTCCACCACTATTAGAACATGGGATTGAGCTATATTATTATTGTTGGGAGAATGACTTTCAGTTCCTCGTTACTGTTGTCTTGTAGTTTTTGAAGCCACACTAATATAAGAGTGGCGTTTTCATGCAGTTTGTTTGTGCTTCTTAAAGATCAATATGTTTGTGAGTGGGTGTTTGCAGGTGTAATAATGTTGTTCTGTACCATAGGTTTGCCGCTAATTGTATAATGTTATTTGACTGATATTAATAAGCCTGAAGCTATTGAGATGATATTAATTTAAAATTTGTGGGGTACTAGAAAGTCTGACTATTTTATATCTTTAAGGTAGCTGAGATGAGTTTCAATTTGAATAGCAAAGCATAGATTTTCTAACAGTAGAAGAGGTTATTAACTTGCGTTTTGCTGGGAAGAGTTTGGTTGGGAAAAGATTGGAGAAAATTCTGAAAAATAAATATTGACTAGTTGACGGGGTAACGATGATGGGATGTTTTCTCCTACAGTGTCTTGGTTGAATACGGTGAGAAAGCTCAGAAGGCTTCCTATTGCAGTTGTTTAGAGACTCCTTCTGCAACTTCCTACTTTGGTATGCACATATCCGTAACTTCCTCAGTTTTGTCAATTTATATTTCAAAGTTGGAAAATATTTTAAAGACAATTATATATTTAGTAAACCTTAAATCTGCAAAATCCAGCAGTACTCCATTGCTATATAATGGCTGGTGCTGTATGTCGATTGAGTAGGGTGTTTTTGGTAGTTTAAGGATTCTTTCCTTCCTGGGTTCTTGAGTCTCTGGAGCAGATCATGAGGCCTGCTGAGTTCTTGGTTCCCTTGTTTGGCAAGGTATCATTATCTTTAAACATTGTTTATTTTTCCTTTCCCTTCCTATCTGTCCGTTCTTTTCATTTATATTTCATTATGCATATTGGGCAATTAACAGTTGACATAAAAAAGGTTGACGGGCTAAATTATGGCTTTATGCCATCAATTTTTTGAGTATAGTTGGGATGGTGATATTGTTGTTTACTCATTAGCGATACATGTTAGTTGGTGCGTTGGCTAATTGACAAGGCTACTATTGTTGGAACTGGATATTGCAAGGTAAGCATGCTTGGTGACTTGTTGATTATGAACGTTGTATTGTTTTGTTAATCTTCACCAGGTCTATTCAGCTGCTCATAGTTGCCCTGCTATGCTGCCATATCTCTTATTTGTGATGTGTGGTAACTCTTTTAAAGTTTGTGAAAGTTTTTTTTTTGCCCTTTTTATAATGTATTGTTTTTATTATTATTATATATATATATTTTTTGGTATTATGATTTTATGTTAATTACGAACCTACGCTGACGTGTTTGCATAGATGTGGTTTTTTACATGATATTACAGGAGTTGTTCGCTATCCTTATCCACCGATGGCTCGTCCTCCCTTTCTCTCTCGTCCTGGAGTTACAGTTGGCATGGTTCCCCAACTGCAAAGACCTCCTTTTTTGGGACTTCGTCCACCAATGACTCTTCCAGTTGTTAGGCCTCCTGTTGTTCCAGTTGTTTTACCGCCAGAGAAACCACAAACTACTGTTTATGTTGGCAAGATAGCTCCTTCAGTAGAGAATGATTTTATTCGTTCACTCCTTGAGGTATGTATATCCTGAAAGGTGCATTTTTAAATTTTGTATCATATTCTCTCCTATGCTGTCATGTTGTAATTTTCTTATTTCATATTTTATGTCCCAGTGTTGATTTTGTGATTGTTTGTATATTCTCAGCTATGTGGACCAATAAAGAGTTGGAAGCGTGCTCAGGATCCATCAGATGGAACGCCAAGAAGATTTGGCTTCTGTGAGTTTGAATCTGCTGAAGGGGTTCTCCGAGCTCTACGACTGCTAAGTAAATGCAATGTTGACGGTGAAGAGCTGGTGGTATGTTCTATTTTGCTTGTTATTAAATCTCTTGAAGAAGGAAGCTATAAATGTTGATAATTATACTAATTTCTTATGTGCTTCTATCATCCAATCTCTTGTTTATTATAGACTGGTAATGGCAATATGTTTTTCTTGAGTTTTGCTTCTGAAAGGCCTTTTTTAACTGCAATGAAGCAATTCTGTACTACTAAGTTTTTATTTATTTATTTCTTAAGCTACTAGTAAGCAGTTTTGGAAAATATAGTAATATAATTGCCGGGTTGTAAGTTGCGAACTCTTTTTTTTGGGGGCCAGAGTGACCGCTACTTCTAAACAGAGGTGTAGCTAATAAGAGCATTTCACTTCTAGTTTTTCATTTTCAAGTTAATATCATTTTCAGGGAGATGGCTTTGTGTATTACAGTTTGGTTTATTGTTACTCGATTCACCAGTATGGGATGGGGGTATTGTTACTCAATGCTTACCATTGCTAAATTAGGCTTGAATGTACCCCATCCACGTATTAATTCACCTTTTCTGGGTTGGGGTTTGCAGGGTGGGGGCTGAGGTTAGAAGATCAGGCAACTTTGAATGGTTATAAGTTGCGGTACCTTTTTTTTCTTTTCTTTTGGGATTTTTTTTCATTTCGCCCCTTCTTGACCTTGGGAAATAGGGTTTTCTGATGAGTGAACATAGAGTTAAAGGTGGTTGAATCTGTATAGAATTAATTGTAGATTTCTAAAGGAGTAATTTTTAAAAGAGTATCCGTTCCGCCGTTCGGCATCATTGTATTTTTTTATTAAAAAAAGTTAGAACGTTATATGATATAATTAATAATAAAAAAAGTCAAAGTTGTTAGAATCATCACTATTTTGAAAACTGACAGCGATAAAGTCCAAGCCACTTTTCGTAGTTTTCTGTGTTTACAGTTTTGACTTTTTTTTTTTTTTTTTTTACTATGTTCCTAGCTTTTTAGTTGACCAGAATTTTAATGTGTTTGCCATTGTACAGCTGAATGTTAATCAAGCAACAAGAGAGTATTTAGAACGTTATGTGGAGAAGAAGAAAGAGAACTTAACTAAACCTAGTGAGACTGAAGTTGAGGAAGCCAAGAAAGAGGGAGAAAGTGCACCTGATGCTGAGAAGAGTGAAACTAAAGAGAAGGAAGAACCTGCTAAAATTGCTCCAGAAGAGCCCAAAAAAGATGCAAATGAGACTGAGAACAAGGAAAATGATATGGCCAGTTTTGGCCTTGTTACGGATGAGGATCGTGATGTTGATCGAGAGGCTTTGGATAAGCTCACTAATATGATAGAAGAACGCATAAAGACTAAACCTCTACCACCTCCTCCACCACCAGCACAGAAGGTTGCTGATGGCACAAACAACTCGAACTCCGAAGTGCCTGCTAAATCCGGGGACAAAGACTCTGATGTTAATCCTGTGAAAAACGGTAAGTCGAAGAAAGCTTTTAATTGTTACTTGATGATATTATGTATGCACTTTCATAATTATGGAATCAATGTAAGTTTAGTATGTTAAGTATTCTCAACTATGCTAACCTTTCTGAGGTAACTGCAGAAGATAAAATGGACGATGAGACAACAAGTGAGTCTAAACCTTCAAATAGAGCTGGAACAGAGTCACCTGATAGAAGTAGAAGGTATGATAACAGAAGTCGTGACCGTGATCGACGAGACAAGGAGAGAGAGCTTGATAGATTGGAGAGAGAACGAGAACGTGAAAGAGCAAGGAGAGAGAAGGAGAGAGACTTGGAGATTCTAAAGGCTGAGAGGTTTTACAAAGAGCGCGTTAAGGAATGGGAGACTAGAGAAAAGGAGAGAGAATATGAGCGGAGGCGTGAGAGGGAGAAGGAGAAAGAAAGGGAGCGTGAACGGAGGAGGCTGGTTGCTGAGCAAGAGGATGAAAGCGATGATGATTCTAGGAAAAGGAGACGGAAGTCTGAAATTGAGGATAAGAGGAGGCGACGACGGAGGGAGAAGGAGGATGATATGGCAGACAGACTCAAAGAAGAGGAAGAAATTGTTGAGGCCAAGAAGAGAGCCGAAGAGGAGCAGCAGAGGCAACAAGAAAAACAGGCATTGGAGCTTCCTTCTGTTCCAGTTGATAATGGAAGTGAGAAACCTGCTTCACCGTTGCCTGAAGTTACTGCCAGTGAGATCAAAGATGATATGGAACAGGATCATGATTCTGAAGTGATTCCTGCCCCTGCCCCTGTCCTTGCAAGCCAGACTGGTTAGTGGTTGTACAGTATTAGTATTAATCTTTATTTATTATTATAGATCTCGGCTTCTGCTTATCAATGCCATTCTCTTATTTCCATATATGATTGTTATCTGGCTTCCCTTTGACAGGTGACGGGGTCATTGAAAATGGCGGTACAGATGAACCTACGATAGCACCTGGCTCAACACCAGATGTCAAGCATGTGGGCAATGCCCCAGCCAAAAAGCTTGGATTTGGTTTGGTGGGCTCAGGGAAACGAACGGCTGTGCCGTCTGTCTTCCATGAGGAAGAGGATGATGATGCACAAAAAGAAAAGAAAATGAGGCCTCTTGTACCAATTGATTACTCTACTGAAGAACTTCAAGCCATACACACAAATGATGGAGAGGCACCTCCAATTTCATCTGCTTCTGCTGAATCTGGTAAGCATATTAATCCTAGAGAAGCAAAGTCTGATGTAGAAAGGGATAGAAGTCGGCGTTCTCATGATAGGTCAAGCCATCGGGACCGTGGACATGAACGTGATGGTGACGAGGCTCCGCGAGGTCGGGAGATTTTGGATGCAAAACAATTGATTGATATGATTCCCAAGACTAAAGAAGATTTGTTCTCATATGAAATTAATTGGGTCGTGTATGATGAGGTTAGTTTTAACTTTTCTGCTGGATATTTTTCCATATAAATCTCAACTATGGGCTCTCTGTCTCTAGGCTGTTTTATTCATAACTAGCATGCTTTGTTCATATCTCAGAAACTGTTGTGCTTCATAGTAGCATGTGTAGCTCACTGGTTCCTACTTACTCCATAAATTGCTTGTTTGTATATTTTGTATGCTTTATACCTTGGCCTGTATGCTTTGCACTTAGCTTGTGTGGTTCATGCCCTATCAATAATAGGCTGTACGAGTGGAAGCTTTTTATGCTCTAAAAATTATATCCCCAAAAGAATACTTTCTGGTAACTTCCTTGGAAACAGCTTCCTTGTGTAGCTTTATGCCTATTATTTTCTAGTGTATATATGCCACTGGAATTCCATGTAAGGGATGCATTAGATTCTAAATGTTATCCCTCATCTCTTATTGTGTGATACTATCCTTTGTTCCTCATATGGACCTAACAGAAATCATCCTTGCATAGTTAGATATCTTGTTTTGGTGGAACTTTCTTTTGATTATTAGCTGTAACTGAATGCGTGCTCATAAATATTGCTAACACTAACTCATGTACATGTTCAGAATCGGTTGCATGAAAGAATGAGACCCTGGATTTCCAAGAAGATTACAGAGTTTTTGGGAGAAGAAGAAACCACTTTGGTGGAGTTCATAGTAGAGAGATTCCGGGAACATGTTAAGGCTGAGAAAATGCTGGACGTGCTCCAGCGAATTTTGGATGAGGAAGCCGAAATGTTTGTCCTCAAGATGTGGAGGATGCTTATCTTTGAAATAAAAAAGGTGGAGACAGGTTTGACAACAAGGCCAGGAGCGTGAAGCATTTTGGATCTTCTTGTTCCTGCTGGCAATTTTTTCCCCAATAATTTTTCCATAGTTAAAGAAAATTGTAGGCAAATATGAAGTTGAAGCTCCATTGTTATTGTATGTTTTCTGTTTTACTTTTTCGTAGTTCACAACTTAAACTAGTTAAATGAAATCTAGTTCTATTATTGTTTTTGTCTTCAAAAATGTATCATGAACTGTATATGCAAGAAAGAAAGTTTTCTTCTATGTACATTGTTTCAACATCTCTTGTACTTTGAGCTAAGCAATACTGGAGTTTCCTTCATACTTTCTTAGTTCATATATATGCTGTACTGTTTGTAAACACATTTATCAAAATCTTTGGGTTGGGTCTTCAAACAAGATGAAAAGTCCCTCAATCCTGTACTTCAAGATAAAAAGCAATGACTTTTGGAAGACATAAGCCTTACCAAACCCATTTTGTTAGCTAATTTATTCTGTATTTGTTACTCTTTTAATTGGTTGTTGGCTTAAACTTTGTAGGCCTTGTTTGGTTTGATGGAAAACAATTTTAATTGAATAGGAGAGTATGATTAGTGCTAAAGTCAAAACGTGTTAACTAATTAAATGGAGGTAGTATATGAAAGCCTTGAATTAAGTAGGTAAAAACGTATTATTGTATTGAAATACAGTACATGAACACATAGGAAACATGAACACCAGTGCAGGGAAGTTTTATTTAGTTATACTAGCTGGTAGCTAGTAATTAAGACTGCAGCAGGATTAATTAGATTAGATGAGATGAGATCAACCCCAAAGTACATTGACTTCAATGGAGCCATACTTTCCGGAAATGGTGTTCTTGTCACTTTCACCGGAAGCCTTAACTAGAAAGACGGCTTTGCCGTTTGCAATTTCATCGTCGGGAGAAACAGAATCATAGTCCATCAAGTAAGCTTCAATCTCCATTTCCTTGGCTTCTTCAGGCACATTGACATCGGACCTACTCAAGGGAATGAATTCACCAGGCCTTACTTCAATACGCTGACTTTGCTGCTTATTAAAAAGCGAAAACTGACTGCCAATGCCAAATCGGCCATTTATATTTCCGTAAACGTCTGCAGGGTCTTCCCCATCTCCGTTGATGAGCTTAACACTCAACGTAGCTTGGACATTGTTACTGAACATCACCTTCACTGCTGCATATTCTTGAATGTTGGCCATCTTTTCAGCTATATTCTCCTGCAAATTAAGCCACAATAAATTACGAGTACCAAGCATATCAATTAAAATGATGATTAAATATTTTCCATGAACATTTTACAGTACGTAGTCGTTTGAAATATAATTATCATTAATTAAGGATGTCAATGGGGGCGGGACGGATGTTGACTTTTCCATCCCCATCCCCATCCCTACTTAATATTTTCATCCCCATCCCCATCCCCAAATTTTCCTGCTAATTAAGCCACAATAATATCAAGCATATCAATCATTCAATCAAAATGATGATAAAGTATTTTTAAATGAAAATTTTACATTAGCCGTTTAAAATATAATTACCATAATGTTTTATTGATTATGCAGTTCATAATTGACATTTTATTTCCTAATAATTAATTATATTACTTTATTTTTGGTATAGAATACTTCATTTGTTTTTTTTTAGTTGACACCGTTTGACTTTTATACTATTCACACGACACGCTTTGACTCGCTCTTGTGGTTTATAGATACGATAAAACATATGTGCGTTGGATCTTGTTTGAATCATTTCAATGTATATTTTATTAATATCCACTTTTTATAATTTTACAATGTTGATAATTAGAGATATTAATCGTTAAAAACATGCATTTGGCAATTATTGTAATAATAGAATGGTGTTAACTAAAAAAACAGATGAATTAGTATAACTAGATGAAGCCCGTGCGATGCACGGTTTGTTTGAATTTTTTAAAATAATATTTTTACATATATATTTATGTGCTAAAAATTGTTAAATATTTAGATAAAATTCCTGATATTAAAAGATAATATTTTATATTTAATTAATTTAAACTGGATAATCTCATTCGCCAATTTTGCTTACGTATTAGTTAAATTATTTAATTGTAAAAGAAATTAATAATCTCATATTAAATTGGTAACCACTAAAATTTATTATCCTATGTGGCGCGCTGAAAAAATTAAATCTTACGTGGCTCTCTAAAAACTCGGGAAAAAACTTCTATATATATATATATATGTATATATATCAATTAAAAATTTAAAATGATGATAAAGTATTATAATGTTACAAATATATGTTAGTGACAAATGGATGAATTGAAGAACAGAGCTTAACTAACTAATAAGATTATATATAGGCAGGGGCACTTACCTTAGAAGAAGTATCACCGTCTTGTATATATTTAATCTGTGTGACTTGCGAGTTGCGAATTACAATGCCATACTGCCCACCATTATATAGTAGGAGAAGATCAAGAAATATTCGTTTTTTTCAAAAAAAAATAAAAAAATTATATAGTTGTGTGGGACACTACAAATTCTATTCTTTGCGATTGATAGATTGGAGCTTATCATCATTATTCCATCAATAAGTTTTTTAACAAAAATTTATTCTATGCTCTTTCAAATGAATTATTTTAAAGTTGTCTCATAACACGTTTTGTTCTGCAAATATTTTATTTTAGTTGGAACTTTTAAAAAGTAAAATACATTCCATATGATTTATGCAAGTTATTTTAGTCAAGCAAATTAAATTTTCTACATCGCACACCTCAATTATTGGTTGTCCAATGAACATTAAGGCTAGTCTAATTAATTATTACTGTATTCAAGTATTTTTAATTATTAAAATCTTATTAAAATGTGTAAAAATGGCTAAATTCATAAATGAATTTCAATATGATACCAAGTATGGAGTACTTACTTGATTAGCTGATTTTATATGCTTTATTAAACTAAGAATTTCTAGTTTGCTCCCCATTAACTATTGATTGTAATAAACTGGGCCATGTGGAGGTCTTGTCAAATCTGCAGTAAGTATCTACATTGGTGAGGAAGTCTCCTTCCGTGTTTTTTAAGTGTTATAGTTTGACCAGCACATAGTTTTAGGCAATTTAATTGACTTAAATAAAATAAGAGGTAAGTAGGATAGTTAGAGTATTAAAAAATTATAAAAGAAAGATAGTGGGGTTAATACTTTATTGAAAAGTAATGAATGTGAAAGGAAAGATATAATAAAAAAATAGTTGTAGTAAGTTTGGGTGGGGACCATGATAGGGGCGAAAGATAATATTTTAATGTAGCTTTGTAAACGAAGGTTAAAGTTTTCATGTTCGAATTTGGCCTTGTAAACCCAATTTCGTGGTTTTGTGTGGTCAAATTAAGGTATATATCTCTTTTTTTAATTTTGATTTTATTTATTTTTTTCAGATTTTTTTAAAAATTTTGAGGTGATGGTTGATAAATCTAGATTATATTTGGATTTTTTTGATTTTTTTATCAGAATTTTTTGATGTTCTGGTAAGGGTTTGGGTGGGTTGATCCGGGTTATGGTTAAGATTATGGGTGGATCTGGGTTCATTGTGGGTTGTAGGTTACGGTAGTGGGTCGTTGAAGTCGGTGGTTGTGGGAAAGTTCGGAGGTTGTGGGAAAGTTTGGTGGTGGTGGGAAATTTTTTATGTTTTGGTAAGGGTTTGGGTGGGTGGATACGGTGAGTCTGGGTTTGGGTTCGGTGGTGGGGGTCGTTCATGGTGGTGGTCGTTCTTGCAGGTGGTGGTCTGATGTAGGGGATAGTGGCGGTGGTTAGGGTTTGTTAAGGTGGTGATACGCCGCACCGGTGGTGGTGCGACATGTTTTTATTATTTTTGTAAAAGAAATTTCCGACAGAAATTTTGTCGTAAATTTTGAATGGACTTTGTATCCGTCGGAAATTTACGACGGATTTTTCCGGTGCCGAAAAATTTGGCAACGAGTCGGAATTTCCGTTGTAAAAGTGCTTCTGACAGAATTTTCGTCGGAAAATGTCATTTTTCCTACCAACCCGATTCTGACAACCATTTCTGATGGAATTCAGTCGAAAACGGGTTTTCCGACGGAATTCAGGGTGTTTTCAACGAAATTTTTCCGTTTGAAATGGCATGTTTTCTAGTAGTGAAAAAAGGAAGTGTAATACTTATTAAAACACGGTCAGATTTGGTAAGTGTAACACTTATTAAAACACGGAGGGAGTACTAATGTAGGTTTGTTTGCATAACAAATAATAAAATATTAAAAAGCACATGGGGGTGAGAGAAAGGAGCAGAGAGATAGGTAAATGGGGCCACTTTTAAATGTACCATTGAAAACTTATATAATACCATTAAATATATATTAATATAATTGCTACACGTAGTGAGTATCACATTGAATGAATATATAGTACCACTACATCCATACATGGTACCATTAAATGTTCAATGATGCTGTTTGATCGTCCAGTACTGATACAATTGATCACCCAATGGTACTACTCTAAATTCATAAGTGCATTTACGTGAAATGACCCTATGTCCCTCGTTATGCATTTACTCATACATCACAAACCTCCCTTTAAAAGGCCTCCTTACATGGTTACAAGCATCTCTCTACGTGGATGATAGAGGTAGGTCAATATGGAATTACATTGAGTCTTTGACCAATTAGTGACATAGTCCAAACGGAATCATCAGGCCCATATTGATAGTCATGAACATCCCATACACTATTATTATATAGCATTATACAAGTAGTTTATTTATTGTAAAGCATAATAGTATCATTTTTTTTTTTTTTGACCCGAATAATAGTATCATTGATATATAGGGTATTACATACACATATACACATTTATTTTTTAGTCATCAATAGGTATAATGATTCATACCAATTTTCTAGTCTCTTAAAGATGAGAGAAAATATATATTGGATTTTTTTTATTATTATTATGGTTTGATATACTTCCTCCGTTTTCTTTTATTTGCAACACTTCCTAAAAAGGAAATGTCACAATACTTGCAACACACTATAAAAGGAAAGTTACTTTATGGAAAAAATATACTATTTCCCTTATTTAAAGCACATGACCCACTAAATTACACTCCTAACAACCACTCATACTATTTTAAAGTTTATTATATCATGTAAACCCCACATTTCTTAATTACCGCGTTAAAGGGTGTGTTGCATCTAAAAGAAAACGGAAAAAAGTATTGTTTTGAAGATGTTCAATTCCTTTTTGCTGGTGTCCTTTGATAGGTCCATGCCATCCATCCATTTAAACGGTCCTATATTGATTCCATAATGCTTAAAAGTAAAGAAAACCATTAATTCCTTTTTATTAACAAAAAAAATCTTTCTTATTTGTTTTTCTTATATGCAATCTTGACAAAATTCACAATTAAATTTATTTCAAAAAAAAAAAAGTCGATAGAATTTTCCGAATTTTTTTTAGGGTTTTGTTTGATTTATAAAGTGATTATATTACAATAATATACCATTAAATTTCATTTTTAACAAAGAATGAAGTTTTTCGACAATCATAACATGTACAACCAAAATGAAATCAAATGGAGTAATTTTTTTTTTTTTTTTTTTTTTTGGTGAAAAAATCAAATGGAGTAATAAAACTAACTTGCTAATGAAAATTTTGACTTTATTAATTGTTGAATGTTATTTGTAGTTCATTTGTACATCCAACCACCCCATATGATTCCCACCTTATCCAGTTATTCCTAGCTACATTGCCTACATATACCCCAACTTTCCTTCACTCACTATGCTCCATGATAAAGTATAAAATATATTCTTGGGGCTAACCATTAGCTTAAGTTTAGGGTTGAATTGATCCTTTAATATGGTATCGGAGCCAACGTGACATATAGGTCACGGGTTCAAATCTCATCCAACCCTCCTTCAAAGTGGAATTGATTTGCGCCTAGTATGAGTGGACCTGTGTTGCATCCACATTTCAAGCCCAAAGGGCCTTTCATGTGAGGGGGAGTGATAAAGTATAAAACATATTCCTAGGCCTCAACCTATTTTTTTATACTTCCCCATATTTTCTACTCCGTACTTCATATTTTACTCGATGAATAATATTAATGGGGAAATTTATTAAATTTCGTCCATCTATTGCTACTTTTTTTTTTTTTGGACACAAATCAAAAGCGCGGAATTTTATTAAGGCATCAAGTTTGCAATATCGTTACAAATGACCTCTTGTAATTCAAGAGGGTACTCGTCAAGCCACACACGATATTCACTAAAATTGCAACTTAATTTCGCTAGACAATGCGCTACTTCAATTCATTACCCGATCTCCTCACAAAAGAGAAGGATACCCTTCTACAATCTTTCGAGAGCTTTAAAAAATCTTTGACCACCATGTCGAACTCATTTGGAGGAGTAAATCCCTTTTTCATATGATGAAAAATCTTGATGTTATCGGTTTCAAACACAAAATCTCGAAAAGCTTGCTTTAATAGCCAACACAAAGCATTGCCTCATCGCCATAGCTTCGCGAACTTCAACCTCGAAATCCCCTTGGGAGCACGCACAACAGGCCAACACAACATCACCTACGCTGTCACGAAGCACACCCCCATTCCCAATCTTCTGCTGACCAAAAAAGGCAGCATCAATGTTAAGTTTGTACACGCCATTACTAGGGGCCTTCCACACCGACTCCACCAGCGAAGCTGGACGCTTCACCACAGCCTTCTCAAGCTCATCAGCAAATTCACCAACAAGGCTAGCAGCCTTATGGATCACTTCAATCTCTGGCTTCCTCTTGCCTTCGAAGACCCATCCATTACGTCTCAGCCAAACCCCCTAAGCTAAGCACCAGAACATATCCCACCACCTAGCCTCGGTAATTTTCCCTCTCACAGCAGCACACCACTCACTAAAACCACCTTCCCCACCTGCCTTAGAATCCAACCTTAGAGCTGAAAATTGTTGAAGCTAAAACTTAATAATATGAAAAGGTCGAAGACATATTTTATAAGAGAAGATAATAGAAAGCAACTAAATATGATTCATTTTTCACACTAATTCACGAAAAATACAAAAGATATATATAAGACTAATACTAACAAATTGATAACTTAAACTCCTAAATAATAGGAACTCATACTCCACTAACGGCCAATGCCATTCTCCACTAACAAAGTACTAACAAACTGACCCACTAACACCCACAATGTAATCTTTGACCAATTCATAATAATCCACTCAACTGGACTCCTAAAATTATTGAAATATGATAAACCCACGTACACTAACAATTCTAAATAATAACTAACTTTTGAATCAATTTCCCAAATTCCCCCTTGATTCAAAAGTGGCAGACAATTGTTAAACATTGCAACTAACTCCAACGACACATTACAATAATAACTTGAACTCGAAACTTTTAATGAACTCGACACATCTTAACTCGACACTTTTAATGAACTCGACATTGCAAGGTACCTCGATCAACCCCGACTTTCACAACCCGACCACGACACTATGTTTAGAAGAGCTTAGTCTCTTCCTCTTCGACCTTTTGAGCATAGTTGCTTTGCTTGCTTTGATCACCAACTTGCTCATCTCTTTGTTTAACCCAACAAAGGTCTTCTTTATGCCCATACCTCTTGCAATAGTAGCATTGAACACTACTCATTGATGAACGACCCCAACCACGACCACCACTTTCTTCACGACCTTGACCTAGACCACGACTACCTCGACCACGACCTCCATCATTATAACAACCATCCGTCATTTTCCCTTTAACTTGAAAGGCTTTTTCCTCGACATCTTCATCCGTAGACTTATCCATCCTCTCTTCATGAGCCATCAAAGAACTCATCAACTCATCAAATGTATATGTTGATAAATCCTTTGACTCTAAGATTGCGGTAACAACTAACATGCTTATAGTCTTTCATCTTGTGAAGACATCTTAATAGCTTACTAACAATAGTCTCGTTAGTAATAGTATCACCATAGATTCTCATCTGACTCACAATATCAGATACTCTAGACAAGAAACTTTGGATTGTTTCTTTGTCTTGCATTGTCATATTCTCAAAACTACTATGTAAAGTTTGTAGTTTAACATCAATTACCTTCTTATCACCAAAATACTCTTTCTTCAAAATATCCCACGCTTGTTTAGATGTTGACGCAGCGGAAATTCGTGGGAAAACCTTATCATCCACTGCCGATTGGATGTACAATAGAGCCTTTGCATCCTTCTTACGATTTTCTCGTAATTGTTGATCAAGAATAGTTTGTGCTGGGTTCGGCTCACTATAACCGTTCTCCACCAAATCCCATAACTCTTGAGACTTAAACAAGGTCTTCATCTTGAGATTCCATAGGTGATAATTCTCACCCTTAAACATTGGAATTAAGGCCTGCGACGACGAGTTTATACCACCATTTGACATGATTACTGTCTCACAAAAAATGAACGACTACTATTTTTTATGAAACTCACGACACTATTTTTTTTTACTCACGACTCTTCTTTGTTTCACTCACAACTCTTTTAATAAGTCCTAGGATTGAACCATCGGCTCTGATACCATGTTGAAGCTAAAACTTAATAATATGAAAAGGTCGAAGACATATTTTATAAGAGAAGATAATAGAAAGCAACTAAATATGATTCATTTTTCACACTAATTCACGGAAAATACAAAAGATATATATAAGACTAATACTAACAAATTGATAACTTAAACTCCTAAATAATAGGAACTCATACTCCACTAACGGCTAATGCCATTCTCCACTAATAAAGTACTAACAAACTGACCCACTAACACCCACAATGTAATCTTTAACTAATTCATAATAATCCACTCAACTAGACTCCTAAAATTATTGAAATATGATAAACCCACGTACACTAACAATTCTGAATAATAACTAACTTTTGAATCAATTTCCCAACAAAATTGCCAGATCATTTCAACAATCGGACACAAGAGCAGCATGTGTTCGACTGTTTCTTCCCCTTCCCCCACACATTGGACATCGCTTGTCCACATTTAAACCCCTTGCCGCAAGACCACATCTAGTTGGGAGGCTATTTTTGACACAACGCCACGCAAAAATTTTTACCTTAGGCGGAATATAAGCATGCAAATACTTCTCCACTTGAACTCATTCTTGCTTACTGAAGTAGAAGCCCTTTCCATCTCCATCTCCTCAATCAAAAGATTATAATATGTTACTTACCTACTAGACAAATGTTAAAATTATTATAATATATTGGAAAATTTGCAAATTGCAGCCATTTAAAATTAGTATTTTGCAAATTGCAGCCATTGTAAAAAAAAAATCAAATCAAATTGCAGCCCAAAAGTTCTTATAAATTATAAATTGCAGCCCAATTCAATTTTTTCAACGGTTTACGTGCTGAAAAATATTTGGTTAAGGTTTTATGTCAGCAAAAAATAGTTGCCCACAAATCGATATTTTTTTACGCAATATGAGGCACTTTTAAATTATTTTTTGCTAATTCCGAGCTCAATCCGGACCCTTAAAGACTAAAATGGCCCCTAAAACATTAACCGAATATTTTTCAACACGTAAACCAATGAAAAAGTTAAATTAGACTACAATTTACAATTTATAAGAACTTTTTGGATGCAATTTGCAATTTTTTTTTAATATGGTTGCAATTTACAAAATACAAACTTTAAATGGCTGCAATTGACAAATTTTCCTAATATGTTATATACTTGTGTCCAAATATCGTTTTTTTTTAATAACTTATACTTATTTGTATTTAATGTTATCATTGGTCACTGGAGACTACACAAAATTCAAGTGCATATAATAAAAATAATAGAGAAACTTCAAACAATAAAACTAAACCCTAAACCTCATTTGATGTGGCGGAGATGTATCCAAAAATCTCATTTACATAAAATTAGGGTAAATTAAATTATATTTGTAAATCCCAAAGTAAAAAGGTCACAAATTAAATTAATTTGGTGTTGAGAATTCTTATGAATTTTCTGTCAAATTAACGGTCTCATATTCAGATAGTTGTGTTTGTTTTTTTTTTTTTTTTATTTGATATTTAATTTAAAAAAAAGAAAATTATAATGAGTCATGGTCCAAAATAAAAACAAATTCAAAAGAAAAGATTCCTTTTACAAAAATTGATAAAAAAAATTAATGAATCATAGTCCCTAAACTTTTGTTGACTCAGAGCTAAAAGTCCCTGAACTTTTGCCTAGTTGATAATGAGATCCCTAAACTTTGTTGACTTAGAAGTTTTTCCACCTGAAATGGTGAGACAAGGGTGGTTGAGGGACTTTTTTGCCTCATTTCAAAGATTTGGGGGACCAAATATGCTACTATTGATAAAGTTGAGGGATGAATTTTTCTTAACTCATATTAATACTTACTATTTTCAAAAATATCACTTGATAAGTTTCGTAAATGTGGCATCCCCGAAGTTTGGAGTGCCAAATTAGATCCCTGAAGTCGGATGGAAAATTCTATAATCTAGCCCAAATACCCAATCCACTAATTTTATGATAAAAGTAACAAACTTGTAATGCCCCAACAAAAAATGAATAGGAAATATATATGGAAAAATTGTTTATAAATACCGATTATACTCTATCATCAAATAGTCCTGTGTCAATATCCAATTATCCATGGTAATGGTCTAATGGACTTAATGGTCTCCGCGTAGTCTATAAGTATATGTTTTCTTCATTATTTTTTGGTCTTTGTAGTATTGCTATGTTATCTGCAAATACTAAACCAAAAAAACCGTGAGGGCAGTAGCAGATCTAGAAATTTGAAAATAGAGGTTCAATTCAAATTTTTTTAACTTATATAACCCAACAAATTAGAGACGTTGATATCATTAATGTTTCAAAATTGCATAATGTTTTTACTTTCTTATTCATCTTTAGCTTGTAAGTTTGAGAAGGTTTTGCGTAGTAGGACTCACGTGAGTCCGATTTATAATGGCGGCTTCATCTACATTGTCATATGTCTCTAATGGCAAAACGACTTTCATCTGCATTGTTGTAGGTCTCTAATGGAGGCTTCCTTGTATTTCCATGGCGTCAAAGTTGCTGTCAATCCCAAATTCATCCCTTCTACACCTTTGTTGAAGAACTTAGGTTTTAATTGTTGTCCCCAACAACATCAATTCAAGGTCTGTAAATCAATGGCGATTGCGAAGAACACAAAGACGAATCATTCATTCACAGTTAGATGTTTGAAGGTGGAGGAAGAGAGACATACTCAACAAATTCTGGTCTACTTTTTATAATATTATCTAATGCCTGACCAATATAATATTATCTAATATCTAACCAATATTATCAAATTTTTGATACTTATTATCTAACTAGCATAGCACCCGTGCGATGCACGACTTACAAATCTTATTACTTATTTTCATTTCACAAAATTTTAAGATATAAAACGATTTAATGAGTAATAATGAATTTACTTACATATATAGATGCCTTAATCATGCATTTTTAACCTCTTAAAATAATGATATCTACTTTAAAGACAACTTTTTTATTCTTAAATGGAATGTAATGTTTTAAATATAATTCAACTCGGTCAATGAACTACTCATAATCAATCCCTACATTAAGTCATTTTTTTTCTTATTTCTACTTGAGTCACTGGCCACCTCATTTTAAAAATGATTAAACTCTGTCCACTAACTCAATATATACAACGCTTTTTCTGTGTGACTGGCACGACTGACACACACCAAAACATGAGTAACCCTTGACCGAGTAACCCCAAACTAAGTGAGTGACCCTTAACCGATCGAATAACTAACCCTTGACCAAGTAACCCCTGACCCACCGAGTAACCCCTGACCAAGTAATCTCGACCACAAGGTGTAGCCAACCAGATATGAAACTTTGTGAACTCAATAATGCTTGGAAAAATAATTTCTATTATAAACAACATGATCATCATTGTATTAATATTACATTTCGGATCTCACAAACACTTGAAATTTAACATGTAACTTCTAAAAATAGGAATTTTTATATTCACATATAGAATGAATATATATAGTCACATCTTTTTGTAGACATTTTATATGTTTATCACAATTTTTTGTATACGGCGTGTTGTACTGTGCGACAGGGGTTACTCGAGTTACACGGTCAGGGGTTACTCGAGTTGTCGGGGTTATTCTAGTTACTCGGTCAGGGGTTACTCGAGTTACTTCTAATCGAGTAACTCCTCAAGTAACCCCTGACCGAGTAACTCCTCAAGTAACCCCTGATTAAGAAATCCATGACCGAACCCCTCGAGTAACCCCTGACTGAGTAACCCCTCAAGTTACCCCTAACTCCTTAAATAACCCTTTAACCAAATTACTCGAGTATGTAACCCCTGATCAAACTCCTTAAATAATCCTAACCTAGTAATGCGAGTAACCCCTGACAAGTATATAATAGTTAAAAAAAATTATATGTAGACAGATATAAGAGAAGTAAAAAAAATATGCATATTACTCTTACATATCACTCGTGACGACATATACAGCATATACAACGCATTTTCTATGCGACTAGATCAGAACACCGTGTGACTGCTTGTAAAAAGAAATAGTAACGCCTATGACATCGACAAGTTAACCCCTATTTTACTAACAGATTAGAGTAGCCCCTTATTAACTTATTGGGTAACTCTTGAATAATTAACAAATAAAGTATCCCCTACAACACTCACAGTGTAACCATTATAACACTTACTAATAAGTAAGCCCTATATTTTCCTCAGAAAAAAAAAGTAAGCCCTATATCACTAATTGAGTGACCCCTATAACACTAACTGAGTAACCCTATGGTGGCTGCCAACATTGATGAATAACTAACATAATCAAACTTTGCATACATGTCGATGTAATAGTTTGACTTAGTTTTTATGTAATTAAATATAAATAAAAAATTATATTTTTTTTAATTATAAAACCTTACATCAATATCTATTTTACAATTTAAAATGATAAAATATGAATTTATTACATATATATATATATATATATATATATATATATATATATATATATATATATATATATAAGTAAAATAAATAAACTACAATCAATGTTAATATTGTAGATAGTGAAAAAAAAGTCTAACGTGTCCGTTATAATAGAAAGAATGAAGTAAAAATTAGTGTTGAGCTCTGTATTTAAAAATGAGAATTATAGTTTATAAAGAATTATATATCAATCAACTTTTTTACAATCTTTAGATGTTATGCATGAGTGTGTTGTGACTTTAGTTGTCGAATAAATGGTTTGTTAATAGGTTTAGCAAATGTTTAAAAATTTGTTATAATAATTCAGAGATTTCGCGTTTATGCGTTCTGTAACAAAATATTATAGCAAATGAATTGTATATTGCATGTATAGTTTTTTAAAAAAATTAAGTATGATATACCTAAAATCATATGCTAAAAAATTAGTAAAGTCGTTATATATAATTGTATCACAATTTACATTTTTTTTTTTAGAGAAAACACAATCTACATATTTATAAGCTATTTACGAATCACAACATGTTAACATGCAATATAAAATTAGTGTTGAGCTCTGTATTTGAAAATGAGAATTATAGTTTATAAAGAATTATATATCAATCAACTTTTTTACAATCTGTAAATGTTATGCATGAGTGTTGTTGATCTTAAGTTTTGATGATGACTCAAGGAACCTAAGCAAACCATAAGGGCCTTAACTTTTGTCTATTAGCTTTGATGTACTTGACAGGTTTTATATGCAACGAAGTTCTAGAGTTAGAATGGAGCATGGAACAAGTCTAAAGGATGAGCTATGGACAAGCATACAAGACAATCAGAAGCCAAGTTCCTTTAGTGAGGAACTGAAGCTCCAGAGTCGAAGCTTCACTGTGTTTCAAAGGAGTCTATTGTATCTTTATTATTTATTTTAGGCTTCTTGTATATATGTTAAGTACATGGCAAATTGATAGAATTTAAGTGGATTTAATTTCAAGTTATAAAGATTTTATTTTCCTTGTTTTAACAAGATTTAATCTTATTTCGGAAAACTATCTTTTAAGTGAAAAATATCTTATTTATTTAAAAGATTTTCTGTTTTGATTTTATCCTAATCTTTTGGAAAATCTGACTTGGTAAAACTATTTTTAAAAGACGGCTTTTTACTTGGTCAAGAAGGTTGAGAAAATAAAGGAACCACTTCCTTTTGTGTGCTTCAGCTTGCTGCCCAAGCATCCACGAACTGCACTTCCTTATTTCATGGAAGTTGTGGTGAAGTGGGAATTAAGGCAAACGTCAGGTTTTCAACTGGTTTCCTCTTGTATAAATAGGATTAGTTTTCTGTTTTGAAAAGTACACTTGAGCATTACAATTCTTAGTTTTTCTAAAAGAGTCAAAAATCCACTTAAGTCCTTGAGTGTCTTTGTACTTAGCATTTTAGGAGTTTTTGTCTTGAGTTGTATTGGGGTAGAGTTTGGGTAAACTCTAGAGTGTGTAATTGCTTTGAGTGAAGCAAGGAGAAAGAGAGAGATTCGAGAGCTTAACTGATTGAGGGATCAGTTAAGGGGGAACTTAAGTTCATTGAGGAACTTGAGTTTAGAGTCTTAATTTGTAATAGGTTGTTTGCCCTATTATTATTAAGAGTTGAGTTTAAAATCCCTTGTGGCCGTGGTTTTTCTTCTTGATTAGGGCCAAGAAGTTTTCCACGTAAAATCTCTCTTGCACTTTAAAGTTTTTGTTTAAGTTCCTTTAAGAATTTCGCAAAAATTACCCTAGTTCCTCTACAATACAATTCACCCCCCCTCTTGTATTGTTCATTCGAGTCAACAATTGGTATCAGAGCAGGTTCCTCGAAGAAATCAGGAAACCCTGACGAGTCAAGTTCCTGGAATCAAGATGAACAATCACGAGAAACTGGAAGAAGGTTACTCTACGCAGCGTCCTCCTATGTTCAATGGGAAATTCTACACCTATTGGAAGAACAGGATGGAGATTTTTATCAAAGCCGACAACTACCAGGTTTGGAGAGTGATCGAAGTTGGTGATTTCGAAATTACCAAAACTACTGGTGAAAATGAGGTAGTACCTAAACCCATGTCTGAATTTGATAAGGAAGATTTTGAGAAAATGGAAATTAATGCACTTGCAGTTAAATTACTTCATTGTGGCCTTGGACCCCATGAACACAATCGTGTTATGGGTTGTAAAAATGCTAAAGAAATTTGGGATTTACTTCAAGTTACTCATGAAGGAACTAACGAATTGAAACGCTCTAAAATTGACCTGTTTATGTCAAAGTATGAACGGTTTGAAATGCAACCAAAAGAATCAATTCAGGAAATGTTAACTAGATTTACTAATATTATTAATGAGCTTGTTTCTCTTGGAAAGCAAATCCCTATTGATGAGCAGGTCAGAAAAGTTCTAAGAAGCCTCCCTCAAGATGAGGGATGAAGATGAACAACCTGAAGAAGAAACAACTCATTTGTGTTTGATGGCCAAACGTGATGAAAAGGCTAACAATGATGAGCTTGCTAAAGAGGTATTCCTTGATCCCAATGTGCTTAAGACTTATACTAAAGATGCTCTCATTGATTTAGTATTTGAATTGGAAGATGACTGGACTCATACTAGTATTCGTCTAGGTGAATGTCAAAGAGCTCTCAAAGTCTGCAAGGAACACAGTACGTGGATTGAAAATCAACGAACTGATGTTCAGAGTAGATTTTTTGAACTTTTTGACAAGAATCTTCTCTTAAAAGAAATGAATGAGAAACTCAAGTTTGAAAATATCATGGTTAATGTAGAACTGACTCAATATAAACTTGCTAGTGCTGAAGTGTCTCCAAGTTCCTCCTCTGAATCTTTGCCTAAATTTAATGAGGATTTTGAAAAATTAAAATATAATCTTGACGAGTTAAGAATTGAAAAGGCAAAATTGGAGAAGGAACTGGAGCTTCGAAAAGAAAGAAGCATTAGTCAGTTTGGAATTCCTAAGTGGATTGAGAATGCTCAAACCAAAAGAACTGAAGGTCTAGGATTTATACCTTCTAAGCATAAGGGCAAGAAAAAATATGTAGACCTGCCTAGTTATAAAGTATGTACCTTCTGTGGTAAGACTGGTCATCTTGTTGCTACTTGCAACAAGAAGGAACAGTCTGTTAGCAAGAATGTTAGGCAAGTTTGGGTAAAGAAATCTGATATTGCTTCAACGTCCAAGGAACCCAAGGAAACCCGGGTTCCTGAATCTAACCAATAAGCAATAAGTTCTTTTGCAGGTCCTAGTGAGGGGGAACAACACGTGGTACCTCGACAGTGGTTGTTCAAAGCATATGACAGGAGATAAATCAAAGTTTCTCTCACTAGAGGCCTATCTAGGAGGAACTGTGACTTTTGGAGACAACAAAAAGGGTGAAGTTATTGCTAAAGGAAAAGTAGGAAGGTCCAGTTCTCATTCAATAGAAAATGTACTTTTGGTTGAGGGTTTGATGCACAATTTGCTGAGCATATCACAATTTTGTGATAAAAGAAACTCTGTAAGTTTCACCTCTGATTCATGTAACATCATTAATGATAAAACAGGAAGGGTTGTTCTTGAAGGAACTAGAAAAGGGAACACATACATTGTGGATCTAAATTCTGTTCCAAGGAACAACCTTACCTGCTTGAGTGTCATTAATGATGATCCTTTATTATGGCATAAACGTTTTGGACATGCTAGCTTCTCACTCATGGATAAACTTAGAGCAAGGAACTTGGTTGTAGGGCTTCCCTCAGTCAAGTTCCTCATACAACATATATGTGATGCATGTGTGAGAGGCAAGCAAGTCAGGTCTTCTTTTAAAAGCAAAAACATGGTTATCACCACAAAGCCATTGGAGCTAATTCATATGGATTTGTGTGGTCCCATGCGTGTTCAAAGTAGAAGTGGAAAGAAATATGTTTTAGTTATTATTGATGATTTTTCTAGATTTACTTGGGTGATTTTTCTGTCTAGCAAAGATGAAACTTTTGATGAATTTGTGTCCTTTGCCAAAAGAGTACAAAAGACAAGTGGAAATAAAATTATCCACATTCGATCAGATCATGGAACTGAGTTTGAGAATTCAAGATTCGATGACTTTTGTAGAGAAAATGGCATGGATCATAACTTTTCAGCCCCAAGAACTCCTCAACAGAACGGAGTTGTTGAAAGGAAGAACAGGACTCTAGAAGACATGGCAAGAACTATGCTCATAGCAAGTGGTCTTCCAAGGAACTTCTGGGCTGAAGCTATTAATACTGCTTGTCACATTATTAACAGAGTTATGATGAGACCAATCATCAACAAGACTCCTTATGAACTGTTTAAGGGCAGGAAACCCAATATTTCTCACTTTCGAGCTTTTGGATGCAGGTGCTTTGTTCATAATAATGGGAAAAAGAACATAGGAAAATTTGATGAAAGAAGTGATGAAGCTGTGTTCCTTGGCTATGCATCAAATAGCAAAGCTTACAGAGTTTACAATAAAAATACATTATGTGTAGAAGAAAGCATTCATGTGATATTTGATGAATCCAATATGTTTATGAATGTACAGGAACAAGACAATATTGATTATGAAATTGGTATGATTAGAGACAGGGAAGAAGAGGAAGAAACCTCCAAGCAAACCAAGGAAGTAAGTGAGGAACCTGAGCAAGAACATCAAGAAAATGCTGAAGTTCCTAATCAAGAAACCCCGGAGGAACAAGATCATGGAGAATCTGGCAACGAGGAAAATGTAGAAGAAACTGAAGAAGAAGTGCCTCAAATAGGAGTTACTGCTAGAGAGTTTCAACCAAAGCCATTCAAATACCAAGGCTCTCATCTAACAGACCTTATTATAAGTGATATTGGTAGAGGAACTCAGACCAGATCACAGATGAGGAACTTCTGTGCCTTTCAAGCGTTCCTATCCATTATTGAGCCAAGAAATCATGAAGAAGCACTAAAGGATGCTGACTGGATAATTGCCATGCAAGATGAACTCAATGAGTTTGAGAGGAACAAGGTCTGGCATCTCGAAGAGAAACCTAAACACAAAAAGGTTATAGGGCTCAAATGGGTATTCAGGAACAAGCTGGATGAATATGGAACAATTGTAAGAAACAAGGCAAGACTTGTTGTGAAAGGCTATAATCAGCAAGAAGGTATTGACTTTGAAGAAACTTTTGCTCCTGTTGCTAGATTAGAAGCTATTAGAATGTTAATTGCTTTTGCCTCTTTTATGGGTTTTAAACTATATCAAATGGATGTTAAGTGTGCTTTCTTAAATGGCTTTCTTGAAGAAGAGGTGTTCGCGGAACAACCTCCAGGTTTTGAAAATCCCCAATTTCCTAATCATGTCTTTAAGCTTGATAAAGCTCTTTATGGGCTGAAACAAGCACCTAGAGCTTGGTATGAAAGGCTCTCTAAGTTCCTTCTTCAAAATGATTTTAAAAGAGGTAAAGTAGATAAAACTTTGTTCTTAAAATCTGAAGGAACTGATTTACTAGTTGTTCAAATATATGTTGATGATATTGTTTTTGGAGCAACTAACGAAAATTTGTGCAAGTACTTTGCTGAACTAATGAGTGGTGAATTTGAGATGAGCATGATGGGGGAACTCAACTTCTTTCTTGGACTACAAATCAAACAAACAGAAAGAGGTATTGCAATTCACCAACAAAAGTATGTCAAGGAACTACTGAAGAAATATAACCTTGACCAAGCAAAGACCAACCATACACCAATGGGAACAGGCACAAGATTAGATGAAGATCTACAAGGAACTAGTGTAGATCAAACCAAATACAGAGGTATGATTGGATCCCTTTTATACTTAACTGCTAGTAGACCTGATATTGCATTTAGTGTTGTCTTATGTGCAAGGTTTCAATCTAATCCTAAGGAGTCACATCTTACAGCAGTAAAAAGGATCCTACGATATCTCAAAGGAACTGACCATCTTTGTCTCTTCTATCCTAGAAGCGATACTTTTGATTTAAAAGGTTTTGCAGATGCTGACTATGCAGGAGATTTGGTGAATAGGAAGAGTACTTCAGGAATGGTTCAGTTTCTCGGGCCATGCCTAGTTTCTTGGGGATCCAAGAAACAGAACACAGTGGCATTGTCAACTGCTGAAGCTGAATATGTGGCAGCTGCAGCCTGTTGTTCTCAAGTACTTTGGATAAAACAACAACTAAGAGATTATGGTATGAAATATAATTGCATTCCTATCTATTGTGATAATACTAGTGCCATATGCATTTCAAAAGATCCAGTTCATCATTCTCGTGTGAAACATATTCACATAAGGCATCATTTCCTTAAGGATAATGTGGAAAAAGGCTTAATTAAGTTAGATTTTTGTGAAACTGAAAATCAAATTGCTGACATTCTTACTAAGCCTTTGAGTAGGGACAAATTTGAAAAGATGCGCATGGAACTTGGTATGATACAATTGAGTTAAGAAGACCTCAAGTTCCCCCAAGGTATAAGTCAGTCATGCATGCATTATATGTATCTTACACAATATATATATGTGAAAACATAGTCCTACGCATTAGAGTGTATGGAAATGCATATGGGATTGTGGCTGTATGTGAAGAAATCAAATTGCATTAGGCATGTCTGTGTTATTACAAACTATGTTGATTTGTTCCTAGTTCCTCCGAAATAATCTATAAGATTTTGTTCTATCTTTTGAGAATTAATTAACAAATCAGTTGATTAATTTTATCTCTTAAAATCTTATCTTTTATTTTGAATTATTCCTCATTGCTTATCTTTTTAAATTCAAATTCATCTCTCAAAAATTGTTGATTAAATACCCGTGACTGTTTGCATTCAATTCAAAGTTTCTGATAATTTACCAAGACCTCTCATGTCAAATCACATTAATTCTTTAAACAGACCAAGTTAAAAGTAACCTCTCTATCCTTCATCAAACGACACCTGCACTATTCAATTAACCTTCCACATTCTTCCACCGACCCTTTTATCCCTTAAAATTCCACCCCTATAAAATGACACCAAACCCTACACACTGTTCCTCACCTCCTCACTCTGTAAAATACACCCTACTTTTTACCGATTCAGCGAATTCACCCATGGATGTTTCACCAAAACCTCAAGTTACCCCTCAAAAAGATTCACCCATGGATATCGAGCAAGAGAATCAAACAAAACCCTCTGTTGAGAAACCAAAGAACTTGCCTGCTGAGTCAAAGAAACGAAAGCTGGAGGAACTTGAGGATCAGGGCTGGGAGGAATTAGGAGAAAGAATTCAGTTGGAAAAGTCTCCATTTCAAAAGAAAGTCGAAGCAAGCTCTGAACGCTTCATTCATGGTTTCTGCATCAACTTGCCATGGTGTGAAGTAAGTAAGTATTCTGAATTACTTGAAATCTTAGAGGCTCAAAATTGGGTGCAACTGTTTAGTGAAAGTTACAATAATGTGCTTGCTCATGCTCCTTTGAAAGAATTCTGTGCAAATTTTAAGAATTATGATGGTGTTTGTGTATCAAGAGTTAAAAATAAGAAAATTAGTTTTGATGCTGATTATTTATATGCTATCTTTGGAACTCCAAATGAGGGGTTTGATGAATATTTTAAAGGAGCTACTGATAAAACTGTAGGTGATGTTCCCATAAAAGATATTGTGGAATCAATTGGTGGAAAGGTGTCTAAAGTTCAAACTTATCATAATCTGTTCTCTCCCATTCAAAAACTGTTGTTTATCTTTGTGCATTTAGCCATTGTTCCAAGAACTCAGCACAGGCATGAGGCTAACCACCTTGATGCTATGCTGATGTACTGCCTTGAAAACAAAATCCAAATCAATTTCCCTTCCATCATGATAAAACACCTCACCCACTGTCTTGCAAACCATTTGAAGGTTGGATATGCAAATCTGATCATTACTCTCATTGAGAGGTTTGGTATTTCTGTGGAGAACCGTGAACATATCAAACTACAAACCAATCATTTTGTTCAACCCAAAACCCTTGAAAGTAGAAACTTGCATGTTGTTGATGGTATTACCCAATTCCTTCCTAAACAAACTCCTAAGGCTAAGGAAGGAGTTAAGGTTCTGACTGAGGAAGAGGAGTTGGACAAATGGCTGGAAGAAGAGGAAAGTGAGGGAGAGGAAGAAAATAAGGAAAAAGAAGAAAGTTCTGAACAGAAGGGCAGGAAAGGTAATGCCTCTGGTGGTAGGAAAAGGAAGAGCATTAGGTTGGCTGTTAAGCCAAAAGCAAAAGCTGAGGCTCCAGCTGCTTTTGTGGATCTCAGTGAAGAGAAAGCATTTGTTCAGGGGGAACAGGGCATGTTTATGCAGGAATCTATCAATCGTTCTGCTCCAGTAAGTGCAAATACAGGACTTGCTGCCCTTGGTTATGTGAGTTCCACCTTGGAACTGAAGGCACTCAAGGATGTTGTCAAGCTGTTGTCTGATGCTCAACCAACTCTGCTCCTGAGGATTGGAGCTCTTGAGAAGCTAGTAGGAGACCTGGTGCATGCTTCTAAGGAACTCACCTCAGCTATGAAGGAAAGAACTTCAATTCTCTCTCAAGGCCAAGCTGAGTTGTTGAAGAAGCTGGAAGAGATTGTTGTTGAAGAAGAAGTTGCTGAGGAATCAGAAGAAGAGAACAAGACCCCAGCCCCTACTGCCTAATCCTATTTTCTGCCTATCTCATATATCAAACTATCTTTTGATCTTGGTCTGTATTAAACTTGGTTTATTTTGCTTCTTTTGGTATGTAAACAATTAAACAGGGTATTTGTTTTTTTTTTTTTTATGTTCTGGAGGAACATCAGTTTGTTTATATGGATGTTGCTTGCTTGCTTTATGACTATTTGCATACTATTTCTGCCTATATGTGCTTTGCTCTATGCTTTGGACACAAACCATTAAAATGGTGCTGTGTTTAGATATGTGTCTTTGTGTGCATTAATTTTGATGAACGCCAAAAGGGGGAAAGAAGGCAAAACTCAATTGTTGACAAGCTCTCCATCCATCTAAAAATAGAAGGTATAACTTTCATTCAGTTCATTCAACTTTCATTTAGTTCCTTGTTTAACTTTAGCTAGTTCATTTTTGTTTTTAGTTTTTTCTTTGATTGTTCTTTAATTTTATTGTATGAGTTTGCTTAGGTTCGTCATTCATCAAAAAGGGGGAATATTGTTGATCTTAAGTTTTGATGATGACTCAAGGAACCTAAGCAAACCATAAGGGCCTTAACTTTTGTCTATTAGCTTTGATGTACTTGACAGGTTTTATATGCAACGAAGTTCTAGAGTTAGAATGGAGCATGGAACAAATCTAAAGGATGAGCTATGGACAAGCATACAAGACAATCAGAAGCCAAGTTCCTTTAGTGAGGAACTGAAGCTCCAGAGTCGAAGCTTCACTGTGTTTCAAAGGAGTCTATTGTATCTTTATTATTTATTTTAGGCTTCTTGTATATATGTTAAGTACATGGCAAATTGATAGAATTTAAGTGGATTTAATTTCAAGTTATAAAGATTTTATTTTCCTTGTTTTAACAAGATTTAATCTTATTTCGGAAAACTATCTTTTAAGTGAAAAATATCTTATTTATTTAAAAGATTTTCTGTTTTGATTTTATCCTAATATTTTGGAAAATCTGACTTGGTAAAACTATTTTTAAAAGACGGCTTTTTACTTGGTCAAGAAGGTTGAGAAAATAAAGGAACCACTTCCTTTTGTGTGCTTCAGATTGCTGCCCAAGCATCCACGAACTGCACTTCCTTATTTCATGGAAGTTGTGGTGAAGTGGGAATTAAGGCAAACATCAGGTTTTCAACTGGTTTCCTCTTGTATAAATAGGATTAGTTTTCTGTTTTGAAAAGTACACTTGAGCATTACAATTCTTAGTTTTTCTAAAAGAGTCAAAAATCCACTTAAGTCCTTGAGTGTCTTTGTACTTAGCATCTTAGGAGTTTTTGTCTTGAGTTGTATTGGGGTAGAGTTTGGGTAAACTCTAGAGTGTGTAATTGCTTTGAGTGAAGCAAGGAGAAAGAGAGAGATTCGAGAGCTTAACTGATTGAGGGATCAGTTAAGGGGGAACTTAAGTTCATTGAGGAACTTGAGTTTAGAGTCTTAATTTGTAATAGGTTGTTTTCCCTATTATTATTAAGAGTTGAGTTTAAAATCCCTTGTGGTCGTGGTTTTTCTTCTTGATTAGGGCCAAGAAGTTTTCCACGTAAAATCTCTCTTGCACTTTAAAGTTTTTGTTTAAGTTCCTTTAATTTCGCAAAAATTACCCTAGTTCCTCTACAATACAATTCACCCCCCCTCTTGTATTGTTCATTCGAGTCAACAAGTGTGTTGTGACTTTAGTTGTCGAATAAATGGTTTGTTAATAGGTTTAGCAAATGTTTAAAAATTTGTTATAATAATTCAGAGATTTCGCGTTTATGCGTTCTGTAACAAAATATTATAGCAAATGAATTGTATATTGCTTGTATAGTTTTTTAAGAAAATTAAGTATGGTATACCTAAAATCATATGCTAAAAAATTATTAAAGTCGTTATATATAATTGTATCACAATTTACATTTATTTTTTTGTAGAGAAAACACAATCTACATATTTATAAGCTATTTACGATTCACAACATGTCTACATTATTCCTATGGCTACTAACACCATTCCTAATGATGTTGAAGCTAATTGTGATATGTTGTCAACCTCGCTAATTTAAACAATTAGTATATTTGAGTGATAATATACATTTAATATATAATCAATTATATCTTTTACTAATCTGTAATATAAACTTGACTTAAATATAAAAGATATGGATGGAGGAGGCCAAGGTGAGATTCATGAAGAAACTTGAAAAGGTCATATCCCACCAGTATAGTCTCAAGTTGAATTTTTTAGGATAAATAATTAGTTGAATTGAGTTTGATAATATTAGTGAGGTTGACAACAGAGCACAATTAGCTTCAACATCATTAGGAATGGTGTTAGTAGTCATAGGAATAATGTGGGGAGGAAAAAAAAAATTAGGTTGAAGGAATAATTAACTTGTTTTAATATAGTTGTACGTGTGCTAATAAGGAAACCTAAAATATAATGTACATAGTACAAAATAACAAAATATACTCTCCTTGAATTAAGCAATCTAAAGTAAAATGATATAGACTAAATATATGCTGAAAATCCATTAATAATATTAATTGAGAAACAATATTAAGAAAGTCAATATATTATCTCGGAGTATCTTTAATAATAGGATCTTTAACAATTATACATTTTACCCAAAAATAAATATAAATAAAAATTAAAAACCTAAAGCAGGGACACGTGGCAGCCAAGGACATGGGCGTAGAATAGGGAGTGCAAAGTGCCCCCTAGCACAGGGCCCCGATTATTAGAGGGCCTACTTTTTTTTTTCAATTCTTATTTAATTTTTTTTAATACTACAACTCTCAATAGCCTCCTTATTTGTAATGCAGAACATATTCCTTCTATTAATCCAAGCTCCCATATTAATTTCTAACACTTTTCATATTCTTCTATCAATTGAAATTAGTATTTTTCACAATTACATCAATTTCATTCCATGAAATTATAATGTATATTTCTACATTCCAGAATTTTCGACGTAAAAAAGTTAATTTCAAACAAATTAAAAATAAACGATTCGTATTCCGTAACAACGACAAAGCATTTAAGCAATTAATTTTAATTTTTCATAATTATTCTTATCAAGCTGCTAAATATCTTCCCAATATATAATGATTATCTAATTGTGTATGGACTAAATAATGGGTTAAAAATTAAAATTTTGTCTGTTTTTAAATTATTAAGGGCCCATTTTTTCATTTTAGAACAGGGCCCCCAAAATTATTGCAACGGCCCTGGCCAAGGAACTAGTGCACCCTGTTTTGGTATAGTATATAGATAGATAGATACCTAACCAATATTATCTAATTTCTGCCACTTATTATCTAATTTCTTATACTTATTATCTAATATCTGACCATTATTATCTAATTTCTTACACTTATAATCTAATATCTGATATTTATAATCTAATACCCGACCATTATTATCTAATTTCTGACAATTAATTTTATTTTTTTCTGTTTGTATGATTGGACTCACGTGAGTCCGTTCTACACAATACTTTTCCTGTAAGTTTACATACATCTTTTGTTCCTTTAACATTGCAACATGGGGGTAGTAATCACTCTTTTCAATACACAATTTTAACCTTTAAAAAAAACTTTAATTATGAGTATGTAACAGTAACAATAATTATAATAACCCCAAGTAGTTATTATAGAATTAGTGTCAAAAGTGCAAACGTTGTAATATTTTAAATCCAAAAATAATATATTATTTGCAATTTTTTTATGGAGAAATGCATAATTTATCTATCTTTTAGGAAATCAACTTTTTAGAATGGGAGAACAAAAACTAAAATATGAGATGGATTTTTTAACACGCCTTAAATTTCATAATTCTATTGCAAAAATAAAGGGGATGCAAGTGCTCCCCTTGGTGGTCATATAGATCTGCCAATGCGTGAGGCCGGATTAAGGTCTGGTGAGGGTCCTTCCCTTACCTTTAAAAAAATTAAAAAAAAAAAAACATACTTCGGGCCTGTTCTCATACGTTGAAATTTAGTCCAGTTCAGTTCAGCTCCTAATTTCCTTCTCTTATAAAATATTCATTTCAGTTCAGTTCAATTAAGTTAAGTTTAGTTCAGTTCAGCTTAGTTCAATTCAATTCAGTTTAGTTCAGCTAAGTTCAGTCAATGAGAACAGACCCTTCGTATATAAAAACATCGCATTAAGCAGGTTAAAACGTACTTCGTACTATTGAGGTAATTGTATTGAAATAGTACATGAACACTAGTGCAGTGAAGTTTTATTTAGTTATACTAGCTAGTAGCTAGTAATTAAGATTTAAGACAGCAATAGGATTAATTAGATTAGATCAGATCAGATGAGATCAACCCCAGAGTACATTGACTTCAATGGAGCCATACTTTCCGGTAATGGTCTTCTTATCACTTTCACCGGAAGCCTTGACTAGAAAGACGGCTTTTCCGTTTGCAATTTCATCGTCGGGAGAAACAGAATCATAGTCCATCAAGTAAGCTTCAATCTCCATTTCCTTGGTTTCTTCAGGCACACTGACATCAGACCGAATCAAGGGAATGAATTCACCAGGCCTTACTTCAATACGCTGGCTTTGCTTCTTATCAAAAAGCAAAATTTGACTGCTGATACCAAATCGACCATTTATATATCCGTAAACGTCTGCAGGATCTTCTCCATCTCCGTTGATCAGCTTAACACTCAATGTAGTTTGGACATTGTCATTGAACATCACCTTCGCTGCTGCATATTCTTGAATGCTGGCCATCTTTTCAGCTTTATTCTCCTGCAAATTAAGCCACAATAAATAACCAAGCATATGAATTAAAATGATAATAAAGTATTTTTACGAAAATTTTCAATAGTCGTTTGAAATATGATTACCATAATGTTTTAATGATTATGTAGTTCATAATTGACTTTTATTTTATTTTTATTTATTTTTTTTGCAAATTAAGCCACAATAAAATAGTATTATCAACAATTTTTTTTATTTACCAAATATATCAGTTAAAACAAACATTTTAAAAAAACGGATATACAATAAAATATTATACATCTGCTATGTAATGAATGAAAGTTACTCCGTATATAAAAGTTATTTATGTTTTACTGATAAAACTTACCCCCAAAAAAATCTAAAAGTTATCCTAATTAAATTCAATAGAAGTTACCTAAATATATAGTAATATTACTGCACATCGGATATATACAAAAAAATTTTATGTACTGTAATTAAAATGATGATAAAGTATTTTTAAAGTTACATATATACTTCGTATATGTTAGTGACAAATATCAATTAAGATGGATGAAATGAAAAACGAAGCTAAACTAACTAATTATTATAGACACTTACCTTAAAAGAAGTATCACCCTCTTGTATATATTTAACCTGAGCTGTGTGACTTGCAAATTACAATGCCATACTTGCCCACCATTATATAGTAGGAGATCAAGAAATATTCGTTTTTTTTTTAATTTTTTAATTATATAGTTGTGTGGGACACTTCATATTTTATTCTTTGCGATAGATAGATTGGAGCTTATCATCATTATTCCATCAATAAGTTTTAAACAAAAATTTATTCTAGGAAAAATGGAATCTAAAAATTCAACATTTGGCCGGTCTGACAATAAAAATCCAACCTTCGTTTAATCTCACAAAAATCCAACCTTTGCCCCCTACCTTCTTTGACAGATCCATTACTTGTTGATGACCGGTTTTTGTAAGTTACATGTCACGTGTCAGCTATTAATTGGTTAATTATTTTTTTAATTATTTAAAAAAAAATTAAAAGAAAAAAAAAAAAAAACAGAGAACCCCCATCCCCACCGTACCCTGCCACCACTACCACCTTAGAGTGGTCGGTTTTTGAAGGGGAGGGGGTAGGGTGGTCGGATTTTGAAGGGGAGGGGGTTAGGGTGGTCGGATTTTGAAGGGGAGGGGGTTAGGGTGGTCGGTTTTTGAAGGGGAGGGGGTTAGGGTGGTCGGTTTTTGAAGGGGAGGGGATAGGGTGGTCGGATTTTGAAGGGGAGGGGGTTAGGGTGGTCGGTTTTTGAAGGGGAGGGGGTTAGGTGGTCGGTTTTTGAAGGGGAGGGGGTTAGGGTGGTCGGATTTTGAAGGGGAGGGGGTTAGGTGGTCGGTTTTTGAAGGGGAGGGGGTTAGGTGGTCGGTTTTTGAAGGGAAGGGGATTAGGGTGGTCGGATTTTGAAGGGGAGGGGGTTAGGGTGGTCGGTTTTTGAAGGGGAGAGGGTTAGGTGGTCGGTTTTTGAAGGGGAGGGGGTTGGGTGGTCTTGGTTGGGTGGTTTTGGGTCGGTGACTGGAAAAGATGGAGGGGAAGGAAAGAGAAAAGAAGGAGGAAGGAGGAAGGAGGAAGGAGGAAGGAGAAAGAAAAAAAAGGAAAAAAAAAGGAAAAAAAAAGGAAAAAAAAAAAATTTAACCTGTTTAACAGGTTCAAGGTCAAATGGATCTGTCAAAAAAGGTGGGGGGCAAAGGTTGGATTTTTGTGAGATTAAACGAAGGTTGGATTTTTATTGTCAGACCGGCCAAAGGTTGGATTTTTAGATTCCGTTTTTCCTTTATTCTATGCTCTTTCGAATGAATTTTAAAGTAGTCTCATAACACGTTTTGTTCTGCAAATATTTTATTTTACTTGGAACATTAAGGTTAGTTTAATGAGTTAAGATACTTCATCTGTTCTTTTTTACTTGACCTGTTTCTTTTATCACGTTTGCCAATGCAAAATTTTAACGATCAATAAATTTAATTCTTCATAAGTAAAAATTATAAAAGTTGTATATTACGATAGTACTTATTGAGACGAATTAAAAAAGATATCATATGAATATAGTTTTCCTTACATATCATTCACAAAAGACGGCCAAAGGAGAGATGGTGAATAGTGTAAAAGTCAAAGCGGGTCAAGTAAAAAAAACAGAGGAAGTATGATATAGGTACCCAACTTTCAACAAATTAAGGAAGTGGGTACTCAACTTTTTTTTCTAATCATATGGGTACTATAACTAACACTGTTAATTACCTGCTATTAAATTTGAATCAAGGAAAAAAATAATTCATTAAATGCATCCTATTACAACCAAAAGAGAAAAAAAAAAATAATGTCCAAAAAGTTGCAGCATGTAGTGCTCTGTTTCTCTTTTCTTGTTCCTTTCAATTTAGCTCCTCATATAGCTCCAATCGAAAAGCAAGCAAAAGTGCCCAAAAAATCTGAATAAAAGAATTAAAACATTAATTCAAATTTCCAACCAGTGAATAAAATGGATAAATAAATCTAGCTCTCATACCATTGTTATACACTTCATTTCTGGAAAATATGAGCTCAACCCAACACTTTATTTCTTGAAAATATGATCTCCAGTTCTCCACTCTTGTTCCTAGCCATATCCTTCCAATTTCTGTTTTTAAAAAACAAATTATTAATTGTGAAAAGATTTATAGATTAATGAAACAAATACATACTTCAACTTGAATGACAAACCTGCAATGCTTGTTGGGTTATAAATCTTATGTCAGGGTGATCATTACTGTTTGGAAGTAAACTAGATGTATTGCTCAGTTGGGAGGGAGGAAAAGAAACATTGTTATGCGTTGTTCTCGTTGATTGCAAGGTTAGCTCACCGTGATAATCAGTATAATAAGATGTTCTCCTAGGTTGTTGAATCAGCTTAAAAAGAAGGGGAAAAAGAATAAATTACTTTAATAAAGCTATCCTAATAATATGTAAATATCAACAACATTTAGAATATAAGAGATGAATAAAACTTACAGAAGCAGTGTGTTGATGTCCATTAGGATAGGTGTATACCCCAATACCCCTTGTATGCAATGGTGTAGGAGTTGTGACATTACCTTTTGGTAGTTTTGCAGACTGTTTTCTTTTCTTAGTCTGGGGGTTGCTTTTGAGGTTGAGTAAGATCATTAGAATTAATTGAAGAACCCACATTTGAAGTCGAAGTGAGCTTGCAACCCTTTTTGTTATGTCCTTGACCACCACAATGACTACACGTCATCTGTATACCCGTTTTCTTCATCTTCCCACTTGTTATCACCTCCCCAACTTGTTTTTTCCTTTTTGTTGCTGGTCTATTTTTGGGCTTCTTAAAAGGAGGAGCCAAGATATTCTGATTATTTGATGATGGCCATTCATGAGGACCATTTAAAGGCTCCATTGGGAAATCATAAGCCTTTAAATAAGTTTCCTTTCTGAACCAAGGGGCAACATAGTGCTCGGGTTGCTATTTTGCACTCCAAATAACAGCTACTGCATGGTTGCACGGTACACCGCTGATTTGCCATGCATTACATGAGCAAGTCCTCTCTAATAAATTAACCACAAACCTAGTTTGAGTTATCCCTTCCCTTACACCGTATGTGAACCTTCCATCCCAAAATGCACACCACCCTCTTGCATTGATCTTAGACATTTCTAGCTTTTGTTGAATCCTAGGACACAACAAATTATCCTTCTTAGCAATAAAATCTCTATTTTTATGAAGTCTTTCCATGAGACTTTCTCTAATATCCTCAAGCATAGTTATGATAGGTTTATGCCTTGAATTTAAGATGTAAGCATTAAAAACCTCACTCATATTATTATCAATGTTGTCACAACTAGATTGTGATGTATAAAAAGCCCTACACCATTTTTGGTAGTTCCTATGCAATAAGTCATTGGCTGCTGCTTGTGAAATGATTTTTAATTCTTCAATTTTGGCATTGAAAGCATTTTCTGTAGTGCATTTTGCTATCGCCCAAAACCATCTTCTGTATTCTTGACCTCCACCACATTTATCTCTGAAGTTGCAATACACATGTCGCGCACAACACCTAACCTCGGCCATTGGCCATACCTCACTAACAGCCTTGATTAAGCCTTTTTGTTGATCTGACATAATGGTGTAACCAGCCCCATCCACTGCACCTAAGTCTTGAGCAAGTAAATCCATGAACCAAGACCAACTATCACCACTTTCTACTTCAACAACAACCCATGCTATTGGAAACATTTGATTGTTCCCATCCTTTCCCACCGCAACAAGTAATTGGCCTCCAAATGGACCTTTCAAGAAGCAGCCATCAAGTGATATAAAGGGTCTACAACCAGCTAAGAACCCTTTTCTCAATGCGTCAAAAGAAACATACATTCTCTCAAAGACCCCTCCATTCAACTTAAAAACAACCGAATTAGTACGGTTAGCTTTTAATATTTCTAATGCTTACCTATTCAATAACCCAAATTGCTCCCTATATTCACCAAGGATCAATGATTGACCTACTCTTCTTGCTCTAACAGCTAACCACATTGACACTTTAATACCCCAATCATGCCAAATAGTGTCTATAATTTCTCGTAATTTCATATATGGGTTAATCTTAAACTTTTTCATGTAATGATTAGCCACCCAAACAGAAGAGATTTTTCTCACTTTGGATGTCCTACCACATGTGTGATTAGGAACATGAGTTTTGACTTAGAATGTGTCCTCTTTTTCCCTGCCCAAGACGCCCAAATTCTCCACGGACAACCTTACATGTAGCATGTAGCTTCTGCTTTACATGTAGCATGCATTCTATTCTTGTCATTCCTTTTAAATTTCACATCTCTCCCATGGTGGACACAATAATATGTGATTGCTTGCTTAAATTGAGTAGCATTATCAAACTCCTGACCTACATAAAATGCAGTCTCTTGTGGTATTGTACCAGCCTTGTAGCTATTGTTATTCGGTCTAGCAGGCTTCTATTTTGGTGCACTAACCAAATAACCATGGTCCTCCTCATCACTAGAATCCCCAGGGCTTTCTAACTCACTTCAGTAGTCATAGTCACTATCCATTTCTATAGCTTGCACACCTTTACTCTCGGAAACTCTATTCAATTGTGCCAATTCTTCTTGAAGCTCCCTCTCATTTTTTTTCATCTTCCTTTATTTTTTCTCTAGCTGTCACAATCTCCTCATCATCCATATCACTACCTTGCTCATCATAATCTATTCCATCATCACAAAGATTGACTACCCCCATCTCAAATACATCACCAATTGGTGACTCTTGAATTGCATAATCACCCCTTTCATACATAGTATCATCGTCACCAGTTAACATACTAAAAAATGATCTCGTTTCTCCAATCAAATTAATCTCTTTGTTAAGATCATATTCTAATTGAGTCTCATGTGTGGCTGCAACATCATGTTCACAATATATATGAACCAATCCATATTCAAGAACAAGACTTACAAAACGAGCAAAAGAAGTGTTGTCGTACCCCAAAAATATTATCCCATCTTTCATAGTTCTCCTTGGGTCTAAAAAATGCAGCTTTATGACATTATTATACCCCAAACTTGCTATAACAGATCTAACATATGATGTGTCCGTATTATTAGGTAGATCCTGACACATATTAATCAAACCACCTTCATATGTTAACCCACTCTCCCCTTCACGCCATGATCCTCCATGGTGTATAACAATACAAGGTTTAGGGTCTAGTAATTGTGTATCATGTAAATTAAAACAATTGTATTAATACTTCACATACATGAAAGAACACTGACTAAGGCAAATAACAATTCTTTTTTTACTAACATGCAATATAAGTACTAATGCAATCTAGCGTGAATCAAAACATTCCAAGTGTAACAACTAACAAGCAGCAATGGACATGAATAAAAATAGAGTGATTAAAACAGGGAAAACTAGAAAATGTAACCCAAACCCAATTTTCATCAACCAATTCAAATCCTATACGATACATGTAATTCAAGTGATATATTCAGATGTAGACATTAAACAAAAAAACCTAATTGAATATCATAATTCAATATAACATCCAATAAATCCCTAAAACCCTTCCTAAAGAAAGTACGTAATTGAAGTGTAAATTTGATAGGAAATTCTCAAATAAATTAAGATACTCACATGTTGGCTGCGGACATTCATCCTTGCCACTTGATTTGCAGGATCTTCAATCCCCTTTTTTCCAATTCCCAATTTGTCGTACAAGCTTTGCAAGAAGTTTTATTGCTTCTTTTTTATTTTATTATTTTCGTTTTAAGAGTAGTAGTTATCGGAAGGGGTTTTTTAAGTGCCAAGTCATAATATTTCTCGTGTGTCGTTTCCACTCTTCTTAACTAATTAGATTTTTTTTTTTTTTGATAAAACTTAACTAATTAGATAGTAAATTATTTTTTTTAATCTTTTAACGGTACACAAACGACGTTAAACAACATTACCCATATAATTAGAAAAAAAAAGTTGAGTACCCACTACCTTAATTTGTTGAAAGTTGGGTACCTATATTATATCTTAACTAATTAACTATTGTTGTATTCAAGTATTTTTTAATGATGGAAAATGATAAACTTAGCCCTTAGGGTTATGTATAAGGAGCTAAAAAAGGAAATATTAAGGATAAATTAATTATACCGATTTGCGCGTGATTTTGTCATGAATTCCCAACTAAATTCCATTTTATGACGTATATTTAATGCTTATACATAACCATAAGGACTATGTATATCACTAGATTAGGTCCCGTGCCATGCATGGTTATTTCACTAAATTTAATCAATAAAAGAAAAAAAATTGTATTTAAAAAATAGCATAGATAAAATACAAATATAACAAATATATTATCTTTTTATTTTGCGTATATAATGAAAAGAAACATGAAATATAACGAAAGGGTCAGTTAGACAAATGAGTATATTAAAACTACATCTATGTACATGTTAGAACATATGAGTGTTTTAAAAATTCAATGATAATGTGGGGAATATTTCAAGCATCCCACACTTGAGCCCCACTGTGATCATACACTTAATCATGGTGGCGTCCAAAGGGAAGGAAACTAGAGTAAAAAAAAGTCGCCAACAAGTTTTAGGGACTTGTAAACCGTTCACAGGGTGAAGGTTACACCCCTTCACGATCCATGAGATCGATAACTCCATAGTGGTCTGGAACCATGGATGACTGGATATTCGGAGATGAATGTACAAATCCAGCCTAAAAGAGATTCAACCTGCCCTAAAAATAGGTCTCTACTTTATTCTTCTCATATTCATGTGCGCTTTTTGACTAACATACAATCAATAGATTAATCCTACACCTGTTTAATCTATGTTGGTTGAATATTAATGCCCAAGCAAATCTATTATTGGCGATCACTTGAATTATAATCATATTAACCTAAGCAAGATCATTAATTATCTTATTAAGCGTGATTACAAGTACAAATTCCTTTTAAACATGCATAAAAGGCGTGATCAAGCAATCACAATAATAATATATCAAGCATCAATAATCATCATAATAATCTCAATAAAGCACAATAACATTAGCAAGATCCTGGCATGATACTAACAAGATTAATAACAAACACTAGCATGTCACTAAACATTAAAAATCAAAGTTTTAGTCCTAACATGATAATAACATGATATTAAAAAGAATATGAAGCAACCTAAACATGATATTAGAAACATATATACATGATATTAGAAATATCAGTTAATACCCTAAACATGATACTAGGAATCATAAAGACATCCTAACATGATACAACATAGTAGGAATTAATATAATATAAACATGTTTTCAAAAGATATAGCAATTAAAACAACTTACTTGGATCCCTCGTATCTCTTTCTAATAACAAAATACACGCGTTAGTAACTTCAAGGAAAATAATAAACAAACAATTAAATTAAATAATTTAAATGGAGATTTGGAACCAAACCCTCAGAAATTATCAACCTTTCACGTCTAGGGCGAAGGCAACTTCGAACTTGACTAGGTGTCTAGAACTAATGTATGCGGAATTTTGTTTGAGGGAAGGTTTAGAAAAGAATAGAGAGAGTACGTATGCTTCTAGCTTTAGATGAGAAAGATTAGATGATTGTGAATGAATAAAAATAGGGAGATACGACCCCTATTTATAGAAAAATAATCCGAAAATCGATCGAAAACAAATCAAGTCCCATTCAGAATTAAAGACCTATTGTCACGAATGACAAAAGTTAGCGCCAGACGACATGCACTAGCGCCAAGCGACAACTATTATCACCAGGCGACAGGCTTATCGTCTTGCGCTAAGTCAGAAACAAAACGCGCTTTGCACGCGGAATCCTCTTCTTAACATGATTAAGTAGCAAAATCCGCGTTCATCAAATTAAAATCGGGTTTATCATAAAACACTTATTTTATTCCAAATGAAACTCTTTAAAATATAATTATCAATCCTAATTCCGCGGACAGCAGCAGCAGCACACGCATCGGGGTGGTGCACTGCTGCGCTACCCCCTTGACTGACCCGTGCCCAGCCCACCCTCCCTCCTGGACCACCACCGGCGCGGCAGTCGTCGTGGCTGCGCCACCCAGCCGCGGCTGCCGCACCTTAATACCCCTTTTTTTATTATTTAAAACAAAACACTTTTATTAAAATTAAAATTAATGTGGTCCATCCAATTTTAAAATTAAATCATATTCAATTTTAAAATTAGGGTTCTTCATGAATTTAATCCCAATTCAATTTAACTTTTAAATTAAATAGGTTGATCATGAAAAATTCATAATTTATCATGAAATCAATTAGATTAAATTCTTTAAACTTAAAATTTCGAATTAAATCAAAATAAAAAAAAAAACATAAATTTCACAAATTAGGGTTAATGATTTCGAAAATTTCGAAATTATTAAGGGGGGGGGGGGGGGTTCGAATTTTTGAACTTGATAGGGCAATTTTCGGATCTTTTAAGGGCTAATATGGAGCAAATTAAACACCTTTAATGATTCTATATTGTTAAATCACATTTAATATAATAATTGACCCATAATTAAATTATTCTCCCTCCTAATTAAATTAAAATTGTGGATCAACAAAGGTTTAATACTCAATATATGTAATTGCAAGAGGCTAACTGATACCACTGTAGGGGATTATAGGTACTACGCAGCGGAAATAATCATGAATCATATTCATATAGCACCTAACCAAGGATCTCATGCATAACACATAAAGAGTAAGAATTATACCTTTGAAGCGTGATTCCACTAGCAATCGAGCAAGAACAAGGGAGACAAAGAACCTCAAACGTGATTCCTCTACTTGGTCCACAGGCACAGGTTAAGACCTCCACTAATGCTAGTTAGTCGCGATCGAACTCTTCAATCGACCTTCTACGGAGAGGTATGAGCAACGAACTAGTCACGAACCACCACGAACCACCGCGAACACCACCAGGGGTGGTCGGCCGCAAGTCCAAGGGGGGGGAAGAGGGGTGCCGTGAGAGAGAGAGAGAGAGAGAGAGAGAGAGAGAGAGAGAGAGAGAGATGAGGGTATTGGGATTTGGTTGCCTTGATTCACAATTCACTGTAAGTTGATTGTGACTCTTGTCATATACAACCCTAGGCCTGGATCTTATTTATAGATCATATCCATAAATAAGAGTCCATGACCAAGCCCAATTCCTAATCCCAATCAAACTACACTAGCCCAATCCTATTCATGATTAGTTAAATACTCATAAGGCCCAATAATGGGCCTCTTACTTGCTTAACCCAATACCTTTGTGTGTGACCTCATAGGATCCATTCTAGCGGGCTTTGGGCTATTTTACTAGCCCAAAGATCATATCTCATAGTTTAGCAACAGATGATGACGCCCCAAGAGAACGAACTTATTATCTCCATAATAGTGATCCTTGATATATCTAGTAATTGTACTTATCGAAGACATAACTCCTTCACTAATAACTTTAGGAATAATAATTAATAGGCCCTCCTCTAGATCATTGGGCCGCATATAAAATTCACTTCATGCCCAATTTAGTATTTTTGTCATAACTTCCTCATTATTCACCGGAATTGGGCTTATAATATATCGTTTGAAAGCTCTTCTCGAGCCCGATTCAACTACACTATTATTGGACCTTTATCATGGACCAAACTAAATTGGGATGACTATTTTCATAAATAGAGCACATTTTCAAAAACACAAAGAGAGATATTTTAATAAAAATAATCGCATCACTAGACTTTCACACTTTCACTTCGTTCGATAATCAAAAATCGTGAGAGGTATTCATCAATGGGTTTAGTTTTGGGGAGACACATTAGGGTGTCTATAGAGAAATTAGTATAAAATTTTCTTTTTTATTAATCAAATAAGTATGTAGAATTGTGTGTTACACGTAATGGGAAGGAATGATAACCCAGTTTTGATATTTAGTCAATTATTTTCCTAAATTATGATACTATATATATGAAAGTATTGGAGATACAGATGAAAAGATTTTAATCAAATTATATTACATGATTAAACTCCCTTCATATTTTTATTAGGCTATTTGTATTAGAATTAGGCAAGAAACCAATTAAAGTACTAAAAAAAATCAAAATTCCCATTTAATAATAATAATAATAATAATAATAATAATAATAATAATAATAATAATAATAATAATAATAATAATAATAATAATAATAATAATAATAAATATATTATTTAATAGATTCATCATTTTAAATGAAAAAAAAAATTATGATGTATTAAAGATTTGTCATACAGAGTAATAATTATGGAAATATAGAGTAATAACTAAAAGGATTTTTTTTTTAACAGGAACTAAAAGGAATATATTTACTATAAAAGATAAGTGTAAAATATATGAAATAATATTGTGGTAGTTATAGTATACCAAACTTCTCAAAAAAGATTTTAGCAAAAAAAAAAAAGGAAGGGTTTTTTTAGGGAAAAAATTACACCGAAAATTGACACGTGTCATTCCTAGTGTCTGTTTTTGTGTTATGTTATTGATTGATTTAAATTTTAATCATAAATTATTTAAGTAAATAACAAAAGTATCATTGGTTGAATTGATATTCACATTTTCATTGTAAAAATTTATAATTTCTATTACATATTAATAAAAATAAGTATTTTCAAGAAAAAAATAATACTTTGTATATGATCGGTAATAAACGTTACGCATAATATGTCTTTTCAAAAAAAAAAAAAAAAAACTCCATATATCACAAATTATGTTAAGATTTTTATAATGTTTTTTTTTTTGGAAGGATGCATCAATTAAATCTTCTATTATACTCCATAAATAATAATAATAATAATAATAATAATAATAATAATAATAATAATAATAATAATAATAATAATAATAATAATAATAATAATAATAATAATAATAATAATAATAATAATAATAATAATAATAATTATTATTATTATTATTATTATTATTATTATTATTATTATTATCTCAAAAACAAAAAGTCATACAACCTACAATAAATTAGTGGGAAGCCGAGATACAATCTGGGCCCCTACTCCTCTAGCTATAGCAAAGCCTACCCTAGTAAAAATATGAGCTGCAGCAGGTGCTCCAATGCCTTGCGTCGTCGAGAACCTTTGAATTCGCTTAAGCAACGCAACAGCCGCCTTCTCTAATTCACCAAACGAAGAAAAGGAGAAGGGAATGAACCCATATCCAATCGCCTGACAACGAGCCTCATACTTAACCCGCTTCCGATGAGCTGCATCAGCCACAACCCGTCCAGGAATAAAGTCAGATAGCCCTGACTGTGTCAAAGGAGAAGATCCTGTCAAATCTACACAGACATCGCGACCACGTTCCCAAGAATAAAGTAACACATCAGCAGGTCTGAGGGCCTCGTCGTTCCCTCTAGACAACCCAATGTCAACCTCTTTCCTTGCTGAAATCCCAGAACGATAACAAACATCTACTAGGGTATCCCGAACAACATTATGTCTATGTTTAATACCCAAGACACCGCGTGATCGCCAAAAATATCCCCTGGAAAAACCCTCGAACAAGCAGAGCACGGTGTCGAGGCAGAGAACAACGGAACACCCAATCGGTAGCATAACACACATCGGTAAGTCTTTGCGTTCATAGTCTGTCCCAATCCTGAAATAGGAACAGCCCGAAGCCAAGCAGACGTGTGATCTCCTTGCTGAGATTTCCACAATGCTGATAGACGAGGGGATAATGAAAAGGTGGATTCTGCAGAATCGGTAACCTTCGTGAAATATATATCCGCCAATTTCTTCATGAGTTTCGGGGCAGCAACCTCACTAGGATTACTTAAAAAATCAGACTCCACCACGCCATTAAACAGACCCAAAGCGTCTTCAAAAGCTCGACCATGACCAACAATGTCAGCATGTCGTAGAAGCTTTGTCTGCAACCCAGTAGACTGTAACCGAGAAGCAAGAAAAGCATAATGCCGAACATCACCTGCAGAATAAACACCAAGCCCTCCAAACGCAAATGGTAAAGTTGCAAGCTGCCACTGCCAATCGCCAAACCCAGGTCCTGAGGCAGTAACAATACGCTCCAAAGAAGATCGAAAAGCCCCGTCAAAAGTGCACTGAGCCGCCTCAAAAGTACTAGGGGGACAAGTACGCAACGCAAAGTAGAGTTTAGAAACTCCGGTACAAGCCCTAAGTAACAATAGCTCACACTGAGGATCATCCAGCGTAGCAACCTTATCCATAAGCGCAATGGTCTTGGTCACCCTATGCATCACAAGCTCACTACTAAAACCAGAATCAGAACTAGCAGGACCACCAAGCAACTTAACACCACACGAAGGTCGAGCAATGTTAGGTGGAAAGACACCCAGAAGCCTGCTTCGGGGGTCTTCTGTAGGCCAGAAAACTTCAGTTTTGTCCACGTTAAGATGTAACCCAAAACGAGGCCCTTCTTCCATAATCAGCTGCAAAATCTTCCCCACCACCAATGTGTCACCAATAATAGTGACATACATCAAAAGTATCTCTGATTTTACACACCAAGGGTTGTAATAACAAAGAAAAAAGTAGAGGTCCAAGGGGATCACCCTGCTACACCCCCTGAGACGACCATAAGGTGTGGTCCCCATAATACAATCTGGCTGGATTAGAGTAGCAGAATTCAACCCACCGCGAAATACCCGGACAACGGCGACGAAATTCACGTAACATGACCGCACGATCAACTAGATTGAAGGCATTACGAAAATCCACCAACAACATTGAAAGACCAACATCAAATCCACGAACCTCAAGTAATCGATTCACAGCATGAAGAATGGCCTCACCGCCTGAAGAAACCCCAACGCCAAATTGAATACCATCAAAGTAGCTTCCCAAAGACTGTCCAACCATAACAGCACTGACTTTCGAAACGAGACGCCGCCAAACGGTACCCACAGCTATAGGACGAATTCCACCACCGGGCTTGACAAGGGGTGTAGTGGAGCACTAGCAATATACTCTCCTAGTTCCATAGGACATCTACCAGCTAGAAACAGATTAACCACCCCGGTAATAGAGTCAGCCAACTCGTCTGAGACAGCCACATCAGCACCACTCAAGCAATCCATAAGGTGTTGAGCACGTAACCCATCCCTACCACACGATGTGCCACGCGGGAAACTCTTAATCCGATCCAAAACAACAGCAGAGGAAGCAACGAGATGAAGTTGATCAACAGGAATATCAATAGGCAAGGAAGGAGGTGAAGAAGAAGGGTGTTTTGAAAGCAAATCCCCAAGAGTGGCCTCATTATACGGAGCAACACCTGAAGAAGAAAGAACCCGGACTGCAGCGGTGTAATGACCATCACAAATCTTCCTACGACACTGCTTGATATTACGCTCTTCCAAATCAAGGTCCTCATCATCAATCACCGACATAGTAGGAGGATCCTCAGCCAAAGTTTCCCTGACAAGCTGCACACTACCACCTGGTGCACCCCAAGAACAAATAGCCCGAGAAATACTTTCTTCTTCATGCCGACGCTTTACGGAAGACCTTGACTCACGACTACTCCGCGGGTGAAAGGTTTTAAGGGTGCAAAGAGGTAACAATAACAACGATACCCAACTAGAAATGTCATTAGGGTTAGAGATCACCTTATCAAGAGCACCTTTCAGAATCCGAGAAAACCCCAAACGACACTTGGGAGAAAATTATTATTATTATTATTATTATTATTATTATTATTATTATTATTATTATTATTATTATTATTATTATTATTATTATTATTATTATATATAAAGATTTATTTTTTCAAATAGTATAATTTTTGTTCAAAAAAAAAGAAAAAAATGAAGGACACACAAGGAGATGACACGTGTCATTGTTGGTGTGTCTCTTAGTACATAGTTATTGATTACCTTTTAATTATTTAAATATTATGAAATGTGTAAAAATGACTAAATTCATGAATGAATGCGATGGCGGATCCAAGATTTCCGAGTTGGTGAGTCACCATCAATATAATTATTGATCACTTTTGAAAATACAAAAAAAAAAGTCTGAATAATCTTGTCCATATTTAATTTCATTCCAAAAATTATATTACAATAAAATTAATTGCAATCCAAAAATAGAAGACAAAAATTCATACTACAACCAAATAATAAGTAAAATTTCATTTTACAAGCCAAAAGTACTACAAAGAACATACTAGTATTACAAACAAATGGTACTAAAATATTATTACATTAATTTTATGATTTTTTTTAACTTAATTTAGAAGCTTTGGGGAAAATTTAAAAATTGGTTATACACATATATAAAGATATAAATAGAAGCAAAAAAAAATTAATTAATTAATAAATTAAGGAAAATTTTAAAATTACCACCCAAAAATGTAACCATTATCTAGCTAACCACCCAAAACTTTTTTATTTTATATTACCACCCCTTAATTTAATTAAACGGGTTTTTCACCATATGCTCCCGAGTTTTTTGTTTATTCACCATATACCCCTGAACTTTTGTAAATTCATCAAATACCCCCGAGTTTTTACAAAAATACGCCATATACCCTTGATGACTAATGATTTTTAATTTTGTCAATCATTAAAGCTAATTATGAACCGAAATTATCCTAAATACATTCCCCTACCTCCGAAACTACCCACGTTCTTTTTTCCAACGTAAAAAACCACCCATAATTTCTTTTTCTCATCCTCAAAATCAATCATACAAATATGGTTATGGAGATTTGGAGTGGTTTTAGGGGCTGGAAAAAGAAGAGGAGTGATTTTGGGGATGAGGGGAGAGATCTAAGGTGATTTCGGGGTATAATTAACCAAATTTTATTCATCTTATTTTCATTAGGGGTATATTGTGAATTTTGGAAATAACTTAGGGGTATATGTTGAATTTGAAAATTTTCATGGGTATATGGTGAATAAACAAAAAAACTCATGGGTATATGGTGAAAAAACCGTTAATTAAATACTCAGGTTACCACCCAAATTGAAAATCCAGTGGAAATCTGTTATGTGGGCCCCAGCTAACGGCTAAAAACGGCTAGTTTTTGCCTTCAAATTGTTTTTAATTTCCTCCCCGATTTTTCGTATAAATCATTTCCCCTAACTCAATTAGCCATTCCATCTTCAATTTCTCCACAAATTCCACAAATTGGAGCTCATTTGTAACAGCAGATGCATCCCTAACAGCGACAAAAATTCATTTCACTTCAGGTAACCTTATTTATCTGTAAAAAATTAGGGTTCTTGTGTCATTTTAATTGGGGGAATTTGGGGGCTTAATTAATTAGGATTCTTGTGACATTTTAATTGGGGGAATTTGGGGGCTTAATTAATTAAGGTTCTGCATTAATTGATTTATTTAGGTAATTAGGTTATATAGTAGTATTGAATTGGGGTTTCCGTTAAAGTTTGTGATTGATTTTGAATTAACTTTGCTGAAATTGTAGTTACAAATTGTTGACACTGTTAGGGTTGATTCGAACAAAATTGCTTACCTCTTATGACTCCATTGCACTAAGCTATTCACTTCTTATGCAACTGAGCTGGTCCCCAACACACAACCCCAAGATGGCAACTTTTCTTCAATTTAACCTCTATAGCTAGTACAACCAATTACCCTCGAATAAATGCTTTGCAGAACAATTAGGGTTTTAAAAAGAAAATTAGGGTTCTAATTTGATGAGGTGTTCAAAATTATGAAGAAAAGGGGATTTTGCATAGAATTGAAGGAGCAAATTGAATGAAGAATAGGGTAGGTTGAGAAAATTGAATGAGAAAGAGAATAAAGTCGAGAAAAAAAGAGGAAAATAACTTTTGTGGGGCCCACATGACAGATTTCCACCGGATTTTCAATTTGGGTGGTAATCTGAGTATTTAATTAAATTAAGGGGTGGTAATTTAAAATAAAAAAAGTTTTGGTGATTAGTTAGAAGGATTTTTTGACTTTTACCACAAAAAAAAAAAATCACAAAATTGTTTTTTACTACCAAAAATTTTAAAAGTTGTATTTTACCACCAAAAAATTTCTAAAAATTGTTTTTTATCACCTAACGTCAAGAAAACCGTTAAATTTAACGGTTTAAAGAAAAACTCTTCGATTTTCGTGCGCAAAACATGTTGTTCATAGGTTTAGGGGGGCATTTTGGCCCTATGGACTCAATTTGAAGTCGGAATTGAAAAAAATAATCGAAAATGCCTCGTTTTGTAGGTTTCACGCAAACCGAGGTATTTTTAAACACACAAAAAGAAGCATTTTCGATCATTTTTTGTCGATTCCGACCTCATATTGGACACATAGGGCCAAAATGTCCCCCCGAAAACTTCTAAATATGATGTGTTTGGCACAAAAATCGAAGAATTTAAAATATTTCATTAGATTTTTTACGGCAGGTGGTAAAAAAAACAATTTTTAATTTTTTTTTGTGGTAAAATAAAACTTTTAAAATTTTTGGTAGTAAAAAACAATTTCGCGATTTTTTTTGGTGGTAAAAGTCAAAAAATCCTAGTTAGAAAATGGTTATATTTTTGGGTGGTAATTTCAAATTTTTTTTAAAAAAAAAAAAAAAAAAAAAAAAAAAACTAAAACTTAAGAGACAGGTTATTAATATAACTAGTCTCTTTGATAACTAGTCTCTTTGATACTGCTACTGCACTTTCAGAGCGTGAATGGTAGTACCAAAGAGACCTGTTATATTAATAATATTGGGTTTGAGTCAGGTCAACTCTAGATAGGCTCCTAATAAGTTCGGATAAATTCATATTGGGTTCAAAACGGGTTTGATCGGGTTAATTTTGGATCATATGACTTTGGGTCAAGTTAATTCAGATTCGGTTAAATTCGGTTCGATTAAAATCGGTTTAGTTGAAATTAGGATATGGTTGATTCAGTATTGTACTGTGTCAATTCCAATTCAAATCCTTTTCAACTTTCGCTAAATTTGGTTCAGGTTGACCAAATTCAATATTCAATTAAGATAGTATTATCTAGATTAATCATTGACTTTTACTTTATTATTGAGTCATTATCATGTCACATGTGTCATAAACACTTACAAAGTATTAATTAGTTTTCTCATCATTAGATCAAGTCTCAAGTCATTTATCTTCAAGTCAAATTAAAATCGAATTATCAATGACTTATAACATACGTACATATAAGTGAGACTACGATAAACAATGACATAGATGATAGCCACATATTGATTAAATTGACCTTGAGTATATTAAAACATCAAATTGGTTAAATTGAATAAATAAACTTCATATATTTTATGTACATACATTACAAATTAGAAAAACATATACTCACCGCTCTCAGCCAACGCACCCTTTCAAAATAAAGTTTATAACGATTAGTGAAACAAACAATTTCATGAATTGAAGTAATTATGTTTAAGTAGGAAAAAAAAAAAAATAAAATAAAATAAAATGGAAGACCAAAATAATAAGTTGGGTTTAAAATTATGTTTGTTTGAGATCATATTAAATTAAAATCATTTTAGATCAAAACAAATCAGATTGAATCGAGTATTTTTTTTAGGTGAATTTCAGGGTAGGTTAAATCGGTTCAATTTGAGTTCAAGTCGGGTTAAGTTTAGGTCGGATCAAATCGGTGTCGCGTTAAGTTTATATCAGGTCAAATTTGGATTCAGGTTTAGTTCAGGGCGGTTACAAATCTGGTTTGAGTCATGAATTTCTCAAGTCAAACTAGGTCAGTTACAGATCGGGTTTGAATCATGAATTTCTCAGTTCAAATCGAATAGGCACAATCTAATCACAACAACAAGCACAATCTAACATAGCATATGCATAACACACAACTAGCTAGCAACTATAGGCGGGGCGGGATATAAGCCTACATTAATTCCTCTTAACTTTTGCTGGTTAGGAAAAGGCCTCAAGACCACAAATTCTAACCAAGCTTGACTTATATAGGCTTTTGACAAGATAACCTTCTTTAATTCTCTAACATGCAAGAAATTAACTAACCTATCTCTTACCTCCTATTTGTAGATGATATCCTCTTTTTCAGTAATCATATGTCCTACCAAAACAACAAAATAATCATCTGGAACCTCCTTTGCTCTCCCCTACATCTCTTTATTTTGATCGAAAAAGCCGTCTGAATTCGGATCAGGAAGAAAATCTTGAGTCTGCCAACATTTTTCAACAGGCTTCAGATACACCAAAACGTTCTCTGATGCCCAATTTTCCAAGGAATTAAAAATCTCGATTTTTTCGGGTGGCATAGAATGTGTTACTTGATCATGCATTGTTCTGCCTTTGGTGCTGCAAGGCTTCTTTAGCTTTTCAGCTCTTCTACATTGAGTACAAATATTAGAGAACTATTAATGTTAAATTAGAGATAATGTTTCAATGGTTTTTGAATGCTGTTTTTTTATTTTTATTTTTTTTTTTTAATTTGAGAATACTAGAATTTCAATGCTTTTGTAATCAATAATCTATGTGACTTTGCCTATATCTAGCCTATGATATACTACGTATTATGATATATATATATATATATATATATATATATATATATATATATATATATATATATATATATATATAGGGGAGGGATCCGGTGAGAATAGGTTCATATGTGAGAATTCATACTTATATGAGAACTGATCTACAATTAAGAACACGTGAGTAAAAATTTAGAACATACGAGTAAAAATTTAGAACATGCGACTAAAATTTAAATTTAGAACATATGAATAATAATTTAGAACATATGAATAATAATTTTGAACATGTGTGTGAGCAATAATATAGAACATCTAATTCAAGAACACATGCACGTTTTAAAATTTAGAACATATAAGTTAAAATTTCGGAATAAGTCATTCGAAATTTATAACATCTAACTTAACTAATTTATGGTTTAGAACATGTGAGTATTAATTTAGAACGTCTGATTTTAATTAAGAACACCAGGGAAAAAGTTTAGAATATCAGATTTAAAATTTAGAACATACGAATAAAAATTTAGAACATAAAAAGTGTTCTCACATAAGGAAAATTCTCATATAAGAAAAATTCTCACGAGAGCCTCCCCCTATATATATATATATATGGTAATTAGTGTTACTCTATATTGTATAATGTATAGTGTATAGCAAAAGTTAGCCAAGATAACAAAAAATAAAAGGAAAGCTATTTGTTTCTAAATTATCTATGCCAAACAAGAGGAAAGGGATTGGTTATAATTGTTTACGTTTCCTTAGTAATACCAAATAACTAGTAAGGGTAACACTATATATTACCCTTTCCCCTCCTAATTTGTTTCCATTCCCTTACATTTTCTAATTTGATACCAAACACCTCCTAAGTGGTTATGTGATGAATACTTCTACAGTACACTCAACCTTGTCTAACTTGTACTGACCCCTGTGTGAAACTTATCCACCCCCGCATGCATTACCTCTTAGTTCTTTATCCTAGTAGATGCTTCCTTCTATCAACACACCTTTCATGTGTGTATTGGAGGCATCTGATACATTTATTTTAAGGAGTAGAAAGGGGTTTCCTTTAAAAAAAATCAAGGTTGAGGATGCTAACTTCGCTGAATTCTGGATTGTTTTGATTGTCGTTGCTTGGTTTAAGTATTATTAAAAGGACAATGTGAACATATGTTCTGACTCTAAAACTGCTATGACTAGCAAAACTGGTGTGCTAAAAATTAAAGATAAATACTTTACTATTTCACATGTTTGCAGGGAGTTTATTCAAAAGACAAGGGTGCAAAATGTTTAGTGTCTTCTAATAAACCAGGTGCCTCAAGCGCATCTTCTGACGCACCAAGGTGCATGGTGGGCATGATGTGCTCTGGAATTTAGTTGTCAACCCCTTTATTAATAGCTCAAGTACTTTAAGCCCCTGCGTGAGTGTGCTTAAGAACTTAAATACGAAGTATGAAACTTCTATCTGTAAACTTTAACTCTAATGGGCTGCTGCTACCCCCCACAACTCTCTCCTAAACTGATATTGTTTTTAGCCCATTTCAGGCGCAACTAATCTAGTTACCCCCCCCCCCCCCACACACACACACAAAAACATGCACAATAGAAAAAATGCATGTTTGGGGTTGTTTATTTTTTTTTTTTAAAAAAAAACATATCAATTCATTAATAAAAAGTCATCCGACATGTACAAATGAAATCTAAATTAACAAATACATAAAATTGAATCAAATTAGGTTTTCCTTCATCAGAGCTACGATCGTTGAAAAGATCTTACACTGTTGTACATCTCTCGCACACGTTGCTGGAATATACGGCCTTTTCGGAGAGACAGTCTAACGATTTGTTGTAGCCGTAAGAATGATTCTCATCTGAGTCGCCTGAACGCATTTGAAAATTTGACAATCGTTGCGATCCCGAACAAATCTTTACCAAAGAACTGACAATATGGCAAAAGATAATTACCTTTTTATGAACCCTAACACACAAACAAACAAACCCTAAACTAACAACTAAACTAACAAAAATTAACGACTCCACCATAGGGAGACGGACGAATATCTACACTACTTGTGTAGATTTATTGAAACCTAAATTGCAAAACTAAATAAAATTAAAGGAAAAGGGTCGAAAATATTCTAATTTCCGAAGAAATTAAACTATTTCTGGCCTAAACGGCCAAAATTTCGGAGAAACCCTAAAAGAGAGGAGGAGAGGCGTGGTATCAATTTTTACACCACGTTCTTGGGGTTGTTTATCTAAAAGCCCAATAATTGATTTTTTATTATTATTATTATTTAAAAGTTTCCAATTTCTATAAAATATTTGAAGAACAAGCAAGTTATGAAACAACTTTTAAAATCCTATTCAGATGAGCTATGGGTGGAATAATGATAGGGAAGAATTTTATCGCAAAAGAATTGAATTTATAGAAGAGTCCCACAACTATATAAAAAAATAAACAATTGAATATTTCCTTTTTTAGATCTTTGATCTCCTACTATATAATGGTGGGCAGTATGGCATTGTAATTTGCAAGTCACACAGATTGAATATATACAAGAGGGTGATACTTTTTCTAAGGTAAGTGCCTGTAATCTTAGTTAGTTAAGCTTTGTTCTTCAATTCATCCATTTGTCACTAACATATATATGTAACGTTAAAATACTTTATCATCATTTTTATTGATATACTTGGTAAATCAATAAATTGTTATTTTATACCAACAATGAAGTAATATAATTAATTATTTGGAAATAAAATGTCAATAATGAACTATGTCATCAATAAAACATTATAATAATTATATTTCAAATGACAGTTGACTATTGTAAAATTTTCATTTAAAAATACTTTATCATCATCATTTTGATTGAATGATTGATATGCTTGGTACTCGTAATTTATTGTGGCTTAATTTGCAGGAGAATATAGCTGAAAAGATGGCCAACATTCAAGAATATGCAGCAGTGAAGGTGATGTTCAGTAACAATGTCCAAGCTACGTTGAGTGTTAAGCTCATCAACGGAGATGGGGAAGACCCTGCAGACGTTTACGGAAATATAAATGGCCGATTTGGCATTGGCAGTCAGTTTTCGCTTTTTAATAAGCAGCAAAGTCAGCGTATTGAAGTAAGGCCTGGTGAATTCATTCCCTTGAGTAGGTCCGATGTCAATGTGCCTGAAGAAGCCAAGGAAATGGAGATTGAAGCTTACTTGATGGACTATGATTCTGTTTCTCCCGACGATGAAATTGCAAACGGCAAAGCCGTCTTTCTAGTTAAGGCTTCCGGTGAAAGTGACAAGAACACCATTTCCGGAAAGTATGGCTCCATTGAAGTCAATGTACTTTGGGGTTGATCTCATCTCATCTAATCTAATTAATCCTGCTGCAGTCTTAATTACTAGCTACCAGCTAGTATAACTAAATAAAACTTCCCTGCACTGGTGTTCATGTTTCCTATGTGTTCATGTACTGTATTTCAATACAATAATACGTTTTTACCTACTTAATTCAAGGCTTTCATATACTACCTCCATTTAATTAGTTAACACGTTTTGACTTTAGCACTATTCATACTCTCCTGTTCAATTAAAATTGTTTTCCATCAAACCAAACAAGGCCTACAAAGTTTTTTAAGCCAACAACCAATTAAAAGAGTAACAAATACAGAATAAATTAGCTAACAAAATGAAATTGCAAACGGCAAAGCCGTCTTTCTAGTTAAGGCTTCCGGTGAAAGTGATAAGAAAACCACTACCGGAAAGTATGGCTCCATTGAAGTCAATGTACTATGGGGTTGATCTAATCTGATTTGATCTAATCTAATTAATCCTGCTGTAGTCTTAAATCTTAATTACTAGCCACCAGCTAGTATAACTAAATAAAACTTCCCTGCACTAGTGTTCATGTACTATTTCAATACAATTACCTAAATGATACAAAGTACTACGTACGTTTTTACCTACTTAATTGGATGTTTTATATACTCCTTCCGTGTTTTAATAAGTGTTACACTTACCAAATCCGGTCGTGTTTTAATAAGTGTTACACTTTTTTTTTTTTTTTTGGCAAAAAGCTACATTAAAAATATTATATCTCTCTCCTCTCATGGTCCCTACCAAAACCCACTACTATTTTTTTAAATAAAGAGACGGAGGGATAGGGCTGACAAACAGGTCGGGTCGGGTTCAGGTCGACCTATTTACATAAACAGGTCAGGACCCCTTAACCTGAACCTGTTTACTAAAACAAGTCAAAAAAATCAAACTGAACCCGACCTGGTTTTAAATGGGTCGACCTAAACCCGACCCGTCTAAACCTGTATTTTTTTTTAATACCCTTGTAATTTGTTTAACATGTATTTATACATGTATCATTCAACTAACATAAAATACAAATTCAAAGCAAACATAAATCCATTATAATTCCATTATAGTTCATACAATCCTACAGCAATAAAATTAATTAAATATGATTAATTGGTTGGGTATTATCAAATAAATAATAAATAATTAGGCAATAAAATCAAAACAGGTGTTGCTGTGTTCGGCATAATTCAGTATCTTCATCATCTTATTCGGATTCTCATGTTCAATGGGTTCAGGAGGAATGAGGCTGTCAACTATATGTTGATTAAGAATAAATTAAATAAATAATTAAGCCAAATGATGAGAGAAATCACAAAAAATGCAAAAAATTAGCTAACAACATTCACATCATTCCAAGTTTCCAACTCATGATGAAAAAATCAACTCATAAATAAGCTGAAATATTCTCATAAACTCATAAAAAAATCAAAGTAAATCGCATAAATAGATGATAAAAAATAAAATAAAATCTCATAATCAAAGTGATGAAAAAAATAACATAAACAAATAAACCCATAAACAAACAAACTTGAATCAGATTAAAACAAGTAAATTAATGAAATAGAAGAAACAAAACGCATAATAACATGTAAATTAGTGAAATTGACGAAAAAAACGTATCAAAACACAATAAAATTAAGTAAAGAGAATGAAATTAACAAGTAAATTACCTTGGGAATGTTGAGATGAAGATTCAGCAAGCTTCAATCAACAATTTTAATGGAAAAGAATTAAAAACAAGAGAGTAAAGAGAGAGAACTAGAGAAGAGAGAGGAAAGAGAAAGAGAATGAGTAAATACTAAATGAAAATGAAAGAGTAGTGGCGTGAGGTATGAATTTTTTTAGGGTTTTTCATTAGATACTTTGGGCTTAATTGGCCCATATTTAAAAATTAGGTTGTAAAAATAGGGTGGTAAACAGGTTTAGGCGGGTTGGGTTCGGGTTGACCCGACCTGAAACCGACCCAATTAATTAAATGGGTTTAGGCGGGTTGGTTTCAAGTTTGGATTTCCAACCTGAACCCGACCTGTTTAACTTCAGGTCGGGTTCGCGTTGACCCAATTACATAAACGGGTTGAAATTCTCTCTCAAAACCCATTTATTTCGGGTTGGTGTAGGAGTTTATAGGTACTACGCAGCGGAAATAACATGAATCATATTCAATCAAGTACCAATCCCAAGAATCACATGCATAACACAGAAGACACATAATCATACCTCTGACGCGTGAATTCCACGAAGCTATTCGACAGGCAAATCAGGGAGAGAATAGAGCCCCAAGCGTTGCTCCTCTACTTAGTCCACGAGATTTGAACGAGCCGTCCACCAATACTAGATTGGACGAGTGATTGAGGAAAACCGCGATCACCACCTTTATGGACAACCGACCACCGCACGAACCACCACCACCACGAGACACCACCGGCGCCAATGAGGAGGAGAGAGCCGTGTGAGAGATGACTATGAGAGGGGTTGGGTTTCGTGTTTGCTAATTAGGGTTTGATCACACTGATCAGTTAATTGCTTCTCACACTAGCAAACCTAGGCACCTAGTCTATTTATAATCTCATTATAATTAGACTAGGGCACGAAGCCCAAAAACACTTCTAATCCCCATATGGCTGGCCACCTAGAGTGATGAGGCCCATGATGGGCCTCGTCCTCTAATGCTCGATCTAGACCCTTTGTGTGACCTTATAAGATCCGTCCAATTGGGCTTTGGGCTATTTTACTAGTCCAAAGATCGTTAGTACCTCTAGCCATGGCAAAACGACGACCCAAAAGTATGAACTTAATTATCTCCATAATTTGATCCATTTATATATCTAGTAATTGCACACGACGAAGACATAACTCCTTCAATCTCCCACTTGTCTGAGACAAGGGTGCAATATTCAAATTCCTTAAGTCAATATATGTGTCGATTTGATAATATGATTGCATCACATGTCGATATCATATTAATCTACAAATCGTTTCTTGAAATCTGAGTTAGAATTACAAAACCAAATGATTACTATGTAATGCATTTGAACGCGACCACGTATTTTCTGAATTCTCCCTATTTAAGCGGCCATGACACATTTCCTAATTTAATAGGTAGACTCTATCCAATCTTGTGGTAACATGACTCCCACTCAACTTCTGAAATAACCGGGAAACACCCTTTATAATCTCCAGTTACGGCTAGACGTTTGAGTGTACCACAGTCACAACATCCATTGAATGAAATCAATGTTCCACTCATGTCAAAGGAATCCACAAATATATACGGAAGCTCTACACTTGAACTTCAAAGTAGGTCAATAGTTCGATCATGCATCATTCATGCATATCCAAGTGATTGATCGAGCATCACTATGCCCCTATAGCCCATGAAACTGCGCTATCCAATCAATCATACATGATAGTTCATTTATTGAAATCATTTATGTCCACTTTAATGATCTCGAACTAGGAACTTAAATAATATATGAATTTTGTTCACCTATGGGGTTTCAAGAGCCCATCAATTCATAATTATTTTGGACATTTTATTTAATTTCCAAAACCATAATTAAATAAGAGAAATAATAATTTCTATTTTAAACATAATTCCGCAAATTGATGCATGTCTCATGTAATATGTTTTCTCAAAACATATACAACTTAAATTACATAACTTGCTTCAATCCTAAGACTTTAATATCTTAGTCCATGGAAGGGGTAGGTTTAGTGATTTCTCACTCATAATAAAACTTTGCAGAACATGACCTTCCGCTGGTCAATGATCTCATAATTGAGGTGATATCTCATATCCTTTTGTTTGGATTTGTGATGTGACTCTGGCTCCTTTGTTCTTAGGCAAAGGTAACCTGTTAGTAACATGAAATTTTAATCCGAACTTCCTCTCTAACCATCTTACTATAGTTTAATATACATATTTTGACATTGAGTATGCAACAGTGCAGTGCTTTGAACTCTTCAAGCTCACTGTCCTTCTCTATCCAGACACAAACATGCATTTAGATCACCATCTAGAATCATCTTGCCTGTTTGGAAAACTTGCATTCGTGTAACCTTTTGACAAATTGCTTAAATTACCATTTAACATAATAGCTAGAAGAATTCCTTTTGTTGCTTCTCAAGTACTCAAGGATTTGTTATTGGTAATTCTCCGTATGCTTATTCTGAATTTGCTTGAAACTTGCTACACATGCACAAGTCATATGCAACATCTTTCTTTGTACATTTCATGGCACAAGTAATGGACCCTTTTTCAAAAGCATGAGGTACATTATCCATACAACTCAACTCTATTAGCTTTTGAAGCACTGAGTTTTACTGAGTGTAATACCATGAAACATGGGAAGACATCCTCTCTTAGAGTCTTGCTTCATGAACTTGTACTGTCAAGGTCCTTATCAACATAAGTCTCTCGATTCATTCCAATCATTCTTCAAGATTCACTTCATGGATTTTAATTCCCAATATGTACTCAACATCTTCTAAGTCTATCATATTGAAACAATCTCTCTAACCACTGCTTGACTTATTCAAGCATTGATATATCATTTCATATGAACTGTATGTCAACTACATATTAGACTAAAAGACCAATTTCTCCCACTAAACTTCTTGTCTCTACAAGAATTATTTCGTTCTACTAAGAAAATCAAACTGTTTGATTGCCTAATCAAAACAAATGTTCCAACTCCTTAATGCTTACTTCAATCCATGAAATGAATTTATGAAGTTTGCAAAACTTTCTAGGAATTTCTGGATTTCAAACTCTTAGGTTGTATCATATACATGTTCACCATCAAGAACATTTCATGAAGGTGATTTTGATATCCATAACTAGAATAATCCGAATAGGCTTACCCAACTAATAGGTTTGACCCTATTTGTAATACTATTATGGACTAACACATTTTTACAAACATGGAGTCCATACTGAATTTCATGGCTTTTAGGCCATTTCTTGAGTTGGCACTTATCCAAAGCTTGCTTGTAGGAGTTGTAGGTATGGGTTCTAACCATTCCAATAGGGAAATTTTAGAATCCACCTTTCACTAGAATTCCAACAAACAGTTTGTTTTGATCCTAAGTAACCTATGATAGGTATGAGCAACAATAGAATTATTCTCTTCAACTCTTTGAAGCCTTTCATTCTAGTGGGACGATAGAAGCCTCGCTAGTTGAATTAGCTTGCTTCGACACATGGTTTATCAAATTAGCTGATTTCATGCGCATTCGTCTCTGATGTAGTGTTTTCCACATCCATTTGTTGCTTGTCTCGAATCTCATTGAGATCTAACTTTACTCCCACTTGGCTTTGTAGGAAGACATTCTTTCTATAAAGACATTATCGCGAGCAACAAACACTTTGCTTCTACGCGATTGTAGGAATAATACCTTTTAGTTTTCATGAGAAAACCCATGAAGAACTATTTTTTGATTTAGGGTGCATTATGTCATCTTTGTAAACATTTTACATTGATTTCATAACCCTTAATCCTGTTTAGAAAAGATAACTTTTGGAACATTTCCAAATCATAACTCTTATGACATCTTTTCTTCTGCTTTGGTTAAGTTTCCTGTTTAGTATATTCGCAATTGTTATTGTAATGTATATCCTCAAAACAATATCTGTAAATCATTCAAAACTTGAATCGAACAATGGCAAGCAAAGTTTGACTCCTTCTTCATAAAAATATACTTTATTTGTATTGTTTCTGGATTGTGAATTAATTCAACAATTCCCTTTAGATGATCATTCCTTTTTGAGTTAAATATTTATCACAACAATCATATTGTGGTGTTAATTTGTTCATCTCAAAATGATTTTACATTTCATTTTGGAATTTTGAACATTTCAATGATTCCAAGCTTTACTTCATTAAGTAATTATCGATATATTTACTTAAATCGTTAGTAAGAGCAATGAAGTAGTTAAATCTCTTTCCTAATTTTGAACTTATTGGTTCACATACATCATATGTATAAGTTCCAAAAGGTCATTTTAGTTTCTTTTACTCTTTCTACTAAAAGGCAACTTAGTCATCCTAACTCATCAAGCATGACTTCTAATTCTCAAGTGATTCATAATCATATAAGAATAAAAGTCCATCCACTACTTTGGATGTGCAAATGGTTAATGTGACCTAACCTTACTTGTTATAAGTAAGTGTACTTTGAATCATCTAAATTTTACTTTTGTGATCTACTTATATCAATGTCATAAAACAAAATTAACTTATATCTAGAAAAATGAAAGCAATTTATTACCTTGGTCATGGATCAACACTTGTCCAAGCCAAGCAAACCAAATTCAGTATTTAAAACAAGAAAACCGAAATATTGTCTCATCAAATCTGGAAATTGTTCTAAAATCATGATAAACTAATCAAAATTTAAAACTATGAAGCTATCTCTGGTCACTCAAACACTTCTAGTGCACCTTCAAGCTCCATTTCCTTGCTAGCTTCACTTGTTTGCAGTTCCTGCGCAACATCACTATGTTAAGCACTGCAACTTGGTATCACATACCTAAGTGCGTGAAAGTTAAAATGTTTATAACAAGAGTGTTAGGTAACTCTTACCTGTCACTTTATCCCAGTGAGGACATCCTTGTTCAAGCACTGGCTTATTCTCATTTTAGGTAATCCTCTGCATGATTCTTGAGTAAATCAACTAGCTTGACTGCAGAATCTTCATCATCTTGACAAAGTTTATCAAGGTCAAATCCATCATGTAGAGAATGTAAAATAATATCATGAACCTGATGATCTTCATATGGTCTCCCTAACATACTCATGCGGTCAAACAGTTCAACCATCGTATCCACATGAATCTGTACTGACTGGCATGGCAAGATTTTTCTTGATATTATCTCGCCATTGAGCTTGTAGGTTTCAAACCTAATACTTCTAGTCCAGGAGTCGTCATTCTTGGGAACCATATTAATGATTTCCTTGACGTTTTCATCCATTTCTTCATCAACATGGGAATTCAGAATTCCATAGCAAACATCACGTAAGCACTTGAATAAGAGATAAGGTTCATTGTTCATGAATATTTTAGCCCAATCCTTTGGAATAGAAGATAACATCATATGTGCAATTCTCTCACAATCTGAAACATTTCTCAAATGCTTCTCAAGAGTCATGCCTGGACTAAATCTGCCCTCGATTGATAAGTCTAAACAAAATTCAAGATTTTCGTTCCTTGGAACACTTCTAAGTTCGCTTTCCCAATCATTGAAGTTGAGAAAGTTAAGCCTTGTTATCATTGTTAGGTAAAGAATTACCGTCATCATTGTTACGGCTAACCATCTATGTTAAAATAAGGCAAAGTTTAATAATTATGTTTAATTAAAATTAACGTACCATAAACGCATTCATTTGGTAACTTTAAAACACTTTATTCAATAATTAATTGATCCCAATTGAAATTTATGTGATTCCAAGATCCTTTATTAGTGTAATAGTTGACCGGACTGAGGCCCTACCATCAACCATTACATTTTCAAGGTGAGTAAACTCTTTACTGATTACAACTTTTGTAACTCTTGGTTGAATAATTAATCATCACATGCTTAATTATTACCCTTAGCTTCAAGGTTCTAAACCCTTTAGGTAACCTTGTTGAGTATAACCAATTAAAAATGTAAAACGTAATTTACCCCAACTCCCCAAAGATATAATATGACACCCAGCTGAGTGTAGGGAATAATTTCAAGCGTTAATCCCCTTGCTTGAACCCCACCGTGATCATACACTAAAGTACGGTGGCGTCCAAAAGGGAAGAAGATAGAGCAAAAGAGTCGCCAACAAGTTTTAGGAACTTGTAAACCGTTCACAGGGTGAAGGTTACACCCCTTAACGATCCAAGAGATCGTCAACTCCATAAGGTCTAGAACCAAATAAGGGTTCGGGGATGAAGGTACAAATCCAACCTAAAAGAGATTGAACCTGCCCTAATAATAGGCCTCTGCTTTATTCTAATCGTATTCATGTGCGCTTTCTAATTAACATACAATCAATAGGATTAACCCTAAACCTGTTTATCTATGTTGGTTGAATATAATGCACAAATAAACTATAATTGGCGATCACTTGAAATTATAATCACATTAACCCTAACAAGATCATTAATTATCTTATAAAGCATGATTACAAGTACCAAAATTCCCTTTAAACATGCATAAAAGGTGTGATCAAGCAATAACAATAAATATCATCAAGCAACATAACAAATAATCAATATCATGAATAATAATTATAATAATCATAATAATAATAATCATCATAAATAAAATAATCATCATCAAAATAATAATAATAATAATAATAATAATAATAATAATAATAATAATAATAATAATAATAATAATAATAATAATAATAATAATAATAATAATAATAATAATAATAATAATAATAATAATAATAATAATAATAATAATAATAATAATCATCATAAATTATAACAATTATAATCATAGTCATGTTCATGTTAATATTAAAGCATAATAATAATAGCAAGATCTTAGGCATGATACTAACAAGATTAATAACAAACCCTAGCATGTCATTAATCAATAAAAATCAAATCTTTAACCCTAACATAATACTAACAATCATAAATATTAGGAAGAACATAGGAAGCATCGTAACAATCATATTTAATATTAAAATTAACCTAGACATGATACTAGGAATATCATAATAACAATGTAAACATGATTTCTACATCATAACATTAACAAATCAATTAAAGCACTTACTTTGATGCCTCGTACCTCTTTCTAATAAAAAATACACATGTTAGTAACTTCAAGGAAAATAATAAAATCAAACAATTAAATTAAATAATTGAAATAGAGATTTGGGACCAAACCCTCAGAAATTAAACCTTTCACGTCTAGGGCGAAGGCAACTTCGAATATGGCTAGGTGTTTCTAGATTTTGTGAATGCGGAATTTTGTATGTGAAAAGCAATTTTAGAAGAGAGAGAGATGGATGAATTGATTAAGGAAATCTTGATGAGAATTAGCGAATGAAAACTGATTGTAGGTGAATGAAAACGGAGTTTTTACGTCGTTATTTATAGAGAAAATCAGCCAAAAAGATAAAATAACAGAACAGAGTCCTGGCGCAACTGAAACAGAGTTGGCGCCAGGCGCCAACACTAGCGCCAGGCGCCAGGCCTAGCTCCAGGCGCTAATGCCTGGAGTCAGGCGCCAGTCCTGTTTTTGACGCGTTTTCGAAAATCAAATAAATTTGCCGTACTGGAGGATAAAATCGTATCTTTTCCTCGAAAATGCTTTTTGATTTTAATTAAAACTCTGAAAAGTCAACAAAAGTCAATTTATCAATGCTAATTGAATAAGGAATGAAAAGAACCTGCTAGAAGAATCTAGAAGACTAAAACCATTCCTAATTGCATTAGGAATGATAAATCATATTAGGCCCTTCCCTAGATCATTGGGCCGCATATAAAGCTCAAACCGGTCCCAGTTTAGTAAATTGGCCATAACTTCCTCAATATTCATCGGAATTGGGCTTATAATATATCGTTGGAAAGGTCTTTACAAGCCCCGTCCAACTACACTACTATTGGACCCATATCATGGACCAACCAAACTGGATTTGCTGTTTTCTTAAAATAAGTTTTCAAAAACAGAGAGAAGAGAAAAGAAAATAAAACTATCTGCAACACTAAACTTTCCACACTTTCGCTTCATTCGATTATGATTCGACGTGAAAGGTACTCATCACCGGGTTTGGTTTTGGGGAGACACAAATGGGTGTCTATTGAAGCCCCCACTTTGACTGAGTTTGGAGAAACGCGAGTTTCGAAAACAAAAGTCAAAGTATCGATAGGGACGGAGAATGATTCAGAACGTTTTTCGATCCTAAATCACTCTTGTAACGCCGATACCTGCAAACTAGCGTTAGTTAAACAAATAAAAGAGTTCAGAAACGCGTATCTTGCACCGTCGAGCACACGTCTCTGAAAGTAACCAATTGTTTTGATGACCTCCTGCAAGCTAGAGAATGCCATCCTGCTTGGAAACCGCTACGCCCGTAACTGCTTCCAAATTAGAAGATTGCTTCGCCTGAAACGATCCTCCTCCGCTATGATAATATTCCACGTCCAAGGGAATACCATCGAAGATTATTTCTCTCGAAACAATCCTCATCCGCATTGACAATATTCCACGTCCAAGGGAATACTATCGAAGATTGCTTCTCTTGAAACAATCTCCATCCGCATTGATAATATTCCGCGTCCAAGGGAATACTATCGAAGATTGCTTCTCTTGAAACAATCTCCATCCGCATTGATAATATTCCACGTCCAAGGGAATACTATCAAAGATTATTTCTCTTGAAACAATCTTCAGTAGTTTGTGACAACTCTCCACAAGCTAGGGAACCCCATCTTGCTGTTTCAATGTTCACTCGTCTCTGAACAAAGAGCTTTGGTACTTGAGCATTTGTTGCGATAATATTCTGAATAAAAATTTCAGAAGACCAACTTTTGTCGATCTCTAAAGCTCGCCTGAACTTTGCTTCCGCTATGCTAGTACGTCGGCGGTTTGCTGCTTGTGAACCATTATGTCGGTGCCTCCGCTGTTTATGAACCAGTATGTCGGTGCCTTTTGTCAATGAGCCAATGCTTAGGCGCTTTAAGCTAAGTGAGACGATCTTTCATCAGGTCGATCACTTTATGCAATCAAGCCGATTACTAAAAATCATGTCAAATTGCTTAGAGGGGCTAACTGGCGTACCAAGGAACCCGAAAATATGTTACAAGAAGGTAGAACAACCCCAGCGAGTGGCTGAGTGTTCTGGTGCTGCGAGGTTGTTTGAGCATGTCAGAGAGAACTAGTCCCCCTTTGTGATCTCGCACGATCCTTGGGCGATGCTATGCAGAGGAGCTAATGCCGTTGTTAACTCCAGTTCCCGTACCGGCTGAGGATGTGGCGGTACGCCTTTTCGGCTCTTATCTTTAAGTAGCCCCCAAGTAATGCTTCACAGACTTGGTTTTGCTTTATCAGGACGATGCTTGCTGAGTTCGTGCATACGGGTCGATTGAGGAGATAATTCCTCCAGCCGCGCTTTGTAAAGTGGTCGATTCCTCGCCACCAGACTTGAGTAAGCTCATTTATTTGCAAATTTTGTCCACATGTTTACTGACTTATTTCTTTGTTTGCTCTTGCGCGGGGTGGTTTGTACCTGTGCTTTTTATTATTTGACTTTGTATAGAATTTTGCCTTTTAGTTAAAACTCATTTTTAGACATATTTTGTATATTTATGCTATTATGAGTTCATTTTGCTTGCTATTATTATGTGCATGTTTGTGTGTGCAAGAGAAGTGTGACAAACAATTTTGCGCAAAAATTCCGTCATTTTTATTATTTATGGAGGCTATCCGACTCTAACCCCTAAAAGAAAAAATGAAAAAAAAGGAAAAGGAAAATAAAATGCTGGGTTTATAAAAACTTGGAAATTAAGCTAAAAATCCAAAAAGGAATAATATAATTAATATAATAGTTATACTAATTAAAAAGAAGATGTTTTAGAAAAAAGATAAAAAAGAAGTCGCAAAGTCATTAGTAGACTCGGATTAAGGTAAAAACGCAGTTTAAGAAAGCGCGGATGACGTGGAAAATTGGCGCCAGCTGGCGCCACGCAATTGGGTGTAGCGCCAGGCGCTACACTTGGCGTGTGGCGCCAAGCCTTGGCGTCTGGCGCCAATTGGCGCTGATTCCGTATTTCATCCTGATTAAAACTGCTCATAAATCGTGCATAAATAGCCCCCTGCCTCAGTCGAATCTGTCATAATTCCAGCGAATAAAATAATTCTTGACCTTAGAAAAATAATATCATGTCTCTAGTCACCAAAACTTTCACTCAATACACCCATGAATGGTGTTGATCTCTTAATGCTAGAGACAGAAAAGAATAGATTTATTTCACTTGGGGGGAATTTATGGCACAAAAGGGGTAGATCTTGACTTAGATTTCATTCATACCGCTCTAGAATATTGGAATGTTGATACTCATTGCTTTAGAATAGGGTATGATGAGATTAACCCTTTTCCAGAAGAATTTGGTGCTATTTTAGGCTTCCCTGCAATACACCTCATAGCAATCCCTAGAGTAGATGCATATTATTATAAGGATTTTGAGCGCTTCTTTAATTTAAAAGAAAGGGATTTATCAAAAATAGTAGATGGCAATATAGTTAATTTGAAAGAATTTGCACGCCATTATTTTGATAAACTTCTTTCTGAATCTTTTCATATATATAGAAGAATGAAGGGCTTTCTTATATTGCATGCTTAATCAATTTTTTCTTAGTAGTGGTAAAAATAATGAAGGTCAATCAATTATAACCACCGTACTAGAACAAATTGAATCAAAGGAGAAATCCAATGCCATTGATAGTTGGAGAGACTATGATTAGTCTTGATGAATTGTAAAGGAACCCAAAAGCACCTATCCCTAGTAGAAAAATACAAAAAGGCAACCCCCAAATGGCACTGGTTCAGACCAAACCGGTGGAAGCGGGATTTTAGACCAAGAGTAATGGCACCGGTTCAGCTCAAACCGGTGCCAAAAATACAAAGGGCACCGGTTTGAACCGGTGCCACTGAACCGTCCAACATTAAAAAAAAAAAATCGGGTCATTTATATAACCTAATATCTTTCCTCTCTCCGCCTCCATTCCCCCCATTTCCTCTCCTCTCCTTCTCTCTCCTCTCCCTTCTCTATCCTCTCTCTCTCTCTACGTCTTCTTTCAGATCTCCATTTTCGATCTCCTCTCTCTCTCTCTCTTAGTTTTTCTTTCATCTCCCTTCCATCTCCACTCCCCTTAGATCTGCAGCAACAACAGCCGCCACAACAACATCCGCCATCACCACCACAAAGTTCGAGCACCGCCTCCATTCCAATCGACATCAACATCAACAACAATTTCTGGGTTTTTGTTTTCAAGTTCTGTTTTTTTTGTAATTGTTTTTTTTTTCGATTTTGGTTTTTTTTTTCGGATTTGGTTTTTTTTTTTCGATTTTGGTTTTTTTTTTCAATTTCTGGGATTTTTTTTTGTTTTTTGATTTTAATTGTTTTTTTTTCGATTCAAATTTTTCGATTTTGGTTTTTTTTCCGGATTTGTTTTTTTTTTCGATTTTGGTTTTTATTTTCGTTTTTGGTTTTTTTTTCGATTTCTTGGAATTTTTTTTATTTTAATTGTTTTTTTTTCGATTCAAATTTTTCGATTTTGGTTTTTATTTTCGGATTTGGTTTTTTTTTTCGATTTTGGTTTTTATTTTCGATTTAAGTTTTTTTTTCGATATCTGGGATTTATTTTTCGATTTTGGTTTTCTGGGTTTCAATTTGTATTTTGTTTTTTTTTTTCAATTTCTGGGATTTTTATTTTGGTTTCTTGGATTTCAATTTGATTTTGATTTTGATTTTTATTTTGGTTTTTGTTTTCGATTTCTGGGATTTTGTTTTTGATTTTGGTTTTTTGGGTTTTCTGGTATTTTGTTTTCCATTTGGTTTTTTTTTTCGATTTCAATTTTTGTTTTTTTTTTCGATTTCGATTTTTTTTAATTTCGATATAAAATTTCTGTTTTTTTTCCTTTGTTTGAATTAATGCTTTTTCTGGGTTTGAATTGTTTGGATTGAATTTCTGGGTTTTTTTATTTTTTCTTAAGCTTATTTTTACCATTTTTTTTTCTGTTTTACTTGGTGCAGGTACAGATGCAAGAATATTGATATGTTCATATTGTAATTTCCTTTTTGATTTACAAGTATATTGTAATTTTTTTTTATAATTTATAATGTAATTTTATTTATTTATTTATATGTTAGTTTTAATTGATCTATATTGTAATTTTGTATTTGATTATATATTGTAAATTTTGGATTATATTGAAACCAATTCGATTTATATTGTGATGTTATTTTTTTAGTTGATTTAATTGTTAAGTAATAAAAAAAATGGACATTTTTGGCACCGGTTAACCGGTGCCAAAAGGAGGGATAATATTTTTTTTTGAGTATTTTTGGCACCTGTTAACCGGTGCCAAAACCTGTTTATGGCACCGGTTTTGAACTGGTGCCAAAAAGGGGGGTAATTGGCACCCCCCACATTGACACCGGTTCAAACCGGTGCCATTTTTATTTTTTCACGTAGTGTATTCGCGGCTCTCCAATTTTATTACAGGTAGAAAAATAATATTTTTAATTACAGAAATCAAAAAATATATTTTTGTATTGTAATAATAATTTATTTGCATTGCAATTTTTTTTACAGATGTGGCTAATGGAAAGGCTAGAACTAATTAGCCCTCCGGACAATATTGAGAAGTACACTCCCAATTGCTTCATGAGAAGGAAGAAACGCTTCCCTAAAATTGGGCGCCATGGGTGGAGAAAGGTCTTCGAATCTCGCAATTTTGCTATCAAGTGGGTCGTCCCATGGTGGAAAATAGAAAGGATGGTTGGTGTGAACAAGCAACCTTTCTGCCGTCTTCCAAGTTTGTCTCGTATGACTTATTACTATCCCTGCAGGATAAAAAGACAATACGGCTTGCTTCAGAATATTCCTTCCGGGGATCTTCGTCCTCTCTATGAGTACCCTGTCTCCTAGGAAGTAGACAGATTTAATGCTTATTGGAGTGCCAGACCTTTATGGGAAGTAATTACCCAAAAGGTTCCTCCTTCTTTGCCCAATGATGTGAAGAAGTGGTTGTTGAAGAAACCTTCGAAGGATTCGAAGAAAGATCAGGGTAAAACTGATGTGAAGAGTCGTCTAGGTGACAAGGTGATTCCTGCCAAGGAACGCTTAGGTGCAAGAGTTAAATTCAAAACGCCTACAATGCCTAAGAAGAAAAGTACTACAAAAGATAAAGGAAAAAGGAAAGCTGACACCGCAGAGAAAAAAGCTTGGGTAGAAAAGAAGCATGGTGTCCTAGCTGAAAGGGAGACCATCTATTATAAGATTGAATGTAGGTCCTCTAAAGGATGCCTACTAGCTAAGGTTATGGATGACGAGGAAGAAGCAGACAAAAATTGGAAAAGGGCTAGGAAAGAAAAGAAAGATTAAGAACATTGCTTAATTTCAAATTATTAGACTTAGTTTATATTTTTCATTTAAAGTTAATTTATTTCAGCTTTATTCCATCAATAATGTAATTTTATTTTATTAATGAAATTTCAGCTTTTAATTAAATTATTTACTTTAAATTTATTTTATTAAAGCAATAAAAACCGAAAAAAATTAATTAATTTTCCGGAAATTCTTCGAGTACGGAAGTCGAAAATTTTCCGAAAAACACTGAAATTTGCCCAGAATTTATCTGCAAATTGGCGCCGCTTATTTGCTATTGGCGACTGCCAGGGAAGTCTAGCGCCAGGCGCCAATTCCATCGACTGGCGCTGATTGTTGTTGGCTGGCGCCAGATTCTTCTCTGCGACGCCGATATTTCGCCGATCTTCTGTCGAATTTTTAATTAACTCTGGGACGCGAGAAGGTCGAAAAATAAGGTTGCCGCACCCGTAAAGGGTTGCCTACGTATCCTTTCTTAAGGAATCAGGTCAAACGTAGATCTCTTGAGTATCCTACTCAAGTAATTATGGGTAGTATTTCTTAAGTTGGTCAAGATTTGTCATGTTTGAGAACTCATTGCCATCCATGTCAGTTAGTTTTGCTGCACCTCCTGACAGGATTGTTTTGACAATGTAGGGTCCAGACTAATTAGGTCTAAATTTTCCCCTTGGATCTAAAACATTTTTCCTTAGTGCTTTTAACACCAAGTCTCCTACTTTGATGTTTCTTGTCTTGACCTTCTTATTAAAATGCCTAGCCATGCGAGTTTGATAACACTGAGTGTGATGTAGAGCTTCTAGTCGTTTCTCATCGAGTAGAATTAATTCTTCATATCTTGCCCTAGTCCATTCAACTTCATCGAGTTTACTCTCTAACGCAATGCGTAGAGATGGTATTTCTACTTTGACAGGTTGTACGACATCCATTCCATATACTAAGGAATATGACGTATTTCCTGTTGATGTGCGAATTGACGTGCGGTAACCCCACAATGCGAAGTGAAGCTTATCAGGATAATCCTTATAATTTTCCGTCATTTTTTCGATGATAGTCTTTAGATTTTTATTAGCTACCTCGACTGCTCCATTTGCTTGAGGTCTGTAAGGAGAAGAATGATGATGTTGAACGCCGTATTTTTGTAGCAATTCTTCACATTCGGCTTGAAAGTGAGTTCCGTTGTCACTTATCATTTCATGTGGGACTCCGTATCGACAAATAATATTTCTTTCGATAAAGAGTGCTACAGTTTTTGCAGTGAGTTTAGCGTATGATTGCGCTTCGACCCACTTTGTGAAGTAATCAATCGCTACTAAGATATATTCGTGGCCTCCTGTTCCTGGGGGAGTGATTTTGCCGATGATGTCGATTCCACATGTAGAGAATGGCCATGGCGATGTGTAGGTGTAGAGAAAGGATGGAGGAACATGTTGTAAATTAGCATAAATTTGGCACTTAGGGCATCTTTTTACATACTGATGGCAATCCCTATTCATTGTAGTCCAATAATATCCTTCTCTTATTATTTTTTGGACTAGCATTTTACCGTTTATATGAGTGCCACAGATTCCTTCGTGGACTATCCTCATTGCTCTTTGTGCATCCTTTTTTCCTACCCATAAGAGCGCTCGACCCTTAGGTACCCTTTTATGTAGCTCGTTGTCTATGAGTACATATTGGGAAGCCAAAAGCCTTAATGCTCGTTTTGCTCTTTTGTCAGCATGGGGAGGGTAGTCTCCTTTGGTGACATAATTGAGTATATCCGTGTACCACGGTTCTTCTTCCTCTTCTTCTTCGCCTTGGACTACTTCGTCATCTTCTATAGCCTGGATGTATGTTGGTTTTTGCCTTTTTTATATGGTTAGAGGCATTTGCTCGATTTCCGTGGGAATCCTAACCATTGAGGCTAGTCTTGCCAAAGCATCAGCAAATTGATTTTCTTCCCTAGGTAGATATGTGTATTCTACCTTCTCTAATTGATCGGTAAGAGTTTCCAGATAGGTTTGGTAAGGGGCTAGGCTTTCGCTCCTTACTTTCCACCTTTTAGATATCTGATTGATGATCAAAGAAGAGTCTCCGAATATCCTTAACTTTTTTACTCCCAATGCCAAAGATGTTTCAAGGCCTACCACGCATGTTTCATATTCAGCAGCGTTGTTGGTAACGTCGAAATCAAGCTTTATAGAGATTGGAACATGCTCTTCTTTAGGTGATACTAGTAACACTCCAACGCCACATCCCTTTTGGTTTGAGGCTCCGTCGAAGTATAAGGTCCAAGTATCGTCTTCAGTAACCATTAAGTCTTCATCTGGAAATTCGTTGTCTTGTATTGGCGTCGAGTCTTCTATTGGGAAGTCTGCTAGAAAGTCTGACACCACGGATCCTTTAATAGCTTTTTGTGGCATGAACCTTACATCAAACTGGGCTAGATTGACTATCCATCTTGATATGCATCCATTGAGTGTAGATTTCTCAAATAGATACTTGAGTGGATCTAATTGGGAGACTACGAAGACGGTATGCACTAGCATGTAATGTCTTAATTTGGTTGTGGCCCACACCAAGGCGAGGCACAACTTCTCGAGTGGTGTATATCGTGCTTCGTACTCGATCATCTTCTTGCTTAGGTAGTAGATTGCATTCTCTTTGCCTTCTACTTCTTGTGCTAGCATAGCTCCCATTGTCTCTTTGGTAACCGTCAAATATAACCTAAGAGATATTCCGGGAAGTGCTGGTGTTAATACGGGAGGATTTGCGAGATAGGCTTTGATATTTTCAAAGGCTTTTTGACACTCGTCATCCCATATTACTGGTACATTTTTCTTGAGCTTTTTGAAGATTGGTTCACATATTGTCGTCAATTTTGATATGAACCTACTTATGTATTGCAACCGTCCAATAAATCCTCGAATCTGTTTCTCAGTCTTGGGCGGTGGCATCGACATGATTGCTTTGATCTTGGTTGGGTCTACCTCTATTCCTCTAGAGCTTATGACGTAACCCAAAAGCTTTCCTGAGGTGACTCTAAAAGCACACTTAGATGGATTCAACCTCATGTTATATTTCCTTAGCCTTTCGAAAAATTTCCTTAAGGCTATTTGATGGCCTGGACGGTCTTTTGATTTCACAATCATATCGTCGACATATACCTCGACTTCTTTATGCATCATGTCATGGAGTAAGGCTGTTGCTGCACGTTGGTAAGTAGCACCCGCGTTTTTTAACCCGAATGGAATTACCGTGTAGCAGTAAGTGCCCCATGGTGTTATAAAAGTTGTTTTCTCCATGTCTTCTTCTGCCATGAGAATCTGGTTGTAACCTGCGTACCCATCCATGAATGAGAGGAGTGCGTGATTTGTCGTGTTATCTACCAGAATATCGATGTATGGCAAAGGGAAGTCGTCCTTTGGACTTGCCTTATTTAGATCTCGATAGTCGACACACATTCTTACCCTTTCGTCTTTCTTCGGAACTGGGACGGGTTTCATTCCTGGAATTAGTGGTATAGTGTGTTGAGCTATTTCTCTATTAATGCCTGGCATATATTTGTATGACCAAGAAAATACATCGATAAATTATTTAAGTAAGTTAATTAAATCGGTTCTTTCTTGTTTATTCAGTGTTAATCCGATTTTAACTTCTCTTTTATAGGCTGAATCATTTGAGATATCAACCGTTTCAATTTCTTCAATTACTAGTGTTTTATTTTCGAGTGTTTCCATTGCTTTAATAATTTCTTTGTCTTTTTCATTGTTAGTTAAGCAATGCTCGTCATCTTGGGTTAGAGAAGAACACGAGAAATAAGGGGAAGAAGAAATATTATTATACTCTGAGATCATTACATCAAAGAGTGATATGTCCTCAGGGACTTGATCACTAACTATTCTAGGAGAAGAAATAGGAGGGGAAGGTGCTACTACTAAAGACTTAGAAGACTCTAGGGGGAAAGACTCCGACTCAGACTCTGACTCAGACGACTCTTCAAACATCGTTCCTTGCCCTGTTGTAGTGGATATCTTCCTTCCGCTTGGAGTAGTCACTTTGATCGTCTTGCGCCACCCTTGTAGTGATCCTTTAGCTGGAGTGATTAGCTTTGAGGGATCGAAGCTTTCGCTTTGTAGGACCGTTTAAATGAGCGAAGAGTTATCTTCTCTATAATTTGGCTCATTCTTTTATCGCCCAAATAGTAATCCCATGACGTTAAAGTCAAAGCATGGGGGTGCTTTCTCCTTGTGGACAGGAGTTGGGATTTCATCAGCGAAGTAGCAATCCAAGAAAATCTCGAATCCCGGTTGTCTTATGCCATTTACAACAATTGTATGGCTCGGGAAATTCATGGCATGGATAGTCCTCTCCTTCTTTTATGAATTGACCATTAAGTGTAAGAAGGTACTGATCCATTGGGATTGCTTTCTTTTGGATGCGAGCGTCTCTACGTGCCTTTGATTTTTCTTGGGCTCGCTTGAGATCTTTCCGAGTCGGTTCGAAACCAAGTCCGAAATTGTCTAACTTAGGGAGGCCAGGTGACTCCAGCGGTTTTTCCATTCCTTTCTTCTTTCCTAGGGTCATCCCAGGAAAATGTCCTTGTTTCTTCAGCATGGCATTTACAATCATGTTGGAATGGGGGTCGTGGCAAAGAGGGGTCCTTTCATCCTCCTGAATTAAGGAGACTTCTTCGTTAAAGCCCCATAAATCTTCATCATCCTCGTCGTGCTCCACATTAATGATTGGATTCTCTATAGATTTGATCCTCATAGGCGAAGCATCGATGGTGATAGGAATTCCGCCAACTATAGCTTTTACTTGTTGGTTGAGAGATGAAGGGACGACCTTTAGGTCATGAAGCCAAGGGCGTCCCAACAAAAAATTGAACGAAGCCTTAATGTCTACTACTTGGAAAGTAGAAGCATGTTCTATTGCTCTTGCCGTTACATTCAGGGTAATTTTGCCGAGAGCTTGACGACGAGTGTTGTCATAGGCTCTTATTCCTTGTGTAGACGGATTTAAATCTTCGTCCCTTATTCCTAGCATCCTCGCAGTTCTAAGTGGACAGACGTTGATGGCCGATCCATTGTCTACAAGAGCCATAGGAACGTTCATCCTCTTGCAAACTACTGTGAGGTTTAATGCCTTGTAATGTTTATCACCTTCTAGGGGTAAATCCTTGTCAGAAAAGGTGATCAAATTAATTGGACTAGGAAGATCACTTGTGAGGAAGTTGGCTAATCCCTCAGGAGTAGTGTCAGAATCTATCCCAATTTTGTCTAAGGCATTCATTACAGCCAACCTATGTTCTCGAGATGTTGCCAAGAGTTTCCATACATTCATCTCAACTTTTGTCTTCTTAAACTGCTTAACAATATCATTTTCTTCAATGATAGGTATGGGAACTTGTTGTGTGGTTGGCATAGGTTGTGTTGAAACGGGAGGTTGCATTCTCCAGGATCTTGTGAGGACGTCTATCGATGAGTCTTCTTCAACCCAAACGTCATCCATGGTGTACGATACAGAAGGTGGAGATCCTATTATGTCTTTTAAGTAGACATCTTCTTCATCACTGTCCCAAACTCCATTGATGGTTGCGTCGTCTTCTTGTTGCACTTGGACTAGTTTCTTTTCATCTATCATTTTCTGAACCAAATCCTTGAATTTGAAACATTTTTCTATAGTGTGCCCCCCTGATTGATGATACTGACAGTAATACCTATCTGTCCTTTTCAATGATTCGAATGGCCTCGGTTGGAGAGGTTTGATCTCGCCACTCTCGGAGAGCATTTCGAACATTTGTGCATATGGGATCCCAATTGGAGTGTAGATTCTATTACTCTTTTTGGGTCTTTCAGCGACTTGTAAAGTAAAATGCTTTGCTTCATAAGTTGTTCCCTTGCTAGCTAGAGGTAAAGAGATCTTGTTAGCTTTCACAAGATCTTGGATGAGGTTTTGAAACCTGTAGCATTCATTTGTGGTATGACCGTTTCCTTGATGGTACTTGCAGTAGGATTTGGGATCCCACCTTGGGGATCGCTTTTCTGGTGTTGTATCCTCTATTGGACCGATAGGTTTGATTAGTCCTTGATCATAGAGATGATCAAAGGTAGCATCATCGGTCATTCCTATGGGTGTGAATTTTCTTTTAGGTTTATCTTTCAAAAGTGGAACCTCGTCATACTTCTTTTGGGGTTCCTTTATAGCCTTGAGGGCTTCACGTAGTAAATGTGATACCTCTATCATAGACAATGTGAGCAATTGTATATCTTCCTTACTTGTCGGTTCTGGAAGGTTATCCTTGACATCAAAGAAGGTTTCCTCCTCCTTTTCTGTGGCATAGATTTCTTCGACAGGTCTAATGAGAGACGAAGGGTCAACCTCGTTTTCCTCATCGGAGATAGCCAGGGTATGAGCGAGAGGTGCATTATCAATGCTTGGCTTATTGCTGGCAGGGGGAAACGACAGCTTGTTGTTGTCGATTAAGTCTTGGATAGCTTCCTTAAGCTTCCAACAGTTTTCGGTGAGATGGCCCCTAACTTGGTGATACTTACAGTGTGCATTGGGGTTCCAATTAGCTGACCTCTTCTCGACTGGTGGGTCCCCAAATGGTCCGATAGGAGTTATAAGACCTTTTGCATTTAATCGATCAAATGCGGTGTAATAACTCATGCCAATAGGAGTAAAGTTTCTCCTAAATGGTTTCTTTTGTCCTTAATTATTCATAGCAAGGACTTCACCTAAGTTAAAAGTGCTAACATTATTTGAGTGGGTGGTTTTGGAAGAAGAAGGATTGTCGTTCTTCTTTCCTTTCCAGCCACTGTTGGATCGGAGTTATTGTTGGCAGCTTTTAACTTAGCCAGGTCGTCTTCAATATTAATCCCAATGTCATAGACGACCTTAAAGGTATGGAGATTATTTTGATACTTGATATGCTTGGAATATTTTTCTTGAAGGTTCTTGATGAACAACCTCACAGACTCTTTATCACTTGGTACCTCAATCATCTTGGCTGAGGTTTCTCTCCATTTGTTAAAGAAAGAGGTGAAGCCTTCGTTCTCTTTCTGCTTGAGGATTTCAAGTTCCCTATGGTCAGTCTCTACCTGAATGTTGCACTTGTACCTATCAACGAAAGCGTTTGCTATGGACTCCCAGGTAGAGGTCTTTTCTTTCTCGAGAGAAAAGAACCATTGTTGGCAAACGGTCTCGAGAGATAGTGAGAACAGAGAGGGGACGGAAAACCTTCTTATAGATACCCTTAATACTTATTATTGTTTCGAATGCTCTTAAATGAAAATAAGGGTTATCAGTTGCTCTGAATTTTGGGATGTCATTGCCATTGAACTTCTGCGGAAGAAGATCTTTGTCCACCGAGACCCCTTGTGATGTAAGCCCTTGAAACTTGTAGTCGCTAGACAGCTTGCTTAGACTCTCTTGCATGAGGTCCATTTGTTGTTGCTTCACGGGATCATCGATCTTGAGTGCTAGGAGCTTCAGTGTCTCAGTCACGGTAACCAGTTGGTTCCTAAGCTCGTTGACTTCTTCTTGTATTGCCATTATAGTCTTAGCTTTCCTCTTACGAACTATGGGTTTGTCGAAAAGTTGGACTTGTACGAAAAGGTTGTCCTTGATTAACCGTCCTTCCTTTCTTGACCACGCACTGTAAATTAAACCATTTTGCGTTTTAATTACTTGACTCGAATCAACTTGACTTTACGGTTTATTTTAAGGAGGAAAAAATAAAAATAAAAAAAATGGGTGCATATTTTTGGCAAAAATAATGTACATATTTTTAGGGAACTAAATATAGTTTTTTTTTTTAATTGGAGGATTAATAACCGACTTACCCCCCTAAAAAAATGACGGAAAAAACGCGCACACAAGACCCTCTTAGACATGGTCAAAGTATGTGTATTGGTGTGTGCGTTGAGTGTAAGTGACATGTTTGGACTCTTGTGTAAGACCATGGGACTTAGTGCCTAAACTCGATTAATGACTCAACCAAGTACTATTGACAGCAAAACTTAACCGAATTAATTAGCAAACTGATTTATTATACTAGGTGATGACTCGACCAATAATCCGAACTGTCACCAAACGACAGAACTGGCGTCACACTGTGTAGCTTGGCGCCAGACGACAGAGCTATCGCCAGGCGCCACACTCCACAGTGTGGCGCTACAACTCAGACTTTGGCGCCAATATTGGAGCTTCGTTTTTGGACTGTTTTCGGTGTTATTAATTAACTGGGGTATGCCTAAAGTCGTACTAGGTCGATGCCGATTAAAATATTAGACTTTATTTACTCAAATTAATTAATTAATTAATTAGGCAAAGTTCCTTAAGTCATTAATTTATTTAATCTCAACACAAGTCAAAAAAACGGTTAAGAGATACATAAAATATATGCACAACAAATAATGCACAATTAGTCAAGTAGGCACAATATGATGCAATGAGTTTGCAACCTAACCATGGCTCTAGTTCTCTAAAGTTCGGGATATGGTTTAGTCAAAGAGGGTCCATGGTTAATTGTCCGAATGCACCGCGCGGAAGCCTTAACGTAAAGGGTTGGCGCGAGTGGATAGGACACCGCGAGCTTTAGAAAAAACTCGCTTCCATGGTTTGGTGAATTCAACATCTCGGATGTACCCTTTGTTGCACGAAGCGTTCAATCGGGTAGATGGAGAATGAATTCCCAGAGGGTTATGTCCATATGTAGAACACATATGGGTTTCAGAAAAGTGAGAAAAAAAATTCAATCAGGAAGTAGGATCGAGCAAACAATACGAAAAACCGGTCGAAATTAGAACGCATATTTCTGGCTCGGTATTGGGGGAAGTTGGCGCCAGCAATCAGAGACTGGCGCCAGCTTTTAGCTGTAGTGCCTGGCGCCAATGATGGCGTCTGGCGCTACGGTTAAAATGCTGGCGCCAATGCTCTAGCCCCTGGCGCTACTTCCCACATGCCTCAGCAGCTTTCTGTGCTCGATAAAATTTTCCAGTTTCGCGCGGTGTTATTTCGGTCCTGGTTGTGAAAGATATTTCTCAAATTTCCTACGTGTAAAATCCTATGTTTTTAACTCATTACGGATGGTCTTTCCAATGAGATCTTTTTTATGCATATGAAAATAATGTTAATCAAAATTACGCACATGAAATACTTAGAACTTTTCGAGTCTAATCCACTCATTCTAAATCATTGCCGAAACAAATTCAGGAATTAAAATAGAAATCCTCCCCAGTGAAGTCGCCAAAAACGGTAGGGAATAATTTAAAGCGTTAATCCCCTTGCTTGAACCCCACTGTGATCATACACTAAAGTACAGTGGCGTCCAAAAGGGAAGAAGATAGAGCAAAAGAGTCGCCAACAAGTTTTAGGAACTTGTAAACCGTTCACAGGGTGAAGGTTACACCCCTTAACGATCCAAGAGATCGTCAACTCCATAAGGTCTAGAACCAAATAAGGGTTCAGGGATGAAGGTACAAATCCAACCTAAAAGAGATTGAACCCGCCCTAATAATAGGCCTTTACTTTTTTCTAATCAGATTCATGTGCGCTTTCTAATTAACATACAATCAATAGGATTAACCCTAAACCTGTTTATCTATGTTGGTTGAATATAATGCACAAATAAACTATTATTGGCAATCACTTGAAATTATAATCACATTAACCCTAACAAGATCATTAATTATCTTATAAAGCACGATTACAAGTACCAAAATTCCCTTTAAACATGCATAAAAGGTGTGATCAAGCAATAACGATAAATATCATCAAGCAACATAACAAATAATCAATATCATGAATAATAATTATAATAATCATAATAATAATAATCATCATAAATAAAATAATCATCATCACAATAATAATAATAATAATAATAATCATAATCATCATAAATTATAACAATTATAATCATAATCATGTTCATGTTAATATTAAAGCATTATAATAATAGCAAGATCCTAGGCATGATACTAACAAGATTAATAACAAACCCTAGCATGTCACTAAGCAATAAAAATCAAATCTTTAACCCTAACATGATACTAACAATCATAAATATTAGGAAGAACATAGGAAGCATCGTAACAATCATATTTAATATTAAAATTAACCTAGACATGATACTAGGAATATCATAATAACAATGTAAACATGATTTCTACATCATAACATTAACAAATCAATTAAAGCACTTACTTTGATGCCTCGTACCTCTTTCGAATAACAAAATACACACGTTAGTAACTTCAAGGAAAATAATAAAATCAAACAATTAAATTAAATAATTGAAATAGAGATTTGGGACCAAACCCTCATAAATTAAACCTTTCACGTCTAGGGCGAAGGCAACTTCGAATATGTCTAGGTGTTTCTAGATCTTGTGAATGCTGAATTTTGTATGTGAAAAGCAATTTTAGAAGAGAGAGAGATGGATGAATTGATTAAGGAAATCTTGATGAGAATTAGCGAATGAAAACTGATTGTAGGTGAATGAAAACGGAGTTTTTACGCCGTTATGTATAGAGAAAATCAACCAAAAAGATAAAATAACATAACAGAGTCCTGGCGCAACTGAAACAGAGCTAGCGCCAACCCTGGCTAACTGGCGCCAAGCGCCAACACTAGCGCCAGGCCTAGCTCCAGGCGCCAGTCCTGTTTTTGACGCGTTTTCGAAAATCAAATAAATTTGCCGTACTGGAGGATAAAATGGTATCTTTTCCTCGAAAATGCTTTTTGATTTTAATTAAAACTCTGAAAAGTCAACAAAAGTCAATTTATCAATGCTAATTGAATTAGGAATGAAAAGAACCTTCTAGAAGACTAAAACCATTCCTAATTGCATTAGGAATGATAAATCATATTAGGCCCTCCCCTAGATCATTGGGCCGCATATAAAGCTCAATCCGGGCCCAGTTTAGTAAATTGGCCATAACTTCCTCAATATTCATCGGAATTGGGCTTATAATATATCGTTGGAAAGGTCTTTGCAAGCCCCATCCAACTACACTACTATTGGACCCATATCATGGACCAACCAAACTGGATTGGCTATTTTCTTAAAATAAGTTTTCAAAAACAGAGAGAAGAGAAAAGAAAATAAAACTATCCGCAACACTAAACTTTCCACACTCTCGCTTCATTCGATTATGATTCGACGTGAAAGGTACTCATCACCGGGTTTGGTTTTGGGGAGACACAAATGGGTGTCTACACTGAGGCATGACCCATCATAAAATATCAAAGGTTTCATCGGGTTTTTAGTTGGAAAAGATACCTCAATATTACCGGGACCTAGATTTATTATGTTGTGATTATTTAGTGAAATCTAGCGCATCATCAATCAACATAAATAAAATCTAACACGCATAATCTACTAATGCAATAATATAAATCATGACATAGTATGGCCCCTTAGTCCTAAGAAAACTAGAAATGAAAAAGCTCCCACTTGAATCGTCATGGATCTCCATCCACCTTGCTCCTTTGGGCCTTCACTTCATGGGCTTCTTTGGACTAACACTATTTAAATAACTATTCTATTTAAATTACTTTAAATAAAAGTTACAAAAATACTTAACGGTACGCATACCGTGTTTAGATTACAAAATACTTCACGATGCGCAGATCGTATTTAAGAATCTATGGGCCATATATACTAGTCTATATATAGCAACATAATATCATATATTATATAAAAGTGTCATATAATAAATCACTCAACATGCTTGTTTAAACTACAACATCGAATGTTCATAATAAAGTCAACACATTTCCTAAAATATCTTATATTTTAATCATAATTAGATAATATCATATATTATTCTGACCATTTATAAAATATCATATATTTAATTTAGTCATGAGATAGAATCAAATCATATTTTAATCTAGAAAGATAAATCATATTTAATCTTTCATAATTATCCTAAAAAATTTAGGAGATTCTATCCTAATTACTAGCCAATCAAATAATTTTAAAATCAATTGTATCCTAATCTAATTATGGGATAATCACATTATTTAAATCAATTATTATCCTTTTGGAATATGCTCAGAATATCCTAATCAATCTTATCCAAAATTAACCACTTTAATTAGGATAATTACCAATTTAACAACTTTAAATATGGATAATATCAAATATAACAACTTTTGAATATATAATTTTATCCTAAAATAAAAGATTTTATCTAAATAAAACCAATTTTATCTTTTAAAATAAAAGATCATATTTTCAAAATATTTTATCTTATCCAAAAAAAAACTGATTTTATCCCAAAATAATTCGTAATTATCTTGAAATAATTTTTAAAATATGATAATTAATTTTTTTTGAAAACCGTGAGCCACCACCGCCGACCACCGTGGTTGGCTAGCCGAAGCTAGCCACGGAGGCTGGCTGCCACAATAGCAGCCACTGCCGCAAGGCAGCAGCGTGCAGCAGCTCTGGCAGCGAGCCGTGGCAGCAGCCGTGCAACGCTTGCACGCTGCTGTCCACAGCCACCCCCGACCTCCGCCCTCCCCTTCCCTCCCTCTTGGACCAGCAGCGGCGGCAGCCACTGTGGCTGCGCCACCCAGCCGTGGCTGCCGCCTCTAAATTATTATTTATTTTTTTATTTTAATTTTAATTTAATTAAATAACTTTTATCAAAATTAAATTAAATCAGTCCAAAAAATAAAATTAAATCAACATTCAATCTTAAAATTAGGGCTTATCATAAAATTAATCCCAAATTTAATTCTAACTTTTAAAATTAAATTGATGATTATACACAAAACACTTTTATGCATAAATCAACCCAATTAAAATTATGAATCATAAAATAAATCGAATTAAATCAAAATCAAGCACAAAAATCATATTTTAGGGATAGTATTTTTGAAAAAATTCGAAATTTAGGGTTAGGGGGTTCGAAAATCTTCGAACATATTAGGGCTAAAATTCGGTCATCTTCATGGCTATTTGAGCATAATTAAATCACATTTAATTGATTCCAAAAGTTTAATCACATTAAATATAACAATTGAACCATAATTAAATTAATTTCTCCCTCTTAATTGATTATAAAATTAACATGGACATCAAATAATCATATTATTATGATCTAGCGCGTTCATGCAAGAGGCTAACTGATTCCACTGTAGGAGTTTATAGGTACTACGCAACGGAAATAACATGAATCATATTCAATCAAGTACCAATCCCAAGAATCACACGCATAACACACAAGACACATAATCATACCTTTGACGCGTGAATTCCACGAAGCTATCGACAGGCAAATCAGGGAGAGAATAGAGCCACCCCAAGCGTTGCTCCTCTACTTAGTCCACGAAATTCGAACGAGTCGTCCACCAATACTAGATTGGTCGAGTGATTGAGGAAAACCGCGATCACCACCTTTATGGACAGCCGATCACCGCACGAACCACCACCACCACGAGATACCACCGGCGCCAATAAGGAGGAGGAGAGAGCCGTGTGAGAGATAACTATGAGAGGGGTTGGGTTTCGTGTTTGCTAATTAGGGTTTGATCACACTGATCAGTTAATTGCTTCTCACACTAGAAAACCTAGGCACCTAGTCTATTTATAATCTCATTATAATTAGACTAGGGCAAGAAGCCCAAAACCACTTCTAATCCCCATATGGCCGGCCACCTAGAGTGATGAGGCCCATGATGGGCCTCGTCCTCTAATGCTCGATCTAGCCCCTTTGTGTGACCTTATAGGATCCGTCCAATTGGGCTTTGGGCTATTTTACTAGTCCAAAGATCGTCAGTACCTCTAGCTATGGCAAAACAACGACCCAAAAGTACGAACTTAATTATCTCCATAATTTGATCCATTTATATATCTAGTAATTGCACACGACGAAGACATAACTCCTTTTGTTGGGTCACTACTAAAATTCGGTCAAATTGCGACTGTTTTCTTACGACCGTCATTAAAACGGTCGCAAATTGTAATATTTGCGACCGTTTTTATGGCGGTCGCAGATTTGTGACCTTTTTAAGGCGGTCGCAGATTTGCGACCATTTTAGGCTATTTAACAGTCGCAAGGGTATTTAAAAATTTCTTTAAAATAATATACATGTTAAAAATAATTCTAAATAAAAACAATTCTATTGCGACCGCTAAAAACGGTCCCAAATGGTTATAGAAACGGTCGCAATTTGCGACCATTTGCAACCGTTTTTACGGCAGTCGCAGATTATAATATTTGCGACCGTTTATAAGGCGGTCGCTGATTATAACATTTGCGACCGTTTTTAAGACGGTCATAGATTTGCGACCATTTTAGCGGTCGTAATTGTTTATTTACTCATTTTTAAAATAGGGTATATAAGGGGCTCAAGCTTCCCAAACCAAACTAACCCTATTTTTTTCCAGTTAACAACCGCTCTCTCTCCCTTCTCTCTCTCTCTCTCTCTCTCTCTCTCTCTTCCTCTCTTCTCAGTCGACCCTCTTCCTCCATTTTCCTTCTCTCCACTCTATCTTTCTCAAGCCACTCCTCTTTCACTCTCATCTCCTAATTCTATGAATTTCACTGTCGAAAAATGAAGCAAAGCACTTGAGAATTGAAGAAAAAGAAGCCGAAAATCGCTGCTCATTCAAGCTTTGGCTCAAATCAGAAGCTTCGCCGGCGATTTCTCTCTCCTCCACGCTGCTTGCCACCGTCACGACCACACACTATAACAAAACCTCCACCGTCACAAGAACGAGCCTAAGAGAAGCCAAGGTTTTCTAGATCTGATAACTAATTTAGGTTATATTGTTGATCTAGATTTATTGTTTCTAATTTCCGATTATGTATAATTGTTTTATTGTAATTTTAGTTTTTAATTTTGAAAGATCTAGATTATTGTTTTATTTCTGATTTGTGTTGTTTTATTGTAATTTTAGTTTATAATTTTTGAAAGATCTATATTATTGTTTTATTTCTAATTTGTGGGTAATTTTCTGTAATTTGTATAATTATTGTATAATTTTATTTCTGATTTTGTGGGTAATTTTCTTAATTTTTATAATTTTGTGTGCGGCGTTGGGTTGAGGTGGTTTCGGGTGAGCGGTGTTGAGGTGGTTTCGAGTGAGCAGTGTTGGGTTGAGGTGGTTTCAGGTGAGCGGTGGTTGATTTACTAGTTAGGGGGGGAGTTGTGGTGGGTAAATTAAAGGTGGTTTGGGTTGGCGGTGGTAGTGGGTTAGGTGGTTTCAGGTGAGCGGCGGTGGGTTTTCGTGGTTAGGGTGGGCAGAAGTGGTGGGTAAAGGTGGTTTGGGTTGGCAGTGGGTAAAGGTGGTTTCGGTGGTTGGTGAGGCTTGATGTGAAGTTCAGTAGTGCGATTTTTCTTTTTTTTTTTGTTTTTTTTTTTAAATTTTAGCGACGGCTTATGGCGGTCGCTTATTCCGAAAATTGCGACCGCTGATATAACCAGTTGCAATTTTTAATTTTTGCGACCGTTTTCTAAACAGTCGTTGAAAATAATAAAAATGGTTGCAAAAAATCTGCGACCGTCAAACGGTCGCAATAATGATTTCCGGCAACCATGTGAATAACGACCACCACCTTACGACCGTTGACGGTTGCAATTATTAATTGCGACCGTTTTTACTATAATCTGCGACCGTCAGAGACAGTCGCAATTTGGCCGAATTTTAGTAGTGGGTTCAAGTCGGGTCAGCTTTTGCCAGCCATACAGAGGGAGTAACAAATGTCACTACTAGAAAACAGGTAATTTTCGACGGAAAAAATTCATCAAAAACACCCTGAAATCCGTCGAAAAAGATGTTTTCGACGGAATTCCTTTGGAAATGATTGTTGGAAACGTGTTGGTAGGAAAAACGACCTTTTTGACGGAAATTCTGCCAGAAACACTATTCCGACGGAACTTTCCGTCGTAACAGATTTTTCCGGCATCGGAAAAATCCGTCGGAAATTTATGACGGAATATACAATTCGGTCGGAATTTCCGATGGGAATTCCATCAGAAAATTATTTCATGAAAATTAAAAAAAAAACTCCGCGCCACCACCGGCACGATGTATCACAACCTAAAACAAAGCTGTCAACCCCACCCCAACACAAAACCACCCCACTTGACCCTAACCCTCCACGGGCCCCCTTAACCCACCACAGCCACCACCTCACACAACCAGACCCACACCCAACCCCACCAACTAGATCTACCACAACACGGAAAAAATTCGTAAAACACAAACCAGAACAAACCCCAGATCCCCATCCACCTCAAACCCTAGCCGACCACCGGATCCCCACCAATTTCGGCCCAAACCCTAACCGCAAAACAAAAACAGAAAAATTAATTACCACCAACACGTACCCACCCAACACGACTTCCTCCTTTTCGCCGGCAAACCCAAAAACTATTAAAAAAAACACATACATACCTTAAAACTTGAATTAATGAAAACAAATATATATATATATATATATATATATATATATATATATATATATATATATATATATATATATATATATATATATATATATATATATATAGGCATACATACAATATCATGACTAATAGGATAAGAAATTAAACCTTAACGATCAAATTAAATTCTAAAAAATTAACTCTAATAATATCGTATACAAAGATAAATTTTCCTAAGTTAGTTATGCGGATACAAAAAAATAATCCCTACAGAAAATAAATCTAAACTATAAAATTTTTTATGCTTGATCCGCATCCCCATCACTTCCAAGGTCCAAATTGGGTCATTCTCCTCCCCTTACATAAAAAAAAAATAAAAAAAAAGAGACTAAAAGACTATTTTATATAAAAAAAACCTATACCACAACTATAACAAAATTGTAGCCATGATAACTAATTTTAATTTATACGCTTTATATATATAGTCTCAACCAATTATATTAAAATGACTTATTAAAAATTTATTATTTTTTCAATTACAATAGATATGAATAAGACATTTTCCCCAGTATAGCTTAGTATGGAGAGGGCTCTCATAAAAGGGGCGTGATAGAGTTTATAAATTTATTCAAGGCTTCAATTTAACCATCGGCTTAAACTTTTGGTATGGTTGAAATAGCCCCTGACTATGGTTGAAACACAGGATTGATTTATATATTCTATCATTTTCAAATGTGATTTGGTGATTATCGTAGCAGATCGAGGAGAGAGGGAGAGAAAGAGAGATAGAAGTAGAGAGGGTGGGTTTTATTTGGGGAGAGATTGGGTCTAAAATGGGGATGAGAGTAAAGAGAAGTAAGGATTATATTGCCATTTAACATTACAAAATTTACCAAAAAAAAAACCGTGTCAACTAAAAACTTTCCAAAAAAGAATACGCGTCAATTAAAAAAAAGCACATAGATAGTATTTAACAATGGTGCACATTCAAATATTACCGTGGCAACAAATAGAAATACTACAACTACCCAAAAAAAGGAGTTTTCTGATATTTTAGGGCTTGTTCTGATTTACTGAACTGAAGTGAACTGAATTGATTGGAGCTGAACTGAACTGATTGGAGCTGAACTGAACTGATTGGAGCTGAACTGAATTGAACTAAATTGTTGATGAGAGAAGAAAATTGTTGGGCTCAGGTCACCCACCTTAACGGGTCACACACGCACACTCCAATCCACATTAGTATGATATTGTCCGCTCTGGGCCTATCTCGCACGAATTTGTTTTTGGGCACCTTCCCAAAAGGCCTCATACTATTTGGAGTGTACGTGCTTCTACTTATAAGGAGCTATCACTTCCTTAATATTTCCATGTGGGACTTGGGAGGAACACCCCAACAAAGCTCCCCTCATACCAAGGACCACATAACTCATGGTTTCCCCTCCAGCGAAACTATCTTGCACCGCCGTTAATCATCACTGGACACGCCACATGAGCCACAATATCAGGAGGGATTTTGGCACAAGACACCACAATCGCAAGGACACACACTTGAGGGAATCGTCCCACACAACGATCGAATAGTCCCAGTTGAACCGTCGGCTCTGATACCACTTGTTGGGCTCGGGTCACCAACCTTAACGGGTCACACATGCACACTCCAATCCACATTAGTATGATATTGTCCGCTCTGGGCCTAGCTCGCACGGATTTGTTTTTGGGCACCTTCCCAAAAGGCCTCATACTGTTTGGAGTGTGCTTATACTTATAAGGAGTTTATCACTTCCTTAATCTTTCCATGTGGGACTTGGAATGAACAGCCCAACAAAAATAAAAAACTGAACTGAACTAAACTGCACTGCACTGATTGGAGTTGAACTGAAACTGAACTAGAAATAAGCTGAAGAGAACATACCCTTGGTAAACTAAAAGATGACTAAATGTTGTCAAACTACACTCTAGTTGTTGCAAGTTCAATTATAGCAGCTTATTAATTGATATTCCCGTACAATTATCATGGGTAAATGATACTTTCTCTGTTCGATCAATTATAACATTTTGACTTTTGTGATCAACGTTTTATTAAAATGTCGACTAAAAATGCAGTATTATTATGAAGATTAAAGCTATACCATGATGTGAAATATTGGATATTTCTTTGAAATGAATTTTCAGATTTCGAATTTTGTATATTTTTCACCCATATTAAATCAAACATTATCATGGTTGATTCAAATTTTAGATAGTGAAAGTGATAGAGTATGAAACATAATCGTGGGTATCAAAAACTAGGTTAAGCTTTTGATTGAGTTAATCCTCTAACATGGTATTAGAGCCAACATGACATGGAGGTCACGGGTTCGAATCAGATCCACCCTCCACCTTTAAGTGGAGTATTAAACACTGGGTATGAGGAGGGCCCATGCTGCATCCACACTTCAATTTCGCTCTACGGGCTCTCATGTAAGGGGCGTAATAGAGTATAAAACATAAGCTTATAAACCACTAGCTTAATCTTTTGGTTGAATTCATCTTCTAATAAAAATTTAAAATAAAGTAAAACGTAAACAAATAAAAAGAAACCACTAGCTTTAGCTTCCTTTGTTTTATTTTCCTTTTTTTTTTGTTTCTTTTTCCTTTGGTTTAGTCTTTTTTCCTTTATAGCTTGTAGCTTCTTCTTATTTTGGGGCTTGCCCCTCGGCTTCACAAAAAAAAAAAAAAAACCGAGGTAGTTGTATACATGCACGCATCACTCCCAAGTATTTTTGTAGCCTTGTAGGATCAATAGATGGTTCCTACAGGTGCCTATACGGTGCAACATATAGTCGTTTTGTAGGAAAGAACATGATATATAAAAATAATGAACATATAACTATAGTGAAAAGAACATACTATTAAAATGTAATGAACATATACCTAAAATGAAAATAACATACTATCAATATGTAATGAACATATAGATAGAGTGAAAAGAACATTTTTGCACAAAAACAAATGTGAAAAGAACATATGTTTATGTTCTTTATTGTCAGTATAATGTACTTTTATTTGCGACATAGTGTTCATTGCTTATTGTGAAATGTATATTGAATTTTATCTTCAAATTATGGTGGTTATATATAGATAATGTTTATTACATAATTGTAGACACCCAAATGTGTCTCCCCAAAACCAAACCAGTGATGAATGCCTTTCATGTCATTTGATTATCGAACAAAGCGAAAGTATGAAAAGTCTAGTGATGAGAATGTTTTTATTAAAATATCTCTTCTTTCTGTTTTTGAAAATATTTCTTTTCTTACCCTATTTTTGAAAAGCGTGCATTCCAGTTTATTTTGGTCCATGATATGGGTCCAATAATGGTGTAGTTGGATGGGGCTTGAAAAGACATTTCCAAAGATATATTATAAGCCCAATTCCGATGAATAATGAGGAAGTTATGGCCAAAATACTAATCTGGGCCCGATTTGGTTTTTATATGCGGCCCAATGATCTAGAGGAGGGCGTATTATTAATTATCATTCCTAAAGCTATTAGGATTGATTATAGTTTTCTAGAATACTCTAGAAGGTTCTTTTAAATCCTAATGGAGTTAAGATTGATAATTATGTTTTAAAGAGTTTGAAATTGAATAAAACTACTCCTTTTTAGAATCCTTGTTTTGTACGAAGTGGAATATATTCAGATTTTATTTTTGTGCCTCATAATATTTATCCAAATATTATATGGTTGGATAGATATTGAAATTATCTTTCCAATGGTATATTATAATATTAAATCCGAGTTATAACGAAAAAGATATGAATGAGATATAAAACTCTTTCCAAAACTGACACCATCCTACTATTTCGGCCATATCTTTTTATCTACAAAAGATTTTAATCTGATTCTAATTGGGTTGGAAAGTAGACTTCAAGAGCTTTCAACTGAATATTATACGTCTTATTTGGACTTCCGGATCAAAATATATGATAAAAACAAAAACGTGTGAAACTGATTATTAGCGCCTGACGACAAGCATTAGCGCCTGGCGCTAAGGCTTGGCGCTTGACGCTAATGACCAATGTCTGGCGCTAATCGTGTTTTATTCTCGTTGAAACTCTGATTCGTTTTTTTATCCATCCGACTGATTTTCTCTATAAATAGCCTCTTAAAATTATGTTTTCAATCATCAATTTTCATCAATTATCATCAATTCTCAACAATAATCAATTTCCACCAACTCTCATCAAGAATCTCTTGATTACTCTCTCTCTCTCTCTCTCTCTCTCTTTTCTAAACTAGCCTTTTGCATACAAAATTCCTCATACAAGATCTAGAAACACCTAGCCAAGTTTGAAGTTGCCTTCGCCCTAGACGTGAAAGGTTTTAATTTCTGAGGGTTTGGTCCCAAATCCCTATTTCAATTATTTAATTTAATTGTTTTATATTTTACTTGAAGTTACTAACGTGTGTATTTTGTTATTAGAAAGAGGTACGAGGCATCCAAGTAAGTGCTTTAATTGATTTATTGATTTTATGATATAGAAATCATGTTTAGGTTGTTATTATGATTCCTAGTATCATGTTAGGATGCTTGCCTTAATTTGATGTTTTGAATAACAACAATGATTCCTAGTATCATGTTTAGGGTAAAATTTATAATATCAAATATGCTTATTATGATTTCTGTGATGCTTCCTATTTTCTTCCTAATATTCATGTTAGTATCATGTTAGGGCTTAAGCTTTGATTTTTATTGTTTAGTGACATGCTAGGGTTTGTTATTAATCTTGTTAGTATCATGCCTAGGATCTTGCTATTATTACGCTTTAACATGAATATTATGATTATTATTATTATAATAATTATTGATGATTATTATTATGTTGCTTGATTTTTATTTTTATTGCTTGATCACACCTTTTATGCATGTTTAAAAGGAATTTGTACTTGTAATCACGCTTAATAAGATAATTAATAATCTTGTAAGTGTTAATTTGATTATAATTCAAGTGATCGTCAATAATAGTTTTATTTGTGCATTAATATTCAAACCAACATAGATAAACAGGTTTAGGGTTAAACCTATTGATTGCATGTTAGTCAGAAAGCGCACATGAATACGAGTAGAATAAAGTAGAGGCCTATTATTAGGGCAGGTTCAATCTCTTTTAGATTGGATTTGTACCTTCATCCTCAAACTACCAGTCATGGTTCCATACCTATTGGAGTTGATGATCTTCTGGATCGTTAAGGGATGTAACCTTCACCCTGTGAACGGTTTACAAGTTCCTAAAACTTGTTGGCGACTCTTTTGCTCTATCTTCTTTCCCTTTGGATGCCACCGTACTTTAGTGTATGATCATAGTGGGGTTCAAGTTTGGGATAACGCTTGAAATATTCCCTACAATAATATTATCATGTTTTTTTTTATTAATATTACATATGTTCTTTAGATATGAAAAAAATATTAAAAAGAAATGGATGTTCGTTATAAACAACTATATGTTCTTTACAAAATAACTATATGTTCTTTACAAAATAATTACATGTTCTTTTTGAATTTTTTTGCTGTACCAAGCAAGGTACAGCCGCCTGCACCTTAAAATTTTCATTGTAGGATAGGATCAAATGATCTTCGCATGCATATGTCAATCAAATTGTCATCACTTTCGTAATTTTTGAACATATGTCAATGAGTACCAAGTTTCAAGCTACTATAAATAGAAAATGTAGTGTAAGGAAATGGAAAAGAAATCAAGACATTAGCTGATTAAAAAAAAAACTTTAACAAGTTAAAATCGTTCAATTTTCAGATTTGAGTCTAGAAATGGAGAGGGTCTCAGTCAACCACCTTGCTTCTGCTGTTTTAGCTATAATACTGATCAAGTTGTGTAATGCAACATGTACTTTTCTATTCTATAAATAAGCTATTATATAAATTATACGTAAAAAAAAAAATCAATTATGAACTATATATAATCATTAAAATCTGGGTAATTCCCTGTTTCTCTTCTTGATAAACATAGAATGTATCTCATAAGGTTAAATTTGTCTTTTTAAATAATAAAACTAGGATAAAAAATGTAATTTTCTAATTTTCTTTTTCTTTCGCACAATTTATTGTACTTTCTGGTTGTACAATTGAAGCAGTTTCTCTCCTCCATTGAAGCACCTTTCACTCCACCATTGAAGCAGCTTTTGAGGTTAAATTAAAAAACGAAAAACACCTGCCATCTAGGGTTAACAATGCCCTTTATTTCTCCACTTTTTCTTAGGTTCTCGTAGTATTTGGCGGCGAAGCTGCCGGAAACCGCTGGAAATGACTGCCAGAAAAGTGGGTTGGGGTTGGTCTATCCATGGTGTTGGGTTGTTGTCTAAAATGTTGGTAAAGATTCCGCAGTTGTTACGTTGAGAAGCCATGGGAAGCTAGAAGAATGAGGTAGGAGAAAGAAGGGAATGAGGAGAGGGGTTGAGTCAACACCTAAAAAATAAATAAAATATTAATAAAGTTGCTTTTATTTACATTATAATCTAAAAATCATATTTGTTACAGGTTCAGTGCATGGAAGGATGCCTAAAGGAAGTTATGAAAAAAAAGGGGGCAATGCCAAAGGAATACGAGGTCAAAGTAGAAGAAGTGGCGAGCATCCGACCAAGTACCGAAGATGGAAACAAGAAAACGACTTATAAGATAACTATGAAGGCGAGACAACCAAATAGTAATGGTCAATATGGATTCGAGGGCATTAAAACAGCATTATTGAAGAGCGATGATCCAGAGCCAACTTCGTGTGCACCACAAGGAGGGTATTGTAACCCTGCATTTGGATTCGTATGTTGTAATAAATCTTGTATTGGCGCATTTCCTGCTGGTGGAGTGTGCCTTTGGTAACTTCGTACTCGCTCGTAGCAGCTAGCCGCTGTAGACACCCATTTGTGTCTCCCCAAAACCAAACCCGGTGATGAGTACCTTTCACGTCAAATCATTATCGAATGAAGTGAAAATGTGGAAAGTCTAGTGTTGCGGATAGTTTTAATTTCTTTTCTCTTCTCTCTGTTTTTTGAAAACCTATTTTTAGGAAAACAGTCAATCCAGTTTGGTTGGTCCATGATATGGGTCCATTAATAGTGTAGTTGGATAGGGCTTGAAAAGAGTTTTCCAACGATATATTATAAGCCCAATTCCGATGAATATTGAGGAAATTATGGCCAAATTACTAAACTGGGCCCGGTTTGAGCCTTATATGCGGCCCAATGATATAGGGGAGAGCCTAATATGGATTTAACATTCCTAATGCAATTAGGAATGGTTTTAGTCTTCTAGATTCTTCTAGAAGGTTCTTTTCATTCCTAATTCAATTAGCATTGATAAATTGACTTTTGTTGACTTTTTGGAATTTTAATCAGAATAAAAAAGTGTTTTTGAGGAAAATACGATTTTATCCTCCTGTACGGTTAAATTCTATATGATTTTAAAAAACGCGTCAAAATCCTGATTAGCGCCTAACACCAGCATTAGCGCCTAGCGCTAAGCTTAGCGCCTGGCGCTAGCGTTAGCGTCTCGCGCTAATGTTAGCGTCTGGCGCTAACTCTGTTTTTTCGCGTCAAAACTCTGGTTCGATTTTCTATCTTTTAGGCTGATTTTCTCTATAAATATCCTCCTAAAAACTCCGTTTTCAATCATCAATTCTTATTCTTTTTAATTCTCATCAACTCTCATCAAGAATTTCTTGATTCTCTCTCTTTCTAAACCAACCCTTTTACAAACACAATTTGTCATACATTAGCACTAGACACACCTAGCCAAGTTCGAAGTTGCCTTCGCCCTAGACGTGAAAGGTTTTAATATTTCTAAGGGTTTGGTCCCAAATCTCTCTTTCAATTATTTAATTTAATTGTTTGTTTATTATTTTCCTTAAAGTTACTAACGTGTGTATTTTGTTATTAGAAAGAGATACGAGACATCCAAGTAAGTGCTTTAATTGATTTTTATTGATATTATGATATAGAAATCATGTCGAGGTTGTTATTATGATTCCTAGCGTCATGTTAGGGCGTTTTGATCTTCCTAGTATCATGTTTAAGGCAATTTCTAATATCAAATATGACAATTATGATTCCTGCGATGCTTCCTATATTCTTTCCTAATATCTTGTTAGTATCATGTTAGGGTTAAAGATTTGATTTTTATTGTTTAGTGACATGCTAGGGTTTGTTACTAATCTTGTTAGTATCATGTCTAGGGTCTTGCTATTATTATGCTTTAACATGATTATTATGATTATGATTATTATTATTATTATTATTATTATTATTATTATTATTATTATTATTATTATTATTATTATTATTATTATTATTATTATTATTATTATTATTATTATTATTATTATTATTATTATGTTGCTTGATATTTATTGTTATTGCTTGATCACACCTTTTATGCATGTTTAAAGGGAATTGGTACTTGTAATCACGCTTAATAAGATTATTAATAATCTTGTTTAGGGTTAATTTGATTATAATTCAAGTGATCGCCAATAATAGATTTATTTGTGCATTAATATTCAACCAACATAGATTAAACAGGTTTAGGGTTAAACCTATTGATTGTATGTTAGTCAGAAAGCGCACATGAATACGATCAGAATAAAGTAGAGGCCTATTATTAGGGCAGGTTCAATCTCTTCTAGGTTGGATTTGTACCTTCATCCCCTAACTACCAGTCATGGTTCAGGACCTATTGGAGTTAACGATCTCCTTGATCGTTAAGGGGTATGGTGTAACCTTCACCTCGTGAACGGTTTACAAGTTCCTAAAACTTGTTGGCGACTCTTTTGCTCTATCTTCTTTCCCTTTGGACGCCACCGTACTTTAGTGTATGATCACAGTGGGGTTCAAGTTTGGGGATAGTGCTTGAAATATTCCCTACAGCCGCTGATATGTCTATTTTATATAGTATTTTACCCCCGTCCCTTGGTCATAATTAGTAGTGTTTTCACTACAAAAATAAAAGCTTTTTAGCAACTAAGTTTGGCAACAAATTTTTAAAATGTTGCTAAATAGCAACGAATCTAAATTTTTTCATTGCCTAATTAAAAGCGACATTTTATACTTTAGTTTTTAATAAACAATGGCTACATATTTTTGATTTGTTGCTTTTTAAAACAAATTGTCTTACTAGTTGTTACTAGACGGCATCATATTTTTCTCTTGTTGCCAAATAGTAACAAACTATGACAACAAATATTTTATTTGTATTGATTTAGAAACAAACAAATATAATGAATTTTTGAATTGTTTCCATTAGAAACAAGTCTTCTAAATTATTGTTGCTAATTGATAACACATTATTTTGTTTGTTGCCATTTGAAACGAGTTGTGTTACATATTGTTGTTAATTTATATGTAAGCCACTTTTTGCTGTAATGTATAAAATTATTAGTTGCTAAAATGACATCAAATAGAGACGGATTTCAATTTCGTCTCTAATTAGAGACAGATTTTTGATTTTGCCCTAATTTGGAGACAAATTTTTCAATTTCATCTCTAATATTTTGTTCACTTATGATAAATTATATGCATAGAAGTAAACAAATAGTACTTGGTATAGTTGGTAAGAGATTCACCATCTGACTTTGAGGTCGCAAGTTCGACTTCTACCAAATGCGATTCTTGAGACTGGGGATTCAAAGAGTCTTACATGCAAAGTCGAGCCGAGTTGACCTAACCTAAGTGAGATTTTAGATTCGTAAAGGTCGAGATCGGGTTGAACCGAATTGCTAATAGGGATTGGGTTTTTGTCTCGTAGTGTTGATAGCAACCAATATTACTGATTTGTAGCTATAATTCATTACTAAAGGGTCATCCGGCATTTACAAATGAAATCTAAATTAACAAATACATAAAATTGAATCAAATTGAATCAAATTCGGGTTTCCTTCATCAAAGCTACAATCGTTAAAAAGATCTTGCGCTGTAATAATATCTCTCGCACACATCGCTGGAATAAACAACCTTTTCGGAGAGACGATCACTACTAAAAATTAAGGTTTTAGCGACCGCCTCTAACGGTCGCAGAAAATAGCAAAAACGGTCGCAATTCATAATTGTGATCGTCAACGATCGTAAAGGGGTGGTTGTTATTTACTTGGTAGCCAAAAAAAAATTACGACTCTGTGACGGTCGCAGGTTTATTGCGACAGTTTTTGTTATTTTCAACGACCGCAAGGGAAACAGTCGCAAATATTAATAATTGCGACCGACAAAAGAAGCGATCGCAATTTTGGAAATTAGCAACCGCTTTTGGCCGTTGCTAAAAGTAGAAAAAAACAAAAAAAGAAATTATGTACCTACCCCTGCTCTTCACATCCACGCCCCCCACCACTTCTCACACCCAAGCCAACTCCACCCACTTTCCCTTCCCAGACAACCACCTTTACCCACCACAACGCAAACAAAAACTAACGAAACCAAAATCTAGAAATCAAAGCAAACCAAAAATAAACCTAAATCCATTCAACCCTAAAACAAACCACAAAAATCTAAATTACAAACAGAAACCACAAAATCAATTAAGAAAAGGAAATTTTGATTTTTACCACCTTCAAATAACCACTTAATAGAATTTACCACCTCCAAAGAAAAGGATTTACTTTACCACCACCAAAATTTCCAAAAATTCGATTTTACACCAACTACCGGATTCCGTCCATGAATCCGTTAGTAGGGCCCACATTTTTGACGTTTTTTCTTCATCTTCCCCGATCTTCCATGTCAACCAACCAACAACGAAATCAACTACCTCGGTTGGTCGGAATTTCGTGTGGGTTTCGCGTCTGGGTGATGGTGGTTTCGGGTCGCGATGGTTTCGCATCTGGCTGGCGTGGTTTCTGGTCTGGGTGGTGGTGGTTTTGGGTAACGGTGGTTTCGCGTCTGGGTGGCGGTTGTTTCTAGTCTGGGTTTGGATGGTGGTGGGATTGGTCGTAGCTGTTAGGTGGTGGCTAGGGTTTTGAGGTCGGAAATTGGTGGAAAGGGGTAAAAATCGGTGCGGCTGTGGTGTGCGGTACGGTGGTAGCGGTTAGCTGGTGGGGTTGGTCGTAGCTATTAGGTGGTGGCTAGGGTTTTGAGGTCAGAAATTGGTGGAAAGGGGGTCAAAATCGGCGCGGTTGTGGTGTGCGATGCGGTGGTAGCGGTTAGGTGGTGGGGTTTGTCGTAGCTGTTAGGTGGTGGCTAGGGTTTTAAGGTCGAAATCAGTGCGGTGGCTGTGGGTCCCGACGGTGGCTGGTAGCGGTTAGGTGGTGGGGGCTGGTTGTAACGGTTAGGTGGTGGGGCTGGTCGTAGCCGGTCCGGCGGTGGGGATCCCGACGGTGGCAGCAACCACCGGTTGCTTGATGGGGATTTTTTATTTTTTTTTTTAATTTTTTTTAAAGCTTAACCAATAATATGGCGACACGTGTGCAAGGTAGGCCCCACTAACGGATTTTTGGACGGAATCCGTTAGGTGGAGGTGATTGGTGGTAAAACTGATGTTTAATTTTTTTATGAGGTGGTAAAGTAAATGTTTTTTTTTTTTTTGAGGTGGTAAATTCGACAAAGTCGTTATTTGAAGGTGGTAAAAATCAAAATTTCCTTAATAAAATGAAATCCTGCAGAAAATAAATCAAAATTAAAATCCAAAAAACCGCAAATATCAAACAAAAAATTACCAAAAATTAAACATAAATTCAAAACGAAAATTAACAAAAATCAAACCGTTTCGACCAGAAAAATCAACATACCTTTAACAAAAATCAAACCAAAATTAACGAAAAAAGCACCAAACCCAGAATGAAGAACAATTCGACCAAAAAAATTGACCTAAAATCAAATCCAAGAAATTCGGCCAAGACATCGAACAAAAAAGTATTAAAACCACATAAATTGAAAAATAAACAAACAAAAAATTAAACCCACATAAATAAAATCAAACAAATATTATACCCACATACAAATTCGAACAAGTATTAAAACCACATAAATAAAATCGAATGAAATATAACCCACATAAATTACATCGCAAAAAAATTAAATGCACATAAATTATACTGAATTCGACCAAAAAATCGAACAAAAAACGAATTAAACCCACAAAAATATAAAATAAACAAAAACAGACAAAATTTCAAGAAAAAACAACATACCTTTTACACTATTTCTTCCTCTTTGGGTTTATATGGTCAAATTCGACCATGAAAACTCCAATTCTGGAATTTTTATGGTCAAATTTGACCATTAACACCATATATTGTTTGCAGCTAGTTGAATAACACAAACTTTATTTAATTTATTGCTCGGTGAAGAATGCAAGCAAAGAAGAAAATTAGGGTGAGGAGGATAGACGGGCAGTGTTAAAGAGGGAGGAGCAGATAAGAAGAAATTAAAGAGAAGAGAAGCAGAAAAGAGGGAGGAGCAAAAAAGAAGAAATGAAAGAGAAGAAAGATAAAGGAAGGAGGAGAAGAGAGAGTAGAACGTGAGAAGAGAAAGAGGAGAGAGAAAAGAAAGAAGCAGTGTGTGGGAAGAGATAATTAGGGTTTGGTGAGCTGATTAACCTTTTATACTCTTTTTTTTTTTTTTTTTTAAAATAACCTTTTTGCGACCGACACAAAAACGCTCGCAATTTGTGATTTTTGCGACCACTTTTAACGGTCGCAACAGGGGTTGGGGTTAGGGTTAGGATGAATTGGGCACCTTTAGATACCATATTTTTTTAAAAAAAAATATAACACTATTACGACCGTCAAAAGCGGTCGTAATTTTTGAAATTTGCAATCGTTTATAAAACAGTCGCAGTTTGTGAAATTTGCGATCGTTTATAAAACGGTCGCAATTTGTGATATTTGCGACCGCTTTTAACGGTCGTAATAGATTATTTTTCTTTTACAATTATTTTACACATGTATTTTTTTTAAAAAAAAATTGTTCAAAAACTCTTGCGATCGTTTTTTTGGCCAAAAACGGTCGCAATTTTGTGACCGCTTGAAAAACGGTCGCAATATTGTGACGCAAATTGCAACTTTTGCGACTGTTTTTATGGAGGTCGTAGATAAATGATCGCAATTTGCCAAATTTTAGTAGTGGGGCTAACTATTTTATGTAGCCGTAAGGATAATTTTCATTTAATTCGCTTGAACGCATTTGAAAACTTGACAACTGTTGCGATCTCGAACAAATCTTTACCGGCGAACTAACAATAAGGTAAAAAATGATTACCTTTTTATAAACCCTAACGCACAAACAAACTCTAAGCATAAACAAACAACTAAACTAACAAAACTAACGACTCCACCATAGGGAGATGGACAAATATCTACACTATTCGTGTAGATTTATTAAAACCTAAATTATAAAACTAAAGAAAAATAAAGGAAAAGAGGTTGAAAATAGTATGATCTCAAAAGAAATTAGACTATTTTCAAACTAAACGATCAATATTTTGGAGAAACCCTAGAAGAGAGGTGGAGAGAGTTTAAAAAAGGAGAGGAAAGAGATTTTAATTCATTCATTTCATAGTACTTTTACATCGTGTAGAATTCAATTTTTAAATTTTTGTTATATCTTTTTGACAACAACAACTATAAAATTTTTTGTTACGTACAATTAAAAATGTAGGGTCTTAATATTTTCCTTTAACCTCTAACAGCTCTTGAGCTTAAGAGCATATATATGTGATTAATATCAATACGAAAGCCAAGTAGTTTTCTCCAGGTTTCCTTGAGTTTAACATGGTATCAGGCCTCTCTACTTTCTAGAGATTTTTTGCTTCGATCTTGGTTGGTCTTTTGTTTTAATTCCGCACATTAATTGTTTGTTTGAGAATTTTTCGGCTTCGATTTTTTTTCATTCACAAAGTTTATTTCGCAAATTTTGTTTAATTTGCTCGAAATTAGGGCTCACAAACCCTAAATTTTTTTTCTAGTTCGATTTTGTTTGGTATACGCAACTTTGTGTGTGGTGCTTGTAGGGGTGCTGCTGTATTGTTGTGGTGCACATTCTTGGTGCGTGTTGTGTTGGTGTGTGATGTGTCGTGCGTAGTGCGTATTGTTGTGGTGCGTGTTGTGTAGTGTGTTGCGTGGTACTGCTTTGTGTGGTGGGCAGGTTGAAGGTGTTGATTATAATGAGACGTTTTCACCAGTTGCAAAGATGGGCACGGTACTTTTTATTAGTTGTTGTTGTATCTTTAAATTGGGAGTTGCATCAGATGGATGTTCATAATGCATTTCTTCATGGTGATTTGGATGAGGAAGTATATATGCAGTTTCCTCCAGGGTACGGTACTCCGACACCTGGAAAAGTTTGTAGGTTGAGGAAATCTTTATATGGCTTGAAATAAGCTCCGAGACAGTGGTTTTTGAAGCTGTCTAGTGCTCTACGACGTTTTGGGTTTAAAAACTCATATGCTGATCACTCTCTTTTTAGCTATGTACAAGGCAGTGTCTCTTTGCCTGTTCTTGTCTATGTCGATGATTTGATTATTGCAGGCTCCTCTCATGATGCCATTGTTTGGTTTAAAGAATATTTGTGCAAATGCTTCTATATGAAGGATTTGGGTCTGCTTAAATATTTCTTAGTGTAGACACCCATTTGTGTCTCCCCAAAAACCAAACCCGATGATGAGTACCTTTCGCGTCGAATAATAATCGAATGAAGTGAAAGTGTGGAAAGTTTAGTGTTGCGGATAGTTTTAATTTCTTTTCTCTTTTCTCTGTTTTTGAAAACTTATTTTAAGAAAACAGTCAATCCAGTTTGGTTGGTCCATGATATGGGTCCAATAGTATTGTAGTTGGATGGGGCTTGAAAAGACCTTTCCGACGATATATTATAAGCCCAATTCCGATGAATATTGAGGAAGTTATGGCCAATTTATTAAACTGGGCCCGGTTTGAGCTTTATATACGGCCCAATGATCTAGGGGAGGGCCTAATATAGATTTATCGTTCCTAATGCAATTAGGAATGCTTTTAGTCTTCTAGATTCTTCTAGAAGGTTCTTTTCATTCCTAATTCAATTAGCATTGATAAATTGACTTTTGTTGACTTTTCAGAGTTTTAATTAAAATAAAAGAGCATTTTTGAGGAAAAATACAATTTTATCCTGTACGGCAATTTTTATCTGATTTTAAGAAAACGCGTGATTTTCTAAATCAACGCCAAACGTCAGCTGTAGCGCCTGGCGCCACGCTTGGCGCCTAGCGCCAGCTTTGGCGCCTGGCGCTAATGTTGGCGTTTGGCTCCAACAACCAGCGTTGGCGCTGGTTTAGTTTTACGTGCGCCAGACTCTGTTTTGATATTTTATCTTTTTGGCTGATTTTCTCTATAAATAACCTATTAAAAACTCCGTTTTCAATAACCAGTTTTCATCAATAACCAGCTTTCATCAACAATCTACCTATTCTCTCTCTCTCTCTTTTTCTAAACTAGCTTCTCTCAAATATAAAATTCCGCATTCATTAGATCTAGATACAACTAGCCATATTCGAAGTTGCCTTCACCCTAGACGTGAAAGGTTTAATTTCTGAGGGTTTAACCCAAATTTCTCTTTCCATTATTTAATTTAGTTGTTTTGTTTATTATTTTCCTTGAATTTACTAACGTGTGTATTTTGTTATTAGAAAGAGGTATGAGGCATCGAAGTAAGTACTTTAATGGTTTTTTTATTGATGTTATGATATAGAGTTCATGCTTAGATTGTTATTTTGATTCCTAGTATCATGTCTAGGGTAACTTTAATATCAAGTATGATTAAAAGTATGATGCCTTTTATGTTCTTCCTAATATTTATGATTGTTAGTATCATGTTAGTGTTAAAGATACGATTTTTATGCTTAGTGACATGCTAGGGTTTGTTATTAATCTTGTTAGTATCATGCCTAGGATCTTGCTATTTTTATTATGCTTTAATATGATTTATGATTATTTTTATAATCGTTTTGATTATGATTATAATTTTATTATTGCTATAATTATTATTATGATTATAATTTTATGATCATGGTTTTGATTATTATGTTTCTTGATGATTATTTATTGTTATTGCTTTATCACGCCTTTTATGCATGTTTAAAGGGATTTTGTACTTGTAATCGCGCTTAATAAGATATTTAATAATCTTGTTTAGGGTTAATTTGATTATAATTCAAGTGATCGCCAATAATAGATTTATTTATGCATTAAATTCAAGCAACATAGATTAAACAGGTTTAGGGTAAACCTATTGATTGCATGTTAATCAGAAAGCGCACATGAATACGATCGGAATATAGTAGAGGCCTATTATTAGGGCAGGTTCAATCTCTTTTAGGTTGAATTTGTACCTTCATCCCCGAACCCTTATTTGGTTCAAGACCTTATGGAGTTGACGATCTCTTGGATCGTTAAGGGGTGTAACCTTAACCTCGTGAACGGTTTACAAAATCCTTTAAAAACTTGTTGGCGACTCTTTTGCTTTATCTTCTTCCCCTTTTGGACGCCACCGTACTTTAGTGTATGATCACAGTGGGGTTCAAGCTAGGGGATTAACGCTTGAAATTATTCCCTACAGTTTTTGGCGACTCCACTAGGGAGGATTTCTATTTTAATTCCTGAATTTGTTTCGACAATGATTTAGAATGAGTGGATGAGACTCGAAACGTTCTAAGTATTTCATGTGCGTAATTTTGATTAACATTATTGTCATATGCATAAAAAAGATCTCATTGGAAAGACCATCTGTAATGAGTTAAAAACATAGGATTTTACACGTAGGAAATTTGAGGAATATCTTTCACAACTAGGACCGAAATAACACTGCGCGAAACTGGAAAATTTTATCGAGCACAGAAAGCTGCTGAGGCATGTAGGAATTAGCGTCAGCAACCAGAGCATTGGTGCCAGAATTTTAACTGTAGCGCCTGACACCAGCATTGGCGCCAGGCGCTACAGCTAAAACCTGGCGCCAGTCTCTGTTTGCTGGCGCCAAATTCCTCCAATACCGAGCCAGAAATATGCATTCTAATTTCGACCAGTTTTTCGTATTGTTTGCTCGATCCTACTTCCTGATTAAGTTTTTCTCACTTTTCTGAAACCCATATGTGTTCTACATATGGACATAACCCTCTGGGAATTCATGCTCCATCTACCCGATTGAACGCTCTGAGCAACAAAGGGTACATCCGAGAATGTTGAATTCACCAAACCATGGAAGCGAGTTTTTCTTAACTCGCGGTGTCCCATCCACTCGCGCCAACCCTTCACGGTTAAGCTTCCGTGCGGTGCATCCGGACAATTAACCATGGACCCTATATTGACTAAACCATATCCCGAACCTTAGAGAACTAGAGCCATGGTTAGGTTGCAAACTCATTGCATCATATTGTGCCTACTTGACTAATTGTGCATTATTTGTTGTGCATATATATATGTTTTCTTAACCGTTTGTTGGCTTGTGTTGAGATTAAAATAAATTAATGACTTAAAGAACTTTGCCTAATTAATTAATTAATTAATTAATTTGAGTCAATAAAGTCTAATATTTTAATCAGAATTGACCTAGTACGACTTTAGGCATACCCCTGTTGATTAATAACACCGAAAACAGTCCCAGATCGAAGCTCCAGCATTGGCGCCAAAGTCTGGACTGTAGCGCCACTCTGTGGAGTGTGGCGCCTGGCGATAGCTCCGTCGTCTGGCACTACACCACACAGTGCGACGCCAGTCCTGTCGTTTTGCCGACAGTTCGGATTATTGGTCGAGTCATCACCTAGTGTCTAATTAACCAGTTTGCTAATTAATTCAGTTAAATTTCGCTGTCAATAACACCTTGTCGAGTCATTAATTGAGTCTAGTCACATAGTCTAGCCACATGGTCATGACACGAGTCTTAACATATCATCTACACTCACTAGTCTTAGCACACACCTTGAGTATATGTCACCATGACCATGTCTTAGGTTCATGCATGAGTCGGTCTTTTCCGTCATTTGAGTTGGGGGGTACACTCTATTCCTAATTTTTCATATCTCTCCATCTACATCATCTTTCTCCATATCACAATATTCATTCTTCCCACCTTCTTCCATCCATGCCTGTTGAATCGAGTTTGAGTCATGTGATTGAAAAACAAAAAATGAGGGTAATGATGAAACAACACAAGACAGAGGCGAGCTTCAATGACGAGATTTCATGACCTCTTTTTCTATTTCTTTTTCATTTTTTCCTTTCCCCAATAAGTCTAGCATATATAGGCACCTTTCTTTTCCCTTAGATTAATTTTGTAGATTCTTTCTTTTCCCTTTTTAATAAAATGAGCATTTATTTCCTCGCATATGATCATTATATTACATTAAAAAAAAAAAAAAAAATCATTGTCGAATTAAGCACAAGGTATACCAATGATATGAGGCACCCCTTGTAGCCACATCATATTGCCTTTCACCCTTCTAATTTACAATCCTTTCTTCATAAACCACTTTGAGCCTTGTTTAACGATATACCTTTCTTTTTTCAACCCATATCTACCTAACCTTGGGATGGGATGGTGTGTAACTTATGCAATTCTAAAAAGCTTGAGTGATTTCAAAAGATCAAAATAAATAGAAAGCAATGGCAAAAAAAAATAATAAATAAAAGTGTACAAAAGGGTAAGTGTTCCAATGTCTTTGATATGAACATGTCTTTGATAAGAACACGTCTCAGATTGCGTCTCTTATCGAATGCTCGGTACCATGCCTGAGAAACATGAATGCCAAGTGAGTGATAGACCGCATGATCGGGATTTCCCACACTTATAAAAATGAAATAAATTCTAAAGCAAAAAAAAAAAAAAAAAAAAAAAAAAAAAAAAAAGAGCTAAAAAAAGAGTAGAAACTCAAGCATAAAAATATAAAGATTCAAAAGCGAGGTTGCACACCTTGAGGGCTTATCTAGGGTCTTGAGTCTTTATCCCCTTCTTCTTCTTCAAACCTTTAGCCTAACCACGTTACAACCCTTAAAAAGACCTTTTTGAGGTATACACATACTTGTGCGAGGTTCGGCTAGAGCTACGTTCGGCATGATTCCTAACAGATACGTAGGCAACCTCACATCGAGGTGCGGCCGTAATAAATATGCATTCATATTCACATTCACACTCTTACACCATGATCATATCAAGGGATCTCCTATGCTCAACCCTATTCATGTAGAGCTAGACTTGGGGGCTTGATCCCTACATCATTAGCTTACCTAGCCTAAGAGTCACCACCATTTGACTCTTTTAACAAATAATATCTTTCCACACACTTAGCCCTTGTGGCCTAACTTTAGTGTCACTTTCACACACCGCACAGATACATGACCAAATATACTTCCCTTAGGAACCCTTTGTCATGGAATCTTAACACAACGCTGAAGCATGCTTCGTCAAAATCACTCATAATTGTCATTGCATCACGAAGTATGAAGTGCTTAGCCTCCGTGCCTAAGTTACCCAAATACTTTCATCATTGAGTCAACCATTGAGATAGCCTAGGATGAATTAATCCTTGCACCTTGAGAGATAGTATCAAACGACATTTGGCTAAACTCATTCAACATGCACCTTCAAAAACTTCACTTCGATTCTTTTTTTTTGCGTCTTTCTTTTTCGGGAGAAAGTCGGTACCCTCCACTAAAACGACCACGACGGAAATTTTTTGCTTTTTTGCATTTTCGAGTCGCACAATCATAATACAATGCACACACGGGTCACGAGTCACACGTGTCATTTCACTTTGAGTCGAGTCAACTTCAAGTCAATTTTATGCCTTGAGTCGTGTCAAGTCAATAAGTCAAGCGACATTAAACCTTAGGTCAACCCTAAGATAATTAAAGAGATTGACAAAGTTCTATAGTAAAAAATAAATACAGATGCAGCAGAACAGGGAAGACCCTACTCCAGCGCCAGACGAAAACATCTAGCGTCTGGTAATAGTTTTTAGCGCCTGGCGCTAGATCCCAGCGTCTGGCGACAGAGTCAATTCTTGGCGCTAGAGATATTTCAGCAGCGACAGAGCTTCAAGCCTCTCAAAAAGGTGATTTCGACCTCATTCAGCAATTTCGGGTTCCTTGGTACGCCAGTTAGCCCCTATAAGCAATTTGACATGATTAAGTATTCAGTTTGATTACAGTCTAAGTGATCGACCTGACGAAAGATCGTCTCACTTAGCTTAAGCGCCTAAAACACTGGTTCATTACAATTGGTTTAAAAGCAAGCATTTAAAACAACAATATTTCCAAATATGGATTGTCGCGCATTCTTATTAAACGACAAACTTTTCCAAAAATTGGATTGTCGTGCATCTTCTTCAACGACTGATATGTCTATTTTATATAGTATTTTACCCCCGTCCCTCGGTCATAATTAGTATTGTTTTTGGCCTTTTGGGGCCACTTTTATTACTAATATGTGTTTTCTAGTGTTTTCGTAGTTTTGGTTAAGTTTTGCAGGGAATTACACCTTTGGAGTATTTTCCCGGGATTTTTATGAAGCGACTACGAGCATCGGAGGAGCACGACCATTTTCGGAGCCCGAGGCAATTGGACCATGTATTCGAGACCCGAGAGGAAATATGGATTGGGCCGAGAAATCTAGCCCAAATCGAAGTCCAAACCTCCAAGATGAAGCCGGGCCCGATCGGGCAAGCTTACGCCCGATCGGGCGAGCTGTCGCATGCCAGCTGCCAAGAAGATGCGCGCCCGATCGGGTGAGCGTAGGCTCGATCGGGCGCGGCACTGAAAGATAGGCGTAGAAAAAAAGGCGGGCTCGATCGGGCGCCCCCTTCGCCCGATCGGGCGCGTGTTTTGTTAGGACCTGATTAAGCTTTGTTTATTTCGTGTTTTAGGGGAGATTTTTATATGGGTTTTGTACGGATAATTATTCACTCTTTTTCTCTTAGACTTTCTCTCTCTACTTAGTATTTCTCTCTCTAGAATTCTCTCTAAACTCTTGTACTTAATTCCTTCATTAATTCCAGATTTGTTTGGTACAATTTCTTCCCTTTCTAATTTCAGCTATTTTAATTGTTTTTCTTGTTTATGTTTTTAATTGTTTATTTGATTGGATTAGTTATGATGATTAGTGAGTAGTTTAATTCTAGGGTTTAAGGGGATCCATAATTAATATGAAGGGATAGCTTGTTATTATTGATTGTTGATATTGCATGATAATTTCCTATTGAATTGTTTTAATTCTTTGCAATTAGAATATGAATCGAGCAGATGTAATTTGGTTGTGAATGTTTAGCAATATTGAATTGATGAATCGAGCAGATGTTGATTTAATATTAAAGGCTATTTTTAATAGGAACTTAGGTCTAATAAATTGCGAGAGCCTGTTAGATCTATGTTGGTTAATAAATTGCGAGAGCCTGTTAATCATATTATCTATGCATTGTTAATTATTAATTACTTTGTTCTATCCCGGAATATTAATTATTGGTGAACCTGTGACCCTAGGTTTCCTTATTATTGATTCTTTTCTCCCTAAACTCATTCTTCGTAGTATAGAATTCACATTCAAAATATTGGTTACTTAGATAATTTAGATTATATTAATTAATTAGAATTAAAAAGACTTGTTTCCCTGTGGAGTTTGACCCTACTTCCCTATCTACCTTAGTTAGTGATTTAGGTAATTATTTTTTATTAGGGGATACGACTTTACCCTGTCAAAATTTGGCGCCGTTGCCGGGGAAACGGTTTTATTTTTATTTTCTGATTATATTTTTGTAGTCTAGATTATCCCCCCTTTTGCCTCAGAGAACATTAGTTCTTTGAGGCAAATCTCATATTTGTCTTTAGTTCTTTGTTTATGCCCAGGTGTTCTAGATCAGGTGACATCCCTTTTGATCCTGAGATCGAGCGTTCTTTTCATAGGCAAAGGAGACTCTACAGACAAATTCTGGCGGGTTCTGAGGAGGACAACGATCGAAGAGATCCTCCCACTGATTCTAGTGATACAGATATTCCTTCAGATTTGGAATCAGAGATGACGGCCCAGAAGAAACTCAGTGATTATTCGCAACCGAAGCTCACAGATTTCCCGCACCTTACTCCTACTCCGGCTCTAGATGGAGTTCAATTTGAGATCAAGCCCCAATTTATCACTATGATAGAGAGGAAGCAGTTCAGCGGAGCTAAGGGTGAAGATCCTAATCTTCACATCGCAGATTTCTGCCAATATTGTAACACCATTAGACAAGCCGGGGTTACGCAGGACCAAATCAGGGAGATTCTTTTTCCCTTTTCTTTATGTGGCAAAGCAAAATTATGGTTTAATGGTTTGAATAGAACTGCACTTGGTATTAGTGACTGGGAAACTCTTGCTTTGAACTTTTATAATAAATATTATCCTGCAGAGAGAACAGCGGTGCTAAGAAGTGCTATTCAGAACTTCGCTCAAGAGGCCGACGAAACACTATATGAGGCTTGGGAGAGGTTCAAGGATCTACAGAGAGAGTGCCCCCACCACAATCTAGCACAATGGCAATTGATCCAAGCATTCTATAATGGACTTGGAAATTCTTCCAGATCAGTACTAGATTCGGCAGCTAGTGGGAGGTTTATGAATTTAAATGTGGATGATGCAGGACAGGTTATCGAGGACATGGCAATACACAATTCCCAATATGGGAATCCGAGGGGGTTTGCAAATAAGGGGAAACATAATGTCGATTCTGTATCCTTTTTGCAAGCTCAATTAACTTCTATTTGTCAAAAATTAGATAATCTTACTACTACTCCTAACTCTGTAGCTAATGTTTCTGCTATTGCTAACCATGAAGCTTTTTGTGAAAATTGTGGAATTGTAGGTCATTGGGAGCAAGATTGTAGGAGCTCTATGGAACAGGTTAATGCCTTTCAAACCTATAGGCAAAATAACCCCTATTCCAATTCCTACAATGCCGGTTATAAAAATCATCCTTACCTTTCATACCGGAGTACCAATGTACAAAACCCTCCACCTCCACAACAACCACAACAGCAACCCCCACCACAACAAAAATATTATCATCCTAATGCCGGCCAGAAAAACCAAGTATCACCCTCATCATCTTCCGACCCTGCCATGACAGAAATTAGAGCGATGCTAGCTAATATGCAAAAGCACATGGAGAATAGGGATGCGCAAATTGATTCTATCCTAGCCCACAATAAAATCATGGACAATCAAATTGCACAACTTTCATCTACCCTACAATCCCGTCAGCAGGGAGCTCTACCGTCACAGCCTATCCATCCTACAGATCATGCTAATGCAATCACTCTAAGGAGCGGTTCCCATTATGATGGACCTCCTATGCCACAGGAAGATGGACCAGTTTCTAATCTAGATTCCTCTACATCAAACGGTAATTCTGCTAGCCCTGCAGGGCTACAAAAAGACACTAACCCTACTAATGTTTCTGTGCAGGGTAAATTGCAGGATAAGGGAGGAGTTGTGCAGAGCCCAGTTATCAAGCTTCCATTCCCTAATAGACAACTGAAGAGTAAGCTTGATAAACAATTCGGTAAGTTTTTAGAGGTTGTGAAAAACCTGCAGGTAACAGTCCCTTTCACTGATTTAATCACTCAAGTACCTGCTTATGCTAAATTCATGAAAGACATTCTGACTAGAAAAAGGGCCTTTAATGAAGTAGAAACTGTAGCTTTCACAGAGGAGTGTAGCGCTTATTTGCAAAATAAATCACCTCCTAAATTAAAGGATCCCGGTAGTTTTTCTATCCCTTGTCACATTGGGAATGTTTTTATTGATAAGGCTTTATGTGATCTGGGTGCTAGTGTCAGTGTCATGCCATCATCTATATGTGCAAAATTAAATATGGGGGAATTGAAAATTACTAATATAACTTTACAAATGGCAGATCGTTCGGTAAAATATCCCTTGGGAATTTTAGAGGACGTACCTGTCAGAGTTGGTAAATTTTTCATTCCAGTTGATTTTGTTGTTTTAGATATGGCAGAGGACACACAAATACCCATTATATTAGGTAGGCCTTTCCTCCACACTGCAGGAGCTATTATTGATGTGAAAAATGGTAAACTGACCCTTTCTGTAGGCGACGATAATGTTACCTTTAATTTAGGGAAGGTTTTGAAAGGGCCTATGTTGGAGGAAAATTGTTGTTATATTGATACAATTGATATAATGGACAATATTTGTGTTGATAGCTTGCCACAGGTTCTTGCTAAGGATCCCTTGGAGGAAGTTCTCTGCGGGAATTTATCCAGCGATAATGCAAGCATTTGGGGTAATGAGGTACAAAATATTGAAAAAGCTCTTTCCTTAGAAGAGTTAAGCCCCAAGGAGACAATGAAGGTAGTAAATTTAGTTCAGGAATCAAAACCTGCAGAGGTCAAGAAACCTGAGCTAAAACCTCTCCCTTCTCATTTAAAATATGTTTTTCTAGATGAGCAGGAACTACACCCCGTGATCATCAGTACTGCACTCACTGACCTACAATCTTCCCAACTTCTAGGGGTTCTCAAAACCCATAAGAAGGCTATAGGGTACAGTATTGATGATCTTAAGGGTATTAGCCCTGATTTTTGTATGCACAAGATTCATCTAGAGGAAAATTATAAGCCCTGCATTCAACCCCAACGAAGATTAAATCCAAACATGTAGGAAGTAGTCAAGAAAGAGGTGATGAAATTACTCGATGCAGGTATCATCTATCCTATTTCTGACTCCAAGTGGGTAAGTCCTGTGCAGGTAGTACCGAAGAAGGGTGGGATGACTGTGATAACCAATGATAAAAATGAATTAATACCCACCAGAACTGTAACAGGGTGGCGTATGTGCATAGACTATCGTAGACTTAATATCGCCACTAAAAAGGATCATTTCCCTCTCCCCTTTATTGATCAAATGCTTGAGAGGTTAGCTAATCACAAATTCTTTTGCTATTTAGACGGGTATTCGGGATTTTTCCAAATTCCGATTCACCCTGAAGATCAGGAAAAGACCACCTTTACATGCCCTTATGGCACTTTTGCATATCGTAGAATGCCCTTTGGTTTATGTAATGCACCTGCTACCTTTCAGCGTTGCATGATGAGCATTTTTTTCTGATTTCATAGAGTCTATTATGGAGGTCTTTATGGATGATTTTAGCGTATATGGTTCTTCTTTTGATTCATGTTTAATTAATCTCGCTAAAATTCTGAAAAGATGTGAGGAGTGCAACTTAGTGCTTAATTGGGAGAAATGTCACTTTATGGTGACAGAGGGAGTAGTCCTTGGTCATATTATATTTGATAAGGGCATACAGGTAGATAAAGCTAAAATATCAGTGATTGAGCAATTACCTCCCCCAGTTAATGTCAAGGGAGTTAGAAGCTTCTTGGGTCATGCGGGGTTTTATCGCCGCTTTATCAAAGATTTTTCTAAAATTGCTAAACCACTGACACAGCTTTTGCTCAAGGATGCCCCATTTATTTTTACTGACGAGTGTCTTGAGGCTTTCCACAGGATTAAGCAGGCTTTGATATCGGCACCCATCATATGTGCTCCCGATTGGAACCTCCCTTTCGAGATCATGTGTGATGCAAGTGACTTTGCACTAGGAGCCGTGCTCGGACAGAGGAAGGATAAGGTTTTGCATGCTATTTATTATGCTAGCAAAACCTTAGATGAAGCCCAAGTCAACTATGCCACCACAGAAAAGGAGTTTCTTGCTGTTATATATGCTTTAGAGAAATTTAGATCATATCTAGTTGGTTCTAAAGTTATTGTTTTTACTGATCATGCAGCATTAAAATATTTGATAGCCAAGGCGGAACCAAAGCCAAGGCTACTCCGTTGGGTTCTCTTGCTCCAAGATTTCAACATTGAAATAAAAGATAAAAAAGGAGCAGAGAACGTAGTGGCAGACCACTTGTCACGTATCAGGTATGATGAGGGTAAGGATTCTTTACCTATAGATGATTCTTTCCCTGACGATAACCTGTATGCAGTTGTAGAGCATCACCCTTGGTACGCCGATTTTGCTAATTATATAGTGGGTGGTACTCTACCTCCTGACTTGTCCTACCAACAGAAGAAGAAATTCCTCTATGATGTTAAACATTATTTTTGGGATGACCCTTTTTTGTTTCGTGAGTGTGCAGATGGATTATTTCGCAGGTGTGTTCCCGAATGGGAGGTTCACGGCGTCCTTACCAGTTGTCATACTTCACCCTATGGTGGATATCATGGCCCCACTAAAACGGTGGCCAAGATTAATGAGTCAGGCTTCTTTTGGCCTACTATGTTTAAAGACGCTAACACTTTTGTGCAGGCTTGTGATTCTTGCCAGAGGACTGGCAACATTTCGCGGAGGCATGAGATACCCCAAACTGGCATCCTAGAAGTTGAAATATTCGATGTTTGGGGTATCGATTATATGGGGCCGTTCCCATCTTCCAATGGGAATTGTTACATACTTGTAGCCGTCGATTATGTGTCCAAGTGGGTTGAAGCCATAGCTTCACCAACGAATGATTCCAAGGTATTCATTAAGCTCTTCAAGAAGATCATATTTCCCAGGTTTGGTGTTCCACGAGCTATTATTAGTGATGGGGGTACCCACTTCCATGAAAGACAATTGGATAACCTCCTCAAGAAGTATGGCGTACATCACAGAACAGGGCTTAGTTACCACCCTCAAACTAGTGGTCAAGTTGAGGTCTCTAATAGGGAAATCAAGGCGATTCTAGAAAAGGTAGTAGCCAAGTCAAGAAAAGATTGGAGCATGAAGCTTGATGACACACTTTGGGCATACCGGACTGCATTTAAAACACCGATCGGTACTTCACCTTATAGATTGGTTTATGGTAAGGCATGTCATCTTCCCGTCGAATTGGAGTACAAAGCTTTTTGGGCGATCAAAGAACTTAATATGGATTTTAAGGCCGCGGGTAAGAAGAGACTCCTTCAACTCAACGAGTTGGATGAGTTTAGATTGTCGGCATATGATAGTGCGCGGATCTACAAGGAGAAGACCAAGAAGTGGCATGACAAGAGGATCCTACCAAGAGAGTTTGCACCGGGCGATAAGGTTCTTCTCTTTAATTCTAGATTGAAGATTTTCCCAGGAAAGTTGAAGTCTAGGTGGTCCGGTCCCTTCACTGTCACAAAGGTAAACAAATTTGGTTCGGTAGAGTTGGTGAACGACAAAGGTGAAGAATTCAAGGTGAATGGCCAAAGGTTGAAAGTGTATCATGAAGGTGCTACCATCAGAGATGTGGAGGAGACTCTCCTAACTCCACTCTCAACATGAGTTCCAAGGTGGTGAGAAGGTCGTGCGGGACCTAGATAAACCAGCGCTTTGCGGGAGGCAACCCGTATTTCATGCTTTATAGCCTAGTTTTCTTTTTTTATTTTATTATTTTTTTTTTAGAGAGGCGAGGAGAGCGATATTTCACCGGTTTTAAGTGTTTTTGTACAGGTATGAATTTCACAGAATATAAAGACTTAGAGAAATTTTGAAGAAGAAACAGAATCGGAGGAAACAGGCACTCTCGGGCCCGATCGGGCGACCTTCGCCCGATCGGGCGCGTAAGTGAGCTAAGAATCGAAGCAAATTTCGCCCGATCAGGCGAAACAGCCCGATCGAGCGCGCAAGCTAAGTGGATTCCAGGGTTATTTTCGCCCGATCGGGCGAAGCTTGCCCGATCGGGCAAAATTTTTGGAAAATCGAGTAAAAGAAAAAGAAATGTCGGGCGAAGCTCGCCCGATCGGGCGAGAAAAAAGGGCGAAAAATCGTTCGCGTTCGCGCCCGATCGGGCGCGCCATCAGGACGACCCCCCTTTATTTTCTTTTCTCTTCTTTTTTCCCTCATTTCCTCCTTATTTCTTCTTCTTCATTCACTTTCTCTCTCTAAAACCTCCATTTTCAAACCTTAAACTTTCACTTCAATCTAAGATCCCCTCCAATTCCTCCATCCAAAATCAAAAATTTTTACATATTTCATCTCCCCTCACCTTCCTCTACATTCTATACTAATTTTCCCAATTCTCCCTCCATTTTTCTCAAACCCTAAGAGAGAGAACCTCAAATTTTCTACTATTTTCAAAGACAATGGCCTCCAAGCGTTCAAGAAATCAAAGGGGTGAGAGCTCTGGTGCGGCACAACCAGCAATCAACCCGGACCTTCAAATTCCGGGATGGGAGGAAGTTGTAATCGTTTCGGAGGAGCAACGGGTTCGGATGATCAACCTCATCGATCGTCAGGTAATTTCTACCTGTTTCATACATCATCCTACTTTAGCTAGGTTAGGTCTTGACAAATATGTGGAAAAATTGTTTAAGGGCATAGGCATGAGTGGTTTTTTTCAAATGTGCCACGATACTTATGATTATTTAACATTGGAATTTATATCAAGTTTTAATGTTATCAAAATGAATGCACTTATCACTCACGTCCAATTTCGATTGTTGAACAATAATGTGAGATTAACTTTAAAGGAATTTGGTAAATTGTTTGACTTGAAATCGGACAGGCCTATTGAACCTTCTCAAGACCACACTGCCGTGGTCTACAAGAGGTTAACAGGGGAGGATTTGGTGAACCTCCAACATGCCAAAGGGACGTGGATTCAACATCCCGTCCCCAAACTTTGGCAAAGATTTGCCGGCCTCACTATATTTGGGAGGCATGAACCGGCAAATGTTCGGAGGGATGAATTGGAATTGTTGGCTTCCTATATCATTCCTAATGCTGAAAAATTAAACTTACCCCATAGGATAGCCAACCATTTTCAAAGGGCGGCCAATGCGGCTGAAGCTAGTAGGTCTAGAGCGCCTATTTACTTTGGGGGATTAGTGACCCATATAGCTAGGAAGCATTTAGGTTGGAACCCCGATGGCCATAGAAAAGTTGTGGGATCGAACCTAATGGACCTACCTTATTTTGGGAGTTTGAATTGGGTACAACCGGTGGGGAGTGATACTTGGTGGATTGTCCACCGACAATCGGGTAGGAGAGACCAAGAATTTACCTTACCCAACCCCGCCTTGACCAAATTTGAGAGGGGGAAGCCCTCTTATACCTTCGAGTTAGATGGTCAAGGTGCGGTTCAACCACCTCACCCCTCGCCGCAACCTCACCAATCCCCCATTCACCATTCACCTCACTTCACACCACCTCCATCTTTCACCTACGGCATGCCTACAATGCCTACTTCCTCGGTCGATTACAATGTCGACCCAAATGCCCCATATGACTTTTCGGCTTTCAGGAGCCAACTAGACCGCATTGAGACGGGGCAAGGAAGGGTAGAGGGCATGATGCAAACCCTAGACTCTAGGTTAAGCACCCTAGATGGGAGGGTTGGTCTCATTGAGAGGAACCTAGGGAGGGGCCTTTACCCCATGTATGATGATTATGCTCGTCGGGGGGCTATTCCTCCCGATTCCCTTACTCCCGATTGGTTCCAATACCCCCAAGGAGGGTATTCTCACCCCGGTGCTTATGGTACTTATGTGGACTACTCTTCGGTCCACGGATATGGGGGTATGGGTGGGAATGTAGACCCTAACTACTATGCCGGTGGTTCGGGGTATGGTGGTGGTGGCTCTAGCCATGGAGGGGCCGGCTCTAGCCACGGTGGAGGGTACTCTAGGATGGATGAGGATGAGGAGTAGGCTACTCTCCCAAGTCAATGAGGGAATTGCTTGATTTGGCTTGGGGGGGTGTTCTTTCCCCTTTGAAATTCTCTTCCTTCTCTCTCTTTATTTGCTTTCTAGTGTAGTTTTTATCTGCTTTCTAGTATAGTTTTTTTTTTATTGCTTTCTTATTTATGAATAATACAAAAAAAATTGAAAAAAATAAAAATCAAAAATACGTTCCAATGAATTGTAAATCATGCTTCCCTGTGCCCCATACTTGAGAAAATTGTTTTGATTCTTGGTATTTGATGATGAACATTGTGGATTTGTTGGTCATGATTTGAAGTCTAATTGTTTGGATTCCTTAACTTGCGTCAATTTTGTCCAACTACTTGTGAATATAGTGCCTGACTAGTTGATTTGGTTAGGAAATGTGTGATAGTTCCATAATTCCTGGTATGTCAATGAATTTGAGTATTGATTTGCAACTATGAGTAGTGTTTCATGACTTTATAATATGCACATGAGGAGGACGAAGGCGTTCATTCCTTAGGTAGCCTTCAGAGATATTTAGATACATTTGTTCCCTTCTTGTCACCCATGTTGTTGCTTGTGCCCTTTTATTGTTCATAGCCGCATTGCAAGCCTAATTTGCCCCATTGGTTACTAGTCCCAAGCTTGGCTTGGGGGAGCTATTAGTGAGTGAGGTGAGGGAGTTTGTGGTGTGCACTTTATTTGTGAAATTTGGGTGGGCTTTGAGAAGTAATTTGTTCTTGATCATATTTTTGTTTTTATGAATTTGAAAGTTGTATATATTTGAAAAATAAAAGTGTGATGGAAAAAAAGAAGCTCAAGGAAAAAAAATGAGAAATATGAAAGAAAAGAAAGTGAACTTCTAAGAAAAAAAAAAAGAGAAAAAGTGTTTGATGTTCAAATGTTCTAAGTGAAGGTTAATTCAAAGAAGAGAAAAAAAAAGTTGAGTTTCAATGTAAATATTTCAAGTTATGAGTTCAAAGTTTGTTATTCACTCTTGTTCTACACTATCATGTTTTTATGAGTGAATTTGTGAGTGTTGGGATTGTTTTATTGTTTGGATTATATTTGGTTGTTGTTGGAGTTGGTTATGTTGGAGATGTTATGATCATTACTTTTGATCATGGTTTTATTAGGATTTGGCTCCCTTAATGCATAGCTTTTCTCTCACATAATCCCAAATTTATCCTACCTTTACCCTAGCCTTACATTACAAGCTTAAAAGACCTTCCGACCATGTGCGTAGAAGTTATGTGAATGTGAAAGTGTTGTTTTTCAATGCAAGTTATGACTTGACATATTTCGAGTCGACTAGTAGGATGAGCGTTCAATGTTTTTATACACACGAGAGTGTGAGTTGGGAGGGCATTGTTCACATTAAAGGGGTTGGGTGGAGAACGATCGAGTACATTATTTACTCGCCACATAAATGAGAGTCGAGTGTGTGAGCACTAGTCTTGAATTCTATATGCTCTTGTGGTTTGCTCTACTTGACAATTGTTGGGGAGGAAGGGTGATTAGATGAATAAGATTGATTGACGTCGAAGCATGTTTGTTTAATTTTACCTTGAATCGTTGGCTTTTGGTTTGTTGATTGGGGTGAAGTATTTTTTATATGTTCATTGATGAGCTCTTTGCTTAGGGACAAGCAAAGGTTTGGCTTGGGGGAGTTTGATATGTCTATTTTATATAGTATTTTACCCCCGTCCCTCGGTCATAATTAGTATTGTTTTTGGCCTTTTGGGGCCACTTTTATTACTAATATGTGTTTTCTAGTGTTTTCGTAGTTTTGGTTAAGTTTTGCAGGGAATTACACCTTTGGAGTATTTTCCCGGGATTTTTATGAAGCGACTACGAGCATCGGAGGAGCACGACCATTTTCGGAGCCCGAGGCAATTGGACCATGTATTCGAGACCCGAGAGGAAATATGGATTGGGCCGAGAAATCTAGCCCAAATCGAAGTCCAAACCTCCAAGATGAAGCCGGGCCCGATCGGGCAAGCTTACGCCCGATCGGGCGAGCTGTCGCATGCCAGCTGCCAAGAAGATGCGCGCCCGATCGGGTGAGCGTAGGCTCGATCGGGCGCGGCACTGAAAGATAGGCGTAGAAAAAAAGGCGGGCCCGATCGGGCGCCCCCTTCGGCCGATCGGGCGCGTGTTTTGTTAGGACCTGATTAAGCTTTGTTTATTTCGTGTTTTAGGGGAGATTTTTATATGGGTTTTGTACGGATAATTATTCACTCTTTTTCTCTTAGACTTTCTCTCTCTACTTAGTATTTCTCTCTCTAGAATTCTCTCTAAACTCTTGTACTTAATTCCTTCATTAATTCCAGATTTGTTTGGTACAATTTCTTCCCTTTCTAATTTCAGCTATTTTAATTGTTTTTCTTGTTTATGTTTTTAATTGTTTATTTGATTGGATTAGTTATGATGATTAGTGAGTAGTTTAATTCTAGGGTTTAAGGGGATCCATAATTAATATGAAGGGATAGCTTGTTATTATTGATTGTTGATATTGCATGATAATTTCCTATTGAATTGTTTTAATTCTTTGCAATTAGAATATGAATCGAGCAGATGTAATTTGGTTGTGAATGTTTAGCAATATTGAATTGATGAATCGAGAAGATGTTGATTTAATATTAAAGGCTATTTTTAATAGGAACTTAGGTCTAATAAATTGCGAGAGCCTGTTAGATCTATGTTGGTTAATAAATTGCGAGAGCCTGTTAATCATATTATCTATGCATTGTTAATTATTAATTACTTCGTTCTATCCCGGAATATTAATTATTGGTGAACCTGTGACCCTAGGTTTCCTTATTATTGATTCTTTTCTCCCTAAACTCATTCTTCGTAGTATAGAATTCACATTCAAAATATTGGTTACTTAGATAATTTAGATTATATTAATTAATTAGAATTAAAAAGACTTGTTTCCCTGTGGAGTTCGACCCTACTTCCCTATCTACCTTAGTTAGTGATTTAGGTAATTATTTTTTATTAGGGGATACGACTTTACCCTGTCAACGACAATTTTTCCAAGATTGGATTGTCATCTCTGGCAAAGTTTCCAAGCGTGGATTGTCGTGCTCCTTCTTTGTTTGGCAATTTTTTCCAAGTTCGGATTGTCATCGCTGGCAAGTTTTCCAAGATTGGATTGTCATACACCTAGTTCCCCTATGACAAAATTTCCCAAAGGATTGTTGTAGGTCTCTATTCCTCATAAATTTCGGCAAAGTTCCTCAACGTGGATTGTCATTCATTTCAGTAAGTGGCAAATTTTCCCGAAGTGGATTGTCGGTCGACTCTTTTTTTTTTTTTGCAAATGTTCCAAGACGCGGATTCTCAATTGTGGCAATATTTTCCTAAAAGGATTGTCGCATAGCGTTGGCAAATTTCCAAGGTGGATTGCTTTCAAGAGTTATATTCCATCCAAGATGTTGATTGTCGATCGTAGCAAAGTTCTTATGAAAGATTGTTACGAAACATTGGCAACTTTTTTCCAAAATTGGATTTTGGCAAATTTTCCGAAATACGGATTGTCGCTTCATCATGGCAACATTTCCAAGGATGGATTGTTACATGGAATTGACAACTTTCCCTAAATCGGATTGTCATACATCATACAAGAGTTGTGTTGGCAACTATTCCCAAAAAAAGAGGATTGTCGACATGCTGGTTCACAAGCAGAAAAGCGCCGATGTGCTGGCATAGCAGCATTAAGGATCAACAGGCAGTGATCTTTTCGAAGACTATCACAGCGGAAATTGGGGACATGTCAATCAAAAGCTCTTTGTTCAGAGACGCGTGGACATATCATTCAAGCTCTTTTGCTCAGAGACGCGTGGGCATATTATTCAAGCTCTTTTGTTTAGAGACGCGTGAACATTTCCTACAAGCTCTTTTGCTCAGAGACGCGTGGGCATCCTATTATCAAGCTCTTCGTTCAGAGACACGTGGACACATCATTCAGAAGTTCATATTAAAAATAACAACAAGCTCTTTTGCTCAGAGACGCGTGAGCATCCTATTATCAATCTCTTCGTTCAGAGACGCGTGGACACATCATTCAGAAGATCATATCATCAGAAGCTCTTTGTTCAGAGGCGCGTGAACATATCCAAAAAAAAGGAAGCTCTTTGTTCAGAGACGAGTGAACATCGAAACAGCAAGATGGCGTTCCATAGATTGTGGAAAGTTGTCAAAAAGCAACTGAAGGTGATTTCAGGCGAAGTTGTCTTCGATCGTGTTCCTTTTGACGTGGAAGATGGTCATAAAGCGGAAGGGGATGATTTCAAGTAAAGTTATCTTCGATAGTATTCCCTTGGACGAGGAATATTATCATAGCGGAGGAGGATCGTTTCAGGCGAAGCAATCTTCTATATTGGAAGCAGTTACAAGCGTAGCGGTTTTCAAGCGGGATGGCATTCTCTTGGCAAGAGGTCATCAAAACAACAGTAAAGCAGCAGCAAATCGGTTACTTTCAGAGACGTGTGCTCGACGGTGCAAGATACGCGTTTCTTAACTTTTTTATCTGTTTAACTAACGCTAGTTTTGCAGGTATCGGCGTTACAAGAGTGATTTAGGATCGCAGAACGTTCTGAATCATTCTCCGTCCCTATCGATACTTTGACTTTTGTTTTCAAAAATTGCGTTCCTCCAAACTCAGTCAAAGTGGGGGCTTCTGTAGACACCCATTTGTGTTTCCCCAAAAACCAAACCCGTTGATGAGTACCTTTCGCGTCAAATCATAATCGAATGAAGTGAAAGTGTGGAAAGTTTAGTGTTGCGGATAGTTTTAATTTCTTTTCTCTTCTCTCTATTTTTGAAAACTTATTTTAAGAAAACAGCCAATCTAGTTTGGTTGGTCCATGATATGGGTCCAATAGTAGTGTAGTTGGATGGGGCTTGAAAAGACCTTTCCGACGATAAATTATAAGCCCAATTCCGATGAATATTGAGGAAGTTATGGCCAATTTATTAAACTGGGCCCGGTTTGAGCTTTATATACGGCCCAATGATCTAGGGGAGGGCCTAATATAGATTTATCATTCCTAATGCAATTAGGAATGGTTTTAGTCTTCTAGATTCTTCTAGAATATTCTTTTCATTCCTAATTCAATTAGCATTGATAAATTGAATTTTGTTGACTTTTTCAGAGTTTTAATTAAAATCAAAGAGCATTTTTGAGGAAAAATACGATTTTATCCTGTACGACAATTTTTATCTGATTTTTAAGAAAACGCGTGATTTTCTAAATCAGCGCCAAACGCTAGCTGTAGCGCCTGGCGCCAGCTTTGGCGCCTGGCGCTAATGTTGGCGCTTGGCGCCAACAGCCAGCGTTGCCGCTGGTTCAGTGTTACGTGCGCCAGACTCTGTTTTGATATTTTATCTTTTTGGCTGATTTTCTTTATAAATAACCTATTAAAAACTCCATTTTCAATAACCAGTTTTCAACCAGTTTTCATCAATAACCAGTTTTCATCAACAATCTACCTATTCTCTCTCTCTCTCTCTCTTTTTCTAAACTAGCTTCTCTCAAATATAAAATTCCGCATTCATTAGATCTAGATACAACTAGCCATATTCGAAGTTGCCTTCACCCTAGACGTGAAAGGTTTAATTTCTGAGGGTTTAACCCAAATTTCTCTTTCCATTATTTAATTTAGTTGTTTTGTTTATTATTTTCCTTGAATTTACTAACGTGTGTATTTTGTTATTAGAAAGAGGTATGAGGCATCGAAGTAAGTACTTTAATGGTTTTTTTATTGATGTTATGATATAGAGTTCATGCTTAGATTGTTATTTTGATTCCTAGTATCATGTCTAGGGTAACTTTAATATCAAGTATGATTAAAAGTATGATGCCTTTTATGTTCTTCCTAATATTTATGATTGTTAGTATCATGTTAGGGTTAAAGATATGATTTTTATGCTTAGTGACATGCTAGGGTTTGTTATTAATCTTATTAGTATCATGCCTAGGATCTTGCTATTTTTATTATGCTTTAACATGATTTATGATTATTTTTATAATCGTTTTGATTATGATTATAATTTTATTATTGCTATAATTATTATTATGATTATAATTTTATGATCATGGTTTTGATTATTATGATTATTATGTTGCTTGATGATTATTTATTGTTATTGCTTTATCACGCCTTTTATGCATGTTTAAAGGGAATTTGTACTTGTAATCGCGCTTAATAAGATATTTAATAATCTTGTTTAGGGTTAATTTGATTATAATTCAAGTGATCGCCAATAATAGATTTATTTGTGCATTAAATTCAACCAACATAGATTAAACAGGTTTAGGGTAAACCTATTGATTGCATGTTAATCAGAATGCGCACATGAATACGATCAGAATAAAGTAGAGGCCTATTATTAGGGCAGGTTCAATATCTTTTAGGTTGAATTTGTACCTTCATCCCCGAACCCTTATTTGGTTCAAGACCTTATGGAGTTGACGATCTCTTGGATCGTTAAGGGGTGTAACCTTCACCTCGTGAACGGTTTACAAGTTCCTTAAAAAACTTGTTGGCGACTCTTTTGCTCTATCTTCTTCCCCTTTTGGACGCCACCGTACTTTAGTGTATGATCACAGTGGGGTTCAAGCTAGGGGATTAACGCTTGAAATTATTCCCTACACTTAGGCATTGAGGTTGCTCGGAGTCCGGAATGTATCTTCCTTTCTCAGCGAAAGTATGCTCTTGATATCTTGACTGAGTCATGGATGTTAGGTTGTAAACCCATTGACACTCCGATGGAACAAAATTATCGTCTTGCACATGCTTCTGGTGAGCTGTTAGCTAATCCGGAACAGTATCGTCATTTTGTTGGACGTTTGGTTTACTTGTCGATCACTCGACCGGAGTTGAGTTATTCAGTGCATGCATGTTTTGGCATAGTTTTTGAGTGATCCACATGTTTCTCATTGGGATGCGGCCATTCGGGTCTTGCGCTACCTTAAGGGTAGTCCGGGACAAGGCATGTTGTTACGACCTATGTCAGATTTACACTTGACAGCGTTTTGTAATAGTAATTGGGCGGCGTGTCCATTGACTCGGCGTTCCTTGTCTGGTTATTTTGTTTTCTTAGGTCGTTCCCCTGTTTCTTGGAAGACTAGGAAACTGCCAACTGTAGCCACATCCTCGTCTGAAGCTGAATACAGTTCTATGGATCTCACTACTCGTGAGTTGAAATGGTTGAAACAGTTGTTGTTTGTTCTTGGTGTTAGGCATTCCAAGCCTATGCAGTTGTTTTTTGATAATCAGTTGGCTTTGCATATAGCTAAGAATCCGGTATTTCATAAACGTACGAAGCATATTGAGGCAGACTGTCATTTAGTTTGTGATGAGTTGATAAATGGTAATATTTCTACCTCCTATGTTTCGACAGGTCATTAGTTGGAAGATATTTTAACCAAGGCTCTTGGACGACAACAGTTTGGTTTTCTTTTACGCAAGTTGGGCATTCGTGATTTACATGCTCCAACTTAAGGGGGAGTATTAGAGCCGTTTTGGTTTATTTATATATGTTAATATTGTATTTATGTTAAGTTTATCTTATTAGGAGTTTTAGGCTAATTAGGTTTCTTAATGTATTGTGTGTATATATGTGATTAATATCAATACGAAAGCCAAACCTTTTTCTCTAGATTTCCTTGAGTTTAACACATAACAGAGTAAAATTCAGCAGAGGACATCGGGTGTCAGCAGATTAAAAAAGTAGTAGTTATTAATGGTCGTCATCATCGTTTTCACTATTGACAAACATTTTTAAAAAAATCGAATATACAATTGTACATCCGCTTGAAAGTTACCTTAAAATGGTCAAAAGTTACCCTAAAATGAATGAAAGTTACTCAGTATATATGAGTTATCCTTATATATAAATAAAAGTTATTTAAGCTTTATGGATAAATGAAAAGTTACCTTAAATTCAGTAAAAGTTACCCTAAATTTAACATAAGCTACCCTAAATAATTCAACAAAAGTTACCTCGATGTACAGTAATGTTACTATACACAAAAGTTTTTGTTCTCTATTAGACTTAGGGTCTGTTCACTTTAGTATAATTTTAGTTCAGTTTTGCTCAATTCAACTCTATCTAATCAGTTCAGTTTAGCTCTTAATTTCCTTCCCTCATAAAATATTCATTTCAGCTCAATTCAGCTTCAATCAATTCAATTCAGTTCATTTTAGCTCATTTCAGTAAATGTGAACAGACCCTTATTAGCGTTATAATTATTACTGTGGTTTATCATATTAATTATTGTTAAGCTTATTATCTTAATTAAATTTTCATTTTTAATGTTTTTATTATCATTAAATATATATCCTTTTTTTGTTATTTTTATTATCATAATAATTTTCTATTATTATTATGATATATTTTTAATAGTTATAATTATTTATTATCTGCGCGTTATTATAATATAGGGCAGAGTAGATTAAATTTTGACAAAACCAGAGCAGCTCAAAAGAGCATGGCCTAATTTAGTTAGGGCCTGTTCTGATTTTTTGAAATGAGCTGAACTGAACTGAATTGAACTTATTGGAGCTGAACTGAACTGACACTGCTAGAAAACCGGCCATTTTTTACGGAAAAAATCTGTCGAAAACACCTTGAAATCCGTCGAAAATACCTGAAATTCGTCGAAAAATACATTTTCAACGGAATTCCGTCATAAAACACTTTTTCGACAGAATTTTCCGTCATAAGAGATTTTCCGGCACCAAATAAATCCGTCGGAAATTTTTGACGGATTTTCCGTCGGAAAATTATTTCCTGAAATTAAAAAAAATACGTCGCGCCACCGGCACGGCGTATCACCACCTCCAACCACCCAAAACGCCGCTGTCAACCAACCCAAACCCAACTTCCTAGCCCTAACCTAACCCTAACCCACCCAGATCAGACATCCACCATCGCCACAGCTACCGCCTCCCCACATCAGACTTCCACCATCGCCGCAACTGACCTAGACCCTAACCCACCCCTATTCTCTCCTTTCCCCCAAACCCATACCCAGACCCATACCTTATCCAGACCCTGACCAAACCTTAACCCACCCTAACCCAGACCATGACCAAACCCTAACCCACCCAGACCCTAACCAAACCATAACCCACCATAACCCAGACCCTGACTAAACCTTAACCTACCCCTATTCTCTCCCTTCCCCCAAACCCATACCCAGACCAATACCTTGACAAAACACTAACCAAATTCCCACCAAACCGGCCCAACCCAGATCCACCAGCCCCCACTAGCCACTATCACCTACCCACGACACCGCAACACAAAAAAAAAAAAACATAAAAAAAACCAACCCCCAAAAACCGTACTTCAACATCCGCCACCACTACCGCCATAAAATTTGAAAAAAAAATCCCAAAAACCAACAAAATAAAATCAAAATTTAGGAAAAAAGAGATAAATACCTTAATTTGACCGAATAAAACCTCAAAATTGGGTTTATAAGGCCAAATTCGACCACGAAAGCCCTAGATCTAGAATTTTCATGCTCGAATTTGAACTAAAAACCTTCGTTAATGTCTTTGTTGTTGTTATTGTTCATGCGGTGTTGATGTTTTTGTTTATCGGCGCAGGTGTTGTTGCTTAATTAGCGACGACGGTGGGTGTTGGCCGGAGAAGAGAGTAAAAAAGATCCGGCGAGAAAGAGAAGAGAGTAAAACAAATCCGGCGAGAAAGAGAAGAGGAAACATAACGAGAAGAAGAAGAGGAGAGAGAAGGAGCACGTTGAGGACTAGAAGAAGAAGAAGAGAAGAGAGAAGGAGAACGTTGAGGAGAGAGAGGAGAATGAAGAACAGATTGAATAGGAGAGAGAAGAATGGGAAAGAAAGGAGAAAAGGGAAGGAGAAAAAAAGAGGCGGACAACAAACCTAGATCAACTTAGGGTTTTCTGAAACAATATTATATTTTTTAAAAAGAATTATTCCAACGGATTATTATTCCGTCGAAAAATGTACTTTCGAGGGAAAAATCCGTCGAAAAGTACATAATTTCTGACGGATTTATATAATTTCCGACGGAATCTTTAATTTGGCCTGAAATTTCCGACAGAATAAAAAATCAGTCGGAAATTTCGATTTTTCCGACGGATTTACGTGTTCATCGGAACGATTTCGTCGGAATTTGACCTGATTCTAGTAGTGTGAATATTTTATGAGAGAAGAAAATTAAGAAATGAACTAAACTAAACTAAACTTAACTTATTGAAGCTTAATTAAATTGAACTAAACTGAAAATAAGCTGAAGAGAACATGTTCTTTTAAAATAAAAAAAAAATGGTTTTTTAAAGGTGCATGCTTAATCAAAATTAACTTTCATGTAAAGTAATGGGATTTTTTGTCAAAAATTTATTAAGCTAAGTTTGCCAATAAAAGTTATCAAACCAAAAAGTCAAAACTTTTGGGAAAAAAATTAAAGGGAGTATCTTTTATAACATATATCATGATAATTTTTATTTTTATTTTTATTATATTATTAGAAAACTATATATAATAAAAGATATTATATGAATAGTGACAATAATCAAAATATGTCGTTTACTCTAAAATGAAGGGTGGAAGGGATGTTTATGTATTAAATAAATCCGACGTTTGCCTTTTGGGCTTATATGACCTTTGTTCGTAGAGAAGAATCTAAAGTTGAAATAGAATTGTCAATCGAGTAATTCCATGTAATATACGCGACTTAATTTTGCATGACTATCTCCAGTCTTTACACATAACTGAAAGATTTGGGAATGTTTTCCTTGTATTATCATCAAACTGATGAACGTTATATATACAAAACTACTGCAAAACTACTGCCTTGAAATAAGGCTAATCTTAACCTAGGATAATTACAAAGCTAACAATCTACTTTGACTAGCTACACTATATACGGTAACAATAGAAGATAATTTAGGAACAAATATCTTCTTTGACTAATATACAAAATATACTATATTTAATCGAAGCGGGAGGTCCACGGACACTGAGACTGTCCCTAAAATCTTCAAATAATACTAGTGGAAGACCTTTGGTGAAAATGTCAGCTATTTGATGGCGTGAAGGCACGTGAAGTACTCGGACTTGGCCACGAGCGACTTTTTCCCTGACAAAATGAATATCCATCTCTATATGTTTTGTCCGTTGATGTTGAACTGGATTACCTGACAAATAAATAGCACTCACATTGTCACAATAAACAAGAGTGGCCTTTTTAAGCGGACAATGTAGCTCCAAGAGTAAGTTCCGGAGCCAACATGACTCGGAAACTACATTTGCTACCCTACGGTACTCTGCCTCTGCGCTTAATTTTGACAAAGTGGGTTGTCGTTTGGACGGCCAAGACACCAAATTATCACCCCAAAATACACAATAACCAGAAGTAGAACGTCGTGTGTCGGGGCACCCACCCCAGTCTGCATCTGTATACGAGGCCAGAGTAGAAAAAAAGGAAGGATATAAATGTAATCCAAAATCAAGAGTACCCTATACATACCGAATAATCCGTTTGAGAGCAGACATATGATCAACCCTCGGGTCATGCAGATGAAGACAAACCTGTTGAACGGCATAAGAGATATCTGGCTTGGTGAATGTAAGGTATTGTAGAGCCCCTGCAAGGCTCCTATACAGAGTCGGATCATCAAAAGTAACACTAGTAGTAGCGCCAAACTTCGGCTTCGTGTCAACCGGAGTCTGAGATAGTTTACACGATGACATTCCTGCACGTTCAATTATTTCCTCGGCATATTTACGCTGTGAGAGAAACAAACCACCCTTATGTCTAGTCACAGCAATACCCAAAAAATAATTCAGAGGACCTAAGTCCTTCATAGCAAACTCAGAGCTAAGAAGAGCCATGATAGTACGTTGGAGAGCATCAGAAGAAGTAGTTAGAATAATATCATTAACATACAATAAAATATAAGCCATATCAGACCCATTGCGATAGATAAACAAAGAATTATCCATCCTGCTATTAGTAAAACCAAGAGTCAACATATAATCAGCAAATCGCTTGTACCAAGCCCGGGGTGCCTGCTTAAGCCCATATAGAGACTTATTTAAGAGACAAACATAATCCGGATGAGTCCGATCTCTGTATCCAACTGGTTGATGCATATAGATAGATTCTTGTAGCTCACCGTGTAAGAAGGCATTTTTAACATCCAACTGATGTATAGACCATGCCTTAGACAAAGAAAGACTGAGAACAGTACGGATTGTAGCCGGTTTAACCACCGGACTAAATGTCTCTCCACAATCGATGCCAACATATTGAGTTTTACCATCACCTACAAGACGGGCTTTATGCCTCTCAAAATCACCATTAGCCTTCACTTTATGAGTAAAAATCCACATAGAACGAATAACATTCACATTAGGTGGACGGGGCACCAACTCCCACGGCTTATTTTTAATAAGAGCATCAAATTCATCATCCATGGCCATTTTCTAATTTGGATCACGCAAAGCCGCGATCGGATTACGAAGTAAAGGAGACCTCGTTACAGCAACATTGGAAAAATATTTTTTTATTTGGCTTAAAAATGCCATTTTGACTACGAGTCACAATATTTGGCTGTTGGACTGGAATTTAGTTAGGAGGGGGTGCAGGTGGGCCATTTTGTAGTTGGGCCAGAGGGGAAGAAGGAATAGGATTGGGACGGTTTGGGCTGGGTGAGTGAGGAGGCCCATGCGCCTCTTGCAAACCCAAAGGAGATTGGGCAGAAGCTAGAGAAGGGGAATGATGGGGTTGGGCCGTGGGTGAGTGAGGTGGAGATGTGGGCTAGGTGGTTTGTGGGCTATCATGATTTTGGGTCAAATGATGAAGAACAGAAGGATGTAATGCATCATTTAGAAAATCATACGAGTCATTAGATGGAGAATAAAGTTTAGCAAATGGGAACACATTCTCATCAAAAACGACATGGCGACAAATAATGATTTTATTAGACGATAAATCAAAACACTTGTAGCCTCGATGATTAGGAGGAAAACCCAAAAATACACAAGGAGTAGACCTTGGTTGCAATTTATTAATGGTGGTAGATGGAATAAGAGGATAGCACAAACACCTGAAAACCCACAAGGGAGAATAAAAGGGAACCCGTTGATATAGGACTTCCAAAGGAGACTTATTACCCAACAATTTACTCGGAATGATATTGAGGAGGTATGTGGCCATTTGCAAAGCAAGGTGCCAAAAAGAAGGTGGTAAAGAGGCATGAGCAAGGAGAGTTATAGTGATATTATTAATAGTTCTAATTTTTTGCTCGGCTTTCCCATTTTGTGAAGAAGTATGGGGACAAGAAAGACGAAAAGACAAGCCATTTCGTTTGCAAAAATCCCAAAAAGAACCATTATCACATTGAATATTTTTTATTTTTCGTTCAAATTGGGTGAATATATGGGCTATAAAATGTAGAAAGGTGTCATAAACATCCGATTTCTTAGCTATAGGAAAAGTCCATAAATATTTCGAAAAATCATCCAATAACACCATATAATAACGATGGCCCGTAGAACTCAAAATGGGAGATGTCCACAAATCACTATGAATAATATCAAATGGCATAAGAGTGTTTGTATTAGAAGAAACAAAAGGCAACTTAACATGTGTTAGGTGTTTCTTTGGTCTTAGTTTGAAGCTCTTTTTGAGATGGAGTTGGAACTGTGTCCTACTTTTGCTGAGTTCCATCTTCCCAGTGAATATAATAACAACCATGTTGTTCGTATTCTTGATTCGTTGGCTTGTCCGAATGATGTGTTAGTCCATTCTAAAGTTTTCAAGGAGGAAGGTAACTCCTTGTTCAAAGAAAGCAAATTTAAACTTGCTTTGTCCAAATATGATTTAGTGAGTAAATTGTTGTGTTTTAGTTTGCCATCGAATTGGGAAGCTATTGCTATGTTTCGCTCATTAGCATTTGCTTTACATCTCAATCTGGCTGCGTGTGCCCTAAAATTATAGGAATTTGATAGAGTAATTAAGTTATGTTCGTTTGTGTTGAGGTTTGGCTCCTATCATACCAAAGGCTTTTTTAGGAGAGCCTTGGCTTTTAAGGGGTTAGGCGATCTTAAATCCGCCAAATCCGACCTTTGCAAGGAAATTAACTGTGATTCGAGAAATTTGGAAGTGTTAAAAGAATTACAGGAGGTTGAAAGACTTTTAGGTTGTGCCTCTTTCGTAGATCACAATTTGGGGAGTTTAAGGTCTAAGCCCATCCTTGAAGTTACCTCTACTTCAGAAATGCAAGGAGTTTGTGATATGGAGGTCATTGAAGAGGTGTTGCCTAGTGGGGATGGTATGGAGTGTGATGTTGTAAGTCCTGAGAGTGGGGTGTCTTCGCTAGAGTCAGATGCTAAGGTCCCAAATGTTTTAGGAAGTGAGTCCTATCCGGGGTCAATTAAGCTGGATAATGGTTTACACCAGCACAAGTTCCGATCCCGTGGAAGTTCTAGTTCATCTCTTCAGATTACATCTTCTAATTTGTAGCGTCTTATGCACGGTGATGTGCTCAATTTTTATCATTCAAAATCTGTATCAATAATGACGGTTCGGGTTGTCCGGAGTAAAACTCAAATCTTGACAGAGGTCCCCCTAGGTGAAAAAACCAGGGAAGGAGAGACCTCTATTCCTTTGGTTCCTCCAGTGTGTGGCTTGAAGCGCCAAGCGGCTCCTGTTCAAAAGGTCTTGTGTGCTTCATCTCAATCGCCCACAGTTAACACAGCTGCAAATCAAGTTCCTGAAGAGTTGATCAAGGCCTCAACATTTCAAGCTAGCCCACAGATAGGGGCTACTTCTCATGGGTTTGTAGGCAGTGTTCAGGTTTCTGCATTTCGACTTCCAACTTTGCTGTCAAGGCTTAGGGTTTCGTCTCGCTTGAATCGCCAACAACGGACTATTTCTCATTCTCGTATTCGGACATCAGGTAAGATGTGCTCTGGTAAGGTTTTTACAGGTTGTAGGATGGATCGCGTGGAATCAAAACGACGTCCGGGTTCGCCTCTTGTTCCGGAGTCTATCAACTTAGATCGTGCATGTGAAGCTTGCTCGCATTGGTCCTTCTTGGGTTTTTGTCACTTAATGTAATGGTTGTTTTGTGTAGTTGTTTAGTTTTTCGTTTACAGATCCTATTGTAAAAAAAAAAAAAAAATGCGACTCCTATATATATATATATATATATATATATATATATATATATATATATATATATATATATATATATATATATATATATATATATATATATATATATAGTAAAACAGGAGTATTAATTATTTTACTATCACCATGATATATATACCATAACATATTAGTGGATTCATTAGTATGTAGTATGTACCCTGAGAGTGAGGGATAATTCAAGAGGTTAGAGTCTTCCTTCCGGTTTCAGGAGATCATGGGATCGATTCTCACCCCCGCCTTTGTGAACACCAAAAAAAAAAAAAAAGGTACCTACCCCTTTTGATCAATAAAATAATGTGAATCATATTATTAAGGGTTTTTTTTTTGTCATAAACTACCTAATGCAACCTAAAATTTGCGAGAAACTACCTAATAAAAAAAATGTTGTAAGAAACTACCTTATAAAAGGTAAAATGTTGTAAGGTACTACCTTTGGCCGAATTTCCACCGTAAATGTCATGTAATTTTAAGGCGTTAGACCTACCTCAAAACACCCCCAAAACCACTGCTTCTCAAAGTTGTAAGGTTTATTTTTAGAGTGGTTAGAAGATATTCCGAGTTGGTGAGGGTAGTTTAATTTTGTGATTTGGGATGTTGATTTTGGGGTTAGAGGTGGTGTTTTTGGGATTAGAGGGTGGTTTCGACTTAGTGAAGGCAATTTCAAGTAGGTTGTGTTGGTTTTAGGGTGTAAGCGGTGGTTTTGAGGGTGTTTTGAGGTGGGTCAATGGCGGATTTCGGGCAGAGGTAGTATTTTACAACAATTAACATTTTGTTAGGTAGTTACTTACAACATTTTACCTTTTATTAGGTAGTTTTTTACAACATTTTTTTAATTAGATAGTTTCTCACAAAATTTGGGTTTTATTAGGTAGTTTTTGACAAAAAGTCCTATTATTAACTTTATTAAATAAATATGCTATATATATGTGTGTATGCATTACTATTAGTTGCATGACTTGCATCTACATGCAATGCAACGGTCATGTGCGATTGTCTCCGCTGGCTTTGTTCGATATCTATAATTTTAATTACATTCATGACTCATCTTAATCATAATAGGTTAGTATTCTAACATTAAATCCTACTTTCTTTTTTTTCTCCTACGTTATATTTAACTCTATTCAAATCACCTTTTCTAAAATTATACTACCTCCGTTCCTGAAAATTCGACTCATCTACTATTTATGTAGTCAAAACAAGTAACTTTGACCACATTATATGATTTATACAAGCAAAATATATTAACAAGCAAGTTTGATCTTATTAAATTCCCCTAATGATAAATGTTTCATATATCAACTTTTTAAAAATTTTATATATACATAGCCGAAGTTATTAATGGTCAAAGATGTTCATTAGAGACCATGCAAATGCAAAGTAAGTCGAACTTTCAAGAACGGAGGAAATATATATGTTAGTTATACCGATATACTCCTTATTTATATACTACCTTCGTTAAATGTTATGTGCAACTTTGGAATATTTTATATTTCACAAATAATACCCCAAAGTTGCACATAATATTTAACGGAGGTAGTACTTGGGTAGAGCGGTAGAGACTAGCGGACGGCTATTGCTGAGACTAAGAGTTCCTACAACTGTAGTCATATAATAAAAATGGTGATTATGCAATTTTCAAGGATACATGGGGCGCCAGTTTAGCCCATGCAAGCAAGCATGGGAGCTGTGGCAAGATCATATCAGAGTTAACGGTAGGAAGGATATTATGCAGTAATTCAACCGGTGGATCGAGGCGGTTCTTCAAAACGTTGTGATGATTTTAATGCTGAATCTCTAATTTGAAGTTATTCATGTGATCTATCTATATATGCGAGTCTTGCTTGCAGGGACATTAAACTAACAACTTAGACGTTTGCCCAATGTATATAACAAGTATACCTATACACCTAGACAGGGCCGTTTCTGAGATTTCGGGGGCCTATGGGCAAAAGAATAAATCGGGGCCCTATTGTATATAGTACGAAGTATTTATTTTATTTTATTTTATTAATATTGAAGAGGAAATTTTTTATTTTTTTTTATATATGTACGTATATATACTTTAATATGAACAAATTATCATCCTTAAGAAAAAGTTTTGAACAAATAATCTAGTTTTGACTATAGTTAAAAAAAACACTTATAATAAATTATACTCAATGGAAAAATAAATACTTCTATATACTACTACAAGTCTACAACTATATGGTTTGTAAAAGAAAGAAGGTATAAAAGAAGCGTTATAATTTTATTTTTACAAAAAAGAAAAAAAAAAAAAAGCAAATTGGAGCTAAGAGTAGTCGAACCACTGATTTATGTGTATATTAAGTACTTACAAACTTGTACCAACCACCAAGCTACAAAGGACAAAAGATACTAGTATTTATAAATTTATCTCTAAATAAACATAACTGTAATGAGGCCCTCTTTGAATATGAGGCCCTCTCTATCCGTGGCCCTGGGCGGGTGCCCCGGCTGCCCTGGGTCAGCGACGGGCCTGCACCTAGACATATTTTAATTAAGAGGATCCTCGCATTTTGTGCGGCTCTCAAGCTAATTATATAAATTTAGGTCCTGTTCTCATATAATCAAATGAATTAAACTGAACAGAACTGAGTTGAATTGAGCTAAAGTGAACTGAACTAAGATGAATTAAATTGTTTATGAGAAAAAGAAATTAGGAACTAAACTGAACTGAAATTAAGCTTAAGAGAACAGGCCCTTAGCATGACACTATCTATGATTATCCTTTCTATGGTTTGAAAATTTTATAGTGATCATTTGATATATGACTATTATCATAATATTTTAATGATTACATAATTCATAATTAACTTTATTTTTCCTAGTGATAAATATAATTGTATTACTTTATTTTTGTATAAAATAGTACTATCAACATTTTTTTACTTATCATATTTTTAGTTTCATTTATGTAAATTTTACTATTAATATATAGTTTTTTAGAAAAATATTTATTTTATGTTCTATTAAAATTTCCAAAAAAAAAAGACATTTTGTGAAAAACTACCTTATAAAACACTTTTTTGCGAGAAACTACATAATCAAAAAAATGTTGTAAGAAACTACCTTATAAAAGGGTAAATGTTGTAACAAACTACCATTGGTCGGAACATGACTTTCGGCGTTGACCACATCACGTGTCAATGACGTGACTTTTAATTTACCCTTTCCCTCCCTTTTTCTTAATTGGCTCGTGACATGGTCAACGCCGGAAAATAAAAGTCAACGATGACTTTTCGACTAAGGGTAGTCTCTTACAACATTTACCTTTTTATAAGGTAGTTACTTACAATATTTTTTTTTGGAAAAATTGCCCGAAATAATCCGACCTTTGGCTCATCCGCCCAAAATAATCCCACCTTTCGATTATTTTTTAATAATCCGACCTTTATACCCACTTCGCTATAAATGGTCCCATTATTTTACTTGGAACCGGTTGAGTAGGTATTTTTTTTTTAAGTATAAGTTACACATGTCACTACTTGATTAGTCTACAAAATAAAAATAAAAAAGTAGCAAAAAATCACAACCACCACCTAAGCCACACCAATTCAGCCACCACCATACCCACCACCACCCAACCTAAACGCTAGAACCACCATCCTACCAACACCTGAAACCACTGCGTTGACCGGAATCCCACCAAGCCAAGCCAAGCCAACCCCATTTACCCATTAACCCAACCCTTTAACCCCATATAGACGGAGACAAGCTGCCAAAATCGGGGAAAGGGAAGGAGAGAGAGGCTGGAATCGCGACGAAGGAAGGAGAGAGAGAAGCCGGAATCGTGACGGGTGAAGGAGAGAGTGCCGAAATCGAGAAAGGGGGCTGGAATCAAAACGGATAAAGAGAGGAACGATCTGAACTTGGACGGGGCAGGGAAGGGGGACTGGGATCGGGACGGGGGAAGGGGTTTTCGAGGGTGGTTGGTGGTTTCAGGGTGAGGGGACTCCGATTCGGCAGATCAGGGGGAGGGAGAGAATGTTTAGCACGGCGCTTGGGGGTCGGGCTGGGATGGGTTGCGTGGCCGTGGAAGGTGGTCGGGCTGGTGGGGTTGCGTAGCCATGGAAGGTGGTTGGGGTATTAAATTCATAACTTTTTTACTTTTTTTATTTTTTATTTTTTCCACCAATTAAATGTCAACACGTGTCATGTAACTTGCTATAGCAAGTCAAATGACCGATTGGGACCATTATAGCGGAGTGGGTATAAAGGTCGGATTATTAAAAAAATAATCGAATGGCGGGATTAATTTGGGCGAATCGGATGAGTCGAAGGTCGGATTATTCCCGACAATTTTTCCTATTTTTTTTCATTAGGCAGTTTCTCGTAAAAATAGTGTCATAAAATGTCCTTCCAAACATTATAATTGAGTTATATGTATTAGAAGACTACATATTATTATATGAAAAAAATGAACCAATCATATTCACAACTAAAAATTACGATTTTTGCGACCGCCTCGAACGGTCGTTGACAATAGAAAAAAACGGTCGCAAAATATAATTGCGACCGTCAACTGTCGTAACATGACAGTCGTAATTTAGATGGTCGCAAAAAAAAATTTACGATCGCATGACGGTCGCAGATTTATTACGACCGTTTTTATTATTTTCAATGACCATTATCCAAACGGCCGCAAATGTTAATAGATATGACCATTTCAGCGGTCGCAAATCAAGAAAATAGCGACCGCTTTAGACGGTCGCTAAAAGTTTTTTTTTTTAAAAGGCACCCATTAATGCCTGTACTTCACAACTTGGCAGCTAGCGACACCCATCGGATCACCCGAACCAACTCCACCCACTGCCAACTCCTTCAACTCCCACCACTAACGACCACGAAAATTCACACCACCACCACCACCGCCGCTCACGAAAATTCACACCACCGCCACCCACCACGAGAATTCACTAAACACATAAAATAAACCCTAAAAACCCACAAAATATAGATATAAAAAAACCCACATAGTTCTCAAAAATTCGAACAAAATTAAAGAGAACTCAAAACCAAACCCAACAACAATGAAATTCGAACAAAATATGTACAAAGTTCATGAAAATTTGAACAAAATCAATGAAAACTAAATATTAAACCAAAAGTCAACGAATTCGGACCAAAACTTAAACAAAAACCGAAAAATAAACAAACCAGACAAAACAAAACATGGAAATTCGATGATTTAGATAACAAAATAAATTCATAAAAATCGAAACTAAACAAAAACAAACAAAATTTTCAAACAAAAGAACATACCTTATCCAATAATTCTTCCTCTTTAGGTGTATATGGTCAAATTTGACCATAAGACATCCAGATCTGGAATTTTTGTGGTCGAATTTAAACATGAACACCAAACTTTGTTTTTGACGAAAATCCACACACCACAATTTGTTTTATGATGAAAATCATAATAAAATCTTAACACCAAACTTCGTTTTTAATTTGTTGACAAAAATCCACACACTAGAATGAAGAAGAATATGAGAGTGAAAATGGGGAAGATTCGAAGAAAGAGAAGGAGGAGAAAGGAAAGAGAAGGGAGATGGAGTGCGTGAGAAAGGAAAGAGAAGAGAGAGAAACAGAGAGTCGTGGCGATAGTGAATAGATTAGGGTTATGGCGAATTAGTTACTCCGTTTTATACCCATTTAAAAAAAAAAAAAAAAAAAAAAAAAAAAAAAAACTCCCTTGCGACAGCTAAAAGCGGTCGCAAATCTGCTACTGATCAACAATCGGTCGCAATTTGCAAATTTAAGCAGTCGTAATAAAACTATTTTTATTTCAAATTATTTTTGAAAAGTATTGTTTTAATGAAAATGTTTAAATACATTTGCGACTGTCCTATAACTTAAAATCGGTCGCAAATCTGGGGATCTCTTTTAAAACGGTCGCAAATCTGCGACTGCTTTTAAAACGGTCACAAATCTACGACCTCATAAAAGCCGGACGCAAAATTCATATTTTGCGACCGTTTTTTGATGGTCGTAGAAAAACGGTCGCAATTTCACCGAATTCTAGTAGTGATTGTTTATCATTAAAAAAGTAATATGGTAGTCATATTTCAAACAACAAATGTAAAAATATCCTGCTATGGTTACATACATTTCTACAATTTCCTTTGTCGGTACTTTCGATGAACCCACACAGATGATAATAAATTATATATAATACAATATCACAAATTCTTAGATACAACTGGCTACACCTTGTGGCCAACCATCGTGGGGGTTACTTCAATTCTTAATGTTATAAGGGTTACTCAGTCACTGTAACAGAGGTTATTTTGTCAGTGTTATAAGGTTACTTTGTCAGTGTTATAGGGGTTAACTAATTAATAAGTTATAGGAGTTGGGCTCCATTCTTTAGAGCTTCTTTGCTCTGCTTATAAATAATACTTAATATTGAATTATTGTAATAATAATATTATTATTATTAAAAATTAATATTTAATAATAATAATAATCAATAATCAATAATTAATATTTAATAATTATTTTAATAATATTATTAAAAATAAATATTTAATAATAATAATTAATAATTAATATTTAATAATTATAATAATAATTAATATTGAATAATAATAATAATGATAATAATAATATATTTAAAAATAATAATAAATAATTAATGTTTAATAATAATGATAATAATAATAATAATATTTAATAATAATAATAGTAATACTAATAATGATAATAATAGTAATACTAATAATAATTATTAATAGTAATAATAATTGATTTTTTATAATAATAACTAATATTTAAAGATAATAATAATTATTAATTTCTAATAATAATAATAATAATTAAATAATATTTAATAATAATAATAATTATCATAATAATTAATATTTAATTATAATATTTAATGATTATAATAATAATGCGATAATAATAGTACAAGTAATAATAACGTCTTAACGTGGAGAAAACTGAAGTTTTCTGGCTTACATAAGACCCTCGAAGCAGGCATGAGGGTGTCTTTCCACCTAATATTGCTCGACCTTTGCGTGGTGTTAAGTTGCTTGGTGGTCCCGCTAGTTCTGATTCTGGTTTTAGTGATGAGCTTGTGATGCAGAGGGTGACCAAGACCATTGCCCTTATGGATAAGGTCGCTATACTGGCTGATCCTCAGTGTGAGCTGTTGTTACTTAGGGCATGTACCGGAGTTTCTAAACTCTACTTTGCATTGCCTACTTGTCCTCCTATTACTTTTGAGGCGGCTCAGCGCACTTTCGATGAGGCTCTTCGATCTTCCTTGGAGCGTATTGTTACTGCTTCGGGGCCTGGGTTTGGCGACTGGCAGTGGCGGCTTGCCACCTTACCATTTGCGTTTGGAAGGCTTACTGTTTATTCCGCAGGTGATGTTCGTCACTATGCTTTTCTTGCTTCTCGGTTGCAGTCGGCTAGGTTGCAGACACAACTTCTACGACATGCTGGTGTTGTTGGTCTTGGACGAGCCTTTGAAAATGCGCTTGGTTTGTTTAATGGAACAGTGGAGTCTAACATTTTGAGTAATCCTAGTGAGGTTGCTGCCCCTAAACTCATGAAGAAATTGGCAGATATGTATTTCACAAAGGTTATCGCTTCAGCAGAATTTGCTTATTCTTTAACTCCTTGGCAATCAGCATTATGGAAATCACAGCAGGGTGATCACACCTCTGCTTGGCTTAGGGCGCGGTCCCTATTTTGGGGTTGGGTCAAACGATGAACGCCAAGACTTATCGCTGTGTGTTGTGCTACCGGTTCGTTGGGTGTTCCATTGTTCTCTATCACAATCGCTATGCTCTGCTTGTTTAAAGGTTTTTACTGGGGATATTTTCGGTGATCATACGGTGTCTTGTGCTGGTATTATGGGCATTAAACATCGGCATAATGTTGTTCGGGATACCCTTGTTGATGTTGGCTATCGGTGAGGGATTTCAGCTAGAAAGGAGGTGGACATTAGGTTATCTGGAGGGAACGACTGGGCTCTTAGACTTGCAGATGTTTTACTTTATTCATGGGATCGTGGTTGTGATGTTTGTGTTGACTTGACAGGTCATATCCGTTGACACGGTCTGGGCTTTCTGACTTTGTTCCTGGACGGGTAGTGATTGATGCAGCCAATCGGAAGCGGATCAAGTACGAATCCAGTTGTCGAGCAATTGGATATGGCTTCCTTCCTTTCTCTTTCTCTTCTCTTGGGGAGTTAGAAAAGGACGTTGTTGCATTGCTGAAGCGGATTCAGAAGTTCTCGAAGACTCAGGATATTGGAGCGCGTGCTGCAGCTCATATCTTTACTAGGATCGGCTTTTCTATAGCTAGAGGAGTGGGGGCCCAGATTGTATCTTGGCTACCCACTAACTTTTTACAGGTTATATAATAATAATAATAAAATCTGCTCTATTCTACGCTATTCTGCTCTGCTTCAATATGCTCTGTTGTGCTTTGTTCTGCTCTGCTCTACTGACTCTTCCTCTGCTCTGCTGTGCCGACCCAAGTTCTGCTATGCTCTGCCATGCCCAGAAAGTTGGAAGGTTACCACTAAACTAGTATATGCCAACACTTGGCTGATAGAAGAGCTAGTATGGAGTATATTAGTTATACTAATATGAATATTTAGTATCCCTCGAGGAACGCATGCAGGGTTGTATTTTTTTTTTTGAAAGGATGCAGGGTTGAATTGAATTATAGTTACATTGTTGTTAGTTAATCCTTTATTAATTGTTTATTTAGTTAATCTGATCTACTATTAATTACTCCGCATTTCCTTACCCACCTAGCCACGTACCCTTTCCATTTTTCCCAAAGTAGCTACTATAAATAGAAAGGGCTGTGACTTGTGAGGATTAATATGAAGTAATATACTCCGTATATAGCAATAGAAGCATTATTAAACCCAAAAGATAAATACACTTACCCAAAGAGGAAAGTATTTTAATTTGTTCAAGTTTAAGTAGTAAGTGCAACAAATGGAAAAGGTCTCAATTAACTTTCTGGTTGCTCCTGTTCCATTAGCAATGCTGCTCATGTTCAGTACCTCAACAGGTTCGTATATATCTAAATAATACTTACTTTCTTTCTTTTTCCTTTTTTTTCTTCTTCTTTTCCTCCTTATTATTTGGTGCTGTGTTCACAAGAAAACACATGTCATAAAGGCTCAACATTAACTTACTTATTTCGTGGATTATATCATGTCAACTTATTAACTGTAACAATAAAAACAAAAAAAAGTAGATAATTGTAGTTACATTTATTTTTTTTTATTTTTTTTTTTTGAAATAATTGTAGTTACATTTATAATCAAAGAGATTGAGACATTTAATTTGTTAATATTAATAATAAAATCATTTGTCAATAAATCTAAATTATTGTTTTGAAAATGACATTTGAGAAGAATGGAATCAGTAGATGTTACAAAATGGATATTCAATTTAGGTTATAAGTCATAAATAGTGTATTAAGCTTGCGTGATAAGATTTTTTTTTATATTTTGTTATTTGTAAGAATACTTTGCAAAGTTATCGTATTAAAACTCTCCTATTGATTTTTTGTAAACCTTTTTTTTTTTTTTTTTTTTTTTTGAGGGCATTGTAAACCTATTTCATATAAGGAATGAGAACCAAGACAATTACATAAGGTCATGTCTAAAATATAAAAACAAAATTTTTGAATAAAAAGTCTTTAAATTTTAATTTATTGTTGAAGTTTTAATGTACTCCGTACATGTTTCATACTTCTAAAGAAACTTGTCAAGAACTCAAGATATAACGTACAAGGAATTGAAGACCCTGTAAGGCTGTAACAGTTCGTCCAAAAAAAAAAGAAAAAAAAAAGCCATGTAACAGAGTACTTTTTCTCTTATATTTATTTGGCACGTCAAGATATAAGTTACTAAGACTCAATTTAATTGGTGATTTATTCTATTTTTTTTTTAACACAAACTGAAGATATTTATATTAAGAGGCTAATGCCTTGAGTTAATTACATCAAGCATCACACACAAATACAACAAAATTGGATGCCTGCCAAAATAATGCCTAGACTATAGGCTACTGCCATATTCCTGCTGTACACAACCCCCATATAACAGTTAACATTACAATTTACTAACCCAAAAGTAAGATCCAACATCCCCAAAAGTCATATTCATCCATAGCCAAGATTAAAAGAGAACTACACTGATAAAACTGTAGAAACCACTGATGCATCAGCAGCAACAGCATTTTGTGCAGCAGCAACATGGAGAAGATCAGCTTCATAAATCGAGCGCACACATTCTGGAACAAGGTAATGAGTTTTGTAACCCACAGCCATATCTTTGCCAAAAGCAGCTAGTTTATGAGCTAGCTCATTCTGCTCCCTAGGAAAATGAGTGATGATCACTGATTCAAATCTTCCCATAACTGCAGCCACATCACAAACTGCAGCCGCAAGTTCATGATGTGGGTTAGGGCCAGTGGTAAGCAACATTGTTCTCAAAGATTGTGCATCTGTTTCCACTTCAACCTTCTTAATCCTTAGATCATTAGCAATTGAAAGGCCATCATTGAGGGCATACAGTTCTGCTGCGAGAGGAAAGATAGCTGAATATTTGCAGGAGAAACCTACGTACCAAGTCCCATTAGATCTTCTAAGAACACCCCCACCTGAAGAAGTAGCTGAATTCATCCATGCTCCATCGGTATTGATCTTGATATACCCCTCTTTAGGAGCTTCCCACTTCACACTTGATGAACTTCCAACCACTGCTTTACCCTTGTTTTTCTTATCCTCCACCTGGGAAAAATGAAAAGAGAATTGAAAATCCACAAGAAATTTAGTAAACAAAGAAAATGAGCTAATAGTCTTATTTTCAAACACCATATCATTTCTTTGCAACCAAATATGCCATAAAGCAGTAACAAAAATTAATTTCCATTTATTATCCAACCCCAAATTATAATTTAACCAAACTTTCCAATTTGCATTCTTGAAAAGCTGAAAATCAAAATTCATGGGTTGATACACTCTTGCAAAGATGTCATTCCATAATATTGAAGAGGAAAAACAGTCACGAAATAGATGAATATGATTCTCATTATATAAATTACATCTAGAGCAAAGAGGGGAAATTAGAGGCATATAAGAAGAAATAGTGTCAGCTACAGGCAAAATAGAATGTGCACAGTTCCAAGCAAACATTCTATACTGAAAAGGAGCATGGATTTTCCACAATGATTTCCATGAATTAATATTCTGGGAAACAGAACAAGAGCCCCTAAGTAAAAAATGATAAGCTGATTTGATTGTAAAAATTCCACTTTTGCTAAGATCCCAAGTAATAAAATCTTCCAAATCATGAAATTTAGAGAAGGGAGTAGCCTTGATTTTAGGAATAATATTAGATGGCAAAAGATGTTCAATATCATTTAAGTACCAACCACCATTTCTGATAATATGAGCAACACTCCAATGACCTTTAGAGTTAGGAACTTCTACATCCATGATAGTATATAAAGGAGCATTACCCACCCAATGATGAAACCATAGAGAAGTAGATCTCCCATTCCCAATTCCAACCCTTAAACCCGAGGCTAACAACTCCCTCCCTTTTAAAATATCCTTCCAAATTTGTGACTGAGAAGAGTTAGCATGACAATAAAAAAGGGCACTATGTTTTAAATATTTCTCATTCAAAATCCTAACCCATAATTTCGATGGATTAGTTAACATAGTCCATCCTAATTTAGCCATAAATGCAATATTCCACAATTTAAGTCTTCGAATGCCTAATCCTCCTATTTCCATCGGCTTAGTGACATGGCTCCATCCCAACTTTGTGGTATATTTTGTTCTATCAACCTTGTTCCATAAAAATTTCCTACAATGCCTTTCTATATCCTCACAAATTGAAACAGGTAAAATACTTGTTTGCATCAAATACACTGGGACGGAACGAAGACAAAACTGACTTGACAAGGGTGCACCTTCCTGCCAAATTAAGCAACTTAGATTGCCATCCTTTGATACGATCAAAAGTTTTATCAAGAAGGCCAAAATAATCGCTCTTTTTTAGCTTATTAGGATTAATCTGAACACCAAGATATCTACCAAAAGAAGTAGATACTGAAAAATTAAATTCTTGTGTTAGATCCTTCCTAATATTAAAACACATTTTATTGGGAAAAATTACAGAAGACTTGCCTTGATTAACCTTAAGACCAGAAATGTTACCAAAATCATTTAAAACCTCCATTATTATTCTAATATTGGACTTAGATGCTTGCCCAAACAAAAAAATATCATCAGCATAAAAAATATGTGAAAGATGAATAGAGCTTGTTACCTTTACTGGTTTCCATTGTTTTTGATGCACTTTTTCCTCAATCATTAAGGATAAACGCTCAAGACACAAAACAAAAATGTAAGATGACATTGGATCACCTTGTCTTATTCCTCTTGAAGGTTTAAATTCTGATGTTATTTCTCCATTCCACAACACTGAAATTTGTGGGGTGGTAATACAGAACATGATAAGTTTGACAAAATTAGGAGGGAAATTAAAACCAATAAGAGTTTCCTCTATGAAATTCCACTCCAAACTATCATATGCCTTGGTTAAATCAAGCTTCAAGGCCATTATATTTTTTCCTTTTTTTGCTTTATTAAATAAATGTGCCATTTCCTTAATGATGATAACATTATCCTCTATACCTCTCCCTTGTATGAAACTTGACTGTAAGGGGCTTATTAAAAGGTTTAGAAAGGACTTAAGCTTCGATGAAATAAGCTTGGTGATTAACTTATACATGGTATTGCATAATCCTATGGGTCTAAACTGAGAAAGATTTATAGGATTTTCAAACTTAGGTATCAAAGAGATATATGATCTGTTAATCTCCGAGCTAAAAGCACTATTAACAAAACTTTCCTTACAAAAATTATGCAAAATTGGACCCAAAGTTTCCCAAAAAGCTTGGAAAAATCTAGGTTGTATACCATCCGGACCAGGGCACTTCAAAGGTTCCATACTAAACAAGCTAGCTTTAACCTCTTCAATTGAAGGAATGTAACTAGCCAAAGTAGAATATTGAACATCTGTTAACTTATTATTAGGAGTAAAAGATCCTGATCCTCCCCTATTAATAAGCTTAGATTGAAAAATATCCCTATAAAATTCCATAGCCATCCTTTTCAAAATTTTATCATCACTTACCCAATTAAGATCCGAATCTTGGAGACTAATTATCTTTCCCCTAGATTTTTTTTATCTTAGCAATTATATGGAAATATTTAGTATTCATATCCCCATATTTTCTCCAATTTAAACCAGCCTTTTGTGCCCAAATTATTCTCTCTTTATTATAAATATCCTTTAACTCCAATAATAAATTCTTTTCTAAATTAACTAGATAAGTCGAATGCCTGTTAGCTAAATATCTTTGAATACCCCCTATCCTAGCTAACAATCTATCTTTTTTATATTTTAGATTACCAAAAATATTGTGATTCCAATTTTTAATATTAACAAGAAAATTATTTAAGCCGAGAATATAGCTATTATAAGGTTTTTCCCATTGATTAACAAAAAAATCAGCAAATTCTGGATGAGATAACCAAACTTCCTTGCATCTTAACGGAAAAGGACCACTAGCTCTAGCATTTGTGCAATCAATTAATATTGGAGCATGATCTGAATAAGTAAAAGGAAGATGATGTACCTTTGTGTGCGGAAATTGTTCTAACCAAGCATCATTACCTAATGCCCGATCAAGTCTTTGCTTAATCAGAGAAGCACCTTGCCTAGTATTACTCCAAGTAAAAGGGTTACCATTGTAACCTAAATCCATGAAACTAGCAGCATTAGAAAAGTTATTGAAATCCCTACATTGAGCATGCCGAAAGATACGACCACCAAACTTATCACTTTGTGATGTTACCTCATTTAGATCTCCAAACAATAACCATGGAGCATTTGGAGGAGGTAAATTATCTTGCATGTCCCTCCACATAGCATGACGTTCTTTTTTTGTAGAAGGAGCATACACACCCGTAACTAGAGCTTCAGAATTGGTATTTTTAAAATGGAAAAGCGCATGAAAGAAATTATCAGAATCCTTATAGTCAGCAAGATCCACCAAATTCTTCCAAAGAACAAATTCTTCAGAATTGGTGATTTATTCTAATGTAAAAACATATATAGTTGGGTAGGATTTTGTTTAATTTGTCTCATTGTCTATTCTCCAAATATAAAAAAAAAATTAATTTTTTGTTGTACGTAACTAAACATATTACATTTGAAATTAAGCAATAGTAATTGTGCCTAAATAAAATGTGTCGGTCATCTGCTAATATGAAATTAAGGAAATATCATGTACCAAGTATGATGTTTAATTTTTTATTTTTTTTCTGCTTTTTGTTATTTTATGAGGCTGAAGATGATTTTCATCAGATAATATATAAATATATGATGGGAATGAATGTTTTTTAATACTTCAGTCTATATTCATTATTTTTTAACCGGAATTGAACATGTTCTTTGAGTCTATAGATTTATGGCCATAATGATGTATTGACAAACAAACACTGTTAAAATTAAAGAGCATTTAGGGCGTGTTCGGCAAGATATAGTTGTGAAAGTAGATGTTAGCTGTGAATATAACTATTAACTGTGTAAGTAGCTTTTAGCTGTCAACAAGCTGTACCTGTGAAGATAGATAATTTTTTAACTAGATGTTACATATAAAAATCAATACATTTTATATTTAAAACTATAGATTAAATTTCAACAGCTACCTCTACTTTCAAAAACTAATATTTTTAACTTTTTATAAAAGTTACCTCCACCAATAAAAGCTACTCTAACCACTATTTTGCCAAACACTGAAAGCTACTCAAACACTAGTGTATGGTTCCTACAGGCGTGGGTACCTTGCATGGTACAGACGTTTCACAGAAAGATTATAATATATACATGTTAAGAACATACAGTTATGGTGAAAAGAACATGCTTTTAAAATATAATGAACATATACCTAAATTAAAAAGAACATATTTTAACCACAAAAAAGTGAAAAGAACATGCGTCCATGTTCTTTAATTGTAATGTACTTTTATTTGTGATATAATGTTCATTGTTTATTGTAAAATGTTCTTTGAATTTTGTCTTAAAATTATGATAGATATACATAAGTAATGTTCATTACATAGTATATATTATCATTTTTTTATTAATGTTATAGATGTTCTTTAGATATAAAAGAAAACCAGAAAATTGAATGTTCTTTATAAAACTGATATATGTTCTTTACAAAATAATTGTATGTTCTTTACAAAACAGATACATGTTCTTTCCGCATTTTTTTGTCTGTACCAAACAAGGTACAGGTTGTTGTACCTTAAAATTTTCACTCAAACACTAGTGTCGAACACGCCCTTAATACTAGAGATAGTAGTATAAATCGTAAAGCTACAAGGACTATATAGTTAAAAGGATTCACATTTTTTTCAAAAATTACTCTCTGAAAAAAAGTCTCTGTACTTCTTGATACATATTTCCTTTGTTTGTTTTTTTTATTTTTTTATTTTTAATATTTTTTTTTTATTATTTTTAATATATATATATATATATATTTTTTTTTTTTTTAACTTTCAGCTATGGCCATTGTAACGATGCCAAAAACTTCTACGGAAATGCCAATGATGGTAATAGAAGAAGTGGTGATAGTCCAACCACCAAAAATTGAAGATGAAAATGGAAACCATGAAACAAATATGATGATTATGCGGTCGCATAATCGTGGTTTGGACGCCCAAAGAATTAAGCAAGAAGTCGCAACAAATGATAGCGGGGAAGTTTTGAAGTGCGCAGGTCCCCGGCAGTATTGTAACATTATATTTGGACCTCCTTGTTGTAATGGTATGTGTATTGAGGCACCTTTTGCCGGTGGAGCATGTGTGATTATATAAAACACAACCATATGTATCAAAGTCGGGTTAAATATATTATAAATAACTTAACCCGGCTGCTTAGGTTAAAGGGCTAGATACTTTGATCCCATCCGGCCTCTAATCCTCTAAGTGTTCCTAGTAACGTATGATCCTTTTCACTATAAGGATGTAGTGTAATAGCTAGTGTGTATTTGGCTAATCATGCTCATGTATTTATAATGCTTTCCTATATGCATGAATTATGATGAAGCGAAATAATTATATGTATGTGATTTTAAGTTTTTCTTAAATAAAATGTTGATTGATTACAATCTCCTTCCTATTTTAAACAATAATAACAGTAATAAAATTAAGTAGTCTCCCCAACAATGACTCCAAAATTTGATAGGTTATCACACATGTCAAAGATAAATTTCTAACAAAACCTCCTGGCAATGTAATAGGTAAATAGGATCGAGAGAGATGACAATTTAATCTAACTTCTAAAGATTGGAGAAACTAAACTAAATCACGAAATTGGGATTGAATTAAGGTAGTTTAAACAAAAATAAGAATGCAATTAATAAAAAGGTCTAGGGTTATGGTTCACCATACGTGTTTAATTCAAAATCAATCATAAAATCATCAACAATTTAATTAATCAATTATTTGGAGCATGCAATTGCTAAGCCTACGGTCGGGTCTTAACGCTCTTAATTCAACATATGCAGTACGGCCACTAAGCTAACATAATAAGAACTGTTATCAAACAGTTGATCATATTGCAAGATTAACAATAAAACACTATCAATTAGAGAAATTAATAATAACAATATTAATAATACCAATTAAGATTCATCATTCCAAAACCTTAGAAGTAAACTACTCAAGCATGAAATAAATAATTGAAACTAAATCTAATAATTCAATTTTGAGAAAGCATAATTAAAAGAGAGAAATTAAATATCTGAATGAATAAAATCAATAAACTCAAGAACAATCCATGCATGGAGTTGCCCATAAGAAACTAGGGATAAGAGAACCAAAAACGAACATATAAAAATAATGAAAAGCATGAATGACACAAGAATAATAATCCCTTAGAGCATTTATTATATCCTAAGTTCTAATCTAAAGATAAATAATAATTAAAATAAGATAGGAAAAAAAAACACATTTTATGATTAGTCGAATTAAAGGGTTATAGTCCACATAGGATTCCTCGTCGTTTGCACGCACACCCCATGTAATCCCCCGTATTTTTTAAAAAATTTATAAATGAACTTTTATTTTATTTATAATATTTATTTGTTATTTTCCGGAATTTAATTTCAAAAGTTTCAAATTATTAATCTTGGTCGAAAATTATTTGAACAAATTATTTTATGCACCTTTATTCTACAATTTATGTCCAATCAAACAATCCTAACCCATTTGTTTACTTAATTGACCCATTATTTTTATGAGGCTCAATCTTCCTATTTACCCTACAATTCTCTCCTATAAATACCCCATGAATCCCAAAAATTTTCCACACAAAAAGGTTAGTCTATTTTCTTTTTCCTTTGTTTTATTAATTTGTGTAATTATAATTATTGATTTATGGGTTTTGATTTTATTGTTTGATTAATTTGATTAGTATTAAATTGTATTTTGATGATTAAACTTTATAATTTCAGATTTTATAAATGTCATAATTTTCAGATTTTGTAAATAATATAACCTAGGGTTTTTAATTATTGAAAATCATGATTTTAGGATTTTTATGAACAATTGATTTAATTTTGGGCTTTTATAGTAATGATGTTTTGAAATTTTGGTGATTATAACTAATGATTAGTTTAACTTAATTCCATATTATTTTGAACACGTAAATTCGTGTATTAATTTTTAGATTTCTGTTCGTTAATATTAATCTCGTTTTAATCCCGATCAAGTTCTGAACTCATCCGATTTTGATAAAAAAAAAAAAAAAATAGTGTTTTTCATGTGGAAACAACATTTTAAGAAAGACTCCACCCTCTCATGGCCAAATTCAGTCTCTAAATATGATTTTCGAGCAGTTTTTGATTTTTAACGAAGTTTTTTTTTTATGAAATTTTATCCTTGAGTTTGATTGATAAAATTAATTATGTTTACTGTTAATTAAGCATAAATATATGGTTTTTATTGAAGTTTTAAGAGGTTTTTCATCATATTATATTGTTGGAAATTATTTGGGTTACTAATATTAATTGTTGGTTGTTTTTTTAGGAAGTGAATATTTCCTAGGAGACTTTTAATTGAGTATAAAAGTGATGTGTTGATAAAGTTTTGAAGGGTTTTTAATTAAGTTAAGGTTCTGGAAATAGTTTCTATATACTACTACTTTTGATGTTTTATAAAGAGGGTTTAATCACCCATTAAAAAGAGAGATTATTAGGGGTTTTAAATAATTTTCAGCTTTTTTTTTTTAAACTTTAAACTTGTTGTAATTTAATGTATAAGAGTGTATTTTAAGGTTTTTTATGACACTACAAGAAAAAGAGGAATTAGCAACAGAAATTTGCGACTACCCTAATATTCAGTCGCAAAATATATATTTGTGACTGATAAAGACGGACAGTCACAAATTTTGCAACTGATTTTCCACTAGTTGCTACGCGGTCGCTAATTTGCGACTGAATTTTGCAACTACTGTAATAATCAGTCGCAAAAAATATATTTGCGACCGACTAAAATGAGTAGTCGCAAATTTTGCAACTCATTTTGCAGTAGTTATAATGCTGTCGCTAAATTGCGACGCTCTTATAATTTTTGCAACTATAAATTGTAGTTGTTGGGTTAATGATTTTCAAACTTTTTTAATTTAAAATTTGCGACTAATATTGCAACCAAGTCAGTAGTCGTTAGTCGTTCTATTTTTCTTAAAATTTATTAAAAAAAAGTCGTAAATATAATGAGGAGTTGCCACAAAAAAAAAAACAAAACAAAACAAAAAAGGAAAAAAAAAACTTACTTAGGCCCCGTTCTTTAGAGCTGCTTTGCTCTGCTCTGCTCTGCTGAAATCTGCTTTGCTCTGCTCTGCTCTGCTCTGCTTTGCTGAAATCTGCTCTGCTTCAATCTGCTCTGCTCTGCTCTGCTCTACTTAAAATTAATACTTAATATTAAATTATTATAATAATAATTAATATTTAATAATAATAAATAATTAATATTTAATATTTAATAATAATAATAATTAATATTTTATAATAATAATAATAATAATAAATAAATAATATTTAATAATAATAAATAAATAATATTTAATTATAATAATAATTAATACTTAATAATAATAATAATAATAACAATAATTAATTATTGATATTTAATAAAAAAATAAAAATAAATAATAAATAATTATTAATATTTAATAATAATAATAATAGTAATTATACTAACAGTAATAATAATATTTGTAACTAATAATATTAATTATAATAACAATAATTGATTTTTATAATAGCAATTAATATTAAGATAATGACTAATATTTAAAGATAATACTAATTATTAATTTTTAATAATAATAATTAAATAATATTTAATAATAATTATAATTAATATAATAATAATTAATATTTAACTTTAAAATTTAATAATAGTAGTAGTAGTAGTAGTAGTAGTAGTAGTAGTAGTAGTAGTAGTAGTAGTAGTAGTAGTAGTAGTAGTAGTAGTAGTAGTAGTAGTAGTACTAATAATAATAATGATGATGATGATGATGATGATGATGATGATGATGATGATGATGATGATGATGATGATGATGATGATGATGATGATGATGATGATGATGATGATGATGATGATGATGATGATGATGATGATGATGATGATGATGATGATGATGATGATGATGATGATGATGATGATGATGATGATGATGATGATGATGATGATGATGATGATGATGATGATGATGATGATGATGATGATGATGATGATGATGATGATAATAATAATAATAATAATAATAATAATAATAATAATAATAATAATAATAATAAAATAATAATAATAATAATAATAATAACAATAATAATAATAATAATAATAATAATAATAATAAAATCTGCTCTGCTCTGCTCTGCTCGGCTCGGCTCGGCTGAAATCTACTCTACTCTGCTCTGCTGAAATCTGCTCTGCTCTGCTCTGCTTTGCTTTGCTGAAATCTGCTCTGCTCTGCCCAGAAGCTCAAAAGAACAGGGCCTTAATCACTCTATCAGTCTAACTCTAACCCTTATATACATTGTACAGTACGAAACTCTTCCTCCATTAAAAAGAAAAAAAATACACAGAAGGCAATTTTCAGAGATTCAACCCTAACTGTAGCTCTTCATCTGCCTCCGCTGCGCCACCGCGTCTCCTCCCGGGTAAGTTTAAACGACATTTGATGTCACTTCTATCATTCGCTAATTGTAATTTGCAACTACGAATTTTAGGGTTTATCATTGAATTTTTTGTCTAATAAATTGATTTTAATTTGGTTTCCATGATGTAATTTAAGTCAGTTAATGAAAAATCGTTCAAAATTGATTGAGTTTACTAAAATTGCTATTTTTTTTTCAGTGTATAAATCGCAATTCTGACTATCTCGACCCCTGTATATATATTTTTTTCTCTATTAGTTGTTAAATACTATATATTTTCTGAAGAAGGGGGTTCGTTGGTTAAAGTGTAACTCTAATTGGTTAATTAATGGATGGAGGTTATTGAGGTTCTCTCGAATTCCATTGAATTCTTCTTTTGGTCTGAATTCTTGTTTTGCTTGGAATTCTTGTTTTGCTCTGACTTTATTCTGTTTTTGAGCCTAATTTGTTGTTGGCTGGTTGTTAAGACAATAATTGTGGTGGGTTTATGGAAAGGGTGCGAGGGAGAAGTAGGTGCATCAATAGGGTGTGAATGCGTGGTTGCTAGATGCGTGGCTGTTGCATGGTTGTTGTTGTTGTTGCAGGGGGAATAATAGTGGCTTGGTGTGTGGTGCATTTGGTGAATGAATGGGAGTTAAGTGTAATGCTGCTAGTATTGTGGGTTATTAGGTGTTTTAAACCACCGATTGAAGGTTAAATTGACCCACCGAGTGATGCATTCGACACATTTACATATGATTCCTTCTCATTTACAGTAATTTGGATTGGTTTTTGCCCAGCATTTTAAAACCCCATTTGGGTCTTCTGTAAATGAGTTCTTCACTTCTAAGAGAGTTTCCAAAGTTGAGTGTTTTTTAGGATGAAATATTTGCCAAAAACAGAGTAAAATAACACAACGAAAACCTCAAAAATGCCATTTTAATCAATTAAACTGTACAAGTGTACAACTACCTAGATCATTAAATTTGAATTTGAATTTTATGAGGAAATTTTGAAAATTGAAGTGAATTTTACATATGTTGTGGTGTAATTTCCTTATCCAAAATAGAAAGTTACCCAGAAGAAAAATAAAACAGAGTATAAGTACTCAAAGATGCAATCTTTAATCACTTAGACAAATACCCAGATGCTAAATTTTGCAGACAATGAAAAAGGAGCAAATTTGGAGTGAAGTTTTAGCTTTTTTTGGTTGTAATTTATGAAGTGAAAAAACAGGGGATTTTTTATGATCAATGCTCTATTCGAAAAATAAATGTGGGAAAATGGACAGGTGAAAGTGAAAGTATTATGGGTATTCTGAAAATTGCATGCAAAATGAAAGGAAATGAGTCAAAGTGATGTGGGAAAAGGTTTAAGTTTGAAGGTTGTTGTAAATGGCATTTAAAAAAGGAGTTGACTTTTTCAATCTTCTGATAAATTTAGAAAGACAACAACTACTATATTACTATTGACTATTGCAAATTTGTAATCAAACCCAGATAAAGCAAATAGACCTAATAAGTAAACTGAGGAAAATGGGATGGGTTTCATTCTAGCAAAAATGACTACTACAAGGGTGACTTATGACCACCACCAGGTCACAAATATCAAGGGTTGCTAAATTACACAAGAAATTAGCTACCAATCGCAGTGCCCCTTCTCCCCTTTTTATATGTACAATGTTGAAAAAGGATCCCAACTACCCCCCTATCCTATGTGTGATAGTTATTTGGTAGGCTGTTGTCACTTGGTGTGCTACTGCTGCTTTCTTTATTCTTCCCCTCCTTGTATATGTGATCAGTCTACGTGGCATGCCAGCTCCTTTGTTCATTGTAGGTTTAGGAGAGTTTTTGGATAAAATTTTGGAATAAATCAAGTGTTTGGCATTATGCTATGTTTTTAGGCATTACTTAACGAACTGCTACTACTTTTACTCGGTTTCTCACAACTAAAGCAAGAGCAAAATAAATCAGAAAGAACAGTAAAGAAAATGAGGGAAGTTGGGCTGCATTTTGTAAAATAAATCAGAAAGAACATTAAAGGATACAATTACCACATTATACCTAACTAAGCCAATCCCTACTACTCCTTTTTATATGTCCCCCTTTTTTTTTTGTTTATTTTTTCAGTTCTAACAACTTCTTCTAATAAGGAAAAGAAAAAGGATGGGGAATTTTACAAACTGCTGCCAAAGTCTATGAAAGCACTCATTCTGTTGATGTGGGCAATGATGAAATCGAATTGATGGGTGAAAAGACTCATCAAGTCATGGTGAGAGTATACTTATATATTATGCTAAGATTACAAAAAAAATGTATGGTAGTTAATGCTGTTAGATATTATAGATTATTTAATTGTTTGTGTGATAATTGGTATGGCATACTGTGAATTGAAACAGGTTTTGAAGCCATAGCTTTTTGGAGGGAATCGTTCAATTTACAAAGGAGACTCTGCCGAAATTTTTTCTAATAATTGTTTACATTAATTATTTTATTGTAAGTGTTGCTCTTTTTTTGTCTTTTAAGTTTTAACAATTGAGATCATAGTTACTAATACATATCTTAATGCTGGAGAATATATGGAAAACTTGAGGAAATATAAGAACAAAGGACGACAAAGTCTACTTGGAGGTTGTATGTGGGCAAAAGAATGAAAAAGTCTAAGGTTTAGGGAGTGCTTCACAAATGTACTACAAGAGCGTTCCTACTTCTCACCGTACTACATATTGTATATCGTCATTAGTTCTTATTTGTCATACGAGAGGTGATTTTTGAAACAATTAGTCTTATGGTTACTAATATTGTTTTGAATACATTGATACAAAATTGATGATGATATTTTGGATATTCGAATAAAATTAATATTTTGGTTTTTTGAATTTTTGCGTGGGTACTTTTTTTTATGATTGATATTAGTCATAGCTAAATTATGGCCTCCAAATATTAATAGCTCGGCGCAAAAATTCAGCGACTACAAGAAATCTGCATAGTTGGAATAATTGGTTTCAGTAGTTTCTAGCAAAAAAAATAATTTTCATAGTCGCAAAAGTTAGGTCTTGTAGTCGCTAATCCGTCGCGAAAAAATTAGTCTTAATAGTCTCAAAATTTTGGCCTTTAGTTGCAAATCCATCGCAAAAAAATCAATCTCTGTAGTCGCAAAAGTTTGGTTTCGTAGTCGCAAAATTTGGTCTTATAGTTGCTAATCTGTTGCAAAAATAGTTTTAAAACATTAGTTTTCGTAGTCGCTAATCCGTTGCAAATATTTTACGACGGACAATGATATAGTTGCTAAAATTTGAAAGTTAGTCGCTAAATGGCAGTTGCAAAGTCGTTGCAAATTCGTCGCTAAATTTGCGACAATTCAAAAATTAGTCGCAAAAATGGATTTGCAACGAGGTCTTTGCCAACTAACCAAAGTAGTTGCTACGCAAATCCATTTTTGCGACGGATTTGCGACTACTTTGGCTGTCGCTAATACCCCTTTTTCTTGTAGTGAAGAAGATTTAAAGAACTATATATAAGCTAAGCCTTTAATTTTAACTAAAGGGAAGGTTTTAAAGTGTTGTTTGATTTGGATTTTGAGGTTTTAAAGTAAGTTAGTATTGCTGTAAATTTGATTGATTGGGTATTGATTGAGATGTTATTGTTTGGTTTAGGAGAGGAGTTTATTGAATGTGATTTCTAGATATATAGTAAAGTGGCATACATACCAATTAGTTTATTCAAAGTACGTACAAGTTACGAAACCTTGTCTTTAGATGCATGTTTAGGGATGTATCGAGAACATTAACTTAGTATCATGTATAGAGAAGACTGGGCTAAATTGTTTGGTTATACATTGTGATTTCCGTATATTGTGTATGAGGCATGTTTGAGATATAAGTATATGACTACGGTTGTGGGTGATGTATAAGTGATTGTCTTATCAATTGGATATGTTATGATTAATTAAAGGTTATGGATTCTTGGTTGTCTATAAGTGGAATTAATTTTGATAATGGTTCCATGAGGTTAATTTTTAATACTCTTTCATGAATTAATTATAATTTGAGTAGAGGAAGTTCATTAAAGTATTTAAGACGAGGTTCAGGATTTGAAGTGCCCTATGCACTTAAGGTGTTTATACACCGAGGTAGTTAAGGATTCAACTAAATATTGTTTGCCACTAATAAATGAAGAATTGAATTGGAACTTTGGATTGCTTGGAATAATGTGATATTTGATTGATTATATATTGTGTTTTCATATGAGTTATCACCAAGTCTAAACTTGTAAATCACGTAAAGTGCAAGATGGATAAGCAATAAAACTCTAGATTTGTGCACATCTGGAGTAATGACAATCAGGGGTTAGGGTACACAGGGTATTAGCCGTGCACTTTTCTCGAGGCCATCTGATCTACGAATCTCTTATTTCAAATACTTTTCAAAACTAGGAGTTAGATGAGATCTCATACTAACTACGGTCACGAAGTCACGCCGTGGTCGTTGGATGTTTATTGATGTTTCCGAAAGGAGCTGAGGCATGGGGTTTTTCTTTTATTGATGTTCCAAATTGAGCATGGGTTGGACAACCTTGTCTATTGCTTAATCCAATGAATAAATAAATGAGTTAGCTACTACCAACTAGTGAAGTCTTAATAAAATTGATAGTTGATTCGTGTGTTGAGTCTATAATTTAATGATGCATGATGTTTGATTAGTAGTAGCATGTTAGGGATTTCTTAATTTATTTTGCGGCTTGTATGTACTCAACTTTGTTGATTGCGTGCTTTTGTGTGTGTCTTTCTTTGGTCATGGCCTTCGCCTTTAAATGACCCTGTGACGATCCAATTTTTACACTTGTAATATTGGGGAGCAGACTCATCACAGGTGTTTCCATAGTTGGGACTTGCATCAAGGTGGTGGGATTTTGAGTGGAGAGTTGGTTATTGTTTACAGTTTATTTCTTTTCATAAGTTTGAATTTATTTAAACTCTGGTTTTGTTTATTTACTACTTTTGTGGGGTTTTGAATAAGGGCATTAATGGTTCCAAGTTGTAAGATTTAATTTGGTTTTGGTTATTGGTTTTGAAACTTATTTATAACTGAGTTAGTTTTTCCGCTGCTATTTTCTGATAAAGCCTTAACGTTTGAACACGTGGCGGTAGCACGCCAGTAATTCTCTTGAATATTGTTCAGGGTCCTCACAGATTTAAAGAGAGAATTATTGGGGTGTTACACCCCACCCATCAGGCGATGGGTGGGCGATGGTCGGACAAGATGCATAGGGAGGAGTTCGACCAGTGGGCGCTGGTTTTCTATCTCCCCAATCAGTATCTACATCCTTCACTTAACGCACAGCATGACCATCGCCTGATGGATGGGCGATGGGTTGGCAGCTTCGTAGGGTTAACTTCGGAGGTTGTAACTCGAAATTTAGGAATATTATAGGGGCATGCAGACTATCATTGGAAAGTTCTTCAAGTCTAGTTTGCAACAACTTAAATCGTCTCAATCCGATGTGTATATCAAAAACTATGATCGAAACAGTTCACACGGTTCGATTTTTGCCTCATCGTTCATTACTATTTTGCTTCATTCTTAACTCAAATTAATTTAGAAAGGCACATATAGTGACCCCTTTGGATGGTATGTTCATTTTCATGTACGCGCTAATCAAAATCGACATCCCCTAGCATAGAATATTTGTTCAACAAACTTAATTCATAGGCTTCCATCAAAACATTATTTGAATCAACTCCGAACACTTCAAAAGCATCTAAATGACTATGAAATAACCTGAAACCTTAAGAAAAACACAAACAGGACATAATAGAGTGATATATGCATGATGACTTATGCAAATATGACCCTAAAAACTACCAAAAAGACTAAAAAAAAACAGGCTACAAAACTAGCATAAATGGGTATTTGTTCTTTATAGTGACCTTATTCATCAACTCCCTACAATCAATACATAGCTCATACTTCCATCTTTCTTCTTAACAAACAATACTAGAGCTCCTCCAATAATGGGGCTCCCCAAGGTGATGCATTTGGTATTATGTACGCTTTTTTCTAACAAAATCCTAAAATTACTCCTTTAATTCACTCATCTCCTTAGGTGTCATTTGACATTGCGCCTAGGAAACAGGTGCTGTTTTAAGAACCAAAATCTATGGCCTGGTAAAACCTATCACTCTTTTGGGTGAAATACCTGGAATCTCCTCAGAAAATACATCTAGGAATTCATTTACTACTTTGATGTTCTCATGGCCTAGATGACTCTTCATTATCCAAATTTCTCACATTGCAGAAATAGATTAAATTGGATGCCCCTTCTTAACGTTTTTAGTCAACTTCATCATAGAAATGATCCTAGTGTATTTAGGTCTCTATACCTCCAATGAATAGTAATTCACCTCTAGAAGTTCTCAAATAATTTTCTCAAATTCAATCAGATTCGATAAGAACTCTCACTACAACATCTAAGAGGCCAGGTCACGCATACAATTGTTAGGGGCTTTTAATCGTTGCATTAATTAGCTCTAATGTGATGACCTAGAGTCATCGTATCCGCTTGCGTTGCATTAGGTTAAGTGGTGATAATAAAAGTTAGGCCCTGTTCTTTTGAGCTTCTGGGCAGAGCAGAGCAGATTTCAGCAGAGCAAAGCAAAGCAGAGCAGAGCAGAGCAGATTTCAGCAGAGCAGAGCAGATTTCAGCCGAGCCGAGCAGAGCAGAGCAGATTTTATTATTATTATTATTATTATTATTATTATTATTATTATTATTATGTTATTATTATTGTTGTTATTATTATTATTATTATTATTATTATTATTATTATTATTATTATTATTATTATTATTATTATTATTATTATTATTATTAATAATTTATTATTATTATTATTATTATTATTAAATATTAATAATTATTTTTTATTTTTTTTATTTTTTTATTAAATATCAATAATTAATTATTGTTATTATTATTATTAAGTATTAATTATTATTATAATAATTTAATATTAAGTATTAATTTTAAGTAGAGCAGAGCAGGGCAAAGCAGAGCAGAGCAGAGCAGATTGAAGCAAAGCAGAGCAGATTGAAGCAGAGCAGAGCAGATTTCAGCAAAGCAGAGCAGAGCAGAGCAGAGCAAAGCAGATTTCAGCAGAGCAGAGCAGAGCAAAGCAGCTCTAAAGAACGGGGCCTTAGACATCATTATTAATAGACGCATTACGTAGTGATGAAATCCAATTTTTGGATTATTTATTTATTTTTATTATTTTTTTTGGTTTGGTGTTATAATAAAAGTTTTAGATTTTGTTAGGCCTTGTTTGGTTCGCCTTATTTTTGCTTATTTGAACTTATCTGATCTGAATGTCAGATTTGATCAAACTTTGACCATAAATATATGATACTTTATACGGAAAAAATATATCAAGTGGGGGTCTTGTTAGATTCGTAATAATGTGTATTTTATTAATATGTGATTTTCATAATTTTTTTCATTACAAAATTAAAGATATTTAGCGATAAAATTCTGCACCTAAAACGATGATATGATCTGTATTTATTTGTTCAGAGATAAGTAAAAATAAGGTGAATTAAACAATACCTTATAATCAAATCAAATTAAATTTTGATAATTTTATGGTGATATAAGCCAAAAAATTAACTGAGCTCTAATGTGAAGAGTTTGGAGTATAAATCTCGATTTGGGGATAAACTCACCCTAATATCGTTCTCAACAAGTGGACCATGAGAATTAGGGGTGTCCGTTCGATTTTCGGTTTGGAGTTAGGCCAAATCCAATCCGATCCGACATATAATTCGGTTTTCAATTTTTCAATCCGATCCAATCCGAAATTACTCTCCCAATCCGATCCGAATTAAAATTCAATTATTTGGATCTGATCCGAAAATCCGAATTATAATACGTTAATTTTTAGCGTCCAATACGATAACTATATATATATATACACACACACATACATATTAATTATCCATTTGTTCAAGTCTTAAAATTAATACAAATCTTGAAATAGTGTAATTATTCATCATCAAGTCAATATTAATTATTACTTAGCTAGAACAACTACAAGACATCAACATTACAACAACACTATGCACATAATATCAGCAGCTAACTACATGGCATCACCAAATATTAGCATTCAGTAGCAACACCTTAATTAATCAATAAGTCAGCATATTAGTAGATGCTTAATTTTACAATTCGGTTTTCGGTTTGGTTTGGATCTAATTAGGGTCAATCCGATTCAATCCGAAAATCCAAATTTTAAAAAAATCTCAATCCGATCCAATCCGATTTAAAATTCGAATCCGATCCGAATTGATAATTTAGTTTGGATTGAATTGAACTTCGATTTTAATCCGAATTATGGACATCCCTAATGAGAATTGTGCACCCGAGTCGAATTAAAATTCCAATTGGGCAACCCCAGTACCATTCTCCCCACCAAACAAAAGACTACGTATATACGGTATACTCCAAATCTTCTTCTCACATTTTTCTCCCCAATTACAACTTTACAAGCAACCAACCCACCAATCCGTCTCTTTCTTCTGTGCGCCAAACAATGGGAGTCGCCGTTAACACCGCCGTCGACGATGCCGCAATCTCTCTCCTCCACCACCCCAACTCCGGCGAAGAAGCCCCCAAAATCATCCCAAAAGACTCCTTTCACTTCGCATACATCATCTACTTTACTCTCGGAACTGGGTTTTTACTCCCATGGAATGCCTTCATCACAGCCGTTGATTACTTCGACTACCTCTACCCTGATCAGAGCGTTGACCGCATCTTCGCCGTTGCTTACATGCTTACAGGACTTTTCTCTCTCCTAGTCATCATCTTCTCTTTGAGGAAATCTGATGCATTTGTACGGATCAATATGGGCTTGGGCCTCTTTGTTGTGGCCCTGTTTGTGGTGCCATTGATGGATGTGTTCTATATTAAGGGCCGAAGTGGGCTTTATGATGGGTTTTATGTGACTGTTGGTGTTTTGTGCTTAGCGGGCTTGGCTGATGCTTTGGTCCAAGGTGGGCTTATTGGGTCTGCCGGTGAGTTGCCGGAGAGATATATGCAGGCTGTTGTTGCTGGAACTGCTGCTTCAGGTTTGTGTTTTTTTATTGACTTTTATGTTTTTTTGGGTGCTTAAAGTTTTAATTTTTTTGGGTGTTTTGATGATTTGGGGATCAATTTGGAAATGGGATTTTGTTTGTTTTATGAATTATTACTTCATTTTTGTTTAATTTGATCATTTTATTGGTGGATTTGTTGAGAATTGAGAACTTTTTGGTTTGGAGTAGAGTCTCAATATATCGATGATTTGACTTGGATGGATGAAATTGTAAATGTTTCCAAGTTTGAAGGATGAAATTGGAATTGGGTATAAGTTTTGAGAGATGAATTTGGAAATGGGATTTTGTTTTTTTCATGAATTACTTCTCTTTTGTTTAATGCGGTTAATTTTGATCATTTTCTTGGTGGATTTGCTGAGAATTGAGAACTTTTTGGTTTGGAGTATAGTCTCAATGTATTGATGATTTGTATTAGGTTTGACTTTGATGAATGTTTCTTAGTTTGAAGGATGAAATTGGAATTGGGTATAATTTTTGAGAGATGAAATTGGAAATGAATTGAGTTTGATTGACTCGTGAAGTTGTGATGTTTTGAGGGATGAGATTGGAAATGGTTAATTAACTTACCTTTCCAGGTATAGATTTTATGTGGATTTTCAGCTGTGTGGATTGTTTTGTTAAGAAATTTGTCTGCTAGTTTAGTATGATACTTGTTGCCAATTTAGGGTTGGGTCCTAGAATTTGATTGGATTTATGTTGTCAAAGTAATTGGAAGCTTTACTTTGGAAGAAGCATATAGATGAGGTTAAGAAATGCTGGTGCTGAATTTTGTTCCCATGCTCAATGCCTCTATCTTGGAATTTAGCTGAGTTTGTTTATAAGGAGCAATGGTTTTTGCAGTGTGAAGCAAATGATCAATTGAAATGGTGGTGATTGCTAGATGTTGCTTTAGATGGTTATAAAGTTATTTAGTTGTTTGTCGTTAGGCCTAAAATCTATGATCAGCATGTTAATATCATGTATTCATGTTTTAAGGTAAAAAACTAAAAATATTTAATTTTATCTTTAAAATTATATTTTGGCTCCATAGGCTATAAACATTGTTTGTGCATTGGCGTCACGAGCGAGCGGAATTGGATCGACTATGAAAGATTTGATGGTTTATCAACTTTTAAGAATTGGGAAGGGGAGGCATAGCCGCAAGGCACATGGCTGACAAGCTACATTGATGGATTTAAGTAATTAATTAGGAAAGCTAAGCTTGAATTCTGTAGAAATCCTTTAGAAATAGCATCGACATGAGTTGCAACTAGGATTTAGCATTCGTCTTTTGATGGTGACAAAAGTTCCCCAGTGCTGGACTAGTGGACTACTTAATCAGATTTAAGACATAAATCAACTTAATACATTGCATGCTTTCCAAAAATGGGCATTGTAGTGGAAGTCTATGCTCATATTAAATTCACCTGTGCTCTCTTTTCTGAATGATTGCTGAACTAAGTTGCATTTTCTTATTAACTGCAGGTGTTCTTGTTTCTTTTATTAGAATCTTTACAAAAGCAGTATATCCACAAGATATCGATGGTTTGAGGGACAGTGCAATCTTATACTTCATTTTCGGGATTGTACTTATGATCATCTGTGTCGTCTTTTATAATGTGGCACATAGACTTCCAGTGATCAAATACTACAATGAGCTTAAGTTGCAGGCTGTAAATGAGGCAAACAAAGAGAAGGATTCTTTATCTGGTCCTGTTTGGGAAATTATGGGAAGAATCAAATGGCATGGAATTGGGATTATAGTCATATATGTTGTGACTCTTTCCATATTTCCAGGCTTCATTACTGAAGATGTCCATTCAACACTTCTTGGGGATTGGTACCCAATTCTCCTCATCACTGCCTACAATGTTTTTGATTTGGTGGGCAAGGCGATTACTTCTTTCTATCTCCTTGAAAATGAAAATGCTGCCATTGGTGCGTGTTTTGCTCGGTTGCTGTTTTATCCTCTCTTTTTGGGATGCTTGCATGGTCCTCAATTTTTTAGAACTGAGATTCCTGTGACAGTGCTGACATGTCTGTTGGGACTGACAAATGGCTATCTTACTAGTGTTCTGATGATTTTGGCTCCCAAAACTGTCCAACTTCAACACTCAGAAACAGCAGGGACTTTGGTCGTGCTGTTCTTAATAGTTGGCTTGGCTTCTGGCTCAATTGTGTCTTGGTTTTGGGTCATCTGATCCAATAACATTTTGTTTTACCTGATGCTATGTAATCTGCTGGTATGTGTCAGCTTAAATTATAATTTAGAGATCCTTCGTCAACCCTTGTGCAGTAGGAAATGGAGGGGGTGAATGATCCTAGCTTATTTCATGCCTGATCTCATCACGATGGGGTAACTCAGGGATGTAATTGTTCAATTTGTAAAGCTCTGTAAGATATGTTTCTTTACATTCTTAAAATTGTAACTTTTATTCAGTTCTGCATATTATGAAAATTGTGTTCTTGTATAGTTGCCCGTCCTCACTGGCTCACTGTTTAATCCCTGTTGTTGTTAGTATAGTAGAACTAGAACCTTCATATTTTCTTGTTCTGAATTGGCTCACTTGGCTAATTAAATATGAAGTATTTAATGTATCCATCTCCATAAGAGATGATTGTAAACAAAAAAAAAAACGCACATACTCTGTCTTATGCCTAAAAGGTGATCCAAGGTTGTCATCTTAAGTGCATGTTTGGCTCAATTACTGTTAACGGTCTGGACAATGTAAGTGCCAACTCAAATAACTCTTGAGATTCATGTGATGGTCAATCAATCAATCAATCAATCAATCAAAGCCTTAATCCCAAAAGTGGGGTCGGCTAACATGAACCAAATTTGATTATTCCGTGTAGTCATCAACATAAATCTTTCTCCTCCATCCCTTACGATCCAAAACTTCATCCTCACGTAAATCCATGCACTTCATATCCTTCCTCACTCCTTCCAACCAAGTCATCTTTGGTCTCCCTCTTCCTCGTTTAATCCCTCCATGGTCCCACTCTTCCACTCTTCGCACCGGTGCACCCTCGGGTCTCCGTCTTACATGTCCAAACCAACGCAGACGATTTTCCCTTAATTTATCTACAATGCCCGCCACACCTACTTTCTTGCGAATAACCTCATTTCTGATTCTATCTCTTAAAGTGTTTCCACACATCCACCTTAACATGCGCATTTCCGTAACCTCCATCTTTTTAATATGCTCTTTCTTAGAAGCCCAACATTCTGTACCATAGAGCAACACTGGTCTTATGGCAGTCCTGTAGAATTTTCCCTTCAACTTTAAGGGAATGCTGCGGTCGCATAACACTCCCGTGGCCGCTCTCCATTTAAGCCACCCTGACTTAATCCTGTGGGTCACGTCTTGATCAATGTCACCATTCTTCTGGATGATCGACCCTAGGTACTTAAAACATTCACTCATGGTCAAATCCTTTCCATCCAAACTCACCACTTCATTGCTTGTCCCCCTCTGAGTGCCAAAACGACAAACCAAATATTCAGTCTTACTCCGACTTAGCTTAAACCCTCTAGATTCCAACCTTTGCCTCCATTGCTCCAACTTGACATTAACCCCATCCTTAGTCTCATCCACCAAAACGATATCATCTGCGAACAACATACACCATGGAACCTCATCTTGAATTGGTCTAGTTACTTCATCTAGAACCGTTGCAAAAAGAAAAGGGCTTAATGCAGACCCTTGATGCAATCCGATTGTAATAGGGAAATCTTTTGTCAACCCTCCGCATGTCCTCACATTTGTTGACACATCCCGATACATATCCTTAACTAGGTCTACATACCTTCGTGGGATACCTTTCTTCAACATTGCCCACCAAAGTATCTCTCTTGGCACCTTGTCATATGCCTTCTCTAAATCAATAAAGACCATATGAAGATCTTTCTTCTTTACCCTATAAAACTCCATCATTTGTCTTATCAAATGGATTGCCTCCATAGTAGATCTCCCAGGCATAAAACCAAATTGGTTATCTGAAATGCTTGTGCATGCCCTCAACCTTTGTTCAATCACCCTTTCCCACAACTTCATAGTATGGCTCATAAGCTTAATTCCTCGATAGTTAGAACAATCTTGAGCGTCTCCTTTGTTTTTATAAACCGGGACCAAGGTGCTCTTCCTCCAATCTTGTGGGATCCTTGTAGCCGTCCATATCTTGTTGAAAAGGTTTGTTAACCAATCAATACCAATCTTACCCAAACACCTCCACACCTCTATCGGTACCCCATCAGGGCCAACCGCCTTCTTAGGTTTCATCTTCCTCAGTGCAATCTCCACCTCTACTCTCCTAATCCTTCGCACATACTCCATGTTGATTTCTTCATCACTCATAGAGGTATCTCCTATCACAACTCCATTACTTCCATTAAATAATTCATCGAAGTACCCCTTCCACCTGTCCTTGATGCCCTTCTCTTGCACTAGGACCATTTGGTTCTTATCTTTGACACACTTCACTATGCCAATATCCTTCCTTGCCTCTTGTCTTCTCTTTGCCATCTTATAAATGATCCTTTCTCCCTCCTTGGAATCAAGCTTTTCATAAACCTCCTGATATGCCTTTTCTTTTGCTTGGCGAACAGCTGCCTTTGCCTTACTCTTAGCCTCCTTATACGCTGCAAAGGTTTCATCACTCCTACATTTTCCTAAGGCTTGATAGCATTCCCTTTTTTGCTTAATTACTGCTTTCACCTCTTCATTCCACCACGAAGTATCTCTCTGTACCGAAGTTCTTCCCCTTACTTCCCCTAAGACCTCTTTGGCCACTCTTAGGAAACAGTTCTTCATTCGTAACCAAGTCATGTCCGGATCCACCTCTCCATCCCAATCCGCTTCTTCAATTACCTTTTCTGTAAAAACCTTAGCTTTTGCATCCCTTAGGGTCCACCATCTTATCCTTGGTTCTTCTTGTCTAACTTTTTTCTTCGCCTTCTCTTTCAGACGAATAGTCATTACCAATAGCCGGTGTTGGGTGACCACACTCTCCCCTGGGATAACCTTACAGTTTATGCAACTTTGTCTATCTATGCTCCTTGTGAGCAGGAAGTCTATTTGAGTTGCATTTGCTCCATTCCGAAAAGTTATCAAGTGTGAATCCCTCTTCTTAAACCAAGTATTAGCCAAAATTAAATCATATGATTGGGCAAAATCCATAATAGCTTCACCACCGGCGTCCCTCTGCCCATACCCAAAGCCTCCATGGACACTCTCATAGCCATCTCGGCTCGCCCCAACGTGCCCATTTAGATCCCCTCCAATATATAACTTCTCTGAGTGGTGGACACCCTGCACCACCTCGTCTAGGTCCTCCCAAAATTGTCGTTTCTCTTCTGCATCTAAACCCACTTGGGGAGCATAAGCACTGATAACATTCACAATCTCCTTGCCACATAGCAACTTCAGCCTTATCAACCTATCGTTCTTCCGATAGACCTCGATCACCTCTTTTGCCAACCTCTCATCGAGAACCACACCAACTCCGTTCCTAGCTCCACCATTCCTTGTTCTGTGGCTCGTTTCTTGCCCAACATACCATACCTTATACCCCAAAACCAAGCCTCGAGCTCCTTCTCCTGTCCATCTTGTCTCTTGGAGGCACATGATGTTCACGCGTCGTCTTTTCATTACTTCTACCAATTCTGCTGATTTTCCCGTAAGAGACCCCACATTCCAAGAACCAATCCGCAAACTAAATTCTTTTCTCCCACGCTCCCTCCTGATCCCAACTCCAAGCCCTTGATTATTTGACACCACAATTGGGCAATATGGCGCGTCGCTTCTGGGCGACGACCTAGCAACCCTTACATACTTATCACTGCACCCGGGTCTGGGAAGTGCAGCGCGTCGCTCAGTAGGGAACGCCCCAATGGCACGCCCTTGCTCATTTGACACCACACTCGGGCAATGTGGCGCGTCGCTTCTGGGCGACGACCTAGCAACCCTTGCATACTTATCACTACACCCGGGTCTAGGAAGTGCAGCGCGTCGCTGAGTAGGGAACGCCCCCACGAAAATATCTGTTTGGCTCATGTCATGGGATGTGACGAAGTTTTATACTGGCTGTCACTGGCCTACCGTAACCCTCCTCCTTTATCCAGGCTTGGGACTGGCAGCGGGAAACCCACTGGCGGAGTTTCATGTGATGGTGCTGAATTGAATACGTATCGTACTCGTCTGTCTTGGTTTTGACTGCTGAAACCATCCAACATCAATACCAAGAAACTGCAGGTATTTTGATTATGGCTTTCTAATTTGTTTGTTTCCCCACTGGTTAAACAGTGCCTTAGTTTTGGATGGTTTGATCTGATAGCAATTTGTTCTGGTTTTTGTTTTCGATAACCTGCTGCACATCTCGGATTAAAACTCATTAACCTGCTGATATTCTAATTATTAAGATCAAAGTAACAAGGTTCAAATCTCTTTTTCCCTGTTCTTGACATAATGTGATTCCCAGTCTCCTCTTTTGTCAGATAATACTTCACCAAGTGATTCTGAAAGTAATCGACAGATGTGATGAAGCCAAGAAGGCGTCCCATGGGAGAAGGTAATCTGTTCCTAGAAGGTAATCCCTTCTCACGGTGTTGTGCTCATATGAAAAAAATTTACTATGAATTACAATAAATATACATTAGCATAATCTATACTCCGAAATTGAAGGACTAAATTTTTAGCTTTCTTGTAATTGCCCCTCCAAAGGAGTCCAAACCACCAATAATTGGTTCATTTAAATATTTAAAGATAATTCTTTGCCGTCACCTCCTTGCATCACTAGTTTCTAAATCAGTCCATTAAAAAATATGTATATTTTCTATGACCAAATCTTAAGTAAACGTTATTCCATTTTTCTGTTTTTATTTTGATTCATTCTTTTCAATAGATCTGCACCCCTTAATATTTCCATTCTTATAAAATCATTGAGTCCAAGTATTTTTTTGTATATTGTCAAGAAAATGGAAGGTAATGAAGCTACAGTATCTCTTCTCCATCTCTCCGGAGACTCAGAGATCATCAACAAGAAGATCCCAAAAGACTCTTTTAACTTGGCATACATTATCTACTTCATCCTAGGAATAGGTTACCTTCTTCCATGGAACGCCTTCATCACGGCTGTCGATTACTTCCAGTATCTATATCCTGACCGTAGTGTTGACCGAACCTTTTCTGTAGTTTCTCAGCTGGTGATGCTCTTCACTGTCCTCCTCATCATCTTCTGCTTCCGAAAGTCCCATGCCTATGTCCGCGTCAATTTGGGCTTGGGACTTTTCTTGCTGGCCCTCTTGGTGGTTCCTCTTATGGATGTTTTCTATATTATGGGCCAAAGTGGGCTGTATATTGGGTATTATATCACTGTTGGGGCCGTTGGCCTCTCCGCCATGGCTAATGGCTTTGTCCAAGCTAGCCTTATTGGGTCTGCTGGAGAGTTGCCAGACCGCTATATGCAGGCTCTTTTTTCTGGTACTGGTGCCTCAGGTAACTTTGGCTTCTTTATTTTTGTTGCTGAGTTTTGGTTCTATTTCATGTTGGTGGTGGCAGGTGCTTATAAGGTTTAAATTGGAAACGGGTATCATTTGACTTTAATTGGTATAAATTTGCATATATCTCTTTAGGTGTACTGGTTTCATCTCTAAGGATCTTTACTAAAGCCATTTACCCACAAGATACCCACGGCTTGAGGAGTAGTGCGATTCTGTACTTTGCTGTTGGAATTATCCTTATGATCATCTGTATTATTTTGTATAACATGGTGCATAGGCTTCCTGTTATCAAGTACTACAATGAGCTCAGAGCACAGGCTGCTGCAAGCGAGGAGAAACACGGTCAGGAAGGTTCTCTATCTGGTCCAGTTTGGGAAATAATGGTAAAAATCAAATGGTATGGAATTGGTATTGTCGTCATGTATGTTGTCACCCTATCTATATTTCCAGGATTCATTACTGAAAATGTACATTCTGAGTTCCTTGGAAATTGGTTTGGCATTCTCCTCATCACCAGCTTCAATGTGTTTGATTTAGTCGGCAAGTCTTTGACTGCTGTATATCCAGTACTAAATGGCAATGTTGCCATTGCTGCATGTTTTGCTAGGCTGCTGTTTTATCCTCTGTATTTGGGGTGCTTATATGGTCCTCAAGTCTTCCGAACAGAGATTCCTGTGACACTGCTTACTTGTCTGTTGGGGTTAACCAATGGATATTTTACAAGTTGCATTATGATTTTGGCTCCCAAATCAGTCCAACTTCGGAATGCAGAAACAGCAGGGATTTTGATTGCTCTGTTCTTAATAGTTGGCTTGGCAGTTGGCTCAATTGTGTCTTGGTTTTGGGTCATCTGACCTGAAAAGTTGTGAAGCCTTGCCCAGAATTCGGTACAGCCAATTGTAGTACATTTTCTCTGTAAGTTTGATATCATGCCTGATTTCTGATGAGAAATGCAGGATGAAAGAATTACGAGTAATTTGTAAAATTTCTGTGAGATATGTTTTCTTACATGTGAAGTAAACCTTCAGTTTAAAAGCCTCTCATTATTAGAGATTGTAATTTCAAATGTCTTAGATCTCTTTTGATTGTTTTTCCTTCTATATGGAGTATACTTTACAACCACTATATGATGAACTGGCCTTGCTCTTGGAGTGAAACAGCCACACTCTAGTAAGATTTTGTACTCGTGCATTTTGCATTGTATTTTTTGCTGTTAGTTCATTAACTAAAATTGCATATTTGACCATGACAGGATTTCAGAACATCCATTCTAGAAAGCTACTCGCGAGTTCTGGAGTGTTAGGCCTATAACATTGTAGCTGGCTTGCATGATTTGTTACATTTTGATGACTTGAGTACACTGATAAGCTGTCCTCAGCAGCTAATGCGAGTGCCATGGCTTGTTACATTTTGATGACTTGAGCACACTGACAAGCTGTCCTCAGCAGCTGATGCGAGTGCCATAGCTCTTAAGGTTTCAACACTACACTCAGTGACTTCCTCGTGAACACCTTATGTATCAGAATATATAGTGCTCCAATCTTCTCATCTTTACCATACAGCCCAGGAAGTGGGGTACGGTAATGACTTAACTCTTTTTGTTAATTGTGAGATTAGCTATTTAAATACTACGGAGTAGTTTGTTTATTTGCTAGAGATAGTGATTATATAAGATACTAAAAGTGAATCTAAAATAACAATATTCCGTACAATACTTTTTTTTTTTTTTAGGGAAATATTCCGTACAATACTTAATAACAGGGCATTTTGTTAAATTTATCAACTTGAGAAATTTATGTGAGACTTATCCATAACCCCAGAGAGAAATACTACTAAAACTCGTTACGTAGCTGAATAATACATACTGATACTCTTTTTATATAGATTTCCTTCCGCAATTTTAAAGGGCCTTGCTCGCTAACTTAGGCCGGGTAGACCTGTGAGAAGTTTCAGCCTAATTGGACCTTCTCCTTACCTACTTAAAAAAACTAAATAAATAAATTTATTAAGTTGGGTTTTTAAATATCTTAACACACATTTATTTGTGACTCAAAAACTCAAAGCTAATTGAAAAGATGGAAGCCAAAGAAGAAGCTACTGTCTCTCTTCTCCACCACACCACACCTACAAACAACGGCGATGATGTCATAACCAATCATGACTCTTTCAATTTAGCCTATATAATCTACTTCATACTAGGAACAGGTATGCTACTCCCTTGGAACGCCTTCATCACAGCTGTAGACTACTTCAACTACCTCTACCCTGATCGTAGCATTGATCGAATATTTGCTGTAGTTTACCAGTCTGTGTCTCTTTTCTGTCTTCTCCTCATCATCTTCTGCTTCCGCAAGTTCCATGCCTATGTTCGTATCAACATCGGCTTGGGCCTCTTCTTAATAGCCCTCCTGGTGGTGCCTCTGATGGATTGGTTTTACATTAAGGGACAAAGTGGACGCTACGATGGATTTTACGTGACTGTTGGGGTTGTTGGCCTCTCCGGTGTCGCCAATGCGCTTGTTCAGGGTAGTATTATTGGTTCTGCTGCTGAGTTACCGGACCGCTACATGCAGGCTGTTGTTGCTGGTACTTCTGCCTCAGGTAATGACAGCTTTCAGTTTTCAAGTATTGTGTGATTCAGAATTGTGGATTGCTTATCTTTTCATGTAAATCTTGTCGTTATATTATAATGATTTAATTATGATATAATACTCATACCAATTCTATTAGTAGGCCATAAAAATTCATTAGAGGTTGTTGTCACTTGTCAGTTTGTTGCTCTACACCTTACACTAATTAATGCTCGCTTGTTTTTTTTTTTTTGTTTTTGTTTTTTTCTTTTTTGAATGGATGCTTGTTTGTTTTTTTTTTTTGTTCTTCCTACGTTTATTTTATTTTACTATTTTTTTAATGTCCTTACAAAAGATTTCAAATAGAATGAACAAAAAAAAAAACAGAGAGGGTATTGCATTTAGGCTATGTAGCAGCCTACATATACGAGTTTATTGACAAATGCTGTTCTTCCATCAGGCATCATCGTACCCTTCACGCAGTCGCGCACACACTAGTAAACGCACTATGTTAGACGCTCCTAGATGCATCTAATAATAATGTTTTACGAGCTTAATTTTAAGTCTAACAATATGTAGGATATAAACTAGTCCCAAATCTAAAAAAAATAGTTTTCAAACTTTTTTTTTCCTCGATTTGGTCCCTTACAACATGAAAGTTGAGAGCAGTAGAAGATCAAGGAGGAAGGTGAGGCATAATAAGGAATCTATTCTTACAAAAGAAAAATGTTAATTATTGGGAGAAACTATTTGAATTTAATCTAGAGCAATTTTTTTTATGCCTTTGAACTTAAATGGGAATATTAAGCTTTTCTGGAAAGAAAAATTAAAATGCATTTTTTCCAACTAAAGATAGCCTCTAATTATGTGGATGGAAAGAACATATGCTTTCTAGCATTTTTATTGTGGTTTTCCTTTAAATGTTACAGTAGAAGTTCGAGTAGGAGTTTTAACGTCGTCTTATACATATGTTTTATTGACTGTAGGTGTCCTCGTTTCGTTCATGAGAATCTTTACCAAAGCTGTATATCCCCAAGGCAGCAACGATGGGTTAAGAAACAGTGCCATCCTTTACTTCATCGTCGCAATTTTGTTTATGATAATGTGTTTTTCCTTATACAATGTGGTAAGTAGACTTCCTGTTATTAAACACCACAACAAGAAGCTTCAAAATGAGCTGAAACTCATTCAGGAGGAATCTTCTTTGTCTGCCCCCATTTGGGAAATCATACAGAAAATCAGATGGTATGGTTTCGGGATCACCCTCATCTATACTGTCACAATGTCGATTTTTCCAGGGTCTGTTACTGAAGACGTGCATTCGACAGTTCTTGGGGATTGGTACGCGATTTTGTTAATCACTTGTTTCAATGTTTTCGACTTGATTGGCAAATCTTTGACTGCTGTCTATCTTCTTGACAACGCAAACATTGCCTTGGGTGCAAGCTTCACGCGACTGTTGTTTTATCCACTGTACTTGGGATGTTTACATGGTCCTCAGTTCTTCCGAACTGAGATACCTGTAATAAGCTTGACATCGTTGTTGGGGCTTACTACTGGATACTTTGCGAGCGTGCTCTTGATTTTGACTCCCAAAATGGTACAGCCTCATCATTCTGAAACAGCTGGGATTTTGGTTGTGGTGTTATTGATTCTCGGCTTAGCTATTGGCTCAATATTTTCTTGGTTTTGGGTTATTTGATACAACAAGTAGTACAACATTCAAAATTAAAGGTAATAAGGGCTCTTTTTTTTGTGTAATTTTATGTACATAATCAATGTTTGTTATGATGCAGAGTAATAAATGTATATATGTAGTATATAGTTGTATACCTTCACTTTCTGAAATTAGTTGTCACTTATCTAGCTAATACGGATACTTCAAATTACACTTTGTTCGGACAATACAAAGAGTACTAGCATAGCAAAACCAAGATTTTTACACCAAGAGTTGTATATTTAAAAAAGATTTTTCACTTGTATATAAATGTAGTAACAACAATTACAATTTACATTACATCAATTGCTGATAAATGTATGCAAGTGTGCTATGGAAATTATAAAATGAGCTTCACGAAAAAGATGGAAACTCATACACTGGGATTAGCTCTCAAAAATTTGAGCTAATCTCTTAACATATGATTTACAATATCATCAAATAGTATGTATATATATCTACAAATTAAAATGAAGTGTATGTATATATCCATCAGGCTCTAAGTTTACCACACATGAATAAAATTTTCGTGTGATAAAGCACGAGGCATGGAGCGAGATGAGCTTCTTTCTGAGAACTCGTGTAGAATGCTGATGAGCGAGCTGATCTTCTTGCTAATCCTTGAAGTTCCCCCGGCGTAAAGGGAGTACAAAGCTCCCATTAGAGAAGTGTTCATCACTAAAATTTCGACCACTTCTCTCCCACAATTTATACACATTGCAAGCAACAATGACACACAATTCTCCTTTCCAAGTTTGGAAGAATCGGAATAAGGTGAGCACATTAACCTTATGACAGCATCTAAGGCCTTTGTGCGAAAGATTGCCCTAGCTCCATGGGGCTTTTCAGCCAAAGATGTAAGCACTGCCAAGAAATCAACTATAAGATCATCACTAATTTCCATAGAGCCTACAAGGCTCACCAGAAGAGGGACAAGTTTAGCCTCGAGCACCTTATAATGGTTGCTAGGGAGCATTAGGAGGCTAAAAATGGAGACTAAGGCGTTCTTCCTGCCTTGATCACCACCATTTCGGATCAATTCCACTAAAGAAGGAATTGCATCCGGGTTGTTTCCAATCAATCCTCGGTATTCTTCAACCGAGGATAGATAAAACAAGGTGGCAGCGGCGTGCTGCCTAGCCTCCATCTTAATCCCATTCTTAAGCACCCTAACGACCAAAATCAAGCCCCTATTGTTAACAATGACGGGCTTGATTTCAGGGTGCTTAGAGAGATTCAACAAGGCTCCCATGGAATTCTCTTGGGCAGTTGAATCTTTAGATAAAAGTAGATTCAACAAGTACGAAATCGCCCCGGATTCCATGAAGCATACCCTGTTGAATGCACTCCTTTTAGTAAGTAGCCTAATCTCATAGGCTGCCTTACTTTTCTCTCCTATTGTTCCCATTGCTAGCTTTAGTGACAAAAAATCAGCCACCATTTTAGTAGCTTCCTCCATAGCTAAAATCGCCACGTCGTTAGCGCTACTCTTCTTGCTTGCACCCTTATCTTTATGAAAGGGGAAAGTTTCTCCATTTCAATCAATCAATCAATCAAAGCCTTAATCCCAAAAGTGGGGTCGGCTAACATGAACCAAATTTGATTATTCCGTGTAGTCATCAACATAAATCTTTCTCCTCCATCCCTTACGATCCAAAACTTCATCCTCACGTAAATCCATGCACTTCATATCCTTCCTCACTCCTTCCAACCAAGTCATCTTTGGTCTCCCTCTTCCTCGTTTAATCCCTCCATGGTCCCACTCTTCCACTCTTCGCACCGGTGCACCCTCGGGTCTCCGTCTTACATGTCCAAACCAACGCAGACGATTTTCCCTTAATTTATCTACAATGCCCGCCACACCTACTTTCTTGCGAATAACCTCATTTCTGATTCTATCTCTTAAAGTGTTTCCACACATCCACCTTAACATGCGCATTTCCGTAACCTCCATCTTTTTAATATGCTCTTTCTTAGAAGCCCAACATTCTGTACCATAGAGCAACACTGGTCTTATGGCAGTCCTGTAGAATTTTCCCTTCAACTTTAAGGGAAAGTTTCTCCATTTGCTAAACAATATTTCTTGATGACTTCCTTAAGAGCCAAGTTAGGCACCAAATCTAAGTTTTGAACCCTTTGACCCGTTTTCGGGCAAACCGGGTTGCTTGCTTTGAACCACTTCACAATGTTGACCCTATCATAAGTTTGACCCGTTGAGATCGTAACCGGATCCTCCATGATCTCTAGTGATATTGGGCACTTGAGATCATCCGGGTTCAAGCAACCGATGTTGTAGTCAAATTTTGTGTTCTCCACTCTTCTAGCATCAAAATCAATGTGATCAAAGAAAACACACCGGCAATACACCATGAGACCCATCAACCTGGCAGCAGGCCCCGACCCAAACCCGATTTCCTCTTCAAGAAACTTGACTTGGTCATTACACTCCGCCCACTTCTTGATATCCAAGTAATCCAAGACCCACCTAAGCTCACTCGGGTCGGGTATGACCCGGCCCTCAAACCGGTATAATGCCGATTTCACCAGATTTGAAGCCCAAACATCCTCTCTTTGGGCCTCAAAATGGGCCTGCTTAACTTTCTGGATCAAAAACAACCCCAACTCCTTCACCTCATCATCACAAGCACCAACAACATCCAAGGGGAGATCATCCAAGGAAGCAGCCACTGCCTCGAAAACAGCCCGAAAGTGCCGCCCCACAGAGTTCGACTTCATGAGCATCCACACACGCGCGTCTTGGCGCGTGCAGTCTTGCAACAAAAAGTCAAGCTTCTGAAGCGCCATGTGGAGGCCCAACAAAGGAGAAATGACTAATTTACCCATCATATCAAACCCTCCAGCATCTCTTATGCCTTGTAAGAAAAGCTGCAGGACTTGGATCAAGCGAAGGGCATTCTTGACATTTCGCTTGTTGGAGGTGAACGTAACATGAGGAGGTTTAAAGTTGGAGATTTTTTTGGATAGAGAAAGTAAAGAGTTGACAAGGGTAGTTTGGGAAATTGACTCGCATGGTTTTACTGCCGGAAAATACAATGTCCGGCGAGTAAACTCATTCGAGTTATATATCATTTGAGAGGGTTGTATTGCTTAATGGAACAATCGTTGTATGTGATAAATTTGAGAGTGTAGTACACTTGTAATGTTCAGTGGTGCAACCGTTGTATACGATAAATTTGAAAGGGTTGTATTGTTGTATGTGATAAATCCTAGACTTTTTGTGATTGGATATTTGGATGGAATGAAAAGGACGTTTGGGAGTTGAGGCAAATTTATAATCCTAGGAGTTAGATTTATGAGATTGCGATCGAGAGACACGTGTTGGTATATGATTAGTCGATGAGAGTTCGAGGAGGGTGCCGAGCACGTGGGGTGGAGGAGAGAGATTGGGGTGAGAGAGGGGAGGAACTTACTTGAGTAGTACGTGCATGGTGATGGGCTTACGTGAGAGTAGTGAGTATGTGGGCCAAGTATACAATACCACTTATAAATTGCCAACTCACCATAAGCCAAAAAAATGGGAGGGAAAATTGGGCGGAAAATTTTTTGGTGCTTGGCGCCAAAAAGTACAAGTAGGGGGGAATTTTTTATGGCGAATTTTATTGGCGCCAAACTACTTCGTTACCAAAAATATATATAATGTTACCAAAAAAATATATAACGTTACAATCGTTATCAAATAAATATATTACGTTACTACTAAAATTTCTTACTAGAGGTAATGAGTCCTAGTCAGCGTCAAAAATGAAGAGAGATGATTTGTATAAAAATTATTTTAATATTTCATTTGACAATATTTCATGAACTACTAATCAAAAAATTATTATAACCAAACTAATAAAATTCTCTTTTTATGCTCTATCTATAGACATCCATATCGACATACTTTCAGAAATGTTATATTTTGGACGGTTTTAACCTTAATACGTAGTATAGTTTTGTGGTTTTTCTTTATCTTCATCCCATAGTTTTTTTTATTTTAAAAAAAAAGGGTTAAAAAAAGGGAGAGCTACAGTAAAATATTAGAGGGTTAAAATACAATAATTAAATGACATAAATTCATCATCTTTTCTAAAAAAAATTTGATGTGGTTGTAAAATTTTCGTTACTGAAGTTTATTTCATTATTGTCAAAATAAAGGATTTAGAACACATGACAAGTAAAATAATAAGGTATGTTACTTGAAAATTGTCAATTATTTGTGGAGAAAATTATATTAAGAAAAGAGAAAAAAATATTGGAAAATTAGGCCTACATCACCAAAGGAAAACAATTTTGAACTCGAGACCAAAGACAACATGATGTTCTTATATACACACCATTTGTATCCAAGGTTAGGGATTTTCACAATGTCATCCTTTTGCCAAAATATATAAATAATAAACTAAGTCATTATGGTTTTAAATCAAAGAGCAGCGACTCAGTGAAGTACACACAACTATTGATATCACTTATTAAACATAATCAAACAGTGGAAAGTTAAAATCAGTATAATCTTGTGTGTTTAAAATTTATTTCCTTGTTGGATGATTGTGTTACTATTTAATTTTAAAAATTCTGAAATTAAATTGACAAGAATATAAGTTATAGTTTAAGATACAATTCTTTAGTCTTTCCTTAACATTTAAGCTAGATAGCATCATCATTATTTTGAAAATTAATTATAAATCCACATATACATTATACATTATGTTAGATCTGGAAAACGGGTCATTCAGGACGGGTTTGGGTCGAGTCACTACCGGGTCAGCTAACATTGAGTCAGGTGCAGGTCGAGCCGGGTCAATTCAGTTTTGGGTATGACCGGGTCAAGTATCGACTCTAGTTCGGGTAGCAGCAAAAAAATCCTTTATATTAAGGAAAGAAAAAAAAAATATCTGAAAAGTATGCCAACATCACTAAAGTTACTTAGGTTTTTAATCAAATAGTAGTGAGCCAGTGAGGTACACACAACTATTGATATCACTTATAACACAATTTAATTAAAAAAAAAAACGAAAAGTTAAAATCAGTATAATCTCGTGTGTTTAGTATATATTTTCTTATTCGATGATAAGGTTACTACGAAATTTTAAATTTTTTAGAAGTAAATTCATTCGACACAAATGTAAGGTATAGTTTAAGATACCATTCTTTAGTCTTTCCTTACCATTTAAGCTAGATAGCATCATCATTATTTTGTAAATTAATTAATAGATTCACATATACAATAAACATTATGTTACTAAAAAAATACTTTCAAACTCAGCAAAATTACAAATTAATTATTTATTAAATAATTAAAACAATTTTTAAAAATTAGGCCATTTAAAGTTTGTATTTTTCAAATTACAGCCATTTAAAAAAAAATTGCAAACTGTCACCCAAAAGTTCTTATAAATTCTAAATTGAAGCCCGTATCAACTTTTTCATCGGTTTACATGTCGAAAAATATTCGGTTAAGGTTTTAGGGGCCATTTTAGCCCTTAAGGATCCGAATTGAACTCAGAATTAGCAAAAAAAATAACGTAAGTGCCTCGTGCATACTGCGAAACTCCTAAAGTGCATCTTGAATAATTACTTATGAATAATTATTTCTATATATATCTCATTTGTTACTATTTGCTTACCTTTATTTCTACAATCGATGTCCTAAAGTGCATCTTCAATAATAACTTCAATATTTCTTTCATCATGAAACCAATGTAATCAACAATTATTAAATAAAATCAAAGACTACTTTGAGTGTTAAATACTTTCTTTGTTATAGTAATTTTACAACAAGGATGAAATTACACATCTCAAATCACATTTTATATGTTTAATATCTATATTAGAGTAATTATATGAAAAGTTGATATTGTAATAATATTTTACGAGACGAATCTTACAAGACCTCACATTGATATATTTTATTTTACGTATAAATCATAATGTGTGGTCAAACAATCGTGATGAATAGTGCGAACGTCGAAGTGCTGCAATATTACTAGAACGGAGGAAGTATAAAAATAACTTTGGCATTCAATTATGCGGCGCAGTGAGGGTGGACGGTCAAATTCGAAATATTGAGAGTTACAATAAAATGTTGTACGATTAAATTAAATGTTGTAGGGCTAGAATCAACTACTAGAGAGTTATAATTAAATCAAGAATGGTTAATTTATTACAAAAGTACTCTAATGTGTTTACAACTTATATCCTTATTCAAAACCGTGTTACTATAAAATATTATTTCATAGAGTTATATTTGAATCATATATTCCTTATTTAAAATCGTGTTACTACAAAATATTATTTTGTGAAATTATATTTGAATTATATATTCCTTATTCAAAATCGTGTTACTATAAGAGTGTTTGGCAAATTTAGAGAAAGAGATAATAGAATGAAATGGCTTATTTATTAGTCATCAATAAGTAGAGTATTTATTCAAAACCTACGCTCATTAGATAGGAAACAATATTTCTTAAAGATATACTAGGATAATCATAAACCCTAAAATATTATCTCTAAATAATATATATATTAACGTTAATAAACCTAAATATATTATTCTCCTAATAAGATCATACGGAAAAAATTTCAGATATCTCACATGTCTAACGGTGTTAATTTATGAAATTGTACTTGACTCATATATAATGGATACAAAGTTATTTGTATATGTAGCAGGACCATATAGCAGGCAAATATTTATGAGTGTAGCATCTATAACCAATATTAAGGGATATTCACGTACTACACAAATAATTTGTGAAATATATCTATAATACTATGTGGTGACCTTAATTTTTAAACCAAATAATTAACAATAGATACTAACCCAACCATTGTTGTTACTATAAAAATATATAATAAACTTAATACCTTTGATCGTTTAAGTGATTAGGCCTATATCCATTCAAAGGGTACAAAATTAAACACATCCCTTTGGAATACATAAAACTATCTGCTTGCTCTGAAGATTATGCTTTGTTTTTTAATATACATAATCTCCAGAAAAATTTGATTAATGTGACTGTGGAAGAATTAATATTACAATAGAAAATTTTAATAGCGTCAGACTAGGACTCGACTTTGTAAGAAATGGACGCACTACAATATTGATGCTACTTGATTAACTCGTTGCCTATTAATTAGGATAATATTGAAAAAATAAAAACAAATAAAATATAACTCAAGTATAATATATTGATACCAAATAAAAGATATTATTACCAAATATAAGATATAGCACATAACATATTGATACCAAAGAAAAAGATATCGATACCAAAGAAAAGATTTTAATATAAAAAAAATATTATTAGATATAAATATAAATACATAACATATTGATACCAAAAAAAAAGATATTGATACCAAAATAATACAAAATTAGATGAAGCCCGTTCGATGCACGGTTTAATTGAATTTTTTCAAATATTTATTTTTGTATTTATGTGCTAAAATTTGTTAAATATTTAGATAAAATTTCTATTATCAAAAGATAATATCTTATATTTAATTAATTTAAACTTAATAATATCATTCGCCAATGTCTTTTATTTTTATTTTAAATGTGAAAGTGGATTGATATTTAGGGCTTGTTCCGACATTGAAAAGAACTGAATTGAGCTGATTTGGGTTGAACTGTACTGAAATGAATGGATTGGAGCTGAAATGAACTGAAAAGAGCTAAAATGAATTATTTATTAGAGAAGGAAACTAAGGCATGTTCCGATTAACTTAAAATAACTGAACCAAACTTAACTGATTGGGGCTGAATTGTTCTCAATAAAGCTGAAATGAATTATTTATGAAAGAAGGAATTCAACTTCGCATTTTATCCCTACCTTTTAAAAAGAATGAGAAAGCACTTATGAATAGTATGAGAACAATTTCATCCTCAAAATGTTAGTTTACCTATAAGCTCCTCTTGATTTGATGTTAATTGCATCGAAACTTTTTCTCTTGTGTGATTTAATGATTAAACACTTATGGATAGAGTATACCCTATAACATGTTTATTTACCGTTAATTGCCCTTTTTTTAATTATTAAGAACAATGCGGACATTTATACCCTAAAAATATTTGTTTAGATATTTTCCCTCATTAATATTTTCAATAATTAGAAGACTAGCTATATCACGTATAATATTCAAGGAATGGCTAAGCCACCTGAGTTACTTTCAAATCATTAACAAACCCAATATAACATTATTAATGTAACATCAATTACTACTAATCTATGTTTGTTATTAATTACAATTTTTCATCTGGACAAAATTAAATAAATAATAAATCAAAATTACAAATTATAATATCTTATTCTGCAACATTCAAAGTTATACTACGTATATGAACCGTTAATATAATTTACCTTTTATTTTAATTTTAAAATTTGACTAATTTTTTTTCCCATCATACAATCAATTGAATCATTTACGAGATTGTATAGGACAAAATCAATTGCATCGCATTGATTACATTATATACGATCAAACAAACTGTTTAAGTTTTGTTGAATTAAAGTATCAACCTTGGTAAGAAATTGGCATCTCTATCACAAATTGAATAGTACCGTATATGAGAGAAGGAAAAGTAACTGCTCTAATCAGAAAATGAAGAAACTTCTTTGGGTATTGATATGAAAAGCACATATTGTAATCCTAATTATTTGAAACATGATGTTTATCATCTTCTTAGTATCGTTACTTAACTTATTAGCATAAGAAACTTCTATCACCCAAACCAATGTACTGTTCACCATTAAATCCTTTGAATAAGATGATCTACAAATTGACCTCAGCCTAATTTCAACAATCATAATTCTCCAATTCTCCTCCATTTTTCCTAAATAAATCTTTTTTAACCTTCTACCACCCATAAATAATTAATGAATGTAGGGAATCTCACTCAAAATTGTAAGATTATTCACAAACTTTAATATAAAATAACCCCAGAAATTAATGACAAAAGATTGAAGAGAACTTAAGGGAAAAGAAGCCCAGTATTGAGTAAAGAAGAAACTGAAAGAGAATGGATAAGAACGTGGTATTTGATTAAGCAAAGAAGAAACAATGAATGAGTGTGATTTGATTTTAAACAATGCCGTTTGAAAACCCCCAAAATAAAAACACCCATTACACCCAATATACTCTACAAAAAAAATTCGATTAAAAGATGAACAATAAAAACCCCCAATTGCAAAACCCCCAATTCGAAAATCCCTCAATTAACAAACCCCCAAATTAAAAACCCTCCAATACACCCAATATACTCAACATAAAAATTCGATTAACAAATGAACAATAAAAAATCCCCAATTACAAAACCCCCAATTCGAAAACCCCCAATTAAAACCCCCCAAATCGAAAACCCCCGATTACAAAACCCCCAAATCGAAAAACACCCAATCAAAAAACCCTCTAAATAAAAACACCCAATTAAAACATGAAGTATTCTGCTCACCGTTCAACATTCATGGTAGTATAGAAATGGAAAAAAAAAATATCCAAATTAAACCAAAGAAGACTAAATCAATTACATGATGAAGAAATAAATCATAATTTTCTGCAAATAATAACTTGTTTAGATTTGTCTTTTGAAGGGATCGATATTTCATCCAATTTCTGGGCTCTCGAAGGTGTTCATGAAAAACAAGTGAAATGAAAACTGAAAAAAAAAAAGTGAAAAAAAAAAAGTGAAAAAAAAAATGTCAGAATTTATTGGGGTGCATTGAAAATGGCATTTACTTTGAATTTCAAATATTAGGCTAATCAGAATTTCATTTGAATTCAAATAAAATTTCAAAATAAGTAAATATTGGGCCCAATTTAACACCCAATCAGAATGTGACATGTTAAATTGTATGTGGCTCCCACATACTAGGCTTGTATGTGTAGCCTTTCTCCTTACGTGAAGGGCGCAACCGACAAATTTGTGAGAGTTAGCTATTGGTTCAAGGAATCAAGGGAAATACATACTTTGTCTTTCTTCAAACTTAAGAATTTTAAGGAAGATTATGCCAATCCATCCAAAGAAAAAAAAGTATAGAGTATATGTTATACGAGTTCTTTTGTACAGACGTATAGCAAATATTGAAGACGTGTTCTATTCATTTTATTTTTAGTTATTTAAAAGTAAGTTTAATTTTAGTTTAGATTATTTTTATGTAGATTAATAAATTTTTTAAGTTCATTGGTATAACTAAGATAATATTATGATCATTTAAGCTTTGATAGAGCGAGGTTAATAAAGGATATTTAGGTTCAACTTAGGGTATGTTCTTTTCAGCTTAATTTCAATTTAGTTTCTAATTTCCTTATCTCATAAACAATTCATTTCAGCTCTATTTAGTTCATTTTGTAAGATACTGTAATATCATAATAGGCCCTTACAACAAAAAAAACTTTTAGTTCTTAATACAGAGTACAAGTTAGTAAAAGTTGAATTAAATATACAAAAAGTGAAAATCATATGAATAGATTGTACGCACTTGACACTCTTACTTAATAATTCAACTTTCATTTGAAAAAAAAAAGAAATACTGTAATATGTTAAGAACATAACAAAATGGCTCGTAATTATGTTGATGAGGTTCGGAAATTTCTTGTAATAATAAATTAATAATGAAGGGTGGCAACAAAATTATTGGGGCATCGGCATGATGCACGGAGTGTACAGGTTGGAGCAACATGGTATTATAATGTAAGAACGTACTGTATTATTATTATTATTATTGTGAGCAGCTGATAATAATTTAAGTAAGGTTTGACTTCAATTGTTTAGAGTTTAAAGCAGACAAAATTGGAAGAAACGTGTGATGTTTCTTGTAATTCTAGATCCAGCATTTTAATTGAGTTTGTAGTATACATATTACATACCCTTTCAATTTATAGTATTGGCATGTTTGCTTGGTTATTAAGTTTGAGATGTCTAGGTTAGGTTTTACTCTCTATCTTGTGTTGTTTTTAATTTGTCTGTCTGTTTCAGTAATTGCTTTAATCGACATCAATCATCTACTTGTAGTTTCTAGTTTTTCAACTCTTATGTTCATTAATTCGGAAATTTGATTTTAGTCTCTTTGTCATGCATCTAGGGTGAGGGGAGATGAAACATTTGAGCAGTGGCGGAGCATGTAAGATATTTCACATCGGGGGACAAGTGGACATCGTATATACTACCTCAGTTTCTTATTATCTGCAACAAAGGGGTATTATTTGTGAGATATAAAATATTCTTTTGTTGCAGATAATAAGAAACAGAGGTAATATATTTTTTGTAGAAAAATGTAAAAATAAAAAATGAATTTGGGTATAACTGATAGATAAACCAATGAACGATTCCTAACACCTTAATAAGACCGGGATATGTAGTTCTTGACAATCAATGCAACATAATTTTGAAATAGCCACACAGCTGAATCAAACTAATTATCAAGACATTGTAATCTATATATTGGCAGACTTATTATTTCAAACCAACATATATAAATATATAATCTTGGGAACAGCTCATACATTCACTTTAATTTTAGAAAAAATATAGAAAGTTCTTCAAAAATGTGGATTATAGCCTTCATTTTGAGTGGTTGGCCGAGATAGTTATGGCCTGTTCACATTTACTAAACTGATTGGAGCTGAACTGAACTGAACTGAAATTAACATTTTATGAGATAAGGAAATTATGAGTTGAACTTAACTGAACTTATTGGAGCTGAACTGAACTGATTGAAGCTGAACTGAACAGAACTGAAATTAAGCTGAAGTGAACAGTCCCTTAGAACTATCCACTTTGCCTTTAAAGTGTCAGTTTAGCCAATTTACATAGATGCTTCTATACAACTTACTAATTGTCGTATATGATTCTAAACAACGTAATATGACCCTATGATGAAAACATTAACATGTGGAAAACATTTTGAAAATCGACAAGATTAAGCATCGAGTTACTTCTCGTAGCTCCCAATTAAAGGCCCCGAGAGGCCTACTTGGTGCCCGTGGGCCAGTATATATTTTTTTCCCGATGATTGTTGTGAAGGATATGCACTATTTTGGGCCTTATGTAGTATGTACTTCGTATACTTTGCATTTGTAACTTGCAAGCCTTACAATTTGCAAAGACAAAAATTTACAAAGGGAGTTTGTGGCCCACGGTGCCACAAGGTTCATTTTGGGCTTATGTATAGTAATTAGAGTACTGCTGAATTGTCAGTTAAAGAGCATTTTAAAGCTTTGGACCCTAGTCACTAGGACACTAGACATCAATTAATACTACTTCCTACGTTTCTATTTAGTTGACGCGTTTGATTTAGGCACATATATAAAGGAGAGGAGAGAGAGTGATAGAGAATGAAAAAGCAAGTGGGGTAGCTTGTAAATGCAAGGTAAAAAATTTACCCAAAAAGAAAACGTGTCAACTAAAAAGAAACTTCCTAAAAAGGAATACATGTCAACTAAAAAGAAACGGAGGTAGTATATACTAAAGTAATCAACAGAAATATTCCACAAGTACACGTGTGATGTCTATATTTAAAAATTTCCCGTCAAAAATTTTATATTTTTTTCGTTAAAAAATAATAAGATAATTGATGGAAAAAAAAAATATACATCCTAGATAATAGAACAACAACATCAACTTTAAATAATTAAAATATTAAATATTTACACAATATATAAACAAATACAAACTTATAATAATATATAAATATAATTTTTTCCTGTAAATACCCGAGCGTTGCTTAGGCAAATAACTAATTAGCCACTAAATTAAGGTCACTAATCTTTCAATCTCTAATTAAATGTCCCCAAAACACCATTAACCTCCTCTCGTCAACGTCCTTTAAATACATATGTGGAAATATGCTTCTTATTGAGCCTATCATTACAAATGTATGATGATTCCTATCTTATTAGCTATTTAGCTTAAAACCCATAAGATCTATCCTAGTGCAAGGTTAATCGTCAATCCGGTCAAAGTAAAGCCTGATATGGCTTAATATTACCTTTGTTTCATATTATTTGCAACGGTTAGACATTTTCCTCTCTACTTTATGTAAATTCGAAGCAAATAATATGAAACGAAGGTAGTAATATAACCGATCTAAACTTATTTTTGGAACAAATAAATGGGTCATGAATTAATTTGGACAAGGTGAGTGTTAATGAGATATACCTATAGGCTATAGTATGCGTTTGGTGCATTTAAATGTCAGTTTAATACTTTATCTGTTTTAATTTAATTGCACTAGTGTAATTAGGCCCGGCAATGTCCCGAGATACCGCATTATTTCCATGATAAAAATCTTTATTACTGCATAATATTTAAAAGGATTTTTTGTGAAAAACTACCTTTTAAACTCTGAATTTTGCAAAAAACTACCCTAAAAACAAAATGTTGTAATTAACTACCTTATAAAGTATAAAATGTTGTAATTGACTACCTCCCACCGGAAAACACATTTGACTTTTATTTCCCGACGTTGACCATGTCATGTGAGGGTCACATGAGCCTTTAATGACTTAGTTCCTCCCACTTTCCCCCAAATTTTCCCGCTTTACACCAACTCTTTCCCTTAACAATACGATTAATAATATTTTATATCTCTTATTTGCAATCCCTTTGATCAATGAAATTTTGTTCAATTTAATAAAATTTTTGTAAGGCACTCAAGATCACTTGGCTCTTGATACCAATTTGTTGGAATTAAGAAAGCAAAGAGGAAGAAAAACGTTGAAAATGATAATACTGCTTTTCTTATTCAAATAAAACACCTAATAGCAACCTATTATATAGGCATACAATGGAAAGGAAATTACTAAAAAATAGGAAACTAACAAGCATGCATGCTAATGAACGTGGGATCAAATGCCTATTTACATATTTACATGGGTAATTGCTTATAGTGCCCCATGATCTTAGCCCACTATGACTCTACTAAACTTCCTAAATTGACTTAGTAAAAATATTAGAAACTAAATAATATAATAATAATAATTACTAACTTTTTTTAAAAAAATAATAATAATTACTAACTTTGAAGCACTAACTTTAACAATTTATTCATCCCATCAGAAGAAGTTCAAGACCATTAGAAGAGATAATACCATCCCAGGTTTCTTAGTAAACTAATTTCGCAGTCTTCGTGGTGAGATCTTTTTGTTTCATCAAATACCAATATTACAATTTAGGTTTCATCATTGTTTTACTTGTCAGTTTAGTCAATTTAGGGGTTTTTGGGTTTTTAAAGCTTGAATTATTGCACTAATAGTCATAATCAACCTTTTGCTAAAAGAATTGATGTATTTTGGAGGCTTGAAAAGCAACGAGAAGCTGAGCGTCGCAAAATTGAAGAGCTTAATGTTTTAGCAAATTCAATCACCGGCCCATTTATGAAACTATTGAAACCAAATACACTAAAACATTATCCTTGCGCATCAAATTGTTCGATGAAATGCATAATCTTATTTTGATATCATCGAACAATTTCGCGGCACAATCTTGAAGTAATAAAATCTAAGCCATGGCAGCAACTCAATAAACAAACCTATATATCACACAGACCCAAACACCCCCTAACAGCCTAACGAGGTTAGTCCAGGGAAATGATCCTTAAAATGCATAAATTTCCAATACATCGGATAAGTAGTTAAGCTCGGTACCAATTTCATACCGCAATATCTACCAACCTCATAATTTTATCCATAACATGTATTCATATCCAACAATAATATCAACATTTTATCACTAACAATTACTTGTAATTGTATTTGCGTGCCACCAAAACAGATGCATACAGATTTTAGGTTCAACAAAACATCAATAAATAGCAATCTCCAAAACAAAACCCCAAAAGAATACCATATTAAAAATTAAACAAGAGTACCAAACCCATCATCAATTAACACCCTAACTTGAAGATAGTAATTAATCCAACCCTTAGAAAAACTCTAAAACCCATCAAATTGAAATCAAAGTACCCTCCAATACACGATAATCAGGAGAGAAATTGATCCATATCAACCTACTTCATTTACCAATACTTTAAACTATTTTGGGTTTTGTAATAATAATAATATATAATAATATCTAATTAATTTATATATATATATAAAAAGTCTAATTAAACCACCTTAAAACTTGTGGTGCATAGACATGATGGATTTCATGTCTTTTTACCCAGCGAAATCCTTTGTTCGGTGCTCCCTCGTACGGTTCAACTCCATCTTCTGTGCCATATGAGTTGAGGTACATATAATGAATTTGCCCTCCTATCTTTTTCCATTTCACAATTAGCACCGCATGACCAAGAGTTCTTGTCTTTGGTTTCCCCTTATCCGAATTAATGATAACATGATTCTTCCTGAATATGAGTTCCGCTAACATACCACCGTAGAATAATATGCAATGTTTCAGAAGATCATCGAATTCGTGAAGCCGATTCCGGAAGTCGCTGCGTCCAAAACCTTTGGACCAATGGATGTATAACCTTCTTGCAGCCTGTCATATACAAATAAATCAATCAAAATTTCATATATATTTATTAGAGCATTTCAATGATTATTATTTTAGGATTTAAGAACTTACTGGGTGGATTAATGAAGCAATTGCGTTATAATCGTCTTTTAAAACAAAACCTTCATGGTGCAAGCTTTTCAACATGCTTGTAAAAGTCTGTTGTTGTTCAGTGAAGTTTTCAAAAGTTGACACTAAATAACGTAGAGATACTTCAGGTGTAATGAATGGTCTTCCACTTAATTTGACTATCAAATTGATTTGTAATGTCAAAAAAGCATACACTTGAAATGGAACGCATAAGTCTGAAAATTTGCAAGTAATAACGTGTATTAAAGTCCAGCAAAAAAATGTCTAATAATCACAAACAATGTCTAATTATGAACTGATAATCACAAAAAATGCTCACAAAAATTTTTTTTTAAAAAAAAAAAAAAACCATGAATATCGTACCACCAAGTTGATTAATGGCATCCGGCACCGGCGACTCAAACTCCGCCCACAAACCCAGCCCGTAATCAGCCGGATTCACCCAAGAAAACTCCTCATCTTCAGTAGTACATTTTCCTTGAACTATTCGACGACAAATATGTTGTATAATTTGAAGATGAATCTAAATTATTTTTCCTGTTAGCTTCATCATCAAGATAGGACTGATGCTCCATTAAAATAGTATGAGCAAAAGAGTAAGAATGAGAGAGTACTTGAAGTTTTAATTTAGCCGACTGATTTTGAGGGAGACTGATTTAAAACCCTAGTAATACCACTTTGAGGGAAGGAAAGAGAAGGGGTATCAATGTAAGAAGTGAAGAAGAGGGAGAAAATGAGAGGGTATTGAAAACTGATGGTGAAAGTTGTATGATGGTAAATTTGGAGTAAGAAGATAAAGTTAACATACAAAAAGCAGGGATAGTAAAGTAATTGTGATGAATATAGTACTAGAATCCCATTTTAAAAGAGAGCTGGAGCAAGGAGTATAAGACGGTACAAGACTACTAGCTGCCAAAAACTAAAAATAAGACTGTACTAGGCCTATCAGCTGCCTAAGAAAATAAAATTAAGTGTAACAAAAAATAATAAATAAAAAAAAATTGTACCCGTAAGATTTGTAATACTCCTTTACCAAAGAATTGAAACAAAGAGTATTCAATTAAGCAACCTTGTAGAGTTGTAAATAATACTCCGTATTGTACATGTAGGCCCTTGTTACCTTGTATCATTATGCAAGTATTAATTAAGGTAAAAAAAAAACAAATCAAAATAACAGTACCATTAATGATGGATTTAGAAAAACTGTAAGGCAAATCTGTTAAAAATAAAAAAATTATAAAACCTTAATTTTGCAAACAAAAAATCTTATAAAAGCTTTTTGGTAAAAGAAAAAAACCACATACTTCTTTTTTTGTATAAAGAAACTTTTTTTTACTTAATCACTCTCTAATTTACTCTCTAATTAAATATGATAGACCAAACACATGTATACCTACTATTAAAAAAATATCATTTGATAAAAAAAAGATCGAAAAACAAGTAAAAGAGTTAGTGAGATCTACCATTGATCAGACGATAAAATGTAATTTTATGTGGTAAAAATTTTTTTTTGTGGCTGACACAAAATAAATAATAAAAAAACCTATCTCCTAAAACAATAACAGTATACAAATAAAAAATAACAGTGCAAATATTAATTATAGCTATCACTGGCGCAAAAGGTTAAAGTTAGATAATTATTCGAACCATGATGATGCTGAAATGTCGAAACTACCCCCGGTATGGACCAAATAAGTCTCTGCTGTATCATTTAATTTCTCCTAATCAATCTCCTCTAGTTTCCTCTAATTAACCTCTAAACTACCTAAATTTTTTAATAATTACTAGTAAGTTAAATTATAAAAACACCCCACCACCCGTCCCCTAATAGTAGCTCCGTCCCCCATCGTACTCGCCACATAGATCACCCACCCTCGGCGACCTACTTCCACCATCGACCTACCCTCCCTTAATTGCTTACCCCCTATCGCAAACTCCCACTCCTCTTTAAACCCTAACCTAGAAAAACCCAACCACTTATCTCCACCACCACAAAACGGGCACCAGTCCTTTTTCCCACACCTTGAAATGTCAAGCGGGGGCGTTTCGGGGTGTGGAATGGGAGTGCTGGATGTTACTTGGTGGTGTAAGGGAGGGGTGAAATTTTTTGGGGTTAGTGTTTAGATAAGGTGGTGACATGGCGGGGGGGGAGGGGGGAGGTTTTGGGACTCTGAGCAACATGAGGAAGGGTTAGTGTTATTGGGTCGGTCGACAAGATTAAGAGAAGGGGCTGAGTTGGTGTTGGATGGAGCAGGGGATAAGGGTAGGAGTGGGTTGGTTGTTTATGGTCGGGGAAGGAGGAGCGTGACGCGGAGGGTAAGGGTAGGGGCTTTACTGGTTCATATCACTGGTGAAGGGAGGGAGTTCTTGTCACTAGCTTGGGTAGGGGACAACGGGTTTACTTTTGTCAAATTTAGTGTCACTCTTGTTATTAATAAAGCATAAATAACTCTTATATATGTCAGAGTAACTTTTATGCGTTATAGTGTAATTATTACGCATTTTTTTGTCACTTTATTTAAAAGTTTGTGTTAGCATAATTATTAAAGAGTTATTGGGTTAGAGGTTAATTAGAGAAAATCAAAGGAAATTAGTGAATAATTGGATAAATTAAAGAATAATTAAGTACTAAAAAGTTTCTTCTTGCAAAATAAAATGAACAATGATTTTAATTTTTTCCAAAAACAACTTATACTACCTCCGATTATATTTAGTTGCAACGATTGAACATTATCTCCCACTCACACTTTATGTCCAATCGTTGCAAGCTTGCAACTAAATATAACTGGAGGTAGTTTTTTTTTTTTTTTTTTTTTTTGCAAAACTTGAATTTGACACATTTTTTCATACAAATTTTCCATCGTGTAAAGAAAAGATAATAATGATACTACGTAATAATATACTTCGTATTAACATGTCTACATGAGTATGTAATTTAATTAAGGTAAAATTGATAAAAGAAAACACAAAAAAAAAACCCCCAATTTCTGTTTTACCACCAAATCTTTTAAAACTTTTATTTTACAACCAAATAAAAGAATAAAACTTCTGTTTTACCACCATTAACGGAATTCATCCACATAAATCCGTTAGTGGGCCCATGTATACACGTGTCAGCACACAATTGGGTAAAAAATTGAAAAAAAATAAAAAAAACCCCAAAACCCAGCACCAGTCAGCCCCCCACGCCAGCAGCCCAACCATTGCCAGAGTTCATCTAGCCCCGACGGACCGGCGCTCTAACCCCACCCAGACCCGCCACCGCTTCTTCCCAGCCCCACCCCGACACTGCCGGACGTACCCAGACCCCCCTTCTTTCCCCAACGCAGCACCACCACCATCACGAAACCCAGGCCAAATCCTTCCCCAGCCTATCTTTCCCCATCGCAGCAACCCTCACTCCACAGCCGGACCACCGACGCTTCTTCCCAGCCCCACCCCGACACCCCCTCCGTCGGATTCTAACTGTAATTAAAGCCTAGCCACCAATTTCGACCCAAAGAAAACCCTAATTAGCGAATTTCCGGCCACCCTTATAACCCTAACCACCGACTAATTCCGGCCACCCTTATAACCCTAACCACCGCCTAATTTCGACCCCAACAGCATAACCTCCGAATTCCGACCACCACTAAAACCCTTAGCCACCCAATTTTGACCCCTTAAAACCCTAGTCACCGCCATTTACAGACCTCCTCCCTAACCACCACCTAACTCCGACTCCCTAGGTTGATGTCGACGGCTGGGTATTATCGGCAAGGGTGGCGTTGGTGTCGTTGGGTGGTTTCGTGGAGAGGTAGAGGTGGAGGGGCCAAAAACGGAATCCGTTAAAGTGGTGCTGAAAACAAAGTTTTGGATTTTTTTTTTTGTGGTAGAATAAAAATTTGAAATTTTATGGTGGTAAAACAGAAATTGGTGTTTTTTTTTTTGTTTTTTTTTTTTTTGTTTTTTTTTTTTTTTTTGTGGCTTTTATCAATTTTTCCTCTAATTAATGAATTTTCTTACAAAGCATATTTGTTTATGGCTCTTCAATTATTGATATCAAGAACATAGGAAATAGATTATCATTGTTTAATACTTCGTATACATTTCCCATTACTTGCCCAGCTACATATACTTTATACTTGTATAGGTGTACTATGTGTTACTTCGAGTCTAGCCGTCTAGGTTCGTCTATAACTCCTCCTATTCCTCTATTTTTTTCTCTCTTCCTTTTTCTTGTTCTTTTTTTTGGCTTATTCGCAATTACTTCCTCCTTTTTTTTTAGTTCACATTTTCTCTTTTTACGTTTGTCAACGCATATATTTAAGAGTAAATCTAAGTTGATATCCTATATCAACCAAACTCGTTGATATAAGGGTGCCGCTGTCATTTCACATATTAAATGAAGGGAAAATGTGGAATACAATGCTTATACAACAGAATCCCATTTGATGGATTCCAATCTGGGAAAATCTACCGTTAACGACAATTTCTAACAACGTTAATGCCTTCTCTCTCTTCCAAACCTTAGAATGCGACCATTAATGGTATATCAATGGTTCTTCTGCAGTTTGGTCATTATTAATTGTTGGTCGACTTGAAGCTTCTTTATCGAATGGTTCTTTTGCACTCTCATTAGATTTAATTGTTTGATAAGTTGGTCCAGTAACTCATTTTCCGATGAAGATTGGAGAATTCGAGGACAGCAAGAGTCAAAATGTGGTGGCCGTGGTTGAGGAAAGAACCGCCATGAAGGTACTTTGCTTAAATAACCTTGTTAATTATTGTGTTGTTGTGACCAAATTCAAGACAATTACAACTAAAAAACGAGCAGCATACCTAATATTCGGGCCGGAACTAAACATAAATTGAACTGGGAATACAAGATTACAAGAATTAAACCACGGAATGAAGGAAGCCACCTGGCCTACAAACTGCTGAAGGAATTTCGTCATTAATCTTAGCAATCTACAGCTAAACTACCTATAATTAGATAAATACATAACAAATATAGGATATACAATAAAATCAGAATATAATTATCATATATTCTAACATTCGGTCTATCCTTTGGTTTCTCAACTGTGCTCTCTCTCAATTGGCTTACACTATACAAATTAACTTACGAAATACTAGGAATAATCCAATTTCGAACCAGATCTAATTGGTGCTTCCGCCATTACCTCGGTTCTTCACTGACTTCTCTCTCTACAATTTGGTTTCTCTGTCTTCAGGTTTCCTTTGGGAAGTAAGCTATACACTAACGTCGTTACATCAGCCGTTTATTTTGTCCTTTTGGTGAACGGGTTACAAATAGAAATAGAACGGTTTCCTAGTCAGCCAACAAACAATATTTTAATAAAAGCAAGGCTTATAATTTCAGAAATGCCATTATATCAACCAATTTCGTTGATATAAGATATCAATGGGGTCTGGCTCTATATTTAACGGTTAATATCTTTAATTTTCAACGTAGTAAAATTAGAAATTATAATATACACCGAGATAATTCAAACAGGATCCCAGATGACTATGTTTTATTGGATACATAAGTCACAAAACGGAGTCAAAGTATAGTGGGTGAATAGTGTAAAAGTCAAACTGTATGAACTAAAAAAGAACGGAGGAAGTATTTTGTTTAGGGCTTCAAGATTATATTTTTGTACCACAAAATTCTGTTATAAGAGATACGGAGTTGTATTCTCACGTGGAACCTTGTTCGATTATTTTCAATAAATATTTAATTAATATTTAGTTTTTATTAATTTCTCACATGTGAATTAAAATATCATTGTAATTCAACTCTTCAAGACCATAAAAATGTAATACTACCTTCGCTTCATATTATGTGCAACAAGGAGCTAGACATGGACTCTTAGGCGAAATTTGTTTGTGAGTGTTAAATAAATAGAGAAAAATAGAGAGACACGTGAGGAGGAGAGAGATAGAGAAAATTAATGATTTTATAAAGAAATAAAATTTCTGTTGCATATAATATGTAGTTTTCATTTTTATTATTTGTTGCACATAATTTGAAACAGGATGTAGTAGAACAATAAATTTTGGAACGAAGCAAGGGAGTATATTTAGGAGCTAATTCTAAATTTAGGTTCCCCTTATGAATAGTGTTTGCACGGTGCAAGCACGTGTGGGATTTTACTCGGTAAGATTTGTTTAATAGGGCACATGTGTGTAGTATTGATAAATGGACACGTGTTAGAAGCTGCCACATGGATATATATTAATAGTGCATGGCTTTTTCACCATTTCACTATTACTCCGTACTACCGTACTACGTGGCCTTGGGATTATTGGTATTGATTTTTGTAATTATTTAATTTTCTCTTTCTTTTGCCTTTGTTGTTTCTTGTGATTGTGTTTTGTAGGGTAGTGTAAAAAGGATTCTTTTGTTGTATGCTTTCTTGCATAGAAATTGGTTCGGTGTTCTTTCTATTGAAGAGATGCGGCTCATCGTTTCTTATTGGCGGAGCTAGAAATTTCTTTTTGGGGGGACAAATGAAGATTACAACTCCAAAAAAAAGACTATAATACGGAGTATTTGTCCAAAAATCTAACATTATATGCCAATTCTCTCTGAAAAAAAATTAATAATCAATTAATAATTTTTTTTAAGAATCTGAACAGTAAATAATATAGCTAATTAAATGCACTTGTTATAATAGCCTATTACAACCATAATTTGAGGTATCGTTGTTGCAAAACTACAATTAAAATTATTCTTTTTTTTAACACAAAAAGTAGATCAATTAAAATTATTCAAATTAAGTGATCGATAAGAAAAAAATTGAAAGGAATATAATTTTATATAGATAAAGTACGCTTACCGTAATATTTGAGTATAGTTCTTGTACAACTAACGTCGGAATCAAGCGGGGTTGGGGTAGGCCATGGCCACCCCTTGATTTTATATACACGTAAAATTAACATTTATTGTTTGGTAGATCAACTGGGTTAACAATTGAGGCATAATTCTACATATGCATGGTTGACCATGGTTCAAATCTTGATACCCGCAAATATTTTTTTTGAGGCCTTCACCTTTTGTTAATCTTGATAATTTTTTTATCTTAAAAAAATGAATGTTGTGATTAAAATAATTGTAATAATCTTGGCCCCTTGAATATATGTTGAGATTAAAATAAGTACAATTAATCTTGGCCCCCTTAATATATAATTTCTGGTTCCGCTACTACAATTACAATTATTCAAATAAGAAAAATTACAATTATACGGAGTACACTTTGTTTTTATAGAAAATGGCAAAAAAAATGGCGGGAAGCTAATTTCATAGGAAGTACTACCTCCGCCCCTAATATATTGTTCCATTTTAATTATTTTTTGCGGTCTCCAACGCAAGCCTTAATACGGTTTTATCTACATTTTTATAAGTACGAAATTACAAAAATAATATATTAATAAAATATGCAATGTGACGTATCTAACAAGATCTCACATGATTGTTTTATCTCTGATAATTGATAGTATTTTATGGTCAAAATTTTTAAAATTTGACAAAAATTTAGGAATAGAGGAAGTATAAAATAAGGAATACAGTATAAAAGAACCCAACAAAAAAGTGAAAGCCTAAGCTGCGTAACCACTACACCACCTGCCATGTTTTAATTAACAAAACAGTGTATTTATAAGTACTTCTTGTCCCTAATGAATTCACTTCTTTACTTGTTTGGGTTTATGGGAGCAATTGCATAAATAGATAGAACGCTATAATTTTTTCTTATTATTATAAATTAATCTCATTCATTAGAATTAGCGGGAACAATTGCATGAATAATTTTAATTGTCGTGTACAAGTATTATTGTCTAAGAAGGCAATAATTTTAAGGAAATTTTGTCAAAAAAACCTTTTAAATGCTCGATTTTGTAAAAAAAAAACCTTATAAATCATTTTTTGCAAGAAAAAACCATTTTATGTTAATTTTTGTAAAAGGAAACCTTTTGTTCTTAATTATTACAAATCTACCCAATTAGTCTCTAATCCTACTAAATTAGTCTCTCATCCTCCTAAAAAATATCAATTAGCTATTTAATAATGATATTAATTAAAAAATAAAACAATTAAAGAAAAAAACCCCTTACCCACCACCCCCACCACCGGCCAACCACCCCCCTCCCCAACAGCCACCCTTCCGGCCTTCCCCCTCCCCCCAATGCTGGGGGTCGGCGCGCCGTGAGCCGGCGACCCCACCCCCCTCCCACGCATACCCACCACCACCGGTTTTCCCCTTTTAGGATTTCGTTAGGGTTTCGTTTAGGGTGGTGTTTAGGGTTAAGGGGTGTCGATTTCAAGGTTGGGGCTCGATTCAAGGTGGGGGATGAGGAGGGGGGTCGTTTCCGGCAGCCAAACTAGGGAAGAAGGGGTTGTTTCGATTTCTGGGGGTGGTGGTCGGGAAAATCGAAAAGGGGAAATCGGGTGGGTGGGGTTGTGTGGGAGGGGGGGAAAGGAGGGTCGCCGGCCGGAAGGGGTGACAGTTGGGGGGGGGGGGGGTAGTTGTGTCGGTGGTGGGGATGGGGTTTTTGTTTTTTTATTTATTATTTTTTAATTAATTTCATTATTAAATGCTTAAGTGTTCAATTTAAAGATAATTATGAGAGATTATAGACTAATTGGGCAAATTTGAAAATAATTAAAAATTTTGGTTTCTTTTTACAAAAATTAGCACAAAATGGTTTTTTTTCCAAAAAAATGCTTTATAAGGTTTTTTTTTTTTTACAAAACTAAGCTTTTAAAAGGTTTTTTTTGACAAAATTTCATAATTTTAATTGAAAAGGTAAAAAAGTAATGGTAATTTTTTTTTATATAAAAAGTAGGAGTAGAAATTTGCTAGGTTCTAAAAGACTAAAACCTAGTCTAGGCTCCTAGGTATTGTGTTGACAAGGAATTGTAGAAGAGCAAAAGTTTTTACAGTACTTTCAAACCATTTGCAATTTCACCCAATTTTACGTGACTTTTTGATTGGCTTTTTTATCTTTTTTGTAATACTTGTATAAGTTGATTTTTGTGAGGGATTGCATATCATCTATAAATAGGGAGATATTTCCCCAAAATGGGGGACATTCAGAAATTTACTATCATTTATTACCTCTTACTTTCTCTCTCATCAGAGAACACCTGAGCTTGGAATCCAAGCAGATCCCCACCTAAATTTCCGCACTTTTTATTCTCCTTCAAGTTACTAACTTGACCGTCGGAGGCGGAGCACCACCCAACCGGTGTCTCCGTTGTTTTTGCAGGTACAGAGTCAGCAGGACCAGTCTTCGAGCTGTAACTCTCCCAAGGGACAAAAACACCCAAAACATTTGGCGCCGTCTGTGGGGAGAGTACCTCAAGATGGTTCAAAATTCTGTACCAATTCTCAATTCTACCTCTCTACGTCCGGGTACTCAGACGGGTAACCTAGAGGACTTGCAACCGGTTATTCAGCCGGAAGGGTTTGAAATCCCTCAGCCTCCCCCTCAGCCTCAGCCAGAGGTATTCACTGAGGAGGAGGAAGAAGAAGAAGACAATGATGTAGAGACCTACATAACCAAGGATGGCTCCCTCATCTCTAAATCCATTCGCTCCAGAGATCAACTGGAGCGAAATCTAGACCAGGCGGGTCCAAGCAGCCGGCCCACTGGGAGGTCAGACGGGGAAACCCGGAAGACCAGAGGAGAGGCTCCAGTCACCCGGAACGAGCTCATGAAATTCATGAACTCTTTCAAGGGTGAAATCAAGGAGATGATCAAAAACAAGGCAGGCTCTATCAAGAGTCCGCCGGCTAAAAAGACTCCCAATGATGGGAAGAAGAAGAAGCCAGTCAAGGACAGGCAGCCAACTCCTCATCCAAAGGAGAAAGCGGCCGCAAAACTTGACTGGTCGAAGATTCTGATGCCCCGGCGACCCCAGCCGAAGGCCAAAAATGCGTCTACCTTCGATGCAAGAGAAGTCATCAATCGAAGGAGGCAGCAACAGTCTGAGTCAGCTTCTACCTCAAGCTTTCCAGACAGCTTCAAGGAAGCTTCTGCAAGGAACTCTATGTCCTTGCATGAGAGTCGGACAGGCGGTAAATTCGTCAACACCGAACCTCAGTTGATGATAGGGTCCATGCCATACGCACCCCAGGCGCAGTATGAGCAATATGGCCTCCAGTTCATGCAGCCCCCTCCATTCGGAGGTCAGGCGGCATATACAAATGTCCAGCCACTTGACTGGCAGCTTCGGCTGATGAGGCTAGGCGAACAGCCGTCTGCCTTTGCAGCCAATATAACCGAGGCGGCTCAGCCGGCCAAGGTTAAGAACATTTTGGTTGGTGCTTATGATGGCACCACCAACCCAGAAGACCACCTGATGGCATACACCAACCTGATGTGTTTACAAGGTTGGGACGATGCCACCTGGTGCCGCTGTTTTCCGGCTACATTGAAGGGCATTGCCCAACAATGGTTTGGCAACTTGCCAGCCGGATCTGTTGACTGCTTCAAGAAGTTAGCCTTCTTGTTTGCCACCAACTTCTCAATGAACATCCCTGCTAAGAAAACAAGTTTAGACTTGAGCACCATTAAGCAGGGAGAGAGAGAAGGGCTACGCTCATATGTCAGACGGTTCAACCTGGTCAGAATTCAGATCCAGGGGCTGTCTGACGAGGTAGCATTTACAGACTTCTTCAAGGGTCTGAGAGACGGGTCGACTTTTAAGTTCGACCTTGTCAGAAAAGGGGCATTTACGCTGCAGGCGGCCCTGAGGGAGGCGGAAAGCTATATACAAGCAACCGACCTCTGCACGCCTGGTAGCCAGTCGGACTCCAAGAAGTCTGACAAACAAAAAGAGAGCCGGTCTGCTCAGCCGGCAAAGAAAAAAGAAGAGAGCAAGAAAAGAAAAGAAGTCTGGGCGGTCAGTGATTCTGAGCAGCCGTCCCAGAAGAAGAAAAAAGAGTTTAAACTGTACGTTCCCCGGTACGAGTTTAACAAAGACTGTAACTCCATCCTCATGGAGGTGAAGGACCGGCTGCCCATTGAGAAGCCGAATCCAATGAAGAGTTCCGTCCAGTCTCGGAACAAAAATAAATATTGCCAGTTCCAAGAGGAGGTTGGCCATGACACCAACGACTGCTTCAGCTTGCAGCGGACGTTGGACCGTCTGACTGACAAAGGGCTTCTGAAGTCCTATATTTCTAAGTCCCCAGCCGGGGCAAAAAAAAAAAAAGGGTCAGTCCTCTAAAGCTATCCCCCAGCCTACTAGTAGTTCAGAAACCGACAGGGATCCGGTCTACACCATAGCAGGCGAATTCTCTTGTGGTGGCCCTACCATCCGGGGCACCAAGAGCCATCTTCGAAAGATGGATAAGGATGATGAGGAGCAGGCGTCTGCCAGCTCCACTTTTCCGGATGTCCTCATTACTGAGAAGGACAGGGGCAGCGTCCGCCACCCGCATGACGACCCGGTTGTTATTGAATGCAAGGTCGCCAACCAGTTAGTTGGGCGCATCCTTATTGACACCGGCAGCTCGTCAGACATCATCAGCCTCCGGTGCTTGCAGAAGCTGAAATATAACTCCAGCAGCATGCACCCGGTCACTCACCCCTTGGTTGGTTTTGGGGGTGAGATGGTCTATCCAGCCGGTAGAATTGATCTACCCATCCGGCTGGGTGAGAAGGGCAAGGGACGACATATTGTCGTCAGATTCTTGGTCGTTGTGGAGTTGACCGCCTACAACATCATTCTTGGGAGGCCAACCCTCAACGAAGCCAAGGCGGTAATCATCCCGTCTCTCATGCTCATCAAGTATGAGAGGGATGATGGTTCTGTTGGTTCCCTGAACGGGGATCAGAAGACGGCCCGGGAGTGCTACCTCTCAGCCGTCAAGGATACTATGGCCTCAGACGTCCAAGGGAAGGAACCAATAGACCTTGACAATGTCAAGGATGCTCCTTCACCCCCACCAGCAGCCGGAAAAAAGAGAAAAGCTGCAGAGCTGGTGGTGGTGAAGAAAGAAAAGAAATAGCAATCACTGACCGGTGAACGGTCAGAGGAGCTCCGTCATCAACTGGCTGGGGAAAGTATTGATCTTGTTCTGGACGACAGCCGTCCAGAGCGAACTGTTAAGGTTGGGACGGTTGCTAATGCTGTTCTGGGTGCAGACTTGCACCTTCTGCTGAAAGAATTCAAAGATGTGTTTGCCTTTGAAGTGGAAGAGATGCCAGGAATCAGCTCGGATCTCGCTGTCCACAAACTCGCCGTGGATCAAAAAATGAAGCCCATCCGGCAAAAGAAGAGGAACCACGGTGAGGAAAGAAGTCAGGCGGCAGCTGCCGAAGTAAAATAGCTGTTGGATGCCAGATTCATTCGGCCTTGTAATTTCCCCGACTGGGTGGCAAACGTTGTGCTTGTAAAGAAGCCGAATGGTACCTGGCGGATGTGTGTAGACTACACAGATCTCAACAAGGCATGCCCAAAGGATAGTTATCCACTTCCAAAAATTGACAGCTTGGTCGATTCAACAGCCGGACATGCCTTGATGAGTTTTATGGATGCATATTCCGGCTTCCATCAGATACCTCTGTGGAAAAAAGATCAAGAAAAGACGGCCTTCGTCACCGATTAGGGGTTATTCTGTTATACTGTAATGCCGTTTGGCTTAAAGAATGCGCCGGCTACGTTCCAACGGATGATTAATACAGTCTTCATTAATCAAATAGGGAGGAACGTAGAAGCGTACATTGATGACATGATAGTCAAATCCAAGCAGCAGGCGGATCACCTTGCTGATCTCCGAGAAACCTTCACCACACTCAGGCGGCATAAGGTTATGTTAAATCCTAAGAAATGCGTCTTTGGTGTTGAGTCTGGGAAGTTTCTCGGATTCCTAATTGATCAAAGGGGGATAGAGGCTAACCCTGAGAAGATACAGGCGGTAATTGACATGAAGTCACCCCGCACTGTCAAGGAAGTTCAGAGACTCACCGGTTGCCTGGCCGCCTTGGGGAGATTCCTCAGCCGGTCAGGTGACAAATGCCTTTACTTCTTCCAAGCAATCAGGAAGAAGACTAGATTTGAATGGGGGGATGATGCTGAGGCGGCATTCCAAAAATTGAAAGAACACTTACACTCTTTGCCACGGCTTGTTAGTCCTTTGCCTAGAGAGAAGTTGTACATGTGCCTAGCCGTCTCAGACCATGCTCTCAGTGCCGTTCTCCTTGCTGAACGAGACGGTACTCAGCTCCCGGTATACTTCATTAGCCATGTGTTAAAAAATGCTGAACTCCGGTACCCCATGGTGGAAAAATTTGGTCTTGCTCTATATATGGCCTTCAAAAAGTTGAAGCCATACTTTCTGGCACATCCGGTGGTAATTTACACTGATCACCCCCTCAAGCGGCCAATGTCCACTCTGGAGTCATCCGGCAGAATGTTGAAATGGGCTATTGAAATGCAAAGTCTTGAAATCTCCTACGAACCAAGGAAAGCAGTGAAGGGTCAGGCGTTTGCTGACTTCATTGTTTAAATGACTCGTCCGGTTCTTTCGGATAATGTTGATCAGGTTTGGAGGGTGTATGTAGATGGGAGCTCTACAAAAAACGGCTGTGGTGCAGGAATTGTTTGTGAATCTCCAGAAGGAGATAGATATGAGTATGCACTACGGTTCAAGTTTCAGGCCTTAAATAACGAGGCTGAGTATGAAGCCCTGCTAGCCGGAATTCGCATGTGTAAGGCAGCAGGGGCAACAAAGATTGACGCCCATTCTGATTCTCAGTTGGTTGTTAGCCAGTATGAGGGCACTTATGAAGCGACCCATCCTGCTATGATCAAATATCTTCAGGCTGTCAAAGATGAGGCTGGGACACTTGAGGAATTCAGATTAAATCAAGTGCCCCGGTCAGATAACCACCCGGCGGATGCACTGTCAAAATTGGCATCATCCGCCTGCCATGATACGCCTCGGTCAGTCTTTTGGGAAGTTATTGAAAAAAGAAGTATTTATGAAGAGCCTATTGGAATTCTGGATCGAAGTTCTACTTGGATGGATGGCATCCGGGCGTATGTTGCAGACCTCACGCTCCCTAATTCACCTCAGGAGGCAGCCGTCATGAAAAAGAGAGCAACAAACTTCGAGTTGAGAAACGGAGAACTCTTCAAGGCTGGTTTTCTCAAGGCATTGTTGAAATGTGTTACCCCAGAAAAGGGGAAAGAGGTACTCGAAGAGCTGCATGCGGGATTTTGCGCCTCCCACATAGGCGGCAAGTCCCTAGCCGTCAGAGTCAGGCGGCATTATTTTTGGCCTACCCTTGAGGCAGACGCCAAAGAATTTGTGAAGAAATGTGATAAATGTCAGAGGTTTGGCAAGCTAATACATCGCCCGGCTACTGATCTGACGGCAATCCACAGCCCAGTCCCGTTTGCTAAGTGGGGCAAGGACATTTTGGGTCCTTATACGCCTGCTCTAGGCGGAAAGCGCTATATCTTGGTGGCTGTGGATTATTTCACCAAATGGGTGGAGGCGGAGGCAGTTAAGAATATCGAGACAAAGGATGTCATCTCTTTCATCTGGAAGAACATTATCACCCGGTTTGGGGTACCTATGTCTATGGTATTTGACAACGGCCCTCAGTTTGAGACGCCTCAGCTCAAGACTTGGTTAGGAGATCAGGGTATCTCAATTTACTTTGCCTCAGTCGGCCGTCCTCAAGCAAATGGTCAGGTTGAGGCATTCAACAAACTCATCTCAGACGGCATTAAAAAGAAAATTGAAAGAGCCGGTGGTCTATGGGCTGAAGAGTTAATTCATGTCCTTTGGGCCATCCGGACAACTGCCAAGGGGTCAACCGGAGAAACCCCATTTCTCATGGTATACGGGGCTGAAGCCATTCTACCCATTGAACACTATGAGCCCACGCTCAGAGTGATGCTCTATGATGAAGAGGCAAATTGGGAGGCCATGCGGCTGGCATTGGACTCTCTCCCGGAACGCAGGGGCAATGCTGCCTTGCGACATGAGATATACCGTCTGAGAATGACGAGAGCCTACAACAAAAGAGTGCACAAACGTCCCTTGAAAGTGGACGATTTTGTGTTACAGAAAATGGAGGCAACCGGTAGGGCCAATGAGCTTGGAAAGCTAACTCCTAATTGGGAAGGCCCCTACCGGATCTATGAAGAAGTTAGGGATGGCACATACCGCCTGGAAACCCCAGACGGTAGACGCCTGCCTAGAACTTGGAATGTAGATAACTTAAAAAAGTACTACTTCTGAGTATTGTAAAGTTTTTTGTAACAAGAAGTATTAATGAGAAATGCTTTTGTTTCATTTATTGTCTTTTTATTTCCGTCTGGGTTTACCCATACAGATGTTGAAAAGTTTAGTAGCAAATTTAATATGTGAATAACTTGAGGCCCATGGCCAGATAAAAAACTAAGTTTGATACTTAGTATATAAAATCAAAAGTCCATAGTGACAAGAGGCCAACAGCCAGATTCTTAAGCTAAGCACAAAACCGTTTAGTGGCTATGCAACCGGTCTCCAACCAGACCAGAAGCCAAAGGCTAGATGGTTGTCTTTTTTACAAATTCGTCTATCCTGCTATGAATATAGGCGTCCGGCAACACCCCTCCGGATGCAATCGTCGCAGAGAACAACCACCTTGCTTGTTCTATATACCCATACAAGCGGCAAAGATTGAGTGGCTAAACCAACCAACTCATAGCTGTCTGACCATGTTATTTCTCCTAAGTAATTTTTTGTTGTGAATGCTCCGGCTGCCTACAAGTATCAGCCGGAGTGCCATCATAAGTTTTTACTTAGTAAAATTTTCTCTAAGTTGCGCACTTTTAGGGCAAACCCTTTTTTGCGTAATGGCTATAAAGAATACCCAGGCGGTTTGATACCGACTGGGGCAGAGGTTGTATGTCTGTCATTTGGCCGGCTGAGTAATTGGTTGGGGCAATCACTATTGTGATTGATTATCTTACAAACATCCCATACTCTTTAAAGTATGACAAGTTTCCAAGACAATCAATCCTTTTTCAGATTAAACCAACCACACAGCCGCCCAGGGGCAAGGACAGCCGGATTTGTACCTGCCGCATGCTTTTCATAAGATAGGCAAATTCACAAGTATATACTGAGTATATATGCAAAAGTGAAAAAACTGAAAAAATTGAAAAATTGTGCAAGTATAAGAAAACCGACTAAGTCGGTATACTTCAATAAATAAACTGGCTCAAGGCCAGGAATAATTGTTAGCCGGATCCACATCCGGTATACAGAGACATAAAAAAAAAAAATTACATAATTACTCGGCGCACAGGCCGGAAAAGTAAAAGTTGGCACACAGCCGCTGAAAAACAAAAAAAAGTGGTTGGCATACTGCCGCAGAGAAGGAGGGGAGCTACGCTTGTGGCTGTTCCGGCTGTGCTGGAGTTGTTGAAGGAACATCATCCGGAGCCACAGCCGCTTCAGGCTGGCTGTCCTTGTTGTCCAGTTCCTTTATTATCTCATCCAGGTCTGGCTCCTCAGTATCCGAAACCTCAACACCATTTTCCAAGGCCCAGTCCTTGAAGCGAGGCGGAGCAGGATCCCCAAGAACCTTGGCATCATACGCCTCAGTGGCGTAGTTGTACCTCAGTTTGTAGACTTCAAAGTCTACCTCAGGATAGAGAAGCCCCCAAGCCATCTGGAGGCGGATCTCATTATCCCGCTCATTCTCCTTGATGAGCCGGGCCTGCTCAGCCTTGAGCTCCTCACCATGCTTACCCTTCAGAGTGGCAAGCTCGGCAGTCAGCCGGGACTTGTCCTTCCTTAGGTCAGCATTCTCTTGGTCAGCCCCCTCCAAGGCTTTGAGGTTTGAGCCGGCAGTTTTCAGCTGAAGCTCCAGGTCGCTGATCCGGTTGTTAGCTTCATCGTTAGCAGCCGTCAAGGTCCTGACCAGCTCCTCCCGTTTCAACTCGAGGGCTTTAATCTCAACATCAAAGTTAATATAGGCATATTCAGCAGAGTTGAGATTGGCTTGAGCCCTCTCTTGGCATCAGTTACCTCTTCCTGCTTCTTCCGGAATGGCAACTGGAGCCCATCCACCCGGACCATAACCTGAGCAAGGTCATCCGGGAAACTAAACACTTAGAAAAATTGAAAGATGAAATAAAATGAAATGAAATGAAAAAAGATAAGGGGCAAGTTTCACTTACCTCTGCCAGCTGCCCCAGAATCTGGTCGAAGTCGACCTCATGGCGGTTGGGTATGGAGTTCTTCTCCGTTTGGGTGAGGGTTCTCACCATCCGTTTGCCAAACCCCGCCAGGTCCGGGGCAGAACTAGCATCTGCAGCATAAGAAGGACTTGGTGAGAGACCAACAGCATATTTGGCATTCATTCTTTGCCGGCTACTCACAGAACCCCCGGAAGGGTCAGTCATAGTCTTGACGCGCATAAAGTCAAGCGGCCAAGGAATCTCAATCTTACCTTTGGAGTTGACCCTTGCCGGCTCCTCCCCTGCGGCTGCAGCATCACCTGCAGCCTTGGATGGCTCGCCATCCTTCGATGCTTCAGTAGCATCCGGCTTTCTCTTTGACTTCTCTGAGTTTTCACTCAGAGTTGCCATGGCTTCGGGGCCTTTTCCCCCGGTTGTCGGGTGGCCTTTGGCATTAGTGCCAGAGACCGTTGAGGTTGCCTTCCTCCCGGTTTTAGCAGCCGGTTTCTGAAGGTTCTCATCCTCAGGTCTTTTTAAGACCTTTGTCATAGAGCGGGGGAGGATGCCAGTTGAAGCCTGCAAAAAACACAAGGAAACCATAAGTCATCCGGAATCAAAAGAACTTGGAAAATTTCAAGGAAAGTTGGAGTTATCTTACCCCTCCTTTTTTGGCCTCTTTGGCCTCAATGGTGGCCTTCTTGGCCAAGACATTTTCTTTGCGGAGCTGAGCCGCAGATTTAGCCGGAGTATTAGCCGGATCAACCATTCTCCTTGCTTCTTCTGCAGAAAAACATGAAAAGTGTTAGAACAAGAAAAAGTTCAAAACAATGAAATTTAAATTGCAGGCGGAAGACCGCCGGGTGGGTGAGTGTATCTACCCTTTGGAAACATAGGGCTCAACCCGCAGGCGGACAAGAATCTCTCATCCGCAAAGAAATCCGGGTGGGGGATCCAGTTTCTTGGAACAACTATATGAGTCCCATCCCCCAAGGGCTCAGTTGTTGTCTTGAAGAACTCCGGCTCTATTATTTGCTCCCGGGCTTTGCCAGTGAGAGCTGGGCGTATGCACTTTTGGCCCACCAAAGCCGGCTCCTTGTTGAAGCGCCGGAGGATTCTGTTTATTCTTATTTGAGGGGAGGAGACTAAGTACCACTTGTCTTTCCAACCTCCCCACTTGGACACCTTGTCCAAAGTCATCAGATATTCCGGGAGCGTGGAAATAGTGTACCACGCTCCATATCCGCCTGGGGCACTTTTGAGATAGTGCATGTGGGCGAAGACGGTGAAGCTAGGCTCAATGTCCTGGAGCTCGCAGGCGGCGATGTAGCTCAGGATATTGACCCAAGAGTTAGGCGTTAATTGCCACACTCCCAAGTCATACCCCTTCAGGATCTTCCGGATGCCTCTGTGAAGGGGAAAGCGGAGGTCGGCTTCTATCACCGCCTCATAGCAGACAAAGTAATTGTCTGCATTCTCAATGTCATCCCCCCAGGCTAGAACAACATCAGCCGGAGGGACGATAATATCCCAGTCATCCCCAAAGGGATATTGTTGTTTGAAAGCCTCAAAGCCGCTTTTGAGAAGGGCCCTGTCTCCAGGCTTCATCCGGGTCTTGGTAGGATCCGTGTTTATTTCTTTCTTTGCTGTTTGGCGATAAGCCTCAGCAAGGTCCTCTCCTTCAGAGCCGGATCCTTCTTGTTCTTCAGCAGCCTCTTCGGATGAGTCCTTTGGTTGGTCTGGGGAGGAGGCGGTCTCCTCACCGTCTCCTCTTGAGTCACTATTGCTGGAGGTAGACGGGGTGTCCTCAGCTGAATTGCTTTGCTCAGCCGCCTCATAGTCCTCCTCCCTCACCACTTCACTTGCGGGCACTTCCCTAGTGCGCCGCTTGCTAGGCTTTGTAGCCGTTTGTTTAGTTCTGGCCATTGTGTCCTGCACAGACACAGAGAGGGAAGAAGCCGGAGATGAGCAAAGCACTCTAGAAACTCCAGACAAGGCACCCCCGGTTCTAGACTCAGCCGTCCCTGGTGACCGGCTGAGCGTCCTAGGCAGTGCCGTGTGTGCAAATGGAGAGTTCATTTTATTTTTCGAAAAATTAATGTATAAGCCGGAATTCGATGTATACAGGCTCAAGAGAAAGAAAAGAAAAAGAAGAAAACTTAAAGAAGGAAACGGATAGTTACCTTACTTTGAGTTCTGAAAATCTGAAAACGGCAAAGCAACCGGTGACCGGGTGACTTCGAAAGAGCACACGGAAATCTTGAATTTGCTTAAACGCAACCGGGATCAGAGCACCTCTCTCTAAGAAAACTCTCTTTCTCTCTCTAAAAAGTCAAGATTGTGAAAAGTGAAGAGGAGAGAGGGGGGTAAATCCCTATTTATAGGGGGTGAAACGGCACAAATCCCCGTCACCACTGTCAAAAAATAGCCGTTTTCACTGTTCACCCTTCGTGGGCCGACATGTGTCACAGGCGCCACGTGGCCTGCCACGTGCCACCTGTGAGGGGAAAATGTTTGGGTTATTTTTACCCTTAACAAGTGGACCAATGAGGAGGTGCCACATGTCAGAGGCGGCTGGCAGGTCATCCTTGACCAATCTCCAGCTGACACGTGGCCTCTCCAGATACTCTCTTAGAATTGCGGCCTTCAAGGGCCCAATTCCCCAAAAATCCGCTATTTGGCGGCGCAGCCCATCAGTCCTAGGTTAGAATGACCTAGGGAGGGACACTTTTCCCAATGACCCTATAAATAGGGAGATATTTCCCCAAAATGGGGGACATTCAGAAATTTACTATCATTTATTACCTCTTACTTTCTCTCTCATCAGAGAACACCTGAGCTTGGAATCCAAGCAGATCCCCACCTAAATTTCCGCACTTTTTATTCTCCTTCAAGTTACTAACTTGACCGTCGGAGGCGGAGCACCACCCAACCGGTGTCTCCGTTGTTTTTGCAGGTACAGAGTCAGCAGGACCAGTCTTCGAGCTGTAACTCTCCCAAGGGACAAAAATACCCAAAACACTACCTGTCTCAAATGACTCGTATGCCAATTTTAGTTGCATGTGACGGATTTGAATTGATAACTTGTTAGGTTCGATAAAAGTAAATACTCTATAGTTGAGAACTTGAGACTTGAGATACTAGACCGGCTATTAGGTTGTTCAAGCAGCCAATTGCAATGGGATTATGGGACTCGCAACTTAAGGGCCCAAAATTTTGACAATTATAATCAAAGTACGTAGTATAATAATAGTACCAATGTCACTAGATAAATGAATCCTTACTTGGCATGGTTGGCAAGAGATCTTTAGTTGTTGATTGATTAGGTTTTAATGTATGCATTTCAAATTATAGATGTTATAATGTCTGTTATAAGAAGCATGGCCACGATATACATTATTCTCGGTTCTGGGGAATTCGTTATAAACTTAAAAACGTATACGATTAGTGAATAGTTTTGATGATATAAAGTTATTTCATATGGACCATATTTTAAGTTTAGACCATGGTAAACGGTACGGTAATTGGTGACATTGGCATGCTCTTGTGGACTCCCTCGTTAATTTTATTTATTTATTTTTTTTATGACAAAGAAAGTTATAAAATTCAAACATCTATAACATATATATTACGAAGTATATATTAACCGTATATTAATTAATAGTTACAATTAAATATATACTGATAGAACGTTAGTGCCAAGACTTCCAACTATATATATACTTTTATCTAAGGGTTAGATGCACCACGCACGCATATTGTACTCGTTGAACACCCTATTAATAATAATAATAATACTACGTATATCCGTTTTATATTTTATATAATACGGAGTAATTGAATATTTATATCTCACACAAAATACTTAAATATTGGACATACTATGAAGCAAATGTAGTAATAATAATTGAAAAACTTCTAAATGGCTACATAAAATTTAGACAAACGGTTGAATTTTAAAAGTAAATCTCAATTTTTAACCAAAATATTATGATAATTCCTTTTATCATCATTTCCATTATTTAATACCCCTCAAAAAAAAGGTAAAGTTTTGGGTGAGACGAACTCACGTGAGTCCACTATCATGTTTTTGGTGTTGCGGGCCTCGCGATCGGGTTTAGTTAGCCCGCGCCTTTTTATTGGACTTTTGTTATTGAGCCCGGTCTCACACAAAACCTTTATGAATGATTCAACCAGGGTTGTAGCAAGGGCAGGGCAACTGAGGCGGCTGCCCTGAGCCCCTTGTTAAAAAGCCCAACTTCAATACAATACAAGGCCCCAAAATATATACTTCGTACATTTTTTTTGTGGGAACTTCGTACTATGTAATACTTCCTCCGTTTCTTTTTACTTGCAACACAGCCTTGTGGCACGTGTTTTAAGGTCGGGTTTATGTAATGTAAACAAATAAATTATTCATTATAATTTTTACAAATGATACTTAACCCTATTTTAATCTTCGTGTAAAAATTATATTGATAAAATCGCTCGTTTATCCTCACTAATCATCTCCTAAAACTGCGTGCCTAAAAGGTGTGTTGCAAGTAAAAGAAAACGGAGGAAGTACTACGTACGTACATGTTCATATAAATTAAAAAAAGAAAGAAAGAAAGCAAGAAGTGTGTAATGTACAAGTGTACAACACTATAATAGTACTGTAGAATTCCAGAATATCAAATGGCATTTTTTGTCAACGTCCTTCTTCCCTAATTTTTTAGTCAGTTAATTTCCTTCACTTTCGCGATTCAATTGAAGATGAAAACTATAATAAATGGTCCTTTTACTCTTCAATTTGCAACGGGAATTTATCTAATTATATATAATTCTCTTTGCATACCCTATTTTTTTTTTTTTGAACGGTGCATACTCGACTTGATTCGTCAAGATCTCTTCTTTGTATTAAATTTTTCTTAACCTGTATAACTAGTTTCATTCAAAAATTACAAAATTTGGGGAAAAAAAAAATCTAGTTGCTTGGTGGGATACTTGGTTTGAATGGTTCAGCTAGTGTAATTACTTCAACGAGAGTTACGGGAATGTGATTTCAATGTTTTGTGAAATTTGATGTTTTTAAAGATTATGAATCATAATAAAATATGTATTCTTATTTTGCATACCCAATTTTTTAAAATTTTATATCAATATATGTGAATTAGGGCCCCGATTCATGTTTTTTCCCCAGGCCACCAAAATCTCAGAAACGGCTATGGATTCAACAAAACAAACAAGGCATTGCAAATTTAAGTCATCCATATTTTCATTCCTCGCTTGAATAGTAGAGTAGAATATGGAATCATTAATCATACAGTATATATTAAATACTCGTACTTTATATCTCAAAAAAAAAAAAAAAAAAAAAAACGTTTTCTGATGTACTCTATGCAATAACCTATAGGTCCTACTGCTATAGGGCACCAAATCTTTTCTGAAAATGACGGAGTAAAATTGAAACAATGACAAACTGGAGTTTTGGGAGGGGAGAGTAAAGCAGGCACTTGGCAGCATGGTTTTTATTTATTTATTTATTATTTAATACGGAGTATTGAAGAAGATACGTACGGTAGTATTTATAATTATTACTCCATCCTTTATTTGTAAAAAAAAAAAAAAAACTATTTTTATGACAACGTTTTTTTTGACAACGCATATAAAAATACTTTTTTTTTTTTTTGAGGAAAAAAAAATACAGTAGATGAGAACAGATAAAGTAAATTAACGTTAACCAATAAGCTGAGGCATGCAAATTATTCGAGTTGGGAAAAGAAAATTTGAGCTTTATGATTGAACTGCTGAAAATATGCTAGAAAGGGTTTTTTTTTTTTTTTTTTTTTTTTTTTTTTTTTTTTTTTTTTTTTTAAATCAATAAAAAAAGTGACATTTCATTGAAAAAGGATAGATGGTTGACCAATAATCACCTTATTTTTGTTTACGTAGTATAAGATTACTGTATATATATAACATCTTCATATAAATATAAACTTAGGTTTTCAAACGTTTCTTTTTTTTAACATAAGCAGGAGAAATATATTGATTAAAAGGCTATAGCCTTAATATTTACATAAAGCATCCCATTAAGATTACAATTAAGATCATGGCTGCTGCAAAAAAGGCCTAAACTATAGGCACCTAAAACATCCCAAATAAAGCTCATACATAGAGCAATATGTACAACAGCAAAAAACGCAAAAGCTTCCTGCCATCTGAAGGCTAACAGATCAGCAATATACAGACATAAGTCTATCCTACACCAAAAGTTATAGACATCCAACACTAAGAGAAGAGACTCCCCAATACTAATGACTAGCTGCTGCTGCTGCAACACGCTCCTTCTCTGCTTCATAAAGGTCAGAAACACAGTCAGGCACCAAGTAGTGTGTTTTGTACCCAACCGCCATTTCTCTTCCAAACACCGCAAGTCTATGGGCTAATTCATTTCCTTCCCTTGGAATATGAGTCACCACAGCCACCTCAAACTTTGATAAAACAGTAGCCACATCACATATTGCTGCAGCCAACTCATGGTGAGGGTTAGGTCCTGCTGTCATAAGCATATCTCGAAGCACCTTGGCATCAGTTTCCACAATTACTTTCTTGACCATTAAATCCTCGGCAATCGAGAGTCCATCATTCATTGCATAAAGCTCAGTGAGAAGGGGAGAAATAGCATCATATTTGCAAGAAAAGCCAACATACCAAGACCCATCAGATCTCCTGATTACACCTCCTCCAGAAGAGACAGCAGAGTTGAGCCAAGCACCATCAGTGTTGATTTTAAAAAATCCATCCCTAGGAGCTTCCCAAGCTGTGACTGAAGAGCTTGAACCAGAGCTTTTCCTCTTGTTATTGCCCTGAAATAAAGAAACAGAAATTTTATAATCAAAATAAAACTTGGAGAAAAGAGAAACTGGACCAATTTGTTTATTTTAAAAAATTGTATTGTTTCTATGTGACCAGAGATGCCACAAAGCAATACCAAAAATTAATTTCCATTTTCTATCCAATCCCAAATTATAATTAAACCAAGTCTGCCAAGTCGAATTTTTGAAAATATTAAAATCAAAATTTTTTGGAAGATAAACTTTTGCAAAGATATCATTCCACAAGATAGAGGATGCAAAACAATCTCTAAAGATATGCATATGAGTTTCTGAATCTATACTGCATCTCGAGCAAATAAGAGAGATAAGGGGCATATAACTGGATAAAGTCTCAGCCACAGGCAAAATCAAGTGAGCACAGTTCCATAAAAACATTCTATACTTAAAGGGAACTTGAATTTTCCATAAACTTTTCCATGAATTTAAATTACTAGAAACTAAGCACTTCCCTTTCAGAAGATGATGATAAGCAGATTTTATATTGAAAGTACCATCCTTGCTCAAAGTCCAGGTAATAAAATCCTCTAGATTTGCAAATCTTGACAACGGGGTTGCTTTGATCATATTAAGAATATGTTGTGGGAGAAGAGATTCAATATCATTTAAATACCAAGCCTTATTCCTAATAATATTAGATACCTTCCAATTGATCATGTTTGAAGGAATATCACAAAGAGTGATGTCCTTCAAAGGACCATTGCCTAACCAGTGATGATGCCAAAGTGAAGTGGAAATCCCATTACCAATCCCTATCCTTAAACCCGAGGCAAGAAGCTCCCTCCCTTTCAATATATCCTTCCAAATTTGAGAATTAGAAGAACTAACATGACACTCAAACAAACCTGATTTTTTGAGATATTTCTCATTGAAAATCCTAACCCAAAGTTTTTCAGGCTTTGTTAGAATAGTCCATCCTAGTTTAGCCATAAAAGCTATATTCCACAACTTTAGTCTTCTTATTCCCAAACCCCCTATTTCCATAGGCTTAGTGATATGATTCCAAGCTATCCTTGTAGAATATCTGGTTTTGTCAACCTTATTCCACAAAAATTTTCTACAATTTCTTTCAATATCATCACAAACAGCTATTGGGAGGATACTAGTTTGCATTAAATAAACAGGAAAAGAAGAGAGAACAGATTTAACCAAGGTACATCTTCCTGCCATATTCAATAATCTGGATTGCCATCCTTTAATTTGATTAAAAGTTTTATCAAGCAAACCAAAGTAATCACTTTTTTTTAATTTGTTAGGATGAATTTCAACTCCTAAATATTTACCAAAAGAAGTAGTAGAAGTGAAATTAAATTCAGTGATCAAATCCTTTCTTATGTTGTGATTCATTTTTCTTGGAAAAATAACAGTTGATTTAGCTTGATTAACCCTTAAACCAGAAATATCTCCAAACTCCTGCAAAACTTGCATAATCAATTGAATATTACATTTTGAAGCCTGTCCAAATAAGAAGACATCATCTGCATAAAAAATATGAGACAAAGAAATTGATTTTGTCACCTTAAAGGCTTCCAAAGTTTCTGATTAACTTTGCTTTCTATCATCAAAGAAAGCCTTTCAAGACACAAAACAAAAATATAAGAAGACATGGGATCACCTTGTCTTATACCACGAGAAGGAGCAAACTCACTAGTAATTTCTCCATTCCAAAGCACAGATATTTGAGGAGAAGTGATACAATACATAATCAAGTTAACAAAATTTATTGGAAAATTAAAACCAAGGAGGGTTTCTTCAATGAAGTTCCATTCCAAGCTATCATAAGCTTTTGTTAAATCAAGCTTAAGAGCCATAATATTTTTCCCAATTTTAGCCTTATGAAAAATATGAGACACTTCTTTGATTATGATTACATTATCCTCAATGCCTCTACCTTGAATAAAGCTAGACTGTAAAGGACTAATCAAATTATCCAAAAAGGATCTAAGCTTAGAAGAAATTAACTTAGTGATCAATTTATAAACCGTATTACACAATCCTATTGGCCTAAATTGAGTCAAATTAACCGGATTATCATCTTAGGAATTAAAGAAATGTATGATTTATTGATTTCCGGATTAAAAGAGGCTTTTGAAAAACTGTCAACGCATAAATTATGAAGAACATGACTCAAAGAATCCCAATTTGCTTGGAAAAATCTTGGTTGAATACCATCAGGACCCGGACATTTCATTGGTTCCATACTAAATAAACAATTTTTAACCTCAATTACACTTGGTATATAATTGGCTAGGAACCTATTATCTTGATCAGACAAACGAATAGAGGGATTAAAACAGCCAGAACCACCTCTATTCCTAATTTTAGATTGAAAAATATTCCTATAAAAATCAGTAGCCATATCTTTTAAAACAGAATCATCAGTGACCCAATTATCATTCGAATCTTTGAGACACAAAATCTTTCCTCTACTTTTTTTATTTTTGCCAAAATATGAAAATATTTAGTATTTAAATCACTATGCTTCCTCCAATCAATTCCTGCTTTTTGAGCCCATATTATTCTCCCCTTATCATACAAATCTTTTAATTCCTTTAATAAATCCTTCTCCAAATTCATCAAAAAGATCGAATTTTTAGTGGCTAAAAATCTTTGTATACCACCTATTCTAGCCAAAAGTCTATCTTTTTTATAATTTAGATTTCCAAAAATATTATGATTCCAATTTTTTATCTTACTGTGAAAATTCGACAAACCCAAAACATAATTATCATTAGGTTCCATCCAATTACTAACAAAAAAATTATTAAAATCAGGATGAGAAAGCCAAATTTCTTTACGACGTAGAGGAAAAGGGCCATTAACTCTAGGATTAGTACAATCAATTAAGATGGGGGAATGATCAGAATATGTAAAAGGGAGATGAAAAACCTTAGTATGAGGAAATTGCTCCACCCACGCTGCATTCCCAAGAGCACGATCAAGGCGTTGCCTGATAAGAGTAGTCCCCTCCCTCGCATTACTCCAAGTGAAAGGATTCCCATTATAGCCCATATCAAACATACCAGCCGCATTAGTGAAATTAGTCATATCCCTACATTGTGCATGCCTAAAACCCCGACCTCCCGATTTCTCAGATTGCGAGGTAACCTCATTTAAATCTCCAAACAAGAGCCATGGAGAATCTGGAGGAGGCAGATCAGCTTGCATCTCCCTCCACATTGCATGCCGTTCCTTGGGCGTGGAAGGAGCATGCATACCAGTAACCAAAGCTTCTTTATTGATATTTTTAAAATGGAACAGAGCATGAAAAAAGGAGAAATCCTCTTTGAAATCAGCTACATCCACCACATTCTTCCAAAATAACCAAATACCACCCCTTTTGTCATTAGCTTCGATAGCTTTGAAATCATGAAATCCAAGTTGTAACATCACCTGCCTAGCCCTTAAATCATCCGATTTTGTCTCAAGAAACACGAAAACAGCAGGACGATGAATGTTAACCAAATGACGTGCATGTGGGATAAACTCATCCCTACAAGCCCCTCGCACATTCCACAAAATAAATTTCATCTTCAAATTAGGCAAAGGCCTCTGTAAAGTAACAGAAGGACGATCCGTAGGGCTAGGATTCAGAGGAAGGTAGTACTCCTCCTAATCCTTCCAAAACGCATCCATTCCTATTGGCAATACATCCTCTAACGACAATGGGGTCATTTGGGCTACAATTTCCCTCGGACCCTGCAGAAATCGATAATACCTTATTTGCATTTGCATCCCCACCACTGCATTCTGTGAGATGAATGTTGCGATAAGGCGATTTGCCATGTTTTGTCCTCCGGTTTCTAATTGCAAGTGAAAAACCGGAATTCTTCTTGGAATTTGAAACGGAAATGTTCGATCCCTTTCCTCCGCTAGTAGAATTGACAGAGCCTCCTGCTTCCTTTTCAATGCGTCCAGCAGCCTCACTGCCCCGGTAATCTCCGTCGGAGATCCTGGCCGTCTCTTGATCAGCAAAGTTTTTATCATTGGTGAAGTCGGGAACAACTGAAGAGTGTTCGATTTCGACCCCGATCCCTGCTGCAACTCGTGAACAGGAATCCCCTGAAGAATCAGTTCCTTTCCTCGTGAATTCGAACTCATCTCTTGATCCGGAACTTTGCGTCTTTCAAACGTTTCAATTTTAAACTTAACCTCTAATGATCATGTGCTTTTGTCTTTTTCGATTTGGTATAATCTAAATCTGTGTTTGATATTAAAATGGACTTCAGTTTAGGCCTAAATTCACCTATGGCTCATTGTGTAGTTCAGTATTTGTGTACAATGTATGAGCTAACAAGCCAAATTAATTTATACGGAGTACAACGAAACTTCAATTTTAAGATTTTTTTTTTCACCAAAATGAAAAAGATTTTTTTATTATATATTTACTAAAACATCATTGAGATAAATTCTTTTATAAAAAAACAACATTAAGATATATTTATACAAAGGTCGGTATATGTAATTGTGAACATGAGATATGTCTCTAAGGCTCTGATCCTACACTTAAATAAATTAAGGCTATATTCTCTTTACCTTATTCTTTCAAACCGAAATTATTTTTTCTGATGGAGATATAATATATTTTAACAACTAATTTTTTAGATCGAACATATGTCCAGTGACTTATTGCATGTACACTTGACAATCTTGAACCGAACTCAATGACTAGATCATGACTAGAAATAGACCCAAATACAACTACCCAAAACCTCACATATACTCGACACGAATCAATAATATAGTTGACTAGATCTTGATTCGACACCAAAAGCAATCCAACCCAAGGTTGACCTGATACTCGAACTTGGGCCGATTTGATTTTAATACTGACCCGAACAAACCTTATACCCAAAATGTCCCCAAACTAAAATTATCTTCTACGCAAACTAAGAATGTTTAATTCTGAAATAGGCTCATTATTCATCACCAACCTTAGCCAAGCTCATAAATTGAATTGCAATACTTATTATGGCAATAACAATATAAAAAATTATTGTAGAGAATTTTATCTTACCCTAATGTGGATCGTGTTTTAAGCATGCCGACTATACAAGGCAAGATTAAAGAGTAATAGTCGCCAATAAGTCATTTTTAGGAACTTGTAAACCGTTAAAACCGTCCACAACTGTGAAGGTTACACCCCTACAACCCAAGATAGAGGTTGGTTAACTATGTAGTAGTCAAAAAACCAATACGGGATGTTCAAGAATGGTAGTACGAAGTCAGGTTCTATTTAAAGAAGCCAACTCCGTCCGTACATACAACAACCTTTACTCGATTCAATGATAATCATTCGCGCCTTTATTAATTGATATGCACCCAACAAGATTTATCTATGTTGGTTGGTTATTTATGACGATTAAATCTAGATTGGTGATCATGATAACACGTTTTTGTATTCATTTTTATGTGTTATATTTGCGAGTTTTCATCCTTTTTTTTCCACATATTTGATCATTTAGGGCTATTATTCTTTCTATTTCAATTATTGCTCTTCTTGGGTTCTTTTTCCGTGTTTTGTAGGTTTTTGCTTGGAATTGATAGGTTAAAAGGAGCTAAATAGTGGCGGAACCAAGGGGGGCTGGTGTGGGCCATGGCCTCCCCCTTAGTTCTACTTATCTATTAATTTTTACAAAGAGTTATACTAAGTTTATCATGGTTGAGTTGGTAGTAGAGTAAATAATTTTGTTTTAAGGTCCAAAGATCAAAACTTACTCCTTGCATTATTTTTGGCATTAAATTCGCTTTTTCATATATTTTCAATTTGTTTAACAATACTCTTGGCATAACCCACGGCGGGCCGATTTCAGGGGTGGGGGAAGGGAGGGGGGCGAAATCGAGGGTGGGGGTTTTTGGGAGAGGTGTTTTTGACGGAAAGTTAGATCAGAAAATATAAGTTCAGATCATATCAGACCAGAAAAAATAAGTTAGATCAGAAAATATAAGTTCATATCAGATCAGATCAGAAAAAATAATCCTGACACCCTTTATCGTTTTATGTGCGGTTTTTTATCGCGATATATCTTTAATTTCATAATGTAAAAAATTATGAAAATTACATATTAATAAAGTACACATTATTACGGATCTAACAAGACCTCATTTGATATATACTCCCTCCGTTTTTTATAGGTTACACTTGTGATTTTGCACTATTCACATGTTTTCCTTCACTTAATTTTTTTACTAATATGTAATATATAAATATGGTCATATAATATATTGTTGGATTTGTCATAATGTATACTTTTATAAATTATTTTTTTCATAATTTTTACTAATCTATAATTAGAGATATTAATGGTCAAAGATGTGTCTCGGCAAATGTGTTGGTCAAATTGTAGCCTATAATAAAAAACAGAGGGAGTATTTTTTTTCTATAGATTATCGTATACATAAGGTCAAAGTTTGGTCAAATTAGATAATAAGTTCATATCATATAATACCAGATCAGATCATATTAGACCAGATCATATCAGACCAGATCATATCAGACCAGATCAGATGAGTAAAAATAAGGTGAACCAAACGATACCTAAGGTTTACCCAAGTTCAATTTATAACTAAAATAAGTTTTGATAAGTTCAGATAAGATCAGATAATAAGTTCAGATAAGTTAAAATCAGGTGAATAGAATTGACCATTAGTTGCAACTTTGGGTTAATCTTTGTGAGATATAAAATTTCTAAAGTTACAATTAATATGTAACGGAGAATGTACATATATTACCCATTTACCCATACATAAATACTCTATCTGTTTATAAATATAAAACTTATTTTCCTATGCACGGAATTTTAGGTGTGCAATATAATAATGTGAGTAGACAAAATATATATTATGATAAAAGTAATGAGTAGACCATTAAAATGAAAGTATGTGAGAGAGAGAGTATTGGGAACTATAAGAGAGAAAATGATAAGTTAATGTGAGTGAATTTAAAGTAAGAGGAAATGGAGATGATAGGGGTACACATGGTGTACAATTTTTTTTTGTACACCACTCTTTCTATTGGTTGAAAGAGCATCTTTATCTTCCTAATGAAATACAAGTATTAGATAAAGTTACTGAATAAGAAAAGAGGTCTTATATTAAAAATTGGACAAATATGAAAACGATGTCTTATATTTGTAAACGGAGAGGGTAGATACAATTGAATACTGGTAGAACATTAGTGTCAATTGTAGATACGGAGTACTTTTATCTAAGGGCTAGCTGCACCACTCGTATTTTACTTTTTGACCACCCTAGTAATTTAATAATAATACTATATCCATTTTACATTATAATTGTGCATTAATTGAATTTCAATATCTCACAAAAAAAATACTTAAATGTATGCGTGAAACAAAAATAGCAATAATAATTGAAAAACTTTTAGATGGGACATAAAATTTAGAGCAGTGGTTGAATTTTAAAAGTTATTCTCAACCATTATTTGGTTTTTTTTTTTTTTTTTTTTAACCAAAATCTTATGATAAATTTTTTATCATCATTTCCAATATTATTGAATACCCCTCCCAAAAAACTGAACAGTGAATGATTAAACAAAAGAAACGAGGCATTGCAAATTTAAGTCTTTCATATTTTTATTCCTCGCTTGAATAGTAGAGTAGAATGTTGAACCATTAATTACTTTATATCTCCAAAAAACAAAAAAAAACTCTTTCTGATGTACTCTCTGCAATAGCCTACTAAAATGATACTCGTAATATCTTTTCTGAAATGATAATACTTCGTATCGGAAAAGTGACAAAATGGAGTCATGGGAGGGACAGTAAAGCTGGCACTTGGCAGCATGTTTTTTTTTTTTTTCATTTATTTTTTAATATTGAAGAAGATATGTACGATAGTATTTATAATTCCTTACTCCGTATTACACTATTACTCCATCCTTTTTTTGTAAAAAAAAAAAAAAAAAAAAAAAAAAGACAACGTTTTTTTGACAACACATATAAAAATACTTACTTTTATTTTATTACCAGTTTCATACTCCCTCCATCCCTAAATTACATTTCTTCTTTCTATTTTTGGTATTTCAAAATTACATTCCTCCTTTCTATTTTTGGTAAGTTTTTTTAGTAAATCAACTCTCTTTTTCTGTTTTATATTTAATGCTTTCTCACTCATCCTTACCTAATCTCACTCATAATCCTTGTGCCAAATTACAATGAATATGATTGGTTAAAATTTTTTAATTAGGAACATGTGATTGGTCCTTTTTTTTTGCAAAGGATTGATGACTTGTCATGAGTAATAACTAATCTATCTTTGTACTTCCCATTGCATTATCTAATTATTGTTATTTGTCTTATTCTTCCCTCCTTAATTCCCGTGTAAATTTCCAAAGAGGAATGTAATTTAGGGACGGAGGGAGTATATAAAAATATATAGTAGATGAGAACAGATAAAGTATATTAACGTTAACCAATAAGCTGAGGCATGCAAATTATTTGAGCCTGGAAAAGAAAATTGGAAAATTTAACGACAATGAACCAACCTTTGCTCCATTTTCTCAAAATAGACCAACCTTTAAATCTGCCCAAAATAAACACAAGTTTGTGTTTTTTCTCTCCTAGTAAACCCAAATGACCTGTGACTTGAAGATCCGGTCATTTTTTTAATTTTTCTTTAATTATTTTTTTAAAATGACAAAATAAAATTAAAAAAAAAAAAAAAAAAACTCAAACCATCCTCACCCACTGTCAGCCCCTCCTCCCTCCCTCCCCCTGCCGCCGGCCAGCGGCCAACTCACTTCCCGGTATCGGTTGATTCAATTCAAACTAAATTTAAACAAAAGTAACCTTGAGCTAGCACATACTAAAATAAATAAATTCAATTCAATATTTTGTAAAATTCAGGAAAAAGGAAGAGGATTATATAGAGACAACATCATTAACCCATAAACCCTGCGTGATACGATAAGGAGGTTTGGAGTTAGAATTGGAAGATTGGAAAAGCAGAGCAGCGTAGCAACAGTAGCAGCAAGCAGGGCACCACCACATCAAATGGTTGCGGCATAGGAAGCACCAGAAAAATGCGCAGGATTGCGCTTTCTTCTTCAATCTTCTTTTTAATCAGTCGTTTTTCTCTCATTGTTGATGTTGTGGTTTCCTCCATTGTTGTATTTTTCTCTCTCCTATTGCTCTTGTGGTTTTCTCGCTTTGGGTGGTGCCGGGGGCAGCGGAAATGGGGAAAGGGGAAAGGGAAAGGCTAGGCTGCCATGGGTGGGGGAAAGGGAGAGGCGGTGAGGTTGACGGCGTCGTGGGAATGGGTTGGGAGTCAGCCGTCGGCTGTCGGTAGGGAGGGGATTGCTGGTAGGGAGAGGGGGCTGGCATTGATGGGAAGGGAGGGTGTTTTTCTTTTTTTTTTTTTTAATTAACAGATTTTTAAAATAAAAAAATTCAACTAATGAGAACATGACATGTGGATTGTAACCTAGTATAACAGGTCAAGTGACCTGCTCAGTTCACTATGGGAGAAAAAACACAAACTTGTGTTTATTTTGGGCAGATTTAAAGGTTGGTCTATTTTGGAAGAATTGAGCAAAGGTTTGTTTGTTGTTGTTAAATTTTCTAAGAAAATTTGAGCTTTATGATTCAAACTGCAGAAAATATGCGAAAGGTTTTTTTTTTTTTAAATCAACAAAGAAAGTGACATTTCATTGAAAAGGATAGATAGTTGACCAATAGTCACCTTATTTTTCTTTATAATATTACTGTATATATGTATATACTACCTCCGCTTCATGTTACTCGCAACAAAGGACATGTTTGCGGAGGCCGAGGCAAAAGATTGAAAGTATGATTATGGAAAAATAAGGGTATATGTTTAACTCTTAATCCAACCAAAAAAAAGGAAAAATAAATTCAACTTTAATTAAAATAAATACCCACCACCACCCACACCACCAAGCACGACCGAAACCAACCACCACCACCACCTAACATCACCGAAACCACCCACCACCACCACCACCCAGCATCACCAAAACCACCCACCACCACTGAACCAGCACCACCGACGCACCCAACACCACCCACCGACCTGTCGACCACCCAGAATCGAACCCAGCACACCACCCAACACAACCACCCAGCACTACCACCCAACACCGACGCTTCCAACACCACCCACGAACCCTCCAATCAAAACCCCAAATCACTGTACCCCGCAGCAAACCCCAATCCAACCCACGATGCCCAGAAAACGCAAAACTAGCAATTGAACCCAAATCTGAAATCAAACCCACAAATCGAAACACACGACGCCGACTCACCGACGACCTAGCAACCACGATCAAACCTTTGACAAACCCATAAACCCTTCTCCATCATCAATTGAAGCTTGAATTGGTGAAATTTAACCATCAAAACTTTTCAAAACTCTAGATCTATAGTTTTGATGGTTAAATTTGACAAAAGAACCTTCAAATTTAGATAATGAGGAAAAAAAGCAAAGAAAGAGAGAGAAAATGTGGCGGCGATGTTGGTGGTGGTTTCCATTAAAGATGGTGTGGTGGTGGTGGTGGTCGGTGGTAGTGGCGGTGGTGATGGTGGTGGTTGCTATTGAAGGTGGTGGATTATGAAGGAAGAGAGAGAAAACTTATGGAGGAAGATGTGAATATAGATGGAGGAGGTGAATGAATTAAAATGGATGTGGTGGTAAGGTAAAATTAATTAACCTTAGGGATTAATGTAATAAGAATTGATTTATAAGTTAATTAAGATGTTTTAAAAAAAAGTAAGGGTAAAATTGTCATTTTATAGCCAAAAACTTACTAAAAAAAGGAAAAAAAAAACTTGTTGCGAGTAATGTGAAGCACCCATTAAAGGAAACTGTTGCAAGTAATCCGAAGCGGAGGTAGTATATAATATCTTCATATAAATATAAACTTAGGTTTCCATACATTTCAATTTTAAACTTAACCTCTGATTGATCATGTGTTTTTGTCTTTTTCAATTTGGAATAATCCAAAACTTATTTACACCAAAAAATACTTATTAAATTGGACTTCCATTTAGGCCTAAATTCACCTATGGTTCATTGGGTACAATATATGAGCTAAAAAGCCAAATTAATTTATACGGAGTACAATGAAACTTCAACATTAAGAATTTTTTTTATTTGCACCAAAAAAAAAAAAAGAATTTTTTTACTAAAACAACATTAATATATATTCTTTATAAGAAACACAATAAAATATATTTATATACAAAGGTCAGTGTATGTAATTGTGTGTACATGAGATATGTCTCTAAGGCTCTAATCCTACCCTTAAATACATTAAGGCCTGTTCTGATCAGCTTATTTTCAGTTCAGTTCAGTTCAGTTCAGCTCTAATAAGTTCAGTTCAAATAATAATAACAACAACAACAACAACAACAACAACAACAACAACAACAATAGTTGTACTACTACTACTATACTAATAATAATAATAATAATAAGAACAACAACAACAACAACAACAACAACAACAACAACAACAACAACAACACCAATAATAATGATAATATAACAACAACAACAACAACAACAACAACAACAACAACAACAACAACAACAACAACAACAACAACAACAACAACAACAACAATAATAATAATAAGTTCAGTTCAGTTCAGCTCCAATAAGTTCAGTTCAGTTCAGCTCCAATAAGTTCAATTCAGTTCAGTTCAGTTCAGCTCCAATAAGTTCAGTTCAGTTCAGTTCAGTTCAGCTCGATTCAGTGAATGAGAACAGGTCCTAAGGCTATATTCTCTTTAACTTATTTTTGTCAAATTGAAACTACTCCCTCCGTTTTTATTTAAGTGCCCCACTTCTCTTAAACGACCGTTTTTTTTTATTAAGTGTCCCATCCCAATTTTAGAAACCACACTAACATTTTATATTATGCCCGCCCGCACGGGGCACTTAGTAAAAAACGAAGGGAGTATTTTGTTGGTCGAGATTTAATATATTTTAACAACTAATTTTTTAGATCGAACATATGTCCGGTGACCTATTGCATGTACACCTGACAATCTTGATCCGAACTCAATGACTCGATTCATGATTAGAAATCGACCCATATACAACTAACCAAAACATGACATATACCCGACCCAACTCAAAAATATAGTTGATCTGATCTTGATTCGACACCAAAAGTGATCTAACCCAAGGCTGACCCGATACCTGAACTTGGGCCGATCTGATTTTAATCCTGACCCAAATAAACCTTATACCCAAAATGTCCCAAACTAAAATTATCTTCTGCGCAAACTAAAAATATAATGTTTAATGCCGAACTAGACTCAAAGTATCATCACCAACCTTAGCCAAGCTCATAAATCGATTTGACAATACTTATTATAGCAATAACAAAATAAAAAAAAATTATCAATTTGAGTTTGATCCACAATCTTGACTCTCAACACTAGAATGGAACAACCCGAACTTAACACGACCTAGTTTTGTCCAAAATTGACCAGTTCTGAACATGCTCGACCTGAAATTGACCTAACTTGATACCCAACTTGAAACAAGAAATGACCCAACTAAGCGTATCTAACTCGAATGTTAGCTGATGACCCAAAATTGACTAGTATCGAATGACTCGTATGCCAATTTTAGTTGCATATGACGGGTTTGGTAATATTAGGTTCGATAAAAGTAAATACCCTAGAGTTAAGAGTTGAGATCAAGGCCGGTTATCAGTTGTACAAACAGCCCAATCGCAATGGGCCTTACAACTTAAGTTAATGGACCAAAAATCTGACAATTATAAATCTATAATCAACTAATGTATAAAAATAGTACGGAGTATTAGTGACACTAGATAATTGAATCCCTACTTGGCAAGAGGTCTTTAGATGTTGATTGACGTGCTTGGATTCAAATCTTGCTGTTGCCCATTTTGTGTTAATTTGTTATTTGTGGATGAAAGCTTGGATGAAGCGAGCTTTATAATAATCTAATATATATAAATAAAGTAGGCATTTTTGGAGAGCATTGGGAGCGCCACATAAGAAAAAGTATATTTTCGACCAATTAAAAATTAGATTTCTATTTTATTTTAGAATTAAAAAAATCACTCGCCACCTAAACAAAAGTGACGAATGAAATTTTAAATTTTTGCCACGTAGGTAAAAATGACGAATAGTAATTTATTAGGATCTTAATTATTTAAGAACACTAAATTTTATCATTTATATTTGTTACAAAACTAAAAATTATCTTTAGATATTAGGATTTATATTATTTAAAAAACTAAAAATTATATTTTGATATTTTAAAAATATAAATTATCATTTGATGTTAATAGTTTTATGTAAATATCTGATAATATGATATTTTCATACAAAATTTTTAAAACTTATAATGCAAGAAAACAATTAAGATATCACCAAAAAAATATTTATATACAAAATGTATATAAAAATTCGTGCATCGCACGCCACATAAGCATAAGTAATATTTTGACCAATGAAAAATTAGATTTATATATTAATTTAGAATTTAAATTTTTAGTCGCCATTTAAGAAAAAATTAACAAATGAAATTTGAGAATCGAAAACAAAAAATAGTAATTTAAGATTTAAATAATGAAAAAAACAAAAATTATCTATTATATTATATTTTACATTAGAATTTATATTATTTTAACAAATAATTAGAAATCAAAAAATACATTTTGATTTAATGATTTTATCTAACTATCGATGAATGAGATAATATTTATTTCAATTTATAAATTCAAGTTCTATATACGTAAAATTTGAATAAGAATAATTTAAAACTTAACAAAATATTTTATCTTAAATTAATGTTGAAATAATAGAATAGAAAATAAAAAACAAAAAAATTAAGAAATTACAAAAAAAAACAAAATATACAAAAAAGAAATATTTTAAAACCGTGCATCGCACGGGGTTACATCTAGTTCTATTTATGTGAAAATGTGGTAGAAACTAGAAAGGGGTTTTTTGAAAAAACAAACAAACAAATCTAATATATATATATATATATATATATATATATATATATATATATATATATATATATATATATATATATATATATATATATATATATATATATATATATATATATATATATATATATATATATATATATAAAGGGGAGTTTTTTCCCGAGTTTTTAGAGAGACACGTAAGATTTAATTTTCTCAGCGCGCCATGTAGGATTATAAATCTTAGTATTAGCCAATTAAATAAGAGATTATTAATTTTTTTTAGAATTAAATACTTCAAATGCCACGTAAGCAAAATTGGCGAATGAGATTTTTACATTTTAATTATCTTTTAACATTAGGAATTTTATCTAAATATATAATAAATTTTAGCCCATAAATACAAAAAAAAAAAAAAAAAAAAAAAAAAAAAAAAAAAAAAAAAAAAAAATCAAACAAATCGTGCATCGCACGGGCTTCATCTAGTAATGGTATAAAAAGGGGTCAGGGTAAAGGATGGCCTGGAAAGTGACAATTCATTGATAAAGATTAAAGATAGATGGTTGCCCAAGATAGCAAGTATAACATCTTCATAAACCATAAACTTGAGTTTTCACGCATTTCAACTTAACTTTAATTGATCATGTGTTTTTGATTTGGAATATCCAAAACTAAATGTTTGGGCTTTGGGGTACTAAAATGGTTCATTGTGTACAATATATGAGCCAACAATCCCTATTAATTTATACAATGAAACTTTGACAAAAAAATATTTTTATACAAAAGCTAGGTATGTATTTGTTTAGAAATTTTTATATATATCCAGTTTCCATCCAGGTATAAGGTGAATCCAATGTTAAAGATACTACACAAAACTAGTATCAAAAATCAAATAATATATATCTGGTGTATAAAACAGATTAAATGAACATTACACATACCTTTATACTTGATTCAAAATATAATTTTTATAACCCGAGCCCAACAAATTGCGTTGTGTCCTTAAGACAATTTTGCTCCCTCTACGATACCCAAGGTTATTAAGCAATTGTCTCCCAGGATAGAATGGGTTTCGTTTCTTATAAAATGGTATTGTAATTATAAGAAACCAGCGAACAAACTAGATTAGAGTAACCGCAACTATATGCATGTATATCTTGAGAGAGTAAATAAAACTTATATTCTGTATTAATAAATGAGAACAACCAACAACTATTTATAGACAAAGAAACATGGATGAAAAGACGCAAGTAATGAAAAGATACAATTATCCATCATAATTAATGAATAGTAAATAATGAAATAATGCAATTATCCATATTAACAATTACCAATGAAGAGTTACAATTATCCAAACATACAATTTGTCATACAACACTATTCTTCATAATTCTTCATTAATACTAATTAAAATATTTACAACATAAATATCCAACAATCCCCCACATTAATGAAGAATTTCTCATTCACAAACAATTGAAATCTAACAATCATCCCCCACATTAATGAGAAAGACTCATAATGAAACATCAAGGTATTTTATGCAATTTGCGGTTACTCAACGAAAAATATGTGCATTGGGAATAGTAGTCAAAGACTTTGAACCACCCCTAGTGAAGTCCATCGAGCTTACTCAGTTGATCAGTAGTATTTTTCAACTTTGAACAGCCAACTCTGAAATGTAAGCTAAGACAATAGAAATCACACAAATATTTCTCTAAAACAGTTTGTTCTCATGTTCGTGACCGTTTTGGCCATGGACACTCCTGGTTCTGCAAGTGTGTTAGAGAATTCGACCTCTAAATTCTCATAGAGGCGGCCCGTCCTCACACTCACATAGGTGACTTCTATACCTTCCAATAGAAATCATTAAAAATCTAAGCTTAATATTAAGCTTAAACTTAACCTTTCATGTATAAGCACCATTGTCACATATAGGAATGGATTAGAGTTTTGTACTCTATTGTGCTTTTACAGTTATCATAACTTGGTTGTCCCTTTGAACCTAGATCTTGGGATCTCCATTCAACTAGGTTGGGTAGCCGCTATAATAACTAATTGATAGGTCTTAACCCCATTCCCTTTGATGACTTATCCACTAGCTCTCTAGTTAAGCCTTTTGTTAACGGATCCGCAATATTATCCTTTGACCTTACAAAGTCCAACGTGATAATTCCACTAGAGAGTAGTTGTCTAATGGTATCATGTCTACGACGTATATGTCTAGACTTTCCATTATACATGACATTCCTTGCCCTTCCAATAGCTGCTTGACTATCACAATGTATGAAAATAGCAGGCATAGGTTTTGGCCAATTAGGAATATCTTCTAGAAAATTTCGAAGCCACTCAGCTTCTTCACCAGCTTTATCTAAAGCAATAAATTCAGACTCCATGGTAGATCGAGCAATACAAGTTTGCTTAGATGACTTCCAAGATACTGCCCCTCCACCTAGTGTAAATAAATATCCACTGGTAGATTTCGTATCCTTGGAGCCAGTTATCCAATTTGCATCACTATAACCTTCAAGTACAGCAGGATATTTAGTGTAATGCAAGCCAAAATTTTGAGTTTGCTTTAGATAACCCAATACACGTTTTAGCGCTTTCCAGTGATCTCCATTTGGATTACTCGTAAAACGGCTTAATTTGCTAACAGCAAAAGCTATATCAGGCCTAGTACAATTCATGATGTACATTAAACTGCCTAAAATACGAGCAAATTCTTTCTGAGATACACTTTGGCCGTTGTTCTTGGCAAGGTGTAAATTAATATCTATGGGTGTTCTCATGGGATTTATGCCAAAATCCTTAAACTTGCTCAAAACTTTTTCAATGTAATGAGATTGAGAAAGAGCTAAACCATCAGATGTCCTATGAATTTTAATCCCTAAAATCACATCTGCAACACCCATATCTTTCATTTCAAATCTATTATTTAACATGCACTTAGTGACATTAATATGATTAATATCACTACCTATTATAAGCATGTCATCAACATACAAGCACACAATAACATATCCATTATGAGTGGTCTTAATATAAACACATTTATCACACTCATTGATTTTAAATCCATTTGACAACATTACATCATCAAACTTTTTATGCCATTGTTTCGGTGCTTGTTTTAAACCATAAAGAGATTTAACAAGTCGACAAACTTTATTTTCTTGTCCGGCAACAACAAACCCTTCCGGTTGTTGAATATAAATCTCTTCTTCTAGATCGCCATTTAAAAATGCTGTTTTAACATCCATTTGATGTATTTCAAGGCCATTTAATGCTGCAAAAGCAATTAACATTCTAATGGATGTTATTCGGGTAACCGAAGAATATGTATCGAAATAATCAAGTCCCTCTCGTTGGTTATTACCCCTTACAACCAGTCTTGCCTTGTATTTGTCAATAGATCCATCAACTTTTCTCTTTTTCGTAAAAATCCATTTACAACTCAAGGGCTTAACACCAGATGGCAAATTTGTTAATTCCCAAGTATTATTATGCATTATGGATTCAATTTCACTATTGACAGCTTCTTTCCAATGAAAGGATTCTGGAGACGACATAGCCTCTTTAAAAGTTTTTGGCTCATCTTCTAACATGAAAGTTAGAAAATCTGGACCAAATGACGTAGAAGTCCTTTGTCGTTTACTACGTCTAGGCTCCTCTATTTCGAGACTCTTTATATCTCGAGGTCTTTTATTTTTCCTATTTGACCCATCTTTATGACTATTGTCACCCTTTTCAGATTTAAATATCTTCAAAGAACACAGCGTCCCTTGACTCAATAATTGTATTGACATGTATATCTTCTATTTCTGATTTGTATACCAAAAACCGATATGCACTACTATTCAGTGCATATCCAATAAAAACACAATCTATAGTTTTCGGTCCTAATTTCACCTTTTTAGGCTTAGGAACTGAAACTTTAGCTAAACACCCCCACACTCGAAAATATTTCAAGGATGGCTTCTTTCCTTTCCATAATTCATAGGGTGTTTTTTGTGTCTTTTTATGAGGCACTCTATTAAGTATATAATTAGCAGTTAGAATAGCCTCACCCCACAAATTTTTTTGGTAAACCAGAACTATTGGACATAGCACTCATCATTTCTTTTAATGTCCTATTTTTTCTTTCCGCTACTCCATTAGACTGCGGTGCATAAGGAGCAGTGGTTTGGTGTATAATACCAAATTCTGAACAAATTTCCTCAAAAGGAAATTCATACTCACCACCCCTATCACTTCTGATTATTTTAATCTTCTTACCCAATTGATTTTCAACTTCATTTTTGTAGTTTTTGAAGGCACCGATAGCCTCATCTTTACTACTCAAAAGATAGACATAACAATATCTACTGCAATCATCTATGAAGGTTACAAAATAATTTTTACCTCCCCTAGATGGCAGTGATTTCATGTCACATAAATCAGTATGTATTAAATCTAAAGGTTCGGTATTCCTTCCATCAATTGAATGAAACGGTTGTCTAGTAAATTTAGATTCAACACACACTTGACATTTCCTTTTTGAACAATCAAAATATGGTAATATTTCCATGCTAATTAATTTCCGTAAGGAATTATAATTAACATGGCCTAATCTTGAGTGCCATAAATAAGAAGACTCAAGCAAATAAACAGAAGTAGCAGTCTTATTAACATTGTCATCTTTAGTTACAATAGTCATTACATTTAATTTAAATAAGCCATCACTAAGATAGCCTTTGCCTACATACATATCATTCTTAGAAAGTACAAACTTATCAGATACAAAGACCAATTTAAAACCATTCCTACTAAGTAATGATCCAGACACTAAATTCTTGCGAAGGTCAGGCACATGGAGCACATTATTTAGCGTCACCATCTTGCCAGAAGTCATCTTTAGTGCTATTTTTCCAACTCCTTCAACTATAGAAGTTGAAGAATTTCCCATGTACAATTTTTCTCCTTCCGATGCAGGGGTATAGGATGAGAACATTGACTTGTTTGCACAAACATGACGGGTTGCACCTGTATCAATCCACCATTCTTTTGGATTCCCTACCATGTTGCACTCCGATATCACTGCTGAAAGATGTACATCATCAAGTTCTTCAGAGATCTTATCAACCTCCACAAAACTAGCTTGGGCATTCTTCTTTTTCTTATTGGGATTCCTGCAATCTTTGGCCTTGTGACCAAGTACCACACCCATAACATTTACCCTTAAACTTCTTTTTGTGGCTTTGGTTGGAGTCATCATTAGTACGCTTTCTTTTCTTGGTTTTTGAAGAACCTTCAACCACATTGGCCTTGGAAGACATGATAGTGTTGCCACCGGCTTTTCGATTATCCTCTTCGATTCTTAACCGAATAATAAGATCTTCAAGTGACATGTCCTTTCTCTTATGTTTAAGATAATTCTTAAAATCTTTCCAAGACGGTGGCAATTTTTCTATACAAGTAGCCACTTGGAAAGACTCACTCAAAGTCATATTTTCAGCATGTATTTCATGGATAATTAATTGGAGTTCTTGGATTTGACTCATTACAGTCTTACTATCCACCATCTTGAACTCCAAAAATTTTCCAACAATGAATTTCTTTGAACCGGCATCTTCTATCTTGTACTTATGGTCTAGACTTTCCCACAATTCTTTTGCCGTTTTAATCGGACTATACACATTATAAAGTGTGTTGTCAAGACCATTAAGTACATAATTCCGACACAAAAAGTCGGAATGCTTCCAAGCATCTATGGCGGCGACCTTATCTTTGTCGGCCTCTCCATCCTTCAACTTAGGGGCTTCCTCTGTGAGGAACCTCGCCAAGTTCAATGTAGTCAAATAAAACAACATTTTTTGTTGCCATCTCTTAAAATCAGTTCCATTGAACTTTTCTGGCTTTTCCCCATGGTTGACACTAGGCAAAGGAGTAACCAAATTGGTGTTTGTAGCCATTTCTATCACAAAAATAGAAAATATGATTAAATAAATAATCACATGCACCACACTAGATAAGAGTTAATTAATTAAAAAATATATAAATAAACTCCACCTAACCAAGAATTTAGATTGTAGTATTTTACGCAACATCAACGACCGACAATAATAAAACAACAAAAGAAAAAATTAAATAAACATAAAAACTTTACTTCTTAATAATTTAATACATGCAAATCCCAAACAAGTTGCATGAATAATAATCGGAACAAAGTTTAGAACTTTACTTCTAAACTCTCATGGCACTTTAATACGAAATGCAAAAGAACAAAAAAAAAGTAAAATGTCTTAAGATTGTTAAAGATACTACACAAAACTAGTATCAAAAATCAAATAATATATATCTAGTGTATAAAACAGATTAAATGAACATTACACATACCTTTATACTTGATTCAAAATATAATTTTTATAACCCGAGCCCAACAAATTGCGTTGTGTCCTTAAGACAATTTTGCTCCCTCTACGATACCCAAGGTTATTAAGCAATTGTCTCCCAGGATAGAACGGGTTTCTTTTCTTATAAAATGGTATTGTAATTATAAGAAACCAGCGAACAAACTAGATTAGAGTAACCGCAACTATATGCATGTATATCTTGAGAGAGTAAATAAAACTTATATTCTGTATTAATAAATGAGAACAACCAACAACTATTTATAGACAAAGAAACATGGATGAAAAGACGCAAGTAATGAAAAGATACAATTATCCATCATAATTAATGAATAGTAAATAATGAAATAATGCAATTATCCATATTAACAATTACCAATGAAGAGTTACAATTATCCAAACATACAATTTGTCATACAACACTATTCTTCATAATTCTTCATTAATACTAATTAAAATATTTACAACATAAATATCCAACATCCAAATGTAATTTTCCTTATTTTATATGGAGTAGTATTTTTTGGTTTAAAATCTAAAATGTGAAAAATTTATACTACATGAGCAAAATAAAAAACACCTTTGGTTGCACTTATCTCTAATGCATCTAGATATATATATACTAAAAGCGAACCTATAATAACTATACTAAAAGCGAACCTATAATAACTATTGGCACAATGTCATTACTTCTTTTCCCGCCAATTTCATTGATTCCTAAATTATTATTATATTATATTTCATTATATAGTTATTTCCATATTTAATTATTAAACTTTATTATATTCTTATAAATTATTATTATTATAATATATTATTTATGTATACATAGTAAATATATATACATAGTAAAAATGTCAAAATACTCTATTATTGTATATATTTTGGTTCTATTCTGTATTACAAAGTACGTACTCATATTCTTTGATAGTTATTAATTAATAATTATTATTCTTTACCTTTCTTTCATATCTCCATTCAACTATCAAAAATACTCCAATATTCATCAGTTCTTTTGGTTATATCAATAGAGATGATTAAAAGCGTCATTTTTGAGATTATATGAGGTCATAAAAGATAGAGTTGCAAACTTGCAATTCCTTATCAGTTTAATCAACTTAGCTTCACGTACATTAGACACCTACATATTAAGAAATAATAAATAAATAATTTTGTTTTTTTTTTTCTTGCAACAAAATTTCCACTATCTAATTGTACTTTCAAACTCAATACATACAATCAAATATTGAGACAGCGAACCTGTATTCTTATATATTATTATTATTATTATAATATATTATTTATGTGTACATAGTAAATATATACATAGTAAATATATCAACCATATCGTTCACTAAACAGAAATAATGTGAAAAGGTAGTATGAAATTTTTTCAAACTTCCAATATTATTTTTTTACTCCACGATACTATCTAAATATAATTGCAATTTTCAATATCAATTTTGCATGATTGAGGAGAGATATGAGTAAAAAGTGTTAAAAGGTAGTATTTCAAACTTCCAAGATTATTTTTATACTACACAATACTATCTAAATATAGTTGCAAATTTCCATTAAATATCAATTTTATGCATGATAGAGGAGAGATACGAGTAACAAATGTTAAAAGGTAGTATATAATCTTTTCACACTTCCAAGATTATTATTATACTCCACAATATTATCTAAATATAGTTCCAATTTTCCATAAAATATCAATTTTATGCATGATTGACAATGGATACAAGTAAAAAATTTTAATTTTACATATTAACATAAGATCTATTCCCTATATATAAACCATATATAATCATTGATCACGATTGATTTAGGTTTTAAATCATCATCATCATCATCATCATTATTATTATTATTATTATTATTATTATTATTATAAAAAAAAAAAAAAAAACCTACAAAGTCAATCAATTTACAAGAAATTAGTGGGAAGCCGAGATACAATCTGGGCCCCCACCCCTCTAGCTATAGCGAACCCGATCCTGCTGAAGATGTGAGCAGTTGCACGAGCACCAATATCCTGAGTCTTAGCGAACGCCTGAACCCGCTTCAGCAACGCAATAGCATCCTTCTCCAATTCCCCCAACGAAGAAAAGGAGAAAGGAAGAAAATCGTAGCCAATAGCCCTACAACGCGCCTCATACTTGTCCCGCTTCCGCTGAGCCGCCGTAGACACAACACGACCAGGAACAAAGTCACACAACCCCGATAGTGTTAAAGGTGAAGATCCCGTCAAGTCAACACATACATCAAGGCCTCTATCCCAAGAATAAAGCAACACATCTGCTGGTCGAAGAGCCCCGTCATTCCCTCCAATTAACCCAACATTAACCTCCTTTCGAGCAGAAATCCCAGACCGAAAACAAATATCAACAAGAGTGTCACGAACAACGTTGTGCCGATGCTTAATACCCACCATCCCAGCACAAGACACTGCATGATCCCCATAAATATCCCCATCAAAAACTCTTGAGCAAGCAGAACACGGTGTTGAAATGGAGAACAAAGGAACACCCAACCTGTAGCAAAGAACACTGCGGTAAGACTTACCATTCATAGTTTGACCCAGACCCGATATCGGAACCGCCCGCAACCAGGCCGAAGAGTGATCCCCCTGTTGGGACTTCCATAAGGCAACCTGACGCGCAGATAAGGAGAAAGTGGAATCCGCTGATGCAGTGACCTTCGTGAAATATATATCTGCCAATTTTTTCATGAGTCTGGGGGCAGCGATCTCACTAGGGTTACTCATAAGGTCAGACTCCACAGTCCTGTTAAAAAGACTAAGAGCACCATCGAAGGCCGGACCCGGACCAACAATACCAGAATTGCTAAGAAGCATAGCCTGAAGACCAGAAGACTGTAGACGTGACGCAAGGAAAGCATAGTGCCGAACATCACCCGCCGAATATACACCCAAACCACCATAAGCAAAAGGTAAGGTGGCAAGTCGCCATTGCCAATCACCAAAACCAGGCCCCGAAGCAGTTACAATGCGCTCCAAAGAAGCCCGAAGGGCCACACATCCCTTTTTACCAAGCAGTTATTATTATTATTATTATTATTATTATTATTATTATTATTATTATTATTATTATTATTATTATTATTATTATTATTATTATTATTATTATTATTATTATTATTATTATTATATTGTTTAACCATAATTTTCATTCATTCATGGCTGAAAATTTAGTATTCATCAAGGATATAAGTCCTACTACTGAGAATGTAACCTTGCGAGTTAGAGTCATCCGTTTATTGCACTATCATTCTCCAATCTCGCTGATATCTATTCTATTGAGATGGTGTTATTGGATGAAAAAGTATTTTTGTTTTATTATTAAAAAAAAATTAACATACAATTGACCAACTTTATTTCTGCATGTACGTACTATAATTTGTTATTACATTAATTTATAACTTTTAATCTTTTTATGTGCTAGGGTGACAAAATACATGCTATAATTAAAGCATCTATTGTCAACGTTCCAACATTAATTAACGAAGGCAAGATATATAAGATATAAATTTTTCTGTTGGAAAAAGTAGTGGGGAATACAAGCCTACAAATCATGCATACAAGATAAATTTTCAACGTTTTACTAGCGTATTGCCTTTGCTAGAGCGAACATAAATGCATATGGTTTCGAATTGGTGCCCTTTGATGCAATTCTTTCAAATAATCTAGATAGCAACTGTTTAGTGGGTAATAACATTGGTCACAAAGTATTTATTCCTCGCCTGTTGTTAACTCCATCGGACACAAAGTTACCTTTCAAACTTCAACGAAGACAATATCCATTGGTTGTTTGTTTTTCCATGACAATAAATAAAAGTCAAGGACAATCTCTTTCACATGTGGGTGTATATCTTCCAAGGCCAGTTTTTACTCATGGTCAACTATATGTTGCAATATCAAGGGTTACAAAAAAAAAGTGGGCAGAAAATGTTAATATATGATAAGGAAGGTAAGACATATAATACTACTCAAAATGTAGTAGATAAAGAAGTGTTTCAAAATGTGACATGAGGTAATTTTTTTTTTAATTAATATTCTTTGGTTTCATTTCATTAATCATACTTCCAATAACATCACATGTATTTATTTGCCTTTATATTTTCTGTTTTTTTTTTGTTTTTTTTATGCGCTGAAATGGGCAAGATCGAAAGTTCACCGACGAATTGTTTTGTACACTGACTCACTAGCTATTATTCACTTAATACAGCAACCAAGAAGAAGGGAGATACGAATGCTATGGACAATTCAGGAGTTGCTACAGGAAGGAAATCTTTTTTGCACATGCCTTATTTGGAAAGTTACCCGGGAACAGGTTGCAGAAGCACACGTTATTGCTAATAGGTGTAGGGTAGGCTTAATTAGTTTCTCGCACTAGCTTTCTGTTTAGTTTGTTGTTGTCAAAGATATATATATATATATTTTCTGTTTTGGTTTTGTTTTGCAGACACGTAACAAAAGGAGGCCTACTAGATTGAATGATAGATAGAATGACAGAGAAAGTGATGAGTAGATTGAATAAATGAATGATGAATAATGTAGGGTCATTGGCTTAATTTTCATCTCAACATTTTTTTCCTGAGGGAATTATCACTCATTTCCTTACTATGTTGATTAGATGCTATCGTTTAATTTTTTCTATGTTAAGTGCTATTATACCCTCTTTAGGGACCTGGCCATCTTACTGCTCAATAGTAATAAAAAAATATTTAAGATAATGCATATATTCCACAATAGACAATATTATATAATATGTGTGTTATACGATAAGTAACAATTAAAAGTCTTATATAATGATAAAAAATTTAAGAAATGGTTAGATTTAGGTCCATGAAAATTATTATTCACTTATAAAACATTATTGTCTAAATTATTTTGTCCTTATAAATAAAATATATGTACCCACCACGACTTTATATATGGATCTGAAATTTTAACCACAGAAATGTTGGATGGTGTTTAAAAAAAATTCAATATAAAAGAACAATCTTGAGACGATATCTTTAGACTCATTAGTTTATATATGTATTAATGTATATAATTATAAAAAATGGCTAAACATTTACTAATTTAGCTTCCAATTCTCCGTTAAAAAAAAGGTAACAATACCGATTATAAAACGATCGTCTTATATTATGACCATTATTAATCATAATAATAATTCAATTTGTGTACATTAGATTCGCCTCTGACTCCACACATATATTAATGCTATATCTCTTCACCTTATTTTGGATGAAGCAAGAGGAGATTTTTTCTTTTTTAACAACTTTATTTAGATCAATAAGGTGATGATACGTGTCCGATGACCTGTTAAATGTAAACCTGACAATCCTTACCCAACTCGATTACTCGACCAATGACCCGAAATTGACCCAAATAAAATGACATGAAATTGGCTATAAACTCGAAATATGCTCGGCCCGACCCACTAATAGATTTGATCTGATCTTGACTCTAGATTCTTTGACCTGATCCAAAATTGATCTGATACTCGTAGTTGACTAGATCTGATTTTAACCCGAAATTCTTGACCCGAACAATCCCGTCCCAAATCAAAATTACCTTATACCCAAACTAGAGAATTCAACGTGTGTCCACGTGAACATGAAAAGACAAATCATTCCTTATGCATAGAATTGTTTTAACAAATATAATGAGAATATTACACAATTAACTAAATTAAATCGATAAATTTTAAGCATTTCCATAATATTGTTCTAAACAAACCAAGATACTAGTCAAGATCATTTTATTCAGGGCTCGAAATTATGGCACAACTATAAAAACATCAATATTTTTTTTTTGTCCGAGAGTGAGGTACAGCTCAAGTGGTTAGAGCCCCCTCCCAATTTAAGGAGATCCTGGGATCGATCCTCATTCCTGCGGCGAACCTGCTCATGAAAACCATTGACCTTTCCATCGTGAATATTGTACTATTTCATCTTTCTTTTAAAAAAAAAATACCCCCGTCCCTTATCTAAATGCCTATTTCAATTATTTAGTACACACATAAATTAGAAAAATAGGCTCGTAGATAAGGGACAAAGGGAGTATAATCATTACTCCGTATCTCTCACTCAAATGGTCCAAACTCAAAGGCTCAAAGCCTCAATAATATCTTGATACTGCCAAACAGCCAAAGGGTCACTGATCTGACCACGAAACATTGATTCTTGCTTAAGTGTTGTTCAACAAACATAAATTATTCATTAAGGGCTTGTTCGGCATCGTTTTTTGTTTTCAGTTTTCTGTTTTTTTCAAAACAAAAAACCAAAAACAGGAAACAAGAAAAAAGTGTTTCCACTTTTCTGTTGTCCGTTTTCAAAATCTTTATGATTTTAATAGTTTGGCCAAATTTTAATTCATTATATGACATAAATCATATAATTTTGAAAAACAAAAAATCAAAAAACTGAAAACCACAGTGATACCGAACGAGCCCTAAGAAATTGTTTTTTAGTTTTATTAATCTCACGTCTACCCTAGTTTCATTTATTTTATTTAAAAATTATATAAATGAATAAATAAATAAAACGAGCGATCTTACTTACTAAAATTTGAGAAATTCTACGTGGTAACCCCGAGTTTTGTAAAATTCTATATGGAAGACGATGTTTTTTTCAATTCTCTATAGTGGCCCTATACTTTTACATAATACACATAGTGGCCTTTTTTTTTTTTAAGTTTATGGTTAATCTTTTTATGATTTTGGTTAACAATAATTAACTATAGTTAAAAAAAAATTAATAATAATTAAAAATTAATAATGAAAAAAAATAAAACAATAGCCACTCAGGCCAACCACCGGCTGTCTGGCAGCCCCAAACCCCTGCGCCGGCACGACCAGTCCAGACCCTTCCCTCGGCGCCGGTACCGGCGCACCTAGCCACCCCATTACCGCCTACCTCTAGCCAACGTAACCCACCTATTCCACCACGTAACCCTCTCCTCTCCCCTTTCGAAAACCCCCTAAAACTACCTAAAACTGGTGACCGCCCCTCCCATCACCCCCGAAACCCTAGCTGCTAGGGTTTCGGGGGTGGGGGGAGGGGCGGTCGCCATATTTTGGCAGAATATGAGTGGTTTTCGAAGGGGGGGCTATGGGTTAGGTCTTTAGATTTACGGTGGCTAGGTGGGGTTTCTGTGTGCACCGGCGCTGAGGATGGCGATCTGGGTGTGTAGGCGTCGCGCGAAGTGTGCCTACTATACGTGTACATACGTGAATATGTAAGGCGTTCATAGGAAGCGGGATTTGACAAGTTTAACGTCGTAGGGGGGAAGTAAAGAGCCGCCAACAAGTTTTAGGAACTTGTAAACCGTTCACAATTGTGAAGGTTACACCCCATTCACAATCTATGAGATTGCTAACTCCATATTGGTTGCGAACCATGACTGGATATTCGGGGATAATGGTACGGGGTTGAATTATGAAGACAACCTCGCCCATATAGGCCACTACTCGATTCTTATTGCGACATTCATTCCTTGCTTTTCGGCTAGCATACAAACAATGGTTCAATTTGCTCCAATCTACACAATAAATCTAATTTGGTTAGAAATATAATGCACATAAAGATTCTAATTAATCGTGACCACTTCATATTAAAATAAGATTAAAAGGATTCGGTCGTCCAATATTATCTTACTTTAATGTTATTTGCACATACGTTTTCCCATTATTGAACATGCAAAAGTGGTGATTCAATAGAATAATAATATGCATTAAATAAAAGAAGCAATTTAAATTAATACGACGCTAAACACAATATTAGTACGGCGCTAACATGATACTAATATTCTAATAATCACAAACATGATAATTCTAAACATGCTTCTACAATAATTATATTATTCGTAGTAGATAAAATAAAGTACTTACATTGAATCCGCGCTCTTTCTTTCAAGACAAATAAATGTGTCAGTAATTGTAATGTAAGTAATTAAAATAAATTAACGAATAATAAAAATAATAAAAATAGAAATAATATGTCCAAACCCTCAGAAATTATAAACCTTGGTTTCATGCGACGTAACTTTTGTTTGACAGGTTTCATACCAGGGATTAATGGTATGGTATGTTGGGCAATATCTCGACTTATTCCAGGCATATCTTCATAAGACCAGGCGAAGACGTCCATAAATTCAGTTAACAAATTTATCAATTCTGTTCATTCTTCTGAATTTAAGGTTAATCCTATCTGTACTTCTCTTTTAATACTTGGTTATGTTGAAAGATTAATTATTTCTGTTTTTTCAATAATTGGTGTTTTATTTTCGTGTTCTTCCATTGCCTTTATTAGGGGTTTGTCATTTTCATCATTAGTAGCAAAGCAATAATCATCATCTAGACAATAGGACAAGGAGTAAGCAGAAGAAGACATCTTATTGAATTCGTCAAACATTACATCAAATAAAGAGAGGTTCGTAGGGGCCCCTTGAGTACCTATGCTATTAATAGGCTTTCTAATAGTAAAAAGAATGGGATCATCTAAAGATTTAGACTCTAAGGGTTTTGACTCGGACCTAGACTCAAGCTCAGACTCAGACTCAGACTCAGACTCAGATCCGGACGATTCGGATTCATCGAACATTGGCCCTTCTCCGGTTGTGATTGTCATCTTCTTGCCGCTTGGTGTTGTTACCTTCACAGTTCTTCTCCATCCTTGAAGTTGTCCCTCTGCCGGTACGATAAGCTTTGAAGGATCAAAAGCTTGACATTGCAATGCTGTTTGTACAAGTGAAGAGTCACGATTTCTTTCCCTAGATTTTTCTTGTCCGAAGAGAAGACTTAGAGCCTTTAGATCAAAACATGGAGGAGTGGGTGCTTTGGATATGGGTTGAGAAATATCCTCCAGAAAATAGCAATCTTGGAATATTTCAAAACCAGGATATCGTAGCCCTTGTTTGATGAAAGGTTCGGGGAATTCATAGCAAGGATAATCTTCCCCTTCTTTGATAAATTGACCATTCAAAGTAAGAGGATATGAAGCTATCGGAATTATCTTGCCTTGGGCTCGATTCTTCTTCCTTATCTGAGTTCGGGCTTTTGCTTCCCTGAGTTCTTCTTTTGTTGGGATAAATCCCAAACCAAAAGTGTCCTTCTTTGGAGTGGCCGGCCATGCTACCTGTGGGGCCTTTTCTTTTCTTCGACCTAAAGTCATCCCTGGGAAGTGATCTTGCTTCTTGAGAATTGCATTAACACTTAGATTTGAGTAAGGATCGAAATCTAATGGTGTCTTCTCTTCCTCTATCAAGGCCACATCTTCTTGGAAACCCCATAACTCTTCATCATGGTCGTCATGATCCACATGAATTAGAGACCCTTGTATTACATTCACTCTCATGGGGGAAGCATCTATTGTTATAGGAATTCCTCCTACTATTGCCTTTACCTTTTGATGTAATGTTGATGGTATGGCTTTAAGGTCATGAAGCCATGGTCGTCCCAACGAAATATTAAAGGAAGGCTTTATATCTACCACTTGGAAAGTAGTAGCATGTTCAATTATTCCTACGGTGATGTTCATTGTAATAGTCCCAAGGGCTTGACGTCGTGAGTTATCATAGGTCCTTATTCCTTGGGAAGAGGGAGTGAAATCTTCATCTTTGAGGCCTAGCTTTCTTGCGGTGCGAAGAGGACACACATTAATAGCTGACCCATTATCCACCAATGTCATGGGAACATTCATTCTTTTGCAGAGCACTGTGAGATGTAGAGCTTTGTTGTGTTTTTCGCCTTCTGGAGGCAAATCACCATGGGATAAAGTGATTAAGTTATCCACGTTAGGGAGATCTTTGGTTAAGAAACTGACCAAATTTTGAGGAGTCGTTTCTTCATCTACTCCTACTTTAGATAGAGCATCCATGACTGCAATTCTATGCTCATAGGAAGAAGCTAGAAGTTTCCATACTTTAACCTTAGTTTTCTTAAGTTGTTTAACTATATCATTGTCCTCTATGAGAGGAGGAATGATTGGTTGAGTTGAAGGTTGTGGTACATCGGGTTGTGGAGTGATAGTTTGTTGTATTCTTCCTGATCTAGTCACTATGTTAGCATCATCATCCCATATATCCTGATAGGTTTCATGCAACCCTTCTTTTAGATCTTTCAAGTATACATCTTCATCATCATCCCTCCATATCCCATTTATCCATACATCTAGAGTTGGAGGGGCCTTCTTGATAAAGAGTTTTCCTGTATTGATCTTCTAGTGTATCAAATCCTTAAATCTGTAACAGTCTTCAATGTCATGTCCCTTCGATTGGTGATACTTGCAATAAAGGTGTTCTCTATGCTTTGGGATCTTGAATTTAGACAGTGGACAATTGATAGGGTGAATTATGCCCTTACTGCGAAGCATGTCAAAGATTTCGCTGTAGCTAATGGCAAGAGGAGGGTAGTTTTTGGATTGTGTTTGAGGTTTAGTTTCAATTTTCCCTTGCAAATGTAGAACAACTTCTTGTAAATGCTGATATTGTTGTTCGAGAAGGGTCATTCTTACATTTGTAGTGTGAAAAAGAGTATTGAGGCTAGTGACCATCTTCGTTATTTCTTCGAGACTATCTTGGATCGGTTTCAAAGACACTTTCTCCTCACTCTTCTCTTGTTCCGTGTCGTGGAAAACTTCTTCTTGTTCCTCAATGTTAAAGATTTCCTGTTCACAGGGGATGTTTATTTGAGTAGGAATAGGTTCTTCCCAAGATCTTATAAGCTCTGAGGGATCAAAGGGTGTTTGATCCTCTATGATAGCTAAAGTGTCTGAAAGTGGCGCGTGATTAATACTTGGTTTCTTACTGGTTGGAGGGACAAGAATTTTGTTGTTACCAATGAGATCTTGTGTCACTCCTTTTAATGTCCAGCAATTTTCCGTGAGGTGTCCCTTTCCCTGATGATATTTGCAATAGGCGTTGGTATTCCAGTTGGGACCTTTCCTTTCTAGGGGCGGTTCTTGAATCTGGCCTATTGGAATGATAAGACCCCTAGAGTGTAGGCGGTCAAATGTAGTGTCATAGGTCATACCGATAGGAGTAAAATTCTCTTTTTCTGTTCTCTTCTAGGCTTTTGGCTTTCAACGGCCCAGACATCGTTGACATTGTTGTTATTTGAGTAGTTTGGTTTATAAGAAGAAGGATTGTCGTTCTTCTTGTTTTTCCAACCACTGTTGTTATTTGAGTAGGTGTTATTTTTGAGGTTGTAGTCTTCAACATTAATTCCTACCTCATACAGATTCCTGAAAGTAGAAATAGGTAAGAATCTGAGATGCTTTTGGTAATCTTCTTGAAGGTTTTCGATGAATTTCTTCACGGATTCTTTCTCACTTGGAGGATCAACCATCTTAGCGAAAGATTCTCTCCATCTTTTGTAGAAGTCAGTAAACCCTTCACTTTTCTTTTGCTTAAGGATGTCAAGTTCTCTGAAGTTAGTGTCAGTTTCAACATTGCACTTGTATCTCCCTATGAAGACTCTCATTACGCCTTCCCATGTAGAGGTATCCTTGGCCTCCTGTTTGAAGTACCATTTTTGGGGAATGGGGTCTAAAGAGAAAGGAAACATTGAAGGGAAAAGCTTCCTATCAATCTTTTTGAGAGTCATAATGGTTTCAAAAGCCTGGATATGGAAGTATGGATTGTCAGTAGCTTTGAACTTTGGAATGTCAAGAGTATTGAACTTGTCAGGAAGAAGTTCAGTGTCGACATCAAGTCCTTTCTTTGAGGCATCATAAAGCTTGGCGTCCGGGTAAACCATGCTTAGCTTTTCTTCGAGATTTTTGATGGTTTGGTTAGCTGCTTCATTCTTTGAAACGACATCATTGAGTGTCAAACTCAACTTGTTTATCATCTCCTTCATAGCATTGAACTCTTCAGTGGTAGTCATTCTTGGTGATGATGGTGGTGATGGGGATTCGGAATCTGACAAATCAATCGTACTAATAACCTTAACCTTTCGATCCCTCCTTGGAAGTTCCGACGGACCTTCTCGTTTGCAGTTACGAACTAGACGACCTCGATTCCTCAACCAAGCACTGTAAAATATGGATAATTTTAATGACCAATTTTAGTGACTCAACTTTTAACTTGCACTTGTCTTATAAGCTATGTCATATCAATTTTTCAAAATCTATTTTCAAAATCTATTTTTTAATTTTCAAAAATTTTTCAAAAATCTATACATTTTTGGGAGGATACACTCCAACTTACCCCCTAAAAAAAAACAAATTAGTTAACCCTAGTGTTCTATTATGTACCTGTTAAGTTATATTCAAGACTTGATAACTTAGGGTTCGTTTGGCATTGCTGTGGTTTTCTGTTTTTTGGTTTTTTGTTATATAAAAGTATATGATATATGCCACATAATGAATCAAAAATTATATAAACTTATTAAAATCATAATATTTTTGAAAACTGGCAACAAAAAAGTGGAAACTCCTTTTTCTTGTTTCCTGTTTTTGGTTTTTAGTTTTGAAAAAAACATAAAACTGAAAACCAAAAATGATGCCAAACAAGCCCTTAATTAATTCTAGGTGAGACTCGATTAATCTAAATAAATTATTTACATCCTATGTCTAAATTAAATTAAGACTCGAATCATACAAAGTTCATACACATAATCACATTGTCACAAATGATGCATATGAGTTCGCAACCTAACCATGGCTCTAGTTCTTCTATGGTCGGGATATAGGGTGTGATAAGTCTATTATATATATATATTTACTCCATGTCCCAAGGTCATATTTGTGCTTATTTGAGCTCTGCGGAGCTATTTTTATTACTAATATACGTTTTCTAGTGTTTTTGTAGAGTTGGTATTATTTTGTAGGAATTTGCAGAATTACGATAATTCTCGAGCTTATTGAGCCACTACAAAGACATTGGAGTCGAACCGTATTTTTTGACCAAATATTTTAAGCTCAAGGCCGAGTTAAAGGAATTTGGCTCAGTGATTAAGGGCTCGATTAAATACGAATGACCAAGTTAACAAGTACTTTGGGCTCAAGTTAACAAGTTCCAACTCCAAAGCCCAATTCCCACAAGAGAAGTCCAATTCGGTGCTCAACAGGCCGGGCCCGACCGGGTGATGAAGGCCCGATAGGGCGAGCTTGTTCACGCTGTTTAAACGCTGAAGTTTAATGTTTTGAGTTGCCGGGCTTCGTTGTTTAGGCCCACCTGATTGATGTCGGTTGATGTTTGGTAGGAAATTATAAATACCCAATTAGTGGGTTGTTAGGGGGTGACGTAAGTTTTCTTTAGTTTTAGTTTAAGTGGGATTTTATAGTTTTATTCTAAGGAGTTGACTTTAGTTTTTTTAGTTTCTAGTATTTACGCAACTTTTGGTATTTGTTTTTTATAGTTTAGCTTATTTTAGTTTCCTCCCGTTTTCTTCCAGTTTTATTGCTTTTCGTGACGATTGTTTTCATTATTTGTATTTTTTGATTTTTGCTTCTTTGTTTTTATTATAGTTTAACTTGTTTGCTTTCATGTTAGTTTTTATATTATTATTTTCTTTAATCTCTTGTTCTTGCTTTTAATCATGCTTTCTTTACTTGCTTTGATTAGTTTAGATTTAATTATGCGTGAGTAGTTTTCTTTCTAGGGTTTATGGGGATCCATAAATAATATGAAAGGGTAATTTATTATTGTTAATTGTCAATGTTTAATTAATTTCCTATTGATTGATTTAATACTATGCAATTAGATTAGCGCTGGTTTAATTGTATGAGTTACGCAATATTGATTCGAGATTCGAGAGATGAGAATTAATATTAAGGCCTAGTTTCAATAGGCAGTTTAATTTATAAATGGTTAAGTCGAGATTCGAGAGATGAGATTTAATACCGGTAAATTAACTCTGTGATTGTAATGCGTAGCGAAAGCCCTTTATTATCTGATTAATTGATACATTGATGATTGATTTATATGTTTTAGCCTGGAGTATTATTTATTGGTGAACCTATGCCCTAGGTCCTTTATTCATTGATTTTCCCCTACTTTTATTTATCCCTACTCATATTCTTCATAATATAATTCCTTTAATCACAACAACATTGGTTACCCTGATAATTTAGATTATAATAATTAATTAGGAGTAGAAAGACTTGTTTTCCTGTGGACTCGACCCTACTTCCCTATCTGCATTAGTTAGAGGACTTAGGTAATTCTTTTGATTTGGGGATATGACTTTACCCTGTCAGGGTGTCAAGAGGGTCCATGGTTAAGAGTTTGGATTCGGCGCACAGTAGTCTTACCTTAGAAGAGTAGGTGCGAGCGAATGAAACCCCGCGGGTTGGAACCCGACTCCATGGTTTGGTGAATTCACAAACTTAGATGGACCCTTATTGCTATGAGCGTTTTCGGGTTGATAAAGCGTGAATTCCCAACGGCTAATCACTACACGTAGAACACATGTAGCTTTCGGAAAAATGAAAAATACTATTTGAGAAGTACGATGTTCGAAGAAGTGGAAAAAGGATCGCAAAATTGGAGAATACAGGAGGTGGAGATGGTCTGGAACTATTCTAACATTACCGCGGAGCAACGCTGACTTGTCAAAGTCAACGCTGCTCGTTAAACTCAACGCTGCGCGTTGAAGAAAACGGGCTGCGTTGACCCTGACAGGGCCGCGTTGATCGGCGGTAATAAGGGGTGGTTGCGGGACATCCGCTGTCACGTGTTTCTGAATTTTCTCGATGTTTTCCCAGTACCTCGTCAATCGCAATTACAAACAATATTTCCGAATTTTTCCTACGTGTAAAATCTTAATGTTGCCGTAAATACGCAATGATTACGGACTTTTATGCATATGAGACAATGTTAATTTAAAAGTATAATAAACGAATGTCAAGAATCTTTAATTTTAAGTTTCATCCACTCATCCTAATCTAATTAATTATTATTTATTATTTATTTTAAAAAGATTAGAAATCCTCCCCAGTGGAGTCTCCAAAAACTGTAGGGAATTTTGCGAGCACCTCTTCGCCCTACTGTGAGTCGTATTTTTAAGCACGCCGGCTATCCAACACTAAATCAAATTTAAGAGTCGCCAACAAGTTTTTATATGGAACTTGTAAACCGATAACTCCAATTAAGTCTACGAACCATGACCGGATTCAGGGATGAGGGTACGAAGCCGGATTAAGAAGCCAACTTCGCCCTAATAAATAGGCCTCTACTTGATTATGACATACATTCGTTTATTATATTTTAATTAACATACAAACAATAGATTAAACAACCTATTATTAGCCTATGTTGGTTAAATATCAATGCACACATAAAACTAATTATATTGTGATCACTTAGATTAATAAATCATATTAAACCTAAACAAATCAAAATAAACAATAATAATAATAAAAAATATGCATAATATTAGAAGCAACATAAACATGATCAAACAATCAAAGAATCATCATAATTATCATAAACCTAAATATGATACTAACATGATATTAATTAATAGCAAAATAATAATCCTAGCATGATACTAAAAAATTAATAAAAGAAAGTAATGATTAATAATTACTTACGATGAAAGAGCGTCTTTCTTGCTATCAAAAGAATACACACGTTAGTAATGGCGGTATAAAATAATAATCGAAAATAATAATTAAAATAAATAAAGAAAAGAAATAATTAAAGGAAAACACTTGAAGGGAGTAATCGAAATTACTCCCCACTGGCTCGTAATTTCTCAACTTGAAGGGGAGTAATCGAAATTACTCTCCACAGGCTCGTAATTTCTCAACTTGAAGGGGAGTAATCGAAATTACTCCCCACAGGCTCGCAATTTCTCAACTTGAAGGGGAATAATCGAAATTACTCCCCACAGGCTCGTAATTTCACAAACTAGCAAAATAACAAGTCTAGAGAGCATAACAAGCTCCCCAGGACTCAGAGGGAGGCAAGAGGTACACATACCCCAGCCCGAAAATTCAGCAAAATCAGGCTATGAGGGGCTGCTCGATAGAAGTCCCTGAGGGGCTAGTTGCTGGGGATAGTCCCTGCTGGACCTTTCCCTCAATTAAACCCACCATGAGAAACAAGTTCAACCAAGAGCCGGCATGAGCTGGGCTAGTTGTTGGGGATGGTCCCTGCCGGACCATCCTCCCAAATAGGCCTGCCGAGCTTGAGGGAGCTCAGTCAAGAGCTGGCACGAACAAATTCGTACCAACTCTTGATGGGCTAGTTGTTGGGGATAGATCCTGCTGAGCTATCACCAGGCTCCCAGCTCGCCTCCCATAGCGCACACCACGCTGAAATAACCTCCGAAGGGGCCCACCCAACCTGACTTGGTCGATTTACAAGCTAACCAGGCAGGGAAACCTGCTCAAGGGAACTCGTACACCTATAAATAGGAAGTCAAGTACAAACCAGAGAGGTAGACACATATTTTCCCGTACTTTTCTTGTTGATCAAGTACATTCTCTCTCATTAAACACTTGCTTACTTCAGCATCAGAGGGGGGATCCTCGAATCACCCCCCGAGGCCAGTAACCATATTTGTTGCGCAGGTTGACAGCCGGAGCTCTGCCAGTCCGGCCTTGGTCCGTTGGTCCCGACCCGGAACAATAATAATAATAATAATAATAATAATAATAATAATAATAATAATAATAATAATAATAATAATAATAATAATAATAATAATAATAATAATAATAATAATAATAATAATAATAATAATAATAATAATAATAATAATAATAATAATAATAATAATAATAATAATAATAATAATAATAATAATAATAATAATAATAATAATAATAATAATAATAATAATAATAATAATAATAATAATAATAATAATAATAATAATAATAATAATAATAATAATAATAATAATAATAATAATAATAATAATTGTAGGGGTTTATAGGTACTACGCAGCGGAAATAACATGAATCATATTCATAAAGCACCTAAACCAAGGATCTAATGCATAACACATAAAGAACAAATAATTGTACCTTTGAAGCGTGATTCCACGTGCGATCGAGCAAGAACAAAGGGAGATAAATAACTTCAAGCGTGATTCCTCTACTTAGTCCACGGGCACAAGTTAAGACCTCCACTATTGCTAGTTAGTTGCAATTGAAACCTTCAATTGACCTTCTATGGAGAAGAGCGACATACTAACCAAGAACCACCACGAACCACCACACGCGCCACCAAGGGGTGGCCGGCCGTGAGTCCAAAGGGGGGAGGAGTGAGAGCCGTGAATGTGAGAGAGGATTAGGGTTTTGGGATTGGTTGCCTTGATGTCAAAATTCACAGTGTGTGAATTATGACTCTTACTACAAACCCTAGGCATGGATCTTATTTATAGATCTTATCTCTAAATAAGAGTCCATGTCAAAAGCCCAAAACCTAATTCCAATCTAACTATGATAGCCCAATCCAATTCATGATTAGTTAATTGCTCATGAGGCCCATTAATGGGCCTCTTACTTGCTTAACCCAATACCCTTGTGTGTGACCAATATAGGATCCATTCTAAAGGGCTTTGGACTATTTGACTAGTTCAAAGATCATCTCTCATAGTCTAGCAACAGAGGATGACGCCCCAAAAGAACGAACTTATTATCTCCATAATAGTGATCCTTGATATATCTAGTAATTGCACTTATCGAAGACACAATTCCTTCAATCTCCCACTTGTCTGAGACAAGTGCGCAATATTCAAATTCCTTAAGTCAATGTGTGTCGATTTGATAATATGATTGCATCTTATGTTGTGATCATATTAATCTACAAATCTTTTCTTGAAATCTGTGTTAGAATTACAAAACAAATGGTTACTATGTAATCCATTTGAGCACGGCCATGCCTTTTTCTGAATTCTCACTCTTCAAGGGGCCAAGACACATTCCTAATTAAATAGGTAGACTCAATCCAATCTTATGGCAACCAAAGCTCCCACTCAACTTCTGAAATAACTAGGAAACACCCTTTATAATCTCCAGTTACGGGAAGACGTTTGAATGTACCACAGTTATAACATCCATTGAATGAGATCAATGTTCCACTCATGTCAAAGGAATCCACTAATATATCCGGAAGCTCTATACTTGAACTTCAAAGTAGGTCTATAGTTCGATCATGCATCATTCATGCATATCCATGTGATTGACCGAGCATCACTACGCTCCTATAGCCCATGAAACTGCGCTATCCAATCAATCTTACATGCTAGTCCATTAAATGAAATCATTTATGTCCAGTTTAATGATTCCGAACTAGGAACATAAATAATATATGAATTTAGTTCACCTGTGGGGTTTCATTCAAAAGGTCATTAACCTAGTGAGCCCATCAATTCATAATTATTTTGGACATTTTATTTAATCTTGAAACCACGATTAAATAAGATTGAAACTTTGTTTCAATTGATAAACATAATTCTGCAAGCTAATGTATTTACTTTTGTAATATGCTTTCTCAAAACATACACAACTAAAATTACATAACTTGCTTCAATCCAAAAACCTTAATATGACTCTCATACCTTGGTCGTGGAAGGGGTTCAGTAAGTAGAGTTCATGAGACATTCTCATAAACATGAACTTTGCAATTTCTAAATCTTATAATCATTTTAATCTCCATACACTAAGAATTTTCCTTCGCCCTTTCGCAAAGAATTTAGGAATTTCTAATTTGTATTCCAACATTACATTGGATTTCGATTGAAATCTATCATCACTTGTTCTTTAAAACACGTGAAACAAATAGACGAGTGTAGTCCATGGCATGCATGATGCATCCTTTGCGAATTGCATAAGGATTATCACTCAAAGTCTTAATTTCATCAACCTTTCTCAAGGTATTGAATCATTAAGCAACGTGCCATGTTACATGGGATTGAAACTCCTTTCAATATAATGTTGAACTTTATAAGAATCTTATCAATATAAGCTTCTTAACCAAAACTCAAACATCCTTCGATCGAGACCTATCTATAAAGATCTTGAATCCAAAATGTACTCATCTTCTTCTTCAAGGTTTTTCATACAAAATGCATTACCCACCACTTGACTCTTCAAGCAATGAATAATTGCTCTTTACACTAGACCAAGAAGATTTCATAGCTCCCACTAAACATCTTGTACATACAAGACCTTTTCTTCATTTTACAAGAACATCAAACGATTTGATTAACTCACAAAATTAGGAACATAACTCCCTGATGCTAACTTCAATCCATTATGGATCTTTTATGCATCCCTAGGATTATTAGATCTCCAAACTTTTGATTGTATCATATACAAATCTTCTTTCATGAACAATTTCAAGAAAGCGTTTTGAAATCCATCTATAAAATCTTATAAGGTAGAAATCACTAAATATCTTTAATAGAACTTTGCAACATGTAAAGGTTTCATCGTAATCATAGTTATACTATGAATTAGTTGAATCCTTTAACAAGTCTTTGCTTTAGTTAGAGAACATTTTTCTTTCTAGTCTGTTTTGCTTATATTGGGTTTCACCCAATTTAGGCAAATTACTCAATTGTCATACACTTGCTTACAGACTTAGGATCTATTTCAGATTTCCTGGTTTTAAACCACTTTGAGTCATAACTTGTCAAATCATCTTTATTACTTGCATAATCATAATGTTCCAAAATAAATATTTTAGAACTCTTAGTCAATATGAAATCATATTTCTTTGGCTAAGTTTTACATATGCTAGTCATCATTGTGGGTTTGAATGCAACAATTGAAACTCATACAACAACTTTGTTTAGTTTTCAATGAGAAACGACAATAGAGGATTTGCACTTGGAATGTACTACCTTCAACACATGGTTATTAATCCCATTACACTTAATGTGACCACGCGTTGTCATTTGTAACATGAGGTGAATCATGCTCATATTGTTGCTGTTATTCGATAACTTCTCAAATTTCTTCGAGATTTTCGAAGTCACTTTTCTTGAACTCTTTCAAGGCTCTCGAACTTTTCGAGATTCTTATACTCCCACTTGCCTTTTGAGGAGGCATATTTAGCATAGGGTGAACCAATCATGGTTTGAACCACGTTTGTTTGTTGCTTTTCTCAAACTCTTTTGAGATTTACACTACTCCCACTTGACCTTTTGGAACAATTTCCATAAGGGCACTTACTTGAGCAACAAACATTTTGTGCTAAGTATGGTTGTGTAGTAGTACCCCGTGCTCTATATAAGAATCGAACGTGCATCAAACGGTTTTATACATGTTTTATTCCTTGTTTTGTAGAAAGAATTAATAAGAAGTTTTCTTATCCATATCACATATGAAGCCTTGCTACATTTTGATTTGACTTATGTAGTTTTTGTTTAGTTTTGTAGCTTATCTTAAAAGTATATCCCTTGAACAATGGTTGGAAGATAGTTAATTTACATCCATTATCAAAATATATCTTATACAGATTGATAGCTTCCTTCATAAACACTTCACAAGGTTTGCTTTCGAAATTTGTTGTAAAACGATTTTACAACTCTTGGATGTTTATCAATGTCTTGGCTTAAATTCTCATTATTACGATCATATCGCAATACTTTGAATGTGTTGCCAATACATGTCTTGACTTAAATTTTCACAATTACAATCATATTGTAATGTAATCATTATCTTGTCAAGTTGATACTGAACTTCATACTGAACATTTTGAACTTTTCAAAATTTTCACTTTTATGCTTCAACTAAGCACAAGTAGTGATCGTATTACAAATAAAGTTTCGTTGTCCGTCTCTAGCCTTTGAACCTTTGGTTTTCTTACATCGATATGTATTCGACCTTGAGTTCTCATCATCATTTCTCTAAATGGTGAGTTAGTCAAAATTTCAAATTAGAATGATAATTACATATATCAATAGATTCATAATCTAATGATATTGAAAGTCCATCCCTTTGAATCTTCCGCATGCAATTTTCATTTTCATTCGAATTAATTGACATATTAGAGATAAATTTTATATATATATAGAAATGGTTTAATTATTTCTATCATATAGAATTTTTAAACCTATTTAGCAATTCAAAACACATTATGACTCAAAGAAGCATAGAATAACATTTATTCCACGTTTTTGAATCTTCGATGCTTAGTCATTACTAACATTGAATGGTGTTTTGATAATGGCAAGAATGAATAACATTTATTCAATTCTAACCTATAACAAGGTAAGGTGAAATATAGGTTTTACTTGTGAAGTTGCAACTTTTGCTTCCAAACTTGTAGATTCTACTTGTGAAGTAGCAACATTTGCTTCTAAACTTGTAGATTTATTTCTCCTTTAGCCATATCTTCTTCCTTTAGTTCAATCACATTGTGCAATGAGTGATCTAAACAAGACATCATATGTCCAAGAAGTAGCAATATGCTAAATCAATTTCTATAATATAATTCTTAAATTGGAACATTTCCATTCTTTTACCTTCCAACTATGTGAGGTAGTGTCTAATCAATTGGAATTGGTCCATTTAATTTGAAACATTTGTTGTTCTGTAGACACCCATTTGTGTCTCCCCAAAACCAAACCCAGTGATGAATGCCTTGCACGTTGTGTTATTATCGAATTAGGTGAAAGTGATTTGAAAGCCAAGTGTTGCGGTTTAGTTTTAATTAAATTCTTTTCTCTCTGTTTTTGAAAATGACTTTATTTATTTGAAAATAGCCAAACCAGTTTAGTTTGGTCCATAATTAAGGTCCAATAATGGTGTAGATGGAAGGGGCTCGAAGAGACCTTTCCAACGATATATTATAAGCCCAATTCCGATGAATATTGAGGAAGTTATGGCCAAAATACTAAACTGGGCCTGGTTAATTATTTTAATACGGCCCAATGATCTAGAGGAGGGCCCAATATTAATTATTATTCCTAAAACTATTAGGATTAATTATAGTTTTCTAGAAGTTTCTAGAAAGTTCCTTTTAATTCTAATATTGTTAGATTTAATAATTAATTATTTTTAAATAGATTTTAATTTGGAATAAAATATTGTTTTGTTATCTTAAAAATATATATTTTATCTTCTGTACGGATTCCGTAGATCAAGTTGATTAAAGATCGGATTCCGCGTGAAGAAAAACGCGCTAATACAGGCTGTCGCCAAACGACAAGTCTGTCGCCGCGCGACAGACCCTGTCGCCTCGCGACAGACATTGTCGCGTCGCGACAGAGTTGATTCCCGGCGACAGCGTGGAGTTTTATTCCTTATCAAATTCTATGATTTTTCGGACTATTTTCATTATAAATAGAGTCCGAATCCCTGTTTTCAGAATTATCAATTCTCTCTATCAATTCTCATTAACTCTTCCTTAATTCTCTCTTTTCTCTCTTGAGCAATATGTGCTTTCTTTCTCCCTCTTTTTCTAAACTACCTTTTTATAAATACAATTCCGCATTCACTAGACTTAGAATCATCTAGCCAAGTTCGGAGTTGCCTTCGCCCTAGACGTGCAAGGTTTGATAATTTCTGAGGGATTGGTCCAAAACTAGTCTAAACTTTATTTAATTTTATTTCAATTTAATTCTTTAATTATTCTTTATTGATTTTCATTGAAGTTTACTAACTTGTGTATTTTGTTATTAGAAAGAGGTACGAGGCTTCAAAGTATGTAATCTTATTACTCTCTTTCAATGTAGAAAGCATGTTTATTATTGATTAATTCCTAGTATCATGTTAGGATGTTATTTTATGCTTTCTAGAATCATGTTTAGGGTGCCTTTACTTATTTCTAATATCATGTTATCATGTTAGTACCATGTTAGGATTAAAGCTTTGATCTTTATTGTTTAGTGACATGCTAGGATTTGTTATTAATCTTATTAGTATCATGCCTAAGATCTTGCTATTATGTTCAAGCTTTATTATGCCTTATCATGATTATTATTATTGATTATATTATGTTGCTTGATATATTTTGTTATTGCTTGATCACGCCTTTTATGCAGGGTTAAAGGGAATTTGTACTTGAAATCACGCTTAATAAGATAATTAATAATTTGGTTTAGGCTAATGTGATTTTAACTCAAGTGATCGCCAATAATAGTATTATTTGTGCATTAATATTCAACCAACATAGATAAACAGGGTAGGATTAATATGATGTTTGTATGTTATTCAAAAAGCGCACATGAATACGAGCAGAACAAAGTAGAGGCCTATTTTATAGGGCGGATCCTTTCTTTTGTAGATTGGATTCGTACCCTCATCCCCGGACCCTGTTTGGTTCAAGACCTTATGGAGTAGTTGACGGTCCTTTGGATTGTCTTTTGGGTTTACAAGTTCCTAAAACTTGTTGGCGACTCTTTTTGCTCTTTGTCTTTCCCTTTGGAACGCCACCGTACTTTAGTGTATGATCATAGTGGGGTTCAAGTTTGGGGTTATCATAATGCTTGAAATATTCCCTACATGTTCATAACAACTTTTAGCATGTAAGTAGTTCTAGGTTTGAGAAGTAGCAACTTGTTTGCATTTCTTGGCCTATAACATCTTAATGCAATCCTCGTATATTCCTAAACCTTTCCCTTTGAGCCACTTAGAACATTTCTCTTAGGTTCAAAATGATACCTTGCTCAACTACTTAAAGCACTTTTCATGATTTTGCTAAATCCATTTAATCATTTTTCATATTTGAGTTTAATCAAGTATTAAAATCTATATAAAGTAGATGAAGAATACTGTCATTTGATCAACTTTTGATCATAGATATTTCCAATCACTTTCTTATATTCAATCATATTGAAGATAAGAGATTTTATTGGACTTTTACACTTGTCTTTTGGAGGGTTTGTACCTCTCATCTCATTATATTCCTTGAAACATTTTTCAAAATGAAGATATGTTGGTATTTTACTCAAACATTTTGAATAAAACTAACCTTAGACATATGACATAGGTTTCTAAAACTTGCCTTTTAGAACAATCTTAGCAAAATTGAAATATAGGTTTATGGATTATCTTTTAAACCTTTTTGAGAACGTTTCTCAACTTTATTTTCAATCGAGGAGATTATATATAATAATAAAATTAGAACGACACGTTACTTATAAGTAAACGCAAAATTCAATTATGTTTATTAAAATTTAAAGTACCAAAAGCGAATTAAATTGGTAACTTTAAAACACTCTATTCAATTTAAGTGATCCCAACTTGAATTAAGTGATTCCAAGATCCTTTATTCGTGCAATAATTAACCAGAGTGAGGCCCTGCAATCAACCATTACATTTTCAAGGTGAGTAAACTCTTTACTGATTACAACTCTTGTAATTCTTGGTTGAATAATTAACCATCGCATGTTTAATTATTACTCTTAGCTTCAAGGTTCTAAACGCTTTAGGTAACCTTGTTGAATATAACAAATTAAAAGTGTAGATATGCGGTCCTACCCCCACTTCCCCAAGATATATTATGATGCTCTGCTGAGGGCCGACCCATCATAAACGATCAAGGTTTTCGTCGAGTTTTTAATTGGAAAAGCTGCATCAATATTACTGGGATCTAGATTTATTATGTTGTGATTAAATAGTGAACTCTAGCGCATCATCACAAAACATCAATAAAATCTAACATGCATAAAATACTGAATGCATAAATAAGACATAGCATGGCCCCTAATCCTAAGAAAACTAATAAAGTAAATGCTCCCACTTGAATCATCATGGATTGCATCCACCTTGCTCCTTTGGGCCTTCACTTCATGGGCTTCTTGGATTAACTGCAACCTGTAATTCTACTCTATTCTATCTACTACTTAAATAAAATAAAATAAAATTATAAATTACTTTATCGGTTCGTAGACCGTACTAAGATTACAAAAAATACATCACGATGCGCAGATCGTATTTAGCAATCTACTGGGCCATACTAGTCATTATATAGCAATAAACAACATCATATATTATAAAATTGCCACATAATAAATCACTCATCATGCTTTCCTAAACTATAACATCGAATGATCATAATTAAGGAAACATGGCATCTAAATATCTCATATTTTAATTAGTGCAATTAGATAATATCATATACTACCTCCGTTAACCATTATCTGCAACTTTTACTAAAAATGGACGCTAAAAATTATGTGCAACATTTCCAAACCTTTCCATATTTAGTAAAAAAAAATTAACAAAATTACAAAAATACCCTTACTTAAAACTTTATAACATCAATTACATTCTTAAAAACATAATTAATCAATTGCTAATCTAACTTAATTAATCTAACTACTCCTAACAAATTTAATTCATCTTCCCCAATAACTCATTAAAATCAACCAAACTAGTTCAAAATCATCCAATTTCTCCACATTCATACCCTAATTTTTCACCCAATTCATCTTTCCCATTACCTTTCTCCCTCCTCCTTCAAACTAAATCTATCAGATCTGGTATCACCAAGAAGAAGGTGACGAAGAAGAAGACGACGAAGAAGATCTAGTATTCGGTGGGTGTGGCGGTTTCTTTGGTGGTTTTGGGTTCGAATTGGGGTGGGCACGGTCGTAATTTTGGGTTCGAGTTGTGGGTTTCGTTTCTGGTGGGTTGGTCGTTTTTGGTGGGTGGTCGTTCTTCGTGGGTGGTTTTCGCAGGTGGTTTTCGTAGGTGGGTTTTCGCAGGTCGTTCTCGGTGGGTGGTTTTCGTGGGTGGGTTTTGGTGGGTGGTTTTCGTGGGTGGGTTTTGGTGGGTCGTTCTCGGTGGGTGGTTTTCGTGGGTGGGTTTTGGTGGGTGGTTTTCGTGGGTGGGATTTGGTGGGTCGTTCTCGGTGGGTGGTTTTCGTGGGTGGGTTTTCGTAGGTGGGTTTTGGTGGTTCCGTCAGTGGGTTTGGAGGGTGGTCGTCGATCTGGGAAAAGGTGTGTGTTCGTGGAGGTGGTGGTTTTGTCGGTGGGTTTCGGTGGCTGGGGTGCTAGGTTGTTCTTTCAATTTTATTTTTTTTTTTATTAACTATTAATGACATACCCTTACTTTGTGTTAAACACCATTAAGAAGTTTTGCATTGGAGTCCGTTCCTCACCCCAAAGTTGCAGATAATAGTTAATGGAGGAAGTATTATTCATGATCATCAATAAAATATCATATATTCTAAATTAGTCATGAGATAGAATTAAATCTTATTTTAATCTTAAAAGATAAATCATATTTATCCTCAAAGATTATCTTAACAAAGTTAGATCAAATTCTATCCTAATTACAAGCCAATCACAAAATTTTAAATCAATTATATCCAAAAATAATTATGGGATAATCACATTATTCAAATCAATTATTATCCTTTTGGAATATGCTCAGAATATCCTAATCATTCTTATCCATAATTAACCACTTTAATTTAGGATAATTACCAATTTAACAACTTAAATATGGATAATATCAAGTATAACAACTTTTGAATATTTGATTTTATCATAAAATAAAAGATTTTATCCAAATAAAACCAATTTTATCTTTTAAACTAAAAGATCATATTTTCAAAATATTTTAACTTATCCAAAATAAAACTGATTTTATCCCAAAATAATTCATAATTATCTTGAAATAAATTTTCAAAAACAGATTTTTTTTTTGAAAAACGTGCGCCAGCCACCGTGGTGTGGCTAGGGATGGCAGTGGATCTGGACCCGGCCCGGATCCGTGGATCCAGATCCGTTTTTCATGGATCTGGGTCTTCAAATTTTGGACCCGACGGATTCGGGTCGGATCCGGGTCCTGCTGAAAAAAAACGGATCTGGATCCGGGTCTTGCCCCCAGACCCGGATCCAGATCCGTTTACCCGTTTTTTATTTTTTCTATTTAAAAAAAAAACTATAATTGTTTAGTTCCTTATTAAAAATGTTGACAATGTTAATATTGATAAAGCCCTTTCAAGAGATGAATTTTCGATGCCTCATATCAAATTTACTATCTCATTTGTAAAATCGTACATTTATCGTTATTTATAATTTTTATGAGGCATCGAAAATTCATCTCTTTGTGTATTAGTTGGTTACTTTGTGTTTTTAGATTAGTTGTATAATAATAATTTAGGTTGAACTTAATAACCCCCCGACGGAAGTTTTAAATGCATTTTTTGACCCAAATATTAAATTTTTCCAAAAAATTAAGCAAAATATATTGGACCCGTTTTGGACCCGGATCCGAACCCGGATCTGTTGGACCCGTCGGATCTGGATCCAGGGATTCATTTTCAAAACCCGACGGATCCGGGTCGGATCTGGATCCTTGATACAAAAACGGACCTGGATCCGGGTCCATCCAGACCCGGTCCAGATCCGACCCGTTGCCATCCCTAGGTGTGGCCAGCCGAAGCCAGCCACGGTGGCCGTACACCTTGCGGTGTACGCTGCACAGCAGCGACGCAAGGGCAGCAGCAGCACACGCAACACTTGCGCGGCACTGCTGTCGCTGCTCCTGCTGTCCGAGCACCCTGCCCAGCCCCGCCCTCCCTCCTGGACCACCTGGTGCGGCAGTCGCCGTGGTAGCGCCACCCAGCCGTGGCTGCCGTACCTTAAATCCTTCCTTTTTTTTGTTTTTTTTTTTAAAATTAATCTGCTGCCACGTCAGCTAGGAAGATCCCAGCCAACGCAGCAACAAAGAAGCAGCGTGCGTCAGTCAAGGAGATCCCCAACCAACGCACGAACACAGCCAGGGGCAAAGCCCAGCCATGGCGCCACCAGCACTCTAGCTGGAACTATTCCAGTCGAGAGCTAGTGCTGATGACTGGTGCTGTCGCGCGTCGCCGTGGCTAGGCCGGAGCCCAGCCACTTGCGCCTGTTGGCTGCAGCAAGTCGCTGGCAGCAGCTAGCGGCAGTGCAACTGTTGCACTTGCTGCAGCCGCTCGTTACTGTGACTCGCCGCCGCCACCTGTCCTCCAGCCTGCGCCCTCCTTCCCCTTCTCTTCGACCTCCTGGGCAGCCGCCGTGGCCACCTTACGGTGGTTCAACCACCCAGCCACGGCTGCCCTTCCCAAATTTCAATCTTTCCTTTTTTTTTTTTGAGAGTTTCAATTTAATTACACAACTTTTGTAAAATTAAATTAATTTGGGTCTTTTGAATTAAAACATAACATTTATGCCTAATTCAATTTTTGAAATCAAATTCACAATTCAATTTCAATTTTAGGGTTCTTCACAAAATTAATTCAAATTTAATTAACTTTTAAAACAAATTATTGATTATACAAAAAATCATATTTTATGTATCAAATCAAATAAATTAAATTTATGAAGCATAAATATTCGAAAATCATCAAAATTAAGCACAAAAATCAAAAATCCATTTAATATAAAGATTGAACCATAATTAATTATTCTCCCTCCTAATTGCATTAAAATTGTGGATTATCAAAGAATTATTGGCAATATGCGTAAATGCAATAGGCTAACTGATACCACTGTAGGGGTTTATAGATACTACGCAGCGGAAATAACATGAATCATATTCATAAAGCACCTAAACCAAGGATCTAATGCATAACACATAAAAAACAAATAATTTTACCTTTGAAGCGTGATTCCACGTGCGATCGAGCAAGAACAAAGGGAGATAAAGAACCCCAAGCGTGATTCCTCTACTTAGTCCACGGGCACAAGTTAAGACCTCCACTATTGCTAGTTAGTTGCAATTGAAACCTTCAATTGACCTTCTATGGAGAAGAGCGACATACTAACCAAGAACCACTACGAACCACCACACGCGCCACCAAGGGGTGGCCTGCCGTGAGTCCAAAGGGGGGAGGAGTGAGAGCCGTGAATGTGAGAGAGGATTAGGGTTTTGGGATTGGTTGCCTTGATGTCAAAATTCACAGTGTGTGAATTATGACTCTTACTACAAACCCTAGGCATGGATCTTATTTATAGACCTTATCTCTAAATAAGAGCCCATGTCAAAAGCCCAAAACCTAATTCCAATCTAACTATGATAGCCCAATCAAATTCATGATTAGTTAATTGCTTAAGAGGCCCATTAATGGGCCTCTTACTTGCTTAACCCAATACCCTTGTGTGTGACCAATATAGGATCCATTCTAAAGGGCTTTGGACTATTTGACTAGTCCAAAGATCATATCTCATAGTCTAGCAACAGAGGATGACGCCCCAAAAGAACGAACTTATTATCTCTATAATAGTGATCCTTGATATATCTAGTAATTGCACTTATCGAAGACACAATTCCTTGATATATCTAGTAATAATAATAATAATAATAATAATAATAATAATAATAATAATAATAATAATAATAATAATAATAATAATAATAATAATAATAATAATAATAATAATAATAATAATAATAATAATAATAATAGTAATAATAGTAATAATAGTAATAATAGTAATAATAGTAATAATAGTAATAATAATAATAATAATAATAATAATAATAATAATAATAATAATAATAATAATAATAATAATAATAATAATAATAATAATAATAATAATAATAATAATAATAATAATAATAATAATAATAATAATAATAATAATAATAATAATAATAATAATAATAATAATAATAATAATAATAATAATAATAATAATAATAATAATAATAATAATAATAATAATAATAATAATAATAATAATAATAATAATAATAATAATAATAATAATAATAATAATAATAATAATAATAATAATAATAATAATAATAATAATAATAATAATAATAATAATAATAATAATAATAATAATAATAATAATAATAATAATAATAATAATAATAATAATAATAATAATAATAATAATAATAATAATAATAATAATAATAATAATAATAATAATAATAATAATAATAATAATAATAATAATAATAATAATAATAATAATAATAATAATAATAATAATAATAATAATAATAATAATAATAATAATAATAATAATAATAATAATAATAATAATAATAATAATAATAATAATAATAATAATAATAATAATAATAATAATAATAATAATAATAATAATAATAATAATAATAATAATAATAATAATAATAATAATAATAATAATAATAATAATAATAATAATAATAATAATAATAATAATAATAATAATAATAATAATAATAATAATAATAATAATAATAATAATAATAATAATAATAATAATAATAATAATAATAATAATAATAATAATAATAATAATAATAATAATAATAATAATAATAATAATAATAATAATAATAATAATAATAATAATGCACGATGACCGATTCGGTCTGGTGCAAAGCTTTTCCTCCAACTCTCGAGGGGCTAGCTGCAGAATGGTACAGGGGGATAGAGAAAGGGACGGTGTACTCTTACAACCAGCTGAAGAAGTTATTTATGCATCACTTCTTCACCTTAGTGGATCGGACTAAAATGACCACTGAGTTGATGTCGTTGACTCAAGGTAAGGAGGAGTCCTTGAGGGATTTCATTACCCGTTTCAACAAGGAAGCTACAACCATCCCAGAGATGAGCCAAGAGGTATTCCTTCTGGCCATGCAGAGCGGGCTACGCTCAGATTCACCTTTCAGGGAGTACATGGGTCGTAAAAATCTCAAGACCCTCGCTGAAGCACTAGGAAAAGCTCATGAGTTCATCAGGGCTGACGAAACAAATCGAGCCATACAAAGGAACAAGACCCCTAACGAGCCCGCTAAAGCAGCCGAGGCAACCCGGGCAGGGCCCCAGTACAAGGGTGCCCAGATCGGTAGGGCAGAACTCGCAAGGAGGGAGGCAAAGAGAGCAGTGGGGGTCAGACGGGCACATCCGAGACGATCCGGCAGAGCTGGAAAGTTTGAGCAGTATACCCCACTGACTCATTCTCGAGCACATATCTTCAGCGTGAACAGGGCAGATGATAAGTGGCAGAGGCCACCTAAGATGGTGAACAAGAGTAGAGACCCAAGCAAGTGGTGCGATTTTCACAAAGATTATGGACACACCACTAACGAGTGTTCCCATCTCAAGGATAACATAGAAGATTTGATAAGACGATGGCATTTGAACCAGTTCAAGTAGTACCATGAGTACAACCGTAGAAGAGAAGAGGAAAGGTCAGGACAAAACCAGAAGAGAGGTCAAAAGGACCAAGGAGCAACAAGCTCAGAGTAAGAAAGCAAGCCTGAGGGGAGGATTTATGTGATCAACGGAGGTCCCATTCACGGGGGCTCCGTGAATAAAGCACGGGCTGATCTTCGTGCAATGATTCAACAGGCAAACCGCAGCCGAGAAGGGAGGAAACCCCTGCTACCACCTTAGCCCCGAGTTGCCTTTGATGAGTATGACCAGGAGGGCATCGTCTACCCTCACGATGACCCCTTGGTCGTGACCATGAGAATTGCCAACTGGGATGTAAGCATGGTGCTGGTAGATGGAGAAAGTTCAACAAACATCATATTCAGTGAGGCATTTGAGAATCTTAAGCTGGACAAGAAAGACCTAAAGAGGGTCAGCTATGAGGTTACTGGATTCAACGGGTCAAGTCTCTTACCAGAAGGGCTGATCGAGCTATCTGTAAGGATAGGAGAAGGACACAAAAGGAGAGATGTCCGGACTGAGTTCCTGGTGGTCCAATCACCATCACCCTACAACATCATAGTGGGAAGGCCTCTTATTCACAAAGTGGGTGGTGTAGTAAACACCTACCACCTGGCCATGGCATACACAACTAGGGGTGTTCAAAAAATCCTGACCCGGCTGTCCCGTCCCGAATACCCGATGACCCGCAAAAAACTCGATGGGAAATTATCTTTTTTTCTTTTTTTTTTCGGGTCGGGTACCCATCCCGCTAAATTAGCAATTTTGCGGGTCGGGACATGGGTCAACTTTGCTAATTCGCGGGTACCCGAATACCCGTTAAAAATTAAAAAACAAAAAGAAAAGTGTCGAAATCCTCATCAACCCACTAGCTTAGATCAGCCCACTTAGCCTAGGCCCTAGGGTTTCATTTTCTCACAACTCAAAACTCACGCACTCACCTCACAATGTCCAAAAAAAAAACCCTAACACTCAAATTCTCTGACTTCTCTCTACTTCTCAAGCGCCTCCATCTCTCAAAATATCAATCAACTCAATTCCTCAAGCATAATTCGATTCATCCTCAGTTCCTCACACTTCAGTACATCACTCAATCTCAGGTATGTTTCATTTGTAGTACTTTCGTGGTATTTTTGTATTATTATTCGTGGTTTCTACCTTAGTAATTTGAATCTAATTATTTTCTTTATCATCAATTGGTAGATCTAATTTCATCCGTTCACTCAATCTTCTCACCAACTCAGGTTAGTTTGTTGTAATTTTTGTTGTTATAGATCTTAATCAATTTGTTTTTATTTAATTTTTTTAAAACTTCCTGTTTTCATTTAATCATATATATTAATGTGTTTGTTTGGTAAATTTTCATATTCCTTTATTTTACCACTTTGCTATATATAATATATGTGATGCAATTATTTTATTGCATTATTTGTGTTTTGTAGGAATGAAAGATTTGGTTTTGGATCAACTAGCAATTGTTATTGATGAGACACTTGAAATATCGGATCTCACAAGTCACAAGTGAATGAATTGATTTCCTCCCATTTCGTTTGTTGTGTGGCTTTGTGCCATTATTTGTACTTTGTATATTTTGAAGTTATGTAACTAAAGCTAAAAACTTTGTATTTCTATCCTTAAACTTTAGCTTTATATTAATAAGCTTGTCATCAATTTTTTTTATATCAAAACAGCAGTTTTTGTGAAAATGCAGCAGATTTTCTAAAAATAAAATAGTGCAAGTTTATTGAAATGAAAACAACCACCAATACCATATTTTAGGTACAAATTTATAAATGAATAAAAAAAACCACGGGTAATCCGGGTACCCGCAAACCGGGTACCCTGATTATTCGGGACGGGACACGGGCCGACTAATCAACTACCCGAATATCCGGGTACCCGAAGATCAGGGTACCCGATTGTCCGGGTACCCGGATTTGAACACCCCTATACACAACCAATGATGGGAGGTTGGCCAAGCTGGGGGCAACCAGAAAACAGCCAAACAATGTTACATCACCGCTCTTAAACAACCATCAAAAAACGATCTCCAGCCTGATCCCGAGCAGAAGTAGGAGGGGGAGGTAGAGAGGAAGTCAAGGAAAAGGAAAAGGATAGAATACCGGGCAGAGAAGGAGACGCAGAACCTGGCAATGGAAAACTTTGAGCCGGTGAAAGAAGAAACCCCTCAGACCACTCCCAAGCGGTGATCATGAGGAAATTGAGCTAGTTGAAGGGGACAACACCAAAACGGTGATGATTGGAAAGGACAAGGAGCCTAAAGTCCGCATAAACTTAATCGAGTTGTTCCGCAGCAACATAAGCATCTTTGCCTATTCAGCAGATGAGATGTCAGGCATCAGCCCGGAAGTCATGGTGTAGACACCTGATTGTGTCTCCCCAAAACCAAGCCCGGTGATGAATAACACTTCACGACCAATGGAGTGTGTATTGTGATTGGATAATGAATTGTGTAATTTTAGCCCAACCATTTTCTTCATTTCCATGCCCAAAACTATTGTTTCCTAGCCCGAACCATTTTATTTCCAACCCGAACCACAAACAAACCCAAACTTAATTAATTCTAAGCCCAAATCATTTATTTGGTCCCTTATTATTAATTACTGTAGCCCAACATTCTTTTTCCGTATCCAAAGTCCAAAATCGTTCAAGGCTAATTTTTGTGACATATAATTTTGATCCAAGTCCAATTTGGTTGGATAGCCCTTCAAATAAGCTTTCCAATGATAAATCATAAGCCTAATTTCGAATTAAAACGAAAGAGATATGATCCAAATAGTAAGCCGAGCCCAAAAACCGAGTCATCCTCACTAAAACGGCCATATCTTGAGATCTACTAAATATTTTGACCTGATTTTAATTTGGTTAGAAAGTAGACTTGAAGATCTTTCCAACGATATATTACATGCCTTATTCCCACTAACGGATCAAAAGTTATAGCAAAAACAAAAACTGCCAAAAAACTGTCAAACCTGCGCTGGAGCAGAATCGCTGCGTTGAACGCAGCCAACCTTTGACCAACGCAGCCTGTCATTGACCGACGCAGCTACAGTAATTGCGTGAAACATCACCCATCTGTGTTTGACGCAGCTAGCAAATGAATGGCGCAACCCATTTCTTTCCAGCGCAGCTCCCTTTCCATATTCCTGACCTCCCGTATAGCCTCCCTATAAATACCAAACCCTGTTTTCACCCACGGAAAAGCACTTAGACCTTATAAAAGGGTGTGGGTTTAGCCTCTCTACGGGAGTTCAAAGGGAATGAACCCTGCCTGGTGCTAAAAATGGTGTGAGTTTAGCCTTTTCACGGGAGCTCAAAGGGAATGAACCTTGTTTGGTGCTGATGTGAGTTTAGCCTCTTCACGGGAGCTTAAAGGGAAACAACCCTGCCTGGTGCTGATGTGAGTTTAGCCTCTTCACTGGAGCTCAAAGGGAATCAACCCTGCCTGGTGCTGATGTGAGTTTAGCCTCTTCACGGGAGCTCAAAGAAGATGATGTGTACCTGGGACCTGTAAAGCAAAGTTTGCCAAAGGACCCCTAGGGACTCAAGCGATTCAAGACGTTCATGACTTGACTCACAACTCAAGGTGTGTGGCTCGATGTGCAATGAGATAACTCGACGTGATTGTGTGTATGGTGCCTGTGCAATGCTTGACTCGATGTGCATGTGATGACTCAAAATAATACTTGTGTGGTGCAACGACGGACCCCTAGGGACTCAAGTGATTCAAGACGTTCCTGACTTGACTCACAACTCAAGGTGTGTGACTCGATGTGCAATGAGATAACTCGACGTGATGTGACTCAAAATGACTCAAAAATGCAAAATGCAAAAATTTCCGTCATTTTTGTAGAGGAGATATCGACCTTCCCCCGAAAGAAAAATGCGAAAAAAGAAAGAAAGTGTGAGTGTAGGTGAAAAATGATTTTTGAACTTCCCCAAAAGAAAAAGATCAAAAGAAGATGAGAATCCAATAATGATGGTGTGTATGCATTTGCTTGTTAAACCGTTGATGGTGCTTTGATGGTGATGAAAATGCATAGATAATGTCTTTACGAGTGATGACAAGGCGTGCCCAATGCGAATCAAGACTTCATGATAAAGGGCCCCTAAGGGTAGGATTTTTGGCCATGTGTGTGTATGAATGTGTGTGTGAGTGTCACTAAGGTTGGTTGCAAAGGCTATGGGTGTGGATAAGTGATTGTGAAAAGAGTCATGTGAATGATGACTCTTAGGCTAGGTAGGTCAATGATGTAGGGTTCAAGCCCCCAAGTCTAGCTTTAAATGGAAAGGGATGAGCATTCGAAATCCTTTGATATGATCATGATGTAGGTGCGAAAGAAATTTGATTATTTTGGCCGCACCCCAATGTGAGGCTGCCTACGTATCCATTAGGAATCAGACCAACTTAGCTCTAGCCGAACCTCGCACAAGTAGAGTACAACTCAAAGAGGTCTTTGAAGGGTTGTAATGGGGTTAGGCTAGAGGTGTATGAAGAAAGGATAAAGACTCAAGACCTTGGATAAGCCCCCAAGGTGTGCAATCTTGCATTTGAATCTTGATGTTTGTAAGCTCAAGGATTCTCACTTTTGAATTTGAATTTGTTCTCGCATTTGGAATTGGAAATGTATTTGGAACTTGTATTTGAATTTGATTTTGCATTGAAACTCTCAAAGAATAAGTGTGGACAATCCCTACCATGCGGTCTATCACTCACTTGGCGTTCATGTTTCTCACGCACGGTACCAAGCACTCGATAAGAGACGCAATCTGAGACATGTTCATATCAAAAGACATTGAAACACTTGCCCATAGTACACTTGCATTTTGTTCTCTCATTGTATTTGAATTTGTGTTTGAATTTGAACTCACTCAATTCTCAAATTTAAATCACTCAAGCTTTTGTACTTGTTTTCGAACATTGCATGATTGCACACCATCCCATCCCAAGGTTAGGTGAATATGGGTTGAAAAAAGAATAGGCCAATCGTTAGGCGAGGCTCAAAGTGGTTAATCAAGAAAAGGAAATCATGTGTTCAAAGGGTGAAGGGAAATTTGATGTGGTTTCAAAGGGTGCCTCAAATCATTGGTGTACCTTGTGCTTAGCTTGGCGCGTTTTTTTTTTCTTTTTTATTTGAAAGTTTTGAAGGTGGAGGTGATGTGAAATGAAGTGAAGTGTAATGAGGTGAAGTGAATTCATGATCATATGCAAGGAATTAGATGCTCATATTATTCAATGGAGGGTGAAAAATCAAAGCACGTAAATATGATAAGGGAAAATGGTCCTATGCTAGACTTATTATGGGGAAAAAAGATGAAAAGAAAAATAGAAAAAAGAAATCAAGAAATCTCAATCACTCAAATTTTGCCTCATGTGTCATCTTCATTGTCAGTCGTTCTTCTTTGATCAAATGTTATGGAACAAATCAACTCGTCAACGCAAAACTCGACTCAAAATGGAAAGATGAGGAGTATATGATGTGATAGGGTATGTATGAGAAAGGAAAATGATATATGTAGAAATTGTGAAAGTGGAAAGATTATGAAAGTGGAAATTGAAGAAATGGGAAAGGTGATGTATGTGGAAAATGGAAGGTAGGTGTACATAGGTGGAAAGAGTATGAAAGGGGAAAGTGTATGCATGTTCTGGAATGGTATGTATAGGGGAAGGGTGCACGTATGTATAAAGTATGTATAAGGTGCATGTACGTATGAAGAGTGTATGGGAAGTGTATATATGTACATTGGGAGGTATGTATAAAGAGTGTATGTATAGATGTATGTATGTAAGGAGTGTATATTTGTACAAGAAAAATGTATGGTGTATGTATATACGTATGTAGAGCGTATACGGATAATGGGCGTATGTAGGGAATTATGTATGTATAGAGAGGGTGTATGAGAGGTGTATGTATATGTGTACATGGAAGGTGTATGTATGAAGTATGTATGTACATGAAAGGTATACGTATGAGGAATGTATGTATGGGGAAAAGTATGCTCCAACTCAATTAATCAAATGACGAAAATGACTCATGCATGCTCCTAAATCATGGTCATGGTGCGTGGACTATGTACAAAGTGTGTGCAAGACGACTCGTGAGTGTTAAGTGGTTTATATACATGACTCGTGTAAATGACCATGAAACTAGACTTATGTACAGGACGACTCAAGAATGTACAAGACCAAGGCTAGACTCAAGTGGTAAACGGCTAACTAGACAACTAAATCCAGTTTAATTATCCAAATTTTAAAGTTGGGCCTAATTACTAAGTGAGCTAGACTAGGTCCTTTGGGCTTAGTTAGTCAAAAAAATAAAATAAATGAAAAGGGTTCAAAATAACACATGGTCTAGTTACACATAGATCAAAGGTTAGTCATACAAAACCATACAAACATACAAATATGCACAAGTAGGCACTTAGTCACGAATGCAATGCAAAGTTCTCAACCTAACCATGGCTCTATGTTTATGGGGTCATCTATGGTCGGGTTGAAAAGGGTTTCCAAAGGGTCCATGGTTAAGGATTTGGATGAATGGCACGGTATCCTACCTAATGAGGGTAAGTGCCATAAATGAAATCCCGCGGGTTAGACCCGACTCCACGGTTTGGTGAATTTACTATCTTAGATGAACCTTGCGTTACTAAAAAGATGTTGAAGCAACGCGAAATCGATAAAGCGTAAATTCTCGGGGCTAAAACCGTATGTAGAACACATACGGGGTTCAGAAAAGTCGAGGAAAAATCACAGAAACATAGCAGAAGCCCTGCACCACCAGTCCCATTCCTGCGCCATTGTTTGGAGGGCTGCGCCAAACAAAGGTGGCATGCGTTTGACGCAGGTGGCCAGTGTCTGACGCAGGCACTGAAACAATGGCGCAGCTACAGGACTTCTGGCGCAGGTCTTCTGGAAGCTTCCGGTGATATTTCCGACTCTTCCTACAGTGTTTCCTAGGTCCAGACGCAAAAAGGATGGTCCTTCCCGTGCGTCTTTTATATCAAATGCTAGCCAAATTGCAAAAAACAAATGTCAAGAATCTTTCAAGTCTCATCCACTCATCCTAATTAACTCCGGTCATTTAAAAACCAAAATTAATTAGGAATCCTCCCCAGTGGAGTCGCCAAATTGTAGGCGTCGCGCGAAGTGCGCCTACGTGTACATACGTGAATATGTAAGGCGTTCTTAGGAAGTGGGATTCAACAAGCACGCCGTGGAAAGTAAAGAGCCGCCAACGAATTTTAGGAATTCGTAAACCGTTCACAATTGTGAAGGCTACACCCCATTCACAATCTAAGTGAGATTGCTAACTTCATAGTGGTCACGAACCATGACTGGATATTTGGGGATGATGGTACAAAGTCAAATTAAGAAGATGACCCCGCCCGTATTGACCTCTATTCGATTCTTATGCGACATTCGTTTTTCGTTCTCCGCTAGCATACAAACAGCATTTTTATTGCCTACAAAATAAATCTAAATCGGTTAGAAATTTAATGCACATAAAGATTCTAATAAATTGTGGCTACTTCAAATTAAAATAAGATTAAAAGGTACCTAAATCCGGTTGTCCATAATTATCTTACTTTAATGTCATTGCACATACATTTTCCCTTTATTAAACATGCAAAAAGTGGTGATTTAATAGAATAACATATGCATTAAATAAAGGAAGCGATTTAAATTAAATAATATAAAAAACAATTAATTAAACATCCCTGTAAAAACAATAAACATTATCCTAATCATACTTTCTAACAATAATCAATAATTAAAATAATTATTCGTGGTAAATATATAAAATACTTACATTAAATCCGCGCCCTGTCTTTCAAAACGAATAAACAAAGTTAGTAATTTGAATGCAAGTAAAATAACATAGATAAACGAATAATTATAAAATAAAGATTAAAGTAAGAATTGATTTTGGCCAAGCCCTCAAAATCAAATCAACCTTTCACGCCTTGGATAATCGTATGTATTGCAAAAGGATTTTGAATCGTGTTTAGGGTTTGTGTTTGATGTGTTTAGGGTGTTTAATGTAGGTTTAAGGAGAAAATCATGTAATTAGGGTTGCAACTCGGCTGTCTAAGTGCTTGTCCGTGTGTGAAAATAGGGTTGAGTATTTATAGGGAGGCTGAAAAGAGGTCTAGGAATACGGAAAGGAAGCTGCGCCACAACTTCAATAGCTGCGCCGTTAAGTTATAGGCTGCGTCCGTCAAAGGTTTGCTGCGTTCAGCGCAGCGTTTCTGCTCCACCGCAATTTTGGCAGTTTTTGTTTTTGCTATAACTTTTGATCCGTAAGTCGGAATAAGGAACGTAATATATTGTTGGAAAGATCTTCAAGTCTACTTTCCAACCCAATTAGAATCAGGTCAAAATATTTCGTAGATCTTGAGATATGGACGTTTTAGTGAGGATGACTCGGTTTTTGGGCTCGGTTTACTATTTTATCTCTTTCAATTTAATTCGGAATTGGGCTTATGATATATCATTGGAAAGCTTATTTGAAGGGCTATCCAACCAAGTTGGACTTGGATCAAAATTATGGGTTACAAAATTAGCCTTGGACGGTTTTAGACTGTCGATACGGAAAAAGGATGTTGGGCTAAGAATGAATGTTTGGGCTACAGTAATTAATAATAAGGGTCCAAATAAATGATTTGGGCTTAAAATTAATTAAGTGTTGGGTTTGTTTGTGGATCGGGTTGGAAATAAATGGTTCGGGTTAAAGATAAACAGTTTTGTGCATGGAAATGAAGGAAATGAGTTGCACAATTCATTGTCCATTTACAACACACACTCCGTTGGTCGTGAAGTGTTATTCATCACCGGCCTTGGTTTTGGGGAGACACAACTAGATGTCTACAGGTATATTATTCTCTCCTTATCCTTTGTGTTGTATTAGTCACATCACTTTATTTTTCCATATGCTTTAATCCTTATTCGGTAAGAATTCATTACAATTTTATTATTTTTTCTTGCGCTAGCCCAATATTGGCCCTGTTCTCTTCACCTGGAAAAAATATTATTAAGTAAAAATTAGTTCAGTTCAGCAAGATAAGTTCAGATTAGTGAAAAAAAATTTAGTTCAGCAAAAATAAGTTCAGTTTAGTAAAAATCAGTAACTTTAAAAAAAGAAATATAATACGAAATCCGTAATAATAAGTTTATTTCACTAAAATTAAGTTTAATTCAGCAAAAATTAGTCTAGTTCAGTAAAATTAAGTTTAATTCAGCAAAAAATAAGTTCAATTAAGCAAAATTAAGTTCAGTTCAGCATATATCAGTTGAAAAGAGCAGGGCCTTACCCTACAAAAAAAAAAAATTATGTCTGCCAAATACCCAATATACACCTTTTTTTTCTATAACTAATAATTAAATATATCATGACTAACGGTTAAATATATCCTTGCTAACTTTATTTTATAGGATTAATTAAATTTGTTTTTTAGTCACCTTATATATTTTTTCCTAAATTTTTTACCGTGTCAATTATTGCAATTAATCTAAAATAAAAGGAGTAATAATGTAATATTTTAAAATATCGATTTCCTTAATTAGCCCTTTGTTTTTTTTTCAATTACAACACTTCCTATAGTCAACCTTTTCTTTTTTAATTGCAACACTTCCTTAATGAATATATCACATTTATATTTAGGAAAAATTGTGAGAAAGGTCCTAATAAGTGGACTATCTTGTGAGAAAGGTCATTTAATTTTCAAAGTTATGAAAAAGGGCCTTATAAGTGACTTTTGTTGTAAGAAGGGGACTTTGACCAAGATTCCAGCGTTGACCATGAATTTCTGCCAAAAAAGTGACGTGCCAGGCTCGTGACTTTTTTTGATTTTTTAACAAAAATAATAATTAAAAAATTAGAAAAATAAAAAAAACAGAAATTTAATAAAAAAAAAAAGGAAAAATTTTCAAAAAGGACCTAGAAACCAGACACTTTTGTGAAAAATGACCTAATATCACAAATCTTGTCAAAAAGGACCTAATAAAGCACTTTGGTTTGTCAAATGGGACCAAGACGCCGGAATCCGGCAAGTCAACACCGGATTCTGGCGTTGACTGACACATGGGACACGTGGCAAATTCTTATTGGTTTAAGTTTAATTAATTTTTTTAAAAAAATTAAAAAATATTTTTAAAATCCTAAAAATAATAAAAAAAATTCTAAAAATAATAAAAAAAAAATTCTAAAAAAATCAAAAAATTGTGTAACCAACACACAACAAATATCATCAACCACAGTTACAAAATAATTTGTAAATTAATCATCGGGAATTTACGCTTTTTCGATTTCTCGTTGCTTCAACCCATCTAACAGGTAACATGATCAACCCAAAATGTACTTTAGCTTGGTATATATATCGGGAATATATATACCAAGCTAAAGTACATTTAACATCCAAAGGAAAACTACATTTGATTAATGGTGAGCTGATGTTGCAGGTGAATATGTAGTTTTTTTGTATCCAAGTTGTGCAGCGCTTGCAGCTCGAGGTTTGGCATGATAGGTGAGTTGCTATGGCTTTGTGTTTTTATATAAGCTTAATTGAAGATTATATGAGATTTTCAATTGAAGCTGATTTTACATATCAAATTTTGTCGATTTTTACTCAATTATTGTGTTTTTTATCTACGGGTGTGTTCTATTCACCTGATTTTCACTGATCTGAACTTATCTGAACTTATTAGACCTTATTAAAACTTATTTTAGATGTAATTTGTACTTGGTTAACACTTATTAAAACTTATTAGACCTGATATGAACTTATCTGAACTTAACTGAACTTATATGAACTTATATGAACTTATTACACCTGAAATAAGTGAAAATAAGGTGAACAGAACAGACCCTACAATTTGCTCTTAAAGTTTTCTTTGCTTTTATTTTTGTTGACAAACTCTAGAATCATGGTTATTATTGTCGTTGCTTCTCTTTTCAATTGTCTGAGCTCAATACTAATTTTCCTATAGTTTAAGCAAGGAAGAATAAAAAAAAGCAATATACTCCAAAAGTAGGTACTCTTCAGTGTGTCACTCCTTCCAGCTTTTATTTGTCACTCTCTCACATGTTTATACTGAATAAACTCAAGAGCATGCATAACATTGCATGTAGCATGTATCATACATTAAAATTGACATAAAACGATATATTTCAGACCCAAAAATATCAGTTAAATCTCATCTTGTAGATGCTAAATAGGTCAACTTTAATGTCTTACAGAGTAAAACAGCTTTGAGCAGTATATCTTGAACTCTATTGTTTAAATTTGCTGTGTTGGATTCTTTTCAATTCTTTTTATCTTGCTTTGTTTGTAAAAGCATGTATTGTCAAAAACTTTGTTTCTCACTTATTGAACAATGTCATAGTTGTCACATATTTGCATTTATAGTGGATTAGTCATAGAGCCTTTCTGTTTATGTATGTGGAGATTCACTGAGATGGTACCTTTAACTATTTGGTGGTGCAATTGGAAAAAAAATCCAGAAGTTTTAGGAGGGGAGAGTTCATTTTCTTATGAGGTTGAAGTTTTTCTTTTCCCACCTGTATAGTATGTTACGAAGTTTAGGGCATTGACACTAGCAGCTCAAATGTGAGCCTGTAGATTATTCCATTAGTGCGCTAAGTAATTATCATCCTGGCACCAAAACTGATTAAGAACAAAAACAATAAACTTGTCTATTGTTTTAGCCTGAATTTTATTTCTCAAACTTGTGCTCTCTACAAATTGTATATTTTTGTCTTCTCTGATCAGGTAACAAAATCTACACAAATTTTTTATTCTTTGAATTTTTAAGATAGTATGCACTAATTTATTCTTGACCCCTTGGATTAAGGCTAAAATTGATGTAGTCGTTTACACTGGTTTATCTTTGTAAACTGCTGTGAATTGATTAACCTGATCTTTTGGCAGGAAAATGCAAGATGAAGGATTGGATGTCCAATCTGCAACAAATGCTGCCTAATGGCATGTGTAAGTAATAGCTTATGATCTTTTTTCTCACTTGATGCTTAGCCATCCCCCATTCATTTGTTTTATTAACTATTAGTTTCTGAACAATGCAGGCATAACCAATCTGGAATAATACAAAACCTAAGTTGGAAGGTTGGGCGGGTGCTTCCTGATGAAATTGAGCACAAGCTAAGTGATCCAGAAAAGCGTTACTTTAAGTTTGAACATTAATTTATAAGTAGTACATCGCTTGTTAAGTTTATTTTGTAGATTGAAGATGGATTTTGTAATTTGTACTACCACACTCATGGGCATCTGATCCAGGTGCTCTACACGCGCGTATCCTTATCATTTTGGAATAGCTTAATATAAGGCAGATGCTAAGTTGTTGGCCCTATAGTGGTGTCATATAAAGAGATAATTTAGTGGGTTTTGTATGTCATTGTTTATTGGTGGATCCGAGCTTGCAGCTGAATATGTTATGTGCTAGGAATTGATATTTAGATAAGTCTAGGAGGAACACACATAGGTTGTATAGCTTTAAATTTTTAAGCCTTCCCCCCTGCCCCCTGGTTTCCCGCATGGCCTCCAAGGGAGGCAATGTTTTAATAATCAAGACACCCCTATTTTTTTAGGTGTTGAATTTTGTCTTGTTAAGGGGGCAGTCAATTAGCATGTTGGAGAGTTAGAATGTTGGAGAGTGCATATTAGTCAACGACCAATGACCCTGCAATGCTATACTATGTGCTTGACATGTATATTTTCTGACAAGTTAGAATGTTGGTGAGTTATTCTTGGCTACTTGAAATTTCAAGGTAATCTTCAAAGGTTGGAATGTTGCAAGTTGCAAGCTTATGCTCTTAGTTAGTTGATGATTACTAGGAATTGTGCATTTATGAACCTTAATTAATCACATAGAATATGGACTTATATTTCTTAGATACTAGGGCAGCCGACGCGCGCGTTGCGCGCGAAGTGGCTAGCCGTTACGATGAAGTTATCTTGACTTGTGTTTAAATTAGCGCATTAGTGATTATGAATTACTTACACAAAGTTGGCGCACAATAAATGACTTTTCATAAGTGATACATCCAACAATACTTGCTTATGGAAAAACATAAATTAAAAGTCCAACAATTTTAAGTTCTAACCAAGTACTCTGTACAACAGTTGTGTTTTTGTAATCAAAGTTTTTCTAGTTGAAGCCTTTTGAATTTAGGCCATAGTTATTATGTGTAATGCAAAAACAAAAATATTTAGAGGTTTGAAATTTTTAAACATAACCATTAAACTATTGCATTTATCGAAACGGTTTGGGCTGATTAACAGCATGAATTGCAATTGGTAGTACCAGAAAATAGTTCAAAGATGATTTGTGTATTTTCAAAAGCAAAAATTACAACCAATGGCCCGTCAATGTAGTTTAATCTTGCTAGTACGTACAAATTACATTGGTATCAAAATCTAACCAAAAGGTGTTGTCTATGTCAGTGCTCTTGTAAGAAGCCACTTGATGTTGCTGCTATAGTTGCGTTCAGGCAATTAAAATGGCTTTCCTCTGCCATTTTAGAACCCAAATTCTAATCAGGGACATTGGAGCAATCTCCAAGTACATTGGCTTAGTCACCAAGCCAGTAGCTATTGCTTCAAATTCTGGCCAATCACCCTGTCCAGTAATGCTAAAAACATTTTTTAGGAGAAAAGTCACAGGAGTTTATCTAACAAGCTACTACTATTACACAATGTTAATTCGGTGATATGAAACTGAAGTGGCATGGTTGAACTATACATCAACATATATATACAATAATACAAATACAATGGAAAACAGGAAGAATAAGTTAAGAAATGATATGGAAAAAACTAACCTAATACACTAAATGAGCAGGCAATATTTACAGTGACAAATCTTAATGAACAATACTAACTTCTTCTTTTTTTTTTTTAAACAAGAAATAGGATAGCCTCAAGGGATTAATAGAGAACATAACAGTTTTAAGATGTAAATGCAATATACAGTTATAAACTCTGCAGTTCTTGAGTTGGGTGGGTTTTAATTAGAATTGATTTGATTTGAATTGAATTGTGACCGAAAATGATTGCACAGAATTTGAAAAGAATTACAATAAATTGTGAATGGCAATAATTATTGGAAATTATTTAAATTTAGTATTGAGAATTAAGAGGATGTGCAATAAATTTAATATAACCTCCATTCTAAAGATTAAAAGCTTTCCACAATGATCATCTTTAGCTTTAGTGCAGCTCAATTATAACTTTGAATTTTGAATATAGCAAAACATATTGTTAGAGAAAATCTAGTAACAATACATTAAGAATAAACCTAGGGTAATACAATAGAGTTTTTAAAGAGAAAATGTAGTAACCTCCAGTTTATAGCTCTTGTAGATAGACTCGTCTAACTGGTCAAATTTATTTATAAGAGACCATTTTACTAAGTAGAGAACATCATTAAAGAACTTTTAAGAGAGTATTTTGCTTTAATTAGGTGAGGGTAAAATATATTACTTGTCTGATTTATCTTATCAATTGTTAGGTTGATTAGTTAAAAACAAGAGGAATACAATGAACAACTCAATCTATGGAGAAATTGCATACCCAATCAACCAACTTGTCATCCATGTAAGCTAGCCCCTTGAGATCCTCATGCAAATATGCTTATCCTTTTGCAGCTCCAAGGGCAAGCCTCAGTCTTGCAGGCCTTTCCATGGTGGGCTGCCCTTTACCTATGATTAGACCATTTAAAATTTCAGTTTAATCAATGTCAATCACTAATTATAAGCATAAAAGCCAAAATGAGTGTTATACTATGCTGGCAGTGAGTGCATTTAAAGAGAGACAATGCAGACACATATAAAAGCAGAGAACTAATGGCAATAAGCTTACAATGAAGATAGCACTCCATGGTATCGTTTGGAATGAACTCGTAATCTAGCAACCTATGTGCACCACTATTTCAATATCTAACTAAAGAAACACGATTTGTGATGGATTTGGCTAACAATTCCAGCTTATGCCTGAAATTCGCACCCTCTCTATCCACTACCAGATGTAAGAGACTAACGAGCAACTTCCTTAACATTAGAAAGGACACCCTTGTGGACATTAATTAGTCTTACATTTTTAGCTTCCAGCAAATGTTTAATAAATTAAAGATCAGATATATACTTCCTTGTACTGTCCACCTTCCTTCGATAAATGTCCTCTCTAATAAAAAATACTCTACTTAATCATCATACTATTCATTTCTCTGAATAAAATAACAATAATCAACAAAACTCACCAAGAAGATATTAACCAGACAAAACCGAGGAGAAAGAAAAGAGAGGTCAAAAGATAAACTTAATAATTGATCAAAGTTTTCAGTGATTAGGGTTCTAAAAAGCTTTGAAAGCATAATTAACTCATCAATAATCAACAACACGAAATACCTAATCTATAATTTCAAAAAATTTACAAAAACTCAAAGTTCAAAGAATCAACAATTATAATCAAAATAATACAGAGAATTTTAGAACTTGACATCGAAATGAAAGGAAAAAATTGATAGATCTAGAAAGAAAAGCGAGAAATACCTGAATATCGACCTCCCAAGAAGCGACCATGAGGTATCACGAACAACCAAGACTTCATCGTCTTTGCACATAGGCATTATATTGTTCGGAAGTTGTGCTTACTTCATCGGTTGCCGGAGAGTGGAGTTCTCATAATTACACGACGGACGTTCAATGGCACTGAGATGTGAGCCCTGCGACATTTTCGGCAAGCGGGGGACTGGACACTAGGCGAAAAAACTAATTGGCCACCGGTTCAAAACCCCCCTTTGCCACCGGTTTTGAACCGGTGGTCAGTTGGGGGGTGGCAATAATCTAATGCAAAAGCCACCGGTTCAAAACCGGTGGCAATTTCAATTGGCGGTTTTTTTTTTTTTTTGGGTATTAAACATTTTTGCCACCGGTTAACCGGTGGCAATAACAAGTACATATTTTTTTTTTCTTTTTCTTTTCTGCTGCAATTATAATACTAATGCTATAATATAAAAACAATCAATGTAAGGCAAACAACATCACATTAGTGCAAAAGAATTGTTATTATAAATTGTTATTGTACAATACTAAAAATAATTAAAAAAATTGCATTGAATTATAATCAAGCAATGAAATTCAACTTTAAATTATTGTACAATAAAAAATAATAAGTAAAAAAAATAAATCTAAAACAAATTTTTCTAAATCAAAGTCTTGAATCTTGTTGCATCTCTTGAATCTTGATGCATCAATTAAGTCCTGCATAAATTAAACCCAGAATTAATAAAACTTACCAAAAAAATGCGAAAAAAAAGTACCAAAAAATGCACGAACTCTAAATAACAAAATAAAAAAAATCTCGAACCCAGAAATCAAACAAAAATAAAAAAAAATGCGAAAAAATAAAGAAAAAAAAAACCATAAACCCATAAATCAAACAAAAATCCAGTAACAAAAAAACCCAGAAAAAGAAAACCCAGACATTATAATCGATCAAACCCAGCAAACCCAGAAATTATTAAAACTCAAAAAAAAAAAAAAAAAGCGAAAAAAACCCACTAATTAGTAAAACACTCAACACACTCCAAACAACAAACCCAGATCTACCCACCTAAACACCGAACCCTCACCGAACCCCACCAAACCCAGATCTACCCACCTAAACACCGAACCCACACTCCAACCCACCCACCTAAAACACTCAACACGTAACACCACCACCAACACCACCGAACCGACAATCAGACCCACTAACCTAAAACCATCCAAAAATTAAATAAAAAAATCAAAAACAAAAATAACAACATTAAAACGTACCTTAAAAGTAAAAAAAGCTTCGAAATTCCCTCGATCTTGGTTTAATAAGGTCAAATTCGACTATGAATACGCTAGATCTAGCATTTTCATGGTCGAATTTGACCTTGAAAACCATCACCACAAATGAAAGAGCGTGAGAAGAGAGGAGATGTTGTTGTTGATGTTTGAGGGGAAAGAAGAGGAGGGTGACGAGAGATAGAGAAGGAGAGAGCGGGGTGAGTTCGGAGGCGAGGAGAGATAGAGAAGGAGAAGAAAGAGAAAGAGAGGAGGCCGGAGAATCGCATGAGAGGAGAAGGAGAGGAGAGAGAAAAAGACAGAAGAGAGAAGGAGGAGAGGGGAGAGTGAAGGAGAGAGGCTGAGGGAGAGGGAAGTTAGGGTTAGGGGTTTATAAAGGGGGGGGTCCGGGGTTTATTTTTTTACTTTTTTTTTAACTAAGCCCGGGGTTTATTTTTTTAACTCATTATTGCCACGGGTTCAAACCGGTGGCCTTTCCAATTTTTGCCACGGGTTTGGTTGAACCGGTGGCAATTGTTCTTTGTGTCATCCCGCCACTTAATTAAGCCACCGGTTTTCAAAAACCGGTGGCCAATGAGCGTTGCCTTTTTCAATTTTTCTACTAGTGGGAGACTCTTGGTTGTTCATCTTTTTTGTCTCCTACTGTTTGGGTTTTCTTCTACTCACGGTTAACGAAGATGAAAAGGAGGGAGAAAGGCATAAAGCTTAAAACTCATTTATGAATAGGGATAAGAAGGTAAATAAACATTTTGAAGGGCAAAATGGTCCATGCACTATTCATAAGAACAATTTCCTACTTTTTATAAGGTAGGGATACACAATATTTGTCTATCTATCACTTCAAGATCGTGTAACCTACTATGACAAAGTATTGACATGCTAAAAGCTCATGTAAATTGTAATAGGACCCCATATAAATATATACACAGCGTCAAACTCACGACCTTAATCGCGAGCATGATCCACAGCCCGCGCGCGTCTCATCGCCCTAGTTTTGTGAAAAAGTTCAATTTTCATGTAGAAGTATGCCATTAATTATGGCACTCCTAAAATGGCTACTAAGCCACTAATTATGGTGGAAAAGTTTTGTATAAAACCGTTTTTCAGTAATTTACTGAACAATGGAATTACTTTTGTCAAATTTTGTGTCACTTTTGTCAAATTTATCAATGAACTATAAATTACTCGTATATATATTAGAATAACTTTTGTGCGTTTTAGTGTAATTTTTGCACATTTTATGGACACTTTTATAATTGTTGTTCAGCAATTACTGAACATCGATTTTATTCAAAAGTTTGTCAATTATGGGACGGAGGGAGTATAAGTATATAGATATAGAAGATTCCCGCATATAGTAACACAAAATAAAACCTTTTTTTTTTTATTTTAAGAACGCGAAATAAAACGTTTAGTATAGTTCGTTAAATAAAAATTATCCTTAAAAAGAAAAATTTAATAAAAAAAGCTAGCCGTTGGATTAATATTGTATCGACGGATTAGATAATTGGGAGGGTTTTCTATATATGAAGGAAAGGGGCCGAAACTATCTGAATGTTGTAGAAGCGAGGAGAGAGAAAAGAGGATGAAGCGAAAACGATGGTGGTTCTGCGCTCAAAGAAAGTGATCGGTACGGACTCCAAATCTTTGCGCCCGAAGGCGAAGGGTTATAATTTCGATCGTGGTCGTTCAAGTGTTGTGCCTGATTCCTCACCCAAACCCAAACCCAGGTAAATTTCTTTATTTTCATTGTTTCGATCTGTCCTGGGGATTCGAAATTGCTAATTCGACTTCTGAATTTCGACTGTTTTTCTTTTTTTTTTTTTTTTTTTTTTAATTATTGGGTTTTTTCTGTTTGATTAATGTTCATATCATATGTTTTGGGGATTCCATCATCTCACCGCTCCTTTTCCGGTTTGTTGTTGATTTTGATGGTCTATTTTTGTATATTGAATTGAAACTAGGGCCCAATTCGCCTAATTTTTTATCACGAAACCATACATGTTCTGTTAATATTGATTTCATATACAGCAAACAAACATTATATGGCTGTAATATTTATTAACAAACAGAGATTATATCATATGATTTTAAACTCTATATAATGCATACAAATGATTAGTATACTAGCGGCTAGGGTTTTTGATGCGGTTGGTGCTTCTTTACTTGTTGTAAACTTGTAATGATTCTAATAGTTTGTTTTTGTTGTTAATATTTGCTAATTAGTGATGGGGTTGCTGCTCTTTACTTGTTGTAAACTTGTAATGATTCTAATAGTTTGTTTTCGTTGTTAATATTTGCTAATTAGTGATAGGTTTGCTGCTCTTTACTTGTTGTCAACTTGTAATGATTATAATAATATGGCTGCAATTTGTTTTTGTTGCCTTGAATTAATGACTGAGTAGATGAACCGTGCTTGTGTCCTGTAATTCGGAGGTGAACTTGCTCCATGCTTTAAGCTGTGATTTCCATTAACTGTTTAACATGCTTTTATTCTTCATTATACTCCCTCCGTTACTTTTTACTCGCAACTTTTACCATATTTAGCCGTTACACATTACTTGCAACAATTTTTTTTCTTTCCTTTTATGGTAGGTTTTTTTGTATGATTTTACAAAATTACCCTTACTTTTTTTTAAACACCCTAATTAAACTACTAATTTTATCTCGATTAACTTAAACTTTACATTAATTAACTTAACCATTTCCACCAAAATCATTCCCTCCCAATTAAATTCATCATCATTTTCTATTGCCAACCACCACCACTACCTTCACCACCACTAGCACCACCACCACAACTACCATACCCAGATTTTCTCTCTCTTTCTTCACCGATCTCCTCTCGTTGTCGCCGCCTTCCCTTCTTTTCTTCCGTTTTCTTTTCTTTTTTTCCTTGTCGCCGCCGTCCTCGTTGTGGGCTTTGTGGGTCAAAATCGGTGGTGGGTCGAAATCGGGGTTGTGGGTCGAAATCGGGGGTTGTGGGCGAAAAGGTGGGTGGTGGGTCGAAATTGGGGGTTGTGGGTCAAATAGGTGGGTGGTGCTAGGTCGAAATCGGGGGTGGTGGAGGAAATTCGTGGTGGGTTGTGGTGCGAAATCGGGGTTGTGGGTCGAAGGGGGTGGTGCTAGGTCGAAATCGGGGGTGGTGGAGGAAATTCGTGGTGGGTTGTGGTGCGAAATCGGGGTTGTGGGTCGAAGGGGGTGGTGCTAGGTCGAAATCGGAGGCGATGCGCCGGTGGTGGGTCAAAATCGCTGATGGGTGGTGGTGGGTTGAAGTGGGTTCGGTCTTTGCTGGTGGTGGTGATAGGTGGACAGGTGGTGGTGGTGTTTCATGAATTCCAGTTTCTGGGATTTCAACTTTGATATTTTTTTTTTTTTTTTTTTTTTTTTTAAAATTTTAAAGTAGGATTAACACACTTAAGTGTATGCCCTTATTTTTCTTTAATCATGGTTTCAATATTTTGCCTAGGAGTCCGTTCCTACCCTCAAAGTTGCGAGTAAAAAGTAACGGAGGGAGTATATAATCTGTTTTTATTTGACTGATTTTCTAGCTGTTTAAATTTTGATTTTTGAACATTTGAAGGAAAACCAAGATATATTCCCATGAGCCTATAAAGGATCGCGTATGCACAGAGAAAATGATTCAGGATTTAGGAAGACCATATGCAACTGAAGCTTTGAAGTTCTATAACAAAGACGGGGTATGGTCAGTTTAGTTATCTTCTGATTTGAATGTTTGAAGTTAATCAATCGCCATTATTTTTTGGTTGATTTGTTTTTCTAATATTTATTGCAGTGGGCAAATTATGAGCTGTTGAAGCCTGGTTATAGTAGAACTGTACCTGTTTGGTTCGGGTTTCTCCATCATGCTAACTTCACGGCTAAGAAGAAAGATGATCCTGATGCACCTGTGGAGCTTTTTTTTGCCGAGCTCACAACTACCTCTGATGTTCTTTGTACCAAGGTCTGCGTTAGCTTGGGCCCGGTCAACAACCCAACTTTAGGTTTGTACTTTGTACTTTTGTAGGTAGCAATATCAATGTCAATGTCAATGTAGATGGGTTTTCATGTTTCTTACTCCATGCTTATATTAGCTTGTTTATCGATTTATATATATGTATGGGTTACTGACCAATTCTGATGTTCAATTCTTGCAGGAGATGGAAAGAGTGGCTGCCGTTTTTGCAGGAGTCTTCCTATTGAGCATCCTAAATTCGGAGGATTCACGGCTACCTTAGTTGCACCCTGCTTCAGCTCCGATAGAGGTTTGGCCGATATGGCCGATTTGGTCGATTTGATGATTCCGCAAACACAACCCAATGTCACTCATGACTGATGAAACTTGATCTTGTTAGACGTACTATGTTTGAAGCATATATAAGTTTGTTCGTTTAACTATTAATGACGTAGTAGTGTTTGTGTTTTGTGACATATTTCGAAGTTTGTGAGTTACTTAATTTAAGTCAAACTAAGGATTCTCTATGTGTTACATCTTCATGTATTTGATTAATTAATAATATAGTATAATGGTTAAACTAGTGAATGCTCGGCCATGCACTAATTCCATATCACCGTATCACCCCATGGATAACGGCATCAAAATGTAATAAATTATTATACGAAGTACTTTTTTGTGGAGTAAAAAAATTTGAAACAAATAGCTGAGGGTTCGTTTGGCATCGCTGTGGTTTTCTGTTTTTTGGTTTTTTGTATTTTAAAACTATATTAAATGTGTCACATAATGAATCAAAAATTATTTAGACTTATTAAAATCATGGTAATTTTTAAAACTGATAACAAAAAAGTGGAAACACCTTTTTCTTGTTTTCTGTTTTTGGTTTTTAGTTTAAAAAAAAAAAACAGAAAACTAAAAACCAAAAATGATGTCAAACAAGCCCTGAATAAACAATTTGTACACAAGGAAGTCCTATTACAAAACACCATGATACATAAGGCAATTAACCATACATAACTAAGGGTTCAATGGTACTTTCGCATGGGTTTAAAGATTTTGAATTTATAAAAGCCCTTATGACTTATGACTGGAATACCCGTTATGACATGTATTAAACCCGTTCCAAGCTCTCAAAATTTTCGTCACAAATGAATGAAGAGGAAATCGGAGACCGAAATCCAAATGCTTGGCGTAGATTGCTATGTGGTTCTCTGGACAGTCCAGAACGGTACAACCCTCATCGGGCACGATCAAATTATAGCCGTCAGGCAGCTCATACAAATGCTTCGCCTCACCGCAGTTATTGTACTTTAAGGCATTTGGCCTCCACTCTTTGTCAATTACGGTGGTCTTTACCTTTGATCGTGGCTCTATCACTAACGGCTTTCGATGATCATCATCATCTAATTCTGATTCATATTTGGAATCCTCGGCATCCTCTTTGGCTATTTCGGCAGCCAATTCTCCACTTCGTCATTAATAGAATTATCTGACGAATGATTTGGACCGTTACCTGTATTTGGCTCTTCAGGATTAACGGTCTTATCTTTTTTTCGACCACTTGTGCTAGGACCTGACCCATCTGTCGGACCACAGTTAACGCTTTTTTTCACTCCCATGTCGAAGTATTCAAAGTTAAAACTGTCGCAAATGGTATTGTATTTACCCCAAAACACCTTTCTGTCAAGATTAGGAAAGCTAGTCAGGTGGTACCTAACGTTAATGGGAGTAGCATCGACTACTTCAATATCGGGAGGAAGATTAGTGTCTACAAAATTTCTACCCTCTTCGTATTCAGCTATAATTTTGTAGCGAATTTTAGCCATTTCATATTCTACGGTAGACAGTTCAGGAAACGGTATATCTTCATACAATTTATCCCTAGGCATGATTCTAAGTTTTAACAAATTCTAAACCCTAGAAACTAGAAACCGTCGAACAAAAGCAAAATATGACAAGGACAAAGACGTTTACCTTATACTATAGTTTGGGCAATGTTCGCAAAGGATAGGTCCGTTCACTATAAAATAACGAAAGCTCAACGAATGAAGGGCGAGATAAAGCAGCGACGATTCTTCAATATACTCTGACAATTTTTTCAGAAAATTTTGTTTCAAACATAATAAATGACAAAAAATGGGAAGGAAAGAACTATTTATAACCTTCTAAAAAACCTATTCATCTCCTTTTTAAATCTCACCGTCCCCTTAAAATGAACGGGAATGGATAGATGAATGACACATGTCAATAACACTTTTCAAACTTCATAACTTTCCCGCCAAAATTTTAGGAGTTTCAAAGTGAATATAAATTATATCGGAGATTTTCAATCTCGGCCCCAATCAATTTTTCAAGTGAATATCAATTAATTAATATTCACTTAGGGGGACAATCGGAGATTTTCAATCTCGACCCCAATCAATTTTTTAAGTGAATATAAATTATAATTTATATTCACTTAGGGGGACAATAGGAGATTTTCAATCTCAGCCCAATCAATTTTTCAAGTGAATATAAATTATAATTTATATTCACTTAGGGGGACAATCGGAGATTTTCAATCTCGGCCCCAATCAATTTTTCAAGTGAATATAAATTATAATGTATATTCACTTAGGGGGACAATCGAAGATTTTCAATCTTGGCCCCAATCAATTTTTCAAGTGAATATAAATTATATAATTTATATTCACTTAGAGGGACAACCGAAGATTTTCAATCTCGACCCCAATCAATTTTTCAAGTGAATATAAATTATAATTTATATTAACTTAGAGGGACAATCGGAGATTTTCAAATCTCGGCCCCCAGCTCTACATGTTTAAATCATAAATGAATTTTCAGGGTTGTTATGTTGGAATTACAAAAAATAATTTTTCAGTATTTATATGTCGGAATTGCAGTGCTATTAAAGCGGGTACGTCAAGAATTTGTTTTTAACGCACCCACTTTGGGGGACCAGTTGTATAGGATAGATATATCCGATATCCTAATTAATCATATCATAATCAGCACCTAAGTACAAATTATCGGCATGTTATTCATATCGGTGATACAAATCCATAACGGCCACCACCCAAGGATCCACGTCACCAACAATACAAGGATACATGTAGGCATCCAATGCTGATGCAGACACGTGCGACCTACATGAATGCTTCTCCTATTTGGGTTTTCCTATAAATACCCCATCAAACACCACTCTTAAGGTACAACTAGTTTGAGGCCCGGGCGATGCCCCGGATCATTTTTTTATATAAAAAACTATAGTAAATTGTTTTAAAATCAACTTTAATAAATTAAAGGGAAATCTATTGATGGTTTTGTAATTTAAAAAAAAAAATCATTTTTTTTAAATTTTATTGAACATTAACAAAATTCATTAAGAAATATGCAGTATCCTAACTTTTATCTACCATTATAAATTTCTTCAAAGTATAGATGAGCAAACGAAAGAATAAGGATTAAAAAATTAGCATTTATGAACATTAATTTTTTGTGAGGGAAAATTGATGATCAGTTTTAATATGACATAAATCACATGACCCCACATCATTTATCAATTCATGATGACACGTGGCAAAAATGATGACATGTGGCAAAAATGATGACACTTGGCATAATTACAATTCTTGCCTTGGGTTTTAATATATATATAGATATAGATATTTTACACACAAATCACCTAAATCACATATTTATCTTTATATTCTTACACTTTATATCACGCTTATCTGACTTTAGCATCGGAGCGGTTATACTCGGATAACCCTCGAGCTCAGTTACCCATACTTATCTGTGCAGGATTAGTGAAGGACAAAGAGATCATTACCGGCCCAACAAACGGTATTCGGATCATAACCGGAACACTTTTGGTTATAATTAATATATGAAACTAGCATTTGCCCGTGCTAATGCACGGGTTATTATGTTAGGTATAATGAAAGTTCAACGTTGTTGATATAAAACGACACAAAACATTTTTAAAGACATATTGTTAAGCAATATTTTTCAAAAATGAATAACAAAAAAAGCAATCAGATTATTATTTGTCTATATGGACTATATTACCAAAACCATAACTAAGTGGATGTCTCATCTTTGCGGATGTCTTGATGGAGGTAATAATATTCTTCTTCCCATTTACTGAAAGAACAGCCACGACTCTTAGGGCCTATTCATATTTACTGAATTGAGCTGAACTGAACTGAACTGATTGAAGCTGAACTGAACTGAACTAAACTGAACTGAATTAAGCTAAAATGAATATTTTATGTGAGAGGGAAATTAAGAGCTGAACTGAATTGAACTGAACTGAACTGATTGGAATTGAACTGAACTGAACTGAACTGAACTGAAATTAAGTAAATGTGAACAGGCCCTTACTTCGTCCATCTCTTTTTTTGGAACATGTAGTATAAAAACGAATGTACTCATTAGATGTTCTTGTATATAATCCTTCAATATGACATCTCCATATTCCTGATTACAATTACTAACTCAACATGTTAATAAATTATCCAAATAGAAGCAATACATGTAAATGCACAACAAAAATAAACAACGCCTAAACTTACATGATTATCAAATTCTTTAATATATGAAGCTTGACACCCAATAATCTTCTTAGCATCATTTATAAGCTTGACAATTTTATATATTTGAATTGTAGTATGTGCAGGGCCAGCTAAGGGCCTGTGCAAACACCCTTAGCACAGGGCCCCGTAAATTTAAGAGCCCAAATTTATCCGAGACCAGTTAAGTTATTATAAAAAAAACGAATATTCTCAGTTATGAAAGTGTTGCAGTTGAGTTTATAATAGAGAAAGTTTATGGAGACTAAATTAGCAGTTACGTGCTTCTTTGTAGGGTTTTTTTTCTTTTTTTTTTTGAAATTGAAATGATGATGATGATTAGATTAGATTAGATATAAATAATAATACATTCTTGTAATAATACGTAGTATTACGTATAACATATATGTGGACACATTATCATTCAAGGCTCACAAATCAAGCATATTATGATATAGAATCAATTGTCTCATCCATATAATATGTGAATTGATTTACTATCAAAGGCAATGATTTCATTCATGTATCCAATGGCTTATTGCGGAAAGAATCAAGCATGATATAATTATAATTATTCTGTATAATATTCTAAGAAAATAATATGGAAATGATGGACATAATAATATATGATAATTTTCCATATTTACCTTCTTGACTTACCTTCTAGAATAATTGTGTGATGTAAGTTAGTAATTTTAGTAATAGTATCAATTAGGTGATTGATTTGTAATGTGATTATGAGTATGTGGCATTCTGATTTGCTGCTGACGTGGCGTAACGGGGTTGGGTATTCACCTTCAGTACTTTTCATCGTTTTAGTACATGAGTAAAATGCATTTTAGGGGATTAAAAGTGAAAGGTGAGTCCCCAAACGAAGAAAAGTACAGAAGGTGAATCCCCAAAAATGCATTTTACTCAATTTTGACCTTATTTGTACGATAATCCTTTATAAATTATCAAATGAGAAACCATATAATATGTAGTAATCTAATGATCTGATCTGATCCGAAAAAAACAAATACGAAGTATGTATTTGCTTAAATAAAATGGATTGAATATAGCCTAAATGTATTGAATTAAGATTATACTTTGTATTATGCTAATTATAGAATTTTGCGCATCATTATTACGCATTTAATTTGTGCAAATTATAAAACAGAGGGAGTACATATGTACATGTCTGCATGGGTTGTGCTTTGTAATGTATGTAGCCTTGTTTTTTTTGGGTGCAAATGTATGTAAGCCTTGGTTTTTTTTGGTGCAAATGTATGTATGTAGCCCTTTTTTTTTTGGGTGCAAATGTATGTAAGCCTTGGTTTTTTTGGTGCAAATGTATGTATGTAGCCCTTTTTTTTTTGGTTGCAAATGTATGTATGTAGCCAGTAGTCTTGTGACTAGTAAGTTGTGATTCTTGTCACAGTTATGAATCTTGTGAACACATAAGTTATTACGCTTAGGGTCTGTTCTCTTACGTTGAAATTCAGTTCAGTTCAGTTCAGTTCAGCTCAGCTAAGTTTCGTTCAGTTCAGTTTAGTTTAGTTCAGCTCAGTTCATCAGTTCAATTCAGTTCATTTCAGATCAGCTCCTAATTTCCTTCTCATATAAAATATTCATTTCAGTTCTGCTCAGTTCAGTCAATAAGAACAGGCCCTTAGAATATGTAAGGCTAAGATCCCGGAATAAGAGATTTGATAGAGTTTGTTGGATCTTGGATTGTTGCCATGTTGGGCTCATGGCTCATGCTTACATCCAGGTTAGCACAGAATCAACTTTGCTGATCTGCTTTACTAAGCATTACAAGAAAAATATTAAAATAGAAACAAAAAAGAAAAAAAAACCTAACCAATCATTGTGTAACCGTGACTAGTTTAACCTATTAAACACAGTACTGGTTTTTTATTTTATCATCAAATTTTAAATTATTTTGATTTGTGTTTAAATATGCTCCTTAATAATTCAAATTCATAGATAAATAAATTGAAACTAGATGGTAGTAATGCAAACACATGAAATCATAGTCTTTGACTCATGAATTACTTAGGCTTGTTCCGATTGACTGAATTGAGCTGAACTGAATTGAATTGAACCGAACTTATTGGAGCTGAACTGAACTGAATTGAATATTTTATGAGAGAAGCAAATTATGATAAGAAATGAACTGAACTGAATTGAGCTTATTGGAGCTGAACTGAACTGAATTGAAAATAATCTGAAGAGAATTGGCCCTTACTAATTAGGCTTTAAATTGCTTTGGCCAAAAAAAGAAAAAGGAGCTGAGCTAGCTCACCAGCAATTCTATGATTTATATATTCTATTTTGAGGAATATATTATACTACGTATCTCTTAAAGGGAATTTATTATAAACCAGCAAAGTTCACTTTCTCTTTAATTATAGGGCTATATTATTAATGAAAATTTGGAATCACAACGAAAAAATAAAAAATAATTAAGTGGCCAGTAATGTTGTGGCAATCATAGGTTGGGACTTGGGGTTTGGGAATAACCCTAGATTTACCAATTGGAAATTGGAATTGAAAATAGTATAGTGCACCCGGAAAGAACATTAGGCTTATTTTAAAGAACATGAGGAAAAAAAAAGAACATACGAGTGTTTGAAAAAGAACATGCTAGTATTTGAAAAAGAACATGCATAATAGTGTTCAACACAAGAACATGTTTGTGTTTGACAAAGAACATGGCCCTCCGAAAAGAACATTAGACATATTTTAAAGAACATGGAATAAAAAGAACATGTTACTGTTTGAAAAAGAACAAGCCAGTTTTTGAAAAAGAACATGCTAGTATTTGAAAAAGAACATGCATAATAGCGTTCAACAAAAGAACATGTTTGTGTTTGACAAAGAACATGACCTCCGAAAAGAACAATAGGCATATTTTAAAGAACATGGAATTAAAAGAACATGTTAGTGTTTGAAAAAGAACAAGCTAGTGTTTGAAAAATTAACCTTGCTTTGTTATCTTCCAGTTGGCTTCAATTCATTACTATTCTTCTTTCTCCTCTAATTGTTCTTTTTTGAACAACTTGTACTTTAGCTTTAATTATTTCTTTTTTTAAAAAAAAAACCCCAAATTCAAAAAATTAAACACTTTGTCTTTAAAATTATTGACGAAAAACAATTTGCATGTATAAAATTTATACTTACATTTTACTTGAATCCACCATTTGTTTAAGTTTGAAGGTTGAATTGTTGAAATAAGTTCAATTTTTTTCTTGGGTTTCACTTTGAAGATGAACAATTTTGCTATTTTGAATTTTTTTTGAAAAATAGAAAAAGATAAAAGAGAAAAGTTATGGAGAGAGAAAATGAGTACTTTGGAAATGATTTTTACCCAAATTCATTGAAATTCTTAAATGAAAATGATGGTGTAAATGAGAGTAAAAATTGGCAGCAAGAAAGAGAGTGATAGGAAGAGAAAGAGGAGTGAGAAATTGCAGGAGAAGAGAGTGATGGATTTGCAGTTGCAAGAAAATAAAAACATGTTCATTTTTTACCCATGTTCTTTTAAATATACTAAATGTTCTTTTGGGTGCACCATGAGCATGGTGCACCCGGGTGCATCAACCACAAATTAAAGGTTGACTAGTTTGAGGATCAAAATGAGAGAATAATGATTTGATCGAGTGCGTCGCCTAATTAGTAAGTACTCCATTTTTTTTTTTTTTTTTATTTTATAATTTTTTATTATCTTGACTATTAGGGAGTATTTTGTTCTCAGATCATCTAGCCAAAATTTTAATCGTTTCAATTTCTTTGTATATACTTTGTATCTAATATTACTATGTCCTTCGTATTTTGATTAACATATACTTTCTCTATTCTTTTTCACTTGACCTATTTCTTTAATCACGCTTGGCACTGCAAAACTTAATGATCAATAACTTTAATTCTACATAAGAAATAATTATAAAAGTTACGGAGTATATATTATGATTATACTTACTAAGACGAATTCAAAAAGATCTTAAATGAATATGTTTTTTCTTTCATATTATTCACAAACGACGGTCAGAGGAGGAGTGGTGAATAATGTAAAAGTCAAAGCGAGTCATGTAAAAAAGAACGGAGAAAGTATGTATTTATTATATGCATCCTTTAATTTTAGACTTTTTTCTTGGAAGCTAAGTATAGTTTAATTAATGTTCCGTCTGATAGAATTAATTTTAAATTTGGAAATGACTCAACCTAAACTCAAACAAAACTCAAATATACAAAACTCAATACAAACAAAACTAGTCAAAAGCTCAAACTATGAAAAGAAGGCACTTAGTAAGTTAGTTGGAAGGATAAATGACTTGGTTTGAACTGAAACTAGTACGAGTATTATTTATGAACTTGATTGTATCTAATTTCAACCTGACCCAAAAATTAACGCATGTAATGCAAAATATTTACTATTCATCCCATTTGTTCTTAAATACTCTAAACAGTTTGACTTTGACATTATTCTTTTTTTTTTTGAAACAGACATTATTCTTATATAATCAAGTTGATAAAACCAACCCTTGCTTAAACCGAACTTAACCCAGACGATCCATACACCACCTAAATCGGTTTTCCAACTTATGCCCCTACTAGCTAGATAATGAGAAGGCTTAAATCAAGGTGGCATGAAAGATGGCTACATTTGGCTTGCTTACCAATGATGAGATGGCCTGGCAAGATGTCGCTAACATAAACTTGTGTAAAGTAGCTGGCATAGCGACTTCACCGCGTCATAACATACATGTTGTGCTAGCCTTCTTAAATTCTCCCTCATCTCAATTGGACCACATTTTGCAATATTTGGTGTGTTAGCTTAACATCTTTCATTCTTAATTTCCTACTTGTGTAGGTATTCTAATAAAACTGTTCTTTTTTATTTTTATCATAATGAATTTGTAAGTATGGTAACAATTATTAATTATAGCTTAGGAGTTGGGACATTTTTAGTGCCTTAAGTGGGATAATTGCAACAATAATCCAACTGAGAAAGACTAAGCAACAAAATCCGCGATTCATTACTATTTCGCCCATTCTTTTTTATTTAAAACGGGTGTTGTGATAAGTAAGCGGATCAGGATCAAGTTCATTTTATAAAATTGCAAACAATTATCGTCCTTCTTATATCTTTTTCATTTTTTAACAAATCCTTTTATGTTTAGCTGATAAAAAAAAGGGAGGTAAGTGCAGGTATTGAGTGTGTTTTTAAATTTTGATTTATCAGTAATTTTTTTCCTTTTTTGTATATATAAGTTTTTTGCACATTCGGAGTTTTTTTTCTCTCAAATTGGGTAATTTTCTCATGTATTAAGCTTAAACAAGGCCTATTCAATTTTAACATTATTGAATTTGACTTTAAGTGAATATGTAAAAAGTAATGTAGTTTGATGTCAATGATATGAAATGCAACCTAACATGGTTTCAGCTTTTCGACCAAAGTGGTTGCCAGTTGCTATGTTAGATATGAGTAGTTAAATCATTGCTCAAATAAATGATCAATAGTTAGATTGGGTGAGATGGGATTACCATGTGTTGTATGTGACAAATTTAACATTCTTCAGACTCAGTTAACCAAAATATGAAGCTCATTATTTAAAATTTAGACTAGTTGCTCGCAATATGAGATTTAATTTGTAGCCCAAAAGTTGACACTCGGCTTTTAACATTCAGTATGATGCTCATTGTCTAAAATTTGAGATAGATCCAAAATCTAAGACTCGTTGTCAAAATCTAATACTTATCGCCCAAAATGTGATATTGATTGTCCAATATATGAGACTCATGCGTTGTGTGTTATCACATCTTTTACTAGTGTGACGCAAATCCTCACACAACGCCTCTTAAATGAATACGGAGTATTAATTAAGACTTTGGACTTCGTATTAGACAATAAGAAGATAAAGTTTTTTCTTAATACAGCTATAGATGTAGTAATTAATAAACATACATCAACTATCGAAGCAAAATACTACTTAATTAACATTTTGGATGATATTTTCACTTATATACTCCTCAATTAATACATGATTGTTGCAATTCAATTTCTTCTTATCCTATAGACGATTTCATAAGAGATTGTATGTAATTGGATAAGATAAAGGGCATTTCATAAAATTGTAAATAAAGTTAGAAAAGTCAGAAAAAATTCACAAGTGTATTAGACAAACATGACAAGAAACTACTTAAATTAAATATGGAGAGCTAGTAGTACAAAAACAGGAGGACTCATAAAAACCATAAAGATTGAAAGCAAAGCTTTACAGGTGAATATATGCATCATGCATGCACACTATATTTTCACACGCTTGCCCAATACTAGACGTTTCAAGTCTACTCAAGTTTGGCACGACCTACTTTGAAATACAACTTTTATTTTTTATTTTTATTTTTATTTTTGTGGTCATTAAAAAAACCTCCCATTTTTCTTCTGTTTGAATTTTGAGGTCAAGCAAATTTAATTCACAAATTTGACTATGGTAACTAGTTGTAGTTCTTCATTTTATATTTTCACACTCAATTAATCTTTTCATCAATGTCTTTTGTCAATGTCTTTAAAAGTAATTTTTATTATATGCATTACTTAGAAGCTTAGATTTAAGAATGGATTAATCTGGACTTAATTTTGTTGAGTAGTTTGTAGTCTTACCAAAATTCGGAGTGTATATGAGTGTAATACGTAACAAGTAGACCATGAGAGTAGTGTGATGGTAGGTATTCAGCTTGAGATGACTTAAATAAGCTCAAGTAATTGATTTAAGTCTTATTATATATGTATATGTTATTATTTGTGGTGTTGGGAATTCACTTGTTTTGTTTTGTTTTATTTTCTAAAATACGACACTTTTTGGTCTAATAGAATCCTACTTATTGTTTTAAAATAATAATAATAAGTACAATTGTAGTTTAGTAACTTGAGTGATGTATTATTTTCTATGACATAACCCATAGAAAATTAGAGCTAACAGCAGCATTGATTGTCCTACATGGCTACATCTTCTACATGTCCCACATTTGTTCTCAAGCCAAACATAACATAGTCGATACACTATACAACCCCACTTGCATTGCTTGATTATACAATGCATTAGGCTTGGTTTTATCCCTTAGTCCATTTAAATGTAATACAAAATGTTTTGTTATTAAACGAATTGAAGCTATGACATTGGATGAAGATAAAAACTCAATACACCAATTACAGACATGTTCTAATTGATTGGACTGAATTGAACTTAACTTATTGGAGCTGAATTGAATTTTTTTTTTTAGAGAAGGAAGTTAAGAACTGAACTGAATCATTGGAACTGAACTAAACTGAAAAATAATCTGAAGAGAATAGGCCCTACGTCAGCATTAGTGTTGTGCTAGGCCGAGCTAGGTCAAAGCTACCAAATTTCCCTTGATTAGGCCTAGTCTACAAATAATAATGACCGACTTACATTTGGTGCATGAGACCCTGACCAGAGTAGGCTTAGTGTGAACGTCTAATTTTACGTTAGTAAGTGTGTGGTTAAATTTATATTCTAGTTAATAAGAAGGTATTATCACGATTCTTAATTGTCTATAACAAGCACCAAGACTCGATCACCAAGTTAAAGTAAGACGATGTAAGCTTGAGACATGCTTGGATAAGTATTGCCATGCCAATTCAAGCCTTCAAGGTGAGCAAGTAACAAATCACACATAACAAAAAATGATAATATCAATAATTAAATTACATATACATTAGTTGAGGTCTTGAGTATTTGATTAAACACTAGTAGTCTAACAATTATATGGATTTTCACATACTTCAAGTATGTATGGACAATAGAATAAAAGAATATTTCGATTTTATATTCACATACTTTATAATTTTTACATATCAATAAACAAGAAAAAAGTCCTTTTTAATATCCAATCAAACATCAAATCCGAATATCCGAGTAAATTATATCCCGTAATTAATCCTTCAAAAAGAGATCGATTTACCTATCACCTGTTTCAATTTTGTATTTTTGTTCAAACACCTAGAACAGAGTAAACTGAGTTGGTTTGTTCAAAATTCTAGAGTTACCGTACTCCCAATAAAAACAATACTACGTATTTATTCTGGAGGAACCTCAAAAGAAATGCAGAAAAATCCAGCTTGCACCAACTCAGCAACTCCAGTCAGCATTCAGCAGCCTCTAAAACATCCCATATAAATACACCACCCTTCATTTGTCCAACACCACAATCCTCTGTTTTTATTTTATGACATTATACAAATTACAAACTTTAGTATAAAAAAACACTATGGCATACTTGCTTAGCAAGAACCTCCATTTACAAGCCATATTCTTGTATACATTCATACTACTACTACTACTACTAAGCTCATCAAACCATGGCAGTAACGCTCAAAGCGTGCTGCCGAGCTCGACTCGATTAACTAGCCTCTTCCCTCATCTTTCCTTCGACCGGGACTACTCCCAAATGTTTGGAGACTCTAATGCTCAAATTTATGGCAATGGCTCTTTTGCTAAGATTTCTCTTGACAAAAAAACTGGTAATTTTTATTACCTACATTTTTTTTTATCTATTTTTTATAATTTATTAATGTAAATTTGTAATAATCTAACATGATCAAAATATACAGGTGCAGGTTTTGGTTCTAAGAATCATTATAATTATGGGTTCTTTAGTGCTGCTATCAAACTTCCCCCTGGTTTCACCTCTGGAGTTGTTGTCGCCTTTTATGTAAGTCCAGTAACACGCATGTAGAATATACAACGGTTGCATAAGATATTTTGGTTATTTATAAATAACCGCGAAACTAAATGAATGATTTTTTTCCTTGGCCCCAGATGTCGAATTCAGATATTTTTCCACACAACCACGATGAGATCGATTTCGAGTTACTTGGGCATCAAAAAAGCAGGAATTGGGTTTTGCAAACAAATATGTATGGAAATGGAAGTGTAAAAACAGGGAGAGAAGAGAAATTTCGACTATGGTTTGATCCAACTACACAGTTTCATGAATACAGCATCATATGGAATAGTCATCATATTGTGTAAGTAAATGCCAACTTAAGCTTATACTATACCTAAAATCATGTCACTTTTTTTGTACATTAATTATTATCGTATGGAGTAACATGACAACTCGATATAACCAATCTTTTCTTAACCTTTTTTTTTTTTTTTTTTAACTAAAGTATTACGGCTAAAAAGGTATATTACTATTAACTCAATTTAAGGTACAACAGTGTAACAAAATTTGAAGGACGAGTTAGGAAAAAAAGAAGTCATTATTTAGAATTGATAACAGGATACAAAGTTGATGAATTTAAGAAGGTTTATTTATACATGCATTCAATAAGAGTGAAACATACATTATTTTATTAAGAAAAATAAAATTGTAACATGTTTATGTTTGGAACAAAATGGTTTATAGGTAAGATATAAATTGTGGACCTCATACTCAAAACACTATGAGTTGTATCACTTCAAGACTTCAAGTTGGCCATAACAACCAGACACAAACTTCCCTACCCAAACCTTAAATGCCTAGCAACATACTACTAGAAGAAATCAAATCATAATGCATGACACCTAATATAGGCTAAATTAGGGATTCATAAGTAGATTATCTTAAGAAAATAACTTAAATGGATGTCTACTAATTTAGCTGTTATATTAATATATAGTAAGTTTAATTAATTTTTTTCTTCGAAATGCAGGTTTTTAGTAGACAATATACCAATTAGGGAAGTGCAAAAAACCCCAACGACGTCTTCATCCTATCCATCAAAACCTATGGCGGTATATGCCACAATATGGGATGCTTCACCTTGGGCAACCCATGGAGGAAAATACCCGGTTAACTATAAGTACGCCCCATTTACCGCTTCATTAGGGGAGATGGAGATGGCCGGCTGCATTTATGACCCGAAAGATCTTTCGGGTAAATCATGCTCTAAGAGTAGTAGCCCATCAAGTTTGGACCCTCTTGAGGGCCAAGATTTTGTTAAGTTATCTAATCAACAAAACAAAGGACTACAATGGGCAAGAAGCAAGCAAATGATCTACTCTTATTGTAAAGACAAACGTAGGTACAAAGTCCTACCACCGGAATGTACCACAAAATAACTAGGATTCAATTAATTAATTAATTTTTTTATATATACATTTTTGTAACATTTTTTATATATTTTTTTTACCAAGATTGAATATGTAATTAGTTCTTGAGGACTTGAAAATTGTACCAAACTCACAATATTAGAAATTAAAGAGTAACGATTTGTTTAAGTTTTGTGACTCTTTTGTTGTCATTTAACATAGATTCTAGTAGTAAACTTTACCCGACAAAATTAATTTATTAATGCATTAAATAAAGAAACTACTGTGATCCAACATAAAATAAAGTTCTTTAATTAGTAAAATATATATATAAAAATAAAGTTAATTTTGTCTTTTTCGTTTTTTTTTTTTCTTTTTTTTTTTTTTGCTAAAAATCCAACTTGTGCATAATAATGTCTAAATCATAGACAGCTATAAACATTTTGAACTAAAAGATGAGCAGAAATCTCATGAGCTGTATCACAAAATACTTCTGATTCCTGAAATCCCTTTTATAGGGCATTTTGGGCTTGGACGAAATTGCGGTGTTCCCTTAGTTGACTATTTCATAATCATAAAGGTTATATTTTATGAAAGTGATTAACAAAAATTGATGTTTTTGAAAAGATATAAAGTTATTGGTGGGTTTACAAAGTTGGTCCAAATAATATATGGGCACATCTATATATATCACCTAGATATGCAGCTTTAAGCCTTTAACCTATTATAAAACTCTACATACAAATATACTACTCCCTTTCATACTCCCTTTTATAATACTTGTACCATTTTTATACAAAATATTTATGTTCGACGGATTACTCGGCATGTTTTATATAAAGTTAGTATATATAGTTGAACCAAAAATTTGTAATCAAAATTATGATGCTAAGTAGTTCTACCCTTTTTGTGATAAATAGTTCACTTTGAACACGTCATTGGCCATCCACTATCTTTGTTACTCAATAGTTGCATCATTTCTCTTTTAAAGGTCAAATTTATAAAAATTATGATCATAAATTCTCACTACTAATACGAAAACATAGTCAAGTGAGATCTTGTTAAATGTAACTTTGTTAAAAGCATCACAATGTGTTTTTTTCAAAATATTAGCTATTTTATGTGCAATTTTTACAATGCACAATTAAAATATTATTGATGAGCATATTAGTGCATTAAAATTGTTATAACGTATGCAAGAAAGAATAGATGGTGAATGTAAAATTGACAAGAAAAACACACACGGATTTACATGGTTCACCAATAATGTGTTGGCTACGTCCACAGGCAGGCGAGAGTAATAGTTTTATTGACTTAAGGAAAACATATTACAGATTCAGAATAGATTTGTGACCATTCACTGAAAATAGATTGATTGTCTTTTAGATTTATAATGTTATCTCTCACAGATCTCACCTATGAGAAAAACACAAAATACTCTCATATTTCTGAATAACCACTCAACTGATTTGGCTAAGGGTAACCCTAAAGGTATATATAGAACTCTTCAAAATAGAAACTGAATTTAAGCCACAGCCCAATTCATAACCACACGGACCAAAACCGCACGATCGTGTGCCTTAACATGTCTTGTAGTAGCGGAACTACACGACCACATATTTGTTCAAAGTAATTAATTATATTGTTTTATTGATGGTATTAAATAGTATTATCAATATTTTTTTGATTTATCAAATTTTTTATTTCATTTATGTAATTTTTATTCTTATTTTATATGATCTCAAAAAATATTTATTTTATGTTGGATTAAAATTTTCAAAATTTATATTTATATTGTAGATATTATAAGACTAATTATGATTATTTTATAAATTGAAAAACTTAACCAATCATATTATATATCATTAAAATAATATAATAGTCATCATTTTTCAAAAGACTGCTTATATTTCTCTCAAATAATTACACGTTTAGTGAAGTTGTTTTACTCTCTTATTAGATAATTGTTGTGCATTTGTGGGCCATTAATCACGTGAACCTTATAAGTAAGGACTAACAGAGGATCTTTAGTAAGATTTTGTGTTTATTTTTAAATCTATAAAGCCAAAACATGAGAAAATGTTATTAGAGTAACATTTCCTCATTAAAAAAAAAAAAAAAAAAGTATTAGAGTAATTCACCATTAATAATCAACAACAGCCACAAAAATTTAAAAATAAAAATAAATAGAGAGGGCTAGTATCCATGTTATAACATACTAGTATAATTTTGCAATATTCTGTAATATATGGTGCTGAATTACTTGGCCATAATAAAGTAATGTGTAGTGAACATATTCTGCTCGATTCATTAAGGGGCCGTTTGGTTCAACCGGGGTAAACGGAATGGAATGAACAAAGGAAATGGAAGTGAATGGAATGAAAATACCCAATATTCTCTATGTTGTTTGTTTTAGAAACAAAGGGAAACAATCCCATCAACCCACCACCACACAACCACCTAATTCATTCACTTTTCACCTTTTGTAGCCACCATCCGTCCACCAAACCACCAGCCGCACCTTCGCCGCCCTCCGCCGCACATTCGCCGCACACGCACATCACTCTCTTCCCTAAGAATCAACCCCGAAAACCCTAGAAACTAACCCAACCCCTAGAAATCCCTCCCTCTCCCCGCAAAACCGCCGTCCGACCCTCCCCCACCCTCGAAACCCTAGCCGCGCTAGGGTTTTGAGGGTGGGGGAGGGTCGGACAGCGGTTTTGCGGGGAGAAGGAGGGATTTTTAGGGGCTGGGTTAGTGTTTGCGTGAGGAGAAGAGTGTTTTACGGGGAGGGGGAGACGCGGCGAAGGTCGTCGGAGAGGCAGCGAAGCAATGGGTGGTGCGGTGGTTGGGTTTCTCGCTGGTGTGTGGAGGTAGGAAGGTGGTGATGTGGTGGTGGCTAGGGAATGGAATGGAAAAGTCTAGGGGGGGGGGTGGGGAATAAACTTAGAGGGATTTGGGGTAATGAAGAGAGGAAAGGGAATGAAAGAAAGTGGTAAACAAACATCAACAAAAATCGGGCCAGTTGATTCCCATTCCCTTTCCTGATTACCCCCAATCAAACGACCCCTAATTGTGTATATCTTTGTCTTCCTACTAGTAGCATATCAACTTTGGTTGACATAATAAAACATGAGAATTGAAACTTCCTAGGAATTGCAAATTTTGTATGTTGTTTGGTTGGCAAAAATTTGGTGATATGGGGGAAGTGAAACTTCTTAAGAATTTTGAGTTCTCACAAAATGTAGGAATTTTGAGTTCCCACAAAACTCAAATTCCTATAATCAAATTCATGGGATTTTACATCATAATTTGAGTTTTCATATATTACTCGTGATATTTACGGTCAATGTTAACCAAAAAGTTAATTTAGATGGGTAATTAGCGGCAGAGATAGGTTAAATAAGAACTCAAATTCCTATAATCAAATTCATGGGACTTCTCTCTATTATATAAATGTTAGAAGTAGAAATGTAATTTAGGGACGGAAGGAGTAATTATTTCCTTGTGAAAATACATTTTGAATTACGACTCAAATTTATGACGTTAAATAGTTGCATTTTTATTGCAGCGCAGCTAAATTTGGTTGTGTTCACTCGTTCTCTTCTTAGCACATCGGCGGAGTGTCATGTAAGGTTTTACAAAACAGAGATTTTTAATTCACAAACATACCAGCATTCAAAATCAAGCGTTGCTAACAATATAAACCAAATTTATCGACATCATTAAGATCGAACTGCTAATTGCAATATACGAAGTACTCCGTATATCAGATAAGGATCTTTTATCATCATCATCATTCACCACCAATGTTTGATGATAAAGCATAAAATGATATAAAGATTGAGCTTAGCCGCCTTTTATTTTAGGAAAGAAAATAGTTTTTACTCTATAGCCAAGCTGGATTCTTCAAGGCAGTGACAACGGCCTTCACTTGCAAGTAGTTTTGCAAGCTGTAAATTCCCTTCTCTCTACCAATGCCGCTCATTTTGTACCCACCGAAAGGGATTCCAGCATCAAAGATGTCGTAACAGTTTATCCACACTGTACCAGCTCTTAGAGCGCGTGATATAGTGTTAGCAGTGTCGAGGTTCTGAGTGAAAACTCCAGCTGCCAGTCCATACTCAGATGCATTTGCTCGGCGTATCACCTCCTCTATGCTCCTATGGAACAAGACAAGGAAAGCATTTAATAAAAGTTTTGTATGTATATATTTTTCTTTCTTTCTGTATAAATGTATGCATATGTCACTCACTTGAACTTCAAGATGGTTTGCACTGGACCGAAAATTTCATCTTGTGCTATCAACATGTCATCCTGAAGACAGTTATAATGGATTAGCTATGAATCTTGTAATACTGCACATTGTCAGGAAAACTGATGAGAAGTGAGGCAAGCTAGGCTTTTATACCGTTACATCCGAGAAAACTGTGGGCTTTATGTAGTAGCCCTTTGATCCTAATTTGTCCCCCCCTGTTTCCAGGGTAGCTCCACTATCGACCCCAGATCTTATGTACCTCAATATCTTATTAAACTGCTCTGGATCAATCTACATAATTCAAAAGTGCCACCATAAACACAATCAAACAAAATGTCCGAACAACCAAATGGTTTATTGCAATTAAAAGCCAGGAAATAAATGATAAGACAAAGACTTGTAGAGATTAATACTGTATATGGATTACCTGAGGACCTTGTTCAATGCCTTGCTTAAATGGATCTCCAACAGATCGGCTTGCAGCTCGTGCCTTAGCTTTGGCAACAAACTCATCATATATACTTTCATGGACAAAAGTACGAGACCCAGCACAACAACATTGTCCCTAAAGAAAGACGCAAATCACTTGATCAGCAATTAGGATTACGAGCCTTCAAACCAACAACAAAAAACAAACTCATATATGAAAATTTTCAGCTCAATCAATCAATCAATCAATCAATCAAAGCCTTAATCCCAAAAGTGGGGTCGGCTAACATGAACCAAATTTGATTATTCCGTGTAGTCATCAACATAAATCTTTCTCCTCCATCCCTTACGATCCAAAACTTCATATATGAAAATTTTCAGCTCATACCTGATTAAAAAATAAAGCAAAATGAGCAGTCTCCACTGCTAGGTCTATATCTGCGTCTTCACATATTATGAATGGGGACTTCCCACCAAGCTCCAAAGTAACAGGCTTGAGATTGCTCTTTGCGGCTAATTCAAGAACTAATTTTCCTGTGCTAGTTGATCCAGTAAAAGCAAGCTATGGAAAAGAATAGGTTGAGACTACTAAGCACTATATAGCAGCCTCTATTGCATAATATAATTAACAGAAAAGTATATAGCCTTAATCAATTAGTCTAGTATGGTTGTAGTTTCAACATTCAAAAGAGGAAAATTATTCAAAGAGTTTTCCAAGAAGTTGAAAACTTAGACAGAAAACAAAAGACAAAAGACATTCCTAATTACCTTGTCCACATTCATGTGAGAGCAGAGGGCTGCACCAGCAGTTGGTCCATAACCCGAAATCACATTTAGCACGCCTGGAGGGAGTCCAGCCTGTGATGACACAAGTTATCAGTAATTATCTGAGACTCATAGATAACTTGAAAGACAGATGCAAAGTGTATTTCTAATCAGAGACTGGTTGATCAATCAATAGGACGATAGTCAATTTCCACGAAATTTCTCAGATTTACATTTCTCTCTTGCAAATGAGAAGGGATAGTTATCACATGCAAACATAATCAAGTTCATGACCAAAGAATGAAAGTACCTCATGAAATAAGTTAGCAACATAAAGTGCTGACAAAGGAGTCTGTTCTGCTGTCTTTATAACAACTGTATTACCACAAGCTAAGGCAGGTCCAACCTTCCAAGAGAACATTAAAAGGGGAAAGTTCCATGGAATAATCTGCCCTGCTACACCAATTGGTTCATGCAGAGTCTGTACATGATACGGTCCATCAGCAGGAACAGTGAGACCGTGTATCTTATCTGCCCAACCTGGGATCAGAAATCAAAATAAGTTCTCTGACAGTAAATTGTTCTAGGGCCACAAAATATAAGAAATGCAACCTTGCTATATAAGTTACTTATTTACAAGAAAATGTCATAGCTAAGGGTAATCTTAATTATGGAGTATTTACTTACCAGCATAGTACCGGAAAAGGCGTGCAACCATAGGTATTTCAATATTGGCAGCTTGCTCATAAGGCTTTCCATTATCCCATGTTTCTAAAGCAGCAATTGCATCATTATGCTTTTCAATAAGATCAGCAAACTTCAAAAGGATTTTTGATCTTTCCTGCAGTAGATCAACAGTAAAGTTGGATTACGGCATATTCATAACTGTGAATCGAAGTATAATTTCACAACTTTTTGGAAATTTAGTTACATAAGCTGTCATCTTTGGCCATGGTCCTTCATCGAATGCTTTCCGAGCAGCAGATACTGCTCTGTTCACATCTTCGGCATCTCCTTCAGCAACATCAGCAATCACTTTCCCATTCCGAGGGTCCACTGTGTGAAAAGTTTTTCCTGCAATCAGCGCAAACATTAGTATTGAAAATATATCACATTTGTATCAGATAATTAAACAGAAAATTCGAAAATACCTGATGCTGCATCTACAAATTTGCCATTAATAAGAAGCTTTGTATAATTTATATCCACTGGTGGGGTAATTGGTTCATCAATGGCAGCAGCAGTGCTGTATTTTGGAAGTCCTCTCCTGATACAGGAGCTCCTTCCTACTTAAAAAAACATTAGAGAATGTTAAGTTCATCGATCATTGAAAGAAAAATAAAAGTCTTCCTTTAATGCAAAATGGTTACTAGAATATCAGTGTTGTACATATTTATTCATAATTATCAGTACACAATAGGAAAAAAAAAATAAAGATATTAAATCACTACACACCAACAAATGATGATCAAAGAAGTTCCCCCCTTTTCAGACATCTGATCAGTCATATACGTTCTAAACCTCGTAATGCGACCCCCAAAAAAGCAGTAATATATACAGAGATCTAAGCGCAATCCTAAAACACATTTACAAAGGATTCAACAATAGATGCACAAACGTAGTGATACTATATGGCAGGCTACAAAAAATCACTTAGGTGTATGATTATTGGAAACTATATTACCCTAGAGCTATTGTGAGTTGTTAAAAGTTTGTTTCATATGTCTGAGTATCTTTATTCATTTCTTCCATAACATTCAAGAGGTAAGCACTCTAAAGCAAAAGGCAAAACCTTTGTCATCCTATAAATTCCTAAATTCTGTTGAATGATCATTGGCTCAGACTTTTCAAGGAAGAAACTTATAATCCTTGTCCATTGACTAAAAAAAACAGCAGAGAGTACCTAGTCCAAGTTGTGGCCTTTTTGGCATCAGATAATCACTACTCTCCAAAAATCGAAGTTCTACTAAAAAACATTGAAACGGGGGGCAGCAGGGTGTAATTTGGCTAACAAAAGTAACAATGTTTACAAATGTGAACACGTTGTAATTAACACAGACGTGATGTAACCATCCATCCAACTGGTACCCTAGTGGGTGCAAGAAATGGGGTATCAGTCTAGCATCAAATTATTTCTACTCATCATTTGTCTTCCATTATTCCAAGTGAACATAATTGCATACTTCAATATTTGCAATCAACCCTAGACGTAAAGAAAAAATGGAAATTTTTTGTACTAACACGGAAACTACATCAATACTCCCCCTATTGTACTTATCTTTACTATTGTTACAAATATACAACGACTAATAGTGGAACAGACGCGTTTCAAGAACACTGCTATCTACATACAGTAGAGCCCTTATAAGATGCCCCTTATAATAAAGCCAAATTCAATCAAATCCAAGTAAACATCAATAATTGTTTTTAACAATGAATCTCATGCTTCCTAGTTTTAGACCTCTTAGTCCAAAATATCAATCACTTTACAAAAGTGACATTTCATTGTTGATCTTTTTTCCTATCACACTAATTTGTTTGGTAACTTAGAAGTTGAAACCCTGCCGCCCGCCAATCAAAATGGACCCACACGAATGAGGTGAATAATTGAATCACTAATTGTTCTATGTAAATCCAATAACCTTGAACAACTTTCATAGAACAAAACAGTAATTCTTAACATTCCTCAATTAGGAGCTAAAGATTCCTTTGACGGCTGAAAAAAAAATTAGCAATTGGCAATTGGACTGTCCTGATTCACTTGATCAACATGCAATAACTCTGCAAAGCTATGTGAGCTTGTGCAGTCACACATAATAAGTTTTACTCCAGAGAAAGGGTACTCTAATAAAGAGACGGAGGGAGTACTTCGTATTGTTTTTGTTCTGAATGAACAACAAAGGCATTACAATTTACGAGCACAAATTACAAGAACTTTCTAAACATTCAAAATTCAAAACTAGTTTGTGTGTAATGTGTATAAGCATTAAATATACCCCGTACGAGTATCTACTAAAATGGTCCAGCATAAAAATTCACGACAAACCATGTCTTCGATTGGTGTAATTAATGTTTAGTTTCCTATACGGATATAGTATCATTATCCTAAAACCCGGAATTATGAGTCAAATTCAAATCCCAAGAATAAATGGTCAGTCAGAAGAGTGAGATCAACAAACCCACCGAATCAGATTGAGTGACAAACGTAGCATCAACATAAACATTACAAAATAAAAACAAAATTCATGAATTGATATTTTTTCAACAAAATAAAAACAGGGTTAACATCTAAAATTATTAATCAAATGAGGGTAAACCAACAAACCCATCAAAACAAACAGAAAGATAATATAACCAAACAAACAAAATCAAAATGAACAAAAATCCAACCAAATTAATAACAATTTCGGAAGAAACAAGGGTAAAATTGTTGTAAATTACCAGGAGAAGAGGTGAGATAAGGTGAAAGTGAGCGAGATAGCAAAGATGAAACCCTTCGGCTAGCCATTTCTCAAGTGATTTGAGGAGAGAGAAAGTGGAAAAGATTGTATCTTTTTAGGCTTCTTTATATGAAAATTTCCTTAAATATAGGGATTAGGGGGAATGAAGTCGATATGAAATGAATCAAATGATGAATGAGAAAAGAGTGTGGGAGAGGAGGTGCATGAAAAACCAACTCACTCTCACTTCACCAACAACAACGTTTTGGACATACCAATATGCCATACGTGACTTGATTTTATTAGGGTCGCTTTTTTTAGAATCCGAATTCTCCGTCTCACTATACGTGATGTTGACGTGTCAGCTTTTTCCTATCCGTTAATATTTGTTATCTCAATCAATATTTAAAGTCAATAAAATAAGTTACTATCATTTTATAAAATTGGCGTGAGACAGAGTTTTATTTTAAGAGTATTTCACTACAAGAAGGTTTTATTTTAAAAAAACAACAAAGTATTTTTATATTTTTTTGTTGACGGAATAGTTGCAAATTTGGAAGGGGAACATTTTGTATTAGAAAAAGTAATAATGAAGAATCAAAGGAAGACTAATCTCCATATTAAGGAAATGTGTTAATTTGTCAAAGGAGATGACAATTTTGACATTATTGGATCATATATTCATATGGATGGTATTTTGCGTCTAAGTTAAGCAATTGGGATTAGGGTTCTCACTCAAATCTATTTTTCCTTTTTTTTTTTTGTATTATTATTATTCTTTTTAATAACACTTAGCCTAGCCTCATATGCAATTCAATAGTTGCATGGTGCGATTATAAGAGATAGGGTCATTCTTTCAAAAAAATAAAATAAAATAAGAGATAAGGTCATAGGGAAATAGTATTTATGAAATTTTAAAAGCGGAAGACTACTGCGTATGATACTAAATAAAGCTTAATATAAATTTCTTAGAATAGTTAAATACTTCCTCATTTCTTTTCAACATACAATTGTTTAGAGCTTCACACTTATTTATGTTGTTTTAACTATGAGTATTTTATGTCTATAAAGTATAAACTAATACTCCAAAGTAGCAACCATTGATATCATCACTCTCTCCAAATTGTACACGTGTTGCTTTCTCATGAAAAATTTTCCCGCCTAAAGACATTTCGTAATACGCAAAACAAGGTATTTACGTTTCATATTTGCCAAATCTAAGCTCAATTTGGATCATTTGGAACCAAAATAGCCCCTAAACTTTAAACGGAATATTTTAGAATGCGCAAAAATCAATAAAAAGTATTAAAAATTGGAAAGTGGGCCCCACTAATAGAATTTATTAACGGTGAGATAACGGCAAGGTTACTATATAGTCCCTAAATAAACTTGTTGGTTAATTACTATATAGAAGTTTTAAAAAGTAAAAATACAGCGTAAAATTTCTAAAAGTTGCGAGTTATATTGTAGAATTTCCCTTTAATCTTTATATCTAAAAATGTCCCTAATAAAAAATGTATTTTGAAACGGTTAGACGGACGCAGAAAAGAGATAATGTTGCATGTCCAACTTCCCTTTCATTCAATAATGAAAATAAAATATTGAAGTAATTACTTTCTTAAGTGTGATCAACCAATCGCAAATTCACAATAAGTAATTACTCGAAAAATTTGTCTGGAAGGGACATATATGTTCACTATTTTGTTTGGAAGGACATTATATGTTTAAACTTTAAAGTGGTATAAAAAAAACTTTATAAGTTTGTTTTGTTGTTTGGGGGATCTTGAGGTCGAAATCCGACAATAATTGACTTTTTTCTCTGACGTTGACTTCTTAAGTGACCTTAAACAATGACCCCCTTTACTTCTTCTTTTTTTCTTTTCACAATTTCCCTTCAATTCCTCATTCTCTCATCTAATCCCCAAACGACACATATCAAAATAAGGGAATTAGAGAGAAATCATGGGAAAAAAATAAAAGAGGATCATTTTTTAAGATCACATGAGAGGTCAACATCAAGGAAAAAAAAAACAATTAATGTCGGATTCCGACCTCAAGGTCCCTCCAAAATCCAAACAACAAAATTAACTTATAAGGTACTTTTAGACCACTTTAAATATATAAGATCCTTTCAAACAAAATAGTGAACATATATTCCTCCTAGACAAATTTTCCTAATTATTCCGTATATATTTATATGGTCCATTCATACTATAAATTCTCGGAAATGCAATCAAAACTATGACAGACAAGAAAAAGACCCAAAACACACAAAAAAAAAAAAAACCAAATCCAATTTTGTTCACACGCCAAGTGCCTTCATCCATGCAAAAAAAAATCCAAATAAGATAAATTAATAATAAACGTCGTCATTCAATCATTCATAATTAATTATACAACCAACCTCATGTTATTCAAGGCCAAAAAAATCAATAATTATCATATTATTTTATAAATGAAATGAATTTCGAGTCATAAGATGGACCAAGTTGAGTATGAACACATATTTCTTAGTTTTTCTAGTTCAGGTAAAAATGTAAAATAGGTTATGGTTGACACGCAACTATTTTGGTCAAAACTCACATTTTGAGCGGAGCTAGAACACAATAGATCCACTAGCTAATGCTAATCTACTACCAAAACAAGGTTAAACAATGAAAAAGATGCATTACAACTTTATACATAATTTTTAATTGGATTTGAATTCAATGACAATATTTAATCGTGTTGTTTTGGACTAAAAGAATGTGAAGTAAATAAAAGTTCAAATTTTTTGAAAAATAAGTCCAAAAGAATAAGACTTAGGGCTTGTTTTCATTGACTGAACTGAGCTGAACTGAACTGAATTGAATATTTTATAAGATAAGGAAATTAGGAGCTGAACTGAATTTCAACGTATGAGAACATGTCTTAACCGTATTGAAAAAATCCAAACCATCAAGCAATATCTTTTAATTTAAGTACTCGGTAATTTTTTCCACATTACAACAAAAAAAATAAAAAAGAATATTTGTGTTGTTGCGAACTTGATGATAACTTGAGTGAGAATCCGTGTGGAGGATTGGTGGTCGTTGTTGAAAACTTGAAAAGGGTAGTATTGATGAGAAAATAAAATCTACCAAACTTCAACTTGTTCTTTGGGAGTTTGGGTAGTATTGTAGATTTGTAGGAGACTAGGAGTATAGTAGTTGTCAATGATGTCAAAGATTTTTTTCAAAATCTGAAAAATATTTAATATGGAGTACTTGTTAGAAAATTGCAAAATTTTAGAAATTTAGATTGTTTTTTTTTTTTAGAAATTTATTTGTCCGTAATCATCATCCACCATTGTCATTTACTAGTGAGCCTTCAGAAAATGTTTCATGAATAATGAGTAATGGCTATTAGGTAGCACTCCGTAATATTGTGATAAATTATTTGACTATTCTGTACAAAAAACACAATGATGAAATCATGAAATAGAGGAGCCCCTCCAAAAAAGTAGGGCACCGAATACTTATCATAAAACAAGAGCGGGCCAGAGCTCTTAAGCCCATGTGATGTTATTGGATCGGGATCGGGTTGTTCTTAGACCTAGAAAAAGTCGTGTTATGTCATGTCATGTCATATTAAACATGTGTGAATATATGTTATAAATGCAGTTTAAGGACACAATGATAATGTTTGTATTCAAATCCAAGTATATATTTTTTAAATTGGTTGAAAATAAGCAAGCCAATCATCATGCTCATATCAAATTTTTATAAGATGCTCATAGTCCACCATCGTGCCTCTCATGTCAAATTTAACCACTTTTGTACTAGCCCAACACATACGTCATATCTATCTCTACATAACTAAGTTGGTAATCAGTTAAACAAGCTAAGTGTCTATCATTAAAAAAAATAAATTTTAAAAAAATCATAATGAGAGGTTAAATTTATAACAATTCATGACAAATCTATTAGTGTGTCTATCATATCATTGTGATCGCATAGGTCAGACCCGCAAATTAAGAGAGTCCACTTCACAAGTCCAAGGAGGTTCCATCCCAAAAACCATATGACAATAAAAAGGAGTAGCCCCTTAGCCTTATAAAGTGTTTAATTCTCTCTTTTTCAACCAATGTGGGACACTTATATGTGGTGACACTTAGAGAGGTTTATTCAGTTCAGTTGTTTTCAGTAAATCGAAAGTTCGGAATAGACCCTAAGAGATTGTATAAAGTTAAATGTAATGATCTATATATAATGTGACAACTAATTTCAATTTAGGCCATATCATACAAATTTTCGCCTATGTGGGCTCCATCCTACGATGGTCATTTTTTATTTCCAATATTGGCCCCTTTATACTTAAATCATTAAATGATTACTTGTATAATTAAAGTGGGTTGATTATACAGCAAATAATTCAATACCTAGAGGCTTTGCTAGTGAAAATAGTATTGCACCAAGATGGCATAGGTTAAAGGCTAGATGATATTAATCTAAATGCAATTTCAATGAATTAGAAAAAATTAAATGCTCAAAAGAAGCTATATTATATAGACAATATAGACAAAGAATAATTGAAAATTAAATCAAATTAAATGCTCAAATGAAGCTATATTATATAGAGGCTTAGCTAGTGAAAATAGTATTGCAGCCTTCCTTTATTTCAGCTGTTGAAGTAACTAAGAAAAACAGGAATACAAGACTTCAACAACAATAATAATCTGTGTGTTTTCTACAACCATGCAGGATCCTTCAAAGGTGTAACAACAGACTTGACTTGCAAGTAGTTCATGAGACAGTATATACCCTTCTCCCTTCCTTGTCCACTCATCTTGTACCCTCCAAAGGGGATGGCTGCATCGAATACATCGTAGCAGTTCACCCAAACCGTGCCTACTTTGAGAGCTCGAGCCAAGTAGTTAGCTGTGTCGATGTCCTGTGTGAACACTCCTGCTGCCAATCCATAGTGTGTGTTATTGGCTCGTCGAGCCACCTCTTGTATGTCCCTACAAGTAAATACATCTCAGGGTTGGTCATAAAAAATAATTTAAGGTTCTTAGATTAGTTGCTAGTGTAAATTAAAGATGCTCACTTGAATTTTAAGATGGACTGAACAGGACCAAAGATCTCATCCTGTGCAATCAACATGTCTTCATTGACATTAGAGAAAACAGTAGGCTGAATATAATAACCCTTTGAGCCTAATTTTTCTCCTCCTGTTTCGAGCTTAGCTCCACTCTCGATACCTGATCTTATGTATTGCATCACCTTCTCGAATTGCTCTGAATCAATCTGAGGCATTCCAGAGAAAGTAAGAATTTCATAATAAAAACAAGCATTATGCATTCAACATGTTAAGGTTCTGGCCTATAATATATAGGAAATTATGCAAATGTATTAGTTATGATCCAATATTTTGCCAATTTGTTTACCTGAGGCCCCTGCTCAATGTCCTTCCTAAAAGGATCACCAACAGCACGCTTCATAGCTCGTGCCTTTGCTTTCTCAACAAACTCATCATATATGCTTTCATGTACATATGTACGAGAACCAGCACAACAGCATTGTCCCTGAGAAAATAATGGAAATGACCCTTGAATAAAATTCTGTGACATGACCCAATAAACCTGGACTAATTGATGAAAGGCGACTTACCTGGTTGAAGAAGAGAGCAAAATGGGCTAGTTCCACTGCTTTGTCTATATCAGCATCCTTGCACACAATAAAGGGAGATTTCCCTCCAAGCTCCAAAGTCACCGGCTTTAAATTACTCTTCGATGCCATCTCAAGCACTAACTTTCCAGTCACAGTTGATCCGGTAAAAGCCAGCTGCAATGCAGAAATGTTATGTTAATGTACATAAGATCAGTACTAATTACAGTCTGGTGACATTATCTTGGAGATCCATAACTGACATTTTGAATTATATAAGAGAAAAACTTAAACAAGGTGCTCATTGTTACCTTATCGACATCCATGTGAGAAGCAAGAGCTCCACCAGCAGTAGGACCATAGCCAGAGACCACATTTATGACACCATCAGGAAGTCCAGCCTGCAGCAAAACATATTAAGATCAGCAAACTTCAATCCATATACATGTCCTTTATATAACTCGAAAAGTATGATGATCCACAGTTTCTTTCTCGCTTTTTTGACTGATTAATTTAGATTCAACGCTTGCAACACACAACCAAGCTTGCCAAGGTAAGATGTATTAGGCTATTAATATGATGATCAGATCATTTTATCAGGAACCTAATTAAGCCTATTAAAAATGAAATATTTCTGCAGTATAATTACCAATGATTTAAATTCTAATCAGTAGTACTTAGCTTGTCCATTCTACCATTTTGAAGTCCATAAAATCTATTGCAGAGATATCTGAAGCAAAACAAGTTGGAATAGATGAAAAGAGGCACATATTTGGACTTTTCATTGTGCAAGTACCTCTTGGAGTAACTTTGCAGCATAGATTGCAGTTAATGGTGTTTGTTCTGCACTCTTCAAAACAATGGTATTCCCGCATGCTAAGGCAGGCGCAACCTTCCACACAAACATGAGAATCGGAAAATTCCATGGGATAATCTGCCCTGCTACCCCTATGGGTTCATGCAGGGTTTGCATTTGATATGGTCCATCAGCAGGAACAGTTAGACCATGTATCTTATCAGCCCATCCTAAGAAATTCCAACATTGAACAATTGTCAAAATAAACCCAAATTCATGTTCTTAAACCCAAATAGCTTAGCTTATTTCAATACCTACCAGCATAATATCTCATTAGACGAACACACATTGGTAATTCGGCTTTAGCAGCTTGCTCATATGGCTTGCCATTATCCCAAGTCTCAAGAGCAGCTATCTCATCAGTATGCTGCTCAAGTAGATCAGCAAATTTGAACAGAATTTTTGACCTTTCCTGAAAAATAAAAATATACTTATTTACTGCTGTTTTTCTGTGGCCTTTATAATATCAATATTAATGCAAGAAGCTAGCTGATTACATAAGCAGTCATCTTAGGCCAAGGCCCTTCATCAAATGCTTTGCGAGCAGCAGCAACTGCACGATTAATATCCTCAGCATCACCCTCAGCAACTTCTGCAATCACATTTCCTGTCCTAGGATCGTATGTTTTGAATTTTTTACCTGAAACAGATGAAGAGCTGTTAATCATCATGGCATCAGCAATCGTTAGTAATTTTCTCGTCTGATTAGTCATCATTAGGAGCTTAATAAAAACACACCTGATGCAGAATCCACAAATTTTCCACCGATCAGAAGCTGAGTATATTTTACACTCACAGGCGGAGTAATAGGATCCTCAGTGGCAGCAGCAGTGCTGTATCTGCTCACCACTCTTCTGCAGTGAGTAGTTCTTCCTGAACAATTACAGAAGCTTCAGCATCAGTCTTAAACAAAAGAATTCTGTGATTAAAATACCATACATTTGAAACAAATGGAGTATTGACATAAATTATGGGTGCATATATCTTGAAGTTTTTCTTACATGTTTTCACAACACTTCTAATTAATATAGGGAATGTTTATTATAAGCTTCACTAGTCAATTTATAATACTACCTCCTGATCGTATTATATGCAACTTTAGAATTTTTTATATCTCACAAATAATACCCCAAAGTTGCATATAATACTATCCGGAGGTAGTATAAAGTTTTGTTGCATGTATAGCTCATTGCAATTTACAAGACTAAATTAAACTTTCTCCATTTCATAAAACAAAACATCTACAGTATATAAATTTTTGGAGATCATCAGGATATGATAATTGTTTGATATAATCTATTGATATTTAATAAATTAAGCCTTCTGATGTTACGTATTCTTTGACCACCTTTCGAAATGTATCTTTAACACTGTTGCAAGTAAAAGAAAACAAAAGAAAAATTACATACGTTGTAGCTCAATAGCATGGATCTTTATTAGCCATGTGACAACAAATATAAAAAGCCAAAACTATAATATTTTAAGGTACAACATTCAAAATACACTGTAGTCTGTTTAACAATTTTATAGACGTGTGCTATTTGCGGATTTAATTCAGAGCATAAAAGCTAAGTAACTGTAACAACAATAGATCTCATCTAACATTCTCACTTACCCCTACCCCATACATGAGCAAAATGACACTACAGTAATATTTTCTGAATGTCAACTAACTTAATTACTTCTAGGTTAAAGATGGTATTCAAAACCCGGGATCAAATCCAGTCTACATCTCTACCTTTTGCCATTGAAAAACGGAACGAAAAATAAATATATATATTGAGCTTAGAAAGTACCATGTTGTGAAAGGGAACGGATTGAAGAAGAAACCAATGTGCGAGATAGGAAAGATGAGATCTTTTGGCTTGCCATTTTTCACTTCCTTTTTTCCTCTGTTATAACACACAAAACTAATTAGCATAAAAATTAACAAAAAAAGAGTGGAAAGAGAGAGAAAGAGAGGACATTAGCAATAGCAACCCACCACTTGAAGTAGTGTAGACACCAAAGCAAGAACATTTTGAATTCTGATTAGTGATCACTTTATATAGAAAATGCTGCTATAACTCCATCTACTTCCATTAAATAATATTTTAAACTATCGATTAGTGGAAAACGCTAAATAACAGCTTAATTTTATACTCTATTCATTTTATACTATTGATCAATTAAAATATCAATGTATTATTATTTGTTCGCTTAGGATTTAAATATTACGGAGTAATATCTCTAAAAAAACTTGTGCATACTTATCTTTGTTGGGTCGGTAGGTCTAAATGGCTATTATAATATGCGAAAGGAAGACTGATTGGTAGATAGCAGATAGTAAACTAGTATTCCGTACTATTATATGGTCAAATAATGCTCAATATTCTCTTTAGGTGGTACCTTGGACATTGTTTTAATTAGACCACCAACATGTATGATATAAGGAAATCAAAAAGGATATCAACTACTTCGTCTGCTTGTCACTTTACATCAAAACCCAGATGATTGTACATTATTTGATTATTTCTAAATATTTGGAAGTTGTTAATTAGACACATGGGAAAAGGAAGAGAATAAATTACTAAATAATGCAACTTGCAAAAAAGATATGTTAAAAGGACCCAACTCAACCAAAAGCTGATGGTTGAAGCCCAAGATCGTTTTATATAATCTATCACGTCCACTCACAAGAGAGTCCATTGAGTTTGTAGTGTGGATGTAGCATGGGCCCCACCATACCTAGCGTTTAATAGTCCATTTTGAAAGGAGGGGTGGATGAGATTCGAACCCGTAATCTTTGTGTCACGCAGACTCTTGATACCATGTTAACTTAATTAAAAATTTAACTGATCGTTTTATATACTCTATCAAGATATGGGATAAATATCTTAGGCCAAGGCCAACAACGAGTGATCTCGTGAACATAATGTACATGAAGACGTACTTTTTTTTAGGGGAAATATTCGATTGGCCTTCACTTTTTGAAGTTTCAAAAACAATTTTAAAAAAATGTATTCAACATGTGCTTTTGTCATCCAACTATACACTTAAAAATAAAAATAATAAGTAAATGTTGAGAATTTGAGATGTATGTTGAAAAAAAAAGCAGTACATGTTTATGCTATAGACAAAGTTGCTAATTATTCTCAACGTCTGAATTTGCAAATAAAATACATATGGAGTATCTTTCCTTGATGATTTGCCAATTGACTTCAACATAACAAAATTGCTCAGTTAATTTCATACAACAAAGACAATGAACCACAAAAATACAACTAAAAGGCACAAAATATGTGCTATTTCTTGCAGACAATGGATAATCTTGTAGAACAAAAGGGAAAAATTCTATAATTTGTGAGTGTTTTTACAGCCATGCAGGATCCTTCAAAGGAGTAACCACAGCCTTGACTTGCAGATAATTCATCAGACTGTAAATTCCCTTCTCCCTTCCTTGTCCACTCATCTTGTAACCACCAAACGGAATGCCTGCATCGAAGACATCAAAGCAGTTCACCCACACCGTGCCAACTCTTAAGGCCCGAGCCAAAGTATTAGCAGTGTCTATATCCTGGGTGAAGACTCCGGCTGCTAGCCCATAGGGTGAAGCATTGGCTCGTCGAACCACCTCTCCAAGGTCCCTGCATAATAGATGATGAGACAGGATATTAAGTAATAATCCTATCACACTAAAAGAATGACAAAGGGACAGAATATATGCAAAGAGTGAACTCACTTGAACTTCAAGATAGACTGAACAGGACCAAATATTTCATCCTTTGCAATCAGCATGTCTTCATTGACATTGGAGAAAACAGTGGGTTGTATGTAGAATCCCTTTGACCCTAATTGTTCTCCTCCTGTTTCGAGCTTAGCTCCACTCTCAATACCGGATCTAATATATTGCATCACCTTCTCAAATTGTTCTGAATCAATCTGAGAAACTCAAAGAATAGTGAGTTTTTCAGAAGTCCTCCAACTAGTGTAAAAAGGTGTAGTTTTAAATCAATTTACATATTGCATACCTGAGGACCTTGTTCAATGTCCTTCCTGAATGGATCACCAACAACACGCTTTATGGCACGTGCCTTTGCTTTCTCAACAAACTCATCGTATACACTTTCATGTACATATGTACGCGAGCCAGCACAGCAGCATTGTCCCTGCAAAAATGATCATAGCCTTGTAAGTACATATACATATGGGTTATGGCAAGCATAAAAATAAGAGACAAAATAACAAAAAATTGTTCCACTAACCTGATTGAAGAAAAGGGCAAAGTGAGCGAGTTCAACAGCCTTATCTATATCAGCATCCTTGCACACAATGAAAGGAGATTTCCCTCCAAGCTCCAAAGTCACCGACTTTAGATTACTCTTTGCTGCCATCTCAAGCACCAGTTTTCCAGTCTCAGTTGATCCAGTAAAGGCCAGCTGCAACAATACAACGCGAAGTATATGTCAGATAACAGTCCTAGACAGTAGACACAAAGACACTGCATAACTCTTATCTATTGTGTCCTGCATGCTCATAGATGGCAGGATACGGTTAATATAGCCTTTCTACATATGGGGTGCTTATTAGTCATTACCTTGTCCACATCCATGTGAGATGCTAGAGCTGCACCGGCAGTAGGGCCATAACCAGAAACCACATTTAGAACACCATCAGGAAGTCCGGCCTGCCACAACATTGATACAGAGTTTAATCGAGTTAAGTTTCATTTCATCTATGTGATAAAACAATTTAAAGCAAATTAAGTTTCATCTGTAAGCAACATAGATTTGATGAATGGTTCAGCTCTGACATTATTTGGATCACCTGCCATAATCCTATATTATACTATCCACTCTAAATGAATCTTTTCTGTGTTCATCTAAGTAAAGGAAACTCTTTATAGTGTCATATAGATGATGAACAGGACCAAAAAGACCAGGTAGATAATAGTACCTCATGGAGCAGTTTTGCTGCATAAAGGGCAGTCAATGGTGTTTGTTCTGCAGTCTTCATAACAACGGAATTTCCACAAGCTAATGCTGGCCCGATCTTCCACACAAACATGAGAAGAGGGAAATTCCATGGGATAATTTGTCCTGCTACACCTATGGGTTCATGGAGGGTTTGTACATGATGAGGTCCATCAGCAGGCATAGTTAGACCATGTATTTTATCCGCCCATCCTGAGGTTTTTGAACATACAAATCCGTTAGGAAACACAAATACAAGTTTACATTCCATAAATCAGCTAAGATAGCACCTATTTTACACCCACCAGCATAATATCTCATTATACGAGCACACATTGGTAATTCGATCTTAGCAGCTTGCTCATATGGCTTTCCATTGTCCCACGTCTCAAGGGCAGCAATCTCATCAGTGTGCTGGTCAAGTAGATCAGCAAACTTTAACAGGATTTGTGATCTTTGCTGTAAAATGATAAGGCTGAGAGTTAGCTACACAAAATATAGGAGCTAGCTTCAGAGAAAGAAAAGAAGGAACAATACTAGCAAATTACATAAGCAGTCATCTTAGGCCAAGGCCCTTCATCAAAAGCTTTGCGAGCAGCAGCAACTGCGCGATTGATATCCTCAACATCACCCTCAGCAACCTCAGCAATCACATTACCTGTTCTAGGGTCATTTGTCTTGAATTTTTTACCTAAAACACATAGCAAATTGTTGTATTATCTTTAACACGGATGAAATTTAATCTATTGATTCATAGTTTCAGTGGAAATCTCACCTGAAGCTGAATCCACAAACTGTCCATTAATTAGAAGCTGAGTATATTTCACCTTTACTGGTGGAGTGATGGGTTCCTCGGCGGCTGCAGTTGTGCTGTATATGCAGACTACTCTTCTCAACTGACAAGCTCTCCCTAAGAAACAAGTACAGATACTGCAGCATTAGCCTTGAACAAATAATTGGAACTGAAGCATTTAATTTCACAAGTTAATTCATGATAAAACAGATGTAGTACACCTTAATACAAAGACTAGTAAGAACTCTAAGTTCAATATAACTTTTTAACGATGTCTTTAGATTACTTCCTCCGTTCTTCAATTAGTGCAACATTAGGTTTATAATACGTGCTCAAATCAGTGTAATCTAATTCTCTAATCCCCTCGAACCACTAACCGAAACATGTGAATTGGTATGTAATGTAATACATTGCAATGGTTAACTTATAGACTAGTTTAAGTGTGTAACAATAGTAGGAAATGAATTGAGTTCCCAAACCCAATTTGTGTCCCAAGAAACTTTGACCCTTTTTGCTACTCTAATTTATCACATTTTGTCTTATTTCAACTTAATTTATCACATTTTGTCTTATTTCAAACAATTCATAACAATTCAAACAAGTACAAAAAGTTCAGACAAAATAAGTTTGGATAAAATAATAAGTTCCGAAACACTCACATATAACTTTTGCTACGGTGAAAATAAGTTTAAATATAAGTCAATAGTAAAAGTTTAAACGAGTAACGATGTTATAATGAAATCTAGTTAACAACTAGAGGAACAACATTAGCAGCAATAACATGTCATCTTATTGATCTCATCAAAAATATATATTTCTAAAGAGTAAAAGTACCTTGAGAAAGAGTAGAACGAGTTGAAGAAACCAATGCTCGTGAAAAAACAGATGAAATCATTTGACTAGCCATATTATTGCACTCTATTTTACTTTGTACTTAGCCATTTGACTTTCTGTCTAGTGACCTTATATAGATAAACTTCTGCCTAGCTTCATTATTAATTAATTAGCTAATTAATAAACTATTCATCAGATTAAGCCTACAATTAGAAAGTGTTAGATATTACCCTCATATTAAGATAAGTGTCATTCTTGAATTAATGCATTTAAGTTTTTATATTGTGTGCACATCTAGGAGATCTAAATAATTATTAATCAATTTAATAATTTTAAAAAAAATATATCAAGTCATTCCATTGAGTGGAACCTAAAGAAGTTCCTATAGGTACGGATAAATACCACGTAGATATTACACTTTAAGACTGAGAGGAAAACTCAAATGCTTAGAGCTCCCCTCCCGATTTCAGATAATCCTAGAATCGATTCTCATCACCCGCCTTTGTTGGCTCTCTTAAAAAAATTAAAAAAAAAAAAAAAAAAAACTCCAACTATGTAGTATTTTAAGTTTTTAACGAAACGACCACTAAATATAAATATATCTATTTGATTGAGTGCCAAAAAAAATGCACATAAAAGTTAGCAATTGAACGCTTGAAGCAAACCCGGGAGTTTAGGAGAAGAGATCACATTGTGATACACTTCACATGGGCCACATGGTAACCCTAATATTTTTCGATATTCAATTAACAGCGTGGCTCATGTGATAGATATTATTTTGATTGTTAATTAGGCCTAAAATGGAGTATTATTTTTACAAATAAATCATAACAAATTACAGAAATTGAAATTGTTGCTTTCAGTTTCAGAAAGGAGTAGGAGAGAACAGAAGTAGAGATTTACAACAAAAATAATTAAATAAGGATTTCTCTGCAACAGATTGTATATAAATTTCTAACTAATTAGGCAATAATAATGTAGTTTTGTCAACTACAAGTACAAGACAAGAAAACCAAATTATGTTCTTACAATAGTTGCAATTCATAATTTGTTTCACTACGTAGAAATACCAAACATGGATAAATTATATTTAACAATGTATACATTATCGTCATAGATTCACAACCTGCAAGAGCTGTAAGCCTGCAACTAAGCGACGTTTACACAATACTCTACCCGTTTACACAAAAAATTGCTTTGAGTATGCTATCGCCTTGGCAGATCCACTACCCGTTTAGTTGTTGGTGACGCATTTGAGCCTTGTCAAAACACTTAGCTGGATCGGATTAATGTCAAGTAATTTGGGGTTATTTTTGTGCTAGATAATTTCTATCAACAATTCGAGAATATTACAAAGTACTCCGTATATCATAGCTTAAAAATAGTCGATTGTGAGTTTGTTGCACTGTGAATCGGTCGGTTGGGTGACTTGGGTCAAAGGCGCATTAACCATTTGGCAAATATTTTGATGTGAACGTAGCATTAAAATTTAGTAAAATTTTCTCAAAACAATATTGTAATTACCATACTACTGAGATCGTCGAAATACGAGTAAATAATCATTACAGCAATTTTTATTAATTACAGTAAATATTAAGGTACATAAAGTACAATTAAAACCTTTTTTTACATTAATAAATGTAATAATGTCCCTGTTTAAATATAAGATACTGTAATTATTGTTTTGGACTAAAATCTAAAGTATATACAGTCATCAGACGACTTTCTATGAGATTGACCCAAGAGATTATCCAGATAAACAATTTTATCACAAAATAACTAATACATACTCAAACGTTCATGTAAAATATCCCCCACTTTTCAATTACTACTCATTTTAAATCATAATAGAGCTGTAATGGGAGTATTATAGTCTGTAGAAAATATTGGTAACATGATATTTTATTTTCTTATATAGTTTCTACAAATTATTTGCAATTATTTAGTATAATTGCTTTGATTGAATGATAAATTAGTTTATAATTATTAAACAAATATTTCATTAATGCCTGTAGTTTTAGGTATTACTGCGCCAGACTGCTGATTGCATATTTTAGTATTAGGCCGTGTTAAGTCACTAACAAAAAATATTGATTCATAATGATATGATCCATAAAACATGCATTAGATGACTGAATAAAAGATTCATAGTTAAATTTATATTAACCAAAATAAGAACTACAAACCTAAGAAGTAAGCCATCCACAACCCACTTTCTACTGCCCTGCAACTCTGCAAGACTGCCTGCCTGCATCGCAACCACCAGATCCACCAGCCACCACATTCTCTCACCACCTTCATTTTCTCTCTTCCCCATCCCAAACATAACAATGTTCAGTCTCTGATCCTGAGCTAACCATCCCAATCATGCCCAAAGCCCCACAATGACAAGTTATTGTACCTCAATTGTCTCTTCATTCTCAATATGACATGGGGTTTCAGACAACCAGCTTCAATAAAAACAAAGAATAGAACGTTGACTCCTTTGTGTCACAGAACTACTCTCTCAATCACAAATCTAAATTTTCAGCATGGAGTTGAATTACTTCATAAACATAGATCCCTAAACTAACATGAATCAACTAACAAAACTTGTAGTAAAAATTATTTTCGTGAACCATAATTTTATAGTGAGATTCATAAAGTCATGTACATGTGCTGAAGATAGACAAATTAGATTTTTCTTTAACCTCGAAGATAACAATTGCTACAAAATTTTGCAATCTTAACCTGGTAGCTTAATGTTACACTGATAGTTGAGAACATTTGTTTGAGCATGTTCAATTTCCATAGTCAACTTGCACTCTCCATAAAGCACTAAACTGATACGGGCAAACCTTTGAATACCTGTGGAAGCTCATATTCTACTCAAGTTACTCTTGATTTTTGAAAATGTGCCTGTTTCAGAAAAATATGTACTCTGAGTTCCACTACCAAGTTGATGTGCATGAGCCTGTGGATTTGAAAGTTCAATGCCCTGCATGAAAGGTACAACAGAAATTCAACATCAGCAGCAAAATTTTAATCAAATCTCATAAGGAGTGTTTTCCATGAAAATTTCCCAATGGTAGATAAAAACATCACAACCAAAATAATTTTTACACTAAATGACTGTAAATGACACTGAAGCTGTTTAAACAATCTTTGCATAAGACTATAGTAAGGGAAGATAAAGTTCAGTGTTATGGATCTACGATACATGAGCATTCTATGTTGCCTAGAGAAGCAGACAGTGAAGTGGAAGAAAATAGACTGACCTCTTCCTTTCCACATATAACTTAAGGGTGCTATGGTTTTTTGGCGAGTGTCATGGTATGGGAGCATTGCATAAGCAATTTCCAGTTACAGTGTTACTAAAATCTACAAATAGCACCCAAAGAAAAGCAGATGGGAAGTGATCTGGAATTATCCCTATTACATCATCCAACAATTTGTTTTAACCATGTAAGCACATAAGAATACCCCCCCTCTTAAAGAGCAAAAGATTTTAGTATGTGTTGACAAGAGACAAGACCAGTGTCTAAAATTTCATCCTTGGGTGTGCCCAATGCCAGTCATGTTGATTTATAACAATCATAAGGGAGATTCCAAAAATGATTTCGCCACCCCCCCCCCCCCCCCCCACCCTCCTTCCTCTGGCGAGACAGATATAAGAAATCTAGAATGGTATTTGGACAACAAGAGCTACTGTTCAGATAAAAGGGCTTATTAGGCATGTTACAGCCAAGGCGTACATATCTTCAATATAAGTACCAATAAAGTCTTAAATCAGAGGTTCAGAACCCCATCCGCTGGACTAAAGAGCAACACCTAACACTTCAAGCAAAACCAAATAAAGATAGCACAACAACCAATATGAGATGTGAAGCACAAAAACTATTAGATAAGTCTGTTTATGCTAAACTAACTCCAACATGCAAAAGCATAGTGATTCCCCTTTAATAGAAAAAGTCTAAAGTAATGTGATTGTCAATTTGTTACTATTCCTAAAGTTCCCAACATATATCCATTCATTGCAAAATTCAAAATATGGAGACCTAGAAAAGGATAAAACAACACAAAACCATAATCCGCATTTTGATTGGCCTCCAAATTAGAGGACATCCAATAATAAAGATGTACGTGTAGTTACGGAGTAGCAAAATAATTATAATAATAAAAAGGCCCCTCATGCCATATACAAAGCATCAAATAGTACTATAGTGCCAGTGGACTCATGCAAAGCTATCTACAAAGAATCAGAAGCCCAAAAGAAAGAATAAGCATAATATATATTAAGAGTATCTAGAAAAAAACCTACAAAATAGTCCACTTATAAAAAAAAAAAATATTGAATGTCAGATGAAAGATGCTATTAGCAAAATTTCGACTATTGAAACAGTAGAGTGACAAAGCAAGACTAGGAAAATAAGGAATCTAAGATGTTATAGTGCAGACTGCAGAATAACCAAAAATCTAGTAAAACCTTGCTTATTTAGGTTAGCTTAGAGATTTACTAGGTATAAGGGCAAGTGCACAATATTTTATGGCTAAAGGAATGGAGACATTGTACATTGTGCAATCACTAGAATACTAGCAACTATTGAGGAACTAAGTAGTTTACAAAAACAAATCATTGGCATCACTTTCTACTTCATTCATCCCACAGTGTTCTGTCCTACCAGACTTTTGAACAAATATTAAGGAGTCTAGATAACTTCTGGGGAATAGAGTACAGGGAATTTTAGTAAACAGGGAGAGGTGAAATCAGGCTAAGGTCGACTAGAAAAAAAACTCTAGCACACTAGAAATAAGAGAAAGGGAGTTGCGTGAATAAACAATTATCAACATAAGAACAGATATCCAGTGATTGTGGGGCAAAGGGAGTTCTTGTAGTTATAAATCAAACAAAAAAGAAAACTTAGTACATGCCTGCACAGCAGTAAACACGAAAAAAAAAAATGATAATAATAATAATAATAACATATCAAGGACAATTATTGTGGACAAAGAGATTATTTTAAGGTATAAATCAAACAAAAGGTCAAATAAGGTACAGACCTGCACAGGGGTAAATGCCAAACTTGAAGTTAACCCTGAGGTAACACCACTGCTTCCGTAGCGCTTTTCCTTGAATCTGATTTTTAAAAGCAACAAAGAGATGTCAGAAAAGGATACGTCAACCACCCCAACACAATCTCAAAAACCAACTTCCAAGCACCAATTAACTAGAAGAAAACTTACTTCTTAGCAACTTTTGCTGCAAGCTTGCTTGGACCAGCAGACATACGTAACTTCCCACTTCCAGCTTGACCAAGCATACCATATCCTTCTCCCAAACCATCACCTTAGCAAAAGGAAAATGAATTGTAAGATATGCTATTATTCTAAGAAAAGGAAACTACCTGGCTAATTAAAAAGATAAAATTTAAATATAAAAATAAATAAAAAAAACTCCAACAGAATATTAAATTTTTTGAACTTGATTTGCACTAGAATAAAGTGACAAAGGTAACTTTAGAAATTCTTATCTAATATGAATATGTACCCTCATTAGCTTGCCTAGATTATCAGCATTCTATTCAAATTATATACCTGCATTTCCTGAATTCTACACAAGGATGCAAATCAAAAAAGATTTAGAGGCTTTGTTACACTAAAAGTAAGGAATTTTACCTAGAGAACTCTCTTCAGGCACACCAAACTGCATTCTGTTAGCCAATTTCCTCATATCTGTGACAGCATATCTGCAAAACAGGACAAGAACACACTAAGAAAATAATGTATGGAAAGAAAACACCCTGATACTTTACGCCAATGACAGGTCTACCTTTCCTTCATCTTCCTTAGCCTTCGCCCACCTCTTTTCTTTTTAGGTTCTGAATCAGGCACGGGAAGAGGTTTTGGGATCTTAGGAGGTGGAGGCTCTTGCCACTTCTCGATCTTTTTACGGATATCTTCTCGTAATGTCCTTCCAGTCTTACCAGTTGAATCTCCTCTCGTTGAATCTACTCGAGCTGCAAGGGTTGACTTTGCAGCCAAAAGACGACATGCACGCATTCTCAAAGGAGGGGGCGTACTCTGAAATACCTCTGTCTGCTCAATATAGCCAACACGAAAGTGAGATGTTGCAGTCGAAAAGCCTGCCAAATTCTTCCTTTTGGCCCCAAGAAGCTGAACATTACAAGCTGGCATCTTAGCTAATGAGGCCAAACCTCCAGCAGTCCCCATTAGTTTTGCTGCAACAGCACTCCCAACAATAGCTGAAAGATTAGGTGCTATATATACCATTCTGCTTTCAACAAAATCAAGGACTTTTTTCCTTGCTGAATCAAGCTCAATTGCACGATCACATGCCTCAACAGTCTTCAGCAAAACATCCTCTGGAAGTGGCTTACCACTGGTGGTTGAAGCAGTGACTGAAACAACCATAATGATGGCAGAAGGCAGCAGCCCTTCCAGATCAACTAGGGTCAAGTCCACTTCATTACCAATCTTCTTCACAACACGTGCATAGTCAATGGGATGATGAACGAGGGATTCAAGCTCAGGAAACTTTAAACGGTACTTGTCACGGATAAAATTATGGATAATAATAATCTCATTCTCAATATCCACTGACAAAGCATTGCAGTCAACAATCAGCTGATATTCGGGATCATCTTCCAAAACTATTCCATGTTCAGGAATCTCTGAACCTTTTAGCAATGCATCTTCAACTTTCTGCAATTTCAAGAACAAGTTATTGATGACCATACAGCTAAATAAAACTCAGATATCAGTACATTTGAACATCCAGTTGGCAACACCTCCTCTCCCCCCTCCCCCCCACCTTCTCACCCTGGAAAAAATATTAAGCATCGAAACAAGATAAGTAGACAAGGGGCCCAGCGCAAAAATAGAGAATGAGGGAGAGCCCTCAGCAATCAGGGTCAGCACTTTCAACAAACCAAACAAGAGGCACAGGATGAAAGTCATGCAAATGAAGCGAAAGCCATCTTTCACAATAGGGGAAAGAGGGGAAAAACAAAAAAAACTATGATTGCATCTGGAGATATAATAAGACCTATATACATAACTGCTTAAAAATTCATAATAATTTGGCAGCTAATTAGCAGAACAACGTCGCAAACACTCCTACAGTGAGTCAAAAACCTATTGTAAACATGTAATGTTCATCATCTTACCTGCATTATATCAGTGTAACGTTGAGATTTTTGTAGTTTGGAAACGCTATCAAGGTCATCATAATTCAGAGATTCTATGTCAGCTAACTCTCCGTCTATATCCTCCTCCATGTTGTCAGCATCAGCATCTTCTTCCACCTACAAAAGAAACAAACAAGAGCTATTAAAGACATACAAACTAACAACAAATATTTTCCTTGTAATTACTCTCATTACGAGACCTTGACATCAAAATTCAATTATATAACATACACAACCAATTATTTAACAGACTCTTCACACACTGAACTTAAACATCAAAAACTGTAAGATAAGACTAAGACTAAGACTAAAAGTAATAAACTCACCACGACATCAGCTTCATTGTCTGATAAATCATCCAGATCGGCCAAAAAAGAATCGGCAAGTGTTGCCTGGAACAAAAGTTGAAAATTCAGCCAATACACAAAAGAGGCAATATGAATGTGCAGTTGAGAAGGTTCATAAGAGCAAACTAAAATGTTCTGTAAATTGATTTTATATATCACCAATCACCATACAACTGAAATATACTATATTGGGGCAATCGACATCCTAAACAATCATCAATAATCCACAACACCTCCAGAATATCCAAATTCCAAAAATAAACCTCCTTATACAAACTCTAGAATCAAACTTTTATGTGCACAAGAGTTGAATACAAACCAATTCAGCTAGTCAAATCATCATCTAGGGTTCTATCGAATATAAATTTCCAAGAAGTAAAATACGGATATTCATTACTTCAAAATAGCCCCTAATTGCAAAGAATAAAGGCAACGGCTAACCGTGTCGCCGCGCCTAAGATCAATATGCTCTCATGTACAGGGTACGCCACATTCCCCTATTTGCACACTAAAAGATAGCTAAATTTTCACATTCTATTGACGTTTTTCTTCCTAATTACGATTCCTCGAACGTTTAAACGATACCGTTTGCCCTAATCATGCTAAAAAAAACTCCTCTTTAATCCAGAACAATGCAAGAAATACAACTATGAACAAGAAAGACGCGGTAAAACATATAAACAACATACAATAGTACTCAACAACAAACTATATTCAGAATAGTGATCAGAGAAATTAGGTTTCCCAACAATGAATTGAAAATATTATGAATTCACAATAAATAAAAAATTGAATGTTTAATGCGAGTTGTTCAATTACAAAATTAACAAAGAAATTCAGAAGAGATGAATTGCAGAAGACTAACCATTATGATTTACTCCAGCAAAATAGCGAGTAATTCGACGTAAGAAACTTGAAGCGTAGTTGAAACCCTAACTTGCGAAAAGGTGATTTAATTAATCAGAACTTGAATCCCCAAATTGAAAGTAAAATAAAAGTTGGGAATAATAATCCAATTGATAAAAGAATTTTAAACAAGTGTTGCCGACTTAGGGCGTTTCTCACCCCAACACGGTGCACAACTGCACACGGTGACAGGGGCAATTTAGTCAATGTGTTCTAAAATTGGCTCGGACTGGAAATATAAATCAGACAGTCCAAACGGGATCAAAGGTGACTGGTTTAGTATTTTCGGTCTCAATTGGTATTAGATACACCATGGTGCACCTAGAAATAGGTGCACCAGCCCAATACGCGGCCCAACAAACAGAAGCCAGACACAAAACCCACGCCCAAATAAACAAAACCCGTCCAACTAACATAATACGGTTTTTATTTTAAAAATAATAATAATAATAACCGTTCTAAACCTCAAAGTATAAACCACCATTTAATTTTTTTTAATCATTTTAAACATTCTCTCTCTTCTCATAAATTATACACTTCCTTCAATTAATTTCTTTGCATTTCTCAAACAACTTTTAATTTTCTCTCTCTAAAACTGCTGCACTTCCATGGCGAACGACGAAGGATCACCGAAAACACCTTCAAAAAGGTGAACATCACTCCAATTACTTTGATTATGATACGATTTTGTTAAATTGTTGTCGCTTTTAATTTTTTGAAATAGTTAATAATCAATATAATTCTGTTTTTTTTTTTTTTTTTTTTTGTAGAAAATCGAAACAATCTCCGTCAACTGAAGAAGATGAAGATATGTAAGTGATTTATTGTTCAAATTCATAAAAAAAAAATGAGTAATTGAAACCCTAATTTTTAAAATTGAAAATTAATTTGAAACAAAAATATTTTGAACTAGACATTAAGTCAGATGTTTAGACTCAAAACACCAAAAAAGAAGAAATTAGAAGATATAAAAGCAAGTCCAATTGTTGATAAAAATATATTGGAAGAATTAAACAAACAAGTTTCACAAAGTCCATCAAACAGGTATATTTTGATTCATATGTTTCCTGTTTAATGTTTATATATGTTGTTTGTATGAACAAAAAATTCTGAAAAAAGCATTGAACATCTATTTTAATCAACTGAAAAACCCACAATTGTGTATTTGTGTTTCTATATTTACTTGCATGTTCATTAATTTTAATATGTATGGATTTCTTTTTGAACAACCCTTAAAAATATTTTGAACAACAACGAATAACCACTAAAAATCTTTTATTTAAGTTTAAATTGATATATATATTGATTAACATTTAAATATTTTATTAACTGATGAACACCGTTCAGAACATTTTGAACAATAAACAAAAACCACTGAACAACACACAAATTTATATAAATGATTATATACTTGTTTGCAAATTCAATAATTGTGCTTATGTTTTGAATATGTCTTTTGATCAACCCTTAAATTATTTTGAACAACACACAAAAATTACTGAACATTATGTCGTAAATACCCTTTAAAAACTTCTGAACATTTTTTATATATTTCAGTTTATATTAGAATATATTATGGTTAATATTACATTATTACATTATCTTATGAACGCCCTTTTAAAAAGTTTGAACAATAAACAACAACCACTGAACAACACACAATTCTATATTTATCTTAATATATTGTGATTAAGTTTGGATTATTTTTTGAACAACCCATCTAAAACTTTTGAATATCAAAATATAATAAGTGAACATATTCCAATTCAGTTTGCTTTCCATTCATATTTTAGCATGTAAACATATGATTTCAATTTGCTTTATATTCTTAAATTAGTTAGATATTTTTATTTTGTTCTTATTATTTTTTTATTAACAGTCCAACTGCTGGAGAGTCCCCACTTCCATCTGAACACCACCCTGAAAGTTCTGAACTCCCACCTGGAAATTCTGATCAACCTCCACAATTTTCTGATCAACCTCCACAAACTTCTGATCAACCTCCACAAATTTCTGATCAACCTCCAAAAACTTCTGATCAAACAGGGAACACCGAACCATCTTCACAATCTTCTGATCAACCTATACAAACTTCTGAATCACAGAAGCCAAAAGAAACAGAAAAAAAACATGAAAAAGAGAAGCCACATGAAACTTTTGAACTCAACTCAGGAAATTCTGAACAACATCCTGCAACTTCTGTACCCCCATTAGAAACTTCTGAACCAGAAAACCCAAATGGAACAGAAAAAAACACTGAGAATCAGAACCCACAAGATAGTTCTGAACTCCCACCAGCAAATTCTGAACATCCTAAAGGAACTCCTGATCATCCTCCACAATCTTCTGATCATCCTCCACAAACTTCTGATCAACCTTCACAAAATTCTGATAAACCTATAGAAACTTTTGTACTCCCACCAGAAAATTCTAAACAACCTGAGGAAAAATCTGATACTCCTCCACAAAGTATTGTACAACCTTCAACAACTTCTGATAATGGTGAAGGCGATGGTGACAATACTAACCAGCCCAAGGAAACATCTAAGAGGTAACTTCTTTATATACTATTTATTCATTTTTTTGTAGTGTAAAGTTCTTTAATTTACATAAATTTTAACATTTTTTAACTATAACTATTTATACGATAAAATCAGTTCTTTCACAAGGAAAAAACACATAGCTATAAAAAAAGGAAAGAACACAAAAACTACATCAACAAGAGTGTTGCGCAGCCAAAACACCCCAGAAAAAGAGAAACAACAGCATGATGAAGAACATGAAATTCCAGAAGAAGAATTAAACAAAGTTCAGAAATCTGGAAAGGGTGTTAAAAAAAACAGAAGGGAGTTCAGATCAAGGAAAAAACTGGTGAACAAGAAGGTGGACAATCTTCTAAAAAGGTTGTTAAGAAATCACCTAAGGGAGTTCAGAAAAAGGATAAAGAAGTTCAGAAGAAGGAAAAAGAAGTTCAGAAAAAGGAGAAAGGTAAAAAGGTTATGCGAGAAGTGATGTTGCAAGAGTCTTAAGTTTCAAAACTGACTTGATCAAGATGAAATGGAGAAGCAATTTGGATCATAAGAATTGTGGTGTTTACGTGATGAAACATATGGAAACATACACAGCAGAACCTTTGCTAGAATGGAAATGTGATTTAAAAGCAAATGATGTGAGTTTCAACAATAGTGTTCATATTTTTTCTTTATTTGTTCAAAACATTTAACACTTTGTTCATAATTATATGTTTTCTTTACATGTTCAGGTTGATCAAATCAGAAAGCTTAGGGTGCAGTATTGTTCAGAAATAATTTTAAGCCACACCAATAGAGAAGGGTACAGAGTGAAAATGGCAGCAAGAAGAAGACTTGAGGAGAATTAATATTTAAATTTAATGACATTTCAAGAAACTGTGATTTTATTTGGTGTGTTTAAATTTTTAGTTTGAAAGACAAATGTTGTTTGAATTTTCAATTTGAATTAAGATTGACTTAAATATGTAATATTTGTAGTATAGTTGTTGATATTAAAATTACGTTCAAATATTGAAGTGTAGTTGTTCATTTTATAAAATATGTTTGTCAATATTTTTTTGTATAATAAAAAATAAAAAAATAATAACAAACAATTTAAAAGTAATGATAAAAATATTCGTATGTATTGAAATTTAATAAGAATTTGAATATTCTTACAAATTGAAAACCTATGAAAATATATTCATATATAATAATGAACTAAGAATTACTTGTCTTGTCAAACATTGATAACATTTCATCATAATTTGAAACATTAGAAGATCCAACACCACGAGACCCTTCATTCCTTGCTTTGCGACCAGCATCAAAATACTAAAAACACAAAAATTAAACGAAAAATGATAAAAATAAAAATAAAATACAAAAATACAAAAACAAAAACAAAAATATTCAGAATAGAGAAACAGAATGTCCATACTTACTTGAAACCATTTACTAGTCTCATATCGAAAACCTCTGTTATGGTTCACTTCAGATGATTGCCTTTTTTTTACCTTGAGAGCCACTTAAAACCTAACAAAAGTTAAAAGTTCACATTATAATATTAGAAGTTCAAAAAAAATCTAAAACAGTTCAATTAAATAGTTACATTTCTTGTAGAGGACTGAGAACCAGTTGATGGAAAGTAAGTTGAAGATTGATGACCAATAACCTACAGAAAATTCAGATTAATTCAGAATATAAAATTTAAAGTTCAAAATAAAAAATTAAAAAGTTCAATATTATCAATACATTTGATAGAGGTGGCTGAGAAGCTCTTAAGAAAGATTTTGTATTTTTAGCTTGAGATCCAAATACCTACAAAACATATAGTATATACATAAAAATATTTATATTAATAAATTATTTTTTAAAAATATAAAAAAAATATTAAGAGTAAAGAAGTTAAATTTACAGAGGAAGGCTGGGCATTAGTTCTTGGAAATGTATTTGAAGCTTTTGATGGGGATGGCTGAGAAGAATTAGGTACTGGAATATTATCGGATGATTGGCCTTCAAAAACCTACAAAGTTATCAAAAGATCAGAAATAAAAAAACAAAAGTTCAAAATATATTAAAGTAAAATAAGTAAAAAGATACATTTCTTGAAGAAGACTGAGAAACAGCCGCTGGAAAGTTAGTTGAAGCTTGATGAGCAAAAACCTACAGAAAATTCAAGATAGTTCAGAATATAAACAAAAAAGTTCAACAAAAACAAAACATAGTTCAGTAAAAAAAAAATTACATTTGATAAAGGTGGCTTAGATGTTGAAAAAGAATTTGAAGCTTTTGATGAGGATGGCTGAGAAGAATTAGTTGAAGCTTGATGACCAAAAACCTACAAAAAAATCCAAGTTAGTTCAGAATTTAAAAACACAAATTCAAGAAAAACTTGAAAAAGTTCAATAAAAAAATTACATTTGAAAAAGTTGGATGAGAAGCACTTGAGAAATTTCCAGAGGAAGACTGAACATTAGTTGTTGAAAAGGTATTTGAAGCTTTAGATGAGCATGGCTGAGAAGAATTAGGTCTTGGAAAATTGTTGGATGAATGACCTTCAAAAACCTACAAAATTAACAAGTTCAAAAGTTAATATCAAAAGTTCAATAGTAAAAGAATTAAGTTCAAAAAAATAAAAAAAAAATTGGAAAAATAATTACATTAGATGAAGATTGCTGAGTAAATTTAGTTGAAGGGTTACTATTTTTGAATCCTTTTCCATTTGAAGATTGGAAACCAGTTCTAACACCATCACCAAAAACCTAAAAATAAAAATGAAATTAAACATATATAATAGAAAAGTATTAAAAAAAACAATTGAAATGTTCAACAAATACTTACATTTGCCGATGACGAATGAGAAGCATTGGTTGAAGATTTACTATTTTTACTTTGAACATTCTTTCTCTTTGGAAGAACATAGAGATTTGAACCTTGTGTTGTTGGATGTGAATAAATCAAAGGATCTCCATCATCATCTAAAACCTACAAATAAAATAAAATTATAAGTTGTTCAATAAAAAATAACAGAAGTTCAGATAAAAAGAAAAGGGGTTCAAAAGTACCTCAACAACCAATTTTTGGACAGTAGCTCTGGCTTCATCTTTATATTTTTCTACTTTCTTTTTCCAACACTTAGCTTTATTAAACGCTTTCTCAACAGTACTTTTTGGCCTGTAGTTTCTTTCACCCTTTTTCCTAGCTATTTTTGGATAATTTATGAACCCTTCTTCATCAACTTCTTCATTAGCTTCTTCACCAACTTCAACATCTTCAATATCAATTGGACCCAGCACACTTTCGACCTTTTCACGTAACATTTGAAAAGTATACTCAACTTCAGTTCTTGCTAAAAGATCATCTTGACATGATGTCACTAACTGAACATACTTCCTAACCATTTGAACTCTCCAAACAGCAGAAGGAACAACTTTAACATCTTGACATGTATCTTCATCAGAAACATGACTACACATAGCCTTCTTAGTCCACCTCTTCACTATGTACTGTTCTGGTATCTTTTGAACACAATGAATATTATATATACGAAGAGAGTGTCCACATAACAACCCCATTTCACTCCAATACTTACATGTGCAATTGATATTGAAAGTAAATTTTTCATAAGTAACTTCATGCCTAATAATGTCCTTATTTGGCCTCCAAACATAATAACAAATAGTCTCATCATCTTCATGCTTCCGCTCTTGACAACATGCAATTCCTTTAGCAAATTGATCCTCAAAAACAACATACACAGAAATAGTATAAATCTCCCTAGCATGTATGAGCAAACGAACATTAGCTACTGCAAGATGACGGTTACCCCTCAAAAAACGGAAATCTTGCTTACTTTCTTTACTCCTCCACTCTGATATAACATCAAGAAAAGTACTGTAAAAGTCACTCAAACCATCTGTTTTATTCAATCTATTGGAAACAGAATGATTTGTTGTTTCACTCCTTTGGGATGACAAAACTCCACCCGAAAAATAATCTTTTGAATAAGCAGGACACCATTTCTCTTTGATATCATACAAGTGATTTAACCAATCATTTTCTGAACACTTGTATTTTGTCATCATTCTATTAAAAACAAAAAACAACAAATCAATAAACAAAATGATAATATAGTTGTTCAAATTACACCAACAAAAGTTCAAAACATAAATAATACTATTCATATGCACTTGTTAAACATGATAAGTAAAAATGTTGAAAATAAATAATAAATAGTTCATATTTAAAGAAGGTTCAAAACTTAATACATTTAATTCAAATATATATAATTAATGTTCAAAAAGAAACAAATCAGGTTAAATTAAATAAAATTAAGTCCGCAAATATGTAAATGCAATAGTTCAGATATCAAACAAAAAAGTTTAAAACATAAACTAAAAGGTTCAAATAATATTAAAGAAAGCTTACCTTGGCCAATAATGTTCAAATTCAGCAGGACTTTCACAGTACTCAAGCAAATAATCGAATACTTCTGGAAACCCTTTTAATATCCTGAGTCCTCCTATATTGGTCTTTGAATTCTCACCAAGGTGCCAAGTGCACAAACGGTGTCGGGTGCTTGGAAATATTTGTCGAAATGCTGCAGCAATTGAAGGGGCTTGATCAGTCATTAAGGTTATGGGATCTCGACATCCTCCCATAGATCTCATAAAAGCCTCAAACAACCATACAAAACTGCTGGTCTTTTCATCAAGAACAAAACCCATTCCAAACATGACATTATTACAATGATGATTCATAACAACAAAAGGGGCACAAATCATGCCATATTTGTTAGTTCTATAGGTGGTATCGAACACCATCAAATCACCAAAAGCTTCATAATCCCTTCGCATTCTTCCATCCCTCCAAAATACACTACAAAGGGCATGATTTCCATCAACCTCAAACTCATAATAAAAGTCACTCTCCTTGGCTTGTCTTGTAGCAAAAGACTTGATCAAAGCATTACAATCACCACCTTCTAATCTGCCGGCTTTTTCAGTAGCTAAAGCGTTGTAAACATCAGTAATAGTGTAGCATAGATTAGGAGATCCACCAACTTCTTTCCTTAAAGCACGAAGAGAATCCGTAACCCCAACCCCACTAGCCTTCATAGTACTTATGAACTTCAAATGCTCACCTTGAATTTTCCTTTGAGACCTAAGGAGATGTCTTTTCTCAACAGGTATCATAACATGATTGTGATCCATATTGTGTTTAACAGCAGTCCAAACACCTTTCTCATCAATAACAAAATCAATGTAAGCTTCACAACATGTACGGTAATCCAACTTAGAATACTTCCTAGGCACCTTGGAAGAAGTATCCTTCAAACCAGCATTTGAACATACATAATTTCTGCCTCTCCAAACACTTGAAGTACCAACATATCGAACTTTCCCTTTCCTAATACTAAATCCATGCCGAAATGCATAATCACTATACATTTCATATGCCTCCGCATCACCGTTGACTTGTTTCCACTGCAATTCAGACTTTTCACTTTCCTTATAAACAACTTCATACTTATAAACTGCAATAAACAAACAAAATGCATAACAAAAATTAATATAGTTCAAAAATAAAAGAACAAAGTTAAAAAAAAAGGATAAGATGTTCATAATTACTTGTACAATTCTATATTAAAATATATATAAGATCAAAGGTTCAATAAAATGAAATAAAGATTCAAAAAATAACATGACAGTGTTCATAATATATTTAAAATACTAATAATACGACTAATACGGATTATAAACAAATAATATTCATTAAATTCATCAAAAAATGATAAAATTCATCACAAATTAATAAAATACAATAAGAAATCAAAATATCTTAAAAAAATTCCAGAAGCTAATAGTAAATTGATCAATAATTTAATTAGTTCTTCAATTAATAAATTGAATAATACAACTAATTAAACCTAAATATTATGCAATGTTCAAAATCATATTAAAATTCATAAATCAGAAATCAAATTCAAAACACTTTGAACATAACATACGTATATCTATCAAATTCTGGACATAAATTGTTCAGCAAGAAATCAAAAGAGGCGAAAGTTCAAAATCAAGAATTAATAAACAGATTAATCTACAAATGATAAAAATCAACACAAATTATTATAATACTACTGCAGAATCATATTAATCAAAATCTAATCAAAAATTACAGAAGATTAAAAATAATAGATCAAAAATGTGATTAGTTCATCAATAAATCAATAGAAAATACAACTAATTAAAACTAAAAATTATTCAATGTTCAGAATCATATTCAAGAAAATAACAAACCTAATAACTATAAAATAAAAAATCACAATCTCATCTCAAATATAAGCAACTAAATAAAACCTAATTATACAATGAATTAAAAACAAACGATAATTATAACTTCAAATAATTAGCAATAATTAAAAGTTGCTCAAAAATCACATTGAAAAAACCTAATTAACGAAAATTAATCAAATTCAGAAATCTTACCTCCACTATCAAGAACATCAGGCACATAAATCAAATCCATGGAAAAAACAAGATTGAAGAACAACAAGGATGAACAGAGCAATCAACAATGGTGAGAAGAGCACTGAATTAATCGAAAAGAGAAAGTAACTGAGAGAGAAAATTGATGAGAGAAAACTAGAGGAGAGAGAAAATCGACGAGAGAAAAATTTCGAATGATAATTCAAAAGGAAAAATGGAGAAATAAGGAAAGGATTGAAAAAGGAAAGAACGCGGGAAATTCGTTGCAAAAATAAGGAAAGAAACAGCTAGGAAAGAAGCAGCTACGTGTCAGCGTCCTATTGGTGGTGCATGTAGAAGGAGCTACGTGTCAACGTCCTATTTGTGGTGCACGTAGTTCTGTGTGCACAAGGGTGCATATTATAATTTGCGTTTCGGTCTTACCTTTTAAAAAAATAAAAAAGGATTGGTTAGGTCTCCAGATAGCTACTACTTCTTTTATATACTCCCTCCGTTTTTAAATACTTGCTCAATTTCTCTTGGATACGCATGTCGATGCTAATCTTTGATCACTAATATCTTTAATTATCAATAAGTATAAATTCTAACAATTGAAAATTAATAATCTATTCATTGAGATAATTCCAACAAATACCCACATGACTATATTTTTTTCTTATGTATAAATCACAAATATTAGTCAAAGTAGGACAAATAAATAGTGCAAAAAATAGAAATAGAGCAAGTATTTAAAAACGGAGGGAGTATTATTTACAAGTTACAACGATTTGACATGGAAAAAAATGTATTTTTTTTTAAAAAAATTCTTAAATTTAAGTTGCGTTACATAAACTTTTTTTTTTAAAAAAGGCTTGCATTACATAAACTTGATTATCAACCATATAGACTTTTTTATTTTATTTTGTATGATCTGTTTAATTTCTTGGATTTATCTTATCTAAATTTATTAACCTCAATAAAAAGTACATGTATTAATTAATCTAATTTTATTTTGGAAAAATTGCTCAGAATAATCCGACCTTTGCCTCATCCGCCCAAAATAATCCCACCTTTAGATTATTTTTAAATAATCCGACCTTTGATATCACTGCGCTCAAAATAGACCCAATAGACCGGTTACCTAATAAACCAGTAAAATTTTTTATGAGTTTAAAGTACACGTGTCACCGTATAATTTGTCTAAAATTTTAAATCTTTTAAAAAATTAAATTAAAAAAAAAAAAATCGCAGCCACATCCTTTCCCAGCCCCAACCACCGTGACATCATAGACTCATAGTAGCAGATGTGACATTGGAGCTCGATCGCTGTCGTCGCTATTGTGGTTGGTCTGGGCGGCCAAAATCGGGGCAGTGGAAGGTGAGGGAGGCTGAAATAGTTGCCATGGGGTTCCGCAAATTGAGCCGAAATTGGTTGAAATTGGGGCTGCTAGAGGTTTGTTCATGGCGGCAGATTGTTGCGGTTTGAATTGCAGTGGGTGGGCGGTTTTTGGTGCGGTTGTGATTGGTGGTTGCCGCTGCAATTGCGGGCTTGTGAATTGGAGATGGTTGTTGGTTGTTGGGGGCTGTATATGCGGTGTGCGTGAGGTGGTCTAGTGGTGTAATGTGGCAGATTGTGGATTGTGGTAGGGGTATGTGGCTAGTGCGAGGTGAGGCTATGGGTGAGAAATGAATAGGGCTGCTAGCGGTGGCCGGAAATGATAGCGTTGTTGCTGGTCGCTGCTGTTTTGAAGGAGGAACAGGGGAGACGAGGGTGTGCGTGTTTGGTTGGCAAAAGGGGTTGGTGGTTGAGGTTAGAAGGTTCAGATGGGCGCTGCTTTGGCGCCGGCTCCGGCGTTGGTGGACTGGGTGGCCGGAGCGACGAGGCAGGGAAGTCAGGCAGGGGAGGGAAAATAAAGTTTTTTTATTTTTTATTTTTTCTTTACAAAACTTTAACATTTTTTAATATTTATTTTTATTTTATTTTTATTTTTTTTTACGAATCATGAGTCGACGCATGTCAAGTAACTTGGTATAACAAGTTGCATGACTGGTTGGGACCATTTTGAGTGGATTGATATCAAAGGTCGGATTATTAAAAAATAATCCAAAGGTGGGATTATTAAAAAATAATCAAAAGGTGGGATTATTTTGGGCGGATGAGGCAAAGGTCGGATTATTTCGGGCAATTTTTCCTTTTATTTTTCCTCAAAAAATTAGAAATAAACTAAATATAACTAGACCTTATGTTGAACAATATTCTGTTTGAAACATATACAACCCTTTAAGATGATTAATTTTAACTTAATATGTTATGAAGTTTTTTTTTTTTTTTTTTTGGTAACAAGTATTACTTATTTTATACAAAGAATAAGGCTTTCATAAAAGCATTAAATAATTATAAATAAAAAAAAAATCCATTTTGTTACTAGTACGGAGTATAAAATATCAAAAAATATAGGAAATTTTTAAATTGGTTCATTTTGAGTTTTGGACACGTTATATTTATAAACGATATGATCTTCAATTATAGATTTCCAGTCTTCAATTTGATTTTTGAATGATGAACAACCCTACATGCACTAGCTAGACCCCAGATGGTGCTAGGATTGTATATCCAAAATTCCACACGTAAGGGAATGTTGGTTATTGCCTACACGAGCATAGCTCAGACTCACTCGAACATCGTAGCAGGGATTGTATATTTGTATATCCACTCATAATGGCATGTTCGTTGGCTAAGAATTTTAGTTATCAAATGAGAGGTTGTATTTGTATCAATGTAAACTTTTCATATGTGCAATTTTTTTAACTTTTTTTTTTAATGCAAAATGAAATTTATTTAGTGATAAGCAAACACAAATAAAATGATCTAATTCAACCACTTTCAAAATAACCAAATATTTACTTTATATAAGTTGATCATCAAACATTGACTCAAAGTCTAAAATAGCTTAATAATTACTGTATTAAAACAGCAATTTTTAATTTTATATTTTACTCTCGCCACCTTTAAAAAAACAAGAAAATTCAAGTTTACCACCGTTATAAACAAATTTGTTTATCAAAGAGGCAAAAGTGCAAAATTTGCAATAAAAGTAGCTTTTCCCGCTAACTGTTTCCCAAATACCGCTATTATTTGCGGGAATCGAAATATCCGCAAGATCTAGTACTTCAAGCTAAGTAGCAATTTCCCTCCAAACTGCTGCTTCAAGTAGCAATTTTGGTCCATGATAAACGAAACTTGTTTATCACCAAAATTAAATGGGCTGGCCTCTAAAAAACCCGACTTTTGTGTTTCTTGAAGGTGGAATTATTTAAAATAAAAAAATTAAATTGATGAAACTCTGCAATAATTCGATCTTTACAAAATTCATGCTCAAATAAAGATTTATGATTTGATTTAAATATAATTTTTTTTAATCGCCCTAACAATGATCATATTTTAATTTGACCCAAGCTCACGAAGGACCCTATTTGAAGTTTACAACTCATTAATTAATTATCCGATCAGAATCTTCGCGACAAAATATAACCCGCTACAAAATTTAAAGCTCGATCGAGCATAATATGTCAATACGGACCCAAATTTGGCTTACATTTTATCTAATCTATACCCAAAATATAAAGGAAAAATTGATGGGAATAATCCCACATTTTGAGTGTCGGAGATTAATAATCCCACATTTGGGATTCCATTTAATTATCCCACCTGTGATATCATTCCGCTCAAAATGGTCCCGGGTGACCTAGATATCAGAACCACCACCCGGACCCAAAACCACCGCACCACTAGCAAGACTCGAAACCACCGTACCGCAATCCACCCCAGCCAACCCAACCCCAAAACCACCTTCAAAAATAAAAAACACACCAAACCCAAAACCACCTTCAATGATTGAAAACCCACCAAATCAAAGTCAGGGAAAAGGGAGGGAGGCCGAGATTGGGACGGAGGAAGGGAAGGGCTCGAGATTGGGGCGGAAAAAGGGTTTTTGAGGGTTGTGGGATGGTTGGTTTTCGAGGGTTTTCGTGGCGGTGGAAGGGAGGTTGGTGGTTCGGGGGAGGTGGAGAGGGGGCGTCGACGTTGGGGGAGTCAACCTGGGCGGTCGGCGTTGTGGGGCAGGGGATATATATTGGCGGCAATGACGACAGTTGCAGGTTGCGGGGAGGGTGGCTGGGGCTGGCAGCTGGTTGGTGGTGGGTGGTTTTTTTTTTTCTTATAAAATATTTAATTTTATTTTTATTTTTTAACCAATCATAGGCCGCCACGTGTCAAGTAACTTGTTATATCAGGTTACTTGATCAGCTGGGACCATTTAAAGTGGCTTGATAAAAAGAATCCTAAAGCTGGGATTATTAATCTTTAATGCTCAAAAGGTGGAATTATTCCGATCAATTTTTCCAAATATAAATAATTCATTATAATAATTCAATTATTTAAAAACGGAGGGAAAATTGACCAATCCGATTAGCTAAAAATGATCACTTTCTCGAGTCCTTTACTCCTTTCTCAGTCTCACTCTCTGTATCTTCCGTAGTCTTTCTGGATTAATCTCAATCACGAGAAGCCGGGAACGAACTAGCAATCCACAAACTCTTCTTCGTAATCAATTTACATTTAGGTAATCTCTTGTCCATTAATTTCAAACTGTTTTTGACTGGTTGTTCATCAATTTTACACAATGATAGAAATCGTTTGTACTGTATAATTCATGGGCAATTTTGAACCTTTAATGTCAATTTTCTGTTTCAATTTTTAGCATTTCTCAATTTCTTCCAATTTACAAGCTTTAATCAGAAAAAATAATTCCCAATTCAATTTGCAATCTAGGTTATTATGTCACTCCTTCCAGTAGATGTTATCATTGATATTCTGCTTAAATTGCCGGCAAAATCTTTGCTACGCTTTAAGAGTGTGTGCAAATTATGGTATGATATTATCAATGACCCTAATTTCATTGAATCCCATTTTAAGCAATCCAATAATCTGCATATAGTTTATTGGAACACTGCTGGTAAGCTGAGTGATTTCGATACATTTGATAATACCATTGAACTTGATTACCCTTTTAAGAATCTGGGTTATCTGGTACAACCCCACTAATCAAAAACACAAAACCCTACCATTTTTGCCGCATAAAACTTTATTCCATCGCAAGGGGAATCATTACCAGTGTGTGAGGATTGTTCTGCATAAATCAGATGATGATAAAGTAGGTTCGCTCGAAATGGTTTATAGCTTGAGGGCGGATTCCTGGAGAAGGGGGGCTCAGGATGTTCCTTATTACTTTGATTGCCCCTTTGGTTATTGTGTCGATTTTGAGGGAATTCTGCATTGGTCCGTTCAAGATTTTAATAGAATGTCTCTCCATGTAGTTAGTTTCAATCTTAATGATGAAGGTTTTAGCTCCGTGCCACTGCCTAACTTCGATACAGAGCTGTATATGGCTGCTCACATAGGGGTTCTTGATGATTGTCTGTGTGTTATGCTGAATTATGTTGAATATTGTGATGTATGGATTATGAAAGAGTATAACAGACCCGCAACTTGGATTAAGATGTATAACTTTCCGATACAACAGATGATTGGGGAGTTTAGGCCTCTTTCTTTCTCGACAAGCAGAAAGCAATTGTTTTTGACCTATAACTCATATGTTCTTGCTTCTTTGGACATGGAAACTTTGGAGACTACGATAGTTAAACTCCCAGGTTTTCCTAGAGTTTTATGTACACATTTGTGTCAGGAGAACCTTCATAGGTTCAAGGATGCTGAAGATGTTCTTGTGGGCACACAGCAACAACGTAAAATGAACAGCAAAAGGCAAATGTTGAGCCCATGAGAAAACCCACATGTGAGTGAAAGTGTTGTCCCACATTGAAAGAATATAAAAGTGAAGAGAAATATTGGGATGTGTATCCACATTGAAGAAAAGAGAAAGTCTTGTCCACTTTATAAGGCTAAGGGGCTACTCCCCTCATTGCCATATGGTTTTGAGGTGGAACCTCCTTAGTCGTATAAAGTGGACAGTTGTGACGGGTGTGGCCCAGACCCGTTTATCAGCAAAAGGTTGATGAGGATAACAGAGAGGTATGCAAAATGTAGCTCTAATAATGAGCATGTTAAATCATAAATTCCAATGTTTAAGCTGCCATTAGTTGCGCTGCTGATAATAGGTTTTTAGCACTTTCGTGGGTCTGCTTTGAGATTCTTTGTGAAGTTTGTTACACCTATAATTGTGGAACCTGGACCCTGGTTTTTAATTTTTTTACCACGCTCGTCCTCTCTAAGAAGATGAATTTACTGTAACTGGATCATGTCATGGTTGTTACAAGTTACAACCAGCATGTGGCTATATGGTTTCTTATACATTCTCAAGAGACGAACCCACTTACTACTTATTCTGCTTTAACCATCATTTTGCTCATTGTTTCTTATCAGGATAATTATATTTATATAATTATATTTATGTCCTTAGTGAAACAGAAATCAAAAGATGAATCTGGATGACAGTTTGGTGAGAATTCTATCAAGCAATGGCAATCTGGATAAGTTACAGCCCCTTCAATATGTACGGCTGCTGCCGGTTTTTGATGCGACATTTGAATCTTCTAGTGTTCCTGGCTCTGCATAAAAACTCCTGGGTTTAAATGAGCTCTTAGCTTGTAATGAAATCTGTTTAGTTAACCTTATCTATGTACTAGATGGTGCCCAAGTCTGGAACAACGTAATTGTATTTCTGATATCCTTTTCAGCTCCTCAGGTTGATTTTTGTGGGGATGTTTTGCTGTTTCTAGGCACGATTTAAGACTTCATTTGTTTCACTACTGTTAATCATCATATGTTGAAGTTATGAATGGAACCCTTGTGATATAATTTTAAGCTGTGTCTTTGTCATCTATCAGTGTTTCATCAAGTTGTGCCTGCAATCATATAAATGAACTTCAGAAGTTTCATCTTCTCGTATATCGAGTATCTTGGAGTGCATGTTTGAACTTACCCAGACAGGTCCCAATTGGCCGGGTTAAATTTTGAGCTATGTTGATCCAAAAGTTTTGGTTTGACTGGCTTAAGATCACCTCTACGGCTCTACTCTTCCCGTTTTCACTCCCTATTTTTGTACAAGTGAAAATTCAAGTAAGCCCCTAAGATTTAAGTTTGATCAACTTTCCATTGACAAAGGCTTTGTTCTTTGAAAATTTGATCGTCTTTCCTTGTTAAAGGATTTGTTCTTAAAAAATTAATACCAAGTATTCATTAAATTTAAGTTCCAACTTATTCAAAAAAAAAAAAAAAATTAAGAATAATTTAAGTTTCAACTAGTTGAAATCTATTATGGAAGTTTTAGGAGTTATATACAATTGAAGGTACTAAAGTTTGGGAAAAGTTGCAAAGAAGGTACTAAAGTTTGAGAAGTTGCATTTAGAGTACTCTAACTTATTACAGGAGGTAAAACTCAAAGTGGTAAGGGTTCGTTTGGCATCGTTGTGGTTTTCTGTTTTTTTTGTTTTTGGTTTTTTAAAAGTATACAATATATGTCACATAATGAATCAAATATTATTTAGAATTATTAAAATCGTGATAATTTTGAAAACTGACAATCGAAAAGTGGAAACACCTTTTTCTTGTTTCCTGTTTTTGGTTTTTAGTTAAAAAAAAAAACTGAAAACTGAAAACCAAAAACGATGCCAAACAAGCCCTAACTTGCTCCAACCGGTTTCCCCTTTTATATTCCTTTTTTTTTTAAAAAAAAACTTCATTTCCTTCATCACCATTCACCAACTCTCAACTTTCTCTCTCCTCCATTACTGCAACAAAAATCCTTCATTTCCTCTATTTTTTCTCTCCTTAAAAAACCTTCAATTTAGAAGCAGCAAATAAAAAAAAAAAAAAAATTAGAAGAAATAATTAATTAATTAATTAATTTTTAATTGAAATTCTAACATTCCTGAATTGATTGGTAACTGATTACTTCTATTGAGATTCTTTTGAGATTGAATTGAGGGGAACCGATTACTTTTACTACATGAAAAGCATCCCAAGAAATTTCAAACCCATAAATTAAATGAAGATAAGTTAATTTGAGGAGTGCAGTGGATTTCATTTGTGGGTCTGTTGATTTAATTTCGCGATGAATTTCTTCAATGGCTTTTGAGAGGAAAGATAAAAGGGGTGTTGATGATTATGGGGAATGAAGCCGAATTCCTTTGATTAAATCATCTAATGAGCGTTGAAAGAATAAGTCCATTATTGATGAATTCACCACTGATGAATTGGTTTGAGCTTATTTTATTGATGATTTTGATTTGATGGGGTATTTTAGAATTGTGGGAAATCCATGATTGAGTGGGAAAATGGAGGAAAAGGGGATTTGTAAGTGGTTTTGATTGTTCGAATTGAGGAAGAAGATGATGATTGTGAATTGTGATGATATGAATTTAATCCGTGCAGAAACATTAGTACCCTTCTTTATTTTGTCAGAATTTTATTTTTCCTTTTTTTTCAAAGCAAGTTTACCTGTTGTAGCAAGTTGAGTACTCTAAATGCAACTTCTCAAAATTTGGTACCTTTTGTGCAACTTTTGCCAAACTTTAGTACCTTCAATTGTATATAACTCGAAGTTTTAGCATATCAATATATAGCCATATAGGTAGGTATAAGGTACTCCCTCCGTCCCTTTTTGACATTCTTGCTTTTCTCTTTGGGTATTCTAAAATTACATTCATCCTTTCCTTTTTTAGTAAATATTTTTTTAGTAAATGTTATACATAGCCCTTAGGGTTACATATAAGAATTAAATTTACACTTGAAAATTGTAAAAAGCTAAGAAATCATCAAAATATAAACACTAATAACACTGATTTATGCGTGTTTTTGTCATGAATTCCTAATTTTATACAAAGTCCAAAAGTATATTTAATGCTTATATATATCCCTTAGGGTTACATATAACATTATTACCCTTCCAAATATCCCAAATTATCCCTCTTTTTCTGTTATGTAATTAATGCTCACTCTTATTTTCTCACTCTTAGGCCCTGTTCTTTTGAGCTTCTGGGCAGAGCAGAGCAGATTTCAGCAGAGCAAAGCAAAGCAGAGCAGAGCAGAGCAGATTTCAGCAGAGCAGAGCAGATTTCAGCCGAGCCGAGCAGAGCAGAGCAGATTTTATTATTATTATTATTATTATTATTATTATTATTATTATTATTATTATTATTTTATTATTATTATTATTATTATTATTATTATTATTATTATTATTATTATTATTATTATTATTATTACTACTACTACTATTATTATTATTACTACTACTATTATTATTATTATTATTATTATTATTAAATATTAATTATTATTATTATTAAATATTAATTATTATTATTATTATTATTATTATTATTATTATTATTACTACTACTACTACTACTACTACTACTAATATTATCGCATTATTATTATAATCATTAAATTTTTAAAGTTAAATATTAATTATTATTATATTAATTATAATTATTATTAAATATTATTTAATTATTATTATTAAAAATTAATAATTAGTATTATCTTTAAATATTAGTCATTATCTTAATATTAATTTCTATTATAAAAATCAATTATTGTTATTATAATTAATATTATTAGTTACAAATATTATTATTACTGTTAGTATAATTACTATTATTATTACTATTATTATTATTAAATATTAATTATTATTGTTATTATTATTATTATTTTTATTAATAATTATTAATAATTTATTATTATTATTATTAAATATTAATAATTATTATTATTATTTTTTTTTATTAAATATCAATAATTAATTATTGTTATTATTATTATTAAGTATTAATTATTATTATAATTAAATATTAATTATTTATTATTATTAAATATTATTTATTTATTTATTTATTATTATTATTATTATAAAATATTAATTATTATTATTATTATTAAATATTAAATATTAAATATTTATTATTATTAAATATTAATTATTATTATAATAATTTAATATTAAGTATTAATTTTAAGTAGAGCAGAGCAGGGCAGACAGAACAGATTGAAGCAGAGCAGAGCAAAGCAGATTTCAGCAGAGCAGATCAGAGCAAAGCAGCTCTAAAGAACGGGGCCTTACTTTCATATTCCCACTCTTAAATTTAGATGAATATGATTGGTTCTTAATATTCCAATAGGAGCATGTTATTGGTCCTTTTTTTTTTTTTTTTTTTTTTTTTTTTTTTTTTGCGCAAAGGATTGATGACATGACATAATTAAATATTAATTTATCTTTGTTTTACTCAAAAACATCATTTAATGTTTTGTACTTCCCATTGTGTTTTATTTTATTGTTATTTGTTTTATTCTTAGTTCCTTAATTCCCGTGTAATTTTACAAACAGAAATGTAAAAAAGGGACGGAGGGAGTATAACAAATACAACAAAGGTGAGTGTGCGTAGGGCATAGGCCTTATTCAATACGGTAGTGACTTTTGAGCTAAAAAAAATTAAAAACCAAGGGAACCCAATTTATCGCCTCGATAAAGCATATTCTTGGACTGATGAAAATGAAAACTATGTTTTGGGAAAAAATCGTAAGACTTTGTGGGGAAAAGCTAAGTGGGTAAAATCACTAATATCTTCTATGATCGCTACAGTGTTTTTTCTTTTCAAATCAGTCATCATACAATGATACAAGGGCAAATGATTTTGACACACTCTTAATTGATTTTGGCACACCCATAAGCACAGTTTTCTATGCTTTTCTCACGAGGTGTGCCAAAGTCAATAAAGGGTGTGTTAAAATCAATTTCCCAACTGTATTTTTTTTTTTTTTTGTCTTTTAATTGATTTATTTTTTAATTTATTTATAGTAGGGTATTCAATTATGAAACCGTACATTTTGTTCACAAATAAAATAACCATGAAACCGTACATCATATAGAAGTAAAAAATTACCTCTTGATATTAGTTCAATTTGTATAATTTTATCTCTCCTATCATGTGCAATAAACAACAACATGTACTAAGAGCCTATTCTATTCAGCTTAATTTCAGTTCATTTTAGTTCAACTCTAATCAGTTCATATAGGTTAGGTTCCTAATTTCCTTCTTTCATAAACAATTCATTTAAGCTCTATTTAGTTCAGTTTAGCCCCAATCAGTTCATTTTAGTACTTGTAATGGGTTGAACACTTGAACATGAATTTGTGCTAGACTAACCTTTGATTTATGCTTAACAAGGACTGTTTATGAGTTGAGCGAGCTTTAATTGAGTCAGACTTGAACAATTCACAAGCATACTCGATTCATTAATAGCCCTAGCTTAAACCCATGAACAACTCTTAATCAAAGCAAAATCATAGGATACTCAAATACTTACTTTGCTACTAGCCTACAATATATCAAAAGCAGAACTTTAACTTAAAAAAACAGCTAGCAGCATAAAGATAAAAAGTACTCATATTCCCAAATCTCCAAGCCAAATTCAGAAATCCTATCATTTTAAAATCATATGCTCTGTCTTTAACTTTATAAAATCAATCTTTCATAAAAAAAAAAAATCTTTATAAAATCAATATGTTGTCCAAAAAAAATTCACCTTTTTAAAATCAGACTATATATCAGCATTATTTTTATTTATCTTAATTCCAGCTGCTACCCTTCTCCTTAATTTGGGCAAATTGCACAATTTGTCAAGCATCACACATCCACGATATTCACACACATATATATTCACACCAAAATTGTGTGCCCTATTTCATTTTGGCCCCTCTGCCCCTTATTGTCTTCATTTTTGGCCCCTTTTTCTGCTTTTTATTCAAGATTACAAGGGTTTTTACAAGAAAAGAGTGTGAAAGGGGGATAAGAAAAAATCCCAAAAAAAAATATATTTTTTTAATATTTATAATTAATTAATTAATTATTCTATAAATTGATTGATGGCTGGAGAAGGTATAGTTGCTCCCTCTGGTACAGATTTACCAGTGAAGAGACCTAGAGAAGAAGAAGAAAACATGAGTGAGAAAATTGTTAATGGAGCTTCTTCTGTTTCAATGGAGGCTGAAGATGATAAAAAACCCAATTCTATTTCTTCAATTATTCCTGGGTGGTTTTCTGAGATTAGCCCAATGTGGCCTGGTTTGTTTCTTTTATCTAAATCTTCATTTTTTTATTTTGATTTGTTTTTAAGTTTATTTTTTGCATTAGATTTTCTGATTAGATGCTAATTTTTATTGGGTTTAGATTTAATATTTGATTGGTTATTGTAATTGTGAAAAAATTTCTGGGTTTTGTTTATTTTGTAGTTGTAAAAGTTTTCTGGTTTGCATGTGTTCTTGTAATTGTAAGCTTTTCTGGGTTTTTGATGGGTTTTAAGTAATTTTTAATTTTAAAACTTTTCTGGGTTTTTGATGTCATAGTTTCTAAAGAGTAAGTGTTTGTTTGACAAAAATCTATTTTTGGGTGTTTTTTGCGCTTTACATGTGATATGTTTTTGCTAATATTAGTTAGTAATTTTTCTAGGGTTTTGGGCAATTTATTAAATTAAATTGGATATCAACTATTAGCAATCATTGTACCATGTGTGGTGGTGCTCTGGATGAAGTTGCCGTAATATTAAGCTACTGTGACTGTGCTAATTATATTGTCAATCATATCATTTGTTTAAAGCACATATACTAATAATTGCATTTTCTTTTTGAAAGGTTATTTTTTACTGTAAGTATTGATTACTAGTAATTCCTGAAACCTGACAAATTGCTGTTGTTGGAATGATTGTGCTTACATTCATGGTCTGGTATTGTTTGGCTGGTATTTGATTCAAGAAATGCCGTTTGTTGTGCTCGAGTTTGAATACAGTTTTGTTGTCAGTTACTTCATCATTTTTTAAGTTCTGCTAGTCTATAGCTTCAGTTATATAGTTTTCTGTTGTCTTTGATGTGCGTACTTTCTTTGATGCTTAATGAAGTAATGAACATTGAATGTATAAGTATATGATTTGATTATATTGGTGGCTGGGTTTGGTCATTTGTTACAATGTAATTTTTGAATAAATGGTATTCTGACCTAGGAATATGATATGAGCTTCTACTCCTAGTTGTCGCAAACTTGATCTTGGCGGTAATTATTAGTATTAACTTAAAAGATAAGTCAAAATAACTTCAGTAGCAAGTACCAACAATATGATATTTATGGATGTACTGGTCTAGATAGCTAAAATGTTGCTTTGTTACTTGTGTTTGAAGTAATTGATGAGTATTGGAAGGAAAAGGTGGTTTGAAAGCCTGTTGATTTACAGAAAACGTGCTCTAAGGGATTGAACAAATGGAGCAAAGATATATTAGCTGGTAAAATTAATTAGTTTCCAAAAGCCAAATCAAACAGTTTCTCAGTAGTGTCATTGTTTGTTAAAAATTTACTCCAACTAGTGATGCTGTCTTGTGCTCGTGCCTCGTCCTTCCTCAATTTAAACCTCTGCAACCTGACACTTAAACTGTGCTGTATTCCCTCTTTTGCAATTTGTTTTTCTTGATAAATAAGAAAATTTGAGGCCTATCCTACACATTGCTGATGATGAACCCTTAAATCTGGAACAGGTGAAGCACATTCTTTGAAAGTGGAGAAAATTCTGTTTCAGGAAAAGTCAAAGTATCAGGATGTCATAGTCTTTCAGGTATTCTAAGTATACAACTTAAATTAATCTCTGAATTTACTGACTTTTCAAGTTATTTTTTGATTAACTTAATTGTATCTTTGTTACAGTCATCAACCTATGGAAAAGTTCTTGTTTTAGATGGAGTAATTCAGCTCACTGAGAGGGATGAGTGTGCTTACCAAGAGATGATCAGTCATCTCCCACTTTGCTCTATTCAAAACCCCAAAAAGGTTTATTTCTTTCTCTACCTCCTCCTGATTCCTGAAGAAGGAACAGTGATTGTGTTCGTGATCATCTTCATTGTTTTCCAGTTCATTTTCCTATCATCTGATTGGTGGATCTTATCTCTCATCAAGATATCGATGGTCGTGACCCCAATTAAAAAAAAAAAAAGAAAACATAATTTTGTTATCTGTAAGCTCATTTGGATTTATATGGTGTATGAAAAAGCCTTTTAGTTCTTCTTTTCCCTGTATCCCACATGCCATTTTCTATGGGGAACAATTTGACAAGTATTTTTAAATCTCTAGGTAATTTTGGGGGCTTATTAATGCGTAAATTCCCTCTGTTTTAGTCATTCTTTGTCTGTATGCATGGGTGTCAAGGTTCTTGAGAAGAATTGTTGGAACCAGGATATGCTGAAAACAAGGATTTCCTTGTGTTGTGACAACCAATGTTTTCTTTCTAAATATATTATTATTAAGATTTAAACCTATTGACACAAAGTCAGTGGCCATGGCATGATCTCATGTAGTTGCTTGTAACAGATTTAATTTGTTAGCTTGTTTAATTTTCATTGTTTTAATCTACAAGCTACCTTATGGCTTGCCAGTTTTCCTGTGTGGAGGGATTTTGCTGAGGCTAACATGTTTCCTCTTCTTGGTGAAAGCCTAATATACGGATTCTGTGTTTATCTCGTAGGTTCTGGTCATTGGAGGAGGAGATGGAGGTGTCCTGCGAGAAGTAGCTCGCCATTCATCAGTTGAGCTTATAGATATTTGTGAAATTGATGAGATGGTAGTAACGGTGAGTAGTTGAGGGTGATTTGTTGGTTGTTTTTTTCTTAATACTGAAGTTAAAATTCAAACCCTTGGAACTTGAAATTTATTCAACTTGATCTCTATATCCTCATCCATGTTTGTTATCATGGTATTATTCCTTGGTAATGGAGGCATCATTTTAAAGTGTATACTCAATTATGGCTTCTGTTGGTCCTATTATAGCTTGACTTTTCTGCTTAGATTGATTTTTTTAAAATTTCAGGTTTCTAAGCAGTTTTTCCCTGAGGTAGCTGTTGGATATGAAGATCCTCGAGTAAAATTGCATATTGGTGATGGTATGCCCTTCAATCCTTTCCTTCTTATCCAAATTGTTTTACTGTTAACTCCTTTTTGCATATTCTTTGAGTGGTTCTGTGGGTGTGTTTGGTGTGTATCTCTGTCAAGATTAATCTTTTCTTTCTCATCGTATCTTTTATCCCTGGGGTCTACCAATGGTATTGACTAACGACAAATTTGACTTTTAGGAGTTGCATTTTTGAAGGCGGCTGCGGAGGGGACTTATGATGCAGTCATCGTGGATTCATCTGATCCGATAGGTTTCTCCTTTACGCTCTTTCTCTGTTCCAGATTTCCACTATTAGATGTGGTTTAGTGTCTTTCATTTCAATACTCAATTCTTGCTTCGGACGTTGATCAGGTCCAGCACAAGAGCTCTTTGAGAAGCCCTTTTTTGAGTCAGTTGCAAAGGCACTGCGACCCGGAGGGGTTGTGTGCACCCAGGCCGAAAGTATATGGCTTCACATGCATATAATTGAAGATATTGTTGCAAACTGCCGTCAGATTTTTAAGGGCTCCGTGAACTATGCATGGACTACTGTTCCTACATATCCTAGGCATGTTTTCTTGCCCTTCTTTCTCTTTTTCCCTTTGCACCCCTGAACAAGTGAACATGCACAAAGTTATTAGTTGATTGTATCTGTAAGACTAACAAAATTGGAAAGTTAGGCTAGTTTACTAATCAAACATGTGATACGTAGTATTATATTTCTGTTTTCCTCCAGTTATGTGCTCATAACTTGTTAACCAGCATTTGTTATTGAATTTTAACATATATTTTAAATTTCAGTGGGGTGATTGGCTTCATGCTTTGTTCTACTGAGGGACCAGAAGTTGATTTTAGGCATCCAGTGAACCCTATTGATAAAGTTGAAGATCATGAAAAGACAGAGAGACCTTTGAAATTTTACAACTCAGAGGTAGGTTTACTCTCTTTGTTTTTTTTTTTCCCTACCATTGGTCATTTATCCACGATCAAAATCTTACTTTTTTTTGTTTGTTTGCAGCTTCATTCGGCCGCTTTCTGCTTGCCTTCTTTTGCAAAGAGGGTTATTGAGGCTAAATCCAAGTAATCTTGGTCTGCTGTGGATTTCCATTAGAAGGAAAATTTCATATGCGCTCAAGCAGAGAATAAAGATTTATTTTTCTCTTTCTGTTTTTTTCCCCGACATTTCAAGCGGACAAGCTTTCTAGTCATTAGGGATGATATAACAGTATTTGTTGAAATTTCTTTCCCCTTGAACAAAACTGAGAGAAATCATGATAACAAATTTGTTAGCTTGTTTCACTTGTAGTTTTATAATGATAAAGGGTGTCATGAGGATTTTATTAGCAATATTGTCTTGAGTTTGGAGAAGATCATCTGAGTTCTATGCCTGTTTTATTGCTGTTTGCACAAGTATTTAGTTGTGCTGTAGTTAGATACATGCTGCGTAAAAATAGCAACTATGTGTAGGGTAATCCCTCATTTCCATCTGCAGCAGTATTGGGATCTGCTTATGATGTCGCTAGCCCGTCACCCGAAGCCATAATTGTAGCCAACATAGCTGCTTCAAAGGGTGATGTACATCAAAGTGATATTCCTTATTTCTTTGTAAAGGAATTAGGTTTTATCCATTTCAGGAATTAAGGTTATAAAATTGGGGATTTAAAGATCACAATTCATCAATTTGGGATTGAATTACAATTGGGTGATTTGGGTTTTTAAATTTGAAGTTTTGTTTATTAAATTTGTGAATTTTAGGGTTATACAGGGAATTAGAGTGTATATATTTAGCAATCGGTAAGATATATATAGGGGTCTCGCACCCTATCATAGGAATGGGGGGATGAAGATCGAACTCACCCTATCCCTCCATCCCCTTTGTCCTCGTATTTGCACTAAAATAGAAATAGATGCAAAGAATTCTATCAATTGTCAAAAATATGTATATTCAAAATTCACGAGGTTAAAGCAGGAAGTTTACTCTCATTTTTATATCTCAGCCTTGTACTGCTGATAAAATATTTACACTAAGAATTTCAAACCACTAAATACAATTTCAAGCTGAAACTAATTTGACATTGTCTATACACATTTTTAAGTAAGAAGAACTACTTTGAGGTCATGGTTCCATGTTGTTTCTGGCTTTAATGGCATAGCAACAAACAACGCGACCATCTGAAACAACGGAAACACATCTCATCATCAACGCAAACAATTAAATGAAAAAAGCAATACGAGAGCAAGAGGGTGATCGGAGAGGGGTGTACCATAACGAAGGCTGCAAAAATCAGGCTGAAACCTTTACAATCAAACGGTGCTTTGTTTGATAGGAACCACTCTGCATGTCCAAAATATAAATCAATAAGCCCTTGTATTTAACGACAATTTAGCTGTTGAATTAAACTCAATGTGAATAGAGATGCAAAACTTACGAGTTAATGGTGTCATAATAAGTGGTGACACGAAACCTGCTATCGAATCTACTGCAGCAAGGAAACCTTGTGCTCTTCCCTGCAGATTCAGAGATATCCTTAAGGCAATTGGTCACAAAAAATCGCAGTTAGTAGTGAATTGTTAAAAGCCATAGTTACTGACCTGATCATTTGAACTTGATGCTCTTGAAATAATAGCACATATCTGAAGATCAAGGAACCAACATAAATTAGACAGAATTCACAAATATTGATGTAAGTTAAGGCGTTAAGCACAAGTAAAACTTATATCTACGAACAGCACACATGAAAAAGTAGTAGCTTACTGAAGGTTTGACAAATCCGTATGCCAATCCAAGTGAAACACTAATGTATGGAAGCTGCAGAACAACCAAAATATTACAAAAATATACATTACGAGTCTGATATGAATTATAAAGTCACACAACCATAAGCAAAAGTATTTAGTTGTTTCCAATGTTACGCACCCAAGTTGCCCATGCCAAGCTGTAGAAAAATGCCTGCAAATCAAATTTACAAACATACTGAGATCATAACATTGGTTGAAAGATGTGATAGTAACAAACCAATCAAAGCAAATATATGGTGGCAATTAGAGCATTGAAAACTTACATAAGTCACGGATGCCAGTAATCCCATGGAAAGTATCGCCTTTTCCCCAGTCAGTGTATTAATTACAGGCACTATCAGCATCTGAAGTTAGAACCAAAAAAAACACAGGATATCAGCAAAGTTTTTAAGGTGCTAATATAGTGGACATGGAATTGCTCCATTATAGTGCTTCACGCATTTTCTACATATTCTATGTATCAGATACTATATACTTAGCTAATAGTTCTATTTTTAAAAAAAATATTTTCAGATCACAAATTTCACATCTTCTCCCCATACCATAATCCATACATTGATTTATGTATTGCAGACTGATAAAATTCATCAGGGAATCTACAAACATTACGAAAACAACTGGACAATTCTGGTCAAAGCAATTTGTACAAGTTTCTTCATTTAGCAAGGATGAACCCAACAGTTAACACATACAAATCACGAAAAGGCAACTGAAGTTATAAAACAAGGAAAAACTTTAGTACCTGTGAGAAAACTGATCCGACTTGGACAATCATCAACGTTTCTGAAACTTTGCTTCCATTTAAATTCAATGCATCCTTCATATAAAACTGCAAAGGAGGTTATCTACATGTCAAATTATTTTCCCGAGATAACTCTTAAACAAGAAGATAGAACATGATAAGCTACTTGGATAAAGAAAAAAAAAAGGCAAAGTTTAATATAATGCTCCGGCAATGCAAAACCAGTCCATGTGATTCAAACAAAACTTCTATATTCTGATTTGAAGTTTTCTATAGGCTGTAGCGTTTCTTAAAGTAGTTAGATTTCATATTAACGAATTACATTCATTCCAAATCAAGCAGCAAGACAAGAAGCCTGCAGCATTTACCAAGACTGCTAATAGTCTAATAGTAGGGAAAACCAGGATTATGAAACATTACTTGTTTAACTTAGAAATGCTAAAACTCCATAGTTGTACCAAAATGAAAAAGACCATTTGTACTGAAGAAACATCGTAACATACCAATAAGACACTGCTGATGCCAGACATGCCGAACTCATACAAGAAAGAAACCAGATAAATGCCCCTGAGATTAGGTCTGAAACAAAAAAATGTCATCAGGATGAAATATATATAATATTGGTAAGGTGTAATGAAATGCTGAAAAACCTTCTTTAACCAACAAACAATAAGAACATACTTGGTAAAAATTACAGCAGCAGCACATTTAATAGAACTGTAACGCTCTCTGATGGACTTAAAAAAGATGGACCAGAGTGACTGCTTTGTCATAGGTGCCCGCCTAGCAGTCTCAGCCACGAATAGTTGAATAAAGAGTGGAGACATGATCAAGAGAGGAATTGACAGCTGAAAATAATGTATTCTATCAATAAGAGAAACGATAACAACCAAGACAACTCACAGCAAACAGCAACATTATTATAGGTAAAAACATGCCTCAAATATATACTTTCCAGGAATGAACTTTGCTAGCAAACTCCCCAAGATATATGAAGCAGACATTACTCCTGTGATCCAACTGAATGCTGCAACTCTTTTGTCATCCTCAACTACATCTGCCTATCAGAGAGTGATTTTTATTTTTAGTCATTTCATTGCCATTTATAAATCCAAAATGACAACTTGAGTAGTATCTTACCGCATAGGCTATAGCAATGCAGAATACACTCCGGAGACTTAGGATGTAGGAAAGACAACGAAGAGCGAAGTATGCATAAATGAATGCCCTGGACTTGTTAATGGCAAGAAGAACTGAATGGAAAAAACCAGGAAAGATGTTGAGCAACACAAATCATCAAGGAAAACAGGTCATAATGTTGTACATTTGAGACACTGATTTACAATTTAAGGAAGCTGGTAAAGCGTAAAACTACTAAAACTCCACAAGTCATTTACCACAGCAAAAGAGAACACACTACATGCACAAAGGCACCCTATATATGTATCAATGATGTATATATAATTCGGAGTGCAATTGACCAAAAACAAGGTTATATAAAGCAATTAATTATCTTTCAAGCTTATAAAAGTTCCAACAAAGGGAGATAAGAATAGGCAGAGTGAGATGTTGATTAAATTTCTTACCAACAGGGAATATGGAAGTAGACATAGTCAAAAGTAGAAGTGGTTTCCTTCCATACTCATCCGAAAGCTCACACAATATTGGAAGTACAGGAATCATTAGAAGCCCAGCTAACTGCAAAATGAAATTCTATGTCAAAACACAGAAACTACTCTATTCCGAAACTGCTTAAAGAACAGCAGAAACATTGCAAAACCATCCACTCAATATACACCACATGTAGAATCTTACAAGATGACAAGCACACCAATACTCATAGGCAATACAAAATATGGATCATCCTGAGCCTGCTAGGCAGAAATGTTCTCAGAATCAGAATATAAAACCAAGTTTTGGCATGATTATTGTGCTCATAAACCTGAATCACCTGATTTCCAAAATCAATCTGTTACCTTCTAGTTCTCGGCCAATTTAGCTAAACAATTCTTTAAGTGATGCTACATGTCATATATGAATATATAGCAAATTTAAGATGCATTAATCTCCTCATTACGATCATCATTCATCTAAAAGATAGATATTAACCACTATGAAGAAAAGTATGTAACATATGTAGTCAGATCAACAGCCCCCTCATCCCTCAAAATGAACGAGAGAAAAATAGTCAACAAACAAAGATCAGCAAGATAAAAAGAGGAAAACAATGAGACAGGATTACAGTTTTTTGAAGACTATTCAGGTAAAGCGCATAAGAACAGGTAGACTCTTCAGGACACAAAACACGACTAATCACTTCCATCAGAAATGGACTAGACATTTCATGAGCAATGCCATGAACAAACAGCGCCACCAGCAAATGTGATAAAAGCTTTATATTCCGGAACATTATTAAATCCTTCATGCTTTGCAAATTCTCCATCAATTTACTTTCCATTATATCTCCTTGCTTACAGAAAACTCAGATTGTACAATATCTATCATTCCTTGTGCATTGCGGAGAAGAGGATTTGAGTTGGCAACAAACATACAGATATAGAAACATCATCCAGGTTACTTATTCTGATAAATTCAAACATATAGATAAAATAGTATTACCAACAGAAATGTTCATGTCTTGAAATAATCAAGTAAGTTGACATAAGAATTGTTTCCTATATATTTTACTATAAATTGAATATTAAATATCTTAAAAAGCCTAAACTCTTTTAACATGTCTTAAAGACAAACAATTTGGAAATGACTTCTAAATTATAATGTTACTCATAATTATTATTTTTTTTCTTCAGCCTAGCATTTATAGATAATATTGCATATATCTTGACCTCCCTGAACACCTTGTACGTAAGCAACAAGATCATCAACAAAGGGCGGTATAGTTGCCTTCGTCGTCTTGATGTTTAATGCTCACACACATTTGAATGGTAAAACAATTACCAAGTCTCATAACACAATTTTTTTTTTTGTATTTTCACGAAATCATTGTGAAAATAATAACATCGTTTTCATTTGCTCATTTTTATATGTTTCTCAATCCCCCATCAAAATGGAGGATGTATATACTTGTTTAGATTTCATTCATTTCATTGATATAGATAATTTACAATTAAGTGCACCATACAATTATGAAATGTATTACTCCAATAAAGAACATTCTAATGCCAAAGACAACAAAAATAACTATTGCCTCTATTGACTATCGCCTGGCCAAGTAGCTCTTGTATGCAACGGGTGTATTGTATGACGACATAAAGGAACCTTCAACTAAGTTAATTGACATCTACGTCATTGTCGACATTAGTGACATTACACACCATGCAACAAATTTAAAAAGAGATAAATGAAACATAATTATTAATTAAGCCTGTTTACTAGCCAGAGGCAAATAAATCCTCACTCAATTAGACACAACATGTATTTCTGATGAGGCGAAATAAGTGACAAATTCTCTTCAAAACCAATAAATCAATAAACAAATAAATAATTCAGGAAAATTCGCATCAATATTTAGGAATATGCTATCATGCATTAAAATTAACCAACCCAGAACACAAATGGAAGAATTGAGCCTCGAAGACGTGTCATCTACTACATGTCAACTCACCATATAATATACCCGAATATTATAATTAGAACTAAAATTTGAAATATTAAACATTAAAAACTCCCATACACGTAATTTTTGACAAGCATTGTTAAATTAATACTATATTATTACTCCCTTCGTTTCATATGAAACTAATTACAATGAAAATAGAAACTGAATAGGACGAGATTAATCTCTGTCCTTAGGATAATATTAGCCCCCGCGATAAAATACTACCAATCATCTAGTAGCAAGCCCATGATCAATCCCACACAAAAAGGCTCACAACTCATAACACACATAGCACACACTAGTTAATAAACAAGACCAACATTTCATATTCTGTCCATATGGGACAATACTCCCACTGTCCCACATAAAACTCACAAATTGAACACTACATACAACATCTCACCCAGTTAGAGCATTACTCAAAACTTCTAAGCATGTTTCTTAGTTTGCTTCAACCAAAACAGTGTAATGCCAAATGTCTCGTATTAAATTGTGTAAAATTTTGAAACAATAAGAAATGGGTCTGGCCATCTGAGCAACCCAAATAAGGAGGATGAGAGTTTGGTTCACAAACAAAGCTTAAGAGCTTCCATACTAAAACCAATTGGCTATAGTAAGAGTAACTCCTCAACCTTATAAAGTGGAATCATCTTTCCTTTTTCTCCAATATAGGTCACTCACAAGTAGGTTACAATGGATTTCAACAAATTATAAGGTGCAATTGATTGTATAAAACATGATATGATAATTTTATATTTTAACTAGGGAAAATCAATGAGTAAATCTAAGTTACTCAATATGAGTAACAAAATATGTTACTTAAAGGGTACTCTTTCTATACTATCATTCTACTTTCTCTCTCCTCACTCCTCTTCTACCTCAACCATCAAAGCCACCACATCCGCTACCATCATCACTTCTTTATCGCTGAACATAATTTCTTTCATCATTTTCGATAATAAGCTCAATTGAGGGAGCTTTAATGAGGACATGGTCACCCCTTCACTTTAGGGTTGATTATGCCTTAATTTCACCCTTCATTCATAGGATTTTCGTTTTGTTCTGATGTGGGTAAAGATCGGGGGAGGTGGGTGGTGATCGGTGAAGGTGGAGAAAGGACAAAGAAGATGGTGGCTATGAAAAAGGACGATGATGGAGATTGGCTTGAGAAAGGACAAAGATGATGGAGATCGGCTGTGAGAAAGGACGTAGAAGATGGTGGCTATGAGAAAAGACAATGGTGGAGATCGACTTGAGAAAGGTCGAATGATTGATAATAGGTTAATATTATCTTGTTAATATTCTGTAAAGATATATCTTGTGTAATTAGGCATCTCATAATTAGGGTTGTACATACTTATATATATTTGATTAATGAGAATACTCCGACCAAGGAGAATTACACTATTCTACATGGTATCAGAAGAACTGATGTATGGGCCAATATCTACCCATAGTAATGCTCAACACAGTCTGAATAGTAGCCGGCTTCACCATGGGACTAAAAATCTCATCACAATCAACACCAAACTGTTGAGATTTGCCATTGACGACAAGTCTCACTTTATGCCTCTCCATATCACTATTTTCCATGTATTTGTGCATAAACAACCACATACAATGAATAATATTCACCCCTTCCGGCCTTGGAACAAAGTCCCACGTGTGCTGTTTAGTAAGAACATTAAATTCCTCATTCTTGGCAATATTCCAATTATGGTCAACCATGACTAATTTCGGATTTTTGGATAAAGTTGAAATAGTTTGAATTGTAATGTTGGCTTGATATTTTGGATTAGGCTTGAAGATACCACTCTTGGCATAGGTGGCCATAGAGTGAGTGGGTTGTAGAATTTGCCTTGTACGAGTAATGGGAACTGGGATCGGATGAGGTAAAGTGCCAAATTGGATCGTTGGGGAAGAACTAGTAGGAATAGTTAGACTAGTAGGTGAAGAAGGGGAAAGTGATGGACTGGGCAGGGGGTCGGCAGGGGGCTTACGGTATGAGTGGGAGTGCCGCGGCCCACCTTCGGAATGGACTATTGGTCCGTGGGAATTATGGGGAAAAGTGGGGGTGGGCCATGTGTATGGGTGGGGTATGTGTATGATGGCCCTTGACATTGGGCTTGCATAAATGTAATGTAAGTGTTACACGAATCCAAAAACTCATAATCAATTTCTTTAAATTGTTGAAGGTTTGAGAATGGGAATTGATTTTCAACAAATGTCAAGCGACGAGAAATGATTATTTTGTTGGATGATAGATCATTACACAAATAACTCCAATGATTGGAAGGAAATCCCAAGAAAACACATGGTGTAGACCGAGGTGTAAGCTTATTAGGAGCGATAGCACTAAGGTTCGGGTAGCAAAGACAACCAAAGACACGAAGATGATCATAAGTGGGATACTTACGATATAGAATTTCAGTGAGAGTCTTGTTTTGTATGGTTGTAGTAGGGAGAATATTTAGAATATACGCAACCATATGAATTGCATAAACACAAAAAGATGGAGGAGGGAGGCATGAAAAAGAATTGTTCGAGACGCATTGTTAATAGTGCGAATGATCTTTCGGCTTTGCCATTTTGGGAAGAAGTGTTTGGGCAAGAAAGACGAAAAACCATGCCATTAGTAGCACAAAATTTTCGAAAGGGGTTATTGTTGAATTCACGACCATTGTCACTTTGAAAAGTTTTAATATCCTTTTCGAATTGTGTTTTAACATATGCTAGAAAAATAATTAGAATGTCATAGACTTGAGATTTATATTTGATAGGAAACACCCAAAGAAAATGAGAAAAATCATAAAAGGAGATAGGAGATGTCCATAAATCCGCATGAATAATATCAAACGGTAAAAAAGTGATAGAAGTAGAGGACTTAAAAGGAAGTTGTACATGTTTTCCCAATGGGCATGAATAGAAAAAATGAGAATTATTTCTCTTATTACAATGAATTAAATTGTTTTTCCTAAGAAAATCAAAAACAGGCTTGCCGGGGTGTCCAAGTCTATGATGCCAAAGTGAAGGAAAAATTGCAGCAAGAGAGAAGATTATTGTCATTTGTAACAGAAGAGTTTGAAAAAGGATAGAGGTCCCCCACACTATTGCACCGAGCTAGAGTTGTCCCCGAAAGAAGGTCCTTCACAGAAAAACCGAGAGGGTCAAACTTAACAGAAACAAAATTGTCACAAGCAAATTTTCTAACTGAAATTAAATTTTTAATAATATTAGGAACATATAGGACATTCTTGAGGTGGAAAGGTGGATTGGGTGAGGGAGTTGTAGAATTTCCATAACCATAAATAGGAATACGTTTCCCATCACCAACTAAAATAAATTGAGGAATGCTCAAATTAAATAGTTTAGAAATATTACCCGAGTCACGAGTCATATGGGATGTCGCCCCCGTGTCCATGAACCATCCGTTATCGGGAGGTTGAAGACTCATCGAGCTGTATGCTTGACCCAAATGAGTGGGAGTCATAAGTGGACCGTATCCGGGTGGTGTAGGTCCGGCATAGTAGGCATGATTGTTGGTTGGACGCAGGCCCAACACAGATTGTTGTACACAGTATTGCTGCTGGAACTGATTGTCTGGGCCAGTTGGAAAGGGACAAGGTGGGGAGGCCCAATTGGCTTGTTTTTGTTGTTGTTGGGTCCAATCGGACTGATTTCCCCATTGTGGGGCTTGCTGCTGGGCCTCGTTGGATTGTTGTTGCTGCTTATTGTTGTTGCTTCCACGCCTCTTTCCTTTGGTGTTGTTGCCTCGACCACGGCCACGACCCTACCCACCACTGGCACGCTGTTGGTCAGACGCCGGCTGGTTGGTGGCCTACGAAGTAGCGGACGACGACTGGGATTGGGCCACAAGGGAATGTTGCCGAGATCTTCTTGTTCCTTATGCCTAGTTTCCTCCAAGAGGAACATAGATCGAGCTTTGTTGATGACATTGTTCTTACAACTTCTTTAGAACAACTCAAGTGTGATATTATTGCTCTGCTTAAGTCAGAATTCTATGTGACTGATTTAGGGAAGTTGAGTTATTTTTTGGGAATTTTTGTAACCAGAACAAAGGAGTCTATGATCCTTTATCAGAGAAAGTATGCAGAGGAAATTATTCATAGGGCAAAGATGGACAATTGCAAATCGGTTGTAACACCCATCAAAACTTGGGGCTCACGATGGTGAGCCAATGAAGAAGGACCCCTCTCTTTACAGGGGTCTTGCCGGTGCCCCCCAGTACCTCATATTAACCAGACCTAACATTGCTTATGCCGTTCAGCAGGTTTGTCTATTCATGCATGCTCCTAAGGAACCTCATTTTAACGCTCTTAAGCGTATTATTAGATATATCAAAGGCACTTCGGATCATGGCCTACATTTATATCGTTCTGCTCCTACGAGACTTATTTCTTACACAAATGCCAATTGGGGTGGGTGCCTGGACTCTCGGCGATCCACTTCAGGATATTGCGTTTATTTGGGTGATAATCTTGTCTCGTGGTCTGCTAAACAACAGACTACTTTGTCCAAATCCAACGCCAAAGTAGAATACAGAGGTGTCGCTAATGTTGTTTCTGAACTATGTTGGCTCCGAAATCTACTTCTCGAGTTACATTGCCCTATTCGACCATCATCCTTGGTTTATTGTGATAATATCTCTGCCGTGTACTTATCTTACAATCCGGTACAACATCAACGTACCAACACATTGAGATGGATATTCATTTTGTACGCGATAAGGTCGCTCTTGGTGAGATAAAGGTATTACATGTTCCATCTTCATATCAGTACGCAGATATTTTCACAAAAGGATTACCTCGTCAACTATTTTTAGACTTCAAAGACAGTCTCAACGTCCGACCTACTCCCGCTTCGGCTGCGGGGGTATGATAGATAATAAGTTAATATTATCTTGTTAATATTCTGTAAAGATATATCTTGTGTAATTAGGGTTGTACATACCTATATATATGTGATTAATGATAATACTCCGACCAAGGAGAATTACACTATTCTACATCGAAGATGGTGGAGATTGGTTGTGAAAAAGGACGTAGAAGATGGTGGCTATGAGAAAGGACGATGGTGGGGATCGGCTGTAAGAAAGAATGAAGAAGATGGTGGCTGTGAGAAAGGTTGATGGTGGAGATCGGCGGCTGTGAGAAAGGACGATGGCAGAGGAGAGATGTTGGATGTGATGATGGTGGCGGTGGCACTAGTACAAAAATGACCTAAGGTAACATCACATGGTATCACTTTGAAAGCTAGAGATTGTACTAAGTTATAGGTAACACTATTGTAACACTTTAACATTAGGTAACACTTGATTGTAACATTTTAATATTAAGTAATACTTTATTGTAACACTTTGATATTAAGTAACACTATTGTAACACTTTGATACATAAGTATGCTCACTAACTGAAGGTATTATTTTAATTTTTTTTTTAGAAAAAGAAATGCCCTTTTTTCATTAGCTCCTTAAACTTATTATTGGCATTTCGATTCTTTCTAACTCACTCGCATTTCATTATTTCAATCTCTCTTCGCACTACATTCTCCACCACAGCCCCCTCCACCGCAACGGCCTCCTCACCAGTGCTCCACCATAGCTCTCCTCCACCAGAGCCCTCATCCACCGTAGACCTCGGCCTCCAACACGTACAACTCCTCGTCTTCCTCTCTTTCCCAATGAAGCGCACTCCATGTTCTCCTCTGAGGCGACCTCATCTGAAATCAATTGAGCCGAATTATGATATCAATTGAGGTGAATTCTCTCGGGTAAAGTTGATTCTCTATGCAATTATCGAATCTCAATTTCGCAATCTAGGGTTTATTCTTAATTTAGTTGTAAGTATATTCAATTTAGTGTTCTTTTAAACTCGATTATTATAAAAAACTATTGCTTATATTTAATTTCTATTGAACTATTGCCTGTAAACTTAATTTTTACTGCCCTAGGTGTTGGAAATATGCATGTGATTACTGCTGCTGTAGATTTCAGACTCCAAGAGGAAAAATTTTCTATTTTATTTGGATAAATTTTTCTGATTTCGATTATAAAATTTGTGTTTCCATGTAATTTGCAATTTGATAATTATCTGAAATAGATGATGGAATATTTACTAATTTGCAGTCTCAATTGTTTTTAGTTATTTTTACCTTTGGCTATTATTGTTTAGATTTAATCTTTAAAATTATTAATCGAAAGTGTTCTAATTAATTGAGATAAATCCCAAACCATCAGCAATTTGATGCAACTTGTTAGATGATGTGGAGTTCTGTTACTGGATTTGTTAGAGGAAGAATAATCAAGTAATTTGGGGGAGTTTGTTATTTTTGTTATCACTATTAGTTTGTTATAAGTGAATTTTGTAACAAATAGAAGGGAGGGAAGGGTAGTAAGATAATTGAGAAAAGTTGTAAGTAGAAGTTTTGGGAGAGAATTCCTTCCTCTTGAAAGACGGAAATTGTGAACTGGTTGAATTCTGTTTCTGTTTTTTGGGTCTGATTTTATTCTCTTCAGTATTATATGTTTGTACTTGTTGTCATGCATAATTAATCTAACCGGGGACTTAAGAGTTAAAAACACAGCTCAAATTAAATATCGAGTTATCCTTTAGTTTCACTGATGTTAACAGGGGAGTTACGAGCTTTGCAGTTAAGATCCTTTAGTTACGAGCTTACGTACAACTCTATGTTGTCATTTGCTTTAATCATAGCTTCTCAGTGGTTTAGGATCTTTGATAAATATGATTTTGTTTATGCTGTTTATTTGTTTAATCATTAGAGTGCGATATTCTTCCCTGTTTAGTGTGATAGTTCTTCAGCCAGAAATGTGATAGTTCTTCAGCCAGAAATGTGATAGTTCTTAAGCTAGAAATATAATCTCTTCAAATGCAGCCTGTGTAGTGCCAAAATAATGACCATGTCGTAGAAGACACCTATCAGCCGAGTATGGTGCGTTTTTGAGTCAAGGTATCATCTCTATAAATGAATAGGGGAATCCCGATGAATAATTTCAGACTTGCTTCAGAAGTCCTGAGGCAGGTTCTTTCTTCTCTTTGTCGGAATCATGGAGCTGCAATAGAAGAGAATTACAGACCATAAAAATTGAACTCAAAGCCATGAGCCCACCTGATATAATTGAAAATAAAATGAAGCAATCAGTAAGCTTTTATAGGCAGACAAATACTTGCTACTTCAAGCGTAGTTTGGGATGTCTTAGTATCAAATAATTGAGTATTAGCAAGATTAATTTACCTCAGACTCAGCTTTATAGGAAGACTATTAATAAGCTTCTATAGGCAGACTATTAATTGAGTATTAGGAAGCCTCAAGCGTAGTTTGGGATGTCTTAGTATCAAATTATTGAGTATTAGTAAGCTTCTATAGGGAGACTATCAATCTTGCTAATAGTCTGAGGTAAATTAATCTTGCTAACAGTATGAATTCTTCATGTCCTAGCTCTTATGTGAAGTCAAGTGCTCAGGTACTCTTTTTGTGCTCAGTTGCTCAGGTGCTCGAATTTGTAGTCAGGTGAGATCTTTACTGCCTAACAAAGGTAATAAGCTCTTAAACCCGTATTCTAATCAGTGAAAGTGACCAGTAGAGGTCCTATGACATGCATGCATAATTCTACAGAACAAAGTCAATGCATAGATTTGTGACTTAAATGCATGCATCTGATCCATGTAGGGAGAAAACCTTGAATTTGAACTTAATGCCTGCAATATCTGTGAGCTAGTCATATATGAACTTTCCCTAGTAGGTATGTTTCCATTAGCGTTAAAACATGTTTAACATGGTGTATCAATTAAGCAAATATCAATTCTAGTTATTAATAATTCAACCCATGAATAATACAATGATTACTCTCACTTGATCATTTTCATTTTGTCATATTTACATAGGAATCGAACAACCCTTGACAGTAACACAGGACCAATCAGGTTGAAAATTGCTTACACAAATAATCAAACACTAATTCCTCTATTAAATGGGATAATGTTTGAAGCTGTTAGTTATTCGAAAATAGCTAAATTAGCATGCCCTAATGGCTGTAGGAATCAGACTTATAGTGACTCTCCCAAATGATTTACCGATAAGAATTTATGCGTTCATAGAATATGTAAAGGCTGTACGGTTCTTATTTTCATCATATTTTGAGATGAAGAAATACCAAAAATGTGTATCATATAATCTACCATGATAATTTTGTTTCTATATCTATTTTGCAAATTTTGATGTAAAAATGTGCTTATTTGACTAGTTACAGCCCCTCATGGATGTAATGCAAGTTTGTATGCATTGTTCCTCAATGGTGAATGAAAACTATAGTATTTTTCTGGCCACTTTTATAATCTGCCAACAGTGAAAATTGGACATAGTTTTGTTCTGGCCACTCTCTTTTGAGGTAAATCAGGAAGGTGGAATTAGCAATGTAAACTCTGAACATCAGACTAATAATCTGCTAGGGGTCTGATACTCTGAAAATCTGTTTGTCATCAATAATGTCCTTCAACTGACTGTCTTGTGTGTTCTTTGTAGGAAGCAAGATCTAGATGGCAGAATATGAAAAACTTAGACAAGCAAGGATAGAACAAAATCGAAGCACAATGAAGGATTTGGGGGTTATATCCATGGCTTATGAAATGAAAGAGTCGATGAAGGGCTTGAAACAAACGAATAAGCACTGACTCTTATTATTGCGTTATTATATTTTTGCTCTAGATGTTTTATATATGATGCTTTCACCTATGGAATCAAATGGATCAAGATGAAGAATTGGGATACAAGTGATGATGCTACAAGAAGCACTTACTATTACTGTTGTTTTGCTGCTGCTACTGCTGTTTTGATGTTGTTACTGCTATTTTTTTGCTGCTATTGCTGTCTGTTGCTGCCCCCTGCCACTGCTGTTTGCTGCCACAGCTACTGCCGTTTGCTGCCACTACTGTTGCTACTGATGTTTGCTGTCACATAATGTTGTGTGCTGGTCTGTTATAGCTGCTGTCGGTCTGCTAGCTAGCTGCTGCCGCTATTTGCTGTTATTATCGCTGACTGTTTTTTTGAAATTTGGAAGTTTTTCTTATTTCCTCACTTTTTCCAAGCTAGAGATCGAAGTTGATTTTCTTTTTGTTTGGATTATTATATTGTTTGGCCAAACATTAAATTTGGTGTTTATGATTTTTTTTTATAAGACTTATAAAATTATTTCAATCCAAATTGTTGTCCATCATATATGTTAATTTCTCATTCATAGTTGTTGTACATATTAATACTAATTTTATATTTTAAAAATAATAATAATAATAATAATATAATAATAATAATAATAATAATAATAATAATAATAATAATAATAATAATAATAATAATAATAATAATAATAATAATAATAATAAATATTATCTATTAATTAATAAGGTGTTACATTAGTTTGCAAAAAGTGATACATAATGTCGAAAAAAGTGCTACAATATGTTCAAAGATGATTGAAAAATTTTACCTAATAATCAATAAAGTGTTACATTAGTCCAGAAAAGTGATACATAATGTCGGATAAAGTGATACTAGATGATTGAAAAATGTTACTAAAGATAAGTAAGTGTTACATAAGAAATAAAAGGTAACACTTTAAAAATGATACTAATAATATAATAAAGTGTTACATAAGAGAGTTTATAGTAACATTTTTAAAAGTGTTACCATAGGTTACCCAAAGTGTTACATAAGACCTTAGGTAATACGGGCGGACGTATCACCCACTAAAGTGTTACCTATTGTCTATAATAACACTTTTACCACTTTATGTAACACTTTTTGGGTGTTACTTAAGGTTAGTTTTGTACTAGTGTGGTGGTTGTGATGATGGGAAGGAAGGAGGAAGAAGGATGAGTTAGCAACAAAAATAATAAAATATTGGCAAATTTACAAATAATTATAATTTGTGCCATTTAAGTAACAAATTTTGTTAGAAGGGGGTTGCCCAAAGTCAATTCCCATATGATGCCAAGTTGCCAACTTTTTAATACAAGTACTTGTTTTTTTATTTTTATTTTTTTTTAATAGCAAAAATATTTCATTTATTAAAAGTCATACGACATCTATAATAGAGATTTGACGTTAACAAATACATAAGGTATTGAATCAAATAAAATTTTCCTTCATAAAAACTACGATCGTCGAGTAGATCTTTCACTATGTAACATCTCCCGCTTATATCGCTGGAAAATGCAACCTTGTTAGAGAGACAATCTAACGATCCTTTGTATTCATGAGGATGTTTTCCTTCTAATTCATCTGTCTGTATTCAAAAATTTGATAACTTTTCCACCAACGAATTAATTTCACGACAATCCATTAGATATAATATCATGGATTCAAAACTAAGAAATTTCTCCCTCGAACAGAGGAAATAAACCTTGTCTTTCGAAGGAGGTCGAAAACCTTGTCTTTCGAAAGAGATCGGAAACCCTTTCTTTCGAGGGAGAAAAGTTCCTTCTAAAAGGAGGAATCATTATTATAAACCTAAAAACAACTTTAAAGAAACAAGAATTGGGGATTTCCACCGGTTAAAACCGATGAAAGCCCCTTCAAAATTCAACAATGGAGACTAGGGTTTTGGAGAAAGGAAGGAGGAGAGAGTATTGATATAATTTGATATCTGTAAGTACTTGTATTATTTTAATACAATATACAATTATTAGATTAGTGCCCGTGCATCGCACGGTAGTAACAATTTTTTTCCATAATTAATTTGTGATATACTTCCTCCGTTTTTATTTTATTACACCATCAGGACTTTTACACTATTCACTTAATTTTTTTTGACCATCATTTGTTATTTATTCATTCGGAAAAATATAGTCACGTGGGATCTAGTTAGATTCATCTCGAAATATTATTTTCAAATATCAAAATTTTATAATTTTTACAAAAGTATAATTGAAGATATTAATAGCTAAAAAAAGGCATTGGGTGGCGTGAAATCCCTCATGGTGCAATAAAAAAAATAAGGGAGGAAGTATAAAAAATGAGGCAATTCATATAAAATATACAGATGCAACGTATATAAGAAAATTGAAATAATAAGGCCAAATTATTAAAATTAAATTGTGAAAAAATTTATAGTTGATTAGTTGTGTTAAAGATATTTAAAAGTAGTATACATTATATTGCATTAATGATGCATGTTTTTTCCAAAATAACTATACAATGTACTTTTAAAAATTACGCTAAGTAAAATAACAAAAAAAAAAAAATGACATCATATATTGTTTTGGCGGGAAAATTTTTAATGATAGTTTGACATGTGTCAAAAATGTTGTAAGCATGTTTTGTTTTAGTATTAGTTAATAGATATGCAAAATAAAACCCCGTACTTCGTATTAAGATTTAAATTAAGATGAATGACAAGTTTGTTGGTGCAAATTTTACTATTTTGGCAAAAGCTAACAAGCATCGACGTTAGATAAGAAAATTAAATGTCTTAATCTCAAGAAAAATAAAATAAAAATAATTTTAGATCTAAAACCTAAGCTCTGATTCCATGCTAGATTTCGAGAAAACACCTTAAATTAGAGTGTATACTATTGATCAATATATATAGAATTGTACAAGACTAGTCCTAATCACATTACGAAACCTAGTACAATAAAAATACAATATATATATAAAATAAATCCTAATCTGCGATAAATCTATCTATACTCAGGGTTTGTTCTGATTAACTGAATTGAGATGAACTAAACTGAACTGAACTTATTGGAGTTGAATTGAATTGGACTGAATATTTTATGAGAGAACGAAAGAAATTAAGATAAGAACTGAACTAAATTGAATTGAAAATAAGCAGAAGAGGACAGACCCCTTAGTATTTAAAAACACAAACCACAATCATTCACATGCCATGTGTCACCACAAATCACTCACATGCCACATGTCACATTCCTTAATATTTTCTTTCTGTATTCCCTTTTTAATATACTTTTTTTAAAACAAAAAAATAATGTTCAAGTCTTTATTATGCATTCCATAACTTGCAAATTTATGTAAGAAAATGAAGTACGTGTTCCATTTCCACCATAATAAAATAAAGTAATAGTCTTTTAATCACCTAAGTTTAAAATAAAATAATAGTAAAAAAAAGTAAATTTTAACTAAATAGTACACATTACATTCACTTACGAAATACAATAAGTCATTTCATCTCCTAAACTTAAAATATAACCTACAACAATACGTAGTATTTCAGAACTTGATTCCTTAGTTTTTTTTTTCGTAGTTACACCCTCACTATCTTTTTCTTTTAAGTTTTAGTAGTAAACTTAATATTTTCTTTTTATATTCTCTATGTTAGCAGTGTATCATCTAAAAAAAAAAAAAAAAAAGAGGGAATTCAAAACAACACTGATGCATATAACACAAATAAGAAACACATTACAAGAAAAATAATTTAAGTAATAACCCGTGTGTTGAATGGGCCAAAAGGCTAATATATATTATCATAATAAATCTAACATCTACCATTAAATGTGGAAATATTAAGGTAAAATAAACGAACATTAATTACAATAATCGACGCATGATTTTGGCATACATTCTAAAATTGATACAAAGTACTATTTTAGGTTATATATTGAATAGATATCCAACACCCCGAGATGCTCAATAGCAAGATTTTCTTTTTGGAGGAAATAACAGGAATTTTTATTCAAAAGTATAGAAATCAACCTACATGGCTACATTAAGTTCGGCTAAGGAAGACCTGGCCATCTTGACCTAACCTAAATGACTAAACCCATGAGCCGAAACTTCACTTGAGAACAATGACTAAAAATTGACTCGAAACTTGATATCTACTCGACAAAACCCGTACATTACCCGAAAGTGGAGTTGACCAATACCCGAATGCCCTGACCCGATTGTACCCAATCCAAAATGTCCCAATACCCGAAGCTGATCCGATCTGATTTTAACTCGAAATGCTTGACCCGAACAGACTCGATGCCCGATATACCCCGCATTAAAATTACCTAATACCCAAACTAATAATGTCTAGTGCCATAAATGACTTAAATTGTTCCATCTCCAATCGTAACTTAACTCTCAAACCAAATAAATTACAGATTTGTGCTTGATTCGTAATATCGAAACAATATGAACAATCCGAACGTGACCCGACCCGATTTGGACCTGACCGGACCGATATGAACCTGATGCGAACATGACCCAAACATACTCAACCCAAAATTGACCTTACCCGAAAAATGCCCAAAACATACTCGAAAACGAATTGTCCCAAGCTGAAATTGATCCGACCCATATCCGATCCGAATGACATGTTTGCTAAGTCTACTAGCTAAGGTGGTCTGTTCAAAATTATTTATTTACTTAAATTTTTTTTTGAAGGGATATTTATTTAATTGTTTATTAGGTAGTCATCTTTAATACTTTGAATGTGGTTTATTATATTGAGGGTGGACTTTGTTTGGGAATTTGATAAAGCAATCATCTCCATTTTTTTTATTTTTTTATTTTTTTTTATAAATACAATCATCTCCATTTGAAACAGGGTTACAAGATTCGCGGTACGTTGGCCCGAACCGCGACCTGGTTCGTTCGTACCGGAACACGGTACAAACGCGACTCAGGTCGCCGGAGTCCACGAACCGATTTCATAGCTTTTTAAGGGAAAAAGAAAGGGAAGAAATGGAGACACCTCCATTAAAATCGATAGAGTTCTTGAAATAGGAGAGAGAAACTAATTGTGCAGGTGAGAGATAATGGGTTCTCAGCTGGCACGGGTTTTTTTTTTTAAAATAATCTTCTTTTGGGTAGGTGGGGATAGTGAGTGGGCCTAAACAACCCCACGTGTACTTTTCTAGACCTCTTGTCTTACCTTTTAATTTAGTACTCCGTATTGTATTATACAGCTGTGTAGTGTATTTTAATATATATTTTTTAGTGAAATTCGAATTTTATAGGACTGGATCACTGGAGGCTGTCAATTAGGCCAAAAAGCCTTAAATTTAATTAATAATTATAAAATAATTTTTTTTAAAAAATAAAATCTTAAAATATATTTTGTTCTTATCCCTTATTTGTTAATAAAATATTACTTAAAATATAATATTAATTATTTATTTCGTACCCAATCGTTCCGGATTCACTAAAAGTAAAGTTTCACGTATCCGTTTCCGTACCAAGTTTCGAATCGAACCCCGTACCATGTAACATTGATTGGAAATAAATTAGTTGGTCATTTTTAATACTTTGGACCTGGTTTATTCTATTGAGGGTGAGCTTTGTTTGGGGATTTGATGAAGCAATTATCTCCATATGAAATACGTAATCAACTTTTGATCAAGGATATCGTGCATTTGTGTCATCGTAACTGGATGTCTATATATATATATATATATATATATATATATATATATATATATATATATATATATATATATATATATATATATATATATATATATATATATATTGATAAGTAGATGTAAAGTTGACATTTTAGCTGTACCAAAGATTTTTTTTTTCCCCTAATTGTTTAAATTTTTTTATTTTTTTTATTTATTTTTATAATTAAAGGTGATCATCAATAGCTCGACTTAGCCAGTTCAAAAGAACATATTAATCCCGTTTTGACCCAATAAGTTCGACATTATTTTGCAGGTTTGGGCACAAGATTTTTTACATAGGCATGGCCCAAAATTATGATCACCTTTGAATGTATTCCATTTAGAGATGAGTAGGTCAGCGTGACTCACGCCGCCATCGCTGTGAAATAATCTCACAATCTCACACTATACAAAGGACTACCAAAATTATGTTTGTTTTAGAAGCTAGACTTTCAATAGTGTAATAAATTATACATAGACGTGATTTTGGCATGCATTCTAAACTTTCGATAGTGTAATAAATTATACCTAGTCATCTTGTTAGTCCCTAAACTTTCATTGTTTAGTAAAGTAAATGCCAAGTCAACATCAGACGGTCCCTAAACTTTCTTTAAAATATTATTTTATTTTTTGCCACATGGACACTTTGTTCCCTAAGCTTTGGTGACTCATCTTTTCTCCACTAGAAAAGTAAGTTATGGGTGGTTTTTTTATTTTTTATTTTTTTTTTAATGCAGAGCCTAGGGCATGAATTAGATTAAAAGTTTAGCAGACCTACAAAGTGTTAAGGAGGTTTATCCTCCAAAATTACATCCCGAATGAAGTCGGGGGGGGGGGGGGGGGGGGACAAAATTACAAGAGTTACATCCTGATTTGGGGAAGTTCTACAATACTTAGCTAAAAGATCAGCTGTCCTGTTAGTGCTTCTACCTTCGAAATATAATCTGGCTTCATCCATACTCTCAAGCTGGCCTCTGCAAGATTTCAGAATGTTTGTGTTAACATCCTTGACAACCATGGGTCCTTTGATGAGATCCACAACCTGCTTAGAATCTGAACACACTTTCTATTTCTCCCTGTCTCATTCACCAACCAGACTAAGGCTAACAGAGATAGCAAGAAGCTCTCCCATATTTGCAGACTTGACCATGCACTTTTGATAGAAGCCTAGTACTCAGTCACCTGTACAATCACGAATAATTCCAGCTATACCAGCCCAAGTATCAGCATAGCTAAAAGAGACATCACAGTTCCATTTCAAGAAGGAAGGAGCAGGAGAATTCCAGTTAACAGAAGAGGGAGTAGTGGATAAAAGACCCGAAGAAATCCTCATAGAGGAGTTAAATTCCCAAGCTAAAGCTAGGGTCTCTCTGAGGGAAGAATCTGGGGGTTGGTTAGTTTGGTTAAAAATCTGATCATTCCTCCTAAGCCAAAGTGTCTAGATAACATAGGAAAAGAGAGTTTGCCAAGGGAGGAGGATTTTAGCAGATGAGGGAAGGTTAAGGGAGAGATTTGCATGAATCCAAGCCTGGAGGTATTGAGAATAGAAAGACCCTGGCATGTGGAGGAGATCCCACACCTCTTTTGCTTGCTAACAATCCCTGAGAATGTATGTGAAGAGCATTTTCAGGAATTTTGTGACAGGAAGCACAAAATTCTGAATTAGTGATGTTTCTCCTGCACAAGGTAACCCGTAACCTTGTGAGGGAGCCTATCCCAGTAGCAAAGCCATACAATTTTTTTTTTAACTTTGGGGTAGTTTTGATAGACCAAATCCAATCCAAATTAGTTTGTCCAGCATCTACAACATTATAATTATACAAAAGGAGAATAACTTTTTAAAAATCAAACATACCATTTGAGGTTAGATTAGAAAAGATGAAGTCTTGACAATTACTATTAGCTTTAGGGATAGGAACACTCAAGCAAGCATTAACAATGTGGACAGGGAGATCAAAAGAAAGCCTAGAGAAGTTCCATTGAGAATTTGAAACGCACTCATCAAGCAGGATATCCTCTTCATCTCTCTGCAGAGGCCCATGGATTAAGCTCCTAATAGTCTAATAGACCCTATATCAGACCAATTGTCTCCCTAAGTGAAAATATCTTCCCCATTTCCAACCCCCCACTGGATATTTGCCTTAAAAACTTCCCAAACCTTTCCCATACTCTTCCACAAATGAGAACCATTAGAAAAGGATCTAAATAAATTATTAGGCTTAGAATACTTGTCTTTAAGAACCTGAACAGCCATATTATTCTCTTGATTGAGCATCCTCCACCACAACTTCAACATATGAGCTTTGTTAAGGGTTTTGAAACACCTTAAACCAGCCCACCCTCTTTTTTAGGGATAGCAATTTTTTCCCAACCCACAAGGTGCAAACCCCTAGTATCATCCCTCTTCCCCCACAAGAACTTGGCCAAATAACTATTAAGATTCTGCAGAGCCGAAATGGGAAGCAACATACAATGAAAATAATAATTAGGCAGGGTGTTTAGGGTAGAAGACACAAGACAAAGCCTCCCAGTCTTTGATAACATAGCAGACTTCCAAAGCTTAAGTTTCTTGGTTATTTTCTCAGATATGAACTTAACCTTATTTTTGGAGGGTCTACTACCAGATATAGGGAAACCTAGATAAGGGCTAAGATAATCAGTTTCACTAAATCCCGGCCCATAGCCTCACAAAACAACCTCTTATCACTTTGGGAAGTATTCTTAGAGAAGAACACCCTACTTTTGGAAGAACTGATAGTCTGATCTGAGAAGGAGCAAAAAGTGAAAAAAAAACTCTTTTATTCAAACAACGAGTTTTTACACGTACAAATGTACAATTCACATCCTAGTCTTTGATCATCAATTCGATTTTCACAAGCACAAAATTGGTATACGTGGGTCTTGTAAAATTCTTTGTCTGGATCAAAAAATTTATTTTACTAATTAATTAATGAAAATATTGTAGGTTAAAACTGTCTTACGTGTTGGGATATAACGGTTGTGAGTCTTGTGACAATAAAAGAACGTATTAAGTACAAAATGCTACACGCGAATGGTATGCATATAGAACTTGTTGATACCGTGAACAAATTCACATATAAGTGAAAGTGTTATCTCACAACAAAAGAGTAAGGAGAAGTATTAATTAAGATGTGTATCCTATATTGAAGAAAGAGAAAGTGACGTCTCTTTATAATTTAAGATAGAGTATGTCATATGGTTTTAAAGTAGAATCTCCCTAGACTTATAAATTAATGTGTTCCACGCCAATCTAAGGAACTAGCATGATTATAAATTTGTGTGGTCCAAGCCAATTTAACTGGAACTAGCTAGTATAATTATACATAAAAAAAAAAAAATAATAATAATAATAAAAACTAGTAATTGTCTATTTGATAAGAAAGAGACTAGAGAGTGTCCTTGGATAATGTATTAATGTCGCTCATGGAGGCAATTGTTTAGCTAGCAATTAAGTATTTGTTACAAATTAGAGCTTAAATTAATAAAATAAGTTGAATATTATTCAGGTCATACTAAAATACTTCGTATGAATGAATAATACCCCATAGAATTGTTCAACTAATGATAGTTAATACAAGTGTATATGATTAATTAAATGTCAATTAAGTAGTATAAATTGAGGACATTGGTTGCTCTAAATTCCCATCCTTTCATCAAATATCAACAAAAAATCCATAGCTTGATAATCCAATCAAATTACCTTCTATGGCGAAGCATTCTCTTTCACTTGTTTCTAAGTTGGTTCTGCTCATAATATTTTTGGTGCTGATTACATCAGGTAAATTCTTTTTTTGGTCTCTTCATTAACTTGTTAATTAAATAATGGATTACAAATTAAATTGATTTCGTTAAAGTTTGTAACAAGAAGATGGTGATATGATGTTGCAAAATCAATAGGAGTTAAAAATATAAGTATGATTTTAATTAGTGATACTCCATCGCACTAAATCAATTAGTGATACTCCAACGCACTAAATATTGATTTTGTCACACTCATTGTGAGAAACATTTTATAATCTCACAAAGAGGTAACAAAATGGGCAAAATCAATCAAAGGTGTGTTAAAATCAATAGAAAAATTGCTAAAAATAATACAACCTTTGTCCCATTCTTTTTTAATACTACAACCTTTTGATTATTTTGTAATAATACAACCTTAATGGGCCAAAGGTTGTATTATTTTTTAGCAATTTTTCCAATTCAATATTCAAAATTTAATTGTCGGATGTGATGCTAAAATAAATATTGATGTATGAATCAACTTACAAATGTGTTATATATATGTCACATACAGTTCCAACATTCACTGAGGCGTGTACACGAAATAATGGTGGCTGCACTTGGAACTCCGATTGTTGTTCTGGGTACTGTAACTGGCATGAGTTTCTTCCATGGCAAGGGCAATGCGAAACTTATGTGTAAACATTAACAAAAGAGGGAAGGAATACACTGAACTATATACAAACGGCTCATTTGATAGCCGGTAATAAATTGTGTTCCTTTCATCTTAAAATCTTTAATACAATACAGTTGTTAGTTATTGTGGTTAATAAAATTGTACGGTACTCTTCCACTATGGTATATGAGAAAATCCAAGTTAATATCTGATAGAAACAAGGAGTGTTTATATCAGGATACGTTCGTCTTTCCGCTTGTAAAAGGGCAATTTGGGCAACAAATATTAGACGATTTTCTCGGTTACACTGACGTTAAGAGGATAAAGTTAACTATGGTTAACTCCTCTCACCTGCCCAATTTATTTCTTGCAACGTGTTCCAATTCATGGTTTCTTCTTCAAACTTCTGCTGCAATTTTCGTTCCATCAATGGTGAATACCAATAGGAGGGGGGAAATCAAATAAGCAAACGAAAACACCTTCCCTTTAGGGTTAACTTTTCCATTAATTTCTATATTTTTACATAGGGTTTTCGTTAGATTCGGCGGTGAAGCCGCCGAAAATGGTGTTAAGGTTTAGTTTCCGCCATTAATGGAGCTCGAAGAAGAAGATGAAGGTGTTTGGGATAGTCAAATTAAATCGCATCAAGCAGTAACAAAGTAGCTTCAATGGAGAAGTGAAGAACAGCTTCCATGGATAAACAAGAAATTCAATGAAGAAACTGAATAGGAGCTTTAATGGAAGAGCTAGGATGATGCATCTACCCTTTAGGGTTAACAATGTCCCTTATTTCTCCATTATTTATTAGGGTTTTCTTTTAATTTGGCAGCGGAGCCGCCGTATTACGGTGGTGAAATTGGTGGTTCAATAGAGGAAAATTTGACAGCTTTAATGGAGTTGGGTTGTTGATGGAGATTTGAGGAAGAAGGAGTCACGGGAGGAAGAAGGAGATGAGGGGAAAAAGTAAAAAAAATAATAATAAAATATTTCCATGAACTGTGTAAGCTGTCCATTTGTCAAATTTTTTTACTTTTACGGCAGTAATTGCTTAACTCACCCTCAGTTACCGTGGGTTAAGGTTGATTAAAGAACATGGAAGGAGAAGTAAAGGAGTCATGTGCACTTTTTAGCTCCAAATTGATGGATGTCAGAACTTTAGTAGGCAAATCAATATTTTATTACTCTAGCACGAAAATCAAGACATTTTATTTACCATTCTGCCATGTTATAAACAACTCTTATAACAGATATTAACCTGGGCATGCTCATGGTATATATGTGGCGTGCCAACAATTTGTATACGTAGTGGTACTGTACATGTCTCTATTTACTCATTGTTTGTCACTTTTCTAAAAAAAAAAAAAAAAAAAAAAGTGAAAGTTTACCGGTGTATTGTCCATTGTTTTAGAGAGTGAATGATATTTATCTTTATATGTTCTTACATTATCATACTATGCATTTGAGCAAATGTCTTTGCTTAATCTTATTTTACATTTTATGAAATATGAATATTAATTAATTGTTTATGTACCAATGCACTTACTTAGGGTCTGTTCACATTTATTTAATTTCAGTTCAGTTCAGCTCTAATAAGTTCAGTTCAGTTCAGTTCAGTACAACTCCAATTAGTTCATTTCAGCTCCTAATTTCCCTCTCTCATAAAATATTCATTTCAGCTCAGTTCAGTTCATTTTAGTTCAGTTCAGCTCAATTCAGTAAATATGAACAGGTCCTTAGTAGTCTTCCAATATCTAAATGCAAATATGATTTTTGAAATTTTTAATCCAACATAAGATAGATAATTTTCAAGAAACTATATAATAAGAATAGAAATTACATAAATGAATATAAAAATTTGATAAATTAAAAAGAAATACTCCCTCCGTTTCATAATGTTAGTCCCATATGTAATCAATCATATAAAATAAGAAAACAAATATATTTGGAATCTAACATTAAAGTACAACAGATTTCATAATTAGTTTACCTTAATTAACTTTTTTTTATTTTTTATTAGGAAAGCACAAGTCATAATTGCATAATTTAAGGTAAAAATTTCCTTAATTAGAGTCATGCCATCAATCCACAATAAATTAATTCCAAAAAAAAATCAAGTCATAAATGAAATATATTCAATATGGGTAGAACTTTTTGAAAAGCCCAAAATAGTATATAGGACTAACATTATGAAACGGAGGGAGTATTAATAATACTATTTTATACCAAAAACAGTGTAATATAATTAACTGCTTTAAAAAATGTCAATTATAAAGTACATAATCATTATTAAAACATTATGGTAGTCATATTTTAAACGATTACTGTTTGGGCCAAGTCCATTGTCCTAAGCCCATTGACCTGGAGTTACGAATATACCACTCCATGATCCAACCCATCATTAACAGAGTAAAGTACAGATTTACCCCTAATCTGTCTAAACAAGTACAACTTCTGCCACCTGAAAATACATCTATAAATAGCTCTCCAATCATTAATGATGGTAACTTTTTCCTAATTCTCTAACCTTCTCTCTCTACTTTCTCTCTCTAAAGTACTCTTTCTCTCTCTATTTTCTATCTCTAGAAAGTACATTCGCTGATTTAAGGATCGGAGGGGATTTCCCGGGTCACACCCCCGGGGTAGTTAACCTTCTTTCTCTTTTGCAGGCCTAGCTCTCGGACAGCAAGGCATAGCGGAGGGGAAATTCGAACATACTTTGGACCTAGTTCTAGGACATCTTGATACCTTACTACCCTAAGACTCCCAGGAGCATTCTGTTTCAAGAAACAGGAGGCGCCGTCTGTGGGGATTGCTAACAAAAAGTCATGGTGAACACTAGGCGTCCCCGCAGAACATATCAAGATGCTACTAGAGAAGCTCCGAATCTCTCAGCTTGGCATAAGCATGAAGTCGAGGAAAATATTAGAGGCAAACCCTTATACAAGCTGAGCTCTCATCATTTTAAAACTCACTTAAATGAAATGAACAATTCAAGAATCATGGTCAAGCCGAGCCCCCAGCTAGTCTACATTAGGCTCTCGGCATGCCCCACCGAACATCAAGGCCCTCGGCTTGCCTGGCTACCCCCTCTGCCTGCCAGCACACCCCCTCGGCCTTCTTGGCTACCCCCTCGGCCTGCCTGGCTACCCCTGGGGCATGTCAGCATACCCCCTCGGCCTGCCTGGCTACCCCCTCGGCCTGCCAGCATACCCCCACGGCCTGCTTGGCTACCCCCTCGGCCTGCTTGGCTACCCCTTGGGCATGTCAACATACATACCCTCTCGGCCTGCTTGGCTAACCCCTCGACCTGCTTGGCTACCCCCTGGGCATGTCATCATACCCTCTTGGCCGGCCTGGCTACCCCCTCGGCCTGCCAGCATGCCCCCTCGGCTTGCCTGACTACCCCCTCGGCCTGCCAGCATACCCCCGGCCTGTCTGGCTACCCCCTTAGCCTGCCAGCATACCCCTTCGGCCTGCCAGTATACTCCCTCGGCCTGCCTGGCTACCCCCTTGGCCTGCCAGCTGTAGACACCCATTTGTGTCTCCCAAAAACCAAACCTAGTGATGAGTACCTTTCGCGTCGAATCATAATCGAATGAAGTGAAAGTGCGGAAAGTCTAGTGTTGCGAATAGTTTTAATTTCTTTTCTCTTCTCTCTGTTTTTGAAAACTTATTTTAAGAGAACAACCAATCCAGTTTGTTTGGTCCATAATATGGGTCCAATAGTAGTGTAGTTGGATGGGTCTTGAAAAGACCTTTCCAACGATGTATTATAAGCCCAATTCCGATGAATATTGAGGAAGTTATGGCCAAATTACCAAACTGGGCCCGGTTTGAGCCTTATATGCGGCCCAATGATCTAGAGGAGGGCCTAATATAGATTTATCATTCCTAATGCAATTAGGAATGGTTTTAGACTTCTAGATTCTTCTAGAAGGTTCTTTTCATTCCTAATTCAATTAGCATTGATAAATTGACTTTTGTTGACTTTTCAGAGTTTTAATTAAAATCAAAGAGCATTTTTGAGGAAAATACGATTTTATCCTCCTGTATGGCAATTTTTATCCGATTTTAAGAAAACGCGTAAATTTCCAGATCAACGCCAAACGCCAGCTGTAGCGCCTGGCGTCAATAGCTAACGTTGGCGCTAATTCAATTTTGTGTGCGCCAGAACTCTGTTTTGACATTTTATCTTTTTGGCTGATTTTCTTTATAAATAACGTCGTAATAACTCCGTTTTAATTCACCAACTCTCATCAAGATTCTCTTGATTACTCTCTCTCTCTCTTTTCTAAACTAGCTTCTCTCAAATACAAAATTCCGCATTCATTAGATCTAGATACACCTAGCCATATTCGAAGTTGCCTTCGCCCTAGACGTGAAAGGTTTAATTTCTGAGGGTTTGGTCCCAAATCTCTCTTTCAATTATTTAATTTAATTGTTATTTTGTTTATTATTTTCCTTGAAGTTATTAATGTGTGTATTTTGTTATTAGAAAGAGGTACGAGGCATCAAAGTAAGTACTATAATGGTTTTTATTGATGTTATGATATAGAGTTCATGCTTAGGTTGTTATTATGATATTCCTAGTATCATGTCTAGGGTAACTTTAATATTAAGTATGATTAAAAGTATGATGCTTCCTAATAATATTTATGATTGTTAGTATCATGTTAGGGTTAAAGCTTTGATCTTTATTGTTAGTGACATGCTAGGGTTTGTTATTAATCTTGTTAGTATCATGCCTAGGATCTTGCTATTCTTATGCTTTAACATGATTCATGATTATTTTTATAATTGTTTTGATTATGATTATAATTTTATGATTGTTATAATTATTTTTATGATTATTATTATGTTGCTTGATTATATTTATTGTTATTGCTTGATCACCTTTTATGCATGTTTAAAGGGAATTGGTATTTGTAATCACGCATAATAAGATAATTAATAATCTTATTTAGGGTAAATTCGATTATAATTCAAGTGATCGCCAATAATAGATTTATTTGTGCATTAATACTCAACCAAACATAGATAAACAGGTTTAGGGTTAATCCTATTGATTGCATGTTAGTGATCAGAAAGCGCACATGAATACGATCTGAATAAAGTAGAGGCCTATTATTAGGGCAGGTTCAATCTCTTTTAGGTTGGATTTGTACCTTCATCCCCGAACCCTATTTGGTTCAAGACCTTATGGAGTTAACGATCTCTTGGATCGTTAAGGGGTGTAACCTTCACCCTGTGAACGGTTTACAAGTTCCTAAAAAAAACTTGTTGGCGACTCTTTTGCTCTATCTTCTTTCCCTTTGGACGCCACCGTACTTTAGTGTATGATCACAGTGGGGTTCAAGCTAGAGGATTAACGCTTGAAATATTCCCCACACCAGCATACCCCCTCGGCCTGCTTGGCTACCCCCTCGGCCTGCCAGCATATCCACTCGGCTTGCCTGGCTACCCCCTTAGCATACCTAGCCAAAGGCCATCTTCTATCAACCGCCTCGGCATGCCTAGCCGAGGGCTATATCTCTAGCTATCATCTCCTAGATATGCCTAGTCGGGGGATATGATTCTATTAACCATCTCGGCATGCCTAGTCGAGGGTTATGCCTCTATATATCATCTCCTCGGCCTTCTCGGCATGTCTAGCCGAGGGCTATGCTTTATCATCTCCTCGGTATGCCTAGCCGGGGGATATGCTTCTATTAACCATCTCGGCATGCCTAGTTGAGGGTTATGCTTCTATCATCTCCTCGGCTTTCTCGGCATGCCTAGCCGAGGGCTATGCCTCTACCATCTCCTCGGCATGTCTAGCCTAGGGATATGCTTCTATCAACCGCCGTTGAAGACTATGCTTCCATCATATCCTTAGCATGCTTAGCCGAATGCCATGCTTCTATCAACCGCCTCGGCATGCCTAGCCGAGGGCTATGCCTCTATCATCTCCTCGATATGCCTAGCCGGGGGATATGCTTCTATTAACCATCTCGGCATGCCTAGTTGAGGGTTATGCCTCTATCATCTCCTCGGCATGTCTAGCCTAGGGATATGCTTCTATCAATCGTCGTTGAAGGCTATGATTCCATTATCTCCTCAGCATGCTTAGCCGGGGGCTATTCTTCTATCAACCTCCTCGGCATGCCTGGCTACCCCATCCGCCTGCCTGGCTACCCCGTCGACCTGCCAGCATACCCCTTCGGCCTGCCAGCATACCTCCCTCAGCCTGCCAGGCTACCCCCTCGGCCTGCCAGCATACCCCTCGGCCTGCTTGGCTACCCCCTCGGCCTGTCAGCATATCCCCTCGGCTTGCCTGGCTACCCCCTTAGCATACCTAGCCGAAGGCCATGCTTCTATCAACCGCCTCGGCATGCCTAGCCGAGGGCTATACCTCTAGCTATCATTTCCTCGATATGCCTAGTCGGGGGATATGCTTCTATTAACCATCTCGGCATGCCTAGTCGAGGGTTATGCTTCTATCATCTCCTCGGCCTTCTCGGCATGCCTAGCCGAGGGCTATGCTTTATCATCTCCTCAGTATTCCTAGCCGGGGGATATGCTTCTATTAACCATCTCGGCATGCCTAGTCGAGGGTTATGCTTCTATCATCTCCTCGGCTTTCTCGGCATGCCTAGCCTAGGGCTATGCCTCTACCATCTCCTCGGCATGTCTAGCCTAGGGATATGCTTCTATCAACCGCCGTTGAAGACTATGCTTCCATCATATCCTTAACATGCTTAGCCGAATGCCATGCTTCTATCAACCGCCTCGGCATGCCTAGCCGAGGGCTATGCCTCTATCATCTCCTCGATATGCCTAGCCGGGGGATATGCTTCTATTAACCATCTCGGCATGCCTAGTTGAGGGTTATGCCTTTATCATCTCCTCGGCATGTCTAGCCTAGGGATATGCTTCTATCAACCACCGTTGAAGGTTATGCTTCTATTATCTCCTTATCATGCTTAGCCGGGGGCTATTCTTCGATCAACCTCCTCGGCATGCCTGGCTACCCCCTCGGCCTGCCAGCATACCCCCTCGGCCTGCCAGCATACCCCTTCGACCTTCCAGTATACCTCCCTTGGCCTGCCTGGCTACCCCCTCGGCCTGCCAACATACCCCCTCGGCCTACTTGGCTACCCCCTCGGCCTGCCAGCATATCCCCTCGGCTTGCCTGGCTACCCCCTTAGCATACCTAGCCGAAGGCCATGCTTCTATCAACCGCCTCGGCATGCCTAGCCGAGGGCTATACCTCTAGCTATGATCTCCTCGATACGCCTAGTCGGGGGATATGCTTCTATTAACCATCTCGGCATGCCTAGTCGAGGGTTACGCCTCTATCATCTCCTCGGCCTTCTCGGCATGCCTAGCCGAGGGCTATGCTTTATCATCTCCTCGGTATGCCTAGCCGGGGGATATGCTTCTATTAACCATCTCGGCATGCCTAGTTGAGGGTTATGCTTCTATCATCTCCTCGGCTTTCTCGGCATGCCTAGCCGAGGGCTATGCCTCTACCATCTCCTCGGCATGTCTAGCCTGGGGATATGCTTCTAACAACCGCCGTTAAAGGCTATGCTTCCATCATATCCTTAGCATGCTTAGCCGAATGCCATGCTTCTATCAACCGCCTCGGCATGCCTAGCCGAGGGCTATGCCTCTATCATCTCCTCGATATGCTTAGCCGGAGGATATGCTTCTATTAACCATGCCTAGCCGAGGGCTATGCCTCTATCATCTCCTCTAGGGATATGCTTCTATCAATCGCCGTTGAAGGCTATGCTTCCATTATCTCCTCAACATGTTTAGCCGGGGGCTATTCTTCTATCAACCTCCTCGGCATGCCTAGGCGAGGGCTATGCCTCTATCATCTCATCGGCATGCCTAGCCTAGGGATATGCTTCTATCAACCGCCGTTGAAGGCTATGCTTCCACTATCTCCTCAACATGCTTAGCCGGGGGCTATTCTTCTATCAACCTCCTCGGCATGCCTAGCCAAGGGCTATGCCTCTATCATCTCATCGGCATGCCTAGCCTAGGGATATGCTTCTATCAACCGCCGTTGAAGGCTATGCTTCCACTATCTCCTCAACATGCTTAGCCGGGGGCTATTCTTCTATCAACCTCCTCGGCATGCCTAGCCAAGGGATATGCCTCTATCATCTCCTTGGCATGCCTAGCTGAGGGCTGTGCTTCTATCATTTCCTTGGCAAGATTCTATCATATTGTCATCATGCCTAGCCGAGGGCTATGCATCTATTAAACCCTCGGCATGTCTAGCTGAGGGATATCCTTCTATCAAGCCCTCGACATGCCAAGCCGACTTAACATGCCTAGGTAAGGGTAATACTAAGGTGCAAGCATCCCTCTTGAAGACGAACTTTACAAGATCAAGGAGGTCATTCAGTCGAGGGTCTTCCACTCACAAGTTCCAAACAGCAAGATCCTCAGCTATCATTCCCCATCTATCATGAATATTTACAAGCTGGAACCTGCAACCGGTATGCTTGGAATGCGGACTTAAGACATTGTGTCTGAGCAACTTCTCAAATGACAATGATGGGGCAATAAGAGATTATACTAGAAGATATTTCTTTTAATAGTCCATCATTTTCATTTTTCGGGTTGGTTATCTACATAGCTGCCTAAAGCTCTAAAATCTCGGAAATTCATTATCTTCTCAAAAAGCATCGGGTCTTCCTTCGTACAAGACACCCCGGCTAACTAACGTTATCAGTAACAAGTTTGTTCCAATGTTTGGGCAAGATGCTAGCCTATACTCAATGTTTGAGATAGTGTCCAGGCGAATCGCTAAAATAACAAAAGGCTCGTTTAGCCCTCAGCCTATCCCAAAAGTTGGGATAGCGTACCCCTCATATATTTATAACTTGGGGCTCGTTTAGCCCTCGGCCTATCTTAAAAGTTGGGATAGCCTAGCTCTCATACATATATAACAAGGGGCTCGTTTAGCCCTCAACCTATCTCAAGATTTGGGATAACGTACTTCTCCCTAGCATATCCCTATGATTGGAATAGCATACCTCTCATCTATTTTTATTAGGAGGCTTACTTCGGCCGGAAGATCTCTTCAATGCAAGTCAAGCGCACCCCGGGGACTAGTTTCTACAACATCAACAAAATTCAAAAGTTTGAAATAATCATCAAGTCAAGCCGGCAAAACATTCAACATATTTCAATTAGGAGAAAAAGAATTTTCTCTTGGGTTTGTGACAAACTCAAAAGCAAGGCATACCCTAGGCTCTCAGCGTTGCTATATAAGGCTCAGCTTCCGGCTTATCTATATCACCCTTCAACCTTGGGTAATTTTTAGCAAAGATAATGCATGCCAAGCTCTTGGCTAATAGACCCAGCTCGAGCACGCTCTTGGTACTTGAAGTCAGGCCCTCGGCCTAGAGGAGGCTTGACCCTCAACATGACAAGTCAAGCCCATCGTCATCTCTCAGCCTAGAGTTGGCTCTTTACTCCTTTCGCTCGGCCTATTGAGTCACCCTTTCAGCATGGCCTCCCTCCGCTCGGCCTAGAGCGGGCTTGACCCTCAGCATGACAAGCTAGGCCCTCGCATCTCTCAAACTAGAGTTGAATCTTTACTCCTTCCGCTCGGCCTATTGAGTCACCCTCTTAGCTCGACCTCCCTCCACTTGGCCTATTCAATCATTCTCTCAACTCAGCCTCCCTCAGCCCGGGGTATTAAGCTTCTTGGTTTATTTCTCAAGATACCTCATCCTAGAGGTATACAATACTTGGTTTATTTCTCAAGATACCTCCGCCTGAGGGTATAAAGCGCTTGGTTTATTTCTCAAAGTACCTCTGCCTGGGGGTATAAGTCACTTGATTTTATTCTCAAAATTAAAGTACCTCAGCTCGGGGTATAAAGCTTCTTGACTTTTTATTTCTCAAAGTACTCCCGCCTGGGGGTATAAGTTACTTGGTTTATTTCTCAAGGTACTCCCGCCTGGAGTATAGGTCACTTGGTTTATTTCTCAAAGTACCTCCTCCTGGGGCTATAAGTCACTTGATTTTATTCTTAAAAGTACCTCGGCTTAGGGTATAAGATACTTGGTTTGTTTCTCAAGGTACCTTTGCCTAGGGGTATAAAGTACTTGGTTTATTTCTTAAAATACCTCCCTCTGGGGTATAAAAAATTTGGTTTATCTCTTAAGGTACCTCCGCTTGGGGGTATAATGCACTTGGTTTTATTGTCAAAGTACCGCGGGGTATAAAGGCTCTCGGCTCTCTCTCCTTCAGTACCTAAGGTCTCAGTCTATCCACATAAAAGAAAGAAAACTCCCCCCGCTTGGAAATTCTCTCAACTCTTACATCACTCTCTCGACATATTTGGTCTCGCACAAGCCTAGCCCAAGCCTAACTCATGCTACATCAGAATGCATAACTTTTTCCTTTGGGGTAAAAATATTTTTTTTAGGTTTTTAAAGGTATCTCCGCCCGGGGTAATAAAGTCTCCCTCCGCTAGGTCTTGCTACCTAGTTCACACCCCATGATCTCGTCTCTCCGCTCAGCTAGTCAGACCCTCCGCTCAGCCTTACATTTATCTCTTTTAAGTCCCCCAGATTACCTCAACCAAAAAGTTGTCACTCACCCCGCTTAGCTCGCGAAAATCTCATCAAGTCACTCGATGGCTATGCCGAGCGCCCAGCCTTTCTAAAGCTGTCGGCCTTGCGCACCATTCACCCCCTCGGTTTCTCTCGCATCCCTCGGCATGGCCGCATTTAAGCCCTCGGTCTGGCAGCCAAACCCCTCGGCTTGTAAGCCCTCTCGTACTGTCAGCTCCTCACCCCTCACAAAATCTAAATAAATCAAAGTAAAACCCCGAAAACAAAACTCTCCTTCAGCTGGTGCTACAGGCTCGCGACCGCGCTTGAAACCCTTCAGCGCTGCATCAACACCCTCAGCTCTCAATAAAATCATCTCACCCTCCCCCGCTTACCTCAAACTCACTCAAAATCCCTCATCAAAACTCCCTCAACTCGGGTTTACACAAATCATACCCTCTCGGCCTGGCACCCCCTTAACCAGGCCGAGAGCTAAACTATCTCTCTCCTCAGCTCAATCTACAAAAAAAAAAAAAAAAAAACAGCAAAAATAGATGTGCAAGAAAGCATTCGGATTGAAATTTCAAGAACAGCGCACAAGATCACAAAACAAGTAGCGAGACTCTCGGCACTTGCTTGGCCATCAGACTTCATGTCTAGTCATCACCATGTTCCTTGGTATTCTCAAATAAATAAATAATTAAAAAGTTAAAGAAAAGAGAAAGGTGGGCATACTTCCTGGAAGGGTGCGTGGCGATCTGATGTTGATCAACATTGAACAAGGTAGTATGACAATCTCAAAAGATCACTAAGTATTTGCATAAGGCAAAAGTAGCGGCACGTGGAGTACATGTGAGTGAATAGAGAAGGAAAGGTGGCTCACTTGAAATCCAAAATAAATGGGTTCAATGTTTCCTTAGGCCCAAGTATTTGCTCATGACAAACTATGCCTACTTACATGCTAATGGGTATTTAATCATTATCATATATCTTTTGAAGTAAAGTCTAGCTGAAATCCAAGTCATGCTCTCGCCTAGGCACTTACCTCTCATGATATTAAGCTCTCGGTTGTCCATAAGCCATCATTCATCATCCGGCTTAGCTCTCGGATATACCATCAAAACTGCTCAGTCATATCTACTTAAGTACTTCTAATGCATTGCTTTGGGCTGGTCGTCACCCTTGCAAGTCACTTTAGGGCTATTTTTAGCCCCAGATACCCATGCGGCTCGTTTTAGCCCTCGGGTACGCCTCAAAATCCACTCCATCTTACATGATAACTTCTCTCATATTCATTTCAGCCCTGAGGTATAGCTCGGAGGCGAGCGAGCAATAGCTCGGGTGCATGCTTGTGTGCGGCAAGGCCGAGCTATAGCTTGTTGGTGAGCGATTTGCTCATGAGGTGCGGTCTGAAGAGGAAAGATTTGATTTGTTTCCTTTATTAATGACTACTCCTATATATACTCTTTGATATTTGAACAATTCTTGTAGCAATTCTCTTCTTCATCACGGAGGAAGTTGTGTTAACATTTGGGGGCGTGCATCATTAGAATACATATACCGGTGGTGGCATATTTTGCTTCTAATGTAGTAGATCCTGTTCTGCGGCAGAATTGCATTATTGAGATTTTCAATCAAGTATTTTAATTGCAATCAACATGTATTTTACTTTTAATGTAGTAGATCCTGTTCTGCGGCAAAACTGCATTATTGAGAATTTTAATCAAGTATTTTTATTATTGCAATCAACATGTATTTTACCAACAGTTACGGTGCAATTTTCAATTGTTATAGGAAGAATTACAGGTATTGTCTGTTAAACAGCATATCAAGGAAGACAAAGTAGTAATGGTCCAATATTTTAATTTCATTTCACTTTGGGAAGTAAAAAAGAGTCGCATTATTATGCATCCTTAAAACAAATCATTCATGTTTATACATACAAGTACTTATTTTCGGATGTAGGGAGTAGCTAAAATTAGCTAGGCGTGTTATTCAAATTGCATTCTTTATGCTATAATTTGCCAACTTTGGTATTCCAGCTATCCCACTAAGTAACACCCCCACATATCTAAATCAAGATAGCTCACTAGCATTCAAGTATTCAGAACTAACAAAACTCTACACAATTATAATGTCATAAGTAAACTTGGACAAGTAAGCTTTATTTATGTCCTAACAAAGATCACCAGCTTCCACAGCTTTGTGCGCCTCCTCGTTAGCCTTCTTCAACAATACTTGAGCCTTGCACTCATAAAAATACGACACAAGAGCAACCCACTTCACCAAGCTCCCAAAGAAAACCAACCCAAAACCAATTACACTGACAGCAACTGTAACAACAATCACATAGTTACACATTCTTGCAAGCAAAAACGGCAGTCTCAGGACAAAACTGTATGACAACACCATAAGCATCAATTTGAACCCATTTCGCTTACAATGTTTTCCATAGTAAGCTGACAGTTCTAATGCATAGAGGCCGGCTTCGACTTGCAACATAGAAATCACCATAGCCATGTTCCACAAAACACTCCATTCTAAAAATTTGTAAAGTATACCATAAAAAATTAGTGCATGAAACCCTATTGACAGGATTTGCACAAAATCTTCCCTTAAGAAAATATATTGCATGATAAAATGGTGGCTTAAAACTGTCCAAATTAAACCAGCAAATGTACAAATTGAGAGTAGTTGAACCCAAAACAAGGTAATAAAAACACTTTAAGGTTAAAATTCTTGTAGATACCTTCATTTATAATCTCCTTAACAGTTAATGATGATGATATTTCCCCTGCATAAATTTTCACCCCAAGATTTACAATTAAGGGCAAACTAAAAAACTCGAGCAGAGGAAGAAGTACCAGATAGAACGGGAAGAGCTCTAGAACAACACGAAAGTGTTTCCTTCTGAGATCATTTTTTCTCTCTTAATAATGTTCTCCATGCTCCCAAACTTATTAAAAATCTAATATCTGTTAGAAAGTTTACTTGTGACAATTGGGTATCTATTGAGTTTGACCCGTTTGGTTTTTCTGTGAAGGACCTTTCGACGGGGACAACTCGTATGCGATGTGATAGCTCCGGCGACCTTTACCCTCTCTCCACCACCTCTATACAAGCATCCCCCCCCCCTCCACTTTTACTGCTTTATCTTCTTCTTTATGGCATAATAGGTTAGGTCACCCCGGCACCGATGTTTTGCGCTCTCTAGTGGGGAATAATTTTGTCAAATGTAATCGAATTTTGAGTACTCCTCTATGCTCTTCTTGTCCCTTAGGCAAACATGTGAAACTTCCATTTTATTCCTCTAATTCTCGTACTTGCATGCCATTTGACATTATTCATAGTGATCTTTGGACATCCCCTAAAATGAGTTCGGCGGGCCATCTTTATTATGTGTTGTTCTTGGATGATTTTAGTAATTTTTTATGGACTTTCCCTATTTGTAAAAAATCTCAAGTTCACTCATATTTTTTACAATTTCGTGCGTATGCTAAAACTCAATTTGAAAGGGAAATTAAATGTTTCCAATGTGATAATGGAAAAGAATATGATAATGGCCCATTTCGCCAATTCTTTGAACAAAATGGTATGCTCTTCCGTTTTTCTTGCCCTCACACTTCCTCCCAAAATGGTAAAGCGGAACGAAAGATCCGTACCATAAACAACACCATTCGCACTCTTCTTGCTCACTCCTCCATGCCCCCCTCCTTTTGGCACCATGCCCTCCAAATGGCTACCTATCTCCACAACATCCTCCCATCCAAAACTATTGCTCAAAATTCACCAACACAAATTCTCTACACCAAGGACCCTTCCTACTCACATCTTCGTGCTTTCGGATGCCTTTGCTACCCTCTCTTTCCCTCAACCACTATTAATAAACTCCAAGCACGCTCCACTCCTTGTGTTTTCCTAGGATATCCACCGGATCATCGTGGATATAAGTGTTACGACTTGTCCACAAATAAAATTTTCACCTCCCGCCATGTTATCTTCGATGAGACACAATTCCCCTTCTCGAAAGTTCATACACCCACTGCCCATACCTATGATTTTTTGGATCATGGCATCTCCCCCTTTTTTCTCCATCAAATGAGTCAATCTACTACTCCTCCTACTGTCCAGCCCACTGACGAGCTACAAAACCCAAACCCCACCCCCACGGCCCAATCAGATGAGGCCCACTCTCCTCCTTCCCCACGAATTTCCTCCCCCCCATCAGAGGCCCGGCCCACTATATCTCCCCCCACCCAAAATGCGCCTCTCCTTCCTATTGGGCCACCTACTGTTCCAGCCCAATCCTCACACTTACCTCCTTCTCTTTCACCACAAATGGCCACTCGTAGCTCACATGGGATTTTTAAGCCCAAACGGCTCTTTAACTTAAGTGTCTCGACTTCCCCTACTCCTCTCCCTCGAAATCCAATCAAAGCTCTCGATGACCCTAATTGGAAAAATGCCATGCTTGAGGAATACAATGCCCTAATTGACAATAAGACTTGGGAATTGGTGCATCGTCCTTCTAATGTCAATATTATTCCATGTATGTGGCTATTTCGCCACAAGAGAGATGCTAACGGTGTTTTTGAGCGGTATAAAGCTCGACTTGTTGTTAATGGCAGGAATCAACAGGTTGGAGTTGATTGTGATGAAACTTTTAGCCCAGTGGTCAAACCGGCGACCATCCGCACTGTTCTCACCCTTGCTCTCTCGAAATCATGGTCTATTCATCAAATGGATGTGAAAAATGCATTCTTGAACGGTGATATTGCAGAAACAGTCTATATTCACCAACCACCCGGATTTCGTGACTCTACTAATCCGGGCCATGTGTGTCGACTTAATAAGGCTTTGTACGGCCTCAAGCAAGCACCACGTGCGTGGTGTCTAAAATTGGGTTCATTCATAGCAAGGTCGATCATTCTCTATTCATATATTGCCATGGGAAGGAAGTTGCATATATTCTCTTGTATGTGGACGATATTATACTCACTGCCTCCTCCGATAAGCTTCGACAATCAATCATGGCCAACTTAAATTCGGAATTTGCCATGAAAGACCTTGGCAAATTGAGCTCTTTCCTCGGCATATCTGTCACACACCACGGCAATGGGATGTTTCTCTCTCAAAAGTCCTATGCACAAGACATTATTGCTCGGGCAAATATGTCCTCTTGCAATCCCTCAGCGACCCCTGTCGACACCAAGGCCAAACTCAGCGCCACCTCCGGTCCACCAGTCGAGGATGCCACACTTTATCGAAGCTTGGCCGGTGCCTTGCAATACTTGACATTTACAAGGCCCGACATCTCTTATGCCGTCCAACAAGTTTGTCTCTTCATGCATGACCCTCGAAAGGAACATATGCAAGCCCTTCGTCGCATACTTCGATACTTGCAAGACACTCTCAAACTCGGGCTTCACCTATACCCGACTACCATCTCGGGACTCGTGTCATACACCGATGCGGATTGGGGAGGGTGCCCTGATACCCGCCGATCCACCTCCGGCTATTGCATATTTCTTGGGGATAATTTAATATCTTGGTCCGCTAAAAGGCAACCCACTCTTTCTCGCTCTAGTGCCGAAGCCGAATACCGAGGTGTAGCAAATGTTGTGGCAGAGTCTTGCTGGCTACGAAATCTATTGCTTGAGCTAAGATATCCATTAAAGAAGGCAACGATTGTATACTGTGATAATGTCAGTGCGGTATATCTTTCCGGCAATCCCGTTCAACACCAACGTACAAAACACATTGAAATGGACATCCACTTCGTACGCGAGAAAGTCACACGTGGTCAAATTCGAGTGCTTCACATTCCCTCTCGATATCAAATTGCCGACATTTTTACCAAAGGTCTTCCTCAACTCTTGTTTGAAGACTTTCGTACTAGTCTTAGCGTTCGTTTACCTCCCGCTTCGACTACGGGGGTATATTAGACTATGTACAAAGTATGTCTATATTAGCTTGATGTAATTAGTTTGTATTGATTCCCTAGGCTCTTGTGTATTTCCTAGGATGATTGTAATTGTATATAACTCTTGCTAAGCAATGAGAATGGGCACGGGATACATTATAACAATTTTCATCATATTCAAATTCGTCACCAGTAAAATAGTAGGTGTAGGAAAAGGATGGTGGTAGTAGAAACTTTGATACATCATCCATTACTTTTGAGATTTTGATCTCATGTAAAACCATGAAAACAAACAAAGGTAAAACAGACATAATTGTTAAGACCATGAACATGGGGTTACTCTTCAGGATTTTTGTAGCAGATTTCAGAATCTCAAACGACGTCAGATGCTTGAGATTGTCTTCATCTTGTAGGAAAGCTTGATCAATCCCTGAACTCATGACTGTTGTATCTACCTGCTGATTTTTTTTTTTTTTTTTTTTTTTTTTTTTGACGGGTACTCTAATTAGTTTGTACTATGTTTCAAAAACCAAAAAAAATAAATTAGTTTGTACTAAACTTTTTCGAATTCTGATTTAGTTAACATTATATATGGATAATAGGTAGAAGGTAAACAACAATTATACTTGGTGATATAAGACTTAGAATGCCGTGTGACATAAGTATAATTAGAAATTATACTCAAATTGAAAACTTCCAAGACAACACAGACCAAAGAAAATGATTTGTTATGTCAAAATTGTTGTTCTACTCATCCAACAAATAAACACCCCATGTATCGAAATCAAGATAAATCACCAGTATTCAAGTTTTTCAATCTGTTGCTCTACAAAATTATCAATTTAGTTCTATAAACATTGAAATGCTCCAAAAACAGAACAAGAGGTGGTTCAATAATACAAAGCCCCCATTCATCTTCATGATAAACAAAATTTGTTTATCTAATGGCATTTTCGTAAATATATCATCAATTCATCACAGTCAGCATGACATTTTTTGCAAATAAGTGAATAACTTTTATTAATATGCGGGTCCCACAAATGTTGACTTATTTACGAAAATGATATACTGATTGTGATTTTTTGCTGATTTATTTACGAAAATGCCATTAGATAAGCAAATTTTGTTTATCATCAAGATGAACTTGTATTTTCTGTTCAATAATACAACAGTTTGCAAAACTTTGCGCTTTTCCTCAACCACCATCTATAACAACACTTGGGCCATTCAATCATGAATATTGGCCCAAGTTTACAAGAACTTAGTTTGCAAATTTAATGTATGACTAAGTTACAAATTTTTATTTTTACTTGTACCTTGCAAGGTATAACCGGTTATACAATAAATATACTCCAAAAAGGATAGTTGGAGATTTCATGGTGTATCTAGTGCACATAAATTCACTTTCAAGTCATGGTGTATCTAGTGCATAGAATTTCAAGTCATGGTGTATCTAGTGCACAAAAATTCACTTTCCTCCATGGTTTGATTGAACTATTTATAGGGGGCGAACCGAAGAACCCAACCTTCCACTTGATTTAAAAAACAACACAGAAAAAAGGATAAGTTTATTTTAATCGTTATTTTATTGTGCTCGCTCACATGAGAGCCCATTCGACTTGACTTGAATTTTTAAGATGTATCTAGTGCACAGACTTTCTGTGCACTAGATACGCCATGATTTGAATTTTTAGGATGTATCTAGTGCACAGAAACTTCGGTTCGCCCCATATAAATTGCGCTTGCTCGGGTGATGGTGTATCTAGTGAACGGAAATTCTATTTCAGTTTTCAAAATATTTTATTTCGGTTATATTTTTTTCACCAATATTTTTTTTTTTTTTTAAAAAAATTCTATATGATAATTATAATATTCATTTCAATAATGGCCATGTGTATTTCTAATTAGGATGTTCTTTATATGATTTAATAATGATCTTTACCTGAAAATACAATGTACTTTATATTTGTTTGTAATATACGATATTTATTAATATTATACTCTTTCCATATTGTTGTAACAATTACTAATAAAACACCTAGATACTTAACAATAAGAACAAGTACTTCAAAAAATATAAGGGATAAAAGAAAATAATACAATGGTAAAACAAATATAAGTACTTAAAAGTATATAAAAGAACAAATGAATATGGGCATAAAAGATTATTCAAGTAAAAGACCATATTTTGTACTCCCTATTATTGAAACCCAATGAACATTTTTTATCTACATATTTAAAGAACATAATTTCTAATGAAAAGAATATATAGTTTATACCCAAAGAATATAAATGACCAAACTCAAAGAACATATATTATGCTCGCGTTTCTTTGCAAATGTCGTCTATACTAATGTTTTTTTTTCCCGTGTTCTTAGCTTTATACATATGCGTAATATTTTTTCCGACTGCATCATGGGAATAGTGCACCTGAGTGTACCATAAAAATTTCAGGGCGGATGAAATTTGAACTCATGTCACGTTGACTCTAATGTAATGTTAGAGAATCATCTAACAAAAAACTTAAGCAAATGGTTGAAGTTCAGGATCAGTTTATATATATTTTTTTTGAATAGAAAATATATTTCATTAATTAAAAGTCATACGACATCTACAATATAAATTCGACGTTAACAAATTCATAAGATATTGAATCAAATAAAATTTTCCTTCATAAAAACTACGATCGTCGAGTAGATCTTGCACTGTGGAACATCTCCCGCTTATATCGCTGGAAAATACAACTTTGTTGGAGAGAAAATCTAACGATCCTTTGTAGCCGAGAGGATGTTTTCCTTCAGATTCATCTGTCTGCATTCGAAAACTTGATAACTTTTTCATCAACGAAATAATTTTACAACAGCCCATTAGATCTAATATCATGGATTCGAAACTAAGAAATTTCTCCCCCGAAAAAAGGAGATAAACCTCAACTTTTGAAGAAGGTCGAAAAACCCTTGTCTTTTGAATGAGACCGGAAACCCTTTCTTTCGAGAGAGAAAAGTTCCTCCTAAAAGGAGGATGCATTATTATAAACTTTATCACTTTCATATCACTTTTTTTTAATATACTGTAAAATGGGGTGAGAGATTGTTAGAAATATAATTTAGTGGGTCATTGATTAATAGGGAAAATAGTAGTACAATTTTTTTCAAATAATTTACTTTTCAATTATATTATTGTGTTGCAAGTATTGTGATTTTCATTTTAAGGAATTTTGCAAGTATAAAAAACAGAAAAAAGAATAATTTAATATACGTTGCGTAATCCGATAATTAAAGATTAATTTGACATCACTGCGATTTTCTATTTTCTGATTTGGTTCCTATTTCAGGTATCCAAAATTTTTTGACTTTTTTTTTACTCAAAAGTAAAAATCGCCGAACTGTTTACCATGGTTCTTAATACCCTCCGAGAGTCCAATTGGCAGGGTGAAATTATACCATCCAATTTGCCTTTAAACGACCAATTTATCGGTTTACAACTTGCACCGATTTCATTAACTCAAGCTTACCACGAACATATATGTCAACATATAATGATCATACATACGACATTATATGATCCTGAGATGTATCCCCTAAAATCTCAAGTTTTTTCGACACCGGGCCAGGCCATAACATACGAATTTTCTCAAAAAGCGTGGATATTAGCCTTCAATTTTGGATTTTTTTGACTATTTTTCGCTCGGAAATAATAATTGCCGAAAAGTTTACTATGGTCCCTAATACCCTCTGGGAGTCCAATTGAGTGGGTGGAACCATCCAATTTGTCTTTAAACGGCCAATTTACCGATTTACAACTTGTACCGATTTCATTAATTCAAGCCTATCAAAAATATTTATGACAACATATAATGATCATATATGGTTCCAAACGGCATTATATGACCTCGAGATAAATCTCCTAAAATCACAAGCCTTTTCGACACCTAGCCCCGAAACCTCAAAAATTTCTCAAAAAGTGTGGATAATTAGCCTTCAATTTTGAATTTTTTTGACTTTTTTTTCCTCAGAAATAAAAATTGCTGAAATGTTTACCATGGTCCTTAATACCCTCCGAGAGTCCAATTGGGTGGGTGAAACCATCCAATTTGCCTTTAAACGACCAATTTACCGGTTTACAACTTACACCGATTTCATTAATTCAAGCCTACAACGAACATTTATGACAACAAATAATGATCATATATGGTTTCAAACGACATTATATGACCCCGAGATGTCTTCTCAATATTACTGTACTTTTACCATTAGATTGATGAAAATGCAAAGAACACGTACAAAGTGAACTATGAGGAATATTCATTTTGGTTAAAATCAAAGCGTTGGCAGCTAGCTAAATGAAGGGCGTTGTGTAGAGTTCTAACAAAATCTTTTACATTCTTGTTGAAGCCTCTTTCCATCTGCAAAATTAAATGTAAGAGAAAATGTGTTAGTTGTATTTCAAAGTATTACAAAACACTTTCTTAAGTTCAAAAGAACTAAATAAAATAACTAGTATTGTAATTAATCTTGTTTCATTTCATCATATTCCTCACACAATCCGTTTTATTCTGTTCTAGAATGTTATAAAACATTTCCATTTTAGCTTGTTTTATAATAATTATTGTTCTTACGATTAACACTTTTACTTTATTATCTTATGGTATCACCCTCTCACATCTTACAATTATAATTAATGATCTCTTGCTTTTGCAGTAGTCACATAATCTTTTATTTTTCATAATTGATATGCAAATAAATGTAAATGTTAAGAACATTATGAAACAGAAGGGGTGAATTTCAAAGTAAAATTAAAATGAAAGGATATAAGTTAAGACGTGGAAGGGAGGAATTCTGACCTTTGCAACAATGGTGATGTCTTGGGCTAGGTTCTCAAATGGTATGACACTAAAATTAGTAATGCTCAAATGATGCTTGTCTATCTCTGCGAATAATTTTACCAAAATATCCTTTTGTTGTCCACAGTAAACTCTTAAGAGAAGGGAGTTCCCCAGTATCTTAACTTCAACTTCCGGAAGTGAATCACTGCTGCTATCACCATCATCGTTATTGCTGCTTCTACAATAGTCATCTACAGTAGTCGACGAGGAAGCAATATCATCGCTACTTCCTTCGTCGACCATCAATTTTGATTTTTTGACAAGTACGACGGACTCCATTGTACGCTTTGCAATCACACTTTCGAGTACCTTTACTTTCTCTTGAAGCTCCTTCATATGTTTGATTGCCTCTCCTAACACCGATGTTTTGTCTATCTGTATAGTAATAATTACAGCAAATAGTTTAGATCATACTCATTTGTGTTTGATGAAACCTTAAAAATCACAAGATGGGAAATTTGTGCACCTTCTTGAGGCCGGGAACAATCGCAGAGAGTGAAATGAACAACTGGCTAAGTAATTCACGACGTTTCCTCTCAGCGATGATGTGATCTTGCACTTGACTTGGCTGTCGTTTCCTCTTTGCACCACCACTACTCACTGCTTGCTTCTTCTTCGTCTCTTCCTTAGTTTTGGGTGGTTGGCTCATCTCTTCAACATCGGTGTGGTTTTCACTAGTTTCGGAAATAGGAGGAGTTGATATGAATTGTTCGATGACATTGTTACACTCAAAATCTCCTTGAGGAGAGGTAGCGTCGCTGGTGTCGTATAGAGAATAAGGGAAATTGTCGGCAAGCGTAGCTGCGAGCTGCTCGTCGAAAGCTGCTGCTTCCATTGTTCCACTTTGCTCACAATGGCTGTTGATTAAACTAGGAATTGTATCCATTTCCATTTCCTACACAGATCAAATAAATAAATAGTGCAATCAATTACAATTTGCATAACACATTTCTTAACTACTGTATAAATAAATAATGCAATCAATTACAATTTGCATAACACATTTCTTAACTACTGTATTACTGTACGGAGTATTATATATTACTCCAAGTAGGCAAGTGCGGAGTAATTTAGAAATGTTATTACTACAGAATGTGGTGATGATGCCAAAAAGGGCACGTATGTATATCGTTACTATGTCATTTAATACTAGCTCTAACTTCTATAAGTTCATCTTGAAATGCTCAAATAGTTGAAATAATTAAGATTTGATAATGCATCTTATAAAAAAGGGCAAAAGTAAATGAGCGCCCCCGGGATGTTAAATAAGAGAATTAAAATGCAAATATGAGAGTAAAATTAACATTAATTATACCAAACAACGCGTGATTTTATTAAGAATTCCTAACTTAATACTACCCTTTCAACCAATATAATTTATCCTTATCTAACGCCCCGTAGCACTCGTTAGCAAGATCCAAAAAAATACAGATTATGAGGATTAAATGCGCTGATTCAACCATCTTTTCAATAAATTTTAGAAGCATTATTTGGATCTTAAATATTTCCAAAAATAATACTCATACTCTGAAATGTTATTATTTTAAATATTTCCTAAAATAATACTCTAAAAATGTATGCCAAATCACTTTGTCAATCACTGTAATTAATATTAATTTTAATTTTGCTGTAGTGTGGAGTAATATTTTATAATAAGAAAATGTTACAAACAGTTAATAAGAATTTAAAAGTAGAAAACTATATAAAGAGTATGAAATACAAAGTATAACCGATAACATTCATTATAAAAAAATATCAAATGCATAGGTTTTTTTATTTTATTTTATTTTTTTTACAAAATCAAATACATAGTTACAACCTTGTATGGTTCGATGTACCACTTAAAAATTTATCGAAGATATGAAAATGACTTCACATGATAGTAAGTATGACAAAAATTCAAATTATGCTAGACGAAAGTGAAAGAGCAACACGCAAAGTAACTAAAAGAAGTATATGATAAATAAATGACACACGGAGCAGTGATTAGAGTCCTTACCAACTCGGCTAACCACGCATCCATAGTCATGGTCGACGACATTGTTACTTCTTGTTACCAATTCAAGCTTTGACAAATTAAAGAGAACGAAGAAGTAGTGCTGTTGAGTTTTCAATAGTCTTTAGAGTTTCGTTATTTATATAGAGAGGGAAGTTTCCAAATTCATTTGTTTATATTTTTTTTTAAGGAAATTCATGTGTTTATTTCTTCCATTTTTTTTATTAACAATTAAAGCCATACGGGATCACACTTACTACGAGTAGATCGAAAATATGGACCCTTTTATTATTATTATCAAAAGGGGGGCTTCTCAAGAAATCTACAATCAATATTCTTTTCAAGTGTTGACTATGAATGAAGCAATTACTACCTACTACTCGATCCCTTATTTTTTTTTATCCTATTATCAATAGGCAAAAAGTTAACGAGCGCTCTTAAAGCGTTAGATAAGAGCAAGTTTAGCCCCAAGTGTTAAAACTTGGGATGACATCATAATTTTAAGTTTTAAGACTTATACTTAATACTTTTCTCATTTTTCTTCAAAAATCTCAAGCAAGTCTCAAATTGAGTCTTGAAATTTCAAGACTCAATTTAAGACTTGAGATTGGGACCCCCTACTCACACCTCATTTTTATTTTTATTATCTCTTTTTTTTCCTTACACTTTTCTACATATAATATGTCAAATATTTAAGTCTTAGGGCTAAAGTGATAAATTTGTGTAAATCTTAGTGAGTTTTAACAAGAATTTGATGACATCATTTTCAATGGGAACCACAAAAAAATGATGTCACATCCAAGTCTTGGGACTAAACTTGCTCTAAGAGAAAAAAATTGAAAATAATTACACTGAACAACGCGTGATTTTGTCCTACATTCCTAACTTATATACTATTTTAAGCAATATATTCATTAGTTATCTAATATCCCGAGACGCTCATTATCAAAATCCTTTTTAATATTGGGTTAAACTTTGATAATTTTTATCATAAATTTCCGTTATTCTATTAGAGATAGTATATTCATGTGGAATTTTATTAACAAGTTTTTATAATATTTACGTGTAGACAAACTTTTTAAAAAAAAATCGGATTTACAATAAAATATTATTCATCGGCTTCAAGGTTACCTTAAAATGATCAAAAGTTACCCTATAATGAATATAAGTAACCCAGTATATATAAGTTATCCTGATATAAATAAAAATTATTTAAACTTTATGAATAAAAGTTACCCTAAATTCAACAAAAAGTTAACTCGATGTACAGTAATATTTTACTATACATCGAATGCTTACAAAAGTTTTTGTTACATATATAAATTAATTAAAATTTATACAGTTTAAGACTTGTTATTTAAATCATAAAAAGTCAAATAAAAATAGGGACAGGAGGAATATACTTCATTAAAATACTTCTTTTGTCACTTTTTATCTTAGCTAGTTGTATATTTACCCTTAGTATACTCGTATAACACAGAAGTATACTTATTTTTTACAATGTCGAACTTCATCAAGTTCTTCATGGTTATAATTTTTTCTTATTACTAAACATGTAAAATAAAACATTATCATCTTAATTTTGTCATAAATTCAGTTAAATATATATTATTTTTGCTCATATATAGTAATAATTAAAAATAAAAAAGTATGGTACTGTATATGTACTTTTTTTTTTTGAAAAGCTGGTACTGTATATGTACTTATGTCTTCATTTATGTTGAAAAAAAACCAAAAACTTTATATTATACTACTCCGTAGTTCTTTGCCCGAGCAACGCTCGGATATTTACAGGAAAAAAATTATATTTATATAATTATATAAGCTAGTATTTATTATAGATTTTGTATACATTTAATATTTTTTATTTATTAAAGTTGTTATTGTTCTATTATGCATACTTTATATTTTTTTATTAATTATTTTATTATTTTTTAAGACAAAAAAAGGGTTTTTGACGGGAAAATATTTAATATAATCGCGACATGTGTACTTGTAGAATAATCTTGGTAATTACTTTAGTATATAATCCCTCCGTCCCTTAATACAATGCCTCTTTTGAGCATTTATTCATCACATAATAAAGAGAAAGAGGCATTGTATTAAGGGACGGAAGGAGTAGTATAGATTGATTTTTTGAATTAAGAGCATTATTATATTAAAGAAATAAAAAAATTACGGTATATTCTTTCAATCTCCATTATTTGTAATAAATGATAAATGCATTCTACATAATGTTATTGAATTTTTCTTGAACTTATACAAAGTATTAAGTTATCCAAACTTTTTTTTTTTTTTTTTTTTTTCCTTTTTTAAATACTCCGTAATATTTTACAGAGTAGAATAAGATGAACAAAAATACACTAATTAGCAACCCCTTCATCTTAAGTTCTTAACCTAAGTTGGGCTAAAATCTAAATATACAATATGCATGATACATGTTGTCATGATTAATTAGGTGTTAGATGAAGAATTAGTTAATCAATTTGGGTTTGAATGATTTCAATACCGACCAGCATTATTCATGTGAATAAGATAATTATACTAATAATTATTTTCATAATAAATTAAATTATAACCTAAGGCTCATCGATCAATACCTGTGCTGGACTGATTTTCGATTTAGACAGTGAGATTGATTCCACACAGAAAACTAGCGGCATCTTAGCGATTCGTAAATATTGTATTGTACCAATAACATAAATATATAATGCACATTTGTCTCTTTATTTATATACAATAGGAGTATATACTTATCTAATGCATTAATGCATACCTGTCTCATTTACTTCCACCCTTACCAAATCTAGACTCTTGGCTTTCACTAAATCTACATTATACTTTCATCATTTCAAATTTTAATTGACTGTTGAAACCCATTGTAACCTACTTGTAAGTGTTTCACATTTGAGGAAGAGGAGAGGTAGTTTCACATTATATGGCGGAGGAGTTACTCCAACTATTGCTAATTGGTTTTTGGATGGAAGCTCCAAAGCCTAGTTTGTGGACCAAATTCTCCTTGTTCGGGTTGTCTAGGCCCATTATATATATATTATTTCGAAATTTAACATGGTATCAGAGCCCAGGTTTGTTGGGCCGTTCAAAACTGGGCATTTGTCAAGCCACTAGTTAAGGAGCCTCTATTGGATGTTCATTCCCAATGAGGATTATATTGTACCTTCTGGTGTGCTCTAAGTTCTAAGGACACTCACAAGTGAGGGGGAGTGTTGAAACTCATTGTAGCCCACTTGCAAGTTTCCCACATTGGAGAAAGATGAGAGGTGGTTCCACTTTATAAGATGGAGAAGTTACTCCTACTATTGCCAATTGGTTTTAGTATGGAAGCTCCAAAGCCTAGTTTGTGGACCAAATTCTCCTTCTCCTTGTTCGGTTTGCCCAGACCATTTCATATTGTTTCGAAATTTAACATTGACACTTTTTTTTAATCACATTTGTATGTGTATATATTTAACCATAACTATATTACTTTTTCGATCTTAAAATAAATATTTTAATCAACGTGTAACATTGACTGATAATATCTTTAATCATCAATAAATATAAATGATAAAAAGTATATATTTGTAAACATACACCAAGACGAAACTGGCAAGTACCTCATCATGACTATGTTTAATCTGATATGTTAAATTTAAATATTGGTCCAAATAAGCTATATGAATTCTACTCCATATAAAAGTTAAATGAAAACATTCATTTTGAAAAAAGGGGAGTATTATTCAGTACTCCCTCCGTCCCCAAAATTTCGACCCTTTTAGCCTAATTTTAGTCCCAAAATAATCGATACATTGGCATTAAAATACCCACTAATTCACAATAATATTTGCATAAAATTAGCTTCCCCATATAAATTTTTGTTTATCTAAAGGCATTTTCGTAAATATATCACCAATTCATCCCAGTCAGCATGCCATTTTGTAAATAAGTGAACAACTTTTATTAATATGCGGGTCTCACAAATGTTGACTTGTTTACGAAAATGCCATACTGACTGTGAATTTTTGTTGATTTATTTACGAAATGCCATTAAATAAACAAATTATCATCAAGATCAACTTGTATTTTCGGGAGCAATTTAAGGTACACTTAGTGTACAAAATGAATCTTGTACACAAGTTTCCTATTGGTTGATTGAGAATATTCCTTTTTTGTGGGCCACCTTCATTTTCATTTGAATTTCAAACTTGTTTTTTAAATTTCAACTTTTGAATTTCAAATTTATCTATCCTTTCACCTACCCAAATTAATGTAGTATATAATCCCAAAAAAAAAAAATCAGATTTTTTGACCTCATTTTTTTTCTCTCTCCTAATTTTTTTTCTCTCTCCTAATGTTTCCCATCTAATGTATCTGTGTAAATAACAAATGAAGAACAATATACAAATCTGATTTTCTGAATTTCAGCGTAAATCAGATTGATGGCGGTGCAATAAGGTGTTGGTTAAAATGCGAACGCCGTGGGTGAATGTGTTGCCAGTGAACAACCTATCGGCGTCGGTGAATTTTTTGTAATGTTCATGTAGATTCCGGCCCGTCGCGGTGTGGCTTACAATTATTAAAATGAATTGTAGTGATTATATATTTGAAGAATAAACTAATTTGAATGAAAGTTTGGTGAAGGTGTGAAAAACAAAAACAGATTTAGAATTATTAGCTGCAAAATTGGTTAAAGATTATGTTTTACAATTCACCCAAAACAAACGATCCGGAATTTTAATCGACTCTAAGAAAACGATTTGTTGGGACGCTCATACAAACATTGTAATATATAGTTTTTTTCCCACATAATGAACGTGCTGATACCCCTTAGTCCAATGGTTAACTTTGAAAGCTACATGTGCATACATCAAACCACTGTTCGAACACTGTGACGGCATAAATTGTATTTTTTTTTCTGGTTTTAATTATTTTTAACTTTACAGAATCATATCTAATTTTAAAATATCAAAATAACATAAAAGTTAGTGAGTGAAACAATGTTATACGTATATCTTTTATTTAGTTTTTAATTATTTTATGTTAGTGAAGGAAACAAGGTTATACGTTTAGATATAAATTATTTATATTTAATAACTATTTTATTAGTATTTAAAAAAAACTATTTTATTTAAAACAAAAAGTATGTTAATAAGTTAAAATTTTCACTACTTTGATAAACATAAAAAGAGAACCTATTCAACTAATAATACATATTAATATGTAATCCAGTGAATGTGCTGATACCCCCCTAGTCCTATGGTGTTGATATTATCAAAATGTTGTATTATTCAAATGCATTCGGTGTTCGAACCTTGCGACCATGATAAAATCATCTTTTTTTTTTGTCCCCTAAAAACATTTTTTATTTTAAAGAATCATTATTCTTTTAATAAAATCTTGTTTGATAAACGTGTCACTATTAGATCTCCGTACATTATGTTTAAAATGCTTGTTCACACTATAGTTTGAAATGAATTAATAAAACTAATGGTATGTGTTGTGGAATATGTGGACCAGACTTCCAACTGCCATCACCTCCCAATCCACTTTGCCCTTTTTTTTTCCCTTTTACACATTTTTTTTTTCTCTTTCTTAGATCCATTTTTAGTACATGCATTTTAAAGATCAGAATGACATGTTCAAATTCCATAAGGTGTATAATCTGGCATGGTGGGAGGCTTGTATATTATCCTAAGTTGAAGTACAAAGATGGAGAACACCTAGTTGTTAACATCTCCGACAATGAATTCGAACCAGAAGGATTGGCTGCCATAATTGAAGGGCTTGGGTATGAACATTATAATGTAAGTTATATTCCTTCGTTTGATTGTTCGATAAATGAATTATTTGATGTCGTGGATGATGAAGAATTCATCAACTTGAGAAGGGTTGCATTGTCAAATAGATCTGTGCACATATTAATCAAACATAACCAGAAATTGAAGGGGGATTGTGTACGAAGATCTGAAAAGCATATTGCGGTTCGGAAACCAAATCCGAAGGTACATGTTTAAATTGAAGCATTTCAATTATAAATTTGATTTATCGTTTGAATTCGTATCCACATTGCATGTTTATTCAAAATTCAATTCCAACTTCAATGGTTTTGTAAACCTCTAGTTTTATCTAATTATTGCAGTTTATTTTATGGAAATTAATATAAGTTTGTAAAACTATGTTGCTTATGAAACTGTAAAAGAAATGAATTAGTTATTGCCAACACTTAGTCAGGGTCAAATGATTCTGTAAATTAAATAAATATACTTTTAAATAAATTCTGATGCACAATTATATTAAGTAAAATAATTCAAGTGATGGTAATGGAAAAAGTTATTTCTCCTAGTGTATATTAACCATCATATGCTTTCTTTAATCTACTAATGAGACTGTGTAAAAAGCAAATTATTTGTCCTATATAGTAACCCTTATTGTTTCATTAACTTTATTATGATTTTGTGAAGTAAGTTATGATCTTTTAAAAGAAATAAGTTAGTTGTTATACTGGTGGGTGTATGTTGATCAATTTAATTTGTTTAAAAAATTGTGTTACAGTATTCAAATTGCACAGAAAATCTAGTGCGGTTTGTTGAACTCGTTGGGGAGTTGAATCCTACTCAAAGAGGTTGGGTTAATGAAATGGGATTTGTCAATCTCCTCCATTTGTCCGTTACAAGCATAGACCCATCCTTTATAAGTTGGATTGTTTCAAGGTTTGATCCCGTTTCACGCACCCTTAATATTAGGGAGAACTACAGTGTTGTTGTATGTTGATTGCGAGATGGTTGGATGGGTCCTCGGAGTTCCTGGTTGGAATTTCTTGTTTTACCCCGAAAAAGCTTCTGCTGAAACATTCAAGTATTTGAAAAAAATGTACAAGGGTCATTTCTCTCGCGGTGCTATCAAAGAGTCAAAAGTGTATGCTGACATATGTGCTGAGAAGTATAATAAGGCCATGTTCAAGCAACATTTTCTACTGTACACACTAGGTGTGTTGCTTTGCCCGATGATGAAAGGCAGCTTAATAAGTTCTGCTCATGTTTATGTTCTGCAGTACGCAAACATGGCATATAAGTATAACTTGGGCAAATATATGTTGGACTGGCTTACCGTGTACAGTGACAGCTGGGATAAGCAAGGATGCGGAATACTTCTAATCGTGGTTTGTTTACTTGGCCTTTATTTGTTGGTCATTGTTTATGCAGTAAATAGATGATATAAATAACCTGTTTGGTGCAACTTATATACTTAGACAGGATAAGTCATGCAAGAAAGGTGGAGTGGAAAGTTAATGGTTGCAGAATTTGTTCATGGAACGAGGACAATGTTTCTGTGGCAATACAGTCAGACTCCCAACGCAACGGTGTTTACGGCAAAGCTAAGGTTTATTTCTAATTGCATAGTAATAAAAGTATTTTCAGTTTTCAACTATTTAACTAACTGACGTCCGTATTTGATACATCAGGCTATCAATGGCGTTGTTTATGGGAGCGCATATCCAGTCAATTCATCCTAGGAAACGAGTGACCTAAGTTAAAAGTAAATGTATATCAGAAGTTGTGTTGTGCACAACAACTTAGAAGCTTCATGTAATTGACAAGTGTTGTATGACCTTAAGTAGTTAAATTTGTTGTTTCTATTATGAATATGTTCTGGATATTACAAACAAGAAATTGATCCTACAATTTATGATCCGATACTATAAATAGGTATTTGGTATTACAAGTAATTTATACTTCACTAACGGTAACTATTTTGAAATACGCACTCAACACTTACTAACGGTTACCGTATTTAATGCACTTATTAATATTATATCAACTGGTGTGCCAAGGACCTTATACTATTATTTTTCAGACTCTAACAAAACAATTTTTAGCCTGTAAAAACTAATATGATCCTGTTAGCTACATTATGGTACATGATATATTTGTAGTTTGTAAAAGTGATAATTTCATGATATACCCAACGGTAACTTTATTTATTGCCTTCATTTCAAAATCCAAATAGTCGTAGTTTCCAACCTATAAATTAGTAGGGAGCAAATGCCAATAGTTTCGTATTGTGAGTGAAGATGACAGTCGTAGAGGGAAATAATAAAAAAAATGAATCAAGTTCATCCTCTTCTTGGAACATGAACGTTGGTGAAAATAATGTTGTTATATGCAATCATAGTCTACCAGCCAAAGTACAAGTTTGCAAAAAAACTGGAAATGCAGGGCGTAAGTTTTATTCATGTCCGAATTGGAAGGTAATATCCCGTATGCCCTTAATATACCCTTAATTTCGGTTTTAGGAATGCTTTGGAGTATGATATTCCCTATTATTTTAAATTATTTGATAGGATGATAGCTGTGGATTCTTTTGCTGGGAAGAAGAAGCAAACCAACAAGAAACCCAAATCCTGAGGGATCTAGTCGGACAATTGAAGGAGCAGTGCATGGCGATGAACTGCGAGGCGATTAATCTAAAAGTTGAAAATAACCTTCTCCGGGACAAAATATCGGAAATAAAGTTGATCGTGAATTACTACGACTAAAGTTGTACAAGTGCGAAGAGACCAACATGAAACTATCTAGGATGGGGTTGACAACATATATTGTTTTAAGTATTTTGGTGATTATATTTACGTTATTGAGGATGTAAGTTATTTTCAATTTAAGTTGTAACATTTATAAATAAAATGATTTTATCAATCTCATTAGGATGCTATATTATAACTCTATTACTACTAATTTGATTCCAGAATTGTCATAATGATTACATAAATAAGTAAACTACATCAGATGTTTTCTGACGCCATACTTTAACTCCTTAACATTAATATGATTCCATAAGTGTCATAATGATTACATAAATACGGATACTTCTTGATATGTTCTAAACGCACCTAAGATAAACAACTAAAGTAACATAAATAGATAGTTTGAGACAACTGGTGCATCACACACCCAATTTCGAATTAATATCCTTCTTCTCTTGATTGCTTTTTGACGTCAGTAACTTGCACACCACGTACTTCCTGAAAAGAAGGTCATTCGTTCCCTTCCCACACAGCTGCAAATGGACAATCTTTTTAGCAATAGGCACAATACCAACTTTTCGCAAAATGATCAAAGGTTATGTATTAATAATCACCTGCAGGCTCGACATGGCTGCCTCCAAAATATTTATCAGGAACAAAATGCATAGCATTCCAGTGTCCCCTATTGCTTTTGACTTTGGGATGTCAGAACACTTACAAATCTCATAACTTTGAACACCTGGATGTTGGATGGGTTCCTCTGTCGTACGTAGAATCTGTGCAGTGTACTTCATCTGAGGCATAGAATAAAAAGATTTTAGGACATTTTTCTGTTTAAAAAAATTCAGTATGGGGTGTCTACACTATGTGCAGATACGAGTTACATACCAAAATCTTAACCCTTTTCAAATGCCTTGCAGTTTCCTCCTCCTCATCACTTTCTTTAATATTCTCATCGAAATCCACTATGAACACTTTCTTATGTTCCATATGGAAGACATAGATGAACCACCCATGATCAACGTAGACAGGCATGTACAACTAGATGTCATCATGATCAACACATATGCAGTGTTAGTGGCCATTATCAGCAATCTTATACTTAATGTAAAGCTAGGATTTTTTAAAGTAAATAATGATTCTTTAAACTCAAATTAAAAGCCTCCAAACAAGATTTTGATCCTGTAAATATAATAAGTAGTAAAGATAAAATACCTTAAGCTTATCTGCAAGCTTGTATCTCTCTTCAAAGAAGAAGTCGTTGATGAACTTAACTTCATCCTTGACTAACTCTTCCACAGGTTCACCCTTCATTTCCTCCTCCAGTAGCGTGCACTACAATCCAATCTCAAAGAAGGTTATTTTATTATTACCACACCTTAATTTGTACAATAGAAGTTAGGCATTTTAAATTACCAAAAATGATGGTCTTAAAACGTAGATCCCGAATAATTCCCCAGTTTTTGTTCCCCCAGAAGCCTGATAGTTGGTGTCCGTCGCATACGCATCCATGAGCTGAAATTGAAGTGAACATGAGTGTTAGGACTTATTTGTATATTGAAATTAGGCGTGATAAGTTTCACATCAACTATTTACCTCTAGTGGTATTTGTGTTTTCCTCTTTAATGCATTGTGGAAGGTTTGCCGGATTATTTCAGAGTCCAAATACCTGTACAATACCTGATCCCTGAACCTGTTTGAATGCAAACATTATTTTGTTACTTGTCAAAAGTGTAATATTCGTAAGTATGACAAACATCAGAGTGTCTAATTTGCTTACTCTGTTCCCCTTGACTTTTGGTGAGCTATTAATGTAAGCCTCTTGTTTGCATGAGGTGTAATGACAGGCGGGGCTTTGACATCGGAATTAAATCCCTCTTCTATGTCACTATATGTACACTCAGCAACTGTATTAGCTTTGTCCTTTTTGGCGGTTCTGCCTTCTTCTTCTTTGTCTGACTATCAACAGTTGGCTGTGAAATCGATAGTTGCCCGTGAAACCGCCGCCCCTTTTCTACCCTTCATATCCTTCCCCGCAGGAGCGGACTTTGAAGCCCCCTTACCACCCTTAGGTGCTTTTCCATAAACGGAGGCTGAATCCTCCTTGGCACTCTTAGGGGCAGAAGTTGAAGTGGAGACTGGTGCCCCACTGCCACTGTTCCCACCATCACCACCTTTGTGAGGACCACTATCATCGTCCTCTCCTTCAGTACTGCTATCCCCATCAGAGGGGGAATCTTCATCACCATCATCTTCCGTTGATTCACCTCCACTGCCGGATGCATCTTCTTCAGTTGATTCATCCTCATCCTCCTTTGTTTTCCTTTTTTTGGGAATTGAAACCTAAATTAAGAAATGAGGTGGGTAAGTGGAATATTAAATTGTTATGTAAATAAAAAAGAATACACTGACGAGGGATCTACATCGTCTCCACAGAAAAAAAAAAAAAAAAAAAAAAATTTAGGGTACGCACCCCATTTCATTTACATTTGTTTAAATATCTGTATATAAAAAACCACTTATTTAATATGGGAAACTAATTGCACATTCTTCTATAGTTTCCTGATGTTCCACAAGAACACGATGAATGTCATGATTTTGATTGGAGAACATACGGGGAACGGCTAAACGCCATAGTGTACCCTTGTAGATATCTAAAGAAATGTGACTGCATTCAACGTGTACGAGTTCTACAAAGTCATGATCCAAAGTGGGCAGGTCCATTGTTACCAAAGGTGCTGTACTTTCAACTATGTGATTGGGGGGATATTGAACCTAAGTATCTCGATAAGGGGAAAATGAAACAGATTTGGGGAAAAAATGTTTTGATGGAAAAAATTTGGTACCACATGTCTGAGAAGAGGTTGGCAGTTGCCATGTTAGTCTGTCGTGAATGGGGAAGGGCTATTCCGTACTACGTGAACGATAGCCCCGTTCGCCGGAAATGGACTTGGTTTCATGATGATCCTATGGAACGAAAGATCAAAAGGCCCTTCCCCGATTTCCGTTAGATATCATGTATAAGTAATGCATTAGACGCATGTCCTTAAGTTTAAGTTTGGTGTTGCTATTGAATTTTAGTTTTTGTCAAGTTACGTTTTATTTATGTATGACATTATGTTAGGATAAGTTTGTGTTACAGTAAACTAATTTTAATTATTATCATTTGTAAAAGTATTATATTTGTCATATTCACTTACGTATGACATCAATAGCTGAGTATGTTACGAAATTATTTTTTCCTTATTTTGTTTTTCCCTAATTAATCAGATTTCATGTGCAGTATCAATTCTGAATTTACGGAATTATTAACTTGGTATCACAGAGTATTTTAGAAGTATACAATATAAGTACGTTGTTAATAAAAAATAAAATAACTTATTAATACATTTTTGGTTAAAATAAATTGTTTATACATTTTTTGTAATTCAATATTAATATGTGAAGTTGTACACTTTACATATTTGTTTGTAGAGGACAGCAACGATTATACATTGTTTATATTTATAAAATATTTCATGTGATAGTCAAATAATATTCACAATCCTATTGAATAATAATACAAAAAGTTATCGTTAAATATAAAAATAAAAAATAATATAATCCAAAAACTCCATTGAAATCATGTGAATAGAAAAATATAAAGATAAATTATATTTATGTGGGTAATAAATAACATTGGTAATGGTAATTTTCCTTATTCATCCTAGAAGTATTACTATTTCCAACGTGGTAAGTTGGAAGGGCGTAATGAATATGTAATTCTCAGCAACATTGTATGATACACTAAACATCGATTTGATTCCAGTATATTTTGATTGAATTTTTAATTTCACAAATAAGGTTTTACATTTGAATCCATTATAAAAACAGAAATGATACAATAAACATGTTTATGATACTGTTAACTTTCGTTTTTATTTTTCAATCAATTCTGGTGAGAAGAAATACATTATATTCTTCCCGCCGAAATGTGTAATTATTACATTACTTGGCGGGAAAAAAAAAGCCTATAAAAGAGGGACAACTCCCTTTACAATGTCATAAAGGGTTAACAATACTCATTATTTTAAACCTTGATTTACATTAATGTTAAATAAATTTCAAGTACTTAGCTGAGGATTCTTCAATGGCGAAACGTAACCGATGCAAAGGTAAAAAATCATTCATAACATATGTTTACACTCCATCTTTTATCTATAGTACTATAATGATGACTACTTTTTACTATTATGCAGCCCCTAGCAAGGTCGAGCAGTTGGAGATGCAAAGAATGAAGGACTGCCATAACTTTCGAATCTTTATGAGGAACGTGTTGTACCACATTGGGCCACTTGACACGGGAAAGTTTGTAAGTGTGGGTGGCCATTCCCCTTTGATTGAGAAAATGTATGAAGAGGAGCATTTTAATTACATGATGCACAAAGGTAACTTGAAAGACATCCCGGTGAATGACAAGGGCTTAAGAATCATTTCACTAGCCGAGATTGATGATCGTGTTCTGAAGATTGAGCCAATTAACTTGGAAGAAGATGAAATATGCCCAAAACGATACAAGAAGGTTGAATTTGTTGATCTAACAGAAGATTAGTTTCTTGTCACATGGTTTGATCTACTACGGACCAATGGTTTATTTATGTACTTATAGCTTTATCTGTTTTTGCGTAATTAAGGCGTAGCGCCAATGTATGCAGTAACATGGCTACATGTTACACAATTTTCAAGACCTCTATATATGCATAATGTTACTTTAAATGGATAAATGATTATTATTATTAATATATTGTGATGATGCTTACATAAATATCTTAAACTTCACGTACATTAGAAAAACAAAGTAGTAATATAATTTGATTCATAAAGTCGAACTTAGTGATAGATAATAGTAGAAATTCATAACTTTGCATACGTAAACATGAATAGATCCTCTGAAATCCCTTCCTTTTTTATGGGCTATTATTTCTTCACAAAAGATCGCTTGAACTCCCAAGCACCGAACACTCGTCGCTTCATCATCCCACCATAAGTTTGAATGAGGTATCGTTTTCCTGAGTCAAAAGCCTCCCCTCTCCATTGCACCGTCCAATTGCAGGTTCCACATTGCTTCATGTTGGGAAGGTTCTCATGCCCTCCACAAGGACAGTCGTAAATATCCTGACAACAATATTTTTCTAGCTGCACCCAATCGACATCTTTGTTGTCATTGATCCTTTTTCTGACGTAAAAGTTCCAATCAGAATTAAGCCGTAACAAATTCATAAGATGAAAAATCTCATTAATCTTAGGATAAATATGATTAGCAAAAATAACGGGCCAGTCACCAAATTTCTCATGGTCTGGATAGTATGATTCATCTTCCTCCATAAGAAATAGGGAGAAAATATGATGGGAATACGAAAAGAAAATTATGTATAGGTGGCAAGTATGAGGAAATGGGTGGTATTGATTAAAACCTACAGTTACTGGACTCGCCATTTATAAGAATGATTTATTTTCGTCACCTCGATAATTTAATTTAAAATAACATAATTATATTAATTAAAGAACCGTTGTGTAAAAAAAAAAAACCGTTCATAATCAAATGGTGGACAACACCAGAATTAGATATTTTTTTACAGTATCAATTTGAACTATAAAGTATCACAAACGTTACAATAATTTTGAGAGATTAACAGTCATACGAATTACGAAGTTGAACGTAGACATAAATTTAAGAGATGTCTAGATAACATCATCAATAAATACTCTTTTACATTCCCTAGATGATAATAATCGGAATACGTACAACCCTTCCATTTAACAATGTAATTTATTCAACTTTCCAAATTAAAATATTTAAAGTTTATTAAGTTTACATTAAAATAATTTTATACGTTATTTTGGGGTTTACATAAAATAATTTTTTTTTTAAAATACACCCTTTTAACTTCCAAAAGTGCACCCCCTACAAATAGTTGTTTCACATTTATCACCCACACCTATCCATCTCACTTGCCAAAAGTCCGCAATACATATATATATTTTTTTTAGCACTGCCCTTTAAACCATGACATCTCCAAATCAAGAAGAGTCATACTACCCAGATCATGAAAAATTTGGTACATGGGAAACAATTTTTCATAAGCATGTGTACCCAAAAATTAATGAAATCTTCTACCTCCTAAATCTATTGTCGTTGAACTCCAAATACAATAAGCTTGTAGGTATAAGGATAAATGCCAATGAAGATGTGGACTACACTCACTTAGAGTCATTTTGCTGCAAGGATCTTGTAAGAGTCAACATAGCTACTTGCGGGGTCAAACACGGTTGCTTTGAGGAATTAATGGATTGCGAAATTTGCAACTAGAGTACTCCTATGAGGTATCGCGCATTATCAAGAGGGATCAGATACCTCAAAAACACATACGGTGGAATGCGGAAGACTAGGGTTTACAACACATGGTCGGAAAGACGTTGGTTTATCAAGGATTGAAGATGGCCACCAATTAGTCGATGTCAATGATATGATGTTAAGCGTTTGCATTCTCTTTAGTTAAAACTAAAAAAGGCTGATGAGTTAAAGTAGTCCTTTTTTGGTTTTTTTTTTCCATTTCCCTTTACCAAGTCATTTTCTGTTGTTTTCCAAGTTTCATCCTTAATAATAATCCGTCTCGCAGTTTTAACATCATCGTACCACATGTCTTGTTTTTAGTTGAATAGACATATTTCGTATATTCAAAAATTATTCTACAAAATAAATTTTGACAATAAAAATAACCAAAATAAAAACGGAATTAGTCATTAGTCAAACGCTTCGAAACAAATATGCCTCAATAAAAGTTATATGTGTATAATCAATTTTTGGGACAAAATAAGTCTTCTATGCCAGAATTGCCTCATGTATATAATCATTACATGACCCTCTTTCTAAAATATATATATATATATATATATATATATATATATATATATATATATATATATATATATATATATATATATATATATAACTAAATAAAGATTTCTTAAATAAGAAAATGATTCTTTTAAATCCCAAATCCTTTAACTACGTTTATTAAAACAAAAATTAAAATGTTACAATAAAAAATAAATCAAATAATGGACATACTATTAACGCGTCTAATATCTATCGTTAACATTGAATATTACACATTAGTCTTATTGTGTCTGTTGAATACTTGCATTTCATTGTTCTCCCTTTCGAATTTTTATTATTTTTCTTTTTAACAACAAAGTGTGGTTCTTTCAATTTATTTTCCGTTTGTTTTTTAAATAAAAAGTAATTATACATTTACAAATAACTGTGTTGAAGGATAATATGAAAAGTTTTTGTTAGAAAATAAAATTAAATTAAAAAGGTAATATGAAAAGGTAGGTGTGTATTTAATAGTGGTATTTGTAGCTTTTCTTAAAAAAAAAAGTAATAATTAAAAGGCAGTGAAGGGACGTGCACCTTCCCCATAAGGGTAAGGTGAAGCAATTCACAATCTCTATTTAAAGTTGGTTCAACTACTTAACATAATCCTAAAAATAGTAATTGTGCAAAACTAACCTTTAAAATGGCAAACCCAGGTAGCTCTTCATCATCTACTACGAAATCCGATTCGAGGTTGGTTGGTTTGCAGCACACTTTATCTTTTTTGCAAGGTCGTTTCAATGAGGCTTGCAATCAAGTACAAGCGGCCGAAAAAAGACGAGAAGAGCTTGGGGTCCTGGTTGAAAAAATAAGGGTCGACATATCAAATATGGCGTTGGAAAAGCATAAGGAAACCGATCCACAACAACATCAACATGCATGGCCTGTACCGAATGACAATTTGGTTGATGGTAGAGCTGTTGCGGGGGAAGACGATTTTACAAAATTGTGCCTCTAAGTCAGTACAAGCTTGGTTAACTAAATTAACTTAATTGTGTTTTATTTTAAGTACCTATGTTTTAACTTTTCTATGGTAGACTTAAGCTGGAAGCACTGTTTGTTACGTTGGTTTTTTTTTTTCCAAGAATTCGCAGTGATAATAATAATGTGTTCTGTTTTAATACATTTTTATTGTCCTTTATGTTTCTAAAAATTCAAATATGATATTCTAAATACATATCAAGATTCCGTATTTAGAATATTGATGTATTCTAAATGTTAAATTAAAACCAACTTTTAAAAAAAGCTACAACTATGCAAACACACGGATATTATTAATTGTTAAAGCGAATACAATAATGGAAAACAGACTTAGATGTCATAGGAAAAAATGAGAACGTGCTCCATATTTGGTTAAACACACACATGAATGTAAACCAATCTCATTAATGTGATGCTATAAACAGTGGAACAATTCTAGGATTATAATTTTATTACCATAAAACGTATTTTTAGTGGAAGGTTATTATTAGGTTTTCTAATAATACATCAATTAGGTCTGAAATTAACCTTAAGTTAATTAAATACTAGTTGATGCTTGCCTTTAAATCCTTGTATTTTAATAAATTCAGGAGATATCACGGGTTCTCACTAACAAGTATAATTCCAATACCAAAAAAGACAAAGATTGTGTATAAGAATTCAATATATTTACAATTTATGTCTCTGTTAACACGTGTTATTAGAGTACATATAGTACGGGTGTACATATTCGGGTAAAAAACCTAAATCCAATTCAATATAAACCGAATTATCAATTCTGATCGCATACGAACTTCAAATCGGACCGGATTGATTTAGATATTTCTTTAATTCCGATTTCCGGATTGGATCAAACTTACCCGGAATCTATCCACCCCAAACCGAAAACCTAATTACAGAAGTAATCTTGAATAGAATAACGAATTTACAAGTTCTTTCTAATTCAGCTAAAAACATGCAGTACTCCCGCTGTTTCTTTAGTAATGTCCACTTTCTATCATTTATTTATAGAAAAATACCGAGAAAGTGGACATTCATAAAGAGACGGACAGAGTACAACATACAATAAATCAATGACTTTACGCTTAACTTTTTAATTCACTCGTGATTTTGAATTCGTTTGTTAATATTAAAAGTTTATTAAAATTGGATTTCTTATAGGATTCGAATAATCGGATATTAATTCTTATTCGAACTGATTGGATCAAAAGATAAATTCGGATCGGATAGGATTTTAAAATTGTAAACCAAATGATATTTCGTATTTGGAGTAAATCCAAACCGAAAATCGAATGGGTACCCTTAACATAAAGTGTTGAATTCCCTAATAAAACATAAATTGTTATATTTATATTGACATAGGGAATGACAACAAACTAAATTTTTATATAAGTAAACATTACGCTATTTTAATAATCAATTCGAATAAATCATTACAATCTCTATAAAAGCAACTGACACCTATGTAAACTGATCCTTTTACAAAGCGATGCAAATCATAGAACAAAAAGTTTACATAAACTATGGTTATTTTTTGCTGTTAGACCAAATAATAGTAATATAACCCTAGAACCGTAAACCCTAAACCTTAAACCCTAAGCCCTAAACCCTAAACCTTAAACCCTTAACCCTAAACCCTAAGCATAATTCCATGAAGCAGTAATGATCATTATGCATTAAAGAGAATCATTTCAATATAAACTAGATCATATTGAAACTTATATAACACATACATTTATTTGACATCAACATCAAAATTTTGTTTGCTAAACAAACCCGACCAACATAATAACTTAGAAATTTCCTTCTCAAAATAATAATGGTCATAATTTCACATCAATATGCAACCGTTACAAAATTTTGTGAATTATTTGATAAAATTAAAAAATTAATTCGACTGTAACAATTACAAAATGATGCAATTAAATAGTAAGAGCTCTTGAAAATGACAAATTAACTCAATATCAATTTTCATCCCAAACGTAAATAAACATCCTTTTAACATTTACGGAGTCATATTCTATATAGTAAAATCACCCCTACTTTTATAGATGCAATAATAGGGTACAAAGTGATAAGTAATACTATGAAATGTGTGCTGATACCCTCTGGTGTAGTTGGTTATATGTCTTTACTAGTCACAATTGAGCCAAGTTTAATTCCTGACTACACCATGTTTTTGATTTTTTGATTTATTTATAATTTAAAATACTTATTTAAATATGCTAATAATATTCACTCTTGATTACCTACAAAACATTTTATTTTCCTACATTCCATAATTAGTACTTTTAAATATCAATGTTATGTCACTACACGTAATTTAAACATCTCGGGGTGTAACTTGTGTAAGTCCAAAAATCTGAGAACCCCACCACAATATCAAAATCTTTTTTACACATCTAAGAGCATCATATTCAATTAAAAAGTATTTTCCACGTTAAAATATCATCAAAAGAGTATTAACAGGATCAGAAGTATAAATTAGATTACTGATTCAAAAACAACACATCACTTAGAAATTCGACCCAGAAACAATGGATGGATGTGGGGATTGACATTCGATTGTTGAGTAGTATTCTGAGAATTCATGCCAGCATGTATGGGAACGCCGCTGCCAAAACTACTGAGGTTCATATGTGTTCCAGGCTGTTGAAATAGTTGTCCACCTGGGCCTTGATTTAGCCCACCGTATGGGTTGTACTGGTAAAACCCTCAAAGGTCAACAGAACCATACTGAACTTGAGCACCGTAAAAAGAGCTCATATTACCATTATGCTGCTGCGGATTTACTCCATACATCTGGTTTGTATCAACAAATATACCATGTTGAAAAGGATCATCATCCTCACCTTCATCATCAGGTTCCTACAACATAGGCATTTTTTGAAAAAATAAGTTCTAAATGATACCAATAATTAAAAAAAAATACTGAGTACGTTTATTTCAAACCATCTGACTCATAAACAACAAAACAATTGTACCTGGATGTTCTTCTTCTTCCTTTTCTTACTCCCTTTCTCTGAAGGGTGTTTGTTCCTCGAAGTCTGTGCCCTTCCTGAACCTTTGTTGACTACTGGATCCTTGATGTTCCTTTCTTCGGGAGGTTTTGCATTCCGTTGAAGATTTTGTTGGTTTTGCTCCTTCGGCCTAAGCCTGCACCGGCCAAACACCATGATCATTGAAGGGTCTGACCAGTCTTGTCCACCATTCGTGGATCGAATTCCAATTACAGCTTCAAGAGTAGCACGAATTTTGTTTGTTGCTTCCTTATACAATTGGAGTGTCTCCTCGCTGTGCATAGCCAACGATGACAAGTATTGATGTCTGACATTTATTTCGTTCTGCTTTTTCAGCTTAATAGAATCATTAGGGTCGTAGTATGACACACTAATGCCTTCATAACCCCGTACTACACTCTTCCTCCAACGATCCAGAATGTATTTCGAAGGAATAAAATCAATGTCTTCTTTCTCAATGGCACTGATAATATGTCTGCAAAGTATTCCACAAAACTCAAATAGTTTGCATGAGCATGAAAATTCACCTTTATCTTTGTCCACAGAAACCTTAAACAATTTTCGGCGTTGTAGGGAATAATTTCAAGCCTTTAAAATCCCACTAGCTTGAACCCCACTGTGATCATACACTAAAGTACGGTGGCGTCCAAAAGGGAAGAAGATAGAGCAAAAGAGTCGCCAACAAGTTTTTAAGGAACTTGTAAACCGTTCACGAGGTGAAGGTTACACCCCTTAACGATCCAAGAGATCGTCAACTCCATAAGGTCATGAACCAAAATAGGGTTCGGGGATGAAGGTACAAATCCAACCTAAAAGAGATTGAACCTGCCCTAATAATAGGCCTCTACTTTATTCTGCTCGTATTCATGTGCGCTTTCTGATTAACATACAATCAATAGGTTTAACCCTAAACCTGTTTAATCTATGTTGGTTGAATATAAATGCACAAATAAACTATTATTGGCGATCACTTGAATTTATAATCACATTAACCCTAAACAAGATTATTAATTATCTTATTAAGCGTGATTACAAGTACAAATTCCCTTTAAACATTCAATAAAGGTGATCAAGCAATAAAGAATAAAAATCAAGCAACATAATAAATAATCATCATCATAAAAATAAATTATAATTGAAATAATCATGATAATAATCATAAAAGAAAATAATCATCATATTAATAATAATTGAAATAATCATTATAACAATTATAATCATAATCATATTCATGTTAATATTAAAGCATAATAAAAATAGCAAGATCCTAGGCATGATACTAACAAGATTAATAACAAACCCTAGCATGTCACTAAACAATAAAAATCAAAGCTTTAGCCCTAACATGATACTGACAATCATAAATATTAGGAAGAGAATAAAAGGTATTATAGCAATCATATTTAATATTAAAAAATATCCTAGACATGATACTAGGAATATCATAATAACAATATAAACATGATATCTACATCATAATATCAATAAATCAATAAAGTACTTACTTGGATGCCTCGTACCTCTTTCTAATAACAAAATACACACGTTAGTAACTTCAAGGAAAATAATAAACAAAACAATTAAATTAAATAATTGAAATAGAGATTTGGGACCAAACCCTCAGAAATTAAAACCTTTCACGTCTAGGGCGAAGGCAACTTCGAATATGGCTAGATGTATCGAGATCTTATGAATGCGGAATTTTGTATTAAAAAGCAAGAAAGAATATTTATTCTAAAGAATTAATATTATTGAAAATTAATGAATGAATGATGAATGAATGAATTGTTTGTGAATGAAGAGAATGAATGATTTGTGAATGAAGAGAGTTGATGAATGAAGAAGAGAATTGATGATTCTTGGTGAATGAAAACGGAGTTTTTGATACGATATTTATAGAGAAAATCATCCAAAGAAGATAATTTAACAAAACAGAGTCTGAAGATCGCAAAAACACATTGGCGCCAGCCCTGGCTAATTAGCGCCAGGACCAGTGGCTAGCGCCTGGCTCCAATCCTGGTTCCAGGCGCCAAGGCCTGGGGTTGGACGCCAAACTGATTTTTAACGCGTTTTCGAAAATCTGATAAAATTCCATACTGGAAGATAAAATAATATAATTTCAGTCGAAAATGCTATTTGATCTTGATTAAAACTCTGAAGAGTCCTAATTGAATTAGGAATGATAAAGACCTTCTAGAATGTTCTAGAAGACTAAAACCATTCCTAATTACATTAGGAATGATAAATTATATTAGGCCCTCCCGTAGATCATTAGGTTGTACTTAAAGCTCAAACCGGGCCTAGTTTAATAAATTGGCCATAACTTCCTCAATATTCATCAGAATTGGGCTTATAATATATCGTTGGAAAGGTCTTTGCAAGACCCATCCAACTACACCACTATTGGACCCATATCATGGACCAACCAAACTGGATTGGCTGTTTTCTTTAAAATAAAGTTTTCAAAAACAGGAAGGAGAGAAAAGAAATAAAACTTTCCGCAACACTAGACCTTTCCACACTTTCGTTTCATTCGATTATGATTCGACGTGAAAGGCACTCATCGCTGGGTTTGGTTTTGGGGAGACACAAATGGGTGTCTACAGAAGCCCCCACTTTGACTGAGTTTGGAGAAACGTAAGTTTCGAAAACGAAAGTCAAAGTAACGATAGGGACGGAGAATGATTCAGAACGTTCTGCGTTCCCAAATCAAACTTGTAACGCCGATACCTGCAAAACTAGCGTTAGTTAAACAGATAAAAGAGTTAACAAACGCGTATCTTGCACCGTCGAGCACACGTCTCTGAAAGTAACCGATTTGCTTTGATGACCTCCTGCAAGCTAAAGAATGTCATCCCGCTTGAAAACCGCTACGCCTGTAACTGCTTCCAAATTAGAAGATTGCTTCTCCTGAAACTATCCTCCTCCGCAATGATAATATTCCACATCCTAGGGAACATTATCGAAGATTATTTCTCTCGAAACAATCTTCAGCTGTTTGTGACAACTCTTCATAATCCAGGGAACGCCACCTTGTTGTTTCGATGTTCACTCGTCTCTGAACGAAGAGCTTCTTTTTGATATGTTCACGCGTCTCTGAACGAAGAACTTGATAATAGGATGCCCACGCATCTCTGAGCAAAAGAGATTTGAAAGAAATGTCCACGCGTCTCTGAACAAAAGAGCTTGAAAGAAATGTCCACGCGTCTCTGAACAAAAGAGCTTTGAAAGGAAATGTCCACGCGTCTCTGAACAAAAGAGCTTGAAAATAGGGAATGTCCACGCGTCTCTGAACAAAGAGCTTGAAAGAAATGTCCACGCGTCTCTGAACAAAAGAGCTTTGATGAAATGTCCACGCGTCTCTGAACAATTGAGCTTCGGTGCTTGAATGTTTGTTGCGATAATGTTCTGAAGAAAAATTTCCGAAGACCAACGTTTGTCGATCTATAAAGCTCGCCTGAACTTTGCTTTCGCTAAAACCAGTATGTCGGTGTTTCCGTGATGAGCGCTTTAAGCTAAGTGAGACGATCTTTCATCAGGTCGATCACTTATTGCAATTGTAATCAAACTGACTACTTAATCATGTCAAATTGCTTATAGGGGCTAACTGGCGTACCAAGGAACCCGAAATTGTTGTATGAGGTCGAAATCACCTTTCTAAGAGGCTTCGAGCTCTGTTGTTGTTGAGATATTTCTGACGCCAGGCGCTAGAGTAGGGTCCTCCCTGTTCTGCTGCACCTGTATTTATTTTTGACTATAGAACTTTGCCAATTTCTTTAATCATCTTAGGGTTGACCTAAGGCTTAATGTTGCTTGACTCATCGACTTGACACAACTCAAGGTATAAACTTGACTCGATATGTTTGACTGACTCGAGGTTGACTCGACTTGAAGTGTTTGACACATGTGTGACTCAAATCAAAGTGATATGACATGACATGACTCAATGTATATATGACTCGTGTGTGCATTGTAATGTGATCGTGCGACTCGAAAAATGCAAAAAAAAAAAAATTTCCGTCATTTTTGTGGTGGGTACCGACTTTCTCCTAAAAAAGAAAGACGTGAAAAAGAAAATCAAAAGTTTGGAGATGCATGTTGAATGAGCTTAGTCAAATGTTGTTTGATACTATCTCTCAAGGTTCAAGGATTAATTCATCCTAGGCTATCTCAATGGTTGATTCCATGATGAAAGTATTTGGGTAACTTAGGCACGGAGGCTAAGCACTTCATACTTCGTGATGCAATGATGATTATGATTGATGAGTGATGTTGATATGACAAGGCATGCTTCAGCGTTATGATTTCATGACAAAGGGTTCCTAAGGGAAATATATTTGGTCATGCATGCGTGATGTGTGTGATAGTGACACTAAAGTTAGGCCGCAAGAGCTAAGTGTGTGGAAAAATATATTATTAAAAGAGTCAAATGGTGGTGACTCTTAAGCTAGGTAAGCTAATGATGTAGGGATCAAGCCCCCAAGTCTAGCTCTAAGTGAATAGGGATGAGCATTGGAGATCCCTTGATATGATCATGGTGTAAGTGTGTGAATGTGAATATGAATGCATGTTTATTACGGCCGCACCTCGATATGAGGTTGCCTACGTATCCGTTAGGAATCAGGCCAAACGTAGCTCTAGCCGAACCTCGCACAAGTGTGTATACCTCAAAAAGGTCTTTTTAAGGGTTGTAACGTGGTTAGGCTAAAGGCTGAAGAAGAAGGGGATAAAGGCTCAAGACCCTAGATAAGCCCCCAAGGTGTGCAACCTCGCTTCTGAATCTTTGTATTTTCATGCTTGAGTTTCTACTGTTTTTTTTTAGCTCTCTTTGCTTTAGCATTTATTTTATTTTTATAAGTGTGGGAAATCCCGATCATGCGGTCTATCACTCACTTGGCATTCATGTTTCTCAGGCACGGTACCAAGCACTCGATAAGAGACGCAATCTGAGACGTGTTCTTATCAAAGATATTTTCATATCAAAGACATTGGAACACTTGCCCTTTTGTACACTTTTATTTATTTTTTGCTTTTGCTATCTTTTGAATTTCTGAAATCACTCAAGCTTTGTTCTTTGAAAATTGCATAAGTTGTACACCATCCCATCCCAAAGTTAGGTAGATGTAGGTTGAAAAAAGAAGGGTCTATCGTTAGACGAGGCTCAAAGTGGTTTATGAAGAAAGGATTGTAAATTTGAAAGGTGGAAGGAGATATGATGTGGCTACAAGGGGTGCCTCAAATCATTGGTATACCTTGTGCTCAATTCAACATGATTTTTTTTTTTTTTTTTTTTTTTTTTTTTTTTAATGCAATGAACTGAAATGATCATATGCAAGGAAATAAATGCTCATTTTTATTAAAAGGAAAGGAAAAAAGACTACAAAATTAATCTAAGGAAAGGAAAAGGTGCCTATGCTAGACTTATTGGGGAAGGGGTAAAATGAAAAAGAAAAAGAGGTCATAAAATCTTGTCATTGAAGCTCGCCTCTTGTGTTGCTTCCCTTTATCATCACTCGCTCTTCTTGTTAACTGGAGATATGGGAAGCTTGTTGTTACCAATCAAATACTAGATGGCCTCCTTTAGCTTCCAACAGCTCTCAGTAGTATGACCCCTACCTTGGTGGTACTTGCAGTGTTCGTCTGGATTCCAACTAGGCGATCTTTTCTTAAGTGGGGGATCTTTAGTAGGTCCTATGGGAGTAATGATACCCTTGGCATGGAGTCGATTGAAAGCATCATCGTAGCTAGTTCCAATAGGGGTAAATTCCCTTTTCGGTTGCTTTCGACTACCCATGGCTAGGATCTCACTAAGGTCGAAAGTACCAACACTATTACTAGAGTAGGTATTTTCGGAAGAAGGATAGTCGTTCTTCTTCCCTTTACAGCCACTGTTACCATTGTTACTAATCTTTGCCTTCTTGTCGCGCGGAGGAACATGAAGGAGATTTGAATCAATGAAGTCTTGAACACGATCCTTGAGGGCGAGACACTTTTCAGTAGTGTGACCGCGACCTTTATGGTATCGACAATAGGAATTTGGATCCCAATTAGGAGAACGTTTTTTAGATGGAGGGTCTTGACTGGGACCAATGGAGTGAATGAGACCTTGATCGTGAAGACAGTCAAATGCTTCATTGTAAGTCATTCCTATTGGTGTGTATTCTTCAATGGTCCGTTTTTCCTGTGGCTTAGGAGCATTGAGTTCTTCATTAAACTCTTGACGAGAGTTTTGTTCGATGGCCATCACCCGATTTGCTAATCCTTCTACTACATTCAAGATCATGGCGATGACATCTTGCAGTTTTCGAATTTCCTCTTTTAGACTTGACGAGTCTTCCTTGGTATTATCTAGGAAAAGACTTTCATCCTCCTCAATTATGGCCACTTCATCGAGAGAGGTCATATAAGCTGTCTCGATCACGGGCTTTCCTACAGGTGTGATAAGAAGTGATGGATCAAAGGATGCTTGGTCATCTTCGATGGCTAGAATCTCGGAAGTTTCATTGTTATCGATCAGATCTTGAATAGCTTCTTTGAGTTTCCAACACTCTTCAGTGTCGTGACCCTTTCCTTGATGATATTCGCAGTGCTTATTAGGGTCCCACTTAGGTGGCCTAGCTTCTGGAACCGGATCTTTGATGGGCCCTATGCGCATGACTAGTCCTTTGTGATGTAGCTTCTCGAAAACCGTTTCATAACTCATACCAAGTGGAGTGAACACCCCTTTTGATCTTTGGATTCGTGGTTTAGAGGCGTTTGTAGCATGTACCTCATTAGAGGAAGGAGAAGGATGGTCGCTCTTCTTTCCTCTCGCACTATTATCTTTCAGAAGGTCATCTTCAATGTCAATGCCTATATTATAAACAGCTTTGAAAGTATTCAAGTTGTGTTGGTACTTTAAGTGCTTTGAATACTTCCCTTGGAGATTCTTGATGAACATCCTCACAGATTCTTTTTCGGTGGGAGCCTTGACCATATTAGCAGAAGTTTCCCTCAATTTGTTGAAGAAAGAAGTGAACCCTTCGTTTTCCTTTTGTTTTAACATCTCAAGTTGTCTGTGGTCTGTCTCGTCTTGGATGTTGCACTTATATCTATCTATGAAAGTGTTTTTTATCGACTCCCAAGAAGAGGTTTTTTCTTTCTCGAGAGAAAAGAACCATTGTTGACAAACGGTTTCGAGAGATAGTGGGAACAGAGAGGGGAAAACCTTTTTATCGATACCCTTAATGCTCATTATAGTTTCAAAAGCTCTTAAGTGGAAGTAAGGGTTATCTGTTGCTTTGAATTTTGGAATGTCAGGGGCGTTAAACTTATGTGGAAGAAGTTCCTTGTCCAGCGAGACCCCTTGTGAACTCATGCCCTGAAATTTGTAGTCACTAGATAGCTTGCTTAGACTCTCTTGCATGAGATCCATCTGTTGTTGCTTCACGGGATCATCGACCTTAAGTGCGAGAAGTTTTAGTGTCTCAGTCACAGTAGCCAATTGATTCTTAAGATCATTGACTTCTTCTTGAGTTGCAATTATCTTCTTAGCCTTCCTCTTTTGAAGAATCGGTTTATCAAAAAGCGAGACTTGAATAAAAAGGTTGTCCTTGATTAATCGCCCTTCTCTCCTCGACCAAGTACTGTGGAAAAGGAATTTGGGGATACTTATTGTTAATTATTTGACTCAAACTTTATTCAACATGCAATGGATGGAGGAGGTGAAGAAAGATGGAGGAATGTGGAGAAGAATGATTTAGATGGAGGGATATGAAGAATTAGGAATAGAATGTACCCCCCAACTCAAATGACGGAAAAGACCGACTCATGCATGAACCTAAGACATGGCCACGTCGATGTGTACTCAAAGTGTGTGCTAAAACTAGTGAGTGTAGGTGACATGTTAAGACTCGTGTCATGACCATGTGGCTAAACTATGTGACCAAGACTCGATTAATGACTCGACACGGTGTTATTGACAGCAAAAATTAACCGAACTAATTAGCAAACTGGTTAATTAGACCCTAGGTGATGACTCGACAAATAATCCGAATTGTCGGCCAAGCGACAGAACTGGCGTCACAACATAATGATTGGCGCCAGACTTTTTAGTAAATGTCTGGCGCTACACACCATACAGTGGCGCTACAGCCCCCTCAGACTTTGGCGCCAACATTGGAGCTTTGGTCTGGGACTGTTTTCGGTATTATTAGTCAACTGGGGTATGCCTAAAGTCGTACTAGGTCAATTCCGATTAAAAAGAAACTTTATTGACTAAAATTAATTAATTAATTAATTAATTAGGCAAAGTTCTTTAAGTCATTAATCTCAACACAAATCAACAAACGGTTAAGAGGAGCATAGAATATATATGCACAACAAATAATGCACAATTAGTCAAGTAGGCACAATATGATGCAATGAGTTCGCAACCTAACCATGGCTCTAGTTCTCTAAAGTTCGGGATATGGTTTAGTCAAATAGGGTCCATGGTTAATTGTCCAGATGCACCGCGTAGAAGCCTAACCGTGAAGGGTTAACGCGTGTGGATTGAACACCGCGAGTTTTTAAAAAAAACTCACTTCCATGGTTTGGTGAATTCAACCTCTCAGATGTACCCTTTGTTGCCAGGAGCGTTCAATCGAGTAGATAGAGCATGAATTCCCAGAGGGTTATGTCCATATGTAGAACACATATGGGTTTCAGAAAAGTGAGAAAAAATTCAATCAGGAAGCAGGATCGAGCAAACAATACGAAAAACCGGTCGAAATTAGAACGCATATTTCTGGCTCGGTATTGGGGGAAATTGGCGCCAGCAAACAGAGACTGGCGCCAACTTTTAACTGTAGCGCCTGGCGCCAATACTGGCGTCTGGCGCTACGGCTAAAAGTTTGGCGCCAAGCTCTGGCCCCTGACGCTACTTCCCACATGCCTCAGCAGCTTTCTGTGCTCAATAAAATCATCCAGTTTCGCGCGGTGTTATTTCAGTCCTAGTTGTGAAAGACATTTCTCAAATTTCCTACGTGTAAAATCCTTATGTTTTTTACTCGTTACGGATGGTCTTTCCAATGAGAACCTTTTTATGCATATGACACAATGTTAATCAAAATTACGCACATGAAATACTTAGAACTTTTCGAGTCTCATCCACTCATTCTAAATCATTGCCGAAACAAATTCAGGAATCAAAATAGAAATCCTCCCCAGCGGAGTCGCAAAAAACTGTAGGGAATAATTTCAAGCCTTTAAAATCCCACTAGCTTGAACCCCACTGTGATCATACACTAAAGTACAGTGGCGTCCAAAAGGGAAGAAGATAGAGCAAAAGAGTCGCCAACAAGTTTTTAAGGAACTTGTAAACCGTTCACGAGGTGAAGGTTACACCCCTTAACGATCCAAGAGATCGTCAACTCCATAAGGTCATGAACCAAAATAGGGTTCGGGGATGAAGGTACAAATCCAACCTAAAAGAGATTGAACCTGCCCTAATAATAGGCCTCTACTTTATTCTGCTCGTATTCATGTGCGCTTTCTGATTAACATACAATCAATAGGTTTAACCCTAAACCTGTTTAATCTATGTTGGTTGAATATAAATGCACAAATAAACTATTATTGGCGATCACTTGAATTTATAATCACATTAACCCTAAACAAGATTATTAATTATCTTATTAAGCGTGATTACAAGTACAAATTCCCTTTAAACATTCAATAAAGGTGATCAAGCAATAAAGAATAAAAATCAAGCAACATAATAAATAATCATCATCATAAAAATAAATTATAATTGAAATAATCATGATAATAATCATAAAAGAAAATAATCATCATATTAATAATAATTGAAATAATCATTATAACAATTATAATCATAATCATATTCATGTTAATATTAAAGCATAATAAAAATAGCAAGATCCTAGGCATGATACTAACAAGATTAATAACAAACCCTAGCATGTCACTAAACAATAAAAATCAAAGCTTTAGCCCTAACATGATACTAACAATCATAAATATTAGGAAGAGAATAAAAGGTATCATAGCAATCATATTTAATATTAAAAAATATCCTAGACATGATACTAGGAATATCATAATAACAATATAAACATGATATCTACATCATAATATCAATAAATCAATAAAGTACTTACTTGGATGCCTCGTACCTCTTTCTAATAACAAAATACACACGTTAGTAACTTCAAGGAAAATAATAAACAAAACAATTAAATTAAATAATTGAAATAGAGATTTGGGACCAAACCCTCAGAAATTAAAACCTTTCACGTCTAGGGCGAAGGCAACTTCGAATATGGCTAGATGTATCGAGATCTTGTGAAAGCGGAATTTTGTATTAAAAAGCAAGAAAGAATATTTATTCTAAAGAATTAATATTATTGAAAATTAATGAATGAATGATGAATGAATGAATTGTTTGTGAATGAAGAGAATGAATGATTTGTGAATGAAGAGAGTTGATGAATGAAGAAGAGAATTGATGATTCTTGGTGAATGAAAACGGAGTTTTTGATACGATATTTATAGAGAAAATCATCCAAAGAAGATAATTTAACAAAACAGAGTCTGAAGATCGCAAAAACACATTGGCGCTAGCCCTGGCTAATTAGCGCCATGACCAGTGGCTAGCGCCAGGCGCCAATGGCTAGCGCCTGGCGCCAATCCTGGTTCCAGGCGCCAAGGCCTGGGGTTGGACGCCAAACTGATTTTTAACGCGTTTTCGAAAATCTGATAAAATTCCATACTGGAAGATAAAATAATATAATTTCAGTCGAAAATGCTATTTGATCTTGATTAAAACTCTGAAGAGTCCTAATTGAATTAGGAATGATAAAGACCTTCTAGAATGTTCTAGAAGACTAAAACCATTCCTAATTACATTAGGAATGATAAATTATATTAAGCCCTCCCCTAGATCATTAGGCCGTACTTAAAGCTCAAACCGGGCCCAGTTTAATAAATTGGCCATAACTTCCCCAATATTCATCGGAATTGGGCTTATAATATATCGTTGGAAAGGTCTTTGCAAGCCCCATCCAACTACACCACTATTGGACCCATATCATGGACCAACCAAACTGGATTGGCTGTTTTCTTTAAAATAAAGTTTTAAAAAACAGGAAGGAGAGAAAAGAAATAAAACTTTCCGCAACACTAGACCTTTCCACACTTTCGTTTCATTCGATTATGATTCGACGTGAAAGGCACTCATCACCGGGTTTGGTTTTGGGGAGACACAAATGGGTGTCTACAGGCGTGCTTTCCACACGGGAATAGGAATCTTCTCTTCTACCTCATACAGAACTTTACTCTTTACTCCCATCATTTCCTGTCCTCAACACATTTGTGTGCCTTAGACCTATCACCTCATCCCTTACCTCTAGAAATTTTTTATTGGTATACGCCTTGCTAAATACGCACTCCACAAGAATTGTGTTATCATAATCATAAGGTTTACTGTGTGATTGGAAATTCAAATCCTTCTCATCTTGAACTTTCTTTATATTGCTTTGTTCAAATTGATTCATGAATTGCAACAACCTAGTGTTCAAACTAACGTATCCTTTAATGCATCGGTTTTGTCCTTCACTCCGTTGGGTGGATGACATCCCCGCCCAAAAACTGCCTCTCCAAAAACCTGGGCCCCAATGTTCCCTATTCTCGAACGTGTCATTGATCCAATCGTTATTTTGCAACCGATATTTTGTCACCATATGTTTCCAAGAATCCTCAAATTCTTCTATACTCAACGAATCATGCACGACAACTTTCAAATCAGCTTGTATCTCGGTAAATTTCTCTAATTTTCCTAGGTTCCCGTGAGCATTTTACAGAATGTGCCATATACAAAGCCGGTGTGGCACATCACGAAATACCTTCTTAACCGCCTTACCGATAGATTTACACTGGTCGGTGATGATGCCTTTTGGCGGCTTCCCCATACACTGCAGCCATTGATTAAAAACCCACTCAAATGTTTCTGAATTTTCATTAGAAACTAAGGCTGCACCTAAAATGATGGACGACCCATGATGATTGCAGCCAACAAAAAGAGCAAATGGCATTTGGTACCTGAACAAGGTAATAGATTTTTATTCATTAACTTACAAAATAATTCAAAATGATGCTTTCAATTATAAACATATCCTATACATTATTAACCCAATCCTTTTAATAATGTATACACACAAATCCTGAAAGTACGGTTGTCTTAATTTATAAACAAGATTTTTTAATTAATAACCAGATTATGTAAATTATAAAATGACTCTGACGGTACCTGAACAAGGTAATATGTTTTAATTCTATACTTTACAAATTAATTTAACATGATGCTTTAAATTAAAAACAGATTCAATAAAATATTAACTTAATGCTTTCAATAATGTATAAACACAACTCCTAGCAGTACGGTAGTATTAATTTATAAACAAGATCAGATGTTTTAATTAATAACCAGATTCAGTAAATTATAAAACGACTCTTTAAATAGTTTGACTGTTTAATCTTAACATTTGTATTAACCAATTTAAATCATACAAAAAACGAAACAAATCTAGTGGAGGCAGCTCTTACTTGTTTGCCAAAAATGTGGTATCAAACGAAACAATGTCTCCAAAGTCTTTGTATTGCGCACGCGCCATTGCATCAGCCCAGAAAACATTTAAAAGTTTGCCATCTCCATCTGTTTGGATTGCACTATAAAATTCTGAATTTGCTTCTGCCATTTTTTGAAAATGTTCTTGTACAGTGTCAGCATCCCCACCAAATACGACACGCCGCCGAACAATGTTTACTGCATTCCTCAAATCGCTCTTGTTAAAAGTTACATTCTGTTGTCCTCCTCTTGCAATAACAATAGAGTTGAAGCTTTTGGTCATTGAAATTCTAGCTGAGTCGTTTAAAACCATGTTCTCATGAGCACCATCATCAATGCCCCGATAGTTCACCATAAGCCGGCTATCATTTGGAAATAGGTCATGATTATGGGACAACTCACAATTCTTAATATACATCCTACCATCAACTGACAAACGTGCCTCAACAAGAACCTTACACCCTGGAGGAGGTCCTGATATCTTCCTTCCAGTTTTCTTTTTCCTCCCATCTTTCGTACCCATCTTGCACAGCAGTCTAATACGAGACATCATGTAGTCTTTAGGCTCCTTATCCCCAACACCTCGATGATGTACTCTTTTTTCACGAAACTCGTCCATTATTATACATGTTCGAACAAAAAATTCAAACCCTTTCTTAAAGGCATACATATGGCAAAACCTTGTAAATTCTTCACCGCTTGCAAAATTCATACCCACAGCTGGAGTACGACTTTGTCGTTCTTCACCGTTTGAACCATTTTGAAAATCATGTCCATTTCTAATGTTGTTAACCACATCAGCAACCTCTTCATTGTCAATGATATTAAACTCATCATCTTCATTCTCAGAATCATGTCCATTTCTATGGTCATTAACCTCCACATCAGCCTCTTCATTGCCAGTGTTATTAATCTCAACATCATCATTTTGAGAATCATGTCCATTAATATTACTATTAGCCTCCACATCTACCTCTTCAGTACCAATGCTATTAATCTCAACATCTTCATTAAGATCGAATGGCAGTTCCCCAATATTATCAGTCACATCGTTTGATTCTACATCTCCGATAGAACTAACCACGTCGTTTATCACTACATTCATATCAATGTTCAAACGAGAGGCCCCGTTTTCACTTTCCATTACACTGCCACACTGTCAAACACACAACAATATTATTTTATATGCTACAAAATATAAAAAGATACTGCAAAATAATATTTTGTTTTTATATTGACTATATGACCCCACGTATAACAAACAGATCCTATAAATAAATAAAATTATTATTAACAGCATACACACCTCAATTTTATTTAAAAATTGATTCCATTACAATTATACCCAGCAACACTCCTTCAATTATATTCAACCCTCACAAGCAACAATTATAAAAACAAACAAAACCAAACACAACATAGATATCAATGTATTACTCGAAACGACTTACCCTTTCAATTAAATCTTTACATAAAACTAATTTTTACCCAAAAATCATTTACTCCGAAATCATACAATATAAACCCTAATTTATCATAAAAATCAAATTAGGAATTTTAAGTGAATTAATCCAACAACTAACAAGATTACCTGCAAATACTTGTAATTGATTGACGAAATTGATACGAAAACTTGAGTAATTTCTTCACAATTCGTTCCCTTAATCAAATTGGTTGTGTTCTTCGCCAACGAATTTTGAGGGAAAAAATGAATTCATGGGGCAACAGAAGGGAAATTTCTTTGCTTAATTGGGAAATTAATGGTGTATTACCCATTGATCGAGACATTAATTATTGTCGCCCACACAAAACTTTGCCGCCCACCTTCATCAGTTTGGCGCCCAGCATGAAATCTGTACCGCCCAACTTTCCCTCTTCTTTTTTTTTCCTTTCCCTCTTCTTTTTTTTGTTTCCATAAATACATTGCAGAGTTGGCGTTTTTTGATTGGTGGTGTACAAAAAGAATCTTGTACACTTAGTGTACCCCTAGCCTTTTACTGTATTTTCTGTTCAATAATACAACAGTTTGCAAAACTTTGCGCTTTTCCTCAACCACCTTCTATAACAACACTTGGGCCATTCAATCATGAATATTGGCACAAGTTTATAAGAACTTAGTTTACAAATTTAATGAATGACTACGTAATAATTTTTTATTTTTACTTGTACCTTGCAAGGTATAACCGGTTATACAATAAATATACTCCAAAAAGGACAGTTGAACCAAGATTACAAATTTAGCAAGCTAAGATTACAATTTGCAACCCAATTGCACCACATAACTGTATAACAATAACACTACATCAATTAGGACTTGTTCTCTTTAACTTATTTCAGATACTTATTACTTATTCCTTAATAAATTTAGATCAGATCAGAAAGATTCACATCAGACTAGATCATAACTTTTGAGTATCATTTACTTATCGCTAAAAATCGTTAATTGTGTATTAAAAAAATTATAAAAACTACATATATTTAAAAAGTTCACGATGAGACGAATCTAACAAGATCTATTTTGATGCTGTTTTTATTTATAGATTAGTAATTGTAGGGAATAATTTCAAGCGATAATCCCCTAACTCGAACCCCACTGTGATCATACACTAAAGTACGGTGGCGTCCAAAGGGAAAGAAGATAGAGCAAAAGAGTCGCCAACAAGTTTTAGGAACTTGTAAACCGTTCACAGGGTGAAGGTTACACCCCTTAACAATCCAAGAGATCGTCAACTCCATAAGGTCTTGAACCAAATAAGGGTTCGGGGATGAAGGTACAAATCCAACCTAAAAGAGATTGAACCCGCCCTAATAATAGGCCTCTACTTTATTCTGATCGTATTCATATGCGCTTTCTGATTAACATGCAATCAATAGGATTAACCCTAAACCTGTTTATCTATGTTAGTTCAATATAATGCACAAATAAAACTATTATAGGCGATCACTTGAATTATAATCAAATTAACCCTAAACAAGATTATTAATTATTTTATTAAGCGTGATTACAAGTACCAAATTCCCTTTAAACATGCATAAAAGGCGTGATCAAGCAATAACAAAATAAATATCAAGCAACATAATAATAATAATCAAAATAATAATCATCATAACAAAAATCATCATAATAACAATTATAATAATCATAATCATAATAATCATGTTACAGCATAATAATAGCAAGATCCTAGGCATGATACTAACAAGATTAATAACAAACCCTAGCATGTCACTAAGCAATAAAAATCAAAGCTTTAACCCTAATATGATACTAACAATCATAAATATTAGGAAGAAAATAAAAGGCATCGTAACAATCATATTTGATATTAAAGTTACTCTAGACATGATACTAGGAATCATAATAACAATCTAAGCATGAACTCTATATCATAATATCAATAAAAAAAATTAAAGTACTTACTTTGATGCCTCGTACCTCTTTCTAATAACAAAATACACGCGTTAGTAACTTCAAGGAAAATAATAAAACAAACAATTAAATTAAATAATTGAAAGAGAGATTTGGGACCAAACCCTCAGAAATTAAACCTTTCACGTCTAGGACGAAGGCAACATCAAATATGGCTAGGTGTTTCTAGATCTAATGAATGCGGAATTTTGTATGTAAAAAGCTAGTTTAGAAAAAGAGATAGAGAGAGCAATCAAGGAAATCTTGATGAGAGTTGGTGAAAGAGAGAATAATAATCGGTGATTGTAGGTGAAAACTGGTTATCGAAAACGGAGTTTTTAGTACGTTATTTATAGAGAAAATCATCCAAAAAGATAAAATATCAAAACAGAGTCTGGCGCACGTAAAACTGAACCAGGCGCCAAAGCTGGCGCCAGGCGCCAAAGCTGGCGCCAAGCGTTACAGCTGGCGTTTGACGCTGATTTAGAAAATCACGCTTTTTCTTAAAATCAGATAAAAATTACCGTACAGGAGGATAAAATCGTATTTTCCTCAAAAATACTCTTTGATTTTAATTAAAACTCTGAAAAGTCAACAAAAGTTAATTTATCAATGCTAATTGAATTAGGAATGAAAAGAACCTTCTAGAAGAATCTAGAAGACTAAAACCATTCCTAATTGCATTAGGAATGATAAATCATATTAGGCCCTCCCCTAGATCATTGGGCCGCATATAAGGCTCAAACCGGGCCCAGTTTAGTAAATTGACCATAACTTCTTCAATATTCATCGGAATTGGGCTTATAATATATCGTTGGAAAGCTCTTGTCAAGCCCCATCCAACTACACTACTATTGGACCCATATCATAGACCAACCAAACTGGATTGGCTATTTTCTTAAAAATAAGTTTTTAAAAACAGAGAGAAGAGAAAAGAAATTAAAACTATCCACAACACTAAACTTTCCACACTTTCACTTCATTCGATTATGATTCGACGAGAAAGGTACTCATCACCGGGTTTGGTTTTGGGGAGACACAAATGGGTGTCTACAGTAATAAAATGCGGTCAAATTTTAGTTAAATTATTTAATTAGATCAAACCAGATCAGATCAGACCAGATCAGACCTTAAAAAATTCAGACTAGATCTACTTGTTTCAAGTGAAGAGAACAAGTCCTGATTTGATTATAATCTATAGTTATATACAAAGATAAAGAGCTTTTTGGGTGATAAATTTTCTTTTCCCCAAAATACCCTTTTCAATTTACAAAATTATCTCTCTTATCTACCATTAAAAATTAAGCATTATTTTTTTTTTTAAAAAAAAAATTACCTATTATAACTACCCTATAATAACTGCTCCATTTCATCAACATAAACTCTTTCTAAATTTTCTCATTTATGTTTTTTTTTTGTTCTTCTTTCTTTCTCATGCTATTAGTAAATATTTAATTTGTATTATTTTTCATTCTAATTTTTTATAATGTGTACTTCTTAGCTTGTTCCCTTTAATTCATGCTTAAGTACCCATAATCTGAAATTTACAGTTTCATAGCTCTATCTAACAGTAGTGTCCTATATTTTGCCGTTTTACTGAGCCTCCTCTTATTGAATTTGAAAGTGTAGAAATCTAAGCTATTTACTCAGATTTCACGATTTTGTGATGATTTGAATGTGTATTTACCTTTCTCTTACAAGCAACATATGGAGAATATTTCCTCTGTATATACTGCAAAAGCGGCACTCAAATCCCTTAGGGATTGGCAAACCTAAAAGATACAATATATACAAGAAGCAAGCCACTAACAAACTTACACCTAAGGCTGCAGAAAAGACAAGAGAACAGCCAAGAACAGCTGTACAAGGAAGATAAACATAATGTACAAAAAAGCCTATAAATACAAAATAAGTACAATGTTACGCCTGGAGACTAGGAGTTCTCTTCATCCCCTCCTCAAGTTGGACTTGGGTATGGGAGACAAGTCCCAACATAAAAGATAAAAATTTATGATGCTGTCCTGTGAGAGATTTGGTCATTATATCTGCAATCTGAAGAGAGGACCTTACAAAAACAGTGTAAATGAAACCTTCTTCGATTTTCTCACGAACATAATGACAATCCTTTGAAAGATGCTTGGTGCGCTCGTGGAAAATAGGATTGTCAGCTATGTGCATTGCAGCTTTGTTATCACAATACAAGGGAATTGGTTTTGGAATAACAAATCCCAAATCATCAAGAATACCATCCACCCATACCACTTCACTTGTAGTTTGAGACATGCTTCTATATTCATATTCACATGAGGACTTAGAAACGGTTTCCTGTTTCTTAGTCTTCCACGAAATCAAACTTCCTCCCAAGAAAACACAATAGCCAGTTAGAGATCGACCGGAGAAAACACAAGAGCCATTGTCTGCATCACTATAAGAAATGATACTCAGGGAGGAATTGTAGGGATAGAGCAAACCCCAATCAGGAGTACCCTTTAAGTACTTTACCACATGTAAAGCTGCCTGCCAATGAGGTTCACGAGGGCAGCTCATGAATTAACTTAATTGCCGCACTGAAAAAGAAATGTCTGGTCTGGTTAAGTTAAGATAGAGAAGTTTCCCTATCAAGCTTCTATATCTCTCAGGGTCAGTCATAAGTTCCCCTTCCTGAGTAGATAATTTGACATGCTTTGGAAAAGAGGCTGCAACAGGTCTACATTCATTGAGACCAGTAAAATCTAACACATCAAAGACATATTTCCTCTGATTTAACAGAGTTCCTTTGCAAGTGTTGGAAACTTCCAAACCAAGTTCCTCATCTCTCCCATATCTTTGATGGTGAATTACTTGTCCAGTAGCTCCTTTAGAACAGCTATGTAACTCTCATCATCTCCTCTGATGAGAAGATCATCAACATAAACCAAAAATATGGTTTGTTTTCCATCCTGTCTCCTTGAGAACATGTTGTAGTCTCTTGTTGTTTGACTGAAGTTTATCTCCTTTAAAAACTTTGTAAGTTCTTTGTTCCATTGTCGTGAGGCCTGTTTGAGCCCATACAAGCTCCTTTTGAGCTTGCATACCTTTCCTGCAGGTGCCTTTGTATAACCTTGAGGGGGCTTCAAGTAGATCTCTTCATCAATAAAGCCATGCAAGAATGCGTTATTGAAGTCAAGTTGGTGAAGTTTCCAGTTTTGAATTGTAGCAAGAGCAATGAGAATCCTCACACTAGAAAATTTTTCCACCGGAGAGAAAGTGTGTTTATAATCCTTTCCCTTCAGTTGCTTGTCTCCTCGAGCTACTAATCTTGCTTTCAGTTTCACCACCTTCCCATTTCTATCATATTTGACCTTATAGACCCATTTTGAATCTAAGGCCCTTTTATCAGATGGCAACTCTGTGAATTCCCAAGTTTTGTTCTTTTCTAGGGCAGTCAGCTCTTCTTGCATTGCTTCTGTCCAACCTTTGCTTAAAGAAGCTTGAGAGTACCCATTTGGTTCTTAAATCTTCATCACATTATTGAAAGAAGCTATGTAATCACTGTCATAGAATTCTTTCTCATTAAGCTTGTGAACATTAAAAGAAGGGGATTGATCATTATGATCAACTGAATTACTTGGTGGAAGATCCACCTGAAAAATTTTAAATCTGTTAGGATGCTGTTCTGCTTGGATAGCATCAGTTTCATCATCATCATGAGCAGTATTTTCTTCAGGCCTCTCATCATCAACTCCTTCTTCACCTTCAAGATCAACTTGAATATCTTGATTAACCAAAGGAATGTTGTTGTATTTTCCTTTGTTCTCAAATTCTGTTCCTTTCAAATGCAATAAAGGAAATATCTCCTCCTTGAATTTCACATGAATACTAGTAAACACCTTTCTTTTCTCAAGATCATAGAGTTTATATCCCTTTTGTCCTAGGGGATATCCCAATAAAGTGCATCTAATTCCTCTTTCTGCAAATTTATCCGGATTCTTTCTAGCTTCACTAGCATAACAAAGACAACCTATGATTCTTAGGTGTCTATAATCTGGTTTCTTCTTTATCAGCCTTTCAAAGGGTGTCTTCCACCCTATTACATCACTTGGTAAGAGGTTTATCAGATGAGTTGCTGCAAGAATACACTCCCCCCCCCCAGAACCTCTTAGGAAGCCCTGCATGTATCCTTAAGGCTCTTGCAGTTTCCACAAGATACCTATGCTTCCTTTCTACACGGCCATTTTGCTGAGGAACACCAGCAATGCTTGTTTGGTGTGCTATTCCTTTTTTTGCAAAAATTTTGTTGCATTCAGTTTGAACAATCTCAGTTCCATTGTCTGGCCTGATGGTCTTGACTTTGAGACCAGTGTGTGCAAGAAAATGTTCTATTACATCTCTTACAACTTCCTTATTTTTCAACAAGTGCACCCAAGTGGCTCTACTATAATCATCCACTATAGTTAAAAAATAAGTTGAACCATCCACATTAGGAGTTCTATATGGACCCCTTAAGTCAATGTGTACCAAATCAAAAAATTTAAGAGTTATACTATTGCTAGCAGGCAAAGGAACTTTATGATGTTTTGAGACAGAACAGGTATCACAACAAAAAAAATTAACTAACTTGCAATTACAAAAATCCAGATGTTTCATTTTAGACAAAGAACCATGACCAAGTCTAGCATGCATAATGTCTAAAGAAACGGTGTTATTACAACTCACAATCTCAGAATTATTTACCAAGCTTGTTGTTAAGACAGTCTTGCTGGTTGTTTCTTGATGTTGCTTCTCTTTCCTCAAAGTGAACTTGTATAGATCATTTGTTACTCTCCCAAAGGCCAAGCTCTCTCCATTAGTAGGGTCCTGAAACACACACCCATCTTGATCAAAAATAATTTTGATGTTACTGGAATTGAAAATCTTACAAAGAGATAACAAATTGTTCTTGAACTCTGGGAGGTACAGAACATCATGTAGCACAATCCTTGATCCCAAATTCACAGTTCCTATCTGCAGAACCTTTTTGATTGTTCCATCAGGAAGAACAACCTTTACTGGTTTTGTTAGACTCCTTAAACAACTAAAGAGTTTTTTGTTTCCAGCCATGTGATCTGAAGCCCCAGAATCAATAATCCAAGAGTTGCAGTCAAAATTTTCATGGAAACTAGCAACATTTGAAAAGGAAATTATACTTGCAAATCCTGCAAAATTGCTTGAGGCATTTCCCTTTCCTTGACTGCTTCCTGCTCCTTGCTTTTCCTGGAAAGCTCCCAAGACTTCCTTGACCACAGCAGATATCATCCCTGCATCTGGCTTACTGTTTCCACTGTTTCATGCCTCATATTCTTCCTCATCTAGAGGAGAATCAATTTCTTCTTCCACCTTGCCCACATTAGCAGCATGTCTCTTTCCTTTATACCACTCAGGATAATCTATCATGACCTTTCTTCTTACAGAAATCACAAGTCACATCAGATTTTGACTTTTTGATTTCCCTTCTTTGGTTTGCACCTTCTGTTTTCTTTCCAGTTCCAAATCCTTTGATTTCTTTATGAACGTGGAAAGCTGATGATTCAGTCAGTTCTTGCATTTCACTACTGACCCTTTTCTGCTTTTCTGTTTGCTGCACCAGATGAAACGCTTTGTTGACACTAGGTAGAGGATCCATACTAAGAATGTTCTCTCTAACATTCTGATATCCTCTGTTCAGTCCCATTAGAAACTGTATCACCCTATTTGTCTCGATCATTCCCATCATCTTCTTGTACATACTGCATGTACACTTAGCCACTATACCACATGTACATTCTGGTACAGCTTCAATGTTGTATATTTCATCCCAGAATTTTTTCAGCTTGCAATAGTAGTCTCCCATAGACATCTCACCTTGTTCAAGCTTCCCTAAATCCTTCTTAAGTTGATACAAGAGAGGTATGTTACTCTCAGAGTATCTCTCAACAAGCTCATCCCACAGTGGCTTGGAGGTTTGTACAAGGATTAGTCCTCCAGCAACTTGGTTTGTCATGGATCTGAAGATCCAACACCTCACCATATAATCATTTCTCTCCCATCTGTTATAGTCTTTGTGACCAACTACAGGCTTTGGAACCTTTCCTTCAATGAATCCCTTCTTGTTCTTAGCTCCTAAGGCTAGCTTCACATTCCTACTCCATATCATAAAATCACTTCCATCAAACAACATTGGCGTTAAAGAAGCAGCATGATTATCAGAATGTGATAGAAACAAAGGGTCCTGATAGTTCATCTGAGCATCAAGAACTTCATTATCAAGCATTGTGAAAGAAAGAAAGCAGAGAAAACAGAGGGAAAAAAATAAAAATTTAAACTTTCAGGATGATTAAACCTGGAAGCTCTGATACCATGTAGAAATCTGAGTTATTTACTCCGACTTCACGATTTTGTGATGATTTGAATGTGTATTTGCCTTTCTCTTACAAGCAACAGATGGAGAATATTTTCTCTGTATTTACTGCAAAAGCGGCGCTCAAATCCCTTAGGGATTGGCAAACCTAAAAGATACAATATATACAAGAAGCAAGCCACTAACAAACTTACACCTAAGGCTGCAGAAAAGACAAGAGAACAGCCAAGAACAATTGTACAAGGAAGATAAACATAATGTACAAAAAAGCCTATAAATACAAAATAAATACAATGTTACGCCTGGAGACTAGGAGTTCTCTTCAGAAAGTGGTTAAAAAGACAACATTTCAGAGTGTGATGGGCCTAAACTGAACCTTGTAATTTCTAATTTGACACTCCTTGAAGTATAACTCTCTTTTCGTGCTAGTTAGAGATACATGGGTTGCAGTCACATGTGCACTGTTTAGATTATTTGTGAGGTGGTCTGTTTGATTTTATTGTGCCCTGTTATACCTTGGGCTTTTTGCTATTTGATTTATTTTTGTTGTTTATTGTGAAGTTAGCTTTTGTTTTACCTTGGTGTTGTTTATTTGGAATCTTGTTTAATATTGGGTGAAAGAGTTTTGATCATTAGGATGAGGAATGTCTAATATTGAAATACTAGTAACTATGATGATGATTCCATGACCAAAGGTCCAAAGTACCAAAATTTGTCTGTTTACAAGGCCATTGTAAGCCAGATTTCTGTTGATCATAGTGTATGAGCTTCTGATTCTACGAGGTACTTTTAACATAGTTTGTACTTTTGCATTAAAATATTCAATTCTGAATTCTTAGAATTGTAGAACCATTAATCTTATTTTTTGTATTTTTTCCAACATAAATTGTTATATGTTTTTTTTTTGGTAAGATATTTGCCATTATAAACTAAGAATTTAAGATGGTAAGCCTTTTGCCCATTAATTGTTTACGTTGTCCTAAAAGAAGGGGGAAACAAAGGTGGAACATGGAGACTTTACATCTCCACTTGTTTTTCCAGATATATAGGCTAAGGAAGCTGGTCTCCTCTACTTCATGTGTTCCTATACATGATGAGAGCTGACTATTTAGTTTGCCCCTTTGTATCTCCCCTCTTCCTGTTGTATGACCTGATAATACCTTCCTTTTGTATATAAAAATATGTCTATTTATAGTTGGGTTTGGTGTTTTATATTTTCTCTTTTTTATTTTATACTTAGTTTATGTTATTTGTAATCAGTTTATTTTACAAGAGTTATTCGTAATCAATTTAACGATATGTAACAAAACATCTTATATCTGTCTTCACTTTTATAAGTGCTTCATTTGACTTTTGCATTGCTCACATACATCACTTTGACTGGTCTTTGTATATAAAATTAAGCAGTTACAGAGTATGGGGGTACTTAATAGAAGCGTATCAATTTAACTTTTATTTTCTCAAATAAAAGAAGTGACTTATTTTTTGTAAAAAAAGGGAGAGGGGTTTATTAGTAATCTTTTTATACATAATTAATTAGTAATCTTTTTTATACATAACTAGTGTGTATCCCGAGCGATGCCCCGAATTGCTAATTTGTGTACTTCTTGCTTTAATTTAACAATTATGTTGGACTATTTGTGTAGTTAGTGTGTGTAGTGGTTCGGACATTGCCTTGGATGTCACCTTTTTTTTTAATTTTTTATTTTACATCATATGTATTTATATTTTAATCTTGTGAAAAATAAATGAATTATGTTACCTCTAATTTACTTAATAAATAAAAGGAACATTATAATATTATGTGAAACTTGAAATATTAATAATAGTTGGTTGAGATGGTAAAAGTATTACGTATATATAAAAGCATATCTATACTTATATATTAAAAAGAGTTCAGAGGAATAAAATCAACATTTCTCAAATAATAGAGTATTGCTTTCTATATACTCTTTATTACTTCCTCCGTTTTCTTTTACTTGCAACACTTCCCTAAAACGGAAATGTCACAATACTTGCAACACACTATAAAAGGAAAGTTACTTTAGGGAAAAACTATATTATTTCCCTTATTTAAAGCACATGGCCCACTAAATTACACTCCTAACAACCACTCATCCTATTTTAAAGTTTATTATATCATGTAAACCCCACATTTCTTAATTACCGCGGTAAAGGGTGTGTTGCATCTAAAAGAGGATGAAGGAAGTAATTAGCTTACGTTGCGCATACATGTTGGATGATGACATGACATTGTGACATAGGCACACATACTTTAAAGAGTGTCACGTGGCACCGTTCCTTTAAAAGAAACGTCTTTTAATATATAGTATAGATTTATTAGTAATCTTTTATACAATTTAAGACTAAGTTAACCACATACAACCCTTCAAAAACTCAATTCTCAAATCTTATGCAATTTAGCACGAAAAAAAAAAAAAAAGAAAAAGAAAAAAAAAAAAAAAAAAAAAAAAAAACCACTAAATAAATAATTTTCATTTTATTTATTATTTTTTTAATAACTTCCACGTCTCCCGATTGTTTTATTTCTAAACATACATGCTATGTATATACTGTGCATTTAGCACGAATACACTCTAATATCGGTAATTACTAAACCAGACTTGTATACTCACGTTCACACTCACAAAGCTTGAACTAATACTCTTTTGGGTGGGTGCATGGGATCATAGGTCACCAAAAGTTTCAAAAGTAAAGCTCAACGGTAAGTAAGTTTGAAAAGTACATTTGATTCATTCATAATCATTTCCATATTTCAAACAAAAGCGCTCTAATTAAATCTTCATTCTCATATCCATTTTTCAACTAAAAGAAAACACAACTCACAACAATCAGAAATCTCATTTAAATGAAGTTGAAGAAAGCAATGAAGAAGCTCAAATTCTGGTCAAGAAAGAAGACAAAGAAAAAGGATAGTTATTACGAGTATTACCACAAACTACCTCCACAATATGACTTCTACCCATACATTTATCATTCTCCTCCTCCTCCTCAATCACCACCACCGTCAACGCCGATGCCGTCACCACCTCTAGAAGGCTGTGAATGCCATTTCTGCTATCCTGCTGTGCCCTCGGCGCCACCCTTACCTTCATGGCTCGAACCACAGCTACAAGAGGGTTTTAATTCTGATGATGATTGTATTGCTACATCCCAAGAGATAATGGTGATTACTACTCGTACTACTGATACTGATACTGATACGAATACTAGTGATGGTATCTTAGAAGATCGAGATAAGAATGAAATTATCGATTCCGGTAGCTCAGAGTTACAGCAGTTATCGTTGAGAAGCGAAAAGGATGGTGAAGTAGGATTGTTTGGATGTATAGTGGATGTGAGTGCTTTACTCTTTCGCTGCTTCATTCCCTGCTTAAACATCTCTCAGCGTCAAAGTGCTGCTCCAATATTCATGGCTTCACCTCATGTTAAGGGATAGTACTATAGTAGAAATTAATGCTTGTTTCATAATTTTAAACTTATAATGTATGCCAATTTAAGTTTTTTTTTTTTTGGATAAGATTTTACCAATGTACTCCCTCCGTCCCAAAAAAAACGACTCATTTGGCCAAAACTTTGTCCCAAAAAGAATGACCCATTTGCATTAAAACACCACCAATTTGCAACAATATTTGTGCAAAATTAGCTTCTCCATATAAAAATTTGATTTTCCATGTTATTTTATTACTTTCTCTCTCTATTTTTTTACAAACCCCATGTAAATTTATCTTTCTAATATACTTTTTTCTTTTTACTTAACTTCCTTAATACCCACATAATTAACCCAAATGGGTCGTTCTTTTTGGGACGGAGGGAGTAATTAATATCTTAAATTTAGTATCATTCTTTAATACCCGTATTGATTTTACCATCAATTAAATAAATAAATAAATAAATAAAACTTTATTTTAAAAAACTGCTCCATAAAATTAAAGTACTTTGATTCTAGTCAAGTTTCCTGTTGTAAGGCTCTCATATAACGGATATTTTGACCATTTTAAAGTCTTCTCTCCTCAATTTGTTTCCTATTAACCTAATCCCATTGGTTTATTTACTTATTTACTTCCAAAACTAATGCCCTTGGTTCATATTCCAAATTGGATATTCTGGATATTTTTATTTTTTATTTTTAATCTTAAACTCTAAAAAGAGTAAGTATTAAATGTTATTAAAAAAATCCTTGCTATGTAGCCCTAAGGGCTATATATAAGCATTAAATACATTCATAGAAATTGTATAAAATTGGGAATTAAAAAAAACACGCGTAAATTAGTGTAATTAGTGTTTATATTTTGATGATTTCTTAAGTTTTTACGATTTTTAAGTGTAAATTTAATGCTTATATGTAGGCTTAAGGAATATGTATAACATTTTCCTTAAATTATAACTTAAAATGGTATCAATTTGGGAAATTATGACAAAATCACACGTCAATCGGATTAATTAATACTAATTTTGAATTTTATCTTTCTACTTTTAACTAACTTATCCAACACCCCGTGACATTCGTTCGCTTTTGCCTTTTAAAAATTGAATAAAGGGAAAGTGATGAGAACTTTTTGGATGAAAGAAAATTAAGTGTCAGACTTTTAGATAAGTAGTTATCGACAAAATCCACTCTGGTTTCACATAAGATTAGTGGAAGATAAAGAAAAGCTTAAAATAATGATGATGACTGAAAGATGAACGTTATGAATCTTTATGATGCACAACAAGAAGAAAGTTGTTCAAAACGGTATAATGACATGTTGTTAGGTTTTGATGATAGATAACAAATGATGATTATCTAACTAATATGTGTATTGAGATGAGCATGAACAGACCATGAAGCATGAAGAATGTTGATTACAAATTAGATCATTATTGAAGATTACAAAGTATGAATCGTGCTTGAGTTCCTCAGGGGAACACAAGAAGAAGAGTTCCTCAGGGAAACACAAAAAGAAGAGTTCTTCAAGGGAACATAAAGATAAGAAGAGTTCCTCGGGGGAACACAAAGAGAAGAAGTCTAAATGTTCAAACGTTGTTTTAGACTTTATATGCAGCTCCTAAGAAGCACTAGAAGTTGGTTCTTTGACGAAGGGAACAAGCTGCAGTTCCTCAATGGAACAAACAAAGAGAAGTTCCTTTGAAGGAACCAGAAGCTTTGGAGTAGAAGCTTCATTAAAAAAACATGAAAACGACAGAAAAATAGGAGTATATTTTTCTAAGAATCATGTAAGTATGTTGGACAAGAGAAATTATTTGGAACAAGCCTAAGGAACTAAATTGGAGCTTTAGTCTAGAAGGAACTGAGTCTGACAGCTTGGAAGGAACTAGGTGACCAGTCAGTTCCTTATGGGTCAGTTAAAGAAAAATAAGTAACGTTCTTTTAATGAATGAGTTTATATTTAGTTATTTTTCTTTAAAAAGATAAAGTTTTTAAATGTGATAAAATAAGTCTTCGAAAAAGATTTTTACTGTTTTTGGAAAATAAATCTTTGATATTATTTTACAAAAAGAGTTTATTTTGTTTTTGGAAAATAAATATCTTAAATATTATTTTACAAAAATATCTTTTTCATCAAATAAGATTTTAACTACTTACTTTATCTTCTCTCCAAGAAATCAGTTTTCCTGATTTTACTCCACGTTCAACGTAGTGCATAAGACTTTGACTACCACGTTATCACGTTTCTCTACTGCCCAAGTAATTGGCAGTTACCTAAAAATAAGGGAACTGATTGTTAGTGGAGGATTTAGTGGGAGTAGTGGTCAAGTCTTATGCATGCTATAAAAGGAGAGTTAAGTTTTAGTTTCAATTTGTCTGACTTTAGTGAGTCATTCCAAATTAGCGTATATCTCAAATGGAAGAGCAGTAGAAAAGAATTATATTTTCTCTCCACGTTTTTGAGTCAGTTCCTTTAGGTTCCAAGTTCCTTACATATCTCAAATTGTCCAATATATTAGTTTTATACATTATATCTTTTATATGTATTTGAGAGTTGTTCAAGGGTTTGAGTGAACTCTTGTAATGGGGAATTAATAAGGGTTTGAGTGAACTCTTGTATTGGGGTGAGAACTTGAGTGAGTTCTTTGTATTGAGAGAAAGAGAAATATCGAGTTAGGCTTTGAGTGAAGTCTTAAGTTAGAGAGAGAGTTAAAGTGATCAACTGATTGAGGGATTAGTTGATTAGGGAACTCGGGTTCATTGAGGAACTCGATAGAGGCTTAAGTTCCTTATAGGTTGTAACAGAGTCGTCGGCCTATTTTAGTGGAATGTTTTGAGTCAAAATCCCTTGGGGTCGAGGTTTTTCACTTCCTATTTGGCCTAGGAAGTTTTCCTCGTAAAATCTCTCTTGCACTATTTCTCTACTTTCGTTTAGTTTCTTTTATTTCCGCAAAAAGTGACTAGAAACCTCCATACTACAATTCACCCCCCCTCTTGTAGTATTTCATCTAAATAACATGACAGATTCCATTCACACCTTGAAAATAGAATATACATTATCAAGTAGAACATAGAATTTTTTATCAGTACCAAAATAAACAAAGCCATCATATGTGGATCGGAAAGTTTCTCTTCAAATTTAAGATAGGAAATTTAATTTCATTTCTCAGTGCATTTTCTATTGCCTAATATGTTTTCATTTCTCAGTGTATTTTCTATTGCCTAATATGTTTCTATCAGGCTCTTTTTTCTTCGTTGCCTTGATTTCTCTCAATATTTTAAGGATAACCCGTAGAAAAAATGAAATCGACACAAATAAACATTGAGCCAATTTGGCTGAACCACACGATTCATGATAATCAGTCCATTTATACAGCATAATTCAATTGCCCACACAACACAGTCCCAGGCTTGACCTTGTGTGGTATTACCTATTTTTCTGAAAGCTATTACTCCGTAACATACACTGTTTGCACACATAAAGGCAATTGGAAAGTGAGTTGATGTGATGTGGTGACTGGTGAGTGTAGGAATAAGATAGATGAAGAAGATATAAAGGTGAAGAAAAAGGGGTTTGAAAAAATGGAAAAAAAGTGAAAGTGTTAACAAGTTTCTGAAACGGGATAAAACAGAAAGTGTTAATAGCCTATACAAACGGAAGTGTTATGAGCTCTAATAATCTTTGCACACAATGTAGACACAATCAAAGGTTTCACAAAACAAAATCTGACTGCAACATTATCTTTTCAACTTCGCTAGCTAGGCTAGATTTTCATTTTGGCACTTTCAACAATGTCACAAGTAGGGGTATTAATTGTTTGGAAAATTTGCAAATTGCAGTCATTTAAAGTTCGTATTTTAGAAATTGCAACCATTTAATTTTTTTTTTTTTTTTTTTTTTTTTTTGCAAATTGTAGCCCAAAAGTTCGTATAAATTGTAAATTGCAGCCCAGTTCAACTTTTTAATCAGTTAACATGTCAAAATATCTTTGTTTAAGGTTTAAGGGGACATTTTAGTCCTTAGGGGTCCGAATTGAGCTCGAAATTAGAAAAAAAATAATGTAAGTATCTCATTAATACAGTTTCCCACAAATCGATATATTTTTGTTACGCAAAACGAGGCACTTATGTTATTTTTTTTTTGCTAATTTCGAGCTCAATTTGGACTCTTAAGGGTTAAAATGGCCCCTAAAACCTTAACCGAAGATTTTTCGACATGTAAATCGATGTAAAAGTTGAATTGGACTGCAATTTACAATTTATACGAACTTTTAGGCTGCAATTTGCAAAAAAAAAAATTTAAATAGCTGCAATTTGCAAAATATAAACTTTAAATGGCTGCAATTTGTAAATTTTCCTAATTGTTTAAAAAAAAATAGGGTAGGGGTGTTAACGAGCCGAGCCGAGCCTACCCTGCTCAGCTCGAGCTCGAAGCACATCGATCCTAAAATTGGGGCTCGGCTCGAGCTGGATACTCTTTAAGGCTCGAGACTCCAAAAAGCTCGGCTCGAGGCTATGTACCCTAGTCATTAGCCCATTTAACAAGGGCCCAAATGGTGCCCATGGTCAATGTTTCTAAGACAATCAAAGTTTGCTTTAATAACTCTCATATTCTACCCCTTGTTCCTATCTTTCAATGTGTGATTATTTCTTTCCTCTATTAATAGTAACAAAAAACATTATCAAAGTTCCAAAACTTGGTGAGAACACTAGAGTTATGAAGATTAATTTAAGTCCCTAAGCCATAAATCCATACCTTTCAAAAAGTATGAGATTACTCTTATGAATAGTACTTGAACAGATATACACTCTAAAATGTTTATTTACTTAATTGCCTCCATTAATGTTAATTAGCAAATTATAGACCTCCAATTGTCCAATTGCCACGTAAATTACAAGTTAATTATCCTTATATTTCAAAGCAATGAAGTGCAAAAGATACACTCTAGGGTAATTAATCTAGTACATCAAACTATTTCTTTGAAAATTACTTGTTTCAAACAGTACAAACATCAACTTCTTTCATAGCTTGGCCTACTTCCTCATCATCAAACTTCTTCGACATCGCTTGTGCCTTACAATCATAGAAAAACAATACCATAGTAACCGACTTCACTAAACTACCCAAGCAAACCAATACAACAACAATTGCAGTAACTACAACTCTAACAGTCACAAAATTACACATTCTGGCTAGCAGAATGAGCAGCCTCAGAGCAACAATATATACAAAGAATATAAGCATTAACTGGAACCCGGTTCGCTTGCAGTGCTTTCGATAGTATGATGATATCTCTAATGCATCGAGCCCGGTTTCTCCCTTTAACACAGATATCACTATGGCCATGTTCCGCAAAGCACTCCAATCAAGATACTTGTACAGCAGAGCCAAAGCAATAAGTGTATGAAACAATATTGATAGTATGTTTACATAAATATTGTTTCGGGTAAAACAATGGGACCTTCGGCATGGTCCGATGAGGTGGGATGAAGACTGGGCTCGGTCCAAGTGATGCTGGACTGAGGATTTCCTGCACAGCAAAACACACGTAAACTGACCTCGGGGGTTGTGCCGAGGAAGGCCCCTCCGATGCCGAAGTCAGTACAGTGTAGAGAGAAAAAGTGCTATGCAAGATTATTAATTGTTTAAGGCTATATGTGAATGAATGCAAAATGGGACAATTGATGGCTTTTATACCTTAGCACATGAAGAGAAATGGGCCTAAAGCCAAGTGGGCTTGCCACGTTGATTGGACCTTGACTTGACTTGGCATGGATTGGAGAGTTGAACCTTTGACCTTGGGCTTATGATTAAATCATTTATGGACTGGCCCAATTAGGCTAAATTGGACCCAAACAACTTGCCGCCCGGACCCGATTTGGAAGAATGACGGGTCGGGTTTTGATTAACAAAAAATGGAGGGAAGTAAATGATTTAATTAAATCAAAAGATTTAAATTTTAAACGGCCATTAAGGAAATAACTGTCATTTGGATAATGATTAAGGAAGTTGGACGGATAATGGGTAGTTAATTTGGAGCAGTGTGTTTAACGGTTACTTAATGAGGGATTAATGAGAGATTAAAGGGCGGACTCCCAGACTCTCATTTCTGGAAATATAAACCGCACTTCGAACTCTCTCTCCTCATTTATTCACAAATTCACACTCCAAACTCGCACAAACCCTTAATTTTGACTTCAAACTTCACTGATTCCCTGAGAACTTGGCTTCAAAACCGAAATTTGTTGCTCCGAACTTGCAGATCGGCAAATTCCGCTTTGATTTAAGGTAATTTTCTTTGAATTTTATTTGGTTTTCGTTGAGTTCGAAGTTCCCCTTTCTTTTTGGAAAAATTATAAAAAAAATAATCTCAACTTTCATCAATTTTAGTAAAATAATCCCAACTTTGGATTATTCTGGAATAATCCGAACTTTGGGGGGGTCTTCTTTTTCTTAAGTCCTAATGACCGGTTACCTGTTGAGAAGGTTAATTTTTTTTATGTTTTTTTTAAAAGCCACATGTCAACACATGATTAGTCAAAAATTAAAAAAAAACTTTGAAAATTAAAAAAAAAAAACAAAAAGCATAAAACTCACCCCCCCCTTCCCCCTTAACCACTAGCGAGCCCCCACCCAAATTACCCTCTCCACCAGCCCCTCCCCCACCCCTTCCACAACCCCCCCACCCGAAAACACCCTCCACCCAGCCGGAAAACCGCCCCACCCCCCGACCACCACTCCCCACCCACCGAAACACCTCCCCTCCCTTCCCCCACCCACGAAACCATCCCCCTCCCTTCCCCACCTCGTAAAAACTCCCGGCTCCCTTTCCCCCACCCTCAAAAACACCGAAAATTGAGCCCCCTTGTCGTTTCCAGCGCTTTTGAGGGAGGGGGGAGTTTTTACGGGGTCGGGGAAAGGAGGGGGGAGGGTTTCGTGGGTGGGGGAAGGGAGGGGGAAATGTTTCAGCGGGTGGGGAGTGGTGGTCGGGGGGGTGGGGCGGTTTTCCAGCTGGGTGGGGGGTTGTGAAAGGGGTGGGGGAGGGGGTGGTTTGGGTGGGGGGGCTAGTGGTTTTGAGGGAGGGATTTTTTTTTTTATTTCTGATTTTTAATTTATTTTATATTTTTTTAATTTAATTTTTTTTGGACCAATGACAAGCTGACACATGTCATGGTGACCACTTATTAAAGGTTATTGGCTTTTGTTGACCGGTTTGGGATGAAGAAAATGAAGACCCCCTAAAATTCGGATTATTCCAAAATAATCCAAAGTTGGGATTATTGTACCAAAATTGATGAAAGTTGGGATTATTTTTTCTAATTTTTCCTTTCTTTTTATTTTAATGAACTTTTGAACAAAATAAGGAGGTAATACTGGTTGATCTTCATGATCAACAAAATTTGTCAATCATAAGGGTGTAAATGAGATTTCCATCATTTAATTAGGGATGGTATGGTAAATATGCCACTTACACACTAGTAGAATAAATGTGATGGGAAGCTATTATTGGCAAGCGGTTTTAATAATCCGCTTCCCATTACTTAATTAAAAAAAAAAAAAAAAAAAACCAATGAAATGGCAAGCGGTTTTGGCGCGAACCGCTTGCAATTTAACTAATGGCAAGCGGTTCAACCCCAAACCGCTTACCATTAGTTAAATTGGCAAGCGGTTCAACCCCAAACCGCTTGCCATTTTAAAAAAAAAAACCTAAAACCGTGCCCACCCCTCCCTTTATTTTTCTCTCTCCTCTTTCTTTACTCAGCTCTCTCTCTCTCCTCTTCCATTTTCGGTGCTCTGATCTATCTCTCTCCTCTTTCTTTCTCCTGTTTTCCCCCTCTCTCCTCTTCTCTTTCCTTCAATCCTTTCTTCTTTCACTTTCTTTTTTTCTTTGTTCTTTCTCATCTCCAAAAAATCGAACCAAAACCAATAAAATTCGACCAAATTCAACCAAAACATCAAGTTTTCGAGCAGATTGAGGTCAATTTCGAGCAAATTTCGAGTACAATTTCAAGCAAATTCGTGCATGCGTTTGGGTGTTCAAGTTTTTTAAGTCAAATTCGACCATGAAAACTCTAGATCTAGAGTTTTTATGGTCGAATTTGACCTTTAAAACCTTAATTTCAAGCCCAAATTGGCGTTTTCATGGGGGTGGGTGGAGGTCGTGGTGGGCTAGATGGTTTTTTTTTTAAAAGGTGGGTCGAATTTTTTTTTTTTTTTTTTTTAAATTTCGATTTTAGATTTATTTTTGGTGGGGGTACGGTCGTGGTGGGTGGTGCGTCGTGGTTTGGGTGGGGTCTGGTTGTGTGGGTGGCGGTTGTGGTTTGGGTTAGGGTTTTGGTGGGTTTCGGTGAGGGTTTTGGTGGGTTTCGGTGAGGGTTTTGGTGGGTGGGGGTTAGTTGGTGGTTCTGGTGGGTGAGGGGTGGTGGGGGGTCGTGGTGGGTTTTGGTGGGTTTCGGTGAGGGTCAGTTGGGGTTTTGATGGTGGTGGCTGCTCGTGGGGGTCGTGGTGGGTGGTGGTGCTGGACGGTGGTGTTGGTGGTCGTGGCTGGAAGTCTGATCTGGAATATGAGTGTTTTTTTTTTTTTTTTTTTATTAATTTTTTTTTTTGAGGAATATTATTTGTATTAATTTTATTAGTTGAATCAATTTTTTTTTTTAATGTAAATGTAATATTACAACAAATAATTAATAAAAGTATTAATGTTTTTACATATGTTTGGTTTATATTTCAATTTTTGTGGAAAAACCCAAAAAAAAAAAATTTATTTTTTTTATTTTTTATACCCATAATGGGCAGCGGTTTGGCGCCAAAACCGCTGCCCTTTCTCTAGTAATGGCAAGCGGTTTTGAACCGCTTGCCATTTAAATGGCTAATGGCAAGCCCCCTAATCCCATGCGGTTCAAAACCGCTTGCCATTAGGGGGTTTGAACCGCTTGCCATTACGTTTATTCTACTAGTGACAGTTAGCATTCTTGCCATATCACTACTCAGCTCACAGTTACACAATTCACATTGTTAATAACAAAACATTTTCCATCTAACTTTCTCTCTCCTCTCTCTTCTCAATATCTCAAGAATGGAGGTAACTTCCGAGAGAAGAGGTTACTCAATCGGCGATCGATGTCAAACGTGAAAGCACTCCACCACAAACACAACCACAACCACCACCATATATATTCCAACCCCTCTTTTCGCCATCGACGACATCACTTCTATGATTCTATCATTAACGACCCATGTTCGAAAATCAAGCTCAATGGAGGGAGCTTGAGTGGAGGACATGGTTACCCCTACCCTTAGGGGTTGACCATGCCATTAATTTCACCCTTTATTCATAGGGTTTTCGTTTAAGATTGAGGAAGGTTGGTGGATTTCGGGGAATCTTTGATGGTGGTGTCGGGAAAGCTTCAAAGGTGGTGGAGATGGGGAAGCACTACTAAAATTAGGCCAAATTGCGACTGCCTCTAACGGTCGCAAAAAATAGCAAAAACGGTCGCTAAAAATAATTGCGGCCGTCAACGGTCGTAAAGGGGTGGTCGTTATTTACTTGGTCGTAAAAAGTCATAATTGCGAGTTTGCGACCGTTTCCTTTATTTTCAACGACCATCGTTACAACGGTCGCAAATATTTATAATTGCGACTGGTATAGGCAGCGATCGCAAATCCTGATATTAGCGACCGTCATAAGCGTTCGCTAAATGTTTTTAAAAAATAAAAAGAAAAAAACACCCACTTCCTGTTACCAGCCCCACCACTACTACCCACCCAAATAAACCACCACCATCCACCCCATAAATCTCATCCAACCTTGAAACCCCCGATCAGCCACCACAAAAGCCAACAAAATCAACGAAAATAAAAATCAAACAAAATTAATCCAATAAAACTAACGAAAACCAAATATGAGAATAACAAAAATCAAACAAAATTAAACCCACTAAAAATAAAGAAAATATCAAAACCGAAAAAACAAAAATCAAACAAAATTAAACCTACTAAAAATAACGAAAATATCAAAACCGAAAAAACAAAAACCAAACAAAATTAAACCCATTAAAATTAACGAAAATCAAATCCGAAAATAATAATAAAAAAAATCAAACAAAATTAAACCCATTAAATTAACGAAAATCAAATCCGCAAATTACAAAAATCAAACACAACAATCAACATGGGGTGTCAACAAACCACAAAAATTAAATAAAACACCAACCAAAAACCAACCGTAAATCAAATCAACCCAAAAAACAATCGTCAAATCAAACCCAGAATACGACCAAAACAAACCACAAAAATTAACCCAAAATCAACCAAAATCGAAACCATAAATTAACCAAAATCAAGAAAACATACCTCAAACCCCGAATTAACGTAACTTCGACTTCACCTCGAATTTGGTTTAATGAGGCCAAATTCGACCATGAAAAGTCTAGATCTAAACTTTTGATGGTCGAATTTGACATTAAAAACCATAAAGTAGTTAACACCACCGGCCAAGCATCAAACCAACACAAATATGGGACGTGAGGGTGAAGTTTCCGAACTCAGCAACACCACCGACGCTGCTGGAGAAGAGGACAACAACTAGACCATGAAAACTCCATTTCAAACGGAAAATGGAAAATGAAGATGAAAAAGAGAACGGAAATGGAGGGGAATGAGATGTGAAAATTGGAACGAAGGAGAAAGGAAAGAAGCAGGAAGATATGTGAAAATGAAGAACGTACGAAAATGGAGAAGAAGGAGAAAGGAAAGAGAAGCAGGAAGAGAAGGAGATGAAGGAGCGTGAGAAAGCAAAAAGAAGAAAGAGGAGGAGAGAGAAAACAAAAAGGAGGAGAGCGGCGTGAGTGAGGAGAAATTTAGGGTTTGGAGAATGGGCTCCTTTTATATGTACCATATTATTTTTAATTTTTTTTAAAAAATCTAATATGCGACCGTTAAAAGCGGTCGCAAATTACGAAATTTACGACCGTTTTTTATGGTCGCAAACGACTTATTTTGATTTAGAATTATTTTTAATTGTTCAAACATCCTAGCGGCCGTCTAAAAGGTTAACCGAATTTTAGTAGTGAAGGTAGCTTCAATGGTGGAATGGAGGTTGATGAAGCTTTGATGGAGCAAGAAAGAGTAGGAAACTTTACAATGGTTAATGTCTAGTAAGTAGTAACCCAATTGCAGTTACGACGTCAAATAAAATGATGCTTCATCTAGCTGATTCATCAAGTAGGGGTCACAAAAGCTAAGGTGAAGAATATGATTGACAAAGTATGTCAATCATTAAGATTAACCGGGCAAGCCCCCAAAATAAGGGGACAAAGCCCAGAAACCTTGTTGAAATGACAAAGCTAACAACGATGAAAACTTCCCACGAGGTTGACTTACAAGGGGACCCTTCGTAATTGACCATAAAAGGGCGATAAAGCCGGTAGAGGTTCAGGCAGCGGAGGTTGAAGCCGTCAGAGGTTGGAAGCATGCGTTGGAGAAGGAGAGAGAACATAGAAAGAACATAGAGTTTTGAAGAACAATGTTTGACTGGTGCTTGCCGGGAAGAATCAAAAATTGGGAAGATTCGCCCACAAAATTGGGAAGATTCGCCCACAAAATAAAGGAAATATAAGGGGGTACTCGCCGGAGGTTCAGCCAGTAGCTTTCTTTGGAGGAGGATAGAGTATATAGAATTCTGAAGAACAATGCTGTATTGGTGCTCAGTTAAGTCATTCACGGCCATATTAGTTTAGACCATTTATATGGTGTTATTCTTCAGGATTTTTATAGCAGATTTCATAATCTCAAATGACATCAGAAGATATAGAGATCTTCTTCATCTTGTAGGGAAGCTTGATTAATCCCTCAACTCATGACTATGGTTTCTACCTGCTAAATAATTTCTTGTTTGTTTTTTATGGGTACATTAATTATTGGGAAATTTTGTGAAAAACTACCAATTATACTCTAAAATTTGTGAGAAACTACTTATTAAAAAAAAATGTTGTAATTAACTATCTAATTTTTGAAAAATGTTGTAATTTACTAACAGTTGCCGGATTGTAAAGTTTGACCGAAATTCTCCGACATTGACTTAGTCACGTGACACTCGATGACTCTTTCTTTCCCAATTTTTCCCACAATTTTTCCCACTAACCCCTAATTTCACCATTTTTTCCTAGAACCCCCAAATTTGCTCCCATGAAATTAGGGTTTGTTTATAACAAAAATTGGGAATTGGAGGTGCGCGAATGTCGTCTTCTTCCAAAGCCAAGTGCAAGTCCATCACACCCGCAATAATCGCACCTCCATTGTAGCAGCCCCATCACTACTTATCGCCACCAAACACTAATACTCACCAGTCACCACCCGCACCACAACTATCAACACCGACCACCCCAATGGCCACAAAACCACCATTGCCGCCCAACAATAGGCCTAAAACCAGAGCAAATCAAGAAACCCATTGTCGAATTCATCCCTTTTTAACCCTCAGAATCCCTAATTGTACTTCGTATCTCCATTCTCCAATCTTTGAGGCAAATTTCCTTTTCTATATTCTAATTTAGATAGTTTTATTTATTTATTTATTTATTTTAATATCTATGTTTCTGTAATAGTTTTCGGTTGAAAACTTTTTTCAATTGATAATTTTTGGAAAATTGATGATTGAAAGTCCAAACTTACCAAATCATGTTTTAATGCCCTGTGCATGCAATTCGCCATTGATGTTCATAGCTTCTGCAATTTTTGTCAAATTAGTGTGGTTGAAATATTGGTAATGAGGAGAGAGAGGAGATGAGCATTGGTTTTGTCGAATGAGTACTTGTGGGGAAATTGAGGGTTTTGGGTTAAAATGGGGTCTTGGGTAAAAATTTGGGAAATTTTGGAAAAGAAAGGGGTCATTAAGTGTCCCGTCAAGTCAACGCTGAGAATTTTGGTCAAATTTCATATTCCGGCGTAAGGTAGTAAAACATTTTTCAAAAATCTATCTATATATTATACTAAAAGACAAGCGCCTCAATGTGAGGATGACAAATGTCACTCTCTCATTAGCTTATCTTATGTATAAAATAAATCTATATAATTACTGTTTACATATTTAAGCATAGTTATTTTTGTTAAACTTCAAACAATAAAAGCAAGTTTCTATACATGCATAAGATTTTCATGATTTCCTAACATAAATATTGATTTAATTTTTTATAATAAATATATACTTTCCAATACTACAAATAATCCATAAAATCTTTCCAATCTTTATTTATAGTTAAGTTAAAGAATAATAACTAATTTGAAGCAATATGATTAAAGTGGCATAATTAAGTAAACATTTAAAAAAAAAATCAGATGTACAATAAATTATTGTGCACCTATTATAAAAGCTACCCTGTAATGAATGAAAGTTATTTATGCTTTATTGATAAAAGTTACCCAAAATATCAGATTTAAAATAAAATATTGTGCACCTATTATAAAAGCTACTCTGTAATGAATGAAAGTTATTTATGCTTTATTGATAAAAGTTACCCAAAATAAAGTAAAAGTTTTTGATACAAAAGTTTTTGATAAAGATACAAAATAGTGTAAAAATTACTTTTATCGTTTGTTGTACTCCTTGACAAATACTGAATGCTGAGCCGAAATGTTGTCTTGGAAAAAAATACATAATCTTGAACATAAATTTAATTTTAATCGGCCTTTCATTTTCTATACAATGTCTTTTACAATGACCTTTTGTTTTTCTTGCATAAAAAAAATAAAATAAAAAAAAATAAAAAAAATAAAAAAATAAAAAACCAATAACCAATCCAAACAAGAGGAATAAAAGTTAAATTGAATTAGACATTTGATGGAAAAGGGATAGATATAAAATGTATTATAACTATTACTCATGTTTTAAATTGTAATATTCGTATTAACAATGCAATTACTTATGAATTTTTTTTAGAAAAACTAACATTTTGATTTAAAAATCGTGCATTGCTCATGTACTATACTAGATATACAACAATCATGTGCAATAATTTATGTTGTTTTATACATAATAATACTTTTAACTATAACACTACAAAAAAATGTCCATATAGAAACGGAATTCTAGCGACGGAATTTTATCCGTTTCTAAATTAGAGACGGAATCAAAAAATCCATCTCTAAATTAATTTAGCGACGGAATTTAAAAATCCGTTTCTAATTTAGAAACGGAATTAAAAATTCCGTCGCTAAATTAGCAACGGAATTGAAAATCCGTCTCTAAATTAGAAACGGATTTTTTTTTCCGTTGCTAAATTAGCAACGGATTTTTTTTCCGTTGATGAATCTAGCAACGGATTTTTTTCCGTTGCTAAATTTAAAGACGGATTTTTTTTCCGTTGCTAAGTTAGCAACGGATTTTTTTTTTCCGTTGCTAATATGAGCAACGGATTTTTTATTCCGTCTCTAGATAATTTTTTAAACTAATTCTTTAAAATATTACATTAGAGACGAATTATGTAAGTTAAATTCATCTCTAAACTAGAAACGGATTTTCAAATCCGTCTCTAATTTAGAAACGGATTTTCTAATTCCGTTTCTAAACTAGAGATGGATTTTAAATTCCGTCTCTAATATTTCTTTCATTTATTATCAATTATGTGCGTAAAAGTAAACAAATAATATTTGGTATAGTTGGTAAGAGTATCAATATTTGACATTGAGGTCACGGGTTCTACTCCTACTAACAGTAATATTGCGATTGGAGATTCAAGGAGCGTTACATGGAAAGCCGAGTCGGGTTGACCCGAGTGAGGTCGACCCAAATAGGAGCTTTTTTTTCGATTCAAAACATTTTTTCCGTTGCTGAATCTAGCAACGGATTTTTTTTTTTCGTTGCTGAATCTAGCAACGGATTTATTTTTTCCGTTGCTAAATCCAGCGACAGATTTATTTTTTCCGTTGCTAAATCCAGCGACGGATTTTTTTTTCCGTTGCTAAGTCCAGCGATGGATTTTTTTTTTCCGTCTCTAAATTCATTTAGCGACAAGGTTTTTACCAACGGAGTGATTCCGTTGATAAATCCGTAGCTAGCTATGTCCAGCGACGGATTTTTAGCAATTAGCAACGGATTTCACCTGTTGCTAAAAGGCCAAATTTTTGTAGTGTAATAGTATGTGTATATAATATAATATTTTTTATAATATAAAAAAATATACATATATAATATAATATTTTATAACACGTGTCCTCCATACCAAGTGTAGTCCCAATCACCACTACACCAGTTGGTGTAGTGGTGATTGAGACTACACTTGGTAGGGAGGACCAGTGTGCTCCCCTGGAACAACAATCGGAAGGGAAGTGGAACCTAATAACCTAGAACTGATCCTCAAATCTAGATTAGCCCAAAGGGTGAACCGGATAGAACACCCAAAACTCAATGCATATATGACGGGAATTAACTTATCCTTTATATATCTTATACAAAACTCCAAAGTCTATTTTTTTTCCAAAATATGATAATAACATTTGTAAATTTTTGTTAATATGAAAGATATAAACCTATCAAAATGTATATATAGTTAAATTGTTTAATAACTTATATCGAATGCGTAGTTTTATTAAAATTATTTGCATGTAATCATTAAATGTGTTGGATGTTGTGTAGCTATGCAATGTCCAAAACTTTAGTTGAGCGACTTTGATTTAGTGATTGTACGGTAAAAAGATATTGACTTTGATCTTGAAACCTAATAGTCTAATAAATTCTAAATAGAAAAATTAAAACAAAAGGAAATGAAAATAGTAAATGGTTTTAAATATTGAAATAAACATAACCTTTTAAATCAATTTAGCGAATTCAAGAACATTTTTAGATATATAAATGTTCATGCACTATTATAAGAGTTTTGTTAACCTTTTTATAATTAAGGTAGGGATAAATCTTAGTAATATATACTCCGTATATTTTATTTATATAAAATTATCAGTATCCATACCTATATACGAAGTATTTGTGTCGTATACTATATTTAATCAGCTGTTGGTTATAAATATGACTATTATATAATATATAGTTTTTGGCACATTGCTTAACTTAGGAAAATATATGTTCTGGTAGGTCAAATATAAGGTTATTATTGTGACTATAGATTTAATGAGTGCGACGGGTAAATAAAACATGTATATATTAGATTGATTGTAGCTACTGATGCGGATGGTATGATAAGAAAATTTTAGTTTTTTCTCAACGGGAGATATAAATAAATTAGTCCACTTCTTATATAGCTATGTGGAGTATTATTCAATTAATAAAATAACATTATAAAAAATTAAAAGAAATTCAAATAACATAAAATATTATTTAAATAACGTTCCTTTAATTTTTTTTTATTGACCATTAGTTTTTTTTTTTTTTTTTTTTTTTTTTTTTTTTTTTTTTTTTTTTTTTTTGGTGAAGACGAGGGGCAAGCCCCAAAACAAAGAGAAACTAAAAGCTAGAAAGAAAAGTAAAAAAAGGCAGAAAGCAAAAAACAAAAAACAAAACGAAAGCTAAAAAACAATAGTAAGCGAGACTAAGCTTCATCACGACGAGGGATGCTTCTCGGAATCGCCTTTCCCCCCAAATCCTCCAATAAAACAGCCCGAAGGTCCACCGGGACCGCCTCAAAAATCATCAACTTTTGGTCAAGAGAAACACCGAAATTGGTTAGCCAATCTGCCACCCTATTCGACTCCCTATAGCAATGACCAATAGTTACTTCCCAACCTTCTCTTGATATCAAAGCCTTACACTTCCTGATGAGGTGAATGTAAGGTGAGTTGGCTGGAGTATCCTCCACCAACATTCGAACCACAGCTTCGGAATCAACTCTCACATGGACCCTTCGATGCCCACCATTCCAGGTAACAGCCAACCCTCTCATAACAGCTAGAAATTCAGCTCGAGTACAGGTACAAATACCACAATTCATAGAAAACAATTCATGTACCTCGCCAACCTGGTCGCGCACAACTCCCCCTGCCCCAGCTGGTCCTGGGTTACCCTTCGCAGCTCCATCAGTGTTGAGGCACACCCAGCCACAAGGAGGAGTATCCCATCTAATGAGCACTTCTTCTCTCTTCCTCTTGCCCCGCTTATTCGCATCTTGCTTCTCATAGGCTATCCTAATATCCCCAACACGAGCTAAAATAAAGCAACCTTGGTCAATGGGAATAGATGGATTGCTGTCAAAGCATATTACATTCCTCCATTTCCACATCCACCAACACGCTACAGCAAAAACCAGAGGCCACCCTACACTCCCTTGGTCATCTACTCGTTGCAAATTTTCTATTAACCACCCTTGGAATGGCTTCCGAAAGGCAGGGGCATTCACATCTACACCCAACTTTCTCCATACAGCTCGAGCAGCAGGGCACTCTCTAACAATATGCTCTGAGTTCTCCTCAACAAACCCACATACCATACATCGAGGATCATCCGTCAAATGCCTCAAGAATCGAGCTGCATTCGACATCAACTTATTCTGGTAAGCCAACCAAAGAAAAAAGCACATCCGTTGAGGAGCACGCACACCCCAAATGGTTTTCCAAGGGATCATACTCGAGTCTTGTATTTCATTCACATTTCGAATAATTTTCATTGCAGATTGCATAGTGAAATTACCATGCGGGGACCCATTCCAGTACACCGAATCAATAGCTTCGTCATCGTCAATTAGTTCAAAAGATTGAATTAATTGGAGAATACTAGCTGGAAGGTAGTCTGCGAATTTCTCAAACTTCCAGCCCCTCGATGCGTCCCAAAAATCATTAACTGTGCTTTGCACCATCTGCCCCGTCGGTTCAATAAGCACGTGCTCCATCAACGACTCTTTAATAGCCCAAGGTTGCAGCCAAAATTTTGTGTGCTTCCCATTCCCAACAGCACCACTAATACCTTTTTTCAAGACATCAATGTTGTCAATTATACCTCGCCATATATTCGAGCAGTCGGCCTTGGGCTTAAACATCTCAACATCACATCGAGCATCACAATATTTGTGTCGCAGCACCTTCGACCACAAAGCTTTGGGCTCAGTCAAAATTCGCCAACCTAGTTTCGACATAAACGCTGCATTTTCTTGCCTCATAGACCTAAACCCAAGACCTCCCTCAAGTTTCGGCTTAGCAACCTTTTCCCACGCAACAAGATGCATCCTCTTCTTCTCTTCTGTACTACCCCACAGAAAGCTTCGAGTTTTTCTATCAATGTCATCGCAAATCCCTTTAGGAATCTTAGTAGTTTGCATAGTATACATGGGTATAGCCGAGAGAGAAGCTTGGGCTAGAACCGCTCGCCCTGCAAGAGATAATGTCTTAGTCTGCCAACCCCCTAGCTTCTTGTTCACCCGATCTAACAAGAATTGGTAACTGGCCTTAGTGACTCTACCATTAATAGTAGGCACCCCTAGGTAAGTACCAAAATCTTCGGTACTCTCCATACCCAACACCTCACACACATCATCACGCACATTAAAATTAGTGTTAGGAGAGAAGTAAACACGCGACTTCTCAACACTCACTTTGCTTCCCGAAGCGGAACAAAACTTGTCCAAGAAATCCTTCATGAGCTTAGCTTGATCAACAGAGGCTTCACAAAATAAAATAAGGTCATCGGCAAACGCAAGATTAGTGATTGGGGGGCCCCCTCGACTTGCTCTAGCAGGCATCCAATTTCCTAATTTTACTTCTCTATCAATTAAATGAGCCAGCCTTTCCATACATATGACATATAAATATGGTGATAGCGGATCCCCTTGGCGAATACCTCTAGAAGGTGTAAAAGTTTCGGTTGGTTCGCCATTCCAAATGATACTAAGCTTAGCCGAATTAACACACAACATCACAAGTTCAATCATCAATTGAGGAATCCGAAGCTCCAATAGGGACTCACGAATAAAAGACCACCGAAGCCGATCATATGCCTTTTCAAAATCAATTTTCACCGCCATATAACCCACCCTACCTTGCTTCCTTCTCATTGAATGGAGCATTTCTTGTATAATAATAATATTGTCCGTGATTTGTCTCTTAGGCACAAAGCTACATTGAGTTGGCGAAATAAGAGTATGGAGTAAAGGCTTCAACCGATTAACGATTACTTTCGTAACAATTTTATAAGTGATATTGCATAATCCAATCGGTCTAAAATGATTAGGGCGTTGAGGCACATCCATCTTCGGTATCAACACAAGGAAAGCATCATTGAATCCACTAGGAAAATATTTCCCTTCAAGAATCTCTTTCACTGTGCGAATAAGGCTTGGAGCAACCACAGCCCAAAAATGTTGGTAAAAAATGGGTTGAAATCCGTCCGGCCCAGGGGCTTTATACGGATCCATGTCTTGAAGAGCCTCCAATATTTCACAATCAGCATAAGGCCTGCTAGCCGTTTCCCAAGCTGACTCTTCAATTTGTGGAAAATAATCATGCAACAAGTCTACATGACTTCCATCATTGGGCTCTTCAGTAAAAAGCCCACTCCAATAGTCCAAAACCATATTTCGAATACAAACAGGATCCACAATCCAATTATTCAACTCATCCATCAACGTTTCAATCCGATTTCTTTTCCTTCGAATGATGGTTGATAAGTGAAAGAACCTCGTGTTCCTATCGCCATCACAAATTGCCGAAGCTCTAGATTTTTGAAACCATATCATTTCTTCTTCATCTAGCACTTGTTGCATTTCTTTTTTCAAACGGTCTTCCAACTTGATCAAATATCTTGGACCACCACTAGCTAGAGACTTTTGAATTCCCTCCAATCTAGCCATAAGTTCATGCTTCTTCTTAAAAATGTTATGGAACACATTTTTATTCCACTGATTCAAGTCATCCGCAAATGTCTTCAAAAAAGGAACTAAAGGAGCATCATTATTCCACTTCTCCACTACAAAATTCTCAAATTTCTCATGCTGCAACCACGCGGCTTGAAACCGAAATGGTTTGAGAGCAACTGGTAATGGAGCAAAACCTGAATTGCTAATAATAATGGGGCAATGATCCGAAGCAATCTTGGGCAAATTTCGAACCGAACCCTCAGGAAATCGCAATCTCCATTCTTCGTTGGCAAGCCCACGGTCCAACCTTGCTGATTTAAAAGTTTCTGGTGAAAGGCCCCTAAACCAAGTGTGATTTGGGCCAGAGCAGCCCAAGTCAATAAATCCCATCGAATCTATCCAGTCAGCAAATTCCTTACACCTTCGATGCATATCCGAATTTCCATTACCACTTCTTTCAAGCATACTAGTAGTATCATTGAAGTCTCCTCCTAACAACCAAGGTCCAGAATAAGAATTCTTTATATTCTCCAACTCCTTCCATAAGTCCTTTCTCAAAGAAGAGTCAGGGCTCGCATAAATTGCAGAAAATAGCCAAGGGGTTTCACCTCTTTTCACAATTTCAGCAGTTACATGTTGTGAATTATTATCTAAAACCGTAACCGAAACAAGATCATCTCTCCAAAAAAGCCAAATACCTCCACTGAAACCCTGAGCCTCTACTCTAAACTGGCCTGTAAAGCCAATACGATCACACACTTTTTGAGCTTGATCCCCACTTAAATGAGTCTCAACCAAAGCCATAACAGTAGGATTGTTGATTCGAACTAGCTCCCTAATAGCAGCTATCTTATTTCCTGCACCTTGTACATTCCATATCATAATTTTAATCGACATATTAAACTGAGGAAAGTTCGGGTACAGGTTATAGACCCTCAAAGGGATATTAGGCAGAAAAGTTAAGTACGCTTCCATCAGCGCCCTTAACGGTCCTTTGATCTCCATCGGAATATCCATGGTTGCTAACATCGCTGGCGGGTCGTGCTGGGGTAGAAGATACGAACTCACTTCCAGAAGAGCCTTGTTCGCCAGAGGATGAATCTTGGTCAATGTTGGACCCTCCATCGGGTAATCGATGAATGTTGTATACGCCGGGGGGGCGCACACCTCTAAGGTTATTGGAATCAGGAGGTTCGACATCATACACTACTCTCTCCGGATTCTCACTCGAAATTAAATGATCTTGATGTCTCAAAGCTGAAGGGGTTTTCGAAGCTATTGAAACATCGCACTGACGAAGATCTTCACCTTGTGAATTAAGGGGAATAATTAAAGGATCCAAATTTTCCTTATTTCCCGAAAAATCTAATTGATTTTGCAGATTGTGAGAATAATTTATTTTCTCTTTCGGAGGTGTCGAAATCCCATTAAAGTCCTTATTATTTGAGGTAACTCGATTATTACGCCCATGATTCTCAATTAAAATCTGCCTCGAGGATTCCCCCAAATTAATCACATTATGACTTGCCAAATCTACCTCCATCTCCATAATAGGAGTTGCCTTATGCAAATTAATTTCCTTTGACATAGCACTGTCCTCATCTAAATTCGCCACTTCATGGGAAAGGGCATCCCTGTCCATAGACAAATTGTCCATATCCTTGCAATTCATAGCTGCTACTGATTCACGTCTTTTAACCAAATCGGTCATTTCCATATCTTCATCACTTTCCAAAACATTAAATCTTGACCCACTTGCCTTAGTTTGCTTAGCACCAATCGGCTGACCCTTGCTTTGAGCATGACTGTGGTTCACCTTTTCAACATAGGCTGTCTTCGAATTAGGCTTAAGGTCTTTAGTTTTCGAACCCTCTCCTTGCTGTTTATTCGATTGCGCAACTGGTTTAGCTTTGCTAGCCTGTTTTCTCGAGCTCCTCTGTACCAGCATCCATGATCCAAATTGATCATGTTCCTCAGGCCTCCCTCTTGAAGTTGACTCACGCACTTCAACAGTCTTCTTCTTCAAAATTTTGTTTCCATTGTCATCTTGAATCACCTCCATATCGCAACCAGCATCTTTATGTCCTAATTTGCCACAAGTGAAACAAATTTGTTTCAATCCCTCGTATTGGATCCTCCACACTCTACCATTTAGTCTGAACTTAGACATCAGAGGCTTAGACAAATCCACTTCAATGCTTAATCGCACAAATTGCCCTCTACTCATTGACTTAGTGTTTCTGTCGATACTTATTACTCTGCCAATTCGAGAGCCTAATCTATGCAGGATTTCCCTATCAAAGTACTCTACTGATAGATTCGGAATTCTCACCCAAGTAGTGAGAAATCTAATTGGAGTTTCATCTGCAATAAAATTGGAAACCCATTTTCGAATAGTTAGATAACTATCGCCAATAATCCAAGGACCTTGTGTCAACACAAAATGGTAATCGTCCATGCTAGTGAATCGAACAATATAGTAATCGAACCCAACATCCGTCAGAGTTATATCACCCTTTATACTCCATTTGATTAAGACTTCATATCCCATCTTCTTATCAAATAATTTGATAATTAGGGCATTCTGCCAGGGTCTTCGAATCCTTTGCTTTTCCTCTTTGGTTAAGAGGATATTAGGGCACATTTCATCATCGGAATCGCAATCCAAAGCCTCATCGTCCTCTGTTTCCCACCCTTCCTTTGATTGGGAATTAACGCCTCCAGAAACTCTGATTCCAGCATTATTCCGACTGACTCTGCTATACGACCCCATCTGCGGAGTTTGCAGTTTCTCCAATGGAGAATCAACCACAGCAGTAGCCATTTCCACATCTTCAAGCACCTCCTCATTGCCACCAGATCCCACCGGGGATTGCTCTGGGGTTCGTTTGACCTTTTTATTCGATCTACGCATAAGATCTTTTTCCTCCGTCGAGAGGTCTTTCGCTCTCCTTTCGCTCTCCATTAATTAATGAAATAAGGCACTATCACACGCATATATGCTATTGACCATTAGTACAAGTCCTTTAATAGTAAATGAATTACATTTGTTTTTATTTTTATTTTTCCTACGGGTTTAATAATTTGATTAAATTTATAATCCGTGCATAATTTATAATATTTTTAAATAGGTAGTTTCTTGCAAATTCTGGACTATAACAGGTAGATAATTTTTCACAAAATTTCCTTAATTATTTTCTTCTAAACTTGGTGAAATCCATATATTTTTTCTTTTTTTTAAGGGGAACCATACGGTGAAATCATTAATCAATGGACAAAGTGTCCGACAGTACATATGGAGCAACTCTCGGGGGACAATAATTCACCCAAACTTGCTCTACACCGAAAGGCCTTAATTTAGCTAAATGATGAGCAACATTATTGCCATCTCTCTTAACATGAGCCCAAGCAAAAGAAGAAAAATCATTACATAAAAATAAAATATCCTCTAGAATTCCATCAAGATCGGAGAAGTAAATCGCACCCTTGGAAAACTATATAACAATCAGTGCAAGTATAACAATCAAAATACGGAGTATAACAAACACAACTTTGCAAGTAGAGAGGATAGCCTCAAAGCAAAACTAAATAAAAACATCATAAGCATCAAAGTTTGTGTGCAGGCCTAAATGAAATTGTTTTAGTGCTCTTCCCCTTCTATCTGGGATTTCTCCTTTTGCTCGAAATTTTTAAGTATCCCCTTGTATCAAGGGATAGCATAAAGACTAGCTAGAACACCTGTCCTTGTTATCATTTAATTTCGTTTATCAACAAGAAAATAAGGACCATCGAGGTTGGAGACTTGGAGCCATAGAGGTGACAAGAAAGCAACAAACAGAAATATTATTTAGATAATTGTATTGAGGAAATAATACAATTAATCATGATCACACGCATAGGAAACATGAACGTGCAGGGAAGTTTTATTTAGTTATACATTATTATTATTTATCCTAGCGCAGCTAGCTTGCTAGTTATCAAGACTTACTGCTACTGCACTAGCATGCATTATATTAGTTGGACTCTGATCAGCCCCAAAGGACCTTGACTTCGATAGAGCCATGCTTTCCGGTGATGGGTTTCTTCTCACTAACACCGGCTTCTTTGACTAGAAACACAACTTTACCGTTTGCAATTTCATCGTCAGCAGAAAGACTATCATAGTCCATCAAGTTTGCTTCGATCTCCATTTCCTTGGCGGCTCCAGGCACATTCACAGCCGACTGGCTTAAGGGAATGAATTTCCCTGGCCTTACTTCAATGCGTTGACTTTGAAGCTTATTAAAGAGTGAAAATTGGCTACCGATTCCAAAGCGACCGGTTATATTTCCATAAACTTGTGCAGGATCTTCTCCATCGCCGTTTTCGAGCGTAACACTCAATGTAGCTTCAACATTATTGCTGGCCTTTTCAGTATATTAATCTCCTACATACCAACCACAAATTATTATACAATTTTAATTGCAATTGACCTCATAAACAGGGTGCTGGGGGTTTTCGAACCCACAACCATTGTAAAGATATTCCAAGCAACTACCACTGGGTCGCAGGAGAAAGCAATATATATTGTTGTGCATTGTAATCTATATAACCATTAACCAATATTAGTTTTCTAATTAAACTGGTCAGATTTTTCCACTAAACTCATACTGGAACCGCTATGGCATTAGTGCCAAATATTACCTCTGTTACAGGTTATGTGCAACGATTTGACATAAAGTAGAGATGGAAAATGTCTAATCGTTAAACAGAACCTGTAACAAAGGTAGTATTATTTAAGGTGCTAATCAAATCTTGGTTGAGTTGAATTGTTATGACTTATGAGTAAAGGTCTGTGACTCTGTGTACAATATGTCATTGTTTCAAATCACAGACCTCTATTATTTGTATCTTGTATTGCATTTGTAATCCATTCAAACCCAAAAATATTAATACTAAGCTAGTTAAGAAGATCAATGAATTGAGCAGCAAGCTAATTAATTAAAGAGATCGATAGCCACTTACCTTAATTAAGTATAACCTTCTTCTGTATGTAACTTGTAAACAATAATGCCATGCTTGCCCACCTTTATATAGTGGGAGAAGATGTAATGGAGGCAATATTCAATTAATTCATTGATTATGTGATTTTTTTTTTCTTTTTTTTTTTTGGGTTCAACTAGATTTGTCATAAATAGCCCATTAGAGTTACTCCCTTTGTGTTTTTTAAGTGTTACAGTTTGACCGTTATATAGTTTTTGGCAATTTAATTGACTTAAATAAAATAAGAGGTAAGTGGGGTAGTTAAAGTATTAAAAAATTGTAAAAGAAAGATAACGAGGTTAATAGTTTATTGAAAAGTAATGAATGTGAGAGAAAAGATATAATAAAAAAAAAGTACTAATGTGTTTGGGCATGAGAGAAGAAAGATAAAATATTTTAATGTAGTTTTTTGCCAAAAATAAAAAAGTGTAACACTTATTTAAACATGACCGGATTTGGTAAGTGTTACACACTAACACTTATTAAAACACGGAGGGAGTATCATATGTTAGGTCTATCAGACTGCTCATACTTAGGTCTATTACAATCATTGAAGGGATTTGTTGTTGGGTTCCATACAATATCACTTTTTCCCGGTACCAGACCGGCTTGGTGCCATGAGATAAGGTTGTTAGATTGCTTCTCTAGGGAGACATTACTTTCAGTGTATAAATAATATTAAGAGCATTGCCACTAATGGACATTTTTTTGGTTGTCCAATCTCTCTCTAACCACTTTCTCACTCCTCCTCCCCATGGGCATTTTCTTGGTCATTTTTTTTCTACACCAATGGTCAAAAATTATAATCCCCACCATTCTCTCTCCTATTTTTAACCCTATACCCCACCAATATTTATCTCTCCTACACATCATTAAATTTGTAATTTAGTATTTCTTAATTTTATTATTAACAAAATTTTGTATTGATTAAATTATTTAATTATTTTTATTATTAATTTATGCAAAATGTATTTTTTAATAAAATAATAATATTTATTCTTTAAGTAATACTTCTTCGATCTGTAAAAAAAAAATATAATATAAATAAATAAATAAATAAATCATTTTAACTAAATTTTTTTATTGATTAAATTATGTATGAGTACAATATTAATTATTTTTATAATTATTTTATGCGAAATTTCATTTTTCATTAGTACAACATTAACGATTACAACATTGGAACATAATGATCGTACACCTATCATACAAACCAAATAAATTAACGATTACAAAACTATTTATTCATTTGTACGACCGTATTTTTGCCAAATATGCTCAACTAAATCATCTTTCAAAGAAAAATGGGTTTGGCTATCACGCAGGGTAATTCTTCTTTGAATATACCCGTCAAAATCAACGTTTGGTGGTCGGCCAACGTCAAATTCGAAAGGCTCGTTGTTATTCAATGTGGCACTTGTACTCGGACCGGACCTTGCTCTATGAAGCTGAGGGCGATCTTCTTCATAATACCTTCTCAAAACTTCGGCACGAGTGTAATTGTGTCGTTCATCCTCGACAATCATGTTGTGCATAATGATACAAGCTTTCATTATGTCGCTCAAAATGTCTTCGTCGAAAGCAAGTGAGGGTTGTCGTAATATGGCAAACCTAGCCTGTAGAACTCCAAACGCACGTTCAACGTCTTTCCGAGCTGCAGCTTGTTTATCTGCAAATAACTTGTCCTTCTGGAGTTGAGGATATGTGATACCTTGTATAAATGTTACCCAGTTCGGATATATACCATCTGTTAAGTAGTATCCCATGTTGTACTCATGGCCGTTTACCATAAAACTAATTGGTGGTGCCCGACCTTTCAAAACATCGTCAAACACTGGAGAGCGGTATAGGACGTTAAGATCATTACAAGAGCCGGGTATTCCAAAAAATGCATGCCAAATCCATAAATCTTGATCCGCAACAGCTTCGAGGATAAGGGTTGCGTTCTTGCTACGACCTGCGTATTGTGCTTTCCAAGCCATAGGACAGTTTTCCACTCCCAGTGCATGCAGTCGATGCTACCAATCATGCCCGGGAATCCACGCATTTCATTTTGGTGAAGGATTCTCCTTAAATCTTCATCTGTTGGACTTCTTAAGTACTCGGCCTCAAAATGCTTGATCACCCCTTGAGTAAAATGTTGCATTGATTTTCTAGATGTTGTTTGACCCATGCGTATGTATTCATCTATGGCATCCGGAGCAACACCGTACGCTAACATCCTTATTGCAGCGGTGCATTTCTGCAGAGGTGATAAGCCAAGCCTACCAGCTGCATTCCTACGCTGCTGGAAGAACGGATCGCCCTCAACCACTTTATTCATAATCCGACAGAATAAAGGTTTGTGCATTCGAAATCGACGACGAAACTGATTTTCGGAATACACAGAATTTATTGCGAAGTAATCATTGTACAATTGCAAATGCCCTTTCTCCCTTTCTCTATCTCCCCTACGCTGCGGGACAGTTTCATCTTCATTTACAATTTCGATCTCGGATGGAGGTGGTTGAGGAAGCATTATGTTAGGTAAGTGATTTGTGACAAATTCGTCAACTAGATTATCAAATTCCGCATATTGATCTGAATCAGAAGAATTTGAGCTTGAGGTTGAGCTTATGGAAAACATTTTCTGTGTTTGGTTTTTGAATGTTTTGGTGTTGTGGATCAATTTATGGATTTCACACCTTTAAATAGGAAAGCTTTTCAGTGCATGTCCTTCAACTGAGTGTGAAAAGACTACTCAATGTATAGTAAAAACAAAATACATGACTACTCAATTCTTAATAATCAATACCAATGCTTGTCATACGGTTCAAGTTATGTATGAAATGACTACTCAATGCTTGTATAAAACAAAAACTACAATTGGACTTGACTACTTTTTGGGATTTGACAGTTCAATGGTTGATAAAACCAACTACTTGACTCATAATTGTATAAGACAAAATCTACACACACTAGCTAGTACTTGACTCATAATTGAACAAAATATATGAAAATGTAATATAAATTGATTAATTTTTGGATAAAATTAATAATAAAAATTAATTCATTGCAACATAATAAACAAAATACTTGAAATCATAATGCATAATAAACTACTCTACTTTCCACCATACACTTCTTGAATTAGTTCCTCCTTCCACGCTTCTTCAGCTGGTGTAAGTGGCGTCGTTTTTGACATAATGGCTTGCAACATATCAAATTTCATCTTCTTCTCTTGTAATTCGACCTGTTTGTTTTTCCTCTTTTCCTTTTCCCTTTCAAGGTCCAACATTTGTTGCCGTAAATTTGCCTCAAAGCTTCTAACTTCAGTACAAGCCTGTATCTGTTCACCAATACTTAAAATTGCACTATCATGAGCAATAGCTTTTCCCTTACGCTTAGCCTTTGCTTTTTTTACCCCGTCGGGTCTGGGTATACCTCCTGATGAAAACCCACCAACGGGAACATCTCCTTCAGCTTCACTGTCAGTTCTCGATCTCTTTCCACTTCCACTGCTATCCTCGGTGTCCCCTTCCGAACGCAGTTGACAATCCTGTCGTTCCTTTAGTGACAATGCCCATCTGAGTTTCGGCCTCCACTTTGGGTCATTTACTGAAATGAGCTGAACTGAAATGAACTGATTGAAGCTGAGCTGAAATGAATAAAGCTGAACTGAACTGAAATGAGCTGAAATGAATATTTTATGAGAGAAGGAAATTATGAGTTGAATTGAATTGAACTAAACTGATCGGATCGGAGCTGAACTGCACTGATTGGAGCTGAATTGAACTGAACTGAACTGAAATTAATTAAATATGAACAGGCCCTAAATCTACCTCTAACAACTTATTTTTTAGGAGAATCTTTTCACCAATTGTTGATGGATGTCATGTTTGGCTGAGCAGACAACTATATATAATGAAACATGGATTATATTAATTGCTAGCTAAACATAGCTCAAATCATCATGCATTTAAATTTCTAATTTTAGACAAATTGAAATATTATACTTCGTATTTCATAGCTAGCTCAAATCATCCTGCATTTAAATTGCTAATTCTAGACAAATTGAAATATTATACTTCGTATTTCATAGCTAGCTCGCTCAAATCATCATGCATTTAAATTGCTAATTCTAGTACATATTGAAATATTATACTTCGTATTTCATAGCTTAAATCATCATGCATTTAAATTGCTAATTCTAGTACAAATTGAAAAATTATATTTCATAGTTTATTACGCTAGTTTCTAAGTCTCTTCCTCCTAATTACTCATCCATCATCTCAAAAGCCACCGCATGCTTATATAATGCAACTCTACATATAAACTATGAAATGTCAAATGAATTAGTATTATTAATCACTTCCATTCTGATCTTAGACACCACATTTTTCGACTATTTCTTCTAAATTCTACTGATCTGATGTTTATTAACAACTCATTCAAAATATTGTTTAGTTCAATATGTTTATTAATAACAATATTTCTTCTAACGTTTATTAGTTTATTTATTAAAAATATTGTTTATTAACAATATGTTTTTTAAAAATATTTCTTCTAACACTTGTTAGTTTATTAATACTCCGTAATATTGTTTGTTAACAATAATATGTTTCTTAACAATATTTCTTCTAACATCATTTCCATTTAATTGGTCTGATGTTTAGTCCAATATTGTCATGGAATACCTACCAGCTACCACCGTACCATTTGTAAATTAATAAAACAAATTACTGCGTAGTTTAATTTCCATTTTATAGCATCATTAGATTCCTAAGGATTTTTTTGGCAATTATTGAAATACGTGGTAGAAAAAAGGATTTTTTGGCAATTACCACCTACGATTGTGGTTATTTTAGTAATTACCATCTATAATTTATTTTTTTTTCTTTTTGAATTTTACCACCAACAATTTTTTAAAACATCAAAACTTCCCACCTACTTGGGTCTAAATTGAAGTGTAATGTCATGTGAGGCCCACGAACTACCATCTTACCTTATTTCCCTCATTTTATTTCTTTTTCTCTCAATTTCTCTCATTCTCTTTTGTTGCATTCCTCCCAAAATCGAGGAAAACATTCAAATTAAATTACATATTCGTGTTAACTATATCACGAATTGAAGTTTTTCTCCAATTTTAAGAGGAGTACAATACTTAGAATGAGTAATTGAGTGAGAAAGAAAGAAATCGAGTGGGCCCCACATGACGTCATATTTGAATTGAGAGCAAGTAGGTGAAATTTTTTGATGTTTTAAAAAATAGTTGGTGGAAAAATTCCAAAAAAAAAATGTTAGATAATATGTTAATATTATTTTGTTAATATTCTGTAAAGATATATCTTGTGTAATTTAGGTCATCTCATGATTAGGTTGTAAATCCTATATATATTGAATTAATGAGAATGCCTCCGGTAAGGAGAATTACACTATTCTACATGGTATCAGATTCCTATTAGGGTTTTTCCTTTCTTTATTCTTTTAAAACCCTAACGATCCTAGCCCGCTTAGCCACATCATAGCGCGTCCGACCTTTTTCCGCTTCAGATAATCTGTTAATATTATCTTGTTAATATTCTGTAAAGATATATCTTGTGTAATTTAGGTTATCTCATGATTTGGTAGGTGATAATTTTCAAATTATCCTAGTAAAAATTAGAAGAAATAGTATGAAATTGTGGCGTCTAAGCTCGGATTCTCAAAATGAAAGTGACTAATAATACTAATTCATTTGACATTTCATAGTTTATATGTAGAGTTGCATTACATAAGCACGCGGTTGCTTTTGAGATGATGGATGAGTAATTAGGAGGAAGAAACGTAGAAACTAGGTAGCAAGTTAGCAACCTAAGAAATATAATATTCTTTTTTTGAACGAAAGAAATATAATTTTCAATTTGTATTATAATTAGCAATTTAAATGAACTAGACATGGTTATTGGACAACGGGTAGTTGCCCAAAGGTTCTTATGGAAATGGTCTATATTGGGTAGGAATCGTAGGATCTATAATTTAATTTCGGGCCAAAATATTTGCTCAATCTAATATATATATATATATATATATATATATATATATATATATATATAAAGGGGAGTTTTTTTCCGAGTTTTTAGATAGCAACATAGGATCTATTTTTTTTAGTGTGCCATGTAGGATTATAAATTTTAATAGTAGCCAATTAAATAAGAAATTATTAAAATCTTTTATAATTAAATAATTCAAATGCCATGTAAGCAAAATTGACGAATATCATTTTTAAATTTAAATTAATTAAATATAAAAATTCTCTTTTGATATAGGAATTTTATCTAAATATATAACCAATTTTAGCATATTAATTAAAAAAATTTGTTTTAAAAATTCAAACAAACCGTGTACGGGCTTCGTCTAGTTTCTTAGGAAAAGAAAATAAATAATGTAAAATAAATAATGTAGATATTTCACGGTACATTCATGTACATGCAATGTTGGCTTTTCCATATATTGGTTTTGCTTGATCGTTTGTTGGCTTATCCATTATCGATTCCCAATTGAGTTGCGATCTATATTGGCGTAACTCGACCTTCCCATGGCCCAATAAAATATGACCGTCGTTTGCCTCGTCTCTTAACGACATTTACAAATTTTTCTATGGACCCTGGTCCATCTAGAATAGTTGGACCACTACTAAACGCTAGCTTCTCTAAATTAAATGCATCTTCATGTTCTTCTCCTCTTCTCGCCATCTTAACTTTTTTTTTTCCTTCTTTACAGGATCTTTCTTTCCCTTTTTATTCTGATTCTTTTTATTTCTTTTTCGATTATAATTCTTCTTTTTTCAAATTCTTTTTTTCTCTCTCCTCTCTTCTTTGATTTTTTTTTTTTGGAAAAATTGCCATCATTAATCCCAACTTGCCTCGTCCGCCAATAATAATCCCTACTTTCGATTATTCACCATCATTGCCAACTTTGTAAAGGAGTAATTTCTATTGCACCCATATGACTTGCAACCGGTTAATCATGTAAACATATGTGAATTAGATTTTTTTTGAACACGTGTCAATATGTAATTGGTTGAAAAAAAAAGAAAATAGGAAAAATAAAAATTTTAAAAAAATAAAAGTAAATTTACTAAAACTAACCCAGCACCTGCCCCACCACTACGTGAAAAAATGAAATTGGCACCGGTTCAAACCCGGCCTAAGGCATCGGTTTGAACCGGTGTCAATGTGGGGGGTGCCAATAAGTGGGTTAAAAAGGCACCGGTTCAAACCGGTGCCAAAAATTGGAATTGGCACCGGTTAACCGGTGCCAAAAATGGCCAAAAAAAATTATTTTGTTTTTTTTGGCACCGGTTAACCAGTGCCAAAAGTGCCAAAAAATATATAATATTTTTTTTTTGTTTTTTCCACTTAAAAATTAAATAGACTAAAATACATAAAAACATCATAACATAACATAAAGCGAATATCGATTAAAACAACATCAATATCATCAAAAATTTGCAATACATAATAAAAAAAAAATTACAACATATATATACTTCGATTACAACATATAAATACAAAAAAAAATTACAATATAAATTTTAAAAAAAATTACAATATAAATAAAAAAAACAAAAACAAAAATCCCATTCATTCTTGTATCTTGCTTCTTCGATTTCAGATCTAAATAACATACCTGCACCAATTAAAAAAAATCCATTAATATAATTAAGCTTTGAACAAAAAACCCAGAATTTAATCCCAAAAATTGAAAAAAAATTCAAACCTAGAAAAAATTGAAATAGAAAAAACACAGAAAAAAAAACTTGAAATCGAAAAAAAATTCAAAATCTAAAAACAAAACTCAGAAAACAACCCCAAAAACGCATGCATGAACCCAAAAAAACGATTATTTTAATCGAAAATTAACCAAGAAAAATTGAAATGCTAGCTATAACCCAGAACTCGATTAATTAACCAACAAGAATCGAAAATTAACCAAGAACTTGATTAATTAGCCCAAAAAACGATTATTTTAATCGAAAATTAACCCAAGAAAAATTGAAATAAAATCCGAAAATAGATTTAAATCGATTAATGAAACCCAGATCAATTGAATTAAAATCCAAAAATCGATTTAAATCGATTAATTAAACCCAGAAAAATCCAATTAAACCCAAAACTCGATTAATTAAACCCAGAAATCTCAAAATAAAGAAAAATAAAAAAAAAAACCAAAAAACACATGCATGTACCTAGAATCGGTGTTCTTGGTGGTCTTGGGTGTTGGTCTTGGTGGTGGTCTTCGCCTCTTCGGTGGTGGCCTTTGGTGGTGGAAACGAGTGAGAAGGGGAGGATAATCTGGGAAGAACGAAAGAGAAAGAGAAAGAGAGAGATTAGGAGATGAGATCGAAGGAAACTGATGGCCAAGAAGGAGAAAGAAGGCGAACAGAGAAGAGAGATAGAAGGAGGAGAGAGAAAGAGAAGGAGGAGAGAGAAAGAGAGGAGGAGCGGCTGAGGAAGTGAGGGAGAGTTAGGGTTTTATTTGGGTTTATATGGGGCAGGTTTTTTTTTAATTATATAGAAGAACCGGTTTAGTGGCACCGGTTCAAACCGGTGTCCTTTGTATTTTTGGCACCAGTTTGAGCTGAACCGGTGCCATTGCTCTTGGTCTGAAATTCCGCCCATTTTTAGGCAGTTTTTTGGCACCGGTTTGGCCTTACTGGTGCCTTTTGGGGGTTGCCTTTTTGTATTTTTCTACTAGTGCACCTCCACCACCACACCACCACCACCGACGTCCGACGCACACCTTCCCCACATGCAGCCCAGTGTAACCAACCACCACACGCACTCCATTCCTAGCCCACCACCACCGGAAAACCCATCACAACCCTAAACGGTCGTTTCCCCACCAAAAAAATCCCCTCCTCAAAATCGACCACCAAAATTGGCCATAAATGGCCGAAATCGGTCGATGTTGGGGCTGAATGGTTGATTTCAAGCCTTTATTGGCTACTAGTGGATAATTTCGTCTCCGGTTTGCCAATGGTTTCGAATGTTAGGGTTCGGGGTTAGGATTTGGGGGATTTTGGCTGGTTTGCGAGGTGATCGAAGAGGAAATGGGAGGTGAATGGGGAAGCACCGGCACCGGCGCTCGAGGAGGGGGGGGGGAAGGGGTTGGGGTGGTCATGGTGATAAGGAGGTGGGCAGGGAGGACGCGATACGAAGGTGGGGGAAGGGGAGGTACTGCTGCCGACATTTGGTTGCTAGTGGCCAAGTGGAGAACCATAGAAAGCAGAGAGGGAAGGGGGGAGAAGAGAAAAAGGTGTTTTTTTTTTTTTAATTTAATTTTATTAAATTTTATTTTTTTTTAAACTTTATTTATTTATTTTTATTTTTATTTTTATTTTTTAAGCGAATCATACGTTGACACGTGTCTAGGTAACCTGCTACATCAAGTTAGATGACCGGTTGAGTGTAGGGATGGCAGTGGATCTGGACCCGACCCGGATCCGTGGATCCAGGGATCTGGGTCCTCAAATTTTGGACCCGACGGATCTGGGTCGAATCCGGGTCCAGCTGGGAAAAACGGATCTGGGTCCGGGTCTAACTACCAGACCCGGATCCGTAAACCCGTTTTATAAATTTATTTTTTTTAAAAAAATAAAATTCCTAATACAAGACTAACAAGAGTACAACTGTACAAGACTCACAAAGTCACATTTCGGCTCATATTAAAAACTGAAATCAACCCACATAAAAAAAATAACCCTAATTTTCTCTCTCTAGTTTCCTTCTCCAATCTCCAGTTCTCCACCAGCCTACTCTCCACGACTCCATCAGGCGGCGATCTCCGATCAGTTCTGTTAGATCGGCGGCGATCTCCCTTCATTGTTGTAAATCTTGTATTCCCTCCTCTTTTTAGTTTCTTTGTTGTTTACTTGTTTACTTTATATGAGCAAATAAACTAAAGTAGTAGTTCAGATTTGTTTGTGATGAATTTGTACAAGTTTGCATTTCAGTTGATGAAATTCGTGGGTTTATTTGTGTTGTTGATGAAATTAGTGGGTTTATTTGTGAATTGTGATGTTGATGAAATTCGTGGCCTTGTGGAGTTGTGGGTTTATTTGCATTTCGTGGGCTATTTGTGAATGTTTATATGCTGAAATTCTAAAGTAGTACTTTATTTGCATTTCATGAAATTCTAAAGTAGTACTTTATATTCTGAAATTTCGTGGGCTATTTGTGAATGTTTTTGCTGCCAATTTGTGTGTTTTACTTATGCAGCAATTTTGCGTAATTTATGCAATTTTGTGTGTTTATTTGTTTGATTTATTTGTAATCTACTACTGTGAGGTCGATTAGGAACTGCATAGTTACTTATTAGCAATTAGTTTCATGATTAAACCTTTATTACTTCCTAAAATATAAGTTAATAATGATGGAACATAGTACTGTAGTATTTAGAATTCATTTGGTTGCACATTACAATTCTAAGCTACATAATTAGCACGTATTATCAACTCTTGCTTTTTAGTACATTACAATTCTAAGTTAATTTTATTTCTGATTTTTTTTAATAGAATTATTTTATTTTATTTTATTTATGATAGGCTCTTTTGAAGGATCACTTTCATGTTCAACTATAACCGAAGATCGGGAGGATGATAATGATAATGATGTACAAGAGGTGGATATAATTGATATGGTAAGGTTTATAAATTATTATTAATTAATATTAAGACATATGATTGATACGAAATATAATTTAGTTTTTGCCAATTACTAATTCTTTTCTTTGTTTGGTTTGTTTCTTTATTTTAGGATGTTGATGATATTAGTAGTGATGAAGATTAGTCCTTTCGGAATATGGATATTGGATGCTCAAATCGGATACATCATTGTTATTTTTTTTTTGTTTGGTCATTTGTAACATCGTATTTTTTTTTTATGTTTGGATTTTTTTTTCAAAGATAATATGTATAATATGTGTTACATTGTATTTTTAGTTGTATAACTCTAATTTATGCATTGAACTTGATTGAAATGCGTTTTTATTAAATTTGTTTGAAAAAAGTAGGCAAAACGTGCAAGACCCGTTTTGGACCCGGATTCGGATCTGGATCAGGGTCCTCATTTTATGGACCCGACGGATCTGGATCAGGGTCCTCATTTTATGGACCCGACGGATCCGGGGCGGATCTGGATCCAAGGTTGAAAAACGGATCTGGATCCGGGTCCTTCTGGACCTGGTCCAGATCCGACCCATTGCCATCCCTAGTTGAGTGCAATAGAAATTAATAGGGTATAAAGTTGGGAGTGATGGTGAATAATCAAAAGTAGGGATTATTATTGACGGACGAGACAAAGTTGGGATTAATGATGACAATTTTTCCTTTTTTTTCCTTTCAATTTTTCCATTGAGTTGCTGCATTTAACGTGATGGAAATCGTTGAAATATTCGAAGAGATCAATCCAGTTTAGTTATTCTGAATTCATTGTGATCAATATTGATTTATTTTTTGTTTTTGAGATGAATTTGTGGATTTAATCCTTGTTTTAATATTAACTGAATTTCTTGAAGCTAATCCGATCGATTTCAATCCATTATAATCAATTTCAATTCATTATAATCGATTTCAATCTATTTTGATCAATTAATTGATATATTTTTTTATTGTTTTCATTAATTTGATCGATTAATTTATTGATCGTTCTCATTAATTTGTATGAATTTGATAGTTTTCGTTAATTTGTATGAATTTCTATTAATTGATTGTTCCAATATTAGTTCAATTTGCTGAATACATTGCTGAATATTATTATTTGTATATTTGAATGTTATTTTTAATTTCTACTTGCTTATAATAAATCAATTCATAATTAATTTTGAATTGTATGCTCATTATTTCATTGATGAATATGTAGTTTAGCAATTTGTAATGTGAACTCAATATTATGTTTAATTATGTGAACGATTTATGTTGCATATTTGAACATTTTGTATATTATGAACGTTCTTATGTTGATTATGAAAATATTTGTTATAATAAGTAATTTTATAATTCTGTTAATAAATAAGCAGTTTATTATATATTATGAACATTATGACATTTAATATGAACATATTGTTTATAATTATGAACATATGAACATATTGTTTATAATTATGAACATTGTTAACATTTGTTGTATTTTATTATATTTCAGCCAGTACATATTCAATGGTTTTTGTTGAAGCCAAACAGTCTGAGTTATACTTTAAGCAAGTTACATGTGATTCTGAAGCATATGATTTTTACAATTATTATACTTTTAAGTTTGGCTTTAGTATAAGGAAGGCAAAAGTAAGAGAAAAGTTTTCCAAACTCCTGTTTGGCAGAGTATACGTATGTAGGAAATATTTGTGTTTCAATGTTGGTTTGAAAGACCATTCTAAGAGGGATGTTAGGAGATTTGAGAAATTGGATGTTGGTACAAATTGTCAAGCTTATGTTGAGTTTATTATTGATGATAAGGGGATGTGGATTGTTACAAAACATTTTATGGAGCATAATCATGCCATGATTCTATTAGATAATCGACTTGGATGCACAAGGAAAGATGTGTATAATGCTTCTATATATATATATATGTATATGTATATGTATATAATTTGATGTTATATATTATGTAGATGTCAGATGTCAATTAGCTAGTTGTTGGTTAAGTTCCCAGGGTAATACCTAAGTATTGGGGTGCCAAAGTCCTTAGATCAAATTTCCTCTATATCAAATGTCATTAAATTCAATCAAATTAAAGGATATTATATATGTAATGTCAAATAAGAGTTTATTTGTTTGACAACTAATGAGATTAAAAATAACAAAATAAATAAAAAAAAAAAAAAAAACTTGTAGGGAATTTTGCAAACATCAACTTTGAGTCCAACTATAGTCATGCATTTAAGCATGGTGGCGTCCAAAGAGAAGGAATCTAGAGATAAAAGAGCACCAACAAGTTTTAGGAACTAATTGTAAACCGTTCACGGGTGTGAAGGTTACAACCCATTCACGATAATAGAGATCACTAACTCCATAAAAGTCCGAAACCATGACTGTATATTCCAGGATGATGGTACAAACCCAACCTAAAAGAGATTGAACTTGCCCGAAATTGGCCTCTAATTAATTCTTATGATATTCATGTGCGCTTTTCGATCAACATACATTCATAAATAAATTATAAACATATTTAATCTACGTTGGTTGATTATTAATGCACAAATAAATCTATTATTGGCGATTATGGCGATCACTTGAATTAAAATCATATAAGGCTAAATCAAATTATTAATAATCTTATTAAGCATGATTTCAAATATAAATTCCCTTTAAACCTGCAGGAAGAACGTAATGAAAAATCAAACAATGTATAGTAATCGACACAACAATTATCATAATCAAATCGTCAAAATATAATTAGCAAGATCCTAGTTGTAGACACCTAAAAATGTCTCCCCAAAACCAAACCTGATGATGAACAACCTTTCACTACCATTATTAATCGGGTTGAGTTAGTTAAAAGAATGATTGTTTGGATGGTTACTTAAAGGATTTTACTTTAATGGATTGACGACAAAGTTTATTGGTATAGGTGAGGAGTTATTAATGATGGAATAATCAATTATTGCATTGAGGTATTAATGAATTGCCTTAAAGATGAGTTATGGACTATAACAACCAGATTGAGGAATTTGAAATTTTGAGAAAAGATGAGCGATTTTTTTTTAAATGTTTAAAACAAAATATTATGAAGTAACCAAGAGTTAATGATTATGATTTAAGGATGTATTACCAGGATTTATGAATGTGTTGGGGAAGTTGTTAATACCTTTGGAGGATACCTTGAGACAAGTTTCTAATCTACGAGCGATAAGAGGGTCAAGATAAGATGTGTTCCTTCTATGCTAAGTACCTGTTATGGGGTAATTTTGTACAATGGTTGACCGATAATGATAGTCAACGATCGATGCTACAAGATCGGGTCAAGATTGTTACGAGTGCTCCCTAGAATCAAGGAGAGACAATGGGTCAACAAGAATCAATCTTCAAGATTGTTACTATGTATCTACACCCTAGAACAAGTCCAAGTTCATTAAAAGACCAAGTAAAGGAATCAACCACTACTCCACCAATTAAGAAAGCGGGTGAGAGAATCAAGGAACCACTATGCAACAGCCACCCAAATATCTCTCCAACCTACTCTTGGAAGTTCTATAAATAGAAGAGTCTTCCTCCCATGAAAGGGGGTCACAACCTACGGATACTAGCCTCCCATGCAACTAAATACTAGCCTAAGTTATACGTTCTCCCCACTACCTACATACTACTCCTGCGAAATATATCCATATACATGAGCTTAGTCCACATATGAATTCCACTAAAACCCACATTACCTTAGTATCATTTGCAGCCTCATTTTCCATATGCCCTCGTAACTATCCTTATTATTTCCTAAACCACTTGTATAATCCACTTACCATCTACTATATTTTATACCCTTCATAATCTCCATACAAACATCTTTTTACCCACAAATGTGTCACATACCTCCTAGCGATATTACGAGATTGATACACTCCATTTACTTTGTATTTATCTACGTTGTATTTTATATGCACCAAACACGCGTTGTACTTGTAATTATTGGCTTTATGCCCGTATTATAGTGGATTGGTAGACTCATTGCCACCCGCGGTTTTTACCCACCTTCATTGGGGTTTTCCGCGTCACCATATCATTTCTCCTCCCTCTCCCTTTATTTTTCTGTCATTTACATTCCGCATTCCATACTCCTTATTTTAATTTAGTTGATTCGTAGCCCGTATCCCACATCAAATCCTACTTGACGAAATTTAGTATAAACAATTTGGCGCCCACCGTGGGGCTACAACTAGATTGAAATATCAACCCTACAAAAGTTCCTTTCCAAACACATTCAAACACATTCCCATCATCAAGATATATCTAATCCCGTAAAGTGACTTTATAAGAACTATTGTTCGTGGTCTCGGCGACGAGAAGTGGTGATCGACGCAAACTTAAATCAATATGATGCAACATAGATTATATCGTCATCAAAAAGTAAATATCACACTTAAAGGGAAGGACGCCGTGGAAACCATTGATTTAAGTCATGGGTCTCATGATGCCATAAAAATTCAGGGTTTGTCATCATTCACAATATTATTTTTTTGTTTAACTAACATTATTTTTAGGCTATGTTGTCGCTAAATAAAACAGTATTAAAGTTTCGACGGAAGTCAATCCCGACGACGACAATCAGTTCCAACGAAAGCCAGTGTCGACGACGACATCAGTCAGCTCCGACGACGAAAGCCAGTTTCGACGATGACATCAGTCAGCTCCGACAATGACAGTCAGTTCCTACGACGACCTCATCTCCGACGACGTCAATCAGTTTCGACGACACCAGTTAGTAACGTCGTCAACAGCCTAATATCATCAGTTAGTGACGACAACATTAAGACAAATATAGCTTTAAACGACGTTGCGAGTAAGCTTTTGCCTAAATGCAAAATTCAGATTTATTACTAAAGACTATTCGATTCTAAAAATAATTTCATTGACTTTTATTTATAACTCATGACATTAGCTTATGTAGCGCTTAGATTTTTATATTTTGTCATGACTAATTTATGTAGTACCAAGCGTATTTTTAGATAAAGTAAGGTTACAGGTGGAGATTTATAACGTTAATTGATTGTGACATCGGAGTATTGTCGTCGACAACAACAAGTTGACGGTAGCATTATATTTTGTGGCTAACTTCATTCCATATTGTATGCATTTTTTCATGAAGTTGCCACAAGGGGGCAAGATCATATGATCTGATTATCAATCTAATGCTTTGATTAAATTTTGTTATTTGATCCCTGATGCTTCGATACATCACACTTTGGTTATTATGATTATTTTTCCTTAGTTTTTGACGCTGTGATCATTATACTTTGATTAACTGTGGATGCTTTGATAATGGTTCATTCTTAATGTAATTATGAATGTTCAACGCTTTATCGAATACATATGGTGGATAATGTTATTTGTTATTATTTCATGAATAATTAACAAACGAGTTGGTATATATGAGAATGCTCTTGTAGATAATTCACCAATCTAGAATGTAACATCGGGGGCTAAACCTGATTTAATCTTCCCGAGTGATCCAACATTGGGGGCTCGATTTAAATGACATCAATTCTTATCAAGGTAACTTTCTATTATTTAAAATGTATGTCGAATTCCATCAATCTTGTCACAAACCGTGGTAGTCACCGACACTATTGAGGTACACCACATTATCGCTTTTAGTTTTTACATTTATATTGTCATGATCATGCTCTTTAATTTGTTGCCTAGCTTAAAGTATTTATTTCTATTTCCATTGATCATATTCATTAACATATTATTACTTTGATTTTCTAATTAGCATTGTCATTGACATGATTCTATCGCCTTAAAGTTTTACTTATTATGTCTATCATCTTTGTTGATGTAGTAATACACATAGTTAATTTATGTTTCGTTATTTGGCTTATTTATTTTTATTAATTGATTATCAGTAATTCTTGTGATGAAACATGTGGTTACATCTTGGTTTATGAATCAACGTCATATGCAATATCTAAATCTTTTTACGCATCGTTTACAATTCATATTTTCAATTTATTTATGACTTAATGCAAAAATTCGACATTAGTGTTTAGAGTGATGACGAACAGGTTACTCGACGCCAAGATTAAGCATAATGATTTCAATATTATGTATGAAAACATCATACACCTCAACGCCATGAAGATGATGACGTAAATAAAGATCATGACGACATGTGTGAATAGGGAACTTCAATGTCATGGCGATGACAACCAAGGGTCACACCAGCAAGTTGTAGCGACATTGACAAAAGATCGGAACATCAGATAATTATGATCAAGGGTCATGATGACACAAAAGTAAACTCTAACCCACTTAAATACATTTGATTTGATCATCTTGTATGTTCTTTATCACTATTTCTTTATGTATCCTACATATCTATGATATATGCTATTCTTAGAAATATGATTATTTTAACAAAATATTTCAAATGCTTACGATAACTCACTAACTAAGTCGCCAAAAGAATATCCATTGCTTTATCCTATATTTTGCAGAATACAACGAACGACGGTGTCAAAGGAAAAAAGTTCATGACCAAAGCTCCAAACAACGGTTACTCACAAAGTCGTCAGTTACATTGACATCCCCAAAAGGGATGAGGAAAACAGCCGCTCAAAAGAACATCGTAGCAAACGAATCCCGGGAAAAATAGACCTTAGCGTCAGACGCCAAACGGCCGGTACCTGAACTACCAGTTTAATCCTCAGTGTTCAGCGTCAGACGCCAGGGCTCAAGGGGTATTGACGCACAATGCAATGATGGCCATACAACGATAGTATAACTTTTTAAAAGTTATTCTTCAAAAGTACACCGAAAGGATTGGTCGTAACGATTGATCATATTGACAAATGAAACACTGCAAAACGAGCAAGTCCTAAAGTACATACAGTGTCTTAAGTCTACGAAGTGTCATAAGCATGTAGAGTATCGTTAGTGTCGATAAAAAATCGTTTTAGAAAAACATTCTTTTATTTATTTGCATGTCTTCAATGTTTTATCTATGAAACATTTATTTTTTGTTCTCTAATTTAAATTGCTTTTGTCATGCATCGGTAACATAGACACATAATGTCCAATGTCGGCAGCTTTAGAACTACGTTAGAGTTTACCCTCCGATACAAAGTCATGCAATGATTATATTTGCTCACAAGTCTTTGTTCTCAACGATGTTACAAAAGTTATCACATACGATAAAGATTTTGTACTTTAAACTTTTAAAGTGCAAGACAAAGCGATCAAATGTTATCTCCGTACAAAGAAAATGTTTGAAATGTTAATGGCCTTGACGCCTGAATTTATTATGACGAAAGCGCCACTTGGTTGTGACACCAAGTGTGAACACTAAATACATTCAACAAACTTAGCGTCGGACATCGCAACAAAGTTTTCCGATTGGCTTTAACGCCATAAAATGAGTTAACACATTCAGAAATCCCTTATTGATTGCATTCAAATTACATATGCGGTCTCGTCGCCAGATACCATGTTGAAAAGAGTTTTTGTCGCCTAAATGGACCGAGTTCGACACCATAGGTCATAACAAAGAGCTAACGTATCATCGTGGTTATTGCTATAATGACAACGATTCAATTGCTCTACCCTCGGATTGAGCGACCCTAAAGCAACATCACTATCACCAACAGGTTTAGTTTAATTTAATGTCTTTCATATTAATGAATTATTATATTATCCTCTAACGACATGTTGATGTAGGATCAAAAGTAAGTATATTTATTGTCTTTCTATAATTATTATTCATATTTAAAGTAATTCTATCATCTAATTGTCCAAGTACTTAATCTATGTTACAACATTCAAGATTTGGCTTTATCGCCAATGTACATAGACATCGTCTCTTTCTTCAATGGTCTTAGCACCCGAATCACCTATTTTGGCCTTGTAGCCAGTTCATTATTTGTTGACAATCTCCGACTAACGTCGTGACCATTATCACAACCAACGTTCAACATCGACAAAGTCCTTCCGACGTCAACGACATCAAAATTCTGTCCGTCGACGATCAGCTTTCGTCCGTCGACAATATTAGCCTCCGTCCGTCGATGACATTGGCTTCCGTCCGTCGACAATACCGTCTTCTGTCCGTCGACGTCCGTCTTCCGTCCGTCGACGTCCACCTTCCGTCCGTTGACAACATCAACTTCCTTCCGTCGACGACCATCTTTCATTCGTCGACGACATATGCTTCTGTCCGTTGACGACCATCTTTCGTCCGTCATCGGCGACACTTGCTTCCAAAGTTGACACTAGCTCTCGACTCGACGAACAACGTCAAACAATATCATCGACATCAACATGGCAGCAATTTCAGGTTACATATTAACAAAGTGCATCATTAGGAAAATACAATGACGAAGGAATCAAGAGTTAGGATACAAGGATAATGACACAAATATCAAAATGAAGATGAAGTCAAAATTAAAGTAAATTTTCCTAGTTTTCGCCATGCTCCAACTAAGAAAATGGGGGCTATTGTTATGGGGTAATTTTGTACATTGGTTGACCGATAATGATAGTCAACGATCGATGCTACAAGACCGGGTCAAGATAGTTACGAATGCTCCCTAGAATCAAGGAGAGACAATGGGTCAACAAGAATCAATCTTCAAGATTGTTACTATGTATCTACACCCTAGAACAAGTCCAAGTTCATTAAAAGACCAAGTAAAGGAATCAACCACTACTCCACCAATTAAGAAAGCGGGTGAGAGAATCAAGGAACCACTATGCAACAGCCACCCAAATATCTCTCCATCCTACTCTTGGAAGTTCTATAAATAGAAGAGTCTTCCTCCCATGAAAGGGGGTCACAACCTACGGATACTAGCCTCCCATGCAACTAAATACTAGCCTAAGTTATACGTTCTCCCCACTACCTACATACTACTCCTGCGAAATATATCCATATACATGAGCTTAGTCCACATATGAATTCCACTAAAACCCACATTACCTTAGTATCATTTGCAGCCTCATTTTCCATATGCCCTCGTAACTATCCTTATTATTTCCTAAACCACTTGTATAATCCACTTACCATCTACTATATTTTATACCCTTCATAATCTCCATACAAACATCTTTTTACCCACAAATGTGTCACATACCTCCTAGCCATATTACGAGATTGATACACTCCATTTACTTTGTATTTATCTACGTTGTATTTTATATGCACCAAACACACGTTGTACTTGTAATTATTGGCTTTATGCCCGTATTATAGTGGATTGGTGGACTCATTGCCACCCGCGGTTTTTACCCACCTTCATTGGGGTTTTCCGCGTCACCATATCATGTCTCCTCCCTCTCCCTTTATTTTTCTGTCATTTACATTCCGCATTCCATACTCCTTATTTTAATTTAGTTGATTCGTAGCCCGTATCCCACATCAAATCCTACTTGACGAAATTTAGCATAAACAGTACCCATGACAGTGTCTTCTATGAAGTTGAATATGTGATTATTGAGTTTTTTTTAATTTTTTTAATTTTTTATTTATTTATGAAAAAGTAAGACTTTTATTGAAATAAGTATTTTATTACAAGTATGCAAAATGTATTTTCAAATACACAGTTTTCAAAATAAAGTTTTGTATTCTTTGTTTTTAAATAGTTGATTAGATTGAAAACTTTCATAGATTTTTAAAAATCTTTTCTTAAGTATTTTGATTTCAATTTATACCTTGTAATTAAATATATAAGAGACTTTTACAGTATTTTCAATGATTTCTCCTAATGTAAGTATTTTAAATTACTTTTCGAATGACTTATAAAAATATTTTTCAAGTTTACTCACTACTTTTATTCGTATTCAAATCATTTTAAAACCTAAACTCTTTGGATGTTTGAAACTTTCTGGTTTTCCTTACTTTGCTTGATGATTGTTGATAAATTGTTAATATAGTTGATTTATTTAGTGAGCTATTGTGCTGGTCGAGTTACGAGGGTGTAACTCCTTTTAAGGGGGGTAGAGGGCGATAGAGTTTCACGCAACTACTTTTTGAGTCATTTTTGAGTGATTTCGAGTCTTACTTGAGTCTGGTTAGAGTCTTGAGTCAAGTTAGGATTGTGCATGAACCAATAATTTCAAAATGATTTTCGTTTCTTTGGGCTAAGTTTCGGGTTGAAACTTATTTTAAGGGGGGTAGACTGTAATACCCGTATTTTCATACGTTTTTCTAATTAATTAATTAAGAATTATTTTATAAAAAGGGTATATTAGTAAATTTATTATTTGGACCTAAAATAAAATTAATTAAAGGTTACAACCCATTCACGATCATAGAGATCACTAACTCCATAAAAGTCCGAAACCATGACTGTATATTCCAGGATGATGGTACAAACCCAACCTAAAAGATATTGAACTTGCCCGAAATCGGCCTCTAGTTAATTCTTATGATATTCATGTGCGCTTTTCGATCAACATACATTCATGCATTAATCCTAAGCATATTTAATCTACGTTGGTTGATTATTAATGCATAAATAAATCTATTATTGGCGAATATATGGCGATCACTTAAATTAAAATCATATAAGGCTAAATCGAATTATTAATAATCTTATTAAGCGAGATTTCAAATATAAATTTCCTTTAAACCTGCAGGAAGGAAGTAATGAAAAATCAAACAATGTATAGTAATTGACACAACAATTATCATAATCAAATCATCAAAATATGATTAGCAAGATCCTAGGTGTAGACACCTAAAAATGTCTCCCTAAAACCAAACCTGATGATGAACAACCTTTCATTGCCATTATTAATTGGGTTGAGTATTTAATCTTTGGAGTGCTTAAATCCATAATCCATTAAATAAATTTCATAAACCAACGCAGTTATTAGCCCATTTCACCAAACTATAACTTATTTTCCTCTTTTTATGTCAACATTATAAAACCGAGCTAAACTGATTTTTTAGCCCTATAGTTTTGATCCAAATATTATTTGGTTGAATAGACTAGGTGTAACACCCCAATAATTCTCCATTTTTCAAACCACTTACTTTAAATAAAATAGTGGAGAACCATTGACATGTTACCGCCACGTGTTAAAACGTTAAGGCTTTATCAAAGTATCGCAACGGAAAATCAAACTTAAGCCTTTAAAATAACATAGTTTAGAAAATCAATAAATCAAAGCTTACAAATTGGAACCTGTAGACACCCATTTGTGTCTCCCCAAAACCAAACCCAGTGATGAGTGCCTTTCACGTTGAATCATAATCGAATGAAATGAAGGTGTGGAAAGGTCTAGTGTTGTGGAAAGTTTTATTTCTTTTCTTTTCTCTTCTCCCTGTTTTTGAAAACTTTATTTTTAAGAAAACAGCCAATCCAGTTTGGTTGGTCCATAATATGGGTCCAATAGTGGTGTAGTTGGATAGGGTTTGCAAAGACCTTTCCAACGATATATTATAAGCCCAATTCCGATGAATATTGAGGAAATTATGGCCAATTTACTAAACTGGGCCCGGTTTGAGCTTTATGTACGGCCCAATGATCTAGGGGAGGGCCTAATATGATTTATCATTCCTAATGCAATTAGGAATGGTTTTAGTCTTCTAGAACATTCTAGAAGGTCTTATCATTCTTAATTCAATTAGGACTCTTCAGAGTTTTAATTAGATCAAATAGCATTTTCGAATGAAATTATATTATTTTATCTTCCAGTACGGTAAAATTATCAGATTTTCGAAAACGCGTTAAAATCCGGTTTGGCGTCCAACCCCAGGCCTTGGCGCCTGGAATCAAGATTAGCGCCAGACGCCAGAATTGGCGCCTGGCGCTAGCCACAGTTCCTGGCGCCAATGAGCCAGGTCTGGCGCCAAGGTGGATTTGTGGTCTTCATACTCTGTTTTGATAAATTATCTTTTTTGGATGATTTTCTCTATAAATATCGTATCAAAAACTCCGTTTTCAATCATCATCTACATCTATCGTTTCACCAATGACCAATTATTTCCAATCACCACTTATCAATTTTCTTCATCTACAATCTACAATCATTAATCGTCAACAATTACTTTATGAATCGTTGATCTTTTAGCATTCTTTCTTTCTTGCTTTTTCATACAAAATTCCGCATTCATTAGATCTAGAAACACCTAGCCATATTCGAAGTTGCCTTCGCCCTAGACGTGAAAGGTTTTAATTTCTGAGGGTTTGGTCCCAAATCTCTTTCAATTATTTAATTTAATTGTTTTGATTATTATTTTCCTTGAAGTTACTAACGTGTGTATTTTGTTATTAGAAAGAGGTACGAGGCATCAAAGTAAGTACTTTATTGATTTATTGATTTTATGATGTAGACATTATGTTTACATTGTTATTATGATTCCTAGTATCATGTCTAGGGTATTTTTAATATTAAATATGATTGCTATGATGCCTTTTATTCTCTTCCTAATATTTATTCATGTTAGTATCATGTTAGGGTTAAAGATTTGATTTTTATCGTTTAGTGACATGCTAGGGTTTGTTATTAATCTTGTTAGTATCATGCCTAGGATCTTGCTATTTTTATTATGCTTTAATATTAACATGAATATGATTATGATTATAATTTTTATAATGATTATGAATATTATTATTTTGATGATTATTTTATTTATGATAATTATTTCAATTATTATTAATATGATGATTATTTTATTTTATGATTATTATCATGATTATTTCAATTATAATTTATTTTTATGATGATGATATTCATTATTATGTTGCTTGATGCTTATTTATTTATTGCTTGATCACACCTCTTTATTGTATGTTAAAGGGAATTGGTACTTGTAATCACGCTTAATAAGATAATTAATAATCTTGTTAGGTTAATTGTGATTATAATTCAAGTGATCGCCAATAATAGTTTATTTGTGCATTAAATTCAACCAACATAGATTAAACAGGTTTAGGGTTAATCCTATTGATTGCATGTTAGTCAGAAAGCGCACATGAATACGAGCAGAATAAAGTAGAGGCCTATTATTAGGGCAGGTTCAATCTCTTTTAGGTTGGATTTGTACCTTCATCCCCGAACCCTTATTTGGTTCATGACCTTATGGAGTTGACGATCTCTTGGATCGTTAAGGGGTGTAACCTTCACCTCGTGAATGGTTTACAAGTTCCTTAAAAACTTGTTGGCGACTCTTTTGCTCTATCTTCTTCCCTTTTGGAAGCCACCGTACTTTAGTGTATGATCACAGTGGGGTTCAAGCTAGTGGGATTTAAAGGCTTGAAACTATTCCCTACAGAACCATATAAGGCCCTTATTTAAAACCAAACCAATATTCAAAATCCCAAAACATAATTAAAATAGCCAAGCATAAATAAGTTTGACACAAAGAACGAATACACTCAATCACACCATCCCTTGACAATGCGATTGTCAAATCTCGAACTTCACATCATCAAGCTAACCTGTGCAATACTGCTCCCCAATAATACAAGTGTAATAAATGGATCATCACAAGGTCATTGAAAGGCGAAGGCCATGACCAAAGAAAACACACACAAAAGCACGCAATCAGCAAAGCTGAGTACATACAAGCTACAACGCACAAAACCTAACATGCTCAACTAATTAAAGTAAATAACATACAATGTGAATTCAATAATCAAGACTCCACACTTAAACAATTCAATTGACTCAACATACTTATGAAATAATTCCAAACACTTGACTCTTTATATATAATTTAATTAATTTAATTTATTTAGTTTGGAGTAAGCAATAGACGAGGTTGTCCAATCCACCAAATCATTTTGGTCCTAAATGACCATTTGAAATAAAAGTTTAGCGCGATGCAAGAATGGGCGCGACTCCATTCTCACAAAGTTAGTCTAGGATCCCATCTAACTTTCATTATAAAATAAAATGTAAATACCAAAAGAAAAGAGGACATGTTGATCAAACAATCTTCGAAAAGCCACGGGCTACCACCGTGTACCCCAACCCATAATTGTCAATACTCTAGAAGTGCACGCTTTCCAGAGTTTTATTGCTCATCCATGTTTCACTTTACGTGATTACAATTTTAATTAATAGCCGACTCAATCAAGAAGACCATACATAACAATCATACATCAATTCATTTTTAATCTTATTTAGGACAATGGTGATCACATCACAAATTGACCTTTAATTCCAATTAAACTTCCAAATTATTCAAAATTGTTGAACATAGTCAACCCACCTAGCCATTTCGGCTTAATCCACCTTTACTCAACATACTAACAAGTTATGATTGAGTAATAAATACATAATAATAACCTTGTGGAATAATTAATAAATTCATTCCACTTAAACCATTCAATTCCAATCCTTTAATAATCCAAATGTGGTTAACAAACCAATCCAATAAAATATGTTTGTATCAACATTCCATACAAACAATTAATCCAATATAATTCCACATACTTGCATCCATAATTCCATACAAGCATAATTAATTCACCAAAACATGCCTCATAAACATAAATACATAAATTAATTAAATATATAACCAAATAATTTCCATCCAAGTGTTCTCTAATCATGAAACTAAGTTCTTTCCTTTTGGTACCTAAACATGATACTACTTGCAACGAAGTAGACATGTACGTATCTCGTATAAACAATCCTTTGCGCCACTTTTAATTAATTAAAGGTCTCCTAGGGAAAAATTACCTCCTAGAAAACAACCAATAATCACAAATTAATACTAACAAAAATTTCCAGCAATTATCTACATTAAAAGTCCTTAAAACTTCCTTTAAAACATGTTTTTATGGTTAATTAATCAATAGAAATTGACTAGGAACAAAAGCCCCAAATTAATTGCTCATTAGAACCCTAAAATCCCAATTTGATTAAATTAAAACCCTAGGTTTTAAAATTATAAAATCTGAAAATTAAATCAACATTATAATCTGAAAATTATAAGTTTAAACTATTAAAAATATGATTTTGATACTAAAAATATAATCTTTATACTACAAAAACAAAACCCAAAACAATTACATATAAAATTATACAAAATAATAAAAATAAAAAGGAGGAAGAAGAAGTAAAGGCCACGTGGGCCAGCTGCTGGGCTGGTGGGCCGCCAGGGTCGCCGGCGGCGGCGGCAGGGGGGCGGCAGCAGCCAGTAGGTGGCGGCAGCAGGGGTAAGTTGTGAGCATGGCTCACGTAGGAAGGAGGATAAAAAAAGAAAAGAAAGAAAAAAAAAAGAAAAAGGAAAAGAAAGGAAAAAAAAGAAAATAAAGGAAAAATAAAATAAAGAAAATAAAGAGGAGGAAAAACAAGACTAACCTTTTGTGTGGGGAAAATTTTGGGGATGTATGGGGTATTTATAGGAGAGAGAGTGGTGTAGGGTTAGTTTTAAGATTGGGCCTCATAAAATTAATGGGCCAATTAGGTAAATGAAATGGGCTAGCTTTGTTTAATATGTATGGCATAAATTGTAGAATGGACAATTAAAAATCCTTTTAGAACAAAATCAATCATCAACCCAAAAATAATTTGGAACTTTAAAACTTAAATCTCGGAAAAACACACATAAATATTATAAATAAAAATAAAAATTCATTTATAATATTTTTTTTAAATACGGGGGATTACAATCTACCCCTCTTAAAAGAAGTTTCGTCCCGAAACTTAGCACGAAATCCCTTAAATTGCAAAACATTTGCATAAAACCTTTTCAAAATTATCAAAATTATGTTGCTGGAATTCCAATTGTGTCACAATATCGACACTAATATCTTATTACCATCCCAATTTACGCACTTCACTAGATGCGTAAACAAATAAAATTGCTATGAAAAGCATGAAAACACCATAAAATAGCATAATATAGGGCAAAAAGCGCGAAATTATACGCATTCTACCCCCCTTAAAGAACAAGAGTTACACCCTCGTAACTCACCTCATTAAATAACTTAGGTTATCTCTTATGTATCTTGGTGCATCTCACAAACTCACTAGTAGGAAAACTAATAAGTAAGTCAATCGAATTTGGTTCAACTAGTCCAACTGGTTTCACTACAACAGAACTAGAAATAAAAGAATATGTGGCTCTAGAATCAAACAAAGCTTTAGCAGAAATAGAATGAATAGAAAAGTTACCAGTGTCAAAAGACCTTTCAGCTTCCGTTTTGCTCATCACAAACAAACGACCTGGAGTGACATTCTTTCCTTGATTCTCGGAATTGTTGTTGCCAACATTTCCGTTCTTTCCATTCCCATTATGGCCATTCAAATTCCCTCCTTGTTTGCTTGTTGAAGTTAACTTGTTCCCATTCCCTTGTTGCTTTAATTTGGAGAAACACTCAAACTCCTTATGGCCCTTCTTGTTACAGAATCTACACACAACCAAGTTCCCATCACAATCCTTTCCGGGATGATCCTTGCCACATCTCTTGCTGTTGTAATGCCTCTCAGCTTCGCCATTAGTTCTAGATAACCCTCCATTGTTCCGAACATTCCTATTCTGAAAATTCTCATTCCTTGGCTTCTTGGAGTTACCTTGGTCACTCGAATTCCCAAAATCCTTACGCTTTTCTCCAACACTTCCACTCTCAGGTGCACTCCTGGCATTCAGACCGTACAAGTGCGCTGCTCTCCCATAAACCTTATCTAGAGTCTTAAATGTCTTTCCAGCCAAGTCCTTCTGCAATTGTTTAGTCAAACCTTGCTCAAATCTTTGAGCCTTCAACTCCTCAGTAGGCACTACCTCAGGAGCAAACCTCGCCAAGTTCATAAACTTTTTATAGTACTCAGTAATCGACATATTGTTCATTTGCAGATTGATGAACTCTTGAGCCTTTTGTTTCCTTAAGAATGGTGGATAGAATTTTTCCCTAAGTTTAGTTCTGAAAACCTCCCAACCAAAATTAGCCTCAGCACGAAGCACATCTCCATTATCCCTCCACCAAATATCTGCCTCTTCCTTCAAATACATGGCAGCTTGATCTACTCTCATATTCTCAGGGCAATTCAAAGCAGCAAAAATCTTATCAAACTCCCTAATCCGATTCTCTAGAAAAGTTGGGTCTCCACCTCCCTCAAAGTATGGTGGCTTGACTTGAGCAAGTTTCTTAAACATCTCACCCGCAGGATCAGGATTATCATTGCGGTTTTGGTTCAAGTTCTCAGCTAGTAGCCTAATAGCAGCAGCTAAAGCATCGTTGTTAGCCATCCTCCTTCTCTACCTATAAATGTAATACACTCTTAGGCCGACATCAACACGAAAGAACTCCACTTGCTTAATAAGTCACATTCTTAATCATCAAATATATATATTAAGGTAGAAAGGTGGGCAAGGCCACACAATCGCCCCTAATAAGTCACTTTTAAAGGAAATGATTATTTAATTTTAATCATTCCTACGCACGCGAAAAATAAAATAAAATAAAATAAAAATAATTCCCTTGATTTAACTCCCACCAAAATCGAAGCATTAAGCAATTAAACAAACACCTAATAACAGGCACATAATTACATGTTTCACATAAACAAATCATTTAAACATTTCACATTGCACAAAGAATCTCATTCCATTCCATATTACATGCTTTAATCCTTAAATATGATACTAAGTGATAACTCAAGTTTGCACCATTACATAAAACATACATAAATTAAATAACTTGCATGATCACTTCATACATGAATAAAAGCATAAAGTAATTAATTACAATGCATACAGAAATAAATAATATATTCTATACGCCCTTCCTAATTCTACCCAAATCTCGCAGATAAATAAAATAAGAACACGAATTAAGAATAAGATAAATAATTAAATTCATTTTATTTCAAAATAACTAAATAATTCAAAATAAATAAAACAATATTTTTTTTAAATGCCGAAATAAATATAATAGAATAGAATAATTTTTGAAAACCTAAGTTAACTTTAAATAAGTTAGTTAAAAAAAATCATTAGATTTAAAACATTAGGCGCCTAAAAACTTTAAATTAAATTTAGTGGTAATTAAATCGAACCTAAGCTCCCAAATACCACTTTGTAACACCCCAATAATTCTCCCTTTTTCAAACCACTTACTTTAAATAAAATAGTGGAGAACCATTGACATGTTACCGCCACGTGTTAAAACGTTAAGGCTTTATCAAAGTATCGCAGCGGAAAATCAAACTTAAGTCTTTAAAATAACATAGTTTAGAAAATAATTAAATCAAAGCTTTCAAATTGGAACCATATAAGGCCCTTATTTAAAACCAAACCAATATTCAAAATCCCAAAACATAATTAAAATAGCCAAGCATAAATAAATTCAACACAAAGAACGAATACACTCAATCACACCATCCCTTGACAATGCGATTGTCAAATCTCGAACTTCACATCATCAAGCTAACCTGTGCAATACTGCTCCCCAATAATACAAGTGTAATAAATGGATCATCACAGGGTCATTGAAAGGCGAAGGCCATGACCAAAGAAAACACACACAAAAGCACGCAGGCAGCAAAGCTGAGTACATACAAGCTACAACGCACAAAACCTAACATGCTCAACTAATTAAAGTAAATAACATACAATGTGAATTCAATAATCAAGACTCCACACTTAAACAATTCAATTGACTCAACATACTTATGAACTAATTCCAAACACTTGACTCTTTATATAATTTAATTAATTTAATTTATTTAGTTTGGAGTAAGCAATAGACGAGGTTGTCCAATCCACCAAATCATTTTGGTCCCAAATGACCATTTGAAATAAAAGTTTAGCGCGATGCAAGAATGGGCGCGACTCCATTCTCACAAAGTTAGTCTAGGATCCCATCTAACTTTCGTTATAAAATAAAATGTAAATACCAAAAGAGAAGATGACATGTTGATCAAACAAGCCTCGAAAAGCCACGGGCTACCACCGTGTACGCCAACCCATAATTGTCAATATTCTAGAAGTGCACGCTTTCCAGAGTTTTATTGCTCATCCATGTTTCACTTTACGTGATTACAATTTTAATTAATAGCCGACTCAATCAAGAAGACCATACATAACAATCATACATCAATTCATTTTTAATCTTATTTTACACCGTGACATGGTAATTTTAAGGTTTAGATTTTTCGCAACGCTTCAGTTCTAGGGTTCTGTAGACACCCATTTGTGTCTCCCCAAAACCAAACCCAGTGATGAGTACCTTTCACGTCGAATCATAATCGAATGAAACGAAAGTGTGGAAAGGTCTAGTGTTGCGGAAAGTTTTATTTTCTTTTCTCTTCTCTCTGTTTTTAAAAACTTATTTTAAGAAAACAGCCAATCCAGTTTGGTTGGTCCATGATATGGGTCCAATAGTAGTTTAGTTGGATGGGGCTTGCAAAGACCTTTCCAACGATATATTATAAGCCCAATTCCGATGAATATTGAGGAAGTTATGGCCAATTTACTAAACTAGGCCCGGTTTGAGCTTTATGTACGGCCCAATGATCTAGGGGAGGGCCTAATATGATTTATCATTCCTAATGCAATTAGGAATGGTTTTAGTCTTCTAGAATCTTCTAGAAGGTTCTTTTCATTCCTAATTCAATTAGCATTGATAAATTGACTTTTGTTGACTTTTCAGAGTTTTAATCAAAATCAAATAGCATTTTCGAGGAAATTATATTATTTTATCCTCCAGTACGGTAAACTTATCTGATTTTCGAAAACGCGTTAAAATTAGGCTTGGCGCCTAACCCCAGGCCTTGGCGCCTGGAACCAGGCCTGGCGCTAGCCATTGGTGCCTGACGCTAGTGTTGGTGCCTGGCGCCAGCTAGCCAGGGTTGGCGCCAGCCCTGTTTTCTGAGCGTCAGACTCTGTTTTGTCTAATTTATCTTTTGGCTGATTTTCTCTATAAATATCGTATTAAAAACTCCGTTTTCATTCACCAATTATCATCATCTACATTCATTCACCAATTGTTTTCATCATCAACAATCATTAATTCTTTAGCATTCTCTAAATCATTCATCTCTCTTAAAACATTCAATTCTTTCTTTCTAAACCTTTGCTTTTTCATACAAAATTCCGCATTCACAAGATATAGTAACACCTAGCCATATTCGAAGTTGCCTTCGCCCTAGACGTGAAAGGTTTTAATTTCTGAGGGTTTGGTCCCAAATCTCTCTTTCAATTATTTGATTTAATTGTTTTGATTTATTATTTTCCTTGAAGTTACTAACGTGTGTATTTTGTTATTAGAAAAAGGTACGAGACATCAAAGTAAGTACTTTAACTGATTTATTGATATTATGATGTAGAAATCATGTTTATATTGTTATTATGATATTCCTAGTATCATGTCTAGGGTATTTTTAATATTTATTATGATTCATGCGATGCTTCCTGTATTCTTTCTAATATTTATGATTGTTAGTAGTATGTTAGGGTTAAAGATTTGATTTTTATTGCTTAGTGACATGCTAGGGTTTGTTATTAATCTTGTTAGTATCATGCCTAGGATCTTGCTATTATTATTATGCTTTAATATTAATATTAACATGATTATGATTATAACTGTTATAATTTATGATGATTATGAATATTATTATTTTTTTAATGATGATTATTATTATCTTGATTATGATTATAATTTTATTGTCATGATATTTATTAATGTTATGTTGCTTGATATTTTTTATTGTTATTCCTTGATCACGCCTTTTATGCATGTTTAAAGGGAATTGGTACTTGTAATCACGCTTAATAAGATAATTAATAATCTTGTTTAGGGTTAATGGGATTATAATTTCAAGTGATCGCCAATAATAGTTTATTTGTGCATTAAATTCAACCAACATAGATTAAACAGGTTTAGGGTAATCCTATTGATTGTATGTTAATCAAAAAGCGCACATGAATACGATCAGGATAAAGTAGAGGCCTATTATTAGGGTAGGTTCAATCTCTTTTAGGTTGGATTTGTACCTTCATCCCCGAACCCTTATTTGGTTCTAGACCTTATGGAGTTGACGATCTCTTGGATCGTTAATGGGTGTAACCTTCACCTCGTGAACGATTTACAAGTTCCTTAAAAACTTGTTGGCGACTCTTTTGCTCTATCTTCTTCCCTTTTGGACGCCACCGTACTTTAGTGTATGATCACAGTGGGGTTCAAGCTAGTGGGATTAAGGCTTGAAATTATTCCCTACAGTTTTTGGCGACTCCACTGGGGAGGATTTCTATTTTAATTCCTGAATTTGTTTCGGCAATGATTTAGAATGAGTGGATGAGACTCGAAAAGTTCTAAGTATTTCATGTGCGTAATTTTGATTAACATTATTGTCATATGCATAAAAAAGATCTCATTGGAAAGACCATCCGTAATGAGTTAAAAACATAGGATTTTACACGTAGGAAATTTGAGAAATATCTTTCACAACTAGGACTGAAATAACACCGCGCGAAACTGGAAAATTTTATCGAGCACAGAAAGCTGCTGAGGCATGTGGGAAGTAGCGTCAGGGGCCAGAGCTTGGCGCCGGCAATTTAATCGTAGCGCTAGACGCCAGTATTGGCGCCAGGCGCTACAGTTAAAAGCTGGCACCAGTCTTTGATTGCTGGCGCCAATTTCCCCCAATACCGAGGCAGAAATATATATGCGTTCTAATTTCGACCGGTTTTTCGTATTGTTTGCTCGATCCTACTTCCTGATTGAATTTTTTCTCACTTTTCTGAAACCCATATGTGTTCTACATATGGACATAACCCTCTGGGAATTCATGCTCCATCTACCTGATTGAACGCTCCGTGCAACAAAGGGTACATCCGAGATGTTGAATTCACCAAACCATGGAAGCGAGTTTTTTCTAAAACTCGCGGTGTCCCATCCACTCGCGCCAACCCTTCACGGTTAGGCTTCCACGCGGTGCATCCGGACAATTAACCATGGACCCTTTTGACTAAACCATATCCCGAACTTTAGAGAACTAGAGCCATGGTTAGGTTGCGAACGCATTGCATCATATTGTGCCTACTTGACTAATTGTGCATCATTTGTTGTGCATATATATTCTATGTTTCTCTTAACCGTTTGTTGACTTGTGTTGAGTCTAAATAAATTAATGACTTAAAGAAATTTGCCTAATTAATTAATTAATTAATTAATTTGAGTCAATACAGTCTAATATTTTAATCGGAATTGACCTAGTACGACTTTAGGCATACCCCAGTTGACTAATAAACACCGAAAACAGTCCCAGACTGAAGCTCCAATATTGGTGCAAGGTCTGAGCTGTAGCGCCACACAATGGAGTGTAGCTCCTGACGACAGCTATGTTGTCTGGCGCCAAGCTCCAATGTGTGACGCCAGTCCTGTCGCTTGACCGACATTTCGGATTATTGGTCGAGTCATCACCTAGAGTCTAATTAATCCGTTTTCTGTTTAATTCGGTTAATTTTGCTTTCAATAATGTTTAATTGAATCAATTGTCGAGTTTAGGCACTAAGTCCCATGGTCTTACACAAGAGTCCAAGCATGTCACTTACACTCAACGCACACACCCATACACATAATTTGACCATGATTAAGTGAGTCTTGTGTGCGCGTTTTTCCGTCATTTTTTTAGGGGGGTAAGTCGGATATTAATCCTCCAATAAAAATAATAATACTTAGTTCCCTAAAAATATGTACATTATTTTTGCCAAAAATATACACCCTTTTCTTTTTCTTTTTCCCTTAAAATAAACCATAAAGTCAAGATGATTCGAGTCAAGTAATTAAAACGCAAAATGGTTTAATTTACAGCGCGTGGTCGAGAAAGGAAGGACGATTAATCAAAGACAACCTCTTCGTACAAGTCCAACTTTTCGACAAACCTATAGCTCGCAAGAGAAAAGCTAGGGTTATAATGGCAACACAAGAAGAAGTCAATGATCTTAAGAACCAGCTGGCTACTGTGACTGAGACACTGAAACTTCTCGCACTTAGGATCGATGACCCCGTGAAGCAACAACAGATGAACCTCATGCAAGAGAGTCTGAGCAAGCTATGTAATGACTACAAATTTCAGGGCATGAGTTCACAAGGGGTCTCGGTGGACAAAGATCTTCTTCCGCAGAAGTTCAACGCCAACGACATCCCAAAATTCAAGGCAACGGATAATCCTTACTTTCATCTAAGAGCTTTCGAAACTATAATGAACATTAAGGGTATCGATAAGAAGGTTTTCCCTTCTCTTTTCTCACTATCTCTTGAAACCGTTTGCCAACAATGGTACTTCTCCCTTGACAAGGAGAAAACCTCTACTTGGGAATCGATAGTAAACGCTTTCATTGATAGGTACAAGTGCAATATCCAAGTTGAAACCGACCATAGACAACTTGAGATGCTAAGACAAAAAGAGAATGAAGGCTTTACTTCTTTCTTTAATAAGTGGAGGGAAACTTCCGCCAAGATGATTGAGGTCCCCACCGAAAAGGAGTCTGTGAGAATGTTTGTCAAGAATCTCCAAGAAAAGTATTCAAAGCACTTAAAATATCAACACAACTTGAATACCTTCAAAGCCGTCTATGATATAGGTATTGAGATCGAAGATGACCTCGCAAAGCAAAAAGCTACTAACAATAGCAACCACGATGGCTGGAAAGGAAAGAAGAGCGACAATCCTTCTCCTTCCGAAAACGCCCACTCTAGTAATAATGTTAGTACCTTTGACCATAATGATGTCTTATCCATGGACAATCAAGGATCTAAAAGGAAACCCAGGCGAGAGTTCACATCCATTGGAATGATCTACGATGCTGCTTTCGATCGTCTCTATGATCGAGGATTAATCAAACCTATTGGCCCTACCGAGGATCCAACACCAGAAAATCGATCTTCGAGATGGAATCCAAATTCCTATTACAAGTACCATCGAGGAAACATTCATACCACTGACGAATGCTACAGGTTTCAAAATCTCATTCAAGACCTCATAGAAGCAAACAAGGTCCCATTGCCTCTAGCTAGCGAGAAGACTGGGTGATGATGAAGCGAATGACACAAGACAAGAGGCGAGCTGCAACGACAAGATTTCATGGCCTCTTTTTCTATTTCTTTTTCATCTTTTCTTTCCCCAATAAGTCTAGAATAGGCACCTTTTCCTTTCCTTAGATTAATTTTGTAGATTCTTTATTTTCTTTTAATAAAATGAGCATTTATTTCCTTGCATATGATCATCACATTGCATTGCAAAAAAAAAAAAAAAAAAAAAAAAATCATGTCGAATTGAGCACAAGGTATACCAATGATTTGAGGAACCCCTTGTAGCCACATCATATCTCCTTTCACCTTTCAAATATACAATCCTTTCTTCATAAACCACTTTGAGCCTCGTCTAACGATAGACCCTTCTTTTTTCAACCTACATCTACCTAACCTTGGGATGGGATGGTGTGTAACTTATGCAATTTTAAAAAAAAAGCTTGAGTAATTCAAAAGATCAAAATAAAAATAAGCAAAAGCAAAAATAATAATAAAAGTGTGCAAAAGGGCAAGTGTTCCAATGTCTTTGATATGAAAATATCTTTGATAAGAACACGTCTCAGATTGCGTTTCTTATCGAGTGCTCGGTACTGTGCCTGAGAAACATGAATGCCAAGTGAGTGATAGACCGCATGATCGAGATTTCCCACACTTATTAAAAATAAAATGAATGCTAAAGCAAAGAGAGCTAAAAAAAAGAGTAGAAACTCAAGCACAAAAGCATAAAGATTCAAAAGCAAGGTTGCACACCTTAGGGGCTTATCGAGGGTCTTGAGCCTTTATCCCCTTCTTCTTCAGCCTTTAGCCTAACCACGTTACAACCCTTAAAAGACCTTTTTGAGGTATACACACTTGTGCGAGGATCGGCTAGAGCTACGTTCGGCCTGATTCCTAACGGATACGTAGGCAACCTCACATCGAGGTGCGGCCGTAATAAAAATGCATTCATATTCACATTCACACACTTACACCATGATCATATCAAGGGATATCCTATGCTCATCCCTATTCATTTAGAGCTAGACTTGGGGGCTTGATCCTTACATCATTAGCTTACCTAGCCTAAAGAGTCACCACAATTTGACTCTTTTCAATATATTTTTCCACACACTTAGCTCTTGTGGCCTAGCTTTAGTGTCACTATCACACACTGCACAAATATATGACCAAATATATACCTTCCCTTGGGAACCCTTTGTCATGGAATCTTAACATTGAAGCATGCCTTGTCATATCAACATCACTCATCAATCATAATCATCATTGCATCGAAGTATGAAGTACTTAGCCTCCGTGCCTAAGTTACCCAAATACTTTCATCATGGAGTCAACAGTTGAGATAGCCTAGGATGGATTAATCCTTGCACCTTGAGAGATAGTATCAATCAAACGACATTTGACTAAGCTCATTCAACATGCATATTCAAACTTCGATTCTTTTTCGCGTCTTTCTTTTTCGGGAGAAAGTTGGTACCCTCCACAAAAATGACGGAAAATTTTTGCTTTTTGCATTTTCGAGTCGCATAATCAACACTATGCACATAAGGGTCATGAGTCACACGTGTCATTTCACTTTGAGTCGAGTCAACCTCGAGTCAATCACAGAGAGTCAAGTTTATACCTTGAGTCGTGTCGAGTTGATGAGTCAAGCAACGCTAAACCTTAGGTCAACCCTGAGATAATTAAAGAGATTGGCAAAGTTCTATAGTCTAAAATAAATACAGGTGCAGCAGAATAGGGAAGACCCTACTCCAATTCCTGGCTCCAGAGATATCTCAGCAGCGACAGAGCTCGAAGCCTCTCCAAAAGGTGATTTCGACCTCATACAACAATTTCGGGTTCCTTGGTACGCCAGTTAGCCCCTATAAGCAATTTGACATGATTGAGTAGTCAATTTGATTACAGTCTAAGTGATCGACCTGACAAAAGATCGTCTCACTTAGCTTAAGCGCCTAAAACACTGGCTCATTACAATCGGTTTAAAAGCAAGCACTAAAACGACAATATTTCCAAATATGGATTGTCGCGCATTCTTATTAAACGACAAAGTTTTCCAAAAATTGGATGGTCATCCCCAACTGACAATATTTCCAAAAATGGATTGTCGTGCATCTTCTTCAACGACAATTTTTCCAAGATTGGATTGTCATCTCTGGCAAAGTTTCCAAGCGTGGATTGTCGTGCTCCTTCTTTGTTTGGCAAGTTTTTCCATGTTCGAATTGTCATACATTCATAGATCGCTGGCAAGTTTTCCGAGATTGGATTGTCATGCACCCAGTTCCCTACGGCAAAATTTCCCAAAGGATTGTTGTAGGACTCTATTCATCATAAATTTCGGCAAAGTTCCTCAACGTGGATTGTCATTCATTTCAGTAAGTGGCAAATTTTCCCGAAGTGGATTGTCGATCGACTCTTTTTTGCAAATGTTCCAAGATGCGGATTGTCAATAGTGGCAATATTTTCCCAAAAGGATTGTCGCATAGCGTTGGCAAATTTCCAAGGTGGATTGCTTTCAAGAGTTATATTCCAAGATGTGGATTGTCGATCGTAGCAAAGTTCTTATGAAAGATTGTTACGAAGCATTGGAAACTTTTCCCAAAATTGGATTTTGGCAAATTTTCTGAGATACGGATTGTCGCTTCATCGTGGAAACATTTCCAAGGATGGATTGTTACGTGGAATTGACAAGTTTCCCTAAATCGGATTGTCATACATCATACAAGAGTTATGTTGGCAACTATTCCCAAAGAAAAGAGGATTGTCATCACAGCAGAAGCACCGACATACTGGTTCACAAGCAGCAAAGCGCCGATGTACTGGCATAGCAGCATTAAACGAGCAGTGATCTTTTCGAAGACTATCACAGCGGAAATTGGAACATATCCAAAAGAAGCTCTTTGTTCAGAGACGAGTGAACATCGAAACAGCAAAGTGGCGTTCCCTGGATTATGGAGAGTTGTCACAAACAACTGAGGATTGTTTCAAGAGAAGCAATCTTCGATAGTATTCCCTTGGACGTGGAATATTATCAATGCGGATGAGGATTGTTTCAAGAGAAGCAATCTTCGATGGTATTCCCTTGGACGTGGAATATTATCAAAGCGGAGGAGGATCGTTTCAGGCGAAGCAATCTTCTAATTTGGAAGCAGTTACAGGCGTAGCGGTTTTCAAGCGGGATGGCATTCTCTAGCTTGCAAGAGGTCATCAAAACAGCAAATTGGTTACTTTCAGAGACGTGTGCTCGACGGTGTAAGATACGCGTTTCTTAACAGAATAAAGTAGAGGCCTATTATTAGGGCAGGTTCAATCTCTTTTAGGTTGGATTTGTACCTTCATCCCCGAACCCTTATTTGGTTCTAGACCTTATGGAGTTGACGATCTCTTGGATCGTTAAGGGGTGTAACCTTCACCTCGTGAACGGTTTACAAGTTCCTTAAAAACTTGTTGGCGACTCTTTTGCTATATCTTCTTCCCTTTTGGACGCCACCGTACTTTAGTGTATGATCACAGTGGGGTTCAAGCTAGTGGGATTAAGGCTTGAAATTATTCCCTACAGGTTCCGTGCTTCATCCCTTAAATTTTCTCTGTAAATACGACACCAAACAATTATCTTTTTCTCTTATGCTTTAGCATATATACTAGCCTTCCCTATTCTCTCATCATATATCCCTTAAGCACTCCAAGGAGTCCATACAACACATGAAGTTCCATACTTAAACTAAGGAGGGGATCGGAAGATATGTAGAACCGACTAAGGATTTGGACCAAATCAACTCTACTTTAATCTTATTTAATTGTTTCAATTTGATTTATATTTGGAAAATTTGGTAAAAAATAAAACCACCTTTAAGCGGACTGCCAAGAATAACACCACCTTTTGATTATTCCATAATAACACCACCTTTTATGTACTTTTTCCCTGAATGGTACGGATTAATGGGCAACCGGTTTTTGCAGGTTAACTTGGTGACGTGGCAAGTGTTTTGGGGTAAAGTCAAGGATTGACTTAACTTTACCCTCCCCTAAGCCTACGTTGAATATAAGCGTTAGGTTATTTCCACTTTCCCTTTAATTACCCCCATCTCTTTTCTTTTCTTTTTCAATCTGTTCTTTCTTTCTTTCTCCATCATCTCTGTTCTTTCATTCTTCTTTCTCAATCATCTCCATCCTTTTGGTTCTCTCTCCATCCTCTCATTATCTTCTGAGAATGGCAACAAGGAGGTCTAATTCATACGCATCAGCTTCATCCTCGACCAAAAGAAGGCTTGTGAATGCGTAAGTTCGCTGCAATTGTGGGAAGGAAGCTCTAATTAAGACAGTGACAAAGGTCCCTAATTTTGGGATAAAGTTCTATGGGTGTCCTGTGTGGCCAGCAAGTTTCAAATTATTAATGAATATCTTGCAATAGTTTATTTATTTTCCTTATGATTTTGTAATTTGTGTAGGACACTTAGTGCGATTTTTTCAAATGGGTAACTGAGCACACTGATGTTGAAGAGTACCAGTTCAAGTTTTTGATACTATCATATGCGAATTAGAGTTTGAACAAAAATTCAGAGATGAAAAAATTAAGAAACTGCAGTTGAAGAAAGCTAATTTGGAGGAAGAACTGAAAGAGGTGAAGAAAAAAGTTATTGAATTGAGGATTGAGTTAGATAAATTCAGTAGGACTGAAAAAACTTTGTACTTGGCATTGGTGGTTTCTTGGATGCTTGTTCTTTGTTGTTGTTTTTATTTTTAATTAGTCAAACAAGAAATTAGGAGTTGTAATGGATGTTTTATGGATCTGCTTTGTTGAATAATATACGGAGTTTAGGTAGTTTTTGTTTACATTTGCAAACCTGTTATGACATACCAAATTAACAAAGAAGCAACTAATACAGTCAACAAAATCAGGCATTGATTTTGTACAAATTGTAAGTGAAAAAAAAAAGAAAAATTATTTGCACAAATTGATAGAATATAAATTGCTTCATGATACACATCAAAATAGTGTGCAAATACACATCAAAATAGTGTGCAAATACACATCAAAATAGGAGCAGCATTGTTTAACTACAATTGTTCAAAGTGCACATACAAAATAGCAGCATCATTGTTGAAGTACATAACTGAACTGTTTACACCAAATAACAACAAGATTAGTTAACAACAAAATCTAAGTCTTAACACCCAATAACAGCAACATTAGTTTTCTAATTGATGTGTAGACAGACAAAACAGAACTAAATTCAACACTCTAAGCAATCAAGCTTCACAACAAGATATGATGATGGATCACAGTTTAGAAACAGATATTTTCCTTGCTCTTGTACTAGAACCTGAGACATAAGGACAAACACATAAGGAAAGGTAATGAGATTGATATAAATGCCTCAACTTAAAAAAAATAGAAAAAAAAATTAATCACAAAGCAAGTAAGCTTACAAGTGGGTTTCCATCATCACCAAAGAGCACACTAACTCCAACTAGTGTCATAGCTCTACCTATACCCCTTGACAACACTCTCCCTTTGGTGTAATAGGTGCATCAGTTGATTCTTTACCACTCCCTGCAACTCTGCTTCCTCTGCCTCTCCCTCTCCCCTATCCTTGAACAGGTGCAACAGCAGATTCACAGCCACTCCCTGCTCATCCCCTTCCTCTGCGTCTGCCTCTCCCTCTTCCCTGACCTGCATTACTTCCAGTTGCATATTGAGGCACTGCAGATCCCTTTCCTCTTCCTACATTACTTGTAGCTCTAGTAATGGTTGAGACACACTTCTAGCCCCTCACCAGAAAGAATCATACTTCTACCCCTGCTGTTTTGGGTGTTTTTGTCCCTTGGGAGAGTTACGTCACGAAGTCTGATCCGGCTGAGCTGTACCTGCAAAACAACGGAGACTCCGGGTGGTTGGAGCTCCGCCTCTGACGATCAAGTTAGTAACTTGAAACGGAATAAAGAACGGAAATTTAGGTGGGTATCTGCTCGGATTCCAAGCTCAGGTCTTTCTCTGATGTAAGAGAATGAGGGTGTAATAAATGATTGAATGTGTCCCCAAAATGGGGTAATATCTCCCTATTTATAAGGTCGTTGGAAAATGTGCCCCTACCTAGGTCACTTGACCTAGGGTTTAGTGGGCTGCGCCGTTTTACGGCGCTCCTAAGACTTTGGGCCTTTGAAAGCCGCCATTTCAGAAACATATCTGAGGACGCCAAGTGTCAAGAGGATGTTGAGCCACATGGGCCATCCTGAGCTCGACACATGGCGACCTCTCACTGGTCCACGTGTCTAGGGTAAAAATACCCTAAACATTTTCCCCTCACAGGTCGCACGTGCATGTCACGTGGGGCCTTTGACACGTGTCCACCTTTCATAGGTGAACAGTAACGGGTAAAATTTTGAATTTCAAATCAAAAATTTCCCCCCCTTTTTCCTTTCTATAAATAGAAAGTTACCCCCTCTCCTTTTCACACTTTACACTCATATTGACTTTTTAGAGAGAGAAAGAGAGATTCTAGAGCGAGAGTTGTCTCTGCTCCCGCCTGCATAACAACAAGTTTCAAGCTTCCGAGTGCTAGCAGTACATCACCCGGTTCACCGGCTGTAGCGGTTTTCAGATTTTTCAGAGTCAAAGCAAGGTAACCGCCTGTACCATTTTAGCTTTCCTCCCTTTCAATTTACATACCATTTTTTTTGCCTGTATGCCCGGCTTTCTTTAGAAAATAGAAAATATAAATGAGTTCCCAATCCACCCACTCGGCACTGCCTAGGACACTCAGCCGATCCCCCGGAACGGCTGAGTCTAGAACAGGGGGTGCCTCTTCTGGACTGTCGGAACCAATATGCTCATCTCCGAATTCCTCCCTCTCTGTGTCTGTGCAGGACACAATGGCCAGAACGAAACAAACGGCCAGGCGGTCTAAAAGCCGACGCGTCATGAGGGTTCCAGCCGATGAGGTTTTCCCAGATAGGGAACAGAGGAATTGGGAGGAGAGTGGATCTGATGAAGAGGCTCCCTCTACCTCCGGGAGCTCTGGAGTAAGAGAAGTGGACGGCGAAGGAGGCGCCTCCTCCAATGAAGCCGATGACGCTGAGGCCGGCCAGGGATCAAGAGCGGAATCCTCCAGCTCTGACCAGGGAGATTTTGCGGCTGACTATCAGCAGCCACCCAAAGTTACTGACAATCCCAACCCCAAAAGAACCCGGATGCTGCCGAGTGACATTGCCCTTCTTAACAGCGGGTTCAGGGCCTTTAAAGAGAAACATCCATTTGGAAGGGGTTGGGAAGTTATTGTCCCTCCGGCTGATGCTGTGATGGCCTGGGGGACGACATTGACCATGCAGATGATTACTTCATCTGCTATGAGGCGGTTATAGAAGCCGGCCTCCGGTTCCCCCTCCACCCCGGGATTAGGAAAATCCTCAAGGGGTAGGATCTGGGGGTTTGGCAACTCACCCCTAATTCGTGGGTGAACATATTAAGTTACATCGCCGCCTGCGAGTTCCAAAACTTGAACCCCAGCTTTTCCGCCTTCGCTCATATGCACTACCTGAGCAAGGCCCCTGGCGGCCATGGGGCATGGTATACGCTGACTACCTTGCCCCAATATCTAATTACTTTGGACAAAGTGTCCAAGTGGTCCGGGTGGAAGGACAAGTTCTATTTGATTTCCTCTCCAACCCTAAGACACAACCGGACACTGCGCCGGTACAATACTGAGCCGGCTCTTCTTGGACGTAAATGCCCTCTCCCGGCATTATCTATTAAAGCCCGTGAGTAGATCATGGAGCCGGGATTTTTTGAAACCACAACTGAGCCCATGGGGGATGAGACTCACATTATTGTTCCCAAGAACTGGATCCCCCATCCGGACTTCTTCAAGGACGAGTGCTTCTTGTCCGCCTGCGGGCTGAGTACAATGTTTCCCAGGGGTAGAGTACTTCTCATCCGGAATAATTGTTGTTTCATTTTTATTGCAAACTTTCTAACTTTAAATTCTTGTTTTTGCAGAAGAAGCCCTGAGGATGGTTGACCAGGATAAGACTCCTGCTAAATCTGCGGCGCAACTGCGCAAGGAGGCGGCCCTTGTCAAAAAGGCAGCCGTCGAGGCTAAAGATACGAAGAAAGGCGGGGTAAGACCGCCTGACTTTATGTTTGAATTTTTTTTTTATATATATACCGGTTGGGTATACCTAAATTTTGCTTCTTTTTCAGGAGTCCTTCAAGAGAATTCCTCGATCATTCTCCCAGATGCTCAAAAGGCAGGGAGATGATCTAGAGAAGGCTCCGGCTGCCAAAGCCGCTAGGAAGGATCCCCCCCAGAAACAGACTTCTGCCCAATCCGGTCGTCCAACGGCTGGGGGAAAATCCCCTACTGTTCTGAAGAAACTGAGTGAAAGCTCAGAACAGCAGAAAGCGCCGGAAGCCTCTACGACATCGAAGGGTGGCGAGCCACCTAAGGTTGCAGGCGGTGCGGCAACCACTGGGGAGGAGAACAAGCCGGAGACCCATCCAGAAGTTCACGGTAAGGAACAAACTGAAATACCTTGGCCACTTGATTTTATGAGAATCAAGACTAAGGTTGATTCTTCAAAAGGGTCAGTCAGCAGCCGGCAACGGATGAATGCTAGCTACGCTGCTTCTATCTCACAAAGAACTACTTTTGATGCAGATCTGACTCCTAAACCGCCGGATCTTGCAGGCTTCGCGAAGCGGATGGTGAGGACCCTTACCCGGTCTGAGAAGGCCTCCATACCTGATCTGCAGGTCGTGGACTTTGACCGGATAATGGGCTCTCTGGCTGAGGTACATGGTTCCTCTATCTTGATGTCTTTAATCTTTATTTTAACTAAGTAACTCATAAACCGGTTGTTATTGACTCAGGCTATGGTGAGAGTGGACAATCTTCGGGGTCCCTTCAGGCGGAAGCAAGAAGAGGTAAATGACGCCAAACGGAGGGCCCTAGAAAACCTCAACTTTGCTGAACATTCTGATTATATGTGTAATTTAAAGATTAAAGCAGTAGAGTTGAAACAGGAGGAGCTGATCCTGAGTTTGACGGCTGCAAACGATGAAGCTAACAGCCGGGCTGATGACCTTGACAAGCAGCTGAAAGATGCCAAATCTGATCTCAAGGCATTAGAAGATGCTGACAAGGAGAATGCCCAACTCCGGATTGACAATGACCGCCTAAAGCTCGAGCTCATGACCCTGTGCAACAAGCAGTCGGATGAGCTGGCCCGGGAGCAGACCCGGCTGACTGAGGAGAATGAACGGGACAACTTGGCCCGGCTGAAGATCACCTGGGGCCTCCTCTACCCAGAAATAGACTTTGAGGTCTATAAGCTGAGGTATGATTACGCCACTGAGGTGTATGATGCCCAGCAACTGGGTGATGCTCCTCCGCCTCGCTTCAAAGACTGGGCTGCTGAACAGGGATATGAAGTCTCTGATGATGAGGAGCAGGCGGATGATCATCAAGAGGGCCAAGCCAGCCAAACTCAGCCGGAGAAGACTCCGCCTCAGCCTTAGGCGAGCCTCCCACCTTTCTGCGGCAGTATGCCAATCAATGTTATTTACCGGCTTGCATGCCGTGTTTTGTTGTATCTTTTTACCAACCATGGGGTTGGGTTAACATTTTTACTTTCTTTCTTCACCGGATGTGTCCGGTTAACAATTATTCTGGCCTTTGTGCCATTTCAAATATAAATGAAGTATTCCGACTCAGTCAGATTTTATATATGTCTCTTTTGAGTTTTTTCAATTTGAATTTTTCATGTGTATGCAATTCTTTAGTATTTTGCCTAACTTAAAAAAGCATGCGGCAATTTGCAATCCGGGTGCTCTTGCCCCTGGGCGGCTGTGTGGTTGGTTTTATGTCAAGCTGATTGATTGGCTTGAAAACACTTGATACTTGGAGAAGTATGGAGTGTTTTTAGGCCAATCAATCACAATGGTGATTGCCCCAAACCAAGTGCACAGCCGGCCATAAAAGCGGGTGCTTTGAGCTTCTTACCTAGGCGGTTATATTCCGTCTAGGGTTAACGCGTAGCCATTACACAATCCTTTGCCCCAATAGGGGAAGTGAGTGCAACTTTGGAATAAATAACCCAAGTAAGAATTTCTATCAATGACTGACTGATGCCTATGGGCATCCGGTATCTGGAAACTTATTCGTTCTTCATAGGTTATTTTGGTCAGACGGCTATGAGTTGGCCAGCTTGGTCGTTCAATTTTTGCCGTCTGCATGGGTACGTAGAACCGACAAATAGTCTGTTCTCTGCGACGATTGCACCCGGAGGGGTGTCGCCGGACGCCTTTGTCCATGCTGGGACAGGCGATTTTATAAAATGAGCAACCATCCGGCTATTTTAGCCTCTGGTCTTGTTTGGGACCGGTTGTATAGCCACTAAACGTTTTTGTGCTTAGTTTTTAGTTAGTATTGAATTTACACTAAGTATCAAACTTAGTTTTTTAAACAAGCGGGTCAATCTGGGTATTACCCAGGCAGATAATCAGGCAGTTGAATAAACAAAGTATCAAACTTAAATAAACAAGGGATCCGAGTATTATCCAGGCAGTCCAACAAATGTAACCTTTACTAAGTGTCAAACTTAGTTAGGTAAAGAAGAATCCGCCTGGGTATTACCCGGATGGATAATTAAACAATAACTCGATTTTGCAAACAAAGTCTGAATCTTCATTAATTGACTCATTGTTTACAAAAAGTTTACAATCTCAGAAGTAGTACTTTTTTAGATTGTCTACATTCCAAGTTCTAGGCAGACGCCTGCCGTCTGGGGTTTCCAGGCGGTAGGTGTCATCCCTTACTTCTTCATAGATCCGGTAGGGGCCTTCCCAATTTGGAGTTAGCTTTCCCAGCTCATTGGCCCTACCGGTTGCCTCCATTTTCCGTAACACTAAGTCGTCAACTTTCAAAGGACGCTTGTGTACTTTTTTGTTGTAGGCTCTAGTCATTCTCAGACGGTAAATCTCATGACGCAAGGCGGCGTTGCCCCTGCGTTCTGGGAGTGAATCCAATGCCAGGCGCATTGCTTCCCAGTTTGCCTCTTCATCATACAACATGACTCTGAGAGTCGGCTCGTAATGTTCGATGGGCAAGACGGCTTCAGCACCGTAAACCATGAGAAATGGGGTTTCACCGGTTGCCCCTTTCGTTGTTGTCCGGATGGCCCATAGGACATGGATTAATTCTTCTGCCCATAAGCCACCGACTCTTTCTATTTTCTTTTTAATGCCGTCTGAGATGAGTTTGTTGAAGGCTTCAACTTGGCCGTTTGCTTGGGGCCGGCCAACAGATGCAAAATAGCTTGAGATCCCCTGATCTCCCAACCAAGTTTTTAGCTGAGGCGTCTCAAACTGAGGACCATTATCAAATACCATAGACATAGGTACCCCATACCGGGTGATAATGTTCTTCCAAATGAAGGAAATTACGTCTGAGGTCTTGATGTTTTTAACCGCCTCAGCCTCCACCCACTTGGTGAAATAATCCACAGCCACCAAGATGTAGCGCTTTCCGCCTGGCGCAGGCGTGTAAGGACCTAGAATGTCCATGCCCCATTTTGCAAACGGGATTGGGCTGTGGATGGCCGTCAGATCAGTAGCCGGACGATGAATAAGTTTACCAAACTTTTGGCACTTGTCACATTTTTTCACCAACTCCTTGGCGTCTGCTTCAAGGGTGGGCCAAAAGTAATGTCGTCTGGCTCTGACGGCTAGGGACCTGTCGCCTATGTGGGAGGCGCAGTATCCCGAGTGCAACTCTTCGAGAATTTCCTTCCCCTTTTCTGGGGTGACACACTTCAACAGGGGCTTAAGAAATCCTGCCCTGAAGAGTTCTCCATTTTTCAACTCGAAGCTTGCAGCTCGCTTCTCCAGGACGGCTGCTTCCTGTGGTGAATCAGGAAGTGTGCCGTTTGAAAGATAAGCTCGGATGGCATCCATCCAGGTGGAGCTTCGGTCTAAGGTTCCAATGGGCTCTTCATGTATGCTTCTCTTTTCAAGAACTTCCCAAAAGACCGACCGAGGAGTATCACAGCAGGCGGATGAAGCCAATTTGGACAAGGCATCCGCCTGGTTGTTATCTGACCTGGGCACTTGATTCAGACGGAATTCCTCAAGTGCCCCAGTCTCTTCCTTGACTGCCTGAAGATATTTTATCATAGCCGGATGAGTTGCCTCATATGCTCCTTCATACTGGCTAACGACCAATTGTGAATCAGAATAGGCGTCAATCTTTGTTGCCCTTGCTGCCTTACACATGCGGATTCCGGCTAGCAGGGCTTCATATTCCGCCTCATTATTTGAGGCTTGAAACTTAAACCGCAGTGCATATTCAAATTTGTCCCCCTCTGGGGACTCATATATAATTCCTGCACCACAGCCGTTCTTTGTTGAGCTTCCGTCTACATACACTTTCCAAACCTGGTCAAAATTATCCGGTTGCACCGGTCGGGTCATTTCAACAATGAAGTCGGCAAACGCCTGACCTTTCACTGCTTTTCTAGATTCAAAAGTGATTTCAAGACTTTGCATTTCAATAGCCCATTTCAACATTCTTCCGGATGACTCCAAAGTAGACATTGGCCGCTTGAGGGGCTGGTCGGTGTAGATTACCATCGGATGAGCCAGGAAGTATGGCTTCAATTTCTTGAAAGCCATATACAGAGCTAGGCCAAATTTTTCTACCATGGGGTACCGGAGCTCAGCATTTTTTAGGACATGGCTAATGAAATAGACCGGAAGCTGAACACCGTCTCTCTCATAAAGGAGAACGGCACTGAGGGCATGATCTGAGACGGCTAAGTACATGTATAACACCTCCCTAGGCAATGGACTAACAAGTCTTGGCAAAGAGTGGAGGTGTTCTTTCAGCCGTTGAAAGGCCGCCTCAGCCTAATCTCCCCATTCAAATCTGGTCTTCTTCCTGATTGCTTGGAAGAAGTAAAGGCATTTGTCACCTGACCGGCTGAGGAATCTCCCCAGAGCAGCCAGGCAACCGGTTAGTCTCTGCGCTTCCTTGACAGTGCGGGGTGACTTCATGTCAATCACCGCCTGTATCTTCTCAGGGTTAGCCTCTATCCCCCTTTGATCAATCAGGAATCCGAGAAACTTCCCAGACTCAACACCAAAGACGCATTTCTTAGGATTTAACATGACCTTATGCCGCCTGAGTGTGGTGAAGGTTTCTCGGAGATCAGCAAGGTGATCCGCTTGTTGTTTGGATTTGACTATCATGTCATCAATGTAAGCCTCTACATTCCTCCCAATTTGATTAACAAAGACAGTATTAATCATCCGTTAGAACGTAGCCGGCACATTTTTCAAGCCAAACGGCATCACCGTGTAACAGAATAGCCCCTGATCAGTGACGAAGGCCGTCTTTTCTTGATCTTTCTTCCACAGGGGTATCTGATGGAAGCCGGAGTAGGCATCCATAAAACTCATCAAGGCGTGACCGGCTGTAGAGTCGACCAGACTGTCGATCTTTGAAAGCGGATAACTGTCCTTTGGACACGCCTTGTTGAGGTCTGTATAATCAACACACATGCGCCAGGTCCCATTCGGTTTCTTAACAAGGACCACATTGGCCACCCAGTCGGGGAAATTACAAGGCCGAATGAACCTGGCGTCTAGCAGCTTTTTGACTTCGGCAACTGCCGCCTGACTTCTTTCCTCGCCGTGGTTTCTTTTCTTTTGCCGGATGGGCTTCTTTTTGGGGTCCACGGCGAGTTTGTGGACAGCGAGATCCGGGCTGACGCCTGGCATCTCTTCCACCTCAAAGGCAAAAATGTCTTTGAATTCCTTCAGCAGAAGGTGCATGCTTGCACCCAAGGTAGCATGAGCAACCGTCCCAACCTTAACAGTACGTTCTGGACGGCTGTCATCCAGAACGAGATCAATGCTTTCGCCAGCCGGTTGGGGACGGAGCTCATCTGACCGCTCACCAGTCAGGGATTGCTATTTTTTCTCTTTCTTCACCTCCACCAGTAGAGGTGCCTTTCTTTTCTTACCGGCTGCTGGTGAGGCAGGTGCTGGATCGGCATCCTTGACATTGTCAAGGTCTATTAGTTCCTGGACGCCTTGGGTTACAGTGTCCCTGACGGCTGAGAGGTAGCACTCTCGAGCCATCTTCTGATCCCCATTCAGGGAACCAACAATGCCATCATCTTTCTCATACTTGATGAGCATGAGAGATGGGATGATTACTGCCTTGGCTACGTTGAGGGTTGGCCTGCCAAGGATAATGTTATAGGCGGTCAACTCCTCAACGACCAAGAACCTGACAACAATATGTCGTCCTTGGCCCTTCTTTCCCAGCCGGATGGGTAAATCAATTCTCCCGGCTGGGTAGACCATCCCACCCCCAAAGCCAACCAAGGGGTGGGTGACCGGATGCATGCTGCTGATATTGTATTTCAGCTTCTGCAAGCACCGGAGGCTGATGATGTCTGATGAACTGCCGGTGTCAATAAGGATCCGTCCAACCAGCTGGTTGGAAACCTTACATTCAATGACCACCGGGTCATCATGCGGGCGGCGGACGCTGCCCCTGTCCTTCTCAGTGATCAAGACGTCTGGGAAGGAGGAGCTGGCTTCCGCCTGCTCATCATCATCTTTGTCCATCTTTCGAAGATGGCTCTTGGTGCCCCGGATGGTAGGGCCACCACATGAGAACCCGCCTGCTATAGTGTAGACCGGCTCCTTGTCGGTATCCGAACTACTATCAGGCTGGGGGTAGTCTTGGAGGACTGACCCTTGTTTTTCTTTTTTGCCCCGGCTGGGGACTTAGAAATATAGGACTTCAGCATCCCCTTGTCAGCCAGACGGTCCAACGTCCGTTGAAGGCTGAAGCAGTCGTTGGTGTCATGACCAACTTCCTTATTGTATTGACAAAATTTATTTTTGTTCCTGGATTGAATGGAACTTTTCATTGGATTCGGCTTCTCTAGGGACAGCCGGTCCTTTATCTCCATGAGGATGGAGTTGCAGTCCTTGTTAAACTCGTACTTTGGGACGTACGGTTTGAATTCTTTCTTCTTCTTCTGGGACGGCTGGTCAGTGTCACTAACCGCCCAGACCTCTTTTCTCTTCTTGCTCACCTCTTTCTTTTTAGCCGGCTGAGCAGGCCGGTTGTCTTTCTGCTTGTCAGACTTCTTAGAGTCCGACTGGCTTCCAGGCGAGCAGAGGTCGGTAGCTTGAATGTAGCTTTCCGCCTCCCTTAGAAGCGCCTGCAGTGTGAAAGCCCCTTTTCTGACTAGGTCGAACTTAAAGGTCGACCCGTCTCTCAGACCTTTGAAAAAGTCTGTAAAAGCTACCTCATCAGACAGCCCCTGAATCTGAATTCTGATCAGGTTGAACCGCCTGACATATGAGCGCAACCCCTCTCTCTCCCTGCTTAAAAGTGCTCAAATCAAGGCTTGTTTTCTTAGCAGGGATGTTCATTGAGAAGTTAGAAGCAAACAGGAAGGCAAGCTTCCTGAAGCTATCGATGGACCCGGCTGGCAGGTTGCCAAACCATTGTTGGGCAATGCCCTTCAATGTAGTCGGGAAGCATCGACACCAAGTGGCATCATTCAACCCCTGCAGATACATGAGATTGGTGTAAGCCATGAGGTGGTCTTCCGGATTGGTGGTACCATCATAGGTACCAACCAACACGTTCTTAACCTTGGCCGGCTGAGCCGCCTCGGTTATCTCCCGAGTGAACGCAGAAGGCTGTTCACCCAGGCGAAGCAGACGAAGCTTCCAGTCCAATGGCTAGACATTTGGGTATGTCGCCTGACCCCCAAAGAAGGCCGGCTGCATGAAGTGAGGGGGATACTGCCCGTAAGCCTGAGTAGGCACATACGGGACACCTCCAATCATATGAGGGCCAGAATGGACGGTATTACCGCCTGTCTGACTCTCATGCAGGGAGGGTGCACTCCCTGTAGAAATGTTGTTGAAGCTGTCTGGAAAGTTCGACGTTGAAGCCGACTCAGACAGCGATTGGTTTCTCTTCCGGTTTATGATCTCCCGGGAATCAAGAGTTGATTTTTTACTTCTCACCAGCTGCTGAGTCCAGCGAGTGTTATTGGTGTTCCTCTCAGGAAGGAGAATTTTTTACCAATCAATGGTCCCGGCTGCCTTCTCCTTTGGATGGGGAGTGGGCTGCCGGTCTCTGACTGACTTCCCCTTCTCTAGAGGAGTCTTCTTCGCCGACTGACCTTTACTTGGGCCAGCCCGGCTTTTGGTGATCAGCTCTTTAATTTCACCCTTGAAACTTGTCATGAATCTCATGAGTTCATCTCGAGTGACAGGGGCTGATCCAGCGGCCGTTTGGGTTTCCCCTTCCGGCTGCCCAGAGGGTCGACTCGGACCCGCCTGCGAGGCACCCCGCTCCAGAGTCTCTCTGGGCCGGATGCGCTTGATTCTGAGAGAGCCGTCTTCGGCTGTAAAGGTTTTAACCTGAGGATCTTCATCCTCCTCATGGTCTGTAAAGACTTCTGGGTCTTCGCCCAGACGGTTAGGGGGTGGTACAGACTCTTGAACCATCTTTGAGGTACTCTCCCCACAGACGGCGCCAAATGTTTTGGGTGTTTTTGTCCCTTGGGAGAGTTACGTCACGAAGTCTGATCCGGCTGAGCTGTACCTGCAAAACAACGGAGACTCCGGGTGGTTGGAGCTCCGCCTCCGACGATCAAGTTAGTAACTTGAAACGGAATAAAGAACGGAAATTTAGGTGGGTATCTGCTCGGATTCCAAGCTCAGGTCTTTATCTGATGTAAGAGAATGAGGGTGTAATAAATTATTGAATGTGTCCCCAAAATGGGGAAATATCTCCCTATTTATAGGGTCGTTGGAAAATGTGCCCCTACCTAGGTCACTTGACCTAGGGTTTAGTGGGCTGCGCCGTTTTACGGCGCTCCTAAGAGTTTGGGCCTTTGAAAGCCGCCATTTCAGAAACATATCTGAGGACGCCAAGTGTCAAGAGGATGTTGAGCCACATGGGCCATCCTAAGCTCGACACGTGGCGACCTCTCACTGGTCCACGTGTCTAGGGTAAAAATACCCTAAACACCTGCCTAAATGAGTGGGTTGTGCGGAAGTGTTATGATGGGTAGAGGTTGCTGTTGGGGTATGTAGCTTCTATTGCTGGAGTTGAAGTTGAAGTGGGATTATGGTTGTGTTGGTTCAGGAGTTGATGATACACCTCTTGGTTTTCCTTGGGCTTTTTTTTTTGCAGGTGGTTGTGTTGGTTCAGAGTCCTTCTCTTGGCAGCCCCTCTTATTGTGGCCCTTCTTGTTGCAAATGGAACAATTCATTTCTTTCCCTGACCTACTGAAAGAACCTGGCTTCTTAGGATTCTTAAGAGGGTGCTTAATCCTTTTCTTGGCCTGCCACGATCAATCTTGATTAGTGGGGGTCTAAATTGCATGGAATCCTTGGCCAATACCTCTCCCCTTCGTAAGGAGGTATAGAACCACTATAAACCTTCTTATATGTTTCCACTTTGTAACATTCATCAACAAAAGCCTCAGGTTCTCTATTTAGAAAATATATGCAAGCAATAGCATGGCAGCATGGAATGCCTACCATATTGCATTTTCTACAACTACAACTCCTACCAACTAAATCTACATTGACCTGATCAAAGTAATATCTCACATTAAACTTACTCTTAGAGGAAGGCATTACATCACAATTAGCTTCCTTTTCCTTCTCTTTCTCTAACCTAGCTTGTACTCTAGGACAAATTACAGAAGTCGATTTTTCCATATCTTATCTTTTTTGCACTTACCTCTGTATTAATGCTATCCTAATATCCTCTAATATGAATATCAAGTTCTTAGTCCTAGCATTAATGATGTAAGCATGAAATGTTTCTGCCATGTTGTTTGTGATAACATCAGTTTTTATGCATGGCTTCATGAATGCTCTACAAAAGAAGTTAAGATTATACCTCCTAAATGCAAGAGTAGCTTCTGGATTCATTTCATTCAATTCATCTATTGCCTCATTAAAATCAGCTTCATTATAGCATTTGGCTATCTTCCAAAATTGCAGCTTCATCTCATCTCTTTTGTAGGTCCTATGCCGTAGGGCATAAATATGCCTAGCACAGTGCCTATGCTCTGCCTTTAGGAGTAGTACTCCAGCAACAAAACTTAGTATAGCTTACAGAAACAACATCAAAAAAGAAAAAACTTAGCATAGATTTTACTAATGAAACCAAAAACAAACTAAAGCAAATAAGAAAAAACTTTTACCTGATGCTCATCTGAAATCACAGCAATTCCTTCATCATCTTCTAGGTCTAGGCAAGACTTAAGATGGTTGAAGAACCACTCCCATGAAATATTGTTCTCCCTTTCCACCATAGCCCAACATATAGGATACATTTGCTCATTAGGGTCCCTGGAAACAACACTCAAAATCTGACCCCCTAAGAAAGTCTTCAAAAATGCTGCACCAACACATATGACTCTCCTACATCCTGTTTTCCAACCCTCTTTAACACCATCAAAACATGTGAACAGTGTTTGAAATATTGGAGTAGAAGTGTTAGGTTGTGGAGCAATTATCGACTCCAAGACAATCTCTTGACTTTCAGCTTGCAATGCCTTCAAGTACCTCTCAACCTTCATGTAATGCTCTTTCAAAGAGCCATGTAACATTCTGTGAGCCCTATAATTGACTTTGTATGCAAAGTCTTTGAATACAATCATTCTGTAAGCACTTCTTACAGTTTCCACAATCTTTTTAGTTGGCCAATGTGGCCTAGCTTTGAAAACCTCTAGCAACTTCTTTGCCCCTCAAGTTGATTTAAGTTGCCTATTCTTACTCATATTCCTATGGCATGTATGAGAATCAACTACAACCTTCACCAGCCATGTTGAATCCCTAGAATGCATAGAAAAATACACATAAAAGGGGAAATCTCCCACACATTTAACTCCCAACCTCTGCCTACTTTCCCAACTCACTGTGTATTTCAAATCCCTCCCTTGCATAACTGCATACTTAGTTACAACATCCTTAAAGTTAGAACTATTAGCAAATCTTTGACCTACATTCCATTTAAACTTTGTGAAATCTCTATCTGGCCTCACTTACTCTCCCTTAAGACCATCTACCTCATCATCACTTCCAGTTGGGGTGTCAATGTCTTCATCCTCATCACAATCACTTCTAAAACCACCTTCTGATGCTACTGCTGTGCTAATACCACTTTCATCAACAACCTTCCTCTCACAGACTTCTTTTTCCAACTGCTCAGCTACTTGAAGTATCCTAGAGTTGCAATCCTTCACTCTATCCCTTGCTTCCCTTAACTCATCATCACTCTCATCAGTTTCTACTTTAATGAATTGAGTTTCTTCTAGATCTTCAGCTGCCTTATGTTCTAGATCTTTATCACATGCTGTAAATACACCCTCATCTTGTACACCCTCCTCTTATTTTTCTCTATCACCTTTTCCCTGACCCTCATATGTTGTGTCTCCTTCATCACTGGACTCACCATCAAGGTTATTAAAATCAGGTGTCTACTTTGAATCGGAATGACTCAGAATTGGATCGTAAAATCGAATCGTAGAATCGTACGATTCTACGGACATGCATAATCAAGACGTCATATCCAAATTTAATTGAAAATATTTAAATTTTAAGATCAAAACCTAATTATTAATAGAAAATAGCTGTTTATCCACTAAGCAACCAATAATTGACAATAACGTTGTAGGCATGTTTTAAACTTGTAAAGTTTTCACTAGTTAAGAGAAAAAATATGTAGAATCGGGTAGAATCGTAAATCGAATCGTATGACATATGTAATACCCCGTATTTTGATACGTATTTTCTAATTGATTAATTAAGAATTATTTTATACAAAGGGTATATTAGTAAATTTATTATTTGGAGCCAAAATAATATTTGAATTTTGGTGCCAAAAGTATTTTGAAAACTAATCATTATTTTGGATAAGATTTATTATCCATTTATCCTATTTTAAAAAACGGATTATTTACAAATTTCGGATATTTTAATTAAAGCAAATTAATATTTTATTAATTATTTTATTATGGCCAAAATTTTCCAATAATAGCTAGGATTTTTGAATTTTTCATGTATGGAAAATCTGATTTTTCTTGATTATTTATTGGTAAATAATTGGTATTTAATTAATTAATTATTTAATTATTTATTCTATATTATTTATACAATTATTTTATTTCTTAAAAACCGAGCAAAATCTTCCTAAATATGTCTAGAGGAATCCAAAAATTTGAGCTATGGTAAGCTCAATATTTTCGGCTCTCGTGAATTATTTTGGGGGAATTTATTTGGTAAAATTATATTTTTAATTATCTCCCAAAATCTCTTATTTTCCTTAATTCTAATTCTCCATCTTTTTAATATATAATCATCATATTTTCTTGTCATTCATTCTTCTTAATTATTCCCCAAGTAATTCTAATTTCCTTATTATTTTTCATGACATACATACCTTCCATATTCAAGTATACATAATCACCTTAATATCCAAACTTTCCTTAATTTTTTTACTCACTTCTCCAAGTAATCCCATAAACCCTACTAGCCATAATTCTTCCCACATTCTCTTTCCATAATTCTTGCGCGAGCTAGACCATAAATACCCCTTCATACCTCTCACATTCTTCACACTAATTCTCTTCTTTTCTTCTCCTCAATTTTACACAAATCATCCCGTTTATCTTTGAAGCTAATTTCCGAAGACTTCTGTTCAGTTTTTGGGGTATTGACTTGTAACAGAATATTCTTCCTCTAAAAAAGTCCTTGAGGTTTGGCTCAAAAATCATCCAATTCGGAGTTATATCGAATGACTTATAACCTCTGCAAGTTCTGCTTATTCTTTCCAACGTAAATCCAATTCTTCTCTTTTCCTTAGTTTCTTATCCTTTCTTATTCTCTTATCTTATTCAATTTTTATTATTATTATTGTTATTATTATTTTTATTATTATTATATCTCAAAATCATAAATCATGTTATTCAAACCAATCACTTTCAAAGATATCTAGTCACCTAAACGTACCTTGATCCTTGATAGAAAAACCACATTAAAAGAACCTCAAGAACCTTTATCAAACATAACCTACAAATAAATATAACCTTAATCAATATAAGGTTAACAAATAATCACAATTAAAAACCTCCCAACTATATGTACATGAACCTTTTAAATTAATTTCTAATAAACATCATTAAAAATATGATTTCATATAATTAAAATTACTCATAATAATTATTTATAAATCCCCTATAATAATAATAATAATAATAATAATAATAATAATAATAATAATAATAATAATAATAATAATAATAATAATAATAATAATAATAATAATAATAATAATAATAATAATAATAATAATAATAATAATAATAATAATAATAATAATAATAATAATAATAATAAATACTTGGACTTTGTATGACCGGGTCTTTCCTCAAGAATAGCCTTGTAACATAAGGAGACTAGCTTGGGGGGTGTGCACACTTGGGTGAGGAATTGGATTAAAAGGAATTGGTTCTTAATAAAGGAATTGGTTTTATTAACTATTATTTTGAATATGAATCATTGGAATCGGTTTTGGAATAATGAGTTTTGAATTTATTGGATTAATTATTGGAATTGGTTTTAAAAGCATGTTTGCAAATAAATTTAGTTTACACTATCTTGCACTTATCGTACTTAGCATAATTTGCTAATCCGTATTTCTTATGTGTTTTGGTTCGCCATGCTTACCGTAATGGTAAGCAGTGTTGACTATTTTCAGGTGGAGTCATGAATGAGCATGTGGGAGTCCCGGGATTTACTTCATCTAGTTTAGGAATGTTGGTCTTGTCTTTATTTTGAGTACTCATAACAATGTTACTATTTTTATAAGTATTAATAAAAGAAAGTTGAGTTTCCTTGCGTAATCACTGTCTAGAGGGAGATTTAGGACGGCGGCGGTAATACGCCCAAGTCTATCTCTACTATATAATTATACGTAGTATACTAGTATTTCCGTAGAGGGAGATTTAGGGGTGTTACAAAGTGGTATCAGTTTCAACGGTCCTAATAAAAAGATTAAAATTGGAAATAATAAAAATTATGGGTAGACTTAAGAAGGGCATATAGGATAGATAGAGTTTCGCATTTGTGTGAGAGTCAAAAGCTTAATTTTTATATAAAACTATTTTCATATTTGTGGAAAGATGAATGAGAAAAGAATGCTCGAGTTCTCTACGGAGGCCTATAATGGGTACGATTCACTGTCTAGGAAAGGCTCGCCTCAACGTCGTAGGTAACTTTCATGGGAGACGCGGGCTCTACCGTCCTATAATCATGATTCAAGTACATATCTATTATTTTCGAAAATAAAAAAGAATTGAAATTATTTGAAACTTGAGTATCCGATTATGTGTGCATTAAAGTTGGTGTTAAAACACCTTAGGGAATGGTCAAGTGGTCCAAAATTTTGGAGTTATTGCCCATGGTTGGGTGATCTTGAGTTATGCTTGGTTTATTGCGTTATGAATTGCTTATTGCAAATGGATTTTAAATTGAATTGTTTATGTGATTTAGTATTGAATTAATTGTTTTGCATGTGTGTGTGAAACAGATGGAAATAATTGATGAAATGAGACAGTATTACTTTAACTTGCATTACTTGAAAGATAATGGAGTCACCGTTAGTGAGTTCATAACTGGAATTGCCACTCTAGCCTTAACCCTTTATGAGAAGTATAATCTAGATATGTGATATGTGGCAAGTATTTGGATCATACGAGTGTTACATGTGGTCAATATGGTTGATTTGTTATTTTTGAGATTAAAGGATTTGATGATTACTATGGGATAAATGAGGAGTTATTTTGGATTGTTATCATGAATATTTGGAGGATTTGTGTAATCAAGTCTTTCCTAATTTTTGGAATATGATTTATGTTGAGCAAAGAAATATTATTCGTGGTAATGATAAGTTGAATTAGTTCTATATAAGTGTTGGAGTAAGGTATGTATTTTTGGGAGATACGAATTGGATATTAGCATTAATTTATGATAGTTTGTATCTAATGGTGGAAAGTAACCATATGGTGTGAGGATGAGTATTGTGTTTATTATTTAAAGCAAAATGGAGGATGGTTGAATCTTTGAAGAAATTTAACACAAAAGTTAGAGGATTTTGAGTCAATTCAAGTGAAAGGTTGTATTTGAGATAAAAGATATTTGTTTTAAATCGAAGTTTATTTTGAAGGAATAATATCTTGTGAAGGGATTTATTGAAGTTAGTTAAAAGAATGATTGTTTGGATGGTTACTTAAAGGATTTTACTTTAAGGGATTGACGACAAAGTTTATTGGTATAGGTGAGGAGTTATTAATGATGGAATAATCAATGTTACATCGAGGTATTAATGAATTGCCTTAAAGATGAGTTATGGACTATAACAGCCAGATTGAGGAATTTGAAATTTTGAGAAAAGATGAGCGAGTTTTTTTAAATGTTTAAAACGAAATATTATGAAGTAACCAAGAGTTAATGATTACGATTTAAGGATGTATCACCAAGATTTATGAATGTGTTGGGGAAGTTGTTAATACTTTTGGAGGATACCTTGAGACAAGTTGCTAATATGCGAGCGATAAGAGGGTCAAGATAAGATGTGTTCCTTCTATGCTAAGTACCCATGATAGTGTCTGCTATGAAGTTGAATATGTGATTATTGAGTTATATATATATATATATATATATATATATATATATATATATATATATATATATATATATATATATATATATATATATATATATATATATATATATATATATGAAAAAGTAAGACTTTTATTGAAATAAGTATTATATTACAAGTATGCAAAATGAATTTTCAAATACACAGTTTTCTAAATAAAGTTTTGTATTCTTTGTTTTTAAATAGTTGATTAGATTGAAAACTTTCATAGATTTTTAAAAATCTTTTATTAAGTATTTTGATTTCAGTTTATACCTTGTAATTAAATATATATATGAGACTTTTACAGTGTTTTCAATGATTTCTCCTAATGTATGTATTTTAAATTATTTTTCGAATGACTTATAACAATATTTTTCGAGTTTACTCACTACTTTTATTCGTATTCAAATCATTTTAAAACCTAAACTCTTTGGATGATTGAAACTTTTCGGTTTTCTTTACTTTGCTCGATGATTGTTGATAAATTGTTAATATAGTTGATTTATTTAGTGAGCTAATGTGCTGGTCGAGTTACTGGGGCGTAACTCCTTTTAAGGGGGGTAGAGGGCGATAGAGTTTCGCGCAATTACTTTTTGAGTCATTTTTGAGTGATTTCGAGTCTTACTTGAGTTTGGTTAGAGTCTTGAGTCAAGTTAGGATTGTGCATGAACCAATAATTTCAAAATGATTTTCGTTTCTTTAGGCTAAGTTTCGGGTCAAAACTTATTTTAAGGGGGTAGACTGTAATACCCTATATTTTCATACGTATTTTCTAATTAATTAATTAAGAATTATTTTATAAAAAGGGTATATTAGTAAATTAATTATTTGGAGCCAAAATAATATTTGAATTTTGGTGCCAAAAGCATTTTCAAAACTTATCATTATTTTGGATAAGCTTTATTATCCATTTATCCTATTTTAAAAATCAGATTATCTACAAATTTCGGATATTTTAATTAAAGTAAATTAATATTTTATTATGGCCGAAATTTTCCAATAATAGCTAGGACTTTCGGATTTTTCATGTATGGAAAATCTGATTTTTCTTGATTATTTATTGAAATAATTGGTATTTAATTAATTAATTATTTAATTATTTATTCTATATTATTTATACAATTATTTTATTCCTTAAAAACCGAGCAAAATCTTCCTAAATATATCTTGAGGAATCCAAAATTTTGAGCTATGGTAAGCTCAATATTTTCGGCCCTTGTGAATTATTTGGGGGAATTTATTTGGTAAAATTATATTTTTAATTATCTCCCAAAATCTCTTATTTTCCTTAATTCTAATTCTCCATCTTTTTAATATGTAATCATCATATTTTCTTTCCATTCTTTCTTCTTAATTATTCCCCAAGTAATTCTAATTTCCTTATTATTTTTCATGACATGAATACCTTCCATATTCAAGTATACATAATCACCTTAAAATCCAAACTTTCCTTAATTTTTTTACTCACTTCTCCAAGTAATCCCATAAATCCTACTTGCCATAATTCTTCCCACATTCTCTTTCCATAATTATTGCATGAGATAGCCTATAAATACCCCTTCATACCTCTCACATTCTTCACACTAATTCTCTTCTTTTCTTCTCCTCAATTTTACACAAATCATCTCGTTTATCTTTGAAACTAATTTCCGGGAACTTCTGTTCAGTTTTTAGGGTATTGATGTATCACAGAATATTGTTCCTCTCAAAAAATCCTTGAGGTTAGGCTCAGGAATCACCCGATTCGGAGTTATATCAAAGGAGTTATAGCCTCTGCAATTTCTGCCTATTCTTTCCAACGCAAATCCAATTCTTCTCTTTTCCTTAGTTTCTTATCCGTTCTTATTCTCTTCTCTTATTCAATTATTATTATTATTATTATTATTATTATTATTATTATTATTATTATTATTATTATTATTATTATTATCATTATTATTATTATTATTATTATTATTATTATTATTATTATTATTATTATTATTATTATTATTATTATTATTATTATTATTATTATTATTATTATTATTATTATTATTATTATTATTATTATTATTATTATTATTATTATTATTATTATTATTATTATTATTATTATTATTATTATTATTATTATTATTATTATTATTATTATTATTATTATTATTATAGGGGATTTATAAATAATTATTATGAGTAGTTTTAATTATATAAACTCATATTTTTAATGATGTTTATGAGAAATTAATTTAAAAGGTTCATGTACATATAGTTGGGAGTTTTTTAATTGTGATTATTTGTTAACTTTATATTGATTAAGGTTATATTTATTTGTAGGGTGTGTTCTATAAAGGTTCTTGAGGTTCTTTTAATGTGGTTTTTATATCAAGGATCAAGGTACGTTTAGGTGACTAGATACCTTTGAAAGTGATTGGTTTGAATAACATGTTTTACATGATTTGATTGGTGATTGAATTAAATTAATTTGATTTATGATTTTGAAATAAATTATGTTTGAAGGTATTGATTTTAAATAAAGTATTTTGAATGACTGATTTTCAAATCATGTTTTGAATGGTTTGGATTAATTATCGTGTTTAAATAAAGGATTTGATTTTAAAAGTTTTGTTGAATTAAATAAAGGTTTTTTAAGGAAGAGTTGTTGATTTTGAAAAGTTATTATTATGAGATTTTATTCTCAAGTATTTATTTATAAAGTTTAATTTTGAAAGCATGTGGAATTAATTAAAAAGGATTTTGAATTATACTGGAACTATTGGATATTAAAAGGATTTATTGAACCATTGAATTATTATGATTAATGCTTTATAAGCATGTTGGTAATCCCACTATGCGGATTTGGTTTATTGATAATGCCTTGGACTTTGTATGACCGGGTCTTTCCTTAAGAATAGCCTTGAGACTAGCTTGGGGGGTGTGCACACTTGGGTGAGGAATTGGATTAAAAGGAATTGGTTCTAAATAAAGGAATTGGTTTTATTAACTATTATTTTGAATATGAATCATAGGAATCGGTTTTGGAATAATGAGTTTTGAATTTATCGGATTAATTATTGGAATTGGTTTTAAAAGCATGTTTGCAAATAAATTGAGTTTACACTATCTCGCACTTATCGTACTTAGCATAATTTGCTAATCCATATTTCTTATTTGTTTTGATTTGCCCTGCTTACCGTAATGGTAAGCAGTGTTGACTATTTTCAGGTGGAGTCATGAATGAGCATGTGGGAGTCCCAGGATTTACTTCATCTAGTTTAGGAATGTTGGTCTTGTCTTTATTTTGATTACTCATAACAATGTTACTATTTTTATAAGTATTAATAAAAGAAAGTTGAGTTTTCGCTGCAAGTTTTGTTGTTGAGTTAAGTATTTTGAGTAGCCTTGCGTAATCACGCGGCGGTAATACGCCCAAGTCTATCTCTACGGTATAATTATACGTATTATACTAGTATTTCTGTAGAGGGAGATTTGGGGGTGTTACAACATACATAAATCGTAAGATTCTATGATTTAAATCGGGATTTTAATAACAATGCTCACCATCACAGCCACTAAATCATGCCATTTCAAATTAGGGCTGTTTGGCTTATTATCCTCCCAATCATAGTCATCCAAGAAGTTTGTGTTAACATTAGGCAACTCAACAGTTGATACAATTAAAATCTAAAGATGTGAATTGAGAAAGGTTTTCAAACTCATTTTGGCTTAAGCTAGGAATTTTAGAATAGGGTAAGGGGGGTTCAGGTTCTTTATACTTGGGATTTAGTTGTACTGGTTTAATTGTGGTGGTTGGGTCAGTGTGTTGTGATGAAGATTTAGGTGGTTTTTGGGGAACGTAGGAATGTTTTTTAAAAGATGATGGGATGGATGCTTTTTTTGATGATGTGGAAGCATCTTTCTTTTGACCAGGACTAGTATTTGGGGGGTGTGACCAACTTTGTTTGTGGTCCCTTCTTAGGGGTCAATTTGTTTTTCTTTTGTTGACTTTAGTTTGGGAATTTCAAGTGTTTTCAAGTGTTTTGGATTGGGGAGATTAGCTAACATCAGTTTCCTTTTGGACAGGCTTGCTCACAAAAGTTTCCTCACTCTGACTAGGCTAGACATGTGCATGAAGGGTGTATGTCATAATCATACTGCACTGCATACACAACAATACCCTTATGTTTAACACCTAACTCACTCATCACTCTACACTCTGCACCTCCATGTACTACTCTCAAACATTTATCCACATTCAAACCCGGAATTTGGTAAAACAATTGATTTACCCAAGCAAGCCCACTTTGCTTACCAAACTCAAGCAACTCCCAATAACAAAGTTCATCCGGGTCTATAACAAAATTAGTACACTCCCCGCCATTATACACGAATTCACCATTGTTACCCAATTCAAATTCACCCCCATGCCAGAATTTGACAGTTAAATTGTCAAAAGCATTACTCTTTGCAACCTATAATTACACGGCACAATTAAGCTACAAACAAGAGCGTATGCATCACATCAATACTTCACCAAAACCCTAATCTATAATCAATAACATAACTAATCAAAAAACATTCATCATAACCAGTATTCCATACATAAAATCTAACCCCTAACTCCAATAATTACCCAGCATAATTATAATTAAGTATACAAACTAAATTACATGACAATCACTTTAAATTGAAATTTAAGTGCAGGAAATTCCTATTCAAACCATCACAATCAATTTCAAAGTTATTTAGGAAAAAAAAAGTACTTTTTGAGGTATTTACACAAAAGATTGCAACTTTGATTTGCAATTGAAGTTCGATGCTTAAGTATTTCAGAATGAAGACATGAAGAAAGAGTGAAATTGAGAGGGAAATGAATTAAAGAGGGAAACAAAGAGTGGTTGAGTAATTTAATTCCACGTAGGCTTAGAGGAGGGGATAGTTAAGTCAATCCTTGACTTTACCCTAAAACACTTGTCACACCAACAAGTTAACCTGTAAAAACTGATTACCCATTAATGTGTACCATTTAGGGAAGAAGTACATGAAAGGTGATGTTATTATGGAATAATCAAAAGGTGGTGTTTTTCTTGGCAGACCGCTTAAAGGTGGTGTTATTTTTAACAAATTTTCCTTTATATTTTTATTAAAGTTACTAACAATTTATTCATGATGTAGCAATTCAAAGAAATGCGTAATGTGAGTAATTAATTCACTTAATTACTTTTTTATAATTTTTATTATTGCTACTATCATGATAAGGTTTATTATGATTTGATTTGACTAACTCTATTGTGGTTAAATTCCTTCCAATGTTAATATTTGTTATATTGTTATTATTGAATTTATCACTATATTGCATGTTTAAAGGTAATATGAAATTGAACATAATGCCTAATAAGATAATTTGGACGACCGTTTTAGGTTCCTTTTTAATCTTGTTATTAATTAAAGTGATCATGATATTTAGAATTATGTGTTGCATTAATATTCAACCAATTTAGCTTACTAATAGTTTGGAACAAATTGAATCTTTGTTTGTATACCATTGAGATCGCAGGAAATACTTTTCACAATAAGAATCGAGTAGAGGCCAATAATGCAGGCGAATTTGAATCCGTAACTCACTTCGTGCCATCATCCCCGATCCTATTTTCATGGTTCCGAACCATATGAAGTTAGTAATCTCATGGATTATGAGTGGAATGTAACCTTTACGGGTCAATCGCTGTTGCCTATCGTTGTTAATTTATCGTGGTTGCCTTATAATGATTCGTGAACGATTTATAAGTTCATTAAAAACTTGTTCGCGGCTCCCTACTTTTCTTTGTCCCTAATCGTGTTCCTAATCGTATATGTCAATTCCCACTTCCTATGAGTGTCAAGGATATTGACAACATGGTTAACGTAGGTGCTTCGAATGACGCCTACACTAGACATGATACTAAACGGATTAATAACAAATCCTAGCATGTCACCAAAAAAATAAAGATCAAATCTTTAGCCTAAACAAGATACTATCATGATGTTAGAAATCATAAAAGCATCCTAACATGATACTAGGAATTATGATTAACATACTAACATGATATTAGGAATTAAAATCTAACCATGATTTCTATATCAAAAGAATAATTAAGTAATCAAATTAATTACTCACTTTGATGCCTCATATATCTTCCAATCAAAACCATACACACGTTAGTAAACTTCAAGAAAGATTAAACCAAACAAATAAATCAAATAAAAATTAAAATATATTTGGGACCAAGCCCTTAGAACTATCAACCTTTCACGTCGAGGTCTAAGACAACTACGAGCTTGACTAGGAGTATTCGAATCTCGTGGTAGAAGTATGGTGTTTGTTTCGGAAAAGTATCAAAAAGTTATGTGTGTTTGTAGGCAATATTTCAAGCATCCCACACTTGATCTCCACTGTGATCATACACTTAAGCATGGTGGCGTCCAAAGGTAAGGAAGCTAGAGTAAAAGAGTCGCCAACAAGTTTTAGGAACTTGTAAACCGTTCACAGGGTGAAGGTTACACCCTTTCACGATCCATGATATCGCTAACTCCATAGTGGTCTGGAACCATGACTGGATATTCGAGGATGATGGTACAAATCCAACCTACAAGAGATTGAATCTGCCCTAATAATAGGCCTTTACTTTATTCTTCTCATATTCATGTGCGCTTTCTGACTAACATACAATTAATAGGTTAACCCTAAACCTGTTTAATCTATATTGGTTGAATAGTAATGCACAAGAAAAACTATTATTGGCGATCACTTGAATTATAATCATATTAGCCTAAACAAGATTATTAATTATCTTATCACTACTACAAAAACTAGAATATGATACGCACGATACAAAACAGTTGTCAAAGGTAGGCGATCTCTAGGATTATATAGAACGCCTATGTTAGAGGGACGATGTGTATGTTGACTCATACAGGACGCCTCTTCAGTCAACCGATCTATTTGATTTCATTATTTTTTTTATTAAAGTTTGACTTCACAATATAGAACGCCTTCCTTAGTTAAACGTTCTATTTGATTTTAAAATATTTTTATTTTAAAAAAAAGCACTGGCTGGAAAACCCTATTTTACACGATTTAATTTTTTTTAATATCCAAGTTCATTCTCAACCACTCGTTCATAGTTAAAACCTTTTGGCTCTTTCTCTCTCCTTCTCAGATCCGGCCCGCTGAGAGAGCTCCTCCATGGTTCTAATCTAACCCTAACTCCAATCAACACCATCTCCGCTCCATCACCTTCTCCAATGGCTTGAACTTCTTCAGTACAACGCTCTAAAAACAAGCAGAAAGATAAATAAAATAGAACAACACTCCAGCCGTCCAGCGAAGAACTCCGGCGAAATAAATTCGATGAAGGCTTGAAACTTATTGTAAGTATCACGTTACGGTTTAATTTGATGATAATTTTGTGAAATCTACCTTGATTTTATTACGATTCATTGAATTTGGTTTGCTTAATGTTGAAATTTGACCTGATTTTGCAACAATTTAGTTCGATTAATGTTGAAAAATCTGTCCTATTATGCTCCAGCAATTGAATTAGGGGTTTTTTTTATTTACTTGATTTTTATTGAAATTTCTTGCTTTGAATTTCTTGTATGTTGATGTATGTTGATTTGGGAGCATTTTGGTACCAAATTTACAATTCTTAGTGAAGTAATGAGTAAATCATCATTATTGGTCTCAAAGTGTTAGAATTTAATTAATTGATATACGAGTGTAAATTTTTCAATTAAAATTTATGAATTTGCAATTGTATCATATTTTTGTTTTGTAATTTCATACATCATTCACAACAGTTAATCATTTTACAACAATACTTTTTATCTATTTAGACCTAAATTCTTAATTACTTTTAGAGTGTATGAATTTAAGACTTAATTGTACAGCTAATCATACATAGAATTGATTATTTACCTTAATCTTTTTTCCCTTTTTTCTTTATTGATGCAGATTTTTCAGAGGAAGAAGAAAGGATTTCTGACAGTTCTTCCCACATACATTATTTTCAAATTTCAATTCGCTAATTTGTCCTTTATTATTAATCATTTAAAATTGTATTTTTATTTGAGGAAACACTTAAATTTGTATTGAATATATCTAATAAAATTATCGTATTCCAATACTCTCGTTCACCTGCGAAATTGCAGGTGGTAATTTTTTTTTTAAAAAAAAATATTAGAAAAGAGAACTGTTGTGTGTAAGAACCGTTCTCTTTTCCTTTGAATTTTTAGCGATATTAGAGGGAAAAGAGAACGGTTGTCTAATAGAACCGCTCTCTTTTATTTAGCATACAAATCGCCTCTTTCAACCGTTCTCTAAACTTTACACATCGCTTAGCAGAAGAACGGTCCTTAGGCATTTTATAAGGCCTATTACAACCGTTCTCTATTGCCTTTTTTTAGGAAGTGTATTAAGCGTCATTACAAGTACAAATTCCCTTTAAACATGCATAAAAGGCGTGATAAAGCAATAACAACAATAATACAAAGCAACATAATAACAAAATCATCATCATAATCATAATATTCTCAATAAAGCATAATAATATTAGCAAGATCCTAGGCATGATATTAATAAGATAAATAACAAATCCTAGCATGTCACTAAACAATAAAGACCAAATCTTTATCCCTAACATGATACTAACATGATTGAAGAAATAGGAAGCAACCTAAACATAATATTAGAAAGCAATAAATAACATCCTAACATGATACTAAGAATCAAAATAATCAAAGCATGATTTCTATATCAAAAGAATAACAATTAAATCAAATAATTGAAATAGGGATTTGGGACCAAAACCTCAGATTTTATCAACCTTTCATGTCTAAGGCGAAGGCAACTTCAAACTTGGCTAGTTGTGTCTAGAACTCGTGAATGGGGAATATTGTATTTTGTAAAAAGGTATAGAAGGGCTTAGAAAGAGGGAGAAAGAATAAGCTTCTAGCTTAAAAAGAGAAAATAATAGAATTAGATGATTGTGAATGAATAAAAAAGGGGGAGATACGACCCCTATTTATAGAGAAAATAGTCTGGAAATGATAGAAAAGAAATAGAATTCTAATCGAAATAAAATTAGCTCCTGTCGCAGAGCTATCGCGCTCGACAGACTTTGTCTTTTGATCCGCAAAAAGATATGATAAAAACAAAATCCGCAAAAACTGTTGTATATCTTTTGATCCAGAAGTCCAAATAAGCTATATAATATGCCGTTGGAAAGATCTTGAAGTCTAATTTCTAACCCAATTAGAATCAAATTAAAATCTTTTGTATATAAAAAGAAATGGCTGAAATAGTGGAAGGGTGTCAATTTTGGATAGAGTTTCGTATTCCTTTAATATCTTTTTCGTTATATCATTGGAAAGATAATTTCAAGACCTATCCAACCATATAAGATTTGGATAAAGATTAGGAGTCATGAAAATAATATCTTATCATCTTCCATTTCGCACAGAACAAGGACTCTTAAAAAGAGAAGTTTTATTCAATTTCGAATTCTTTGATCTTATCTTTTCAAAAAAAGATAATAAGATCTTTTAGAAACTTATAGAGTATTCTAATAAATCCTAATTATTTTAGGAATGAGATTAAACCTTTGGACCCTCCACATGATCATTGGGTCGTAGGTAAAATCCAGTTTGGGCCTAGTTTAGTATTTTGACCATAACTTCCTCATTATTCATCGGAATTGGGCTTATAATATATTGTTGGAAAGGTCTTTTCAAACCCCATCAAATCACACCATTATTAGACCTATATCATGGACCAAAATAAAGGACTGGAAATTTTCCATAAATAGAGTAAGAAAAGAAATATTTTCAAAAATAGAAAGAAGTATTTTTATTAAAACAACCGCATCACAAGACTTTTCATATTTCACCTTTTTTGATAATCAAATGATTTGAAAGATATTCATCACAGGGTTTGGTTTTTGGCAGACACATTTGGGTGTCTACAATGTTTGATTTGTTGGGATGTGTTTAGGCTAAGGCTAGATTAGAAATTAATAAAGAGAAAGAATAAGCTTTAGCTTAGAAGGAGAGTTAGATGATGACTGTTGGTGAATGAAAACGGAGGAAAACGATCTATATTTATAGAAAAAAGAGGAAAAAGATCAGAAATAAAAAGTATAAATCCGACTCAGAGTAAAACAGTTCATATCGCGAAACGATGGTTATATCCCAACGCGATGCTTATATTACGCGATATTAGCATCGCAGTGCGATATTTCCATCGCCCATCGATGCTTTTTAGAAGATAGAATCCATATGGAATTCAACTTTCAATTAAATTGGGTTAGTCGTGCTTCCATACGTATTTCGATTGTATCAGAATTAAATCTTTGATAAACATATATTTTATCCGATATAAAATTCTAAGTCTTTATTTTTTTTCAAAAACAGGATAAATTATAACCTTCTAGAAGATTCTAGGAGCTAATAATAAATCCTAATGGATTAAGGACTCAAAACAACCTTTTAGAGAATTATAAGCTTGTGATAAATCCTAATTGGTTTAGGAATGAGGTTAAGGTCAATGGACCCTCCATATGATCATTGGGTCGTACGCAGGTAAGGCTCAATTTGGGCCTAGTTTAGTATTTTTGCCATAACTTTTTCGTTATAACACGGATTTGAGCTTATAATATATCTGAAAAGCTCTTTTCAAACCCTATCTAACTACACAATTATTGGACCTAGGTTATGGGCCAAAATAAAATGGTTTGGACGATTTTATAAAAAGGACATGAAATAAATGATTTTGGATTTAAAGACACGAACTAAATGATTTTAGGTTTAACGAAACAAAATAAATTATTTTAGTTTAAACGACACAAAATAAATGATTTTGGGTCAAAACATTTTAGAAAAGGTTAAAAATAGTCAAGGCTAAAGGAAAATTCACGACATTCTTTAACTCTTCACCTAACTCGATAATCAAATACGTGAAATGTACTCATCATGATCACTGGGTTTGGTTTTTGGAGAGATACAATAATATGTTGTTTACACTATTCCTTCAAATATATTGTGGTGGAGGGCCCAAATTTTATACTCATTGTTTTAGTGGAATATTTATGCATGATCTAAAATCTTTATTTTGAATCATAAACACATAAGTATAAAGTTGGCCTCCAAAGTACATATACAATCAATTGATTCAAGTAAACAACATCAGCCCTAAGTAGAACATGAAGTTATCAAATCCAATCAATTCATGGCTTGGTACGGTATAACCCAACCACTAACTAAGAAACTACCAACAAAACATGTTGGAAAACATTCTAACAATTGAATCCAAATCTATAATCATGAATTCTATTAAACTAGTGGAGCGATAATAAAATAAAGATTATGGATTGAACATGCAAGAACAATTAGCAAAGATGGGATATTAAATAAGTTTATCAGGCATACAAATTCAGAAAAATAACAAGAGAGAGAGGAAAAACATTACTAATATTGGTGGTTCAATGTTTGAGAATTGAGTTGTTGAAATTGAAAGATAAAACAAACATCAATTAATTATAGTACAAATGATTGAGTCTTGGAAAATCTAAACTAAGGAAGAGGTAAAATAAGCACTAATAATTAAGAGAATAATCCTAAAGGAGTTAAAAGAGCAGAAGATTTGTACAAAATAAGCTAAGGAAGGTATTTAGATGACCATCCAAACAAAAGAACGGAGAAAACAAGAGTCAGAATCGACTACAAGGCTGCATGGATGTGCCAAGGTCTAGCACTGACGTGCATCCCCTGCACGGACGTACCAAATTGAAGAATGCACGACCATGCATAATGCTAAAAAGGCGGTAGCTACTGCCTTAGGGATACACCATATGTACGGATGTGAAAACCTAGGTCAGATGGTATGAATTCCCCTGCATGGACATGCAAACCTAGGGAAGATGATCTTCATTTCTAAACTCCCCTAAATGAACATGTAAACTTGATAGGATGGTCTTCATAAGGCCCTTTTAACTTATCTCTTCAATCACGCTTCCTCATTTGCTACCATAACTTCATTTCTAGTCTTCTTCTCATTGCTTTTAAATTCTTTGCTCACTCGTTGAGGTGTTTCAAAGTCTCTTCCTTGGACCCAAATCATCATAAAAAATAATAACAACCTCGAGAAGCGGGTGATACATAAAAATTCATAAAAATAGAGCAATTATGGCATGTTCTGATTTAATGAACTGAACTTAACTAAAATGAGCTGAGCTGAATTGAATATTTTATGAGAGAAGGAAATAAAAAATTAAACTAAAGTGAACAGAACTTATTATAGCTAAATTGAACTGAACATAACTTATTGGAGCTGAACTGAACTGAACATAAAATAAACTTAAGAGAACATGCCCTTAATGCATTAAAACATTGATTTCTCACAATACCAAGGTTCAAAATCACTCTACAATCATACCAAATAATAAGTTATCAAAGCATTAATAATATTTTATTTATGCTAGTCAAAGTACATGTGGAGCATGACGAGAATGATGAAGACTTATAGGGCTTCAATGCTGAAGAGGTCTCTTTTATCGACGAAGATGAAAAGACCCCTCTTCACTACAACCTCCATTCAAACATGATAGTCAATAGTATACTCCGAAAATAAGGACACTTTCCTGGAATAACTTTAGGAAAGAAGAAAGGAGTGGAAACACAAATGGGATGACCTGGCCTTCCAAAATTAGATACTTTTGAACTTGGTTTCAAACTGACTCTGAAAGATTATAAGCAAGCCCAAGAAAAGATTAATGTGCGGAGGAATGCTCGTACTCAAAATAAAGCAATCCCAATGTACCAATATCCTCTCACTCGAAATGGTCAATTCATAAGAGGGGGTGAGGACTATCCATGCTACGAATTTCCTGGGCCCTTCGTCAAAGATGGGATAAGACAACTAGGATTCGAGATCTTCTTGGATTGCAATTTCTTAAATGAGATTCCAACCCCTATGCACAAAGAGAAAGCACCCCCATGTTTTGACTTTAATGTTATGGAATTACTCTTTAGCTATGAGAAAAATGATCCTAAGCGTATCGACGATAATTCTGTGCTTATCCAAACAGCCTTGCAAAGCGAAGACTTTGATCCCCTCAAGCTCATTACTTTGGAAAAAGGAGTAGTTCGAGGATGGCAAAAGACTGTGAAGGCGACTACACCAAGTGAAAGAAAGATCTCCATAAGAACAGGACAAGAACCAATGTTCGACGAGTCTGAATCATCTGATTCTGAGTCTGAATTCTAGTCTTTTGTAGTCGAGTCCTCTAAACCTTCTATAGTAGCATCTCCTTCCCTCCCTTCTACTTCAAAATCTACTCCTAGGATAGTTAGTAGTCAAGTCCCAATGGACATTTCCTTATTTGATGTAATGATTTCCGAATTCAATAACATGTCTTCTTTCGCTTACTCCTCGTGTCATTCGCTTACTCTAGATGATTAGCATTGCTTACCTAAAAATGTAAGTGACAAAGAAATAATTAAAGCAATAGAAACACTTGAGAATAAAACACCAGTAATTGAAGATATTAAAACGGTTGATATCTCAAAAGATCCAACCATTAAAAGAGAAGTTAAAATTGGTCTAAATCTTAATAAAGAAGAAAAAACCGATTTAATAAATCTACTAAAAGAATTCATAGATGTGTTTGCTTGGTCATACAAAGATATGCTAAGAATAAATAAAGAAATAGATCAACACACAATACCACTAATTCCAGGAATGAAACCTGTAAAACAAAAGTTACGTCGAATGAAACCCAACGTAGCTCTTAAAATAAAAGAAGAAGTTCAAAAACAAAAAACTGCAGGTTTCATCATGGTATCCGAATACCCAGAATGGGTCGCAAATGTGGTGCCGGTTCCTAAGAAGGATGGAAGGGTAAGAATTTTTGTGTTGACTATAGATATCTAAATAAGGCAAGTCCAAAGGACGACTTCCCTTTACCACACATTGACATTCTAGTAGATAACACAGCAAATCACGCACTTCTCTCGTTTATGGATGGGTACACAGAGTACAACCAGATTCTCATGGCTCAAGAGGACATGGAAAAGACTACATTCGTAACACCATGGGGCACTTACTATTACACGGTAATGCCATTCGGGTTAAAAAACGCGGCCACATACCAAATAGCAGCGACTGCCTTACTTCACGACATGATGCACAAAGAGGTAGAAGTCTATGTGGATGATATGATTATAAAATCAAAAGATCTTCCAGGACACCAAGTAGCCTTAAGAAAATTCTTCAAAAGGTTAAGGAAATACAACATGATACTAAACCCATCTAAGTGCGCTTTTGGAGTCACCTCAAGGAAACTTTTAGGCTATGTCATTAGCTCTAGAGGAATAGAGATAGACCCAACTAAAATTAAAGCGATCATGTCAATGCGGCCGCCCAAAACTAAGCAAATTCGTGGATTTATTGGCCGGTTGCAATACATAAGTAGGTTTATATCCAAGCTAACTACAATATGTGAACCAATCTTTAAGAAACTTAAAAAAAACGTGCAAGTAATATGCGACGACGAGTGTTAAAAATCCTTTGAAAAGATCAAAGCCTATCTCGCTAACCATCTTGTATTGACACCAGCGCTTCCAAGAATTCCTCTTCGATTGTACCTGTAGGGAATAATTTTCAAGCTTTAATCCCACTAGCTTGAACCCCACTGTGATCATACACTAAAGTACGGTGGCGTCCAAAAGGGAAGAAGATAGAGCAAAAGAGTCGCCAACAAGTTTTTTTAGGAACTTGTAAACCGTTCACAGGATGAAGGTTACACCCCTTAACGATCCAAGAGATCGTCAACTCCATAAGGTCTAGAACCAAATAAGGGTTCGGGGATGAAGGTACAAATCCAACCTAAAAGAGATTGAACCTGCCCTAATAATAGGCCTCTACTTTATTCTGATCGTATTCATGTGCGCTTTTTAATTAACATGCAATCAATAGGTTTAACCCTAAACCTGTTTAATCTATGTTGGTTGAATATTAATGCACAAATAAATCTATTATTGGCGATCACTTGAAATTATAATCATAATTAACCCTAACAAGATTATTAAATATCTTATTAAGCGTGATTACAAGTACCAATTCCCTTTAACATGCATAAAAGGTGATCAAGCAATAAAGAATAAATATACTATGTATCAAGCAACATAATCAATAAATATCATCATCATAAAAATAAATTGAAATAATCATGAAGAATAATAATAATCGTAAAAATAACAATAACAATAATAAAATCATCATCATAAGATTATAACAATTATAATCATAATCATGTTCATGTTAATATTAAAGCAAGATCCTAGGCATGATACTAACAAGATTAATAACAAACCCTAGCATGTCACTAAGCATTAAAAATCAAATCTTTAACCCTAACATGATACTAACATGAATTAATATTAGAAAGAACATAGGAAGCATCACAACAATCATATTTAATATTAAAATTACCCTAGACATGATACTAGGAATCATAACAACAATATAAACATGATTTCTACATCGTAATATCAATAAATCAATTAAAGTACTTACTTTGATGCCTCGTACCTCTTTCTAATAACAAAATACACACGTTAGTAACTTCAAGGAAAATAATAATCAAAGCAATTAAATTAAATAATTGAAATAGAGATTTGGGACCAAACCCTCAGAAATTAAACCTTTCACGTCTAGGGCGAAGGCAACTTCGAATATGGCTAGGTGTTTCTAGATCTTGTGAATGCGGAATTTTGTATGAAAAAGTAAGAAAGAAAGAATGCTAAAGAATTAATGTTTGTTGATGAAAACTATTTAAAACTAATTGTTGATGAGAATTCGTGAATGAAAGATGATGAATGATGATTGTAGATCATGAATTGTCGCTCCTCAAAACGGAGTTTTTGATACGATATTTATAGAGAAAATCAGCCAAAAAAGATAATTTAACAAAACAGAGTCTGACGCACGCAAAACAAGGTTGGCGCCAACCCTGGCTAGTTGGCGCCAAGCCTGGTTCCAGGCGCCAAGGCCTGGGGTTGGACGCCAAACTGGATTTCAACGCGTTTTTGAAAATCTGATAAATTTACCGTACTGGAAGATAAAATAATATAATTTCTTCGAAAATGCTGTTCGATCTTGATTAAAACTCTGAAAAGTCAACTTATCAATGCTAATTGAATTAGGAATGAAAAGAACCTTCTAGAAGATTCTAGAAGACTAAAACCATTCCTAATTGCATTAGGAATGATAAATCACACTAGGCCCTCCCCTAGATCATTGGGCCGCATATTAGGCTCAAACCGGGCCCAATTTGGTAAATTGGCCATAACTTCCTCAATATTCATCGGAATTGGGCTTATAATATATCGTTGGAAAAGTCTTTGCAAGCCCCATCCAACTACACTAATATTGGACCCATATCATAGACCAACCAAACTGGATTAGCTGTTTTCTTAAAATAAAGTTTTCAAAAACAGAGAGAAGAAAGAAATAAAAACTTTCCGCAACACTAGACCTTTCCACACTTTCGTTTCATTCGATTATGATTCAACGTGAAAGGTACTCATCACTGGGTTTGGTTTTGGGGAGACACAAATGGGTGTCTACCGTACCTAACAGTCACTAAAGAGATAATGGGAGATATGCTTGCGCAAGAAGTAAAAGGTAAAGAGAACGCCATCTACTACTTAAGTAAAAAGATGCTTGAGTATGAAGTACGCTACACAACACTTGAGAAATTGTGCCTCGCACTAGTGTGGGCCACAACTAAGTTAAGACATTACATGCTCGTTCATACAGTCTATGTGGTATCTTGAATAGACACACTTAAGTATCTCTTTGAGAAATCCACACATAACGGACGAATATTAAGATGGATAGTAAACTTAGCGCAATTCGATGTAAGATTCATGCCTCTAAAGGCTATTAAAGGATCGGTGGTCTCAGACTTCTTAGCAGATTTCCTAATAGAAGATTCGACACCAATAAATGATAATGATTTTCCATATGAAGACTTGATGCTTAAGGAAGATGATACTTGGAAACTATACTTCGATGGAGCCTCAAACCAAAATGGTTGTGGCGTATGAGTATTATTAGTACCACCTAAAGAAGAACACGTCCCAATCTCCATAAAGTTAGATTTCGACATTACCAACAATGCTGCGGAATATGAAGCATGTGTGGTAGGCCTCAAAATAGCTTTGGCATTAGAAGTAAAGAAACTTCAAATATTCGGAGACTCTTCTTTAATCATCAATCAAATTTCCAAAACATGGAGAGTTTGGAGTGAAAGTGTAGACACCCATTTGTGTCACCCCAAAACCAAACCCAGTGATGAGTACCTTTCACGTCGAATCATAATCGAATAAAGTGAAAGTGTGGAAAGTTTAGTGTTGCGGATAGTTTTAATTTCTTTTCTCTTCTCTCTGTTTTTGAAAACCTATTTTAAGAAAACAGCAAATCCAGTTTGGTTGGTCCATGATATGGGTCCAATTGTAGTGTATTTTGATAGGTCTTGAGAAGAGCTTTCCAACGATATATTAAAAGCCCAATTCCGATGAATATTGAGGAAGTTATGGTCAAATTACTAAACTGGGCCCGGTTTGAGCCTTATATGCGGCCCAATGATCTAGAGAAGGGCCTAATATGGATTTATCATTCCTAATGCAATTAGGAATGGTTTTAGTCTCCTAGATTCTTCTAGAAATTTCTTTTCATTCCTAATTCAATTAGCATTGATAAATTGACTTTTGTTGACTTTTTAGAGTTTTAATCAGAATAAAAGAATGTTTTTGAGGAAAATCCGATTTTATCCTCATGTACTGTCAATTTCTATCTGATTTTTAGAAAACGCATTAAAAACGGGATTAGCGCCTAACGCCAGACATTAGCGCCTGACGCTAATGTTAGCGTCTGGCGCTAATTGCCAGCGTCGGCGCTAATCAGGATTTATCTGCGTCAGAACTCTGTTTTGTTTTTTTTATCCTATTGGCTGATTTTCTCTATAAATAGCTTCCTAAAAACTCCGTTTTCATTCACCAACTCTCACCAACTATCATCAAGATTCTCTTGATTACTCTCTCTCTCTCTTTTCTAAACTAGCCTTCTCTCAAATACAAAATTCCGCATTCGCAAGACTTAGATACACCTAGCCATACTCGAAGTTGCCTTCACCCTAGACGTGAAAGGTTTAATTTCTGAGGGTTTGGTCCCAAATCTCTCTTTCAATCTTTTAATTTAATTGTTTTGTTTATTATTTTCCTTGAAGTTACTAACGTGTGTATTTTGTTATAAGAAAGAGGTACGAGGCATCCAAGTAAGTGCTTTAATTGATTTATTGTTATTATGATATGGAAATCATGCTTAGGTTGTTATTATGATTCCTAGTATCATGTTAGGATGTTTTCCTTAATTTGATGTTTAGGGTAACAACAATAAATTCCTAGTATCATGTCTAGGGTAACTTTATTACTAAGTATGGTCAAAAGCATGATGCTTCCTATTTTCTTCCTAATATTTATGATTGTTAGTATCATGTTAGGGTTAAAGCTTTGATTTTTATTGTTTAGTGACATGCTAGGGTTTGTTATTAATCTTGTTAGTATCATGCCTAGGATCTTGCTATTATTATGCTTTAACATGATTATGATTATTTTTAATTATGATTATAATTATTGTTTTGATTATGATTATGTTGCTTGATGATTTTTATTGTTATTGCTTGATCACGCCTTTTATGCATGTTTAAAGGGAATTGGTATTTGTAATCACGCTTAATAAGATAATTAATAATCTTGTTTAGGGTTAATTTGATTATAATTCAAGTGATCGCCAATAATAGTTTTTTTTGTGCATTAATATTCAACCAACATAGATAAATAGGTTTAGGGTTAAATCTATTGATTGAATGTTAGTCATCAAGCGCACATGAATACGATCAGAATAAAGTAGAGGCCTATTATTAGGGCAGGTTCAATCTCTTTTAAGTTGGATTTGTACGTTCATTCCTGAACTACCGGTCATGGTTCAAGACCTATTGGAGTTGACAATCTCTTGAATCGTTAAGGGGTGTAACCTTCACCTCGTGAACGGTTTACAAGTTCCTAAAAAAAAAAACCTTGTTGCAACTCTTTTGCTCTATCTTCTTTCCCTTTGGACGCCACCATACTTTAGTGTATGATCACAGTGGGGTTCAAGCTAGGGGTTAGCGCTTGAAATATTCCATACAGTTTTTGGCGACTCCACTGGGGAGGATTTCTATTTTAATTCCTGAAATTTATTTCGGCAATGATTTAGAATGAGTGGATGAGACTCGTAACGTTCTAAGTATTTCATGTACGTAATTTTGATTAACATTATTGTCATATGCATAAAAAATATCTCATTGGAAAGACCATCCGTAATGAGTTAAAACATAGGATTTTTACACGTAGGAAATTTGAGGAATATCTTTCACAACTTGGACCGAAATAACACTGCGCGAAACTGGAAAATTTTATCGAGCACAGAAAGCTGCTGAGGCATGTAGGAATTAGCGTCAGCGAACAGAAGTTAGCGCCAGAATTTTGACTGTAGCGCTAGATGACATCTCTGTCGCCAGGCGCTAAAGCCAAAAGCCGGTGCCAATCTCTGTTTGCTGGCGCCAATATTCTTCCAATACCGAGCTAGAAATATGCGCTCTAATTTTGACCAGTTTTTAGCATTGTTCGCTCGATCCTACTTCCTGATTGAGTTTTTCTCACTTTTCTGAAAACCATATGTGTTCTACATATGGACATAACCCTCTGGGAATTCATGCTCCATCTACCTGATTGAACGCTCTGAGCAACAAAGGGTACATCCGAGAATGTTGAATTCACCAAACCATGGAAGTGAGTTTTTTCTAAAATTCGCGGTGTCCCATCCACTCGCGCCAACCCTTCACGGTTAGGCTTCCGCGCGGTGCATCCGGACAATTAACCATGGACCCTCTATTGACTAACCCATATCCCGAACTTTGGAGAACTAGAGCCATGGTTAGGTTGCAAACTCATTGCATCATATTGTGCCTACTTGACTAATTGCGCATTATTTGTTGTGCATATATATTCTATGTTTCTCTTAACCGTTTGTTGACTTGTGTTGAGACTAAATAAATTAATGACTTAAAGAACTTTGCCTAATTAATTAATTAATTAATTAATTTGAGTCAATACAGTCTAATATTTTAATCGAAATTGACCTAGTACGACTTTAGGCATACCCCTGTTGATTAATAATATCGAAAACTGTCTCAGATTGAAGCTCCAGCAATGGCGCCAAAATTTGAACTGTAGCGCCACTCTGTGGAGTGTGGCGCCTGGCAACAGTTCTGTCGTCTGGCGCTACACTACAAAGAGAGGCGCCAGTCCTGTCGTTTTGACGACAGTTCGGATTATTGCTCGAGTCATCACTTTGTGTCTAATTAAACAATTTGCTAATTAATTCTGTTGATTATACCTTATTAAGTCATTAATTGATTCTAGTCACATAGTCTAGTCAAATGGTCATGACACAAGTCTTAACATGTCACCTACACTCACTAGTCTTAGCACACACTTTGAGTATATATATCACTATGACCATGTTTTAGGTTCATGCATGAGTCGGTTTCTTCCGTCAGTTGAGTCGGGGGTACATTCTATTCCTAATTTTCCACATCTCTCCATCTACATGCTTTCTCCATATCACCACCCTCATTTTTCTACCTTCTTCTATCCATTGCATGTTGAATAAAGTTTGAGTCAAACAATTAACAATGAATATCCCCAAATTCCTTTTCCACAGTACTTGGTCGAGGAGAGAAGGGTGATTAATCAAGGATAACCTCTTCATTCAAGTCTTACTTTTTGATAAACCGATCCGTCAAAAGAGGAAGACTAAAAAGATAATGACAACTCAAGAGGAAGTTAATGAACTTAGGAGTCAATTGACTGACGTGGCTGAGGTGTTAAAGGCTTTAACCCTCAAAATTGATGACCCTGTGAAGCAACAACAAATGAACCTCATGCAAGAAAGCTTGAGCAAGCTATCTAGTGACTATAAATTTCAGGGCATTAGTTCACAAGGGGTCTCGTTGGACAAGGAACTTCTTCCGCATAAGTTCAATGCCAACGACATCCCAAAATTCAAGGCAACAGATAACCCTTACTTTCATCTAAGAGCTTTCAAAACTATCATGAACATTAAGGGGATGGATAAGAAAGTCTTTCATTCTTTGTTTTCTTTATCTCTTCTTGGGATTCCACAACAAACGCTTTCAAAGATAGATATAAGTGTAACATTCAAGACGAAATAGACCACAGACAACTTGAGATGTTAAAACAAAAAGAAAACGAAGGGTTCACTTCTTTCTTCACTAAATGGAGGGAAACTTCTGCTAATATGGTCAAGGTTCCTACCGAAAAAGAATCTGTGAGGATGTTTATCAAGAATCTCCAAGGGAAGTATTCAAAGCACTTAAAATATCAACACAACTTGAATACTTTCAAGGCTGTGTATAATATAGGCATTGGCATTGAAGATGACCTTAAGAAAGATAATAGTGCGATAGGAAAGAAGAACGACCATCCTTCTTCTTCCTCTCCCATTAATGAGGTACATGCTACGAACGCCTCTAAATCGCGAATCCAAAGGTAAAAAAGAGTGTTCACTCCACTCGGTATGAGTTATGAAACACTTTCGAGAAGCTACATCACAAAGGACTAGTCATGCCTATAAGGCCCATCAAAGATCCAGTTCAAGAAGCCAAGCCACCCAAGTGGGACCCTAATAAGCACTGCAAATATCACCAAGGAAAGGGTCACGATACTGAGGAGAGTTGGAAACTCACAGAAGCTATTCAAGATCTGATCGATGACAATAAAACTTCCGAGGTTCTAGCCATTGAAGAAGATCAAACATCCTTCGATCCATCACTTCTTATCACACCTATAGGTGAGCCCATGATTGAGACAACTTATATAACCTCTCTCGATGAAGTGGTCATAATTAAGGAAGATGAAAGTCTTTTATTAGATAATACCAGGGAAGACTCGTCAAGTCTAAAAGAGGATGTTCAAAAACTGCAAGACGTCGTTGCCATGCTCTTGAATGTGGTAGAAGGGTTAGAAAATCGGGTGATGGTTATCAAACAACATTCTCGCCAAGGATTTAATAAAGAACTCAATGCTCCTAAGCCACGGGCAAAACGGACCATTAAAGATTAAACACCAATAGGAATGACTTACAATGAAGCTTTTGACTGTCTTTACGATCAAGGTCTCACTCACCCTATTGGTCCCAGTTAAGACCCTCCGCTTGAAAAACGGTTTCCCAATTGGGATCCAAATTCTTATTGTCGATACCATAGAGGTTGTGATCACACCACCGAAGTATGTCTCGCCCTCAAAGATCGTGTTCAAGATCTCATTGATTCAAATCTCCTTCATGTTCCCCCGCGCGACAAGAAGGCCAAGATTAGTAACAATAAAAACAGTGGTTGTAAAGGAAAGAAGAACGACAATCCTTCTTCTTCCGAAAACACCTACTCTAGTAACAGTGTTGGTACTTTCGACCATAATGGTGTCTTAGCCATGGACAGTCAAGGATCTAAAAGGAAACCCAAGAGAGAGTTCACACCCATTGGAATGACCTACGATGCTGCTTTCGATCGTCTCTATGATCGAGGATTAATCAAGCCTATTAGCCCTACTGAGGATCCAACGCCAGAAAATTGATCTTCGAGATGGAATCCCAACTCTTATTGCAAGTACCATCGAGGACGCGGTCATACTATTAATGAATGCTACAGGTTTCAAAATATCATTCAAGATCTCATAGAAGCAAATAATATCCTATTGCCTCTAGGTAACGAGAAGACTAGATGATGATGAAGCAAACGACACAAGACAGAGGCGAGTTTCAACAACGAAATTTCATGACCTTTTTTTTTCTATTTCTTTTATTTACCCTTTCCCCAATAAGTCTAGCATAGGCACCTTTCTTTTCCTTTAGATTAATTTTGTAGATTATTTCTTTTTCCCTTTTAATAAAATGAGCATTTATTTTCTTGCATATGATCGTTACAAAAAAAAAGAAAAATCCATGTCAAACTAAGCACAAGGTATACCGATGATTTTAGGCACCCCTTGTAGCCACATCATACCATCTTTCATCCTTCAAATATACAACCCTTTCTTCATTAACCACTTTGAGCCTCCTCTAACGATAGACCTGTCATTTTTCAACCTATATCTACCTTGGGATGGAATAGTGTGCAACTTATGCAGTTTTCAATATCATAAAAAGCTTGAGTAATTTCAAAAGATTAAAATAGCATAAAATAAGCAAATAATAAATAAAAGTGTACAGAAGGGTAAGTGTTCCAATGTCTTTCATATGAAAATGTCTTTGATAAGAACACGTCTCAGATTGCATCTCTTATCGAGTGCTCGGTACAGTGCCTGAGAAACATGAATGCCAAGTGAGTGATAGATCGCATGATCGGGATTGCCCACAGTAGGGAATAATTTCAAGCCTTTAAAATCCCACTAGCTTGAACCCCACTGTAATCATACACTAAAGTACGGTGGCGTCCAAAAGGGAAGAAGATAAAGCAAAAGAGTCGCCAACAAGTTTTTTAGGAACTTGTAAACCGTTCACGAGGTGAAGGTTACACCCCTTAACGATCCAAGAGATCGTCAACTCCATAAGGTCTAGAACCAAATAAGGGTTCGGGGATGAAGGTACAAATCCAACCTAAAAGAGATTGAACCTGCCCTAATAATAGGCCTCTACTTTATTTTGATCGTATTCATGTGCGCTTTCTGACTAACATGCAATCAATAGGATTACCCTAAACCTATTTATTTATGTTAGTTGAATATTAATGCACAAATAAATCTATTATTGGCGATCACTTAAATTTATAATCATATTAACCCTAACAAAATTATTAATATCTTATTAAGCGTGATTACAAGTACAAATTCCCTTTAAACATGCAATAAAAAGGTGATCAAGCAATAACAATAAATCAAGCAACATAATAATAATCAATCATAAATAATATCATCATAAATTATAACAATTATAATCATAATCATGTTCATGTTAATATTAAAGCATAATAAAAATAGCAAGATCCTAGACATGATACTAACAAGATTAATAACAAACCCCAGCATGTCACTAAGCAATAAAAATCAAATCTTTAACCCTAACATGATACTAACATGAATAAATATTAGGAAGAACATAGGAAGCATCATAACAATCATATTAAGCATATTTGATATTATAACCTTTTCCCTAAACATGATACTAGGAATATCATAATAACAATTTAAACATGATCTCTACATCATAATATCAATTAAAACCATTAAAGCACTTACTTTGATGCCTCGTACCTCTTTCTAATAACAAAATACACACGTTAGTAACTTCAAGGAAAATAATAAACAAACAATTAAATTAAATAATTGAAAGAGAGATTTGGGACCAAACCCTCAGAAATTAAACCTTTCACGTCTAGGGCGAAGGCAACTTCGAATATGGCTAGGTGTTTCTAGATCTTGTGAATGCGGAATTTTGTATGTGAAAACAAAGTTTAGAATTGAATGTTTTAAGAGAGATGAATGATTTAGAGAATGCTAAATAATTAATGATTATTGATGATGAATGAAACCAATTGGTGAGAATTCGTGAAAATTGGTAAATGAAAACGGAGTTTTTAATACGATATTTATAAAGAAAATCAGCTAAAAAAGATAAATTAACAAAACAGAGTCTGACGCTCAGAAAACAGAGCTGGCGCCAACCCTGGCTAGCTGGTGCCAGGCACCAACACTAGCGCCAGGCGCCAATGGCTAGCGCCAGGCGCCAGGCCTGGTTCCAGGCGCCAAGGCCTGGGATTAGGCGCCAAGCCTGATTCCAACGCGTTTTCGAAAATCCGATAAGTTTACCGTATTGGAGGATAAAATAATATAATTTCCTCGAAAATGCTATTTGATTTTGATTAAAACTCTGAAAAGTCAACGAAAGTCAATTTATCAATGCTAATTGAATTAGGAATGAAAAGAACCTTCTAGAAGAATCTAGAAGACTAAAACCATTCCTAATTGCATTAGGAATGATAAATCATATTAGGCCCTCCCCTAGATCATTGGGTCGTACATAAAGCTCAAACCGGGCCCAGTTTGGTAAATTGGCCATAACTTCCTCAATATTCATCGGAATTGGGCTTATAATATATCGTTGGAAAGGTCTTTGCAAGCCTCATCCAACTACACTACTATTGGACCCATATCATGGACCAACCAAACTGGATTGGCTGTTTTCTTAAAATAAGTTTTCAAAAACAGAGAGAAGAGAAAAGAAAATAAAACTTTCCGTAACACTAGACTTTCCACACTTTCGTTTCATTCGATTATGATTCGACGTGAAAGGTACTCATCATTGGGTTTGGTTTTGGGGAGACACAAATGGGTGTCTACACCCACACTTATAAGAATAAAATAAATGCTAAAGCAAAAATAAAAATAAAAAAAGAGAGCTAAAAAAGAGTAGAAACTCAAGCATAAAAATATAAAGATTTAAAAGCAAAGTTGCACATCTTGGGGGGCTTATCGAGGGTCTTGAGCCTTTTATCTCCTTTTTCTTCAACCTTTAGCCTAACCACGTTCCAGCCCTTAAAAAGGCCTTTTTGAGTTATAAATACACTTGTGCGAGGTTCGGCTGAAGCTACGTCCGGCCTGATTTCTAACGGATACGTAGGAAACCTCACATCGAGGTGCGGCCGTAGTAAAATGCATTCATATTCACATTCACACACTTGCACCATGATCATATCAAGGAATCTCTAATGCTCATCCCTATTCATGTAGAGCTAGACTTGGGGGCTTGATCCCTACATCATTAGCTTACCTAACCTAAGAGTCGCCACCATTTGACTATTCTCAATATGTTTATCCACACACTTAGCCCTTGCGGCCTAACTTTAGTATCACTTTCACACACCGCACAGATACATGACCAAATATACTTTCCCTTAGGAACCCTTTGTCATGAAATCTTAACAGGACGTTGAAGCATGCCTTGTCATATCAACATCACTCATTAATCATAATTGTCATTGCATCACAAAGTATGAAGTGCTTAGCCCTCGTGCCTAAGTTACCCAAATACTTTCATCATTGAGTAGACCATTGAGATAGCCTAGGATGGATTAATCCTTGCACCTTGAGAGATAGTATCAAACAACATTTGACTAAACTCATTCAACATGCATTCGAAAACTTCGCTTCTTTCTTTTTCGCGTCTTTCTTTTTCGGGAGAAAGTCGGTACCCTCCATAAAAATGACGGAATTTTTTTGCTTTTTTACATTTTCGAGTCTCACGATCACAATACAATGCACACACGAGTCATGAGTCACACGTGTCATTTCACTTCGAGTCGAGTCAACCTCGAGTCAATTACAGCAAGTCAAGTTTATTCCTTGAGTCGTGTCGAGTCAATGAGTCAAGCGACATTAAACCTTAGGTCAACCCTAAAATAATTAAAGAAATCGGCAAAGTTCTATAGTCAAAATAAATACAGGTGCAGCAGAATAGGGAAGACCCTACTTCAGCGCCAGACAACAACATCTAGCGTCTGGCAACAGATTTCAGCGCCTAACGCTAGATCCCAGCGTCTGGCGACAGAGCCAAATCGCGGTGATAGAACGCTCAACCACTCAGAACGGTTATTTCAACCTCTTTCAGCAATTTTGGGTTCCTTGGTACGCAAGTTAGCCCCTATAAGCAATTTGGCATGATTAAGTAGTCGGCTTGATTACAATCGCAATAAGTGATCGACCTGACAAAAGATCGTCTCACTTAGCTTAAAGCGCCTAAGCATTGGCTCATCGCAAAACACTAACATACTGGTTCATAAATAGCAGAGGCACCGACATAATGGTTCAAAAGCAGCAAAAGCGCCGACGTACTGGCATACCGGGAGCAAAGTTCAAGCGAGCTTTAAAGATCGACAAGCGTTGGTCTTCAGAAGTTTTCTTCGGAATATTATCATAACAGATGGAATGCTCGTGCAAAGAGGTATGAGCTTAATGTACGTAGTTGCTAAAGCGAAGCTTAAGGAAGGAAAGGAGAGTTTCACTTCGGTTGGGTTTGTGTTCAGCCGACTTGACTACATATCATGCTACAAGCAAAAAGAAATAAAGCACCCAAGCTTGCTTCTTTCCTTATTCCCTCAGGTTCAGCAGATCCATCTCTAGCTAGTTCCTCTGGAAGCTTTGAACCGTAGTCTATCATATCCTTCTCGGTTGTTATCCTCCGTTCAATGATTCTCTTCATTCTATATTCGAGGAGAAAGCTTTCTACGGGATGTTCCTTTCCTCATAGAGTTCCCAGCCTGTCTACTGATTGGATAGCTTATCTAGTCTTTTCTTTCCAAGAGGAAATCCTACTAGCTTAGCACTGTTGAAATTCTGGTTTTTCCTTAGACTTCGACTAAGCTAGGACGTTCAGAGACGCGTGGACATTTCTTTCAAGCTCTTTTGTTCAGAGACGCGTGGACATTTCTTTCAAGCTCTTTTGTTCAGAGACGCGTGGACATTTCTTTCAAGCTCTTTTGCTCAGAGACGTGTGGGCATCCTATCATCAAGCTCTTTTGCTCTACAGACGCGTGGGCATATTGTGGGGAATAGATTTCAAGCCTTAATCCCACTAGCTTGAACCCCACTGTGATCATACACTAAAGTACGGTGGCGTCCAAAAGGGAAGAAGATAGAGCAAAAGAGTCGCCAACAAGTTTTTAAGGAACTTGTAAACCGTTCACGAGTTGAAGGTTACACCCCTTAACGATCCAAGAGATCTTCAACTCCATAAGGTCTAGAACTAAATAAGGGTTCGGGGATGAAGGTACAAATCCAACCTAAAAGAGATTGAACCTGCCCAAATAATAGGCCTCTACTTTATTCTAATCGTATTCATGTGCGCTTTTTAATTAACATGCAATCAATAGGTTAACCCTAAACCTGTTTATCTATGTTGGTTGAATTTAATGCACAAATAAATCTATTATTGACGATCACTAGAAATTATAATCACATTAACCCTAAACAAGATTATTAATTATCTTATTAAGCGTGATTACAAGTACCAATTTCCTTTAAACATGCATAAAAGGCGTGATCAAGCAATAACAATAAAAAATATCAAGCAACATAACATTAATAAATATCATGACAATAAAATTATAATCATAATCAAGATAATAATAATCATCATTAAAAAAAAATTCATAATCATCATAAATTATAACAATTATAATCATAATCATGTTAATATTAATAATAAAGCATAATAAAAATAGCAAGATCCTAGGCATGATACTAACAAGATTAATAACAAACCTTAGCATGTCACTAAGCAATAAAAATCAAATCTTTAACCCTAACATGATACTAACAATCATAAATATTAGAAAGAATATAGGAAGCATCGCAGGAATCATAATAAATATTAAAAATACCCTAGACATGATACTAGAAATATCATAAAAACAATATAAACATGATTTCTACATTATAATATCAATAAATCAATAAAGTACTTACTTTGATGCCTCGTACCTCTTTCTAATAACAAAATACACACGTTAGTAACTTCAAGAAAAATAATAAATCCAAACAATTAAATCACATAATTGAAAGAGAGATTTGGGACCAAACCCTCAGAAATTAAAACCTTTCACGTCTAGGGCGAAGGCAACTTCGAATATGGCTAGGTGTTTCTTGATCTTGGGAATGCGGAATTTTTTATGAAAAAGCAAAGGTTTGGAAAGAAAGAATTGAATGTTTTAAGAGAGATGAATGATTTAGAGTATGCTAAAGAATTAATGATTGTTGATAATGAAAACAATTGGTGAATGAATGTAGATGATGATAATTGGTGAATGAAAACGGAGTTTTTAATACGATATTTATAGAGAAAATCAGCCAAAAGATAAATTAGACAAAACAGAGTCTGACGCTCAGAAAACAGGGCTGGCGCCAACCCTGGCTAGCTGGCGCCAGGCACCAACACTAGCGCCAGGCGCCAGGCCTGGGGTTAGGCGTCAAGCCTAATTTTAACGCGTTTTCGAAAATCAGATAAGTTTACCGTACTGGAGGATAAAATAATATAATTTCCTCGAAAATGCTATTTGATTTTGATTAAAACTCTGAAAAGTCAACAAAAGTCAATTTATCAATGCTAATTGAATTAGGAATGAAAAGAACCCTCTAGAAGATTCTAGAAGACTAAAACCATTCCTAATTGCATTAGGAATGATAAATCATATTAGGCCCTCCCCTAGATCATTGGGCCGTACATAAAGCTTAAACCGGGCCTAGTTTAGTAAATTGGCCATAACTTCCTCAATATTCATCGGAATTGGGCTTATAATATATCGTTGGAAAGGTCTTTGCAAGCCCCATCCAACTACACTACTATTGGACCCATATCATGTACCAACCAAACTGGATTAGCTGTTTTCTTAAAATAAGTTTTCAAAAACAGAGAGAAGAGAAAAGAAAATAAAACTTTCCGCAACACTAGACCTTTCAACACTTTCGTTTCATTCGATTATCATTCGACGTGAAAGGTACTCATCACTGGTTTTGGTTTTGGGGAGACACAAATGGGTGTCTACAATGTCGTATCATTTTTACAATCGCCATGGTGTGGATATGTATTATTATGTTTTTCGTATCGATTTTATAAGGGAAAACCATGGCGATTGTAAAAATGATACGACATTGTAGACACCCATTTGTGTCTCCCCAAAACCAAACCCGGTGATGAGTACCTTTCACGTCGAATCATAATCGAATGAAACGAAAGTGTGGAAAGGTCTAGTGTTGCGGAAAGTTTTATTTTCTTTTCTCTTCTCTCTGTTTTTGAAAAATTAATTTAAGAAAACAGCCAATCCAGTTTGGTTGGTCCATTTTATGGGTCCAATAGTAGTGTAGTTGGATGGGGCTTGCAAAGACCTTTCCAACGATATATTATAAGACCAATTCCGATGAATATTGAGGAAGTTATGGCCAATTTACAAAACTGGGCCCGGTTTGAGCTTTATGTACGGCCCAATGATCTAGGGGAGGGCCTAATATGATTTATCATTCGTAATGCAATTAGGAATGGTTTTAGCCTTCTAGAATCTTCTAGAAGGTTCTTTTCATTCCTAATTCAATTAGCATTATTAAATTGACTGTTGTTGACTTTTCAGAGTTTTAATCAAAATCAAATAGCATTTTCGAGGAAATTATATTATTTTATCCTCCAGTACGGTAAACTTATCTGATTTTCGAAAACGCGTTAAAATTAGGCTTGGCGCCTAACCCCAGGCCTTGGCGCCTGGAACCAGGCCTGGTGCCTGGCGCTAGTGTTGGTGCCTGGCGCCAGCTAGCCAGGGTTGGCGCCAGCCCTGTTTTCTGAGCGTCAGACTCTGTTTTGTCTAATTTATCTTTTGGCTGATTTTCTCTATAAATATCGTATTAAAAACTCCGTTTTCATTCACCAATAATCATCATCTACATTCATTCACCAATTGTTTTCATCATCAATAATCATTAATTCTTTAGCATTCTCTAAATCATTCATCTCTCTTAAAACATTCAATTCTTTCTTTCTAAACCTTTGCTCTTTCATACAAAATTTCGCATTCGCAAGATCTAGAAACACCTAGCCATATTCGAAGTTCCCTTCGCCCTAGACGTGAAAGGTTTTAATTTCTGAGGGTTTGGTCCCAAATCTGTATTTCAATTATTTGATTTAATTGTTTTGATTTATTATTTTCCTTGAAGTTACTAACGTGTGTATTTTGTTATTAGAAAGAGGTACGAGGCATCAAAGTAAGTAATTTATTGATTTATTGATATTATGATGTAGAAATCATGTTTACATTGTTATTATGATATTCCTAGTATCATGTCTAGGGTATTTTTAATATTTATTATGATTCCTGCGATGCTTCTTATATTCTTTCTAATATTTATGATTGTTAGTATCATGTTAGGGTTAAAGATTTAATTTTTATTGCTTAGTGACATGCTAGGGTTTGTTATTAATCTTGTTAGTATCATGCCTAGGATCTTGCTATTATTATTATGCTTTAATATTAATATTAACATGATTATGATTATAATTGTTATAATTTATCATGATTATGAATATTATTATTTTTTTAATGATGATTATTATTATCTTGATTTTGATTATAATTTTACTGTCATGATATTTATTAATGTTATGTTGCTTGATATTTTTTATTGTTATTGCTTGATCACGCCTTTTATGCATGTTTAAAGGGAATTGGTACTTGTAAGCACGCTTAATAAGATAATTAATAATCTTGTTTAGGGTTAATGTGATTATAATTTCAAGTGATCGCCAATAATAGTTTATTTGTGCATTAAATTCAACCAACATAGATTAAACAGGTTTAGGGTAATCCTATTGATTTTATGTTAATCAAAAAGTGCACATGAATACGATCAGAATAAAGTAGAGGCCTATTATTAGGGCAGGTTTAATCTCTTTTAGGTTGGATTTGTACCTTCATCCCCAATCCCTTATTTGGTTCTAAACCTTATAGAGTTGACGATCTCTTGGACCGTTAAGGGGTGTAACCTTCACCTCGTGAACGGTTTACAAGTTCCTTAAAAACTTGTTGGCGACTCTTTTGCTCTATCTTCTTCCCTTTTGGACACCACCGTACTTTAATGTATGATCACAGTGGGGTTCAAGCTAGTGGGATTAAGGCTTGAAATTATTCCCTTTTGGTTTGAGGCTCCGTCGAAATACAAGGTCCAAGTATCATCTTCAGTGACCATTAAGTCTTCATCTGGAAATTCATTGTCTTGTATTGGCGTCGAGTCTTCTATTGGAAAGTCTGCTAGAAAGTCTGACACCACGGATCCTTTAATAGCTTTTTGTGGCATAAACCTTACATAGAATTGGGCTAGATTGACTATCCATCTTGTAATGCGTCCATTGAGTGTAGATTTCTCGAATAGATACTTGAGTGGATCTAATCGGGAGACTACGAAAACGGTATGCACCAACATGTAATGTCTTAACTTAGTTGTGGCCCATACCAAGGCGAGGCACAATTTCTCGAGCGGTGTATAGCGTGTTTTCTATTCGAGCATCTTTTTACTTAGGTAATAGATGGCGTTCTCTTTGCCTTCTACCTCTTGTGCTAGCATGGCTCCCATTGTTTCTTTGGTAACCGTCAAATATAACCTAAGAGGTATTCCGGGAAGTGCTGGTGCTAACACGGGAGGATTTGCGAGATAGGATTTGATCTTTTCAAAGACTTTTTGACACTCGTCATCCCATATTACTGGTACATTCTTCTTGAGTTTTTTGAAAATTGGTTCACATATCGTCGTCAGTTTTGATATGAACCTACTTATGTATTGCAACCGGCCAATAAATCCTCGAATCTGTTTCTCAGTCTTGGGCGGTGGCATTGACATGATTGCTTTAATCTTGGTTGGATCTACCTCTATTCCTCTAGAGCTTATGACGTATCCCAAGAGCTTGCCTGAGGTGACTCCAAAAGCACATTTTGATGGATTTAACATCATGTTATACTTTCTTAGCCTTTCGAAAATTTTCTTAAGGCTACTTGATGGCATGGACGGTCTTTTGATTTTACAATCATGTTGTCGACATATACTTCGACTTCTTTGTGCATCATGTCATGGAGTAAGGCAGTTGCTGCACGTTGGTAAGTAGCACCCGCGTTTTTCAACCCGAATGGCATTACCGTGTAGCAGTAAGTGCCCCATGGTGTTATAAAGGTTGTTTTCTCCATGTCTTCTTCTGCCATGAGAATCTGGTTGTAACCTGCGTACCCATCCATGAACGAGAGAAGTGCGTGATTTGCCGTGTTATCTACCAAAATATCGATGTGTGGCAAAGGGAAGTCGTCCTTTGGACTTGCCTTATTTAGATCTCGATAGTCGACACACATCCTTACCCTTCCGTCTTTCTTCGGAACTGGGACGACGTTGGCGACCCATTCGGGGTATTTGGATACCTTGATGAAACCTGTAGTTATTTGTTTTTGAACTTCTTCTTTTATTTTAAGTGCTACGTCGGGTTTCATTCGACGCAACTTTTGTTTTACAGGTTTCATTCCTGGAATTAGTGGTATAGTGTGTTGAGCTATTTCTCTATTAATGCCTGGCATATCTTCATATGACCAAGCAAATACATCGATAAATTCTTTAAGTAAGTTAATTAAATCGGCTCTTTCTTGCTTATTCAATGTTAATCTGATTTTAACTTCTCTTTTATTAGTTGAATCATTCGTGATGTCAACTATTTCAGTTTCCTCAATTACCGGTGTTTTCTTTTCGAGTGTTTCCATTGCTTTAATAATTTCTTTGTCTTTTTCATCGTTAGCTAAGCAATGCTCGTCATCTTGGGTTAGGGAGGAACACAAGAAGTAAGGAGAATGAGAAATATTATTATACTCTGAGATCATTACATCAAAAAGTGATATGTCCTCAGGGACTGGATCACTAACTATCCTAGGAGAAGAAATAAGGGGGGAAGGTGTCACTACTAAAGACTTAAAAGACTCTAAAGGGAAAGACTCAGACTCAGACTCTGACTCAGACGACTCTTCAAACATCGGTCCTTGTCCTGTCGTGATTGATATCTTCCTTCCGCTTGGAGTAGTCACTTTGATAGTTTTGCGCCACCCTTGTAGTGATTCTTCAGCTGGAGTAATTAGCTTCGAAGGATCGAAGCTTTCACTTTGTAGGACCGTTTGAATGAGCGAGGAGTTATCTTCTTAATAAGTTGGCTCATTCTTTTCTCGCCCAAACAGTAATCCCATGACGTTAAAGTCAAAGCATGGGGGTGCTTTCTCCTTATGGACGGGAGTTGGGATTTCATCAGTGAAGTAGCAATCCAAGAAAATCTCGAATCCCGGTTGTCTTATGTCGTTTACCATAAATGGCTCGGGAAATTCATGGCATGGATAGTCCTCTCCTTCTTTTATGAACTGACCAATAAGCGTAAGAGGGTACTGATCCATTGGAATTGCTTTCTTTTGAATGCGAGCGTCCCTACGTGCTTTCAACTTTTCCTGGGCTCGCTTGAGATCTTTCCGAGTCAGTTCAAAACCAAGTCCGAAAGTATCTAACTTAGGGAGGCCAGGTGACTCCAGCGGTTTTTCCATTCCTTTCTTCCTTCCTAAAGTCATCCCAGGAAAGTGTCCTTGTTTCTTTAGCTTGGCGTTGACAATCATGTTAGAATGGGGGTCATGGAAAAGAGATGTCCTTTCATCCTCCTGGATTAAGGAGACTTATTCGTTAAAGCCCCATAAGTCTTCGTCATCTTCGTCGTGCTCTACGTTAATGATTGGATTCTCTATGGATTTGATTCTCATTGGCGAAGCATCGATGGTGATTGGAATTCCTCCAACTATAGCTTTCACTTGTTGGTGGAGAGATGAAGGGACGGCCTTTAGATCATGAAGCCAAGGGCGTCCCAACAATAAGTTGAATGAAGCTTTGATGTCCACTACTTGGAAAGTAGTAGCATGTTCTATTGCTCCTGCCGTTACATTTAGGGTAATTTTGCCAAGAGCTTGACGACGAGTATTATCATAGGCTCTTATTCCTTGTGTGGACGGAGTTAAGTCTTCGTCCCTTATGCCGAGCATCCTCGCGGTTCTAAGTGGACAGACATTGATAGCCGATCCATTGTCTACAAGAGTCATAAGAACATTCATGCTTTTGCAGACTACCGTGAGGTTTAATGCCTTGTATTGTTTGTCACCTTCTGGAGGTAAATCTTTGTCTGAAAAGGTGATCAAATTAATCGGACTAGGAAGGTCACTTGTGAGGAAGTTGGCTAGTCCCTCGGGAGTGGTGTCAGAATCTATCCCGATTTTATCCAAGGCATTCATTACAGTCAACCTATGCTCTCGAGATGTTGCCAGGAGTTTCCACACATTCATCTCAACTTTTGTCTTCTTAAACTGTTTAACAATGTCATTGTCTTCGATGATAGGTATGGGAACTTGATGTACGGTTGGCATAGGTTGTGTTGAAATGGGAGGTTGCATTCTCCCAGATCTTGTGAGGACATCTATCGATGAATCTTCTTCAGCCCAAATGTCATCTGTGGTGTATGACACAGAAGGTGAAGGTCCTACTATGTCCTTTAGATAGACATCTTCTTCATCACTGTCCCAAACTCCATTAATGGTTGTATCCTCTTCTTGTTGAACTTGGACCAGTTTCTTTTCATCAATCATTTTCTGTACCAAATCCTTGAATTTGAAACAGTTTTCTATAGTGTGACCCCCTGATTGATGGTACTGACAGTAATATCTATCTGTCCTTTTTAATGACTCAAATGGTTTCGGTTCGAGAGGTTTGACCTCGCCACTCTCGGAGAGCATTTCGAACATTTGCGCATATGGGATCCCAATTGGAGTGTAAATTCTATTGCTCTTCTTGGGTTTTTCAGTGACTTGTAAGGGAAAGCACTTTGCCTCATAAGTCGTTCTCACTGGTGTGAATTCTCTTTTAGATTCTTCTTTAGGAAGTGGAAGCTCATCATATTTCTTATGGAGTTCGTTCATAAGTTTGAGAGCTTCGCGTAGTAATTGCGATGCCTCCTTCATAGACAGTGTGAGCAGTTGTATATCTTCCTTATTCGCCAATTCTGGAAGACTATCCTTGACATCGAAAAAGATCTCCTCTTCTTTTTCTATGGCACATATTTCTTTGACAGGTTTAATGATAGAGGAGGGGTCAACCTCGTTTTCCTCATCGGAGATAGCTAGGGTATGAGCTAGAGGTGCATTGTCAATGCTTGGCTTCTTACTGGCAGAGGGCAACGGCAGTTTGTTATTATCGATTAGGTCTTGGATAGCTTCCTTAAGCTTCCAACAACTTTCAGTGGAATGGCCCCTACCTTGGTGATACTTGCAGTGTGCATTAGGGTTCCAGTTAACCGACCTCTTCTCAACTGGTGGGTCCCCGAATGGTCCAATGGGAGTTATAAGACCTTTTGCATTTAATCGATCAAATGCGATGTCATAACTCATGCCAATAGGAGTGAAGTTCCTCCTAAATGGTTTCTTCTGTCCTTGGTTGTTCGTGGCAAGAACTTCTCCTAAATTAAAGGTGCTAACATTACTTGAGTGGGCGATTTTGGAAGAAGAAGGATTGTCGTTCTTCTTTCCTTTCCAGCCACTGTTGGAGTTATTGTTGGCAGCTTTTGACTTAGCCAAGTCATCTTCAATATTGATTCCAATGTCATAAACGGCCTTGAAGGTATGGAGATTATTTTGATATTTAAGATGCTTGGAATATTTTTCTTTGAGATTCTTGATAAACAGTCTCACAGACTCTTTTTCACTTGGCACCTCAATCATCTTAGCTGAGGTTTCTCTCCACTTGTTAAAGAAAGAGGTGAAGCCTTCATTCTCTTTTTGTTTGAGGATTTCAAGTTCTCTATGGTCAGTCTCGACTTGAATGTTGCACTTGTACCTATCAACGAAAGAGTTTGCTATAGACTCCCAGGTAGAAGTCTTTTCTTTCTCGAGAGAAAAGAACCATTGTTGGCAAACGGTCTCGAGAGATAGTGAGAAAAGAGAAGAAAAGACCTTCTTATCGATACCCTTGATACTCATTATTGTTTCAAACGCTCTTAAATGAAAGTAAGGGTTGTCAATTGCTCTGAATTTTGGGATGTCGTTGGCGTTGAACTTCTGCGGAAGAAGATCCTTGTCCACCGAGACCCCTGGTGATGTGAGCTCTTGAAACTTGTAGTCGCTGGACAACTTGCTTAAACTCTCTTGCATGAGGTCCATTTCTTGTTGCTTCACGGGATCATCAATCCTAAGTGCGAGAAGCTTCAGTGTCTCAGTCACAGTAGCCAGTTGGTTCTTAAGATCATTGACTTCTTCTTGAGTTGCCATTATAACCCTAGCTTTTCTTTTGCGAGCTATAGGTTTGTCGAAAAGTTGGACTTGTACGAAGAGATTATCTTTGATTAATCGTCCTTCCTTTCTTGACAACGCGCTGTAAATTAAACCATTTTGTTTTTAATTACTTGACTCGAATCATCTTGACTTTATGGTTTATTTTAAGGGAAAAAGAAAAAGAAAATGGTGCATATTTTTGGCAAAAATAATGTACATATTTTTAGGGAATTAAGTATTATTATTTTTATATTGGAGGATTAATATCCGACTTACCCCCCTAAAAAAAATGACGGAAAAACGCGCACACAAGACTCACTTAATTATGGTCAAAGTATGTGTATTGGTGTGTGCGTTGAGTGTAAGTGACATGCTTGGACTCTTGTGTAAGACCATGGGACTTAGTGCCTAAACTCGATCATTGATTCAATTAAACATTATTGATAGCAAAATTAACCGAATTAAACAGAAAACTGATTAATTAGACTCTAGGTGATGACTCGACCAATAATCCGAACTATCGGCCAAGCGACAAGACTGGCGTCACACTGTGGAGCTTGGCGCCAGACAACATAGCTATCGTCAGGCGCTACACTCCATCGTGTGGCGCTACAGCTCAGACCTTGGCGCCAATATTGGAGCTTCGGTCTGGGACTGTTTTCGGTGTTATTAGTCAAGTGGGGTATGCCTAAAGTCGTACTAGGTCAATTCTGATTAAAATATTAGACTTTATTGACTCAAATTAATTTTTTAATTAATTAGGCAAAGTTCTTTAAGTCATTAATTTATTTAATCTCAACACAAATCAACAAACGGTTAAGAGAAACATAGAATATATATGCACAACAAATAATGCACAATTAGTCAAGTAGGCACAATATGATGCAATGAGTTTGCAACCTAACCATGGCTCTAGTTCTCTAAAGTTCGGGATATGGTTTAGTCAAAGGGGTCCATGGTTAATTTTCCGGATGCACCGCGCGGAAGCCTAACCGTGAAGGGTTGGCGCGAGTGGATGGGACACCGCGAGTTTTAGAAAAAACTCGCTTCCATGGTTTGGTGAATTCAACATCTCGGATGTACCCTTTGTTGCACGGAGCGTTCAATCGGGTAGATGGAGCATGAATTCCCAGAGGGTTATGTCCATATGTAAAACACATATGGGTTTCAGAAAAGTGAGAAAAAATTCAATTAGGAAGTAGGATCGAGCAAACAATACGAAAAACCGGTCGAAATTAGAACGCATATTTCTGGCTCGGTATTGGGGGAAATTGGCACCAGCAATCAGAGACTGGCGCCAGCTTTTAACTGTAGCGCCTGGCGCCAATGTTGGCGTTTGGTGCTACGGCTAAAAGTCTGGCGCCAAGCTCCGGCCCCTGACGCTACTTCCCACATGCCTCAGCAGCTTTCTGTGCTCGATAAAATTTTCCAGTTTCGCGCGGTGTTATTTCAGTCCTAAATGTGAAAGACTTTTCTCAAATTTCCTACGTGTAAAATCCTATGTTTTTAACTCATTGCGGATGGTCTTTCCAATGAGATCTTTTTTATGCATATGACAATAATGTTAATCAAAATTACGCACATGAAATACTTAGAACTTTTCGAGTCTCATCCACTCATTCTAAATCATTGCCGAAACAAATTCAGGAATTAAAATAGAAATCCTCCCCAGTGGAGTCGCCAAAAACTGTAGGGAATAATTCAATCCTTTAAAATCCCACTAGCTTGAACCCCACTTTGATCATACACTAAAGTACGGTGGCGTCCAAAAGGGAAGAAGATAGAGCAAAAGAGTTGCCAACAAGTTTTCTAGGAACTTGTAAACCGTTCACGAGGTGAAGGTTACACCCCTTAACGATCCAAGAGATCGTCAACTCCATAAGGTCTAGAACCAAATAAGGGTTCAGGGATGAAGGTACAAATCCAACCTAAAAGAGATTGAACCTGCCCTAATAATAGGCCTCTACTTTATTCTGATCGTATTCATGTGCGCTTTTTAATTAACATGCAATCAACAGGTTAACCCTAAACCTGTTTAATCTATGTTGGTTGAATTTAATGCACAAATAAATCTATTATTGGCAATCACCCTAAAAAGATTATTAATTATCTTATTAAGCGTGATTACAAATACCAATTCCCTTTAAACATGGATAAAAAGGTGATCAAGCAATAACAATAAAAAATATCATCAATCAACATAACATTAATAAATATCATGACAATAAAATTATAATCATAATCAAGATAATAATAATCATAATAATAAATAAAATAATCATCATCAAAATAACAATAATAATAATATTCATAATCATAATCATCACAAATTATAACAATTATAATCATAATCATGTTCATGTTAATATTAAAGCATAATAATAATAGCAAGATCCTAGGCATGATACTAACAAGATTAATAACAAACCCTAGCATGTCACTAAGCAATAAAAATCAAATCATTAGCCCTAACATGATACTAACAATCATAAATATTAGGAAGAACATAGGAAGCATCACAACAATCATATTTAATATTAAATTTACCCTAGACATGATACTAGGAATATCATAATAACAAATAAACATGATTTCTACATCATAATATCAATAAATCAATTAAAGTACTTACTTTTATGCCTCGTACCTCTTTCTAATAACAAAATACACACGTTAGTAACTTCAAGGAAAATAATAAATCAAAACAATTAAATCAAATAATTGAAAGAGAGATTTGGGGCCAAACCCTCAGAATTAAAACCTTTCACGTCTAGGGCGAAGGCAACTTCGAATATGGCTAGGTGTTTCTAGATCTTGTGAATGCGGAATTTTGTATGAAAAAGCAAAGGTTTAGAAAGAAAGAATTGAATGTTTTAAGAGAGATGAATTATTTAGAGAATGCTAAAGAATTAATGATTGTTGATGATGAAAACAATTGGTGAATGAATGTAGATGATGATAATAGGTGAATGAAAACGGAGTTTTTAATACGATATTTATAGAGAAAATCAACCAAAAGATAAATTAGACAAAACAGAGTCTGACGCTCAGAAAACAGGGTTGGCGCCAACCCTGGCTAGCTGGCGCCAGGCCTGGTTCTAGGCGCCAAGGCCTGGGGTTACGCGCCAAGCCTAATTTTAACGCGTTTTCGAAAACCAGATAAGTTTACCGTACTGGAGGATAAAATAATATAATTTCCTCGAAAATGCTATTTGATTTTGATTAAAACTCTGAAAAGTCAACAAAAGTCAATTTATCAATGCTAATTGAATTAGGAATGAAAAGAACCTTCTAGAAGATTCTAGAAGACTAAAACCATTCCTAATTGCATTAGGAATGATAAATCATATTAGGCCCTCCCCTAGATCATTGGGCCGTACATAAAGCTCAAACCGGGCCCAGTTTAGTAAATTGGCCAAAACTTCCTCAATATTCATCGGAATTGGGCTTATAATATATCGTTGGAAAGGTCTTTGCAAGCCCCATACAACTACACTACTATTGGACCCATATAATGGACCAACCAAACTGGATTGGCTGTTTTCTTAAAATAAGTTTTCAAAAACAAAGAGAAGAGAAAAGAAAATAAAACTTTCCGCAACACTAGACCTTTCCACACTTTCGTTTCATTCGATTATGATTCGACGTGAAAGGTACTCATCACTGGTTTTGGTTTTGGGGAGACACAAATGGGTGTCTACAGAAGCCCCCACTTTGACTGAGTTTGGAGAAACGCAAGTTTCGAAAACAAAAGTCAAAGTATCGATAGGGACGGAGAATGATTAAGAACGTTCTGCGATCCTAAATCAATCTTGCAACGCTGATACCTGCAAAACTAACATTAGTTAAACAGATAAAAGAGTTAAGAAACGCGTTTCTTGCACCGTCGAGCACACGTCTCTAAAAGTAACCGATTTGCTGTTTTGATGACCTCCTGCAAGCTAGAGAATGTCATCCCGCTTGAAAACCGCTACGGCTGTAACTGCTTCCAAATTAGAAGATTGCTTCGCCTGAAACGATCCTCTTCCGCTATGATAGTATTCCACATCCAAGGGAATACCATCGAAGATTATTTCTCTTGAAACAATCTCCATCCGCATTGATAATATTCCACATCCCAAGGAATACCATCGAAGATTGCTTCTCTTGAAACAATCCTCAGCTGTTTGTGACAACTTTCCACAATCTAGGGAACGCCACCTTGCTATTTCGATGTTCACTCGTCTCTGAACAAAGTGCTTCTTTTTTATATGTTCCAATTTCCGCTGTGATAGTCTTCGAAAAGATCACTACTTTTTAATCTTTAATGCTGCTATGCCGGTACATCGGCGCTTTGCTGCTTGTGAACCAGTATGTCGGTGCTTCTGCTGTGATGACAATCCTCTTTTCTTTAGGAATAGTTGCCAACATAACTCTTGTATGATGTATGACAATCCGATTTAGGGAAAGTTGTCAATGCCACGTAACAATCCATCCTTCAAAATGTTGCCACGATGAAGCGACAATCCGTATCTCAGAAAATTTGCCAAAATCCAATTTTGGGAAAAGTTTCCAATGCTTCGTAACAATCTTTCATAAGAACTTTGCTACGATCGACAATCCACATCTTGAAATATAACTCTTGAAAGCAATCCACCTTGGAAATTTGCCAACGCTATGCGACAATCCTTTTGGGAAAATATTGCCACTATTGACAATCCGCGTCTTGGAACATTTGGAAAAAAGAGTCGATCGACAATCCACTTCGGGAAAATTTGCCACTTACTGAAATGAATGACAATCCACGTTGAGGAACTTTGCCGAAATTTATGATGAATAGAGTCCTACAACAATCCTTTGGGAAATTTTGCCGTAGGGAACTGGGTGCATGACAATCCAATCTCGGAAAACTTGCCAGCGATCTATGAATGTATGAAAATCCGAACTTGGAAAAACTTGCCTAACAAAGAAGGAGCACGACAATCCATGCTTGGAAACTTTGCCAGAGATGACAATCCAATCTTGGAAAAATTGTCGTTGAAGAAGATGCACGACAATCCATTTTTGGAAATATTGTCAGTTGGGGATGACCATCCAATTTTTGGAAAACTTTGTCGTTTAATAAGAATGCGCTACAATCCATATTTGGAAATATTGTCGTTTTAGTGCTTGCTTTTAAACCGATTGTAATGAGCCAGTGTTTTAGGTGCTTAAGCTAAGTGAGACGATCATTCGTCAGGTCGATCACTTAGACTGTAATCAAATTGACTACTCAATCATGTCAAATTGCTTATAGGGGCTAACTGGTGTACCAAGGAACCCGGAATTGCTGTATGAGGTCGAAATCACCTTTTGGAGAGGCTTCGAGCTCTGTCGCTGCTGAGATATCTCTGGAGCCAGGAATTGGAGTAGGTTCTTCCCTATTCTGCTGCACCTGTATTTATTTTAGACTATAGAACTTTGCCAATCTTTTTAATTATCTCAGGGTTGACCTAAGTTTTAGCGTTGCTTGACTCATCAACTCGACACGACTCAAGGTATAAACTTGACTCTCTGTGATTGACTCGAGGTTGACTCGACTCAAAGTGAAATGACCCGTGTGAATCATGACCCGTATGTGCATAGTGTTGATTATGCGACTCGAAAATGCAAAAAGCAAAAATTTTCCGTCATTTTTGTGGAGGGTACCGACTTTCTTCTGAAAAAGAAAGACGCGAAAAAGAATGGAAGTTTGAAGATGCATGTTGAATGAGCTTAGTCAAATGTCGTTTGATTGATACTATCTCTCAAGGTGCAAGGATTAATCCATCCTAGGCTATCTCAACTGTTGACTCCATGATGAAAGTATTTGGGTAACTTAGGCATGGAGGTTAAGTACTTCATACTTCGATGCAATGATGATTATGCTTGATGAGTGATGTTGATATGACAAGGCATGCTTCAATGCTAAGATTCCATGACAAAGGGTTCCCAAGGGAAGGTATATATTTGGTCATATATTTGTGCAGTGTGTGATAGTGACACTAAAGCTAGGCCACAAGAGCTAAGTGTGTGGAAAAATATATTGAAAAGAGTCAAACGGTGGTGACTCTTTAGGCTAGGTAAGCTAATGATGTAAGGATCAAGCCCCCCAAGTCTAGCTCTAAATGAATAGGGATGAGCATAGGATATCCCTTGATATGATCATGGTGTAAGTGTGTGAATGTGAATATGAATGCATTTTTATTACGCCCGCACCTCGATGTGAGGTTGCCTACGTATCCGTTAGGAATCAGGCCGAACGTAGCTCTAGCCGATCCTCGCACAAGTGTGTATACCTCAAAAAGGTCTTTTAAGGGTTGTAACGTGGTTAGGCTAAAGGCTGAAGAAGAAGGGGATAAAGGCTCAAGACCCTCGATAAGCCCCCAAGGTGTGCAACCTCGCTTTTGAATCTTTATGCTTTTGTGCTTGAGTTTCTATTCTTTTTTTAGCTCTCTTTGATTTAGCATTCATTTTATTTTTAATAAGTGTGGGCAATCTCGATCATGCGGTCTATCACTCACTTGGCATTCATGTTTCTCAGGCACGGTACCGAGCACTTGATAAGAAACGCAATCTGAGACGTGTTCTTATCAAAGATATTTTCATATCAAAGACATTGGAACACTTGCCCTTTTGCACACTTTTATTATTATTTTTGCTTTTGCTTATTTTTATTTTGATCTTTTGAATTACTCAAGCTTTTTTTTTTTTTTTTTTTTTAAAAATTGCATAAGTTACACACCATCCCATCCCAAGGTTAGGTAGATGAAGGTTGAAAAAAGAAGGGTCTATCGTTAGACGAGGCTCAAAGTGGTTTATGAAGAAAGGATTGTATATTTGAAAGGTGAAAGGAGATATGATGTGGCTACAAGGGGTGCCTCAAATCATTGGTATACCTTGTGCTCAATTCGACATGAATTTTTTACTTTTTTTTTTTTTTTTTTTGCAATGCAATGTGATGATCATATGCAAGGAAATAAATGCTCATTTTATTAAAAGAAAATAAAGAATCTACAAAATTAATCTAAGGAAAGGAAAAGGTGCCTATGCTAGACTTATTGGGGAAAGAAAAGATGAAAAAGAAATAGAAAAAGAGGCCATAAAATCTTGTCGTTGCAGCTCGCCTCTTGTCTTGTGTCATTCGCTTCATCATCACCCAGTCTTCTCGCTAGCTAGAGGCAATGGGACCTTGTTTGCTTCTATGAGGTCTTGAATGAGATTTTGAAACCTGTAGCATTCGTCAGTGGTATGACCATTTCCTCGATGGTACTTGCAATAGGAATTTGGATTCCATCTCGAAGATCGATTGTCTGGTGTTGGATCCTCGGTAGGGCCAATAGGTTTGATTAATCCTCGATCATAGAGACGATCGAAAGCAGCATCGTAGGTCATTCCAATGGATGTGAACTCTCGCCTGGGTTTCCTTTTAGATCCTTGATTGTCCATGGCTAAGACATCATTATGGTCAAAGGTACTAACATTATTACTAGAGTGGGCGTTTTCGGAAGAAGAAGGATTGTCGCTCTTCTTTCCTTTCCAGCCACCGTGGTTGCTATTGTTAGTAGCTTTTTGCTTTGCGAGGTCATCTTCGATCTCAATACTTATGTCATAGACGGCTTTGAAGGTATTCAAGTTGTGTTGACATTTTAAGTGCTTTGAATACTTTTCTTGGAGATTCTTGACAAGCATTCTCACAGACTCCTTTTCGGTAGGGACCTCAATCATCTTGGCGGAAGTTTCCCTCCACTTATTAAAGAAAGAAGTAAAGCCTTCATTCTCTTTTTGTCTTAGAATCTCAACTTGGATATTGCACTTGTACCTATCAATGAAAGCGTTTACTATCAATTCCCAAGTAGAGGTTTTCTCCTTGTCAAGGGAGAAGTACCATTGTTGGCAAATGGTTTCAAGAGATAGTGAGAAAAGAGAAGGGAAAACCTTCTTATCGATACCCTTAATGCTCATTATAGTTTCGAAAGCTCTTAGATGAAAGTAAGGATTATCCGTTGCCTTGAATTTTGGGATGTCGTTGGCATTGAACTTCTGCGGAGGAAGATCTTTGTCCACCGAGACCCCTTGTGAACTCATGCCCTGATATTTGTAGTCATTAGATAGCTTGCTCAGACTCTCTTGCATGAGGTTCATTTGTTGTTGCTTCACGGGGTCATCGATCCTAAGTGCGAGAAGTTTCAGTGTCTCAGTCACAGTAGCCAGTTGGTTCTTAAGATCATTGACTTCTTCTTGTGTTGCCATTATAACCCTAGCTTTTCTCTTGCAAGCTATAGGTTTGTCGAAAAGTTGGACTTGTACGAAGAGGTTGTCTTTGATTAATCGTCCTTCCTTTCTTGACCACGCGTTGTAAATTAAACCATTTTGCGTTTTAATTACTTGACTCGAATCATCTTGACTTTATGGTTTATTTTAAGGGAAAAAGAAAAAGAAAAGGGTGTATATTTTTGGCAAAAATAATGTACATATTTTTAGGGAACTAATGTATTATTATTTTTATTGGAGGATTAATATCCGACTTACCCCCCTAAAGAAATGACGGAAAAACGCGCACACAAGACTCACTTAATCATGGTCAAAGTATGTGTATGGGTGTGTGCGTTGAGTGGAAGTGACATGCTTGGACTCTTGTGTAAGACCATGGGACTTAGTGCCTAAACTCGATCATTGATTCAATTAAACATTATTGACAGCAAAATTAACTGAATTAAATAGAAAATAGATTAATTAGACTCTAGGTGATGACTCGACCAATAATCCGAACTGTCGGCCAAGCGAAAGGACTGGCGTCACACATTGGAGCTTGGCGCCAGACGACATAGCTGTCGTCAGGCGCTACACTCCATAGTGTGGCGCTACAGCTCAGACCTTGGCGCCAATATTGGAGCTTCAGTCTGGGACTGTTTTCGGTGTTTATTAGTCAACTGGGGTATGCCTAAAGTCGTACTAGGTCAATTTCGATTAAAATATTAGACTGTATTGACTCAAATTAATTAATTAGGCAAAGTTCTTTATGTCATTAATTTATTTAGTCTCAACACAAGTCAACAAACGGTTAAGAGAAACATATAATATATATGCACAACAAATGATGCACAATTAGTCAAGTAGGCACAATATGATGCAATGCGTTCGCAACCTAACCATGGCTCTAGTTCTCTAAAGTTCGGGATATGGTTTAGTCAAAAGGGTCCATGGTTAATTGTCCAAATGCACCGCGCGAAAGCCTAACCATGAAGGGGTGGCGCGAGTGGATGGGACACCGCGAGTTTTAGAAAAAACTCGCTTCCATGGTTTGGTGAATTCAACATTTCGGATGTACCCTTTGTTGGACGGAGCGTTCAATCAGGTAGATGGAGCATGAATTCCCAGAGGGTTATGTCCATATGTAGAACACATATGGGTTTCAAAAAAGTGAGAAAAAATTCAATCAGGAAGTAGGATCGAGCAAACAATACGAAAAACCGATCGAAATTAGAACGCATATTTCTGGCTCGGTATTGGGGGAAATTGGCGCCAGCAATCAGAGACTGGCGCCAATACTAGCGTCTGGCGCTACGATTAAATTGCTGGCGCCAAGCTCTGGCCCCTGACGCTACTTCCCACATGCCTCAGCAACTTTCTGTGCTCGATAAAATTTTCCAGTTTCGCGTGGTGTTATTTCAGTTCTAGTTGTGAAAGATATTTCTCAAATTTCCTACTTGTAAAATCCTATGTTTTTAACTCATTACGGATGGTCTTTCTAATGAGATCTTTTTTATGCATATGACAATAATGTTAATCAAAATTACGCACATGAAATACTTAGAACTTTTCGAGTCTCATCCACTCATTCTAAATCATTGCCGAAACAAATTCAGGAATTAAAATAGAAATCCTCCCCAGTGGAGTCGCCAAAAACTGTAGGGAATAATTTCAAGCCTTAATCCCACTAGCTTGAACCCAACTGTGATCATACACTAAAGTACGGTGGCGTCCAAAAGGGAAGAAGATAGAGCAAAAGAATCTCCAACAAGTTTTTTAGGAACTTGTAAACGGTTCACGAGGTGAAGGTTACACCCCTTAACGATCCAAGAGATCGTCAACTCCATAAGGTCTAGAACCAAATAAGGGTTTGGGGATGAAGGTACAAATCCAACCTAAAAGAGATTGAACCTGCCCTAATAATAGGCCTCTACTTTATTCTGATCGTATTCATGTGCGTTTTTTAATTAACATGCAATCAATAGGTTAACCCTAAACCTGTTTATCTATGTTTGTTGAATTTAATGCACAAATAAATCTATTATTGGCGATCACTTGAATTATAATCATATTAACCCTAAACAAGATTATTAATTATCTTATTAAGCGTGATTACAAGTACCAATTCCGATCCCTTTAAACATGCATAAAAGGCGTGATCAAGCAATAGCAATAAATATAATCAAGCAACATAATAAATAATAAATCATCATGAATAATAATAATTATAATCATAATCATGTTCATGTTAATATTAAAGCATAATAATAATAGCAAGATCCTAGGCATGATACTAACAAGATTAATAACAAACCTTAGCATGTCACTAAGCAATAAAAATCAAATCTTTAGCCCTAACATGATACTAACAATCATAAATATTAGGAAGAATATAGGAAGCATCGCAGGAATCATAATAAATATTAAAAATACCCTAGACATGATACTAGGAATATCATAATAACAATATAAACATGATTTCTACATCATAACATCAATAAATCAATAAAGTACTTACTTTGATGCCTCGTACCTCTTTCTAACAACAAAATACACACGTTAGTAACTTCAAGGAAAATAATAAATCAAAACAATTAAATCAAATAATTGAAAGAGAGATTTGGGACCAAACCCTCAGAAATTAAAACCTTTCACGTCTAGGGCGAAGGCAACTTCGAATATGGCTAGGTGTTTCTAGATCTTGTGAATGCGGAATTTTGTATGAAAAAGAAAAGGTTTAGAAAGAAAGAATTGAATGTATTAAGAGAGATGAATTATTTAGAGAATGCTAAAGAGTTAATGATTGTTGATGATGAAAACAATTGGTCAATGAATGTAGATGATGATAATAGGTGAACGAAAACGGAGTTTTTAATACGATATTTATAGAGAAAATCAGCCAAAAGATAAATTAGACAAAACAGAGTCTGACGCTCAGAAAACAGGGTTGGCGCCAACCCTGGCTAGCTGGCGCCAGGCGCCAATGGCTAGTGCCAGGCCTGGTTCCAGGCGCCAAGGCCTGGGGTTAGGCGCCAAGCCTAATTTTAACGCGTTTTCGAAAATCAGGTAAGTTTACCGTACTGGAGGATAAAATAATATAATTTCCTCGAAAATGCTATTTGATTTTGATTAAAACTCTGAAAAGTCAACAAAAGTCAATTTATCAATGCTAATTGAATTAGGAATGAAAAGAACCTTCTAGAAGATTCTAGAAGACTAAAACCATTCCTAATTGCATTAGGAATGATAAATCATATTAGGCCCTCCCCTAGATCATTGGGCCGTACATAAAGCTCAAACCGGGCCCAGTTTAGTAAATTGGCCATAACTTCCTCAATATTCATCGGAATTGGGCTTATAATATATCGTTGGAAAGGTCTTTGCAAGCCCCATCCAACTACACTACTATTAGACCCATATCATGGACCAACCAAACTGGATTGGCTGTTTTCTTAAAATAAGTTTTCAAAAACAGAGAGAAGAGAAAAGCAAATAAAACTTTCCGCAACACTAGACCTTTCCACACTTTCGCTTCATTCGATTATGATTCGACGTGAAAGGTACTCATCACTGGGTTTGGTTTTGGGGAGACACAAATGGGTGTCTACAGAAGCCCCCACTTTGACTGAGTTTGGAGAAACGCGAGTTTCGAAAACAAAAGTCAAAGTATCAATAGGGACGGAGAATGATTCAGAACGTTTTGCGATCCTAAATCACTCTTGTAACGTCAATACCTGCAAAACTAGCATTAGTTAAACAGATAAAAGAGTTAAGAAACGCGTATCTTGCACCGTCGAGCACACGTCTCTGAAAGTAACCAATCTGTTTTGATGACCTCCTGCAAGCTAGAGAATGCCATCCCGCTTGAAAACCGTTACGCCCGTAACTGCTTCCAAATTAGAAGATTGCTTCGCCTGAAACGATCCTCCTCCGCATTTATAATATTCCACATCCTAGGGAATACTATCGAAAATTGCTTCTCTTGAAACAATCCTCATCCGCATTGATAATATTCCACATCCCAGGATCTATGTAACTCGTTGCAAATCAAAGCTCTTTTCATCTATTTTCCTGATCTATGTAAGTTTTCTTCAAACTCACATCAGTTTTTATGAATTCTTGGCATGTTTATTCACGAATTTCATGAAAATTCGAAATTTAAAATGCTCAATTTGCTTTGTTTGTCAAGTTTTATGCCATGAAATTGCTTGATTATGTTTGTATATTACCTTAGGAGTAATTTGAGACTTGTTTGACTCAATTTGGTGAAGAAATGAGCAATTTGCCATTATTGGACCTCTTAAGGTCGTGAAGAACAATGTGACTCGTTCTTGATGTTTTTGCTAGCAATTCTTGTTCAATTTGTCACAATAATCACTATAGTGTTGCAAGAAATTGTTCAATTGCTTGAAAAATGTCGTTATGCTCAATTTGAATTTGTGCTCTGTTTTAGTACTACGTACTCTGTTTTTGCGAACATAGTATCATGCGGCTAGGCGAACCTTAGATACTATAGAACCTTAATTCATGATAATTTTGCACAATGTAGCACGGGTTCACGGTCCCGAAACACTAGACGGGAGCATGAGCCCGTAGAGGATGACATTACGCCTTCCACTTCACTAGGTAGACTTCCGGAGTGGGATGAGCGAACCTTGTTCTTCACCCCCGTCCACCAAATTTCTAAGAGGGTGAGACAGGGCATCGCGCCCGGGAGGACACGGCATCACGGCTCTGGCTGTGATGGTTTAGGCGATTTGTACAGGATGCACATCGCCAGGAATCTTGAGACGAGACTCCTATGGGAGTCTTGCGGGCTAGCTACTCTGTTCGAGACCTCCGAGGCTATGGTTGCCTCCAGCGGGGGTCATCATGTAGTGCGCGCTTTGGTGGAGTTCTTCTGGGACACCACCAACACCTTCTATTTCCCCTGGGGCGAGATGATGGTCACCCCTACGGACTTCAGTCTCATCACAGGACTGGAGTTCACTTCCGTGCCACTGCCGTTTGATAGTGGAATCGACGTCTTTTCTTTGGAGGTCGAGGAGCTGTTGGGGCCGATCGCTATTCGGGCCCGAGCTGAGGTCGAGACGACTCAGTTTAGTGCTAGGGGAATTCGCCGCTCAACGCTGGCAGTGGCTCTTGATGACGATGCGACCACCCGAGAGCAGCGGGTGCGCATCTTTGTGCTGATGTTGTTGTCAGGGACATTCTCCCCTGACAAAGGTAGTAGAGTGTTGCTTTACTATCTTTCTGTTGTCCGTGATCTTCACCGGATCGGGAATTATGACTGGGCCAGCTTGGCCTATGCTGAATTCGTTCGTGCGCTGAGGGACTCGTGCCGACACCGGTCCTTTGGGACGAACGTTGCTTTGTCTGCCTTTTGGAAGGTCGTAGAGGTAAACATTTATTCCCTATAAAGTTTAGCTCTGCATATTAGTTAGCCTTTGCTCACACTTTTAACTCCTTGTAGATCTGGTTCTACGAGTATTTTCCTTCTATTGCGCCGGCGAGACCATCGCCGCGGGGATTTCCAGTGAGCGCCTCTTGGGGCGGTCACCATGTGGACATGTCCACTACACATGTCCGGCACCGGATCATCTCGGTATGACTTTTATTGTTTATCTTGCTCTTCCGCGGTGCTTTAGATGTATTCTTGCCTGATTGATGCTCTTTGTAGGGACCTGAGGTGGTATACCGGTCGTGGGGCGGTTGGACAGTCCCTGGGTTAGCCTCACAGTATTCTACTGAGCGTCGCTTTCTGGGGACTTATGGAGCGGTCGCGTACTTAGGAGAGAGGGTCGCTAGACAACACTCTTCTGATGTCTTCGTCGTTCCTGCTGCTCTACCACGTCATATGTTCGACGAGGCGCGGTTGTCAAGCATGTCTGAGGGAGCTGGCACCCCTTGGCGGTCCCATGTGATCCTCGGGCAGTGTTATGCTGAGGAGCTACTACCTTTGTTAGCTCCAGCCCCCGTACCGGCTGAGGATGTGAGGGTAAGATTTTCTTAGCTTTACTTTCCACTAAGTAGCCCCTAAGTAATGCTTTACTGATTTTTTCTGTTTTATCAGGACGGTGCCGCTGAGTTCGTGCCACCCCGTATGTCCATCCACTATCAGGGGATGTACGGGCCGATCGAGGAGATGATTTCTCCGGCTCCCGAGGGCGAGCGGTCAATTCCTCGCCACCAGACTAGAGTAAGCCTAGTTTTTTCAGAATTTTTGTGTTCATGTATATCATGTATAGTTACTGGCTTATTTTTCTGACAGTTTTCACGCGAGGTGGTTTCGGCGATGGCACGATGCATAGATGCCTTTCGGAGCCAGCTCATCCGGATGAGGAACGCGGCCACTTGTCGTCGAGATGACGTTATCCGAGAGGTAGCCTTTCTTTGCTCATTATTTTTGCATTGCTACTTCAATTTTATTTTAATTCTGATTTAACTCTTTTTGCAGGGCCAGCCTATCGCTTCTCACACCCGCACGAGACCTGAGGGGCGGAGGGATCCAGCGAGGTCCAGCTCGAGACGTCGTCGCACTTCGTCAAGGGGGAGAGGCGGTCGCTCTTAGGCTGCTCGAGCTGATGTTGCTGAGGGCTCGGGATCTTCTTCTGAGGGTGCTCACACTGTGCTGGTAGGAGAGGCTACCTCGGCTTTCAAAGGTGGTGGGATGTACGAGGTAGGCTCGTCATCGCAGCAGCCTCCGCGTCCTCAGCCTCAGGTTGATCCTGGCTGGAGTGGTCCTATATTGAGTCTTCCTCGTCCTACGGAGACTGGAGCTGGAGCTGGTGGAGAGGTGACTCCTCGTACGGCGCAATTTTATGACATGATGGGCCTACGTCCTCCGGCGCCATAGTTTGTTCCTGTGTATATTTTATTTTGACTTTTTTATAGAACTTTGCCTTAGACTCATTATTTATAGACACATTTTGTATATTTATGCTATTATGAATTTATTTACTGTTGTGTGTATGTTAGTGTGTGCAAGAAGAGTGTGACAACAATTTTGCGCAAAAATTCCGTCATTTTTATCCTTTATGGAGGGTATCCGACTCTCTCCCCCAAAAAGAAAAAATAAAAAAGGAAAAAATCGAATGAAATCTCGGGTGTTTGGAGATTAAAATAAAGTCCAACACGAATAATAAAAATTGAAAAAATAATAGTTATATTTAATTAATTAGGAAAAAGGATAGAAAAGGATTAAACAGAGCCATAAAGTCATTAACCGACTCGAGTCTAATACTAAAAACGCAAGTTGAGCACGCGCTGCTGATCTGGCCACTTGGCGCCAGGTTGCGCCACACTATGGCGCGTGGCGCCAGGCGCTACACTTAGCGTGTGGCGCCAAGCGCTGGCGGCTGGCGCTAATTGACGCTGATGCTGTATTTTAATCTGATTAAAATTCCCCGCAGTTTCCGTATAAAAATCCCCCTGTCCAGTCGATTCTTCTCATAATTCCAGCGAATAAATAATTCTCATCTTTAGAAAAACAATAATCATGTCTTTAGTCACCAAGACCTTCACCCAATACACTCATGAATGGTGTCGATCTCTTAATGCGAGGGAGAGAAAAGAATTAGATTTATTTCACCTGGGGGGAATTTATGGCATCAAAGGGGTAGCTCTTGACCTAGACTTCATACATACCGCTTTAGAACTTTGGAATGTTGATACTCATTGTTTCAGAATAGGGTAGTATGATGAGATTTGCCCTTTGCCGGAGGAATTTGGTGCTATCTTAGGCTTTCCTGCGATAGACCTTATAGCAATCCCTAGAGTAGATGCATATTATTATAAGGATTTTGAGCGCTTCTTTAATTTAAAGGAAAGGGATTTATCAAGAATAGTAGATGGCAACATAGTTAATTTGAAAGAATTTGCACGCCATTATTTTAATAAACCTCTTTCTGAATCTTTCCATATATATAGAAGAAGGGCGTTCCTATTTTGCATGCTTAACCAATTTTTTCTTAGTAGTGGTAAAAATAATGAGGGTCAATCAATTATAACCACTGTACTAGAACAAATTGAATCGGGGAGAAATCCAATGCCATTAATAGTTGGAGAGACTATAATTAGTCTAGATGAATTGAAAAGGGACCCAAAAGCGCCTCTTCGCGGCTCTCCAATTTTATTACAGGTAGAAAAATAATATTTTTAATTACAGAAATCAAAAAATATATTTTTTTATTGTAATAATAATTTATTTGCATTGCAATTTTTTTTGCAGATGTGCCTAATGGAGAGGCTAGGATTAATTAGCCCTCCGGACGACATTGAAAGGTATACTCCCAATTGCTTTGTGAGAAGGAAGAAACGCATCCCTAAAATTGGGCGCCATGGGTGGAGAAAAGTCTTTGAATCACGTGATTTCACTATCAAGTGGGTCATCCCATGGTGAAAAATAGAAAGGATGGTTGGTGTTAACAAGCAATCTTTCTGCCGTCTTCCAAGCTTGTCTCGTGTAACTTATTATTATCCCAGCAGGGTAAAAAGACAATACGGCTTGCTTCAGAATATTCCTTCCGGAGATCTTCGTCCTCCCTTTGAGTACCCTGTTTCTCAAGAAGTAGACAAATTTGATGCTTACTGGGGCGCTAGACCTTTATGGGAAGTGATTACCCAAAAGGTTCCTCCTTCTTTGCCCAATGATGTAAAGAAGTGGTTGCTGAAGAAATCTTCGATTGATCAGGGTAGAACCGATGTGAAGAATCGTCTAGGCGACAGGGTGACTCCTGCCAAAGAACGCTTAGGTGCAAGAATTGAATTCAAAACACCTACAATGCCTAGGAAGAAAAATACTACCAAAGACAAAGGGAAAAGGAAAGCTAACGCCACGGATAAAAAGGCCTAGGTGGAAAAGAAGCATGGAGTGTTAGCTGAAAGGGAGACCATCTACTCTAAAATTGAATGTAGGTCCTCTAAAGGATGCCTACTAGCTAAATTTATGGATGAAGAGGAGGAAGCAGACAAAAATTGGAAAAGAGCTAGAAAGGAAAAGAAAGATTAAGAGCATTGCTTAGCTTAAGATTTATTAGACTTAGATTGTTATTTTTATTCAAAGTTAATTTATTTCAGCTTTTATTTAAATTCCATCAATAATGTAATTTTATTTTATTAATGAAATTTCAGCTTTCAATTAAATTATTTACTTTAAATTTATTTTATTAAAGCAATGAAAATGGAAAAAATTAATTTTTCAGAAATTCTTCGAGTACGGAAGTCAAAAATTTTCCGAAAAACACCGAAATTCGCCCTGATTTTATTCCCGAATTGGCGCCAGTTATTGCCATTTGGCGCCTGCCATTGAGGTCTGGCGCCAGGCGCCAATTCTATCGGCTGGCGCTGATGACTTCTGGCTGGCGCCAGGCTTTTCTTTGCGACGCCGATGATTCGCCGATTTCTGTCGAATTTTTAATTAATTCTGGAACGCGGAGATGTCGAAAAATAAAGTGGCCGCACCCGTAAAGGGTTGCCTACGTACCCTTTCTTAAGGAATCAGGCCGAACGTAGCTCTCTTAAGTATCCTACTCAAGTAATTATGGGTAGTATTTCTTAAGTTGGTCAAGATTTGTCCTGTTTGAGAATTCATTGCCATCCATATCAGTTAGTCTTGCTGCACCTCCTGATAGGATTGTCTTGACAACGTAGGGTCCAGACCAATTAGGTCTAAATTTTCCCCTTTGGTCTAAAACATTTTTCCTTAGTGCTTTTAATACCAAATCTCCTAATTTGATATTTCTTGTCTTGACCTTCTTATTAAAATGCCTAGCCATACGAGTTTGGTAACACTGAGTGTGATGTAGAGCTTCTAGTCGTTTCTCATCGAGTAGAATCAATTCTTCATATCTTGCCCTAGTCCATTCAACTTCATCGAGTTTACTATCTAGCGCAATGCGTAAAGATGGTATTTCTAATTCGACAGGTTGTACGGCATCCATTCCATATACCAAGGAAAATGGCGTATTTCCTGTTGATGTACGGATTGACGTGTGATAACCCCACAATGCGAACTGAAGCTTGTCAGGCCAATCCTTATAATTTTCTGTCATTTTCTCGATGATAGTCTTTAGATTTTTATTAGCTGCCTCGACTGCTCCGTTTGCTTGAGGTCTATAAGGGGAAGAATGATGGTGTTGAATGCCGTATTTTTGTAGCAATTCTTCACATTCAGCTTGAAAGTGAGTTCCATTGTCACTAATCATTTCATGTGGGACTCCATATCGACAAATAATATTTCTTTCGATAAAGAGTGCTACATGTTTTGCAGTGAGTTTAGCGTACGATTGCGCTTCAACCCACTTTGTAAAATAATCAATTGCTACTAGGATAAATTTGTGGCCTCCTGTTCCTGGGGGAGTGATTTTGCCAATGATGTCAATTCCCCATGTAGAGAATGGCCCTGGCGATGTGTAGGTGTAGAGAAAAGATGGAGGGACATGTTGTAAATTGGCATAAATTTGGCACTTAGGGCATCTTTTTACATATTGATGGCAGTCCCTATTCATTGTGGTCCAATAATATCCTTCTCGTATTATTTTCTGGACTAACATTTTGCCGTTTACATGAGTGCCACAGATTCCTTCGTGAACTATTCTCATCACTCTTTGTGCATCCATCTTTCCTACACATAAGAGAGCTCGACCTTTAGGTACCCTTTTATGTAGCTCGTTGTCTATGAGTACATACTGAGAAGCCAAAAGTCTTAATGCTCGTTTTGCTCTTTTGTCAGCATGAGGAGGGTATTCTCCATTGGTGACATAGTTGAGTATGTCCGTGTACCATGGTTCTTTTTCTTCTTCTTCTTCTTCTTCTTCGCCTTGGACTAAGTCGTCGTCTTCTATAGCCTGGATATATGCTGGTTTGTGCCTTTTTTCGATAGTTAGAGGCATTTGCTCGATTTCCGTGGGAATCCTAACCATTGAGGCTAATCTTGCCAAGGCATCGGCAAATTGGTTTTCCTCTCTAGGTAGATATGTGTATTCTACCTTCTCTAACTGATCGGTAAGAGTTTCCAGATAGGTTTGGTAAGGGGCTAGGCTTTCCCTCCTTACTTTCCACCTTTTAGATATCTGAGAGATGATCAAAGAAGAGTCTCCAAATATCCTTAACTTCTTTACTCCCAATGCCAAAGCTGTTTCAAGGCCTACCACGCATGCTTCATATTCAGCAGCATTGTTGGTAACGTCGAAATCAAGCTTTATGGAGATTGGAACATGCTCCTCTTTAGGTGATACTAGTAGTACTCCTACGCCACATCCCTTTTGGTTTGAGGCTCCGTCAAAATACAAGGTCCAAGTATCATCTTCAGTGACCATTAAGTCTTCATCTGGAAAATCATTGTCTTGTATTGGCGTCGAGTCTTCTATTGGAAAGTCTGCTAGAAAGTCTGACACCACGGATCCTTTAATAGCTTTTTGTGGCATAAACCTTACATCGAACTGGGCTAGATTGACTATCCATCTTGAAATGCGTCCATTGAGTGTAGATTTCTAGAATAGATACTCGAGTGGATCTAATCGGGAGACTACGAAAACGGTATGCACCAACATGTAATGTCTTAACTTAGTTGTGGACCATACCAAGGCGAGGCACAATTTCTCGAGTGGTGTATAGCGTGTTTCGTATTCGAGCATCTTTTTACTTAGGTAATAGATGGCGTTCTCTTTGCCTTCTACCTCTTGTGCTAGCATGACTCCCATTATTTCTTTGGTAACCGTCAAATATAACCTAAGAGGTATTCCGGGAAGTGCTGGTGCTAATACGGGAGGATTTGCGAGATAGGCTTTGATCTTTTCAAAGGCTTTTTGACACTCGTCATCCCATATTACTGGTACATTCTTCTTGAACTTCTTGAAAATTGGTTCACATATCGTCGTCAGTTTTGGTATGAACCTACTTATGTATTGCAACCGGCCAATAAATCCTCGAATCTATTTCTCAGTCTTGGGCGGTGGCATTGACATGATTGCTTTAATCTTGGTTGGATCTACCTCTATTCCTCTAGAGCTTATGACGTATCCCAAGAGCTTGCCTGAGGTGACTCCAAAAGCACATTTTGATGGATTCAACCTCATGTTATACTTTCTTAACCTTTCGAAAAATTTCCTTAAGGCTACTTGATGGCCTGGACGGTCTTTTGATTTTACAATCATGTCGTCGACATATACTTCGACTTCTTTGTGCATCATGTCATGGAGTAAGGCAGTTGCTGCACGTTGGTAAGTAGCACCCGCGTTTTTCAACCCGAATGGCATTACCGTGTAGCAATAAGTGCCCCATGGTGTTATAAAGGTTGTTTTCTCCATGTCTTCTTCTGCCATGAGAATCTGGTTGTAACCTGCGTACCCATCCATGAACGAGAGAAGTGCGTGATATGCCGTGTTATCTACCAGAATATCGATGTGTGGCAAAGGGAAGTCGTCCTTTGGACTTGCCTTATTTAGATCTCGATAGTCGACACACATCCTTACCCTTCCGTCTTTCTTTGGAACTGGGACGACGTTGGCGACCCATTCGGGGTATTTGGATACCTTGATGAAACCTGCAGTTATTTGTTTTTGAACTTCTTCTTTTATTTTAAGTGCTACGTCGGGTTTCATTCGACGCAACTTTCGTTTTACAGGTTTCATTCCTGGAATTAGTGGTATAGTGTGTTGAGCTATTTCTCTATTAATGCCTGGCATATCTTCATATGACCAAGCAAATACATCGATAAATTCTTTAAGTAAGTTAATTAAATCGGTTCTTTCTTGTTTATTCAATGTTAATCCGATTTTAAGTTCTCTTTTAGGAGTTGAATCATTCGAGATATCAACTGTTTCGGTTTCTTCAATTACCGGTGTTTTCTTTTCGAGTGTTTCCATTGCTTTAATAATTTCTTTGTCTTTTTCATCTTTAGCTAAGCAATGCTCGTCATCTAAGGTTAGGGAGGAACACAAGAAGTAAGGAGAATGAGAAATATTATTATACTCTGAGAACATTACATCAAAGAGTGTTATGTCCTCAGGGACTAGATCACTAACTATAAGAGGGGAAAGTATTACTACTAAAGACTTAGAAGACTCTTTGTACCCCTTGTATAAAAACCAAACCCAGTATTGGCGCCAGGCGCTACAGTTAAAGCTGGCGCCAGTCTCTTATTGCTGGCGCCAATTTCCCCCAATACCGAGCCAGAAATATGCGTTCTAATTTTGACCGGTTTTTCGTATTGTTTGCTCGATCCTACTTCCTGATTGAATTTTTTCTCACTTTTCTGAAACCCATATGTGTTCTACATATGGACATAACCCTCTGGGAATTAATGCTCCATCTACCTGATTGAACGCTCCGTGCAACAAAGGGTACATCCGAGATGTTGAATTCACCAAACCATGGAAGCGAGTTTTTTCTAAAACTCGCGGTGTCCCATCCACTCGCGCCAACCCTTCACGGTTAGGCTTCCGCGCGGTGCATCCGGACAATTAACCATGGACCCTTTTAACTAAACCATATCCCGAACTTTAGAGAACTAGAGCCATGGTTAGGTTGCGAACGCATTGCATCATATTGTGCCTACTTGACTGATTGTGCATCATTTGTTGTGCATACATATTCTATGTTTCTCTTAACCGTTTGTTGACTTGTGTTGAGACTAAATAAATTAATGACTTAAAGAACTTTGCCTAATTAATTAATTAATTAATTAATTTGAGTCAATACAGTCTAATATTTTAATCGGAATTGACCTAGTACGACTTTAGGCATACCCCAGTTGACTAATAAACACCAAAAACAGTCCCAGACTGAAGCTCCAATATTGGCGCCAAGGTGTGAGGTGTAGCGCCACACTATGGAGTGTAGCGCCTGACGACAGCTATGTTGTCTGGCGCCAAGCTCCAATGTGTGACGCCAGTCCTGTCGCTTGGCCGACAGTTCGGATTATTGGTCGAGTCATCACCTAAGGTCTAATTAATCCGTTTTCTGTTTAATTCGGTTAATTTTGTTGTCAACAATGTTTAATTGAATCAATGATTGAGTTTAGGCACTAAGTCCCATGGTCTTACACAAGAGTCCAAGCATGTCACTTACACTCAACGCACACACCCATACACATACTTTGACCATGATTAAGTGAGTCTTGTGTGCGCGTTTTTCCGTCATTTTTTTTAGGGGGGTAAGTCGGATATTAATCCTATAATAAAAATAATAATACTTTAGTTCCCTAAAAATATGTACATTATTTTTGCCAAAAATATACACCCTTTTCTTTTTCTTTTTTCCCTTAAAATAAACCATAAAGTCAAGATGATTCGAGTCAAGTAATTAAAACGCAAAATGGTTTAATTTACAACGCGTGGTCAAGAAAGGAAGGACGATTAATCAAAGACAACCTCTTCGTACAAGTCCAACTTTTCGAAAAACCTATAGCTCGCAAGAGAAAAGGTAGGGTTATAATGGCAACACAAGTAGTCAATGATCTTAATAACCAACTGGCTACTGTAACTGAGACACTGAAACTTCTCGCACTTAGGATCGATGACCCCGTGAAGCAACAACAGATGAACCTCATGCAAGAGAGTCTGAGCAAGCTATCTAATGACTACTAATTTCAGGGCATGAGTTCACAAGGGGTCTCAGTGGACAAAGATCTTCTTCCGCAGAAGTTCAATGCCAACGACATCCCAAAATTCAAGGCAACGGATAATCCTTACTTTCATCTAAGAGCTTTCGAAACTATAATGAGCATTAAGGGTATCGATAAGAAGATTTTCCCTTCTCTTTTCTCACTATCTCTTGAAACCGTTTGCCAACAATGGTACTTCTCCCTTGACAAGGAGAAAACCTCTACTTCGGAATCGATAGTAAAAGCTTTCATTGATAGATACAAGAGCAATATCAAAGTTGAAACCGACCATAGACAACTTGAGATGCTAAGACAAAAAGAGAAGGAAGGCTTTACTTCTTTCTTTAATAAGTGGAGGGAAACTTCCGCCAAGATGATTGAGGTCCCCACCGAAAAGGAGTCTGTGAGAATGTTTGTCAAGAATCTCCAAGAAAAGTATTCAAAGCACTTAAAATATCAACACAACTTGAATACCTTCAAAGCCGTCTATGACATAGGTATTGAGATCGAAGATGATCTCGCAAAGCAAAAAGCTACTAACAATAGCAACCACGGTGGCTAGAAAGGAAAGAAGAGCGACAATCCTTCTTCTTCCAAAAACGCCCACTCTAGTAATATTGTTAGTACATTTGACCATAATGATGTCTTAGCCATGGACAATCAAGGATCTAAAAGGAAACCCAGGCGAGAGTTCACATCCATTGGAATGACCTACGATGCTGCTTTCGATCGTCTCTATGATCGAGGATTAATCAAACCTATTGGCCCTACCGAGGATCCAACACCAGAAAATCGATCTTCGAGATGGAATCCAAATTCCTATTGCAAGTACCATCGAGGAAACGGTCATACCACTGACGAATGCTACAGGTTTCAAAATCTCATTCAAGACCTCATAGAAGCAAACAAGGTCCCATTGCCTCTAGCTAACGAGAAGACTGGGTGATGATGAAGCGAATGACACAAGACAAGAGGCGAGCTGCAACGACAAGATTTCATGGCTTCTTTTTCTATTTCTTTTTCATCTTTTTTTTCCCCAATAAGTCTAGCATAGGCACCTTTTCCTTTCCTTAGATTAATTTTGTAGATTCTTTATTTTCTTTTAATAAAATGAGCATTTATTTCCTTGCATATGATCATCACATTGCATTGCAAAAAAAAAAAAAAAAATAAATCATGTCGAATTGAGCACAAGGTATACCAATGATTTGAGGCACCCCTTGTAGCCACATCATATCTCCTTTCACCTTTCAAATATACAATCCTTTCTTCATAAACCACTTTGAGCCTCGTCTAACGATAGACCCTTCTTTTTTCAACCTTCATCTACCTAACCTTGGGATGGGATGGTGTGTAACTTATGAAATTTTTAAAAAAAAAAAAAAAAAAAAAAGCTTGAGTAATTCAAAAGATCAAAATAAAAATAAGCAAAAGCAAAAATAATAATAAAAGTGTGCAAAAGGGCAAGTGTTCCAATGTCTTTGATATGAAAATATCTTTGATAAGAACACGTCTCAGATAGCTTTTCTTATCGAGTGCTCGGTACCGTGCCTGAGAAACATGAATGCCAAGTGAGTGATAGACCGCATGATCGAGATTGCCCACATTTATTAAAAATAAATGAATGCTAAAGCAAAGAGAGCTAAAAAAAAGAGTAGAAACTCAAGCACAAAAGAATAAAGATTCAAAAGCGAGGTTGCACACCTTGGGGTCTTATCGAGGGTCTTGAACCTTTATCCCCTTCTTCTTCAGCCTTTAGCCTAACCACGCTAAAACCCTTAAAAGACCTTTTTGAGGTATACACACTTGTGCTAGGATCGGCTAGAGCTACGTTCGGCCTGATTCCTAACGGATACGTAGGCAACCTCACATCGAGGTGCGGCCGTAATAAAAATGCATTCATATTCACATTCACACACTTACACCATGATCATATCAAGGGATATCCTATGCTCATCCCTATTCATTTAGAGCTAGACTTGGGGGCTTGATCCTTACATCATTAGCTTACCTAGCCTGAAGAGTCACCACCATTTGACTCTTTTCAATATTTTTCCACACACTTAGCTCTTGTGGCCTAGCTTTAGTGTCACTATCACACACTGCACAAATATATGACCAAATATATACCTTCCCTTGGGAACCCTTTGTCATGGAATCTTAACATTGAAGCATGCCTTGTCATATCAACATCACTCATCAATCATAATCATCATTGCATCGAAATATGAAGTACTTAGCCTCCGTGCCTAAGTTACCCAAATACTTTCATCATGGAGTCAACAGTTGAGATAGCCTAGTATGGATTAATCCTTGCACCTTGAGAGATAGTATCAATCAAACGACATTTGACTAAGCTCATTCAACATGCATCTTCAAACTTCGATTCTTTTTCGCGTCTTTCTTTTTCGGGAGAAAGTCGGTACCCTCCACAAAAATGACGGAAAATTTTTGCTTTTTGCATTTTCGAGTCGCATAATCAACACTATGCACATACAGGTCATGAGTCACACGTGTCATTTCACTTTGAGTCGAGTCAACCTCAAGTCAATCACAGAGAGTCAAGTTTATACCTTGAGTTGTGTCGAGTTGATGAGTCAAGCAACGCTAAACCTTAGGTCAACCCTGAGATAATTAAAGAGATTGACAAAGTTCTATAGTCTAAAATAAATACAGGTGCAGCAGAATAGGGAAGACCCTACTCCAATTCCTGGCTCCAGAGATATCTCAGCAGCGACAGAGCTCGAAGCCTCTCCAAAAGGGAATTTCGACCTCATACAGCAATTTCGGGTTCCTTGGTACGCCAGTTAGCCCCTATAAGCAATTTGACATGATTGAGTAGTCAATTTGATTACAGTCTAAGTGATCGACCTGACGAAAGATCGTCTCACTTAGCTTAAGCGCCTAAAACACTGGCTCATTACAATCGGTTTAAAAGCAAGCACTAAAACGACAATATTTCCAAATATGGATTGTCGCGCATTCTTATTAAACGACAAAGTTTTCCAAAAATTGGATGGTCATCCCCAACTGACAATATTTCCAAAAATGGATTGTCGTGCATCTTCTTCAACGACAATTTTTCCAAGATTGGATTCTCATCTCTGGCAAAGTTTCCAAGCGTGGATCGTCGTGCTCCTTCTTTGTTTGGCAAGTTTTTCCAAGTTCGGATTGTCATACATTCATAGATCGCTGGCAAGTTTTCCGAGATTGGATTTTCATGCACCCAGTTCCCTACGAAAAAATTTCCCAAAGGATTGTTGTAGGACTCTATTCATCATAAATTTCGGCAAAGTTCCTCAACGTGGATTGTCATTCATTTCAGTAAGTGGCAAATTTTCCCGAAGTGGATTGTCGATCGACTCTTTTTTGCAAATGTTCCAAGACGCGGATTGTCAATAGTGGCAAAATTTTCCCAAAAGGATTGTCGCATAGCGTTGGCAAATTTCCGAGGTGGATTGCTTTCAAGAGTTATATTCCAAGATGTGGATTGTCGATCGTAGCAAAGTTCTTATGAAAGATTGTTACGAAGCATTGGCAACTTTTTCCAAAGATTGGATTTTGACAAATTTTCCGAGATACGGATTGTCGCTTCATCGTGGCAACATTTCCAAGGATGGATTGTTATGTGGCATTGACAACTTTCCCTAAATCGGATTGTCATTCATCATACAAGAGTTGTGTTGGCAATTATTCCCAAAGAAAAGAGGATTGTCATCACAGCAAAAGCACCGACATACTGGTTCACAAGCAGCAAAGCGCCGACGTACTGGCATAGCAGCATTAAAGATTAAAAAGCAATGATCTTTTCAAAGAGTATCACAGCGGAAATTGGAACATATCAAAAAGAAGCACTTTGTTCAGAGACGAGTGAACATCGAAATAGCAAGGTGGCGTTCCCTAGATTGTGGAAATTTGTCACAAACAGCTGAGGATTGTTTCAAGAGAAGCAATCTATGATGGTATTCCCTGGGATGTGGAATATTATCAATGCGGATGGACATTGTTTCAAGAGAAATAATCTTCGATGGTATTCCCTTGGATGTGGAATACTATCATAGCGTAGGAGGATCGTTTCAGGCGAAGCAATCTTCTAATTTGGAAGCAGTTACAGGCGTAGCGGTTTTCAAGCGGGATGGCATTCTCTAGCTTGCAGGAGGTCATCAAAACAGCAAATCGGTTACTTTCAGAGACGTGTGCTCGACGGTGCAAGATACGCGTTTCTTAACTCTTTTATCTGTTTAACTAATGCTAGTTTTGCAGGTATCGGCGTTGCAAGATTGATTTAGGATCGCAGAACGTTCTGAATCATTCTCCGTCCCTATCGATACTTTGACTTTTGTTTTCGAAACTTGCGTTTCTCCAAACTCAGTCAAAGTGGGGGCTTCTGTAGACACCCATTTGTGTCTCCCCAAAACCAAAACCAGTGATGAGTACCTTTCACGTCGAATCATAATCGAATGAAACGAAAGTGTGGAAAGGTCTAGTGTTGCGGAAAGTTTTATTTTCTTTTCTCTTCTCTCTGTTTTTGAAAACTTATTTTTAGAAAACAGTCAATCCAGTTTGGTTGGTCCATGATATGGGTCCAATAGTAGTGTATTTGGATGGGTCTTGCAAAGACCTTTCCAACGATATATTATAAGCCCAATTCCGATGAATATTGAGGAAGTTATGGCCAATTTACTAAACTGGGCCCGGTTTGAGCTTTATGTACGGCCCAATGATCTAGGGGAGGGCCTAATATGATTTATCATTCCTAATGCAATTAGGAATGGTTTTAGTCTTCTAGAATCTTCTAGAAGGTTCTTTTCATTCCTAATTCAATTAGCATTGATAAATTGACTTTTGTTGACTTTTCAGAGTTTTAATAAAAATCAAATAGCATTTTCGAGGAAATTATATTATTTTATCCTCCAGTACGGTAAACTTATCTGATTTTCAAAACGCGTTAAAATTAGGCTTGGCGCCTCACCCCAGGCCTTGACGCCTAGAACCAGGCCTGGCGCCTGGCGCTAGCCATTGGCGCCTGGCGCTAGTGTTGGTGCCTGGAGCCAGCTAGCCAGGGTTGGCGCCAGCCCTGTTTTCTGAGCGTCAGACTCTGTTTTGTCTAATTTATCTTTTGGCTGATTTTCTCTATAAATATCGTATTAAAAACTCCGTTTTCATTCACCAATTATCATCATCTACATTCATTCACCAATTGTTTTCATCATCAACAATCATTAATTCTTTAGCATTCTCTAAATCATTCATCTCTCTTAAAACATTCAATTCTTTCTTTCTAAACCTTTGCTTTTTCATACAAAATTCCGCATTCACAAGATCTAGAAACACCTAGCCATATTCGAAGTTGCCTTCTCCCTAGACGTGAAAGAAAGAGGTACGAGGCATCAAAGTAAGTACTTTATTGATTTATTGATGTTATGATGTAGAAATCATGTTTATATTGTTATTATGATATTCCTAGTATCATGTCTAGGGTATTTTTAATATTTATTATGATTCTTGCGATGCTTCCTATATTCTTCCTAATATTTATGATTGTTAGTATCATGTTAGGGCTAAAGATTTGATTTTTATTGCTTAGTGACATGCTAGGGTTTGTTATTAATCTTGTTAGTATCATGCCTAGGATCTTGCTATTATTATTATGCTTTAATATTAACATGAACATGATTATGATTATAATTATTATTATTCATGATGATGAGGTAGTTCAAGAACAAGAAGAAGAGGAAGAACTTTGGTATATTGACATCCTCAACTATGTCACCAAAGGAGAATATCCACTTCACGCTAACAAAAGAGCAAAACGAGTACTAAGACTTTTGTCTTCCCAATATGTACTCATAAATGACAAACTACAAAAAAGGATACCTAAAGGTAGAGCTCTCCTATGTGTAGGAAAAAAAAGGAAACTCAAAAAAAGCAATGAGAATAAACCACGAAGAAGTGTGTAGAACTCATATGAACGGCAAAATGCTAGCCTAAAAACTTCAAGGATACTATTGGACTACCATGAATAGCGATTGCCATCAATATGTAAAAAGATGCCCTATATGTCAAATATACGCTAACTTGCAACATGTTCCTCCATCACTCCTTTACGCCTATACATCACCATGGCCATTCTCAACATGGGGTATAGACATTATTGGAAAAATCATTCCTCCCGGGACAGGAGGTCATGAATACATCCTAGTAGCAATTGATTACTTAACAAAATGGGTTGAAGCGGCATCAAATGCAAAACTCACTACAAAAAATGTAGCACTCTTTATCGAATGAACATTATATGTGGATATGGAGTCCCACATGAAATGATAAGTGACAATGGAACTCACTTTCAAGCGGAATGTGAATAATTGCTTCAAAAATACGGCATTCAACATCACCACTGTTCTCCATACAGGCCTCAAGCAAATGGCGCCGTAGAGGCAGCCAATATAAATTTAAAGATTATCATCTAAAAAATGACATAAAATTACAAGGATTAGCTTGACAAACTCCATTTTCGCTCTTTAAGGTTATCGTACGTCAATTCATTCATCCACAGGAAATACGTCATTCTCATTAGTCTACAGAATGGAAGTCGTACAACCTGTGGAATTAGAAATACCTTCCCTACGCATCGCGTTGGAAAGCAAACTCGATGAAGTCGAATGGACTGGAGCAAGATATGAAGAGATAATTCTACTTGATGAAAAACGACCAGAAACTCTACATCATACTCAATGCTACTAAACTCGCATGGCTAGAAATTTTAATAAAAAGGTCAAGACAAGAAACATCAAAGTAGGAGACTTGGTGTTAAAAGCATTAAGGAAAAATGTTCTAGACCCAAGAGGCAATTTTAGGCCTAACTAGTCCGGACCATATATCGTCAAAACTATCCTATCAGGAGGTGCCGCAAAACTAACTGATATGGACGGTAATGAGTTCTCAAATATGACAAACCTTGACCAACTTAAGAAATTCTACCCATAATGACTTGAGTAACATACTCAAGAGAGCTACGTCTGGCCTGATTCCTAAGGAAATGATACGTAGGCAACCCTTTACAGGGTGCGGCCACTTTAAAATTTTCAAACCTTGAACTCCTTCATCAACATGACAACGACGCATAGAGATCAAATCCAGCACGCCGCGACAAGATCCATCGCTACACGACAAAGCCATCGCGGCGCGACAGGTTTGTTACGTCGCGATGAATCCAAATTTTCGGCGTCAGTTCGTTTTAGTCAATTTGGGCGAATTTCGGTGGATTCGGGAAATTTTCGACTTCCATACTTGAATAATTTTCGAAATTAATTCAAGTCGTTTTCATTGCTTTGATAAATAATTCAATGTAAAAAAGTCAATTTAATTTAAAAAGCTGAAAATTGCATTAATAAAAGTAAAATTACATTATTAATGGAATTAAAAATAAAGGCTTAATAATAAAATTAACTTGAAAATAAAATTTGACTAATAAAATGAGAGTAAAAGCAATGCTCTAATCTGTCTTCTCTTTTCAGGCCCATTTCCAATTTTTCTCCGCCTCTTCTTTATTATCCATCTCTTTCACCAAGAGGGACCCCTTAGAAGATCTGCACACAATTTTAGTATTAATAGTTTCTCCAATAGCCATTACACCATGTTACTTTTCAACTCATATTTTATTTTCTATAGAGTCAGTTTTTCTTTTCTCCTTACCCTTCATCGTAGTACTTTTCTTCTTAGGCATAACAGGGGTCTTGAATTCAACTCTTGCACCGAGACGATCTTTAGGAGGAATTCTCTTATCTCTTAGACGTTCTTTAACACTAGTCTTGTGCATGTTTCGGACTTTGTTCTTATCCTTTTGAGATCTATCAAGTAACCACTGCTTCACATCACCAGACAACGAAGGAGGAACCTTTTGGATAAAAACTTCCCACACAGGTCTAGCACACAAGTAGTCATCAAATCTTTCTATATCTTGTGAAACAGGAAATTCATAAGGGGGAAAAAGATCCCCAGAAGGAATGGTTTGAGCAAGGCCATATTGCCTTTACACTACAAGAAAATAGCCTTTTCGTAGCGATTATTTTAACCTTTAGTATCGATTGTAATTGCAACAAAAAGCTTTCCCAACGAATGGTCATTCGATACAATATCCCTCGTTGCCTTAGCCTTTAGTAGTGGTTTTCAATATCGCTGGGGTTGGCCTCAATAATCGATACAAAAAACTACATCCAATCGTGGTGATTATTGTAGCTATTACAATCGCTATAAATGTTTAACTCATTTTCTTCAAAAAAAAAAAAAACATGCGTATGATCTTTACAAGATTCGAACATGCAACCTCAAACTCTTATATTAAATGTTTCACCAATAAGCTATGACATATTTTATGTATTCTTTTTCAAACAATATTTATATATCTAGTGTTGAAAAGGCTTTTCGTATCGATTTTTAGGATTTAGTGGCGATTGTAAATGATACGATTTCTCAAAATTATATAAATGTGTAAAAATAGTGTGGATATGTATTATTATGTTGGAAAAATTAGAAATAATAATCCCAACTTTCATCTATTTTACTAGAATAATCCTAACTTTGGATTATTCTGAAATAATCCAAACTTTGGGGGTTCCTTTTTTTCTTCAATCCCAAAAACAGGTGACCGGTAGAACGGGTTAATTTATTTTATTTTTTTAAAAAAGCGACACGTGTCCCAAGTTAATTTGTTAAAAAAAATAAAAACAAAGTTAATTTTTTTTTAAAAAAATCAGGAAAGCTTGATGCAGCCACCAGCCACGAAACCGGCTGGCCACCACATGACGTCGTCCGGCAGCCCATATGCGCCGGTCTTCCTCTAGAAAACCTCTCGCCACCGTCGCCAACCATTTCCCCTCCTCCCGCCGGCCACAAAACCCCATTTCATTTTCTCTCTCCTCTCAATTGACCCCAGCCACGAAATCAGGCCACCTGTACGCACGCCGGTCGTGAACCTCCCATGAAACCCCTCCCCTACTCTCGAAAACACCTAATCCTCCCCTGAAACCTCTATTTTCGTGGCTGGTGGCTGCAATTTTGGAGATTCGTGGCTGTGATTGGGGGTTTCGACTTTATGGCTGCGATTTTAGGGGTTTCGTGGCTGCAATTTTGGGGGTTTCGATTGCTGCGTGGGTCGGGGGGAATGGGAGGGGGTTTCGGAGATGAGGGAAAACGGCGACGCAAGGGTGGGGGAGATGCGGCGTTCCTGCGAGGGGAGGGGATGCGGGCTTGGCTGTGATGGTGGGACGGTGGGGGAGGGGAGGGTGGTTGGGTTTTTTTTCTGATTTTTTGGTTTTTTTGTTTTATTTTTTTTTTTAAAAAAATTAGACCAATAAGGGCTTGACACGTGTCAAGTGACCTGATATAGTAGGTCATTGACTTTTGTTGACCGGTTAGGGATTGAAGAAAAAGAAGACCCCTCAAAGTTCGGATTATTCCGGTATAATTCAAAGTTGGGATTATTCTACCAAAATTGATGAAAGTTGGGATTATTATTTCTAATTTTTCCTATTATGTTTTCCGTATCGATTTTATATTTGAAAACCATGGCGATTGTAAAAATGATACGACATCCTTAATTATTTCACAAACATACTTGCATATTGTAGCGAATGTACAATCGCTACGAAATAATCGCTGCGAAAAGAGATTTTTCTTGTAGTTTTTTACTTTAGAAGGATAGTAAAAGGTCACCTAAAACAAACTTGGAAGACGGAAAAAAGGTTGTTTATTGATACCAACCATCTTCTCAATTTTCCACCATGGAACTACCCATTTAATGGCAAAGTCGCGAGTTTCAAAGATTCTACTCCACTCCCGGCAGCCCATCTTTATGGAGAAGCGTTTCTTCCTTTTTACAAGGAAATTTGGTGTGTACTTTTTAATATTGTTAGGAGGGCTGATTATTTCAAGTCTTTCCATTAGCCAAACCTGCAAAAGTTTAATGCAAAAATTAGCATTACTATACAAAATTAAAGATTTTTTATTTCTGTAATTAAAAGTATTGATTTTGTACCTGTAATAAAATTGGAGAACCTCTAAAAGGTGAATTCGGATCTCTTTTTAGTCCATCTAAACTAAGCATAGTTTCTCCAACAGTTAGTGGCATTGGGTTTCTGCCAAATTCAATTTGCTCTTTGACAGACACTGAAATTGCTTGACCTTCATGAATGTTTCCACTGGTAAGAAGACATTGGCTAAACAAGCAAAAGAGGAAAGACAAGAATGGCACCAAATTCCTTCAGTAAAGGGCACATTTCATCATAACCAAATTTAAATCAATGGGTATTTGAATCCCAATATTCTAATAAAGGCGGTATGAATAAAATCTATGTCAAGATCTACCCCCTTTATACCATATAAACCTCGGCCCCCAAGTGAAAAAAAGTCAAGTTCTTTCCTCTCTTTAGCAGTTAAAGACCAGCACCACTCACGAGTAAAATCACTAAAAGTCTTAGACAAGGCTAATTTGAGTAAAACTTAATAAGCTAAAAATATTAACATGCTCAAATTATGCTGTAATCAACAGATTTAGGGGCTTTTTATAAACAGAGCCTGACGCAAACCAAATCCCAGAAGAATTCGGAGAAATAAGACCATTGTGCCACGACAGGTCTATTGCGCCGCGATAGGAGTGTCGCGCCGCGATGGTTAAATTTTCACCGCGTCAAAATTACGCGCTTAACTGACCATATGTTATCCGACTTTGACTCGGATTCGTACTTTGACTTTACGGTTTGATTCTTTTCAAAGCCTTATCCAAACCTAATTTTGGATATTTTTCTCCAAACACTTATCCCCTTTTAATTATTTTAAGTTTAATTAATTTTAAGCTTATTTTTAGTCAAACTCAATTTTATTTTTCATTTTTTTCTTTTGGGGGAGGAAGTCGGTTCCCTCCATTAGTAATAAAGATGACGGAGTTTTTGCGCAACATTAATCACAATTTTTCACACACTTACATGACATAAAATAAAAAAAATAAAAAAGTAGAAAGACAAATAACATAGTAATCATAAGATCGATGTATATACAACATGTCTAACATAAGTGTTAAATAGTATAAAGTGAAGTCCTACAAAGTCAAAATAAAATATATACAGGTACAACTACAGTGCTGGAGGACGCAACTGTAGAGGAACTCCAAATGTATCAAAGAACTGCAAAGTCAGAGGAGTCAATCCCTCACCAGCATCAAGATCACTAGTGGTCGGAAGTGAAAGAGTAGGGCCAGCCCATCCTGGCTCACCCTGCTGAGGTCCTGGCTGCGGTGGCTACTACGACAACGAGCCAACCTTGTACGTCCCACCACCCACGAAAGGAGCTAATGTCGCGCCTCCATGGCAAGTCGGCCTCCTCGATGCATCCTTAGAAGAAGAACTGGAACCCTCCACTACCACCATTTGATCTGACTCCGCTCGATCGCCCTGGTTCCCGGCCGACGTACGACGACGCCTCGAGCCAGACCCAGATCTCTCTCTACGATCCTCGGGTCTCGTACGAGTGCGTGATGGGGGAACAGGCTAAAATAGAAAATAAGCCGAGTCAAATACAAGAAAAATAAGTAAGACAAAAGCAATAAGAGTCAAAGAGAAATACATCCATGTCGTCGCTCGCATGACAACAACTAGCTTAGTGACTTAACCTCAGGAGTTGATAACGAAAGGCGTCTACGGCTCTCGCCATCCTCGTCATCACCTCGTGGGATAATTGTCAAGCAATAAAGTCAGGAACAATCAAAGAAAATGTATGTGAACAAAATAATGATAAAAGACTTACCGAGGTCTAGTGACGAGACATCGACCTTTCCACAAAGCGCCACACCTCAGGAGCTAGAGGAATCATCTCCTCGATCGGGCCAAAAGAACCCTGATAAGTAATGGACACTGGCGGAGGTACAAACTCCGCAGGCGTTGCTGTAGCCTGCAAAACATAAAGCTAAATGATTAGAATTTCCTAAGGGCTACCAAAGGAAATAAATCAAATGAAGCAAAACATACCTCTGCCTCCTCTGGTGGGGAAGGTGGTGGAGTCGGCCGCAGCAAAAGCCTCTCGCCACAACTCTAGTACGGATGGCTATGACGCCGCCACTCCGTACCAGGTGGAGACTTGCCCATGTAAACTCTCAAATCCGTCTGATCCATCATATGTCGTGGAGGACGGGTAGGAACACCAAAAGACTCTAAGGAGTGCTGAATCGCAACTCTCTCACCCAAGTACACCACAACATCATATGTCCCCTGAAAGTAGCGTCGCTGAGCTGTATACTGAACAACTCGCGCGGGACATCAAAATCATTCCAACATGGACGAAAGTTAACCTTAGGTCCCTATAAGACAAATACTCGTGACTTGAAATTCAACTCAAAAGAGTAAATAAAAATGACAAGCAATGCATACCGAGAGAAGCTACTCTTGAACAAGGGCAATAGCAGCTTGGTTAGTGTAACAGCCACCCTAGCTAGCAGTGATAGGGAGCCCTCTAGGCGAAGGCCTAGCTGGCGCCAAAGATGGCATATATTTGTAGAACCATACCTGTAACAACATGAAAATGTCGGTAAAAGCTAAATTCAAAAGAAACATATTGCCAAAAGGAATGGATTATACTCTACGACTCTCCAGAAGCTAGAAAGGGTGACTTCCTCATCAAAGTTACGATGGCAACATACGAGTCGCAATCCAAGCAAGAAGTCAACATAGGCCAAGCTGGCCCAGTCATATGTCCCGACCGTACGAAGGTCGCGGAGAGCAGGCAAATAGTAGAGTAGCACTTGTCTACCCTTGTCAGGAAAGAAGGACCCTGACAAAAGAATCAAAATAAAAATGTGAACCCGCTGCTCTGGAGTGGTCGCATCATCCTGAAAAGCCTCTACTAGTACAAACCGCCGAATGGATCGACTACTCATATGTCGTGGTCGAGCCTCACCATAGGCCCGGATGATAATGGGGCCCAGTAACTCCTTTACCTCATGAGAAAAAAGGGTAGTATCACTACCAAAAGGAACTGCAGATGGCCGAAACTCCAGTCCGGTGATGACAGAGAAGTCAAGGGGCGTGACAGTCATCTCACCCCAAGGAAAGTGGAATGCGTTGGTGGTGTCCCAAAAGAACTCCACCAAACCGCAAACCAAGAAACGGCTCGACTTCAAAGAATAGAGAGCCCAAATGGTCTACAGCAAAGTAGTTAAACCACAAGACTCCCACAGCATGCGCAACTCCTCGTTGTTGCATAAGTAGGAATCGTACAAATGTCCTATGGTATCGTTGCCTAAACCGTGCACACGAACTCGCTCGTCAGTCATCCTAAGCTGAACGTGCTCGAAAATATGGAACAGGGGCGCGAAGTATAATGTGTTCCCATCCCACTCAACGAACTCCCCAAGGCTAGTGGAAGTCCCCTCGCCGGTGTCGACGGGCTCGTCCTCTCGGTGAGCCCCACGAGAGCGTGAGCTAGAACCACTATCGAAACATGCTAGTTATGCAAACAAACAGTAAATGAAAGGTTTCTTAGTATCTAAGGTTCGCCTAGCCACATGATACTATGTTCGAAAAAACAGAGTACGTAATACTAAAACAAAGTAGGTTTTTTATTCGAGCAAAAATAGTATTTCCAAGCAATCAAACAATTTCTTGCAATACTATGACAAATATTGTGACAAGTTGAGCATGAATAGCTAGCAAGAACATGAAGAACAAGTCACATTGTTCTCACGAACTCAAAGAGCCCAACAATGGCAAAACGTTCGTTTCTTCACCAAATTGAGTCAAACAAGTCTCAAAACACTCTTAAGATGATATACAAGCATAAGCAAGCAATTTCATGGCAAGAAATTTGACGAACAAAGCAAAATAAGTTTCAAATTTTTTCGAAAATTCGCAAATAAAACACACAAAATTCTTCCAAATCGAGAGGAGTTGGAGCAAAACTTACATGGACCGGCAAACTAGACATCAAGATCTTTGATTCGCAATAAATTTGAGCAAATTTGGTTGATAAACAAGCAAGAACGAATAATTTGAAGTTTCGAGCGAAACCGAGCAAGAAATAAAGCAGCAAAGAAAATGAGGAAGAAAGGGGGTTTATTCCAAAAACCCGACTCCATCGCGCCGCGACAGAGTTGGCGCACCGACAGACTTGGCACGCTGCGATAACACGTGGCAGTGTACATACGTTGGTTCTCTCTTCCTCAGGGATGCAATTCTTAGGCCTCATAAATGGTTATATGGACCTTGCACGGTAGTTTGGGTTCCTTGGTACGCCAGTTAGCCCTTATAAGCAAAATTGAGATGATTAGTAGTCATCTCGATTACAATTGCAATAAGTGATCGCCATGACGACGATCACCTCACTTAGCTTAAGCGCCTAAGTACTGGCTCATCACAAGCACCAAGGTATTGGTTCATAAGCAAGCACAAGCGCCAAAGTAACGGCTCATTACAAAATGCGTCGAGATACTAGCACAACAAGCAATCACAGCAAAATATATCAGCAAAGCACTAGAAAACTGAGGATCAACAAGCGATGGTCTTCGATGATATTCCTAAGAATACTTTCACAACAAAGCTGAAGATGGCTACAAGTAGTGGTCTTCGACGATGTCCTAAGGTATAGAGGAGATTGTTTACATCGGCGAGGTAATGCCATGGGGAGGTACTTCCACGGGGAGGTACTGCCACAACCCTGAAGATAGCTACAAGCAGTGGTCTTCGACGATGTTCCTGAGGCAGTATGGAGGATTGTCACAAGAAAATGAAGATAGCGAGGCATTGTTACCTTCAAATGGGGTTCACAAGGCACTGTGGAAGTCGTCACAAAATGCAACAACAGAATTCGGCTTCTCCAAAGACATGTACTCAACGGTGCAAGATACGCGTTTCTTAACTCTTATATCTGTTTAATTAACGCTAGTTTGCAAGTATCGGCATTACAAGAATGATTTAGGATCGCAGAACGTTCTGAATCATTCTCCGTCCCTATTGCTACTTTGACTTTTGTTTTCGAAACTTACGTTTCTCCAAACTCAGTCAAAGTGGGGGCTACTGTATACACCTGATTGTGTCTCCCCCAAAACCAAACCTAGTGATGAATATTATTCACGTCATTTGATTATCGAACAAAGTGAAATGTGAAAAGTCTTGTGATGCGGTCGTTTTAATAAAAATACTTCTTTCTATTTTTGAAAATATTTCTTTTCTTGATCTATTTATGGAAAATGTCCATTCCGACTTATTTTGGTCCATGATAAGGGTCCAATAATAGTGTAGTTGGATTGCGATCAAAAAGAGCTTTCCAATGATATATTATAAGCTCAATTCCGATGAATAATGAGGAAATTATGGCCAAAATACTAAGTTGGGCCTAAAATTGTTTTATATGACCCAATGATCAAGTAGAGGGCCCATTAATTAATATTCCTAAAATTATTAAGATTGATTTTAATCTTCTAGATTAATCTAGAAGGTTATTTTGAATTCTAGTGGGATTAGGATTAATAATTATATCTTTTGGAAAATAAAGAATTTTATTTGGAATAAAACTAGTGTTTTTAAAAGGATTAAATCTGATTTTAAAAGATAAGTACGGACGTTAATTAGTCTAATTTAATTAGATTAAAGACTTTGTTAACGCATGAACCATCGCGAAACGACAGAGCCATCGCGTCGCGATGGAGATGTCGCGCCGCAATGAAACCATCGCGTCGCGATGAACCTTGTCACGCTGCGATGGGAGCAGTTTTACTTCGAATCAAATTCGATCTTTTTCTGATCATTTCGGGACCTTTTTCCTTATAAATAGGGTCGTACTTCCTCGTTTTAAATGATAAACAATCATCCAATTCTAATTCTCTTCTCTCTCCTAAGCGATAGCTTATTCTTTCTCTCTCTTTCTAAGCCTTCCTTTTCAAATAAAAATACCTCATTCACGAGTTCTAGACACTGATAGCAAAGTTCAAAGTTACCTTCACCTTAGACGTGAAAGGTTGATAATTTCTGAGGGTTTGGTCCCAAATCTTATTTCAATTCTTTAATTAGATTTACTATTTAATATTTTCCTTGAAGTTACTAACGTGTGTATTGTTTCGATAGAAAGAGATACGAGGCAACAAAGTAAGTATTTTTATTGCTCTATTTCTTTATAAAACATGCTTAAATTATTTTAATTCCTATTATCATGTTAGTATCATGTTAAGGATAAAGCTTTGATTTTTATTGTTTAGTGACATGCTAGGATTTGTTATTAATCTTGTTAGTATCTTGCCTAGGATCTTGCTATTATTATGTTTTATTGGGAATATTATCATGATGATGATTTGTTGTTAATTGATATTATTATTATTGTTCGATCACCCCCTCTCTTGCAGGATTAAAGGGAATTTGTACTTATAATCACAATTAATTAGATAATTAAAAATTTTATTTAGGCTAATGTGATTTTAATTCAAGTGATCACTAATAATAGTTTTGTTTGTGCATTAATAATCAACCAACGTAGATTAAATATGCTTAGGATTAATTTATTGAATGTATGTTGATTGAAAAGCGCACATGAATATCATAAGAATTAAGTAGAGGCCGATTTCGAGCAAGTTTAATCTCTTTTAGGTTGGGTTTGTACCATCATCCCGGAATATCCAGTCATAGTTTTAGATCACTATGGAGTGAGTGATCTCTATGATCGTGAATGGGTTGTAACCTTAACACCCGTGAACGGTTCTCCGTGAACAGTTTACAAGTTTCTAAACTTGTTGGCGAATCCTTATCTCTAGATTCCTTCTCTTTGGACGCCACCAATAATATTCAACCAACATAGATTAAACAGGTTTAGGATTAATATATTGATTGTATGTTAGTCAGAAAGCGCACATGAATATAAGAAGAATAAAGTAGAGGCCTATTTTAGGGCATGTTCAATCTCTTTTAGGTTGGATTTGTACCTTCATCCCCGAATATCCAGTCATGGTTCCAGACCACTATGGATTTAGCGATCTCTAAGATCGTGAATGGGTGTGACCTTCACCCCGTGAACGGTTTATAAGTTCTTAAAACTTGTTGGCGACTCTTTTGCTCTATCTTCCTTCCCTTTGGACGCCACCATGCTTAAGTGTATGATCACAGTGGGGCTCAAGTGTAGAATGCTTGAAATTATTCCCTACAATAGGCCCATGTGAAGATCCAAGCATACAAATGAAAAAAACAGATGTTATTGTATAATACATTATAGTTAGATTCATTATAATATTTATTTCTATGATATAAATTTTTAATGATTTTACTCAGGGTCGTCTTAAACATTCTTGGGGCCATGTTCTAATCCTAAAAATTGGGCCCTAACAAAAAATAACAGGTACAATTTTAACTCATCCATGAGAATTATTTAGATTATCATAGTTAATACTAGATGAAACCCGTGCGATGCATGGTTTGTTTGAATTTTTTAAATAATTTTTTTATATATATATTTATGTGCTAAAATTTATTATATATTTAGATAAAATTCCTGATATTAAAAGATAATATTTATTTTCTTTTTTTGAAAACTTATTTTATATTTAATTAATTGATCTGAAATTGGAAAATCTCATTTGCAAATTTTGCTTACGTGTCATTCAAATTATTTAATTCAAAAATAAACTAATAATCTCGTATTTAATTGGCTACTACTAAAATTTATTATCCTACGTTGCGCGCTGGAAAATTAAGTCCTACGTGGCTCTGAAAAAACTCCCCTAATATATATATATATATATATATATATATATATATATATATATATATATACTGGGAGCCCACGCGCGCGATGCGCGCGGTATAGTTAGCCTTCGTGAGAGAATTATGTATTTGAACCTCATAGTTTACGGACTTTTAGTTGTTGTTGCATTATACTTGTATTAGATTGATCAATAGAGATTATTTATATATTTATTGTAGAAGCACATTTGTGTTTTATTATTTATTTTGAAAATGATTATAATATAACTCACCAATGTATTACTATATAAAAAGGCAATAAAAGCTATTAAATCGTCCATGATTACAATAAGAGTGTTATGGTCATATGGAGAGGTTTGTGTAATTGTCTCCAACAAGTCAATGGAAAGTGGAATGTGGTAATTTATTTTCAAAAACACCCTTTTTTAGAGATGGTTGTGGGCTCAAAAGTGCTTTAATGTAACACTTGCTTAAGGATTAAAATGATTAATCATGACTAAGCCTAGTCACTACGGTTTACCATGGCTGACTATGCATGGTATAAATTCCCTCATATATTTCCAAGTAATATTGTGAGTTGTGTTTTGTCATAGTTTCTGAAGGGAAAAGCACACGGTTATGTACAATTGAAACTTTTTAAAAGCTATAAATATATTTCAAAGGTACTAAATTCTCATTGAACACACCCTGGCAAAAGGCTTTGTAAATTAGTATATTTACCTGCAAGTAGATAGTCTTTAGACCATGTAAAGGAGGAGATAACATATACAATAAATGTACTATTTAACTAATGATGTATGAGTACATCTTAACTAATAATCATGTTAGGGTTAAAGATTTGATTTTAATTCCTTAGTGACATGCTAGGGTTTGTTATTAATCTTGTTAGTATCATGCCTAGGATCTTGCTATGCTTTAACATGATTATGATTGATATTATTATTATTATAATTTATTTTTATGATGATGATTATTTTTTATGTTGCTTGATATGTATCATATTTTATATTCTTTATTGCTTGATCACCTTTATTGAATGTTAAAGGGAATTGGTACTTGCAACCACGCTTAATAAGATAATTAATAATCTTGTTAGGGTTAATTGTGATTATAATTCAAGTGATCGCCAATAATAGTTTGTTTGTGCATTAATATTCAACCAACATAGATTAAACAGGTTTAGGGTTAACCTATTGATTGTATGTTAGTCAGAAAGCGCACATGAATACGAGCAGAATAAAGTAGAGGCCTATTATTAGGGCAAGTTCAATCTCTTTTAGGTTGGATTTGTACCATCATCCCCGAACCCTTATTTGGTTCATGACCTTATGGAGTTGACGATCTCTTGGATCGTTAAGGGGTGTAACCTTCATCCTATGAACGGTTTACAAGTTCCTTAAAAACTTGTTGGCGACTCTTTTGCTCTATCTTCTTCCCTTTTGGACGCCACCGTACTTTAGTGTATGATCACAGTGGGGTTCGAGCTAGTGGGATTTTAAAGGCTTGAAATTATTCCCTACAGTTTTTGGCGACTCCGCTGGGGAGGATTTCTATTTTAATTCCTGAATTTGTTTCGGCAATGATTTAGAATGAGTGGATGAGACTCGAAAAGTTCTAAGTATTTCATGTGCGTAATTTTGATTAACATTGTGGCATATGCATAAAAAGGTTCTCATTGGAAAGACCATCCGTAATGAGTCAAAAACATAGGATTTTTACACGTAGGAAATATGAGAAATGTCTTTCACAACTAGGACTGAAATAACACCGCGTGAAACTGGATGATATTATTGAGCACAGAAAGCTGCTGAGGCATGTGGGAAGTAGCGTCAGAGGCCAGAGTTGGCGCCACACTTTTTGCCGTAGCGCCAGACGCCAGTATTGGCGCCAGACGCCAGTATTGGCGCCAGGCGCTACAGTTAAAAGTTGGCGCTAGTCTCTGTTTGCTGGCGCCAATTTCCCCCAATACCGAGCCAGAAATATGCGTTCTAATTTCGACCGGTTTTTCGTATTGTTTGCTCGATCCTGCTTCCTGATTGAATTTATTTTTTCTCACTTTTCTGAAACCCATATGTGTTCTACATATGGACATAACCCTATGGGAATTCATGCTCTATCTACCCGATTGAACGCTCCTGGCAACAAAGGGTACATCTGAGAGGTTGAATTCACCAAACCATGGAAGTGAGTTTTTTCTAAAAACTCGCGGTGTTCTATCCACACGCGTTAACCCTTCACGGTTAGGCTTCTACGCGGTGCATCTGGACAATTAACCATGGACCCTATTGACTAAACCATATCCCGAACTTTAGAGAACTAGAGCCATGGTTAGGTTGCGAACTCATTGCATCATATTGTGCCTACTTGACTAATTGTGCATTATTTGTTGTGCATATATATCCTATGCTCCTCTTAACCGTTTGTTGATTTGTGTTGAGATTAAAATTAATGACTTAAAGAACTTTGCCTAATTAATTAATTAATTAATTAATTCGAGTCCATAAAGTTTTTTCTTCTTTTAATCGGAATTGACCTAGTACGACTTTAGGTATACCCCAGTTGACTAATAATATCGAAAACAGTCCCAGACCGAGGCTCCAATATTGGTGCCAAAATCTGAGCTGTAGCGCCACTGTATGGCGTGTAGCGCCAGACATTTACTAAAAAGTCTGGCGCCAACCACCATATTGTGACGCTAGTCCTGTCGCTTGGCCGACAGTTCGGATTATTTGTCGAGTCATCACCTAATGTCTAATTAATCAGTTTCCTGTTTAATTCGGTTAATTTTGCTGGCAATAATCCTTAATTGAATCAATATTCGAGTTTAGGCACTAAGTCCCATGGTCTTACACAAGAGTTCAAGCATGTCACTTACACTCAATACACACACCAATACACATGTCTTGACCATGATTAAGGGAGTCTTGTGTGCGCGCGTTATTTTTCGTCATTTTTTTTTAGGGGGGTAAGTCGGATATTAATCCTCCAATAAATAATAGTACTTAAGTTCCCTAAACACATGTACATTATTGCTCCCTAAAAATATGCATACTTTTTGCATACCCTTTTTTTTAAATAAAAACCATAAAGTCAAATTGATTCGAGTCAAGTAATTAAAACGCAAACTGGCTTAATTTACAGCGCGTGGTCAAGAAAGGAAGGACGATTAATCAAAGATAACCTCTTCGTACAAGTCCAACTTTTCGACAAACCTATAGCTCGAAAGAGGAAAGCAAGAGTTATAATGGCAACTCAGGAAGAAGTTAACGATCTCAAGAACCAATTGGCTACTATAACTGAGACACTGAAACTTCTCGCACTTAAGATCGAGGATCCCGCGAAGCAACAACAAATGGACCTCATGCAAGAAAGCCTAAGCAAGTTGTCCAGCGACTACAAGTTTCAAGAACTCACATCCCAAGGGGTCTCGGTGGATAAGGATCTTCTTCCGCAAAAGTTCAGTGCCAACGACATCCCAAAGTATAGGGCAATCGACAACCCATACTTCCATCTAAGGGCATTTGAAACAATAATGAGTATCAAGGGTATCGATAAGAAGGTCTTCCCTTCTCTGTTCTCACTATCCCTCGAGACCGTTTGCCAACAATGGTTCTTTTCTCTTGAAAAAGAAAATACCTCTACCTGGGAATCCATAGCAAACGCTTTCGTTGATAGGTACAAGTGCAACGTTCAAGTCGAAACCGACCATAGAGAACTTGAAATCCTCAAACAGAAGGAGAATGAAGGCTTTACATCTTTCTTTAACAAGTGGAGAGAAACCTCAACTAAAATGATTTAGGTACCAAGTGAAAAAGAGTCCGTGAGATTGTTCATTAAAAACCTCCAAGAAAAATATTCAAAACATCTTAAATATCAAAATAACCTTCATACCTTTAAGGCTGTTTATGATATTGGGATTAATATCGAAGATGACTTGGCTAAATCTAAAGCTGCCAACAATAACTCCAACAGTGGCTGGAAAGGAAAGAAGAACGACAATCCTTCTTCTTCCAAAACCGCCCACTCAAATAATGTTAGCACCTTTAATCTAGGTGAAGTCCTCGCCATGAACAGTCAAGGACAAAAGAAACCCTTTAGGAGAAACTTCACTCCTATTGGCATGAGTTATGACACCGCGTTTGATCGGCTAAATGCAAAAGGTCTTATAACTCCCATTGGACCATTTGGAGATCCACCAGTCGAGAAGAGGTCGCCTAATTGGAACCTCAATGCACATTGCAAATATCATCAAAGTAGGGGCCATTCTACTGAAAGCTGTTGGAAGCTTAAGGAAGCTATTCAAGACCTAATTGACAGTAACAAGCTGCCGTTGCCCCCTGCCAGTAAGAAACCGAGTATTGACAATGCACCTCTAGCTCACACATTGGCTATCTCCGATGAAGAAAGCGAAGTTGACCCCTCATCTCTCATTAAGCCCGTCAAAGCAACCAACTTCGAAGAGGAAGAAGAAGAGACCTTTTTCGATGTCGAAGATAACCTTCCAGAACCAGCAAATGAGGTAGAGATACGAGTACTCACACTGTATCTGAGGGAGACATCGCAACTGTTACATGAAACTCTCAAAATTTTGAATGAACTTCACAAGGAATACGATGAAGAACCTAAGAGAGAATCTGCACCAGTAAAAACGACTTATGAGGCAAAACACTTTCCCTTACAAGTCACCGAAAGACCCAAGAAGAGCAATAAAGTTTATACTCCAATTGGGATCCCGTATACACAAATGTTTAAAATGCTCTCCGAGGGTGGCGAGGTCAAACCTCTCGAACCGAGACCATTTGAATCATTAAAAAGGACAGATAGATATTACTGTCAATACCATCAGTCAGGAGGACACACCCTAGAAAATTGCTTCAAGTTCAAGGATTTGGTGCAGAAAATGATTGATAGAAAGGAATTAGTCCAAGTTCAACAAGAAGAGAATATAAATGTTAATGGAGTATGGGACAGTGATGAAGAAGATGTCTATCTAAAAGACATAGTAGGACCTTCACTTTCTGTATCATACACCACTGACGACATTTGGGCTGAAGAAGATTCATCAATAGACGTCCTCACAAGATCCGGGAGAATACAACCTCCCGTTTCAACACAACCCATGCCTACTGTACAACAAATTCACATACCTATCATCGAAGACAATGACATTGTTAAACAATTCAAGAAGACAAAAGTGGAGATGAATGTATGGAAGCTTCTAGCAACATCTCGAGAACATAGGTTGGCTGTGATGAATGCCTTGGATAAAATCGGGATAGATTCTAACACCACTCCTGAGGGACTATCTAACTTCCTCACGAGTGATCTCCCTAGTCCAATTAATCTAATCACCTTCTCTGATAAAGATTTACCCCCGGAAGGTGACAAGCACTACAAAGCGTTAAACCTTACAGTAGTCTGCAAAAGGATGAATGTTCCCATGACTCTTGTGGATAATGGATCAGCTATTAATGTCTGTCCACTTAGGACTGCAAGGATACTTGGCATAAAGGATGAGGATTTAACTCCGTCCACACAAGGAATAAGAGCTTACGATAATACTCGACGTCAAGCTCTCGGCAAAATAACCCTAAATGTGACGGCAGGAGCAATAGAACATGCTACTACTTTTCAAGTGGTAGACATCAAAGCCTCATTCAATTTGTTGTTAGGACGCCCTTGGCTCCATGACCTAAAGGCCGTCCCTTCATCTCTACACCAACAAGTGAAAGCCATAAATGGAGGAATACCCATCACCATTGATGCTTCACCAATGAGGATCAAATCAATAGAGAATCCAATCATCAACGTGGAGCATGACGAAGATGATGAAGATCTATGGGGCTTTAACGAAGAAGTCTCCTTAATCCAAGAGAATGAAAGGACATCTCTTTGCCACGACCCCCATTCCAACATGATTATCAACACTATGCTAAAGAAACAAGGACACTTCCCTGGGATGACCTTAGGAAAGAAGAAGGGGATAGCAAAATCGATAGAGTCACCTGGCCTCCCTAAACTAGATACTTTCGGACTTGGTTTCGAACCGACTCGGAAAGATCTCAAGCGAGCCCAGGATAAATTAAAAGCACGTAGGGACGCTCGCATTCAAAAGAAAGCAATTCCAATGGATCAGTACCCTCTTACGCTTAATGGTCAGTTTATAAAAGAAGGAGAGGACTATCCATGCCATGAATTTCCCGAACCATTTGTTGTAAATGGCATACGACAACCAGGATTCGAGATTTTCTTGGATTGCTATTTCACTGACGAAATCCCAACTCCCGTCCATAGGGAGAAAGCACCCCCATGCTTTGACTTCAACGTCATGGGATTACTGTTTGGGCGAGAAAAGAATGAGCCAGTTTATGAAGAAGATAACTCCTCACTCATTCAAACGGTCCTACAAAGCGAAAACTTCGACCCCTCAAAGCTAATTACTCCAGCTGAAGGATTATTGCAAGGGTGGCGCAAGACTATCAAGGTGACTACTCCGAGTGGAAGGAAGATATCAATCACGACAGGACAAGGGCCAATGTTTGAAAGAATCGTCGGAGACAGAGTCAGAGTCTGAGTCAGATTTTGTCCCCATAGAATCTTCTAAGTCCTTAGCTATAATGCCTCCCCTTCCTATTTCTTCTCCTAGGATAGTTAATGATCCAGTCCCTGAGGACATATCACTCTTTGATGTAATGATCTCAGAGTATAATAATATCGCTCATTCTTCTTACTTCTCGTGTTCTTCCCTAACCCAAGATGATGAACATTGCTTAGCTAACGATGAAAAAGATAAAGAATTTATTAAAGCAATGGAAACGCTTGAAAAGAAAACACCAGTAATTGAAGAGACTGAAACAGTTGACATCTCAAATGATTCAACTCATAAAAGAGAAGTTAAAATCGGACTAACATTGAATAAACAAGAAAGAACCGATTTAATTGATTTGCTTAAAGAATTTATCGATGTATTTGCTTGGTCATATGAAGATATGCCAGGCATTAACAGAGAAATAGCTCAACACACTATACCATTAATACCAGGAATGAAACCTGTAAAATAAAAGTTACGTCGAATGAAACCCGACGTAGCACTTAAAATAAAAGAAGAAGTTCAAAAACAAATAACTGCAGGTTTCATCAAGGTATCCAAATACCCCGAATGGGTCGCCAATGTCGTCCCAGTTCCAAAGAAAGACGGAAGGGTAAGGATGTGTGTCGACTATCGAGATCTAAATAAGGCAAGTCCAAAGGACGAATTCCCTTTGCCACACATCGATATTCTGGTAGACAACACAGTAAATCACGCACTTCTCTCATTCATGGACGGATACGCAGGGTACAATCAGATTCTCATGGCGGAAGAAGACATGGAGAAGACAACTTTTATCACACCATGGGGCACTTACTGTTACACGGTAATGCCATTTGGGTTGAAAAACGCAGGTGCTACTAGCAGCAACCGCCTTGCTTCATGACATGATGCACAAAGAAGTTGAAGTATATGTCGACGCCATGATTGTGAAATCAAAGGACCGTCCAGGCCATCAAGTAGCCTTAAGGAAATTTTTCGAAAGGTTAAGAAAATACAATATGAGGTTGAATCCATCAAAATGTGCTTTTGGAGTCACCTCAGGCAAGCTCTTGGGGTACGTCATAAGCTCTAGAGGAATAGAGATAGACCCAACCAAGATTAAAGCAATCATGTCAATGCCACCGCCCAAGACCGAGAAACAGATTCGAGGATTCATTGGCCGGTTGCAATACATAAGTACGTTCATATCCAAACTGACAACGATATGTGAACCAATCTTCAAAAAGCTCAAGAAGATTGTACCAGTAATATGGGATGACGAGTGTCAAAAAGCCTTTGACCGGATCAAAGCCTATCTCGCAAATCCTCCCGTATTAGCGCCAGCACTTCCCGGAATACCTCTTAGGTTTTATTTGACGGTTACCAAAGAGACAATGGGAGCCATGCTAGCACAAGAGGTAGAAAACAAAGAGAATGCAATCTATTACTTAAGTAAGAAGATGCTCGAATACGAAACACGCTATACACCACTCGAGAAATTGTGCCTCGCTTTGGTGTGGGCCACAACTAAGTTGAGACATTACATGTTGGTGCATACCGTTTTCGTGGTATCTCGATTGGATCCACTCAAATACTTGTTCGAGAAATCAACGCTCAATGGACGTATTTCAAGATGGATAGTCAACTTAGCCCAGTTCGATGTGCGGTTTATGCCACAAAAAGCTATTAAAGGATCTGTGCTGTCAGACTTTCTGGCAGACTTTCCAATAGAAGACTCGACACCAATACAGGACAATGAATTTCCAGATGAAGATTTGATGGTCACCGAAGATGATACTTGGACCTTGTATTTCGACGGAGCCTCAAACCAAAAGGGATGTGGTGTCGGAGTGCTACTAGTATCACCTAAAGAAGAACACGTCCCGATCTCAATAAAACTCGATTTCGACGTTACCAACAATGCTGCTGAATATGAAGCATGTGTGGTAGGCCTTGAAACAACTCTGGCATTGGGAGTAAAGAAGTTAAGGATATTAGGAGATTCCTCTCTAATCATCAATCAAATATCTAAAAGGTGGAAAGTAAGGAGCGAAAGCCTAGCCCCTTACCAAACTTATCTGGAAACTCTTACCGATCAGTTAGAGAAGGTGGAATACACATATCTACCTAGAGAAGAAAATCAATTTGCTGATGTCTTGGCAAGATTAGCCTCAATGGTTAGGATTCCCACGGATATCGAGCAAATGCCTCTAACTATCGAAAAAAGGCACAAACCGGCATATATACAGGCTATAGAAGACGACAACCCAGTCCAAGACGAAGATGAAGAACAAGAAGAAGAACCATGGTACACTGACATCCTCAACTATGTCACCAATGGAGAATACCCCCCTCATGCTGACAAAAGAGTAAAACGAGCCTTGAGACTTTTGGCTTCTCAATATGTACTCATAGACAACAAGCTACATAAAAGGGTACCTAAAGGTCGAGCTCTCCTATGTGTGGAGAAGGTGGATGCACAAAGAATAATGAGAATGGTCCACGAAGGAATCTGTGGAACTCATGTAAATGGCAAAATGTTAGTCCAGAAAATAATGCGAGAAAGGTATTATTGGACTACCATGAATAGGGACTGCCATCAATATGTGAAAAGATGCCCTAAGTGTCAAATTTATGCCAATTTACAACACGTTCCTCCATCGTTGCTCTACACCTACACATCACCATGGCCATTCTCTACATGGGGAATTGACATAATTGGAAAGATCACTCCTCCAAGGACAGGAGGCCATGAATTTATTCTAGTAGCAATTGATTACTTTACGAAGTGGGTTGAAGCGCAATCATATGCTAAACTCACTGCAAAACATGTAGCACTCTTTATCGAGAGGAATATCATTTGTCGATATGGAGTCCCACATGAAATGATAAGTGACAATGGAACTCACTTTCAAGCCGAGTGTGAAGATTTGCTACACAAATATGGTATCCAACATCATCATTCGTCCCCTTATAGACCTCAAGCAAACGGAGCAGTCGAGGCAGCTAATAAGAATTTAAAGACTATCATCGAGAAAATGACAGAAAATTATAAGGATTGGCCTGACAAGCTTCACTTTGCATTGTGGGGTTATCGCACGTCAATCCGTACGTCAACAGGAAATACACCATTTTCTTTGGTATATGGAATGGATGTCGTACAACCTGTCGAACTAGAAATACCATCTCTACGTATTGCACTAGAAAGTAAACTCGATGAAGTCGAATGGACTAGGGCACGATATGAAGAATTGATCCTACTCGACGAAAAACGACTAGAAGCTCTACATCACACTCAGTGCTATCAAACTCGTATGGCTAGACATTTTAATAATAAGGTCAAGACAAGAAATATCAAAATAGGAGATTTGGTATTAAAAGCGCTAAGAAAAAAATCTTTTAGATCCAAGGGGAAAGTTTAGACCTAATTGGTCTGACCCCTACATTGTCAAAACAATCCTGTCAGGTGGTGCAGCAAAATTAACTGACATGGATGGCAATGAATTCTCAAACATGACCAATCTTGACCAACTTAAAAAATACTACCCATAATTACTTGAGTAGGACACTCAAGAGAGCTACGTTCGGCCTGATTCCTTAGGAAAGGATACGTAGGCAACCCATTACGGGTGCGGCCACTTTATTTTTCGACATCTCCGCGTTCCAGAATCAACAAAAGTCAACAAAAAGTCGGAAACTTATTGGCGTCACAGAACAGAGTCTAGCGCCAGCCAAAAGCCATTAGCGCCAGACGACGGTATTGGCGCCTGGCGCCAGACCTCAATAGCTGGCGCCAATCTGCAGTTACTGACGCCAATTCAGTCATAAAATCTAGGCGAATTTCGGTGTTTTTCGGAAAATTTTCGACTTCCGTACTCGAAGAATTTCTGAAAAATTAATTTTTTCGGTTTTTCATTGCTTTAATAAAATAAATTTAAAGTAACAATTTAATTGAAAGCTGAAATTTCATTAATGAAATAAAATTGCATTGTTAATGGAATTTTAATAAGGCTGAAATAAATTAACTTTAAATAACAAAAATTAACAATCTAATAAATCTAAAGCTAAGAAATGTTCTAGTCTTTCTTCTCCTTCTTTTCCCTTTTCCAATTCTTTTCCGTTTTCTCCTCTTCATCCATTACTTTAGCTAGTAGGCATCTTTTAGAGGACCTACATTCAATTTTAGAATAGATTGTTTCTCCTTTAGCTAGCACCTCATGCTTCTTTTCCACCCAAGTCTTCTTGTCTGTAGCTTTCCTTTTCCCCTTGTCTTTAGTAGTATTCTTCTTCTTAGGCATTGTGGGTGTTTTGAACTCAATTCTTGCACCTAAGCGTTCCTTGGCCGGTGTCACCCTGTCACCTAGACGACTCTTCACAACGGTTCTACCCTGATCGATTGAAGACTTCTTCAACAACCACTTCTTTACATCATTAGGTAAAGAAGGGGGAACCTTTTGGGTAATCACTTCCCATAAAGGTCTAGCGCTCCAGTAAGTGTCAAATTTATCTACTTCTTGAGATATGGGATACTCATAGGGAGGACGAAGATCCCCGGAAGGAATATTTTGAAGCAAGCCATATTGTCTCTTTACTCTGCAGGGGTAATAATATGTCACGCGAGACAAGCTTGGAAGACGGCAGAAAGGTTCCTTGTTAACACCAACCATCCTTTTTATTTTCCACCATGGGATGACCCGCTTGATAGCGAAATCACGTGATTCAAAGACTTTCTTCCACCCATGGCGCCCAATTTTAGGGATGCGCTTCTTTCTCCTCACAAAGCAAGTGGGCGTATAATTTTCAATATCGTCCGGAGGGCTAATTAATCCTAGCCTCTCCATTAACCACATCTGTAAAAAAATTCCAATGCAAATAAATTAATATTACAATACAAAAATATGTTTTTTGATTTCTGTAATTAAAAATATTATTTTTCTACCTGTAATAAAATTGGAGAACCGCGAAGAGGTGCTTTTGGGTCCCTTTTCAATTCATCCAGACTAATCATAGTCTCTCCAACTATCAATGGCATTGGATTTCTCCCTGATTCAATTTGTTCTAGCACAGTGGTTATAATTGATTGTCCCTCATTATTTTTACCACTACTAAGACAATATTGATTAAGCATGCAGAATAAAAACGCCCTTCTTCTATATATGCGAAAAGATTCATAGAGCGGTTTATCAAAATAATAGCGTGCGAATTCTTTTAAGTTCACTACATTGCCATCTACTATTTTTGATAAATCCCTTTCCTTCAAGTTAAAGAAGCGCTCAAAATCCTTATAGTAATATGCATCTACCCTAGGGATTACTACCAGGTCTATTGCAGGGAAGCCTAAAATAGCACCAAATTCCTCTGGCAAAGGGCTAATTTCATCATACCCTATTCTAAAACAATGTGTTTCAATATTCCAATATTCTAAAGCGGTATGCATGAAGTCTATGTCTAGATCTGCCCCTTTAATGCCATAAATCCCCCCCAAGTGAAATAAATCCAATTCTTTTCTTTCTCTAGCATTAAGAGATCGACACCATTCATGAGAATATTGGGTGAAGGTTTTAGTGGCTAAAGACATGATTATTATTTTTTCTAAAGAGAAGAATAATTTTTTCGCTAGATTTATGTGAAGAATCGGCTGAGTAGGGGGCTATTTATGCACAAATTGCGAGGAATTTCAATCTGAATGAATTACGGAGTCAGCGTCCATTGGCGTCAAAACCCCGATATTGGCGTCACACGCTATGTGTAGCGCCTGACGCCACGCGCCACAGGCTGGCGCCAGCTGGCGCCAAGACAGCAGGACGGCCGCGCGTGCTCAGTTTGTGTTTTGATATTAAATTGGAGTCGGTTAATGACTTTATGGCCCCGTTTTAATTTCTTCTAAATATCTTTCTATCCTTTTCTTAATTAATTAATAGCAATTATTTTTATTTTCTTTTTTTGGATTTTATATTAAAATTCAAGAAAATCAGCCTTTCTCTCTGTTTTATTTTTCCTTTTTATTTTCTTTTTGGGGGAGAGAGTCGGATAATACCCTCCATCAATAATAAAAATGACGGAATTTTTTGCGCAAAATTGTTATCACACTTGCACACAGTAACATACACTAACATAATAATAGATAAATAACATAACATAAAGTACAAAGTGTCTAAATAATAAGTCAAAGGCAAAGTTCTATAAAAAGTCAAAATAAAATGCATATACAGAAATAAACTACGGCGCCGGAGGACGTAGGCCCATCATGCCATAAAACTGCGCCGTCCGAGGAGTCACCTCTCCACCAGCTCCGGCCTCAGCACCAGCTCCAGCTCCAGTCTCCGTAGGAGGAGGAAAACTCAAAACAGGACCGCTCCAGCCAAGGTCAACCTGAGGCTGAGATCGCGGAGGCTGCTGCGATGACGAGCCAACCTCGTACATCCCACCACCTCTGAAAGCCGAGGTAGCCTCTCCTACCGGTGCAGCAGGAGCACCCTCAGAAGAAGACCTTGAGCCCTCAGCAACATCGGCTCGAGCAGCCTCGGAACGACCACCTCTACCTCCGGACGAAGTGCGACGACGTCTCGAGCTAGACCTCGCCGGCTCTCTCCGCCCCTCAGGCCTCGTACGGGTGTGAGAAGCAATCGGCTGACCCTGCAAAAAGGATTAAATCAGAAGCAAGGTAAAAAAAAAAAAAACTGAAGCATAATGCAAAAATAATAAGTAAAGAAAAGTTACCTCTCGGATAGTGTCGTCTCGACGACAGGTAGCTGCATTCCTCATCCGAACGAGTTGGCTCCGGAAGGCATCTATGCATCGTGCCATAGCCGAAACCACTTCGCGTGAGAACTGTCAAGGAAAGTTAAGTCAGTAAAAATGCATGATAACTGAATACAAGATGCTGAATTAAAACTAGACTTACCCTCGTCTGGTGACGAGGAATCGACCGCTCCACGAAGCGCTCGCCCTCAGGAGCCGGAGAAATCATCTCCTCGATCGGCCCATACATCCCCCTGGTAGTGGATGGACATACGGGGTGGCACAAACTCAGTGGGACCATCCTGATAAGACAGAAAGAAATCAGCAAGGTATTACTTGGGGGCTACTTAGCGAAAAACAAAAGCTAAGGATTTTACCCTCACATCCTCGGCCGGCACAGGGGCTGGAGCTAACAAAGGAAGTAGCTCCTCAGCATAACTCCGCCCAAGGATCACATGGGACCGCCAGAGGGAACCAGACTCCTCGGCCATGCTCGATAACTCTCTCTCGTCGAACATGTGACGTGGTGGAGGAGCGGGAACAACAAAAATATCGGAAGAGTGTTGTCTAGCAACTCTCTCTCCTAAGTACACAACCGCTTCGTAGGTCCCCAGAAAGTAGCGGCGCTCAGCAGAATATTGCGCGGCTAATCCAGGGACTGTCCAACCACCCCATGGTCGGTATACTACCTCAGGTCCCTATAAAAATACCAATCAGGTAAGAACATGTCTAAAACATTGCAGAAGAGCAAGATAAAACACTAAAAGTCGTACCGAGATGATCCGACTCCGGACACGTGCAGTAGACAGGTCCACATGGTGGCCGCCCCAAGAGGCGCTCACCGGATACCCCCTCGGCGATGGTCTCGCCGGCGCAATGGAAGGAAAGTACTCATAGAACCAGATCTACAAAAAAAGCTAAAGCATGAGTAAATGCTGCCTAACATATAGGGCTAAACTTTATAGGAAATAATGTTTACCTCTACGACTTTCCAGAAAGCAGACAAAGCAACGTTTGTCCTGAAGGACCGATGACGACACGAGTCCCTCAGTGCGCGAACGAAGTCAGTGTAGGCCAAGCTGGCCCAATCAGAAGTCCCGATCCGCTGGAGATCGCGAACAGCAGGGAGGTAGTAAAGCAATGCCCTACTACCCCTGTCAGGGGAAAGTGTCCCTGACAACAACATCAGCACAAAGATGCGCACCCGCTGCTCTCGGGTGGTCACATTGTCATCAAGAGCCGCTGCCAGCGTTGAGCGGCGAATCCCCCTAGCACTGAACTGAGTCGTCTCGACCTCAGCTCGGGCCCGAACAGCAATCGGCCCCAACAGCTCCTCGACCTCTGGAGAAAATACATCGATACTGCCGTCGAATGGCAGCGGCACAGAAGAGAACTCCAGTCCTGTGATGAGACTGAAGTCTGTAGGAGTGACCATCATCTCACCCCAGGGAAAATGGAAGGTGTTGGTGGTGTCCCAGAAGAACTCCACCAGAGCGCGTACTACGTGGTGACCCCCGCTGGAGGCAACCATAGCCTTGGAGGTCTCAAACAGGGCAACCAATCCGCAAGACTCCCATAGGAGTCTCGTCTCTCGATCTCTGGCGATATGCATCCTATACAAATCGCCTAGACCATCACAGCCAGAGCCGTGATGCCGTGTCCTCCCAGGCTCGGTTCCCCGTCTCACCCTCTCAGAAATGTGGTGGACAGGGGCAAAGAACAAGGTCTGCTCATCCCACTCTGGGAACCGACCAAGCGAAGTGGACGGTGTAGTGTCGTCCTCCACGGGCTCATGCTCCCGTCTAGTGTTTCGGGACCGTGAACCTGAGCCTCGTTGTCTAGCCATGCTACATTGTGCAGAATCATCATAAATTAAGGTTCTATAGTATCTAAAGGTTTGCCTAGCCGCATGATACTATGTTCGCAAAAACAGAGTACGTAGTACTAAAACAGAGCACAAATTCAAATTGAGCATGACAGTATTTTTTCAAGCAATCAAACAATTTCTTGCAACACTATAGTGATTATTGTGACAAATTGAACAAGAATTGCTAGCAAAAACATCAAGAACGAGCCACATTGTTCTTCACGACCTTAAGAGGTTCAACAATGGCGGATTGCTCATTTCTTCACCAAATTGAGTCAAACAAGTCTCAAATTACTCCCAAGGCAATATACAAACATAAGCAAACAATTTCATGGCATAAAATTTGATAAACAAAGCAAATTGAGCATTATAAGTTTCGAATTTTCATGAAATTCGTGAATGAACATGCCAATAATTCATAAAAGCCGGTGTGAGTTGGAGGAAAACTTACATAGATCGAGAATATGGATGAGAAGAGCTTTGATTTGCAACAAATTTGAGCGAATTCGGTTGAGAAACGAATGAGCAACGATCAATTGAAGTTTCGACTTCTTTCGTGCAGCGTTCGCGACAAACCAGAGCACGAAATGAACTGAAAACGGGAATTTAAAGTGATTCCCGCGCTAGCGCCAGTCCTTAGGCATTGGCGTCACTTTCTGTGCTTGGCGCCAGACGCCAATTTCAGCGCATGGCGCTAATGCAATAAGGCTGGCGCTGATTGATTTTCAGCGACGCCAAAGCAGCCAGCCACCTGTTGGGGTTGTGCTAGCTTTCTGCAACATATTTTGGGTTCCTTGGTACGCCAGTTAGCCCCTCTAAGCAATTTGACATGATTAGGTAATCGGCTTGATTACGTAAAGTGATCGACCTGATGAAAAGATCGTCTCACTAAGCTTAAAGCGCCTAAGCATTGGCTCATTAGCAAAAAGCACCGACATCCAGGTTCAAGAGCAAAGGGCACCGACATATAGGTTCAAGAGCAAAAGAGCGCCGACGTACAGGCATAGCAAAGGCAAGTTCAGGCGAACTTTTAAAGATCGACAGGCGTGGATCTTCGGTATTTTCCTTTGGGAAAATTATCGCATCAAATGAGGATGACTTCAAGAGAAGATGTCTTCGACATCATTCCCTAGCTTGCGGAAGGTTGTCACAAACAACTGAAGGTAATTTCAGGGTGAAATTGTCTTCAATCATAGTTCCTGAGGCATGGAAGATGATCGTAATGCGGATGAGAATTATTTCAAGAGAAATAATTTTCGATGATATTCCCTTGGACGTGGAATATTATCACAGCGGAGAAGGTAGTTTCAGGCGAAGCAATCTTCTAATTGGAAGCAGTTACAAGGCGTAGCGGTTTTCAGGCGGGATGGCATTCTTTAGCTTGCAGGAGGTCATCAAAAAAAGCAACATACAGCGACAGAAAATCGGTTACTTTCAGAGACGTGTGCTCGACGGTGCAAGATACGCGTTTCTTAACTCTTTTATCTGTTTAACTAATGCTAGTTTTGCAGGTATCGGCGTTACAAGATTGATTTAGGATCGCAGAACGTTCTGAATCATTCTCCGTCCCTATCGTTACTTTGACTTTCGTTTTCGAAACTTGCGTTTCTCCAAACTCAGTCAAAGTGGGGGCTTCTGTAGACACCCATTTGTGTCTCCCCAAAACCAAACCCAGTGATGAGTACCTTTCACGTCGAATCATAATCGAATGAAACGAAAGTGTGGAAAGGTCTAGTGTAGCGGAAAGTTTTATTTCTCTTCTCCCTGTTTTTGAAAACTTTATTTTAAGAAAACAGCCAATCCAGTTTGGTTGGTCCATGATATGGGTCCAATAGTGGTGTAGTTGGATGGGGCTTGCAAAGACCTTTCCAACGATATATTATAAGCCCAATTCCGATGAATATTGAGGAAATTATGGCCAATTTACTAAACTGGGCCCGGTTTGAGCTTTATGTACGGCCCAATGATCTAGGGGAGGGCCTAATATGATTCCTAATGCAATTAGGAATGGTTTTAGTTTTCTAGAACATTCTAGAAGGTTCTTTTCATTCCTAATTCAATTAGGACTCTTCAGAGTTTTAATTGGATCAAATAGCATTTTCGACTGAAATTATATTATTTTATCTTCCAGTACGGTAAATTTATCGGATTTTCGAAAACGCGTTGAAATCCAAATTGGCGTCCAACCCCAGGCCTTGGCGCCTGGAACCAGGATTGGCGCCAGACGCCAGCATTGGCGCCTGGCGCTAACCACTGGTCCTGGCGCCAATGAGCCAGGGCTGACGCCTAGGTGTTTTGTGGTCTTCAGACTCTGTTTTGATAAATTATCTTTTTTTGGATGATTTTCTCTATAAATATCGTATCAAAAACTCCGGTTTCATTTATCAACAATCACCAATTACCAACTATCTTCATCATCTACATCTATCGTTCACTAATTCTCTTTATTCTTAAGTTTTCATCAACTCTCTTCATTCACAAATTATTCATCAATTAGCATTCATCTCTTTCAATAATCCTTTTCATTCATCAACTTTCATCAACATTCATTCTTTCTAAACTAACTTTGCTCTTTAATACAAAATTCCGCATTCGCAAGATCTTCATACACCTAGCCATATTCGAAGTTGCCTTCGCCCTAGACGTGAAAGGTTTTAATTTCTGAGGGTTTGGTTCCAAATCTCTATTTCAATTATTTAATTTAATTGCTTTGATTATTATTTTCCTTGAAGTTACTAACATGTGTATTTTGTTATTAGAAAGAGGTACGAGGCATCCAAGTAAGTACTTTAATTGATTAATTGATTTATGATGTAGATATCATGCTTAGATTGTTATTTTGATTCCTAGTATCATGTCTAGCGTAAATTTAATATTAAGTATGATTAAAAGTGTGATGCTTCCTATATTCTTCCTAATATTTATTCATGTTAGTATCATGTTAGGGTTAAAGATTTGATTTTAATTGCTTAGTGACATGCTAAGGTTTGTTATTAATCTTGTTAGTATCATGCCTAGGATCTTGCTATGCTTTAACATGATTATGATTGATATTATTATTATTATAATTTATTTTTATGATGATGATTATTTTTTATGTTGCTTGATATGTATCATATTTTATATTCTTTATTGCTTGATCACCTTTATTGAATGTTAAAGGGAATTGGTACTTGCAACCACGCTTAATAAGATAATTAATAATCTTGTTAGGGTTAATTGTGATTATAATTCAAGTGATCGCCAATAATAGTTTGTTTGTGCATTAATATTCAACCAACATAGATTAAACAGGTTTAGGGTTAACCTGTTGATTGTATGTTAGTCAGAAAGCGCACATGAATACGAGCAGAATAAATTAGAGGCCTATTATTAGGGCAAGTTCAATCTCTTTTAGGTTGGATTTGTACCATCATCCCCGAACCCTTATTTGGTTCATGACCTTATGGAGTTGACGATCTCTTGGATCGTTAAGGGGCGTAACCTTCATCCTATGAACGGTTTACAAGTTCCTTAAAAACTTGTTGGCGACTCTTTTGCTCTATCTTCTTCCCTTTTGGACGCCACCGTACTTTAGTGTATGATCACAGTGGGGTTCGAGATAGTGGGATTTTAAAGGCTTGCAATTATTCCCTACAATAAGGCTATAGTACTTCATCTTTGAGACATAATTACTATGTGCCATAGAACGCTGATCAAAATACTGAACTCTGAAGAAAGCCATTGTAAGTCCTTATAATGTCCAATATTATGTTTCACCACACCTAAAACACCCTCTTTTGTTCCTTCGCTTCCCAAAACGCTACATTCAAGGAGATAGCAGCATCTACCACTTCAGCAGGGTGAAGAGGAGAGGACCCACATACATTATTTCTGCTATTCCATATCAACCAAGCAATTGTTCAATCTCAGTATTGTTGATCATCTTCAAACACCAGTCGAGCTTGTTAAGCACATTTCCTATATTGCATTCATCTGTCAACTACCAATCTTAAGCTCTCCCAAACTCTAATTGGATATGGGTGTCTCTAAATAGCATGCATATTCACCTCTTCTTATGTTTTTACAACATAAACAATAGGATTGCACAAACTTTACATTTCCTTCCAGCAGGCTCATTTAGATCACTTAAATCACGTTTCCAAGATTTTATCATTCCTTATCATATTTCATCTTTGCTCCAAATTGCATTTCAACTCATAATAATTGAATAAACTACCAAGGTCATACAACCATCCAAACCCGAATCGTAAATGGGTGTTCAAATTAACTACTGCTAAATCACATTTCAGAGATTGAACTACTCTTGCTAATAGCATGACTGTAAAACACCGTGGGATTTAAATGTCAAAAATTACAAGAGATATCTAAATATTTGGGATTTTTTCACTTATCAAAAACCATAAATTAAGACCCAACCCAATAGAGCTAAAAACACCAAAGGCCACCAAATTAACTCATCTAATACGAAGTATTAGATATTAAATAAAACTGGCAGATAGTCGCTTTTCCTCTTTCTGAAATTAGTCTCATGCATTTTTCCATTAAGATACACAATACTCTTACAAGTAAGAAACACAAACTTGGTTCTATCTTTCTTATTCTAAAAGAAAATTCAGCAGGTCTTAGAGTTGGAGTTCTTATTTATTGCCAACTATCATATCTCCTAATCAGACAATAATTAATTTATAGTGTAACAAGAACAAGCTTGAAGCAGAAACTAACAATCGCGGGGACTGGGGGAATTAAGAAACTAACATCTTTTTCAGACAAGGGAACAACAATACCGTAACAAGAACAAGCTTGAAGCTTGGGTAATCAATAATTTGCAGATTTGGCAAAGCCTAAAAAGCAAAAATCAAAACCAACATCAGAATTTAAAATGAAAATTCAACTGATTTATATCAACATTTCATTTTAACAAATACATTCTTCAAACCAAAAGACATTTTGATTGTTCATTTCGTTGAGCACGATTCATTGCTTGAATGTGTGCATGCGGATTGAAATCTGAATCAAAAATAGTTACCAAACCTCAATTTTCGAGACATGCCAATATCATCAATCAAGATTATAAACAATATTCAACAAATAATAACCACAAGATTTCAACTTAGTAAAAATAAAGCATAACAATAAAACAGCTCTCAATACATAAATTAAGCAAAATCAAGCGAAGATTACGTTTCTAATAATCCACTCACCATTTGTGGAAGCAGAACAGCGGCGGTAGGTGGCCTGGTGACCGGGGGCACCGGAATGGAGACTGACATGTCAACTTCAAGGCAATTCCGGCGGAGGATCTAGATTTTCCGAGAACCAGAAAAGGGGTTGGTCGGTGAACCTGATAAAAAGTAGGAGCAGAAAATAGAGAGGAAATTGAGAAATGAGGAGTTGGTGTGTTGGGGTGTTATGATGGAGAGGAAGACAAACAAATAAACATTAAAGAGGGGAGAAGATCAGAAGATGAAGCGGACTATCGATAGAGCCACATTGAGTAAAAAGATATCAATGGTCAAATGTATCAAAATTTTAATTGGGGGTAAATAGGTAAATAAACTTTTTTAAGGGTATAATAGTCCTCACACTGTTCATAAGAACATCTTTCCACTTTTTATAAAGTAGGGATATATATATATATATATATATATATATATATATATATATATATATATATATATATATATATATATATATATATATATATATATATATATATATATATATATATATTCGCAAAATTTGATTACGTACTATAGTTGAACAACAACAATGAATTGAAGCCAAAAATATATAAAAAAAAATAAATAAAAAAATAAAAAAATAAAAAAAAAAACCCCAATAGTGCAACTAGAATAGAAAGACAAACAGAGTAACAAATTACAAACATATGCATATGCAATTAATAAATAAAAGTGAAAATAGGATAGAAACAACCTATTGGTTCAATTAGCAATTGTTCAAATGCCAAATATTGAAAACCCCATTGCCGCTTATCGTAATTACAGATTTACAAGTTACCAATTTCTTTTACTTTCCACTTAAAAAACTCAATGCTCATCAATATATTAAGGGGCCATTTGATTGGGGGTAATAATCAAAGGGAAAGGGAATGAACATGCTCCATTCCCTTTGTTGTTGTTTGTTTGCCACTATCAATCATACCCTTTACCCTCTTTCATTATTGACTTTACCCATTTTTGCTCTAACATGATTCCCAACCCCCCCCCCCCTAGACTTTTCCATTCCCTTTCCTTAGCCACCAAACCCACCACCATACTCACCCACCTAGCAACCTTCTACAACACAACCACCACCCAGCCACCTCGCCACCCTTCCCCCAGTCACCGCCGCCCCTCCCTTCCCCCCGAAAACATCTCCCCTCCCCGAAAACACTTCCAGATGATGCAGAGGAACTAGCTATATCACATAATAATGTTTCCGGGTAAATCAATGACGGTGAGGGTCGGAGGAGGGAGGGTGAGGAGCGGCGAGGGGCGGAAGAGGGAAGGTGAGGGGCGGCGAGGTGGTGGTTGGGTTGTAGGGTGGCTGGAAAATGAAGAAATAGAGTGTTGCTATGGTGGATGTGGTGGTGCTATGGTGGAGGTGTTTCTCTTGTGTTTTTTGTAAAACAAACAACATGCTAAATTGAAAGGGATTCATTCCATTCTCTTTGATACCCTTTCTCCATTCCATTCCGATTCTACCGTGCGAACCAAACAGCCCCTAACCTTTTTATGGACAATGAGTTTTCTTATTTTTTTTATTCATAATCTATAACTAATACTAAAATAGCAACCGCTAATGTCATCTTTTTCTAAAGTTGTACAAGTGGCTCTATCTCATGAAAAAATTTCCCACTCAATCGTTAAGCACCGAGCATGTCTCGGATATTATCTAGTCTATTAACTTATACTAAAATCAAATTCTTTTATGACCCTTGTCATTACCTAGTGAAAAATTTTCCCACCTTATTCGCTTCTTTTTTTTTTGGCAAATTTTTTAAGTAAACTATTTATACCTTATGTATTTTCTTTTCAGTTTGACAATCACATTCCATGTATACCCAAATGAAATATTTCTAAATATCTTTTACATACTTTATATTTTGTAATATTATTGTCAAAAATATTTAACAACCGTACATTGCATGGGATTTTAACCCAAGTGATTCTCTTTTTTCCCTCCAAAAGATCTTAAAATCCCGCCCATGTCCTTCTCGTGGTTATTAATTTATTTATCTTATTACCTACCTATTTTTTTAACCTTTATCACCAATCTATTATTATTAGTTAAGAAATATTATGGTTTTTTTTTTACCTTTTTTTTTATTAAGAGATAATTATAGGGGTGGCAATATCATCCAAACCTGATGGATAACCATCCACCCGATCCAAATATATGGATGAAAACCCGAACTTAAGCGGATGACGGATGGATGATGGATGGATCGGGTCGGATACGGATGATGATACATCCAATCCATAACCCGACCCATCCATCCACCCGTTAAATTTATATATAAAAAAATAAAAAATAAATATCTTTTTTAATAATTAAATGTCTATTGTAGTGTTAGGAATTGACATTTGTTTTAATTTAGTTAAAAGGAACAAGTATTAGAAAGATGTATCAAAGTTTTAATAAAATTGATGACTTTTTTGTCAAATCTTGATTTTAATTATGAAAATGAAAAATTATATTTATATATTTATTTCACCCGAATTATCACCCAATCCACCCGATTCATCCATGGATGACGGATGGATCGGATGTGGATGAATATATTAGGTGATGGATGGGTCGGGTGATGGATGGATCGTTGGTGGATGGAGGTGGATGAAGCATCACCCGACCCACCTCCGATCCATTGCCATCTCTAGATAATTATGATTGTTTTTTTTAGCCTTTATAACCTACCTTTTTTTTTTATGAACATTTTTTTTTTTTGAAAGAAATCTTAGAAGACATTAAATTTCATTAAATAAAGTCATATGACATTTACAATTGACAATTAACAATAATGAAAACAAAATTAACAAAATCAATAAACAAGAATTAATCGGGAAAGAGCTAAGAATCCAAATACATAGATATAATACTCCGGTACATTCTCGATTCGTTGTATCATACAACTTTTTGAGTGAATATGTCGTCGCTTTATAATTTTGTCATACAAAAATTCTTGTGTCGCTTTCGTAACCAAATCCGAGTAATAATCAATAGTAGCCCTGCACAACTAGAGACCCTATTAGGCGCAAATAAAACCTTGTCTTTCAAGGGTGTTCAAAAAACCTTGTTTTTTAAAGGAGATTAAAAAAAAACCTTTCTTTCGAGGGAGACATTATTATGGCCTTAAAAACAGAAAACGTACAAAAAACCTTTCTTTCGCTTGTGCCCGCCTTGAAGTATTGGCCGTCACAGTACAAGCCCTGACAACCCGCACTCCGTCGCCTAAATAGGCGTGAGTACTCTTGTGATTTAATTTCCACTACAAGAATCAGGTCAAATAGCGACAGATCGGTTCTGACGGATCTGAAAATCCGTCGGAAAAATCGATATTTCCGACGGATTTATTTTCCGTCGGATATTTCCGACGAATTAAAAAATTCTGTTCGTCGGAAATTTATGACGGAAAATAAATCCGTCGGAATAATTGGACGTTCTGACGGAATATTCCGTCGAAAAAGGTCAATTCCGACGGAAAAATCCGTTGGAATTTTAATTTTAAAAAAATAAGAAAAAAAGAGTATTTAAACCCCCTAACCCTAATCCCCTTTCTTCCGCCCCTTTTTTTATCTCCTCTTTCCTCTCTTTCTCTCTCCTCCTAGTCCTCCTCGTCTCCCTCCTTCTTTCCTTCCTTCTCTTTCTCTCTCCTCCTGTTCCTACTTCTTCTCAGATCGGTCCGCCCCTTCTCTCCTCCTTTCCTTTTTTTTATTTTTTTTATTTCTTCTTCTATTTTTCCTCTCCTCATCATTTTCATGTCCTCTTTCTTCTATCACCACAAACAACAACATCACTACCATCACCACCAACAACAACCAACATCGTTGCCACCAACAACACCACAACCACCGTGCAACAACAACAGCAACGCCTAACAAATGCAAAGCCACCGCGCAAGAATCGTTAAACGATTAGATCTAGTTTTAATTTAGGTTACATTGTAGATCTAGTTAATTTTTTATGTAATTGTAATGTTAATTTAACAATTTTATACATAATTGTATAATTATATGTTTCCTTTAATTTTTGTTGTTTAATTATCGCTTTTTTTTTAATTTTCTTATGAAATTCTTATTAAATATGTAGATCTAGTGGTTTTGATTTATTTGTGTGGTATTTTTCGATTTTATTGTCTTTATTTTTGTATTTTTGGGTTAATTTTCGATTATTGAGGTAAGTTTTCGGTTTTTTTTTTTTTTTTTTTTGCGAAGTTTGGTGTTTTGGGGTTATTGTGTGAGTGTGGTGGTGTCGGTGTGCAGTGGGGTGGTGTCGGTGTGAGTGTGGTGGTGTCAGTGTGAGTGTGGTGGTGTGCAGTGGGGTAGTGTCAGTGCGAGTGTGGTGGTGTACAGTGGGGTGTTGTCGGTTGTGGTGGTGTGAGTGTGATGGTGTGCAGTGGGGTCTGGTTGGGTGGGCTGGTGGTGTGGGGTGGGGGCTGGTGGTGCGCGCTTTTTTTTTGTTTTTTTAAAAGAAATTTTTGACAAAATTTCCGTCGGGAAATTCCGACGGAATCTGATTCCGTCGAAAATTTCCGACGGACTTTTCCATACCTGAAAAACCTCTTTCGACACTAAAATCCATCGGAAAATGTCGATTTTCCTACGAATACTTTTCCGACGAAACTTTCCGACGGAAACACGGTTTCCAACGGGAAACATGGTGTTTCCGATGAAATTTTTCCGTCGGAATTAAGTTGTTTTCTAGTAGTGTGTCCGCTTGTGTTGCTTTGTGCTCACAAGCCCCTCTTCCACTCAAGGCTTGCGTTCTTGCCGCCAAAAGGCTAGAGTGCGTCGCACATTTCGAGGCCCAAAATCCCAAACCGTGACACTTTTGTCTTATTTTATTTTATGTTTTACAAGCTAAGAAACGCAGTAATGCGTGCCTGTGCAATATAAGTAATCTACCAAACTTGATTCTATGCTCTATCCATAATATCATCTCGTTATTCTAATAATGATAAAAATATTAGTGGGTTTAAAAATTATTGAAATTTTTTTTTTAAAAAAAAATATTAAAATAAATATTTTGATTTGATGCATAAAGGCTAAATAATAAAATTTGACTTCCCTTAAAAAAAATTGAAAATTTTAAGGTATAGGCAAAAAACGTGAAAAGAACACGTAACTGTTTTGTAAAGAGCATACAACTGTTTTGTAAAGAACATATAGTTGTTTTGTAAAGAATATCAAGTTTACATTTTTTTTATCTAACAAAAATATGTAATATTAATAAATAACATGATAATATTATTTAATAAACATTATTTATATATAACCACCATAATTTAAAAACAAAATTCAAATAACATTTCACAATTTTTTTTTCTTTTTTATTTTTGGTGTGAAATAGAGTCTGGGACTCTAAAGAAACAAAAGAACACAAACAACCAAACAAAACAGAAGAAAAAAGAAAAAACACACAAAAAAAAACAAAAGAAACTAAATAGCAACATACAACAATGCTGCTTTATTCAAACTAACACTAAGGCTACGATAAAGCAACAGGCACCATCCTTGACGACGCATACCCCCAAGTCCTCCAATAAAATAGCACGAAGGTCCCTCGGGACCGCCTCAAGAATCATTACTCGTTGTGGAAGAGAAACTCCGAAATTAGCAAGCCAATCCGCAACACAATTACCCTCCTTGTAGCAATGATGAACTGTGACTTCCCATCCACTTCTACGAGCAATGGCTTTACATTTTCTTATGAGATGAATGTAAGGAGAATTTAAAGGAGTTTCCTCTCTCAGAAGCCGAACTACAACTTCAGAATCTACCTCCAATTGAACCTTTCGATGCCCCGAATTCCAAGCTATGGCAAGGCCACGCATCACTCCCAACAATTCAGCCTTTGTGCAAGAGCGGATACCACAATTCGAAGCAAACAATTCGAATAACTCCCCCCTATGCCCACGAATTATTCCACCAGCTCCTGTCTGACCCAGGTTCCCCTTCGAAGCTCCATCGGTATTTAGTTTAACCCACTCCTCTTTAGGGAACAGCCACTTAACCAGACGTTCCACCTTAATATTCCTTCCTGTCTTCTTACTTCTACCCAAGTCCCAAACTAGAGCTTTGTTAATCTCTCCTACTCTTGCATATATGAAAGCAATCTGGTCAATTGGAATATTCACCTCCCTTGCAAAGGCGCACTCATTCCTCCACCTCCACAACCACCAGCAGGTAGTAGAAACACTATCTCCAACCCCTCCTCCGTCACACTACCACAAGAGTCAAGTTTTCCAGTCAGCCGTTCATTAAAACTTTCTCCCGAATTTATAAAAAATTCCCTAACCCCAAGCTTACTCCACACCATTTTGGCAGCAGGACACAACCTCAGGATATGCTCTGTATCCTCTTCTTCTCCACGGGAAATGCATCTAGGATCATCTGTGAATTTTCGAATGAAGCGATTCACATTAGTCATAAGTCTGTCCTTTAAATCCAGCCATAGAAACATTCAAATGCGTTGCGACACTTGTGTTTTCCAAACAAGTTTCCAACCTTTAACTTGGCTCAAATCAATGTATAAGCCATTTCTCATAATTGCCAAAGCCGAGCCAATATTAAAGCCCCCTAAAGGAGCACCTGACCAATACACTTCATCAATCGCCTCTTCTTCTTCTGCTAGCTCAAAAGAGGCTAACTTACTCAACACATGAGACGGTAAGTAATCCGCAAAGAGCTCATACCTCCACCCAATATTCGGATCCCACATAGCCTCAACCAAGTCCTCATGTATCTCAATTGGAGGTTCTACTACAGCACTCTCTAAAAGAGTCTTCTTCGAAGCCCATCTGTGTTTCCAAAATTTAGTCTTGCGGCCATTACCAACAGCCATCCCTACCCCCTTTCAAAGAGTATCCACACACCTTAAAATCCCCTTCCACGCATTCGAGGCATCCGGCCTATCTTTGAACATATCAATGTCACACCTACCACCACAATATTTGTATCTCAATACTCTCGACCAAAGGGTGTTAGGCTCTGCCAACACTCTCCATCCCAACTTAGTAAGAAAACCCGCATTTTCTTGTCTCATGGAGCGTAAACCTAAACTGCCAGCACTTTTCGGCTTAGTAAGCGACTCCCACGCAACAATGCAAGGTGAACCTTCCTCACATTTTCACTGCCTCCCCACAGAAATCGCCTTGCTTTTTTTTATCAATGTCGTCACAAAGGGAATGAGAAAGCTTAGTTGTCTGCATTGTGTAATACGGAACAGACGACAAGCACGATTGAATCAATGTGGTTCGGCCCAGTGGCGTATCCAGGATTTCCAAATAGTGGGTTCGGAATCAGAAAAAAAAAGGAACGCGAATACATTAATTAAATATTCAGTACATTAGTTCAAATTTCGGATTACAAATGGATTACACTTAGAAAAATGAAAAAAAAAATAATAAATTAAAAAAAAAAACCTACAAAAGCATTCTTCGAGTTTTCATACTTTGGAAGCGTATCAATACATCATCATCACTAACTCTAGCAAATAAGTCTCTCTCAAGAAAAGTGACTAAACTATCATTCAATAATTGATCGCCCATACTATTCCGCAACTTATTTTTTACATAAGTCATTGATGAAAACACTCGTTCCACACTTGCAGTCGCCACCGGAAGGATCAATGCTAGTCGTATAAGCAAGCAAACCAATTTGTAAGAATTATGCTTATTTGTTTCAACAAGCACCATAGAAAGCTCATTAATATCCTTCAAGTCTCCAAACCTTGCATCTTTGCGCATATCATCAATAAAAAATCCAAGTTCATGACGAAGTGCAGTCATTGTCATATCATTAGTTGGAAATTCATTGGGATATAGCTCAGCAAGTCTCATCAACTTTTGCTTATCAAATGCCGCAAATGAATTGACCGGATTTAAGCATGATATACAAATAAGCAACTCCATATTTTCCTCATCAAATCTATTATTGAGCTCTTGGAGTTGTAAATCAATGACACTTATAAACATTTCTACCCGAAATCGGTGGAGATTAGAAACTTTGGCAAAGAAGCGTTTCGATCTTCCACGAGGAACATACATATCATCCATAGCAGGTACTTCCACATTATACTTATCACAAAAAGAAATTACAAGATGTAAAAAGTCTTCCCACCCATGGTCCCTCATATTTTGCAATCGCTCCTTAGTTAATGTTACAAATGCCATGGCATTAACAATATCTTGGTCCCCTCTTTGCAAAGCTTGGCACAGTTTATCAGTTTGGCCAAATATTTCAGACATCAAATGTATCATGAAAACAAATTCAAATGATTCAAATGTAGACATAATAGTGATAGCCTTCACACGATCATCCTTATAAATCTTATTTGATCCAACCTTCTCAAGAACTTTAACAATAGTAGAATACAATGAGGTAACATTTGAAACAGTTTTATAATGTGACCCCCACCTAGTATCACCAGGCCTACCTAAACCAAGTTCTTGGTTTAAACCTTGCCCACTTTCAATTTCTCCAAGATCTAATGCTTCCAGAACATGTTGAGATTGAATTTCTCTTATCATTTCCTTTCTCTTACAAGAAACACCAATAATATTCAACAAAATAGCAAGTTGATCAAATAACCAAATGCAATCATCATTATCCTTAGCAACAGCAACAAGGGTTAATTGAAGTTGGTGAGCAAAGCAATGAATATAATAAGCTTGTTTTGTTTCATTCATGATCAAAGTCTTGAGGCCATTTATCTCACCCCTCATATTACTAGCACCGTCATAACCTTGTCCACGAACTCTAGACAAACTCAAAGAATGCTCCATAAGCAAAGACTCAATTGCACTCTTTAGTGACAAAGCAGTGGTATCCTTTACATGTACAATTCCAAGAAACCTCTCAGTTATCTTCCCTTTTTTATTGACATAACGTAAACAAAGGGCCATTTGCTCCTTTTGAGATATATCACTAGATTCATCAGCTAGTATCCCAAAATAATCATCCCCAATATCATCAATGAGAAGTTTAGTGGTTTCTTTGGCACAAGAGTTAATGAGGTCCTTTTGAATTAAAGGAGAAGTCATTTGATTATTTCCAGGAGCATTACTAAGAACAACCTTTGCAACATCACTATTATTTTCTGCAAGCCATGTTAAGAGTGCAAGAAAATTACCCCTATTCCAAGATTCTTCACTTTCATCATGCCCACGACAAGCTAAACCTTGACTTAAAAGAAACTTAATGCATTTCAAAGAATAAGTCAATCGAGATTTGTATTGAAGTTTAGCTTCCGAGGAGTAAGTGCAAAAAGATTCAGCAACAGATGTCTTTGGGTTAGTGAAATTTTTATATTTCTCATTAGCTTCATTATGTAAACTACCAATACCACCTACATGAACATCAAATCTACCAATCTTATTCCATCCTCTAAACCCCCCTTTAACAAAGTTATCATTAACAGCCATATGAGTATCTTTATCCCTGAATAGATAGCACACAAAACAGAAAGCTGCATCCTTCTCAACACTATATTCAAGCCAATCATATTTATCAAACCAAGCAACATTAAAGCGGCGCATACCTCCTATTTGTCTTCGAGGGAAATTATGTGTTCGTGGAGCACAACGTTTCATTGTAATATAACCTCTCCTCACAGCATCTTGATCATTAAGAGGATACTCCAAAATTGGAATTCTCTTCCCAGGGTCATGTGGAAGAAGATCAACATCATAAATGCGAGTATCATCAGTTTCAACATTAGCATTTGGATTGTTCTCCCTTTGACAAGTTTGAGGTGTGCTCTCAGGAGTCTCAGGGGTTGGAATGGAAGCAGCCACAGGAATTGCATCATCGTTCGGAGACTCAATATCATCTTCTTCTATAAGAGGATCCCTTGAACTAGGTGAAGAACAAGCAGATGATTTTTGTGACTTCCCCACACGTTTCCAAAAAGACTCTAAACTCATTTGCAAACTGAAATCAAACAACAATCATACAATAAATTAACTACATCAAACAATCATCAATTTATCAATTATAAACCCCACAAATTATATTTATCAAACAATCATCAATTTATCAATTATAAACCCCAGTACCCCACAAATTATATTTATCAAACAATCATCAATTTATCAATTATAAACCCCACAAATTATATTTATCAAACAATCATCAATTTATCAATTATAAACCCCAACAATCTAAGTATTCAATATTTCAATCAATAAATCAATTATAATTTATAAACACCACAAATTTACAATCTAATTAAATGAATTAACATTTAAGTATTGAACTATATAGAATTGTACTTGTAGAATACCTAAAAAAAAGTAGAATTGTAGAAATGTAGAATACCTTACTCAGTTGCCTCGCTGCCGTCGCTGGAGTCGCTGCCTCGCTGGGCTGTTGCCGACTTGCCGCCTGTTGGGAAGGTGGTGGAGCCGTGGGTGGAGGAGGAGGAGCCGTAAGTGGTGTCGGCGTGCTGGAGAGGAGTGGTGGAGCCGTGGAGGTGAGGAGACGAGGAGAGCTGGAGAGGCAGAGAGGTGAGTTAGGGTTTTCGAATTTGGGGGAAATAATTTGGGAGTGAATCAGTGAATGACTGAACTGCTGAATAAAAAAAAATTACAGAATAAAAAAAAAAAAGGGTTATGGCAGGGTTCGAACCCGTGCCTTCTTAATAAGAGGGGAAGTAAAGGCGCGCAAGGCAAAACACCACTAGGCTGCACATTGTTTTGTTGATATTTAGTGTAAAGATATTGTATTTAACCTTTTTTCGTTTTTTTTTTTTTAAAAAAAAAAACTTTTAATTTTTTTTCAAAAATTCAGTGGGTTCAATGAACCCACTTGAACCCAACCTGTATCCGCCCCTGGTTCGGCCAGCAATAGACAATGTCTTCGACTTCCAACCTGGCAGTTTCGAGTTAATTCTCTCCATGAGGTACTCATAATCATTCCTTGAGGTCCTACCATTAATAGTGGGCACGCCAAAAATTTTTTCCAAAGTCAAGAGTGGCCTCCATACCCAGCTCTTCACAAATAGCACCTCGAAAATCCAAATTGGTGTTATTCGAGAAAAAAACCCGAGACTTATCTAGGCTCACTTTGCTACCCGAAACTTCACAAAACTTATCAAGGCATTCCCTCATCAACCTAGCTTGATCCACATTGGCTTCACAAAAAAGAATTAAATCATCCGCAAAGGCCAAATGAGAAATACTCGGCCCATTAACACTTGCTCTCACCAGAATCCACCCTCCACATTGAACTTCATGTTCAATCAAATGTGCCAACCTCTCCATACAAATAACATAGAGATACAAAGATAACGGATCACCTTATCTAATTCCCCTAGTTGGAGAAAAAGGCATAGTAGGCTCCTCATTCCATAAGACCTGCAACTTTGTAGAAGATACACAATTCATTACAAGATCAACCATATATTGCGGAAGCCGTAACTCAAGTAAAGAATCTCGAATAAAACTCCACCGCTATCTATCATATGCTTTCTCAAAATCGATCTTCACCGCCATATAACCCCTCTTCCGTTGCTTCCGTCTCATAGTATGGAGCATTTCTTGGACAATAATGATATTGTCCGTTATTTGACGTTTAGGCACAAACGAACACTGAGTCGGAGAGATAAGGCTAGGTAGAACCGGTTTGATACAATTTACTATAACCTTAGTCACAATCTTGTAAGAACATTTCACAATAACTCAATAAGCAATGAATTTATGACACAAAAAAGAAAACATTACACTGACAATCAAAGAACATGGATATGTTCTTTTCACTCTTTTTTGGTGCAAATATGTTCTTTCCACTCTAGAAACATGTTCATTATATTTTAATAGTAGTTGTTTTCACTATGGCTATATGTTCATTATTTTTCTATATTATGTTCTTTCCTACAAAACGACTGTATGAAGCATAAAAGTTTTTCAATCTGTTGCTCTATATAATGTTTTTACTTCTATAAAAACTGAAATACTCCGAAAACAGAACAAGAGATGTTTCAATTATACATCAGTTTGCAAAGTTTTGCGCTCCTCCTCAACAACCTTCTATAACAACACTAGCCCAACACAAGTTTACAAGAACTTTGTTCACTAAACTCATGAATGTACAGCACAAGTTTACAAGAACTTTGTTCACTAAACTCCCTCCGCAACAACCAGCCCAACACGAACTGCAGTGACTACAACTCAAATAATCAAATTATAACACAATTTTAAAAGTATAAAGGGTAGCCTCAAAGAAAAACTAAATAAAAATATCAAGATAAATCCCCAGTTGCTTTCACAGTTTTCCCCTGCTTATGATCATCAACCTTCTTTTCCATAGTTTGCTGCTTACAATATTCAAAGTACAACAGAAAAGCAATCCACTTCACCAAATTTCCAAATGAAACCGACATTATAACAATGGAAGTGATCATAACACCAGCCACACTTCCATTACATAATCCGGCATACAAACAAGGAAGCCTCAGAGCATTACCAAACACAAAAAAACCGAGCATCAACTGAAACCCGGTTTTCTTGCAATGCCTGCCATAATATTCTGATAATCCTAACGCAGCAACCCCAGTTTGTTCTTCTTTACAAGAAATCGCCATTCCCATATTCCAAAATGCACTCCAATCAAGGTACTTGTATAGCAAAGCTAGAAACATCACTGACTGGAGTGCAACAAACAGTACATACCAAAAAGATATAGACTGATCATAGTACCTAGGACCTGAGAAGAGAACTTTACTCAATAGTATTATCCAAGAAAGACCTAACAAAGTTGTTGATGACAGTAAGTGAACACAAAGACAGGTAGTAAAAGGACCACCGAAATTAACTTTCTGGTGAAACAACTCTTTGAAAGTTGACAGTTTCTCAGCTGCAAGAACTTTTGATGCAATTTTCGTAGTTAAGCTCAAGCTAAAGAACTCTAGAAAGGGATACAGAAGCAAATAAAAGAGAGAAAATTGGAATGTATTTAAGAAAAACTCCCTTCTTTGATCAGTATATGTTGTATAACTAGTGAACTCATTATCATACAACACAACTTGATAATTATCTACTGAGTTTGATGCAGTACTATTTATTAGTGAGGAATTATATGGGTACATAGTTGTTACAGAAATGGGGTAGTGTTGCAATAGAAGAGGGTTTGATGAAAGAAAACTTACTGATTTTTGGAGTTTTATCTCATAAAAGACCATAAAAACAAAAAGAGGAAGAATAGACAATATCATAAAGAGCATAAACTTGGTATTACTGGTAAAGATATTCAAAGCAGACTTCAGAATTTCAAATGACTTCAACTGCTTGATATCAACAATAGCTTTCCTGATATCGATCCCAATTCCTTCCCCAGTTCCTAGCAGCCTCTCATTTTGTGACTCGATATCGTCGAGTTTAGGAAGTAAGGAAGCTTCAACATTTCCTTCACTCATGTCTAAAATTGTAGGCCTGTATGTAACTTGGATAACCCTTATATTTTAGCTAACTTTATAGTCAATCAGCCATCCAAATCTATCATCATTATACTTTGAATTAAGTGCTAACCATTGCCTTTAAATTTCCACCGTTGACTTTGAATTTGACTAATATAACGTATCCACTGATTTAATTAGGTGCTGACCGTTTACTTTGAATTTTCCACCTTAGGATTCTACAAAATAATAAATGGTGCAATTGTAGTTGGAAGTCTATTACGGAGTAACTTGCTTGATAGCGAACATGAAAATTGACAAAAATTGGAAAGAACTTCCTCATCACTAAACCTATAATTTCATTTTTGCTCCATCCCAAAATGTCGTGCCTATTTCTCAATTTGCACAGAAATGAAGGTAAGTGAAGTGACCGGAAAATCATGCGTGAAATACGTTTGAAATATACGATAAAGGCTACACATACAATTGTTGTATGTGGTCCCTACAATAATGGGTCCATGTTCCATTAGAATTCAATTTATATTTTACTCTTAATTTTCTCCCTTTTTTTGATGATGTGTCAAATTTCTTGTGATGTTGTATGTAGGGACAACATACAATGATTGTATGTGTATCAGCTCTCGAAATATACTACAAAATGCACAACACATTTTCTTTTCCACATGATGCATTTAATGTACTCTGTTGATTTGTGCAAATATTACATATGGACGTCAAATTTGAAAGATATTCTGGGATCTTAACAATTACACATTACAACTATATACTGAAAGTATCAAATCAAAAATTATATATCAATCAAATGAAAAGTTCAGCTCAAAACATAAGCAATTGGTGCCAGAATAAATTTTTAGCCGAGGATAATTTGACATTAACTATTCAATTTATGTACTAACATACTGGATAAAAACCTACTCGGGAAAGAAAAGAAATTATACACCATGACTAGCAGTCTAGCACGCCTAATTACACATTTTACCCCAAAAAAAAAAAAAATAAATAAATAAATAAAATAAAATACTAATTCAAATACGTACATTATAAATCACATGAACCAAGTGTATTATTAACATTTGGCTTGGTGACAACATAGATCAATCCATCTCCATCTTCAAACATATTACAATTGTCTGGGGTTATCAACTTATCAAGTATATCCACAATCATTCACTTGAATTTGAAGAGGTCATACAAGAGATGTCCCCAAACATCACATGGAAAAAGTAACAAGAAGCTCTGGATTCTTCATACTTAAAGTAAAAACCAACCAAATTCTATACAGCAAGCAACATACACAGGCGTTTAGGTGAAATTATGCACAGATGTCACATGTGTTTTAAAGAAAAAACAGGTACCAACCAGAAAAGAACGATAGCTTAACATAGGACCTTCCACTCAATTGCACACAAACTCGTTGCCATTAGCACAGCTATTACTTCATATAAAATACGTGTTCAGTTTCATGTGAAAGCTAATCACAATACCATTCAATATGTATTCAAAAATAATCAAAAGAAAGCAAAGAAGCAACTTGCCAATTATTATCATTTAGAAGTTTGCACAGTTTGATTCTCTTCCAAACCGACTCTACAAGAAGTATCAAAATAAAAAAGAAGCCCTCTATGTAAGTTGGAGGCAAGCCAAGTTGTTGAGAAATCCAAAGATAAAGTTCCATAGAGATTTAAAATGTAGACCAATAAGCACTAGCCTGATTTATTAAGCATATTAGGCAAGAAACAATCTCAAAGCAGATAACTATTTTCAAAATAATTCATTGGTTCTTGATAGTTTACTACTAGTGACGCACCCAAAAGGAAATGACATCCTTCCTAAGTCCCCATCTCAAACTATGCAAACATCAAATGATGTTGGCAAACAAAATTTGAAAAAAAACAACAATGCATCTACAATTTGAGGAAGAGAAAAACAAAGTCAACAAGTGACTAAGAAATGTGTTTGCAACATACCCAAAATAGCAAGCAGGCAAATAAAATAAACTTACCTGCTGAGGGCCTTTGTCTGATGTCCTGGAAACTGTGCAAGAGAAAAAAGGTTATTTTGCCCTGAGGACATAACGGTTGGAGCAGTAGTTTTACCAAGTCTCATTGACAAACTGGGACATCAAGTCCATAATGTTCCCTGAGAAGTATGTTACTATATAGCGAATCTTATAATCAAAGGGGCATGTGCGGTTTACTTCCTTTTCTACACTGTGTGTACTTTTAGATCATCCAGAAACAAATTTTTGATGGTTCCTATGCCCTCACAACCAGGTTAGATGAAATGTGACGAGGTTTCATCTCCTTCAACTGGGGCAAGGATAGTGAACGTGTTCTAAGTGGAGCAGCTTGGTCATACATGATGAAATTTAAAGTTTGAGGGCGGCCAATGTAGTGGGGTTCCAGAGTCATGATGATACGAAGTTAAGAAGAAGCGATGACAAGCAGATGATGACGCAGACAAGCAGATTTGAAAAAACGGAGCACGGTAAGCAGTAAGAGTCGAAACGATGCCGTTGCATCCTAAATCACACTTCACAAAAGAAATATGAACTTTTAGTCTTTCAGAAATACCAACTTCATATAGAATACACATACACACACACACACACACTAAGAAGATTATAGAGCAAGAAAATAGCATTTGTCACAAAACTAATAGTAAAATATAAAAAGGCAGTAATATGGCAATCAAAACAGAAACCTACAACATTCAGAGAGCTGTAGAGAGCAAACTGATGCAGAAGGGATGTCCAGTAAACTTCCTACATTAAAACAGCATAGAAGCCATCCAAGCCCCCGAAGCAAACTTTAAGCACTTCATAGCCTTCAATATGCACAGTAATATCAAGTCTCTATTCCTAATAGTACTATTGTTGGATCCTGGCTGCAACTGTTGCCTGCTATAAAGCTTCGCCACCATTTATCAGCATCAAACTCTGCAACAAAAAAATATAAATAAATTAAGACTGGAAGCACAGAAAAAGTTCAAGAATATAGTCTGCAAAACAAGATTGAAGTGTATAAATGGGGATCTAAGAGAGGGCAACAAATAACTTAGTGTGGTAAATTAATGTAATTATATATCTTGACAACTTCATAAAAGTCTACACTACAAGTTACTCTACAGCCCCCCCCCCCCCCCCCCCCCCCCCCCCATATAACCTCCAAAAAAAAACATAGTACTCGAAACCTAAGAGAGTCACATCAATCACATAACAGCTTTACTTATTAGAGATTAAACCACACTTGTTAACGAATAGGCAATTGCCAATAATAATTCACAGCAACTGTAACCTTTAGGTGTTAGACATCAAAACTCGCATCTTGATTATAAAACAACTATCTAAGAATATATTTTGCCAGTAATAGATAAATGAATATTTTATCAACAATAAATAACAATATCATGGTAGGTGATTAATGTGAAAAACTTCACATACCCATTAGCATACGGTGAGGCACGGCGAGCACGACGAACTGGTGGTGATCTACTGTAGCTTCGACCACGACGATATGCAGGTGATATGCTCCGTTTCCTTGGCGGTAGTGGTGACCTCCTTCCTCGTGGGCTGTATCCACGTGGGCTATAACTCCTGCCACAAGATAACATCACATCAATCATTGCAAGTTGAGAAAACAGTGACAAAAAAAAATCAGATGGCAAGCAAAGTTTACAAAAAGCATCTTATTGATTAGGCAACAGGGTAATTTTAACAAACTTATGACATAACTAGAAAAAAAATACAGAACCAATTGGCCTAAATTGAGCTGCAACAATAGATTGGAAAAGCACTGAAAGAACTTTCAAAATATCAACATAACCATCCTTCATAGAATAACACATAAATAGATAATCATTCACTAAATCACAAAAGCAGACCTGCGGCCATAACTAGGACTTCCACGATGACGAATAGGGGAAGGACTACGACGCCGTCCACCACCTACCCCTCTTGAACCAACTCGCAAGCGACATTCACGAGCAAAGTGACCAGGTTCACCACACTCATAGCATTTCATATCATCACCCCCACGCCCACGTCCACCACGACCTCCACCTCCCTTTGTATTACGGGACAATTCCACTCGCCAGCCATTCCTTCCTGTTGTATAAGCTTGCTCATGAATAATCCAACATGGTAATTTATAACAAAGCAAACATGATAATTCTAAACATGGAGGGGGAATATTCGATAAGACAAGAACACCACGTTCAGATTGCAACTAGGCCAATTCAGACATAACGTAGGCAATTCAAACTTCCATCAAACATCATAGAGAGATCCAAACAATGAAAATACCAAATAGTGAGTAGTGACAATAATCAAACATTCATGAAAAGTTACATTGCGCTATAAACAACTAGATAAAGTAATCCACTAATCCCCATGTAATACACAATGGCATGAACAACAAAGTTGTAAGAAAGATTAAGAACAGCCAAGAACGGGAATCCAAACCTATTATTTCTCAGCAAACTTTTAAAAAAATGTTTAAAAAAAAACCCCTATTAATTCAATAAGAAACGAAATGAGGAGGAGGCATTGGATCGTAAGGGATGGAGGAGGCGGGTCTTTGTCAATGATTACACATTTACACGTAATAATAAAATTTGGTTCATGTAGCCGACCCCACTTTAAAGAATTAAGGCTTTGATTGATTGAATTTAATAAGGAAATCATCATCATCAAAGCTAAAGACCTATTAAAAATGTAGACTTTACAAACGAAAAAATCCTCCACCCAACTAATTTGAAAGACCAAACGAGAAGAAATAATACCATCAAGAGCTTGAATTGCATCAAGTGCATCCCTTTTGTCATCGAATTCGATAAAAGCATAGCCTGGAGGCCTTCGAGCAACCCACACACTGCAATCATGGTAATTTGCTAGCATAAGAAAATCATCATCAAAGCTAAATTCATCTAATTTGATACAAAATATAAATCACCCAATCATCAAGAAAAGATGGACAAATCTACCCAACATGTAAATTTCAGAAATCAGAATCAAAACAAAAAACAAAGGAAATCCCTGTTTGAAGTATTCGGATCAAAATTAGGGAAAAAAACTCATGTAAAATACAGGAAAAGGAAGAAGGAAAAAAAATTAGAACCTGCGAAGAACGCCATAAACTCGAAATTCATCCTCGAGCTCGCGTTCGGTGACTTGAGGATCCAGATTACCGACATAGACTCGAGCCATTATTCCTGAAATTTGATAGCTGAGAAAAATTTATGAGAATTTAATCAAATACAAATTCGAGGAATTGAGAATGATTTTTTAAGGTTTAATTCAAGAAATTGAAGATGAAATTAATAGAGGAAGTGAGGAGAGAGAAAATACCTAGGGCTTGATCAAAAGATGTTACAATACAGAACAAGTTTCTGATTTTGATTTGGGAATAATGAAATGTTTAAGGGGTTATTTGAACATAAAAATTTATGGGCTTTGATGGAATATGATTTGATGGACTATTGCCAATTGTATGGACCATATTTTGAGTAGTCCAGTCGACAAAATTAAAAACGGTTTTTCTAAGCTATGTCCCGTGATTGTTGAGTTCCTAAGGTATTTCCATGCTTTATCAAAATTACAAGATATGCCCCACAACTTAAGGTGATTATTCAATCGTACTCTAAAACCTAACGTTAGCAATTGTCTTAACTGTTAATTACCCCACTTTAGAGAGAAATTTCACGCCCAAATTAAGTTAGAATTATATAGGGGAATTAACATTAAGAAATTTTTTCACATTTTCTCATCTATTTTTTCATCGTTTTTTCAAAAGGATATGTTGAGCTCTCGATGTACTTCTTCATTTTCTCTCATCCGCTTCTTATTACTTCCTATTTTCTTTTAATTATTAACATCAGGGGGTACGGTTTATTATGCAGCTTAAGTTAGAGGACATAACTTATAATCTCTACCTTATAAAAAGTAGAAAATAACTCTTAGGAATAGTGTTCTACCAATCTTTTCTACCTTATAAAAAGTAGAAAATAACTCTTAGGAATAGTGTTCTACCAATTATACCCTCAAAAAAGTGTACAAAAATGTGTATTTACTTTTTTACCCTCTCTACCTTATAAAAAGTAGAAAATAACTCTTAGGAATAGTGTTCTACCAATTATACCCTCAAAAAAGTGTACAAAAATGTGTATTTACTTTTTTACCCTCATTAATATGTTTACTCATTAATATGTGTGGGGAATAGTTTCAAGCCTTTAAAAATCCCACTAGCTTGAACCCCACTGTGATCATACACTAAAGTACGGTGGCGTCCAAAAGGGAAGAAGATAGAGCAAAAGAGTCGCCAACAAGTTTTTTAAGGAACTTGTAAACCGTTCACGAGGTGAAGGTTACACCCCTTAACGATCCAAGAGATCGTCAACTCCATAAGGTCATGAACCAAATAAGGGTTCGGGGATGAAGGTACAAATCCAACCTAAAAGAGATTGAACCTGCCCTAATAATAGGCCTCTACTTTATTCTGCTCGTATTCATGTGCGTTTTCTGATTAACATACAATCAATAGGATTAACCCTAAACCTGTTTAATCTATGTTGGTTGAATATAATGCACAGATAAACTATTATTGGCGATCACTTGAATTATAATCACAATTAACCTAACAAGATTATTAATATCTTATTAAGCGTGGTTGCAAGTATCAAATTCCCTTTAAACATGCAATAAAAGGTGATCAAGCAATAAATAATAAATATCAAGCAACATAATAATAATATCAACATCATTAATAACAATAATATCAATCATAAATCATAATCATAACCACGTTAAAGCATAGCAAGATCCTAGGCATGATACTAACACGATTAATAACAAACCCTAGCATGTCACTAAACAATAAAAATCAAATCTTTAGCCCTAACATGATACTAACAAGAATAAATATTAGAAAGAGAATAAATAGCATCATAGCAATCATATTTAATATTAAAATTACCCTAGACATGATACTAGGAATAATAATAATAACAATGTAAACATGATTTCTACATCATAAATCAATTAATCAATTAAAGTACTTACTTGGATGCCTCGTACCTCTTTCTAATAACAAAATACACACGTTAGTAACTTCAAGGAAAATAATAATCAAAACAATTAAATTAAATAATTTAAATAGAGATTTGGGACCAAACCCTCAGAAATTAAACCTTTCACGTCTAGTGCGAAGACAACTTCGAATATGGCTAGGCGTATCAAGATCTTGCGAATGCGGAATTTTGTGTGAAAAAGTGAAGTTTAGAAAAGAATGCTAAAAGAATGAATGTTATGGAAAATTGATGAATGAATGATGTAGATGAATGAAGAGAGTTGATTATCGGTAATTCATAAAGTGATTTTATGATCCATCAAACCAGAGTTTTTGATACGATATTTATAGAGAAAAACATCCAAAAAAGATAATTTATCAAAACAGAGTCTAAAGACCACAAAAACATATTGGCGCCAGCCCTGGCTCATTGGCGCCAGGACCAGTGGCTAGCGCCAGGCGCCAATCCTGGTTCCAGGCGCCAAGGCCTGGGGTTGGACGCCAATTCGGAATTCAACGCGTTTTCGAAAATCTAATAATTTTACCGTACTGGAAGATAAAATAATATAATTTCAGTCGAAAATGCTATTTGATCTAATTAAAACTCTGAAGAGTCCTAACTGAATTAAGAATGATAAAAACCTTCTAGAATGTTCTAGAAGACTAAAACCATTCCTAATTACATTAGGAATGATAAATCATATTAGGCCCTCCCCTAGATCATTGGGCCGTACTTAAAGCTCAAACCGGGCCCAGTTTAGTAAATTGGTCATAACTTCCTCAATATTCATCGGAATTGGGCTTATAATATATCGTTGGAAAGGTCTTTGCAAACCCCATCCAACTACACCACTATTGGACCCATATCATGGACCAACCAAACTGGATTGGCTGTTTTCTTAAAGTTTTCAAAAACAGAGAGAAGAGAAAAGAAAAGAAATAAAACTTTCCGCAACACTAGACCTTTCCACACTTTCGTTTCATTCGATTATGACTCGACGTGAAAGGTACTCATCACTGGGTTTGGTTTTGGGGAGACACAAATGGGTGTCTACAATATGTTTAATGTTTTTTTTCATTAAACCTATCATCAATTAATTTAAAGTTTTTTTTTTAAACAAAAAACTTGTAATGCTAGCTTTTTTTTTTTTAATAAAAAAATTCTAATGCTTTATACTTTATATGTTATTATTATTATTATTTAAAAAGAAAAAAAAAACTATATGTACAAAGAGACTGTTTATTACCAAAAGACTGTCTATTTTTACTCCTTCGTGGTTACTCTTCTTATTTACAATCTTATCGTCATTTAATTGCAACTACTATTAAGGTTTATTAGCTTTGAAATGCACATGAACAACATTATGGAATTTGAATGGGATTCACATTAAAAAGTGATATTTGAGCAGATGTTATCAAGAAGTATAAAGAACTTAAAAATCCTAAAATCAAGGGCAACGATGATTGGAAAAAAAATGGTATTAATTAATTATGGATAGAATTTAAGAAGAAAAGTATAACTAACGGAAGAACTTACATTATTAAGTTTTTAGCTACAATAAACATTTCCCATTTTAAAACTTCGTATGACCAAAGCTCACAAAGAATTCATTTGAAGAAAAACACACTAGGTATTATTGAAACATGTAAATAAATTAAGAGTTCTAAACTGACAATTGCCGCTTAAATTATGAAGGAATCGGATACAAATCAATTAAATACTATTTAATAATAATTTGGAAAAAAAACACTATCAAACTTTTGAGGGTTTTAAAAAATAACTGCCATAAAAGATTTTTGTGATTTTCTTATATTTCTACATCGCCACCACATAGGCACATAAATCAAATAGTACGTATTAAAACTACCAGGTCTACCACCCAAATCAAAGGTATTAATATACGTCAATACAACTTCTCTGAAGACCTAGCTCTTTGCGCGCATCGCGCGCGTAGGCCACCCTAGTTTTATAAAAGCATTGACACATTTTAAAAACTCAACAACCTCAAGGCATAATAGTTTAGAAAAACCCAAATAAAAATAAAGAATAAAGAAGAGTAAAAAATTTTTGGACCAAAAATAAAATGAAGAGTAATTTTTTTTTTTTTTTTTTTTTTCAAGGGTGTTTGAGTGAAACATGATTTAACTATTTTCAATACTACTCGTATGTATTTTGCATTGTTAGAGGATGAACACTTTTCTTCTATTTGCAACCTAAACGTATGCTGTTAGACATACATTTAGACCTTTTCTTGGGTTTCTAAACCTTGTACTACCTCCGTTACATTCTAACTCTCGGAGTATATGTACAATTTTAATGAATTATTTGTGACATATAAAAAATTCAAAAGTTACACATTGTATGTAACAGAGGTAGTATATAAGAACAATCTATGTCCCAATTTCTAATGCATCAATAGCACGTAAGAGTTCATAATCATTGGTTCTTTCAGTTATGGGAGCTCATGTTTTGACAATTTTTTTCTCAAACTTGGAATTTTTCTTAATTTTGGAGATTAAACTTGATTGTACTTTAATATTTGGGTTTTGCCTCTCATTAATATTAAGGGCAGGGGATAAAATATTGAAAGAACAAGGAAATGGGACAACAGATCATCTCAAGGATATTCTTCATTCTATATATCAAATTTATTTGTATTGCCTTTCGTTTTTCCACTTAACATCATGTTTTTAAAAGAAATGATGATGATGATCCATTTGTTTATGAATAAGACATTTGTGTTTGTACTAACTCACTTATGGTCCCTTAAGTAGGGGTGAAATAAACTCGGTTTAAAACCAAACCAAACCGAAAATTAGGAATGGCAACGGATCGGATTCGGGTCGGATGTGGCTAAATCCGAATCCGATCCGTTTAGTAAACGGACCCTGGACTCGGATCCGAATCCGAGTCCGAATCCGAAAAATCCGAGTCCGAATCCGATCCGACTCGTAATTTTCGGATCCGAATCCGGTCCGTTTATTCGGACCTCCGAAATGATCCGAATATTTTTTTATTTTTTATTTTTTGTAATGTCATATACCTATAATTGCTTGCATTGTCATACTAATTAAAGTATAAACATAACATATTTAAATTATAAATTAAGTTACATAACAAAATTTTGCTACAAAACAAGCAAATAATTGTCCCAAGTTATAGAGCATATGCTTATACTCTTGGATTCGGACTCGGATCGGACTCCGTCGGACTTTGCGTAGGGTCCAAGTCCGATCCACCTCCTATTCGGATTCGGATCTATTTTATCGGATTCGGATTAATTTTAAACGGATTCGAATCGGATTTTTTCCTTCGGATCGGATCGGATTCGAATCGAACTCAGTTTAAATTGCCATCCCTACCGAAAACCAAACCGAATAACAAATATGGTTTGGTTTTTTTTTTAAAGTGGTTCGATTTCGGTTTTGAAAAAATAAATATTTCGGTTTTCGGTTCGGTTTCGGTTTGAGAAAGTGAAAAACCGAACAAAACCGAACCAAACCGAAATTAGGCCCAAACCCAAAAAATTACCCTAGCCCAACAGATTTAACCCTAAATATATAAAGGAAAATAAACCCTAATTCTCATATTTCACCTCTCCTTTCCTCTTCTCTCTTCTCCGCGGCTCCACCATCCCTCTCCACTTCTCAATCGTTTTTCAATCTCTCTCCTTTCCTCTTCTCAGTTCGCACTTCTCCCCCTTCACTCTCTATCCTTTTCTCTTCTCAATTCTCACTTCTCCACCTTCACTTGCATCACCTTCGACGAATTTTCGAGGTTTTTTGAAGTTTGAACTCAATAAAAGGCATCAACTAAAGGGTTTTCATGTCAAATTCGACCATGAAAACACTAGATCTAGTGTTTTCATGGTCGAATTTGACCTTTGAAACCCAAATTTGAGGTTTTTCGGTGGAATGTGAGGTATGTCCTCCTTTTCTTTCTTTTAATTTGGTTTGAGTTTTTTTTCTACTTTGTTTTTATGGTGGTGTGTGATTGAATTGCGGTGGTGGTAGACTAGTAGGTTGTTTTGGCTTTTTTGGGTCGATCTAGGGTTAGGGTTTGGGTGAAAAGGATGAAGGGTGGTGAAATAAGGTGGGTTGTAGTATGGTGGGTGCGGATCTTGGTTAGGGGTGGTGAATAAGGTTTAAACTTGTTTAATTATGTTTGTATAGATTGGTTTGGTTTGGTTTGGTTCGGTTTTGATTGGGTTTGGTTCGGTTTTTTTTGCAAAATTTGATGTTTATGATAGATGATATGAAAATTCGGTTTGGTTCGGTTTTTTTTTATGAAACCGAAATAAATATGGTTTGGTTTGGTTCGGTTTCTAAAGTAAAGTGGTGCGGTGTGGTTTCTAAAATCCATAAACCGAATTAGGGTGGTTCGGTTTCGATTTGGACAAAAAACCAAACCGAAAACCGAACTTTCACCCCTACCCTTAAGTAATAGAATCTCTTATTCTATTTGTGTTTTGGCTTGAAGAGTGTCCCTCTGAAATCCGGGGGCTCTATGTAACAATATTGAACTTTTGGTGAATCAATAATATGTGCTAAACTGCAGTTTTTGTTTAAAATAAATAAATAAATAAATATAAATAAAAAATTTACCCATTTCTAAGAAGGGGAAGGCCTTAAACTAAGTAACTTCATAATAAAGCCAAATTTTGACCATTTTTTCTCAAAGCAATGGCAGAGTTACTTTTTTAAGACTCCACTTATATTTTACTCCATACAAAATTGTTGGGGTTTGGTGAGTCCGACTCACCGCGGAAACAACCCCGACCCAAGGAACCACTCGCAATTAATAAAACCATAAAGCATAAATAAATAATCACAAGAAAGGAAGAACGAATCTTACCCTCAAAGCTTCGCCCTTACAAAAACGGGCTCTTACTTGAAAGCTTCGAGCACTGCAAGCGCCGTGCCTCCAACGGTATCCACCCACAAAGGACGAACACGACTTTAAGGTCCGCTACCTTGGAGTTAGCAAGGTCCGACCAAAACCCGAGTGTTATTAGAGTTTAAGAGTTTTCCCAAAAATATGGAATGCTCTTTCTAACTCCCACTCAAGCAAAGAATTCTCAAGCCATGCCATGACTATTTATAAGGAAGTATGTCTTGTGAATTTCACTCATCTTTCAATGTGGGACTTTTCACAAAAAGATCCCACATGGAAAGATTGGTGAATTCAACCCTTAGTTAAATAAACAAAGGAACAAGTAACAAGTGTCACATGGTTAGGTGTGGACCACTTTCTCACTTGGTCCCCAAGGCATTTCACATGCAATGTGAACTAACCATGTGTCACCCAACCTTGAGCCCCAAGTTGGGTTCGGTTGGCCCATTTTATTTTGGCCCGTGTCCATGACCCATCAACCCGGGTCCACGGCCATTGCCACATGTGTCGCCACCATGGCGCTGCCACTAGGTGGCTGCCAACGTGGCGGCCACGTGTGCTGCCACGTGGCATGCTCCTATTGGGCATGCATTCCTAGCCTTTTGCGTGGCTAGGATTTTACTTGTTACTTGATGCATTTTCCCGTCTCGCCAAATCCTAAATTTTGGCTCGACATTTGAGATTCTCCGACGCTCGGTTTCGACGCTCCAAGCTCGAATTTCCGACGTCTAAATGTTTAACACTCGGGCGACGAATTAATTTCTTCTGAATTAATTTCTTCTGAATTAATTCGTCGAGTCAGTTCGTATATTTTGCTTGGGTGTGACCCGAAGGGTTCATTCAAGATTAAGCTGTAATATTAATTATATTAATATTACTGATCGGAAGCGGCCTCCACCCAGGCATTTCGATCACTTGACCTTGCTGAATATATTAGCTTTCTAATAATTCTGAACCCGCTATCAGAATAATACACTTGTTCGAAGGACACCATTCCTTTCAAAAATAACTAAATATTAATTTAGGGCTTGTTCACATTTAATTAATGAATTGAGATGAACTAAACTGAATTGATTGAAGCTGAACTGAACTGAACTGATTGGAGCTGAACTGAACTGATTGAAGCTGAATTGAACTGAACTGAATAAAGCTGAAATGAATATTTTATGAGAGAAGAAAATTAGGAACTGAACTAATTTGAGCTGAATTAAACTGAATTGAATTAAACTGATTGGAGCTGAACTGAACTGAACCGAGTTGAACTGAAATTAAGATGGAGTAAACAGGCTAGTGTAGAGCAAGAGAGGTTGTTGTTTTTGTGAAATTACATAGCTCCACAAATCTACATGATTTCTTGTTCAGCAGATTGAGAGTTGACACACTCAAATTATATACTATTGTCTTTGAGATGATTCATGGACTACTACATATTTAAGATTTAATTACTCTTATAAATAAAAAAAAAATTACATTTATATGATGATGTTAGTTTTGTTTAAAAGTTGGACATTGTAAGTTGTTATGAGCTTTATTTATTTTTATTTTTTTTTCCATTAATAAATAATACAGAGTACATTTTATACTTACAATAGAAAATTGATATTGTACAAAAATTTTAATCCAGAGGAGCTAGAAGTCAAAACAAAGTCACACATTAGAGAGGGGGATTAGAGATGATCTCAAAGCTCAAGTCACCCTCTCTTCAACCAATCAAAAGACAACCTTTTATTGCATTATTCTTTCTCTTTTATTTTTATTCCATTTTTCTCCATGAAATAATACGTGGCAACCGCTGATTAGTTCTTATTTGTGCGGCTCGATTTGTCAAATGAATGCAAATTTCGGTACTCCTCCTCCATCACTGTGATCTGTGACAGTGCAGTATCTTAATTCATCAATTATTGAATAAATAATAAAAAATCACATAAGATAACAAAAATACACACAACTACCTACTACAATTTGTAAAATTTACATAATTTGATAAACAACTACCAAAAATTGAAGGATTTCATTTATTGTGAGTGTAACTTGTATGCTTACAACTATGTTACAAAACCCATTTTTGTCACATCAAAGTCATTAGTTCAATAACTTAATTCCGAAAGAATGAGGTCGCTACATGAACCAAGATTACGTATCGTGGGTCTTCTAAGTAGTACAAAATTCATACCCCATTTGCAAGATTGATGAAAGATTTGATCTTTTTTAAGTTGATTATTTTTTGGGGTAATTTGAATTTTGATACATTTCTTTTGTTGAGAATTTGATTAAATAAAAATGGGAGGAGATTTGATTGAAGAGAGTAGTAGTCTGACATGGGTTGGAAGCAGGGGCGGATACAGGTTGGGTTCAAGTGGGTTCATTGAACCCACTGAATTTTTGAAAAAAAATTAAAAGTTTTTTTTTTTAAAAAAAAAAAAACGAAAAAAGGTTAAATACAATATCTTTACACTAAATATCAACAAAACAATGTGCAGCCTAGTGGTGTTTTGCCTTGCGCGCCTTTACTTCCCCTCTTATTAAGAAGGCACGGGTTCGAACCCTGCCATAACCCTTTTTTTTTTTTATTCTGTAATTTTTTTTTATTCAGCAGTTCAGTCATTCACTGATTCACTCCCAAATTATTTCCCCCAAATTCGAAAACCCTAACTCACCTCTCTGCCTCTCCAGCTCTCCTCGTCTCCTCACCTCCACGGCTCCACCACTCCTCTCCAGCACGCCGACACCACTTACGGCTCCTCCTCCTCCACCCACGGCTCCACCACCTTCCCAACAGGCGGCAAGTCGGCAACAGCCCAGCGAGGCAGCGACTCCAGCGACGGCAGCGAGGCAACTGAGTAAGGTATTCTACATTTCTACAATTCTACTTTTTTTTAGGTATTCTACAAGTACAATTCTATATAGTTCAATACTTAAATGTTAATTCATTTAATTAGATTGTAAATTTGTGGTGTTTATAAATTATAATTGATTTATTGATTGAAATATTGAATACTTAGATTGTTGGGGTTTATAATTGATAAATTGATGATTGTTTGATAAATATAATTTGTGGGGTTTATAATTGATAAATTGATGATTGTTTGATAAATATAATTTGTGGGGTACTGGGGTTTATAATTGATAAATTGATGATTGTTTGATAAATATAATTTGTGGGGTTTATAATTGATAAATTGATGATTGTTTGATGTAGTTAATTTATTGTATGATTGTTGTTTGATTTCAGTTTGCAAATGAGTTTAGAGTCTTTTTGGAAACGTGTGGGGAAGTCACAAAAATCATCTGCTTGTTCTTCACCTAGTTCAAGGGATCCTCTTATAGAAGAAGATGATATTGAGTCTCCGAACGATGATGCAATTCCTGTGGCTGCTTCCATTCCAACCCCTGAGACTCCTGAGAGCACACCTCAAACTTGTCAAAGGGAGAACAATCCAAATGCTAATGTTGAAACTGATGATACTCGCATTTATGATGTTGATCTTCTTCCACATGACCCTGGGAAGAGAATTCCAATTTTGGAGTATCCTCTTAATGATCAAGATGCTGTGAGGAGAGGTTATATTACAATGAAACGTTGTGCTCCACGAACACATAATTTCCCTCGAAGACAAATAGGAGGTATGCGCCGCTTTAATGTTGCTTGGTTTGATAAATATGATTGGCTTGAATATAGTGTTGAGAAGGATGCAGCTTTCTGTTTTGTGTGCTATCTATTCAGGGATAAAGATACTCATATGGCTGTTAATGATAACTTTGTTAAAGGGGGGTTTAGAGGATGGAATAAGATTGGTAGATTTGATGTTCATGTAGGTGGTATTGGTAGTTTACATAATGAAGCTAATGAGAAATATAAAAATTTCACTAACCCAAAGACATCTGTTGCTGAATCTTTTTGCACTTACTCCTCGGAAGCTAAACTTCAATACAAATCTCGATTGACTTATTCTTTGAAATGCATTAAGTTTCTTTTAAGTCAAGGTTTAGCTTGTCGTGGGCATGATGAAAGTGAAGAATCTTGGAATAGGGGTAATTTTCTTGCACTCTTAACATGGCTTGCAGAAAATAATAGTGATGTTGCAAAGGTTGTTCTTAGTAATGCTCCTGGAAATAATCAAATGACTTCTCCTTTAATTCAAAAGGACCTCATTAACTCTTGTGCCAAAGAAACCACTAAACTTCTCATTGATGATATTGGGGATGATTATTTTGGGATACTAGCTGATGAATCTAGTGATATATCTCAAAAGGAACAAATGGCCCTTTGTTTACGTTATGTCAATAAAAAAGGGAAGATAACTGAGAGGTTTCTTGGAATTGTACATGTAAAGGATACCACTGCTTTGTCACTAAAGAGTGCAATTGAGTCTTTGCTTATGGAGCATTCTTTGAGTTTGTCTAGAGTTCGTGGACAAGGTTATGACGGTGCTAGTAATATGAGGGGTGAGATAAATGGCCTCAAGACTTTGATCATGAATGAAACAAAACAAGCTTATTATATTCATTGCTTTGCTCACCAACTTCAATTAACCCTTGTTGCTGTTGCTAAGGATAATGATGATTGCATTTGGTTATTTGATCAACTTGCTATTTTGTTGAATATTATTGGTGTTTCTTGTAAGAGAAAGGAAATGATAAGAGAAATTCAATCTCAACATGTTCTGGAAGCATTAGATCTTGGAGAAATTGAAAGTGGGCAAGGTTTAAACCAAGAACTTGGTTTAGGTAGGCCTGGTGATACTAGGTGGGGGTCACATTATAAAACTGTTTCAAATGTTACCTCATTGTATTCTACTATTGTTAAAGTTCTTGAGAAGGTTGGATCAAATAAGATTTATAAGGATGATCGTGTGAAGGCTATCACTATTATGTCTACATTTGAATCATTTGAATTTGTTTTCATGATACATTTGATGTCTGAAATATTTGGCCAAACTGATAAACTGTGCCAAGCTTTGCAAAGAGGGGACCAAGATATTGTTAATGCCATGGCATTTGTAACATTAACTAAGGAGCGATTGCAAAATATGAGGGACCATGGGTGGGAAGACTTTTTACATCTTGTAATTTCTTTTTGTGATAAGTATAATGTGGAAGTACCTGCTATGGATGATATGTATGTTCCTCGTGGAAGATCGAAACGCTTCTTTGCCAAAGTTTCTAATCTCCACCGATTTCGGGTAGAAATGTTTATAAGTGTCATTGATTTACAACTCCAAGAGCTCAATAATAGATTTGATGAGGAAAATATGGAGTTGCTTATTTGTATATCATGCTTAAATCCGGTCAATTCATTTGCGGCATTTGATAAGCAAAAGTTGATGAGACTTGCTGAGCTATATCCCAATGAATTTCCAACTAATGATATGACAATGACTGCACTTCGTCATGAACTTGGATTTTTTATTGATGATATGCGCAAAGATGCAAGGTTTGGAGACTTGAAGGATATTAATGAGCTTTCTATGGTGCTTGTTGAAACAAATAAGCATAATTCTTACAAATTGGTTTGCTTGCTTATACGACTAGCATTGATCCTTCCGGTGGCGACTGCAAGTGTGGAACGAGTGTTTTCATCAATGACTTATGTAAAAAATAAGTTGCGGAATAGTATGGGCGATCAATTATTGAATGATAGTTTAGTCACTTTTCTTGAGAGAGACTTATTTGCTAGAGTTAGTGATGATGATGTATTGATACGCTTCCAAAGTATGAAAACTCGAAGAATGCTTTTGTAGGTTTTTTTTTTTAATTTATTATTTTTTTTTTCATTTTTCTAAGTGTAATCCATTTGTAATCCGAAATTTGAACTAATGTACTGAATATTTAATTAATGTATTCGCGTTCCTTTTTTTTTCTGATTCCGAACCCACTATTTGGAAATCCTGGATACGCCACTGCCCTATGGTTTTATTTTGTCGTGTCGTATTGATATTGTTATATGTAGCATTAAGGGCTAAGAATAAGCATATTATATATTTGTTCGAAAATAGAATTTCATACAATATTGATTTAGATGTTTAATGATTTTACTGCAATTGTCTTGTCAGAGAAAAAAAAAAAAAAAAAAAACAATTCAAGTAATTCATTAATCAAGGATGCTGAGATTTTTGGGAATTTCAGACAAGTGAGGGATGAAAATGTGATAAGTTTAGAGGTGTGATTGTGGTTATGCTTTGTCGTGGCTTAGTACTATCCCCGTTTCAAAATAATAGGCCACATTTAATTTTATTTGATCACTTAGTGATGAGATAATCGTCATATTGTATGATTCATTGGAATGAATATTGTATGAAGTTTTGTTCTGCATTCCAATGCTAATGCCAATATCAGATTGGGCTCTTAGCCTTTTCTTCCAGTAATTTGTATAAGCTTGCTCATGGGTGAAAATTTAACAATCTACTAAAATATGATGTTCGTGTTATTGAATACAAATTGACTATTATACAGGAACTATCTACATGGCATACTCTTTCATTGGCATTCCAAACTCTTGGTGTGGTGTATGGTGACGTGGGCACGAGTCCTTTATATGTATTCACTGATGTGTTTAGCAAGGTGCCTATAACATCAGAAGTTGATGTTCTGGGAGCACTGTCTGTAATAATGTATACGATAGCCCTTGTGCCCTTGGCAAAATATGTATTTGTAGTGCTTAAAGCTAATGATAATGGGGAAGGTACATGATTTTCCAACTTTCTTTTCGCCTTATGTGCTTTATCATGAGTTATTTTGCATCTAAAAATAATAGGCTGCTTCTGCCTGCAGGAGGGACATTTGCACTGTATTCTCTTATAAGCAGGTATGCTAAAGTGAATAAGCTTCCAAATCAACAGCAAGCCGACCAACAGATCTCTAGCTATAGGCTCAAACTACCCACTCCAGAACTTGAAAGGGCTTTATACATTAAAGAGATTTTGGAAAAGAACGCTTTCATGAAAACCCTTCTTCTATTTTTGGTTCTTACTGGAACTTCGTTGATTATAGGGGATGGCATCCTGACTCCAGCTATGTCAGGTATGTAATTATTTTTAATGTGTGTGCTACTCAATATTCTCTCTTTCTTTCACGAAGATAATAATAACTGTGGTAGTGTGATGCTACTCTATAAACATCACACTTCCACAGCTTAATTCAACAATATTAAGTGAATAAGTTATAAGTTACAAATATTTGCTTTATGAGCACTTCCTTTCTGTGTTCTCAGACTTTTTCGAGTTGGCTGTGCTCAAATTTGTCCAACATCTTAAGGGATTATATAGTTTTATCTGAAGCAATATAAAATAAAGAACATAGGAAAGCTTTATTATCATGTTAGCCACTTCTTAAAGAGCCAGGCATTTGCTTGCCTCTGCATCACCATGACAACTTTTGTAGTCCTTTAAGCTTCTGCATAAAATGAACTTCATAAAACTAAGTGCTAGAGTTACATATAGACTATAAATGCTTTCTTGTGAATCAGCTTTCTAATGTTTCCTCTAATTCTCATTTACTGTTTTCCCTTGTGCAGTTATGTCAGCTGTAAGTGGTTTGCAGGGCGAGATTAAGGGATTTGGTCCTAGTAAGTATTCACCCTTTACGCAAACACAGTAGTTTAATAGCTTCAATGCTGTTATCACTTTCATCAGACAATGTCAAATCACTCAAATGCAAATATTTCTAGGTCTTTTAGATGGGCTGCTGTAGTTATAAACTTGTTATAGAATGTTTTAAGCATGGGACTGAAGTTTTGTGATGTTTTGACAGACGCTGTAGTCATTGTTTCGATGATCATTCTGGTTGGATTATTCAGCATACAGCGTTTTGGGACCAGCAAAGTTGGCTTTTCATTTGCGCCTGCCCTGTCATTGTGGTTCTTTTCTTTGGCGACTATTGGAATCTACAACCTCCTTAGACATGATATTACTGTCCTGAGGGCCCTGAATCCAGCTTACATCTACCTTTTCTTTAGGAAAAATGGTGTTCACGCATGGTCTTCTCTTGGCGGCTGTGTTTTGTGCATCACAGGTATATATTTTGTGGTCCCTTCAGCCTTTTATGCGGAGAAATTTCAGCCTAAAGGCCTTAAATTTAGCATTAAGATCCATTCAATCTTGTTATATAATTTTTTTTTATCAAAGCAAACTGTTGCTATTTTCTGTAACATAATTCCTCGTGATCATTGCTCGATGTAATCAGCATGAAACAATCCCATTTGCTTGGGTTGTTGCAACTATGTCTCCTGTTTTTGTTGGTTTCGGAGCCAATATCTGACTAGCATACATTGCTGAAAGCCTAAAATCACTGTTTCTTACCTGAAAATCCATGTACGAGTTGTACCTATGCTATCAGTGTAATTTGTGAGCTATGTGATTACAGGAGCTGAAGCAATGTTTGCTGATCTAGGCCACTTCTCCGTACGATCTGTTCAGGCAGGTCTTTTTAGCATATAGTACTTCTAAGTTCCATCACTGGCTCACTACTTTTGTTGATTTATAATGAATGATGGAACTTTCAGATTGCATTTACTTCTGTTGTGTTCCCTTGCCTTCTGCTGGCTTACATGGGCCAAGCGGCATTTTTGATGAAATTTCCAGCCTCAGCTGAGCGAGTATTCTATGATAGTGTGCCAGGTGAACCTTTAATAGAAGTTACTTCTTTATGGTCTTATAGTCTTATATCATATGAGCTTTTTGCTGACACTTCTATAAAACTTTCTGGTTACTAGATGGATTTTTCTGGCCAGTCTTTGTGATTGCTACACTTGCTGCCGTTATTGCCAGTCAGGCTATGATATCTGCTACCTTTTCGGTAATAAAGCAAGCCATGGCTCTGGGATGTTTCCCGAGGTTGAAGGTAATTCACACCTCGAAGAAGCAGATGGGTCAGATTTATATCCCTGTCATCAACTGGTTTCTTATGGTTATGTGTCTAATAGTGGTTGCAACGTTCAGAAATACCACGGACATTGCAAATGCATATGGTAAGGAACCTCTTTTTAAACGTCTTCCATTCCCTCTATTACTCCTACAAAGTTTACTTATGAATCACATATGCATTTTAAGTTATAAGTTTACATCAATATGCATGACAGTATGACACAACTGACTATTGAAGAAACATCTCATATAGCGTAACCAATGTTATTTCAGGAATTGCTGAAGTTGGAGTCATGCTGGTCAGTACAGCCTTGGTGACACTAGTCATGCTTTTGATCTGGCAAACTAACATATTCCTAGCTCTCGCTTTCCCTATTGTATTTGGGACAATTGAGCTCATTTATTTATCAGCAGTCCTATCAAAACTCTTGGAGGGCGGTTGGCTTCCTTTAGCCTTTGCTGGGTGTTTCTTACTAGTAATGTACACATGGAACTATGGAAGTGTACTAAAGTATCAGAGCGAGGTCAGGGATAAAATTTCTATGGATTTCATACATGATCTCGGATCTACTCTTGGAACTGTAAGAGTCCCCGGAATTGGATTACTCTATAATGAGCTAGTTTATGGAATTCCTTCCATTCTAGGACAGTTTCTTTTAAGCCTTCCAGCCATTCATTCTACCATTATCTTTGTTTGTATCAAATATGTTCCTGTACCTGTAGTACCTCAAGAAGAACGATTTCTCTTTAGAAGGATTTGCCCTAGGGACTACCATATGTTTCGTTGTGTTGCTCGTTATGGTTACAAAGATGTACGAAAAGAAGACCATCATTCATTTGAACAACTTCTGATTGCAAGTCTGAAAAAATTTCTGCACAATGAGGCCCGAGATCTTTCTCTTGAGGCCAACATGAATGAACTAGATATGGACAGTGCTTCAGTGAGATCAGCAGACGCAGTAGACCCTGATGATGAGCTGAGAGTCCCACTGATGCATGATCAACGAACAGTTGAGTCAGGACATCAGCCATTGAAGTCAGAAGACACCGAGGAGTTGCCATCGAGTGCAATGTCAACAGAGGAGGATCCTAGCTTAGAGTACGAATTATCTGCTCTTCGAGAGGCTGTTGATTCAGGTTTCACATATCTGCTAGGGGATGCAGATGTCAGAGCAAAGAAAGAATCCTGGTTTCTTAAGAAGTTGGCCATCAACTACTTCTATGCTTTCCTGAGAAAAAATTGCCGCAGGGGCGCTGCTGTACTCAGGGTTCCACACATGAACATCATAGAGGTTGGGATTACATACATGGTTTAATTTCATGGCAAATTTACCTCATAAAGATGTAAGCTAAGCTTCTTGAGGTTCATCATTTATGGATTGGCCTTCTAGCATGTTATATTAATATAAACTAGCTTTTTGGCCCGTTCAATGCACGGGTTGTTACTTGGGTTAATTATTTTCATATGTAGGTATGCTTTATTTCTATAACTTAAAAGGAAAAAAAAAAGTGAGGGTAGAACTGTAAAAGAAGATGAAGGAATTTAGTTAGATTAATAGAACTTTATTTTATTATGGTGGAAATAAAACACTTCACTTTCTTAATTGAATTTGCAAATTGCAAGTTGTAGAATGTATAAAGACTTACATATAAATATTAAGGGAGGTGACATGTGGCATATGGTGTAATGAGTGACTTATGATGCCATGTGTCATTTGAAAAAGTTGTGGTTTGTGTTTTTAAATACTAATAAAGTATAGATATAGATATAGATGTGTTGCATTATTTTAACTCTAAGGGTCTTTCTTTTCTAAAATTAACTAACCTTATGGCCCGTGCAATGCACGGGTTATTCATATAAAATTGTATTGAGAGATAAGTGAGGAAATATCATGCAATAAGTCATAATAGGGTATAATATGTAATCGGAAACATGATTAAAGAAATTAAAATTTTGGAACTTTAATTGAAAAAGAGGCTTAAATAGAAGGTGGAAGGGCTAAAATTAAAGAGAGAATAGGAAAAGGTTTAATTAAAGGGGAGAGATGAAGGTGAAGAGATGAAGTGTGTATGAAAATGAAGTATAAGTTTAATGAAAGAATTAAAAAAAAATGGTGTAATAAAAAATTAATAGTGTAAGATGACATGTGGCACTATGGTTAGAAAAGTGTAATAGAATGGATGAGGACATGTGTCTTTCTCAGTATCTTGGTTATAGTTTTTAAATACTAAGTATAGATATAGATTAATAATATGGTTGAATCATACCAATAAGGTCTCGACCTAGTGGTTAAGAATGAGGATTTATATTCGATAAAATCCCTGAGCATCTTTCTCAAACATATAGCAAAATGGGTATCTATTTATAACAACGGCACAAGAAATCTATATGCTCAATTGCAATCTCAACCTACTAGTAGTATGATCAATGTTTTGCTAATCTCTTTTCGGCTACTCACTCATGCACCTTTAGGTCAGATTGCCCATATTTTGTCCATCATTCTTTCATCCTCAGTATTAATACGTATATAAAGAGATGTTCTTTATTCTAAAGGTACAAATTCATTGTCTGTGGCTTTTGTTATGCCACTTAAAACTTAACATCATGTGTTTCTTTTAGAGATGATGTTCATGAGTATGACATTTGTGATTGCATAGAGTGTCCAATCTCAATGGTCCCCTAATTTATACAATTGCCGACAACAAAATTTTCAAACGAACCTTGATTTGTAACACCCAAAATAAAGGGATTGTGATGTGGGCATTGTCACAACTCGATTCGGATGTATTGTGTAAAATTACACCTTTTTATCTACTGGTATCGTCATTTTACGTGCTAATGCTAATTAGGGGGTGTAATGTTTCATCCGAGTGTAAAATGGAAATTGTAAAGACACATGTTATTCCTTAATTTTGAGACTAATTAGCATCATATGCATGATTACTTGGTTTTACTTATTCATTTAGGTTAGGATTTACACTCATCAATTGGGGATAAAGTTTTCAATCTTATTTAAAAAGAAGAATAGATATCACCTACACCTTATTATCAAAAGGATTTGTTAATACACTACTTGCATTCAAAAATAGATAGTTTGAATTTATAGTAGAAAATTGAAACAATTTTTAATAACACACTAGTAAACTACATTATCCCCAATTGATGAGTGTGAATTCCTTAATAATACACTAATTAGCATCATATGCAGGATTACTTTAGTGTCTTTACAATTTTTAATAATACACATGTTATTTCTTAAAATTGTAAAGACACATGTTATTCCTTAATTTTCAGACTAATTAGCATCATATGCAGGATTACTTTAGTGGTTTTTCTTATACACTACTTGCGTTCAAAAATAGATAGTTTGAATTTATTGTAGGAAACTGAAACAATTTTTAATAACACAACTAAAACCTATCAATTTATTGTAGGAAATTGAAACAATTTTTAATAATAGACTAATAAAGATCTCCTATATTGAACTATGAATTAGACGACGTCGAACATATATTACATCATAGCTTTAATGAAATAAAACCTATCAATTTTTTGTAGGAAATTGAAATAATTTTTAATAACACACTAATAAAGATCTCCTATATTGAACTATGAATTAGACGACGTCGAACAGATACTGTATCATAGTTTTGATGAAATAAAATATTTTAAATTACAAAATATACGTAATTCTTATTTATATTCATGTATATATAATAGCGATTTATTATTAAAATGTACAAATTAAAAATAGGTTTTATATAAATCGTGCATCGCCTAGTTTTATCTATTGAATGTGAGCTGGGAGGCAATGAGGTATGGCATATTGAGATAAGCGAAGGGGTTTTGGTCCTTTATATATTTAGGAGTTATCCATCACCAAAAAGCCTTATGCAACCTTTTTATGGATCTTAAAACTTTAACTTTTGACTTTTTTAGGCTTATTAGATCAAGTTATTCCTTATAAGATACGTAATAAATTCTTTCAAAAAAGAAAAAAAAAAGGGTACGTAATAAAATACTCCATTAAATTAATGGAAGCTAATTAAGGTTGAGTCTCAACATCTATACCTAATCTATACCTCTATACCTAGTATTTAAAAACTCTAACCACAAATTCATACTAAGCCACATGTCACCAATCACTCATATGTCACATGTCACCTCCCTTAATCTTTCAATAGAGTAAAATAAATAATGTTTTAAGTCTTTATGCATTCCAAGACTTGCAAATTTAAGTAATAAGAAAATGAAGAGTTTCATTTCTACCATGATAAACTAAAGTTAAACTAATTACATAGACAATAAAATAATATTTTCATCTCCTAAACTTAAAATATAACTTAAATCAATAAGTCATTTCATACCACGCAATATCTATGTATATATATACCTAACTAAAATCCAAAACAACATCGACACATATAACACAAATATATATATGCAACACATTTCAACAAAAATAACCAACCCGTGCATCGAACGGGCTAAAATACTAGTTAGTGTTTTATAAATTGAATGTATGCAATTATATTATGAGACACGATGTCATATCATAAGATGAAAAGATACTACTTCATTATTCAGTAAAAAAAATTACCTCACAATTAGTAGGCTAACTAGCATAGTGCCCGTGCAATGCACGGTTTATAAATCAAATTATTAAATTCGTAGGAAAAATAAAAATAAAAACAAAGGTAATTCATTTACTATTACAGGACTTGGTTACTAATGGTCAATAAAAAAAAATTTAAAGGAACGTTATTTGAATAGTATTTTATATTATTTGAATTTCTTTTAATTTTTTATAATGTTATTTTATTAATTGAAAAATAATTGAATAATACTCCACATAGCTATATAAGAAGTGGACTAATTTATTTATATCTCCCGTTGAGAAAAAACTAAAATTTTCTTATCATACCATCCGTACCAGTAGCTACAATCAATCTAATATACATGTTTTATTTACCCATTGCACTCATTAAATCTATATACACAATAATAACCTTATATTTGACCTACCAGAACATATATTTTCCTAAGTTAACCATTATGCCAACAACTATATATTATATAATAGTCACATATATAACCAACAACTGATTAAATATAGTATACAACACAAATACTTCGTATATAGGTATGGATACTGATAATTTTATATAAATAAAATATACGGAGTATATATTACTAAGATTTATCCCTACCTTAATTATAAAAAGGTTAACAAAACTCTTATAATAGTGCATGGACATTTATATATCTAAAAATGTTCTTTTTACATATATTTTCCCCCATTTAATTTTAAAAGCCTTAAAATTGTCTCTTGAATTCGTTAAATTGATTTAAAAGGTTATGTTTATTTCAATATTTATGGCCATTTACTATTTTCATTTCCTTTTGTTTTAATTTTTCTATTTGGAATTTATTAGACTATTAGGTTTCAAGATCGAAGTCAATATCTTTTTATCGTACAATCACTAAATCAAAGTCGTTGAACTAAAGTTTTGGACATTGCATAGCTACACAACATCCAACACATTTAATGATTACATGCAAATAATTTTAATAAAACTACGCATTCGATATAAGTTATCAAACAATTTAACTATATATACATTTTGATAGGTTTATATCTTTCATATTAACAAAAATTTACAAATGTTATTATTATATTTTGAAAAAAAAATTAGACTTTGGAGTTTTGTATAAGATAAATAAAGGATAAGTTAATTCCCGTCGTATATGCATTGAGTTTTTGGGTGTTATATCCGGTTCACCCTTTGGGTTAATCCATATTTGAGGATCAGTTCTAGGTTATTAGGTTCCATTCCCCTTCCGATTGTTGTTGCAGGGGAGCGAACACAGGTCCTCCCTACCTAGTGTAGTCTCAATCACCACTACACCAACAACCAATTGGTGTAGTGGTGATTGGGACTACACTTGGTATGGAGGACACGTGTTATAAAATATTATATCATATACATGTACTTTTTTATATTATAAAAAATATTATATTATATACACATACTATTATAGTTAAAAGTATTATTATGTATAAAACAACATAAATTATTGCACATGATTGTTGTATATCTAGTATAGTACATGAGCAATGCACGATTTTTAAATCAAAATGTTAGTTTTTCTAAAAAAAATTCATAAGTAATAGCATTGCTAATACGAATATTACAATTTAAAACACGAGTAATAGTTATAATACATTTAATATCTATCCCTTTTCCGTCAAATGTCTAATTCAATTTAACTTTTATTCTTCTTGTTTAGATTGGTTATTGGTTCAGTTTTTTTTTTTTTTTTTTTTTTTTTTTTTTTTTTTTTTTTTTTTTTTTTTTTATGCAAGAAAAACAAAAGGTCATTGTAAAAGACATTGTATAGAAAATGAAAGGCCGATTAAAATTAAATTTATGTTCAAGATTATGTATTTTTTTTCCAAGACAACATTTCGGCTCAGCATTCAGTATTTGTCAAGGAGTACAACAAACGATAAAAGTAATTTTTACACTATTTTGTATTTTTATCAAAAACTTTTGTATTCATCCGATTACTTGAATTGAATTTAGGATAACTTGTAGACTATTTTGGGTAACTTTTATCAATAAAACATAAATAACTTTCCTTCATTACAGGGTAGCTTTTATATAGGTGCACAAATATTTTATTGTACATCTGATTTTTTTTTAAATGTTTGTATTGATTTCATAATTGACGTCAAACTAAATTCTATCGATTTTATTTAATTTTCATTAAAAAAACAATTTTAGCCTTTCAAAATACGAAATATTTGTTTCCTTAATTATGTCACTTTAATCATATTGCTTCAAATTAGCTATTATTCTTTAACTTGACTATAAATAAAGATGGAAAAGACTTTATGGTTTATTTGTAGTATTGGAAAGTATATATTTATTATAAAAAAAATTAAATCAATATTTATGTTAGGAAATCATGAAAATCTTATGCATGTATAGAAACTTGCTTTTATTGTTTGAAGTTTAACAAAAATAACTATGCTTGAATATGTAAACAATAATTATATAGATATATTTTATACATAATAATATAAGCCAATGAGAGAGTGACATTTGTCATCCTCACATTGAGGTGCTTGTCTTTTAGTATAATATATAGATAGATGTTTAGTGCCACATTTATCTTACCATACAAGTAATAAATGCACCTCATGTTGCACCAAGAAAAAAAACAGCACCTCATGTACAAATTACAAACTTAAAATACAAAGTCATAATAAAGTTATATTTCTAAAATGGAAAATTTGCAAATTGCAGCCCAAAAGTTCATATAAATTATAAATTGCAGCCCGATTCAACTTTTTTATCGGTTTACAAGTTGAAAAATCTTCGATTAAGGTTTTAGGGGTCATTTTAGTTCTTAGGGGTCCGAATTGAGCTCGAAATTAGCAAAAAAATAACGCAAGTATCTCGTTTTGCGTAACAAAAGTGTATCAATTTGTGGGAAACTGTAAATATGAGACACTTACGTTATTTTTTTGCTAATTCCGAGCTCAATTCGGATCTCTAAGGGATAAAATGACCCCTAAAACCTTAACCGAAGATTTTTCAACATGTAAATCGATGAAAAAATTGAATCGGGCTGCAATTTACAATTCATACGAACTTTTGGGCTGCAATTTGCAAAAAAAAAAAAATTAATGGCTGCAATTTGCAAAAATGATTGCAATTTGCAAATTTTCCTTCTAAAATTAATCACATTGAAGTAATAAAGTTATAAACTTTCAACAAAGCTAGTTTAGTACACTTTTGCTTTTGCATGTAAATATATATTTGTAGAAAGCCCAAAAGAAAGTCCAAAGCCCTCAAGCAAAGGGAGGAAAAGTTGGGCTGGACCATATCTGAAATTTGTACCTTTCAACCATTTTTTTATTTTTATTTTTTTATTTTTAATTTCATTTGTTTGGTAATTAAATAAATTCAAAGCAAGAAACAAACATTCTTGTAAATAAACTAGCACTTTAACATGTAGAGTCTTTATCTAAACAGCTGTAAATGGCCAGCCAGCCCCTTCACAAACTCTAGAATAATTACTTGTAGATACTGCAAAAGTGGCCCAACTTTTAAAGTATTAAAAAAAAAAAAAAAAGTGATTGTAGGATATTGATGATACTATCCAAAAAAAAAAAAAATAGGACAACCTAAACAATTACACATTTACACAAATCAAGCACTTTTATCCTAAATCCTTTTCGTATATACTAATTTTAAAGGTGTCAAAATTACATCCAACCCGATCTAATGCCAAACCGACTCAAAAAATATGTGATTCAGATTTCGACTTGCGTTGGCACAATATTTTAACATGACTCAAGTATAAAAATTGACCCCATCTAATCCGACCTCACCGAATTAGATCTGGACACCTGAATTGACATCTCTAATTTTAATTGGAATTTTTTAAATCTAGATTGATTTGATATAGTCTAATATAATACTCTGCATGAACGATATGAATATCAAAGTAATACTTGTAATCATATTTTAGCAAATAGGTAGAGGAGTTGAAATCATTCAAGCCTCATATCCAATTGCCCTACATTCACTTGCCTAATCCATATTTCCTTATCTACCCAATCCTCGATTTGTATCACAATTTCAAAACGATTTAAATATCTTAAAAACAAAGTAAAATAAAGTTCTAATATCATTAAGCGAATAATATACCTATAGTTGGAATCATTTGGATGATGAAGCGAACAGGATTTAAGTTTATCCTCCTTCATATTATTGAAGAATCTAATTTATTTATTTTTTTTCATTTTATTTATGATGATAGAATATGCTTTGAATATTATGGATACACATACGACTACTATACGAGTGATGGATAAAAATAGAAAAGGGGGGAGTTGAGTAGTTAAGAAGGTCATAGCTCCAATTATCTAAAAACGACCACGTAATACACAACATTTCGTCATGGTGTGCAAACTTACAAAGTAATAAGCAACAAAGTCACATCCTCGAGAATTTTGATAACGACTTATATGGGGACATTGGACGTTCAAAAATTAGGTAAAGGCCTTTTTACGTGCGATTTTGGGTCCCCCTAATTTTCACCAACTTGGTTTCATACCCACATAATTTTGGTATTAATGGATATGTCATCTCATATACTTCCTCTGTTCTTGTTTGTAATGATGTATGGAGTATAATCGTATTACAATTTAATAAGAAAAGTATTATATCAGAAAAATCGATCACCATGAGTATGAGAAAGTGTTATACTTCCTCCATTTTTTTTTTAGTTGCTACACTTTTGTTTTCACAATCTTCTAGATAATTTTTTAAGAGGAGAGAGATAGAGAGCTAAATAAGATGGACTCATGTGAGTAAGAGAGAGAAATAGAGAAAAAAGAATGTCAAAAATGAAAAGTTTTGCAACTTATTAACAATTTTTAAACTAGAAAAGTATAGCAACTAAAAAGAAACGGAAGAAGTATTTATTAAAACAAAATGAAGGGATATTAGATTGTACAAGATATAAATAATTTGGTTCCTTGAAAAACAAAATTATAAATAATTTGCAAAGAACAACAATTATGATAGCAAAATGAGGTTGCATTGTTGCATGATTTCATTTTTTAGAGAGTGTATAGTTTTTGAGAATCATGGAGTACGTATGTGAAGAATAAGTTGTAGCGGAAAGTTACAAATACAACTCCTCTATATTATACATAGGATTTTGGACAATTTTAATTTACAATCTTATCTAATCCATTTTATTTGATAATTTTTTTTTCTTACAGATTAATATACAAATAAAAGCAAAGTCAATTCAAATAAAAAAAATCTTAAGTGCACCAAAAAAAAAAAAAAAAAAAAAAAAAAAAAAAAAAAATTCTTAAAAAAGAAAAAAAGAAAAACAAATGAAATCAAACTAAATCATACTTCGTATTAGATTAGATTAGATCAAGCGAGTAGATGTCCATATTATACCTTACATATGCAATTAACTCTTCTTAAAGAGATTACAATAAATGAGTACAACAAAAGAAAACAAAAGAAATAATACAGTATTATAATTGTTTTATTATGACATAATCTAATCTAATCCTGATACTACGAATTAACTAAGACATAAATCATAATAATAACAGCAATTATATTATGATTGTGACATATCAATTACAACCACTAAAACACATTACAAATCAACTAAGTTTTGGCATTCTATTATATTCCAGCGCATGGATTATTTATGATTTTATCTAGTAAGTGGAAAACTATATAATATCTCAAATCACTTGATACTTCTACTCCTTATCAACTTGCAATTTTTATACCAAAATTCGATCTTCCAACTATGAGGCCAGGGCCAGCTGACAAGACATTGTCATTTCTTTTCGACTACTTATTAATCCTTTTTAATCAATCAATAGAGTGATTTTCGAGCATAAATGATACTTTATTCGTCTCATTTTATTTGGAACGTGCTTATTTTTCGTGATTTTTACTTTTTAACCATGTTTATGTTGAGTAACAAATATACTATCTCCGTTTCTTATTAGTTGCAACTTTGGGGTATTATTTGTGAGATATAAAATATTACAAAGTTGTAACTAATACGAAACGGGGGTAGTAATTACTTTAGGCTTGTTCTTTTAGCTTAATTTCAGTTCAGTTTAGCTCCAATCAGTTCAGTTCAATTAAGTTTAGTTTAACTCAGTTCAATAAATTCGAACAAGTCCTTTGTATGTATGTTACTTGTACTACATATACGTTATTTCTAACTAATAGTTTCAATTATAAATTTATAAGTGCGTAGTACTTTTTTCAAAAATTAAAAATAAAATTAATAAACTATGCATTGTATATCAATTGTATATTTGTGCACAACACATATGTTGTGTTGTCATTGCATGTATTGATTTATACTTCGTATTATCTAATACGAAGTACATCTTAGTTTCTTTATACCTTTTTTTTTTGGATTTAGATTAGCAATAATAATTAAAATAAACTTATAATCCATATAATATACCATCAAACTTTGAGGATGATTTTGAAATTTTTTATTTTCCATTCTTTTTTATAAACCAAACAATTGAATGTGTGAAAAATGATTATCGTAAAAGATATTTCCCTCGAAATAATTAAATGGAGGCTATGGAGCCTTGTGAATGCATTTTTTTCTTGTTGAAAATTACAAGACCGTTTTCGTATGTCCTAATCATAGCATAATAATTTAATAATCTTTTGACTTAAATTATTGGTAGGGTTATTGTAGTTTTTGAACCGTACATATGTCATTCTCAATTGAATTGAATTTTTTCAATCATCAATACATCATTCCCCTTCAAAGGCCAAACTCTATCTCCATAACCTAACAATTTAAAAGCCTTTAAATCAACCGTACTATTATTTAATTGGCAGAATTAATTTAATTAGGACTAGTACAGTTGTTATTTTATACCATAATTTTAAAATAATTATGATATCACAATCATCAAACTGTCGCACGTATTCTAGCTAAGCTAGAATTTCCAAAGATATGATACTACCAATTAAAAATGAAGTATGCAAGTAATGTAACTTTTGATACATACCAAATTCTATCAAATATATATTTAAAAAATAAAATAAAATAAAATAATAATTCTAGTCATGCATGCAACAACTTTTGATGTGAATATTGCTACGAAACATATAATAATGTGTGTACAATTCTTTTCGCAAAATTATTAATGTAATCTTTATGCATGGCAAGCAAGCCAAACGTGCGTCCCTTAGGATGGTGAAATTAGTTGAACAAAGTCACCATAGTTCATAAATCAAAGACACTTCAAATTTGGTCATAAAGTTTAAAAGAGTAATCCGATTAATTAGTCTTTAATCAATTAGTCATCAATATTCAACATTTTAGCTAGACAAGTACATTAATAAAATGGAAAAGAGGTGATCATTCTCTGTCCAATACCTAAGGGACCAGGAAATTTTTTTCCTTGATGCCTACTCTATTTATACTCGTAATTTTGCTTTCCTTGTTCCTTTTTGAACCATATCATGTGCGATCTCGTTAAATTCGATTTTAAATGTATTTTCTAAATATCGACATGCAAGAAATGTTACTCATACCATATTAAATATATACGTGATCAAACATATGTAGTGGAAACTTTAAAATACATAATTTAAAAATATACTGATATACAAAGCTCTTTTAAAAATTGATCCCATATCATTATTGGGAACGACAAGCTGAGAATTTGATCATTCCAACACCAATCTTTAATCAATTACTTATTGCTATTAAATTTGAGTAGTTTAGGTTTCTGAGTTTCTCCCTCAAAATACACAGTTTAATTAGGTTTTTTCAAAACTCACCTCCTTGTATACCTATTTATTTTTAAAAGGACAAAAAAAAAAAAAAAAAAAAAAAAAAAATCCACAAGTCAAAGTTAAGGGACCAGCAAAGGGTAGGCCAGATCAAAGATGGTCACAAGGCTCAGCATACGGCATACCCTCTCCTTGTAAATGTCGTTAGTTTTGATTATTGTGTACGTGCAACATCGTTCACCACCATTCACCAACTGCATTAAATATCTCAATTATGGAGATATGGGACACAAAGTGTTACTTCATTACTTGTAGGTCTCATTCCATGTAGTGTATATGAAATACTCTGTACTATAATTTTTAGTTTTTGTTATTATAGGGAAAAAAATGATATATATAGCCCTAAGGATATGTTGAAACTCATTGTAGTCTGAATGTCCCACATTGGAGAAAGATGAGAGGTGGTTCCACTTTATAAAGTAGAGGAGTAACTCCTCCTCATTCGGATTTCCCAGACTTATTTCATATTGTCTCGAAATTTAACAGGCTATGTATGAGAAGTTAAAAGAAGAAAGAATTAATTGAATACATACATTAACCACACTGATTTCGCGTGATTTTGTCATACATTCCTAAATTAAGAGTATGTTCTCATTGACTGGACTAAACTGAACTGAACTTATTAGAGCAGAGCTTAACTTAAATGAATATTTTATGAGAGAAGGAATTAGGAGCTGAACTGAACTGAATTTATTAGAGCTGAACTGAACTGAATTTAGTATAGAACTGAACTGAATTTATTAGAACTGAGCTGAACTGAACTGAACTGAAAATAATATGATGAAAACATACCCTAATACCAAATAAGGAAAGATATTCAATGCTTATTTATAGTCCATGTAGCATTATCCAAATGGAAAATTATGGTCCACATAACAAATACAACCCTTTGTCAAGTCGTTCCTAGCTAGCTAGGGCCTAGGGGGGCATATCTAATAGACTAATACTTTTATACTTGGTTCTGCATGTTACGGATCGGAGTATTACATATTTACATTAGATAGTGTGTGAAGGTCTTCATTCAGAAGAAAGTTGCAAATTCATTACTACACGATCACAAGATTCACAACAAAGTATAGCATGTGGATTTACTTAGTATTTTTCCCAAATATTTCATCATTATAACATAATTGTGTTTTGATAGAGAATTTATGTTACTAATTATTCAAAATCTTATGATTTGTATATTATGGGTATGTATGCATGGCTAAAATTGGCACGGTCGCTAGGTTGAATGTAGAAATTGATGCCATTATGTTAACTATAAAGCTAGTTTGTCCATGTAGTTTCATTCTCTAGCTTATGTGTTGCAATAATTATCGATGAGATTTTGACCCAATGGTTAATAGTTTAAGACTAGGCCTTTTAAGATATACCATAGGCCTAAGCTAATTCCGTCATTCCATTATTTGAAATGCTCTTCTGGTTTATTCATTCAATTTGCATAAAAATAAATAATTACAACAACTTATTATTTGGTTGGCTATGGTAAGTTTCATTGCAAGTAGTCAAGCTTCCCATGAAGATTCACTTTGTTTCACTGAAATTTGAGGTGTCAAATTAAAGGACAATGATAACTATTTTTTTTTTTTTAAAAAAAAAGGATAAGCTATAATTAAGATACAAGTAAAACCAATTGTTGCGTAATTAAAAGGGGTTAGAAAATGTAATTAATCCCCCAATAAAGGTAAACTTATTATAGGTCGGTGTCGTGTGATTAAAACTATTGATAATGTCAATTATGACCTCTAAGTTAAAATGCAAAAAGTTTAAAAAATTTAAGGTGTAATTGCTCATTTAAGGTGTAATTGCTCAAAAGTTATGTTAATTTTGCTAAAAATGATGGGGACAGGTGGAAAAATAAAACCCTATTATTGTCCAAAATGTCACCATTATTAAAGCCATTAAGGGTCCATTATCAAGTAAAAAAGATGACCTACCATAAAGTAAGCAATTATCTTCAAAAATAACCATCACAATATATATACTTTAATTTTTATTATAAGATAATGACCAAATCAAAATGAAATTCAATTCAACATATCATACAATTGGGAAGTGTCCTTATTAAACATGGGCACGGGCCGTGCCGGCACGCGGGCGGCACGGGCCCGGCACGACTCCGGCACGGCCCGGCACGGCACGGTCGCCGGCACGGCACGGCACGGCGGCCCATCTGTGGGCCGTGGGCCGTGCCGTGAACAAAATTGTGGGATTTGGCACGGGCACGGCACGTGGCACGCCGGGCGGCACGGTGGCCGGCACGTGGGCCGGCACGCTGGCACGACCCGGCGGCACGGCACGTGGCACGGCCGGGCACGGCACGGCACGGCACGAGCCCGCAAGGCACGGCCCGGCACGGCACGGCCCGTGCCATACCGTTGGAAAACTAGCCGTTTATGGCCGTTTTCCAACAGCTATAAACGGCTAGTTTTCCACCCCTTTTCCCACCCAAATTCCCTATAAATACCTCATATTTTCCTCCAAAATTTTCACAATTCATCAACTTATCTCTTCTCTCTTATTCTCTAATTTTCTTACTCCCAAATTCTCAATTCTCAAATTCCTACAAATCCTACAAATCTACAATCTTGCTCTCTTTTGTGAAAAAAAAAAAATTCCTACTCTCTTATAAATTTTACATTTTTACTATTATTACCTTTATTAGTCTACTACCAAAAAAAAAAATTGTTATATTTACATTCGGGAAATTATAAATTCGGGAAATTATAAATTCGGGAAATTATAAGTTCGGGAAATTATAAATTTGGGAAAGCATTGAAGCGTCATTGTAAGATCTAACTCAACTTTATTTTAATTTGTTATTGTTAGTTGTTAATCTTGTTATTATTATTATTATTATTATTATTATTATTATTATTATTATTATTGTATTCTTGGAAGTTGGAACTACTTAATTATATAAAAACTACTTTCTATTTTAATTGTGGGTTATTTGGATTGTTGAAATCTGTCTAAGGCGGGACTTGGGCTCTGGACAACGTCGCTCCTAACCTCTCCTACCTGGGATCTCATTGATCCAAGTAATCTACTATTATTATAATTATTTTTAAAAATTTAATTTATATAAAAACTACTTACTAATTCTTATTGTTATTGTTATTATTATTATTGTGAATTGTTATTATTATTGCTATTGTTACTTTGTTATTGTTATTGTTATTTGTATTATTATTATTGTTGTTATTGTTACTTTTATTGTTATTATTATTGTTATTGTTATTTGTATTATTATTATTATTATTGTTATTGTTACTTTTATTGTTATTATTATTAATTAATCATGGCATCAAACCCGAACGCTTCCTCCTCCTCTAGAAAAGCCAAGTCAAAACGTAGGGAATCACCAAATCCAAACACTTCAATGCCTATGCCCCCCCCTAACATGCCCTTTCCCTCCCCTAACACGCCCTTTCCAAACACTTCCACCCCTTTCTTTAATCCCCAAATCACGGGAGGGCAAGAACAAATGGATGATATGGCTCCTTGGACCCAATTTCAACAAAGCCAATTTCAACAACATGAATTTCCTTTTCCTCTTCCTTCCCAAGGTAGCCAAACACAAGCCTGCGGGTCGAGTGAACCATCCACCCAAATGCCCAACACCCAAAATCCTAACATATTAGAGTGGTGTACCGAAGAGGATTTTGCTCAAACCAAAAGAAAGAGTGAAGTTTGGTCACATTATCAATTAAGTAAAAATGGACAAAAGGCCAAGTGTCGGACTTGTGGTAAAATTTTCTCGGCCGATACCAAGGGAGGGACGGGACACCTTAATAGACATACAAAAAAATGTGGTGGACCATCTAGTGATCCAACCCAACCCAAAATTTCTCAATTCCATCCACAAGGCTTCATTTACAATTACGAGAGAGATAGGGATGAACTTGGGAGAATGATTGTACATGCGGAACAACCTTTTCTTTTCGCCGAAAATGATGCCTTCAACAATTATGTTAACCGAGCACTACAACCAAAACACAAAAAAATCTCCCGAAAAACCGTTCGATCTGCTGCCATGAAGAGTTATCTAGAGTACAAATTGAAATTAGTAAATGAATTAGCTAATCTTCCTAGTAGAGTTTCTTTAACCGCCGATGCATGGGATGGTGGTTACGGACTCCACTATTTATGTGTTACTTGTCATTGGTTAGATAATGAGTGGATGTTACAAAAACGCATCATTCATTTCAAAATGCTTGAATACCCTCATACCGGTCTTAACATTTCACATCATTTAATGGAAGCCATTGATGCATATAGTCTTAGGGATAAAATCATGTCAATGACTTTCGATAATGCAACTTCTATGACATATAGTGCGAATTTGGTCAAAAACCAATTGACCGATGTTATATTAGATGGAAATGCACTTCATGTTAGATGCATTTGTCATGTTCTTAACTTGTGTGTGAAGGATGGAACACAAGCAATTGGTCCATTTTATCACAAAATAAGGAATGCTATTATGTCTATTAATAGCTCTAACATGAGATATCAAGAATGGAAAGGTTTTTGCAGGCAACAACGGATAAAAACCATAAAAATAGCACCGGATTGTCCAACTAGGTGGAACTCCACCTATGAAATGTTGAGTCGAGCAATCGAGTACAAGGTTCATTTAACACTTTTTTATAATATGAAATTTCCACAAAATGCTTTACTAGAAGATGATTGGGTTAATTGTGAAAAATATATGCAGTTTTTACAATTACTATATGGTATGACACATTGTTTTTCTTCTGTATATAATCCTTGTTCTCATTCTTTTCTTAGTAATGCATGTTTACTTGCACAACTTTTTGCGGAACACCGATCTCAACATGTTTATCGTGGATATCTTCCATCCATGGAGGAAAAATGGCGTAAATATTACACCGATATTCCTATGATTTATATTTTTGCTTCTATTTTAGATCCTAGGCAAAAATATGATGGCACCTTTTTATTAATTGATATTTATTATAGTAACATGAATTTTGAAGATGATGTTGAAGCTTTTAAAACTAAGGTGACAAATGATTTTTTTTCTTTATACTCCACCTATGAAAGTAAATATGGAACCGTGTCTCGATTTGCCCCTTCTCAAACATCCAAAAATGTAAGTAAACGGGCCAAAAGTTTATTTGCACAAGCTGCTAACATGATGTCCAAGTTTTCAGGTACGGAATCATCATCAAGTAAGAGAACACAAAGCGATGTTTCGGAGTTGCAAATGTACTTAAGTTACGACTTCATGAAAGGCATGGACGATGAAGAGAAGTTTGGCCTCGACATCCTCGATTGGTGGAAATCACAAACCGTGAAACATCCAATTTTGTCGGCAATGGCTCGTGATATTTTTGCAATCCAAGTCTCCTCCGTTGCCTCCGAAAGAGCTTTTAGTGCGTCGGGACGAGTTTTAGACGATAGAAGAACAAGACTAAAACCCGAAACACTTGAAATGTGTGTTTGCTTCAAGGATTGGTTGGATGCCGAAACTCGTTCTCAAGATCGTACTTATGCACAAAACGACGACGATGAAGGAACGTCGACTTCTTTTAGTTCTCATACTTCTCAATCAACTCAATTGGCGGATGAACTTGAACCTCTAGAAGACGAAGACGAAGACGAAGGCGAAGGAGAAGACGAAGACGACCAATAATAATTACATGATTACATATTTACATTATACACTATTGTATTCTTTTTGTATTATCGAACTTCGTATTCCGTATAATAAATGAAGTTATTCAATATTCATACACTATTGTACGATTTTTAATTATCATTACTTATTTTGTATTATTGAATTATCGTACATTCGTACCGCGGTACCGGCTACCGTCATATAATAAAATAAGTTATTCTTCAATTTTTTGTGTTTTCGGATTATCGCACTCGTATTTTTTTTTTATTATATGCATTGTTGTTTTTTGCTAAATTAATAAAATTGTTTTTATTTGTTTAAATAAACTTAAACATAATTATTAATTAGATAAATAATTTATATAACCTAAATTAAAATAAAGTTGTTCAAAAAATGAAAACAAAATATATTAACATTAACATTTAACATAAACATAAATTAATCACATATATTAAGTTGTACTAAAAAAAATATATATCGTTTAATTCGTTTTTTTTTTTCATTTATTAAAAAAAAAAAAAAAAAAAAAAAACTGGCACGGTTTGGCCCGCGGCCCGGCACGGCACGGCCCGCAAGGCACGTGGGCCGTGCCGTGCCGTGGGCTGGGGTGTGCCAAATTCAGGCACGGCACGGCACGGCACGGCACGACACGGACGGCCCCCACCCCGGCACGGCCAGGCACGGCCCGCGGCGGCACGGGCACGGCCCGCGCCCGTGCCCATGTTTAGTCCTTATATAACGATAACCAACTTTTTATCATATTTTTTTCCTTTTCTTTTTCCTTTTTTAGGGAGCAAGCAAAATGGCTAAGGGTCAACCAAGAGAGCAATGGGTGTGTGTGTTACATACAGTAGTTAGATGTTGAAATCGTGACGAAATGTCGAGGTCGTCTTTAGGATTCTAGAACCAACCACATTCGATTCTTTTATTGCATACGCGATACGCCATATGGTTGTCAATACCGGAGGCGAATGGCTGAGTAATGTGTGGTGTGGTCATGTTATTCAGCTCGTTTTATTAATGTTATCGAATGCTACTTTCTTTAAAAACATTTTTTCATGACAATGCATGATAAAAAAATGCATGTTAGGAAAATTGTACTTAATTTAATTATTGTGAATTATCATTTACTATATAAAATGTTGATGTGATAGAGTATAAAACATAATTCTAAACCTCAACCATCATTTTAAACTTTTGATTGAGTGTTATCTTAGCTAATGTGACACAAAGGTCACAGATTCAAGTATAAAACATATTGCTTGACCTCTACTATCAATTTAAAAATATCCCATTTGTGTTTGTTCCACTTAGGGCCTATTCACATTTACTGAACTGAACTGATTGGAGCTTAAATGAATATTTTATGAGAGGGAAATTAGGAGCTGAACTGAACTGAACTGATTGTAGCTGAACTGAACTGAACTAATTGGAGCTGAACTGAATTGAATTGAAATTAAGTAAATGTGAACAGACCCTTAATTTGATTGGTTATCATAATTACAAGAATTCACTTTAAGAATTTAATAGATAGACAAAAAAAATATTATGCCAACCAATTAAAATTAAGTGAAATGCAAATGGGACATGAAAAGTGGGATTGAGGATTTAAACCTGACTACCTTTAATCAATTAACTTGATGTTTGTTCGGTTCTCTCCATCCCCCATTATATTCCCACATTTTTTATGGGGAGCATATTATGGAATTAAGAGAATTTGGGTTTTTCTGTATAATTATTTTGAGCAATATTCTACCTTTAATTAGCTTTTATTTTACGGGGATAGCTTATGCTTCTAAGATATGTTGAAGAAAAGTGGCTATTTAAGTAGTTGCATATAGCTTGATATTACTTATTATTCCGTACTTCATAGCTAGCTATTAGATAGATGTTACTATATATGTTAGTTATAGCTCGTATTATTGTACCCACTTGTTCAAGAAAAGAAAATTCAACTTTATATAGTTTTCACCTTTATAGTTTTTGTTTTGTCGAAAGAAAATTTAAAAAGCTACTTCTTATATAGTAGAGTATGTACTTTTAAAAAATAGTGTAATATGACCTTATACTTCGTATGAAACTATACCATTCAAATTAGGTTGCCCTTGTGTAATACTAAATGAAATTTAGGGTAAATTTGAACATTAAGTTATTATGTATGTATGGTTACAATGATCATTTTAAGTGCTAGTAACCTTAACCTATCTAGTCAACGGTTGCTTAATTTTTGAACTAGTTTTATATTACTTGTTTTTTTTTTTTTTTTTTTTTTTTTTTTTTTTTTTTTTTTTTTTTTTTTTTTATTTCTCAAAAACATAAACTCCTAAATTGTTTAATTATTTGAGTAAATAATAGATTTATGTTTATAATACAACAAACTGTGATTATTTGCTAATGCTATTATGTTAGAAATAGGGGTGTGATAAAAATAAAATTTAAGCTAATAATTAGGATCATATATATTCAATATTCAATCCAAAATTCCCGATATTATCTGAACCTTATTGGATCGATTACGGCCTTACGATTATTATATTTATAATAAGTTACATAAGAATTATTGAAGTATTGTGCATTGAATAATCAATCCAAAAACAGTACGGAGTACTAATTTGGATATTCAACCAATGCACAACCCCTAGTCTAAAGTACAAACCCTAAGAAACGAGTCAAATATCAATGAGATGGGGATTGTTCCACTAATCACGTTTCTTAATTATATCTAGACATCAAAATTACTGTTAAAACTACCAACAACAACTATTAGCAAATAATACTGTAGTAAGGAAAAATATCGTGACAAATTTCTCTTCTTAGATTTGTGTTTGATAATAAAATTAAATGGTCCTACCAAAGAAAAATACAAAAGGTTGCCCAGCTAACCCTTCATATCTTACATCACTTATCAAACAAATTTAAAACCTTTTCTTCCAGACATTTCTTCCAATTATTAATTATTGAAAGTGATGTTTTGGGGGTGCTTAGCTTCTTAATCACTTATTTATTTTCTTAGTTATTTTTCTAATTAACTCCTGTTATTGTTTACTTGTTATGGGCCATTTTGATACTAAATTGATGATTATTCTGACTATTGAGATAAATGAATGGCTAATTAACTTGAGCACCATATCTTAATCCAATTTGATTTCTCACTATTTATATTAATGAAGTGTTAATTAAGGCCCTGTTCTCTTCACCTTAAAAGAATAATATTAAGTAAAAATAAGTTCAGTTCAGTAAAAATAAGTTCAGTTCAATAAAATTAATTTCACTTCAGTAAAAATAATTTCAATTCAGTAAAAATAAGTTCAGATCAGTAAAATTCAGTTTTCTTAAAGAATAATTATAATAGAAAATCAGTAAAAAATAATTTAAGTTCAGTAAAAAAATAATTTCAGTTCAGTAAAAATAAGTTCAGTTCAGTAAAAATAAGTTCAGTTCAGCAAAATTAAGGTGAATCAAACAGGGCCTAATTAAGAGGGGAACCGGAGGGCAGAGGAAATGAAATATAAAATATGTACTACGGGAGTATAATTATAATTCATGTAATTTCACGGGTTTATTATATTGTCTATATACAATATATAAATTAAAAGTGGGGATATAAATGAAATTATATACTTATATATATAAATCATGTACATTTAATGGATTTTTTTAATGGAGTAAGGGCCCGTTTACTTTAGCTCCAATCAGTTCAGTTCAATTTAGCTCCTAATTTCCTTCTCACGTAAAATATTCATTTCAACTCTATTCAGTTCAGTGAACTCCAATCAATTTAGTTCAGTTCAGCTCAATTCAGTAAATGTGAACAGGCCCTAAAAGTTTTAATTGATGAAGTTCTTTTAATTTAGAAATTGAGTGGTGAGGTATTAATTAGTATTACTGTAAACATGAATTATTTTTGAAAGAAATTATAGATGTAATTCATGTAAAATTTTAAAATAATTAATTCAAGAAAACAGATCATGATTAATATAACAAAGGATAGAATATGGATTAAAAATAATTTAGATAAATTCTTTTTCATTATCAGTTACTTGTATACTCCAAACAATATATAAATTAAAATAACAAATGGAGGATTATATATAAATTGAATTCCTAACTCCTTATATTATACAATATATTAGTCAATATATAAATTTACCTAGCTCCTCATTTTCTTATTGAAGCATGTTTTCTTATAACGAATGACGTACAATTTTTTTATATGGAGTATGTTTAATACGAAGTAATTTTCAATTAAATTAGGGTCTGTTCTCATACGTTTATTTTCAGTTCAGTTCAGCTCCTAATTTTTTGCTCTTATAAAATATTCATTTTAGTTCAGTTCAGTTCAGTTCAGTTCAGCTCAACTCAGTTCAGTTCAGTTCAGTTCAGCTGAGTTCAGTCTATAAGAACAGACTCTTAATCTAATGGTGTTTTTATATATTTTTCTTGGCGCATAAGTAGTTTTATTTAATGCGTAAAAAAGACAAGTTATACAATCAAATACAAGAAACCACGAACATCATATTAATTGCTCCGTGACAAGTAATTTGACGGCAAAAATTCTTGGAGTAAAAACGAAAAATGGACGACTCTATAACTAACAAAACTTGCACTGGTTCAATTACATGGACTCGACGACTCTTGTAGAACTACAACACTTTAATTATCGTTCACTCTTACAATCTTACATGCATTTTTCTTACCACACATTCTTCAATTAAATCACAACCACCAACTATTTTATCTTTCTAGTTTATATACTCTGGTTTTGTATTCTTTTGGTTGGTGTGAATTATGATACTAAGGGTCTGTTCACATTTACTGAACTGAGCTGAATTGAATTGAACAGATCTGATTGGAGCTTAACTGAACTAAACTGAGTTGAAATGAATATTTTATGAGAGAGGAAAATTAAGAGCTAAATTGAACTGAACTGAACTGGGCTAAAATGAATATTTTATGAGAGAGGAAAATTAAGAGCTAAATTGAACTGAACTGATTGGAGTTGAACTGAACTGACCTGATTGGAGCTGAACCGAACTGAACTGATTAGAGCTGAACTGAACTGAACTGAAATTAAGTAAATGTGAACAGGCATTAAGATTGAAACCTAAACATAAAGATTTAGAAGGTAATAAACGTCTGCCCTACATTTTGAACTAAACGTATACATTTTTTTTATCTGTTTTTAACTAGCTATCTGAACTTATCATAAATAATTATCTAACTTGATAGAGTATAAAACATATTCCTGGGCCTCATGGTATTGGAGCCAGCGTGACATATAGGTCACGGGTTCGAATCTCATCCACCCCCCACTTTCAAGTGGAATATTAAGCGCTGGGTATGAGAAGAGCCCATGCTGCATCCACACTTCTAGCCCAAACGGGCTCTCGTGTGAGGGGGTGTGATAGAGTATAAAACATATTCCTGGGCCTCAACTATCAGCTTAAGCTTTTGGTTGAGTTGGTCCACTAACATAACTGCTTCTTGTTGGTGATTGTATTTTATTTTACAAATTTTTGTATGTGGTTGTGGTTACGTGTAGGATATTACTTGTAGGTGTTACCTATATTTTGGGGTTATTTGTAGGGTGTTACTGGTTTTGGTCAGGGTATTAATTGCTTGTATTTTGGAGTTACTTGTAGGATGTTACTGGTTTTGGTCAGGATTTACTTGTAGGGTGTTACAGGCTTGGTATGGGGTTACTTGTAGGGGTTACTCAGAATACAAGTAACACCTACAAGTAATCCATACAAGTAACCCAAAAATACAAGTAACACCTACAAAGTAACCCCTGACAAAACCATTAACACCCTACAAGTAACCTTTGCCGCTGTCGTACTGGAAAACCTCTGTTTTTGTTTTCAGTTTTTAAGTTACACAAAACCAAAGACATGAAACTTGAAAAAGTTGGTTCCACTTTTTTATTGTTAGTTTTCAAAATTATTATAATTTTAATAAGTTTGACCAATTTATTTATTTATATATATCATATAAATCATATGGTTTTGAAAACCAAAAATAGAAACCTACATTGATGCCAAACGGACCTGTAGCTTCGTTTTATTCTCAACCAAGAAAAAAAAAATGATGACATGGACCATACATAGAGAATTTTGATAAGGTAACATAATATTGAATTTTTTAAATTTTTTAGCAAATTCCACTTAAAATCGCTCATAGTCATGTCATTGGTAATCAAAACTCATTTTCTTTTGAGGAGATAAGCTCTCATTGAATATGCATTGAGACTTAATTTTAAGCTAACCAACACTCCAATAATTTCACTAAAATGGAAATGTAATTGAGAGCTAAGAACCAAGGGAATAACATTTATTATTTTTCGTATTATTTGTCCCAAAGTCTAACAAGAAATCACCCTTGTAATAACTATCCTACCAAATATGGCAGCAATAATTAACCTAATTATTTACTCATCCTTGTAAACATGGTTGTTACTTGTTGGGAGCAATGAAAAAAATTTCCCCTACTACAAAAGTGAAATTACATATACTCTATTTGAAGCATTAATTTCTTTTGACTTATAAAAAACGAGATATGATCTCATGTCATGCAATTGTCATAGGTACTATCCGTTATGTGTATGACCCCATTTCTCGAGAATGGAATCTCGTAAATGTTTAGCTATTTAAACCCAAAAATCCCACAAGTGAACAGTTGCACATAAGGCATAAGAATCACATACTATACTAGAGAGCAAGGAAAAAGTTCATAAAAACAAAGAGATCTCAACATCAATATATTGTTCTGTTTCAAGGGTGAATGAAATGAATAAAATAGAGATATAAATTTAGATGCAATTCCTCCGCATCCGCTGATAAATTATTAATACACTTCCACACCTCTTTTGCCACCACTTCACTCTCTGTAACCAGGTGGTATAATTCTCTCCTTGAATTGATCCTTCTTCTAATCATACCCGCAAAACTTGTATACAACGCGTGTATATTCCGTAATTGAATTTATTTTTCTAAATTCTCTTCACTCGGTCCTACAATATACTACAGTCACATCTTTACCAAGGTAATTACTGAAAACTTTTTTTTTAATTATTATCATTGTAATAATTTTGAGTTTCTTGTATCTTTTTTTTTTTTTTTTTTTATTTGAATTGGAATGTGCTAATAAGGAGAAGACCCTAACGAACTAAATTCGATTACAATTTGAAAGTGAAGGGGAAGGGTAAGGACTCCTCATCTTTAAAGTGTTTTCAGTGGGGATAGAACACTCAGTTCCTAAACTTCAAGATTGAAATGTGCTTTTTTTTTTTTTTTTTTTTTTTCGAATTAGACCTAAAATAATAAAACCACATATACAGATTCAAATTTATTCCATACTTTCTTTGTTATTTTAGTTGACATGTAGTTTATTTAAATTTATCTATGCACAAATTTATTATTATCTTTATTTATAAATTTGCAAAAATTATAAAAAGCTAAAAGCTTCAATTACTCCCTAATACATACAAGTAGAAACGAAGTTAATAGACCCCACATTATTATATTTTTATCAACTCTAAAAATAAAAAAAGAACTCGGTCAAAATATAGTACTCCATAGGTGAATAATGTCATATTCAATTTGTCAAGGACGGAGTAAAAATTAACAACTGAAGTACTTACAAATTATTGTTTTATTGAACAAAATGTTGTAAAATTATTCTCCATCAAAACAAATTTAACAAAATTATATTTTTTTTCTTTTTTTGACACAAAGATTATATATTTTTTTTCAAATACAACAATCGCAATTAAATAGTCAAATAATACTACTCTAAACAGTATGCATAGTACTCCTTTAAAAAAAAATTACTGTAGTAAAATAATTACTTAATTGTCTTTCAAAAAAAAAAATAATTACTTAATTAGTGTTGAAATTCAATTATTATGATTATTTTTTTTTAAAAAAAAAACAAGGAAGAAGGGGGTCACCAAATCATGATATAAATAAATTTTTAAAAATCCCATTTCTCTTTAATTCTTGTCTTTGTCTTTCTCAATTCTCACTCCTCATTCCTCACGCAAAATATTCTTAAAATCTGCCCCCCATTTTTATAAACTCTCTGATTCCAACTTCTCTTTCTCTCTCTTAATCAACCACTCTCTGTCTCTCTTAAAAGTGTCTTAAAGTTTCTGCCTTTGTTTGTTCAACTGCTTTAGGAACTTACAGTCTCATACACCATTCCCATTAAACTAAAATATACTCTGTTTTTATCTTTATTTTTATTTTTTCTAATTAACTTTGATTGGGAACTGTATTTGCAAAAGTGGGGTACTTGATTGAATCCCTTGAATTATCAACAAAAATGATATTGTGCTTTTATTGAAGGAGTTTATGATGGATCCAGAAAGTGGGCTTTCTCAAATTCAAGAAGTAAAGGTGAGTTCTTTTGCATGTTTTCAATAAAATAAAATTATCCAAAACCTATTAGACTCCGACTAATCTCAAATCGAGCCGTGCCACTAGGCATGGCCCGATTGGTTCCGTAATGCTAATGGGTGTCTGTAATGATGCAGAAGAAGGAATCATGGAGACAAGTTCTGATCTTGGCCTATCAAAGTTTAGGAGTTGTGTATGGAGATTTGAGCACATCCCCACTTTATGTTTACAAGAGTGCATTTGCAGAAGATATTCAACATTCTGAAACAAATGAAGAGATTTTTGGGGTTTTGAGCTTTGTTTTTTGGACATTAACAATTGTTCCATTACTCAAATATGTGTTCATTGTTCTTAGAGCTGATGATAATGGTGAAGGAGGGACATTTGCTTTGTATACCCTACTTTGTCGACATGCTCGAGTTAATTCACTCCCTAATTGCCAATTAGCAGATGAAGATTTGTCTGAGTATAAAAAAGATGGGGTTGTTATTCCTTCTGAATCAACTATTGGGTCAAGGCTTAAATCAATTTTGGAAAAGTATAGAGTTTTGCAGAAATTGTTGCTTGTTTTAGCTTTGATTGGAACTTGTATGGTGATTGGAGATGGTGTCTTAACCCCAGCAATTTCTGGTAATTTTTCATTTAATATGGGTTCAATGAATTAGGGCAATGATGTAGTCGGGATTTGATTTCACGTCTTGGGTACCACCCCCAGTCGGGTTTGTTATTGGGGGTGTGTTGTTTATTTTTATTGAATGATTGATTGATTTTTTTGGGTGTGTGATTGGAATTTGCAGTTTTTTCAGCAGTTTCTGGGTTGGAGCTTTCAATGTCACATGAGCATCACAAATGTAAGGATCCTTGTTTTTTTTTTTTAAATCTTGTTTTACTGTTGTGCATGAATTAGGAACTAGTTAGTAATACTATAATTAGGTAGAGATTTAGATTAAACAGTTTTGATTATGACCTATGGTTTAAATTATAGTATGATTTAAATTTATAAAATCATTTTGTTTGATGCCTTAGAATAATGGACTGTCATATCATTTCTAAATATAAAGTTAGGTTTTATTAACTGTGATTCCTTGGTTTTGTTCTTCTTCTAGTATAGTCTAATTTGAAACTGTGTTATCTTTTCTAAACATGACAAAATTTCCTAATTCCATTACTTTCTTTTAGTGTTAAGCTTTTGTATAGCTAGTGGATTAGGTTCCATATATTTTTTATGTGATTGTGATTTTGCATCAATTTGTCTGTAATTTTAATTATTCGAAAGGATATATTGAAAGAATATTAACATATCTACTATAGTTTTTTATTTGGTAGTGTCAACTTTTCACCCATAACATATTAACATATAACCAAGTGGTTGAGACAAATATTGTTCTGTGAAGCAAGTCATGTAATTATTCATTATAATTTAGAAGCTACTCCGTACCCTTTGTTTCTTGTTATTTGGCTGCATCTCTAAGATTTTTTTTATCAAGACCCCGTAATTTTTACATTATATATTGAATTGATCAGCCATTACATTCGCTATGAAACTTGATGAGCTAATTTGGGATATATTTTAATTTTAGTTTATCAATTGGGTTGTCTATAAACATGTCATTGACTAGTATGACCACCGACCACTGACCCTCGAATAAAGCAGCAGCCGCTTTGTATATAAGTAAGAAGGGAGAATGTTTCCAGGATGGTGCTTGAAAAGTTTATATACCAAATTGGATGCACGGGCTTGTTTTTATTCTAATCTTTAAAATGAGATAGTTGGAAAAAGATGCATCTTTTAATCTTTTATGAAGCGGCTAATCTTTGACTGTCTAGGATATGTGTCTACCAAAGTAACTTTTGGAAGTAGGTGATGCTGTATCTTTCTACCAAAATTTTAACCTTTTAACACAAGGCACAAAAATTAGCAATGAGATGACCATATATTTTATCATTGATGCCTTCCAATAGCATGTTCGGATTTCGGACGATGTTTCATGATGCGATCAAGAAGGCTTGTGCTTTAGCATCCGCCTATTGTTGAATTATTGTTATTAGACTTTTTTGAACTAATATAATAATAATTTAGATACAGTTAGGACTTTCATCACTCTGCAGTCTGTAGAATACTAATTCAATTTTATGCTTATACTTAGCTGTAGTGACTTAACATGTTATTATATATTCTGTCTGGGAATCATTTCGATCTTGATACCATTATATGCTGAAGCTCTTGCTCGGGCTAAAACTATCACCTTCCAGGAAACATTAGGAAGCATGGTTTCATTTGTATCTTTCCACTTTTAAAGGCAAAGGATAATAATGTTTTATAAAATCTTATGAAAGAGTAGCTTAGTGCATTTATGCTGTCCCCCACTTTGGGACAACAAAAAATCGATGTTAAATCGCATTTCAGTAATATCTTATCAACTTTCTCATATACTTTGAATAGGCGAAATTCACATGGGTTTTTGAGGGCTGATATGTTTGGTTTTTACCTCTCGCTATTGTTTTTTATCTGCATTTATTTGATCTTCGCCCCTAACAGCTTTGTATCCCTTTGTAAGACAGATGTTGAAGTCCCAGTTGCATGCATTATACTTATTGGCTTGTTCGCCCTCCAGCATTTTGGGACCCACCGAGTAGGATTCTTGTTTGCGCCTATAGTCGTGACATGGCTTTTCTGCATCAGTGCCATCGGTTTATATAATATTATACACTGGAACCCACATGTTTATCAAGCACTCTCTCCCTATTATATGTACAAATTTCTGAAGAAAACGCAAACCGGTGGTTGGATGTCTTTGGGTGGAATTTTGTTGTGTATAACAGGTAAAAAATCTTAGTATTTCAATAAAATCGTTTGTGATAGCCCTTTATCTCTTTTGCAGTGTTAAGCTCACAATTTGAAATTTTACAAGTACAGGTTCAGAGGCTATGTTTGCTGATCTCGGACACTTTTCACAATCATCAATCAAGGTACATTTAACTTTAAATACACATCTTAGTACGCAGTATAATTTTTAACAAATGGAGTGATGGGCCATTTTCGTCAGTCATTCTGGATTCAGTTGCTAGATATTCCAATTGCTATACAATGCTTTCTTTAGTATGACATGCAAGTAGTGACTTTGATTTTCATCTTACTTTGACAATTTTTCGAAAGCTTACTCTTTCGGAAGTCCAAATGCACGGTATCCAAATCATCTATGTGGAATTTGATGTTGTAATTTGGTATTAAATTCTCAAAACCACAGTGATCACTCCACCAAGGCTGTATTACAAACTATATAGACACTTCTTTTGACTGCTTTTAAAGACTAATTAAAAGCACTATCCATTTTACTGTCTTTAAGCCTTATGTTAGAGGCTGCAATTGGTCTAAAAGTGATTTTTCTGTGCAGATTGCCTTTACCTTTTTGGTGTATCCGTCGTTGATTCTTGCTTATATGGGACAAGCTGCCTATCTATCAAAACACCATGTGATGGCCACGAGTTACCAAATTGGATTCTACGTTTCTGTGCCAGGTAGCCATTTTACACTGATTTATTGGAGTATTTCTTGAGATCTTATCAGTTCGTATGGTTAAAATTTGGAGTTGAAATCGTATGTGGCAGAAAAACTAAGATGGCCAGTGCTTGGAATAGCCATTCTAGCTGCTGTAGTTGGCAGCCAAGCCATAATTACTGGAACCTTCTCCATTATTAAGCAATGTCAGGCCCTTGGATGCTTCCCGCGAGTTAAAATTGTGCACACATCTTCCAAGATTCATGGACAAATATACATCCCGGAGATTAATTGGACATTGATGATATTATGCTTGGCCGTCACTATTGGTTTTAGAGACACAAAGCGTATGGGCAATGCATCAGGTATGTTTTTCAGGTTTTCATATCTCAAAATCAAGCGAATTGAATGTTTTTTTCCCTCCCCTTGTGTCGTGGGATTGGAGGTTAAATGTGATTTTGTTTCATGTCTAAACAGGTTTGGCTGTCATTACAGTAATGCTTGTGACAACGTGCCTAATGTCACTCGTCATTGTCATTTGTTGGCGCAAAAGTGTCTTCGTAGCACTTGCTTTTGTATTCTTCTTTGGCGCCTTTGAAGCATTATACTTCTCTGCATCCCTGATCAAGTTTCTTGAAGGAGCTTGGGTCCCTGTTGCCCTTTCGTTAATTTTCATGGCTATAATGTACATTTGGCACTATGGCACTCTCAAGAAGTACGAGTTTGATGTCCAAAACAAGGTGTCCATCAATTGGCTGCTTAGCTTGGGGCCGAGCTTGGGTATTGTACGAGTCCGTGGTATGGGTTTGATCCACACTGAGCTTGTATCTGGTATCCCAGCAATATTCTCTCACTTCGTTACCAATCTTCCTGCTTTCCATCAAGTCCTAGTCTTCCTATGTGTTAAATCAGTGCCTGTTCCACATGTAAAGCCTGAAGAACGATTCCTTGTCGGTCACATTGGGCCAAAAGAATATCGGCTGTATAGATGTATTGTGAGATATGGGTACCGCGATTTTCACAAGGATGACTTTGAGTTTGAGAATGATCTCGTGTGTAGCGTAGCAGAGTTCATAAGGGGCGAAGGTAATAAGATGAATGGGTTGAAGGATGAGTCAGATAAGGATAGCGATGAGAAGATGACCGTTGTTGGAAGTCCCTCAACTCATGTGGATGGGATAAGGATGCGTGAAGACATGGATGAAGATAACGAAGACTTGCCAGGAACTTCCGAGCTGAAAGAGATACGATCTCCATTGACCACCCCAACCCCAAAGAAAAGGGTTAGATTTTTGTTACCCGAAACACCTAAGATGGAAGATAAGTCTAGGGAAGAACTTCAAGATCTAATGGAAGCCAGAGAGGCGGGAATAGCATACATATTGGGGCATGCTCATGTAAGAGCAAAGGCAGGTTCGAGTTGGGTTAAGAAGCTTGTGATTAATGTAGGTTATGATTTCTTGAGAAGAAATTGTCGCGCGCCTTCTTATCCGCTCAGCGTTCCTCATGCATCAACGTTAGAGGTAGGAATGATCTGCCATATTTAGTTAAAATGTTATCTGATGCAATGAGATTTTGCGTATACTTTGTAAATGATGTAATTTTGCTTTGTATATGGAATTGTCACCTTGTTTTGCATAAATTGAAAGGCGACGATAGGAACACTAGCAGATAAGCTGTCCATAAAAACTTCATACCTGCATAAGGCATTTGTTATTTTTTGCGGCAGCAATGTGCAACAACTGAAGATCATAATTTTAGCTCCTTGACAAAATGGTTCCCTTCTTCCTTGGCTTCTGACGAGCCTATCCCTCCACCTTTGTGTTTTCACGTCTACCCCAATCGCTTTGACATCATAATCGCGCTACAACCATGTCGTGATCGAGGGAGTACTCTTAGGAGTTGTTCTTTTCACCCTAAATAAGGAGATCTGGTCTAATTTTATTAAGATCTGATCTGGTCTAATTTGAAATATCCTCTGGTCTGATCATATCTAATTCAATAATTTGACTAAACTTTGACTGCATTTAATACTGATTTATAAAGAAAAACATTATCAAAATGAATCTTGTTAGTTTTATTTCATTATGAATTTTTCAAATATGTAATTTTCATAATTTTTTTAATTACGCAATTCACGATATTATGCCATAAGTAAATGATGATTAAAAGTTCTGATCTGATTTAATTTGAATGCAGCTGGTCTGGTCTGATCTGATCTGATCTGATATGATCAATCTAAATTTAAAGAATAAGTAATAAGTATTTGAAACAAGTTGAAGAAAACAAGTCCTAATTTATAAAATACGTACGGAGTAGTATTTATACTTAGTATTTCATATTCATATAATTACGACTTAATATTTTGTCTAATATGCTTTAAATGTATTTTTTTAAGTCAAAGAAACTATTTTGTATTCATTGTTGATTATTTATGTTGAAGGGTAAAGGTTACATCGTTGGCCCTATGAATTCCCCATCTCATAGAATACAATTGATATTTGATACACGACCTGCCCGTGATGCTCAAAAGACCAACGAAAATGCAATCTATTTAATAAATTAGAGCATGCATGTTCTTTGTCAGTTTTCTATAATAACAGGTACTAACGTATGGCATATTCATTTATAGTCCAAAATCAATCATGTTCACTTTTTTGGAATAAGCATATTCTTTTTGCAAATGACGATATTCATTTAGAGCACCATATGCATGATATCTAGTATGATAGAGTTAATCATGCTCATTTATATTTTTATTTGCATTAGTATTAACAATGACATTCATTTAGAGCACCATATGCACAATAATAGTGTATTTTGTACGAGTATATCATGATTATATTTTGGTATAAGCGTATTTTTTTATATGACCGAGTGACCGTATTATTCATTTAGTACACCATGTACAATAATAATACTCGGTACAAGATACTACATACTCCGTAGTATGATATGGATTTTTTATTTTTATTTTTATTTTTTTTTGTGGTGGTGGACAATAAGAAGATCTGATTCTAAAACAGGCCCAATGAGAAGGAGCTACATAATGCTGATCTGGGCTCAAAAGTTCTCTATTATTGTATAGCTTTGGGCCGTATATCGTTCCTATTTACAGCAAATTGATTAAATTGAATATCCATTTTTGAAGCTGCATAGCTTGTATAAATTGTCCTTCCCTATTTTCTAAATATTAAATATTTTACGCTTGTCAATGCACACATTACGTTAATATCTTTCATTATCATTTGGTAAAATTAATACTTTGAAATGTACATACTAAGAGAAATTTGACAAGGTCATACACTATTGATTGTACATTTTCATACGTATTGATCATACACATGGTCACATCCTATTCAATTTGTGTTGGATGGAAATTAGATGAACATAATTCGAATTTGAAATTGCCCAGCTCATCTTATCCAGGTTGATTTGAGTCAAGTTGTTATTGAATTAGATCAAGTTGACTTTTTGTAGCTTGTAAGCTCTTTCGATTCATTTAATGGCACCAAGCTAAGTGTATAGATATAACTATCAAAGTTAATTATTACTCAACATAAAATCTTATTTGCAACGATTAGACATTTTTTCCTCTATATTTTATGTCAATTCACTGCAAATAATATGAAACATAGGTAGTATAAGTTTAATTGCTTTTAATAATTTAGAAATTTCAACTTTATTGAGTCATTTAACCAGCATTGCTCATTGTCAGTTTTTGTTCAACATCATATCATGATTTCTATGTCTCATATATATTGTATGCACACTGCTACATCTTTTATCTATTACAACCCCTAAATCCGTTGTATTAGGCTTCTTTTTAATTATTCCTAACCACTTTTTTTCTCTATATCTCTCTCTACACCTCACATGTACTTAAATACTTCCATAAACTTTCTTTTCGTAAAAAAAAAAAACCCAAATAGTTCTTTAATAAAGAGACAAAGAAAGTACTCCGTAAATTATAATATACATGCCTTTAAAATCAAGAAAATTGAAATGTCTAAGTGTTGTTGGTAATACATAGAGAACATTCTACACAATAGTGTGGGACCCAAACACTTTGTAGTTTGGATGTGGATAAAGATGAGCACATTATTTTCCCAAGTTCATCTCTCTCTCTATATATATATATATACTACGTATATATAATAATTTTTTTTTTAAAAAAAAAAAAACCCTTAATAGAGTATATAAATTGATCCTAGATTTCAACCATTAATTTAACCTTGTAGTTGAGTTAGTCCACCAACATGGTATCAGAGCCAGCGTGATACAAAAGTCACATGTTTGAATCTCATCCACCCCTCTTTTTAAAGTGAAATATTAAGCGCATGGTATGAGGTGGCTCATGCTTCATCCACACTTCAAGCTCAATAGAACTCTCATGTAAAGAGGCATGATAGAGTATATAAATCAATCATGGATTTCAACCATTAGCGTAAGATTTGGGTTGAGTTGGTCCAAAAAAAACTCACTTCATTTTTTATTAATTTCATTTTATCGTCACCAAGTTTTGTGTGATTGATTTGAATTTGCTAATATTCTACAGAGTATTAAGTAGAATTTGTTGGAGGGCTTTAAAAAAAAATTGTCATATAAACGTAAGGAATGTAAGATGATAAAATGGGGTATGAGTGAGGATGATGTAACAAAAGTTATACATAAGTACTATGGAGTGCATCTCGGACTCTCGGTACATAACTGTTATGCTTTTAAAAAAGCATATAGAAAAGCAAAAATGTAAATTTGGAAAGCTTTAGGAAAAAAAAAATGACTCTATAGTGCCATAGTGGTGCATTATTATGTACTACTATTCACATTAAAGCATAAGTTGACTTAATAGTACTTTATGTGTACTATTATGCATGTAGTTGTACTTTTTATCATTTTATAGGTTGAATATTTTCCCCCAAAATATTTATTACCTATCATCTATTATGCATATATTATAGTGGTACATTTTTTCCATCATATATGTTTACTAATAAATAGCAGTTATGCGCTAAGGGTTAATCAGTAGTTCAAACTCCATAATAAATTACAAAGTGAAGTATATCCATTTTCAAAAGTGTTGCAGACTTGCAGTCAAATAAATAAATAAATTGGTTGAAAAATACAAGTACTGCGTATATAATTTGCCCTCAGCATTATTTTGGTGTGGCTAGCTATACCGTCGGCAAATTGACACACACTGACACACCAAATATTGACTAAGTAACCCCTAACTGACTGAGTAACCCCACACCAAATAACTTCTAACCGACCGAGTAATTTGGCCACATCGTGTGGCCAGCCACACTAAAAAATTAAAAACATTGTGTTTTTTATATGGCTGGTCACGCTATGTGACCGGTTGACACACACCAAAACACTAATCAAATAACCTTTGATCGACTGAGTAATCCCTAACTGAATTACCCCCAAACAAATAACCCCTCGCCAGGCCAATCGAGTAATCCCCAACTAAGTCATCCCTAACCGAGTAACATTTAACCAAGTAATTCCGGCCACACAGTATGGCCAACGACATACTACCTCCGTTTTTTTTAGTTGACACCTTTATAGTTTATATTATCACTCTTGCCAAAGTATATATGTTGTAGCGTTTAATATCTCTAATTATCAACTTTGTATAATTATAAAAGTGGATATTTATAATATATATATATATATATATATATATATATATATATATATATATATATATATATATATATATATATATATATATATATATATATATATATATATATATATATATATATATATCGAGATGATTCAAACAAGATCTCATATGGCTATATTTTATCGTATCTATAATTACAAAGCGAGTCAAAATGTAATGTGTAAATAGTGTAAAAGTAAAATGATGTCAATAAAAAAACGGAGGTATACGTAGTACAAACTACTTAGGACCTGTTCAGTTCAGCTTAATTTCAGTTCAGTTTAACTCCAATTAGTTTAGTTCAGTTCAGCTCCAATAAGTTTAGTTCAGTTCAGCTCCTAATTTCTTTCTCTCATAAAATATTCATTTCAATTCAGTTTATTTCAATATATGTGACCAGGCTCGTAGTATGAATTTTTTATTTTTTAGTAAAGATGTTAAAAATGACCCAAAAAAAAAAAAAAAAAAAAAGGCACTTGTCCACGTGGTGTGCAGTCCCCACCTTGGACATCGCCTTCCGATTAATGCGGCGAATGGATAAGTTTGCTTTCTATCTTCTCTCGAGCCTCCTGTACCAAAAGTTTTTGTATGCCCCAGGTGTACAATAATATTATTATACATCCAAATCTCACACGTGCCACAAGGCCCATAAGCAATCAAGTCATTCATGAAAAGTTGAAAACAACAACAAGAAGTCAACAATCACAGTCCCCAATATTTTTCTCTCATGTTTGTTCAACCAAACAAAAGAATATTGCAACCAAATTCAACCTCAAACCACAAAAAGATAGTTGTATCTGTATAGAATTTCAATTCCACTAATCTTAATTTTCAGCGTGCAATTGATTGACCTGTTGATGATCAAATTACGAACCCTAAATTACTCAAATTGCAATACTTGCTTTCAAATTTATTGATTAACAATTCCAGTTGATTTTTCCGGTCATATTTCCGAACCTTCAATTCAAATCATGGCATGAAATTAAAATATTTAACTCTCAAATCATAATTGAAGCTACACGATGGAAACAACTACAGCTAGTATTTGGTAATGTCAGAATAATCTAGTATCCTGTTGTTATTGTATTTGTTTTCATTTTATCGCAATTCTCGCTAATATTTATGGTGATGCTTTTGATTATTTTGTGGTGTTATCTTTCACTTATAGCTTCAATGTCATTCTAATACTGGTGTATCACAATTTATCACAATTTATATTATCAAGGTACTATGCAATTTTATTGATACTGAGTATATTCATAGCTTTCTGTAAAATTGTTGTTGGTGCTTAATGCTTATGTATTATCAAGGTACTATGCAATTTTATTGAATATAAGAGTATATTTATAGCCCTCTGTAAATATGTCATTTGTTAATTGGAAGAGAAAATCATTATATACAAAAAAACAATTTTTTATTATGTTGTTTACAAGCCTATTAGTTCAATTGGTCGAGCACTCTATGCTTCTACATACGCATAGAAGATGTAGGTTCGAGTCCTACGTAGGCTATTTGTTGTACCATAGTATTAACTTAAGAAATAGTGATTCTAACTAGAGACAAAAGTGACCCTAACTAAGGACAAAAGTGATCCTAATTGAGGACAAAAGTGACACAAATTGGGGATAAAAGTGACTCTAACTAAGGGAAGAAGTGACCCTAAGTGGGACAAAAGTGACCCTGAGCGAGAGAAAAAGTGACCCTAACCAAGTGCAAAAGTGACCCTAACTGGCACAAAAGTGACCTTAATTGTGGGCAACAGTGACACTAACCAAGGGCAAAAGTAACCCTAATTCAAGACAAAAGTGACCCTAAGCGAGAATAAAAATGACCCTAAGCGAGTGCAAAAGTGACCCTAATTGGGACAAAAGTACCTTGAGCAAGGTAAAAAAGTGACCTTAATTGAGGGCAAAAGTGACCCTAAGCAAGAATAAAAGTAACCCTAAGCAAGAATAAAAGTGACCCTAAGCGAGTGCAAAAGTGACCCTAACTGGGACAAAAGTACCTTGAGCAAGGCAAAAAGTGACCTTAATTGAGGGCAAAAGTGACCCTAACAAAGGGCAAAAGTGACCCTAACTGGGACAAAAGTGACCTTGAGCAAGGCAAAAAGTGACCTTAATTGAGGGCAAAAGTGACCCAAACCAAGGGCAAAAGTGACCCTAAGCAAGATTAAAAGTGACCCTAACCAGCGCAAAAAATAACCATAACTGAGACAAAAGTAAAGTGACTCTCACCGAGGGTAAACGTGACCCTAATCGAGACAAAAGTGACCTTACTCAAGTGAAAAGGTACCCCTAACCATGGACAAAATTAATAAAGAGTGAAAGTGACCAACAATATGAATACACCAATATGTATAGGCTATGTGGGGCTTGAACCCACACCATGTACACTTATAGTACATTGCTCTACCTTTTGAGCTAATAGCCTTGATATTAAACACTTCAATTTCCATTGCTATTATAACCATTGCAACACAATCACACAATTAAAAAAAATAGCTAGTATGCTCATTAAAAGAAGGATAGAAAGAAACTTGAATTCATCAATAACTCTGGTGTCATCAAAAGTACATTGTGCCAATCCAAATCATCATCAGTAAATGACTCAAGCTCTTATCATAGTTGCATATTGACTATTACAATATCAGTTTACTTGCTCTAAAAGTTCTTGAGGCCTCGAGATCCCTAAAACCATTGAATAAGTGTTATAAAAAAAGAAGGATGAACTTTGAAAGTTACAGTAGCAAAATTTATTAAGGGATGCTAGCAGAATCAAGCATCACAGCAGCCATTACACAACGTGGAGCCTCCTCAACCCATACTCTCATCTCCACTAGCTTGGGCAAGTTTATGAGCAGCAACATTACCACATCTACTTACATGAGAGAAAGAGATAAGATTGTTAAGACTAGTAAGCTTAACAAAATCACTGATAATAACTTCCTGTTTCACATGCTTCAAATAAGAAAAAAGTTAAATGTTACCAGTCTCAAGAATAGCCTTACTAAGGCCAGCATCCATAGCAATTGTTAAGACAGGTCTTGCAGCACAAAGGTTTTCATTGATCTTCTCCCAAAGTGTCCAGCATTTCTCTTCAACCAAATCCCCTACAAAAGACACCAAAATAAATCCCACCAAGATTTATCCTTTGAAAGTTTATCCCTCTCAATTTTCAAGTAATAAGGCAGTGATATCTAGTTCAAAAGACTAAACAATTTTTACTGTACTCAACTCTATTGTCTAATGCTTTTGTAAGTAGGATAATTCCCTTCTTTGCAAAAAAAATTCCATAGAAGTAAGGCCTAAAAAATTTTAAATACTACCATGCACTTTTTTAAAACTCTTTTATCTATTGTATAATGTCTATTTGGTCCAAAATTATCTGAAATTCGGAAAGCTACAAAATACATTAATTTCAATTTCTTCAATAAAGTATAATTTCATATTGCAGGATAACAAAAATCAAATTACATAAAAGACAAAGCAAATTAACATCCACAACATAGAACCCTATAATTTGATTTGAATGATGAAAATAAGTAAAATTTGCACAAATTACAAAATCCACCATATATCCTAGTTAAATTCATCATATAAAACCCTAGAATTCAAATAAAAACACGAATTACCTTTATTTCAATTGATCCTCAATGATTATTTCTAATGTGTGTAAAGAAAAGTGCAAAACAGAATACATAAAATAAAAATTGAAGAAAAAATTCACCTGCAGTTAGTAGATTCGTTTGCAAGACGATTTTCACAGTAAAAAGAAAAAAAAAAGTAAATTAAGAAAACAAAACTATGAGTAAACAAACCTAGAAATCGATGGAAGAAAGCTACAAGCTTGTAACAATGGCGGAAACGGGAGCAAAAAATATGGCGGAAGAGAGAATGAGCAAAGGAGAGAGAAGTAAAATTAGGAAGAGAGAGAAACCAAATACTGTAAATAACATTGACACGTGCGAGCAAAAACAAGGAAACCTCATTCAACCCGCCACACAGTACACTAATGTAAATCGGTTTTTTTAAAAAATTTGTGTTACCGTATACGTGTACTCCATTTCATTTTTATTTTATTTGTCTATCTGCAACGTATTAGTTGCTCCGTACATAACTACATACGGACTACGTATACAGTCCTCTCTCAAGCATCAAGTCCATAACTGTAATTAGATTGACAGATTTATAAAGTGTTTGAATTAGTTTTTAACTTTTTCAAGAACAATATTAGTTTTAAACATGTTGTATTTACTTAATTTTCACTTAAGTAAATTTATTAAGAGTCATGTTAGTTGTAATTTGTAAATGAGCAACCTCTATCATAACTTTTTTTTTTATTATTATTATTAAAAATTGCAAGTACTTAAATTTTTGACAATTTAATAAGATGAACAAAACAGAGTTTAGTACGATCTCTATTCTTATCAAAGATACTAATTAAAAAAAATACAAAGTAATACGTACTTAATCATGCTTCAATTTTACATACTAAAACACAACATGAAATCAAAAAACTCCGAGAATATTCTTTCAACTTGATTTTTGTTTTTTAAACAATATTATATTCATATATACTTAAGATTAGTTGGTCAAAATCCATTCTTTTTTCTTCAAAAGATACATACTCTACATTTGGAATACCCCAATTAATTCTTATCTTGGCATATGAATATATGATCTTTTCATTCCATCAGCTTTTGTTTTTTTTATATATTTTTTTTAAGTTCTTTCTAACCTAGATCAAGACATCTCATAGATAAGTCAACATTCCTACACAAAACTCTGGGGAAGGGAAAGTTAGGGAAAGAAATAGAGAATAGAATCACCATTTGGAAGAATCATATGTACTCCATAGTTGATATCGAATAGATGAAGCTATGACTTTAAGATCATAACCAACTACACTACTACATAAGAAACGAGTATGCGCCCGTGCATTCGGGTTAAAACTATTAATGGGATTTAAAAAATAAAATATATAACATACAAAAATAAAAATAAAAAACTAGCTAAAAAGAAAAGTTAAATATGACCTAATACATTATTTGTTTTTGAGGTAATAAAATGTCACATTTTAAATTATTGATATATATGAAATTAAAACAGAAAAAAGTAGTGCCCGAAACTTATGGTGAAATTAAAAAATTAAAGTGGTGCACATAATTTAGGGGGGGGGGGGGGGGGGGAATGTGTCACTATTTTTCAGATGAAAGAAACAATTGCAAGTATTTATAGATAGATAATGGTTTTTATTTATTTTTCTTACTCCGTATTGAGCAAGTATATGTAAAACTATGGCATTTTTTTTAGTAAAATTTGCAAATTGCAGCCATTTAAAGTTCGTATTTTGTAAATTATAACCATTAAAATATTTTTTTGCAAATTGCAGCCCAAAAGTTCATATAAATTGTAAATTGCAGCCCGATTCAATTTTTTCATCGGTTTACATGTTGAAAAATCTTCGGTTACAGTTTTAGGGGTCATTTAGCTCTTAAGGGCCCGACTTGAGCTCGGAATTAGTAAAAAAATAATGTAAGTGTCTCATATTTACAGTTTCCCACAAATCGATACATTTTTATTACGCAAAACAAGATAATTGCGTTATTTTTTTGCTAATTCCGAGCTCAATTCGGGTCCCTAAGGACTAAAATGGCCCCTAAAACCTTAATCGAAGATTTTTCAACTTGTAAACCGATAAAAAAGTTGAATCGGGCTGCAATTTACAATTTATATGAACTTTTGGGCTGCAATTTGCAAAAAAAAATTTTAATGGCTGCAATTTGCAAATTTTTTTTTTTTTTTAAGTAATAAAACTATGGGACTTAGGCACTAGATTAATTACATTTTTTTCGCTTAAAATGAAGTAAATATCAAAACCTTATAAGGGTATGTTCTCTTCAGCTTAATTTCAGTTCAGTTCAGTTCAGCTCAGCTCCAATCAGTTCAGTTCCTAATTTTCTTCTCTTTTAAACAATTTAGTTCAGTTCAGCTCCAATCAGTTCAATTCAGTTCAGTTTAGTAAATTAGAACAGATCTTAAGTAGATAATTTTTTTTGTATTAGTTAGTTATTAACATACAAAAAATATTATCTCCCACCCACCTAAAAAAACATACAAATAATTTTATGGAGTTGCCATTTCAACTTGCTACCTTAATAAGTAATTTTTTATTTTTTTAAATAAAAAAAGGTGAATAAGGAAAAAGGCCAAAATTACTATGACTCTATGAGGAAGAAACCAAGAGGTTTATCCAATAAAATGAAGGAATAGTAATATGGCCCTTAGGCAAAAGGAAAGACGTGTGGGTGTGGCCCATCTACAGCACGTGATTTGACACGTGTCAAGACATTGGACATCCGGCGGCATTTGGAGAATCCTTCTTGGGCCATCTTTGATGTTGGGGGGTTTTGACAACTAAGTGGTGGGACCCACGTACGAAGGTTTTTAATATTGATTATGATTTGCTGAGTTGGCATCATTTGATTGGCTTGAGGAGGGTGAATGAAATAGGAAAATTATCGTAGTATTTGTGGTTTTGGAGAGAGATGGTGGAGAAAATGGTGTTTTCTTTCAATTAAGCTTCAAGTTTTGTGGTGCATAGTTTTGGTTTTCATTTGCTTGAATCTATACTTGCTCCTTATATTTAAACATAAAGTATTTATAATACACATTTTTTCGCCAAATATAAGAAAAGCATAGCTCATATGATTTAAACACTTAAAATGAAGCTCATAAAGTAATAGGATTATAATTAAGTGGACCATGAACTTAAATAAGGGTAGAATTATAGCCTTCACCTAACAAAACTTTTGAATTATAGTGTGTCGTAAAATTGCGACTTTTTCATTTTAATTAGTGTTAGGCCCGGGCAATGTCCCGATTTACTGCTTTATTTTCATGACAAATTTTTTATTAATATTTAATTTTTATTAAATGACATGTAATATAGTAATAGCTCATTAATATTAAATCTTGTAGGAACTATATTTTTAGACATGGAGTGAAATCTGGATTAAATGGGGAGAATGTCACGTGCCACCTAAACTTCTTTAAGAACGTCTTTTAATACACAGTATAGATATTGCAACAAGGATTGCATCATAAAGCTCATTTTACATGTTATTATATATCTATAATTTTATAAGAGTAAAAATTATACTTCGTATAAAGTTGATATTGTGAAAATATTTTATGAGACGAATCTAGTAAGAACCCACGTGACTATATTTTGCTTAATGTATAAATCATATTATATGGTCAAACAAGAGTGATGATTAGTGCAAAAGTCCAATTGTTGCAATAATATTGAAACGAATGAAGTATAAGGTAACATGAAACGTACTATGAAAGACTCTATTGAATTAGCATTTCTTATACTAGTAAGTTAAGTCAGACTAGATCCGCTAGTGAAAGGTAAAGAATTTGCCCTACTTCCAAAACAACATCGTTGGTGGATTCAAGCTTGTGACTTCAAAATTAAAAGATGAGTTCCCCACCAACTTTACCAAATGTACTATAAATACTATGCATATCCATAACATACATATCTTTTTTTTTTTTACAAAAGAACTTACAAACAAACAACAAACAAACTAAAAACGAAAACAAAGTAAATCACGCCGACGCGCCATCCCCGCTAAACAGTGAGCTTGAGCAACCGTAGACCTTGGACCTTCTGAATATGACACACAAGTACACAACCAAAGCCCCAATAACTTCTAGAAGCTCCTGTTGAATCCAACACACAGAAATATCCTTGGGAAACTGAGAGCGAAGCAAATCCACCATCGAAGAATAGTCAGTAAGAATCTGTAAAGAAGAATACCCACGCTGCCTGACGTGGCGTAAAGCAAACAGACAAGCCATCAGTTCATACTGGTACGCGGAATTAGAGCTACAAGCCTGCGCTCCAACACCAAGATGAACATCAGAAGCCAGATCCAAGAATACCCATCCAGTACCCGCATATGACTGCCGGAACTTCAGGCCTCATCAAAAGTAAGACTAACTGTACAAGCATCCAAAGCATTCCCTCGAAGAACTGTAGACGACATAGTACAAGAAAACCTAGGAGGAAACTCAAGAGTAATATCAAATCTGAACAACCTAGCCTCGGAACACCTATCCACCCAACTAGAAGCGAGATCCAAAATCGAATCAGGAGAATTAACCGCAGAACGAAACCTCATGGAGTTTCGAGTAAGCTAGAGGGCCCATAACAAATTAAAAAACGATCTAGCATCAAACAATCCTTATCATGAAGAAATCTAGAAAGAACCTCGGGAAACCACTCTTCAAATGACTGATCTTGGGACATATTCAAGGTCGATCCACAAGTTCGGTCCTCCCATAAACTCTAAGTAAAAGGACAATCTCGGAAAAGATGAGAGATGGTCTCCACCTCCTGATGACGGAACCCACATTTGGATTCCACAAGCAAACCCTTCCGAGCAAGCAACGAAGCAGAAGGCAACGCATTATGAATAGTACACTTGTTTGTATAAGTGGTGGGATAAAACGGTTATAGTCTTATAGAAATACACTAGTAACACAACTATGTCTTTGACTACCGGATAAGCTCCCTATTTTATGGAGATTAAAATACATACTACTCTGTAGTACACATTTTACAATTCTTTTTAATTGGTTGTAAAAAAAAAAGCACAATTGTTCGGGTCTAATTTAGCCTAATTGGGCCCAGTCCATAAATGACTCAATTAAAGCCCAAGGTCAAAGGTTCAATTCTCCAATCCATGCCAAGTCAAGTCAAGGGTCCGGTCAACGTGGTCAGCCCACTTGGCCTCAAGCCCATTTCTCCCTATTGTGCTAAGGTATAAAGGCTTTCACTCCCCTTACATTATTGCATTCATTCACAAATAACCTCAAGCAATTAATATTCTTGCATAACACTTTCTCTCTCTACATTGTATCGACTTCGGCATCGGAGGGGCCTTCCTCGGCACACCCCCGAGGCCAGTTTACGTGTGTTTGCTGTGCAAAAAATCCTCGGCCCAGCGTTACTAGGACCGAGCCAGTCTTCAGCCCACTTCAAAGGACCTTTGGCAAGGTCCCATTGTTTTCACCCGAAACAACAATACACTAGTAGAATAAACTTAATGGGCAGCCACAAATGGCAAGCGGTTATTGAATTCCGCTTGCCAAAATGTAAATGGCAAGTGGTTTTGGATGAACCGCTTGTCAAAATGCCAATGGCAAGCGGTTTTGGATGAACCGCTTGCCAAAATGTAAATGTCAAGCGGTTTGAGCATTGAACCGCTTGCCATTCACTAGTGGAAAAAATCTCATTCGTAACAGGCTATTCGTAACGGGCAAAGCTTTGCCCGTTACAATTAAGATATTCGTAACGGGCAAAATAGTGTCCGTTACGAATACTTATTTATTCGTAACGGGCAAAATAATGTCCGTTACGAATACGTATCTAATTGTAACGGACAAATTAGTGCCCGTTACAAATAAATAAGTATTCGTAACGGACACTATTTTGCCCGTTACGGATATTATATTACACGTAACAGGCATATTGTGCCCGTTACAAATGTCCAAACTTGGCCCAATAAATAAGAGGAGCCCAGTAGTTGGCTTTTTAGGGTTTCACCCAAATGCCCAAACTGTGCCGTCATTCACCTCTTTCTCTCTCATCAGTCCATCACTCCCTCTCTCCCTCTCCTCTCCTCTTCTCTCCTCCCCGTAATTCAACAATCTTCCCCATCAATCTCAGGCCTTCTCTATTCTCATTTCAAAATCAGGACATCAATCTTCCCCTTCCATTGGAGAAAAACAGCCTTCCGCCGGATCTCCTTCAATCCGCCGAGAGAGAAAAATGGTTAAATTGACGGGGGTTGCGCCGGATCTCCTTCAATCCGCCCTTCCACCGCCTTCCGCCTCCCTCCTTCTCCGCTTCTCCTTAATCTCGCCCGCAATTCTCGCCGCCTCTCTTTCACTAACCCTAGGTACCAATTTTTCAATTTACTGATTATTATTTTTTATGTTTGATTTTTTTAATATACGGGTTTGTTTGATCTTAATTTTTGTGACTTGATTTGGATGATTGATGGGTTTGTGTTAATTTTGCTGGATATTTTGTTGTGTATATTAGTTAATTTAAACATTTGAAATCACCTGGGTTTTTTTTAAATTTTTTTTTATTTGATTAGTTCTTTTTTATTTCATTGATTTTGATCTATTTGTTGTGCTCTATCTTTGTTTTTACTGGATTAATTAATTTAAACAGTTGAAATCAGTTAGGAAATTTTGAATTGATTGATTGATAAACTGAATTTTCAGGGTTTGTGATTTTGTGTTTCGAATCCTTGTTTTTGTTGTAAAGTTTGTAAATTTTACTTTATTTGGAATTTTATGGTTTACCATGTTAGGGTAATGATCTGTTTTTATATATGAGGGATTTGTATCTGTTCACGACCCAATTCTTAATTTTCATCCAAACATTGACAAACCACCACCGGCTATAACCAGCTTCACCTTCACCCTCCCAAAAAACCAAACTGTGGCACCACCTTAGACCGCGCTTCTGATTTAGCTAGTGCAGGAGGATCTAGAGCTAACAGGGGAACTTCAGATTGCTGCTCCTCCGGATCTGCTCTTGGGTCTCCATCTTGAGGGTCACCTGGATTTATCACCAGTCTACTATTATTCTTCTTTTTTCCTGCATTGTCAAAGTAAACTGAGCAGTTTTCTTCACTTTCCCATGAATCGAACTTTGATACTTTAGGCTGGGGAGAATACAAAGCACCAGAGATGTTATATTTACCACTTATTTTCTTTTTTGCTCTCTAATCAGAGTAAATGTCCAAGTATGTCATACGTGACAAATATACTAAAATACATTCGAATGTCACAAAATAATTAACTCTCTGTAAAAGAATTCTATGGACTCAAACAAACCAGTATGATGTATCTATACCAAGTAGACACTAGACAGACAGATTTGCGAGGTTCTCTATAAACTTTGAGTGACAAAATATGTAGAAAACATTCACTGGATTTAATTAAGAAAATAGCAGCAATTACCTTCAGCCTTACTTGGTTCACTGATGAAAATTGAGGTGTTTCGTCAACTTCCAAATGCAGAGGTAATTGACTGCTGGGATTCTGTATTCCCTTCAGGACAGTTCTTTCAATGCCAGCCATAGAGATAGCAGAACCTCAACTTCAACTCAGCTGATCATTAGCCTTTTGCAGGATTGCAGGTTTAACTCGGTTTTAACTTAATATGTTGCTTATTCACCTCTAAAGAGAAGATTTTTTTTGAGATTTGCTGCTGTCATTTTCAAAACCTACCAAATTTGGACTAATTTCAGAGATATTATATCAGAAGATTTAAAATATATTGCAATGTAATAATTTAAAACCGTGTGCTACAAATAGTACAGGCTCCATCCATTAGCTGGCTATCTGTAATTTATAGATTATTATTTGGTTCTTGAACTTGTTATTTGATTTATTATTAGAGAAATGTTGTATAGCAGGCTGATGTTTGTGGCAACTTGTTATGTCATTAATATGCGAAACCACCAATTCATCATCAAAGCAGCACATCATAGCCAACCATTGCTGCAAACCCCACCACAATGTGCCCGACTGTATCTGTAAAAGCACAACAGAGACAAATGAAGTAATAGATCCCAAAAACAATTAATGCAAATTTCACTTCCCATTCACTGCATGTTCCAAATCTGTCCTTGTTTTTGTTGTAAAGTTTGTAAATTTTACTTTATTTGGAATTTTATGGTTTATCATGTTAGGGTAATGATCTGTTTTTATATATGTAATGTTGCAAATTGATAGCTTCTACTGGTTTGTTCATCTAATTAAGTTAAAAAAAGTAGTGGGTTTTGTTTAATTATCATAATTCATGCTATATTTGAGATTTTAGGGAGGAGTTTAGTATATAGTTGAATCATTAGTGATGATTTTGTGAAATGGATGGTGTACAGGTGGGAAGAAATTTAAGAAGCCACGTCATCCTTATGAGAAGGAGTGACTGGATGCTGAGTTCACCATGCTTTGAGCCGTATCTGTAATGCTGCTAGGCATCTTCTTACTCTAGATGAGAAGAACCCTCGCCGTATCTTTGAGGGAGAAGCTCTTTTGAGGAGGATGAACAGGTACGGGCTATTGGATGAAGGACAAAACAAGCCAGATTACATGTTGGCTCTTACCGTTGAGAACTTCTTGGAGATGTGTCTTCAGACCCTCATCATCAAGTATGGTATGGCCAAGTTTGTTCACCATGCTAGGGTGCTTATCAGAGGCATATTAAGTATCATATTTGAATCCCTTGTTACATTTTAATTGCAATTATTGATTGTTTTCTGATGTGCATTGCTTGATGTTTTTAATTGCTTAGTTTTGATGGTGTTTAGTGTTGGATACGTTTTTGACATAGGTAGGGTGTTATACTAGATTCTAACTCAATGACTTCCAATGATTTAGTTTTTTTAACCCATTCATTTCTCGACTGATTCTTGTGTGAGCCAACATCTAATCGTATGCTTTTCTCTCCCTTCCCACCCCTGTTGAATATTTTAGAGAGTAGTACTCCCTCTGTGTTAAAATATTTTTGTTAGCTTTGGTCAACCAATGTCTAATATGATCATTATTTAGTTCGGGAATTTATTATCGTGTCAATGATTGATGACCACTTATCAAATCATCAAATAAGCTGTAAATTCTTTTTATTAACGTTTTTTTGCTTCAACTTTTATGAATGTGAAAGGATAATAAAATGAAATTATCTTTTCTAATCATATTGTTCTCTAACACCAGCTTATATGCTGCAGATGCTACTGGAGATTTTGTTAATAACTTCCATAATGTGTCGGGAAGAAAGCCTTAGTAATGACCTGAGGCAGATAAGAATGTGATTCTTGTAACTTAGACGGGTTGTTGCTGCTGCTCTTGGTGGCTGCTCCTTAGTTGCACTGATGCTGTTGCTTTAGGATGCTGCTGTTGTGGCTGACTGGATGTCACTTCCTCCGAACATTGCTGTTGCTACTGCTAGTATGCTCTTGGCCAGCTGTTTTTTCGTATTCCATTTTGTTCGCGGATTTATTATCATTAGCATTTTTAATTTTACAAGATTCTACAAATTTTTTGAGATGTAAATTTAAAATTTGGTGTGCCATATTTTGATAATATTTGTGTGCCTTTGTGGCATGGAAATCAGTATTTGGGTTTTTGTTTGTTAATTATTATAAATGATAATTTGAGATGTGAATGGAAAAGGAAAAGGGGTATTTGTAACAAGCACCTTTGTGCCTGTTACAAATATCCCTAATATTTTAATTTTTCAAGACATTATTCGTAACGGGCAGTCAAAGTGTCCGTTACAAATAACTGGCTATTTGTAAATGGCAGTCAACCTGTCCGTTACAAATACCTGACTATTCGTAACGGGTAGTCAACTTGTCCGTTACAAATACCTGATTATTCGTAACGGGCACTTAACCTGCCCGTTACAAATACCTGGCTATTCGTAACGAGCACTTAACCTTCCCGTTACAAATAACTAGTTATTCGTAACGGACAAGTGCCCGGTACGAATAATATTTCTATTCGTAACGGCGGTATTCGTAACGCCCGCTGCCCGTTACGAAAAGCCTATTTTTGCCCGTTACGGATAGGCTTTTTTCCACTAGTGATTTGGTCAAAAAAACCCTAGGAAATTAAAACCCACTCACGTGGCACCTCATCTTCTCTCTCCCCCGTCCCCTTTCCCCTCATTTTCACGCTCTCTCTCCTCTCTATCCCCTCATTTTTTCTCTCTCCTCTCATTTTCAAGCTCTCTCTCCTCTTTCTCCCCTCCATCACGCCTCAGTTCTCTCTCCTCTATCTCCCCTCCATCCTCTATCTCCTTCTCTTTTTTCTCCTATCTCCTTTCTCAGCCTCCCTTCTTTCCTTTCTCACGCCTCACCACAACGAAGAGTGACGAACACCGAGTACCCAGCGACGAGAATGAAGAAAACGTTTGGGTTCAGTTTTCCGGCTCGGTGTTAGGGTTTAGATCGCTGCTTCTCAAGTCATATCTCACTTGAATTTCCGGTATTTCATTAAATTTTTAGCTAATTTTCGAGTTTTTGCATATATTATGTTTGTGTATAATTTAAGATCTGAACCCGGTATGTTTGTGTATAATTTTCGAGTTTTTAGCTTTAAAATTTTGTTGTTTATAATTTAAGATCTGATTTTTTTTTTTTTTTTTTTTTTTTTTTTTTTTTTTTTTTTACACAATAGATCTGAAATTAAGTTAATTATTGTTGTTTATTTTTTTCAATTTATTGTTTTGCAGATACGGTGAATCTGGATAGGGTGGTGGTGGTGGTGGTGATACAGGTTAAGGTGGTTGGTGGTGACGGCTGGTGGCGCCCGCGGCTGGTGGTGTGCACGGCTGGTGAACAAGAGCAGCATCCATTTTATACTTGTATTTTTTTTTTATGAAAATGTAATATTACAACAAGTAATTAATAAAAATATTAATGTTTTTGCATATATTATGTTTGTGTATCAATTTAATTGAAAAAACTAAAAAAAATTATTATTATTTTTTTAAATTTTTTATATCCATAATGGGCAGTGGTTTGGCACCAAAACTGCTGCCCTTTCACTACAAACGACAAGCGGTTCTGAACCGCTTGCCATTTAAAAGGCTAATGGCAAGCCCCCCAAGGGCATGCAGTTCAAAACCGCCTCCCATTAGGGGGTTTGAACCGCTTGCCATTACGTTTATTGTAGTAGTGATATATATCAATATGTTTTGTATTCTACTATTCATGTATGGAGCCTATAACTTTTAATAAAGAAATCATTCATTAATATAAGATTATCAATAATTAATATCTACATCATCCTAACTTGTGTACGTTTCGTATGATTTTGATTATTCATATACTTTAAGGAAAAACGAAACTTTAAAAAGTCAACATTCAAAAGTCAACAAAATAGCATGTTCAAAAACATTTTCCTCGAATAAAGAAAAAAAAAAAAGAATTATATTAGTACTTAGATTTACTGTACTAGTAACTACGAGTAGCTAGTAAGCTCTAGACGTTAACAGTACTACAATAGAATAAAACACTGAATTAGTGTGATTAAATTAATCAATACGTATAACGTAATACTCCGTACATAATAATTACTTATTATAAATTTAATTATTTATAATCTATGCTTTTTTTATATATTACTCCGTAGGTAGTTGTTTAGACCTTCATCAAGGTCGGTACATGCATGCTTCTTGATGTGATCTTGTGGTCCAAAATTAAATTAAACCTACAACTGTAATACTAATGGATCGAGTAATGAATTGAAGTATATGGTTAATACTTAATAGTATACTACGTATAATACAGTTTTTATCCGTTAAATATTGTTTATTACAACTTGGTTGGTTAGTTGTTGCCAACAATCACCTATCTATCCCACTCAATATAATTATTACTTAGTACAACTAATGTTGAAGTACTTAAGAGTTAATTATTTCGACACAAACCTTTATATAGATAACATATTATGCAAATACTATATTCTTTTTAGGATACGTTTTGGCCTACAAATTAAAACCGTTATTAAATTACTTTCAAAATCAAAAGCTAAAATTATTCTTAGACTTCCACCATTACTGGACACTTTATCCGTCTAATAATATAGTGTCTACTTTCTATTGGTACTGAATATTATACGAAATAGTATTCCATGTGATCAATCCTTCATCAAATTAGGTCATATTTGTTCTCTTGAAGTCAAATTTACTTTACCTTGTTTTTTTTGTAAGGCAAAATTTTTTTTACCTTACTAAGGGCCTCCGGCCTGTTCTCATTGACTGAAGCCAACTGAATTGAGCTGAACTGAACTGAAATGAAATGAATATTTTATAAGAGAAGGAAATTAGGAGTTGAACTGAACTAAACTGAACTAAACTGAAAATAAACGTATGAGAACAAACCCTAAATTTAAGTTATTTTTACTAATTAAAACTTATTTTCATTTATGTAATATTATTTGTTCTTTAAAATTACAACTGAATAATTTTTTAATAATAAAAACCTACTACATATATTTTTCATATCTTGTTAAAACCTATAAGGATAGTGATTTGAAGAGGGAGATTATTTATTAATTAAAGGAAAAGATCAAATCTGATATTGACCTGTAATTATAGAGGTTAGTGGATCACATTCAAGTATACTCGACTTGTTCACACTTTCTTGTTTGACTGGACTAATTTAACTTTGTTGATTAATTAAATAAGAAGCTAAGCTCTTCACCAAATAAAAAAAGAAGCTAATAAGCTAGGCTAAGACGACATTGGATAACATGTACTAATGTATTGCGTTTTACCCGTAACATGTACTAGTAGGATTTAATAAGATAACATTTTTAATGTACACTTAATAATAATTAATTTATTAATTTATTTGTTGATGGATTATTATCACTTTCTTAGAAGTTTGAACCAAACCAAACAAAACAGGTTGGATCATATAATAATTTACAACATATGCATAGTGGATAACTAGATATAAAATACTCAACAAATAAAGTGTCATTAATTCATATACTAGGTTATAAAAATTATGTTTCAAAAAAAAAAAAGTTATAAAAATTATTACTCCGTATTAACTAATTCGCCTTTTTTATTATTTTTTATTATTATTATTATTTTTTTTTAATTCCCTTTGTCAATTATGCTCTATGGCTGCAGCCTGCAGATTACAAATTCACATTATAGCCAAGCTTATTTAAATTAAATAATGTCCACATAGTCAAACAAATTTATGCTTCCTTTGTTTTAAGAAATTGTAAGTTTGTAACACTTTGACTAGTATGATTGCTAATGTGCAACAAACTTTAATCAAACTAATTATTCAACAACATTATTTGATAGAATGGTTGCTAATGTGCAACTTTAATAAAACTAATTATTCAGCAACATTATTTGATGATAACATTTGTTTCCAATTTGCTATAAAAAATTGTTGTCAAAGTTAGGGCTTGTTATGCTCACCTTCTTTTCACATATTTCAAGTCTAATAAGTTCATTTTAGTTTAAAAAAGTAAAATCATGTGAATAGCTAGAACACACCCTTAGTATATAAATAGAGCAAAGTGATGTAATTATTAACTTTTACTTGTAAAAAGTCCGTCAAAACAAAAAAAAAATCACTACTAGAATCCGCCTAAATAACGACAATTAAGCTGCGACGGTCATAGAAAACTGTCGTAACATTATGATTTTGCGACGGTTTAATAAGCTGTCGCAGATTACGACAGTTCCTATCCCTTTTACGACGGTTTTTTTGTCGTTGAAATTATATGAATAAATTTATATTCTTACACAGGTTTTACGACAGTTAAAAACTGTCGTAAAGAATTGTTTTTAATTTTTTAATATTTCGAAAATTCTGCGACAGACATAAACTGTCGCAGATTACGATTATTTTTTGTTTTTTTTTTTTAAACTCCAAAGAATTATTAGAACACCCCTACTTTCCCTCTTTCACTTCACTACCCTTCAGCAGAGACGCGACGAGAGAGGAGGAAGAGGGAAGTCAGCAACGATTCTTTAACGCCGGTGTGCCGCCTCCCCTGAAACCTTACTTTTCCGTCGCTTCTCTAGTCGGTTATCCCCATTTAATTAATTTTAATTTTATCAATTTATCACTGAAACCCTAACTTTTTCGTCACTTGTCTACAGGTATCGGAGGGCCACCGGAGTGCCGCTGCTTCTGACGCCGGTGTGTCGTCTTCTCTGACTCCGGTGTGCAAGTTCACTAAGGCCGGAGCTACGACTGCCCTGCGCCGGACTGGGTTCACGCTTAACTTTGAGGTAAAAATCGATTTAAGTTTTTTTTTTTTTTTTTAAATTTTTTTTACTTTGTTATCACTTTTGGAATTTAAGAATGACTCTGAATTTTTCATCCCAAATTGATTTTAAAGTCCAGAATTGTAATAACAATCATACAAGCACTAATGCCTTCAAATTTATGGGTTTATTATGTGAATTTGTAACAAATTGAACATACTAGGTTAGGTTTGAGGTAAACATCTTCAATATATCATGAATTGTGAGAAACCTTGAGAAGGGCAATACAGAATTTTAAAATTAAGAGAAGTCTGGAGTACTTTGGGTGTGTCCTTGGCTTATAATTGCTTTTGGCTCAATTGGGTTCCTTGCTTTGGGTGTGTCCTTATCTTTAATACCTTGAATTAGATTATTATCCATCATTACTATTATTATTATTAGTAAATACAAATCATTCTAAATGTTTTTCTTATGTGATATGGCTGCTGTTTGTGTAGTTGGGATTAATGCTGGGAATTTTTCCTAGTTTTTACTATTTTTATCACAATTATTGATAATAGTTCGTAGTTAATTATTTATTTATGCTAATTTGTGTAGGATATAATCAAATTGGTTTGCTTTTGCTTGGAGTTGGTTTCTTTCTAAGGTGAGTTGTGCATAAATTTATTTGGTATGCTTCGAATGAATATTTATTTTGTTACATTTGTATGAGTTATAGGAGTTAGTTTATATGATGAGTATGAGTATGATTTTGTTTAAAGTGTGTATAAGTATGTAAATGATTATACTAAAAGTATGTATGGTGTAATTTAAATTTCAAGTTAAAGTATGTATGCATATTGTTTAAAATTAGTATGTATGTAATTGTTTAAAATATCATTCCTAAAATCATTCCATGTTAAAATCTGAAAAAGTATAAATTATATATAAGATACAAGTTTACAATAGTGAATGTCATGATTAAAGCTTAGAACTTGTTTATGAATATTAATTAACGTAAAGTATGTTATGGTTTGTTCTTCACATTGGAGGTTTATAATGATAGGTGATTATTACTCTCTTATGTATTAGTATGGTTACATTAACAAGTGGGGTTAGATGTCAAAGGATGGGTAATGTTGGAGTGATATGGATCTTTAGACATCATTTTAAATCTAAGTCCATATCATACATACAGACATTTAAATGAATGCGTTATTGTTGTTTGTGATTAAATTATGTGATTTATCGATTTTGAATAGTGTTGTAGAATTTGTCACCATGAAAAGGAAGGAGCGCTGGTGGATGTACGATAGAAAAGACGGTAGTTGGGTGAAACCGAAAACCCGGAAAAATAACATCATCAACCTTATCAACCTCATGTTTCTCCTCCATTTTCTCTGTTCTGCTGTGCTTAGTTATAGAAATTTGATTAGTAACTCAATGACAGAAAAGTGGTTTTAACCAGAAATAGCATTGTTTGGAAGGGCTAAAGTGAAGCCATAAGTAGAGTTTAAATAAGCTTAGCTCTACTGAAGAGAGTTTAGTTACACTCAACTCAAGTGAAATAGAGAGTTTAAATAAGCTTAGCTCTACTGAAGCAGGAGCACTATTTCTTCAGTTTGCTGGTTTACATTATCCCACTGTCAGCAATCTTTCTTATATACAATTATAAGGGTTCTGTACTGTCAGCTAGTCAACAATCTGGCATAGCTTCCTAATATGAATTAGAGAGGCTTGTAATTGCCTTTTGACCAAAGTACGATAAATTCCAACCCCCCCCCCCCCCCCCCCTTTTTAATGAACTGTAATCACAAGTTGGCTGCATAAATGCTAGATACTATATATTTACATTGAACTAATGTATTGTACCTTTCCCATGTCACCGAAGATAACAACACGTTGTAAAGAGCTCTTTATCCAACGTTCCCTAAGATACTAGCATCCCTGCCCACTCAAAGAGACTAATATAAGTCTGCAAATACACATAATTGCAAATTTTTAGGTTTTTCCTAAAACTAAGTCTTCCTTTTTACTCTTTAGATGCATAAAACAGATGGTATTAATATGATCTTTGTTCTTTGTTGCAACTTCAAACTAAAATGTAGTAAAATGATGAGAAACTTAACTCTGTTTGTATGTATGTATGTGTATTTTTGCAGGATGCATATGAGAAGAAGGTGGAAGAATACACTACTCAGGGTTCACAACTTAACCCCAACCAGTTGTACTGGGAGGCAGTTGGTGGTAGGAAGCGGGGTTTGGTTAAGGGACTAGGTCAGAGTGATCGCCTGTTCTATGAACCCCCTCCTAGTCGTGGAGACGGTTCATCGCAACCATACTGTCCATCAATTAATTCTCAGGTTGAAGCCCGTGTACAAGAGGAGGTTGCAGCACGCTTGGAGGACATCCATGCTCAGTTCGATGTCAGGCTGCAAGAGGCACTCAAAAAAGAAAGGGAGGAGGCACAACGAGCGAACAAGGTTCTCATTACGCAGATGTTGAAGGGTTGGTCTGAGTTTGGCCATGAGTACCTTTCTTCTTGCACTCCACCTCTCCATCCTAGGCGGGAGGATGACTCAGATATGGGAGGTGATGGTGCTGACCAGACTCCGGTGTCTTAGCTCGTAGGTGTTAGTGGTTATTAGTACTAACCTTCAGCATGTTAATTATGTGTAGTACTAACCTTTTGTATTATATTGTTAGTACTAACCTTTTGTATGCTATACTATATAGTTAGTACTAACCTTTTGTATGCTATTTTGTTAGTACTAACCTTTTGGATGTTATGTTTCTAACTTGGTGAATAACTTTTGTTACTAAATGTTATTTAACTTTAATGAAATTAATATGAGTTTAATTTATGCATTTATTTATATTACTAGTGCTCTGGATGAATGGATATAGGTTCAGCTTAGGGTGAAATAGGTGGCGGAGAAGAAGACAATTTATATCTCACGTATATTGCGACAGAAAAAAGTTGTCGTAAATAAGAAAATGGTGACAGGTATAAGCTGTCGTAGGTTACGACGACTTTAAACCGTCGTTCTCAGCGACAGCTTTAAACTGTCGTACATTTCCATATTTGCGACAGGTTTTGGCTATCGCAAATTACGACAGTTTGTAAAACCGTCGCAATCTGCGACAGCTATAAACTGTCGTAAAATCACATTTTTGCGACAGTTTTTATCTGTCGCAACACAATTACAACGACGAATTTTGAATCTGTCGCTGAAATTACAAAAAACCGTCGTAATGGTGATTGCGACAGTCAATATGTCGTAATTTTTTTTTGCGACAACATTGATAGCGACAAAAAAATTACGACAGTTAGCCGTCGTAACTAGTAATTGCGACGGTTTACTGCTTCTTTGCGACAGAAAAAAGCTGTCGTAAAAAGTCTGTTTTCTTGTAGTGAATACTTGTAAAAAGAACCGTTAAGATTATCACTACATACATGTTGAATAGAGTTTGATGCACTATTTTATAATAATAATAAGGAAAAATGGAAACTAATAATCCCACCTTTGTCACTTCTGCTCAAAACAATCCCACCTTTTCGAATTCCCAAAATAATCCCACCTTTGACCCCCATCTGCTCAAAATGAGCCTTTTACCGGTTTGTGAAATTGGTAACTTATTTTAGAAGGTGACTTGCCACGTGTCACCTTCTGATTGGTACAATTTTAATTTTTGCAAATTTAAAAAAAAAAAAAAACTCCCCACCACCGTCCACCGCATCAGACACCATTTCACCACCTCTGCCCTTTCCCCACCTCCATTTCCCGGTTTCATGGGTGAGATCGGGGTTTGTGGGTGGTCGGGGTTCGTGGGCGGCGGTATTTCAGGGTGGTTTGGGTTTCGTGGGTGGCCGGGGTTCGTGGGAGATTCGGGGTTCGTGGGTGGTTTGGGTTTTGTGGGTTGGTCGGTGTTCTGGGGTTGGTGGGTTTCGTGGGTTGGTCGGGATTTTGAGGTTGGTGGGTTTCGTGGGTGAGATCGGCGGGGGTGGTTTGGGTTTCGTGGGTGGTCGGGATTCGTGGGTGGTGGGAGTTTGTGGTGGCTAGGGTTCGTGGGTTTGTTGGGATTTGGGGGTTGGTGGGTTTCGTGGGGAGATCGGCACTTCGGGGGTGGTTTGGGTTTCGTGGGTGGTCGGGATTTGTGGGTGGGTGGTGGGAGTTTGTGGTGGCTGGGGTTCGTGGTGGCTGAATTCGTGGGCGGTGGTATTTCGGGGTGGCTGGGGTGGTTGGTGTTAAGGGGCGTTTGTGGGTGGATGACGGTGGTATTTCGAGGTGGCTGCCACTGGCTGGGGTGGTTGGTGTTAGGGGGGTTTTGGGTGGATGGCGGTGGTCGGAGTTAGGAGAGAGAAAGAAGGTGGTGGGGTTAGGTGGTGATGTGGTGGTGCTTATGGAAGGGTGGTGGTGGTTATGGTGGATAGTTAAGGTGGGAGATGAGAGATTGAAAAAAAAATAAAATTATTAACCTGCTAAACAAGTTGTGGGTTAAAAGGCTCATTTTGAGAAGATGGGGGTCAAAGGTGGGATTATTTTGGGAATTCGAAAAGGTGGGATTGTTTTGAGCAGAAGTGGCAAAGGTGGGATTATTAGTTTCCATTTTTCCTAATAATAATAATGTATCAATTAGTCATTTGGTTAAGGTAGATTACACATTGTTTCTAATACCCATGGGATCGGATGAATGAACCATAAATTAATTATATTATAAAATAGTAATAATAATTAATACACAAAGTGTATATAAGATGAATGCAAAGTGTAAAGTATGAGTGAAACTTATAGATTAATCAAAAAAGATAATACGGAATAATAATTAAACATCGCACTTTTATTGTTCATAAGAATTGAGTTGCACCATGTAATGTTATAGCTGGATTAACTTTTTCCTCCTTTCTGTCTCCTCCTTTCTCTCTCCAAAACCCTAGCCTCCATTGTTGAATTTTGAAGGGGCTTCCATCGATTTTAATCGGTGGAAAGCCCCAATCATTGTTTCTTTATTGTTTTTTTAGGTTTATAATAATATTTCCTCCTTTTGGGAGGAACTTTTCTCCCTCGAAAGAAAGGGTTTCCGATCTCCTTCGAAAGACAAGGGTTTTTCGACCTCCTTCGAAAGACAAGGTTTATCTCCTCTTTTCGAGGGAGAAATTTCTTAGTTTTGAATCCATGGTAGCAGATCTAATGGATTGTCGTGAAATTATTTCGTTGGTGAAAAAGTTATCAAGTTTTCGAATACGAACAGATGAATCAGAAGGAAATCATCATCAAGGCTACAAAGGATCGTTAGATTGTCTCTCCAACAAGGCTGTAGTTTTCAGCGATATAAGCGGGAGATGCTCCGCAGTGCAAGATCTACTCGACGATCGTAGTTTTTATGAAGGAAAATTCTATTTGATTCAATATCTTATGTATTTGTTAACGTCGAATCTCTATTGTAGATGTCGTATGACTTTTAATTAATGAAATATTTTTGCTATTCAAAAAAAAAAAAAAAGTAATGTTATAGCTCAACTTTGATGCTAACTCAGAATATTAATTATCTTCCATGTATCTAATTAACTAGCTAGGTCAAATAAATAATACAACAGTCACATACATGCATGATGATATATAAACATGCAACTTGCAATTGTTGATGAAAATCTTGAAATCTTTCTATGGTCAGCACACTGTTCATAAGGAGGGTATAGAAAATTGAAAAGAGCATTGAGATAAACATGATCTTGGGCCAAAAAGTTCAGGGGCCAAGATTTGATCCCTCAAACTTTTGCACAAAAATAACAATACTTAACCATTATGCCACAACATTTTATTTTTAATTATTAGACATCATATTAGTTATAATCAACAACTCAAATATGTTTAAAGGGGCCGGGCCCTTAGCCGCCCTAACCAAGATTCGCCCCTTCCGCCATCTGATCTGATGTATAATTAAGAATAAAACATGAATATTGAAAAGAGCATTGAAATAACTCTATAAGTTAAATGTGATATGATTGAACGAAGTCATTCTTGAAAATTTTGAGTAGCATAGATTTGGGTATCGTCTATAAAGGAATCAAAGCCAGTTTTGAAGCTTCTTTACCTACCTATGAAAGAGGACTAAAAGAGTTTTTGTTTTTTTAAAAAAGAAAAACCATTAGCAATGGTTTGATTTCGTTTGCTAACTTTAAGTGATGAACAAATATTCAACAAAGTGGTAATAAAATCTGATTAAATCATTCCAACCAATTTATGTCTTATAAAACAAATCTTCGTTAATGATCTATTTGATACTATGGGCATATTCTTCTAGATATTTTGTTATCTAACAATTAACAATTAGTCAAAAATCTAAGCTACTGAGTATTTCTTTACTCACATACCCAAATATGTAAATGAACGATATAATTGATACGAAGTAATTAACTAGCAACTCATAAAACACACCAAAATAATCCATTTCAATGGAGACACAAAATCAACATGGGTTCATGAATTCTATCTCTTTGATTTTCATTTCATTATTTCATTCTAGTAAATAAGGAAAAGGATGTTAACAAAAGCTTAAACCTCTTACATATCCTCCCGACCCGATTAGTGGGTGAGACAATTTAAAAGTAGAGGGGGATAAGGGCAGACCCGTTTTTGAGATTTCGGTGGCCTAAGGGCAAATAATAAAATGGGGCCCTAATAAGTTAATGCTTAAATTTATTAATTAATTGGAAAAAAAATAATTCGGGTATGCGATAAAATTTTCGCAATACTTTTTTTAAATACAGTACTATTTTTTTTAATACAATAATAACACTTGTATATACAAATCATATACTTCGTATTACGCAACACTTTGTAAAGTACAGCACGGAGTATTATTTTACAAGTAAATTAAAATGTTTATACGAAAAAAAAAAATCATTCTTTTAATCAACAATATCACAATCTAATACGGAGTACTAATTAATTTATTATTGTTAATCTATTTATCGATCTTATACAAGTATCACGTAATCAATTTATCTTCATCTAAGAAATTTTTTTCAAATTTCAGATTTAAAAAAATGAGTTACTGGACATTAGTAAAAACAGAAAATTTGACGAAGTTAAAAAAAAAAACAAACTTCTGAATGATTGAATAAAGTAGTATATTAAAACTACTACGTAATTGACAAATTAGGAGTATATCTAACAATTAGATAATTCATATGATTTCATTTAAAGACTAAAACTAAATATTTAGGATATTTTTCATGTAAATTTAATAATTCAATGCCTTAATTTTGGGAAAAATCAATGAACAACATTTGAAAACAAAAAAATTAAATTAAACTGAAGAGCTTTTCAATGATTTAGGATAATTGGTCCCGTTGAAACCCGTTGAGATTTGAAGCTAGAGAAGAACGTTTATAGGATTCATTTTTTTGGCAATTATTAATTGGGAAAGAAGATGAAAAATTAGAAATATAAAAGTAATGATGGAGAATTGGAGATAAATAATTTCATAGAAGAAGGAAGGTTATACATTTTTTTTTTTTTTGGAAATTCAAGATAATACGGATGAAATTGATATAAAGGGGAATGTTGGGAATATTAAACTTCCAAAATTGAAGGTGATTATTTCTAGGAGAAGATTTATTGTAGGCAGAAGTTTCAAGAAGTAGGTTTAATGATGCATTTATGTGATTAGCGTGTTACAGTACATAATTTATTTTGCTCCTGGGCTTGCATTAAAAAAATCTGGGCTTCAAATTTTGGGGCCCTGGGCGGCTGCCCCGGCTGCCCTGGGTCAGATACGGCCCTGGATAAGGGGAAGGGTAAGCCGGTAAGAGAATCCCCTAACCCCAAAATGCCTCTAACCACAATCTCTTGGTTATAAGATGCAAGCTTTAGCGCCATTACCGCTATACCAATCTTTGCTCCATAAAATAAATCATATACATAGATTAGACACACCCTAATTTTCATACATAAAATAAATCATACACATACACCCTAATTTCAATTAAAAAGACATAAAAAAGCCTTCATTTTTTTAAAAAAGAAATTAAGTTTCGAGTATATCCTAGAAGTTAGGTCACCATGAAGTAGGTAAGGGTAAGATTAAGGGCATGGGTAGGTATTTTTGTAATAAAAAGTACTCCCTCCGTCCCTAAATTACATTCCTCTTTCTCTCTATTATGTGAGGAATAAATGCTAGAAAGAGGAATGTAATTTAGGGACGGAGGGAGTAACAAAAAGGGTCAAACACATAAAAGTTAAATTAATAAAAATAAATTTAATTAAAATAATATTATTAATAAAACCTTATCCAAAACCAAGGTTTAAATCTAACCATGGTAAACGTAAACTCCCAACCTTCTCTCTTCCATCTCTTTCTCTTTCCCTTTCTCTCTCCTCTCATCTTTTTCTCCTCCGTTTTTTCTCTCTCTTACCTGAGTAGTGTGCGTTCACATTCTTCAATCTCCTCATATATTTTTTTCTGCCATTTTTCTGGTGAGTCAACTCATTTTTATTTTTTCACCTTTTTTTTTTCTTTCTTATGATCTGAAGTGTTTTGCATCTTTTTTCATCTTTAATTCGGGTTAATTTAATTTTAATTTTTTTCAAAAAAATAATAATTCATGAGTAAAATTAGTGAACTTTATGAATACCCAGATCGTTTTTGTTTTCTGGGTTTCCCTTTGATTTGGTTTTTGGGTGTTTTTTTTTTTTTTTTTTTAATTTTTAATTTTTTAATAGAGGCGCAAAGGGTAGTGATGTAGACGGGATTTGATTCGAGGTCTAGAATTATATTGACCCAAAGTTTTTACCAACTAAACTAGTAGACATTCGGCTTTGTTTTAGACATTGGTGTGTTTGTTCATAATTTGTGTTTTGGTATCAGACTAGATTTATCATTACTGTGTTTATGTATTAATTATGGAGAAAAATTGTATTATTTTTATCTTCTTTTTGGTTATGTTAATTAGATTGGTTCATAAAGGAATATGGATATATGATGCTGTTTTTGTATGAGTATTAATAATAGCATTTTTATATTTGTTGGTAATTTGACATTTTTTTTGGATTTATTTGTGATAAGTTAGGAAAATTATAGTTTTTGGAGTATTGATTTAATAGGTCACTGTCAACATGAAAATATCCATTGGCAAAAAAAAAAAAAAAAAAAAAAGAAGAATAAAGAGAAAAATAGGGTGGTTCTAGGGATTTTGCTGCAAGGACTAATGATGAAGGAGTGTTCTAGAATATTGGGTATTAAAAGCTTCAACTAGTTTGTCTGATTCATGGGGCTATTTAGTTTTCCTCTGTACTGTAATAATTTAGATTTAATGAAGGGGGTTTTAGGTTTTGTTGAGTTTGGGGGAAGGAAAGTTTTGAGATTTTGTCTGAAGGTTGAAGTTAAGTTTAGCAATGTGTTAGATTTTCCATTTCTCATAGAGTACTCATCCAAGGTGGGTGTAACTGGACATATAATATGGAACCCGGGAACTCAGCAATTTGACTGAAGAAGCTAAAAGATTGAAGGAAAACTGATCCTGAAAGTAGCTATATCTGATTTTTTTATTACAGATTTCGAGTGTATAGAAATCTTATGTGGAGCATTTCTCAGCCTATGGCTTCTTATAACGTTCATTGGTACCGAGTTGTGCTTAGTTGGTACCATCCTAGTTCCCAAGCACTTCTTCATTAGTACCAACAAGTGCAAAAATTAGAATTTTAAGTTTTGTAGGTATCAATAGACTCTTTTTATTGGATTAAGAGTGTACCATCTAATCACAGCTTAGAGTTATTCATGAGAAATTCTCATCTCATGTGCTCATCATCTGGTGACCTAACCCTGTATGTCTTCGTGAATGTCTTCTAAGTTCTTTATACACGGTCTTTTTTTTTTGTTTAATTTTGTGTGGTTGTGGTGCTGTGTTGTATTTCCCGCTTACACCTTTGTTTATTATGTTGCATTTATTCAATATGCATCTGTTGTTGAGTGGGGTGGCGTAGTTTGATCTTATATACTGTAGGTCTGTTGGATATATCTGTGATCACCAAAAGATTTAACTAGAATGCTGTGCAAGTCTGCTTAACTGAAAATCTTTTGTTGGTATTTCTATGATCTCTCTTTTTATTTAATTTATATATATATTGATTAATTAATAAACTTTTCCAATTTGAGCTCCCTCAAGCGGCAGTGAAAATGTCAATGTCAAACAATATTTTACATGGGAAGCACTCCTCACAAAATTATTGGGGAAAAAGTCACCAACTTTCACTAAAAAGTTAACAAGAACTAGGAACACTCACAACACTCCTTTGAGATACAACCAACCCTCTCAAGAACTCTTATCTAGTAACCTAAGTATTTGTGATCTCTTCTTGCTGTTGTGCAATGAAAAGTGATACCCATGATCCTTTTTTTATTGTATATTGAGTTATACACCTGCACCAAAGTTCTAAATATTTAAACTCTAACTAGATCTAGGATACAAAAGTTATTAGATAACTAAAATACTAAATATTATATAAAATGATTACAATTAAGGGCTTATTCTCTTACGTTAAAATTCAGTTCAGCTCTTAATTTCCTTCTCTTATAAAATATTCATTTCAGTTCAGCTCATTTCAGTTCAGCTGAGTTCAGTCAATGAGAACATGTCCTAAGTAGGAATTTGAATACTAGAGTCCTAAATCAAACAAGGTAAGAAGACTAAGTTACTTGCTATTATAATCCTCAAACTGCCACTTTCTTGTACCACGTACATGCAATACTTGCGTCCGTGATAGTGCCACCAAGCCTTTACCTTGTTTTATTGCTTTGCTTACTTTGTTCCTTCATAACCAAATCTGAATCTCACCACATCTTGAGGCCCCACTAATCATGTTGGAAAAGTTGGGCTTGCCATATTTAACAGTAAATTAGTGTTGGCATCTGGCTGAGTCAAGCTTTGTGCAAATTAAACCTTCTACAAAAGTACCAATTCCAATTATGCATACAAAGTATTAGTGATCTTGAACATGAGTTACACTTTTTACTATTATTATTATTATTTTTGTATTTTTTATAATATTGATTTCCTTGTGGTTCATCTTCGTGGACCAGCGTGGCATCTATTGGCAGCGTCCTGAATGATAGTATATATTTGTTAAGTGATTGAGTTTTGATAATTCTGTTATAAAGTTATATCCTACCTGAGGTATCATTGCATAGCATAGGCTATTATCAATTTCAAAGTTTCCTCTTCATATGAAGTTGACCCTTAAAAAGGTTGTGATTATTGCTTTCTCCAGTTTAAGGCTTATAAGGTAGAAAAGGAGCTGTATTAATATTTTCTTCATCCCATCTTGTTTGCCATATTGGTGCGTTGTTAATTTTTTTAAATGTTGGTTGCTTAAGTGTTGTTGAGATTGGGTATCGGTGGGATTAATTGTAGTGAATGTGAATGTAAAGTGGTATTTTTTCATAGTAATTGATAGAATGATGCAATGTCGAAGATACAGGCCAAAAAGAAAACTGATGTTAACAAAAGGGGATGGAGGGAGTAGCAATATCCTACTGATCCAGCATCTGATGTGTGTGTATATATATATATATATTCCGCCCTTATTGTCTGTCAACAATTTATGTTTTATTTGATTGATTTATTTTTACCAATGATCAGATAACCTGTATGGTCAAGCTGTTTGACAAGAGCTACTATTATCCATGGGATCAAAATCATATGGAAACTTGCTGGGCCTAGTCTCTGGTGATCTACTGGATATCCCATGTACCACTAGAACTCTTCCACGGGTTATGACTGTTCCTGGGATTATCTCTGACTTAGATGGCCGTGAAAGTAGTGATGAAGATACAGAGGCTTCAGTTGTTCGTGAGAGAATAATTGTTGTTGCTAATATGCTGCCTCTCCATGCCTCTAGGGATCCAGAAACTGGAAAGTGGTGTTTTACTGTAGATGAGGATTTAATTCTATTACAGTTGAAAAATGGATTGCCACCCAATACTGAAATTATCTACATTGGTTCTCTGAAGGCTGATGTTGATATTACTGAGCAGGATGAGGTTTCACAGAAGCTTTTCAAGGAATTTAAATGTGTTCCTACCTTTCTTCCCCAGGACCTACAGAAGAAGTTCTATCATGGGTACTGTAAGCAGTACTTGTGGCCACTATTTCATTATATGCTACCCATGTGCCCTGACCATGGTGATCGTTTTGATCGCTCACTCTGGCAGGCATATGTTTCTGCTAATAAAATATTTGCTGATAAAGTAATGGAAGTCATAAACCCTGAGGATGATTATGTATGGGTGCATGATTATCATCTCATGATCCTACCTACTTTTTTAAGGAAACGATTCTATCGAGTTAAGCTGGGATTTTTCTTGCATAGCCCATTCCCTTCGTCGGAAATTTACCGAACCTTGCCTGTAAGGGATGAAATCTTGAGAGGCCTGCTGAATTGTGATTTAGTTGGTTTTCATACCTTTGATTATGCCAGGCATTTCCTGTCATGCTGCAGTAGGATGCTTGGACTGGACTACGCATCAAAGAGAGGGCATATTGGATTGGATTATTTTGGTCGCACTGTATTCATTAAAATCTTGCCTGTCGGTATTCATGTCGGTCGGATAGAATCTGCTTTGAATCTTCCGTGCACATCAGTCAAAGTTAAAGAAATTCAAGAACAGTTCAAAGGGAAAAAAGTGATAGTTGGGATTGATGATATGGATATATTTAAAGGAATCAGTCTGAAGTTATTGGCCATAGAGCAACTGCTGCTTCAGAATCCAGAGTTCCAGGGAAAGTTGGTCCTTATTCAAATCATTAATCCTGCCCGAAGTTCAGGAAAGGATGTACAGGAAGCAAAGAGGGAGACCTATCTGATCGCAAGAAGGATCAATGAGATGTATGGCTCTCCAACTTATGAGCCTGTAGTTATTATTGATCGCCCTGTTCCTCGTTATGAGAAGTCAGCATATTATGCTTTAGCTGAATGCTGCCTAGTGAATGCTGTTAGGGATGGAATGAATCTGGTTCCATACAAGTATATTGTCTGCAGGCAAGGAACACCTGCTTTAGATGAAGCTTTGGGCGTGAAATCAGTCACTCCTCACACAAGCATGCTTGTAGTCTCGGAATTTGTAGGATGCTCTCCTTCACTCAGTGGTGCAATCAGAGTGAATCCATGGGATATTGATGCTGTTGCCGAAGCCTTGAATATGGCTCTTACGATGCCAGATACTGAGAAACAATTACGTCATGAAAAACATTATCGATATGTTAGTTCTCATGACGTGGCTTATTGGGCACGCAGCTTTGTGCAGGATCTGGAAAGAGCATGCCAAAACCATTATAATAAGCGGTGTTGGGGATTTGGTTTAGGGCTAGGTTTTAGAGTTGTCTCTCTTTCGCCAAATTTCAGGAAGCTGAATGTTGACTTTATTGCCTCAGCGTATAAGAGGACCACTAAACGAGTGATATTCCTGGATTATGATGGCACTATTGTGCCACAAACGAGTATGAACAAGTGTCCAAGTCCTGAAGTTATCTCTGTCCTGAATGCTCTTTGCAATGATCCCAAAAACACAATATTCATCGTCAGCGGTAGAGGAAAAGCTCAATTAAGTGAGTGGCTAAGCCCATGTCAGTTGTTGGGAATAGCTGCTGAACATGGATACTTCTTACGGTAAGTTGACTATGTACAATTTAAATTATGATGTTTCTGAGGTATAAATCAATTTTTTCATAGTGACTGACAATGATGATGGAGGATGAACCTGGGCTTCAGCTATGCTGTAGTAGATATTGTGAAGGTTAGAAGATGGCTTTAAGAATTGGAGGACGAATATGAGCATAGAAGAGATATAAGGGCTAAGCACTATTAGCGGGAGTAAAAAAGATTGTTTATAAAGAAGTTAATTGCCGACAAATGTCAACATACTACAATAAACCAACAACGTTTTATTTGTCTTTAGAATGGATAATAGTAGATTACTAGATTTATATCTGAAGTAGTTTTGATTTTCATAAATTTACTCAAACTGTCCACGAATTAGTTGTGTACAATAGCACCCCAGCTGTAGAAATTTCTTGTCTTGCTTAAACTCAACCTTTTCTTTCTTCTTGCAGGTCAAATAAAGCTGTTGATTGGGAATCTAATACTGCAGAGCTTGATTGGAAAGATATTGTTGAACCTATCATGAGATCGTATACTGAGGCAACAGATGGATCCAGCATAGAGAGTAAAGAAAGTGCCTTAGTGTGGCACCATCAAGATGCAGACCCTGACTTTGGGTCCTGGCAAGCAATGGAGTTAATGGACCATCTCGAAAATGTGCTTGCCAATGAACCAGCTGTCGTTGCAAGGGGTCACAACATTGTTGAAGTTAAGCCACAGGTAATGTGTTAGTTTACTCTCCTTCCTTTCTATCTCTGTTTTGCCACTCCATATCCCAATCGGTCTCTGTGTGATTTTAGCAGGGTGTTAGCAAGGGGCTTGTTGTTGAGAAAGTTATAACAACGTTAATCGATGATGGCAAACGACCAGATTTTCTTGTGTGCATTGGGGACGACAGATCTGATGAAGACATGTTTGAAAGTTTGTTGAAGTTCTCAAGTTCATCTTTACCTGGGCTTCCTGAGGTCTTCTGCTGCACGGTTGGGCAAAAGCCTAGCAAAGCGAAGTACTATCTTGATGATACATCTGATGTCTTAAGGCTGCTGGGTGGCCTAGCAGCTGCTGCCTCAACTCAAAAACCTCGGTATAATCCTCATGCTCAAGTCTCGTTTGAAAGTACATTCTAGTAGGCCTATGTGTGCTTATAGTTATAGATCCACCCCAGTGTGTCTACGCCAGAGAATGTTCACAGGATTCCTTCTTTTCTCGACTTCTGTGATCTCGCGGGATTTCAAATCTTTTAAACACGTTAAAACATTGGGTAATTGTACATGGTGACAGTAGTGTAGTTCTCCGGCAGGAAGGTTCCTTTGATGCAGATCGTCATACAACTGTGGTTGCTTTAAATTGCACCAGACTCCACCCATCAATTTGTACAGAAATCAGTTTGATGTCAAGGTTCCCTTGTTGTCTCTAACAAAGTGATTTGGATGATCATGAACAAAAAACGTAGGGATATTCGACTTGATCTTTTATAAAGGTCAACAGGATACTCGTTGCTAACAAAAAAAGCTTAGGCGGACATAAGCGGTTTCTTCTACACCCCGTTGAATCAAAATTCGGAAAAAAGAGAGTTTCTGTGTATTACTTGGTCATATGCTAATTGTTATTGGAAATGGGCTTGTATGTTTTGCCTTTGTAAATGTCTTTGTATACATGGACAACCCATGGAGTAGTAAAAAAACCGGCTAATGTCGTTCTCTTAAATATAAATCCATTGTATCTTTTTTTGGTTGAATTTTGTATAATCTGAAAATGGTTGAGCAAGTTGTGCAGTGAATGAGTGAGCTGTGACAAGATGATGCATTTGGTTGTGCGAGTGTATGATAGATGTAAGCCTAGGCAGGTCCACATGAGAAAATATACATTATGCCTCACTTGTAGGCTGCACATGGTGTTGTGATGGAGATGGAGATAGCTAGCATTTCTGTCTCTTTATGATTTATACAATTGATAAATGGGTGTATTGAAAATGATCTTTTTGCCCCTTGATTTTTTTTTTTTTTTAATTTATTATTATTATTATTATTATTTTTTTGGTCACAAGAAGAACCTAGGGTGGACTTTAACCAGTATCGTTTTAGATGGTCTAGTGTACGTTATTTATTTATTTTTTTTACGATAAGGGGTAGGATTCTGATCGTAACTTAATCATTACGGTTTTTTTGGTCCAGTATTTACGAGTGTAGTGTACGTGGGTTAATGGGGATAGATAACAGAATTATCGTATCTTAAGTCTAATTAGCCCAATGTTTGCGGACACTTGAAAGTAAAGGGAGTGGTAAGGCCGTAAGGAAATTGTTGCATCTATGGTAAAGAGTTGTCGCTTGACTATTCGTAGACCTCAGCACTCACGTTTTTGGTCTTGAATCTGTGAGGCTGTGAGCTAGATCACTTCGAAGTAGGGGAAAGCATTAAGAAGATTCCCATTTGAATGACCATCTTCAACAAGATTGGAATCTTAATTAGCCTTTAGGATCAAATGTAATTAATGTTATTACATAGATTTACACGTCTTATCCAGGTGATTAAAACACTGCTTCGTCTGCTTGGTAGGTAAATACTATATCCATTACATATTAGTTGCAATTTTAGGGTATTATTTGTGAGATATAAAATATTCCAAAGTTGCAAGTAATATTTAACGGAGGTAGTATAAGATTATGCTTGGTTGGAAGAGAATTCTATTTCCGTACAAAAATAGGTTATCTATAGGGTTTGAATGATTTTTAGCTTTTAATGAATAATGTGACAGTTTCCTGAAATCTACCCCATCCTACACCAACTTCCTTGCTTCCATCTTCCCTTAGATTATTTGACAAGGAATCATGCATAGGGACGGTATAAAAAGTTTTGTTTTACTCTGTAGTACATAGTTATTTATTAATGCATCTTTCTAGTATTAAATTTACGGAACATGTTATATGTAACAACTTTACACAAGAATATCTAAAGAAAGATCGAGAATAACTAATTATCAATTATCAATTATGCAGGGTTACACAATTTTTTTTGTCAAATTTATTCCAAGATTATATTGTACCATTTAGAGTTGTATACTTGGTACAACATTACCTTGTTTGAATTCCTTTCAATTCCTAGATTTATTCCAAATATACGCTAAGAATATTGCTAGTATTTTACAATTCATCTTAACCCCACTACGTTTGGACACAAGCTTTGTATAATTATATGGGGACAATGGTGACATCAATTATTACTTGTTTCAATTTAATTGGTTGATATGCAAAACCAAAATGAGAATCAGAGTTCATGTAAGTATATTATTACTTGGACTGGACTGTTATCTTGGATGGATTTGTATTATTCTGATCTTGCTAGATTACAATAACTCCCTTATTAGAGAAAATCCATTCTTTTCCATCCTTCACATGTTTTTTTACTTTAGTCCTTTTCACAGATTTTCTTGAAAATCATTTGTGATCTAGAAAGTATACGTGACCAAAAATATTGTTATATGAGATCTTATGATACGGAGTATTCATCTTGATATTAATAGATGTATTTATGAATGGAAAACATGACTAAATAATGTATCACCTGAAGTGGCAAAGGAATTATGTTTGAATGCTCCTTCACAATTATGAAGGGGAAATAGACTAGAATAATGCCAAGATATCTTTTATTGAATCACAAATGTGAGTTAAACTATATAATTTTTAAAATTTCATTCTTCGTAGCCTCTAATTTTGTAGCCATTATATCTTTGCTAATGCATGCGATCTTTCTAAGATTATTTCTTATATTCTTCATGTAATTAAATTGTTATTATAGAGGATAATATATTATAATCATATAACATACATTTTCGTATTATGAGATATTGATACATAAGACAAGTATAGTTATAGGTTCCAAAAACATTAACATTTTGTTTTGAATTGAGGAAAACAGAAAGATAAAGTATCAATAAAGTATCTTTCATTTGAATAACGAATCAAGAAGGAAGAGAATTCAGATTGACATTTGCTCAACTCTCATTGATAATGCTTTGCTTTAACAATATAGATTGGAAAATTATTTTGAAAAGTACAAGGACTTTTAAGGTATTTTAATTATAAAGTAAAGTAAGTTGATGCCAAAGTATAATTTAGATGTATATGAAATTACGAATAATGAGCAATCCTTCTAAGTTCCGAACAATAACTTCTCAATTGTAGACGATCCTATCTTTATGTTGATGGAGGGACACATTATGATGTTACTTGTTCAGTTGTTTGCTAGTTGTTACTACAAATTTTAAAATGGAAAGGATTAAAGTTAATTAAATTTATATGGAGTATGCTCTTTCATCATTGATCTTGGAAATTGAATATGACACATGAACGAATTGGACCCTACTTTTAATTACCCATGCAAAACAGTGAGATTCATGTGTTAATTGATTAATCCTTCCTCCGTTTTTTATTGTTCTATTTTATGACTTGACGTAGTTGTAAATTAGCAATTTTCACTCTTAATATTTTGTATTTTGTATACACTTGTAATAGTGTAATTGTAAATGTTTTGAAAATATGTATCAAGCTGAATTCAATGAGAATTGAGCCAATTGACATAACAATGCTTTTAGATCGTTATGTATAACAGTAATAATCATATTAATGTTTCCGTAAAATATCAAAAGTAAAAAATGAAATAACTACAACATTAGGTTTGACGCAAAGTGAAATATCGATCTACATATGAAATCTTGTAGTGGTACTCAATATATGAACTTCGGAGTATATCATTTATCATTAAAATATTTCTACATACAAAAAACATGAATATAGTTAGCTAAGGCTAAAATATGCCGAAAATTAGCAAACAATTCCAAAATCGAAGTCTAACCACTCTTCTCGTGAAATGGTTTTAACGCTCTAAGCCTCTAACTAATTTTTGACATTTTCATTGTGAAAGCACAATTTTCTATGCATTACTTAGATACCGGAAATCCGGAATAGAGGAATGTCAAAATTGTTTTACTAATATATCCTTCGAAGTTCAAACAAATAACTAAATAAGTAGTCCAATTAAAACTTCTGAAAAAATGGCTCCCACTTAATAAAACCATCAGTCCACTTCCTTTAATATTCTCATAATTTCCCTAAAAAAATACGGAGTAAAATAAAATTCTCAGAACTAATTAATTCGGCGAATTTATGACATAGTAATTTACTCTCCAGGATAGATTATTAATGGTTACACTAGTTGTGTACCAGTACCATTGTTATAGTTGGGAGTCTCAATTGTTGGTCAAGGTTTATTGAGTCTCTAAGCCTTATACTTTAAAATTTAAAGCACTTTCCTCAACAATTTGGACCACTGTTTTTTTTTTTTTTTTTTGTCCCCTTTCTTAAAAGACTTTTTTTTTTTTAATTTTTTTTTTTTACTAAACATGGTCTTATCGAATCTAATTTTACATCAGAAGATGTTATGTAATTATAATTCATCATATACAAGTAGATTGTTTGGATGTTACATCTTACATGCAAAAAGTTTAGTCTTAAATCTGTATGATTATATTTCTATTTTCCTAAATAACCATGTAAGAACTTTTAACAACAATTATAATTTACTTATAATTTGGTCCACTAATATATTCGTGCATGCATGAGATGAATCAGAAAATTAATTTGTTCTATCTATTTCTTTAAATTCTTTTCCCTTTATATGTGGATAGATACAATGTATGAGAAGTTAATTTAATCGTTTATTTTTAATTTATAAAAGAAAGTGTGTAAAACAACAGGGATGAGTTATATAAGCACTTACAAATGATATTTATTGCCAAAAAGGAAATCATCCCTCTAGTCTTTACAACCTTATTATGTGCTTAGAGGCGTGATCATGACTAATTGACTACCTTAAACAAAAATTATATATGTATTCACCTAGATACATGTACAATTCACTGCATAAGGTAAGATGCTGTTGGTGCACATAGTTGGTAGGTGCATCACACTAGCTGACATCATAAGACACATCTCGTGCATAGTCACAAGTATTTGCCCATGTATCTCATGCGCTAACACATACAGAGTACAAGATATTAAACGAGTATGTGTCTATTCTTCTCATACATCGGTATATACACAACGTTACATCATACGTGTCATCTTATGCGTCGATACAATGATACATACACAACGTTACGTCCTACGTGCCACCAATAAGGTAGCTAGAGTAAGAAATAGGCAATAGAAGTGCATAGTGTACATAAATATAATGAATCCAATTACAACTTTATTAAGGCGGTGGCTTACCTCACTACACACACTCAAAGATTACACATTTAAACACTCTCTTCTTTCTCTCTCTCTTTCCTTGATTTGCTGTTGAAAACATCCCCTTCAATAATCTCACCAGTTGTACTAATTCCTTCATTTATTAACCCAGATTTCAGATTCTTCTTCATTTACACTGTTTTACACTCTCTTCCCCACTCACTCTTTCACTCACCTTTTTTTCCTTTTCTCTCTATCTTTTTCTTCAATTGTCTCTTTCCTCTTCTCAAAAAGCAAATCAAAAAAGCTAAAAAAAACTTAAATTAATCCTAAAAATTCTCCTTTTTTTCACAATTTTTTGGTCACAAAACCTCTTAAATCATCTTCACTTTCTCTCACTAGGGTTTTTACTGATAATGCAAACCTCTTGAAAAATCATCAGCAAAAAATGAAATGGTGTTTTTGATGGGTAGGAAATGTTTGGTTCTTTTTCTCTCATTTTTGCTTCTTTTTTCTGGGTTTTCTTCAGTTTCTGCTTCTACCCCACCTGCAAGTAAGTAATCCCACCTCAAAATTACTTCAAGTTCTTCACATTACTATTTTCTTGCTGATTTTAATTGTAATTTAACTCTGATTTGTTGATTTTTTTTTATTTTTTTATTTTGTTTGCAGAAATTGTTAGTGGGTTCATCTCAAATTCTTTAGCTAGATTGATGAAATGGGTGTGGTCACTCAAAGCTACAACCAAAACAGGTTATTATACTAATTATTTTAAATTATTTTTTTTATATTTTTGAGATCTTAATTAATTTTCAATTTATTTTTTTAATTTGAGTGTTTTGAGAGAAATGTGGGTTATTAATTTATTATTATATTGATTAGTTTTTATGATGATGATTACAGCAGTTTCTGGGCGTTCAATGATGAAATTTGAAAGTGGGTATTTAGTTGAGACTGTATTTGATGGAAGTAAGCTTGGAATTGAGCCTTATTCTGTTGAAGTTTTACCCAGTGGAGAGCTTCTTATTGTGGATTCTGCTAATAGCAATCTTTACAGGATCTCTTCTGCACTTTCTCTCTGTAAGTGTGCTTATTTAGGAGTATTAGATTCATGGTATCAGTGTTTTTGCTAGTTAAGGGCTCGTTGGTATCACTGTCAGTTTTTGGGATCGAATTTGATTGCAATTGCATTATTGGGTTGTCAATTTGCTTTGGATGCCAATTTGATTCTTGTTTTTGTGATGCTTAAATTCGTTTATACTTATGTAGTAAGTGGTGTATTTGTGTGCACATGTGCATGTGCATTGTTTATTTGGGTGGATCCTGAGTGTGGTTTATGGTTATAATGCAATAATGCAGACAGTAGACCTAAGCTGGTTGCTGGATCACCTGAAGGATACTCTGGACATGTTGATGGGAAGTACAGGGAAGCGAGGTTGAACCATCCGAAAGGTGTTGCTGTTGATGACAGGGGTAATATTTATGTCGCGGATACTATGAATATGGCAATCAGGAAGATCAGTGATACAGGTATTTCAGAGACTTGTGTATGCTACATTGAGTAGATTATTGCCAAATTGTCCATTGAGGATATGTAACACACATTGGAATTAGGATGGAATGATAATTCGTGTGATTGAACTCTATACCATTCAGATATACTCTTGTATTAAGCTGATAATATGATGGTAGATTGAAGAGCTTATAATAGTAAAATGTCCTGATTTATTGGTAGAATGTGATATTTTTCAATCCTGTTTTTACTGAATGATTGTGGGATGAGCTCAAAGCTGACTTGTTAAGTGCAGAGTATCTAGACTAATCATACTATTTGTTTCAGGAGTCACAACTATTGCTGGTGGGAAATGGAGTAACAGAGGTGGTCATGTTGATGGACCGAGTGATGAAGCAAAGTTCTCCAATGATTTTGACGTTGTCTATGTTGGAAGCAGTTGTTCCTTGCTGGTCATTGATAGGGGGAATCGGGCGATCAGGGAAATTCATCTCCATTTTGATGACTGTGCTTATCAATATGAAAGCAGCTTCCCTCTTGGTAAGCTAAAGCAGATTTTATAATCTACTTAATATGTCTGGTGACATTGCTTTTGCTCATTCTTTCGTGTCACCATTACAGGAATTGCTGTACTTCTTGCTGCTGGATTTTTCGGCTATATGCTGGCCCTATTGCAGCGGCGAGTTGGTTCAATTGTGTCTTCTCAGAATGTAAGAATTACCTTCCCCTCCTTAATTGCCATTTTGGGTGTAAAAATGCTATGCAGTATATGACTTGTTTTCTTCATCACAGGATGCCAAAGTAACAGAAAACACTTCATCTAGTCCATACCAGAAGCCTCTTAAATCTGTGAGGCCCCCATTGATCCCTACTGAAGATGATACAGAGAAGCTAGAAGAAGGGTTTTTTGGATCACTTGGGAAGTTGCTTGCCAATGCTGGCACAACAGGTATGGAAATAATCGGTGGCATGATTCCAGGTTTTAAAAAAAAGCCAGTGGTGTATCAATACAGGAATCAAGGACCGTATCATCAAACCAATAATTGGCAGTCACCAGAGAGTTTTGAGATACCCAAAGAAGAGGAGCCTCCTTCAATTGAAACTAGAGCGCCCACCCCAAAGAAAACCTACGCCTTCATGTCTAAGGATGCAGAAAAAATGCAGCAGCAGCTGAGGCAAAGCCGAGTTTTCTACAGTGGTTGGGACACAGAATTTCAGCAACAGCAACTACAGCAGCAGCAGCAGCAACAACAGCTGCAGCAGAAACATGAGAAACATCAGTACCGTCATCAGCATCACTCATCTATCCCTCAGACATACTACGAGCAAAGCTGCGAGAAAACCAACGAGATTGTGTTTGGGGCAGTCCAGGAGGAAGGACGACGTGAATCAGTTATTAGGCCTACTGATTATGCTATGGATGCATTCAATCAGCAAAATATTCGGTTCAGAGCAGGGTACGCCCGTAGCTTGTCTTATACATAAGTTAGATCTTCGATTTGTTGGCACATATATGTCGTACCTATTATCAATTCCTTCAAAAACATAGTGATCGGTAATTCGGTATGGTGATCCCTTTTTGAAGTAGGAGTATTGGGGGGGTATAATCTCACTTGATGATTGTTTAACGCCTTTTGTTTGAGAAATGGCATCCCCTATATATTGAAGTTAGTAATATATTGTCCATTTTCTCCAAGTGCTTTTGATCTCTTATTTTTTGATGACTTTTGATCCCAAGAACATCGAAACTCTAAAATCCCATGAATGTGAGGGATGACCACCCTCAATCCCCAAATCCCAAGTACACATTTTGTCACCATTTTTTGTTGCTCATTATGTTCATTATGTACAAACTCAAAAATTCAACTTTCTTTATTCTCACTTCACACACATTAGTGGTGCAATTATTATGGTTGTACGAAGTATATTGTACTCATCAACGCCTCTCATGGCTTCATTCTTTTCACCGGTATTTCCCTTATCTGAACTTATCGAAACAAACAAGGACGTCTTGTACCTATCCTCAAAGTCTGAAACTGGAGTTTCGACTTTCAAAATCAGTTTTCTTTTACAGCACAGAACTCGATGAGATCAATCATTGTCTTGTTTAACCTTGCATCAAGCTGATCCAAAAACAACACATACACACAAACAAACCTACAAACATGCATACATACATACAATAATACATACAATATGCATACATTCTTTAACATAACTAGAAGCCAAATATACTTGGCAAGTTGCTAAAATATAATTGGACTATTAGTCACAAAAGCATGGTTCTTGGTTTGGTGCTAATTTAAAATTCCAGATTCCCGGGGAAAACCATGGTAGCAGCCAAGCAGAATTAACAATGTTTATGAAGAAACAAAAGAGTGTCAGATTTGAGTGCATTCTTGTCGCAAGAATATGTGCTGACTGCTGAGAAATTTCATCAGTTTCTCACTGTCAGATGCTGCAGTCTTATGAAAAACATACTTCCTCGCCAGCCAGAAAGGGTAGGGCATTATGCATGTGTTTTATTTATTTATTTATTTATTTATTTATTTTTTCCTGCATATGAATTTCTATAATGGGTTTGTTCAAAGTGTTAATTATTTGGGTTTTGAATGTGATACTATGGACGGGCAACTTGTAGGTTATGTAGGTCTATGACACACGTACAACAAGTTCTCGGGATTGGATTGGGAAAAATCTTAATACGTCCTAAAGATATCTATTAACTATTCCTAAAACACAATATTTTCAGTCTAAATGCAAGGATGATGTTTTTTTTTAGGCCAAATGACCTCCTACATTAAAATATACGGCTATTTCACCAAATGCCACTGACAAATTTAAAAATTCACCAAATGCCATCGGACTTTTCAGAATTCATCAAATGCCACTTAGTTTTTAAATATTTCACCGAGTGCCATTAATGACTAACGGACGTTAACTCCGTTAGTCATTAGGGTCTAATCATGACACATGTCATGATATGATTAGTCTATTTATTCTAATTCTTAAAAATTAAAAGAAAATAAAAAACATTAAATAAAAAAACAAAAAAAACCCCAAATTTCCCCAGCCACCTTCCCACCACCGCCAAACCCTAGCCCCCTCCCCTTTTCTCGCCGGAAAACAGCCGGCCACCCCCTTAACCACCAAAAAACGGTCGATCGGCCCTTAAGCACTCCACCTGACCCATCGCCGACCCCCAAAACCACCCACACAACCTGCCCTGACCCCAAATGTCACCAACATGAACTTTGATTTAAGTACCCATCGTTTTTCAACCACCGCGCAAAACCACTCCTCCTATCCTCCACCCTTGAAACGATGAAATCAGCCATAGAAATCGACCATTGTAGATTTCCATGGTTAATTTCGATCGTTTGAGGGTGAAGGGTTTCCACAGTCGGGTTCTATTTTGGATTTCTGGGTTTCCATGGTCGGTTGTGGTGGCTATGTGATGCGTTGTGTTGGTGCGTGAGGTGGTTGCGGGGGTTGGGGTGGGCATCAGCGCAAGGTCGTCGGGTAAACGGAGTTTTGTGGGTCAGTGTGTGGGTGTTGGAGTTTTCGGGCATTGCATGAGATGGTTGTGGTGGTTGGGGTGGTTTTTCGAGGGATTAAGAGGAGTCGACGGTTTTGATGGGGTCAAGGGGTTCCAGCGGGACGTCATGGGTTCCGGCGGGATCCGACGAAAGGTTAGAGGGTTCCGGCAAGGAGTTCCGGCGGTTGGCTTTGGGCCGTTGGTTGGCTTGGGCAGGTGGTTACGGTGGTGGGGTTAGGTTGGGTTAGGATTTAGAGTTTTTTTAATTTAATTTTATTTTTATTTTTTAAACCAATAATCGATTGCCATGTGTCATGATTAAGCCTCCGTTAGTCATTAATGACACTCGGTGAATTATTTAAAAACTGAGTGGCATTTGGTGAATTTTGAAAAGTCTTATGGCATTTGGTGAATTTTTAAATTTGTCAGTGGCATTTGGTGAAATTTCCGTAAATTATATTTTAGTTGACGTTGAACCGACATTATTTCATAATTTTGATGAAAATCTAAAATTTTAAAATCACATTTTTTTTTTTGGGTACAAAGGTGCAAAATTTTTTTATTTAGTACCCTGCATATAAAAAAAAAAATTACTATGATCTATCCAACCCTAAAAATTGGATTATTACTCTGTATAATGTGTTAATTAAATTTGGATTTTGGAGGGGGAATTATTTGAAAATTTGTCCAGTCACGTGAAAGATTTATCAATAATTATGAGTTTGTATATAGTTACCTCAACATAGAGAAAGCAATGAGTTAGTTGAGGAAGTCTTAGTTCTATCACTTTGCCATTTGTTTATCATATAAAAAAATACTAAATAAATCAACAAAATTATCTAGTGATAAGACAAATGGACTTCGTATCAACAATTGCGAGTTCATATTTAATAAAAAAATTGGTGATTTATTTACAGTTTTACCAATATATCACCCTTTATTAAATTTACTTCTAATATATGATTACAAATGTGGTGTAGCTTATGTGCCCCAGTCGGTTGTACATATACTTGCAAGTTATATCAAGATTTGCATTCAATGTCCACTTGCAAGTTGCAACTATTGGCATCACAAGTCATAAAGTAATCACAAAAATAAGACATTCCTATCTAACATTATACTACTATTACGGAAAATTATAATGACTAATGTTTTTTTTTTTTTGATAAAACCGGGATGAGATTATATTAAATCAATATCCGTCAAAGTCGTGAGGCTTTAGGGAAAAGGACCCAAACATATATACTCATCACAACCCCTAGTGATTATTTATGAAGCCTATATATAAGACCTAATGTTTTTTTTATGAAGCCTAAATATAAGACCTTAAAATAAAAAGATATATTTTTAAATTTTGATTGTTTACAGTGACATGTATTTCTAAATTTATTTAAATTTAAAATATATTAAATGTATATTACAACGGTAAAAGCTTTATATATTATATTATTACCCTTATAAATGGTTGCTAAAAGATATTTTGGATTCTAGTAGATCTTTGTAGATAAAATTGAGATCAACAATTCAACACACTTTATTGTAATTTAGGAAAGTTTTTCTTGATACAAATTGTACTCCGTAATAAATTAAAGGAAAGTTAATTTAGTAAAAAAAAAAAAAGATACGGAGTAATAAAGTTTCCAAGTTTAATTAGCTAATTAAGAAAGCTTTTCTTACCCCTGCAATACTAAGCAGTACGAGCACAAGTCATGGTTTGCCGCCTTATAGATTTCATAATTAGGTTTGGATTAGGAAACTTTTATGCTTGGTGACCAAGCTTCCTCTCCTATATATATATATTGCCTTGATTATCAATGAAAAACATAAACAAGCTAAGCAAGAAAATCCATCCTTAGACCTTAAACACTAAACCATAAACCCGTAAACGAAGATCGAAAAGATGTCAGCTGTTGAGCCTTCTTCTCTGTCAACTCAAAACTTTGGAGAGATTTTTTGTGCTCCGAAAACATGGTTTGTTGATGATACTAATGTCCAATATGTCACGAAACAGAAGACGAAACCAACCGATAATGGTGCTGTGTTGATGTTTAGTCCTCAGACTGGAATACTGTTCTTGAAGGTTATTGACACCAGTGAATTTGCTGCAGGACAGGGTCTGAATCTGCTAGCAGAGTGGAAAACAAGTGTAGAAATCGCGGCTATTGTACGAGCTATTCCTCTTGAAGGAAAACCGAAACAGATTGTTGTAACTCGTAAAGAACTGTTGGAATCTTTTAAAGTACAATTTCAAGATTCACCTGACATAGTCATCAGAGCCTGTGAACTGCAATTCCCTATTTACGCCTCATTAATAACAGACAAACTCGGTAATTTGCTTGATGGTTTGAACTTGGGTACATCCGAGAAGCCACTAACGGTTTGTCTAAACATCTATGATAACTGGTTGGTTGAGGGTTGCTCTTCATACTCTGCATTCTGTCGATTTATACTGATATGTCGCGCACTTGCTGTCAACTGTCAGAAGGCGAAGATGTTACTGAACCTTGCAGACAGTGCTGCAGTCACTGAAGTACATAAATTTTGGCCTTCGCTTACTAAAGATCAGTGGTTTAATTTAGAGGTTTCTTTGAAGAGTCTAATTTTTTCGGAATATGCAAAGAAAACAAACATTTTGACATCTTCCTTGATGCAGTCTCAAATTCGCGATACTCTTCTTGGAGCTCAGAACACTCCTGCAACAACACAGTAGAATGTAGATCAATTAAGATTACTGAATTCAGATTATTTGTTAATCTTTCCAAATTAAAGTAGTTTAATTTCTAAATTTAAGATTGTAGTCGTAAATGATGATTTCAGACAGTATCTGAAACAAACACCATTAATTTGTTTTAAATTTTTTGATATGTACGTATTATTGTTCTTGAATAATGGAATTCATGGTATAATGATCTTTCTTTTCATCTCTAATTCTGTATTTCTTCGTATAATATATTCTAGCATTTTTAATTTCAACTAAGATTCTTATGATTTTCAATTTTTTTTATACTAATGTTACTAATTTTTTCTGCATTCTTGTTTTATAATTATGCTAAATGTAATTTTTTGATTATTATCACAATGTTAAATTTAGGAATTAGGATATGTTTCCTATTTGCAATTGATAAGAGTTATGGCCTCAATGTATTGTTTAGCTTTCCTTCTTAAATTAAATTAAATTAAATTAATTCAATTCATAAATTAAAAGCCATAGCATTTAGCTTTCCTAAATTAATTCGAGCTTGTTTAAAAAAAAAATAAAAAAAATAAAATCGAGCTTTATTTTTAAGTTGCCTTGTGCTCAAAGTTACGAAAGTATGCTATAAAGATTTTTCTTAGGTTCAAATAAGAATAGCTTGGACTTTGTACCTATGCTCTAATTAAGCTAGTTCCTGGTGAAGAGTCGAACGAATTATACTTTTCTGTTCATTTACATGTATCATTATTTATCATGGTGTTATGATTGATCCATATGTTCTATTTGATCAAAGTTATGGAAGTGCTCCTCTGTCTAGGTTATATTAGGCTGAAAATTAGTATATTTTGGACAAAATTACACTCCTTCCGTTTCATAATGTTAGTCCCATATGAAATCAATCACATAAAATAAGAAAAGAAATATATGTGAAATATAATATAATATTAAAGTACAACATAATTCATGATTAGTTTACCTTATTTAACTTTTTTTGATTTTTATTAGGAAAACACAAGTCATAATTGCATAATTTAAGGTAGATATTTTCTTACTTATAGGTATGCCATCAATCCACAACCAATTAATTCCAAAAAAAAAAAAAAAAAAAAATCAAGTTATCAAAAAAAAATTATTTAATTTGGGTAGATCTTTTTGAAACGTTCAAAATTATATATGGACTAACATTATGAAACAGAGGGAATATGATTTATCTTCATAATTGGGTGCTTTTGTTGATCAAATTACAAATTTTCCATTGATTTGCATTTGTCATTTATAAGGGTGATTTTTTTTAATATTTTATTGGTAATTTTTAAACATATTGCTATAACATTTTATCATTTACTAATATTATTATGATGATGACTTAGGCTCTGTTCTTTTCACCTTTAAAAAATAATATCAAGTAGTAAAAATAATTTTAGTTCAGTTAAAATAAGTTCATTTCAGCAAAAATAAATTAAATTTAGTAAAAATAAGTTCAGTTCAGTAAAAATAAGTTCAATTTAGGGCATGTTCTCTTCCGTTGAAATTCAGTTCAGTTCTTAATTTACGTCTAATGATATTGCTAATGATATAAAGCCAAATTTCAAACAACAACAACAACAACAACAACAACAACAACAACAACAACAACAACAACAACAACAACAACAACAACAACAACAACAACAACAACAACAACAATAATAATAATAATAACAATAACAATAATAATAATAATAATAATAATAATAATAATAATAATAATAATAATAATAATAATCAATAAATAATAATAATAATAATCAATAAATAATAATAATAATAATAATAACAATAATAATTGAAATAATAATACTAATAATAATAATCAATAAATAATAATAATAATAATCATCATCAATCATTAATAATAATAATAATAATAATAATAATAATAATAATAATAATAATAATAATAATAATAATAATAATAATAATATGTACATTTGTATATACACATATGTAGTAATAAATAATCATTAAATAATCAAAGATCACTAATCCGTAGTTAAAAATCACTAATTAATAAGTTCAGTTCAGTTCAGTTCAGTTCAGTTCAGCTGAGTTCAGTCAATCGGAACAGACCCTTAGTAAAAATAATTTCAGTTCAGTAAAAATTAATAACTCCAAAGAAGAAATATAACATAGAATCAATAAAAATAATTTCAATTTAGTAAAAATAATTTTAGTTCAGTAAAATTAATTTCAGTTCCCTATTCACTTAATCTTCTTACACCATCATTTGTGATTTATCCATTAGGAAAAACATAGTCATTTGGGATCTAGTTAGATTCGTCTCAAAATTTACTTTTCAAATATCAAATTTTTATAATTTTTACAAAAGTAAAATTGAGGATATTAATAGATAAACTAATGCATTGGGAAGTGTGAAATCCCTCATGGTGCAATAAAAAAAGAACGGAAAAAGTACATATTTTGAATTGAATTTTAAAAGTTTTCTATAAATAAAAATGAGAGCAAACCTATTTATAAGGATTATTGCGTTCAAATCATTTTTAATATAAGAAGTATTTCATCATCCAACGTTCATTTTTGTTTTTTTGTTTTTTTTTTTTTTTTTTTTTTTTTTTTTTGCAATTATAATTTGAATATTAATTCTTCTAAAAATGAACATAAAGTCCATCGAAAATGAACATTTACGATAGAATAAGTGTACTAGTCAAAATTTACCGAATAACAAATTTAATTAAATTATAATATAATTATGGAAAATTCTTATAGAATAATTCTATTTTTATAATAAGAATCACTTCCATTAAATACTACAAACTCTAATTGAAATTCTTATTAGATATGTGAAGAATTCTAATGATTATTTATTAATAAGTAAATGACCATATAGTAGTATATGAATGAACTTTTACCAAAATAAAAATGAACATTCATAAAAAAATATAAAATATATCCATTACGAACTAAATTTACATTTCTATAATTCTACGAAATAAATCAAATTATTCATTATATATATTAGGGCAATTGAAATCTCTTTTTAGTAGAATTAGACAAATAAAAAGTTAGGGTTTGATCTTTTTTTTTTTTGTGAAAAATAAACAAAATCATCAACTTACAATTTGATTGATGGTCATTCTTTTGTAGAAATTTTCTTCGAGAGAGAAAGTGGTAAAATTACGAGAAGGGAGAAATTTTAAATGTTAGTAAAATTATGAAGAAAACTGACAACTAAACTTGAGTTATGAAGAAAATTAGGAGAGAGAAGATGTAGGAAACTAAAGGGGGGAGTTGTAAGTATTATGGTAATTTAGTGAGGGGTGTAGGCTATGAATCTATTATGCCTAAAGGGGGTGTAGGTAACAACAACTAGTTTATTGGTCCAAGGCTGGACCAAAAATCGAAAATTAGAATTTTAAGAATTGAAGACCGGACCGATTAAGTTGGGACCGAACTCTGACCGGACCGAAAGAATAGGTCTAAAACCCGAACCGGACCGCTTTGGACAGATTTAAGAATTGTTTTTTAAAAGAGAATTGTAAATTTTTAATAATTTTATGGTAAACTTGAAAAAAAGTTAAGGAAAAACTGTAATTTAAAGTTTTTTTTTTTTTTTTTTTTTTTTTTTTTTTTTTTTATGTTTAGTACAAAAAAGCTCATAGCATTAAAGCTTTCTAAGCTTATCAAGGATAATCTTAACAATTATTTAAGGTTTCACGTTTATGTGTAATAAAAAAATCGGTGTGGTCCAAGATCGGTTTTTATAGGGTTTTGGACTGAACCGGACCGGAAAAATAAATTTCCAAACCCGATGATCGGACCGTATTATTCGGTCCAGTCTATTTTTTCGGCCCGGATCGATTTATGAATACCCCTACAGATTCATCTACTATTTCACAAATTCATGTGCATATTATAATGAAGGTACAATCGCTACGAAATAATCTCTACGAAAAGACAATTTTCTTCTATTGTTTTTTCAATACTTGTTTTTAGTTAATCTATCGATTGCCTAATTTTCCCCGAAATCCTTCAATTTTGTTGTTATTTCAAATAAATACATTATATTACATGCGGTGAGATTTTAAAATATCGCGCAGATTTTGAGAAAAAAATAGATTATTATGAGTGATATAACGTTAGACACCCTAAATAGGTGAATTGGAAGGCATTATATTTAATTATTAACTTTTACATAGTAGTATTCAGGTTGGATTATCGACACTTTGATATAGACAAAAACACTTACGATACACAGTCATTTTTAACTTAAACTATGGAACTTTAATAAAAATAGTCGAGGGTACGCCTAGGCATGGCATACATGATTGTGCTCGAATTAATGTAAAGTAGGTATTATGATCAAAATGCTTTCTCCAACCCATAGTTGTTTATTTAGATTTGTACAAAGGTTGTGGTGATTGTTAATATCTTCGAGGAAGTTTGAAGTTAATAGTGAACTAGTGAAGAAAATAATAGAAGCAAGATAACACAATATTTAACTTGGGAAAAATTATTAAAAAAAAAAAAACACATGAAAAAAAAAAGGAATATATGGTGGTTCGTAATAGAGAATGTAGATAATTATAAAGAGTGTAGATAAGTAGGAAGGCTTTTGTACATTGATTGAATGTCCAAGACCTATATTTATACTTGAAGATGGAGCTTGAAAATTCATTCTTATAACCATAATATTCTAGAAGCAAACATTCATGAACTATGTATTCTAGTTGCTTCCAATGTCAATATTTCTCTAGAACGTTCAAGTAGACAATTCTTATGAAAAAATGAGCAAGGAACTAACCTTGCTTGATTTTCCAAGAAACTTTGAAAATGTGCACAAATACTCCATTCAAATAACGGGCTAATAAAATTTGGACCACACCCAACCTATTGATAATACTACCTCTATTACATATTATTTGCAACGATTTGACATAAATCAGAGAGGAAAAATGTCTAATTGTTGTAAATAATACACCGTATGTAACTGAGGTAGTATGTTTTTCCACTGTCTACTGCCTTCATGTATTAGTCAAATTATTACTTAATGCAACTGTTTTAATTTGAGGTCGAAAATGCTTTAATACTCAAGGCTTTGGTCATCTAGACATTTATTGGATGATTATGAACTTACAATAACATGGAAATAGCTAATATGAATGATCTGTAGTAGAAGTTAGTATAATGTGTCAATCTGCGGCATATTGCTATCTTAGATCATCATGTTTTGCTTTATCGTATGTCCCACAGATTCAGCACACTAGTTAGCAAATGGTAAACCTATATTCCCCTCCCTATAACAATGAACAACATGAAAGAAACTACCAAAATGATTGATAAAAGAACGACACTCCCTAAGCTGCTAAGCATATGCACGCATTCCCCTCCTTGAAGACTAATAAGCTAATTGTGAGCTAGGGTAGGTATTTGTAGTTGAATTTTAATTTAAATGGGGGTATAAAAGTCATTTTACCGTAAGATTTTGAATAAGCTAATTGAATAAGCTCTTAAAATAAGCTTTACACCAAACACCTTGAATTAGTAATAATCAATAGGTTTTTTATTTTTTATTTTTTATTTTTTATTTTTTTTAAGCCATAATCAATAAGCTAATATTTGTCAAATAATCTAATGTTTCTCTGTTAATGTACTCTAACTATCCCTTGGTTTTGTACCTGATATGATTACGACACCATAGGTTTCATGGGATTCCAATGGAGCTTTAAATGATTCAACTAACCCTCTTTTTGATGAAATTATAAATATAGAGATCATATGGAAAGAATATTAAAAGTTTTATTCAATCCAATTAAAATTAACTACAATAAAAAGTATATAGGCATAAAAAAACAAAGGTATAGGTTTATTCAAAAAAATTAAATAAATAAAAAATAATAATAATAAAAAAAAACAAGGTATAGCTAAGATTGCATAACCCCATACACAAGATTTTTTGTTCTGGATTCCATTCTCGGTTTGGAGAGACCGCAGGAAGAAATGGATGATTTCGTTTATTGGAAATTTACTCGGGACGGGTCATTTACTACTAAATCTGCGTATGCTCACCTGTTGAACCAAAAAAAAAAAAAAAAAAAATCGCTATAAATGTTCAACTCATTTTCTTCAAAAAAAAAAAAAAACATGCGTATGATCTTTACAAGATTCGAACATGCAACCTCAAACTCTTATATTAAATGTTTCACCAATAAGCTATGACATATTTTATGTATTCTTTGTCAAACAATATTTATATATCTAGTGTTGAAAAGGCTTTTCGTATCGATTTTTAGGATTTAGTGGCGATTGTAAATGATACGATTTCTCAAAATTATATAAATGTGTAAAAATAGTGTGGATATGTATTATTATGCTTTCCGTATCGATTTTATATGGGAAAACCATGGCGATTGTAAAAATGATACGACATCCTTAATTATTTCACAAACATACTTGCATATTGTAGCGAATGAACAATCGCTACGAAATAATCGCTACGAAAAGTGATTTTTCTTGTAGTGGGTTGAATAGATCTTTGACTTCTACTATCATTCCAGGTTGGTGGAAGAAATTCTGGGGTCTTCCGATTTTACCGAAATGGAAGATCTTCATTTGGAGGATTTTACATAATGGTCTTCCCACTGCAGCTGTTTTGGTCTTAAAAGGTGTTCCAATTAATGCTATATGTGGGTTTTGTCATCAGCACCTCGAAACAGTTTCTCATATTTTCCAACGATGTGAATTTACTTGCTTGGTTCGGGCTTCTCACCATCTGGAGGTGATTCGGACTTTGTCTATGGATTGAGACTTCTGTACTTCGTTAACTGAATCCATTAGTGGTTTTGCGACTGCTAAGGATTGGAGTAGTTTAGATGAGCTCCTGACTTTTTTGTGGGCTGTCTGGTTGACTCGGAATAACCTTCGTTTTCGTTCGGAGGTCTATTCTCCTACAGGGATTTTCGCTGTGGCTGCTACCTGGTTTTCTAGGAGTAAAGAGGCTAGAGATTTGTTTGAACTTTCACAACCCTCGTGCTCGCCGGGGTTTGGGTGTTCTTCTCCACAAGCTCTAGAATTGGGCGACCCGTCTGCTTAGTATGACATCTGTCTTACCTTTGATGGTTCTTGGAATGTCAAGGATCAACGTGCTGGTATGTATGGGTTCGTTCTTATTTTCAGAATTATCTTCCCCGTTTGTTGGGGGAGGCGCCCAAGCTGGTTTTGCTTCTTCGGCCCTTCACTCTGAACTGTTTGCCTGCTTTCTTGGTTTACGACATGTTAGAGATAAAGGCTACTCCAGTGTCAGAATTTTTACGGATTGCTGTTCAGTTCCGACTTTGATTGGGCGTCAATCCTCCGATACTATCTCCGTAATTTGGATATTGCGTGAAATTCGGCAGATTGTTGCAGGTTTTCACAGGTTTCACGTTCAGAAGGTCTCCAGAACGGAGATTGGTTATGCTCATCTTCTGGCTGATTTCGTCATTTTATTTGTTTTTGTTTTTAGTTTCTTTGTTCTCTTTATTTTTTTTTAAAAAAAAAAACTAACTAACTAACTAAATAACCCACTATGTAACACCCCCGATTTACTAAATGAAAATAAATAAGAATTAAAGGAAAAATAAACAACCTTTAAATAAAATTGCGGAAGCATACACCAAAATCAGAGGTATTACTGCCACACTCGACAATCTATCAAGTGTTAAGGCTTACAAATTCCCAATAATTACAACCCAATAATCTAGGTGAGCTATTTATACAACTTTACAAACTGGTTACATCATACTAATCGAAACACTTGAGCTCCTTTAGCTACAATCACTTGATCAACCTGTTTAGACAAACTTGACTACTCACCATTAAGGACGAATTCCAAAATAGATCGTCGCAGGGCCACCATAAGAAAAAGACATGGCCGCAAACACAAGTAGCACAACAAAACAATACACACACGTCAACAAAAGCTGAGTAATCACCACATATCAGAATATAGAGTATAATTGAATGATTGACAATACTAGCTCAATTAAACAATGTAGTTCGAAACTACATTACACATTTTACTCTGGTAATAACCTTTGTCAAACTCAACCTCGAATAATAATACGAACTTTTACTCAATTAACTCATATAACCCATAAGTGTGCCATGCTCTTTGTTTTATACCTAACCTTGGACATGGGTAATTCGAATAAAACCAACAAGAATAAAAACTTGAATACTCCCAATAACCAGAAAACACCTTGAACCAGACCACATACGGGCCAATTCCCACTGTAAGGGACCATAGAAAAATAAATAATAAAGATCGTACCTCATTCTAAACTTAAGATCATTATCTCATTACCAACATGCCAAGGACTAAGGTCTATAACGTCGAGCCTCAAACCAATAAAAAAATAATAATTCTCACCCTTTTGATCTCATACATCGATTAAATAATCATTCACAACTAATAAATAATATCTCAACAATGGCACAAATTCCCAAATAACATAACAATTCAAACTCGATTCAATCGTAGTATATCTCAACTCTTAAAGGGCAATCATACTAGTTACCCAAATGTAATCAATTCTCAACCCAAAAATAATACTCTGCACTAGGAACCATAAAACCTCGATATAACAATACTCCCTATATAAACAACATTAAGAACCCTATAAATTATAACATAATCAATAATATAACAAAATAATACGATAATTAAATTATATATCACGACATATTAACCAATATATATACAAAACTTGATCATCATACGAATAACAACAAATCATAGTATTTGCACATAATAATACAAAAGTATATCACAAACATCTCCGATAAAAGTTTCGTGAGATTACCTTCGACATAGCACAATGAAACAACAATATTCAAGGCAAAGTTAGATCAACTGAGGTTGCAATTTGCAGCAGCTTCTATATTGATCTCACAATATAAGTCATCATCATTTAAATCTATAGTCAAGATAATGGATATTAGAGAATGAAATAATAGTTTATAAGAAGAAACAAATTTGGGATTGATTAGCACATCTCAAGGCAATTGGAAAACGGCTGCGGCTTTCCCTTTTTTTTCTTCTAAAATACAATTATTTTATTAGGGTTGAAATAATTTATAGTTCGTAAATAAAAGTTCTACTAGACATAAAATAGGTTTTAAAAATTACTTTATTTATTTTTTTTTATAAAATATATTATATAAAATTGTAAAATATCCGGATATTACAATCTACATACCCTCCTCAAAACAAGTTTCGTCCCGAAACTTACAATAGAAAAATAACTTACTTGTAAATTTGAAAGAAAGTAAAAACTAAATCAAACTTTTCTATGTAAAATATATATATATATAGTACTAAAACTAGCATAGTGCTCGTGCGATGCATGGTTTATAAATCAAATTATTAAACCCGTAGGAAAAATAAAAATAAAAACAAAGGTAATTCATTTACTATTAAAGGACTTGGTTACTAATGGTCAATAAAAAAAAATTAAAGGAATGTTATTTGAATAGTATTCTATGTTATTTGAATTTCTTTTAATTTTTTATAATGTTATTTTATTAATTGAAAAATAATTGAATAATACTCCACATAGCTATATAAGAAGTGGACTAATTTATTTACATCTTCCGTTGAGAAAAAACTAAAATTTTCTTATCATACCATCCGCATCAGTAGCTACAATCAATCTAATATATACATGTTTTATTTACCCGTCGCACTCATTAAATCTATAGATACAATAATAACCTTATATTTGACCTACCAGAACATATGTTTTCCTAAGTTAAGCATTGTGCCAAAAACTATATATTATATAATAGTCATATATATAACCAACAGCTGATTAAATTAAATATAATATACAACACAAATACTTCGTATATAGGTATGGATACTGATATATAAATAAAATATACGGAGTATATATTACTAAGATTTATCCCTACCTTAATTATAAAATGGTTAACAAAACTCTTATAATAGTGCATGGACATTTATATATCTAAAAATGTTCTTTTTACATATATTTTCCCCCATTTAATTTTAAAAGCCTTAAAATTGTTTCTTGAATTCGCTAAATTGATTTAAAAGGTTATGTTTATTTCAATATTTAAAGCCATTTACTATTTTCATTTCCTTTTGTTTTAATTTTTCTATTTAGAATTTATTAGACTATTAGGTTTCAAGATCTAAGTCAATATCTTTTTGCCGTACAATCACTAAATCAAAGCCGCTCAACTAAAGTTTTGGACATTGCATAGCTACACAACATCCAACACATTTAATGATTATATGCAAATAATTTTAATAAAACTACGCATTCGATATAAGTTATTAAACAATTTAACTATATATACATTTTGATAGGTTTATATCTTTCATATTAACAAAAATTTACAAATGTTATTATTATATTTTGAAAAAAAATTTAGACTTTGGAGTTTTGTATAAGATAGATAAAGGATAAGTTAATTCCCGTCATATATGCATTGAGTTTTGGGTGTTCTATCCGGTTCACCCTTTGGGCTAATCCAGATTTGAGGATCTGTTCTAGGCGATTAGGTTCCACTCTCCTTCCGATTGTTGTTGCAGGGGAGCAAACACAGGTCCTCCTTACCAAGTGTAGTCTCAATCACCACTACACCAACAACCAAGCATTTGGTATGGAGGACACGTGTTATAAAATATTATATTATATACATATACTTTTTTATATTATGAAAAATATTATATTATATACACATATTATTATAGTTAAAAGTATTATTATGTATAAAACAACATAAATTATTGCACATGATTGTTGTATATCTAGTATAGTACATGAGCAATGCACGATTTTTAAATCAAAATGTTAGTTTTTCTAAAAAAAATTCATAAGTAATAGCATTGTTAATACAAATATTACAATTTAAAACACGAGTAATAGTTATAATACATTTTATATCTATCCTTTTTCCGTCAAATGTCTGATTCAATTTAACTTTTATTTTTCTTGTTTAGATTGGTTATTGGTTCAGTTTATTTTATTTTATTTTATTTTATTTTATTTTATTTTTAATTGCAAGAAAAACAAAAGGTCATTGTAAAAGACATTGTATAGAAAATGAAAGGCCGATTAAAATTAAATTTTTGTTTAAGATTATGTATTTTTTTCCAAGACAACATTTCGGCTCAGCATTAAGTATTTGTCAAGGAGTACAACAAACGATAAAAGTAATTTTTACACTATTTTGTATCTTTATCAAAAACTTTTGTATTCAACCGATTACTTGAATTGAATTTAGGATAACTTGTAGACTATTTTGGGTAACTTTTATCAATAAAACATAAATAACTTTCATTCATTACAGGGTAGCTTTTATAATAGGTGCACAATATTTTATTGTACATCTGATTTTTTTTAAATGTTTGTATTGATTTCATAATTGGCGTCAAACTAAATTCTATCGATTTTATTTAATTTTCATAAAAAAAAAAAACAATATTAGCCTTTCAAAATATAAAATATTTGTTTCCTTAATTATACCACTTTAATCATATTGTTTCAAATTAGTTATTATTCTTAAATTGATTATAAATAAAGATTGGAAAGACTTTATGGATTATTTGTAGTATTGGAAAGTATATATTTATTATAAAAAAATTAAATCAATATTTATGTTAGGAAATCATGAAAATTTTATACATGTATATAAACTTGCTTTTATTGTTTGAAGTTTAACAAAAATAACTATGCTTTAATATGTAAACAGTAATTATATAGATATATTTTATACTTAAGATAAGCCAATGAGAGAGTGACATTTGTCATCTTCACATTGAGGCGCTTGTCTTTTAGTATAATATATATATAGATAGATAATATGGGTATTACACACTAACTCCATTTAACTCAATAGTCCATATATTCAGGAAAATACTTAGCAACCTAACAAAACAAGCATGTTCCTAATTCCTATCCAAAAATATAGGAACTACTTTGAATCACTTAGTCAACAGTTCAATATCAACGCCAATAATTCCTCCATATATAAATCCATAATATGTTGTTAGTTCTTATCAAAATAAGTTAAATTACCCCAAAACATGTTTACTGTTCAATGTTCCTATGTTTTTCGTTTTGGTTTCTTCATTCTTCTGAACATATTTATGTTCTCTAATCTTGTTGATCCTTAAAGCAAGCAAAGATCATGAATTCAGATGACATGCGTACAATTCTTGGAGTTATTGGTATGATCTTCTCTTCCATATCTTCTAAATTTAATATTTGGTGTCACTAAAATAGCAACGGATTATAAATAAAACTCCCTTTGTCCCTAAATTACATTCCTACTTCTCTCTATTATGTGAAAAAATATATTTGGTTGTTTTTAGGGTCGAAATATTGCTACATAATTGCAAGTACTTATTGGTTCGGAATTTTCATTGATTATCTTGCTTGTTTTTTAGGATGTAACCAACTATTCTTATATTAATTTTTTAGGCCTAGAATTTGGGAAGCTTGGAAGTATAAAGAAGAGCTGATACATGATTATCACATTCCTGCTTATAGAGTAATCTGGTGTATCATGTGGGTGCTTTACTCGATGCCATTTGTGCACCCAAAAAGCATTCTCGTTACCACCAGTAATTGTGTTGGGGCGTTTATTTGTATAATCTACCATATCATATTTTTTTCTAATCTTCAAGAAGGCAAGGGTAAGATGAAGAGAACCCAATCAATATTATTCATTCGATTATAATTAGGTGCATTGCTGATCCCTGGTTTTGTCATCAGAGGTCAATGGTGGCTGAATACATCGTCGAGTTTGTTTTTCTGGGTGGCTTAACATGGATCACACTAGCAGCATTCGATAGCCATTCTATGAGGTCTGGCTTTGTTGGCTTCTTTTGTGATCTCTTTGGGATCATAGGCTCTTTTTCTGAACTAGCCTGCACGGTATGTATCTCACTTCTCAACATGTTAATGTACATATACTACCTCTGTTAAATATTAGTTGCAACTTTAGAATATTTTACAGAATTAATAGTGACATTGCCTCTTTATTTGGAATTGTGAGTCAGTGTAAGTATTGAATTATAAATATCCTTTTGGACAAGGAACTAACAGGCTAAGGCCCTGTTCTTTTGAGCTTCTGGGCAGAGCAGAGCAGATTTCAGCAGAGCAAAGCAAAGCAGAGCAGATTTCAGCAGAGCAGAGCAGATTTCAGCCGAGCCGAGCAGAGCAGATTTTATTGATATTATTATTATTATTTTATTGATATTATTATTATTATTATTATTATTATTATTATTATTATTATTATTATTATTATTATTATTATTATTAATACTACTACTACTACTAATATTATCGCATTATTATTATAATCATTAAATTTTTAAAGTTAAATATTAATTATTATTATTATTAAATATTATTTAATTATTATTATTAAAAATTAATAATTAGTATTATCTTTAAATATTAATCATTATCTTAATATTAATTGCTATTATAAAAATCAATTATTGTTATTATAATTAATATTATTAGTTACTAATATTATTATTACTGTTAGTATAATTACTATTATTATTATTATTATTAAATATTAATTATTATTGTTATTATTATTATTATTAATTTATTATTATTAAATATTAATAATTATTTATTATTATTTATTATTTTTTTATTAAATATCAATAATTAATTAATTATTATTATTAAGTATTAATTATTATTATAATTAAATATTAATTATTTATTATTATTAAATATTATTTATTATTATTATTATTATTATAAAATATTAATTATTATTATTATTAAATATTAAATATTAATTATTTATTATTATTAAATATTAATTATTATTATAATAATTTAATATTAAGTATTAATTTTAAGTAGAGCAGAGCAGGGCAGAGCAGAGCAGATTGAAGCAGAGCAGAGCAGATTTCAGCAGAGCAGAGCAGAGCAAAGCAAAGCAGATTTCAGCAAAGCAGAGCAAAGCAGCTCTAAAGAACGGGGCCTAAGCATATAAGAATGAAGCATGAGTTAGCAAGTAAGACATATGTATGGCTGCTGCTTTACTTTCTGTTTCGATTTCTCAACGGAGTCGTTTGGAGTGCATATGCCTTGATCAGATTTGATATTTACATTCTGGTAAGTAATTTATTCATTCTTAGGTTTATAAATTGGCTGATATCATATGTTGGGTGCATTTGTACGTACTAAATGATTATCATACTAATCACTTGGACCGAGATTAATCTTCAGTCCACATAAAAGGACCTATCCGCAGGTCCCATTGTTTTTACCCGAAACAAATACTAATCCTTTCTCTCACAGATTGACAATGTTGTTGGCGCGGTGGCTGGTTTTATCCTGCTTCTTTTGTTCGCTGGCTACTACTGTGTAGATAGATTTAGGACCATTAAGCTTAGTCCAATAGATGATTGTTAGTTGTTGTCTTGTTGATTTGGTTAAAGACTTGAAGACAGCGAGCTTTCAGAAATTTTAATTTTTTTTTGAGGGGAATTCTAAATTTAATTTGAGTGTACATATAACAGAAATTTAATTAAGCAATTTATTTTTTTTGCTACGTATGCATTGTTCAAGCTGAGTTTATTTTTTAATGGGTTTTGGTTGATTGCTAATTTTCTATTCCTTACTTTCGATTGATGAATATTTCTCTAATGTAATACGAACTTACGAAGTACATTTTTTTTTTTTTGTTATGTTTAAATTTTCTAATTTATAATCTTGAAATTGCTATCATCTTACTTATAACATTGTGTTGATTGTGAATTTGTAATATTTGCTGCCGTTTGATTAGTATAGTAAAACCAGTGCCCAGGTTGATTTGTGCCCTTTTTATCTCTGAAAATTTTAAGGTGCAGACGGCTATACCTTGCTTGGTACAACCAAAAAATGCAAAAAGAACATGTAACTATTTTGTAAAGAGCATACAATTATTTTGTAAAGAACATATAGTTATTTTGTAACTAACATCTAATTTTATATATTTTTTTCATATCTAAAGAACATCTGCAATATTAATAAAGAACATGATAATATTATGTAATAAACTTTATCTATATATAACTACCCTAATTTGAAGACAATTTCTTATTAAACAATGATCATTATGTTGCAAATAAAGTACATTACATTGACTGATCAATGAACATAAACATATGTTCTTTTTATTTATTTTTTTTTGGTGCAAATATGTTCTTTTCACTCTAGGTATATGTTCATTACATTTTAATAGTATGTTATTTTTACTTTAGGTATATGTTCATTACAATTTAATAGTTTGTTCTTTTTACTATAACTATATGTTCATTACTTTTATATATCATGTTCTTTCCTACAAAACGACTGTACGTTGCATCGTATAGGCGCCTGTAGGAACCAGTTATTATACATCTCTTTGTATAAAACTATAAATTGAATAAGACTTATTCCATGGTTTTATAACTCTACGAATTCCTTTAAAATAAATTATATTTTACAATAGCGATAAAACAATAGGAAAATATTGATTTGGTAACACGTGCACTACTCCATGTATCACATTGAATTGTACTAATGTTTAATCTTTTTGTAAAATTTTTCATTAGCATAATTTCTATACTTGTCAAAAAAAAAAAAAAAAAACAAAAAAACACTATAATAATGTTTACATAGTAATTTATTTGAAAACCTTTTTTTTTAAAACAATATTTGAAAACCTCTTATTATATTTACATTCATTTATTAATATGGTTTGACATCAACCCTTTAAAATTAATTTTGTTCAAACTCATAAATTTATAATGATGTACGAAGTATAAGATTATAGATATGAAGTATGAGTTTAAAATGACTAAAACACATATCATATATTTGGTTGTCAAAAGTATTTTAAAACCCATACCTCAAATCCACTCATGGATTTGAGGTATGGTCGTATGGGATTTAGAAACTATGGAGGAGGTGGATTTGACTCATTTTATTCCCTTAAGTATCAAATAAAAGAAGATAATAGTGAGATATTTCATTCTAGAATTAAATCAACTTATATGTAAATGATAATATAAAGCGTTGTTTTACCTATAGTTAACGACCAAATGGTACACGAAGATAAATAAAAGAAATGGGGAAAAAAAGGTGCTTATAACTTATAACATACATAATAAACAAGCACAAAAAAAAAAGGGGGGGGGGGGGGGGGTTATTGTACTACTTGATATTTTGTACTAATGTTGGAGCAAATGATATTGTACTAATGTTGGAGCAAATGATATTTGCTTTGCTTTTAAAACATACCCAACTTGATAGTTCACTTGAGCAACATTACCAAACAAGAGAGAATCATCTGAATTTACATTTGCTAGATAAATTAGATTTCCAAGTTATAGCCTTTAGCACAACATCAGCCCCTTTGAAATGGAGCACTACATCAGGGACACCCGAGGGCAGGGTCTCGTAGCAAGGGTCCAAAGCATTTTCAGGGCCTGGCACAGGGCTGACTGTGATAGCAGTCATAGCACCCTTCATGGTGGTCTTAATGCTGTCATAGATGCTACTTGGTAGGAAAGTTAGGGTCATGCCAGAGTCGATGATTATATCTTGGGTAACCAGTACAAAATTATTCCCTACACTAATGCCATTGTATTTTTGTCGTGTCTTTTAGTATATAGTTATTGATGATTATACAAGGTTATAATGGTTATTAGAGCATCCTCAATGGTGGTACATAAGGACCTGCTAGCAATTTTTAACTAATTACTAACTACATGTGCCATTATGAAGCAACAACCTCTTGTAGATAAGCCAATCTACATATAGCTCTATAGAGCTACGTAGTTTCACTCCATCCAATGCTATTATATTTATTTATTTAATATATTTTATGTATTTGTTTGTTTATTTTTTTATTTTTTTTTTATGGTTTATTTATTACAAAAGAATGTAACTTACCATTGTAGAGGTTGTAGCTTAAATTATGTAGCTTAGAGATTTATGATGTATTGATGTGGCAATCCAAAACTACATATACATGTAGCTAGCCATTGTTGATACTCTTAAGGTGCATATATAATCTCAAAAACCAATTGATTTTGGGAGTAATAAATATTTGTATACTGGAATCACTGCAGCACAAAATCAAGGACAGCTAAACTTCAGCAATCAGCAGTATCCCTACTTGCAATTGATGGACCATATACAGGCATAATGTCATTTGAAGAAGCAAAAGAAACACAGACATTAAGTTATTTACAGCAGCAAAGTTAAAGTAGTTCATCTCCTCCTGACTACAGTAGAGACCCCAAGGAAGGTTTCCTCAAGCACAGCCGGTGCATCCACATTGAAGCTTTCTACATTAGCTTTGATCAGATTATCGATCTTCCCATGACAGCGATCATCTGTCTCCACCACATTTTTGTTCTTCAATATGCCATTAAACATGTTGGATGATCCCGAGTCTCCATCAAAAGTGGTCAGACACTTCAACTGGTCAGCATATTTTTGAGACAGAAGACACTCTGAATTACCCAAGTTGTCAGAATCTAAAAGAGAAACGTACTCCTTACATACAATACTAGAAGTAGAGCTAGGATAAAATCTATTTACTATAAAGCTAAACATAAGAGACAGAAGAGAGATAAAGGGCATAATCAGCTGCTTCAAAAATCTGATTGCTGGACTAGCAAGTACGCTTCTGGTGCCGAAGCAATGCATCAAAGTTTGTCTCCCCAGATTCATTCGGTAAGACGTCCATGACTTGCTGCTGTTGAGGCGTTTGAATACTTCCTGTCTACAAAATATTTCTTAATAAAGGTACAAGTCTAGCTTATGATAGAAAACCAAACAAGTAGAAATGGCACTTACAGTCCGGATTATGTAAGGACGAACTGCGAAGCCAACTAGCAACCCAAAAAAGCATGAAAATGCGAGGGCTGCTACCCATAGTGTAGTGGAACCCAAGGAACCTAAAATATATAAGGACATTAATACAAATTTAGACAATTTGAAGCAAGACGTAACCCACAGAATTAAGTCAGGGTGGCTTAAATGGAGAGCGGCCACGGGAGTGTTATGCGACCGCAGCATTCCCCTACAGTTGAAGGGAAAATTCTACAGGACTGCCATAAGACCAGTGTTGCTCTATGGTACAGAATGTTGGGCTTCTAAGAAAGAGCATATTAAAAAGATGGAGGTTACGGAAATGCGCATGTTAAGGTGGATGTGTGGAAACACTTTAAGAGATAGAATCAGAAATGAGGTTATTCGCAAGAAAGTAGGTGTGGCGGGCATTGTAGATAAATTAAGGGAAAATCGTCTGCGTTGGTTTGGACATGTAAGACGGAGACCCGAGGGTGCACCGGTGCGAAGAGTGGAAGAGTGGGACCATGGAGGGATTAAACGAGGAAGAGGGAGACCAAAGATGACTTGGTTGGAAGGAGTGAGGAAGGATATGAAGTGCATGGATTTACGTGAGGATGAAGTTTTGGATCGTAAGGGATGGAGGAGAAAGATTTATGTTGATGACTACACGGAATAATCAAATTTGGTTCATGTTAGCCGACCCCACTTTTGGGATTAAGGCTTTGATTGATTGATTGATTGATTGATTAAGGGCCTTAAGGCTCTAAGTTCTAACTCTACCAAACCTAAATCTCACGCACACACCCTCTGAGAGTCTGACTCTTTCTCCTCTCTCCCAAGTCCAAACTCCCAAACGACACCTTCATTCTCCCATATTTTCCGGCGACCGCAATACACTCCAGTAGTCCACCTCATCCTCTCCGACGACCGCAAGTACACTACAGCAGTTCGTGTTCTGGTAAGTAGTTTAATTAATCTTCGAATTCGTTACTTTATGTTTGGTTTTATTAAAGCAATTTTTTCATGTTAATGCTTAATAAATTGTTAGTATAATGAGTGGATCTAATGAAGTAATGAGTGATGTCTGATGTTTCGTTAGTTTCCGACTTTCCGTTGCATGTTTTAGTTTTTAGAATTTTACTTTATGTTAAGTTTAATTAATTTTCATGTTGTAGACTTGTAGTTTTAGCTAATTGTAGGATCTGTAAGTTTAATTAATTTGCTGCAATTCTTTTGCATGTTTTAATTTTCATTTTGTCATTTAGTTTGTAAATTTTGGTTATGTTGTGTTTGGTTATCAGGTTATGCCGTGTATATGATTTTGCTTTAAAAAGTTGTTGAAATAGATTGTAAATTGTTGATGAAAATTAGTTTAAATTATTATTCTTTGTAATATTTCAGCCTTATGGATGAACAATCAAATTTTAAAGATAGTAATGAAGTACCATTTGTGGTGGTGTCAAATGCAAATGATGAGGAAGGGGATTCGGAGGAGGGGTTTGTTGAGGTCCAGAATGATACTAGCAAAGAAGTTGAATCTAGTTCTTCTAAGAGAAGTAAGATCCGTTTTTGCTAAAAAAAGGTACAATGTGCAGGATCCGTTTTGGACCCGGATCCGTAGGATCCAACGTATATGGATATGGATCCTCCTTTTTCATACCCGACGGATCCGGATCGGATCTGGATCCAGGGTGCAAAAACGGATCTGGATCTGGATCCGGTCGGATCCGGTCCAGATCCGACCCGTTGCCATCCCTAGTGGGGAGGGGAGGGGGGGGGGGGGGGAGGGGGAGGGAGTTGAAGGATGAGGGTGGGTGTAGAAGCTATACAAGCTTAATTAATTTGATACTAGGAGTATAACTTCTCTACTTTACTCAGGGATTAACAGGGGATTAGAGATACCAGCTCTTGAATGAACACAATCCTCTTGCTTCAGATTGATCTGGCGGATCAATTTATTTCCATGGTCCATAATCAGCAGAGCACACATCTCAGGAACAAAGCTTAGCTCAAAATCTGGAGAAAAAGTTGCATCTTCTCCACGTCCATCAGCACGACCAGGCTTTGTGGAACTTCCCGCAATAGTAGAGACACCTTTATATAAGTCAACACAATTATATCAGCTTGAGAACCTTAACTACAAATTCAAAGGTCAGTGATTGAAAGCGTAATTGCATACAGAAGACATGTCTAGCAGAGCACTGAGTCAGTGGTCAGTTCATCACACAACCATTAACCATCAATTTTTGATTGACTAGGAAATCAACTTCCTTGAGATAAAATGATCATATAGTCATGCTTTAGATGTCAAACTTATGTAATGCATCTGTGATTTCAGAAAAAATTGAAATGAGCACAAAGTAACAGCACACAGACACAAGGCTAACTCAGAAATGTTTAGTATCCATTTTTTATCTACGCGAATCAAATTTAGCATTTTTTACACCGATTTTCACAAGCAAACATTTCCACTTCAACAAATATACCCCTTGAGATTTAGAACATAAGATATTGACAATGATATGCCCATTCTACCTTCCATCAATATACTGTAAGTCTGTAAGTTGTGAATTCTAATTTGTACTTCGTAATTAAATACAACTTTCCACAACAATAAACTTTCCTGGCATGCAATGTTAAAAAGCTTATTCAAGATTCCTATCACATCTATTTTATTTGGGAGTTATCTTACCAAATCAAGAAAGTTTTCAATCAACAATCATACTGCTACATACTACAAATAAATAATGTGAACGCCGATGATCAAAGTACAAATTAAGGACAAATAAAATGAACCTGAAGGACTAATCTTTCGAACGACATGATTGCTTCTATCAGCAACATATACATTCCCCTTGAAATCCATAGCAAAGCTTCTGGGTTTGTTAAACATAGCTGAACTAGCATCACCATCAGTGTACTTTTGCTCCCCATTTGGCCCATTTCCGGAAAACCTCTTCACCAAACTCTCTGAAACAAATAAACAGATATAATAACCAAGAAAAGTTAGAGATTCCACCAACAAGAGCATCAAAACTCCTGAACTATGTTACTTCGACTCGATTCATATACAGAAGTACCCATTAGTCCATTAACCAACAAGAAGATTTTACAAGGTGTTAAACTTGGGCATTTCTAGAAAATTCATCAAATATCTGAACTGAAAAATAGTTGAAGACAAACAAATTTAAAGGAAATGAAGTAGATAATAATCATATTTAACCATATGAGCAGAATTAGAAGGGAAAAAAATCATCAAAACAAATTCTCCAATGCAAAACTTTGATCATCAATATCGTTTTAATCGGCCAATAATATAACAATATTCACTTTAACAAGATTAACAATACCAATCATTTATACAAAAATTTCAATACCAAAAAATCCAAAAAAAAAAATTGAAATTTATAAAATTAAAAAATAATGAAAATACCTTGGGAAAGTGGAAGAGAGAGAGTGTAAAAAACACTGTTAGATGAATCAAGGAGGAGGAGATCATGGAATCCTGGGCGAGATGCAACTGAGTAAGGATTAATTTTGAGTTTGTTGCCATCAAAAACTGTTGTCACTGTATACCCATCTTCATAAATCACCTTTGAAAGCCCTGTAATTAAAAAAAAAAAATCAGAAAATAAAAATAAAAAAATAAAAATAAAATTACAGTATAATTAGAGTGACAAATAGAGCCAAACAATGGATAAAAAAGAAAGTTTTGATTTTTAATTTTATAATTTTATTACCATGAAAGATGAGTAGGTTAATCAAGGTAAAGAAGATGACAAGGTGAGGAAGAAGACCCATCTCAATTTCACTGAAAATTAAAAAACGTTGGAATTGAAAATGAAGAAAAAAGAAAAAGCTTCATAAGGAGTATACCTACGGGACTACTGAAAAAGTTCCAGTTTATCGATTCAACTTAAGAATTTTTTTAAAATTTATTTACGAAATTGCCTACACTTTTTTTTTTTTTTTTTTTTTTTTTTTTTTTTTTTTTTTTTTTTTTTGTAGTGGGAAATAGGAAGAGAAATGGGTTAAATTACAAAGTTATACAATTTACATAAACTAAATAAAAAAAAAAAACGGCTATTTCACCAAATGCCACCGAGAACTTTAAAAATTCACCAAATGCCATCGGACTTTTCAGAATTCACCAAATGCCACCCAGTTTTTTAAAAATTCACCGAGTGCCATTAATGACTAACGGCCGTTAATTCCGTTAGTCATTAGGGCTTAATAATGACACATGTGGACACATGTTAGTCAGCTATTGGTTTAAAAAATATAAATTAAAAAAAAAAACTCTAAATCCTAACCCAACCCAGCCCCACCACTGTAACCACCCGCCAAAGCAAACCGACAGCCGGAGCCAACCGCCGGAACTCGGTGACCTCCTGCCAGAACCCCCAAACCTCCCGTCGGAACCCGCCAGAACCCCCAGACCTACCGTTGGAACCCCTTGACACCTCAAAAACCGCCGACTCCACTTAATCTCCCTTTCCTCCTCCCAAAAACACCTCCCCAGCCACCGCATTCGTCTCACACAATGCGCAGATTTCTGCCTGCCGACTCCAGCGCCCAGACAATGACCCATAAAATCGTGCCTACCCGACGACCCCCGCCCCCGCGACCACCTCACGCACGCAACACGATGCACCCAGAATAGAACCGGATTCTAGAAACCCTTCACCCTCAAACGGCTGATTGGGTCGAAATCTGTGGCCGATTTCGTCGTTTCAAGGGTGGAGGATAGGAGTGGTTTTGCGCGATGGTCGGAAAACGCTAGGTGTTTTTATCAAAGCTCGCTCGTGTTGGTGGTTTTTGGGGTCGGGGCAGGTTGTGTGGGTGGCTATGGGGGTCGATGGTGGGTCAGGTGGGGTATTAAAGGGTTGGCCGACCATTTTTTGGTGGTTAAAGGGGTGGCCGACCGTTTGCTGGCTAGACAAGGGGAGGGGCTAGGGTTTGGCAGTGGTGGGAAGTTGGATGGAAAATTTTTGGGGTTTTTTTTATTATTATTTTTTTTTTTATTTTTGTGAATTAATATAAATAGACCAATCATATCATGACATGTGTCATGATTAAGCCCTAATCACTAACGGAGTTAACGGCTGTTAGTCATTGATGGCACTCGGTGAATTTTTAAAAAACTGGGTGGCATTTGATGAATTCTGAAAAGTCCGATGTCATTTGGTGAATTTTTAAATTACTCAGTGGCATTTGGTGAAATAGCCGTAAAAAAAATTCATTTATGAATCAATTATATTTCCAAAAAAATAAATAAAAAGGAAGTACTTTCAATGTTACTTGTTAGTGTTGAAAAATGCTCGGTAAGATTATACGGAGTATTAGGTATTTGCATTGTGAACATAAAAATTTCATTTTCAAATGGATATAGTGCAATACTTCCATCGTTTTTTTTTAAATTCAACTTGTTTTGAATTTTGACACGATTGATTCACAAATTATACTTTGGTTAACTTTTGTGATTTATAAATATAATAAAATTAGTTTTGTGCCACGTGTGATGCTCGGGTCGTTTATTGAATTTTACGATAAATTTATAATCTATATGTCAAAATTTAAAATATACTTCGTATCATTGATACAAAATTAGTTAGGAATTGATGTGCTTTTCTGACTATTTGCTGTCTAGTAGTCATGTAATGACTAATAATAATATTGGTGAAAATGTTTAATTTAATACATTAAAAAATAAAATAAAAATTAGCAAAAAATAAACTAAATAAATAAAATGTTCAAAGCACGTTGGATTGACCCGAACCCAAAACTTTGGGCAAGGGTTGAACATTTCTTGACTCGTAACTTGAAGTGACCCAATCCAAGATGACTCATGACCCAACCCTAATTGACAGGTCTCCATTCTATTAGATTGTGAAGTATATAATTTTAACCGTTTAGTATATATTATAAATAGATGTTTTACACTTTGAACTACTTTCTTCGCTCCAAAAATTATTATGATATAAAAAATAAATTTATATGATAAGTTTTTAGAATTATAATCTAATATTTTTTTGAATAAAATTATAATTCAATTTGTACATCTGAAATGTATGGTTTTTTATCGATAATAAAACTCTAAACTAACAATTTTATTCTAAAATTCTATCCAAATAGAATTCTAAACTAACCTTTTTATCTTAAAAATTCTATTTAAATCTATCCAACGCGACGCGACACTTGGCGAAAAGTTGAAAAGCCAAGTGTTGCAATCTCGTGACCTGACTAAAAGTTTAGTTTTATATATTAGTTATATCGAAAATTTCACCAAATACCACTGAGTTTAAACAAAATTCACCAAATACCATCAACTTTTTCCAAATTCACAAATTACCACTCACTTTATACAAAATGTCACAAAATGCCAAATTTCTTAACAGACGTTAGCATGTTGTTTGTGTTAGTTTACTAAATTGCCCTTACTTCTTTAATGGCACCATTTAAAGCATTTACTCTCCCAAAAAAGCACAGTACAGTTCGAAAAACTTGACCCTTGGCTTCATCTTCTCCATTCTCGCACTCTCTGTAATTTAGTACACTTAAACCCTTAAAATTGAAAAAAAAAAAGCTTCAATCTTTTGAAGATTTTAGGCGTTATTGGTGGAGAAAAGTACTCGAGCGCTTCAGATTGAACCAGAATCGCAAGATCGCGTCGGTGGCTGAAGGTTTTTGTTGATTATGACTGAAATTCCAACCAACTCAGGAAGCGGGGTACATTTTGCTTACACAAGGTAAAATGTTGTTATTCGATTTTCATTTCGAGTTCTAATTATGTGTTTTTTTTTTGCGAAATTGATTTAGGGTTAGGGTTTTTTCAGAAAGTGTGTATTTGCATGTGATGGTGGTTATATTTCGCGAAATTGCTATAGTGTTAGTTTTGTTTTGCTGTGATTTAATGCGAATTGTTGTATGTGATTATTTTGTTTCGTAGGATGAGTGCATTGTGGCTGTTAGCTCGTTATAAGAGTGATTCTTTTGAGGTTATGGTGGATGACACTGATAAGACTAATTTGATGGAGTTATTTGAGTACATGTTAGAGGACTCAGCTAAGCAGAATGTTTACCTTCCTAAATCATTCACCATGTTTGTTAAAAAACCTAGAACTAACCGTAGGCTAGAGTTGGTGGATGATGGGGCTATGTTGAAAATGTGGGAATGGAATGAAGGGAAAGAGGAAATTGAGGTTTTCATTGAGGAAACAGATGAACCATCACAGGTTTTTAAGACTGCTGAAGCTAATTTGGCAAAAGGGTTAAAAGAAAATTTTGATAGGTTTAGGAGAGAGGAAGAGAAAGAAGAAGCTGAGAGACAACTTAGAGAACAAGAGCGATTCACTGTAGCTGTAGAAGTTCCTGTATTGGATGCAGAGGACAGTGGGGTTAATTATGTTAGAATCTTTAACACTCCAGCCTCTGATGAGATCTTTCCTGGAGCATCACAACCTGAGCCATCACAAAAAGAATCACCCCCACATAAACAGCCTACACCTCCACCTACTGAAAAAACCAAAGAACCTACTCCAACTCCAGCAAAAAAAAAATCCTAAGAGAAAGAAAGTGACACCTAGAAAGAAAAAGAATCAGTCACAACAACCTTCTCCACCTAGGGATCCTACACCACCACCTGCAGATCCTGACCAAGAACAATATCAACCACCAACACCAACCCCTATTCACTCACCAAATAACCCTATACCAAATCCACCAAGAACTCCAGTTAGACAGCCTACACCACCAATACCTTCTCCAACCAGGGAACCTACCCCATCTCATCAACCTTCAGTTCAACCCAGGGAACCTACCCCATCTCATCAACCTTCACATCCACCCAGGATTGATGGGAGTGGGTCAAGCAAAGGGAAGACAAGAATTAAACCAAGTGAGTGGAGGGTGCCCAGGAGTACAACCAATAAGTATGGTACATTTGTAGGGAAAAAGAAAGGAGGGAGTGGTGCTGGATCAGGGAGGGTGGTGAGTACTAGGAAGAAGAAACCAGTGATTGTTTGTGAGAGTGATGAATCTTCTGATAGGATGGGTTCAGAAGATAGTGAAGATGAGGATTATGTGGCATCAGACATAGAAGATGAATTGGATATGCAATTGGACCATGATGATGAATTCATTGTGGAAGAGGAAGACCTTGCTGATAATATTCCAGCCAAGACATTTGAGGATTATCTTGATGGCAGCAATGTGTTAGACAAAATGTACAAGAATGGCATAATATGGTCTCATTTACCATTTGGGTCTATTCACCTTGATCCATGGCTGATTTTTGAGAGCAAAACACAGTTCCTTGAGGTGTTTAGGGACTACTGCATACAAGAGGGCTTTGTTGTCTCAGTTGACTTTGCTGACAGTCAAAGATACACAACAAGTTTTCTGATTAATACCTGTACATGGAGGATTCATGCCTCAGTTCTGAATGATAAAGTCAGTTGGGCTATCAAGAAGCTGGAAGGGGAGCACAGAACTTGTGGGAGGCTTGAAGAAAATCCCATGGTGTCATCAGCATGGCTATGCAGACACTTGTTGCAGGACTTGGAGGCAAATCTTGACATTCTAGTGGATTCATTGCAAAGAGTTTGTATGGAAAGATACAAGATTAATGTGAAGCTTAGGTTATTCTACAAAGTCAAGGCCTTAGCTAGGGTCCACATTCATGGGGGTTTGCTGAATCATATGCACTTTTACCCAAGTATGCTGAGATGATTAAAGAAACTAATCTAGGATCCTTTGCACTAATTACCTAGACTGACAATGGTAATGAAGGATCTAGATTCAAGGCATGTTTTATTTCATTTGCAGCTCAGGTGAAGGGTTTCTTGGGTGGATGTAGACTCATAATAGGCATTGATGGTGCACATCTTAGTGGCTATTATAAGGGCATAATGCTGACTGCAGTAGGAATTGATGGCAACAATGAGATATTTGTCATTGCATATGGTTTGGTTTCAACAGAAAGCATAGAGAGCTGGGCCTATTTCTTCAGGAACCTCAAGAGTTTGTTTCAGCAACATGGATGCCAAAAAGATGACTGGACATTCATAAGTGACAGAATGAGGGTAAGCAACTAGAGATCCTTTTGTCCTATTTTTTGTTTACATGTGTGGGGAATAGTTTCAAGCCTTTAAAATCCCACTAGCTTGAACCCCACTGTGATCATACACTAAAGTACGGTGGCGTCCAAAAGGGAAGAAGATAGAGCAAAAGAGTCGCCAACAAGTTTTTAAGGAACTTGTAAACCATTCACGAGGTGAAGGTTACACCCCTTAACGATCCAAGAGATCGTCAACTCCATAAGGTCATGAACCAAATAAGGGTTCGGGGATGAAGGTACAAATCCAACCTAAAAGAGATTGAACCTGCCCTAATAATAGGCCTCTAATTTATTCTGCTCGTATTCATGTGCGCTTTCTGATTAACATGCAATCAATAGGATTAACCCTAAACCTGTTTAATCTATGTTGGTTGAATTTAATGCACAAATAAATCTATTATTGGCGATCACTTGAATTTATAATCACAATTAACCTTAACAAGATTATTAATTATCTTATTAAGCGCGATTGCAAGTACCAATTCCCTTTAAACATGCAATAAAGGTGATCAAGCAATAAATAATAAATATCAAGCAACATAATAAATAATCAATATCATGAATAATAATTATAATAATAATAATATCAATCATAATCATAATCATGTTAAAGCATAGCAAGATCCTAGGCATGATACTAACAAGATTAATAACAAACCCTAGCATGTCACTAAGCAATAAAAATCAAAGCTTTAGCCCTAACATGATACTAACAATCATAAATATTAGGAAGAGAATAAAAGGCATCATACTTTTAATCATACTTAATATTAAAGTTACCCTAGACATGATACTAGGAATCAAAATAACAATCTAAGCATGATTTCTACATCATAATATCAATTAAACCATTAAAGTACTTACTTGGATGCCTCGTACCTCTTTCTAATAACAAAATACACACGTTAGTAACTTCAAGGAAAATAATAAACAAAACAATTAAATTAAATAATTGAAATAGAGATTTGGGACCAAACCCTCAGAAATTAAAACCTTTCACGTCTAGGGCGAAGACAACTTCGAATATGGCTAGGTGTTTCTAGATCTTGTGAATGCGGAATTTTGTGTGAAAAAGCAAAGCATTAAAGGAAGAATGAATGAATGTTAAGAATTATTGACGAAAGAGATGAAGATGATGAAAAGAATTGGTGAACGATTTGTTAATGAAAATAGTTGATTATTGGTCAATGAATATTGATCATTGGTAATTGAAAAAGTGATTGTTGATGAATGAAACCGGAGTTTTAAATACGATATTTATAGAGAAAATCATCCAAAAAAGATAATTTATCAAAACAGAGTCTGAAGACCACAAAATCACCCTGGCGCCAGCCCTGGCTCATTGGCGCCAGGACCAGTGGCTAGCGCCAGGCGCCAATGGCTGGCGTCTGGCGCCAATCCTGATTCCAGGCGCCAAGGCCTGGGGTTGGACGCCAAATTGGATTTCAACGCGTTTTCAAAAATCTGATAAATTTCCCGTACTGGAAGATAAAATAATATAATTTCAGTCGAAAATGCTATTTGATCTAATTAAAACTCTGAAGAGTCCTAACTGAATTAAGAATGACAAAAACCTTCTAGAATGTTCTAGAAGACCAAAACCATTACTAATTACATTAGGAATGATAAATCATATTAGGCCCTCCCCTAGATCATTGGGCCGTACTTAAAGCTCAAACCAGGCCCAGTTTAGTAAATTGGCCATAACTTCCTCAATATTCATCGGAATTGGGCTTATAATATATCGTTGGAAAGGTCTTTGCAAACCCCATCCAACTACACCACTATTGGACCCATATCATGGACCAACCAAACTGGATTGGCTGTTTTCTTAAAATAAAGTTTTCAAAAACAGGGAGAAGAGAAAAGAAATAAAACTTTCCGCAACACTAGACCTTTCCACACTTTCGTTTCATTCGATTATGACTTGACGTGAAAGGTACTCATCACTGGGTTTGGTTTTGGGGAGACACAAATGGGTGTCTACAACATGTTACCAGCAAAAACTAACTACTTTATATGTTTTTTTGAAAGGGTGTTGACTCAGCTGTGTTTGAGGTTTTTCCAAGAGCAACAAGGAGAATTTGCTGCAAGCATCTTTACTCAAACTGCAAAAACAAAGGATGGAGTGGGACTACCTTTCACAACTTGTTCTGGGTTGCTGCCAATGCCTACAATGAATATGTGTTTGAAAAGGCAATGTCTAAAATAAGGAAGTATAATGCAGCAGCAGAGCAGTACCTTAGAGATTTTGAGGAGCAATGGTCAGTCCATACATTTGACAAAGCGTTTGTTGTGATCATAACACAACTAACTTTGTGGAATAATTCAATTCATGCACACAGTCACACAGAGATATGCCTGTTTTGACATTATTGGAAGGTAAATTTCCTCTCCTCTGCTTTTTTTTCCTCAACTTAGCATGCTGTAGCTTGTTATTAATTGTGGTGTTTGTCTTTTGTGTTGATGTGTGGTGTAAACCAGCTGTGAGAAACTGGTGTATGAAGAGGATTGGAGATAGATTTGACAAAGCTATTGACATGGAGCCTACTAAGCTAACAGAGTATGCAAAAGGCTAGGTATTCTAGAGTCAAGGAGTGAAGACTCTAGCTTCTGTCGTGTGACAGCTTGTGGGGGTGGAGAGTTTGAAGTCAGGGATGGGCATGTGAAGTTCCCTGTCACACTTGAGACTATGACATGTGGATGTGGGAAATGGCAAGGTTCTGGGATACCTTGTAAACATGGTTTGAGGGTGATTTACAGCCAGAGACTACAAGCAACTGATTTTGTGTCTAATATTTCAAGGGGGATGCAGATAAAATGACTTATGGAGACCATATCCATCCCATGGCAGATCCTACTCACTGGCCAGGGTTTGATGTCCCAGAAATTGCTCCTCCTACAGTCAAGAGAAGTGCAGGGAGACCAGCAAAACAGAGAAGAAGGGGCCCTAATGAAGTTAGGAAGGGGAAAATGCATAAGAACAACAAGTGCAGCTTATGCAAGGAATTGGAACACAATGCATTAACCTGCAACGCAAGGACAGAAGCTGCAAAAAAGAAACAACAAGCAGACACCAGATCTGAGCAACCTAACACAAGGGGGAGGAAGAGAAAGGCTGACACACAAGCTCCTTGAAGTTCACTACTGCTGCTTTTGAGCTCTCTTTGCCTAACAATTTATTTTTGGACAACTAATTATGTTAAACATTGCTTGGTTGTTAGGCATACATTTGTTTTTTCACAACAAACTTATATAAGCACAAATGAGGGCAATTGATGGTGCATATAGCACTAGTTTTTTTGTGTACAAGAAAAACTTATTTAAATGCTACAAATAGAATGATTAAAAACATAATTACTCCTACTTTTATTGCTCCATCATGTACTAGTTTTTGCTGTTATACTAGTCTTCTCTTAACTTGTTTCAACTCTTGCTTCAACATAGTCTCTTCACTTTTTTGTGCATCAACGCTTTGCCGACTTTGACATTCATAAGCCGAAACAATATTTTGCTCAATATGACCCTTGCACCATCTAAATTTATCACAAACATCACACTTGTAATACAATCTTTGAGGATTTTTTGCCGAATCAGAGCTCCTAATTGCAAATTTCCTTCCACATGAGCACACTTTGTTTGGCACTCTCACATACAAAGATTCATAACAAGAAGATGACGAATTAGAGTGTGTTGAATTCATTGCAAACTAACTAAGGTGTGGCTGTGCTTTAAACCTCTATAGCATGCTGCTTTTATTCACAAACTAGCCGTCAAAATGACAACGGCTAGGTTTTTTTTAAAAAAAATTAGTCGTTATTACATTTGGGTATATGGTGAAATAAATTTTATCAGAGTGGTATATAGTGAATTAAAGTTTATAAATACTGGTATATGGTGAATTAGTAAACTAACACAAACGACATGCTAACGTCTGTTAAGAAATTTGGCATTTTGTGAAATTTTGTATAAAGTGAGTGCTAATTTGTGAATTTGGAAAAAGTTGATGGTATTTGGTGAATTTTGTTTAAACTCAGTGGTATTTGGTTAAATTTCCGTAGTTATATTAGTTATATGATATATTTATTTGATCTTGTTTGAATCGTTGACAGGGTAAAGTCGTATCCCCTAATCAAAAATAATTCCTAAGTCCTCTAACTAAAGCAGATAGGGAAGTAGGGTCGATCTCCACAGGGAAACAAGTCTTTCTATTCCTAATTAACTAAAATAATCTAGATTATGAAGTAACCAATATTTATATTTGAATAAGAAACTAAACTACTAAGATTGAGAATAGGAAGAAAACAATATATAAAAGGCTCTAGGGCATAGGTTCACCAATAAATAATACTCCAGGGTAAAACATAGTAATCAATCATTGACATTGCATAAATAACATGATTAACAGGCTCTTGCAATTTATTAATCAACATAGATCTAACAGGCTCTCGCAATTAACTAGATCTAAGTTCTTATTGAAAATAGCCTTTAATATAAAATCAACATCTGCTCGATTCATCAATTCAATAATGCTATACTTTTACAAGCCGCAATTGTAAAACGTTAAAACAATTCAATAAGAAATTATCATGCAATACCAATAATCAATAATAGTCAACCATCAATGCATCAATTAACCAGATTGTAAAGGGCTTTCGCCATGTATTACAATCACACAATTAATTTTCCGGTATTAAATCTCATCTCTCGAATCTCGACTTAACCATTTATAAATTAATCTGCCTATTGAAACTAGACCTAAACATCAACTCTCATCTGTCGAATCTCGAATCAATGTTGTCACACTCATGCATAAAAGATCAGGCCTAATCTAGTCACAGAGCATTAAATCAATCAATAGGAAATTAATCTAGCATTGATAATTAACAACAATAAATTACCCCTTCATATTATTTAAGGATCCCCATAAACCCTAGAAAGAAAACTACTCACACATAGTAAAAACTAAACTAATCAAAGCAATAAAACAAGTCATGATGGAAGGAGTAAAATAAATAACTAAGATTAAGAGAAGAGAAATCGTTACCAAAATAAAGCTGGAACTAAGAGTAGAATTAAGAACAAAGGTTTAAGAGAAAGAAATCTAAGAGAACAATTAAAAGAGTAAAGAAAGAGTAAAAAGAGAGAGAGAAAAAGTATATTAAAATCGTATTACGGAGGAATATTTATACTCCGTACAAATCCTAAACTAAAACAAACTAAAACAACGCTAATCGTCAACAAATAAATACACGCGCCCGATCGGGCGAGGCACCGCCCGATCGGGCGCGCCTTTTTATCCCTAATACTAATCTCGCGCCCGGCCGGGCGCGTCACCGGGCGACCACCTTAGCTTCTCCCGCCCGGCCGGGCGCGCCTCCGGACGCCAGCCTCTTTGGCCGGACGGCTCACTTGGGCCTCTATTTGGACTACGATTGGGCTCCAATACTTCAGGCCAATCTGGGTTTCCTCTTCTGGTGTTGAATACTCGGTCCAAATGCCCCGGTATCACCTATACCGAGCCCTTAATCACCGGTTCGATGGCTCTAACCGGCCCTGGGCTATAAAATCTGGTCGTCCTTCTCCAATGTCCGTGATTGCTCCAAAATATCTCGGGAAAATACTCCAAAAGCATAAATCCCTGCAAAAGTCAACCAAATCTACGAAAACACTAGAAAACACCAATTAGTAATAAAAGTGGCTCTAAAGAGCCAATAACACTACTAATTATGACCAAGGGACGGGGGTAAAATACTATCTAAAATAGACACATCAAACTCCCCCAAGCCAAACCTTTGCTTGTCCCTAAGCAAAGATCTCATCAATGAATCAATAAATATGCTTCACCCCAAAAGTAAAAATCAAGCACAAACGATCCAGGGTAAATCAAATAAACATGCTTCAAAGTCAACCAATCAAATCCATTCTAATTACCAATCTCCCTTACAATTGTCAAACAGAGCAAACCACAAGAGCATATAGAATTCAAGACTAGTGCTCACGCACTCAACTCTCATTTTTGTGGCGAGTAAAAGATGTACTCGATCGCTCTCCATCCAACCCCTTTGTGTGAACAATACCCTCCCAACTCACACTCTCGTGTGTATAAAACAATGAATGCTCAATCCTACTAGTCGACTCGAAATATGCCAAATCATAACTTGCATTGATAAACAACACTTTCATATTCATACAATTCTATGCACAAAGGTCAGAAGGTCTTTAAAGTTTGTAATGTAAGGCTAGGGTAAAGGGTAGGAATCATTTGGAAATAAGTGAGAGAAAAGCTATGCTTAAAGGAGCCATATCCTAATAAAACCCATGATCAAAATAAATAATGATCATACATCTCCTACATAACCAACTCTAACATCAACTAAATATACTCCCATCATAATAAACAATCCCAACAGTTACAATTTCACTCATAAAAATATAATAATGAAGAAATAGAGTGAATAAACAAACTTTATTTTCCAAACTCGAATTTTTCATTGAGGCTCAAAATTATTTTTCTTTGATCAACCTCCAACTAGAACATTTGAACATTTTTTTTTCCGAAGTTCACTTATTTTTTTGTCAACATATATTTTTTTCTTGAACTTCTCTCTCTTTTTTTTCATAGCATCATGCTTTATTTTTTTCAAGAAAATATAACTTTCAAAATCATCAAAAATAAACATGATCAAAACAAAACAACTTCTCAAAACCCACCCAAATTGTGCAAATAATAAGCACACTACAAACTCCCTCACCTCACTCACTAATAGCTCCCCCAAGCCAAGCTTGGGACTAGTAACCAATGGGGCAAAATAAGGTTGTAATATGGCTTATAAAACAACAAAAAGTCAAGGCAACAACATGGGTAGCAAGAAGGGAACAAATGTAGCTACAATATCTGGAGGCCACCTAAAAGAACAAATGCCTTCATCCTCCACAATGTGCATAATAATGAATCATATAAACATTACTAATAGTTGCAAACCAATACTCAAATTCATTGACATACCAGGAAATATGGAACTATCACACATTCCTTACCAAATCAACTAGTCAAGCACTATATTCACAAGTAGTTGGACAAAATTGACGCATGTTAAGGTTTCAAGGCAATCAAACATCAAATTATGATCAACTAATTCACAATGCTTATCATCAAATACCAATAATCAAAACAATTTTCTCAAGTAAGGGGCACAGGGAAGCATAATTTACAATTCATTGGTACATATTTTTGGATTTTTTTTTATTTTTCAATTTTTTATATTTTTATATATATAAAAAAGCAATAAAACTAACCTAGAAAGCAAGAAATCTAACCTAAGAAAACACACCAAAAAAAAGAAAAGAGAAAAAGAAAGATACCAAAACCAAAATCTCCCCCAAGCTAGAATCAGACAATGTCCTCATTGGCTCGGGAACTAGCCCAACATAGCTAGTCCTGAACATCCTCATCCATCGAGCCGAAACCCGCACCTCCACTGCCACCTGCACTAGAAGAGCTACCACCAAAATAATCAGCATGAAAACTCCCCCCCGCCGGTCCCCCGAAAGGAATGTCCTGGCCGTACCCGTAGAAGGAAGAATAGTCAGTGTAAATACCACGGGCAGTGGGATCCCTATCGTATTCCTGGGGTGGAGGCTGAAACCAGTCAGGGTGAATAGCGTCGTCGGGAATGTTGCCCCGACGAGCATAATCATCGTACATAGGGTAGAGAGCTCTACCCTGGTTCCTCTCGAGGTACCCTAACCTCTGGTCTAAGGAGCCTACCATCCTCCTAAGGTCAGTATGGGAATGCTTGATACGTCCTAAGGCCTGACCTATACTCTGAAGATCCCAAACTGGGTCAGAGTCAACATGAGGGACGGAGTGAGACATACGAGGTGGAGAGAAAGCCACCTCGGGCTGAGGCTGGGGTGGTGGAACTGGTGGTGGTGGTGCCTGCCCCCTAGCGTTGGCAACTAAAACATCATAAGTGTAAGAAGGTTGCCTTGGGGGAAAGACGGTCAATTCAGGACTGGGTAGAGGAAAAATGGGCAAAGGTTGCTCGCTCCCGGTCCGAATACACCAAAATGGTGTCTGATCGCTATCCGGTCTAACCTACCCCAACTCCTCAAAATACCTAGCAGTCATATAGGTATCTAATCCATAGTTGGTCAGCTGGTGGGGTCTGTCCACTACAAAACCGACCTTTTCATTGCTATTCGAGTGATAAGACCACCTAAACGGATAGGGGTCTCGGATATGGTGCTGGCCGTGACATGCCTACTCAAATGGTGAACTATAAACCTGCCTATGTTCAATTGCCCATACCCATACACATAGTGTCCTATGACAGCTAGTTTGTTGGGGGTCGGGGGTAGGCAAACCAGTCAAAGCATTATATATGTCACCCATTTTATAGTTCGCATGCCATTGGTGAGATAGTTAAGAATTTAATTCAAAAATTTTACAAAATTCTACAAAAGTTAAACTAATATTTCTATTGTTCAACCTAAAAAATAACATTGGCCCATTTCTACTACTAACAACATGTAAAGAAGACAAGAATTCACAAGTAAGTTCTCGGAATGTAGGATAGTGCATATCAACAAATTTTCTCATGCCAATGTTATTCAAAAATCGTTTTACAAAATCAAACAAACCAAATGATTCTAGAGTAGGGCGGTGTAACCGCCGAGAAGGAATTACCTCACGACCGATCAAATGTTCTAGCCGCTCCTTTTGCTCTCGGCTCGCAATCCGGATCGTCGGCCAATACGGAAGTTGCAAGTCTGGGTCGTATTCCTCCCTCGAACTGGAGCTCCTACCGAAAATGGACCTAGCCCTCTTTGAAGCCATGTTAAAAAAAATGGGTTTGAAAATTTATTGAATTAAATCTGAAAATTTTTTATATGAAAGTGTAGAGGATGAAGAGGGGATCACAAATATGTAAAAAGCTTTGAATTTGGTTGAGGGATGAAGGAGAAATCTTAGAGAGAAGGTAGAGAGAATTTGAGTTTTAGAGAGAGAAAGTAATGGAGAAAGAAGAAAGAATGAGAAAAGGTGAAGAAAGAAGAAGAAAAAGGGCACGGGTATGGCTCGCGCCCGGTCGGGCACCAGCTCGCCCGGTCGGGCGATCTAACATGAATATTGCGCTAGCTCTCGCGCCCGATTGGGCGATCTATTGGGCCGATTTTGTCCAACTCTCGCGCCCGGTCGGGCGCCCATCGCCCGATCAGGCGATCTAATGTTCAAATTTTTGCCTCTTCTCGCGCCCGGTCGGGCGAGAGTCGCCCGATCGGGCGGACAATTAAGTCCGTATACGACGAGTTTCGCGCCCGGTCAGGCGAGTTTTGCCCGATCAGGCGAAAATACTTAATTTTTGGACCCTTGCTCTCGCGCCCGGTCGGGCGAGCTTCTCGCGGTCGGGCCCGAGACTAAATCGGCGAAATATTATTTTTTTTCTTCTTTTCTCCAAAATTTGGCTAACTCTTTTCCTTCAAACCTGTACAATTACTCATAAAACTCGTTAAATTCCCTCATCTCTCCTCTCATAAGAAAAAGGAAAGAAAAACTAGTCTAAAAAGCATTAAAAATACGGGTTGCCTCCCGCAAAGCGCTGGTTTATCTAGGTCCCGCACGACCTTCTTACCAAGTACAATAACTAGGACCCTTGGCCTAACGCTTGGTCGGGTGGTTTCTCACTCGGTCTAGCGGTGTTTAGGCTTCGATGCGGCTTCCTGACATACCCTGTGGGACGCCAAATCACCTTATCTGGTGGATCCTCCTTGACTTGGAATGGTGGATCTTCAATGCTACGTACTAAAGATCCTTCTTTGATCGAGGATTGCTTCAAATTTTCCGTGCATGCAACACTTGCAACTCGATCTGGCGGAACACTTACCGTAGGCTCAAATCGCACAACCTGCTTGATCGGTTCCACCTTTTCAACCTCAAAACCGAGACCGACATTGTAGAGTGCTTTTTCTATTGCATCGACTTCCTTCTGCCATTTGTCTATCTCATCTGAAAAGGATGCAACACAAGATACCGCCTCCAAGGGATCTTTTTCAAGAGCTTGGGGCTTGTTAGAGTAATTTTCAACCACATTAACAATAAAACATTTCTCCTCAGTCATGGAGCTTTCAGGGGCATTATTCAGATTAAAAACAACTTTATCATCCCCTACTGATAATGTTAACTTACCACTTCTTACATCTATGACTGCTCCTGCATTGTTAAGGAATGGTCTACCCAAAATGTACAGGTATATAAAATTTACCTACTCTAACAGGGACATCCTCTAAAACACCTAAGGGGTATTTGAAAGAACGGTCGGCCATTTGTAGAGTTATATTAGCAGCTTTTAATTTACCCATATTCAACTTAGAACACACAGATAGTGGCATGACGCTAACACTAGCACCCAAATCACATAATGCATTATCAATCAAGATATTTCCAATATGACAAGGGATAGAAAAACTACCCGGATCTTTTAATTTAGGTGGAGACTTATTTTGAAGTACGACACTACACTCTGCAGTGAAAGCTACTGTCTCTACCTCACTAATAGACCTTTTTCTCGTCAATATTTCTTTCATAAATTTTTCATACGAGGGGATTTGTGTGATTAATTCAGTGAAGGGAACTGTTACCTTTAAATCTTTTACCACCTCTAGGAACTTAGCAAACTGCTTATCCAAGTTTGTCTTCAATTGACGATTGGGGAATGGAAGTTTGATAATTGGCTTTGGAGCATTATTGCTCTTATCTGGAGTAGCCACCTTCTCTGGAGTCGTACCCTGCAGTGTAGAATTAGATGTGTTAGTACTATCCTTTAGCCCTGCAGGGCTATCAATTACATCGTTTGGTTTAACGGAATCAAGATTAGCATTATTTAATAAAACAGGTTCATCAACTCTGGGCATAGGGGGGCCTTCATAGTTTAAACCACTCCTTAGAGTAATTGCAAATGCTTGATCCGTAGGCCGGGTCGGCTGTGCCGGCAGAGCTCCTTGTTGGCGGGCTTGTAGAGTAGCGGAAAGTTGCGCAATTTGATTATCTACAATTTTATTATGCGCTAGAATTTGATCAATTGTCGCATCTCTACTCTCCATGTGCTTTTGCATATTAACCAACATTGCTCTAATTTCCACCAGAGAAGGTTCAGAAGATGAGGAGGGTTGTTTTGGTTGGTTCTTTTGGCTAGCATTGGGATGACAATATTTCTGCTGCTGTTGCTGTGGCACCTGTGGTTCTTGTAGTGGTGGATTTTGAACATTAGTGCTCCGGTAGGAAAGGTACGGATGATTCCGATACCCAGGATTGTAGGTGTTGGAGTATGGGTTATTCTGCCTATAAGCTTGGTAGGCATTAACTTGCTCCACGGAACTCCTGCAATCTTGCTCCCAATGACCTACAATACCACAATTTTCACAGAAAGCCTCATTAGAATTATTATTAATCGCAGAAACATTAGCTACATTGGCAGTGCTCAGATTATCTAATTTTTGGCAAATAGAGGTCAGTTGAGCTTGCAAAAAGGATACAGAGTCAACACTATGTTTCCCCTTGTTCGCAAATGCTCTAGGATTCCCATATTGGGAATTGTGTATCGCCATATCTTCAATAACCTGCCCTGCATCTTCAACATCAAGATTCATAAATCTCCCACTAGCTGCAGAATCTAAAATTATTCGAGAAGAATTTCCAAGGCCATTATAAAAGGCTTGGATTAACTGCCATTGCGCTAAATTATGGTGAGGGCAATCTCTTTGTAAATCCTTGAACCTCTCCCAAGCCTCATATAAAGATTCATCGGCTTCTTGGGCGAAGTTCTGAATCGCACTCCGTAGTACGGCTGTTCTCTCTACAGGATAATACTTGTTATAGAAATTCAAAACAAGAGTTTCCCAGTCAGTTATATCAAGTGTAGTTCTATTCAAGCCATTAAACCACAATTTAGCTTTTCCAGTTAAAGAGAAGGGAAAGAGAATCTCCCTGATTTGGTCTTGAGTGACCCCGGCTTTCCTGATGGTGTTACAATATTGACAATAGTCGGCAATGTGAAGATTCGGGTCTTCACCCTTGGCTCCACTAAATTGCTTCCTCTCTATCATCGTTATAAATTGAGGCTTAATTTCGAATTGAACCCCATCAATAGCCGGAGTAGGGGTGAGATGTGGAAAATCTGTAAGCTTGGGTTGTGAGTAATCACTAAGCATCTTTGGAGCCGTCATCTCTGATTCTGCGTCTGATGATGTCTCTGAATCGCTAGAACCAGTCGGAGGATCGCGGTGATTATTGTTATTATCACCAGAATCCGCCAGGATTTGCTTGTAGAAATTTTTCTGTCTATGGAAGGAACGTTCGATCTTAAGATCGAATGGGATGTAACCTGATCTGGAACACCTGGGCATAGACAAAAACTAGAAGCAAATATGAGATTTACCTCAGAGAACTAATGCTCTCTGAGACAAAAGGAAAATAATCTAGACTACAAAAACAATCAGAAATAAAAATAAAACCGGTTCCCCGGCAACGACGCCAAATTTTGACAGGGTAAAGTCGTATCCCCTAATCAAAAATAATTCCTAAGTCCTCTAACTAAAGCAGATAGGGAAGTAGGGTCGATCTCCACAGGGAAACAAGTCTTTCTATTCCTAATTAACTAAAATAATCTAGATTATGAAGTAACCAATATTTATATTTGAATAAGAAACTAAACTACTAAGATTGAGAATAGGAAGAAAACAATATATAAAAGGCTCTAGGGCATAGGTTCACCAATAAATAATACTCCAGGGTAAAACATAGTAATCAATCATTGACATTGCATAAATAACATGATTAACAGGCTCTTGCAATTTATTAATCAACATAGATCTAACAGGCTCTCGCAATTAACTAGATCTAAGTTCTTATTGAAAATAGCCTTTAATATAAAATCAACATCTGCTCGATTCATCAATTCAATAATGCTATACTTTTACAAGCCGCAATTGTAAAACGTTAAAACAATTCAATAAGAAATTATCATGCAATACCAATAATCAATAATAGTCAACCATCAATGCATCAATTAACCAGATTGTAAAGGGCTTTCGCCATGTATTACAATCACACAATTAATTTGCCGGTATTAAATCTCATCTCTCGAATCTCGACTTAACCATTTATAAATTAATCTGCCTATTGAAACTAGACCTAAACATCAACTCTCATCTGTCGAATCTCGAATCAATGTTGTCACACTCATGCATAAAAGATCAGGCCTAATCTAGTCACAGAGCATTAAATCAATCAATAGGAAATTAATCTAGCATTGATAATTAACAACAATAAATTACCCCTTCATATTATTTAAGGATCCCCATAAACCCTAGAAAGAAAACTACTCACACATAGTAAAAACTAAACTAATCAAAGCAATAAAACAAGTCATGATGGAAGGAGTAAAATAAATAACTAAGATTAAGAGAAGAGAAATCGTTACCAAAATAAAGCTGGAACTAAGAGTAGAATTAAGAATAAAGATTTAAGAGAAAGAAATCTAAGAGAACAATTAAAAGAGTAAAGAAAGAGTAAAAAGAGAGAGAGAAAAAGGATATTAAAATCGTATTACGGAGGAGTATTTATACTCTGTACAAATCCTAAACTAAAACAAACTAAAACAACGCTAATCGTCAACTAATAAATACACGCGCCCGATCGGGCGAGGCACCGCCCGATCAGGCGCGCCTTTTTATCCTTAATACTAATCTCGCGCCCGGCCGGGCGCGTCACCGTGCGACCACCTTAGCTTCTCCCGCCCGGCCGGGTGCGCCTCCGGGCGCCAGCCTCTTTGGCCGGGCGGCTCACTTGGGCCTCTATTTGGACTATGATTGGGCTCCAATACTTCGGGCCAATCTGGGTTTCCTCTTCCGGTCTTGAATACTCGGTCCAAATGCCCCGGTATCACCTATACCGAGCCCTTAATCACCGGTTCGATGGCTCTAACCGTCCTTGGGCTATAAAATCTGGTCGTGCTTCTCCAATGTCCGTGATTGCTCCAAAATATCTCGGGAAAATACTCCAAAAGCATAAATCCCTGCAAAAGTCAACCAAATCTACGAAAACACTAGAAAACACCAATTAGTAATAAAAGTGGCTCTAAAGAGCCAAAAACACTACTAATTATGACCAAGGGACGGGGGTAAAATACTATATAAAATAGACACATCAATCATCTCAATGTAAATTTTATTATATCCATTTTTTTTTATAATAGTACAATTTTGATAGTCAAAGATTTTAATGATGTATGTAGCCCTTAATGCTATACATAAACATATGCTATCTAAAATAGAATTAAATTGGGTATTCATGATAAAATCACGCCCACATCAATGTAATTAATGTTAATTTTATTAATATCGAATATTGATATATGTTTATCATTTTCCCATGCTAAATAATGTACATTGACAAACGTGATGAAAGGCACTTGTCAACTAATAACTTGAATGAATTATAACCTTTTAGGATTTGTAATCGGGTCGGGTCAGAAATTGAATGGCCTGCTTGTGTCAAAATATTTTTTCACATTTTTATTTTGTATATGATTTAAACAAAAATAATTTGGAAAAATGAAAATTTAACATAGTTTATATACACTCAGGTGCACTTACAAGTAGGTGCACCCATATATATAGTACTAAATGAGTAGAAAAATACTCTTGAGTGTTCCTTATACATTTACTTACAATTTGGTGTTGACTCACACGTGCAAGTCATGAGTTAAATTACATTCACTTTAAGTATATATATATATATATATATATATATATATATATATATATATATATATATATATATATATATATATATATATATATATATATATATATATATATATATATATATATATATATATATATATATATATATATATATATATATATACTTAAAGTTGCATATCAATTTAGTGAAAAAAAGTTGCATATAAATTTAGAGTAAGAAGGTGTCAAATGTTCTGGGTTGCACGGCCGCACTCACAAACTAAGAGAGGGAGGCCCCATTCTTTAGAGCTTTTATGCTGAGTCCTGCTCTACTTTGTTAAGTCCATCTATGCTCCGCTTTGTTCAAAAATAATAATTACTATTAAATTATTATTATAATAATTAATATTTAATAATAATATATAATTATAATTTAATATTTATTATAGTAATATTTAATAATAATAATTGTAGTAGTAATAATAATATCAATAAAAATAATGATGATAATAATAGTAACAATAATTAATTATAATAATAATAACAATAATAATTGTAGTAGTAATAATAATAGCAATAAAAATAATGATGATAATAATAATAACAATAATTAATTATAATAATAATAACAATAATTAATAATAATAATAATAATAATAATAATAATAATAATAATAATAAATAAATAAATAATTAATTTTCAATAATAATAATAAATAAATAATATTTTATAATAATTATAATAATAATAATAATTTATATTTAATAATTATAATAATAATATAATAATAATAAAATAGTTAATATAATAATGCGGTAATAATAATAATAATAACCATAAAGCATCAACAACAGCAACAGCAACAACAACAGCAGCAACAACATCAACATTAACAACAACAACAACAACAGCAACAACAGCAACAGCAACAACAGCAACAATAACATCAACAACACCAACAACAGCACCAACACCAGCACCAACACCAACAACAAGAACACCAAACAACAACAACAACAACAACAACAACAACAACAACAACAACAACAACAACAACAATAATAACAATAATAATAATAATAATAATAATAATAATAATAATAATAATAATAATAATAATAATAATAATAATAATAATAATAATAATAATAATAATAATAATAAGGAAATTAAAAAAAATGTTGTAATTGACTACCTAATTTTTAAAAAATGTTGTAATTTACTACCTTTACGCCGGATTATGAATGAGTTTGACCAAAATTCTCCGGCGTTGACTTGGTCACGTGACACTTGGTGAAAGAAAAGGGTCATTAAGTGTCATTAGGGGTGTTCAAATCCGGGTACGGTACCCGGAGTTTCGGGTACTTGATAAGTTGTCCCATGTCCTGACCCGAATAATCCGGGTACCCGGGTTTCGGGTACCCAGATCTCTTTTTGGTTTTTTTTTTTTTTTTAAATTAACTTTTACTTAATTTTACGTATTAATACCTGCTGTAATTTGATATATTTTAATAAAAAAACCTGCTGCCTTTTTTTTTTTGTAAAAATTCCAGAATTATAGTGACTGACTAATTGACTATATATTTACAAAAAAAAATAAAAAAAAAATAAAAAAAACCTGTTCAGCTAGAATTCCTGTAAACTGTAAAGTGTAAAACCTGTTCAGTAGTTCAAGTATTTCCAGAAATACTATTGTGTAAAATGTATCCCTTGAGTACCTGCTACATTTCTATTTATAACCTGTTTTAACATATTAAACTACATGTTTTAACATATTAAAGTACTAGTAAAAGCTAAAGTTTAGGGGAAGTCTTTAGTTACACAATTAAAAACATACAAATTACAAAGTACAATAATATAACAAAGCCACAATGCAAATTAAAATGGGATTGGAGGTCGTGTTTCATTAACTTGTGAGATCCGAAACTTCAATTGTCTCATCAATAATAATCGTTTGTTGATCCAAAACCAAGTCTTTAATTCCTACAAAACCAAATAATGTAAAAAAATAATTATATATCAATTCAAGACATATACTGTGAGAGTGTGAGACAAATCAGTCCATACATGCTAATATACATCAAAAACAGTCCATACATGTTAATATACAAGGAATATACTGCATATAGAAAGATTATAAGAGAAGCAAATAAAGACAGTGAGATACATATTAATATTTCTAAGTTTCAGACTTTTAGTACTCACTGTCCAAAACTTAATCCTTTTTCTAGCAAACTTCTTCTATTTAACACAATATATTAAACTAATTACAGAACTATGTAATTTTTACAGACCTTGTTTCTTACTAAACTCTTTAATTTACACACTTTTCTTCTTACTAACTATGTAATTCATGCACTTTTCTTCTTACTTTAAACGTTGTAATTATGTCAAGCCTCTAAAGTCCTCACGCATGTTAATCTGGTGAGTGGTGACAAATCCTCACGCACATAGCAAATTCAAGACACATATCAAGTTATCAAACATTCAACATTCAATTTTCCATGAACAAACGCAATACCATGAATTTGAGCACGAAATACACTACAAATTTTGTACAAACGCAATACCACGATAAATTTTTTCCACAATTAGCATAATTAGCACGAAATACACTATCAATTAGACAATTAGCACGAAATACACTATCAATTGGATTACCACAAATTACAACGAAATTAAACTCACATGAGAATAGAACTTACCTGAGATTGAAGGCTTAAACTCCCTTGAACTCGAGTGAACAGGAGAAGGAAAGCAGATCTAAGAGAGAGAGAGAGAGAGAGAGAGGAAGAGAGAGCGGCGGAGAGAGAGAGAGGCGAATTTTTTTTAGCCCTAATCCGTGAACTGGTAGAGTGGAAATGTGGAATCAATATGGGCTGGGCCTTTGAGGGAATGGGGCAATTTTATTTTTTTTTTTATTTTTTTTTAACGGGTATTCGGGTATCCGATAATAATAAAATCCGCCCCATGTCCCGACCCGGATAGAAGGCCATTTTTCCGGGTCGGGTACCCGACCCGAATAAACAACTTTTTCGCCAAAAATTCCCACCGGGTATTTTCCGGGTCGTCGGGAAATCGGGTCGGGACAACCGGGTCGGGTTTTTTTGAACACCCCCTAAGTGTCACGTGATGGTCACGTGACCTAGTCAACACCGGAGAACTTTAATCAAACTCCTTCATAATCCGGCGTAAGGTAGTAAATTACAACATTTTTCGAAAATTAGGTAGTCAATTACAACATTTTTTTTAATAGGTAGTTTCTCGCAAATTCTGGACTATAATAGGTAGTTTTTCACAAAATTTCCTAATAATAATAATAATATAATCTGCTCTGCTCGGCTTTACCCAGAAACTCAAATGAACGGGGCCTGAGTCCACTTTACAAGTCCAAATGAGGTTTCATCCCAAAACCATATGGCAATAGGAAGAGTATCCCCTTAGCCTTATAAAGTGTTTAATTCTGTCTTCTTTTCTTAATGTGAGACACTTTTTTTTTTTTTTTTTGAAAAAGCTAAAAACTTTTATTAATCACCAAATAAAGAAAGTACAGCACAGGGCAAAACTAGCCCTCAGAAACAATAAAAAAAACAGAACAACACTATACAAACAAGCAGAAACAGTTCCTAAAAAACAAAATTGCTGCTATCCCTTAGTAAACAGATCCTTAAACCAGGACTGCTTACTTCTGCTAGTCTTTCTTGGCATCACAAAAGAGATCCTGTGATAAAGCTCTAACCACAAAATCTTGATCACTTTCTCTGGATGCATAATACATTTATCCCATATAACCTTGTTCCTCTGCCACCATATCATGTACAAGAGACCAGCAAAACAGTTATACACCACTTGTCTCTGAAATCTTCCTTTGACCTGTCTCAGCTTGTTATTACAATCTTCAATACTCTAAGGCTCAATCTTCATCTTTATCTTCTGCTGTAATATATTTGTACACTTCCTACTGTAAACACCCATTTGTGTCTCCCCAAAACCAAACCCGGTGATGAGTGCCTTTTACGTCGAATCATAATCGAATGAAGTGAAAGTGTGGAAAGTTTAGTGTTGCGGATAGTTTTAATTTCTTTTCTCTTCTCTCTGTTTTTGAAAACCTATTTTAAGAAAACATCCAATCCAGTTTAGTTGGTCCATGATATGGGTCCAATGGTAGTGTAGTTGGATAGGGCTTGAAAAGAGCTTTCCAATGATATATTATAAGCCCAATTCCGATGAATATTGAGGAAGTTATGACCAATTTACTAAACTGGGCCCGGTTTGAGCCTTATATGCGGCCCAATGATCTAGAGGAGGGCCTAATATAGATTTATCATTCCTAATGCAATTAGGAATGGTTTTAGTCTTCTAGATTCTTCTAGAAGGTTCTTTTCATTCCTAATTCAATTAGCATTGATAAATTGACTTTTGTTAACTTTTAGAGTTTAATCAGAATAAAAGAATGTTTTTGAGTAAAATACGATTTTATCCTTCTGTACGGCAATTTCTATCTGATTTTTAGAAAACGCGTCAATTTCTTAGTTAGCGCCAAACGCCAGCATTAGCGCCTGGCGCTAGCGCTAGCACCTGGCGCTAATGTCAGCGTCTGGCGCTAACATCCGTTTTACGCGTCAAAACTCTGTTTTGATTTTTTTTTATCTTTTTGGTTGATTTTCTTTATAAATAGCTTCCTAAAAACTTCGTTTTGATTGACCAATTCTCTCTATTCATTCACCAACTCTCATCAAGATTTTCTTGATTACTCTCTCTCTCTCTTTTCCAAACTAGCCTTCTCTCAAATACAAAATTCCGCATTCGCAAGACTTAGAAACACCTAGTCATATTCGAAGTTGCCTTCGCTCTAGACGTGAAAGGTTTAATTTCTGAGGGTTTGGTCCCAAATCTCTCTTTCAATTATTTAATTTAATTGTTGTTTGTTTTATTATTTTCCTTGAAGTTACTAACGTGTGTATTTTGTTATTAGAAAGAGGTACGAGGCATCCAAGTAAGTGCTTTAATGGTTTTTATTGTTATTATGTAGAAATCATGCTTAAGTTGTTATTTAAATTCCTACTATCATGTCTAGGGTAACTTTAATACTAAGTATGATTAAAAGTATGATGCTTCCTATTTTCTTTCTAATATTTATGATTGTTAGTATCATGTTAGGGTTAAAGCTTTGATCTTTATTGTTTAGTGACATGCTAGGGTTTGTTATTAATCTTGTTAGTATCATGCCTAGGATCTTGCTATTATGCTTTAACATGATTATTTTAATTATGATTATTTTGATTATAATTTTTTATGATTATTATTATTATTTATTATGTTGCTTGATTTTTATTGTTATTGCTTGATCACGCCTTTTATGCATGTTTAAAGGGAATTTGTACTTGTAACCACGCTTAATAAGATAAATAATAATCTTGTTTAGGGTTAATTTGATTATAATTCAAGTGATCGCCAATAATAGATTTATTTGTGCATTAATATTCAACCAACATAGATAAACAGGTTTAGGGTTAATCCTATTATTTGGCGCCACATGTCGTCAGGCGCTACACTGCAAAGAGAGGCGCCAGTCCTGTCGTTTTGACGACAGTTCGAATTATTGATCGAGTCATCACTTTGTGTCTAATTAACCAGTTTGCTAATTAATTCGGTTAAATTTTACTGTCAATAATACCTTGTTAAGTCATTAATTAAGTCTAGGCACCAAGTCCCATGGTCTTACACAAAATTCCAAACATGTCGCTTACGCTCAACGCACACACCAATACACATACTTTGACCATGTCTAAAAATGTCTTGTATGCGCGTTTTTTCCGTCATTTTTTTAGGGGGGTAAGTCGGATATTAATCCTCCAAATTAAATACCATACTTGATTCCTAAAACTATATACCTTATTTTTGCCAAAAATATGCACCTATTTTTTCCTCTTTAAAACCGTAAAGTCAAGGTCGCTTTGAGTCAAGTAATTAAAACACAAAATGGTTTAAATTACAGCGCGTGGTCAAGAAAGGAAGGGCGATTAATCAAAGACAATCTTTTCGTACAAGTCCAACTTTTCGACAAACCCATTGCTCGTAAGAGGAAAGCTAGGACAGTAATGGCAATGCAAGAAGAAGTCAATGAGCTCAAGAACCAACTGGTTACCGTGACTGAGGCACTAAAGTTCCTAACCCTTAAGATCGATGATCCCGTGAAACAACAACAGATGGACCTCATGCAAGAGAGTCTAAGCAAGCTATCTAGCGACTACAATTTTCAAGGGATTAGTTCACAAGGGGTCTCGGTGGACAAAGATCTTCTTCCGCAGAAGTTCAATGCCAACGACATCCCGAAATTCAAAGCAACCGATAACCCTTATTTTCATTTAAGAGCCTTCGAAACAATAATGAGTGTTAAGGGTATCGACAAGAAGGTTTTCCCCTCTCTGTTCTCACTATCTCTCGAGACAGTTTGCCAGAAATGGTTCTTTTCTCTCGAGAAAGAAAAAACCTCCACCTGGGAGTCCATAGCAAACGCTTTCGTTGATAGATACAAATGCAACATTCAAGTTGAGACTGACCATAGGGAGCTTGAAATCCTCAAGCAGAAAGAGAACGAAGGCTTCACCTCCTTCTTTAACAAATGGAGAGAAACCTCAACTAAGATGATTGAGGTGCCGAGTGAAAAAGAGTCTGTAAGGTTATTCATCAAAAACCTTCAAGAAAAATACTCCAAGCATCTCAAGTATCAAAATAATCTCCATACCTTCAAGGCCGTCTATGACATTGGAATCAATATTGAAGACGACCTGGCTAAGTTGAAAGCAGCCAACAATAACTCTAACAGTTGCTGGAAAGGCAAGAAGAACGACAATCCTTCTTCTTCCAAAACCACCCACTCAAACAATGTTAGCACTTTTAACCTAGGTGAAGTCCTTGCTATGAATAATCAAGGACAAAAGAAACCATTTAGGAGAAACTTTACTCCTATTGGCATGAGTTATGATACCGCATTTGACCGACTAAATGCAAAAGGTCTTATAACTCCTATTGGACCATTTAGGGACCCACCAGTCGAAAAGAGGTCGGCTAACTAGAATCCCAATGCACATTGCAAATATCACCAAGGTAGGGGCCATCTCACCGAGAACTGTTGGAAGCTTAAAGAAGCTATCCAACACTTAATCGACAATAACAAGCTGCCATTGCCCCCTGCCAGTAAGAAGCCAAGTATTGATAATGCGCCTCTCGCTCATTTCTTAGCTATCTCTGATGAGGAAAATGAGGTCGACCCCTCGTCTCTCATCAAACCTATTAAAGAAATCCATGGCATCAAAGAAGAGGAGGAGATCTTTTTTGACGCCATGGATAATCTTCCGGAATTAGCAAGTAAAGAAGACATACAATCGCTTACACTGTCTATGATCGAAGGATCACACTTGCTACATGAAACTCTCAAGGCTATAAAAGAACTTCAGGAGAAATATGACGAGGTTCCACTCCTGAAAAGTAAACCCAAGGAAGAGCTCACACCCATATGAACGACTTATGAGGCGAAACATTTTCCTTTACAAGTCACCGAAAAACCCAAGAAGAGTAGTAGACTCTACACTCCAATTGGGATCCCATATATACAAATGTTCGAAATGCTCTCCGAGAGTGGCGAGATCAAACCTCTCGAACCGAGACCATTTGAATCATTGAAAAGGACAGATAGATATTACTGTCAGTATCATCAATCAGGAGGTCACACTATCGAAAACTGTTTTAAATTCAAGGATTTAATTCAGAAAATGATTGATGAAAAGAAGCTAGTCCAAGTTCCACGAGAAGAGGATGCAATTATTAATGGAGTTTGGGACAGCGACGAAGAAGACGTTTACTTAAAAGACATGGTAGGACCTCTCTAGTAGAAAAAACGTTATGGGAAGCGGTTCAAACCCCCTAATGAGAAGCGGTTCTGAACCGCATGGGTTTAGGGGGCTTGCCAATTGCCATGTAAATTGCAAGCGGTTCAGAACCGCTTCCCATTTGGGGGGAATGGCAAGCGGTTTGGCGCCAAAACCGCTTCCCATTTGTAATTTTATTTTTATTTTTTTTATTTTTTTATATATAATAATTAATAATAATAATATTATTAGTGACCTGTTTTGATATGCGCATTAATCTGTAATTTTAAAAATTATTATTATTATTAATATTATTATTAATTAATAATATTAATTAATATTAATAATTAATAATAATTAATTAAAAATATTACAAATTTTGGAATAATAATAATTCAATAACAATAAAATGCATAATAATAATAACATATATAAAAATCATAAATAATGTATAGTACTAATTACAAATAAGTAATATAATGTACGTATGGATTTAATAAAAATAAAAAAGATATAGTAACTAAATATTAATTGTTCATAAAAAAAAAAAAAAACTATATCTCATTCATTATCTAACTAACACATATATATTCTACCTAGATGCCATCAAATGTCACAAAAAATCCCACATGTCGCGAATTTCATCAACTTCTTCCTTTGTCAAAGGGCCTTCCCTTTGAATCTTACAAACCTTTGAAAGGAAAAAAATACCAAACATTAAACATCATTCATATATTACATGAGATTCAAACTAATAATTAAAAAATAATAATGTACATATGTTAAATATTTCAAACATCATTCTAACTTGCCCGATTTAGCTTTCTACTAAGTTTTAGGACGACTTTTACCAAAATTCGCCTATTTCACTACTACTTTGCCCGATTTCTACATTTCTTATCTAATGAGCTATTTATCTATTATAACATGTCAATTACAACTAGTCTTAGGTGTATAATGTTTGAAATCATAGCAAATTAGCATTCTACTAAGTTTTAGGACGGCTTTTACCAAAAATCGCCTATTTCACTACTACTTTGCCCGTTTTCTACATTTCTTATCTAATGAGCTATTTATCTATCATAACATGTCAATTACAACTAGTATTAGGTGTCTAATGTTTGAAATCATAGCAAATTAGCATTCTACTAAGTTTTAGGACGACTTTTACCCGAAATCGCCTATTTCACTACTACTTTGCCCGTTTTCTACATTTCTTATCTAATGAGCTATTTATCTATCATAACATGTCAATTACAACTAGTCTTAGGTGTCTAATGTTTGAAATCATAGCAACTTAGCATTCTACTAAGTTTTAGGACGACTTTTACCAAAAATCGCCTATTTCACTACTACTTTGCCTGGTTTCTACATTTCTTAACTAATGATCAATTTCTTTATCATAACATGTCAATTGTAACTAGTCTTAGGTGTCTAATGTTTGAAATGATATAAAGTTAGCATTCTACTAAGTTTTAGGACGACTTTTACCAAAAATCGCCTATTTGACTTCTAACTTGCCCGATTTCTACATTTCTTATCTAATGAGCAATTTCTTTATCATAACATGTCAATAATAACTAGTCTTAGGTGTCTAATGTTTGAAATCATAGCAAGTTAGCATTCTACTAAGTTTTAGGACGGCTTTTACCCAAAATCGCCTATTTGACTTCTAACTTGCCCGATTTCTACATTTCTTATGTAATGACCTATTTCTTTATCATAACTTATCATTATTAAATAGTCTTAGGTGTCTAATGTTTTAAATCATAGCAAAAGATCATGTTACTCAGTTTTAGGACGGCATTTACCCAAAATCGCCTATTCCACTTCTACCTGCCCATTTTTTACATTTTTTTCCGTTTGGAATTTTTTTTCACAAACATTGCCCATAATACACTAACAATGCAAGTACGCAAAAATTACACAAAATTGCATGAGCGGCTCGGTTTCTTGAACGGCTGCAGCAGCAGCTGCCTTGGCAGCTGCAGTGGCCTGTGCAGCGGCCTGGCTGATGCTGCAGCTGCGAGGTGGCTGCTGCGGCTGCCTGTGCAGCTGCCTAGGCTGCTGGGCAGCTGCTGCCTAGGCTGCTGGGCAGCTGCTGCCTAGGCTGCTGCTGGTGCGGCTGCCTGGCAGCTGTTGCAGTTTGGTGGTTGGCTGCTTGCAGCTGCCTGTCATAACCCGAGGTTGTTGCCTCGGGTGCTCACTTTCCCATTTTCTCTATTTTGTATCAAATGACCTAATTTGTCCTTAGATCAGACCCATATTAACTAGTCTTGGGTGTCTAAGGTCTGTAAGCGCATCAGAAGAAGGTTTTCCTAAGTATTTGGACGACTTATACCCAAAATCGCCTATTGGACTTCTACTTTGCCCGATTTCTACATTTCTTATCTAATGAGCTATTTCTTTATCATAACATGTCAATTATAACTAGTCATAGGTGTCTAATGTTTGAAATCATAGCAAATTAGCATTCAACTAAGTTTTAGGACGACTTTTACCCAAAATCGCCTATTTCACTACTACTTTGCCCGATTTGTACATTTCTTATCTAATGAGCTATTTCTTTATCATAACATGTCAATTACAACTAGTCTTAGGTGTCTAATGTTTGGAATCATAGCAAATTATCATTATACTTAGTTTTAGGACGGCTTTTACCCAAAATCGAACCAGAAAAAAGTAAAAACAAGTACCTTCTCAATGTGTTGGGCTTCAGTGCACCTATTGACTATGTCACGCATAAATCTCATCACGTAGAGGGCACAGTCAACGTCGTTGTCTTGTTGCGCACACTAACATGACACAAAGTTAAAATAGTCATGCATAGCCATAACTCAAGGCAATTTTATTAAATAAATCAATATATCAAGGCTTTACCTTCGCATATTTCCACGTGGGACCCGCAACCGAACGACAATTCAACTTCTTCATAACACTTCAAAAAAATAAAAAACAAACGATTTAGGAACATAGCCACTCAATCACTTAGGTGATGATACAAAACAATATATAGGAAGCGGTATGTACCTATTCAATAGGTTATTCACTAGCAACTTCCTTGGTGGCCATATACGAGCCGAGTCAAAGTAGTAGATTGTGTTATTGGAAACACAAATCACCATAAGGCTCCAATGTAGACTACATGTATATTAAAGCAAATATCAATCCATCAATTGTTATGCGTCAACATCTATACTTAACAAACAAATTAAGAGTGACATATTTAAACTTACTCCTCAAAACAAGGGGCTAATAAGAACTTTTTTCCCGCACGCATTGATTCTCTAATACCCCGCTCAAGGTAATCTATCACATCACGAGGGTTATGTAAGCATTTGGTTACGGAGGTCTGCTCGGGGCATAACCACCCAAATGCTGCTTCACCATCGGGTTTACTAGCAAGGAGCTCCGGTAGTGACCTTCAAGAAAGTGATGTGTGTAAGTACGTAATTGCTAGTTGCATTGTTTTGGTACAAAAATATCAAAAATACAATATGTTTAGAAATAGTCTCGTTAATTTACCTCATGAAAGTTTGAATGATGGAAATGTTAAGCATGGAACCGGTTAGAAATTCCGTCACATCCTCTCTAGAAATGTATGTGATTGCATCCTCATCATAGTGGAACAATGCCTTAGGCAAGTTCACTTGAATATGTGTACCCGTAGGCAACTCACTAACATGGTTGTGAAAAAAAGTACATGCTTTCGAAAGCGACCTAAGGACATTGGCTTCTACCAGTGGAGTACATGAAGCTCTCGAACTCTCCTTCGACACTTGTCCTTGTTCCATCTTCGGAGGACCTTCTTCCTTGGATTTTGGCTTCTCCACCTTCTTCCTTTTAGCGGACTGAATTTCCATAGTAATCTAGTAGCATAAAAGAATATGTTTATTGCACAAAGCACATGTTAATCTAGTTACATACAAGTAATGTTTACTTACCCCTCCTACCAACCTCAACCGATCACGTGGCCATTGCACAAAGCTCCCGGTCGCGTCACGCAGCTTAAAGAATCATATACCTCCAACTTCTGTGTCATATGCCATGGATGACTTTTGGGTTAAAGAAGATTCATCAATAGACATCCTCACAAGATCCGGGAGAATGCAACCTCCCGTTTCAACACAACCCATGCCAACCACCCAGCAAGTTCCCATGCCTATCATTGAGGATAATGATATCGTCAAACAGTTCAAGAAGACAAAAGTTGAAATGAACGTGTGGAAACTTCTGGCCACATATCGAGAACATAGGTTGGTTGTAATGAATGTCTTGGACAAAATAGCACTACCACAAAAACGAGAATAAGTAACACACAATACACAACTGTCAAGTTACATAGGCGATCTCTAGAATTTTATAGAGCGCCTATGTAAGATAAGCGCTTTGTATGTTAGAACCTATAGAGCGCCTGCCAAGGTTAACCGCTCCGTTTCACATACCCAAAAATTACACCATACATTATAGAGCGCCTCTCATAGATAACCGTTCTATAAGTATTATTAAAAAAACTTTAAAAAAAAACAAAAAGAAAACCCTTCATGTACTGCTAAGACACGCCCCACACTAACCCTAACTCCTTTGAGAGAGCTAGCCGTCACTCTCTAAATCTCTTTACTTCATTCCTCATCTTCCTCCACTAACCCTAACTCCACTCTCTAATTCTAACTTCATCCCTCAATTATACCACCTCCAAGGCTTCAACCTGCAATAATAAATTAAAGGCAACCCAAAAACACTTGTTCACCACCAAGGCAACCTCTTAAATCACCCCAAGAACCCTTGAATCACCCCCTCGTTTGTCTCTACTTCGATCAAGATTAATAACGCGCGCATTGTCTCGATTTTTTAGTGGTGGGTTGATTTGAATCTTTCCACGAACTGTAGCCGTCAAACGAGGTATATGAAGATTAATTTCATTTGTGTTCGAATTTCAATGTCGAAATTTGTTTATTGATTCAAGCTTTCATTGTTCAGATTCAGTTTTTGGTTGTTTTAAAGTGATTGATATGATATTTTTTTTTTCCTTTATTAATTTTCATTTTAAAATTTCGTTTTACTACTCAATTATTTTAGATTTGTGGGTGTTTGGTGCGGTTGCTATGTGGGTATTTGATTTTCATGTTATAATTTATGATTTTTCATCTTTTATCAATCAAGTTTCATGTTATAATTTCCGATTTCTCAATTTTTTTATCCAAAGTTTTAGATAATTTTCTAATTCAATTTTTAGATTTTCGTTTTAACATTCCATTTTAATTCTCAATAATTAATTTTAAATCTCAAATTTCTGATTTTTCATCTTTAGATCTGATGTAATTCTAATTTTTTTGTAATTATATCGGAGTACTAACAATAACAATAATTATGCATCTTTTTTTTGGCAGTGTTGGTTGTTGTTGTAGTGTTGAATTGATTTGTGGGGTGGTTGATGCGGAAGCGTTGGTGAGTAGGGGTGTTGGTTGCGTGCTAGCGGCTTGTGATTGCAGTGGTGGTTGTCTAAATTGAAGAAATTAGAATGCGAGTAGCAAAGGAGGTGATTGTATCGCCGATTGTTGTGGTGGGGTGCTTGAAGGTGTTGCTGTTGTTTGGACGTTTGGTGTTGATGACAGTGGTGGTTGTTTTTTATTTGGTGGTTATCTAAACTTGTACTAGAAATATAAATTATTTTTTTCCTAAATTAGTTACTGTAATCATAATACTTGTAATCTTGTATATAATTTTTTTTATTAATAAATTGTTATTAGTAATTCATTATGTTCTTGTCAAAAAAAAAAAAAAAAAAAAAGTAATTCATTATGTTGTTTATTAAGTAATTGTGTATGAATTATTATTATTATTATTATTATTATTATTATTATTATTATTATTATTATTATTATTATTATTATTATTATTTATAAATAATAATAATAATAATAATAATAATAATAATAATAATAATAATAATAATAACGTTTTTTTTTAAAAAAAAAATAAGTAAGGAAAGAGATCCCCTATCATAGATAGGCGTTCTATTTTTACGTAACTACAGAGAGCCTATCCTTTCGAGAATGCTCTCTTTCCCTTGTTTTTTATTTGATTTACATATGGAATAGAGAGCTGTTATCTTAGATAGGCGCTCTATATTGTATTAGATATAGATCGCCTCAAACAGGCGTTCTGTAGACTTTATAGGGCACCCCCTCAGAGAAGCGCCTTAGAGGCGCTCTATATACCCTATTTGAGGCGATGTGTATTCCTCTTTTTGTAGTAGTGTAGGGATAGATTCTGACACCACTCCTGAGGGGTTGGCTAACCTCCTCACGAGTGATCTACCTAGTCCCATCAATTTGATCACCTTTTCTGACAAGGATTTACCCCCAGAAGGTGACAAACACTATAAGGCATTAAACCTCACAGTAGTTTGCAAGAGAATGAACATCCCTATGACTCTTGTAGACAATGGATCATCCATTAACGTCTGTCCACTTAGAACTGCGAGGATGCTAGGCATAAGGGATGAAGACTTAACTCCGTCAACGCAAGGAATAAGAGCCTACGACAACACTGGTCGTCAAGCTCTTGGTAAAATTACCATAAATGTAACGTCGGGAGCGATAGAACATGCTATTACTTTCCAAGTAGTAGATATCAAAGCTTCATTCAATTTATTGTTGGGACGCCCTTGGCTTCATGACCTAAAGGCCGTCCCCTCATCTCTCCACCAAAAAGTAAAAGCCATAGTTGGGGGAATTCCTATCACCATCTGTAGGGAATAATTTCAAGCCTTAAAAATCCCACTAGCTTGAACCCCACTGTGATCATACACTAAAGTACGGTGGCGTCCAAAAGGGAAGAAGATAGAGCAAAAGAGTCGCCAACAAGTTTTTAAGGAACTTGTAAACCGTTCACGAGGTGAAGGTTACACCCCTTAACGATCCAAGAGATCGTCAACTCCATAAGGTCATGAACCAAATAAGGGTTCGGGGATGATGGTACAAATCCAACCTAAAAGAGATTGAACCTGCCCTAATAATAGGCCTCTACTTTATTCTGCTCGTATTCATGTGCGCTTTCTGACTAACATACAATCAATAGGATTAACCCTAAACCTGTTTAATCTATGTTGGTTGAATATTAATGCACAAATAAATCTATTATTGGCGATCACTTGAATTATAATCACAGTTAACCTAACAAGATTATTAATTATCTTATTAAGCGTGGTTGCAAGTACAAAATTCCCTTTAAACATGCATCAAAGGGGTGTGATCAAGCAATAACAATATAAAATAATATGCATATCAAGCAACATGATAAAAAATCATAATAATAAAAAATAATCATAAACATTAGAAAGAACATAGGAAGCATCATACTTTAAATCATACTTAATATTAAAGATACCCTAGACATGATACTAGGAATCAAAATAACAATCTAAGCATGATATCTACATCATAAAATCAATTAAACCATTAAAGTACTTACTTGGATGCCTCGTACCTCTTTCTAATTACAAAATACACGCGTTAGTAACTTCAAGGAAAAATAATAATCAAAACAATTAAATTAAATAATTGAAATAGAGATTTGGGACCAAACCCTCATAAATTAAAACCTTTCACGTCTAGGGCGAAGGCAACTTCGAATATGGCTAGGTGTTTCTAGATCTTGTGAATGTGGAATTTTGTATTAAAAAGCAAAGAAGAAAGAATGCTAAAAGATCAATGTTATCGAAAATTAATGAATGAATGATGTAGGTGAATGAAGAGGATTGAAGATTAATAAAATTGATAAAGTAATTGTTGACGATTGATGATTGTAGATGATGAATGAAAACGGAGTTTATTAAAACTTAAGAATAAAAGAATTGGTGAATGATAGATGTAGATGATGAATGAATATTGATAATCCGTCCATGAAAACGGAGTTTTTGATACGATATTTATAGAGAAAAACATCCAAAAAAGATAGTTTATCAAAACAGAGTCTGAAGATCGAAAAACTAACTTGGCGCCAGTCCTGGCTCATTGGCGCCAGGACCAGTGGCTAGCGCCAGGCGCCAATGGCTGGCGTCTGGCGCCAATCCTGATTCCAGGCGCCAAGGCCTGGGGTTGGACGCCAAATCGGATTTTAACGCGTTTTCGAAAATCTGATAATTTTCCATACTGGAAGATAAAATAATATAATTTCAGTCGAAAATGCTATTTGATCTAATTAAAACTCTGAAGAGTCCTAACTGAATTAAGAATGATAAGACCTTCTAGAATATTCTAGAAGACCAAAACCATTCCTAATTACATTAGGAATGATAAATCATATTAGGCCCTCCCCTAGATCATTGGGCCGTACTTAAAGCTCAAACCGGACCCAGTTTAGTAAATTGGCCATAACTTCCTCAATATTCATCGGAATTGGGCTTATAATATATCGTTGGAAAGGTCTTTGCAAACCCCATCCAACTACACCACTATTGGACCCATATCATGGACCAACCAAACTGGATTGGCTGTTTTCTTAAAATAAAGTTTTCAAAAACAGAGAGAAGAGAAGAGAAAAGAAAAGAAATAAAACTTTCCGCAACACTAGACCTTTCCACACTTTCGTTTCATTCGATTATGATTCGACGTGAAAGGAACTCATCACTGGGTTTGGTTTTGGGGAGACACAAATGGGTGTCTACAGAAGCCCCCACTTTGACTGAGTTTGGAGAAACGCAAGTTTCGAAAACGAAAGCCAAAGTATCGATAGGGACGGAGAATGATTCAGAACGTTCTGCGATCCTAAATCACTCTTGTAACGCCGATACCTGCAAACTAGCGTTAGTTAAACAGATAGAAGAGTTAAGAAACGCGTATCTTGCACCGTCGAGCACACGTCTCTGAAAGTAACCGATTTATTTTGATGACCTCCTGCAAGCTAGAGAATGCCATCCCGCCTGAAAACCGCTACGCCTCGTAACTGCTTCCAATTAGAAGATTGCTTCGCCTGAAACTATCCTCCCCGCAATGATAATATTCCACGTCCAAGGGAATATCATCGAAAATTATTTCTCTTGAAATAATTCTCATCCGCATTATGATCATCTTCCATGCCTCAGGAATTATGATCGAAGACAATTTCGCCCGAAATTACCTTCAGTTGTTTATGACAACTTTCCGCAAGCTAGGGAAAGATGTCGAAGACATCTTCTCTTGAAGTCATCCTCATTTGATGCGATAATTTCCCAAAGGAAAATACCAAAGATCCACGCCCGTCGATCTTTAAAAGTTCGCCTGAACCTGCCTTTGCTATGCCTGTACGTCGGCGCTCTTTGCTCTTAACCTGTATGTCGGTGCTTTATGCTCTTGAACCTGTATGTCGGTGCTTTTTGCTAATGAGCCAATGCTTAGGCGCTTTAAGCTAAGTGAGACGATCTTTTCATCAGGTCGATCACTTCATGTAATCAAACCAATTACTTAATCATGTCAAATTGCTTAGAGGGGCTAACTGGCGTACCAAGGAACCCAAAATATATTGCAGAAGGCTAGCACAACCTCAACAGGTGGCTGGCTGATTTGGCGTCGCTGAAAATCAATCAGCGCCAGACTTATGGCATTAGCGCCATGCGCTGAAATTGGCGTCTGGCGCCAAGCACAGAATTTGACGCCAATGCCTAGGGACTGGCGCCAGCACGAATTCTCCTTTAAAAACGGTTTTCCGTTTTATTTCGTGCTCTGTTCGTCACGAACACTGCTCGAAAGAAGTCGAAACTTCAATTGATCGTTGCTCATTCGTTGCTCAACCGAATTCGCTCAAATTTGTTGCAAATCAAAGCTCTTTTCATCCATATTCCCGATCTATGTAAGTTTTCCTCCAACTCACACCGGTTTTTATGAATTATTGGCATGTTCATTCACGAATTTCATGAAAATTCGAAACTTATGATGCTCAATTTGCTTTGTTTATCAAGTTTTATGCCATGAAATTGCTTGTTTATGTTTGTATACTGCCTTGGGAGTAATTTGAGACTTGTTTGACTCAATTTGGTGAAGAAATGAGCAATCCGCCATTGTTGGACCTCCTAAGGTCGTGAAGAACAATGTGACTCGTTCTTGATGTTTTTGCTAGCAATTCTTGTTCAATTTGTCACAATAATCACTATAGTGTTGCAAGAAATTGTTTGATTGCTTGAAAAAATGCTGTCATGCTCAATTCGAATTTGTACTCTGTTTTAGTACTACGTACTCTGTTTTTGCGAACATAGTATCATGCGGCTAGGCAAACCTATAGATACTATAGAACCTCAATTTATGATGATTCTGCACAATGTAGCATGGCTAGACAAAGAGGCTCAGGTTCACGGTCCCGAAACACTAGACGGGAGCATGAGCCCGTGGAGGACGACACCACACCGTCCACTTCGCTTGGTCAGTTCCCAGAGTGGGATGAGCAGACCTTGTTCTTTGCCCCTGTCCACCACATTTCTAAGAGGGTGAGACGGGGAACCGAGCCTGGGAGGACACGGCATCACGGCTCTGGCTGCGATGGCCTAGGCGATTTGTATAGGATGCATATCGCCAGAGATCGAGAGACGAGACTCCTATGGGAGTCTTGCGGATTGGTTGCCCTGTTTGAGACCTCCGAGGCTATGGTTGCCTCCAGCGGGGGTCACCACGTAGTACGCGCTCTGGTGGAGTTCTTTCGGGACACCACCAACACCTTTCATTTTCCATGGGGTGAGATGATGGTCACTCCTACAGACTTCAGTCTCATCACAGGACTGGAGTTTTCTTCTGTGCCACTGCCATTCGACGGCAGTATCGATGTATTTTCTCCAGAGGTCGAGGAGCTGCTGGGGCCGATTGCTGTTCGGGCCCGAGCTGAGGTCGAGACGACTCAGTTCAGCGCTAGAGGGATTCGCCGCTCGACGCTGGCAGCGGCTCTTGATGACGATGCGACCACCCGAGAGCAGCGGGTGCGCATCTTTGTGCTGATGTTGTTATCAGGGACATTCTCCCCTGACAGGGGTAGTAGGGCGTTGCTTTATTACCTCCCTGCTGTTCGCGATCTCCGGCGGATCGGGACTTATGACTGGGCCAGCTTGGCCTATACTGACTTCGTTTGCGCGCTGAGGGACTCGTGTCGCCACTGGTCCTTTTGGACGAACGTTGCTTTGTATGCTTTCTGGAAAGTCGTAGAGGTAAACATTATTCCCTATAAAGTTTAGCCCTATATGTTAGGCAGCATTTACTCATACCTTAGCCTTTTTTGTAGATCTGGTTATATGAATACTTTCCTTCCATTGCGCCGGCGAGACCATCGCCGAGGGGGTATCCGGTGAACGCCTCTTGGGGCGGCCACCATGTGGACCTGTCTACTGCACGTGTCCGGAGTCGGATCATCTCGGTACGACTTTTAGTTTTTATCTTGCTCTTCTGCGATGTTTTAGACATGTTCTTACCCGATTGGTATTTTTATAGGGACCTGAGGTAGTATACCGGCCATGGGGCGGTTGGACAGTCCCTGGATTAGCTGTACAGTACTCTGCTGAGCGCCGTTACTTTCTGGGGACCTACGGAGCGGTTGCGTACTTAGGAGAGAGAGTTGCTAGACAGCACTCTTCCGATGCCTTTGTCGTTCCTGCTCCTCCACCACGCCACATGTTCGACGAGAGAGAGTTGTCGAGCATGGCTGAGGAGCCTGGTTCTCTTTGGCGGTCCCATGTGATCCTTGGGCGGAGCTATGCTGAGGAGCTACTTCCTTTGTTAGCTCCAGCCCCTGTGCCGGCCGAGGATGTGAGGGTAAGATTCTTAACTTTTGTTTTTTGCTGAGTAGTCCCCAAGTAATACCTTACTGATTTCTTTCTGTTTCATCAGGATGGTCCCACTGAGTTTGTGCCACCCCGTATGTCCATCCACTACCAGGGGATGTACGGGCCGATTGAGGAGATGATTTCTCCGGCTCCTGAGGGCGAGCGCTTCGTGGAGCGGTCGATTCCTCGTCACCAGACTAGGGTAAGTTTAGCTCCAATTCAGAATCTTGTATTCAGTTATCGAGCATTTTTACTGACTTAACTTTCCTTGACAGTTCTCACGCGAGGTGGTTTCGGCTATGGCACGAGGTGGTTTTGGCTATGGCACGATGCATAGATGCCTTCCGGAGCCAACTCGTCCGGATGAGGAACGCGGCTACCTGTCGTCGAGACGACGCTGTCCGAGAGGTAACTTTTCTTTACTTATTGTTTCTGCACTATGCTTCAGTTTTCACCTTGTTTCTGATTTAATTCTTTTTGCAGGGTCAGCCGATTGCTTCTCACACCCGTACGAGGCCTGAGGGGCGGAGAGAGCCGGCGAGGTCTAGCTCGAGACGTCGTCGCACTTCGTCAGGAGGTAGAGGTGGTCGTTCCGAGGCTGCTCGAGCCGACGTCGCTGAGGGCTTAGGGTCTTCTTCTGAGGATGCTCCTGCTGCACCGTTAGGAGAAGCTACCTCGGCTTTCAGAGGTGGTGGGATGTACGAGGTTGGCTCGTCATCGCAGCAGCCTCCGCGGTCTCAACCTCAGGCTGACCTTGGCTGGAGCGGTCCTGTTTTGAGTTTCCCTCCTCCTACGGAGACTGGAGCTGGTGCTGAGGCCGGAGCTGGTGGAGAGGCCAGAGCTGGTGGAGAGGTGACTCCTCGGACAGCGCAGTTTTATGGCATGATGGGCCTACGTCCTCCGGTGCCGTAGTTTATTTCTGCATATGTATTTTATTTTGATTTTTATAGAACTTTGCCTTTGACTTGTTATTTAGACACTTTGTTCTGTATTATCTATTATTATGTTAGTGTATGTTAGTGTGTGCAGATGTGATAACAATTTTGCGCAAAAATTCCGTTATTTTTTTTATTGATGGAGGGTATTATCCGACTCTCTCCCCCAAAAAGAAAAATAAAAAGGAAAAATAAAACGGAGAGAAAGGCTAATTTTTTAATATAAAATCCAAAAAAGGAAATAAATAAAAAATAATTAAAAATAATTGCTAAATGTAATTAAATTAAGAAAAGGATAGAAAATATTTAGAAGAAATTAAAACGGGGCCATAAAGCCATTAACCGATTCCAATTTAATATCAAAACGCAAATTGAGCACGCGCGGCCGTCCTGCTGACCTGGCGCCAGCTGGCGCCAGGCGCTATTTCTAGCGTGTGGCGCCAATAACTGATGGGTGACGCCAATTTCGGGTGTGTGACGCCAATTGACGCTATCTTCGTATTCCAGTCAGGTTGAAATTCCCCGCAATTTGTGCATAAATAGCCCCCTACTCAGCCGATTATTCACATAATTCCAGCGATAAAAATTATTCTTCTTCTTTAGAAAAAAAATAATTATCATGTCTTTAGCCACCAAAACCTTCACCCAATATTCTCATGAATGGTGTCGATCTCTCAATGCTAGAGAAAGAAAAAAAATTGGATTTATTTCACTTGGGGGGAATATATGGGATTAAAGGGGTAGATCTAGACATAGACTTCATACATACCGCTTTAGAATATTGGAACATTGACACACATTGTTTTAGAATAGGGTATGATGAAATTAGCCCTTTGCCAGAGGAATTTGGTGCTATTTTAGGCTTCCCTGCAATAGACTTGGTAGTAATCCCTAGAGTAGATGCATATTACTATAAGGAATTTGACCGCTTCTTTAACTTGAAGGAAAGGGATTTATCAAAGATAGTGAATGGCAACGTGGTGAACTTAAAAGAATTCGCACGCTATTATTTTGATAAACCGCTTTCTGAATCTTTTCACATATATAGAAGAAGGGCGTTCTTATTCTGCATGCTTAATCAATATTGTCTTAGTAGTGGTAAAATTAATGAGGGTCAATCAATTATAACCACTGTGCTTGAACAAATTGAATCAGGGAGAAATCCAATGCCTTTAATAGTTGGAGAGACTATGATTAGTCTAGATGAGTTGAAAAGGGACCCAAAAGCACCTCTTCGCGGTTCTCCAATTTTATTACAGGTAGAAAAATAATATTTTTAATTACAGAAATCAAAAAATATATTTTTGTATTGTAATATTAATTTGTTTGCATTGGAATTTTTTTTACAGATGTGGCTAATGGAGAGGCTAGGATTAATTAGCCCTCCGGATGATATTGAAAATTATACGCCCTCTTGCTTTGTGAGGAGAAAGAAGTGCATCCCTAAAATTGGGCGCCATGGGTGGAAGAAAGTCTTTGAATCACGTGATTTCGCTATCAAGTGGGTCATCCCATGGTGGAAAATAAAAAGGATGGTTGGTGTTAACAAGCAACCTTTCTGCCGTCTTCCAAGCTTATCTCGCATGACATATTATTACCCCTGCAGAGTAAGGAGACAATATGGCTTGCTTCAAAATATTCCTTCCGGGGATCTTCGTCCTCCCTATGAGTATCCCATATCTCAAGAAGTATATAAATTTGACACTTATTGGAGCGCTAGACCTTTATGGGAAGTGATTACCCAAAAGGTTCCCCCTTCTTTACCTAATGACGTAAAGAAGTGGTTGTTGAAGAAGTCTTCAATTGATCATGGTAGAACCGATGTGAAGAACCGTCTAGGTGACAGAGTGACACCGGCCAAGGAACGCTTAGGTGCAAGAATTGAGTTCAAGAAACCTACAATGCCTAAGAAAAAGAAAACTACTAAAGACAAAGGGAAAAGGAAAGCTTTAGACAAGAAAGTTTGGGTGGAAAAGAAACATGGGGTGCTAGCTGCTTATGTATTGCAAACGGCCAATGAATCCTCGAATCTGTTTCTCGGTCTTGGGCGGTGGCATTGACATGATTGCTTTAATCTTGGTTGGATCTATCTCTATTCCTCTAGAGCTTATGACGTATCCCAAGAGCTTGCCTGAGGTGACTCCAAAAGCACATTTTGATGGATTCAACCTCATATTGTATTTTCTTAGCCTTTCGAAAAATTTCCTTAAGGCTACTTAATGGCCTGGACGGTCCTTTGATTTCACAATCATGTCGTCGACATATACTTCAACTTCTTTGTGCATCATGTCATGGAGCAAGGCAGTTGCTGCACGTTGGTAAGTAGCACCTGCGTTTTTCAACCTAAATGGCATTACCGTGTAACAGTAAGTGCCCCATGGTGTGATAAAAGTTGTCTTCTCCATGTCTTTTTCCGCCATGAGAATCTGATTGTACCCTGCGTATCCGTCCATGAATGAGAGAAGTGCGTGATTTGCTGTGTTGTCTACCAGAATATCGATGTGTGGCAAAGGGAAGTCGTCCTTCGGACTTGCCTTATTTAGATCTCGATAGTCGACACACATCCTTACCCTTCCGTCTTTCTTTGGTACTGGGACGATGTTGGCGACCCATTCGGGGTATTTGGATACCTTGATGAAACCTGCAGTTATTTGTTTTTGAACTTCTTCTTTTATTTTAAGTGCTACGTCGGGTTTCATTCGACGTAACTTTTGTTTTACAGGTTTCATTCCTGGTATTAATGATATAGTGTGTTGACCAAGCAAATACATCGATAAATTCTTTAAGCAAGTTAATTAAATCGGTTCTTTCTTGTTTATTCAATGTTAGTCCGATTTTAACTTCTCTTTTATGAGTTGAATCATTTGATATGTCAACTGTTTCAGTCTCTTCAATTACTGGTGTTTTCTTTTCAAGTGTTTCCATTGCTTTAATAAATTCTTTATCTTTTTCATCGTTAGCTAAGCAATGTTCGTCATCTTGGGTTAGGGAAGAACACGAGAAGTAAGAAGAATGAGCGATATTATTATACTCTGAGATCATTACATCAAAGAGTGATATGTCCTCAGGGACTGGATCACTAACTATCCTAGGAGAAGAACAAGGAAGGGGAGGCGTTATATCTAAAGACCCAGAAGATTCTAAAGGGAAAGACTCAGACTCAGACTCTGACTCTGACGATTCTTCAAACATTGGCCCTTGTCCTGTCGTGATTGATATCTTCCTCCCACTCAGAGTAGTCACCTTGATAGTCTTGCGCCACCCTTGCAATAATCCTTCAGCTGGAGTAATTAGCTTTGAGGGGTCGAAGTTTTCACTTTGTAGGACCGTTTGAATGAGTGAGGAGTTATCTTCCTCATAAACTGGCTCATTCTTTTCTCGCCCAAACAATAATCCCATGATGTTAAAGTCAAAGCATGGAGGTGTTTTCTCCTTGTGGATGGGAGTTGGGATTTCGTCAGTGAAGTAGCAATCCAAGAAAATCTCAAATCCTGGTTGTCGTATGCCATTTACAACAAATGGTTCGGGAAATTCATGGCATGGATAGTCTTCTCCTTCTTTTATAAACTGTCCATTAAGCGTAAGAGGGTACTGATCCATTGGAATTGCTTTCTTTTGAATGCGAGCGTCCCTACGTGCTTTCAATTTGTCCTGGGCTCGCTTGAGATCTTTCCGAGTCGGTTCGAAACCAAGTCCGAAAGTATCTAGTTTAGGGAGGCCAGGTGACTCTATCGATTTTGCTATCCCCTTCTTCTTTCCTAAGGTCATCCCTGGGAAGTGTCCTTGTTTCTTTAGCATAGTGTTGATAATCATGTTGGAATGGGGGTCGTGGCAAAGAGATGTCCTTTCATCCTCTTGGATTAAGGAGACTTCTTCGTTAAAGCCCCATAAGTCTTCATCATCTTCGTCGTGCTCCATGTTGATAATTGGATTCTCTATTGACTTGATCCTCATTGGCGAAGCATCAATAGTGATGGGGATTCCTCCAACTATAGCTTTCACTTGTTGGTGGAGAGATGAAGGGACGGCCTTTAGGTCATGGAGCCAAGGGCGTCCTAGCAACAGATTGAATGAGGCCTTGATGTCTACCACTTGAAAAGTAGTAGCATGTTCTATTGCTCCTGCCGTCACATTTAGGGTTATTTTGCCAAGAGCTTGACGTCGAGTATTATCGTAAGCTCTTATTCCTTGTGTGGACGGAGTTAAATCTTCATCCTTTATGTCGAGCATCCTCGCAGTCCTAAGTGGACAGACGTTAATAGCCGATCCATTGTCTACAAGAGTCATGGGAACATTCATTCTTTTGCAGACTACTGTGAGGTTTAACGCTTTGTAGTGCTTGTCACCTTCCGGGGGTAAATCTTTATCAGAGAAGGTGATTAGATTAATTGGACTAGGGAGATCACTCGTGAGGAAGTTAGCTAGTCCCTCAGGAGTGGTGTCAGAATCTATCCCGATTTTATCCAAGGCATTCATCACAGCCAATCTATGTTCTCGAGATGTTGCCAGAAGTTTCCATACATTCATCTCCACTTTTGTCTTCTTGAATTGTTTAACGATGTCATTGTCTTCGATGATAGGTATGGGAACTTTTTGTACGGTAGGCATGGGTTGTGTTAAAACAGGAGGTTGTATTCTCCCGGATCTTGTGAGGACGTCTATTGATGAATCTTCTTCAGCCCAAATGTCGTCCGTGGTGTATGATATGGAAGGTGAAGGTTCTAATATTTCTTTTAGATAGACATCTTCTTCATCATTGTCCCATACTCCATTAACATTTATATCCTCTTCTTGTTGAACTTGGACTAATTCTTTTCTATCAATCATTTTCTACACCAAATCCTTGAATTTGAAGCAGTTTTCTATGGTGTGTCCTCCTGACTAATGATATTGACAGTAATATCTATCTGTTCTTTTTAATGATTCAAATGGTCTCGGTTCGAGAGGTTTGACCTTGCCACTCTCGGAGAGCATTTTAAACATTTGTGCATACGGGATCCCAATTGGAGTATAAACTTTATTGCTCTTCTTGGGTCTTTCGGTGACTTGTAAGGGAAAGTATTTTGCCTCATAAGTCGTTTTTACTGGTGTGAATTCTCTCTTAGGTTCTTCATCATATTCCTTGCGAAGTTCATTTAAAATTTTGAGATTTTCACGTAACAGTTGCGATGTCTCCCTCAGATACAGTGTGAGTATTCGTATTTCTACCTCATTTGCTGGTTCTGGAAGATTATCTTCGACATCGAAAAAGGTCTCTTCTTCTTCTTCTTCGACGTTGGTTATTTTGACAGGCTTAATGAGAGATGAGGGGTCAACTTCGCCTTCTTCATCGGAGATAGCCAATGTGTGAGCTAGAGGTGCATTGTCAATACTCGGTTTCTTACTGGCAGGAGGCAACGACAGCTTATTACTGTCAATCAGGTCTTGTATAGCTTCCTTAAGCTTCCAACAGCTTTCAGTGGAATGGCCCCTACCTTGATGATATTTGCAATGTGCATTGGGGTTCCAATTAGGCGACCTCTTCTCGACTGGTGGATCTCCAAATGGTCCAATGGGAGTTATAAGACCTTTTGCATTTAGCCGATCAAACGCGGTGTCATAACTCATGCCAATAGGAGTGAAGTTTCTCCTAAACGGTTTCTTTTGTCCTTGGTTGTTCATGGCGAGGACTTCTCCCAGATTAAAGGCGCTAACATTATTTGAATGGGCGGTTTTGGAAGAAGGAGGATTGTCGTTCTTCTTTCCTTTCCAGCCACTGTTGGAGTTATTGCTGGCAGCTTTAGGTTTAGCTAAGTCATCTTCAATATTAATCCCAATATCATAAACAGCCTTAAAGGTATGAAGGTTATTTTGATATTTAAGATGTTTTGAATATTTTTCTTGGAGATTTTTAATGAACAATCTCACAGACTCTTTTTCATTTGGTACCTCAATCATTTTAGCTGAGGTTTCTCTCCACTTGTTAAAGAAAGATGTGAAGCCTTCATTCTCCTTCTGCTTGAGAATTTCAAGTTCTCTATGGTCGGTTTCGACTTGAACATTGCATTTGTACCTATCAACGAAAGCGTTTGCTATGGATTCCCAGGTAGAGGTCTTTTCTTTTTCAAGAGAAAAGAACCATTGTTGGCAAACGGTCTCGAGAGATAGCGAGAACAAAGAAGGGAAAATTTTCTTATCGATACCCTTGATACTCATTATTGTTTCAAATGCCCTTAGATGGAAGTAGGGGTTGTCGATTGCCCTAAACTTTGGGATGTCGTTGGCACTGAACTTCTGCGGAAGAAGATCTTTATCCACCGAGACTCCTTGGGATGTGAGTTCTTGAAACTTGTAGTCGCTGGACAACTTGCTTAGGCTTTCTTGCATAAGGTCCATTTGTTGTTGCTTCGCGGGATCCTCGATCTTAAGTGCGAGAAGCTTTAGTGTCTCAGTTACAGTAGCCAGTTGGTTCTTGAGATCATTAACTTCTTCCTGAGTTTCCATTATAACTCTTGCTTTCCTCTTGCGAGCTATAGGTTTGTCAAAAAGTTGGACTTGTAAGAAGAGGTTATCTTTGATTAATCGTCCTTCCTTTCTTGACCACGCGCTGTAAATTAAGCCAATTTGCGTTTTAATTACTTGACTCGAATCAGTTTGACTTTATGGCTTTTATTTTTTTTTTAAAAAAAAGTATGCATATTTTTAGGGAGCAATAATGTACATGTGTTTAGGGAACTTAAGTGTTATTATTTATTTGGAGGATTAATATCCGACTTACCCCCCTAAAAAAAATGACGAAAAATAACGCTCGCACACAAGACTCCCTTAATCATGGTCAAGACATGTGTATTAATGTGTGTATTGAGTATAAGTGACATGCTTGGACTCTTGTGTAAGACCATGGGACTTAGTGCCTAAACTCGAATATTAATTCAATTAAGCATTATTGCCAGCAAAATTAACCGAATTAAACAGGAAATTGATTAATTAGACATTAGGTGATGACTCGACAAATAATCCGAATTATCGGCCAAGCGACAGGAATGGCGTCACAATGTGGTGGTTGGCGCCAGACTTTTTAGTAAATGTCTGGCGCTACACACCATACAGTGGCGCTACAGCTCAGATTTTGGCACCAACTTTGGAGCCTCGATCCGGGACTGTTTTCGGTATTATTAGTCAACTGGGGTATGCCTAAGTCGTATTAAGTCAATTCCGATTAAAAGAAGAAAAAACGTTATGGACTCAATTTAATTAATTAATTAATTAATTAGGCAAAGCTCTTTAAGTCATTAATTTAAATCTCAACACAAATCAACAAACGGTTAGGAGAAGCATAGAATATATATGCACAACAAATAATGCACAATTAGGCAAGTAGGCACAATATGATGTAATGAGTTCGCAACCTAACCATGGCTCTAGTTCTCTAAAGTTCGGGATATGGCTTAGTCAAATAGGGTCCATGGTTAATTGTTCAGATGCACCGCGTAGAAGCCTAACCGTGAAGGGTTAACGCGTGTGGATAGAACACCGCGAGTTTTTTAGAAAAAACTCACTTCCATGGTTTGGTGAATTCAACCTCTCAGATGTACCCTTTGTTGCCAGGAGCGTTCAATCGGGTAGATAGAGCATGAATTCCCAGAGGGTTATGTCCATATGTAGAACACATATGGGTTTCAGAAAAATGAGAAAAAAAATTCAATCAGGAAGTAGGATCGAGCAAACAATACGAAAAACCGGTCGAAATTAGAACGCATATTTCTGGCTCGGTATTGGGGGAAATTGGCGCCAGCAAACAGAGACTGGCGCCAACTTTTAACTGTAGCGCCTGGCGCCAATACTGGCGTCTAGCGCTACGGCTAAAAATTTGGCGCCAAGCTCTGGCCCCTGACGCTACTTCCCACATGCCTCAGCAGCTTTCTGTGCTCAATAAAATCATCCAGTTTCGCGCGGTGTTATTTCAGTCCTAGTTGTGAAAGACATTTCTCAAGTTTCCTACGTGTAAAATCCTATGTTTTTGACTCATTACGGATGTTCTTTCCAATGAGAACCTTTTTATGCATATAAAACAATGTTAATCAAAATTACGCACATGAAATACTTAGAACTTTTCGAGTCTCATCCACTCATTCTAAATCATTGCCGAAACAAATTCAGGATTTAAAATAGAAATCCTCCCCAGTGGAGTCGCCAAAAACTGTAGGGAATAATTTCAAGCCTTAAAAATATCACTAGCTTGAACCCCACTGTGATCATACACTAAAGTACGGTGGCGTCCAAAAGGGAAGAAGATAGAGCAAAAGAGTCGCCAACAAGTTTTTAAGGAACTTGTAAACCGTTCACGAGGTGAAGGTTACACCCCTTAACGATCCAAGAGATCGTCAACTCCATAAGGTCATGAACCAAATAAGGGTTCGGGGATGATGGTACAAATCCAACCTAAAAGAGATTGAACCTGCCCTAATAATAGGCCTCTACTTTATTCTGCTCGTATTCATGTGCGCTTTCTGACTAACATACAATCAATAGGATTAACCCTAAACCTGTTTAATCTATGTTGGTTGAATATTAATGCACAAATAAATCTATTATTGGCGATCACTTGAATTATAATCACAGTTAACCTAACAAGATTATTAATTATCTTATTAAGCGTGGTTGCAAGTCAAAATTCCCTTTAAACATGCATCAAAGGGGTGTGATCAAGCAATAACAATATAAAATAATATGCATATCAAGCAACATGATAAAAAATCATAATAATAAAAAATAATCATAAACATTAGAAAGAACATAGGACATACTTTAAATCATACTTAATATTAAAGATACCCTAGACATGATACTAGGAATCAAAATAACAATCTAAGCATGATATCTACATCATAAAATCAATTAAACCATTATAGTACTTACTTGGATGCCTCGTACCTCTTTCTAATTACAAAATACACGCGTTAGTAACTTCAAGGAAAAATAATAATCAAAACAATTAAATTAAATAATTGAAATAGAGATTTGGGACCAAACCCTCAGAAATTAAAACCTTTCACGTCTAGGGCGAAGGCAACTTCGAATATGGCTAGGTGTTTCTAGATCTTGTGAATGCGGAATTTTGTATTAAAAAGCAAAGAAGAAAGAATGCTAAAAGATCAATGTTATCGAAAATTAATGAATGAATGATGTAGGTGAATGAAGAGGATTGAAGATTAATAAAATTGATAAAGTAATTGTTGACGATTGATGATTGTAGATGATGAATGAAAACGGAGTTTATTAAAACTTAAGAATAAAAGAATGGTGAATGATAGATGTAGATGATGAATGAATATTGATAATCCGTCCATGAAAACGGAGTTTTTGATACGATATTTATAGAGAAAAACATCCAAAAAAGATAGTTTATCAAAACAGAGTCTGAAGATCGAAAAACTAACTTGGCGCCAGTCCTGGCTCATTGGCGCCAGGTTCAGTGGCTAGCGCCAGGCGCCAATGGCTGGCGTCTGGCGCCAATCCTGATTCCAGGCGCCAAGGCCTGGGGTTGGACGCCAAATCGGATTTTAACTCGTTTTCGAAAATCTGATAATTTTCCATACTGGAAGATAAAATAATATAATTTCAGTCGAAAATGCTATTTGATCTAATTAAAACTCTGAAGAGTCCTAACTGAATTAAGAATGATAAGACCTTCTAGAATATTCTAGAAGACCAAAACCATTCCTAATTACATTAGGAATGATAAATCATATTAGGCCCTCCCCTAGATCATTGGGCCGTACTTAAAGCTCAAACCGGACCCAGTTTAGTAAATTGGCCATAACTTCCTCAATATTCATCGGAATTGGGCTTATAATATATCGTTGGAAAGGTCTTTGCAAACCCCATCCAACTACACCACTATTGGACCCATATTATGGACCAACCAAACTGGATTGGCTGTTTTCTTAAAATAAAGTTTTCAAAAACAGAGAGAAGAGAAAAGAAAAGAAAAGAAATAAAACTTTCCGCAACACTAGACCTTTCCACACTTTCGTTTCATTCGATTATGATTCGACGTGAAAGGCACTCATCACTGGGTTTGGTTTTGGGGAGACACAAATGGGAGTCTACACCATCGATGCTTCACCTATGAGAATCAAGTCTATAGAAAATCCAATAATTAACGTGGAGCACGATGAAGATGATGAAGATTTATGGGGCTTTAACGAAGAGGTCTCCTTAATCCAGGAGGATGAAAGGACCCCTCTCTGCCACGACCCCCATTCTAACATGATCGTGAATGCTATTCTGAAGAAACAAGGACATTTTCCTGGGATGACCCTAGGAAAGAAAAAGGGAATAGCAAAACCGCTGGAGTCACCTGGCCTCCCTAAATTAGATACTTTCGGACTTGGTTTTGAACCGACTTAGAAAGATCTTAAGCGAGCCCAGGAAAAATCGAAGGCACATAGGGACGCTCGCATTCAAAAGAAAGCAATCCCAATGGATTAGTACCCTCTTACCCTTAATGGTCAATTCATAAAAGAAGGAGAGGACTATCTATGCCACGAATTTCCTGAACCATTTGTCATAAACGGCATAAGGCAAGCGGGATTTGAAATTTTCTTGGATTGCTATTTCACAGATGAAATCCCAACTCCTATCCATAAGGAGAAAGCACCCCCATGCTTTGACTTTAAAGTCATGGGATTATTATTTGGGCGAGAAAAGGATGAGCCGACATACAAAGAGGATAACTCCTCGCTCATTCAAACAGTCTTACAAAATGAAAACTTCGATCCTTCGAAGCTAATCACTCCAGCGGAAGGATCACTACAAGGGTGGCGCAAGACCGTCAAGTTGACTACTCCAAGTGGAAGAAAAATATCCATCACGACAGGGCAAGGACCGATGTTCGAAGAGTCGTCAGAGCCAGAGTCTCTCCCTATAGAGTCATCTAGGTCTTTAGTAGTAGCACCTTCCCCTTCTATTTCTCCTAGAATAGTTAGTGATCAAGTCCCCGAGGACATATCACTCTTTGATGTAATGATCTCAGAGTATAATAATATAATTTCTTCTCCTTATTTCTTGTGTTCTTCTCTAACCCAAGATGACGAGCATTGCTTAACTAACAATGAAAAAGACAAAGAACTTATTAAATCAATGGAAACACTCGAAAAGAAAACACCGATAATCGAAGAAACTGAAACGGTTGATATCTCAAATGATTCAACCAATAAAAGAGAAGTTAAAATCGGACTAACACTTAATGAACAAGAAAGAACCGATTTAATTAACTTAGTTAAAGAATTCATCGATGTATTTGCTTGGTCATACGAAGATATGTCAGGCATTAATAGAGAAATAGATCAACACATTATACCACTAATTCCGGGAATGAAACCTGTAAAACAAAAGTTACATCGAATGAAACCCGACGTAGCTCTTAAAATAAAAGAAGAAGTTCAAAAACAAATAACTACATGTTTCATCAAGGTATCCAAATACCCTGAATGGGTCGCCAACGTCGTCCTAGTTCCGAAATAAGACGGAAGGGTAAGAATGTGTGTCGACTATCGAGATCTAAATAAGGCAAGTCCAAAGGACGACTTCCCTTTACCACACATCGATATTCTGGTAGATAACACAGCAAATCACGCACTTCTTTCGTTCATGGATGGATACGCGGGTTATAATCAGATTCTCATGGCAGAAGAAGACATGGAGAAAACAACCTTCATAACACCATGGGGCACTTACTGCTACACGGTAATGACATTCGGGTTGAAAAACGAGGGTGCTACTTACCAACGTGCGGCGACTGCCTTACTCCATGACATGATGCACAAAGAAGTTGAAGTATATGTGGACGACATGATTGTAAAATCAAAAGACCGTCTAGGCCATCAAGTAGCCTTAAGAAAAATTTTCGAAAGGCTAAGAAAATACAATATGAGGTTGAACCCATCTAAGTGTGCTTTTGGAGTCACCTCAGGCAAGCTTTATTTGGGTTATGTCATAAGCTATAGAGGAATAGAGATAGACCCAACCAAAATCAAAGCAATCATGTCAATGCTACCGCCCAAAACCGAGAAGCAAATTCGAGGATTCATTGGCCGGTTGCAATACATAAGTAGGTTCATATCAAAATTGACAACGATATGTGAACCAATCTTTAAAAAGCTTAAGAAGAATGTACCAGTAATATGGGATAACGAGTGTCAAAAAGCCTTTGAAAAGATCAAAGCCTACCTCGTAAATCCTCCCGTATTAGCACCAGCACTTCCGGGAATACCTCTTAGGTTGTACTTAACAGTTACCAAAGAGACAATGGGAGCTATGCTAGCACAAGAAGTAGAAGGCAAAGAAAACGCAATCTACTATCTATGCAAGAAAATACTCGAATATGAAGCACGTTATACACCACTTGAGAAATTTTGCCTCGCCTTGGTGTGGGCCACGACCAAGTTAAGACATTACATGCTAGTGCATACAGTCTTTGTAGTCTCCCGATTAGATCCACTCAAGTATCTATTCGAGAAATCTACACTCAATGGACGCATATCGAGATGGATAGTCAATTTAGCCCATTATGATGTAAGGTTTATGCCGCAAAAAGCTATCAAAGGATCTGTGGTGTCAGACTTTCTAGCGGACTTTCCAATAGAAGACTCGACGCCAATACACGACAATGAATTTCCAGATGAAGACTTAATGGTCACTGAAGATGATACTTGGACATTATACTTTGACGAAGCCTCAAACCAAAAGGGATGTGGCGTTGGAGTATTGCTAGTATCACCTAAAGAAGAGCACGTTCCAATCTCCATAAATCTTGATTTCGACGTTACCAACAACGCTGCCGAATACGAAGCATGCGTGGTAGGCCTTGAAATAGCTTTGGCATTGGGAGTAAAAAAGTTACGGATATTCGGAGATTCTTCACTAAGCATTAATCAAATATCCAAAAGGTGGAAAGTAAGGAGCGAAAGTCTAGCTCCTTACCAAACATATCTGGAAACTCTTACTAATCAGCTAGAGAAGGTAGAATACACATATCTACCTAGAGAAGAAAATCAATTTGCTGATGCCTTGGCAAGACTAGCCTCAATGGTTAGGATTCCTACGGAAATCGAGCAAATGCCTCTAACTATAGAAAAAAGGCACAAACCAGCATATATTCAAGCTATAGAAGATGATGAAATAATTCAAGACGAAGAAGAAGAAGACTCAAACCATATTTTCTATTTTCCACCAAGGGATGACCCACTTGATGGAAAAATTACAAGACTCACTAGTAGAAAAAATGCTATTTGTAACGCTCTATTTGTAACAGGCATAAGTTGTGTTAGTTACTACAAGGGCATTCGTAACTGACATTACAAGTGCGGGTTACAAATAAATTAGTATTAGTAACTGGCATATCCAAGGTTAGTTACAAAAAGTAGTTCAAAGATAAAAAAATCAATCATTAGTAATGGACATAAAAAAGGCTAGTTACAAATAATAGGTTAAAATTTGTTGACTTTATTAATTGTAATGGAGTTTATTAAGGTCAGTTATAAATGCTATTCCACATAACTGCATAATTAAGTGCACAACACTCACTTTACTTGTATTCTTTTTACTATTTATTTTAAGAAAGTACTCCTACAGTCCTACTCTTCCTCGGTTCCTCCTACTCAAACTTACCCTAAATTTTCACAGAACAACCTCAATTTTCTGCTTTCCTTTGAAACACCTCTAAAATTCTTCAATTTTTCTTAGAGCAACCTGTGCTCTTTGCTCCTGCAATCATGCATTTCGGAATCGTCCTAATTGCCGGATGATGCTGAGGAATTGCAAGCCCCATTTTTCCGGAGGCTATCGGAGGTTGGTTGTTGCAATTAAATAACATTTATTTGAGGGCGTAGTGTTTCGTTTTCATTCCCCCATTTTAAGGTTCGTCTTTTCCTCTTATTCTTCTTCCTTTTGGTTTGGTTTAGCTAGATTTGACTAATTGACCCTTGTGTTTTCGGATTCAACTGCATTTTATGCTTCGTTATTGATTTAATTTCATTTTGTTTTTGTTGATTTTCGTTGTGTATTGTTTACCCAAATGAGGTTGTACTGCATGTGTTTTTAATTTGTTTTTGTTGTTATTGATTTTTGATTGTTAGGGTTTTTTTGGTTTTTTGTCATTGATTTTTATTGTTAATTTAGGTATTTTTTGGCTGTTAACTACGTATAATTATTGAAGAAATGAGTATAATTATTGAAGTTATGAATGATTATCACATTATAACAACCGATTTGTTGCTGAAAGTTGGTTTTCAACCTCAATTTTGTTTTTTTATTGTATTTTTGTTGGGATGAGGTTTGATGTATACTATTTTGGTTAGATTTTGGGAAATTATTATATTGATTTTGTAAATTGATTGATTTTGTGATTACATTTGACGGTGAATATATGAATTATGATGTGTTTTGTATTGATTTTTATGGGTCTGTCCCGCCCGCTTTTTGATGGTGAATATATGAATTATGATGTGTTTTTTGTTGATTTTTCTGGGTTTGTCCCTTTTAAGGTAGGTTTATGTTGTATAGTTATTAAAATTTGCTAAGAATAATTATCAATATCTTGCAATAATACAGAAATGTATCCGCTTATAGTTCGGTTCTCGGAAACTTATCAATACACCTCATTTCATATTTGAACATAAAAAAATTGATTAAGAAAATCATGAAGATCACTAATAAAACGGAGAAGTATACATGGAATTGTGTTTATGCATCAGTATTAACAAGTGGGCATTTGAGATTGTATACTAATGAATTATTGTTGTTTTAGTGGCTTGTAAAAGTAGTTTCGTTAGATAAAAGCTTTATAATTATAGTAAGTCAAAGATAAAATTCTCAAGATAAAATATTGCACCATTTTATCTTGATAAGTACCTCACCAATCTCAGTTTAGTATCCTCTTTTCTATTGGCTGGATGAATGATTTAGAAGCTAAGACTTTATTTCTCAAGTAGTTGTCTTTGCGGGAAGAGTAGATTTATTAGTGTCATTTTGAACTAGAATTTAGAAAATGTGCTTTTAAGAAGCCTAATATAACAAAGCTAAGATAATTTATTTTTTTCTGTAAAATTATCATATTTTGTCATTTGATTCTTCACAATTTTCCCTCGCCTTTAGTAGCACCATTATTACGTGTTGGAGTTGTGGTTTAATCATTTATGATAAATTTATATTTTAAGTAAGGTAAAACTCGAGGTTGTCTTTTGCAGGCAATAATAGTATAGGGTAACATAGTTGGAAAAATATGATGAAATAAAAAAAAATTATATAAATGGCCTTTTTATGTTAATTATCTAAATATTTTATCCTCATTTTAAAAAAGTTGGATGTACTTAAAGAGTTGGAAGAGGCCAGATAATATGCTCATGATAATGTCAGATTATATTCATCTTGATTAATGAGGATGTTAAGATACTTGTTGAAAATAAGTAGGCAAGAGATTGCTCCTATTGCAGGCCAGGTAATTCACTCATTCGGTTTCTCCTACTGTAAAGGTCTAATTTCTTTCTCAATTTGATAATATGATTCATTTTTCAATTAATGAGCTACATTATTATGTATTACTTGTATTAAATTTTTTTTGTTTGTCAATAATTTAAGAGTGGGTGCAGTTCTTCTATGTCATTTGTCTTTCAGATATTGATCTTCAAATGCTAGGTGTAGGCTTGTCAAGTTTTGTTTGAAAATTGAAACATAGAAGGCCATTAGCTAAGTGTTCTCTGTTTTTTTTCTTCAGTTTGAGTTGTCAGTTTTTGTATTACAATGGCTCTATCAAATGTCTACCTTTTGTAAGTAAGGATATTAAAGATAATAGCTTCTTTGCAATTGTAAGGGTATGGCTTGTGTTGCAATTGTGCCGCTAACACTTTGACATTTAACACCCCTGCCATCATGCCTAAGGCATGAGGCCTTGTGGATAAAAGTCACAAAACAAACAAGTTAACTATTTTTTTTAAAGGCTGCGAATGCTGATGGAAAATCAAGTCAAGTAGAAAAGGCAGTTGCTCTAATAAAAGGGGCTGGAAAGAGTCTCCGGAGGAAGGAAAAACGAGCAATTATGGATCAAGAAAATCAGAGCTAGTCTTGGCCTTTCGATTCAGTGAGGACACATGTGGTACTTACAGTGTTTTGCACCCTTCCCTAACTTATAATTAATTCTTACAAGTATACCATGTTAATTTCAGTGAAAATGGCTTGCAAATCTCACCTACATGCTGGCAATAGGCCTATTGGAAATTTTGTCTAACATTGAGTTAGGTTTATAAGCTATACTGCTTTAGTTTCTATTGTTTGATTGACTCAATTTTTGGTATCTTTTTTCTTACACTCATTCAAATTTCTTTATCTCTTGTGAAGCCGGGTGAATCTCTAAGGGATTTATATAAGCACAAATATGTACTGGCAAATGGCTGCATATGAACACACTCAACACATTAGCAAAGCTATTAGTTTGAGAAATTTAATCTCAATTTGAGCTCTTATAGCTATCAGGAAAGAAAAGCCTTGTAGAATACTTTTATAAAGCAAATCCAGTAAAAATCTATAAGTACCACAATGGCTCTTATATTACATATGTTTTCTTAAAGGCCAACATGTTATATTCTTTCTCACCCCATCCCACGCACCCTACTTGATTTGTTTCATTCTGTTGTTCCTTGCATGCATCATAATCGTTAACCTGATTCTATTCACATAACATTTAGACACTCTTAATGCTTAATGTCTTGTAATCTTCTCAAGATTCAATAAGTTAAGAAATCCATTATCACTACTTGATGAGTAAGTAAAAACTTTTATCATTGGAACCTTTTAAGATATCCCACAAACTCATATTTTGGAAATTATTTAACATTGGCCTTTGTGATAACAATTTGGCATTTTGGTTTTGGATGCAGGGTTCAATATTATTCCAAGCTTATTATACAAGCACCTTCAAAAGGGTGAACAACTTATGAGAGGATGATTTCTTCAAGCAATTTTCAGATTGTTCTGTTTTAGACATCACAATGATATTCTATTTTATTTAGTTCAAATCACCTCTTATCACTCTGTTCTTTTAGGATGACATACATGTCCTTTGTAGTTGAAAGTTGGTGAAATATTTGTAATTACAAGTACATCATTTTTTGTATTTTATAATTGATGATATAGATCGATGTCGATTAAATTGGACCTTATTACGTGCAGGTTTAAATTAATTATCATTATATTTATTACTGTATAAAAGTTGGGTTAATAATTTATGGTGCTTCACATTAAAAAAATGTAGCGTGGGTAACGGCAGTAGGGGCATCTGCTACTACTGCCATTTTAATTTTTTTTTAAATAAAATAAAATGTTATTCGTAACCGGCGTCAAGATTTGTCAGTTACTAATAGTACCCTTATTGTAACCGGCGTAACTTAATGCCAGTTATGAATAGTATGTTTTATAAGTTGGAAAATAGATTTTTTGTAACTGGCATTAGGTTAAGCCAGTTACGAATAGCACATTATTTGTAACTAACATTAGCCGGTTACGAATAATTTTAACTAGTTGTAACGGTGGCATTCGCAACCAACAATGCCAGTTACAAAAAGTCAATTTCGTCAGTTACAAATAGCATTTTTTCTACTAGTGACTCGAAGAACCTTCTTCCATTCATGGCGCCCCATCTTAGAGAAGCGTTTCTTCCTTCTCATGAAGCAATTTGGAGTATATTTCTCAACGTTGTTCGGAGGGCTAATTAATTCCAGTCTTTTCATTAGCCACATCTGTAAAAATTGCAATGTAAATAAATTATTATTACTGTACAAAAATATATTTTTGATTTCTGTAATTAAAAATATTATTTTTCTACCTGTAATAAAATTGGAGAGCCTCGAAAAGGTGCTTTTGGATTTTTCTTCAATTCATCAAGACTAAGCATAGTCTCTCCAACTATTAAAGGCATTGGATTTCTCCCTGATTCAATTTGTTCTAAAACAGTGGATATAATTGACTGACCCTCATTATTTTTACCGCTAGTAAGGAAAAATTGATTAAGCATGCAAAACAGGAAAGCCCTTCTTCTATAAACATGGAAAGATTCAGAATTAGGTCTATCAAAATAATGGCGAGCAAATTCTTTCAAATTAACTATGCTACCATCTACTACTTTTGATAGATCTCTGTCTTTTAAATTGAAGAAGCGTTCACAATCCTTATAATAATATTCATTTATTCTAGGGATTACTACAAGATCTAGTGCAAGGAAGCCTAAAATAGCACCAAATTCTTCCGGCAAAGGGCTAATTTCATCATACCCTATTCTAAAGCAATGAGTATCTACATCCCAATATTCTAGAGCGGTATGAATAAAATCTGAGTCAAGATCTACCCCTTAGATACCATAAATACCCCCCAAGTTAAAAACATCTGATTCTTTTCTCTCTTTGGCATTAAGAGATCGACACCATTCATGAGTATAGTTGGTAAAACTTTTGGAGACTAGAGACATGATGTTATTTTTCTAAAAGCTAAGAAATATTTTATCTGCTGAAATTATGAAGAAAATCGGCTGGGGAGTGGGCTATTTATGCAGAAAATCGGAGCAGTTTTAATCCAGGAAGGATTCGGAGTCAGCGCTCATTATCGCCAGACGCCAACCATTGACGCCTGACGCCAGAGCCTGGCGCCAAACGCTAAGTGTAGTGCCTGGAGCTACACCAAAATGCATGGCGCCAGCTGGCGCCAATATGTGTCATCGTACGCGCTTTCTAAAAAACCGCGTTTTCGACTTGATTCGAGTTTGCTAATGACTTTACAATTTCCTTATCTTTTTTTCTAAAAATTCATCTATTCCTCCCTCTTAATTAATATAGCTACTATATCAATTATATTATTTTTCGGATTTTATTTAGACTAACTTCCAAGTTTTTATAAATCTAATATTTTATTTGACTTTTCCTTTTTCATTTTTTCTCTTTTGGGGGAGAAAGTCGGATACCCTCCATCAATAATAAAAATGACAGAATTTTTGCGCAAAATTATTTTTCACATTTCCTCGCACACACAAACATGCACATAACAATAATAAAAAATGAAAAACATGATAAATAAAGAATAAACTCATAATAGTATGTATATACAAATATGTCTAAATAATGAGTCTAACTAAAAGGCAAAGTTCTATACAAAGTCAAAATAAATAATAAAAAGCACAGGAATAAGCTACGGCGCCGGAGGACGTATACCCATCATCTCATAAAACTCCACCGTACGAGGAGTAACCTCTCCACCAGCTCCAGCTCCAGCACCAGCCCCAGTTTCCTCGGGAGGAGAAAAACTCAGTACAGGACCTGTCCACCCAAGATCAACCTGAGGCTGAGGTTGCGGAGGCTGCTGCGATGACAAGCCGACCTCGTACATCCCACCACCTCTAAGAGCCGAGGTAGCCTCTCCCTGGCCTACTGGCGCAGCATGTGCACCCTCATATGAAGAGCGTGAGCCCTCTACTGCCTTAGGACGAGTAGCCTCAGAACGACCGCCCCAACCTCCCGAAGCAGTGCGGCGACGTCTCGAGCTAGACCTCGCCAGATCCCTCCGCACCTCAGATCTCGTGCGGGTACGAGAAGGAATGGGCTGACCCTGCAAAAGAAACTAAGATCAGAAACAGGCAAAATAGAAGCGGTAATACAAAAACATAAGAAGGAAAGATACCTCTTGAACAGCGTCGTCTCGACGACAGGTAGCCACGTTCCTCATCCGGACGAGCTGGCTACGGAAAGCATCTATGCATCGTGCCATCGTCGAAACCACCTCGCGTGAGAACTGTCAAGGAAATAAATCAATAAATGTGCATAACATATATGGACAAAAAGTTGCAAATAAACAAGCTTACCCGAGTCTGATGACGAGGAATCGACCGCTCCACAAAGCGCTCGCCCTCAGAAGCCGGAGGTATCATCTCCTCAATCGGCCCATATGTCCCCTGATAATGGATAGACATACGGGGTGGCACGAACTCAGCAGGATCATCCTGACAAGGCAAAACAAAATCAGTGAAGCATCACTTAGGGGCTACTTAACGAAAGATAAAAGCTTAAAATCATACCGCCACATCCTCAGCAGGTACAGGAACTGGAGCTAACAACGGCAGTAGCTCCTCCCCATAGCACCGCCCAAGGATCGTGTAAGATCGTCAAGGGGTACCAGCTCCCTCTGACATGCTCACCAACCTCGTGGCGTTAAACATGTGACGTGGTGGAGGAACAGGAACGACAAAGGTGTCGGAGGAATGCTGAATAGCAACCCTCTCTCCAAGATACGCAGCCGCTCCACAGGTCCCTAAGAAATAGTGACGCTCCGCAGAATACTGCGCGGCTAACCCAGGGACTGCCAGGTCGACCCACGGTCGGTACATCACCTCAGGCTTCTGCAAAGAGCGTCAATCAGGCAGAATCCAGCCAAGCAATCACAAAATGTCAAATAAGAAAAGAATCATACCGAGATGATCCAATCTCGAACATAGGAAGTGGACATCCCCACACGGCGGTTGCCCTAGGAAGCGCTAATTGGAAGCCTGCGCGGCGACGGTCTCGCCGGCGCAGCTGAGGGGAAGTACTCGTAGAACCAGATCTACAAAAAGGCAAATTATTGGCAAATGCTAAAATGTAGAGCTAAACTTTATAGGGAATAACGTATACCTCTACGACCCTCCAAAAGCCGGATAGAGCAACATTCACCCCAAAGGACCGATGTCGACACGAGTCTCGCAGCACTCGGATGAAGTCAGCATAGGCCAAGCTGGCCCAGTCGTAAGTCCCGATCCGGTGTAGATCGCGGACGGCAAGAAGGTAGTAAAGCAGCGCCCTACTACCCTTGTCAGGGGAGAACGTCCCTGACAGCAAGATAAGTGCAAAGATGCGCACCCGCTGCTCTCGGGTAGTCGCACCATCGTCTAAAGCCGCTTCTAGAGTCGAGCGGCGAATCCCCCTAGCACTGAACTGAGTCGACTCTACCTCAGCTCAAGCCCAAATAACAATCGGACCCAACAGCTCCTCGACCTTAGGAGAAAAGACGTCGATCGCGCTGTCGAACGGTAGCGCTACAGAGCTAAACTCCAGTCCCGTAATGAGACTGAAGTCGGTAGGAGTGACCATCATCTCACCCAAGGGGAAGTGGAAAGTGTTGGTGGTGTCCCAAAAGAACTCCACCAGAGCACGAACTACATGGTGACCCCCGCTAGAGGCAACCATGGCCTCGGAGGTCTCGAACAGTGCAGTAAGCCCGCAAGACTCCCATGGAGGTCTCGTCTGATCGTCTCTGGCGATGTACATCTTGTACAGATCGCCCAAGCCGTCACAACCAGAACCATGACAGCGTGTCCTCCCAACTGTGACACCCCGTCTCACCCTCTCAGAGATATGGTGGACGGGAGAAAAGTACAAGGTCTGCTCATCCCACTCAGGGAGTCGACCAAGAAAAGTGGACGGTTCAGCATCGTCCTCTATAGGCTCGTGCTCCCGTCGAACGTCTCGGGACCGTGAACCAGAACCTCGTTGTCTAGCCATGCTACATTGTGCAGAATTATCATAAATTATGGTTCTATAGTATCTAAGTTTCGCCTAGCCGCATGATACTATGTTCGCGCAAAAAACAGAGTACGTAGTACTAAAACAGAGCACAAATTCAAATTGAGCATGCACGACATTTTTCAAGCAATCAAACAATTTCTTGCAATACTATAGTAATCATTGTGAAAAATTGAACAAGAATTGCTAGCAAAAACATCAAGAACGAGCCACATTGTTTTCCCGACCTTAAGAGGTCCAACAATGGTGATTTGTTCATTTCTTCACCAAATTGAGTCAAACAAGTCTCAAATTACTCCCAAGGCAATATATAAACATAATCAAGCAATTTCATGACATGAAATTTGATAAACAAAGAGGATTAAGAAATTCTAAATTCGAATTTTCTAGAAATTCGAGAACAAATACATGCAAAATTCATTAAAACCGGTGTGAGTTTGAAGGAAACTTACATAGATCGGGAAAATGGATGGAATAAGCTTTGATTTTCAACAAATTTGAGCGAATTTGGTTGAGAAACGAGCAAGAACGAATCAAATGGAGTTATGAGAATTCTCGAAGCCGAAACACGAACAACAGCAGCAGAAATGAGGAAGAGAAGGGTATTTAAGGAAAACCCGACTCTAGCGCCAAGCGTCAGACCTTGGCGTCAGTCGATAAGATTAGTGCCTGGCGCTAGCTCCAGCGTCTGGCACTACAGCCGGATAAGTGGCGCTGATGTTATTTCAGCGGCGCCAGAACGTCCAGCCACTCATTACGGTTATTCCAACTTTTTGCAATATGTTTCGGGTTCCTTGGTACGCCAGTTAGCCCCTCTAAGCAATTTGACGATATTTTTAAGTAATCGGCTTGATTACATAAAGTGATCGACCTGATGAAAGACCGTCTCACTTAGCTTAAAGCGCCTAAGCATTGGCTCATCGCAAAAGGCACCAACATACTGGTTCATAATTCAGCAAAAGGCACCGACATACAGGTTCACAAGCAGCAGAAGCGCCGACGTAGAGGCATAGCGGAAGCAAAGTTCAAGAGACCTTTTAAAAGATCGACAAGCGGAGGCCTTCGATAATTTCCTTTGGAATATTGTCACAACAAATGAGGATAGCTTCAAGCGAGGATATCTTCGGCAGCATTCCCTAGCTTGCGGAGAGTTGTCACAAACAACTGAAGGTGATTTCAAGCGAAGTTGTCTTCGATCGTGTTCCCTAAGATGTGGAAGATGGTCACAAAGCAGAAGAGGATCGTTTCAAGCAAAGCAATCTTCGATAGTATTCCCTGGCTTGCGGAAGATTATCATGGCGGAATTGGAGGCAGTTACAAGTGTAGCGGTCTTCAAGCGGGATGGCATTCTCTAGCTTGCAGGAGGTCATCAAAACAGTGTATGGAGCTTATAGTGTAGACACCCATTTGTGTCTCCCAAAAACCAAACCCGGTGATGAGTGCCTTTCACGTCGAATCATAATCGAATGAAGTGAAAGTGTGGAAAGTTTAGTGTTGCGGATAGTTTTAATTTATTTTCTCTTCTCTCTATTTTTGAAAACCTATTTTAAGAAAACAGCTAATCCAGTTAGGTTAATCCATGATATGGGTCCAATGGTAGTGTAGTTGGATAGGGCTTGAAAAGATCTTTCCAACGATATATTATAAGCCCAATTTCGATGAATATTGAGGAAGTTACGGCCAATTTACTGAACTGGGCCCAGTTTGAGCCTTATATGCGGCCCAATGATCTAGAGGAGGTCCTAATATAGATTTATCATTCCTAATGCAATTAGGAATGGTTTTAGTCTTCTAGATTCTTTTAGAAGGTTCTTTTCATTCCTAATTCAATTAGCATTGATAAATTGACTTTTGTTGACTTTTAGAGTTTTAATCAGAATAAAAGAATGTTTTTGAGGAAAATACGATTTTATCCTCCTGTACGGCAATTTCTATCTGATTTTTAGAAAACGCGTCAATTTCTTAGTTAGCGCCAAACGCCAGCATTAGCACCTGACGCTAAGCTTGGCACCTGGCGCTAGCGTTAGCGCTTGGCGCTAATGTCAGCGTCTGGCGCTAACATCCGTTTTACGCGTCAGAACTTTGTTTTGATTTTTTATCTTTTTGGTTGATTTTCTTTATAAATAGCTTCCTAAAAACTCCGTTTTGATTGACCAATTCTCTCTATTTATTCACCAACTCTCATCAAGATTTTCTTGATTACTCTTTCTTTTTTCTAAACTAGCCTTCTCTCAAATACAAAATTCCGCATTCGCAAGACTTAGAAACACCTAGTCATATTCAAAGTTGCCTTCGCCCTAGACGTGAAAGGTTTAATTTCTGAGGGTTTGGTCCCAAATCTCTCTTTCAATTATTTAATTTAATTGTTGTTTGTTTTATTATTTTCCTTGAAGTTACTAACATGTGTATTTTGTTATTAGAAAGAGGTATGAGGCATCCAAGTAAGTGCTTTAATGGTTTTTATTGTTATTATGTAGAAATCATGCTTAGGTTATTATTTAAATTCCTAGTATCATGTCTAGGGTAACTTTAATACTAAGTATGATTAAAAGTATGATGCTTCCTATTTTCTTTCTAATATTTATGATTGTTAGTATCATGTTAGAGTTAAAGCTTTGATCTTTATTGTTTAGTGACATGCTAGGGTTTGTTATTAATCTTGTTAGGATCATGCCTAGGATCTTGCTATTATGCTTTAACATGTTATTTTAATTATGGTTATTTTGATTATAATTTTTTATGATTATTATTATTATTTATTATGTTGCTTGATTTTTATTGTTATTGCTTGATCACGCCTTTTATGCATGTTTAAAGGGAATTTGTACTTGTAACCACGCTTAATAAGATAAATAATAATCTTGTTTAGGGTTAATTTGATTATAATTCAAATGATCGCCAATAATAGATTTATTTGTGCATTAATATTCAACCAACATAGATAAACAGGTTTAGGGTTAATCCTATTAATTGCATGTTAGTCAGAAAGCGCACATGAATACGATCAGAATAAAGTAGAGGCCTATTATTGGGGCAGGTTCAATCTCTTTTAGGTTGGATTTGTACCTTCATCCCCGAACTACCAGTCATGGTTCAAGACCTATTGGAGTTGACGATCTCTTGGATCGTTAAGGGGTGTAACCTTCACCTCGTGAACGGTTTACAAGTTCCTAAAAAACTTGTTGGCGACTCTTTTGCTTTATCTTCTTTCCCTTTGGACGCCACCGTACTTTAGTGTATGACCACAGTGGGGTTCAAGCTAGGGATACCGCTTGAAATATTCCCCACACCTACTATAGTCACAATAAAAAAATAAGTGATCTATAGTCACATAGAGGGAAACTAGAGTCAGTCATCACCCCAATCTTACAGAGATGAGATTTAACCCTAATTCTTCTCCACATGATCATCCATCAAATGAATTTATGCTTGGGAATGTTCAATCTATTCCAAACCCAATCATTACACTCAACTTTATCATATTGAATATTCAACCAACTATAACCACTAGTTATAGTGTATCCCTTAGGATTGCTGCTCCATTTACAACCAGAATAGTCTGCTTTCATCTTATCCTTGACCCACCATAGCTGCTTCCAGTTCCAGCTTGTGTTCTGAGCACACTGGAACCTTTTCCAAGTCTTATTCTTCAAATACATCTCATTCACCCATCTCGGCCATAAACTATCTTTCTTTTGAGCAATGTTCCAAATTTGCTTCCCAATAGCAGCAATATTCCAAGTATAACAATTTTGCACCCCAAACCACCTTGGATCTTGCTTCTGCAAACAATGTCACCATGCAATAGGAGGAGCCTTAGTGTAAACAGGCTTGCCTTCCCAAAGAAATTTTCTACAAACAGCAGAAACACCATCCAACATAGCTTTAGGGATAATAAATATAGTAGCCCAATACAAGTGCAAAGACATGAGAACAAAATTGACAAGTTGAGTCCTCCCAGCATAAGACAGAGTTCTACAACCCCAACTTCTGATTCTTGAAGTGATCTTGTCAATCAAACATTGACAATCATCCTTAGAGAGCTTCTTGGAGTTGACATTAACCCCAAGGTACCTAAAAGGCAGCTTCCCATCACAAAAACCAGAATTTTCCAAAATTTTGTCTTTCTCATCTTTACTGATATTACAACAGTACAAATTTGACTTGCCCTCATTAGAAGTTAACCCAGAGGTAGCAGCAAAAGTAGCAAGAGCCCCAAGCAACAAATGAGTAGACCTGTAATCACCCCTACTGAACATGACAAGATCATCAGCAAAGACTAGATGGTTAAGCTTCAATCTCTGACATCTAGAGTGAAATCTGAATTGAGGATCTTCACCCACCTTCCTTAGAATTCTTGACAAATACTCCATACAGATTACAAACAAAAGGGGGAACATAGGATCTCCCTGCCTTAAGCCTCTCTTCCCTTGAAAAAAAAAACCTTCAGCTTTACCATTAATAGCAAGAGAAAAAGAAGGAGTCCTCACACACACCACAATCAAAGCAATAAATTTCTCAGGGAAATTAAGAGCTTTCAACATTTCTTCAAGGAAATCCCATTTGACTAAATCATATGCTTTCCTAATATCAGTCTTTAGTATGCAGCCACTAGGAGCAGATTTTCTCCCATATCTAGCCACAATATCTTGAATAATACTGATATTCTGGATTATTTGTCTTCCTTCAACAAACCCTGTCTGATTCTGAGCAACAATATCAGGCAGAACCAACTTCAATATGCTACAGATCATTTTGGTAATGCACTTGTAAAGCACATTGCAACAAGCAATGGGCCTGAACTCAATAACTGACTCAGATTGCTCCACTTTAGGAACCAAAGTGATGATGGTACAATTCAACTCCTTAAGCATTTTACCAGTTTCAAAGAACTATAAAACAACTTTAGTCACCTGCTCACCAATAATATGCCAAGAAGCCTTAAAAAAGGTGCTATTAAAGCCATCAGGATCTGGAGCCTTAGCTCTAGGAATAGAATAGATAGCTTTCTTAACATCATTCCTAGAAAAAGGGCTAATCAACATCTGAGCCTGAACCTCACTTAACACATACCCCTCTTTTACAACCTGATCACTAATATGAATTCTCTCTCCAGGATCACTTCCAAGAAGATCTTTATAATAATCAATAAATGCTTCATTTACAGAACCTGGATTATCACACCAATTCCCACCAATACTCTTAACTACAACAACCCTTTTCCTATATCTTCTCATCTTTATACTTCTATGGAAAAATTTTGTATTCTAATCACCAACTTGAAGCCAAGTAATCTTAGCTTTCTGAGACAACCAAGAAAAATACTGACTTCTAATTGCAGCAAACTCAGTCAAAATCTCCAACTCAGCATTTTTAAGACTGTTATCATCCTGATTATTCTGGATTTCCTTTAGAATATCCATTAATTGACCTTTGACATCAGTAAACTTCACTTCTATGTCAGAGAAATCACATCTATGAAGCTTTTTCAACTCAGTCTTCAAAGCTTTCAACCTTTTCACAACCTGGAACATCTTGACTCCATAAACATCCAGATCCCAAGCTTCCTTTACAATTTCCTGATATTTAGGGTGAGACACCCACTTATCTAGAAACTTAAAAGAATAATTTCCTCCAGCACTCACCTTCTCCAAATTAATCACCGCACGCAGGACAATGATCAAAATACAATTTAGGATGATAATAATGCACCATAGCATCAGGACAAACAGCCACCCACCTCTCATTAATCAAGGTTCTGTCAATCTTGGAATACACTATATTGTCCCCTTCTTGCTTGTTATTCCAAGTGTACTTGCTGCCAATACACTTCATATCTTGAAGCTCACAAAACTGCACACACTCTCTAAAACTAGCAATCTCATTATAAGAAATAGGTCTTCCCAACCTATCCTCATAATTCAAAGGAGCATTAAAATCCCCAGAAACAATCCAAGGATTCTTCATATTCCTCCCAATCTCCTTCACACAACCCCAAAGATGCTCTCTCTCAGCACCATCATTCATACCATACACCACTGTGAGAAAAAACTCACAAGAAATAGCCACATTCTTCACCTTTAAATGAATGAACTTAGCATGAATCTATAACACTTGAACTTGAAAAAAATCAGGAAGCCAAGCAACAAGAATTTTGCCCCCTTTCACTACAGAGAAATTAGTTGTAATTCCCCATCCTTGAAACATATTCTTATGTATCATAGGAAAATTATTATTTTTTATTTTTGTTTCCAGAACACAACACAAACCTACTTTCTGAGACAAAAGGAACTGTTTAACCTCCTTTTGTTTTGAGAGGCCATTAATACCCCTCACATTATCACATTCAAGCCCTAGAGTGGGGGCGCCACACTCATCATTCATATCACCTCCACCCTCATCCTCCACACCCAACAGTCTCTCAAAAGAATTTCTCACCTTAATAGCAGGACTAACACTCTTATTTCTAGTGCTAGACTTCTTTCTTTGAGTAATAAACCCTTGATTCTTATTAGTATGTTCATTAACTCCAGCAACAGGACCTAGATCAGCAACCTTCTCAGTAGGCTTATGACTTTGCACAACTTTAGGTCTCCATACCATCTTAGTCAGCTTACATTCATTAGCCACATCCCCCATTTGCAAACATGAACTACACTTCTTTGGTTTCCATTCAAAAACAACTTTCTGTTGAACCAAAGACCCATTCTCAGCTAAGAACTCAATCATATCCAAAAACTCACCATCTAGATCCACCTCAATCAAATATCTAGCAAACTTAATCCTCTCTTTCTTTTGAGTAGCATAATCTGGTTTGATTGGAGTCCCAACAAGACCCACAATCTTTTCCAAGCAATTCTTACCCCAAAATTTCAAAGGGAGTTCAAGTAATTGAATCTAAACAGGGAATGGTGAACTCATTACTATCAATCTCCATACCATCAACCCATTGTTTTAAGAAAACAGGGCAATAATCAAACATTAAGTAAGCAGAATTCAGAGCTTTTTTTCTTAGAGTCAAAATTCAAGAATCTAATTAGAAAACCCCCTTTCTTAATCGGAATCACCTTATCAATGTTCTTCGCACCCCAAATACGATGACAAAACCCGGTAAAAGAATTCAGAAATGGGTTTCCCCCAATTACAAAAGCCACAATACCCATATTCCAATATGCAATTTCTTTCGAAACATCATCAATTGATAGTTGTAGTAAGTTCTTAGAAGAAGAAGAAATAGGTACCTGAGATAAAGATACTCTGATTTGCACTTCTCCAATTCGCACTGTTTTATCAACCCTCTCATTCAAATGAATTGTATTCATCCATTCAAACAATCGAGACTTCATTCTTGACCCTTGAATCAATTCATGCATCGATTGTTCAGGTGAGAGAAGCAAATCATCAAGCTTATCCAAATCCCCAAAGTTGATCGAAGAATCACCATCGCCAGTTATGGGTCTATTCTTCGATTGAGCTTGCCGTGAAAATCCATCACTATTTTCACCATCATCCAATGACTGCTGCATGTTTCCCTCCCCTCCGATCGAATCCTTCTTCGCCTTCTTTCTCGACATGGCAGAGGAATATCGAGCTTAGAAAGAGAAAGTCTCAGCTTAGAGAGAGAAAGTCTTATGTGAGACACTTACATGAGTTATTTTAATAGGATACACTTCAATAGAAGGAGAAAAGATCACTAACGCAAATAAAACAGACGTTTGCATTGGACTGTCCTTAAAATCTAATATGAACCCATAAATAAATCCTTCCATCCTTGAAATCACAAATTAAATCCCCACTTGAAACCCGGGAGAAGATAATCTTGAGCAACGACCTTATTAATAACCTCAAGCACGAAGAAAAAGCTACTTGTACTAAACTTAGGGTATGTTCACTTTAACTTAATTTTAGTTCAGTTCAATTCATGTCATCTCCAAGCAGTTGAGTTCAGTTCAGTTCACTTCACTTCAATTCCTAATTTCCTTCTTTTATAAAATATTCAGTTCAGCTCTAATCAGTTCAGTTCAGCCCATTTCAGTTCATCTCAATTCAGTAAATGTGAACAGACTCTTAGTAACATAAGAAACTTTTTTCTTTGATAATTAATTATAATACTTTTTTTTAAGTAGCATAAGAACCTTATTAATTAGAATACTTAATTTTAGGAAAAATTGATTCTAATAATTCCACCTTTGGCCGATTCGTTGTTAATAATCCCACCTTTAGATTATTATTTAATAATCTCACCTTTATAGGGGGATCTTCTTCTATTGGTCCCTTGTGACCACACCATTTTTTTTTCTTATTTGAATGACACGTGTCACTAAATAATTGGTCAACAAGGAAAACCTTTAAAAAAATTCTGATAAAAAATTTCAAAAAATAGATTTTTTTTTTAAAAAAAAAAAACAGCCAACCCCCAACCTTCGGCAGCCCTCCTCCCCATCCCCACCGCTGGGGCGTCGGAACCCTTATTTTCACCCCCATGAAGCAAAAACCAGCCCTTAATATCAACGAATTAAGAAAAAAACGAGAGATAAAACCGTCAAGAGCAGAGTGGATGGCTTGGGTAAGAGTTTTGGCGGATAAAGGGGCTTTTTGATGATTTTTGGTGGTGAGAGGAGGTTTTCGATGTTTTTCCAGAGGGTGGTTATGGTAGTTTCGGGGTGGGATTTGGGTTAGGGGGTGATTTCGGGGGGTGCCTTTTGGTCGGCTGGGTGGCATCTGGTATTGGGGGCTTTGGCCGTTTTCAAGGGTTTAGGGTGGCTGTTGGTCGGTTTTTGGTGGGGCTAGGGTGAGGGTTAGGGTTTCACGGTGGGTGGGGTGGCTGCTGGGTTTTTTTTTTGTTTTAGTTTTTTTTTCAACCAATTACAGAATGACACGTGGCATATTAACTTATCAAAATTGGTTACCAACAGGTTAGGGACCTATAAAAGAAGAACCCCTATAAAGGTGGAATTATTAAATAATAGTCCAATGGTGGGATTATTAACAACAAACCGGCCCAATGTGGGATTATTAGAATAATTTTTCCAAATTTATCTAAAAATTTGAATGAAAAATCAATCATTAAATGGAAAATGTCATAATTAACTCTAATGAGCTAATGAAAGTTTGTCATTGAAAATACTTTGACGTATTTGAAAAAATAAAGGGTATTTTGTAAATTTTGAAAAACTCGAGGACATTTGTTGAATATTTAAAAAGTTTGAAGGCATTAGATGAGAAAACAATCATTTTTTTGGTGCATGATGTTAGTAAAAACAATCATTAATATAGGTCAAAGTAAATTATATAGGAAAAATTGCTGGCAATAATCTGAACTTTGCCTCGTCCGCCCATATTAATCCCAACTTTCGTTTATTATGTATCACTCCCAACTTTAGGGGGTATTAATTTTCATTGCACCCTACAAGTTAAGCAACCTGATGTAGCATGTTCATAGCTGATGTGGCATCTCCAACGGATCTTTTTTTTTTAATTCATGTTAGAAGGGTTGACCTCTGTCCTCTGTCTCTCCTCAACAAACAAACCCCTTTCTACATTCTTACTACCCCTTTCTATGTAATCAATTAAAAATCAAGGCTTTTCACCAATTTCGCTCAATGTCAAGTGGATCTTCTTCTTCAAGGGGTGCTGGGTTGATTTCGTCACGATTGAAGTGCAGATGTGGGGCTGTTGCAGTGGTGCAAAAGGTGAAAAGTGGTGATAACGCAGGGATGAAGTTCTTTGGGTGCCCTAATTGGCCCGTGAGTTCAATTTGTCAATGAAATTCAATTGTTGTGTGGAATTATATGAACTAGGGTTTTAAATTTCAATTAAATTGGGGGTTTTACTTTTGCAGGTTGGTGATTGTGGGTTTTTCCAGTGGGTTAATGTGTCCAATGGAGGTGATGTCGAATTGCGATTTAAGCTATTTGAGAAAGACACTTCAATTGTTGAGAAGGAGATGGAAGTTGAGTTCATGAAAGAGAAATTGAAGGTTGTGGAGAAGAAATTGGACATGAAGACAGAGGAATTGAATGATACAAAAATGGAGCTCTCCCACACTAGAATTGAACTAATGAAGGCTACTAGGAATGAAAAAAATTTGTCACCTGCACTGTTTGTGTCTTGGATTTTCTTTGCAATCTTTCTAGTTTATTTGAAAACTTAAAATTGATTTTGTACTGGTGATGGTGGTTTAGGTGGCTTAATTTAGGGATTATGATAGTTGTTGTTTATTAGCCACCTAACCAATCTAATGTATGATGTTCAAGTGATGAATAAATAAACATTGTTGTGAATATCATTCGCATTTCATAATTGATAAGTAGTTAGCTAGTGCAAAATATTACAAAGTTATAGTCATTGTTTGCAAAATACAGTACACATAAACATTGTTTGCAAATTATGAGACAACACAACAATGTCACCCCAAAGATTGATTAAAACAGAGTTTTATAACTATGCCTAAGTGAGACATCCACCCACTACTGAGTAGGCTGATGCAGGGTTGAGGTCTGGCCTGACTGACTCATTTGGAACCAAGCCATAGCTGATCTGTGCCCTGGCCTTGCAGCTTCACCAGTTTGCCCTGACCTTGTTGTTGTTAATCTCAGCTGCCTTATTGTCTGCAAACAGGACAAACCATAAAAACATAAGAACATGGGCTTTAGTGTTAGGTTTTGAGAAAAAAAAAAAAAAGAAGAAGAAAAGTTGCAATGTCATAAACTTACTGAAGTTATTGCTGACCCATCAGGTGCAACAACAGGAACCTGGTTCCTGCCTCTACCTCTTCCCCTTCCCCTTACATCACTGTGGTACCTGGTTTTTAGTGGACAGAAATTAGTCTATAAAAGGTTCCACTTAAGTGTCTGATAAGACTTATAAACAAAAATTAGAGTCGCCACCTTATTTTTATCCGAATAAGGACGGATTTTAGAACAGTTAATTTTAAGAAATTAAAACTTAATAAAAATCAACTGCTAACTCCATAATAGGAAATAAAGCACAGGGTTCGAGGTTTAGGTTAAGAGAATCGAACGTCTGGAACTCGTCTTCTCTTCCGTTCTATGGAACGGGCTCTTACTATTGCGTTGTCAAAAATCAAGTTTTAAGACATATTAACCACATAAAAAAATAAATTAATACAAGGTAGGTTTGAGCACCAAAGTTGCACTACGTACCGATCATAGTGAGATTTTGAATTCACTCACGGATCAAAACCTTCGTAGTTCGGACAGATGCCATGTTTTAAATAACCAATTCCATTGGGTTTTTAACTTGGGTTGTTGACATAAATGTCATTTTCGTAAGTGGGATTTTAGTGACCTTTGACGGATTCACTCATAAAAGTAAAATGAACCACCTTGGTTGAGGAAAATCACCCCGATTAGTGATCACCAAAAATGTCTTTTAAACAAGACAATTCAACAAATGCATCCCGATTGACGACTTTTAAGTGGGTCAAGGTATTTTTTGGAGCGAAACTGTAAGGGTTCACTATATAATCTCACTTTGGGTTTAAATTCACTCAAGGTTAATTTTTGTAAGGTTTTAAGGGTTATGTGTTTAGGCTTAACGGAATTGACCAAATAAAACACGACACCTGTCTAAGCCTTACTTCCAAATAAAAGGGAACAATAAACTATTTAATCATATCCGATTGTCAATTAATCCATTGGGTAATTATGATGGGATATAAGTTTATTTCTATTTGTGGAGATGGATAATTGTTACAACCTTATACAACTAAATAATTAATCTTAACCTCATGTTTGGAAATGAGACCATAACCTCATATTAACTATTATTACTTATTAAAAACAAACAATCAAAGTTATGATTCATTCTTGTTCACAAAAGGGTTTGAAATAAGAAGGTTCACAAAATTATAAAAGAAAAATAAAATTTGTTAAAACTTTTATTTCTAAAGTCTTAAAGGAAAATTAAAGTCCTTAAGACATCATTTATTTCAAAAGGTATCTTAAAAACTAAGATTACAGATTTTAAAACAACAACATTTAGAATTAAAGACTCTTATTTCTGAAATCATCTTTAAAATAAGATTAAAGTTTCTTAAAATAACACTTAGAATTAAGGCTTGTCAAAACTCTTATTTCTAAAATCATTTTTAAAATAAGATTAAAGACATTTTCATTAAAACTTCATAAGTTAAGAAGTATATATATAATATAGTGTAATGTAGGTTTCATACCACCATTAATAAAAATTTTAAAAAGCAATTAAGAGAAAAACGTGCATATTTCATCTTTTTGATAGTTTGAACTAAAAAAATCATTAAAAATCATAGAAAAATCGAAAAAATTATTGTGAGATATGGTTGGAAAGCTCTTGAAAAGTTCTATTACTTGAGCTAAGGAACTGGAACTGATTCTGGTCGTAAAGGTTCTTTCATAGGCCATCTTTGGAACGTGGTAAGTAGTTCTTTACTCTTGAACAACCTTTGCTTAAACTCTTAATTCCTTAGGTCTTTAAGTTCACATTAAGAAATACATCATTCTTTTAAAAAAAAAAAAATATTAGGTAGTCACGTGAATGCATTAACCTTTCATATTTAAAATGCATTATAAAGAGATACAATGCAAAATGCAATCAACCCCCCCACTTTGTAATCTATCACCTCACCAATAGGCTTGGCTTTCTAATGTGGAGTAATGAAATATTTAGGGCTAATTTAGCACCTAATATCGTCATTACCCCTATTGGTAACACCACATGAAAACAAACACATTAGTTAGCTTAATAATAATAATTAAGGAAATTAAGAAAGGAATAAAGATAATACCTTGAACTAAATGTAGCAATATTTTTGGATAACCCTTCTTACTTATCAAGAATGAAAAGATGATTACTCCTTAGTTAAAGTGTAATAAAGAGACTAAGTGATTTTTTTTGGAATTTTGAGATATTAAAAGAAATTAATGCAAAATAAAGCTACATAACTTTTTTTTTTTTTTTTTAATTATAGAAAATAATCTTGAAAAATAAAACTAAATCTTAAGAGAGAAAAAAAAATTTTAGTTTTTTTTTTTTTTAATATAGACTAGGATACTTGAGCAATTAAACTAATATTTTTAACAAATATAATAATAACAACAATACTTGAACTTGAAATATTTTTTTGTGTTTTTTTTATAGAAATTAAAGATAATAACAATACTTAAATAAAAAAAATAGAAATAGCAACTTAATTATAAGATGCTTTTAATAAGCTAATAACTTAAAAATAAAGCTAAATTAGAGAGATTTTGACTAAAACAAAGATTAGAAGAGAAATTTTTAGAGAGAGTTTTTAGAGAGAGAAGTTGTAAGAATTTTTTGATGTGTTTTTAACTTGAAAATTAGGGGGGTATTTATAGGAAAATAAAGGGGTTAATTTGTAAATAGAAAAGTAAATAAATTAAAATTCAAGGATTATTTTGGTAAATATCAAGATTTTGGTAATAATGAGAATCTTGATATTAAATTCTTTCGTTTTATATGTAACAAACTACTTAATCTGTTTTACAACACTTAAACTGATAAAATAAAGAAAATCGTAATAAAATCAACTCTAATATTCATATAATAAAAAGGTTCTAAAATGCCATGGTATTACAAAAATAAAATATATGACCAAGTCATGTCACAACTCAAAATAATACTCACATGGTATACAATAACAGAGTACCTAAATTTATTTAGTGACTATTATACTCACCAAGGTACTAAAACAACACTTATAAATTAAACATCAGCTCTGAGATGTCAGCTCTGAAAGTTACACAAAGACATCAGGTTACCATACTAATAGGGTTGGACAAAATATTTCAGAGTTTATAAAAAATTAAAAAAGAAGAATAACCCCTGCCCTTATTAGATAGTACATATAAATTTACCCAGGAACATCTAATCATATGACAAAATCGTATACATACGAGCATTACAAACAACGACCCCTACTAAAAGTATAAAATAAAGTAATCCATATAAGTCATAAAATTGACGTGGTCAAAGTGAAAATACACCATATAAAATCATACAATATTAATTCATACGACATAAATTTAAGGTGGTCAAGAGTAAAATATATTCCCTTGACCAAATGACCTAAAAAAAAAGATAAACTCTTATCTTGCTTTACTCTATTAAAACACAAATTTATATCTATCATAGTCGTAAAAAACAAAGGCAAAAGATACAAAACTAGATCAAAACAACAGAAAAACAAATAAAACGGAAGACCAAATTCACGTCGGCAAAGCAAATTAACGTAACGGAAATTACTATTTGGAATAGTGTCAAATAGTGTTTGAATAGTGTCAAATAGTGTTTTGAATAGTGAAATGCAATACATGACATGTCTGAAATCTAGCTGTCCCAACTAGCGTAAGATAAATATTGATGCAATTGGTCCAAATTGAAATTTATTGGATACAATATTAACCGCGGGGGATAAAGAAAAAGGTGACATTATTTTACTATGGACAATTGCTTATCAAAACTGACAAAAGAATACACAAACTATACTGAGTAAACAAACCAAAAAAAGAAAAAAGAATAATAAAAAAAAAAACGTGAATGTCAGAATTCATTTTTGTTTTCATTGAAATGAAAGTTAGAGCCCATAAGTTACAGGAATTCTCAAAAAAAGCAAAATATCATTGAAATGATATGAAGCACGATCCTATTTTTTAGGAACAAACACTATTCATCGATACGTGCAATTATACATTCACACCCATATACGTATCCCTCTTTTATTCTCATCCATACAATACTCAATTATCCTTAGATAAATATCAATGGGTTTGGTCCGAACTTATATTTATCGGATCAAGTATTAACTGCGGGACAAAAAGACAAAGATATTATAACAAGCGTACATGAAAGGGGGCCCCTTTAGCACTATAACATGTAGTACTCATTTAGGTGTGGAAATGTTTGTCATTTCCCTATATTGGTTGGACATGAGTCTTTAGAGTAGTAGACTTTATAGCTTAGGTAAACTGGTCATATAATAGGGTAGTGCACAAATAAAAAAAATAAATAAAAAAAAAACTAGATAAAAAAAAATAAAAAAAAAAAAATTCTAACTGTCTAAGTGAACATATTAATATACTAACTATACTTTAAACAATGCTTGCTTATAAGGAAAATGACACACTCCCCTGGCGAGACAAAGAAAAAAAAATATTTATTTTATACTATACGATTATTATACATACACGTATAAAAAAAATACGGTCTAAAATACGTACTTTTTACTATAAAAAGAAATTACCCTTATCCAAAATCTCCACTCACCACTTAATTCTTATCTTCTTCCATCTTCCTTCTTACCCGAAAAAATCAAACAAAAACCACCATTAAACTCAAACACCATGTTTCAAGAAAACCAGGAAGATCAGCCTATCTTCACCTTTGAGGAAGACATGAGGATGATAAGGGTGTACTTCATGTACATTGTGGGGCTAGTGGTCCTCCTAATGGTTGTATTAATTTACTTGTTAATCCATAAGTAAAAAGCCGAAAATTACTTCGGTGGAGCAGGGTAGAAATGCATGTAGTGTTAGTTGTACTTCAATATTTTGTAATTTAGTAGTTAAGAAGTACAAATTATAACATGTATTTTGGGAATTATGAATAAAAATCATTATTATTACTCGTTTTCTTTGTTTTAAATAATAAAACGAGCGTCATTAAGTTTATAAAAATAATTAGCAAAATAATAATAATTATTTGCAAAGAAAACGATAACTATAAATAAAGATAATTAATAATGATAATTACAAAGGTAAGATCAAAATTTGGTGTCTACAATAACTAGCTCCCCTTGCTGCACCAGCTCCCCTTGCAGCACCAGCACCCCTTGCTGCACCAACAACCCAAGCTACAGTAGCACCCCTTGCTGCACCAATAACCCCAGCTGCACCAGAACCCCTTGCAGAACCAGATCTACTTGCATCACCACTTCCCCTACCAAAGCTAGAGCCTGGCCTTCCACCTCTTAAACCCCTTCCCAAGTGAATCATCCTACCACCTCTACCTAGCTGAGTAGGTTGTACTGTCATTGAGTGGTGGGCAGTAGATGGTGCAGCCTGAGAAGTTGTTGTAGCTTCTGCAACTATAGTCTCCTTCCTTGGCCTCCCTCTAGGTTTCTTAGCAGCTGGAGGAGGGGCTTGCCTAATGTCTTTCTCAGGACAATTTCTTTTGTTATGTCCCTTTGTGTGGCATAAAGAGCAGGTCATCTCAACCCCATTCCTGGTAATGGTTCCTGCCTTTTTGGGATTTTCAAAAGGATCCTTGATCTTGTTCTTCCTAGGTCTCCCAGGTCCAATTTTAATTGGAGGTGGGTCAACTGGCAAGGAGACCTTAGGCCAATGCCTTTCCCCTTCACATGGTGGAATAGATCCTAAACCATACAAACACACAATAAATACAAAATAAAAGACCAAGTTATAAAGTAAATAGTTTTCAGGTAGTTAGTTTTATACTTGCATAAGCTTTGAGGTAGGTTGCCTTGTGGTAGCATTGATCAACATACTGCTCAGCTTCTTGTCTTATGTAATAAATATAAGCCACTACATGGCAACATGGAATACCAAGCATGTCCCATTTCTTGCAGGTGCAGCTCCTTGTTTCCAAATTCACCACTAGCTGGTCCAAGTAATAAGTGACATTGAATAGGGTTTCAGATGATGGCATAACCTCACATTTAGCTGCCTTTTGCTTCTCAATTTCCAACTTTTCTTGAATCCTTGGACAAAGCATGGTTGTGGCTTTCATCATTGCCTGTCTCTTCAGCACAACCCTCTGCATCAAAGCTGTTCTGATATCCTCTAGACAGTACCGCAAATGCTTTGTTCTGGCTTGTATGATGTAGCCATTGAATGTCTCATCAATGTTACTTGTAATGGCATCTGTCTTGATGTCAGGTTTAAGGAAATCCCTGAAAAATAGCTTGGGGTTGTGGGCTTTGAAAGCATTCATAGCATCCACATTCACCTTTCCTAGCTTTTCAAGGTTCTCCTCATAATCAGCCATGCTGTAAGCTTTAGCAGTCCTCTAAAAAAGCAACTTCAATTCATCTCCCCTGTATGTCTTGTGCCAGTGTGCAAACATGTGTCTTGCACAGTGCCTGTGCTCTGCATTTGGCAACACAGTTGACACTCCATGCAAGATACTCTGTCCATGAGGCCAAGTTAAACATGTAAACTTCATTTTCAAACAAATGCAACTAAGCAAAACAGCATGAGAGTGAGTGCGTTCAAACCTGATGTTCATCTGAAATGATTGACATGCCTTCCCCTTCCTTCAGATCTAGTGTGGATTGAATTTTCTTGAAGAACCACTCCCAGGAGTCATTGTCCTCACCTTCAACAATGTCCCAACATACTGGGAACATCTGATCATTGTTGTCCCTTCCCACAGCTGACATAAGTTGACCCCCCCAAAAAAGTCTTAAGGAAGCAAGCATCTACTGCAAGCACCTTCCTACAACCCTCCTGCCACCCCACTTTTAACCCTTCAAAGCATATGAACATCCTCTTAAAAGTAGGAGGCTCCTTTTCACAATCAGTTACCAACTCCAACCTAGTACCAGGGCTGCTTCTCTCCAATGCAGCCATGTAACCACCTAGCTTGTTGTAATGGTCATGCATAGAACCATGTAACATCCTATGAGCCTGGTACTTAATCTTGTATGCAAAGTCCCTACTCACCAACATCTTGAAAGCTTTTCTAACACACTCTTGAATTTCCTTTGCAGGCCAATGAGGCCTTGTCTTGAATACCTCAAGGAATTGTCCAGCTACCCAATTTGACTTAAGCTGCCTATTCCTCTTCATATTCCTCTGGCACCAATGTTCACCTTTCATAGTCTTCACCACTATACAAGCTCTCCTACTGTCCCATGAAGCATATACATAAAATGGGCAACCTTCAACACAACACACACCTAATCTTTGTTGCCTTCCACTGTCAATGACTTTGAAATACACATCCCTGCCCTGCAAGATCCCATACTTAGCTACTGCACTCCTAAACTCAGCTCTGTTTGCAAATCTCTGCCCTACACCCCAATGAAAAGTCCCAAAATTAGTGTGTGCAAGTGACACTAATTTGCTGGACTGTCTTTTCCTCCTTGGTTCCAGCTCCTCTTCACCATTGTCAGGTGGAGTATGCACCTCCTCATCACTATGCTCATAGTTACTCTGTGGACCAGAACCCTCACCTACCTCAGTTCCTGTCCCCTCACCAACTTCTACCCTTTCTTCTCCCTCCTTGTTTAAATTCAAACACTAAACTGCCTCATTTTGGCTTTTCCTAGCATTGTCAAGTAACTTAGCTATGGTATCTTTAACCCATTGTCTAGCTAAAGTGTACTCCTCATCCTCAGTCTTTGATTCAAACTGCAACTATTCATCCAATATTTCCTCCCTTTCTTCAACCTCTAAATCATCCAACCCTTGTACCTCTTCACCTCTTTCAGGTTCTTGTTCAAGACCCTCACCATCATCCAGTTCCTCCCCTGCTCTACTCTCACAAGCATCAAGACCCTCACCAGCATCACTATCAACATCTGAATACACTTCACCAAAAAAAGTGGCTACCCCTTTTCCTTTCTCTAAAGTTGTCCCTTTCCCTTTGCTTGAACCTGACCTTTTAATTTCCCTTTGTCCAAATCTAATTCTGGTTCTGGGGGCTGGTATGGTGGATCATCTCTGTAACTCTCAGAACTATCAGTTGGGATTAGCTCATTTATAGGAATAGGGCTATCAGGTCTTGAATCTTCCCACTCATAAGTGTTCACAAGCTCAGAGTTAGTTTGTGAAGCTGAAAGAAGGGGAGAGGCTGTTGATTTAGGGTTAATGACATATTTAACTTTGATACTACTATGGGTGGCTAAAGTACTGGTGGGTGGAATGGCAACAAAAGGGGTGGGAGCATCTACTTTGGCATTTAATGAGTTGTCAAGGGTATTTTGGTAAGGTTCAGAAATAGTCAAGGGAGGCTGACTTTTGTTCCCTGGACTTGTTCTCACTGGTGGTCCCCTCTTTACAGAAATGTTTTTTGGGTGTCACAGTTTTGGGTTTTTTTTTTATGAGGTAGGATACTTTTCTTTTGGGAAGAGGACTGGGTCATTATCACCATGCACAACATACACCTTAACAGCCCTATTATTAATTGAAACATCTATCAACTCCCTCATACTGTCATCATCATCAACTCTCCTCAGCCCACCTTTCAAACTCAGTCCTGGAACTAAGTACACAAACCCCTGTACTCTATCCTTATACTTTCCACACTTCATAACCAACTCTAACAGATAAAAACCACACAAATGATCAGGGTCTACATTAAAGGTTCTACTTTTACCATTCATATAAACCAATTCACCATTGTCAAGATTCTGAAACACTCCTCCATGCCACATTTTCAAGGTAAATTTAGTTGGAGCCATACCTAAATTAACAACAACTACATTACAATCAAGACTACACTAAATCAAAGCATGTACAGTTCGAAGTTAAACAATCAAAACAACAGCAAAACACAAAGTAATTACGATCCACAACAATTTGAACCCATAATTAACAAATACATATTATATTCATACTTAAATTCATCAATTCCCAATTTAATTCATTAGGGTTTGAGATAAAGTTGCATAATTTATGCGCAATTTCAGTGTAATTGAATCGAAATTTAGGGTTAAAAAACTTACCACCAATGGAAGTTCGTCACTTTCCCAAGAACGCGTGGTGATTCTTCTTGTCATAAATCGAAGATCGTGACGTTATGGTGTAGTACAATTCTGGTTGAAGCTTCAATAATGGCGTTAATTTGAGAAATTTTTTTTTTTGGATGCTCTGTTGTAGTAAATGAAGAAGTAATTGAAAGGGAGGGAGTTGCAGAGAGAGTAAAGAGAGTAGTTGGGAGGGAAACCTGACGTGGCAGTAATAAGGGAGGGAAACTTCTCAACTCCCTAAAGGTAACCTCCTAAATCGGTTTCAGGTAAAATGGGTGCAATGAAAATTGATACCCCCTAAAGTTGGGAGTGATACATAATAAACGAAAGTTGGGATTAATATGGGTGGACGAGGCAAATTTCAGATTATTGCCAGCAATTTTTCCAATTATATATATATATAGTGCAGAAAGTCAAAATGAGTACACTTTACCCCATTTGTGTTTTCTTAAATGCATGTACTTGGACTTGTACAGTTGCAATAACTTTGATCATCAGAATATTTAATTTGATATTGTTACAAAAATCGTAAAAAAAAATTATTATTAAAGTATACATTGTGACTAAGGGCATATCACAAGCCTAAACTGGTTGAAGCTGAACTGAACTGAATTAAAATTAAACTAAAATAAACTATTAGAGCTGAACTAAACTAAACTGGTTGAAGCTGAACTGAACTGAATTAAAATTAAACTGAAGTGAACAAGCCTAAACCTGGATAACATTTATTTATGATACATATTAGTAATAAAAACTAAGTTAAAGCTTATATATGAATAATATAAAATCCCAAGTAAGGTATTCAAAAGAACGGAAGGGAGTATGAATCAAATACTCCATCCATTTTTACACTAGCTTCCGTGTAGAGTTTTTGGAAAAATAAACAATGACATGCTTAAAGAAAAAAAAAAAGGATGTTTAATGAAAGTGTGTCCATGGATTTAAAAAGATGGAGAGAGTACTTATACTAACTACTCTACTAACTACTCTTTAATCTTCATATACTCCTACTAAATAAATCATCAACATTTGTCAATTTTTAATAATAACCCTTGTTAAAGAATGTTTGAAACGAATTGATCTTTAATTCTTTTGCACAATTTTTCTACGTAGTATTAACTTTGACCGTATATTTATATTATACTGATATAAAAAACCAAAATAACTTGTTAAATTAATTATAATTTATATGGCGTATTTCATAATATGAACTTTATTATTTTTTTTTTCACGTATATTTTCATATACTAATTATTGGTTAAATATACTAGTAGCATAAGAATATAAGAACAAGGATAAAAAATTTCCACTCTCAAACTCCAAATTTTCCTTTGGCAAATATTTCATAACAATTTCGCAGTTCGAGAACCTTTTCACAAAAGAAACATTATCTCGTTCAACATTTTCCCTTGAAACAATTGATCATCTTTTTCTCAATTACACTATAACCAAAGACGTTTGGAATCTCCCCTTATCAAAAAGTGGCTAGATTGCTCAACTTTGTTTCTAAAATTAACCGAAATATTAGTGTACTTAAGAAAACACCCAAACACTTTAAGGAAATTTATCTTCCTTATTTGGATTTTTTTTAAAGGTAAGGAGAAGGGACTTATCGGCCCGAAACCAATCACGGGTCAACCCAGTTTGGGTTAGCGGGGTAGGTCCTTTGGGAGTAGGGAGGAAGGTAAGAGAATCCCCACTCTCAAATTGCCTTTAGTACAACCTTTTGGTTGTGAGATAAAAAAACTTACCACTAGACCAAAATTTGCTTGGTAATTTTTTAAGGTAAGGAGAAGGCTCCTCCTAGGTTAGCGGGCCGAGTTAGGCCCTCTAGAGTATTCATTTGAAGTATTTGGAAAGAGAAATGATATTATCTACCATGATGAAACTGACAAGTTTAGGATTTACCACCGAGCGCGGTTTGTGTTCAGCGAATGGCACCAAAGAAGTCGCTTAAATACCCTTTTCTCTATGGGATCTCCCATTTTGAGATCGTCCCATAATCTTTATTCTCATACTCAATCCCTATCATGCATTCTTATATCATGAAAGACGCCTCCCAACAACGTCTTTGTACTCATTTTTTATATTTCGTTTCGTAACAACTTAACAGCACAAGGAATCATCATCTGAGCACTCTTTAAGGCACCTATGTTTAACCTTAGTGACGCCAAACTATTGATAGCGGAAGCTACTACTCTTCATAAAAGAGTCCAACTAGCTATTCAATGTGCCATTTAGAACATTATAATTGAAAGTGATAACCTATAAGTCGTTAACTCAATAAAAGACATTTTGGGTAGTTACTTGGCAGATTGAGTATGTAATCTGTTGAGGGTAAAAATACCTCGTATATGTGGACCAATCCCATAGTGACACGTGACCCAGTTATAGGGTGACACGTGTCACCACGGGAAGATGCCACGCAATTCAGAGCCCTTAAGGCCTCAGGCCAGTCTCGTCGCGACACGTGGCCCAGTCAGAGGATGACACGTGTCGTCATGAGAAGATGCCACGTGTTAAGGGCATGTGTTCCCTCAATAATCAGCACACCAGAAAGACCTAACAACGTCAAGGCCCAAATCCCGAGAGATGTCAATGAAAGCCGCAAAACGGCGCCCCCAGAGTAGCACGTGGCATTCACTGATTGCGCAGCCAATCACGCCACGTAAATCTAGGGTACAAACCCTAGAAAGGGGCACGAGTCCCACCCCTATAAATACCCCAATCATTTATGAAGGGGGGGGGGATTAAGACATTTACAAACAACAGAGCATTAAATAGCTCCACCTTCTCTCTACTTTCTCTCTCTAGCCTTTTCCGTTCTGATCACTGACTTGATCGTCGGAGGCGAATATTCCGTTGATCGGAATATTCGTTGTTTTGCAGGTTGGACCGTCTCGTTGCCTGAAGAGCGTGACCGATATCCCAGGAATTCCAAAAATCACCCGAAACATTTGGCGTCGTTTGTGGGGATACTCGTACGTTATGGCGATAGACGGTCAGACACCTAATCTTGGCGAGGATGGACATGTAGAGGATTTAATCCCTACGATCCGTACTAGCGATCCTCTGATAGCCACATTTGAAGAAGCTGATGACCCCCCTGTTACCGCAGCCTCTCTTAAGGTCGCGCTTAACAAACTCAGAAAAGAAATTGAAAACAATGGAGCCTCTGATCTACCTCTAGGCAGCCGCCCAGGAGAGAGGAACAGAGGGCTCCAAAGAAGACACACATCAAAGTAGTCCATGCAACGGACGCTGGAAACACTCCCTTTTGAAGGCCGACTGGAAGGTCCCCGAGAGTACCGCGGACTAATTTCTCTGACTTGCTGGCGAAAACGCAGTCGGCTAGGGGGAGGGGTAGGCAGCCTCGAAGAGAGGAGCCCGAGCCGTTCAGACGATGGAAGGACGCAAGAGATTACCTTCGGCATAAGCAGCGGGAGCGCGCCGCCTACTCGGACACGGCCTCAACCCCAACTATGCCGGATGATTTTTCACATCATTCTCTTTCCCAACATACCAACACGGCCATCTCCAGTGGAAGTCAGGCAGTCCGCACCCCAACTCCTGTTCCAGTCTTCCATGCTCCAACTCCTATTCCAGCCCAATCACTGCAATATCAACCTCCTCAGGGGTTCAATGGCTTGATGCAGCCGAACCCCCAAGCATACGGACAATATGGGCCATATGGGAAGGTGTAAAGACAGGCTCCCTACCTGGCTGTACCGTCCGTGCAACCACAGCCCATCGATTGACAGATGCGCCTACTTACTCTGGGAGATAAGCTGCCCCCGTTTTCGCAAGATATTTTAAATGCCTCTCAGCCGCCAAAGGTGAAGAGTGTACTTGTGGGAGCCTATGATGGCACGGGCAACCCAGAAGAACACATCACCTCGTACAGGAACCTGATGTACTTGCAAAGCGTAGACGACGCTACTTGGTGCAAATGTTTCCCGACCACTCTGAAAGGGGTGGCGCAGGATTGGTTCAACAGTTTGTCGGCCGGGTGTATCAATTGTTTCACTACTCTTAGTTTGCTGTTTGTGGGAAATTTTTCATACAACATACCACCTCGAAAGACTAGCCTTAACTTGGCGACAATCGTCCAAGGAAAGAATGAGGGCCTACGCTCGTACGTCTAACGATTTAACCAAGAAAAAGCCCAAATTCATAATCTGCCGGACAAAATGGCTTACTCTGAATTTCTCCGGGGATTAAGGCACAATGGTTTTAAATTTGACCTGGTAAGGAAAAAGATTCGGACATACGCAGGTGTTTTGCGGGAGGCCGAAGCTTATATTGAGGCAGCGGACTTTTGTTCGCTCACGAAATCAGAAGCGCTGGCCAAGGGGGCTGAGAAAAAACCTTCTCAGCAAGACTCGGCCGGCCAAAAGAAAGAAGGAAAAAAGAGAAAGGAAGTCTGGGTGGCTGATGCCCAGCCACAGAAGTCCAAGAAGGTCAAGGCGTACGAGCCTCAGTTTGAATTCAACAAGGATTGTTATTCTATCTTGATGAAAATCAAGGATAAGTTTGAGTTTAAGAAGCCACAGCCGCTGAGAGGCTCGGCTCAGTATAGGAACAAGAACAAGTATTGTCATTACCACAAGGACGTGGGACATGACACAAACGATTGTATCAACTTGAAGAGACTGCTGGACAAGTTAGCCGAGAAGGGCATGCTGAATTCGTATGTGATGAATTCCAAATTCACTTACACACGGACAAACAACACGTCCGAGCAAAGACAGAAGAATGATAAGAACAAAGATAAGGAAGATGATGGCAACAACACTGATTCAGGCTTTGTGGCCGTGATATCAGGAGGATTTGCCTCAGGCGGTCCCACTATGAAAGGGATCAAGCAGGACGCCCGGAACCTGGGAAAGGTGATGCAGATGGACTCAGTGAAGGCTGAACCCTTCCCCGAAGTAATCATCAGTGAGGCCGATCGGGGGGAGGTCAAAGACTTGCACAATGATCCCATGGTATTCATTATGAAGATAGCCAATTTGAAGGTCGGACGAATATTGATAGACACGGGTAGCGCGGCTGATATCATCAGCCTGGCCGCCTTGAAAAATCTAAGCTTCCCAGAGGATGCTCTCCAGGACATCACTCACCCGTTGGTCGGATTTGGGGGGAATGTCATCCACCCGGTAGGCCGGATAGACTTACTTGTCCGATTTGGGCAAAAAGGGGAAGGAAGGGATATGGTTGTCCGCTTCTTGGTTGTGAAAGAACTGACTGGATATAATGTCATACTCGGCCGTCCTACACTGAATGCAGCAAAAGCTGTCATTGTGCCTCACCTAATGCTGCTAAAGTTTGAGAGGACGGACGGGAAAATAGGTACAATCTAAGGAAGTTAGAAGATGGCAAAGGAATGTAATCAGTTGGCGGTTAAGCCCACAGCGCGGACCAAAATCGTCCGAGCCAAAAGAAGAAGAAACCTCACTCTCAACACACCAGGTCGGCCAGAAGCGTAAGGCGGCCAAGATAGAGCAAGCATAGCAGCTAATGACTGTCGGTCGGCCAAAAGAGAGTTACGACCTCAGCCGGCCGGCAGCCACCAAGATATAGTGCTTGACCCCGATCAACCAGGTCGGACGGTTAGTGTGGGCACTATAGCTTTGGGTGTGCTTGGGGATGAGTTAATTCAATTATTGAGAGAGTTCAAAGATGTATTTGCATTTGATGTTGGCGAGATGCCAGGTATAAGCCCTAACCTGGCCGTGCATAAGTTGGCCGTAAACCCGACCATTAAACCTGTCCGCCAGAAGAAAAGGAATCATGGAGAAGAGAGGAATCAGGCGGCAGCAGCAGAAGTCAAAAAGCTTCTGGACACCGGTTTCATTCGGCAGTGTTATTACCCAGAATGGGTGGCCAATGTGGTCCTTGCGAAGAAGCCGAATGGAACTTGGAGAATGTGCGTGGATTACACTGATCTGAAAAAGGCATGCCCGAAGAATAGCTTTCCCTTGCCCAAAATCGACCGCCTAGTTGATTCGACGGCCGGGCATGCCCTGATGAGTTTTATGGACGCATACTCCGGATTCCATCAAATTCCATTATGGGAAGAAGATCAAGAGAAAACAACGTTCGTAACTGAGCAGGGGTTGTATTGTTACAAAGTTATGCCATTCGGCCTTAAGAATGCCCCAACTACCTTTCAACGACTTGTTAATACAGTCTTCAGAGATCAGCTCGGTCGGAATATGGAGGCGTACATTGATGACATGATTGTCAAGTCAAGAGAACCGGCCGACCATTTGGAGGACCTACGAGAAACTTTCACCAAACTCAGGCGGCATAGGATGATGTTAAACCCAAAGAAATGTGTCTTTGGTGTTGAGTCCGGTAAATTTCTCGGATTTTAATTGATCAGCGTGGAATTGAGGCAAACCCTGAAAAAATCCAAGCCGTCATGGATATGAAGTCACCAAGGACAATCAAAGAAGTCCAAAGATTGACCGGCTGTTTAGCAGCACTTGGTAGATTTCTGTCAAGATCAGGGGATAAGTGCCGCTATTTCTTTCAAACCATAAAAAATAAAGCCATGTTTGAGTGGACAGAGGAGGCTGAGGAAGCATTCGTACAGCTAAAAGGCCATCTACATACATTGCCTCGGCTTGTCAGTCCACTTAAGAGCGAGAAGCTATTTATTTATCTTGCCATCTCATAACACTCCTTAAGTGTCGTCCTACTTGCTGAACGGGACGGCCACCAGATTCCTGTCTACTTTATTAGCCACGTACTCCATAACGCCGAGCTAAGGTATCCCCCTATTGAAAAATTTGGCTTGTCATTATACATGGCATCGAAAAAGCTACGGCCATACTTCTTGGCACATTCAATTGTGGTCTACACAGACCAACCTCTGAAGAAGCCATTTACAACTCTAGAGGCAAGCGGTCGTATGCTTAAATGGGCCTTGGAAATGCGAGGCTTTGACGATGCGTTTGAGCCAAGAAAAGCAATTAAGGGGCAAGCCTTTGCTAATTTTTTAGCTGAAATGACTCGGCCGGATCTTCAGACGGCCGGAGATCAGATCTGGAAAGTGTTCGTGGATGGTAGTGCAACAGCTACTGGTTGTGGTGCAGGTGTTATATGTCAGTCTCCTGAGGGAGATAAGTTTGAGTATGCTCTGAGATTCCAGTTTCAAGCCTCTAATAATGAGGCCGAGTACGAAGCCCTCTTGGCCGGCCTTAGAATGTGTAAGGCGGCAGGAGCGACAAAAATTGATGTATGCTCGAACCCCCTACTTGTAGTCGGCCAGGTGAATGGTGACTTCGAGGCAAGGGAGCCGGCTATGATAAAATACTTGAAGATTGTAAAAGAGGAGGCTAAGAGCCTAGATCATTTTACTCTACAGCAGGTTCCTCGTTCGTCCAATCATCAGGCGGATGCCCTCTCTAAGTTAGCATCCTCGACATCATGTGATACTCCCAGGTCGGTATTTTGGGAAGTAAAAGAAAAGAGGAGTATTGATGCTGAGCCAGTACATAACATTGATAGAAGCTCCACTTGGATGGACGGGATCATATCTTACCTAAAGGACGGATTACTCCCGGCCGATCCTAAAGAGAGCTGGCTGATGAAAAAGAGCGGCCTGGTTTGAAATTAAGCAAGGAGAGTTGTTTAAAAAGGCATTTGTGAAGCCGTACCTGAAATGTATCACTCCTGAGAGAGGGCATGATGTCTTGGACGATCTTCACCAGGGGCAGTGCGGCTCTCACATTGGAGGACGAGCTTTGGCTGAAAAGGCTGCCTGTCTGGGTTACTACTGGCCGAGCTTAAAGTCGGACGCCATGGAAATGGTAAAGAAGTGTGACAAGTGCCAGAGGTTTGCAACCTTGATCCACCGACCCGCCAATAGTCTTTCGGCCATCAGTAGTCCGCCCCCCTTTGCCAAATGGGGGATGGACATTTTATGACCGTACACACCAGCGTCCGGCCAAAGGCGGTATGTGTTTGTAGCGGTAGACTACTTCACAAAGTGGGTAGAGGCTGAGGCTGTCCGGGGCATCAAGTGGACGGATGTTTCAGCTTTCATATGGAAGAGTATCATTACACGCTTTGGCGTTCCTCAGTCTATGGTGTTCGACAATGGTCCCCAGTTCGAAACACCTCAACCCAAAGAGTGGTTGGAGGACCAAGGCATAGCTCATTGCTTTGCTTCAGTCGGCCGACCACAAGCCAATGGGCAGGTAGAGGCATACAACAAGTTGATCTCCAATGGAATTAAGCGCAAGCTTGAAAGGGCAGGCGGCCTATGGGCTGATGAGTTGGTCAATGTGCTATGGTCCATACGAACCACGGCCAAGAGTTCCACAGGAGAAACCCCATTCTTCCTGGTCTATGGTGCCGAGGTTGTCCTCCCAATTGAAATGTATGAGCCTACCCTTAGAGTGATGCTATATGATGAAGCGGCTAATTGGGAAGCCATGAAGACCGCCCTAGACTTCCTTCCTGAAGCTTGGGGCAACGCGGCGCTTAGACACGAAATCTATTGTCTACGGATGATAAGGGCATACAATCGCCGAGTGTCAAAGCGGCCGATAAAATTGGGAGATCTGGTCCTAAGGAAGATGGAGGCTGTGGGACGAGCAAATGAGGATATTATGTTTAAGTTTAAGTACTTAGCCAAAAGTTGTGTATACAGCTAGGTCTGTTGACCGAGCAATGTAAGCCGTACGGCCACAACAATGTAATTTTGACAAATTAATGAAAAGTCAAACATTGTTATATTATTTTCCATTTAATTTATGCTTATTTGCATGGTCATAACCTATACAGATACGCCGCGTAAAATTTGCGAGTAGGTTGCTTGCAACACAGCAACTCGGTCGCAGAACAAAAGTAAATTAAATAAAATAAAAACGGGCAACTCGACCCCGAGTCATATGTACACGTCCGCCCATAACTAAGGCGGACGAAAAAGGTAAGGTACCCTGTGAAACCTATTTAATGGGGCAAGGGCGTACCTAGGCATTCCAGCCCGACCAAACTTAAAAATTTTAAGTTGAGATCATACTTGAAATTTTCTGAGTGCGTTCGAGTGATAGTTTCAACGGACAAACTCACATAAAGTCAATTGAACAGTAAATAATGTGTTGATTCGGCGTACCACCTAGTCCAAGGGCAATCATTACTATGATTTGATTAACTTGTTAGAAGTCATACCACCTAAGGTATAAATTCTACCAAGTCAATCAAACCACCCAAAATATGGACTAGGCGAACGCCGAATAAAGGGGCATACCCCCCAATTGTACGAAGATACAAAAACGTGAAAAAGTACGCGTACGAAAATGAAAAAACATAAGTGTAAAATTTGAAGCAAAATCTGAAAAGCTGAATTTATAAAAAAACCGCTCAAAGGGCGGCAAAGTGCTTTACATAAAACCGCACAAAAAGGCGGCAGACACAAAACAAAAATAAAATAATTGACAAAGGCAGTTGAAGGCTGAAATCACGGGGCGGCTGGAGTAGAAGCTGGACTCTGGCCCGGGCCGAGCTCTTGAACGGCGGAAGGAGACGCGTCATCAGCAGGCGTCCCCTTGCTCTCAGCCTCACCGTCTTTGCTGGTCGCCACTTCTTCGATTTCCTCCTCTTCTGAGGTAGTTGGCGTGACGTCTAGCTCAGGTGAAGGCTGCCCGGCCTTCTTAGCCTCTTCTCTGAGGCAGACAAAGTTAAGACGCTTGGTGAAGCGTTCCTGATAAAAGGCCGCCTCTCCCTCGTCCACCATAAGCTCAAAAGCCTTAAAGAAGTGGCTCTTCAGCCTGTCCTCAGCATTCTGCTCAATGCGGACCACCTCATCCGCACTGGGGGCCCGAGGTGTTTGCAATTGGAGAGTTAAGTCCTCAACGGACTTCTTTAAACTTTCCACCTCGGCTCTCAGAGCGTCCGCCTCATCCAAGGCCTCCTTCAAGTGTTTTTGGGCCAAGGCCACACCACTTTGAAGCTTCTCGGAGGCCTCGAACCCTTCCCTCCAGCGCTGGCCGTCCAGCAGGGCCTGATCCCTCTCCTGTCTCATGGCATCTCTGACCACGGACTCATGCTGAAGGGCCTCGCCCAGCTTCACCAAATCTTCAGCCTGTCGTGCCGCCTTGTCGGACAGGGCGTTGATTTGGGTTTTGAAATACCGGCGCTGGACGACCGTTTCCCCAGTAACGGCATCCTGGGCCTTCCGAATCTGGGCCCAGGCATGCTTCAGCCGCTCATTCTCCCTATCCTTCCATTCCAGGAAGGCATTCAGCCGCAGGAAGAGCTGTGAACAGGGTAAGCGTGTAAAGCAAAGTAAGAGTGAAAAATTGACTAAGTGCATGTGAGGGTAAAAGTTACCTCAGAGCTATAATTGATCATGGGGCTGAGGAAGCCCTCATGTATCCCCCGCAGCTTATCTCGCTGCTCAGCAGGGACGGCCCGGGTCATGGCTTCCCGCATGGCCTTCCTGTCCGCCCCAGTAAGGGACTGGCCGGACACCTTCATGTGTATCTCCTCTGCAATATCTGTATGCGGACGCAAAGAGTTTAATGTAAGCTCAGTAAAAAAAGAAAGAAAAAACGAAATAGAAACTCCAAAGTTACTTGGACGGACCGTCAGAGAAGCTTGGAGGGGTAGGAAGGTTGAAAGTGAAGGGCGGGGGCGGCGCAGGCTCGTCACCCTCTTCTCCCGTCCGGCCAGGCTGGTCGCCGGCCGACTGAGTGGCCTCCAGCCAATCAGTTTCCTTGACTCTTTGAACGGGCGGAGTCAATTCAGGCCCGGTCGGTTTTGCCGGGGTCGACTTACCCCTATCGTCCGATTTCTCAGACCTAACATGACCCGGCGTGGCGGCCGGATCTATGAACTTGGAGGCCCCGCTATCGCTCAGCCGGGGTTGTTCTCCTTTGGACTGCTTAGAGGCAGTCCGCGGCGTCGTCTTGGCCGCAGAAGTGGAAGTGGTCTTGGACGCGACCGTCTTCCTTTGTTTGGACGCCTTACCGTCCTGGTCCGTCTTGGACGCAGGGGACGACTGCTTCCGTTTGGACCGAGGGGTTGGAGTGGCCAGCTGTAGAGGCAAAAGTTAGTAAAAAGAGAGCAAGATAATATAATTGATAGGCCGTGCCAAGATAGGAAGAAGATCTCTTCCGTAATACATACACGGACGACAAGAAGAAATCAAGATGGGTTTACTTACTCCTTTAGATTGCTCGTACAGCTTCTGGCGAGCCTTGTACCGAGCCAAGTAAATCTCGGTCATGTTGACCTCCCCTTTCTGCTCTGGGTCAAGCATCTTGTATGCCTCAGCTGAAAGAGAAAAGGAAAAAGTGTTAGAAAATTCTTCAAGTTCAAATAATCTGTGTATGTGTAAGAATATGTGTCCATGCGTCCACCTTGGGGCAGGTTCTTGTACAGGCCATAGGCGGACATAAATGTGGGATCCCGCAGCCAGCTGGATAAAGGGACCCAGTTACTTGGAACGCGCTCAGTTTTGCCGTTCCTTTTCACCCGCTTGACTTTGAAATATTCAAGCTGGTACTCCTGGCTGGGGTGGACGGGTGGCTTATCAGGCTTGAGGTCCCCGCGTCCAAGTTGAATTCAACATCCTTGGTTTTGATGCGGTAGAATCGGTGCTTCCAGTCACGCCACTTAGATACGCAGTCCACCACCATCATGTAGTCTCTAGTGGTGCTCAAGATGAACCAGCCGTCCGTATCCGCGTCCAGCTTAGTCAGTGAGTGCATCTCACAGAAAAATGCGAAGTCCGGCTTGAAGCCTTTGCAGATGCACGTCACTAAGTACCCAAAAATGTTCAACTAGCTGTTTGGCATCAGCTGGAAGAGGGCTATGTCATACTCGTCCAAGATTGTGCGGACGAAAGGATGGAGGGGGAAACGCAGTCCAACGTCTAAGGCCGCCCTGTAGACGCTAAAGGATCTTTGGCGCGGCCTCTCTTCTTCCCAAGCGGCCAAAGCGCGGGACTTCCTTGGAGGCTGGATCTCAAATCCCTCCCCAAGGTGGAGGAATGCCTTGTATTCCTCAAATTTGTAGTTTAGGTAGCCCAAGGCTGTGCTACCCACCGTACAGGCGAACGGATCCTTGAAGTTGTCAATATTGGCAACATCCTCCTCGATCACCTCTTCACCCTCAGCGGCCGCCGCGTTGCCCTCGGCCGCATTCTCAATCTCATCCTCATCTCGCTGAGGAACGCTCCCAAACTCGGAAGACAACACTCTGTCCAGATCGGCTGCTTCCGCTGAGCTGCGGCTCCTAGAACTATGGCTGCCTCGAGGAGAGACAATATCTTCAAGCGGCCTTTTGCCTTTATCTTTGGCACTGGCCGCCTGACTCCCCGTAGGAGGTGCTCTGCGAGGGGGCAGGTCGGACGGTTCGTTAATTGAAACCCCCGTTCTTGGTCTGTCCGACCTGCCATATCGGAGATAGAGTTCTGAGGGAGTGGGGACGGACGTATCAGCGTCCGCCCGAGAAGAAGAAGGAGGCCCTTCACAGAGTAGCAACTCGGCCCCATCCATGACCGAGCTGGCATATTGGGGGAACCTCAACCCCGGAGTTCGCCCGGACGTTCCCCCCGTAGTAGAAGCGCCTTGAGTTCTTTGGCGCTCCTCGAACGAGGAAGTTACTTCCACGGCCGAGCAGTAAGTGCCCGTGGAAGCGGTCGTAGGAGTGGAAGAGGGGGTCTCTAAGTTAGTATTATTTGGGTCATATGGAGGCCTAGGGTTCACCAGACTTCCGTCTGGATTTCTGGCCGCATAACGATCATGCGTCTGCATCGTCCGTGCCATGTTCGACTGCAGGGACAGAGAAGAATGGGTGGATGTGAGTTGGTACGCACTAGAAATTTACCCACTCCATGAAGGAGACAACTCGTCTCCGTCCACTCTAGACTCCTCAGTCTCAGGCGAACGACCGGCCTCATGAGGAGAAACGGACGAAGCCGAGTGTTGAGCCAGATTTTAAATGAACAAAGAAATAAAAAAATGCAAGGAAAAGAAAGCAGGCGGCCTACCTCTGTACGTGTTGAAAAATTGGAAGCCTTGAAGGTTGATCGGAAAATTCAACAAATGTTCCCGGAAAACTCAAACACACGGCGGAGCTCTCGAAGATTCAAAGGAAAACACACTTTCTCTCTCTAGAAGCTCTGACTTCTCTCTAGAAAATGTAAAGTTCCAAAGTGCCAAAATGAAGTCAAACCCCTTGTATATATAGGCAAAATTTATGGGGGTAAGACAGTAAATTCATCTTTCCCGCCTAACAAAGCTGAACGGTTACAATTTGAAAATGTGACCTAGAATTTGGAGGGACAAGGAGCAACTCCGTTAAATTAGGCGGAAAAGAAGATGACCTAATAAACGACGCGTCCAAAGAGAAGTTGGCAGAGCTAAAGCTCTCTCCGCAATGGCAAGACGGCCACATCCCCAAAAGCAAGACGGCCTACCTTCGTCCGCGCCATTTGTATAGACAGGCGTTCACTCTAAAATTGTCAGGCGGACAGAAAATTAACAAAACCCTAATACACTTGTACGCACCAAGGCTATTTGAGATCAGAGGAGTCGGCCTGTAGGCGTACGAGCCGCCCCCTCTGAGGGGCAAATGTTGAGGGTAAAAATACCTCGTATACGTGGACCAATCCCATAGTGACACGTGGCCCAGTTATAGGGTAACACGTGTCACCACGGGAAGATGCCACGCAATTCAGAGCCCTTAAGGCCTCAGGCCAGTCACGTCGCGACACGTGGCCCAGTCAGAGGGTGACACGTGTCGTCATGAGAAGATGCCACGTGTTAAGGGCATGTGTTCCCTCAATAATCAGCACGCCAGAAAGCCCTAACAACGTCAGGGCCCAAATCCCGAGAGATATCAATGAAAGCCGCAAAACGGCGCCCCCAGAGTAGCACGTGGCATTCACTGATTGCGCAGCCAATCACGCCACGTAAATCTAGGGTACAAACCCCAGAAAGGGGCACGAGTCCCACCCCTATAAATACCCCAATCATTTATGAAGGGGGGGGATTAAGACATTTACAAACAACAGAGCATTAAATAGCTCCACCTTCTCTCTACTTTCTCTCTCTAGCCTTTTCCGTTCTGATCACTGACTTGATCGTCGGAGGTGAATATTCCGTTGATCGGAATATTCGTTGTTTTGCAGGTTGGACCGTCTCGTTGCCTGAAGAGCGTGACCGATATCCCAGGAAATCCAAAAAACACCCGAAACATAATCGAAGACACTCGTTCTCTCATTTTGCGATTTCACATTTGGAGTATCTAGCACGTCTACCGAGAGGCAAATCACGCAGCGGATTGAATAGCTAATATGGGCCATTTAGTATCTAGTTGTATTTACATTGATGTTGGTAATTCTTCTAGTTTGTTCTCATACTCAATCTCTATCATCCATTGATGTTTGAATAGCTAATATGGGCCATTTCGTACCTAGCTAGTATGAACATTTAGTATTAGGAATTCCTTTAGGAAAGAAGGAGAAAATGCAAGTTCATCTTCATGATAAACGAAAAAACGTTTATCTAGTGGTATTTAAGTAAATAACTCAAATTTTTTGTCAAATATGGACCCATTAATGTTGATTTATTTACGAAAATGACATGCTCACTGGGATTTAATATTGATTTATTTACGAAATTGCCACTAGATACACGTTTTTTTTGTTAATCTTGAAAATGAATTGGGGCTCTCTCGGAAAGAAGACTATAATATTACCTTCGTTTCAAATTATTTGCAACGATTTGACATAAAGTACTCCCACCGTCCCTTTATTAGATTCCTAGTTCTTTTGATTATGTGAGAATAAATGCTAGAAGTAGGAATGGAGGGAGTAATATTTATTTTTCTTACGTACCTTTAAAATAAAAAAAGAGTTTTTATAAAGGGGAGTTTTTTCCCGAGTTTTTAGAGAGTCACGTAGGATTTAATTTTTTTAGCGCGCGGATTATAAATTTAAGTTGTAGTCAATTAAATAATAGATTATTAATTTCTTTTACAATTGAATAATTCAAATGCCACGTAAGCAAAATTGACGAATGAGATTTTAAAGTTTAAATTAATTAAATTCAAAATATTATCTTTTGAGATTAGGAATTTCATCTTAAAACTAATATAATAACAATTTTAATCACATAAATATGAAAAATATTTTTTACAAAAATACTTACAATTCGTGCATCGCACGGGTTTCATATATTAGTTGTAGTAAACTACGGGAAAAAGAAAAGTTATGGAGTATTATATGTGGGTGACTTAATTTCAATAACCCCCATGTTCCTGAGAGTCTGAGACACACATCTTTGTGCTTTCTTTCTTTCATTCTTTCTTCCATTTTTTTTTGGGGTGATTTCAATTTACAGAGAAACAGTTTCAAACTCTTCTCTGTCTTCTCAACAAAGAATATAAATACACCCAAATGCCATTTAACCCCAACTAAAATAAGCACAATTAGAACAACCCCATCAAAAATTCATTCCAAAATTCTTACTTTTCTCTCTCCTAATCCTTAGATCTCACTGATTTTTCTTTGATCCCTTTAATTTCAACTCTGATCGCTGGTTTCTGCTTACCAGATTCGATTTGACTCTTTGAATTTTGTTGGGTTTGTATTTTTTCTGTAATCGAATCGAGGAACACTGGACCCAATCATGAATCCCTTTTCATCAGGAACCCGTTTGAGGTGAGTTTTTCTTATACCAATGTTTTAATTTCAGTGTAGATCAAGTTTTTAGACCATTTTATTTTATGAGTTTTATGTTTTTGTTTTTGCAACATTTTTGTTTGTGTTTTTATTGATTATATGGGTTTTTTGATTTTCTTAATTTGAGGCTGAATTAATTTTGTAGTTGAAAGTGTAATTGGAAGAAACGAAATGTGATCTTTAATGGTTCATTTCAGTTGAATTTGCCACTTCTTTTTGAGTTTGTTAATTTTTTGATGAGTTTGGAGTTAATTGTATTCAAGAGGGATTTCTAGTTTCATTTTAAGATACAGGGCAATTTGGAAGAGTGAAAGTTTTAGATGTTGGATGTTTTAGGGGTAGCAATGTTGAATTGTCGACAAATCGAGGTCTATGAATGTGATAAAGCATCTAATCATGTACTTTTAAGGGGATAGTATTTTGGGGTTTGGATATAATGCGAATTTTCATTATATTGATGCTGAGCACGCTTTTCAGACTCTTCTTATAAGCCTAATACTAGACCAACATAGTCACAAACTGCTAGTCACTCGACCAATGTTGCCAATGCTAACCGCCAACCCATTTCAGGATTTTTCATTATAGTAGGGTACAATCAGTTGATCGATATTATGCAGTCTTACCACAGTTTCCCTAGTGATTATTCTGTAACTTAGAGAAATCACATTTATTCACAGGGGGCTGATCAACTATGTCAGACTGTCAGTGTGGGTCAAAGTTGCTGTTATTAAGTGAGGACAGGTGATCTGGGGGATGGACTATTAGCAGATTATGCAATTTTGTAATCACTTCAATGAGTATTGCAAGGGGAAAAGGGCTGAAGAAGTTTAGAAATTTTCACTCCAAGCTGCAAATATTGTTGGCTGAATTTTGTCATATCATTCGTAAGAAAATAGTAAATCAACCAAAGTATATCCATGAAAAGTTGACCATTGCTGGCAATATGAAAGCCATGCCCAATCCTTCTTGCTTATATAAAGTGACTATTGGGACCTGAAATCAGTGCATAGAAATGAACAAGTTGATTGGGTATAGCAACTCTTGTTTGAGGGATGCATCAATTAGCAAGCAGTTTGAAACATTTAAAAGGATTCTCATAGCAAATCTTCTTAATAGATTGACGTCTTAAAATTTTCATCTAGGATTATTTTTGTTTGGATTTTGTATTCCTATGAGATGGTTGTAGTACTCATGTGGTCATGCCCTAGTTTCTCTACTTTGCTTTGGTCGAATGTTCTTTGTGTACAAAGCTTGGAATGGTGAGAGTTACAGTGTGAATTAGTTTTTTTTTTTTTTTTTTTTTTGGGGGGGGGGGGGGGGGGGGGTGGGGGGTGGGTGGGTGGGTGGGTGGGCTCCTTTTATAGTAGGGGATGTTGCTTTTTCGGATACTATTTTTATGAAGTTATGCTGTATTGCTGTTCCTTTTTTCTGATGCGCTAGTTGATCGCTGAAATGCTGCCATCCAGTGGCATTTAAAGAATTTGTTGACTGGCATTGTTTGGGGGGGGGGGGGGTGAAGGTGGCTTCACCTCACGTACCCGTGTCGGACCCTTGACACTCGGACATGGGTGGGACACTTGGACACTTCATTTTAGTTCAAAATCATGGAAATTTTTCAAAAAATAGCCAGGTTGGACACTTGGACATGTATCCGTATCGGACATGGGTACCCGAGTCCAAGTAACATAGGGCAATATTTTGGCAGAAAGGGCATGAGTAGGGATTGAGAGGCCTGACACTGGCAGCTGGCGTTGTGGTTACAATGGCATTGATTTTAGTGGATGGCGGTGGTTTTGGGATCTCAATACCTTGGAACCCCATATCTTGGGTTTGAAGTGTGCCCCCTTCCCCCGGTTTCTGTATGGTTTAGTTTGATCCAATTCAATACCGAATCCAAAAATTGTTCACTTAAACTCCCCTTTAAATGCTCTACAGTTTGTATTTTACTATCATTTTCATTGTATGAAACTATGATGTGTCAGTGTCACCTTTTATTGTGCTGGATGAGTTAGCTAAGGGATGAGCTTTAGGGGAATCGATGTCTTTGTGTAATCTTCTAACTACTAATGAATCAAACTCCCTCCCATTTGTAGTTGTCCAATTCCTCCATATTGACTTTTACTGACCCATTCAAAACTTTGACTATAAATTTATGTTATCATCTATAAATACTAATTCTTTAAAGTTAAAATTTTGAAAATATACATAGAGATAAATTCAAAATAAATTAAATGATGACAATTGTTTTTATATATTTGCGGAAAAATATGGTCAAATGAAGACATGAGAATAGTGCAAAAATTAGTATGTTACAAATTTTTAAAAAAAATCAGAGGGAATGATTACATGCAATGTTTCTCCCTCTCTTTCTTCCTTTCCTTTTCCAATTGATGATCATGTTGATCACTGGCTGTGCAGTACATCTTCATGCCTAGGAGATTAACCTTTATCCACCATTCTGTTGATCATTAAGTGTTTATTTCTTTTGGTTTGTTTTATTTCTTTTTTTTATTTATTTTTATTTTCTGTCGTAATCTATCTTTAAACAAGCTATCTTAATGCAGGGACATGATTCGTGCTATACGCGCTTGTAAAACGGCAGCAGAAGAACGTGGAGTTGTCAGAAAAGAATGTGCAGCTATCCGTGCTGCCATTAGTGAAAATGATGCAGACTACCGGCATCGAAACATGGCCAAACTCATGTTTATTCACATGCTTGGTTACCCTACACATTTTGGGCAAATGGAATGCCTGAAGTTAATTGCCGCTCCTGGATTTCCAGAAAAAAGAATAGGATACCTGGGACTCATGTTACTTCTTGATGAAAGACAAGAAGTTCTTATGCTGGTTACAAATTCTTTAAAACAGTATCCTGATACCATGATGGTTTTTGTGTGGCTTTTGTTCCTGAATCATACTAACATGCGTGCCTAAATTTTTTTATTATATTTGTATTTGTTTACCCTGCGTTGCATCATCCTTAACTTTTTATAGAGATCTCAACCACACAAACCAGTACATCGTGGGGCTTGCTCTTTGTGCTCTTGGGAATATATGCTCCGCTGAAATGGCACGTGACCTTGCTCCAGAAGTAGAGAGATTGCTTCAATTTCGGGATCCAAATGTTCGCAAGAAAGTAAGATCTTATCTGAAATAGATACTTGTGAACATGTGTATATTTAGAAGCAGATATATGGTTACGAACGTTTCAGTTCATGTTTAGTTCATAGTTGCTTGTTTTAATGAATAATGATTCCTAAATCTTAACTACATATTATGTCATGTTCTAGTAGTCATGATAACTTCACATCATAGTTTCATTTGAGTGTGATTTTGGAATATTACTGCGTCAACATCTGTCTGTGTGGCTTGAGCGGATGCTATATGCCTATATGTATACTCAAGTGAGTCAAGTCCGTTGAAAAATAAGCTTGAAATTATATTTTTGAGCTACATGGTTAAAGATGTGATTGTGGTGCTTGCTGCTGCAATTTTCTCCATTTAAGTTGCTCTGAAATGTTTACATTATAGTAATAAGCATGAATATTCCATGCTGAGTAGGAAATTTACAATGCATGCCTTATTCCTGGTGTTGCCATTGACTTTGAAACCATTATAAGCTGAATAGCAACTTCAATGTGATATAGGCAGCACTCTGCTCAATCCGGATTATAAAGAAAGTCCCTGATCTGGCGGAGAATTTCATAAATCCTGCTGCTTCTTTGCTGAAAGAAAAGCACCATGGAGTCCTGATAACCGGAGTGCAACTCTGTACGGATTTATGTAATACCAGCGAAGATGCACTTGAGTACTTCAGAAAGGTATATTTTGGTCTTTATTATGTCCTTATTGGAAATAAAGGGGTTTTCATCCTATTTATGAACTATCAGTGAAGATGCAGTTGGATACTGAATACTAGATAACTAGACAAAGTTGGCTTTAAAACTGTTGATTGCACCTGATTAATTTGGGCTTACTGCTCTTTCTCGATTGAAATAATCTTGCTACAACTATTCCCAATTTAAGAGGATAATAACTATGTGTTATGGAATCCAGTTGCTGTTTGATGCATGTCTGCTTGTATTAGCTTTATTTTTGGCCACTATCACAAATTTTAGTTTTATAATGTACTAATCATTTGGATAAGTTTTAAAAAATGGTGTACCTAAGTAAATTATCTAATCCATTGTTAGCTTTGAAATTTCTCAAGGGTTTGTGTTTCTTGTTTTGTGCAACATTCAGTGGTCTGTAGTCCCGTCAAAAAAAAAAAAAAATTTGAGATATTTACAAATCTTCCTCCCCCCCAATACCTTCTTTATGGGGAGAGGTGGAGGAAGCTCTATTCCGGTCTATTGTAATCTAACCATTTTGGTTTTCTTGATCGTCTAGAAATGCACTGATGCTGTGGTGAAAGTTCTAAAGGACCTTGTCAACAGTCCATATGCTCCAGAGTATGATATTGCTGGAATTACTGATCCTTTCCTCCACATCAGATTACTGAGATTTTTGCGTGTTTTGGGTCATGGTGACGCTGACGCTAGTGACTGCATGAATGACTTACTTGCGCAGGTTTGTTTATTCTTCTCCTTGTCTTCCTTAATATTCTTCTAGTTCACCTAGTTGAATCCTCCCATGCTAGGGTCAAAATAAAGATAATGTTCGCCTCAATAAACAAAATACTACCTCCGTTTCATATTATTTGCAACGATTAGACATATTTTTCCTCTCTACTTTATGTCACATCGTTGCAAATAATATGAAGCGGAGGTAGTATAACACAAATGAGTTTAGTAGGATTATATGATTTATCCCAGACCATTATCCCAAAGTTATTGTGTTTGGGATAATGGTCAGGGACCATGCAATATTTTCTTGTTGGGAGGGGGATAGAGAACATAGGTAGCAAAGGCAGGGATTAAACATGTAAGTAATTATAATGTGAAAATAAGAATAGTCTTCAAAAGGCAAATAGATTGAGAAGTTGGATGGGGATTTTAGAAGACATTTGGCAGAAAAAAATATTCCTAGCTTTTCAGCAGGGCTTCTCTGGATTGTCTTGATGTTTAAAAGCTGTGAATTTATTCCTAACTTTTGTCATTAGAAATGTTTAATTTTACCTTTTTTGAATTGGCTCTTATAATGGTCAATTAGGTTAGTCTTTGTTCAAAAGAGAATATCCTATTGGCCTGTTGGTGGATGAGCGTTTTTATTTCAAATGCTAGAATTGGTTCAATTGAGCTGTTGGGGGATACATATAATTTGGAATTGGATTTGTCTTCCACTCTTATTAAAACAAGCCCAAAATTAGAATTTGAAAATTCATCTTAAATTCTCATTTTCAAATTCCATCTACTACCCCTGGCTATTTCCAATTTTTCCTCATATGACTATGCTGACTCACTCATTCACCCCACTTTCAACTTTTCCCACTGTTCTTCCATTTTTGACACCATGGATTTGTTTTTCAAGCAAGCCATCTTTATGTTGCGAGGAACACCAGTTACAGAATCTGCACTGACCATTGCTAGGTGCAGATTCAACACGTAGGCGCTAGTAGTGAGGGCACTAGACTTGACGCTAGAGGAGAGAGAAAGTGGGCATGAGAATGAGAAAATGGTGGGGTTATGGGTTTATGGGTTTCTTTTGTGGGCTGTTATTTTATTGAAGGGTTCTCTCATTAAGTTCTTGATCTTGAATTATCATGGGTACAAACAAGAATTAATGGTTGAAATTCACGGTAGTGGAGGAATGCACACTGTGGCAGTGGATGGGAAGCATTGGCTGCTGCCGTGGTGCTCAATTCTAGAGTTGAAATTCCTATGATGTCAAACTTGATGGTGAATTTAGAATTCTGGAATCCAAATTATTTGTATTTTCTAAACTCTAGATTTGGAATTGAATGTCAACATCATTCTGAATTTGAATTCATGAACTTCAAATGAGTAGCAGGTGCCCAATCCTTCCCTAAATGCGTACACCCCTTCAATTCACTTTTGATTCTTTTTAATGAATCTTGTCAAGCTGGGTTGATTCTTGTAAGATTATTGCATCAAAAAGGTGTTTCTTAATTGCATATAGTTGGAGGTCATGGAGCTAAATTCCATTTGAAGTGTTTTGATCACATTTATGATTTCTCGTCCACATTACACTGGATTGGGTTTTCTATTTTATTCATCTAATTATGTTGCTGTGTTCTTTATCATATTGTATGCAATAAGGTGTTGATTATAATTCCTTTTTTTTATTATGTACATTTTATGTAGGTGGCAACAAAAACGGAGTCTAACAAGAATGCGGGAAATGCAATCCTGTATGAGTGTGTGGAAACGATCATGAACATTGAAGATAATAGTGGTTTGCGTGTACTAGCCATTAATATTCTTGGAAGATTTTTATCAAACAGGGACAATAATATAAGGTATATATTTTTTAATTTTCGTTGTTGTTCTTTCTGTTCAGTGTTCTCTTTCTGTCAGACGTTAAGCTGTGTCTAGATTGTGTAATAAGTTATCCTGAATTTCTGTTTGGTCATTTTCTACTTTATTTGTTCCAAAAGTTTGTTCTAGCTTACTTTTTGCTGCCTTTAAGAAATAACTATTGGAGTATTGGTTGACGAGGCAATATCTTCTTCATTTGATCCAAAGATATTGTCCCTCTACAATTGACAGTGTTTTGCTGGGAATCCTCCTCCTCACCTTTGTAGCATGGCTAGTAAATAGTACAATGGTTTATTGTTTTGCGTTGGCTTTCTATATTGTAAGTTCTAATGCTAAGCTGTAATCATGTGAGGTAAAATGCGTGGATAAATCCCAGCAGAAGATAAAACAATCTTGAAAATTTGTATTTGATTTATGTAGCTTTTATCGTCAACCGTTTTTGCGTGAATCTTTTCTTTACTAATCAGTTGCTTAAGGAGTGCATTTATGCAGCTCTAATGTCCATATGTTGTGCATTGGTCCAATATGCTTTCTGTATGATTTTCATTCAATTTTTGAGATGAAAATGATTTAAGTCAAATAAAAGAAAATAAATTGTGCTCTTTCACTTGCTTTGTTATCTTGGTTATTGTAAAGTCATTTTAAGGGGTTATTATTATTATTTTCAGATATGTTGCCTTAAATATGTTGACGAGGGCTATAAATTTTGACGCTCAAGCAGTACAGAGGCATCGAGCGACAATCTTAGAATGTGTGAAGGTATTTTTATTTATTTTGCAACTTGTTTTGCATCTGTTGATGATTGTTCATGTGCATTATGTAATTGTGTGTCCTATAACAAGTATGGACCCCTCAATTTTTATTTAGTCATCCTCTATAAAAATCCAGGCATTCCTGGCACAGCCTTTTGGTTATATTAATACACATCACTCTTTTATCAACCAGTTTTGTACTTCTACCTGCTCAACATCTAGAATTCTCATTACTCTTTTATATTATAAGTAGATACTTCACAAGTGGTTTAAGACATCCAGAGAAGGCTATTTAAAATAGATGCAGAAAGAAATTTGATATATACTAAAGGACATTAGGACAAAGGGAATAGCTGAAACCTGAAAGGTGAGATTCTGATTCTGTCAATAATTTTTGGTGAGGGTGATGATTGCTGAAGGCCAATGGCCAACTAAATGTTTAGAGATTGTTTTAAAAGTTACAATTCTGATCTCAAGGTCAAAATGTAATTAATATATATTATATGGCATGGGCGTAGAATAGGGAGTGCAAAGTGCTCCCTAGCACAGGGCGTCGATTAATAGAGGGCCTAATTTTTTTTTTTTTTTAATTCCAATTCTTATTTAATTTTTTTTAATACTACAACTCTCAAGAACCAACTTATTTGTAATGCACAACATATTCCCTCTATTAATCCAAGCTCCCATATTAATTTCTAACACTTTTCATATTCTTCAGTCAATTCAAATTAGTATTTTCACAATTACATCAATTCCATTCCATGAAACTATAATTTATATTTCTACATTCCAGAATTTTCAACGTAAAAAAGCTAATTTCAGCCAAATTAAATTAAACGATTCGTATTTCGTAACAACGGCAAAGCATTTAAGCAATTAATTTTAATTTTTCATAATTATTCTTATCAAGTTGCTAAATATCTTCCCAATATATAAGGGTTATCAAAATGTGTATGGCGTAAATAATAGGTTAAAATTAAAATTTTGTATGTTTTTAAATTATTAAGGGCCCATTTTTTCATTTTAGAACAGGGCCCCAAAATCATTGCAATGGCCAAGTTATATGGTCTGTGGAGAGATGCTAAATGCCAATGGTTGTTGACTTGTAACAATTTTTCTGTGTATTGAATAAGATAATTGCACAGAGGATATTTTGTCATTTTCTTGTCTTCTACTCTAGATAAGTTTCTTACTGCCACATTTTTGCAATTAGATGATTGGTATGTGTCAATCATGTATCTTTAAAAAGAGAATGACTTCTGAGTTCTAATTAATATTTCTTTCCAGGATTCAGATGCTTCGATCAGGAAAAGGGCTCTTGAACTTGTGTATCTTCTAGTGAATGAGAGTAATGTAAAGCCTTTGACAAAAGAGCTAATTGACTATTTGGAAGTTAGTGACCTCGAATTTAAGGAGGATCTTACAGACAGAGTCTGCTCCATTGTTGACAAGTAAGTATACTTATATTGAGTGTATAATTTTTGTTATATAAGTATACTTAGGCCAGTGTTACTATCTGAGGTTGAAATCTGAATCTTTAGTTTCTTGAACTTGAGTTTATTTTTACACTTTTTTTTTTTACCTCCCTGTTGCTATTTGATTAAATTTTGTGAATTGTGACAGAAATTTCCTAATTTGTAGTAATTTTAACTTTAACATATGATTCATATCTGATAGCGGTAAGATTCTCTTTTGTTTTATAAAATGCTTTATACATACCTTTGATTACCTGCTTTTAAAACCCACCTCTCTAGCAACCTTAGCCAATCAGCATCGATGACCCCAAACAATGCAACTTAAGGCCTGCTAGCCTCTGAGGTCTGTCAGTTCAAAGGCTGCTCCTTTATGACAGCCTCCAAGCCCTCCCATATTCTTCAGATTTCTGCTGCCTTCCTTTCTTCTCATTTCTACCCATATTGCATTTCATTTGATTCCCAACTCTCCCCCATCACCTGCGATTTTCCCTCATGCTTCCCAGTTTCTTTTCAACGCGGTCTTTCTCTTTTCTTTGAGATTCGAGCCATTCAACCCTGTGGTGGTCAAATGTGATCTGAAGTTTTAAATCTGTCCTTTCCAGGCAAGTTTAACCAAAACAGGGTCGATTTGTTGCTAAGGTATGCGTTCAAAAGTAGTTTGGGTTTCTTTTGTTGTGGTTATGGTATTTGAGTGTGGCTAGGTCGCTAGGGTGGGTTGGAGTGTTCATGGTGGTTGATGGTGCTGGTGGCTTTGAATTAAAGCAGGTTGGTGACTAGCTAGGGTTGAAGGAAAGGAGGTGGGGGTTGGGGTGAATGGTGTGGGCAGTTGCTGTGTGGCTTTGAAGTTGGTGTAGGATGATTGGTCTTGAAGATGGCGGCAGCTGGTGCTCTTGAAGGTGGTGTAGGTGAGGCAGTAAGCCGGTACTTGAAAGAGGTAGGGGTGGTGGGGTTGTGTTACTTACCTGGGTTGTTTTTTACGTGGTTCTATTTTTTAAATTTTTTTCCCCTGTTAGTTATTTGGGTAAGGGCATGGTTAGTCATGTCTAAAACTTGCTCGATATAGAAGTGTTGCTGTGTTATTCAACGGGAGAAGTATCTTTTTAAATTAAGAAATTGATACTCTTTTTTAAGAGTTTGCCTATCTCCATATGATATGTCAGCAGCTGTCTATATGATAAGTCAGCAGCTTTCTATATGATAAGTCAGCAGCTCTGCTGCTGGTGCCAGTTTGACAACTGAAGACCTCATATAGAGAGCTGCCAGTTTGTCAGCAGCTCTCTATATGATGTGTCAGTAACTCTGCTGCTGCTGCCAGTTTGACAACTGAAGAACCCCATATTATAAAATCCTTCCATTATCTTAAGCTCTTCTGTGTCTTTCAAAACTATTTGGAGCTGGGAATTTTTAAGGAAGTATTGAAATAATAAAGATCTAATAGTGTGTTTGGTCAGCTTTTGTGGAGGGAAAGGGAGGGGAGGAAATGAGAAGTTAGAGTAAGATAGGTGAGGGGAGGGAAAGAGCAAACTTCCCATTTCCATGTCTATATAATGGTGGAGGGATTTGGTTTGTTAAAAGAGGAAGGGAAATAAATTCATATAACGCCTTTCCTTTCTTTTTCCCTATTTCATATCCAGACAAGGCAGATTCCCTCACATTTACTCCCGATCTTCCTATCCAAACATATAGTACCAAAACCAGGAAATGTCTTAGGTTATGATTTTTTTTGCCGTGGTTAGATGATATTTATCATTGTAATTTGTCTGAGTATGAATCTTGGTCATGTGTTTGTTGGATTGCTGATAGAGTTTCTCACCAGTCAGGCCATTCCGCCATTGCTTGCCGTGGGTGTTAGGTAGAAGGGCCTGGGTTGTTAATTTCTTCTTGTGTGCTTCTGCTTTGTTTTATTTTAACAGTATTTAGTAATGCAAATTTTCCTGCTCAATCAATTAATCAAAGCCTTGATTCCATAAGTGTGGTCGGCTACATGAACCAAATTTGATTATTCCGTGTGATACATCGACAAAGATTTTCCTCCTCCATCCCTTACGAACCAATGCCTCATCCTCATGCAAATCCAAAAACTTCATATCCTTTCTAACTCCTTCCAACCAAGTCATTTTCGGTCTCCCTCGTTTAACCCCTCCATGGTCCCACCCTTCCACTCTTCATACCGGTGCACCCTCGGGTCTCCGTCTTACGTGCCCAAACCAACGTAGACGATTTTCCCTTAGTTTGTCTGCAATGCCTGCCACACCTACCTTCTTGCGAATAACCTCGTTTCTGATTGCCTGCCACACCTACCTTCTTGCAAATAGCCCTGCTTCAAAAAAAAAAAAAAAAAAAAAAAAAAAAAAAAAAATCAAAAGAAAAAAGGGGGAAATCATGATTCTGGGTTTGTGACAGCATAAATATTATTTGTGTTGTGTGTTGTTAGCTAAGTATTAAATTAAGTAAGAGTTCTTGGACATTTTTTGAAAATTTTAAAATTGAAACCTTACATAGAATGGAAAATACATATAAAGCTACAAATATTTAATTATAGAATTAATACCGCTAATCCTACTGGTTTCCCATTGACCTAAGTGATTAAATCGTACTAAATTTTGACCCTAAGTTGCTAAAACTTGTATGGAGTTATGATATAAAACTTATTGTATCTCTAACTTTTTCTTAAAAATCTTTTATTGCAAAATTATCTTTTTTTATAATATTTGTGATAATGTAATATAGAGATTAGTGATAATATGTAAAGATCAAATGTGGCCTGTTATATTAGGAAGAAAAAGGGGGAAGGGTGGGGGGGGGGGGGGGGGGTTATAGTAAATAGTTTTTTGGTAGCTGTGAAATCATAAATTAATTATTAGGTACATGCAACATGATAGTTTTCCATGGTTATCATATGCACTTTTTTCATAGAAAAGTCAATTTAGTAGAAAGTGTATGTATATTGTCAGTTGTCACTCTTGTCTTTTGGCTGTGTTTTGGTTAAATGATAATTTGGCTGATAAATGTATTTGGGGAATGTTCTTGTTGTTTTAGGTTTTCACCAGATAAGATTTGGTACATTGATCAAATGCTGAAGGTTCTTTGTGAGGTATGCACTTGCTTGGTCACAGTAATGGGGTTTTAGCAAGGTTGGGAAACCTGTTTCATATCTATAGCTGTTTTGATGATGGGTTTTTCATTCCCTTGTTTGAATTAGACTCTCAATATTTTCTTTTGTTAACTAGACCAACCCTCAAATAGAGGGGAAATATGCAGAAGGGAGGTAAAACCTAAAACTTAACATTTCATAGGAAGCCAGTTCTATTTTCCTTTATCATGGGGGTGTGTTATGCTCGTCTGTACTCCTCATTTTTCCAGAGCATTGATCGTTGCAGCTTTCTTAGCAGGCTGGCAATTATGTGAAGGATGAAGTGTGGCATGCTCTTATTGTTGTTATAAGTAATGCTGTTAGTCTCCATGGGTATACAGTTAGGTCCCTTTACAGAGCTCTTCAAGCATCAACTGAGCAGGTATTGTTTTGTTATTATAAATTAAGTGCTCATATTGTCATCCTGTTTTCTTTTTGACGAATAATAACATTCAGCTATTGCTTTTTACTTCAGGAAACTCTTGTCAAAGTGGCAGTTTGGTGCATTGGAGAATATGGTGATATGTTGGTCAACAATATTGGGATGCTAGACACAGAGGACCCAATAACTGTGAGTTCATTCTGTTCTAAAGTATCTTACTCTGTTGGTTTGAAACATAGCCCTGTTTTGTCTTTTTTCTAGGTGTGGATTCCTTTTGTTGTGTTGTAGTTGCAGGAATATATTCCTACACAAGGATCACATTGCAACTCTTTTTTCTACCTGTTTCTTATGCTGTCTAGATTATTGCATAAAGTTTTAGTATGTCTGATTGATGACAACAATATCCTTGACAAATATACTATGCTCTTTTTACTTCATATTGTTATTATAATAGTTAATGTTTTTTATTTTTAATATTTTTTTTATCCTTGATTGTTATTCTTGATCGTGCTGGTAATTCACTATGTGATTGTGTGTTTTCAAAGCTGGTTTAATAATTTTGAGGTTTTCTGAGCAGGTAACCGAATCTGATGCAGTGGATGCAATTGAGAATGCTATCAAGAGTCACAACTCGGATGTTACCACTCGTGCTATGTGTTTGGTTTCTCTGCTGAAGCTTTCTTCCCGATTTCCTGCTTGTTCCCAGTAAGGGGATTCTTTTTGCAATTGGCCTAGTTTATTTAAATGAATTTTTCCTGTTAGTGCCAATCGCTGGACAAGCCTCAAATCTTTGATTAATTGGTTATATTTTGAAGTATATGGGTATTATTTGAGAGGTATTAACAGTGAGCTATAGTTTGTATGGCATTTCTGATGTGCCTTTTGCCGAGGAGTCCTTAGTTGAATCTCTAATCTACTATACCCTTGCGGGATGAAGTGGCAGTAATGGTTGTGGGTTTCTAGAATGAGAGGTTTTTTTTTGTTCTTGAGCTGGGGTGAACCTTTCATTACTAAATTTTAAAAGAACAATTAAGTGAGAGATATATGACCATTGTTTGCTTTAAGCATTTGGGAATTATACAGAAACATCTCTTGCTCCTTAGAATATAAAAATTCTGAATGTCTGTGAATAAATGTCAATTTTTTGAATTAGTTATGTATGCGCATAATCATCTGTATTATCTTAGTTCACCCTTTGCCCTTACACAGCAGTCTTCACTCATATTGAACCAAACATAAAAATGTTTCGAGTAGTTTCTTTTCCGTGTACTTTATTTTATAGAAAAGAATTAGTTGTTTTTTTTTAAAAAAATTTTTTTTTAAAATTTTTTTTTTGAGAACAAAGAGCATGGTTTTGTTTCAGCGTGTTCTTACTAATATGTTTTATCTCACTAATAATGACTATTTTGTTGCATAAAAAGTTTCTACTTCCTAAAAATGGTATAGGAACTCATAGGCCATGGAAATAATTTTTGCCAAGATTTTGTTACTTCTACAAGGGTGGTAGAATTGTAGTAATAAAACTAAATTCGATTATCTGAATGTCATATGCAGGAGGATAAAGGATATACTTGTGCATTACAAAGGAAGCCTTCTCCTTGAATTACAGCAGAGAGCTCTCGAGTTTAATTCAATTATTGAAAAACATCAAAATATTAGGTATCTCTTGGCATTGCTTTCATATCCCAAAAGACCTCTCCCCCTATTTGATGTGCTTTATTTTTGGACTAGATTTTAATAGTTGAAGAATGTTAGTCTCACAGTGCTTCTAAAATGTATATATAGATCTGCATTGTTGGAAAGGATGCCTGTTTTGGATGAGGCAACATACAGTGGAAGGAGGGCTGGCTCTTTGCCAGCAGCAGTTTCTAGTTCCAATGGTCCTGGCAATCTTCCAAACGGGGTTTCAAAGCCTGCTGCTCCCCTTGTTGACTTACTTGATCTAAGCTCGGATGATGTTCCTGCACCTAGCTCTTCTGGTGGAGGTGATTTTCTGCATGACCTCCTTGGTGTTGATTTGGCACCAGCACCATCACAGTCAGGTTAGTTTTCAGATCAGGAGCTAACTGTAATATTGACATCTGGCTCTGCAAACTCTTAATGTAATAATGGACTCTTATGCTTTTTTAGATAAATTTGGTCGGTAAAATGTGATCAAATTATTTTGTCTGTTTCACTAAACCTTGGCTTTTTTCTATGATATGAAAAAAATGGTAGTATGATGCTGAAATCAACCTTTTGAAAATCTTGATTTTTCAATAGGCTGACATTTAGCTTGGTAAGATGAAATTTCTTAATAATTGAAAAATGTGAATATTGAGATATTTCCATTGATTCCATTCAGTCTTAAAGGACGGTGAACTTTCTATTGAAAATTATAAGATAAAACCCAACTTCATATGTTGTTGATGGAAGATAATTATCTCCACATGCATGTTTAATATCTATCCTGTTCATTTAAAGGTACTCAAAAGTCAGGAACGGATGCCCTGTTGGATCTGCTATCAATCGGGAGCCCCCCTGCTATGAATAATTCATCAACTCCCGACATTTTGTCTCTAAGCCTAGAAAGCAAAAGTTCCGGAGGACCACTGGAAGGATTGTCATCAATTTCATCCATGCCTGCACAAGTCTCTTCTCCTGGTGGAGCTGCTCCTATTGTGGATTTATTAGACGGGTTGTCTTCCACTCAGCCAACATTAGGTAAGATATTCTCCATGTTAATTTGTGTTCCATCACTTACTTGAGCATTATGCATTTTTGCTGATTGCTATTTTTAATTTCAGAGATCAATGGTCCGCAATTTCCATCAATGGTTGCATTTGAGAGCAGCTCCCTGAAAATGACATTTGATTTTTCAAAGTCTGCTGGGAGCCCACAGGTGACGTCAATCACAGCTACTTTTGCTAATTTATCAGCCAACAGTTATACTGATTTCCTATTCCAAGCTGCAGTTCCCAAGGTAATACATGAAATATACTGAACTCTGTAATCTTGCTTCTATGTACGCTCAGGCTTGCAAGTCTGCATTTAATGTGATTTATTGGACATAAGTCTTGCAATTGTTGAATTCAAATATTGTTTTTCCACTTTGTTATTTTACTTTCATATAATGCTTTCTGACTATTTTGTAATTATACTTTCATATAATGCTTTCTGATTCCAGAATTAGGATAGATGAAAAGTGCATTGTAGTCATGCCTGTTACCCTGTTGTAATTTTCTAGTGCTTCTTGGGTTTGAAGATTGTTTTGCTGCTTTGTCGTTATACTTTTATTCAATGTCTTTTCACTCCAAGACCTAGGAATTAGGACAGATGGTTCACAGTTTTGTTATAGAATTTTTTTTTCAAGTGTTTTGTTTGGTTTAGTTATTGGTGTCTGCAATCTTTTCAATTTTAGCCACATGTCTGAAAATTGCTCTTGAACTGTTTACACAATCATGGCTTTCTGTGCAGTCTTCTGAGTTCTGATTCATATTGATGTTTTTTGTTCTCAGTTTCTTCAGCTGCACCTTGATCCAGCTAGCAGTACTACCCTTCCTGCAAGTGGTGATGGCTCAATCATTCAGACTATGCGAATTACAAACAGTCAGCATGGAAAGGTATTGTGATTTTGCCTTCTTTAATTTACTTATCCTGCCGTTTCTGTAGAATCTAGATACAAATCATTTCAATTTATGTCGCGAAAAGAACTAAGATGTTTGGGTGGAAATGTCAGTGAGGCATTTTATGGTCAGTATAAGCTGTCTAAAAGGTGATCTGAAGATTTTGTATACGATTGTGTTTATTTAGCTTAATAAAGAAGCATGGAGTTCAAACTTATTAACACTTTTTTCAAAATAAGTTTCACATAATGAGTTTATGAAGTCCATTACGCAGTAGTTTACATGCTAAAATCTGGTAGTGTTCTTCACTTCTTCTTGCATTTGGAAATTGAAAGTAGGCTCTAACATATGAAATAAATGAGCTTCTTTCCCAAGTGATGAAGTGATGACAATGGGGATTTTTTTTTCTTATCCACTCTTGTTGACAACTTGACATTTGGGCATGGCTTATTACCTTCTTTTTGTCTCATTAAACATGTTAAGGGGGTGTGTGTGGTTCACAAAATGGTATGGGGTTAGAATCAGGAATGAACTAGGGTGGTATGGTGTTGGAACTTGATTCTTAATACTTTGTGTTTGTTTTTTTTATCGGGAATGTGTTTTTTTTTTTTTTTTTGGATACCTAGCAGTGTGGTAGTATGAGTCATACCCACCTCCCCCTTAAGTTTCTAAACCCCATACATTGTGGTTTTGACCGTTTGAGGTTAAGGGTTATCAAGTTCTTTTTATAAATATTGTATGAGACTCTACGAACTATCAACATAATAATGTGCTCAGAATAAACAGTTTGGACCCTTTATATAGAAACTATTGAATAATTGTAATTGCACCAGTCTACTTCATGACTTTACTGACATTTCTGAAGCTTTAAAAATGTTGATGTTTTAAGTACTTCCTCCGTTACGAATTACTCGCAACAAAGGGGTATTATTTGTGAGACATAAAATATTCCTTTGTTGCGAGTAATATGTAACGGAGGGAGTAGTTTTTTTCTTCAACATAAATGATATGTGTTCAGTAGATTTTTGAGCTCTTTATCCCATTCTTGGAAATGTTTTGGGGCAGAATATGACACATTTTGTTTTCCTCAGAAACCCCTGGCAATGCGCATAAGAATAGGCTACAAGGTAAATGGTAAAGATGTTTTGGAAGAAGGGCAAATCAGTAACTTTCCACGTAATTTGTGAGGTTCAATGTTATTCAAGTGAAGTGCTTAGGCTCAAGAACTTACTGATTATAGCAGATTGACTCCTCAAGTCCTTAGCCTCTATCCTGTTAGGGTAATCTGTTCTTCAAATTCTTCCAACGAAGACATATGGTGGCTCCTTGGTCTCCAAGTTTTATCAGAAACGGGTTTGTTCATTCCTCTTTCCTTTTCCTTTATCCATTTTACCCCATTTGGTGGGCCATGTACATTATATTTTGATTCGTATGTGTATCAAAAACGTGGAAAAATGAATTTTGGAAAGTTGTCTAGGTTATAATGAGTTATCTATATGTTGTATTGAGGAACTGGCGTTGTTCCAGCTGTTTTTGTTGGGTCTTATGAACCTCAGAGCTCAGGGCATAGTTAAGTTGAGTAAGAGGCAGAGATTTGCGAAATACTATATACTACCTGCATAGCTTATGCGATTCTTTGATTTGTAATATCATAGCGTGATTTACTGCATGATTTAGTGATTTCTCAAGTCTGCTGTGTGAAGTCTTTCAATATTCAGAATTTTATACTTTTCCCCCTTCGCGCGTGATTGCATGCTTGAGAATGTTCTGCTGAACTTACCAGTTAAAAGGGGCATATAGCTGTACTGCTTTCGAATGGTCAAAAGATTGGACAAGGGTTCGCATCTGGTATTTATTTTCTTGAAAAGTATGTTATTACTATTCTAAAGCTATTCTCCAAAATTAAAAAAAAAGGGGGGGTTATTTACGTAATGTTTTGAGTTTGGGTCGTTTGTTATTTCTATATTATTGTTCATGCTAAACTAAGTTTGAACTAAGCTTTTTTGTGAATTATTCATTAATGTAATGTTCTTGTGAGTAGTGTTTCCTAATGCATGATTGCATGGTACCAATAGTATTTCTATTTTCACTTATGCTTAAAAGTTACAAGCTCATGGGCAAAAGACATCATTGTACCATGCACAAGATACAATCTATTAAGATGAAAGTACATACTTCGTATAACATTTTTTCGCTTTTTTCGGTTGCACAAAGTCTACATAATTATCTCCATAGTTCCTTCCTAATTGATTAGTATACCAAGTTCACATAATAAGTTTTATACCTGTAATTGCAAACGTTAATTTCGCAATTCGGTGGTTGATTGATAGAACTCCGTATACTTTTCAATTGTAGGCCATTCTTACATAAAACTCCAAGTAAAAACAACCAATGACTGCTGTATGAGTCAACTTTTGGCGCTTATAGTCGAGTTATAAAGCTTAAACCATATGCTATCCACAAATATCACAAGCCTACCTTAGTTTCTTATCTTTGTCATTCTCAATAATATTCAAAATGCATGCTTTAGTCTATTTTCTGATAGTATTGCTAGCATCATTTTTCTTACAACTATTGAGTCCTATCCAAATTGAAGCTCGAAACTTGAATTTTCGTGTGTCGTTTGAGGCTGACCTCATTCGTCGTGATTCATCATCAATCTCTTCATTCTATGACTCTTCAATGACATTACAAGAACGTCAATGGAGAGCATCCCTTGGCTCAGTCTCGCTTGGCCATAATATCCGTCTGTCTTCTTCATTTTTTGATGAAAAGGATGTTAAGACGGATGTTATCCCAAATGGAGGGGATTATCTTATGAAGATTGGCGTTGGTACCCCACCTGTCGAAGTCATGGTTGTTGTTGACACTGGGAGTGATCTTACATGGCTCCAGTGCTCACCATGCCAGCGGTGTTTCCAGAAGGGTTCTCTATTGTTCGACCCAACCAAATCTTCGACTTATCATCCCATCTCTTGCAACCCTCAATCCTGCAACTATCCAGAGCTCAATAGTGGTTGTATTCCAAACTCTTTCAGCAATAATGAGTCGTGTGTATATACAGCCATATACGGTGATGGCACAAAAAGTACCGGTCTTCTTAGTACAGAAACCATTAGCTTCCCTTCAGATGATGCAACACAATCAACATTTCCATCCTCTATTATTGGATGCGGGTTTGATCAACAGGGTCGACTTGGCATCCATGGGGATGGGATCGTTGGTCTCGGACTTGGAACATTGTCACTAGCCTTACAACTAGGCCCAAATATCAACTACAAGTTCTCCTACTGCTTGACTCCTCTGTCTTCCACTGTCGCTGGCAAGCTTAAGTTCGGTGCTGATGTAACAGGCCCCGGAGTTGTATCAACTCCATTTGCTACAACCGAAGACTCTCCTACATTTTACTCCCTCACCCTCAATGGCATTAGTGTAGGGAATAGTTCTGTACCGGTAGCCCAAGATATAATAATCGACTCTGGCACGACCCTAACCTTCCTACCAACTAGCATCTACGACAGCATTAAGACCGCCGTGAAGGGTGCTATCACAGTCAGCCCTGTGCCAGACCCTGAAAATGCTCTCGACCCTTGCTACGAGACCCTGCCCTCGGGTGTTCCTGATGTAGTGTTCCATTTCAAAGGGGCTGATGTTGTGTTAAAGGCTGTTAATACTTTCAGGAAATTTGGGAATCTAACTTGTCTAGCAATTGTACCTTCAGATGATTCTCTCTTGTTTGGGAATGTTGCTCAAGTGAACCATCAAGTTGGGTATGATTTAAAAGCAAAGCAAATTTCATTTGCTCCAACAGACTGCACCAAATACTAGGCCTCATTCAACTTTAACCATATGCTGCTTTACTAGTAAACTTTTTATTTTTTGGGTGCTTGTTTATAAGCATCTTTTTTTTATTTTATATTATTTCTTATATGTATTCGTTTATGTTTTTTCGTTTCGTTGATTTCTCTTTGTGTACTATTAGGCCTTTACCTTTTTTATAAATATCCATTCACATTTGTGATTTATAAAAAAAAGGTGAAAGAGGATCACAAAAGACATGTGCTTTATCGCACCATATAAGAGAAATGTGATTCCTTATAAATTTATTACTAGTCTTCTGGCCCGTCCATGCACGGGTTATTACTTAGAATATTTTCCTTTTAATGTGTTGCTTATTTTTGTTATATAAGTCAGTATTGTTTTATTGTACTTTATACATATGTTTATATAACGTGGACTAATTAGCTTAACTTTTTTTTTTTTTTTTTTTTTTTAAACTATTACTTTATTGGAAGTTTAGGAGATGAAAAGACTACGACTTTATTTTGGTGTAGTTGAAATGCTTAATTTCCTTACTTAAATTTGCAAGTTACAGAATGCATAAAGACATGAACTTTATTTTTTGATAAAGAAGGTGGTATGTGGCATATGAGTTGGTGACATATGGCATATGAGTAATGTATGGTTTGTGTTTTTAAATACTAACTATAGACTATAGATGTTCTTTTCATTATATATGCACTTTCTTTCGTACTTCTCTGTTTATATTTCCTTTAATGAAATCAAATTTATTGACATTAATTTCATTTAGGCTTTTCAGTTATCAATTTATCATATTGTCTTAAAACGAGATTTTTTTTTTTTCCGGCGTTGCTAGGGCTGTGCACCGGTTCAAAACCGGACCGGGACTGGAACCCGGAACCAATTTTTTTTGGGGACCGGGACCGGACCGTAATCAACCGGTCCGAGTTTCGGTCTAGACCTATTTATTCCGGTTCGGTCCGGTTTTGGCCCGGAATGGACCGATTACATTATTTTTTTATTTTTCTTTTTCATTTTAGTATCTTAATATATACATACATTTTTAACGTCTTGTTTTTGTTTGCGTGTTTTCCTATTTTACACCTAGAATTTATAAATTACAAGTTTTGTACCTAAATTTTTTAGAAATTTAAACATAAAATTTAAAATTTTCACCCAAAAAATTACAAAAATACACATTCCGGTCCATTCCGGTTTTTACCTAGACCGGATCGGAAACCCGGAATCCACAATTTGTGAGGACCGAAGACCGGACCAGAATTTTATTTATTTATTTTTCCGGTGTTGCCACTACTTCTACAAATTGAAAGCATAGTTAAGCATCTACTGCATAATTTATAGCTAGTGACTGAAGTATTTGACTTGAATTTGGCTTAACATTTATTGATTTATAAACACCTACATGCTAACTATACAAAGTTACATTGGCTGCATACATGTTTTTGCTTTGGCTAATATTATCCTACATATTATGCTAGCTTAGCTTGCTTACTCTTAAAACTACCTTATCAATTCGCGGTAGAAGCTTGAGACAATGTCAAGGTTGAAGCTTGAAACAATGTTTCTAACCATGTTTTCTTCATAGATCTAATCCATCGTAACTCTCTACACTCTCCCTTTTACGATGAGTCTTCGATGATTCTCAAGAGCGCCTTAGACCCTCAGTCTCACATGGGTATAGCTTAGAATTCACCCGTCGTATACCTTAAATTGGTGTTTTTTGTTACTTAGGCCAGGAAAGGCTTTAAAGATCATTGAGCCCCATTTAATAACAAATCCTGGGACTCATTTTGATACCCAAACATCCCTAGTCTTACAACTCGGACAAAAAATAAATTACGGAGTATAAGCTCTATCATATTGTTTGGCGCCTGAGTCTACAAGGGTCAATTGTAAGCTCAACTTTGGGGTCGACGTAACTAACCCTAAAATTTTATCAATACCTTTTACAACTGGGGATCCTCCTACATTTCATTATTACCTCACACTAAATGGTTTTTTTTTTTTTTTTTTTTTTTTTTTGAAAAACACAATAAATGTTATTAGTATTGGGAAAATGTTACTCACTCCGTTTCATAATGTTAGTCTCACATATTATTTTGGGCGTTTCAAATTGATCTACCCATATTGAATCTATTCCTTTTTTTTTTTTATTTTTTTTTTTATTTTCCTAATTCGGTCTTATAATTTTTAATCCCATTATTGGATTGATGACATGGCAGTAATTAAATATTTTGATTGGTCATCACTCCAATTAGTGGATTGATGACATGACATTTGATGAAATTCCTCACGTTAAACAAGCATTGTAATTGATGCTTTCCAAAGAAAAAAAATTAGAACATTTATAAGATAGAATTAATTAACCAAATTTTTTACTAAAATGTAAGATTCCAAATATTATTCATTCTCTTATTTTTTGTGATTGATTTTATATGAGACTAATAAAGTGAAACGGAGCGAGTACTAAATAAAGGGGTCCCTATTGATAAGTGTAGAAAGAAGAAGGAATTTTCCATGGTTGAATGGTTGCAGAAAGAGATACAAAAGTAATTTGGTTTTCTCGATGACCGGCTTTTAGTAAAAGGGTGAAGGTGCCAAGAAATATGAAATGTAACGAAAAGAAGACTTTTCTTGATAGGAAGTGGGTCTTAGAACACAATGATGTAGATAATGAGAATTTACGGATTTTGATAAATATTCGTTAGAGAACCTAGTCACACATAAATCCACAAATTATCTACCAAATATTTTCTCAAACCTTATTTATTGTTTTTTCGTTCTTATAATTTCATTGACTTGTTCCCTATTAATCAAACGCAATACCACCCGATTTTCAAACATATGCATTAATCATTATATTTCGATTAATTTAAAATTTATTTTTTTCCGTTATAGATGTTGTTTTTATCATAATTCCTTATTTATAAGTCTTTTTACAAATTCTCACTATTGGCGTTAATTTCTTTACATGGCTTGTCACAATGTCTTAAGTTTAGGGCTTTTTAATTCAACAAGTTTTGTGTAAGACGGGTGTACGTTAATTTTATTGAGAGACGGTCAGTTGGAGGGGACTTTAACTATTTTTATGGTAATTTTTAATTTTTCGTTGGTTTAAATTTTGTTTTAAATGTGTAATTTCTTATAGATTCATCATTGTATAATATATAGACTAATATAATTAATCTAGTACATTATAATAAGTTTTTTGGAAATAAATTTATTATTAGAAAAATGATAACTTATGTAGTATAAAGGGTAATTTTAAATACTTTTAAGGTAACTTTAATCCGTCTTACAAAAAATTAACGTATATCCGTCTTTTTGGAGAATTTATACTTTATATATTTTTTTTCAAGAGTGTAGACAACTTCTACAATTCAAGCTGAAAAGCTGTTAGGAAAGATTAGGAGAATATCTTTTATATTTATCATATATTATAATTTCCTTAATTATAGGCTTGATTGACTCAAGATAATATGTAGAATATCTTGTGATATTATCTTAATTAGGAAGCTATGTACTCTATTTATATGATTTGAGATCAATGAGAAGGACTCAAGCTTTGAGCCCTAAATCTGACATGGTATCAGAGCCAGACCCATGATCTCACAATTGGGGCCTTAATGGCTAAAGTATATTGGGCCAAAAATTATGGATAGCTCACATGCGAGGGGGAGTGTTGAGCCCAAAAACAAACCCACATGTGATCACTCTCTTGTCCCATACTAAAACACTAAAGGGGGAGTGTAGTGGTAATGAAATCCCGCATTAAAAGAATATCTTTTATATTTATCATATATTTACCACATGGTATCAGATATTCTTTCAATGTGGGATCATTAACTTGTTCCCTATTAATCAAATGCAATACCACCCGATTTTCAAACATATGCATTAATCATGATATTTCGATAATTTAAATTTTTTTCCCCGTTATATATGTTGTTTTTATCGTAATTCCATGTTTATATGTCTTTTTACAAATTCTCACTATTGGCGTTATTCTCTTTGTATGGCTTGTCACAATGTCTTAAGTTTAGGGCTTTTAATTCAATAAGTCTTGTGTAAGACGGGTGTACGTTAGTTTTATTGTGAGACGGTCAATTGGAGGGAATTTTAACTATTTTTATGATAACTTTTAATTTTCATTGGTTTAAATTTTATTTTAATGTGTAATTTCTTATAAAATCATCATTGTATAATATAAAGACTAATATGATTAATCTAGTACATTATAATTTTTTTGTTTGTAATAATTTAATTGTTTGATAAGCACCTTAATTTGTGACAAAAAGAACAAAAACACATTTTTAGTAATTTTTTTTATTAAATTATTATTAACTTTTTATATTTTATCAATCAAAACACACTCTATTCTTAAAATTCAAACAATTTATTAAGGAATTTAGCTACTTACAAAAATAAATTCTTCCAAATTAAACCTAGCATCTGATGTAATTAATTTACCTTATCGATATTAAGTGTTTAATTTGCCAGGTCTAGGTTTAATTAAGGAACTCGACCCAAATGACCCGAAACACACTCTATTCTTAAAATTCAAACAATTTATTAAGGAATTTAGCTACTTACAAAAATATATTCTTCCAAATTAAACCTAGCATCTGATGTAATTAATTTACCTTACCGATATTTACACCTTATCAGTTTCAGCTACCGTGTAATAAATTTACCTTCTTTTCATGTATCTTTGTCAAGCTTAATTTCTTTGTAAAGCTTAATTTCTTTGTATGTATGTCTTGTCATATTTAATTGATAATCACAGTGTTTATATTTTCTTCTTTAAGCGTGTACGTACATAGACCACTTCAACTAATTGAAAACTTAACCAGCTAATTGCTAGTAAACGAAGACCTTGACTTGGACTTACCTTAACATGGATCATTAGCCATTATAAATAAAACCCATATACTAACTATGCAAAGTCACAGCCTAAACACTCTTTCTCAACCATGACCTACTTATTACATGCTTTAGCTTTGGCTAATATGATCTTCCATATTATGCTAGTATCCTTACTCTTAAAATTACCTAATTATCATGTCATGGTTGAAGCTAGAAACTTAGTTTCTAGCCATGTTTTCTCGATGGATCTAATCCATCGTAACTCTCCTCACTCTCCCTACTACGACGAGTCTTCCATGACTCCTCAAGCGCGCCTTAGACCCTCAGTCTCACATGGCCATAGGATTCACCCGTCGTCTACATACTATGAGAAAAAAGATAGCATTAATTCAAATTTAGTCCCTAATGGAGGGGATTACCTAATAAAAATTGCTCTTGGTACTCCACCAGTCGAATTGTTAGCCAATGCCGATACTGGGAGTGACCTTATATGGTTGCAATGCTCTCCTTGCGACATATGTATTCCCCAAAAATCACCATTATTCGACCCAACAAAATCTTCCACTTTTCATACAATACCTTGCAACTCTCAATCTTGTGATCATCCTGATGTTATTAGTGGATGTCCCTCTAATAACACCAAAAGTGATGGTTTACCATGTATTTATGGTGTAACCTATGGAGATGGTACAACTAGTGTTGGTATCCTAGCGACGGACACGTTAAACTTCCCTCCAGTCGATAATCATGTTACGACCCAAACTAGTTCATACCCTTCCTCTATAATTGGATGTGGAATTGACAATTATGGTTATTTTGGTAACCAAGGGGATGGGATTGTTGGACTAGGGGCCGGTCCATTATCCCTAGTCTCACAACTTGGGCCAAAAATTAACTATAAGTTCTCATATTGCTTGGCACCCCAGTCTTCAGGGGTCAATAGTAAGCTCAATTTTGGGGCCGATGTAACAGGCCCCAAAGTTGTATCAACCCCCTTCACTACTGGGGATCATTCTACATATCACTACCACCTCACTCTCGATGCCATTACTATTGGAGATAGTTCGGTCCCCATGGACCACAAAGATGTGGTCATCGATTCTGGTACAACTCTTACTTATCTACCACCTAAAGTGTACAATGGTGTTAAAAGTGCTATAACGAGTGCCATTCGTCTTAGCCCAATGCCCAAGCCGGTTAAGGGGTATGACCTTTGTTACGAAACAAGACAATCATTGGGTTCGGATGGGGAGCTCAACCCTCCGGACGTAGTGTTCCATTTTGAGGGGGCAGATGTTGTATTAAAGGTAGAAAACAGTTTTAGGGTGGTAGCAACTAAGAATGTTGTTATTTCTTGTTTGGCAATCGTACCTACAGATGATATGGTTCATACATCCATATTTGGGAATGTTGCTCAAGTTAACTTTGAGGTTGGATATGATTTACAAGCAAAAAGGGTATCATTTGTTCCAACAGATTGCACCAAGTATTAAATTCAATCAAAGTTGTTGCAATATATTCATGTATCACACTATCATTTATAAAGAAAAATATGGAATGTTTCAATATGAATACTATTCCACAAAAAGGTTTCAAGGTTCATATTTTTCTATTAATCTACTTCGATACTAAAATAAATACTATTAAAGGATGATCTTGGAAGTTTTATGTTTATATTATTCTATTAATCTATTACTGTACTAATGTAGTGATGCATGTTTTACATATTCATGAACAATGGTATATCTCATAAAGACATTTTTTTTATGGTTTACATATTTTTTTTTTGAACGGATATAATTTTAATGGTTTACATATTCACGCAAAGATCTTTTTTTTTTTTAAAAAAAAAAAAAAAAAAAAAACAGAAGAATATCCATTGATAGTCACTATTGATTTGTGTGTGAAAAGAAGAAGAAATTATCTATGATTGTAGGGTTGCAAAAAGAAACAGAAAGGTATTTTGATTGTAACAATGAGTGGATTGAAATGAAGGGGTGAAGTAAAGGTGCCAAGAAACAATGTGAAATGTAACAAAAGAAAGGCTTGTCTTGATAGGAGGTGGGTCTTATAATATACAAGTATAAAACAACAATAATGTAGCTATACTAGCTATTGAGAATGTACTATGCTTTATAAATCTTCGTTAAAGAGTCTGGTCAGTGGTCACACATAAATTCACTAAAATTTCAACCAAAAAACAATTAGTACGAGTTATTGGCAAGTATTCCGATCCATTATCCTCTCTTATATTTCAAAATGGAATATTAAAATTAATTTAAGTTCAGTAAAATTAATTTAAGTTCAGCAAAACTAACTTAAGTTTAGCAAATATAATTTTGTTTCAGTAAAAATAATTTCAATTCAACAAAATAAAATGAAGTGAACGGGGTCTTATTTTTACAAAACTGAAATTATTTTAAGTGAATATTAATTTTTAAGGTGAAGTGAAGCGGACCTCTTTTTAAGTGTTAATAAATCTAGTCCACGTATAATATTTAATCCTATATATATCCAATAATTTACAGAAAATTATCTAAACTTATCATCAGAACCTTGTAGGAAGAAAAAACTTATTAATAAGTCCAAGATAATTTGACAAAGTTTAGTTTTATGCTACTCCAAAAGTTATAGATTTTTTTTTTTTGAGGAGAACTCAAAAGTTATAGATAATTTGTAACAATTTCGTCTTTTCACACCATCCTTTTAGAATGATGATTAAAGTAAGCGCGTATAGCATATTTGGATTCATACTAAGTAGCAGTGGGATTATTTTCTATCGATTGAACATATATACCGTGACTTATTGGGAGCAAGCCAAGAAGTCTTGGTCGACGTTTGTAGACTAATTACTTCGACCTTAAGATTTTCGTACTTAATTATTAATTGTACTGTCCACTAATTAACTGTAGTTTTCGCACTATCTAATTATGGGATCTTTTAGCAAAATGGCTAATTTAACAAAAGTATTTACCAAAACGGCTGATTATAAAATTTAATTCCCAAACTAGCTAATTTATCTATTTCTTACATTTCTTTGAACCGGTTTGGTTCACATTATAGGTTTTTAACTTTTTTTTTTTATATATAATTTTTTGGTTTTATTTAAAAAAATTAGTTTTTTTTTAATTATATTGTGGATTTTTTTTTTCTTTGGGAAAATCTAATGCAATATTTTAAAATATCATTAATTTGAACAATAACATTCAACATAATATATTTGCAACAATTCTCAAAATTCTAAAAAGTTGCACAACATAAACGTTCACTCAAAAAAAAAAAAAAAATGATCCAAACTTTCTTCCAACAAAAAAAAAAAGAATTTTTTTTTTTCTTTTTTTAACACATAAATATAGAAATATATTAAGGTCTAAAGGCCCAAAGTTTCTAATACACTTACAGGGTGAAAAAGGTGCATTAGAATAAGATAAAAGCCTAAAATTTAGAAAGCAAGTAGGAATAATCAAGTTTTGATTATAAATAACTAGAGTTATATAATTGTCGACCATAGAATCATTGAATTTGCTCCGAAAAAGATGAACAATACTCTTTTTATTTAAAAAAAAATAAAATAAAATTAACAATACTTTATTTCCCTTATCGCTGTATAATTTGTAATAGTCTTATACAACAATACTACTTGAAAAATTCAATACTACTTGAAATTCCAAATTTTTTGTGATTGATATGATCTAGACGAAAAATTAGGGATTTTTTTGGATTGAAATTAGGATTCTGCCACTGTTAACATACTCTATTTTTTTTTTTTTATATTGCATAAAATTTTCAACTTAAAAAAATCTGTAAGAAAATTAAAATTAAACCAAAAAAAAAAAAAATCAATAAAGTGAACCAAACTAGTTCAAAGTAAAATAAAAAATAGATAATTCCTTCCAAGTTAATAAATTAGCTAATTTGAGAATTACATTTTATGATTAGCCGTTTTGATAAATACTTTTGTCAAATTAGCCGTTTTGGTAAAAGATCCCTAATTATGTGCTTGCTTTGAGCGTGTATTTTTTTTTTGTTGCTAATAAACAAATAATTAAGCAACAAAGATTATCATGACAATGTAGTTAAATTACTCTAAATGTATATTTTCTAAGTTATTTATTTTTTGTTACGGAGTAATAGATTATTGTAAAGATTCACCCTTTTTTTTGGTATTACAAAAAAAATTATTATTACTTCTTACAGATTTGCAAATTAGAAATCAAGACAAATGTGCCACATTCCATATGACAATTATGATTTATGCAAATTAAAAATTAAAATTCATGGTTATACATTATATTTATCGTTGAAGAACAAATGTTGTTATTGATGAACCTCTTAGGATGGAAATAACATAGAGAGTATTAAAGATTAAAGGTGCAATTTTGGCAAATTAACCTTATTAGTTAACATGAGTAAAGTAGTATGAAAACAAGGTGGAATGACACAAGAAAACAAAAGACCTTGACTACACTAGACATAGTAAACGACGCAAATCTCGCAAATTGCATTGCGTAGTATGTTGTAGGCATCTATTTGCCTTGAAAAGGACATGATCATAAACTTTGGTTATATAAACCCATGTTAACCGTGTAACTACTTAACCATAACATACCTATTATTAGCCATTGGCCCTAACTTTTCTTAGCAACCAACATGCATGCTTCTACTTTGCCTAACATCCTCCTAATTCTTTTGCTAGCATCATCCTCAATCGAGGCTCGAAAATTAGCCACTTCTAATAATGTCTTCAAGGTTGAACTCATCCATCGCGATTCACCACTTTCGCCTTACTACAACTCTTCCATGACACCACAAGAGCGCCTAAAGAGAGCACCTCTAGGCTATATATCACATGGCCACAACATCCAACTATCCTCATCATTTTATAACCTAAATGATGAGAAATCATACGCCTTAGTTCCTAATGGCGGAGGATACCTCATGAAAATCGCCCTTGGTACCCCAAAAGTCGAATTTTTAGCCGTGGCAGACACCGGTAGTGACCTTATTTGGGTCCAATGTCAGCCTTGTAACACTTGTTTCCAACAAAAATCTCCACTCTTCGACCCATCTAAATCTTCGACCTACCATGAAATCCCTTGCAATTCTCCGGATTGCACCCATCCAGACCTTAAATCCGGTTGTGCTTCAAATAATTATAACAATAACAATAACAACGAGTCATTATCATCATCATCGTCCTGTTTATATGAGTGTATTTACGGTGATAATACTCAAACTACGGGCGTCTTAGCCACTGAAACACTTACCTTACCCTCTCCTGATGCTACCTCGCCGAGTCTTTCGACCACATCAATTTTCGGGTGTGGGACGGAGCAACAAGGCTCTCTTGGCACCCAAGGAGAGGGGATCGTTGGACTAGGGACAGGCCCGTCTTCCTTGATCTCGCAACTCGGTTCAAAAATCAACTACAAGTTCTCCTACTGCTTAGCTCCTTTAACTTCCGACGTCTCAAGCAAGCTTACCTTTGGAGCCGATGTAACCGGGTCTAAAGTAGTGTCAACACCCTTCGAAATAGGAGAACGCCCCACATTCTACCACCTTACCCTCGACAGCATTAGCGTCGAGGGTAGGGATAACCCGGTCCAAATCCCGGTAGGTATGGACGTGATCATCGACTCTGGTACCACTCTTACAATGCTTCCAAGTAACATCTACAACGATTTAAGGGCTGCTTTGGTGAATGCCATTGGACTTAACACGGTTCCGAGCCCAATCGAAGGTTATGACCTCTGTTACAATACAGAGTCATCAGGGCAATTTAGCCCTCCAGACGTTGCATTCCAATTTCAAGGGGCCGAAGTCGTGTTAAAGACAATCAATACATTTCGGCAAATTGAGGACAATGTGAGTTGCTTGGCAATGTTAGCGACGGATAGTACTCCGATATTTGGGAACATTGCTCAGGTTAATTTCGAGGTCGGGTATGATTTACAAGCTAAGCAAGTTTCTTTTGCTCCAGCAGATTGTACTAATTAAGTAGTTGTAATAACTAGCTTAATTGATCGTTATTTCGAGGTTTGTTTGTATGGGCATAAGTATGTTTCTGTTGTTAGTTGCTAGTTCTACATGTAATGAACTCTTCGATTTTCTCCATCAAAAATCTATAAGCTCCATATATGTCTGAAAGTACATTTGTCTTATATATGGAGTACGTTTTAGGAAAGTTATTGTACCATTTGGATATTAAATAAAGTTCCTGCGTGTTTTCTAACTTACATTTGAAATTAAATAATGCAAGTACGTGTTGTCGTGGTGATAATTATGTAGGGGTGTAAACAAATGGAGATTCAATATAAAAAATCGAATTTGAGGTCGATTAAGGGCCTGTTCACATTACTTAATTTCAGTTCAGTTCAGCTCCTAATTTCCTTCTCTTATAAAATATTCATTTCAGTTCAGCTACAATCAATTCAGTTTAGTTCAGTTCAGTTCAACTTAGTTCAGTAAATGTGAACAGTCCCCAAAGAACAATTATGTTGTGAGTATATGAAAAACGCGCCAAGCTTGTACAGTTTTTGAAGCTAGTAAATGAGATTTAACATGAGTATAAATACATTCATTTATAACGTAACTTTTAATTAACTTTATGAACAACTTGTTTACAAAATATAAACTTTCTAGATCAAATTGGGTCATATACTCATATATATGATGAGCTTGAGTGTGTGTAATAAAAATTATTGACTTATTTTGGGATTGGATTTCATGTCAAGGAATAACAAATATTTTATAAAATTGTTATCTATACACTCGTATTAAAAAATGAGCAGTTTAGAAAGTAGAAACACTTACAAAACCTCCAAAGCTCATGGTCAGACTCGCTTCAGTTAAATGAAATGCACGAACATAAACTTGGGTTTTGGAAGTGATGTCAATTTTTTTAGTGTGTATTGAGCCTAAACTACTCATGGAGGTCGATGCAAAAATGCAATCTGGCAATGGAAAGTTTTATTAGAGTTACAAAATTATCAAATTTTTAATTTTATTAATATCGTACTATATCATAGACTGTGTATCAATTAATCATAAATTTTGGATGAGTTAATTAGTTCTCTAAAATGTTAATTAGAGCTAGTGTGGCAAAAAATTACGTTTCGAATCTCATTTACCCTTTATTTTAAGTGGATTTTATTTCGTGTTGGAATGAGAAATTGAAAAGGCTCAAGTTGCATCCGTTTTCAATCCGAAAAAACTTTCTTCTTTTTTCTTTCTTTCTTTTTATTTCTTTTTATTTTATTTTTATTTTTTATTTTTACAAAGGTTTAGATAAACAACAAACTGTATTTATGTTTTTATTTTTCATGTTTATTGATTTTATACTTAACTAGTTTTGTGCCTGTGCGATGCCCGAGTTGTTTATTAAGTTTTAAGATATATTTTAATCTATATGTCAAATTTTAAAATATATCATTGATACAAAATTAGTTAGGAATTGACGTATTTTTGTAACGATTTAAACTTGTAGATATGTAATGACTAATAATAATAATATTAGTGAAAAACATTTCTTGACCCTGTCTGAAATGACTCGTGACCCGACCTGATTAACAGGTCTACACACAGTAATAAAATTATATTAGATTCTGAAGTATATTATTTTAATTGATTAGAATATATTATAAACCGCATGGATATGGTACATTTTGAACTAATTCCTTCGCTCCAAAAAAAATATTATGATACAAAAAATAAATTTATATGATAATTTATCAGATTTATAATCTAATTATTTTTTGAATAAATTATAATTCAATTTGTACATATGAAATAGTGGTACTTTATCAAAAATAAAACTCTAAATTAACAATTTTATCCTAAAATTATCCAAAGTTGATTGAAAATAAAATTCTAAACTAACTTTTTTATGTTACAAATTGAATTTTATATAACTCTATCCTAGGTGGCACGACACTTGGCAAAAAGTTGGAACGCCAAGTGTCGTTGTCTCGTCACCTGGCTAAAAGTTTAGCTTTATATATTAGTTACTAGTTTTGTGCCCGTGCGATGCCCGGGTTGTTTATTGAATTTTAAGATAAATTTTTAATCTATATTTCAAATTTTAAAACATATCATTGATACAAAATTAGTTAGGAATTGATGTGTTTTTGTGATGATTTAAACTATATAGTAGGCATGTAATGACTAATAATAATAACATTGGTGAAAAACATTTCTTGACCCGTAACCTGAAATAATGACCCTGTTCGAAATGACTCGTGACCCGACCCGATTGACAGGTCTACACACAGTAATAAAATTATATTAGATTGTAAAGTATATTGTTTTAATTGCTTAGAATATATAATTATAAATAATGGATGTGGTGCATTTTGAGCTAATTCCTTCGCTCCAAAAAAATACTATGATACAAAAAATAAATTTATATGATAATTTATGAGTGTTATAATTTTTCTAATAAAATTATAATTTAATTTATACATATGAAATATTGGTACTTTATCAAAAATAAAATTCTAAATTAACAATTTTATCCTAAAATTCTATCCAAATTTGATTGAAAATAGAATTTTAAATTAACATTTTTATCCTACAAATTGAATTCTATATAACTCTATCCTACGTGGCGCGACACTTGGCGAAAAGTTAGAACGCCAATTGTCGCTACCTCGTCGCTGTTATGGGACATTTTGTACAACTGTTGACCGACGTTGACATTCAAGACCAAGATATACAAGACCATGTCAAGATAGTTAGTAGTGGTCCCTAAAGTCAAGGAGAAATAATAGGTCAACAAGAATAAGTACTCAAGGTTGTTACGATGTATGTACTCTCTAATGAAGTCCAAGTTCGTCGGAAGACCAAGTAAAGATGTCAACCGCCACCTCCTACTTTCAAGGAGTTCACCCCTACTATCCTCCAACCTTTCAAATGCCTTATAAATAGAGAAGCCTTACTCTCATTAAACCCACTCCAATCCCACGTATTAACCTCCCCAAAACTACACTATTACTCATATATATATCCATGTAGACATTCCAATAAGGAGATATAGCCAAGCCTCCCCATACTATTATTACATACGGCTCATACGAAATACCCCCATGAGCCTAGTCCGTTGTCCACATGTGTATTCCACTACAAAATCCATACAACCTTAGTATAATTCATAGCTTAGCTTCTCCTATGCCATAGTAAAGTCCACTAACCATCTACTATATTTTATTCCCCCAAGAGCAACCATATAAACATATAACCCTAACACAAATGTGCCGCATACCTCCTTACCGTACTATGAAAGTCACTTGCTACGCCTACTTGTATTTATTTACATTATATTTCCTACACATTGAGTATGCAATGTAATTGTAATCATTGGCTTTATGCCCATATTATAGTGGATTGGTGGCCTCATTGCCACCCGCGGTTTTTACCCACCTTCATTGGGGTTTTCCGCGTCACCATATCATGTCTCCTTCCTCTCCCTTTATTTTTCTATTATTTACATTCTGCATTCCATGCTCCTTATTTTAATTTAGTTGATCTGTAGCCCGTATCCCACATCAAATCCTACTTGACGAAATTTAGCATAAACAATTTGGCGCCCACCGTGGGGCTACAGCTAGATTGAAATATCAACCCAACAAAAGTTCCTTTCCAAACATATTCAAACACATTCCCATCATCAAGATATATCTAATCCCGTAAAGCGACTTTATAAGAACTTTTGTTCGTGGTCTCGGCGACGAGAACTGGTGATCGACGCAAACTTAACTCAATATGCTGCAACATAGGCGATTATCTTTGACGATCTCAAGACATTTGGTAATATTCTTTTTTGTGGTTTAATTTAACTAACTATTTTGTGTCTCTTTAAGCTATGACAGATTATATCGTCATCAAAAAGTAAATATCACACTTAAAGGGAAGGACGCTGTGGAAACCATTTCTTTAAGTCATGGGTCTCATGATGCCATAAAAATTCAGGGTTTGTCGTCATTCACAATATTATTTTTTGTTTAACTAACATTATTTTTAGGCTATGTTGTCGCTAAATAAAACAGTATTAAAGTTTTGACGGAAGTCAATTCCGACGACGACAATCAGTTCCGATGACAGCCAGTGTCGACGACGACATCAGTCAGCTCCGACGACGAAAGCCAGTTTCGACGACGACACCAATCAGCTCCGACGACGACAGTCAGTTCCGACGACGACAGTCAGCTCCGACGACGACAGCCAATGTCGACGACGACGTCAATCAGTTTCGACGACACCAGTTAGTAACGTCCTCAGCAGCCTAATATCATCAGTCAGTGGCGACAACATTAAGACAAATGTAGCTTTAAACGACGATGCAAGTAAGCTTTTGCCTAAATGCAAAATTCAGATTTATTATAAAGACTATTCGATTCTAAAAATAATTTCATTGACTTTTATTTATAACTCATGACATTAGCTTATGTAGCACTTAGATTTTTATATTTTATCATGACTAATTTATGTCGTACCAAGCGTATTTTTAGATAAAGTAACGTTACAGGTGGAGATTTATAATGTTAATTGATTGTGACATCGGAGTATTGTCGTCGACAACAACAAGTTGACGGTAGCATTATATTTTGTGGCTAACTTCATTACATATTGTTTGCATTTTTTCATGAAGTTGCCACAAGGGGGCAAGATAATATGATCTGATTATCAATCTAATGCTTTGATTAAATTTTGTTATTTGATCCCTGATGCTTCGATACATCACGCTTTGGTTATTATGATTATTTTTCCTTAGTTTTTGACGCTTTGATCATTATACTTTGATTAACTGTCGATGCTTTGATAATGGTTCATTCTTAACGTAATTATGAATGTTTAACGCTTTATCGATTACATATGGTGGATAATGTTATTTGTTATTATTTCATGAATAATTAACAAACGAGTTGGTATATATGAGAATGCTCTTGTAGATAATTCACCAATCTAGAATGTGACATCGGGGGCTAAACCTGATTTAATCTTTCCGAGTGATCCAACATTGGGGGCTCGATTTAAATGACATCAATTCTTATCAAGGTAACTTTCTATTATTTAAAATGTATGTCGAATTCCATCAATCTTGTCACAAACCGTGGTAGTCACCGACACTATTGAGGTACACCAGATTATCGCTTTTAGTTTTTACATTTATATTGTCATGATCATGCTCTTTAATTTGTTGCCTAGCTTAAAGTATTTATTTCTATTTCCATTGATCATATTCATTAACGTATTATTACTTTGATTTTCTAATAAGCATTGTCATTGACATGATTCTACCGCCTTACAGTTTTACTTGTTATGTCTATCATCTTTGTTGATGTAGTAATACACATAGTTAATTTATGTTTTCGTTATTTGGCTTACTTATTTTTATTAATTGATTATCAGTAATTCTTGTGATGAAACATGTGGTTACATCTTGGTTTATGAATCAACATCATATGCAATATCTAAATCTTTTTACGCATCGTTTACAATTCATATTTTCAATTTATTTATGACTTAATGCAAAAATTCGACATTAGTGTTTAGAGTGATGACGAACAGGTTACTCGACGCCAAGATTAAGCATAACGATTTCAATATTATGTATGAAAACATCATACACCTCGACGCCATGAAGATGATGACGTAAATAAAGATCATGACGACATGTGTGAATAGGGAACTTCAATGTCATGGCGATGACAACCAAGGGTCACACCAGCAAGTTGTAGCGACATTGACAAAGGATCGGAACATCTGATAATTATGATCAAGGGTCATGACGACACAAAAAATACAACGAACGACGGTGTCAAAGGAAAAAAGTTCATGACCAAAGCTCCAAACAACGGTTACTCACAAAGGCGTCAGTTACACTGACATCTCTAAAAGGGATAAGGAAAACTGCCGCTTAAAGAACATCGTAGCAAACGAATCCCGGGAAAAATAGACCTTAGCGTCAGACGCCAAACGCCCGGTACCTGAACTACCAGTTTAATCCTCAGTGTTCAGCGTCAGAAGCCAGGGCGCAAGGGGTATTGGCGCACAATGTAATGATGGCCATACAACGATAGTATAACTTTTTTAAAGTTATTCTTCAAAAGTACACCGAAAGGATTGGTCGTAACGATTGATCATATTGACAAACGAAACACTGCAAAACGAGCAAGTCCTAAAGTACATACAATGTCTTAAGTCTACAAAGTGTCATAAGCATGTAGAGTATTGTTAGTGTCGATAAAAAATCATTTTAGAAAAACATTCTTTTATTTATTTGCATGTCTTCAATATTTTATCTATGAAACATTTATTTTTTGTTCTCTAATTTAAATTGTTTTTGTCATGCATCGGTAACATAGACACATAATGTCCAATGTCAGCAGATCAGGAACTACCCTCCGATACAAAGTCATGCAATGATTATATTTGCTCACAAGTCTTTGTTCTCAACGATGTTACAAAAGTTATCACATACGACAAATATTTTGTACTTTAAAAAGTGCAAGACAAAGCGATCGAATGTTATCTCCGTACAAAGAAAACGTTTGAAATGTTAATAGCCTTGACGCCTGAATTTATTATGACGAAAGCGCCACTTGGTTGTGACACCAAGTGTGAACACTAAATACATTCAACAAACTTAGTGTCGGACATCGCAACAAAGTTTTCCGATTGGCCTTAACGCCATAAAATGAGTTAACACATTAAGAAATCCCTTATTGATTGCATTCAAATTACATATGCGGCCTCGTCGCCAGACACCATGTTGAAAAGAGTTTTTGTCGCCTAAATGGGCCGAGTTCGACACCATAGGTCATAACAAAGAGCTAACGTATCATCGTGGTTATTGCTATAATGACAACGATTCAATTGCTCTACCCTCGGATTGAGCGACCCTAAAGCAACATCACTATCATCAACATGTTTAGTTTAATTTAATGTCTTTCATATTAATGAATTATTATATTATCCTCTAACGACATGTTGATGCAGGATCAAAAGTAAGTATATTTATTGTCTTTCTATAATTATTATCCATATTTAAAGTAATTCTATCATCTAATTGTCCAAGTACTTAATCTATGTTACAACATTAGAGATTTGGCTTTATCGCCAGTGTACATAGACATCGTCTCTTTCTTCAATGGTCTTAGCACCCGAATCACCTATTTTGGCCTTGTAGCCAGTTCATTATTTGTTGACAATCTCCGACTAACGTCGTGACCATTATCACAACCAACGTTCAACATTGACAAAGTCCTTCCGACGTCGTCGACATCAAATTATGTCCGTCGACGATCAGCTTTCGTCCGTCACCGATATTAGCCTCCGTCCGTCGACGACATCGGCTTCCGTCCGTCGACGACATCGGCTTCCGTCCGTCAACGACATCGGCTTCTGTCCGTTGGAGACCGCCTTCCGTCCGTCGACAACCTCCTTCTGTTCGTCAACGAACATCTTTAATTCGTCGACGACATATGCTTCTGTCCGTCGACGACCATCTTTCGTCCTGGCGACACTTGCTTCCAAATAAAGTTGACACTAGCTTTCGACTCGACGAACAACGTCCAATAACATCATTGACATTGATATGGCAGCAACTTAAGCTTACATATGAACAAATTATGACCTCTAAAAAGACCAATGACGAAGGCATCAAGAGTCAAGACACAAAGGCAATGATACTAATATCGAAATGAAGACGGAGTCAAAATTAAAGTAAGTATAATTTTCCTAGTTTCGCCGTGCTCCAACTAAGAAAATGGGGGCTATTGTTATGGGACATTTTGTACAACTGTTGACCGACGTTGACATTCAAGACCAAGATATACAAGACCATGTCAAGATAGTTAGTAGTGGTCCCTAAAGTCAAGGAGAAATAATAGGTCAACAAGAATAAGTACTCAAGGTTGTTACGATGTATGTACTCCCTAATGAAGTCCAAGTTCGTCGGAAGACCAAGTAAAGATGTCAACCGCCACCTCCTACTTTCAAGGAGTTCACCCCTACTATCCTCCAACCTTTCAAATGCCTTATAAATAGAGAAGCCTTACTCTCATTAAACCCACTCCAATCCCACGTATTAACCTCCCCAAAACTACACTATTACTCATATATATATCCATGTAGACATTCCACTAAGGAGATATAGCCAAGCCTCCCCATACTATTATTACATGCGGCTCATACGAAATACCCCCATGAGCCTAGTCCATTGTCCACATGTGTATTCCACTACAAAATCCATACAACCTTAGTATAATTCATAGCTTAGCTTCTCCTATGCCATAGTAAAGTCCACTAACCATCTACTATATTTTATTCCCCCAAGAGCAACCATATAAACATATAACCCTAACACAAATGTTCCGCATACCTCCTTACCGTACTATGAAAGTCACTTGCTACGCCTACTTGTATTTATTTACATTATATTTCCTACATATTGAGTATGCAATGTAATTGTAATCATTGGCTTTATGCCCATATTATAGTGGATTGGTGGCCTCATTGCCACCCGCGGTTTTTACCCATCTTCATTGGGGTTTTCCGCGTCACCATATCATGTCTCCTTCCTCTCCCTTTATTTTTCTGTTATTTACATTCTGCATTCCATGCTCCTTATTTTAATTAAGTTGATCCGTAGCCCGTATCCCACATCAAATCCTACTTGACGAAATTTAGCATAAACAGTCGCCTGACTAAAATTTTAGCTTTATATATTAGTTATATGATATGATATGATGTTTATAGGATGCACTATAATACGCATCCACCATCCAATTATAATCGAGTAAATCATAACAATTCTTGTTGGAAGAATCAACTTACTAATTGTTCACAATAATTTGATAAAGTTAGTTATTATGCTACTCAAAAGTGATAGATGGGTCGTAACTCGTAACAACAACTAGTACTGTCAAAACGGTTTGACAGTTCAGGTTCGGTTCGATTTTAAATTAGGTCGGTTTCAAATGGGTTCAAGTGTCTTACGGGTCGGTTTCAGTTCGGTTTAAATAATATCGGTTCGATTCGGTTTCGGTTTATTCTTGAGCGGTTTTAATTCGGTTCGGGTTGTAAACAGTTTGGATAATAAACAGTTCGGTGCAGACAGGTTGCGGTTTGTTAACGGTTCAATATAAATGGTTATTATCCCGGTTCAAACAGTTTCGATTTAGTAACAATTTCAGGTTAGAAACAGTTTGGTTCTTTTTCGGTTTAGTTTATAACTGGTTTAATTCTTTTTCGGTTCAGTTTATAACTAATTCGGTTCTTAATTTCTTATACGGTTTAACATCATTGGGATCGGTTCCATTTTGAGTTTACTAAATTACGGTTTGAGTTGGTTTTTTATTTCAAAAAAATCGATTGTTTATCAAGTCGTTTGGATTCGGGCAATTAAATTTTTTTGTTTTGAAACTTGATAGTACTTGCCAACTTTTTGTTGCTCAACAAGTTTTATATTAAGTCCAGAAATTATCACTTCATATTTAGGCATCATATTATATACAAATTCTCATTGATCTAATAAATACATATCATGTCTTGTTTCAAGTTTAGTCATAGTGTCATACTGATTTTACTAGTTTATTACGAAGTAGATTATAAAAGTTAGTGTATTAATGTATTACGGAGTATTGTTTTACAACTAGGTTATTACCTGCTTCTGATTTAATCATTTAATTAATAGTGTCATAGTCATGATTTGATGAGTTCTTGTGAAATCGAAATTTACAATTTGGTAATTCGATACTTGATTAATCAACAAGACTGATAATAATGACTCGTTTATCATTATATATTTTCATAAAATTATGAAGATATTACAAAAGAGTTTGATTTGTATAATGAAAGAAAACATTAATGAATAACAAGGTAATATTGATTCGTTCAATCGATCATACGTACACATAGCATCTAACCATCTCATAGTTAAATACTTCGTATTTATTAGTACAAAGTTATAGATTAGTAAACATTATTTTGACTGGATCAATAATTTGAGTTGTAATTTTAAGATTAGGTAAATATCATTGTTCGTGTAGTTTAAGTAGTATAATGATCTACACCATCACTAACTTTAATTTTTATACTCCCTCCGTCCCTTTATCATTTTTGGGGTCATTGACCATAAATTACTACTAATCTATAAAACAGTAAAACATAATTTAGTCATGAGTGATCTTTATAAATTTGTCTCATTATATATTTTATTAATATCACCTTTTTATAATTTTTACTGTTTAATTTGATTTTAATATTCTCTTTATAGTAAGCAGTTTGTAGCTAATTCGATTTATAAACGGTTTGGTTTATAAATGATTCGGTTTGCAAGCGGTTCGGTTTATAAACGATTCGACTTATATACAGTTTGGTGCAAACAGGTCGCGGGTTGTTAACGGTTCGGTGTAAACTGTTTTTATCCCGGTTCAAACGGTGGTTGAAAGCGGTTTCGGGTTAGAAACAATTCGGTTGTTTTTTGGTTCGGTTTAGAACTGGTTCGGTTCTTATACGGTGTTACGTTATTCGGACCGGCTCAGTTTCGGGTTCATTCATATACGATTCGGGTCGATTTTAGGTTTAAAAAAAAACGATTTTTAATTAGTTCGGTTCTCATATAGATCGGTTTGTTTCGGACAGTTAAACGATTTCGATTTAAAATTTGAGAGCATTAACAATAACTAAAATTTATTGTTGTTCGATAATTGATTATGTGGAAGCACGTCTCTCTCTTTATTTTTTTTTTGAAAGAAAGAAAGTCTCTCTCTTTATTTATTTATTCATATATATATTTTTCTTTTGATAACGACTTAAGAGCAAGTCTTGGTCGTCGTACGTCGTTAGTAAACAAGTTGCTTCCCTTTTTTAACGGTATGGTAGAATATCCACTAATTTTACAAGCTAAAAGCACATACACTTTGTTTCATACGAAGTAATATTTTTACCCTTTTTGACATTTCACTCTACTTATGTACTTACTTTGAGCGCGAGCTTGTGCCAAATCGAGCCATTTTAGTGTCAGTTCTAACCAACTCTTGTGTCAGCTCAACCTATTTCCATCTCTACCACAAAGGTTATTATGATAGTGATGTTTTAAAAACAAAATACAACAAGATTCCACTACTTGTCAATAAAGAAAGACATACGAAGTATGTATCGTTAAAATATAAATTACTTTTTTGCTATGGAACCTCCTAAGATTTTAATAGCGACAAAATTATGAAGAATTAACGCAATGAGTTCTAATGATAAAAGTTATGTCTTGGCAATTAAATGTATATTGCAATTTATATTGTTCACCATGATCATGTGCACTTTGTTTATTCAAAATATCATTCAAAGTACCAGGTACCAATATGGATACAGGTGTGTATTGCTTAATGCATGTTGCTACAGGTATAATGATCATAGGATAATATACAAAGGAACGCACATTTTGACGGGTTTCATATCTAAACAAATATTTTGAGCTACGTACTTAAGTTACGAGTATTTTTTTCATACTTGTTGTATGATTTGTCAAATTAATTATAACGTTCTCATGTAATATTATTATCATTATTTTTATTGCATGCTATATACATATATGTCATCGTTTACTAAAAAAAGACGATAAAAAATTATGGGAAAAAAAGGTAAGACCCTACAAAACCCATATGGTCCGGGTAAGGATCTTAAAAATTTAGACCCTAATGGTCTGGGTAGGGTATGGTTATAGGAAAGAAGTTATAGATAGATACGAGTCCAGGTATTACTAGACCCTGCGCAGACCCTACCCAGAAGGAAGAAAACAGAAACCTTGACTAGAGACGACTTGGCATAGTAAACGAGGGAAACTTATAACACAAGAAAACAGAGACCTTGACTAAAGACGACTTGGCATAGTAAACAAGGGAAACTTTGCAACTAGTGGAGCAGATTGTATGGTTTTGCCTTGACAAGGATACGATCGATTATATAAACCGATGTATGTAACCAATTAACCATAACATATCTCTTACTTATTAAGCATTTTCATAAACGTTACTTAATTAGCAAACAACATGCATGCTTTTACTTTGCCTAATATCTTCCTAATTCTTTTGCTAGCATCGTCCTCTTTCTTCGAACCCCCTTATTCGGTCTCAGTAGAGGCTCGAAAATTAGCCACTTCTAATGGCGTATTCAAGGTCAATCTAATCCATCGCGATTCACCACTTTCGCCTTACTACAACTCTTCCATGACACCACAAGAGCGCCTAAAGAAAGCACCCCTAGGCTATATATCACATGGCCACAATATTCAACTATCCTCAAAATATTATAGCCTAAATGATGAAAATTCATATGCTTTAGTTCCTAATGGTGGATCATACCTCTTGGAAATTGCCCTTGGTACCCCAGAAGTCGAATTTTTAGCCGTGGCAGACACGGGTAGTGACCTTATTTGGGTCCAATGTCAACCTTGTAACAATTGTTTCCAACAACAATCTCCACTCTTCGATCCATCCAAATCTTCGTCCTTTCATTTAGTCCCTTGCCCTTCTTCGGATTGCGCCCAACCAGGTCTCGCTACTAGTTGTGCTTCGATTAATAATAATAATTACAACAGTTACGAGTCATCATCACTGTGTGCTTATCAAAATAGTTACGGTGATAATACTCAAACTATGGGCATCTTAGCCACTGAAACACTTACCTTACCCTCTCCTGATGGTACCTCGTCGAGTCTTTCGACCACATCCGTTTTCGGGTGTGGGTCGCACCAACAAGGCTCTCTTGGCATCCAAGGAGAGGGAGTCGTTGGACTAGGGGCAGGCCCGTCTTCCTTGATATCGCAACTTGGTTCAAAAATCAACTACAAGTTCTCCTACTGCTTAGCTCCTTTAACTTCCGACGTCTCAAGCAAGCTTACCTTTGGAGCCGATGTAAAAGGCTCCGAGGTAGTGTCAACCCCCTTCCAAATAGGAGAACTTCCCACATTCTACCAGCTTACCCTCGACAGCATTAGCGTCAAGGGTAGGGATAGCCCGGTCCAAATCCCGGTAGGTATGGACATGATCATCGACTCTGGTACCACTCTTACAATGCTTCCATCGAGCATCTACAACGACTTAAGGGATGCTTTGGAGGATGCCATTGGACTTAACAAGGTACCGAGCCTAATCGAAGGTCACGACCTCTGTTACAATACAGGGGATTCAGGGAAGTTAAGTCCTCCAGACGTTGCATTCCAATTTCAAGGGGCCGAAGTGGTGTTAAAGGCAATCAACACTTTTACGCAAATTGAGGAAGATGTTAGTTGCTTGGCAATGGTAGCTACGGATAGTACTCCGATATTTGGGAACATTGCTCAGGTTAATTTCGAGGTCGGGTATGATTTACAAGCTAAGCAAGTTTCCTTTGCTCCAGCAGATTGTACTACCTTTAATTAATCGTTATTTCTATTTTTACATATTGTACTTCCTTATGGTAAGGTTTGTTTGTATGGGCACGCACAAGTATGTTTGTATTGCTATTTCTTCGTGTAATAAAAGTTTCGATTTTCTGTATCAATAATTCAATATGCTTTAAGCTCCATATATGTCTGAAAGTACATTTGCCTTATATGTATGGAGAACGTTTTAGGAAAGTTTTTATATCATTTGGAAATAAAGTTCTCTTTTTTTTTCAAGACTTTAGATTGAAGTAATGCAAGTACGTGGTGTAGTGTCGTGGACTCGTGGTGATGATTATATAGAGGTGTAAATAAGCCGAGACATAATTATAAAAAAAAAAAAAAAAAAAAAAAGAAAACAATTCGTATAATAATATTTTTTTTTTTTAAAGAAATTCGAATAATAAAGTTGACTAAAATTCAATTATGTTTTGAGCATATGAGAAACGCACCGAGTTTGAACAGTTTTTGAATCTAGTAAATGAGATTAAATATGAACATAAATATATTCATCCATTTAATTAATTAATTAACTTCATGAACAATTTCTTTATAAACTTTTTAGATCAAATAAGGTCTTTTATAAAATAAGCTCAAATTGTGTTTAATAAAAGTTTGACTTTTTTTTGAGATTTTTATGAGTCACAATAACAATATAATTTTTTTCTAAAAAATTATTCTTGATAAACTCGTCTCCATTTAAAAATTGAGCAATTTACAAACACTTAAACAATCCCCTAATAAGCTTATGATCAAACTCGCTTAAGTTAAATGAATTACACAAACATAAACTTTTTTTCCTGAACGGGGCACAAACATAAACTTGGGTTTTGGAAATGATGTCAATTTTGTTTGTGTGTGTAGAATTGAGCTTAAACCACTCATGGTCATGGAGGTGGGTGCAAAACTGCAATCTGGCAATCAACGTCTATTAGGGTTACAAAATTGTAATTTTTTTTAAAAAATAATTGCATTACGTGTATAAATCAATAATAAATTTTATCAATTAGCTTAATATTTTAGCTGAGTTAGTCCTCTAGAGCCAACGAGAAAAAAAGTCACGATCTTTTATTTTGCGTTGGTATAAGAGTAGGCTAAAGTTTTATTATTCATTTTTTTTAATCTATAGTTGATGTTTATACGAAAATCCCATGCAATATATCCACTTTCCAATTATTATTGCATATTCTGTATATCACAACATTTCTTGTAGTTGAAAGAATCAGCTTACTAATTAATCACGATGATTTGATAAAGTTTGGTATTACGTTACTTAAGTTATAGATTGGTCTTAAACTCTTAACAACTTCTAAATCATATTGTCCTTCGATTATTGATCATATGAAACTATGGGAGCAAGTCTCTCTCTTTATTTATTTATTTATTTATTTATCTTTTGATAACGACTTGGGAGCAAGTCTAGTGGACAAGTTGCTTCCCTTTCTTAAGGGTATGGTAGAATGTCCACTAATTTTACAAGCTAGAAGCACATACATTATGTTCATTATCTTTGTTTCATAATATCTTGCCCATTTTGACATCTCTTTCTGCTTGTGTGCTTATTATGAACACATGTTTTTTTACTAATAGACAAACCACAAAGTAAAGATGCACACAAACAGGATTATGACAGGCTGGGCCGTGTAGGTCACTAGCTAGGCCTATGTTCCGTACTAATGGGTCGTGCCTAGGATGGTCCAAGATTTATATTGTGTCATGGTACCCATACATAGCCCAATCTATGTGTCGTGCCTGCGTGCCATGCTCAGCCACTTAATAATTTATACTACTACGTATTATTCTTTTGGTTGTTTGATTAAATATAAGCTAGTCAAAACGCATGACGGCCTGTCATGACTGTGCCAAATTTTGAAAATGAAGCCCGTGCATATCTTATGACTCATCGATGTGTCTCTCTTGTCATGTCAGACTTATGACGGGCTTATGCCTAGGCAAATCGAGCCATTTTCATGTCATATCTAGCCAGCTCTACCACAATGGCTATATATTATGATAACGTTTTTTTCTTTTCTTTTTCTGAAGCCATGATAATGATGTTTCTAGATTATTCTTAATGTATGTTTTCTAAATCACAATTTTATTTGTTAACTGATAATCAAAGGTACTCTATCTCTCTCTCTCTCTCTCTCTCTCTTTTTATTTATTTATTTATTTATTTACTATTATTATTATTATTGTTGTTGTCGTTTTTTTCTCTTTTGATGTTACAAAAATTTATCAAAATTACGCACTTGCTATGGATCTAAAATTATTAATAATGACAATTGATAAATACAACAAGATTCAATATGTCAGTATATAAAGATACATATTTATCGTTATTTATCGTTAAAATATTTTTATTCTTTTAATTTATATTCAATATGCCAGTATAAGTATATATATATATATATATATATATATATATATATATATATATATATATATATATATATATATATATATATATATATATATATATATATATATATATATATATATATATATATATATATATATATATATATATATATATATACATACGTGTAATATTTTTATTCTTTTAATTTATATTCAATATGCTGTGTGTGTGTGTGTGCGCCTGTTGAATAGGTCAATTTTTTGTTGTTTAGATTTAATTTACATGTGTCAGCATATGCTTGGTCAAAATAATTCAATTTATTTTTCTTGCAATAATTTTTAATTAATAATTAAAACTTTTTTTTGAAACAAATTAATAATTAACATTTAACTAACAATAAAAACCAATTATTTCTAAAAATAATTAAAAAAAAAAAACTAACTAATTTAAAAATAAGTAAACAAAAAAAAAAAAACAACCCTCTGCCGCCACCACCATCAGCAGCAGCGGCAACCCCAACCATACTCCACCCCAGCGACTAGCGCCGGCACCCAGCTTCACCATTTCCACCGTCAGTCAGCCTACCTCTTCCCTTTACCCCTTTACCTTGCTTCCACGGCCATTATTGCCGCTGCCCGAGCTCCCCTGTCAACGCACCATTTCAAGCTGCTTCTAATCGCACAACATCGCAGATAATAATTAGTCAAGTCTATGCCGTAATAATAAGCCCGTAATTAAGGTAACCTTCTCCAATTCTGCAAAAGGCATTCATAATTAAGTGCTTAAATGAAGATTAATTTCCTAAATAAAATCTTGTTATTGATAATACATACTACCTCGTTTCATATTATTTGCAACGATTTGACATTAAGTAGAGAGGAAAAATGTCTAATCTTTGCGATTAATAGGAAACGGAGGTAGTAATACATTATTGTTCTTCGATATACAACATGCTCGAGTCATTTGTGATATCAATAGCATCGATAGTGCCGCATACGATATCTTTTTTTTGCTACAAACCCATCAATTGTACTACCAGAAGGACAATATCCGAGTTGGTAGGTTGAGGTGGATGGCCCTGGCATGGCCGGTCGTCGGTGTTGGATTGATTCAAAGTAGTTGCTATAATTTAGGATAGGAACATGTTTTGTTAGTTGTTAAGTAGTTTGCTGAATATGTGGAGTTAGTGGGTTAATTAGCTGTGCTTTATTAAAGTTAGACGTGGGAAAATGGGTCATGTTATTCCTTAATTTGTTATGCCTATATAAGGGCTTTAATTGTACTTAGTTTTAATTAAAGAATTGATGAATACAAGTTAGTTTTGTAATTCTTTCCCTTCTCCCTATATAGTTTCTACATGGTATCAAGAGTTTCAGGTTAGATCCGGGGAAAAGGGAAGGGAAAGAGATGAAAAAAAGAGGGAGAAGAGAGTATTAAAAATTAAATATTATTGAGTTTGGATTTCAAGCAATGCAACTTGATTTCATTGTTTGTGAGCAAATTAAAAAAAATCGAGTGAATTTTTTTGATAGTGAATGTATTTGTATTTGACCATGGAAGTAATGGTTGGTTTGTTATGTTGATGGTTCCCTTTTATCCCATGAAAAAGGATTTTAATCTTGTGCAAAAGAGGGCAAAATTGTTTACGGGTGTGGAAGTCGTAATCAACGTAAAGACGGTTTCCAAGATAATATCAAATGTTTTTGGTATAATGCAAGGTGACATGGTCAATTGGAGGACAATGTCAAATCGATTTAATGGAGTTATGTGCTCCATTGAATGTAAGTTGATGATAATGTGCATCAACAAGATCGAGAAATTGATGAGAAGTGCATCAATGAAAAATGTCGAGGCTTGGTTGTGCGGAGAGAAGTGCTCTGAGGATATCGTGTTGGTGATAATGTGCATCAACAAATTATGAGTAGGTGATGAGATGTGCATCACAAAGTCGAGTGTGTGGTTAAGTGTTCGTATTGATGAGATCAAAATATGTCGAATTCAAGTTGAAGTCCATTGCAATACGGAGTGTTGGAGTCAATAGCAAAGTTTAGTCGAGTGTATGAGAGTTTGAATCAAGGGGGAATGTTGGATTGATTCAAAGTAGTTGCTATAATTTAGGATAGGAACATGTTTTGTTAGTTGTTAAGTAGTTTGCTGAATATGTGGAGTTAAGTGGAGTTAGTGGGTTAATTAGCTGTGCTTTATTAAAGTTAGACGTGGGAATATGGGTCATGCTATTCCTTAATTTGTTATGCCTATATAAGGGCTTTTATTGTACTTAGTTTTAATTAAAGAATTGATGAATACAAGTTAGTTTTGTAATTCTTTCCCTTCTCCCTATATAGTTTCTATAGTCGACAGGGGTGGCGGCGTGGAGGGTGGTCTTGCTGGTGGGTTTTTAGTTTTTTTTTTTTTTTTTTTGACGGTGGATTTATTTATTTAATTAATAAAATTTAGATTTTTTATTTTCTTTAATTTTATTTTATTAAGTTTTTTTTTAACCAAATACATGTTGACACGTGTTAGGTAACTTGTGATAACAAGTTAGAAAACCGATTAGGTCCATTAGAAGCAAATTCAGATTAAAGTTTGGATTATTAAAAAACGAGGGAGCCCCAATTCCTAATGATGAGGAACAATTGTGTTTCTCACGATGGCATTTTGGAAAATATTGTCATATTTTTCATTTCATGAGCTGTTGAGTCGGATTTCGTGGGGACAGCCTATGTGTCAATAAGTTTGAGTAATGTCGTTACCTAGCAAACGATTTCGCACATCTCCTCTCTATCAGCCATCAGCCATCAGCCGTTATGTTCTCTCTCTCCTCTCTAGCAATGGCGCTCTATCCTGTCTGAAGGTGTGGATTTACAGACCAGACGAAAAACTCGGGTAGTGAAGTTTTCTACTCTCTTTTTTCGTAGCTTCTTCCACTCAGTTGTAATTTTTCAGTTCTAGGGTTTTTATTTGTTCTTCTGTGATGAGACAACAATTCATGAAATGAATTTATAATTCCAAGCGAAATCTGAATAATTTTGTAAGTAATGGGATTAGGTTCACTCCCTCTGTTAAAATCGGTTTGATGTTGGCGAGAAATGGCTGATGGATTATCTTTAAACACAAATTTGAAGTTTTCCAATTATTTGTGGATTGAGATTAGCTATCAACATTGCCTTCAAGGCTAGAACAGTGAATATATCCCTTTCTTAATGCCAATTTACCTGCTTAGGCTGCTTTTCTCATACACATTGCTTGAAATTTGATGGAAGGTTAACAGCATCAGCCGTGGGTCTCCAACCAATACTACATCTGGCAAACAAAGTAAACCACGTAAGATTAATAAGGCCACATCAACATTGCCAATAAATGACTTATTTTAGGTGGAATGTCTGTTCTGCCCCCATGAGAAACGAACCTGTTTCTCACCATGAGGAACAGAGAATTAGCCTTAAAAAATAATCCAAAGTAGGGATTATTTTGGGCGATATAAATATATATATATATATGTATATATATATATGTGTGTGTGTGTGTGTATATATATATATATATATATATATATATATATATATATATATATATATAAAGCTAAACTTTTAGCCAGGTCACGAGGCAGCGACACTTGGCATTCTAACTTTTCGCCAAGTGTCGCGCTACGTTGGATAGGTTCAAATTGACTTTATAAAATAAAAAAGTTAGTTTAGAATTCTATTTTGAATAGAATTTTAGGATAAAATTGTTTAGTTAAAGTTTTATTTTCGATAAAATAAAATTTGAGTGTCGCGCCACATTGGTTAGTTTTAAATAGAATTCATAAACAACCCGGACATCTCACGGGGCACAAAACTAGTATATATATATATATATATATATATATATATATATATATATATATATATATATATATATATAGTGATGATCCTCTTAAGATCGTAATAGACACGAAATTATAAAGAATTAATGCAAAGAGTTTTAATAAGGAAAAATACAAGTTAATCTGCAGATAAACGAATTTTTGTTAATCTGATGGCATTTTTGTAAATATATTGAAAAAGTAGTGTCATTTATTCAGTACTTTTGGTGAGTTGTCCAATTACTGTTTGTTTTTTGCTTTTACTGTTTGGTGAGAAAATTACACATGTACCTCTCAACTAGTACATGAAAAAAAGCATATACCCCTCCACTGGTACTTGAAAAGAAAATTATAACTATCTCAGAAATTAACTGGGTATCCCTCTTATAATAATCAAAGTTATCTCTTGACAATTAAATGTATATTGCAATTTATATTGTTCAAATGTTCACTATAATCATGTGCACTTTGTTTATTCAAAGTATCATTCAAAGTACTAGGTACCCATATGGATACAGGTATAATAACCAATTAAAGTACTCAATTCATCCTAGGATAATATATAGAGAAACGTGCATGTTATGTTTTGACAGTTGTCATATTGAGGGCTTCCAAACGGAGGTTTGATAGGCACGTGCAAATACATATCAGGGGGTATTTTAGACATTTCTCCTTGAATTTGAAAAATCCTATTCAGCATCCCCGTTACAAACACTGACATCCCGTTTTGTACCTTTTGAATTTTTTAATGCTCACCTTGTAGTCTTGGTCTTTGTGCGCTCTCTCTCCTCTCTCCTCTGTCCTCATTTTAAATTTAGCTTCTCTCTCCCCTTCCATCTTTTCATCTTCCCTCCCTTGTTCTTCTCCCTTGGTGTTCATTAATCTTAGGTTTTCGATACTTCCTCCTTGCTTTTCAATTGAAAAAAAAAAAAAATTGAAGGCGTATTTTCCTTCCTGGTTTGAATTTAACTTATCTTTCTCTGCGTTGGGTGGCGGTTTTCCGCGTGGTTGGCGAATTGAATTGTTGATAGTTGTAGCGGTGCATGGCTTAAATTGTTAAAACAAGGTTAGTTTCTGTTATTGTTTTAAGTTTGTAAGTGAATTTTTTGTGTCGCGAAAGGGTTTATATGTGTCGGGTATTGTTACTGTAAATGGTTTAAGGATGTTTGAATTAAGGGCAAGCATAAAATATTAGGGTTTGGTTTAGAAAGTCGGTAATTAAAGAGTTTGAATACGAAGAATTTTTAATTGTGGAATGGTTTATGAACTTAGAATAAGAAGAATTAAAGAGTTGAAGGTCGAAATATGGGTCTGATTATGCTTTGATACCTATTTGTGTATTGTAATTGTTTAATTGTTAATTGGTTGAATTGCGGGGTTAATAATTGCTTAATTGATAATAGTTAATTGATAATAGGTCGAATTGTTAGTGTAGTTGTCGAAATTTAAAAGTTAATAAGAATTATAAGTTTAAGAGGTATAAAGGTCGAATCTTGTACGTGTATGATAATGTTTGAAATTGATAGGGTGTTTAGTAATTTGTGTTCAGTGTCATGAATTTTTATTTATATGTTGTTGTTTAGTCGAAGAAGGAAGGAGGATGAGGAAGGCAATAGTGCGATCGAACGGCTGGAAGAAGGGATTGGTGAGTTATTTTTATGGGTACACCTTGTGAATTATGTGTGATTCATTTGTGAAATAGTAAAAGTCTAAATCTTTGTTAAATGTGCTGTTTGTGAAGGGTCCTTTAAAGTGCAGTAATGTCGTGACTTCTTTGAAGAGGGCAGGTGGTAAGTGTTCTGGTGTAAAGGGTGTTGTAGGCAAAGGTCCTGGTAAATCCCAGGTGGATAGGATAGTCAAGGGTAAAGGAAGGCTGGAAGAAAGTGAGGATGATGAGGACTATCAAGAAGGGTATGAAGAAGTAGAGGAGGATGATGATGATGATTATGACTATGAGGAAGAAGCACAGTCAGTGAGTAGTAGTGGTGATTTTATGGCGAACATGATGATGGAGTACATGAAGATGAAGTCGAGGAAGAGGAAAGGGAAAGTGGAACAAAGTGTGTACAGGAAGCAAAAGGTATAATACTTAAGTGTGTCTTGAGTAAGTGCAAGTTGTTTTGTATACTTTATGCATTGACTTGTGTTTATTGGTGCTGTGTGTGTGTGTGTGACAGATACCAAAAATGGAAGGACATAAAGTGTTAAGTAAAGGTGAGGTTCTGAAGACTCACCGTGAAAATGTAGGCAAGGTAAGGAATTAAGATCATGATTTTGTGAAAGTTGAATTTTAATATTGTCTTTGGGGTTTAGGTTATTGATGTGAATTACATAAAGTAGGGGGATGTGGATTTATGGTTTGGTCTAATTCAGTTTTTAAAATTGTTTTTACATTTGAACAGTATCCAAACATTGTCTGCCGTGTTGAATCCTTTTGTGATTCTGTGAAGTTGTTTGATCTGAGGAGGAAACAATTAGTAAAGCAAATGGGGTTTGGTGGATTGCTTGAGTTGGATATGAAAAATATCCCTCGGCAGTTCTGTTATTGGCTTATGGCCAGAGTACTTGAAGATGGGACAATTGTAACACCCCGTATTTTGAACCATTATTTTATGTGCATTTAAACCTAGTAAACCTAATTTCTAATTTAAATATCAATTTCTAAATTGAAATGTTGATTTCGTTATTTTAATATAAGGGTAATCCCAAGCTTTTGAAACCCTAATTATAATATTTTGACAAGACGTTTTAAAGTTATTATTTAAAAGGGTTCTATATTTGAGTTTTAATCATTTCAAACTGTATTTGACTTATCTGAATTGATATTAGCTTTAAAGGGTGATTCCTTAAGCTTAAGCATCAATTCAGTAAGTGTTTCTAAAAAAATTATGTAATTTCAATATTTAACTTATCACAATTGATACGGGTCATCATGGGTGATTCCTTGACTGAAGTGCCAATTTGATAGGTATAAAATGATTATATGATTTTAAAGATGTTTTACGTTCAATCGTATCAATATCGATGTATAAAGTTGTATTGGGTGATTCCGTCGACTTGATTATCGAATTGATATTGTTTACAAACTATTCTTTAATTTATATTTATAAAACTCATTATAATTTCCTTTTATTAATTGGGTCATTATAAATTAATAATATTATTGGTTTCGTATATCGCCTCTTTATATTGCTTTTCTGTAAAATATGAACTTTATATATATTTTTGTTTTGTGATTTAAATTATTGTTTTCATTATTATTGATGTAATTACTATTTATATTATTATTGAGTTATCAATAATGTAATCTATATTATTGTTTTTTTTATTGTAAAAACATACTTTCAAATCGCTTCTCGTTACATCCCTTTCCTAGTCTAGTTTCGGGCCAACTAGACTTTGTTTATTAGTCGGGTATCGCCTTAACACTTTCATGACTAAATAGATTAATATAGACTTTTTTTTTTTATTAGCTTTCCTTATCCCATTTTTAAGCCTCAACTAATTATTCAATCAAGCCCAAAAAAAAGAACCTTTAACCGATGTATTATGAGGCTTGTTTGTGAGCTTCATTTGAGCCTATTTTAGGCTGATTTTTGCAGCAGCTTTGAGGGATTAGTGGCTGATCATTTTACCCTAAGTAACCTCCTCTAATCAATTGTAATAACACCCAATTTTGGCTGCCCAACTTCTCCACTTCTCCTTCCTTTTTTTTTACGTGTACATTATATGCTAGCTTCATCACTTTTTCTTCACAAAAAAAAAAAAAACGCTTCATATACTCTCCTCTCTCTTCATCTTTTTCGTGAGTTTCAAAGGAAAATCAAGGGGGAAATCTAAGCCTAATTTGCTGCTTTATCAAACTCCAATTCGTGGTCAAATTTCCTCCTCTTTCAAAGTGTCAAAACCGAAGAACTTTAAGGGCTCCAAGAGGGTTGCTTGGGTGGGTGTTTGTGCGTTTTGTTGCTGCTGTTTGTGCTTGGTAGTGCTATCCTTTTCTTCTTGTTTTAGTGGCTTATACATCAAGGTAACTAGCCTTTCTTCCCTTAGATTAGAAATGCTAGGTTTTAGGGTTGAATTGATTGGTAGAAATCATGTTTGGGTTAGATTGATTTGTTGATTTTCATTCTTGATATGTATGTCAGAATCTCGTGTACAATTAAGGGATTTTGGGTGCTTGAATCATGTTTTTCATGCTTGAATTATCTTACAATCAATCCCTAATAGGTGTATGATATTTTTTATGATTATATTAGGTTTTGTGATGACTTGTGGGTACTTAAAAAACTGATTATGTAATCTGATTATGTGTGTATAAGACTGTAGTTTCTGCAGTGGTTATTAGTCGTAAATGAGCCATGAATTCAATGATTTTATTTTATATTATTGTAGAGGATTGTTTTACGAACGATTTTATATATTATGGGTAAAATTCGGAGGTGTTTAAGGCCACCAAATGACTGATTCTGTGAGACAAGCTGTGCGGCCAACGAGAATATGAATGTGATGTTAGATAGAGCTTATGAGCATGTATATATCTTATATTTGTGACCAATTGAATATATCTTCTAGGTTATCATGTTAGGATTATTTAGGAGTTTATACCATAGCGAAATTCCATGTTTATATGCAAAATTCTATCTTTTTATGAGCATGTATATTCTAAACTCTTGGATTGCTGACAGCATGTTTAGTATATCTTCTTAGGTCTTAAATTAATTATCTTGATTGATTTTATTGCCTAATTTGAATTAGAATCATGTTAGGATATTCCCTAAATTGATATAGCATGATTTTATATAATTTAAGATAGTTTAAAGTGTCTAAATTAGTGCAACATAGCTGCTGCCCCTAATCTGCTAGGCGTGTGAAGGATGGTGATTTTCAATTGTGTATTCCTTGATTTATAAGCGCAAATGCATGTTTAATATGGCATATTGTGTTTTTAGAGTGTGTACTAAAATGGGCTAAGCTTAGTTTCATGTTTAAGGTGGGTTTTTGGGTGAATTGGTATAATTGGTACTGCTGTACATTAGTGTAGGGGCTGCTGTAAATATGATTTTATTTTGGCATGTTATCTCTTGAATTTTAAGTCCAGAATGGTTTTATATGATGCTTAATGAGTGTATGTACATGCCCTAATTTTTATTTCGCATTTGAAGCATATTTGGTTGGGTTTTTATGGTGATTATTAGACTTGTATGTTGTTGTCCCGTTTTGGTTGTTTTATGAAATGATAGTTTGGATAATTGGTTTAATTAAATGATTTTATGTAATTTTTTTTATTGTAAGTATTTCAATTTATTTGAAATTATATTTTTTTTAAATAGGTGATGATTGAATTTTTGGGTATTATAAACCCCTAAAGTGAAATATTTCTATGTGTGTTTGAATATGTGTGGGTTGTAATTGTATTGTCGACGTCGTAATGCTTTAGAGAAGGATAACACTATCTTTAGCATCACTTCGCCAAGAGTTGTGAATGCACTTAATTGTTGAATTTCGATAATTAATTATATTCCCAAACTCAGACGATACCTTTTGTGTTTTATTAAGTTGAAGTGTGTTTTGAAAGGGAGTTTCAATTGAATTTAAGAAATATGATTTTCTTATGCAGTTTGAATTGAGTGTAAGACCATTTTTGGCTTCTCTGCAGATTTCTGAGTGAAATATATTGTATTATCTATTTTAAGTGATTTTTGAATTGTGTGTGGGGCCATAGTCGGGTGTGAGGCCGAGTTGCTTCCCGATGGTTAATGAACATGCTAACTACCTGGATTGCGAGTCTTAGGTAGCTCAACCTGGGTTAATTGTTGTCGTCCGGGGGTGTGTAAGACCTTATAGGCATCTACCCATAACCGGGAGTTGGCCAATCTTAGACACGGTCTCTGCGAGATGACCGGGGGTTCGTCCTGACAAACCTTAGGAAGTGGATTGCGAGGCCACTAGCGTTCCCTCCATGCCAGTTCTACTGTTTTGAAGGTTTTGGTTTTGAAATGTTTAAACTAATAAATTATTACTTATTTGAAGTCTATATATTTTTATGATTGAAATTGAGTGATTTAATATTGATATTTCTGTTTTAAGTTTATTTTGAAATATTTCATTGTTTGTATGGTTTGATGGTTTTAAGTGATTTCATTCGAGTTTTCAAGTTGATTGTGGTTATGGTTTCTTTCTGTTAATTTAAGTCTAAGATCTTCTATTTCTGATGTGAGGGAGAACTGCTAGTTACTCCCCACTGATTGTGGAACGTTGTTATAATTTGCAGGTTTCATTTGTTTATTTGATATCTGTGACGCTGGGTTGGGGATTGAGAGTTTAGAACCTAACTTTTAGGCTTGTATGCCTTTGTTGTTAGTTGACTGTTTAATTATTTTGAATTTAGTCTAGTTTGGCCAATAAGGGTTGTTCTGCCCTTGGCTTTTGAATGTAATTAATTTGTCCATGTTAAAGTTTGTTTGCTATTTTCTTTTGTTCACATAGTTTGCGCTTAGCTTAAACAACTTAATTTGGATGTGTGAATAAGTTAAATTTGACTTTTAGACCTAGGTTAAGCTTGACTTTTCTAATCGAAGTTAAGTAGCCTCCCGTTCAAGCGTAATTCCGCTAACGCTTCCAGTTCCAAAAGGACGGGGTGTTACAACAATGGTGTTTGGAGAAGGTGAAATTTTGCCCATGTGTGCTACTCAAGTGAGGGCTGTGTTAGGCATTCCTATGGGTACAAGACCCGTGCCAATGGACATAGGTGAAGATGAAGAGAGAATAATGTTTGTGAAAGGTTTGTATGATTCGTATGGTGTAGGGCCGAAGAAAGAAACAATATCTTTGAAAAAGGCGTCTGAGGTTTTGTGCCCTGTTGATAGTGAGAACCACCCTTTTCCTCTACTGACAGAAAGTGATGAAGAGGAGTTTATGATAGCATTCTTGATTGTGGTCCTTGGAAAACTTTTATGCACAACGACAAACTCGTCAAATTTGGCTTCCTCTCTAATTCCTTGTTTGACAGTGGCAACAACAGCTAGTGAATATGATTGGTGCACGTTCACTATGAATTGGCTTTGTGACTATGCGCACCGTTTCCAAGCTAAGTTTTTGCGTGATGGTTATAGGTCTAGATCTGGAGGCAGCTTTCTTTTTGTTATGGTGAGTTTGTGGTGTTTTTGTGTATATAAATAATTTGTTTTTTATGTAGTCGCTACCTATTGTTATTTGATTTAACACATATGAATATTTTGATGTAGATATTTTATGTTGATCACCTGCATAGGAGACCCTTGCAATGGGGTGTGTTCCCTAGGGTGAAGGTTTGGAATTCTGCACAGATTAAGGCAGCCTTGATGGAAGACAAGATTAGCCCCGATGAATATGGAAAGTTGTTGGTAAAGTGTATTCTTTTTTTAATATAAGTGAAGTGTTGTTGGTGTAGTATATTTATTTCTAGGGTGAGTTGACTTGTGATTTCCGTAGGCTTTGGACATAGCTTATGGGGAGGAGCATCCTCTTGATCCAAGGGATGATGAGTGCATGCGAGGAGCTGTCTCTGCTGGAACTCAGCTAGATAAGGTTGATAATGTTGTTGTTGAAGTGATGGATAAGGTATAAGTATTTTGAAAACTCAGCCCTGGTGTTATTTTTATCTGGTGTTTAGTTTAACTGTAATTGCTTCTATGTTGTAGGTGATTGAGAAGCTGACCCCAAGGTTGGAGACCTTTGTTGAGGGTGTGGTAGGAAAAGCTTTTAGTGTGTTTGTGTCGAAGATGTGTAACATGGGTAGTTATAATGCTACTGATGATTTCTGTTCAACCCATAGCCAGTTAGCTACGGGCAGTAATGGTCCGTTACCTCAAAATGTAGGCCCAGTAGAAAAAATAGTAGGAGGTGTCTTGACGGGCGACAATATTTTACAACCCACGGTGGAGGCAGCGGAGGAAGAACCCAGGCCTTGTAAGCTAACTGTTTTGGAGAAGAGGCTGGTGAACTTTGTTCGTGGGTGGAAGGAAATGAAGAATGAAAAGCGTACGTTAAAATAGTTGGAGGTTGGTACAATATTTTTGTTTCCATATGCATATTTTTTATCATGTTTACTGGTTGCTGTTTGTTACATGTGCAGTCCTGGTCCTTCTATAATTGAGTGTGATGGCATGGATGCATCGCAAAGGGATTGTTACCGTGTACTCTCCCCGAGGTGCCGGGTTGGTGACCAGTATGTGAGGATGGCCTCCGTCCTGTACACGAAGACCTGGTCAGACCACACTATGAAGAGGATACTTTTGGATCCTTCGTACTCGGTGAGGAAAAAGTTAAATTTTATGGTTTGGTCTGTGATTTAGTTTTGAAACGTTGAAGGTGATTGACAATGATTAATATTTTTCTTGGTAGCATTTTGTTATTCAAGGCAAAGATGAGTTGAAGGATTTGGGCCAAAAGTATGGCAAGGTGTTCCTAAGCTTTGAACTGATGCAGATTGAAAGTGTAAGTTGTTTTGTGTAGTAGGATAAAAATGTGGGGTGTAATTTTGGTTTTGGTTAATATTTGTGGGTTCTAAAGTTGGTTCACTTATGTGACAGGTATTTGTCCCTATTCTAGATACTGCCCAAAAAGATGCGGAACATTGGTATTGTCTTGCGTTGGATTTGAAAGGTCGGCAGATTTGGATGATTGATTCTTTGTATGATGATGCGTACACAAGGCATGAGAAAATTGTTACTAAGCTGGTAATGGTTCTGTCTGCCCTTAATTAATTAGTCAATTGAAACCCTAGTTTTTGTTTATAATATATACGTTATGAATATTGTAAATGTTTGCAGATTGAGGCCTTAGGGGTGCTGTTGAACATCTCTAATCCCAACTGGGAGCAGGGAACTATTTCTACTTGGGTGCGGAAGTGTTTTCCTGTGACACAAACTGACACGTATGTAATTTCTGCGGGAAGTCATTCCTTTTTCTATAATTTCTCACAAGTGTAGGTTCTTGTGATCACTAATTTTTGTCAAAATTCATTAGGTGCTCGTGTGGTGCAATTATGTTAGCAGCTATCAAGCACTGTGCTCGTAGTTTTGATGCTGCTTTTCACATGGTACGTGCTCTAATTAAGGGTTTATGGTTTTACTAATTTTTGCCATGTACTTTGTCCGCCCTGTTTAACTTTTACTGAAAATGTTGTTCCGTTTCAGGAGAAGATTGGCACCTTGAGGCAAAACTTATTTCTGAATGATGTGAACAGCGTTTACAACCAGCTGAAGGACCGATTGGAGGAGGTTTTGCCTAAAGAACGTCGAGGGAATAGAAGGGGTGGTTCTCAGATGACTTGCTAGGTTCTGTATGCAATTGACAACAAAAGACTTCCTTAATAGTTTATTTAATCAGTTAAATGTGTCCTATTTTGTTAACTTAGATACAATGTGGTGGTGGTGTGACCCTGTTTTGCCTTGTTTTATAAACTCGGCTAAGTACGCTCTTTTAGGTCGCCTCTGTAGGATTCAGATGATGTTTTGGCACAATTGTTGGCATTAATTATATTAATTAAGTAGTACAAGATGACTAATGTTCCGTGCTAATTTAGGCTATGCTAAAGCATTAACTTGGAACAAAAGGAACAAAAGGAATGATTAGTTCAAATACACATACACAACAGCCATTACATTTGTTGCCCATTACAGTATTCGTTACTATGTCAAACATATATGCTTGATTAGCAGAACTCGAAGCTTGATTCAGATGTCCATCCAAAACCTTCAGCAGAAGTATCAGTTTGTGTGTTGGTTTCATACACATATTGTGCATACTGGAGACGATTGACATACTCAGTGGGGTAATCGCACTACAACAAATTCACCTTTGTGCCACGAGTAAAATCGTGGCACAAGTTTAAAATTCTCGTGGCAATGTAGTGTAGCCACAGGAATTTTTAAATTTACTCCTGTGACACAAGAGGCCGTGGCTAGGAAATTTGCCACGGGAAAATGGATGTCGTGGCAAATTTCTAATTTTATGCCACGGGTATGTAATGTGGCAAACAAATTCACTTGCCACGAATATTAATGTGGCTAACAAGTTCTTTGCCACAAATTCTACCGTGGCTAATAAACTTAGTTGCCACAAACATTACCGTGACCAGTAATCTTCTTTGCCACAAATATTACCGTGGCTAATAAACTTTGTCGCCGCAATTTACTGTAGCTAATTATTTATTTGCCACAAATAATACCATGGCAAATAAATCCATTGCCACATTACTATCGTGACAAATAATATCATTTTACACTAATGACTATCGTGGCTAATAATTTCAATGGGCATAAGCTTTAATTTGTTGCAGCATTTATGGTATACACATAACTGAATATTAAAGATGGAGTTTTTCTCAAATATGTCATATTTGTCATTCTTGAAATCGATATATAACATTAAAAAGGTGATATTATGTCTTGGAATCCCATTCATTCAAACATACTTGAATTCGATATCCATACATACAAACATACTAGAAATCAATTGTCTCATCACTAGCTCACTCTTACTAAAATAAATAAAAAATAAAACACTCAAATCGTTTTGCTGAAGAACAATATATACTCTATATATATGTACAATGTGACAATATGTCTGTGCTCCGCTCCTTGTTACCTACAATAAATAAATAGATAAATGATCAAGTTAATATTTTTTCAAAAAGAGCACCAAAAAAAGGATATGTTTTCAAAATGAAAAAGTCAAATTGACACAAAATATAGAACAATTTACTTTAAGCTCATAAATTATAACAACTCGCACAAGGCAAAATTCTTTAATGTCTAACTACTGCTGCTATAACAGGTGAATAATGTATAACAGGTGAATAATGTATAACTACTTTAAGCTCATAAACTTATATCTAAGATGAATCATGCACCAATGAATAATGTGTAACAGGTGAAGATAGCATTACTTACTTCATTCCTTTGAACCTTGACTTCCTAAATCATCAGAATCTGATGAACTTCCTGCTCCAAGAAAATCCAGAAGTTGACTAAACTTCTTCTCCCAAACTGCATTATTATCAGCAATTTTTCTGTCCACGTCATTCTTAACAGCTTCCGCCTCTTTTTTTGGCTTGTTCAGCTTCTAATTTAGCCTGTTCTGCTTCTGTTCTAGCAGTTTCAGCTTCTTTTCTTGCATCTTCAATTGCTTGATCTGCTTTCTTTTTAACTTCATTCACCTCTTGAGTAAGATCAATTCGAGAGGGCTTTACTTTAAAATGTTGCGTTATACTTCTACCAGGTCCATGAGCTTTCAAATACCCATGTGTATCTTTGCCAAGCACATCCTGAATAATTTGCTCATCTGTTTTCTCATTAAGACCTTGCTCTCTTTGTTCCTTTAATTTGTTTATCTCATCCTATGAATAAACAATATTAAGTTAGAAGATAAGATGGTAAATGTTAAATAGAAAATAACAAACATAAAACTTATAAACTTACTACTGCATGAGTGTTATTTGCCAAATTGATTGCATTCACAGCCTTCTCAGATTTTCTTGTACGAGTTGCAACCAATACATCAACTCGAGAACACTTCCCGCCATTCTTCTTCTTCTACAAACATTACAGAGTTTTTAGAATCAAATTACACTCCTAATTATTGTACGTTTGCATATTTTGAATAAGTGCGAGAATTACTTCGTAAAAATTTTAGTGGTTTAGAAGCTAATGACATTTAGTTATGTCCAACAGAATTTAAATTTCCATGTGTCCAGAATTCAGCTAATAAAAAAAAAAAAATTCAGCTGGTGTGCAAGTTTTGTTGGATAATAAGGCCTACAGAACCTGAAGCCTACAAGCTACTGCTCAGTTTTGGTGTCCAGAATTCAGCTAATAAAAATAATTAAAAAAAAAAAAAAATTCAGCTCGTGTGCAAGTTTTGGTGTGCAAGTTTTGTTGGATAATATAGCCTACAACCCTGGTGTGCAAGTTTCTCAGAAAAGGATTTCAGACTTTTCAGCAGAAAATCAAGATTTTCAGCAAGTCAGTCAGATTTTGCAGTGGAAAATCGGAATTTTCAGCAGGATAATTAGATGTTTCAGCAGCAAGAAAATTAAATTTCAGCGGAGTAGTAAGAATTTTCAGTAGAAACATCAAAACTCTCAGTAGGAAATCAAAATATTCAAGGTAGAAGTAAGAATTTTCAACCAGATATTAAGCTTCCTTGAAAGAAAATTCAGAATGTTTGCAAAGCAGCAAGGTTTGTCAGCAAAAGAAATCAGAATTTTCAGCAAGACAGTAAGATTTTTCAAAAGAAAAATCGATATTCTCACAAAATCTAAGAAGTAGTTTCAGTTTTTTCGATGGAAAATATGAATTTCAGCAAGGAAGAAAGCTTCTCAGAAGATAATTAAAGATTTTGGCAAAGCAGTAATATTTCTCAGCAACAGAAACCAGATTTTTCACCAAGTCAGTCAGAGTTTCAGCAAGAAATTCGAAGTTTCCAGCGAAAATCAGAACTTTTTAGCAAGCAGGATAATCAAATGTTTCAAAAAACAAGATTTTCAAGAAGAAAAAGCTATATCCTTGCAAAATTTCAGCAGGAGTCAGCATTTCCAGCAGAAAAATGAGAATTTCAGCGAGGTTGTAGGCTTCTCAGAAGAAGAAATGAAATTTTTGCAAGGAAATAAAGTTCCTCAGCAAGAAGAATCTGATTTTTCAGCAAGTCAACCAGATTTATTCAGTAGAAAAATTAAAAACTTCAGCAGGGAAATCGAAATTTTCAGCAAAAGTCAGAATTTTTTCAGCGAGCGGAATATTCCGTTGCTGTAGCAAGAAAGTAAGATTATTATCAAAGCAGTTCAGATTTTTCAGTAGAAAAATCAAAATCTCAGCAGAGCAAATTGGTGTCTCAGCCGGAAAGTTAAAATCTTCAGTAAGCCAATTAGACTTTTCAGCAAAAGCTGAAGTTTTCAGCAATGTAGTCAGAGTTTTCCAAGTATGCCAAGCCATCAAACTCAGCACTAACAAGAAGAGCGTAATGTACGTCAAGGCTGTCGTGAATCATCAGTCTCCTTTAAGTCTTAGAACCGCTGTAGCACCTCTAATACTTAGGGGGCTAGATGCAAGGGAGCAACTCTACACTGCTCCATCATTTGGGGGTTCTGTAATGTGGGATGACTCCCTCTGAGTCACATCACTAACAAATCCGGTTCTCACAACAAGCAATCCTGCCCCAAACACTGCTTCCGCTTAAAAAAAAAAAAAGAATTCAGCTGGTGTGCAAGTAGGGAGGGGATGCAGGTAAGTGCAGGCAGGTGGCATCTGGCAGGAGGGGGTCGGGGCAGGTGTGCAGGCAGGGAGGGGGAGGGGGCTGGTATGAAGGAAGGGAGGGGGCTAGTGTACAGGCAGGGCTTGTGTGCAGGTCATAGAAAATGCAGCAACAGCAGGGGAGCACTCTCCACCCACAACAGCCTGCAACACTAACCACTTACAGCTGCAACAGATGCTTGTCTCATTAGTTTATTTAGTGTAGCCTTTTGAGCTTTTTGGAAAATGATAGAATGTAGTAAAGGTACTGATTAAGGCTTGATGTGACATCATAGAGTATTGTAGTCCTATATATGGCAAGAATAAAAAGTTAAAATTAGAAAGAGTAGTTATTACATACAATTTCTTGTCTAGTGCGACCAAAGCTTTTAGTGCCATTATAGTGAGGCATCTTCTGTTGTGCCCTACTTTCACTTGCTTTTTTGCTCTTCTCCTACAATAAAAAGGATTTAATCAATAATATATGTTAATTATATAAGAATAAAGATATACTATATGTGTATTTTACCATAACCGCCTCTTCACTCCAATAGTCAACCAAGAACTTCCATTCCACTTTAGTCAGATGACTAGGCTTATTTTTGAGACGTTCTTCTTTTGTTTTCAAGTTTTTATCATTAAAGTACTTTGATTTCAATTTGCTCCTAGCACCTCTGAATAAACGTTGTGCATGTTTCATAACACACTCCCGCCTATTTTCAGGGTCATCAAATGACCACTTCTCCTGCAAAAGACAAAGATAAAATTATTGCTCATACATCAAGTTGACAATGTTTCATTGTTAATAAGAGAAAGAAAAACTACATAAACATGTTTATTATGATAACATATTACCGTGATGCAAGCCCACAAATGGTCTAATGTTTCAGATTTATAATCGTCCCAACATTTAACTTGTACCGAACATATAGCTTTATTTCGAACTTGTTGACCTAAGAAAAAAGAAAATAATGAAGCATTATAACCAATAGCCACACCATCATCGTCAAACTCCACATTCAGTTTTTCCCCAGGAGGTAACAGGGTAAGCTTTCTACAATATACCGTTCCTCTTTTTTTTTTAGCAGCACCTGTATCAAGCATAAGCTCACTGGGTAGTGAATTAACATGACTTGAAGCATATTGTCATATATATATATATATATATATATGTTTTAAGGGATAATAAAGTCAAACCTGATGAAATGTTAAGGTCCTCATTCTCTGGTACAGTCATGAGTTCCTTGTCGTTCAATGGTTCAGTATCCAAAGATGCATCTTCAAGTTCAAGTGGTTGACCAATCTCTCGTCCTTCCTCATCATAGCTCCCCTCAGCGATGTTATTATTCTCCCTTGTTTCTCCAATTTCTTCATCGTTTTCTCTAATTTCTTCATCGTTTTCTGTTTACATGTATAGAATAAAATCACTAGCTAGATTGCATTTTAAAATAGATTATTGTATGTAATAACTACTCTTTCTAATTTTTGTTTAAAATAGATATTGGTGCGTTTTCGAGGACTAATTTCACTAGCTAGATTGCATTTTAAAATTTTTTACTCGTACTTTCTTCTTATGAATGCATTCATGGACAGAAGCATGTATGTCTAATCTATTAACATTTCAGTGTTACTATTTTGAGCCTCTGCTCTGTTATGTTATGCCATAATAGTGAGAGTGATTTCAATTTTCAGGGACCCTCGAATCTACAACTCCCCCCCTGTCTACACATGCACCTACCCACTCTCTTCACAAGCACCTGCCCCTTTCCCCCCTTTCCCCTACCTGCTTGCAGCACACTCATTCCTATACCAAACTAAAGCTAAATTATAGTTCTATTTACCAGCAAATTTCAATAAGAGAGTTCACATCACTTTTACCTAATATGACATTTTGAAAGCAAAACAGCAACTAAGGTACCTAATAAGATCAAACTGACAGTAATAAGCTAGAAACCAAAATCAAGAATAATGAAGTACCTTTTTCTAAGATATCCATGGCCATTGTGTTTTGTGCTTTCTTGTTCGCCTTAAGAAACTTTGCCACTGAGGTTGGTGGAATGAAATTGCCTTTTTTGTTTCCTTCTCTCAAATGTCTTATGTTAGCCTGATAAAAAATAATTAACAAAAAATTACCAGAACTATAGACTATAGAGGTTGGTTGAAAAACTAAATAAATCATACTTATTAGTTCATATTATACCTTTCTTGTAAACCTGATTTGAGGTTCTATTTCACGTTCCCGATCCTCAAGCTCATCATTAGTGGGAACATATTCATCATCTTCCATGCCAGCAATTTTTTTTTCCTTTTTTTTTCTTTTTTTTTGTCCCTTCAACCAAGCTTGTCAAAGAAGATGCGATTTTTTTTATGCCCAACGACTTAAGTCTGTTTTTGTTGGCTGCTATTGTAAGAAGCCTCTTTTTTTCATACTCATTCATCTGCATTTACAAAGTAAAAAACAAATAGGGTTAGACAATTTTACAATAGAATTTTAATGCACATTGAGTGCCTAAATCTAATTTACTACCATCCACTGCATCCCTAATGCAAAGCTGCTTCCAGCTACTATACACATGGTGTACAATTACTGTCAAATACTACAAGCTATTTACCAATAACTGTGCATAAAACAAAAACATCCTGACATATATCTATTCAAATAAGCCAATAAAAACACGATTGCAAAGTGTGAAAAAATAAGTAATTATAACTACAAAGGTTTTTCAGGAATCCATGAATATATGTATCAACACATACAATTCATGCTAAAAAAAACAAAAAGGAAAAAAAATTAAGCAATATCAATATCATCATCGTCGCTCTCTTGGTCACTCTCATTGTCATCCGCATCATCATCCTCTAGCAAATCGTCGTCATCTAATGTTTGTAAGTCCATATCATTTAGATCTTTGGGTTGATTTTCCTTGGTAGCATCTACAATCATTTCACCAATATCATCTCTTATTTCAACAAATGGAACATGAGTCTCTTGCAAATTACTTGAGCTTGAGATATGAGCACCTTCAGATTGTAGTTGTTGCAATGCATCTTCTTCACTTTCAGTCCCTTCCTTTTCTACAACATTATAGTGATGCCTTGGGTGGGTCTTCACAACAACAAGCCAATCGGGATCACGTCCGTCACTAACATAGAAGACTTGTTGAGCTTGAGACATGAGCACAAAGGGTTCTTTTGTACGCAATGAACAAAGACTATTGACACTCACATTGCCATATTTGTCAACTTTGACACCTCTTCCTACCCTATTGACATCCCACCAATCACAATGAAACAAAACCACACGCTTTCCATCTAAATATTGTATCTCAAGTATGTTAGTGAGAATCCCGTAGTAATCTTTTTCCATATTCCTAGCAATGCCTTTCACAATAACACCACTATTTTGGTGTACCCTTTTCATTTCTGTATTCTTTGTGTGGAATCTGAATCCATTTGCAAGAATCCCATTGAAGCATTGAACACCATTCAAAGGACCTAAAGCCAATGTTTTCAAATCTTTCACCACTTGGTCACTGCAACCATTAGGCAAATCGATTACCTAACAATAAATAGAATATTAGCTAATTAATACTTAGACTAGTACTACACTTGTAATTAAAAAATAACTACAGTTGATTTTAAAAAATACCCGGTCACGAAACCAATCAACTAAATTTTTGTTTGATGTGGACTCTTCATATTCACTGAAATTCAAAAGAATAGTTGTTATAAAATAATCATGGGAAAGTATACTTGAAGTTTTTTTATAAATAGAAAAGAAAAATATCATACTCTAAATAAGTTTGTGCTTCATCACAATTCTTAAGTACATATTCTCGAACTTGTGTTAACTCTTCTTCACTAAGAGACCTACATTTAGCCTTCCCTAGAGGAACACCAGACGATGCAAAAATTTATAGACCCTTGTAGTCATCATTTTCCGCATCATCATTCCTCTCAGGTTGATTAAATTTTGTCTCGATTTCATTCAAGTATTTTGAACAAAAGTACATGCACTCCTCAATGATGTAACCTTCCGCGATGGAACCCTCTGGCCTACTTTTATTGCGAACATAGCATTTAAATCTACATAAGAGCCTACAAAAATAACAAATTTTTAATAAAGAAAAAAAAGTTGACTTAGTTAATAAAAATTATTAAATCAAATTTGAAATGCATAAGTACCTTTCTATCGGATACATCCAACGATATTGTACTGGTCCACCAATTTTAGCTTCCGTAGCTAGGTGAAGACACAAGTGGACCATGATGGTGAAAAAAGATGGAAGAAATATTTTCTCCATTTCACACAAGGTGACTACAATTTCACGTTCAAGATTTTCCAAATCTTTCACTTTCAATGTCTTTGAGCACAAGTCCTTGAAAAATGTACTCAACTTCACTATCACATCGTACACTTTGGGTATGGACACCCCACGAATTGCAAGTGGCAATAGTTGTTCCATAAGCACATGACAATCATGGGTCTTTAGACCATAAATTTTACGCTTATCGAGGTTTATGCATTTAGAAATGTTAGAAGAATATCCATCGGGAACCTTTAAATTCTCTAAAAACTTACACACTTTTTCCTTTTGTGCCTTAGACAAGGTGTATAGTGCCGGAGGAATATGCCACTTTCCATCTCTTAATGTAGGAGCAAGATGTTTCATAACCTTCAAATGCTTTAAATCATGTCTAGCCTTTAGATTGTCTTTTGACTTCCCATCAATATCTAGCAATGTACCAAGAATATTGTCAAGCACATTTTTTTCAATATGCATGACATCAAGATTGTGACGAAGTAAGAGGTTACTCCAATACGGCAATTAAAAAAAAAATGCTTTTCTTCTTCCAATTATCATCCCTCGTTGGCAATTTCATTGTTTTACCAAATTTCATGCCTTCAAGGTCCTTTAGTTGTTCTAAAATCTCATTGGAAGATAATTTCCTAGGAGGACCTCTTTTTTCTACTTTCCCGTTAAAGGATTTATTATCTCTCCATTTATGATCGGTAGGTAGAAATTGACGATTGTCCATGTAACAACATTTCCCCTGATTTGGTAGCCGAGCAGAGCTAGTTTCTTTCATACAATGAGGACATGCTTTATAGCCTTTGGTAGACCACCCAGATAAGTTTGCATACGCAGGAAAATCATTTATGGTCCATAACAATGAAGCACGCATTTGAAAGTACTCATTCCTTGAAGCATCATAAGTCTGAGCTCCAGTTTCCCACAATTCTTTTAACTCCTCGATTAATGGTTGCAAATACACATCAATGTTATTTCCGGGTCCACTTTTCCCTGGAATTAACAAAGATAGTATTGTGTAAGGTTGTTTCATACACATCCATGGAGGGAGATTGTACACAACAACCACTACTGGCCATATACTATAGTCACTTCTAAGCCCGCCAAATGGATTGAATCCATCACTTGCTAAACCCAACCTAACGTTACGAGTCTCTGCAGAAAAAGTAGGATATTCTTTATCTAAATGCTTCCAAGCTTCACTATCTGCTGGGTGTCTAAGTACTCCGTCATCTTCTCGTTTATCAGAGTGCCACCTCATCTCATTTGCTGTTTTGGACGACATGAATAGCCTTTGCAACCTCGAAGTTAGTGGGAAATAGCGTAACACTTTAGGAGAAGCTTTATCACGCTTAGTATCGCATATGGAACACTTTTCAAGGTTAGCATTCTCTTTCCAAAATAGCATACAATCATTTTCACATGCTTCTATTTTTTCATAATCGAAACCAAGATTAGTAATCATCTTACGTGCTTCATAATAATTTGATGGCAAATCAGCACCTTTAGGCAAAGCATTTTTGAACATATGAAGCATACTAGTAAAAGCTTTATTAGTCATGCCATCCATACATTTGATTTGGAATAACTTCAAAATGAATGACAATTTAGAAAATTCATTACACCCGGGGTATAAAGTTTGTTGAGCATCTCTCATCAAATTTTCAAACATTTTTGCCTCTTTTGTATCCTTTTTATATCTAGGTTGATCAAACTCCTTAGGTTGTTGCTCAGCATCTAACATGTCATCTATGTCATCATTATTAGAAACTCCGGGACTAAACCTGTCATGGATCATTCTATATATATCATCATGAGCACTATCTCCCAAATCATTTCTACTTTTCTTTTATGGGGGTTTGAATTCTCCATGATAGATCCAACGAACATAACCTTGCACGATTCCATTCACTATCAAGTCGGTGTAAATTTCGTCCCTTGTTTTATGTGGACCATTGTTGCATCGATTACAAGGGCAAGGTACCTTCTTTTCCTCCTCTCCTAAATCACTATTCATTTCTAAGTCACCAAAAGCAAATTGAAGAAAGGAATTAACTCCACTTATATATAGATTGTCTGTCCTATTAGCACACCTCATCCACTCTAACCTCTTTTGAACCTCCGGAGTATCCATGTGACAATAAAAGCTATGAATGCAAAGAGAGCTAGTTAATTGAAAAGTGATAATAATAATAATAAAAAAATTCATAATATTTTGTGTCTTACTTCTTTAAGGATGTGTTTGTTAAGAAGGGTTATCATTATTTAAGAAAACAACCTATTCTGACCACTCATACTTTAATATTGCTGACACTGAAAATTGCAACATTCCAAAGAGGGAGCTTCAAATTCATTGTTCAGCCTTCTACAAAAATTGGCCTTTAATGTCAACTATCATAGATTATTGTTTTTCCAGCTACATGATATGGCATACAATGAGGTACAATGAAATATCTAGCAACATAAAGACGTCATTGGAAACATCAACTTCAGATTTTAACATGATGTGATTATGAAATTTGATTATTTCTTTTCCCCTCAGATATTGTCATTATGGACCGTAAGTGCGATGTATATTGGAGGATTGAGTTCATAAACTGAAGATGTTGGTCAAGATCTATAGCATAGTTGCAATGCATTTGAACTCAAGTACCAAATATATCATATATTAGCTAATTTAATGTTACTAATATCATAAATTAGACTAATTTAAGTAGCACATGCACACAAATTATCAGAAAAACCAGATTATACAAAAAAATATAATCAAAGATACAAAGTAATTACTTTTCACACAAAAAAAAAAAAAGAATAAATTAAATGAAATCAGGAAAATTGCCATACGAAATTATGAAAATTAAAGATCAAAAATATTAAGCCACACCAAATTGTAGCAGAAATTGTAAAAATAAAATCAAAATTCGAGAACAAATCTGTTCAACCATAGCAACTAGAATCCAATGTAATTCAATTTCTTCCACATATGTATTAGAAAAATTAAATTAAAGTACCAAATATATCATATATTAGCTGATTTAATTTTACTAATATCATAAATTAGACTAATTTAAGTAGCACATGCACACAAATTATCAGAAAAAACAGATTATACAAAAAAAATATAATCAAAGATACAAAGTAATTACTTTTCACACAAAAAAAAAAAAAAAAAAAAAAAAGAGAATAAATTAAATGAAATCAGGAAAATTGCCATACGAAATTATGAAAATTAAAGATCAAAAATCTTAAGCCACACCAAATTGTAGCAGAAATTGTAAAAATAAAAACAAAATTCGAGAACAAATCTGTTCAACGAATTGATCTAACCTTGAAATTTTGTCAAAGAATTGATCTTCTGAGCGTTTGACGAATCTTCGAATGAGGGTGTTTCGAAAGAACGGTTTTGATTCTTAAGCAAACAAAGGTTTCTGAAATTTTTGTTAGTACGAAGGTTTCTGATTTTTTAGGAGAATTTCGTGGTTTTGTTGCATAGTTTATTAAGAGGCGGCTAATTAAAAAAAAAAAAGTGGCGCCTAATCAATTTTGGGATTAGTGTTTGTGAGTTGTTTTTGTTTGGGGTAATTAGATACCTAATCTGTGAACTACCTTTTTTTTTTTTTTTTTTTTTTTTTTTTTTTTTTAATACAGTCAAATTACATTATTTGTTAATTAAGATTATGTGATACTTTATATAAGTATCTGTATAAGTGTATAACATAATGAGCTAATGTCCTTTTTAATTTTTTTTGTTTTATTTTTAATTTAATTTTAAGTGCTTAATTCTATTTTTTTATTATACATGTATGATTATTCATAATGTAATAACTCATTAATTATACTACCTTCGATTATAATATTCCAAAGTTGCAACTAACTTGGACCGGAGGTAGTATATATATTATAAAGGTGCTTATTAATAAAAAAAATTAAAAAAAAAAACAAAATTACTTATTCAGGGGTTACTTATTTAAAGAGTTACTTGGTCGGTCAAAGGTTACTATTATAAGTTACTTATAACCAACCGAGTAACCCATGAATAACTAACCCCTAACTGACCAGATAACCCTTGAATAAATAACCCCACAATAAGTATTCTCGAAATATAAAAGTACGTACTACGGAGTATATAAATACTTACTATTACATTATCATGTAACTAGAGTGGACAGCACGAGTGTTTGGGTCAATTTTAGATCTAGTTATTGTGGGTTACAAGTAATTGATGTAAGACCATGTTAATTACATTATAAACGTTTGTTTGATATCACTTGATCTTGATAGTTGAGACCAACAAGAACCATATGTATTAGAACATTTAGAATTGATGTTTAATAATGTTTTCTTACATAATTAATAATCAATTTTTTAAAAAATACATTGTGTGAATATCATTTTAGCTTAATTTCAATTCAGTTCATCTCAGCTCCAATCAATTTAGTTCAGTTTAGTTCAGCCAATACGGTAAACGGTTCTGTTTTGGATTAGGTTTATCAATTTCGAGTTATAATGGGTTCAAATAACAAATGGGTTGGTTCTGGTCGGTTAAAAATTATCGGGTCATTATCATCAGTTCAAGTCATAAAATTTGAATGGGATTGTCATAACAATCCCGTTAAAGTTGAATAACAAATAAGATTATTAGAGTAATTTTATCTTATTTTAAAAGCATGTTTTAACAACCCAATTCCAATTATTTTTTATCATGCCAAACTCTTAATAAGGGTATTCAATTCGAGATAAGCTACTAGAATTCAAATTTAATACGATTAAAGTAAAACTAATCGAGCTATGTAATAGTTTAAAACTAATCGAGCTATCAGCTATGTAATAGTTTAATCTTTAGTATAGCTCACTTGATGTGCAGTTTTGCAACTATGCTCACATATATATATATACTAACACAATCTTGATGTTCTTTTTCTCTCTCTCTAGTTTTTAGAGAGAGATAGTTCCCTCTAGGGTTTTCCCTTGGGAGGGTTTTTCTTAGCATCTTTTGCTAGGGTTTTTTCTTTGTTTTTTCTTCAATTCTTTCCTACTTTTCTTCAACTCCTTCATTCTTGATTTTTATTTGTGAATTTTGTAGGGGCTTCCGCTGGTTTTTACCGGTGGAAATCCCCAAAATCTCTTTAATTGCTTTCAATAAAAAAGATACCATCCTTAAGATGGTGTTCATGGTAGGGATTTTGATTACTTGTTTATTGAAGAATGAAGATCGAAGATTTTGCAATTTCTACCGGAGTTTAGAAGACCACGGAAGTATATTAATCCAAAAAATTATGCATCTGCAGATTTTATGCCGAATTAGAGCGAACTCACATATTGTATTGCTTCGAATGAAGTTTTTTGTTAAGGCTATTATCAATCAATTCTGCGATGTTAATTTTAGGGTTTTATATACTATTAAATTATATCATTTATATATTATAAGACCACAAAACTAATGTAATAAATTTATTAACAATTCAATTCTTATGTTTATTTCTTAATAATTCTAATATAGAATTATAATTTTACAAATGGAGTTGTTGGGATTTGTAAATACCTAGAATTGCTAATCTTAAAATACAAAAATTTAATTTAATTTTACAAAGATACTAGTGAAAATTAGGAAGGAAACTTACCTCCTTAATTTGATAAAGCATATAATTTGATAAAAAAAAATATGTGGGAAAATTACCTCCAACAAAATTTGTGGGAAAATTACCTCCAAAAATTTATCAACTAGTGAAAAATTCCCTCCAACAATAAGTAAATAAAGATCGTTAAAAAAATAATAATAAAATCCTACTCCCTCCTGTTCTTCGGTTCTCTACTACATTCTCCATTTTCCATTCTCCATTCTCTATTGTTTACTGATTTCAAGCGTTTTCTCCATCAGCTTTCCATGGTCTCCATTCGAGTGGCTTCCTCTCTTGATTTCCTCCATTGAAACAACTTTTAAGGTAAGATATTGCTTCTTTATCTATTCATCCTACATCAATTTTCACAATATAGGGTTAATCTCGTTAATTTGATGATAATAATCTGAAATTTAGGGTTCCTATCTTGTTAATTTGATGCTAAAAATTTAGGGTTCCTTATATATTCTCCTAAGTTTCAACTGAGTTAATTTCAAATTTTGCCCATATTTTAAATATAATTTTTCAGTGCAAAACACCGAATGAAATTGAGTCAATTCAATCAAATAGCACAAATGAGATTGTTTGTAATTGGATATTTTGAAATTGATTTTATTGATATTCAATCAATACACGAATTAAGAGCAAATTTACCAATAGGCTCTTTCTTTTCCAATTTGTTTTTCAATCTATTGAAAGCAGCAAAACAAATTAATCTTCTTCCTCTCTCCTATTTTTTTCATTGTATGATAAATCTGGAAAATGATCATAGTGAATTAATGGTTTCAACGATCAGATTGTTTTGGATGGTTGGTTCTAATTTTTGGCATTTTCTTGTAGTAGATTATCTGAGTGTTTGTTTCTCTCATTTTATTTTTTACCAATTTTGTTATGTTTGGTGTTTTTTACCAATTTTCTTGTAGTAGATTATCTGAGTGTTTGTTTCTCTCATTTTATTTTTTACCAATTTTGTTATGTTTGGTGTTTGTTACACCATAATCATGGATTATATTGGTAGAGGTAGAAGCAGATTATTTAGTCCTAAAATTGATGCTATAAACCAGTCCATATATAGAGCCATCAGTAGTTGTGGATTCAGTATTGCGAATGTCTTGCTGATATTGACAAGACTCACTATCATGACACCAATGTTATGAATATTTAGAAAATTGCCTATGGTTTCTTGTTTTATTGTTAAAACTGGATTTAAATACAAATAAATACCATCTTACATAGCTTTTGTGTTGTCCAGAGTAGAGACTCGCAACAGATGCAAGGACAGAGGAATGCAATGGTAGTAGTTGGTCTTGGTGCTTTTAGTTTTTCCGAACTCCAGATGATGCCTCGGTGTTGCATTTGAGGCTGTTAAAGCCACAACCACAGTAGCTACAACTGCTACCGACACTGCAGCATGTAGCTGTTCATTGTGAGTTCTTATCTCTTGTTACTTTTTCTACCTTTGATCCTTAATTCGTGTCCACATTTTTCTCCATTTAGTCATCCTTTTGCATAGTTTAATAACTATGACATGTATTAAATTAGCTGTTGTTAGTATTACTCAGACTAGTATGGTTTGGTTGGATACCGGACCTTTATGCTTTGTTGCTTGTCTCAAAAAATCATAATGCATCATAATTTGAGCTATTCTTTTCTATGTTAATTTTGATTGCTAAAACAGTTTACAATAAAGGTAGTTCAACCCTTATGAAGGAGTCATATAAGGATAAATTATTGTGGGAAGTAAGAAACTAAGAACGTTAGTCTTCTTTTCAAAGGTATGCTTAAAATTGGAATTCTAGAGAGGGGCTTTCTGTGACAACCACAACTCATATATGCTATAGGTTAGGTTTAAAGTTTTAATATATGCTGCCAAAGTCATTTTTTAATCTGATTTATTTTCACTTACCATTCTAAATTTGTATATATTTTCTTTAATTAAAAGTGGGAATGGGTTGATAAAAGGGGATGAGGTTAAGACTAAAGACGATATGATGGCATTGCTTTATATCTGAGTTTTTGTATTCTACTGCCGGTGTTTCTGAACTACCATTGGGTTCTTTTTATTCACATGTGTCATCCTTCGATTCCTTTCCTAAAATCTTAGTTCTTTTGTAGATCATATATGAATCTGGCCCCTATTTTTCACTTTATAGAATTTTGGCAGTTGAATCACGGGGCAGCCTCAAATGGCTGGAGTTGATAGGGCTGGTGCACCTACACCATAGAGATAAATGGCCAACAATGCCCTAGCTTACCTGAAGGCAGTGAAGAAATTATTCCCGGAGAAGGAGAAATATGATTAATTCATCAGGACATTATGAGGCAATAAGCTGGAACATTGGTATTTTAATTCAGCCTAAGATGCAGTTCTATATGTTTCAGAATTCTGTAGCCTATCAATTCTAAACATCAGTTTTGATTGTTAGCTCTGAAATCAGATCTAAATTATAGTTCTGAAATTCATTTCAAAATATCAGTTTTGTTTTTTAGTTATGAAATCAGTACTAAATTTCAGTTCTGAAATCAGTTTTGAAATTCAGCTCTGAAATAAGTCCTGATAATTATTTCTAATTCAGATCTGAGACGGTGTTCTGAAATTAGTTGAGAGATTGTGATTTGAAATTAGTTTTGAAATTCAATTCTGAATTTCATGGTTGGTTCATTTCAGGAGATTGTTGGGTCTTTTACGAAAACAAGTTGGTTTCTGCTACAATGGCTTCAGATGAGCAAGAACCGAAAGTTCGGTGCTGATGGTGTCATTTACGCCGAACTAAATAAAGTTTTCAGGAGAGAACTCACTGAAGATAGCTACTCTGGTGGCAAAGTTAGGGTTACTCCTATGTGCACGTAGATCATCATTAGGGCTACTTATATCCATAATCTTCTTCGTAATTTACCCCTTTTGTGTTTTGGATTCGATTTTTTCAATTCTTTGTTTCTGATTTTGATATTTTGATTGATTGTATTAGGTGAGCAGGGAAGAAGGATTAAGGAATCCCTTTTTTTTTTAAGATGGATGAGTGTGATGTAGCAAACTTTATAGCCTTTTGCTGGGCTATTTGTGGTGCTAGGAACTCTCAAATCATGGAGGGGGAGTGTAGGGACTATGGGGAAGTGCTGAGCTATGCTATAAAGACTGGAAATTCCAAACCTGGTTTCTGCTGTGCTGTTGCTGTTGGTTAAGGGAAGGCTGCTGTCGATTGGACAACATATGCAGGACTCTTAAAGGTTAATGTTGATGCTGCCTTTGTAGGTGACTTTGGGTGTGGTTTGGGGTAGTGATCAGGGATGGTTTTGGTGTTGTTATGGCTTCAGGGGTCCAGTAGGGCAGTGGGATGTGAGGGTGGATGAAGCAAAAGGCTATGTTTTTTTCATAAAACCGTAGCAATTAGGTCAAAAATGCTATGATTTTGAATTGTAGCAAATACATGTTCCTATGTGTTACTCCTAGTTTTGCGGTTCAAAACCAGAGCAAAAGGCTTGAATAAAACCGTAGCAAGTGTACTAGTGTATTTTGCATTGGTACTGCTCTACTTGTTCAGAATTATTGTAACGTATGACTTTTAATGTCAAATATATTCATCAATTTGACAAGACTAAGCTAATGTTCTAAAAAAATGCAAATTAAAAAAAAAAACAAAAATTAATAATAATAAAATGCAAAAGAAAATATTTTTTTTGTGCCATTTTACACTACATTGTTTTTTTTTTTTTAATAATCAATAATTATAAGATACCACATTTTTTAAACAAATTTATTTGAATATTATTTGGGTAAATGTCATATGGTTATAAATTTATAATAGTGCATAACCAGCAATTTTATTTGAAAGAATTTTTAATTTTTTTTTTACATATTAATTTGTATTTCATGTTTGAAACTAATTGTAAATTTAACCATAATAAAAGAAATTTTGTTGTAAGATTCCTATCATTAGACTAAGTTTATTTTCTTTAAAGAAATATGGTCGGTTTATATTAACCTATGTTTGCCACATAAATAAATTTTGATGTGGCACAAGTGTTATAATGATTGTCACATTGAATAAAATACCCGTGACACAAGTGTTTGTTTGCCACGAGAATAATATTGTCGTGGCATTACTGTCTATTTTCCACGGGAATATAAATACGTGTGGCATAAGTGTTTATTTGCCACGGGAAAAAAATATAGTCGTGGCACTAGTTTCAGTTAGCAACGAACATCATTTTTCCCGTGGCATAATATTTGTTGTCATATCAAGTTTATTATTGAATTTAATATTTCCCGTGGCAAGATCAAATTATGCCACGAATTTATAATTCCCGTGGCATAATTCGTGGCACAAGTGGTGAACTGTTGTAGTGTCGGTGTATTGAATTGGATCGCCTATATTAATAGACAACTTCTCATTTTCCTGTACTCCATTTTCGGCGAGCATTTTCCTTCTAAACTCAATGAGTTGCTCCCTATCATTCTCCATACTCTTCAGAGGATCGTCCTTGTAGTATTGCAGCCAAGTCCAAGTAACGTGGATGTCGCCTGCCTTTGGTGTTGTAAATTTTTTCCCAAGTAGCACAATTCCCCATTCCTCTCCCTTGCCCACAGCTTCATCAACCTCCAGCCACCAATCTTCTAGATGAGCAAAGAACTCAAAAAACTTTTCAGGTACATGTGGTACGTAGGGAACGCATAACCATCCGCTAATGATCTTCTCAGAGTGCGTAAGTTGAAGCACACCGCAATCTTTGCCACATCTACCAAATAATACATAAAACAGTACGCTTCTTTGCAAAAGTATCTTGCCCTGCCTACTTTGAACAACGTGAGGAATAGGTATTTGGGGTGGAAGTCAATTCCCTTAACGGGGTCATGTAATCCCCCTCTAGCAATAGTCGCCAACTGATGGCTGAACATCAATTCCTTGCTATGCATAGGCATATACAAGTCCCTAATTATGCCATTGGGATCTTGATATCCAGCGTTCTTCAGTTTTTGTACTCTTCGCAGGAGTCTCTTCCGTCGTCTTTCAGCTTGTTTGTTACCTGCAATTTGGAATATGAATCAATGGTACTTTAACTCTCTTAGTAGAACGTTATTTTGCTTCAGTGTAGTGTTGCTATTACACATAAAAATGTTGCTGGTAAATTATCTGTTGTAGTGGTACTTTTCAGTGATCCAATTACAGTATCACTGGAACATGTAATACTTTCGCTGGCTAATTCCTTACATAGTTTATTCTAATTTCTCATACTTTTTTCTTACCAGTATGACAAACTTACAAGACACAACCATAAGTTGGTGTTTTTATACAATGCTCTGAAAAAGATAACAACACATGTATACTCAATTTTACGTGTGAATTTCATTACAAGACAACCATATGTTGGTGTTTAATATATTTCATATGATATACTTGAACATTGAAATAAATGACAAAACCAATAGAAGAATACGTGTAAAGGCAAAGAAATTAGTGATCTACAAATTACCTCTATTTGCCATGGCAATGGAGCAAGAGCATGGAGCCAAGGATAGGGAACAAGAGAAGTGGTTGTTTGATTTTCAATGTTTATGTTGATTGAGTTTAAATGTTTACCATCATGTCTTTTTATTTAGTTATGTTGTGCAGGAGTAATGCTTGCAATTACTCGTATAGTAAAATTCAGCTGTAACATAAATGAGTCTAACCTTCCTAAAATTGTTCAACACCTACTGTCAGAAATGTATTGAGCTCAACGCCACATTTTACTCTCATAGCAAGTGTATTGTCTTATCAGTAAGTAACTTTGCTACTAAAGTTGTACAAAAGTATCACTTTTTCTCTGTCATAAGTACATTTCCTCTGGTATATGAGGATTTTATGGGATTATTTTCCTTTCCCATGTATATATTTTCTGGATGGGGGTACTAAATGATTATTTAAAATAATCAAAAATCTTATTTAAAATAATCCAAAATCCTACTATCATTGTAACCCCCCATTCACAGTGACCTCTGAAACATTTGTTATTCTTTCCGAACGAACCTAGCAACCATGTCAAGGTCACAAAACTTGTCACAAAGAGCTTGGGGAAGGCTCCTTGAACCACACCCAACCACACCCGTCATGTACTTAAGCCCTTTCACCACCACAACCACCCCAGAACTTGATTTCAACTCCACCCCGTACTTTGCAAACGACCATTACTACAAACAAGGCATTTACATGCCTCATGCCTTCCTTCGTGATCAGATATCCACTTCCCTTGATCTCATGACAACTACCTACATACCTAAAAGTGTCATGGAACTATCCGAAGACAACGTCCGCCCTGCGTACTATCCAGATCTGTCCGATTTGGATGGTTATCTCCACAAGGGTGTGAGTGAATTTGCTAAGTGGATATGCAGTAATTGTAGGTCTGATGATTTTATTCCAAAAGAAATTGTCCTGATTTTTGATTTGAAGCCAGAGGTTAACCTCGACAATATTCCTTTGTACACTCTGCCAACAAAGGAAAGCCACATCTTCATAGGTGCTTCAAATGTAGCAATTCATGTGATGGAGGTCCAAGGGATGGTGAAGTTCATTCATCTTAATGTATTTTCTTGTGTTACAAACAAATTGAAAGTTAAGTACCAGAGGGTTTCGATTTGGGGGTCTGACAGTGAAATTAATGATGGGCGTCCTGAATATTTGCATATTGGATCTGCAATTGTTATATGGAACGCACGGAATGTCCACAGACCATCATTTGTGAAGACGTTCTATGAGATTTTCCATTACTATGCCCATGTTGTTGTTGTCGTGACGGAGGCTAGATTTGACCGGTCCACACTTGAGTTCGTGAAGTTCGAGCTTAGGGGCGTCTACAACGTCGAAGGGTTTGGTGGGCAAAATGGGTATAGTGAGGTGTTGCTCATTTGGGATGTGAAGGATCTCTTTCCTTGGGTAACTAAGAGGGGTCAGTCATATTTCGGCCATCAGCTTGGTGTTGATATTGAGGTAAACTTATTAATTAAATTGCCTTCTTTCTAAGTCTAAATTACTCGTATCATACTATTGATTGAATTGCTTTGTATATAATTCTATTCTACTTAGTCGAAGTGTTAATAATTAGCAATGTAATTTGGATCTGCTATTCTAATCAATCAAGGTTAACATTACATTTATTCACTGTTTTACTAATAATGTATTGGTGTATGAATGCTTTCGACATTGTTATGCGTGAAATTGGAAACTAATTAATGAGTTCGAATCAAATGCAAATTGTAGTCATTGAGGAGTGCTAATTCAAGTCAACAAGGAAGTCAGCTAGAAAGTAATTCGCCCCCATCATATCGTAATCCTCACAGTGATCCTGATGATCCCACTGTCCACGACTAGAATGATCACCTCACCCCACCGACACCACAGTTACCCTTCATTGAAGATGACGAACCAGTAGTGAACTTGGGCGACCCAACCGTTAGTGACTTGAATGATCATCTCACCCCATGATGGTGAATCTGATGCTAAGAAGTTGTTGTTCTCTGTTTTCACTGTCCAATTGTCAAGACAATGGTTTTTCATTTTGTTTCGGCTATTAAAAGTTAGGACTTCGGGACCTTGAAGTTGTATTTTGAAGTTGTCTTTGTAATGTGTTCTGATGAACCACTTTGAAGTTGTACTAAGTGTCGTTCAACTTGAAGTTATTTACAACTCTTAATGCTTATAATTACTATGGAAATGTGTGCTCTAAGTTAGTTTGGCTGTTCAATTTTTAAAAATTGATTAAAACAATAATTAAAACCGATATACGAAATTTGCATTAAAAAGGGAAACAATACAATAATACATAACAAAGACCAATTCAAGTTTATATTACAGTAAGTACTCCAAATAGATGTACTATGATACTAAAATGAAAGGTAGTAATACTAAATAAGGTGTAATATGATCGACACCACGGCAATAGTAACAACAATTTTGATTAGTTTCCAGCCGAAACGTTCGAGATCATCCATCCTTTGCCAAATTAAACCCACCGCGTTTTCACTCCTCTGTCGGATGAAATCCACCTCTGTTGCCCATTGCCAGAAATTGCACACTCTACACTTGTAGTAAGGCCTGAGAGGGTTTGCTTCAGAATGAGAAATGCGGAACTCAGCAATTGTTTGCCCCCCACAGTTGCATTTCTTCGCAGCAATCCATGATATGTCTGAGTTCGTGTTGTCGAAACTCCTAAGTCTAGAAGTAGATGAAATGGAGTGGGAAGACATAGTAGTGTTTGTGATTTTTGCAAAACCCTTCTCACAAAGTCTTAATATATAGGCCTTGTGTACCTATATAGTCCGAAATCAACAAAAAAATAATAACAATGGCGGGAAAGGTTTAATAATTAGCCCGCCTAATGTTTTGCTCGCTTACAATGTTTGTACAGTATTTTCCGTAACAAAGTGGTACATAAATAAGTTTCAATAGTACTTTTCAATTGTATACGTTAAAGTATCAAACATCCACATTGGTAACAAAAAAACAACTATTACACACGGTAGCTGTACAAATCTACATTAAATTGATATATAATGTGTTGTAGTGGTACTCATAACTGTGCAGCCGTAAATACCCCGCCTAGAATGTTTGTACATGAATTTCCTTAGAAAAAAAAAAAGTGGTACATAAATAAGTTTCAGTAGTACTTTTCAATTGTAAGACGAATTATACGGTTGGAAATAGTTAAACAACCATTAAATTAACTACATGTACAAAACATACAGTTAATTGTTCTATATTCTGTTGTAGTGGTACAGTTAATTAAAACAAATGTTCTTCCAGATGATGCTTGTTTACTACAACTGTGGATTCTTAATTTGGACTACATTTACTAAATATTTCAACTTATAAATGGTCCATTTAGTAATAATCTATAACTACACACAATACCTAGTAAATATACGCACAATACGTAATTGCATTTCGTCAATGATTCTTTATGTCAATTAAGTTGCATTTCATCATAATTGTACATGTTATACACAATTGTAATACGCACAATACGTTCCAAGTAAATATTGAGGGGAGAGCTCATTAATGAGGTCATTAATGAGTTGTTGTGGTTCCCTCAAACACAATATATGAATGACGAGCAAATGTTGGTTAATTTATGGTGGACTATATACCATATGTTGGCACATCGTAAATATAACCAACATAACGCACAGTCTAAGTAATCAAGATATTAGGGGTACGCTATAAAACCATTACTCACTTGCTCTCTTTGCCTTGTACAAAAACATAGTAAAATGTATGTTAGCCATTGTACATTAAATGTATGTTGGCCCTTCTACGTACAAGGCATATAATATCACCTCCAACTACTAAAAGCCACTTGATAAATATGTGGTGTATACGTAGTAGTACCCTAACAGGTGTTAACGAAATACAAAACGAATGCAATAATACTGGGTTATAATTTGAATTTGGACTTTTTGGTTTTTCAGTGGTATGTTTGCGGCTCCAGTGTATGTGGTAAAGTACGGTGAAATACACTAAACCAAAAAACCTAAACCCTAAGCTTAGCCCAAGTAGTACCCTACACAGATCTAACGGTACCCTAGTAATATGTAGTTGAATTTTGAACTAGTCCAAGTATTATAAGTCGTAGAGTCATACAATTATTTTACAATGATGGTAATCAAGAGACCAGTGAAACATAGTAATTGTAATTGTAGAGTCAATTGGGTCAGAACAAACATTGTAATTGTAGAGTCAATGAGTCAACATAAAAAGGTTATTATGTGTACACAACATTAGTAATTCTAAATTCGAGCATTGCAACCGGTTACAATTCTAAAAAACCTTGATATAAATGTGTTACAAATCTGAAAAAACTTAATATAAAACTAAATAAATGTTTGACATGTGAAACATATAAACTACAAAGTGTATACATTATCGCACATGTGAAACATATAAACTACAAATTGTATTCGGGTTTTACATTGGGTATATGTCATCTTTAATCAAATCGTTTGTCATGTACTATAAATTACGCTAACTATAGCGTGTATATTGTCCCTGCTGTATACCATTCATTATCTATTTTGGAATATGCTATTATATTGAGAATTGACTACACCACATATTCGCATGGTACGTTTGTAATCATGACGGTTTCATTCCCTTTAAGTGTTTAGAATCCCCTCGATAATTATGCAACAAATTCAACTCCAATTATTCCTATTTAAAGTATAAAACCCTTCAGTGGTACACCCATCACAGTGCTACCCATTAGAACTTCAGTGATACAATTTATAAGGTCAGCACTACCCTTCTTATCTCCAGTGGTACCCTTCTCATCTCCAGTGGTACCCTTAATTTAACACAATTTCTAAGGTAAGTTTAAGTACGAATCAGTTCTAACTACAAATGGAGGTCAAAGTCTGAAGTTAAATTTATTCGGGTCGTACCCTTCTCATCTCCAGTGGTACCCTTCTCATCTCCAATGGTATCCTTAATTTAACACAATTTCTAAGGTAATTTTAAGTACGAATTAATTGTAATGGTAATTACTAAATACATGCAATATGTTAAAGAGCACTCCATTACATCACAAAACAAGTGATCCACCCACGATTACAAAAAATTATACTAAGGCAGATCAGAATATATTACAGCTTCAGGTACTGGAATCTCTAGCTATTGTGCAGAATTTGCTGGGGTAGTGGCTGATGGACCGTTGCAGTGTTGGTTAGTACCAGTAGCACCATTGCAGTGTTGGTTAGTACCAGTAGTACCAGTAGGGAGTTCCTGATGACCATTAGGATGTTGGTTTGGATGGCTGTACTGGGGATTGTACTGGGGATTGTGCTAAGGATGGAAATACTGGTGATGATAAGGAGCAATGGGTATAAACATCGGTTTAGGAGCAATGGGTCTGTATTTTCCATAAGAAGAAGCACCTCCGAGTGGTGATGCAGACTTAGGGGTACTAGGGGAGGCCACTGTTTGTGCACAAGGAATGAGTGGTCTGTAGTGATGACGGTAAACAGATTGGCCATCAGTTCCAGACAAGTTGGCTGTTGGAGTTTTGGGGGTATTCGCGCCTGAGACACCAGTAAAATACCCTATTGATCCGTCAGCATCCACCATCTGGATGCCTCCTATAGACTGCGGGCTATACGAAAACATAAATCCGTGTTGTGGAGGCAACTGCATTAAAGAAAACAACACCATTACAAGACATTATCACATAGATAAACAACATCAAGCATACAATAAGTAAAGAACATAACCTGAGAATATGAGGGTGTAACATTCGAAGTTGTACGCTGTGATTCATGTTGCACCATTGCGGATTTTTGTGAACCTTTGTTGTTTGTCTTAGCCCCTTTTTTAGACTTCTCAACACAGGAAGGGAACCTCACATCAGTTGTTCTGTGAGCAGGCCTCTTCGGCATTGGGGGATCCTTCGGGACCTCAGAGCAGCTACCTTGTCTCTGTGTGGATGGGGTAATTGGAGTTCCCTTCTCACCTCTACCTTCTCTTTCTGCGTTTGTAACATTCATCATTGAAAGTTTTTCATCCAATTGAATTTCTAGTAACTGGAGGGTTTCCATGACAAGATCAGTTGTGGTTTTATAAACACAGGCCTTTGAAGTAAGTGAACCAAACTTCACCATCATTTTGTCAAACCTGCACACCTCTTCGGTCTTGTTTGGATCGTGGTATGCAACCTTAACCCTAGTGTGCTTCCTTATCACATCTTTCCTCCAACGCCTCAGAATAAATTTTTCAGGTATTTCGTAATGATCGTTAAGCTCGTAAACCTTAATGATGTGACGACAAATAATACCGTGTCACTCAAAGTGCTTGCATTCGCAACAAGCTTCCTTAGAAACACAATCAAAGGTGATCTTGTATCTCCGCTTCCTCTTAGAAGGTTTCTCCTTCGAAGAGTGTTTCGGCTTGTACCAAATTCTATCCTCAACCACATGCTCAATGATGCTCTCAGACAAGACTCTTTTTTCGATGGGACTAACATATAAGCTTCGGGTACATTCTCGCTGGACTTCTTTGAACTTTGCATCAGTGTAATTCTTTTGGAAGATCAACTCAGCTGGGAAGTCACTGTAAGTCTTCCTGACATATCTGGCATTGTTATCATCAGCCTTTTTTTCACTTGTGGCTCTAACCTCCAGAGCCTCTACATACCGCTCAACAAATTCATGCAGGAGCGTGTGTTTGCTTAGATATCCATCAAAGAAGCTGTGAATGCTTTCCACTCTCTGCGTCGTCCTCATCCCAGCCCAAAACAAGTGCTTCACATAGGCTGGAACCCACATTCCACGTTCCTCAAACAATCCTGGACAGTCATGGGAATTCAAATTACATAACACCAACACCACAATACATATTTTACATATATGTATACTTTCTTATTTTTCAATCAAAATTCTGTATTTTGCAAATGCACATTAAGGATAGTATTTTACAAATGCTACAATTAAATGCAACCAATTTTAAACCAATGTAACAAGGGTGTATATAATAAATTAATTATTACCTGCCAACCATTCATCATCTTCAACCTTGTATTTCTTCATAAACTCAGGCCATCGTTCTTCAAATTCCTCAGGATCAAGACTATCATAAATCACATGTTGCATCCCCTCCTTCAGCTCCTTGTACTTCTCATGCTTGCCTAACTTCTTTCCAAACTTGTTAATGAAGTGCCAAATGCACCATCTGTGGGTTGTTCCTTTCATAACAATCTTTAGAGCTTTGCGCATTGCCAGGTCCTGGTCAGTTAGGATACCAATAGGGGGTTTGTCGCCCATGCATCGAAGCCAATTTGAGAACACCCATTCAAAAGTCTCAGTATTCTCACGGGTAACAAGGGCGCATCCAAAAAGAATGGTTTGGCCATGATAGTTTACTCCTACAAAGTTGCAAAAAGGAAGTTTGTATTCATTAGTCAAATAAGTAGAATCAAATACAACTACATCCCCAAACTCTTCATAAGCCACCCTACTCCTTGCGTCTACCCGTAAAACATCCTTCAACCTTCCTTCTTCATCAACTCGATATGTGTGAAAGAAATTCGAATTGTCATCCACCATTCTCTTAAAGTATGCAAACATGGATTTTGCATCCCCTTCTTCAAAGACCCTTTTCCTTTCCTTAGAAACTTCATCGTGTAGGTCTTTTTGCTCAAACTGCATCCCCTCCAAACCATTCCTCTGCCTAGCCATACTTCTATAAATGGTAGAAACAGGAACGCCTGCCCTTCTTTCTTGAAATAGCTGCTTCACAATATGGGGATTTTCCACCAGAAATTTCTTCCTAAATTTACTTATACTCTTTGATTTGCTAGGGGTTGGAGTATGCCCATCATGTTCCATTTTAGCCTTCGTTATCTCCCATTGACCTACAACGTTTACATGTGCATATACAAACACAGGGCATTCACATTTCTTCGACTTTCACTTAGGACACAAATCTTCATCTTCACTGATTTGGGCATCTGAGACCAAAGCAACTTCAACCTTTTTCCTCTTCCGACCAGGCCTTCCATAACTTTCACACGTCCACCTACAATTCCTCTTTGCTCCTTTTCCATTATTTGCACCACTTGCACGCACAACACCAAACCCATTCTGCTGCCCATATTCCCTAAAATACTTATCCACTTCAAGCATTGACTCAAAAACCATTCCAATAGACGGAGGTGGCAAAGCAACATCCATCTCCACTTCACCACCCTCCTCCTCAATCTGAATATTGATGGAGACATTAGCCTTCCCTTTGGTTGGAGTCTTAAAGGACTCCTCCCCAACAACAACCTTAGTTACACATATAACAATCACCCCACAAGGTCAGAATTGTTAAGACATTAACATAACTACAAATTAACAGACACACAACACCATATTCACACACAACATACCAAGATCAACTAAAATTACATGCAGAGAGGCATTAACATTCTGGCCAATTAGATGAAATAGGACGACCAGCATGTCGAGGATTACATATTCAGGGGAATTAGAGGATATAGGACGACATGCAATTCGAGAACATGATAACATACAACAACTGGACCTAATACAATTGCAATTGCATTTCTAGAATTTCACAATTATGGACCTTTTTATACGACTGTAAATGTTAAAACCCTAGTTTCTTTTTCTCAGATAATCAACAACACCCACTAAATTGTATTGTCATTGTTGTAACAATTCACCACTCACCTCATTTAAAAGCGCCTCCAACGCCGCCGCGCAGCCTACTCCTTCACCGAGATCGTTTTCACTGGCTTCGCAAATGCTCAGACCAAACTCACCACCTTTGTACCTTTCCACATCCTCCGTCGTTTCAAGGTACTCCATCACGCACCACGGGAGAATAAATTAAGATTTTTTTTTACTTCAAACCTCCATTTCTTCACTTTTTTTAAGTTCAACAATGGAGGAAAAGGTCATCACCTTTTCAATTTTTTTTTTTTAGAGGAGGAAGGTTCTAAAGTTCAGTGGGTCTCCTCTTTCAGGAAAGGAAGTACAAGTGGGGTTCCGTCAAATGTTTTTTTTAACCTGCTAAGGGTCCCACACCGTTACACAATTTTACTATTCCGTTCTAATTTTCCCTCCATTTTCACAAACCGTTACACAAAAGTTGCATTTTATTTACTAAATTGCCATGTTATGCACTTGCATATGCATATCAGACCTCTATTAGTACTTCCTCTTGTCATATTTAAACAAATGCGGGGTGCACGTCCAACATGGATAAGTAGTGTGAGGTGAAGGTAAAATAACACAAGAAAACAAAGACCCTTGACTAGAGACGACTTGCATGACAAATTAATGATGAAAACTTTGCAATTTGTGGAGTACGTTACATTGTATACTTTCGCCTTGACAACGATATGATAGTTGGACATTGATTATATAAAATCATGTAACCACTTAACCATAACATATTATCTCTTATTAAGCATTTGCATAAACGTTTATTAAATTAATAACCAACATGCATGCTTATACTATGCCTAATATCATCCTAATTCTTTTGTTAGCATCGTCCTCTTTCTTTGAACTCCCTAATTCGATCTCTGTCGAGGCTCGAAAATTAGCCACTTCTAATAGCGTCTTCAAGGTCAATCTCATCCATCGCGATTCACCACTTTTGCCATACTACAACTCTTCCATGACACCACAAGAGCGCCTAAAGAGAGCACCCCTAGATATCACACGGCCACAACACTCAACTGTCCTCAACATATTATAACCTAAATGATAAAAAATCGTACACTTTAGTTCCTAATGGTGGAGGGTACCTCATGAAAATCGGCCTTGGTACCCCAGAAGTCGAATTTTTAGCCTTGGCAGACACGGGTAGTGACCTTATTTGGGTCCAATGTCAACCTTGTAACACTTGCATCCAACAACAATCTCCACTCTTCGATCCATCAAAATCTTCGTCTTATCAATTAGTCACTTGCCCTTCTTCGGATTGCGCCCAACCAGATGTTACCACTAGTTGTGCTTCGAATAATAATTATAATTACAACAATTACGAGTCATCATCACTATGTGCTTATGAATATAGTTACGGTGATAATACTCAAACTAACGAAGCTTCTACCGTACGGACGACTACGATAAGAGATTAAATCTCATCCGTTTATTTTTTAATAGACTAATCCTAGCCGTCCAATTCGATACCTCAACAAAACAGTAATCAAGTCATTTACATAGTCATCAAATCTAGTCATCAAGTCATTACACAGTCATCAAGTCTAGTCATCATGTCATTACACAGTCATCAAGTCTAGTCATCAAGTCATTACACAGTCATCAAGTCTAATCATCAAGTCATTAACTCTAGTTTGGTTAAATTTATTTTTTCAAAACATTTTTTTTTCAAATTATTAAATTCTTATATTTTATTTAATTTCATAATTATATTTATAATCAACAGTGGAAAAACATTAGAAAAACGATGAAATTCATGACATGCAAAAAACATTAAACAATGGCAGCCATTATTGATCGAATGCAGTTCTCGAAGAATAAAAAAGAATCAAAAAATTATAAAAATGAATATCTCCAAAACATGGGAAATAAAAAGCTACTGTGTACGGCATGTCTTATTTCTTTCTTCCCCAAATATAATGAGTATATACAAAAACAAATGAAATCTATCAATCGTTTTTCTATGTTCTTGATTGGAAAATGATTACTTTTTCTCATTGGAAGATATAATTTCAAGATTTATCCGCAATTGTTTTTTCAATATATTTTTTTTGAATAGCAATCCACCATTGTTAAATGTTAAGGTTGAATAAAGGTTGAAGATGAATATAGGTTGAAGATGAATAATATTATTTTAATTTTTTTTTTTTAAAATAATCCATTTATTACATATTTACATGCGTTTTATTAGGGAAACAAACATTCTCTACCTTATACTTTAACGCTCAATTATTTTATAGAATTATGTTAATCATGCATTTTAGGAATTTTATTTTTTTTATTTTTGAGGGAAAAAGGGCGTTTTTCTTATATAGAAAATATGATGGCAGATTTCAATTCCCTTATGCTGAATATCTTGCGGTTTTTATTTTTTTATATTTATTTTAAAAAAAAAAAAAAACAAATATGATCTTGCGGTTTTTATTATTTTTTTTTTTAAAAAAACAAATATGATGCGTTTTTTAGGAAAAAGATAATTGTTTTTTTTTAGGAAAAGATAATTGTTACAATTATGTTAATCTGAAAATATATTCTTATCCTTAAATAAAATATCACAATTAATTCTTAAATACGTATAAATGCACAATAAGAAATATTTACTCTTTATTTTAAGAAAAATACTTAATTATTTTAAGAATACACAATACATAATTATCTTAAAAATACATGATATATTTATACGTCTAAATGCAGAATATTATACAGTTTTATATGTATTATATATACGGATTTTATACAGACTCTTATACAAGTTTTATACAGATTTTTACACGGATTATAAAATCAAATTAATTAAGGGTTTAACGCTAAATATTCAAAGGAAATACAGATTTATATATGGATTATTTATACGTATAAAATACATATTTTTATATGGATTTTTCTTTAAAATACAAAATACGGAATTATATTCAAAGGAAATATATGATACAAATTTATTTATATTCGTATATAATATTTAGTTTATTTATCTGTACCCTTATTTAATTTGATTTTATTTACAAGAAACATATTTTTTCGCATGTGAAAAGAACATAGATGTAGTACAGTGTGTGCATAATCTCATTAAGACATAAACTAATAATATGTAATAATAAGAAAAGTTATACAAATAATACATTCATGCAAATTGAAAGTCTTTTACATATTCCAAAAAACTTCATCAAAGAGTTGAAAAGGCAACATTTCTTTAGGGCATATTCTCATTTACTGAGCTGAGCTCGATTAGGGGTTGTTCTCATACGTTGAAATTCAGTTCAGTTCAGTTCAACTCCTATTTTCCTTCTCTTATAAAATATTTAGTTCAATTCAGTTCAGCTCAGTTTAATTTAGTTCAGCTGAGTTCAGTCAATGAGAACATGCCCTAAATTGAATTGAACTAAACTAAACTGAGTTCAGCTGAAGTAAATTGAACTAAAGTGAACTAAATTAAAAATACATTTTACCTATCAATCAATAATAATTGACAAATTCTCAACCCATATAAAGCGTAAATACATTAACATCTCTTTTGGATACCCCGGTTTAACCTAAGGTGAACCAATTTTTAAATTTTATTCGTCTACCATTACGATTTACTAAGATAACACTTGATTGACACATAGATCGAAAGGTACTTATGTCATAAACGTAGGGTTATTTTGGATAATAGTTATTAGGTATAACATAGCAATGTCATCAACATAGGGTTATTTGGACTTTTTTTTTTTTTTTTTTTTTTTTTTAATAATGCATAGGTATTTAATTCATTTGTTTTTTTTAGTATTTGTTTTTTTTTTTTTTTTTGCCTAGTTAAACAATCATGCGAAAAATCATGTCATCATTTAGTTGAAATTATAAAAGGAAAATAGTATATAAAACTTTTTAAACCAACATTTTCTTATCTATTACATATTACTAAACACTACAAGAAAAAGGGTAATTAGCGACGGCCAAAGTAGTCGCCAATCCGTCGCAAAAATGGATTTGCGACGGATTTGCAACTACTTTGGTTCGTTGCCAAAGACCTCGTCGCAAATCCATTTTTGCGACTAATTTTTTAATAGTCGCAAATTTAGCAACGGATTTGCAACGCCTTTGCAACTGCCATTTAGCAACTAACTTCAAATTTTCAGCAACTAAATTATTGTCAGTCGTAATATATTTGCGACGGATTAGCAACTACGAAGACTAATGTTTTAAGACTACTTTTGCGACGGATTATCTACTACAAGATCAAACTTTTGCGACTATGAAGACTAGTTTTATTGTGTCGAATTTGTGACTATTGAGACTAATGTATTTTGCGTCAGATTAGCAACTACATACGAGACCAAATTTTTGCGACAACAAAACTATTTTTTTTTCGACAGATTAGTCATTGAGTCTAATTATTTTGCAACTAACCAATCATTCTCTAAAACAAATCTGCAGTCGCAAAATTTTTGCAACTGGCTATTAATATTTAGAGATCATAATTTAGCAACGAGCCAACGACCAATATCAATCACAAAAAAAAAAAGGTACCCACGCATAAAGTTAAATAACCAACATGATAACGTTATTTAAATATACTCAATTTGGTATCAATGTACTAAAAAGCAATATTCTAAACTATGACTGATTGTTTCAAAAATCACCTCCTACATAAAGAAGCTACTTCAAATAAAAATTAATGAAGATATACAAATATGCCTCCAAAAATTAAAGATCATTTAGAAAAGCTATTATCTCTAATATTTGTCCAGATAACTTATTATCTCTTGCTTGCTCACAACGTTTACCAAAATTTGGATTCTTACACTTACTTATGAATTCGGCTCGAACAGTGTCAATCATGAAATTAACTTCTTATGGAGAGGCATTTTGAAAACTTGGTTCAATGTACCCCTAAGTCGGTCCCCAACTTTTTTGTCAAAGTCTCTCCTAGCCTTAGCATCGAACTCAGGTCTCCAGGTATATATGTATATACGCTGCACATAATTACCCAAGAGTTTAACATTGTATCTCAAATAGAAAATATGATATAATCTCTTACCTTTTTATTATAGGAACTATCATAAATTAATAAGTAATGGAATAAGCTGAAACTTTGAAAAGGAACCAAAAAAATCTTGAATAAAACCAAGTTTGACAGTTTGGAAGTCTGCAATATTTGATAGCACTGATAACAGGCTGAGGATTCATAATAAGATTGCAATGCACAATATCCAATCAGACTTTTACTTTATATAATTTGCTTAAGATATAAGTAAAGAGCTAAGTATAAAAAAAATCCATAAAATTCAACCATTGAAACAAGCAAGTTAGTACCCTTTCTTTTTTTTTTTTAAAAGGTTACCACTGTTAGCTGAGTGGATTGAAGTTACGACAATAGTGGCTTAGTATCTATAAAAAAAATGTAGTATCTAAGAATTTTAGAAGTGAATGTTGCCATATTCTGTAATTGCAAACATATTTGTAGTCAACTATAGTCTGATTAGAAGTGGAGGATCAGGATAACAGATATAGAGCAATGGATGCATCAAAGACAACTGCCTCCAGAGATGAAACAGTTTGTGAAGAGATATAATCAGTACAAATGGGTAGCTACAAACCAAGAAAATGAAATGGGAGATAAGAGGGAGTTTGATACTGTGCAAAAAAGAAATGTCAATATGCCAGGCATTAACAGCTCATAATAAGCCAGAATAGAACATAAAAAAGATTATTTTCACAAGTAACAAAGACAGAAGTACATAAAAAGAAATTGATCTTCTACAGAACATCAAAACACCAATATATCAGCCCTATGGCCCTTATCACATTACCTCGAAATTCTCTCAACGTGCAAGTCTTTTTTTTTTTTTTTTTTTTTTTTTTTTACTTACTGTGAGATTGATGCTACTTTGTGATTTGATTTTGGTGGATTTCGGATTCAGTTTCTTGGCATAGTAAAGAAACGTGCAATTGTCTACAAACCCATTTAATTGTAACTGGTTAAAGTAGTGGTTTAGCATTCTTCTGGTTTCTTTCATTCATTTCCTCACACTTACACAGATCATTCGCTCCAAATTAACCAAGAAACATTAATTGTAATCAAGGACAGAGATCTCAAATACTCAAAGCTAGTATTCAAATATATAGCTTCACTAGTTTAAGAGCAATGAATACAAGAAAATGTCTCAAATTTTCAAACATACCTTAAACTTAATGAACCAACGATCGCTAACGCACAACCCACAATACTATTAGCAGCACAATAAACTCCCACTCATCCACTAAATGCACCATATACCAAACCACTATTCTCCCTACAACAACAAAAACAACCATGCAACAGCCACGCATTCACACCACATTGATGCACCTAATTCTCCCTCATCTCGCACCCATTCCAGAACCCACCACAATTATTGTCATAACAATAAGCCAGCAACAAGTTAGCCTCAAAAATAGAATAAAGTCAGAGCAAAACAAGAATTCAAAGCAAAACAAGAATTCAGTGCAAAATAAGAATTCAGTACAAAACAAGAATTCAATGGAGTTCGGACGAACCTCAATACCCTCCATCCATTAATTACCCAATTAGAATTACACTCTAAGCAACGAATTAACCCCCTTCTTCAGAAAATATAGGGTTCAAAATAACCAGAATTGGGATTTTTACATTAAAATCAATTAGGAATTTTAGCAAACTTAATCAATTTCGAATGATTTTTCATTAATTTACTTAAATTACACCATGGAAACCAAATTCAAATTAATAATTGGACAAAAAATTCAATGATAACCCCAAAAATCGTAGTTGGCGAATTACAATAAACAAAAGATAGAAGGGACGTCAAGCGTTTGAACTTACCTTGGAGGAGACGTGATGGCGCAGGCGCGCAGCGGAGGCATATGAAGAGCGATAGTGAGGATTGAATTCTTGAATCTCTGAAAATTGCCTTATGCGTGCCTTTTTGTAGAAGGAAGAGTTTCTGTTTTTTATTTTTTGGTGAAAGGAGGAAGAGTTTCTGTACTGTGAAAGGAGGAAGAAAAAATTACTTAAGGCTTTTAGTGATTGAGTTTTTTTTTATTTTTAATTTTTTTAATTTTTTTTTTTTTATTTATGGAGGAGTAAGTGATTAAGTTAGTTTTTATTTTGTTGGCAACTCCTCATCATATTAAGGGTTTTGTTTTTATTTCTTTTTTATACTACCGATTCAGGGTTGCAAATTAAAAAGTTAGAAAATCATTATCCCCAGCAACTATAATTTATAGTCGCAAAAATTATAAGAGCGTTGTAATTTAGTGACAACATTACAACTACTGCAAAATGAGTCGCAAAATTTGCGACTACTCGTCTCTGACAGTCGCAAATATATTTTTTGCGACTGATTATTATAGTAGATGCAAAATTCAGTCGCAAATTAGCGACTGCGTAGCAACTGGTGCAAAATTAGTTACAAAATTTGTGACTGGTCGTCTTTTTCAGTCGCAAAAATATTTTTTGCGACTATTTTTGCGACTGAATATTAGGGTAGTCGCAAATTTCTATTGCTAATTCCTCTTTTTCTTGTAGTGAAAGGCGAATCTAAAATGACACTTGACAACATTGTACGGAGTATTTTCCCTCCAAAAGTATTTACTTAAAAAAAATCATACTATAATGAATGATCATTGTATCTAAATAACGAGATTTGTTTACATAAAATCTAATCTAAACTTTCTAAAAAATTATATATATATATTTTTTTTGAAAGCAAATATTATATTGTTCATTATAATTATTTTATGTGGTTATTTTCAATAATATACTTCATACTTTCTAATAATTAGTGTCGAGTCTTATTTTTGTATGTCGTTTTATAATTTTGTTGTATTATAATCACTCCGTATTAAACTATCATGCATCTATTGCACCGGAATTAATGTTGTACTTCATTATACTAGGGTGTCCTTCGCGCGCATCGCTTGCGGAAAATTTGTATTGCCGTGTATTTATACCGTTAGTTTGGGTAGACCTGGTAATTTTAATACGTACACTATTTGGCATGTGTCTATGTGGTGAATTTGTAGAATAGTATAAGAAAGCCACCAAAATCTTTTAAGACAATTATTTTTTAAAACACTAAAAAGTTTGATAGTGTTATTTCAAAATTACTATTAAGTAATATTTAATTAATTTGCATCCCTTCATATTTTAAGCGCCAAGTGTTAGTTTAGAACTCATAATTGATGTGCATATTTCAATAATACTATATGTAATATTTCTAACGTGTTTTTCTTTAAATGATTTTTTTTGTGAGCTGTGGTCATTTGGACTATGGAGTAATAATATGTTAAATGTTGCAGCTAAATTAAAAACTTAATAATGTATATTTTTCCTCTTAAATACTCTCAAAATTAATACCAGCTATGTTTTTTCTACCATTGATTTCCCTTGATTTTAGGATTTTTAAGTTCTTTATACCTCTTGATAACATACATCTGCTAAAATATCAGTGTATATTTAATATAAATTTCATTCAAATTCTATAACGTTGTTAATATGTACATTTCAAAAGCTTATAAACCTTAACAATAGTTGTAATTAAAGGAAAACAAGATAGTAAATAAGAAGAGCAACTACAAAAGAGTAAAAATAAACAGTCTCTTGATAATAAACTGTCTCTTTGTACATACAAATTTTTTTCTTTTTAAATAATTATAATATCATATGAAGTGTAAAACATTAGAATTTTTTATTAAAAAAATGCATTACATGTTTTTTGTTTTTTTTTAAAAAAAAAACTGAATTAATTGATGATATATCATATAAGTTTAATGAAAAAAAACATTAAATACATTAATGATAGTAAACATATTAATTAATGAGGGTAAAAAAGTAAATACACATTTTGTACACAATTTTGAGGGTATACTTGGTAGCACACTATTCCTAAGAGTTATCTTCTACTCCGTATTTTTTATAAGGTAGGGATAATTTAGTAAAATCTGTGCATTGCACGGGAATTTAACTAGTATAAGTAATACTCCGATCTGTATCGTATTTGTATTCTATAAAAGTACTTTTTTTTTTTTAATGTACGAAGTATTAAATTATGAATACATGTAAAAACTTCAAATAAAAAAAAAATTACATGCTCGGATCGTTATCAATAACTATATACTAAAGGCGAATAAAAAAATGACACGTGGCAAAATTTGGTTTAATAATTTCCCTCCACTTTTTTTTTTTCTTTATTTGTCATATTATCTTAGGCAATTTTAATACACTATAATATTTTCTTTCCTACTTAAACGCAATCTTTCCGTCCCAAATTCAATAAAACATTTTTGTAACAACTTATAGAAAATTTAAGCAAAATAATATTATTTAAAAAGATATGCATTATTTTTAATATAATTAGCAGAATATCGAATTTTTTCATACTTATTATAAAAAAAATCATAAAAAATCATCAATAACTATATACTAAAGGCGATTAAAAAATGACACGTGATAAAATTTGGTTTAATAATTTCCCTCCACTTTTTTTTTTTTTCCTTTTTTTTGTCATATTATCTTAGGCAATTTTAATACACTATAATATTTTCTTCCTACTTAAACGCAATATTTCCGTCCCAAATTCAATAAAATCAATAACTATATACTAAAGGCGAATAAAAAATGACACATGGCAAAATTTGGTTTAATAATTTCCCTCCACTTTTTTTTTTTTCCTTTTTTTGTCATATTATCTTAGACAATTTTAATATCAATCAATAACTATATACTAACGGCGAATAAAAAATAACACGTGGCAAAATTTGGTTTAATAATTTCCCTCCACTTTTTTTTCCCTTTTTTTTGTCATATTATCTTAGGCAATTTTAATATCAATCAATAACTATATACTAAAGGCGAATAAAAAATGACACGTGGCAAAATTTGGTTTAATAATTTTCCTCCACTTTTTTTTTTCTTTTTTTGTCATATTATCTTAGGCAATTTTAATATCAATAACTATATACTAAAGGCGATTAAAAAATGACACGTGATAAAATTTGGTTTAATAATTTCCCTCCACTTTTTTTTTTCCTTTTTTTTGTCATATTATCCTAGGCAATTTTAATACACTATAATATTTTCTTTCCTACTTAAACGCAATATTTCCGTCCCAAATTCAATAAAATCAATAACTATATACTAAAGGCAAATAAAAAATGACACGTGGCAAAATTTGGTTTAATAATTTCCCTCTACTTTTTTTTTTTTCCTTTTTTTGTCATATTATCTTAGGCAATTTTAATATCAATCAATAACTATATACTAACGGCGAATAAAAAATAACACGTGGCAAAATTTGGTTTAATAATTTCCCTCCACTTTTTTTTCCCTTTTTTTGTCATATTATCTTAGGCAATTTTAATATCAATCAATAACTATATACTAAAGGCGAATAAAAAATGACACGTGGCAAAATTTGGTTTAATAATTTTCCTCCACTTTTTTTTTTCCTTTTTTTGTCATATTATCTTAGGCAATTTTAATATCAATAACTATATACTAAAGGCGATTAAAAAATGACACGTGATAAAATTTGGTTTAATAATTTCCCTCCACTTTTTTTTTCCTTTTTTGTCATAATATCCTAGGCAATTTTAATACACTATAATATTTTCTTTCCTACTTAAACGCAATCTTTCCGTCCCAAATTCAATAAAATATTTTTGTAACAACTTATAGAAAATTTAAGCAAAATAATATTATTTAAAAAGATATGCACAATTTTTAATATAATTAGCGAATATCGAATTTTTTCGTACTTATTATAAAAAAAAATCATAAAAAAGTTGTTGAAATAAAAATATTTATAAATTTTGATAAATCCGTGCATTGCACGGGACCATAAGCTAGTTGAAAATATAGTATGTAATGTATAAAATCACGTCATCATTTGATTGAAATTATAAAATCATGTCATCATTTAATTGAAATTATAATATAGATGATTTTTATTTTTTATTTTTATTTTTTTTTGCTGAAGGAGAGAGGCAAGCCCAAAGAAAAATATAGATTATATGAGTTCCTTATTGAAAGATTATAGAATATATTCCTTGGTCATTATCATTGCTTGCCTTAGAATATATATAACGTAAATGGCTAACAAGAGGCTTGACTCGATCTAGGCTACAAAATAGGAAACAATACAAAACGTACACTTAACAGAAGGCTGTAAATTCAGAAGCTATTTATCTACTTTGACTTAATATATTTACAATATAATTAACACTTACACAACGGGAAATATTTGGTACTCGTAATTAATACTGATAACTTTGGTAGTCCTTTAAAAACAAATTATCGTTTTGGAAATATTATGAAGATAATGATAATATCTTCATAATATATTTGATTTGATCCTTTTGGAAACAAAATCGGTATGTTATTAAAAACATAATTGATTTGATCCTTTTGGAAACAAAATCGTCAAAAAAAAAAATCATAACTGATTTTGTTAAAGATATTTTCTATTTTCCAGATTTACGATTTTTTTTTTCTGCAAAATGCTATTTGTGTGTGCATATATATATATATTTTGCAAAATCATATCGAATCTTTTTTTTTCTTTTCAAATTCCTAAAAAATAAACGAATCTTTCTTTTTAATTTTTACTCAAGCCCGCATCAAGATTAGGTTAAAGGGTGAATAGGGTGGAACATCCAAAAATTGAAAAAAAAATTGAAAAATATTTTATTCAATTAAAGATTAGAGATTTATATTATGTTAAAATGGGGATACCTAAAAGAAATGTTAACATTGGGAACGCCTAAAAGTTAAATTGGGGATATCTAAAATAAATGTTAATTAATTTACGCTTTTTATGGGTTTGTTTTCTACGGAAGAGTAATCACCGATCGGTGGATTGTTTTGTTAATATGAAGGATAAAGATACCCTTTAATCACGTTGGAGTTTTGAGTCCATATTCTCTAATTCCCTAGTACGAAGGCAATGTACAACTATCTTCAGCTTCCATATTAATTTCTTTTTTAAAATCCTTAATGGAAAACATTTTATACACCGTGATCTATATTCTAGCAAGTCAAGTATTGTCTTTCTAGATTTTCCTGATTAAATAATAAAGTTTGATGTTTGGGTACGCCTAAATATTAACTATGGATATCCAATTATAAAATTTAAATCATGTATGCTAGCTCGCTCTACATGGTAAAATTAATATAATGGAACGCCTGAAGTTAAATTGGGGACATCTAAAAGAGATGTTAACGTTTTACATGGGTTTGTATTCTACAGAAAAGTAATCACCTAAATTGTAACCAATCGGCGGATTCTAATCTAAATTAAAGGGTTTAAAGACCCTGTCAGAACAGTGGAAGTAGTGCCGATGGGTGGAGTTTCAGCAAGGAAGATCGTAACAACCCCTTGTTGTCGGGGCACTGGTAAAGCCTACGGAGATGGTGTTTCCAGCTCTTGGAGGACTAAAAGGAAGGCAAGCCGCAGGCATTAGGCTACAGGTAGTTGGAAGTCAGAGAGAGAAAGTGGAGCTGGTGGGTCTGGAGGTTGGGACTTTCAGAAGAAATAGAACAACGCATAATGTGAATTGTGGCAAGTAATCTAGATAGTATTTATATTATGTCAAGCGTAATTATTCGAAACAACCCTATACATCTGTATTTAATAATGAAAATTAAAATAAACCTTGCATGACGGAACCTAACCTAGGTATTAAAATAAATAACATCAAACACAAAAACAAAAATTACAGTAATGATTTAAACACCTATGAATCCGATAAACAAACACAAATAACCAAATTAAATAAAGCATCAACTTTTCTCTTCCAAAACTGATAGGAGACGCAGGGTTATTTCAAATAAATTAAATAACAACAAACACAAAATAAATAAAAAAACAAATGATTTAAACATCTACAAATTAAAGTCAAACACAAATAACATGTGTAGCATTGAATATCCATAATCATAATGCATTTTCAAATCCGTCAAACTATTAAATGCTGACCAAATATCAACATCATAATTATAGTTATTGAATACACCAACATCATAATCCATATGTAGCCTTTTAATATTTGAAATTCCCTTTAAAATGCTCTTCATACGAGTGACATATACATTTTCATTTTGAATCAAAAGACGGTGAAAAGAAACATGTGCACGATGCAGTGCAGTGGGATGAGTATGAAACCGGTAAAAAAAAATAAAGCACCGTAAAGAGAAAGTGTTTCAAGTTTTGGAGCATTTATATTAACCACACTTCCTATGGAATCTCCTTCTATATTGATTTCCATGTTGATTTCCAAGTACATCAACATAGGCGCTTCTATGTTAACAACGACATTTTCTTTCAAATCAAGAGTTAAATTTAAAATTTCTAAACATGGGCAAGATTAGAAAAGGAGACTCAGCAACATAGGATCGAATTGGACCCACTTAATGTCCGCCTTACGTAATTTTGGAAGACTAAGACGGTTAATATCTTGTAATTTATAATAAAAATTACCATGCAATTCTAATTGCTCAATGAACTGACTTTCAAAGACGCATGATGGTATATCAAGAAAGGGTTCTGTATAATATGGGAAAAGAGCATATACCTGTAAACACACCAATTTTTTAGGGCAGAACTTTTCGATCCAGGTATTGATATGGATTCCAAGAGGAGGTAATATGAAGACTCAATGTTTCAATTTGAGGTGACACTAGATGCTCGATAATGTTATTAGTAGTATTGAAGAACTGATACAGTTCTTGTTCCTTAAAAATCCATTTCAAGATAATGTGTTTAATTATGAAAGGTCCAAAGGTCTTTCCACCGGCGGGCTAATATGGTGGTTGTGGCAGCAGTTTTTATTGGGGGACGGGACAATATTTCTACAAGGATAGGGTCTGGAAGATCGTTAATTCGATCAATTTGTGACCCTATTCTACATTTCTACTAACCCTTTTAGATGCTTTCATGCTCATGGTTGGTTGCAAATAGAGGATTTAAAAGTGGTTTTTTTTTCAAGGAAAAGTTAAATAATAATCCATAGATGAATGAAAAAGAGACGATATTCTCTTTCAAAAAGAGTTAAAGATTTTATATGTATTTTTATTAATGAATTTTTTTACTATTTTTTTTAAATAAAAAGTAAAAGATTTGACATGACGTTAGGAATTATTGTATATACTAAATTTAACTAGTTATATTTTTGACTAGTGCTTAAAAAAAAAAAAAAAAAAAAGTGGATTGCTAAATACCGCCAACGTTTTTTATCAAACCGCCAACAATAATGATGAAGAGACAAAATCACCCTTACTCATTCCCCACTTTGATTTTCTCTCTCCTAAGTCCATCAAGTCTCAAAATCAACCGTCAACCACCACAATAGCAACCACCCATGCCACCACTACCCACGCTGCCATGACCACCATCACCCACGCCTCCATGACCATGACCACCCACCATCACCGTTCAAAATACTACCAGATTTTATTTTGTGTTGCCGGAACCACCAATTTACGAACAACAATCAAAATTAAAAATGAAGACCCACCACCTTTGCTCCTCGACAGGTCGGTGGTGGTGCTTTATATCCCAGCTAACAGAACAATCGGCGCGCAAAATCAGTCAACCGGGATGGTAACCGGTTTCAAGCGCCGGTTGACCACGGTAACCGGCGTCCAAAATCGGTTGCCGTACCGGGTAATCGGTTTCGTGCGCCGGTTGACCACGGTAACCGGCGTCCAAAATCGGTTGCCGTACCGGGTAATCGGTTTCGCGCGCCGATTGACCACGGTAACCGGCGTCCAAAACTGGTTACCGTGGTGTTTTGGTTTTGCGTGAGCGTGAGCGCCGGAAATTATTGAAAGAAAAAAAAGAAAGAAGAAGATTGGGGGTGGACTATTTTTCCGACCACCGTGATGCCTCCTCCAGTCATCGGCATCGCTACCCTTCCACCTCCGACGTACGGCTGCTGCTTCCCTTCACCTCCAACATACAGCCGCTGACGTGGTTGATGGTGGTTGTGGCCTTATGGGTGATGAGAGAGAAAACAATAAAAGAAAAAGAAGAAGATGGGTGGGGGTATAGTAAGGGCATTGATGTCCATTTGTCTTAAATGTTGGCGGTTTTGATAAAAATTGTTGGCGGTATTTAACACCCCCCAAAAAAAACGCACACACACAGAATAAGAAAATAAATTCCCACAATCCTAGCATCTTAGGGGCAATTTTTTAGGAAGTTATTTTATGATTTTTCAAAAAAAAAAATAAATCATAAGATCCTAGCCTGTAAAAAAAAAAAAAATACTGCTCGACATATATATTGTATTTTTTTATTTATGGAAAGGAGATAGGACATTCTATAGCATTTTTTTTATTTTCTATTTTTTTATTTTTCAGATTTTTGAAGTACTATAGCTAGCTAAGTAGCTAATTAATTTTTGAATTTGATATTGAATTTGGATTAGAATTAGAATTTGAATTCACGAGTATTACCCCTCAATTGATTCAAATCTTTTTTTTTTTTTTTTTTTTTAATGAAGAAATATATAATTCAAATCTTTATAATTATAGAATGGAATATTACCACATAACTAGTCAATCTTTATTAGTATTATAGAGATATAAGAATATGCCAATTATAGAATGAAGTATTACCACATAATTAGTCTTTTTTATATTATTTTTTTTACAAGCTTTTTTTAATTATTTGTTTTACACGAGGTTATATTTTGTATATTTAAGAAGGTTATTAACGATTAAAGAGTTTGAAGATAGATTTCTTGGAACGATTTCCCTAGAAATTGTTTAAATCAAAATTAATTCCTACTTTGGGTCGTTTTAAAAACAAATTCCCTGTACGGTGTCCACGTAGGATCGGGTCACTATTTTTTTAAAACATTTTTTAATATGTAAAACCGCTAGTGGTAATAACGGTTTGTTTTACACGAGGTTATATTTTGTATATTTAAGAAGGTTATTAACGATTAAAGAGTTTGAAGATAGATTCCTTGGAACGATTTCCCTAGAAATTGTTTAAATCAAAATTAATTCCTACTTTGGGTCGTTTTAAAAACAAATTCCCTGTACGGTGTCCACGTAGGATCGGGTCACTATTTTTTTAAAACATTTTTTAATATGTAAAACCGCTAGTGGTAATAACGGTTTTATCATTAAAACCGCAATCAACATTGGCGGTTTATTAATAAAATTGATGACATGTTTTTTCCTTTTTTTAATGCCTAACCTTTTGTATTCTTCTTTACTTGGTTCTATGCTCCCACGATCATCTTCTTCACTTAGTCCTTTTTCACAATAGCAAAGCAGGGCAATACTCTTAACCATAATTCTATCAATCGTCAATTGTCATTGCCAACAGTCTTCAACGTCGTGAGTACGGTGGCACCACCACCTGATTATCGTCATCCCAATCATCATTCGTATATCTCAGGTTAGCCCTAATTATTTTCATTGGTAATTTTATAATTCATCATGAATATATTGTTTTATTCTTAAATAAATTCGAAATTATGGTTAATTTTTGGGCATAGAGTTGAAAAATTCATGAACTTGAACAATTATCATTTTAGGGTTTAATTGAAGGCGTATTGCAGTGGTTTATTTTTTGTCTCTATGTTATAGTACTTTGGCTTCTCTAATCTCTACCTATGTTTAATTCATGCAATAAGTAGGTCTTTACAAGATTAACTTTTGAATTTTTGTTTTTTAATCTATTACAAATGTTGGTCTTATGTTACTTATATATGCTAAAATTCTGAATTTAGAAAATTATGGAGCTCTCAAACTTCCCGCTACTCTGTTATTTGGGTGGGGAACTTGTGGAAAAAGGAGGTGATGTGTCGTATGTAGGCGGGGAGAATAGGTTTCTATTCATTAGTCCTGTTATGAGTTTCTCAGAAGTTTTGAGTAAAATATATGAAGTTTTTGGGTGTGATAGACAAAATCTAGAGTTGAAGATGCAAGTTAGGTACCCTATAAATAACTCATACACAACTGTTCGGTTATATGATGATAGCTCATTGAGAGACATGTGGGTGGCTGTGAGAAAGAATTCAATGTCTAATATGCAATTGTACATGGAATTGGTTCCCAAGCAACAAAGTGTGGTTGACAACATTGGTTCTTTTCCTACCTTGGATTCTTTGTCGGGTATGCTTTCAAACTCAAAGGGAACAATTCCTAATGAAGGGATAGGATCATTTACAAGAATGCTCACTGATGATCATTACATTGTTGATCATTTATTAGATGTGTCTTCTCCAACTCCTCTCTCACCTCGTACACGTTATGCTTCTTTTGGTGATTATAACTCATTAAACCCCGAGCTAGATTTGCTAGGTGATGATGTTACGGTGGGTAGTGATGAGGGTGAAGATGATTATGTAAGAGAAGCTAATGAGATTCTTACTAAGGAAAGTGCACCAACACAAGATTTTAACAATGTTCCAGAGGTAGACCCAAGAGTGCTTGATTCATGGAGAACTTGGTCTGGGAACAACAAATTTTCTACTGAAGGTGAGTTTATAGTTGGTCAAGAGTTTGATACCTTGCACCAATTAAAAGATGCTGTCAAACTATACTCCATACGCAAAAATCAAACATTTCGAGTGAAGGAAGTGAAACCAGAAATATATGTTGTCGAGTGCTTAAGAAAAGAAAAATGCAAATGTCCGTGGAGGTTGCGTGCAATCAGGTTACCAGCCCTTCCCACATTTAGAATTGTGAAGTGTGAAGGACATCATGCAAGCACATGTGTAGGGGATATTAATAAGCTTGATCATCCCCTTTTGACTTCCGATTTTGTGTGTGGTGTTATAATTGATCTCATACGAGTTGACCCATCCTTTAAAATTTGTGCTATAGTGCAAGTTATCAAAGATCGATTTCATTATACCATAACATACAAGAGGGCTTGGTTAGCCAAGCAAAAGGCAATCACTACTATTTTTGGGGATTGGGAGAAATCATATGAAGAGTTGCCCAAATTTATGCAAGCATTAAGAGAATCAAATGAAGGTACCGTGGTTCATTGGTGTACGATACCAACATTAGACCCTTCTACACATATTTTCCAGAGTTTTTTGGGCTTTTAAGCCATCTATTGATGGGTTTATACATTGTCGCCACTTATTACCATTGATGGCACCCATCTTTATGGAAAGTATAAGGGCACACTACTCATTGCCATGGCCACAGATGCGAATTTTCAATTGTTTCCTCTTACTTTTGCCGTTGTTTAAGGAGAGACCGGTGACGCATGAGAATGGTTTATGTTATGCATACGACAATCAGTTACCCAAAGAGAGGGTCTTTGTGTCATTTCAGATAGGCATGCCTCAATTTTGAAGACAATGACCGAGATGGGTAGTGGATGGGAAGAGCCACATGCTGACCATAGGTTTTGTATTCGTCATTTAGCCTCAAATTTCAATACTAAATTTAAGAATGCTCACTTGAAAAACTTACTTGGCCGTGAGCAGATGCACGTAAAAAAAAATAAGTTTATTTACTACTTTAACAGAATTGGTGAATTGAACTTGGAAGCTCGAGAATGGTTGGCAGAGAAACCATTGTATAAGTGGTCAATCTATCATGATGGTGGGTTTAGATACGGTATACGAACCATAAATATGTCAGAATGCTTCAATGGTGTGATGAAAGGAGCTCGTTTTTTTACCTATCACTGCTTTAGTTAGAATGACATTCTACAGGGTGAATTCCTACTTTGTGACTCGACGAGGTTGGGGTAAAAGAAGGCTACAAGAACACTACTAGAAAACATGCAAATTACGACGGAATTTTTCCGTCGGAAACACCCTAAATTCCGTCGGAAATGGGGTTTCCGACGGAATTTCCGTCGTAACGGGTCGTCGGAATACATATTGTAGGAAAACCAGCTTTTCCGACGAAATTTCCGTCAGAAACACTATTCCGACGGAAATTCCGACGGAATTTCATCTGTCGGCAGGGATTTTCAGGCCAGTGAAAATCCGTCGGAAAATTCCGACGGAATATAATCCGCCGGAATATTTCGACGGAAATTCCGTCGTAAAAATGTTTCAAAAAAACAAAAAAAAACAGCCACCCACCACCCCAGACCACCACCCCAAACCACCAGTCCCCCTCATCCAGACCCAACCACAACCACACACCACCACCCCACACCACCGGTCTTCCCCCCATCCGGACCCAACCACACACCACCACCCAACACCACCAGTCTTCCCCCCATCCGGACCCAACCACAACCCACACCACCACCGACCCTATCCCACCACCATACACCACCACCGACACCACCACAACAAAAAATTAGCCCCAAAAACCATAAAATACCCCCAAAAACCGTAAATTAACCCAAAAAAAAAAATTACACGACTAAAGCAAGAAATAACACACAAAACCAGTAGATCTACATATTTAATCAAAATTTCATAAAATAAAACGATGTTTAATCAACAAAAATTAAATCAACTATATAAATATACAATTATCTATTTAAATTTACAATTTATCATTACAATAACATATAAAATTAACTAGATCTACGAATCTATCCTAAATTAACACAAGATCTACCAAAAAAGACGGTGGTTGTTGGGTTTGATATTGATGCAGCCCGGTTGTTGGTGTTGCGAATCTGTTGCGCGCGATTGATGTTGGTGGTGGTGTGTTGTTGCGGTTGTTGTTGTCGGTTGGTGGTGGTGTGTTGTTGCGAATCTCGTTGTTGTTGTCGTTGTTTGATGTAGGTGAAGAGAAAAGAAACGAAGGAGAGAGAAAGGGCGGTGAAGAGAAGAAGAAAGGAAAGTGAAGGAGAAGAGAAGAGGGGAGAACGAAGGAGAAGAGAAGAGGAACAGAGGACTGAGAAAGGGGGAACGAAGGAGGGGAGAGAGAGAAGGAGAGAGCAAAAACTTAGAGAGAGAATGAGAGGCGGAAATAACAAAGGGGGAAGGGGCTGCTTTAGGGTTTGGGAATTTAAGTATAATTTTTTTAATTATTTTCCGACGGAAAATTCCGTCGTAATTTTCCGACGGACTATAATTCCGTCGGAAATTGTAAATTCCGACGGAAAATTCCGTCGGAACTTTCCGACGGACTATAATTCCGTCGAAAATTGTAAATTACGAAGAAAAATTCCGTCGGAAATTAAAATTTCCGACGGAATTTATATTCGTCTGAAATCCGTCGGAAATTTCACTTTTTGCGACGGAAATTCGGGTCCGTCGGAACAAGTCCGTCGTAATTTGCTTGTTTTCTAGTAGTGGAAGGTTATGACTATAGAGAAAAGGCATTAAAAACTATTGAAAATAACTTGTAAAAATCAGCAGCACATAAGGTTTATCCTTTTGATTATGAGAAGGGTTTGTTTGCTGTAGAAACTGGTTGTGGTGAACGAGCTTCTGGAAAAGGTGGACATGTGCATACTGTGAATTTATCGAAAAGAACTTGTACATGTCAAAAATTGACAATCTATAAGCTTCCATGTTCTCATGTTTTAGCAGTTTATCGGCATCGAAGCTTATCATACGCTGACTTTGTAGACCCTTTCTTCACTACATCAGAGTATGTAGATACTTACAAGAATACTTTTATGCCTATACCTGATGTTTCTCGATGGTCTCCATATCTTGGGCCTAAAATCATTGCTCCTCCTGATCAAAAGCGTGCCCCTGGACGCACCCCTTCAAGTAGGTTTCGGAATGAGATGGATGAAAACAAACAAGGAAAAAAGCAATGCAACATATGTCATTTTAGAGGGCATAATAAGAAAACTTGTAGATATAAGAATAGCAGTCAAACTTCAGGGTAACCTTTTATTTTATTTTGTGAAAATTTATATTATATGCAATTGTAGTCTGTATAACCATGTGCTCACTTGTTGGCAATTAATTTTGATGTCATGTCTAATGGTCCACCCGGGCCCTCAAGATGACTCAGTTCTTACTCTTCAGAACGAACATAGAAGTGAGGATTTGTGGAATGGAGTAGTAGGAGCGGATATGGTATTGTCATGTAGGGAACATTTGTTTTCCTTGACTCGGGATTGGGCAGTAACTGATCGGATGCTACATTATGTTAAACAAGCAGGATTCTACGGAGTGCATAGATTGCGATGTTCTATAGCAATTGATCGACCACTCATAACCGCTTTGGTTGAGAGGTGGAGACAGAAGACTCATACATTTCACTTGGTTGTTGGCGAGGCAACTGTTACTCTAGGGGATGTAGCTGTATTTTTAGGGTTGCGTGTGCATGGTGATGCTGTCATTGGTTCCAGTTCTTTTACGTGGTCTGCTGTGGCACAAGAATTGCTATGAGTTACTTTAGGGGTTGAAGAGAAGCCTACCTCACTAGTTGGTTCTTCACTCAGGTTGTCATGGTTGAGGAGTAAATTTTCAAACTGTTCTGAGAATGCTGATGAGGTCACTGTCCAGAGGTTTGCGAGAGCATATATTCTTGCATTAATGGGATCTGTGTTGTTTGCTGATAAGAGCGGTGATACAGTACAACTTATTTACTTGCCTCTTTTGAGAGATTTTGAGACAGCAGGAAATTATAGTTGGGGGAGTGCAACTCTTGCCATTTTGTATCGACAGTTATGTCGAGCATGTAGACGTGGGACAAAGGAGATAGGAGGACCCTTGGTATTACTTCAGCTATGGTCGTGGGAGCATATTCATATAGGTGTACCAGCAATAACTCAACTTCGGCAACCCATAAACCTACCAAAACAGCAAACTGTCCTCAGGTATTTGGTTCTCAACATGAGCAGGAAAAAGACCCTTTAGCATGCAGGTAGCAGCTCCTATAAATTTATCTAAATAATTATGTTGTGTATATACAGTTGTGCAACATTGATTTATTATTTTGGACTTTACATTAGCTAATATCATTATTTCAGTTGGTTACGTGTTTACTTTACGCGTGTGGACTCAGCTAGTGGTGGACTTTGTTATTATAGAGATGCATTGGATCGCCAGATCAGGTAGCATTTTTCACAAAAAAAGAACAATCATACCTTCAATTTGAGTATATTCATCTGTGAAATGCTAATAGAAACTTAGGCCTTGTATAGGAATTTGCTCCTTTAATTGAACACAACCATGTGAGCATAATAATATTTTTTTAGAGTAATATTTTTTTTTTGACGGGTAGAGTCATATTTTTATATTACATACTTCTCAATCTGATTACATATTTTAAGAATACTAATAATAACACTATGATACTTAGTATAAATTCTCTGAACTTGGGGCTTGAATAGGAAGTTGCTCCTATTTTTTTTATTTGTATTACACAGCACATCATTGATATACTTGTCATTTATATGCGCCTCTTAACAGATGACATGGCAACCATATACAGAGGACATTCTTTCGGTACTTCCGGATATATGTCGAAGCGATAGACATGTGTGGCAAACTTACTCACCACTAATATGCTTTGACATTGTTGAGTATCATCAACCTGATCGAGTGATGCGCCAATTTAGATATGAGCAGCCTATACCTCTTTCGTGTTGCACGAGTGAATCACTTCACCGTATTGATCGTAGAGGGGTAAAGAACAAGAGTTATGAGAGGATACATGCTAAATACTTGGAAGAATGGAATAAGCGGGAAGATAGAGTTGTAAGTGGCACTTTGCCTAGGGGTTAAACAGCATCAGCATCACTACATGCCTATTTATCATGGTATCGAACAATTTCAAGGCTCATTATCACTCCGCCAAACCGAGAGCGTCCTTCAACTCAATATCAACCCGCCTCTAATGAATTTGTTCTGGTATGGTTTACAGTTGTGCAGTTAATTTGTCTTGTTTTTTTTTTAATCATAAATTATAAGAATGGACAAGCTAACTACTTTTATTTTCTAGTCTGAAGTAATAGCCGAAGTGGCATGGAAGTGCACTCATGCTACAGAGACTACTTCTGAACTGCCTAATGAAAAAGCACTGGAGTTTGCATTGCATACCTTAAAAATCTTAGCAAATTCTTGCATTGAGACCTTACATGCAGTTGACAAAGCATACATGCTCCATGATTTAGCTCTTGCAACTCAGTCAACCTCCTCGTCAAGTATCCTAGATCCTAGACGACCACGGGACATCCCTAATTACCCTCGACCTCCAACTTCTTCTACTCCCACTCCTCCCCGATCTCTAACTCCTCCTCCTTCTCAATATTATGCTCATGCTTCTCCTCGATCTCATACGACTACTCTTCATCTTCCTTCCTCACCACTTAGTTTCCCGAGCCCATCTTCATTACCTTTAACCAACGAATGTAGTTCTCCGTTAGGATTATCCCCCTTACCACCATTGACCTACCAGAGACGCCCTCGGACATCGACATCTTTTGTTTTAGAGTCCATTACAGAGTTGGATGAGTCTGCGTTACGATCATCAGCACATCAGTTGAAGAAAAGGCGTACTTCTTAGTTGTTAGCTACTAGAAGCAACATTATATTGTACCTGATGTGTTAATTTTGCTTTGGTTCATATTTTGATGTAAAATTATGAAACCTTATTTTATTTAGAAGAAAACCATTTGGACTTTTGAATAGTTGAATTTAATGTTTTATTTAGTACGAAATTTGATTTCTTAATTGGTCTACTTTTGAGAATTTTGTCAAGGTGTATTGCATGGTACAGTTGGCTACTAATGGCATTATGCCTTATTTATCCCAATTCCTTATCTTATTTTTTTATCGGTTAATAGCTTTTCAGGTTTGGAATTCCTATATTATATCAGTGGATAGTGGGAGGTGGGCTTGTCATAAAGTGAAAAAACTCAAAAAATTTGTAGTAAGAACTGCTAATACTGATGTTGGTTTTACAAATACAACCGCCAACACCAATTGCGGTTCTACATTGAACCAACATGCAAGGTAAAACTCGATCCTACGTGGACACCGTATAGGGAATTTGTTTTTAAAACGACCCAAAGTAGGAATTAATTTTGATTTAAACAATTTCTAGGGAAATCGTTCGATTTCTTGTAAAAAAAAAAATTGAAGATAGATGATTAGCATATTCTAAAAAAAATATTTGATTTGATCTTTTTGGAAACAAATTAAATATGAAGGCTGGATATTGATCAAATTGGAAAAAAAGGAGTTTGAAAGAGATAATTGATATTTTCTAAAAAAAAAAATATTTGATTTGATCCTTTTGAAAACAAAATAAATATATGTATAAATTATTTTCCTTTTTTGAAGGCTAATTCGTTATATAGCCAAGTTCGGCAAAATATAGCTGTGAAGGTAGCTGTAACTGTGGAGATAGCTGTGAGCTGTGTATATATGTAGCTGTTAGCTGTCAACAAACTGTTAGCTGTGAATATAAATAATTTAGATATGTGGGTTCAGTAAAGTAGCGGTTGACTAGCTATTACATATAAAAATCAACATTTTATTTTTAAAACTATAGATTAAATTTTCAAAAGCTACCTCAAAAGCTAATCTTTTTAGCTTTTTATAAAAGCTACTCCACCACTAAAAGCTACCCTAACCACTACTTTGCCAAACACTCACATTTTTTGTCAAGTAGTGATTTGACTTGGTCAAACCACTAAAAGCTACCTAAAAGCTACTCAAAAGCTAGCACCGAACACGCCCTATACCAATTAATTATAATCAATTTAATTGAATCGCAGTCTAAAAAAACTATTGTACAAACATGCTGCCTGTGAAGAAGAAAAACGGCCAAGTCAGGGAGAAGCTTAAGGTGAAGATTCCTCGCAAAAATAAAAAAATCATTCCAAAGATGTTCCAAATGAGAATGTAGGCTACCTCACATACTATTTAATTTTCCCTTTTACTTTTTGATTTGTTTTGTGAGTATGTGCATTAATTAAAATAGATATTATGGATACTCAAATTTATACAATTAAATTAGAAGTGTTGCTACATTAGCTTACATGAATAGTAATAATTTACAATTTTAATTCTAATTGATTCCTTCTTTGTTGCCTAATTTTTTTTTTCTCCCTCACAATATAGGTATGCCTAACGGTATTAGCTGTTTCACTTGCTTGTGATGTTTGTAGGAAATAATTTCTTATAATGATATATCGAACACATTACAAATCATTTGTTCATCTATGATTAACATTGAAACTAACGAAGATGTCAACCATCGATCACTGTTAAAACAACCTTCTATTGCAAGGGAAGAAGCATCATTGTCAAATGGAAAGAGGGTATGTTTTTTATTTTTTGATTTTTAGTTGTTTATCTTTATTGTTCATAATAGACTATTCAACCAATTGGTTGTTGGTGTAGTAGTGATTGGGACTACACTTGGTAGGGAGGACTCGTGTTCGATCCCCCGCAACAACAATCGGGAGAGGACTAGAACCTAACCACCCAGAACTGATCCCCGAATTCGGATTAGCCCAAAGGGTGAACCGGGTAGAATACCAAAAAAAAAAAAAAATAGACTATTCATAACACTGAACAAAACGAAGGGCAATTTGTGAAAAGAAAAAAGGTTAGTATAAAAAGAAATATACTGGTTTAAAAAATTATATGGTTGTGGTACCCCATTGTTTAATTATTTTTGTAACTTTTTTTTACAGTTGGCGATTTTTTTTCATTAAATCGGAGAAGAACAAAACGTTAACTAAATTTGAAATTATAATTTAAATTTTATGTATTAAACTTTAATATTTAGTAATTTACCTTTCTTTAAAAAAAATTAACATTAACCATGATTTTCGTAGGATGATTCAATCATGTGCAACATGACACGGTACAAAATGTACACAACTCACTTGGCCCCCTGTTTCATCAAAGTATTTAATGAGTTATTAAAATGTGATGGACATAAGCGTTTTTATTATGCCATTCCATTTTTCAATCCTTGTTACCTTAAAGAAGCAAATACCATGATTTCAAATGTGACTTTGAGTAGTAAGGTAAGGTATTACATTTTTCGTTTTTAAATAAACTTGTAACTTTGTAAGTGACATACATATTATTTAATGTATATTAATTAAGGGCATGTTTTACTGAACTGAGCTGAACTGAACTGAACTGATTGGAGCTGAACTGAACTAAACTAAATTGAATTGAGCTGAAATGAATATTTTATGAGAGAGGAAAATTAAGAGCTGAACTGAACTGAACTGAACTGATTAGAGCTGAACTGAACTGAACTGAAATTAAGTAAATATGAATAGGCCCTAAGAATTATCATTTATTAGTTTGTGGACAATTATATAAATGACATGCTATATATGGAGGAAATGACGGACATAAAGAGAATAATTTTGCCAACGACATTCCAAAGCAGGATGGACCACATAGAACCTCTTATATCAAATGTTCCTATCATATCAAAGTATGAATTATTAGATTATATACCCACCACAATCAACTCTGAAATGTTAAAGCAGGTTATTTCATCTCATCACCATTGTTTTGTTTTTTTTACACGTACTACAAATTTATTTTTATTTAATATGATATTAATCACTTTATTGCTTAATATATTATATTTTTTTTATTAGATCTCCATCCCGCTGATCCATCAAGATCATTGGTTTCTCTTAGTAATACATTATGAAGTCAAAATAAACTTTATCTTGCCTTCAAAAAAGGCAGATTATCATTGTTTAAAGGATATAACTAAAACTTTGGTAAGAAAAATAATATTTGTCATTCAGTATAATTTTATACAACATAAATGTATAACAAGACTATATTTATTTTATACAGCTCAAAAATGCTCAGGGGTGCTTATTTACGGTTGTTTGGATGTTGGATGCTACTATTTTTGTTTTGGTTTTTTGGATTGTGGTTTGTTATTTTAATTTAGGAAGAAAATTGGAATATAGAAAGCAAAGTTGATTTTTTTTTTTTTTTTTAGAGTTGCGAAATTGATGTTAAGATTGTTAACAAACTTTCCTAAAAAAAAAAAAAAAAAGAAAAAAGAAAAAAAAAAAGAAAAAGATTGTTTACAAACTTATTTTGTTTTCGGAATAACTAAACTCTTTTTTCTTTATTTTTTTTTTTTTTTTTTTTTTGGTTTGAAATTACATTACTAAACTTTTTTTAAATTGCTTTTTTTTATGCAAATTTTTTTTAAAATTGTAATTAATGCTTAAGTTTGAAATTAATAAACTTTTAAAAAATTATGTCACGCGTGTTAGCCGACAATTTACATTAACTTTAATGCAAATTAGGGGTGTGCAAAAAATTTTAAAAGTTTAATTAGAAGTACTACCTTCGGTCCAATTTACTCGCATTAAAGGACATGTTTGCGGTTTCCAAGTCAAAATATTGAAAGCATGATTATGGAAAAATAAGGATATGGGCTTAACTATTAATCCAACCCAAAAAAAAAAAAAAAAAAATAAAAATTCAACCTTAATTAAGTTAAATAACCCATCAACACCACCAAGCATCACCGAAACCACCCACCACCACCACCCAGCATCACCGAAGATGTCCACCACCACCACCACCCAGCATCGAACCCCACGAACCCAGCATCAAACCCCACGAACCCAGCACCACCGGCGCACCCAGCAACACAGATGCACTCAGCACGATCTACCACCGACGCACCCACAAACTACCATCTACCAACCAATGCACCCACGATCTACCACCAAACGCACCCAAAATCTACCACTCATCGATCAACACTAAAACCACCAACCCACTTAAGCCCCTGATTGGAAACCGTCGATTTAAAACTACGAGGTCACCGATCTGAAATCACGAGGAAGGAGGTGAGAAAAAACTCATTCTCTTTATTATTTACCAATGAACCCCGCCGCTCTTAACACCACGAAGCCACCATGAAAACGGGGTTGGAGGAGGAGAGAGAAAATTAAAGGGCATGAGGGTTTAATTAATTAAGCAAGGGGTTTAATTTAATAAAATTGGATTTGTAATTTAATAAGGTTTTTTTAAAAAAAGTAAGGGTATATGGGTCAATTACCACCCAAAAAGGTATTAAAAAAGGAAAGAATAAACAAGTTTGTTGCAGGTAATTGAACCATCTATTTTAGGAATTATTGCGAGTAAATTAGACCGGAGGTATTACATTAAATTATTTTGCATTTTTGTTTAATTAGAAGTACATATATGTATATATATATATATATATATATATATATATATATATATATATATATATATATATATATATATATGAGAAAAAGCTTAAATGGAAGTAATGGCCTTACAATGATAAACAAACACTTGATTTTATTTATTGATGTAATGGAAGTAATGGCCTTAAAATGAAATAATTAAGCTTCATTCTCGTATATAAACGAAGAAGCTAATTAAATCCAAAACTCAGAATTACATGACACTCACATATAGATATATACTCCATGCATATAGACAATAGAGTATTGATAAGTGATAACATAACAGTTTCCGGCTTTCACAGACTCACACAATAGATAGATAATTAAAGTACAACAGACAATGACGACGACGACGACAACTCGTCTAGATAATCCAACTTATTTAAGTAGTTAGATTCAGCATGCGCAATATCCAAAACCGGGTATAGGCATACCAGGTACAACAATGCAACAGAGGTCGCCAGAACAACAGGGTAGAAAAGATGCGCAATAATCAGTCCTTGGCGCGCAAACTTGATCATTGTTACCTTTGACTTTGAGTATGATGTTTGAGAGAGGATTTTGGCCGATACCCAAGATGGGTTCAGGCAGTGTAGTAACCATCATTACCAAAACTAACATACTTATCACCTTCGAAACTCGAAACCATACTTCGTCTTTTCTTTTTTTATTTTTGTATAATTTGGTATCTGTTTTTGAAGATGAACAAGGGTTGAGGAGGAGGTCCCGTTCATAGAGGAGGATCGGAGCTGCTCCGTAATAATATACTCTTTATGTTTGTTTTGATTAAAATAATATTTTATTAAAAAGTCACTGTTTTAAGATAGCAATTTTATATTGGAAGAGATCTGTTTACACAGTGTTTTCTTTTAAGAGCAATAATTATTGGACCAAACAAGACAAACAATTAAGGCACGTTCTTTTCCGTTGAAATTCAATTCAGTTCAGTTCAGCTCATCTCAGCTCAGTTCAGTTCAGTTCAGTTCAGCTCAGCTCAGCTCAGTTCAGTTCAGCTCTTAATTTACGTCTAATGATATTGCTAATGATATAAAACCAAATTTCATTCTTTTATGCTCTTATTACAACGACGACGACGACGACAACAACAACAACAATAATAATAATCAATAAGTAATAAATAATAATAATAATAATAATCAATAACTAATAATAATAATAATAATAATAATAATAATAATAATAATAATAACAATAACAATAATAATTGAAATAATAATACTAATAATAATAATCAATAAATAATAATAATAATAATCATCAATAATTAATAATAATAATAATAATATTAATAATATTAATAATATGTACATTTGTATATACACATATGTATAGTAATAAATAATCAATAAATAATCAAAGAACACTAGTCCGTAGTTAAAAATCACTAATAATTAATAAGTTCAGTTCAGTTCAGTTCAGCCGAGTTCAGTCAATCGGAACATGCCCTAAGTACACTCGTCATATCATTATAAAAGAGCAATTTGAACCAAAAATAAATAATTAAATAAATAAAAAGAGCAATACTATTGTTGGAAATAATCTAATAACAATAAAAAAAGGATATATTCTTCGCTTTATTTTAAATGTTTTTCTTATTGACCTGCAAATAATTTTTGGTAAATTACTTGATTTTAATAGGAAAAAGATGTGATTGGGTGAAAATTTTAAGCTACACGCGGTGGTACCATGCTTGGTACATACAACAAACGGGGAAAGAATATGTAGCTAATTTGTAAAGAATATGTAGTTAATTTGTAAAGAAATTGATACCCCTGCTGGAAAATTGCGCTTGTTGCCCCTCCGCCTCCCTTCCCGATTTCCGACCAACCCCACCCTCTGCAAGCCCTCCTTTTCCCTATCCATCCTTACCCCTTCTTGCAAACCTCCTTTAATCTAGTCGTCCCTACCCCTTCTTCCCCGCAACCACCATTAAAACCATACTTCACTGTCTTTGAAACATAAAATTCAAAACAAAAAAAAAAAAAAAACCCCAAAATCCAGAAATTGAAAAGGGTAAGGTTTTCGAGGGGGGCGAAGGAGGGTGGGCGGGAATTCGAGGGTGAGATATGTGTGGGTGAGATGAAATTTGGCCAAGAATTGATAATTTGTTTGAGGGCGTTTGAGGTATCGGGGCCGAAAATCAGAAATTGATAATTTGTTTGAGGGGGTGGCCGGAAAGTGCTGCCGGAAATGGAAGTGGGGGTTGGGAGGGGAGTGGCCAGAGGTTGATAATATGTTTGAGGGCTGCAAGAAGGGGTAAGGGATGACTAAAAGGATGGGTGCAGGGGGTGGGGGTGGTCGGAAATTGGAAAAGGGAGGTGGAGGGGGTGGGGGTGGTCTAGTCAACGCCGGAGTTAAAAGTCAACGGCGAGATTTCGGCAAGTGGTAGTTATTTACAACATTTTTTAAAAAAGAGGTAGTCATTTACAACAATTTTTTTAAAAGGTAGTTTTTCACAAAAAGTTGTTTATAAAAAGTAGTTTTTTCACAAAAAATCCTAGTAATAATAATACTTATAACTAATCATATTAATTATAATAACAATAATTGATTTTTATACCAATTTACTTATAACACTTATAACTAATAATATATCAATTTTTATAAAAGGTAGTTTTTCACAAAAAATTGTTGTAAATTGGTATAAACCACCTTTTTTGACCAACTTTTTTGAAAAAACCACCTTTTACGTACCTAAGTTTTTTTATTGCACCACCCGTATTTCAAATTTTGACGAAAAATTTAACAGAGATGTCAAAGGGGCTCACAACTTATGCTTTTTCCTCCTTAAATCATTTCTTTTTTCCCTCCCAAAAACATTCGGCCATTCCCTCAAAAAAAAAAAAAAAAACCAAACGTATATAAATGCATGACTAAATGGAGTAAAGCTCTAAAAAAACCAAACTTAATTTTGCTGCACAGTTCATTCTCATACCCTAAACTGAGGTAATTGAAGTGGCTGGTTGAGATGGAAGGGAAGATTTTGCAGTGGTTGTTAATTTGGAAGTGGATAATTGAGATGCAATCCGTTAGATTTGAAATAGGGGTGGTGCAATAAAAACTTAGGTACTTAAAACGTGGTTTAGTAAAAAAAAAAACATAAAAGGTGGTTTTTTCTAAAAAGTTGGACAAAAAAGGTGGTTTATACCAAATTTACTAAAAAAAAGAAAGAATATTCATTAATAGCCCCATTTCTAGCTAAAAAGCAAGGTGTAAATATTGATTTGTGTGTGAAAAGAAGAAATTCTCTATGATTGTAGGGTTGCAAAAAGAAAAGAATGGTATTTTGGTTGTAACAATGAGTGGATTGAAATGAAGGGGTGAAGTAAAGGTGCCAAGAAACAATGTGAAATGTAACAAAAGAAAGGCCGGTCTTGATAGGAAGTGGGTCTTATATATACTATCTCCGATTTTTATTAGTTGCAATTTTGTGGTATTATTTGTGAGATATAAAATATTTCAAAGTTACAACTAATAAAAATCGGAAGTAGTATATGAAACAACAATAATGTAGTTATACTAGTTGTTGAGAATGTACTATGCTTTATAAATCTTCGTTAAAGAGTCTGAGGTCACACATAAATTCACAAAAATTTCAACCAAAAAACAATTAGTACGAGTTATTGGCAAGTATTCCGATCCATTCGTTTTATATGTTTACTGTTCTCCTCTTTTATATTTCAAAATGGGATATATTGTCCTAATTTACACTTGTATCCCTATTCACTTCCATTCACCTTATTTTTGTTAAATTTGAATTATTTTTACCGAACTTAAATTATTTTTACTGAATTTAAATTATTTTTACTAAGCTGAAATTAATTTTACTGAACTAAAATTATTTTTACTGAACTGAACTTATTTTTACTGAATTTAAATGATTTTTTATTGAATTTAAATTATTTTTACTGAATAATTATTTCTTTAAGGTGAAGTGATCAAGGCTTCTATTAAGTGTTAACGAATCTAATTAGAGTCGTCGGTTTGGTTATATTTATGTCAATACTGTATTTATGTTAAGTTTATCTTGTTAGGAGTTTTAGGCAAGTTAGGTTTCCTATTGTATTGTGTATATATATGTGATTATGATCAATGCAAAGGCTAAGCCGTTTTCTCCAATATTTCTCTACTTTAACATGGTACCAGACCTCTCTAATTTCTAGAGATTTAATTCAATCTTGGTTGGTTCTTGATTGAATTGTGCAATTTGCTTGTTTGTTTGTGCAATTTAGGCTTCAATTTTTTTTTAATAAAACACACAGTACACAAATTTTGTCTGATCGAAATTAGGGCTCACAAACCCTATTTCTTTATTTGTTGGGTTTGATTTCTTTTTTCTGGTTGTTGCGCATCTTTTGTGTGTGTTGTCTGTGGTGCTTTGTGTGAGGTGTTGTGGTTGTTGCGTAGTGTTGTGCGTTGCAGGCTACGTGGTGTGTGTGAGGTGTTGCGTGGTGCTACAGATTGTGGTGCTACGAGGTCTGTGTTCGGTGGTGCTACCTATTGTAGTGATGCGTGTTGTGGTGCGTTTTGTGCGCGCTTGTGGTGTGAGGTGCATGCTCGTGCAGCTTGTGGTCTCGTGTGTGTGCCATTGCTCGCTTGCTCTGGTGCGTGCTGCTGCTTGTTGGCTTCATATGGTGCGTGTGTTTTGTGTGTTGTGTTGCGCTATTGCCTAGCATGGTGCTTGTTTTTGTTATTGTTGTGCGTTTGTTTTGGTTAGTGGTTGCTCGTGCTTTGGTGTGATGGCAAGAGATGATAATACTCCTCCTCCTCCTCCTAAGTATTAGCCTTTCATCGATTACTATCTTCATCCGAGTGAAGGGTCTAAATTGGTGATTTGTCCTATGTTGCTTACCGTCGACAAATATGAAGAGTGGTCGAGGTCAATTTGCAACAATCTCCGGTCCAAGAGCAAGCTCGGGTTTGTTGCTGGTTTTATTGTCAAGCCCAATCCCAAGCATGTGGATTATCATCAGTGGGGTATTGGTAATTCTACTGTTGTTGCTTTGATTTATAATACTCTTGATGTTAGATAGTATTCGTTCTACTGTTATTATTTGATGCTAAAATTTTATGGGATGATTCGCGTGATTGTTATTCTCTTGGTAACGATCCTCGTATATCTGAATTGAAACATGATATTGCTGATTGTAAGCAAAGAGGTCGTTATGCTGCAGCTTATTATGGTGAATTGAATAAATTGCAGAGTTTATTGTCTAGTTATGTCAAATTACCTACTTGTACTTGTTTCGTTGCGAAATAATCTGCTAGGTTGCATGAGAATGAGTTATTGCATCAGTTTTGTCTTGGTTTGGATCCTAAGAAGTTTGGTTCTGTTGTTTCTACCTAGCTTGTTGATGAGTGATCCTTTGGCTACTATGAATGCTGTTAATGCTAAAGTTGTTGCTAATGAGCGTAAGCAATTTGTGTCAGAGGCACATGAGATCTCTTCTTCTGCGACTGTGATTTTAATGCAACAGGTACGACTTCCTATCGAACTACTGAACGAATGGAGTGTACTTATTGTAAGAAGTTTGGTCATGATAAGGACCATTGTTATGAGCTTCATGGCTTCCGGGGTGGGGGGCATGGAGGTCGTGGTGGTCGGTCGTCTGGTAAAGGCAAGGGTGAGTTTGCTGGTGCTGGTGGTACCTCTTGTGGTATTTATGAGCCGATTTCTTATTTTGATCGTGAGAGTGTTCCGACGATTTCTGATGCTCAATGGAAGGAACTCATATCTGATGTAAAAGGGTGCCAAGTCTGGTTCTTTGTCAGATGGCAATAAACTTAGTACATACATATAATTCCACTAATTGGCTCATTGACACTGGCACTTCCAATCATATGTCTGGTAATATTGATCTGTATACTGATTTACGTGGCATTTATTCACATGTTGGTTTGCCCAATGGGAAGAGCACGACGACAACAAAAGAAGGAAGAGTTATTTTGTCTGATAAATTTAACTCTTGATAATGTTTTATATGTTCCCGCTTTTAAATGCAACTTGTTATCCGTGTCTCAATTGTTAGAAAAACAATGCTATTTAATAATGTTCACTGACAAGCTATGAATTATTCAGGACCGTAATTTGAGGAACCTGATTGGAGCAGGGGTACAATATGATGGGGTCCATATTTTTCCCCTTGCGACACATGTATCCCGCAAAAATTACCATAAATCTACCCAACAAAATCTTACAATTCTCAATCTTCTGATCATCCTGATGTTATTAGAGGATGTTCCTCTAATAACACCAATAATGACGGCGGTCTACCATGTATTTATAGATGTAATTAACATGAAGATGATATGGACAATTGAACATATGTAGACTATCTACGTACTTAGATAACTTGAAAATACATGTTTCAAAGACATATTGAATTGGTTTTATTTAAATAATCTAAATAATTATACTTACATATGTACATTAAGTGATATTAAGAAGAATATCTATTGATTCTTTTAAAAAGAGTCACCAAATTTGTTGTGGTACTAGTAAAGTCTCCCATTTCCCTTTCTTTTAGTTTGTAAGTATTAGGCCCTGTTTAGCTCGCATTATATTTGCTTAGCTGAACTTATTTGATCAGGTCTGGTCTGGTTTGATCTGATCTGAATGTCAAATTTGATCAAAATTTGACCTTAAATATACGATAATCTTTACGGAAAAAATGTATCAAGTGGGGTCTTGTTATATTCGTAATAATGTGTATTTTATTAATGTGTGATTTTCAGAATTTTTTTTAATCACGAAATTAAAGAAATTTATATTGGCAATAAAAAACTGTTCATAAAACGAAGATATGATCTGAACTTATTTTTTTTAGATCTGATTTGAATTGATTTGAACTTATTTTTTCTGATATGATCTAAACTTATTTTTTCTGAAATAAGTAGAAATAAGGTGAACTAAACAACTGAACTGAACTGAACTGAACTGATTAGAGCTGAATTGAACTGAACTGAACTGAACTGATTGGAACTGAACTGAACTGAACTGAACTAAGCTGAAATGAATATTTTATGAGAGAGGGAAATTAAGAGCTGAACTGAACTGAACTGATTGGAGCTGAACTGAACTGTACTGAACTGAACTGAACTGATTGGAACTGAACTGAACTGAAAATAAGTAAATATGAACAGGCCCTTAGTCTAGGCTCATGGTTTAATTTATTACATTTCTCCAAACATTGAAATTAAAAAGGAAAGTGTCTTCAAAACATATTGTAATATCTTTAAACATTCAGAAAATATTATTTAATTAAACCCGCCCCTACTTGAACAAGTGGAGTATAAAGTAATTTTCCTCTGAGAAAAAATAAAATCACACAATTTCAATTCAATTCCCAATTAAACTCTGACTAAAATTTAATTATGAAAAATATCATTCGGTTTGAACTAATTTAGCACATTTAGAAATTCTTGCTCACGTATGTAGAGCTGCCAATTTGGGTAAACGGGTCGGGTTTGGATCGGGTAAGAGTGGGTCGGGTCAACTCGGATCAGGTCAATTCGGATTAATTCCATAACCTATGCGGGTCGGGTTTGGGTTGGGTCATGCTTGAGTCGGGTCACATCGGGTCATATTTCTTATCGGGTTTGGGTCGGGTTTAGATCGAGTTAATAATAGGTCGGTTTACATTCGGGTCAGGTGAACAATAGGTCGGGTTTAATTCATGTTTTACCGGGTCCAAACGGGTTAGGGTAATTCTCGGGTTCGAGTCGGGTTCGGTTCAAGTCAATAATTTACGGGTTACAATCAGGTCGGATCATTCTCGGGTTTGAGTCGGGTTTGGTTGAAGTCAATAATTTGAGGATTATAATCAGGTCGTGTCATTTTATAAAGTCAGGTCATTCTCGTGTTTAACTCGGGTTCTGTTAAAGTCAATAATTTGCGGGTTATAATCAAGTTGGATCATTTCAAAGTTGGATCATTCTCGGATTCAAATCGAGTTATGTTCAAGTCAATAATTTGCAGGTTACAATTAGGTCGGGTCATTTCCATGTCAAGTCATATTCGGGTTCAACTAACTATAAATAGATAACTATCATTTTTATCAAGCTAATTATTTCCTTTGACTATAATATATATGACAATATGCTAGGGAACTATAGTCTATAATTTAGAAAGATAATTATCTCCTGTAACCAATTTAGTAACAGATCGGGTTGAATTTTTAGGTCGGGTAAGTAATAGGTCTGGTAAAATTCGGGTCGGGTCAATAACAAGTCGGGTTAAATTTGGGTCAAATTAATAGCAAGTCGGGTTAATTTCGGGTCCGGATTGTAATAGGTTGCGTTAAATTCGGGTCGGGTTAGGAACATGTCGTGTTGAATTTAGGTCAGGTTAGTAACAAGTCTGGTTAAATTTGGGTTTTGACGGGTTAAAACGGGTTTGGGTCAATTTCGGTTCAAGTCGTGTTCGGTGCAAGTTAATTAAATTGGCCGTTGTAAACCAGTATATTGGTGCAAGTTGTAAACCGGTAAATTGGCCGTTTAAAAGAGAATTGGATGGTTCCATACACCCAATTGGATTCCCGGAGGATATTAGGGACCTTGGTAAACATTTCGGCAATTTTATTTTCGGGCGAAAAAAAGTCAAAAATTTCCAAAATTGAAAGCTAATATCCACGCTTTTTGAGAAATTTTGGAGGTTTCGGGGCCCGGTGTAGAAAAGTCTTGATATTTTAGGAAATACATCTCAGATTCATATAATGTCGTTTGGAACCATATATGATCATTATATGTTGTCATAAATGTTCATATTAGGCTTGAGTTATTGAAATATGTGTAAGTTGTAAACCGGTAAATTGGCCGTTTAAAGGCACATTGGATGGTTCCACCAACTCAATTGGACTCTCGGAGGGTATTAGGGACCATGGTAAAAATTTCGGCAATTTTTATTTCTTGGCGAAAAAAAGTCAAAATTTTCAAAATTTAAGGTTAATATCCACGCTTTTTGATCAATTTTGGAGATTTCGGGGCCCGATGTCGAAAAATCTTGATATTTTAGGGGATACATCTCGGGGTCATATGATCATTATTTGTTGTCATAAATGTTCGTGGTCGGTTTGATGAGTTAATTAAATCGGTGCAAGTTGTAACCCGGTAAATTGGTCGTTTAAAGGAAAATTTGATGGTTCCACCCACCCAATGGGACTCGTGAACGAAATTAGGAATCATGGTAAACATTTCGGCTTACTTACGGGCGAAAAAAAGTCAAAATTTTCAAAATATAAAAGTCTTGAAATTCTTGGAGATACATCTCGGGGTCAAATAATGTCGTTTGGAACCATACATGATCATTATTTGTTGTTATAAATGTTCGTGGTAGGCTTGAGTTAATCGGTGCAAGTTATAAACCGGTAAATGGTCCGTTTAAAGGCAAATTGGATGGTTCCACCCACCCAATTAGACTCCCGTAGGCTATAAGGGAACATGGTAAACATTTCGGCAATTATTATTTTCGGGTGAAAAAAGTCTAAAAATTCCAAAATTAAAGGCTAATTTCCACGTTTTTTGAGAAGTTTTGGAGGTTTCGGGGCCCGGTATCGAAAATCCTTGAGATTCAAGGGAATACATCTCGGGGTCATATAATTTCGTTTCGAACCATATATGATCATTATTTGTTGTCATAAATGTTCGTGGTAGGCGTGAGTTAATGAAATCGGTGCAAGTTGTAAACCAGTAAATTGGTCGTTTGAAGGCAAATTGGATGGTTCCACCCACCCAATTGGACTCACGGAGGGTATTAGGGACCATGGTAAACATTTTGGCAATTTTTATTTCCAAGTGAAAAAATTCAAAAATTTCAAAAATTAAAGGATAATGTACGCGTTTTTTGAGAAATTTTGGAGATTTTAAGAACCGGTGTCGAAAAGCCTTTAAATTTTAGGAAATACTTCTGGGGGTCATATAATTCCGTTTGGAACCATATTTGATCATTATATGTTATCATAGATGTTCGTGGTAGATTAGGGTTAATGAAATCAGTCCAAGTTGCATTGTAAACTGGTAAATTGGCTATTTAAAGGCAAATTGGATGGTTACACCCACTCAATTGGACTCCTAGAGGATATTAGGGAACATGGTAATCATTTCCACAATTATTATTTCCAAGGGAAAAAAGTCTCAAAATTCCAAAATTAAAGGCTAATATCTACGTTTTTTGAGAAATTTTGGAGGTTTCGAGGCCTGGTGTCAAAGCCTTGAAATTTTAGGGGATACATCAGGTGTCATATAATGTTGTTTGTAGGAATGGAAACGGATCGAATTAGGGTCGGATGTGGCTAAATCCGAATCCGTTCCGTTAAGTAAACGAACCTTGGACTCGGATCCGAATCCGAGTCCGAAAAATCCGAGTCCGAATCCGATCCGACTCGTAATTTTCGGATTCGAATCCTGTCCGTTTATTCGGACCTCTGAAATGATTCGATTTTTTTTTTTTTTTTTTGTAATGTCATATACCTATAATTGTTGTATTGTCATACCATGATACCAATTAAAGTATAAACATAACATATTTAAATTATAAACTAAGTTACATAACAAAATTTTATTACAAAACAAGCAAATAATTGTCCCAAGTTATAGAGCATATGCTTATGCTGTCATAAATGTTCGTAATAGACTTGAGTTAATGAAATCGATGCAGATTGGGTTGAATTTTTGGGTCGGGTTTGTAATAGGTCTGGTAAAATTCGGGTCAGGTCAATAACAAGTTGGGTTGATTTCGGGTCGGGTTTGTAACAGGTTGGGTTAAATTCGGGTTGGGTTAGGAACGAGTCAGGTTGAATTCAGGTCAGGTTAGTAACAAGTCGGGTTAGATTCGGGTTTTGATGGGTTAAAACGGGTTTGGGTCAATTTCGGTTTAAGTCGGGTTCGGTTCAGGTCAATAATTTACGAGTTACATTCGGGTCGTGTCATCTCCTGGTCAGTTCATGTTCGGGTTCGGGTCTCACATACTTGGGTCAACTTGGGTCTAGGGTTGGTTTTAGGTCAGGTCAGGTTAGGTTTGGGTCACCATTTTTCCGGGTTCAGATGAGTCAGTTAATAATCGGGTTTGAGTCGGTATTTTGGGTCGTGTCAACTTTTGACAGCTCTACACATATGTGTAATAACTAACCTCAAAACATTCATATTTGCAGGACTATATAGCAATTACGTGCTACACAAAAAATTGAGCACAACAATGCATCATAATTCAACTTGGACTGTATAATTTTACATAAAGAATGATTAAATATCCAATATATTATTGTCAAATTTATAGAAAGCATATGATATGAATATATGATGGTTTAACCTAGACAAGTTGGATAGTGATATTGATTAACACAGAATATTTATACTAGAATATATTTTGAAGACGAAACCATGTCCAGTAAATTATGGTTATATACATTGAATGCTTAGGCAGAAAATCCTAACAATTACAACTTTGTCAAATATGTTATTAGGTCATGAAATGGTCCATTGCATTGAGAATGATTTACTAAGCATCACCTTGGATAGTTAATTATAGTAGGAGTGGTAATTATGATAAATGTTGATAAGTGAAGGATAAGGATTAAGGATATGCCATATTGTGGTTATTAACTTATTATTATCGACTAAGGCTTTATTTATGGATGAACTTAAAAATACTCGTAATAAATTACATATACGGGCAAGCAAATACTAAAGGCATACCTATCTGTTGAAGCATAATAGTTTTGATGATGAGGAACTTGAACTAAAAGCAAACTCAGCTAATAAAGATTCTCTAAGCTAGTGTGTGATTAGTCAAGGTGCTGAATAATCTTGGTGATTGAAGAACCATCTGAATCTAAGAAGACATGAAGAAGATCTTTATTTGAAGAAGTTAAACAAATCAGAGGAAGAGTTCTCTAACAAGAACTAAGTTCCCTAACAGGAACTTGAAGACTAGCAGTTAACTTCTTTGGTGGAACTTGATATGCTTGGAGCCCAAGTAATTCATCTGATCAGAGTGCGAGCGCAGCAATAATAGTGAAGGTTTTATTTTTAGAAATTATTGTCAATATGGTAAGTAGGTTAGTGCACGAAATTTATTAGAAACGTGATAAGTTTGCTTGGTAAATAAAATAAATATGGAAAATAATAAAAGATAGATTTTAGGAAAAGATTTTCTAAAAAGATTATTTTCTCTAAAGTCGGTTTATTAAAAAGATAAGTCTTCTTAATAAATATCTTTTTATACTTATTTTCGGAAAAGATTTTATTCCACTTGATTTGCTAAAACCGTATTTGAAAGATAAGTTAAGTTAACATATTTATCTTTTTAGAAAACCTACTTTCTATACAAGTGTTACTTGTATAAATACTAGAGAGCAAAATGATTTAGGTTTTTGTGAGTTTATGCGTGGAGAAATCACAGTGCTTTAATTGAGTAAGTTTACCAAGCTTTAACTTATCATATTAGTTTCGGATTTCGTGCATTGCTTACCTATCATAATAGGCGTCTTATATTTGTATTGGTTGGGTTATTTGGGTGACATCTATAGTTTGTGTTACATACAGTTTTGTGTTAGTTTCTTGGTGAGGCTGTGAGTTTTGTACTGGGGTGGTACGAGTGTTTTGTACTTTGGGAGTACGTTTAGTACTTTGGTAGTACGAGTGAATCTAAGTGTGGTGCTTAGATTGGGTAGGATAGGGTCCTATCAAGCAACAAGTTCAGTGAGGAACTTGTGAAATAAAGGTTTGTGTCTAATAGGTTGTAACTTGGTGTTTGGCCTATTATAGTGAAGTGTTTTGTGTTTGAAATCCCTAAGGTAGGGTCGAGATTTTACTTCCAGTTGGGCCCTGGAAGGTTTCCTCGTAAAATATGTGTGTTTTATTAAGTTTCTATACGCATTGTTTATTTATCCGCAAAAAGTAGTCATTAGGAACTCTATACAATTCACCCCCCTTTTGTATTAATCGTCTCAACTAACAATTGGTATCAGAGCAAGGTACTCTTGTATAAGCGAATAACTTTTCTGAGTAAGTTCCTGAAGAGATTAATTACAAAGAGAAACTTGAAGAAGGGTATTCTACCAAACGTCCACCCATGTTCAATGGTAAGTTCTACACCTACTGGAAGAACATGATGGAGATCTTTATTAAGGCAGAAAATTACCAGGTTTGGCGTGTTATTGAAGCTGGTGATTTTGAAATAACCATAACCAATGAAAAGAAAGAGGTAGTTCCTAAACCTATTTCTGATTATGATAAAGAAGATTATCAAAAACTTGAACTGAATGCTTTATCCATAAAGTATTTGCATTGTGGACTTGGACCTCATGAACATAATCGTATCATGGGATGCAAGTCTGCTAAACAGATTTGGGATCTACTAGAAGTAACTCATGAAGGTACAAATGAGGTAAAACGTTCTAAGATTGATTTGTTGATGTCTAGATATGAAAGGTTTGAAATTCAATCAAATGAAACTATAGAGGAAATGTTTACTAGGTTCAATGATATTATTAATGAACTGAATTCCCTTGGCAGACACATTCCGATTGATGAACAAGCTAGGAAGATCTTGAGGAGTCTACCACAAGATGAACGATGGAGATCAAAGGTTTGTTCTATGCAAGAAGCTAAGGACTTCACAAAGTTCAACATGGAACAACTAGCTGGATCATTGATGACTCATGAATTACATCTAAGTTCCAACTCTGAAAGTTCCAAAAAGAAAAGTCTGGCTCTTAAGGCTCAAGACTCAGAGGAATCAGAAGCTGATGAGGAAGAAATGGCAATGCTAGTCAGAAAGTTCAAAAGGATGATGAAATACGAGAAGTTCGATATGAACAAGAAATATGCAAGTTCCAGAAACACAACTTGTTTCAAGTGCGGCTCGAAAGATCACTTCATTAAAGATTGTCCATTACCAGACGGTGAGAAAGGAAAGAGTAAGGGCAAGGAGCAATCCAAAGAGTCAAGAGTATATAAACCTTACTTCACCAAGGACAACGTAAAGAAAGCCATGTTAGCTGCTTGGGGAGATTTAGATTCTGAGGAAGAGGAAGAACAACCACCAGAGGAAACTGCCCATCTATGTTTGATGGCCAAAATTGATGAAAAGGCAAAGCTGAAGGAACTAGAGTCTGAGGTATGGTTTTCTCAAAAAGAACTTAGACATTTCTCTAAAGAAAACTTAATATTAGCTGTTTTGGAAATTCAAGAAGAACATAAATATTTGCATAAAGCTAAACATAAAAGTGATGAAGCTTTGGTTACTTTTAAAGAAAACAGTCAGTGGGTTGATAATCTGAAATTTGATATTCAATATAGATTCTTTAGTCTGTTCGACAATAATAATTATTTAAAAGAAACTATAGACAGGTTAAAACATGATAACATAATGTTGAATGTGGAATTATCCTTGATGAAACTCTGTCTTAATGCTCCTGATTCTGAAGTTCCTCCACTTGCTCAATATCCGAATTTTGAAAAACTTAAATCTAATTTGGAAAATATAAAAGCGGATAAAGCAAGACTTAAGGGGGAACTTGAGAAAGCCAAGAAAGGCAAACAACCTGTATATTACAGAGTTCCTGACTGGATCACCAAAGCTCAAACCAAAAGAACAGAAGGTTTGGGTTTCAAAAAGAAGTTCCAAAAGGAAAAGAAGTATGTTGACCTGCCTAGTATTATAGTTTGTTATTTATGTGGAAATACTGGACACAAACAAGTTAAGTGTCCTAAGAAAGAAAAGAGTACACAAAAAACAAAAAGCATGTAGAACAGATTTGGATCGAAAAGAATAAACCTACTGTTGTTACACAGGAACCCAAGGAAACCTGGGTTCCTGAACCTAATGTTTGATTTATCATGCAGGTTCCAGTGAGGGGGAACAACACTTGGTGCCTCGACAATGGTTGTTCTAAGCACATGAATGGAGACAAATCTAAATTTCTCTCACTGGATGCCTACTATGGGGGAACTGTGACCTTTGGTGATAACATGACAGGAGATATAGTTGCTATTGGCAAGGTAGGAAGGTCAAGTTCCCATGCAATTGATAATGTATTTTTGATCGAGGGTCTCAAACACAACTTGTTGAGTATTTCACAATTCTGTGACAAAGGTAACTCCGTAAGCTTTACTTCTAATAAGTGCAGAATCATTCACAATGACACTGGGAACATCATCTTAGAAGGAACTCGTAAAGAAAACACATATGTTGTTGATCTTAACGAAGTTCCTAATAGCAGTTTAACATGTCTTAGTGTCATTGAGAATGATCCTTTATTATGGCACAAAAGATTTGGACATGCAAGCTTTACTCTACTTGACAAATTAAGATTTAAGGAACTAGTGGAAGGACTTCCATGTATTAAGTTCCTGTATGACAAAGTGTGTGATGCTTGTGTTAGAGGAAAATAGACTCGAGTTTCTTTTAAGTCCAAGAAAATGGTAAGTACCAAAAGACCTTTGGAACTTGTTAATATGGATCTATGTGGTCCTATGAGAATCCAAAGTAGAAGTGGTAAGAGATATGTTATGGTTATTATTGATGACTTTTCAAGGTTTACTTGGGTTTTCTTTCTTGTGAGTAAAGATGAAACGTTTGATGAATTTGTAGCTTTTGTAAAGAAAGAACAGAGAAGAACATGCAATCCATTCATACACCTTAGATCAGATCATGGCACAGAATTCGAAAATTCAAAATTTGATGAATTCTGCACCGAGCATGGAATGGATCACAACTTCTCTATCCCTAGGACCCCTCAACAAAATGGAGTGGTGGAACGCAAGAACAGAAGCCTTGAAGACATGGCTAGAACAATGCTGATCTCAAGTGGCCTGCCTAGGAACTTCTGGGCAGATAAGTGAATACAACATGCTATATTCTTAACAGAGTATCAGTTAGAGCCATTACCAACAAAATTCCTTATGAGCTGATCAAAGGGAGAAAACCTAATATTTCTTACTTTAGATCTTTTGGTTGTAAATATTTTGTTCATAACAATGGTAAAAGGAACTTGGGAAAGTTTGATGAACGTAGTGACGAGGTTGTATTCTTAGGATATGCCTCTAATAGTAAAGCATATAGAGTTTATAATAAAAGGACAATGTGTGTTGAGGAATCTGTACATATTATATTTGATGAAACTGAACAGTCTTTAAATGATGTACAGGAGTGTGATAATGATTTCGAAATTGGACTTGTCCGCAAGACAGATCCAGATGAAAAATCAACATCATTGCAGAAGCAACAAGTGGAAATTGGTGAGCAAACGAATCTGGAAGCAAATGAGGAACCAGAAATGGAGAATGCTCCAGGAACTCTTGCTCAAGATCAAGATCCAAATCAGAATGAGGAGAATCCTGTTGAGGTTCCAACTGAGGCTCAAGAACAAGTTCCTACAGAAGAACCAGTCAACAATGATCAGGAAAGATTGTATCCAGTGAAGGACTTTACACCTAAACGATGGAAACATCAGAAATCACATCCTGTTGATGCAATCATGAGTGATATTACAAAAGGAACTCAGACTAGATCCTAGCTTAGGAACTTCTGTGCATTATATGCATTCCTTTCTTCTATGGAACCTAAGAATTATGTTGAAACTTTAACTGACGCGGACTGGATTAATGCTATGCAAGCTGAACTAAATGAGTTTGAAAGAAATAAAGTATGGCATCTGGAACCTAGACCCAAAGATAAGAAGACAATAGGTCTAAAGTGGGTGTTTAGGAACAAGCTAGATGAGCATGGTATTATTGTCAGAAATAAAGCAAGACTAGTTGTACAAGGTTTCAATCAACAAGAAGGAATAGATTATGAAGAAACATTTGCTCCAGTAGCCAGGTTAGAGGCTATTCGTTTACTTATTGCTTTTGCTGCTTATATGGGATTCACGTTGTTCCAGATGGATGTAAAATGTGCTTTTCTAAATGGTTTTCTAAATGAAGAAGTCTATGTGGAACAACCTCCTGGATTTGAAAATCCAGAGTTCCAAACCATGTCTACAAGCTTGAGCTCTCTATGGGCTGAAATAAGCTCCCAGAGCATGGTATGAAAGATTGTCAAAGTTCCTATTACAAAATGGTTTTACACGTGGCAAAATAGATAAAAATTTGTTTTTAAAATCAAATGGAACTGACATATTAGTTGTACAAATTTATGTTGATGATATCTTGTTTGGTGCAACTAATGAATCCTTGTGCAAGTATTTTGCTGACCTTATGAGTGGAGAATTTGAAATGAGCATGATGGGAGAATTAAATTTCTTCCTCGAACTGCAAATAAAGCAATCTGAGAAAGGAATCATGATCCATCAACAAAATTATATCAAGGAACTGATCAAGAAATACAAACTTGAAAATGCTAAGACAAATGATACTCAAATGGGTATTGCAACCAGATTGGATGATGATCCATTTGGAACTTGTGTTGATCAACCTATGTACAGAGGTATGATAGGATCTTTACTTTACTTAACAGCTAGTAGATTTGACATATCTTTCAGTGTAGGTTTGTGTGCCAGGTTCCAAGCAAACCCAAAGGAGTCTCACCTGAAAGCAGTAAAGAGAATCCTTAGATACTTGAAAGGAACTGATGACTTGTGTCTCTTCTATCCTTGAAGTGACTCGTTTGATTTACATGGCTTTACTGATGCTGACTATGCAAGTGATTTGGTGAATAGAAAAAGCACTTTAGGTATGGTACAATTCTTAGGACCTTGTTTAGTTTCTTGGGGTTCCAAGAAGCAAAACACAGTTGCTTTATCTACAGCTGAAGCTGAATACGTGGCAGCAGCAGCATGTTGTTCACAAGTACTTTGGATAAAACAACAGGTTAGAGATTTTGGTCTTATTTTTTAACGTGTACCTATCTACTGTGACAATACAAGTGCTATATGTATTTCTAAAGATCCAGTTCAGCACTCTAAGGTAAAACACATCCACATTAGGCATCACTTTCTAAAATATAATGTGGAGCAAGGGAATATTAAATTGGAATTTTGTAATACGGAATATCAACTTGCAGATATTTTGACCAAACCCTTGAACAGAGAAAGATTTGAGAAATTGAGACTGGAACTTGGAATGATCAAGCTGAATTGATTGCTTTTGAAGTTCCTAGATATGGCAAAGTAAAAAATAATGGAAATAGAGCAAAAAGAGCATTTAGCACAATCTTGGTGTGATAAGCATAACTGAAGTGTCACCGTTGTTAACTACCAAAGGTAAGTTCATTAAATTGCTTAACTGTGTTAGTTATTAAATATATACATTGCACATATGTACAAAGCGTGTTCCAAGTGTGTTTTTATAGAAAGTTCTTTTAAATTAAATAAATTTGAAAAGAAAAGTTTTTTTTTTAAAGATTCATCCAGTAATTTCAAAATTGAAAAATTAATTGAATTTGTTCAATTAATGACTGAACAGTGAAACCTCTTAAATTCCTTCACACCGCTTCATTAATTATAAAAGCTGAATTCACCCACTTCTTTCACCTCACTGCCAAATCAATTAACCCCTTCTCAGTAAAAAACTCTTTCAAACTTTAAAAATCTTCCCTAAAACAATAATGGTGATCATTGCTGAAATTGTCTCCTCAAAAAACTCTCCACACTCCGAAAATACTATTCAAGAAGAAACATCTCCCTTAGCCATGATGAACTACAAGTCATCTTCTACTTCAATCAAAACTCCTGAAAACCCTAGAAAATCACCTCCAAAACCTAAAGAAGTCGAAAGTAAGAGTGATCAAGGAGAATCCTCTGTCTCAATTATTCTTCAACGGCTAAAAGAGTGAAAAGAGAAGAAACAAAGTGGGTAGTCTCTTGAAGAGCAAATCGAGGAAGTTGACGATTTTGCTCAAGGAAAAATTTCAGAAGAGACAAAAGAAGAAAACGAAGAGGAAGAAGAGATGTATGAGGATGAAGAAGATAGAGAAGATCAGAACAACTCAGAAAAGGAGGAATCTGAAAAGGAGGATGAAGAAGAGGAGGTGACTGATCAAACAGAACTCGAGTCACAGGCAGGGAGGTATGTTGTTGGACACCGCATTTATCTAGTTTGGTGTAGGAAAGCAAGATTTTTAGAATTTCTTGATTTAATTAAGTTCCAAGGCTGGGAATTCTTGCTGTCAAGAGTCTCAGCAAATTATTTGTACCCTGCTGCTATGACTGAGTTTTGTCAAAATTTTCAAGCAAAAATAGGGGTAATTTCGAGTGTTTTTAATGGGGTAAAAATTGAATTGAATATCAAAGGAAAAGGAAGTGTCAAAGTAGGTAACTATTTGACAGGCGACATTGTTGAGGCCTTAGGTGGTCAAAGGGGGAAGAAGGTCATGAGTCACAATGATCTAAGTCCCTTGAACAAATTGCTGTTAATCTTGTGAAGAAAACTATTTTGCCGAGAACTGCTAAGAAAGGGGAAGCATGTCTGATGGATATGGCTGTAATTTTCTGTTTGTCTAAGAAAATTATAGTCAACTTTCCTGCATTGATGTACCAGCATTTGGCACATTGTGTTCCAAGTAGGAAAAAAGTGGGGTATGGAGCCATTTTGTCTACTGTGTTTGAAAATGCTGGAGTGGTGCTGAAGGGTAAATATGGGGCTTTGGATGAAAAGCTAGAAAATGTGATCAATGAGGAAACTTTAGCTGGGTTAAGTTTGGAGGTAGTGAAAGGAAAAATTCAGAGAAGGGAGAGAAAAAGAAAGAGAAAGTGACTGGGAAAAGGAAGGAAAAGGCTGTGTCTGAGCAACCTGTGAGAAAGAGCAGGAGGATTTCTGCCAGTGCTGTTCCTCAAACAAGTATGGAACAACCACTGGATTTGGATGTTGAGGAAAGCATCCCCAATGGGCAAGTTGCTGAATTGGTGGATAGGATGGAAAAGGGTTGAGAATCAGATGAAGGATTCTGCTGGAAAACTTCAAATGCTGACCTTGGAAAGGCTGGTGCAGGAGTAGGGGAAGGAGTTAAAGGAACTCAAGAAACTGGTGCTAAAACAGGACAAGGAACTTCAAGAGCAAAAGAAGTTTCAAGAGCAAGAACTGAACAAGGCTCTACAGGAACAAAAGGAGGAGTTCCTGGTGAAACTCAAGAGTCTTGAAGATAATCTGGAAGCTTCTGCTCAACAGACAAAGGAGGACTACAAGAAAATTCTGGAGTTTCTTGAAACCTAGTCTGCCCTATTCCTTTTCAATCTATATTTAGCCTATCCTATTTTCTTTGTTTCAGTCATGAACAACTTTAATTTCTGTTTTTAGTGTTTGAACAATTAATTTTGATTGTAAATTTTCTAAAATTGTTCAACTGGATGATAAATCTTTTGGTTTTTAATGATTAGTTGGAACTTTGCTTATACTTGTGTGTTTATGTATGTATTGAACACTTATGCAGAAAGGTAGAACTTTCTTGAAGTACCTTAGCAGAGCTGCCTTCAGTTTCCCACACTCAATGAATTGCTTATGGGGCTGTGGCTAGATGCTTAATATCTTGAAAAAAAGGACTTTTTGATAATGCCAAAAGGGGGAAGTTAAAAGAAGAAGCAAACTTGGAGGCTATAGTTGTTCTGGGTTTTAGTTAATAAAGTATCAGAAATCTCTCTAATATGATGCTTGAGTAGTTTAGTTAGTTTTTTTTTTTATTTCTGTTTTTGCTTATTTTTGTTTTATTGCTTTTAGTTTACTTTTTGTTCTGTGTGTGTTTAATTTTTGTTAATAAAAAAAAAAAATCAAAAATACGACCTTCTCTTTTGTTTAACTTGTTTTAGAGTTTGATTAAGTTTGTCATCATCAAAAAGGAGGAAATTGTTGAAGCATAATAGTTTTGATGATGAGGAACTTGAACTAAAAGCAAACTCAACTAATAAAGATTCTCTAGTGTGTGATTAGTCAAGGTGCAGAATAATCTTTGTGATTGAAGAACCATCTGAATCTAAGAAGACATGAAGAAGATCTTTATTTGAAAAAGTTAAACAAATCAGAGGAAGAGTTCTCTAACAAGAACTAAGTTCCCTAACAGGAACTTGAAGACTAGCAGTTAACTTCTTTGGTGGAACTTGATATGCTTGGAGCCCAAGTAATTCATCTGATCAGAGTGCGAGCGCAGCAATAATAGTGAAGGTTTTATTTTTAGAAATTATTGTCAATATGGTAAGTAGGTTAGTGCACGAAATTTATTAGAAACGTGATAAGTTTGCTTGGTAAATAAAATAAATATGGAAAATAATAAAAGATAGATTTTAGGAAAAGATTTTCTAAAAAGATTATTTTCTCTAAAGTCGGTTTATTAAAAAGATAAGTCTTCTTAATAAATATCTTTTTATACTTATTTTCGGAAAAGATTTTATTCCACTTGATTTGCTAAAACCGTATTTGAAAGATAAGTTAAGTTAACATATTTATCTTTTTAGAAAACCTACTTTCTATACAAGTGTTACTTGTATAAATACTAGAGAGCAAAATGATTTAGGTTTTTGTGAGTTTATGCGTGGAGAAATCACAGTGCTTTAATTGAGTAAGTTTACCAAGCTTTAACTTATCATATTAGTTTCGGATTTCGTGCATTGCTTACCTATCATAATAGGTGTCTTATATTTGTATTCGTTGGGTTATTTGGGTGACATCTATATTTTGTGTTACATACAGTTTTGTGTTAGCTTCTTGGTGAGGCTGTGAGTTTTGTACTGGGGTGGTACGAGTGTTTTTTACTTTGGGAGTACGTTTAGTACTTTGGTAGTACGAGTGAATCTAAGTGTGGTGCTTAGATTGGGTAGGATAGGGTCCTATCAAGTAGCAAGTTCAGTGAGGAACTTGTGAAATAAAGGTCTGTGTCTAATAGGTTGTAACTTGGTGTTTGCCCTATTATAGTGAAGTGTTTTGTGTTTGAAATCCCTAAGGTAGGGTCGAGGTTTTACTTCTAGTTGGGCCCTGGAAGGTTTCCTCGTAAAATATGTGTGTTTTATTAAGTTCCTATACGCATTGTTTATTTATCCGCAAAAAGTAGTCATTAGGAACTCTATACAATTCATCCCCCCTCTTGTATTAATCGTCTCAACTAACACCATCGATATATAAAGTCTTACTAAATGATCAAATGTCTCCATGTCTGATATGATTGTGCTACAACGAATGTGTACAATGGCATATTGCACTAATGTAGTCGCAAAAAAATACGCTATAAAACAAATTCACATATTTATATACTCTAATTTAAACAATAATAATAAGATATTAGTTTTTTCAACTTAGGTGGAAACAAACTAAACTCAATAGTCATATGAGTCATCTATCATATTTTTGGTCTAAGCTACTCTAGAAATAAGCATCCATTTTACTGTTTATTTGGATTGAATTGACTTTTTTTTTTTTTTGAAAAATTTGGCTAATTAAATTTGATTACAGTGATAATAATCTAATTTCAATAAGTTTGAATAATTTATCTAAATTCTAAACCGAATTATGTATGTTTAATACGAAGTATAATCTCATACTTCAACTCGAGTCAATTTTGTCATGCATAAAAAATAACCCCTCCATGCCATGCAAATGCAATAGCTTTGGAGTTTCGATCAATAGAAAAAACGAAGTTCAGGACTTCAGGGGGTCTGTATTTGGTCTGCTAGTCTGCTTGTCAATATTTGATTGATTTTAATTGGAGATATATGAATTATAGCTCGTGATGATTTAAAAAAAAAAGAGTTTTATCTTTTTAATTCTTTAATAAATTACTGTACATTGTTATCCTACATAAAATATCATAATCATTGTAAAGAGTTACCTGAAAAGAAGGCCATTCCACTTGATGATTATGATGAACATTCACATTATTTGTTGTGAAACCATGATGAACTTTAACCTAAATTCCCCTTTGTCATGCATTAAAGGTAATTCGCCAATGAAATGACAAAGTTACTTTAATTAGTAATGTATAGTTCAATTGGTAATGTAAAATTATATTTCAATTAGATTAGATGATCAATAATTGTTAACATGAGAAAAAAAATATCTTAAATTCACTGATGCATCTTGCAGTCAGGAGTATATGATAAATATATGAACAATTGGAGAAAATGGCTTGTGCTTTGTATTGATAATAACCACATATGTATACCCAGTACAAGAGAAGACCTAACTTTTCTAAAACTCTTAGGGGGCGTTTGGTTCAAACAATGGTATGGGTTTGGAATAAGGAATGAAAGGTATGAGATTGGAACTTGATACTTGATTTCATATGTTTGGTTTCTATCTACTATCTCCGGTCCAAATTACTCGCAACTTTGGGGTATTATTTGTGAGATATAAAATATTCCAAAGTTGCGAGTAATTTGGACCGGTGGTACTATAAATGATAGTTTTTCTTTAATTTTGAACCTAAAGGTATGGGTATGAACCATACCCACCTCCCCCCTTGGGTTTTAAAAACCCATACCTTGGGGGTTTGAGGTATGGGTTTGAAAGATGAAAATTCTGAAGAAAAAAAAAACACAAGGTATGGGTTTTCGTCATTCTAAACCCATAACTTATACCTAATATGCTTGAACTAAACACCCCCTTAACAAGATAAACTTAACATAAATACAATATTAACATAAATACACCCAACCAATTTCTAATGTATCCAAGAATATCCGTTAACGACCTTAACGCATTACGTATGCCCAAAATTGAAAAAGAAATGCATAATATTACAATTAGGGGCCGTTTGGTTTGCAAGGGGTAGTTGGAATGGAATGAACAAAGGGAAAGAAAGAGAATGAAATGAAAAACCCTTAAATTTACTATGTTGTTTGTTTTGAAAAAAAACAATGAGAAATTAGCCACCAGTCCCACCACCACATCACTACCCATTTCTTTCAATTCCCTCCTTTTTTTCAGCCACCACCAAGTCAACTCACCGCTCATCGCACCTCCCCCACCACTCGCCGCCATTTGCCGCATCACCCTCACCCTTCGCTACCCCTTGCTCCCCTATGCGTAAAACTTCCCCACCCCCGTAAAACCCTAAAAACTTCTCTCTCCCCCCATAAAACCATCAGGCGCTAGGGTTTCAAGGGTGGTGGGAGAGGCAACTTACGTTTTTAAAGGGAGGGAGAAGAGTTTTTAGGGTTTTGCAGGGGGTTGTGGGAAGTTATACGGGGGAGAGGACACATTTGCGGGGCGAGGGGAAGGGCGGCGACGGGTAAGGTAGGGGCGGAAACTGTCAGGGGAGGAGCGGGGGTGCGGTGGCTGATTTTCCGGTGGTGAGGATAGGTAAGAGCGAGGGTGGTGCTATGGTGGTGAGGTGGCAGCTCAAGAATGGGAATGGAAATACTGGGGGGAATCAACTTAGAGCGAGCATGGATTTGTGGAAAATGAGAGGGTAAAGGGAATGAGAAAATTAGTCGAACAAACAACAACAAAGGGAATGATGGTAGTTGATTCCCATTTCCTTTTGATAAACACTGTTTCTGTCAGGATCCGACAACCCAATTCCGAGATCCAAAAGCCTGAGCCTAAAATACATGAAGCTCCTATCGTCCAGATGAGAACCTACACAAAGAGCGAAGATTAGCTAACCCGGGGTGGATCCGGGGATAACCACTCCGATGACAAAGTCAAAAAGTGTTTAAGAAAATAAGAAGATAAGAAGAGAGAGAAAGTAAGAGAGAAATTAATAAATTCTACCTTGATTATGGGATTAAACCTGATTATTTATAGCCCCTCCAAATAACAGGTGGCTGTATTACTGTATTGTAGGGAATTATAGGTACTACGCAGCGGAAATAATCATGAATCATATTCATATAGCACCTAACCAAGGATCTCGTGCATAACACATAAAGAGTAAGAATAATACCTTTGTAGTGTGATTCCACTAGTAATCGAGCAAGAACAAGGGAGACAAAGAACCTCAAACGTGATTCCTCCGGCACGGATTAAGACCTCCATTAATGCTAGTTAGTCACGATCGAACTCTTCAATCGACTTTCTACGGAGAAGTATGAACAACGAACTAGTCACGAACCACTATGAACCACCGCGAGCATCGCCAGGGATGGCCGGCCGCAAGTCTAAGGGGAGAGGAGAGGGGTGCTGTGTAAGAGAGAGAGATGAGGGTTTTGGGATTTGGTTGCCTTGATTCACAATTCACTGTAAGTTAATTGTGACTCCTATATTGCAACCCTAGGCATGGATCTTACTTATAGATCACATCCATAAATAAGAGTCCATGACCAAGCCCAATTCCTTATCCTAATCAAACTACACTAGCCCAATCCTATTCATGATTAGTTAAATGCTCATAAGGCCCATTGATGGGCCTCTTACTTGCTTAACCCAATACCTTTGTGTGTGACCTCATAGGATCAATTCTAGCGGGCTTTGGACTATTTTACTAGCCCAAAGATCATCTCTCATAGTCTAGCAACAGATGATGACGCCCCAAGAGAATGAACTTATTATCTCCATAATAGTAATCCTTGATATATCTAGTAATTGCACTTATCGAAGACACAACTCCTTCAATCTCCCACTTGTCTGAGACAAGTGCGCAATATTCAAATTCCTTAAGTTAATGTGTGTCTATTTGATAATATGATTGCATCTCATGTCGTGATCATATTTGTCTACAAATCTTTTCTTGAAAACTAAGTGAGATTCAAAGAACAAATTATTACTATGTAATGCATTTGAGTACGGCCATGCATTTTCTGAATTCTCCCTCTTCAAGGGGCCAAGACACATTCCTATTTAATGGGTAGACTCAATCCAATCTTGTGGCAACCAAGACTCCCACTCAACTTCTAAAATAACCGGGAAACACCCTTTATAATCTCCAGTTACGGGCAGACGTTTGAGTGTACCACAGCCATAACATCTATTGAATGAAATCAATGTTTCACTCATATCAAAGGAATCCACTAATATATCCTGAAGCTCTATACTTGAACTTCAAAGTAGGTCTATAGTTCGAACATGCATCATTCATGCATATCCATGTGATTGACCGAGCCTCACTATGCTCCTATAGCCCATGAAACTGCGCTATCCAATCAATCTTACATGTTAGTCCATTATTAGAAATCATTTATGTCTAGTTTATTGGGCGGTTTTCTATACTTGAAGAAAAATCCACCGATAACGCTTTCCAAGCCCGAGGAAAGCCGACTTGGCGGTTTTCTATACTTGAAGAAAAATCCACCGATAACGCTTTCCAAGCCTGAGGAAAGCCGACTTGGCGGTTTTCTATACTTGAAGAAAAATCCACCGATAACGCTTTCCAAGCCTGAGGAAAGCCGACGATTGCTGAAAATTGATAAGTGTATGGTGGTTCGTGGGCCGCAGATGATTCACAATTTTAAGCCGATTATCCGACCATAAATGCTTAAAATGCCGAAAAATAGGCTTTGACGCTTGCCAGGGGTAAAATGGTAATTTTAGCCCCCCCCCTTAAATATCAGTTGGGATTTTCTGCGTAACTGTAGCAAAAAATAATCGCCCAATAAACTCGAAAAGTCAGCCAAACTGTTAAAAAGCTAAGAATATTCCCTAACCAGGCTCAGATTTACCGCGCCACGTCAGCAGGTTCCCGTGACACGGTCAGGGATTCTCGTCTGACGGGACTAGTATCCCATGTCACGGGACACAAATTTTTTTTTTTCTTTTTTTCTTTTTCGCTGTTTGAATCTGTCAACAACGGCTCTTTTTTGTCCTTTTTTGCCTTTAGATCCGCGTGCACCATTTTTTCATTTTACATTTCTTCTTGCTTTCACACTTGCTTTCACCATTCACCACTTTAGCTTCTCTCTTCCCAAAAGCTGCCGCGCCACGCCTGACGTTAACCGCCGGTCGTTCGAAACTCGCCGTGACACGGTAACGGCGACCGTGACACGGTTAGTCTCTCTCTTTTTTTTTTCTTCTCCTTTTTTGCTTTGCTGCGGTTGTTTGGCTACTGTACTGCGCTGCTGCTGTTTCGTTGCTGCTTCTGTCTCTGTTCCTGTACTGCCGCCCAGTTCACCGGAGCTCCGTCAGCCTTGAAGGTTTGCCGTGACACGATTGTTCTTGACCGTAACACGGTTAGTCTCGCCCGTGTCGCGACAGTTGCTCTGGTGGCCGGAACACATTTTCAAGCTTTGGAGTTCGAATTTCACCAATTTTGTTGTAATTTCTCGATCTTCTCCTCATTTTCGACCCTTTACAAACATCCATGTAAGCTCCCTTTGATTTTTGCTTTGAATTTGCTTCACATTAACAATTTCATGACAAACCCTAAAAAATCAATTCGGGGGTTTTTGATTTTGAAGCTTTATGTTGAAATTCTTGCCATGATTTTATTTGTATATGTGTACATGTGTGTTCGTGAGAAATTTGAGACAAAAATTGCATGATTTGGTGGAGAATTGAGCAAATCACCATTTTTGGGTGCTACTTTGTGAAATAATGTTCATGTTTCGAAATGGTGAATTTTATGAAATGATGTGATGATTCATATTTTGCATATGTACTATATTGTCATGGAGAACATAGTATCATGCGGCTAGGAGAACTGTAGTATTAGTTTGTCATGGAGAAACTAAATACTATAATTTTTGCCAATTTTTAGCCTTGAGGTAAAAATTTAGCATATAATTCAATAAACAACTAAATAACTCAGGAAATGATGCCAAGTATTTAGATTATTATCTTGCAATTTAAAATGTTTAGGAAATGATGCTAAACATTTAGATTTTGAACAACTAAATAGCTTAGGAAATGATGCTAAGTATTTAGATTTTATTATAAATATGCAACTTGAATTAAATGTTTAGGAAATGATGCTAAACATTTAGATTTTGACAATAGCATGCCTAGACGACGAGATTGCGACCTTTCTACCCGCGGCCGGCGTCGGGCTTTTCGGGAGGACACTCCCACTGTCCCTGAGGGCGTGGACGACGACGTCTTGGAGTCCGAGCCTCGGACTTCTACTAGTAGGGGTAGGTGGGTTCCACCTCCGTGGACCCCAGACCAGTTGGTTTTCTGCCGTGAAAACCACGTTTCTCACCGCGCACTCTCCGGCATAGTCGATGGCATGCTTCGCCAGCATGGTTCCGGGGCCAGTGATTTGATCCCTCGACTTCACCAGGTCATTACGGGGGATCCTGCTACGAGCGCCCTATGGGAGTTGTCTGGCTTGGTCGATTTCTACGCGGCGGTTATTGGGTTTCGCAGCCCCCGGGGTTGCGGCGCGACGGTTGTTCGTGCATTGTTTGAGTATTTTTGGGATACTACCAACACGTTTCACTTTTCTTGGGGGGAGATGACGGTGACCCCCTTAGACTTAAGCATGATCAGCGGGCTGCGCTTTACTGACCGGGCAGTAGGCCAGATGTCTGATCTATCCTGGACATCGGCTGAGGTAGCTGATTTGTTGGGTCCGATCGTTCAGCACATCAGGACTCGACCGGTGTCACGAGGTGGTCCTAGGAGTGGACGATCGGAGTCGGCTTCAGTTCTTGCTCGTGGCTTCGATATGGAGGATACGACGGCCGAGCAGCGGGTGCGGATCTTCATTTTGATCCTGATTTCTATGACCCTTTCACCCGACATGAGTTCTCGTGTGCTCCTCTTTTACCTCCCGTCTTTGACCAGGATCTCCGAGATAGGGTCCTACAGCTGGGCCAGTCTTGGGTACGCGGATCTTTTGTTGTCTTTGCGTCATGGCTGTCGTCAGCTGAATGACGAGTCCCCGGTCACCGTTTACGGCCTGTGGAGAGTCGTAGAGGTGATGATCTTTTCCCTTTTTGTTTCATTTTGACTTGTTCGACTTGTGTACTAAGTATCGCTTTTATTGCAGATATGGTTCTACGAGTACTTCCCAGGCTTGGCTCCTCGCCGACGTCGGGGAGCGGTCCACGACTTTCCTGTCGGGGCCAGCTGGCGCGACCGAGGAGAGTCGCGGGTGGAGTCTTTTCCGGCGCTTCGTGGGCTACTACGCCGCGGCACCTCTTCTGTTGGCGTAAGGATTAGTCATGTCCTTTCCTTCTGATGTTATTTCTGTCGTTCACGCCTAACTTTTTCTGATTTCCAGGTCCCCATCGATGTCCAGTACCGTCCTTGGGTCGGGATGACTGACTTACCTGAGGCCCTACGTCTTTCAGCGTACCGTACCATCTTGGTTGGTACTGGGCGCTTCGTCTGGTATTTAGGGGAGCAAGTCGTCCGCCAGCATAGCGGCGATCGCTTTGTGGTGCCTTCTTCCCCGCCAGAGTCGATGCTGGACTCCCGCTTGATCAGAGGGTTGATCAACAGGGGAGAGCGCTACACTATTCCATGGCAGGAGCTCGTTCATATGGAGAGCGACTACGCGTTTAAATAGTCGAATACCTTGATTATTCGATCATATTTTCAAACGACCATTCACCCTGTGGGGAGGATTCAGATTCCTCCTCAGTCTGTCCGCTACCCTGGGCCGATCGGTATCACAGAGGACCATATTGCTGACGCGCCGGAGGGTTATAGACAGGCGAAGGAGTCAGTTCCCGAGGTTTTTGAGCCGGTGAGTTTTCTTCGACGCATTACCCACTCTTTTAATGCTGCTTATTACTGATTTTTCTTTGTTTTATCCTCAGCCTAACTGCCCGGAGGTGATGGGAATCATGAAGCTGGTGGACGCGCTGAAGTATTGCATCATCAAGCTTCGGCGTGGTGCAAGTTGTCGGAGCTCTAGCGACGTCCTTGAGGTATCACTTATTATTTTTTCATTTCTACCATTTGTTTTATCTTACATCCTTGACACCTTTTGATTTTGTGTTTTTCAGGAGCAACGGAGGTCCCGCTCGCGCTCGAGGCCCAGAGGCTCGGACGAGGAGGAGCTTGGTCGTGGTAGACGATCTTCCGAGGTTCACCGGCGTTCTCAGCGAGAGTCTCAGACTACTCAGCCGTTCTAGGAGGCTCAGTGGCAGCAAGGTCTGTCTTCTCAGCGTCCGTCATTTTCACAGCCTCCAGTTCCTGAGTTTAGGTCTCCCTTGGATCCTGGTTCTTTCTCGGCCCATTATCCGGGCTTCCTCTACCACTGTCGGGCTTGTTCTCGGTTCCGTTGTATGGGACGATGCCTTCGCCGACGATTCCAGTATCTTTGGGCCAGTCTACTCCATTCTCCGGCTGGACGGGTCCTGCTTTGAGCTTGGCTACTACTAGGCCTACGGGGACTAGTAGGGACGCTACTCCCCATACTCGGATGGTCGAAGGACTCTTTGGTTCTCCGTTCCCATATACCTAGGGCGAACCACATGCACAGGGTGGAGACGCGACTGATTCTGATTCTAGAGATTTCTGACCGAGGGTTTTGTATTATGACTCTTTGTACATGCTTGACATACTTATATATTACGACTCCTTGTACATTATTTACAGTTTATACATCTATTATTACGTGTGTTAGTGTGTGTTTGAGACCCTTTGTGTGTGATTGTGTACTTATTAATGACGCGACGAAGAATATAAGTGGAGTAATGGAGGGTACCGACCTTCCCCAAAAGAAAAGAAATAAAAAAAATACTTAAAATAAAATTTCCCCAAAAGAAAAGTAATAAAATGATGAAAAAATCTTCGTAAAAAAAACAAAACAAAAATAAAAATAAAAAGGTGAGAATTTTATTAGAAATAAAACTCTCGGAAATGAAATTTTAAAATAAAGATAAAAAAAGGTGAGAATTTTATTAGAAATAAAACTCTCGGAAAAGACGAATAAAATTTTAAAATAAAGATAAAAAAGGTGGGAATTTTATTAGAAATAAAACTCTCAGAAAAGACAAAAGAAAATAAACGTTAAAGATAAGAAAATATAAAAAATCCGGATAGATACGGAAAAGATGAAAAAAGCAGGCGCGTAAAGTGCCGTGACACGACACTGTTCACTGTGTCACGGCAAAACCTGTCGTGTCACGGCAAAGGTTCCCGTGACACGGTGGAATTTCCCGTGTCACGGGAAGCGTATTATTCAGCGGTTTGTTTCACGCGTGCGAAAATGTAAATTCTGGGCAGTTCCGAGCGCTTTTGCTATAAAATAAGACCAGATTATTCATGATATGCATAATTACGAAACACAAAATAATTTAGAATTTCATATTTCAATAATCATGTCTCAGAATTTTGATAATACATTGCGCGACTGGTCTTATTCTTTGACCAATGCTGAAAAAAGAGAGTTAGAACTATTTCATGTCAGGGGTTTGCTAGCCCTGCGACATGTAGCTATTGAACATGATTTTCTTAGGGCAGCATTAGATTATTGGAGTCCAATAACGCACTGTTTCAAATTTGATTATGATGAAATCTGTCCTCTGCCGGAGGAATTTGGTGCGATATTTGGATTTCCTGCTAGGAATCTAGCTTATAGCCATGCCTACCTTACGTGAATATTATTACCAAGACTTTGAACGCCATCTGAATCTAACAGATCCTGATTTAAATAGGATTGTTTGTGGTAATGAAGTAGACTTAGAAAAACTTGCTAACTTATATTTTAATCGCCCTATCTCTGAGTCCTATCATGTGTATCGTAGAAGGGCATATATTTTTTGCATGTTTAGCAAGCTACTATTTGCAAACGGTAGGGTAGGACATGCTTGTCTAGCGTCTGTGCTTGAGCATGTAGAATCCGGAAGATCTCCTATGCCAACGTGCCTTGGAGAAACATTTCGTGGCCTTGACGAGGCAAAATCTGACCGGAAAGCCATCAGGAAGGGCTCTCTGGTACTATTACAGGTAAAAATACGCTCAAAATAGCCCCCGTGACACAAAACAGTCACCGTGTCACGGTTAAAGTCTGCCGTGACACGGTCAAAACTGCCGTGTCACGGGACTCTGCAGTTTTTTTTTTTTTTTTTTTTTTTTTTTTTTTTTTTTTTTTTTTTTTGCAGATTTGGTTGATGGAGCGTTTGAAATTATTTGAAGCCCCCGACGATATTGAAAAATATGGCCCTAACGACTTAGTCCGTAGGAAGAAGAATTATTCTGCGAACATGTCGTATGACGATTGGAAAAATTTCTTTGCAAAGAGAGAATTTTCCATTCGTTGGGTGGTGCCTTGGTGGAGGCTTACTAGGATGGTTGGCATGAATGAAACTCCATATTGCCGTGTTCCTAGTATCTCCAAACTGACTTTTTACTGCCCCTCTCGACTAATGCGGCAGTATGGACTTGAACAAGTAATTCCACGCTATAACGATAGTCCTCGTGAAGTATCGTTGCATGAAAGTAACGTTCACAAGTACGAGGCTTATTGGATTGGAAGACCTTTGTGGACCGTTTCTGCCAGGGACCAAGCTCCTCCTCCATTATCTAGTGCATACAAGGCGTGGTTGAATCCTAGAAGTAGGAGGGAACGATTCGGATCGCGCAAGTCTGATGTAAAGAGTCGTCTTGGAGAGAAGAAAGCTCCTCTTAAAGATCGCCTAGGTCCGAGAACACAAGGAATTGAGTTTAAGACTCCTAAGATGCCAAGAAAAAAGACCTATGTGAAAGGAAAGGGTAAAGAAAAGATGGTGTATAGGGAGAAACAACCGAAAAAGTTCAAGAAAGGTGAAAGGGGCGAAAGTTCGACTAGGGGTGTGACGGTTCGGGCTACAAAAGACACACTAATGGTGAAGGCCGACCTAATTGAACAAGAGAAGGATGTTCCTAAAGAGAAGAGAGATTAGATCAATAGTGCTTTGCATATTATTATTTATAATTTTTATTTAAAATAAGGCATATGATGCCAATATTGTAGTCGCATTTATTTTAATTATAATAGCGCATTTATTTCTTACAATAAAAATTACAATGACTTTTATATATTATCCGAGTCAAGGAGTCGGACGCAATGGAAGAACGAAAACGAAAATTCGAACAGGAAATTCGCAACGAATGTGCCAATAAATAATACGGGAAACTAAAAATCTGTCGTGTCACGGTCAGAGGGTCCCGTGACACGGTTAAAATTCCCGCGTCACGGCATTTTTTTTTTTGGCAGACAAGGTGACGTGGCATGGAACGGTTAAAATTGCCGTTCAGAGTTTGCCGTGACACGGGATTTCCTCCCGTCAGACGGGAATATCTCCCGTGTCGAGGGATATTTACTTTTTTTTTTTTTTTTTTTTTTTTTGCCGTGACGCAATGTTGAACCGGGCACATATTAAATCAATAGAGGGAGCATTTTTTTATTTTAAAGTGGCCGGGCCCCCTTGAGGGGTTGCCTACGTATCCTAAAAAGGAATCAGGCCAGACGTAGCTCTATTGGGTCATGAACCCATGCGACTAGGCGTAGAATTTTTTGAGTTGATCCAAGTTGGTTAAATTATGGAAGCCGTTACCGTCCATGTCTACCAATTGTGCCGCTCCGCCAGACAGGATGGCTTTAACAATGTACGGGCCTGACCAGTTCGGTCTGAATTTTCCTCTTGGATCTAACACATTTTTGCGGAGGGCCTTAAGCACTAGGTCACCCTCTTTGATGTTCCTGGTCTTGAATTTTTTATTAAAATGTCGTGCCATACGCTGTTGGTAGTTTTAGACGTGATGCAAAGCTGCCAAGCGTTTTTCATCAAGCAAGACCAGTTCGTCGTATCTTGCTCTAATCCAGTCGACTTCCTCTAGTTGGCTTTCCAATGCGATTCGGAGAGAAGGTATCTCGAGCTCGATTGGTTGTACAGCTTTGACGCCATAGACCAAGGAGAAGGGGGTAGCCCCTGTCGATGTACGGACAAAGGTTCGATAACCCCAAAGGGCGAAATGTAGCTTACTTGGCCAATCTTTATAATTTTCCGTCATCTTTTCGATGATGGTCTTCACGTTTTTGTTGGCCGATTCGACTGCTCCGTTCGTTTGTGGTCTGTAAGGTGATGATCGATGATGTTTGATGTGATATTTCTGCAACAATTCCGCGCATTCGGCTTGGAAATGTGTTCCATTGTCACTGATCATCTCATGTGGTACCCCATAGCGGCATATAATATTTTTCTCAATGAATTGAGCTACATGTTTTGCCGTCAGCTTGGCATATGAGGCTGCCTCAACCCATTTGGTGAAGTAATCGATTGCTACGAGAATGAATTCATGCCCCCCTTGTCCTGGTGGCGTGATTTTTCCAATGATGTCGATGCCCCAAGTGGAGAAAGGCCATGGAGAAGTATACGTGTAGAGAAGTGAAGGTGGAACATGTTGTAAGTTTGCATAGATTTGGCACTTCATACATTTCTTGACGTACTCGTGACAATCTCGCTCCATAGTAGTCCAATAGTAACCTTGTCGTTGAATCTTTTGGACTAACATCTTTGCATTCATGTGAGTTCCACATATACCAGCATGAAGGTTTTCCATGGTTTTATGTGCTTCTTTTTTAGCTACACATAAGAGATTCCTTCCTGTTGCGGTTCTCTTGTGGAGTTCTCCCCTGATGAGCACATACTGTGAGGCCAGGAGCCTCAAAGCACGTCATGCCCTTTTATCAGTATTAGGAGGATACTCTGCTCTTGTCACATGATTAAGGATGTCTGTATACCATGGTTCTTCATCTTCTTCTTGTTCATCATCAAGTGCATGAACATAAGCTGGTTCATATCTTCTCTCTATGGTCAGTGGCATTCTGATCGTGTCAGCTGGAATTCGCACCATTGATGCTAACTTAGCTAGTGCGTCGGCGAACTGGTTTTCTTCTCTTGGCAAATACGTATATTCCACTTCATCTACTTGCTCCGTGAGAGTTTCCAGATGAGCTTGATACGTAGCGAGACTTTCACTCCTCACTTTCCATCTCTTAGAGATTTGGTTAATGATTAGTGAGGAGTCACCATAGATTCTGAGTTTCTTGATTCCCAAGGCGACAGCTGTTTCTAATCCCAAAATGCATGCTTCATATTCTGCGGCATTATTGGTGACATCAAAGTCGAGCTTCATGGAAATTGGGATGTGTTCTTCATTGGGCGATACGAGCAAGACTCCCACGCCACATCCCTTCTGGTTTGAAGCTCCATCGAAATAGAGCGTCCAACTATCGTCTTCGGTCATGAGTAAATCTTCATCAGGGAAATCGTACTCATCTTCTTCTTTTTCAGCTTCTTCTAATGGAAAGTCTGCTAAGAAGTCAGAAACTGCAGAACCTTTAATGGCCTTTTGTGGCACGAATCTCAAGTCAAATTGAGCTAGATTGACTATCCACCTTGATAATCTGCCGTTGAGTGTTGCTTTCTCGAACAGGTATTTGAGAGGATCCATCTTAGACACAACATGCACTGTATGAGTAAGCATGTAATGTCTCAGTTTCTGAGCGGCCCATACAAGTGCGAGACACAATTTCTCGAGTGGCGTGTATCGCGTCTCATATCCTTGGAGTTTCTTGCTCAGGTAATAGATTGCATTCTCCTTGCTTTCGATCTCTTGTGCTAGCATTGCCCCCATCGTTTCTCTTGTGACCGTAAGGTAGAGTCGAAGAGGAAAGTCAGGTATTGTCGGCGCTAGCACGGGTGGGTTTGCCAAATACTCTTTGATTTTGTCGAAAGCCTTTTGGCAGTCATTATCCCATGTAACTGGGACATTCTTCTTAAGCTTCTTGAATATAGGTTCACATATCGCTGTGAGCTTTGATATGAACCTACTTATGTACTGCAACCTCCCAATGAAGCCTCGAATCTCCTTCTCATTTTTGGGTGGTGGCATGGCCATGATCGCTTTTACTTTTGAAGGATCTATTTCAATCCCTCGAGAACTGATCACATATCCAAGTAATTTGCCGGACGTGACTCTGAATGCACATTTTGCTGGATTTAATCTCATGTTTTACTTACGGAGTCTTTCAAAAAACTTGTGAAGTGCGACAATATGGCCTGGGCGATCTTTAGACTTGACAATCATATCATCGACATAGACCTCCACCTCTTTGTGCATCATGTCATGTAAGAGTGTTGTAGCTGCTCTTTGGTAGGTGGCACCCGCGTTTTTCAACCCGAATGGCATTACTGTATAGCAATATGTACCCCACTGTGTGATGAATGTGGTTTTCTCCATGTCTTCTTCGGCCATCAATACCTGATTATATCCGGCGTAACCATCCATGAATGACAGGAGTGCATGATTTGCTGTATTATCGACAAGAATGTCAATGTGAGGTAGAGGGAACCCATCTTTTGGGCTTGCTTTATTAAGATCCCTGTAATCAACACACATTCTGACTCTTCCGTCCTTCTTTGGAACTGGGACCACATTTGCTATCCATTCCGGATACTTGGATACTCTTATGAAACCTGCGGCCAATTGCTTCCTGATTTCTTCTTTGATTTTGAGAGCCACATCTGGTTTCATTCGGCGCAGCTTTTGTTTGACAGGCTTCATACCTGGAATGAGTGGTATCGTATGCTAAGTTATATCCCTGTCAATTCCTGGCATATCTTGGTATGACCAAGCAAATACATCAACAAATTCACTAAGCAAGTTAATTAGCTCTTTGCGTTCATCTTGACTTAGTGTTAATCCCATTTTTACTTCTTTAACAGTCGTATCATTGGAAATGTTAACTGTTTCTGTATTTTCAATAACTGCTGTTTTATTTTCATGTTCTTCCATTGCTTTTATTATTTCTTTGTCATTTTTATCATTAGCAAAGCAATATTGATCAGGGCTAGGGGAATGGCACACATCGTAAGCAAAGGTACTCATCTTATTGAAGTCACTGGCTAATACATTAAGAGAGGCAAGGTCAGCTGCGACCTCACCAGAATTATTAGGACTAGAAGGATAAGGCTCAACAAGAGACTTAGGGTTGAACTCTATAGCAGAAAGAGGGTCAGCCTCAGACTCTAAGGACTCTTCTACAGACTTAGACTCAGACTCGGACTCGGACCCAGACGATTCAGACTCATCAAACATAGGACCCTCGCCAGCGGTTATTTCCAACTTCTCTCCATTTGGCGTAGTGATCCTCAATGTCTTGCGTCATCCCCTTGAAATGTTGTCAGCTTGAACGATTAACTCGGAGGGATCAAACTCCTTGTTTGCTATGACCGCTTGAATGAGCTCAGAGTTATCATTGCAGACCGGCTTGGATTCATTTTTTTCCATTCCAAAAAGGAGGTTAATTCCCAGATCATTAGAGTTCAGGCTGGCTGACTTCTCGACTGCGGAGAGTTCTTCATCGATGAAGTCACAATCGAGAAATACCTCGAATCCTAGTTCACGGATCCCATCATGGACAAATGGTTTGGGGAATTCATAGCATGGGAAGTCTTCCCCTTCTTTGATATACTGGCCTTTGAGAGTCAACGGATATGGATCCATGACCATTTCTGTCTTTGTGATTCGAGCATTGTTGCGAGCCTTCATTTTCAACGAAGCCTGTTTCAGATCTTCCTTTGTCGGCTCGAATCCTAAGCCGAAAGTATCCTTCTTGATTGCACCAGGATGGCCCCAAGATTTAGCCATTTCCTTCTTAAGCCCAAGGGTCATTCCAGGAAAGTGACCTTGCTTCTTTAGAATGGCGTTGATACGGGTGTTTGAATAAGGATCGAAGTCGAGATGGCACTTTTCCTCTTCTTCGATCGCAAGAACATCATCTAATGAAAACCCCCAAAGATCTTCATCTTCCTCGTCGTGTTCAACATGGACGATGGGAGTATCAATAACTTGAATGCGCATAGGAGAAGCATCGATGGTAATCGGAACCCCTCCAACTATAGCTTTCACTTTCTGGTGAAGCGACGATGGAATCGCCTTTAGCTCATGAAGCCAAGGGCGTCCTAACAGCAGATTGAAAAAGGCCTTAATGTCCACCACCTGAAATTTGGTGCGACGCTCAACGGCCCCAGTGGTTATATTCAGTATGATAGTACCCACGGCTTGACGGCGAGTATTATCGTAAGCTCGAATCCCCTGAGTGGAGGGAGTCAACTCTTCATTCTTTATACCCAACTTCTTTGCAGTACGGAGTGGGCACACATTGATTGCAGAGCCATTATCAACTAGGCTCATAGGAACATTCATCTGCCTACACACCACAGTGAAGTGTAAGGCCTTATTATGTTGGTCCCCTTCCGGGGGTAGATCCTTATCAGAAAAGGAAATCAGATTGCTAGTACTCGGCAACTTAGTAGTGAGGAAGTTGACCAGTCCTTGGGGAGTCATGTCGTCATCGACTCCTATCTTCACCAGAGCATTCATTACAGCCTTTCGATGCTCGTGGGAAGTGGCCAAAAGCTTCCATACATTCATCTCCACCTTGGTCTTTTGTAGCTGTTTGACCACATCGCTATTCACAGGGTCGATGGGATCAACTATCGGATTTGATTGTGGTGGAGGTGGAGGTGGGTTAGGTTGTTGCAACCGTCCACTTCTAGTGAGAACCTTGACCTCAAGGTCCCCCCAAACATCTTCATTGGTGCCGAGAGATGAACAGGCTATATCTTTGAGATAGATATCTTCATCATCACTATCCCAAATCCCATTCACTTCTTCAGTGCTTGAGATAAATACAACATCTGGCAGAGGTTCATTCACAGGTTGAATGAGTATTGACGGATCAAAGGAGACTTCATCTCCCATGATAGCCAAAGCATTAGAAAGAGGACCTATTTGAATGTTAGGCTTCTTGCCCCCTGGAGGGACAGGAAGTTGGTTAGCATCTATGAGATCTTGGATTGCGTCTTTCAGCCTCCAACACTTCTCAGTGTTATGACCCTTGCCTTGATGATACTTGCAATAAGCATTGGGGTCATAGTTGGCGGTCCTATTTTCAGGTCGAGGTTCTGGGAATGGTCCAATTGGCATAATCAGTCCCTTACCATGAAGACGGTCATAAGCAGCATCATAAGTCATTCCCAAAGGCGTATAAATCCTCCTTTGCCTTTGAAATCTTTGAGTAGGAGCATTAAGGGCCAGCACATCATTGATGTTGATATTGTTAGTAGCATTATTGGGCTTAGAAGACGAAGAAGAAGGAGTGTCGTTCTTCTTGTTTTTCCAAGTGCTGTTGTTATTGTTGCTACCAACAGACTTCATCAGTTCATCTTCGATATTGATTCCAATATCGTATACAGCTTCAAAGGTACTTAAAGGTAGAAACTTCAAGTGTTGCTTGTATTTATGCGTCAGCTTGGCAATGAACAAGCGAACCATTTCCTTCTCCTTGGGAGGGTCTACCAGGAGCGCAGCTGTTTCTCTCCACCTGCTTAGGTAAGTAGTGAAGCCTTCATTCTCTTTCTGTTTGAGAATGGAGAGTTCACGTTCAGAAGTCTTGGCCTGAATGTTGCACTTGTATCGGTTCATAAATTTTTCAGCAACATCTTCCCAGGTCGCGACATGCTTGGATTCTAGAGAATAGAACCACTGTTGACAGGCATGCTCTAAGGAAAGAGGAAACACCGTAGGGAAGAGTGTCACATCTACTCCCTTAAGAGCCATAGTTGCAGAAAAAGCCTTCAAATGGAACAGCGGGTTATCAGTAGGCTTGAATTTGGGAATATCAGCAGTGGAAAACTTTTCAGGGAGTTTCTCTCTTATGGACGAGGAAGTGACAGGCTGTTCCACATAAGTGAACTCTTCTGAAATCTTACTCATCTGTTCCTTGATCTTGTCCATCGCAGCAGCAGTAACACTGTTTTGCTTGTCTTGCTCTACAGTGCTGACTCTAGTAGTGAGTGTCTGCATCATGTCAGACAACCTTTCGATTGTCCTGTTGAGGTTCTCGATGTCTTCCTTAGTGGCCATTGGTTGAAAGTAGACTGGAGACGGATCTTGTGGAGATGACTGAAGTGGTTTCCTTGTACGCCTCTTTGGTACGAGAGGTTGTTGAGGTATCCGGATTAATCTACCCTTGCTTCTTGCCCAAGCGTTGTGACACCGAAACAAATACACCTTTAATGACCACACTTAACCTTAACCTATCCGGATTAAAAAAAGAAAAAGAAAAAAAAAATTTGAAGTTCTACTTATTGTTTTTTTTTATTATAAAAAAAAAAAGAAAAACATGGGAGGATACCATCCGACTTACTCCGAAAAAAAAAGACACAAAAACGAGACTTCCCTAAAATACGGTCAAAAGTGGTGCACGACTAAAAAAAGAAAAGTGTGTGGACATAACATGTAAGTGATTAGGTGAGGTTATAGACGCGTGTTTTGACCGTATAACTAGACACGACTCAATACTGAACACAAAAATCGAGAAAAAAGACTGACGGGACACTTTCCTGGGCACCGTGTCACGGTGCAGACTGGCGTGACACGGTTAAGCCTACCGTCAGAAGGTAGCCTTTACCGTGTCACGACACTGTTCACCGTGACACGGCAGAAAATGCCGTGACACGGTGCGCAGTTCCAGGTCAGTTTTGTAATTTTTTTCATATTTTAATCGATTTTAAGTCCGTACTAATTACTATGTGAGAATAAAAACCCTCGGTCATGGGTCAAACAAAAAAGCAAACACATTAGGGTTAGCACCGAACAAACACATAGCATTTAGGCACGATGATGTAAAAAAAGTTCGCAACCTAAAGTCAAGGTCTATGTTCAACTATTGGTACGGCTTTGGGCGTCAAAAGGGTACCATGGTTAAGAGTTTGGACGCGTTAGCAAGGCAGCCTCCCTTGAGGGTGTATGCCAACGGGCGGCTCCGCGAGTTCGTGATGAAATCGAACTCGACTCCATGGTTTGGGTGGATTTAATGACTCGGATGAACCCTTATTGCCATGAGCGTTTTTGGGTTGATAGAGCTTAAATTCCCCGGGGCTAAGACGCATGTAGAACACATACGTTTTTTCAGAAAAATCGAAGGAAGTCGACTGTGAGAAAAGAAAATAAGCCACCGGACGGATTTTAGGACTGCCGTGACACGGCAGTCAGAAAATCTGACTGGTGCCCTGTTTGCTTTTGCGCGCAATCAAGTTATCCAATTTTTCCTACGGGACAGACCTGAATGCGACGTTAAAACGTCTATGCAGATGCAAAAATGTCAAATTAATAACAGGAATATTTTTTCAAGAATCTTTTAAGTCTCATCCACTCATCTTAATTAAATACCGATCACTCAAATCGATAAATAATTAAGAATCCTCCCCAGTGGAGTCGCCAAATTGTAGGCGTCGCTCGAAGTGCACCTACGTTAAAAAGCATGTTGTGAATATGCTTGGCACTCATAGGAAGTGGGAATTGACATTAAGATTAGGGACAAATAAAGTAGGGAGCCGCCAACAAGTATTTAAGGAACTTGTAAACCGTTCACGGATCATAAAAAGGCAACCACGATAAGGGACAACGATAGGCAACAACGATTGACCCGTGAAGGTTACACCCCATTCATAATCCATGAGATTATTAACTCCATATGGTTCGGAACCACGAAAGGAGGATCGGGGATGATGGTACGAAGTGAGTCATGGAGTCACATTCGCCCGTATTGGCCTCTACTCGATTCTTATAGTGAAAAGCATTCCTGTGATCTCAAAGGCATACAAACAATAATTCAATTCGCTCCAAACTATTATTTAACTAAATTGGTTCAAAATTAATGCACACATAATTCTAAAAATTTGGTGATCACTTCAATTAACAATAAGATTAAAAAGGAACCTAAACCGGTTGTCCAAATTATCTTATAAGGCGTGATTTTCAATTACATATTCCCTTTAACATGCAATATGGTGATCAAAATAAATAATAGAATCAATATTAATACAAAAACCAATTTAATCATAATTCTAACAACATAAAAAATCGTTAGAAAAATAACAATAATAAAAAGAGCATGATCCTTACTTTGAATCTGTTTGTTTGTAACTACAAAATAATAAACGAGTTAGTAACTTCAAGGAAATAATAAAACAACAATTAAATTAAATTAAATAAAATAAGGTTGATTTTGGGGCCAAACCCTCAAACGATTCTACCTTTCACGCCTTGGTTTAAGGACAGAACCTCGATTAAAATATGGACTCCTTTGAGTGCTTGAAGAAGGAATTTTGAAGTGAAAAGGGTAGGCTAGTGTTTAGGTTAAGAACATAGAAGAGAGAAAAAATAATAATAATCGAATTCTCGTCGCCCCGTTCATCAGAAATGAGGGGGTATTTATAGGGAAATGTGCTGAGGGAGCACACGGAACCCTAAAATGATAAAAACCCTAAGAAAGTATCCCGTGACACGGTCAGACTGTACCGTGACACGGTTAGACTGTACCGTCAGACGGTACAAGTTCCCGTGACACGGTCAGTTTTGGAGTGACGCGGGAAATTTTCAGAAAACGGAACGGAAAACGCGTTAAGGGTTTACGCGGAAAGGACACGGAACTCCCCGTGTCACGGCAGACCTCCCGTGTCACGGGAAGTCCCACCGTCAGACGGGAAGAGTTCCCGTGACACGGTCAAGCTTGACCGTGACACGGTCAGTTCCAGTCCATTTTCCGACTAAATTCATTTTTAACCCTAATTTCTTTCGGCTTTTTAAGTGCCGATTGATAATTTCGGTCTTTTTTCTGACTTTTATTATTCGGGCTAAAATAATAAAATAAAAATAAATAAAATATTTGGGCCAAAAATAATAATAAAATAAAAAGGTTTGGGCTTAAAATTAATTAACAAGTTTGGGCTAAAATTAAAACTATGCTTTTACCAAACACCAAGACTCATCCATAGACCTTTCAAAAATATGAATTTAATAAAATACGATTTTTTTAAGCACTCTCGGGATTAAATACTAAACCCGACCAATAGCGGCGGTTAGAGGTTATTTATCATCGGGCTTGGTTTTGGGGAGACATTTTTAGGTGTCTACAGAATTCTTCCAGCTCACTACTCCTCCATTCAGACATAAAATGTACCCAGACTCATCCCTGTCTATTTGGAAACTCGCATCCGTATAACCTTTGACAACCAATTCATCTTCGCCACCATAAACTAGAAACATTCCTTTTGTCCTTCTCAAGTACTTAAGGATGTTCTTGGAAGCTGTCAAGTGTGCATCACCTGGATTTGCCTGAAACCTGCTACACATGCTTAGAGAAAATGCAACATCCGACCTCGTACAAATCATGGCATACATTATCGATCCTATTGCAGAAGCATAAGAAGTGATAGCCATACGTCTCATCTCATCCGGCATAATCGGACATTGAGATTTACTGAGCGTAATGCCATGAGACATGTAGAGAAATCCTCTCTTGGAGTTTGTCATCTTAAACCTGTCAAGAACCTTATCAATATAAGTCACTTGACTTAGTCCAATCATCCTTCGAGACTTGTCTCGATGGATCTTGATTCCCAAAATGTACTCGGCGTTACCCAAGTCCTTCATGGAAAAACAACTCTTCAATCATTCCTTGATTGACTCAAGCATTGGTATGTCATTTCCCATGAACAGTATGTCATCTACATACAAGACTAGGAAAACTACACTGCTCCCACTAGACTTCTTGTATACATAAGGTTCCTCTTCACTTTTGAGAAAATCAAATTGTTTGATTGCTTCATCAAAACGAAGATTCCAACTCCTGGATGCTTGCTTCAATCCATAAATGGATTTCTGAAGTTTGCATACCTTTCTAGGATTTTTTGGATCTTCAAAACCCTCAGGTTGTGTCATGTAAACTTCCTCTGTCAAGAACCCATTCAAGAAGGCGGTTTTGACATCCATCTGCCAAATTTTGTAATCGAAAAATGCAGCAATTGCTAGAAGAATCCGAATGGACTTAAGCATGGCTACTGGGGAAAAGGTTTCATCATAGTCAATACCATGAATCTATCTGTATCCTTTCGTAACCAGTCTTGCTTTATGGATGTAGGCATTTCCATCCTTGTCTGTTTTAATTTTGTAAACCCATGTGCAACAAATAGGTTTTACCCCATCAGGCAAGTCAACTAGGGTCCACACTTCATTTTTCAGACATTGATTCCATTTCGGACTTCATGGCATCAAGCCATATATCTGAGTTGGGGCTCGCCAAAGCTTGCTTGTAGGTTGTAGGTTCTTCATTCTCCAATAAGAAGATTTCAGAATCCTCAGTTATCAGAACCTCAACAAACTGTTTGTTTTCGATTCTGGCAGACCTACGTGGGGTAGGAGCAATAATAGAAATATCCTCTCCAACTCCTTGAAGATTTTCGCATGAACTAGGTTCAAGTGGGACGATAGCAGGCAAGTCAACTAGGGTCCACACTTCATTTTTCAGACATTGATTCTATTTCGGACTTCATGGCATCAAGCCATGTATCTGAGTTGGGGCTCGCCAAAGCTTGCTTGTAGGTTGTAGGTTCTTCATTCTCCAATAAGAAGATTTCAGAATCCTCAGTTATCAGAACCTCAACAAACTGTTTGTTTTCGATTCTGGCAGACCTACATGGGGTAGGAGCAACAATAGAAATATTCTCTCCAACTCCTAGAAGATTTTCGCATGAACTAGGTTCAAGTGGGACGATAGGAGTCTCGCTAGTCGAATTAGCTCGCTCTGATGCATGTTTAATCGACTCATGCGCCCTCGCCTCTGATGTGGTGTTATCCACATCCATTTGTTGCTCGTCTCGAATTTCTTCGAGAACCACTTTACTTCCACTTGGCTTTCTAGACAGGAATTCCTTTTCTAGAAAGACACCATCGCGAGCAACAAACACTTTGTTATCTTTGCGATTGTAGAAGTAATACCCTTTTGTTTCTTTTGGATAGCCCACAAAGAAACATTTGTCTTATTTAGATTGTAGTTTATCACCTTGTAAACGTTTTACATAGGATTCACATCCCCAAATCTTGAGAAAAGACAACTTTTGAGCTCTTCCATTCCACATCTCATATAAAGTCTTTTCAACTGCTTTGGATGGGCTTCTGTTTAGTATTCTAGCAGCTGCTTCTAATGCATATCCCCAAAATGATATTTGAAGATCAGTAAAGCTCATCATGGACCTCACCATATCAAGTAAAGTCATGTTCCTCTTTTCTGACTCACCATTCAACTGTGGTGTTCCTGGAGGAGTCAACTGTGAAAGTATTCCACATTTAATCAGATGTTCATCAAATTCTTGTGTCAAATATTCACCACCATGATCAGATCGTAATGCTTTAATCGTTTTCCCAAGTTGGTTTTGTACCTCATTCTGGAATTCTTTGAACTTTTCAAAGGATTCCGATTTGTTCTTCATTAAGTAAACATAACCATATCTACTTAAATCATCAGTAAAAGTAATGAAGTAGTTAAACCCACCCCTTGCTTTTGAACTTATTGGTCCACACACATCCGTATGTATGAGTCCCAAAAGGTCACTAGCTCTTTCACCTATACCCGTGAAGGGTGACTTAGTCATTTTCCCAAGCAAGCATGACTCACAATTTTCAAATGATTCATAATCAAATGAAGACAGAAGTCCATCCTTGTGTAATTTCTGGATGCGCTTTTGGTTGATGTGACCAAGCCTACAATGCCATAGGTAAGTAGGGTTTGAACCATCTGCTTTCTGTTTTTTATGATCAGTATTGTAGACATGAGTTGTATATTCTAAGACATACAAACCATTAATTAATTTTGCGTTAGCATATAACATATTTTCTTTCGAAATAAAACAACATATGTGTAGACACCCATTTGTGTCTCCCCAAAACCAAACCCAGTGATGAATACCTTTCACGTCAAACCATAATCGAATGAGGTGAAAGTGTGAAAAGTCTAGTGTTGCGGTTAGTTTTTGTTAAAATTCTTTCTTTCGGTTTTCGAAAACCCACTATATTTTATGAAAACGTCCATTCCAGTTTAGTTTGGTCCATGATAAGGGTCCAATAATGATGTAGTTGGATGGGGCTTGAAAAGACCTTTCCAACGATATATTATAAGCCCAATTCCGATGGATAATTAGAAAGTTATGGCCAAAATACTAAACTGGGCCCAAACCGGATTTTACCTACGACCCAATGATCATGAGGAGGGTCCAAAGGTTTAATCCTATTCCTAAACTAATTAGGATTGATTAGAATCTTCTATAAGTTTCTAAAATATCTTAATTATCATTTTTTGAAAAGATAAGATTAAGGAATTTGATTTAAATTTAAACTTTCCTTTTTTTTATAAAACTTTCCTTTTTTAAAGTCCTAATTCTATTTGGATTTAAACATGTTCAAAGATAGTCCTAATTCTATATGGTTGGATAGATCTTGAAATTATCTTTCCAATGATATATTATAATAATAGTTCCGAGCTATAACGGAAAAGATATGAATAAGATATCAAACTCTATCCAAAACTGACACCGTCTCACTATTTCGTTCATATCTTTTATTCTAAAACATATTTTAATCTGATTCTAATTGGGTTAGAAAGTAGACTTCAAGATCTTTCCAACGACATCTTATTCATCTTATTCCGATTCCTGGATCAAAAGATATGATAAAAACAAAATCCGCAAAAACTGCTGTCTACGAGTTTTATTTCGATTCGAATTTGGATTCTTTTCTTAATTCTTCGACCCTCTTTTTTCCTTTAAATAGAGGTCATATCTCCCCTTTTTCAATCACCAACTATCTTCATCATTCATCAAGAAGCATCAATTATTCATCAATTCCTTTCAATTCTTTTCATTCATTCATTCATCAATTTTCAATAATATTAATTCATTGGCATTCTCTTCTTTTCTTTTCTTTAATTCTTTCTTGTTTTTTAATACAAAATTCCGCATTCGCAAGATCTAGAAACACCTAGCCATATTCGAAGTTGCCTTCGCCCTAGACGTGAAAGGTTTTAATTTCTGAGGGTTTGGTCCCAAATCTATTTCAATTATTTAATTTAATTGTTTTGATTATTATTTTCCTTGAAGTTACTAACGTGTGTATTTTGTTATTAGAAAGAGGTACGAGGCATCAAAGTAAGTACTTTAATTGATTTATGATGTAGAAATCATGTTTATATTGTTATTATGATATTCCTAGTATCATGTCTAGGTTAATTTTAATATCAAATATGATTGCTATGATGCCTTTTATTCTCTTCCTAATATTTATGATAGTTAGTATCATGTTAGGGCTAAAGATTTGATTTTTATTGTTTAGTGACATGCTAGGGTTTGTTATTAATCTTGTTAGTATCATGCCTAGGATCTTGCTATTTTTATTATGCTTTAATATTAACATGAACATGATTATGATTATAATTGTTATAATTTATTATTATTTTGATGATGATTATTTTATTTATGATGATTATGATTATTATTATTATTCTTCATGATTATTATTGATTATGTTGCTTGATACATTATTTATTCTTTATTGCTTGATCACCTTTGTTGCATGTTTAAAGGGAATTGGTACTTGTAATCACGCTTAATCAGATAATTAATAATCTTGTTAGGATTAATTGTGATTATAATTCAAGTGATCGCCAATAATAGTTTATTTGTGCATTAATATTCAACCAACATAGATTAAACAGGTTTAGGGTTAATCCTATTGATTGTATGTTAATTAAAAAGCGCACATGAATACGAGCAGAATAAAGTAGAGGCCTATTATTAGGGCAGGTTCAATCTCTTTTAGGTTGGATTTGTACCTTCATCCCCGAACCCTTATTTGGTTCATGACCTTATGGAGTTGACGATCTCTTGGATCGTTAAGGGGTGTAACCCTCACCATGTGATGATTTACAAGTTCCTTAAAAACTTGTTGGCGACTCTTTTGCTCTATCTTCTTCCCTTTTGGACCCCACCGTACTTTAGTGTATGATACAGTGGGGTTCAAGCTAGTGGGATTTTAAAGGCTTGAAACTATTCCCTACAATATGTCTCTTATTTCAAATGAAAATCCTTCATAATCTAAAACAGGAACTGAAATAATGTTTTTAGTAATTGTTGGTATATAATAACAGTTATTAAGCACCAAAACAAGTCTAGAGGGAAGTCTTAAATGATAACTTCCAATAGCAAGTGCAGCAACTTTTTCTCCATTTCCTACTCGAAGCGTCACTTCCCCTTTTGCTAACTTCTTACTTTCTTTCAAGCCCTGCACGTTATTAACGATATGAGCACCACAGCCGGTATCAAATACCCAAGTGGAAGATGAAGTAAGATTAATTTCTACAACGAAAACATCAAGTAACTCTTTACCTTCTATTTTCACTGGTATATAGTGGGGACACCCTGGTGTATGGCATGGCCAACTACCGCAAAAGAAGCATTCGCTTCCTCTCCTTTTCAGAAACTCCTCAGCATGGTTAAGCAAAAGCTTGATCAATGTAATCGACGATCCCTCATCATTATGAGTGAGCTTGACAATGTCAAAACCATCATGGAGTGAGAACAAGATAATATCATGAGCAGAGTCATCATCGATCAGTTTCCCAAGGACATCCATCTGATTGAACATTTCAATCTGTTCCCTGACATGGGCCCTTACTGACTGACCAGGCATGAGTCTTTTAGCCATTATCTTACAATGAACATTGTAAGCCTCATACCTGACGTTGTCAGTCCAGGAATAGTAAATCTGAGGGATCGAGTTAACGACCTCTCTTACATTATGATCTTTGTAGCCTCCACTTCTTAATGCCCCAATGCCACCTCGACAGATAGCACGAAGACATTTGTACAAGTTGGTTAGCTCATAGTGCCTGAATCTCCTTTTCCAACAAATTGGAATAGATTCTAAAATGAGCCCGCTGATTTTCTCTGCATCTGAAACAATTACAGCATGCCTTTCAGCTTAATATTTTTCTGTATACTTGCTCTCAACAGGAATATATAAACGAGATTCAAGCCCATGGCTTGTGAGAACTTTTCTCAACTCATTTTCCCATTCCCTGAAGTATCTGAGATTCAGCCTTAAGTTAAGTTTCATTGGTAAAACTGTGTCGTCGTATAAGTTATTCATCTACAAACAAAAACAAACGAGGCAAAGTTCAATAATTATGCTTAATAAATTTTTAAAGTACCACAAGCGATTATAAAACTGGTAACTTTAAAATATTCATTCAATCTTTAATTGATCCCTATTGAATAGAATGATTCCAAGATCCTTTATTTGTGCAATAATTGACCGGATTGAGGCCCTACCATCAAGTATTGCATTTTCAAGGTGAGTAAACTCTTTACTGATTACAACTCTTTGTAATTCTTGGTTGAATAATTACCCAGCACATGTTTAATTATTACTCTTAGCTTCAAGTTTCTAAACTCTTTAGGTAACCTTGTTGAGTATAACCAATTAAAAGTGTAAAACGTGTTTTACCCCCACTCCCCTAAGATATAGTATGGCACCCAACTGAGGCATGACTGCCATAAATATCAAAGGTTTCATCGGGTTTTTAATTGGAAAAGCAACCTCAATATTACCGGGACCTAGATTTATTATGTTATGATTATTTAGTGAACTCTAGCGCATCATCAAACAACATAAATAAAATCTAACATGCATAATCTACTAATGACATAGTATGGCCCCTGTAGACAGCCATTTGTGTCTCCCCGAAACCAAACCCAGTGATGAGTACCTTTCGCGTCGAATCATAATCGAATGAAGTGAAAGTGTGGAAAGTTTAGTGTTGCGGACAGTTTCTATTTCTTTTCTCTTTTCTCTGTTTTTGAAAACCTATTTTAAGAAAACATTCAATCCAGTTGGTTTGGTCCATGAAATGGGTTAAATAGTAGTTTAGTTGGATGGGGATTGAAAAGACCTTTCCAACGATATATTATAAGCCCAATTCTGATGAATATTGAGGAAGTTGTGGCCAATTTACTAAACTGGGCCCGATTTGAGCCTTAAATGCGGCCCAATGATCTAGAAGAGGGCCTAATATGATTTGTCATTTCTAATGCAATTAGGAATGGTTTTAGTCTTCTAGATTTTTCTAGAAGGTTCTTTTCATTCCTAATTCAATTAGCATTGATAAATTGACTTTTCAGAGTTTTAATTAAAAACAAAGAGCATTTTTGAGGAAAATATATGATTTTATCCTCCTGTATGGCAAAATATATCTGATTTTAGAAAACGCGTTAAAAAAACAGTTCTAGCGCCCAACGCCAGCCATTGGCTGTTGGGGTTTGGTGAGTCCGACTCACCGCGGAAACAAACCCAAAAAAGAGACCGCACTCGCAATAAATAAAACCATAAATATAATTAAATTAATCACGAGATTAAGATAAGCTAATTACCTTTGACGCGTGCTTCGCTCCAAAATGAGCTCTTACTTGAAAGCTTCAAGTCCCGCTCACACGGAGACCTCCAACGAAGTGCACCCACACCAACAAAAACGACTAGGTCCAATGTCTTGGGGTTAGCAAGACCCGACCAATAAAACCCGTGTAATTATATTGAGTTCAAAGGTTTTCACTAATTGTGATGCCTTTTTCAACTCTTACTCAAGCATCATTCCTAATGCCCATACTTGGGTATTTATAGGAAATGATGGGAGTATCATTTACTCTCCCATCAATGTGGGATAGTATGATTTTTCCATTTTATTTTAAAGCTAAAATAAAATTAATAATCAAGCTAGTAATAAATCAACAAGTGGCAAGCTCATGTGAGTGGTTAGGTGAGAACCACTTGGAGAAGGGGGGGGGGGAACCAAACTTGCTCCCCACACCCTCTCCCATAATCGGCCACCTCACTCCACACACACTCAAGGACCACAAGCCACATGGCACCCACCCTTGGGCACCAAGGCAGCCAAGGTGGGCTGCTATGTGCTGCTGTCTGTGGCAGCCACGCCCAGCAAGCCCAGCAGGCCCAGCACTCGCATGCGGGCTGCCAGGCGCTGCTGGCCAGCAAGCCCAGCATGCTTGTGCGGGCTGCTGCTGGCCTTGTGCCTTGGCCAGCGCTGCTGGGTAGCAAGCAATGGCCTAGCCATGCTGCTGCTAGCTGTGGCGAGCTAGCGCGCCTAGCGTGCTAGCTGCTGCAGCTTGTTGCGGCATAGCTTGCTAGCCATTGCGCACACAAGGCTGTGCCTAGCATGCTAGCACGCACTAGGCAGCACCTAGCCTTGCGATGCTAGCATGGGTGCGCTAGCACGCACCAGCCAGCCTAGGCTCGGCTTGGTGCGCATGCTAGCCACCATGCTAGGCCATACGCCCTTAGCACTCGGTTTGCTTGGGCATTCCGATGCTAGGGGTATTTTGGTCTTTTGTTGATTTATTACTATTTCTCGTCTCGTCTTTCACTATTTTTCGACTCGACTTCCGACGCTCGGTTTCGACGCTCTAAGCTCGAATTTCCGACGTCTAAATAAATATTACTCGGTCGACTCATTAATTCCTTCCGAATTAATTCATCGGTTTGGTTTGTTGAATGCTTGGATGTGACTCGAAGGGTTCAGTCAAGATTAAGTTGTAATATTAATTATTCATTAATATTACTGATCGGAAGCGGCCTCCACCCAGGCATTCCGATCACTTGACCTCACTGAATATATTAGCTTTCTAATAATTCTGAACCCACTAACGGAATAGTACACTTGTTCGAAGGACACCATTCCTTTCAATCTCCCACTTGTCCTTCCGGACAAGTGCGCATTTTGTGTACAACCTTTTTCCTATGTCTCTTAATGTCTCTTCATGAACTATAAGGTAAGATTTATTTTGTCATCCTTATTACGTCCAGAAGTGTTTCCCGATTCCGAGTCCGACTGTCAATAAACATATGATTTCTAAAATCCATCCGAGCACGGCCATGCATTTTACAGTCTCGCTCTATGAGAGGCCTTGTATACAACAAAGACATCTTCCCTATTTTAGTAGGGGGACATTCCCTGTCTTGAAATGTAGCTCCTCTTACTGAGAGGACCTAGTCGCCCGAGTGTTGCCGTTATAATCCCCTATTACGGCAGACGTTTGACAACATCAAAGCGAACTAGTACTCAAACAAGAGAACTCACAACACTCATGGTCGAGGAAATAGGTTCCGATAGCCATAATGAGAAGTATACTTATGACAAATTTTTTAATTTCTTAAAGTATTCTCATAGGTCGATCCAGTATGGTTCTAAACCAATACCTGTGCAAATGATTTATGACAATTATGTCCTTGTAGCACATGAAACGGTGCTATAAATCAAACTACACACTAATCTCAATCGGTCATTAATCATCCATCGTTTTAATGACCTTGATTAGGGATAATTTTCGATTATAATATTTAATGTTCACTTAATAGGTGTTTCCTTACCAAGACTGGTCTTGATACCCTATTTTGAATATTCTCATAATCGAATGGACTCATTATTTAATCCTAAACCACAATTAAATAGCATAATAGAGTAATAAAATATTGCATGAAATTTTATATTACTCCAAAACTTGAATGGTTTTCCTTAGCGTCTTACATTAATTTTTCTCAAAATTAACTAAAACACTAAACAAGGAAATCAAAGCCAGTCTCCTACATGCTTGATTCCCATTGCCTCAATGTGCTTGTTGTGCTTCACTTGAGGCAAAGGTTTAGTAAGTGGATCGGCTACATTGTCATCCGTTCCAACTTTGCAAATTCTGATTTAACCCTCTGATTTCCATTCTCGAATCATGTGAAATCGCCGCTTGACATGTTTGACCTTCTGATGTTCCCTAGGCTCTCTAGCCTGAGCAATAGCTCCATTGTTGTCACAGTAGAGGGCTATTGGACCCTTTATAGAGGGTACAACATCAAGTTCACCAACGAACTTACGAATCCAAACAGCCTCCTTAGCTGCTTCAGCAGCTGCTAAGTATTCGGCTTCAGTTGTAGAATCTGCAGTTGTACTTTGCTTTGCGCTCTTCCAACTAAACGCCCCTCCATTTAGACAGAACACATATCCAGATTGCGATTTGAAATCGTCTTTGTCCGTCTGGAAGCTTGCGTCGGTATAACCTTCCACAACTAAATCCTCTACACCACCATACACCAGGAATTTATCCTTGTTCCTTTTCATGTACTTTAGGATATTTTTGGCCGCAGTCCAATGCGCCTCTCCTGGGTCTGATTGGTAACGGCTCGTAGCACTCAAGGCATACGATACATTTGGCCTAGTACCTATCATGGCATACATGATCGATCCAATAAGCGAAGCATATGGAATCTGATTCATTCTTACCCGCTCATCAGGTGTCTGTGGACACTGCTTCTTGCTTAGGGTTATGCCATGTGACATTGGCAGGTGACCTCGCTTGGCCTCCTCCATGCCTAATCGAGCAAGTACCTTATCAATATAAGTATGACTCAATCCAATCATCCTTTTCGATTTATCCTTATAGATCTTGATGCCTAGTATGTACTGAGCCTCTCCCAAGTCTTTCATTGAGAAGCACTTTCCAAGCCAGGCCTTTACAGACTCTAACAACGGAATGTTGTTTCCAATGAGCAATATGTCATCGACATATAAGACTAGGAAGGCGATGTCACTCCCACTGACCTTCTTGTAAACACAAGATTCATCTGGATTCTTGATAAAACCAAACTTATTGATGGCTTCATCGAATCGCAGATTCCAACTTCTGCTTGCTTGCTTTAATCCATAAATAGACTTCTTAAGCTTACAAACTTTCCTAGCATTGTTTTGGTCGGCAAAACCTTCAGGCTGTGTCATATACACAGTTTCTTCCTAATAACCATTAAGGAAGGCGGTTTTGACGTCCATCTGCCATATTTCATAATTGTAATATGCAGCAATCGCTAGGAGGATCCGAACGGATTTAAGCATTGCGACAAGTGAAAAGGTTTCATCGTAATCAATACCATGAACTTGTCTGTAACCTTTTGCCACCAATCTGGCTTTGTAAATGAATACATTTCCATCTTTGTCGGTTTTCAACTTGAAAATCCACTTACATCCGATAGGTGTATAACCTTCGGGTAAGTCAACCAAGTCCCAGACTTGATTTTCAAACATCGAATCCATTTCAGATCTCATGGCCTCTTGCCATTTAGCAGAGTCAGTGCTTGCCATCGCTTGCTTGTAGGTTGCCGGTTCATCTTCATCCATAATCAGGATGTCCTGATTCTCGGTTAATACTAAACCAAGATATCTATCAGTTTGAGATCTCGGCCTCTGAGACCTACGTAGGGTAATGGATTGAGCATTTGTATTGTCGGTTCGACTTTGCACATTTTGATCATTTTGACTTGCGTCAACAGATGATGTTTGAGCACTTTGACTGTCATTATGATTTTGTTGCTCATCCTCACGAACTTCGTCGAGTTCGATTTTCCTCCCACTTGTCGTTTTGGAAAGGTGCTCCTTATCCAAAAAGACACCATCGCGAGCAACAAACACTTTGTTCTCCAATTTGTTGTAGAAGTAATACCCTTTGGTTTCTTTTGGGTAGCCCACAAAGTAAACCTTATCAGATTTGGGATGAAGTTTGTCAGAAATCAATTTCTTGACATATGCTTCGTATCCCCATATCTTTAGAAAAGATAACCTAGGAGGTTTCTTCGTCCATAATTCATATGGAGTCTTTTCTACAGCTTTTGATGGAGCACGGTTCAGTGTTAGTGTCGCAGTTAGAAGTGCGTGTCCCCAGAAAGAGATAGGAAGATCACTAAGACCCATTGTTGATCGTACCATGTCTAACAAGGTCCGATTTCTCCTTTCGGATACTCCGTTCCATTGAGGATTTCCTGGAGGTGTCAATTCTGAAAGTATACCCTTTACTTTCAGATGGTCATTGAATTCTTGGCTCAAGTATTCACCACCTCGATCCGATCGAAGGGCTTTGATTTTCTTGCCAAGCTAATTTTCAACTTCACTATGAAATTCTTTGAACTTTTCAAATGATTCAGATTTATGCGACATGAGGTAGACATAACCATATCTACTATAGTCTTCTGTGAAAGTGATGAAATATCGATGTCCATTTCTTGTGGTTGAGCTCATTGGTCCACATACATCGTTATGTATAAGACCCAATAAGTCACTTGCCCTTTCTCCCAACTTGGAGAATGGCTGTTTAATCATCTTGCCTGATAGACATCCCTCGCAATTCTCAAACGATTCTAAATCGAAAGAGTCAAGAACACCTTCTTGTAGAAGTTTCTTGATGCGTTTGATGTTGATGTGGCCAAGACGATAATGCCACAAGTAAGTCTGATTTGACTCTATGGTATTAGCTCTTTTGGTATCATTATAAACAATTTGTCCAAAGACACAAAGGTGTCATTCCATAAATATAAACAAGATGATATGTCTTGTGATCAAGTTCAAAATGACGTCCAACGCCACAAGATCAAAATATGGTAGATAAAACTAAACAAGTTTTAAATCTAGACAAAATATGAGATTACAAGCTTTATTTGAAAGATTATCTTCTTCTTCCACTTGTGTACTCATATCCACTTGAAAAGCACCGCTAATTTTGTTCCTGAAACAGGAGCATATAGTGAGCCAATTTTCCAGTATCTAATACCTTATAAATGGCTTATGTTCAAGTGTAAAGATGATACCTGAGATTGAGGTTACTTTTCTTTTCGCCTCATCTTCTAGATACATGCTACATTCTCTTTTGTAGTGTCCGGGTCTACTACAATAGAAGCAGCGCATCTTAGCTTTGTTCTTGAACTCCTTCTTCTTTGGTCTTAGAGCAACCTTAGCCTTCTTGCAAGAATAGGTTTTCTGGAGCTCTTGAACAACTTCCATCAAGGACAGTTTGTTCCGCTTGGCCGTAAGTCGCATCTTTAATGCAACATACCCCGAATGGAGTGAGCTTAGTAGCATGAGAGTCGCTTGCTCATCGTCCACTGGTTTGCCAATTAGCTCCAGATGGGTGAATAGCCTTGCCATGTTGAGCACATGAGCTTGAAGTGCCATCCCGGGTGTAAGTCTTGCATTATAGACCTTAGCCCATACTTCTTGTCTCTCTTTCGTGAGACACCCATCTTGCGGTGGCTTGATCCTCATGTTCGAGAGTGACCTAGTCACATCTTCCATAAGTCCATCATAGTTGCCTCTGGTACTTTTGGTGACTCTCAAATTGACTACATCTTCTAGAGCTTTGAGCATCATGTCTGGAAAATAGTTGGAGAACTTCCCCTTCCATTGTACCGGGATGGAGTTTGCCATGAGTCTGGAAACTCTTTTACAATCCACACTCCATACCTCATGTGCCTCATCACTCATAATCCCCTTTGAGTAGAAACTCGGGATTTGAGTGTCCAGAATGTGGTCTAGGTAGCAATTTTGGAGGGTCTTTTGGAGTTCCTCTTCCCATTCCTTAAAGTTTACCAAGTTCAGAGAAATTGGCAACTTTTCAGGCAATTTCGGGAGCATAAGTTCGTTGACATTAGTTGAAGACATGATTCTACAATTGAAAGAATTTGAAATAAAAAACCATTCATTATACTTAAATAAGATTGAATTAATGCATTTTAATCAAACTTATTTAAAACGTCTTATTAACACATTAAAGATTGTCCCTATTTAAGGTGAGAATAAGTCGATTCCAAGATCCAAAGAAACAAAGAGTGGTTAAGCATGCTTTGGCTTGTCTTAACACTCAATCTCCTAAGGTAAGCAACGCTTTGCTAATGGCTCCAAGCCACTCTTGGTTGAATAAATCGTCGCATCCAATGCTCTCTAAACAATTTATTCACTTTGCCACGACATGTTAGGACTCCATCACTCATATCGTTGAGTATAACCAAAACCACCTTGCATACCCGGTATGCCTTACGTTCCTTGGAGAAGTAGTGATGCCTCGCTTTGGCATAGCCCACCACTACCCTCGTTCGGTTGGTAAGTGTGTTTTGGAATGGCAAGTTTTACTCAATATTTTAGGGACCTAGGGTTTCTATGTTGGTTGATTTAAGTGAAATTAATTAATCATCTCAACATTCGAAATCCTAAACATGCATCTAACATATAATTCATATATATATAAACATAAATATATATCGAAAACATAAATAGAGATGCATTTGGCAACTAGCATGACCCCTTGAGATCTTCAAGTCTTCAAAAGGTCTTCATTTGCAACTTCATGGCTTTGTCTTCTAAGAACCCCGTCTTCAAGACTTGACCAAAATATTACAATTGCTAGTATCTACGATTAGGACTAATCTAAATATTAAGGTACAAAAATACTCAACGGTTCGCAGACCGTATTTAGATTTACAAAAATACATCACGGATCACAGTCCGTATTTTCTATCCTCATCGAGCCCCACTAGTTGCCATTTCATAAAACCTGTGAGAGAATTTTACATTCCATTCATCCATTCACTATCTGTGAATGGCCCATGCATTTTACAATGAGAAACAAGTAACAATGCATAAAACGCGCGAGAACTAGTAACTAATCTAGGTGGTTAATCCAATTAACACGCCTAATTAAACTAGTCAAAGTTGTTTTAACCGGTTATGGAAATAACTAAGAGACGCTTCCACTAAATTCCGCATCCAACTTAACTAATCCAATTAATTAAGTCGGTGAACCCAAATATTTGCCAAAATTAATTTTTGCAAATGTCGCTAAAAAACCGAGGCCTAGCCTCCAAAACTTTTAATTAAATAAACAAAATAATTAAAATAATTAAAACGATAATTTAAGCAAAATACGTATTCCAAAATGTCTAAGTGCCTAGCACTAAGACTTAGAGTCCAAAAAAAAAAAAATACCCTTATTACATATTAAGCAACGCTAAAATTAACTTTAAAATAGCATCGCCTTAATAACCCGGGGTTATTGTGCCAATTATGGGATTGTACGTACCATACAACAAGCACGTAGTATGCCCATGCGCACCCCCGCAACACCAAGCATGCATGTGGGCTGCTTGTGCTCGCATGCGCTACGCCCAGCCCAGCCAAGCGTAGCAGCATGCACAGCGCGCACAGCCTTATGTTGCTGCTGCGCCATGCTGCTGCTTGCTGCTGGCAGCGAGCAGCAGCCCACGCCCTTCTTCGCACACACAGACGCACAGCACCACGCACCTAAGAACGAAGCGCCCAGCAGCCTCGGCAGCCACATATGGGTTGCGTGAGCAGCCTAGCTGGCCGAGAGCTAGCTCGGGGCTCTTAGGCCTCGTGTTGCGTGCTAATGTTTCGAAAATTATCGATTTTGTGTGTGACATTATAAATCAATTCTAAATTAATTTTAGAATCAATTTTGAGGAAAAATGAAAAATTACAAGTCCAACTTAAATAATTCATCCAAAAGCAATTAACCAAATTTATTTCCAAGAACCATTCTTTTATAAAATTGGTTTAACTTGGTGTAATGAAATAAATTAGGGCAATTCTCACTATTAATTTAATCATTTTAAATTAATCTTGAGATTTTGACAAAATAAAAGGGAGTTGGAAAAATGAACATAAGTTCAATAAAGACTCCAACTTTAATACTTGTGACTTCATGAAAAATTATATCTTCCAATATGAAGATAAACTAATTTCAATCACAAGTTTTAAACTTTATGATTCCAATCAACTAAAAAATGATTAAATCAACAAAGTTTAACCAAAATTCATGGAATTTAGTAACTCAAAGTTTCAATCACTTATCATAAATAAAGATTGAATCTTTAGTACTTGGAAGCAACAAAGAACAACAATTTCACACTTAATGCAATTAATTTGCAATTATGTGAAAAAATAAAACCAAACTTTCAAGCACCAATTACTACCAAGTAATCATGCTAAAAGTGGTCTAAAAATTGCATATAAATTAAGGAAAGAACCAAATACATAACCACCATAAATATGCAATCAATTTTCAAGGTTAGAAAGACTTAAAATTTTTCGTCAAAACGAAAAATCCCTCAAAAAATGCATTTCTGGTCGTTTTTTGGCTAAAAACAGAGTCCTGAAAAGATAAAACCATTTCCAGAACGCCTTTTCCACCCAAAATTCACTATTTTTGGGTCGAAATCTGGGTTCGGGAGCTGAAGACAGCTCTAATACGAGGTAAAAATTGGAAAAACGAGTTACTAATCTAATTAGAAACTTAAAACCAGAAAAATTAAGCCATAAAAACACCTTGAAAATATTATGATTTTAAAAATAAACGAGCGAGGCTCCGATACCGCTGTTGGGGTTTGGTGAGTCCGACTCACCGCGGAAACAAACCCAAAAACAAGACCGCACTAGCAATAAATAAAACCATAAACATAATTAAATTAATTACGAGATTAAGATAAGCTAATTACCTTTGACGCGTGCTTCGCTCCAAAATGAGCTCTTACTTGAAAGCTTCAAGTCCCGCTCACACGGAGACCTCCAACGAAGTCCACCCGCACCAACAAAACCGACTAGGTCCAATGTCTTGGGGGTAAGCAAGACCCAACCAATAAAACCCGAGTAATTATATTGAGTTCAAAGGTTTTCACTAATTGTGATGCCTTTTTTAACTCTTACTCAAGCATCATTCCTAATGCCCATACTTGGGTATTTATAGGAAATGATGGGAGTATCATTTACTCTCCCATCAATGTGGGATAGTATGATTTTTCCATTTTATTTTAAAGCTAAAATAAAATTAATAATCAAGCTAGTAATAAATCAACAAGTGGCAAGCTCATGTGAGTGGTTAGGTGAGGACCACTTGGATAAGGGGGGGGGGGGCCAAACTTGCTCCCCACACCCTCTCCCATAACCGGCCACCTCACTCCACACACACTCAAGGACCACAAGCCACATGGCACCCATCCTTGGGCACCAAGGCAGCCAAGGTGGGTTGCCATGTGCTGCTGTCCGTGGCAGCCACGCCCAGCAAGCCCAGCAGGCCCAACACTCGCATGCGGGCTGCCAGGCGCTGCTGGCCAGCAAGCCCAGCATGCTAGTGCGGGCTGCTGCTGGCCTTGTGCCTTGGCCAGCGCTGCTAGGAAGCAAGCAATGGCCTAGCCATGCTGCTGCTAGCTGTGGCGAGCTGGCGTGCCTAGCGTGCTAGCTGCTGCAGCTTGTTGCGGCATGGCTTGCTAGCCATTGCGCGCACAAGGTTGTGCCTAGCATGCTAGCACGCACTAGGCAGCGCCTAGCCTTGCGATGCTAGCATGGGTGCGCTAGCACGCACCAGCCAGCCTAGGCTCGGCTTGGTGCGCATGCTAGCCACCATGCTAGGCCATACGCCCTTAGCACTCGGTTTGCTTGGGCATTCCGATGCTAGGGGTATTTTGGTCTTTTGTTGATTTATTACTATTTCTCGTCTCGTCTTTCACTATTTTTTGACTCGACTTCCGACGCTCGGTTTCGACGCTCTAAGCTCGAATTTCCAACGTCTAAATAAATATTACTCGGTCGACTCATTAATTCCTTCCATTTGATCTACTATGGAGATCTACTATGGAGGCAATCCATTTGATAAGACAAATGATGGAGTTTTATAGGGTAAAGAAGAAAGATCTTCATATGGTATTTATTGATTTAGAGAAGGCATATGACAAGGTGCCAAGAGAGATACTTTGGTGGGCAATGTTGAAGAAAGGTATCCCACGAAGGTATGTAGACCTAGTTAAGGATATGTATCGGGATGTGTCAACAAATGTGAGGACATGCGGAGGGTTGACAAAAGATTTCCCTATTACAATCGGATTGCATCAAGGGTCTGCATTAAGCCCTTTTCTTTTTGCAACGGTTCTAGATGAATTAACTAGACCATTTCAAGATGAGGTTCCATGGTGTATGTTGTTCGCGGATGATATCGTTTTGGTGGATGAGACTAAGGACGGGGTTAATGTTAAGTTGGAGCAATGGAGGCAAAGGTTGGAAGCTAGAGGGTTTAAGCTAAGTCGGAGTAAGACTGAATATTTGGTATGTCGTATTGGCACTCAGAGGGGGACAAGCAATGAAGTGGTGAGTTTGGATGGAAAGGATTTGACCATGAGTGAATGTTTTAAGTATCTTGGGTCGATCATCCAGAAGAATGGTGACATTGATCAAGACGTAACCCACAGAATTAAGTCAGGGTGGCTTAAATGGAGAGCGGCCACGGGAGTGTTATGCGACCGCAGCATTCCCCTACAGTTGAAGGGAAAATTCTACAGGACTGCCATAAGACCAGTGTTGCTCTATGGTACAGAATGTTGGGCTTCTAAGAAAGAGCATATTAAAAAGATGGAGGTTACGGAAATGCGCATGTTAAGGTGGATGTGTGGAAACACTTTAAGAGATAGAATCAGAAATGAGGTTATTCGCAAGAAAGTAGGTGTGGCAGACATTGCAGATAAATTAAGGGAAAATCGTCTGCGTTGGTTTGGACATGTAAGACGGAGACCCGTGGGTGCACCGGTGCGAAGAGTGGAAGAGTGGGATCATGGAGGGATTAAACGAGGAAGAGGGAGACCAAAAATGACTTGGTTGGAAGGAGTGAGGAAGGATATGAAGTGCATGGATTTACGTGAGGATGAAGTTTTGGATCGTAAGGGATGGAGGAGAAAGATTTATGTTGATGACTACACGGAATAATCATATTTGGTTCATGTTAGCCGACCCCACTTTTGGGATTAAGGCTTTGATTGATTGATTGATTGATTGACTCATTAATTCCTTCCGAATTAATTCGTCGGTTCGGTTTGTTGAATGCTTGGGTGTGACCCAAAGGGTTCAGTCAAGATTAAGCTGTAATATTAATTATTCATTAATATTACTGATGGGAAGCGGCCTCCACCCAGGCATTCCGATCACTTGACCTCATTGAATATATTAGCTTTCTAATAATTCTGAACACACTAACGGAATAGTACACTTGTTCGAAGGACACCATTCCTTTCATTGGCGCCTGGAACGAGGCCTGGCGCCTAGCGCTAAGGCTGGCGCCAGCTCTGTTTTTCGTGCGCCAATACTCTGTTTTGTTAATTTTATCTTTTTGGCTGATTTTCTCTATAAATAACGACGTAAAAACTCCGTTTTCATTCACCGACAACCAGTTTTCAATTCTCTTTCATTCTCTTTAATCATTCGCTAATTCTCATCAAAATTCTCTCTAATCAATCATTCATCTCTTTATTTCTCTTTTCTAAACTAGTCTTTTATATACAAAATTCCGCATTCGCAAGATCTAGAAACACCTAGCCATATTCGAAGTTGCCTTCGCCCTAGACATGAAAGGTTTAATTTCTGAGGGTTTGGTCCCAAATCTCTATTTCAATTATTTAATTTAATTGTGTGATTATTATTTTCCTTGAAGTTACTAACGTGTGTGTTTTGTTATTAGAAAGAGGTACGAGGCATCAAAGTAAGTTCTTTAATGGTTTTAATTGATATTATGATGTAGATCTAGGTTGTTATTATGATATTCCTAGTATCATGTCTAGGGTAATTTTAATATTAAATATGATTGTTACGATGCTTCCTATGTTCTTCCTAATATTTATGATTGTTAGTATCATGTTAGGGTTAGAGATTTGATTTTTATTGCTTAGTGACATGCTAGGGTTTGTTATTAATCTTGTTAGTATCATGCCCAGGATCTTGTTATTATTATTATGCTTTAACATGATGATTATTATTATGATTATACTTTATGATTTTAGGATTATAATTGTTATAATGATGATTATTTTTATTATGATTATTATTATTTTGATGATGATTATTTTTGTTATTATTATAATTATTATTCATAATTATTTATTATGTTGCTTGATTATTTTATTGTTGTTGCTTGATCACGCTTTTTATGCATGTTTAAAGGGAATTTAATACTTGTAATCACGCTTATATAAGATAATTAATAATCTTGTTTAGGGTTAATATGATTATAATTTCAAGTGATCGCCAATAGTAGTTTTGTTTGTGCATTAATATTCAACCAACATAGATTAAACATGTTTAGGGTTAATCCTAATGATTGCATGTTAGTCAAAAAGCGCACATGAATACGATCAGAATAAAGTAGAGGCCTATTATTAGGGCAGGTTCAATCTCTTTTAGGTTGAATTTGTACCTTCATCCCCGAACCCTTATTTGGTTCTAGACCTTATGGAGTTGACGATCTCCTGGATCGTTAAGGGGTGTAACCTTCACCTCGTGAACGGTTTACAAGTTCCTAAAACTTATTGGCAACTCATTTGCTCTATCTTCTTCCCTTTTGGACGCCACCGTACTTTAGTGTATCATCACAATGGGGTTCAAGCTAGGGGTTTAACGCTTGAAATATTCCCTACAACCCCTTAATCCTAAGAAAACTAATAAAGCAAAAGCTCCCACTTGAACCTTCATGGATCTCATCCATCTTGCTCCTTTGGGCCTCCACTCTATGGATTCTTGGATTAACTGCAACCTGTAATACTATTCTATTCTATCTACTACTTAAATAAAATAAAATAAATTACAAAAAATACTTAATGGTATGCAGACCGTATTTAGATTACAAAAATACGAAACGATGCGCAGATCGTATTTAGAATCTATATGGGTCATACTAGTCTATATAGCAATAAATAACATCATATATTATAAAATGCCATATAATAAATCACTCATCATGTTTTCCTAAACTACAACATCGAATGTTCACAGTAAAGGAAACATGGCTCCTAAATATCTCATGTTTAATTAATTACTGTAATTAGATAATATCATATATTATTCATAACCAATTATAAAATATCATATATTTTAATTTAGGTATGAGATAGAATCAAATCTTATTTTAATTATGGAAGATAAATTATATTTATTTTCCATGATTATCTTAACTTTTAGAAAATTCTATCCTAATTACTTGTCATTCACATATTTTAAATCAATTAATATCCTAAAATAATTATGGGATAATCACATTATTTAATCAATTATTATCCAAATAGAATCTTTTGCTCCATATTTTTCCTATCTTAACAAAATTAACAACTTTAACTTTGTTAATTATCTTTTCAAAATCAAAACTTATCTTTTATGGTTCGTTTGGCATTGATGTGGTTTTCTGTTTTTTGGTTTTTTGTTTTATAAAAGTATATGATATGAGTCCCATAATGAATAAAAAATTATGTAAACTTATTAAAATTATGATAATTTAGAAAACTGACAACAGAAAAGTAGAAACACCTTTTCTTGTTTCCTGTTTTTGGTTTTCAAAAAAACAGAAAATTGAAAACCAAAATCGATGCCAAACAAGCCCTTAATTTTTTTTTTAATTTTAAAAACTGATTTTATCCAAAATAAAATAAAATAATTTTTTTTTTAGAAAATAGTGTCAGCCACCGTGGTGTGGCCAGCCGAAGCCAGCCACGGTGGCAGTACACCTTGCGGTGTACGCTGCCCCTGCAGCGACGCAAGGACAGCAGCAGCAGCACACACAACGGGGTGGTGCACTGCTGCGCTGCCCCTGTCCGACCAGTGCCCAGCCCACCCTCCCTCCTGGACCACCACCGGTGAGGTAATCGCTATGGCTGCGCCACCCAGCCGCGGTTGCAGCACCCACTACTACAAAACCCGCTCAATCTCGACGCTTTTTTCCATATTCTCGACGGCAAAAAGCGTCGAAAAATTAATTCTCGACGCTTTGGTAAAGCGTCGAGATTTTGGCCGTCGAGAATTCTAGACGCTTTTAGGCGTCAATACTGTCGACACTTTTGCCTGTCTAAATATTTATTTGACGCTTTAAAGCGTCGACAATATCGACACTTTTAACTATCGAAGTATTTCGTTGTCGATGCAGTTCAATGTAGGCAGTTTTATTTTTCGCGGCTCATAGCAAGTGTTGGCGGGATATTAGATGGACGTTTAAAAGCGTCGAGAATTCGAGTTCCCTTTTTTTCTAAAATTCTATATTAGGACAATGGAATATTTCAATATGTATAAATACTAATCCGAATTTGCAATTTTGAAAAAAAAAATCACAAATTAAGAGGCTAGGTAATATAATTAATAATAATAGTACGTACGTCCAAAATATATAGTCTAAAATAATTATAATACATCGTACCATAAAATTTAAAGTAAAGCTTATCATATAATATGTTTGAACTACTACATAATTATTCTTAGCTAATTTCAGAATCCAAAAGACAACCTCAAAGCTAAAATATATGATCTTCAACCTGTTGAATCTATGGTCATCTCAAAAACCATTCAAATCTTGCCAAATAATATAATTACAAGTTTCCTAATCTGAGTCAATGGTTAAACGAGCTAAGCATCCCTTGATTCATATCTCCCGCCTCCATGGTCTACGGAGTCATTAGACACCTGAAATTGATATTAAAAAATGTAAGTAATTTTCTGTACATATATAACAAACATAAATCCCACTTTTTTTTAACACAAACGCGAGATAGTATATATTAGATCATAGAGTTACCGATAACAGCCATCAGAGCAAAAGATAGACACATAGAGCACTTAAGCAGCCACTGTATGTGATTTAAGTTTAACTTACAAGCACATAAACTATAATATAAAGCAAACTTAGGATAAGTATATATGATAGACTTCACTAGTTGGCAGGGAGAGAAGATATAGTTCAAAAGCCTGATGTTAGCAAAATAAGCTACTTGAATGAAACTGAACAGCAGAGGGCTAAGGTGCAATGTCTGGAATTTTAGCAGCATATATGTCGAAACAATCAGTAGGAGGGTAAGTAAAGGGAACAAACATAACTCCCACAAAATAATTAATAAATATAAAATAACAGTGCAAATTTTTTAGAAAAATAATAAAAAAAATATATATAAAAATTAAAGGGGCTAATGGCCAAAGTAGCTGCATGCTTTAAATCTTAATGATCCCAATCAATCTGGTGCAGCTTGAATCCCATTAGATAATTTTCTATACTACGTTAATCTAGGTTAGTGATCATTTTTTTGCAAACATTGTATAGTTATGAATCAGATTTTACTTGAAATAAATTCTTGGAACCAGCTAGTAGGATGTAGGTTTTGCAAAAATAATTAACACATTACCTTAGTTTTGCAACAAAACAATCAGTCTCAAAACAAACGCTCTCAAATTATTTACAAAACAATAGCTCTTAATGATTACCTCTCGCAACTCCGGGTTTGCAGCAAGCCGAAGCCCACACATCACAGCTTTTGCTTCTGCCACCCTTACCTCTCAATTAGCACTACTCTGTTGCACCCCTACTACCTTGACAACCCCTTCCTTGTCCCTCACAACAGCACCCAAACCACAACCCAACTCCTAAATAAAGCCCGCATCTACATTCACTTACACAGCTCTTGCAAGCGGTGACAACCATCTAGCAGCAGAACCCAACCATATACACTGAAGCATACAAATACTAGACGCAAACTGGGATAATAACAAGAGTCATGTGACCACTTGTTCTCAAGTTTTTTTTTTCCTTTTGTTCAATTCATTTATATATACCAAACTATTTTAAGATCTCAATGTGATGTGATTATCATATTTACCTTCTAATTAGGAAGCCCCAAATCATATTTATGAGCTCAACTGCCTCGTCTACTCTACCCCCTTACCTCCCAATTAGTACTACTCTGCTGCACCCCTACTGCCTTGACAACCCCTTCCTTGTCCCTCACAACAGCACCCAAACCACAACCCAACTCCAGAATAAAGCCCGCATCTACATTCACTTACACAGCTCTTGCAAGCAGTGGCAGCCATCTAGCAGTAGAACCCAACCATATATACTGAAGCATACAAATTCTAAATGCAAACTGGGATAATAACAAGAGTCATGTGACCACTTGTTCTCAAGTTTTTTTTTTCTTCTGTTCAATGCATTTTTATATACCAAACTATTTTCAGATCTCAATGTGATGTGGTTATCATATTTATCTTCTAATTAGGAAGCCCCAAATCATATTTATGAGCTCAAGTGCCTCGTCTACTCTACCCCCTGCTCCCTAATGATCCGCATTACAACAAAGCGTTGATTGCCTCACCTACTCCACTTCCTACTCCCTGCTTTATTTTTATTAAGTTCTAACACATTGAAATATGAACAGATCAGAACCACCAAAAAACACCCAATATATTCATTTCTGGTTATTTATATCCTTACAAAAATATGAACAAATCAAGAACACCAGGAAACACCCAACTAAATGATAACGCAACATAAATAATTAAATAGAATCCAGTGGCATAAATAATTACCTGAGGGTTAGCCATACGCAAGGCTAGTTGTGCAGTATCTAGAAGTTGTGATGAACCTTCTCCACTACGAATGGATTCTAAAACTTGAGAAAATAATGTTGTCATTGTCTTAAGTAGCTTTGTGTTCTCATCACACTTTCCTTTTATCTCTTCATTTTGCTTATGAAGCTCCTTATTTTCTTCTTTCAAACTTGATACCTCCGATGACATGTTCCCCAATTCCACAACTCTACTTCCTTTTCCAATCCCTTCTTTTCTAAGTGCACCATGACCCCATAAAGGTCTCCACTTCGAACTCCAAAACCGAAGCCTTGTGGTTTTTCAGGAATCTGTCCACCATACAGTGTAGCCTCAAAAGCTTCATTCTCTATTTCAATACGCGACTTTGAACCATCAGGGTATGCAAGCATTAAGCTTTCAACCTTAGCCTTAACATCTTCCTGCACAACATATATGACACATGTATATGTTAAGAGTCAAATTATCAAAAATCAGAATAATAGAGATATATAGTTCAAATAGGCTCATTTCTTCTCCGTGCTCATCTTCCTATAAATTAGAATAATAGAGATATATAGGTTACATATGGAATTGTTTTCAAAAAATGCCAACCACAGTTTTATGCATCACTATGCATTATATTTGTAATCAATGGGTAAAAAAATCATACATAATCAGCACGTCTATTCGCAAAGCTTGTACCACCAGAATTATGAATTTGGTTTAGAGATGCTCTTGCCTCTTTTCTGATTTCAGACAATTCCTGCAATAATTCATACAACTTTTAAAATTTATAATGGAGAAAAATGAAACAGAATATTTGATTTCATTGCGATAGTTGTAACATTCATATGATAAATACTTACTTTCCCTCTCTCTGAATTCCAGTAGTTAACCAAATTAACCCAATTACTCTTGCTAACTCCATTTGGGGGATTATCAACAATTTCTGTTATTGATTTCTCATCTGGTTTAAAGTATCGTTTCTTAATATCATGCTTATAATTCCTCCAAACTTTATCAACACGCTGTAGAGCTTGGGTGTAATACTTCTCCTCATCGGGGATCACAAAGCGGTCCTTAATAAAACATAATTCCATGAGAAAATGTATATAATAATCCAAAAAAAAATTTAACTAAGTGATAAATGGAATATATACCCTTATTGCTTTACTGATGTCCCTCTTAAAAGAGGCGTCCAACTTAAGCCAAGTCTTCTCTGAAAGTGGGAAGAAACGCTCTTCTTTTGCAATGCTACCAAGGAATTGGACCAATATATGCCCACCTTTTCGAATTGGTTGGCAAAAATCATTGAAATGCACAATATATTTAACACCATTGTTATTCCAAACCTCAATTTGCGGAATGGGTCCACTAATTAATCGCTTCTTACAATCATTATCTATGAAAAAAGAGAATCAAATAGTGATTGTATCAATGACACAACACATAAAATAAAAGAACCTAGCTTAGTATGAAAATTAGTGCAAGAGAGCAATGTAATAACATGGTGACACATTGTGTTGCCATATTAGAAATAAGGCTGCCAGTATGCGATTTTTAAAAAATTTAAATTTTACCAGTTAATTTCATGATCAATACACAAACATATCAATGTAAAATAAATAATAATAGGTATGTACAAATAGTTAGAACCTCTTCTTTGTCATCATACTCAATTGCACCGATCCATTCGGGAAGCGATGCACGACGTCGAAGCTTGAAAATTTTAGATTTTTCTTTTGCTGCTCCACCACATGCATGCTTCTCTTTATCCTTATTTGCAGTATGATCATCTTGCATTTCTTGTAAAAATGTTTGATGAGAAGTATGGGAAGTAGAAGGGAATATAGGTGGTTTTGATAGCTTATGAGGTGGAATTTTTTGAGGAACGGTAGAGGTGTTCTGTGTAGAAGATGATGGGAAGTTGTGAGTCTTAGTTACGCTTGGAGGGTTTATTACATTAGTTGGGTTTCTCATTGTAGGAATGCTTTTTTGAGGTTTACTTGTGCTAGCTAGTATTTGAAGATAAAGGGAGGTCTTGAGTTCTAGTGTTGCTAAGAGAACTTGGTACATTATTGATGAGTGGTTTCTTCCATATTGGATTGCTTTTTGGGGGTGGAGGTTGTGTACTTATATTAGTAATGGGAGATGAAGGTGGGTTTTGAGTGTTTCGTAGGGTAAATGGTCCCTATCTACCATTAGCTTCCCCTGATTTTTGGACTGAGGTAGAAGGTATTGAAGCTTTAGGCTCTTTTTGTAGTGGTTGTGATGATACCAATTTTGGAGCCTTATTTGAAACTGTATCTGGTGCATTTGTGGCTGCAAGGCCAGCTGCCCTTGTTCTTTTGCTATGATAACTCATCTTGACTAACCTGAAAGGAAAAAAATGTTAAGAGCAATTAAGTCCATAAAGTTGACTACTATGACAAGCAGTTGCATAACTAACTACTGCCACCAGTTTATTTGTATCCACCAGTAATAATACGAAGTGAATTTCCAAAAAAAATCAACAACCGATTAATTGGCTCAATTCTGTACTCCTACTCATGTGTAAAAAGGTAAAGCAGTCATACAATCAACAATACCTCTCATCTGTAAAGTAAGGAAGAGAAGCATATCAGTTCACAATCAATCCATGATTAATGTTTTGGCAGTTTTTACAGTAATCAATTCAATCTCTTTTACTAGCTTCATTGTAAGAGTCCATCCTTTAAAAAGAGTTAATGGACCCTTATATAGTTGTCAATGTACGTCCTTATTACCACAATTTTACCAAATTTCATCTCAATGTATTAGATATACAAAATCCAAAGTGAGCCAAAAAAAAAAAAAAGAGGAGACCAAAGTTTTACTTCTTTAAATTCAAAAGGCCAACCAAGAGCCACTCTGCAACAAACTTTCTACATTGTACCTAAACTCAAGCAAAGCTCAAGAAAGAGACAAATTTTGATTAACAGCCATCTTCCTCTATAAATTACCCCAAAATCAAAGAAAAACTGCAAGAGAGACTGGAAGAGGAAAAGAGAAAATATATCATATATAAGAAAACTACTCTGTATCAAGAATGCTAACTTGCTAAATGAGGAGCATAAACCTTGGCATAAAAATGATAGACAAAAAATAATATTTCAAATGCATAGAATATAATGTTTGAAACGAGAGTGAAAATTATAAGATGTTAAACAAAAAAGTCAACATATGCAAAACTAAGTCTCATCATCGCCCATATCAAACAAGTCCCTTGGCTTATTCTTAACAACATGTAATCATCCTTTACTTATCTCATCCTCGATATAAAACACTTGTTTTGCTTGAGATGAGAAAATAAATGGATCGATCATCATATAAATTTCACCCAGTGTGCATCAGCTTCGAGAAATTTACACAAACGTTCCCGGTATGGTATCTTTTCAAACCCCTTTTTATGTCAGCCCAATCACAATGAAACATTATAACCTTGTGAGAACCATAATAATCTAATTCATATATTGCTTTGAGTCTTCCATAATACTCTTGGCCTTCTGCCTCTAACATAATGCCAGAATTTAGTGTCTTTCAATATTGCTCGCGATCCACAATGTTAAATTTATAACCATTAATAATAACACTTTTTATCCTTTTACAACGATTACTTAAACCACCAGCCAATGCTTTTCTCAACTTTCCTTCTGTTGTACTATCATATATGTTGTGGACCTATGTAAATAAATAAATAAATCTTACGTTAAGCCTGATTAGGACTTCCTATGTGAAAAGAATAAAACAATAAAAATTAACTTTGATATTTAGTCACCTGATTTTGTAACCACCCAGAAAATTCATTGATTATCCACCCATTTTCTACAATTTCGTTCACTTGAAAGTGATTCTCTTGTTTTTTTTGGTATATGAAATCACTTTAGACATAGAAAAAATTATGTTAACTAATAGTATAATAATAGCTAACAAACAAGAAGTTATTAATTTATTGCAATACTTACTCAAGAATTGGTTTAATCTCATCTGAATGAAGCAAAATATAACGATATGATGAGCTTGTTTTAAACTTTTATCATCAAGACGAAAGTTATCCTGTTTTCCAACCACACGACAGCCCGAATTAAATAAATAGATGTTGTTTATAACACCATCTTCATTTCTTTTCGGTCTGTTAAATATGGTCTCAACACTATCTAAATATCTCGAACAAAATGTAATTGTTTCCCATAAAAGGAACCCCTCAGCAATGGACCCTTCAGGTTGGGCTTTATTACTTACATGAGATTTTAAAAATGCCAAGTACCTTGTAATATAAAAATGAATGTAAATATAAAAAATCTTACAAAAAAAAAGTAATATGATAATATTATTTATTTTAACGAAGCTTTGAAAACATAAGTTAAGATATTAACCTTTCAACGGGATACATCCATCTGTAATGAACTGGTCCACCGAGTCTAACCTCATCCACTAAATGAATCAATAGATGAACCATGATTGTGAAAAAAGTTTGTAGAAACTCTTGTTCCATCTTACAAAGTGTCAAAACAAGCTTAGATTGAATATCATTTAACTCCTTTGTATCAATAGAAGTTGAACATAGTCGTTTGAAAAAGTCAGACAACTCCTCAATCAAGTCAATTACTTTCGTGGCATTTGATGCTCTTAAAGCAACCGGAAGGATATCTTGCATGAGGATACGATTGTCATGGATTTTCATATTGATAAGTTTTCGTTGCTTCATGTTCACACATCTTTGCAAGTTAGATCCATATCCATCTAGAACTCTAAGCTTTTGTAAGACTCTCAAAAACCGTTCTTTTTCTTCTACAGACATGTTGTATGATGCGGGAGGCATATAGTTATTTCGACTTGTATCAATCCAAAGATGAGATTTAATGTTCAACTTCTCAAGGGCCTCTCTTGCACTCTTGTCATCTCTAGCATTGTCCATATCTAAAAGAGTTCCTAACAAATTGTCACAAACGTTCTTTTCAATGTGCATAACATCTAAATTATGTCTTAGAAGATTGTGTTCCCAATATTCCAAGTCAAAAAATGTACTTTTCTTTTTCCAAAGAACATTATTAGAATCTTTCTCACCATGGTCATCATCAAATTCATTAATGGATATCCCACCTTTCTTTCTTTCTCTTTTCTTATTGGATGGTTTTTTTTACTTTCCATATACATAATTAATCCTTTCTTGTTCCTTTAAAATGTCTTCCCCACTTGTAGGAACTGGAGCAACATCATGTTCTTGTGTCCCATCAAATAAATGGGCTTGAGAACGATAAGGATGATCAAGTGGCAACCATTTTCGATGTCCAAGGTAGCAAATTTTACCACCAAAATAATATGAGTGAGTGGAATGGGCACATGAAGGACAAGCTTTATAACCTCTTGTACTCCAACCAGACAACATAGCGTATGCAGGGAAGTCATTTATAGTGGAGTGTAAGGCTACTCGCATTTTAAAGTATTTTCCACTGTAAGCATCAAAGGCATCAACACCATCACATAACAATTTTAACTCATGGATTAATGGTTGCAAATACACATCAATATAATCCCTGAACTATATTTACCGGGAACAATCAAGGACAATATGAATGATGATGGCTTCATACAAAGCCATGGTGGTAAATTATATGGAATTAAGACCATAGGCCAAGTACTATAATTAGAACTCATAAGACGATATGGATTGAAACCATCACTTGCTAGACCCAACCTAACACTACGAGGATCAGCGGCAAATTCTTGATATCTTTCATCAAATTTTTTCCAAGCCTCACCATCTGCTTGGTGCCTTAGAACCTTATCATCTTTTCGACCAAAATCTCATCTCATGTCCTCTGCTGTTTTAGATGACATATAAAGTCTTTTTAATCTAGGGATAAGAGGAAAGTATCGCAATACCTTAGCTGACTCACCCTTTTTACACGATTCTTTACCTTTTTCACTTGAATCACCTTCCTTCCCTTTTGCAATTTTCCACCTTGATGTATGACAAACATGACACTCATTTTTTTCTGCAAATTCACCCCAATATAACATGCAATCATTTGGACATGCATCAATTTTCTCATAACCTAATCCCAAGTCCTTAATTATCTTCATGCCCTCATAGTAAGATTATGGAAACTCATTGATTGAAGGAAATGCATCTACTAAAAGTTCAAGCAATTTAGTGAATGACTCAGCAGACCAATGGAACATACACTTAAGGTGAAACAAGTGCAAAAGAAACGATAACTTTGAGAAAGTAGTGCACCCCTCATATAAACCCTCATAAGAAGCATCCATTAGTCTTTTATACTTGACATCTTCTTCGCTAGAGTTAGTAGATGGATTTACATAACCTACATCACAATGAAAATCAAACTCTTCGTGCATATCGTATGAACCTCCTATTTCGTGCATATCATATGAAGCCTCTTCTTGTTGCATGTTTTGGGATTCAAAAAGAGAATCTGGAATGTCAGCCCTAAAGGCTTCTCTTAACAAACCACCCATATCATCTTGACCTACTACCTTTTCATGAATGAGAGTTTCTAAGATATTGGTCCCTTCATCAACTGTAGAATGAAAAACCCAATTCCTATACTTCTTAAAAAAACCATTACACAAAATATGTCCTCCTACTTCCTCTATGGGTAACCATTCATTCACTTTGCATTTATTACATGGGCATCGAGTTTTTCCATCTATAAGAGTCTTCTTAGCAAGTTAAACAAAATTCATGCAACCTTTGAAATAAGCAGGTTCGCCATTGCATAAATCAATCCAACTGGTATCCATGACTACAAAAACACCAAATTACTTTCTATTTACTTTTTAATATTAAAAAAAAAATTACCCCGTAAAAAAAAATAAAAATAAATTACAATTCAATACAAAAAGCAATATTAAATAATTTTCAAGTTTAACAATCGGCTTAAATCATGAAACTCATTTAATCATAAGCCATATAAGAGTATTGCACATGTCTTCAACTATTGCTATAACATGCTCACATTATTATTAGTATATCATTCTATGAATAATACGGGTGAATACTAAAAATTCACTTGAAATTTTTTATAAGATAAGCATCATTGACAATAACAAAGGACAAAGTTTACTAACCTTTTTAACTTGTAATTATGATAAATTAATTAAATAAATCACTCACCCAAACAAAAACTACAAATGCAGAATCAATAAAAAGTAGACATGATAATTACAAAATCATGATAGGGCCATATGAATTCAAACTCTACCCTATCATGCATTCCTAGACATAGGTTCCCCAGTGCACAAATCAATCCAACTAAACATGGGCACGGGCCGTGCCCGTGCCGCCGCGGGTCGTGCCTGGCCGTGCCGGGGTGGGGGTCGTGCCGTGCCGGCTCCGCGGCGGGCAGTGTCGTGCCGTGCCTGAATTTGGCACACCCCAGCCCACGGCACGGCACGGCCCACGTGCCTTGCGGGCCGTGCCGTGCCGGGCCGCGGGCCAAACCGTGCCACCTTTTTTTTTTTTTTTTAATAAATGAAAAAAAAAACGAATTAAACGATATATATATTTTTTTAGTACAACTTAATATATGTGATTAATTTATGTTTATGTTAAATGTTAATGTTAATATATTTTGTTTTCATTTTTTGAACAACTTTATTTTAATTTAGGTTATATAAATTATTTATCTAATTAATAATTATGTTTAAGTTTATTTAAACAAATAAAAACTATTTTATTAATTTAGCAAAAAACAACAATGCATATAATAAAAAAAAAATACGAGTGCGATAATCCGAAAACACAAAAAATTGAAGAATAACTTATTTTATTATATGACGGTAGCCGGTACGAATGTACGATAATTCAATAATACAAAATAAGTAATGATAATTTAAAATCGTACAATAGTGTATGAATATTGAATAACTTCATTTATTATACGGAATACGAAGTTCGATAATACAAAAAGAATACAATAGTGTATAATGTAAATATGTAATCATGTAATTATTATTGGTCGTCTTCGTCTTCGCCTTCGTCTTCATCTTCGTCTTCGTCTTCGTCTTCTAGAGGTTCAAGTTCATCCGCCAATTGAGTTGATTGAGAAGTATGAGAACTAAAAGAAGTCGACGTTCCTTCATCGTCGTCGTTTTGTGCATAAGTACGATCTTGAGAACGAGTTTCGGCATCCAACCAATCCTTGAAGCAAACACACATTTCAAGTGTTTCGGGTTTTAGTCTTGTTCTTCTATCGTCTAAAACTCGTCCCGACGCACTAAAAGCTCTTTCGGAGGCAACGGAGGAGACTTGGATTGCAAAAATATCACGAGCCATTGCCGACAAAATTGGATGTTTCACGGTTTGTGATTTCCACCAATCGAGGATGTCGAGGCCAAACTTCTCTTCATCGTCCATGCCTTTCATGAAGTCATAACTTAAGTACATTTGCAACTCCGAAACATCGCTTTGTGTTCTCTTACTTGATGATGATTCCGTACCTGAAAACTTGGACATCATGTTAGCAGCTTGTGCAAATAAACCTTTGGCCCGTTTACTTACATTTTTGGATGTTTGAGAAGGGGCAAATCGAGACACGGTTCCATATTTACTTTCATAGGTGGAGTATAAAGAAAAAAAATCATTTGTCACCTTAGTTTTAAAAGCTTCAACATCATCTTCAAAATTCATGTTACTATAATAAATATCAATTAATAAAAAGGTGCCATCATATTTTTGCCTAGGATCTAAAATAGAAGCAAAAATATAAATCATAGGAATATCGGTGTAATATTTACGCCATTTTTCCTCCATGGATGGAAGATATCCACGATAAACATGTTCAGATCGGTGTTCCGCAAAAAGTTGTGCAAGTAAACATGCATTACTAAGAAAAGAATGAGAACAAGGATTATATACAGAAGAAAAACAATGTGTCATACCATATAGTAATTGTAAAAACTGCATATATTTTTCACAATTAACCCAATCATCTTCTAGTAAAGCATTTTGTGGAAATTTCATGTTATAAAAAAGTGTTAAATGAACCTTGTACTCGATTGCCCGACTCAACATTTCATAGGTGGAGTTCCACCTAGTTGGACAATCCGGTGCTATTTTTATGGTTTTTATCCGTTGTTGCCTGCAAAAACCTTTCCATTCTTGATATCTCATGTTAGAGCTATTAATAGACATAATAGCATTCCTTATTTTGTGATAAAATGGACCAATTGCTTGTGTTCCATCCTTCACACACAAGTTAAGAACGTGACAAATGCATCTAACATGAAGTGCATCTCCATCTAATATAACATCGGTCAATTGGTTTTTGACCAAATTCGCACTATATGTCATAGAAGTTGCATTATCGAAAGTCATTGACATGATTTTATCCCTAAGACTATATGCATCAATGGCTTCCATTAAATGATGTGAAATGTTAAGACCGGTATGAGGGTATTCAAGCATTTTGAAATGAATGATGCGTTTTTGTAACATCCACTCATTATCTAACCAATGACAAGTAACACATAAATAGTGGAGTCCGTAACCACCATCCCATGCATCGGCGGTTAAAGAAACTCTACTAGGAAGATTAGCTAATTCATTTACTAATTTCAATTTGTACTCTAGATAACTCTTCATGGCAGCAGATCGAACGGTTTTTCGGGAGATTTTTTTGTGTTTTGGTTGTAGTGCTCGGTTAATATAGTTGTTGAAGGCATAATTTTCGGCGAAAAGAAAAGGTTGTTCCGCATGTACAATCATTCTCCCAAGTTCATCCCTATCTCTCTCGTAATTGTAAATGAAGCCTTGTGGATGGAATTGAGAAATTTTGGGTTGGGTTGGATCACTAGATGGTCCACCACATTTTTTTGTATGTCTATTAAGGTGTCCCGTCCCTCCCTTGGTATCGGCCGAGAAAATTTTACCACAAGTCCGACACTTGGCCTTTTGTCCATTTTTACTTAATTGATAATGTGACCAAACTTCACTCTTTCTTTTGGTTTGAGCAAAATCCTCTTCGGTACACCACTCTAATATGTTAGGATTTTGGGTGTTGGGCATTTGGGTGGATGGTTCACTCGACCCGCAGGCTTGTGTTTGGCTACCTTGGGAAGGAGGAGGAAAAGGAAATTCATGTTGTTGAAATTGGGTCCAAGGAGCCATATCATCCATTTGTTCTTGCCCTCCCGTGTTTTGGGGATGAAAGAAAGGGGTGGAAGTGTTTGGAAAGGGCATGTTAGGGGAGGGAAAAGGCATGTTAGGGGGGGCATAGGCATTGAAGTGTTTGGATTTGGTGATTCCCTACGTTTTGACTTGGCTTTTCTAGAGGAGGAGGAAGCGTTCGGGTTTGATGCCATGATTAATTAATAATAATAACAATAAAAGTAACAATAACAATAATAATAATAATACAAATAACAATAACAATAATAATAACAATAAAAGTAACAATAACAATAATAATAATAATAATAATACAAATAACAAAGTAACAATAACAATAATAATAACAATTCACAACAATAATAATAACAATTCACAACAATAATAATAACAATAACAATAAGAATTAGTAAGTAGTTTTTATATAAATTAAATTTTTAAAAATAATTATAATAATAGTAGATTACTTGGATCAATGAGATCCCAGGTAGGAAAGGTTAGGAGCGACGTTGTCCAGAGCCCAAGTCCCGCCTTAGACAGATTTCAACAATCCAAATAACCCACAATTAAAATAAAAAGTAGTTTTTATATAATTAAGTAGTTCCAACTTCCAAGAATATAATAATAATAATAATAATAATAATAATAATAATAATAATAATAATAATAATAATAATAATAATAATAATAATAATAATAATAATAACAACAACAACAACAATAATAATAATAATAGTAATAATAATAACAAGATTAACAACTAACAATAACAAATTAAAATAAAGTTGAGTTAGATCTTACAATGACGCTTCAATGCTTTCCCAAATTTATAATTTCCCGAACTTATAATTTCCCGAATTTATAATTTCCCGAATGTAAATATAACAATTTTTTTTTTTTTTTGGTAGTAGACTAATAAAGGTAATAATAGTAAAAATGTAAAATTTATAAGAGAGTAGGAATTTTTATTTTTTTTCACAAAAGAGAGCAAGATTGTAGGATTTGTAGGAATTTGAGAATTGAGAATTTGGGAGTAAGAAAATTAGAGAATAAGAGAGAAGAGATGAGTTGATGAATTGTGAAAATTTTGGAGGAAAATATGAGGTATTTATAGAGAATTTGGGTGGGAAAAGGGGTGGAAAACTAGCCGTTTATAGCTGTTGGAAAACGGCCATAAACGGCTAGTTTTCCTACGGTATGGCACGGGCCGTGCCTAGCCGGGCCGTGCCGGGCCGTGCCGTGCCGTGCCGCCGGGTCGTGCCAGCGTGTCGGCCCACGTGTCGGCCACCGTGCCACCCGGCGTGCCACGTGCCGTGCCCGTGCCAAATCCCACAATTTTGTTCACGGCACGGCCCACGGTTCACAGGTGGGCCGCCGTGCCGGCGACCGTGTCATGCCGTGCCGTGCCGGAGTCGTGTCGGGCCCGTGCCGCCCGCGTGCCGGCACGGCCCGTGCCCATGTTTAAATCCAACTGGTATCCATTTCTACAAAAAATCAAATAACTTAATCTTTTTATATTGGATTCAAATTAATACAAGAGAAATATATATTTATATTCATGTTCAACATCCCACCCAAAGCATGATATTCTTTGGTCATAAGCGATATAAGAGTATGTAGTGCATATGTCTTAAAGTATTGCTACAACATGCTCACATTATTATATATTATTATTTTTATTCTAAGCAAAATATGAGAAGAGAAATCAATTTCAATGGAACAATATCTAGAATTCACTTAAAATTTTGAATAAGCTAAGTATCAATAATGACGGTAATCAAAAGGCAATAAAGTTTAAAATCTTCTTAACTTATGATTATTATTAAGTATGTAAATGACTCAATCACCCAATAAATAAATCATCAATCAACTAAAAATAATACACAATCAATCCTAAGATCAGAGCATGTATTTTTAGGTTAGGGAAGCAATTAATCTTTAATTACAGGAACAACAATAAATAAACATGATAATTATATAATCATGAAAAAGAAATATGAATTCTAGCTACCCAATCATGCATTCTTAGACATATTAATCAAAGTTAAAGCCTTTAAGGTTACTAGTAGTTACCTGGCTAGAGGAGTGTAAATGTGATTCAGGCCTACTCGTACTTGTGATCGAGATTATCTTGTTGTTCGTTTTCCGCTTTAATTTGCGCCGAATAGTCGAATTCACTTAGTTTTACATTTGAGAAGTCAAAGAACAAAATAAATTTTAATAATTTGATAGAGGATTTAATAATGTGAACAATAGAAGAGTGAATTGAAAGACATCACCAATTATAGAGTGATTATTAAGAAGACAAGCAATCATATTGCAGTTATAAAAAGTGATTGATTATTTGTCAATAAAGAAATACGGAGATCAACAACAAGTAATTAAATAGCAATTACCACTATAATTAAACATGAAAAATGCACACTTAACATTTTTGTTTACGGAATACGCTTCGATTAATCTCCTAACTTCTATTATTTGAGCATTATAATCTAAAAAAATTTGATGTCACCCTCTGAAAGATTGAAACATAAGGTTGTATAAGATAAGGTCACTAAAAGAAACTTCAATTATGGATCAGAGATAAGTCCAGTATTTTCAACTACAACGCATATACTTTGATACTTCCTATTTTATATAGTCTTTTTGTAAGAAATGCCATTAAAATTTATGTGATAGTAGTGCTTCACAATAATTATAGTATTTAAAAAATGGTTGCAATTAAGGCTACGTGATGTAGTCAGAACAGAAAATAAACAAAATTTCCGACACAAATTGACTTACAAGAGTTCAATGTCTATACAATTGCAAAAATCTATGACAATCATGTCAAAAGCAACAAGAAAATTCAGTTGATCAACCAAGGTTCAACAATTATCATGCAAAATTCCAACAATTTTATATATAGTTTAGCTGCACAACCCATCATCTAAAATAAAGAATCTAACAACTCCTCCTACAAAAAATCCTATTTTCTTTTTCATGCATTTTTTTACTAGAAAATCATAATTTAGATGTGATTAAGACCAAAAAAACTAAAAATTTCTATAAAGGCAGCAACTTTAGATCTGTAATTTTTTAATATATTCTTAATAATTTCGTTAATTCACAAATTAAACGGACAATTCACACTTTCAAGGAAAATTAAGGGGAAAAAATACTGAAAAATTCAAGAGAGGGACAAATCTGAATCTTTAACTAATTTGTAAATATAATTAATGATTTTATCAAGATTTAAACTCATCTTTGACAATAATTTTCATAACAATAATCATAATTAAAACCCTAAAATCAATCTACACGAATTGAATTGAAGGAAAAACAAAAAACAATCCACGAAAAATAAAAAACAAAAAATATTACCTTCGGCGGAACAAGATGATGATAAGCAATGATGATTCCTAGATTTTGTAGAAGTGATGTATGAATTCAAAAGAGGAAAAAGTTAGGGCTAAGTGGAGAAGGTAACTGATAAAATGAATCAACAGAGAGGAGTAGTCTGATGAGTGCGTGAGGTTTTTTTTATTTTTTTTATTTTTTTATTTATTTTTAATTTTCAATTAAGCGGTTTAAGTTTTCCCAAAATTTCATTCGCGGGCTTGGAGCTATTGGGCTTCTTTTACCACAAGGAAGGCACGTGATACCTCGACGCTTTAAATAGTCAGCAAAAGCTTACGACACTAAAAAGCGTCGAGGTGAAACGCGGTTTATATTTTAGCATTGGCGGTCTTTCACAGTGTCGAGGTAATAGTGTCGAGATTATATGGGTTTTGTAGTAGTGACCTCAATCCCCTTTTTTTTATTGATTTTTAATTTAAAATAAAATATATTTATTAAAATTAAAATTAATGTGGTCCATCTAATTTTAAAATTAAATCATATTCAATTTTAAAATTAGGATTCTTCATGAATTTAATCCCAATTCAATTTAACTTTTAAATTAAATAGGTTGATCATGAAAAATTCACAATTTAACATGAAATCAAATAGATTAAATTCTCTAAACATAAAACTTACGAATTAAATCAAAATCAAAAACACAAATTTCATAAATTGGGGTATATGATTTCAAAATTTTTAAAATATTAAGGGGGGGGGGTTCGAATTTTTAAAATAATATAGGGCAATTTTCGGATCAATTTAGGGCTAATATGGAGCAAATTAAACAACTTTTAATGATTCTATATTGTTAAATCACATTTAATATAATAATTGACCCATAATTAAATTATTCTCCCTCCTAATTGAACTAAAATTGTGGATTATCAAAGGATTAATACTCAATATATGTAATTGTAAGAGGCTAACTGATACCATTGTAGAGAAATATAGGTACTACGCAGCAGAAATAATCATGAATCATATTCATATAGCACCTAACCAAGGATCTCATGCATAACACATAAAGAGTAAGAATAATACCTTTGTAGCGTGATTCCACTAGTAATCGAGAAAGAACAAGGGAGACAAAGAACCTCAAACGTGATTCCTCTACTTGGTCCACAGGCACGGATTAACACCTCCACTAATGCTAGTTAGTCGCGATCGAACTCTTCAATCAACTTTTTACGGAAAAGTATGAACAACGAACTAGTCATGAACCACCGCGAGCACCACCTGGGATGGCCGGCCGCAAGTCCAAGGGGGGAGGAGAGGGGTGCCGTGAGAGAGAGAGAGAGAGATGAGGGTTTTGGGATTTGGTTGCCTTGAATCACAATTCACTGTAAGTTAATTGTGACTCCTATATTGCAACCCTAGGCATGGATCTTATTTATAGATCACATCTACAAATAAGAGTCCATGACCAAGCCCAATTCCTAATCCCAATCAAACTACACTAGCTCAATCCTATTCATGATTAGTTAAATGCTCATAAGGCCCATTGATGGGACTCTTACTTGCTTAACCCAATATCTTTGTGTGTGACCTCATAGGATCCATTCTAGCGGGCTTTGGACTATTTTACTAGCCCAAAGATCATCTCTCATAGTCTAGCAACAGATGATGGCGCCCCAAGAGAATGAACTTATTATCTCCATAATAGTGATCATTGATATATCTAGTAATTGCACTTATCGAAGACACAACTCCTTCATGTATGACATGCAAACTACTTTGCGCCAAGTGTCAAATTGTTGTTGCCACATGCCGATCGCTGACAAGCTGATATGTCTGTCTTTTGCATAATTGCCGATATGTCTGATAGTTGTTGGGGGTCCGTACCCGTTTAAGATATCAGGTTTTTATACGTTATCGGCCTATTTTCCATATCTCCCCATACAAATACCCCTAACAAAAACGGCCCCTTAATGTTTGATTTGCATCAAAAAAAAAAAAAAAAAAAAAAAAAAAAAAAAAAAAAGGGGTCGGGTCCTATAGCAAGTTATATAATGTGACACACGGCAAAATTTAATTAGCTGAGTCGCCATAATTTTGTATTCTACTAACGAATCCTCCATAATTTGGGATCGGTCATTACTAAATTCAGACACCAACATTACAACATACCGTATTTTATTCGTCTTACATTTACCGCATAATTTGTTTTATTCATTCATTTTTATTACTACCTCTATTTCATATTATTTGTAACGATTAGACATTTTTCCTCCCTACTTTATGTCAAATCGTTACAAATAATATAAAACGGAGGTAGTAATTATAATACAAGTATTGTTTTTAAGAATCCAATGTTACGACTATGGAGTATAGTAGCAATTATATACTTTCACATATTTTCTTGTGTTTCTAAATTTTAATACATGTAATATTTCACCTTTTTTTTTATACCATTTATACATTAACTTTAATCATTAATCCTCCCTCCGTTTCAATATGATAGTCTCATATGAAATCAATCATACTCCCACCGTTTTTAAATACTTGCTCCACTTTTCATTTGCGGCCGTTTTTAAATACTTGCTCCATTTCCTTTTTTGGAAAGCTCTTACAATATTTAATTAATTTCTCTTACCTAGTGGATCCAACATGTATTCTCTCTCCTCCAATTCTCTCCATTACTTTTGCCTTTTACATTTTTTAATTTTCCACCAACCCCACTACCTCCATATTCTATTGTTTTCTCCAATTTCTCCTAAAACTCTGCACATAGAGAAATAGAGCAAGTATTTAAAAACGGAGGGAGTATAAAATAAGAAAATGAGAATATTTGGAATCTAGTATTAAAGTAAAAAAACAATTCACAAATAGTTTTTCCTTATTTAATTTTTTAGATTTTTTTTAAGAAAGCATTAGCCATAATTGTATAAATCAAGGGAGTAATTTCCTTACTTAGAGTCATTTCATTAATTCACAATCAATTAATCTAAACAATCAGAATTTATTATTTACAAAATAGGAAATAAAAACTAAGTTAAAAGTAGAATACATTCAATTAAACGTCCAAAATAGTATACGGGACTTAGGCCCTGTTTTATTCACCTTAAAAAAATAATATTAAGTAAAAATAATTTCATGTAAGACCCCCAAATTACTCTCTAATACGGAGTATTAATAATAATAATCCAATTTTAGAGAGTAACTTGGGAGTATTACCGCCACGTGATTACATAAGGCTTAACAGAGATTTGCAGCGGAAGAAAGTACTTCTCATTTAATAATAATAATAGTTTAAGACATTTTTGAAATAACTAAAACACTGATACTATGTCTACTAGATTTAACTAGGTGATCACCGCCCATCGTCTCCAATGCAGCATTTAATTCACGTCTTCTGATCGCCATCACCTATCTACTCATCATTAATGATAAGTAGGGCCAAGCCAAAACAAAAGAGAAATACGTATTAGCCAAAAATGCTAAGTACATACAAATGCTAAACATGTAAAATCAATTTAGTTCATTAAACATGCTTTCAAAAGTTTCGACTTTAATCAATCACAATTGATTCAAACCACTCGTGAATAGAAATTCTCATATTAAAATATAGCAATTTTCGAAATCAATAACTTTTCAAAAATAGTCTAAGACAAAGCATGGATAGATCCAATCCTCATTTCACAAATCATTTTTTCTACCTAAGTGTGCACACCCCCCAAGCTAGTAACTCCTTACATAGTGCTATCAAGGGGAAAGGCTAGGTCATACATAGTCCATAGTCTTCAATTTTATCTCCACATAGTGGGAGTCATAAAAATCCAATATATATCTTTGATAAATCAACCTTCCAATTCCCATGTATGGGATTTCAACAACATTTGCTCTTTAAAATGAATTTGAATTTAAGTATGTGTATAAACACCTTTTAGAACATTGAAATTATTTCCAAAGATAAAACAGTAAAACATTTCACAATATTCATGTCATAAACATTCATAACTCCTTGTTCAACATTCAAACATATTTCACAAAACACATTTGTATAAAATCACATATTTAAAGATCTAGCCACGAGTACGTACCTTGATCTTTTGCAACAAACACAAATTTCTTAATCTCGAACTTGCAATTCCCCCTAAAAGGAACCAATAATCCTAAATCAAAAACTCTTTAACCCATGATCATTAAACCATTAAATAACGACCCTAGACTAGTTGTGCATGAACAATTATATTTACTCTTTACAACTATTCCACCTAGATTTACTACCATGAACTATCTCCTAAATAAACATTATATGGAGCAATAAAAATCAAATATAAAACCTTATAAAAATAATAAATTGAAAATAAATATTAGTTTTAGAATACTAACCGCAAAACAATCTATAAGTAGCAAATCTCACGGAAAGGTTCACGTTGAAAAGGAAGAGTCAGATCTTGCAGAGGCCATATCTCATAGTATATAACTTTGAATTGAGTGATTCTTGAGCCTAACCTCAAGGATTTTTTGAGAAGAATAACTTTGTCTCAAATAGCAAAAGGCTAAAAATGAAAAGAAGTGGCATAAATATGGCCTGGAACATATACAAAATGAAGAAGTACGAAAATGGGAGGAAGAGAGAAGAAAGAAGGATGGAGCTTTAAGGGCAAGAGACTTTTGGCTTTGGTTGAACTTTGGATCCTATTTACAGAGTTTGAGAGCCCTATTGACATCATGTATGATGTCAACAACTTGGGGGTCAAGGAAGTTTATGAGGTCATGTTATTGACATCATGTATGATACCAACAACTTGGAGGCCAAGTATTCAAGTTTGTAAGAGAAGTTTGTGACTTTGGTCATGCTTTAGGAGTAAGAAATGGACTTGGGTCTTTTGACCTGGAGCAAAGAAATACTCAAAGTAAAAATATGATTTTCGAGTATTACATTTTCGACTTAACTCATACGTATAAATATAAAATATTTTATAAATGTAATTATTATTTCCATAAAATTATACTACCTCCGTTAACTTTTATTTGCAACTTTGGAATATTTTATGGCTCACAAATAATACCCCAAAGATGCAAATAAAAGTTAACGGAGGTAGTATATTGATAAGTTAAATAATGCTATTGTATTATCTAAATACATATTTATATATTATTTAAAATACTTTGGAAAGAAATCGAACGTAACTAAATTAATAAATTTGATTAGTATATAGTTAAACGGGTTTAAAATATGGGGTATTACCATTCAGTTTAGTAAAAATAAGTTTAGTTCAGTAAAATTAATTACAGTTTAGTAAAAATAATTTCAGTTTTGTAAAAATAATTTCAGTTCAGTAAAAATAAGTTCAATTCAGTAAAATTCAGTTTTCTTAAAGAATAATTATAATAGAAAATTAGTAAAAATAATTTCAGTTCAGCAAAAATAATTTCATTTCAGTAAAATTAATTTAAGTTCAGTAAAAATAATTTAAGTTCAGCAAAAATAATTTTAGTTCAATAAAAATAACTTTAGTTAAGCAAAATTAAGGTGAAGAGAACATGGCCTAACAAATTGAAACAAAGGGAGTACTATCTATTACGGAGTACTACTTTACTAGGTGTATGAGAAGTATTTGTGGAGTATATAATAAAGGAATATGTACAACAAATAATATTATTTTTTGAAATTTATTTATTTCCTTAATTAATGTAAAAAAAATCTATTAATTAAGGAAATAAATAAATTTCAAAAAATAATATTATTTTTTGTACATATTCCATATTAATGTAGTATATTTAAAATAAAAAGATTTCACAAATAATTTTTCTAAAACAGAAAATTGGACAATAATAAACCAAAAATTATGAGAGTGAGGGATAGGTCAAGTGGTTAGAGCCCCTCCCGGTTCCAAGAGATCTTGGGATCGATTCTCATCGCCCTTGTGGCTCTCTAAGCACAAAATAAACCAAAAATTATATTCTTAAAAATATTTTGTGATCTATTTTACAACAAAATAAAAATACTACTTTTATTTTTAATTGTGTATTAGAAGCTACAATTAAAATTTAACACATCGCATACATTTATTATTCCTTAACTAATTTATGATTATAATATTTATCTATTAATAATGTATAACGATCACCATCTAACCTAGTAAATATGAATTTTCAACCCATTTTAACAAAATAAATATAAGATCTTGATTTTTTTTTTTTAAAAAAAAAAAAACAAATATTTATTTTAGAGGTTTAATCTAATCGATCAAGTTAAAGATGTACTCATATCAAAACTTCAATAGTATAACTTAAAAAAAAGTTAATACCTAATATGGTACATGTGACTATATTTTCAAATACAAAACTTATCATAGAACTAGAATGACATGCACATATAATAATTTACAGAGCTTTTTTGGTGCAGTAGGCCACACCGGCTTGCTGCCAAATCAGTAAAAATAACGGATTACGCAGTATAACGGGGTTATTATTCACTCGTATAACGGGGTTACTGGTTTTGTCAGGGTTACTTGTATTTTTTTTTTCAGGGGTTACTTGTATTTTTTTTTTTTCAGGACTTGTATTTTTTTTCAGAGGTTACTTGTATTTTTTCTTTCAGGGGTTACTTGTATATTCAGGGGTTACTTGTATTTTTTTTTTTTCAGGGGTTACTTGTATGGATTACTTATTCAAGGGTTACTTGTATTTTTTTTTTCAGGGGTTACTTGTATTTTTTTTTCAGGGGTTACTTGTATTTTTTTTTTTTCAGATGTTACTTGTATTTTTTTTCAGGGGTTACTTGTATGGATTACTTATTCAGGGGTTACTTGTATGTTTTTTTTTTCAGGGGTTACTTGTATGGATTACTTATTCAGGGGTTACTTGTATTTTTTTTTCAAGAGTTACTTGTATTTTATTTTTTCAGGGGTTACTTGTATTTTTTTTTCAAGATTTAGTTGTATTTTTTTCAGGGGTTACTTGTATTTTTTTTTCAGGGGTTACTTGTATGGGTTAATTCAAGGGCTACTTGTATGAGTTATTTATTCAAGGGTTACTTGAATGAATTACTTATTCAGGGGTTACTTATATGAGTTACTTCAAAGGTTACTTGTATGAATTCCTTATTCAAAGGTTACTTGTTACTTATTCAACGGTTACTTGTAAGCCCCATACCAAACCAGTAACACCCTACAAGTAACCCTTGAGCAAAACTAATTATAACATCACTCTACAAGCAATCCCTAACCAAACCAGTAACACCCTACAAGTAACTCTTGAGCAAAACTAGTAACACCCTACAAGTAACCCCTAACCAAACCAGTAACACCCTACAAGTAACCCTTGACCAAAACCAGTAACACCCTACAAGTAACCTGACCAAACCAGTAACACTCTCACCAAACCAGTAACACCCTACAAGTAACCCCTGACCAAACCAGTAACACCCTACATGTAACCCCTGACCAAACCAGTAACACCTACAAGTTCTCATAACCAAACTAGTAACACCCTACAATTTTTGACGTAGAATGTTTGATCTAAGATTCCACGAACAAAACGAGCTCACATTTCTTCGGTTCTCATCAATTTCACTACTTTAAATGTTGTTGATGATTTTAAGGATAATTAATCACAATTTTTCACAGCAATTTAACACCCAATTTCTACAATTTTGGGCTTTAATTGCAGCAATTTGGCAAAGACGAGAGAAAAAAATTGGTGGAGTAGAGATATGGTTGTTGGTGATGTGTGGTTTGGCTTGAAGAAGAAGCTAAGAAAAGAGGAGAGAGAAAATGGGTATAGTAGAGATATGGTTGTTGGTGATGTATGGTTTGGAGAAGAAGATAAGAAAAGAATAGAGAGAAGAGTTGTGGTATTTTTTTTAAAAAAAAAAAATAATAAAATTTGTGGCTGGCCACACCGTGTGGCCAGCCACATACAAAAATTCGTGAATAATTTATAGTATATATACTAACATAAAATAATCCCTAAATTAACTTGATGCATCACCCTTAACCACTATATATTACAACTTCATAATTGGGACCAATATTATTATTATTATCATATATCATTATTATACTACTATTTACACCATTTTTTTTTATTTTTTTTTTTTTGGTTATAATAGTAACATGTCATGCATCAAAACTATCATTTTTGCAACTTGCAATTAAGTAGAAGTATTATAATAAGAAACTTTTTAAGAACATTATTGACTTTATTGTATCTAAAAACAGGTAATTAAAGAAGTTTAGAAGCTACGAACAAGGAATAGAGGAGGAAGGAGTATTCTAGAAGCTTGCCCGCCATTGGTGGGCATGGGTCTAATCTTATTAGAATGCTTGTGGCCCGCGAGGTCTTCCAAAGGGAGGTTAGTTATGTATGAGTAAATGCATAACGAGGGGCATGGGGGTCATTTCACGTAAATGCATTTCTGAATTTAGAGTAGTACCACTGGGTGATCAATTGTATCACTAAATGATTAAATGATATCATTGAACATTTCAGTGGTACTATTTATGTATGTAGTGGTATTATATATTCATTTAGTGGTACTCACTACGTGTAGAAATAGTGTCACTACGGTAAAAATAGTATCACTATATAGTCAATGATACTATCTAAGCTTTCAACGGTACATTTAAAAAATGGCCCCATTTACCCATCTCTCTCCTCCTTTCTCTCATCCTCGTGTGCTTTTTAATATTTTAGTGTTTGTTATGCAATTGCAAATGCATAACTAACCTCCCTCACTACTTCCTCGTGGCGCGCTTCAAATATATTGTACCCTTAATTTCAATTCAATTTAATTTAGTTCAGCCCCAATAAATTTAGTTCAACTCAATTGAGTTTTGTTGTTTTTAGATATTGGTCACTTTTACTCTTTCAAACCTCACAAATTTAAATTTAGCACAACTATGCATCACATGATGATTAAAAGGAGCATTATTGGTCCTAAATTAACTCAGATAACATTGAACTTTAATTTTCAATCTCAATGTTATTTTATCCAACGATTTCCATATAAATGGCTATAATCAAAATTTATATCCTATATGCATTGGTCTAAAAAATAATATTCGAAGTATTGTCCAAATAGGATCATATACTAATTTATTAACTTATTTTTTAATTTTTGTAAGCAATAAAACCGCTAAACCGGTTTAAGTTTAACTAGTTTTGTGCCCGTGCGATGCCCGGGTTGTTTATTAATTTAAGATAAATTTTTAATCTATATGTCAAATTTTAAAACATATCATTGATACAAAATTAGTTAGGAATTGATGAGTTTTTGTGATGATTTAAACTATATAGTAGGCATGTAATGACTAATAATAATAACTTTGGTGAAAAACATTTCTTGACTCGTAACTTGAAATAATGACCCTGTTCGAAATGACTCATGACCCGACCCGATTGACAGGTCTACACACAGTAATAAAATTATATTAGATTGTAAAGTATATTGTTTTAATTGATTAGAATATATTATAAATAATGGATGTGGTGTATTTTGAGCTAATTCCTTAGCTTCAAAAAAATACTATGATAAAAAAAAAAAAATTATATGATAATTTATGAGTGTCATAATTTTTTTTTTAATAAAATTATAATTTAATTTATACATACGAAATATTAGTACTTTATTGAAAATAAAACTCTAAATTAACAATTTTATCCTAAAATTCTATCCAAATTTGATTGAAAATAGAATTCTAAATTAACTTTTTTATCCTACAAATTGAATTTTATATAACTTTATCCTACATGGCGCAACACTTGGCGAAAAGTTGGAACGCCAAGTGTCGTTATTTCGTGCCCGTGCGATGCCCGGGTTGTTTATTGAATTTTAAGATAAAATTTTAATCTATATGTCAAATTTTAAAACATATCATTGATACAAAATTAGTTAGAAATTGATGTGTTTTTAAGATGATTTAAACATTTCTTGACCCGTAACCTGAAATAATGACCCTGTCCGAAATGACTCGTGACCCGACTCGATTGAAAGGTCTACATAGAGTAATAAAATTATATTAGATTGTAAAGTATATTGTTTAAATTGATTAGAATATATTATAAATAATGGATGTGGTGCTAATTCCTTCGCTCCAAAAAAATACTATGATACAAAAAATAAATTTATATGATAATTTATGAGTGTTATAATTTTTTTTAATAAAATTATAATTTAATTTGTACATATGAAATATTGGTACTTTATAAAAAATAAAACTCTAAATTAACAATTTTATCCTAAAATTCTATCCAAATTTGATTGAAAATAGAATTCTAAATTAACTTTTTTTATCCTACAAATTGAATTCTATATAACTCTATCCTATGTGGCGCGACACTTGGCGAAAAGTTAGAACGCCAAGTGTCGATATCTCGTCGTCTGACTAAAAGTTTAGCTTTATATATTAGTTATATGATTAGTAAAATACTTGTTAGTGATTGTGGTTTTATTAAATATATATATAAACCGCTAACATAAAGTGTTAACCACTATTATTGACAGCGCTTCTAGGTTGAATTGAACTAGGATAAGAAATTACGGAGCTAGTAAACAAGCCTAGGTAGACATTACATTGGGAATTAGTTCATAAACCAATGCAAAGTAGGAATAATTTTTTGTTCATATGACTAATTTCCAATCCATAACACAAAGTAAAATATACTAAACTCCACCTCACACCTTTATAGGTTTTGACCACCCAATAATTGATACAAAATTCTTGTAGCTTTAGGTAATAATCATGGCATTAAGCTAGACCATCTGAAAATATTAATCAAACCATTATCCTAACCTACACATTAATTAATTAATAAAACCCTACAAATTGAGTTGGATTAATCTCTTAATTAAATCCTCTTTTAACAAAAAGCGGCCAGGAGCCGAGAATGAGAAAAGATAGTGTACATTTTGTAAAAAGAAAAAGTAAATTTTTTTTTTTAAAAAAAAAGATAAATATATTAGTACTAATAGATTGTAGGTGACGTAACTCAAATTACTCAGCTGAAAACTGATGACCTGGCCGCCACGAGTCATTTGACCCACGTGTATTTTTTGAATTTGATTATGACCCATTTTTATTAGTTACAATAATTATACTTAATTGCATTATTTTCTTCATATATAAAAGGAAGAAGTGAGCGAAACTAATCCTTCATCACTTTCACATTTCACATCTTCCATTATATTAGCAACAATTAAACAAGCTTACTTACTCAAAAACGAAAAAAAAAAAATAAAAAAATGAACTCATCATCTTCAGAGTCTTCATCTTTTGAATCGTTCTCGTGGGAAGAATTTGATCTATCTAATATTCTTCCCTTCATCAAGAACAATTACGAAGATATGTTTATGCTAGACATGTTGTCTAGCAATAACAGACCAAATACGACCATGACCACGACCACAGGATTGCAAGCTTCATCCTCCTGCTCGATGATTCGAGTCAAGGAGGAGGAAGTGACATCCTCAATGTCTAATACTATCAAAGAAGAGGCCGCGATTATTACCCCAGATGAAAAATCTTATAGAGGGGTTAGAAAAAGACCATGGGGTAAATATGCAGCCGAAATTAGGGATTCTACAAGAAATGGTGTAAGGGTTTGGTTAGGTACTTTTGATACACCTGAGGCTGCTGCTTTAGCTTATGATCAGGCCGCGCTTTTGACTCGTGGGACGCTGGCTGTCCTTAATTTTCCGGTGGATGTAGTAAAGGATTCGCTTAAGGAGATGAACTTTGAGTTTGGAAATGGGTGTTCTCCTATTCTAGTGATGAAAAATAGACTTTCTATTAGGAAAAATAAGTCTATGTGCAAGAAAAACAGAGAATCATCTTTGAAAAATAATGTGTTTGTTTTTGAAGATTTGGGTTCTGATTACTTGGAACAATTGTTAACTGAAAGTGAAAGCATGCATGATGCATCTATCAGTATTAGTTAGATCGAGGTGATATTTTTCATCATTTTAACCTCAAGTATTGTTTTTAATTTTTTGTGAATGTCTAGATGTTTTTTGGAAGGTTTTCTTGTAAGATTTTGGATGAATTATATCAATTCCTAAATTTTTTATTTGCATATATATATTTCTTCCCTTTTTTAAGTACATAGATCATAGATTTTGTTATTTTTAATTTGAAACATTTAACTATGCAAAAACTTTTGCATGCCCCCGGTTTACAATAATTTTATTTTACATCGAATATTTTTGCGAAAAGTGACCCTTTTTCTTTATAAAACTTTTGCATGCCCCCGGTTTACAATAATTTTATTGTATATCGAACATTTTTGCGAAAAGTGACCCTTTTTCTTTATAAAAGTGGCCCTTTTTCTTTACAAAAGTGACCCATATTTTTACAAAAATGACCCTTTTTTTTTTGCGAAAGTGACTTTTTTTTTTTTTTTTTTTACAAAAATGACCCATATTTTCACAATAGTGACTCTTTTTTTTTTTTTTTTTAACAAAAGTGACCCCTTTTTTTCACATAAGTGACCATTTTTTTTCCACAAAAGTGACCCTTTTTATCACAAAAATTTCTGCTAATGCTTCCAATTACCATACAAGCATCGTCACCATCAATAACTTTGGAAGCAAGGAACGAAGACCTTGATGCCGCGATCGAAGGAATGAACGGCCAAACACTCAACAACCGTCAGATCACTGTTGACGAGGCTCAAGTTCGCGACAAAAGTGGCGGCGACGATGGTGGCTTCCGTAGTGAGTGAAAAATAATTGAGGAGAGAGAGAGAAACTAATAAAAGAAAGTAATGAAGAGGCTCACTGCTATTGATTTACAATAGCATTATTGTACATCCGATTTTTTGAACATTTGTGTTAACTATGATAACAAATTTTGTTTAAATTTTTTATTTGCACAATTCTCAGATTTTGTTATTGCTGATCTGATATGAAATATCTACTTACTATCATGTCAGAATAACTTTTAATTTTATATCATAATGGTAAGTTTTATGACAGTAAATCAGTTTTCTTAGAGAAGTATTTAATAATCGTTACTGTAAAGTTATCAAGTGGCAATAAAAGTTGAATAAAAAAATACTTGAGCATTATTGTTGACATTATGGAAGAGCTGATACACATACAACTATTTTATGTTTTCCCTACATACAACACCATTAGAAATTTGACACATCATCAAAAAGGAGAGAAAATTAAAAATAAAATATAAATTGAATTATAATGGAACATGGGCCCATTATAATAGTCAATAAAAACATGACAAAACAAGGTTGTATGTAGGGACCGCATACAACAATTGTATGCGTAGCATTTATGACATTATGGGCTACCAATTGTCAACATGATAGTTGTGCGCTTGTACTTGAGATAATCATCTTATTACTTCTATATTTTTCTTAATCATATTCCCCCTTCTTTATTAAAAACAATCCAATAGTGCTAGGAAGTTATTGGAGGAGTGCAATCTAGTAACGTAGGGACTCCATCCTCCTCCAATAATAATCTATATTATTATTAAAACTCCAAGACAAGGAGTGCCATTTTGCCATTTGTCAATTTTTTTTTGTCATTTCGCCACATCACTTTAAATTTTTTGCCACGTCACTTTTGCAATTGTAGTATTGTATCTAAATAATGTGTTTGATAATAATGATCACTTTAAATTTTTTGCCACGTCACCTTATAATAATGATCAATCAAATATTGATTCTAAATTTAAAGAAAGAGAAGATGTTACTTGCAAACCAATAGGCTAGCCATTATTAGTATTTAGTTTGGTCACAATTGATAAGATGAATAATTAAAATGTTTTAAAATTGCTTTGACCCATTTAATTTGTAAAATATGTAACCGATATGTATTCAATATATTTATCCCTATAAATTAACTATCTAAGGAAATGATATACTAAATGGTCTAAACCTCTTGGAGAAACATTTTATTAGGCCAGTATTGAGCTAGGTAAGTATTTGTTTACTCTACCTACCTTGAAATGCAATGGATATATTTTGCATACTTAACTCATATTTTTAAACTTTTAATAAATCACCCCAAATTAATTATGGGCTATATATGTTTTAAGCAATAAGTAGCATTTTGGTTCGATGATTGTGTAATATGTAAGAATTGCTATATTTTAATATGAGATTTCATTGGTTGATTTTCTTTATAGTTCACTCAAAGCTCTAAAAATTAGTGCGTGTAAAAATTTTCATTATTCACTACCTATGCTCGGTGGTTGAATATTGGTTTGATGATCCATTCGTGCATCCAATTTGAAAACAATACTACGGAGTACATTTTTTTAAAAAGGATATAATACATGTAATTATTTGTCAGTTACGTAATTGAATATGAAGAAGATAAACAAGCCCGGGGCATTGCCCGGGTCACTAACTAGTTAAGAATCTAATCATCTAATAAAATATTAAATTACTAATTAAGTCATGGTTAGATCATAAATAATGAGGAGAGACAACTTGTAAATAGACATAAATCTGTTTTTTTTTCCCAATTTCATGCATGAAAGTTGCAGACAGACAAGTCAGACAGCCCAAAGAAGCTAATGAATACGCTTATTATAAAACTCTTACATATATACTTCCTCCGTTTTCTTATACTTGTAACAGTTTGACTTTTACACTATTCATGTACTCCACTTTGACTAGCTTTGACGATTTATAGCTAAGAAAAAATATAGTCATGTGGGATCTTGTTAAATTCGTCTCGGTTTATACTATTTTAATATCTAACATTTATAATTTTTACATATTGATAATTAAAGATATAAACGATTGAAATAATGCATCGACAAGCGTGAAAAGAAAAGTGTTGCAAGTAGATAAAAAAAGAGGAAGTTGTTATGAAAATATTGTATGGATATCCATTATCCTCTTTGTATGTTTCCAGAATATTCTAGATCTAAGGTTTATTCTTATCTTAAGCAAACCCTACTTATAATATTTTATGTATATATATAACCCTATCATATGGAATAATATGAACAGATTAATTCTCTCTCAATCTCTCATCTTTCCCCCTTTATTTTACAACACGTTATCTTGGGAAGAAATTAGAAGGAGATTAATCTTGATCATGGGTTTTGATCTTCTAATAATGAAATCACACGTTTCAAGAATGTCATATCATTCCCAATCCTCATTAATTAATTTAGGACTAGTACAAGGAGTCTCACGGTATTAATAATTTGGTTACAAAGAACTATTCGTATTATTTTTCGATTGCATTGGTTTGTTTATCTTGAATCATCTTTCTCATATATCAATATAATAGATTAGCCTTAATCAAGGGCTATACGTTATTTTCTTTTCATTGATGTTTTCATGAGTTACAGGCTAGCAGATGACGTTGACAATATGAAGTTGACGATAAGGCTGGTTTTTATGGTGGGAAAGGTTTTGATATCAGGAAAGTTCATTCTCAACTATCCTGTTATTGTTAATTTTAAACCTTTACATGATATGTTTATATTATTTCCCAAATTTTCGTATTTTTATTATTCCTAGAGTTCAATGAACAATTTAGGAATAGTTGGATTTGATGCAGAAAATAACTAATTAGTAGTTTTGTTTTGACTATGAATTTTGTTTAGTTTGAATCTAAAAGGGTATTTAGAATTATTATTGGTGTTAATTTTATGAACGTATGGTTTTCATGAGCTTGTATTACATATATTTGCTAGATTTTGGTATTACTTTTCCTATCCGTAGTAAATGAGTTTGGTTATTTCTCTATGCTTCATAGCAAATATGAATGGTTTGATTTAGCAATTATTTACCCATATAATTTGTTTGTGAAATCCTTTGTCTAATGCCTTGAATGTTTGTACGAAGTAAGCCTAAGGCACATGTGAAACTATTTATAATTTATGTATTGAATTATGTTTTTATGTTTCAAGTATGATATGAAACATATGGTTTTCCACTAACGTGAACGTGTTAATTTTGGTTGCTTATGTGCTTGTTTTTATTTTCTAATTAAGCTTTATCAGACAATATATTGATATAATTGATCCGACAGTATAGTTGATTCAATCGATTCAGGTATATTTTTTTTAAAGCGTGAAGTAGTAGGTTTTCATATTTTTACCTTCTCATTTATAGTATTATGTTATTTATGTACCTACTTGAAGTTAGATTATTGGAATGAATGTAAATTGAATATGATGTGTGGACTTGAAGTTCCTTATATTTATAAAGAGTATTCACACACATAGACTTAAAGTTCCTAGCTTGAACATACAAAGAAATGTGCATGATCTACAAAGCTAAAGCATGTTGCTTAGATATCCACTACATACTAACGTGATTCTATAAACACATTGTCATGTTTACTTATGTTTCCAAAGATTAATTTTAATTTGGCTAGTATAGTTGAGTGGATCGAATAAGGTTTGTTTTGATTAAAGCTCGAACTAATTATGTCATGTCTTATTTTCAGTGGCGGATCTAGGAATTGGACCTAGGGGGTTCGAACTTTATCAAACACCCGATATCCAAATGCACGGATTTAAATCGGGTATTCAAGTATAAAATAGAGTGTTTTGATAAATACCAATACACAAGTAAACAACAAAATAAGTCCAAATTTCAATAAAATTGTAAAATTTAATAATCCGATACAACAATACATAAGTTCAATTAAATGTCAAAATACAACACATTAAAAAAGATGCAAAAAATGACTCGATGTAATCTTCATCCTCTATGTCTTCACTAATAGGTTTAGAGTTTGGAGAGGAAAAGTTTGATGATTTTGAGATTTGTTCCAAAAATGTTTCAAACTTTTCATGGTCACACACTAGTACACTACAATAATATAAATAAAATTAATTAGTACTATATCTATTGCAAATTAATTCATAATTCATTTAACAATCAAGTATTCAAGTGAATCAACATATTAACAATTGAAAAACTCAAAAACTCAAAAACAGATTGGAAAAAAATACATTAACACTTAAATACTTAATAGAAAACACTCAAAACAGTACAATTTATAATTTTAAATAAGTAATAATAAACAAATTACAAAGCAAATTAAAATATCTAAGAAATTGTTTGTTTGTTTGTTGTCGGTTTTTATTCTTGTTTCTTCTTTATTTTGGAATTGTTCCTCTTTCGAATAAAAAAAAAATAATTTAAGAAAATGAAATGAAAACACAGTGAGTCAGTGAGAGAAAGTTACCTGGAGTTCGACGCAGGCTAGCAGCAGATCGTCGGAGTCGCCCTCGTGGCCTCGTCCGTGAGTAGACTGCAGTGGCGTGACTCAGTGCGGCAGGCAGAGAAGTGAGAAAAGAATCAAAAGATAGAGAAAGAAAGTTAGGGTTTTAGCTCGAAAGTTACACGGAAAAGAAATGAGAAAAAAGAAAAAGAAAAAGAAAAAAAAATATATACAATTGCATGCGCCCCGGGAGAGTCGAACCCGAGATTTGCTGACCAATTTGAGAAATACTTAACCAACTGAGCTCGCGCCTAACGTAGTATATGTTTGCTACAAATATTTTATTTATAGGTTTTCTGTTTTTTTCATTTTTTAATAACATTCCTATTTTTTTTCCGGATCTAACGGGGTTCAATTGAACCCCTTGAACCCCCGCTAGATCCGCCACTGCTTATTTTTACCTTATATTTCTGAAAAATGTAGATGGATTGGTATATATTCTCGTACATTTGGACTTGAAGTTCCTTAATTAATTAAATATATAGCAAAAAGTGTGTTATGAGTTCAAGTAATTAAACATGACATTGTGAGAAAACTATACATAATCAACGTTTTATTATGCCCATAAATATAAGAGGTTTTTTTTTTTTAAGATGAATGTAATTGGGCATGAGGAACATAATAAGTGTTCTATAAGTATAATTTTATATAAGCATGTTTTTTTTCTAAAAGGAACACGTTACTTGATACATGACATTGCCAAAAGAATTGGCAAAAGAATTTATGGCTTAAAAGTTGCAAGATTTTAAAGGTTGTTGGATTGATTCATTCCATACCCCCATATGCAAGGATTAGGGGGAGATTGTATGTAACCCTTGCATATAAATAATAAAATATATTGATGGTTAGTTTGATACATACAATAGCTTAAATATCAAAGATTTATTTAATAGAAGTGGCCACATGTTCATTAAATATTTTGAAATTATACCATCCTGAAGATGGATATAAACAAATGGCATTTATCATATAATAGTTGTAAATGCTCTAATTTAAAATTGATGTCCTAAGAGTACAACATCAATTGTTGATGAACTTATAGCATGCCTGAAGCGTGATAAATCAATAGGTTCTAAAGATAATTAAGTATCTTTGAAAAGGAAAGGAGTCACTATTGACAATGACAAATTTGAGGAAGTGATAAATATCATTATATTTCTAGAAGAAATCACTTTTAGTAAAGTTCATATGTTACATGATTATATAAAAGACTCTAGAAGAGTATGAAATATCCAACAAGATTAACATGTATCAAGTTTATAGTTTAAACTCTAGTAGAGTATGAGTAATTATTGGATAAAATATTAATTGATTGTCTTGCCAATTGTATAAAGAAACACATGTTGGTGTTCTAAAATCACATGACATTTATGGCCATGCATATAGTAAGTTTAATAAAGTGATCACTAGTGTTGAAAACTGACCAGAATTCAAATTTAGAGAAGTGATTGGATGTGATAATTAAATTAGGTCATCCGGCTTTAATAATAATTACCCATAATGGAAACCTCAAGTTTCATTTGATAATGTGCTGACGTTTTCTCAATGTTAAATATATAAAATGAATTGAATGGCAAGACGTAACATTGAGATTGGGTTCTATTTGGATTGTGAGTTATAATAATTTGTATTGATGAAAATTTCAAGATTTAATATGTTTTGATTTTCTTATATAAAGGAGTAATGGCTGACCAGAAGTTCACCAAAATAACTTATATATTATTGTCAACTATCAAGTGATTAGAAGCTTACCAAATATACTATTTAAGTTTTTAAAGATCCAGAAGATCATCACCAACTAGAATTACGAGCAAGTGATTTATGCTTGTATAACAATTCTTTTGATTGGGGCTATTATATGTCAGCACATATGAAATAGGAAAAGAAAGAAAAACGTACAACTGCACAACATATGTCTCCCCATTGACATTGATCTCCAAAAGAGAAAATATTATTGAAAATTTAATAATAAATACACATGAAATATAAAGTTAATGAATAAATAATTCTTCATTGAAATTGTTCGATCTCCAGAAGAGATAAATTTTGATTGTGATCCTCCTAATGAAGTGAATTTTATTAATGCAAATTTGTCTACTAAGTTGGTATAGAATTAGACGCCCCTATAAAAGAGATATATTACCAACTTAGGGGGAGAAGAAATAGCAAAAGTTGGGAAAATCGAAATAAATAAATAAATAAAGAATATATATTATCCCTATAATGGTAGTTTGAAAAGTTATATATATGCCAACTTTTGTATATATATTATCAAGATATGTTGCACATTTATGATTTGATTTGTATTCAGTTATGACTCATGTTGCATAGCGTTGAAGATACATTTTGGTCATATTAATTATGTGTATACATTGAGATAAAATCTAGCTTGCCAATTGTACTTGAATCACTACACCTGAAGTGTAGGTTGTATATGATCGGTTCCAAAATAAAGATATGTTTAAATTAATAGATATGATATTTGGAAAGATAGTGCAGTTGACACTAATAGTATAATAGTATATAAATACCATAGTGTATGAAATACCCTAAAAGTGGTATAGATATCTGGATTATTATAATAGATGGCCTATGATGTAAGAAAAAATTATGATGGTACCAATAAGAAATGTATTCAGATATCATAGTAAAATAGCATGCGGAATGTAAGTTAAAGGAATGTTATGATACCGGTACATAATGGAACCGATGAATAATATGCATATGCATAATGGAATGGACTAATAAGTAAGGGATCTGAAATATATGTACATTTTGATGTCGACATAATGATAATGATCATAAGTTTATCATGGACCCGAAGTCCAATGAAATATGGATTTTTAAATCCACACTGTACAGTGTCTTGCATCATTTTGAGTTTTATATTCATGCGCATGTGAGTCATAGGTTAATGGTTTATTGCATATGTAGGAAATTAGATGCATTACTCATTGTATAATTTGTTTAATATGTTATCATGTTTTATATATCTCATATTGCATGGATTAATTTCTTACAATGTGGTGCATGTGAATGTTCATTCAAAGTATAGTAAGACATATTTACAACTTTGATGAAAAATTAAAAAGAGATATTTATATTCCAATGGGCTTATAATTGTAATGGAATTATTGATGACACTTATTTAATTGCATGTTATGAATCATGTAAAAGAGTTCATGAAGAACTTATATACGACGTATTTAAATATCCAGCCCTACAAAGTTTATCTACTAAATAATGCAATTACTATCAAATTCTTGAAAAGTATATGTGACCAAATCATTGACATCTCAACCTGAAGTTTGAGCATATAAGTGTTAGTAATGAGAATTACTATTTGTATATGAAAGAGAACTATCGTGTTAATTATAAATATTCTAAAGAATCAACAAGATACTTATGCGTGAGACTGTTTTATCATGGTCCAGAAGAACCATGATCAATGTATATAATTACATGTGCTATATTATTATTTCATACAATATTGAAAAATCAACATTAATAATATCATGGGTTGCCATATTATTATCAAGGAATGTTTAATCAAAATATAAATATGATCATCAATTTCGATTATTCACGACCTCCAGAAGAAGGCATAAGTATAATAGTTAAGGCAACTTTGAACAAAGATTTTGAATGAAATGTGGACAAACACATGTATTATTGTTATAGGTTTGGTGATATGAAGACTCACTTGTTTGAGTAAAAATTTGAAGATTTGGAAGACTCGAAATTAAAATCAAGGGATGATACTATTCTACGTCATGTGTGAAGACACTCAACTATATTGGATTCATTGCATTAGAAGACCTCAAGCTATGTATTCATCAGGGGAAGAAACTACGCGCTGCATTCTTTTTCCCTTAACCATGGTTTTTGTCCCATATTGGGTTTTCCTGGTAAGGTTTTTAACGAGGCAGCATTTCGAGCGTATCACGAAGAATGTTGTACTCTTTTTCCTTCATTAGGTTTTTATCTCACTGGGTTTTTCCTAATAAGGTTTTAACGAGGCACAATCTTCGATAATGAACATCCAAAGGGGAGTGTTACGAAAATATTGTGTGGATATCTATTATCCTCTTTGTATGTTTCCAGAATATTCTAGATCTAGGGTTTATTTTTATCTAAGCAAACCCTACTTATAATATTCTATGTATATATATACCCCTATCATATGAAATAATATGAACAGATTAATTCTCTCTCAATCTCTCATCTTTCCCCCTTTATTTTACAACAGAAGTATGATATATTGCGTTTTCAGCTACTTTTCATATGAGCACATGACCAAGGCGCTATTTAAAAATCCTTTTGTGATAACTTTTACTACATAAACAAATTCGGAATTATTTGTCAGAATATCAATTCCCAAATACTACATATAATAACATAAGATAAGTAGACAACAACTTTCAAATGTAGAAGTTGTCAATTTTTTAATCCCCTTTTCTTTTCATGTGGCAATCTTTATAACAAGTTTGTAAAATGGCCGTAGGTTGTGTCAAAGGGCCAACTTGATCAATCAAAAATCTAGTTGATGGTTGGAGACCTTGGAGTCTAAGACTCCTAACCTCCTAGGTGAGAGTCATTGTTAGGGTTTAAAGTATATAGCTGGAGCACCTCACTTATAGAGTTATAGTGCTAAATAGTCCTTTTAATTTGGGTTAGCGGACTAGATACTTTGGGTGTGAGGAGGGGGAGAGGGGGGAGGGTAAAAGAATCCCCACCCCAAAGTGTCTATAGTTGGGTATTAGGTTTTGATCCCACAATCTCGTAATCGTAATATACAAACCTTACCACAAATTACTCATACAATATAAGTTAGTTGTTATCTCTCGTTTTCTTGAACGTGCAGTGTGTATATTTTACACTCATATGTAGTCTCAATTCTCAATATATATGGATCTATAGGGTCTAGCTCTTAGATGTACGGTTTAAAAATGTTTGAAAGGGTTGAAGTTTTAATAAGTCAATGACTTTTTCCCCCTTCTTGTTTAGATGTTCGATCTAATTCGAATACCAAAATAGAGAGGATCCTATTTTCTCGACACAAGGTCAATTAAAAAAATGTATCTTTCTCTAGTGACAACTGACAAGTTACTGTGAAGCAACTATTCCCTCGATATGCATACACACATGGACATGTGCTATTTTGATCATTGAAAAGAGCCTAAAATCTAAATAAATTAACCTAGATACCGTGAAAAAAAAAAATCTTAAAGTGTGGGGAATCAAACCTGAGACCTCTCACACACCAAGTTACTATGAAAAATTCCAACAAATCAACTGGGCTATCACTAACATTATAATATATAAGATAAATATTAGCTATTTATTAGTTATTCTAGGGTGGCCATACTATACTACATATATCACCGTTTGGGCCACGGGGGGTCGGGCCTCCACCAACCCCCCGTGGCTCCGCCTCTGTACACAGTCAAATTAGAATAATGTACTCTATGTTTGAATAATGATTGTCTTAAAATAAATTAAAAAAAAATGTAAAATTTAGAGATAGAGGGAATACTTTGTATACTCTTCGTGCATTTTTTTTTTCTTTCACATGGGACGATTCATCACATTCTATGAAAATTCCTTCTTTTACACTTTTCAACTTCCTAGCTTTAGTTTTTGGAATAAAGTTTTATTTCAAATGGTTTTTCATAAAGTTTTATTCATTTGTGATTGTTGGCCTGGCCACACTTAGCCGGTTAGCCTCATATCATTATAAGATTTTATTTCCTTAAATTTATAGCTTAAAGACAAGCCAAACCCAAAATTTTATACTGTATAACACATAATAGTTGATATAACAATAATATACATTACACTATTACAGTACTCCGTAGTAGCTAAAAAATAAAATGATACCTGTCTAATAAACTAATAATGTTCTTTCCCAATTAATGACATAAACCTTTTTTAAATAGGTCAAGTTGTTTAAGCAAAACCACAAAACAATTTTTTATATTTAACAGTTATAATAATATATCTCTTTGTAGTAACGACTATTAAATATATTATTTTGTACATAAAATTGGAGAGATTCAGAATTGCAAGCTAATAATATAAATCATTTTAAGAGATGTATATATCATTTTTCTTTATTTAAAAGAGTAACTAATATAAATCGATAGGAAGTAGATCAGACAATATATGTTGATAATGATTCCTCATCTAGAAAACTAAAGTATATTATCGCAAGTTTATACATTAATTAATCTTCAAATGTTCAATGACCAAGATATGGGAAGTTTATTTTCCTAGGAAATAGATATATGTATACTTGTTTGCTTGGTAATAATGTGGGAAGTGGGACTTCCTAGGAACTTCTATTTCCCACAAAATGGAGGAATTCACTTACCCAGTCCCCCTAGGTAAATGAAACTTCCAATGGGAAATAGAAATTTCCACATCCAACCAAACAATATTAGGCAATTCCTAAAATTATAATTTAATGGGCATTGAGTTTTCATGGGAATTTCTACTTTTTACATGCAACCAAACAAGCCCTTAGCCGGTTTAGAGGTTGGTGAAACAGTCAGATCTTGTGATAAAGTTTCATCCTTTAAAGAGTGTTAAGTGTTGTTAATTTGTTATAGGAGGAGTATTAGATTTTTTTTCTCTCTTTGTAAGAAATATAAGTAGCTCACTTATTATATTGTTGCTTCCCTTTCACTTGTAGATCGAATAGTAAGGGTTGTGAAATTTTTTTGTTTCTATGACATGAATAGTTGGCTTTGAGATCGACATTGAGTTTTGTACCTTACTTTTTCTATCAATTTCTTACTACATGCAATAAAGTTAACTTCATTATAATGCACTTATTATGTCAGCTTGTTACACGTATTGAGAAACAACAATGACTATTTAAATCATTTGTATCAGCTATATGATGAAGATCAAAAAAATGTTTTGTGATTAAAATAAATGCAATATATCATGTTCAATAGGTTAATATTGTGCCATGATAAGATATTTCAGGTTGTACGTAGTATATTAGTTGTTGTAGACCTCTTAGTTTTTTGGTGTTTAAAGAGTCACAAGGGCGGGTGAGAATCGATCCCAGGATCTCCTAGAATCGGGAGGGAAGCTCTAACCACTTGAGCTATCCTTTACTCTCTTGTAGACCTTTTAGTAATTTGTATTGTATTGTTAATTTTGTTAGAAGTTGTGTTTGGTGTGAAAATTTTACAATAGTCATTTGAAATATGACTACCATAATATTTTCATTATTATATAGTTCATAGTTGATATAATTAGTTATTTTACTTTATTTTAGGTATAAAATAGTATATCAACATTTTTTTTGATTTATCAAATTTTTAGTTTCATGTATCTAATTTTTATTCTTATTATATAGTCTCTCGAAAAATATTTATAATATGTTCCATTAAAACTTTCAAAAAATTTATGTGCATTGTTGATATAATAACACTGATTGTGACAAGTTTTGTCAAGGTAAGAAAATAAACCAATCATATTGTATATCATTAAATAAATATGGTAGTAGTCAATTTTTCAAAAGCTAGACTACTGTTATCAATTATATTCTTCCTTCCTTTTATCAATACCAATAGCTCTTTTACCCTTTATAAGTCAAACTCATGCATTACACAAGATTGAAAACTAGATTATGTTTCAAAATTAGATTTTGCTAAGCATATATCTCAAGAATTGTTATATAATTTATTTCATAGTGTTGTCAAAAGTTTAATTAATTATGTTTCTCAGGGAATTATATTTAACATATTTTGTAATATTTACTATATTTATAATAAATTTTTTTTTTTGCAGTTAAACTTGATACATTCTACCATTACTATCAAATAAGCTTTATATGAACTTTATTTAACTTAGATATTCAATAAATTTCCTTTACTAAAATTACTTTTCCTGAACTTACTACCTCCGTTACATATTATTTGTAACGATTAGACATTTTTCCTCTCTATTTTATGTCAATTCGTTGTATAATATGTAGCGGAGGTAACTTTATTGGATAGTGATTATTGATTAAAATAAATAAATAAATAAAATAAAATTCAATGATAACGAAATGTTGTTATTAGGATCAATCTTAATCTTAATCTCAGTTGAATAGTCAAGAAAATGATAGTACGTACTGTACTTGTGAGTAATATTAATATTAACGTTTTCATAGTACTGTAAGTACTAGGGCCTGTTCTCTTACGTTGAAGTTCAGTTCAGTTCAGTTCAGTTCAGTTCAGCTCAGTTCAGTTCAGCTCAGTTCAGTTCAGTTTAGTTTAGTTCAGTTTAGTTCAGCTCAGCTCAGTTCAGTTCAACTCCTAATTTCCTTCTCTTATAAAATATTCATTTCAGTTCAGTTCAGTTCAGTTCAGCTGAGTTCAGTCAATGAGAACAGGCCCTAAGTAGTTTGCAATTTGCAAGAACATGAACATCATCACTTTAGGCAAATTCAACATGTATGTCACTAATTAATTAATGATAAGATGGTCATTACTGTGGAAAAAAAAATATATATATACTCCAAATTTGGCTTGTTTTGGTGCTACTCTTGGTTGCTTGCAAAGTTTCCATTCATAGTGGCTTGCGTCTATTTTGAACAAAAGCAATAACTATTATTGGTAATCCAATTCCTCCATTCACAAAGCTTTTTGAATTGAATGAAAGTCAACTGTATTCAACGAAGCTAATTGAATCAAATGAAAGTCAAACACATTCAAACAAATGTGTTGTTGAATCTATATGAAACTCATATTATGTAGTGAAAAAATTTGGTAAAAATTTATACTCATAATGAATGTATATAAATAGTGTGAAAGTCTTAAAAAGTAGAAGAATTTGATGTTTGTAAGTGCTTCTTTAGCGATCCAAATTAACTAAAGTAGTAGATTCTTAGACAACATAATATTGTACATGTGTATTATGGCATTATTTGATTGGCAAAAGCATAAAAGTCGTACTTCTTAGGTTTCTCTAGACGTGTAAATAAAATTAATTTTTTTTTTTAAAAAAAAAAAAATCATGTTCAACTAAACGAGTAAGCGAAACTTCTCAGTTTCTAAAAGATTTTTTTTTTTTTTTTTTTTTTTTTTTTTTTTTTTTTTTTTTTTTTTTTTTTTGAGAAATCTATATAGAAGATGTATATAACGGAGCATAAACTTGTACTGACTTCAAAATTTTATATCGTATGCTCAATCCCAAATGATATGAACTACTAGTGTTATTTTTCTTTCGATAATTTGCCAATTACTACCGCAAGTTAATACCACTTTGTAAATTACTACCGCAAATTTAAAAAGTTGTGAATTACTACCGCAAAAATTTTTAAGTTGTTGCGATTACTACCAAACCCCCATTAAACCCAACTATGACGTCATTATATCACTTTAACCCGTGTTTGACCATGGTTAAGGGCTTTAACCAGCCCCCCTCAAAAAAGAAAATGGATAAGGGATATAATGACGTCATGGTTAAGGGCGTTAACCATGAGTTAAAGTGATATAATGACGTCATAGTTGGGTTTAATGGAGGTTTGGTAGTAATCGCAGCATCTTAAAATTTTTTGCGGTAGTAATTTACAAAGTAGTATTAACTTGCGGTAGTAATTGGCAAATTTTCCTTTTTCTTTATAGCTTATCTATAAATCCAAATTAAGGATGAAAATATTTTGTTATGGATGTTTGTATGTATAACCATAAATATGTGTAGGCAACTAAATGTAACACATTTCTTAGAGCCGACACTATGTTAGTTGAGACGATTAATACAAGAGGGGGGGTGAATTGTATTGAGTTCCTAATGACTACTTTTTGCGGATAAATAAACAATGCGAATAGGAACTTAAGCAAACACACAAATTTTACGAGGAAACCTTCCAGGGGCCAACTGGAAGTAAAACCTCGACCCTACCTTAGGGATTTCAAATACAAAACACTTCACTATAATAGGGCAAACACCAAGTTACAACCTATTAGACACGGACCTTTATTTCACAAGTTCCTCACTGGATTTGCTACTTGATAGGACCCTATCTTACCCAATCTAAGCACCACACTTAGATTCACTCGTACCACCAAAGTACTACTCGTACTACCAAAGTACAAAACACTCGTACCACCCCAGTACAAAACTCTCAGCCTCACCAAGAAGCTTACACAAAATTGTATATAACACAAACTATAAAATCACCCAAATAACCCAACCAATACAAATATAAGACGCCTATTATGATAGGTAAGCAATGCACGAAATCCGAAACTAATATGACAAGTTGAAAGCTTGGTAAACTTACTCGTTTAAAGCACTGTGATTTCTCCACGCATAAACTCACAAAAACACTAGTAGAAAAATAGCAATAGGCAGCCCCCATATGGCACCGGTTCAGGCCAAACCGGTGACCAAAACCGGTCTAGAAATGGGCTGGATTTTAGAACATGAGAAAAGGCACCGATTTGGCCTAAACCGGTGCCAAAAATAAAAAAGACACCGGTTTGAACCGGTGCCAATTGAACCGGTGCCCTTGTTAGATTTAAAAAAAAAGAACCGGTCAAGCTTTATTCCTTAGCTTCCTTTATATTCCTAACCCTAAATGAGAACTCAGCTTCCTTAGCTGCCTCTCTCTTCTCTCTCCCCCTTCTCTCTCCTCTCTTCTCTATCATTTTTCCTTCTCGATCTCTCCAACCACAACGAAACGATCTCTTCTCTATTGTCCTCCTTCTCTGTCCGATCTTGCTCTCCTCTTCTTTCCCCCCTCTTCTCCGACCTTTCTTCTCCCTTCTATCTTTTTCCCACCACCGCTACTAACCACCGCCGCCACCTACATGTTTCTGGGTTTATTATTCGAGGTAAGGGTTTACAAACCACCGCCGCCACCTGCATGTTTCTGGGTTTAATATTCGAGGTAAGGGTTTCTGGGTTTGATTATTTTTGGTAAATGCCTTGATTTTTTTTGGTTTGATTGTTGTAATATTGTTCGAAATTGATGGGTTGAATTGATTTTTGAATTTTTTGGGATGATTTTAAATTTTTTTTTGCATTTAATTGATTTTTGAAATTGATTTTTCTGGGTTCTGAGTTTAATTGATTTCGAAAATTTTGGGAATAATTTTAATTGATTTTTCTGGGTTCTGAGTTTAATTGATTTCGAAAATTTTGCATTTAATTGATTTTTCTGGGTTCTAAGTTTAATTGATTTCAAAAAATTTGCGAATAATTGATTTCGAAATTTTTGGGGTTAATTGATCTTCGAAAATCTTGGGGTTTAATTGCTTTTCGAAATTTTGGGGTTAATTGATCTTCGAAAATTTTGGGATCTAAAACACATTCAAATAATTTGTGGTTAATTGTGTTTCGATTTTTTTGGGTTTTTTTGGTTATTTATTTATTAAATTATTTTGATTTTTGAGTTCGTACATGATGCATGAGTTTTCTGGGTTTTTTTTTTGCATTTTTTTTGTGAGTTTTATTGATTTCTGGGTTTTAATTGATGCAGGTGTTAATTGATGAACAAGGATTCAAGACTTTGATTTTGGAATATTGTTTTTGATGTTGTAATTTTTATTTGTATTTTTCAATATCAATTTAACGTTGAATTTTATTGTATGATTATAATTCATTGTATTTTTTTTTTTTTGTATTGTACAATAACAGTTTAATATATTGATATATTTCATTGTCTTTTGCGCTTGTTCTAATTTATATTTTGATGTTCTAATTTATATTTTGATGTTCTAATTTATTTTAGTTGATTTAATTTTTAGGTGAAAAAAGGCAAAAAAAAAATAATAATAATAATTTTGGGCAGTTTTGGCACCGGTTAACCGGTGCCAAAACCAATGAAATAAATATTTTGGTTCATTTTTGGCATCGGTTAACCGGTGCCTAATTGGATATATGGCACCGGTTTTGAACCGGTGCTAAAAAGGGGGTATTTGGCACCCCCCACATAGGCAGCGGTTCAAACCGGTGCCTTAGACCGGGTTTGAACCGCTGCCAAAGCACTTTTTTAACCTAGTGAAACCTAAATCATTTTTGCTCTCTACTATTTATACAAGTAACACTTGTATAGAAAGTAGGTTTTCTAAAAAGATAAATATGTTAACTTGACTTATCTTTATTAAACACGGTTTTAGTAAATCAAGTGGAATAAAATCTTTTCCGGAAATAAGTATAAAAGATATTTATTAAGAAAACTTATCTTTCTTCATAAACCGACTTTAGAGAAAAATAATCTTTTTGTTAGAAAATCTTTTCCTAAAATCTATCTTTTATTATTTTCCATATTTATTTTATTTACCAAGCAAACTTATCACGTTTCTAATAAATCTCGTGCACTAACCTACTTACCATATTAACAATAATTACTAAGAATAAATTTTAACATAAATTTTAACAATTATTGCTGCGCCGCACTCTGACCAGATGAATTACTTGGGCTCCAAGCATATCAAGTTCCACCAAAGAACTTAACTGTCTTCAAGTTCCTGTTAGGGAACTTAGTTCTTGTTAGAGAACTCTTCCTCTGATTAGCTTAACTTCTTCAATAAAGATCTTCTTCATGTCTTCTTAGATTCAAATGGTTCTTCAATCACCAAGATTATTCTGCACCTTGACTAATCACACACTAGAGAATCTTTATTAGATGAGTTTGCTTTTAGTTTAAGTTCCTCATCATCAAAACCTTTATGCTTCAACACACTACCTTACAATTGAGGTTGGTAGACTTAATTTTGACTCATATGATTGAGATCTAAGAGTTGAGAGGTTTAGCAATTATATTGTCGACAAACTATACCTATTTAGTATAGCTTCAAGCCCCACGTGTTAGGCTGCTCATCGTAATAGTTCTCAACCAAGTAAGTGTCTAAGTGAGCCGTATCAAATCAATAATCTCTTGAGGTTAACCCTATCAAATTCAAGCCGGGTTTGCTGAAATATGTAGAGATTATAATTATATTATTTACAAGGTAAGAATACAAGTTATGACTTTGAACCGGCACTTCTCATGGGCTAAGCCATTCTAGGCTTTCTAGCCCCGTAAGAATGCTTGAGCTAGAGTAGAGGGGGAGAGGTAAGGGAATCCCCTACAACCAAGTCTCAAGTAAATGTAGTTTGTGAGGCTCAAAGTCATGACATCAAAGTCACAACTTATATCAACTCCACCAAGCTAACTTGGTTACATCATTTAAGTACAGAATGTTGATACGAATATTTAACAAAATATTTTCTAATCCATTATTCCCTAAATTTCTCTCTTATACTTCTGCCGTTTTTTAGTACTTGCAACACTTCCCTAAAATGAAAATGTCACAATACTTGCAACACATCTTAAATGGAAAGTTATTTGGAGAAAAATTATAATATTTCCCTTATTTAAAGCACATGACCCACTATATTACACTCCTAACAACCACTCACCCTATTTTAAAGTGTATTATATCATGTGAACCCCGCATTTCTTAAATACCGTAAAAAAGTGTGTGTTGCAACTAGGAAATTTTGACAGTTACTACCTACTATTGTTTCCATTTTAGCAATTACTATCTACTTTTTTTTTTTTTTTTGAAAATTACCACCAACTTTTTTCTTAAACACTAAAAGTTCCCACTTTATTGGCTCTCAACCACCTTATGATGTCATGTGGGCCACACATAATATCTTCTCTCCCTTTTCCCTCCCATTTCTTATTTCTCACTTGATATTTCACTCCCCTAGTTCAATTTTCCGCTAAAAGAAATCGAAAACATTGCAATTCACTTCTCCGGACCAATATTAAGGAACAAGAATTGTTGTTGCCGCAACATGACAACGATTCCATGAAGAAAGGTATGTTGTTCATCTTAATTCAGGGGGTTTCAATTGATGCTAGGGTTTATAATTTTCATTTTGGGGATTAAATTACAGTAGTTCAAATTAGGGTTTTGCAATTCAAATTAGGGGTCAGGGTGTTCAATTGGTGAATTAATTAACAACAATATGTTCAAAAACCCTAATTTACAACTAATTCGTGAATATAATACCACATTACACAAATTTGCATGCAATTACAGTGTTACGTTTTCTAGGGTCTCACAATGTCATTGTATAAACTCAAATTACCTTGCTTTTTTACTCCGTTTTGCTAATCCAACAAACAAAGTCCTCCTTGCCTTGGTCCCCCCTTCAACGATGTCGTTTTTCACCCAATTGTACTTTCCTACTGCCTGGAATAGGGTACAAATTGGGGAACTTTTACAACTTTTTTGACCATGAATTAGGAGCGAGAAAGAATGTAATACCTTCATGATTGCTTTAAAGGAGTTTATTATACTACTCATACCAACAAGGTGCATCTTCCTTTTAGAGAGCTCATTTGCTAAGATACTCCATAGTTAAGCGTGTTTGGCAAGGTGACAATAGGCCCCTCCCTAATATATATATATATATATATATATATATATATATATATATATATATATATATATATATATATATATATATATATATATATATATATATATATATATATATATTGCTATTTCATTAAATAATGCGTAATTTATTTTTTTTTTTTTATTTTTTTTTTTTTTTTTTTTTTTTTGTAAACAAACTATTGAACTAATCGATCTTTATTCGTAGTTATTTAAAATTTTGGTAAAATCATGCGTTGCATGAGACTTATACTAGTATTTTTATTACAAGCTAAGTTATAGCTACAATCTTATGGGTTTAAGCTTAAAAGCTAAGTTATAGCTACAATCTTATGGGTTTGAGCTTAAATTGACCATTTAATTACATATGGTGAGGACTAGGAGGAACATTTGGATTGAAAGCTTGTTATAGTGGCGGCAACGTGCGGCGAGGTAACATTTCTTCGTCTCGGGGTTCAAGATTTGAATAGTAGATTAGTAGAGATAGGTAAACGAAATGGGTTAATGTTTTTTTTTTACGGGACGTACGTAATGGGTTAATGTTACAATTATACGAAGTATATGATTATATATGAATGGAAGGTTCATAACAAAGTAACATTAAGAAGAATATTCATTCACTAATGTCATACAAAAATAGAAAAAAGAAAAAAGAAAAAAAAAGAAAAAAAAGAAAGCAGAATATTCATTGCTAGTCCGTCCCATTTCTAGCTAAAAAGGGGTCACTATTGATTTGTGTGAAAAGAAGAAGAAATTGTCCATGATTGTAGGGTTGCAAAAAGAGACAATAAGGTATTTTGATTGTAGCAATGAGTGGATTGAAATGAAGGGGTTAAAGTAAAGGTGCCAAGAAATGTGAAATGCAACAAAAGGAAGGCTTGTCTTGATAGGAAATGGGTCTTGTTTAGAGATGTCAATCCAGGTGTTCAAATTGGGTTCGGTAAAGACGTATTGGGTATACCAATTGGGTCATGCTTAATTATTGTGTCCGCACGAGTCAAAATTTGAATCGGATATTTTTTGAATCAATTTTGGATCCGGTTGAATGTACGTGATTTTAACACCTCTAGTCTTAATTATATATAAAACTACAGCGTATGTAGCTAATGAAAATAATGTACGGTTTTTTTTTACAAATCTTCGTTAGAGAATCTGGTCACACATAAATTCAACAACATTTCAAGAAAAAATCAATTTCAACAAAATTTCAACCAAAAATCAGTTAGTACGAGTAATTGGCTAGTATTCCATTAGTTATTTATGTTTATTATACTATTTCAATAATATGGGATGTATTGTCCTAATTCATATTTGTATATGCAAGTGTTTTTAAATCTTAACGAATCTAATCCACATATATGATACTTTACAAAATATTTTCTAAAGCATATTATCATCTAAAAATTCTAATGTGGTCATTCGTCAACTATGACCATCACTATTCTTAAATTTTATTGGCTAATCTTATCTCTCCTAAAATAGTTGGTCAAACCCTTTTTTAATTTTTCCTTTTTAAAATTCATTTCTATTTCTGAAAATTAATTTTTCTTTTTTGGAAATTCTATTTTATATTTTCGTAATTATTTTACAAAAATCAAATTTTATTAAATCCCAAAATTAAATTAAATTAAAAAATCAAAAATCAAAAAATATGTTCTTCATTGTTCTTCGTGTTCTTCATTGTTCTTCGTGTTCTTCATTATTATTCAATGACCTCCATCTATCGTTGAATTTAACATCTAATTAATGTTATGTGTCCTTTAGTCTCATTTGCGCAACGGTTGAAATCAAAGACATGGCCAGATTCAAACACTATACTTGAAATTTATATTTATCCGAATTTCGATAATGAACGCAATTGGGATTGATTTTTAATCCTTGAAGAATTAGTTTTTATTGTACAAAATCCTTGAATTGATGCGAAATATCCGATTTGATGCAATCGAATTCAATAGTTTTTACGTTTTTCAAGAATCTGGGGTTTGACATGAAATTCTAAGAAGAAACCGATAACATTTTTTTCCAGAAACCTGTTTGATCCAAAAAATACGCTTATGTTAATCTAAATTTTGTTTGTGTATACTTAAGTAACACAAATACATATTGGTCATTACCTGTATGAAACATCTCTATAATTTATTTGGTTACGATCATACGTGACAATGGACATTACCTAATACTGTTGTTTAATTTATTAATATGTTGTTATAATATTAATTGATAGTGAATATGACTTTGGTCTTCACTAGACAATCTAAGCTTTTTTTTTTTTTTTTTTTTTTTTTTTTTTTTTTTTTGTGTACCTGTAATCAAAACAAACAACACATTGGACATTACCTATATGAAACATATATGTAATATATTGGATACGACCATACATAACATTAGACATTACCAGAAACTGCTTTTAAATTCATATATATTTTGTTATATTATTATTTGATAGTGAATATGAATTTGGACTTCAGTAGACGAATCACATTTTGTATGTTAACAAGCTAAGGTTTGATGTAAATGGTAACTTATATATCTACTTTAGCGGCTTTAATTCTGTAAGCATATACTTCAACATAAGTAACTAAAACATCCACCTATCTTCAACATAAGTAATTAAAATATTAACATGTAGAAAATTCAATTCCATAGGCATAATCATTTTAGAACTATAAATAAGTATTTAGTCATTACATTTATAAATTTTCCACATTTGATTTATACATAATGCTAACTATATGTTGTTTAAGACTCAAAGCCTAAGTACTAAATTGTTATTCACATAGACCTTAGCTGTAGAAAAATAGTTTTTATACACACGGGTAATGACTCAAATTGAGTTAGGTTAAAACTTATTACATGTACATCAATAGACAATAAGTGGCGGTATCATTTTCACTTAATTTATGCGTTGAATTTTTCAAATTACTTTCAAAATTTTCAATTTGACCGCCCTTTATTTTCGGAGGTTAGTTTTTAAAATCTCAATTATATCCTTGACCAACTCTCAACCTTGTACTTAACAAAAAAAAAAAAAAAAAAAAACACACACACACACACACACACACAAAAAATATGGGGGATTCACAAAAGTCCATTTCTCGAGGTTCATCTTCTAGTTTTGGAGGGGTCATGGTGAAATGTGGATGTGGCGTTCCCTCTAAGATTCGAACTGTAAACAAGCCTAACCATAATAAGGGAAGGAAATTTCGAGGTTGTGGAAAATATCCGGTACTTTTTTCTTAACCCATTTATTTGTAATTTCATTACAATTTTAATGGATATGACATATGAGTAAATATAATAATATTTCATTAGGGTTCCAAGTAACATTTAGGGTTTATTTAATTTTTATAAATTGCAGGAGGCTGATTGTGGATTTTTCAAATGGTTGTATGATGATGTCGGTGGATGCGTCGACTGTGAGATGATGTCAAAGAGATTGGATGCAACCGAGAAAGAAGTTGAATCTCTAACTATGAAGCTCACCAAATTGAAGCTTAAAAAGTCATAGTTTCAGGAACAAATATCCGACTTGAAAAGCCAAATATGTCAATCAAACATGGAGAATAACAGATATATTGGATACACATCTATGACTTTGTTTGCACCGGTTATTTCATGGGCAATGTTTGTGGTTAATTATTAGAATATAATTGAATAAAATGCAATGCAGAATCACTTGTTTTGGATTTGTTTAATTCAAAAATATTATATCTTTTGTTTATTTTTATATATTTAAGTTACAATTTTTAAAAAATTTATCATTACATACATCAATTCAAATTCAAATTTGATAATTACAAACTTTTTTGAATTCAAAAGCATGTTTTATCATTTAATAGGAATTTTAAAAAATTCATAGTTTTTTTAGTACTTGTATTATTACTAGCCTAACATAGTTTTAGATATAATGGAATATTTTCATATCCTAACTAAGTTCACATAAAATGGGGAAATCAATTGATATGTTTCCAATTTTAACACACGTTAATTAACTTTATTTGGTAACTAACCTAGCAAATTTAAATTTTTCACAAAATTTAATAATAAATTCATGTAAAAATAGAGACCCCTTTAATACTTAGAATAATCCCCTTAACAAATTTAGAAATTAGCTACGTAGATTGTCAAAGTTCAAACAAACCATACATTATAAATACTAAATATGTGACATGCTACCATTACAGTTTCGCCACATTGGGCCAAAATACATGATAGTAAACACAAAATATTTTTCTACTAAAAATGTCTTAATATCACAGTTGATAAAACAGAAACATAAGGATTAGAGTATATAACTCCATGGCATACATAGATACATAGACGAAGCCTAAGTATCAAAGAAGGTATCCATTCCCGAATCATAACTCGGTTCAACAGAAGGCGCCCGTACTGTCTTTGATTTGCCTCCCACACCTTCATCTACATCTACATCTTCATCACCATCATCTTCATCTTCCCAACCAAAAACAAATTTAATTGTGTTAAATGTCTGTAATGAGACTGTAAACTGTATTATGTATTAACACTAAACTCAAAAGGTTATTACCCATGATTATAGAAAAGAGATTTGTTATGTAGAATTCAGCAATATAAGTACACTTCTAGATGAACTTGTTCAATTATATAAATGACAAAATAGGTGTGTCAAAACATAATTTACAGAGGACACTATGTATAAGGTCATTTAGGATAAAGTCAATTAAGGTAAAAAAAATACCAGAATAACACTAGAGATGTAATTCACATCAAAATATAACAGGTAATTTCCAGAATATTATTTGTTCATTACCCGTTTAAATTAAAAAAAAAAATTCATATCATGCATTCATCAATATAATTAATTTCCAAAAACAGGTAATCACCAATGACAAAACAGAGAACAGCCTGATCACAAACATAATAGGCATTTTAATAAAACATATAATGTTGTTACATATAGGATTGTAGATGAATTTAAAGTCATCAATTTTTGAAGTGTCCATATAAAATGAAGCATAAGACAGTAACTTGACATATAGTTGGTCATTACCCATGATTTAACAACATTTTATTGTAACATGCATTGATCATTATAGGTTATAACCCTATATGATAAAGTATAATACCAATGACAAAAGATAGAAAAACCTGAACATCACAATACATAATTGGCAACGTACAACAACATATAATGTAATTACAAATGGAAGTAGACATGAAATTAAGGTTAACAATGCCATGAATTCAACAGAAAATGAAGTATAAAGACAGAATAAATACCTGAGTTGTCATTAAGGGCATCCATTCGAGATTGTATAGTCTCTTGGACCTCAAGCATAACAGCATCAGTGAAGATTTTCGGCCTCATGCGCTTAAGCATTTCTTGCACAGTCATGCTCTCACGCATGACAACTTCAAAGGATGCCGCGTAACGGTTTCCCTTACCATCTTCACCAAAATCATCTTTTACTTCTTCATCTACACGCCGCCGCTTTCGAACAGGAGCACGTGGTACCTTTTTATTTACCCACCTTTCATTGTCGACATCATATACGTAACCCAAAGCATTATGAATTGTATTTGAGTTGAATGGTTGTTTTGGTAAATCCACCACTTCATCTGATAAATCAACCTCAAATCTCTCAAACACCTTGGTCAACCACATACCATAAGGAAGGAACAACCCTTCCTTTGTTCCCTTTTGAACGACAATCATGTAATCAATCATCATCCTTGGCATATTCATTTTCACAGAGTCGAGGACAAAGTACATGACCAACATGTCTAGGTATGTTAAGGAGGACAGTCTCCCCTTTCACATAAGAAAGGACTTGAAGAGAATCAAGTGCAATAGACGAACTTGTAGCGGCAGTTCATACACTTCTGGCTTTTTATCTCTGCCAGAATCATCTTCCATAAGGACAAGGTTGAGGCATCTCTCAACACCAAATTCCGGCTGTGTACTCCATTTTTTCCCCGGGAGCTTAGCTTGCACCCCTTGTTTGGGAATCTTCAAGATACTGCTCAAGGTAGCTTCATCCAACTTTATCTCCTTCCCCTTCACCCAAGTGTATGTTACTCCTTCTTGTTTGTTTGCATGATCGAAGTGGGTGTAGAATTGTCGAACAAGGTCGGGGTATGTGGGGTAATTTGCTGAAAGCAACTTGTCCCATCCTTGGTGTTTAAACCACTTTCTTAAAAAAGTAGCATGGGCTACGTCAAGGGAGTCAAAGTCTACATGTTTCCCTTCACATATTTTTCGTTTTGCGAATGTCTTAAAGTACAATTTACGGTACAGGGAGGACTTGAACCTTTCATCATCAGTTGATGTTTGACCTCTGTTACTACCTTTTGCAGTAGGAGAAGGTGGGGTAGTAGCGGCCGCAGCTTGACTTCTTAACCTTGATCTAGGAGATTCAGTTGGTTGAATGCCTAAGATTGTATGTTGCCCTCTTCTCCGAGGGTTCTGCCGCCTTGCTGCTTGTTTCACTCTAGCCATTCTACTGAAAAAAAAATAATAATAATTACATGTAGCATAGTGAGAAACAAAACACATTAAGTAAAAACAGAAAGGGCCAAAGATAATTAAATGACCATACTAAGCATAAACATAAGATGTATTTATTGTGAAATTTCATTTATATGTAATGACAGGTATTCACCAACATATATAAAGGTTATTGCCAACACAAACATAAGATGTATATACCCTGATATATATTCTAAAGAATAACAGGTATTCACCAACATACATCAAGGTCATTACCTACAAAAACCTAAGATGTATTTACCCTGACATTTCTTTTATATGTAATCACAGGTATTCATCAACATATATAAAGGTCATTGCCAACACAAACATAAGATGTATATATACTAAAATTTCTGTTATATAATGACAGGTATTCACAAACATACATAAAGGACATTGCCAAAACAAACATAAGTTGTATATACCCAAAGATAGAAGAAGTTCAAGTCATCACCAAGCAAAAAAAAAAAAAAAAACACAGTGTGACCGTCAAAGATAAATTGGTAGTCAGTATACACAAAGATGCAAAAATTAAGAGGTCAACAGACCAGTAATCACCATAATACCAAAAGGTCATCTCCAACATAAACATAAGATGAGTATTACCCAAAATACAAAGTTTCAAGTCAACAAACTACATTTTTGATTTTCCAAACAGGTGGAGTAAAACTATTGTCAAGTGCAAGACAGTAGAATACAACATATTAAGCCCTTTTTTCTAAATTGAGATTCAGTATGCATAAGAAATTTTTTTTAAAAAAAATGCACATTTGAACATGATACTAATCAGTTTATTTATTTTAAAAGGAATAAATTTGGACACTAAACTTTTTAATTTAAAAGGAATAAATTTGGGCACTAAACTTTTTCAATCGACATGACAAATTTCACTAAAGCAATTAAACATATGAACTACAAAAGTAATCTATAATCGGACCAAAAAAAAAACAAAAAAAAAAAAAAAAAAAGGGGAAATTTACAAGAAAAAAAAAACAAATAACAAAAAAAAAAAAGAGTTAATTCATGCACTGTAAAACTAAGGAATAGAATTCTAAACTAAAATGAAATCTTTTTTGCACAATTCATGCATAATTTCAACAGCATATTGATGGCGGCAATGGTTATAAAATTATACTAAATTACACAAAATGTGGTAATACGCATTTTTTGAAAAAAAATTGTTAACAATTTTGGTATTTGGGTATAATCATGCAGTAAATTTCTTTAATGCAATAATTAACAAAATTAAAAACTTAAATAACACTAAAAAAGAATTTACATACCTTGTGATAGAGTTTGGAGAAGGTTGAATGTGATTATGTGAATGGTGAAGATGGAGAGGTTTTAGTTGAGAAGAGTGATTTTGGAAAATTGGGGATTGTGAATGGCAGTTTATGGGAGGAATACTTTTTTACCTTTTGTTTTAAATTTTTGACGGTTTTCTTCTGATTTTTTTTTCCTTTTTTGTTTTTTTTTTCCCACAAACCGAGGTGTGTTTTTGTGGTTGGGGTAAGATGGAGTGTTTAGGTGGATGTGATAATGATGACTTTAAATTTATATTTTTACGAATTTGTGCATATAATTATATTTTTGGAAGATGTAACAAAAATCTAATTGAGGTTGTAATAATGTGACAATGCTTTCTAAAAAAAAATAAAGTGACAATGCTAAATTAAATTTCCTATACTTTGCATTATCAACTCGTAATATCATACTACAATTTGTGTCAAAAACCTTTACACTGCAATCCGATTCCAATTCTCTGATTTGGGGAATTGTTAATAATAATATTGGTAAATACATAAAGACCACACAATAATAAATTTGGGAATTTAAATTAGGTTTTACCTTTTTTTTTTTTAGTTTTTTTTTTGGTATGCAGATACTTGACTACGCCAGTAACCTTAATACTCATAGTATATACAAAGTATGGGTTACATGAACTACAAAGCATTCCATAATTAGTTAAGGAGACATATGTACGCATATAAGTGGACATGTCATTGTTTTTTGTTGCTTGTAATCATGTCACGTATTGCAATTGTACATATATCTTTTTTCCTTGTCTAAACTAATGCAATCAATTATGAAAATTTGTGATCAAACTTAAAAAGTTGTTATAATTTGTAAAGTGAACTTTTTTTTACTATAAGTAATCAATCACCAGATTTACCAATTTGAGGAAATATCTTATACTTGCCATTATGTAATATCTTGTACAGAATATCTGACATAATTATTCTACACTTTCAATGTTTAATATAGCAAAAAAACACTGTCAATAACTCTAATATATTAAATTACCATTTTTGTCAATGAACTATTTAATTTTTATTTATTATATGTAGAATAATAACCATTATTCACTACTACGTACAATTTATTGAATAGTTGCTATGAAACACGGTTTAATTTTTTTTTTTTAAAATAAAAAATTATAAAACGTTAATATTTATAAATAAAATAGTTAAAAAGATTACGGTTTTTCAAAAAACTACCTACAGTTTTTTATTGTATTTTATTTTATATATTTTTTTTAGGGCAGTTATTTTCTTTTTAAAAAAAAAACGGTTACAATAAAAACTGTAAACAGTTACACTACAATACCACCACTTCAGAAAATATTTTAAAAAATTATTTTTAGAAAATAAAACGGTTACAATAAACTTATATATAAAGAGATTAAATTGTGCAACAACCTTCTTAATTTTTTTTTTCACATAATTCTAGTACAATTCATCATATTTGGAAATTTGAGTATAAAGAGTTTAATCAAGACATCATGGAGGACGCTCAGGAAATTGTATGTTGTAGTTAATTTCAGTATTATTGGTGTTTTTTTTTTTTTTTTATATATACTTACATTATTATTAAATAAGTTACTAAAAATAAATATATTGTTATACAAATTTGTGACATAATCTTTTATCAAGTAAAGTTGGAATTTAATGCTAATTTAAAAATATATGATTCATTTAGTAGAGCATATGTCTTAAATTGACTCAAAATCTGTATTATGTTTTTATTGATATTTTAGGTTTTCTTTTTGTGTTTTTTTTTTCTCATTTACTGTGGTTATTGTTATTAAATGAATTGCGTGAAGATGCATGAATTATTGTTTTCAAAATCTGTATTAACACACAAAGACTCTTGTAATTACTAATAAGGATTATTTTTGTTTTTATTTTTGTTGATTTTAACCTAATTTACTTAACAGGATGTTCTTAACAAACGCAAAAGGCCATCAAACGAAGAAGGATGCAACACATTACCCTTGAAAAAACAAAAGGGTAATGATGTTTCATGCCATGAGGGCTGGCTATCTAGAAGAAAGAGGATAATGGATGAACAGAACGGACCAACAAACACTACAGTTTGCAACTGTTTAAGGAATATAGCGAAAGATAAAATGAGGGACCCTAAGTGGTCCTTTCCTCAATTGCCAAAAGCATTGTACTTTCAATTGTGCACATTTCATGAAGTGCAACCCATTGATACAAAAAGGCCTTGTGTAGGCGGATTAAAGAGTGTGATGGAGTTAATTTGGTAAAAAATGACTGAAAAAAGGCTTGCTCAATTAATGCTTGTCTGTAGAGAATGGGGTAGGGCAATACCATTCTATGTCAATGATTCTGGAGTGCGTCGTAGATGGACTTGGTTTAAAGACAACCCTGAAGAACACAAGATCAATAGGCCAAAACCTGATTATGTCAAAATCATGAACTTACAACATTTACGTTACAAGTAGATGTTTTAGCCTTATTGTGACCGTCTTTTATTAAGATAATGTCTAAAAAGTAAGTGGCTTATATGAAGTTGTAATATCTTATGTATGTGCAATGTGTAATGTACTGCATTGACATTACTAAACTTAATTTTCTTATATGAAGTTGTACTATCTTATCAATATGAAATGAGTTATGCATTTTATTGATATTACTGAAATTGTTAATGCCAATAATGTGTGTGTATAATTATTACCTTTTTTGATATATTATTTACTAAAGATTTCACGATTTATTATTATTACCTTTTCAGAGAAACTATTATACGAAATATAAACAAAACTAACATCATTATCTACACTATTGAATTTCGAATTTGATTCTGCTCTACTTTAATTTTATTATGAGATATGGCAATTCTATAACATGTTATAAACAGAAATGTAATTAATATGCCCTTAAAAAAATTAAAAAAAAAAATAAAAAAAATTAACATATGCGTACTATAACTATAAATGGTCATTGTATTCATTAACCATAATGAGCGCCTATATTTACGGCCAATAGTGTATACCAAAAAAAAAAAAAAAATAACACACATGTACATAAATATACTATAAAGATTTTTATAAAATCTTTTACAAGTACCATTATTTAATTTATCGATTTTATGATTATATCTTATTACCTTTAAAAAACAATATGATATTCGAAATATATCCAGAAAATAAAATCATTATATATATTGCTGTTTTTTGAATTTGATTTACCTTTACTATTCACGTTTACTATAATTATGTGCTTAGATATGATCTTTTAATATTTTATCAAAGGTTAAGCTACAACATTTTACATATGAATTTGGGAAGAAAATCTTTAATATATAATGAGCAATAAAATCAACTTGATTTATATAACTGCTAGATTATTTACATTAACTAAATCGAAAGATAAAATCTTTAAAAAAAATAGATGATAATGTACTCCTTATTTATCGCCTAATTTAGTGATACATGACACACTTTAAGGGATAACTACTGTAATTGTAACTATTTCATTGAAAACAATGTTGACGTAAAATTTTTTATTCCGTTGTTATTTTTTGTTATTAAATTAGAATCATTATTAGATCACAACATAAAAAATGTTCAAAATAATATTAAGAAAAAAAGAAGACATAGATGACCTAAAGTAATTAGGTAATCACTTATATCTTAATATATCAGCACCAATTGAGATAAAGTGTAAAGAAATATCGTTTTATTGAATATATTAAGAACATAAACCATAAAAAAACCCTAATAGGTTTTACCGAAACTAAATAGGCTCATTATCAAATAAAAACATAACAAAATAAACGATGATTAATGTGATTAAAAATAGCTAATCCTCCAATGTGAGATCTACAAAATCAATATATTTTGTTATCTTGGGGACTTTTTCTGGACGTTTGATGAAGGAATCTACCGACCATGTATCTTCATTTAACACAATATCATATAGCGTTTCAGCCACCTCAAGAACACGTTTCCCATTCTCATTCAATGGCAACTTGTTGAACATGTACTGCTCTTTGTAGTAAGAGTTTAGCTCGAGTTGGAAGATATTTTTAAGAAATTTTGAAATAGTTATATCATCAATTAAAGACTTGGCTTGGGTAACACCACAAACGATGATTAGTCGTTTCATAAATATCCGAAATTCGATTAAATATTTTGCATGAATAATATCATCACCAAATATTCCAAGAAGAGGCTCATCATTAGGGTTGTCATCGTAGGGCATTCCGTTATCCATACGATACACCGAACTTCATCGGCAACAAGCATTTAAACGGTTGGTAATTGCCCACATTCAAGCAATATGTCACTTATCTTTTTTTCCCCAATACAATATAGTAAATGAGTGATAAATAACCTAAATTCAAATAAGTCAAACTCATGATCGAAGATTGCTTCCGGACTCGGAGGCATTTCTGAAAAAAAATTAAATGATAAAAAGAAATTTTTTAGGTATTCACTAAAAGAGAAAATGGTTGAGAGGGAATAATTGTGATGCTTTAAATTGGAGATTTAACAATGTATATAAAACATAAAAATGGCGCCAAAATGAAAATTTACACTCATTTTTTGGCGCCACAATGTGTTAACCGATTTTATTCCGTATATTATGTGATTCAATATTATATTTGTTTGACTTAAAACGGAATGCATCGAATAGAAAAAAATACATAATTGGCGTGGTCAGTAAAGTAAATTGTTAATACGAAATTAAAAAAAAAATGATCACATTTAAACCTTTAATACACATTATTTTTTTCCTTTAATATAAATTTGAAAGATTAAAACAAATATGAATTGCTATATATTAATAATTAATAAAATATACCAGCTAATCCACGACACAAATAGGCGAAGATAATAGGTTATAACATAAGCGTATTTGTGTCATTACATAAGGTATAGCATACAATATTGTTTTGACTTAATAAATGTATTTCAAGTTATCAAAAGAAAAAAGTAGATTTTTGACTATATAAACAGATTGATTAGTAACAAAATGATACAAAATAAATTACGGAAAAATACTGTTTACAAAATTGTAATGTGAATTTATTCTGTATTTGTAATATCAGTTATGAAAATCGGTTATTAGTAAATCAAGGAAATTCTATTCAATTTCATATCAATCTAATATATGACTAGTTCATGTTTGGAGGGAAGTTATTGTTAACATTATGGCGCCACATTTTGGTGGGAACAATCGTGCTTTTTGGCACCATTTAAATGCTATTTATTCATACCTAAATAACCCAATTAAAGCATCATCACCTGGCAATCGAATTCTCTTTTCAATTGTTCTTCCCACGCTTTAAAATTTTCTTTTTAAACCCCTTAAATTTTCATCTTATTCAGAAATGGCTCCTAATCCTGATGCAGTATTTGAGCATTTGTTTGACATCATTCATTTTAGTTTATTCATTTCCCACTTACTGTATCATATTGGGGAAAAAAAGGTTAGGGACACATTGCATGCCTGTGGGCAAATACCTACTATTGAAATGGTTTTTGCCGATGAAGTTACAGTCTATCGTATGGACAACGGGTTGCCATACGATGACAATCCGGTTGGTGGGCCTCCTCCAGGAATACTAGGTGATGCTGTCAGCCACGCTAGAGATTTCATTCAATTTAGAATCTTTATGAAAAGACTAATAGTTACTTGTGGTATAACACAAACTGAGCATTTGATTATCGGTCAGCCATAATTTCTTAAAAACATTTTTCATCTCGAACGCAATTCCTACTATAGAGAACATTTTATGTTCGAATACATGCCATTGAATGAGAACGGAAAGCGTGTTCTTGAAGTTGCTGAAACGCTTGATGATTTGGTGTCAAATGAAGAAACATGGACACCTTTAAAGTTCACCAAGTGTTCTAAAAAGGTCCCCAAGATAACAAAATTTATTGACTTTGTTGATCTTACGTTGGAAGATTAGATGTTCTTTTATAAATTAGTTACCTTTTTAAATTATATGTGATTTTTATTTCATTAGAATTTCAATGTTCATGTAATTTTATTATTTTCAATAAATTTGGTCATGACCAAAGATTATATGTGTAATAGCTTAAATTACTGTGTCACATAGATCATCTAATTTATTATTAGTTTTTTTTTTTCATGACCAGACAATTACTACTATGTTAGTTATATGCATAACACAGGAGCATGACATTACTTATCGAAATATATATTATTTTTTCAATTTAGTAATTTCTTGTTATCCGAAAATTAAGGAGTCATTACTTATCAAAAGAAGGAGCCATGACTTATCAAGTTTGAGATTCTATAATGATATTTTCTATTTTTAAGTTAACAAAACTATGAAAGTTCCATAACATGCTATATATTAGGAGTTATGCTCGGAATAAAATAGGTAAATGTGTACTTCCATATCAAATACTCAAAATAACATGGAAAAAGAATATTTTAATACTATAAATTCGTACATATACATATATATATCAAGCAAGCATTTCTTATTCTGCGATAATTAAGGATTTAACAAGCAAGCACTTCTTAGCATTGACTGTTTGAGAAAGTTTTTGATACGTATTGGAATGTGTTTGGTTCTTATTCTGCGATAATTAAGGAGTTATCCTAAATTTAAGGTAAGTGTGATCAATCCTAATTTAGGAGTTATGGCTTTTCCAACCTTTTCTTGGAATTTTAAAATTTTAAATCTTTTGCGTGACTTTAATCTAAGAAGTTTATATTCTTAACGAAAAAAATAAAAAAAAAAACAAATTAAGAAGGTTATCACTATAATATGCGATATACTAGGAGCCATAATCAAAACAAATAATGTATCTGTGTAATTCCATATCTTGTATTCTATATATATATATATATATATATATATATATATATATATATATATATATATATATATATATATATATATATATATAATATTTGGTTTTGACCTTCTTTAGTTTATGTAATTACCAAAAATAACGTGTAACATAGTTTATTTGTTTATTTAATACCAAATACAACATAGTTGATAACAAAGGTTTATATGTGTTATTACCTAAAATAATGTGTCACATGTATCTTAATTTTTTGTTTCATGACCACACAATTACGACTATGTCAAGTATACGCAATACACTTACAATATGACTAATATTTTGTCCTTTTTTCGGTCAATTATACGCATAACACTAATATTTGACTGATATAAAGGACAAAATATTAATTTTAAATACAGCATAGTTGATAACAAAAGTGTATATGTGTTATTACCTAAAATAATGTGTCCCATGTATCATAAATTTTTGTGAAATGACCAGACAATTAATACTATGTCAATTATACGCATAACACTTACAATAAGACTAATATTTTTTCCTTTATTTTAGTCAATTACTAATGGAGAGGTCTAATCAGTATCATATGTTCAGAGTAATACAATTGAGATTCTATAATAAAAGATTTCCTAATATTAAGGTAACACAACTAGGAAGTTTCCATAACATGCGATATATTAAGAATAATGCTCCGAATAATAAGGTAATTATGTAATTCCATAGCTTTACTCCCATGACTTAACAAACTAAACAATTCATCTGAAAATAATAAACAATTCATATAAAGGGTTTGCGTAATCGGAAAAAATGGAGACGGGATGGGAAGAAGTTGTTGATATAGAGATTAATAATCAAGACCAAGCTGATTGCTTTGAATATGAGGTTTGTGACATTACAACATTTTTTCAATGTTTTGGTGATTAACAAATTCAGTTAATTTTTTTTTTAATTTATGAAATTTATGATTTATTCTTATTAAATGTTTTTTTGACATTGCTCATATGACAAGCTTAAAAATCAAGAGGAAACTGTGGATCATGGAGAGGTACTTACTTGGTTAATTTATTGGTATCACACGTAATTTAATGAAACATTACATGTAAACTAACGTTTCCAAATAATTCATTTCATACAGGACATTGACAACGGAGATGAAAGTGATGTTGACACGGACACCGACACTGATGAGATTCCTGAAAGTTTCCTTGACCTTGACGTATGGGAAAAACTTGGAAGGAAGCTAGAAGACTTTACTTTAGCAGAAATGAAACAACTGTCCTTTAGAAGCCCCCGCACGTGCATTCAATTCTACAGGATGTACGCTAAGGTCAAAGGGTTTGGAATCCGTCGCAAACATACAACAACAAGCAAAATTGACGGGCATCCAACTTCCCAAAAGCTTTGGTGTAATAGGGAAGGGTTTCGAGAAGCAAAACATTTGAATAGACCGGATATGAAGCGTAAGGAAAAGGCAGTAACACGTTGCGGTTGCAATGCATCAATCAGTTTCAAATGGGATCACAGATCCGATTCATGGTACGTGAAAGATTTTGTACCTGAGCACAATGGGCATGCCCTGATTCCTATGAATCAGATGTATTTCGAAAGGTCAGTTTTTAAAATATGATAAACCCTAAAAAAATTGTTATTACATGTATCATATTTTAAATTATTTATGATTTATTGTGTATTTAAATTTATGACTGGAGCCATAGAGAAGTCACCGAAGGTGATAAGTTTCGTACTAAAGCTTTAATGAACTCTGGAGTGAAACCATCCATCACAATGAGGAATTTGGCACAAAGTGCTGGGGGAATACGTGAAGTTGGATTCCTAAAGAAAGACTTGTACAACACCTGTGAGAAGTTCAAAAGAGAAGAAATAAAGGACGGAGATACAGAAACTGTGTTGGCTTATTTTCTTGGGAAAACAGCCTCAGACCCATCTTTTTTTCTTAGATACAGACGAGATGACCATGATGGGATAGACAAAATTTTTTGGTGTGATGGAATATGCCAAGCAGATTACAAGGCTTTCGGGAAGGTAATAGCGTTTGACACTACTTAAAAAGTCAATGCATACCAGAAACCATTCGTTGTTGTCGTTGGAGTAAATCATCATAGGAAGACCGTACCCTTAGGTGTTGCGTTGATTGCAAACGAAACAACAGACACATACATATGGGTGCTAGAACAATTGAAAGAGGCCGGTGGCAATGTTGCTCCATATACTATTATCACAGATGGGGACAAGGCCATGGATGCAGCTATTACGGAGGTTTTCCCACGTGCACATCATAGGTTATGTCTGTGGCATCTTATGCGCAACATCAAGGGCCACACAAACAAACGGTTTTGCAGTGGTTTTATGAAATGTGTAGACGGTGCTCGTACACCAGCTCAGTTTGAAGAGGCTTGGGAAGACTTAATGAAAGCATACGAAGCAGTGAGAGATAAAAAGTGGGCACAAGATCTGTACAAAGACAAGGAAAAATGGGCGGAGGCTTTTATGGTGGGACAATTTTATGCAGGTATGTATATTAAGAACTTTATGTAATAACACATATGTTTTACGATCATTACATATTATAATTTAATATCGCTTATTATGTTTAAATAGTGTTTGATCATTACATATTTCACCAAAATAACACTTTGGTTATATGTATATTTACTAATACGTTAATAAATATTAATTGTTGTATTGAATGTAATCTACAGTACGATAATTTCTCATTACATAAAGATTGTCAGATTAATATTTGCGTATGAAATCGTTAGTAAACCCAAGTGTATTTCTAAATCTTTATTTCTACAAATATGTGATTTTGTTGATTACAATATTGGTTAACACACGTTTGTTCCCAGGCATGAGAAGTACTCAAAGATGTGAGTCCATGAATAGTACATTGAAAACGGTCATAACTTCAAAAATAATGTTGTACCGTTTTGTGGAGTTGTATGACCAAGTCCTTGAGCATATACGATTTGAAGAAGATAAAGATGATTACATCTCTACACATACATTTCCTGTAATTACTGGGGTGTTACCTGAGATAAAGACACAAGCAACACGAACCTACGCAAGGAACGTGTACGAATTGTTTTTGAAGGAGCTAAATTTTGAATCAGGACACATTGTGACCAAGACTAAGGAAGAAAAAGGACATCGTGATGGGGCTTCAACCACTTTTTGGTTAAACGACTGTGTGAACAAAGATTGCAATTACGTTGTCTGTTACAACAAGAAACTACAACAAATGGTTTGTTGTTGTATGAAGTACAATTCCATTGGGTTACCATGTCGACATATGTTTGTTGTAATGAAGTTCACTGGAATGGTTGAGATACCATCTGGCTGTATTCTTCGTAGGTGGACAATCAGAGCCAAGGTTCATGTGAAGAACACATTCAAGGATCATGATTTTCAGAAGAGAAACGACCATGCATCAGCAAATGGACGGTATGCATTCCTAACAGGATTAAGTGCACAGCTTTGTAGAATGGTTTCTTCATCGTATGATCGATCAACTTGGGTGAGAGACAAGTTAGCAAAAATGCTCCTGGAAATAGAAAATGAGAAAATAAATCCCAAGGATAAGGACATCATAAAAGATCAAAAGGTTAAGAAAGGAAAAGGCAGGGGTAGACCCAAAAAAGTGAACTCAAAACTACTGGGAATGAAAATATCGACACTGGGGTTCCTGTTATTGGTCGTGATGTTCATGATATCACTCACGTGGTTCGTAATGTTGCAGCAACATCTGTAACAAACCCGTCACCTGAGCTATTGAAAAACTTCCTGCCAAGGACATACAATACTAGTGATGCAGCAAACGCGACCGATAGTTATGAAGTCAGTGCATTTGAGAAGTTTCTCACCATATTTGATTAGGACCCAAATACGGATTTTTAGATGCCATAGTTTGTTTTTATTTTAAAATAAGATTGTTGAAAGGTTTTTGATGAACAAGTTGATGAGGTTTTTATTTTTATACAGTGACAAAGGGTATTGACCTTTACAGTTATATGCGATTGCATTATTTGAGTTTTATTTTATTTGGTACTTTAAGAATCGCATTATTTATTTCCACGTTTATAGTTATACTGTTTGAATACCTTATATAGCACTTTTGGCATTGACATTTAAATTTTTTTTTCGAGGAAGATTATTATCTTACATTTAATTCTCCCTTAATTTTTGAAATACAAATATAGAAGAATCTTATTTGTGGAGTGCTTATTCATATTGAATACCAATTGGCAATAACATTAACATTTATATGTTATTACCGAATCATCTTTGTTTGGCAATTACTGATACATCTATTTATGAATGTCTATTTTTTCACTAAAAGTTTATACATATATCTGTATTGAAGTTTAAAAAGTATAGGTTGATTAAAAAAAGTACTATATGAAAAGATTTTTTTAAAAAAAATAGTATTATCTGGAGTATTTATATCTTATTACCTTAAGTGTTTCAAGAAAAAATATCTTATTACCTTAAGATCTGTATTTCATGGAATATTTACTCAATCACGCCAACCTTTTTTTCTATTTTTTAGTAATGACTGATATCTGTATTTTGGATTACCTTTTTTTTCAATGAAAGTTTTCCAATTTTATTTTTCCCAATTTATAGAAAAGTGCATGTTCAGTTTAAATTAAGTATTATATGAAAATATGTAGGCAAAGAAAATGGTATTATATGAAATTGAATACTTACTTAATATTTGATACGGAGTATAAAAATATTGAAGATTCTTTATATGTTGTGAATGTTTCCAAAAAATTAGTAAAATAACAACAAAGAAAAAAAAAAATTTGAAGTAAAAAAAAGTGAAATGACCTTTTATTCATATTCCTAAAAAAGTAACTAAATTAGAAGCAGGAAAAAAAATTTGAAGTAACCAAAGTGAAATGACCTTTTATTCATATTCATATTTACAGGAAAAAAAAAAGGAAAAAAAAAATAAAAATTTGAAGTAACCAAATACCAAAAAGTGTTCCGGATTTTTCGTGTGTGCAGTTGCCAAACATTAAAAAAATAATAAAAAAAAAATCAAACAAAATTTACAACCGTCAATTTCAAAGATTTAACTTTTTTGTGAAATGACCTTTTATTCATATTCCTAAAAAAGTCGGTTACTATTCACTCCATATTTATCTTTCTCCATTAATGTCTTTCTCTCTCTAAATTTCCCTCTAGACATACACATCAAATTAGAGGGCTAAACACGGTGAAGCAGAACGATTGTGACGGCAACGGCAACGGCAACGGCAACGGCAACGGCAACAACAACGGCAACGGCAACGGCAAGAGTAACTAAGTCACATTGTAAGTCACATTTACAAATTTTACTTTAATTTTTGTATAAAGTTTAAGTAAATTTGTGTTATGTGTATCTTTTTTTTTTGTTTATTTCGTTTATAAATATTTTTTTATATAATCTGTATAAGTTAGAATTATTTACCATGCACTTGTTTTGTTAATGTGTAGATAAAATTTAATTTCCGTCATCTTTAATTGTGTTGCAATTTGTTCGTTTTTTGGTTCACTTGGGATTTATTTTGTTCTATTTTATTTATTTATTTATTTTAAATTTGTTTTGTTTATGTTTTTTTTTTTTTTAAATTTTTTTTTATCTGAGATAATGATCAAAATTTCGAGTTAGTGATTCAGTTGGGATTGGATATGCCTTTTGTCGTCTTCGTTTTTGGTTTACAAATTATTTGAGGAAAATGTATCTTCAAATTTGAAATAATGTTACTTCACAACTATAAAGTGTACTTCAAAAGTAATATGGGTTGTATGTGCGTTTGTAGAAATTTTAATTTACATGCAATTGGTTTGTTTAGAAAAAGTGATTTTTGTAAGTGTGATATGCTAGTGAAATGTCTTTCTTCACTCTGTTTGTTTAGAAAAAATGGAATAGTTTATTTGTATGATAATTGACAATGATTTTTGTCTTCGTAACATTGGTAAAGGCAAACATGTCTACAAGGAAAAAGAAGTCAGCACCTACTACTGCATCTGCACCTACATAAAAAACATTGAGGGCATTCCCTACACGAGGTTCCTTAACAGCGACGGTATAAATTTATATGCTTTTGGTTTCATGTTGTTATTTTTCCATAATGTTCAGTAATTTAAAAGTTAAAAGTGTTAAAATTATCTGTATGTAGGGACCTTGGAACTCATTGTGTAAACTTGAAGAATTTGTGTCATTGGTGAGAGGTTTTCTAAGAGAGAAAAATGATAAAGTAGAAACTATGGGGTTTGGGTTTTTGTTACACTACAACACTAAGACAACAAGAAAGACTATGTGCAGGTGGGTTGTAGACCACTTTGATCCGTCTACAAAGACATTAGGGGTTTATGGGGAAAAAATACAGATCACAAACACCCATGTTGAGTACCTCTTGGGATTTAAGGATCATGGCTTTGATATTGACAATGTGGAGTTAGCTAATGAGAATGAAGTTGATGAACAACTTTTGAGGTTTATAGGACTGAAAGTGCAAGGCATGTCATCGGAACTAAGGAAAGTTGCGCATGACGATCCAAATTTTGAGCGTATGTTTGCTATTTTTGTCATGAATGCCCTTATATGCCCAAGCGTGGAGGAAAAGGCAAAGAAGGGATGGCTTCATCTGGTTTTCGATGTTGATGGTATACGACATTGGAATTTCGCAAAGTTTCTGCTAGATAATTTGGTTATAGCTATGACAGATTTCAAATCCAAAGACAAACTTGAACATTTGGGAGGCTGTTCCTTGTTCTTGATGGTAAGCTACTTCTTACAACTCTAAAAAATTAAATTTGTTCTGTTTTGCATCTAATGTCTACTTAGTTTACACCAATTAATAAGGTTAATGATTACAATACAATTTAGCTTAAATGTCCTGTATTTTATATGTTAGGTGCTGACAAATAATATGTCAAGTGATTACCAAAAATATATTTTCCTATAAATTACACTTTCTCTGTATAACTGTATTGACATATTATATCTTTAGGGATTACCTATTCTTGTTTGAAAAATTATATATGTACAAACTGATGTTATATCTGTTGTTACCAAATTAAATATAGTTTTAAGGTAATCTTTTTTATGATTTAGGTAATGACAGATGCTACATTGTTTTGATTACCAGTAACACATTGTTTGTAATTCTTAGTCTATCATGGAACTCCCATATGCATGTTTACCAAAGTGGATATAGATGTAATGTCCTGTATTCAACGTATTAGGTAATGACACTTGATGAATTTGTCGATTACCTGTTTTGAAATTTTACTCTATCATGTACTGTACTGTATAAAATGTTTGTTGTGTACACACTTATGTTGTAGTTGATGATTACCAAAGTGAATATAGATGTAATGTCCTGTATTCAATGTATTAGGTAATGATAGTTGATGAAGTTGTCGATAACCTGTTATGAAATTCTACTCTATCATGTACTGCACTGTATAAAATGTTTGTTGTGTACACTCTTATGTTGTAGTTGATGATTACCAAAGGGAATATAGATGTAATGTCCTGTATTCAACGTATTAGGTAATGACACTTGATGAATATGTCGATTACCTGTTTTGAAATTCTACTCTATCATGTACTCTCTGATGTTATGTATTTACATAATATGTTTGGGGATTACCTATGTACTGCATTTGAAATTAATGTCTTGTCTAAACCCCTAATCAAAGTGTGATTGTTATTTGTGTTAAAGGCAATATTTTGTGAGTTTTCCCCTAGAGATGGACTGTATAGTATTTGGAAATATGATTTACCTCGGATTAGGGACTGGAGTGATTCGAACTTGAAGAATTTGCATGATTTAATTAGCGGTTTGAAGGATGGCTACCAGACAAGTAAAGTAAATGCTAATATGTTTGTTTATAATCTGTTTGTTTGTACATTAATTTTTGTGTGCAATGCAGTTAATGGGGGTGATTGACAAGGAAAAAGCACAAATTGTTGGAAAGGCTCCACCACCGGTTGAAGAGATGATCGAGACGGGGTTTCACTTAATTCAGGATAAGATTCATAGATGGGGTTCAGCCACGAATGAAATGTGGAGGTTGTTGGGGAATTATCTAGCAGATTTGAACGCGACAAGAAGCGAAGAAACTGTTGATGAATCGAAGTTGAGAAAGAAAGGTAGGGGGAAAGAAAAAATTGAAGAGGTTGAAAGTGCAAGTGACTATGAAGATGAGCATGATACCGGTGCGGAAGGATTTGCAGATGATGATGAGAGTGAGGAAGAAAAAAATTCCAAAAAAAAAGGCAAGGGGAAGCAGACCGTGGATGAGGCAGTTGATGAAGAGAGTGAGGAAGAAGACAAAACAAAAAAAAGAGGCAAGGGGAAGAAGGCCATTGTTGATGAAGAAAGTGATGAAGACGAGGTTCAAGAGGAGGCTGAAAAAAAGAAGATAGTGTCGAAAGGAAGGAAGAAGCAAAATGTGAAGGAAGTTCAAGAAAAAGTGCCCGAAACAAGAGGGAAGGTGAGAAAGAGAACACTGTCTGAAGACAGTGTAGAGGTTAGAGTTGAGGAAGAACAAACAAAAAAAAAATCAAAGAGTGTGAAGGAGAAAAAGACTGGGAAGAATAATGACAAGGAGGTAGAAGTGGGTCTCCCTCCGGTTGTACTGATGGAAAAGGGGGGTGAAGGGGATGAAACAAAACTGCTAAGCGTTGAATATATCATTTCCCGAGTAACATCATCAATTGAAGATCCGAAAAAGGATGTTGCCATCGAGTCAGAGCCATTAACTGACAAAGCACAAGAAGATGTGTTCGAAAAGGAGATTGAGAGCCTCGAGTTTGACAAAGCACTCGAGAAAGAGGAAGAGCTGGTGGCTGCTGGAGAAGATGGTGGCGCCAATGGCAGTGCAGCTGAGAAAGGGCACGAAGAAGTTCCACCTGAAGTTGCAAATGAGCCTACTGGCCTTGAGAAGACAAGCAACAATTAAGAGGAAAAAAGTGTGGTGGAAGGTGATGCTGAGGTTGCTCATCAGTGAAGATGGTGAAGTTTGGATTTATCAATTTAGCAGCAAGGATATTACATATTATCTTTTGGCTGTTGTGTATTGTGTGGACAACTTTCTTTTCTTTTTATTTTTTTCAATTTTTTTTTAATGTCTTCTTTAGTATAAGATGGACAAGGTATGGTTTATAATTTTATGTAATTCTATATGTTATTTATGTATGTTTGAAGGTGTTAAATGCTCTAACTTCGTTTTAAAAACTTCGTTTTGCAAAACATCTTATGTTCATAATAGAAAATGCAATATCCAAAAGTGCTTATAATTGCAACTGGACATCATGTATTTACAATTTATACATCGGTCTTTGAACTTGTAATTTTTGTTTTTAGAAAGGATATACTATTGTATATTTTTGACAATGCAATGCCTAAAATTAAAGTAGGATAATTCCAATACACAAACTTTGAATTTTTTCCTTTACGTTTGTCACTGTATAGATATTTTTATTAAATATAAATTTGTTTTTAATTTAGAAAAAGTAATATATTCATAACCAAAAATGTATTATGTATTGCTTATAATTGGATCAGGACATTACCTATTAATTATATAACCTTTTTGCATAAAAGGTAAATTTGTTTTTAAGAAAAGGATATTTTATTCTGTATTTTCAATAACACAATTCCTTAAATAAAAAGTAGGTCAATTCCAACAAACTAACATTGAATTTTATATTTAAAGAAAGTTACTATAATTTAGAAGAAGAAACTATATTATGAATTGCGCATAATGGAAACAGGATATTACCTAATTACAATGTATACTTCTGTTGTGGACTTGAATTTTTATTCTTAAATATAAAGTTGGACGTATTCAATAAGCGAACATTGAATTTTTTTTCTCTACCTTTAATACTATATTGGTATTCTGTTGAATCTTAAATTGTTTTTAAATTATTAAGTCAAGTTTTATAATAGAAATAATCTTATGTATTGCCTGTCACTTAAACAGGACATAACCTATTAACAGTTTATTCCTGATGCTTTAAACTTGTATTTTTTAATTGATACTTTAATCGTATATTTTATTTAATGTAATGCCTATAATTAAAGAAAAAAAATTTCCAATGCACGAATAGTTAAAAAAGTCATTATTCATTATATAAAATAAAAATGTATTGTCAAATATTTAAACAGGACAATACTTGTTACATGCATAAAATATAATTTTATTAGATTATCAGTGCTCTAATAAAATTATTGAATAACTTGTCAAAGTAGAAGTTACAATATGAATACGAGTACAGAATTGCATAAATTAATCTAAGACTGAACAGTGTCAGCTATAGCTTGCATATTCAGACAGAAGTATGACCAATCAACCTCTCGATGTTACTTTCAATATTGTGTTCGCTAAGAAGAAGCTTTGCCAAGTACTTTAATCGTTCAACACGCATGTCAGTAGTCTGGTCAAGTACACAAAAAAAAAAAAAAAAAAAAAAAAAATCATATCAAGGGAGTTATAAAATTTGCGATAATAGTAAATGTTATATTTAACAAGTAGTAAAATTTCGTCCATACCGTGTAGGTAATGTCCTTCGTGGCCCTAATATCACCACACTCGATATATTTCAAGACATACATTCCACAATCATGACTGAATAACAAAAAGTAGTTAAATTAGCTAAAGATTAGAATAATCAAAACATTCAGGTAAATGGAAAGATGTTAGATATACCCATTTGGTTGTTTCTGATTATCTATAACTTCAAATACAATACTTTTTGAGTGTTTGAAAAATCGACCCAAGGGATTTCTCGGCATTGTAATGGCAGCAAAGTTAATCTAATCACAAATTCAGAAAGACGATCAATTTCAGAAAAGGTATCTGGTATCTTCTGTTAGTGGTAGTTACCACATTCAAAGTCAGATAGTTACCATATCCATAGCAAGATGGTTTCGTTCCACAGTCATCTTTAGCGAATAAACAATGTATACCTTTGTGATAGAGACATGATATACCAATAGGAACCAATGATTCGCAAGAGATTCTCTAACGGGTATGAATATCTGATGACCAAACACATTTGGAACAGTCAGATCATCAAAGCCATTAAAATTTTAGGTTGGACCTTAGATTGAATAACTCAAATATCCCCAACCTGTTCAACCTTGTTGAGATCCACAAGCTTTAAAAAAGCTTCATAAATTTTGGAACAGTAACTGAGAATGGATGGAGTTATGTAATGTTCGCATCGTGGATCTGACTTCAGTACTAAAGTCTACAAGCAACATACATAATCCGAAATCATATCAACAATGCAAAATAAACACCATGTACTGGAAATATCCTACATAAAGTTTAGCCATTAACTGAAATGATGCTGGCAAAATGAGCATAGTTTTGTCATTTAACCCCAATAGCATATCATACAGATAGACATTTATGAGCTGCAATTGAAAATAAATAAATGTCATGTTCCCAAAAACAAACTTAATTCAGAATTTGTAACAGTAGTATACCTGATTACTTAACCACATATCTGGATACAAACACCAAGATTCACCCACAGACAACCTGATCAATGTTTCATCTTTTGTACAATAGAATGTATCAGATTCTTTCGCTTTCTCAACCTGTATACATATTTGTTTCTCCAAAGGTGATAGCTGTGATACATAATTAAGATATAATGGTTGTTGTAAACACTCTTCCTGTAACTGAAACAAACCCCCATTATCATCACCACTATGTACTTCAATCGCAGTTCTTTGTCCCTAAGGAAGCAAAGGACTTCAAAACACACATAACTATATATATATTGCTTATAGGTAATCACCCATTAGCTTTTATCTCTTTGCCAAATAACAATATCAAACTAACAACATATCACCTCTTCAGTGCTTCTAATGTGCATTTCTTAAGCCTCCTTGATTTTGATGATTTGACCTACAGATGTTATTGTTAAACTTTGTAACTCGCACCAGAACATTGATCAAATAAGTAAGCTTTTGGTAATTTCCTTACCATTTCAGAGATAGTTTGGTTTTCATTCTCGGCCGACCGTGTTACTGCTTTTGAATGAACAAGTTGCTATAGTACATGGTTTAAAAAGGGCTATGATATTAGTAACAACTGATTGTGTAATAACATAAAAAACTATAAGTGAATACCTTTTGCAAAGTATTAATAAATAAGTTTTTAGCAAATATTCGAATTAATATTGATGAAAATTACCTTTGCACCTTTTGCTTTTGCATTACTTTTCTTCTCCATTTTTGGCTTTGATGATGATGACGGTACCTGTGACAGTAAATGGGGAGCAAAAGTTTCTACACAGTAATATTTGAAGTTTATATATGTAATAACGAACATTATATTGCAAGATAACCAATTATTTACCTTTTCCAAAATCACAGTGCTATCTATAATTTGACTCAATTGTCTTTGCATTGGCCTCCTAAGCGGCCTCTTCTCCGATTTTGATTCTGATTCAACATTATCAGTCGTTGTTATTGCTTTTGACTTTGGAGTTTTCACTTTGATGTCAAGGCTTTTCACTTTCTCTGTTTTTTTTTTGTCCTTCATTATTTCTTCATCCTCAATAAGGTCCTTGAGTGTTTCCAGACCTGGGGGAAATTGTGGCTCAGTGAAGCGGATATTTCTAATGTCGAAGGAATCAACATCGAATCCTGCAAAGTGTTTTTCTTCGACCTCAACTACTTCGCCGGTGTCATTCACATCTAGCTTCCGTTTAGTGGTGGAGACACGTGAGCTAACCATCATTTCACCATCAGGGCTTAAGAAAGGAGAATAAGAACGATTTCGATACGGAGTGTTACCGACGGCATCGCCTTCTTTGTCACCCTTACAATCAATTGATTCTGGAACCTTTGATATACTCTGTGATATAGTAGCAACTTCGTCTACGAGTTTATCCAATGTTAACTCAATTTTTGACAATTTGGAGTGAATATCTTTCTCCATTGCACTACTTTTCTACAATGAAAAAGAATAGATCATGAGTGATTTAAAGATGGGGTTTTACCATTATATATGAATTAAATTGTTTACAACATAAACCCTATATCCAATTTTGATTCATTAATAGAGGATTGCATATTTATAACAAAATTGTATAGTTTGTTCAAAAAATTACAACATAAAACCTATAGAGCTGAAATTAATATTCTAAATTACTAAATTCAAAACATAAAAACTTTTAAACACATTCATAAATGAAAAATTGTTCAAAAAATTCAAATCAATTTAGAAAATACTTACTTCTGCTTTCTTAACCATGATTTGAGTTCCAAAGGTAATTTTAATTTTGCAAGTTCTGAAACAAATTCGGTTGAATAGTGTGCCAGAATGATTCAGCGAAAAAAACCTAATGATAATGTTTAAAAAGATTCTTAAAATTTGAAAGATAATTTTTTCAAAATTCAAAAGATAATATTTTAGGAAATGATATTGATGAGATCCCCGCACATTATAGGTATTTCCTAATATTTGACTAAAATTTCTTTTGTTAAAACATATTGAGATCGTAATCTGTTAATCGAATATTTATGTAAGATTCATTTAGATAATTTGGCTAGGTTCAGCGTAAAATACGTACCATTTAAATGACATTCAATTCTATTCATTAGTAATGTCCAATGTTACGTATGGTCTTAACCCATTTATTTTAGAGATGTTTCATACAGGTAATGTCCAATATCTATTTGTGTTAGTTACGTATACACAAACAAAAATTAGATTAACATAAGCGTATTTTTTGGATCAAACAGGTTTCGAAAAAAAAATGTTATCGGTTTCTTCTTAGAATTTCATGTCGAACCCAGATTCTTGAAAAACGTAAAAACTATTGAATTCGATTGCATCAAATCGGATATTTCGCATCAATGGAAGGATTTTATACAATAAAAACTAATTATTCAATTATTTTTCACCAATACCTTTGCCGAAAAAACTCGGAATTCTAATAACTTGTAATATCGAATATGATGTTTGGATCAGGCCCTATTTTTGATGATAATCGATGCGAAAGTAACCCTGTGGTTCAAAGATTATTAAGAAGAGGTTATATTCATCCATAGGAAATGAATACGAATGAAGAACACGAAGAACAATGAAGAGCATATTTTTTGATTTTTGATTTTTTAATTAAATTTAATTTTCGGATTTAATTAAAGCTGATTTTTGAAAAATAATTTCTGAAATATAAAATAAAATTTCGAAAAAGGAAAAAGTAATTTTCAGAAAATAGAAAAGAAATAAAAATAGAAAAATAAGAAAAGGTAAGTTTGACCAACAATTTAATGAAAGAGATGTTAACCAATAAAATTCAAGCATAGCTATGGTCATTTGAAGATGACCACTGTAGAATTCCCCATTATCATCAGAACATTCCTTGAAAGAAAAATCTTACTAATAAGTCCAAGATAATTTGACAAAGTTTGATTTTATGCTACTCAAAAGTTATAGAAAATTCGTAACAATTTCGTCTTTTCACACCATCCTTTTAGAATCATGATTAAAGTAAGCGCGTATATCATTTTTGGATTCATAATAACTAGCAGTGGGATTATTGCCTAATCGATCGAACATATATACCGTGACTTATTGGGAGCAAGCCAAGAAGTCTTGGTCGACGTTTATAGACAAATTACTTCGACCTTAAAGATTTTTTACTTGGTTATAGACTATATTGTCATTATTAGAATGTGTCATATACACCGAGTGTACCGTACATCCAATTAACCCTTATTAGATTTTGTTTTTTATTTGATGATTAAATGAAAAACAATCATCAACATGAGAGTAAAATACTCATGGGTGTACTATCGAGTAGGGCTGAAAGTTCGGTTTGTGGTTTGGATTATAGCCAAAACCGAATCCAATCCGAATTAATTCGGATTTAGAAATCTCAATCCGAATCCAAACCGATTTAAGATTCAATCCAATCCAAACCAAACCAAATTATTTCGGTTTTTCAAATTAGAATACAATCCAAACCGAAATTTGTTCCCTTCTTTAACAAGATTCAAATCCGAAACCCGAACTTCACCCAGAAAATTCATACAATCATTTCTTGTTACAACATTCTTTGTGAGAGAGTAAGATATTAAGAAAGGAGAATTGAAAATTAGGTTTTTTTTTCAAGTTTATATATGAAAGGTGAAAGTGGTTGGATACTTTGAAAAAAAAATGGGCTTAACGTAATGGGTCGAAATTCGGTTTTCGGTTTTTTTAAACCCCAAACCAAATCCAATCCATAATCTATATTTTTAAATTTTTCTAAACCGATCCAATCTGAATTCTAAAAAAATCCAAACCAAATGACTAATTCAGTTTGATTTTCGGTTCGGTTCGGTTTTAATCCGAATTACTTACACCCCTGCACCCGAGTGTGTATAACAACCTCTGTTTAAAAAACTCAAAACTAAGGGTGTTTCTATGCCTAAATCAGGGCTAAAAAAAACACGAATGTATTCTTTTCGTTTCATAATATCTTACCCATTTTAAGTTTTCACACTACTCGTATCTATTTATGTGATTGCTTTTAACTTTTTTTTTTTTTTTTTTTTTTTTTTTTTTTTTTTGCTAATAAACAAATTAACCGACAAAGGTTATCATGACAATATTGTTAAATTCTAAGTCATAATTTTTTTTTTATTGTTAATGGATTATTATAAAGATTCTCCTTTTTTTTTTTTTTTTTTTTTTTTTTTTGTATTACAAAAAACTACTAGCTCCATTTCATATTAAACTTAGACATTTTTTTATGACTAAATAATTCCCCAATATTGCATTTAGTGTAAAACAAAGGTAATATTATATAATTACTTCTTATAGATTTGCAAATTAAAAATCAAGATGAATCTGTCAAGATCCCATATCATACTTACTTCCTTTGTTCTTTTTTACTCGACTTGTTTCTTTTATCACGCTTGTCAATGCAAAATTTTAGCGATCAATAATTTTAGTTCTCCAAAATTAAAAATTATAAAAGTTGTATATTATAATAATACTTACTGTGAAAATTTCAAAAAGATACCACATGAATATATTTTTCCTTGTATATCATTCATAAAAGACGGTCAAAAGAGGGGTGATGAATAGTGTAAAAGTCAAAGCGGGTCAAGTAAAAAAGAACAGAGGAAGTATGATTTAAGGTATACATTATTTATCCTTAAAGTATTAAACAAATTTTGCAATGGAACCTTTCAAGATAGAAATAACGCAGAGAGTTTTAAAAATCAAAGTTACATCTTAATAAATTACTTAGTAAGTTACATCTTAAATGATGAGAAATCATACGCCTTAGTTCCTAATGGCGGAGGATACCTCATGAAAATCTCCCTTGGTACCCCAAAAGTCGAATTTTTAGCTGTGGCAGACACGGGTAGTGACCTTTATTTGGGTCCAATGTCAGCCTTGTAACACTTGTTTCCAACAAAAATCTCCACTCTTCGACCCATCTAAATCTTTGACCTACCATGAAATCCCTTGCAATTCTCCGGATTGCACCCATCCAGACCTTAAATCCGGTTGTGCTTCAAATAATTATAACAATAACAATAACAACGAGTCATTATCATCATCATCGTCCTGTTTATATGAGTGTATTTACGGTGATAATACTCAAACTACGGGCGTCTTAGCCACTGAAACAATTACCTTACCCTCTCCTGATGCTACCTCGCCGAGTCTTTCGACCACATCAATTTTCGGGTGTGGGACGGAGCAACAAGGCTCTCTTGGCACCCAAGGAGAGGGGATCGTTGGACTAGGGACAGGCCCGTCTTCCTTGATCTCGCAACTCGGTTCAAAAATCAACTACAAGTTCTCCTACTGCTTAGCTCCTTTAACTTCCGACGTCTCAAGCAAGCTTACCTTTGGAGCCGATGTAACCGGATCTGAAGTAGTGTCAACACCCTTCGAAATAGGAGAACGCCCCACATTCTACCACCTTACCCTCGACAGCATTACAATGCTTCCAAGTAACATCTACAACGATTTAAGGGCTGCTTTGGTGAATGTCATTGGACTTAACACGGTTCCGAGCCCTCCAGAGTCCTCAGGGCAATTTAGCCCTCCAGACGTTGCATTCAAATTTCAAGGGGCCGAAGTCGTGTTAAAGACAATCAACACATTTCGGCAAATTGAGGACAATGTGAGTTGTTTGGCAATGTTGGCTACGGATAGTACTCCGATATTTGGGAACATTGCTCAGGTTAATTTCGAGGTCGGGTACGATTTACAAGCTAAGCAAGTTTCTTTTGCTCCAGCAGATTGTACTAATTAAGTACTTGTAATAACTAGCTTAATTGATCGTTTTTTCGAGGTTTGTTTGTATGGGCATAACCGCATAAGTATGTTTCGATTTTCACCATCAAAAATCTATAAACTCCATATATGTCTGAAAGTACATTTGTCTTAGATATGGAGTACTTTTTAGGAAAGTTATTGTACCATTTGGAAATTAAATAAAGTTCCTGTGTATTTTCTAACTTACATTTGAAAGTTATTGTACGTGTTGTCGTGATAATTATGTAGGGGTGTAAACAAATCGAGATTCAATATAAAAAATCGAATTTGAGGTCGATTAAGGGGCTGTTCACATTTACTTAATTTCAGTTCAGCTCTTAATTTTTTTCTCTCATAAAATATTTATTTCAGTTTAGTTCAGTTAATTCAATTCAGCTCCAATAAGTTCAGTTTAGTTCATTTCAGGTCAACTCAGTTCAATAAATGTGAATAGCCCCTAAAGCTCAATTATGTTGTGTGTATATGAAAAACGCGCCGAGCTTGTACAGTTTTTGAAGCTAGTAAATGAGATTTAACATGAGTATAAATACATTCATTTATAACGTAACTTTTAATTAACTTTATGAACAACTTGTTTATAAAATATAAACTTTCTAGATCAAATTGGGTCATATATATGATGAGCTTGAGTGTGTGTAATAAAAATTATTGACTTATTTTGGGATTGGATTTCATGTGTCAAGGAATAACAAATATTTTATAAAATTGTTACTTATATACTCGTATTAAAAATGAGCAGTTTAGAAAGTAGAAACACTTACAAAACCTCCATAGCTCATGGTCAGACTCGCTTCAGTTAAATGAAATGCACGAACAAAAACTTGGGTTTTGGAAGTGATGTCAATTTTGTTAGTGTGTATTGAGCCTAAACCTAACACCCTAGAAATTCCTTTATTTTAAAATACTTGTTTTGTCCTGTATAAAATTTTAAATAGGAATATCTAAGACATTACCGCCACCGTGAAAACGGTTAAGGAAAATATCAAAGATACACAGCGGAAGACTAATTTTAAAAACCTTTCCAAAACAAACCAACTTGGAAAGCTAACCAAACAAAAGTAAAGTTAAAACCAAAATGAGCGAAGTAAAATGAAAATCAACCTACAACTTGGAACCATTAAAGATCCTTGTTAAAAACCAAACCAAATCCAAACTTGATAATAGTTCCACATATAAATATTAGCATAAATAATTAAAGCAGAAACACATTGTAACTAATATAAACTAGCATGATTCGCTCTTCACTCGTGCCCTATCATGAATATGCCTCAATACCTGAAAAGCTTATCTCTACTTGTCTCCACTACTCTCCATTAAAAATGAGTCATCATAGGGCCAAGATAAAGACATGGTCAAAACACACAAACACACACAATCAGCAAAGTTGAGTACATAAGCGTAATTAAACACACTAACATGCATTCTCCTATCATCACACACACTTACTTCATTGCACCTGTTTACAAGCACACACAACAATCAACAAGACACTCTAACTAGACACTAACTAATTCATTTAGCGTTGATTACGCATCAAACGGGTTTCCAACTATACCTCCCCCAAATAAATTTGAGGTTAACTGGCACGGGAGCTAACCGTGCCAGCGACAAAACCACACAAAGGTGGCGGAATTCCTGCGCATAATAAATAATAAAAATGAATATACAGCGTCCTGTACTCCATTGGAAGTTATGGTTAAATATAAAATCCCATAACCCCCCCCATTGTTCATACTCAAGGTATATACGTTCCAAGAGTTTTGGTGCGTAATCTCTTCCACTTTACGTTATTTACATGTTATTGGACTTGGTGATGACTCTCAAAGCATAATAATTCAATCAACAATAATTATTCAATCGACCAAACTTAACAATTTAATTCTTGAATAATTAGTGACCACGTATTATTAAATGTTGAACCATTTTTAATTCTACCTCAGTGTCAAAGACACCTTAAACGCATAATACGCCAAAAATCCTATCCCTCGGTGTTTAAAACACCTTAAGTGCACAAAGGCACCAACATATAATTTATTCCTTGTGTACATAGACACTTATATAGCTCCTTCCTCATGCTTAAAACATCAATAAAAATTATTTGAACCATAATAAAATTCCTTTTCAATATTCCAAACATAATTAAACATGTAGTTTAATTAATCATGTCTTCTAACATGCCATAAATAAAAATGTGGTTCAAACACAACATGCCAAAAATATAATTTTCCAATCCATAACCATCACAAATAATTCATGCTTCACCATTCAATCACCAACACCATTAATTCACAAATTCCATACATAAACCTTAGCATGATACTACTTGTAAATGATTGAAATCAAGCCTAGCATGATTCTACATCATCAAAATATGCTAAGTACGCGAACGTACTTCAAATAAGCCCTTAAAGTAGCTGATTACACTACAACAATTCCCGAACCAAGTCTCCTACATAAAGGGACAATAATACTATATTAATTACCCTTGTATACACAATTTCCAGCGACTTAAACTCACTTTAAATAACTTATAATAATCTGAAAATTATTAAAAAAAAAACCCCTAATTAAACTCCTTTTTAATGGATAATCACACCCTTTTATTAAAAATCACAATTATACTATTTTAAATAAAATTCCAACATTTTAAACTAATCAAAAATCCTTTAAAACTTCATCAAAATACATCTTTATACTTAAATTATCCATAGGAACATTAAATTATCTCTTACCCCTTTTAAATTCAAAGATAAAATTTAAAGTATAAAAAAAAACTTCGTTAAAAATAAAAAACTGCTCGACAATCGTATTTAGAGGCTGAATTTGGCCACGAGAGGGCAGTGCTCACTACTAATTAAAGGTAGTGAGTCTCTCTTAAAACGTTGTTTCCACTCAAAAACACTACTTTTTTTATCAAAATCGGAGGAGTTTAGAACCTGATCGGGATTAAAACGAGATTAATATTAACGAACGGAAATCTAATTATTAAAACATGAATTTGCGTGTTCATATAAAAATTTCAGCATACTTTTTAGGCTTAAACCCCTTAAATAAAATCTGAAAATTATATTAAAACCACTCAAAATATTCTCTACTTATGGGTAATCAACTCCTTTTAATTAATACACAAAAGTAGTATGTAAATAAAAATTCCAGCATTATTCTATTAACAAAAACCCATTAAAATTTCATTAAAACTCCATAAAGATACAATCTTTAAGCTTTATTACCACTTACAATCAATGGGTATATAAAACCCCCAAATCAATTGTAAGTTAGAACCCTAAAAATCAACACTTTAATAATTAAAACCCTAACTTTTAATACTTCATAAAATCTGAAAATTAAACACTTTATAATTTAAAATTTACAACCTTTAATCATCAAAACACAATTGTAGAACATACTAATCATGTTTAAACAATTTAAAATCAAAACCCCAAAGTATATATTATAGGAATAATTATTAAAACAAAATAAAAGAGGAGAGAGAAAATAAGACTAACATTTTTGTGTGGGAAAATTTTTGGGGATTCATGGGTATTTATAGAGTAGAGAGTGTAGGGTTAAATTTGGGCTTATAAGAATGTGGGCTTGAGTTATGGGATAGGGCTTAATTAAGTTATGGGTTTTGGAATGGGTTATTCCAATAAGAGTATGTAGGAATAATTTACATTGCCCAATAATTAATAAACGTTTGGCCCAAAACTTATTTTACTTTTATAAAACTTTATATTTAAAATACTTTAACCCTTTAAAATATTTAATTAAGCCCTTAACAATACATTTTATTAATACTTGAATACTTTATAAAAATACATAAAAATACGGGGTATTACAAAATCACTCATGGAGGTGGGTGCAAAAATGCAATCTGGCAATGGAAAGTTCTATTAGAGTTACAAAATTATCAAATTTTTTATTAATATTGTACTATATCATAGATTATGTGTTTAAATTAGTCATAAATTTTGGATGAGTGAGTTCTCTAAAATGTTAATTAGAGCCAACGTGGCAAAAAATCAGGTTTCAAATCTCATTTACCCTTTATTTTAAGTGGATTTTATTTCATGTTGGAATGAGAAATAGAAAAGGCTCAAGTTGCATTCGATTTCAAGCCGAAAAAACTTTTTTTTTTTGGGACAAAGGTTTAAATAAACAACAAACTGTATTTATGTATTTATTTTTATTTTTCATGTTCATTGATTTTATACTTAACTAGTGTGCGGCCCAGGTGTAGCACCGAGTTGGGGATTGCGGAGGTCTCAACTTGGAAAGATGCAAAGACATCGAAAATCATTGCTCGCGTCAAGCTTGAAGCGGTGGAGTATGAGTTATGCCAAATATGCAAATTAGTTAAGATTTTGATTGTAAAAGTTATGATATTTTCTCTAAATATGTGCTTTACAGATCTATATTAGTGTAGATGCCGTATGACTATTATTTAATGATATTATTACTTCTCGTTAAAAAAAAAAAAAATTGATAAAGAGTATAGAGAGATAATTTTTGACACTCTATTGTTTGTGAAATGTTGATTTTATTCCTTTTTTTTTTTTTTTTTTCAAATTGCTTATCTCGTATTTCTTTTTTAATTGATGCATGCGATTTATAGTTATATTTATATGTATAGATGACATCAATTGTTATTGACTAAGATGGTAAGAAAGTAGATCTTGTTTCCTTGAGGTCGATCTAGTGTTTGAAACCCATCAATTTTTTTTTTATAATAGTTGGAATGATTTGTTAATTGTTAATGACATGTTTTTGAGTGATGAGTGACACAATGCTATGAAAGGGGAATGACATGCCACATAAACGATTTTAGGAACGCTTTTTAATATAATAATAATAATAATAATAATAATAATAATAATAAAAAAGTATAGATAGATGTTTATAGGATGCACTATAATACGCATCCACCATCCAATATTTATTGCGTACATAATAACAATTCTTGTTGTTGGAAGAATCAACTTACTAATTATTCACGATAATTTGATAAAGTTCGGTATTATGCTACTCAAAAGTTATAGATGGGTCGTAAGTTCGTAACTTGTAGAATTATGTAAACATACGGCTTAACCTTTCATTAATCGGGGCAAAACATATATATACAATGCTAATTCTTAGTGTTACCTTAATTAGGTTACTAGAAATTAGGAAACAATATTATCTAATATTCCCCAAAATATATCCTACCAAAATATATCCTCAATACCCCCCTCAAATTGGAGCACTAGGATCACAAGTGCCCAACTTGGACAAAAGATGGTCAAACTGAGACTTCCCAAGAGCCTTCGTGAAAATGTCGGCCGATTGAGTAGTCATAGGAACATAAGAAGGAGAGATCAAGCCATCAATAATCGCATCTCGGACAAAGTGACAATCGACTTCAATATGTTTGGTCCTTCATGAAAGACGGGATTCTTTGCGACGTGCAAAGCAGATTGACTGTCACAAAATAACTTGATTGCCTTAGGGTGATGCACACCCAAACTCAACAACAAACCCTTAAGCCACTTGAGCTCACAAGTGGCAGCATACATAGCCCTGTACTCGGCATTACAAGAAGACGTTGCCACATTTGGTTGCTTTTTAGTTTTCCAAGAGATAGGCGAATGACCTAAAAACACCAACCAACCTGTGACAGAGCGACAAGTCAATGGACAAGCCGCCCAATCCGAATCACACCAACCTTCCAAGGTGAGATCACTAGTAGCACTCAACAATTAAGATACCCTGTCCCGGGGTACCTTTCAAATAATGAACAACATGAAGAGCTGCTTCCCTATGCTCAATGCGTCGCTCTTGCATAAACTGAGACAAGATATGAACAGAGTATGCTAGATCTGGTCTAGTTACCCCTAGGTAAATCAAGCGACCAACCAACCGACGATACACCTCCGAATCCACAAGAAGCTCACCTGTGGCACTACCAAGCTTGTGGTTTTGCTCCATGGGAAAACCACTCGTCTTTGCCCCCAAAAAACCTGCTTCAGAAATAATATCCAACGTATATTTTCGTTGGCATAAAAATAAACCGGAAGCACTACGAGCAACTTTGATGCCCAAAAAATATTTCAAAGAACCTAGATCCTTCATCTTGAAACAATCACTGAGATAAGCTTTGAAATCAACAAGTGCATCGGAATGATTACCAGAAACGATAAGATCATCAAAATATACTAAGACATTAATCTGAATTGTGCCTTTAGTATACGTGAAAAGAGAATAATCAGAGTAAGATTGAATGAAGCCGTACCCTTTCAAAGCCGTAGTTAGCTTTGCAAACCAACACCTCGGTGCTTGCTTCAACCCATACAAGGACTTCCTCCAGCGACACACTAATGTAGGATCTTCATCTTCAAACCTGGGAGGTAATTTCATGTATACCTCCTTAGCAAGATCACCATGCAAGAAAGCATTATGCACATCCATTTGATGAATTTCCCAGTTCTTTGATGCTGCAATTGCAAGAAAAGCCCGAACTATTGTCATCTTTTCAACTGGAGAAAATGTTTCACTATAATCTATGCCTTCATGCTGATGATTACCAAAAACAACCAAACGAGATTTAAGTCGTTCAATATCACCATTAGACAAATATTTTGTCTTAAACACCCATTGACTCCCTAGAGCACGTTTACCAGGGGGAAGGTGCTCTAAGGTCCAAGTACTGTTATCTTCCAAGGCTCTTATTTCTTCTTGCATGGATTTTCTCCAACCTTCATGTTTCATGGCCTCTCTAAAAGATTTTGGATCATGACCACCAACAATAGCTGCCAGAAACTTATAATAATTCGCAGAAAACTTGTCACGATTTATATAATGTGCTAAAGGATAAGGAGTACCTGAAGGAGTATTAGAGGACGGAGTGGAGAGAGACGGATTGTTAGCAAAAACCGAGTGAGTGACATAATCCCGATGATGAACATTGGGAAATTTTTCCCAAAAACCTCGCCCCAAGGGCTACTGATTTGGTGTCCCTGCCCCGCCATATTCATCATGGCCATGGGGCTGCTGCACGCTAGCAGAGCTGCCAGTAGTCTCCTCCGCGGCCAGGGGCTACTGCACGCTAGCAGAGCTGCCAGCAGGCTCCTCCGCGGCCAAGCTGCGGTCTATGGCCTCTGGACGCGGCCTGGCTGCGGTCTGTTCTGCCGCAGGCTGCTGAGATGCTGTCCTCGCGCCTGCGGACCCCTCCCGCGGGTGGGCAGTAGCCGTGCCCCCAACGCCACCATTATCATGCACCTCTTCACTATTACCCTCCTCATGTTCCACAAAATCATCATGCACATCATAATGCAAATCAAAACCATGAGACTCAATGTTAACGTCTTCCGGAGTAGAAAACGGAAACACACCTTCAACAAATTTAACATCCCGAGACACAAAAAGAAAAACTTTGGTATCAAGATCATACAAACGCCACCCCTTCTTCCCGAAAGGATATCCCACAAAAACACACTTGCGACTCCGACTAGCAAACTTATCACCATTTGTTTTCTGATTATGAGCAAAACATAAACACCCAAAAGTACGAATGGCATCAAACATAGGAGGTTTACCAAAGAGAACTTCAAAGGGAGTTTTATTTTGTAGCAATGGAGTAGGTGTCTGGTTAATTAAGTGAGCCGCGGTGAGAATGCACTCAACCCAAAAATAAATTGGCAATTTGGCTTGAAATCTCAAGGCCCTCCCAACTGACAAAATGTGTTTATTTTTTCTCTCAACCCTCCCGTTTTGTTGTGGAGTGCCTACACAAGAGGTTTGAAAAATAATATCAGTAGTTGCAAAAAAATCATGCAAACAATTAAACTCTGTACCATTATCACTTTGCACAATTTTAATGGTTTAGGAAAATTGTCGTTCTACCATAGCAACAAAAATCAAGAAAGTACAAAAAACCTTTGTTTTATCATTCAACAAATAAACCCAAACTGTTCTAGAGTAGTCATCAACAAAAGTAAAAAAATAACGAGCTCCGCACGACGCAACGTGTCGATACGGCCCCCACAAATCACAATGTACTTTCTCAAATATTCTAGATGCTTTATTATCACTCAAAGGAAAACAACTTCTAGGATGCTTAGCACGTATACATAATTCACATCCTTTATCTAAACAAGCTTTATTACTAACTGTAGGAAGCAACTTAACTACTTTCTCGGAAGGATGACCCAGACGACGATGCCACAACTCCAACTCTGAATTTGCAGCAAGAGCACTAACATGATGAACCAAATCCGATTTTCTAAAATAATACAATCCGTCCCTCCTAGTTCCCGTTCCAATCAGCTTCTTCGTTTGGTCCTGTATAGCACACATATAAGAGTTAAATTGGAATGTACAATTACGATCATTATTAAGTTGCGAAACATAAATCAAGTTACAACTCAAGTTAGGAACATAGAGAACTCCAGTAAGAGTAATCATGTCCGATAAACAAAGAGAGCCAATAAGATATGCCGACACCGTTTCTCCATTAGGCAAACCAACCGGACATTCGAAGCTTTTTGTGTCAAAAAGGCAAGATTTTTCTCCGGTAATGTAGACATCTAAAAATGTCTCCCCAAAACCAAACCCGTTGATGAACACCTTTCACCGCCATTATTGGTCAAATTGAGTATTTAATCTTTGAAGTGCTTAAATACATGTTCTATCCAATATATTTCATGAACCAATCCAATTTCTAGATCATTTCCCTAATCCATAACCTATTTTCCACTTTTCGTGTCCACATCGCAAAACTGAGAGAAACTGATTTTATGGCTATAAAATTTTGATCCAATTATTATTTTGTTGGATAGGCCTTTAAATAAGCTTTCCAACCATATATCATAAGCCCAATTCCGAGCTATAACGAAAAAGATATGAGCAAAACACCAAACTCGGCCTAAAACCGACACCCTTCCACTAAAACGGCCATATCTTAAAATCTACATATCATTTTGACTTTATTCTAATTGGGTTGGAAAGTATACTTGATAAGCTTTCCAATGATATATTATATGCCTTATTCCGAGTTACAGATCAAAAGTTATGATTATTTTAAAAACGGGTAAAAAACTGAAATTACCGCGCAACAGCAAAAATGCCGCGACGCGGCAAAAGCTGACGTGTCACGGGGCTGATTCCCGTGACACGGTACCCATTTTTGTATTTCTGCAAATTTTTCTCCCGTGTCACGGGATTATACACCGTGTCACGGTGCCCATTCCGTGACACAGGGATATTCCGTGTAATTTCCGCGTACTTTTTACACCGTGACACGACATATTGCACTGCGCCACGGTGGACAATGCCATGTCACGGCATTTCTTCCCATGTCACGGTGCACATCCCGTGCCACAGGATTTCTCCGTATTTTCTCCGCGTAATCCCTAAACGCGTTTTCACTTCCCGTAACCTAAATATTTCCCGTGTCACGCAAATTTGTACCGTGTCACGGGAAAGTTTCCCGTCTGACGGTGGGATTTCCCGTGTCACGGTACACTTTTCCGTGTCGCGGGATACTTTTTTAGGGTTTTTAACATTTTAGGGTTCCGTGTGTTCCCTTTGCACATTTTCCCTATAAATAGGACCCCCCTTTCTACAGTTCGGGGCACCAATAATCATTCTCTCTCACCTTACACCAAAAATCATTCTCTTCTCCCTCTTTAACCTAATTTCTAGTCTCCTTATTCTTCCATAAAAATTCCCCTAAGCACTCCAAGGAATCTATACTTAACCCGAGGTTCCATCCTTAAACCAAGGCGTGAAAGGTACAAATAACTGAGGGTTTGGACCAAATCAACTCTACTTTTTATTTAATTTAATTTTCATTTACTTTATATTTTTTTTTATTGAAGTTACTAACAATTTATTCATGATGTAGCAATTAAAAGGAACGCGCGGAATGTGAGTAATTAATTAACTTATTTACTTATTATTTTTATATTGCTAGTATCATGATTAGGTTTATTTATTATTCGATTTGACTAATGATATTATTGTTAAATTGCTTCCAATATTAATTTTTATTCTATTATTTTTATGATCACCATATTGCATGTTAAAAGGAATATGTAATTGAAAATCACGCCTAATAAGATAATTTGGATAACCAGTTTAGGTTCCTTTTTAATCTTGTTAATTAATTCAAGTGGTCACAAATATTTTAGAATTACGTGTTGCATTAATATTCAACCAATTTAGCTAAATAATAGTTTGGAGCGAATTGAATATTTTGTTTGTATCCCTTTGAGATCACAGGAATGCTTTTCAATATAAGAATCGAGTAGAGGACAATACGGGCGAATGTGACTCCATGACTCACTTCGTACCATCATCCCCGATCCTCCTTTCGTGGTTCCGAACCATATGGAGTTAGTAATCTCATGGATTATGAATGGAGTGTAACCTTCACAGGTCAATCGTTGTTGCCTATCGTTGTCCCTTATTCGTGGTTGCCTTATAATGATCCGTGAACGGTTTACAGGTTCCTTAAAAATTTGTTGGCGGCTCCCTACTTTATTTGTCCCTAATCGTTGTCCCTAATCGTAATATCAATTCCCACTTCCTAAGAGTGCCAAGCATATTCACAACATGCTTTTAACGTAGGCGCACTTCGAGCGACGCCTACAGGTAACGTGATGAGTAGCTCTGGTGTCAATAATCCAAGAAGTATCATCAAACTTACAACTCAACCGATTATCGGAAATTGTTGCATTACCCATCAATCCCGTAATCGCCTTCCACTGTTCACTTGTGAATAAACGACCCGAGGCAAAAGTGCTCGAATCATCCGAGCCTGAACCACCACCAGTGACTGCGTTGGCCTTCACCGGACCTTCGCGACCACGACCAGCAGGAGGCTGCCAGCAGTACCCTCCGACCACCCATATTTGTCATAGCAACGAGTTTCTTCATGTCCTCGCTTTTTACAGAAATTGCAAATTTTATCGGACCAGCACTTTGCAGTTTCGTGTCCCACCTTCTTACATTTATCACACACTGGCAATTGACGATCAGTACCTCCACCATGGCCCCTTCCAGCACCGGTTCGTACAGCAAAACCGAGAGCAGGAGAGTCTTCTTTCTGCCGTGAAATACCACGAACCTTATCTCTTCTTGAGACACCTGCTGAAACGCCCTAAGCAAGGAGGGCACAGGATCTTGAGAAAGCAAATTAGACCTGATAGACGCATAATACTGGGAATATAATCCGAGCAAAAGCTGCTGGAGACGGTCCCCATCACGCCGATCGGCATGCTGACGGCCTACATTACATGTGCACTTTCTACAATTGCAAGCAATTAAAGGTTCTAATTTATCAAGAGCATCCCACAATACTGTCAGTTTGCTATAATACACAACAATTATCATGTACTTTGTTTGCTCACAACGATTAATATCCGATTTTATTTGTTGTATTCTCGGACCATTAACTAAACAAAACCGTTCATGTAAATCATCCCACAATTTCTTGGCATCATCATATTGAGAAAGCATTGATTTTACCTCGGGTTCGATTGTGTTCATGAGCCAAGAAACGAGCATACAATGAATTGTAACCCAATCATCCTTCTTACATGGTGGTGAGATGGTAGTGATGCTACCATCGAGAAATCCGAACTTCCTCCGAGAAGACAAGGAAATTCGTACAGCATGAGACCATTCATGAAAATTATCAAGCTTGAGACGTTGTGAAGTAATGTAATCCCCTGGCCGATCTTGCGGGCCAAGGTAAAACGGTGAATTAGATTCAATTTTTGGCGGAGGCGGTGGAGGTTGTTCATCTCCTCCAGCCATTGTCGATTACACAGGGAAAGAAAGCAGAGAAAAAAAATTTTAACGAGGCTCCGATACCATGTAGAATTTTGTAAACATACGACTGAACCTTTCATTAATCGGGGCAAAACATATATATACAATGCTAATTCCTAGTGTTACCTTAATTAGGTTACTAGAAATTAGGAAACAATATTATCTAATATTCCCCAAAATATATCCTACCAAAATATATGCTTAATATAACTCGTAACAACATCTAAATTTTATTGTCCTTCGATAATTGATCATATGAGCAAGTCTCTCTCTTTATTTTTTTTTGAAAGAAAGAAAGTCTCTCTCTTAATTTATTTATTCATTTATTTATTTTTCTTTTGATAACGACTTGAGAGCAAGTCTTGGTCGTCGTTAGTAGACAAGTTGCTTCCCTTTCTTAAGGGTATGTTAGAATATCCACTAATTTTACAAGCTAAAAGCACATACACTTTGTTTCATAATATTTTACCCACTTTGACATTTCACTCTACTACGTGCTTGCTTTGAGCGCAAGCTTGTGCCAAATCGAGCCATTTTCGTGTCAGTTCTAAATAGCTTGTGTCAACTCAACCTATTTCCATCTCTACCACAAAGGTTATTATGATAATGATGTTTTAAGATCATTTTTAATGTATATTTCTAAATCACAATTTTATTGTTAATTGATTATAAAAAATACTTCCTTTCTCTCCTTTTTTATTATTATTTTTACTTTTTTCTCTATTGATGTTACAAAAAAATTTGTACATCTTATGGATCTAGAATTATTAATTAATATAAATTATTTTTTTGCTATGGAACCTCTTAAGATTATAATAGAGGACAAAATTATATAAGAAGAATTAACACAATGTGTTCTAATGATAAAAGTTATGTCTCGGCAATTAAATTTATATTGCAATTTGCAATTTATATTGTTCACCGTGGTCATGTGCACTTTGTTTATTCAAAATATCATTCAAAGTACCAGGTAGCAATATGTATACAGGTGCGTAATGCATGTTGCTACAGGTATAATGATCTTAGGATAATATACAAAGGAACGCACATTTTATGTTTTGACGGGTTTCATATTTAAACAAATATTTTGAGCTACGTATTAGTTATTTTTTTCATACTTGTTGTACGGTTTGTCATATTAATTATAACGTTCTCATGTAATATTATTATTATCATATTGCCATTGTTCATTAAAAACAGACGATAAAAAATTATGGGAAAAAAAGGTAAGACCCATATGGTCCGGGTAAGGATCTTAAAAATTTAGATCCTAAAGGTCCGGGTAGGGTATGGTTATAGGAAAAAAGCTATAGATACGGTTCTTGGTATTACTAGACCCTACCCAGAAGGAAGAAAACAGAGACCTTGACTAGAGACGACTTGGCATAGTAAACGATGGAAACTTATAACATAAGAAAACAGAGACCTTGACTAAAGACGACTTGGCATAGTAAACGATGGAAACTTTGCAACTAGTGGAGTACATTGTATGCTTTTGCCTTGACAAGGATATCATCGGTTATATAAACCGATGTATGTAACCAATTAACCATAACATATGTCTTACTAATTCAGCATTTTCATAAACGTATCTTAATTAGCGACCAACATGCATGCTTTTACTTTGCCTAATATGTTCCTAATTCTTTTGCTAGCATCCTCCTCTTTCTTCGAACCCCCTAATTCGGTCTCAGTAGAGGCTCGAAAATTAGCCACTTCTAATGGCGTATTCAAGGTCAATCTCATCCATCGCAATTCACCACTTTCGCCTTACTACAACTCTTCCATGACACCACAAGAGCGCCTAAAGAAAGTACCCCTAGGCTATATATCACATGGCCACAATATTCAACTATCCTCAAAATATTATAGCCTAAATGATGAAAATTCATATGCTTTAGTTCCTAATGGTGGAGCATACCTCATGAAAATTTCCCTTGGTACGTCGAATTTTTAGCCGTGGCAGACACGGGTAGTGACCTTATTTGGGTCCAATGTCAACCTTGTAACACTTGCATCCAACAACAATCTCCACTCTTTGATCCATCCAAATCTTCATCCTATCAATTAATCCCTTGCCCTTCTTCGGATTGCGCCCAACCAGATGTCACTACTAGTTGTGCTTCGAATAATAATAATAATTACAACAGTTACGAGTCATCATCACTGTGTGTTTATCAAAAATGTTACGGTGATAAAACTCAAACTAACGGCGTCCTAGCCACTGAAACACTTAGCTTATCTTCTCCTGATGCTACCTCGCCTAGCATTTCATCCACAACAATTTTCGGTTGTGGGACGGACAACCAAGGCTCTTTTGGCAAACAAGGAGAGGGGATCGTTGGACTTGGAACAGGCCCATCTTCCTTGATCTCGCAACTCGGCCCTAAAATCAACTACAAGTTCTCCTACTGCTTAGCTCCTTTGACTTCCGAGGTCTCAAGCACGCTTACCTTTGGAGCCGATGTTACGAGCCCTGATGTAGTGTCAACTCCGTTCAAAGTAGGACAACGCCCCACATTTTACCACCTTACTCTCGATAGCATTAGCGTCAGGGTTGGTGATAATCCAGTCCAAATCGTGGTAGACATGGACATGATCATCGACTCTGGTACCACTCTTACAATGCTTCCAAGTAACATCTACAACGACTTAAGGGATGCTTTGGTTAATGCCATTGGACTTAACATGGTTCCGAGCCCAATCGAAGGTTACGACCTCTGTTACAATACAGGGGAATCAGGGCAGTTTAGTCCTCCAGACGTCGTATTCCAATTTCAAGGGGCCAAAGTCGTGTTAAAGGCAATCAACACTTTTAGGCAAATTGAGGAAGATGTTAGTTGCTTGGCAATGGTAGCTACGGATTATACTCCGGTATTTGGGAATATTGCTCAAGTTAATTTCGAGGTCGGGTATGATTTACAAGCTAAGCAAGTTTCTTTTGCTCCAGCAGATTGTACTAATTAAGTACTAATTAACTAGCTTAATTAATCGTTATTTCTAAAATATTGTGTAGAACGGACTCATGTGAGTCCGTTTTATTATCCGGCCCGCGCACGACCCAAAAATCTAACTCTACTCACAAAATGACGCTGATGACAATTACCAGCAGTCGACGGTGAGAACAGTCGTCGTCTCATTAGTACTACTACTCCAATACGTTGTCGTATTTCTCACCTTCATCATCATCATCTCCGATTTATTCAACAGAATTCATCTTATATGTTTCTTTCCTTTTAAGATTTTTATTTGAAGAGTTCTCTGTTTTTCATTCTCATCAACTGATGAATGAAATTATTCAACAGAACATTTCTTTGGTGTTATTCAACAAAATTCATTTAAGGAAGATAATGAAGATTATTTCAAGAAATCGAAAATGGATTTCAATAAAAGGGCGGCTTCTTGTGCAATTAGAGACCGTATTATGTTCCTTGATTTTGTAATTGATTTTCTCAACTCTCATGTATATATTACTTTGTTAGGTATAATATTATAGATATTAGAGATATTTGTCAGCTATAGGAATATAAGTGTTTGGTTTTAGATTATTTTACACGATCAACTATTAAATTAGTACTTATAATATCATATATTAGATTATTAATGTCAGATATTAGGTTATTATAGTCAGGTATTAGGTTTATTTTTTTTTTTGGTATTAAATTAGTATAGTCAGGTTTTAGGAATCTTTTGTTTGGTAATAGATTAGTATGGTTAGGTGTTAGGAATATTAGTGTCATGTATTAGAATATTATTGTCAGATATTAAAATATTAGTGTCATGTATAAAAATATTAGTGTCATGTATTAGAATATTAGTGTTATGTATTAGAATATTATTGTCAGATATTAAAATATTAGTGTCAGGTATTAGAGTATTAGTGTCATGTATTATAATATTATTGTCAGATATTAAAATATTAGTGTCATGTATACGAATATTATTTCAGGTATAAGAATATCAGTGTCTTGCATTACAATATTATTGTCAGATATTAAAATATTAGTGTCATGTATAACAATATTATTAGTGTCATGTATTAGACTTATTTTGTTTGATAATAAGTTATATTGGTCAGGTGTTAGACTTATTGTTGTTTGATATTGAGTAGCTAATGTTTTCCAACCTCATCAATACCTCATCATCTTCATCAACAAACCAACTCTGACTTTTGTTGAGTAAGGGTAAGCAGACTTTCTACAGATTAATCGCACAAAATCTAATCAATCTTCAAGTGAGGTGCAACACCTTTACACAAAGCAATACCAAATGGAGACTACTTATTCTTGACCGACACTACTTGGCATTGATAAGGAAATTTCTTTTAATTTTTTGAATATTATAAATTTTTCCACCATTGTTGTTCTGGTTTCTAGTGATACCAGATTTTTGATCCGATTTTCTCTCTCCTGTAACTTCATTTTTGGTTGTTGTATGTAGGAGAGAGAATAGTCAAAGTATCAAAGAATCGGTAGTTTCTCGATCTAGACTCGGAAGCCGATCTTCGAAACTCAACCATCTTCTTCAGAATATCAACAACGACGAAGAAGCAGTACTAAGGCAGAGTTGGTGTCGCGGGCCTCGCGATCGGGTTTAGTTAGCCTGTGGCCTTTTGTTATTGAACCTGGTCTCACGTGACTCCGGACTCACACAAAACCTTTTGTTTCTATTTTTACATTGTACTTCCTCATGGTAAGGTTTGTTTGTATTGGCAAAAGTATGTTTATATTGCTATTTCTTCATGTAATGAACGTTTCAATTTTCTGTATCAATATGCTACTTCCTCCGTTTTTTTAGTTGATACCGTTTGAGTTTTACACTATTCACACATCACGTTTTGACTCGCTTTTGTGGTTAAATGATAAAACATATTCATGTGAGATTTTGTTTGAATCGTTTCAATATATATTTTAATAATATCCATTTTTTATAATTTTTTAAGGTTGATATTTAGAGATATTAATCATTAAAAACATCTGTTGACAACCGTCATAATAAAAAGATGTCAATTAAAGAAAAAAAGGAAGTATAAGCTCTATATATGTTTGAAAGTACATTTGCCTTATATATATGGAGTACGTTTTAGCTAGAAAAGTTATTATGCCATTTGGAAGTAAAGTTTCTTTTCTTTTCAAAGACTTTAGCAAGTACGTGGTGTCGTGGTGATGATTATGTATATATGTATAGCCGTAGAGGTGTAAATAAGCCAAGACATAATAAAAAAAAAAATCGAATAATAAAGTTGACTAAAATTCAATTATGTTTTGAACATATGATATTAATAGAGGTGTCAATTCGGATTATCGGATGGAGTTTGGGTCGGGTCTATTCGGGTCGGGTCTGTTCGGGTCGGATATGTTCGGATCAAAATTATCCTTTTAACTCGGATCGGGTCGGATCGGGTCAAATTCGGGTTGGGTCAAATTCGGGTCATAGTCTATCGAGTCCGGGTCGGATACAGGTCGGGTCAACTTCAGATCAATTCACTTTCGGTTCGGATATATTTGGATCGGGTTTAAAACGGGTTTAGCCGGGTAATTTCGGGTCGGGTTGATTTCGGTTCGGATGATTTCGGTTCAGTAAAGTTCGGTTCGGTCAATTTCGGTTCAATTCCTTTTTGTGTTTGGCTGGATTTTGGTCGAGTTGACCAAATTCATATCCAAATAAGGTTATTTTTAAACTAGAGATATTGTTTAGTTTTTACCTTATTATTGGGTCAATATGATTATTAATTACGAAGCACAAAGTTTTAGTTTTCTCATTTGATCAAGTTATGTGTAATTTTTATCTTTGAGGAAAATTGAGATTGAATAATTATCGATGACTTATCATACCTATATAAGTGAGAAGTGAGACCGAGCTAGTGATATATTGACGAATAATAGTTACATATGGTGATATATACAAAAAAAGTAGTCATTTTTTTAGGTGATTACAAGTTTACAACTCTTCATCAATTGTACAATCATATGAGGCTATGAGTTCTGTACTATTAGGTTAGTTTATTACTGATTCAATTTTTTAAAGATATTTGTTAGAGTTGTTAGAATTACTTTATTACTAATTCAATTTTTATATTAAAAACTTGACATTATACATATTTATAGTTAATTGTTACTATGTAAATTCTTTTTATTTAAGCATATATAAATTTTTGCATATGTATGTAGTGAGTATATAACCGTGCAATGTATAACGCCTATAATTCTACAATAATGCACAATTGTACTCCGCACTTTTAACCAATAACTTCAGTTTAATCAATATAACATATTTCCAACAAGTTTAAAGTAATATTAATTAGTATATTACGGATCATATGAGCTATCAAACTAAACATTAAATGATATACAATATACAATAATTAAGTCTATAAGGGTGTGTTCTATTCATCTGATTTTCACAAACCTGACTTATCTTAACTTACCTGAACTTATAGGGACTTACTAGACCTTATAAAAACTTATTATTTTAGTCTTAATTTGTACTTGGGTAACCTTATTAGAACTTATTAAATATGAAGTGAACTTATCACACCTGAAATCGTAATTGAAAATAAGGTGAACAAAATAGACTCTAAGTTATGACAATATATATACAAAATATGTAGTATATGAAATGAAACTTTATCACGAGTTCAATTGGCACGAAAGTAAAGCACACATATACAATCTATGTTGATAGTGCAAATAATAGGGAGTGTAATTACGAATTTTTTAATTGGTAATAATAATACTTTTGCTACCTCTTATTTATGTTTATTAATTCCCATAATTTTCTACCAATAGTGACTATCAATCGGGGACGGAGGGAGTAATAATAATGATCTTGTGGGAAAAAAATTCTACTAAAAGATGAAGTAATGTGATTTATATTGATATAATTGGTTGTAGGTGTTAGAGAAAAGAATTATTAGTTCATAAAATATAACAGAATGGGAGGAAATTCATTAAAAATGACAATAGGCTTTAGGCAGCATTTAACAAGAGCTTTACAAGCAAATCAATTAAATCTCGCTTGATGTTTAGGTTTATAGATCTTGTGGCATTCATTAAAGCTTAGAAAGTAAATTAATATAATTGATATGTACATGAAGTAAACTTAAGACTCTGGATTATTTCTTTGTAGTCAAAAAGTTAACTTATTAATAATTAGTAAATATATAGTATAAGAACTTGAATAAAAAAGTAAATAATTAATTATGATCGGGTAAAAATCAAATCGAGTTAAAATCAGATCGGGTTAATATCAGTTCGGGTCAAAACGGATCGGATTAGATCGATTATTTTTTGGGTCAATTTCGGATCGGGTTGAGCTCGGGTCGGGTCAAATCGGTTCGGTTTGAGTTCATGTCGGGTCAAATCGGATTCGGGTTGAGTTCAGGTCGGATCAAATCGATGTCGGGTTAAGTTCAGATCGGGTCAAGTTCGGATTTGGGTTGAATTTAGTTCGGTTATAGATCGGGTTTGGATCTTGAATTTCTCGGATCAAATCGGATCGGTTACAGTTCGAAACGGACAATTTTTTTCGGGTCAGTTTGGTTTTGACACCTCTATATGAGAAATATGTCGAGTTTGTACAGTTTTTAAAGCTAGTAAATGAGATTAAATATGAGCATAAATATATTCATCCATATAATTAATTAATTAACTTCATGAACAATTTCTGTATAAACCTTTTAGATCAAATAAGGTCTTTTATAAGATAAGCTTAAATTGTGTTAATTTGATAAAAGTTTGACTTATTTTGAGATTTTTATGGTGTCAAAATAATAACACCACAATTTTTTATTTTTAAATATTATTCTTGATAAACTTGTTTCCATTAAAAAATAAGCAGTTTACAGACACTTATACAAACACTTATACAACCTCCTAATTGCACAAACATAAACTTGTTGGGTTTTGGAAATGATGTCAATTTTGTTAGTTTGTAGAATTGAGCCTAAACCACTCATAGAGGTGGGTGCAAAAATGCAATCTGGCAATCGAAAGTTTTATTTACAAAATTATCAATTTTTTTTTTTTTACTATTGTACTATATGACAGAGTACGTGTATAAATTAATCATGGATTTTAATAATTTGCTTAAAATTTTAAATGAGTTGGTCCTCAACGTTAAAATGGTTACTAGAGCCAAAGTGGAAAAAAGTCACGTCTTAATTCACCCCTCATTCTATGAGGATTTTATTTCGCATTGGTATGAGAAAACTAAAGTTAATTGGATCCGCTTTCTAGTCAAATAAACTTCATTTATTTATTTATTTTTTTTTATTTTTTTATTTTTTGAAAAAGGTTTTAAAAAACAATAAATTTTTGTTTTATTACCCCATTTACTCATGTTTTTTTTTTTTTTTTTTTTTGGTTTTGTACTTGATGGTTTTATTACTCATTGTAAATTCGCATCCAGCGCGATGATTTGATAAAATTTAGTACGTAATATATTATTATGCTATGTAGAATTGTGTGATTCTCCTTGGAGGAGGCTTTCTAATTAAATCAATATATATAGGGTTTACAACCTAGTCATGAGAATAACCTAAAATACACAAGATATATTTTACAGAATATTTACGAGATAATATTAACATATTATCTAACACACCCCCGCAGTTGAAGCGGGAGGAGGTCGAATGCTGAGACTGTCTCTGAAATCTAAGAACAGTTGGCGAGGTAAACCTTTCGTGAAAATATCTGCGTACTGATATGAGGATGGAACATGTAAGACCTTGATCTCTCCAAGAGCGACCTTGTCACGTACAAAATGGATGTCCATCTCAATGTGTTTGGTACGTTGGTGTTGTACTGGATTAGAAGATAAGTATATGGCAGAAATATTATCACAATAAACCAAGGATGCCAGTCTAACAGGGCAATGTAACTCGAGTAGTAAATTTCGAAGCCAACATAATTCAAAAACAACATTAGCGACACCTCTATATTCCGCTTCAGCACTTGATTTGGACAACGTAGCTTGTCGTTTTGCAGACCATGAGACCAGATTATCACCCAAATAAACACAATACCCTGAAGTGGATCGTCGAGTGTCCGGGCAGCCGCCCCAATCAGCATCTGTATAAGAAATAAGTCTCGTAGGCGCAGAACGGTATAAATGTAGTCCATGATCAGAAGTGCCTTTAATATATCTGATAATACGCTTAAGAGCGTTAAAGTGAGGTTCCCTAGGAGCATGCATGAATAGACAAACCTGCTGAACGACATAAGCAATGTCAGGTCTTGTGAAAGTGAGGTACTGAAGCGCACCTGCAAGGCTCCTGTAGAGAGAGGGATCCTGCACTAGCTCACCATCATGAGCACTAAGCTTCGACTGAGTATCGACAGGAGTAACAACCGGTTTGCAATTGTCCATATTGACCCTGTGAATAATTTCCTCTACGTACTTACTCTGACAAAGAATCATGGAGTCCTTTGTTCGGGTGACTGAAATACCCAAAAAGTAACTCAACTTCCCTAAATCAGTCATGGAGAATTCAGACTTGAGGAGAGCAATAATATCACACTTGAGTTGTTCTGAGGAAGTTGTAAGCACAATGTCATCAACATAGAGCAAGAGATATGCAACATTAGCACCATGTCGCAAAATAAAGAGGCAATTATCACTTTTACTGCATACAAAACCAATCTGCATCAGATAATTAGCAAACCGTTGATACCAAGCCCGTGGGGCTTGTTTGAGACCGTAAAGAGATCTATTGAGCCGACAAACATAAGTGGGAGCTTTGGGATCTACAAATCCCGGTGGTTGATGCATATAAAAAGTTTCTTTGAGATCACCATGAAGAAACGCATTCTTAACATCAAGCTGATGAATAGGCCAGTCCCTACCCATAGCAATACTCAAAACAGTGCGAATAGTCGCTGGTTTGACCACGGGACTAAACGTCTCATCACAATCTACACCAACCTGTTGAGACTTGCCATTCACAACAAGTCTTGCTTTGTATCTCTCTAAGTCACCATTTTCCCTGTATTTGTGCTTAAATAACCACATACACCGAATAATATTGACCCCTTCCGGTCTTGGAACAAGATCCCAAGTATGTTGTTCTGTAAGAGCATTAAATTCCTCATTCATGGCCGTATTCCAATTATGATCAAGCATGGCTAACTTTGGATTGTTAGGAAGTGGGGAAATAGCAGGAACTGTAATATTAGCTTGATATTTGGGGTTCGGCTTAAAAATTCCATCCTTAGCACGAGTAGTCATAGTGTGGGAAGGTTAAATAGTTGGCCTAGAGTGAGGAGTGATGACCGGAGTTGGGCTAGGAAGAGTTCCGAATTGGATAGAGGGTGAATTAGGAGAATTTGGTGGGCTAGATGGAGAAGTAGGAGAGTGATGTGGGCTGGGCAGAGGGGTCCGCAGGTTAGCTGCGGTTGGAGAGGGAATGCCGCGGCCCACCCGCGGAGTGGACTGCATGTCCGTGTGATTTGTGTGTTTGGTGGGATTTGTGGGATTATCTCGTGGGCTTTGAGGCTGGGCCGAATTTTTGCATGGATGGTGGTAATAAGTTTGGAGCAAATTATTATCAAAAGACTCCAAAAACTCATAATCAGTTTCTTTAAATTGTTGAATGTTTGAGAAGGGGAATTAGTCTTCAACAAATGTCACATGACGGGAAACAATTATTTTGTTGGATGATAAGTCATAACACAAATAACCACAATGATTAGAGGGGAATCCCAAGAAAACACAAGGTGTGGACCGAGGTGCAAGCTTATGAGGAGCGGTAGCACTAAGGTTTGGGAAGAAAAGACACCCAAAAGTACGAAGATGATCATAAGTGGGACATCTACGATATAGAACCGCGGTGGGGGTTTTATTTTGTATGGTTGTGGAGGGGAGAATATTGAGAATGTAGGCAACCATAGCCACAGAATAAACCCAAAAAGAAGGCGGAAGGGAGGCATGAAAAAGAATAGTTCGAGACATATTATTGATAGTGCGTATTATTCTTTCGGCTTTGCCGTTTTGAGAAGAAGTGTTTTGGCAAGAGAAGCGAAAGAGCATGCCATGTTTTGCACAAAAAATACGAAAAGGGGAATTATCAAATTCACGGCCATCGTCATTTTGAAAAGTTTTAATGTCCTTTTCGAATTGTGTTTTAATATATGCTCGAAAATTGACTAGAATATCATAGACTTGAGATTTATATTGTAAAGGAAACACCCAAATAAAATGAGAGAAATCATCAAGCAAAACTAAATAGTATTTGTGACCCAATTTGCTAGAAATAGGAGATGTCCATAAATCCATATGAATAATATCAAATGGTGAAAAAGTAACGGAAGTAGAGGACTTAAACGGAAGTCGTACATGTTTACCCAAAGGGCAAGAGTAGCAAAATTGAGAAGAATTTCTCTTATTACAACGAATCAAATTATTTTTCCTAAGAAAATTAAAAACTGGTTCGCCGGGGTGTCCAAGTCTATGATGCCAAGTTGAAGGAGAAATAGCAGCTAGAGATAGTTGACTTTTGTCATGAGAAGCGGAAGAATTGGAAAAAGGATAGAGATCCCCCACACTATTGCACCTCGCTAGAATTGTCCCCGAATGAAGGTCCTTCACAGAAAAACCGAGAGGGTCAAACTCAATAGACACAGAATTATCACAAGCAAATTTCCTAACATAAATTAAGTTCTTAATAATATTGGGGACATGTAAGACATTTTTGAGGTGAAAGGGAGGATTGGGTGAGGGAGTGGTAGTAGTGCCATAGCCATGAATTGGAATACGTTTGCCATCACCAACTAAAATATATTGAGGAGTGCTCAAATTAAACAGTTTAGAGAGATTACCCGAGTCACGAGTCATATGAGAAGTTGCACCCGTGTCCATGTACCATCCATTGTCGGGAGGTTGAAGGCTCATTGAATTGTAGGCCTGACCCAGATCCGTCAGCGACATTAATGGACCATACTCTGATTGGGCCGGAGCTGCATAATAGGCTTGTTGCTGTTGGACTGGTCTGGCACCCAAAATTGACGGACTTGACTGGCTGGACCCACGGTACTGCTGGGCAGGCCCACACTACTACAAAAAGCGTGTTTTTTGGACGCTTTTTAGGCCTTTTTTCGACGCTAAAAAGCGTCGAAAAATTATTTCTCGACGCTGCAAAAAAGCGTCGCAAATCCATGAGTCGAAAATTTTTCGGGGACACAAAAAAGCGTCGAGATTCTCGACGCTTTTTATTGTCCAAACTAATATACGAACGTCGAAAATTACTTATTTCGCGCATTATCCCAAAAGTATGTAGTTTTTTAGCGACGCTTTTTCCTGTCCACATAATCAAATTTAGCGACACTTTTTGTTGTTTTGCGTTTATTCGTGTCAGCCTATGGTATGGCGGGAAAGTCTTTGAAATTTGAAAATGTGCAATTATGTAGACATTAAAAAGTGTCTAGATTTAGTTTTTAAGCTTTTTTTTTCTTTTATCAAATTATTATCATCATACATACATTATAATTGGGATATTTATCATAAATTAAATTAATTAATAACATTAAAATAAAAATAAACAAAAATTCTATATAACTAGATCATATTAAAAAAAAAACAATAATTAATCAACAATAAAAAGAGTACGTAGTTAATTACCAAATTTAGAAAAAAAAAACATCAACACATTACAATCATTAAAAAAAAAAAATGGTCGCATATTATAGTATGTAGCTTGTCCCTAAATAAATACATCACTAATATAAGACTAAAAACCAAAATAGATAGATGATGACCACATTGATCGATATAGTCGCTTGTTGATGCTCAAGTGTCCTGACCTATTCTTTTGTTGCACCTACATTGCCTTTTCCAATCTTCAAAAAAAAAAAAAAATACAAAGTATAAATTAGTCTAAATCATTTTTTGCCAGAGCAACCACCATTACACATATGAATAACTTGATCACAATCAGTTCATACTTCATATAGATATATGTACATCAGCTTTGTTTGAATTCATCTCACTTTCATTTTACTTGTCTTATTTATTCATCCATCTTTTATGAGAAATTTTGTATTTTTTTTTTTTTTTGTAAAAATTAGAGCAAGTAAAATCATCAGACCTCAACAATCACATAACAAATTCAAAATGGGGGAGGTAACAACTCTAACAACAAAGGCATTTTTATCCCTAAACTTCAACCATAATAAAGCTCATAGTCAAATTGATGATAGCTAAAAGCAAACTAACAAAAGCAAACAACAACAACACTTAAGAACAACAAACATCAATGCATCATAGTTGAATGTAAGGTTATTTGTAAGGTTATTTGTGGGGTTGAGTGTAAAGCATTATCAAAGGCAATAATGCAATAAGGCAATAATGCAACATATCGCTAGTGTGAATAGCAGTGAGACAAAGCATCCCTTCTTCAAAAATAAACGAAGGTACACATTATAGGAGTCGCCAACTTAGTCTACCCTTGTCTATGCATTTTTCATGAAATTTTCTGAGAAAAATCAAAGCCATAAGAAGCTCTACACAAGGGCAGAAAAGCAAGCAGAGATAAAAGGATTTTCTTACAACACCATGATAACACATAAAAATCGTTTATATTAGTTTGTTCCATAATGATACATTATTCCAAAGCTCACCAAATCTGAAATCCCATTATTATTGCAATGGCTTCCAAGTTTCTTAAAATTCCTAGGATAAAATTATATGCATTCTCTTATTAGAATTTAGAATAATCAAACAAGGCATTACTGATCAAGTATCAAGAAGTCTAATTCGGTATTGCCTGGAAGCTAGAAAGCAGCAGCAACAGCTATGAATTAATAACTCACAACCTACTCCTGTTAAAGTATTCCTAGCTGGTACAATTTTACACTATGCACCAATTTGCACATTCCAAAGTGTTGTTCTCAAAGTTAATATTGGTTTCACTCAATAGTAGTGAAGACATACAACACTACACACACACACACACACGATAAATAAATTGATTTAACAAAGTTTGACCACGATGAATGTCCTTAAATCAACTTGTACCAAACCCGAGCACAATTGCCAAAAACAGAACACAATAACCCGAACAGAACAACACAGAAGATATCACATCATGCTAAAAATTACAAACAACAAAACAATAACCAGAATTTGCAACCATTCTAGCAGGTTAAAAGTAATCTATTCTAGCAGGTTGTGTTAGATCATTTTTCTGATGAGTTACATGGCTCAAATTAGTTGTTTGTATGGCTATTTTAGTGAATGTATGTGCTGCTGTAAATATTAATCCGGTTTGTGTGGCTGTTATAGTGAATGTATGTGTGGCTGTAGTTGCTCGTGGCTGGTGTTGCACTTTGATGCTGCTGCTGTTGTTGTTGTTGTTGTTGCTGCACGATGTTTTGGTTTTGCTGCTGCTGATGTCTGCTCTTGATGCTCATTTTGCTCTGCTCCTGCTGATGTATCCTCCTGATGCTGATGTTGCTATGCCCCTGCTATTGTGGTTATGCTCCCATTGTAATTTTTTTTTTCTTGTATGTTTTATTAAAGTGTAAAACATTATAGCTATTTATTAATGGAAATATCTGAGTTTTTATATGTGCAAGTCTTTGTATTAATTTAATGGAAAAAATGCAAAACTTATTTTATTTTTTAGCGTAAAAGGCACTGGTTCAGAGGCAAAACGGGTACCCTTTACTTCACTTCCATTACTCATCACCAAAGTTTGAGAATATATTATCAATTGAACACCTTATTAATTCCATTACTCATCACCAAAGTTTGAGAATCAATATCCAATATCAGAAATTTGATATCCAATACATAACTCACAAGTCACGCAACAACATATTGGTGCTATTATTCCATCATATGTTATAATTAGCTTTCCTCCAAAAAGTGGCTCTAAATGTTACTTAATTCAATCTTTACAGCAAGCAGCAGGGGAGCTTTACAGCAAGTAGCAGGGGAGCAGAGCAGACAAGTAGTATAAAAGCAGCAGGGGAGCATGACAAGCAGTAGCAGGGGAGCAGGGCACACACACACACACATCACAAGCAAGCATTCACACAAGCTCTAAATGTTACCTGATGTTTTGCCTTTCCTAAGAATTCGGATGCTTTGTTTAGAAGACCCGGAGATGCATGGTGGTGTTCCCAATGGGTGGGAACGAATGGATCAGATTTAGAAATGGATACTCAATGGATTCTCTTCGAAGTTCCTGAGATTAAGTCCATATCAGCTCAGCAGATAAAGATACAGCACATCACTTCATTATATCTCAAATCACTAAAGATTCATAATTTTCGTTGTCATACCCTTTTACCAGATGCAAAAAGAAAAGACACAACCAACACATGAAACTATTTTATTAGGAAAATTTGGACTGACTTGATCTTTGTCAAGGAAGTTCCACTACAACCTTAATACAGTATGAAACTACAGGGTCTATGGACGCTCATTAAACAAACCAATACATTCTTGGAAAAGTAACACGAAGAAAAGATATAACATTCCTTAACATTGCCATTTCCAGTTAAAACTAGAAACTAACAAGATCAGACCGCCTAAAACTGACAGTAGAGTATGTCCCTCAACAAACCACAAGCCTGGACAATGCATATATTGGACATGATGAAATTGTATAACTTACATAATTTGTCTATGCTATGCTTCCATAGTTGGTCTCCAATTTGGTAGAAGCTCTAACAAGGAAAATAAAATAGAAATTGAGCTTTAACAACAAGCTTACCTTGAGAAGGCCACTGGTTCAAATTGCAGATTTCATCATGAAGCGGGCCAATGTAGAAAGACTCCTTTGGGTAACCTGCAATCAAATAAGGTAAGTTGCTAAGTCTTCAAAATTCCTTGCAGTTTTGTACACAAAATAAGGTGATTCGACAATTAAAAGAGCAAATAGATAAGATGATGGATCAACAAAACCTTTGGTTTTTAAAGAAGTATCCAACTTCTCAGAATTTAAAGCTGTATATCCCTTGAATTCCTTTCCAGCAAAAATTAAACAATCAAATCAGCTTCTCATATCAAAGTCAAAATTTTAAAACACAATAAGAATTATGATCATGACCTTATTCACAAATGAGCCAATATAAACATATATCAGTATATCCTTCTTTATAATCCATTCAATTACAATAGAAAACTTTACTAGCAAAATAAGATATAGTAGCAACAAGCATGAAACAAAAATAACACGTACCAAAACATGCACTTACAAACAAAAACCTGAAGTCCTCAACCAAGCATGCATCAAATTGGCTTCGACAATTAGAAGCTTCTAAACCAGATAAATCAAGTCAGTAATCAACACTACAAACAACCAACTAAAATAAATCTGCTTTGGATCCTTGACATCAGGCAACAAAGGACCATTTCTTAAATAATCCGATGTTATTTGCTACCCTTTTCACTCCCAATATTCTTTTATCCTGCCTGGGAAGATCAAAATGCTATGAATTAGCTCAGATAATTAACCAAACATAGATTTTTCCTCAAAAAAATAAAAAAGTAACTAAACATAGATATTAAAGGACAGAAACGAGAGATTAAGGGATGAAGAAGAACAATCTGAGATAAAGGTGTATGAATGCTAAGCAATTAGAACCCTAAATTAAAGTGAAATACCCACAAAGTATTTCTCAAAGAATTGCAATTAGACCCAAAATTGGAAAAAAAAAAAAAAAAAAAAAAAAAAAAAAAAAAAAAACATGAATTTCTAAGTCTGACCAAAATCAGCAACCAAACACGACATACAAAAAATCCCTAGATTCCAATACAATGGCTTTCTAATACTATAAAATAACTATAAATTCAATGCTATTTCACAACAATTAAATGTAACAAATTAATTCTGAACGGTATTATAGCACAAAATCCTGAAAATAGTCATTCACCTTGTACCAATTTCATCTATCAACATATATTAGCCATTCACTAATTCTATTCAATAGCCACTGACTTAACCTAACCACCAGGCATTTTCATATTCTAATACGATCAGAAAACCAAATGCCATCCAACCCATCAATTTCTTCTATCCCTAAAATCAACCTAACTAGACGTAATGTGATAATCCTCAAGTCAGCTAAGTTACATGCTACAAAAGTTTTCTAAAAAGCCATGCTTTCGAATCATGCATTCACAACAACAGATTCAATAACATGCATAATCAAGATTTATGTTAATCAATTCACGATATATCAACCGAAAACTAACCGTGCATACAAGCCTATATCTTTCCAAGATCACTGGTGGGAGTGACCAAAACACGAACACCTTTACCAGCCATAGTCAAAATTCCAACAGTGTTCTCTAAATTAGACTACACGAAATCAATCAATAACATCAAAACCCCTCAAATAATATCCACAATTAACTACCAAATTCATGAAAAAAACACCATTGATAACAAATTCAAACCCCAAATTGTAAATTAGGTTTTAAAAGAAGTCAAGAGAGAGAAAGAAAACCTGAGTTTTAGCGCCGCAGATGAGATTAACAGCATCAGAAATAGCTTGAAATCTGGTGGGCGAGTAATCACCATTACGCATCCACTCTGAATTATCGATGTAGATCATAGTCGCCTGAAAATTTCAATAAAAAAAGAGGGAATAAAAGAATGTCAGTAAAATTGAAAACCCTAATTTTGAAATTGTTTTAGGAAGCAATTCAATATGAGATTGAGTAGAAGGCAAAACCTCATGATTGAGAATAGGAGAGAAAATCCAGAAATTGAGAGATCGAAGAAGAGGATTTCAGTGACGAAGGAGTTTTATTGATGAACAAGAACGAACATAAAATTTGTGTTGAGGTGCTGAGATCTAAGAGTTAGAGAGAGAGAGAGAGAGAGAGAGTTAAGCATGTGGTACTTTGGGTATATTCGTGGGTATAAGCCGGTTTATGACATTTCTTTTTTTTTTTTTTTTCCTTTTTAATTTTCCTTCGGTTGCTTTGAGTCACGTGCAAATTATACGAATTTGTCGACGCTTTTTCTTGTCAAGAAGTGATTCGACACATAAAAGCGTCGAAAATAAGCGGGAATTTATTTTTACGTGGACACCCCATACACTGCGTCGAACCAATAGCGTCCAAAAAATAAGGGATTTGTAGTAGTGCCAGTTGAATACGGGCAGGGTGGTGAGGCCCACTGCCCGTACCCAGGCTGCTGGTGCCAACTGGGCTAGACCCCCCACTTAGGGGCGGTCTGCTGCTAGTATTGGGCTCCTGAATTGGGCCCGTGCTGCTGCTGGTTTGAAGCTTGGCCTTGGGCGTTTTGTCTTCCCTTGCCACGACCCTTACCTTTCGAATTGTTCCCCTTCCCTTTTCCAGAAGAGCCACGACCCCGACCACCTCCACGGGACTGCTCTGACGAGTGCTGAGACGGTGACGGAGTGGTGGTCGTTGATGATGATTGAGCAACAAGAGCGTGCTGCCCACTCTCCCTTTGTTTGTTCTTTAGAGTTTCCTCCAACAAGAACATGGAACGAGCTTTGTTGAAACTCGGGGTTGGTTCGGATTGAGAAACAATAGCAGCCACAGTTTCATACTCACCCTCGGTGAGTCCCGCAATAAGTTGCATCACCATTTTGCGATCCGAGATCGGGCAATCAACGTTGGATAATTGATCGGCAAGGAGTTTAAGTTCTTTGCAATATTCGGCCATATTTGCAAAATTTTCAAGCTTGATGGTGGATAACTGTTCTTCCAAGTAAACGGCCCTAGTATGCTTGTTGTCATGAAATACTTCCTCAAGACGGGTCCATAACTCAAGAGCCGTGGCACCCGGTTTCATGATTGTGTTAACAAGGTCCTTGGAGATGGTGCTATAGATCCATTGCTTCACAATTGCATCTAGTCTCTTCCATGTGACATCATCAACGTCCGTGGGACGGGAAACCTTCGCATCAATATAATCGGTCACGTTAAAAGCACAAGCTTGAATTTGAAAAAGTTCAACCCACGTAGCATATTGAGCGTCATCGTGATCAAGGGTCACGTTGATAAGTTGTTTGATATTGTGACCTACGAAAGCAGGATGGAAGGGGGTTTGCTTGGGAGGAGGGGTGAGTGTGTCGTCACTGGCCATTGAAGGAGGTTGGTGCGGCTGAGAATTGAAGTGGACGGCTAAGGAGGTCCTAGAGGAACGAGTAGGATTTTTGAGAAAAGAGAGAAAAAGAAACCCTAAAGGAATCTGATACCATGTAGAAATGTGTAATTCTCCTTGGAGGAGGCTTTCTCATTAAATCAATATATATAGGGTTTACAACCTAATCATTAGAATAACCTAAAATACACAAGATATATTTTACAGAATATTTACGAGATAATATTAACATATTATCTAACATGCTACTTATAACTTCATAAGTTATAGATGGGTCGTAAACTCGTAATAACTTCTAAATCATATTGTCCTTCAGTTATTGATCATATGGGAGCAAGTTTATTATTTATTTATTTATTTATTATTTATTTACCTTTTGATAACGACTAAGGAGCAAGTCTTGGTCGTCGTTAGTAGACAAGTTGCTTCCCTTTCTTAAGGGTTCGTAGAATTTCCACTAATTTTACAAGCTAAAAGCACATAGATTTTCATTTTCTTTAGTTTCATAAAATCTTACCCATTTGACATTATATTGTGTTTGTCTTTAGAGAGCCACAAGGGCGGGGTGAGAATCGATCCCATAACCTCATAGGATCGGGAGGGAAGCTCTAACCACTTGAGCTATCCCTCACTCATTTTGACATTATATTGTGCTTATATGCTTACTTTGAATGGTCTGGATTGTGTCAGGCTGGGCCGCGTAGGTCACTAGGCCTACATTTATACTTCCTCTGTTTTTTTTTATTATTTTTATTTATTTAGTTGCAACGCTTCTCTTTTCACACTTGCTAATGCATGTTTTCAATAGTTTATATATTTAATTATCGACATGTAAAAATTATAAACATTTGATATTATTATTGTATAAAACAATACGAATCTAACAAAATCACACATGACTATATTTTTACTTAAGCATAAATTGTTAAATCTAGTCAAAGTAAAACAAGTGAATAGTGTAAAAGTCAAACTGTTGCAACTATAAAAAAAACGGAGGATGTATTGGATTCCCACCTTTGACTGAACTATAAACACTCCCTATTTATATATAGGACATTATGTGAAAAATTATCTTACAAAACACTTTTTTTTTTTTCGAGAAACTATCTAGTCAAAAAAATGTTGTAAGAAACTACCTTATTAAAAGGTTAATGTTGTAAGAAACTACCATTGGTCGGAAAGTCATGGTTGACTTTTATTTTCCGGCGTTGACCATATCACAATACGAATTCATAATACAGTGCATATATTGCATCAATCAATATCCTTATATATAATGTATCAATAGTGTATTGATGCAATACCTGCATTGTTGCGGTTAATCTCAGAAATAATACCCCAAAGTTGAAACTAATACGAAACGAAGGTAATACTCCCTCCGTTTTTTTTTTTAATAAATGCATCACTTTGACAATTGCACTATTCGCATATCATGGTTGACTTAATTTTTTCACCTCTACAAATAAATAGATGTTATTATATAATATATCATTGGATTTGTCATGATGTCTAGTTTCATAATAAAAGTTTATTACAATTTTTACTAATAGACAATTAAAGATATTAATGGTCAAATTAGCGTCTCGGCAAATGTGATGGTCAAACTGATGCATAAAAAAATAAAAAAAAAGGAGTATTAGATAGTTTCTCGCAAAAAAAAAATGTTTTATAAGATAGTATTTCACAAAATGTCATTATATAATATATCTACAGTGTAGCCCATAGAAAAGAAAATACAGTATTACGTTTTTAATTATGGTTTGTAGAGGCGGCTATAAAAGGCTCAAAACAACACTTGCAAATTTGACTTGTCAATACTAGCAGCCTAGCTACTATCAAAAAAAAAAAAAAAAACTAGCAGCCTCGCTATATTACAAATTCATAATACAGTGCAGTGGAGTGAGCTTCTTCCAAGAAAAATATGAGAAGTAATATTAAATATGTCTACGTTCATTGATCGTACATTCTTAATTTCTTAGCCAGAAAGTTTATATAAGAGATCGAATAAACAAGAAGTGCACCATTACAACTTTACAAGCAAACTTTATTTCATTGCATGAATTGACTTTTAAATCCTTTAACCACACAAAAAATGGAAGCAAAAACAGAAAGAAGTCAGTTTCATGCTACAGCAAAGCTATATGCTGCAGCACTCAAGGGAGATGTACCTTCGCTGCTCAACTTGCTCGAAGAAGATCCCCTTATCCTTGATCCATGCATTATCGAAAAATCAGGAAGCTATATGCAGTCGCCGTTACATGTTGCGGCTAATTTAGGGCACGTAAACTTTACTAAGAAGATAATAGAAAAAAACCCGGACCTAGTAGAGGTGGTTGATCAATTAAAAAGATCATCACCCCTACACATTGCCTCTGCAAAGGGGCACTTGCAAATTGTCGAAGTCTTGGTTGCGGCGAATAGGAACATGTGCTTTGTACATGACCGAGATGGAAAGACGCCTGTTCATGTAGCTGCCATAAATGGTCAAATTGAAGTGCTTGGAACTCTTCTAAAGTCCGACCCACAAGCTGCTTGGGAGCGAACTATTGGTGGTGAAACTGTTTTACATTTGTGTGTGAAACACAAACAACCAAAGGCTTTGAGGTTTTTGGTAAACACGTTGCATGATGGTGAGTTGCTGAATTTCAATGATTCCCTTGGCAATACCGTCTTGCATCTAGCTGTTGCTGCCAAACATTCGGAGGTAATATCAAAATGAACCGTTAATTAAATCATCTTCATAAATTATTATGCCACCATACTTAAGTTGCATTTTTTAGCTCCAATATTCAATTTAGTAGTTAAATAAAGATTTGTTTTAAAACTACAAGGCTATAGCTATAACCATTGCTTGCCATGCCATAAGATGTACGTCATTCCTCTATATTTTTTCTATTACTTGCTCCACTCTCTTTTTGATGTTGTATTTTATTACTTGATTCATTTTCATTTTTGGAAAATTTTATATTATGTTACTATTTTCCTCTCCATTATTAGTAAGTCTAAAGCTATAATCATATCATATTTTAATATTTTCCCTCAAGAAAAAAAAATAAATTATATCTTTAACATTCTCTTCCCTTCCCACTTATACTCACATTAAATCTAACTCCCTCCATTTTTAAATACTTGCTCCACTTTTTCATTTTCGGCCGTTTTTAAATACTTGCTTCATTTCCTTATTTGGAAAGTTTTTACAATATTTAATTAATTTCACTCACCTAATGGACCCAACATAAATCATATTTTATTAATTTCACATTCTCTCTATTTCAATTCTTTCCACTACTTTTGTTTTTTACAATTTTTTTATTCTTCCACCAACCCTACTACCTCCATACTTTATTACTTTTCCCAATTTTCCTAAAACTCCACGCATGGAGAAATGAAGCAAGTATTTAAAAATGAAGGGAGTATTTTTCTATTATTCATCCTAAAACCTCTACTCATGCAGAAATAAAGTAAGTAATTAAATATGACGGGAGTGAATAATATTTGGACTTTGGACTAACTACACCTAGAGGATTTAGATAATATTAGAGCTGATAAAAAAAAGCCCGGCCCGACCTGAACCGATTTTGGGCGGGTTTTGGGCAGCATTATCCGGCCTGGCCCGAATTTTTTATTTTTCTGGGTGGGCTTGGGAATGCATTTTAAAGCTATTTTAGTTCAATTTTGCCCGGACCGAAAAGCCCGCACGACCCGTCCATTTTGGGTGGGTTTGGGCATGGAAATTTTGGCCCGAAGCTAGGCCCGACCCGGATCGAGAAATGGGCTGGTTTTAGGCCTCGGCCCGGCCCGAACCCGGCCCGCCCATTGATCAGGTCTAGATAATATGGTCTAAACTTTTTATGAACTACTCCCTCTGTCCTATAATATTTGGGATGTTGGGGCAAACACGATTTTTATTTTTATTTTTATTTTTTTTAAAGAGGGGTGGACACATAGTTTAAGTAAACTACAATGAAAGTGGATCTATTTAAAACATTTATTTATTGTACAAAGATTTTTTTTGTATTTTTATATTACAAATAATAGAACAAGTAGGGTAGGTGAAGAAAGAGTAAATGTGGAAAATTATTATATATTTATTTATTAGTGGACACATTCTATATTTAATAACGTGTCAAGTACGGAGGGAGTAACATATTGGGGCTGAATCAATAACATAATATCAAAACAGACACTAGGAATGACACATGTCATTTCCTGGTGTCGTTTTTTCCCTCTAAAAATTATTTTCTAAAAATAAAAATATTCTAACTTGATTTTTCATTTTATATTTTTTTTATTGATAACTTATTTAAGACAATAATATAATATATATTTAATTAATACTTATATAGAAATAAAAAATTCTTATTACTAATAATAATAATATTTTTTGCTTAAAATGATATTTTTTTTCTATAAAATCTAATCTGGAAATATTTATTCTTTTATTTTATACTATGCAATAATATTTTAACACTAATAATTATTTTTATTAGTCAGGCATGTAATAGTGTAACACTCCACCTTTTCTTTTAGTATGATATGAAGTATAATTTAATTTTTATTTTAGTAATTACAAATTTTTTTATCTTAATTTGAAATTTGATAATTTTCTAGAATTAAATATAGCGTTAAACTAAAATTACCGTGCATGACATGGGATCTAATCTAGTATTGGTCAAAAATAAAGTGTTAATTCATCCATTCTAGATAATACATTCTAAATTTCTAATAAATATTGCAATATATAAGTATTGACTTTTACATTATTCACATTATTCCCTATAACTATTTATTGTGATTTATATGTAATAATTGTAATAATCATTTAAGATCTTGTTGAAATTCAAAAAGACTTGCGTGGACCTAGTCCAAAATAATATTATTGTGGACCCGAACTCTATACACACGCAACTTACATTATATTGAACATAGTGACCCTTATTTTTAACATAGTAACCTTATTTTTAACATAGTAACCTTTATTAAAACTACTACAACATTTAATAATATTGTGAACTTGAAATACGACGCTATTACCCTAATTTTAACATAGTGGCCTTTATTATTGATGTTGATCAGTATATAAAATATTTCATTAAAAAAATAACCACTTATACCTATATATTACCAAAATGATTTTTATTTTAACATAGTGACCTTTTTTAAAATTATAGTGACCCTTTTTTATATTAATAAAACAACGAACCATACTTTCTCTAATGTTAGTGAAATTATCACGAATTATTATTTTATTACAATAGCCAGATAAAAGTGAGCCGCCACAAATACGTTATCTAAATTGATTTTTTCAGAAGGATTTACTACAATATTGGACTCATTTATTGTTACAAAACTTACAATTTTATACTTGTATTCGTTAATATGCAGATGGTAGAATTAATAATAGCACATCCAAAGATTAAAAAGAACGCGATTAACAAAAATGGACTGACAGCCGTGGATATTCATAAGCAAAGTCGAAAGGATGGTATACAAGATGAAAGGATATGGAAACACCTTGATGATGCCAAGGCATTACCTGCAAAGGAAGCACTAAAATCGAAAAAAGACCGTGCTTGGTTCGAGGACCAGCGCACATCTCTAATGGTGGTAGCAACCTTGATCGCAACCATGGCTTTCCAAGTCGGAACTAATCCCCCGGGAGGCGTTTCGCAGGATAATGTACTAGTTTGTAACACCATTGGACTAATGTCATCCCTGAGTGTCATCCTTCTCCTTATAAGCGGCCTTCCGTGCAAGCGATATTTATTATCGATTTTGAGGATAACTCTATGGATTTCTATCACGGCAACAACAGTGACATACATTTACTCGGTATCCAATCTAACTCATGACGGAAACGGAATTTGGGATGCATTAGTGATCTCTCTCCTTGCTTGGATAGGGTTAATGGCAACTATTGTCGTGGGACATTTTGTGCGATTCATATGGAAGCTTATTAGTTGGCGAATGAGGCGATCAATAATAAAAACTTTCAAGATGTGTTATCCATGGTCAAAAATACAACAAATGTATCGCATTCGATCAACGGCGTATGATATATAGTCTCAACAATCAACACAAGGTGCGTTGTGTTCAATAATGGGAAATTCCCTGCTTCTCATAATGAGAAACAAATTTGTTTCTCATAATGACATTTTCGTGAATAAATCAACAACTTTTTCATTATTGTGGACTCCACAATTGAATAAAGTTGAATAAAGTTGTTGGTTTATTTATTAAAATGTCATGTGAGAAACAAAATTTGTTTCTCACCATGAGAAAATGGGGCATCCTCCGTAATAATGTACTACTTTGGTTAAATAGATTTCACTAATAAGCATCATTTTATTTATGTAACATCTTCATTGTTAGCTTGTTTGTCAAAGTTTGTTACTTCACATTATTTTAAGTGTAATGTAAAAGCAAATATTAATTATAATTGGCCCTATCTTTATTCATAATGATGGCGCTCTTATCTACTTCGGAGTACAACGTTGCTTAAGCTCTCGTTCTAGCAAGAATATCTTTCTTATGTAATCGTCTATTTTTGTAGGAGATGGATTTACTTTGTCCATATTATATTAGATTAGTCTTTCTGATAAAATGAACTATGAACTTTATTGGAACATATAATAAAAGCTTTATTCCTTCCATCCACTAATATTATTTGTAGATGTATTTCTTCTTATTATGATATCCATAAACATGTGCACCTTATACGTGGATGTACATAAACAATTTTCAACACAAAAAAACCATCCTGTCACTTAAAATCAAATTTATATTCAATCCATACAATTCACATAGTGTTATTTGACCCCTCAAGTGATTAGCTTTATGAAAAAGGTGGCACGAAAGATCCTTATATGAACATTGGGTTGTGAGGAGGGTCCTTTGACCAAATTCCGGCATTGACAATTTTTTCCGGCCAAAAATAATTACGTGATGTGCACGTGACCACTTAAATGTGGTTTTTTTTTTTTTTCTCCTTTTTCCCTCTTTTCCCTTGATTTCCCTTTCCCCCTTTAAATTAAGCTCGAAAACAACAATTACAATTAGAATTATGGTTGTTAATTGTTATGGTGTTTGATTTCACCAGAACCAGAACCAGAACCAGCCACCTACGAAAACCACCCATTAAAACCCACACCTCGAACATCCACCATCTAAAAAACCTCATTTAAGTGGTCACGTGCACATCACGTGATTATTTTTGGCTGGAAAATCTTGGTCAACGCCGGAATTTGGTCAAAGGACCCTCCTCGCAAACCAATGTTCATATAAGGACCTTTCGTGCCACCTTTTTCATAAAAGGACCTTCCACACAAGGTCGACCTCATAAAAGGACATTCCTCGCAAATTTTCCTTATTCTTATTACCCTAGGCTACTATTTATCTATCTACTATACTTAGTATAAAAATAAATCATTTGTTTGTGCCCAAAGCTCACTAGATGGTTAAAGCTATAAGTTTCGATTTTCTGTATCAATACGCAATAAGTTCCATATATATCTGAAAGTACAGTTGCCTTATATATATGGAGTACGTTTTAGGAAAGTTATTCTACTATTTGGAAATAAAGTTCCTTTTTTTTTTATAAAAAGACTTTAGATTGAAGTAATGCAAGTACGTGGTGTCGTGGTGATAATTATGAAGAGGTGTAAACAAGCTGAGACTGAATAAAAAATATCGAATAATAAAGTTGACTAAAATTCAATTATATTTTTGAGCATATGAAAAATGTGCCGAGCTTGTATAGTTTTTGAAGCTAGTAATAAATGAGATTAAGCATGAGCATAAATATACTCATTCGTATAATTAATTAATTAACTGCATGGACAACTTTTTTATAAACTTTCTAGATCAAATCAGCTCATTTATAAGCTAAGCTTTAAGAGCATGTTCTTTTCAATTTACTTTCATTTCAGCTCTAATCAGTTCAGTTCAATTCAATTTCTAATTTTCTTCTATCATAAAGAATTCAGTTCCATTCAGTCTAATTCAGTTCCAATCAGTTCAGTTCAATTTAACTCAGTTCAATAAATTAGAACATGACCTAAGTGTGTTTAAAAAAAATTTGACTTATTTTGAGATTTTTATGTCTCAAGGAGCAACACAATTAAAATAAATAAAAAAAAAAGATTTATCATTTATTTTCTCCATTAAAAAATGAGCAGTTTACTAACACTTATAAAACCTCATAAGCTCATGATTAGACTCTCTTAAGGACTTGTTTACTTCATCTTATTTTTGTTGAACTGAAATTATTTTTACTGAATTGAAATTTTTTTTGCTGAATTTAAATTAATTTTACTAAACCGAAATTAATTTTATTGAACTGATATTATTTTTACTAAATTGAAAGTATTTTTTTTTACTGAATCTCTTTTATATTTCTTCTTTAAAAGTATTGATTTTTACTGAACTGAATTATTTTTATTAAATTGAAATTAACTTTTACTGAACTGAAATTATTTCAACTGAACTGAAATTAATTTTACTGAGCTGAACTTATTCTAACTGAACTAAAATTATTTTTACTGAATTATTTTTTTAAGGTGAAATGAACAGGTCCTAAGTTAATGAATTGCACGAACATATATAAATTTGGGTTTTGGAATGATGTCAATTTTGTTAGTTTGTAGAATTGAGCTTAAACCATTTATGGTGATGGAGGTGGGTGCAAAAATGCAATCTGGCAATCAAAAGTTCTATTAGAGTTACAAAATTGTAAATTTGCAAAAAAAAAAAAATTGTACTATAAGATAAGCTAGAGTACGTGTATATAATAAATGAATAATAGATTTCAACAATTAGCTTAATATTTTTGATGAATTGGTCCTCTAAAATGGTAAATAGAGCCAACAAGAAAAAAAAGTCACAATATGAATCTCATTTCATTGAGGATTTTATTTTGTGTTGGTATATGAGTAGGCTAAAGTTTTTATTAACTATTCATTTTTTTTATTTTATAGTTGATGTTTATTAGAAAATCTGATGCAATATATACACTGTCCAATTATTATTGCATATTCCGTGTATCACAACATTTCTTGTAGGTTTTTATTTTTTATTTTTATTTATTTATTTATTGTTGACCTTAAGTTTTGATGATGACTAAAGAAACCTAAGCAAACCTATAGGTGTTTTAACCTTTGTCTATTAGCTTTGATTTATTTACAGGTTTGTGTATGCAACGAAGTTCTAGAGTCATAATGGAGCATGAAACAAGGTCTAAGGTTGAGCTATGGATGAACATAGAAGACAATCAGAAGCCAAGTTCCTTTAGTGAGGAACTGAAGCTTTAGAGTCGAAGCTTCACAGTGTGTCAAGGAAACTAATGTATCTTTATCTTTATTTTAGGCTTCTTGTATCTATGTTAAGTACATTGTTAATTGATAGGGTTTAAGTGGATTTAATTTTATTTGATAAAGATTTTATTTTTCCATATTTTAACTTGTTTTAATTTTATTTCGAAAAATATCCTTTAAGTTAAAATATCTTGTTAGTTAAAAAGATTTGCTGTTTTAATTCTACCCTATTATTTTGGAAAATATTCTTTATAAACGACTGTTTTTCCTAGTCAAGGAAGTTGAGAGAATTAAGGAAGCAGTAAACCACTTCCTTGGAGAGTGCTTCATCTTGTTGCCCAAGCATCCACGAACTACACTTCCTAATTTCATGGAAGTAGTGGCTTAGTGGGAATTAAGGCAAACGGGAATATTTCAACTTCCTGGCTCTAATATAAATAGGATTGGTTTTCTGTTTTAAAAGATACACTTGAGCATTACAGTCTTTTAGCTTTTGAAAAAGAGTCATAATCCACTTAAGTCCTTGAGTGTCTTTGTACTTAGCAATTTAGAGTTTAATCTTTGAGTTGTATTGGGTTAGAGTTTGGGGAAACTCTAAGAGTGTTTTATTGCTTTGAGTGAAGCAAGGAGAAATAGAGAGAGTTTGAGAGTTCGACTGATTGAGGGATCAGTTGAAGGGAGCTTAAGTTCATAGAGGAACTTGAGTTTAGAGTCTTAATTTGTAATAGGTTGTTTGCCCTATTATTATTGAGAATTGAGTTTAAAATACCTTGTGGTCATGGTTGTTCTTCTTGATTAGGGCCAAGAAGTTTTCCACGTAAAATCTCTCTTTGCACTTTTAGTTTTTATTTGAGTTCCTTTATAAATTCCGCAAAAATTACCCTAGTTCCTCTACAATACAATTCACCCCCCTCTTGTATTGTTCATTCGAGTCAACAATTGGTATCAGAGCCTGTTCCTTGAAGAAATCAGGAAACCCTGACGAGATAAGTTCCTGGAAGCAACATGAACAATCACGAGAAACTGGAAGAAGGTTACTCTACGCAGCGTCCTCCTATGTTCAATGGGAAATAATTCTACACCTATTAGAAGAACAGGATGGAAATTTTTATCAAAGCTGACAACTACCAAGTTTGGAGAGTTATTTAAGTTGGTGATTTCGAAATCACCAAAACAGTTGGTGAAAATGAGGTAGTACCTAAACCCATGTCCGAGTTTGATAAGGAAGATTTTGAAAAAATGGAAATTAATGCACTTGCTGTTAAATTACTTCACTGTGGTCTTGGTCCCCATGAACATAATCGTGTTATGGGCTGTAAAAATGCTAAAGAAATTTGGGATTTACTACAAGTAACACATGAAGGAACTAATGAAGTGAAACGCTCTAAAATTGATCTGCTTATGTCTAAATATAAACGTTTTGAAATGCAATCTAAAGAAACTATCCAAGAAATGTTAACAAGGTTCACTAATATAATTAATGAGCTTGTTTCTCTTGGAAAGCAAATACCTATTGATGAGCAGGTCAGGAAAGTTCTAAGGAGCCTCCCTCAAGATGAAAGATGGAGAGCCAAAGTAACTGCCTTACAAGAAACTAAGGACTTCACGAAATTCCACATTGAGCAACTTGCTGGTTCCCTCATGACCCATGAATTGCACTTGGGAACAAAGGAAAAGGCTTAGCTCTCAAAGCTGGTGATCAAGAAGAATTCGAGGTAGATGAAGAAGAAGCGGCCATGTTGGTGAGAAGGTTCAAAAGAATGTTTAATCGAAACAATAGAATAAGGAACTTCACCAAAAAGTCATCTAACTCAAAAGCTGATTCCGGATGTCACAAATGTGGATCCCTAGATCACTTTATTCGTGAATGCCCCTTGTGGGAAACTGAGAAAGGTAAAGGGAAGGACAAGGAATAGAACAAGAGCAACAAGACTCCTTACAACAAAACAGACATTAGGAAGGCTATGATTGCTGCTTGGGGAGATTCTGAGAGTGATGATGAGGAGGAACAACCTGAAGAAGAAACAGCCAATTTATGTCTAATGGCCAAACATGATGAAAAGGCCTACAATGATGAACTGGCTAAAGAGGTACGTGCTGATCCTAATCATCTTAGAACCCTTCCTAAAGAAGTACTTATTGATTACATTGTGGAAATAGAATATGATTGGATAATTGATATTAAAAGGCTTAATGAATGTGAAAAAGCTCTTTAAGTCTGCAAGGAACACAGTGCCTGGATTGAGAACCAGCGTACTGATGTTCAAGGAAGATTCTTTTATCTTTTTGATAAGAATCTTCTTCTAAAAGAAATGAATGAAAAACTCAAGTATGAAAATATTATGGTTAATGTAGAACTGACTCAATACAAGATTGTCAGTACTGACTTTAAATCGTCAAGTTCCTCTTCTGAATCACTGCCTAAGTTTAATGAAGATTTTGAAAAATTAAAACACAATCTTGATGAGTTAAGAATTGAAAAGGCAAATTTAGAAAAGGAACTTGCAATCAGAAAAGAAAGAAGCACTGGTCTGCTTGGTGTACCTAAATGGATTGAGAATGCTCAAACCAAAAGAACTGAAGGACTAGGATACATTCGATCTAAGCATAAAGGTAAAAAGAAATATGTTGATTTACCTAGCCATAAAATTTGTTCCTTTTGTGGGAAGACAAGTCACTTAGTAAACACTTGTTATAAGAAGGAACAATCTGTTAGTAAGAATGTTAAGCAAGTTTGGGTTAGAAAATCTGATATTGCTTCAACGTCCAAGGAACCCAAGGAAACCCGGGTTCCTGAAACTAATCAATGAGTTCTTTTGCAGGTCATAGTGAGGGGGAACAACACGTGGTACCTCGACAGTGGTTGTTCAAAGCATATGACAGGAGACAAATCAAAATTCCTCTCACTTGAGACCTATTCTGGAGGAACTGTGACCTTTGGAGACAACAAGAAAGGAGAAGTCATTAGAAAAGGAAAAGTTGGAAGGTCAAGTTCCCATTCAATTGAAAATGTACTTTTGGTCTAGGGTTTGATGCACAATTTGCTGAGCATATCACAATTTTGTGACAAAGGAAACTCTGTAAGTTTTACTTCTGATTTATGCAACATCATTAATGACAAAACAAAAAGGGTTGTTCTTGAAGGAACTAGGAAGTGGAACACTTATACAGTGGATCTCAATTCTGTTCCAAGGAACAACCTTACATGCCTGAGTGCCATTAATGATGATCCTTTATTATGGCATAAACGTTTTGGACATGCTAACTTCTCACTCATGGATAAACTTAGAGCAAGGAACTTGGTTATAGGGCTTCCCTCAATCAAGTTCCTCATACAACATATCTGTGATGCATGTGTGAGAGGCAAGCAAGTCAGGTCATCTTTTAAAAGTAAAAACTTGGTGAGCACCACAAAGCCATTGGAACTCATACACGTGGATTTGTGTGGTCCCATGTAGGGGTGTACAAAAACTGGCCCGGACTTGAAAACCGACCTAAACCGGACCTGTTGGGACCGGACCTGATCCGGACCTGTAGATTCAGGTCCGGTCCCGGTCCTTGAAATTCAAGGATTCCGGGTTTCAGGTCCGGTCCGGGGTAAACTCGGAAATTTCAGGTCCGGACCTGAAACCGGTAAAACTACTTTTTTTTATTTAATAAGTCTAAATAGGTCCATAAACAGGTCCAAACAGGTCCATAACAGGTCCAATCAGGTCTAAATAGGTCCAAACAGGTCTAAACAGGTCCAAACAGGTCAACACTTTCATATTATTTAAAAAAAATCAAAAAAAAAAAAAATAATCAGGTCTATTTAGGTCCAAACCCGGACCGGACCTAATTTTTCAGGTCTGGACCGGAACCGGACCTGTTGATTCAGGTCCGGTCTCCGGTCCTTAAAAATCAAGGATTCAGGTCCCGGTCCATTCAGGTCCAGGTCAGGTCCGGTCCGGTTTTGCACCGGTGTACAGCCCTAGTCCCATGCGTGTTCAAAGTAGAAGTGGAAAGAAATATGTTCTAATTATTATTGATGATTTTTCTAGATTTACCTAGGTGATTTTTTTGTCTAGCAAGGATGAAACATTTGATGAATTTGTGTCATTCGCCAAGAAAGTGCAGAAGACTAGTGGAAATCAAATTATCCACATTCCGCCAGATCATGGAACTGAGTTCGAAAATTCAAGATTTGATGAGTTTTGCAGAGAAAATGGCATGGATCATAACTTCTCAGCCCCAAGAACTCCTCAACAGAATGGAGTTGTGGAGAGGAAGAACAGGACCCTAGAAGACATGGCAAGAACAATGCTTATAGCTAGTGGACTTCCAAGGAACTTTTGGGCTGAAGCTATCAACACTGCTTGCTATATTATAAATCGAGTTATGATGAGACCAATCATCAATAAAACTCCATATGAATTGTTTAAAGGCAGAAAACCAAATATTTCTCACTTTAGAGCTTTTGGATGCAGGTGCTTTGTCCATAATAATGGAAAAAGGAACATAGGAAAATTTGATGAAAGAAGTGATGAAGCTGTGTTCCTTGGCTATGCATCAAATAGCAAGGCTTACAGAGTTTACAATAAAAATACTATGTTTGTCGAAGAAAGCATTCATGTGATATTTGATGAATCTAATATGTTTATGAATGTGCAGGAACAAGACACTAATGATTATGAAATTGGAATGGTCAGAGACAGGGAGGATGATGAAGAGGAAACTAGTCACCCTAAGGAAAAGCAAGCTAAACCCGAACAAGGTCATCAGGAAAATGCTAAAGTTCCTCCACCTGAAGTTCAGGAGGAACAAGATCATGAAGAAACATGCAACATAGAGGAACCTGAGGAAGCAGAAGAAGAAGTTCCTCAAATAGGAGTTCCTGCCAGAGAGTTTCATCCAAAGCTCTTCAAATATCAAGGTTCTCACCCTACTGACCTCATCATAAGTGACATTGGCAGAGGAACTCAAACCAGATCACAAATGAGGAACTTCTGTGCCTTTCAAGCCTTTCTATCCATAATTGAGCCAAGAAATCATGAAGAAGCCCTCAAAGATGCTGACTGGATTATTGCTATGCAAGACGAACTTAATGAGTTTGAAAGGAACAAGGTCTGGCATCTAGAAGAGAAACCCAAAAATAAAAAGGTAATAGGGCTCAAATGGGTTTTCAGAAACAAGCTGGATGAGTATGGAACTATAGTAAGGAACAAGGCAAGACTCGTTGTGAAGGGTTATAACCAACAAGAAGGTATTGATTTTGGAGAAACTTTTGCTCCTGTTGCCAGGTTAGAAGCTATTAGAATATTAATTGCTTTTGCTTCATTTATGGGATTTAAATTATATCAAATGGATGTTAAGTGTGCCTTATTAAATGGTTTTATTGAAGAAGAGGTGTTTGTGGAACAACCACCTGGTTTTGAAAATCCCCAATTTCCTAATCATGTCTTTAAGCTTGATAAAGCTCTTTATGGGCTGAAGCAAGCACCAAGAGCCTGGTATGAAAGGCTCTCCAAGTTCCTTCTTCAAAATGATTTTGAAAGAGGTAAAATTGATAAAACTTTGTTTTTGAAATATGAAGGAACTGACCTATTAGTTGTTCAAATATATGTTGATGATATTATCTTTGGTGCAACTAATGAAATCTTGTGCAAGTATTTTGCTGATTTAATGAGTGGTGAATTTGAAATGAGTATGATGGGAGAACTCAACTTCTTCCTTGGTCTTCAAATCAAACGAACTGAAGAAGGAATTGCTATTCACCAACAAAAATATGTCAAGGAACTTCTGAAAAAGTTTAACCTTGATCAAGCAAAAACTAATCATACACCAATGGGAACTGGCACAAGATTAGATGAAGATCTACAAGGAACTAGTGTAGATCAAACAAAATATAGAGGTATGATCGGATCCCTTCTTTATTTAACTGCTAGTAGACCTGACATTGCATTTAGTGTTGGCTTAGCTTATGTGCTAGGTTTCAATCGAATCCTAAAGAATCTCATCTTACGGCAGTTAAAAGGATTCTAAGATACCTCAAAGGAACTGACAACCTCTGTCTCTTCTATCCTAGAAGTGATACTTTTGATTTAAAAGGTTTTGCAGATGCTGATTATGCAGGAGATTTGGTGAACAGGAAAAGCACGTCTGGAATGGTCCAGTTCCTCGGACCTTGTTTAGTCTCTTGGGGCTCCAAGAAACAAAATACAGTGGCCCTATCAACTGCTGAAGCTGAGTATGTGGCTGCTGCAGCTTGTTGTTCCCAAGTTCTTTAGATTAAACACAATTAAGAGATTATGGTATGAAATATAATTGTATTCCTATTTTTTGTGACAATACAAGTGTCATATGCATTTCAAAAGATCTAGTTCATCATTCTCGTGTGAAGCATATTCACATAAGGCATCATTTTCTTAAGGATAATATGGAAAAAGGCTTAATTAAGTTAGATTTTTGTGATAATGAAAACCAAATTGCTGACATTCTTACTAAGCCTTTGAGCAGGGATAAATTTGAAAAGATGCGCATGGAACTTGGCATGATACAATTGAGTTAAGAAGACCTCAAGTTCCCTCCAAAGGTATAAGTCAACTATGTATGCAATGTATATCTTACACAATCTGAATATGTGAAAACATAGTCCTAAGCATTAGAATGTATGGCATTGCATATGGGATTGTGGCTGTATGTGAAGAAATCAAATTGCAGTAGGCATGTCTATGTTATAACAAACTTTGTTGATTTGTTCCTAGTTCCTCCGAAATAATCTATAAGATTTTGCTCTATCTTTTTGTGAATTAATTAACTAGTCAGTTGATTAATTTTATCTACTTAAAATCTTATCTTTTATTTTGAATTATCCTTCATTGCTTATCTTTTAAATTTCAAATTCATTCCTCAAAATTGTTGATTAAATACCCGTGACTTTTTGCATTCAATTCAAAGTTTCTGATAAAAAATTATCTTCAATTAACCTAAACTCTTCATGTCAAATCACATTAAAATCTGACCAAGTGAAAAGTATTGTGCCATCCTTCATTAATCGACACATACCCCATTCAATTAACCTTCTACACCATTCCACCGACCTAATTCACCCCTCTAAATTCCACCACTATATAATGAAACCAAACCCTAACCACTGTTCCTCACCACCTCACTCCGTAAAATACACATTCATATTTAGTGACACCTCTCCAATTCCCATGGAAATCTCTCCCAAAATTCAAAACTCTCCTCAAAAGGAATCACCCATGGAAATAGAAACTGAAACTTCAGTCAAAACCGTTGTTGAAAAACCCCAAAACAAACCCATGGCTCGCAGTGATTCGAAAAAGAGAAAGATCGAGGTTGAAGAAGAATTGGACTATGAGGAACTGGGTGAACCAATTCAGGGGGAAAAGTCGAAGTCAGCTGCTGTCAAAAGGCTTGAAGCCAGCTCTGAACGATTCATTCCTGGGTTTTGCATAAACCTAAAGTGGTGCAAATCGAGTAAGTACTCTAAACTTCTTGATATTCTTGAAGCGCAAAATTGGATTAAGCTGTTTATTGAATGTTATGACAATGTGATTGCGCATGCACCTTTAAAGGAATTTTGTGCGAATTTTAGGAATGTGAATGGTGTGTGTGTTAGCAAAATTAAAAACAAGAAAATTAGTTTTGATGCTGATGATTTAGCTGCTGTGTTTGGAACTCCAAATGAGGGGTTTGATGAGTATTTTAAGGGAGAAACTGAATTAAGTGTTGATGGTGTTCCTATTGAAAAAATTGTTGAATCAATTGGGGGTAAAGCTTCCAAAGTTCGAACCAACCATAATCTGTTTTCACCTATTCAAAAGTTGTTGTTTATTTTTGTTCACCTAGATATCATTCCAAGAACCCAGCATAGACATGAGGCTAATCACCTTGATGTTGTGCTTATGTATTGCCTTGAAAATAAAATTCAGATAAACTTTCCATCTTTGATGATCCAACACCTTACCCACTGTCTTGCCAATCATTTAAAGGTTGGGTATGCAAATTTGATAATTACTCTTCTTGAAAGCTGTGGGATTTCCATGACAAACTATGAATCCCTTAAGCTTAAAACTAACCATTATGTCCAACCCAAAACCCTTGAAGCCCGAAACCTAACCGTTGTTGAGGGAACTACTCAATTTCTTTCCAAATCCCTTTCTAAGCCTAAACAGGATGAGAGTAGTTTGAAGAAAAAGGAAGATGAAGAGTTGGATAAGTGGTTGGAGGAAAAGGACAGTGAGAAAGAAGGTGAATAGAAAAAGAAGGAGGTGATTGTGATGTCAAACCAAAAGGGTACTCAAAGCTCTGGGAAGAGAAAGAGTACTAGGTTGGCAATAAGGCCAAGTGGGAAGGATAAGGCTGAGTCTGCTGCAGTTGTTGATCTAAGTGAAGAAAGAAACAGTGCACCAGGGGATCAAGGGATCCTTGAAGAGAAAACTGGTTCTCAGGGGGAACAGGGCATACTTCAAGCTTCTATTGAAAAAACATTTCCTACAGGTTCTGGTTTTATTGCCTTCAGCATAGTGAGTTCCACCTTGGAACTTAAAGCTCTCAAGGAGACAGTGCAAAAGCTAGTTGATGCTCAACCAGGTTTGATTCAAAGGATTGAAGCTCTTGAGAAAATAGTGTCAGACTTGGTGAAAGCTTCCACAGAGCTCACCTCAGCAATGCACCAGAGCACATCAACTCTCTCTAAAGGGCAGGATGATCTGTTGAAGAAATTAGAGGACTTGGTTATTGAAGAAGTGCTAGAGCATGATGCTGAAGAAGAGACCCAGTCCTCTGCCCCTAAATCTTGATGTTTTTCCTTCTATCTTAGCTCTTAAACCTTTATCCTCTTGAACTTGGTCTGGATTGAACTTGTTTTATTTGGTTTCTTTTGGTCTGTAAACTTTTAAAACAGGGTATTTTCTTTTGTTTTTGATGTTCTGGAGGAACATCAGTTTGTTCATATGGATGTTGCTTGTTTTGCTTTTTGACTATTTGCATACTGTTTCTGCCTATATGTGCTTCGCTCTATGCTTTGGACACAAACCATTAAAATGGTGCTGTGTTTATATATATATATATATATATATATATATATATATATATATATATATATATATGTGTGTGTGTGTGTGTGTGTGTGTGTGTGTGTGTGCATTAATTTTGATGAACGCCAAAAGGGGGAAAAGAAAGGCAAACTCAATTGTTGACAAGCTTCTCCATCCATCTAAAATAGAGGTATAATTTTTATTCAGTTCCTTGTTTTAATTTAACCAGTTCATTTGAGCTTTAAGTTTTTGTTTTCTTTCTGATTGGCTCTTAGTTTTTAATGAGTTTTCTTAGGTTTGTCATTCATCAAAAGGGGGAATATTGTTGACTTTAAGTTTTGATGATGACTAAAGAAACCTAAGCAAACCTATAGGTGTTTAAACCTTTGTCTATTATAAGCTTTGATTTATTGACAGGTTTGTGTATGTAACGAAGTTCTAGAGTCAGAATGGAGCATGGAACAAGGTCTAAGGATGAGCTATGAATGAACATAGAAGACAATCAGAAGCCAAGTTCCTTTAGTGAGGAACTGAAGCTTTAGAGTCGAAGCTTCACAGCGTGTCAAGGAGTCTAATGTATCTTTATCTTTATTTTAGGCTTCTTGTATCTATGTTAAGTACATTGTTAATTGATAGGGTTTTAAGTGGATTTAATTTTATTTGATAAAGATTTTATTTTACCATATTTTAACTTGTTTTAATTTTATTTCGAAAAATATCCTTTAAGTTAAAATATCTTGTTAGTTAAAAAGATTTTCTGTTTTAATTCTATCCTATTATTTTGGAAATTCTAATTTGGAAAATATTCTTTATAAACGACTGTTTTACCTAGTTAAGGAAGTTGAGAGAATTAAGGAAGCAGTAAACCACTTCCTTAGAGAGTGCTTCATCTTGTTGCCCAAGCATCCACGAACTACACTTCCTAATTTCATGGAATTAGTGGCTTAGTGGGAATTAAGGCAAACGGAAATATTTCAACTTCCTGGCTCTAATATAAATAGGATTGGTTTTCTGTTTTAAAAGATACACTTGAGCATTACAGTCTTTTAGCTTTTGAAAAAGAGTCATAATCCATTTAAGTCCTTGAGTGTCTTTGTACTTAGCAATTTAGAGTTTAATCTTTGATTTGTATAGGGTTAGAGTTTGTGGAAACTCTAAGAGTGTTTTATTGCTTTGAGTGAAGCAAGGAGAAAGAGAGAGAGTTTGAGAGTTCGACTGATTGAGGGATTAGTTGAAGGGAGCTTAAGTTCATAGAGGAACTTGAGTTTAGAGTCTTAATTTGTAATAGGTTGTTTGCCCTATTATTATTGAGAATTGAGTTTAAAATACCTTGTGGTCGTGGTTGTTCTTTTTGATTAGGGCCAAGAAGTTTTCCACGTAAAATCTCTCTTTGCACTTTTAGTTTTTATTTGATTTCCTTTATAAATTCCGCAAAAAAATTACCCTAGCCCAATCTATGTGTCGTGCCATGTCCAGCTAGTCAAAATAAAAAAATTACCCTAGTTCCTTTATCAATCTTTTAGTTTTTATTTTTTTGGTTGATTAGTTAAATATAAGCGAGTCAAAATGCATGTCGGCCCGTTATGGTCGTGCCAAATTTTGAAAATAAAGCCCTTGCATATCCCATGACTCATCGATTTGTCTCTCTTGTCATGTCAAACTTATGACGGGCTTCTGCCAAGGCAAATCGAGCCATTTTCATGTCATGTCTAACCAGTTCTGCCACAAAGGCTATATATATTATGACAAGGATTTTTTTTTATTTTTTTATTTTTTTTTTGAAGCCATGATAATGATGTTTCTAGATCATTCTTAATGTATGTTTTTAAATCACAATTTTATTTGTTAACTGATAATCAAAGGTAATAATAATAATTATTATTATTATTGTTGTAGTATTTTTTCTTTCTCTTTTCATGTTACAAAAATTAATCAAAATTACGCACTTCTTATGGATCTAAAATTATTAATACTGACAAATACAAGAAGGTTCAATATGTCAGTATATAAAGACATAATGTTTTTATTCTTAAGATTTTAATAGACACAAAATATGATGAATTAATGCAAAGAGTTTTAATAATCAAAGTTATGTCTTGACAATTAAATGTATATTGCAATTTATATTGTTCACCATGGTCACGTGCACTTTGTTTATTCAAAGTATCATTCAAAGTACTAGGTACCTATATGGATACAGGTATAATAATCAATTAAAGTACTCAATTCATCGTAGGATAATGTATAGAAAAACGTGCATGTTATGTTTTGACAGGTGTTATATATAAACAAATGTGGGTGCACGTCCCAATTTAATTAGTTAACATGGATAAGTAAGGTGAGGTGAAGGTAGAGTAACACAATAAAACAAAGACCTTCACTAGAGACGACATGCATGACAAAATAAACGATGAAAACTTTGCAACTTGTGGAGTACATTACGTTGTATACTTTTGCCTTGACAACAGATTATATAAACCCATGTAACCACTTAACCTTAACATATTAAATTAATAAGCAATAATAAACAACATGCATGCTTATACTATGCCTAATATAATCTTAATTCTTTTGTTAGCGTCATCCTCTTACTTTGAACCCCCAAATTCGATCTTTGTTGAGGCTCGAAAATTAGCCACTTCTAATAGCGTATTCAAGGTCAATCTCATCCATCGCGATTCACCACTTTTGCCTTACTACAACTCTTCCATGACACCACAAGAGGGCCTAAAGAGAGCACCCCTAGGCTATACATCACATGGCCACAACATTCAACTGTCCTCAACACATTATAACCTAAATGATGAAAAATCGTACACTTTAGTTCCTAATGGTGGAGGGTACCTAATGAAAATCGCCCTTGGTACCCCAAAAGTTGAATTTTTAGCCTTGGCAGACACGGGTAGTGACCTTATTTGGGTCCAATGTCAACCTTGTAACACTTGCATCCAACAACAATCTCCACTCTTCGATCCATCAAAATCTTCGTCTTATCAATTAATTACTTGCCCTTCTTCGGATTGCGCCCAACCAGATGTTACTACTAGTTGTGCTTCGAATAATAATTATTTCAACGATTACGAGTCATCATCACACTATGTGCTTATGAATATAGTTACGGTGATCATACTCAAACTAACGGCGTCCTAGCCACTGAAACACTTAGCTTATCCTCTCCTGCTAGGTTGCACGGAAACGGAAAACGGAAACGAAAACGGAAAAACGGGGAATCGGGGAAACGAATATTTTAAAATATTGAGAAACGGGGATACGGAAAAATAAATAAATAAAATACATTTTAATTAGAACAAAATACCAATTGTGAGAAATAATAAAAATAAAATAAAAAATAAAAATAAAAAACAAAAATGCTTCCAAAATTTCCTTAATTCTCACATGTCCCCACTTCCCCACGACCCCACCTTCAATATCTTCATCTTCCTCTCAAGCAATAATTTATGCAGACACTTCAATTGCAAACAAAAACCAAAATTAATCTTCTACTATGCAGTCAAGCAAAGGCCAATGACGATAAGATGGAGGAATTCTTTTATTTCTTCAAATTAAAACCAAAATTAACCTCAAATCAGAGAAATTGGTTGATGGTACTTGCGTTGACATTGTTTTGGCAAGGTGGCTACAGCGGCAAAGCAAGGGGAAACGCTTATCTATTCCTTAATTAAGTTTTCCAAAGGTTTCCACAGTTCCAAATTGTTAGAGACGTATCGTGAAGGAAGAAAATTCTCACAGGCGTTTCGAAACACGTTTCGAAACCTAGTACGTTTCAGAAACGTTTCGGAAACGATACATTAGTGAATGTTAACGTTTCCGTGCATCAGAGCTCTCCTGATGCTACCTCGCCGAGCATTTCATCCACAACCGTGTTCGGTTGTGGCACGAACAACCAAGGCACTCTTGGTAGCCAAGACGAGGGGATTGTTGGGACTTGGAACAGGCCTATCTTCCTTGATCTCACAACTCGGCCCAAAAATCAACTACAAGTTCTCCTACTGCTTAGCTCCTGTTTAGGCAAATCTCAACAAGGACATATGAGAATCTGCTAGGTTTGATGGGTAATAACAATCATACTACCAAAAGTATATTAATTTACTATAAACGATTGATAAAGCAATAGATAAACAGTAAATAAGCAATAAGTAAGCAGTGTGAATTCAACTATGAAAAGAGAATAAGTTCAGAAATACAATACTGAGTAAGGACAAGCCTCCTTCTTCAGCAGGGATGAAGCTCCGTAGGCAAAAGTAGAGTAATTCTATTATATTTTGAGTATGTGTGCGTACATGAATGCTGAGAATGTCTAATTACACTTATTTATACCTAGGGATCTCTAGGGTTTACAAATATCTTCAGAATATATTCAAAATGGGGAAGATCTTCTTGATTTATCTTCTTCCCTGTTCTGTAGGTGTATCTTTGGCAAGTATCTTCTTGATTGATATGAATGATGCTACTTGCCTTGTTTATTCTAATCAAGCCGTTTTGCTCATTCTTGTTGTATCATTGGCCTTGGATTGATTCCCTAAATGTAATGGGTCGTATTATAATACGGGCCCAACAATTGCCCCTAATTTTTATTTCCAAGTATTGGAAGTGAAAATTACCTAAAGAAAATGCTTAGAAAATATTTTGAAATTCAGAAATTGTTCCAACGGTTAGCAAAATAGAAAGTGGTGGCAGTTTTAAGGCAGCTTCTTTGATAACTGTGAAGGGCGGTTTATTTCCGTCTTTGGTATTTATTGGGTGTGCAGGCTCTTGTCTAATCACTTCAATTGCTTTGCCCCAATTTCAATTTCATCAGGTATTTTCTCTCTCTTCTGTATTTGCTCTATTTTTCACTTTGTATTTTTTCTCTTGTTTTTGCGATGGATGATCATGTGAAAGTGATGTTTGCTGGGGTGGATGAGGGTGTGAAAAAACCAAACTTGGTGGCGCAGAACGTCTTTCCTGCCAAAGATGTCTATCCTTCCACTATTACGAAGGAGGAGGTTCAGAACATCGCTGCTATTGCGCGATTTCCTGATGGGGTTGTGGTGAAAATTCCATCTTCTAGGGAGAGGGCTGACTGGACTGCTCCTGGTTGGGTGTGTTTCTTTGAGTATCCCTTTGTAATTGGGCATACTTTCCCTTTTTCTGCTCTTGTTCGTCAATTCCTTTCTAGAGTTAGGGTTTCTCCTTGCCAATTACTGCCCCAAACTTGTAGGGTGTTGAGAATTCTGGATTTGCTGAGTGCAAAATTGGGTATAGAACTTGATGTGAGGGATTTGTGTTACCCTTATACTATTAGGACCAGTGGTAAGGGTCAAGTTGGTGTTTGCCTGAAGGATGGTGTTGGTCCTTTGGTGACTGACTTGGAGAAGGCGTTTGACAAGAAGTGGTATCACAAGTTCTTCTTTGTGAGGATTGACTCGTTGGGTGATGATTGTGATTTTTTTATTGACACTGTTGAGGCTGAAGGTATTTCGTTTTCTTATTCCTCTATGTTCTTCTCTCCTTCTTTGTTGATTTGGGCTTATTTGCTTGTTGGTTGCAGTGAGTAAATTGAAGCAGCGCTCTCAGTCTCCGTCCTTGATAGACAAGTTGTATGAGTTGAGTGCAGACGAAAGATCTTTCATCAAGTTGACGCAGCCTGAATCAGTTATTCAAATTAAGTCTTTGGACGAATTTGATTCTGAACAGAAAGTTGCCCCAACTATGTCTCAGGGTCTGTTTTCTTTCTTTCTTGTGCGTTTTGATGTTTTGCTATATTAGTTTTTTTTTGTGGATGTGTGGTTGATGCAAGTTTGTTTCGCTTTTGTTTGATTTAATTTGTGGGTTTTTAATTTGTTTGAATCAGTTGTATCCTTGCTGTATATACTTGTTGTGTTTCTTGTTGTGCGTATCAATGTGTTTCTTGTTGTGCTACTTTTTGAATTCCTCTGTGTTCCTTGTAGATACGTCGAGGTCACTAAGGTCTCATGATCTTCTTAGTTCATCTTCCATCTTGGGTCGTCTTAAGTCTCGCTCGTCCCCCCAGACTTCTGAAACTGTTCCTATCAAGATGGTTGCTCCAAAGGGTGTCCCTCCTCCACCTCCGCCTCGCGCTGGTCTCAAGAGGAAGCTGGAGATGCCTATTGATGTTGATGCTGCTGAGTTTTCTTTTGATTCTCTGGCTCCGCATGTGATACCTTGATGTTTCCTTCTTTCAAGGATCGTCAATCCTCGATGACCTTTGCTGACCTTTCTCAAGTGGCGGCCGTACAGTCCTTCCAGGTATAGTATACTCCGAAAAAAAAATTTAATAAAATCAACATTATTGAGCTATGCTTCTCACACTTTATCTTTGCTTTGCAGAGCCTTCAGTCTTGCCTGGGTGTTCTAGGCAAGGTGTCAGAATTTACTCGGGTGTACGAGGCTATGAAGAAGGAGCGTGATGCTCTGTCTGATAAGTACAAGGCTGCTACTGAGGCCCTGAAGGCTGAACGGACTAAGCATAGGGACTGCATTGCTGAGCGGGATGGGCTGAAGGGTACCCTGAAGGAAGCTGCTAATGAGGCCATTGATTCTGCTACATACTACTATGAGAAGGCGCGTCTTGAGATGATGGAGGAGTTTCAGCAAGGAAAGTATGAGGCTTGGGATTATGATGGTGATAAGGCTTCCTTTGAGAAGGCGTTTCCTGAAGGGACTGCTGCTCCTGGCTCACTGCTGTTAAGCTTTGCTGATGAGGAAGTGAACTCCCCTCATAATGAAGAAGTCAAGAATGCTCCAGAAGTTATGAAGCCTGTTGCTGAAGAAGTGGTCCCTGCTGATAACATGGGGGAGAATTAGTTTAATTGGTGCTGCGTCACCTTAAAAAAATGTAAAGCTTTTGAATGATGTTTATGTTTACTGCCTTAGTGCAGTTGGATAATTTGTCTTTTGTGCTACACTTCTGTAGCTGGATAATTTGTTTAATTTTGTTGCAATGCAACTAAGTATTTCTGTCCCTCTTGCTGTGTTGATTTTGTTTTTGTATAGTGTGTTGTGATTGTACTGCAGTTGTATTACAGTTGTATTACAGTTGTATTATTGCTTACATGTGTTTGCGTGCCTTGTAAGGATAGTAGGTCTGTTCTGTTTAAGAATGACTGATCATCGTTCTGCGGTGACTTGTTTCATTCTTACTCAGTAATGTCAGTAATGTTCCTTGCAAAACAGAAGAAGGTGAGGGGTGGCCGTGGGTTTCCCCAACGGCCCTCCGATGCCAAAGTCAGTACTCGTAATGATCATAAGTCAAATTGACAAAGAATAGGGAGAGATGAGTACCTTTCGTGCTGATTTTGGCTGTTGGAGATTTTTGTGTTTTTGTGTTTTCTTTTTTTTTTTTTTTGTATTTTTGCTTGTTTTCCTGTTATTTTTTTTTTGTTTTTTTTTTTTTTTTTTTTTTTTTTTTTTGTAAATTAAAAGACAAAATTGAAATGACAACTACGTACCTTTCTTCAGAAATGATATAGTTTTAAATGTGCTGCGTTCCAGCTTCGCTGTACATCTTTTCCTTCTGCATTTCCGAGTCTGTACGCTCCATTACCTACTACCTTAGTGATCTCATAGGGTCCTTCCCAGTTGGGTGCTAGCTTTCCTGCATTGACTTCCCTGGTGTTTTCGTATACCTTTATGAGAACCCAATCACCTAGCTTGAAGACTTTGGTTCTGACATTCTTGTTAAAGGATCTTGCTACTTCCTGCTGATATGCTGCCATTCTCATTTGTGCGTCTTCCCTGAGTTCCTCCACTGTGTCTAGGTTGTGGATTATTTCTGCTTGGTTCCTTTCTTCTGTCATTAACCCATACCTTGTTGTAGGTACTTCTACCTCTGTTGGGATTACTGCTTCACATCCGTACACCAATGAGAAAGGAGTATGACCTGTAGCGCCTTTAGGAGTTGTTCTATCTGCCCACAGTATGTTGGGTAACTCATCTGCCCATTTTCCTTTGGCTCCTTCCAACCTTTTCTTCATGTTGCCTATAAGAAATTTGTTACTTGATTCTGCCTGTCCGTTTGCCTGTGGGTACCTTGGTGTAGAAGTGATAAGGGAGATGTTCCATTCCTTACAGAACTTGGTGGTTTTGTTGCTGATGAACTGAGATCCATTGTCTGTAATGATCTCTGCTGGTACCCCGAACCTGCTTAGAATATTTCTTTTTATAAATGAGATGACGTGCTTATCCTTGATTTCCTTGTATGCTTCTGCTTCAATCCATTTGGAGAAGTAATCTGTCATTGCTAAGAAGTACACTCTCTGTCCTAATGACGGGGGTAGCTTTACTATATCCATTCCCCACTTCATGAATGGCCAAGGTGTCAACGTTGGGTGTAATTCTTCTGATGGCTTGTGTGTCAAGGGTGCATGTTTTTGGCATGCTAGGCATTTCTTGGCGAACTCTGCTGCGTCCTTTCTCATGATGGGCCAGTAGTATCCCATTCTAAGTGCTCTGTTGGCTAGATTCCTTCCTCCGGAATGATTTCCGCACTCTCCGCTATGTAGGGATTGTAAGACTTGCTGAGCTTCTCTTCCTTCCAGACATCGTAAGAAAGGTCCTGCTGCAGATTTCTTGAAGAGTACATTGCTGATCAGACAATACTTGGAGGCTTTCTGAGCGAATGCTTGAGTTGTTACTTTTCCTGTTGGTTTCGTGTTGCCCAAGAGGTATTCCTTCAAAGGCGTTGTCCAGCTATTGTCTTCTTCTTCTGTAAGGCTTGCTTGAATTTCGTAGACACTCATGGTTGACTCTTTCTCTATGGCTGGTGAAAGTACGTGCACTAGTGGGATAGCTCCAAATTCTTCTGGGTTGATGTTTGATCCCAAGTTTGCCAGTGCGTCTGCTTCGGTGTTCAAGTTTCTGGGTACTTGTTCTATCTTGAATTCCTTGAACTCCTTAATGAGCTTCTTTGTGACTTCTAGGTAAGCTATCATCCTAGTGTCTTTTGCTGCATATTCCCCGTTGATTTGGTTTACCATGAGTAAAGAATCAAAAATTACTTCCAGGTGTTGTATCTTCATGTCTTTTGCAACAGTTAGTCTTGTGATTAGTGCTTCGTATTCAGCTTCATTATTGGTAGCCTTGAAATTACACCTTATTGCCTGTGCTATCTTGTCTCCCTGGGGTGATGTCAGTACTACTCCTAAGCCTACTCCGCGTATGTTTGCTGGGCCATCTGTATGGAGTATCCATTTCTGCGCAGCTTTTGGTTCCTGTAGTGCCAGTACTTCCTTCTGCGCTTCTTTTTCAAGGGTAGGGCTGAAGTCTGCCAAGGCTTGTGATTTGACTATTGTCCTGGGCTTGTACTGTATATCGTACCTGCTCAGATGTAAGGCCCATTTCTCCATCCTTCCTGACATCTCTGGCTTTCTCATGATAGCTCTGATGGGATAGTTGGTTCGTACTTGTATGGAATGGCTCTCGAAGTACGGACGTAACCTTACTGAAGCAGTGAACAAAGCTAAAATGATTTTTTCTAGTGATGCGTACCTTGTTTCCGCACTGAGTAGGGTCTTGCTTACGTAGTAAATTGGGAACTGTTCCTTTTCTTCCTCTCTTGTGAGAACTGCACTGACCGTCCCTTCAGATACTGCAAGGTATAACTAGAGTGGCTCTCCTTCTTTGGGTTTGGAGAGAATCAACGGGTTGGCTAAGTATTCTTTCAGCTTCTGGAATGCTTCATCGTGCTCTTATTCCCACTTGAATTCCTTGTTCTTTTTCAGTATTTCGTAGAAGGCCCTGTTCTTTTCTGAAGACTTTGAGATGAACCTGTTCAGTGCCGCAATTTTTCCTGTTAAGCTTTGTACATCCTTCTTGGATTTTGGTCGCTCTAGGTCTAGGATGGCTTTGACCTGTTCTGGACTGGCTTCTATTCCTCTTTGTGTAACCATGTATCCTAGGAACTTTCCTGATTGTACTCCAAATGTGCACTTTGTGGGATTTAGCTTCATGTCGTATTGTTTCAGGATAGCGAATGCTTCTCTAAGGTATTTGACGTGATCTTCTGCCTTCTTGGATTTAACTACCATATCGTCTATGTAAACTTCCATTGTGTTTCCAATCTGTTCTTCAAACATCTTGTTTACCAACCTTTGGTACGTTGCTCCTGCATTCTTCAATCCAAAAGGCATCACTTTGTAGCAGTATATCCCTTGGCTGGTAATGAAGGTGGTTTTCTCTTGGTCATCCTTGTGCATGAGGATCTGGTTGTAACCACTATAGGCGTCCATAAAGGATAGCAACTCGTGTCCTGCTGTGGCGTCTACCATGGCATCTATATGAGGTAAAGGGAATGGATCTTTTGGGCAAGCCTTGTTGATGTCTGTAAAGTCTATGTAGATTCGCCATTTCCCGTTTTTCTTCCTGACTACCACCACGTTGGCGAGCCATTCTGGGTATTTTACCTCTCTGATCTTCCCAGTTTTCAGTAGGTTCTGAATTTCTTCATTGATGATCTTGTTCCTTTCTGGCGCAAATTTCCTTCTCTTTTGTTTCACTGGTGTATGCATTGGATCTACGTTTAACTTGTGGGTGATTACTTCTGGGGAAATGCCTTTCATGTCTTCATGGGTCCAAGCAAACACATCTTTCTCTTCTTCTAGGAAATCGTAAATTTGTTGTCTGAGTTCCGCTTTCAGCTCTGATCCTATTCAGACTTTCTGATCTGGATGTATGGGGTTCAACTGGACTTCTGTAGCTTCTTGTTCTTCTGATATGCTCAATTTCTCTTGGCCCAGCTGACCCTCTGATTGCTATGCTGAACTCTTTTCTACAGATGTTGCTTTCAGTGCTATCTTGTAACATTCTTTAGCCTCCCTAGGATCTCCAATGATTTCTTGAATTCCCCACCTAGTAAGAAACTTAATGACTTGATGGTATGTAGAAGGGATGGCTTTCATATCATGTATCCAGGGTCTTCCCAAAATCATGTTGTATGAAGACAGAGTGTCGATTACTAAGAACTTGACTTATAGGTTGATCCCCTTTGCGTACGTTGCCAATGTAATCTCCCAACTTGTATTTTTGGTTTCCCCACTGAATCCTACTAGCATTGTTGACTTGTTGACGATATTTTTCTCATCTATGTTCATATGCTTCAGGGTGTCTAGAATGATGATATTTGCAGAGCTTCCATTGTCAACTAGGATTCGCTTGATCATGCAATTTCCAACCGGGAGTGAGATCACTAGACCGTCATGATGACCTTCAACTGCATCGCTTTCTTCAAACATGATGGGGATGTCTATCTTGGATTTTTCCCTCTTGTCTGGTTGCTCTTTGTTGCTTTCTTTTGCATGTCGCTTTGCTGCTGAGTATGTTAAACCGCATACTTCTGACCCTCTAGATATGAAACAGATGGTTTTGACAATTGGAGGTGGAGGTGGAGGACCTCCTTGCTTGGACTCTCTATCCTTCCCTAAAGCCTTAGATCTATCTGACAAGTGTTCTTTGAGGTAGCCCTTCTTTAGCAAGTATGCAACTTCCTTTCTGAGCGCGACACATTCATCAGTAGTGTGACCGATATCTGAATGAAAATCACACCATCTGGATGGATCTTTCTTCTCCCCAGGCCTATCACTCCTTCTAGGCCATTGTACAGTATCTCCCATCTTGTTTAAGGTCCTTATTACTCCTGCAGGGTTGACATTGAAGCAATACTCATGTAACTTGGGTGGAAGTTCAGGATCTTCCCTCCAATCAGAAAACTCTCCTTCGACAGCATTGACTGATCCCTCATCAAAGTGTGAACGCTGATACGGCTTGAATCGATGATCTCTCCTGGGAAAGTTGTTGTTCCTTCTTGACGGACGATCTTCGTCCTTTCTGAGCTCTGGAGTCTTTCTTGCATATGCATCTTCTTCAAATCTGACTTGGGTCATTGCTTTAGCTTGTATGTCTTCAAAGGTTGTACAGGGATACTTGGTCAATTCCTTGTAGAGCTCGCTATGGTCTAGCAACCCTCTTCTGAACGCTTCAATTGTTGTAGGAGCATCACACTTGTGTATCCCAATCTTTTCCCTGTTGAACCTGTTGAGATAATCCCTCAAGGACTCGCCGTGTCTCTGCACATCACGGTATAAATCTGATGACTGCTTCTCTATTTTCCTACTGCTGGGGAACTGGACCTTGAATAGGTTTACCATTCCTGCAAAAGATCGAATTGTCCCATTATCTAAATTAATGAACCAAGTTAAAGCTGGACCTGATAATGTGGCTCCAAAGCCTTTGCACATGATAGCCTCTCTGATGTCTCTAGGGATTGAGCTTGTCATCATCTTCTGTTTGTAGAGGGACACGTGCTCATCAGGGTCTGTTGTTCCATCATACATGGCCATGTTGGGTGTGCTGAACCTCTTTGGCACTTCTACCATGGCGATCTCTTCTGAGAAAGGGGACTCTATATAGCCATCTGACGCCTCTTCCTCCATGGGCTTTGGCATTCCAGGGATCTTGGCGATCTTGGCCTCGATTGCTTTGAGGTACTCTTTAACTACTTTCTCTATCTTTCCCTCCTCAGATCCTTCTTGGCTATTCTGCTTAGGGGTTCCTGCATTCAAAGAGTCTAGATCTAGGGTTGTTTCCCTAGTGTTAGATCCTTTTTCCCCGTTAGGGGTATGAAAAGTACCTGACATATCAAGCTGCATGGCTATACTTTCAGTGTTCTTTCTGGTGTTGACGGTTTTAGAAGCGACTGATTGTATTTGGCTACGGAGGGCTTCATTTTGTTTGGTGAGACTGGTGAGTTTGGCTTCGGTTTGAACCTTTTGGGCCAACAGTGTTTCAATCTGGCTCTTTTGTTGGTCTAAGGTTTGACGGAATGCGTTCATTCCCTCATTGATTTCGGCCATGGTAAAGGGTACTTGGTGCCCAGACATGGTGTTTGTATTGGTTTTTTGGCGAATTGGTAGGTTAATTGATTATCAGCCCCACGGTGGGCGCCAAATTGTTTAGGCAAATCTCAACAAGGACATATGAAAATCTGCTAGGTTTGAGGGGTAATAACAATCATACTACCAAAAGTATATTAATTTACTATAAACGATTGATAAAGCAATAGATAAACAGTAAATAAGCAATAAGTAAGCAGTGTGAATTCAACTATGAAAAGAGAATAAGTTCAGAAATACAATACTGAGTAAGGACAAGCCTCCTTCTTCAGCAGGGATGAAGCTCCGTAGGCAAAAGTAGAGTAATTCTATTATATTTTGAGTATGTGTGCGTACATGAATGTTGAGAATGCCTAATTACACTTATTTATACCTAGGGATCTCTAGGGTTTACAAATATCTTCAGAATATATTCAAAATGGGGAAGATCTTCTTGATTTATCTTCTTCCCTGTTCTGTAGGTGTATCTTTGGCAAGTATCTTCTTGATTGATATGAATGATGCTACTTGCCTTGTTTATTCTAATCAAGCCGTTTTGCTCATTCTTGTTGTATCATTGGCCTTGGATTGATGCCCTAAATGTAATGGGTCGTATTATAATACGGGCCCAACAGCTCCCTTGACATCTGAGGTCTCAAGCACGCTTACCTTTGGAGCCGATGTTACGAGCCCTGAAGTAGTGTCAACTCCCTTCCAAATAGGAGAATCCTCCACATTTTACCACCTTACTCTCGATAGCATTAGTGTCGGGGGTAGTGAAAATCCGGTCCAAATCGCGGTAGACATGGACGTGATCATCGACTCTGGTACCACTCTTACAATGCTTCCATATAACATCTACGACGACTTAAGGGAGGCTTTGGTGAATGCCAATGGACTTAACACGGTACCGAGCCCACTCGAAGATTTCGACCTCTGTTACAATACGGGGGAATCAGGGCAGTTTAGTCCTCCAGACGTTGTATTCCAATTTCAAGGGGCCGAAGTCGTGTTAAAGGCAATCAACACGTTTTGGCAAATTGAGGAAGATGTTAGTTGCTTGGCAATGGTAGCTACAGACACTTCAGATAGTATTCCAATATTTGGGAACATTGCTCAAGTTAATTTCGAGGTTGGGTACAATTTACAAGCTATGCAAGTTTCTTTTGCTCCAGCAGATTGTACTAAGTACTAATTAATAATTCAATTTTTATAATTTGTATGCTTAATAAGTTACTAGTTAGCTTAATTGATCGCATTTTCCATTTTTACATTGTACTACCTAGTGATTAGGTTTGTTTGTGATGGCATATATAATCGCATAAGTTTAATTTCTGTTATTGCTAGTTCTACATGTAACATACTTCTTTAGTTTCTGTATCAAGAAACTATAAACTCCAATAAATAAAGTTTCTTGATACACTATTATATGCACGTACATGGTACTGTAATAATTAATCAAATATGTAGGGGTATAAACAAGCCAAGACTCTTGATAAACAACTAGAACTCGATCTTGACTAAATTTTATCTACTATCTCCGTTACAGGTTATGTGCAACGATTTAACATAAAACAGAGAGGAAAAATGTCTAATCGCTGCACATAACCTATAACGGAGTAGTATGTTCGTCTATAAGATCATTTTAGACTAGCTTTTGTACACTTTTTTTAAGTTTGATTAACCCAAGCATAAATATATTAGTTCGTGTTAATTCATAAGCAACTTGTTTATAAATATTAAGGTTGAAAAATTAGAAACCCCTCAAAGCTTATTTAATTAATTGACGTTATCATTATATCATATATACTTTTATATAATTGGTTGGTTTGATAAATTAAGCCATAATTCAAATAAAAAAAAAAAAAAAAATTAAGCCATAATTTTCTTTATTTCATCAAGCGTGAAAGGTTGTGGGCCTTGTGGCCTTGTGTAGTGGGGTTGAGTCTAAATTGACCATTTTTTTAAACGTGAAACATTTGGATGGAAAGCCTTGTTAAGAGGTGGTGGCGATGTGTGGCGAGGGAACAATTCTTTGTCCTGAGATTTAAGACTAGTATAGATACATAGAAGGATTGAGTACATTAGATACTAACGGGGCAGCAAAAGGATCTCCAGGTTATGCAGGAGGAGGAGGCATCATAAGCAATTGCAGGGGGAAGTACATTATAAGCTTTACAGCTAACTTTGGGGTCTGCAATGCATATAAGTCTGAGTTACTGGCTGCTGAATTAGGACTGCAGATGGAAAAAACTTTGGGCATCCCAAAGCTGATTCTTCAGATGGACAATAAAGCATGCTTGGACGCTATAAGCAATGAGGCAATTCAAGGAGGAGAATGTGTTCATATTCTTGCTTCTTGCCGTAGTTTAATTAAAACCTTTATAATCATTGTAGCTTTTTTCATTGTTTTAGGGAGGGGAATAGAGCAGCAGATCGACTCGCCAACATCACAACATGGGAGTCATCTTTAAAGGGAGGGTTAATTATTTCGATTCGCCTCCGATCGAAATAATTAATCTTCTTAGGAAGGATGTTGTGGGTGTGGCTTGGCCACGTTTTGTAGCTTGATCTATTTTTTTTCTCTTTAATAAATGGGTGTGACCCTCATTTGCATTGATTATATATATATATGAAATTCTAGAGAGTGTAGGATAGCTCAAGTGGTTAGTCTCCCTCTCGGTTCTAAGAGATTCTAGGATGATTCTCCCCGCCTTTGTGGCTTTGATACCATGAGAAAGTTTTTGTTGTTTTCGTGCTATTGATTATATGCGAGTACATGGTACTGTAATAATTAGTTAAATATGTAGGGGTGTAAACAAGTCAAGACTCTTGATAAACAACTAGAACTCAAGCTCGACTAAAGGGCATGTTCTCAATGACTGAACTCGGCTGAACTGAACTGAAATCAGCTGAAGTGAACTGAGCTGAACTTATTAGAGTTGAGCTAAATTGAACTAAACTAAATTGAAATGAAATGAATATTTTATAAGAGAAGGTAATTAGGAGCTAAAGTGAACTGAACTGAACTTATTAGAGTTGAGCTGAACTGAATTGAACTGAAAATAATCGTATGAGAACAGACCTTAAATCTCATCTATGTTCGTCTATAAGATCATTGAGACTAGCTTTTGTACACTATTTTTAATCTAATCTATGTTCGTCTAATACTATATGGTATATGAATCACTTAATCAAAACTCTATAAATATCTGTTTTGCAACTGCTACTCTCTTTATTGAGTGTATTCCTACATAATAACAGTTAGGGCGATTATCTTAAAAGGGGGAGTAATACTGTGTGGTGTATGGATCACATTTCACTTTTGTGACTTTATGTCTCACTTTTTGTGTGTTACAATATAACCTTATTTATTAATGTTGAATTCATTCAGATAACATAATTTCATATCAAAATTAATAATTATGGATCACTTATCCAACTAATTTGGTTACTTTGAACAACAATTAAAATATAACAATATGAATTTTGATTAATTAGAAGAATGATTGTAGAGAATTTACTATCAGTTGCATTTGATTTGGATGTTTGTTATTATTTTAAGTCAACTGATGTAGATACGTGTTAGTTTAGATGAACTACTACGAGAGGGGGGTGAATGGTAGTAGGTTCCAATCTTGAAACTTATGCGGAAATTAAAAACAAAACATAAAAGGAACTTAAAGAACACAACAAGTTTTACGAGGAAACCATCCAGTGCCTAGTTGGAAGTAAAACCTCGGCCCTATTGGGACTTATAAACAAATTCCACTATAATAGGCAACTCTCCTAGTACAACATATTACATAGACCTTTGCTTCGCAAGTTTCACCACGGACACTTGCCTATATGATAGGACACCTCCTACCAGACCTAAGACACTTCCTAGAACCCTTTTCTCCCTTTACCCAGGACACCTCCTAGGTGACCCAAGACACCTCTCTGGTTCCTTTCACTCACTGTGCACTCACAACTACCACTTGAATTTTAGTGATTTCAAACTCATACACTCAAATGTGAATTTAAGAGAATTCACAATCTCACCCCAAAACCCAAAATACTCAAACCCCTTTTCCCATTACAAGATCTCATTGAATAACTCTAAATACATATATATGAATAAAGAGATAAAACTAATATGTTGGACACTCGAGATCTGTCTGGAACTCACTGGACGTACTGTAACCAGAACCTGATAGGAACTTTGACCAGGAGGACTGACTTAACTTTGTGGTGAAGGATGAAACCATTAAGCACGACCACTACACTTCATCAGCCTCAACTTTGAATGAATACATATGAGCATAATTTACAGTACGCTCGAATTATTTATTTTATCTTGAAAAAGATAGATTTTCTGAAAAGATAAGTTTAAAAGATATTTTCTAAAAATCAGTTTTCCGAAAATATATCTTTTTGTTAAGGATAAAATCTGTTTTGAATAATAAGATATAATTAACAGAAAATCTGAGTTTATTCCAATCTTATCTTTTTGTTTAAAAATATTTTTTAAATAAGATTATCTTTTTCCAAAAGGGATTTATTAGAAGATAAATATCTTTATTTAGTAAAACCAAATCCCTAAAAGATATGCACGTATAAGGTAAATATATATATCATTAAAACCGACTTTTAACGACGTGCATACTTAAGTTCCTATTAGGTTCCTGAACTCTGAAAGTCTCTAAGTTCCTGACAAGTCAGCCACTCTAATTTCATTGAATGTTTGGAGTTCACCTTGGTTCTATATATACTTGTTCCAGAACGACTTTTATGTCCAACATACTTACATGAATCCTAGAGCAATATACTTCTATTTCTCTGTTTTCATGTTGCTTCTCTGAAACTCTTGTTCTGGAATCCTGTAGTCTTGATATATTCTGGATCTTAGGGTTTGCCCCAGCATTACACCGGAACCAGGTCGTTACAACCCGTTGATATGTTCCTGTCAGGAAACACCTTTGCCCCAGCATTACACCGAAACCAGGTCATTACAACCCGTGGTATGTTCCTGTCAGGGACCACCTTGAAGTTCCATTTTTGAAACTCTTCTTCTAACTTTACTTGTATCCTTCTTCAACTCCTAGAGTTTACTAAACCTACAAACATCACAACACTAGAAAATCCTTATAAGATGGAAGTTTGCTCAATCATAACTTCCATCATCAAAACCTCATAAAGGTCAACAAGTTGCCCCTTTTTTATGATGACAAACTGAGCAAACTTCTGAGGATAACAAAGTAACTTAGAAGGTTAGTTTTTTCATTTATAAAAAACAATAAAGAAAACTAAACTAAATTAAAAGACTCCTATGCATACATGACCTATATATGTATAGGATACTTACCTTATGAAGCTAATATATGCAAACACATGTTTACATAGTTATCTTCATGGTTCCTTAGCCATCATCATGCTTATCAACCATAACACTTATCGTTGTTCTTGTTCCTCTATTGCTTATCCTATATTGCTCAAGTTCCTTACATATATACATGTCATTACTCAGGTTCCTTGTATCCTGTTCCAAGCATAACTTGCTCTTTCTATGCACAACTTAACTTACACGTTAGATAGATAATCATCATTAGTTTATAATCATCAAAACCTAATTGCTCAACAATACGTATAGATACTACATACTACATATAGATACCTACCCCGGACTTTAAATTATTATTGATTCTACATACTACATATAGGTTAAAACCTACCCCGGACTAGTCCCGGAGTATCTGAGAGGGAGATATTTAAATGAAAGTAATGGCCTTAAAATGATAAACAAACACTTGATTTTATTTATTGATGTGGAAATAATTAAGCTTCATTCTCATGTAATGAAATCGGATATATTTGAGGAAAAGCTTTAATAGAAGTAATGGCCTTAAGATAATAAAAAACACTTGATTTTATTTATTGATGTGGAAATAATTAAGCTTCATTCTCATGTAAACAAAGAAGCTAATTAAATCCAAAACTCAGAATTACATGACACTCACATATAGATATATACTCCATGCATATAGACTATAGAGTATTGATAAGTGATAACATAACAGTTTCCGGCTTTCACAGACTCACACAATAGATAGACAATGACATGACGACGACGACGACCAAAATTTTATAAATTGAATACCTAATCTTTGAAAAATGTTGTAATTTACTACCTTATGCCAGATTATAAAGGAGTTTGACCAAAATTTTCCGGCGTTGACTTGGTCACGTGACACTTAGTGACCACCACATGGGAAAATTGTGAGAAAATTTGTGAAAGAAAAGGGTCATTAAGTGTCACGTGATGGTCACGTGACCAAGTCAACGCCGGAGAATTTTGGACAAACTCCTTTACAATCTGGCATAAGGTAGTAAATTACAACATTTTTCAAAAATTAGGTAGTCAATTACAACATTTTTTTAATAGGTAGTTTCACTACTAAAAATTGGCCAAATTGCGACCGCCGCAAACGGTCGCAGAAAATAGTAAAGACGGTCGCAAAACATAATTGCGACCGTCAACGGTCGTGGTCGTAACATGGTGGTCGTTATTCTCTTGGTCACAAAAAAACAATATTACGACCGTTTGACGGTCGCAGATTTTTAATGACCATTTTAACTATTTTCAACGACCGTTGAATAAACGGTCGCAAATATTAGAAATTGCGACCGCCTTATGAAACAGTCACAAATCTTGAAAGTAGCGACCGTCATAAGCAGTCGCTAAAAGTATTAAAAAAAACAAAAAAAAAAGACCCACTGTAGACACCCATTTGTGTCTCCCCAAAACCAAACCCAGTGATGAGTGCCTTTCACGTCGAATCATGATCGAATGAAACGAAAGTGTGGAAAGGTCTAGTATTGCGGAAAGTTTTATTTTCTCTTCTCCCTGTTTTTGAAAACTTTATTTTTAAGAAAACAGTCAATCCAGTTTGATTGGTCCATAATATGGGTCCAATAGTGGTATAGTTGGATGGGGCTTACAAAGACCTTTCCAACGATATATTATAAGCCCAATTCCGATGAATATTGAGGAAGTTATGGTCAATTTACCAAACTGGGCCCGGTTTGAGCCTAATACGCGGCCCAATGATCTAGAGGAGGGCCTATTATTAATTATCATTCCTAAAGCTATTAGGATTGATTATAGTCTTTTAGAATACTCTAGAAGGTTCTTTTAAATCCTAATGGAGTTAGGATTGATAATTATGTTTTAAAGAGTTTGAAATTGAATAAAACTACTCCTTTTAAGAATCCTTGTTTTGTACGAAGTGGAATATATTCAGATTTTATTTTCGTACCTCATAATATTTATCCAAATTTTATATGGTTGGATAGATCTTTAAATTATCTTTCCAATGATATATTATAATATTAAATCCGATTTATAACGAAAAAGATATGAATGAGACATGAAACTTTATCCAAAACTGACACCCTTCTACTATTTTGGCCATATCTTTTTATCTACAAAATATTTTAATCTGATTCTAATTGGGTTGGAAAGTAGACTTTAAGAGCTTTCCAATGACATATTATATGCCTTATTTGGACTTCCGGATCAAAAGATATGATAAAAACAAAAACGCGTTAAAAACAGGCTTGGCGCTTGACTCCAGGCATTGGCGCCTGGAATCAGGCCTTGCGCTTGGCGCCAGCCATTGGCGCCACCAATTACTAGCGCCAACCTCGTTTTGCGTGCGTCAGGCTCTGTTTTGTTAATTTTATCTTTTTGGCTGATTTTCTCTATAAATAACGTATTAAAACTCCGTTTTCGATAACCAGATTTCGTCAATTCTTATTTTAATTCACCAACTCTCATCAAGATTTTCTTGATTATTCTCTCTCTCTCTCTCTTTTTCTAAACTAGCCTTTTCTCAAATACAAAATTCCGCATTCATTAGATCTAGAAACACCTAGCCATATTCGAAGTTGCCTTCGCCCTAGACGTGAAAGGTTTAATTTCTGAGGGTTTGGTCCCAAATCTCTCTTTCAATTATTTAATTTAATTGCTTTGTTTATTATTTTCCTTGAAGTTACTAACGTGTGTATTTTGTTATTAGAAAGAGGTACGAGGCATCCAAGTAAGCACTTTATTGATTTATTGATTTTATGATGTAGAAATCATGCTTAGATTGTTATTATGATATTCCTAGTATCATGTCTAGGGTATTTTTAATATTAAATATGATTGCTATGATGCCTTTTATTCTCTTCCTAATATTTATTCATGTTAGTATCATGTTAGGATTAAAGATTTGATTTTTATTGCTTAGTGACATGCTAGGGTTTGTTATTAATCTTGTTAGTATCATGCCTAGGATCTTGCTATTTTTATTATGCTTTAATATTAACATGAACATGATTATGATTATAATTGTTATAATTTATGATGATTGTGAATATTATTATTATTATTATTATTTTGATAATGATTATTTTATTTATGATTATTATTGTTTTGATTATGATTATAATTTTATGATGATTATAATTATTGTTATTGATTATTATTATTGTTGCTTGATATTTATATTTATTGCTTGATCACCTTTTATTGCATGTTTAAAGGGAATTGGTACTTGTAATCACGCTTAATAAGATATTAATAATCTTGTTAGGTTAATTGTGATTATAAATTCAAGTGATCGCCAATAATAGTTTATTTGTGCATTAATGTTCAACCAACATAGATTAAACAGGTTTAGGGTTAATCCTATTGATTGTATGTTAGTCAGAAAGCGCACATGAATACGAGCAGAATAAAGTAGAGGCCTATTATTAGGGCAGGTTCAATCTCTTTTAGGTTGGATTTGTACCTTTATCCCCGAACCCTTATTTGGTTAATGACCTTATGGAGTTGACGATCTCTTGGATCGTTAAGGGGTGTAACCTTCACCTCGTGATGGTTTACAAGTTCCTTAAAAACTTGTTGGCGACTCTTTTGCTCTATCTTCTTCCCTTTTGGACGCCACCGTACTTTAGTGTATGATCACAGTGGGGTTCAAGCTAGTGGGATTTTAAAGGCTTGAAACTATTCCCTACACCCACCCACCCTTAACCCAGATCCACCCAAGGCAGATTCCACCCACACCACCACCACCACCACTGCCCACCCTAAACAACCACTAGCCGCCACCCTCTACCCACCATTACCTTCGTCCACCTTCAACCACCCATATCCACCACCAACCACCCACCCTTAACCTAGAAATTCGAACACAACAATTAAACACAAAAATTCGAACAAAAAAAATCGAACACAACAATTAAACCCAGAGATTCGAACACAACCATTAAACCCAGAAATTCGAACAAAAAAAATCGAACACAACAATTAAACCCAGAAATTCGAACAAAAAAATTCGAACACAAAAATTAAACCCAGAAATTCGAACACAACAATTAAACCCAGAATTTTAGTACAAAAAAATCAAATAAAACGAAATAAACCATCATAAATCGAACCTAAATTCGACAAATAAACCCATAAATCCGAACCTAAATTCAACAAAAAATTTGAACGTAAATGCGACAATTAAACGCACAAATTCAAACCTAAATTCAACAAAAAAAATTCGAACCTAATTTCGACAATTACACCCACAAATTCGAACCTAAATTTGACAATTAAACCCACAAATTCGAACATAAATTAAACAAAAATTCAACATAACTTTATCAATATTTTTTCCTCTAATGGTTCATACGATCGAATTCGACCACAAAAACTCCAGATCTAGAATTTTTATGGTCGAATTTGACCATTAACACCATAATTCGTTTGATGCTCGTTGAATTTATCAAACTTTGTTAATTGCTCAGTGAAGAATCAGCAAAGGCAAGCTAGCTCTAGTGTAAAAGAGAACGGAGAGAGGAGAAGAAGAAAATAAAGGAAAAGGAGAAGAGGAAAGAGAAGGGGAAACAAATCAGGGAAAGAAGAAGTGGAAAGAGAGAGAGAGGAAGAGGAGAGAGGTGGGAGGAGAGATAGAAATAAAATAATGATAGAGGGGAAGAGGAGCGGCCGAAACTGATTAGGGTTAGGGTATGCTTCTCTTTTATAGTACCCTTTTTTTTTTAAAAAAAAAAAAAGATCTTTTGCGATCGACGCGGTCAAAATTTTGCGACCGACTCTCAAACGTTCGCAATTCTGGGTAGGGCTGTGCAAAAATCGGTCCAGACCGTAATTTGGACCTGAACCGGACTGGACCTGGATCAGCCCGGACCGGACCTGCTGATTTAGGTCCGGTCTTCGGTCCAAGAAAAAAGTGGATTTCGGGTTTCAGGTTCGGTCCAGTCTAAACCCGCAATAATCAGGTCTGGACCTGAAACCCGGATTTTAATAAAAAAAAAAAAAAAAAGCAATTTAATTATAAATTTTTTGGGAATTTTCTCACTTACTGACTTACCCATTATTACCCTAACCCTAACATTTCCAAACTCAAACAACTTCTCTCCACTCTCACGCAGTCACACACTGTAACACATACACCCTCACACTGTAACACATACTCCATTTAATCCGGCGACTTTGAGCATCTCCGGTTCACCGTGTGCCGCCCGTTTGACATCGGAACTTTGAAAGTCGAGTGAAAGGTATGTATTGAATTGATGAACTTTAAATCTCGTTGTTTGACATCTATTGTATTCAATTACTTTCTGCATTTCAATTTTACAAGTTAAATATACAAAGTACCTATTAAACGGCCCATTAATGGTGAATTCAAAGAAGAAATACATGGAATTTTCATTATTAAGGCTCGAATTGTTTTTGTTTGCTGCTAATACTTCAATTGGTTAAGTAAATAATACAAACCATCATACAATTATCATCTTTGCATTAAAATATAGTAGATCTGAGGATATGATTATATAATAAGCTTTGATATTTCTACAAAATGCATAAAGATACTAAAACACCAAGCACTTAGTAATAACGTTGCTCTTTAATTTATATGATTACTAATGGTTGGTTCTATTTTATATTGTACAGATTTTTGACATTGTAAGGTGTAAGTCAGTAACAACGGATTCATCTTCGTGCAATGTAAGATTTTTTTATGATTTGGTCTTGTAATTATTTTTAAAATTTAATTTGGTGGTAAGTTGGTAACAAATTTCTGTTTGTTAAATACTATACAGATGGAGAGCTCTCAATCCAAAAGTTTACAAAGTTTGATGGATGCGGTTAGTAGGACAGATATTGAAGAGTTGCGCAAGTCTTTACCTCAGGACAAGAAGTTGACAGAGGGACGTCAATATTTGGTTAGAAAGAGCAAGAGGAAAGCACCTTATTGGGAGTACTACATCGAATATGTAGATGATGGAAAACTCCGGGCAGAATATAAGTTTGTCTTGCTAATTTTGCTGCTGATGGTAATTTGAATGGCTCAAAAAATGTTAAGTATCATTCTGAAAAATGTCTTGCTAACCCGGTAAATAAAAATAAAGGTAAAGGAACACAAGCTGAATTATTTTTTAGGCAAGGGGAAGGGGATAAGGATAATGAGGAAGGTGAAACAAAACTGAAATATGGAAGTGGAACTGTCAGCTTGAAGGAAGTTAGAGATGCCTTAACCTATATGATTATTGTTGATGAGCTTACTTTTAGATTTGTAGAGAAAGCTGGTTTTAAATATTTGATGGGTGTTGCTTGTCCTAGATTTAATATTCCATCTCGTACAACAATTGTTCGTGATTGTCTTCAACTTAATCATAATGAAAAGACAAAATTGAAAGCCATTTTACAAAATTCTCAAACTATTTGTGTGACAACTGATACTTGGACATCAATACAAAGAATTAATTACATGTGTCTCACGGCTCATTTCATTGATAATGATTAGAAATTGCTCAAAAAAATTATTAATTTTTGTCCAATTTGTAGTCATAAGGGTGAAGCTATTGGAAAAGCAGTTGAGGCTTGTTTGGAATTTTGGGGTATTAAGGATAAGTTGTATAGTGTTACTGTTGATAATGCTAGTTCAAATGATGTTGCTTGTGCTCACTTAAAAAGAATGATTCAACTAATGGGATGTGTTGGTGATGGAAAATATCTTCATGTTAGATGTATTGCTCATATTATTAATTTGATTATGTGGGATGGTATTAAAGAGCATGGTGTATGCATTGATAGGGTTAGAAATGCTGTTAAGTATATTAAAAATTCTCCTGCCAGAATACAAAGGTTTAAAGATCTTTTACAAAAGTCTAACATTGATTGCAAGTCTTCTTTATCTTTTGATGTTCCTACTCGTTGGAATTCGACCTATATAATGTTAGATACGGCTTTGAAATTTCAACGTGTTTTTAGTGGTATACCTTTGCCAAATGGGGAGGGTTTAAAGGAGAATGAAAAGCCCCCTGAATTAGATGATTGGAAAAATGTTGAGAAATTGGTAGTGTTTTTGAGAGGATTTTACTTGTTAACTCGCCGCATTTCTGGTTCTCTTTATGTTACTAGTAATAGAGGTAGGTTTGACATTGATGCTAAGTATAATATGTTGAACAAGTGGGAGGAAAGTTTGGATGAAAATTTCAAAGCAATGGCCATTACAATGAAAAAGAAGTTTGATAAGTATTGGGGAAATGTGGACAAAATGAACATACTAATCTACATTGCTGCTTTACTTGACCCTGGTACTAAGATGATTGTTGTTGAATTGGCACTTACCGACCTTTATGGTAAGGATATTGGCACTAAGCTTGCTAATGATGTGAAAGAAGTTGCTTACTCTTTGTTTGATGAGTATAGAAGTCAGTATCCTTCTGTTGCTCATCAAAGTGGACAAAGTGTTGACGATATGCCAATTGATTCAAATGGGGATCTTGATATAGGAGGAGAAGAGGATGATTATGAAAAAAGTATTAGAGACAGAGCTAAAACGATGAAAGGGTCTGGTGGGTATGTAAGGAGCGAGTTTAAGAGGTATTTAAATAAACAATTAGGTGTGGAAGAAGAAGCATCGGATGCCTTGACTTGGTGGAGTAGAAATGGACATCGATATCATATTCTTTCACGCATGGCACGGGACATATTAGCTATTCCGCTGTCCACAGTTGCATCGGAATCCGCTTTTAATGCCGGAGGTCGTCATCTTGATCCATTTAGGAGTTCATTGACTCCTAAGGTACTGCATTTTTTCTATTTTATTTGTTACACTTAATACAAGTACACAATACACACTATAATGTTGAATTTTGATTTTTTTTTATTTTTTTTACTAATGAAAGATGGTACAAGCTCTCATTTGTACACAAGATTGGCTACGAGCTAAGGGAGTATCCGGAATTGATGTGGAGGAAAATGTAGGAGAGTTAGAGGAAGTTGAGAAAGGTAATTATAAGTTGGTTACTTATTTTACTTCATGTTAATAATTTTCTCCATTCTCATTGATAGTTTTTTTCCATGTTTATAGAATTTCAAGGTACGACGTTGGATGAAGATGATGATGTTGTATATGTAGACTCTCTTATATGATTCCTAAAGTTTGATGGAGCAAGAAAGATCTTCTTATTGAAACTATTGTTATAAATCTACCTTGTTCAAAACTTGTCATTGTAATTCTAATTTGGTGGACTTTTGTAATTTTTAAGTAGTACTTAAATAGTTAAATGTATTCTAAACGTGTAGTAAGACTTGTTGACTTGTAGTACTTATAGACCTTTGACTTGTAGTTTATAACTTAATATATATGCCTTCTTAATAGGTTGTTATTTAATTATTTTTTCAAGGGTAAAAACAACAAAATTGCTCAAACAGGTCTAAAAACCGGACCGGACCTGAAAATTCAGGTCCGGACAGGTCTGGACATGAATTTTCAGGTCTGGTCCTTGGTGCTCAAAATTTCCATATTCAGGTCTTCAGGTCCAAGGGGTCCTGGTCCGATCCGGTCCGGTTCTGGACATGTGCACAGCCCTAATTGTGGGAATTTGCGACCGCCACTAACGGTCGCAACAACATTATTTTTATTTTGAATTTTTTTTTACATATATTTTATTTTAAAAAAATATTTGAATACCAAAAAACGGTCGCAAAATTAATATTTTTTGCGATCATTTTCATGATGGTCAATGAAAAACGGTCGCATATTAGCCAAATTTTAGTAGTGTTTCTCGCAAAATTTGGACTATAATTGGTAGTTTTTCACAAAATTTCCTATATATTATTAGGTTGGTGAGTGCACAACGGAAGTAAATAAATAATAAAAGAAAAATGAAAAATAAATAATGTATTATTAAGGTTGGTGAGTGCACATCTGAAATAAATTAAAGACGTGGAGATTGATAAAATAAGTGGAGATAAGTAAAGACAAGATAATTTGAAAAATGAACACACGATATTTAACGACGAGCTCTTTTAGTCCGCTGTTTGAAAAATAGGAGAGTGCAAGTATCCTTTTAAGGGTTTATATTACAATATGACTCTCTCTATATTACTTTCTAAGGAGTACTACAAAGTAGAAATAGTGGATTTTTAAAGAAGGTAAGTAGTACAAGGAGGTGTAGTATGTAGGAATGCTTGTGTATATTATGGCTTCTTGTGTTGTGTTGTATTCAATAATTCAATGCCCATTACCTATATTTATAGGTGTAGATGGAGCTTGGAGGAAATGGCCGGAATATTTTAGAAATTACTCCATCATTTTTGTATCCATAACGTTCTAGAAAATTCACAAACCATGTAATATATTCTAGCTAATAGCTTCCAATGTCAATAATTCTTTAGAACATTTAAGTAAGATATTATTCTATAGATTCCGAACGTCTCTAGAATATGCTGAATACTCCACCAAAATAACGGGCTTATAAAATTTGAGCTATACCCAACATATATATCAATTAGTTGTGTCCAGATTATCATTCAGATAAACAAAATTTGTTTATATGGGAGTATAAGCGTATTTTCATGTACTAGTTTAGGGATACATGCGTAATTTCCTAAATGCAAGTTGCAAACAATAATTGAACATCTGTACAAATTATAAGTATTGAATAAATGACCACACTTTTTCAATATATATACACAAATTACCATCAAATTAAAAAATTTCATTAATCTAGCAAATAAACTTGTATTTGCCCTATATCAATGTAATAACATCATAAATGTATATATCGGTCCCACGGTCATTCCAAATTTGGTATAGTAGCCCCACCCACATACTAATAATGCCCAACTAACCTACTTAATCAAACTGACCCCGTCCTAACACTAACCTTTAATACATACTAATATTGCCCAACTAACCTGCCTTAGTTTCAGACCCTAATCAATTTCAATCAATGTATCAAAATTAAAAAATTAAACCCTAGTCATTCTAACCTGGCCTAGACTTCACTGACCTTCGCTTATTGCATTATATATATATATATATATATATATATATATATATATATATATATATATATATATATATATATATATATATATATATATATATATATATAGGGGAGGGATCCGGTAAGAACCCCTAGATATATAAGAACCCTAGATATATAAGAATCCATCTCAACCGTAGGATCAAGTTGTTTTAGACGGTTAAGATTAAAACACGTGTCCAACTTTTTCAACCCCCTTACCCACATCCCAACCTATTCTCTCTCCTCTAACTTTCTCTCTCTTCTTCCCGATTCTCTCATTTTCTCTCTCCTAAGACCCCCAAAAATCTGATAGAAGTTGCAATTTGAAGGATTTTCGCTTCAGGTATGTTTTTCTTTTCGATTTTGTTCAAATTTTCATGAAATTAGCATGATGTTCAAGTGAATTTGCAGTTTTAATTGGTGATTTTTGCAATTTTTAGGGTTCGGATTTAGGGTTCTATTTTTTCGAATTTTAGGAGTCGATTTTTGCGTATTATTTTGTGCGATTTTTGAGTTGGATTTTTCGTATGGAGTTTGATTATTTTGAGTTCGAGTTTAGCAAATTTAGGGTTCGAATCTTTGCGAATTATTTTGTTCGATTTTTGCGAATTATTTTGTTTGATTTTTGCGAATTATTTTGTTCGATTTTTGCGAATGAATTATTTTCTTTTCTATTTTATATTTTCGAAACATATAGTTCGATTTTTTTTTCGATTTTAGTTCAATTTTTGCTAATATTTTGATTTTTGTTCAATTTTAGTTCGATTTTGGCTAATATTTTGATTTTTGTTCAATTTTAGTTCAATTTTGTTCGATTTTCTTTGTTTTTTTTTCGATTTTCTATTTTTTATTTGTTCGATTTTCTATTTTTTTTATTTTCCAGTTTTTTTTTTTTTTGTTCTATTTTTTTTTGTTTGATTTTTCTTCTCTATTTTTTATTTTCGAAATATATAGTTCGATTTTTATTTCAATTTTAGTTCAATTTTTGCTAATATTTTGATTTTTGTTCAATTTTAGTTCGATTTTTCTCTATTTTCTCGATTTTTCTACCTGAAAAAACTGTCACCCGCATTTTATATATCAGCTGCATTGGCCTAACTTGCGCTCAAGATTCTCCAGATGTTTTCATATACAAAACTAATAACTGATTTGTCTATCGACTCTGGCTACTACATACTCATGCACGGCTTTTGGACATACGGCTGTAGAGCTATCTATATTCTACATGTGTAGCTTTCGTTACACATTCGATTTGTTTTCCTTATGCTTGCTTGTGGTTTGAAATCGACTTTTTTTTTGTGTGTGTGCCATAATATCTACGGCTTGGAGCCTTGGATTGTGATTGATTGTCAACTCTTAATACCATGTATGAAATGTTTTTCAACGTTATGTTTTTAGGTCGTGAGAAGTCAATTTCTATCATCAGATTGCTGGAGAAAAGCAACATTCGGCTATTTTTCAAGTAATTTTTCTTCATTAATTCGATTTTTTTGGTGTTTGTTTTGTTGATCATGTTTAGGTTTTGCGAAGGATTGATGCAAAAGCAATTTCTTATACTGGAAATTACTTTCACTTGAATTCTAAATTCTTTGAATTTGTTGATTTTCTGTAAAAAAAAATTGGGAATTCTGATGAAAATATGTTCAAATGCCGCAGAAAATGCAATGAAATTAGTTTGTATGGCTCTAATTTGCTTTTTTCCTGCAAAATTTTTTAGTTGTTTTAGAATTTACTGGATAATATATGCTTTCAATCTGAAATTATGTTTGTTATCTTGAATTATTAAGCAAAATTGATACTATTTTGTCGTAGAATTGTACGTTATATTGCTTTTGAATCAATTACTAAGACATTTCATTGTATGTTCGGTTTCATGTTTTTATTGGTAATGGCTATATATCTCTATGGAGTTTATGTGAGCGCTTGAGTGGTTGGCATCAATTTTTTTTATTGTTTATTGATATATGGTTATTTTTATTAAGTCCTACAACTCTTGTTGTTACCAGATGCCTATAATTATAACTTTTTGCTATTTTCAGCATGTTCTAAATTATTTTCAGCATGTTCTAAACTATTCTTATGTTTAAAATATATTACTAATGTAGGAATGTTACTAATGTTTTTTATTTTATAAAATTTCAGCAAAATGCAAAGCCAAAATGAAGAAAAATCAGAAGAAGAAATTACTATTATACCGGATGAAAAAATTACTTATGGAAGAAAAAGGTAATTAAAGTTTTCCCTTATGTTCTAAAGTATTTTTCCCTTATGCTCTAAAGTTTTTTCTTATGTTTTAAAGTATTTTTATTATGTTCTAAGATTTTCTATTATGTTCTAAAGTATTTTTATAATGATCTAAAGTTTTCTACTATGTTCTAAATTATTTCTATTATGTTCTAAAGTTTTCCCATATGTTCTAAAGTTTTCTATTATGTTTTATAATATTTTTTACTTATGTTCTAAAGTTTTCCCTTATGTTCTAAAGTATTTCTATTATGTTCTAATATTTTCTATCCATATGTTATAAAGTATTTCTATTTTGTTGTAAAGTTTTCCCTTGTTCTAAAGTTTTCTATTATGTTCTAAAGTTTTCTATTATGTTCTATTATATTTTTCACTTATATTCTAAAGTTTTCCCTTATGTTCTAAAGTTTTCCCTTATGTTCTAAAGTTTTCAATTATGTTCTATTATATTTTTCCCTTATGTTCTAAAGTTTTCCCTTATGTTCTAAAGTATTTTTATTATGTTATAAGTTTTTCTATTATGTTCTAAAGTATTTCTATTATGATATAAAATTTTCTATTAAGTTTTATTATATTTTTCCCTTATGTTCTAAAGTATTTTTGATTATGTTTTAAGATTTTCTATTATGTTCTATTATATTTTTCCCATATGTTCTAAAGTTTTATATTATGTTCTATTATATTTTTCTCTTATGTTCTAAAGTTTTGCATTATGTTCTAAACTATTTATATTATGTTCTAAAGTTTTATATTTTGTTCTAAAGTTTTCTATTATGTTCTATTATATTTTTTCTTATGTTCTAAAGTTTTCCCTTATGTTCTAAAGTATTTCTATTATGTTCTATGATTTTCTATTATGTTTGAAATTATTTATATTACATGTCAATCTTTTAAAGTACTTTTGATTATAAAGTATTTTCTATTATGTTCTAAAGTTTTCTATTATGTTCAATTTTATTTCTCCCTTATGTTCTAAAGTTTTCCTTTATATTTTCAAGAACAAGAAGAAAAGCAAAAACAAAGACAAAAGAATAATCAAGAAAAAAGGCAAGAGGCGAAGGAAGGAGAAATACAAGAGGAGCAAGAAGGAGAAAGGCAAAAGGAGAAGGAAGGAGAAAAAGAGGCAAAAAAGAAAGTTGAAGCAAAGAAAGGGTAATCAATGTAACTTAATAATAGGAATATTTAATACATTGGTTTTGGTTTAGAACATATGTTGGACGATTTGGTAAAACTTTAATATAGGATTAATGGTTTGTGTTTTCTAGTTATATATATTGGTTTTGATTTGGGTTTGTTATTAGTATTTCAAATATGTTCCAAAGTATTTATGTTTATGTTCTAAAGTATTTCTAATTATGTTCTAAATTACTTGCCCATGTTCTAAAAGTAATTTTGATTTTGTTTAGACAAAAGAATAAGCTTAAAATTTTCTTGCGTACAACAAAGAAGAAAACGAAAAGGAATGACGACACACCAAAGACACCAATTCCTCCAAAAAAGATGCATAAAGATATTTCACCTCCAAGCTTCAATTTGTTGACGCCCTCACCAATAATTGGTAAGTTTGACTTATTTTAACTTTATTTTTGTTATATGTATATTGGAAATTTATTATATTTATTGTGTCAAAAGTTCTTTTAATGTTCTAAATTTTTTGAATCTAGATCATCCACCTACATTGAATGAAAAAGAAGAGGACAACAAAACCAAAAAAGAAAAGAAGAAGCATGTTGAAGAAAAGAACAACAAAGAGAATAAGCAACGGTAATTAGATTTAGGCTATGGCGGTTGTTTGATTATTATTTGATTTTAGTTGTTGATTGTTTTTTTTTTTTTTTTCAATTGAATAGGAAGCAAGAAGAAGAAGAAGAAGAAGAAGAAGAAACAAAGAAAAAAAGAGGAAAGGATAAGCTTCCAATGTACTTGTGTTCGCCTTTTATGGTTACTCATGAAAAACTCTTCAAAAATGTAGATCATAAAATAATAGCTTAGTATGCTTTTGCTCAAGGAGATAACGCGTAAGATTTCATCCATCTATATTTATATGCTTATAATAAAAGTATTTGATTATGTCATAAAATATATATATTTATGTTCTAAATGTTGTATTTATCTTCTAAGGTAGAAACTTATGTTTTAAAATACATGTTTGAAATTCCCATCTTCGTTTTCTAATCAAATTCAATTTTGATGGTTATATTTTTCCTAAGTAAATGTTCTAAATGTTACAAGTTTATGTTCTAAAGTACTATGCTTATGTTCTAAAGTTTTATGTTTATGTTCAAAATTACGTGCTTATGTTCTAAACTATTATGCTAATGTTCAAAATTATGTTTTGATTAATATAGTTTATGTTCTAAAATATTTCTGGTCATGTTCTAAAATTTAGTTCTAAAGCACTATGCTTATGTTTAAAATTATGTGCTTATGTTTTAAAGTATTTTGTTTATGTTCAAAATGCTGTTTTGATTTAATGTAGTTTTTGTTGTCATTTTAGGGAACTTTTTTATGCTGACAAAGCGGCAATGGTGATTAAGAGAGATGAGATGGATAGTCTTTCAGGATGTAGTCACATGTTCAACAACATTGCAGATGCTTATGCTTTCATATTAAATTGTGAAAACAAAAGGCGTGGTGTAGACAAGAAGAGTAGATTTTTTTTCTCTACTGAATGCTATGTATGTTCTAATTATCTTACCATTATATTCTAAATTACATGTCAATGTTCTAAAGTATTTCAAAAGATATTCTAAAGTAGTTCTGATTTAGTTCTAAATCACATGTCAATGTTATAAATTATTTCTAATTATGTTCTAAATTACATGTCTTTGTTTTAATTATATGTCAATGTTCTAATTACTTGAGTTTTAATTTTTTTTTTCCAACTCATTCTTTGCACTGAAAAATACATCAAAAACAAAATAAATGTTGAGTTTTAATTATATTATTAATTTTTTAGTTGGAAGCATTTGGTGAATTTTATGAAGAAGTTGATAAGAAGAGTGCAATTATTTCCACTTATGAAACAAGAAATGTTGAGATGAGATGGAAAAGCAACCGAAATAAATATGATTGTGGAGTATTTCTGTTGAAGCGCATGGAATCCTATGAAGGCCAATGTCAAAAACAATGGAATTCAGGACTAGAGAAGAATAATGGAAGTACAAAACATATATGATTAGGTTCTAATTACGTGTCAATGTTTTAAAGTAATTCTTATTATGTTCTAAATTACATGTATATGTTCTAAAGTCATTTTTTTTTTGTGCAGTTTGAGCAAATGAAAAGGTTACGAGTGGAGTATTGTGGGAAGATTATAACATCAGAAGTAAATGAAGAACGGAAAAGAGTGTTGAAGATGGCTAGAAAGTGGTCAAAGATCAACAAATTTTGATATTTGATTGTGTAAATCTCAAGTATATATAATAGTAATTTTTTGTACAAATATATGATTATGGACATGTGTATTTGATTCTTAATATGTTCTAAGTTGCATGTGTATGTTCTAAAGTAATTCTTATTATGTTCTAATTTACTATTATAATGTTCTAAATTATTTAAGTTGTTACTTGCAAAATTTGCGCAAAATAAATGGTTCACATTACTTGAAAAATATTCTGTTATCTCATACTCATCCAACCCCATTCTCATATTACAATATTTCCAAAAATTATGTTAATAAAAGAATAAGAGTTATAATATAATCATGTTATATTATAATTGTAAACATAAGAATATAGAGAATAATTGGACAAAAAATAATATGCCATTATGTTCTTAAAATAATAAAAAAAAAATGTATAAAAGAAAAATTTACACAAAAGTTTTTCCATGTGCTATTTCCTAAAAATAAAATGTCCCATGCGGTTGTACGAATAGCATAATCAACCTGAAAAAAAAATTAATAATTAGAACATAAACACATTATAAATTTGATGCATTTTAAAACATAAAGTATTAAGTTTAAAACTCAAATTATTTATATAGTATGTTTTAAAGTATTTTTATTATGTTCTAAAGTTTTCCCTTATGTTCTAAAGTTTTCTATTATGTTTTATTATATTTTTCCCTTATATTCTAAAGTTTTCTATTATGTTCTAATGTTTTTATTATGTTCTAAAAATTTCTATTATGTTCTATTATATTTTTCCCTTATGTTCAAAAGTTTTCCCATATGTTCTAAAGTATTTCTATTATGTTCTAAGGTTTTCCCATATGTTCTAAAGTTTTCTATTATGTTCTAAATTATTTCTGTTATGTTCTAACATTTTCTATCCATATGTTCTAAAGTATTTCTATTATATTCTAAAGTTTTCCCTTATGTTCTAAAGTTTTCTATTATGTTCTATTATATTTTTTCCTTATGTTATAATAAAATCATGTTATATTATAATTGTAAACATAAGAATATAGAGAATAATTGGACAAAAAATAATATGTCATTATGTTCTCAAAATAATAAAAAAAAATATAAAAATATATATATAAAAAAAAATTTACACAAATTTTTTTTTGTGCTATTTCCTATAAATAAAATGTCCCATGCGATTGTACGAATAGCATAGTCAACCTGAAAAAAAAAATTAATAATTAGAACATAAACACATTATAAATTTTAGAACATATTTGATGCATTTTAAAACATATACAAAATGTTTAAATTAAAAATTCAAAGTATTAAATTTAAATTCAAACATATTTGATGCATTTTTTCTTATGTTCTAATTAGTAATAATTTTAATTTATTACTAATTAGAACATAAGAAAAAAATGTTTACTTACAATATCACTTGACTTTCCCTAGACATTTACGACTATCATGATGACCAAACTCTCCACATGCTCTACATAATCTTTTCTTCTTTTGACTTTGTTCAACAGCTTTTTCTCTGTCACTCTTCATTCTCTTGTCACTATTTGGAACATGCGTATCATTTGGAATAGGGGTATCATTTGGAACATTAACCTGATTTGGAACATGAACCCTTGTGCCTTTGTTTTTTGAAATTTTTGGAGCTTTGATCAAAACTTCAGAAGGTAAACTAGCTCCAATAAGCATTTCAATGTCTTTAAATTTGCTACAAAAATTGTTGCTTTCATTTGTTGTTTTCTTCTGTTCCAAATCTATTCTCATGGCTCGAAGTTTTTTGACAAGATCATTTAGATCATCTTCATTGTTTTGCACTAAACTCACACAAGCATGAATTTCACACCACAAATCATTTAATAGCATCTTTTTATCTACTGCATTAAGACATTCCTCTAAAACATTACCCTCTAAATCAAAAATGGGCTTCTTATAAGCCATTGTACACCATCTATTTAGAACGTAAGTCTTGGGAATTTTTTCTAACATCCTTGCTTTCCACACCCAAATCATATGCCTACAAGGCACACAATCACGTTCAAATTTTTTACAAAAACACTTGGTATCTAAGGTAGTTGGATCAAAAACAACATCAAAAGCCCTCCTCCTAGATCCTTCCCTTAATTTGAAAATGTAAATCTCATTGTCCTTCTTCATCTCCTCAACACCAGCTCATATTGAAAATCATAAAAAAATGTTGTTGTAAACAACTCAGAAGCATCTTTTCCTAAAGGAATTGGAGTCTTACACTCTGGACGCTTATTCTTTGAATCATTATCCATTTTATTTTGAGTGTGCCTTTGAGCATCCAATGCACATTCAAACCTATAGAAAATAAAAATTAACTTTAGAACATAGAAAATAACTTTAGAACATAAAGTGAATTACATTAGAACATATTAAAATAATACACATGATCTAAATACTATTAAAACATTTAAGAAAAAATTTATAAAATAAAAGAGAGTTGAAAAAAATGGTAAAACTATAAAGAAAAATATATTAAAAAAAAAAAAAAAAAAAAAAAAAACTTTAAAGCATTAAAGAGAGTTGAAAAAAAGTCATTCTTATTATATTCTAAAGTTTTCCCATATGTTTTAAATTAAAGTATTTCTACTATGTTCTAAAGTTTTCCCTTATGTTCTAATAATTTCTATTATGTTCTATTATATTTTTCCTTTATGTTCTAAAGTTTTCTATTATGTTCTAAAGTTTCTATTATGTTTTAAAAATTTCTAAAAATAAAATTTTTTCTATGTGCTATTTCCTAAAACTATAAAATAAAAGAGATTTGAAAAATATGGTAAAACTAAATAAAAAAAAAAAACTTTAAAGCATTAAAGAAAAACTTTTGAACTTAAAGATTAAAATTAGAACATATTTAGACATTTACATATTACCTCATGTAAAACTCAATCAAAGTGAGATGGGGATTTGTGAACATAGTGAAAAAATTATTTTCACTTTCGGATCTAGATGTGGTTCTCATGATGCCACCTAAAAATAAATATCTGAAATACGCTGGAATCCACATATCACGTATGTTTAACATGTGAGCCAACCACTCATGATCGTTCAAATTGAATTCTGAAATAACTTTGTTCCACTTTTCTTCAAATTCTGCTGGCTCAATCTCTAAATGCCAAACACATGCACAAAGTTTTTTCAAAAAATCAGTTTCTTGGGTAATTGCCCGACCTACTTTTTCAGCACTACTACAAAATTGGCCAAAGAGACCCAATATTAAAGACCTGTTATCTACATAAGCGGTCTCTTTGATCCAAGAGACCTTTTATTATTAATAACGGGTCTCTAACTTCATTTGTTGGAGGCGTAAAAACATTCGAGAGACCTGTTATTTAAGATGATAGGTATCTTGCATTTTTTTTTTCCAAAAATTGATTTTTTAAAAATAAACCAGAGACCGCCTATTGAATTGACCGGTCTCCTGTTTTTCATAGAGAGACCTGTTAACATGAAAGACTGGTCTCTTGTTTTTGAGCTTTCACGTGCACCACTCTCTTTTTCTCTTTTTAATTTCTCTCTCCCCCCTCACTCTTACCTGTTACTCCTGCTCTCTCCTCTTCTTATCTTTCTTTCTCTCTCCTCCTCAAACCCTAACCATTTCCTTTAAGTCAAATAGCAACAATGCAGATCAAGCAGCCATAAACAAAGAAAAGGAAAGAATAATGGCGAAAGAAAGTGAACAAAATTACCGAAATTAAGCTGTTCGATTTCTCAAATGTTCGTTCGGTGAGAAATTTTCCCTTTTTCGATTTTATTATTTTGCTCTTAGACGTGGTGCAAAAATAGGGGTTTTCCCCATTAATTCTTGTTATCTACTTCGTATAAGTTTATTTAGATGAGATCTTTGAGTTCTAACCCCAAAAACTGTAAAATACCAAGAAAATTTGAGCTTGTTAGATCTGGTGTTAAAACTTTAATTTGATTTATGTGAACAACCGAGTAAGATAGGTTGTTCGATATTTGTGATAATCGTGATTTGTATGTATGTTTTGTGTTATGGAATTTTAGATCTGGTGCAAAACAATGGTGAATTTACACCGTTAAGGGCGTTAATCATTCTTATAAATTAGAAATTTATTTTGTGTTATGGAATTGCAGATCTTTTCTATTATAATACTTCTTGTTTTTTAATGTTTGATGATGAGTATTTTGCTTTGTTTTAATGTTCAAACACTACTAGAAAACAGCCAAATTACGACGGAAATTTTCCGTCGGAAACACCTCGTTTTCCGTCGGAAAACCAGTTTTCGACGAAATCCGTCGTAACTGGTTGTCGCGATATACTTTGTCGGAAAAACGCACTTTTCCGACGAAAATTTCATTGGAAAAGCGTTTTCCGACGGAATTTCCGACGGAAACCAGTCCGTCTGAAGAGGTTTTCGGGCCTAGGAAAGTCCGTCGGAAATTTCCGACGGATATTATTCCGCCGGAAAATTTAATTAAAAAAAAAAAAAAAAACTGCACCCACCCAAAACCACCAGCCCCCACCCCAGAACCACCAGACCCCACCCAGAACCTCCAGATCGTTCTTATCCCACCACCATCGACACTACCACACCATTATTGAACCCCAAAAAATGAAAATAAATCCCGAAAACACCCAAAAAACGAAAATTAAACACCAAAAAACAAAAATTAAACCCAACGAAACAAAAATCAACCCCAACAAAATGAAAATCCACCCCCAGATATTCGAAAATTAACACCACAACGAAAATTAGCCCAAAAATCTTAAATTAACAACGAAATCGAAAAAATCCACACAATTATCTAATAAAATTCATAAATTAACATAACAATTACAAAAATATACAATTAGCCAATAAAATTCATAAATTAACATAACAATTACAAAGAAATTAACTAGATCTACAATCTAACCTAAATTAAAACTAGATCTACAAAACAAAAACCTTGAAAACAGTCGGCTTTGTTATAATATTGTTGCGTCGTTGTTGTTGTTGTTGCGTTGTAGCGTTGTTGATGTTGTTGCGGTCGATGTTGGTGGTGGTTTGGTGGTGGTTGATGGAGAAGATGGTTGATGTCGGTATTCCTTGGATTTTTAGGTCGACGTCGGTGGTTGATGTTGCGGATATACACAAGAGGAAGATAAGAGGAAAGGAAAGGGAAGAGGAGAGAAGAGGAAATGGAAGAGGAGAGGCGAAAGAGATTGAAAGAGGGAAGGGGCAGAGCCACAGAGGGAAAAGTGAAATGAGAAGAGGGGAGGAGAGAGAAAGAGAATGAGAAGGAAAAGGGGAAAGTGAAAAAAGAGGCGGAAAGATGAAAAGGGGAAAAGGGGCGCCTCTAGCTTTAGGGTTTTATTTTCGAAATGTTAAATTTTTTTTTTTAAAATAGGACTTCCGACAGAAATTCCGTCGTAAATTTCCGACGGATACAAATTCCGTCGGAAAATTAAATTTCCGACGGAACATAATTCCGTCGTAATTTTTGGTTTTTCCGACGGAATTTTAGGTCCGTCGAAATTCGACCTGATTCTTGTAGTGAAAGTTTCACACGAATCTTGAACTTGTTTACAACTGTTGTTATCTCTTCTTTTCGATCTCCTACTTTTTCTTTTTTATTTAAATATTTTTTTTATGTTTTGATTTAGTTTTTCAGATCTGTTTGTGTTAAAGTATTGTTATTATTGATTTTGTTAATTAATTTTGATGCTTATATAGAGTAATATGACTCCTATTTTTTTGTATTTGAATACTTCTACCCAGATTCTACAAGTTGATCTGATGATTCTTGATTTACCCGGATTTGACAAGTTGAAGAAATCTTCTGCAATTTTAGAGGTCTATAACTTCTGGGTTTCTCCATAAAGCTCGAAAATGGTGGGATTTTATGATATAGAAAATGGGATTTCTGTATAAAAAAGAACTCAAAATAGTAGTGGAATTGCTTTTTTTTTTGTTCATATTAATACAGATTAAAGTGTTAGTGTGGATTTTTATATGTGAATTTTGTACCTATTCCCTACGTATTATAGTATGCAAGTATTTATACATGTAGACGTTATCAATTGTATGAATAAATTGGTTATTTTGGAATTTTTTTTTTAATTAAATGTTGCAAGAGACCGCCTATCTAATATAACAGGTCTATGTGAAAATAAAAAAGAGATTGTTTATCTGACAACACGGATTTCTTTCCCTTTTAATTTATTAGATCCACAACTACCCAATGAGACCGCCTATCCTAGATGACAGGTCTCACTTTTTATAAAAATTAAGACCGCTTCCAATGAAGCAGTCTCTTTGCCAAAGAGACCGCTTAGCTAGAGACCGCCTCTAAGGCAGTCTCTTTGGCCTATTTAAACGGGTCTCTTTGGCCAATTTTGTAGTAGTGCAGACACCTTTTTCATAATATGCCACATACAAAACCTATGTTCTGTAGTTTGAAAAACATTACGAACAGCAACTTTCATTGCAGGGTCTTGATCGGTAATCAAACACATAGGCTCGTTATTTCCCATTGATTTAAGAAAAGTTTTGAAAACCCATTCGAAAGATGATATATGTTCATGAGCTACAAAAGAAGACGCAAAAGTAACACATTTCTTATGATGATCAACTCCAGTAAATGGACCAAAGATCATAATATATCTGTAACATACACAAATTATATATGCAGAAAATATTAGAACATAAGGATTAACTTTAGAACATAAAGGTAAATTGTGTAGCATAAAGGTATACTTTAGAACATTAAGGATAAACTTTAGAACATAAAGATAAATTGTGAAGCATAAATGTATACTTTAGAACATTAAGGATAAACTTTAGAGCATATAAATTTAATTTAATTATTAAACTTGTCAATATTTTAGAACATAATGCATCTATGTTTAGTATATCAGCAATATATGTTTAGAACATTAGCAATATATGTCTAGAACATAAGACATACATAATTTAGAACATAAGAAGTATATGTTTAGAACAACAAAACATGCTAGATATTAATTTATGAACATAAAAAAATCTACATTTAGAACATCACCTGTTTGTTTGGAACGTTGTATCAAAAGAAACCATATCACCAAAAAAAACTGGAAAAAAAACTGAAAAATAGAATAAAAAAATGGAAAATAAAAAAAAATCGTAAAAAAAATTGAAAATAAGAAATCGAAAAAAAAATGGAAAATCGACAAAAAAAAAAAAAAAAAAAACTGGAAAATAAAAAAAAAAAAAACTGGAAAATCGAAAATAAAGAATCGAAAAAACAACTTGAAAATAAAAAATCGAAAAAAAAACTGGAAATTCGAAAAATATATTCTTAAAAATTGAAAAAAATAAAAAACCAAAAAAACAAACTTTAAATCGCCAAAAAAAAAATCAACAAAATCGAACCAAATATAAAAACAATCGAACTTAAAATGGCAAAAAAAAAAGGCAAAAAAAATAAAATTAAATAAACTTACCAAGTTCCTTGAGGTAGAGGAGAGAGAACAGAGAAAATGCTGAGGAGAGAGAAAATGTTAAGGAGAGAAATTTAGGGTTTTCTTTTGTTTAAAGATTGAAAAAAAGTTATTAAAATTACAAAAATGTCATTACTAAAGGGGTATTTTAATGGTTAGATCAAACTCATTGAACGGTTGAGATGGATTCTTATATAAGATTGGATTCTTATATAGAGGAGGGTTCTTATATGAGCCTTCCTTATATATATATATATATATATATATATATATATATATATATATATATATATATATACATATATATATATATATATACATATATATATATATATATATATATATATATATATATATATATATATATATATATATACATATATATATATATATACATATATATATATATATATATATATATATATATATATACATACGGGGTGGTTCCGCTGAAAACAAGCCTTATGCTGAAAACAAGGCTTATGCTGAAAACAAGGAATCTCAATCATTCATTAATAGCACAAAAGATCGGATGGTGTATAAGCTCTAAGATCTTTCTAACCTTACATATAATCAATTCAAGCATTTTAAAGGTCACTAAATACTAAAATGAGGTAACTTTTTCTAAATTGACGACATTTATATAGAGTCACTATATATAAAAATAACGTAACTATATCAATTGTGACGATATTTACACAAAGGTCATTATATACAAAAATAAGATAATTATATCAATTTTGACAAAATTTACATACAGGTCACTATGAACATAAATAAGGTAACTATAACAACTTTGAATCTTTGACACCATTTACATAAAGATCACTATATACAAAACTAAAGGTCACTATACATAAAAATAAGATAACTACATCAATTTTATAACATTTTTATGTTGCTAATGTTATTATATACAAAAATAAGGTAAGTATATATAAACTTCGGGTAGTTATATCAATTTGACACCTTATCCAGAGGTCACTATATACAAAAATAAGCTAACTATATCAAATTATAACAATTTTGACGACATTTATATAAAGGTCACTATATATATATATATATATATATATATATATATATATATATATATATATATATATATATATATATATATATATATATAGAAACAAGGCTGCAATATCAACTTTGATGAAACTTGCACAGAGGTCATTATATCTAAAAATAAGGTAACTATATTAATGGTTTCTATATGCAAATTAAGTTCACTAAATATAAAAACAAGGTATCCATATCCTTAATATGCACAAGTATATACAAATAAAGGTCACTATATAGTACTCCGTACTAGTATAAAAACAAGATATCACCCCATGCCACAAAAGAGTTACTATATGTAAGCCTATCACTCAAGTAGCTCCACCTCCGCACTACCAGCTAGTCAGCTACCGTGGATCACCCTGCAACTAGCAGCTCGCCACTGCACCAAATCTCGGCCGCTGCACCGCTCACCAAACAACGATTTAAGCAGCAACAACTCCGGAACCACACCACGAGCAGCCACCTAAGCAAACAGCAACAATAAAGCCAAGTATTATAACTTGTTCACTTTCGTTTCTCGAATTTAATTCCCAGAAAAAGTTACTACCTGTCAAAATCATCTTTCATATATCATATAGTCATCAAAAAAAAAAAAAAAAAAAAGTAAGCAAAACAACTATGACAATATGGCAATCATGAGCTTAATTGGTGGCAAACGACTAATCGAGGCCTTGTAAAATTAGATTCAGAGTGCTATGCATGGAGTGATTGGAGTCTGTAATGCATCATTTTCCACTTAATTTAGATAGTGTACTCAAACAAAATACAAAGTCGTAATAAAATTCAAGTAATTAAGAGATATGAAAAATCTGATAAAAAAAAGTAAAGCTAAACACAAAGATGCAAAACAAGCTAAAAACAAAATCATATGAAAGAGAAAAACAAATTAACACCTCGCACATGAATTCGGAATCAGAATAAAATCGAGTAACATAATCGATTAAAAACTGAAACCTAATAAATATTATCTTAAATCGATTAGAATTTTAATAATAACCAACAATTATCCAAGTTATTATATCAAAGATGTTAAATCAAACTAAAAATCAAAACCCTAAGTGAGAGAAAATCAAAGTAACAATAGTTAAGTGCAGTTTACGAAAGCAAGAGAAAAATTTGCTCCAAAAAACATATTTTAAAAGCTTGTATTAGCATTATCATCACCATTCTTCAACAAAATCATCAGATTCGTACAAATTCTAAGATACAAAATAATTTTCGGCAAATTTCAAGATAATAATAATACTTATTTTTTGTTAAAATAGCCATAAATTGATAAATTTAAAATTTACCTGCTAGCTTAATTGCAAATTGTAGAAGAAAATTTGATGAATCGAAGAAGAAATCAACAATGTTGAGAAGAAAGAATTCCCAAATTGTTGAGGAAAGAGATGAGAAAAAAGAAAAAACGGAAGGTCGAGAGGAGAGACTACTGTCAACTGTGAGGGGGTAAAATGTATGAAAATGCGTTTAAACGTTAGATGGAATGTCATCCGCTAGATTATAATCTATGGCTAGGATAAATTGTTTTCAGTTTTCAGTATAAGAGTTGTTTTCACATGATCCACTCTATATATATATATATATATATCGTGCGATGCCCGGGTTGTTTATTGAATTTTAAGATAAAATTTTAATCTATGTGTCAAATTTTAAAATATATCATCGATAAAAAATTAGTTAGGAATTGATGTGATTTTGTAACGATTTGCTATCTAGTAAGCATGACTAATAATAATGTCGGTGGAAATGTTCGATTTAATATCTTAAAAAAATATTAAAAATTAGCAAAAAATAAATTAAATAACCTGAAGTGACCTAGTCCGAGATGACTCATGACCCGACCCTAATTGACAGGTCTACATAGTAATAAAATTCTATTATATTGTGAAGTATATTATTTTAACCGATTAGTATATATTATAAATAGATGTTTTACCCTTTGAACTGCTTCCTTCGCCCCAAAAAACTTTATGATATAAAAAATAAATTTATATGATAATTTATTAGAATTATAATCTAATAATTTTTTTGAATAAAATTGTAATTCAATTTGTACATTTGAAATATTGGTATTTTATCGAAAAAAAAACTTTAAGCTAACAATTTTATTCTAAAATTCTATCCAAATAGTATTCTAAACTAACGATTTTATCTTATGAATTCTATTTAAATTTATCCAACATGACGCGACACTTGGCAAAAAGTTAGAACGCCAAGTGTCACTGGTTCGTGAGCTGGCTAAACTTTTAGCCAGGCGACGAGACAGCGACACTTGGCGTTTCAACTTTTCGCCAAATGTCGCGCCACGTAGGATAGAGTTATATAGAATTTAATTTGTAGGATAAAAAAAATAGTTTATAATTCTATTTTCAATCAAATTTTGATAGAACTTTAGGATAAAATTGTTAATTTAGAGTTTTATTTTCGATAAAGTACCAATATTTCATGTGTACAAATTGAATTATTATTTTATTAAAAAAATAATTAGATTATAACTCTCATAAATTATCATATAAATTTATTTTTTGTATCATAATACTTTTTAGAGATAAGGAATTAAACCAAAATGCACCACATCCATTATTTATAATATATTCTAATCAATTTAAATAATATATACTTCACAATCTAATATAATTTTAATACTGTGTGTAGACCAGTCATTGTCAATCGGATCTGGTCACAAGTCATTCCAAACAGGTTCATTATTTCAGGTTACGGGTCAAGAAATATTTTTCACCAATATTAAAATTTGACATATAGATTAAAAATTTATCTTAAAATTCAATAAACAACCCGGGCATCGCACGGGCACAAAACTAGTATATATATAAAGCTAAACTTTTAGCTAGGCGACGAGACAACGATCCTTGACATTCCAACTTTTCGCCAAGTGTCATGCCACGTAGGATGGAGTTATATAGAATTCAATTTGTAGGATAAAAAAGTTAGTTTAGAATTTTATTTTGATCAAATTTGGATAGAATTTTAGGATAAAATTGTTAATTTAAAGTTTTATTTTGATAAAGTACCAATATTTTTATCATGATTTTTTTTTTTTTTTGATAAAGTATAAATTGAATTATAATTTTATTCAAAAAATAATTAGATTATAACTCATATAAATTATTATATAAATTTATTTTTTGTATCATAATATTTTTCTGGAGCGAAGGAATTAGTTCAAAATGTATCACATCCATTGCTTATAATATATTCTATTCAATTAAAATAATATACTTCACAGTCTAATATAATTTTATTACTGTGTGTAGACCTGTAAATAAGGTCGGGTTACCAGTCATTATAGGCAGGGTCATTACTTCAGGTCACGGATCAAGAAATAATTTTCACCAATATTATTATTATTATTAGTCATTACATGTCTACAAGTTTAAATCGTCACAAAAACACATCAATTCCTAACTAATTTTGTATCAATAATATGTTTTAAAATTTGACATATAGATTAAAAATATATCTTAAAATTTAATAAACAACCCGGGCATCGCACGGACACAAAACTAATATATATATATAAGTAACAACAAAATCAAGCACACTTCTAGATGAGATTTCGTTAAATGAATGAGAATTAGTACGTGGTGTTTGCAAAGTTGAGGAAGATGCTAGTTACTTGTAAATAAAGTAATTGGAAATGTTTACTTTTGGACTTAATATTTGTCAAATGATCCTCTAAATGTCCCTTTAAACTAGAATTACATTACTAACTTTTTTGATAATGCATTAACAGTAATGGACTATAATGGTGACTTACAAACAAAAAGAGCCACTTATTAATCCTAGTTGCAAAGATTAATTCATATGCGTGACTGCGTGAGCGCATGCTAAACAATCGACTTACGTACAAACCTAATCGACACAAGAATATTACTCCCTCGTTCCTTTTTGTTTAATTAGTTACGTTCTGATCATTTTTCCCTCACAAAAAGATTTCATGTGTAACAAACAATGAGAAATGAAGGGTGCAATAGCAAGTATACAAATTATCTAAACTTATTTTAAACCTTTTTGTTAGTTAATTTTGGCCCTTGTTCAAAATATAAGCCATTTTTCATATTTAGAAATATTGCCCCACCCACGTTGATTACCCAACCACATGTTTCATACACTTTAATTAGGGGTTCGTGGAGGCAGATGTACCATGCGCATGGTGCATCCGTTCCAAAAAAAAGCGTAAAGAACATTATATAGAGATGTAAAGAACATTTAGCTAAAATGAAAAAGAACATTTAGTTAATGTGAAAAGAACATGTTATAGAATTGTAAAGATTAAAGAAATGAACATAACACTATCTTATAAAGAACATCATCTTCAACCTTTCTCACATTATTCTCAAATTCAACATTTATCCATATTCATCCAATTTCAAAAAGGAAACTAACAATGAATTTATGATTACAAAATATTCTAATTAAAATCTAAAGTAACACAATTAAAGAAAAAATAAATACAAACTTTCATTCAAAATTACCTTTCACTACTACAAAATTGGCCAAAGAGACCATAAATAATAGACCTGTTTACTACATAAGCGGTCTCTTTGTTCCAAGAGACCATTTACCATTAAAAACCGGTCTCAAAACAAATTCAAAAGACCAGTTTTTAAAGATAACCGGTCTCTTGGGGTATTTTAGAATATTCTAATATTTTAATTAAAATAGTTTGAGACCAATTGTTTTACAAAACCGGTCTCTAGGTGTTTTTTTTTTTTTTTTCAAATTAAAAATTGCAGAGACCAGTGGAAAGTAATAACCGGTCTCTGTTTTTCCTAATTCTAAACCGCCAAAATCCCTAAAATAATTTAATTTCACTAAGCTTTCTCTCTGCTCGAAATTTTTGCTTTTCCCCCTTAGCTTACTCTGATCTAGTGTCGATCAAACTCTCCTTCCCTTGGCTTAGCTTGACACCGCGCTAAGGCTGCCGACGTACCTCCTTCCACCTCCACCTAAAGGCTGCCGACGCGACTGCACTGAAATTCCGTTGCTTGACTGCATAATTGCATCTTTACACCACCGTTCACACTCCATTGTTACACCACCGTTCGCACTCCATCTTCCGGCGCATGGTAGCAACCGCAATTCCACCACTGAAGTTCGTTTTTTCATTCAATTGTTGGAGAATTCTGCAATTGTAGGATTAAAACCCTAACTTTAATTTGGAGAAGCTAAGGCCGCGCGAGGTATTAATTTTTTTTTTTCTTTCAGTTTCGATTTTTCATTCAATTGCTGTTGTAACTATGTATGTGGTACATATAATTCATAAAAATGAATGATTTTTGTTCATAATCTACTGTTTTATTGAGGTTGCATTGCCTTGGTTGTTTTGCTATATTATAAGAAGAATACTGTTATAAAAATGCATAATGATTCAAATTCTTTTCAGTTTTTCTATTGTATCTATTTGCATAAAATTTGTATCTTAATCGTCTTGTTATACTGGTTAGTTGATTTGGCTTGGAGAGCTTTGTTTGAGATACGAGCAGTTATATATAGTAGTTCTTAGGAATTTGATTTTCCCGCAAAAGTTCTGTTTTGTACCTTTGTAAAAGGTGTATAAAATATAGTATATATAAGCTTACCCCACATGTAAGGATTCCTAAAATAATTGCATGTGAAAAAATATGTGTTATGAAAAATGACATAACATGAATGTGGAAGCTCTTCAAATTTGATGTTCATGTTGCTCACATTAAAAAAAAAATAGTAAATGACTAGTGGTCCATGTTTCTACTCTTTACTTTGTATAGTATATTGTTTGTGCTTAAAAAATGAATAGGAAGAGCTTATTGCTATTGTTTAATGAATATGATATTTGTTTTTTTACACAATATTAATATACTCATGCAATTTACACACATATATATATTTTTTTATAGATTTTGTAAATCTTGTGGTTATATTCCAAATTTCCTTTATATAAGCTTTACTTATGTGATATTTTTAAGTTAATTACTCTCAATCTTGTTTTTCGACTTTTATACAATATTACTATACACATGAAATTATTGTTTTATTTATATATATTGTTTTTAGATGTTATAAATCTTGTGGTTATATTCCAAATTGCCTTTATATGAGCTTTACATATGTGACAATTTTAAGATTTGAGGTCTTGTTCTTGGTGGTTAGAAATGGATCGAAATTGGATATCAACATCGAAGCCGGGTGACCCTGAATATGAAGCAGGGGTTAAGGAATTTATTAAATTTGCAGTAGAAAACAGTGGAGGCCGCTCCAAGCTACGTTGTCCTTGTTTTATGTGCCATAATTTTTTGCATAAGAGACCCGATGAAATTCTCAATCATTTGAGTAAATGGGCATTTGATAAAACATATACCCGTTGGATCTGGCATGGAGAGTTTAGGGACATACAAGATAGTGGTAGTGGTGAGAAAAGGGATGATGTGCCCGAAGTTCATAATAATAATGAGGGTGATCGGTTGGAGGACATGTTGCATGCAGTTGAGGATCAATTTGATAACAACCCTTCCATGTTGGAGAGCTTGTTAAACGACTCTGAAAAACCATTGTATGAAGGTTGCACCAAGTACACAAGGTTATCAGCCATACTCAAATTATACAACCTGAAGGCTGGTCATGGTTGGACAGACACAAGTTTTAATGTGTTATTGGAATTGGTGAAAGACATGCTTCCTAAAGACAATGTCCTTCCTATTGGTACATATGAGGCGAAAAAGACACTAAGCTCTATGGGTTTACCTTATGAGAAAATGCATGCTTGCCCTAATGATTGTGTATTGTATCGTAATCAATATGAATCGTTAGAGAGTTGTCCAATTTGTAAAGCCTCACGGTATAAGAAAGGGGATCGGGGAGTACCTGCCAAAACATTATGGTATTTTCCAATAGTACCAAGGTTTAAGAGGTTATTTTCAAAAGCAGAAGATGCAAAGAAGTTAACCTGGCATTTTGATGGTTGTGTAGACGATGGAATGCTTAGACACCCGACTGACTCTCCGCAGTGGAGGTTTATTGATGCAAAATACCCCGAATTTGCGCATGAAAAGCGTAATTTACGCCTTGCATTGTCTACAGATGGTTTCAATCCATTTGGTTCCATGAGTAGTACGTATAGTACTTGGCCCGTTATGTTGGTGACCTACAATTTACCCCCATCATTATGCATGAAGAGAAGGTATATGTTCCTTTCGTTGCTAATTTCAGGGCCAAAACAGCCGGGAAATGACATTGATGTGTACTTGGCACCTCTTATTGACGATTTGATTATGCTTTGGGAAGAAGGTGTGGAAGTGTTTGATGCACATCGCAATGAGAAGTTTAATCTGAAAGCAATGCTATTTTGCACCATTCAAGATTTTCCGGCTTATGGAAATCTTTCGGGGTATACTGTGAAAGGGGAAACAGCTTGTCCTATTGGTATGGAGGATTGCAAAGGACAATGGTTAAAGGAATCTGGAAAGCATGTTTATCCGGTTCATCGTCAATTTTTGCCATCTGATCATCCATATCAAAGGAGAAAAAATGCGTTTGATGGGACACAAGAATTCAAAGGGCGACCAAAAGTCATGTTAGGTGAAGAGGTCTTCGAAAAGGTGAAGGACATTGAAATTACTTTTGGAAAGAAACACATATCCACTCTTTCTAATAAGGGTTTCAAAAAGTGTTCATGTTTTTGGCAACTGTCCTATTGGAAATTTCTCTTTGTGAGACATTCACTTGATGTTATGCATATTGAGAAGAATATGTGTGATAGCTTGATTGGTACATTACTCAATATCCCCGGTAAGACCAAGGATGGTAAAAAATCTAGAGATGATTTGAAGCATATGGGGATTAGAGATGAATTGCATGCTGTTACGAATGAGAAAGGTCGAGCATACTTGCCTCCTGCTTCTTACACATTGTCTAGAAAAGAAAAAATCGAGTTTTGTGAAAGCTTGGCTGGAGTAAAAGTGCCCGAAGGTTATTCTTCGAATATTCGTAGCCTTGTGAACATGGAAACTTTGAAACTTGTAGGCCTTAAGTCTCATGATTACCATGTTTTAATGCAGCACTTGTTACCTGTAGCAATTCGTTCTATTCTGCCTAAAAATGTTCGTTATGCTATAATTAGACTTTGCGGATTTTTTCATGCAATTTATAGCAAAGTGATTGATCCAAGAGAGTTGACTGCATTAGAGGATGAAATTGTTGAAATTTTGTGTCAATTAGAGATGTTTTTTCCTCCATCATTTTTTGATATCATGATCCATTTACCGATTCACTTGGTTAGAGAGATAAGATATTGTGGTCAAGTTCACATGAGAAATCAATGGTGTTTTGAAAGGCAAATGAGAACCTATAAGGGATATGTGAAGAACGCTTTTCATCCTGAAGGTTGTATTGCCGAACGACTATTTTACGAAGAAGTTCTTGCTTATTCCAATGACTATGTGCTAAATGCAATACGAATAGGGCTTCCTGTATCTCGTCATAGTGGAAGAATGGATGGTGAGGGGACCATAGGTCGAAAAGTACGTGACCTATCCTATGTTGATTGGCATAAGGCTCATTTATACATTCTTCATAATGAGGATGAAGTTATGCCGTATGTTGAGAAACACATGAGCTTCTTGAGGAAAAGCAACAGGAGAGCAAATGAGAAGTCATTAGCTGCTGAACATAGTAGGTCATTTATTAGTTGGCTAAAGGATTATGTAATGAAGGAGCTCATTGATTTGTCGACTCCATTTTCTGATCGACTAAAGACTTTGGCATTTGGACCTGATTTTAGTGCAACTTATTATCCTGCATATGTTATTAACGGTTGCACATTTTACACAAGGTTTCAAGATGAACTTAGTACTATGCAGAATAGTGGGGTTACTTTAGAGGCTGAAGCTATGCATTTTGCTAGTGCTAAAGACAAGAATCCTGTGTGTGGTATGATGAACTATTATGGGGTCATTGAAGAGATTTGTGAGCTGCATTACTCTAGTTTTTCGATACCTGTTTTTAAATGCTAATGGGTCGACAATAACAATGGGGTTGAACATGATAGGTTCGGGCTTACATTGGTGAATTTGAATAAAGTTGGTCACAAAGAAGATCCTTTCATACTAGCAAGTCAGGCAAGACAAGTCTTTTATATGACCGACCCATCGAACAAGAGAATGTCAGTAGTTATAGCACCAAAGCCCCGACATATTTTTGATGATTATAGTGAAGATAGTATGTTGGATGATGGTTATGTTAGGAGAAAGGAGCAAGTACACATTGAGGTTGATGTTACAGATGATATTTCAATATATGTTAGAGATGACCACAATGAAGGCATGTGGGTTGACAAAGAAAAAAAGGGGAAAAAGCAAAAGCGTGGACATAATAAGTCCTTATGTATTTGAGGTGTGTTTCACTTACTAGGTGGTAACATTAATTTTCAAGTCTTACTTTGTTTGTGCAACTTGATTTATTAACGTTTGCTTGTCAAAATCATTTCTCATTGCCATCTATATATTAATGTTTAATTCACGTTATGGTTTTTATAGCATTTTATTTAGTTTTACTAACCAAATTGATTTTTTCTTTTTATCTTTTCAATAGGTTTATGGCTCGGAAAATAAAGCGAGTGCGTGAAACCGAAAATTCTGTCAACAACGAATGCGAGGAAGAAAGAGGTCGCACGGTTCTTAGAATGGTTGGGAAAGCTATCCAGGCTGGCTCCAAAATCCCTTTACAATGGCATCCAACCAAAAGAATCCCTATTGGGAGTCATAGAGGTCATTTTTCCACCTATATTGGTATAGTTGTGCGTGAAAGAGTAAGTATCACCTACAACAAGTGGTTAGATGTTCCACAAGCAGTCCTAGATCATTTGTATGACAATATCTCGGTAAGTAAACTGAGTTCATATGTTACTTAATTAAAAAAAAGTTTAGGGTTATGTATATGTATGTCTAACATATGACATTATATGAATGTAGAGGGGGTTTGATGTCCTTGAAGGTCGCAAAAGATGGATACTAAATCGAGCTTCTGATCGATGGAGAGCTTTCAAGACTAGACTAAGACTTAGGTGGTTGTATCTCAAAGATGGGTCAATTAATAGTACACCACCTTTGAAATATCCTTTTATAACTTCAGATGATTGGGGGGCATTCATCACAGCTTGTAGTTCTAATGACTTCAAGGTGCTAATTCATCATTATGGCTTTACCTTATTTTTTTTTGTATGCCTTTATAAATTTAATGTTTGTATAAAATAACTTTGAATGTGTATTTAATTGCAGAAATTGAGTGAAAGTAATCGTGAAAGGTCTAAAAAGAAGACCTCAAAATATCGAGGTGGGAGACTTGGCTATCAATATTTTGAAGAAGAAATTGTAAGTATATGATGCTACTATCCTAATAAACCGACTTCATATTCTACTGTCCTGTATGTCTGCTACTGTCCTGTTCTTTTTTTTTTTTTATTATGCTACTGTCCTGTTCTTTTATTTTTATTATGCTACTGTCCTAGTAAACTGAGTTCATATGCTACTGTCCTGTTCTTCTGCCACTAAGAAACTTAGTCTCTTGCACACCCACTGTACACGAAAGTACTGTTAATTACTATACCTAAGAATAAAGTACTGTTAAGAAAACTCAGAGTCCATGATTTGATGCGGGAAATCATCCTCTCAAAGTCCAAGGATTTGAGTTATGGCCATGTATGGACAGAAAATAGCTCAAGCTGTGATAAATTTACACGAAGAGTATCAATCTTTATTGCATCTGTGGATTGATACTATTCGTGTAAATTAATCACAGCTTGAGCTATTTTCTGTCCATACAGCATCAAATCATGGACTCTGACTTTTCTTATTTTCCCATCAATATCTATTTTTGAGACTTGAACCAAGCTTCTGTTTATAAGCTCTGTCAGGTATTCTTTTGCAACCTGTTCTGCTGATTTTCCCTTTCCTTTTCCTTCTCTCACAAAACCCTCTGCAACCCATATTCGAATGAGTCGTGCATGTCTGATGGAGTAATCCTCTGGCAGCAAACCAAAGTACATCAGACACAGCTTAAGGTAGTATGGAAGGTCATAGTAGCTAAGTTTCTTAGTGGCTCACTGTAAGTACTTTAGCAGTTGCTATTTTTCTGAGAAGCCCCAAAAACTTCTTTGCATGATAGCCCTTAAGTCCTGAACTAAAGATTCTGATTGCTTGGAGTCTATGATGCATTTTATCCAGCCTAAAAATTGCTAGAGTTTGCAGAAACATTAATATTAAGGCCAGCAGTTTAATATAGTCCCCTTGCTCACTGTGGTCTGTGAAAACGAGATTCCAGCAGTTTAATATAGTCCCCTTGCTCACAGAAAATAGCAGCTTGTAAGCATGTTATAGCTTTGAGTGATTACCGGTTCATAGTAAGCAAAGTTGGTGTGTTTCAGAGGCTAAAACAGCTGCTTAATCATATATTAATAACTGGATAGTGAACCTGGCAGATGTTCACACCACTGGACTGATACAAACTAAAAAAGCTAGATGAAGGGAGGGGTGTCAGAATTATTGAATGTTTAAGGAATTCTTGTAATTATAGTGGAGTGAAAAATATCCTTAGAGCCAAGAATGCATAGTATCTTTAATTAAATTTCAGTTATTACAACTTATTGTAATATTGTTGTTGTTGTTGTTGTTTAGTGATTAAAAAAGTGATAAGAACAAATCTGTAATCTGATTTCCTAGTTCTTGTAGTATTGAAATGACTTCTCTAACACTATTGGCTAATGTCGTAGCTATACTGATTTTAGTTTGCTAATATCAATATATTGTTTGCAGGTTCTGATCTAGCTTATGACAGTACCTGTTTCAAAGCAGTTTAATTTATGATTTTGTATTTTCACAATGTAGGAGAAAGATCTTGAAAAACAAGGAATACATGTCTCAAACGTGCCTCGACATTTGACTTGGATTAAAGCTCATTCTCACGTCAAGAATGGAGTTCTGACCGTTGACAATCCTGCTGATAAAGAAATCCATGATGCAATAGTAAGTTGGCAACAATCTGATGCAATTTCTTGGTGTTTTGGTAAACACCTGCATGTAATATAATTTCCTTTTCGGTTAAAAATAGACACTAACCCTTTATGATCTTGGCCTCATTTTACAGATTAGATTGGAGGCCCAAGTACAAAAAGGTGAAATAGTTGCTACATGTCGAGATGATATCTTGTCAAGAGCTTTAAACAAACCAGAGCATGGAGGTTCTGTTAGGGCTGTTGGATCAGGCATAACTAACAAGGAGTACTTTGGATACAACAAACCAACCGCACCTAGCGAATTACATGCTAGAATGAATGCGATGAACTCAAGGATGGCAACAATGAGCAAGCAGCAAAGCTTTATAATTTCCTTCATGATGTCATGCTTAACCCAAGAGAAATTAGGAGCATTCATGGCTGGTGGTGCTCAGCAAGGTGTTTTTGGTGGCGATCTTGCAAATTCAGGTGGGCTGCTTGGTGGGGAGGCAGCAGGTTCGGGTGGTTTCCTTGGTGATTTTGGGAACCATTTTGGTTCTGGTGACATGAGTGGTTCTAGTAGCCAAGGGGCAGCTGGAAAAGTGTTGGATGCTGCTCATTTAGACAACTCATTTGGTAATGGTGTCCCTCTTACACAACTTTTGATGGGAGGTATGGAAAGGCATGACGTTGAAAGGCATCACTTTGGACATGATTCACCTGTGGATAAATCTCACGAACAAGCCTATACTGAGCAAAGAATTGCGACAAACTCAGAACCTCAGTACACAAAAAGCCCAATCGTGGTCCATCCTCAACTTCAGAACCTCGACACAGCGGCAGAGGCAGAGGCATACCATGTTCCTTGGCCTGAGGAGAACCATATGATTCCAGTTGAGCATACTCCAATCCCCCCACATCAAAGTCAAGTTGTGAATACCAACAACAACTATACTTTTCCCGAGGTAATACCTGCTTGAATTATGGGCGTTGTTTTTGATATGTCTATTTTATATAGTATTTTACCCCCGTCCCTCGGTCATAATTAGTAGTGTTTTTGGCCTTTTGGGGCCACTTTTATTACTAATATGTGTTTTCTAGTGTTTTCGTAGTTTTGGTTAAGTTTGCAGGGAATTACACCTTTGGAGTATTTTCCCGGGATTTTTATGAAGCGACTACGAGCATCGGAGGAGCACGACCATTTTCGGAGCCCGAGGCAATTGGACCATGTATTCGAGACCCGAGAGGAAATATGGATTGGGCCGAGAAATCTAGCCCAAATCGAAGTCCAAACCTCCAAGATGAAGCCGGGCCCGATCGGGCAAGCTTACGCCCGATCGGGCGAGCTGTCGCATGCCAGCTGCCAAGAAGATGCGCGCCCGATCGGGTGAGCGTAGGCTCGATCGGGCGCAGCACTGAAAGATAGGCGTAGAAAAAAAGGCGGGCCCGATCGGGCGCCCCTTCGCCCGATCGGGCGCGTGTTTTGTTAGGACCTGATTAAGCTTTGTTTATTTCGTGTTTTAGGGGAGATTTTTATATGGGTTTTTGCACGGGAAAATTATTCACTTTTCTGTTAGACTTTCTCTCTCTACTTAGTATTTTTCTCTCTTTAGAATTCTCTCTAAACTCTTGTACTTAATTCCTTCATTAATTCCAGATTTGTTTGGTACAATTTCTTCCCTTTCTAATTTCAGCTATTTTAATTGTTTTCTTGTTTAAGTTTTTAGTTGTTTATTTGATTGGATTAGTTATGATGATTAGTGAGTAGTTTAATTCTAGGGTTTAAGGGAATCCATAATTAATATGAAGGGATAGCTTGTTATTATTGATTGTTGATATTGCATGATTATTTCCTATTGAATTGTTTTAATTCTTTGCAATTAGATTATGAATCGAGCAGATGTAATTTGGTTGTGAATGTTTAGCGATATTGAATTGATGAATCGAGCAGATGTTGATTTAATATTAAAGGCTATTTTTAATAGGAACTTAGGTCTAATAAATTGCGAGAGCCTGTTAGATCTATGTTGGTTAATAAATTGCGAGAGCCTGTTAATCATATTATCTATGCACTGTTAATTATTAATTACTTTGTTCTATCCCGGAATATTAATTATTGGTGAACCTGTGACCCTAGGTTTCCTTATTATTGATTCTTTTCTCCCTAAACTCATTCTTCGTAGTATAGAATTCACATTCAAAATATTGGTTACTTAGATAATTTAGATTATATTAATTAATTAGAATTAAAAAGACTTGTTTCCCTGTGGATTTCGACCCTACTTCCCTATCTACCTTAGTTAGTGATTTAGGTAATTATTTTTTATTAGGGGATACGACTTTACCCTGTCAAAATTTGGCGCCGTTGCCGGGGAAACGGTTTTATTTTTATTTTCTGATTATATTTTTGTAGTCTAGATTATCCCCCCTCTTACCTCAGAGAACATTAGTTCTTTGAGGCAAATCTCATATTTGTCTTTAGTTCTTTGTTTATGCCCAGGTGTTCTAGATCAGGTGACATCCCTTTTGATCCTGAGATCGAGCGTTCTTTTCATAGGCAAAGGAGACTCTACAGACAAATTCTGGCGGGTTCTGAGGAGGACAACGATCGAAGAGATCCTCCCACTGATTCTAGTGATACAGATATTCCTTCAGATTTGGAATCAGAGATGACGGCCCAGAAGAAACTCAGTGATTATTCGCAACCGAAGCTCACAGATTTCCCGCACCTTACTCCTACTCCGGCTCTAGATGGAGTTCAATTTGAGATCAAGCCCCAATTTATCACTATGATAGAGAGGAAGCAGTTCAGCGGAGCTAAGGGTGAAGATCCTAATCTTCACATCGCAGATTTCTGCCAATATTGTAACACCATTAGACAAGCCGGGGTTACGCAGGACCAAATCAGGGAGATTCTTTTTCCCTTTTCTTTATGTGGCAAAGCAAAATTATGGTTTAATGGTTTGAATAGAACTGCACTTGGTATTACTGACTGGGAAACTCTTGCTTTGAACTTTTATAATAAATATTATCCTGCAGAGAGAACAGCGGTGCTAAGAAGTGCTATTCAGAACTTCGCTCAAGAGGTCGACGAAACACTATATGAGGCTTGGGAGAGGTTCAAGGATCTACAGAGAGAGTGCCCCCACCACAATCTAGCACAATGGCAATTGATCCAAGCATTCTATAATGGACTTGGAAATTCTTCCAGATCAGTACTAGATTCGGCAGCTAGTGGGAGGTTTATGAATTTAAATGTGGATGATGCAGGACAGGTTATCGAGGACATGGCAATACACAATTCCCAATATGGGAATCCGAGGGGGTTTGCAAATAAGGGGAAACATAATGTCGATTCTGTATCCTTTTTGCAAGCTCAATTAACTTCTATTTGTCAAAAATTAGATAATCTTACTACTACTCCTAACTCTGTAGCTAATGTTTCTGCTGTTGCTAACCATGAAGCTTTTTGTGAAAATTGTGGAATTGTAGGTCATTGGGAGCAAGATTGTAGGAGCTCTATGGAACAGGTTAATGCCTTTCAAACCTATAGGCAAAATAACCCCTATTCCAATTCCTACAATGCCGGTTATAAAAATCATCCTTACCTTTCATACCGGAGTACCAATGTACAAAACCCTCCACCTCCACAACAACCCTAACAGCAACCCCCACCACAGCAAAAATATTATCATCCTAATGCCAGCCAGAAAGCCAAGTATCACCCTCATCATCTTCCGACCCTGCCATGACAGAAATTAGAGCGATGCTAGCTAATATGCAAAAGCACATGGAGAGTAGGGATGCGCAAATTGATTCCATCTTAGCCCACAATAAAATCATGGACAATCAAATTGCACAACTTTCATCTACCCTACAATCCCGTCAGCAGGGAGCTCTACCGTCACAGCCTATCCATCCTACAGATCATGCTAATGCAATCACTCTAAGGAGCGGTTCCCATAATGATGGACCTCCTATGCCACAGGAAGATGGACCAGTTTCTAATCTAGATTCCTCTACATCAAACGGTAATCCTGTTAGCTCTGCAGGGCTACAAAAAGACACTAACCCTACTAATGTTTCTGTGCAGGGTAAATTGCAGGATAAAGGAGGAGTTGTGCAGAGCCCAGTTATCAAGCTTCCATTCCCTAATAGACAACTGAAGAGTAAGCTTGATAAACAATTCGGTAAGTTTTTAGAGGTTGTGAAAAACCCGCAGGTAACAGTCCCCTTCACTGATTTAATCACTCAAGTACCTGCTTATTCTAAATTCATGAAAGACATTCTGACTAGAAAAAGGGCCTTTAATGAAGTAGAAACTGTAGCTTTCACAGAGGAGTGTAGCGCTTATTTGCAAAATAAATCACCTCCTAAATTAAAGGATCCCGGTAGTTTTTCTATCCCTTGTCACATTGGGAATGTTTTTATTGATAAGGCTTTATGTGATCTGGGTGCTAGTGTCAGTGTCATGCCATCATCTATATGTGCTAAATTAAATATGGGGGAATTGAAAATTACTAATATAACTTTACAAATGGCAGATCGTTCGGTAAAATATCCCTTGGGAATTTTAGAGGACGTACCTGTCAGAGTTGGTAAATTTTTCATTCCAGTTGATTTTGTTGTTTTAGATATGGCAGAGGACACACAAATACCCATTATATTAGGTAGGCCTTTCCTCCACACTGCAGGAGCTGTTATTGATGTGAAAAATGGTAAACTGACCCTTTCTGTAGGCGACGATAATGTTACCTTTAATTTAGGGAAGGTTTTGAAAGGGCCTATGTTGGAGGAAAATTGTTGTTATATTGATACAATTGATATAATGGACAATATTTGTGTTGATAGCTTGCCACAGGTTCTTGCTAAGGATCCCTTGGAGGAAGTTCTCTGCGGGAATTTATCCAGCAATAATGCAAGCATTTGGGGTAATGAGGTACAAAATATTGAAAAAGCTCTTTCCTTAGAAGAGTTAAGCCCCAAGGAGACAATGAAGGTAGTAAATTTAGTTCAGGAATCAAAACCTGCAGAGGTCAAGAAACCTGAGCTAAAACCTCTCCCTTCTCATTTAAAATATGTTTTTCTAGATGAGCAGGAACTACACCCCGTGATCATCAGTACTGCACTCACTGACCTACAATCTTCCCAACTTCTAGGGGTTCTCAAAACCCATAAGAAGGCTATAGGGTACATTATTGATGATCTTAAGGGTATTAGCCCTGATTTTTGTATGCACAGGATTCATCTTGAGGAAAATTATAAGCCCTGCATTCAACCCCAACGAAGATTAAATCCAAACATGCAGGAAGTAGTCAAGAAAGAGGTGATGAAATTACTCGATGCAGGTATCATCTATCCTATTTCTGACTCCAAGTGGGTAAGTCCTGTGCAGGTAGTACCGAAGAAGGGTGGGATGACTGTGATAACCAATGATAAAAATGAATTAATACCCACCAGAACTATAACAGGGTGGCGTATGTGCATAGACTATCGTAGACTTAATATCGCCACTAAAAAGGATCATTTCCCTCTCCCCTTTATTGATCAAATGCTTGAGAGGTTAGCTAATCACAAATTCTTTTGCTATTTAGACGGGTATTCGGGATTTTTCCAAATTCCGATTCACCCTGAAGATCAGGAAAAGACCACCTTTACATGCCCTTATGGCACTTTTGCATAACGTAGAATGCCTTTTGGTTTATGTAATGCACCTGCTACCTTTCAGCGTTGCATGATGAGCATTTTTTCTGATTTCATAGAGTCTATTATGGAGGTCTTTATGGATGATTTTAGCGTATATGGTTCTTCTTTTGATTCATGTTTAATTAATCTCGCTAAAATTCTGAAAAGATGTGAGGAGTGCAACTTAGTGCTTAATTGGGAGAAATGTCACTTTATGGTGACAGAGGGAGTAGTCCTTGGTCATATTATATCTGATAAGGGCATACAGGTAGATAAAGCTAAAATATCAGTGATTGAGCAATTACCTCCCCCAGTTAATGTCAAGGGAATTAGAAGCTTCTTAGGTCATGCGGGGTTTTATCGCCGCTTTATCAAAGATTTTTCTAAAATTGCTAAACCACTGACACAGCTTTTGCTCAAGGATGCCCCATTTATTTTTACTGACGAATGTCTTGAGGCTTTCCACAGGATTAAGCAGGCTTTGATATCGGCACCCATCATATGTGCTCCCGATTGGAACCTCCCTTTCGAGATCATGTGTGATGCAAGTGACTTTGCACTAGGAGCCGTGCTCGGACAGAGGAAGGATAAGGTTTTGCATGCTATTTATTATGCTAGCAAAACCTTAGATGAAGCCCAAGTCAACTATGCCACCACAGAAAAGGAGTTTCTTGCTGTTATATATGCTTTAGAGAAATTTAGATCATATCTAGTTGGTTCTAAAGTTATTGTTTTTACTGATCATGCAGCATTAAAATATTTGATAGCCAAGGCGGAATCAAAGCCAAGGCTACTCTGTTGGGTTCTCTTGCTCCAAGATTTCAACATTGAAATAAAAGATAAAAAAGGAGCAGAGAACGTAGTGGCAGATCACTTGTCACGTATCAGGTATGATGAGGGTAAGGATTCTTTACCTATAGATGATTCTTTCCCTGACGATAACCTGTATGTAGTTGTAGAGCATCACCCCTGGTACGCCGATTTTGCTAATTATATAGTGGGTGGTACTCTACCTCCTGACTTGTCCTACCAACAGAAGAAGAAATTCCTCTATGATGTTAAACATTATTTTTGGGATGACCCTTTTTTGTTTCGTGAGTGTGCAGATGGATTATTTCGCAGGTGTGTTCCCGAATGGGAGGTTCACGGCGTCCTTACCAGTTGTCATACTTCACCCTATGGTGGACATCATGGCCCCACTAAAACGGTGGCCAAGATTAATGAGTCAGGCTTCTTTTGGCCTACTATGTTTAAAGACGCTAACACTTTTGTGCAGGCTTGTGATTCTTGCCAGAGGACTGGCAACATTTCGCGGAGGCATGAGATGCCCCAAACTGGCATCCTAGAAGTTGAAATATTCGATGTTTGGGGTATCGATTATATGGGGCCGTTCCCATCTTCCAATGGGAATTGTTACATACTTGTAGCCGTCGATTATGTGTCCAAGTGGGTTGAAGCCATAGCTTCACCAACGAATGATTCCAAGGTAGTCATTAAGCTCTTCAAGAAGATCATATTTCCCAGGTTTGGTGTTCCACGAGCTATTATTAGTGATGGGGGTACCCACTTCCATGAAAGACAATTGGATAACCTCCTCAAGAAGTATGGCGTACATCTTAGAACAGGGCTTAGTTACCACCCTCAAACTAGTGGTCAAGTTGAGGTCTCTAATAGGGAAATCAAGGCGATTCTAGAAAAGGTAGTAGCCAAGTCAAGAAAAGATTGGAGCATGAAGCTTGATGACACACTTTGGGCATACCGGACTGCATTTAAAACACCGATCGGTACTTCACCTTATAGATTGGTTTATGGTAAGGCATGTCATCTTCCCGTCGAATTGGAGTACAAAGCTTTTTGGGCGATCAAAGAGCTTAATATGGATTCTAAGGCCGCGGGTAAGAAGAGACTCCTTCAACTCAACGAGTTGGATGAGTTTAGATTGTCGGCATATGATAGTGCGCGGATCTACAAGGAGAAGACCAAGAAGTGGCATGACAAGAGGATCCTACCAAGAGAGTTTGCACCGGGCGATAAGGTTCTTCTCTTTAATTCTAGATTGAAGATTTTCCCAGGAAAGTTGAAGTCTAGGTGGTCCGGTCCCTTCACTGTCACAAAGGTAAACAAATTTGGTTCGGTAGAGTTGGTGAATGACAAAGGGGAAGAATTCAAGGTGAATGGCCAAAGGTTGAAAGTGTATCATGAAGGTGCTACCATCAGAGATGTGGAGGAGACTCTCCTAACTCCACTCTCAACATGAGTTTCAAGGTGGTGAGAAGGTCGTGCGGGACCTAGATAAACGAGCGCTTTGCGGGAGGCAACCCGTATTTCATGCTTTATAGTCTAGATTTCTTTTTTTTTTATTTTATTATTTTTTTATTTATTTTTTTATTTTTTTTTTAGAGAGGCGAGGAGAGTGATATTTCACCGGTTTTAAGTGTTTTTGTACAGGTATGAATTTCACAGAGTATAAAGACTTAGAGAAATTTTGAAGAAGAAACAGAATCGGAGGAAACAGGCACTCTCGGGCCCGATCGGGCGACCTTCGCCCGATCGGGCGCGCAAGTGAGCCAGAATTCAGGGCCAAATTCGCCCGATCGGGCGAAATTGCCCGATCGGGCGCGTAAGTGAGCTAAGAATCGAAGCAAATTTCGCCCGATCGGGCGCGTAAGCTAAGTGGATTCCAGGGTTATTTTCGCCCGATCGAGCGAAGCTTGCCCGATCGGGCAAAATTTTTGAAAATCGAGTAAAAGAAAAAGAAATGTCGGGCGAAGCTCGCCCGATCGGGCGAGAAAAAAGGGCGAAAAATCGTTCGCGTTCGCGCCCGATCGGGCGGAGCTCGCCCGATCGGGCGCGCAACTTGAATTTTGGAGAATCACACCTACGCCCGATCGGGCGAGGCTCGCCCGATCGGGCGCGCCATCAGGACGACCCCCCTTTATTTTCTTTTCTCTTCTTTCTTCCCTCATTTCCTCCTTATTTCTTCTTCTTCATTCACTTTCTCTCTCTAAAACCTCCATTTTCAAACCTTAAACTTTCACTTCAATCTAAGATCTTCTCTAATTCCTCCATCCAAAATCAAAAAAATTACATATTTCATCTTCCCTCACCTTTCTCTACACTCCATCCTAATTTTCCCCAATTTTTTTTTCTCAATTTTTCTCAAACCCTAAGAGAGAGAAACCTCAAAATTTCTACTATTTTCAACGACAATGGCCTCCAAGCGTTCAAGAAATCAAAGGGGTGAGAGCTCTAGTGCGGCACAACCAGCAATCAACCCGGACCTTCAAATTCCGGGATGGGAGGAAGTTGTAATCGTTTCGGAGGAGCAACGGGTTCGGATGATCAACCTCATCGATCGTCAGGTAATTTCTACCCGTTTCATACATCATCCTACTTTAGCTAGGCTAGGTCTTGACAAATATGTGGAAAAATTGTTTAAGGGCATAGGCATGAGTGGTTTTTTTCAAATGTGTCACGATACTTATGATTATTTAACATTGGAATTTATATCAAGTTTTAATGTTATCAAAATGAATGCACTTATCACTCACGTCCAATTTCGATTGTTGAACAATAATGTGAGATTAACTTTAAAGGAATTTGGTAAATTGTTTGACTTGAAATCGGACAAGCCTATTGAACCTTCTCAAGACCACACCGCCGTGGTCTACAAGAGGTTAACAGGGGAGGATTTGGTGAACCTCCAACATGCCAAAGGGACGTGGATTCAACACCCCGTCCCCAAACTTTGGCAAAGATTTGCCGGCCTCACTATTTTTGGGAGGCATGAACCGGCAAATGTTCGGAGGGATGAATTGGAATTGTTGGCTTCCTATATAATCCCTAATGCTGAAAAATTAAATTTACCCCATAGGATAGCCAACCATTTTCAAAGGGCGGCCAATGCGGCCGAAGCTAGTAGGTCTAGAGCGCCTATTTACTTTGGGGGGTTAGTGACCCATATAGCTAGGAAGCATTTAGGTTGGAACCCCGATGGCCATAGAAAAGTTGTGGGATCGAACCTAATGGACCTACCTTATTTTGGGAGTTTGAATTGGGTACAACCGGTGGGGAATGATACTTGGTGGATTGTCCACCGACAATCGGGTAGGAGAGACCAAGCGTTTACCTTACCCAACCCCGCCTTGACCAAATTTGAGAGGGGGAAGCCCTCTTATACCTTCGAGTTAGATGGTCAAGGTGCGGTTCAACCACCTCACCCCTCACCACAACCTCACCAATCCCCCATTCACCATTCACCTCACTACACACCACCCCCACCTTTCACCTACGGCATGCCTACAATGCCAACTTCCTCGGTCGATTACAATGTCGACCCAAATGCCCCATATGACTTTTCGGCTTTTAGGAGCCAACTAGACCGTATTGAGACGGGGCAAGGAAGGGTAGAGGGCATGATGCAAAACCTAGACTCTAGGTTAAGCACCCTAGATGGGAGGGTTGGTCTTATTGAGAGGAACCTAGGGAGGGGCCTTTACCCCATGTATGATGATTATGCCCGTCGGGGGGCTATTCCTCCCGATTCCCTTACTCCCGATTGGTTCCAATACCCCCAAGGAGGGTATTCTAACCCCGGTGCTTATGGTACTTATGTGGACTACTCTTCGGTCCACGGATATGGGGGTATGGGTGGGAATGTAGACCCTAACTACTATGCCGGTGGTTCGGGGTATGGTGGTGGTGGCTCTAGCCATGGAGGGGCCGGCTCTAGCCACGGTGGAGGGTACTCTAGGATGGATGAGGATGAGGAGTAGGCTACTCTCCCAAGTCAATGAGGGCATTGCTTGATTTGGCTTGGGGGGGGGGGGTGTTCTTTATCTCCCTTTGAAATTCTCTTCCTTCTCTCCCTTTATCTGCTTTCTAGTATAGTTTTTTATTGCTTTCTTATTTATGAAAAATACAAAAAAATTGAAAAAATAAAAATCAAAAATACGTTCCAATGAATTGTAAATCATGCTTCCCTGTGCCCCATACTTGAGAAAATTGTTTTGATTCTTGGTATTTGATGATGAACATTGTGGATTTGTTGGTCATGATTTGAAGTCTAATTGTTTGGATTCCTTAACATGCGTCAATTTTGTCCAACTACTTGTGAATATAGTGCCTGACTAGTTGATTTGGTTAGGAAGTGTGTGATAGTTCCATAATTCCTGGTATGTCAATGAATTTGAGTATTGATTTGCAACTATGAGTAGTGTTTCATGACTTTATAATATGCACATGAGGAGGACGAAGGCGTTCATTCCTTAGGTAGCCTTCAGAGATATTTAGATACATTTGTTCCCTTCTTGTCACCCATGTTGTTGCTTGTGCCCTTTTATTGTTCATAGCCGCATTGCAAGCCTAATTTGCCCCATTGGTTACTAGTCCCAAGCTTGGCTTGGGGGAGCTATTAGTGAGTGAGGTGAGGGAGTTTGTGGTGTGCACTTTATTTGCACAATTTGGGTGGGCTTTGAGAAGTAATTTGTTCTTGATCATATTTTTTGTTTTTATGAATTTGAAAGTTGTATATATTTGAAAAATAAAAGTGTGATGGAAAAAAAAAAGAAGTTCAAGGAAAAAATGAGAAATATGAAAGAAAAGAAAGTGAACTTCTAAAAAAAAAAAGAGGAGAAAAAGTGTTTGATGTTCAAATGTTCTAAGTGAAGGTTAATTCAAAGAAAAGAAAAAAAAAAGTTGAGTTTCAATGTAAATATTTCAAGTTATGAGTTCAAAGTTTGTCATTCACTCTTGTTCTACACTATCATGTTTTTATGAGTGAATTTGTGAGTGTTGGGATTGTTTTATTGTTTGGATTATATTTGGTTGTTGTTGGAGTTGGTTATGTTGGAGATGTGTATGATCATTACTTTTGATCATGGTTTTATTAGGATTTGGCTCCCTTAATGCATAGCTTTTCTTTCACATAATCCCAAATTTATCCTACCTTTACCCTAGCCTTACATTACAAGCTTAAAAGACCTTCCGACCATGTGCATAGAAGTTATGTGAATGTGAAAGTGTTGTTTTTCAATGCAAGTTATGACTTGACATATTTCGAGTCGACTAGTAGGATGAGCGTTCAATGTTTTTATACACACGAGAGTGTGAGTTGGGAGGGCATTGTTCACATTAAAGGGGTTGGGTGGAGAGCGATCGAGTACATTCTTTACTCGCCACATAAATGAGAGTCGAGTGTGTGAGCACTAGTCTTGTATTCTATATGCTCTTGTGGTTTGCTCTACTTGACAATTGTTGGGGAGGAAGGGTGATTAGATGAATAAGATTGATTGACGTCGAAGCATGTTTGTTTAATTTTACCTTGAATCGTTGGCTTTTGATTTGTTGATTGGGGTGAAGTATGTTTTATATGTTCATTGATGAGCTCTTTGCTTTGGGACAAGCAAAGGTTTGGCTTGGGGGAGTTTGATATGTCTATTTTATATAGTATTTTACCCCCGTCCCTCGGTCATAATTAGTAGTGTTTTTGGCCTTTTGGGGCCACTTTTATTACTAATATGTGTTTTCTAGTGTTTTCGTAGTTTTGGTTAAGTTTGCAGGGAATTACACCTTTGGAGTATTTTCCCGGGATTTTTATGAAGCGACTACGAGCATCGGAGGAGCATGACCATTTTCGGAGCCCGAGGCAATTGGACCATGTATTCGAGACCCGAGAGGAAATATGGATTGGGCCGAGAAATCTAGCCCAAATCGAAGTCCAAACCTCCAAGATGAAGCCGGGCCCGATCGGGCAAGTTTACGCCCGATCGGGCGAGCTGTCGCATGCCAGCTGCCAAGAAGATGCGCGCCCGATCGGGTGAGCGTAGGCTCGATCGGGCGCAGCACTGAAAGATAGGCGTAGAAAAAAAGGCGGGCCCGATCGGGTGCCCCTTCGCCCGATCGGGCGCGTGTTTTGTTAGGACCTGATTAAGCTTTGTTTATTTCGTGTTTTAGGGGAGATTTTTATATGGGTTTTTGCACGGGAAAATTATTCACTTTTCTGTTAGACTTTCTCTCTCTACTTAGTATTTTTCTCTCTCTAGAATTCTCTCTAAACTCTTGTACTTACTTCCTTCATTAATTCCAGATTTGTTTGGTACAATTTCTTCCCTTTCTAATTTCAGCTATTTTAATTGTTTTCTTGTTTAAGTTTTTAGTTGTTTATTTGATTGGATTAGTTATGATGATTAGTGAGTAGTTAATTCTAGGGTTTAAGGGAATCCATAATTAATATGAAGGGATAGCTTGTTATTATTGATTGTTGATATTGCATGATTATTTCCTATTGAATTGTTTTAATTCTTTGCAATTAGATTATGAATCGAGCAGATGTAATTTGGTTGTGAATGTTTAGCGATATTGAATTGATGAATCGAGCAGATGTTGATTTAATATTAAAGGCTATTTTTAATTGGAACTTAGGTCTAATAAATTGCGAGAGCCTGTTAGATCTATGTTGGTTAATAAATTGCGAGAGCCTGTTAATCATATTATCTATGCACTGTTAATTATTAATTACTTTGTTCTATCCCGGAATATTAATTATTGGTGAACCTGTGACCCTAGGTTTCCTTATTATTGATTCTTTTCTCCCTAAACTCATTATTCGTAGTATAGAATTCACATTCAAAATATTGGTTACTTAGATAATTTAGATTATATTAATTAATTAGAATTAAAAAGACTTGTTTCCCTGTGGATTTCGACCCTACTTCCCTATCTACCTTAGTTAGTGATTTAGGTAATTATTTTGATTAGGGGATACGACTTTACCCTGTCAGTTTTCAAGTCTCATATTATGATAAGGTCATTTAAGCGAGATTTCATGTTTGATATCTGGTTGAGCCTTTTGTTTTCAGGGATGGAGTGATTGCCGCTTGGCAATTGAGGGAAGCGACAAAGAGATACACATTGTAGCTAACGGAAAAGTTTACATAGAAAACAACACGGAAGTTCTTGGTAATCATAATCTATCGTTGCCCCATGGTCATCGTCGAGTAACCATTACAGAAGATTTAATGCCTTCTGCTCCCTTGCCATGTCCCAACGATGAATTGATCTTTGTTTGTCAAGCTAAGAAGGCTTTCACAGCTTGGCCAAATCATTTGATACTGCCCCCACAGGTAAAGGAGCAAATCTGCAGTCTTTTTCTACTGTGCTGTTACTACTGCATTCTGCATTCTTTTTCTACTGTGCTGTTGCTACTGCATTCTGCATTCTGGTAATCTGCATTAGAATAGTAGTCAGTCAAAAGTGATTCAAATTGACTCTTTACTTTTTACTCCTGTATCGATAAGCTTATGTTGGAGTTGCTCTCACATTTCTGTTTGTTACTTGCCACATGGCTACAAGAATATGTGCCAACCTCATTAGTATAATTAAGGTGCTTTTGAAATCTGAAATGCTATAATTTCAGGAATCATATGTATAATGCTTAGTGCTGGATTGACTAGAATTTTTGTGTGACCATTTTTCAGAGTTGAGGTGCTGCTAACTAAAAAGTTTCTGAATGCTTGTTTGGTTTTACTGAATCGTTAAGATTGTGAACTGTGTTTTGGCACTCTTATGGAGTGTTATAAATTATAATCATTGATACCCTTGCTGGTAAAACCTTTTGCAGTAATTGATGTTCTTTGATACTTCCGGATTCTGTTTTCAAAAATCGAGTGGTGTTCTATGAGAAGGAAAACAAGAGACATGGTTTATGGTTTTCAATTGATTCTTTGACTGAAATATGTTAGGGAATCTTCTGTGAAATTGTTGACTTGCGGGTTTGGGAAATTGGAATTATGTTGTAGTTGACTGAGAGTTGTGAGAATTTTTTATATACCAACATTATAGGAAATGAGAGATATAAGTAAATCATATATATGAAGAGTACTTGTAGAAATGAGAGATATAAGTAAATCATATATGAAGAGTACTTGTAGTTACTCAAGATCAATAATGCGATGACGCTTTGACTATTTTATATTAAGAGAAACATTAGATTTTCATATATAGGGGAAAAAATAATGTTAATTCATAGGAGTAGTATTATGCAACATGTCATTCATTCTGAAAAACCTGAAGACGCATTCTTCAAGCTCACTACTTTACTATTTCACTAAGTATGACTATAGTTATGCCAGATAGCTATTATGAACTTTTAGTATTGTAGAGGTTGTTTGGATGGTTGGCTATTACGAGCTCGCAGATCTGTCCATCTATCTGTTTATGATGCCTGCTCTTATATAGTTTGCTGTAACTATGAATGACCTATAGAATTATGATATGCATGCTTATTATTTTCCTGGTAAAAACTTTAGCAGTTCAGTAGTTTTCTCTTTGCAGAACTATTTGGTGTGTATATTGAATTTTGCAATTTGAATCAGTTTTTCAAGGCTAAGATTTTGTTTTTTGTTAATTCTTTTCTTTCGCTATAGATCTGATTAATTGACACTAAGAATTTTTTTGCATTAGAATAGTAGTCAGTCAAAAGTGACCAGATTTGTGGCTTTAAATGAGTTTCTTGGAGAAGAAATTAATGTGGCTTATATATTGTACTTAATTACTACCATGCGACTCAATTGAAGATTTACTAGAGGTCCACTTATCAATTGAGCATGCACAAAGTAAACAATTCAGTCCATTTGCATGCTTTGTCAGAGATTTGAGAAGATACAAACCTAATAAGTTATAAGCTCATTTGGTCTTCTGATGCTTCATATATTTCATTCACCCCCCTGTGATTTATATATATCTATCTTGTTACCAGCATGAAAAATCCTTCTGACAGAAATTGCATAATCTTGTTTAACAAGAGAAGTGAATGATATGTAATAAATAGCAGGGGGTATACACATCACTTGGAAGAAGCAATATAGAAACTCAAATTTTGTTTTACTGAAATTTGCATGCATAAACAGATTTGCAAAATCAGTCGAAACTTAGCTTAAATTGCAGTAGCTTACTTTGCTTGATTAAGTGGTTTTTAGATTCATGTGCAAGCTTTCTTCTTCTAAAGCTTACATGCGTGTTGTTTTTGTGTGAAACCATATTATTAAGGCGGACAAGCAACTAGATAAGGAGTTGAATATGACCACACCATCCCCACGATCAACATCCTCCCAAGCATCAACCACTCGTACCTATGTTGTTACCGACAAGGATCTTGAGAAGGTAACATCTACTTGGATGCGTGTTATGAGAAAAAAAGCTATGGGAATGCAAAAGACGGGTGATACCATCTCCATAACTATCCCGGAAAGCGTGTTTCTTAACGAAAATGGGTTGGATGTTTCACTTGACTTTGAAGACTTGCTTGATTGGTGTTTCCAAAGGGAGGTCGGAGAATCGCAAATGAAGGTCTTCATGAAGTAAGTTTCCATATAATATAGGTTCTAATTTTAATATTGTTTTTTTTGGCCCATTAACTAATATTCATATAACTTTTCATGGGACAAGGCACCTAAAAGAACGTTGTCAAAAAGAAGGTGTCTCGGGAATGTATGGGTTCTGTGACTGTAATGTTCTTTCACCATTGACACCGACAACAGATGAGCAAATTCGATCTGACTACTTAGCCCATGTTTTTGGAACCAATGAGGGGAAAAATGTTAATCAATTATTCTTTGCTCCTTATAATGACAAGTAAGTGTAGTTTCTTTTTATTTTTTTTTATAGATCTGAGTTATGTTAAATCCTCAAACTTTAATTAATCCCATTACTATGTATTTATTTTACAATATGTCTAGTCTGCATTGGACGTTAGCGGTGATTAGTCCATGGAATGGGTTGGTGTATTGGTTAGATCCACTTGGAGCAGAAAACGAAATCAACTCATTTGCACAAAAAATCATCAATGAGTATGTACTACTAAAATATTCACTTGGTTAACTTCTTGTGTTTTTTTTAATTGTCTAATCAAAATTAATGCAACCGTGCCATCTTGAAATGATTTTGTAGGGGAATAGTTAAATTCAGCATGAAGCATCGAAAAGATATCAAGAAAATAAAAAAGAATCCAAAAATAGGGTGGAAGCAACCACGTGTAAGTCATTGTTATTTTTAGCATATTTCATACCTAGTAGTGTAAAATCAGATCCAAAACTGTTTTAATGGTTATTTTTTTTGTATCAGTGTTCTCTACAATCTGCATACACAAAGCACTGTGGTTACTTTATATGTCGCTATATGCTGGACATTATACAGAACAGAGTATTATGGATTTCTGAGCAGGTATTTTCAACATACATGTCATTTAAGTTGATATTTTATTCTTGCATGCATATGTTAACCCCTCTGTCTGCCCCCCTCTTGCATTTCCTTTGGTATTGAAGATTACTCCCATCTTGATAATTGGACTGTGTTCATCAATTAAAATTTCACTAGGCATGATAGTCTCAAAGTTGAGAACTTGAGTTGCTTGCTTTATTGATGGCCTGTGATTGTAGTGAGTATAAGGCACACCTCAAGTGTAGGAAATCCTTCCCCATTGATATTGCTAAATATTCAATTACAATAGTTGCACTACGCAAATATTAACCAGTCTTGTTGCCTAAATTAGGAAAAACTGAATCCAAATATTAACCAGTATTGGGTTTTTTAAGAGATCAACTACAAAACCAGTATTAGGTACTTTCAAAAGAGCTTCTCTTCATCCATCACAACAGTACACCTAAATAGTCTTTCATATATTCTGAATGTACGAATGTCAATATACCATACCAATGTCAATATATTGGTACAACAACTATTGAACTAGGCATGAATTCAACAGCAGCAACATCAAACAAGACCGCTATTATGCATAATCACCTTCAGCAATTCCAAAGATAGGATTTTACCCCTTAGTAGAATCTCATCATCAGAATGCTCCTGTGAAGAGAACTTCATAGACAATTTACACAAGTTCTTAAACAGCATTAAACCATCCTCTCTAAGCAAACTCTCCCTTTCCCCTGATCCTCTCAGTCCTTCACTTTTCACTACTGGTTTCCCCTCATCACTATTTTCCTCCATTTTCGCCCCTGGTTCAGTATTCTCCTCCACTTTCGCCCCTGCTTTGTTATTTTCCTCCGGTTTCTCCCCTGAATCATCACCATCATTCTTATCCTCATTCCCATCCACATTGACATCTCCATTCTGGGAGTTTTCAGTATGTTGATTAAAATCTTCAACCCCTCCATTACAATCCATAACCTCATTAATTACATTCTGAACCAATTGAGCAGAATTCCCTTCACTCAAATTCCTACCAGTAAATTCAAGCAACTCCGAAACTGTAATCGTCTTAAAACTACTAAAAAACATAGAATCCTCTTCAACACGAGCAAATACAATTAACACAATTTGAGCTAAAACAGCCTTTGCACAGATCTGATTAGTCCCATTCAACCTATTCAAACCCCCTAAATAAACATTATAACAAGTTTTAACAATGTTGTTAAGATAATCACCTCTAAACTCAACAAACGGAGATTGAATCGCCGATAACAGCACCTTCATCACACAAAACTGAACCAGCTCATCAGACAGATGCTAATAGCTCTGTATTCTGGATTTAAGTAAGAAAGTAGGCAAAGTAGCTCTTTAGCTCAATTGTAAATGGATGTAATCTAATTTGCTAATTATATATCTTTCTTTACTCATTTACTAATTGCATATGTTGTAGATTTTTCCAAAAGATCCTTGCACATATTCTTCAGAAGAAATTGACGAGATTAGAGACTTATGGATTCAATATGTTCTTGATCATGAGGAGCCGGAAGAACCTTAGTGATTGGTGATTACAACATCATTAATGTTAGTCTTGATACTTGAAAAATCTCTACATTTTGTATTTTGATACATACATTGGCAAATAGCTATTACTTTGTACATATATTAGTACTGTGTTGGTTATATATAGTTTGATGCATATATATATATACATATTTTTGAATGCTATTTGTATATAATATATTAGCAGGTTCGAGGATTATTTTTGGTGCAATTTAATAATATTGAGCAGGATATATATACAGGATTATTTTTGGTGATTATAGGTTGGATTTAAAAAAAAAAAAAAAAAAAAACAAAAAACAAAAAACAAAAAAAAAAAAAAAAAAAAAAAAAAAAAAAAAAAAAAACAGGAATCAATATAATTGGCGCAAAAATTTAATGCAGCAGGCCGGTAGATAGGATTTAAAAATTTGGTTATTCGAAAAAAAAAAAAAAATTTAAAAAAAAAAAATTTACCCATTTGAGACCGGTTATCATACATGCATGGTCTATACACAAATGCTGTATATTCTTTTAAAAAAAAAGAGAGACCGTCTAACTAAGAAAGTGGTCTTAGTTATTTCAAAAAGAGAGACCACCTAAGTACAAAAAGCGGTCTTAGTTTGGTTTACAAGAGACCGCTTTTCTGACAAAAACGGTCTCTTATGCTTCTACAATTTCAAACTATCAACCACCCAAAGAGACCGTTTTTCTTAGATAATAGGTCTCTGGTATAGCAACTTAAGACCGCCTCTTTACAAGCGGTCTCTTAGCCAAAGAGACCGCTGAGCTAGAGACCGCCTGTAAAGCAGTCTCTTTGGCCTTTTTCAACTGGTCTCTTTGGCATTTTTTGTAGTAGTGTTTATCTTTGATTAACAAATCCACATATTCACTTTCATTAAAAATCACTCCATTAACAAATTAATGGTCAAAAGCACCACAAAACTCGATCTAATGCACAACCATCGTCTTCTATCAGAAAAATTTCTTTTTCTCCATAAATTTTATATTTCTCTCTTTAAGATTTTTATTCCTCTCTCTGAAAAATTCAAACAAGTGAAATTAAATATGAAGAAATATACAAATTTCTAATTTGAGATTGGGAAATAATTACCAAAACTCTTCAATTATGGAACAAATAATTCATTTAAAGATTGAAAAGCTAGATGTTCTTTAAAAAATACTACTCCGTATTAAGTTCATTATGGTTTTTTTTTTTTTTTTTTGAATAAAAATAATATTCATTACATTATATTATCATGCTCTTTATTAATATTATGGATGTTCTTTAGATATATACAAAGAACATAAAGTTGGATGTTTTTTTTTACAAAATAGTTATATGATAGATAAAAATTTCACTAAGCTAAGTACTAACTATACTTGATCTCTACTCTATATATCCTTCGTATATGATAGATGTACTTCGTTTGTTTTGTAATTGGCTTTATTATAATTTCCATTCTTAATTAGCATCAAATAATATTTAGCTATGTTTATATGTGCAACCAATACATAGGCTGTTTGTATAATTTGCTACTTAATTATATATACTTGTAACGCTTTAATTTAGAAGCTAAGCTCCAAACGATTGTACTTGGTATGTATTCCAGCTATAGTTTGAAATGCAAGCACCAGGTGATGATCGATTTAATCTCTTAATTCTTAAATGGGAGAGGAGGGTAAGACTTGTGGAATTAGAGTGGCAAACAGGTTGGCACGTTCGCGTAAATCCCTTTTCCCATAACATACCGAAATTTCTATAGCTTTAATGGCAAGTACATACCAACCCATATATAATTATACATGCTCCCCCAGGAATAAATACCTAAATTTACTCAACTCGCTGCACCACCCAAATGGATATCCACTACCCGTTCAAAGGGTGAAATTGATGAGGCAGGACAATTGGACATGAAGGGACGAATATAATCTAGCCATAGTGTATGATGAGTAATTGAGTATGATCAAATTTTGATGTTCATGTCTATTAAACGCATATAATGTTAAATTATTTGTACCCATTTGTCATCCCGTGTAATGGACTCGGGAAAAACCTTGCGTAGACCTGGTACGGTTCACAATAATGTTACTGTGGACCTGAGATCCATATGCACTTAATTGTTTTTTTTTTTTAAGCACAGTGGCCTAATTTTAACATAGTAACTAATGAGATATCATATGTTATGTTTGAAATTATCTTATCTTCTATTTATATGAAGATATATTTAGCAAATATTATCTTGAGCTATTTTGTTAATATCCTATTATTCTGAGATATCTTTGGGTTCTAGAGTGGGTTCTAGAGGAGATAATTGTAAACATTATATATTCACATTGAAATTAATGAGAAGAACATATCATTTGATTTTATTTCCTCTCTAATTTATCATGGTATCAAGAGCAGGTTAATTTCTTTTTAAACAAAATACACGACCATGGCCGGCGATAGATGATATTCCACCGTCGCTGCTACCACCAAAAATTTTGGCCGTTTTTATGGGTAATACAAAAATCCCCGAGATCCGTCTAAATGGTAAATTTGACAATACTTGTTGGATTATTAATATCGGTGCAACTCATCATGTCACCGGAAATAAATCTTGGCTATTTGACACTTACAACATTGAATGCCCTATCAGTTTTCCCAATGGTGACAGTGTACTTGCAACTTTGGCCAGATCTATTTGTTTGTCTAATAAAATCACTATCTTTGGAGTTATTTTTGTTTTAAATTTGAATTGCAATTTAATTTCCATCTCTCAACTTAGAGATCAATTAAAAGTTGTTGTAAAATTTAACTCACATATATGTGCTACATTGAAGGAGCTGATTGGAACGGGTCTTAGGCGAGACAGACTCTATTATCTTAGCAAACTGGATGTGGTGCAACGTTTGTCGGTGGTTTGAGCGATTTCTGATTTGAACCTTTGGCATATAAGAATGGGCCATCCTTCTCAGAAAGTAGTTAACTTGCTTTCTCATATTAGCAATGATAACATTAGTTTAGAAAAAGGTTGTGAATTATGTTTTTGTGCTCAACATTCTAGAGATAAATTTCCATAGAGTGACAAAAGGTTCTAAAATTTTTGAAAAAATACATTGTGATTTATGGGGTCATATCGACATGTTTCCTCATGTGGGGCTCATTAATTCTTGACAATTGTTGATGATTATTTTTGTGCTGTTTGGATCTATTTGCTGCTTGATAAAACTGAGGTTTTTCCGATATTTATGGCATTTGTTGCTATGGTGATAGACAATTAAATTAAACAATTAAAATTGTGCAAAGTGATAATGAGACTGAATTTAATTGTTTGAACAATTATTTTGTTGCAACTGATATTCTCTTTCGAATCTCTTGTGTAGGGACTCCTCAACAAAACGGGAGGGTAGAGAGGAAACACAAACTCGCTCTTCATGTTAGTAGGGCCTTGAGATTCCAAGCCAAACTTCTTATTTATTTTTGGGATGATGAGTGTGTTTTAGCCGCAACTCATTTTATTAATCGAACTTCTACACCTATTCTACAAAACAAAACTCCTTTCGAAATTCTTTTAATAAAACTCCATCTTTTGGTGCTATTTGTACTTTTGGTTGTCTGTGTTTCGCACACAATCAAAAGACAAGGGGGGATAAGTTTGCTAGTAGGAGCCGTAAATGTGTTTTTTTGGGGTATCTTAGAGGTGATAAAAAATCGGGCGGGGCCGGACTTTAACATAATACCTCATGCCCAAACCCGCAAAAAAGTAGGGGCGGGCTTGTCGGGCCAAAGTGGGATTTTTGGGCTTTTACGGGTTGGGTTCGGACTTTTAACTAAAAATGATTTTTTAGGCTTGCCCAAACCCGCCCTATTTTCGAGTCTCCTCCCACTCCCATTGCCCAGCAGAGTACTGAGCATGCAGCAACATCATGGACATTCTATTCTATTTCCTTTCTAATTTATGAATAACCTTAATTTTAACATAATAACCTTTAATTTATTAAAATTTATATGATATTTAATATTATTGTGAATTTGAAGAACAATGTTATGTTGAACATAGTGACCCTAATTTTAATATAATGACTTTTATTATTCATATTGACTAGTATATTAAAAAATTCATTAAATAAATTAATCTTATAATATGACCTTTATAATAACACAATGACTTTTATTTTAGCATAGTAACCTTCATTTTAACATAGTGACATTTTTTTTATGACATTTTTTGAGAAACTACCTTTTAAAGCATTTTTTTGCGAGAAACTACCTTATAAAAAAAATGTTGTAAAAAACTACCTTATAAAAGCTAAATGTTGTAAGATGCTACCCCTTGGTTGAAAAGTGAGAGTTGACTTAATTTTTCCGGCGTTGACCTAGTCATGTGCCGGTCATGTGACGAATTGATCTTTCCCCATTTTTCCCCTAATTTTCCCCGAGCCTATCCATATAATACCCAAGATGAATTAAATGTCATGTGACCGGCACATGACTTGGTCAACGCCGGAAAAATTTAGTCAACTTTCACTTTCCGACCAAGAGTAGTATCATACAACATTTAGCTTTTATAAGGTAGTTTATTACAACATTTTTTTTTATAAGGTAGTTTCTCGCAAAAAAATTGCTTTAAAAGGTAGTTTCTCACAAAAAGTCTTTTTTTTTTTATTTATAAAACAATCATAATGTCTCTAATTTTAGTGGTCCACAATAAATTAATGTGAAACAGATCTATCTAAGAATTTGTTATTTTCGAGAGATGGATTTTTTTTGTTAGTATGATTACGTAAGAGAGGATTGTGAATTGGAACTAGCTAGAATTATATTTCTTCCCTACCTTATAAAAAGTAGGAGAATGCTCTTATGAATAGTGCATGGACCATTATGCTCCTCAAAATGTTTGTTTACCTTCTTACCTCCATGTGTAATTTTGTAATTTTTCTTAAGACCCATTAATCAATTAGAAATTAAATGGAGGATATAATACTAAAGTTGGAGGTTGTGGTTTAATACATTATAGCATTAGTCACTTGACAACGAAAGATTTTTGCTTTATGTGGGCGTTATTTTAAAGGAGTTTAACTAAAGTTTATAATGTTACACAACTACACAACATCCATCACATTTATCGTCTATATGCATATAATTTTGATAAGAAATTATACACAAATCGGCATAGGACATAAAGAACATCGATAATAATTCTTTTAAAGGGCTAGCTATACTGCGCGCATGATGGAATCCCTAGTACAATAATAAAAAAAAATAAGAAACTATGTACAATTAAGGAGATGTGTACTTATCTGATCATTATCTTCTCAAATTATTGTATTGTCTTATATTTGTATATATATTTTACTCTTTCTATCACAAATAATCTTCCTATTATAAACGATATACCATATATCTTTTAATAGGATAATGCATCATGTTTTCTTCATTCAAGTTATGTTAATATATTTTGATTAATGTAATTTTGTAACAATTATGTTTCAAAAAAAAAAAATAAAAAAAAATTGGACAGTATAATATATAAAGTGAAAGGGGGTTTTGGGTGATAAATTTCACTTTCCCAAAATACCCCTTTCATATTTTATAATTTTCAAAAGAAAACTACCATAATTTAAAAAATATAACTACCATTTAAAAAAAAAAAAAAAAAAAAAAAAAACTACCACCCTTTAATTTATTTTATTTTATTTTTTTTTTTAGGGAAATCATATTTTGCATGAACATTATAATGTACTCATATCTTACCTTTTAACCTCTATGATTTCATCAACTTATAAACCCACTAAATATTTTTTTTAAATAGAATAAGGTAGATAATATTTTAGGAAAAAAAAAACGAGAATCGAGCCATGGATATTAATTTCTTATGTTGCACACGCAATTTGCGTGTGTCTCACGGCTTGTATATATAATTGCAAATTTATGATTATATTCATATGAAGATTTTTTAGGCAGGCCAACAATTAAAAAGATTTAACATAATGTAAATATTTGATTTAAATTTTTGACCAATTCTATTAAAAAAAAAAAAGTTTTGACCAATTAGCGTAATTTAGACATGATCTTTGGTTTAAGAATCAAATTTACCCTTTACGTGCCATTAATGGACGATGATAAGCCACAAAGGTAGTAGATGTATTATATATATAAAATTAGTGGTACTTCTTTTATGTTTTCAATTACTAATTTTGAAAACTTTATGTGCAAAATATGTTTGCAAAAAGGAGAGCGGGTAACACATGTCTTCCTATGGTTAAATAATTTCCCGTATAAATATTTCTAAAAAAAAAATTAGATACACGTATTTGAAACTAGACTATTCTAACATAAAAATTAAAATAATATATTTAACTATAATATTCCTTACAATTTTCACTTGGCCTGGGTTGGGTCACTATTTAGCACAAATATTTTAATAGGGGTGATGCTAGAAGTAAATACCTCAAGTCGTATTATATTTTAAGTAACACAATAGTTGAGATTATTGAATCAAAATAATAGTTGGGATTATGTAAAACCAATTTTCCTTAAATATATAATTAGGATAAAAATTGATATTATTTCACTTAGCTAAATTATATATTTTTATTTTTTAGTTAATTTTTAATAGTTTTACCCTTTGGAGAAAAATTTTCCTTACATAGAATACTCAATATAATGTGCAAATCAAAGCATATATTTCGTTACTCCAAACTATAATTTAGGTTTTCCGAACTATTATAATCCTTCTCTTCCTTTCCTTTTCCTTTCTTTACTAATATTGAACCAAATAAAGTACTAATTATTTTCATGTTGAATATGAATTTTGTTATATTCAAATGGGACCTCCCAATTAATATATAGCCAACCTCAAATAAATAGGGTTTAATTAAATTGGATATACAACACAACAAACTATTTCTCCAATGACACTCCATCTTCAACCTCCAATCTTCATTATTTATCAAAAAATTATCAAATTACATATGAAATAATCAATAAGATTAATGTTTTATTATCACATTTGTATCAATTTAGTAATGTGAATAAAAAAATTCGATTGAAAATTTATGGAAAAAATCTTTTGGGATTAATTGTTAGAATTGAAATGATTTTTAGTTTAATTAATTTAGAATAGTCATATGAATTCGTGAATAATCATCCGCCATTGTTGAATGTTTTTTTTAAGAAGCCATTGTTGAATGTTGAAACTTGATGATCATGATTTTAGGTTAAAATTTATTAAAATAAAAATAAAAATAAAAATAAACCAAGATCTAACTGATTTCCGTTTTTCTTTTTTGGGGGGCGTGATTTGTGCTAGGGGTTTATTTTTAATTATATTAATAAACTTATTTTTTGGTTTTTTTTTCTTTTTTTTTTGAAGAAAATGTTAATAAATATATAAAATCAAAAAATAAATGTTCTAAAAAAAAACAGAAAACATATACGTAAAAATTAATATAAGAAATGAATCTTTTCCATACAAGATTAGAAACTTATTTTGAAAGTTATAACCAACGATAAAATTATGGACTAAAAGATTCCTTATTTATGATACAAGTTAAACTCATGAATGCAAGAATAAATTTAAGATAAATAAATATTCCTCGTAACTTTTTTTTTTTTTTTTTGAAAACACGCTGCGAGCATTTCATTAAAGGAGATCAATTTCCTCCAAAGTAATCAAGCTTTAATTTGGGGAAACGAACCAAGAGAAACAATTTCATTACAATCTCTAGAATCCCATCTTGCAACATTATGGGCTAGAGTATTACCCGCACGCTTAATATGAGATAAAGAAAACGAGACAAAACTAGACGCCAACATACTAATGTCATCAAATAGCAGAAAAATAGGGGAAAAGCCTACTGACTTTGACAGAATTGCCTTCACCACTGACTCAGCATCACACTCAAGGTGTACCCTTGTGAAACCCAAGCTCCTTGCTAATAGCAACCCATAATGACAAGCAGCAGCCTCTGCCAAATAAACCCCCCACCCAGCTGTAGGCGTCGTTTGATGTGCGCCTACGTTAAAGCATGTGTGAATATGCTTGGTGTAGGGAATAGTTTCAAGCCTTTAAAATCCCACTAGCTTGAACCCCACTGTGATCATACACTAAAGTACGGTGGCGTCCAAAAGGGAAGAAGATAGAGCAAAAGAGTCGCCAACAAGTTTTTTTAAGGAACTTGTAAACCGTTCATGAGGTGAAGGTTACACCCCTTAACGATCCAAGAGATCGTCAACTCCATAAGGTCATGAACCAAATAAGGGTTCGGGGATGATGGTACAAATCCAACCTAAAAGAGATTGAATCTGCCCTAATAATTGGCCGCTACTTTATTCTGCTCGTATTCATGTGCGCTTTCTGATTAACATACAATCAATAGGATTAAACCTAAACCTGTTTAATCTATGTTGGTTGAATTTAATGCACAAATAAACTATTATTGGCGATCACTTGAATTATAATTACAATTAACCCTAATAAGATTATTAATTATCTTATTAGGCGTGGTTACAAGTACCAATTCCCTTTAAACATGCAAATAAAGGTGTGATCAAGCAATAAAGAAATAACATCAAGCAACATAAAAATAAATAATCATTATAATAATAATCATCATCATAAAAATAAATTATAATTGAAATAATCATGTTAATAATCATAAAAGAAAATAATCATCATATTAATAATAATTGAAATAATTATCATAAATAAAATAATCATCAAAATAATAATATTCATAATCATTATAACAATTATAATAATAATCATATTCATGTTAATATTAAAGCATAATAAAAATAGCAAGATCCTAGGCATGATACTAACAAGATTAATAAAAAACCCTAGCATGTCACTAAGCAATAAAAATCAAATCTTTAACCCTAACATGATACTAATATGAATTAACATTAGGAAAAACATAGGAAGCATCGTACTTTTAATCATACTTGATATTAAATTTACCCTAGACATGATACTAGGAATTAAAATAACACTCTAAGCATGATTTCTACATCATAATATCAATTAAACCATTAAAGTACTACTTGGATGCCTCGTACCTCTTTCTAATAACAAAATACACACGTTAGTAACTTCAAGGAAAATAATAATCAACAATTAAATTAAATAATTGAAAGAGAGATTTGGGACCAAACCCTCAGAAATTAAAACCTTTCATGTTTAGGGCGAAGGCAACTTCGAATATGGCTAGGTGTTTCTAAATCTAATGAATGCGGAATTTTTTATTAAAAAGTAAGAAAGAATTAAAGAAAAGAAAAGAATGCCAATGAATTAATATTATTGAAAGTTGATGAATGAATGAATGAATGAATGATTTGAAGATGAAGAGAATGAATTAAAAGAATTGATGAATAATTTATGCTTCTTGATGATCAAAACGGAGTTTCTGATACGATATTTATAGAGAAAATCATCCAAAAAAGATAATTTAACAAAACAGAGTCTGAAGATCGAAAATCAACATTGGCGCCAGCCATGGCTAGTTGGCGCCAGCACCAGTGGCTAGCGCCAGGCGCCAATGGCTAGCGCCTGGCGCCAATGGCTAGCGCCTGGCGCCAATGGCTAGCGCCTGGCGCCAATCCTGGTTCCAGGCGCCAAGGCCTGGGGTTGGACGCCAAAGTGGTTTTCAACGCGTTTTCGAAAATCTGATAAATTTCCTGTACTGGAAGATAAAATAATATAATTCCAATCGAAAATGCTATTTGATCTTGATTAAAACTCTGAAGAGTCCTAATTGAATTAGGAATGATAAGAACCTTCTAGAATGTTCTAGAAGACTAAAACCATTCCTAATTGCATTAGGAATGATAAATTACATTAGGCCCTCCCCTAGATCATTAGGCCGTACATAAAGCTCAAACCGGACCTAGTTTAGTAAATTGGCCATAACTTCCTCAATATTCATCGGAATTGGGCTTATAATATATCGTTGGAAAGGTCTTTGCAAGCCCTATCCAACTACATCACTATTGGACCCATATCATGGACCAACCAAACTGGATTGGCTGTTTTCTTAAAATAAAGTTTTCAAAAATAGAGAGAAGAGAAATAAAACTTTCCGCAACGCTAGACCTTTCCACACTTCGTTTCATTTGATTATGATTCGTCGTGAAAGACACTCATCACCGAGTTTGGTTTTGGGGAGACACAAATGGGTGTCTACAGAAGCCCCCACTTTGACTGAGTTTGGAGAAACGCAAGTTTCGAAAACGAAAGCCAAAGTATCGATAGGGACGGAGAATGACTCAGAACGTTCTGCGATCCTAAATCACTCTTGTAACGCCGATACCTGCAAAACTAGCATTAGTTAAACAGATAAAAGAGTTAAGAAACGCGTATCTTGCACCGTCGAGCACACGTCTATGAAAGTAACCACATGTTGCTGCTGCTGTTGTTTTGATGACCTCCTACAAGCTAGAGAATGCCATCCCGCTTGAAAACCGCTACGCCCATAACTACTTCCAAATTAGAAGATTGCTTCGCCCGAAACTATCCTCCTCGCCATGATAACATTCCACGTCCAAGGGAACATCATCGAAAATTATTTCTCTCGAAATAATTCTCATCCGCATTGATAATATTCCACGTCCAAGGGAATACTATCGAAAATTATTTCTCTTGAAATAATTCTCATCTGCATTATGATCATCTTCCATGCCTAAGGGACTATGATCGAAGACAACTTCGCCCGAAATCACCTTCAGCTGTTTGTGACAACTTTCCGCAAGCTAGGGAATGATGCCGAAGACATCTTCTCTTGAAGTCATCCTCATTTGATGCGATAATTTCCCAAAGGAAATTATCGAAGATCCACGCCTGTCGATCTTTAAAAGTTCGCCTGAACTTTGCTATGCCTGTGCGTCAGCGCTCTTTTGCTTTGAACCTGTATGTCGGTGCCCTATGCTCTTGAACCTATATGTCGGTGCCTTTTGCTCTTGAATCTATATGTCGGTGCCTTTCGCTAATGAGCCAATGCTTAGGCGCTCTAAGCTAAGTGAGACGATCTTTTCATCAGGTCGATCACTTTACGTAATCAAGCCGATTACTTAATCATGTCAAATTGCTGAGAGGGGCTAACTAGCGTACCAAGGAACCCAAAATATATTGCAGAAGGCTAGCACAACCCCAACAGGTGGTTGGCTGCTTTGGCGTCGCTGAAAATCCATCAGCGCCAGCCATATGGCATTAGCGCCAGGCGCTGGCATTGGCGTCAGGCGCCAAGCACAGAACGTGACGCCAATACCTAGGGACTAGCGCCAGAACAGGAATCTTCTTTAAATTCCATTTTTCGTTCATTTCTTGCTCTGTTCGTCGCGAAACTGCCCGAGAGAACTCCGAAAACTTCAATTGATCGTTGCTCACTCGTTTCTCAACCGAATTCGCTCAAATTTGTTGCAAATCAAAGCTCTTTTCATTTATATTCCCGATCTATGTAAGTTTTCCTCAAACTCACACCGATTTTTATGAATTCTTGGCATGTATATTCACGAATTTTATGAAAATTTGAAATTTATAATGCTCAATTTGCTTTATTTATCAAGTTTTATGCCATGAAATTGCTTGTTTATGTTTGTAAATTGCCTTGGGAGTAATTTGAGACTTGTTTGACTCAATTTGGTGAAGAAATGAGCAATCTGCCATTGTTGGACCCCTTAAGGTCGTGAAGAACAATGTGGCTTTTTCTTGACGTTTTTGCTAGCAATTCTTGTTCAATTTGTTACAATAATCACTATAGTGTTGCAAGAAATTGTTTGATTGCTTGAAAAAATGCTGTCATGCTCAATTTGAATTTGTGCTTTGTTTTAGTACTACGTACTTTGTTTTTGCGAACATAGTATCATGCGGCTAGGCGAACCTTAGATACTATAGAACCTTAATTCATGATGATTCTGCACAATGTAGCATGGCTAGACAATGAGGCTAAGTTTCACGGTCCCGAAACACTAGACGGGAGCATGAGCTCGTGGAGGACGACACCACACCGTCCACTTCGCTTGGTCGGCTCCCAGAGTGGGATGAGCAGACCTTGTTCTTTGCCCCTGTTCACCACATTTATGAGAGGGTGAGACGGGGAACCGAGCTCGGGAGGACACGACATCACGGCTCTGGCTGCGATGGTCTAGGCAATTTGTACAGGATGCACATCGCCAGAGACCGCGAGACGAGACTCCTATGGGAGTCCTGCGGGCTAGTTGCTTTGTTCGAGACCTCCGAGGCTATGGTCGCCTCCAGCGGGGGTCATCACGTAGTACGTGCTTTGGTGGAGTTCTTCTGGGACACCACCAACACTTTTCATTTTCCCTGGGGCGAGATGATGGTCACCCCTACAGACTTTAGCCTCATCACAGGACTGGATTTTACTTCTGTGTCGCTGCCGTTCGACAGCGGGATCGACGTCTTTTCTCCAGAGGTCGAGGAGCTGTTGGGGCCGATTGCTGTTCGGGCCCGAGCTGAGGTCGAGACGACTCAGTTCAGTGCTAGAGGGATTCGCCGCTCGACGCTGGCAGCGGCTCTTGATGATGATGCGACCACCCGAGAGCAGCGGGTGCGCATCTTCGTGCTGATGTTGTTGTCAAGGACATTCTCCCCTGACAGGGGTAGTAGGGCATTGCTTTACTACCTCCCTGCTATCCGCGATCTCCAGCGGATCGGGACTTATGACTGGGCCAGCTTGGCCTACACTGATTTTGTTCGCGCGCTGAGGGACTCGTGTCGTCACTGGTCCTTTAGGACGAACGTCGCTTTGTCTGCTTTCTGGAAGGTCGTAGAGGTAAACATTATTCCCTATAAAGTTTAGCCCTACATGTTAGTTAGCATTTACTCACGCTTTTAACTTTTTGTAGATCTGGTTCTACGAGTACTTTCCTTCCGTTGCGCCGGCGAGACCATCGCCGAGGGGATATCCGGTGAGCGCCTCTTGGGGCGGCCACCATGTGGACATGTCTACTGCACGTGTCCGGAGTCGGATCATCTCGGTATGATTTTAGTGCTTATCTTGCTCCTCTGTGATGTTTTGGACATGTTCTTACCCGATTGGTACTTTTTATAAGGACCTGAGGTAGTATACCGACCGTGGGGCAGTTGGACAGTCCCTGGATTAGCCGCACAGTACTCTGCTGAGCGTCGCTACTTTCTAGGGACCTATGGAGCGGTTGTATACTTAGGAGAGAGAGTTGCTAGACAGCACTCTTCTGATGTTTTCGTTGTTCCTGCTCCTCCACCACGTCACATGTTCGACGAGAGAGAGTTGTCGAGCATGGCTGAGGGGTCTGGTTCCCTCTGGCGATCCCATGTGATCCTTGGGCGGAGTTACGCTAGGGAGCTACTTTCTTTGTTAGCTCCATCCCCTGTACCGGCCGAGGATGTGAGGGTAAGATCCTTAGCTTTTTATTTTTCGCTAAGTAGCCCCCAAGTAATACCTTACTGATTTCTTTCTGTTTTTTTATCAGGATGGTCCCACTGAGTTTGTGCCACCCCGTATGTCCATTCACTACCAGGGGACGTACGGGCCGATCGAGGAGATGATTTCTCCGGCTCCTGAGGGCTAGCGCTTCGTGGAGCGGTCGATTCCTCGTCACCAGACCAGTGTAAGTCTAGTTTTAATTCAGAATCTTGTATTCAGTTATCATGTATTTTCGCTGACTTATTTTCTTGACAGTTCCCACGCGAGGTGGTTTCGGCTATGGCACGATGTATAGATGCCTTCCGGAGCCAGCTCGTCCGGATGAGGAACGCGGCTACCTGAGGGGCGGAGAGATCCGGCGAGGTCTAGCTCGAGAAGTCGTCGCACTTCGTCAGGAGGTAGAGGTGGTCGTTCTGAGGCTGCTTGAGCCGACGTTGCTGAGGGTTCAGGATCTTCTTCTGAGGGTGCTCTTGCTACACCGGTAGGAGAGGCTACCTCGGCTTTCAGAGGTGGTGGGATGTACGAGGTTGGCTCGTCATCGCAGCAGCCTCCGCGATCTCAGCCTCAGGTTGACCTTAGCTGGAGCGGTCCTGTCTTGAGTTTTCCTCCTTCTACGGAGACTGGAGCTGGTGCTGAGGCCGGAGTTGGTGGAGAGGTGATTCCTCGGACGGCGCAGTTTTATGGCATGATGGGCCTACGTCCTCCGGCGCCGTAGTTTGTTTCTGTATATGTATTTTATTTTGACTTTTTATAGAACTTTGCCTTTGACTCATTATTTAGACACTTTGTATTTTTATGTTATTGTAACTTTGATTAATGTTAGTGTATTTTAGTGTGTGCAAAAGAAGTGTGATAACAATTTTGCGCAAAAAATTCCGTCATTTTTATTATTGATGGAGGGTATTATCCGACTCTCTCCCCCAAAAGAAAAAAATAAAAAGGAAAAATAAAACGGAGAAAAAGCTGTTTTTTGGAAAATTAATATAAAGTCCAAAAAAGAAATAAAATTAACTAAAAATAATTGCTATATTTAATTAATTAATTAAGAAAAGGATAGAAGAAAAAAAAATATTTAGAAAAAATTAAAACGGGGCCATAAAGTCATTAACCGACTCAAGGTTAATATCAAAACGCAGCTGAGCACGCGCGACCTCCCTGCTGACTTGGCGCCAGCTGTGGCGCGTAGCGCCTGGCGCTACACTTAGCATGTGGCGCCAAGCACTGATAAGTGGCGCCAATGTCGAGGCTGCGACGCCAATTGACGCTGACTCCGTATTTCAGTCAGATTGAAATTCCTCGCAATTTGTACATAAATAGCCCCCTGCTCAGTCGATTCTTCTCATAATTCCAGCGAAAAAATTATTCTCCTCCTTAGAGAAAAAGTAATAACCATGTCTTTAGTCACTAAAACCTTCACCCAATATTCTCATGAATGGTGTCGATCTCTTAATGCTAGAGAAAGAAAAAACTTGGATTTGTTTCACTTGGGGGGAATTTATGGCATCAAAGGGGTAGATTTAGACATAGACTTCATACATACCGCTTTAGAATTTTGGAACATCGATACACATTGTTTTAGAATAGGGTATGATGAAATTAGCCCTTTGCCAGAGGAATTTGGTGCTATTTTAGGCTTCCCTGCAATAAACCTGGTATTAATCCCTAGAGTAGATGCATATTACTATAAGAATTTTGAGCGCTTCTTTAATTTGAAGGAAAGGGATTTATCAAAAATAGTAGATGGCAATGTAGTGAACTTGAAAGAATTCGCACGCTACTATTTTGATAAACCTCTTTTTGAATCATTTCACATATATAGAAGAAGGGCGTTCTTATTCTGCATGCTTAATCAATATTGTCTTAGTAGTGGTAAAAATAACGAGGGTCAATCAATTATAACCACTGTGCTAGAACAAATTGAATCAGGGAGAAATCCAATGCCATTGATAGTTGGAGAGACTATGATTACTCTAGATGAATTGAAAAGGGACCCAAAAGCACCTCTTCGTGGCTCTCCAATTTTATTACAGGTAGAAAAATAATATTTTTAATTACAGAAATAAAAAAATATATTTTTGTATTGTAATATTAATTTATTTGCATTGCAATTTTTTTTTACAGATGTGGCTAATGGAGAGGCTAGGATTAATAAGCCCTCCGGACGACATTGAAAATTATACTCCCACTTGCTTTGTGAGAAGGAAGAAGCGCATCCCTAAAATTGGGCGCCATGGGTGGAGAAAAGTCTTTGAATCACGTGATTTTGCTATCAAGTGGGTCATCCCATGGTGGAAAATAAAAAGGATGGTTGGTGTTAACAAGCAACCTTTCTGCCGTCTCCCAAGCTTGTCTCGTGTAACATATTATTATCCCTGCAGAGTAAAGAGACAATATGGCTTGCTTTAAAATATTCCTTCCGAGGATATTCGTCCTCCCTATGAGTACCCCGTGTCTCAAGAAGTGGATAAATTTGACACTTACTGGAGCGCTAGACCTTTATGGGAAGTGATTACCCAAAAGGTTCCCCCTTCTTTACCTAATGATGTAAAGAAGTGGTTGTTGAAGAAGTCTTCAGTTGATTAGGGTAGAACCAATGTGAAGAATCGTCTAGGTGACAGGGTGACACCGGCTAAAGAACGCTTAGGTGCAAGAATTGAATTCAAAACACCTACAATGCCTAGGAAGAAGAATACTACTAAAGACAAGGGGAAAAGGAAGGCTACCACCACAGATAAAAAGGTTTGGGTGGAAAAGAAGCATGGGGTGCTAGCTGAAGGGAAAACAATCTATTCCAAAATTGAATGTAGGTCCTCTAGAGGATGCCTACTAGCTAAAGTAATGGATGAAGAGGAGGAAACAGATTAGAATTGGAAAAGAGCAAAGAAGGAGAAGAAAGATTAAAACATTGCTTAACTTTAGATTTATTAGATTGTTAATTTTTATTTAAAGTTAATTTATTTCAGCCTTATTTAAATTCCATTAACAATGTAATTTTATTTTATTAATGAAATTTCAGCTTTCAATTAAATTGTTACTTTAAATATATTTTATTAAAGCAATGAAAATCGAAAAAAATTAATTTTCAAGAAATTCTTCGAGTACGGAAGTCGAAAATTTTCCGAAAAACATCGAAATTCGCCCAGATTTTATGACTGAATTGGCGTCAGTAATTACAGTTTGGCGCCAGCTATTGAGGTTTGGCGCCAGGCGCCAATACCATCGGCTGGCGCTAATGACCTATTGCTAGCGCCAGACTCTGTTCTGCGACGCCAATAGTTTTCCGACTTTTGTTGACTTCTAGTTGATTTTGGAATGCGGAGATGTCGAAAAATAAAGTGGCCACACCCGTAAAGGGTTGCCTACGTATCCTTTCCTAAGGAATCAGGCCGAACGTAGCTCTCTTGAGTGTCCTACTCAAGTAATTATGGGTATTAATTTTTAAGTTGGTCAACATTGGTCATGTTTGAGAATTCATTGTCGTCCATGTCAGTTAATTTTGCTGCACCACCTGACAGGATTGTTTTGACAATGTAGGGGCCAGACCAATTAGGTATAAACTTCCCCCTTGGATCTAAAACATTTTTCCTTAGCGCTTTTAATACCAAATCTCCTACTTTGATATTTCTTGTCTTGACCTTCTTATTAAAATGTCTAGCCATACGAGTTTGATAGCACTGAGTGTGATGTAGAGCTTCTAGTCGTTTTTCGTCGAGTAGGATCAATTCTTCATATCGTGCCCTAGTCCATTCGACTTCATCAAGTTTACTCTCTAGCGCAATGCGTAGAGATGGTATTTCTAGTTCGACAGGTTGTACGGCATCCATTCCATATACCAAAGAAAATGGTGTATTTCCTGTTGACGTACGGATTGACGTGCGATAACCCCACAGTGCAAAGTGGAGCTTGTCAGGCCAATCTTTATAATTTTCTGTCATCTTCTCAATGATAGTCTTTAAATTCTTATTAGCTGCCTCGACTGCTCCGTTTGCTTGAGGTCTATAAGGGGACGAATGATGACGTTGGATACCATATTTATGTAGCAATTCTTCACATTCGGCTTGAAAGTGAGTTCCATTGTCACTTATCATTTCATGTGGGACCCCATATCGACAAATGATATTTCTCTCGATAAAGAGTGCTACATGTTTTGCAGTGAGTTTAGCGTATGATTACGCTTCAACCCACTTCTTAAAGTAATCAATTGCTACTAGAATAAATTCGTGGCTTCATGTCCCTGGGGGAGTGATCTTGCCGATTATGTCAATTCCCCATGTAGAGAATGGCCATGGTGATGTGTAGGTGTAGAGCAAAGATGGAGGAACGTGTTGTAAATTGGCATAAATTTGACACTTAGGACATCTTTTCACGTATTGATGGCAGTCCCTATTCATGGTAGTCCAATAATACCCTTCTCGCATTATTTTCTGTACTAACATTTTGCCATTTACATGAGTTCCACAGATTCCTTCGTGGACCATTCTCATTATTCTTTGTGCATCCGCCTTTCCTACGCATAGGAGAGCTCGACCTTTAGGTATCCTTTTATGTAGCTCGTTGTCTATGAGTACATATTGAGAAGCCAAAAGTCTCAATGCTCGTTTCGCTCTTTTGTCAGCATGAGGAGGATATTCTCCATTGGTGACATAGTTGAGAATGTCTGTGTACCATGGTTCTTCTTCTTGTTCTACTTTTTCGTCTTGGACTGGGTCGTCGTCTTCTATAGCCTGTATATATGCTGGTTTGTGCCTTTTTTCGATAGTTAGAGGCATTTGCTCGATATCCGTGGGAATCCTAACCATTGAGGCTAATCTTGCCAAGGCATCAGCAAATTGGTTTTCTTCTCTAGGTAGATATGTGTATTCTACCTTCTCTAACTGGTCGGTAAGAGTTTCCAGATAAGTTTGGTAAGGGGCTAGGCTTTCGCTCCTTACTTTCCACCTTTTAGATATTTGATTGATAATCAAAGAAGAGTCTCCGAATATCCTTAACTTCTTTACTCCCAATGCCAGGGCTGTTTCAAGGCCTACCACACATGCTTCATATTCGGCAGCGTTGTTGGTAACGTCGAAATCAAGCTTTATTGAGATTGGGACGTGTTCTTCTTAAGGTGATACCAGTAGCACTCCGACACCACATCCCTTTTGGTTTGAGGCTCCGTCGAAATACAAGGTCCAAGTATCATCTTCGGTGACCATCAAACCTTCATCTGGAAATTCATTGTCCTGTATTGGTGTCGAGTCTTCTATTGGAAAGTCTGCCGGAAAGTCTGACACCACAGATCCTTTAACAGCTTTTTGTGGCATAAACCGCACATCGAACTGGGCTAAGTTGACTATCCATCTTGAAATACGTCCATTGAGTGTTGATTTCTCGAACAAGTATTTGAGTGGATCTAATCGGGATACTACGAAAACGGTATGCACCAACATGTAATGTCTCAACTTAGTTATGGCCCACACCAAAGCGAGGCACAATTTCTCGAGTGGTGCATAGCGTGTTTCGTATTTGAGCATCTTCTTACTTAAGTAATAGATTGCATTATCTTTGTTTTCTACCTCTTGTGCTAGCATGACTCCCATTGTCTCTTTGGTAACCGTCATATATAACCTAAGAGGTATTCCGGGAAGTGCTGGTGCTAATACGAGAGGATTTGAGAGATATGCTTTGATCCTGTCAAAGGCTTTTTGACACTCATCATCCTATATTACTGGTACATTCTTCTTGAGCTTTTTGAAGATTGGTTCACATATCGTTGTCAGTTTTGATATAAACCTACTTATGTATTGCAACCGGCCAATGAATCCTCGGATCTGTTTCTCGGTCTTGGGCGGTGGAATCGACATGATTGCTTTAATCTTGGTTGTATCTATCTCTATTCCTCTAGAGCTTATGACGTATCCCAAGAGCTTGCCTGAGGTGACTCCAAAAGCACATTTTTATGGATTCAACCTCATATTGTACTTTCTTAGCCTTTTGAAAAATTTCCTTAGGGCTACTTGATGGCCTGGACGGTCCTTTGATTTCACAATCATGTCTTCGACATATACTTCAACTTCTTTATGCATCATGTCGTGGAGTAAGGCAGTTGCTGCACGTTGGTAAGTAGCACCTGCGTTTTTCAACCCAAATGGCATTACCGTGTAACAGTAAGTGCCCCATGGTGTGATAAAGGTCGTTTTCTCCATGTCTTCTTCTGCTATGAGAATCTGATTGTACTTTGCATATCCGTCCATGAATGAGAGAAGCGCGTGATTTGCCGTGTTGTCTACCAAAATATCGATGTGTGGCAAAGGGAAGTCGTCCTTTGGACTTGCCTTATTTAGATCTCGATAGTCGACACACATCCTTACCCTTCCATCTTTCTTTGGAACTGGGACGACGTTGGCGACCCATTCGGGATATTTGGATACTTTGATGAAACCTGCAATTATTTGCTTTTGAACTTCTCCTTTTATTTTAAGTGCTACGTCGGGTTTCATTCGACGCAACTTTTGTTTTAAAGGTTTCATTCCTGGAATTAATGGTATAGTATGTTGAGCTATTTCTCTGTTAATGCCTGGCATATCTTCATATGACCAAGCAAATACATCGATGAATTCTTTAAGCAAGTTAACTAAATCGGTTCTTTCTTGTTTATTCAATGTTAGTCCGATTTTAACTTCTCTTTTATGAGTTGAATCATTTGAGATGTCAACTGTTTCAGTCTCTTCAATTACTGGTGTTTTCTTTTCAAGTGTTTCCATTGCTTTAATAATTTATTTATCTTTTTCATCGTTAGCTAAGCAATGTTCGTCATCTTGGATTAGGGAAGAACACGAGGAGTAAGGGGAATGAGAGATATTATTATACTCTGAGATCATTACATCAAAGAGTGATATGTCCTCAAGGACTGGATCACTAACTATCCTAGGAGAAGAAACAGGAAGGGGAGGCATTATAGATAAAGACTTAGAAGATTCTAAAGGGAAAGACTCTGACTCAGACTCAGACTCTGACTCTGACGATTCTTCAAACATCGGCCCTTGTCCTGTCGTGATTGATATCTTCCTTCCACTCAGAGTAGTCACCTTGATAGTCTTGCGCCACCCTTGTAGTGATCCTTCAGCTGGAGTAATAAGCTTTGAGGGGTCGAAGTTCTCGCTTTGTAGGACCGTTTGAATGAGTGAGGAGTTATCTTCCTCATAAACTGGCTCATTCTTTTCTCGTCCAAACAGTAATCCCATGACGTTAAAGTCAAAGCATGGGGGCGCTTTCTCCTAATGGACGGGAGTTGGGATTTCATCAGTGAAATAGCAATCCAAGAAAATCTTGAATCCTGGTTGTCGTATGCCATTTACAACAAATGGTTCGGGAAATTCATGGCATGGATAGTCCTCTCCTTCTTTTATAAACTGACCATTAAGCGTAAGAGGGTACTGATCCATTGGAATTGCTTTCTTTTGAATGCGAGCGTCCCTGCGTGCTTTCAACTTGTCCTAGGCTCGCTTGAGATCTTTCCGAGTCGGTTCGAAACCAAGTCCGAAAGTATCCAGTTTAGGGAGGCCAGGTGACTCTATCGATTTTGCTATCCCTTTCTTCTTTCCTAAGGTCATCCCAGGGAAGTGTCCTTGTTTCTTCAGCATAGTGTTGATAATCATGTTGGAATGGGGGTCGTGGCAAAGAGATGTCCTTTCATCCTCTTGGATTAAGGAGACTTCTTCGTTAAAGCCCCATAGGTCTTCGTCATCTTCGTCGTGCTCCACGTTGATGATTGGATTTTCTATTGATTTGATCCTCATCGGCGAAGCGTCAATAGTGATTGGGATTCCTCCAACTATGGCTTTCACTTGTTGGTGGAGAGATGAAGGGACGGCCTTTAGGTCATGGAGCCAAGGGCGTCCTAACAACAGATTGAATGAGGCTTTGATGTCTACCACTTGAAAAGTAGTAGCATGTTCTATTGCTCCTGCCGTCACATTTAGGGTTATTTTGCCAAGAGCTTGACGTCGAGTATTATCGTAAGCTCTTATTCCTTGTGTAGACGGAGTTAAATCCTCATCCCTTATGCCGAGCATCCTCGCAGTCCTAAGTGGGCAGACATTAATAGCCGATCCATTATCTACAAGAGTCATGGGAACATTCATCCTTTTGCAGACTGCCGTGAGGTTTAACGCCTTGTAGTGTTTGTCACCTTCTGGGGGTAAATCTTTGTCAGAGAAGGTGATTAGATTAATTGGTCTAGGGAGGTCACTCGTGAGGAAGTTAGCTAGTCCCTCAGGAGTGGTGTCAGAATCTATCCCGATTTTATCCAAGACATTCATCACAGCCAACCTATGTTCTCGAGATGTTGCCAGAAGCTTCCATACATTCATCTCAACTTTTGTCTTCTTGAATTGTTTAACGATGTCATTTTCTTCGATGATAGGTATGGGAACTTGTTGTAAAGTAGGCATAGGTTGTGTTGAAACGGGAAGTTGCATTCTCCCGGATCTTGTGAGGACGTCTTTTGATGAATCTTCTTCAGCCCAAATGTCGTCCGTGGTGTATGATACAGAAGGTGAAGGTCCTACTATGTCTTTTAGGTAGACATCTTCTTCATCACTGTCCCATACTCCATTAACAGTTATGTCCTCTTCTTGTTGAACTTGGACTAATTCCTTTTTATCAAACATTTTCTGCACCAAATCCTTGAATTTGAAGCAGTTTTCTAGGGTGTGCCCTCCTGACTGATGGTACTGACAGTAATATCTATCTGTCCTTTTTAATGATTCAAATGGTCTCGGTTCAAGAGGTTTGACCTTGCCACTCTCGGAGAGCATTTCAAACATTTGTGCATACGGGATCCCAATTGGAGTATTAACGTTATTGCTCTTCTTGGGTCTTTCGGTGACTTGTAAGGGAAAATACTTTGCCTCATAAGTCGTTTTTACTGGTGTGAATTCTCTTTTAGGTTCTTCCTTTGGACATGGAAGTTCATCATATTTCTTATGAAGTTCGTTCATAATTTTGAGAATTTCACGTAGTAGTTGCGATGTCTCCCTCATAAACAGCGTGAGCAATCGTATGTCTTTCTCGTTTGCTGGTTCTGGGAGGTTATCTTTGACATCGAAAAAGATCTCTCCTTCTCCTTCTCCTTCTTCGACATTGGTTGCTTTGACAGGCTTAATGAGAGATGAGGGGTCAACTTCGTTTTCTTCATCGGAAATAGCCAAAGTATGAGCTAGAGGTGCATTGTCGATACTTGGCTTCTTACTGGCAGGGGGAAACGACAGCTTGTTATTATCAATTAGGTCTTGGATAGCTTCCTTAAGCTTCCAACAGCTTTCAGTAGAATGGCCCCTACCTTGGTGATATTTGCAATGTGCGTTGGGGTTCCAGTTAGGCGACCTCTTCTCAACTGGTGGATCTCCAAATGGTCCAATGGGAGTTATAAGACCTTTTGCATTTAATCGATCAAATGCGGTGTCATAACTCATGCCAATAGGAGTGAAGTTTCTCCTAAATGGTTTCTTTTGTCCTTGGTTGTTCATGGCGAGGACTTCTCCTAGATTAAAGGTGCTAACATTATTTTAGTGGGCGGTTTTGGAAGAAGAAGGATTGTCGCTCTTCTTTCCTTTCCAGCCACTGTTGCAGTTATTGTTGGCAGCTTTAGATTTAGCCAAGTCATCTTTTATATTAATCCCAATATCGTAAACAGCCTTAAAGGTATGAAGGTTATTTTGATATTTAAGATGCTTTGAATATTTTTCTTGGAGGTTTTTAATGAACAGTCTCACGGACTCTTTTTCACTTGGTATCTCGATCATTTTAGCTGAGGTTTCTCCCCACTTGTTAAAGAAAGCAGTGAAGCCCTCATTCTCCTTCTGTTTGAGGATTTCAAGTTCTCTATGGTCGGTTTCGACTTGAATGTTGCACTTGTACCTATCAACGAAAGCGTTTGCTATGGATTCCCAGGTAGAGGTCTTTTCTTTTTCAAGAGAAAAGAACCATTGTTCGCAAACGGTCTCGAGAGATAGTGAGAACAGAGAAGGGAAGACTTTCTTATCGATACCCTTGATATTCATTATTGTTTCAAATGCTCTTAGATGGAAGTAGGGGTTGTCGATTGCCCTAAATTTTGGGATGTCATTGGCACTGAACTTCTGCGGAAGAAGATCTTTATCCACCGAGACCCCTTGGGATGTGAGTTCTTGAAACTTGTAGTCGCTGGACAACTTGCTTAGGCTCTCTTGCATGAGGTCCATTTGTTGTTGTTTCACGAGATCCTCGATCTTAAGTGCGAGAAGCTTCAGTGTCTCAGTTACAGTAGCCAGTTGGTTCTTGAGATCATTGACTTCTTCTTGAGTTGCCATTATAACTCTTGCTTTCCTCTTGCGGGCTATAGGTTTGTCGAAAAGTTGGACTTGTACGAAGAGGTTATCTTTGATTAATCGTCCTTCCTTTCTTGACCACGCGCTGTAAATTAAGCCAATTTGCGTTTTAATTACTTGACTCGAATCAATTTGACTTTATGGTTTTTATTTACTTATTTTTTTTAAAAAAAGTATATGCATATTTTTAGGGAGCAATAATATACATGTGTTTAGGGAATTAAGTATTATTATTTATTGGAGGATTAATATCCGACTTACCCCCCCTAAAAAAAATGACGAAAAAAGGGGCGCACACAAGACTCTCTTAGTCATGGTCAAAACATGTGTATTGGTGTGTGTATTGAGTGTAAGTGACATGTTTGGACTCTTGTGTAATACCATGGGACTTAGTGCCTAAACTCGAACATTAATTTAATTAAGCATCATTGTTGGAAAAATTAACCGAATTAAACAGAAAACTGACTAATTAGACATTAGGTGATGACTCGACAAATAATCCAAACTGTCGTCCAAGCGACAGGACTGGCGTCACAATACGGTGATTGGCGCCAGACTATTTAATTAATGTCTGGCGCTACACACTATACAGTGGCGCTACAGCCTAGACCTTGGCGCTAATATTGGAGCCTTGGTCTGGGACTGTCTTTGGTATTATTAGTCAACTGGGGTATGCCTAAAGTCGTACTAGGTCAATTCCGATTAAAAAAAACTTTGTTGACTCAAATTAATTAATTAATTAATTAGGCAAAGTTTTTTAAGTCATTAATTTTAGTCTCAACACAAATCAACAAACGGTTAAGAGAAACATAGAATATATATGCACAACAAATAATGCACAATTAGTCAAGTAGGCACAATATGACGCAATGAGTTCGCAACCTAACCATGGCTCTAGTTCTCTAAAGTTCGGGATATGGTTTAGTCAAATAGGGTCCATAGTTAATTGTCCAGATGCACCGCGCAAAAGCCTAACCGTGAAGGGTTAGCGCGTGTGGATAGGACACCGCGAGTTTTTAGAAAAAACTCACTTCCATGGTTTGGTGAATTCAACCTCTCAGCTGTACCCTTTGTTGCCAGGAGCGTTCAATCGGGTAGAAAGAGCATGAATTCCCAGAAGGTTATGTCCATATGTAGAACACATATGGGTTTCAGAAAAGTGAGAAAAAATTCAATCAGGAAGCAGGATCGAGCAAACAATACGAAAAACTGGTCGAAATTAGAACGCATATTTCTGGCTCGGTATTGGGGGAAATCGGCGCCAGCAAACAGAGACTGGCGCCAACTTTTAACTGTAGCGCCTGGCGCCAATACTGGCGTCTGGCGCTACAGCTAAAAGTTTGGCGCCATGCTCTGGCCCCTGACGCTACTTCTCACAGACCTCAGCAGCTTTCTGTGCTCAATAAAATCATCCAGTTTCGCGCGGTGTTATTTCAGTCCTAGTTGTGAAAGACATTTCTCAAATTTCCTACGTGTAAAATCCTATGTTTTTGACTCATTACAGATGGTCTTTCCAATGAGAACCTTTTTATGCATATGACAATAATGTTAATCAAAATTACGCACATGAAATACTTAGAACTTTTCGAGTCTCATCCACTCATTCTAGATCATTGCCGAAACAAATTCAGGAATTAAAATAGAAATCCTCCCCAGTGGAGTCGCCAAAAACTATAGGGAATAGTTTCAAGCCTTTAAAATCCCACTAGCTTGAACCCCACTGTGATCATACACTAAAGTACGGTGGCGTCCAAAAGGGAAGAAGATAGAGCAAAAGAGTTGCCAACAAGTTTTTTTAAGGAACTTGTAAACCGTTTACGAGGTGAAGGTTACACCCCTTAACGATCCAAGAGATCGTCAACTCCATAAGGTCATGAACCAAATAAGGGTTCGGGGATGATGGTACAAATCCAACCTAAAAGAGATTGAACCTGCCCTAATAATAGGCCTCTACTTTATTCTGCTCGTATTCATGTGCGCTTTCTGATTAACATACAATCAATAGGATTAACCCTAAACCTGTTTAATCTATGTTGGTTGAATTTAATGCACAAATAAACTATTATTGGCGATCACTTGAATTATAATCACAATTAACCCTAACAAGATTATTAATTATCTTATTAGGCGTGGTTACAAGTACCAATTCCCTTTAAACATGCAAATAAAGGTGTGATCAAGAAATAAAGAAATAACATCCAGCAACATAAAAATAAATAATCATTATAATAATAATCATCATCATAAAAATAAATTATAATTGAAATAATCATGATAATAATCATTAAAGAAAATAATCATCATATTAATAATAATTGAAATAATTATCATAAATAAAATAATCATCAAAATAATAATATTCATAATCATTATAACAATTATAATCATAATCATATTCATGTTAATATTAAAGCATAATAAAAATAGCAAGATCCTAGGCATGATACTAACAAGATTAATAACAAACCCTAGCATGTCACTAAGCAATAAAAATCAAATCTTTAACCCTAACATGATACTAACATGAATTAACATTAGGAAGAACATAGGAAGCATCGTACTTTTAATCATACTTGATATTAAATTTACCCTAGACATGATACTAGGAATTAAAATAACATTCTAAGCATGATTTCTACATCATAATATCAATTAAACCATTAAAGTACTACTTGGATGCCTCGTACCTCTTTCTAATAACAAAATACACACGTTAGTAACTTCAAGGAAAATAATAATCAACAATTAAATTAAATAATTGAAAGAGAGATTTGGGACCAAACCCTCAGAAATTAAAACCTTTCACGTCTAGGGCGAAGGCAACTTCGAATATGGCTAGGTGTTTCTAAATCTAATGAATGCGGAATTTTTTATTAAAAAGTAAGAAAGAATTAAAGAAAAGAAAAGAATGCCAATGAATTAATATTATTGAAAGTTGATGAATGAATGAATGAATGATTTGAAGATGAAGAGAATGAATTAAAAGAATTGATGAATGATTGATGCTTCTTGATGATCAAAACGGAGTTTTTGATACGATATTTATAGAGAAAATCATCCAAAAAAGATAATTTAACAAAACAGAGTATGAAGATCGAAAATCAACATTGGCGCCAGCCCTGGCTAGTTGGCGCCAGCACCAGTGGCTAGCGCCTGGCGCCGATCCTGATTCCAGGCGCCAAGGCCTGGGTTTGGACGCCAAAGTGGTTTTCCACGCGTTTTCGAAAATCTGATAAATTTCCTGTACTGGAAGATAAAATAATATAATTCCAATCGAAAATGCTATTTGATCTTGATTAAAACTCTGAAGAGTCCTAATTGAATTAGGAATGATAATAACCTTCTAGAATGTTCTAGAAGACTAAAACCATTCCTAATTGCATTAGGAATGATAAATTACATTAGGCCCTCCCCTAGATCATTAGGCCGTACATAAAGCTCAAACCGGACCCAATTTAGTAAATTGGCCATAACTTCCTCAATATTCATCGGAATTAGGCTTATAATATATCGTTGGAAAGGTCTTTGCAAGCCCTATCCAACTACACCACTGTTGGATCCATATCATGGACAAACCAAACTGGATTGGCTGTTTTCTTAAAATAAAGTTTTCAAAAATAGAGAGAAGAGAAGAGAAATAAAACTTTCCGCAACGCTAGACCTTTCCACACTTTGTTTCATTCGATTATGATTCGTCGTGAAAGGCACTCATCACCGGGTTTGGTTTTGGGGAGACACAAATGGGTGTCTACACTTGGTAATCATAGGAAGTGGGAATTGACATTACGATTAGGGACAAGGAAAGTAGGGAGCCGCCAACAAGTTTTTAAGGAACTTGTAAACCGTTCACGGATCATAAAAGGCAACAATGATAAGGGACAACGATAGGCAACAACGATTTACCCGTGAAGGTTACACCCCATTCATAATCCATGAGATTACTAACTCCATATGGTTCGAAACCACGAAAAGAGGATCGGGGATGATGGTATGAAGTGAGTCATGGAGTCACATTCACCCGTATTGGCCTCTACTCGATTCTTATAGTGAAAAGTGATTCCTGCGATCTCAAAGGCATGCAAACAAAGATTCAATTTGCTCCAAACTATTATTAAACTAAATTTGTTTAATATTAATGCAACACATTATTCTAAAATATTAATGATCAGTTCAATTAATAACAAGATTAAAAAGGAACCTAAACCGATTGTCCAAATTATCTTATTAGGTGTGATTTTCAATTACATATTCCCTTTAAACAAGAAATATGGTGATCATAAAAATAATAGAATAAACATTAATATTGGAAGCAATTCAACAATAATAGCATTAGTCAAATTAAATAAAAAATAACCTAATCATGATACTAGCAACAAGAATAAAAATAAGAGTAATTAAGTGAATCAATTACTCACTTTCCGCGTTTCTTTGAATTGCTACATCATGAATAAACTTTTAGTAAATTCAATAAAAATAAATCAAATGGAAATTAAATTAAATAAAGGTAGATTTGATTTGGTCCAAACCCTCAGTTAATTCTACCTTTCACGCCTTTGTTAAAGTATAGAACTTTGGGTATTGTATGAACTCCTTGGAGTGCTTAGGGGAAGTATTTTGAGAGAATAAGAAGGCTAGAAATTAGACTAAAGAGGGAGAAGAAAATGATTTAATGTTCAAGCTTGTTGATGATTGTAAAAGGAGTGATATGGCCTCTATTTATAGAGAAAAAAAAGGGTCGAAAAATTAAGATAAGATCCGAATTAAATCGGAATAAAACTCGATAGACTGCAATTTTTGCGGTTTTTTTTTTTATTATATCTTTTGATCCAGAAATCAAAATAAGATGAATAAGATATCGTTGAAAAGCTCTTGAAGTCTAATTTCTAACCCAATTAGAATCAGATTAAAATATTTTATAGAATAAAACGGTGTCAGTTTTGGATAGAGTTTGACATTTATTCATATCTTTTCCGTTATAGCTCGGAATTGATATTATAATATATCATTGGAAAGATAATTTCAAGGACTATCCAACCATATAAAATAATATCTGTCTATCTTTGAATGTCTTTCAATTCGAATAAAATTAGGACTTTTTAATAAAGGAGTTTTATTCAATTTCAAACTCTTTAATCTTATCTTTTCAAAAAGGATAATTAGGATCTTTTAGAAACTTATAGAACTTTCTAATTAATCCTAATTGGTTTAGGAATTGGATTAAATCATTTGGACCCTCCACATGATCATTGGGCCGTAGGTAAGGTATAGGCTTAGGTTCGGTTTGGACTCAGTTTAATATTTTGGCCATAACTTATTCGTTATAACTCGGATTTGGGCTTATAATATATCGTTGGAAAGCTCTTTTAAAACCCCATTCAACTTTTCAATCATTGGACCCAGATTATGGACCAAAATAAACTGGATTAAACGTTTTTATAAAAAGGACACGAAATGAATGATTTTAAAGGACATGAAATGAAGTATTTTGGGTTTAAAGGCACGAAAAGAGAAAATAAGTTATGGTTTAGGGAAATGGGCTAGAAGTTGGGTTGGTTTATGAAATGGAAATATGGATTTAAGCACTCCAAGATTAAATACTCAACCCGACCAATAATGGCGGTGAAAGGTTGTTCATCATCGGGTTTGGTTTTGGGGAGACATTTTTAGGTGTCTACACCAGCATTTTCAGAACAGACAGCAGCAGCTAGCAAGCATCCTTGGTCGTTTCTCAGCACCACTTTCAGACCTGTGACAGCTCCAAGATGAGCATCACAGTTGATCTTCACCACGCCATCAGTTGGACAGCACCAACTGCTAGGAGATCTACATACCTGTGGGTTAGAATTGCTAACCTTTGCACCATACTCATTGCTTTCCCTCACCAAATTTACCCACCCTTTAGCCACTTCAACGGCCTTAAATGTTGCTTGCTCGAAAATAGTCATATTCTTACAATGCCACGAGGCCCAAGCAAGTGTTGCCATAGTAATAAACTCTTCCTTCGACACCTTCAAGGACAACCACAGTAGCCTCTCACAAAAGCTACCAGTAGGGGCATCCCGTATGCACTCAACGAAGGGGCTGGCAGCCCATATTTCTTTTGCTGCAGCATAATCAAAGGTTGCATGAATTATAGATTCATCTTGGGCATTACATATCGAGCATGTCTTCTCTTGGGTAATGTGGCGAAAAAATAGACGTTCCTTTACCGCAAGAAAGCCTTTACAAGCTCTCCACAAGAAATGCTGCAATGTTGGAGGGCATTTTAAAGACCAAATCAGTCGCCAAACATCATTCACATTCGTGTCTTGCTCCACATTTGACTCACTTTTGCTCAACCAGTACCCCGACTTCACGCTATACAACCCATTCTTCGATGGCCACCAATACATTCTATCAAGGGGGCTGTTCTGAGATAGTGGAATGGGCAATATCTTGGCAGCATCATCCGCATAAAAATTGCAATTAATCACACTAGTATCCCACACACCACTAGCATGATCAATTAAATCACATACTCTCAATGTCAAGTCACTCGTAGGTAAAGGAGTAGGAACAATGGCAGAAGAACAACCAGGCAACCACGCATCACTCCACACTCTTATAGCACAACTCGTACCCACCCTCCATTTGAGGCCTTCAAGGAGCAGCTCCCTAGTACCATACATGCTCCTCCATGAATAACTCGGGTCGTAACCACTACTAGATTCAAGAACATCACAATTTTTAAAATATCTTGCCTTTAAAATTGTGTGAATTAGAGTACCCGGATTATGATGCAACCTCCATACCTATTTCGCAAGTAATGCTTTATTAAAGCATTTTAGATCACGAAATCCCAGACCACCACTTGCTTCGGGACGACATAAAAGTTCCCACCTTTGCCAATGCATTTTGCTTGTCGTTTCTGTAGAGCCCCACCAAAATCGCGCAAACATACCATGAATTTCATTAATAAGCCCATCGGGTAGCCTGAAGATACTCATCATATAAGTTGGGATCGCTTGAGCCACGACCTTAATCATCACTTCCTTCCCTGGCGTAGAGAGCAGTTTTTCCTTCCAACCTTGTAGCTTTTTCCATATTCCCTCCTATAACCCTGCAAAAATCGCCTTCTTCGATCTCCCTATAATAGTCGGTAACCCAAGATACTTCTCAAGACGTTCCACTTCCCTAACACCCAAAATATCAATTATCTCCTGTCTCCGCGTCGGACAAATGTTTTTGCTAAAAACGACCTCAGTCTTGCATAAATTGCATTCTGACCGGAAACTCTTTCATATTTGCTGATAATGTCAGCTATAACCGAGCATTCTTGCACATTTTCTCTAGCAAAAAGTATACTGTCATTTGTAAAAAAATAAGTGAGACACCCTGGGAGCAGCTCTGCAAATCCTCGCACCATGAATAAGATTACCACTAGCCGCCTTTGATATCAGAGTTGAGAAAGCATCTGCACATAGTAAGAACAAGTACGCAGAGATAGGATCACCCTGCCTTAATCCTCTCGAAGGAATCACAGACCCCGACACCTGACCATTTATCTTAAAAGAAAAAGAGACACTTTTAAGACAAGACATCACTCGATGGATCCAATGAGCCGAGAAACCCAATTTAAACATTACTTGCTCCAGAAACACCCACTCTACTCGATCATACGCCTTGCTCATATCCAATTTTAGTGCAATGTTGCCATCTTTACCTTCACCCCCTCACTTCATATGATGAAAAATTTCGAATGCTACGATGGCATTATCAATGATAAGCCTCTGCGGAACAAAAACACTCTGCTTTGGGGAAAATATTTCACCCAAAATTTTTTCAATCTATTTGCTAGCACCTTCGAGATGATTTTATAAATAACATTGCAGCAACTTATCGGCCTAAACTCTGAAATCAAAGTTAGTTTTTCACATTTCAGAATAAGGACAATGCAAGTATTATTAATCCCCGAAAGATCAATATTACCCCTCCACCAATTCTGCACATCAATATTCCTCATAACTAGTAACACTTAATAAATAAATTTATTATTTTTTTTTTTGAAAGAAGTCCTAAAGGACATTAACTTTCATTAATAATAGACATACGACATCTATAATTGACAATTAATGATAATGAAAACGAATTTAACAAAATCAAACAAGAATTAATTGGGGAAGGGCTAAGAATCCAAATACATAAATATAACAATTCGGCACATTCTCGGTTCGTTGTCTCATACAACTTTTTGAGTGGATCCGTCGCCGCTTTGCAATTTTGTGAGAAAGTAAAATCTTGTGTTGATTTCGTAACCCGAATCCGAGCTATAATCAATAGTAGCCCCGCACAACCAGAGACCAAATTAAGCGCAAATATTGTCTTTCGAAGGAGTCCGAAAAACGTTGTCGATCTTTCGAAGGAGATCGAAAAAACCTTGTCTTTCGAAGGAGGTAAACCCTTTCTTTCGAGGGGGGACATTATTGTAACCTAAAAAACAAAAAACTTAAAAGAAGATAAAGATTGAGGCTTTCCACTTCAAAATTGACAATGGAGGCTAAAGTTTAGGAGAGAGAACAGAGAGGAGGCTAAGGTTTTTTTTAAGTATATTTTGACTGTTATAAATAAATTTATTCTTTTTAAGTTAACATATTTAATTATATTTTGGGTTTTAAATTTTTTAGGCGCATGATTTTAAGAAAAATAATGAAATATTTTCTTTTTTTAAAAGAGAGGGCTGAGGGGCGTTATTTTGGGGAGGTTATGACTAAATAAATGATTAAATTTTGTTAACAAAGTAAATAATTAATTTATTTTCTTCTAAATTCACTCTTGTTTATTTTCTTTTTAATATTTGAAGGAACGAAATTTAATCTTGTTTATTTAGTTATAAAAAAAATGGAACAAATTTCAAATCTATCATCAAATTATGACCATACATCAATGCATTTTTATTATCTTGGCAATTTTTAATGTATCTTGTAGAAAAATATAATTTAAAATAATTTTGTTACAAATTATGTATTATGTCAAATTCCCTATAAAAAAATTTATTATGTCTAATGATTTGTTGTTCAAGGGAATGATTCCATTTGTTTCTAATCCACAATTATAGAATTTTCAATAACGATCTTTTTTTTTTTTTTTTTGACAAAAAGCTCTTAAAGATCATTAATTAGAGTTTATTTATCAAACTGATTTTTTTTTTTTTTTTTTTTTTTTTTTTTTTACAAAAAATAAATTAATTAAATGAATACTAATATATAAAAGCGTGAATGATAGAATTGAAGAAGATAAAATAGAATGTTTTGATAGCCATTTATCATTACTTGTCTAAAGTGTCATACTCTTTCAAAATAATAATAATAATAATAATAATAATAATAATAATAATAATAATAATAATAATAATAATAATAATAATAATAATAATAATAATAATAACCTACATCATCATACTTATCTTAATAAGATTATGAATTTTTTTTTTTTAGCTTAGTAGTATAGGTTTTTAACAGCTGATCAGGTACTCCGTACTAGTATAGTTACCTTTTTATTTGTTTTTTGTTTTATGAAATAATACCTTTATTTGATTATTGTTATTGCTATATGTAAATTTGATAATTAATACGTTTCTTTAATCTTTATATAGTGGTTTTGTTGTTTAAATGTTCTTATAATTTAATTTGGGTGACATTATACATTTTTTAGATACGTAATTTGATTGTTAATAATCTTCCTATATGATTTAAATAACTTTCAAATATTCTATATGAGGACTCTACAATACGTAGTTGGTAGGGGTGTCAATTCGGTTAAACAGTTCGGGTTTGGGTTGGGTTTATCAGTTTCGGGTTATAACGGATTGAAATAATAAGCGGGTCGGTTTGGGTCGGTTTTGAAAATTATCGGGTCAGTTCGGTTTATTTTTTTAATTGCAGTTTCTATTGGGATCGGGTCCTTATCGGGTCGGGTTCTAGTCATCGGTTCGGGTCATAATCAATTTGGGTTGAACTGGGTCGGTTTGAAAACAGGTTTAGCCCATTTAATGTGGGTTTCGGTTAAAAACAGTTTGGGTCTTAATCAGGACGGGTCGTAATTGGTTCGGGTCATAATCAATTTGGGTTTAACTGGGTCGGTTCGAAAATGGGTTTCGGTTCAAAATAGATCGGGTGAAATCGGGTCCAACCATTATTATTTTGGTTATAATCGGTTTAGATTGAACTTGGTTGGTTTGAAAACGAGTTTACCCAATTTGAAACGGGTTTCTAATCAAAATCATATCGGGTTAAAATTGAGTCAGATGATTATCGAGTCGAATTAGTCAGATAATGGGTAGGAACGAGTCATGTTATAATCAAGTCAAGTCATAAATAAGTTGGGTTTATCGAGTAGTGGGTTGAAACAGATTAAATCATAAACATATTGGGTAACAGGTAGTAAATGACTCAGTCATAACGGGTTACGGGTTTTGAACGGTTTGGTCATAACGGGCTACGGGTCGTAAACGGTTCGGTCACAACGGGTTACGGGTTATAACCGGTTCGGTCACAACGGGTTACGGGTTGGAACGATTTAGGTTTATCGGATTTTTATCGGGTTTTAACGGTTTTCGGTTTAAAATGGGTCGGGTTACTATCGGGTTTAAACGTAATCGGTTTGGGTTGCTTTCAGTTTCGGGTTGTAACGGTTTGGCTTGATAACGGGTCGGGTTAGTAACGGTTTGCACAAATTCGGTTTAGTTCAGTTTCGGTTTGGAAAAAATTGGGTCGGGTCAGTTTTTGGTTTCCAAAAAACGGTTTTAAACAGTTTAGTTCCTTTTCGGATCGGTTCGAAACAGTCGGGTTTAACGGTTCGGGTCAGAAACTGACAGCTCTAGTAGTTGGGACTACCTAATCTAATTGTAATAATAACCTTAAACTATAATTTTATTGGACTCCATAACACTTAATTAGGATTGCCTAATTTGAGTTTTCAAAGAAAAAAGGATTCCCTAATTTGATTGTAATAACCTTCCCTTAATTTATTGAGACTCTATAACGCTTAATTGGGACTGCCTAATTGATTAAAATAATCTTCTATTATTTTTTTATTGGGGCTTGTAATACTTGATTGAGACAAACTTACTTGATTGTAATTTAATTTTTATGATATCGTGATTAATTTTTATTAGTCATATGATTTTTTAGTAATACGTTATTGTTAAATGTTGAAGCTACAATACTTAGGGATGGCAGGTGGGTATTATAATGCGGGTCTCACACCGCACCCGCCCCAGTCGAAGCGGGTATGGGTCCAACTTTGGCGGGTAAGTAGGCGGGTATGGGTACAAAAGTCATACCCGAGCACCGTATGTAGTGGGTAGGTGGTGGATTTGGTGTCATACCCGCGCTATTACCTGTCTACCCGCCCAATTACCCACCTACCTGCCTAGTTATCCGCCTCCCCGTCTAGTTACCCGCCCAATTACCTGCCAACTTTTATTACTAGTTTTTTTTCTTATCACAAATTGATTACTATGTATAATATTCTATTAAATTATGTATTATAGCAATTTAGATATGGCAAAATGACATATTTATAGAAAATTTAAGGTAGTGTTTAAGGTAGTGATTACTAATTGGCGTTTTGACTAGTTAAAACACTAATACAAAAAATTTAAGAGTGTTTGGCAATGTAGTTGTTCTAGTAGCGGTTAGCGCTAGAAGTAGCGTTTAGGTAACTTTTCTCAAACGTTAAATAGTAGTGTTTAGAGTAGTGGGTATTGGGATTCTATAATACTTAATAGAGATTGCCTAATATGATTGTAATAACCTTCAAATAATATATTCTTTATTGGCACGTACTCTATAGTACTTAATTGGGACTGCCTAATTTTATTGTAAGTTCTAACGACTTTCAAACATCTTTATTGGGACTCTATAATACTTAATTGGGACTGCCTAATTTTATTGTAAGTTGTAATGACTTTCAAATATTTTTATTGGGACTCTATAATACTTAATTGGGAGTGTTTATTTTGGTTGTAATAACTACCTTGACACTATATTTACATACTATACCTAGGGCCTATTCTCTTTAGGTCAGTTTCAGTTCAATTCAGTTTAGTTCAGCTCTTAATTTTATAACAATTCATTTCAACTCTATTTAGTTCAATTCAGCTCCAATCAGTTTAGTTCATTTCAGCTCTTAATTTCATAACAATTCATTTCAACAATATTTAGTTCAGTTCAGTTCAGCTCCAATTAGTGGAGTTCAGTTTAGTTCAGTAAATCAAAACAACCCCTTAATGGAACTGCTTAATTTAATTGTAATAATTAATTAGAACTGCCTAATTTGATTATAATAATCTTAAAATACTTTATATTGGGATTCTATCATACTTAATTGAAATTGCCTAATATGATTGTAATAACCTTCATCAAATAATATATTTTGTACTGCGACTCTAAAATACTTAATTAGAACTGTCATTTGATTGTAATAAACTAATAACCTTTTAAATTCTTCATTGGGAGATTTGAAATTCAATAATACTTAATTTAGACTCCCTAATTAATATGATTGTATTAACCTTCAAATAATATATTTTTTATTGGGACTTTATAATACTTAATTGTGACTACCTAATTTGGTCTGGTTGTAATAACTTTCAAATATTCTTAATTGAGAGTTGAGACTACGGGCCTATTCACATTTACTGAACTGGGCTAAACTGAACTAAACTAAACTGAAACTGAAACTGAACTAAATGAATATTTTATGAGAGAAGGAAATTAGGAGCTGAACTGAATTGAACTGATTGCACCTAAACTGAACTGAACTAATTGGAGCTTAACTGATTGGAGCTGAGCTGAACTGAACTGAATTGATTGGAGCTGAACTGAACTTATTGGAGCTTAACTGAACTGAACTAAAATTAAGTAAATGTTAACATGCTCTACATAACACTTATTAGGATTGTTTAACTTTATTATAATAACCATCACATATATACTATACTGGGACTCTATAATACTTAATTGGGTCTACATAATCTCATTGTAATAAGGAAAATTTGCAAATTACCACCCAAAAAAAGTATCAATTTCTAAATAACCACCAATTAAAAATTTTATTTTAAATTACCACCCACTAAAATATTTTTTATGCAGATTACCACCTATTTTCAAAATCTGGTGGAATTCAAATGAGTGGGGCCCTCCTAACGGCTAGTTTCTCCTTCCCAAATGAATTTCCCCCTGATTTTCCCCTATATAACATTTCTCCAACCCTAATTTGCGATTTGTACTTCAAAATTTCCCCAAATTCCTCAAATTTCAGCCCCTTGTAATTGTTGTAGCATCTTGAAGAAACCTCAGAGGTGAATTCGCATTAGGTAACCTATGACATTCTTTAAATTTAGGGTTCTTATTGTGCTTAAATTGGGGAAAACTTGTTGATTGGTTAATTAGGGTTTACTTTCTTCGCAAATTAGGATTCTTTTCCTATTTAATTGGGGGAAACTGAGTGTTTAGTTAATTAGGGTTCATGTTGTTTGCCCAATTAAGGTTTTTTTGTCATTGAATTGCTGTGAGTATTGGGTAAGTTATGTTTGCAATTTGTGCACTAAATTAAGTACTGTTAGTATTGGTTGAAGCATGTTTTAAGATTTTATGTTTATTTGTTGTTGGAATTATTGTGGCAGAAATGGAAGAGAATAAGGTGGTTCTCAGATTTAAGTATTTGAGGATAGTTATTGACCTTGAATATGAGATTGGCAAAAGTAACTTACCAGATACTGCATGCAATAGCATTTGAAGATCAACTTCGTGATATGGATGATCCTATAGAAGGATCAATTAACCTTTTGTACCCCATATTCCAGTACTTATATAAAGGAAAGTATTGGACTTTAGAAGATGATGAAGATTTGTTCAAGATGATTAGGAGGTTACCTAATCAAGAGTTTTACACCATACATGTTGGAAGCATAGATGACCCTTGTTTCTTGGCTGACTGTATCCTTGAGTACAGGATGAAGCGAAACGGGACTTGACCACCCCCTGGTTATCCTGATTATGGTGGCCAACCACCACAGTGCGTGAATAGGTGTGATTAAGTAGTGTTGTATACTTGGTTGGTTGTTGTTATTGTTGCTTTATCTGACTTGTTTTATGCTCATTTTAGGTATGATAATGTCTTTGAATAACACATCTCCCACAAACCAAAAGAAATGCAGCTGTGGCTTTCCTTTTGCAAAGTTGACATCATGGACTACTTCTAACCCAGGTAGGAAATTCAAGTCTTGCAAGTTCTATGACCCTAACACTGAAACTAGGGGGTGTAAGTCTTTTGAATGGGTTGACAGTGAAGGGACTGAGTGGCAGAGAGAGGTGATTAACAGTTGGTGCTTGACAAAAAGTTGATGAAGGGTGAAGTGAACACACTCAAAGTTCAGGTTGATGATCTCACTGCCCAAAGAAGATGCTTGCAGAATGAGATTGATACTCTGACATTGAAATGCAAGGCCCTAAATGGTGACAGGAAGAAGATGCTCCAAAGCAATGGTGGTTCTGACGGCAGGCTTTTGGTTGTTGTAGTTCTTATATGTTTAGTCTTTTTAGTTTTAGGTAGTGTTGTACTTAATAAGTTGGTTTAAGTGGGAAGTGGAGTGATTGCAGTGATGATTTGTAGTGCTATTTGTATGTAGTAATGAATGAAACAAGTTATTTTGGTATCAATTTTTTGATTGGTATGAGTTGTGATTTGATTGGTATGAGTTGTTTTAATTTTGGCATCAATGACACACTCACATAATCATTGGACTAAAACAACAAAAATTATAAAGAAAAATTCAAATAATTATCTTGCCAATGCATTCAACAACTAGTCATTTACCAATTCAAAACAGAATTCAAAAGATTGAAACAAAGGCAGTCATCATTGTACAACTAATTAAAAAAAGACTTAACATTGTTCAAATACTTAAAAAAAGACTTGTCATTATTCAACTAAGATTGTTTTAAAGCACTCTATTCACTAGTCATTCTAATAGTGTGCAACTTGCTTCTTGGTACTCCTGAATCTTGTGCATAGGTTATGGCAGCTATTGTAATTGAAGCCTGGCTCTACCGAGTTTGCTACTGAGTCTGGTGCTGACTCTGATGCTGAGTCTGGTGTTGACTCTGATGCTGACTCTGCTGTTAACCACTCTGCTGACTCTGCTGCTGCTTCTTCCTATGCTCTTCCTGGGAGAACTTCTTCCTCGCTATACTATGTGGTCCAGGTGTACCACCAAGAGCACTTTGTAGAAAAAAAAAACATTTAGGGCTAAAAAACTTTAACCTACACTACAATTAGCATAAAATCACTCTAAATTACCTTTCTTGATGCCCTTTCTGCTTTCATCTTTCTTTGGTCATTCACTTACTCAGTATTCAAATGTGGTCTACCACCTTCTTTCTTAGGGGATGATACAGATGGGTTTTTGCAGGTCTTAGCATAGTGTCCAAGCTGGCCTCAATTCTTACATGTTGCCCTTCTCTTGACTGGTTTCTCTTCTTGCTAGCTGTACCCCACAATTTCTCCCTAATCTAGCTTCCTTTTCTTACTCTTAGGCCTTTCAGGTTGTACTTTGATGGCTGGTGGTAGTGTCTCCCTTAGCTTCACCTTCTCCCAATGGTTTGGACCAGGCATAGGTGCTACCTCATACCTGTATGCTAACATGTATGTGGACACAAAGTAAGCACTGTCCACATACTCTTCAGGGTCTGTCCTTTTGTCCATGATGCATGCATATGCATGGACACAAGGGATACCAGTTAGCTCCCAATGGTAGCAAGTGCATGTACCTTTGCTTAGGTCCACTTTGACTATGTCAGAATTAAGCTCTACTTCATAAGTGTCACCTCTAGAAACTTGGACAATCCATTGCCTAGCTGCTGGTTCCATCCTTTGGAATTCTTTTCTTACATATGGAACTACTTTTCCCTCCAATTTTTGATAACTTTCCCATTTATCATTGTTTCTTTTCATCATATACCTCCTAAGCCACTCCATCTGAGTCAATATGGGCTTATCCGTAGCTTCTTTGATCACAGTATTAAAAGTCTCACAAACATTGTTAAGCAACATGTTAACATGTTTGACTTTGGGAATGAACTAAAAGCATGCCTAGAACAATGCTCAGCTGGGATGTCAGCTAGGTATTCAAATGCATCCTCAGACAAGAACCTTATTGACTCCATTTCCACTTCAAAATCAAACTACAAAAAGGACAAGAACACATACATAGACAAATTCAGCAACACATTTACAACCACACTTACACACACAGACCTACATAGACTGATTCAACAACACAAACAGTCACACATAGTCACAGAGATTCACTCACACTCATAGAGATTCACTCACAGTCACATACACACACAAATAGTCACAAACACTCACAAACAGTCACAGAGATTCACTAACAGTCACATACACGCATAAACAATCACAAAAACTCATAGAGATTCAGTCACAGTCACAGAGATTCACTCACAGTCACATACAGTCAGATTCAGTCACAAGCAGTCACAGTCTGTGACAATCACAGTGATTAAACATATAGCCAATTTAAACTGAATGTATACCTGTGTTGTATCCCATGTCTTTGTGTTCTCTAATTCATTGGTAGCCCATGTGTAGACACCCATTTGTGTCTCCCCAAAAACCAAACCCGGTGATGAGTACCTTTCGCGTCGAATCATAATCGAATGAAGTGAAAGTGTGGAAAGTTTAGTGTTGCGGATAGTTTTAATTTCTTTTCTCTTCTCTTTGTTTTTTAAAACATATTTTAAGAGAACAGCCAATCTAGTTTGGTTGGTCCATGATATGGGTCCAATAGTAGTGCAGTTGGATGGGGCTTGACAAGAGCTTTCCAACGATATATTATAAGCCCAATTCCAATGAATATTGAGGAAGTTATGGCCAATTTACTGAACTGGACCCAGTTTGAGCCTTATATGCGGCCCAATGATCTAGGGGAGGGCCTAATATAGATTTATCATTCCTAATGAAATTAGGAATGGTTTTAGTCTTCTTTATTCTTCTACAAGGTTCTTTTCATTCCTAATTCAATTAGCATTGATAAATTGACTTTTGTTGACTTTTCAGAGTTTTATTTAAAATCAAAGAACATTTTTTGAGGGAAATACGATTTTATCCTCCTATACGGCAATTTTTATCTGATTTTAAGAAAACGCGTAAATTTCTGAATCAGCGCCAAACGCCAGCTGTAGCGCCTGGCGCTACGCTTGGCGCATGTCGCTAATGTTGGCGTCTGGCGCCAATATCCAGCGTTGACGCTAATTAATTCTTATATGCGCTAGAACTCTGTTTTGATATTTTATCTTTTGGATGATTTTCTTTATAAATAACGTCGTAAAAAATCCGTTTTGAATCATCAATTCTTATTCTCACCAATTCTCTCAAGTTTCTCTAGATTATTACTTTCTCTCTCTTTTTTTTCTAAACTAGCTTCTCTTGAATACAAAATTCCGCATTCATTAGATCTAGACACACCTAGCCATATTCGAGGTTGCCTTCGCCCTAGACGTAAAAGGTTTAATTTCTGAGGGTTTGGTTCCAAATCTTTCTTTCAATCTTTTAATTTAATTGTTTTATTTATTATTTTCCTTGAAGTTACTAACGTGTGTATTTTGTTATTAGAAAGAGGTACGAGGCATCCAAGTGCTTTAATTGTTTGCATTGATATTATGATATACAAATCCTGTCTAGGTTGTTATTATGATTCCTAGTATCATGTTAGGATGCTTGATGTTTTGAATGACAACAATGATTCCTAGTATTATGTTTAGGGAAAAGGTTATAATATCAAATATGCTTATTGTGATTCCTGCGATGCTTAGTGACATGATAGGGTTTGTTATTAATCATGTTAGGGCTATAGTTTTGATTTTTATTGCTTAGTGACATGCTAGGGTTTGTTATTAATCTTGTTAGTATTATGCCTAGGATCTTGCTATTATTATGTTTTAACATGATTCATGAATATTTTTATAATTGTTTTAATTATAATTTTATGGTTGTTATAATTATTATGATGATTATATATTATGTTGCTTGATAATATTTATTGTTATTGCTTGATCACACCTTTTATGCATGTTTAAAGGGAATTTGTACTTGTAATCAGGCTTAATAAGATAATTAATAATCTTGTTCAGGGTTAATTTGATTATAATTCACGTGATCTTCAATAATAGATTTATTTGTGCATTAATATTCAACCAACATAGATAAACAGGTTTAGGGTAAACCTATTGTTTGTATGTTAGTCAGAAAGCGCACATGAATACGATCAGAATAAAGTAGAGGCCTATTATTAGGGCAGGTTCAATTTCTTTTAGGTTGGATTTATACCTTCATCCCCAAACCCTATTTGGTTCAAGACCTTATGGAGTTGAAGATCTCTTGGATCGTTAAGGGGTGTAACCTTCACCTCGTGAACGGTTTACAAGTTCCTAAAAAAACTTGTTGGCGACTCTTTTGCTCTATCTTCTTTCCCTTTGGACGCCACCATACTTTAGTATATGATCACAGTGGGGTTCAAGCTAGGGGATTAACGCTTGAAATATTCCCTACAGTTTTTTGGCGACTCCACTGGGGAGGATTTCTATTTTAATTCCTGAATTTGTTTCGGCAATGATTTAGAATTAGTGGATGAGACTCGAAACGTTCTAAGTATTTCATGTGCGTAGTTTTGATTAACATTATTTTCATATGCATAAAAAAGATCTCATTGGAAAGACCATCCGTAATGAGTTAAAACATAGGATTTTTACACGTAGGAAATTTGAGGAATATCTTTTACAACTAGGACCGAAATAACACTGCGCGAAATTGGAAAATTTTATCGAGCACAGAAAGCTGCTGAGGCATGTAGGAATTAGCATCAGCGAACAGAAGCTGGCGCCAGACATTTAACCATAACGCCAGACGACAGCCATGTCGCCAGGCGCTACAGCTAAATCCTGGCGCCAACCTCTGTTTGTTGGCGCCAAATTCTTCCAATACCGAGCCAGAAATATGCGTTCTAATTTCGACCAGTTTTTTGCATTGTTTGCTCGATCCTACTTCCTGATTGAGTTTTTCTCACTTTTTTGAAACCCATATGTGTTCTACATATGGACATAACCCTCTGGGAATTCATGCTCCATCTACCTGAATGAACGCTCTGAGCAACAAAGGGTACATTCGAGAATGTTGAATTCATCAAACCATGGAAGCGAGTTTTTCTAAATTCACGGTGTCTCATCCACTCGCGCCAACCCTTCACGGTTAGGCTTCCGCGCGGTGCATCCGGACAATTAACCATGGACCCTCTATTGACTAAACCATATCCCGAACTTTAGAGAACTAGAGCCATGGTTAGGTTGCAAACTCATTGCATCATATTGTGCCTACTTGACTAATTGTGCATAATTTGTTATGCATATACTATGTTTTCTTAACCGTTTGTTTGACTTGTGTCAAAATTTAATAAATTAATGAATTGAAGAACTTTGCCTAATTAACTAATTGATTAATTAATTTGAGTAAATAAAGTCTAATATTTTAATCAGAATTGACCTAGTACGACTTTAGACATGCCCCTGTTGATTAATAACACCAAAAACATTCTCAAATTAAAGTTCCAGAATTGGCGCCAAAATATGAGTTGTAGCGCCACTCTTTGGAGTGTGGCGCCTGGTGACAGCTCTGTCGTCTGGCGATACACTACACAGTGTGACGACAGTTCGGATTATTGATTGAGTCATCACCTAGTGTCTAATTAACCATTTTGCTAAATAATTCGGTTAATTTTTACTGCCAATCATACCTTGTTAAGTCATTAATTGAGTCTAGACACTAAGTCATGTAGTTTAGCCACATGGTCATGACACGAGTCTTAAAGTACCATCTACACTCACTAGTCTTAGCAGACACTTTGAGTATATGTCACCATGACCATGTCTTAGGTTCATGCATGAGTCGGTCTTTTCCGTCATTTGAGTTGGGGGTACATTCTATTCCTAATTCTTCATATCCCTCCATCTACATCATTTTTCTTCACATTCTATTCCAATCTTTCTTCACTTCCCCCATCCATTTCATGTTGAATAAAGTTTGAGTCAAATAATTAATAATGAATATCCCAAAATTCCTTTTCCACAGTACTTGGTCGAGGAGAGAAGGGCGATTAATCAAGGACAACCTCTTTATTCAAGTTTCACTTTTTGATAAACCAATTCGTCAAAAGAGGAAGGCTAAAAAGATAATGGCAAGTCAAGAAGAGGTCAATGAACTTAGGAATCAATTGAATGACGTGAATGAGGTGTTAAAGGCTTTAACCCTCAAAATTGATGACCCTGTGAAGCAACAACAAATGAGCCTTATGCAAGAAAGTTTGAGCAAGCTATCTAGTGACTATAAATTTCAGGGCATTAGTTCACAAGGGGTCTCGCTGGACAAGGAACTTCTTCCGCATAAGTTCAACGCCATTGACATCCCTAAATTCAAGGCAACAGATAACCCTTACTTCCATCTAAGAGCTTTCGAAACTATGATGAACATTAAGGGTATCGATAAGAAGGTTTTCCCCTCTCTATTCTCACTATCTCTTAAGACCGTTTGCCAGCAATGGTTCTTTTCTCTCGAGAAAGAGAAAACCTCTTCTTAGGAGTCGATAACAAACGCTTTCACAGATAGATATAAGTGCAACATCCAAGACGAAACAGACCACAGACAACTTGAGATGTTAAAATAAAAAGAAAACGAAGGGTTCACTTCTTTTTTCAACAAATGGAAGGAAACTTCCGCTAATATGGTCAAGGCTCCTATTGAAAAAGAATCTGTGAGGATGTTTATCAAGAATCTCCAAGGGAAGTATTCAAAGAACTTAAAGTACCAACACAACTTGAGTACTTTCAAGGTTGTCTATAATATAGGCATTGACATTGAAGATGACCTTCTGAAAGATAATAATGCGAGAGGAAAGAAGAACGACCATCCTTCTTCTTCCTCTCCCATTAATGAGGTACATTCCACGAACGCCTCTAAATCACGAATCCAAAGGTCAAAAAGAGTGTTCACTCCACTTGGTATGAGCTATGAAACAGCTTTTGAGAAGCTACACCACAAAGGACTAGTCATGCCCATAGGGCCCATCAAATATCCAGTTCCAGAAGCCAGGCCACCCAAGTGGGATCCTAATAAGCACTGAAAATATCACCAAGGAAAGGGTCACGACACCGAGGAGTGTTGGAAACTCAAAGAAGCTATTCAAGATCTGATCGATAACAATGAAACTTATGAGATTCTAGCCATCGAAGAAAATCAAACATCCTTCGATCCATCACTTCTTATCACACCTGTAGGAGAACCCATGATCGAGACAGCTTATATAACCTCTCTCGATGAAGTGGCCATGATTGAGAAGGATGAAAGTCTTTTCTTAGATAATACCAAGGAAGACTCGTCAAATCTGAAAGAGGACGTTCGAAAACTGCAAGATGTCATTGCCATGCTCTTGAATGTGGTAGAAGGACTAGCAAATCGGGTGATGGTCATCGAACAAAATTCTCGCCAAGGGTTTAATGAAGAACTCGATGCTCCTAAGCCACGGGCAAAACGGACCATTGAAGAGTACACACCAATAGGAATGACTTACAATGAAGCTTTTGACTGTCTTCACGATCAAGGTTATATTCACTCCATTAGTCCCAGTCAAGACCCTCCATCTGAAAAACGTTTTCTCAATTGGGATCCAAATTACTATTATCGATACCATAGCAGTTGCGGTCACACTACCGAAAAGTGTCTCGCCCTCAAGGATCGTGTTCAAGACTTCATCGATTTAAATCTCCTTCATGTTCCTCCGCGCAACAAGAAGGCCAAGATTAGTAACGATAGTAATAGTGGTTGTAAAGGGAAGAAGAACGACTATCCTTCTTCTTCCAAAAACACCTACTCTAGTAACAGTAGTGATACTTTCGACCTTAATGAGATCTTAGCCATGGATAATCGAGGATTTAGAAAGCAACAAAAAAGGGATTTTACCCCTATTAGAATTAGCTACGATGATGCTTTCGATCGACTCCATGCCAAGGGAATCATTACTCCTATTAGACCTCTTCAAGATCCCCCACTTGAGAAGAGAGTGCTTAGTTGGAATCCAAATGTGCGTTGCAAGTACCATCAAGATAGGGGTCATGCTACTGAGAGTTGTTGGAAGCTAAAGGAGGCTATCCAACATTTGATTGGTAATAACAAGCTTCCCATACCTCCAGTTAACAAGAAGAGCGAGTGATGATAAAGCAAACAATACAAGACATAAGGCGAGCTTCAAACGACGAGATTTCATGACATCTTTTTTCTTTTTTCTTTATTTATCCTTTCCCTAATAAGTCTAGCATAGGCACCTTTCTTTTCTCTTAGATTAATTTTGTAGATTCTTTCTTTTTCCCTTTTTAATAAAATGAGCATTTATTCTCTTACATATGATCATTTCATTATATTGCACTAAAAAAAAAAAAAAAAAAATCCATGTCGAACTAAATACAAGGTATACCAATGATTTGAGGCACCCCTTGTAGCCATATCATATCTCCTTTCACCTTTAAAATATACAATCCTTTCTTCATAAACCACTTGGAGCCTCGTCTAACGATAGACCCTTCATTTTTTTCAACCCTTATCTACCTAACCTTGGGATGGGATAGTGTGCAACTTATGCAATTTTAAAAGCTTAAGTGATTTCAAAAAATAAAAAAATAGTAAAAAAAAGCAATAAAAAAAACAACAAAAGTGTACAAAAGGGTAAGTGTTCCAATGTCTTTGATATGAAAATGTCTTTGATAAGAACACGTCTCGGATTGCGTCTCTTATCGAGTGCTCGGTACCGTGCCTGAGAAACATGAATGCCAAGTGAGTGATAGACCGCATGATCAGGATTGCCTACACTCATAAAAATAAAAATAAATGCTAAAGCAAAAAAAAAGAAGAGAGCTAAAAAAGAGAAGCAAGCCTCAAGCATAAAAATATAAAGACTCAAAAGCAAGGTTGCACACCTTGGGGGCTTATCTAGGGTCTTGAGCCTTTTTATCCCCTTCTTCTTCAACCTTTAGCCTATCCACGTTACAACCCTTAAAAAGACCTTTTAGAGGTATACACACACTTGTGCGAGGTTCGGCTAGAGCTACGTTCGGCCTGATTCTTAACAGATACGTAGGCAACCTCACATCGAGGTGCGGCCGTAATAAAAAAGCATTCATATTCAAATTCACACACTTACACCATGATCATATCAAAGGATCTCCAATGCTCATCCCTATTCATGTAGAGCTAGACTTGGGGGCTTGATCCCTACATCATTAGCTTACCTAGCCTAAGAGTCACCATCATTTGACTATTCTTGAAATAATATCTTTCCACACACTTAGCCCTTGCGGCCTAACTTTAGTGTCACTATCACACACATCACAGATACATGACCAAAATTACTTCCTTTAGGAACCCTTTGTCATAAAATCTTAACACAACGTTGAAGCATGCCTTGTCATATAAACATCACTAATCAATCAACCATCATTGCATGACAAAGTATGAAGTGCTTAGCCTTCGTGCCTAAGTTACCCAAATGCTTTCATCTTTGAGTCAACAATTGAGATAGCCTAGGATGGGTTAATCCTTGCACCTTGAGAGATAGTATCAAACAACATTTGACTAAGCTCATTCAACATGCACCTTCAAAAACTTCGCTTCTTTCTTTTTCGCGTCTTTCTTTTTCGGGAGAAAGTCGGTACCCTCCACCAAAATGACGGAAATTTTTTGCTTTTTTTGCATCGCACGATCACATTACAATGCACACACGAGTCACGAGTCATGTCGTGTCATATCACTTTGATTTGAGTCTAACACATGTGTCAAAAACACTTTGAGTAGAGTCAACCTCGAGTCAATCACGGTGAGTCAAGTTTATGCCTTGAGTTGTGTCAAGTCAATGAGTCAAGCAATGCTAAACCTTAGGTCAACCCTAAGATGATTAAAGAGATTAGCAAAGTTCTATAGTAAAAAATAAATACAGGTGCAGCAGAATAGGGAAGACCCTACCCCGACGCCAGACAAAGGCATCTAGCGTCTGGCAATAGCTTTTAGCGCCTGGTGCTAGATCCTAGAGTCTGGTGATAGAGTCAATTCTTGGCGCCAGAGATATTTCAGCAGCGACAGAGCTCGAAGCCTCTCAGAAAGGTGATTTCGACCTCATACAGCAATTTTGGGTTCCTTGGTACGCCAGTTAGCCCCTATAAGCAATTTGACATGATTAAGTAGTCGGTTTGATTACAGTCACAATAAGTGATCGACCTGATGAAAGATCGTCTCGATTAGCTTGAAGCGTCTAAGCGTTGACTTATCACAAACATAATGGTTCACAAGCAGCAAACCGCCGACGTATTGGCATAGCGGAAGCAAAGTTCAAGCGGGCTTTAGAGATCGACAAGCGTTGGTCTTCGGAAATTTTTCTTCAGAATATTATCGCAACAAACGTTCAAGTATCAAAGCTCTTTGTTCAAAGACGCGTGGAAATATTATTTAAGCTCCATTGTTCAGAGACGCGTGGACATATTATTCAAGCTCTATTGAGATGAGAGGTGAAAAGAGAGTGAGGCCGAAGGGGTCACGGGCCAGCCACGCACCTGCCGAGGTATCTTAGTTTTATAACCAAGCCAGCTATCTTATATATATTAACCTTACAAGCAACTTAAAACATGCAACATAGTCCAGCAAAAAAGAACAGCAAATAATACTGGCATAACTAACATATAGTGAATCTACAAAACTTTTTAATTAAATATGACAAATATAGCAACCAACTATTGCAAAAACAAATTCCATACAAGATATTTAGCTAGCATAATTAACCAAGGCAAACACAGTGCAATGAACATGGAAAATTCAGGCATAGTATTAAAAACAACTAAACTAACACATGAGCCTAACCAAAAAACCATAACCATGTTTCAGAAACACTTACATCAGGAACTTCATCTGCAGCCATTGCAAGCTCATAACTCTGCACAAGAGAAGGCCAAAACCCAACAGAAAAACTAAATCAGCACTTTACCCAACAAGCAAATACTCCATTACTTTGACAATGCTATGCTGTAAGAACCCACAACACGGTACTTAAACCTAAACACAAACAATGTACCCAAATCTGAAATTTTCAGTGTTGCTTAGTGAATCCATGTTAAGCCATCAAAACACAAACACTACCAGCAACACAAAAATGCCTTAAATAAACCTATGGTAGCAAATTTGGAGGCCACAGACTCATTATTAGTAAAGAACAACAAAGTTAATTAGCCAATAAATATTCCAAAATGATCGTTAGAGAAGAAATAGATATGTGAGTCAGCATCTGCAAGTCAAGTAGTTCATTTTTTTGTACATAGTTCATAATCAGTAAATCACAAAGCTAGGATAGCATACGAACTCAAACAAAGCAATCAGTATCTCAATATGATCATTAGAGAAAAAATAGATCTATAAGTCAGTATCTGCAAGTCCAGTAATTTTTTTTTTTTTTTTTTTTGTAAATAGTTAATGATCAGTGAATCACAAAGGTAGAATACCATACAAAGTCAAAGTAACTATTCTTCAGTGTACATAATTTAAGATCAGTGTTCCAAAGCAAGTTACTAAATGTTCTGTTTTCATAGTAAGAATTTGTATGCTGTGATGTTCTTGACTAATACCAGAAAAACCTATATCTACATTTTGCATTACCTCTAATGTAATCTCCATGGACTTTGGTTTGTATATGTTGCATATGCAAACCCAAATAAAACCCCCTCTATTTATTAGGCTACAAAGTAGTAGAAGACAAAACAAGTAAAACAAAGCTAAAGTAAAACACAGCAGGCAATTGAGTACACCAACTAAATGCTAAAATAAAGTAAGCATGCGCCACATCTAATGACATCCTTACAAACATCATTATCATTAAACAAGCAGCCAGACCCACTTCCCAAAACGCAGACACTTTTCTTAATAAGAGTACTGCTCTTACCCATTATAAACTAAGATAGACCAGTGTGTAATGCAGTGTTTCAACATCAAAACCCAAGCAAACTGTCCATCCAAAATCCATCGGTCCAAAGAACATTCTGTTAAATAACCCAATAAATAAAAGTTTCAAAACCACTTATACAAAGTAATACTTGAATAGCCACATCAACTTAAAATAATTAATTGAATAGCCACATCACCGTATTCTTACTAAAAAAAGGCAAAACTTAACAAGATCACCCCTTTTAAAACTAATAGATAGCATTGCTAAACAATTTTAAACCATATAATCAGCTGGTTCTTTATTAATTCGCATATGCACATATGCTTCGCTGATCTAGGTACTAATAAAACACATGCACATATGCTTTGCTAATTAACTGCTAATTAAATTCACAAGCAACAGCTAATAAGGAACCTGAACAAACTTAACAGTAAATGAAATTCAAAATGAATGACCAAGAAGCTGCGCAAGTACCAATAAGCAGCATGAACATGGACTCCATAGATCTACAAGTCCTAGAATAGCACTCACAATAAGATCACAATTGTATTCAGCAAATACGACTCCAAATTAATCCAGGAATAAGCTCCAAATCACTTCACCAATTTGTCAGCATGCATCAATTCGCAGTTGCGCCCAGAATGAAGATTAACCACCAACTCATCTCAGCAATTACGGCCCAAAAAAGCAGCATTCAAGTCTAATTGAGCTCCATTGTCAAGCTCAAGAAGAAGAAAGCTGACTTCACACGTGCCTGGGAAAAAAATTTAAACATGGCATATTCTGAGTCTGAGGGCCCACATAAGACCTCACATGCACAAATGTTTAAGGGAATTTCAGGAATCACACTATTGATAAAAGAAAAGTTTGATACAAAATCAGGGGCAATTTGGGCAGTGAACTGTAGCAGCACATGACATATTTTTGAGGGTAAATCGGGAAGCACACTATTCATAAGGAATTCAAGTTCAAATATAAGGGCAAATTGGACCGCACACTATTCATAAGGAGGGTATAAAAAATAAACTTGGTACTTTTATGGGTTTAGGGATCTTTGTTAGTGAGTCTAATTCCAATAGAAATAGGATTCAACCAGTTTTATATGCTAATTATTCTCCATGGGATAGATAGTCCTAAATCATATGTGCCTAAATCTCATTATTACGCACTTTATCTGCATTAACTCATCATTTGAACATTTATTACAAATTTTAAAAAAATGAAAATTTTACGTTTGTAAGTAGGATTTTCATTGCAAAAGTACGGATATTTTCACAACGGTAGTTTAAATATATGATGATGTCAATTATTAACTATATAATGTAATATTCTAAACAACATTATTATGAATTTAATTTTGTATGACTAACAACAACGGTTTGTTAGCAAACATTGCTATGACTAGTTTGAAATAACAACGGTTTGAAATATAACTAGCATAATGACTAGTTTTTCTGAAATATGAACTTAACATTATGCTAGTGTAGGGAATAGTTTCAAGCCTTTAAAATCCCACTAGCTTGAACCCCACTGTGATCATACACTAAAGTACGGTGGCGTCCAAAAGGGAAGAAGATAGAGCAAAAGAGTCGCCAACAAGTTTTTAAAGAACTTGTAAACCATCACGAGGTGAAGGTTACACCCCTTAACGATCCAAGAGATCGTCAACTCCATAAGGTCATGAACCAAATAAGGGTTCGGGGATGATGGTACAAATCCAACCTAAAAGAGATTGAACCTACCCTAATAATAGGCCTCTACTTTATTCAGCTCGTATTCATGTGCGCTTTCTGACTAACATACAATCAATAGGATTAACCCTAAACCTGTTTAATCTATGTTGGTTGAACATTAATGCACAAATAAACTATTATTGGCGATCACTTAAATTTATAATCATAATTAACCTAACAAGATTATTAATTATCTTATTAAGCGTGATTGCAAGTACCAATTCCCTTTAAACATGCAATAAAGGTGATCAAGCAATAAAATAAAAAATACAATACATATCAAGCAACATAAATAAATAATCAATATCATGAATAATAATTATAATAATCATAATAAAATAATCATAATCAAAATAATAATAAATAATAATCATCATAAATTATAACAATTATAATAATTATCATGTTCATGTTAATACTAAGGCATAATAAACATAGCAAGATCCTAGGCATGATACTAACAAGATTAATAACAAACCCTAGCATGTCACTAAGCAATAAAAATCAAATCTTTAATCCTAACATGATAGTAACAATTATAAATATTAGGAAAAGAATAAAAAGGCATCATAGCAATCATATTTAATATTAAAAATACCCTAGACATGATACTAGGAATATCATAATAACAATCTAAGCATGATTTCTACATCATAAAATCAATAAATCAATAAAGTACTTACTTGGATGCCTCGTACCTCTTTCTAATAACAAAATACACACGTTAGTAACTTCAAGGAAAATAATGAACAAAGCAATTAAATTAAATAATTGAAAGAGAGATTTGGGACCAAACCCTCAGAAATTAAAACCTTTCACGTCTAGGGCGAAGGCAACTTCGAATATGGCTAGGTGTTTCTAGATCTTGAATGTGGAATTTTGTATTTGAGAAAAGGCTAGTTTAGAAAACGAGAGAGAGAGAGAGAATAATCAAGAAAATCTTGATAAGAGTTGGTGAATTAAAATAAGAACTGACGAAATCTGGTTATCGAAAACGGAGTTTTAATACGTTATTTATAGAGAAAATCAGCCAAAAAGATAAAATTAACAAAACAGAGTCTGGCGCACGCAAAACGAGGTTGGCGCCAGTCATTGGCCATTGGCGCCAGGCGCCAAGCGCCAGGCCTGATTCCAGGCGCCAATGCCTGGAGTCAAGCGCCAAGGCTGTTTTTAACGCGTTTTTGTTTTTATCATATCTTTTGATCCAGAAGTCCAAATAAGACATATAATATGTCGTTGGAAAGCCCTTAAAGTCTAATTTCCAACCCAATTAGAATCAGATTAAAATATTTTGTAGATAAAAAGATATGGCCAAAATAGTGGAAGGGTGTCAGTTTTGGATAAAGTTTCATGTCTCATTCATATCTTTTTCGTTATAAATCGGATTTAATATTATAATATATCATTGGAAAGATAATTTAAAGATCTATCCAACCATATAAAATTTGGATAAATATTATGAGGTACTAAAATAAAATCTGAATATATTCCACTTCGTACAAAACAAAGATTCTTAAAAGGAGTAGTTTTATTCAATTTCAAACTCTTTAAAACATAATTATCAATCCTAACTCCATTAGGATTTAAAAGAACCTTCTAGAGTATTCTAAAAGACTATAATCAATCCTAATAGCTTTAGGAATGATAATTAATAATAGGATCTCCTCTAGATCATTGGGCCGCACCTAAAACTCAAACCGGGCCCAGTTTAGTAAATTGGCCATAAATTCCTCAATATTCATCGGAATTGGGCTTATAATATATCGTTGGAAAGGTCTTTGCAAGCCCCATCCAACTACACCACTATTGGACCCATATCATGGACCAACCAAACTGGATTGGCTGTTTTCTTAAAATAAAGTCTTCAAAAACAGAGAGAAGAGAAAAGAAAAGAAATAAAACTTTCCGCAACACTAGACCTTTCCACACTTTCGTTTCATTCGATTATGATTCGACGTGAAAGGCACTCATCACTGGGTTTGGTTTTGGGGAGACACAAATGGGTGTCTACAGAAGCCCCCACTTTGACTGAGTTTGGAGAAACGCAAGTTTCGAAAACAAAAGTCAAAGTATCGATAGGGACGGAGAATGATTCAGAACGTTCTGCGATCCTAAACCAATCTTGTAACGCCGATACTTGCAAAACTAGCGTTAGTTAAACAGATAAAAGAGTTAAGAAACACGTATCTTGCACCGTCGAGCACACGTCTCTGAAAGTAACCGATTGCTGCTGTTGTTGTTGCCGTTTTGACGACCTCCTGCAAGCTAGAGAATGCCATCCCGCTTGAAAACCGCTACGCCCGTAACTGCTTCCAAATTAGAAGATTGCTTCGCCTGAAACTATCCTCCCCGCTGTGATAATATTCCACGTCCAAGGGAATATCATCGAAAATTATTTCTCTTGAAATAATTCTCATATGCATTATGATCATCTTCCATGCCTCTGGAACTATGATCAAAGATAATTTCGCTCTGAAATTACCTCCAGTTGTTTGTGACAACTTTCCGCAAGCTAGGGAATGCCACCTTGCTGCTTTGACATACTGAACAAAGAGCTTCTTTTTCCCGCCGTGATAGTCTTCGAAAAGATCACTGCTTTTTAGTATTTGCTATGCCAGTACGTCGGCGCTTTGCTGCTTGTGAACTAGTATGTCGGTGCTTTTGCTATGATGACAATCTTCTTTTCTTTGGGAATAGTTGCCAACACAACTCTTGTATGATGTATGACAATCCGATTTAGGGAAAGTTGTCAATGCTACGTAACAATCCATCCTTGGAAATGTTGCCACGATGAAGCGACAATCCGTACTTCGGAAAATTTGTCAAAATCCAATCTTTGGAAAAGTTGCCAATGCTTCGTAACAATATTTCATAAGAACTTTGCTACGATCGACAATCCACATCTTAGAATATAACTCTTGAAAGCAATCGATCTTGGAAATTTGCCAACGCTATGCGACAATCCTTTTGGGAAAATATTGCCACTATTGACAATCCGCGTCTTGGAACATTTGCAAAAAAGAGTCGACCGACAATCCACTTTGGGAAAATTTGCCACTTGCTGAAATGAATGACAATCCACATTGAGGAACTTTTGCCGAAATTTATGATGAGTAGAGACCTACGACAATCCTTTGGGAAATTTTGCCATAGGGAACTGGGTGCATGACAATCCAATCTCGGAAAACTTGCCAACGAGCCGATGAATGTATGACAAACCGAACTTGGAAAAACTTGCCAAACAAAGAAGGAGCACGACAATCCACGCTTGGAAACTTTGCCAGAGATGACAATCCAATCTTGGAAAAATTGTGAAGAAGATGCACGACAATCCATTTTTGGAAATATTGTCAGTTGGGGATGACAATCCAATTTTTGGAAAACTTTGTCGTTTAATAAGAATGCGCGACAATCCATATTTGGAAATTTTGTCGTTGAAGTGCTTGCTTTTGAATCGATTGTAATGAGCCAGTGTTTTAGGCGCTTAAGCTAAGTGAGACGATCTTTCGTCAGGTCGATCACTTACTACGATTGTAATCGAGCCGACTACTAATCATGTCAAATTGCTTATAGGGGCTAACTGGCGTACCAAGGAACCCAAAATTGTTGCATGAGGTCGAAATCACCTTTCTGGGAGGCTTCGAGCTCTGTCGTTGCTGAAAAGATTTAGCGCCAGGCGCTGGAGTAGGGTCTTCCCTGTTCTGCTGCACCTGTACTTATTTTGACTATAGAACTTTGCCAATCTCTTTAATTATCTTAGGGTTGACCTAAGGCTTAATGTTGCTTGACTCATCAACTTGACACGACTCAAGGTATAAACTTGACTCGCTGATTGACTGACTCGAGGTTGACTCGACTCGAAGTGTAATGACACATGTGTTAGACTCAAATCAAATTGATATGGCACGACATGACTCAATGTGTACATGACTCGTGTGTGCATTGTAATGTGATTGTGCGACTCGAAAAATGCAAAAAAACAAAAAGTTTCCGTCAATTTTGTGGAGGGTACCGACTTTCTCCCGAAAAAGAAAGACGCGAAAAAAAATCAAAAGTTTGAAGATGCATGTTGAATGAGCTTAGTCAAATGTTGTTTGATACTATCTCTCAAGGTTCAAGGATTAATTCATCCTAGGCTATCTCAACTGTTGACTCCATGATGAAAGTATTTGGGTAACTTAGGCACGGAGGCTAAGCACTTCATACTTCGTGATGCAATGACAATTATGAGTGATTTTGATGAAGCATGCTTCAGCGTTGTGTTAAGATTTCATGACAAAGGGTTCCTAAGGGAAATATATTTGGTCATGTATCTGTGCAGTGTGTGATAGTGACACTAAGGCTAGGCTGCAAAAGCTAAGTGTGTGGAAAAATATATTATTGAAAAGAGTCAAATGGTGGTGACTCTTAAGCTAGGTAAGCTAATGATGTAGGGATCAAGCCCCCAAGTCTAGCTCTAAATGAGAAGGGATGAGCATTGGAGATTCCTTGATATGATCATGGTGCAAGTGTGTGAATGTGAATATGAATGCATGTTTATTACGGCCGCACCTCGATGTGAGGTTGCCTACGTATCCGTTAGGAATCAGGCCGAAAGTAGCTCTAGCCAAACCTCGCACAAGTGTGTATACCTCAAAGAGGTCTTTTCAAGGGTTGTAACGTGGTTAGGCTAAAGGTTTGAAGAAGAAGGGGATAAAGGCTCAAGACCCTAGATAAGCCCCCAAGGTGTGCAACCTCGCTTTTGAATCTTTGTATTTTCATGCTTGAATTTCTATTCTTTTTTAGCTCTTTTTGCTTTAGCATTTATTTTACTTTTGCAAGTGTGGGCAATCCCGATCATGCGGTCTATCACTCACTTGACATTCATGTTTCTCAGGCACGGTACCGAGCACTCGATAAGAGAAGCAATCTGAGACGTGTTCTTATCGAAGATATTTTCATATCAAAGACATTGGAACACTTACCCTTTTGTACACTTTTATTTACTTTTTTGCTTCGTTTTGCTATTTTAATCTTTGAATTTGCTCAAGCTTTCTTTAGAATTGCAAAAGTTGCAAACCATCCCATCCCAAGGTTAGATAGATGTGGGTTGAAAAAAAAAAGAAAGGTCTATCGTTAGACGAGGCTCAAAGTGGTTTATGAAGAAAGGATGTATAATTGAAGGGTGAAATGAGATATGATGTGGCTACAAGGGGTGCCTCAAATCATTGGTATACCTTGTGCTTAATTCGACATGGATTTTTTTTTTTATTTTTTTTTTTATTTATTTTTTTTTTTTTTTTGCAATGCAATGAAATGATCATATGTAAGGAAATAAATGCTCATTTTTATTAAAAGAAAAGGAAAAAAAAGACTACAAAATTAATCTAAAGGAAAAGAAAAGGTGCCTATGCTAGACTTATTGGGGAAAGGAAAAAAAATGAGAAAGAAAAAGAGGTCATGAAATCTTGTCATTGAAGCTCGCCTCTTGTCTTGCGTTGTTTGCTCCGACATCATCCAGTCTTCTCGCTAGCTAGAGGCAATGGGATCTTATTTGCTTCTATGAGATCTTGAATGAGATTTTGAAACTTGTAGCATTCATCGGTGGTATGACTGTTTCCTCGATGGTACTTGCAATTGGAATTTGGATTCCATCTCGAAGATCGATTTTCTGGTGTTGGATCCTCGGTAGGGCCAATAGGTTTGATTAATCCTCCATCATAGAGACGATCGAAAGCAGCATCGTAGGTCATTCCAATGGATGTGAACTCTCGCCTGGGTTTCCTTTTAGATCCTTGATTGTCCATGGCTAAGACATCATTATAGTCAAAGGTACTAACATTATTACTAGAGTGGGCGCTTTCGGAAGAAGAAGGATTGTCGCTCTTCTTTCCTTTCCAGCCACCGTGGTTGCTATTGTTAGTAGCTTTTTGCTTTGCGAGGTCATCTTCGATCTCGATACCTATGTCATAGACGGCCTTGAAAGTATTCAAGTTGTGTTGATATTTTAAGTGCTTTGAATACTTTTCTTGGAGATTCTTGATAAACATCCTCACAGATTCTTTTTCGGTGGGGACCTCAATCATCTTGGCGGAAGTTTCTCTCCATTTATTAAAGAAAGAAGTAAAGCCTTCATTCTCTTTTTGTCTTAGCATCTCAAGTTGTCTATGATCGGTTTCAACTTGAATATTGCACTTGTACCTATCAACGAAAGCGTTTTCTATCGATTCCCAGGTAGAGGTTTTCTCCTTGTCAAGGGAGAAGAACCATTGTTGGCAAACGGTTTCAAGAGATAGTGGGAACAGAGAGGGGAAAACCTTCTTATCGATACCCTTAATGCTCATTATAGTTCCAAAAGCTCTTAGATGGAAGTAAGGGTTATCTGTTGCCTTGAATTTAGGGATGTCGGTGGCGTTGAACTTATGCGGAAGAAGTTCCTTCTCCAGCGAGACCCCTTGCGAACTCATGCCCTGAAATTTGTAGTCACTAGATAGCTTGCTCAAGCTTTCTTGCATGAAGTCCATCCGTTGTTGCTTCACAAGATCATCGATCTTGAGTGTGAGTAACTTCAGTGTTTCAGTCATGGTAGCCAATTGGTTCCTAAGCTCATTGACTTCTTCTTGAGTTGCCATTATCTTCTTAACCTTCCTCTTTTGACGAATCGGTTTATCAAAAAGCGAGACTTGAATAAAGAGGTTGTCCTTGATTAATCGCCCTTCTCTCCTCGACCAAGTACTGTGGGAAAGGAATTTGGGGATACTTATTGTTAATTATTTGACTCAAATTCTAATCGACATGCAATGGATGGAGGAAATGAAGAAAAATTGGAATAGAATAAGAAGAAGAAAGATGGAGGTGGAGGGATATAAAGAACTAGGAATAAAATGTACCCCCTAACTCAAATGACGGAAAAGACTGACTCATGCATGAACCTAAGACATGACCATGGTGATGTGTACTCAAAGTGTGTGCTAAGACTAGTGAGTGTAGGTGACATGTTAAGACTCGTGTCATGACCATGTAGCTAGACTATGTGACCAAGACTCGATTAATGACTTGACGAGGTGAAAATTAACCGAGTTAATTAGCAAACTGGTTAATTAGACCCTAGGTGATGACTCGACAAATAATTCGAACTGTCGGCCAAGCGACAGAACTGGCGTCACAACATGGTGCTTGGCGCCAGACTTTTTAGTAAATGTCTGGCGCTACGCACCATACAGTGGCGCTACAGCTCAGATTTTGGCATCAATATTGGAGCCTCGGTCTGGGACTGTTTTCGATATTATTAGTCAACTGGGGTATGCCTAAAGTCGTACTAGGTCAATTCCGATTAAAAGAAGAAAAAGGGACTTTATTAACTCGAATTAATTAATTAATTAATTAATTAATTAGGCAAAGTTCTTTAAATCATTAATTTTAATCTCAACACAAATCAACAAACGGTTAAGAGGAGCATAGAATATATATGCACAACAAATAATGCACAATTAGTCAAGTAGACACAATATAATGCAATGAGTTCGCAACCTAACCATGGCGCTAGTTCTCTAAAGTTTGGGATATGGTTTAGTCAAAAAGGGTCCATGGTTAATTGTTCAGATGCACCGCGTAGAAGCCTAACCGTGAAGGGTTAACGCGTGTGGATAGAACACCGCGAGTTTTTTTGTAAAAAAAACTCGCTTCCATGGTTTGGTGAATTCAACATCTCAGATGTACCCTTTGTTGCCAGGAGCGTTCAATTGGGTAGACAGAGCATGAATTCCCAGAGGGTTATGTCCATATGTAGAACACATATGGGTTTCAGAAAAGTGAGAAAAAAAATTCAATCAGGAAGCAGAATCGAGTAAACAACGCGAAAATCCGGTCGAAATTAGAACGCATATTTCTGGCTCGGTATTGGGGGAAATTGGCGCCAACAAACAGAGACTGGCGCCAACTTTTAACTGTAGCGCCTGGAGCCAATACTGGCGTCTAGCGCTACGGCTAAAAGTATGGCGCCAAGCTCTGGCCCCTGACGCTACTTCCCACATGCCTCAGCAGCTTTCTGTGCTCAATAAAATCATCCAGTTTTGCGCGGTGTTATTTCAGTCCTAGTTGTGAAAGACATTTCTCAAATTTCCTACGTGTAAAATCTTTATGTTTTTTACTCATTACGGATGGTCTTTCCAATGAGAACCTTTTTATGCATATGACACAATGTTAATCAAAATTACGCACATGAAATACTTAGAACTTTTCGAGTCTCATCCAGTCATTCTAAATCATTGCTGAAACAAATTCAGGAATTAAAACAGAAATCCTCCCCAGTGGAGTCGCCAAAAACTGTAGGGAATAGTTTCAAGCCTTTAAAATCCCACTAGCTTGAACCCCACTGTGATCATACACTAAAGTACGGTGGCGTCCAAAAGGGAAGAAGATAGAGCAAAAGAGTCGCCAACAAGTTTTTAAGGAACTTGTAAACCATCACGAGGTGAAGGTTACACCCCTTAACGATCCAAGAGATCGTCAACTCCATAAGGTCAATAACCAAATAAGGGTTCGGGGATGATGGTACAAATCCAACCTAAAAGAGATTGAACCTACCCAAATAATAGGCCTCTACTTTATTCAGCTCGTATTCATGTGCGCTTTCTGACTAACATACAATCAATAGGATTAACCCTAAACCTGTTTAATCTATGTTGGTTGAACATTAATGCACAAATAAACTATTATTGGCGATCACTTGAATTTATAATCACAATTAACCTAACAAGATTATTAATTATCTTATTAAGCGTGATTGCAAGTACCAATTCCCTTTAAACATGCAATAAAGGTGATCAAGCAATAAAATAAAAAATACAATACATATCAAGCAACATAAATAAATAATCAATATCATGAATAATAATTATAATAATCATAATAAAATAATCATAATCAAAATAATAATAAATAATAATCATCATAAATTATAACAATTATAATAATTATCATGTTCATGTTAATATTAAGGCATAATAAACATAGCAAGATCCTACGCATGATACTAACAAGATTAATAACAAACCCTAGCATGTCACTAAGCAATAAAAATCAAATCTTTAATCCTAACATGATACTAACAATTATAAATATTAGGAAAAGAATAAAAAGGCATCATAGCAATCATATTTAATATTAAAAATACCCTAGACATGATACTAGGAATATCATAATAACAATCTAAGCATGATTTTTACATCATAAAATCAATAAATCAATAAAGTACTTACTTGGATGCCTCGTACCTCTTTCTAATAACAAAATACACACGTTAGTAACTTCAAGGAAAATAATAAACAAAGCAATTAAATTAAATAATTGAAAGAGAGATTTGGGACCAAACCCTCAGAAATTAAAACCTTTCACGTCTAGGGCGAAGGCAACTTCGAATATGGCTAGGTGTTTCTAGATCTTGAATGCGGAATTTTGTATTTGAGAAAAGGCTAGTTTAGAAAAAGAGAGAGAGAGAGAGAATAATCAAGAAAATCTTGATGAGAGTTGGTGAATTAAAATAAGAACTGACGAAATCTGGTTATCGAAAACGGAGTTTTAATACGTTATTTATAGTGAAAATCAGCCAAAAAGATAAAATTAACAAAACAGAGTCTGGCGCACACAAAACGAGGTTGGCGCCAGTCATTGGCCATTGGCGCCAGGCGCCAATGGCTGGCGCCAAGCGCCAGGCCTGATTCCAGGCGCCAATGCCTAGAGTCAAGCGCCAAGCTTGTTTTTAACGCGTTTTTGTTTTTATCATATCTTTTGATCCGGAAGTCCAAATAAGGCATATAATATGTTGTTGGAAATATCTTAAAGTATACTTTCCAACCCAATTAGAATCAGATTAAAATATTTTGTAGATAAAAAGATATAGCTAAAATAGTGGAAGGGTGTCAGTTTTAGATAAAGTTTCATGTCTCATTCATATCTTTTTCGTTATAAATCGGATTTAATATTATAATATATCATTGGAAAGATAATTTAAAGATCTATCCAACCATATAAAATTTGGATAAATATTATGAGATACAAAAATAAAATCTGAATATATTCCACTTCGTACAAAACAAAGATTCTTAAAAGGAGTAGTTTTATTCAATTTCAAACTCTTTAAAACATAATTATCAATCCTAACTCCATTAGGATTTAAAAGAACCTTCTAGAGTATTCTAAAAGACTATAATCAATCCTAATAGCTTTAGGAATGATAATTAATAATAGGCTCTCCTCTAGATCATTGGGCCGCACCTAAAACTCAAACCGGGCCCAGTTTAGTAAATTGGCCATAAATTCCTCAATATTCATCGGAATTGGGCTTATAATATATCGTTGGAAAGGTCTTTTCAAGCCCCATCCAACTACACCACTATTGGACCCATATCATGGACCAACCAAACTGGATTGGTTGTTTTCTTAAAATAAAGTTTTCAAAAACAGAGAGAAGAGAAAAGAAAAGAAATAAAACTTTCCGCAACACAAGACCTTTCCACACTTTCGTTTCATTCGATTATGATTCGACGTGAAAGGCACTCATCACTGGGTTTGGTTTTGGGGAGACACAAATGGGTGTCTACAGCTAGTCAATTGTTTGTTTTGTCAAACATGTATAGCTCGATGTATAGTTGTGCGTGTATACTTTGATTTACCTTGCCAAACTTGTATAGCTCTATGTATTCTTATGTGTACTTTTATTTGCCCCGACAAACTTGAATAGGTCATTGTATACTTTCATTTGCCTTCGACAAACTTGAATAGTTCATTGTAGACTTTTATTTGACTTTGACAAGGACATATCATTAGAAATTGATTATATAAACCCACATTGTTAACCGTATAGGTCACACTTAACCATAACATATACGACTATCTCTTATTAGCCATTGGCACAAATATAATTTTTGTTAGCAAACAACATGCATGCTTTTACTTTTCCAAATATCATCCTAGCTCTTTTGCTAGCATCGTTCTCTTTATTAGAAACCCCTCATTTGATCTCAGTTGAGGCTCGAAAATTAGCTACTTCTAATGGTGTTTTCAAGCTCGAACTCATCCATCGTGATTCACCACTTTCACCTTACTACAACTCTTCCATGACATCAAAAGAGCGCCTAAAGAGAGCACCCCGAGGCTATGTATCTCATGGCCACAATACACACAACAAAAATGATGCAAAATTGTATGCTATATCTAAGATAAAGATCCTCTATAACTAACTTGACTAATTCAACATAGATTAGTATTAATCTATTGTTTCTATCTTTTGTAAATAGCTGGTTAGTCGTTTAAGTCTATCCTAAGCATAGTTAGTGTATATCCTTTATCTTGTTAATACTCTAGGCCTTAGCTTTTGTAACCAACTGTAAGCCTATTTAAAGGCTCTCCATATCTCAATGTAAATTATCAAAGCTTTCCACTCATTCATAATATCTTATATGGTATCGAGCCTTTGATCCTCTAATTTTTTTTTCCACCTGCTATTCACTTTCTCTTCTCATCATGCATAATTCGCTTATCCCTAATAATGATGACCCCACTAATCCTTTCACTATTCTTCAATTACAAAACATTATCAAACTCACTGGTACCAATTATATAGCCTGGAAGACACAAATGCAAGCGCACCTTCTAGGCTATGATCTCTTTAAGTTTGTTGATGGAACTTATCCTTCTCCTCCTGCTTCCATCACCAAAGATGGTGTGTCTGTCCCTAACCCCAAGGCACTTCCATGGTTCCGTCAAGATCGCCTTGTCTTTGGTGCTCTTGTGGGTTCTTTATCTCATGATCTTGTTCCACTGGTGTCTCAGTCAACATCTTCTCAAGATGCATGGGAAATCCTAGCTTCAACCTATGCAAACCCGTCTCGTGGACACTTGAAGCAAATCTAGGATCACCTTGCTCATATTACTAAGGGTACTCTTTCAATTACCAATTACATGCAAGCTATTAAACAATGTACTGACCGTTTAGCTACCATGGGTAAACCTATGGACCAAGAGGATATTATTGACAAAATTTTGCAGGGTCTTGATTATGAGACTTACAAGCCTATCATTGATGCTGTGAATGCACGAGACACTACTATTTCTTTTGAAGAGCTTCATGAGAAATTAATCACTCGTGAGCTTTCTGCCAAGAATGCATCAAATGTACCTTCAACCTCCTACCCTGCGACTATCTTAGCTGCTCAATCTCGTCCACAATACAAGGGCAAGCAGAAATGGAATCCTACCCCGGGCTTATTACCAAAACCTATGCCTTCTACCATGCATCAATCACAAGAAACTCGTCCACAACGACCCTTTCTTGGCAAATGTCAGGGGTGTCGAACCTCTGGTCATGCTCTTAACCAATGCCCAATGTTCAAGGAACAATTCCCTTCAATTCAAGTTCCTACACCTACACAAGCTCGGGCTATTCAGGTTGGGAATCTAACTCCTACGACACCACAAGCACACATGGTGACTACTACTCCATCAAATGATTGGCTTCTTGACAGCGGCGCCTCCCATCATGTGACAAATGATCTCAACAACTTATTCCTTCATGCCCCTTATGATGGTACCGAAGAACTAATCATTGGTGACGGGTCATCTCTTCCCATATCACACTCTAGTTCTTTCTCTCTCTCTACTCCCACAAAAAAAATTTCCTTCTCAAATGTCTTGCATGTTCCCAATATATCTCGTAATATTTTATCTATCTCTAAATTTTGTCAAGAAAATAATACGAGTATTGAGTTCTTACCCTTTCTTTTTCGTGTTAAGGAGCTTTCGAAGGGAACCACCCTCCTACAGGGTCCAACTAAAGCCGGAGTGTATGAGTGGAACCCTGGTCCTCCTCGAGTCTTCACAAGTTTCACAAAGCCCATTCACGATTGGCATCATCGGCTTGGGCATCCTTCCATTAATGTTCTTAGGACTTTAAAATCAGAATTTTCACTTCCTATTTCAAATTTTTCAATTTCAGATTGTCATGCTTGCAATATGAACAAAAGTCACAAATTGCCATTTTCCAATTCTACTCTTATGTCTAATGCCCCTCTTGATTTAATTTTTAGTGATGTATGGACCTCTCCCGTACTATCTTATGATAATTATAAGTATTATGTGATATTTGTTGACCACTTCACAAAATACACATGGTTATATCCCCTCAAGAAAAAGTCAGATACTCATGATGTTTTTGTTCGATTTCGAGCATTAGTTGAAAACTTTTTTAATAGGCCCATCATCTAAGTATTCTCTGATAATGGTGGAGAATATTTAAAATTACATCCCACTCTAACCTCCAATGGTATCTCTCATCTCACCACTCCACCACATATGTAATACCCCGTATTTTTGAACCATTATTTTATGTGCATTTAAACCTAGTAAACCTAATTTCTAATTTAAATATCAATTTCTAAATTGAAATGTTGATTTTTTTATTTTAATATAAGGGTAATCCCAAGCTTTTGAAACCCTAATTATAATATTTTGACAAAACGTTTGTAAGTTATTATTTAAAAGGGTTCTATATTTGAGTTTTAATCATTTCAAACTGTATTTGACTTATCTGAATTGATATTAGCTTTAAAGGGTGATTCCTTAGGTTTAAGTGTCAATTTAGATATTTAACCTATTAAAATTGATACAGGTCATCATGGGTGATTCCTTGACTAAAGTGTCAATTCTATATGTATAAAATGATTTTAGGGTTTTTAAGACGTTTTACGTTCAATTGTATCAATATCGATAAGTAAAGTGGTATTGGGTGATTCCGTCAACTCGTTTATCGAATTGATATTGTTTATAAACGATTCTTTATTTTATATTTATAATTACAATGTCCTTTAATTATTTAGGTTGTTATAAATGAATAATATTATTGATTTCGCATTTCGTCTTTTATGTCGCTCTTTGGTATATATGACCTATATATAAATATTTTGGGAAATTCTCTCTAGTAATCACGAACTTTTATTTTTTCTCAGTGGTAAAATCTAAAACTTTTGATTATCAATGGTAATCATGAATTAATATTACTAAGTCAATGGTAACTTAAATTAAACAACATGTTAATTCTTAATCATGGTTTAACAGTTGGACTATAAAAAGACACACTTACCCCCAACCAATTCTTTCTTCTTTCTTTCTCTTTCCCCTACATGGTTCTTTCTTCCTTTCTCTTTCCCCTCCCCACTGCACCTCCCTTTCCAGCCACTTGCACGGCTGCCAACTCTCATCCATGCACCCCCGCCGCTCCCACCTCCCTTCCTTGCACCTCGCCGCTATCCACCTCACTTCCCCGCCCCTACCTCACCGTACCATTTTCCCCATCAAAACCCAGAAAAAAACCCACCACCTCCCTCGAAAACAACTGAAATCCATACCCCTCTCCCTTCGAAACGCAATGCAACCTCACCCACACTCAAATTCAAGGGTTGAAGAAGTTATTCATACTAAATTGCTGCCGTTGACCTGCTGTTGTTGTTGTTGTTGTTGAATTGGTTTAATTAACCTCTAATTCACAAACACAAAACATAACATCCCCCATAAAATTTATTTAAATAAAGATCTAAATTAATTGTAAGTAAATTCAGAAATGGAGTAAGAATAACAGGGAAAAAAAATTGAAAAGGGGTAATGCGAGAATCGGTTTCGGTGTGTGATGAGAGGAGAGAGAGGGTGGGTTGGGAACAGGGGTTGGAAACACGGTTTCGGGTGGGATTGCAGTATCGGTGGGGGTCTCCGGCGAGGGAGTGGTTTGAGACACCTCCACCCTAGCCGAGTTGAGCGCCGACAATGGGAGGGGGCTGGTTGGCTGGGTGGCCGGGGTTTGGATTTTTTTGTGTTTTTTTTTAAATCATTTAGAGGGTACTAATGTAAATTTAGTGTTACTTAACCAAGATTAACCCTAGTTAGTCATTTTATTATTATTAATGTTATCATTGGCTTTGTAATATTAATTTGTGATTACCATTTGATAATAAAAAAATTCACAGTTTACCATTAAGAAATAATAAAAGTTCGTGATTACCAAAGAGAATTTCCCAAATATTTTTTGTATTGTGATTTAAATTGTTATTTTCATTATTATTATTGAGATATCAATAATATAATCTACATTGTTGTTTTTAACGCGTTTTAAAAATGTCTTCCATTACTTTCCTTTCCTAGTTTAGTTTCGGGTCAACTAGCATTTATATATTGGTTGAGTTTTTCCTCAAAGCTTTCATGACTATATAGATTAAGATAGACTTGTTTATTAGCTTCCTTAAACCCATTCTTAAGCTAAAGTAATCATTTAATCAAGCCCAACGAAAAGCCTTGAACCTAGTTATTATGGGGCTTGTTGGTGCGCTTCTTTTGAGCCCATTTTACGCTGATGTACATAGCAGCTTTGAGGGATATTTGGCTGATCATTTTACCCTAAGTAACCTACTCTAATCAATGTTAATAACACCTAATTATGGCTGCCCAACTCCTCTCCTTATCCTTCTCCTTCTCTTATAACGTACAAAACAAGGCTAACTTTCATCAGTTTTTTCTCCACCCAAAAGATGCAGCAAATCACTCCTCTTCTCCCCATATTTTTCGTGGGATTCAAGGTGGGAATCAAGGGGAAATCAAAGACTAACATACTGCCATAAACTCTGCAAAAGTCGTGCTCCATTTCCCCTATAAAAACAACACGGAAACGAAGCAAGGCACAAGGCTACAAGGGAGGGTGTTTTTCGTATTGGTTACTGCTGTTTGTGCTTGGTAGTGCTGTCCTTTTCTTCTTGTTTTGGTGGCTTATACATCAAGGTAACTAGCCTTTCTTCCCTTAGGTTAGAAATGCTAGGTTTTAGGGTTGAATTGATAGGTAGAAATCATGTTAGGGTTAGATTGATTTGTTGATTTTCGTTCTTGATATGTATGTCAGAATTTCGTGTACAATTAAGGTGATTTTGGGTGTTTGAATCATATTTTTTATGCTTGAATTATATTACAATCAATCCTTAATATGTGTATGATATTTTGTTATGATTATATTATGTTTGTGATGATTTTTGGGGTACTTAAAACTGATTATGTAATCTGATTATGTGCATATAAGTCTGCAGTGTATGTGGTGGTTATTGGTCATGAATGAGTCATGAATTCAATGATTTTATTTCTTATTATTGTAGAGGATTGTTTTAAGATTGATTTGATATATTATGGGTAAAATTTGGAGGTGTTTAAGGCCACCAAACAACTGAAATTGTGAGCCAATGCAGTGCTGCCAGTGCTGTGTTTGGACGTGTGAGTAGCAGTATTTTAGGGCATGATAAACTCTTGCTATTGAGGTTAATTGAATATATATATTCTAGATTATCTTGTTAGGATTATTATAAGTTTATACCATAGCGAAATTCCATGTTTATGTGCAAAATTCTATCTTTTTATGAGCATGTATATTCTAAACTCTTGGATTGCTGACAGCATGTTTAGTATATCTTCTTAGGTCTTAAATTAATTATCTTGATTGATTTTATTTCCTAATTTGAATTAGCATCATGTTAGGATATTCCCTAAATTGATATATCATGATTTTATATAATTTAAGATAGTTTAAAGTGCCTAAATTAGTGCAACATAGCTGCTGCCCCTAATCTGCTAGGCGTGTGAAGGATGGTGATTTTCAATTGTGTATTCCTTGATTTCTAAGCGCAAATGCATGTTTAATATGGCCTATTGTGTTTTTAGAGTGTGTACTAAAATGGGCTAAGCTTAGTTTCATGTTTAAGGTGGGTTTTTGGGTGATTTGGTATAATTGGAACTGCTGTACATTAGTGTAGGGGCTGCTGTAAATATGACTTTAATTTGGCATGTTCTATTTTGAATTTTAAGTCCAGAATGGTTTTATATGATGCCTAATGAGTGTATGTATATGCCTTAATTTTTATTTTGCGTTTTAAGCATGTGTGGTTGGGTTTTTATGATGATTTTTCGGAGTTACTTGTTGCTGTCCTGTTTTGGTTGTTTTATGAAATTCTAGTTTGGATTTGTTGTTTAATAAAATGAATTTATGGGATTTTTATTATAACTATTATATGTTAGTTGAATTTATATGTTAATAAGTGATATGTGAATTTTTGGGTATTATAAACCCCTAAAGTGAAATATTTCTATGTGTGTTTGAATATGTGTGGGTTGTAATTGTATTGTCGACGTCGTAATGCTTTAGAGAAGTATAACACTGTCTTTAGCATCACTTCGCCAAGAGTTGTGAATGCACTTAATTATTGAATTTCGATAATTAATTATATTCCCGAACTCAGACGATACCTTTTGTGTTTTATTAAGTTGAAGTGTGTTTTGAAAGGGAGTTTCAATTGAATTTAAGAAATATGATTTTCTTATGCAGTTTGAATTGAGTGTAAGACCATTTTTGGCTTCTCTGCGGATTTCTAAGTGAAATATATTGTATTATCTATTTTAAGTGATTTTTGAATTGTGTGTGGAGCCATAGTCGGGTGTGACGCCGAGTTGCTTCACGATGGTTAATGAACATGCTAACTACCTGGATTGCGAGTCTTAGGTAGCTCAACCTGGGTTAATTGTTGTCGTCTGGGGGTGTGTAAGACCTTATAGGCATCTATCCATAACCGGGAGTTGGCCAATCTTAGACACGGTCTCTGCGAGATGACCGGGGGTTCGTCCTGACAAACCTTAGGAAGTGGATTGCGAGGCCACTAGCGTTCCCTCCATGCCAGTTCTACTGTTTTGAAGGTTTTGGTTTTGAAATGTTTAAACTAATAAATTATTACTTATTTGAAGTCTATATATTATTATGATTGAAATTGAGTGATTTAATAGTGATATTTTTGTTTTAAGTTTATTTTGAAATATTTCATTGTTTGTATGGTTTGATGGTTTTAAGTGATTTCATTTGAATTTTCAAGTTGATTGTGGTTGTGGTTTCTTTCTGTTAATTTAAGTCTAAGATCTTCTATTTCTGATTTGAGGGAGAACTGCTAGTTGCTCCCCACTGATTGTGGAACGTTGTTATAATTTGCAGGTTTCATTTGTTTATTTGATATCTGTGACGATGGGTTGGGGATTGAGAGTTTAGAACCTAACTTTTAGGCTTGTATGCCTTTGTTGTTAGTTTACTGTTTAATTACTTTGAATTTAGTCTAGTTTGGCCGATAAGGGTTGTTCTGCCCTTGGCTTTTGAATGTAATTGATTTGTCCATGTTAAAGTTTGTTTGCTAATTTCTTTTGTTCACATAGTTTGCGCTTAGCTTAAACAACTTAATTTGGATGTGTGAATAAGTTAAATTTGACTTTTAGACCTAGGTTAAGCTTGACTTTTCTAATCGAAGTTAAGTAGCCTCCCGTTCAAGCATAATTCCGCTAACGCTTCCAGTTCCAAAAGGACGGGGTGTTACAACATACCCCAGAACATAATGGTTATGCCGAACGCCGGCACAAACATATTGTTGAAACTGGATTGTCTCTCCTTACTCATGCCAACATCCCCCTTACTTTTTGGCCTCATGCCTTTTCTACAGCAACATACCTCATTAACCGATTGCCAACCCCCACTCTTGACAATGCCTCTACATTTCTCAAATTATTTGGCACACCACCAAATTACAATAAGTTACAAAATTTTGGGTGCTTATGCTACCCCTGGCTTCGGCCCTATGCTGCCCACAAACTCGATAATCGCTCACTTCTGTGCATTTTTGTGGGTTACTCCTCTTTCCAAAGTGCATACTACTGTCTACATCTCTCATCTATGAAACTATACACTTCTAGACATGTGAAATTTATCGACAATGCTTTTCCGTACTCGGAACTTTCCCCTCCATACAATACTCCTTCTCATTCAACAGTAGAAGAATGGTGCACTGTCTCTCTCCCTGTGTTAAGTCAGCCCCTGCTTCGATCCTCTCTAACTCCTCCTCCTCCTCCTCCTCCTCCTCCTCCTCCTCCTCCTCCAACCCGAACAATGACTACTAGGCTTTAAAACAACATAGTCAAACCAAATCCCAAATTTGCCCATGTGATCACCACTCAAACCCAACCATGTGAGCCTCGTTACATCACTCAAGCACTCAAAGATCCCCAGTGGCGCAATGCTATGAGTGATGAGCATGCTGCCCTTACTCGCAATGCTACGTGGGAATTAGTACCATCTCATCCCTCTCAAAATATTGTTGGGTGTAAGTGGGTTTATCGGATCAAGTATAAAGCAAATGGTGCTATTGAACGGTATGGCTTGTAGCCAAGGGATTTCATCAAAGGCCGGGGATTGACTACTCTGAAACTTTTAGTCCAATGATTAAGCCTACCACAGTTCGTCTTGTGCTCTCTTTAGCCATCACAAATGGGTGGTCGATCCGCCAACTTGACATTAACAATGCATTCCTTCAAGGTCATCTCTCTGAAAATGTGTTTATGTCTCAACCTCCGGGCTTTATAGACAAGGATTTCCCTTCTCGTGTTTGTAAGCTAAAGAAGGCCATATATGGGCTAAAACAAGCCCCAAGGGCATGGTACCAGGAGCTTCGCAATTTTTTACTGTCCTATGGATTTCGCAACTCAATAGCAGATTCTTCACTCTTCACTTATGCTCAAAATAATGTCATCTTCTATCTTCTAGTATATGTTGATGACAACATTGTCATGGGTCCATCTACTTCCGCACTCCAAACCTTCATCACCAGCCTCGCCACTCGCTACTCTTTGAAGGACTTAGGTAATTTATCCTACTTTCTTGGTGTTGAAGTTCTCTGATATGAAATAATAGTGAAAAAATCCTACCTCTCTTGGAACCTTCGAAATTTAGTAGCTTAATTGTTATTTTAGATTTTGCTTACAAGTTTTTACCTTTCACTTGAAAGGGTTTTTCTTGTTTTAAGCGGTTAGGATTTATTTCCTTATTTTAATCTTTTATTTTGATTAGTTTTTAAGTTTAAGATTAAGTTTAGGAAATTTTATCTTTTAAATAGTTCTATCTTTATTAGAAGTGTGTTTAGAAATTTGACTAGTTGATTTTATCTAGGACTTCTAATGTAATTAGAAATCTTAGTACTTATTTGTAGCCTATATAATGGCATTTAGGCTCTTAATAAAAATAAGTTTTTGTCAAATTGAAATTTATAAAGGTTTACGTAAGCTTGTGCTTGTGTATTCTTGGCCTAGTTTAGGTTTTAAGCTCGTGTTGCTTAGCGTTTCTTGACCGAGACTCAAGATTCCAAACCTTTCAACTGCGATTGAAGGTTATATCCATCAAAATCCATATCATTCTCCCTCATTCACATGGCTTATTTTTAAGTCAAAAGAAATACATAAATGATATTCTGGACAAAGCTAAAATGACAGATGCTAAATCGGTTCTGACTCCTATGATCACTCATCCCCCTCTTAGTATAACTGATGGTACACCTCTTCCAAACCCAACCGAATATAGAGCACTTGTGGGCAGCCTACAATACCTTTCCCTTACTAGACCGGATGTCTCCTTTGCTATCAATCGACTTTCTCAGTATCTGTACAAGCCCCCGGATGTTCATTGGGCTGCACTCAAAAGGTTACTTCGATATCTAAACGGTACTTCTCATCATGGGCTCATCTTGCACCGTAACTCTCCTACACAACTTCATGCATTTTGTGATGCTGATTGGGCAGGAGATAGGGACAATTACATATCTACAGCAGGCTACATTGTTCATTTGGGTCGAAATCCCTTGTCCTGGAGTTCAAAGAAGCAAAAGAGCTTAGCTACATCCTCGACCGATGTTGAATTTCGAGCAGTAGCTTCTGCAACTGCGGAGGTTTTGTGGCTTCAATCCTTACTACAGGAACTTAATGTACACATTCCCCTTGCTCCGAGTATCTATTGTGACAACCTAGGAGCTACCAATTACTCAGCTAATCCAGTGTTTCATTCCCGAATGAAACATCTTGCTGTAGCGTTTCACTTTGTTCGTGAACAAGTTCAACGCGGCACATTGCGAGTTCAACATATTTCTGGTCGTGACCAACTTGCGGATGCTCTAACGAAGCCACTAGCCAGGACACGTTTTCATGAGTTGTTCTCCAAGATTGGCCTTGCTCAAAGACCGTCCATCTTGCGGGGGTGTATCGAAGATAAAGATCCTCTATAACTAACTTGACTAATTCAACATAGATTAGTATTAATATATTGTTTCTATCTTTTGTAAATAGTTGGTTAGTCGTTTAAGTCTATCCTAAGCATAGTTAGTGTATATCCTTTATCCTGTTAATACTCTAGGCCTTAGCTTTTGTAACCAACTGTAAGCCTATTTAAAGGCTCTCCATATCTCAATGTAAATTATCAAAGCTTTCCACTCATTCATAATATCTTATATGCTAATGGTGGAGAATACCTTATTAAAATTGCCTTGGTACCCCAAAAGTCAAATTTGTAGTTGCAGCAGACACAGGAAGCGACCTTATTTGGGTCCAATGTCAACCTTGTAACACGACCAAAACCTGCTTTCCACAACAATCTCCACTCTTCGACCCAACCAAATCTTCGACCTATCATACAATCCCTTGCACTTCTCCGAATTGCACACCTCCAGATCTTACTACTAGTTGTATTCCGTTTAATACTACTAATAATAACAATAACAACAACAAGTCATCAACACTGTGTTTTTATCAGTCTCTTTACACTGATACAAGACAAAGTAGTGGCATCCTATCCACGGAAACCATCAGCTTACCATCCCCTGATACTACTTCTATTAGTCTTTCTTCCGGCATTTTCGGCTGTGGGACAAACCAACAAGGCCCATTTCACCTCCGGGAAGAGGGGTTCGCTGGTCTGGGGGCAGGCCCGTCTTCCTTGGTTTCTCAACTCGGCCCAAAAATCAACTACAAGTTCTCTTACTGCTTGGCTCCCTTGACTTCCGGGGTCTCAAGCAAGCTTACCTTTGGAGCCGATATAACCGGCCCTCAAGTAGTGTCTACTCCCTTCCAAGTAGGGTTCACTGGAACAGAACCTACATATTACAACCTCACTCTCAATGGCATTAGTGTTGGGGATAAAAATAACTCGGTCCAACTCAACTCGGGGTTGGACATAATCATCGACTCTGGTACCACTCTTACAATGCTTCCAACTAATACCTACATCAGTTTAAAGTATTCTTTGAAGAGTGCCATCGGACTCAACACGATACCGAGCCCATTGGAACATTATGACCTCTGTTATAATACAAGCTCATCATCAGGGCAAGAGTTTAGCCCTCCAGACGTAATATTTCAATTTCAAGGGGCAGATGTTGTGTTAAAGGCAATCAATACTTTTCGCGAAATTGAGGATGATGTGAATTGCTTGGCAATGATGGCTACGGATAGTACTCCAATATTTGGGAACATTGCTCAAGTTAATTTCGAAATTGGGTATGATCTAAAAGCTAAGCAAGTTTCTTTTGCTCCAACAGCCTGTACTAAGTACTAAATATATTTCATCATTTATTTTAAATGAGTATACATGTTTTTATAATTAGCTTGATCATGATTTTTATTCTTAATTTTGCACCAAATAAAATTTAGCTTTATTTGTAATAAGGGTAGAAGTCAATTAATTGTATACTTGAAAATTGTATACTAGAACCTGTATCTAGAAGCTCTGCTCAATAAAATTGTACCCCTCTTAAAAGTTTTAACTCTTAAATGCAAACTCTATGATACTCAAGTATTGTTATTTTTTAAGTAATAAGTTTTTTCACTCAATATATATTTTGTCTTACAAGTCTTTTTTTTTTTTTTTTTTTTTTTGAAAGATTGTCCTACAAGAATTTTTATTTTCCCCAATAATCTTAACTAGAGAAGTGCTCTTAATATAGCTACGACAATATATATGTTACTATATTTTTAATATCATGAGTAACATTACAACTCCCTTAATCCTTTTACAACATGGACTAATAAGTCACAACATGCATCAATACATTAAACTCTTGAGCTTTCTTATTTTATTCAAGTAATACTGATATAGATTTTTTTTTAAATGTTGTAGCCAATATGGCTAAGCAAATGTCTTAGATGGAAGAAATCCATGTTGAAGGGAAGCTTCCCATATCTTGTCAATGTCGAAAAGCTCATCACCACATTCATTCACATTCCATCCTTCTAAAGCATGTACAATTCCCGCCACACGCCAAGCACTAACCACCCTTCTTGGCAGCCAATTCTGCTTATGTACACATACACCCGAAAACAAGTAGTTCAGAGCTTCGATTGAGAAAATAATACTTGATTAGGATGATTATGAAATAATGTATTTAAGAAGTGGGAAAACAATTCGAATAACAAACCTCACAAGAATGCAAGTTTCCAAAAGATTTAGGAGCCACCAATGATGGTGTATTGAGATAGAAGCAGTCATCTCTTGTTTTCTTTCACTACAAGAAAACAGTTCAAGGAGGGCGATTTTATTTTGGCAAAGAGGGCAATTTGAAGTTTGCCTTCTTATAAAGCATCAAGCAGGGCATACGTAACTCGCCCTTTTTTAAATAGGGCGACCTTAAAAATCGCCATCCTTGATAAACAAAGAGGACGGATTGTAAACATTTGTCTTCTTTGGCTCCTTTCTCGCACAAATAACAAAGACGAGTACGGAGTACTTAGTAAAACACTGTGGAGTAAGGCAAACCCAGAAATATAAAATTGTAAAATCTTTCTCTCTCCTCACAATATGAGCATTCATACTTCGTATTCTCCATTTAAGCGGATTTTGAGCTTTCTTCTCCATTGAAGCGATTTTCGAGCTTTCTTCACCATTGAAGCAGCTTCTGAGCTTTCTCCTCCAATTGAAATAGCTCCTCCATCAAACCAATTTATCAGGTAGTATTTGTTAATTTATCGAAAATATCAATTTCAAAATCTAGGGTTTAACACTAGTTAATTTGTTCGAATTTTTAGAAATTGTTGCTAGGATTCAAAATTTGTTGCAGATCATGCGAAATTTATGGAGTTAAGCTTCTGATTGTCGTTATTGCAGCGAGTTCTGAGCTTTCTCCTCCATTGAAGCAGCCTCTGAGCTTTTTCCTCTGCTGAAGCAATTTCCTCTATTAAAGCACCTTCTTAGGTAATGTGTTAAATTATCAAATTGCAATTTCACAATCTAGAATTACTGCTAATTAATTGTCTCATTATATTTAATTTAGGGTTTGAAGCACAATTAGTTTGGTTCGCTGCTCAAATTCCTTAGTCAAGTCACTAAATTCTGATATTATTTGAATAATTTGTTGTTTTTTTTAATTAATTGTTTAATTTTTTCATTATACATGTCTATTATCTGATATTTGTTCAGCTGCATTATTTTTTATTTTTTTTTTTATAATTGTGATCTGCTTTTATACAACAAATTGGTTATGAATGACCAATTTTCTATCAGTTTGGTTGAGTTTAACAATTCAAATTTTAAGCAGCATATTTCTTGTTAATATTGGTCTTGAGATTTGAAAATTGATGTGTATAAATTGCAAATTCTGAACTGGCTAAAGTGTTATATCTTCAACTGCTCTAGAGTCATTTAGTAGCATACTGATGAGATAGCTGCCCTTGAGACTTGGGACAATGGCAAGCCTTATGAGTAAGCTGCTAAAGCCGAATTACCAATGTGTGTTCGTCTAATGAGATATTATGCAGGTGAGTATTGAAACAGGCTAAGGTGTTAGCATTGCCTCTTTTTTTTCTTTTCCTGAATGTCTAATTCTCCAATGTGTGTCTATCTAATGAGATGAAGTGTCTTTAGTTTGTGTGGAATTTCTCATTGAATTTCCCTATATTCATGTTTGTGTGGAAGGTTGCGACTACCTTAGCATGCAGGTATACAATTGTTTTGAAGAGTGCAGAACAAATACCATCAACTGCAATCTATGCCCCAAAGCTACTCCAAGAGGTACTTACACAGTGAAAAGTCCCAATATGCACCTCTATTCATCTATTCCAACTTGTTTTGCTTCAAAGATTACACAGTGAACAAGCTAAGTAACTACTGATTGAGGAATAATTCCACAGATTAGCATTAAAATTAATGATTATAATGCAGAAACATTTCATATCTTTAATAGGGTTAATTAGGTTCCTGATAGAATGATCTGATCATCATACTAATACATCTTTCCTTGGCAAGCTTGATTATGTGTTGCACACTTTTCCGGGAGTCAATAATTTTTTCATTGTTGAAAACCTCCTATGAGCTGAGCTTGAGTTTTGTTGGACAGATTACTTTGTGGGATAACTTTGAATAGATAACTTTGTAGACATCTATTCTGCAATACTTGTTGGGCAAGGTCAGTTCTGAATTTCTGATGCTTTTGTATGTATTAATAACCTATAACATCTTTTTTTTTTTTTCTCTCACTATTTACCCTCTTCTGTTAAACTTTCAATTCTTTGATTCCTTCAGAAAATGGAGTAACAACATTACAGGAATAATTGAATTGAAGAGTAAAACTGAATTCTGATGATTAATTGCAACTCTATTGTGGAAGACAAGTGAAGACAAGTCCAAGGACACTCGAACCATAAATTTCAGCTTCACTAGCAATGGAGTGAAAATTATATTGCAGTTGTGCATTATGTTAGCTTAATTATGTTTGTTGTACAAGTAGCATGTTTATGAAAATAGTTTTTTTTTTTTTTTTTTTTTTTTTTTTTTTTTGGTTTTTGTTTTTTATTGTAAAGACATTCTCTTGTAATATACTTTTTGCTAATAAATAATGTTGATTACATAATTATATAAATTATTGTATTACTTTATATATGCCCTGTATTAGAGAACTAATTTTTTTTAAAAAAAAATTAAAAAAAAAAACAACAAACAGGGCGATTTTTTGATTTGCCCTTCTTGATAATGGACAAAGAGGACGACTAAGGTGCCCTGTTTGAGTTGATTTCATAGGGCGAAAAAACTAGTTGCCCTGCTTGAATCAGTCAAAGAGGGCAAAAAATTTCGCCCTCTCTGATCTCATTCAAAGAGGGCGAAATTTTTTGCCCTCTTTGATCTCATACAAAGAGGGCGAAACATCTAAATTGTCCTCCGAAGCTAATACAACGATGCTAAGAGGGCAACTTTAGGGCGATTTAAAAGTCGCCCTCTTTGCCTAAGAAGGCGAAATTTGGCTCTAAGAGGGCGATTAAAGTTGCCCTCTTTGATCTTATTTCTTGTAGTGTTTGGAGGGAATTGAGAGAAAGGAACAAATAGAGTTCCCTTCGATGCCATTGACTGCTCGTCTTTAGTAAAATCATCTCCGACTAACCATACCTGCATCGAAGAGAAAAAAAAATCATCTCCGAGGCTACTAGAATACAATAATTGTTATGATGGTTACAATAATTTAGTAGTCACTGTACCGTACATTTTATACTACCTTTGATTTTTTTTTAGTTGCAACTTTAGGGTATTATTTGTGAGATATAAAATATTTCAAAGTTGCAACTAAAAAAAATCTGAATTGAATATCTATTAGTTCATATGCAGCCATTGTTTATAAGTTCATATGCAGCCATTGTTCATATGCTACCTTAGTTTCTGATTTTAAACTTAGAAAATTAAGAGAGCTAAAGCATGCATGCATACATACCTTTTGGTTAAAGCCATTTTTAATAAAAACAAGATTGGAGCCATCTTCTGTTGTCAAAGACTTTTTAAGCTTCTCATATTCAACTTTTCTTATGGTAGTAACCTAAATAAGATGCAAAAGCATATAGGTTAATTTCATTATTGATGGATATTATTGGAGTTTTACCACAATACTACTACATGGCCATAAGTGGCACAAAGATACTACCTGGATGCCCTTGTGACATAGCGCCGAAACAATTGAATAAGCAACCTTCGAGGGCCTACCCCTAAACATAACCTGGGAAGTTCCCACTGGAATGCTATTAAGCACCACCGCGACTACTAAGCTACTACCATCTACCACTTTCACTTTGAGATTAGGGTGTCTTTCCAAGTACATTTCACCGTTTCTATTGAAATCTTCCCCCTGAAAAATACTTAGTGATAAGAAGATAAAAGTAAGCTATATCTTCATTGTTTAACATAACATAAGATAAAAGACTCATAACTTGCCTGATTTAAAAGTCCTAAGCTCACTACTTTGATTCCTTTCTCCTCTGCCTCTAGTATGGCTTCTTCAATCGACTTGTTTATAGCCTCTCGCTTCGTTTGTAAGAGATACTACACCAAAGTTTGCAAAAAATATGTAAGTATAAAGTATTCCATTTTTATATAGAAATGTAAAATGGCTTTGTGAAATTTAAGTTACTCACTTCATTCTTAAAGCGTGGTACAACCCATAACTGTGCCTTAAGCTTCTTAAATGTGTTTCTCTCGACGATGAATGTCCTACCATATGCCCAAGTTATGAGCGCGGTCCAACAAGTGAGAGGCCAAATGAGCCACATGTACCATTTGGAGTTAAAGGGCTTCGAGGCAAGGGAAGCAAACCCGAGCCGGAGATGATAGACAGACTGTAGCGTAGTCAGATGTGTAAGGTGAGCCACATCCGGAACATCTTCCGGCTTCTTCAGAGAAGTTTCATAAACTATATCTGTTGATTCATCCATTGTTCCATAGATATAATCATAAAATGGCATGAAAAGAGAATAATTTGTCCTGAAACGAGTGTGATGCAAAGAGTGATACCTGTCAAAGCAGAAAAAAAAAAATATAAAGTGTGTAAGCAGGATAACAAACTGCTAAGACCTGTTACGTTTACCTTACAAAAATAGTATTCAATAAAAATAATTTCAGTTCAATAAAAATAATATTAATTTAGTAAAAATAATTTCAATTCAGTAAATATAATATAGTAAAAATAATTTCACTTTAGCAAATATAAAGTGAAATGACAAGGCCTAAAAGTAGAAATTATTTATATATATAACATGCTTTTACTCTAGGATTTGTTCTATTTGACTTATTTACCTGAACTTATTTGATTTGCACTTATTTTGTTTGAAATAAGTTGAACAAAATAGAGTCTTAGAGCCGATTCACATTTACTTAATTTCAGTTCAGTTCAGTTCAGCTCCAATCAGTTCAGTTCAACTTCTAATTTCCCTCTCTCATAAAATATTCAGTTCAGTTCACTTCAGCTCCAATCAGTTCAATTCAGTTTAGTTCAGTTTAGCTCCAATTAGTTCAATTCAGTTCAGTTCGGTAAATGTAAACATGCTCTTATTACTACTTTTGTCCATTTTGAAATAGAGAATTGTATTGTTCATGTAAGTTACTTACGATGGAGTGTACATGAGATATTTGAGTGGAGGAATCATATCAAACACCCATTTCGGAATGACTTCAAAGTTGCAATGACCCATGCTGTTCATCAAGTCGATGTAAGTGATATACAAAGCCACGGTAGCTATAGAGATAGTTCGCATGAATGTGGTTACCACCAATGGTAATATAAAAATAACATAATATGCTACGAGTTCAGCAAATGGATGAATCACCGCTGCAACAACATATAGTCCCACATTAAGGGCGTGTTTGGCCAAATATAGCTGTGAAGGTAGCTGAAACTGGGGAAGTAACTGTTAGCTGTGTAGGTAACTACTAGCTGTCAACAAGCTGTTAGTTGTGAAGATAAATAATTTAGATATGAGTATTCGGTAAAGTAGCGGTTGACTAGCTGTTACATATAAAAATCAATATTTTATTTTTAAAACTATAGATTAAATTTTCAACAGCTACTTCAAAAGCTACCTCTAATTTTTAAAGTTAATTTATCTAACTTTTCATAAAAGCTACTTCCACCACTAAAAGCTACCCTAACTACTACTTTGCCAAACATTCACATTTTTTGTTAAGTAGTGGTTTGACTTGGTCAACCCACTAAAAGTTACCTAAAAGCTACTCAAAAGCTTGCGCCGAACACGCCCTAAATATAAAAGATGGAGGTCGATAAGATCTAGTTTGTTACTCCACCTATTTCCAACTTATTACGACAATTTTAAGAACTACATATACATTATCATACATGTTCCAAGATGTTTGATCAGTGGCGGAGCTGTGAAGGGGCTTGGGTGGCATCGGCCCCGCCATTATTTTATTTTTTTAAATTTTATTAAGTAAAATATGTAAATTTATAGGTTAAATGTAATTTTAATGCAATAAATAACATCAAATTAGCTTTGCTGTAATGGTATTGCATTGAGTTTGAATTAAAAGTCTTGGGTTCAAGTCTTTATACAAGCATTTTATTTTTATTTATGTAACGACTTACCAGTATGTGGTTGAGACACAATTGAAGAATGGTGATGAGAGTGGTAGCGAGAGTAAAGGAAGTGATGGTGAAGAGCGCGATGTAACCAATAGTAGAGGAACTCAATAGGACCAATGTGGAGTATGAAAACTTGAAGAAGACCATCCATTCTCCATAAAGGCATGTTCTTTACAGACTCGAGCCCCCAATATGCAATGTAGAATACGACACCATTAAGCAGAATTTGGTCATCCCTGATTACATAATAAGTTATTTAACACATACATAGAGGTTTTAGAAAATCAGCAAATTTAAGTCATTTAAAGTTAGTATTTTACCAATTGCAGCCATTTAGAAAAGAAAATGCAAATTGCAGCCCAAAAATTCTTATATATTGTAAATTATAACCTGTTTCAATTTTTTCATCGGTTTATGTGCCGAAAAATATTCGGTTAAAGTTTTAGAGGCCAATTTAGTGCTTAAAGATCCGAATTGAGCTCGGAAATAGCAAAAAAAAATTGGATCAAATGGCCCCTAAAATCTTAATCGGATATTTTTCGACACGTAAACCAATGAAAAAGTTAAATCGGGCTCTAATTTACAATTTATAAGAACTTTTAGGTTGCAATTTGCAAAATACTAACTTTAAATGGCTGTAATTTGCAAATTTTCCAAAGGCATTAATACTTGTACAGAGAAAAAAAAAATTAAAAAAATGTAACCATTTGCTTTCCCTGTCAACTTGCTCAAAGTCGATACTCCTATCGACAATAAGGTTGTTGCCTTTTGCTGTTCGATATCGAGACAGACTTATCCAAAGCTGTTGGTGAAGCATCCTCCATAGCATAAGAAAGAACACAAAGAGGTAAAACGGTTTTCCCTCCTCTGATCTCACTAAGTACAAGTATATGCTGTGAATTATCCCTGGTGCCACTAAAACGTACTGCAACAATTTAATAATTCAACTAGTCAGTCATCAGAGTCCTTTCCCTAAATAATGTTGGAAAAACACGCAATTTCCAACATACAGTCGATCTTTTTTTAATTTCTACCGTGCCGTCCACATCAGCTAAGGAAAACAAACCGGTTTTTTATTTCTTGGTCTAGCAACAAACCGCTACTTCAAGTAGCGGTGCTAGGAGAATAAACCGCTACTTGAAGTAGCGGTTTTAATTTCATACACCGCTACTTGAAGTGGCGGTTTTCCTCAAAACATCGCTACTTTTTTTTTTTTTTTGAAACATCGCTACTTGAAGTAGCGGTTATAATTTTGTTGAATTATTTTACAAGGGAAAAGGGGAAAGTGATTTTGTAAAAAAAAAAAAAAAATCTTAGTAAATACAAACCGCTACTTGAAGTAGCGGTTTCTAATAACTAAACCGCTATTTGAAGTAGTGGTTTGTAGTAGCACACCGCTACTTGAAGTAGCGGTTTTCTAATGAACCCGATTTTAAAAAAATTCCCACTGAACCGGTGACGTGGACGGTACGATGGGAATTAAATAAAGATTATCTGTAATTTGAGAATTAGATAATTTCCCAACATTATTTAGGGAAAGGGCTCCAGTCATCAATAGAGGTTATTTTACAATTATTCAATATACATGAAAAAATATTACTCCCTCTGTTTCAATTTGTTAGTCCCATATACTATTTTGGCCGTTTCAATTAAATATACCCATATTGAATGTATTCCACTTTTAACTTAGTTTTTATTTCCTATTTTATTCATATTAAATTCTGATTGGTTAGATTAATTGATTGTGAATTAATGACATGACTCTAAGTAAAGAAATTACTCCCTTGATTAATGCAAATATGACTAAAACTTCCTAAAAAAAATCAAAAAAATTAAATAAGATAAAACTATTTATGAATTGTTTTTTAATTTAATGTTAGATTCCAAATATTATCCTTTTCTTATTTTATGTGATTGATTCCATATGGGACTATCATATTGAAACGGAGAGAGTAGCACAAAACTTAAATTCATATTTCCACTAAAATTCTCATACGCCCTTTTTCTGGTATACAAGGAGAAGGCATTATATCATTAATAATAATTCACTATGTATAATTCCGCCAATTGTAACATGTTTCAATTCCTAGTGCATGCAGATTTTTCCACCAAAAACACATCTTATTAGTTTTCATTTTATCTTTTTCATTAAGAAAAATTGTTAAGAACCACCTTATAAAACAGGGGTTTTTTTGTTTTTTTGTCAGAAACCTCCTTATAATTTTTTTTTTTGTTATCCGGAAACAACCCATCACCAGCTCAAAACACCACTTGTAACCACCTGAAAATCATTCGCCTAAACCAAAACCACCCCTCACCGGCCAAAAACACCATAACCACTTGAAAACGAACCACCCTTCTCACCCTTAGGCAAGTTGGGATGGAGGGTGGTTATGGCGAGAGCTGATACACATACAACCATTGTATGTTGTCTCTACATACAACACCACTAGAAATTTGACACATCAACAGAAAATGGGAGAAAATAAATGTGATAAATTAGAGTTGTATATAGAGACCACATACAACAATTATATGTATAACATTTACCTGGTTATGACACCTAATTCATGGAGGTGGCGGTTCAACTCCAGCATAGTAGGTCAATGACCATACACCCAATAATTTCGGTGGGTCTTAACTAAAAAAGATATGTGGTGGTTTTTAATGACAAACATGTGTTTTTTAAGGTTGTTCCTAATAAATTTTTTTTTTATTAAAAAATTTATTTTTAGAAAATGACCACATTGATTGATATTATAATAGCAATAAAAGATGCGTATTTGTTCTCTTCAACTTATTTCAGATATTTCCTCTTGTTTTTAAGTAACACATGTTGACTTTTTGCACTATTTATATTTCATAATCCACTTTTTTTTTTTGAAAAGGCAAGGCTCAACGAGCCTAATTAGAATTAAATAGGAAAATCGATCTCCGCCAAGGCAATCAGGCCTTGGGAAACAGCATCAACAAAGGTTTGTTCAAAACCATTACAAGGAATATTTCATAATCCACTTTAACCAATGTTAATAATTAATTCATTAGAAAAAATAAAGTTATATGGCTACTTGTTGGAAAAGTTTCAATAAATAATTTTCAAATATCAACCATTTATACTCAAATTTATAGTTTCCATAATTTATACTAATTGGTATGATTAAAAATATAATTGCTTATTTTTTCAAAAAACAAAAAAAAAAAAAAAAACAAAAAAAATAATTGCTTATAGAGTTATGGCTCTACACTTAGCTTCTACATTGGCATATGTATCCTGTCAAAATGGGACACTTTAATAAAAACAGTGGGAATTCTTATTTTACATATTTTTTAGATTAGATATAACTAATCAGATCAGACAAGATCAGAATTATTCAGATCAAATGAGAACAAATCATATGTTACATTCCATAAAACTATTATTATTATGTATACCGGCACGTATACTACATTTCATAAAACTATAATTATAGTTATAACTATAAATCTATAATTATAATGAAAATAATACTACGTAAATAATGCTTCCTCTGTTCTTTTTTACTTGACCTGTTTCTTTTATCACGCTTGTCAATGCAAAACTTAAGCGATCAATAACTTTAGTTCTCCATAAGTAAAAATTATAAAAGTTGTATATTATGATAATACTTATTGAGAAAAATTCAAAAAGATACCACGTGGATATATTTTTTCCTTATATATCATTCACAAAACACGGTCAAAGGAGTGATAATGAATAGTGTAAAAGTTAAAGCGGGTCAAGTAAAAAAGAACGGAGGAAATAGTACTAGTAGTAAATGAAGAGTATAATATACTCCGTATCAAAAAATTAATAAATATACTACCTCCGCTTCGGATTACTCGCAACAGTTTCCTAAAACGGCCGCTTCACATTACTCGCAACAACTTATTTTCTTTCCTTTTTTGATAAGATTTTTTGTATAATTTTATAAAATTACCCTTACATTTGTTTTAAACACCCTAATTAAAAAAACTGATTTTATCTTATTAACTTATAATCTAACATTAATTAACTTAACTATTTCCACTAAAATCAATCCTCTTCCATCTAAATTCATCTATCATCCCAATTCCCAGCCACTTTCTTCCTTCAATCACCTTCATCGTCCTTCATCTTCTTCCTCATCCCCATTATTTTTCACTCTCTTCCTTCATCTTCTTCCTCATTCCCATTATTTTTCTCTCTCCTCCTCCAACTCAATTTTCAAGGTTTTAGAGGGTTTCGTGGGTTCGTTGGGTTAGTGCGTGGGTGCGATGGCTTGGTGCTTGATAAGTCATATTTATATAGGATTTATAGGCACGTTTATGCTAAGTTCATAGTTGCTTTTTAGGTCTTTTAGTCACTTTTTAGGTCGTAAATACATAAGTTGTTTGTTTTGTACTCTATTACGCTCCGTTTGTGTTTTTCTTAATGTTTCAGGTGATTTGATAGACATTTGGACGCTTTCGTAGTGTTTGGAGTTGATTCGGATGATATTTGGATGGAAGCCGATGAATTGAGTTTATTAATTGGAGATCACATGTTTGTGGATGTTGATTTTGAGATTTATATGCATGAGGAATAAATGTAGCATTCACAAGGGTCGCTATGCATCTTTCGGAAATGAATTTGAGTTAGAAACGAAGTTAAACGATGTTTTATAAAGTGGCAAAACTAACATTTGTCCACTCTTTTGATCATAACTTGAGTTCTACAAATCGGATTGATGCGATTCGAATTGCGTTGGAAACTAGACTTAAAGAGCTTTCCAATGATAGGTCACACACCCCAAGAAGCCTTCTAGAACAGAAGTTATAGGCGTTTGAATCCAAGTGATGCTGTGAGCCACCCGCGGGATAATTGCTGCGCCCCTGTCCCGCGACCACTCGACACCAGCAGGTGCTGCTGCCAGGCCGCGGCCACCAGCCTGCGCCCGCAAGTCTGGTCGAGCAGCCTTGAAGCCTCGAGTAGCTTTTTCATTCACATCGTCACAAGTCTTCAGGCCACGTCATCTTCTATCGTCCACTAATAATTCAACTTATGTAATTTATATTTTCTTACTTCTTTTCTTTAATTATTTTTAGATTAGTTTTAGGATAATATAAATACTCAAGGGATAATTATTTTCCCTTATGCCTTTTTATGCCTTTTATATCTTTTTTTTTTTTTTTACGTTCCTTTTAGTTTTCTCTTTTGAACCCTAGTTTCTCATGGCATCTCCATGGATTCTTCCATGGATGATTCTTGGGTTTACTATTTTAATTCATTGAGGTATTTTATTTATATCTCTTATTTTTAATTATGTGTTATTTCTTAGATCTAGTTTTTATTATTTCTTTCATGTTTGAGTAGTTTTATTTCTAGGGTTTGGGAATCCATGTTTATATAATGAATCTTGATTGATATTATTAATATTTTGATTATTGATTTATCTAATTGATAGTGTTTTATTGTTAATCTTGCAACCTGATCAATTGTATGATTAATTCATGTTAATAAGAGTTTGAATCGAAAGATCTTACTTTTAGAGGCTTACTTACAATTAGCAATTCTGATTATGTTAGCGACCGAACTACATATGTTGAATTGAGAGCGTTAAGACCCGACCGTAGGCTTAGCAATTGCTCTAGACAATTGATTGATTGAATTGTTATTGATTTTTGATAGATTTAGAACTATAAACATGGTGAACCATAACCTTAGGTCTTTTTATTAATTGTTTTATTTCTTTTTTTTTTTTAATTTAGACTACTTTTCTATCTGAATTTCGTGACATAGGTTAGTTTCTCCAATTTCTTAGAGGTTAGATTAATACCATCTCCCTGTGGATTCGACCCTACTTACCCTACTACATTGTTAGTTGGTTTTGTTAGGAATTTATTTTTGACAGGTGTACGACAACTTATCAAATTTTGAATATATATTGGTGAGACTAATCTGTATATATATATTTTTTTTTTCTTATTTTTATTGTGTATATACTTACTTTTTGTTTTACTCATATTGTGTTTTCATGGAGTGGTATGATTATAATTCGTATGGGATGAATGATCTTAATTATCAAGGGCAATATGATTATAATTCTGGGTATTATAATGCTAATGTTTCTATGTTTGATGCATCATTTGATTATCAAAATTCACAAAATATATGCATGAATTCCTGTGAAAATTCTTATTACCCTAGTGAGTCTTATATGCATGATTTTAATTCCTCTTACCAATCCCAAGTGGATAATTATACTCAACCCAATTCATCGGAGTGTAGGGAACTTTTCAATATGATGAATGAGTTTATTGTTAATCAGCATGAAGAACTTAATGAATTGATGCATGATTGTCAACGTATTTCAAAATCTATTGAATTACTTGTTGTGCAACAATATACTAACCAACAGGTGATACATGATGATAATGATATTGGTTTTGAGGATTGTATTTCAGTGAAGGAAAGCACTAATTTGACTCATGATATTTACTCCTCGTCAAATGAAAGTATAATAGAGGAGAATAATTTCCCATGTATTTATGATTCTGATGGTGAAAGTTTTTGGAATGATGATAAAGAGGTAGTGGAGAAGGAAGAACAACCAATTATCGTGAAGTCATTGGTTGAGAAACCAATGGTTTTGGATCTTTTGGTAGTCGAAAATTTTGTTGACAAGCTTATTCATGAGGGTGAAGTTGAAGGTAAAAACATTTATTTATGTTAAGCCTAACCCATCTCCCCTTCATATCCCGTTTTCCCATAGGCTTGATCTAGTTCCTTCATTCACTATGTCAAATCCTCCATACTTTCTCAAAATCTCTCCATTTCATGATACACTTGGTCATGTGGACCTTGATGATTATTCAAAAAGGTCTACATTGCCTAAGGGGCAAGCAGGGGTAAGGTGTATACATTCTTTTTCTTTTTATTTTAACTTTTCTTTTTTCGATTATTTTTCTCTTATTTTTTCTAACCCCTTGTATTTCAAGATTTGTGTGCTTGCTTTCAAGCCATATGTGGTGCTCAATGATATGTTTGCAGGGGCATATGATAAGTTACTCAAGGCATTGGATTCTTCCGATTGACGAATTGAGTAGGGTCGTGCGGGACCTTAAAAACCAGCGCTAATTGGGAGGCAACCCAATTTTCTTTTTGTTTTTTTTTTTCTACTTCCTTTTTTATTTCATTTTTTTGTTATTTAAATAATATTGCTAATGTGTGTGTTCAAGTGATGAACTTTGTTTCTAGGTACAAACATAGCTAAGTTCCTTGGCTATGTCGGCTACCGAATTTCAACAACCGATTGTGGTGGAGGTGTCTATACCTTTTGACGCTCCCTTCGCTTACCCGCCCCTTTGTGAGTTGTGTCTCTCCCTTATTTATGCTTTAGTTCCTCTTTGTTCACATTGAGGACAATGTGATGTTTAGCTTGGGGGAGGATGATTATAATAATCACTTTGTGCACGTTAGTTGTGTTTAGTTTATTTTTTTATTGCTTTGTAGGTGTTGTATGGTTTGTACCATTCACTAGGAGTGGGAGTTTACATACAACGAAAAACAATGTATTGCTTTCTTAGTTTTTTTTTTAGGTTGTTTTAATAGTGCATATTTGTGTCCATTTTTCATATTTTTGACTTCGAACCATGTGCGGATTTGGTTTGACTCTCTTGAGCTTCTTTTGATCTTAGTTATAATTCTAAAATTCAGTCGGTATGTGCTATACATTGCTAACTACTTGACATTGGGTGAATCAATTGAATGGTTTGTGGAAAGATTGGTTGTCCCATATCAAGTATAGCTAGCCAATTCTCTTGTTAGGTCACCTTACTCTGTGTTTGTGTGATTGATACAATTTGTTATTTCAATGACTTTGGCTTGAGATTTATTAGTAATTTGATTATGATTCACGCATGCCGCACATGATAAAGGTCATGTTCTTTAGGTAACCTTCAAATGATATTTAGATACATTTGTTCCCTTTGCTCACCCATGTTGTTGCATTGTCCATTTATTGATATATAGCTACATTACAAGCCACTTTAGCCCCATTGGTTACTATTCCCAAGTCTAGCTAGCTTGGGGAGCTTATTGATGTGGTGTTGTTGTTTGAGTGTCAAGCTTTAATTTATGCAAAATATGGTGGAATATATATTGGAAAAAAAAAATTGTTTCTATAGTTGAGAAGTGTTATTTAAAAAATAAAAATAAAAAAAAAAATAAAAAAATAAAAAAAGCTTTTTTATATGTAGTTCATTGAAAAAGCCAAAGAATTGAAAAAAAATAAAGGCAAAGAGAAAAGGAAAAAGAAAGAAAAAAATTATTCATGACGATGTATAGTTGATTTCAATCTTGGTTTTTTATTATGTTTGGAGAAAGTTGGTGATGTCAATTGGAGTTAGATCATTATTTGATCGCGTTTATGTTTTTTCTCCCCAAGTTGGCTCTTTACTCACATTTTCATAAATATTATCCCACCCCTTTACCTTAGCCCCATTACAAGCTTATAAAGTCCTTTTGACCGGCATGTGTGTTTTGTGATTGAGTGAACGTTATCTCTTGCTATCATTAAGTTACCCTTTGCATCAAATATTTATATTCTACAAGGTGTGCGGCGAAGACTAGCTTGATTGGGAAATCGTTTGTGGCCAAGTTTGGTTTCAATTGTGGATCGTGATGTTGAGTGGTTCTATTTGTATCCGAGCTAAATTTTGGTCTTAATAACTTTGGTTTGATTGTTTGCTCGAGAGTCGAGTCGGTCTTATTCTGGTTCTCTGGAAGTCCTATTTGTCTTGTTTCTCCGTCTTGAGTTTAGTGTTGCTTGGGGACAAGCAACGGTTTAGCTTGGGGGAATTTGATAAGTCATATTTATATAGGATTTATAGGCACGTTTATGCTAAGTTTATAGTTGCTTTTTAGGTCTTTTAGTCGCTTTTTAGGTCGTAAATACATAATTTGTTTGTTTTGTACTCTATTACGCTCCGTTTGTGTTTTTCTTAATGTTTCAGGTGATTTGATAGACATTTGGACGCTTTCGTAGTGTTTGGAGTTGATTCGGATGATATTTGGATGGAAGCCGATGAATTGAGTTTATTAATTAGAGATCACATGTTTGTGGATGTTGATTTTGAGATTTATATGCATGAGGAATGAATATAGCATTCACAAGGGTCGCTATGCATCTTTCGGAAATGAATTTGAGTTAGAAACGGAGTTAAACGATGTTTTATAAAGTGGCAAAACTAACCTTTGTCCACTCTTTTGATCATAACTTGAGTTCTACAAATTGGATTGATGCGATTTGAATTGAGTTGAAAACTAGACTTAAAGAGCTTTCCAATGATAGGTCACACGCCCCAAGAAGCTTCCTAGAACAGAAGTTATAGGCGTTTGAATCCAAGTGATGCTGTCAGCCACCCGCAGGATAATTGCTGCGCCCCTGTCCCGCGACCACTCGACACCAGCAGGTGCTGCTGCCAGGCCGCGGCCACCAGCCTGCGCCCGCAGGTCTGGTCGAGCAGCCTTGAAGCCTCGAGTAGCTTTTTCATTCACATCGTCACAAGTCTTCGGGCCACGTCATCTTCTATCGTCCACTAATAATTCAACTTATGTAATTTATATTTTCTTACTTCTTTTCTTTAATTATTTTTAGATTAGTTTTAGGATAATATAAATACTCAAGGGATAATTATTTTCCCTTATGCCTTTTTATGCCTTTTATATCTTTTATTTTTTTTTTTTACGTTCTTTTTAGTTTTCTCTTTTGAACCCTAGTTTCTCATGGCATCTCCATGGATTCTTCCATGGATGATTCTTGGGTTTACTATTTTAATTCATTGAGGTATTTTATTTATATCTCTTATTTTTAATTATGTGTTATTTCTTAGATCTAGTTTTTATTATTTCTTTCATGTTTGAGTAGTTTTATTTCTAGGGTTTGGGAATCCATGTTTATATAATGAATCTTGATTGATATTATTAATATTTTGATTATTGATTTCTCTAATTGATAGTGTTTTATTGTTAATCTTGCAACCTGATCAATTGTATGATTAATTCATGTTAATAAGAGTTTGAATCGAAAGATCTTACTTTTAGAGGCTTACCTACAATTAGCAATTCTGATTATGTTAGCGACCGAACTACATATGTTGAATTGAGAGCGTTAAGACCCGACCGTAGGCTTAGCAATTGCTCTAGACAATTGATTGATTGAATTGTTATTGATTTTTGATAGATTTAGAACTATAAACATGGTGAACCATAACCTTAGGTCTTTTTATTAATTGTTTTATTTCTTTTTTTTTTTAATTTAGACTACTTTTCTATCTGAATTTCGTGACATAGGTTAGTTTCTCCAATTTCTTAGAGGTTAGATTAATACCATCTCCCTGTGGATTCGACCCTACTACATTGTTAGTTGGTTTTGTTAGGAATTTATTTTTGACAGGTGTACGACAACTTATCAGTGCTTTCGCGAGATCGGTGGTTTCGTTGGCTGCTTGTGGTGGTCGTGAGTGGTTTCAATGGGTTGGTGGGTTCAAGGGTTCGTGGTTTTGTGGGTTCAAGGGTTCGTTGTTTTGTAGGTTGGTGGTGGTCGTGAATGGTTTCTCTGGGTTGGTGTTGGTGGTGGTGGTGGTGGGTTCAAGGGTTTTTGTGATTTGTGGGTTTTAATTTCCAGATTTGTGGGTTTTCGTGGGATTGGTGGTGATGTTGGTGGTCGTGGTTTTCGTGGATTGGTGGTGGTGGTCGTGGTTGTGGTTTTCGTGGGTTCGCTGGGTTGGTGGTGGTGGTACGGTGTTAGTGGTTTCGGTGGTGGTGGCTGGTGTTAGTGGTTTCGGTAGTAGTAGTCGTGGTCGTGGGTTAGCTGGGTTGGTGGTGGTGGTGTTAGTGGTGTCGGTGGTGGTGGTGGTCGTGAGTGGTTTCGGTGCTGTTGGTGACTTGCTGGTGGTGGGGGTGGTGGCAGAGTTGTTGGTGGTGGTGGGTTAATTATTTTAATTATAGTTAAATTTGTTTTTTTTTTTTTTTTGGGTTGGATTAATAGTTAAGTGAATGCCCTTATTTTCAATAACTACACTTAAGATCTTTTGCCTCGGCCTCCGCAAAGTTGTCCTTTGTTGCGAGTAACCCGAAGCGGAGGTAGTATAGTCTATATTATATATTAAAAAATTTCTTAAAATTGTCTATGTCACATGCATACAACAACCTTAAGCAGTATTGACAGTATCACGCTACATCAGTACTCGACAACCTTAAGCATGCATTGACGGTATCACGTTACATCATCACTCCGCAACCTTAAGCATGCATCACGCCACATCATTATTATTCATGAGATCATAAGCTAGATATGCATAAAAAGAGATTAAAACATCAAACCTTATTGAATGAAAACCACATGTATTAGACTCTTCGATAGAAATAAATCATGTAGATTTTTACTCGTACTACGTATAAATATCTACATACAAGTCTTCGAATGTAGAATTTAAAATAATAATAATAATAATAATAATAATAATAATAATAATAATAATAATAATAATAAGTTATTGTTGTCATTGAATTCTAATGTACTCAATAAAATAAATTAACTAGTCTTTTAATGTGTCTCAAGTAAAAAAGAAATTATTCAAAGTATCACTCGGAGCAAAAGCTTGGCTCTCATGTGAAGGGGCGTTATTGAGTATGTAAAACATATTCCTGGATCTCAACCATCAGCTTAAGGTTTTGGTTGAGTTGGTCCTTTGACATGGTATCAAGAACCAGCATGACACAAAGGTCACTGATTTGAATCTCATCTACCCCGGCCCTTCTTTTGCTAGGTGGAATATTAAACGTTTTTGGTTGAGTTGGTCCTACTAGCTAGAAAATTTTAGATCATATAAGAAATATTCAAATCTATTCAGATCAAAACATCTTATTTCAGACAAAGAGAACAAGTACAAACAATACTTCATAACATCATTTTTTTTTAGGAAAACTTCATAACATCATTATTTGCAAAAAAAAAATAGTGCAATTTTCTCCTGACTATAGCCATGCACCATCGTAATTTTATATTCCACATAGCCACATTACATAATGGGGCGTAACCAGAAATTTTACATTAAGGGGGCCAAGATCAAATATACAAAGCATTTATTTTTTTCATCTAGAAATAATTTTTAATTTCTCATTGCACAACTTATTAAATTTTGAGTACTAAACTATAATTAAGCTTATGAAAAATATCCTAAAATATTTTACAGCTACATTTTAAAAAAAAATACTAATTTTGTAGTACATGTATGCTATGGAGATCCAAATATGAAGTAAGCCCACTAGAATATAAAGCCTAATAAAGTAAAAAAAAAAAATAATAAAAAAAAAAATTAAAAAAATGGTACATACTAGGTGTCGAACTCTGGTCTCAGGAAGAAACACCCTTCGATTTGCTCAAGGTAAACCAACTTAGCTACAATATATAAATCAAACATTCATGCATAATTAATTTTTATCTAAATCATAGGGGGGCCATGGCCTACCCCAGCCCCCCTTATTCCGCCCCTACGTAATCCCCAACAAAATTTAAACTAACTTAGTTTAGAACTTTAGATATTCCATAAAAATCTACAAACGATATTTTTATTTCTATAATCAATAAATTTTCATAATTTTCTAATAAAAGTGTTGCTTATCCTCGTGTGTATTCCATTTTAATTTTTACACAATCTCAAGAATGTGAGATACAATCATTACCATTTAACCAAGTATTATTTGGTTTTTTGAGTCCATAAGCTCATGCAAAAAAATATTCTACTCCCTTCGTCTCTAAAATTTTGACCCTTAATTTTAGTCCCAAAATGATCGACCTATTCGCATTAAAATACCCACCAATTTACAATAATATTTGTGTAAAATTAGCTTTACCATATAAAATTTTAATTTTCCATGTATTTTTAATATTTTATTACTCAACTTTTTTACAAACCCCATGTAAATTTATCTTTTCAATATGTTTTTATTTCTTTTTATTTAAGTTTCTTAATAACCGCAAATCAAGCCAAAAGGGTCGAAGTTTTGGGGACGGAGGGAGTATAAAGTACTAGAGTTGCACAATATATAATTAATATTTCTTTTATTCTTTAATCCTTACAACACACATTATTTCACGGTATATAAGAAAAGTGGGGTTCACATGATTATACTCTTTAAAATGTGGAAAGGGGTTGTTAGAAGTATAATTTAGTGGGTCATGTGCTTTAAAATAGAAATAGTATAACTTTTTTCTAAAATAACTTTACAATTATATCGTGTTGCAAGCATTGTGACATTTCCATGGAAGTGTTGCAAGCATTAAAAAAACGAAGGAAATATAGATTATGCATTTGACAAAGGTATAGATCGAGAAACAAATAAATTGTGAATGACAAAGGTGTAAGAGAGGTTGAATACCTTGAAGTTACCAAGAGGTTCCCATGGCCAGTTAGAAAAGATACCGGGAGTAGACGCCATATTTTTCTTTCTCACAAGACTATCTTTTAATTATTGCTTATAACTTAACTTGAAACAAAAGCCTATATATATAGGGAGAAAAGGCCAGGGACGAAATTGCTAATTGTAAAGAATAGAGAGGACCAAATACTAAATTTTAGTTAATGAGGCCTCAAAGAGACTTGCCAATTCAATCAAGCTCTTCATGGTTAGTATCCGATGTCAAATGATCCTTAATATTGTCAGTTGGATACTCCTCGTCTATTTAAGGTCAAATGATCAAATTCTCTTAATTATAAGTATAGATTTTGGATTAATTAGTTTGTGGGTTTAGTCGTATGATCTTTATTTATTATTTAAGAATAACTACCTTTTGAAATGTTTGAGAGTGCTTTGATGAATAGTGTGGGAATATTTATATTTATATTTTTATATATATAAAGGGGAGTTTTTTCCCGAGTTTTGATTTAGAAAGCCACGTAAGATCTAATTTTTTTAGTGTGACATGTAGGATTGTAAATTTTAGTAGAAGCCAATTAAATAAGAGATTATTAAAATCTTTTATAATTAAATAACTAGTATAGCACCCGTGCGATGCACGACTTACAAATCTTAATACTTATATTTATTTCACAAAATTTTAAAATAAAATAATTTAATGTTTTAATCATATATTTTTAACCCTCAAAATAATGATATACGAATTATTACTTGAAAACAATCTTTTAAAAAAAAAATCTTAAATTGTATGGAAAATTTTAAAAATATTTCAACTCAATGAAGTGACAATCAATATCCACATCAAGTTATATTTTTCCTCTCATTTCTACTTGAGCCATTGGCCACCTTATTTTTAAATGGGTTTTTCTTTTGTGTTTGTGGCCGGGATAACTCGAGTTACTTAGTCAAGGGTTAAGTAACCCCTCAAGTAACCCCTGACCGAATAACTCGTAACACCTGACCGAACCTCTCAAGTAAATTAAACCCATGACCGAGTAACTCGAGTAACCCCTGATCGAGTAACCTAGGCCCCTAACCGAACCCCTAAAATAACCCATGATCGAGTAACCCCTGACTGAACCCCTCAAGTAACCCTTAAAGTAAACCCTAACAGAGTAATCACTCGAGTAACTGGGTAACCCCTTAAGTAATCATTGACCGAGTAACTAATTCTTTATTGAACCCCTCTAGTAACCCCTGACCGAACCCCTCAAATAAACCTTGACTGAGTAACTCATGACTGAGTAACCCCTTAAGTAACCCCTAACCGAACCCCTCAAGTAACCCCTTATTTAGTAACCCCTTATTTAGTAACCCTAAAATAACAAAGTACAACACTGACAAAGCAACAACTATTTATAACACTAAATGGGTAACCCCTATACCACTAATTGTATGATGATTGATTACACACATATAAAATTAGTACCAAAATCTATATTAAAAATGAGAATTATAGTTTATCTTATAGGGTGGTACACTTACGTGTATCATATTATTATATTAATTATATGCATTTATTTTATGTCTATTATGCAAATTTATATACGATAGTTAAATAAAATTATTCTTATGTACACTCAGTACTCATAATAGATACGTACACATAGTATCAAGTATAATATTATCCCTATATATATTCATTCCATGAACTAACTGTACGCCTTACTAACAATCCCCACATCTTAAATATGTAGATGGTAGATATTATGCATGAGTGTCCGGTAATATTAGTTGTCAAATAAATGGTTTGATTATAAGTGTAGCGTAAATTTAAAATCCTATTACTATAATATTAAGATGTCACACTGTGGCGAGTTACACATGACATGAGTAACCCTGGACGTGACCAGGTAACCTCTGAGCAACCGAGTAACCTTAGATCAAGTAACCTATGACCAAGTAACCCCTAAGTCCTTGACTGAATAACCTCTGACAAACCCTTATTGACCGAGTAACCCTTGACAAAGTAATTACCCCGACCATTCTTTCAGAAAAATAAATAAAAATATGTGGCTATCTAAGTGGTGTGGTCGGCCACATATAAAAGTTTGTGAATTTAAATTATATACCATATGTAAATTTTTTTTATAAAATATATATGATATACCTAACATCATACAGTAGAAAATTAGTATTATATAAACATAATTGGCTCACAATTTACGTATTTGAAATACACATAATTTAGCAAAAGACTACTATTAAACATTTTTTAATCAATCAAAATCAAAATATAAGAGAATTTTAATAAATAGATTTTATATATAGAATGGTAAAATATAGGATAAATATATATTTTCTATAAATTATATGTATCACTCCATATCTTTTAATAATATTCTACTTAATAATATATTATATTTTATGAAAAAGATAAAATATTAAAAAATACTACCTCTTGATTGTATTATATGCAACTTTGGGGTATTATTTGTGAGATATAAAAAATTTCAAAGTTGTATATAACATGATCTAGAGGTAGTATATAGGAATAATATACTTGAGTGATAGATGAGTGATAATCTATATATTCAATACGTATACATTATACTGTGTTCCATTCAAGAATAAAAACAAAAAATTTATTTTTTTGGATTATGTATGTAGGATAAAAATTTATTTATTATAGTTAAAGTATTAAAAAATTATTCAACATCGATCTTTTATAAAATTAATTTGATACTTAATACTATCCTTACTATCCCGAGTTATATCCATTTACAATTCCTAAGGTTAAAATGGAGGTAGTATATTATATAGTATATTTTAAGGTTAAAGTGAAGGTTAAAGTTGATATATTTTAAGGTTAATGTGGAGGTTAAAGTTGATATATTTTAAGGTTAATGTGGAGGCAGTATATTACATAGTGTATTTGAGTGATAATCTAACTTTAATATATAGTCAATTATATCTTTACTAAACTATTTTTTTTTTTTTTTTTGAAACCATATCTTTACTAAACTATAATAGAAACTTAACTAAAATATTCAAACATTCATGTGTGAAATATATCATATTCTATATACATAAGCTAAGTACTAAATGCAGTACAAAATTTCCTAAATGCAAAAAAAATTAATAATATGTAAATTAAAAACAAGACAAAAACAACCTCTTTTAAATCAATACTATCGTTTTCCTTAATACAGTAGATTCTTCACTCCTTCCCCCCTTCTGTTAATGTCTACTGTAATCTTTCAAGCCAATTCTACATTAAATACATCTCTTAAACATTTTTTTTGGTTGCTTATTTGACGGTTGACTTCATAAATTGTTGTCATATTTCATAATTAGGTAGTTTACTTTCCATATATATGTCTAGTTTGTGAAAAAAAATTGCCTTATAATTTATAATTCACTGTATTTTGATTAGGGTATTTGTCTTGACGCCCGAAAACATCATCCGGTAGGTGGTTCAGAGCCCCAGAAATAGCATCCGGTATATAGCTTTCAGCCTCGGAAACATTATCGGGTAGTTGGTTTTAAAGCCCGAACATTACAACCAATTGCTAAATGTTGGTCTTGGAAATTTTTTAGAGAAACTTTTCCATCAATCTTACAAATATTATGTACTTCGTATGATGAAAGTGAATGGAAAAAAAAATCAAAAGGTTAAAGAAGTTGAAATTTGTGTACTAAGGCGCTGTTTGATTCTCCTTAATTTTGCTGAGCTAAAATTATTTTTACTGAACTGAACTTATTTTTACGGAACTGAACTTAATTTTACTGAGCTGAAATTATTTTTACTGAATTTAAATTATTTTTACTGAACTGAAATTATTTTTACTGATTTTCTATTATAATTCTTCTTTAAGAAAACTGAATTTTACTAAAGTGAACTTATTTTTACTAAACTGAAATTATTTTTACTAAATTGAAATTAATTTTACTGAACTTATTTTTACTGAATTGGAATTATTTTTACTTAATATTATTTATATAAGGTAAAGAGAACAGGGCCTAACATATACGAAGTATATAATTTCTGGGTTGGAACTGTTGGACTTTAGAGTCTAAAAAGAGGTTATTTTTAAGAAAGGGTAAGATTGCAAATATAATTTTTCATAAATATTAATTTATCCTGCATTTATTTTATAATATGCAATCAATAGAATCTTGATAATGATGTACATTCTAAAAATAGACAACTCAATTTAAAAAAAAAAAAAAAAAAAAAAAAAAAAAAAAAAAAAGGATCACGTGTTAGCTTTGGACCTAGTAGTGTACCCTATTTTAGTATAATATATAGATGTAAAAAATATGCAATGATATATAAAAATAGGATTTTGACAAATATATACGTAATAACTTTTAACCAAAAATAAACTAATTAAACTAAAACAAGGACACGTGTCAGCCATGGAGCTAGTATACCCTGTTTTAGTATAGTATATAGATATAGATTCAATTGTCACGTAAGTAAAATTTCCAAATGAAATTTTAAATTTAAATAATTAAATATAAAATATTATCTTTTGATACTAAGAATTTTATCTAAATATATAACCAATTTTTTAGCCAATAAATTAAAAAAATATATATTTTAAAAAATTCAAACAAGCCGTGCAATCGTCCCTAGTATTTGTTTACATATTTGTCTTCATATAAAAACTAGTTTTGTGCCCGTGCGATGCCCGGGTTGTTTATTGAATTTTAAAATTAATTTTTAATTTATATGTCAAATTTTAAAACATATCATTGATACAAATTAGTTAGGAAATTATGTGTTTTAATTTTGTGACAATTTAAACTATATAGTAGGCATGTAATGACTATTAATAATAATAATATTGGTGAAAATATTTCTTGACCCGTAACTTGAAATAATGACCCTGTTCGAAATGACTCGTGATCCGAGCCGATTGATAGGTAGGTTTTCACACATTAATAAAATTATATTAGATTTTGAAGTATTGTTATTTTAATTGATTAGTATATATTATAAATAATAGATGTGGTACATTTTGAACTAATTCCTTTGCTTCAAAAAAAATATTATGATACAAAAAATAAAATTATATGATAATTTATGAGAGTTATAATGTAATTATTTTTTGAATAAAATTATAATTTAATTTGTACATATTGATACTTTATCGAAAATAAAACTCTAAATTAACAATTTTATCCTAAAATTATATCCAAATTTGATTGAAAATAGAATTCTTAACGAACTTTTTTATCCTACAAATTGAATTCTGTATAACTCTATCCTACGTGGCGCGACACTTGGCGAAAAGTTAGAATACCAAGTGTCGTTGTCTCGTCGCCTGACTAAAAGTTTAGTTTTATATATTAGTTATATGATTCCAAAAGCTCTTTACTTTTTTTTTTCCTATTACTTCCCTATCAATAAAAAAAAATTGAGAGAACTCTTATAAATAGCGTGCGTGCGGATATATGTACCCCTAAAAATATTTCTTTACATATTTGCCCTCATTTAAAAGCTTGAGAAGCTCTTTCATGTTTTCCTATTATGTTTTTTAAAAAAAATTAAAGGCTCAATTAAGGCTAATTTGAGTGATTATTCTTAAATAAAAAGTTGTGTTCATTTCAATTATATTCAAAGCTACTCCATATCTATTTTAATTTACTCTCTCCATTTTTGTGCAATGCCTCGTTTAGTTGATTCTTCCTAATAACTTCTATAACTATATCAAACAATTATATTTTTAAAACTTTTTTTTAATTTGTTGCTTCCTCAATAAATGTAAATTAACTCTATAAAAGTTTCAAAAATTGCATGAAATTATACAACAAAAAAACATATTTATCGCCTATATTCAAATAATTGTAATAAAATACCATGCAAATAGGCATAGGATATTAAGGACAATTATGAAAACTCTTTCCAAGCTACTAGCCACATCGTGTATGTCGAAATTCCGAGTAAGTAAGTAAAAGTATCACTCTATACTAAACCTGTTCAACATGGGCTCGGCTACCGGCCTTGCCCGATTTGGCGAGCCATGGACTTAAAATAATTCAGCCCGAAGCATTCTACACTTTTTTTTGGTTTATTTTGGTCTGGCTCGAAAAACCGTGCATTTTAGGCCCGGTCAAAATTTATGGATTTGGACAAGCATATTCGACTTGAACCTTAGCCTGACCCGATTTGATGGTTTGGATTTTTAGGCTTAGGCCCGGCCCGAATCACCCAATAATTACCTCTATAGTATATACTTCATATTAGTCCTTTGTTTATAAATACTTACAACACTTGCCTCTTTCATCCCTTATTAATTACAAGTACAACATACACTTCCTATTCTAGATTGGGATTGGTGGAGCACTATTAATTTAATATTTCACTAATCCCACATGTATAAATTCTTAATTGGTTCTATCTCCCACAAACAGTTAATAATACATCCATTACCACCCACCTACCCCATGAACATTAGTTTGTTAATTTGATTATTTCCATGTAATATTCAAGTGCTCAACTTCGATTATGTTTCTTGATCTATATTTAAAGAAAATCATTAATCCGTAGGACTATTATTTTTGACAAGATGGAATGATGGATGGATTATTGCCTTTAATAATGTAATTGTATGGGCTTTGATTAGCCAGCGTGCACCGGATATATTGTTGGGTCCATGAGATCGTTGTATTTTGCGGCAATGGATTAGTATAAGTTGCATTCGATGTTAAAATGTTAAATCGATACATCAATGTAGACAGCGGCGACTTGTAATTGTTGTTTTGTTTTTGTTAATAGAATTCGTGATTTTGATAAATTTTTTAATTTGGTTGTTTGCTTAGACTTTGAACTTGTAAATCAATTAATGCTTTAGCAGACTTGATTAGAAAAATTAAATCTAGATACTCCGTATATCATATTATATCACTAATCCATAAATCAACTATGAGTAATAAATTAAGCGAAGTCAACACAATCAGGTCACAAGACAGTGATATTGGCTTTTCACTTCTCGCCAAGTGTACGTTCAAGGAAAAAAATATAACTTTCTCGCCAAATGTCGCACCACATACATGACAATTGGTTATAAACTTGACAGATTAGATATTTTTTTTTTGGATTATATAAGATTCTGTAGTTTTATTCGATACATTTTTAATCTTTCACATACTAAAAAAAAATTATAATTGAAATACATATTTTAAAAAATTGCAATTTTTGCATCATAAAATTCGTTTTAAAATGTTTTAACACAAGATCCATCAATCAATAATCAATAACTTAATACTACAACAGACATCGGGAGTGACATGTGCCACATCTTGGTACTGTTTTTCCCTCAAAAACCCCTCTTCCCTTGTTAACCAAATTTTTTTTTATTTTTTGAATATTTGATACAATTATCATAATATCATTCCAAATCTTGTATATTACTATCTTTATAACAAAAAAAAAATATTTGGTGTTCATAATTCTTTCATACACGACATTTACCTTAAATATTATTCCAACTCCTTTTAAATTATCATAAACCGAGTAATATAAGATTTGGCTAAAAAAAGTAATACTCAATAATAAAATCGATTCATATTATTGATCAGATATTTAAAAAATTACTTTAAGGCATCACTTTTATTTGTTAGATATGATTATTTTTTACAAAAAAAATAATAAAAAAAATAAATAAAAATCCACTTACTAGTTTATGATATATGTTAACCAATTATTATGGAAAATTTATTTTTAGTACAAATTATCATCATCTTTCATCCACTCCACGTACTTGACCATCATTACCCGCTTTTTTTTTTTTTTTAAAAAAAAAAAAAAAAAAAAAAAAAAAAAAAAAAAAAAAACCAAAGTAACTTAATTAATTAATAGATGAGATCACAGTACAGCCAAAATACCAAGTTTTAAGTTTATCCATTTCGATCCAAAGGATCAGACTTCTTCTAGACAAAACCAAAGAGATGAAACTAAAGCTCAAAAGGTTTCCTACAGCGCTATTACAAATATTATTCTGCAAATTCCCATCGCACCACATCAGTGAGCATCGTCTAATAGCATTTTTATCATGGCTAAATGCTACCTGTGAGATCGTCTTCATACGCATCTTTCGCACAAGCAGGAGGCTGATCATAAAAATTAGCTCCTGATTCCAAATCTTTTCCAATCTATGCAAGGTAATAGGCCACTCTGTTGGCTTCTCTTGGAACATAGTTGAAAGAAAATTTGCAACCCTTAGCAAGCAAACTTTGCATATCTCTGAGAATAGCCACGAATTCATGTGTTCCATTTTTCTCAACACCCTCAATGATAGATTTGAGAGAAAGGGCATATGTTTCAATCAAGACGTCCTTTAACCCTGCGTCTACTCCCATTTGCATTCCACCACATATAGCCATCAGTTCTGCCTGTGTCGCACTACCAGCATTTGTCTGCCACGCTTTTCCAAAGAGCCAATCTCCATCAGCAGTACGAGCAACAGCAGCAGCTCCAGATTTGTCCTTCCTCCTCCATTCCCAAGCACCATCAGTATTAATTTTGACGGTGGTTCCTTGAGGCCTTTGCCACCTTGTTTCACGGATCAAAATGGCTGGAATTTTCCCTTTCCCCTGAAAAACATTAAGAGTAGCATCCAAATCTAGCTTATATCTGTTAAACAGAGTTAGAGGGTGAACAATAGCAAGTTGGAAAATCGTGTAATTCCTAGCTCTCCAAAGATGCCAAAGAGCAACCGAAAAAACCACCTTCCAACTATTACTCATATTCATGTTATAATTCATCCATCCTTCCCAATTAACATTATAAAAAATTTGAAAATTGAAGTCCTTATCCATTTTTTTAGATCGAAAATTCTAGACCACAAGGTTCTGGAGTTGATGCAATCACGAAACAAATGTAGGTGGCTTTCCTCCCCTAACTTGCATCTAGTACAAATGGGATCGAAATCAGCAATCCTAATAGCAAGAGTAGTAGCCGTAGGGAGGATTTGGTGGCAAGCATTCCAAAAAAGCATTTTGTACTTAAAAGGAATAAGAATATTCCAAATTTTCTTCCAATTAATAGAGGGAAACGATGGGTGGGCAGTAAAATTAGAGGCCAATTTATACGCACTATGAATGTTAAATTTGTCGTTGGACTCAATTCCCCAACAAAGGGTATCCTCTACCCTAGCTACACTAGGTAAAGGGATGCTTTCAATGAGGCGACAAAGGTGTTCGGGAATAATGTGTTTAATCCTACGAGTGTTCCATTTACCATTTTCAATAATATAATCAACACTCCAATGGGCCATAAAATTAGGAATCGGGTTGTCCAAGGTCAAATAGATAGGTTTGTCACCCACCCAATGGTGATACCAAAGACAAATGTCCTTCCCGTTCCCAATTCTATAGGAGATCCCTTCATGAGTAATTCCTTGCCTTTAAGAATATCTCTCCAAAGGGGAGAATCATTAGTGGAAGGAATACTATTAAGGAAAGAAGATCTCTTAAAATATCTAGCACGAAGAATTTTAATCCAAAGTTTATCCGGTTCATGAATAATCCTCCACCCAAGTTTAGCCATAAAAGCAAGATTCCAATTTTTTAAGTTTTGCATTCCTAATCCCCCCAATCCCGAAGGAAGGCAAACCTTTTCCCAACTAGTCCTAGGGAGATAGTGAGTTTTATCTACCTTGTTCCATGAAAAGCGTCTACAACTCTTTTCCAAGTCATTTAAAATAGCAGTAGGAAGCAAAGTAGTTTGCATCACATATAAAGGATAAGAGTTAAGAACGAATTTAATTAAGGTACATCTACCGGCCATATTAAGGAGATTAGCTTGCCACCCTTTAATTCTATTTTTAGTTTTAATGAGAGGATCCATACAATCCGCCTTCCTAAGTCTATTAGGGCTAATGTTAACCCCTAGATATTTCCCAAACGAAGGAGCACCCTTGATGTCAGAAGAATCAAGGATTGCTCTCTTAAGAGAGAGACACATCTTAGGGGGGAAAATAACTTTGGATTTAGTAGGACTAATGAATAGACCCGACTTGGACCCAAAATTAAGAAGAACCTTCTTAATTACTTCCACATTATTAACCGAGGCCCTACCGAAAAGAAAGACATCATCAGCATAGAAAAGATGGGAAATACTGACCTCACTATCAATTTTAATCGGAATCCAATTACCTTCCCTTACTTCTTGTTCAATCATTAGAGATAATCTCTCAAGGAAAAGAACAAAAATATAAGAAGAGAGAAGGTCACCTTGTCTAATTCCTCTAGAAGGAGTAAAACTATTAGTCACCTCACCATTCCATAAAATAGAAATCAAAGGTGTAGTAATACAACTAAGAATTAAATTAACAAGGTCAATGGGAAAATTAAGGCCTAATAAAGTTTCTCTAATAAACCCCCATTCCAAGCTATCATAAGCTTTAGAAATATCGATTTTGAAGGCCATAAGATATTTCTTGCTTGCTTTTTTAAAAAAATGAGCAATTTCTTTAATGACCATCACATTCTCATCGATACTTCTACCCTCTATGAAGCTTTATTGCACCGGATTAATTAAATCTCCTAACAAAGGTTTAATCCTATTAGCAATGACTTTAGTGATAAGTTTATTAATGGAATTGCATAAGCCTTTCAGTCTAAAATCATTCATTTTTTCCGGTTGCTCTACTTTAGGGATAAGACAAATATACGACTCATTAATATAAGTAGGAATATTTCCTTCCCTAAAGCAGTTAAGCACAAGATTAACAATAGAACTACCCATCACATCCCAATATTTTTGGAAGAATTTAAGTTGAATACCATCCGGGCCCGGACTTTTCATATGAGCCATCATATCTAAAGCATTTTTAATTTCCTTGCTAGTTACTTCACTAGCAAGATACATTAAATCCGCTTCATTAACAATAGCATTCGGCACAAAATTAATATTCTTAGGCTGGCTGTTTTGCTTTGATGATTCAAAAATATCCCTAAAGTAATTGACACACATAGCTTTGAGTTTATTTTGATCATGAATCCAAGCCCCATTATCATCCTTAAGACATAAAATCTTGCTTCTACAGTTTTTGATCTTAACTAAAATATGAAAATATTTAGTGTTCCAATCCCCAAACTTTCTCCAATCAACTCACGCCTTTTGTGCCCAAGAAATTCTTTCAATTTTTAGGACATCATTTAATTCCTTTAAAAGAGATTTTTCGAGATTAATTAGGAAGGAAGAATGCCTTGTACATAAAATTTTTTGAATCCCATGAATTCGAGCAATAAGCCTATTTTTCGATTGAATGGTTTTATTAAAGACCAATTTATTCCAAATTTTAACATCCGTGGTGAAGCAATTTTTGGAGTCATAAAAATTATCCCCTTTTCTCCAAGAATTGGTAAAAAAAAATCATCAAAATTAGGGTTTTCCAACCATGCCTCTTTGCATCTAAAAGGATAATTTAAATTACGAATACGACAGCCAGTATCAATTAAAATCGGACAATGATCAGAATAAGTTTTTGCCAAGTGATATACCTGAGTTTGTGGGTGCACCTTCATCCACTTGGCATTGGGCAAACCTGTATTTTGAACTCAACAAGAAAAAAAAAATGGATAGACAGGTAATGGAATGAGAGGAACGTCACCTAAATTCAACCATCACTCAATATTTTTTTTTTATTTGAGGAAAGCCGACCAAATAACTAATATATACTTTAGTATTTAAAAACACAAACCATTATTCTCATAATGCCACATGTAAATTATATTTTTCATCAATGCCACATGTCATCTCTTTTAACCTTTCTCATATTAAAAACAATACACTAGCTTTAATTCAATACATGAATGAATGTTTGGTTCACTTTCCCTCAACTTAATATCTTCTACAATTACATTCAATTTTCACCTCCTTTTCTCCTTTATAAACTATTCATTTTCCAATAAAAAACATATTATAAAATTAAAAATTATATTATATACCTATAAACAATCCGTGCATTGCACGGGCCAGAAGGCTAGTTATTATTAATACTCAAGCAAAAATCAAAGCAACTACATCTTCTACCACACTTGGACAACTCCCAACTAGAGGTGTCAAAAGCACACCCGATCTGACCCAATCTGAAACCGATTCGAAAAATATCCGATTCAGATTTAGGCTCGCGTGAGTATGACTTAACTTTAAAAATTGACCTGACCCAACCTGACCATATCAGGCCCGATCTGATCATTCGAATTGACACCCCTACTCCCAACCCACACTTTAGCAGAGTACTCAAGAAGGGCAAAGTGAGCCGTAGTATGAGCAGCACAATTAGCTTCTCTAAAAATATGAGAAAAAACAACATAATGAATTAAATCAAATTTAAATTGAGTGGTTCTATTTCCTCAAAAAAAAAAAAAAAAAAAAAAAAAAAAAAAAAAAAAAAAAAAAAAAAAAAGTGGATTGTTATAAATTAATGGAATATAGAGAGAATTTGGGAGAGATTAATTGTGTATTCTTATTCAATAATATGTGGGAGTATACATATATTTATACATGTGATATAATTAGGGCTTGCTTGGGGAACAATAGTATCTAGAACATTCCTGAATAACCCTAAGGATATAATGGGCATCCACCAATATATATACGAAGTATTATATAACACTCCCCCTTGGATGACCATTGTCAAATAGTGTGCCTCGTTAAAACCTTACTAGGAAAAACCCTTTGGGATAAAAACCTAGTGAAGGAAAAAGAGTACAACACTTTCGTGATACGCCTTTTGATGTTGCCTCATTAAAAACCTTACCAGGAAAACCCAACATGGGGAAAAACCATGGTTAAGGGAAAAAAAGTGCAACGCGTATTTTCTCCCCCCTGATGAATGCATAACTTGAACTCTTCCAAGTCATCTGATGCCTTCGGGTAACTTGCGCAATGCACTTGTGGTAGGATAACATTCCGATTCTTAATAGCTGATCCTAGCTGAACTTGAATCTTCAAATCTTCAATGTGAGAGACATCTTCATTCATTCATACTTGTGAAAATAACACAAAAAAACATGTGCTCCATTTACCGAATTATATATTTGATATTTGTGTTTCAAGTAGCCATAACCATTAACTTATGTCTTCTTCTGGAGGTCATATAGAGTAGCTATATATATTGATAATCAAATATTGATCATAATCTATGGCAACTCATAATATCATCAACATCATTGTACAATCTTATGGATTATTAGTAATACAATGTATTGTAAGTAATCATATAACTTGCTCATGATTCTTCTGGATTATAAGAAGTTTATTCTCACTATAAGATTGTAACATAAAATATCTCATTGTTATTTTTTGTTTTAAGACATTTTGTAACTGTGTTATCCAATGAATACAAAATCTAATTAACTTTTACATACTCAAACTTCAGGTTAAGAAGTTAATAATTTAGTCATCAATATTCTTCGGGAGTTTGAAAGTAACTTCAACATTGTGATATTCAAAATATAAAAACTGAAGGGCTAAATATTTGAATAAATTGTATATAAGATCTTCGAGAACGAACTTCTCAAGCATGATTCATAACATGTTTTTAAATCGTCATCATAACTATAAGCCCATCTGAGTACAAATTTCTCCTTGTAAGCCTTCATCATAATTGTAAACTCGTCATATCATATTTTACACAACCATTCACATATACCACGATTATTGTATGAAAACTAGAATATGTAATATGAGATGTATAATTCATGGCATATATGGATGATGCAATTGAACAAAATATGCATAATGAATGGTGCGGGCATCTAATGACTTCCTCCACATGCAATGAGTAATGATAATTTACCTATGACTCAAACATACACATAAATTTAAGACTCAAAATGCAAAACACTATATAGTGTAGATTTTAAAATCCATTTATTTTTGCTAGACTTTTGGTCCATCCATGACAAAGTTATAATCATCCTTATTCACATTTTGTTGGACTTCTAGTCCTTGATAAGTTTTGATTGTTATCAATGTGTCGACATCAGAGTGGACAATAATTTTAGATCCCACAATTTCAAATCCACTCTTTATGCATATGCATATTATTGGTTCCATTGTATACCGGTATCATTAATATACTTTGAAATTTAATTGTCACTTGCATGCTATTTTACAATGATATCTGAATACATTTTTTTTATTGGTACCATCATAACTTTCTTACATCATAGGCCATCTATTGTAATAATTCAGATATCTATACCACTTTTAGGGTATTTCATACACTATGGTATTTATATACTATTACACTATTAGTGTTAACTGCACTATCTTGCCATATGTCATATATATTAGACATATCTTTATTTTGGAACTGATCATACAACCTACACTTCAGGTGTAGTGATTCAAGTATAATTGACAAGATTTTATCTCAGTGTATACATGCATATATTTAATATGACCAAAATGTATCTTCAATTTTATGCAACATGAGTCATAACTAAATACAAATCAAATCATAAATGTGCAACATATCTTGATAATATGTAGACAATAGTTGGCATACAACTTTTCAAACTTACATTATAGGGATCATCAAGTTTTTGATTTTGCCAACTTATGCTAACTCTTCTCCCCCTAAGTTGGTAAAATAACTCATATATAGGGGCATCAAAAATTCTTGACCAACTTAGTATATAAATTTGCAAAATAATTCATTTCACAAGGAAGATCATATTCAATAAAATTTATCTCTTCTGGAGAATATTATCCATGGGGGGAGAGTATATTGTGCAGTTGTTCATCATTTTTTACCTTTATTCTTGTGCTGACTGATAATAGCCCCAATAATCAAGAGATTGTTATATAAGTATAATTCACTTGTATGTAATTCACTAGACAGTGATCTTCTGGATCATCAACAGACTTTAATAATGAGATATTAGTTACTCAAAAATTTAACATACAAGTAGCCTTAGTGAGCTTTCAGTCACCTAATACAGTGAGCTTCTGCTCACCTAAAACCGAACAAAATATAAACTATCCTGGTGAACTTCTGACCACCCATTACATATGCCCATACAAAGTTGTTAGAAACTAATATATATATATATATATATATAGTCTCTTGAGATTTTTCGTCGAGACAAACTATTAAAATCACAATTCAAATGTATCTCAATCCCAATGTTATGTCTTGTCATTCAATTCATTTCATATATCTATCATTGAGATAGCGTCAGCACATAATTTCTTTCGTATCAAATGAAATTTCAGATTCTCATAACGGGTATTCATTAAACCCGGATGGCCTATTTAATTTTTTTTTCATATTCAATCACTTTTTGAATTTAAACTATATACACTACTAGAAATAGGCTAAATTCCGACGTAAAAATTCCGTCGGAAACACCCTTAAATCCGTCGGAAATAGGGTTTCCGTCGGAAGAGGTTGTCGGAAAAATAGTTGTAGGAAAAATGAACTTTTCCGATGAAAATTCCGTCGGAAACACTATTCCGACGGAATTTCCCGCCGGAAAAATATTTTCAGGTACTGCAACAATCCGCCGGAATTTTCCGACGGATTCAATTCCGTCGAAAATTTCCGACGGAATTTCTGTCGGAAATTGCTTTTCTGAAATTTAAATAAAAAATACGTCGCGCCACCACTGGCACGGCGTATCACCACCTCTTACCACCAAAAAACCCAACATCAGACACCGCCACAACCACCAACCCCTAACTCGTATCAGCAGTCCGGAACCACCCCACCACCCACAACCACCAGATCTACCACCCCACCCACAAACCCCAAATTTACCACCCCACCCACAACCACCAGATCTACCACCCAACCCAAACTTCAACAGCCCACCCAAACCCTAAACCCGAACTTCAACAGCCCACCCAAACCAAACCCCCCAACCTAAGCAAACCACCTACCGCAGCCCCTATCCCACCATTAAACACCACCATCGACACCACCGACACAAAAAACACCCACAGCAGCCACTAATCCACCTTCAAACACCGCCACCGACACCCACCCTAGCCCCTTCCCACCTTTTAACACCACCACACCAAAAATAAACCCCAAAAAACACAAAACTTAGCAAAAAAAAACTGAAAATAACCCCAATAATCGAAAATCAACCCAAAAATATGAAAATTGAGACAAAAAAATCGAAAAACACCACACAAATAAATCAAAACCAATAGTCTACATATTTAGCAAGAATTTCATAAAGAAAACTAAAAAAACGTTAATTAAACCACAAAAATTAAAGGATATATATAATTATACAATCATCTAATAAAATTTATAAATTAACATCACAATTTCATAAAAAATTAACTAGATCTATGCGCATGTACGTGGTCGCCGTTCTTGTTTTGGTCGTCGTTCTTGTTGTGGTCGCCGGTGTTGTTGTAGTCGTCTTCGGTGTTGTTGTAGTCGTCTTCGTTGTTGTTGCTTGGTCTTTATGGTATTGTTGTTGTTGGTGGTGGTAGGAGGTGAAAGAGGAGATGAAAGGAGGAGGGATGAGAGAGAAAGAGAGAAAGAGAGGAAAGAGAAGACGAGAGAAGGGCGGACGGAGGGGATGAGGAGAGAGAAAGAGAAGAAAGGAAAGGAGGAGGATTAAGGAGAGAGAAAGAAGAGGAAAGAGAAGTGAGGGAAAAAAAAAGGGCGGCTAGAAGGATTAGGGTTAGAGGTTAAATACTCCGAAAATATTTTTTTTTCCTAACGGATTTTTGTGACGGAATATTGTTCCGTCGGAAATTACCTTCTCCGATGGAATATTCCGTCGGAATGTCCAATTATTCCGACAGATTTATTTTCCGTCAGAAATTACCGACGGATTTCCGACGGGTTTTTTTAATTCGTCGGAATTGTCCGACGGAAATTAAATCTGTCGGAAATATCGATTTTTCCGACGAATTTTCAGGTCCGTCGAAACTGGTCCGTCGTTATTTGACCTGATTCTTGTAGTGATATATGATTAGTTTTCCAATTCTGTGATCACCTTATCAGATATATTTTATGCATGACCATGAATATAATGTGAAATAAAAACACTATTATGCATATGTTTCTTCACTTGGAAAGACAATCAAGTAGTACTTGATCGATAATAATAACTTAATTACGCTCTGCTGGAGTATAAAGTATGATCTTGATACATGCTAATCTTGTTGGACATTTCATACTCTTCTGGAGTCTTTATATAAATATGGTAAATTTCAATTTTACTAAACATGATGCTTCTAGTTATCTAATGAAGTTTATCACTTCATCAAATCTGTCATTGTCAACAGTTGCTCCTTTCTTTTTAAAAAAAATTCATATTATCTATAGGTGTCTATTAATCTACCACACTTTAGGCGTCTCCTTGGTCGTTTAACAACTGATATTGTCCTTCTGGGACATAAATTTTAATGGGAGCATTTACAACTAGTATATAGTCAATGATAGTACAATTGTTCATATCTATCTCCGAGATGGTATCATACTAAAGATTAATTATCGCGTGGCCACCTCTATCAAATAAATGTTGATATTTAAGTTAATGTATTTATCAAACTGACCATCAAAGTATTTTATTGTTTTTTGCGCAAGGATTACATAATTTAAAGGAATGAATAATATCTCCCCCTAATCCTTGCATATGGGGGCATAAAATTAATCGTCCAACAACCTTTAATTAATTCTATTGCGTCTTTTAAACAAAAATTATTTTGGCAATGTCATGTATCAAGTCAAGTGTTCCTCTTGCATTCATTTTAAATTGGAATATCTCATAAGTATGGGCATAAATATATTTATCAAGTTAGTTGCTCACAATGTCATGCATGTTCAATCTCTTGCTCATAAAGATAATATGTACTCATGTTTGCAATTCTATCTTATGAACTTTTCCATGAATTATATGTTGTAAAATATGTGTTTCAAAGGCTACGAATAATAGAATGAATAATGCAATAGTTTGATCAAAAGGAAGATGGTGTGGCGTGACTTCGTCCCTGCCTTTGAAAACGAATTCCGGCGCAACCGGGGTGCACATTGTATCGCCGGTACGTTCCCTTAGGTTACACACCACTCTCACTCAAAGACACTTTTGGATGAGAGGTGGAGTCATATAAACTTATGCCCAAAGAACAAATGTGTTTAGCTAGTTTTTTGTGTATGATGTGTATCAACAATGAAGAATAACCAAGCTAATTTTATAGCCAAGGATGAAGTTTCAAGAGGATGAATCTAGACATCAAAGAGGTGATTGAATCATATAGAAGTTGATTAAATCACCATAAACAACCACTTTAATGGGAGGTTACAAGAGTATCCAAGAGATGAAGGAGAATGCCAAAAGATGAATGAATGTAGACATCAAAAAGTCCACTCCACAACCCACTTGTGGTCAATCGTTGTTGGCCACAACCTGCTTGTGGAGTAGGTTGATATTCTAATAAATTAAAGAAGACATAAAAAGCCTACTCCACAACCCACTTGTGGGCAAACGTTGTAAGCCACAACCTCCTTGTGGAGTGAACTGATCAACAATCAAAAAGCGTGGTTTTTCTCTCTTTAATCCAACAATCCACCACTAAAGGGAGGAAAACAAAGCCAAAAGAATAAGAAGCAACATATGGGCATAAGAGGAGATGTAGTACATAACACTATATATTACAAAAGTAATTTGAAATCTAGTGCTTAGTGGTATGAAGCAATGACCTACAAGTTTAAGGGTGGAAAAACCTTGAAACCCTTAAGACTCTTGATCATGGAGTGGACGAACCTTGAAACTCCAAGATTTAGAGCATGACCCCCATAACACATACATCACTCCAAAATTTATATGAACTCCGCGAAGAGATATGCTCTTTTATAGCCAAGCATATTCACCTTAGGTCTAGTGGAGGCTTTAGGAAATCCGCCCAAGTTTTCCATAGAAGATGGCTAGTCTTCACAACCACATAGGTGAATCACAAGCACTGCTCAATAATACTTAGTCAATGGGGTTAAGATATGTTCATAAGAAATAAACAAATGCTACATTGTAGCTATTAACCCCCACAAGACCGTGGATTCATTAAGAGCTTAACGCTCAACCTCACAATGATCATAAACAATGGTGATCCAAAGTTTTAGTGCGTCCACTCAAACAATTGGATTCATTAAGAGTCAAAGGACTCAACCTCAAACGGTGGATCAATCAAGTGCGTCTCAAATAGCACCAACCAAAAATGGTTTATTGATCCATTAAGAACTCAAAAGAGTCCAGCCTCAAACAAGCATTATAACACATGCCATAGGGATAGGAAAGTAATGCTTTTCCACATGGGCTTAAAGCCTATCCCCCTCGACATTTCCACAAATTATCAAGGATTGTGTTACATATCCCAAATTTCCTTACCATAGTGCAAAATTATTTTGCTAGAATATTTTTTCCAATTAGGAAACTAGCATGTTTTCAACATCAACTTAATTTGCACAGATGGTTAGAAAAATATATCACTTAATTTTCACCATTAGATGAATAAGTAATAAGACAACGAACCCAAGACTTGAAATTTCAAAACTTTAATGAAGTCCAATCCTTGAAAATAACATAGCCGCATAAGTGAACTTTCTTCAGCAACCATCAATCACCAACACTTACCTTCCAAAAAGTTTTTGAACAACTTTTCCCAAAGGCTAGTGTATTTCACAGCCTTCATACCTAAAAAGATACTTAGTAAAAGATGAAGCAAGTTTAAACAACAACGTTAGTCATTTACTATTAAATTTGTAAAATATTGCCCTTTAACTATTTCACAAATATATTCTATGTTAAAATAAATGCAATGCATATCACTATCACATTGCTAAATATATGTATTAGCATACTCCACTCAAAACATACTTTAAAACCTCTTTAAAGTACACGTAATAATTCATGCTAATACAAAACATATTCTACTCAAATGATGAAATGAACAATAAATAACATATCATCGTAAAAACTTTCCAATCACGAAACATGTATGACACTTTGAAAGAACCAAAAGCATAATAACCATTATTATTATTCTCCATATAATGAAGCACATGTGATATTCAAATTCGTGAAAAATTGCTCAACAAATTGGAAAGAGAAGAAGTTCAAGAAAGTTATTTACTACAACTACGCATGTGATTCTCAAGATCATCACATTACTCACATTGTAGAAATAGCACAAAAATATATATTACCTTGAAGCAAGTAGTGAGAAACAAACTTAATCACAAGTATTAGATTCTCACAAGGTACTAACCACACTCTTGTACCACTCCCTAGGTAATAATCTCAAGTCAACTCATACTTGAACTTATAACTCACACTTGAACTTCCAATTCACATTTCTTATCTTCAACATGGAACTCACCAACCAACCCACTTAAATCATTACTTAGAAGCAAACTTCAACCATTAGAGGGGAACTTATCATCAAAGACTAAAGATCCGAAATAATTAAGTCATCATCTAAGTAAGACCTACATCGTTCCATTAAGACAAGAAAGACAAAGTCACCTTTACTCACAAATTTGGCCTTGATCATTCCCAACAACACTTAATGAATTGATATTGAAAAACTTTAGAAGAAATATTAGGAAATACACTCCATAAAAAGATAGGAGAACTCTAGGCAAGTTAGAAATTATCTAAATTATCCTCAATAGTTTCTTCCAAGGTAAACAATCACTCATGTTATCGATTCATTAAGTTAAAGAAACACTCTTCACACATTGCATAGAGAAACCAAATCAAGAAAAATAAATAATAGTCTTTAGCATAACTAGTCACTTTCACGCTTTGCATCAAATAGAAGAGAAACTAAAAAAGATGCCTCTTATTCCTCTTATGGTCAACTTGTTTACTCAATAAACAAAATAAATACATATATGGGAATATAGCAATCAAGAGACATGAGAATTTCATATGCATAGCCAATCACTCAAACATGACATAATGCATAAAATTGCTAAAAACAAATTATTAAAGTAAAGGATATCATTCAATTGTGATGTATGGAGATTGTCAAATATTGTGGTGCAGTGTATGGAGATAAACCAACATTCACATACAAAGTCATGGAGCATCAGAAACAAGTTAAGATATTCCACAAACCAAGACTTTGAGTCCAACAATAATTCATCATATATATTACTCTTTCCCCCACATTGGACGACAAAGATCTTTCGCTAAGTATTGAAATTAGACATGAAAAGCTCTTACACATTTCATATGGGGCTCATAAGAACTAAATTCCTAAAAGAAATTTCTATAAACTCATAGAATCATAACCCCCACATGTCAAAGTTAAGTCTAAAATCAAAACATAGTTGATAATAGAGAAAAAGAATATGTGAACCTACCTCCATAGTGCTTCTAATAATTTACCTTAGCGATCAATGACGAACAATCCAATAATGGCCACCGCTTGTAGTGATTGGGAATCCACTAAGTATTTTGAGCTTCTTGAAGCACATTTGAATTCATGTTCTTTACTTGAAACATATTGACATTATGTGGAGATTTACTAGGCATAGCATCAAAAGAAATAAAATTCTTAAGAATCACATTACACAGATAAAGAGATCGATAATGATACTTTAATCAAATGTCAATAATAAACCAAATCGAACAAAGTAAAAACAAGAATGAACAAAAACATGCAATAAGAACTAATAACTCTTGAAAACTCTCTCTTAAGGTGGATAAACAAAGAAGTAAAATAACCTAACCATTGAATTAAATAATAATTCAAACATTATCATACTTCCAAAAATTGATCACAAGGTTAACACACTACAATATCAAAAAATAGCCACCAAAAGACTTTCAAGAGTATTAAAAATTAATAAAAGTAGTCATGCATTCCCAGCAAAAACTATGGCACAACTAAGAGTCACAAAAACAACAACCACTAAGAACATTCTCCATGGAGAAAAATACACACATGACTCTTCACAAGATAATCACATAATTCTCATTCAAAAGCTTCTCATTTTTAAAAAATGATAGAATGAATCAACACAAGTTATTGAGAAGAATTATGCAAATAGAGCATTATTATGAGCATGAGCAAAGTCTTCACAGGCAAGACAAATATTTATATGTATATCAATACATATGTACCAAAAGTAATAAAATTTGACATTGCATCATACTCCACATCATACTCATTGTAATTAAAATCATGGTAAAACTTGTAAACCTACAATTTAACAAGTCTTAAATAACCATGAATAATCTATCAACATAGGCATGTAAATATTAGGAACTCAACAACACATTGCTAATAGAAATTAATCTAAAGCAATAAACCAAAATTTACTTTCTCAATGAACAAAACAACACATATATGTTCAAAAATCAATAAATTGGTAAATAAAACCAATTAACATATTTCTAAGTGCTAAGTTCAAACCACAAGCATAGAACAAAGACATAGAAATAATCATACACATATATAACATGGATTATACTTTAGTCTATAAACTAATAATCATGTAACAAATACTACATTATGGACAAAATAATCATCTAATTTTATAATGCCAAAATCACAACTCATATATATTTGTCAAGATGATTATTAGAATTAAAATCACATGCTAAGCATAATCAAAATTAGTTTAGAAAGGACCTCCCTTGAATTAATTCAAGTATTGAAATGAGCATTCTTCGTAGTACGCCCAAATATCCTCTCCAAAAAGTGCAGCTCAACTTTGAAGCCATGACTCCCAAACTCAATTCGATATCAATGATCCAACCGTTGAAAATAAAGCCTGATATGTCGTGAACAAGCTCCCAAAATTTCAGCCAAAACCGACCACGAATGACCTTTGATCGGGGGTCATCTGCGAGACTGCTCCCAGAAAAACGTGAGCATCAACTTTTCCCCAAAAATTATTTTCTTCACACCGTACAATCATTCAATCAACACCCATTGAGTAGCCAATAAAGATATATAATTCGTTTTCAAAATTGTTGTAAAATATGTGTTTCAAAGGCTACGAATAATAGAATGAATAATGCAATAGTTTGATCAAAAGGAAGATGGTGTGGCGTGACTTCGTCCCTGCCTTTGAAAACGAATTCCGGCGCAACCGGGGTGCACATTGTATCGCCGGTACGTTCCCTAAGGTTACACACCACTCTCACTCAAAGACACTTTTGGATGAGAGGTGGAGTCATATAAACTTATGCCCAAAGAACAAATGTGTTTAGCTAGTTTTTTGTGTATGATGTGTATCAACAATGAAGAATAAGCAAGCTAATTTTATAGCCAAGGATGAAGTTTCAAGATGATGAATCTAGACATCAAAGAGGTGATTGAATCAAATAGAAGTTGATTAAATCACCATAAACAACCACTTTAATGGGAGGTTACAAGAGTATCCAAGAGATGAAGGAGAATGCCAAAAGATGAATGAATGTAGACATCAAAAAGTCCACTCCACAACCCACTTGTGGTCAATCGTTGTTGGCCACAACCTGCTTGTGGAGTAGGCTGATATTCTTATAAAGAAGACATAAAAAGCCTACTCCACAACCCACTTGTGGGCAAACTTTGTAAGCCACAACCTCCTTGTGGAGTGAACTGATCAACAATCAAAAAGCGTGGTTTTTCTCTCTTTAATCCAACATTATATATGATCAAAAGAACATCATGCAAGCATGCTTATCTCTATTAAGTATGCAATTTCTCATTCACTTCTGGGAATGACAATATCTAATTATTTATCAATATTCGGCTAGAGTTTGGTATCGTGGATATCCAAATAAAAGATAATAATATATAAACTATACAAATTCTTTATATTTTTCACATGACATTGTGTATATAGGAACACATTATTTATGTAAACAGTGGATTATCTAAGCAACATACATTAGAAACTATTAGAAATTTCTAGGTCATTTATGAGTCTTCATATTATTCCTGGAGCTTTCTGAGTCCATATGGTATAATTATTTAATGTTTAAATGACACATCAATCATTCAAAATACATTCGCATGCATGGAGACTATATTATCATATGCAATTGAAATAAATCACATATCTATCAATCATCCATCTACATTAATTAAGGAATATGATATCATATAGTAAACATTGTCATTATTACCACTATTGCTCATAATCCCTAAATCAATTATTTTCACATAAAATAAAAGATTGCCCTCATATACACATTTAAATTCAAAATACGATCAGAATACATATATAACACCTTGTCAACTTATCAAAACTTAACAAAAGAAAAAGGCCCTTTGTATTTAGATGAATTTCACCAAATTAAATCATCCTTACCTTCTTAAGATTAGTCCACAAGCTTTAGTTTCTGTAAAACATATACTCATCATAGTAATGTCTGTAATCTCATACTCCGTATGAAATATTTTAGGGTTAATATTGACAATGTCAAGATGCTCAAATTAACAAATAATATGCAAGCTGTAAGAGTTAATAATCAAACATTATGATTTTCTAAGACGGAACTAGTGTCGATAAGATGTCTTTCAAAAACACTTGATATGTACGTTGCATGCTTACTAGTAGATTAGAAAGAAAGATCAACTATATAACACTTCATCAAGATCAACATTAACTAACTCTCATGGATAATGAATAAAGATACATTAACAAGATAAAGATTATGCCTTGAGTGTCAAAATGCAACGTAAGTACGAATACGATATATAACAATATAAACAAAATGAACCAATAAAAGACAAACTAAACATATATATAATTAGCCCACATGTATAGGATCATAGAAAGTCATGATAAATTTGATAATTTAATTTAAGTATAGTTGAATGCATCAATTTGTATTGAGATATATCGAGATAATATTTATGGGAATATATATATGCTAAGATATATTATGTAAAATAGGATATATTTTGGTAGATTTCCCACTGAAATCTAATCTCTAGAATTTACATAAGATATTGTTTGACTAGAGTTAGGCATCGTGGGATTGTATTATATGTATAGTGCCTTTGCTGCCTAATGAATACAACTAATACAAGATTTGAGCATTATCAATTTTACAAATTGCGACTGAACATAAAAAACAGTAGAAGTATAATGGAGATATACATGATAAAGTAAATTGATTAAAACACCCCTCATCCGATAGACCAGCAATACTTATTCAAAACTATAGCTAAAATTATAATTATTACTTGATCTAATATAGTAAATTGATAATCATACTTAAAAATAAATCTAGGTCCTAATTGATTATCATCAACCAAATGATTATAACTTTCATAGATATTATACCAATCAATCCGAAAGAAGATGAAAAATAGGTCATGATCAAACGAGGGTAGGAGACAGAACATCAACGGAATTCCAATTAAACCATCATAAGATTTAAGTTGACAACATCAGAGTCTTAGATCCGAACTCATTAAACCAAATCAAAAGGTCAAAGAGTAGTACTCAATCTACTAGTATACAATGACACCCACTATTATATTTACACAATCAGGCCCATCACTTCATCATGACATGAGTAAACGGTAGCAATATGCCAAAAGCAATTAAGCAAAAACATACACAAAAATAAAATAAAATTTGAAGAGCTTAACTAATTCTAAAGCACATGAAAACGTCACTTACAGTATTCAACCTCACAATTCACAAACGTAGCAATTTAGGCCATAAAAGTTGGATTTCCTTCCATTGATGCATAAATTTGCTTGGTTGATTATTTTAAACGATTAACACTTTTCATATCGATGTACAACTAATCTGACCCAAAGCGGACAATAGGTTTCCTTAGAATTAGAGCTCTGGTGTTGATAACGTATTATAAATTAATGGAATATAGAGAGAATTTGGGAGAGATTAATTGTGTATTCTTATTCAATAATATGTGGGAATATACATATATTTATACATGTGATATAATTAGGGTTTGCTTGGGGAACAATAGTATCTAGAACATTCCTGAATAACCCTAAGGATATAATGGGTATCCACCAATATATATACGAAATATTATATAACATGGATCTAATAATCAGACATCCATTCAAATTATTATCCTTCCTTACCATTCGGGTGCCCAAATGGTTTGTTCATTTGGGTCAGCCCAATTAACTTCCAATGTTATTTATACAAGGCTTAATTTGACTTGGAACTTATTTATTAAGATAATGTTGATGCGGCGGTGGTACTTGCTTGGTGGAAATGAGTGCTGTCTTGGGGTTATTGCTTGTGCGGTGGTTTATGCGGTTTGCAATTTTGTCCGTGATACATAATGGGACCCGAAGTGTGGCTCAACTTAAAGAGTTAAAGTGCCGGCTTTTGTGATTTCACGTGGCGATTCATAGTTGACACAAATTTTCTTTTAGTAAGTTTTTTTTAGTTGACACTTTCATTTTAGGGTAAATATTTTACCTTACATTTACAAGCTCTCACTTGCTTTTTCATTCTCTCTCACTCTCTATCCTCTTCTTAATATGCGTGTCTAAATCAAACGCATCAACTAAATAGAAACGGAAGGAGTATTATATTAAAGAGCGATTGTTTCTAACTGTATAATAATATCTCATCTACATTATTTACGGGGAAAAAAAAATGAAATTCATTAAACCCAAAATTTATATTTTTTTATACTGAGATTGATTGTTTGTGAAGTTTAAAATTTATTGTTATACACAGTAATTTTCACCTAATTTAAAAGAGTACTATAGTCTTTTATCGTAAATTTTTTACCCTTCATAATTTTATTAATGCTAAAGTGTGAGTTAGTAGATACTTCTATTTCTATTCATATGATTATTCTGATGACTATATAGTATCGGTTGATATTATTATTACATTAAAAAAAAATTGTTTGCTATTCTATATTGGCCAATACATAAATCCATTAAGATTGGTTGCACACTTGCACCACACATGGCACAACTCACTAAACTACCTTTCCATAAGGGCATTTACTTATCCACTCATTCACCTCAAACTCAAAACTATCCTTCGCATTAGCCAATATGCATTATTTGTTGGTCAATATTTTCATACTTCTACTAGCATTATCTTCATCCTCAAAACTACCTAGTTCACTCTTTGTAGAAGCTAGACATTATTCTCCAAAATCTTCCAATGGCACCTTCACGGTACATCTTATCCATCGCGATTCGCCACACTCTCCCTACTACAACTCATCCATGACACCCCTACAACGCTTACAAAGAGCGCCTTTAGGCTCAATCTCACACAGTCACAATATTCACCGGTACCAATCCTCATATTTGATCCCTAATGGTGGAGATTACCTCATTAAAATCGCCCTTGGCACACCAAAAGTCGAAATTACAGCCATAGCAGATACTGGTAGCGACCTTATATGGGTCCAATGTTCACCATGTGACGAATGCCTCCCTTCAAAATCTCCACCTTTCATACCTAAGAAATCTTCGACGTATCATCCCATTTCTTGTACGTCTCCTTCTTGCAAATACCCACATATTATTCAAGGTTGTCTTCCAAATTACACCAACAAGAGCTCATCATCATCATCGCCGTGTTACTATGAGGCCCTATATGGAGATGGCACACAAAGTGTCGGAATTCTAGCCACCGAAACCATTAGCTTACCCTCGCCTAACGAAGCTACCTCACCAAGTCACACGTCCATAAAGTTTGGATGTGGATTTGACCAACGAGGCCAAGTTGGGGTCCAAGGAGAAGGGATCGTCGGACTAGGGGCTGGCTCATTGTCCCTAGTCTCGCAACTTGGTTCATCCATAAACTACAAATTTTCCTACTGCTTGGCACCCCTATCTTCTGGGGTGCCAAGCAAACTAACCTTTGGGGCTCATGTAACGAGCCCCAAAGTCTTAACAATACCCTTAGTAACAGGACTCCCATCAACATTCTACTATATTACACTCAATGACATTAGCATTGGCAATAATGCCTCGGTCCCTGTAAACCAAGACATAATCATCGACTCTGGTACCACTCTGACATACTTGCCACAAACCATCTATGACAACATCGAGACTGCTTTGAGCACCGCGATCAAGCTTACTCCGGTGCCTGATCCATTACAATTCTACGACCTTTGCTATGATGCACGAAGATCAGGATCGAGTGGAGGCCTTAACCCTCCTGATGTGGTGTTTCATTTCAAAGGGGCTGATGTTGTGTTAAAGGGAATTAACACCTTTAGGACGCTAGAAGATCAAGGTTTGATTTGTTTAGCAATGTCTACTACAGAAGGTACTCCTATATTAGGGAACATTGCGCAAGTTAACTTTGAGATTGGCTTTGATTTACATTCTAAAAAGGTTTCCTTTGATCCAACTGATTGTACCAAGCACTAGATTTCTTTGAATCAAATTTTCAATTTAACCAGCAATCATTTAATTTATAACATGCTTCTTTGGAAGTGTAATACTTTTTTTTTTTCTTTTTGAGTAAACTTTGTATTAGTTGCATCAATACTTTGTTTAGTAATTGATTATTTGATTCAAATCTATATTGCAATTAATATAAAACAGAGAAAGTATTAGTATACCGGTCAAAAAAATAATATACTGAGCAACAGTGCAACACTATATACAACATAAAATGTGCAGGCTGAGCTATATATCGGCCCAGTTCTTAGACAGTTGGCCGACAACCCATCCACTAGGTGGCCCAATGGGGCCAATAGTACCTGGTCTGGGCCTCGTGCTCACTGACCTTACAACCTCATCATTGTACTACAGCATGAGTACTAATTTGTGGGTATAAGAATTCCTAAGATAAAGTTTAGAGAGCACGAATTTAGAATTTATTATATACATCCGAGTGTATCGTAAGGTTAGTGTTTATTTGATGATTTAAACAAAAAATAATCATTAAAATAAAAATAAAATACTCATAGGTGTATGATACATTCGGGTGTATATAACAAGCTCTCCAAGAATGCAAGATCATCTCACAATATGTTTAGCTTGAGTTTTAGAAAATTTTAGTTTTAACTTTTGATATTTATTTTAAAAATTGCACGAATTCATGTCTCACATATTTAATTACCATGTGACATTCACATATTAAACTTTGCAACCAAATAAATAAATTAAAAATCCACGAATCCGGATTAGCCTAAAGGGTGAACCGGGTGGAACACCAAAAAAAAAAAATTAAAAGAAAATGTTCCATTTAATAAGTATATAATATATATCTCTAAAATCGAGCAATTAGTGAATAGGAGAACTAATAAATAATCAAAGTGTAGTTAAAATAATTCGGAACATTGATAATTTGGTAGTCATCCTCTAAACAACATTATTCATGTTAAGTGCATGCATTCAAGAAAGGTCAAAAAAAAAAAAAAAACAGAACGGCCATCTTTGGAGCAACGGAATCTGAGTTTTCCAAGTTTGTAGCCGAATTTAAGAAATATGGTTAAAATTATAGCCTTATATATCCTAACTTATGTGTTGCATATGTTTATATTCCTTGGGAACTAATCTACTCATAATGTCTATCTTACTGCTTTATTACTTCCTTACAATACTACTCTCCTACACATATATACAACACCCATGGCTCATTGAAGCGAAAACTCGAACAAATGACGGCTTTTCCATTGATTTATTCCACCGTTACTACTCTCCAAAATCTCCATTCTACAACTCCTCAATGTCTCCTAAAGAAGTCTTCCAACGATTAGTCCTTTCCTCGAACTCAAGGCACCGCCAAATCATATGGCAGCAGAGTAACATAGGAGAAGTTAGTACTAATTTAATTCCTAATGAGGGAGACTACCTCATGCAAATCTCTGTTGGTACTCCACCAGTACAGCTAGTCGCGGCTGCTGTGACAGCAAGTGACCTTACATGGTTTCAGTGCAGACCTTGTGTCCTTTGCTACCCTCACAACACCACCAATTTCGATCCTCAAGCTTCCGGAACATACAAGAACCTTCCTTGTGATGCAGAACATTGCACTAGCCTTAATACAGATCACATAAACTGTGACCAAAATGAAAATTTGTGTAGGTATTGGTATACTTATGGCAATGCAACAACTATTACCGGAGGAGTCATGGGAACGGACACGTTCTCGTTCACTTCTTTTGATGGGGATGAAGAACAGGCTGCCTTCCCCTCCATAACTTTCGGATGTGGGTATCAGCAAGCAGGGCTTTTCGATTCCAACTCTGCAGGTGTTGTAGGACTCGGAAATGGACCTGTTTCGCTTGTTTCACAACTAGGTCCCTCAATTTCTTACAAATTCTCCTACTGCTTAACTTATCCTTCCTCACATAGTGCAAGTAAGTTGAGATTTGGAGGTATGCTTGAAGATACATCAGAAATTGGAGGTTTGACATTGACAACGCCTTTTGTTACCAATGATCCTTCATCCTCTTATAGCCTCGTGTTAAATGGAATAAGCGTAGGTCAAATGAACTTGAACATGGACAAGGAGATCATCATAGACACCGGAACCACACTTACTTACATAGATCCAAGCATCTTTTATAACCTCGAAGCTATGGTGAACGATGCAATAGGGGCATCCCCGGTTTCTAACAATCCTTTGGTGGAGCCTGTTTTGTGCTATGATCCAGATGATGCAGCTTTAAATCCCCCTGACATAGTCTTTCAACTTGACGGGGGTGATTTAGTACTAAAGGCGAGCAATATCTTCTTTGTACTTGACGATTATGTTTGCTTGTCCATTGCTAAGTCGCCCAAAGATGGGGATCCTATGGTGCTAGGCAACATGGCTCAGACCAACCTTGAGATCGAGTTCGATCTGCTAAGCAAGACAGTTAGGCTTACTCCTAAATATTGTTCTCAAGAGAGCAGCTAGCACGAAGCACAAGCCCTATCAGGAGATAATAAAAAATGAAACCACACTTCTATATAGCTTTTCATGAAGAATTATTCTAAGACAATTAGATTAGAGTTATGAAGTAACGCTTAGATGAAAAGTTGAAAACCATTAATTGTAATACTTTAATTTGCTGTGTTCGACCTCTGCCTCGACTGCCTGTAAGCCGAGTTATTAATAAAATCAATTCTGCTATATTATGTGCCAAAATTTCTTAGTTAGTTGCATAGTTACTAGTTTGTTAGTGTCAATAAAAGACTCTGAAGTTGGTGTGACCTCTTTAACTTGAGTAAGATACTGTATCATGCAATGAAGTTTGTATTACATGTCAAGTTTAAACTGTACTCACAGTTTCATTACATGTAAATTTACATAGTATAAGAGACCAATTACATATAAAAGCAAGGAATACCATCCTAAAACAACTGAAAGCAAGTGCGGTTTACTACTCCCTCCATTCCCTTTTGTTTTTGACGTTTGGAATTATGCGCGGTTATTAAGAAATTGTGTAAAGTAGAGGTATATTGGAATAATTCAATGATTGAAAGAACAATTTACTTTAAAAAAAGAATATTGTACATGTGGGGTGAAGAAAGTAAGAAGGAAAAAGAAGAGACAGGAGAGAGAAAGTAATAATGAGTATTAGAAACCATTAATATAAAACTAAGAGTACAAATGCCCATCAAAAAGTGAGGATATTTGAGTATTTAAATTGTAAAGCAAGGGTAATTTTGTCTAATTAAGAAAGATATATAAAGACTAAAAAAGAACACCTAAAATGAAAACGTAAAGAACAAAAGGAAACGGAGGAAGTACATCTATAAAAATAGTCATTTTTTTTTAGTGGCCGCTCTTCTTTATGGGACAACTAATCCTATACCAGTATGGTAGATGGTAATAAATCACAATAACGGAAATAAGTATATTACATGTTATTTCAAATATCTCATGGAAATGTCTTTGGTACAGCACCTCCACCTTACACTGGAGAAATAAAATTCATACTCGTCTATGATTGCATGAACATTTATATAATTCAGACATATCTAGTACAGGATGGAGCATAAAATTGAAGTTGTGAAATCAATATTTGTTCGATCAAATTGATGAAAACACAAACATGGAATTGAGCTGATGATTTCCTAGTCTATGATGTGGTTGTTTGGCCATTGACATATAAATTAAAACAAACTATTTCCGGACAGAGAGAGTATATTATAGTAACTATCCTATGTACGGAGATATACATATCGGCATAACATAAATTAAAGAATTGTGAAAGTGTAATTGAGAAGTTAGAAATTAGAAAGGCAAAAGGATGATGCCCCAAAAATGGACCAAAATTGAGCTTGATTCATTTTCCACAGGAAGAGTGTGTGCTTTAGAAAGGCAGCTACTTGGGAACGTCAAAAGAATTTCCTAGTTACCAGCTAAATATATGCTATTATTCAATTTCATGATAATTAGTTGCACCAACCTTAAATATTATTTCTTAACTAACAAAACTAATTAAATTCAGTTCTTTTTTTTTTTTAGCATCTATAAATAATGCAATCTAAATGCCAGTTTAAGTAAAACTCACTTATTTTTGTAGTACACTACCGTTTATCAACATGCATACCCTACTATTCTATTTCTTCTTAACACTGCTGTTCTTATATCAAGGTAACACCCAAAATGATGGCTACACTATTGACCTCATACACCGGTACTCTCCAAATTCTCCATTTTACAACTCTTCCATGACTTCTGAAGAGCGCGTCCAAAGGCTGGTACATCACTCTGCTTCAAGGTATCACCGCCATACAAAGAGCCTCGTAGCTAACTATCTTGATACCAACATAATCCCAGGTGACGGAGACTACCTCATAAAAATCGCGATAGGCAGCCCACCGGTGGAAATGTATGCAATTGCAGACACCGGGAGTGACCTTATATGGGTCCAATGCGAGTCATGTGACATTTGCGACGCCCAAAATAATGCAGCATATTTTGACCCTCAAAGTTCTAGCTCCTACAAGACACTCCCTTGTAACTCGACGATTTGTGACACTGATCCTAGCATGCAATGTGATGATGACACGGGCACTGAATGCGAATACTTCTATACATACGGGAGTGGATCAACCATAAGCGCGGGGATCATGGGGACAGACTTACTCACCTTAGACACGAGTAAAACAAATTGTGTGTTCGGATGTGGAATCGTGCAGGATGGTAGTTTCGACAGGAATGCAGGAGGGTTAGTTGGCCTCGGTGGAGGTCCTCTCTCATTGATCTCTCAACTAGGTCCAACAATCGCGAATAAGTTTTCATATTGCCTAACCCCGATCACCTCAAACAGCACAAGCACGCTAACATTAGGCAACAGCCCCGCTAAAACCGGCTCTGTTGTGATTCCTTTGGTAACCCAAGACAATCCAACTTACTACGCGATAAATCTCAAGGCCATAAGTATAGGCCAAGATGAAGTCGATATCAACAAAGACATAGTCATAGATAGTGGTTCAACACTAACATATCTAGACAAGAGTGATTACACACGCCTTGAGGCATTAGTGAGGGCCTCGATACCAGAAGAGCCAATCGACAATCCACCTCAAGGATTCAAGATTTGCTTTGAGAAAAAGAAAGGGGTTAAGATATCATTTAAGATGGATTTCAAGCTTAATGGAGGCGATGTTATATTAGTAGACTCGAATTTCATGATAGAGTTTGATAAATATGTTTGCTTAGGAATCGTGCCCTCGGAAGAAGAAGGTGATCCTATGATTCTTGGGAATATAGCTCAAGTTAACTTTGAGGTGGAGTTTGATCTTAAAGGAAAGACGGTTTCATTTACTCCCACCATTTGTAGCCAAAACCATGGGGCTAGTTTGGCTTAGTTTTCTTACATGAATGTGTATGGTGAAAAAAATAATGTGGTTTACATCACAATTTGAAATAAAACTTCATTGCGAAATTTCAAATACCTTGTATTATGCATGTATTTTTGTTATATTAATACAAATTGTTATGATGCACATCATAATTTTGAGTGAAGATATAGTTCAAATATTAAGAATTTAATTATTATGTTCATATATTTTTAAGCTATATATGTTCATATATTATAAACATTATTGTCATAATTTGTCACCTTGCTCTATTTTTGGGCCCATTACCCAGGCCTGTCAATCTACTGGGCCCAAAATTATGTAGGTCTAGTAAAGGAAATGACTTCGACTTATAAACTAGATGGCAATATAGTTGCACAAAACTATGATTTATAATTACATCATTTCAGAGTAGTAATTGCTAATAATTAAATTGGAGGCAGGTAAAAAAATAAGAGTATTAATTTGAAATAAAGGGGGTGTTAAGTTGTAAGAAGATTGCCTCCATTAAAAATGTACACATAATTATGATCATAGTTGTTGCCTAGTTATATTTGTCCTACCAACCAACTGTTATTTGTGCGCTTGTAAAGTTGCAATTATATCACACTTTAATCATGGTAACCTTTCACTTGCAAAATAGAGTCTTCCGCACCATAATTACATTAATTACAATTTTCCTTTTTTTTTTTTTTTTTTTATGAGACATAAAATATTCCTTTGTTGCAAGTAATATGTAACGGAGGGAGTATATATATATGAGGGGAAAAAATATATATTCTTTAAAAATGAGGATTATTATTATATTTTTCTTGTTCATTTGAATTTTCTTAATGTTCAAACAAGTACATTTGAAAGCAACATAAAAAGCCAACGATGCTATGAGGCAACTCAGGGAAGGCGCACCGGCTTAGCACATGAAATAAAATTTAGTTAAGAATACAACTGACAAGTTTAGATATAAATCATATAATACGGGGTATGTAACTTATTTTTTTGAAAAAGTTTAAAATTCATTGGTATACGGAGTATAATTTATTAAAGGGTAATGCTATATGCAGCCTTATACTTTCTTTTTTCGTATTAGGTTGGGAATTTAGCAACAATTCACTAGTAAATCGATGTAATAAATTTTATTTATTGTCAATTCTTTCCATTTTTAACTTCTTATATACAACCCTAAAAGCCGCATTTATCTTTTCCTTTAATAAAATGTGATAAATAAAGCTTCCCTATACTTATTTAATAAAACCCTTCTTATCTTGTACTACTAATCACATGCTCTGCAATTCTGTATCTTACATTAACCATTTGTCAAAATGTGTGAATTAACAAGTGTGAAAATAAAAACATTACAACCATATAAAACAAGAATACGGAGTATTATCTTTATGACCCTATCTTATATCAATACGTAAATGTTGTGAATATGGATACAGTCCAACCACTCCTAGCTAATTGATGAGTAATCAAATGACATCCATGTTACTTGTAACTTAATAATCACGGATAATTAAGCTAATTAAATAGCTGGCACCTGTTTCTTAAAGAGCACAGTTTGTAGTTAGAATTAAATTGTTGCGTGGACAAATGGTTATTAAGTTTCAACAATCTTGAAATTTGAAAGTGTATCTTTTTATTTAATAACCATTAACCTTGATTTACTCAATGAATTAATATGTTAATAAGTTCTAACTCCGAACGATGTTTTGGATTATTGGGTACTTAGAAAAATAATTCATTTGTTTATTTATTTATAAAAAATTAAAAATAAAAAAAAATATTGAAGATCACAATATGCACACTAGTCAATTACCTTTCCCTTACACCACTTTGAAAAGGACCTAACTAGTGTAGCTTAAATTGGATTTTTCTAGGATATCTATCTTTGTTGCTTTTCCTTTTTAGGCTCCAATGCTCTATGATGTGTTCATATTCAATGTAGAAGACTCAACGACTTTTTTTTTTCCCTTCTTCGAGAGTATCCATTAGAATTGACAAAAGCACAAAACTAACTCATAACATTGAATGACTCAGATACTCATCTTAGACATTGTTTTAGAGTTAATATGAAACTACATGACCTAATCCGAATCCATATTGAATGACTCGGATACTCATGCACGGATACATGTCAAAAATTCTACCTTAGCTACTTCGTGAAGATATTCTACTATTTCAACCCAAAGTGTCCATATCCTTATCAGAGTTTTGGTAATCCGACATAGGTACTTGAGGTGGAGATGGAGAGTCCGAGTATCATAACTAATAATACTTCATATCTATCACCCAAATAAGATATACTAGTAATCGAATTCACTCCAAAACTATAACATGAGCTTTATTATTACACAAAAACTTGTCATTACTCAACAGTTCATGAAAATCCTAAAGCCAAATCAAATTATTACAAAAAAAATAATTGGCAGGCCAACTGATAAGATATGTCTCAAATAAGTGTGGAGAGGCAAATCATGGAAAACAGTCAAAACACAGGTCAACTGAATCAATGGTTACATAAGAACAAATCACTAGACCCCATTTCAACTGTCACACTACTCTGTCTAACTTGTATAGAAGGGAGTCATTTTTGTTTCATTCACCAAATAGACATACATTTGCTTTTGGTTGAGGATATACTGTTTCTAGTTTCTGATAGTAGGCCCTTTTCATCTGGACTTTTGTAACTAGTTCAGATCAAAACAACGAGAAAACATCGAAGATTTAAGCATGTAGAAGTCCCAAAGTTGACAAATTTCAGCCTAATCATATCGCTAAACCTTATGAAGTTCATGTAAGTTATGCGAATGTTCTATTTTCTACCATAAGGTGGAAGTAAATGATATCGAAAACAATTAATTAGGCCGACTCTCGTGGGATCTCTATGGGAAGTAATAAGTCTTAATTTCTATGTCTAATCAAACGACCACTACGGCTTTTTAGGCATTTAAGGGTTTTTTCACAAGGATTAGTTAACCATTTATCCTACCTACAACTTTACAAGCAAATTTCAGATTAATGTGATTCTCAATCTCAACCACCACACAGGAATATCAACTCTAGGGAATAACATGACGTGTTATTCTATACTACATAAAAAAAACGACGCTTTCCCAATTCATAATCAAAGATTTGATGCAATCTTACCAAGAGATTATTATGGCTAAATCATCCTTTTATAGTAGCTGGAGCATTCTCACCCTAGACTGATTTTTCAATTTTTATCTAGGCAAAGGCATTTTCAGGCAACTTTTTCCAAACATCCTAATATAATGTACACAACGTTGCAACTTATTATCGAACAAAGTGATTAATCAACTAATCAGGAAGGATCACAGATGAAGCGATTCTAGGCTACCTAGTAATCTTCCCAACATTACGAGAGCAGGTCTTCCAACCATGTCTATATCCCAAAAATTAAAATGAAAAGTATTCTGTCTACAACTTAATAATCTACTACTATATCTTACATTACCAAATCAATCACCTAACATTCCTCCAATGACAATAAACATTGCATCTAACACCTAAGACAAAACAAGTAGTTTTACAAAGTACTTGTTTATCCTTGGAATCTTACAAAAAATTGGTACTTCCAAGTATTCCAACGGCTTAAAACAGAGTAATTAAGCTTAGTTTAAGTATGCCAACTAATCGTGAGCACATTTTTTAGTTGAAAATATAGCTCACGAGTGGTTGATATATATTATATATAACATTGGGTCAGTTATAATAAAATTTCCAACCACAAAAGTCCAGAAAATTCCAATCAAAAGGACTTCATAAGTTGAACAATTCAGATCATACCACAAATAACATCTCAAATTAATTAATGGTCACGTAAACTCCTACTTCACGGTGTCTCCAAAAAATTATTACGTTTTCTAGATTAAAATTAGTCATCATCCCATTACAAACAGTTAAGACATTGTGACAAATAATTCCAAGACGGAGAGAATCATATTATCAAACGATTATGAAGGGGTTGTGACAACATGACAATTTCTTCCCAAAAAGCTTCTGTATTCAGCTTCATCAAAAGATAAAGTTACACTGCCATTAATCTAAAAGTTGGAGTTAAAAGGAACATAATTCACATCATCAGATAGCAAAACCCAGAGACAATTAATTAAATACACAGGAAAACAAAAGAAAAAGCAAAAGCCTAATCTAAGAACTTTAGTATATAAGTGGGGTCAAAATAAAATGATAAAAAGTTTATAATAAGAAAAAAATAAAGTAAGGAATACCTTCATAATTATCATGTAGCTTGACCTTTATGAGTCCAAGGCAAATTCATACTATTATCAACAGAAAAACCACTAAATTCTGTGTTTGAAGAATTGGTAAATTTACCCTTTTTAGACCATAACCATATCTTTGAAACTGAAAGACTCTCAGTTTTACTGCCAATATTTATCTTTCTAGCTTCAGCATCCCCAATATTATGATCAGCAGTCAAATTACCATTTTTACCCTTGATCATCTTCAATTCAGCACCTTCATTTGATGGATTTTTTGGACATAATGCAACTTGAAAAACTGAATCAGCAACAACATATTGATATGAACCCATTGAAAAACACCTCCTTGCATCCAAATTACTACTGCTCGTTTCACCCACATTCGAATTTCTATCATTAATTTTCCCTCTTTCAAGTACATGTAGTTGATCTTGCACTTCTACAACCTCTTCATTGTTGCAACTATGATTGTTATTATTATTACTTGTGCTCTTAAATTTGCCAAGTCTAACAGGAAAAACCCTCCTCTTATCACTAGAAACCTCAATTTCAACCCCCTTCTCCTCATCCCTCGAATCATCGAAATCAAACACCGGGTTTTCAATAGTCACCCCAGGAGTGTACAGAGCACCCCTACAAAGCGGACAAGTCGAATTCGACAACAACCATGTATCTATACAATCAATATGAAAGGCATGACTACACAATGGTAATAACCTTAACTTGTCCTGCTCAGTAAACTCACACAAACACACTGCACAATCAAATGGCTCTTTTAAACCCACAATTTCTTTGTACTGAAACACAGGCAGTGCATCTATAAATGCTTGGTCTAACCCTGAATCATGAAGCTGGAAAAGCTGCTGTAATTGCCTTTGAACTGCATCAGAACTCGAAAAATTTTCCGGGTATCTATTTGATTGGGAATATGAGGAAGATGATGAAGATCTTTGTCTTACAAAAAATCTAACTAATAAATGAAGCAACCCAGAAATGAAGAAAATTACAGCTAATATTATTATAATGAACAATATTGCAGGGCTAATTTTGCCGCCACCGGAGGAGGATGGTGATGGCGGTGGTAGCGACGGCGGTGTTTGCGGTGGTGTGTCAAGATTACTTGAAAAAGATGACATTTTGAAAATTTGGGCATTACCCAAGATTATACCCCTTAATTACATTAGATTTGGTGGTTTTGAATTTTTCTCAAGAACCCATTTTCAAATTCTTGATTTCTGACAAAACCCAAATCATATTTATTTATTTTTTTTCTTATTTACTAGGAAATTGGAAGCAATTTAGGTGAGATTAACAGCGAAAATGAGGAGAAAGATACAATCTTTACTTAAAAAAACAGTAAAAACCACTTCTTTAACAGAAAAAATAGTACCCAGTTCAAAATTTGGGGTAATTTTTCAGAGTAAAAGGGTAAAAACGTAACCTTCTTAGATTTTTGCAAGCGAAGTTGAACAAAATCTTGAATTTCTTGGTGTTGAATGAGGCTTCAATTGAAATTGAGAGAGAAAACCCTAGAAATTCCAAGATTCTTTCTTTCGTTTTTATGGTTTTTTTTTTTTTTTTTTTTTTTTTTGGTTTTGGGTTTTGTAGTGGGGAGAAAAGTTGGAGGAAAATCAAAAGTTCAACTTACTTGTGTTGGAGGAGAAAGAGAGAAAGGAGTGAAGAAGTTTTTGGGATGTTCCAAAAAGGCAGGTTAATGGTGAGAGCCAATAAGAAAGGTGGAGGTAGGCCCAATTTTGTGCTTCATAGAATATAAAGGGGCTATATTCGTAATTTTAGTGTAAGGTTTTTTTTTTGGGTACAATTTACACTTGCTTAGATTCTCTTGCTTCTTTACGAAATTACGAGTCCTTATCTCAGAGAGCAAAGGATGTCACTTTGTGTAGACTAGATGTGAAAGTACTATGACATTCGTCATTCTCTTCGGACTTGTTTGGTTGAAGCTTGAAGGTAAGAGCAATTTCATGGAAATTTAATTATCATGTAATTTAATTTCTTGGAAATTCTAATAAATATTTGGATAATTATAGAAAGTGAAAAATCCCATGAAAACTCCTATTTATCTAGGTTTTTAAATAATCAAATTCTTCTATTTTGTGAATTCTCATGAATATGTCAAAAAAAAATGGAATTTTTTATTTTCATCAACCATACGACAGCTTTATTATTATATTTTGGGAAATTCTCGATGGTAGCCTCCAACTATTGCTTATTCTCAATGGTAGCCAATTTTTTTTTTTTTTTGGATTCTCAATGGTAGCACTCTACTTTTTAAAAGTTACAACCGTAACCTTATTAACTCTAAACCGTTAAATATCTGTTAACTTTAACTATAGTCAATCATTTTCTTTCTGTTAACCATTTTCTCTCTCCTCCCCTTCATAAATCTTCCATGGCAGCCACCTCCACCTCCAACCCCTCCACCACAACACCCTCCACACTCCACGATACACCCACCCCTTCTCCGTCCCCCTCCCCCCGTCCACTGCAATGCCACCCCTTCAAGTCAATTAAACCAGCCCACAACGACAATATAACATAATTCCGCCATTTTCATCTCTTTGAAGCTCCCTTCAAAGGCATAATCTCTCAATTTTATTTGGCGTTGTTTCTTGCTTCTTACAAAACTGTGAAAAGCTCACCAAACCTTTTTATTCCAATTGCTACCCCATCATTCTTGGGAATTTTGATCCTTTTCCTTTTCCTCCACCGCTACTTTCGCCGCCATTGCCGTTGTCCTCTAAAAGTCATATAGCTCCTTTCTTTATCAATAATAATCTACAATTTGTATTCTCAGAATCTCCTTTCTACTTGTACAATCATTTTAAGGGTTTGTTTTACCGACAGGACAAAAGGAGTTTCTCCGTCAAGCTCCGACGATGAACGATGGTGGGTCAACTGTGAACCACCCAATTTGGCATATAGCTACAATTGGGCTTCCACAATCTGTAATTGCTTCAATAACTACTTTCAAGTATACAAAAAAAAAAAAAAAAAAAAAAAAAAATGAATGGGTTTTTTTTTTTATGGTTGCGATATATCGATCTTGTTCTGTTTGTTTGACTTAGTTTGGTGAAGCTGATACTTATTTATTGTTAGTATAGTCATGCTTTTCATATTTAATTTCTTGTATTGATACTTAGTTAAGGTTTTATAAGAATTGTCCTCATTTGTCGGTCTGCTGTTTTGAATGAGATTGAAAGGGGTAATTCTGGTACATGTAAGGGGGTTGAATTTCAGTCGCTTGACAATGGAGGGAGGGAGGAGGGTGGCTCGACAGTAGAGGGAGGTGGGAGGGTGGCTGGGAAGTGGAGGGGGAGGGTTTTTTTTTTTTTTTTTTTTTTAATTTTTAAAAAAGCTAACCTTGGTTTAGATTAAGGTTAGATTTAACAGAAATTTATCAACAATACATAATAAAGGTTACGGTTGCAACTTTTAAAAAGTAGGGTGCTACCATTGAGAATCTAAAAAAATTTTGGCTATCATTAAGAATAAGCAATAGTTGGAGGCTACCATTGAGAATTTCCCTTATTTTTTAAAAGTTTATTTCTCTTTAAAAAATGAATTTGGTTAGTATATCTAGCTCTTTCATAATTAGAATGATTAGTCATAGAATTTCCCATGATCCATAATTTAAAATTGTCAAATAAGGAAACATGGATGATTTCCTAAGTTTCCTCTAGGTTTTCTCTTTGGGAGGGTTTTTTTGGTTTCCTCTAGGGTTTTTTTTCCTTGGGAGGGTTTTTCCAGCCTCAATTGCTAGATTTTCTCTACTTTTTTGAAGGTTTTCCTTCAATCTTCTCCTTCGTTCTCTCTGTTTCTCTTCCATCTTTTTTCTTCTGGTCTCAATTGTAAATTTTTTTAGAGGCTTCCACCGGTGGTAAGCCCCAAATTATTTTTTTTAATTGCTTTCAATAAAGGATCACATCTGTATGGTGGTGTTTATTCTATTAGGTTTAATTTATTTGTTTGTTCGTTTGTCAAAGGCTGAAGAATTAGGGTTTCACAATCTCCAAAGTATCTAAAAGGCCATATGAGTTTTTTCACCCAAACAACTATTCATTCGTGGATCTTGAGTCGAATTAGTGCTAACTCACATATTGTATTGCTTCGGATGAAGATTTTTATAAAGGCGAACGTTGATCGAATATGCAATGTAACTAGTTCTCAGGTGAATTGTATTTGTGTTGGAATTTTAGATTTACTCGAAATTGTTTGTAAGTGTCGTTAAGCTATCTTTCATTAAAGAAATCTTTTTCTTCTTGTCAAAAAAAATTTGTCAAATAGGGAGTTTGGATAGCAAGGAACAAATAAGTTGTGTTTAGATACATATCATAATTCACCACAAGTTTAGTTATTGTTTATAATGAACACCTTCTGCAGTACTCCCTCCATTCTTTTATTAAGAGCTTATTTAGGTTTTTTTTACGAGAAATAAGATATTTGTAGATTCTTAAAACTAATGATTGGGAGTACACATATGCATGTGGGTTTATAGAGATAAATAGAAAGAAAAGTAGTTAGATATTATTGATGAGAATGATAGAGAAAGTGTTAAGAATTTATATCAAAAATACAAAAAAGAAAAGGGGAAAAAAATTACAAATCATCAAAAAAAAAAAAAGGAATAATATTGTTATAAAGTATAATATATAAATAGAAATAGAATCTTAATTTTGATTCTCCAAAATGAAATACAGGTTCTTAATAAGGATATAAAAGTAATACTTTTTTTTTTGTGCTCATATATAGGCCCTGTTCTCTTCACTTTAAAAAAACAATATTAAGTAAAAATAATTTCAGTTCAGTAAAAATAAGTTCAGTTCAGTAAAATTAATTTCAGTTCAGTAAAAATAATTTCAATTCAGTAAAAATAAGTTCAGTTCAGTAAAATTCAGTTTTCTTAAAAAAGAATTATAATAGAAAATCAGTAAAAATAATTTCAGTTTAGTAAAAATAATTTCAGCTCGGCAGGTGAATCAAACAGGACCTTAGTTGGTGATTTTTAGCTTTGAAAATATATCTTTTTATAGATTTATTTTATTATACTTTTGTATACCTTTAGTGTGTATATATATATATGAATTTCTATAACGTAACTAAAGATATTACTAAGGAGGGCGTTTGGTTCGCGGAATATAGGTATGGGTTTAGAATGACTAAAATTCATATCATATGTTTGGTTGTCAAAAGTAGGGATGTCAGTGGAGCAAGTCAAGTAGGAGATTCGCTCCAGTGAGGCGGGGATAGATCCCGATTTGGCGGGTGGTAGGGCGGGGATGAGAATAAAAACCATACTCGCCATGGGTGATGGGGCAGGGTGGATTTTAGGTTGTATCCGTCCCATCCCCACTTCGTACCCGTCCCATACCCACATTCATATATATTATTCATAAAAATATATACTTATATAACATTTTTTGTGAAAATTAAATAAAATAATACGATAAAAGTATAATATTTTGTAATAGACCTATATTATAAACAAAAAAAATGTATAACTTCACATTGATTTTTTTAATCATTACTATGTAGTATAGTTGTATTTGGAAGGTAGGGATTAGGCGGGTCTTAGGTGGGGATTAAGTGGGGATGGATATTCAAATACGTGGAGGGGTGGGGCGGGATGGTTTTGGGATTGTACCCGCCGGGGCGAAAATACGGATGAATTATGAACCCGACTCGGGGATGAAAATGTTTGGCGGGGATGAGGATGGGAAAGCCAACATCCGTCCTGCCCCACCCCGCCCCAATGACATCCCTAGTTAAAAGTATGAATTTTAAACCCATGCCTCAAATCCATGAAGTATGGGGCTTAAAAATCTTGGGGGGGGGGGGGTGGGTTTGGCTCATTTCATTCCCTCATGTATCAAATTAAAAGAGGGAATAGTGAGAGATTCCATCCCAGAATTGAACTAAGCACATAGTTTTAAGTATCAAGTTCCAACTCGATACCACGTTAACTCCATTATTGTTCCAAACTCATACTATTTTGCAAACCAAACGCCCTTTAATAGTTAATACTCTCTTGTATTTTATTATTTGCTCTACTTTTCTTTTACAATCATATTTTATTAATTGTTCCATTTTCTTTTTTGAAAACCTTTCACAATATTTTACTATACTAATTATGCTCTCCTAGTAGACCCCAACTATCATAATTTAATATTTTTATATTCTCTCTCCTTTCTCTTCCCAATCATCATACTTTATTTTCCTACCAACCTCACTTATTTTATATTCCCTCCGTCCCTTAATACAATGTTTCTTTTGAGCATTTATTCGTCACATAATAAAGAGAAATAACCATTGTATTAAGGGACGGAGGGAGTACTTTATTATTACATTTTACTATTCCTCTTAAAACTCCGCCTATGCAGAAAAGGAACAAATAATAAAGGGTTTTTCTACATAGTAACCCTGTGATATTCACTTCTCCAAATTGTATCCTCCCCATTTCAAACTTCCATGTTGTAACCTCACAATATATTAAGGGTCTGTTCATTTCAGCTTAATATCAGTTCAATTTAATTCAGTTCAATTCAGCTCCTAGTTTCCTTCTCTCATAAAATATTCATTTCAGCTATATTCAGCTCAGCTTAGCTCATTTCAGCTCCAATTAGTTCAGTTTAGTTCAATTCAGTTTAATTCAACTCCAATCAGTTCACTTAGTTCAGTACATGTGAACATGCCCTAAGTAAACATTGTAACCTTGGCGTTAACCTTTCGTTAGATGTTGTCATTAGTGGAGCCCACTTTACACTTATTAAACTTTTTCTTGATTTGCGTGTTAAAAAATGTTCTGTTGTTAGGGGTCAATTTATCTATCTTGTAGGGATCCAAATTAAGCTCAAATTTGCCAAAAAAAAAAATGAAGAACCCCCGTTTTGTGAATTCGGATTTCCGGTGTTAAAATTAGAATTTACAAAACGAGTCTTTTAAGGTTTTTTTTTTTTTTGGTCCAATCCGAGCTCAATTTGGTTCTCTTTAAGGCTTAAGGATCAAAATGACCCCTAAAACCTTTGACGGGATATTTTTTAGCACTTGAAAAAATATTTAAAAGCGCAAAGTGGGTCCCACTAACGATGATCGTTAATGGTAGCATGGAAGTTTGAAAAGGAAGGTAGTAGTTAAAAATATATGTGTTACAATGAGGGGAAGAGCATAAGATATAGGGTATATGATCTGATGATCCTATGATTCCTATCACTGGGCTGTGCTTTTTGTGCACTATCATATCGGGAGACGAACATCATCTCCATGCCAATTATACTCTAGGTCTCTAGTGAAACGAGAAGATGTGTCATTTCAAAGTCAATAATGTATCCTTTAAATTGCACTCACTTCCACCTTCACTTTGTACATTACCGCAACAGGCTTTATCAATCGAGTCGTAATTAAACATTTTGGATCATGATCAACAAATTTCAGCACATAACCAAAATTTATCCAAATTAAAAACCGGCCAACCATTTTAATAGGTCTAGATCACACATGAGTATTTTTTTTTTTGGGTTTTTCTACATAGTAACCCTATAGTATCGGGTTTTCTAAAGCGTGTCCACCCTTTTGAGAAGTTCCACACTGTAACCCCATGGTACAATTAGTAACTCTACGGTAACCCACGTTAGCGAACATTTAAGACGGACGTTAGAAGAGCGTGTACTTCGTCACCTAATCAACTAATCTACACTTTTAAATGTACCTTTCTCTCTCCTTGAAATTAATTCTATTGGACTTAATGATTTTGATGATGACACAACCTCACTTACTTACAAACTAATAAGAGCTTGATTGTTTAAGTGAATGATCAGTTGCAAAGACCAGGAGAACTAAATGATTTATGAAGATACCATGAGGAACAAGAAGGCCAGGAGCAAATTAAAGCTATTCAAAAAGAAGTGTTCCTCTGCAGGATCTGGTGCTTCAGAAATGAGACTTGAGAAGAGAAGGTTCCCCTCAAGGAACAGAAGTTCGAGAGCAGAAGCTTCACCTGAGAAGAGAAGTTCCCCTTAAGGAACAGAAGCCTCGGAGTAGAAGCTTCATCAGAGAACATGAAGACTAAATATATTTTTATATTTTAGGATTTATGTAAGTATAAGAATTAAGTTACATTCGAATTAGCTATGTGAAATTGGTCTTAGAAGATAAAATAGTGCAAGCATGTTTTTAGGAAAGTAGTTGAATTTAAACGTTTATCTTTTTCTAACTAAAAAGATTTTATTTTTATTCTGATTTTCAAAACATCTTTTCCAAAAATATAATCTGAGTTTATGTCTTCCTAAACTTGCGGCCAAAGTTATTAAAATCGGGATTCTACTTTGAATCGGAAGGGGCTATCAGAATCGAATCGTAAAATCGAATCGTAGAATCGTACCGACATGCATAATTAAGACGTCAAATATAAATTTAAATAAATATATTGAAATTATGAGTTTGAAACCTAATTATTGATAGATAATAGTTATTTACCCATTAAGCAATCAATACTTGACATTATATATTTATGAAAACCTATATAAACATGTTTGTAACTTGTAAGGATTTCGCTAGTTAAGAAAAATAAGTAAAATCGAGTAGAATCGTAAATCGAATCGTATGATATACATGAATCGTAAAATCGTAAGATTTTAAGATTTAAATCGGGATTTTAATAACAATGCTTGCGGCCTACTTCCCATGATCTATTTCATGTCATGGTCAAGCACATTGAGGAGTTTGTGTTTCCTTGAATTTAGGGACATGATCTTCTTAGTGGGTTGGAGTAGTGGCGTAATGGAATTGCTGCACAAAGAGATGTTTCCAATTCGTTTATTGCTCTATAAATGGTTTTTTATTTTAGTTGGAAAAACTCACCCTTGATCAATTAAGTTTTTAGCTTTTGCTTTCTTTATTTGAGTTAAGAGTCCAATTCCACATTAGTGAAATAGTGTGTTCTTATGTTCTTATATTAGAGTTATTTCTTTTGAGTTGTATTTTGGGGAATGGGGAGGTTTGAGTGAACTTTTGTTTGTGAGAAAGAGAAAAGAGAAAGAGAAGAAAAAGAGAAGAGAGATAGAGAAGAGAAGAGTAACAAGTTGGGTGACTTGTTCCTTGGGGCTTTGAGTTCATTGAGGAACTTGAAATTAGAGTCTTTAGTTTGTAATAGGTCATTTCCCTATTCTATTTTGTCCATAAGTATAATCTCAAAACAAAAAAAACTTTTCTCTCTTCTCTCTCTTTCCTTAACAACCAGTAACCCTAGGAACTCGCCGGAGTTCCGGCGCCGCAGCCGTACTCCGGCGAGTATCCTCTTTCATTTTTCTTCTGTTTTTCTCCTTTGTTTTGCTTCTTCTCTCACAAACAAACCTTTAATTTGGCACCTTGCCTTCCATTTCTAAGAGTTTAATTTCTTCTTAGATTTCTTTTAGGTGTGTTTGTAGGTTTTGTATCCCGTTTAAGAAGACGAGGGGAGAATGCTCTTGATCCACAAGTTCGTTTCAAAAATTCAAAGAAAGGTTTCCGCCAGCGAAACAAGGACAAAGGGCTAAGCCTAACGCCGCCGTCAGTGGTCATTGGTGGTTTTGATCGTGACGGAAACGGTGAATTTAGGGTTAGGGTTTAGGGTTCCTTGCGTTGGATGGCTAGGCCTAACGCCGCTGTCAACAGTGTTTTATGACGGAATCAATGAAGTTAGGGTTAGGGTTTTGGGGGTCTTTGCTTTGGGTGATGGTCGTTGGGCTGCTCCTCTTATATGTTTTTCTTATCTTTCTCTTTGGTTTAAGCTTTGTATCTACTCCTCTTGTGATGTGGAAGTTTCCTTTCTTGGTTTTGTTCTTCTTCTTTGCTAGTTGTTTTTTCCTTGTTAGTAGTACTTTATTTGAATGTTTGGTGTCTTATGGGTTGGTTGAAGTAGACATGTGGTGCTTTTCTCACTTTAAGGTGGAATGGTCATACCTTGTTTGGAGGTTTCTTTTGGCAGTTGGTTTTCTAAAGGATAAAGGAGTGTTGTTGTGGGAGCTATGGTTTGTGTTAGTCTCTACCATAAGGATTATAAGGTATTTTAATGCCTTTTTTGGTTCTAGGTTGTTGGTTCTAGGTTTCGGTAAAGAGTTGGTTGAGGTTTTTGTGGTCTTGGTTCGTGTTCCCTTCCGATTTCATTAGTCGGAAGTTATTTGGAGAATTGATTTTGTCTAATTCTCATTTAAAATTTGCAATGGTTTCTTCAATCATTGCCCTGAAGGCAGCTCCCCAGATACAAAGTTTGGGGGTTCATAGCGTGTCATTTGTTGTCCCTCTTCTTGAGAAGGGAAAAACAGTAGTACCTGGTTATGGTACTAAGTCACAAGTTGTGACTATTCTCACCCAGTGTGACCTTGACACTCTCTTTTTACCAAGTTTTTCCCTATAAGTGGTTTGCTCTTCAACAACAAAAATTACTCCGTCTTTATCTCAACTCTGGTGCTAGTTCTTGTGGCGACTATAAAGAAGTACGATCCAAGAAACCTGGTTATGGTTTCAAGCAACCGAGTTCCTCCATACAAGATGTTTTTAAGTAGTTGCTTTTGTTTATGTTGGTTTTTAAGAGCTAGTTTAGCTCATTTAAGTGTTTTGTTGATCATTGGTAGTTTGTAATAGTTAGAATTTTGTTGTTGTCCAAAAAAAAAAAAAAGGTCATTGCCCTATTCTAGTGAAGATTCTTTTCCTAAAATCTCAAGTGGTCGTGGTTTTTCTCCTTGTTAGGGCCAAGGAGTTCTCCATGTAAAAATATCTCTTGCACTTTTAGTTCCTTTAGCTTATCATATGTTCCTTTAGCTTATCATCTGTTCCTCTAGCTTACTTAGTTTTAATTCCGCAAAAAGTTTGACTATTATGTCATACTACAATTCAACCCCCCTTCTTGTAGTATTCATTTAAACAACAAATTCCCTCCCTAACTCTACTCTCTATTTCATTCTCTTTCATTTTGATATAAAAAAAAAATAAAAAAAAAACAAAAAAAAAAAAACCTTGAATCTAATCTCTCACCCACAAAACCCTAAATCCTTGAAATCGTATTCTTCAAACAACGTATTTTTAAGGTTTATTGAAGGTGACATTAGCATTAGGTCAGAGGAGAGCAAGGTGACGACGGTGTAACTCTGTAATCCTGGATATCTTAAGCTTCGCAAGTTTGGAAGGTGAGAATTGCATCGTGGACATAAAAATTCCAACACACAAGCTAAGTCGAATTTTTTGAGGAGAACGAAAACTTTACATGATAATATTGGTGAATAAAGAACACTATAATGGAACTGTAATAAATTAGTAAAGGAAGGGGGATTAAATCAAGGGAAAGTAGGACTTAAATAGGAGGAAGGAGGGAAGGAAAATTCCTACCAATACTAGCAACCAAGTGAAATGTTGGAAGAGCATAAAAACATAACTCCGTTAATGATAAGCTAATAGCAAGGCTACCGTAGAGTTACTAACTGTACCATAGGGTTACATTGTGGAACTTCTCAAAAGGGTGGGCACAGCTTAGAAAACTCGATACTATAGAATTACTACGTAGAAAACCCCTTTTTTTTCACTGGAAAGATGAATATAAGTATATAATGCTCTTTTCACCTGTCTTTCTAAAAATAGGAAAGCAAGGTAAGATAGATTGTTGTCTAATTAATTACTCTACAAGTCCTAAGTTAATTTCACACATCAATGAACCTCTTCATACTTAAATCCAGGGTAAAGGCTACACATACAATCGTTGTATGTGGTCCCTACATACAATTTTATTTTGTCATGTTTTTATTGGCTAGAATTATGGGTCCAAGTTCCATTTGAATTCAATTTATATTTGACTCCTAGTTTTCTCCCTTTTTTTAGTGATGTGTCAAATTTCTAATGGTGTTGTATATAGGACCACATACAATGATTGTATGTGTATCAGCTCTCTAAATCCAGTCAATTGATTGCAAAAACTTGTACATTACCATTTACTCCGTACATCTTTAATTAATACTCCCCCCCGCTTCTATTTTTTTTGCCCCATTTCAAATAATTAGGTCAAACTTTAAAATATTTTGTCGTAACTTCTCATTAATTTATAAGAAATAATATAATTATAATATAATTATGTAAGGTCTTGTTGGATTCGTCTTATTGTTTTTATATCAAGTTTTTATAATTTTAATGTACTACGTATATAGAAATAATGTTATTTGCGTTTATAAGACGCATCTTGGACACTATAAAAAGTCAAATGGAAAAAAAATAAAAAAATAAAAAATAAAAGGGAGAAGTAATTAATAAAGGAATATTGATTTATTTATTTTTAAAAAAGGTGGATTATGAGAATAGGTATTAATGTAGCTACTGTAAAAAAACAAAGCAAATGTATAAGAATGGCGTGCAACGGCTTCATGAAATAGGAAGATCAGTGGCCGGTAAAATGGGCCTAAAATCGACATGCATGTACAACTCGAAAAGGACAATAGCTTAATGTTTATTTGATTTACCTCGGACTTCTCAAAAGTGGATTCCTTTCATTAAACCCAATAACCCATAAATACGCCGTTATTGGTTAGCTCTTTTCATTGATTACATAATTATTATGGGCCTCTTGCTCTATGTTCAAGTTTATTATGGATCTTTGCTTATTCTCTTGTTTATATGAAGTTTGGGCCTTCACTTCTAGCTTGTCATTGATAACTACTTAAATAAACGACCTTACAAAGAAACTACCCTATACCTTGTATTTGTAATTAGGGATGGAAATGGATCCGTATCCGACCCAGATCCGTGGATCCATACTCATTTTTACGGATATGGATCTTAAAATTTTGGTCCCGACAAATCCGGGTCGGATCCGGATCCTATACTATAAAACGGATCTGGATACGGGTCTAACTAAAATATCCGTATCCAGATCCGTTTACCCGTGTTATTTTTATTTATTTATTTTAAACTATAGAACGGTCCACAATATGTTACAATGAGACTTTAGTTTCAATACTGTTCGATCCTTAAAATTTTGGTCCCGACGAATTCGGGTCGGATCCGGATCCTATACTATAAAACAGATCTGGATACGGGTCTAACTAAAATATCCGTATCCAGATCCGTTTTTCCGTGTTATTTTTATTTATTTATTTTAAACTATAGAACGGTCCACAATATGTTACAATGAGACTTTAGTTTCAATACTGTTCATAATATTTCCTTTAGTGCAAAATTTCGTATATTGTTTTATTCTCGTTTTTTTTTTATATATTTTTATTTGGTCATTTAATATCTAACTCAATGACTTATTCTTAATGTAATTATTTAGTATAACTTTCAGTTTGTTGCTACATTAACTTAGTTTGTTATTATTTTTTTAAACACTTAGTTTGTTATTTAAAATAGGTGAAATGTACTAGATCTGTTTAGGATCCGTTTTGGACCCGGATCCGTAGGATCCAACGGATATGGATATGGATCCCCCTATTTCATATCCGACGGATTCGGGTTGGATCTGGATCCAGGGTACAAAAACGGATTTGGATCTGGATCCAGTCGGATCCGATCTAGATCCGACCCGTTGCCATCTCTATTTGTAATAAAAGACAAAAGCTAACGAGCGCCCCTTATGTAAGATAAGACTCATAAGAGAGCTAAAAATGGGAGTGTTGCGCTAAAGTAAAATACATATTAATTACACTGATCGATGCGTGATTTAAACATTCATTTAAAATTTAATATTGTGTATAAGAAGCTAAAAGATGAAAGTATTCAAGAAATATATTGATTAATTATACTGATTTGCGCGTAATTTTGTCATGCATTCCTAAACTTATACCAAAATGAAAATGTTAAGTTATTACTCTCTCCACTTTTAAATACTTGCTCCATTTCTCTTGGACACGCATGTCGATGCTAAACTTTGATCACTAATATCTTTAATTATCAATAAGTATAAATTCTAACAATTGAAAATCAATAATCTATTCATTGAAATGATTCCAACAAGTACCCACAAGACTATATTTTTTCTTATGTATAAATCACAAACATTAGTCAAAGTAAGACAAATGAATGTTGCAAAAAATAGAAATGGAGCAAGTATTTAAAAATGGAGGGAGTATTTGTAGCACTAAGGGATACATATAACAAAACACTTATACTCCCTCCGTTTTTAAATATTTGCTCCATTTTCCTTTTTCGGCCGTTTTTAAATACTTGCTCCATTTCTTTATTTGGAAAGTTTATACAATATTTAATTCATTTCTCTCACCTAATGGACCCAACAAATATCATATTTTATTAATTTCATATTCTCTCCCCTCCAATTTCTCCACTAATTTTGCTTTTTACCATTTTTTATTCTTCCACCAACCCCACTACCTACATATTTTATTACTTTCTCCAATTTATCCTAAAACTCCGCGCATGGAGAAATGGAGCAAGTATTTAAAAACGGAAGGAGTATTAATTAGTGGCCTCCAAACAACGCTCATTAGCAAAATCTTTGTAATAAACCACATTGTACAATACGGAGTACTTTTTTTTTTTTTTTTTTTTTTTTTTTTGTAGAAATATGTGCCTTAGTCGGATTCTAGCCGTTTGACCGAAATATGTGCCTTAGCCGGATTCTATCCGTTTGACCAAAATTTTCTATCCTTGATCCATTTAGGTTCCAATCAGAGTGAAAATAGTATAGTGCACCCGGGTGCACCCGGAAAGAACATTAGGCTTATTTTAAAGAACATGAGAAAAAAAAAAAAAAAAAAAAAAAGAACATACGAGTGTTTGAAAAAGAACATGCTAGTATTTGAAAAAGAACATGCATAATATTGTTCAACACAAGAACATGTTTGTGTTTGACAAAGAACATGGCTTCCGAAAAGAACATTAGGCATATTTTAAAGAACATGGAATAAAAAGAACATGTTAGTGTTTGAAAAAGAACAAGCCAGTGTTTGAAAAAGAACATGCTAGTATTTGAAAAAGAACATGCATAATAGTGTTCATTAAAAGAACATGTTTGTGTTTGACAAAGAACATGACCTCCGAAAAGAACATTAGGCATATTTTAAAGAACATGGAATAAAAGAACATGTTAGTGTTTGAAAAAGAACAAGCTAGTGTTTGAAAAATTAACCTTGCTTGGTTATCTTCCAGTTGGCTTCAATTCATTACTATTCTTCTTTCACCTCTAATTGTTCTTTTTTGAACAACTTGTACTTTATAGCTTTAATTATTTTTTTTTTTAAAAAAAAAACCCCAAATTCACAAAATTAAACACTTTAACTTTAAAATTATTGAAGAAAAACAATTTGCACGTACAAAATTTATACTTACATTTTACTTGAATCCACCATTTGTTTAAGTTTGAAGGTTGAATTGTTGAAATAAGTTCAATTTTTTCTTGGGTTTCACTTTGAAGATGAACAATTTTGCTATTTTGAAATTTTTTTGAAAAATAGAAAAAGATAGAGAGAAAAGTTATGGGGAGAGAAAATGAGTACTTTGGAAATGATTTTTACCCAAATTCATTGAAATTTTTAAATGAAAACGATGGTGTAAAGGAGAGTAAAAATTGGCAGCAAGAAAGGAAGGGAAAGAGTGAGAAATTGCAGGAGAAGAGAGTGATGGATTTGCAGTTGCAAGAAAATAAAAACATGTTCATTTTTTACCCATGTTCTTTTAAATATACTAAATGTTCTTTTGGGTGCACCATGCGCATGGTGCACCCGGGTGCACCAACCACAAATTACAATCAGAGAGAGAGAAAGAGAGAGAAGTTTATACTTTAACACTTTTCTCTTATAAGTTTTCCTAACCTTTCTCCCACCTCTGCTTCGTCTTTCTTTTCCCTTCTGGTTCTCCTTTCTTTATCTTTGCTCCTCCGCTTCCTTCTTTCTCGGTTGTCACAATTTGTGAGCTTGTAGCATGTAGGATATCCATCATTCTCAATACTGTGCGAAATAACAAATTCCTAGCAAAATTCAATTGTACTTGGTTCACATGTTATAAATTACATTCGGAAAATTTTTCAATTATAGTCATTTAAAGATTATATTTTGCAAATTGCAGCTATTTTAAAAAAATTGCAAATTGCAGCCAAAAGTACTCATAAATTGTAAATTCAAAACCCCTTTTAAAATTTTCATTGATTTGGGTTTCGAAAAATGTCCCGATAAGGTTTTACGGGCCATTTTAGTCCTTAAGAAACCAAATTGAGCTTGAAATTGCCAAACAAATTAATATAGGTGCCTTATTTTGCGTATAAAAAACACATCGATTTGTATGCAACTATTTTTTGCCTTGAAAACGAGGACTTTACTTTAATCTTTTCCCAGTTTTGAGCGCAATTTGGTTCCTTAAACCCTAAAATGGCCCCATAAACCATATCAGAACATTTTTCAAATCCAATCGATAAAAATTTCAAATAAGGTTGCAATTTACAATTTATTAGTACTTTTGGGCTGTAATTTGCAAATTTTTAAAAGACTGCAATTTGTAAAATATATACTTTAAATGGATGCAATTGACAAATTTTCCATTACATTCAAATGAAACTTGATTTCTTTGTATCTTTGTATCTAACAATTTATGTACAACCTAGACTTGGCAAACAGGTTATTCAAGTCGGGTCAATTTCAAGACAATAAATATTCGGGTCGTGTACGAATCATGTTGATTTGGGTTTTGGGTCAATAGTTTGGGTTGAGTTTGGTCGGGTTATGTTCGGATCGGCCCAGTTTGAGTCAGGTTAATTTTCAAGTCCTATTATCAGGTCAATTTGGGTTGAGTCAGTTCGGGTTGGGTTGGGTCAGTTTCCTAATCAAGTGGGATTCTTTGTAAATTGCAAAATTACACAATACTCGTACCATTTTTATATTGCAAACGCTTTTTGTATGATTTAAACCGCTAAACTTGAAAGTTGGCCAACAAAATTTTGGTATATTTGTATTAGTTAATTTGGGTTAAAACAGGTTAGGGGTCACTTTGGAAATTGGGTCATGTCGGGTTGGTTAGGGTTTCAACAATATGCGGGTCACGAGTTGGATCATTCGGGTTGAGTCAAGATTGCCAGGTCTACTGTACACTGTTAGTAAATAAGCAAATTAAACGAAAAATACTTATCTCAAAGTTGCGTAGACCTAACTAACAATTGTCGCGTCGTGGAAAACCGCTGACCTAAAAGACGATTTTGTGCTACTCCGGTGCAGTAGACATCAAGCGGTTGCCCTCCAGGATAAGCACAGCGCCGGAATTTGCGTGCACTCACAAAGCCCGAATGGAACCCAGAATACTTGCCCAAAAACCGAAGGGGTATTTTATGAAGTGAAGATATATTTCTGATTTTTGTTTTTTTTTTGTATATCAAGTTGGGAATGCAAAAATATATATGTATAGCAAAAAATTAAAGAATATAGCAGCAACATAAAAAGGCCGGAAAACTACCAACAATTAAGAGGAGTAACTTCCTCTTAATAAGATAACCAAGGGGTTAATTATAACAATGGGTCAATGGCTATTGATGAGCGTAACTTCTGAATTAATGACATTCTCAACGAATTAAGTCAAGCGAATAGACCATGAATATTGTAATAGATACAATGCTTCAATAACAATAGCCCATAACCCACTTACCGCTTCTCAAACAAGTAGTACAAAACTCGCATATTCTTAGGTGCACACTCATGCACCTAGAAATAGGTGTAACAACAGTGCAATATGAATATTAGCTTTTCAGAAACTGAACATTAGCTTTCTTCTCCTCTACTTTTCTCCTTCGTTTTTTTATTTTCTCTCTCCTTTGTTGTTGTTGTTATTGGTTTTTTTTTTTTTTTTTCCTTTCTTTTTTTAATTTTTCCCTTTTTCTACACTTTTTTGATTGAATTTGTTTCTTACAACATGAAAGTAGTTTATAACTATGAATTTTTGTGTGAATTTCGATTTTGTGCTTTAATTTCGATTAATTAAGGTTTATATGAATCTTTGAATTCACAAATTATACTCTGTTTTTTCTCCTTCCTCCTTTAATTCCTTTTTTCCCTTTTTTTTTCTTTCTATTTTTCTCGTTTTTTCGATTTAACGATTGAATTTGTTCCTTACAGTATGGAATAGGTTGTTTATCTGATTTTTTGAATTCATATGAATTGAATTTTTTTTAGCTTCGATCAATTTCATCTGATTTCTGCATTTTTTTATCAATGAACATAATCATGCAAAATATGAACATATGCATAGGTTCCCTTAAATGTGAACCTTAGCTTTTTAGAAAGTGAACATAGGCATAAAACATATGAACATATGCATTTCAGAAAATAAACATAACAATTCAAAATATGAACGTAAGCATTGGTTTCCTTAAAGTGAATATAACCATTAAAAAGGTGAACATATGCGTAAAAAATGTGAACATATGCATTTAAGAAAGAGAACATATGTTTACAGACATAAAGAGAATATTTATGAACAACAAATATTTACTATGAATATTTACATTATGAGCATATAAAAATTATTATGAATATAAGGCATTTAATTATCAACATAAAAAATTGAAGAAATAAAAAATAATATGATTATGAAACATATGCATCATAAGTATTAATATATGAACATAAGCATTCAAAATATGAACATATGCATTGGTTCATTTTTTAATGCGTATGAACATAATTAAGCATTTCAGAAGGTGAACATATACATAAAAAATATGAACACATGGATTTAGAAAGTGAATATAAGCATTTCAGAAAGTTTACAAAAGGATTCAAAATATGAACATAAGAATTCAAAATATGAACATATTCATTTCGGAATGTGAACGTAAGGTATCCGTTAGATTTCACTATTTTTTTTTTTTTGAAAATTCCTATAAAAATTTCGAACAATAGAGTATCGAACAAAATTCAAACAAAATTTAGTGATAATCATATAAATTCAAACAACATTAAGTGAAATTTACATAAAATTGCTTTTTTTTAGGGAGGATCCTTTTGATTTTGCATTTCTTCTCTAATGTCCATTGATGTTTTTGCAGTTTTTTAGTGAGAGAAAATGAAATAGAGGAGAGAAAGTGAAAAAGAGGGGAGAGAAAATCATGTATAAAAGAAGAGTTTTGAGTTTGGAGGTGACATTACATTTATTGGGTGTGGGTGGGTGGGTGTATTGGGTGTGGGTGGGTGTATTTTAGTTTCCGTGTTTTTTTAATTTTAAGGCTTTTTTAATTGGGTTGTGTTTGAGCTGCGTTGTTACACCTATCTAAGGTGCACAAGGGTGCACCTTAGACTTATTGTACAAAACTAATCCAAAGAATAAACGACATAAAGGTTTAGTAAATTATCAAAGTGGTCTCTCTCTTTTATTTCCTCTCAACTTTCTTTGTATTTAACTCAAGAACTTCAAACATACACTAGTAAATCCTATTCGTCTTTCTTACGTTGTTGGGATCTTTTTGTTACTTCTGTACATAATTATTATGGGCCTCTTGCTTGTCCATGTTCATAATGGGCATTTTCTTACCCTCTCATTGCTTTCTATATAGTGTTTGGGCCTTCACTCAGCGTTTGAATCTTGGGCCTCAGTCTTTAACGTTTCGGCCCCCACTCACAGCTTGTCATACTCATTCATAAAAATACTAGCCTAATAAGTATAAGTGTATAACCTTCCAAAATTTTTAGCCGCATCATTATTTTTTATAGTAATAAAACATGAAGGACCTTATTAAACTGGTTATCACTCATCTCTAACAGGTTAGGTTTATTCACCTCTGCAGGTCAACACTTGAGAGTAGAGGGTAGTAATAAGAGAACCCTCCTACTATACCAAGTAAATGTGGATGATGAGGCTCGAACTTGTGACCTCAAAGTCACAACGTGAATTCCCATCAAATTTAAACTTGTATAGCTATGTGTGTGTTTTTACCTTTACATTATACGGAATAATAGTTTGACTTAACTAGTATATATTATTTAAATATTATTATTAACGAATAATGATCATTTCTTATACACAAAAGTGATCATACCATGTGGCACGCCACATACAAAACTCAATACTAATAATAATAATGATAATAATAATAATAATAAACGGAGGTAATTCATTAGTTGGGGGAGTGATAACTGTTGTATCATTAATTTAATCTCATACTAGTACTCCCTCTGTCCTCAAAACTTCGACGCTTTTGGCCTAATTTTAGTCCCAAAATGATCGATCTATTTGCATTAAAAAACCCATCAATTTACAAAAATAATTGTGCAAAACTAGCTTCCCTATATAAAATTTTGTTTTTTCATGCATTTTTAATACTCTAACTCTCTACTTTTTTTACAAACCCCATGTAAATTTATCTTTCCAATATATTTTTATTTAAGCTTTTTAATAACCTTAAATTCAACCCAAAAGGGTCGAAGTTTTGTGGATGGAGGGAGTAGTAAATTGTAATATCTGAAATTAAATAATTCATTTCTAACTAGACCAATATGGATTCTGGGCTGATCAAATTCAATTCGATTTTGTTTAGAAACTTTGCCCAAGGAGAACATTATTAATAAACAAAACTACTCCGTATATACACAAGGAAATTACTAGATTTAAACAGTTGCGATAAAACAAAAATTCTGAAAAAAAAATTATGATTCTATATCAAAGGACACACACTAAATGTCGAATAGGTGGAACCTGAGTAGTTGCATGTGAGTATATATTAATATGACATGGAAATGGAAATCAAAACCAAATCTATTGGTCCTATGGTCCATTCTTTTGTGCATCACTAAAAGGTTCAATTCCATTTAGCTTCTTGTGAAAGTGGAATAAGTCTTTTATTTAGATTTCGTATGATCAACTGTCCAACGTGCAATCATAATAATATATACATACTAACATATTTCTATTTTGATTATCAAAAAAAAAAAAAAAAAAAAAAAAAAAAAAAAAAAAAACATACTTCTATTATCTCATTTCCATGTGTCTCTAACATGCTTGTGTTAACAGATTTAGCAGATTTTGGGTGTCACTCGTGTAGATTTTGGGTGTCACTCGTGTCGATCTACTCCTTCGTCTCTTAAAAATGTCTCTTTTATCTTGTTTCATATTATTTCTATAAGAGGCATGCAATGAATTGTCACTAAATGTGGTATGTGCTAAAAAAATATGAATTAGTTAGATAAGTTCAAATAATATTAATAAGGATTGATAAGCTGAAAATAAGAAAAGAGTTAATAAGTTTTAATAACACCGCCCTTATACAAACTCCAATAAGATCTAAGAGTAATAAAGTTTGATAAGTTCAAATATGTAAGATAAAGATTGATAAGTTCAAATATATAAGATAAAGATTAATAAGTTCAAATAGAATGATATAAATTTAGGGCTTATTCACATTTACTTAATATCAGTTTAGCTCCAATCAGTTCAGTTAAGCTCCAATCAGTTCATTTTAGTTCAGCTCCTAATTCCTTCTCTCATAAAATATTCATTTCAGCTCAGTTCAGTTCAGCTCCAATCAATTCTTAGGCTAATAAAATAACATTTACACATAATTTACCTAATCTAAAAAGAGTATTTTAGATGATCTTTATTGCAAGATACAATATCTAAATTTGGTAGGCCATGAATTGATGCGCATTTCCAACATATAACATGACGCAAACATGCAAAGGGAATGAGTAAAAGTTGCTCAAAATTAATATAATTGAGGCTTATGGCAACACGTATATTTGCGACCTACAAGCGGCCTATTTCTTCCAACAATAACGCTAATTAGCTGTGTATGCGACCGATTCAGAACAACACTTGTTGTTGTTGCCATGTTGGCATGTTCACTTCGTTTTATCAATGAGTATAACCACATTTGTAACTAGAATTGCTAGCATTGTGATACTTCACACACATAGGGAGATCATTATAATCGTGTATCTTTTTGTTTTGGTATCTTTTTGTTTTATTTTAAAAATTGTGGTATTCCATAGAAATCCTCTAATTTTTTTGGCAAGTAATTAAGCAATGCAAGAATGTATTGATTTATTAGAATTAGACAGCAATACGGAGCTACTACAACCAAAGGAAGGCATACTTGCGGGTTTTTTTTTTTTTTGGGAAATTCTCTTTGGTAATCACGAACTTTTATTATTTCTCAATGGTAAACTGTGAATTTTTTTATTATCAATGGTAATCACAAATTAATGTTACAAAGCCAATGATAACATTAATGATAATAAAACGATTAACTAGGGTTAATCTTGGTTAAGTAACACTAAATTTACATTAGTACCCTCCAAATGATTTAAAAAAAACACAAAAAAAAATCCAAACCACAGCCACCCAGCCAACCGCGCTCGGCCAGGGTGGAGGTGTCTCAAACCACTCCCTTGCCGGAGACCCCCACCGATATTGCAATCCCACCCGAAACCGTGTTTCCAACCCCTGTTCCCAACCCACCCTCTCTCTCCTCTCATCACACACCGAAACCGATTCTTGCAATACCCCTTTTCAATTTTTTATTTTTATTTTTATTTATTTATTTTTATTTTATGTTATTCTTACTCCATTTCTGAATTTACTTACAATTAATTTGGAGCTTTATTTAAATAAATTTTAAGGGGGATGTTATGTGTTGTGCTTGTGAATTAGAGGTTAATTAAACCAATTCAACAACAACAATAGCAGGCCGACGACAACAATTTAATAAGAATAACTTCTTCAACCCTTGAATTTGAGTGTGGGTGAGGTTGCATTGCGTTTCGAAGGGAGAGGGGTATGGATTTCAGTTGTTTTTGAGGGAGGTGGTGGGTTTTTTCTGGGTTTTGACGGGGAAAATGGTACGGTGAGGTAGGGGCGGGGAAGTGAGGTGGATAGCGGCGAGGTGCGCAAGGAAGGGAGGTGGGTAGCAGCGGGGGTGCAGGGATGGGAGTTGGCAGCGGTGCAAGTGGCTGGAAAGGGAGGTGCAGTGGGGAGGGGAAAGAGAAAGGAAGAAAGAAACATGGAGGGGGAAAGAGAAAGAAAGAAGAAAGAATTGGTTGGGGGTAAGTGTGTCTTTTTACAGTCCAACAGTTAAACCATGATTAAGAATTAACATGTTGTTTAATTTAAGTTACCATTGACTTAGTAATATTAATAAATGATTATCATTGATAATCAAAAGTTTCAGATTTTACCACTGAGAAAAAAATAAAAGTTCGTGATTACCAGAGAGAATTTCCCTTTTTTATTTTTTATTTTTTTTTATTTTTATAGTGTTCTACCCGGTTCATCCTTTGGGTTAATCTGGATTCGAGTATCAATTCTGAAAGGTTAGGTTCCAGTGTTGCGTTGCGGAGGATCGATGACGTACACAGTCCTCCATAGTCCATACCAATTAAGTGTAGCCCCAATCACCACTACATCAACAACCAATTGGTGGCATAACTGCGTTATTGATTGTTAACTATATATTGATACACAAATAAGATTGCTTTTTAAATGAGGAAAACAATTGAAATTAATTTACTTTGTAGACCAAAAAAAAAAAACCCTATGATTTGTTTGTTTGTTTTTTATTTATTTATTTTATTTATTTATTTATTTATATTATTTATTTTGACATAGGCTTAAACAACACACTACATAAATTAATTAATGTCAACTTACTAAACACTGTAGCTAGCAAAATCGTTTCAAATTAAACTAGTGTTAGTAAAACTAAAAATGTTCCAATTTCATTTTCATGTTCACTTGTGGTAGGATTAGTAAATACTATACGTGTTGGAGTAATAGTTATTCAAAAACTTTGTGGATTGCTAAATACCGCCAACGTTTTTTATCAAACCGCCATCATTTTAAGTAAAGGGACTTTCTTGCCCTTAATAAATATTTACCCAATTATTTTAAAAAAAAATTCTAACTTTAATTTATTGACTACAATTACCGCGTCACTACCTACATCGGACCACCACCACTAATAGATTGACCACCACCACGAACGGAAAAGTTATCGGAAATGGATGATAATCACGATGATTCGTCGGAAAACCAACCGCAATCTCAACCCTCGGCTTTTGAACAAGTACGGTTATTTATTTAATTAGCTAGTTGTATACTAATATGATTATAAATTATGCTGAATTTGGAATAAATTATAAATTAGCTAGTTGTATACATATATGTTGCCGGAAAACTTGATTAGAAACCGGTCAACCTCCCCGGGAATCGGTTTTATGCGGCGGTTGACCGGAGTTGTTAACCGATTTTGAACACCGGTTGGCCGTGTTGGTCCACCGGTTTTCCACGCAGGTTACCGTGGGCAACCGGTGCTGAAATCCGGTTATCCGTCACGGTCAACCGGTGGTAAAATCCGGTAACCTATGTTGGTCAACCGGTTTGCAGCTCCGGTTGAGTGTGGTGACGGTGCCTTTTTTTTTTTTTTTTTTTTTTTTTTTTAAAAAAAAAAAAAACTTAATATTATTGTATTAACTTTTATACTAGTATGAATAATATAAATAAATATTATTCTATTTAAGATTATTATTATAATTATAATTATTAATGTTATATTGTTCGTTATTATTAATTAAAAGAATTATTTATTTGTATCAGGCGTCATTATCAGATTACGGCGGTGATGGTGTTGATTATAGCCCGCATTTTCAAACTAGAGATGTTTTCCCGACCTATCAAGCAGCTGTTGATTGGGCTAGAGAAATTGCCACTCCATTAGGGTTCTTTTTGACAAATTCATTGTATAAGAAACAAAGAAATGGGCTTCCAATTAATTACATGAAATGTGATCGGGGGGAGAGAAACAGAGGGGAAAATCGGGACCGTGAAAATGCCACACGGAAGAACACGAAGAGCAAGGGTTGTAAATGTACGTTTCAAATCTCAACTCGATGTTTGTGGGACATGGAAGGATGGATAATTAAATCTAAAAAGGGCTTGAAAGGCATGCATAACCATCCGCTCATGGTATATCGAGAGGGTCACCGACAGGTTAGTGGTCTCAGTCCAGCTGCAAAGACGCTTGTTATTGACATGAGTTCTGCTGCAGCCAAGCCGCGTCACATTATGGCAGCCGTGAAAGAGAAGTTTCCGAATGAGAGCCCTAACAAGAGACATATCTACAATGTGAGAAGTCATGCTCGTCTAGATGCTTGTGAAGGTCGAGATGTTGCGCACTAGTTTGTTCACTTGGCAAATGAGTACAAGTATGTCACTTGGATAAATGTTGATCCAGATACCCGTGCCATCACCCATGCTTTTTTGGCCCACCCAGAGATGGCTAATATGTTACGTACGTATCCACATGTCATTGGGATGGATTCTACGTACAAGACAAACAGATATAACATGCCATTCTTCGAGCTCGTTGGTGTCACGCCTACAAATCAAAACTTTTTGATCGGATATGCCATATTGAAGAGCGAAACTTATGAAAGCTACAAGTGGGTTTTGGAGAAATTGCAGTTGTACATTGGATTTGAGGTGGCTCCGAATGTTTTTGTTACTGATTGTGAGTTGGGGTTGATGAAGGCTTTGAAAGAGGTCTTTCCAAATTGTGCGCATTTATTATGCGGGTGGCACATTAACAAGGATGTATTGGGAAGGGCGCACATTTTGTGTGGGAAGGATATGTTGATGGCCGAGAGATTTCGAAATGGTAGATGGAGAAGAGTAATGTGTTCGACCACTATTGCCGAGTATGAGTTAGAGTTGCAAACTATGAAAGCGACATGGGGAGCATCGAACCCACCACCGGTGAAATACGTCGAGGATCAATGGTTGGTCCACAAGGAGAAATTTGTACGAGTTTGGACGAATTTGATGATGCACTTCGGCAATGTTAACACATGTAGAGTAGAGAGCCAACATTCCGTACTTAAACAATGGTTCGACAGTTCTACAGGAGCATTAGACACTATCTTCCGTCGTGTGCACAACAACATTGAGGGTATGCTAATTGAGATTCGTCACCATTTAGAGGACTCAAGACGACGAATGGGGTCACAACACAACATCATGCCTTTGCTTCATCTTAACGACTTTATGTCATTTCGAGGTCTTGATATTTTACAGGATGAGTTGAAGAGGATGAGAGAGTTATCTGATGATGTGTTGGATATGTGTGGGTGTGCGTTGCTGACGACGCACGGTCTCCCATGTGCATGCACCATGTGGACAACAATTCTTGCAGGGACAAGGTTGTATTTGGATCAGGTCCATCCATTTTGGAAGACATTAGTGATCGGTGAGGGCGTTGACATTCCCGTTTTTGCTGATGAGTCGGAGCAGGATGCAGCCTTGTTTAGGTCTTTGGTGGATGAGGTCTTAGATCGTGATCCAAGCTTTGTGCGGGGTATCAACCGGGTCCTATTTGAGGAGCTACACCGAGATCAGACTGATTTTACTGATCCAGAGGACAACGAGACAACAAGGGGTCGACCACCGACAGGTCAATGGTCTACATCTACTAGGCGTAATCGCAGCAGATTTGAGCATATTTTGGGTTCTCGTGGCCGTCGAGGTGGTCGTAGGGGTGGTCGTCGGGGTGGTCGTACGGCACCGATTTATACAGCTTCAGGTTATTATTATTATTATTATTATTATTATTATTATTATTATTATTATTATTATTATTATTATTATTATTATTATTATTATTTATGGCTAATTTGTGCAAACTTGTAGGGAATGATTTGAACTTGGAGGAATTCGCATATTTGGATAAAGTTCCAGCCTTCATGCTTCCATTTCTACGAGGGTGGAGTGATCCACTTGGTGATGGTAACTGTGGATTTCGATGTGTTGCAGATTTCTTCATAGGTGACCAGCATGAATGGATATTAGCTCGACGATCGATTGCAAATGAGGTTGGTCATCATCGAGACATTTATTCTCGAGTGTATAGAGTTGAACAGTTAGATGTTGCAATCAACCGTATCACATGGACTGGAGGGAGATGCGGCACAGATCATTGGATGGTTGCTTTTGATGACTTGTTTCCGATTGCTAACTTTTATAATGCCACTGTCATGTGTTTTGGTGTTGGTATAGATGGTCGTGGTGTGTTCCCATGCATCACTGTGCTACCTTGGACTGCTCCGTCAACAACAAATGGTCCGTATAGGGAGTTTTGCATACTGTCTTTAGGGTGGCATTTTGTGCGATTGGAGTTTGAAGATAATTTTCCAGTTCCTCCTATTGCTACTACTTGGTTTGATATACGTGACGATACCGTTACAAGTTGGGAGGATCGATATCAATATAGGCGCGCTACTTGGAACGCTCTAGTTAATAGTCAATGATGTGATTGATAGGAGATTTTATTGCATTGTTAATATTGAACTCTTAATTTAATAATTTAAAAGACACTATCGAATTATTTTTTTCATTTATCAACCTAATCTAATAATTTAAAAAAAGGGGCAAATCTAATGATGTCCCAGTAATTATGAACTCCTGAATATAATAAATTAAAAAAAATCCAAAAATAATTATGTCCCAACAATTATTAAATCCAAATCTATATATCAAGCTAAAAAAAGGTCCAAATCTAATTATCTCCTAATAATTATTAACTCCTAAATCTATAAACCAAAAAAAAGGTCCAAATCTAATGATGTCCCAATAATTATTAACTCCAAATCTAATAATTTAAAAAAAAAAATCCAAATTAATAACCAAATCTAATAATTAAAAAAAAATATATCAAGCTTCTAACATGTCATTCCACAACTTGATTGCTTCCTGCGCCTCGATCACTGTGGGGGTGATGTTGCCTCCTTGCTCAGCTATGAACTTGCGTAATGGAGACATGAATAATTGTAATTGCACCCACTACACAAATGAAATTAAATCGTGTAAGACAAATTAAATAACATTATTAAATGAATAAAGGTAATGAAATTAAATTAAAAAAAATTAATTAAATCAACTTAAATATAAGAAATTAAATAGTGAAATAAACTTACAAAATCTACGTTTGTCCTGTCAGGTCGAGGTGGTGGGACAAGCACTGCATCAGGACTCATAAGAAGTGGATGTGAGTACGTGTAGAACCAACCCTCGTAATCATCAGAACAAGTAGGCTCCTCGTCCAACAATGGCAAATAGTCTGAGAGGGGTATACAGTAAGTCCCGACATTAAATCTGCCCCAAAACTGTGGTGTACTTGCAGAGCTAACCGCCATATGCCGGTCGGCTCGCATAATCTGGTGTAAAACAGGGAGGAAGGATCCCCTGAACGAACCCAAGCTGTCGTACAACTCTGTCAGGGTGGTATGGCTCAACAATGTCTCGATACTGTATCCAACCCAAATAAGTAGTTCTCAGGACCGAATGAGCTGGACTCAAACTATAAGGCCTCCAAATAACCTACAAGCAATTAAAGATAAAAAAAACAAATTTTTATTATTAACTTGTAAATCCAAAAAATAAAATTTATAATAAATATTTAGCCAAAAAATATACCTCTCGATCGGTCATCTGCTCAAGGCGTCTACGAAAAGAAACTACACGATGGTAGTCCCTTTCCTGAATCTGTGTGTCCCACCTGGCGGCTCGAGCATCAGTCGATGTTATGGCTAAACAACCTTGAACAGGTCGAAATGCAGGAAAATACTCGTAAATCCAAGACTGTAACAACGTCAAACACCCAGCAATCTGTTTGCAACCTATCCGTGAGGCAACGCCTAACTGCCGATACAAATAAGCAAGGGTAGCTGAACCCCATGAATAATGACAAAGCTGAACATCCTTCTTCTTCACCTCTAAGATGCAAGAAGGAGGAATACGACTACCACTCTTATCGACAAAAATAGTGCTTCCTAGAACTAACAATAAGAAACCCTGCACCTGGATATCAGCATCACCTCTCTCTGCTAGGCATCTCTCATATATGGCCTGACTTGACACCCCCCTGTTATTCCAAATGGCTGCTAGCTTGGCAACAAGTTTGTCTGCTCCTATCCCTAAAAAATTCTGAAAGTCAGCCTTCAAAGACGCAACACCGCTTTGCTCTACAACAACATCACCCTCCACAGGTAACCCAAGTATGTACTGTACATCATGGAGCATAATAGTCATCTCGCCGAACGGGAAGTGAAAAGTGTTTGTGTCTGGCTGCGAGCGCTCTACAAACGCTGAAATCAGGGCCTAGTCAATGTGATGATGCATGATGTTAACTAGCCCACTCAAACCAGTACTATTAACTCGTCTACGCACATCATCGGCCATAGCACTGCGCATCTCATGTAAATTTGAGCACCATTGCGTCCTAGCTTGACACTTTAACACGTCACGATCTTTTTGCGGCCCCATCCAAATTTGCGTGGCGATGTGACCTGCGTAACTGGGGATGAGACTACCATCCTTGGGACCACCCGGCATTTGAGCTTGAACAAGCCATGAAGTATCATTTGACGCTAGGATAACACGAATTTTACGAGTTCGGGAAGTACCAGCTCCAGTACTCTGAAATCTACCATCAGCACCTCTCTTCAAAGTGACTCCAGACAACGTCTTGCTCTTCCCTGCCTCCCCGACGTCGAACCGATCTCAAACTCTCATCATCGTAAATCAAATCATTAATTTGATCCTCGTCCCACTCTTCCTCTTCCTCCTCCTCCTCCTTGTCCTCACCCTCACGTCCCTGAACCTCATCATCAACACATGCTCCATCAGCTATAGGAGCTGATGACCTCAGTCTCCTAGTCGAAGCAGTCACTGCACGAGTCCTAGTATGTCTCTCACCCGAGCCATCAATACGATCAAACGTCATTTTAAGCCTACCCAACTGTCGTCATAACCAAATGAACGAAATATTTACAATCAATAATAATAATAATAATGTTAATAAAATAACTATAATAATCATAACTGTGAAAAAAAACAATAACAATCATAATATTAAATTTAAATTATTATTTTGTAAAATAACTATAATAAGATTCCTGAAATTCAGTGTAGTATATACAAGTATTAGTTCTTTCTTCAGAGTTTTGATGTCACTACTATCTTCTTTAATACAACTATACAAGTATTATAAGTTAGTACTACTGCATTGCTAACATTATTTAGGGGTTTTGGCTTGCAATAGGTTGTGAATGGCTTCTTTTGGCAAGGGAAACTTGTTTCAAGCCAAGGTGAAAAGCCTGATCATACAACCGCACTTGGTGTAAGAAATTACTTACTCAACCTATCCCTAAAAAACAAAGCTCTCATGACAATCCACTATGATATGTAGTATATATCACCAAAAGTTACAACAAAATTACATCTATATACATGTAATATAATAATCATAATTTTAACTCGTGTCAAAAAATAATAATAATTTTTTTAAAAAAAATGGTGGCTGCCCATTGTTATAACAATATTAGAATTAAATACATAATAATAAGCATAATTAACCAAATTAATACTCTTAAGTTATTTTTCCTAATCAAATTAAACCCTCTTTTGCTAGAGTTGGAAAGCTAAGTTTTCAAGGAATGAAGCCAATTGCAGCCTTTGTTCTTATTTTCTTGCTTGCCTTGACATTAGAGGGGGTGGGTCCAAGAGTGGGAGAAGGATTCGATCTTGTTCAGAAAGAAATGCGGTGTACTAGCAATGTAACTTGAATGTATATGTCTAGCTATAAAGAAAATCCACAGCAATGAAGCTAGGAAGTACAACTATCTATATGTCTAGCTAGCTCCATGTACTAGCAATGTAACTTAATGTATGTTTCACAACCAAAACAGTATCTTTCCTATGTAATTATCCTAGATCAATTCAATCTAAATAGGTTGTGAATGGCTTCTTTTGGCAAGGGAAACTTGTTTGTATTAATGATTTAGGCAGTGACTTTGCATCTTTTGGTACTGTGGAACCTTTAAGTGCTTCTCACAATGCAACTTTGGTACTGCCTGAGTGCAGTGAACAAGATGATGTAATCTTTAATCTAGCAATCTAATTCTCCTTTCCTCTTCAAAAAAAAAAAATTCAATCTAAATAAAGCTCGAAATTAAGAAAATAAATGGTGGTTGGCCATTGTTACCGGTGACCTATGAACCTGTGACCACCGCCGTTGACCGGTTATGGTAGCCGTTTGCCAGTGACAGTCAACCGGTTTTCCACGCCGGTTAACGGCGACGGTCACAATCACCGGTAACAATAATTCGAATTTAAAAAAAAAAAAACAAAAATAAAAACAACCAACACGGTGGTAGCTAGTACCCAACCGGCGTGGTCAACCGGTTTGCCGCTGCCATTAACCGGTTTCGATCGCCGGTAACCGCAGTTGGCCAATCGGTTTTACACGCCGGTTGCCGGCGAACAAATTTAAAAAAAAACAGAAAAAAATAAACTAACCTCTTTTTTCGAATTCCCGGCCATGAAAACACCACACCACCGCCGCCTACAGCCGCCTTCCGCTGATTGTGGTCACTAAGTGTGTGATTGTGGTGGTTGTTTAGAAAGAAAGTGGTGGGTGTGGTGTTTGATGGGGCAGTAAAAAATAAAAGGGTAAAAAATAAACTAAAAAAATAATTAGGGTTTAATAAGGGTAATAACGACATTTTGCTTTAAATGAGGGCGGTTTTGATCATTTTGGATGGCGGTATTTAACCCCCCAAAACTTTTTTACTTCTTAATCTACCTCGCCCTACTTGCTACATTTAACAACTTTTCTAATGCACTTATAAAGCTTTTAATTAAGTTATTGCTAAACAAATCCATAAGCGTGCTATAATGAATTAATTATGTATACGAATTATACTACAAACTAGTGTGCGACTCGGGTGTTGCACCGGGTTACCACTTTAATTAAATTGTTTTTTTTTATGAAATATATTATCATTTTTTTTTTTTACAAAAATGAAATATATTATCATTGATTATGTATGTTATGCATAAATGTTAAAACTAATGGTACTAATTGATAAATAGTATAGAGAGATAATTTTTGACACTCTATTGTTTGTGAAATGTTGATTTTATTCTTTTTTTTTTTTTTAATTGATGCATGCGATTTATAGTTATATTTATATGTATAGATGACTTACAATTGTTATTGGCTAAGATGGTAAGGAAGTAGGTTATTGTTTCCTTGAGGTATAGTGTTCGAAACCCATCAAAAACATTTTAATAATAGTTGGAATGATTTGTTAATTGGTAATGACGTGTCATTAAGTGAAGATGTGGCACAATGCTATGAGAGGGGAATGATGTGACACATAAACGATTTTAGAAACACTTTTTAATATATAAAGTATAGAGATTATTGACAACTTGAGAGTGAGGGGATAACTCAAGTGGTTAGAGCTCCCCTCCTGATTCCAGGAGATACTGGAATTGATTCTCATCACTCGCCCTTGTGGCTATCTAAACACTAATATATATATATATATATGTATATATATATGTATATTTTCCATTTTCCCCCAAAAATGACTTCTTAGGAAAACTAGTTTGGTGCCCCGTGCGATGCCCGGGTTGTTTATTGAATTTTAAGACCAACTTTTTTTTTTATTAGAATATTATAAATGAATGTTGTACGTTCTGAACTATATATTTCCTTCAATAAAAAAAAAATTATCATATAAAAATAAATTTATATGATAAATTATTTAATTGCGGTTTACGTGGCGCATATTTGGTGAAAAGTTAAAATAACAAATGTTAATGTCTTGTGATCTGACTAATCTTATAATTTATTTTGTACTTGTGAAATATTTTGACTTGGCTAAAAGTTTAGCTTTATATATTAGTTATATGATTTGAACATATATTGATATTTTATTGAAAACAAAACACTAAACTAACAATTTTATCCTAAAATTCTATCCAAACTAATTTTTTTTATCCTACAAAGTCAATCCAAATCTATTTAATTTTTTTATTAAACAAATAAATCATATATGTGTCAAAATTATCTTTATTGCCAACGTGGCGCGACACTTGGCGAAAAGTTGGAACGCCAAGTGTCGCTGTCTCGTGGCAAGGCTAAAAGTTTAGCTTTATATATTAGTTATTTAGTTATATGATTTGTTATTATTAATTCCAACTTTGGGCCATTTACTTTCATTAATCCCAACTATCGATTATTTTTTAATAATCCCATCTTTAGGGGGTATTTTCTTTTATCAGGTCAAATGACCAGTGACCTGTTTAAAAGGTAACTTTTTTTTTTATTTTTTTTTCTTACATGCCATATGTCGCAATTCCTCCATTAGTTATTTTTTTTTTAAAAAAAAATCCAAAACAAAAATTAAAAAACCAAACCCATCCACCTTCATCCCACCACAACCCCACCATCTCCTTCCCTAGCACCACCGGAAACCACCATCTCTCTCCCCAACCCCACTAAAAACTACCGCAACCTCACTCCCTTCCCCCAAAACCACTAGCAGCCAGGCCACCATTTTCACCCCTCGTCGCCGAAAACGACCCCCAAGCACCGCAACTCCATTTCCCTTTCCATACTCACGAAAACACCGATCTCCCTCCCCCACTAACCAAAACCACCAATCTCCCTCTCCCACTCACGAAAACCATCAGAAATGCTAACGACATGGTGGGGAAGGGGAGTTTGGTGGTTTTCGTGAGTGGGAGAGGAGCCGGGGTGGTTTTTTGCGACGTAAGGATTGGCTACTAGGGCTGGGTGGAGGGGCGACGCTAGAGGCGGGGGTGGTACAGTGGGCCAACAAGGGAGCGGATGAGACTGGGCAGTGATGGTGGTGGGTTAGGGTGGCCTGGTGAACGGAGAGGAGAGGATGAAGTTTTTGTTTTGTTTTGTTTTGTTTTTTTTTTTTTATAATTTTTATAATTTTTTCAATTTTTGTAATTTTTTATTTTTATTTTTTGGACCAATCAAGGCTTGACACGTGTCAAGTTACCTTAAACAATGGGTCATTGACTTTTATTGACCGGTCATAACCTGATAGAAGTAAATGTCCCCCAAAGTTGGGATTATTCAATAATAATGAAAAAGTTGGGATTAATGAAAGTAAATGACCCAAAGTTGGGATTAATAATAATAAATTTTCCTTCTTTATATTGTCCAGTGAAAATTATGGAATGATATGATACTATGAGTCTATGAGAGTCCAACCAAAAAAAGAGTAGGAATATATATATGCTAATTATGGTACATTTTGCAATTTTATAGATGATTGGTTTTTAAAGTTTAAAATATTGTTAATAAAAATAATACAAAAATAAATCGTTTTAATTTTGGAGATTAACCAAAGCTATGGGAACAAAGCAAAATTTGTTGTGATAGCTTTCCTACATTATAATTCCCATTTTGAATTCAAATTAATCAGATTTCTAGCTAATAAAATCATTGAGCGAGGTACTCTAAAATTTGTATACACGTAATAGATAAGGTGTAATTGTCTTATTGGTCCTTAAATTTTTGCAATAAATAATAATATTATATTTTTTTTTGGGTGTTCAATCCGGTTCACCCTTTGGGCTAATCCGGATTCGGGGATCAGTTCTGGGTGGTTAGGTTCCAGTCCCCTCCCAATTGTTGTTGCGGGGGATCGAACACGGGTCCTCTCTACCAAGTGTAGTCCCAATCACCACTACACCAACATCCAATTGGTAATAATAATATTATATGACTCAACATATCCACTAATTACAGATGTGTGATTAGTACATGACAAATTAAATACGGCTTATAATTTATAAACATACCATTATTTCAAAAAAAAAAAAAAAAAAAAAAAAAAAATTATAAACATACCACATACCATAAATTTAATTTTGTAATGGACCACCATACGTCTTTCTCTACAAGTTTTTTCAAGAACAAAGGAACGTATTAATGGTGCCCACAAACGAGAGTATAGTCTAGCAAAGAAATTGAAATTACCATAAAAATTACTTAGTCTAACATGTCTTTCTTTCTTCAAGGAAGACAAAATAATAAATTTGTCAAGAGACCAAAACTCTCACAGTGCGTTTCTGGTGTGGCCGGTACCAAATCAGCAAATGACAAAGTAACCCCCAGATAAAGTAACCCCAAGACAAAAGTAACCCCTGACTGATTTAGTGACCCTTGACCAAGTAACCCCTGACCAACCTAGTAACCCCTGACCTAGTAACCCCTAATTGACCTAGTAACCCCAAGTAACCCCCGACCTAGTAACCCCTAGTAACCCTTAACTGACCTAGTAACCCCTGACTGGATCTAGTAAATCCTTACCCACCACCAACAAAAAACTACCACCAACAACCACCACCAACGAACCACTACCAACCTAAACCACCAACGAAACCAGATCTAGAACCCGAAACCACGAAACCACCACCACCCATCCACGAAACAACCACTATCCACCCACGAAACCACCACTATACACGAAAACAATTTGTTTTTCGTTCTTCAATTAAACAAAAAATTAAGTAATAAAATTTAACAACTTACAAGTTATATAATCAAAATCTGCAGCAAATAAGCTTGAATTTAACATAAAAGTCGTAGAATATAAATTTCCAAAAGTAAACCATTAATGAAGTTTGAAGAAATTTGGGCTAAGAAGATGACACCATTAATGAAATTTAAAGAAAAAAAGGAGTGAGAAATAAAATTGCGGGAAAAAGAAAAATGTTGTAGAAGATGGAAGAAGAACAGAGGAGAGAGAAATGAAATTGGGGGAAAAAGAAAAATGTTGTAGAAGATGGAAGAAGAAAAGAGGAGAGAGAAAGAGGAGAGAGAAGAAAAATTAAAAAAAAAATATGGCCGGCCGCACCGTACGGTCAGCCGTATATGAAACTTTGTCAAACTCTCATTATTTGTTTATATATGATTTATTAGTATTTTTATTTATGCTTATATATCCAAGCAATAATAAATTATTATATTATAGGCATTTGTAGTACTCCCTCCGTTTTTTTTGTATGCATTACTTTGACAATTGCACTATTCACATACCATGGTTGACTTAATTTTTTCGCCTCTAAAAAAATAAATAAATGTTATTATATAATATATCATTATATTTGCCATAATGTCTAGTTTCATAATATAATTTTGTTACAATTTTTACTAATGTACAATTAAAGATATTAATAGTCAAAGTAACGTCTCGGCAAAAAAAATAGGTAATAACATTGATTTCCATGTTGATCAATTGATCATTCTATCAAGCTAAACTCTTTAGGATTTGAAATTTTTTCCAGATAAAATTTCATTTCTCAAATAACATGCACCATGCATAATTAAATTTATAATTTGTACGGTGGTTTTTCAATCTATTCAATTTCAATTTAAAAATCATTTCAAGTTAATTTGAGTATTTTAACACTGACGCTTATGTAAAAAATAAATGGAGTATTTCAAGTTCTTCAAAAAAAAATAAAAAATAAAAAATAAAGGAGTGTTTTATAGGAAAAAAAAAGAAAGCAAATTTGACCATTTTCTTTTAGTTTCTTGATGCTTTTGTTATTGAATTTAATAAAACTATACTATAAGTAACCCCTATAGTGGGTTTGAGTGTAGTAAGGGCCTCTTCACATTTACTTAATTTCAGTTTAGTTTAGTTCAGTTCAGCTCCAATCAGTTCATTTCAGCTCTTAATTTCCCTCTCTCATAAAATATTCATTTCAGCTCAATTCAGTTCAGTTCAATTCAATTCAGCTTCAATCAGTTCAGTTCAGTTCAACTCAGCTCCAATCAGTTCAGTTCAGCTTAGTTCAATAAATGTGAACAGACACTAAGTATCCTTATGGTGGACTTTGTTTTTAAGTTTTGTTTTTGTTTTTTGAGTTTATTATGACACAAGTTGTTTCATGGATATAGATTTGTGCGGAATCAAAAAAGAGATTAACCCTTCAATTACAACTAGATCAATTTGACGAAAATTTCCTTCCTGGCTTCAATAGATCGATAGACCCCTCGTAGAAAAAAGCTGTAAATCACAGCAATATAAAAGAGGGTATGAAGAATGTATGATTTGCGTCAACGATAGTATGTAGCTCTGATGAAATAATTTTTTATTTGATTCTATTGTTAAAAAAAAGCTACATGAGAATATGAATTCGTCTTGCCCAACATTACATTTTCAAGCTAAAGTTGTTATATGATTGCTTTTTGAAAATAAACCGATGAAAGATTAATTTTTCATAACTAAAAATATTACTTCTATCAATTAACCATAAAAGTAAGATTAGAATTTTTTTGTTGATTTTTTTTTTGTTGTAAAAACAAATAGAAAAAAAAAAATTGCCGTAAAAAAATTATTAGATTTTTAAAATTTTGTCTGGCTAGAATAGGAAACATTTTTTTTTCAATTATAATTTTTTGAAAACAAAATGAAGGGAACAAATTTGTCAAGTAATTTGGGATGACACCAAAAAGAGGTCATGAAATTTAAAGAGTGCAAATTAAATACGTAGAAATTGATAAAATAATTAGGAGATAAATAGGGATAAGATAAGAGTACAGAATTGGGCACACAATATTTAACGTGGGATATTGTATGTAGAAACTCCGATTGTGATATGTATGGAAGGACACTCATAGATTGTATGAGGGATCTGAGTTGGAGCATGATGTTGGTGGATACATACTTCCAAATGATGCCCAACACCTTATATTTATAGGCGATGTATGGAGGTGGAAGAAGTGTGTGGAAAATTCTACACACATGCTCTTTAAATTGCCACATAAATATAGAATTTTCATGATTATTCACCAATTCTAGATTCGTCCACAATTCTTCATCAGTTTCTCAATATAGTACAGTTTTCTACCTAATTAATTGGGCTTATAAAATTTGGGCTACACTAATACAACACTCAAAAAATTAAATATGGACAGATAGAAATCATCAAATCAATCCACATATAAATATATTGCTTGGCATGAGATAATGCCAATGATAATAAGACAAGATCTACATATACGTCGTATAAGAATAAGAAGTTTCAAATTCCTCACCTTAATTTAATTTTATTAATTTCCTAATCAGAATAGAAGAAACATGAAATTTCAGACACATAATATATTATGCTAAAAGAAAAGTAGCAAGAAACTTTCAGCCATTAATGAAAAAATCAAATGAATACTAGTAGATGACTTCATTATTACATATACCAAGCTAATAACTATATAAACAATAAACTAATTAATTATTAATGACACTATATTATGAAATCTAATACATTGAAGCTATAATATAATAACAACGATATTACAACTTCAATGTAATGCATTCCATAAGCTACAAAAAAATTAAATTTATTCACCCTAAAAAAGCTTGATCTATTTTTTTTCCCTTCATTTTTTTGAGTTGAAAAGAGTAATAAATTATTGCTAAAATGCTAATATCATACTTCGTATGATATAATAATATGTATATATGGTACAATAATTCAGTAAATTAAATTAAATATAGGATGAGTAGAGTTTAAAAAGAGTTTGTAAGAGGTTAATTTGCAACCTTAAGTGCAAAATGTAGTCAGCTGTTCGAAGAAAAAGGTGGTCTATCTGCTGCACCCTTTGGCCACCGGGTATAACTCTTTGCAACTTCCTAACCTTCCTCAAAACCGCTTCACGGGATCGTCGTGGCTGCCCTTTCTTACATCGCCACCTCCTCGTCATGACACGTGACATTGCTGGTGTACTAACACCTTTCCTCATTAAACGCATCGTCGTGGTTGTTTGATGGGGAGGGAGGGAGAGATGAAGAGAAAAGCTAAGGGTGGTATAAGCTAGCTAAGCTTGGCTTGTTGTATCGCTGGCTAATAGCTAGCAAAGTGAAGTTAGTTTGTTTTGTGTAGAGAAAAAGAAGGGGGGTAGTGAGGTTTATAAATGCCCTTAGAAGAGAGGGTGTTTGTCCCATGTGAGGCCATCCAAGTTGTGGTCATGGGCAGATGGGACTTTTTTTTGGATTAAATTAGCTAGCAAGGACAATCTTCAAATTTACTCTTTTGTTCAACCATTTCGTAGCGTACGTAGTAATATAATATCAGGGCCAGGAGTGTCCACTATTTTCCAAGATACTTATTCAGATCACATTGTTTTCAAAATTAAATTGGATCGAGCAAATTTTCTATTTTTTTTTTTTTTTGAACGGGAAGTAATAATATCATTAAATAATAGCCATACGGCTACAATAATAAAAATTTGTAAATCACAGATATAGAGAAAATATCATAACTTTTACAATCAAAATCATAACTAATTTGCATATTTGATATAGCTCATACTCCACCGCTTCAAACTTGACGCGAGCAATGATTTTTGATGTCTTTGCATCTTTCCAAGTTGAGAACTCCGCAATCTGCGCTGATGATCGACCAGTTGATGACAAATCCCATACCCATAGGAATCCAAATCACCTTCTCAATTATTATATGAACCCTAAAAATAAAATTCCCATCCATATATAAGAATCAAAAACCCAGAAAATTGGGAAAACCCAAAAAATTGGGACAGATTCTCACAGATGGAGAGAACAAAACAAAACAAAACGTAAATCAAAACAAAAAACTAAATTGAATTAAAGAAAAAAGGTTAGAAATAGTCTAATTTTTGAAGAAATTAGACTATTTCCGGCCTAAACGACCAAGAAAACTAAAACCCGACCTAGAAGAAAGAGGAGAGAGAAGAGAGAAAAAGATAAAAGGGGCGTTTTATTTTACTCCATCAGCAAATTTTCTTCAAAAATTAGTAGATTAGATTTTGAAATTTCATTGAAATACTAATATATACGAAGTATATATATACTACCTCTGTTTTTTTCTTTTAGTTGACACGTTTTGACTTGAGCACTATTCACACACTCCCCTTCGGCTGTGTTTTGTTATGTAAAAAAAATATAGACATGTGTGATCTTGTTAGATTCATCACGATATAAATATACTAATTAAATATCAACTTTTCATAATTTTTAATTATCAGTAATTAAAGATATTAATGGTTGAATTTTAGCACTATTGACACACATGACTAAAGAAATGTGTCAACTAAAAAGAAATGAAGGAAGTAATACATGTTACTTTAATTTTTGGCTTGTGGTATATTGATACTTTCTTAAAGCATTTTTGATTTAGATTAATTCAACATTGATGAAATCCCTTGAAGCTAAGGATATTTCATTCATTAGTAATTTAATACTTCCACCATTTTTTATTAGATGCAATACTTTTGAAATTCCTTGTTCCACGCAATATTTAGGGTAGAAAGAGATAAAGAGAAAAATAAATGGAGCTCATATGTGATGTGAGAGAGAATATATTGACTAATAGAACTAAAAATGCATCTAAACGAAACTTTCATATATAGAAAGTGATGCATCTAATAAGAACAGATGAAGTACATTTTTGGGTTAATTCAACATTGATGAAATATGTTGAAGCAAATAGAGTTTCTATAGTAATTAATACTATTAATACATGATATATTTGTTAGAATCCTAATGGATGTGATCACAAATGCAGTACATGTGACTTGACAATACAAACATATTAAGCAAAGGATAGACCATCAACATTGGATAGATGATATGACGTCATGTCAATTTACACATACGTCAATTACTTTCTCTAGTTTGTTTAGGCACATCATTTGTAAAAATACTTCTAGATAGTTTTTGAAGATGAGAGAGAAAAATAATAGAACAATCCTCGAGATACAAGAGAGATAAAGAGAATTTATTAACTAAATAGAAAAGTCATGCATCTAACTTGAAACTTTCTTATTTAGAAAGAAGCATCTTAAAAGAAATGGAGGAAACTAAGTAATATCTTTTAAAAAGGCAAAACCTTATGAGTGTCCTCGGGGCGTTAGATAAGAGAATTAAAAGTTAAAATATTAAAGTAAAACTAACATAAATTACGCCGAACGACGCGTGATTTTGTCATACATTCCTAACTTAATAATATTTCAATCGATATAATTATTCCTTATCTAATGCCCCAGAGTGCTCTGTTGAAGCTTAAAATTTTAATGATGATGAAAACAAAGAGAAAACTTCAACTAATAAGATTTCTCTAAGTGTTGTAAATAGAACAGGTTAAGTAGACTTTGGAAGTGGAAGAGTAACCTGCTATGAACACTCAAGAAGACTTCAAAGAAAGTTAGAGAAATAGAAGAGGAGTTCTTAAGTCAAACTAATTGAGTTCCCTTACAGCAACATGAAGACAGCAAGTTGAGAATAATAACTTGGCCTGTATGCGTTGAAAACATCAAGTTCTACAAGAACTTGGCGTGCAAAATTTCAATATGGCACTGGAGAAGTGAAGACATCAGGAACTTAATCACGGACTGTGTGAAGCCCAAGTATCCTAACCTACAACTTTTGACGAAATAATCTAAGTTATCTTAAGTTATATTTTTTAAGGATTGTTGTAAATATGTTAGGTTAGTTTATGCATGAAATTTATTAGAAGCGTGGCAAAGCTTAGCAAGCTTATAAAAGGAAAGTTTATAAAAGATAAAGTTTCAAGTTATGAAAATATTTTCTAAAGATTTTATTTTATGAAATCCGATTTTGAAAAGATATTATTCTTTTCATAAATCTATCTTTGATAAGTTTTCCAAAAAGATTTTCTTTACTAAAGATTTACAGAAAAACGTGTTTTATGAAATCGGAAGTTTTGATAAGTTCTATCTTTTGAAAACCCTACTTCTTATACGAGTTCATCTTGTATATAAGGTAGAATTCATAATTAACACACTTGTGAGTTTATGCGTGAAGAATATGAAGAGAGCTTAATTGTGTAAGTTTGCCAAGTTTAACTTTGTCATATTAGTCTCGGATTCCATGTGTAGCTTTCCTAGCTATCACATATTAGAAATCAAGAGTTTGTATTGTTTTGGTTCATGTGAGTGAACTGTTTATTACATACGGTATTGTAGGCTTCTATAGTAAAGCTGAGTGAGCAAGTACTATGGAATACATAGAGAATTTAAGTCAGGGGCTTAGGTTTGGTATAATAGGGTTCTACTTTGTAGCAAGTTCATTCTGGAACTTGTGAGTTTAGGTCTGATTATAATAGGCTGTAACAGGAGAGTTTGTCCAATTATAGTGAAGTGTTTTGGTGTTTAAAATCCCTCAGAAGGGTCGAGGTTTTACTTCTAGCTGGGCCCGGGAAGGTTTCCTCGTAAAATATTATGTGATGTGCAAGTTCCTTTTACATTTCAGTTTTATATTCCGCAAAAAGTAGGCATTAGGAACTCACTACAATTTACCCCCCTCTTGTAGTATTTGTCTCGACTAACAATTGGTATTAGAGCAAGGTTCTCACCTGTAAGCAAATAACGTTGTTGAGTAAGTTCCTGCGGAGAGATGAACTACAGAGAAAAGCTTGAAGAAGGGTACTCTACCCAATGTTCACCTATGTTTAAAGCTAAGGCAAGTTTTACACCTACTAGAAGAACAGGATGAAGATATTCATCGAGGCAGAAAATTACCAGGTTTTTAAAAGATATTATTCTTTTCATAAATCTATCTTTGATAAGTTTTTCAAAAAGATTTTCTTTACAAAAGATTTACATAAAAACGTGTTTTATGAAATCGTCAGTTTTGATAAGTTCTATCTTTTGAAAACCCTACTTGTTATACAAGTTCATCTTGTATATAAGGTAGAATTCATAATTAACACACTTGTGAATTTATGCGTGAATAATTTGAAGAGAGCTCGGTTGTGTAAGTTTGCCAAGTTTAACTTTGTCATATTAGTTTCGGATTCCATATGTAGCTTTCCTATCACATATTAGAAGTCAAGAGTTTGTATAGTTTTGGTTTGGGTGAGCGAACTGTTTATTGCAAACATTATTGTAGGCTTCTATAGTGAAGCTGAGTGAGCAAGTACTCAGGGAGTACGTAGAGAATCTAAGTCAGAAACTTAGGTTGGGTAGAATAGGGTTCTACTTTGTGGCAAGTTCATTCTGGAACTTGTGAGTTTAGGTCTGATTATTATAGGTTGTAACATGAGAGTTTGCACTATTATAATGAAGTGTTTTGGTGTTTGAAATCCCTCAAAAGGGTCGAGGTTTTACTTCTAGTTGGGCCCTAAGAGGTTTCCTCGTTAAATATTGTGTGCCGTGCAAGTTCCTTTTACATTTCAGTTTTATATTCTGCAAAAAGTAGGCATTAGGAACTCACTACAATTCACCCCCCTCTTATAGTGTTCGTCTCAACTAACACGCTCATTGGCAAGATCCTTTTAAAAATTGTGAATCAACTAATACTATTTCATTATTGATATATTCATTGAACTAATATTACTATTACCCACACATGACCTAAAGTTTACAAAGAATTTATTAGATCACTCACCACCTCAATGAAAAAATGACATCAATATTTTTTTTTAAATCTTTCTAATAAATTATAAACTTTAATGCTCAACTCATACTTTAATTTCAATTTTAAAATTAGGTCACATAGATCTAAATGAATGGAGTATTACACTAATTTACGTATTACACTTATCTATAAATATACTAAAATAACAACCGCTGACATCATCACTTATTAAAATTATACACATGTCAAGCTGTTGTTAAAATTTTCCCCGCCTAAATCAATTGCTGACATCATATTTTTTTAACCTTAAATTATTACAATATTTTTTGTGAAGACAATTATTATTATTATTATTATTATTATTATTATTATTATTATTATTATTATTATTATTATTATTATTATTATTATCTGACTTCAAAATATAATTACTCTCGGTTAAATAGTACACATAATACATAATTTGCTTAAGTTTTTACTGTTCTTCAAAATTAATAAGATCTAAATATCATTACAAATGGAAATTAATAATTATGTTTTTATAATTTATTTCATATGAGAGACATATATAATATATATATTTATTTCAATAAATTTTTTTACGTCGTGCATCGCACGAGACTTATCTAGTTTATAAAAACACAAACATCTCATGCTACATGCCACCTCTTTTAATCTATTGTGATTAATTTCCTTTTTTTAATAAAAAAAATATAGCCTTAATTCAATTCATTTATTAATGTTGTTTAGTTGTATAATTTTTTTTTTTCCTTTTTGAAAGGTAATGTTGTTTGTTTCATTTTCCTCATTCCCCGACTTAATTACTTCCACGAGTATATTCAATTCTCACCCTTCCATCCCCACCTTTCCAAATTATTCGTTTTTCCCATAAAAACATTCTATAAAAAAATATATATATTATATACCTATAAACAACTATCTGTTCACCAATTAGATGACATGCAATGGTGAGTTCACTTATCATGTGATTATGTTGTTTCAATTAGAGATTTTGTACCATTTTCACATTAATATGGTTTATTTTCATTTATATGGTCACAAGAAACACGATCTTGAATTCCAGTTATCTTATAAATTGTAACATATATTGGTCACATTCTATACCTTCACCTCTATATCCTTTAATTTCTTCCTCATTTTTATTGCCTTGTATCTCAAAAACAAGTAGAAATGGCAAAAAGGAGGAAATTGAAAAGTCCATTAACCACATTACTTCTAGAGTTATTCATCGAAATACTCGCAAGATTACCTACAAAATTTCTTCTAAGGTATCGTTGTGTTTTCTAAGGTATCGTTGTGTTTCCAAGTTTTGGTGCTCTATCATAGATGACCCAAAATTTCATTCAATCCATTTGAAAAAATATAGAAATAATCTAAAACAACCCCACATACTATTTCTTGAACCACCCCGTATATGTGTTACTAAACAATTTTGCACAATTCTTAGTGCAAACAATTTTAGAATTATGTCTAGTCTTGAAATAAACGACCCAATTTTTAAGCGTTTTCACGCTGTTGGTTATATCAATGGGTTGCTTTGCATGAAAAATTTTGTACCGGAAAATCGAGTTCACACATTAATCTTGTGGAACCCTTCAATTAGGAAAGCTTTGGAGATCCCTTCTCCTCAAATTTTGCCAAGAATAGGTATGCGTCGAGGATTTGTTATTGATTATGCATTTGGATTTGATGATATTAAGAATGATTATAAGGTAGTAGGGAGTTTATATAGAAATGACTCTCACTTTTCCAAATTTGTTGAGATTTTCACCCTTAATAATTTTTCTTGGAAGATTATTGATACTAGTGGACCGTGTTATTGGATTAAAGATAGTCCAAAGGTTTATTATGATGGGATCGTATATTGGTTAGGGAAGCAAAATATTAATGCTACCAAGAAAGGTGTTTTTTCTCATTTTGTGTCATTTAATGTGCATACTGAGGAATTTACATACATTAATTTACCTAAGTGTGACGACCTCGTGAATGAGTTGGATGATTATGAAAGGTATCCTATTATTTTTAATCGATCGATTGCTCTCATGGAAATATTTAAAAATCATAGTCAAATTTGGATGAAGAAAGAGGTAGAAGGCACAATACAATTATGGGATAAGTTGTTTAATATTAACTTAGAATTATTTAATAAGTGCATATATTTTAAGAGTGACAATGAGTTGTTGTTTTGGGAAGAAGAAGGGGTGAATTCTTACAATATTAAGAGCCAAGAAACCAAAGTATTTTCGAAGGGTTACAAGATTTCTCCACTATTTATTGATGCTTATATAGAGAGTTTGGTTTTGTTCAATGGGAATTACTCAGAGAATCTTATACAATTCCCTTAATTATTTCAAGAGTAATGGAATTTCAAGGTGTATGTTGATCATCATTATTACTCTTCCTTATGTTTATTTTATTTTCAAAGATTTGTTTTAGTCATTTTAAGTCTCAAGTTTTATTTTTAGGTTGTACCTCAGCTTTAAGCTTACTTTAAAAGGTTGAATAATAATTTTAGTTTGGTATGTATTAAAATGTGTCAATAACTATTTAATTAATTAAATGTTGGATCCATATATATATAAGACCTGTTCAATAATACTGTAGTTTTATTTTATTTTATTTTTATTTTTTTATAATTGAAATTCTTATGATATATATGTCATATAAAAATTTAGGAAATTTTGTCAAGAACTACCAATTAAAATGCGTGTTTTGAAAACAACTACCTATTAAAAATTTCTTTTAAAAGAATTGTAACAAAATTGTAAAAAGTTTAAGTAGCACTACCACTCTAATAATTCCATCTAGAATATTCGACATGTAGGTTCCACTTTTTACCTTTACCTCATAAAATCATCATCTAAATTGACTAAATTACCCTTCATAAAGGTAAAAAGTGAAACCCAAATGCTAAAAATTTTAGCCAAAATTGTTAGAGTGGTAGTGCTACTTAAACTTTTGGAAAATTTGCAAATTGCAGCCATTTAAAGTTCATATTTTGCAAATTGCAACCATTTAATTTTTTTTTTTTGCAAATTGCAGCCCAAAGGTTCGTATAAATTGTAAATTGCAGCCCAATTCAACTTTTTTTATCGATTTACATGTTGAAAAATCATTGTTTAAGGTTTTAGGGACCATTTTAGCCCTTTAGAAACCGAATTGAGCTCGGAATTAGCAAAAAATTAACGTAAGTGTCTCATTTTTACAGTTTCCCACAAATCAATATATTTTTGTTACGCAAAATGAGACACTTACGTTATTTTTTTTGCTAATTTCGAGCTCAATTCGGATCCTTAAGAGCTAAAATGACCCCTAAAACCTTAACCGAAGATTTTCTCGACATGTAAAAGTTGAATCGGGCTGCCATTTACAATTTATACGAACTTTTGGGCTGCAATTTGCAAAAAAAAATTTAAATAGCTGCAATTTGCAAAATACGAACTTTAAATGGCTGCAATTTGCAAATTTTCCTAAACTTTTTCACTACCACAAAATAGGGAATACATAACGCACAATAGAGAGCGGTCAAGTTAGTTAGGCGATCTCTAGAATTCTATAGAACGCCTATGTAAGATGTGCGCTTTGTATGTTAAAAGCTATAGAGCGCCTACATTAGTTAACCGTTCTATTTGATTTTTTTATATTTATATAAAACATGTGACTTTAGATATACATCGCCTTTCTTAGTTAGGCGACCTATATGATTTTAGCATAATTTTAAACAATAAAGATAAAATAATAACCCTATGATGCCTTTCCTCAACCAGCCGCCCTCTCCTCTCTTCTACTCTCATCTCCTCTTTCTCTCTCCTCACCTCTCCTCTCCTCAAGGCCAGAAATTTTGTTTTTTTTTTCCAGTTTCAAAATCAAAACAAATGCATATCATTTGAATTATTTCCCTCAAATTTATCAAAAATTAAATTTGATTGCGGTTTAATCTAAATGAAATCATGAATACTTTTGTACTACCCTTTTTCTCTTCTCCATCTTTCTCTATAGTTGAATCAGTTTTAATTGATGATGCTCCGCTGCAACGCCATCGAGGATCGTGCTAGAGAAGCCGCGCGGAGCCAGAGAGATAGCCGTCGTTTGATCTTAATGCGTTGAAATTAGGTGTTGCTGCTATAAAACAGATTGTGAAGATGTGAAGTCTTAAGATTCATAAAGGTATAAGAAGATTAATCTCGTTTGTGTTCGAATTTCAATATTGTAAATATATTCGTTTTTTGGTTTTTTATAAGTTTGTATGAATTTTTTGGCTTTTCTTTTTGATCAGTTCTTGATTTATACTTCTCAATTATTAGATCTGTGGGTGTTTAGTTTTCTTGGTATAATTTCTGATTTTATCTTTTATCAATTGATTTTTATGTTATAATATCAGATTTTCATGATTTATCAATTTATTTGCATGTTCTAGTTTTGATTTTCATCTTTTATTAATTGATTGTCATATTATGATTTTGGTTTTCATCTTTCATCAATTGATTTTTATGTTATAATTTGGATTAATTTCTAATTTTTATCTTAAAATTTGTGGGTGTTTGGTCATCTTCTCTATTTTTGTGTGCTATTCTTGCTACGGTGGTGAGGTTGGTGGAGACGTTGCTGGTGGAAGAGTTGTCCTTGAGTTTCTGGTCGGTGCACTTCTAAAGTGTTAGTTAATCAGTGGTTTTTTTTTTTATTTTTTTATTTTTTTTATTTTTTTTTATTTCAAGGAATTTAATCGGGGGTATTACATACACAACTTGTAATTGTAAATTTTTTTAAGGAATTTTGTTATTGTAATTGAAATACGGAGTATTTATATTTTAATTTTTTCGGAGTTTATTTTATTATGTACAGTACGATTTATTATTATTATTATTATTATTATTATTATTATTATTATTATTATTATTATTATTATTATTATTATTATTATTATTAAAATAATAGTAATAATAATAATAATAGTAATAATAATATTTTTTTTTATTAAAAAAAGTGAGGAATAGAGAGCGCCTATCTATGATAGGCGTTCTGTTTTTATGTAGCTAGATAGCGCCTATGCGAAGATGAGCGCTCTATTTTCCTAGTTTTTTATTAACTTTTTATATAAAATATGAAGCGCCTATCTTAGATAGGCGCTCTGTATTGTGTTAGATATAGATCGCCTCAAAGAGGCGTTCTATAGACTTTATAGGGCACCCCCTCAGAGGAGTGCCCTACAGGCGATCTATATTAGTTGTTTTAGGCGCTCTCTATTCCCTATTTTGTGGTAGTGTTTACAAATTTGTGGTAGTTATTTTTAAAAAAAATTAATAAGTAGTTGTTTTCAAAACACATGCTTTAATTGGTAGTTGTTGACAAAAGTTCGAAAATTTTTAAAATTAGTCTGATTTATTAAAATCATGGTTAGGAGGATATTTGACGATAGAATAGTGAAGATTACTTTTTCTACAATTCGCCTTTTTGGTTTAAAGAAAAAAGCTAAAATTTAAAAAAAAAATAACGAACAAGCCCTTATTTTTCTAGTTTTTAGCATTTCAAAACCAAGAACATTATGTGGTTGTAGTCTTGTAGACACCCAATTGTGTCTTTCAAACCCAAATTGGTGATGAATGACCTTTTATTGCCAATTGATGATCATGTTGAGCATCAAAAATAAGAATTGCTTGAAGTGCTAGCCCATTTTTATTTCAATCCATATAATCCAATCCGTTCTTAACACAAACGTCCATTTAAACCGTTTTCCTAGCCTAAATCCACACACCATTGCCAAATTTCTCTTTTAGTGACCGTAGTCCAAATTCGAGCTTAATTGATTTTTTGACCCCATTAAATTTGATTCAAATTTTATTTTTGTTGAATATCCCTTGAAATAAGTTTTCCAATGCTATATCATATGCAAAATTCCGATTTAAAACAAAAAAGATGTAAGCAAAACACTAAACTCGGCCTAAAACTGGTAGAGGGAAAACAATTTTTCTACCTAAACCAACCTAACACAAGTCTAGGTTAAATAAAAGATTGTATCCACAGGGAATGAGTATGAGTATACCTAGAATACAAAACGGTTTAAATCTAGTTTGGTCACAAGATTGAGGTTTGATCAATTAACTAGTATGAAAACAAACACTAGGGGAAAATGGGAATTAACAACAACCAAACCAATAGATCAAAACAATAGGCAAACATGAATATAAATTAGATGATAGAAAGGGAACTCAACATTGTCTTCTTTTGAAGCCACAACACTAGGCATTCCTAAACTAAACTCAACTAACATGATAGGCCAACCAAGTTTCAACGATGAATAGTAGATTACTAACTCGGATTTGTTTTTCAATCGGTTCGAGAAAGCAATAAGGCACAAGTAATTGGGATTTCTTGAATATTTACAACATCACAATCAAATTTACAACATCACAATAAAAAATAACCCAATACAACATCTAAATCAATATATACTTGCATCTTGATTCTTGAATCAATATACCTGCACCAATTACAACAACAAAAAAAAACTCGATTAGAAGAATTAATCGAAACACCCAGAAAATAATAATAAAAAAAAAGTTAATCACCTAGAAAATAAAAATAAAAATCGATTAAAAAAAGAAAAAAGATTGTTCGTTCTATGGAGCTTGACCTCCCTATGAATGAAAATTAACGCTCTTTGAGCGTTTTCCCTCCAAAAAAAAAAAAAAAAAGAAAAACAAGAACAAAAACCCAGAAAATAAAGAAATCGTGTAAAATAAAGAAAAAACCTAGAAAATAAAAAATAAAAATCGATTAAAATAAAACAAAAATCGATTAAAAAATCGTTAAAAACAAAAAGCCAGAAAATAAAAAACAAAAACGAAATAAAATCGATTAAATTAAAAAAAATCGATTAAAATAAAAAAAAACCCCAGAAAATATATAAAAAAAGAATTAAAATCACTTAAAATAAAAAAAATTGATTAAAAAATCGATTAAGACAAAAACCCAGAAAATAAAAAACAAAAACAAAATAAAATCGATTAACATAAAAAAAAATATCGATTAAACTAAAAAAAAAAACCAGAAAATAAAAAAAAACAAATTAAAATGGATTAATATTAAAAAAAAATTGATTAAAACAAAAACCCAGAAAAAATAAAAAAGAAAACCGAATAAAATCGATTAAACCTCGAATTGGTGGTGGTCTTAGATTAAAATGGTGTTGCATGTGGTGGTCTTCGATTAAAATGGACTTCGTGGTGGTGAAAGTGTTGGTCTTCGAATCAAAGAAAGAAGGAGGACTTCGTGGTGGTGAAAGTGTTGGTCTTCGTGGTGGAGAAGGAGGTGAGGGAGAAGGAGATCGAGAAAGAGAAAGATAGAGAAAGAGAAGGAGGAGATCGGGGAGCAGGAAAAGGAAGAAGGAGGAGAGGATAGAGAAAGAGGAGGAGAGGAGATAGAAACGGCGAGGAGGAGCTAGAATGAATTAGGATTGGGGCTGAGAAGAAATAGGGAGAAAGAGGGCTGCTTTTTTTTTTTTAAATTATAAGGGCCGGTTCATAAGGGCACCGATTCAAACCGGTGGCCTTTATGTTTTTGCCACTGATTTGAAGTGAACCAGTGCCTTTTATTCTACTTCAGCTTCCCTCCAATTTTGTAGCCCATTTTTGCAACCGGTTTGGACTGAACCGGTGGCAATTAGGGGTGCCTTTTTAATATTTTCTACTAGTGTTACTCAGGTGAAGAATTCCCAACTCCCTAGGTTGGTATTTATAAGCAAAGGCTCACAAAAATCTCATCATCTTTCCATGTGGGAGATTTTGATTTTTCCAATTTATTTTATATCTAAAATAAAATAAATAATCAAGCTACTAATAAATCAACAAGTGTCAAGCTCACATGAGAGGTTAGGTGAAGACCATTTGGAGAGGGGGGACCAAACTTGCTCCCCAAGCTCTCCCCCAAAACCACCACCTACACCCTTAAGCCCTCCTCTCAATTTGCGCCAAGTGGCACCCACACTTGGGCACCTAGCCTCACAAGTGTGGGCTGCATTAGTGCTGTCGCACACTCGGCCCAGCAGGCCACGCACTTGCGTGTGGGATGCTTGGTTAAGGCCTGCTGCTACTAGCTAGCACGCAAGGCGTGGCCATGCTGCTGCTAGCTGCTGTGGGCTGGCGCGCCATGCATGCTGGCTGCTGCGACATGGCTCCTAGCACATGCCCGCACATGGCTGCGGCCAGCCATGCTAGCATAGGTGCACTAGCATGCACCAGCCAGCTTAGCCGTCTAGGCTCCGCTTGGTGCACATGCTAACCACCATGCTAGGTGTCACGGGATTATTTGGGGACTAGTTTTTTTTTTTTTTTTTTTTTTTTTTAAGTAAGGGACTAAAGAGGTTCCCGTGATGGCGTCTAGACCGAGTCTAAACCAGCATACAACACTTAAGCACTTTAAAGAAAGAACACACACAATACAAGAGGCAAGCAATGACCAGAATACTTTATTGATTTCGTGGCTTACAAACTACAGGAGTTTCTCTCTCTAGAATCTCTCTCTAGAACTCCTAAAATTGATGCCCAACAAATGAATGCCTTGGCCTATTTATAGGCACTGACTACAGTCCAGTCAGATAGGATAACTGCCCACTATGCCCACTACACCCATGATTTTGTAACTACCCACTACTTGGATGCTTACTTGGATGAATCTGGACCTGTCCACGTAGTCAAGGGGGTTATCCACGTTTTGCATGTTCTTGTAACCGCCTGGTAACCGTCACATTCCACTATGCCATGCCCCTACATTTTAGGAGACATGCATCAGTGTGCTTATGTGGCACTTCAACTGCCTAACCGATGTAACCGCCTGATTATCGTAACCGCCACTCCCTTAGTGCTCCTATTTTCAAGGGCCACTAAGTGAGTGGGGTAACTTCCTCATGACGTGGCTTTATTCCTTTAGAATAACTACCCACGTCCACGGTTACACCCCACCACCCTTGGCTACTCCTATTTTATAGGAACCGCCTTCTAGTGTGGCTTAACCGCGTTCCCGATTGCCCACGTCAAGGTCGTGGTCAGGATAACCGTTAGCCAACCCACTAACGTCGTGGTCCTATATTTTAGGAACCATACTTAGCCCTTTTTCCACCTCAGCATAACCGTCCCTATAATTTAGGGAGAGTGGTACAACGTGGGTGGTTACCTCGTATAACCACCCACCATCCGCCACTACTTAGCCAATCCCTAAATTTAAGGCAACTGCATACCATCATGGTGACTAGGCATAACCGTCAAGGAGTCCCTACAAAGTAATCCACCAAGGAGATTTTTGGTTAGACCATCTACAAGCCAAGGTCGTTCCTTAGCATCGAGCATGTGGCCACGCAAGTCCATGGTTTCGTCGAAGGCACCAAAGACATCGTTGACTCGGGCCGCACTCGTTTCTCCATGCCGGAGTCACTATGGTTACCACCATAGAGACACCCTAACATGATCCCAAGAGCATCCCTTAGTCAAACCACGCACCACTAGCAAGCATGCACCGTACTAAGCCCTCAGCCTTCATTGGTCAGCCCACATCCCTCCTAGCCGGGACTACCGAGTCGTTTGTCCTATTGAGTGTCCACCATAGCCATCCAAGTGTGCTATGGTCTCCATAGGCTATCCTATGTCCAAGACCATGCCCAAGGTCCCTAGCCTTAAGGCCACCCTTAGGTCAGCCCCTGACCCTTGTGCGCCTATGCGGGGTGGTCGACGGCCTTGCCTAGGCCGACCCAAGAGTGACTGTGACAAACCTCCCCCACCCAAAAGAGATTGACTTTCTCGTCAAAGATTGAGAAGGTAGATCACCGCGTGACCTATGCTTTCCAAGCACAACTCTCTCACTCAATCCGGGTCTTACCCCTTGTCTCTTTTGTTAGAGGTGCCTAGTCACATCGCTAACTCCGACGATACTTCCTATTATCTTCTTTGGATCATGACTTTCCCCTACTCGGGATTGGTCGTGCCTCGCACGCCTAGCCTTCTTGACACCCGGTTGGGCTACCTTGTAGCACCAACGTGTACTTAGGCAACATCATAGATCCATTTACATTACCCTCGTCCAAAATTCCTTTTAAAAGCCGGCACGGAACATTTTGGACTTGCTCTTGTTCTCTCGAGTGCAATCTCATAGGGTTGCTCCCTCCCACAGAGCTTATTTCGAGATGATTCGCATCTCTCCCAAGGGTCACCCCTTGCTCGGGTAACCACCTTAATGGGTGGAGTGATGGCATACTCTTGCCACTCACTCTCTTGGAAGTGCTCATGTGCCCGGGGATCCACATGTAAGCTATATCACCAAGACTTCTGTTAGCCTTTGCTAACCTCGGCTCAGTTGGCAGCAATCGTCATTGCTCCCCAACCGCCTCGCAACCAATCGCATTGATTGTTGGTCCATAGACCGACTCATTCTCTGAGTGATTTCTTTACCATGGTATTAATTCATCGTTGAGTTGTACTTAACATTTCTCATCTTCTCATGAGAAACTAGGGCAGTAAGGTCTCACCTTACTCCACTGAATTTTATGAACATGTCTTGAGCAGTCCTTCGCACATGACTCAACTAGTCATGGTGATGCCTATGAATGTAAGGCCCTCTCAGTTCTTCAAAATCTATAGGCTTAAGACTCGAACATTCCATCTGATCATAGCAACAGTCCTTAATTGGCATCCAAATTTTTAGGTGATCGTAGTCAAGGTCACTTCCTTGACATCCCAAATCACACACGATTGGAGCATATTTCTAAGGCGATTTGCATAGTATCAACAAAGGTGTTGCCTTAAGCAACGTTTGTGGCATTCCAGAACTGTTCGATTCCACTAGCCAATCGAATTTGAAAAATCAAAGACTCGAGCTTACCTGATCACACCATCATTCTCATAGCATCATTTGAAGATTTAGAATAGTGTTCACCTCAACGCTATTACCTTTGCGTTGAGCGCACAAACAATCCAGCTTGCTTCCCTTGTCAGCCTTAGGTTCGACCTAGGCACCACTGACCCTTTTGGGTCATCAAAGGGAGCCCTCAACTTTGATCCGGGGCTTTACGGTGCATCAATGACAATTACGCAGACACAAGAGTAACACTCTTGGCGTAATTTCATTTATGTACACAGCCCTGGAGCCAAGAAATGGTACCACGTACCCTAACTTTCTTGCCCAATCTATGGGTTTCCCCATACCCAACCCTTCGCAAGGGTGATCCGAAAAGTCAAACATGAGAGTCACTCTCACAATGCCTCAGACTCTAAGTCTAGCATGAGCGTAACGCCTTAGTTGCTAGGATGCTCACTGACATCCCTCCTCTTGCACTAAGAGGTTCCCATGGTTCATCTCAGAACTTTGACATTCAGATTGACATGGTACTCAACGACCATATGCCCAACCATATGGGACTTTCTGTTGCTTTCCTTAGCTTGCTCACCGTTCCAAGCTAAGTTTGCAAAGTTTAACAACTCTGACAATGGATCCCATTGGGAAGGGTCTTGCCTTTTCATTAGCGTCGTTCCTTCGACATCCCCACTTATACTTTAAGAATCGGGCGTAACCCCCAGTTTAACTGCCAACCTTTGTAGGATGTCCCCATTCCGGTTGGAATTCTCAAAAGTTTAAGTGTGATTCACAAGGAACCTTATTGCTACTAAGGACTTACTACCCATCTTCCACAACAGTTACACTCACATTGTTTCAAGTCAAATTTTTTTTTGTTTTGAGTGGAGTGGCACCTTGTGCGTACTTCCGGCTTAAAATCAATACATCGATCAATTAAGCTAGTGTGTTATCGCATAACCCACCGTGACTATCGAAACAAGAAATGTAATGCACCAAAAGCAACATTTCTTTTCATTAATACTTTAATTTACACTTTGCATATATACATAAAGCAACCGAAATTCAAAAACGAAATGAAAAGACAACATGATAAGCGACAATAAACATAGATAGATAAATTCCTCACATAGGAGATACTTTTAGCTTCACGGGCCAAAGGGACCGAAGTCAGTCTGGAGCTTGGCATACTCAAGAGTGGTCGGGTTATACTTCGGTGATGCACAAGTAGGGTAGTATTCCGGTGATGGAATCACCATATTCCCTTCGTCACCCTTCCAACTAGGAGAGCCCTCAGACCTAGCAGGAACGTCATCCTCGCTCTCATCCTCAGAATCTTCAAGGTTGACCACCTCCACGGCCTTGGTCGCTACCTTGATGAGGTTGGCCGCTTACGCCAATTTCTTGGTCCTTCCCTTAAGCACAACTTCCTCCTTGCTTCCTTGCACCGGAGGGTCCTCGATCCAACCACCTGCATGAGAAACAAGAGCATTGCAAGGAACAAAATTAGTCACCGAGGCCACCTCCAACTTCGGAGAAGGGATTTGTGAGATGAAGTTGCTGCTAACATCCCACACGCGGTGGCACCACTGCTCCATGACTTCCGCCTGGCGGTCGTCCATAGAGAACATCTCCCCAGCCTTCATTTGGTTCCACCAAGTCGACCACGGATCCTCAAGGTTAAACCCGATCTTCTCTCGATTTTCCTTCACGAGGGCCTTTAACTGGCTAAGAGATAGCCACGGGTCGCGCGAATGTAGCACCTCTCTTGCAAGATCCCCCAAGTAGGTCATGACCTTGGCATATAGGGGATCCTCATCCAAGATATCTTCCAGCTCTTTCGAGGGTTGAGGGGTGTTTGTCCTCGGGGGAGGCACACAACCACTCGACTCTCCAGAAGCATCACGTAGAGGTCTAGCAGCGATTGGACTGACCGACACGCCCTTAGAATGTCTCTTTTGAAGGTCAGTTTCCTAGCCGTCGGATTCGATATTAGCCACGATTTCTTCTCTGATCGAGAGGGATGAGGTCTTATCTTGTTGCTTCGCTTAAGTTGAACTCGCCTTTCCGGCAGGTCGGACCAAATTGTCACGGGATTATTTGGGGACTAGTTTTTTTTTTTTTTTTTTTTTTTTTCTAAGTAATGGACTAAAGAGGTGCCCGTGACGGCGTCTAGATCGAGTCTAAACCAGCCTACAACACTTAAGCACTTTAAAGAAAGAAAACACACAAGACAAGAGGCAAGCAATGACCAGAACACTTTATTGATTTCGTGGCTTACAAACTACAGGAGTTTCTCTCTCTAGAATCTCTCTCTAGAACTCCCAAAATCGATGCCCAGCAAATGAATGCCTTAGCCTATTTATAGGCACTGACTACAGCTCAGTCAGATAGGATAACTGCCCACTATGCTCACTACACCCATGATTTTGTAACTACCCAATACTTGGATACTTACTTGGATGAATCTGGACCTGTCCACGTAGTCAAGGGGGTTATCCACGTTTTGCATGTTCTTGTAACCGCCTGGTAACCGTCACATTCCACTATGCCATGCCCCTACATTTTAGGAGACATGCATCAATGTGCTTATGTGGCACTTCAACTGCCTAGCCGATGTAACCGCCTGATTAGCATAACCGCCCACTCCCTTAGTGCTCCCATTTTCAAGGGCCACTAAGTGAGTGGGGTAACTTCCTCATGACGTGGCTTTATTCCTTTAGAATAACTACCCACGTCCATGGTTACACCCCACCACCCTTGGCTACTCCTATTTTATAGGAACCGCCTTCTGGTGTGGCTTAACCGCGTTCCCGATTGCCCACGTCAAGGTCATGGTCAGGATAACCGTTAGCCAACCCACTAACGTCGTGGTCCTATATTTTAGGAACCATACTTAGCCCTTTTGCCACCTCAGCATAACCGTCCCTATAATTTAGGGAGAGTGGTACAACGTGGGTGGTTACCTCGTATAACCGCTCACCATCCGCCACTACTTAGCCAATCCCTAAGTTTAAGGCAACCGCATACCATCATGGTGACTAGGCATAACCGTCAAGGAGTCCCTACAAAGTAATCCACCAAGGAGAGTTTTGGTTAGACCATCTACAAGCCAAGGTCGTTCCTTAGCATCGAGCATGTGGCCACGCAAGTCCATGGTTTCGTCGAAGGCACCAAAGACATCGTTGACCTGGGCCGCACTCGTTCCTCCATGTCGGAGTCACTATGATTACCACCATAGAGACACCCTAACATGATCCTAAGAGCATCCCTTAGTCAAACCACGCACCACTAGCAAGCATGCACCGTACTAAGCCCTCAGATCAGCCTTCATTTGTCAGCCCGCATCCCTCCTAGCCGGGACTACCGAGTCGGTTTATCCTATTGAGTGTCCACCATAGCCATCCAAGTGTGCTATGGTTTCCATAGGCTATCCTATGTCCAAGACCATGCCCAAGGTCCCTAGCCTTAAGGCCACCCTTAGGTCAGCCCCTGACCCTTGAGTGAGCACTCGCCCCCTAAAGAGCTTTATTTAGCTCTAGCCTTGGAATACTAGTGAACACCCAACTGATAGTGACCCAATAATGGACTCTCAAGTCCGATCCTTGAACCCAACCTTGGCCCCTTAGGTCATGTATGATCTATTAGGGTCCTAATAAGTCCCCTCAATAAGTATCAAAGGTTGTTATGGAGTTTTGCTCGTCCAAACACTCCGAGGATCTTTTAGTGCGCGCGCGCGCGCATGCTTAGCCATAAGCCCAAGGCCTAGTTGACCCGTGCTTTGCCAGCACCACGGTCTAAGAACCCGGAGGTCATCCTTGATAACCTCACATACCTTAGACATGGTAGTGAGCTACTCTAGTCTCACTTGGCTCGTTCTTCCCGAACCGAGCGCATACTTGCTCGTGTAGGCAAGTAGGATTTCGAAGGCCTTGCGCGCCTATGCGGGGTGGTCGACGGCCTTGCCTAGGCCGACCCAAGAGTGACTGTGACACTAGGCCATATGCCCCTAGCACTCGGTTTGCTCGAGGCATTCCGATGCTAGGGGTATTTTGGTAGTTTTTTTTATTTATTAGTATTTTCTCGTCTCGTCTTTTATTATTTTTGACACGACTTTTGACGCTCGGTTTCGACGCACCAAGCTTGAATTTTTGACGTCTAAATATTAATTACTCGGGCGAGTCATTAATTCCTTTCAAATTAATACGTCGCTTCAGTTCTCTAGTTGCTTGGGTGTGACTCGAAGGGTTCAGTCAAGATTAAGCTGTAATATTAACTATAAATTAATATTACTGATCGAAAGCGGTCTCCACCCAAGCATTCCGATCACTTGACCTTACTGAATAGTTAGCTTTCTAATAATTCTGAACCCTTTATCGGAATAATACACTTGTTCGAAGGACACCATTCCTTTCAATTATTGCAACTAAGACTACAACATCATCTAAATAAGGAACCATAATCAAGATAAAAATTCGATATAATCATACAAGTAAAGGCTCACAACTAGACCTCATCTTTAAATGCAAGCGTAGAAGTGAATACATGAGCAATAAGTGGCCATCCAATTCCACATGCATGCAATTAACCAATCATTTAACAATCATCAACCCAAAGTGAGCATACAAGTACAAATATCAATCAATCCATGGCTTGGTTAGGTCTTCACCTAACCCCTAGTTAAAAAACTACTCACTATTCATGGTGAAAAACAACAAAGATACAAGTTCTAATTCTAGCATTAATTTAACAAGTTGATATGAGTAACAAGAAACAAATAAATTGAACATGCAACAACGCATAATCAAGATTAGAGATAAAATTAACAATGGAAAGTAATTAAAAACAGAATATAAAGAGTAAGTGATATAGGAAAGAGATTACTAATGAAGCTTCAAAGTTGAGGAATTATTGAAATTAAGAATACAAACTTTAATTAATTTACTACATTGATTGAGTTTTGAGTAAAATTAAGGGTCTGTTCACTTCAGCTTAATTTTCGTTTAATTCAATTTAGTTCAGCTCCAATCAGTTCAGCTTAGTTTAGCTTAATTTAGTAAATGTGAAAATGCCCTAAGCTAATTAATGAGAGTTTAGAGAACTAACTAAGAAATAAGGGTCTAAGGAAGCTAAAAGGAAGAAGATCTACACAAATGAAGCCAAAGGTATTATTTATACCCCCAAAATTACAAAATAAAATATGTCAAAATCGAGCTTCAGAACAGTAGGAGCGCCCGCTACTGGTCTAGGAGCACCCGCTCCTATCTCTATCACACACCCGCTCATGGATGCATCAATGGAGGCAAAAAGTTGGAAATTCGAGAGGAGCGCCTGCTCCTCATGTGATGCGCACCAGCTCCTCTTTAAATGCTTCGATGGTAGGAAGTTAGTATGAAGGAGGAGCGCCCTCTTCTCGCGGTTTGCATGCCCGCTCCTGTTGTTCATTGCTTACACTAAAGTTCTTCATTGCCTTGGCCAAATCCTCAGTTTGTCTTTGTACCTACAAAATATGAGAAAACACACAAACAGGGACAGAAACACCAAAAGCTATAATTATAAACAAAAGGGAGTTAGAAAAGGGTTAAAGTTGGGGAAAATGACTACAAAATTTGGTTAAAATGTCATGATAGGTGGACAACTAAAACACTTATCAAATTTCGCCAAGCTAGCCAATTGCTAGTCCCTGAGCAATTCCCTTAGTGCAAATGAAATCAAAAGATTAGTCCGCTCAAAGAAAAACATATGTAAAGATAAAAGAATCCTTTATCAATAAAACTCGAGCATGAGGTATATGCTTAAGATCAATCACAATCATGACTAGCCAAGAGCTAGCAAACTTTCCCGAATGTACTCAACTTTGGTCCATTCAGTCAATCTTACCGCATCCCCAACACAAAGTTCAACTTTCCCCTAATTATGGTAGTGTCTCATGACTCCTCGAAGGAGTCAAAAGAAAAATAGACAAAAGAAGGTTTAAAACACGCGACATCTCAATGATAAGTACCCATTCCATATGCTTGTGAACCAACTTCCTCCACCGAAAAAGGCTTCAATTACTCTTACTAACATTACGCAAAACTTGAAGATTACGACACAAAGTTAAGGCATAGAAAAGATAGGAGCGCTTGCATTTGATATCAAGCTAATATTGGGTGCAAACTAGTTAGGACAACCCAAAACAAAAAATGTGCAAATCATTATGAAACAAAGAGATCGTTCAAGTACACTACAAGATTATAACACATAAATGAAATCTTGATCACGACCTTTCCTACAAAGGCCTTGTTTGGTAAAGAGTTTTTGAAAATCTTTAACTTATTAAGCACTATTAGAAGTTTGACCATAATAAAAAGCTAAGTTGGATGTTTGGTAAATAATTTATTAAAGAGCTTTTTGGATTCAAAAAACTTTTTAAAAAAAAAAAAAAAACTCATTATAAAAGCTAGCCTTTTGAAATTAGTTTTTAGGATATTAGATACATTGAAATAGCTAAAAATAAAAAACTATTTACCTTAGCACTACAATAAGCTAATTACAACAAGCTAGTCAAATCAGTTAATATGACCAGTTAGTTAAACCAGTTCATATAATTAACTATATCAATCAAGTAACATCTAATTACCAAATTGAGCCAAAAACTAGACTATTGAGATTTGAGGTATGAATGTATGATAGACCAGATAGATAACAACTGCATGGCACTAACGAATTAAAGTATATGTACGTTGTTAACATGCATCACGTCCCATCGTATACCTTTTGAAATAATTTACGAAGGGTGTCCCATAAATTAAATTATTTCACCACATGGTTTGAATACATATATTATTATATTGGAATATAAAAATAAATGACCTCGTGAACCATTGAAAATGTCTTATGCAAATGCAACCAACACAGGGGAGTAGGGGACCATGTAACGTTTATATGCATGCTAGCCGAAGTCTCAACTATATATATTAATATGAAGATAAAATAAAAGTTATGCAATTTCATAAATTAAATATCACCTCTATTCCATACCTGTACATTTTTATGATTGATTATAAACTTGCTGCATGTGCAATCTTTTGCTTTCCAATCTGTTCATTTTCTTCTGCACGACTTGCCTTTCTCATGTCCACACATTTTTCCAAATTAGGGTATGTTCATTTCAGCTTAATTTCAGTCCAATTCACCTTAAATCAGTTCAGTTTAGCTCCATTTAGTTCAGCTCCTAATTTCCTTCTCTCATAAAATATTCAGTTTAGTTCAGTTCAGCTCCAATCATTTCAGTCCAGTTCAGTAAATGTTAATAGGCACTTACTCTCTCTTTTTATATTCATTTCATAATAATTGCAACACTTCCTAATTTGATAAGGATCCACTATTTTTTTTTATTTATTATTATCACTCTTACTAACCCCAGTTTTACAAATATTTTACTATTTCTCTCTCCTACTAACCCCACTGACACTATTTTGTTTTATTATCATTTCACTCTCATAATAACTATACTTTTATTATTATTATTATTATTATTATTATTATTATTATTATTATTATTATTATTATTATTATTATTATTATTATTATTATTATTATTATTTTTTATTAAAGCCTACAAGTTTATTCTATATTTTCTTAAGCTATGTGCGTTCACTCCCTACCGTAGCGATTAATACAAAACAGAGGGAGTAATAATCTCAATGTACGTTGCTGATTATCTGGCTAAAATCTAGATATTTCATTATTTTAATCCTATTATAAATTAATCAAGATAGTATAGTGGTCTTACCCTCTAAGGGTTTCTTTTGTCCATATTCTTATAATCTAAGGGGTGGTTTGGTTAAGGGTATTCATCAAATAGAAAGGAATCAACTGCTCTATAGGTCTGTTTTGATTTACTGAATTGAATAGTTTTGAGCTGAACTGCACTGAATTAAACTGAACTGAGCTGAATAAAGCTGAAATGAATTGTTTATGAGAGAAGGAAATTGGGAACTAAACTGAACTGAACGGAAATTAAGTTGAAGAGAGCAGACCCTAATTCCCTTTGTTGTTATTTGTTTGACCTTTTTTCCCATTCCCTTAGGATTTCCCTTTACCCTCTCCATTCCCCCAAATCCTTCCAAACTTAATTCTCCATGCCCTAGGTTTTCCATTCCCTTTCCTTAGCTACCACTACACCACCATACCCACACCAACCAACAACTTCTTACCCTACCCTCACCACGTACCTAGCCAGCTTGCCACCCCTCGCCACCGCTTGAAAGCCCTCCCTCCCATGAAAAACATTCCCCACCCTCGTAAAACCCTAAAAATGCCCCCTCCCCAAATTAAAAAAAAAAATCATCGACCACCCCTCCCTCGCCATCAGAACCCTAGTTTGTTAAGGAAATATTTGGTTGTGTGGTGATTTTGTGATGGTATGGTGGTGGCGAGGTTGGTGGCTTGTTTCCCTTTGTTTGTTAAACAAACAACATACGAGTAGTATATTTTTGTTCTTTCCATTATGTTTACCTCATGCAAATCAAACAACTCCTAAGAATTTCTTTTATCAATGTCTTAAAAATGAAATAAAATAAAAAATACCTGTGGCCACACGTAAAATATTTATGTCATGTCATGTAGTTCTTTAATTGGCTTGAAGTTTGTGATTGTCCTATGTAATAAATCACCCAATCAACTTATTAATCAACTTTAACCAAAGTTCTATTAATATTCGATAACCTTTATTTTAATAATGCAACTTAATATAAATTCATGATTTAATATTAATTATAATGTTATATAATTTGGTAGTTTTTATTAGTACGGAGTAGTGATCATACAAATGCAATTATTATATATCAACAATAAAACTTCCAATAGGATGTGTGAAATTCAAATTATTTTGACATGTACATATTCAAAAATTCTTATACGAAGTATGTGATTAGTAGAGTAGTAGCCACACCATTAGGTGATGGTAATGAGAATATATTGATGGATATTCCAATGAAAAAATGAGGTTAGTCTTATAAAGCTAGAAGTGAATTTATTCTTGTAGCAATCTAAACAAATTAAAAGTTAGAAGAGGTCAGGGTCGATTACACCAATGAACAAATACTAATCGAATTTTTTTTTTTTTAGTTGTTGGTATTCGATAAGTTTAATTTATTACATGACATTGATTTGTCTAAATATATGATGACCAAGAGAAGTAACATAATTTGGGATTTGCTTTCCTAAAAATTTGACGTGATTGAATTCTCATGCTATATAAGTTATATACTTGTATGTAAAAGAAAAGTTTTCAAATTTGTGTTGTTTTCATGAATCCAGTCCTATATATGCTTAGTAAAACCTATATAGCGCGTAGTTGTGCAAGTTGAAGAGAAAACATGATGCATTCGTGGGGCAAAATGAATGAATGAAGTTATGATAGATGGTGGGGAAGTTGATGAACATGTCACACGTGCCTTGTTTTGAATGTTACTATGTGATGCTCGATCATTGATGGATTTGTGCTCTCTTTTCTCACACCATATTAAACCTCGTTTCAATACGACTTTTATTAATATTGTGAATATAATTAGGTTAAATTATCTCGCCTAAATAGAAATATCAAGGTGAGTTTTTCTTTTTGATTAAGGAGAATACTACTACTTGATTACAATAATTCTTACATACCAAATGAAAATTAAATATGTTTTAAAGCTTCGAGCCTCATGAACTAATCTTGTTTGACCTTTTATCACAGTGAAGTATTCTTTAGCTAGCACAACCTATATATATATGATGAACCATATGCTAAACATGTACAAATTTAGGAGACTTCTACATAGTAACTTATCCTCATATGCGATGCGGTCTACAATATATGGATACAAATTAAATTGTTGTACCTTATTTCAGAGAGCTTGACATCTTAATATTAGTTCAAATTTGTTGAGTAAAACATGAATGATCTTCAATTCAATTATAACTAGATATATAATTTGCCCCGAAGAAAGTATTAACGTATAGACGACAAGGAATGTCATTTGAAACCAACCAAATCCATGAAACTCAAAATCATTTGTTCAATCACTTGTCCTCTTATACGACAACTCGATTTGGAATGGCCAAAGCTAATTCCATTGGATGCAAACTTGCATACTTTTACAAAATTGTGTCCCATCTTATCTTTACAAGATTACATACACACAATTTAATTAGATATCTATGTGAAACATTTGTTTTTTTGGAAACATTTTTGTGTCTCTAATAATAGTGTTTATACTATAAACTTAGTTACTGCTCGTTGCTATTTTAATTATAGTAATAAGGAATAATGGAAACAGTCTACCATTACACGACATATGATCTCAAGGAAAGCGTCCTCCTACATCTAGGTTTTTTTATTGGGGGGATAATTAATGTACTTTACTGAAAGTAATGTCAATCAAGACGGAGAAACAACACCACTTAAGAAAAAAAAATTAAAATATCAATTAATACAAAATTAATTACTCAACTTTAAAAAATGCAATACTTGAACCCGTATCAGTACCATAACCTACAAAACACCCTCAATTAATTGTAAGATTCTAAAACCTTTGTTAAGAATCTAAAACAAGAATTTTGAATCAAGACTTGCTTAATAGATGCTTTAAAGTGCAACTTGGTACTATTAAGATATGTGGGAGCCGTAATATAAATTAAAGCCAACATAATTTCATTTAATGTTAAGGCAATAAGGCATCCTCATCTTAAAAAAAAAAAAAAAAAAGAGTTTCCCACCATGTGAGTAAGTGAGTTTGCCAACTATGTGAGTAAGGGAGTTTGCCAACTATTTGATCATGACTCGTCATATTTCACGAACCATTAAGTTTGTAGCCATTGCTTTCTTGTTGTACCCATTATAAATTTGCTCCCTCGATCTCAATTTTTCGGATCTATGTATTTGCACAACTATATCTATACATACTTGTAAAGGCTAAGCCATAACTTTCTTGCATTTGCAATAAGTGGATTAGGGATGGGGTAATAATGCATGGGATTCCATACAATTTTTTTTTTAAAAAAATTCTAAATCAATAAGTCAAAGGAAAAATTGATTTTAATAATCTCACATTTGGCTGTTTCGTTGTTAATAATCCCACCTTTAAAAGACATCTTCTTCTAATGGTCCCTAACTTGTTGGTAACCAGTTTTTATAGGTTGAGATGTTACATGTCGCTTTGTGATTGGTTGAAAATTTTAAAAATAAAAATAAAAACCCCAGCTCACCCCTAGCCACCACCCGCTAAACCCTCCCTCCACCCTTCTGGCAGGCCTTGTCCCCACCCACACTAGTTCAACATCGGTGAAGGGGAAAGGGGTGGTTTTCGAGGTAGGAGAAAAGGAGGGGATGGGAATCGTGGTGGTTTAAGGGGAAGGGGGGATTGATTTTCCCTAAGTAGGGGTAGGAATAGGGGTTCCGGCGATGGTGATGGGGGTTTCAGCGGTGGAGGATGGGGAGGAGGGGTTGTTAGAAGGTAGGGGTTAGGGTGGCTGCTAGGGTGGACTTGGTTTTTTTCTTAAATTTTTTTTTTAGGTTTTTTTTTGTTTGACCAATTATTTAGTGGCACATGTCAACCCAAATAAAGATAATAGTGTTTACCCAATGTACAAGATATCGGTTGTTAGAGACCAATAGAAGAAGATGCCCTATAAAGGCGAGATTATTAAATAATAATCCAAAAGTGGGATTATTAACAATGAATTGAACCGGCAAAAAAATAAATGGGATAATTAGAATAAATTTTTCCTAAGCCAAAATATTTTCCTATTAATACAAACACTAAAATCATAGTCAAGTATATATCTAATTTTATTAGGTCCTTGTATTTGTGCCGCCCCTGCTGAAGTCTTACTCCATTAATCATTACTTACGTTGTCTTTTGATAGTCTTATATTAAAAAACTTTAGTACTTAAGTTATTATTTTTACGTATAGTCTGAATATCTATTAAACAAAATTAAAGCTGTATGTAGAATAAGGAAAATTGTGTAGAGGGGTTACCTTTCATTAGTCGTCGGTCATTTTCGTGGGGATTAACTGGTTGGTATGAGGGAGTTAAGTGCCAAGGTTGTGGGAACGGAACGCACATGGGGTGCATACCGTTATGGCGTTATATGTGGTGTACAATGCACATGTCTAATTTTGCAGGATATAACTCCCATCTATACGGTCGACATTTGATAAAGTATAGAAGATAGTCCTCTAAATGATATTAGGAGTTAACGTGACAAGAAGTTTACGGGTTCAAATCTCATACATCGCCACTTTCAAATAAAATCTTTAGCACACCTACCTTATAAAAAGTGGAAGAATATTAAATATCGTCATCTAAAATTATCAAAACCGCCCTCATTTCAAGCAAAATGCCGTTATTACCCTTATTAAACCCTAATTATTTTTGTAGTTTATTTTTTACCCTTTTATTTTTTTACTGCCCCATCAGACACCACAACCACCACTTTCTTTCTAAACAACCACCACAATCACACACTTAGTGACCACAATCAGCGGAAGGCGGCAATTGGCGGCGGTGGTCTGGTGTTTTCATGGCCTGAAATTCGAAAAAAGAGGATAGTTTCTCTTTTTTTTTTTTGTATTTTTTTTTAAAAAAATTCGATCTCTGGCAACCGGCGTGTAAAACCGATTGGCCAACTGCGGTTACCGGCGATCGAAACCAGTTAACGGCAGCGGCAAACCGATTTACCACGCCGGTTAGGTACCAGCGACCACCGTGTTGGTTGTTTTTTATTTTTGTTTTTTTTTTTAATTCGAATTAAGGTTACCGGCGATTGTAACCGTGTGACCGTCGCCGTTAACTGGCGTGGAAAACCGGTTGACTGTCATCGGCAAACGGCAACCATAACCGGTCAACGGCGGTGGTCACAGGTTCACATGTCACCGGTAACAATGGCCAGCCACCATTTATTTTCTATTTTTTTTTAAAAAAATTATTATTATGTATTTAATTCTAATATTGTTATGATTGTTATACGATGGTCACAGTACTAATTTTTTTTTTTTTTTTTTTTTGTTAAAATTATTATTATTTTTTAACACAAGTTAAAATTATGATTATTATATTACATGTATATAGATGTAATTTTGTTGTAACTTTTGGTGATATATACTACATATCATAGAGAGTGGCTCTTTCAAATTCTGATATGAAGCTTAAAAAGTGAGGTTATCATTTGGAAGGACCTCAGTTCTTCCTCAAGAAAGTCGGGACTGTGTTCAAGCTGGCATCTTGTTTTTACTTTCAATTTTTCTCTGGCTACGAATGTTGTCCTCTTGAGTACTAGGAATATACTACTGCTGTAAAATGTAGTATTCTGACTACATCAGCCAAACGTTTTTGCTAGTATTACATTCTTACTGATCTTAAAAAAAACATAGTGGATTGTCATGAGAGCTTTGTTTTAAACTTTTAACACATACCGGAAGCCACTTTATATGAATAATGGAATTGCATACATGCAACATACTAAAAAGGGCCACACATTTGAACAAAACTTACACAGATTGCTAAGGAAAGAAACTCAATTTAGTGTTGGAGAAAAAAAAATCTTTGCATATACTTCGTATGAGTTTTACAGAATCAAAGAGAACTTCCCAAGTCAATACAAAGTAGAATATTAGATAGCATGACTATAAGATTCCATCATCAATACCTGGTAAATTCAGGAATCTTATTATAATTATTTTATAAAATAATAATTTAAATTTAATATTATGATTGTTATTGTTTTTTTCACAGTTATGATTATTATAGTTATTTTATTATCATTATTATTATTATTGATTATAAATATTTCGTTCATTTGGTTATGACGACACTTGGGTAGGCTCAAAATGACGTTTGATCGTATTGATGGCTCGGGTGAGAGACATACCAGGACTCGTGCAGTGACTGCTTCGACTAGGAGACTGAGGTCGTCAGCTCCTATAGCTGATGGAGCATGTGTTGATGATGAGGTTCAGGGACGTGAGGGTGAGGAGGAGGAGGAGGAGGGAGAGTGGGACAAGGATCAAATTAATGATTTGATTTACGATGATGAGAGTTTGAGATCTGTTCGATGCCGGAGAGGCAAGGGAGAGTAAGGCCAGACGTCGTCTGGAGTCACTTTGAAGAGAGGTGCTGATGGTAGATTTTAGAGTACTGGAGCCGGTACTTCCCGAACTCGTAAAATTCGTGTTGTCCGAGCGTCGAATGATACTTCATGGCTTGTTCAAGCTCCAATGTCAGGTGGTCCCAAGGATGGTAGTCTCATTCCCAGTTACGCAGGTTACATCGCCACGCAAATTTGGATGGGGCCGTAAAAAGATCGTGACGTGTTAAAGTGTCAATCTAGGACGCAATGGTGCTTAAATTTACATGAGATGCACAGTGCTATGGCCGATGATGTGCGTAGACGAGTTGATAGTACTGGTTTGAGTGGGCTAGTTAACATCATGCATCATCACATTGACTGGGCCCTGATTTCGGCGTTTGTAGAGCGCTGGCAGCCAGACACAAACACTTTTCACTTCCCGTCCGGCGAGATGACAAATATGCTCCATGATGTACAGTACATACTTGGGTTACATGTGGAGGGTGATGCTGTTGTAGAGAAAAGCGGTGTTGCGTCTTTGAAGGCTGACTTTTAGAATTTTTTAGGGATAGGAGCAGACAAACTTGTTGCCAGGCCGGCAGCCATTTGGAATAACGGGGGGGGGGGGGGGGGGTGTCAAGTCAGGCCATATATGAGAGATGCCTAGAAGAGAGAGGTGATGCTGATATCCAGGTGCAGGGTTTCTTGTTGATAGTTCTAGGCAGCACTATTTTTGTCGATAAGAGTGGTAGTCGTATTCCTTCTTCTTGCATCTTAGAGGTGAAGAAGAAGGATGTTTAGCTTTGTCATTATTCATGGGGTTCAGTTACCCTTGCTTATTTGTATCGGCAGTTAGGCGTTGCCTCACGGATAGGTTGCAAACAGATTGCTGGGTGTTTGACGTTGTTACAGTCTTGGATTTACGAGTATTTTCCTGCATTTAGACCTGTTCAGGGTTGTTTAGCCATAACATCGAATGATGCTCTAGTGCCAGGTGGGACACACAGATTCAGGAAAGGGACTACCATCGCGTAGTTTCTTTTCGTAGATGCCTTGAGCAGATGACCGATCGAGAGGTATATTTTTTTGCTAAATATTTATTATAAATTTAAATTTTTGGATTTACAAGTTAATAATAATAATTTTTTTTTATCTTTAATTGCTTGTAGGTTATTCGGAGGCCTTATACTTTAATTCCAGCTCATTCGGTCCCGAGAACTACTTATCTGGGTTGGATACAGTATTGAGACATTGTTGAGCCATACCACCCTGACAGAGTTGTACGACGGCTTGGGTTCATTCAGGGGATCCCTCCTCCCTGTTTTAAACCCGATTATGCGTGCCGGCTGGCATATGAGACGCGGAGTTACGCGGTTAGCTCTGCAAGTGCACCACAGTTTTGGGGCAGATTTAATGTCGGGACTTACTGTATACCCCTCTCAGACTATTTGCCATTGTTGGACGAGGAGCCTACTTGTTCTGATGATTACGAGGACTAGTTCTACACGTACTCACATCCACTTCTTATGAGTTCTGATGCAGTGCTTGGCCCACCACCTCAACCCGATAGGACAAACGTAGATTTTGTAAGTTTATTTCACTTTTAATTTCTTATATTTAAGTTGATTTAATTAATTTTTTAATTTAATTTCATTACCTTTATTCATTTAATAATGTTATTTAATTTGACTTACGTGATTTAATTTCATTTGTGTATTCATGTCTCCGTTACGCAAGTTCATAGCTGAGCAAGGAGGCAACATCACCCCCACAGTGACCGAGGCGCAGGAAGCAATCAAGTTGTGGAATGACATGTTAGAAGCTTGATATATTTTTTTTAATTATTAGATTTGGTTAATTTGGATTTTTTTTAAAAAAATTATTAGATTTGGAGTTATTAATTATTGGGACATCATTAGATTTGGTTTTTTTTTTTTTTTCCTTTTTTTTTTTTTTTTGGTTTATTAGCTTTGGAGTTGATAATTGTTGGGACATTATTAGATTTGGATTTAATAATGGTTGGGACATCATTATATTTGGACCTTTTTTTTTTGTTAATAGATTTAGGAGTTAATAATTATTGGGACATTATTAAATGAATAAAATTATTAAATTAATAGTTCAATATTAACAATGCAATAAAATCTCCTATTAATCACATCATTGACTATTAGCTAGAGTGTTCCAAGTAGCGCGCCTATGTTGATATCGATCCTCCCAACCTGTAACGGTATCGTCACGTATATCGAACCAAGTAGTAGCAATAGGAGGAACTGGAAAATTATCTTCAAACTCCAATCGCACAAAATGCCACCCTAAAGACAGTATGCAAAACTCCCTATACGGACGAGTTGTTGTTGACGGAGCAGTCCAAGGTAGCACAATTATGCATGGGAACACACCACGACCATATATACCAACACCAAAACACATAACAGCGACATTATAAAAGTTAGCAATCGGAAACAAGTCATCAAAAGCAACCATCCAATGATCTGTGCGCATCCCCCTCCAGTCCATGTGATATGGTTGATTGCAACATCTAACTGTTCAACTCTGTACACTCAAGAATAAATGTCTCGATGATGACCAACCTCATTTGCAATCGATCGTCGAGCTAATATCCATTCATGCTGGTCACCTATGAAGAAATCTGCTAACACATCGAAATCCACAATTACCATCACCAAGCGGATCACTCCACCCTCATAGAAATGGAAGCATGAAGGCTGGAACTTTATCCAAATATGCTAATTCCTCCAAGTTCAAATCATTCCCTACAAGTGTGCACAAATAAGCCATAAATAATAATAATAATAATAATAATAATAATAATAATAATAATAATAATAATAATAATAATAATAATAATAATAATAATAATAATAATAATAATAACCTAAAGCTGTATAAATCGATGCCGTACGACCACCCCTACGACCACCTCGACGGCCACGAGAACCCAAAATATGCTCAAATCTGCTGCGATTACGCCTAGTAGATGTAGACCATTGACCTGTCGGTGGTCTACCCCTTGTTGTCTCGTTGACCTCTGGATCAGTAAAATCAGTCTGATCTCGGTGTAGCTCCTCAAATAGGACCCGGTTGATACCCCGCACAAAGCTTGGATCACGATCTAAGACCTCATCCACCAAAGACCTAAACAAGGCTGCATCCTGCTCCGACTCATCAGCAACAACGGGAATGTCAACGCCCTCACCGATCACTAATGTCTTCCAAAATGAATGGACCTGATCCAAATACAACCCTTTCCCTGCAAGAATTGCTGTCCACATGTTGCATGCACATGGGAGACCGTGCGCCGTCAGCAACGCACACCCACACCTATCCAACACATCATTAAATAACTCTCTCGTCCTCTTCAACCCATCCTGTAAAATATCAAGACCTCGAAATGACATAAAGCCGTTAAGATGAAGCAAAGGCATGATGTTGTGTTGTGACCCCATTCGCCGTCTCGAGTCCTCTAAATGGTGACGAATCTCAATAAGCATATCCTCAATGTTGCTGTGCACACGACGGAAGATAGTGTCTAACGCTCCTGTAGAACTGTTGAACCATTGTTTAAGTACGGAATGTTGGCTCTCTACTCTACATGTGTTGACATTGCCGAAGTGCATCACCAAATTTGTCTAAACTCGCACAAATTTCTCCTTGTGGACCAACCATTGATCCTCGACGTATTTCACCAGTGGTGGGTTCGATGCTCCCCATGTCGCTTTCATAGTTTGCAACTCTAACTCATACTCGACAATAGTGGTTGAACACATTACTCTTCTCCATCTACCATTTCGAAATCTCTCAGCCATCAACATATCCTTCCCACACAAAATATGCGCCCTTCCTAATACATCCTTGTTAATGTGCCACCCGCATAATAAATGCGCACAATTTGGAAAGACCTCTTTCAAAGCCTTCATGAACCCCAACTCACAATCAGTAACAAAAACATTCGGAGCCACCTCAAATCCAATGTAAAATTGCAATTTCTCCAAAACCCACTTGTAGCTTTCATAAGTTTCGCTCTTCAATATGGCATATCCGATCAAAAAGTTTAGATTTGTAGGCGTGACACTAACGAGCTCGAAGAATGGCATGTTATATCTGTTGTTCTTGTACGTAGAATCCATCCCAATGACATGTGGATACGTACGTAACATATTAGCCATCTCTGGGTGGGCAAAAAAAGCATGGGTTATGGCACGGGTATCTGGATCAACATTTATCCAAGTGACATACTTGTACTTATTTACCAAGTGAACAAACTGGTGCGCAACATCTCGACCTTCACAAGCATCTAGACGAGCACGACTTCTCACATTGTAGATATGTCTCTTGTTAGGGCTCTCATTCGGAAACTTCTCTTTCACGGCTGCCATAATGTGACGCAGCTTGGCTGCAGCAGAAGTCATGTCAATAACAAGCATCTTTGCAGCTGGACTAAGACCACTAACCTATTGGTGACCCTCTCGATATACCATGAGCGGATGGTTATGCATGCCTTTCAAGCCCTTTTTAGATTTAATTATCCATCCTTCCATGTCCCGAAAACATCGAGCCGAGATTTGAAACGTACATTTACAACCCTTGCTCTTCGTGTTCTTCCGTGTGGCATTTTCACGGTCCCGAATTTCCTCTCTGTTTATCTCCCCCCGATCCCATTTCATGTAATTAATTGGAAGCCCATTTCTTTGTTTCTTATTGATATATCCAATTTATATAGTGTTTTACCCCCGTCCCACGGTCATAATTAGTAGTGTTTTTGGCTCTTTAGGGCCACATTTATTACTAATTTTTGTTTTCTAGTGTTTTCGTGGTTTTAGTTGAGTTTTACAGGAAATTGCACTTTTGGAGCATTTTCCCGAGTTTTCATGGATCGACTACGGAAGCTAGAAGGACAAGACCACTCTTGAAGCCCAAGATCGGTGAGAGCCGGTGATTAAGGGCTCGGTATGAGATACCGGGGCTATTGGATCGATTAATCAAGACCCGACGAGGAAATCCAGATTGGGCCAAGGAATTAAGCCCAATCGAAATCCAAGCCTTGAAGAAGAAGACCGGGCCCGATCGGGCGAATGCGCGCAACAACAGCCTTAAGAATGCGCACCCGATCGGGTGAGCGTAGGCTCGATCGGGCGCAACGTGCCAAGCAAAGGCAGGGCAAAAAGGCGAGCCTAATTGGGCGGCCCTTTGCCCGATCGGGCGCATGTTTTTCTTAGAGCTGATTAGATTTGTTTAAATTTTTGTTTTGAGGAATGTTTAAGTACGAATTATGTACGTAAATTCGAATTACCTTCTTCTTTAGATTTTCTCTCTCTAATTAGGATATTTCTCTCTCTTAAATTCTCTCTTAACTTTTTTCTTAATTACTTTCGTTAATACAGATTTCCTTTGGTAACTATTTCTCCTTTCTTAATCTTCGTTGTTTATTTTATTCCTTTGATCATGCCTTGCTTTATTGCTTTGATTGGTTTAGTTTCTATTATGTGTGAGTAGTTTTCTTTCTAGGGTTTACGGGGATCCATAAATAATATGAAGGGGTAGTTTATTGTTGTTAATTATCAATGCTAGATTAATTTCCTATTGATTGATTTAATGCTCTATGACTAGATTAGGCCTGATCTTTTATGCATGAGTTTGACAACATTGATTCGAGATTCGACAGATGAGAATTAATGTTTAGGTCAAGTTTCAATAGGCAGGTTAATTTATAAATGGTTAAGTCGAGATTCGAAAGATGAGATTTAATACCGGTAAATTAATTGTGTGATTATAATACATAGCGAAAGCCCTTTATAATCTGATTAATATATGCTTTGATGAATAATTATTATATTCTACCCTGGAATATTATTTATTGGTGAACCTATGCCCTAGATCCTTTTATATATTATTTTCTCCTTATTCTTGATCTCCGTAGTTTAGTTTATTATTCAATTATAAATATTGGTTACCTCATAATCTAAATTATATTAGTTAATTAGGAATAGAAAGATCCGTTTCTCTGTGGATTCCACCCTACTTCCTTATCTACATTAGTTAGAGGATTTAGGAATTACCTTTGATTTGGGGATACGACTTTACCCTGTCACTTATACGATGAATTTGTCAAAAAGAACCCTAATGGAGTGGCAATTTCTCTAGCCCAATCAACAGCTGCTTGATAGGTCGGGAAAACTTCTCTAGTCTGAAAATGCGGGTTATAATCAACACCATCACCGCCGTAATCTGATAATGACGCCTGATACAAACAAATAATTCTTTTAATTAATAATAACGAACAATATAACATTAATAATTATAATTATAATTATAATAATAATCTTAAATAGAATAATATTTATTTATATTATTCATACTAGTATAAAAGTTAATATAATAATATTAATTAAAAAAAAGCATCGTCACCACAATCAACCGGATCTGCAAACCGGTTGACCGACATGGGTTACCGGATTTTACCATCGGTTGACCGTGACAGATAACCGAATTTCAGCACCGGTTGCCCACGGTAACCTGCGTGGAAAACCGGTAGACCAACACGGCCAACCGGTGTTCAAAACCGGTAAACAACTCCGGTCAACCGCCGCATAAAACCGATTCCCGGGGAGGTTGACCGATTTCGTGCACCGGTTGACCGGTTTCAAATCAAGTTTTACGTCATCATATTAGTATACATCTAGCTAATTTATAATTTATTCCAAATTCAGCATTATTTATAATCATATTAGTATACAACTAGCTAATTAAATAAATAATCGTACTTGTTCAAAAGCCGATAGTTGAGATTGGGGTTGGTTTTCCGACGAATCACTGTGATTATTATCCATTTTTGATAACTTTTCCGTTCGTGATGGTGGTCCAATCTATTAGTGGTGGTGGTCCAATGTAGGTAGTGACGCGGTAATTGTAGTCGATTAATTAAAGTTAGAAATTTTTTTTAAAATAATTGGGTAAATATTTATTAAGGGCAAGAAAGTCCCTTTACTTAAAATGATGGCGGTTTGATAAAAAACATTGGCGGTATTTAGCAATCCACCATTTATATCCCTAAAAATGTTCTTTTACATATTTACCCTCATTGAATTCAAAAGCCTTAAAATTGTCTCTTGAATCACCAAAATTGATTAATTATTTGTGTTTATTTCAATATTTAAAGCAATTTTTTAGAGTATAGACTCTCCATTTTTTTACAAAATATATAATTATATTATGACTTGTTTAATTTATTTTATTCGTCTCATCAATAAGTATTTAAAAATTAATATGCAAATAGATATAATAAAATATATATACATGCAAATATGCATAAGGCATAAAGACCACCTATAATAATTCTTCTTAAAGAGCTAGCCATCTGTGCGCATCGCGCGCATAAGAATCCCTAGTTGATATGAAAAGTCTCAAGCTGCATCCACTTTATTTTTCAAGTGAAATATCTAGCAACGCGTATGGAGAGATCTGAATTTTGTAAAAGATATTGTACATACATATTAATATTTCAACAATTTCTAAACAATTAATCAGTTTTGTTATCATAGAAATGTACTCACATTTTTGTTGTATGACGATTATTTATAAACGAGCCCCATAACCTAAATTCCTAGGCAAAATTTATCTAGTCTAACTTAATCTTTTAAAAAGAAATTTTAGCATGGATAACCGTAAGTGGCCTCTACTTTAGTATTATATAAAGTTACATTGAACATTATATAATACAAGTATACAACTAAAGAAGATGTGAGGTGTACAGGCAGATTCAACGGGTAGTAATATATAGCTAGTGGCGGATCCAGGATTTTTAGGATGTTGGATCACCGTTATCTATCAATCATCACCCATCAATCGCATATCTATTGGTCCAGAGTGTGGATTTTACAATAGAGGATGATTTTGTGGAGGAGGAGGATGCATTTTGAAACTAAAGAAACTTAATTGTTATATTACACATTTTTTTTTTTTTTTTTTTATGAAAATTAAATCATAATTTCAGTTTAATTAAACAATCCAATATTGTAAAAAATAGATTAATTCAGTGTTTTTGCAACTTGCCCATTCTACACCCAAGTTCAGATTATTTTTACAAAAATAAAAATACCCAATTTAATTATACAAATTAAAAGAAACCACTTAATGTAATGTCTTAACAACATTTTATTTTATTTTTTTTAAGGAAATGTCTGAAGGATAATCTAATTAATTAGTACGTACATGATATCAAATAATCATACGTTCATAATCATTTATAATTAAAAAGAAAAAAGAACGATTGAAGGAATTCACAAAAAATGCAAACAACAATACTCAAACCTAAGATCTACACTACTTGCTTATTGGGCTTTGTCTCAATCACTCCAACCACTTTGCCATAAGCTTGCATGTGAAACTATGTCTAGAAACAATGTTAATATCTCATTTGTTTATCAGTGCCTTTATAAAAATAAAAATAAAAAAAATAATAATAAAAAATGAAAGTTTTTTTTTTTACTAGCTCACGTGACCCAGCAGGACTAAGGTTGGGTCCACCACTGTGCATAGCCACCAATAATTGTTGATACGGTGGTAAGGAATCTAAGGATTATGTGGGATCAATCCTCAAACAAGCATCTCGAGGGGCGGGGTTTCCCTACCCCTTCCCCTAGTCTTAAAGAGTCTTATTCGCTAACTCAGACCGGTTTGAGATCAATCCTTACCTATTAATTACCTATTGTTATAGTAGTGATTGAGACTGCACTTAATAGGAAGAACAACTTATTCGATCCCCTGCAACAACAATTAAGAGAGGACTAAAATCTAACTACTTAGAACCGAACCTCGAATTCAAATTAACTCAATGGGCGAAATGGGTAGAAACACTAAAAAATGATCCAATCCTTGCCTACCCAAAAAAAAAAAAAAAAAAAAAAAAAAAAACCAAAAAGTTGTAGGATCTCATTTAGAATAATGTGTTTGACGTTTGGATTTTGTTATTTATTTGGTGGGTTAGGTGTTGGATTTTAAAATTTGTCCCGGTTACCGTTAGAATATCTCAAGTTTAGTTATTAGATGTTGGGCCTAACAATTGATATTAGATTATCGTATTGGGCTTTACTTGGATTCTTTTAACAGAGCATATGGGCTTCAATTCTTGTCCGACTGTGTGCAAAACCTAGGGAATTTTAATTATTTTTAAAAATACTTTTAATCAAGGAAAATTTTTAAATAACCACCCCTTAATAGTTAGTACACCATATTTAGAAATAATTTTCCATTTTTTGCAATATTATAAAATACCACCTTTTTTGTCAAAAGCGTTAGTTTTCACCACCTCTCGACTAAAATCTCATTTTTAAAAATAAAATCATCGATTTTTGTACTAAAACAGATTCTATTAGGGTTTAGGGGTTATTTTGTCCTTTATAATTCAATTTGAGGTCAAAATTTGAAAAAAGGTTATCAGAATGCCTCATTTTGCGTGCTAATAATTATCTCGATTTGGGTGACACATACAATATCAGGCATTTTCGATAATTTTCAAATTCTGACCTCAAATTGAATCTAAATGACCAAAATGGCCCCTAAAACCTTAATAGAATAAGTTTTGGCACAAAAGCCGATAATTTTATTTTTTTTAAATGAATTTTCTTATGAATAGGTGGTGAAATCTAACACTTTAATAAAAAAAAGGGTGATATTTCATAAAATTGAAAAAAAGCGGTTATTTCAAAATAGAGTGTATTGAGGAGTGGTTATTTACAAAATTTCCTTTAATTAACTAGTCAATCTACAATAACATTCATTCCTTTTAAAATACACATGCACCGTGTATATAAATGACTAGCATAATAATACTTCTTCTTCTTTTTTTTATTTTATTTTATTTTATTTTATTTTATTTTTTTATTTTTTAATGTTTGACTCATTTTCCATAGGAAACATATCCATACAATTACACATTCTCCATGTATTAAACTAAAATCTTGATTCCAAGACAATGACCCCCAACTTAAGCCAGAAAAAGCCCAACATTGTCCTCTCTCTCCTCCGCAAAGAAAACAAAAGATAGGGTGAACCAGGAAACTAAATGACTTCAAGATGTTTTTCTTGTTAGACTTTGAAGATAAGAGAGGCCATGTTTCTACGGAACACTCTTGTGTCTTGGCTGATTGCTCTGATAAGGGGTCGGTGGCTCCCCCTATTAGGTCACCCGGTGATCGATGGAGTTTGGATAATGGAACTGTAGGGGCCTAGGGCACGTGGACTCCTGTAGAATTAGGTAGAAAACAGTTTTTCTTCATTGATCAACACTGTCGAAATAAATAATACAAAGGTCTCTAGATTCCTAGTCCTAGATAAACATGGAAACTAGAGAAGATAAGGAAATAGAAAAGATATCATGACAAATAATTATTCTCCTAAATATATGATATTTCCTAAATACATCCTAATACCCCCCCTCAAGTTGGAGCATTAGGATCGAAAATGCCCAACTTGGAAAGAAGTTTATCAAACTGTGCCTTTCCGAGTGCCTTTGTGAATATATCCGCCAATTGATCTTTGGTAGACACATGTGATGGAGAAATTAAACCTTCAGTAATCGCATCGCGAACAAAATGACAGTCAACCTCTATGTGTTTCGTACGCTCATGAAACACAGGGTTCCTTGCAATATGCAATGCTGACTCACTATCACAGAACAATTTAATAGCTTTAGGATGTTGCACACCCAAACTCAACAATAAGCCCTTGAGCCACTTTAATTCACAAGTGGCACCATTCATACACCTGTACTCCGCCTCTGCAGAAGAAGTAGAAACCGTAGGTTGCTTTTTAGTCTTCCAAGAAATCGGTGATTTTCCTAGGAACACTAGCCAACCCGTCAGCGAGCGTCGAGTTAACGGACACGCCGCCCAATTTGAGTCACACCATCCCTCCAAAGTGAGCTCACTATCCGAACGCAATAATATGCCTTGGCCTGGAGATCCTTTGAGATACCGAACAACTCTCAAGGCCGCCTCCCAATGTTCTATTCGTGGTGCTTGCATGAACTGTGACAAAATGTGAACTGAGTAGGCTAGATCCGGTCTAGTGACTCCGAGATATATGAGTCGTCCCACAAGACGACGATAAGCTTCCGGATTCTGTAGAAATTCGCCACTAGCATGAGCGAGTCTGTGATTTTGTTCCATGGGAAACCCACTAGGCTTTGCTCCCAATAAACCTGTTTCAGAGATAATATCCAGAGTATACTTTCTCTGACACAAAAATAATCCAGATGAACTACGGGCCACCTCAATGCCCAAAAAATATTTAAGGGAACCAAGGTCTTTCATTTTAAAACAATCACTAAGATATGCTTTGAAAACCTTAAGTGCAGCGGAATCATTCCCAGAAATAATGAGATCGTCCACATAAACTAAGACATTGATCTGAGTTTTTCCATTAGTATACGTGAATAAAGAATAATCTGAATAAGATTGGATAAAACCATACCGTTTCAGAGCAGTTGTCAACTTTGCATACCAGCACCTAGGTGCTTGTTTCAAGCCATACAATGACTTGCGCAACCGACACACCAAAGAAGGATCTGAGCTCTCAAACCCGGGGGGCAACTTCATGTATACCTCTTCTGCTAGGTCACCATGCAAAAAGGCATTCTGTACATCCATTTGATGTAGTTCCCAATTTTTGCAAGCTGCGATTGCAAGAAAGGCACGAACGGTAGTCATCTTGGCAACTGGAGCAAAAGTCTCATCATAGTCAATTCCAGCTTGTTGGTGATTACCGAACACCACTAATCGTGATTTAAGACGCTCAATATCACCATTAGATAAATATTTGGTCTTATAAACCCATTGACTACCAAGAGCACGTTTCCCGGGAGGAAGGCGTTCTAGAGTCCATGTCCCATTATCCTCTAAGGCACGGATTTCTTCCTTCATAGATTTGCGCCATCCATCATATTTCATAGCCTCTTTGAATGATTTTGGGTCATTACCCTTAACAATAGCTGCAAGATATTTCCGATAATTGACAGAAAAATTGTCACAATTTATGTAATGTGCTAAAGGATAAGGAGTACCCGAGGAGTGACTGGAAGGAGAGGAGAGTGGACTATTAGCAAAAACCGTATGTGTCACAAAATCTCGATGAAGAACATTAGGAAACTTTTGGCGAAGACCACGACCCAAAACTTGTTCATGTGAGCCTGCTTCATTGTCATGGTCATGCTGACGAGGAGTAGGCCCAATCGGAAGAAGCCCATCAGTGTTAATTAATTCCTCAAGTGGGGAATCATCCTCACGCGGGCTGACTGGCACTGAATTACTAGCGGGCTGGTCAGAGGGTGAATTCGGCCCATGTGGTTGGACAAAAGGGGAAGTGGGCTGGTGAGTATGTGGGCCGGAGGGGGATGGATCAAGAGTGTTAGTAATGTGGGCTGAATTTCCATTAACTTCTTCTTCATAAATAATTTCTGTAAAGTCCTCATGGATATTATTATCAACGTACTCATTGTTGGATATGTTGACTTCTTCTGGACTCGGAAATGGAAACACTTCCTCAATAAATTTCACGTCTCGTGAAACAAAAAATTCTTTTGTATTTAAGTCGAACAATCTCCATCCCTTTTTACCAAACGGATATCCCACAAAAATACACTTGCGACTACGACTAGCAAATTTATCTCCCTTGGTTTTCTGGTTATGAGCAAAGCATAAGCATCCAAAAGTTCGAATAGCATCAAAGGATGGAAGTTTGTCATACAAAATCTCAAAAGGAGTTTTGTTCTCCAAAAGGGGAGATGGGGTACGATTAATTAAATGCGCAGCAGTTAAAACACATTCACCCCAAAAATAAACAGGTAATTTAGCTTGAAGTCTTAAAGCACGACTAACATTCAAAATATGTTTGTGCTTTCTCTCCACACGACCATTTTGTTGAGGTGTCCCCACACATGATGTTTGAAACAAAATTCCAGTAGCCCGAAAGTAGTCATGTAAGCAATTAAATTCTGTACCATTATCACTTTGAACAACTTTAACTGTTTTAGAAAATTGTCGATCAACCATAGCAATGAAAGCCATAAACATTTGAAAAACTTCTAATTTATCGATCAACAAATAAACCCAAACTGCTCTTGAATAATCATCAACAATAGTAAGAAAATAACGGGCTCCACACGACGAAGCATGTCGATAGGGACCCCACAAATCACAATGAATTTTCTCAAAAATTCGAGAGGCTTTATTATCACTTAAAGGAAATTTATTTCTAGGATGCTTAGCATGCATACATACTTCACAACCCGTATCTAAATGAGCTTGACTACTACTGATATGAGGAAGTAATTTTACTACTTTTTCTGAAGGATGTCCAAGCCGGCGATGCCACAAATCCAACTTTGATGTTGCTTCAACAACGTTTGACACTTTCGGTTTGCTAAAATAATATAGTCCATCTCTCTTAATTCCCGTTCCAATCAGCTCCTTCGCTTGGTCCTGTATAGCACAAACATGAGAATCAAATTGGACAATAGAATGTAAATCATCATTAAGTTGAGACACAGATAATAAATTGCAACTTAAATTCGGAACATAAAGAACTCCGGTGAGAGTAATATTCTCCGACAAACACACGGATCCCACTAAGGTAGCTAGTACTTTCGCGCCATTCGGTAGACCAACAGAACATTCAATGTTTTTAGTATCAACTAGCCATGCACTATCTCCGGTTACATGGTGAGTCGCGCCGGTATCAATAATCCAAGATGTGACATCAAACTTACCGGTCAATCTGTTATCAGGAATTTGGGCATTACCAACGATGCTGGCAATAGCCTTCCATTGTTCAGGTGTAAATAGGTTCCCCAAAGCTGAGGTACTAGATGAAGTTTGTGTGGGAGATGGATTTCCACTTGTAGCCGCATTAGCTCGAGCCTGGCCGCGTCCCTGACCCTGTCCACGCCCCTTCCCTTGCTTTCGATTATCGGGCCGACCCACAAGGTCAAAGCAATGACTCTCGGGGTGACCTTTCTTCTTGAAATGTCCACATATTATGTCCCCCCAACAATTAGAGGTCTCGTGACCTATTTTACGGCATTTAGAACAGACAAGTGCGTCATTGCCTCGACCCCTACCACGAGCAGCACCATAACTAGCTGCATCAGCTGCTCGCAACGCAAACCCAACAGCCTCAGAGGGCGTGACAGAAGTGGAGTCGACTTCTTGTTTGGACAAGCGAACACGCTCGTCTTGAGTCACCAATTGATATGCTCTGTCAAGACTGGGAAGAGGATCTTGAGATAATTTTTGTGTACGGAGAGAGGAATAATACTCTGAATTTAATCCCATTAAAAAATCATGTAAACGAGCTTGGGCTCTACGCTCTTCATGTAATGTCCCTGCCATACATTTATCACAACAAGAACAAGAAATCAAAGGTTCGTGCCGATCAAGTTCTTGCCACAAAGTATGAAGTTTGCCGTAATACATAGAGACGGACATCGCTTTGGTCTGCTCACACTTTGCAATTGAGGTACGCAATTGTTAAATGCGAGGACCGTTTGTTTGAGCAAATCGTTGTTTAAGGTGATCCCAAAAGGGTTTAACTTCTCTGAATTTTGACAGAGTTGATTTTAAATCAGGGTCGATTGTATTTGTAATCCACGATATAAGCATTGCATTGATCGCCGTCCAATCGGACTTTGTGCAGGGGGGTGACGGTGTAGTGATAGTACCATCTAAAAACTCAAATTTCCTTCGAGCTTCCAACGCTGTTTGAATGTCGGCAGCCCATGTTTCATAATTTTCAGCAGTTAAGCGAGTAGGAGTGATGAAATCCCCCGGTCGATCTTGTGAACCGAGGTAATATGGTGAATTTGGTTCGATTTTTGGTGGTGGTGGTGGTGGTTGATCATCACCACCAGCCATGTTTTAAAAAAAATAAAATTAAAGACTTTGGCCTGATACCATGTAGAATTAGGTAGAAAACAGTTTTTCTTCATTGATCAACACTGTCGAAATAAATAATACAAAGGTCTCTAGATTCCTAGTCCTAGATAAACATGGAAACTAGAGAAGATAAGGAAATAGAAAAGATATCATGACAAATAATTATTCTCCTAAATATATGATATTTCCTAAATACATCCTAATAACTCCCCTAAAGTTACATATATTAGATCTTTAGTCCGCTCTTGTGGTTTGGATGTTATGTTTTTAATGGAGACTATGCTATTTCCTTTTTAGGATTCTACTTTCAGATGCGGTAGATTTAAGTGGTAGTTTGGTCTTGTTGTGGTTTGCTCCGCATCAGTTAGTTCCTGTTTTGGAAACCCCAAATTTTAATTTATGTAAAATACTTGTGGGTTCAGTAATAAGATTTGTAGTTTTTGTTTATGAAGCACCTCATATTGTTGATCGACCTCAAGTTTGATTAGCTCTTTCAGCTATTTTAGGCTCAACTCCAAATTTGGTTTTACTTAGGGATTTTAATTAGGTGGAAATGTTATAGGATAAAGTAGGTGGATCTTTTTACATTCTTGGCCAATTCGATTTCATAGACTTATTGGATGTTCCATTTTCTGAGCCTAAGTATACTTGGACTAAAAATCATTTAGCTTTTGACTCAACTTTAGCGTCTGGGGCTTATGCGACTGCTGCTTGGTTTCAGGATTACCCTGATACGTAGGGATGTCAGTGGGGCAGGTCAAGTGGGAGACCAGCCCCATCCCCACCCTAATGGGGCGGGGATGGTTCTTGGTTTGTATAGGGAATATTTCAAGCATTACCCCAAACTTGAACCCAACTGTGGTCATACAATTAAGCATGGTGGCGTTCAAAGGGGAGGAAGCTAGAGCAAAAGAGTCGCCAACAAGTTTTAGGAACTTATAAACCGTTCACGATGTGAAGGTTACACCCCTTAACGATCCAAGAGATCGTTAACTCCAATAGTTCTGGAACCATGACTGGTAGTTCGGGGATGAAGGTACAAATCCAACCTAAAAGATATTGAACCTGCCCTAATAATAGACCTCTACTTTATTCTGATCGTATTCATGTGCGCTTTCTGACTAACATGCAAACAATAGGTTTACCCTAAACACGTTTATCTATGTTGATTGAATATTAAATGCACAAACAAAACTATTATTGGCGATCACTTGAATTATAATCATATTAATTAACCCTAAACAAGATTATTAATTATCTTATTAAGCGTGATCACAAGTACAAATTTCCTTTAAACATGCATAAAAGGCGTGATCAAGCAATAATAATAAATATATATCAAGCAACATAATAATCATCATAATAATTATCACAACAATTATAATAATCATAATATTCATGTTAAAAATATAGCATATTAATAGCAAGATCCTAGGCATGATACTAACAAGATTAATAACAAACCCTAGCATGTCACTAAACAATAAAAATCAAAGATTTAACCCTAACATGATACTAACATGAATATTAGGAAAGAAATAGGAAGCATCACAAAAATCACAATTGTCATATTTGATATTAGAAATTATAGTTATTACCCTAAACATGATACTAGGAAGATCAAACACCCTAACATGACACTAGGAATCATAATAACAACCTAGACATGATTTCTATATCATAATAACAATAAATCAATTAAAGCACTTACTTGGATGCCTCGTACCTCTTTCTAATAACAAAATACACGCGTTATTAACTTCAAGGAAAATATAAAATCAAAGAATTAAATTAAATCAAATAATAATTGAAAGAGAGATTTTGGACCAAACCCTCAGAAATTAAAACCTTTCACGTCTAGGGCGAAGGCAACTTCGAACTTGGCTAGGTGTTTCTAGATCTTATGAATGCAGAATTTTGTATGCAAAAGCTAGTTTAGAAAAGAGAGAGAGAGTAATCAAGAGATTTTTGATGAGAGTTGGTGAAAGAGATAATTAGAGAGAATAGGAATTGATGATTAAAAACGGAGGTTTTAGGAGGCTATTTATAGAGAAAATCAGCCGTATATGATAACAAAGAATCAGAGATTCGAAAAGAATAAAACACGACTGCAACGCAAAACGCTAGGCTGGCGCCAAACGTTGGACTCTAGCGCCAGACGCCAGGTCTAGCGCCAGACGCCAAGTATGGCGCCAGGCGTTGGTCATGTCGTCAAACGCTGGATATAAATTTCCACGCGTTTTCTTAATCTGATAAATTTTAGCTGTTGTAGACACCTAAAAATGTCTCCCCAAAACCAAACCCGATGATGAACAACCTTTCACTGCCATTATTGGTCGGGTTGAGTATTTAATCCCTTGGAGTGCTTAAATCCATATTTCCATTTCATGAACCAAACCAACTTCTATCTCATTTCCCCAAATCATAACTTATTTTCCTCTTTTCGTGCATTTAAACCCAAAATAATTCATTTCGTGTCCTATTTATAAAAACGTTTAATCCAATTTATTTTTGTCCATTATCTGGGTTCAATGATTGAATAGTTGGATGGGGCATTAAAAGAGATTTCCAAAGATATATTATAAGCCCAAATCCGAGTTATAACGAATAAGTTATGGCCAAAATATTAAACCGAGCCCAAACCGAACCTAAGCCCACCTTACCTACGACCCAATGATCATGTGGAGGGTCCAAATTATTTAATCCCATTCCTAAACCAATTAGGATTAATTGGAAGCTTCTATAATTTTCTAAAAGATCTTAATTATCCTTTTTGAAAAGATAAGATTAAATAGTTTGAAATTGAATAAAACTCCTTTTTTTGAAAATCCTATTTATATCCGAATTGAAAGACGTTCAAAGATAGACAGATATTATTTTCGTACTTCATAGTTTTAATCCAAATTTATATGGTCGGATAGCCCTTGAAATTATCTTTCCAATAAAATATATTATAATTTCCATTCCAAGCTATAACGGAAAAGATATAAATAAAATGTCAAATTCTATCCAAAACTGACACCGTCTCACTATTTTAGCCATATCTTTTATTCTACAAAATATTTTAATCTGATTCTGATTGGGTTAGAAAGTAGACTTCAAGATCTTTCCAATGATATCTTATTCATCTTATTCCGATTTCTGGATCAAAAGATATGTTAAAAATAAAAGCCGCAAAAACTGTTGTCTATCGCAAGAGTTTTAATCCGATTCGAACTCGATCTTTTCTTGATTCTTCGACCCTCTTTTTTACCTATAAATAGAGGTCATATATCCCCTTTTTCAATCATCAACAAGCTTGATCACAAATTTATTCTCTTCTCTCTCTTTAGCCTAAACACGAGCCTCCTTATTCTTCCATAATAATTCCCCTAAGCACTCCAAGGAGTTCATACAATACCCAAAGTTCTATACTTAAAACCAAGGTGTGAAAAGGTAGAATTAACTGAGGGTTTGGATTAAATCAACTCTAATTTTTATTTAATTTAATTGTTTTAATTTGATTTATATTTTAATTGAAGTTACTAACAGTTTATTCATGATGTAGCAATTTAAAGGAACGTGCGGAATGTGAGTAATTCATTAATTTAATTACTCTTATTTTATTTTAATATTGCTAGTATCATAATTAGGGTTATTTTATATTTGATTTGACTAACGCTATTATTGTTAAATTGCTTCCAATATGAATGCTTATTTATTGATCACTATATTGCATGTTTAAAGGGAATATGTAATTGAAAATCATGCCTAATAAGATAATTTGGACAACCGGTTTAGGTTCCTTTTTAATCTTGTTATTTAATTCAAGTGATCACAAATATTTTAGAATAATGTGTTGCATTAATATTAAACCAATTTAGCCTAATAATAGTTTGGAGCAAATTGAATATTTTGTTTGTATGCCTTTGAGATCGCAGGAATCACTTTTCACTATTGTTGATGTTTAAAGGTTTTGATGATGAGGAACTTAAGTTACAGCAAACTCGTCTCATAAAGGCTTTTCAAGTGTTTGTTTAGCTTAGGTGAAATTGATCTTGAGATGGAAGAAGTAACTGAAGCTGAGAAGACTTGAAGGGGATCTTTATCAAGAAAGTTATTCAAAATAAAAGAAGAGTTCCCTAACAGGAACTGAGTTCCCTCACAGGAACGTTCCTTCACAGGAACTTGAAGATTGCTGGCTAAGATCTTTGGAGGAACTTAGTAAGCGTGGAGCCCAAGTAAACCTACCAGAACAAGAGCGCAGCGCAGCAATGTTTTAGTTAAGATTTTATCTTCTAGATTCATTGTTAAATATGTTAAGTAGGATATGCATGAAATTTATTAGAAGCATGACAATTAGCTTGGAAAATAAATTAAAATCGGAAAAGATAAAAGATAGAAATAGAAAAAGATTTTCTTTAAATATTTATCTTTTAAAATCAGTTTGTTAAAAAGATATTATGCTTTTTAACTCAATATTTCTATCTTATTTTCTGAAAAGATTTTCTTCAAAAGATTTACTTAAAAACCGTGTTTTAAGATAAGTTAAGTTTTACTTATTTATCTTTTTGAAAACCTACTTTCTATATAAGTAATACTTGTATAAATAGTAGAGAATAATATGAGTTTAGGTTTTTGTGAGTTTTATGCGTGAAGAATTTACAGAGTTATAATCGTGTAAGTTTGCCAAGCTTATCATATTGTCATATTAGTTTCGGGTTTCATGCATAGCTTGCCTATCATATACTAGGTGTTTGTACTTGTAATTGGTTGGGGTTATTTGGGTGAGAGAGTATTTTTATCATTGCATACAGAGAGAGCTTCTGGTGAGAAGGGGAAGATTTGTACTTAGGGAGTACGAGAGAGTTTGAGTGTGGGACTCAGACTGGGTAGAACAGTGCATTGTTCTGTAGCAAGTTCATTCAGGAACTTGTGAGTAGAGGCTTAATTATAATAGGTTGTAACTTGGTGTTTGCCCTATTATAGTGGAAGTATTTGTGTTTGAAATCCCTAAGGTAGGGTCGAGGTTTTACTTCTAGTTGGGCACTAGAAGGTTTCCTCGTAAAATCCTGTGTGCTTTGCAAGTTCCTATTTTGTTATGTTTTATATTTGCAAAATTAGTAATTAGGAACTCATCTACAATTCACCCCCCCTCTTGTAGTGTTCATCTCAATTAACAACTATAAGAATCGAGTAGAGGCCAATACGGGCGAATGTGGCTCCATGACTCACTTCGTACCATCATCCGCGATCCTCCTTTCGTGGTTCCGAACCATATGGAGTTAGTAATATCATGAATTAGGAATGGGGTGTAACCTTCACGGTTCAATCATTGTTTCCTATCGTTGTCCCTTATTCGTGGTTGCCTTTTATGATCCGTGAACGGTTTACAAGTTCCTTAAAAACTTGTTGGCGGCTCCCTACTTTCCTTGTCCCTAATAGTATACGCCAATTCCCACTTTCTAAGAGTGCCAAGCATATTCACCACATGCTTTAACGTAGGCGCACTTTGAACGACGCCTACAATTTGGCGACTCCACTGGGGAGGATTCTTGGTTACTTATCGATTTGAGTGATTGGTATTTAATTGAGATGAGTGGATGAGACTTGAAAGATTCTTGAATTGTATTCCTGTGATTTAATCAGCATTGTTACATATGCATATACTTTTTAGGTTACCTATTTTGCCACAATAGTACGTGTTCTACGTATGTGGCTAGCCCGGGGGATTTATGCTCTATCAACCCGAAAACGTTCATGACAATAAGGGTTCATCCGAGTTTTTTAAATTCACCCAAACCATGGAGTCGAGTTCGATTTCATCACGAACTCGCGGTGCCACCCGTTGGCATACAACCTCAAGGGAGGCTGCCTTGCTAACGCGTCCAAAATCTTAACCATGGTACCCTTTGACACCCAAATAAGCTTGACCATAATCGAACATAGAACTTGACTTTAGGTTGCGAACTTCATTGCATCATGCTTGACGATGTGCTTATATGTGCATTTTTTTATTGACTTTTTTTAATTAATTTTTTTTTTCTCTTATCAAACCCTTTTTATTTTTTTTAGAGTCGAGTCATAGATTTTTTTTAAAAAATTTGAGTCAACCCGGATTTTTATTATCGTATCCTGCACAAGAGTCAACTTGTTTTGGTCATAGCCGGAGTTCTAGAAAGAGTTACATGTCGTGCCCCCTATGGATCTGTATCCCTGAGTTTTATCTCTCATTTGGAGTTGGTTTCGTCTCAATTAGAGTCACAGATCAAAAGTTATAACTGATATACTACAACCTGTCAAGTTTAGGTGTCTTTTTAGCTTCGACTTTCTTTAAAAAAAAAAAATTATATCTTTTCTTGTCAAGCTAGTCTTAGTCAAGTCCTTTAATCCGTGTAAACTTGTATAACATAGTATTATAGATTTTTTATTTTTATATTTATTTTTTATATCCGTGAGTCCTAATTCTCCTAGAATTCTAGTCCTCTTCCTATTAGTTTCTTGTGTTTTTTTGTGCTAACCTTAACATGTGTTATTCGTCTTTGATTGTGGTTGATCTTATTTATGACTAATGATTGCCAATGGACCGTTTTCACCTAGTAAATAGCATAAACATTAAAATTGGACAATTAATCAAGTTAGTTTGTCTTTTAGTCTTCCATGCTATTTGGTCATTGGGTCCTTTGTTTTTCACAACGTCCTCATATCTAGCCATGAGTCTTAATAAACTCACCTAATACACATGTTGAGTCATTGCACACACTTTGTCTTCGATTAATGCACTATATTGTTTATGATCGTATACTAGGACCATGCATGCGTCATTTTCCGTCATAATAGGAATGAGTGGAGTAGTTCCCATCAGATTTTAAAATTGTTTCATACACTCTTCCTTTCCAATCCGAGTATTGAGTGAATGCATTAAGTGAGTTCATCCTTACACAGTACTTGAGTCTAAAATCACTAGGCAATAGTTGGAAGAATAAGGGGAACGTCACTCCTTCCTTCTTTCCTTCCAATCAAAGCATCAACAACAAGAAACCATTTTCCTCAGTAGACAACTAGAAGTAACTCATAAACAACCATGAAGACAAAGCACGATGCAAGCTTCTCACCAAGATTTCATGTTTTCTTCTTCTTTTGTTTCAAACACTTCCCCTTAAAAAGTCTAGCATAGGTTCTCCTTATCCATGTGTCTATGTGTCACATTTCTTACCATCTTCATAAACGAGCATCTCTTTCCTACATTCGATCATGTGATTAGCAAAAAAAAAAAAAAAAGTTGCCGAACTAAACACAAGGTACACCAATGACTTGAGGCACCTTTGCAACCTTGTCATTCTTTGTTAACCGTTCAATCACATATCCATTTTTTCATCAACCACTTTGAGCCTCGTCTAATGGTTGACCTTTTTTTATTCAACCCACATTCACTTAACCCTAGGATGGGAAGGTGTGTAATTGTATAACATTAAAAAAGCAAGTAATAAAAAAGTAGCAAAGCAACAATAAAACAATGTCTAAGGGCAAGTGTTCCAATGTCTTTGATATGAACACGTCACAAATTGCGTCTCTCATCGAGTGCTTGGTACCGTGTCTGAGAAATATGAATGCTAAGTGAGTGATGGACCGCATGATCTGAGATTGCCCTTCATTGATTCAAAAAAAAAAAAATATCAAAAAAAAAATGAAAATAAACTTGCAAAATTCAAAGTTTTCAAATTCACAATTACACATCTTGGGGATTCTCTCGGGTCTTGAGCCTTGTACCCTTTTCTTCTTTAAACCATCAACTTACCCATATTACAACCCTTGAAAGACCTCTGTGAGGTGTACATACACTTGTGCAAAGTTCGGTTAGAGCTACGTTCGGCCTGATTTCTAACGGATACGTAGGCAACCTCACATCGAGGTGCGGCCACATTCATATTCATATCCATGCATGATCGAGTCAAAGAATATCCAATGCTCACCCCTACCCATTTAGAGCTAGACTTGGGGGATTGAACCCACATCATTTAGCCTACCTAACCAAAAGAGTCATCATCTTTGACTCTTCTCACATCTCTTTCCATCGCCATAACCCTTGCAGCCAGCCTTAGTATCACTTTCACACACTTCACTCACACATCCATATCCATATCATCCTTCTCTTTAGAAACCCTTTATCATGAAATCTTGTTTCCCTACTGTGCATGTTTCATCATATTTAAAGACAACATTCATTAGAAGAAACATTGTATACTTGCTTAGCTTCCTGACCTGAGCAATATTCATTGTTTCATGCATCGCATAATGTGCTGAGAAACATTTATATATCAATTATTTTTAATCATACAAAGCATATCGTGCTTAGCTCCTTGACCTAAGCAACGTTCATTACGCAATAATCACTTCATCTGTATACGTGCTTAACTTTTAAACCTAAGCGACGTTCAAGATCGTTTCTTAGCTCCATGACCTAAGTTCATTCATCATGTCACATGATGTAATTGTCCTTAGCCTCCTGGCCTAAGGACATGTATCATGCATACATTACATTCAAGAAAAGCAATTCAATCCATGCGATTCATTTTGTCTTGCTCAACGAGGAAGTTCAAAACTTCTTTCCTTTTTTTGCGTCTTTTATTTTGGGGAAGTTTAAAAAAAACTTTTTCAAAATTTTGTCATCGAGGGAAGTTCGAAAATAAAAGTTCAGTTTTCACATCTTTCTTTTTCGGGAGAAAGTCGGTACCCTCCACTCATGACAAAAATTGACAAAAAATTTTTGCTTGCTTGTGTCTGCACACACACATACACACACACACACACACTCACAAGTCATACACATGTCATGTCACATCAAGTCAAACTTGGTCAAGTCAATCACAATATATACGAGTCCATTGGCAAATTTATTTTTGCAGGTCTCATCTACAGCCCTCGTTCGGGGACAAGCGGACCACCTACAGCCCACGTCCGGGGACAAGCGGACCATTTACAGCCCACGTCCGGGGACAAGCGGACCATTTACACAGCCCACGTCCTGGGACAAGCGGACCATCTACAGCCCACGTCCGGGGACAAGCGGACCATCTACAGCCCACGTCCGGGGACAAGCAGACCATCTACAGCATACGTCCGGGGAAAAGCGGACCATTTACAGCCCACGTCCGGGGGCAAGCGGACCATTTACAACCAGCCCACGTCCGGGGACAAGCGGACCACCTACAGCCCACGTCCGGGGACAAGCGGACCTTTTACAGCCCACATCCGGGGACAAGCGGACCATTTACAACCAGCCCACGTCCGGGGACAAGCGGACCATCTACAGCCCACGTCCGGGGACAAGCGGACCACTACAGCCCACGTCTGGGGACAAGCGGACCATTTACAACCCACGTTCGGGGACAAGCGAACCAACTACAGCCCACGTTCGGGGACTATCGAACCACCATCATTTCATGACGCAAGGTTCTCGACACACAGAGACTTGCAATCTCATCATTTGTCGACTTTCCTCAAGCATGGAAAGTATTATCCGGTGGATTTCTTCAAGCATAGAAAACCGCCAAATTCCTTTGTCGGCTTTCTTCAAGCATGGAAAGCATTATCGGTGGATTTCTTCAAGCATAGAAAAACGCCAAAATCATATGTCGACTTTCCTTAAGCATGGAAAGTGTCATCTAGTAGGTTTTTTCAGGCTTAGAAAGCTACCAAACTCATCTGTCGGCTTTCCTCAAGCATGGAAAGCGTTTTAACAAACGTCATCCGGTGGATTCCTTCAATCATAAGAAGCTTCCAAACTCATTTGTCACCGATACACAAGTGCCAGATACGTATTCTATCCTTTTACTCTTTTATCTGTGGAATTAACATTTTTCTGCAGGTATCGGCGTATACAGAGTGATTTAGGATCGCAGAATGTCTTAACTCATTCTCCGTCCCTATCAACTACTTTGACTATCGTTTTTGAAACTGACGTTTCTACAAACTCAGTCAAAGTGGGGGCTTCTGTAGACACCTAAAAATGTCTCCCCAAAACCAAACCCGATGATGAACAACCTTTCACCACCATTATTGGTCGGGATGAGTATTTAATCTCTTGAAGTGCTTAAATCCATATTTCCATTTCATAAACCAACCAAACTTCTATCTTATTTCCCCAAATCATAACATATTTTCCTCTTTTCGTGCCTTTAAACCCAAAATAATTCATTTCGTGTCCTTTAAAATCGTTCATTTCGTGTCCTATTTATAAAAATGTTTAATCCAGTTTATTTTGGTCCATTATCTGGGTTCAATGATTGAATAGTTGGATGGGGCTTTAAAAGAGATTTCCAATGATATATTATAACCCAAATCCGAATTATAACGAATAAGTTATGGCCAAAATGTTAAACCGAGCCCAAACCGAACCTAAGCCCACCTTACCTACGACCCAATTATCATGTGGAGGGTCCAAATTATTTAATCCCATTCCTAAACCAGTTAGGATTAATTGGAAGCTTCTATAATTTTCTAAAAGATCTTAATTATCCTTTTTGAAAAGATAAGATTAAATAGTTTGAAATTGAATAAAATTCCTTTTTTTGAAAATCCTATTTATATCCGAATTGAAAGACGTTCAAAGATAGACATATATTATTTTCGTACTTCATAGTTTTAATCCAAATTTATATGGTCGGATAGCCCTTGAAATTATCTTTCCAATAAAATATATTATAATTTCCATTCCAAGCTATAACGGAAAAGATATAAATAAAATGTCAAATTCTATCCAAAACTGACACCGTCTCACTATTTTAGCCATATATTTTATTCTACAAAATATTTTAATCTGATTCTGATTGGGTTAGAAAGTAGACTTCAAGATCTTTCCAATGATATCTTATTCATCTTATTCCGATTTCTGGATCAAAAGATATGTTAAAAATAAAAGCCGCAAAAACTGTTGTCTATCGCAAGAGTTTTAATCCGATTCGAACTCGATCTCTTCTTGATTCTTCGACCCTCTTTTTTACCTATAAATAGAGGTCATATATCCCCTTTTTCAATCATCAACAAGCTTGATCACAAATTTATTCTCTTCTCTCTCTTTAGCCTAAACACGAGCCTCCTTATTCTTCCATAATAATTCCCCTAAGCACTCCAAGGAGTTCATACAATACCCAAAGTTCTATACTTAAAACCAAGGTGTGAAAAGGTAGAATTAACTGAGGGTTTGGATTAAATCAACTCTAATTTTTATTTAATTTAATTGTTTTAATTTGATTTATATTTTAATTGAAGTTACTAACAGTTTATTCATGATGTAGCAATTTAAAGGAACGTGCGGAATGTGAGTAATTCATTAATTTAATTACTCTTATTTTATTTTAATATTGCTAGTATCATAATTAGGGTTATTTTATATTTGATTTGACTAACGCTATTATTGTTAAATTGCTTCCAATATGAATGCTTATTTATTGATCACTATATTGCATGTTTAAAGGGAATATGTAATTGAAAATCATGCCTAATAAGATAATTTGGACAACCGGTTTAGGTTCCTTTTTAATCTTGTTATTTAATTCAAGTGATCACAAATATTTTAGAATAATGTGTTGCATTAATATTAAACCAATTTAGCCTAATAATAGTTTGGAGCAAATTGAATATTTTGTTTGTATGCCTTTGAGATCGCAGGAATCACTTTTCACTATTGTTGATGTTTAAAGGTTTTGATGATGAGGAACTTAAGTTACAGCAAACTCGTCTCATAAAGGCTTTTCAAGTGTTTGTTTAGCTTAGGTGAAATTGATCTTGAGATGGAAGAAGTAACTGAAGCTGAGAAGACTTGAAGGGGATCTTTATCAAGAAAGTTATTCAAAATAAAAGAAGAGTTCCCTAACAGGAATTGAGTTCCCTCACAGGAACGTTCCTTCACAGGAACTTGAAGATTGCTGGCTAAGATCTTTGGAGGAACTTAGTAAGCGTGGAGCCCAAGTAAACCTACCAGAACAAGAGCGCAGCGCAGCAATGTTTTAGTTAAGATTTTATCTTCTAGATTCATTGTTAAATATGTTAAGTAGGATATGCATGAAATTTATTAGAAGCATGACAATTAGCTTGGAAAATAAATTAAAATCGGAAAAGATAAAAGATAGAAATAGAAAAAGATTTTCTTTAAATATTTATCTTTTAAAATCAGTTTGTTAAAAAGATATTATGCTTTTTAACTCAATATTTCTATCTTATTTTCTGAAAAGATTTTCTTCAAAAGATTTACTTAAAAACCGTGTTTTAAGATAAGTTAAGTTTTACTTATTTATCTTTTTGAAAACCTACTTTCTATATAAGTAATACTTGTATAAATAGTAGAGAATAATATGAGTTTAGGTTTTTGTGAGTTTTATGCGTGAAGAATTTACAGAGTTATAATCGTGTAAGTTTGCCAAGCTTATCATATTGTCATATTAGTTTCGGGTTTCATGCATAGCTTGCCTATCATATACTAGGTGTTTGTACTTGTAATTGGTTGGGGTTATTTGGGTGAGAGAGTATTTTTATCATTGCATACAGAGAGAGCTTCTGGTGAGAAGGGGAAGATTTGTACTTAGGGAGTACGAGAGAGTTTGAGTGTGGGACTCAGACTGGGTAGAACAGTGCATTGTTCTGTAGCAAGTTCATTCAGGAACTTGTGAGTAGAGGCTTAATTATAATAGGTTGTAACTTGGTGTTTGCCCTATTATAGTGGAAGTATTTGTGTTTGAAATCCCTAAGGTAGGGTCGAGGTTTTACTTCTAGTTGGGCACTAGAAGGTTTCCTCGTAAAATCCTGTGTGCTTTTCAAGTTCCTATTTTGTTATGTTTTATATTTGCAAAATTAGTAATTAGGAACTCATCTACAATTCACCCCCCCTCTTGTAGTGTTCATCTCAATTAACAACTATAAGAATCTAGTAGAGGCCAATACGGGCGAATGTGGCTCCATGACTCACTTCGTACCATCATCCGCGATCCTCCTTTCGTGGTTCCGAACCATATAGAGTTAGTAATATCATGAATTAGGAATGGGGTGTAACCTTCACGGTTCAATCATTGTTTCCTATCGTTGTCCCTTATTCGTGGTTGCATTTTATGATCCGTGAACGGTTTACAAGTTCCTTAAAAACTTGTTGGCGGCTCCCTACTTTCCTTGTCCCTAATAGTATACGCCAATTCCCACTTCCTAAGACTGCCAAGCATATTCACCACATGCTTTAACGTAGGCGCACTTTGAACGACGCCTACAATTTGGCGACTCTACTTTTTATTTAATTTAATTGTTTTAATTTGATTTATATTTTAATTGAAGTTACTAACAGTTTATTCATGATGTAGCAATTTAAAGGAACGTGCGGAATGTGAGTAATTCATTAATTTAATTACTCTTATTTTATTTTAATATTGCTAGTATCATAATTAGGGTTATTTTATATTTGATTTGACTAACGCTATTATTGTTAAATTGCTTCCAATATTAATGCTTATTTATTGATCACTATATTGCATGTTTAAAGGGAATATGTAATTGAAAATCATGCCTAATAAGATAATTTGGACAATCGGTTTAGGTTCCTTTTTAATCTTGTTATTTAATTCAAGTGATCACAAATATTTTAGAATAATGTGTTGCATTAATATTAAACCAATTTAGCCTAATAATAGTTTGGAGCAAATTGAATATTTTGTTTGTATGCCTTTGAGATCGCAGGAATCACTTTCCACTATAAAGAATCGAGTAGAGGCCAATACGGGTGAATGTGGCTCCATGACTCACTTCGTACCATCATCCCCGATCCTCCTTTCGTGGTTCCGAACCATATGGAGTTAGTAATCTCATGGATTATGAATAGGGTGTAACCTTCATGGGTCAATCGTTGTTGCCTATCGTTGTCCCTTATTCGTGGTTGCCTTTTATGATCCGTGAACGGTTTACAAGTTCCTTAAAAACTTGTTGGCGGCTCCCTACTTTCCTTGTCACTAATAGTATACGTCAATTTCCCACTTACTAAGAGTGCCAAGCATATTCACCACATTCTTTAACGTAGGCGCACTTCGAACGACGCCTACAGCCGTACAAGAGGGTAAAATCGTATTTTCCTTAAAAACACTTCTTTTATTCTGATGAAAACTCTTAAAAGTCAACTAAAGTCAGTTTACCAATGCTAATTAAATTAGGAATGAAAAGAACTTTTTAGAAGAATCTAGAAGACTATAATCGATTATAATTGCACTAGGAATGATAAATCAATATTCAGCCCTCCTCTAGATCATTGGGCTGCATATAAATATCAAACCAAACCCAGTTTAGTAATTTGGCCATAACTTCCTCATTATTCATCGGAATTGGGTTTATAATATATCGTTGAAAAGCTCTTTTTGAACACGACCCAACTACACTATTATTGGACCCTTGATATGGACCAAACCAAACTGGATTGGCTGTTTTCTTAAAATAGGTTTTCAAAAACAGAGAGAAAGAAAAGAAATAAAAACTAACCGCAACACTAGACTTTCCACACTTTCACTTCATTCGATTATGATTCGACGTGAAAGATACTCATCACTGGGTTTGGTTTTGGGGAGACACAAATGAATGTCTACAGAAGCCCCCACTTTGACTGAGTTTGGAGAAACGCAAGTTTCGAAAACAAAAGTCAAAGTATCGATAGGGACGGAGAATGATTCAGAACGTTTTGCGATCCTAAACTACTCTTGTAACGCCGATACCTGCAAACTAGCGTTATTTAAATAGATGAGAGAGTTAAGAAACGCGTATCTTGCACCGTCAAGCACACGTCTCTGGAGGTAACCGATTATTGCTGTTGCATTGCTGTTTTGACATTTTTCCACGAGCTAGGGAATGCTATCCTGCTGTTTGTTTTGACGATCTTTCGCAAGCTAGAGAATACCGCCTGAAGACTGCTATGCTTATAACTGCCTCCAATTTCCGCTGTGATAGTCTTTGAAAAGACCACTGCTTGTTGATCCTTAATGTTGTTATGCCAGTGCGTCGGCGCTTTGCTGCTTGTGAACCAGTATGTCGGTGCTTTTTGCTGTGATGACAATCCTCTTTTCTTTGGGAATAGTTGCTAACACAACTCTTGTATGATGCATGACAATCCGATTTAGGGAAAGTTGTCAATGCTTTGTAACAATCCTTCCTTGGAAATGTTGCCACGATGAAGCGACAATCCGTATCTCAAAAAATTTGCCAAAATCCATTTTTGGGAAATGCTTCGTAACAATCAGTTATAAGAATTTTTCTACGATCGACAATCCATATCTTGGAATATAACTCTTGAAAGCAATCCACCTTGGAAATTTGCCATTGCTATACGACAATCCTTTTAGGAAAATATTGCCACTATTGACAATCTGCGTCTTGGAACATCTGCAAAAAAGAGTTGATCGGCAATCCACTTTGGGAAAATTTTCCACTTACTAAAATGAATGACAATCCACGTTGAAGAACCTTTGCCGAAATTTATGATGAGTACAAACCTACGACAATCCTTTGGAAATTTTTCCATAGGGAACTGTGTGTATGACAATCCAATCTCGGAAAACTTGCCAGAGATGCCAATCCGAACATGGAAAACATTTCCGAACAGGGAAGGAGCACGACAATCCACGCTTGGAAACTTTGCCAGAGATGACAATCCAATCTTGGAAAAATTGTCGTTGAAGAAGATGCACGACAATCCATTTTTTTGGAAATATTGTCAGTTGGAGATGACAATCCAATATTGGAAAAATTGACGTAAAAGTGACGCGCTTGCTTTTGAATCAATGCCTTGGTGCTTGTAATGAGCCAATGTTTTAGGCGCTTAAGCTAAGTGAGACGATTTTTTGTCAGGTCAATCACTTACTACTATTGTAATTGAGCCGACTACTAATCATGTCAATTTTCTAATAGGACTAACTGGCGTACCAAGGAACCTGAAATTGCTGTATGAGGTCGAAATAACCGTTTTGAGAGGCTTCGAGCTCTGTCGCTGCTGAAATATCGCTGGCGCCAAGAATTGGCTCTGTTGCCAGACGCTAGGATCTAGCGTCAGGCGCTTAACTCTTTAGCCAGACGACAGATGTTGTCGCCAGGCGACAGCCTTGTTGTCTGGCGCTGGAGTCAGGTCTTCCCTATTCTGCTCTTGCTGCCGCTGTTGCTTGGTTTTGCTCCAAACTTTGAGCTTGGTCGTTTCCTTTCAACCAAATTCACTCAAATCTTTTGTAAATTAAAGCTCTTCATCTCTAATTTACTGATCTATGTAACTCCTCTTATCTTGGAGGAATCTCTTGTGTCATATTCGCGGTATTTTTGAAAAAAAATCCGGGAATGTCCTCGCTTGCTGGGATGCACCTGCATTTGTATCTTTGACTATATGACTTTGCTTATCTTTCTTTAGGGTTGACCTAAGACTTAGTGTTGACTCAATGTGATAACATGACATGACTTAATGTGTACATGACTCGTGTGTGCATTGTAATGTGATCGTGCAACTCAAAAATGCAAAAAAGAAAAAATTTTCCGTCATTTTTGTGGAGGGTACCAACTTTCTCCCGAAAAAGAAAGACGCAAAAAAGAATCAAAGTTTTTGAAGGTGCATGTTGAATGAGCTTAGTCAAATGTTTTGCAATGGATTAATTCATCCTATCCTATCTCAATTGTTGACTCACTCCATGATGAAAGTATTTGGGTAACTTAGGCACGGAGGCTAAGCACTTCGTACTTTGTGATGCAATGATGAGTGATGAGCGATTTTGACTTGACAAGGCATGATTCAGCGTTATGTTAAGATTTCATGACAAAGGGTTTCTAAGGGAAAGTATATTTGGTCATGTATCTGTGCGGTGTGTGAAAGTGATACTAAAGTTAGGCCGCAAGGTCTAAGTGCATGGGAAAATATTATTTCAAGAAGAGTTAAATAATGGTGACTCTTAGGCTAGGTAGGCTAATGATGTAGGGATCAAGCCCCCAAGTCTAGCTCTATATGAATAGGGATGAGCACAGGGCATCCCTTGATATGATCATGGTGTGAGTATGTGAATGTGAATGTGAATGCATTTTATTATGACCGCACCTCGATGTGAGGTTGCCTACGTATCTGTTAGGAATCAGGCCGAACGTAGCTCTAGCCGAATCTCGCACAAGTGTGTGTATACCTCAAAAATGTCTTTTTAAGGGTTGTAACGTGGTTAGGCTAAAGGTTGAAGAAGAAGGGGATAAAAGGCTCAAGACCCTAGATAAGCCCCCAAGGTGTGCAACTTTGCTTTTTGAATATTTGTATTTTCATGCTTGAGGTTTAGCTCTCTTTTTTTTTTTTTTTTTTTTTTGCTTTTTTTATTTTATTTTTATAAGTATGGGCAATCCCGATCATGCGGTCTATCACTCACTTGGCATTCATGTTTCTTAGGCACGGTACCGAGCACTCGATAAGAGACGCAATCTAAGGCGTGTTCATATCAAACACATGTTCATGTTAAAGACATTGGAACACTTGCCCTTTTGTACACTTTTATTTATTATTATTTTTTTTAATTTATTGAATTCACTCAAGATTTTGAAGTTACATAAGTTACACACCATCCCATCCCGAGGCTTAAAGTGGTTTATCAAGAAAAGATTGTACAACCGTATAGATACCCACAAGTGCAAAAAGATGAGATCGAGAGATTAATCCAAGAGAAGTTGCAAGCTAGAATCATCCAACCATCAAGAAGTCCTTTCTCAAGGCCGGTAATCCTTGTAAAGAAGAAAGATGGTTTGTGGAGGTTTTGCGTCGATTATAGGGCCTTGAATAAGGAAATTATGCTGGATAAGTTTCCAATTCCGGTCATAGATGAGTTACTTGATGAATTGCATGGGGCGAAATGGTTCACAAAATTTGACTTGAAGTCCGGTTATCACCAAATAAGAGTAAAGCCGGAGGATGTTCATAAAACGACATTCCCCACTCACGAGGGACACTATGAGTTCCTTGTGATGCCCTTTGGACTCACAAATGACCCCGACCACATTTCAATCTCTTATGAATGAAGTGTTCAAGCCGTACTTGAGGAAGTTTGTCTTGGTTTTTTTGACGACATACTAGTTTATAGCAAGGTGGAGGGTGAACACAAGGAGCATGTCCGATTGGTATTGAAACAACTAACAGTATGCGAATTGGAAGAAATGTGAGTTCGGAAAGAGAGAGGCGGCATACTTGGGTCATGTGATATCGGAAGAAGGGGTAGCCATGTATATGGATAAGGTGGGGGCTATTTTGGAGTAGGAAGAACCAAAGAAATTGAGGGAATTACATGGATTCCTTGGGTTGACCGGATATTACCAGAAATTTGTGGCTAACTATGCACAAATCGCCAGACCACTCACATCATAATTGAAGAAGGATAGTTTTTGGTGGACAAGTGAGGCGGCAGAAGCTTTTTCTGTCTTGAAGGCTGCCATGACATCAACCCCGGTGTTGAGAATGCCGGACTTTCAGCTTGAGTTCATAGTAGAGACGGATGCCTCAGGATTTGGGCTTGGGGCGGTGTTTATGCAACAAAGGAGGCCCATGGCATATTATAGCAAGCCACTAGGGGTGAGAAATCAAACCAAGTCCATATATGAGAAGGTATTGATGGCAGTGAGTTTGGCAGTGACTAAATAGCGACATTACTTGCTAAGAAGGCACTTCATTGTTAGGACCGATCAACAAAGCTTACAGTTTCTAACCCAACAAAGAGAAATAGAAAGTGAGTATCATCGATGGATGCGAAGGCTAATAGGAATGGACATTGAAATCCAATATAGACCCGGGCCGTCCAATCGAGTGGCCAATGCGCTCTCTCGAAAGGGGAGTGTGACAGCCTTATTCGGGGCCTTGATATCCACTTCTCTAGTGGACTGGGCTAAACTGGAGAAAGAGCTTGCGAGCGATCCTTAGTTGAGTGAGCTGAGGAGTAAGTTGAGAGATGAACCTGCCAAGTTCCAGGGCTATCACTTAGAAGGTGATAGAGTGATGTACAAGGGAAGGGTAGTCCTCCCAAAAGGGTCGAAGTTCATTCCTATTCTCCTCCAAGAGAAACATGATACACCTGTAGGGGGGGTACAAAAGAGAAGTAAAGACCTACTCGAGGTTAGCAGGGGATTGGTTCTGGTCAGGAATGAGAAAAAAGGTGGGAGAACATGTTCAATAGTGCACGGTTTGCCAGCAAAGTAAGCCCTCGCAGAAAGCCTCCGTGGGATTACTTCAGCCACTCCCGATTCCTGAAGTAGTATGGGATGAAATTAGCATGGATTTTATAGAAGGGCTACAACTCTTGAAGGGGGTGAACTCAATTTTTGTGTTGGTGGACAGGTTGTCGAAGTACAGTCATTTCTTGGGGTTGAGACACCTATTCAATGCTCTGAAATTCCAGGACATATTTGTGCGAGAAGTGGTCAGACTACATGGATTTCCCTCATCAATTGTCTTTTATCAAGACAAGGTGTTCATGAGTATCTTTTGGAAATAACACTATCGTTTACAAGGCACCCATTTCAAGAGAAGCACTGCCTATCACCCTCAAACGGATGGCCAAACGGAAGTGGTTAACAAGTGTTTGGAAACTTACCTTTGATGTTTTGTGGCGAGTCAGCCAAAATCTTGGGCTTTATGGTTGCTGTGGGTTGAGTATTCATACAATACATCCCCTCACACCTCTACTAATATGACACCCTTCATGGTGGTCTATGGTAGAGACCCCCCGAAGCTTTGGAAGGTGAAACAAGCTTCGACTGGAGTGAAGACTTTGAAGGAAGGGCTTCTGGAACGAGATCTGATTTTGGATGAACTTAAAATGAACCTCAATCGGGCTCAACAATTGATGAAGGCCAATGCTGATGGCCATAGGAGAGATGTGGAGTTCTCAGAGGGTGATTAGGTGTTCCTTAAGTTACAGCCTTATCGCCAACAGACCATTGATAAAAGACCACATGAGAAGCTAGCTGCACGTTTCTATGGACCCTTTGATATTTTGCAACGGATTGGCAAGGTAGCATATCGCTTGAAACTGCCAGAAGAGAGTAGGGTACACCCCGTGTTTCATGTGTCACAGTTGAAAAGAGTTGTTGGTAACATTCTAGTCAACCCCACCCTTCCCACTCAACTTACTTCTAATTTGGAGTTGGTGGCAGAACCTGAAGCAGTCTTGGATGTGAGAGAGAGAACATCAGGGGGCGAAACCATCACTGAAGTGCTGCCGAAATGGCAGAATCTGCCCGAATTTGAAGCCACTTGGGAGGACTTTGAAGCTATCAACCTCAGATTTCCATCCTTTCACCTTGAGGACAAGGTGAATGTTCTTGGGGGGAGTAATGTGATGAATCGGGTACAACATCCTATGAAGGTGTTTACAAGAAGGCACAAGCAACAAGTTGTGGAGCAGGGTCAAGAGCAGCAACAAAGGCAACAAGGGCCACACCTAAATGACAAAACAAATTAGTATTTCCTTGACTGCAGCCACTTTGTCACAGAAAAGGACAAAGGCCTCAATGATTAGGGTATTATTGTAAGGGAATAGCGAGGGTATAAAAAGAAAAGCAATGTAATAGTGATGTATGTTGATTTTGTTGATTAGTAGAGTGTAGCCTAGCAATAGAACAGTAGAGTAGCCTCCAAGAGAGTATCTTGCTTGATATTCCATTCTAGCCGCCAAATTTAAATCTTTCAATAAAAGCCCTCAACTTTCCCTTGTTTTCCTCTATTCTCTATATTTTATGCTTGTCTTAAGCTTGAATAGCCAGTCTATTGCACAACCACAAATCAATAAGCAACATTGCATAACATCATACCTTGAACCATAAGAACAAAATATGTAAATTAAACTACAAATTAAGCCAATAGATAGTTTCGCGACTCTGCTGTTACCCTTATATAATTGGAGGTGCTGAATCTTGCCGTCCATGATGATAATAATTGTTCCGGGTGAATTCTTCTTTTGTCAGTGTCTGAGGGTTGGTAATGGTTTACCGTCCAATTGCGCACCTACACAGCCAATACAGATTAGCTAGCCCAGGGGTTATCCGGGAATAACCACTCCGATGCTAAAGTCAGTACCTTTGTGAGAAGAAAGAGAAAGAAGAGAGAGAAAGTGTTTTAGAGAGAGAGAGAGAGAGAGATTCTACCTTTTTAATGGGGATTTGCTTGGGTATTTATAGAAACACAACCAAGCAGGTGCCACCTATGCAGATAGGTGGCACACTGACCCTATAGGCAGCAGGTGCATACGTGGCCCAAAGCAGCTTTCCACGTGCCGGAGGGACATGCTATATGATGAGAAGAAACTCTCCACGTGGCATAAAATAACGCCGATAAGGGTCATGGTTTATATGCTAATTAACGAGGGTTTAACTGCAGCACACTCTTTTACCGGCTAATAAAGGATGCTACCGGTATATCCCATACAACTAGCCCCCCAAGTGAGGACGTTAGTAAAACTAACGCGCTCACTTCTGAGGGAACCCAATATATGTGTTGTGAAATCTTCAAAAAGGAATAAAGAAAAAATATTCGATTTTCCCCCCAAGCGAGGGAATTGCCAATAGGCTTTGCTCAATTTAAAGTGAAAAAATCTACGATTAGCCCCCCAAGTGAGCGAATTGCCGATAGGCTTTGCTCAATTTAAAGTGAAAAAATCTACGATTAGCCTCCCAAGTGAGCAAATTGCCGATAGGCTTTGCTCAATTTAAAGTGAAAAAATCTACGATTAGCCCCCCAAGTGAGCGAATTGCCGATAGGCTTTGCTCAATTTAAAGTGAAAAAATCTACGATTATCCCCCCAAGTGAGCGAATTGCCGATAGGCTTTGCTCAATTTAAGTGAAAAAATCTACGATTAGCCCCCCAAGTGAGCGAATTGCCAATAGGCTTTGCTCAATTTAAAGTGAAAACCGAAAATGGGAGTTAATATGTTTCACCTCAGTTTGAAATATATCCCCAGGTTTTGGCGGGAAAACATTCATAAAGTAGTGGGGCACGTGTTAGTCATCGAAGTAGGGTGTTTTGAAAAGGCGTTTTATTACACCCGTTGGATTGCATGCAGTAAATGTCCCATCAACCGCTTCAGTTGGACAGTATAAATAACAAAAACTGTACTTTTAACCCCTTCATTAGTCTTTTGCGAAAAAATTTCAAAAAATTTCTACTTCATTTCACTCGTAGTTCGCATACATTTCTGCAACTCAGGAATCGATTTCTCGAAGGTTTGAGCAGTTGTTTCAGACCAGTTTCTGGAAACGAAGGGCATTGTAATTCCAGTATTCGCCTTTAGGAGTTGAATTCAGAAAGAGGTAACAAACCCTAACTTTCTTTTCGATTTCTCACTGGCTTGTTCTTAAGTAGATTTTCCATTTATTTCATTTATATGTAAATGTCTGGTTCTGGAGTACATGCGAATATGGGTAAAGCCAATGAGGCTGAACCCTTTATGCCCTTATCTTCAATAGAATAACGGGAAGCTTATTACCGGCATAAGTTTCTGGCTGACGCCGAGAAGGCTTTGCGTCCTACCAACCCCGATATCCTAGAGGACACAGAGATTGCTGACGTTGAGCCTATTAGCGTTTGTTATCATTTGAGATCAAACTTGGATTTGTTTAATCAATACGGCACTAATATTGACAGGATGCTGAGAAGGAAACACACCAGTTACCAACCTGAGGGTTGTGAAAGCAGTAGACGCTCTGGTGAGGAACAAGATGCTGATCCTGGGCATGAAGCTTCGGATATTAGAGAAGAAGGTATCCGGTCAGTTGAGGATAGCCTGGAACGACAAGAAAGTGGGGGTGAAAGCATCGGTAATGAAGACAGTGAAGAGGAATCAGAAAGGCTTGGGGAAGGAGAAGATAATGAAGAAGAGGATGACGAGACCGACGAGGAAATTTGGGCCGACTTCAATCTTGCTGCCCAGATCGCAGAAGAAGAGCGTCTCGACGAGGAATACAATTCAGATGAAGATGATCCGAAATACCTAGAACCTCTAGAAATCCCTAGTAGTTATGAGATAGTTGACTATGTTGTGGATCCGGTATGGTTACAGACATCCACCGAGAAAGACTATTGCCAACATGGTAAACGCTTCTACCGTCTACCTGATGGTTATGAACTCTGATTACCAAGCAAAGGTCAAACAGCTTTGGATGGCCCTCCCGGCCACATTGTTGTCTACGCTAAACATTTCGAATTTGGTTTACGGTTTCCACTCCATCACTAAATTGAAAAACTATTCAGGGCTTGGAATGTATCAGTTGCAAAGTTAACGCCCCCAACCATCCGAAACATAGTCTCTCTTGTCTGGGTTATGATATTTATGGACTTTCCCCTTACCTTGAACTTATTTCGGAGGTTGCACTGGATAAAGAGAGATAGCCAGTCACCCGGATGGTGGTCCCTTTTTACTGCTACCGGGAAATTCACTGTGTGGCCAAAATTGACCAGTTGCAAGAACTGGAAGAAATAATTTTATTTCATGAGTGTTCCCGATGATTTTACCGTCCGTAGGACCTTTTATCACCCACACAGTATGTTCGAGACCATACGGTCCAGATCGTTAGGAAAGTTGGAGAAAAAAGCTTTTAGGTGGTTTAACTGTACATATGTTAGTGCTGGTAAGAAGAATAAAGCTGTTCAGGGGGTGTGGTTGCCCCATTGTAATTATATACTGGGCAACGCCCCTCTATCTCATGTCGGTCTCTGCCATACCGATGAATTTGGTATGGAATGTTCATAAATTATATACATTTACTTATACTTTTCTTTACTGTACTTATGCTTTGCATTCAAAATTAATTTTGATAAGTGCTGTGCTTACTTATTCTCTTACCTGACTGCTTATGTTTTACCTATTTAAAAACAAATTTCTTTTCACGTCTATATTTACTTTAGTAATGTTAGTGTACTGATGTTTATTACCGGGTGATTTTACCACCAGGTATTGACAAACTCAACTACAACCGACTGGGGTTGTATCCTGACGGGAGAGTGAAACAATAGTGTCCAGATCGGCCGAAAAAGTCGTACGACACCCTTCCCGTTTTCGCCACCAGAGCCTCAAAAAGAAAAAGACCAAGATAGCAAGATATGGCTCCTACCGAACGTACCGTCAAACCCCGTACCCTAGCATTGAAAACGGGTGGCGGCAATGCATCCAAGAGGACGTATGAGTCCTCCGACCGAGAGCAGCAGAAAAAGAGAGATGGTGATTCGGCACATCTCCATCAGGAAGAACAAGGAACATAGCCGGAAGGGGTCGTTGATCTAGAGGACAAGACAGAGCCCCTTCCTTCGAAAAAGTTGACAGTCACTTTAAGGGATCCAACTGGTATTAGGGTCGGAAGCGAGGTCAGCACCAACCAAGTGGTCAACCTCGACAAGCCTCCGAGCAAGGAGAGGCAAACGGTCATCTCGACACGCTCTGGCGGCCCCAGCAAAAATGCTTTCGTCCCGGCTCTTATCGGTGACTTCATTGAGATTCCACATGTCAGAATCCCGAAAGAAGTTGCTGACGAGTTGGCTTTACCCTTAGGTGCTGCCGGTGATCCATGGCATCCCCGGATCAACGTTAATCGCGGCGAGTCTATTCTCTGCGACGATCCTAGCACTGGTGGGAGCATGGGCTGGAGGGTGCTAAAGGATTTGGCGACGCCAGCCGACAGGCCTTTCAACCGTGTTGCTGCTCCTTGCGGCCAGCTGATGAACAACATGCTCCGGGTAAGACAGCAAAAATCCCTGTTATTTTATTACGTTTCTTGACTTTATGCACTATCAGTAATATTATTATTCTTACTTCTTCTTTATGACTAACGGCAAAATTAATATCATCACCAGACCGTCAACTCTGCCGTTGAGGTGGTACACATGTACCAGCATTACCAGCGTGCCGCCAATAAAGCCGAGACGAAGCTGAAGAAGGCTGATGACGCTTGTAAGGCTGTTATCAAGGAGCGCGACAAGGTAAAGGCTGACATGAAAACCTTGCAAAAGCAAGTGTCTGACCTAAACAAAAAGCATCAGGAGTAGGAGTAGTTGCAGAAGAAGGTAGCCAGCCTTGAGTAGAGTCTGGAGGACGAGAGAGAGGCTAAGGCGACGATGGCCGGTAAAATAGAGGAGATGGAGCGTGCCAAGCCGGGAATCAGGCGCCGAGCCGTTAATCGGATCCTGCAGACCGATCTTTACGCCAACTTGCTGGTTGACCGGTACACTGGAGGTTGGGTGTCTGCGCACCGCTGTGTGTGCAAAGCTGAAGGGTGGGACTCGGCAAAATAATGGCAGGCTGTCGAGAAGGCTTTTAATGAGGAAATGAACCACTCTCCTACCATCTATGAGAGTGAATATTTTGACGAGCTCCCACCGCATCTTGTAATAACAAACTTAGACCCTCGTGAACTGCCGAAAGTGTAGTTTGACGATGCCCTTATCAGTAGCCCTGTTACCACTCATGCTGGTAAAGATGGGTCTGTCGGTCCCTCCAGTAACGAAGCTGACAAAGAGCCCGGTAAGTTGACTGAGAAGGCAGCGGAATCCAAGAAGGATTAGTGGGGCGGGGGACAGGCAGTTGCTATCGGAGTGTGGGTTATCTGTTTTATGTAATAGTTATCTGTATCTATTTTTAAATCAATTGTCTTTGCTGTCGATTAACTATCTATGCCTTTATCATACAACACTTACTTTTTGACGTTGAATATATAGCCGATCATATCCTTGACTTTTTCGGTGTTGGCTGTCGTTATTTATGCACCACTGTAATCTTTGCTTATCGTGCGTTATATTTTTACTATGCTTGGTTTTAACGAACTCCCTTTTAACATCAAACTCATTTATCGGTTTTTTAGGATTACCCACTTCCCATACTCCCGGAGTTTTTCGGCAAAATTTTTCCAAATAAATTATGTGAAAAAACTCTGTAATGCCTTGTAGGGAATAATTTCAAGCCTTTAAAATCCCACTAGCTTGAACCCCACTGTGATCATACACTAAAGTACGGTGGCGTCCAAAAGGGAAGAAGATAGAGCAAAAGAGTCGCCAACAAGTTTTTAAGGAACTTGTAAACCGTTCACGAGGTGAAGGTTACACCCCTTAACGATCCAAGAGATTGTCAACTCTATAAGGTCTAGAACCAAATAAGGGTTCAGGGATGAAGGTACAAATCCAACCTAAAAGAGATTGAACCTGCCCTAATAATAGGCCTCTACTTTATTCAGATCGTATTCATGCGCGCTTTCTGATTAACATGCAATCAATATGATTAACCCTAAACCTGTTTAATCTATGTTAGTTGAATATAATGCACAAATAAACTATTATTGGCGATCACTTGAATTATAATCAAATTAACCCTAACAAGATTATTAATTATCTTATTAAGCGTGATTGCAAGTACCAATTCCCTTTAAACATGCAATAAAAGGTGATCAAGCAATAAATAATAAATAATGTATCAAGCAACATAATCAATAATAATAATAATTATTATAATAATCATAATAATAATCATAAATAAAATAATCATCATCAAAATAATAATAATAATCTTCATAATCATCATAAATTATAACAATTATAATCATAATCATGTTCATGTTAATATTAAAGCATAATAAACATAGCAAGATCCTAGGCATGATACTAACAAGATTAATAACAAACCCTAGCATGTCACTAAGCAATAAAAATCAAATCTCTAACCCTAACATGATACTAACAATCATAAATATTAGGAAGAACATAGGAAGCATCATAGGAATCATATTTAATATTAAAATTACCCTAGACATGATACTAGGAATATCATAATAACAATGTAAGCATGATATCTACATCATAATATCAATTAATCCATTAAAGTACTTACTTTGATGCCTCGTACCTCTTTCTAATAACAAAATACACACGTTAGTAACTTCAAGGAAAATAATAAACAAACAATTAAATTAAATAATTGAAATAGAGATTTGGGACCAAACCCTCAGAAATTAAACCTTTCACATCTAGGGCGAAGGCAACTTCGAATATGGCTAGGTGTTTCTAGATCTTGTGAATGCGGAATTTTATATGTTAAAACAAAGTTTAGAGAAGAGAGATGAATGATTAAGAGAAAATTAAAAGAATTGGTGTAAATCGGTGAATGATAGATGTAGATGATGAATGAAAACGGAGTTTTTAATACGATATTTATAGAGAAAATCAGCCAAAAAAGATAAATTAACAAAACAGAGTCTGACGCTCAGGAAACAGAGCTGGCGCCAACTCTGGCAAGCTGGCGCCAGACACCAGCCTTAGTGCCAGGCGCCAATGGCTAGCGCCAGGCGCCAAGGCCTGGGGTTGGACGCCAAGCTTGATTTTAACGCGTTTTCGAAAATCCGATAAGTTTACCGTACTGGAGGATAAAATAATATAAGTTCTTCGAAAATGCTATTTGATTTTGATTAAAACTCTGAAAAGTCAACAAAGTCAACTTATCAATGCTAATTGAATTAGGAATGAAAAGAACGTTCTAGAAGAATCTAGAAGACTAAAATCATTCCTAATTGCATTAGGAATGATAAATCATATTAGGCCCTCCCCTAGATCATTGGGCCGCATATAAAGCTCAAACCGGGCCCAGTTTAGTAAATTGGCCATAACTTCCTCAATATTCATCGGAATTGGGCTTATAATATATCGTTGGAAAGGTCTTTGCAAGCCCCATCCAACTACACTACTATTGGACCCATATCATGGACCAACCAAACTGGATTGGCTGTTTTCTTAAAATAAAGTTTTCAAAAACAGAGAGAAGAGACAAGAAATAAAACTTTCCGCAACACTAGACTTTCCACACTTTCGTTTCATTCGACTATGATTCGACGTGAAAGGTACTCATCATTGGGTTTGGTTTTCGGGAGACACAAATGGGTGTCTACAGAAGCCCCCACTTTGACTGAGTTTGGAGAAACGCAAGTTTCGAAAACAAAAGTCAAAGTATCGATAGGGACGGAGAATGATTCAGAACGTTCTGCGATCCTAAATCACTCTTGTAACGCCGATACCTGCAAAACTAGCTTTAGTTAAACAGATAAAAGAGTTAAGAAATGCGTATCTTGCACCGTCGAGCACACGTCTCTGAAAGTAACCGATTGTTTTGATGACCTCTTGCAAGCTAGAGAATGCCCTCCCACTTGAAAACCGCTACGCCTGTAACTGCTTCCAAATAGAAGATTGCTTTGCCTGAAACTATCCTCTCCGCAATGATAATATTCCACATCCTAGGGAACATTATTGAAGATTATTTCTCTTGAAACAATCCTCATCCGCATTGACAATATTCCATATTCTAGGGAATACTATCGAAGATTATTTCGCTTGAAATAATCCTCAGTTGCTCGTGACAACTCTCCGCAAGCTAGGGAACGTTGTCGAAGATATCTTCTCTTGAAGTCATCCTCATTTGATGCGATAATTTTCCAAAGGAAATTACCGAAGATCCACGCCTGTCGATCTTTAAAAGTTCGCCTGAACTTTGCTTCCGCTATGCCTGTACGTCGGCGCTCTTGTTGCTTTGAACCTTATGTCGGTGCTCTTTGCTTTTGAACCTATATGTCAGTGCCTTTTGCTCTTGAACCTATATGTCGGTGCCTTTTGCTAATGAGCCAATGCTTAGGCGCTTTAAGCTAAGTGAGACGATCTCTTATCAGGTCGATCACTTTACGTAATCAAGCCGATTACTAAATCATGTCAAATTGCTTAGAGGGCTAACTGGCGTACCAAGGAACCCGTAATATGTTGCAGAAGGCTAGCACAACCTCATCAGGTGGCTGGATTCTTTGGTGTCGCTGAAAAACCATCAGCGCCAGCTATTTGGTGTTAGCGCCAGGTGCTGATGTTGGCGCCAGGTGCCAAGCCCAACTTGTGACGCCAATGCATAGGGACTGGCGCCAGCACGGGAATCTCTTTAAATTCCCATTTTCTCTTCATTCCGTTGCTCTGTTCGTCGAGAAACTGCGCGAGGAAACCCGATAGCTTCAATTGCTCATTGCTTGCTCGTTTTTTAACCGAATTCGCTCAAATTTGTTGCAAATCAAAGCTCTTCTGATCTATTTTCCCGATCTATGTGAGTTTTCCTCAAAATCACATCAGTTTTTATGAATTCTAGGCATGAATATTCACGAATTTCATGAAAATTCGAATTTTATGATGCTCAATTTGCTTTGTTTGTCAAGTTTTATGCCATAAAATTGCTTGGTTATGTTTATATATTGCCTTGGGAGTAATTTGAGACTTGTTTGACTCAATTCGATGAAGAAATAAGCAATTTGCCATTGTTGGACCTCTTAAGGTCGTGAAGAACAATGTGACTCGTTCTTGACATTTTTGCTAGCAATTCTTGTTCAATTTGTCACAATAATCACTATAGTGTTGCAAGAAATTGTTTGATTGCTTGAAAAATGCTGTCATGCTCAATTTGAATTTGTGCTCTGTTTTAGTACTACGTACTCTGTTTTTGTGAACATAGTATCATGCGGCTAGACAAACCTTAGATACTATAGAACCTTAATTTATGATGATTCTGCACAATGTAGCATGGCTAGACAACGAGGCTCGGGTTCACGGTCCCGAAACACTAGACGGGAGCATGAGCCCGTAGAGGACGACGCCACGCCGTCCACTTCGCTTGGTCGACTTCCAGAGTGGGACGAGTGGACCCTGTTCTTTGCCCCTGTCCACCACATTTCCGAGAGGGTGAGACGGGGTACCGAGCCCGGGAGGACACGGCATCATGGCTCTGGCTGTGACGCTTTAGGCGATTTGTACAGGATGCACATCGCCAGGGATCTTGAGACGAGGCTCCTATGGGAGTCTTGCGGGCTAGCTACTCTGTTTGAGACCTCCGAGGCTATGATCGCCTCCAGCGGGGGTCATCACATAGTACGCGCTTTGGTGGAGTTCTTCTGGGACACCACCAACACCTTTCATTTCCCCTGGGGCGAGATGATGGTCACCCCTACGGACTTCAGTCTCATCACAGGACTGGAGTTCACTTCTGTGCCACTACCGTTTGATGGTGGGATCGACGTCTTCTCTTCAGAGGTCGAGGAGTTGTTGGGGCCGATCGCTATTCGGGCCCGAGCTGAGGTCGAGACGAATCAGTTCAGTGCTAGAGGGATTCGCCGCTCGACGCTGGCTGCGGCTCTTGATGACGATGCGACCACCCGAGAGCAGCGCGTGCGCATCTTTGTGCTGATGTTGTTGTTAGGGACATTCTCCCCTGACAAGAGTAGTAGGGCATTGCTTTACTACCTCCCTGTTGTCCGTGATCTCCAGCGGATCGGGACTTATGACTGGGCCAGCTTGGCCTATGCTGACTTTGTTCGTGCGCTGAGGGACTCGTGTCGTCACAGGTCCTTTAGGACGAACGTCACTTTGTCTGCTTTTTGGAAGGTCGTAGAGGTAAGCATCATTCCCTATAACGTTTAGCCCTACATATTAGTTAGCATTTATTCACACTTTTAACTCCTTGTAGATCTGGTTCTATGAGCATTTTGCTTCCGTTGCGCCGGCGAGACCATCGCCGAGTGGATTTCCGGTGAGCGCCTCTTGGGGCGGCCACCATGTGGACATGTCTACTGCACGTGTTCGGAGCTGGATCATATCGGTACGACTTTTATCGTTTATCTTGCTTTTCCGCGGTGCTTTAGATATATTCTTGCCTGATTGATGCTTTTTATAGGGACCTGAGGTGGTATACCGACCGTGGGGCGGTTGGACAGTCCCTGGATTAGCCGCACAATATTCTGCTGAGCGTCGCTATTTTCTAGGGACCTATGGAGCGGTCGCGTACTTAGGAGAGAGGGTCGCTAGACAACACTCTTCTGATGTCTTCGTCGTTCCTGCCGCTCCACCACGTCATATGTTCGACGAGGCGCGGTTGTCGAGCATGTCTGAGGGAGCTGGTACCCTTTGGCGGTCCCATGTGATCCTCAGGCAGTGTTATGCTGAGGAGCTACTACCTTCGTTAGCTCCAGCGCCCGTACCGGCTGAGGATGTGAGGGTAAGATTCTCAGTTCTTTACTTTTCGCTAAGTAGCCCCCAAGTAATACTTTACTGATTTTTCTGTTTTTATCAAGACGGTGCTGCTGAGTTCGTGCCACCCCGTATGTCCATCCACTATCAAGGGATGTACGGGCCGATCGAGGAGATGATTTCTCTGGCTCCCGAGGGCGAGCGCTTTGTAGAGCGGTCGATTCCTCGCCACCAGACTCGAGTAAGCCTAGTTTTTTTTTTTCAGAATTTTGTGTTCATATATCATGCATTTTTACTGACTTATTCTTCTGACAGTTTTCACGCGAGGTGGTTTCGGCTATGGCACGATGCATAGATGCCTTCCGGAGCCAGCCCGTCCGGATGAGGAACGCGGCCACCTGTCGTCGGGATGATGTCGTCCGAGAGGTAGTCTTTCTTTACTCATTATTTTTGCATTACTACTTCAGCTTTACCTTGTTTCTGATTTAATTCTTTTTGTAGGGCCAGCCTATCGCTTCTCACACCCGCACGAGACTTGAGGGGCGGAGAGATCCGGCGAGGTCTAGCTCGAGACGTCGTCACACTTCGTCAGGGTGTAGAGGAGGTCGCTCTGAGGCTGCTCGAGCCGACGTTGCTGAGGGCTCGGGATCATCTTCTGAGGGTGCTCCTGCTGCACCGGTAGGAGAGGCTACCTTGGCTTTCAGAGGTGGTGGGATGTACGAGGTCGGCTCGTCATCGCAGCAGCCTCTGCGGCCTCAGCCTCAGGTTGATCCTGGCTGGAGTGCTCCTATCTTGAGTCTCCCTCCTCCTATGGAGACTGGTGCTGAAGCTGGAGTTGGAGTCGGTGGAGAGGTGACTCCTCGTACGGCGTAATTTTATGGTATGATGGGCCTACGTCCTCCGGCGCCGTAGTTTGTTCCTGTATATATATTTTATTTTGACTTTTTTTTATAGAACTTTGCCTTTGACTCATCACATTTTGTATTTTTATGTTATCATAAATTTATTTGATTGTTTATTATTATGTGTATGTTAGTGTGTGCAAAAGAAGTGTGACAACAATTTTGCGCAAAAACTCCGTCATTTTTATTATTGATGGAGGATATTATCCGACTCTCTCCCCCAAAAAGAAAAAATAAAAAGGAAAAAATAAAAAAAATGTCGGGTTTTGGAATTTAAAATAAAGTCCAAAAAAAGAATAATATAAATTAAAAAAATAATAGCTATATTTAATTAATTAAGAAAAAAGATAGAAAAGATGTTTAGGAATATTAAACGGAGCCATAAAGTCATTAACCGAGTCGAGTTTAATATTAAAAACACAAGCTCAGCACGCGCGGCTGTCTTGGTGACTTAGCGCCAGCTGGCGCCACACTATGGCGCGTGGCGCCAGGCGCTACACTTAGCGTGTGGCGCCAAGCTCTGGCGGTTGGCGCCAATATCGGGGGTTTGACGCCAATTGACGCTGACTCCGTGTTTCATTCTGATTAAAATTCCTCGCAATTTCTGCATAAATAGCCCCCTGCCCAGCCGATTCTTCTCATAATTCCAGCGAATAAAATTATTCTCTTCTTTAGAAAAAATAATAATCATGTCTTTAGCCACTAAAACCTTCACCCAATACACTCATGAATGGTGTCGGTCTCTTAATGCTAGAGACAGAAAAGAATTAGATTTATTTCACTTGGGGGGAATTTATAGCATCAAAAGGGTAGATCTAGACCTAGACTTCATACATACCGCTTTAGAATTTTGGAATGTTGATACGCATTGTTTCAGGATAGGGTATGATGAGATTAGCCCTTTGCCAGAGGAATTTGGTGCTATCTTAGGCTTCCCTGCAATAGACCTCGTAGTAATCCCTAGAGTAGATGCATACTATTATAAGGATTTTTAGCGCTTCTTTAATTTAAAGGAAAGGGATTTATCAAAAATAGTAGATGGCAATATGGTTAATTTGAAAGAATTTGCACGCTATTATTTTGATAAACCTCTTTCTGAATCTTTTCACATATATAGAAGAAGGGCGTTTTTATTTTGCATGCTCAATCAATTTTTTCTTAGTAGTGGTAAAAATAATGAGGGTCAATCAATTATCACCACTGTACTAGAACAAATTGAATCAGGGAGGAATCCAATGCCATTAATAGTTGGAGAGACCATGATTAGTCTCGATGAATTGAAAAGGGACCTAAAAGCGCCTCTTCGCGGTTCTCCAATTTTATTACAGGTAGAAAAATAATATTTTTGCATTGTAATAATAATTTATTTGCATTGCAATTTTTTTTATAGATGTGGCTAATGGAGAGGCTAGGATTAATTAGCCCTCCGGATGACATTGAAAAATATACTCCCAATTGCTTCGTGAGAAGGAAGAAGCGCATCCCTAAAATTGGGCGTCATGGGTGGAGAAAAATATTTGAATCACGTGATTTTGCTATCAAGTGGGTCATCCCATGGTGGAAAATAGAAAGGATGGTTGGTGTTAACAAGCAACCTTTCTGCCGTCTTCCAAGCTTGTCTCGTGTAACCTATTATTATCCCTGCAGGTTAAAAAGACAATATGGCATGCTTCAAAATATTCCTTCCGGGGATCTTCGTCCTCCCTATGAGTACCCTGTATCTCAAGAAGTAGATAGATTCGATGCTTAGTGGAGCGCTAGACCTTTATGGGAAGTGATTACCCAAAAGGTTCCTCCTTCATTGCCTAATGATGTAAAGAAGTGGTTGCTGAAGAAATCTTCAATTGATCAGGGTAGAACCAATGTGAAGAATCGTCTAGGTGACAGGGTGACTCCTGCCAAAGAACGCTTAGGTGCAAGAATTGAATTCAAAACACCTACAATGCCTAAGAAGAAAAATACTACCAAAGACAAAGGAAAAAGGAAAGCTAACACCACAGACAAAAAAGCATGGGTGGAAAAGAAGCATGGAGTGCTAGCTGAAGGGGAGACTATCTACTCCAAAATTGAATGTAGGTCCTCTAAAGGATGCCTACTAGCTAAAGTAATGGATGAAGAGGAGGAAGCAGAAAAGAATTGGAAAAGAGCTAAAAAGGAAAAGAAGGATTAAGAGCATTGCTTAGCTTTAGATTTATTAGACTTAGATTGTTATTTTTATTTAAAGTTAATTTATTTCAGCCTTATTTATATTCCATCAATAATGTAATTTTATTTTATTAATGAAATTTTAGCTTTCAATTAAATTGTTTACTTTAAATTCATTTTATTAAAGCAATGAAAATCGAAAAAATTAATTTTCCAGAAATTCTTTGAGTACGGAAGTTGAAAATTTTCCGAAAAAAGACCGAAATTTTCCCAGATTTTATTCCCAAATTGACGCCAGCAGTTGGCGTTTGGTGCCAGCTACTGAGGTCTGGCGCCAGGCGCCAATTCCATCGGCTGGCGCTGATGACTTTTGTCTGGCGCCAGGCTCTGCCTACGTATCCTTTCTTAAGGAATCAGGCCGAATGTAGATCTCTTGAGTGTCCTACTCAAGTAATTATGGGTAGTATTTCTTAAGTTGGTCAAGATTGGTCATGTTTGAGAATTCATTGCCATCCATGTCAGTTAGTTTTGCTGCACCTCCTGACAGGATTGTTTTGACGATGTAGGGGCCAGACCAGTTAGGTCTAAATTTTCCCCTTGGGTCTAAAACATTTTTCCTTAGTGCTTTTAATACCAAATCCCCTACTTTGATATTTCTTGTCTTGACCTTCTTGTTAAAATGCCTAGCCATACGAGTTTGATAACACTGAGTGTGATGTAGAGCCTCTAGTCGTTTTTCGTCTAGTAGAATCAATTCTTCATATCTTTCCCTAGTCCATTCAACTTCATCAAGTTTACTCTCTAGCGCAATGCGTAGAGATGGTATTTCTAGTTCGACAGTTTGTACGGCATCCATTCCATATACCAAGGAAAATGGCGTATTTCCCGTTGATGTACGGATTGACATGCGATAACCCCACAATGCGAAGTGAAGCTTGTCAGGCCAATCCTTATAATTTTCTGTCATTTTCTTGATGATAGTCTTTAGATTTTTATTAGCTGTCTCGACTGCTCCGTTTGCTTGAGGTCTATAAGGGGACGAATGATGATGTTGGATGCCATATTTTTGTAGCAATTCTTCACATTCGGCTTGAAAGTGAGTTCCATTGTCACTTATCATTTCATGTGGGACTCCATATCGACAAATAATATTTCTTTCGATAAAGAGCGCTACATATTTTGCAGTGAGTTTAGCGTATGATTGCGCTTCGACCCACTTTGTAAAGTAATCAATTGCTACTAGAATAAATTCGTGGCCTCCTGTTCCTGGGGGAGTGATTTTGCCAATTATGTCAATTCCCCATGTAGAGAATGGCCATGGCGATGTGTAGGTGTAGAGCAAAGATGGAGGGACATGTTGTAAATTGGCATGAATTTGGCACTTAGGGCATCTTTTTACATATTGATAGCAATCCCTATTCATTGTAGTCCAATAATATCCTTCTCGCATTATTTTCTGGACTAACATTTTGCCATTTACATGAGTGCCACAGATTCCTTCGTGAACTATTCTCATTACACTTTGTGCATCCACTTTTCCTACACATAGGAGGGCTCGACCTTTAGGTACCCTTTTATGTAGCTCGTTGTCTATGAGTAAATATTGAGAAGCCAAAAGTCTCAATGCTCGCTTTGCTCTTTTGTCAGCATGAGGAGGGTATTCTCCATTGGTGACATAGTTGAGTATGTCTGTGTACCATGGTTCTTCTTCTTCGCCTTGGACTAAGTCGTCGTCTTCTATAGCCTGGATATATGCTGGTTTGTGTTTTTTTTCGATAGTATGAGGCATTTGCTCTATTTCCGTGGGAATCCTAACCATTGAGGCTAATCTTGCCAAGGCATCAGCAAATTGGTTTTCTTCTCTAGGTAGATATGTGTATTCTACCTTCTCTAACTGATCGGTAAGAGTTTCCAGATAGGTTTGGTAAGGGGCTAGGCTTTCGCTCCTTACTTTCCACCTTTTAGATATCTGATTGATGATCAAAGAAGAGTCTCCGAATATCCTTAACTTCTTTACTCCCAATGCCAAGGCTGTTTCAAGGCCTACCACTCATGCTTCATATTCAGCAGCGTTGTTGGTAACGTCGAAATCAAGCTTTATTGAGATTGGAACGTGCTCTTCTTTGGGTGATACTAGTAGCACTCCGACGCCACATCCCTTTTGGTTTGAGGCTCCGTCGAAATACAAGGTCCAAGTATCATCTTCAGTGACCATTAAGTCTTCATCTGGAAATTCATTGTCTTGTATTGGCGTCGAGTCTTCTATTGGAAAGTCTGCTAGAAAGTCTGACACCAGGGATCCTTTAATAGCTTTTTGAGGCATAAACCGTACATCAAACTGGGCTAGATTGACTATCCATCTTAAAATACGTCCATTGAGTTTAGATTTCTCGAACAGATACTTGAGTGGATCTAATCGGGAGACTACGAAAACGGTATGCACCAACATGTAATGTCTTAACTTAGTTGTGGCCCACACCAAGGCGAGGCACAATTTCTCGAGCGGTGTATAGTGTGTTTCGTATTCGAGCATCTTTTTACTTAGGTAATAGATTGCGTTCTCTTTGCCTTCTACCTCTTGTGCTAGCATGGCTCCCATTGTCTCTTTGGTAACCGTCAAATATAACCTAAGAGGTATTCCGGGAAGTGCTGGCGCTAATACGGGAGGATTCGCGAGATAAGCTTTGATCTTTTCAAAGGCTTTTTGATACTCGTCATCCCATATTACTGGTACATTCTTCTTGAGCTTCTTGAAGATTGGTTCACATATCATTGTCAGTTTTGATATGAACCTACTTATGTATTGCAACCCTCCAATAAATCCTTGAATCTGTTTCTCAGTCTTGGGCAGTGGCATTGACATGATTGCTTTAATCTTGGTTGGATCTACTTCTATTCCTCTAGAGCTTATGACGTATCCCAAGAACTTGCCTGAGGTGACTCCAAAAGCACATTTTGATGGATTCAACCTCATGTTATATTTTCTTAGCCTTTCGAAAAATTTCCTTAAGGCTACTTGATGGCCTGGACGGTCCTTTGATTTCACAATCATGTCGTCGACATATACCTCAACTTCTTTGTGCATCATGTCATGAAGTAAGGCAGTTGCTGCACGTTGGTAAGTAGCACCCGCGTTTTTCAACCCGAATGGCATTACCGTGTAGTAGTAAGTGCCCCATGGTGTTATAAAGGTTGTTTTCTCCATGTCTTCTTCTGCCATGAGAATCTGATTGTACCCTGCGTACCCATCAATGAATGAGAGAAGCGCGTGATTTGCCGTGTTGTCTACCAGAATATCGATGTGTGGCAAAGGGAAGTCGTCCTTTGGACTTGCCTTATTTAGATCTCGATAGTCGACACACATCCTTACCCTTCCGTCTTTCTTTGGAACTGGGACGACGTTGGCGACCCATTCGGGGTATTTGGATACCTTGATGAAACCTGCAGTTATTTGTTTTTGAACTTCTTCTTTTATTTTAAGTGCTACGTCGGGTTTCATTCGACGCAACTTTTGTTTTACAGGTTTCATTCCTAGAATTAGTGGTATAGTGTGTTGAGCTATTTCTCTATTAATGCCTGGCATATCTTCATATGACCATGCAAATACATCGATAAATTCTTTAAGTAAGTTAATTAAATCGGTTCTTTCTTGTTTATTCAATGTTAGTCCGATTTTAACTTCTCTTTTACGAGTTGAATCATTCGAGATGTCAACTGTTTCAGTTTCTTCAATTACCGGTGTTTTCTTTTCGAGTGTTTCCATTGCTTTAATAATTTCTCTGTCTTTTTCATCGTTAGCTAAGCAATGCTCGTCATCTTGGGTTAGAGAAGAACACAAGAAGTAAGGAGAATGAGAAATATTATTATACTCTAAGATCATTACATCAAAGAGTGATATGTCCTCAGGGATTGGATCACTAACTATCCTTGGAGAAGAAATAGGAGGGGGAGGTGTTACTACTAAAGACTTAGAAGACTCTAAAGGGGAAGTCTCTGACTCAGACTCTGACTCAGACGACTCCTCAAACATTGGTCCTTCCCCTGTCGTGATTGATATCTTCCTTCCGCTTCGAGTAGTCACTTTGATAGTCTTGCGCCACCCTTGTAGTGATCCTTCGGCTGGAGTAATTAGCTTCGAGGGGTCGAAGCTTTCACTTTGTAGGACTGTTTGAATGAGCGAGGAGTTATCTTCTTCGTAAGTTGGCTCATTCTTTTCTCGCCCAAACAGTAATCCCATGACGTTAAAGTCAAAGCATGGGGGGGCTTTCTTCTTGTGGACGGGAGTTGGAATTTCATCAGTGAAGTAGCAATCCAAGAAAATCTCGAATCCTGGTTGTCGTATGCCGTTTACAACAAATGGCTTGGGAAATTCATGGCATGGATAGTCCTCTCCTTCCTTTATGAATTGACCATTGAGCGTAAGAGGGTACTGATCCATTGGAATTGCTTTCTTTTGAATGCGAGCGTCCCTACGTGCTTTCAACTTGTCCTGGGCTCGCTTGAGATCTTTCCGAGTCGGTTCGAAACTAAGTCCGAAAGTATCTAGCTTAGGGAGGCCAGGTGACTCCATCGATTTTGCTATCCCTTTCTTCTTTCCTAGGGTCATCCCAGGGAAGTGTCCTTGTTTCTTCAGAATGGTGTTGACAATCATGTTGGAATGGGGGTCATGGCAAAGAGATGTCCTTTCATCCTCCTGGATTAAGGAGACTTCTTCGTTAAAGCCCCATAGGTCTTTATCATCTTCGTCGTGCTCCACATTGATGATTGGATTCTCTATGGATTTGATTCTCATAGGCAAAGCATCAATAGTGATCGGAATTCCTCCAAGTATGGATTTCACTTGTTGGTGGAGAGATGAAGGGACGACCTTTAGATCATGAAGCCAAGGGCGTCCCAACAACAAATTGAATGAGGCTTTGATGTCTACTACTTGAAAAGTAGTAGCATGTTCTATTGCTCCTGCCGTCACATTTAGGGTTATTTTGCCAAGAGCTTGACGACGAGTATTATCGTAGGCTCTTATTCCTTGTGTGGACGGAGTTAAGTCTTCATCCCTTATGTTGAGCATCCTCGCAGTTCTAAGTGGACAAACATTGATAGCTGATCCATTGTCTACAAGAGTCATGGGAACATTCATCCTTTTGCAGACTACTGTGAGGTTTAATGCCTTGTAATGTCTGTCACCTTCTGGGGATAAATCTTTGTCAGAGAAGGTGATTAGATTAATCGGACTAGGAAGGTCACTTGTTAGGAAGTTGGCCAGTCCCTCAGGAGTAGTGTCAGAATCTATCCCGATTTTATCCAAGGCATTCATTACAGCCAACCTATGCTCTCGAGATGTTGCCAGAAGTTTCCACACATTCATCTCAACTTTTGTCTTCTTAAACTGTTTAACAATATCATTGTCTTCGATGATAGGTATGGGAACTTGTTGTACGGTGGACATAGATTGCGATGAAACGGGAGGTTGCATTCTCCTAGATCTTGTGAGGACATCTATTGATGAATCTTCTTCAGCCCAAATGTCATCTGTGGTGTATGATACAGAAGGTGAAGGTCTTACTATGTCCTTTAGATAGACATCTTCTTCATCACTGTCCCAAACTCCATTGATGGTTATATCCTCTTCTTGTTGAACTTGGACTAATTTCTTTTCATCAATCATTCTCTGTACCAAATCCTTGAACTTGAAACAGTTTTCTATGGCGTGACCCCCTGATTGATGATATTGGCAGTAATATCTATCTGTCCTTTTTAATGACTCGAATCGTATCGGTTTGAGAGGTTTGACCTCACCACTCTCGGAGAGCATTTCGAACATTTGCGCGTATAGGATCCCAATTGGAGTGTAGATTCTATTGCTCTTCTTGGGTTTTTCAGTGACTTGTAAGGGAAAATACTTTGCCTCATAAGTCGTTCTCACTGGTGTGAATTCTCTTTTAGGTTCTTCCTTTGGACATGGAAGCTCATCATATTTCTTGTGGAGTTCGTTCATAACCTTAAGAGCTTCACGTAGTAGTTGCGATGCCTCCTTCATAGACAGTGTGAGCAATTGTATGTCTTCCTTATTTGCCGGTTCTGGAAGGTTATCTTTGACATCGAAAAAGGTCTCCTCTTCTTTTTCTATGACATTGATTTCTTTAACAGGTTTAATGAGAGAGGAGGGGTCAACCTCGTTTTCCTCGTCGGAGATAGCCAGAGTATGAGCTAGAGGTGCATTGTCGATGCTTGGCTTCTTACTGGCAGGGGGCAACGGCAGTTTGTTATTGTCGATTAGGTCTTGGATAGCTTCCTTAAGCTTCCAACATCTTTCAGTAGAATGGCCCCTACCTTGGTGATACTTGCAGTGTGCGTTGGGGTTCCAGTTAACCGACCTCTTCTCGACCGGTGGGTCCCCAAATGGTCCAATGGGAGTTATAAGACCTTTTGCATTTAATCGATCAAATGCGGTGTCATAACTCATGCCAATAGGAGTGAAATTCCTCCTAAATGGTTTTTTCTGTCCTTGGTTGTTCATGGCGAGAATTTCTCCTAAATTAAAGGTGCTAACGTTATTTGAGTGGGCGGTTTTGGAAGAAGAAGGATTGTCGTTCTTCTTTCCTTTCCAGCCACTGTTGGAGTTATTGTTGGCAGCTTTTGACTTAGCCAAGTCATCTTCAATATTGATCCCAATGTCATAAACAGCCTTAAAGGTATGGAGATTATTTTGATATTTAAGATGCTTGGAATATCTTTCTTGGAGATTTTTGATAAACAGTCTCACATACTCTTTTTCACTTGGCACCTCAATCATTTTAGCTGAGGTTTCTCTCCACTTGTTAAAGAAAGAGGTGAAGCCTTCATTCTCTTTATGTTTAAGAATTTCAAGTTCTCTATGGTCGGTCTCGACTTGGATGTTGCACTTGTACCTATCAACGAAAGCGTTCACTACAAGAAAATAACCTTTTCGTAGCAATTATTTTAACCTTTAGTATCGATTGTAATTGCAACAAAAAGCTTTCCCAACGAATGGTCATTCGATACAATATCCCCCGTTGCATTAGCCTTTAGTTGTGGTTTTCAATATCGCTGGGGTTGGCCTCAATAATCGATACGAAAAACTACATCCAATCGTGGTGATTATTGTAGCGATTACAATCGCTATAAATGTTTAACTCATTTTCTTCAAAAAAAAAAAAAAATTGTGTATGATCTTTACAAGATTCAAACATGCAACCTCAAACTCTTATATTAAATGTTTCACCAATAAGCTATGACATATTTTATGTACTCTTTGTCAAACAATATTTATATATCTAGTGTTGAAAAGGCTTTTCGAATCGATTTTTAGGATTTAGTGGCGATTGTAAATGATACGATTTCTCAAAATTATATAAATATGTAAAAATAGTGTGGATATGTATTATTATGTTTTTCATATCGATTTTATAAGGGAAAATCATGGCGATTGTAAAAATGATACGACATTGTAGACACCCATTTGTGTCTCCCCAAAACCAAACCCGGTGATGAGTACCTTTCACGTCGAATCATAATCGAATGAAACGAAAGTGTGGAAAGGTCTAGTGTTGCGGAAAGTTTTATTTCTTTTCTCTTCTCCCTGATTTTGAAAACTTTATTTTAAGAAAACAGTCAATCCAGTTTGGTTGGTCCATGATATGGGTCCAATAGTGGTGTAGTTGGATGGGGCTTACAAAGACCTTTCCAACGATATATTATAAGCCCAATTCCGAAGAATGTTGAGGAAGTTATGGCCAATTTACTAAACTGGGCCCGGTTTGAGCTTTATGTACGGCCCAATGATCTAGGGGAGGGCCTAATGTGATTTATCATTCCTAATGCAATTAGGAATAGTTTTAGTCTTCTAGAATCTGCTAGAAGGTTCTTTTCATTCCTAATTCAATTAGCATTGATAAGTTGACTTTGTTGACTTTTCAGAGTTTTAATCAAGATTAAATAGCATTTTTGAAGAAATTATATTATTTTATCTTCCAGTACGGGAAATTTATCAGATTTTCGAAAACGCGTTGAAATCCAGTTTGGCGTCCAACCCCAGGCCTTGGCGCCTGGAACTAGGCTTGGCACCAGGCGCTAGCCATTGGTGCCTGGCGCCAGCTAGCCAGGGTTGGCGCCAATCCTGTTTTGCGATCGTCAAACTCTGTTTTGTTAAATTATCTTTTTTGGCTGATTTTCTCTATAAATATCGTATCAAAAACTCCATTTTCATTCACCAATTGACCAATTGACCAATTCTCTCATTCTCAAGTATTCTTTAGCATTCAATTCTTTCTTGCTTTTTCATACAAAATTCCGCATTCACAAGATCTAGAAACACCTAGCCATATTCGAAGTTGCCTTCGCCCTAGGCGTGAAAGGTTTTAATTTCTGAGGGTTTGGTCCCAAATCTCTATTTAAATTATTTAATTTAATTGTTTGATTATTATTTTCCTTGAAGTTACTAATGCGTGTATTTTGTTATTAGAAAGAGGTACGAGGCATCAAAGTAAGTACTTTAATTGATTTATTGATGTTATGATGTAGAAATCATGTTTATATCATGATGTTCCTAGTATCATGTCTAGGTTAATTTTAATATTAAATATGATTGCTATGATGCCTTTTATTCTCTTCCTAATATTTATGATTGTTAGTATCATGTTAGGGTTAAAGATTTGATTTTTATTGCTTAGTGACATGCTAGGGTTTGTTATTAATATTGTTAGTATCATGCCTAAGATCTTGCTATTTTTATTATTCTTTAATATTAACATGAACATGATTGTGATTATAATTGTTATAATTTATGATGATTATGAATATTATTATTATTATTATTATTATTATTTTGATGATGATTATTTTATTTATGATTATTATTGTTATGGTTATAATTTTATTATTCATGATATTGTTTATTATTGTTGCTTGATGCTTATTATTTATTGCTTGATCACCTTTATTGCATGTTATAGGGAATTGGTACTTTTAATCATGTTTAATAAGATAATTAATAATCTTGTTTAGGGTTAATGTGATTATAATTCAAGTGATCGCCAATAATAGTTTATTTGTGCATTATATTCAACCAACATAGATTAAACAGGTTTAGGGTTAATCCTATTGATTGCATGTTAATCAGAAAGCGCACATGAATACGAGCAGAATAAAGTAGAGGCCTATTATTAGGGCAGGTTCAATCTCTTTTAGGTTGGATTTGTACCATCATCCCCGAACCCTTATTTGGTTCATGACCTTATGGAGTTGACGATCTCTTGGATCGTTAAGGGGTGTAACCTTCATCCTATGAACGGTTTACAAGTTCCTTAAAAACTTGTTGGCGACTCTTTTGCTCTATCTTCTTCCCTTTTGGACGCCACCGTACTTTAGTGTATGATCACAGTGGGGTTCAAGCTAGTGGGATTTTAAAGGCTTGAAATTATTCCCTACAGTTTTTGGCGACTCCACTGGGGAGGATTTCTATTTTAATTCCCGAATTTGTTTCGGCAATGATTTAAAATGAGTGGATGAGACTCGAAAAGTTCTAAGTATTTCATGTGCGTAATTTTGATTAACATTATTTTCATATGCATAAAAAGGTTCTCATTGGAAAGACCATCCGTAATGAGTCAAAAATATAGGATTTTACACGTAGGAAATTTGGGAAATGTCTTTCACAACTAGGATTGAAATAACACCGCGCGAAACTGGAAGATAGTGAGAACAGAGAAGGGAAGACCTTCTTATCAATACCCTTGATACTCATTATTGTTTCAAATGCTCTTAAATGGAAGTAAGGGTTGTCAATCGCTCTGAATTTTGGGATGTCGTTGGCGTTGAACTTATGCGGAAGAAGATCTTTGTCCACCGAGACCCCTTGTGATATAAGCTCTTGAAACTTATAGTCACTGGACAGCTTGCTTAAACTCTCTTGCATGAGGTCCATTTGTTGTTGCTTTACGGGATCGTCGATCCTAAGTGCGAGAAGCTTCAATGTCTCAGTCACAGTGGCCAGTTGCTGAAAGGAATGGTGTCCTTCGAACAAGTGTACTATTCCGTTAGTGGGTTCAGAATTATTAGAAAGCTAATATATTCAGTGAGGTCAAGTGATCGGAATGCCTGGGTGGAGGCCGCTTCCGATCAGTAATATTAATGAATAATTAATATTAGAGCTTAATCTTGACTGAACCCTTCGGGTCACACCCAAGCATTCAACAAACCGAAACGACGAATTAATTCGGAAGGAATTAATGAGTCGACCGAGTAATATTTATTTAGAAGTCGGAAATTCGAGCTTAGAGCGTCGAAACCGAGCGTCGGAAGTCGAGTCGAAAAATAGTGAAAGACGAAACGAGAAATAGTAATAAATCAACAAAAGACCAAAATACCCCTAGCATCGGAATGCCCAAGCAAACCGAGTGCTAAGGGCATATGGCCTAGCATGGTGGCTAGCATGCGCACCAAGCCGATCCTAGGCTGGCTGGTGCGTGCTAGCGCACCCATGCTAGCATCGCAAGGCTAGGCGCTGCCTAGTGCGTGCTAGCATGCTAGGCACAGCCTTGTGCACGCAATGGCTAGCAAGCCATGCCGCAACAAGCTGCAGCAGCATGGCTAGGCCATTGCTTGCTGCCTAGCAGCGCTGGCCAAGGCACAAGGCCAACAGCAGCCCGCACAAGCATGCTGGGCTTGCTGGCAAGCAGCGCCTGGCAGCCCGCACAAGCATGCTGGGCTTGCTGGCAAGCAGCGCCTGGCAGCCCGCATACTAGTGCTGGGCCTGCTGGGCTTGCTGGGCGTGGCTGCTACGGATAGCAGCACATGGCAGCCCACCTTGGCTGCCTTGGTTCCCAAGGGTGGGTGCCATGTGGCTTGTGGTCCTTGAGTGTGTGTGGAGCGAGGTGGCCGGTTATGGGAGAGGGAGTGGGGAACAAGTTTGGTCCCCCCTTCTCCAAGTGGCCCTCACCTAACCACTCACATGAGCTTGCCACTTGTTGATTTATTACTAGCTTGATTATTAATTTTATTTTAGCTTTAAAATAAAATGGAAAAATCATACTATCCCACATTGATGGGAGAGTAAATGATACTCCCATCATTTCCTATAAATACCCAAGTATGGGCATTGGGAATGATGCTTGAGTAAGAGTTGAAAAAGGCATCACAATTAGTGAAAACCTTTGAACTCAATATAATTACTCAGGTTTTATTGGTCAGGTCTTGCTAACCCCAAGACATTAGACCTAGTCGGTTTTGTTCGTGCGGGTGGACTTCATTGGAGGTCTCCGTGTGAGCGGGATTTGAAGCTTTCAAGTAAGAGCTCATTTTGGAGCGAAGCACGCGTCAAAGGTAATTAGCTTATCTTTATCTTGTGATTAATTTAATTATGTTTATGGTTTTATTTATTGCGAGTGCGGTCTTGTTTTTGGGTTTGTTTCCGCGGTGAGTCGGACTCACCAAACCCCAACAGCGGTATCGGAGCCTCGCTCGTTTATTTTTAAAATCATAATATTTTCAAGGTTTTTTAATGGCTTAAATTTTCTGGTTTTAAGTTGCTAATTAGATTAGTAACTCGTTTTTCCAATTTTTACTTGGTAGTAATTACTTGGTAGCATGATTACTTGGTAGTAATTGGTGCTTGAAAGTTTGGTTTTATTTTTTCACATAATTGCAAATTAATTGCATTAAGTGTGAAATTGTTGTTCTTTGTTGCTTCCAAGTACTAAAGATTCAATCTTTATTTATGATAAGTTATTGAAACTTTGAGTTACTAAATTCCATGAATTTTGGTTAAACTTTGTTGATTTAATCATTTTTTAGTTGATTGGAATCATAAAGTTTAAAACTTGTGATTGAAATTGGTTTATCTTCATATTGGAAGATATAATTTTTTCATGGAGTCACAAGTATTAAAGTTGGAGTCTTTATTGAACTTATATTCATCTTTCCAACTCCCTTTTATTTTGTCAAAATCTCAAGATTAATTTAAAGTGATTAAATTAATAGTGAGAATTTCCCTAATTTATTTTATTACACCAAGTTAAACTAATTTTATTAAAGAATGGTTCTTGGAAATAAATTTGGTTAATTGCATTTGGATGAATTATTTAAGTTGTTGGACTTGTTATTTTTCATTTTTCCTCAAAATTGATTCTAAAATTAATTTAGAATTGATTTATAATGTCACACACAAAAAATCGATAATTTTCGAAGCATTAGCACGCAACACGAGGCCTAAGAGCCTCGAGCTAGCTCTCGGCCAGCTGGGATGCTCACGCAACCCAAATGTGGCTGCCGAGGCTGCTGGGCACTTCGTTCTTAGGTGCTTGGTGCTGTGCATGTGTGTGTGCGAGGAAGGGCGTGGGCTGCTGCTCGCTGCTAGCAGCATAGCGCGCCAGCCAGCAGCAAGCAGCAGCATGGCGCAGCAGCAGCATAATGTTGTGCGCACTGTGCGTGCTGCTACGCTTGGCTAGGCTGGGCGTAGCGCATGCGAGCACAAGCTGCCCACATGCATGCTTGGTGTTGCGGGGGTGCGCATGGGCATACTACGTGCTTGTTGTACGGTACGTACAATCCCATAATTGGCACAATAACCCCGGGTTATTAAGGCGATGCTATTTTAAAGTTAATTTTAGCGTTGCTTAATATGTAAATAAGGGTAGTTTTTTTTTGGACTCCAAGTCTTAGTGCTAGGCACTTAGACATTTTGGAATTCTTAATTTTGCTTAAATTGTCGTTTTAATTATTTTGTTTATTTAATTAAAATTTTTGGAGGCTAGGCCTCGGTTTTTTAGCGACATTTGCAAAATTAATTTTGGCAAATATTTGGGTTCACCGACTTAATTAATTGGATTAGTTAAGTTGGATGCAGAATTTAGTGGGAGCGTCTCTTAGTTATTTCCATAACCGGTTAAAACAACTTTGACTAGTTTAATTAGGCGTGTTAATTGAATTAACCACCTAGATTAGTTGCTAGTTCTCGCGCGTTTCATGCATTGTTACTTGTTTATCGTTGTAAAATGCATGGGCCATTCACAGATAGTGAATGGATGAATGGAATGTAAATTCTCTCACAGGTTTTATGAAATGGCAACTAGTGGGGCCCGATTAGGATAGAAAATACGGACTGTGATCCGTGATGTATTTTTGTAAATCTAAATACGGTCTGCGAACCGTTGAGTATTTTTGTACCTTAATATTTATATTAGTCCTAATCGTAGATACTAGCAATTGTAATATTTTGGTCAAGTCTTGAAGACGGGGTTCTTAGAAGACAAAGCCATGAAGATGCAAATGAAGACCTTTTGAAGACTTGAAGATCTCAAGGGGTCATGCTAGTTGCCAAATGCATCTCTATTTATGTTTTCGATATATATTTATGTTTATATGTATATGAATTATATGTTAGATGCATGTTTAGGATTTCGAATGTTGAGATGATTAATTAAGTTCACTTAAATCAACCAACATAGAAACCCTAGGTCCCTAAAATATTGAGTAAAACTTGCCATTCCAAAACACACTTACCAACCGAAAGAGGGTAGTGGTGGGCTACGCCAAAGCGAGGCATCACTACTTCTCCAAGGAACGTAAGGCATACCAGGTATGCAAGGTGGTTTTGGTTATACTCAACGATATGAGTGATGGAGTCCTAACATGTCGTGGCAAAGTGAATAAATTGTTTAGAGAGCATTGGATGCGACGATTTATTCAACCAAGAGTGGCTTGGAGCCATTAGCAAAGCGTTGCTTACCTTAAGAGATTGAGTGTTAAGACAAGCCAAAGCATGCTTAACCACTCTCTGTTTCTTTGGATCTTGGAATTGACTTATTCTCACCTAAAATGGGGACAATCTTTAATGTGTGAATAAGACGTTTTAAATAAGTTTGATTAAAATGCATGAATTCAATCTTATTTAAGTATAATGAATGGTTTTTTATTTCAAATTATTTCAATTATAGAATCATGTCTTCAACTAATGTCAACGACCTTATGCTCCCGGAATTGCCCGAAAAGTTGCCAACTTCTCTGAACTTGGTAAACTTTAAGGAATGGGAAGAGGAACTCCGAAAGACCCTCAGAAATTGCTACCTAGAGCACATTCTGGACACTCAAATCCCGAGTTTCTACTCAAAGGGGATTATGAGTGAGGAGGCACATGAGGTATGGATTGTGGATTGTAAAAGAGTTTCCAGACTCATGGCAAACTCCATCCCGGTACAATGGAAGGGGAAGTTCTCCAACTATTTTCCGGACATGATGCTCAAAGCTCTAGAAGATGTAGTCAATTTGAGAGTCACCAAAAGTACCAGAGGCAACTATGATGGACTTGTGGAAGATGTGACTAGGTCACTCTCGAACATGAGGATCAAGCCACCGCAAGATGGGTGTCTCACGAAAGAGAGACAAGAAGTATGGGCTAAGGTCTATAATGCAAGACTTAGACCCGGGATGTGTAGACACCCATTTGTGTCTCCCCAAAACCAAAACCAGTGATGAGTGCCTTTCACGTCGAATCAAAATTGAATGAAACGAAAGTGTAGAAAGGTCTAGTGTTGTGGAAAGTTTTATTTCTTTTCTCTTCTCCCTGTTTTGGAAAACTTTATTTTAAGAAAACAGCTAATCCAGTTTGGTTGGTCCATGATATGGGTCTAATAGTGGTGTAGTTGGATGGGGCTTGCAAAGACCTTTCCAACGATATATTATAAGCCCAATTCCGATGAATATTGAGGAAGTTATGGCCAATTTACTAAACTGGGCCCGGTTTGAGCTTTATGTCCGACCCAATGATCTAGGGAAGGGCCTAATATGATTTATCGTTCCTAATGCAATTAGGAATGGTTTTGGTTTTCTAGAATATTCTGGAAGGTTCTTTTCATTCCTAATTCAATTAGGACTTTTCAGAGTTTTAATTAAGATCAAATAGCATTTTTCGAAGAAATTATATTATTTTATCTTCCAGTACGGTAAACTTATCAGATTTTCGAAAACGCGTTGGAATTAAGACTGGCGTCCAACCCCAGGCCTTGGCGCCTGGAACCAGGCTTGGCGCCAGGCGCTAGCCATTGGCGCCTGGCGCTAGCCACTGGTGCCTGGCGCCAGCTAGCCAGGGTTGGCGCCAATCCTGTTTTGTGATCTTCAGACTTTGTTTTGTTAAATTATCTTTTTTGGCTGATTTTTCTCTATAAATATCGTATTAAAAACTCCGTTTTCATTCATCTACAATCATCATTCACGAATTCTCATCAACAATTAGTTTTAACCAACTCTCATCAAGATTTTCTTGATTATTCTCTCTTTTTCTAAACTAGCCTTTTCTCAAATACAAAATTCCGTATTCACAAGATCTAGAAACACCTAGCCATATTCGAAGTTGCCTTCGCCCTAGACGTGAAAGGTTTTAATTTCTGAGGGTTTGGTCCCAAATCTCTATTTAAATTATTTAATTTAATTGCTTTGATTATTATTTTTCCTTGAAGTTACTAACGTGTGTATTTTGTTATTAGAAAGAGGTACGAGACATCAAAGTAAGTACTTTATTGATTTATTGATATTACGATGTAGATATCATTTTTATATTGTTGTTATGATATTCCTAGTATATTAATATTAAATATGATTGTTACGATGCTTCCTATGTTCTTTCTAATATTTATTCATGTTAGTATCATGTTAGGGATAAAGATTTGATTTTTATTGCTTAGTGACATGCTAGGGTTTGTTATTAATCTTGTTAGTATCATGCCTAGGATCTTACCTTTATTCTGCTTTAACATGAATATTGTTATAATTATGATTGCTATGATTATGATATTCGTTATTGTTCATGATTATTTTATTCATAATTGATTATGTTGCTTGATTTTTATTCTTTATTGCTTGATCACATTTATTGCATGTTTAAAGGGGATTTGGTACTTGTAATCACGCTTAATAAGATAATTAATAATCTTGTTAGGGTTAATTGTGATTATAATTCAAGTGATCGCCAATAATAGTTTATTTGTGCATTAATATTCAACCAACATAGATTAAACAGGTTTAGGGTTAACCTATTGATTGCATGTTAATCAGAAAGCGCACATGAATACGATCAGAATAAAGTAGAGGCCTATTATTAGGGCAGGTTCAATCTCTTTTAGGTTGGATTTGTACCATCATCCCCGGACCCTTATTTGGTTCATGACCTTATGGAGTTGACGATCTCTTGGATCGTTAAGGGGTGTAACCTTCACCTCGTGAACGGTTTACAAGTTCCTTAAAAACTTGTTGGCAACTCTTTTGCTCTATCTTCTTCCCTTTTGGACGCCACCGTACTTTAGTGTATGATCACAGTGGGGTTCAAGCTAGTGGGATTTTTAAGGCTTGAAATTATTCCCTACAGTTTTTGGCGACTCTGCTGGGGAGGATTTCTATTTTAATTCCTGAATTTGTTTCGGCAATGATTTAGAATGAGTGGATGAGACTCGAAAAGTTCTAAGTATTTCATGTGCGTAATTTTGATTAACATTATTGTCATATGCATAAAAAGGTTCTCATTGGAAAGACCATCCGTAATGAGTCAAAAATATAGGATTTTACACGTAGGAAATTTGAGAAATGTCTTTCACAACTAGGACTGAAATAACACCGCGCGAAACTGGATGATTTTATTGAGCACAGAAAGCTGCTGAGGCATGTGGGACGTAGCGTCAGGGGCCAGAGCTTGGCGCCAAACTTTTAGCCGTAGCGCCAGACGCCAGTATTGGCGCCAGGCGCTACAATTAAAAGGTGGCGCCAGTCTCTGTTTGCTGGCGCCAATTTCCCCCAATACCGAGCCAGAAATATGCGTTCTAATTTCGACCAGGTTTTCGTATTGTTTGCTCGATCTTGCTTCCTGATTGAATTTTTTCTCACTTTTCTGAAACCCATATGTGTTCTACATATGGACATAACCTTCTGGGAATTCATGCTCTATCTACCCGATTGAACGCTCCTGGAAACAAAGAGTACATCTGAGATGTTGAATTCACCAAACCATGGAAGTGAGTTTTTTTTCTAAAACTCGCGGTATCCCATCCACACGCGCTAACCCTTCACGGTTAGGCTTCTGCGCGGTGCATCCAGACAATTAACCATGGACCCTCTATTGACTAAACCATATCCTGAACTTTAGAGAACTAGAGCCATGGTTAGGTTGCGAACTCATTGCATCATATTGTGCCTACTTGACTAATTGTGCATTATTTGTTGTGCATATATATTCTATGTTCCTCTTAACCGTTTGTTGATTTGTGTTAAGACTAAAATTAATGACTTAAAGAACTTTGCCTAATTAATTAATTAATTAATTAATTTGTGTCAATAAAGTTTTTTTTTTTTTTAATCGAAATTGACCTAGTACGACTTTAGGCATACCCCAGTTAACTAATAATACCGAAAACAGTCCTGGACCGAAGCTCCAATATTAGCGCCAAAGTCTGAGCTGTAGCGCCACAGTATAGTGTGTAGCGCTAGACATTAACTAAAATGTCTGGCGCCAATCACCATATTGTGACGCCAGTCCTGTCGCTTGGCCGACAGTTCGGATTATTTGTCGAGTCATCACCTAAAGTCTAATTAATCAGTTTTCTATTTAATTCGGTTAATTTTGCTGACCATTAATGCTTAATTGAATTAATGTTCGAGTTTAGGCACTAAGTCCCATGGTCTTACACAAAAGTCTCAACATGTCACCTACACTCACTAGTCTTAGCACACACTTTGAGTACACATCACCATGACCATGTCTTAGGTTCATGCATGAGTCGGTCTTTCCGTCATTTGAGTTGGGGGGTACATTCTATTCCTAATTCTTCATATCCCTCCATCTAAATCTTCTTTCACATTCTATTCCAATTTTTCTTCACTTCCTCCATCCATGTGTGTTGAATCGAGTTTGAGTCATGTGATTGACAAATAAAAAATGAGGGTGATGATGAAACAACACAAGACAAGAGGCGAGCTTCAACGACAAGATTTTATGACTTCTTTTTCTATTTCTTCTTCATTTTTTCCTTTCCCCAATAAGTCTAGCATAGGCACCTTTCTTTTCCTTTAGATTATTTTTGTACTTTTTCTTTTCTTTTCCCTTTTTAATAAAATGAGCATTTATTTTCTTGCATATGATCATTGCATCACATTGCATTGCAAAAAAAAAATGAAAAAAAAAATCCATGTCGAGCTAAGCACAAGGTATACCAATGATTTGAGGCACCCTTTGTAGCCACATCATATCTTCTTTCGCCTTTCTAATTTACAAATCCTTCCTTCATAAACCACTTTGAGCCTCGTCTAACGATAGACCTTTCTTTTTTCAACCTACATCTATCTAACCTTGGGATGGGATGGTGTGCAACTTATGCAATTTACAAAGAACGAAGCTTGAGTGATTTCAGAAATTTAAAAAATAGTAAAAATAAGCAAAAGCAAAAAATAAATAAAAGTGTACAAAAGGGCAAGTGTTCCAATGTCTTTGATATGAAAATATCTTCGATAAGAACACGTCTCAAATTGCGTCTCTTATCGAGTGCTCGGTACCATGCCTGAGAAACATGAATGCCAAGTGAGTGATAGACCGCATGATCGGGCTTGCCCACACTTGCAAAAGTAAAATAAATGCTAAAGCAAAAAGAGCTAAAAAAGAGTAGAAAACCTCAAGCATAAAAATACAAATATTCAAAAGCAAGGTTGCACACCTTGGGGGCTTATCTAGGGTCTTGAGCCTTTATCCCCTTCTTCTTCTATAACCTTTAGCCTAACCACGTTACAACCCTTAAAAGACCTTTTTGAGGTATACACACACTTGTGCGAGGTTTGGCTAGAGCTATGTTCGGCCTGATTCCTAACGGATACGTAGGCAACCTCACATCGAGGTGCGGCCGTAATAAACATGCATTCATATTCACATTCACACACTTACACCATGATCATATCAAGGGATCTCCAATGCTCATCCCTATTCACTTAGAGCTAGACTTGGGGGCTTGATCCCTACATCATTAGCTTACCTAGCCTAAGAGTCACCACCATTTGACTCTTTTCAATAATATATTTTTTCACACACTTAGCCCTTGCGGCCTAACTTTAGTGTCACTATCACACACATCACGCATACATGACCAAATATATTTCCCTTAGGAACCCTTTGTCATGAAATCTTAACATAACGATGAAGCATGCCTTGTCACATCACTCGTCACTCATAATTGTCATCACAAAGTATGAAGTGCTTAGCCTCCGTGCCTAAGTTACCCAAATACTTTCATCATGGAGTCAACAGTTGAGATATCCTAGGATGGATTAATCCTTGCACCTTGAGAGATAGTATCAAACAACATTTGACTAAGCTCATTCAACATGCATCTTCAAACTTTTGATTTTCTTTTTCACGTCTTTCTTTTCCGGGAGAAAGTCGGTACCCTCCACAAAAATGACAAAATTTTTTGCTTTTTGCATTTTCGAGTCGCACGATCACATTACAATGCACACACGGGTCACGAGTCACATGTGTCATGTTACTTCGAGTCGAGTCAACCTCGAGTCAGTCAAACATATCGAGTCAAGTTTATACCTTGAGTCGTGTCAAGCCAATGAGTCAAGCAACTTTAAGCCTTAGGTCAACCCTAAGATAATTAAAGAAATTGCCAAAGTTCTATAGTCAAAAATAAATACAGGTGTAGCAGAACAGGGAAGACCCTATCACAGCGTTCGGCGACAGAATCAATTCTTGGCGCCAGAAATATTTCAGCAACGACAGAGCTCGAAGCCTCTCAGAAATGTGATTTCGACTTCATACATCAATTTTGGGTTCCTTGGTACGCCAGTTAGCCCCTATAAGCAATTTGACATGATTAAGTAGTCAGTTTGATTACAATTGCAATAAGTGATCGACTTGATGAAAGATCGTCTCACTTAGCTTAAAGCGCCTAATCACGGAGACACCGACATACTGGTTTTAGCGAAAGCAAAGTTCAGGCGAGCTTTAGAGATCAACAAACGTTGGTCTTCGGAAATTTTTCTTCAGAACATTATCGCAACAAACATTCAAGCACCGAAGCTCTTTTGTTCAGAGACGTGTGAACATTTCCATAAAGCTCTTTTGCTCCAGAGACGCGTGGGCATATCATCAAAGCTCTTTTGTTCAGAGACGCGTGGACATTTCATTCAAGCTCTTTTGTTCAGAGACACGTGGACATTTCCTATTTCCTACAAGCTCTTTTGTTCAAAAACGCGTGGCATCCTATTATTAAACTCTTTGTTCAGACGCGCGTGAACATATAAAAAAAAAGAAGCTCATTGTTCAGAGACGAGTGAACATCGAAACAGCAAGGTGGCGTTCCCTAGATTGTGGAGAGTTGTCACAAACAATTGAAGGTAATTTCGGGCGAAGTTGTCTTCGATCATATTCCCTTAGGCATGGAAGATGATCATAATGCGGATGAGAATTATTTCAAGAGAAATAATTTTCGATAGTATTCCCTTGGACGTGGGATATTATCAATGCGGATGAGGATTGTTTCGAGAGAAATAATCTTCGATGATGTTCCCTAGGATGTGGAATATTATCATTGCGGAGGAGGATAGTTTCAGACGAAGCAATCTTCTAATTTGGAAGCAGTTACGGGCGTAGCGGTTTTCAAGCGGGATGGCATTCTATAGCTTGCAGGAGGTCATCAAAACAACAGTAAAGCGGCAGCAAATCGGTTACTTTCAGAGACGTGTGCTCGACGGTGCAAGATACGCGTTTCTTAACTCTTTTATCTGTTTAACTAATGCTAGTTTTGCAGGTATCGGCGTTACAAGATTGGTTTAGGATCGCAGAACGTTCTGAATCATTCTCCGTCCATATCGATACTTTGACTTTTGTTTTCGAAACATGCGTTTCTCCAAACTCAGTCAAAGTGGGGGCTTCTGTAGACACCCATTTGTGTCTCCCCAAAACCAAACCCAGTGATGAGTGCCTTTCACGTCGAATAATAATCGAATGAAACGAAAGTGTGGAAAGGTCTAGTGTTGCGGAAAGTTTTATTTCTTTTCTCTTCTCCCTGTTTTGGAAAACTTTATTTTAAGAAAACAGCTAATCCAGTTTGGTTGGTCCATGATATGGGTCTAATAGTGGTGTAGTTGGATGGGGCTTGCAAAGACCTTTCCAACGATATATTATAAGCCCAATTCCGATGAATATTGAGGAAGTTATGGCCAATTTACTAAACTGGGCCCGGTTTGAGCTTTATGTACGGCCCAATGATCTAGGGGAGGGCCTAATATGATTTATCGTTCCTAATGCAATTAGGAATGGTTTTGGTTTTCTAGAATATTCTAGAAGGTTCTTTTCATTCCTAATTCAATTAGGACTTTTCAGAGTTTTAATTTAGATCAAATAGCATTTTTCGAAGAAATTATATTATTTTATCTTCCAGTACGGTAAACTTATCAGATTTTCGAAAACGCGTTGGAATTAAGACTGGCGTCCAACCCCAGGCCTTGGCGCTTGGAACCAGGCTTGGTGCCAGGTGCTAGCCATTGGCGCCTGGCGCTAGCCACTGGTGCCTGGCGCCAGCTAGCCAGGGTTGGCGCCAATCCTGTTTTGTGATCTTCAGACTCTGTTTTGTTAAATTATCTTTTTTGGCTGATTTTCTCTATAAATATCGTATTAAAAACTCCGTTTTCATTCATCTACAATCATCATTCACGAATTCTCATCAACAATTAGTTTTAACCAACTCTCATCAAGATTTTCTTGATTACTCTCTCTTTTTCTAAACTAGCCTTTTCTCAAATACAAAATTCCGTATTCACAAGATCTAGAAACACCTAGCCATATTCGAAGTTGCCTTCGCCCTAGACGTGAAAGGTTTTAATTTCTGAGGGTTTGGTCCCAAATCTCTATTTAAATTATTTAATTTAATTGCTTTGATTATTATTTTTCCTTGAAGTTACTAACGTGTGTATTTTGTTATTAGAAAGAGGTACGAGGCATCAAAGTAAGTACTTTATTCATTTATTGATATTACGATGTAGATATCATGTTTATATTGTTGTTATGATATTCCTAGTATATTAATATTAAATATGATTGTTACGATGCTTCCTATGTTCTTTCTAATATTTATTCATGTAGATATCATGTTTATATTGTTACGATGCTTCCTATGTTCTTTCTAATATCAGGTTTTAATATTTATTCAAGAACAAAGCTAAGATGCGCTGCTTCTATTGTAGTAGACCCGGACACTACAAAAGAGAATGTAGCATGTATCTAGAAGATGAGGCGAAAAGAAAAGTAACCTCAATCTCAGGTATCATCTTTACACTTGAACATAAGCCATTTATAAGGTATTAGATACCGGAAAATTGGCTCACTATATGCTCCTGTTTCAGGAACAAAGTGAGCGGTGCTTTTCAAGTGGATATGAGTACACAAGTGTAAGAAGAAGATAATCTTTCAAAGAAAGCTTGTAATCTCATATTTTGTCTAGATTTAAAACTTGTTTAGTTTTATCTACCATATTTTGATCTTGTGGCGTTGGACGTCATTTTGAACTTGATCACAAGACATATCATCTTGTATATATTTATGGAATGACACGTTTGTGTCTTTGGACAAATTGTTTATAATGATACCAAAAGAGCTAAGACCATAGAGTCAAATCAGACTTACTTGTGGCATTGTCGACTTGGCCACATCAACATCAAACGCATCAAGAAACTTCTACAAGAAGGTGTTCTTGACTCTTTCGATTTAGAATCGTTTGAGAATGTCGAGGGATGTCTATTAGGCAAGATGATTAAACAGCCATTCTCCAAGTTGGGAGAAAGGGCAAGTGACTTATTGGGTCTTATACATACCGATGTATGTGGACCATTGAGCTCAACCACAAGAAATGGACATCGATATTTCATCACTTTCACAGACGACTATAGTAGATATGGCTATGTCTACCTCATGTCGCATAAATCTGAATCATTTGAAAAGTTCAAAGAATTTCAGAGTGAAGTTGAAAATCAGCTTGGCAAGAAAATCAAAGCCCTTCGATCGGATCGAGGTGGTGAATACTTGAGCCAAGAATTCGATGACCATTTGAAAGAAAAGGGTATACTTTCAGAATTGACACCTCCAGGAACTCCTCAATGGAACGGAGTATCCAAAAGGAGAAATCGGACCTTGTTAAACATGGTACGATCAACAATGGGTCTTAGTGATCTTCCTATCTCTTTCTGGGGACACGCACTTCTAACTGCGGCACTAACACTGAACCGTGCTCCATCAAAAGCTGTAGAAAAGACTCCATTTGAATTATGGACGAAGAAACCTCCTAGGTTATCTTTTCTAAAGATATGGGGATGCGAAGCATATGTCAAGAAATTGATTTCTGACAAACTTCATCCCAAATCTGACAAGGTAAAGGGTATTACTTCTACAACAAATCAGAGAACAAAATGTTTGTTGCTCGCGATGGTGTCTTTTTGGAGAAGGAGCACCTTTCCAAAATGACAAGTGGGAGGAAAATCGAACTCGACGAAGTTCGTGAGGATGAGCAACAAAATCATAATGACAGTCAAAGTGCTCAAACAGCATCTGTTGACGCAGGTCAAAATGATCAAAATGTGCAAAGTCGAACCGACAATGCAAATGCTCAATCCATTACCCTACGTAGGTCTCAGAGGCCGAGATCTCAACCTGATAGATATCTTGGTTTAGTATTAACCGAGAATCAGGACATCAGGATTATGGATGGAGATGAACCGGCAACCTACAAGCAAGCGATGGCAAGCACCGACTCTACTAAATGGCAAGAAGCCATGAGATCTGAAATGGATTCCATGTTTGAAAATCAAGTCTGGGACTTGGTTGACTTACCCGAAGGTTATACACCTATTGGATGTAAGTGGATTTTCAAGTTGAAAACCGACAAAGATGGAAATGTATTCATTTACAAAGCTGGATTGGTGGCAAAAGGTTACAGACAAGTTCATGGTATTGATTACAATGAAACCTTTTCACCAGTCGCAATGCTTAAATCCGTTCGGATCCTCCTAGAGATTGCTGCATATTACAATTATGAAATATGGCAGATGGACGTCAAAACCGCCTTCCTTAATGGTTATTTGGAAGAAACTGTGTATATGACACAGCCTGAAGGTTTTGTCGACCAAAACAATGCTATGAAAGTTTGTAAGCTTAAGAAGTCCATTTATGGATTAAAGCAAGCAAGCAGAAGTTGGAATCTGCGATTCGATGAAGCCATCAGTAAGTTTGGTTTTATCAAGAATCCAGATGAATCTTGTGTTTACAAGAAGGTCAGTGGGAGTGACATCGCCTTCCTAGTCTTATATGTCGATGACATATTGCTCATTGGAAACAGCATTCCGTTGTTAGAGTCTGTAAAGGCCTGGCCTGGAAAGTGCTTCTCAATGAAAGACTTGGGAGAGGCTCAGTACATACTAGGCATCAAGATCTATAGGGATAGATCGAAAAGGATGATTGGATTGAGTCGGAGTACTTATATTGATAAGGTACTTGCTCGATTTGGCATGGGGGAGGCCAAGAGAGGTCACCTGCCAATGTCACATGGCATAACCCTAAGCAAGAAGCAGTGTCCACAGACACTTGATGAGCGGGTAAGAATAAATCAGATTCCATATGCTTCGCTTATTGGATCGATCATGTATGCCATGATATGTACTAGGCCAGATGTATCGTATGCCTTGAGTGCTACGAGCCGTTACCAATCAGACCCAGGAGAGGCACATTGGACTGCGGCCAAAAATATCCTAAAGTACCTGAAAAGGAACAAGGATAAATTCCTGGTGTATGTTGGTGCAGAGGATTTAGTAGTGGAAGGTTATACCGACGCAAGCTTCCAAACAGACAGAGACGATTTCAAATCGCAATCTGGATATGTGTTCTGTCTAAATGGAGGGGCGTTTAGTTGGAAGAGCGCAAAGCAGAGTACAACTGCAGATTCTATAACTGAAGCCGAATGATTAGCAGCTGCTGAAGCAGCTAAGGAGGCTGTTTGGATTCGTAAGTTCGTTGGTGAACTTGATGTTGTACCCTCTATAAAAGGTCCAATAGCCCTCTATTGTGAGAACAATGGAGCTATTGCTCAGGCCAGAGAGCCTAGGGAACATCAGAAGGTCAAACATGTCAAGCGGCGATTTCACATGATTCGAGAATGGAAATCAGAGGGTGAAATCAGAATTTGCAAAGTTGGAACGGATGACAATGTAGCCGATCCACTTACTAAACCTTTGCCTCAAGTGACGCACAACAAGCACATTGAGGCAATGGGAATCAAGCATGTAGGAGACTGACTTTGATTTCCTTGTTTAGTGTTTTAGTTAATTTTGAGAAAAAATAATGTAAGACGCTAAGGAAAACCATTCAAGTTTTGGAGTAATATAAAATTTCATGGATTATTTTATTACTCCGTTATGCTATTTAATTGTGGTTTAGGATTAAATAATGAGTCCATTTGATTCTGAGAATATTCAAAATAGGGTATCAAGACCAGTCTTGGTAAGGAAACACCTATTAAGTGAACATTGAATATTATAATCGAAAATTATCCCTAATCAAGGTCATTTAAACGATGGACGATTAATGACCGATTGAGATTAGTGTGTAGTTTGATATATAGCACCGTTTCATGTGCTACATGGACATGATTGTCATAAATCATTTACAAAGGTATTGGTTTAGAACCATACTGGATCGACCTATGAGAATACTTTAAGAAATTAAAAAATTTGTCATAAGTATACTTCTCATTATGGCTATCGGAACCTATTTCCTCGACCATGAGTATTGTGAGTTCTCTTGTTTGAGTACTAGTTCGCTTTGATGTTGTCAAACGTCTGCCGTAATAGGGGATTATAACGGCAACACTCGGGCGACTAGGTCCTCTCAGTAAGAGGAGCTACATTACAAGACTGGGAATGTCCCCCTACCAAAATAGGGAAGATGTCTTTGTTGTATACAAGGCCTCTCGTAGAGCGAGATTGTAAAATGCATGGCCGTGCTCGGATGGATTTTAGAAATCATCTGTTTATTGAGAGTCGGACTCGGAATCGGGAAACACTTCTGGACGTAATAAGGATGACAAAATAAATCTTACCTTATAGTTCATGAAGAGACATTAAGCGACATAGGAGAAAGGCAGTACAAAAAATGCGCACTTGTCCGGAAGGACAAGTGGGAGATTGAAAGGAATGGTGTCCTTCGAACAAGTGTACTATTCCGTTAGTGGGTTCAGAATTATTAGAAAGCTAATATATTCAGTGAGGTTAAGTGATCGGAATGCCTGGGTGGAGGCCGCTTCCGATCAGTAATATTAATGAATAATTAATATTAGAGCTTAATCTTGACTGAACCCTTCGGGTCACACCCAATCATTCAACAAACCGAAACGACGAATTAATTCGGAAGGAATTAATGAATCGACCGAGTAATATTTATTTAAAAGTCGAAAATTCGAGCTTAGAGCGTCGAAACCGAGCGTCGGAAGTCGAGTCGAAAAATAGTGAAAGATGAGACGAGAAATAGTAATAAATCAACAAAAGACCAAAATACCCCTAGCATCGGAATGCCCAAGAAAACCGAGTGCTAAGGGCATATGGCCTAGCATGGTGGCTAGCATGTGCACCAAGCCGAGCCTAGGCTGGCTGGTGCGTGCTAGCGCACCCATGCTAGCATCGCAAGGCTAGGCGCTGCCTAGTGCGTGCTAGCGTGCTAGGCACAGCCTTGTGCGCGCAATGGCTAGCAAGCCATGCCGCAACAAGCTGCAGCAGCTAGCACGCTAGGCGCGCCAGCTCGCCACAGCTAGCAGCAGCATGGCTAGGCCATTGCTTGCTGCCTAGCAGCGCTGGCCAAGGCACAAGGCCAGCAGCAACCCGCACAAGCATGCTGGGCTTGCTGGCCAGCAGCGCCTGGCAGCCCGCATGCGAGTGCTGGGCCTGCTGGGCTTGCTGGGCGTGGCTGCCATGGACAGCAGCACATGGTAGCCCACCTTGGCTACCATGGTGCCCAAGGGTGGGTGCCATGTGGCTTGTGGTCCTTGAGTGTGTGTGGTGTGAGGTGGCCGGTTATGGGAGAGGAGGTGGGGAGCAAGTTTGGTCCCCCCCTTCTCCAAGTGGTCCTCACCTAACCACTCACATGAGCTTGCCACTTGTTGATTTATTACTAGCTTGATTATTAATTTTATTTTAGCTTTAAAATAAAATGGAAAAATCATACTATCCCACATTGATGGGAGAGTAAATGATACTCCCATCATTTCCTATAAATCCCCAAGTATGGGCATTGGGAATGATGCTTGAGTAAGAGTTGAAAAAGGCATCACAATTAGTGAAAAACTTTGAACTCAATATAATTACTCGGGTTTTATTGGTCGGGTCTTGCTAACCCCAAGACATTGGACCTAGTCGGTTTTGTTGGTGCGGGTGGACTTCGTTGGAGGTCTCCGTGTGAGCGGGTTTTGAAGCTTTCAAGTAAGAGCTCATTTTGGAGCGAAGCACGCGTTAAAGGTAATTAGCTTATCTTAATCTTGTGATTAATTTAATTATGTTTATGGTTTTATTTATTGCGAGTGCGGTCTTGTTTTTGGGTTTGTTTCCGCGGTGAGTCGGACTCACCAAACCCCAACAGTTGATTCTTAAGATCATTGACTTCTTCTTGAGTTGCCATTATAACTTTTGCTTTCCTCTTGCGAGCTATAGGTTTTTCGAAAAGTTGGACTTGTACGAAGAGGTTATCTTTGATTAATCGTCCTTCTTTTCTTGACCACGCGCTGTAAATTAAACCATTTTGCGTTTTAATTACTTGACTCGAATCAACTTGACTTTATGGTTTATTTTAAGGGAAAAAGAGGAAAAAGAAAAAAGGGTGCATATTTTTGGCAAAAATAACGTACATATTTTTAGGGAACTAAGTATTATTATTTTTATGTTGGAGGATTAATATTCGACTTACCCCCCTAAAAAAATGACGGAAAAATGCGCACACAAGACTCTCTTAATCATGGTCAAAGTATGTGTATTAGTGTGTGCATTGAGTGTAAGTGACATGCTTGGACTCTTGTGTAAGACCATGGGACTTAGTGCCTAAACTCGATCATTGATTCAATTAAACATTATTGACAGCAAAATTAACCGAATTAAACAAAAAACTGATTAATTAGACCCTAGGTGATGACTCGACAAATAATCCGAACTGTCGGCCAAGCGACAGGACTGGCGTCACACTGTGGAGGTTGGCGCCAGACAACATAGCTGTCATCAGGCGCTACACACCATAGTGTGACGCTACAGCTCAGAACTTGGCGCCACTAGTGGAGCTTCGGTCTGGGACTGTTTTCGGTATTGTTAGTCAACTGGGGTATACCTAAAGTCGTACTAGGTCAATTCCAATTGAAAAATTAGACCTTATTGACTCAAATTAAATAATTAATTAATTAATTAGGCAAAGTTCTTTAAGTCATTAATTTATTTAATCTCAACACAAGTCAACAACCGGTTAAGAGAAACGTAGAATATATATGCACAACAAATAATGCGCAATAAGTCAAGCAGGCACGATCTGATGCAATGCGTTCGCAACCTAACCATGGCTCTAGTTCTCTAAGGTTCGGAATATGGTTTAGTCAAAGAGGGTCCATGGTTAATTGTCCGGATGCACCGCGCGGAAGCCTAACCGTGAAGGGTTGGCGCGAGTGGATGGGACACCGCGAGTTTTAGAAAAAACTCGCTTCCATGGTTTGGTGAATTCAACATCTCGGATGTACCCTTTGTTGCACGGAGCGTTCAATCGGGTAGATGGAGCATGAATCCCTAGAGGGTTATGTCCATATGTAGAACACATATGGGTTTTAGAAAAGTGAGAAAAAATTCAATCAGGAAGTAGGATCGAGCAAACAATACGAAAAACCGGTCGAAATTAGAACGCATATTTATGGCTCGGTATTGGGGGAAATTGGCGCCAGCAATCAGAGACTGGCGCCAACTTTTAACTGTAGTGCCTGGCGCCAATACTGGCGTCTGGCGCTACGGTTAAAAGTGTGGCGCCAAGCTCTGGCCCCTGACGCTACTTCCCACATGCCTCAGCAGCTTTCTGTGCTCGATAAAATCCTCCAGTTTCGCGCGGTGTTATTTCAATCCTAGTTGTGAAAGACATTCCTCAAATTTCCTACGTGTAAAATCCTATGTTTTTGACTAATTACGGATGGTCTTTCCAATGAGATCCTTTTTATGCATATGACAATAATGTTGATCAAAATTACGCATATGAAATACTTAGAACTTTTCGAGCCTCATCCACTCATTCTAAATCATTGCCGAAACAAATTCAGGAATTAAAATAGAAATCCTCCCCAGTGGAGTCGCCAAAAACTGTAGGGAATAATTTCAAGGCTTTAAAATCCCACTAGCTTTAACCTCATTGTGATCATACACTAAAGTACGGTGGCGTCCAAAAGGGAAGAAGATAGAACAAAAGAGTCGCCAACAAGTTTTTAAGGAACTTGTAAACCGTTCACGAGGTGAAGGTTACACCCCTTAACGATCCAAGAGAACGTCAACTCCGTAAGGTCTAAAACCAAATAAGGGTTCGGGGATGAAGGTACTAATCCAACCTAAAAGAGATTGAACCTGCCCTAATAATAGGCCTGTACTTTATTCAGATCGTATTCATGTGCGCTTTCTGATTAACATGCAATCAATAGGATTAACCCTAAACCTGTTTAATCTATGTTAGTTGAATATAATACACAAATAAATTATTATTGGCGATCACTTGAATTATAATCAAATTAACCCTAACAAGATTATTAATTATCTTAGTAAGCGTGATTGCAAGTACCAATTCCCTTTAAACATGCAATAAAAGGTGATCAAGCAATAAATAATAAATAATGTATCAAGCAACATAATCAATAATAATAATAATAATTATTATAATAATCATAAATAAAATAATCATCATCAAAATAATAATAATAATATTCATAATCATCGTAAATTATAACAATTATAATCATAATCATGTTCATGTTAATATTAAAGCATAATAAACATAGCAAGATCCTAGGCATGATACTAACAAGATTAATAACAAACCCTAGCATGTCACTAAGCAATAAAAATCAAATCTTTAACCCTAACATGATACTAACAATCATAAATATTAGGAAGAACATAGGAAGCATCATAGGAATCATATTTAATATTAAAAATACCCTAGACATGATACTAGGAATATCATAATAACAATGTAAGCATGATATCTACATCATAATATCAATTAATCAATTAAAGTACTTACTTTGATGCCTCGTACCTCTTTCTAATAACAAAATACACACGTTAGTAACTTCAAGGAAAAAAATAAACAAACAATTCAATTAAATAATTGAAATAGAGATTTGGGACCAAATCCTCAGAAATTAAACCTTTCACGTCTAGGGCGAAGGAAACTTCGAATATGGCTAGGTGTTTCTAGATCTTGTGAATGCGGAATTTTGTATGTGAAAACAAAGTTTAGAGAAGAAAGATGAATGAGAGAGATGAATGATTAAGAGAAAATTAAAAGAATTGGTGTAAATCGGTGAATGATAGATGTAGATGATGAATGAAAACGGAGTTTTTAATACGATATTTATAGAGAAAATCAGCCAAAAAAGATAAATTAACAAAACAGAGTCTGACGCTCAGGAAACAGAGCTGGCGCCAACCCTGGCTAGCTGGCGCCAGACACCAGCCTTAACGCCAGGCGCCAATGGCTAGCGCCAGGCGCCAGGCCTGGTTCCAGGCGCCAAGGCCTGGGGTTGGACGCCAAGCTTGATTTTAACGCGTTTTCAAAAATCCGATAAGTTTACCGTACTGGAGGATAAAATAATATAAGTTCTTCGAAAATGCTATTTGATTTTGATTAAAACTCTGAAAAGTCAACAAAGTCAACTTATCAATGCTAATTGAATTAGGAATGAAAAGAACGTTCTAGAAGAATCTAGAAGACTAAAACCATTCCTAATTGCATTAGAAATGATAAATCATATTAGGCCCTCCCCTAGATTATTGGGCCGCATATAAAGCTCAAACCGGGCCCAATTTAGTAAATTGGCCATAACTTCCTCTATATTCATCGGAATTGGGCTTATAATATATCGTTGGAAAGGTCTTTGGAAGCCCCATCCAACTACACTACTATTGGACCCATATCATGGACCAACCAAACTGGATTGTCTGTTTTCTTAAAATAAAGTTTTCAAAAACAGAGAGAAGAGAAAAGAAATAAAACTTTCCGCAACACTAGACTTTCCACACTTTCGTTTCATTCGACTATGATTCGACATGAAAGGTACTCATCACTGGGTTTGGTTTTGGGGAGACACAAATGGGTGTCTACATGCCTGTAATTCGTTATCGGATAAAAGGCATACCGATATTACATATCCAACCTTTACCAGGTCGAGCAAAGGCAGTGGATCAGACTGATCTTTCAACTCGCCTTGAGGTCCATTGTATTTTCATTTCTATTCTCTTACCCTCACTTGAACGACCGAGTCAGCTAGCTAGGCTGTGATCAGATCGTATCGAAAGTAGGTAGAGTGAGTGTATTTCATGGGTACTAAAACAAATTACAATGCTAGTAAATACCATTAACGTACGCATAACTACATGTCATCTAGATTTATACTACGTAAAATAGAACACCTTAAACTTTTCATGAAATATTTCTTTAGCACACTAGCATTCCAAACGTTCTTCAAGGGCACCCCTTCTAGGGTTATTAGCCGATAAGACCCTTGCCGTAGAGTTTCGTATATTTGATAAGGCCCCTCCCAAGTGGCAGTAAATTTACCTTCTGCGTTCCCTTTGCCGGTTGCAGCCGTTCTACGCAAAACTAAGTCTCCATCTTCCATGGGACGATAATTGACGCGCTGATTATAAGCATGGCTCATCCGGTTTTTGTATGCAACAGATTTTATAGCAGCCGTCAACCTTATCTCCGGTAAAAAATCTAATTGCTGCATAAGCAGCAAATCATTTTGGCTTTCACAAAAATGTTGTATTCGGAACGTCGGAAGGCCTACCTCAGCCAGGACCACTGCTTCCGTGCCGAAAGCAAGGTTGACAGGTGATTCACCTGTAGCTTCTCTTGTTGTCGTACGATTTCCCCATAAAATTTCAGGTATCAAATCTTCCCATAGGCCTTTGGCGTCCTCCGCCTTTTTCTTGACTGCCCCCAGTATCTGTTTGTTGGCAGCTTCAGCTTGCACATTAGATTGCAGGTGACACACCGCTGCATATGCAAACTTTACCTTATATATGCCGAGAAATTTTTTTACCGGGCCACAATAAAATTGGGAACCATGGTAAAACACCATTGCTGCCGGCAACCCAAACCGGGTGAAGATGCTTTTCCAGATGAAGTAGTCTATCCCTACTTTCAAAAACCTACGACCACCCGTTGCTGACGTGAATGGTCCGACAATATCCATTCCCCACTGAGCAAACGGAATCGGATTGAGAATGGGCGTTAAATCATTCGGGGGTTGATTAAGCACCGGCCCATATCTCTGGCATTTATCGCATTTTTTGACGTAGTCCATGGTGTCTGCATTCATTGTCGGCCAATATTAGCCCTGCTTCATTGTTTCCAAGGACATTGACCGACCCCCCGCATGATTGTCACAATCGCCTTCGTGTATTTCTTCTATCAGCCTTGCCAATTCATACGCTATTATACACCTTCGTAATGGTAACGAAAACCCCCGCTTATATAATGTGCCCTGAAACATAATAAACCAAACGCTGTCTTTCTTGATTTTTCTCGCCCCAACCTTGTCACTGGGCAGGACGTTGTGTATTTTGTAAGCCAAGATATCGTCATACCATTCTCGGCCTTCACTTGTACAATTTACTTCCTTAGAGGCTTGCTCTTCAACACTTTTTCTTTCCAAAATTTCTACCATTACCGTCCTCTCTAAATCATTAAAGCTCGAACTTGCAAGTTTAGCCAGTGCGTCTGCCTGCGTGTTTATTGCTCGAGGAACCAATTTTATTTCGAAATACTCCAGATTGGTTGTTATACTCTTGAGTTTTGCCAAATATGCCGTCATGGTCGGCTCCTAAGTTTCGTAAGGGCCATTGAACTGATTTGCCACCAGTTGCGAATCAGTTGTCATCTCAATACGCTTTGCTTCTGCAGACATGCATAGCTGTATTCCTGCCAAGGCTGTTTCATACTCGGCCTCATTGTTTGAGGCCTTAAAATTGAACTTGACAGCATACTCGAACACATCTCTTTAGGGAGAGATCATAATTACTCCAGCCCTTGAACCGGTCGAAGCTGATGAGCCATCAACTGATACCTTCCATGTGCCGGTATCCTCCTCTACTTCGTAATAAGATGTTTCCACAATGAAGTCAGACAACGCTTGGGCTTTGATTGATACCCTTGGTTTATATGTAATAACGTATTCCGACAACTCCACCGCCCATTTTAGTAGGCGACCTGACGTTTCCATCTTCTGTAAAGACTTCTCTAACGGCTGGTTTGTCAGAATGTCGATTGCATGTGCATCAAAATAAGGCCGTAACTTTCTCGCAGCTACAACTACTGCGTATGCGATCTTCTCCACTAACAGATATCGTCTTTCGGCAGAATTCAAGACGTGGCTTACAAAATAAATAGTCAGTTGAGTTTTTTGCCGTTCCACTAGGAGCACCGCTCCTACTGTCATTGCTGACGCGGAAATATACAATTGTAGTGTTTCTCCTTGTTCCGGCCTTGCTACAGTGGGTAAAGACCTCAAGTGATTCTTAACGGCCTCGAATGCCTTTGATTGCTCTTTCCCCCATACAAATGTTTTGTTATGGCGCAAAACCACAAAGAACGGTAAGGCTTTATCAACTGACTTGCTGATAAATCTTGTCAATGCCGTCATTCGACCAGTAAGCTTTTGTACATCTTTTATAGACTTTGGTTCCGGTAAACTAAGGATTGCCTCAACTTTATCGGGGTTAGCATTTATCCCTCTTTCGCTTACCAGAACCCGAGGAAATTTCCTGATCGAACTTCAAAAATGCACTTTTCCAGATTCAGCTTCATCAGGTAATACCGAAGAGTTTCGAAAGTTTCTCTCTAATCGGCAACGTGATCCGCGGCCAAACGTCTTTTCACAATCGAGTCATCCACGTACACTTCTACATTCCTTCCCTTCTGATTAGCGAAGACTTTGTCTACCAACTTCTGATATGTGGCCCCTGTGTTTCTCAACCCAAACGGCATAGCCTTGTAACAGAATACCCCGGCATCGGTGATAAATGTCGCTTTGGTTCGATCCGGTTCATACAAACTGACCTGATGATATCTAAAGAAAGCATCCATAAAACTCAACAGGGCGTGACCGGAAGTTGAATCTACAAGTCTGTCTATTCTCGGTATGGGATAGCAATCCTTCGGGCAATCTTTATTCAAATCCGTGAAGTCCACACACATTCTCCACTTCCCTGACGGTTTCCTGATAATAACCACATTTGCTAACCATTCAGGATAAGTGCAGGGCTCGATAAACCCCGCCGCTAGCAACTTGTTGACTTCTAACCGAATGGCCTCCATCTTTTCTGTTGAAAAGTTTCTTTTCTTTTGCCGGACTGGTCTTGCTCTCCTGTCAACATTTAACTTATGTACCATGAGATCAGGATGTATGCTAGGAATTTCATCTGCCGAGAAAGAAAACACGTCAGCGCTTTCCCGTAACAACTCCACCAAATGGCAACGTGTGTTGACATCCATATCGGATCCAACGCGCACTACCCTTCCAGGGACCCCAGGCTGCAACTCGATCTCTACGATCTTGCCTCCTGGGGAGGGACGCGACGCAGTTACCGGCCGAGTATCGAAATTTTCCATGGCCAAATCATGTGTAGAGGGAACTCGTTCCCGCTTAAATGGTGTCTGTTCGCAAGTATGTTGTCGGCTTGACAGTTTTAGTGCTGAAACGTAACACTCTCTTGCCATAGTTGGACTCCCCCGTACGCGCTCTGTCGTTCCACCATTGGACACATATACCATCGTTAAATGGTATGTCGAGACTACAGCTTGCATGTCATGAATTAAAGGTCTACCGACAATAGCGTTGTAGGTGGATGGCACATCAATCACCAAAAACTCCACCATAACATCTCTTACTGCCGGACCTTCTCCCATTCTAACTTGAAGGGCTATACTACCCTCAGGTCTTACCGTTGACCCATTGAAACCTATCACGGGATAAGACACTGGCGTTAAGTATTTTCGGCCAATTCTCATGGAATCAAAAGCTCTAGCAAATAGGATATTGGCGGAGCTTCCGCCATCAACGAGTGCCCGCTTAATATCTGCTCCATTAACCGTCAATACCAGTACCAACAGATCATCATGAGGGAAAACTATTCCATTAGCATCTGCTTCCGAAAAGGATATCGAAAGCATGGGGGAAGGTCGAGGTCGCTCCTCTACGCTCAGTGCGTTCACTATGTGCCGGTATTCCGACAAACTTTATTTCGCTCCGCTCACAGAACCCCCGTATACCGGTCCGCCGGTAATGACATCGATTGTAATTTTGCGCCCTATCGAAATGTTTCCTTGTCTATATGTTTCCGCATGATTCTATCTATAGGTATCATCTTGCATTGAGGAATCTCCCTGCTTTCGGTACTCGGTTTGCCTTGGTTGTGTACTTTGCTGTCGGGTGTGACCCGCCTGAGTTCAATACTGAGACAATCGCCCTTTTCTTATAAGATCTTCAATGTTCTCCTTCAATTGAACACACTCTTCCGTGTAATGACCAACGTCTCTATGAAACATGCAGTACATCTAACATTTCGGCCCTTTGTTATCATTGGTGCCGACCGACTCCAGTCTTCTTTATTCTGATTGACCGAGTAAATTGCCGCTCTCGGGGTATTTAACTGCGTATAATTGCTGTAACGTCCCAAGCCCCTTGCCGGCCTTCCAGATCTCTGCTGGTTTTGCGGCTGCAACCTGCTTACCCCGCCCATCAGGGTGCTTGGGCTATTATCGTTCTGCCTCCTGGAGGGCTCTGCCGATGATATTTGACGGCTTATTTTCAGCAACACCTCACTCTTTATGTACTCGTGAGCTTTGGCAAACGCTATCCCTAAATTTCGGAAGGACTTTCGCGACATGTATTTTTTGAAATCGTTGTCGCCCAAACCATTCATCAAGGCCATCACGACAATTTCTTGCTGTAACTTGGGTATGGTATTAGCCTCGTTATTGAAGCGCCTAATGAAGTCCCTAAGCGACTCCTCCTTCCGTTGCTGAACGACCATGAGTTCGCCAGATGTCTTTTGTCTTGCGCTGTTACTTATATATTGGCCCGTGAACAACTGCACCAAGGTCTCGAAGCAGTCAATAGTCCCTAGTTCCAAATTAGAGAACCAATCCGAGGCTTCTCCAGTCAGGGTTGTAGGAAAAACCTTACACCACACAGCATCGGTGTCGGTATACAGCAACATGTGGCTCTCAAAAGCTGCCACGTACCGCTTGGGGTCCCCTTTACCGTCATATGTACAGGATGGCATTTTTATTTTCTCCATCTGTTGATCAAGTACCTCTGGCGTGAATGGGGATATCCTTGGCCTGATGATCGCTCTGGCGGTCCGCCTTTCCAACCCGCTGCAAACCTCATGCGGGTAAGCACCTGAATCCCCTACCCAGGTGCCACGTGTGATTTGACGCTCAGCTGGTGTGGTCTCTCGGTCTTAGGCCCTGAAAGGGGGTTGCTGCCCCGCCTGATTGAACTGACTCTCAAGATTCACAATTAGCGGCTTTGCCGGTACATCACCCAGTACCTCACTCGCCGTCAGCTCGGCTTCCTTCCTTTTCTTGGACATTGCCCACATAACCCTAGCCGTTATCTCCAATTCCTCCGGGGTAAACCATTCCAAAGGATCTGGGGTTACCGCTCTATTACGGTCAGGCGTTATCGGTATGTTTGTTGTGTTGCCATGAAGGAGATGTGTTTCATTTTCGACCACGATCTCTGGTATGCTGTTTACGGTTTTACTCGCATTAGCATTAAGGATATTGCTATCATATTGTCGGTTTTCAATTTTAGGTACCGGTACTGTAGCTTCTTTACCTCCTTCCATGACTGCTAAAGGTTCTTTTGGACGATAGAAGTTAATACTATCCCCTCCTTCTAGCGCCAATTGTTCCGGGCGAATTCTGCTTTCGTTAGTGTCTGAGGGCTGGTAATGGTTTACCGTCCAATTACGCACCTACACAACCAATATAGATTAGCTAGCCCAGGGGTTATCCGAGAATAACCACTCCGATGCTAAAGTCAGTACCTTTGTGAGAAGAAAGAGAAAGAAGAGAGAGAAAGTGTTTTAGAGAGAGAGAGATTCTACCTTTTAAATGGGGATTTGCTTGGGTATTTATAGAAACACAACCAAGCAGGTGCCACCTATGCAGATAGGTGGCACACCGACCCTATAGGCAGCAGGTGCCTACGTGGCCTAAAGCAACTCTCCACGTGCCGGAGGGACATGCTATATGATGAGAAGCAGCTCTCCATGTGGCATAAAATAACGCCGATAAGAGCCATGGTTTATATGCTAATTAACGAGGGTTTAACTGCACCGCACTCTTTTACCGGCTAATAAAGGATGCTACCGGTATATCCCATACAATAATTTTTTGCGGGATTTTCGAGATACAAAAATGACAATTTACCTTCTTTGTTCTTGTCTTGCGCCTAATCTGATATTCAAAGGAAAGGAAAAATTCTTTTCCCTTCTCATTTTTAATTTCTTGCTGCTATTGAGCGTGGGTTTTGATGCTCATAAGAAAAAGAACTGTTCTTTTCCTTTTTCATTTTTGATGCTAATGTTGGCTGCTCTTTTAATTCGTGGGATTAGATGGGTAAATCACAGGTGGACTTTATTATTGCTTTGTTTTCAACTCATTATACTCCCTGCAATTAACAAAGTACATGTAACTAGTAGAACTTCAATAAAATAGATTATATTTATGATAAAACGTGTAATCACACAATACACTAATTACTAATGTTACAATAAAATCAGAAGAATTAATACGGAGTAATGTAATTATGCGACTTAACAATTATAAATTAGGGATTATAAATATAAATATATAATATTTGACACTTATAAGGGCTACTTCTTCTCAGGTTCTTGGAGGTGGCACCAGGGCTTGTCACTCAGCTCCGCTTCGACTCTACAAGCAAAATTACAAGCATGACTCTGGGCACTCCAAATGTGCATCCGGAAAGGTTACAATCGGATTCTCATGTACACCGAATGTTCTACTTTGATATCCTTGTTATCTAGTTCAGGGTCTGTTCCTATTTCTGCGGGTTGTTTGTTTCGTGATATCCAATGTCTTTCTATGAGCAGAATTAGGAAGGTCCCTCGTCCTTTACCCTGGCTCATTGATTGGTCACGACAGCGAGACACTGTCAGCTTTTATATTTTTCTTTTAGAATTATGTTTATTTTGTAAAAAAAAAAAAAAAAAAAAAAAAACCAATAGTGTCCTGATAAAAAAATTTCCCAATAGAGCTCTTATCTTGGGAGGGTTTTGTCAAGGGTTAATAGGATTTTCCTTAGATGAAGATGTGACCTTGGTTTTTGGAGTGGTTTTCGATGGAGAATAAATCTTAATTGGCTACAACAATTAATCAGAGCACAATTGACTCAGAGATAGAGGGAGATGAGGTTGAATGAAGTGTAGTAGGGGAGGAGGACAAGAAAGACAATGTTGAATTGGGAATTGTTGGTAGGGTTTGGACCAAGGATAAACAAATGGAAAGATTAACCTCTCCATAGAAGCCCCTACAAAATTCAACAATAAAAGCTACACTAGTAGAAAAATACAAAAAGACATCCCCATAAAGGCACCGGTTCAGGCCAAACCGGTGTCATAAACTGGCCTAAAATTGGGCGCAATTTCTACTAATAGAAAAGGCACCAGTTCAGCTTAAACCGGTGCCAAAAATCAAAAGGGCACCGGTTTGAACCGGTGTATTAAAAAAAAAAATCGCGCCCTAACTTTCTTTCTTCTTCCTCCTTGTCTCTTTCATTTTCATTCATTATACTGTTGCATTCGAGAGCATAAACGAACCCTCACTACACTCTCTCCATTTTCCCACCACCGACGCCGGCCACCAGCCCCGCCACCACCTTCTCTTTCTCCCCTGCCCCGCCAACACAAGCCGGCCACCAGCCCCGCCACCACCTTCTCTTTCTCCCCTGCCCTTCATTCACTATGAAGGTGTTGAAGCCTCGCTGCGCCACCACCTGAAGCTCACCGCGCCACTGTCGCGCCACCGTGCTTCTGCTGCACATAAGTTCGCCGCGCCACCTGCTGCTGCTGCCCTCCTCTACCACCGAGCTGTTGTTGTCCTCCATTGTCCCTCAAGGTTTTTCCTTTTTTTTTTTATTTCACAATTAATTTCCAATTATGTACTTATATTAATGTGTTTTGCATGTTGAATCATTGTTTGCAAATTAAAATTTTGGTTTTAATATAATTATGCTCCAATTTTTCTCAATTTTAGGTTGTTTTATTTGGAATTTGTGAAAATATTAGTGATATTTATCAATTAGTTGGATTTTTTTTTTTATGTTTTAATGATTAATTTAATTTGTTTTGGTGGATAATTTTGAATTAATTATAGAATATATATTAACCTTGGTACTTAAATAGTTGAAATTTGGTATTTTACTTTTAATGCTAAATTTGAAGTTGTTTTGATGGGTTATTTTGAATAAGTTAGAGATTAAAACCTTGTTATTAAATTAGTTGAACTTTGGAAAGTTTAAATGGTTAATATTAAGTTGTTTTGATGAGTATATTTGAATAAATTAGAGATTAGTAACCTTGTTACTCAAGTAGATGAATTTTGGAAAGTTTTAATGGTTACTTTTAAGTTATTTTGATGGGTAATTTTGACAAAAATTAGAGATTAGTAACCTTGTTAGTTTAGCAATTTTGAATAAATTAGATGAATTAAAGTAGTGAATACATAGTTTAGCAATTGTTAGTTCGATGAATGATGTGTTTTAGCTTATAAATAAATTAGTGAATTGACATGTTATGAGAAAGAAATATTACATACATAATATTTAACCTAATTTTTGTTTATTGTTTTTTTTAATAAATTTGTGAATTGAAGCACGAGTTTAGCTTGAGGATTACATATTGAGCTCAAGTGGGTAGTTGCTATATTGATATGACTTATAAACTTTACTTAGCTATATTTCTTTCTATTTATCCATTTAATAAAATTTTATTCATGAAATTGCAACTTGTGTATTGTTTGATTGCGAATAATTACAACAATATATAGAATACTTGCATCATCATATGCCTAGATACCCGTTCAAGGCTTTCTCATTAGGAGAAAGTCTTGAATAGTCCCCGGTTGTGACTGTTCTTGAATGTGTACTCTCACTTAGGCGGTGAATGTATGTTTTGTTTTCGATTTAAAGGAACATCTTGGCTTACCATTTCCTCACTATGTTCTCTGGGACTCTGGGTACATATGTGGGTAATTAATTATCTACATCGTGTACTTGGAGAAGTAGGGGGAAATGCATCCGGATTTTCCTTAAAATTGGAAAGTTGACATACATTCACTAGTGAGAGTTGACATTCAAGGATGGGTTAGGTTGGAGTGATAAGGACCCTTTGGAAACATCTATTTTTTCACTATATGAATGGTATATTCACATTTTGCACTTGAATTTGATTTACGTAAAATATGTACTTGAAGTACACATTATTCATTATATGTTGCTATATAAGTTTAGAGACAATTTACTAAATGAAGAAGGATCGTGGTTGGATGTATGGTAGACGCGATACATTGGAATTTCGGGATGGGGTTTAAGAGTTTTGCGAGATGGCTTTAGGTTTTCAACGCAAATTGGGTGGCAAAGGCCTTTATTGTCCTTGTGTTGATTGTAATAATGTGAATGTGGTCGATAGTGTTGAAATCATTAGAGATAATGTATTATGTCGTGGGTTTAGGCATTTATACCACGTGTGAATTTGGCACGGAGAAAGTGGAGAGTACACTGGGGATCTTGATCGAAATGATGTGCATGTTAGAAGCAATGAGATTCATGTGGACAAGGAATACGAGAATGATGACTATATTGTTGATAATGGTGAGGATGGAGCCGATGATGATCAGGCGGATGAGGTCGGGGATGAACAAGTGGATGAGATGTTGCATGGTGTTGAAAGTGGAGTGTTTGAGTTATTATCGGAGGCTTCCAAAAAGCCTTTGTATCCCGGGTGCAAAAAATACTCCAAACTATCGGCCTTGCTAACACTTTTCAACATTAAGTCGAAGCATGGGTGGACGGACATTAGTTTTACTTCTTTGTTGACCGCATTAAGTGATATGTTGCCTGATGGGAATGAAATTCCTAAGTCTTACTATTACGCAAAGAAGCTCATGTGTCCCTTTAGTTTGGAGTATAAGAAGATACATGCATGTCCTAATGACTGTATTCTGTATCAAAATGAGTATGAACAATTGCATGAGTATCCACGATGCAAGCGGTCGCGCTACAAGCGCATGAGTTGCAATCTTGGCACGGAGGGACCTCCTGCTAAGGTGTTGTGGTATCTTCCCATTATTTCAAGGTTTAAGCGTCTGTTCTCAATACCAAAAGACGCTAAAAACTTGAGGTGGCATGCAGAGGGAAGAAAGAAAAACAGAATGCTGAAGCATCCATCTGACTCTCCACAGTGGAAGAACATTGATTTGAAGTTTGAGGAATTTGGTGATGAAGTCAGAAATTTAAGGCTTGGGTTGTGCACGAACTGAATGAATCCATTTGGCACTCTTAGTACCTAACACAGCACATGGCCGGTACTTTTAGTGATTTATATATAATTTGCCTCCTTGGCTGTGCATGAAACGTAAGTATGTAATGCTTTCATTGCTAATAACTGGTCCTAAGCAACCTGGAAACGACATAGATGTTTACCTTGCGCCGCTTATTGACGACTTGAGAAAGATATGGGACGAATGGGTTTCCATTTTAGATGCTCATCAGAACGAGATGTATTGCGTGCAGCCCTTATGTGGACCATGAATGACTTCCCTGCATATGGCAACTTGTGTGGGTACAAGGTCAAAGGGAAAAAAGCATGCCCTATATGTATTGATGACACATCAAGCGTATACCTTAATCATTCTCACAAAGATGTCTACCTACGGACTCGAAGGTTCCTTAGGCGTGATCACCCGTACCGTAGGCAGAAAAAGGCTTTCGATGGAATCGTGGAAGAGGATACTGCACCTAGACCATTGACTGGTGCTGAGATTTGTGCTCGGGTGAAAGGGATACGAACGGTGTTTGGAAAATCAGAAAAAACTGTGGTCTCAGCTGCTCTGTTTAAGAAAGAATTAATCTTTTGGAAGCTTCCATACTGGAGAGAACATGACATTAGGCATTGTCTTGATGTAATGCATATAGAGAAGAATGTGTGTGATGCTCTTTTAGGAACGCTTATGAATATCCAAGGCAAAACAAAGGACGGAAAGGGTGCACGGTTAGATTTAAAATATATGGGGATTCGTCCAGAATTGTGGCCTCAAGAAAAGGTTAGAAAGGGGAAGGAACCGAGAAAAGAAGATGAAAATGTTTCGAAAAAAGGGAAGGAGAAGAGCAAGGGAAAGGGAAAGGCCAAAGATGCGTCAAAGAAGAAAGTTGAGGGTAAAGGGAAGGATGAAAAGAATTATTTACCCCCGACTTGCTATACATTGTCAAGGGTAGAGAAACGTATGTTTTGTGCATGTCTGTACGACATTAAGGTTCCATCAGGGTACTGATCTAACATGAAAAGATTTGTAACGTTAAATGGATAATTGAAGCTGACAAGTATGAAGTCCCATGATTGTCACATTATGATGCAAGTATTCCTACCGATAGCAATCCGTGGTATCCTACCGAAACACATGAGGGAAGCGATTACAAGTCTTTGTTCGTTTTTCAATACAATTTGTAGAAAAGTTCTTGATCCTTGTACACTAGATGTTTTGCAAGCAGATGTGGTTGTGACTTTGTGCAAATTTGAGATGTATTTCCCACCCTCATTTTTTGACATAATGGTTCATCTGATTCTTCATTTGGTGTGTGAGATTAAGTTGTGCGGTCCAGTGTTCATGAGGTGGTGCTACCCTTTTAAAAGACACATGGGTACATTACAAGATAAAGTACGGAACCGGGCTCACCCTGAAGGAAGTATGATGCAAGGGACCGTGGGTGAGGAGATAGGTAACTTTGTGGCGGACTACATAGCCCTTACTCAACCTATTGGTCTTCCTACTTCTCGACATGAAGGTAGACTTGATGGTCATGGCACAATTGGGTCAAAACGAATGTAACCAGACCGAGATCAGTTCTTACAAGCACACATTTATGTGTTGCACCATGTTTCAGATGTGCACCCATATTTAGACGAGCACGTGGCTAGTTTGCGTGACGAATTTCCATCGAAAGGTGAAAGGGCACTTATGCAGTTGCATAATAAGAGGTTTGTTAATTGGTTTCGTGATCGAGTAATGAGTGGATTGGATAATACTAATATGACCGTTACAGTACGGTGGCTTGCGTACGATCCTAGGGATGATGTCCGTTCATTTGAGGGATATGACATCAATGGGTACACTTTTTGGATCGAGGGTCTATTTTGAAATCTTCCTCCATCCAAAATAGTGGTGTAACGCTTGTGGCATCGTCAAGGGAGTTTGCAAGTTCTAAGGATAAATCACCTGTCGATGCAGAGTTGTTATACTATGGTCGAATTCAAGAAATATGGGAGCTTGATTATTGTGACTTCACGGTTGCTCTTTTCAAGTGTAAGTGGGTTGATAATATCAGGCGTAACGTCAAATATGAGGACTTTACTCTTGTAGATCTTGGCCACTTGAATGATAGTGCGGAACCATTTATCCTTGCATCTCAAGCTAAGTAAGTGTTCTACGTAACTGACCCAATGTATTCAAAATGGTCTATAGTGCTAGTTAGCAAAAGAAAAATCCTAGGCATTGGAGATGTTGAGGATGAGGAAGAATATGATACGTTTGATGATTCAGCACCTTTCACAGTTCCTAGACCTGTTGTACTAAATGACATAGACAACGAAGCAGGTTATATGCGATCAGACCACAACGAAGGAATTTCAGATTGAGGTAGTTTGATTAAAAGTTAGTAATGGTTTCATTGCAAATATAGTTTAGTTATCATGTATATAGGAGCATAAGTAGGCGAAAATGACCATAAACTAACATGTTTGTAGTTTGAAATTGCCTAAGTGTACTCATTATCATGCATATACAAGGTTATAGGACCATAAGTAGGTGAAAATGGCTTAAATAGCTTCTATTTAACCCAATTCCCTTGTTTTGTGTATGAACTAACATTTATTCATTCTAACAACCTATATTCATTATATTTAACATGTTTGTAGTTTGAAATTGCCTAAGTGTACTCATTATCATGCATATACAAGGTTATAGGACCATAAGTAGGTGAAAATGGCTTAAATAGCTTCTACTTAAACCAACTCCTTTATTTTGTGTATGAACTATCATGCATATACTTTACTATACACTAATATTGTTTTATGATTGCTTTGACAGGTGCTTATATCTCATGGCAGACGATCATGACCCTCATTGTTTAGAGGACATTGACGATGATGAGTATGAGGACGAGTACGAGGATGAGGACGAGGACGATGATGAGCCTTATGATGTGAATAAGGAGGATGACTTGGGTGAGCCAGAGGATCAGGCTCAAGATGAGTTCGAGCGTAGGCTTGAAGAATTTGACATTTCAGCTGAACGTGCACCGTCTATTGAAAATACATCACGTGAGATTGTTGGTGAGAACCCGACTTCTGAAACTCATGGCCAAGGACAAGATCAAAACAACACAAGTGGTGGAGGAAGGGTAAAGACACCGGCTCAAAGAAAAAGAAGGGGTCCGACGAGAAGTTTTAAGAAACCGGACGGTCCCATGGTCTTGGAGTATGACAACAACGACCAACCCGGGCCCAAATGGCGTCGACAATATGCTAATCAGGTTGGCATGTGTGCGCGGAAAATCCCCATTACACTTGTAATGCGGCAAGTACCTCCGGGTTTGATTCAAACATGTTGGGATGATACAAGGGTAAGTGTGTTTTTGACACATTTAGACAATTTAAGAAACCTTAACCTTATGGTTATTACTAAATACAAACTAATAATCGGTTTTAATTTGTGCTTGCAGAAGCTGTTTTCTATTCCTAATGATCCCGAGAAGAGAAGGGTGTTTGAATCTTTATTAGTGGAAAGATTCAGAGGCTTTAAGACCAACTTGACTAATGGGTGGATCTACAAGAAGAAGAAGAAATCAGATAAGAAGAAAGCTAATGAGGATGACCTTCTCTCGTGGAAAATATGGCCGACCGTGTCAAAAGATGACTGGGAAGAGTTCGTTAGAATGAAGACTCAAAAGAAAGCCATTGTAAGTTTGTGTAAATCTGATCTCAATTGAATAATAGCTTGACTCTTTTTGTAGCAATGATACTAACATTTTTAGTTTTGTAGGAACTTCGAGAGCAAAATAAAAAGAATACAGAGATGAAGGAATACGTCCATCATATGGGGCCTAAGACATTTGGTGAAAAGAGACCTGAGTGGGTCGATAAGGGTTTATACCCTAAATCGCTTCTAGTGGCATCGAAGGAACCCTGTAGTTCCACGATCATTACTTTGGTGAGTCGTGCTGGTGATTTCTTTTGTTCTCTCCATTCGTTTGATAAGGAAAACGAAAAATGGGTCATCAAGGGTCCGGATACCAAAAAAATGGCAGTTAAGCTTATAAGTTACCTATATATGAACTGTTGAATTTTAAGTCACTTTTTCATCTAAATCACTATACAAACCATTAACTGTCTTACTGACCTCATTTTTCCTTTTGCTATAGCTTGAGCACACTCAAGAGCTGGTGGAGGGAAAATTTGAACCAAGTGTGGAGAATGACCCTTTCACCATGGCTTTGGGAAGGCCATACCATCCAGGACGAGTAGTAGGTTTGGGAGGGTCATTGCTTGGATAGCAAAAGGTGATGGGTCTAGAATACACGAAATCGAGTAGATCTCGAGCCAGTGTTAACTTACCGGGGGAGTTGGATGCCAAGGTGGCATCAATTAAGGAACAAGTACGCAACGAGCTAGTAGGTGATTTCAATGCTTGGGCGAAGAAGATGAACTTACCGACTTTGCCATTCCTCGCGAGTACCCCAGTCGACTCATGTTCTCAACCATAAGGACAAGGAAAAGGTGACAGACATGGAGGAGATGAGATACGTGGTGAAGATGTGCCACCTGAGGTAAAATCAATTGGCTTATTAAAATTTTTAAAATACTGAGTTAATTAAGATCTGAGGTGGCATGATTGATGTACTGTTGCAGGTTCCTACTCCTACACATGCAGACTCGAGGGAGCTTGATAATCCAACACCGCATGAATATCTAGAGTTACAGGTGATTTCTAACCCTCCACCTTAATGAATTTTGTTATATTATCTATGATGTAGTAAAAGTCCTATTTAACTATATTCTTTTTATATATACTTGTGTAGGAAAACACCCGGTGTGCACTTCTAGCTCCGGGGCATGCAAATAGTATGGCGTTGAGTTGGGTGGCGTATGGTAGTGCCCAAGCGACGACCGGTGCTACGGCGGAGCCACATCATTACTCGGTTGGGATCGATTCGGTGGTTGAGGGGTTCGAAGACATCCCACTACTCGTACTGATAGAGGAGGTTGAGATAACAAAGCTTTGCCAAGCTATAGGTAGCTTCGTTGATTGGCCACATGCGTGGGTCAAGTTGATTAATAAGGAGGTAAATTATTTATTTCTCAATTTTTTTAGTGTTAAATAACCGTTAGGCACTCTGAAAATAAAACCGCCGAAATAGCACGACTCCCCGGCCCCCATCTCCGATACCGAGGCAGCGGCAACCTCGGCTGGTGCTCCCTGCACTGCTCCGGCCTCCGGAGCGGCTGCCCGGGCAGCTCAGACCTCGGGAGCCGCTGCCCGGGCAGCTCCGGACTCGGCAGTCGCTGCCTAGGCAGCTCCGGACTCGGCAGCCGCTGCCGAGGCTGCTCTGGCATTGGAATCACGCAACTCCGGGAGCGGATGCAGTGGCTGAAGCAGCCCCGACAGCGGCTGCCTGGGCTGCTGGACCCCAGGCAGCCGCAGCCGGGGCTGCTACAGCCTTGGCAGGCGGCTGCCGGGGCTGCTGTGGCCTCGGCGAGGGCTACCTTCGCTGTTTTGGCAGCGGAGGCAGCTCCCTCGGGTGTTCTGGTTTGGCGGAAGTTGCGTATTTTTTTAAAAAAAAAATTTGAGCAATTTTCTTTTTTTTTTTTTTTATAAAAAAACTCGGCGGAATGGCTTTTCGCATGCCTATTTTCTTCATTTCTCAACTTATGAACTTATTCTTTCTCAAACCAAATCATAATTACATATTTGTAAGTGATTGTGAGTTGAAATTACATAAAAGAAGCAAAGTTCTAAGTTTTTGGACCCATTTCATCAAAATAAAGCTATTTGGAGCCGAAATGGCTACTCACTTGCCTATTTTCATCATTTCTCAACTTATAAACATATTCATTCTCAAAACATCTCATAATTACATATTTATAAGTGGTTGTTAGTTGAAATTACGTAAAAGAAGCTAAGTTCTAAGGTTTTGGGTCCAATTCATCAAAATAAAGCCATTTTGAGCCAAAAAGGCTTCTCACTTGCCTATTTTCTTCATTTCTCAACTTATAAACTTATTCATTCTCATACAATATCATAATTACATATGTATAAGTGATTGTGAGTTGATATTGCATAAAAGAAGCAAAGTTCTAAGTTTTTTGGCCCATTTCATCAAAATAAAGCCATTTTGAGCCAAGATGGCTACTCACTTGCCTAATTTCTTCATTGCTCAACTTATAAACTTATTCATTCTCAAACCATCTCATAATTACATATTTATAAGTGGTTGTCAGTTGAAATTACATAAAAGAAGCTAAGTTCTTAGGTTTTGGGTCCAATTCATTAAAATAAAGCCATTTTGAGCCAAAAAGGCTTCTCACTTGCCTATTTTCTTCATTTCTCAACTTATAAACTTATACATTCTCAAACCATATCATAATTACATATGTATAAGTGATGGTGAGTTGAAATTTCATAAAATAAGCAAAGTTCTAAGTTTTTTGGCCCATTTCATCAAAATAAAGCCATTTTAAGCTAAAATGGCTACTCACTTGCCTAATTTCTTCATTTCTCAACTTATAAACTTATTCATTCTCAAACCATCTCATAATTACAAATTTATAAGTGGTTGTTAGTTGAAATTACATAAAAGAAGCTAAGTTCTAAGGTTTTGGGTCTAATTCATCAAAATATAGCCATTTTGAGCCAAAAAGGCTTCTCACTTGCCTATTTCTTCATTTCTCAACTTATAAATTTATTCATTCTCAAACCATATCATAATTACATATTTATAAGTGATTGTCAGTTGAAATTACATAAAAGAAGCTAAGTTATAAGGTTTTGATACAATTCATCAAAATAAAGCCATATTGAACCAAAATGGCTTCTCATTTGCCTATTTTCTTCATTTCTCAACTTATAAACTTTTTCATTCTCAAACCATATCGTAATTATATATTTATAAGTGATTGTGAGTTGAAATTACATAAAAGAAGCAAAGTTCTAAAGTATTTGGGCCCATTTCATCAAAATAAAGCCATTTTGAGCCGAAATAACTTATAATATGCGTATTTTCTTCATTTCTCAACTTATAAACTTATTCTTTCTCAAACTATTTCAAATTTTGCATGGAAGAAAAACTCCAAAGAGAAAGAGGGTGGAAAAGCCTAAAAGAACTGATCAACCTAAGAAGAAGCTAAGTGAACAAAGGTCCAAGAGTAAACAAGCGTCAAAGTTGCACTCTTCGAAAGGTTCACTCATGCAACCTACACCACTAGTTGAAGACATTGTTCTTCAATCTCTCTCTGCTGACATGACCTTTCTTCACAACCGTGCTTGTCATTTGTTCGATCCCATGGAAGTTGCACTTCCTAAGGCAATGTTCCATTATGATGAGGATGCAGTTGCATGGATCAGCAAAGAAGATGTGAAGGAATTTCTACGTGGTGCAAAGATTAACATTTCCCTCATCCAAACATTCATGAGGTACTTAAATGCCCACATAATCTACACTTTTTTCAAGTTATTCAAATTTATAGTGATTATCCTACATGTGATTAATTATTCAATGTTCATGCACGCAGAGCACTACAGCAGCACTTAACTAATAATGATTCTCCTTGTAAGGTTGGGTGGTTATGCCCCGAGCAGTTATCCACTACTAGAATCATAGGCAACCCCCATGACTTGTTGTACTATGTTGAGCAAAGTATCAGGGAATCAGCGCGTGCGGGAGACAAGTTCATATTCGCCCCATGTTATAAAGAGTAAGTCTAACCAAGTCAAATTCAATCGATTTGGACTCATTATATGTTGACTCCTAAATATTAATTTGCTTGTCTATTGTGAACTTATGTAGGGAGCATTGGAGCCTCATGGTGATTTATAATTCCAATAACACAATTTATCACCTTGATTCAGCTCGATCATCGGAGAAGTGGCTCGTGAAGTCTATATAGCAAAAGTAAATATATATAGCTACCTAGTGATGATTATTGCTAATAATAAATAATTTAGTAGTCATACAACTAATCAAATTTGAATGTACTTTATTTACTACTGTGTTATGAAGAAGCTACATTGTCGTGCTCCAAAGGGACCAACACGGAAGTCACCGTTGGTAATTTACATGATATTATGATTATCTTCAAAATCTATGTTAGTAAATATTTGCTAATTTCCTTTGCATGTTTCACTGAACTCCTTTGTTTGTCATATTCTAGTGCGCACAACAAGAAAATGGACTTGATTGTTGTAGGCGTCATTCGAAGGGCGCCTACGTAAAAAGCATGTGTGAATATGCTTGGCACTCATAGGAAGTGGGAATTGACATTACGATTAGGGACAAGGAAAGTAGGGAGCCGCCAACAAGTTTTTAAGGAACTTGTAAACCGTTCACGGATCATAAAAGGCAACCACGATAAGGGACAACGATAGGCAACAACGATTGACCCGTGAAGGTTACACCCCATTCATAATCCATGAGATTACTAACTCCATATGATTCGGAACCACGAAAGGAGGATCGGGGATGATGGTACGAAGTGAGTCATGGAGTCACATTCGCCCGTATTGGCCTCTACTCGATTCTTATAGTGAAAAGTGATTCATGTGATCTCAAAGGCATACAAACAAAATATTCAATTCACTCCAAACTATTATTTAACTAAATTGGTTTAAGATTAATGCACACATAATTCTAAAATTTGGTGATCACTTCAATTAATAATAAGATTAAAAGGGATCCTAAACCGGTTGTCCAAATTATCTTATTAGGCGTGATTTTCAATTACATATTCCCTTTAAACATGCAATATGGTGATCAAAATAAATAATAGAATCAATATTAATATAAAAACCAATTTAATCATAATTCCAACAACATATAAATCGTTAGAAAAATAATAATAATAAAAAGAGCATGATCCTTACTTTGAATCTGTTTGTTTGCAACTACAAAATAATAAACGAGTTAGTAAATTCAAGGAAATAATAAAACAACAATTAAATTAAATCAAATAAAATATGGTTGATTTTGGGGCCAAACCCTCAAACGATTCTACCTTTCACGCCTTGGCTTAAGGACAGAACCTCGAGTAAAATATGGACTCCTTTGAGTGCTTGAAGAAGGAATTTTGAAGTGAAAAGGGTAGGCTAGTGTTTAGGTTGAGAGCATAGAAGAGAGAAAATAAGAATAATAGAATTCTGGTTGCCCCGTACATCAGAAATGAGGGGGTATTTATAGGGAAATGTGCTAAGGGAGCACACGGAACCCTAAAATGATAAAACCCTAAAAAAGTATCCCGTGACACGGTCAGACTGTACCGTGACACGATTAGACTGTACCGTCAGACGGTACACATTCCCGTGACACGGTCAGTTTTGGAGTGACGCGGGAAATTTACAGAAAACGGAACGGAAAACGCGTTAAGGGTTTACGCGGAAAGGACACGGAACTTCCCGTGTCACGGCAGACCTCCCGTGTCACGGGAAGTCTTACCGTCAGACGGGATAGGTTCCCGTGACACGGTCAGGCTATACCGTGACACGGTCAGTTCCAGTCCATTTTTCCGTCTAAATTCATTTTTTACCCTAATTTATTTCGGCTTTTTAAGTGTCGATTGATAATTTTGGGCTTTTTCTGACTTTTATTATTCGGACTAAAATAATAAAATAAAATAAAATGTTTGGGCCAAAAATAAATAATAAAATAATAAAATAAAAAGGTTTGGGTTTAAAATTAATTAACAAACTTGGGCTAAAATTAAAACTATGCTTTTACCAAACACCAAGACTGATCCATAGACCTTTCAAAAATAAGAATTTAGTAAAATACGATTTTTTTAAGCACTCTCGGGATTAAATACTAAACCCGACCAACAGTGGCGGTGAAAGGTTATTTATCATCGGGTTTGGTTTTGGGGAGACATTTTTAGGTGTCTACAGAAGCCCCCACTTTGACTGAGTTTGTAGAAACGTCAGTTTCGAAAACGATAGTCAAAGTAGTCGATAGGGACGGAGAATGATTTAAGACGTTCTGCGATCCTAAATCACTCTGTATACGTCGATACCTGCAGAAAAATGTTAGTTCTACAGATAAAAGAGCAAAGGGATAGAATACGTATCTGGCACCAGTGTGTCAGTGATAAACGAATTTGGTATTTTCCTATGCTTGAAGGAATCTACCGAGTGACATTGATTGAAACGCTTCCCATGCTTGAGGAAAGCCGACTGAAGAGTTTGGTACCTTTCTAAGCCTGAAGAAAGCTACCGGATAATACTTTCCATGCCTGAGGAAAGTCGACAAACGAATTTGGTGTCATTCTATGCTTGAAGAAATCCACCACTAATGTCTTCCATACTTGAGGAAAGCCGACAAAGGAATTTTGTGGTTTTCTATACTTGAAGAAAAATCCACTGATCATGCTTTCCATGCCTGAGGAAAGCCGACTTGGCGGTTTTCTATACTTGAAGAAAAATCCACCGATAACGCTTTCCAAGCCTGAGGAAAGTCGACTTGGCGGTTTTCTATACTTGAAGAAAAATCCACCGATAACGCTTTCCAAGCCTGAGGAAAGCCGACGATTGCTGAAAATTGATAAGTGTATGGTGGTTCGATTACCCCCAAACGTGGGCCGCAGATGATTCACAATTTTAAGCCGATTATCCGACCATATTAAATGCTTAAAATGCCGAAAAATAGGCTTTGACGCTTGCCAGGGGCAAAATGGTAATTTTAGCCCCCCCTTAAATATCAGTTGGGATTTTCCGCGTAACTGTAGCGAAAAATAATCGCCCAATAAACTCGGAAAGTCAGCCAAACTGGTCAAAAAGCCAAGAATATTCCCTGACCAAGCTCAGTTTTGTCGCGCCACGTCATCAGGTTCCCGTGACACGGTCAGGGATTCCCGTCAGACGGGACTAGTATCCCGTGTCACGGGACTCCTATTTTTTTTTCTTTTTCTTTTTTTTTTCTTTTCGCTGTTTGAATCAGTCAACAACGGTTATTTTTTCTCTTTTTTGTCCTTTTCTGTCTTTAAATTCACATGCTTGCTTTCACCATTTCACATTTCATATTTCTTCTTCATACTTGCTTTCACACTTCACCATTTTTGCTCCTTTCTTACCAAAAACTTCCGCGCCACGCCTGAGGTTAACCGCCGGCCGTTCGAAGCTCGCCGTGACACGGTAACGGCGACCGTGACACGGTTAGTCCACAAATCTTTTCTCTTTTTTTTCTGTTTTGTTGCGGTTTTCCTGCTACTGTTCTGCGCTGCTGCTTCTGCTTCTGTCTCGGAGCTGCCGCCCAGTTCGCCGGAGCTCCGTCAGCCTTGAAGGTCGCCGTGACATGGTACTGCTTCTCCGTGTCACGTTTAGTCTTGACCGTGTCGCGGCAGCTGCGCTGGTGGCCGGAAAATTTTTTCGAGTTTTGCAGTTCGAATTTCACTCATTTTGCTGTAATTTCTCGATCTTATCCTCATTTTCGACCCTCTACAAACATTCATGTAAGTTTCCTTTGATTTTTGCTTTGAATTTGCTTCACATAAACAATTTCATGACAAACCCTAAAAAAAAAATCAATTTGGGGGTTTTTTATTTTAAAGCTTTATGTTGAAATTCTTGCCATGATTTTACTTATATATGTATACATGTGTGTTTGTGAGAAATTTGAGACAAAAATTGCATGATTTGATGGAGAATTGAGCAAATCACCATTTTTGGGTGCTACTTTGTGAAATAATGTTCATGTTTCGAAATGGTGAAAAAATGGTGGTGAATTTTGTGAAATGATGTGTTAATTCATATTTTGCATATATACTATATTGTCATGGAGAACATAGTATCATGCGGCTAGGAGAATTGTAGTATTAGTTTGTCATGGAGAAACTAAATACCATAATTTTTTCCAATTTTTAGCCTTGAGGTAAAAATTTAACATATAATTCAATAAACAACTAAATAACTTAGGAAATGATGCTAAGTATTCAGATTATTATTTTAAATATGCGACTTGAATTAAATGTTTAGGAAATGATGCTAAACATTTAAATATGCAACTTGAATTAAATGTTTAGGAAATAATGCTAAACATTTAGATTTTAATAAAATTTAGCATATAATTCAATAAACAACTAAATAGCTTAGGAAATGATGCTAAGTATTTAGATATTTATTTTTCATTATAAATATGCAACTTAAAAATGTTTAGGAAATGATGCTAAACATTTAGATTTTTATAATAGCATGCCTAGACGACGAGATTGCGACCTTTCTACCCGCGGCCGGCGTCGGGATTTTCGGGAGGACACTCCCACTGTCCCTGAGGGCGTGGACGACAACGTCTTGGAGTCCGAGCCTCGGACTTCTACGAGTAGGGGTAGGTGGGTTCCACCTCCGTGGACCCCAAACCAGTTGGTTTTCTGTCGTGAAAACCACGTTTCTCACCGCGCACTCTCCGGCATAGTCGATGGCACACTTTGCCAGCATGGTTCCGGGGCCGGTGATTTGATCCCTCGACTTCACCAGGTCATTACGGGGGATCCTGCTACGAGCGCCCTATGGGAGTCGTCTGGCTTGGTCGATTTCTACGCGGCGGTTGTAGTGTTTCGCAGCCCCCGGGGTTGCGGCGCGACGGTTGTTCGCGCATTGTTGGAGTATTTCTAGGATACTACCAACACGTTTCACTTTGCTTGGGGGGAGATGACGGTGACCCCCTTAGACTTCAGCATGATCAGCGGGCTGCGCTTTACTGACCGGGCAGTAGGCCAGATGTCTGATCTATCCTGGACATCGGCTGAGGTAGCTGATTTGTTGGGTCCGATCGTTCAGCACATCAGGACTCGACCGGTGTCACGAGGTGGTCCTAGGAGTGGACGATCGGAGTTGGCTTCAGTTCTTGCTCGTGGCTTCTATATGGAGGATACGACGGCCGAGCAGCGGGTGCGGATCTTCATCTTGATCCTGATCTCTATTACCCTCTCTCCCGACAGGAGTTCACGCGTGCTCCTCTGCTACCTCCCCTCTTTGGCCAGGATCCCCGAGATAGGATCCTACAGCTGGGCCAGTCTTGGGTACGCATATCTTCTTCTATCTCTGCGTCATGGCTGCCGTCAGCTGAATGACGAGTCCCCTGTCACCGTTTACGGCCTGTGGAGAGTCGTAGAGGTGATAATCTTTTCCCCTTTTTTGTTTCATTTTAGCTTGTTCGACTCGTGTACTAAGTATTACTTTGTTGCATATATGGTTCTACGAGTACTTCCCAGGCTTGGCTCCTCGCCGGCGTCGGGGAGCGGTCCATGACTTTCCTGTCGGGGCCAGCTGGCGCGACCGAGGAGAGTCGCGGGTGGAGTCTGTTCCGGCGCTTCGTGGGCTACTACGCCGTGGCACCTCTTCCGTTGGCGTAAGGATTAGTTTCGTTGCGTTCTTTCCTTCTGATGTTGTTTTCGTTGTTCACGCCTAACCTTTTATGGTTTCCAGGTCCCCATTGATGTCCAGTACCGTCCTTGGGCCGGGATGACTGATCTACCCGAGGCCCTACGTCTTTCAGCGTACCGTACCATCTTGGTTGGTACTGGGGGCTTCGTCTGGTATTTAGGGGAGCGAGTTATCCGTCAGCATAGCGGCGATCGCTTTGTGGTGCCTTCATCCCCGCCAGAGTCGATGTTGGACTCCCGCTTGATCAGAGGGTTGATCAACAGGGGAGAGCGCTACACTCTTCCTTGGCAGGAACTCGTTCACATGGAGAGCGACTACGCACGGGATTTGCTTCCTTCTCTGGCTCCTCTACCCAGTCTTCCCGAGGTATGATTTCTTTCGAGAATCTTCTTTGCTAGTCTCTGTTTTAAATAGTCGAATAACTTGATTATTGGATCATATTTTCAGACGACCATCCACCCTGTGGGGAGGATTCAGATTCCTCCTCAGTCTGTCCGCTACCCTGGGCCAATCGGTATCAGGAGGACCATATTGCCGACGCGCCGGAGGGTTACAGACAGGCGCAGGAGTCAGTGCCCGAGGTTTTTGAGCCGGTGAGTTTTCTTCGACGCATTATCCACTCTTTTAATGCTGCTTATTACTGATTTTTCTTTGTTTTATCCTCAGCCTAACCGCTCGGAGGTGATGGGAATCATGAAGCTGGTGGACGCGCTGAAGTATTGCATCATCAAGCTTCGGCGTGGTGCGAGTTGTCGGAGCTCTAGCGACGTCCTTGAGGTATCACTTATTTTTTTTCATTTCTACCATTTGTTTTATTTTGCATCATTGACACCTTTTGATTTTGTGTTTTTCAGGAGCGACGGAGGTCCCGCTCGCGCTCGAGGCCCAGAGGCTCGGACGAGGAGGAGCTTGGTCGTGGTAGACGGTCTCCCGAGGCTCACCGGCGTTCTCAGCGACAGCCTCAGACTACTCAGCCATTCCAAGAGGCTCAGTGGCAGCAGGGTCAGTCTTCTCAGCGTCCGTCATTTTCACAGCCTCCAGTTCCCGAGTTTGGGTCTCCTTTGGATCCTGGTTCATTCTCGGCCCCATTATCCGGGATTCCTCCACCGCTGTCGGGCTTGTTCTCGGTTCCGATGTATGGGACGATGCCTTCGCCGACGATTCCAGTATCTTTGAGCTTGGCTACTACTGGGCCTAGGGGGACTAGTAGGGACGCTACTCCCCGTACTCGGATGGTCGAGGGACTCTTCGGTTCGCCGTTCCCATACACACAGGGTGGACCACATGCACAGGGTCGAGATGAAACTGATTCTGATTCTAGAGATTTTTGACCGAGGGTTTTTTGTACATATTAAGATGACACTTGACACATTTATATATTACGACTCTTTGTACATTATTTACAGTTTATATATTTGTTATTGTGTATGTTAGTGTGTGTTTGAGACTCTTTGTGTGTGATTGTGTACTTATTAACGACACGACGAAAAAAAACATAAGTGGAGTAATGGAGGGTACCGACCTTCCCCAAAAGAAAAGAAATAAAAAAAGACACTCAAAATAAAATTACTTTCCCCAGAAGAAAAGAAAAGAAAAGAAATAAAATGGTAAAGAAATAAATATAAAAAAAAAATCTACCCCAAAATAAAAATAAACAAAAAACAAAATAAATAAAATCTTAAAATAAAATAAAGATAAAAATAAAAAAAAAAGTGAGAATTTTATTAGAAATAAAACTCTCAGAAAAGACTGAAAAATAAACGTTAAAGATAAAAAATTTAAAAAATCCGGATAGATACGGAAAAGATGAAAAAAAGAAAACGCGTAAAGTGCCGTGACATGGCACTGTTCACCGTGTCACGGCAAAACCTGTCGTGTCACGGCAAAGGTTCCCGTGACACGGTTTAATTTCCCGTGTCACGGGACGCGTATTATTCAGCGGTTTGTTTTACGCGTGTGAAAAGATAAATTCTGGGCAGTTTCGAGCGCTTTTGCTATAAAAGAAGACCAGATTATTCATGATATGCATAATTACGAAACAAAAAATAATTTAGAATTTCATATTTCAATAATCATGTCTCAGAATTTTGATAATACATTTGCGCGACTGGTCTTATTCTTTGACCAATGCTGAAAAAAGAGAGTTAGAATTATTTCATGTCAGGGGTTTGCTAGCCCTGCGACATGTAGCTATTGAACATGATTTTCTTAGAGCAGCATTAGATTATTGGAGTCTAGAAACGCACTGTTTCAAATTTGATTATGATGAAGTCTGTCCTCTGCCGGAGGAATTTGGTGCAATCTTTGGATTTCCTGCTAGGAATCTTATAGCCATGCCTACCTTACGTGAATATTATTACCAAGACTTTGAACGCCATCTGAATCTAACAGATCCAGATTTAAATAGAATTGTTTGTGGTAATGAAGTAGACTTAGAAAAACTTGCTAACTTATATTTTAATCGCCCTATCTCTGAGTCTTATCATGTATATCGTAGAAGGGCATATATTTTTTGCATGTTTAGCAAGCTACTATATGCAAACGATGGGGTAGGACATGCTTGTCTAGCGTCTGTACTTGAGCATGTAGAATCCGGAAGATCTCCTATGCCAACGTGCCTTAGAGAAACATTTCGTGGCCTTGACGAGGCAAAAGCTGATCGGAAAGCCATCAGGAAGGGCTTTCTGGTACTATTACAGGTAAAAAGACGCTCCGAATAGCCCTCGTGACACAAAATAGGCGCCGTGTCACAGTTGGGGTCTGCCGTGACACGGTTACAACTGCCGTGTCACGGGAATCTGCAGTACCTTTTTTTTTTTTTTTTTCGATTTTTCGATTTTGATTAATATTCTTTTTTTTTATTTTTTTTTTTTTTTGCAGATTTGGTTGATGGAGCGTTTGGAATTATTTGAATCCCCCGACGATATTGAAAAATATGGCCCTAACGACTTAGTCCGTAGGAAGAAGAATTACTCTGCGAACATGTCGTATGAAGATTGGAAAAATTTCTTTGCAAAGAGGGAATTTTCCATTCGTTGGGTGGTGCCTTGGTGGAGGCTTACTAGGATGGTTGGCACGAATGAAACTCCATATTGTCGTGTTCCCATTATCTCCAAACTGACCTTTTACTGTCCCTCTCGACTGATGCGGCAGTATGGACTTGAACAAGTAATTCCGCGCTATAACGATAGTCCTCGTGAAGTATCGTTGCATGAAAGTAACGTTCACAAGTACGAGGCTTATTGGATTGGAAGACCTTTGTAGACCGTTTCTGCAAGTGACCAAGCTCCTCCTCCCTTATCTAGTGCATACAAGGCATGGTTGAACCCTAGAAGTAGGAGGGAACGATTCGGATCACGCAAGTCTGATGTAAAGAGTCGTCTTGGAGATAAGAAAGCTCCTCTTAAAGATCGCCTAGGTCCGAAAACACAAGGAATTGAGTTTAAGACTCCTAAGATGCCAAGAAAGAAGACCTATGTGAAAGGAAAGGGTAAAGAAAAGATGGTGTATAGGGAGAAACAACTAAAAAAGTTCAAGAAAGGTGAAAGGGGTGAAAGTTCGACTAGGGGTGTGACGGTTCGGGCTACAAAAGACACACTAATGGTGAAGGCCGACCTGATTGAGCAAGAAAGGGATGTTCCTAAAGAGAAGATAGATTAGATCAATAGTGCTTTGCATTTTATAATTTTTATTTAAAATAAGGCATTTGATGCCAATATTTGTAGTCGCATTTATTTTAATAATAGCATATTTATTTCAGCCTTAAAAATAAAAATTACAATGACTTTAATTTATTATTTATTTATCCGAGTCGAGGAGTCGGACGCAATGGAAGAACGAAAATAAAAACTCGAACAACTAATTCGCAACGAATGCGCAAAAAAAAAAAAACGGGAAACTGAAAATCCACCGTGTCACGGTTAAAGGGTTACGCGACACGGTACAAATTCCCGCGTCACGGCATTTTTTTTTTTTGACAGACAGGGATGACGTGGCACGGAACAATTCTCCCGTCAGACGGGAACAAATCCCGTGTCACGGGAGGCACCCTGTCCATTTTGTCGTTCAGAGATTGCCGTGACACGGGAATTTCTCCCGTCAGACGGGAACAAATCCCGTGTCGCGGCATTTTTCCTTTTTTTTTTTTTTTTTTTGCCGTGACGCAATGCTGAACCGACGCGCATATTAGATCAACGGAGGGAGGATTTTTTTATTTTAAAGTGGCCGGGCCCCCTTGAGGGGTTGCCTACGTATCCTAAAAAGGAATCAGGCCAGACGTAGCTCTATTGGGTCATGAACCCATGCGACTAGGCGTAGAATTTCTTGAGTTGATCCAAGTTGGTTAAATTATGGAAGCCGTTACCGTCCATGTCTACCAATTGTGCCGCTCCGCCAAACAGGATGTCTTTAACAATGTACGGGCCTGACCAGTTCGGTCTGAATTTTCCTCTTAGATCTAACACATTTTTGCGAAGTGCCTTAAGCACTAGGTCACCCTCTTTGATGTTCCTGGTCTTGACCTTTTTATTAAAATGTCGTACCATACGCTGTTGGTAGGTTTGGACATGATGCAAAGCTGCCAAGCGTTTTTCATCAAGCAAGACCAGTTCGTCGTATCTTGCTCTAATCCAGTCGACTTCATCTAGTTGGCTTTCCAATGCGATTCGGAGAGAAGGTATCTCGAGCTCGATTGGTTGTACAGCTTCGACGCCATAGACTAAAGAGAAAGGGGTAGCCCCTGTCGATGTACGAACAGAGGTTCGAGAACCCCAAAGGGTGAAATGTAGCTTACTTGGCCAATCCTTATAATTTTCCGTCATCTTTTTTATGATGGTCTTCACATTTTTGTTGGCCGATTCGACTGCTCCGTTCGTTTGTGGTCTGTAAGGTGATGATCGATGATGTTTGATATGATATTTCTGCAACAATTCCGTGCATTCGGCTTGGAAATGTGTTCCATTGTCACTAATCATCTCATGTGGTACCCCATAGCGACATATAATATTTTTCTCAATGAATTGAGCTACGTGTTTTGCCGTCAGCTTGGCATATGAGGCTGCCTCGACCCATTTGGTGAAGTAGTCGATTGCTACGAGAATGAATTCATGCCCCCCTTGTCCTGGTGGTGTGATTTTTCCAATGATGTCAATGCCCCAAGTGGAGAAAGGCCATGGAGAAGTATACGTGTAGAGAAGCGAAGGTGGAACATGCTGTAAGTTTGCATAGATTTGACACTTCATACATTTCTTTACGTACTCGTGACAATCTCGCTCCATAGTAGTCCAATAGTAACCTTGTCGTTGAATCTTTTGGACTAACATCTTTGCATTCATGTGAGTTCCACATATACCAACATGAAGGTTTTCCATGGTTTTATGTGCTTCTTTCTTGGCTATACATAAGAGATTCCTTCCCGTTGCGGTTCTCTTGTGGAGTTCTCCCCTGATGAGCACATACTGTGAGGCCAGGAGCCTCAAAGCACGGCGTGCCCTTTTATCAGTATTAGGAGGATATTCTGCTCTTGTCACATAATTAAGGATGTCTGTATACCATGGCTCTTCATCTTCCTCCTGCGGTTCTTGTTCATCATCAAGTGCATGAACATAAGCTGGTTCATATCTTCTCTCTATGGTCAGTGGCATTCTGATCGTGTCAGCTGGAATTCGCACCATTGATGCTAACTTAGCTAGTGCCTCGGCGAACTGGTTTTCTTCTCTTGGCAAATACGTATATTCTACTTCATCTAGTTGCTCCGTGAGAGTTTCCAGATGAGCTTGATACGTAGCAATACTTTCACTCCTCACTTTCCATCTCTTAGAGATTTGGTTAATGATTAGTGAAGAGTCACCGTAGATTCTGAGTTTCTTGATTCCCAAGGCGACAGCTGTTTCTAATCCCAAAATGCATGCTTCATATTCTGCGGCATTGTTGGTGACATCAAAGTCGAGCTTCATGGAGATTGGGATGTGTTCTTCATTGGGCGATACGAGCAAGACTCCCACACCACATCCTTTTTGGTTTGAAGCTCCATCGAAATAGAGCGTCCAACTATCGTCTTCGGTAATGAGTAAATCTTCGTCAGGGAAATCGTACTCATCTTCTTCTTTTTCAGCTTCTTCTAACGGGAAGTCTGCTAAGAAGTCAGAAACTGCGGAACCTTTGATGGCTTTTTGTGGCACAAATCTCAAGTCAAATTGAGCCAGATTGACTATCCACCTTGATAATCTGACGTTGAGTGTTGCTTTCTCGAACAGGTATTTGAGAGGATCCATCTTAGACACGACATGCACCGTATGAGTGAGCATGTAATGTCTTAGTTTCTGTGCGGCCCATACAAGTGCGAGACACAACTTCTCGAGAGGCGTGTATCGCGTCTCATATCCTTGGAGTTTCTTGCTCAGGTAATAAATTGCATTCTCCTTGCATCTCTTGTGCTAGCATTGCCCCCATCGTTTCTCTTGTGACCGTAAGGTAGAGTTGAAGAGGAAAGTCAGGTATTGCTGGCGCTAGCACGGGTGGGTTTGCCAAATACTCTTTTATTTTGTCGAAAGCCTTTTGGCAGTCATCATCCCATGTGACTGAGACATTCTTCTTGAGCTTCTTGAATATACGTTCACATATCGCTGTGAGCTTTGATATGAACCTGCTTATGTACTGCAACCTTCCAATGAAGCCTCGAATCTCCTTCTCGTTTTTGGGTGGTGGCATGGCCATGATTGCTTTTACTTTTGAAGGATCTATTTCAATTCCTCGAGAACTGATCACATATCCAAGTAATTTGCCTGACGTGACTCCGAATGCACATTTTGCTGGATTTAATCTCATGTTGTACTTACGGAGTCTTTCAAAAAACTTGCGAAGTGCGACGATATGGCCTGGGCGATCCTTAGACTTGACAATCATATCATCGACATAGACCTCCACTTCTTTGTGCATCATGTCATGTAAGAGTGTTGTAGCTGCTCTTTGGTAGGTGGCACCCGCGTTTTTCAACCCAAATGGCATTACCGTATAGCAATATGTACCCCACTGTGTGATGAATATGGTTTTCTCCATGTCTTCTTCGGCCATCAATACCTGATTATATCCGGCGTAACCATCCATGAATGACAGGAGTGCATGGTTTGCTGTATTATCGACCAGAATGCCAATGTGAGGTAGAGGGAACCCATCTTTTGGGCTTGCTTTATTGAGATCCCTGTAATCAACACACATTCTGACCCTTCCATCCTTCTTTGGAACTGGAACCACATTTGTATCCATTCCGAATACTTGGATACTCTGATGAAACCTGCGGCCAATCGCTTCCTGATTTCTTCCTTGATTTTGAGAGCCACATCTGGTTTCATTCGGCGCAGCTTTTGTTTGACAGGCTTCATACCTGGAATGAGTGGTATCGTATGCTGAGCTATATCCCTGTCAATTCCTGGCATATCTTGGTATGACCAAGCAAATACATCAAGAAATTCACTAAGCAAGTTTTTTTTTTTTTTTTTTTTTTTTTTGGAAAATAAGAATTTATTACCAAAGAGAGAAAGTTACAACTTACAAAAGCTAAGTTATAACTACCACTAGAACACCAAAAGACCTGAAAAAAATAGGCCAACCCCACAACCAGTTCTAGATCCAAACCTAGCCACCTTCTAGGAAGGGTTCTAGGAAGGACCTAGAACAACTAGACTCAGATTTCCGGCCACCTTCTAGGAAGGGTTCAGGAAACCAGGACCAGACAACAAACAACCAGAAAAACAACAAAATCAAACTCCCAAAAGACACCAAAACCAACAGTCAGTAGCAGACAAGCCTGCAAACTGACAAGAAAACTAATACAACAAAAAGACAGCAAAAAAAAAAAGAACCAAAGCTAGCCTCAACTGCAGAAAACAAAGCACAAAACAATAGATAACTGCACAGCAGCACCAACAGCAGAGAACACCAACAGCAGCTAGGCAAAGCAAGGCAAAGAGCAGAGCAAAAGCTGCAAACCAGCAGAAGCAGCAACAACAAACACCACCCACAGCCTACAGCAGCACACTGCAGCAGCACACTGCAGGCAGTAGAGCACTGAGCAGACCAGAGCAGCAGCATAAAACAGCAAGGCAGACAGCAGTGCAAAGCAGTGCACAACAACACACAGCAGAGCAGCAGAGGCACAGAACAGCAACAAGCACTGTAGACCAGCAACAACAGCAAGCAGCAAGCACAGCAACCAACAGCAGATTGCAGCAGTCAACAAACAACACAGCAGGCAGCAGCAGAAGCAGACCAGCAACAACAGATCCAGCAACAGATCAGCAACAGCAGCAAAGAAACAGCAGCAGCAAACTGCATCAACATCAGCAGCAACACACCAACAGCACAGCAACACAAACCGCAGGCAGCAGCAACACAGAAGCACAGCAAAGCACAGAAATAGCCTGCAGAAAAGGAAACCAATACAAAAAGAAACAACGGGAAACCCAGTATCAGAACCCAACCCAAGGAAACCAGAACAAAAACACAAAGAGCCCGAGACAAGCCCTAAACGATCAAATATTTGCTTCCCGCCGGGATTCTACAAACTGAGTGAAAGACAATATCCCGAACAAGGGCATCAACTGATTTGCAACAACCAGTAAAGAGAACTGCATTCCTTTGAATCCAAATACCATAAACCGTTTCAGTGAAGGCCACCTGGATCACTTTATTCTTCAATCTGGAACTTCTGCAGATTTTCTTCATCCAATCAATCTCATCACTAAACTGCTGAACAGGCTTGGAAACACGTAAGATCCCCAAAACCTTACTCCAAACCTTCCTAGAGAAATCACAATCAAAGAAAAGATGCTGAACACTTTCATTGCCATTCAGACAAAGGAAACACTTTGGATCACAAGAGATGTGCCATTGAAGCAACCTATCCTTAGTGACAAGCCTATTCCATAAAGCTAGCCACAATATGAAAACACTCTTGGGAGTTGCTAAGTTATGGCAAGTAACTCTCTTCCAAGAAACTTTAGGCACTTGAGGCCTAATAGCAGCATAAAGCTTCTTGATTTTCAACTTGTTGCCCTGAACGAACCCATCCCATCCCCCTTGATCATTCACAATATCTCTACAACTCAAAATCTTCTTCAAGAACCAGGAGCATCTAGCAGGGGTAGGAGTGGTCCAACAATCTTTGTGCTTGAAATAGTAGATATGAACCCACTTAACCCAAAGATTATCAGCCTTGTGAGCAATATCCCAAAGTAACTTAGTGACAGCTGCTTTATTCCACTCAGGAAGAGAAAGCAGATTCCAGCCACCACAAACTTTAGGAAGACAAACATTATTCCAAGCAACCAAAGACTTCTTAGCAGGAGCAGAGGATCCAGTCCAAAGAAAGCATCTGAACCTAGCCTCAATCTCTTTATGAATTTTCTTCGGAAGAATAAAAATTTGAGCCCAATAAGTCTATATACCAAACAACACACTCTTCACCAATTGAAGCCTCCCAGCATAGGACAGGTGTTTAGCCATCCACCCTTGAATCCTAGAAGTGACTCTCTCCACCAAAGGCCTACATTGAGCAATAGTAAGCTTCTTTGAAGAGAGAGGGACCCCAAGATACCTAAAAGGAATGGAGCCTTGAGAAACACCAAGAAGCTCCCTCAACTCATTCTGAACATCAACAGAGACTCCTCCAAAGTAGACTTCACTTTTATCAAGATTAGAAGAAAGCCCAGAGGCACCCAAGAATTTTGAGAAGGTTTGGAAGAGAAGCTTAACAGAAACACTATCAGCTCGAGAAAACATCAATAAGTCATTAGCAAACATCATGTGAGTTAGGTTTAACTTTTCACATCTAGGGTGAAAGTTAAAGTCAGGAGACAACCTAAGCTCATCAAGGCATCTGCAGAGGTATTCCATACCAATAGCAAAGAGGAAGGGAGACATAGGATCACCTTGCCTTAGCTCTTTCTTAGCTTCAAAGGGGGGGGGGGGGGCAGGAAAACCATTAATAAGAATAGAATAAGAGACAGAAGTAAGACAATTCCAGATCCAATCAAAAAATCTCTGAGGGAAACCAAGCTCTTGCATGACAGTGATCAAGAAACCCCACTCAACCGAATCATAGGCTTTCTTCAAATCCACCTTAACTATACACCTAGGAGAGATAAATTTGTGATCATAGCCTTTGATCAATTCAGTTGCAAGAAGAATATTGTAACCAATGTGCTTGCCAGGAATGAACCCTGCCTGAGCATCATCAATCACCTCACCAATGATAGCAGCAAGCCTAGCAGTTATGACTTTAGAAATGAGCTTATAGACCACAGTACAACAGGCTATAGGTCTAAAATCCTTAACATGAGAAGCAGAAAGGACTTTAGGGACCAAAGTAATAGTTGTACAATTCCATTGCCTAGGCAAAATCCCATTATTAAAGAAATCAATAACACTAGCATAAATATCATCTTTCACAATATGCCAAGCTCTCTTAAAGAAATAGGAGTTAAAGCCATCAATACCAGGAGCTTTAGTGTTATCAATTCCCTTAAGGCCAGCATCAATTTCAGCATGAGAGATAGGCCTAATGAGGTAGCTCCGAGCAGCAGAGCTAAGCTGCTTACCCCTCCGCATATTAATAAGGTCAACAGCAGGGAGCCAAGGAGCCTGAGTCCTTAAAAGAGACTTATAGAAAGAGATAATTTCATGAGAGATAGCATCTGGATCCTTAAGCAACACCTGATTAGAATCAAAAATAGAATCAATTCTATTCCTTGCTTGCCTAGTCTTCATCACAGAAAAGAAGTAGTGGGAATTGCCATCTCCAAGCTTAACCCAATTAATCCTAGATTTTTGCTTGAAGATGCTTTCCTGAATATCATTCCAGTGCTTAACAACCTTAATAGCATCAGATTCTTTAGCATATAAATCCAAATCATCAGGGTTCTGAGCCATTAAGGTTTGAATTCTAGAAAGCTCATCATTAGTCTGGTCAATCTTTTCCTCAATGTTGCCAAACTGCTTGCTAGTAAGAGATTTGATACTAGACTTTACAGAATTGAGCTTCTGCCAAACAGAACTACTAAAGCCCCAAGCCTGCGAAACAGTATCAAGAAAATCAAGGTGATCCGCAATACAGTTTAGAAACCGGAAAGGTCTACCTTTCCCCACAGGGCCAGAGCAAATATCCAGCAAAACAGGACTATGATCAGATAAAGAAGGAGGGAGATAAACAGTCTCCACATGCCCATGAGAAGCTAACCAAGCTTGATTACCAAAGGCTCTATCAAGTCTAGAGAGCGTTCTAGGGCCAGTATGAGCCTTATTAGACCAAGAGTAGAAGGACCCTTTGCTTTGGAGCTCAGTGAGGTCCAAATCATCAACCAAATTTTGAAAGTCTCTAGTCTCATAATCAGTAACATCAGCACCATGAAGCCTATCAGAAGCATGAAGAACAGAGTTATAATCACCAACACAAAGCCAAGGAGAATGCTGGATAGAGATACTTCTGAGCCCCTCCCACAAAGAAAGCCTATCATGAATGGAGTGAAGACCATAGACAACAATGAGAAAAATCTGAGTAGAGAGATCCTTAGAAGAAACAGTACAATGAATGAACTGTTCATGAATCTTCAAAACATTAACAGTTACTCTATCCACATTCCAACCAAGCCAAATCCTCCCTTTGGGAGAATGATCATAATTACACAACCAGAGCCAAGAAGAGCCAAACTTCTTCTGATAAGTGAGAACATTTTTCAACTTGATTTTTGTTTCAAGCAATCCAACAACATCAACTGAATGAGAGTGAATCAACCTCCTTACAGAGGCAACTTTTCCAGGGTCATTCAGGCCCCTGACATTCCAAACAGAGTAAATCATGACACCAAAGGGGGATTAACCTCACCCCCGCTTGGATTAATAGTGAACCCACCTGCACCATCCATTTCATTTGCAAACAAAGCAACAAAGGCATTAGAGGTAGAAGCAGGCTGATGAACTCTAGTTTGCTGGCTTTTTGTTTTCCTCCCTACTATTCTCCAACCCTCATCTGAATTCTTAGAGGTATGAACCTGTGGAGTAATAATAGATTGACCATGAACAGAAACCCCAACATCAACAACAGTAGAAGGAGTAGGAACATGGGTAGGCTTAGGAGCCCAAACTTGCTTTTGCTTAGGAGGAATAGGAGTCGGTTGCTTAGAAGCCTGCTTAGGCAAAGGAGGCTTAACAGAGCAATCATGACCAATCTTGTTACACTTAGAGAAAAAAGAAGGAGCCCACTCATACACCACCCTGATCTCCAATAATTCCTTCAAAGGACTCTCAACCCACACAGAGGATGGCAAAGGCTTTGTAACAGTCGTATCATTGGAAATGTTAACTGTTTCTGTATCTTCAATATCTGTTGTTTTATTTTCATGTTCTTTCATTGCTTTTATTATTTCTTTGTCATTTTTATCATTAGCAAAGCAATATTGATTAGGGCTAGGGGAATGGCACGCATCGTAAGCAAAGGTACTCATTTCATTGAATTCACTGGTTAATACATCAAGAGAAGCAAGGTCAACTGCGACCTCACCAGAATTATTAGGACTAGAAGGATAGGGCTCAACAAGAGACTCAGGGTTGAACTCTATAGCAGAAAGAGGGTCAGCCTCGGACTCTAAGGACTCATCTACAGACTTAGACTCAGACTCGGACTCGAACCCAAACGATTCAGACTCATCAAACATAGGACCCTCGCCAGCGGTTATTTCCAACTTCTCTCCACTTGGCGTAGTGATCCTCAATGTCTTGTGCCATCCCCTTGAAATGTTGTCAGCTTGGACGATTAACTCGGAGGGGTCGAAATCCTTGTTTGCTATGACGGCTTGAACGAGCTCAGAGTTATCATTGCAGACCGGCTTGGATTCATTCTTCTCCATTCCAAAAAGAAGGTTGATTCCTAGATCATCAGAGTTCAGGCTAGCTGACTTCTCGACTGTGGAGAGCTCTTTATCGATGAAGTCACAATCGAGGAACACCTCGAATCCTGGTTCACGGATCCCATTATGGACAAATGGTTCAAGGAATTCATAGCATGGGAAGTCTTCCCCTTCTTTGATGTACTGGCCGTTAAGAGTGAACGGATATGGATCCATGGTCATTTTCGTTTTCGTGGATTCGAGCGTTGTTGCGAGCCTTCATTTTCAATGCAGCTTGTTTCAGATCTTCCTTTGTCGGCTCGAATCCTAAGCTGAAAGTATCCTTCTTGAGCGCACCAGGATGGCCCCAAGATTTAGCCATTTTCTTCTTGAGCCCAAGGGTCATTCCAGGAAAGTGACCTTGCTTCTTCAAAATGGCGTTGATACTGGTGTTTGAATAGGGATCGAAGTCAAGATGGCACTTTTCCTCTTCTTCGATCACAAGAACATCATCTAATGAAAACCCCCAAAGATCTTCATCTTCCTCGTCTTGTTCAACATGGACGATGGGAGTATCAATAATTTGAATGCGCATAGGAGAAGCATCGATGGTAATCGGAACCCCTCCAACTATGGCTTTCACTTTCTGATGAAGCGATGAGGGAATCGCCTTTAGCTCATGAAGCCAAGGGCGTCCTAACAACAGATTGAAAGAGGCCTTAATGTCCACCACCTGAAACTTGGTGTGACGTTCAATAGCCCCAGTAGTTATATTCAGTACGATAGTACCCACGGCTTGACGGGGAGTATTATCGTAAGCTCGAATCCCTTGAGTGGAGGGAGTCAACTCTTCATTCTTTATACCCAACTTCCTTGCAGTACGGAGTGGGCACACATTGATTGCAGAGCCATTATCGACCAGGCTCATAGGAACATTCATCTGCCTACACACTACAGTGAGGTGTAAGGCCTTATTATGTTGGTCCCCTTCCGGGGGTAGATCCTTATCAGAAAAGGAAATCAGATTGCCAGTACTCGGCAGCTCGGTAGTGAGAAAGTTGACCAATCCTTGAGGAGTCATGTCATCATCAACTCCTATTTTTACCAGAGCATTCATCACAGCCTTTCGATGCTCGTGGGAAGTGGCCAAAAGCTTCCATACATTCATTTCCACCTTGGTCTTTTGCAGCTGTTTGACCACATCGCTATTCACAGGGTCGATCGGGTCAACTATCGGATTTGATTGTGGTGGAGGTGGAGGTGGGTTAGGTTGTTGCAGCCGTCCACTTCTGGTGAGAACCTTGACCTCAAGGTCCCCCCAGACATCTTCACTGGTGCCGAGAGATGAACAGGCTATGTCCTTGAGATAAACGTCTTCATCATCACTATCCCAGATCCCATTCACTTCTTCAGTGCTTGAGATAAATACAACTTCCGGCAGAGGCTCATTCACAGATTGAATGAGTATCGACGGATCAAAGGAGACTTCATCTCCCATGATAGCCAGAGCATCAAAAAGAGGACCTGTTTGAATGTTAGGCTTCTTGCCCCCTGGAGGGACAGGAAGTTGGTTAGCATCAATCAGGTCTTGGATTGCGTCTTTCAACCTCCAACACTTCTCAGTGTTATGACCCTTGCCTTGGTGATACTTGCAATAAGCGTTGGGGTCATAGTTAGCGGTCCTATTCTCAGGTCGAGGTTCTGGAAATGGTCCGATTGGCATAATCAGTCCCTGACCATGAAGACGGTCATAAGCAGCATCATAAGTCATTCCCAAAGGCGTATAAACCCTCATTTGCCCTTGGAATCTTTGAGGAGGAGCATTAAGGGCCAGCACATCATTGATGTTGATATTGTTGGTAGCATTATTGGGCTTAGAAGACGAAGAAGAAGGAGTGTCGTTCTTCTTGTTTTTCCAAGTGCTGTTGTTATTGTTGCTACCAACAGACTTCATCAGTTCGTCTTCGATATTGATTCCAATATCGTATACAGCATCAAAGGTACTTAGAGGCAGAAACTTCAGGTGTTGCTTGTACTTATGAGTCAGGTTGGCAATGAACAAGCGAACCATTTCCTTCTCCTTGGGAGGATCCACCAAGAGCGCAGCTGTTTCTCTCCACCTGCTTAGGTAAGTGGTGAAGCCTTCATTCTCTTTCTGTTTGAGAATGGAGAGTTCACGTTCAGAAGTCTTGGCCTGGATGTTACACTTGTACCTATTCATAAAGCTTTCAGTAACATCCTCCCAGGTCGCGACATGCTTGAATTCCAGAGAATAGAACCACTGTTGACAGGCATGTTCTAAGGAAAGAGGAAACACCGTAAGGAAGAGTGTCACATCTACTCCCTTAAGAGCCATAGTTGCAGATAAAGCCTTTAAATGGAAAAGTGGATTATCAGTAGGCTTGAACTTGGGAATATCAGCAGTGGAAAACTTCTCAGGAAGCTTCTCTCTTATAGACGAGGAGGTGATAGGCAGTTCCACATAAGTGAACTCTTCAGAAATCTTGCTCATTTGTTCCTTGATCTTGTCCATCGCAGCAGTAGTGACACTGTTTTGCTTGTCTTGCTCTACAGTGCTGACTCTAGTAGTGAGTATCTGCATCATGTCAGACAATCTTTCGATTGTCCTGTTGAGGTTCTCGATGTCTTCCTTAGTGGCCATTGGTTGAAAGTAGACTGGAGACTGATCTTGTGGAGATGACTGAGGTGGTTTCCTTGTACGCCTCTTTGGTATAAGAGGTTGTTGAGGTATGGACTCGAACCATAACAATCTACCCTTGCTTCTTGCCCAAGTGCTGTGACACCGAAACAAACACACCTTTAATGACCAAACTTGACCTTAACCTATCCGGATTAAAAAAAAAAAATTTATTTTATTGAAGCTCTACTTATTAAAAAAAAGAAAACATGGGAGGATACCATCCGACTTACTCCGAAAAAAAAAAAACGACACAAAAAAATAAACTTCCCTAAAATACGGTCAAAAGTGGTGCATGACTAAAAAAAAAATGTGTGGACATAATATGTGAGTGATTAGGTGAGGTTATAGACGCGTGTTTTGACCGTATAGCTAGACACGACTCAATACTGGACGCAAAAATCGAGAAAAAAGACTGACGGGACACATTCCTGGGCACCGTGTCACGATGTAGACTGTCGTGACACGGTGCAGTCTACCGTCAGACGGTAGACATTCCCGTGTCACGGCACTGTTCACCGTGACACGACAGAACATGCCGTGACACGGTGCGCAGTTCCAAGTCAGTTTTTGTGATTTTTCAGATTTTAATCGATTTTAAGTCCGTACTAATTACTATGTGAGAATAAAAACCCTTGGTCATGGGTTAAACAAAAAGAGCAAATGCATGAGTGTTAGCACCAAATAACCACATAGCATTTAGGCACGATGACGTAAAAAAAAGTTCGCAACCTAAAGTCAAGATCTATGTTCAACTATTGGTCAAGCTTTTGGGTGTCAAAAGGGTACCATGGTTAAGAGTTTGGACGCGTTAGCAAGGCAGCCTCCCTTAAGGGTGTATGCCAACGGGCGGCTCCGCGAGTTCGTGATGAAATCGAACTCGACTCCATGGTTTGGATGGATTTAATGACTCGGATGAACCCTTATTGCCATGAGCGTTTTTGGGTTGATAGAGCTTAAATCCCCCGGGGCTAAGACGCATGTAGAACACATACGTTTTTTCAGAAAAATCGAAGGAAGTCGACTGTGAGAAAAGAAAATAAACCACCAGTCAGATTTTAGGACTGCCGTGACACGGCAGAAATTCCCGTGTCACAGTACAGTGTACTGTCAGACGATACACTGTACCGTGACATGGCAGTCAGAAAATCTGACTGGTGCCCTGTTTCCTTTTGCGCGCAACCGAGTTATCCAATTTTTCCTCCGGGACAGACCTGAATGCGACGTTAAAACGTCTATGCAGATGCAAAAATGCCAAATTAATCACAGGAATATTTTTTCAAGAATCTTTCAAGTCTCATCCACTCATCTTAATTAAATACCGATCACTCAAATCGATAAATAATTAAGAATCCTCCCCAGTGGAGTCGCCAAATTGTAGGCGTCATTCGAAGTGCGCCTACGTAAAAAGCATGTGTGAATATGCTTAACACTCATAGGAAGTGGGAATTGACATTACGATTAGGGACAAGGAAAGTAGGGAGTCGCCAACAAGTTTTTAAGGAACTTGTAAACCGTTCACGGATCATAAAAGGCAACCACGATAAGGGACAACGATAGGAAACAACGATTGACCCGTGAAGGTTACACCCCATTCATAATCCATGAGATTACTAACTCCATATGGTTCGGAACCACGAAAGGAGGATCGGGGATGATGGTACGAAGTGAGTCATGGAGTCACATTCGCCCGTATTGGCCTCTACTCGATTCTTATATTGAAAAGTGATTCCTGTGATCTCAAAGGCATACAAACAAAATATTCAATTCGCTCCAAACTATTATTTAACTAAATTGGTTTAAGATTAATGCACACATAATTCTAAAATTTGGTGATCACTTCAATTAATAATAAGATTAAAAGGGATCCTAAACCGGTTGTCCAAATTATCTTATTAGGCGTGATTTTCAATTACATATTCCCTTTAAACATGCAATATGGTGATCAAAATAAATAATAGAATCAATATTAATATAAAAACCAATTTAATCATAATTCCAACAACATATAAATCGTTAGAAAAATAATAATAATAAAAAGAGCATGATCCTTACTTTGAATCTGTTTGTTTGCAACTACAAAATAATAAACGAGTTAGTAACTTCAAGGAAATAATAAAACAACAATTAAATTAAATCAAATAAAATATGGTTGATTTTGGGGCCAAACCCTCAAACGATTCTACCTTTCACGCCTTGGCTTAAGGACAGAACCTCGAGTAAAATATGGACTCCTTTGAGTGCTTGAAGAAGGAATTTTGAAGTGAAAAGGGTAGGCTAGTGTTTAGGTTGAGAGCATAGAAGAGAGAAAATAAGAATAATAGAATTCTGGTTGCCCCGTACATCAGAAATGAGGGGGTATTTATAGGGAAATGTGCTAAGGGAGCACATGGAACCCTAAAATGATAAAACCCTAAAAAAGTATCCCGTGACACGGTCAGACTGTACCGTGACACGGTTAGGCTGTACCGTCAGACGGTACACATTCCCGTGACACGGTCAGTTTTAGAGTGACGCGGGAAATTTTCAGAAAACGGAACGGAAAACGCGTTAAGGGTTTACGCGGAAAGGACACGGAACTTCCCGTGTCACGGCAGACCTCCCGTGTCACGGGAAGTCTTACCGTCAGACGGGATAGGTTCCCGTGACACGGTCAGGCTATACCGTGACACGGTCAGTTCCAGTCCATTTTTCCGTCTAAATTCATTTTTAACCCTAATTTCTTTCGGATTTTTAAGTGTCGATTGATAATTTCGGGCTTTTTCTGACTTTTATTATTCGGACTAAAATAATAAAATAAAATAAAATGTTTTGGCCAAAAATAAATAATAAAATAATAAAATAAAAAGGTTTTGGGTTTAAAATTAACTAACAAGCTTGGGCTAAAATTAAAACTATGCTTTTACCAAACACCAAGACTGATCCATAGACCTTTCAAAAATAAGAATTTAGTAAAATACGATTTTTTAAGCACTCTCGGGATTAAATACTAAACCCGACCAACAGTGGCGGTGAAAGGTTATTTATCATCGGGTTTGGTTTTGGGGAGACATTTTTAGGTGTCTACATCTGTGCTTTGTATGTGATGAGAGTCATGCTTGACATTGCGACTCATTGTACGGACACTCAACAGCTTGATGAGGTAATTCCTAAAACTTAATGAAATGCTATATTGATGTGATTTCTAGCCTTAGACACTTAATATTACCCAACATTGACATGTTATGAGAAATAAAAAGGTCATTTGACAAGAGAGGTAGAAAATGGGCTGAATAGAAGTCATTTGGGCCATATTTGGGCCATTTTGTGTTAATATGCTCTTTTAATGTGATTTCTTTCCTTATACACCTATAACTAGATAAATAAAGTTTACTTAATAAGAAATGTAGGAAATGGGCAAAGTAAAGTCATATAGGTCATATTCGGGCCATTTTGAGTAAAAAGCGTCTTAAACCTTAATAAAATGCTCTTTTGATTCAATTTTAGGGCTTAGACACATAAAACTAGGTGTCATTGACATTTTATGAGAAAGAAATAGTTTATTTGATAAGTAATGTAGGAAATGGGCTACATAGAAGTCATATAGGTAATATTTGATAAAATACACATTGTTTTGCCTAATTAATTAATTCTAACATAATGTTTTGTATTTCAAGTTTTGCAAGGTCCAAAAGGATGGTCCGTTGACAATCAAGGAACTTAATGAAGTTCGTGACATGTTGGCGTCTTTTATCACCTTCAACATGTAAATGCCATTTTAATTGTAAATTATTTATGTTAACTTTTGAACTATATATATTATTATTCATTATATATATTTACTTACTATCATTTGTATATATATATATAACAATTTTTTTTTAATGTATTGCGTTTGGGAATATTTATATATTTATATATATATATATATATATATATATATATATATGAATTCTTTTTTTTAATATTATTTTCGTATCTTATTATAATATTTAATAATATTATTATTAGTAGTAATTATACTAGTAATATTATTATTAGTAGTAATTATAATAATAATATTATTATTATTAGTAATTATAATAATAATATTATTAATTATTTTATTTAATATAATTGCTGGAATTACAGGTTATTATTATTGCTGGAAACAAATTTTTTTTTTTTAAATATTATTGCACGAAAAATGGAAAAAAAAAAATAAAAATAAATTTTGAGTAAAAAGGCACCGGTTAACCGGTGCCAAAACTAGCTACCACCAAAAAAATGGCGGGAGACTATTTTTGGCACCGGTTAACCGGTGCCCAAAACAGTTAAAGGCACCGGTTAACCGGTGCCAAATCGAGTATATGGAACCGGTTTTGAACCGGTGCTAAAAAGGGGGGTATTTGGCACCCCCCACATAGAATGTGGTTCAAACCGGTGCCTTAGACCGGGTTTGAACCGCTGCCAAAGCCCGTTTTTCACCTAGTGCTAGGGTTTTTAAAGAAGGTAGAGGGTAGAGAGGCTCCATTGTATGTTTCATTAATATTATCTTTTTATAAATTTTTCGTGTACGAAAATAGAAATATTATTTAATATGTGTCTTAAAAATCGTAAAAAGTCAAATAAAGCAAAAAAAAAAAAATAGGGACAAGAATATAAATTGGCCATTAAATAGCTTACAATTACAAATCTCAACTACAAAATAGGAAATGATAATACTTAGGGCAAGGGCGAAGCTACATTAGTACACACTGGTGCACGTGCATCACCAGCCCAAAAAAATATTTGAAGTTTTATTAATTAAAGGAAAATTAGAAATAATAATCCCAACTTTCATCAATTTTGGTAGAATAATCCCAACTTTGAATTATACTGGAATAATCTGAACTTTAGGGGGTCTTCTTTTTCTTTAATCCCTAACCGGTCAACAAAAGTCAATTACCTATCATATCAGGTCACTTGACACGTGTCAAGTTCTGATTGGTCCAAAAATAAAAAAATAAAAAAACAAAAACCAAAAAAAAAAACAAATAATTAGAAAACCCAGCCAACCTCCCCTTCCCCTCCCCCTCCCACACCGTCCCTTTCCCCTTCCTCTTCCTCCACCGTCCCCTTCCTCTTCCCCCACCATCACAGCCAGACTGCCACCTCTCCCCTCGTCGGACCGCCGCATATCCCCACCCCTAGCGACTCGCCATATTCCCCCTCCCCGAAACCCCTTTTCTATTCCCCCACGCAACCACTGAAAACCAATGTTCCCAGCCACTGAAATCCCAAAACCCAGCCAGTGAAACCCCAAAATCGCAGCCACCGATTCCCCAAATCGTAAATTCGAGGGAGTTTTGCAAAAATCAGGGGTGGGTTAGGTGTTTTCGGGATTAGGGGAGGGGTTTCAGGTGAGTTTCGTGACCGGTTTGTTGGCGGCGTTCATGGCTGCGAGAATTGAGAGGAGAGAGAAAATGAAAAGGGGTTATGTTTGGCCGGATTTTGTTGTTGGGTCTAGATTTCGTGCGTGGTGGCCGGATTACGTGGTTGGTAGCTGACTTTCGCGGCTAGTGGTCAGGTTTCTTGGCTGGCCGGATTACATGGATGGTGGGCGACGTCCGTAGTTGGTGTTCGGCTTCAAGGGTCTTGATTTTTTTATATTTTTTATTAAATTTTTTTAACCAATTAATTTGCGACATGTGTTTCTTAAACCAAAAAAAAAAATTTTAACCCATTAAACCGGTTACCGGTAATTGGGATTAAAGAAAAAGAACAACGCCTAGAGTTCGGATTATTCTAGAATAATCTAAAGTTGGGATTATTCTAGCAAATTTGATAATAGTTGGGATTATTATTACTAATTTTTCCTTTTTTTAAAAAAAAATTGATGCGCACGCTATAGCTAGCCATATCCGAAATCTCTTTCGAATTAGTCTTACGTCACAAATTTAGTAATTAATTATATGAACAAATTTAAGGGTATAAATGTTCGCTAAATATTCTTCAAAATTATATAAAAAAAAAAGAGGTAATTATAATTAATGAGATGAAATAAAGCAAATAAACATTTTAAATGGTATATTTAGGGGTATAAATGTCCAAGCACTATTTTTAAGAGTTAAAAAAAGAGGTAATTATAATTAATGAGGCAAAAAAAAAAAGTAAATAAACATTTTAGATGGTATAATTGTCCACACACTATTCATTTTAAGAAATTAATGAGGATATATATGTAAATGCACATTTGAAGGTATAATCGGCATGACACTATTTATAAGAGTAATCTTAGTGAGGCAAAAAAAAAAGGAAAAATTGAAAACAATAATCCCACCTTTAGCACGTCTGCTCAAAATAATCCCACATTTTCGAATTCCAAAAATAATCCCACCTTGTACCCCCATCTTCCCAAAACGATCCTTTTACTGGTTTATAAAATTAGTAACCTGTTTTAGAAGGTATAGACACCCATTTGTGTCTCCCCAAAACCAAACCCAGTGATGAGTAGCTTTCACGTCGAATCATAATCGAATGAAACGAAAGTGTGGAAAGGTCTAGTGTTGCGGAAAGTTTTTATTTCTTTTCTCTCTCTCTGTTTTTGAAATCTATATTTTAAGAAAACAGCCAATCCAGTTTGGTTGGTCCGTGATATGGGTCAAATAATGGTGTAGTTGGATGGGGCTTGCAAAGACCTTTCCAACGATATATTATAAGCCCAATTCCGATGAATATTGAGGAAGTTATGGCCAATTTACCAAACTGGGCCCGGTTTGAGCTTTATGTACGGCCCAATGATCTAGGGGAGGGCCTAATATGATTTATCATTCCTAATAAAATTAGGAATGATTTTAGTCGTCTAGATTCTTCTAGAAGGTTCTTTTCATTCCTAATTCGATTAGCATTGATAAGTTGACTATGTTGACTTTTTAAAGTTTTAATCAAAATCAAATAGCATTTTCGAAGAAATTATATTATTTTATCCTCCAGTACGGTAAACTTATCGGATTTTCAAAAACGTGTTAAAATCGATCTTGGCGTCCAAACCCAGGCCTTGGCGCCTGGAACCAGGCCTGGCGCCAGCTAGCCAGGGTTGGCGCCAGCTCTGTTTCTTGAGCGTCAGACTCTGTTTTGTTAATTTATCTTTTTTGGCTGATTTTCTCTATAAATATCGTATTAAAAACTCCGTTTTCATTCACCTACAATCAGTTTTCATTCGCAATCATTAATTCTCTCTTAATCATTCACCTATTTTCATCAACATTCATTAGCATTCTTTTAATGTTCTCATTCATCTCCTCTTAAACTTGGTTTTCTCATACAAAATTCCGCATTCGCAAGATCTAGAAACACCTAGCCATATTCGAAGTTGCCTTCGCCCTAGACGTGAAAGGTTTAATTTATGAGGGTTTGGTCCCAAATCTCTCTTTCAATTATTTAATTTAATTGTTTGTTTATTATTTTCCTTGAAGTTACTAACGTGTGTATTTTGTTATTAGAAAGAGGTATGAGGCATCAAAGTAAGTACTTTAATTGATTTATTGATTTATGATATAGAAATCATCTTTACATTGTTATTATGATATTCCTAGTATCATGTCTAGGTTAATTTTAATATTAAATATGATTGTTATGATGCCTTTTATTCTCTTCCTAATATTTATGATTGTTAGTATCATGTTAGGGTTAAAGATTTGATTTTTAATGCTTAGTGACATGCTAGGGTTTGTTATTAATCTTGTTAGTATCATGCCTAGGATCTTGCTATTATTATGCTTTAATATTAACATGAACATGATTATGATTATAATTGTTATAATTTATGATGATTATGAATATTATTATTGTTATTTTGATGATGATTATTTTATTTATGATTATTATTGTTTTGATTATGACTATAATTTTATAATGATGATTATTATTATTATGATGATTATAATTATTATTCATGATGATTATTATATGTTGCTTGATATTTTATTGTTATTGCTTGATCACACCTTTTATGCATGTTTAAAGGGAATTTGGTTCTTGTAATCATGATTAATAAGATAATTAATAATCTTTTTTAGGGTTAATGTGATTATAATTCAAGTGATCACCAATAATAGATTTATTTGTGCACTAATATTCAACCAACATAGATAAAACAGGTTTAGGGTTAATCCTAATGATTAAATGTTAATTAAAAAGCGCACATGAATACGATCAGAATAAAGTAGAGGCCTATTATTAGGGCAGGTTCAATCTCTTTTAGGTTAGATTTGTACCATCATCCCCGAACCCTTATTTGGTTCAAGACCTTATGGAGTTGACGATCTCTTGGATCGTTAAGGGGTGTAACCTTCATCTTATGAATGGTTTACAAGTTCCTTAAAAACTTGTTGGCGACTCTTTTGCTCTATCTTCTTCTCTTTTAGACGCCACCGTACTTTAGTGTATGATCACAGTGGGGTTCAAGCTAGTGGGATTTTAAAGGCTTGAAATTATTCCCTACAGTTTTTGGCGACTCCACTGGGGATGATTTCTATTTTAATTCCTGAATTTGTTTCGGCAATGATTTAGAATGAGTGGATGAGACTCGAAAAGTTCTAAGTATTTCATGTGTGTAATTTTGATTAACATTATTGTCATATGCATAAAAAAGATCTCATTGGAAAGACCATCCGTAATGAGTTAAAAACATAGGATTTTACACGTAGGAAATTTGAGAAATATCTTTCACAACTAGGACTGAAATAACACCGCGTGAAACTGGAAAATTTTATCAAGCACAGAAAGCTGCTGAGGCATGTGGGAAGTAGCGTCAAGGGCCAGAACTTGGCGCCACACTTTTAGCCGTAGCGCCAGACGCCAGTATTGGCGCCAGGCGCTACAGTTAAAAGTTGGCGCCAGTCTCTGATTGCTGGCGCCAATTTCCCCCAATACCGAGCCAGAAATATGCATTCTAATTTCGACCGGTTTTTCGTATTGTTTGCTCGATCCTACTTCCTGATTGAATTTTTTCTCACTTTTCTGAAACCATATGTGTTCTACATATGGACATAACCCTCTAGGAATTCATGCTCCATCTACCCGATTGAACGCTCCGTGCAACAAAGGGTACATCCGAGATGTTGAATTCACCAAACCATGGAAGCGAGTTTGTTCTAAAACTCGCGGTGTCCCATCCACTCGCGCCAACCCTTCATGGTTAGGCTTCCGCGCGGTGCATCCGAACAATTAACCATGGACCCTCTTCGACTAAACCATATCCTGAACTTTAGAGAACTAGAGCCATGGTTAGGTTGCGAACGCATTGCATCATGTTGTGCCTACTTGACTAATTGTGCATTATTTGTTGTGCATATATATTCTATGTTTCTCTTAACCGTTCGTTGATTTGTGTCGAGACTAAATAAATTAATGACTTAGAGAACTTTGCCTAATTAATTAATTAATTAATTAATTTAAGTCAATAAAGTCTATTTTTTTTAATCGGAATTGACCTAGTACGACTTTAGGCATACCCCAGTTGACTAATAACACCGAAAACAGTCCCAGACCGAAGCTTCAATATTGGCGCCAAGGTCTGAGCTGTAGCGCCACACTATGGAGTGTAGCGCCTGACAACATTTGTCTGGCGCCAAGCTCCACAGTGTGACGCCAGTCATGTCGCTTGGCTGGCGGTTTGGATATTTGTCGAGTCATCACCTAAGGTCTAATTAATCAGTTTTCTGTTTAATTCGGTTAATTTTCGCTGTCAATAACACCTTGTCGAGTCATTAATCGAGTCTTGGTCACATATTCTAGCCACATGGTCATGACACGAGTCTTAACGCACCATCTACACTCACTAGTCTTAGCACACACTTTGAGTATACATCACCATGACCATGTCTTAGGTCCATGCATGAGTCGGTCTTTCCGTCATTTGAGTTGGGGGTACATTCTGTTCATAATCCTTCATATCCCTTCATCTTAATCTTCTTCACATTCTTCCATCTTTCTTCACTTCCTCCATCCATTGCATGTTGAATAAAGTTTGAGTCAAATAATTAACAATAAGTATCCCCAAATTCCTTTTCCACAGTACTTGGTCGAGGAGAGAAGGGCGATTAATCAAGGACAACCTCTTTATTCAAGTCTCACTTTTTGATAAACCAATTCGTCAAAAGAGGAAGGCTAAGAAGATAATGGCAACTCAAGAAGAAGTCAATGATCTTAAGAACCAACTGGCTACTGTGACTGAGACACTGAAGCTTCTCGCACTTAGGGTCAATGATCCCGTAAAGCAACAACAAATGAGTCTCATACAAGAGAGTCTAAGCAAGCTATCTAGTGACTATAAATTTCAAGGCATGAGTTCACAAGGGGTCTCGCTGGACAAGAAACTTCTTCCGCATAAGTTCAACGCCACTGACATCCCTAAATTCAAGGCAACAGATAACCCTTACTTCCATCTAAGAGCTTTCGAAACTATAATGAACATTAAGAGTATCGATAAGAAGGTCTTCCCCTCTTTGTTCTCTCTATCTCTTGAAACCGTTTGCCAACAATGGTACTTCTCCCTTGACAAGGAGAAAACCTCTACCTGGGAATCGATAGTAAACGCTTTCGTTGATAGATACAAGTGCAATATCCAAGTTGAAACCGATCATAGACAACTTGAGATGCTAAGACAAAAAGAGAATGAAGGGTTTACTTCTTTCTTTAATAAATGGAGGGAAACTTCCGCCAAGATGATTGAGGTCCCCACCGAAAAGGAATCTGTGAGGATGTTTATCAAGAATCTTCAAGAGAAGTATTCGAAGCATTTAAAATATCAACACAATTTGAATACCTTCAAAGCCGTCTATGACATAGGTATTGAAATCGAAGATGACCTTGCAAAGCAAAAGGCTACTAACAATAGTAACCACGGTGGCTGGAAAGGAAAGAAGAACGACAATCCTTCTTCTTCCGAAAACGCCCACTCTAGTAATAATGTTAGTACCTTTGACCATAATGATGTCTTAGCCATGGACAATCAAGGATCTAAAAGGAAACCCAGGCGAGAGTTCACATCCATTGGAATGACGTACGATGCTGCTTTTGATTGTCTCTATGATCGAGGATTAGTCAAACCTATTGGCCCTACCAAGGATCCGACACCAGAAAATCGATCTTCGAGATAGAATCCAAATTCCTATTGCAAGTACCATCGAGGAAATGGTCATACCACTGATGAATGTTACAAGTTTCAAAATCTCATTCAAGACCTCATAGAAGCAAACAAGGTCCCATTGCCTTTAGCTAGCAAGAAGACTGGGTGATGATGAAGTGAATGACACAAGACAAGAGGCGAGCTGCAACGACAAGATTTCATGGCCTCTTTTTCTATTTCTTTTTCATCTTTTCTTTCCCCAATAAGTCTAGCATAGACACCTTTTCTTTTCTCTTAGATTAATTTTGTAAATTCTTTATTTTCTTTTAATAAAATGAGCATTTATTTCCTTGCATATGATCATCACATTGCATTGCATTAAAAAAAAAAAAAAAAAAAAAAAAAAAAAAAAAAAAAAACGCGTCGAATTAAGCACAAGGTATACCAATGATTTGAGGCACCCCTTGTAGCCACATCATATCTCCTTTCGCCTTTCTAATTTACAATCTTTTCTTCATAAACCACTTTGAGCCTCGTTTAACGATAGACCTTTCTTTTTTCAACCTTCATCTATCTAACCTTGAGATGGGATGGTGTGCAACTTATGCAATTTTCAAAGAACAAAACTTGAGTGATTTCAGAAAATCAAAATAGCAAAAATAAGCAAAAAAAAAATAATAATAAATAAAAGTGTACAAATGGGCAAGTGTTCCAATGTCTTTGATATGAAAATATCTTCGATAAGAACACGTCTCAGATTGCGTCTCTTATCGAGTGCTCGATACCGTGCCTGAGAAACATGAATGCCAAGTGAGTGATAGACCGCATGATCGAGATTGCTCACACTTATAAAATAAAATAGATGCTAAAGCAAAAGATAAAAGTGAGCTAAAAAGAGTAGAAACTCAAGCATAAAAATATAAATATTCAAAAGCGAGGTTGCACACCTTGGGGACTTATCTAGGGCCTCGAGCCTTTATCCCTTTCTTCTATAACCTTTAGCCTAACCACGTTACAACCCTTAAAAATACCTTTTTGAGGTATACACACACTTGTGCGAGGTTCGGCTAGAGCTACGTTCGTCCTGATTCCTAACGGATACGTAGGCAACTTCACATCGAGGTGCGGCCGTAATAAAAATGCATTCATATTCACATTCACACACTTGCACCATGATCATACCAAGGGATCTCCAATGCTCATCCCTTTTCACTTAGAGCTAGACTTGGGGGCTTGATCCTTACATCATTAGCTTACCTAGCCTAAGAGTCACCACCATTTGACTCTTTTAACAAATAATATTTTTCCACACACTTAGCCCTTGCGGCCTAACTTTAGTGTCACTTTCACACACTGCACAGATACATGACCAAATATACTTCCCTTTAGGAACCCTTTGTCATGAAATCTTAACACAACATTGAAGCATGCCATGTCATATCAAAATCACTCATCAATCATAATCATCATTGCATCGAAGTATGAAGTACTTAGTCTCCGTGCCTAAGTTACCCAAATACTTTCATCATTGAGTCAACCATTGAGATAGCCTAGGATGAATTAATCCTTGCACCTTGAGAGATAGTATCAAATGACATTTGACTAAGCTCATTTAACATGCACCTTCAAAACTTCGATTCTTTTTTCGCGTCTTTCTTTTTCGGGAGAAAGTCGGTACCCTCCACAAAAATGACGGAAATTTTTTGCTTTTTTGCATTTTCGAGTCGCACGATCACATTACAATGCACACACGAGTCATGTACACATTGAGCCATGTCGTGTCATATCACTTTGATTTGAGTCTAACACATGTGTCATTTTACTTCGAGTTGAGTCAACCTCGAGTTAGTCAATCTCAGCGAGTCAAGTTTATACCTTGAGTCGTGTCAAGTCAATGAGTCAAGAAATGCTAAACCTTAGGTCAACCCTAAGATAATTAAAAAGAAATTGGCAAAGTTCTATAGTAAAAAATAAATACAGGTGCAGCAGAACAAGGAAGACCCTACTCTAGCGCCTGGCGCTAAATCTTTTCAGCAACGACAGAGCTCGAAGCCTCTCAGTAAGGTTATTTCGACTTCATACAACAATTTCGGGTTCCTTGGTACGCCAGTTAGCCCCTATAAGCAATTTGACATGATTAGTAGTCGGCTCGATTACAATCGTAGTAAGTGATTGACCTGACAAAAAAATCTTCTCACTTAGCTTAAGCGCCTAAAACACTAGCTCATTACAATCGGTTCAAAAGCAAGCACTTAAACGACAATATTCCCAAATATGGATTGTCGCGCATTCTTATTAAACGACAAAGTTTTCCAAAAATTGGATTGTCATCCCCAACTGACAATATTTCCAAAAATGGATTGTCGTGCATCTTCTTCAACGACAATTTTTCCAAGATTGGATTGTCATCTCTGGCAAAGTTTCCAAGCGTGGATTGTCGTGCTCCTTCTTTGTTGGCAAGTTTTTCCAAGTTCGGATTGTCATACATTCATAGATCGCTGGCAAGTTTTCCAAGATTGGATTGTCATACACCCAGTTCCCCATGGCAAAATTTCCCAAAGGATTGTCGTAGGTCTCTACTGATCATAAATTTCGGCAAAAGTTCCTCAACGTGGATTGTCTTCAGCAAATGGCAAATTTTCCCGAAGTGGATTGTCGATCAACTCTTTTTGCAAATGTTCCAAGACGCGGATTGTCAAGTGTGGCAATATTTCCCGAAAAGGATTGTCGCATAGCGTTTAGCAAATTTCCAAGGTGGATTGCTTTCAAGAGTTATATTCCAAGATGTGGATTGTCAATCATAGCAAAGTTCTTATGAAAGATTGTTACGAAGCATTGGCAACTTTTCCAAAAATTGGATTTTGGCAAATTTTCCGAGATACGGATTGTCGCTTCATCGTGGCAACATTTCCAAGGATGGATTGTTACGTGGCATTGACAACTTTCCCTAAATCGGATTGTCATACATCATACAAGAGCTGTGTTGGCAACTATTCCCAAAGAAAAGAGGATTGTCATCACAGCAAAAGCACCGACATACTGGTTCACAAGCAGCAAAGCGCCGACGTACTGGCATAGCAAACATTAAGAAGCAGTGATCTTTTCGAAGACTATCACAGCGGAAATTGGAGTCATATCAAAAAGAAGCTCTTTGTTCAGAGACGAGTGAACATCGAAACAGCAAGGTGGCGTTCCCTAGATTGTGGAAAGTTGTCACAAACAGCTGAGGATTGTTTCAAGAGAAGCAATCTTCGATGGTATTCCCTTGGATATGGAATACTATCATAGCGGAGGAGGATAGTTTCAGGCGAAGAAATCTTCTAATTTGGAAGCAGTTACGGGCGTAGCAGTTTTCAAGCAGGATGACATTCTCTAGCTTGCAGGAGGTCATCAAGACAATCAGTTACTTTCATAGACGTGTGCTCGACGGTGCAAGATACGCGTTTCTTAACTCTTTTATCTGTTTAACTAATGCTAGTTTTGCAAGTATCGGCGTTACAAGAGTGATTTAGGATCGCAGAACGTTCTGAATCATTCTCCGTCCCTATCGATACTTTGGCTTTCGTTTTTCGAAACTTGCGTTTCTCCAAACTCAGTCAAAGTGGGGGCTTCTGTAGACACCCATTTGTGTCTCCCCAAAACCAAACCCAATGATGAGTACCTTTCACGTCGAATCATAATCGAATGAAACGAAAGTGTGGAAAGGTCTAGTGTTGCGGAAAGTTTTTATTTCTTTTCTCTCTCTCTGTTTTTGAAAACTTTATTTTAAGAAAACAGCCAATCCAGTTTGGTTGGTCCGTGATATATTTTAAGAAAACAACCAATCCAGTTTTGGAATACTTTATTTTAAGAACACAGCCAACCAATTTGTGATACTTTGGTCCAATAGTGGTGTAGTTGGATGGGGCTTGCAAAGACCTTTCCAACGATATATTATAAGCCCAATTTCGATGAATATTGAGGAAGTTATGGCCAATTTACCAAACTGGGCCCGGTTTGAGCTTTATGTACGGCCCAATGATCTAGGGGAGGACTGACAAGGTAAATTCGTATCCCCTAATCAAAAATAATTACCTAAATCACTAACTACAGTAGATAGGGAAGTAGGGTCGATCTCCACAGGGAAACAGGTCTTTTTAATTCTAATTAATTATTATAATCTAAATTATTTAAGTAACCAATATTTATAATTAAGTAAGAAACTAAACTACTAAGGTTGAGAATAGGAAGAAAACAATATATGAAAGGATCTAGGGCATAGGTTCACCAATAAATAATACTCCAGGGTAAAACATAGTAACCAATCATTGACATTGCATAAATAACATGATTAACAGGCTCTCGCAATTTATTAATCAACATAGATTTAACAGGCTCTCGCAATTTACTTGATCTAAGTTCTTATTGAAAATAGCTTTTAATATCAAATTAACATCTGCTCGATTCATCAATTTAATATTGCTATACTTTTACAAGCCGCAATTGTAAAACATTAAAACAATCCAATAAGAAATTATCATGCAATACCAATAATCAATAATAGTCAATCATCAATGCATCAATTAACCAGATTGTAAAGGGCTCTTGCTACGTATTACAATCACACAATTAATTTACCGGTATTAAATCTCATCTCTCGAATCTTGACTTAACCATTTATAAATTAACTTGCCTATTGAAACTAGACCTAAACATTAATTCTCATCTCTCGATTCTTGAATCAATATTGTCAAACTCATACATAAAAGATAGGCCTAATCTAGTCACAGAGCATTAAATCAATCAATAGGAAATTAATCTAACATTGATAATCAACAACAATAATTTACCCCTTCATATTATTTATTAGATCCCCATAAACCCTAAAAATTAAACTACTCACACATATTAAAAATTAAACAAATCAAAGCAATAAAATAAGACATGATTAAAGGAATAGAATAAATAACTAAGATTAAGAGAAGAGGAATCGTTACCAAAATAAATCTGGAATTAAAGGAAGAATTAAGAACAAAAGTTTAGAGAGAATTTAGGAGAGAGAAAAATACTAAGTAGAGAGAGAAAGTCTAAGAAAGAAGGTCCTCTAAAAATTCCGTACATAATCGTATTTAAACCTTTTCTAAAACAAGAATTAAAAATAAACTTAATCAGGTCCTAAGAAAACACGCGCCCGATCGGGCGAAGGGCCGCCCGATCAGGCCCGCCTTTTTGTCTTGCCCGCTACTGATGTGCCGCACCCGATTGAGCCTACGCTCACCCGATCGGGCCCGGTCTTCTTCTTCAAGGCTTGGACTTCGATTGGGCTAGATTTCTCGGCACAATCCGGATTTCCTCTCGGGTCTCGAATACTTGGTCCAAATGCCTCGTGGTCCCAATTACCGAGCCCTTAATCACCGGCTCTCACCGATCCTGGGCTCCAAAAGTGGTCGTGTCCTTCTATCTTCCGTAGTCGATCCAATAAAGCCCGGGAAAATGCTCCAAGAGTGTAATTTCCTGTAAAATACAACTAAAACTACGAAAACACTAGAACACACAAATTAGTAATAAAAGTGGCCCGAAAGAGCCAAAAACACTACTAATAATGACCAAGGGACGGGGGTAAAACACTATATAAAATGGACATATCAAACTCCCCCAAGCCAAACCTTTGCTTGTCCCTAAGCAAATTAAGAGCTCATCAATGAACATATAAAACATACTTCACCCCAATAGTCAAATCAATAACCAACAACTCAAGGCAAATCTAATGAACACGCTTCAACATCAATCAATCTTATTCATCTAATCACCCTTCCTCCCCAACAATTGTCAAGTAGAGCAAACCACAAGAGCATATAGAATTCAAGACTAGTGCTCACACACTCAACTCTCATTTATGTGGCAAGTAAAGAATGTACTCGATCGCTCTCCAACCAACCCCTTTATGTGAACAATGCCCTCCCAACTCACACTCTCGCGTTTATAAAACAATGAACGCTCAACCTACTAGTCGACTCGAAATATACCAAGTCATAACTTGCATTGATAAGCAAAACTTTCACATTCATACAATTCTATGCACAAAGGTCAGAAGGTCTTTAAAGCTTGTAATGTAAGGCTAGGGTAAAGGGTAGGATAAATTTGGGAATAAGTGAGAGAAAAGCTATGCTTAAAGGAGCCTTATCCTAATAAAACCCATGATCAAAATAAATAGTGATCATACATCTCCTACATAACCAACTCTAACATCAACCAAATATACTCCAATCATAATAAATAATCCCAACACTTACAATAATCACTCATAAGATATAATAATGAAGAAATAGAGTGAATAAACAAACTTATTTTCCAAACTTGAATTTTTTTCATTGAGGCTCGAAATTATTTTTCTTTGATCAACCTCCAAATAGAACATTTGAACATTTTTTCTATTGAAGTTCACTTATTTTCTCAAAAAACAATTTCCTTTGAACTTCTCTTTTTTTTTCATAATATCATGCTTTATGTTTTCCAAGAAAATATAACTCTCAAACTCATCAAAAATAAGCATGAATAACAACAAAACAACTTCTCAAATCCCACCCAAATTGTGCTAATAAAAAGCACACTACAAACTCCCTCACCTTACTCACTAATAGCTCCCCCAAGCCAAGCTTGGGACTAGTAACCAATGGGGCAAAATAGGCTTGTAATGTGGCTAATAAACAACAAAAAGTCAAGCCAACAACATGGGTAGCAAGAAGGGAACAAATGTATCTAAAATCATTTGGAGGCTACCTAAAAGAACAAATGCCTTCGTCCTCCACAATGTGCATAATAATGAATCATATAAACATTACTTATAGTTGCAAACCAATACTCAAATTCATTGACATACCAGGAACTATGGAACTATCACACATTTCCTAACCAAATCAACTAGTCAAGCACTATATTCACAAATAGTTGGACAAAATTGACGCATGTTTAGGATTCAAAACAATTAAAATTCAAATCATGACCAACAAATCCACAATGCTCATTGTCAATAACCAAGAATCAAAACAATTTTTTTTCTCAAGTTCGGGGCACAGGGAAGTATGATTTACAATTCATTGGAACAAAACTAACCTAAGAAAGTAATAAAATCTATACTAAGAAAAAAAATAAAAATAAAAAGAGAAGAGAGAGAGTTAAAGATGTACCATACAAACACGAGAACCTCCCCCCAAGCTAAATCAGACAATGTCCTCATTGTCTTAAAGGGAAGCTAGTAGTCAAGGTGACTACTCTTCATCATCACCACATCAATGTCTCCAAAGCCTCGAGGATTGCAATGCATCTCTTTGGAACAAAATTGGGCAAGAAAGAAACAAAGTGATAGTGGGAAAAAGTTCAAATTTGAGTCAGGTTCACTATTCTGATCATAAATTTTTATACATAAATGATAATACAGTGATTCTAATTGCATTGGAAACTAGACTTGAAGAGCTTTCCAACGACAGGTCACACGCAAAGATCGAATAAGAAACGCAAAAGTTATGGCCTGTCGAAGTTGACGTAGTTTGCTGACGCGTACGCGCGCCCGATCGGGCGATATCCGCCCGATATATCTTTTCCTTCACTCGATTTGCGCCCGATCGGGCAACCTCGCCCGATCGGGCGAAATTTGCTCGAATTTCTGACTGCACTTGCACGCCCGATCGGGCGACTCCGCCCGATCGGGCTAATTAAGGCTTGATTCCAGCTCTCTTCTCGCGCCCGATTGGGCAACTTCGCCCGATCGGGCGAGTGGAGGCATGAAATTTAACCCTCCTTGCGCGCCCGATCGGGCGAGCTTCGCCCGATCGGGCCCGTGCCCAGTCGTTTCCTTTGTTTTTCTTCGTCTTCAATTTCTTCTAAGTCTTTTGACCTCTTAAACCTATACCTGTACAAAAACACTTATAGACGGTAAAATTCCACTCCCCTCGCCTCTCAAAACAAAAATTAAAGAAAAGGAGAAATAGTACATAAAGCAAGAAATACGGTTTGCCTCCCACAAAGCGCTGGTTTATCTAGGTCCCGCACGACCGTCTCACCAAGTACAATATCTAGGACCCTTTGCCTAACGCTTGATCGGGTGGTTTCTCACCCGGTCTAGCGGTGTTCAAGCTGCGATTCGGCTTTCTGACATACCCTGAGGGACGCCAAACCACCTTATCCGGTGGGTCCTCTTTGACTTGGATTGGGGGGTCTTCAATGCTACGCACTAAAAACCCTCCGTCGATCGAATGTTGCTTCAAATTGTCATTGCGTTCAACACTTGCAACTCGATCTGGCGGAACACTTACCGTAGGCTCGATTCGCACAACTTGCTCGATCGGTTCCACTTGTTCATCCTCGAAACCAAGACCAACAGTGTAGAGTGCTCTTTCTATTGCATCGACTTCCTTCTGCCATTTGTCTATCTCATCTGAAAAGGATGCAACACAAGATACCACCTCCAAGGGATCTTTTCCAAAAGCTTGGGGCTTGTTAGAATAATTTACAACCACATTAACACTAAAACATTTCTCCTCAGTCATGGAGCTTTTAGGAGAATTATTCAGATTAAAAACAACTTTATCGTCCCCTACTGATAGTGTTAGCTTACCACTTCTTACATCTATGACTGCTCCTGCAGTGTTAAGGAATGGTCTACCCAAAATAATTGGAGTTTGCATATCCTCATCCATATCAAGAACAACAAAATCTACAGGTATATAAAATTTACCTACTCTAACGGGGACATCCTCTAAAACACCTAAGGGGTATTTAAAAGTACGGTTGGCCATTTGTAGAGTTATATTGGTAGCTTTTAACTTACCCATATTCAACTTGGAGCACACAGATAATGGCATGACGCTAACACTAGCACCCAAATCACATAATGCATTATCAATCAAGAGATTGCCAATATGACAAGGGATATAAAAACTACCCGGATCTTTTAATTTAGGTGGAGACTTATTTTGAAGTACGGCACTACACTCTGCAGTGAAAGCTACTGTCTCTACCTCACTAATAGACCTTTTTCTCGTCAAAATTTCTTTCATAAATTTTGCATATGAGGGGATTTGTGTGATCAATTCAGTAAAGGGAACTGTTACCTTCAAATCTTTAACCACCTCCAGGAACTTACCAAACTGCTTATCCAAGTTTGTCTTCAATTGACGATTGGGGAAAGGAAGTTTGATGATTGGCTTTGGAGCATTCTTATTCTTTTCTGGTGTAGCCACCTTCTCTGGAGTTGTACCCTGCAATGTAGAATTAGATATGTTAGTATTATCTTTTAGCCCTGCAGGGCTATCAACTACATTGTTTGGTTTAATGGAATCAAGATTAGCATTATTTGATAAAACAGGTTCATCGACTTTGGGCCTAGAGGGCCCTTCATAGTTTGAACCACTCCTTAGAGTAATTGCAAATGCTTGATCCGTAGGCCTAGTAGGCTGTGCCGGCAAGACTCCCTGTTGGCGGGCTTGTAGAGTAGCGGAGAGTTGCGCAATTTGATTATCTACAATTTTATTATGCGCTAAAATTTGATCAATTGTTGCATCTCTGCTCTCCATGTGCTTTTGCATATTGACCAACATTGCTCTAATTTCCGCCAAAGAAGGGTCGGAAGATGAGGGGGGTTGTTGTAGCTGGTTCTTCTGGCTAGCATTGGGATGATAATATTTCTGCTGCTGTTGCTGTGGTTCCTGTGGTTCTTGTGGTGGTGGATTTTGAACATTAGTGCTCCGGTAGGAAAGGTATGGATGATTCCGATTCCGGTAGGAAAGGTATTAACTTGCTCCACGGAACTCCTGCAATCCTGCTCCCAGTGACCTACAATACCACAATTTTCACAGAAAGCCTCATTATAATTATTATTAATTGCAGAAACATTTGCTACATTAGCAGTACTCAGATTATCTAATTTTTGGCAAATAGAGGTCAGTTGAGCTTGCAAAAAGGATACAGAGTCGACACTATGCTTCCCCTTGTTAGCAAATCCTCTGGGATTCCCATATTGGGAATTGTGTATCGCCATATCTTCAATAACCTGACCTGCATCATTAACATTAAGATTCATAAATCTCCCACTAGCTGCAGAGTCTAAGATTATTCTAGAGGAATTTCCAATGCCGTTATAAAAGGCTTGGATTAACTGTCATTGTGCTAAATTATGGTGAGGGCATTCTCTTTGCAAGTCCTTGAACCTCTCCCAAGCCTCATATAAAGACTCATCGGCTTCTTGGGCAAAGTTCTGAATCGCACTCTGTAGTACTGGTGTTCTCTTTGCAGGATAATACTTGTTATAGAAATTCAAAACAAGAGTTTCCCAGTCAGTTATATACCAAGTGAAGTTCTATTTAAACCATTAAACCACAATTTAGCTTTTCCAGTTAAAGAGAAGGGAAAGAGAATCTCCCTGATTTGGTCTTGAGTGACCCCAGCTTGCCTGATGGTGTTGCAATATTGACAATAGTCGGCAATGTGAAGATTCGGGTCTTCACCCTTGGCTCCACTGAATTGCTTCCTCTCTATCATCGTTATAAATTGAGGTTTGATTTCGAATTGAACCCCATCAAGGGCCGGAGTAGGGGTGAGATGTGGAAAATCCGTAAGCTTTGGTTGTGAATAATCACTAAGCTTATTTGGAGCCGTCATCTCTGATTCTGCGTCTGATGATGCCTCTAAATCGCTGGAATCAGTTGGAGGATCTCGGTGATTATTGGTATTATCACCGGAATCCGCCAGGATTTGCTTGTAGAAGTTTTTCTGTCTATGGAAGGAACGTTCGATCTCAGGATCAAATGGGATATTACCTGATCTGGAACACCTGGGCATAAACAAAAATTAGAAGCAAATATGAGATTTGTCTCAGAGAACTAATGCTCTCTGAGACAAAAGAGAGATAATCTAGACTACAAAAACAACCAGAAAAAAAAATAAAACCGTTTCCTCGGCAACGGCGCCAAATTTTGACAGGGTAAAGTCGTATCCCCTAATCAAAAATAATTACCTAAATCACTAACTACAGTAGATAGGGAAGTAGGGTCGATCTCCACAGGGAAACAGGTCTTTTTAATTCTAATTAATTATTATAATCTAAATTATTTAAGTAACCAATATTTATAATTAAGTAAGAAACTAAACTACTAAGGTTGAGAATAGGAAGAAAACAATATATGAAAGGATCTAGGGCATAGGTTCACCAATAAATAATACTCCAGGGTAAAACATAGTAACCAATCATTGACATTGCATAAATAACATGATTAACAGGCTCTCGCAATTTATTAATCAACATAGATCTAACAGGCTCTCGCAATTTACTAGATCTAAGTTCTTATTGAAAATAGCCTTTAATATCAAATTAACATCTGCTCGATTCATCAATTTAATATTGCTATACTTTTACAAGCCGCAATTGTAAAACATTAAAACAATCCAATAAGAAATTATCATGCAATACCAATAATCAATAATAGTCAATCATCAATGCATCAATTAACCAGATTGTAAAGGGCTCTCGCTACGTATTACAATCACACAATTAATTTACCAGTATTAAATCTCATCTCTCGAATCTTGACTTAACCATTTATAAATTAACTTGCCTATTGAAACTAGACCTAAACATTAATTCTCATCTCTCGATTCTTGAATCAATATTGTCAAACTCATGCATAAAAGATAGGCCTAATCTAGTCACAGAGCATTAAATCAATCAATAGGAAATTAATCTAACATTGATAATCAACAACAATAATTTACCCCTTCATATTATTTATTAGATCCCCATAAACCCTAGAAATTAAACTACTCACACATATTAAAAATTAAACAAATCAAAGCAATAAAATAAGACATGATTAAAGGAATAGAATAAATAACTAAGATTAAGAGAAGAGGAATCGTTACCAAAATAAATCTAGAATTAAAGGAAGAATTAAGAACAAAAGTTTAGAGAGAATTTAGTAGAGAGAAAAATACTAAGTAGAGAGAGAAATTCTAAGAAAGAAGGTCCCCTAAAAATTCCGTACATAATCGTATTTAAACCTTTTCTAAAACAAGAATAAAAAATAAACTTAATCAGGTCCTAAGAAAACACGCGCCCGATCGGGCCCGCCTTTTTGTCTTGCCCGCTACTGATGTGCCGCGCCCGATCGAGCCTACGCTCACCCGATCGGGCCCGGTCTTCTTCTTCGAGGCTTGGACTTCGATTGGGCTAGATTCTCGGCACAATCCGGATTTCCTCTCGGGTCTCGAATACTTGGTCCAAATGCCTCGTGATCCCAATTACCGAGCCCTTAATCACCGGCTCTAACCGATCCTGGGCTCCAAAAGTGGTCGTGTCCTTCTAGCTTCCGTAGTCGATCCAATAAAGCCCGGGAAAATGCTCCAAGAGTGCAATTTCCTGTAAAATACAACTAAAACTACGAAAACACTAGAACACACAAATTAGTAATAAAAGTGGCCCTAAAGAGCCAAAAACACTACTAATAACGACCAAGGGACGGGGGTAAAACACTATATAAAATGGACATATCAAGGGCCTAATATGATTTATCATTCCTAATGCAATTAGGAATGGTTTTAGTCTTCTAGATTCTTCTAGAAGGTTCTATTCATTCCTAATTCGATTAGCATTGATAAGTTGACTTTGTTGACTTTTCAGAGTTATAATCAAAATCAAATAGAATTTTCGAAGAAATTATATTATTTTATCCTCCAGTACGGTAAACTTATCGAATTTTCGAAAACGTGTTAAAATCGAGCTTGGCGTCCAACCCCAGGCCTTGGCGCCTGGAACCAGGCCTGGCGCCTGACGCTAGCCATTGGCGCCTGGAACCAGGCCTGGCGCCTGGAACTAGCAATTGGCGCCTAGCGCTAGTGCTGGTGCCTGGCGCCAGCTAGCCAGGGTTGGCGCCAGCTCTATTTCCTGAGTGTCAGACTCTGTTTTGTTAATTTATCTTTTTTGGCTAATTTTCTCTATAAATATCGTATTAAAAACTTCGTTTTCATTCACCTACAATCAGTTTTCATTCGCAATCATTAATTCTCTAATTCTCTCTTAATCATTCACCTATTTTCATCAACATTCATTAGCATTCTTTTAATGTTCTCATTCATCTCCTCTTAAACTTGGTTTTCTCATACAAAATTCCGCATTCGCAAGATCTAGAAACACCTAGCCATATTCGAAGTTGCCTTCTCCCTAGACGTGAAAGGTTTAATTTATGAGGGTTTGGTCCCAAATCTCTCTTTCAATTATTTAATTTAATTTAATTGTTTATTATTTTCCTTGAAGTTACTAACGTGTGTATTTTGTTATTAAAAAGAGGTACGAGGCATCAAAGTAAGTACTTTAATTGATTTATTGATTTATGATATAGAAATCATGTTTACATTGTTATTATGATATTCCTAGTATCATGTCTAGGTTAATTTTAATATTAAATATGATTGTTATGATGCCTTTTATTCTCTTCCTAATATTTATGATTGTTAGTATCATGTTAGGGTTAAAGATTTGATTTTTAATGCTTAGTGACATGCTAGGGTTTGTTATTAATCTTGTTAGTATCATGCCTAGGATCTTGCTATTATTATGCTTTAATATTAACATAAACATGATTATGATTATAATTGTTATAATTTATGATGATTATGAATATTATTATTGTTATTTTGATGATGATTATTTTATTTATGATTATTATTGTTTTGATTATGACTATAATTTTATAATGATGATTATTATTATTATGATGATTATAATTATTATTCAAGATGATTATTATATGTTGCTTGATATTTTATTGTTATTGCTTGATCACACCTTTTATGCATGTTTAAAGGGAATTTGGTACTTGTAATCACGATTAATAAGATAATTAATAATCTTTTTTAGGGTTAATGTGATTATAATTCATGTGATCACCAATAATAGATTTATTTGTGCACTAATATTTTACCAACATAGATAAAACAGGTTTAGGGTTAATCCTAATGATTGCATGTTAATTAAAATGCGCACATGAATACGATCAGAATAAAGTAGAGGCCTATTATTAGGGCAGGTTCAATCTCTTTTAGGTTGGATTTGTACCATCATCCCCGAACCCTTATTTGGTTCAAGACCTTATGGAGTTGACGATCTCTTGGATCGTTAAGGGGTGTAACCTTCATCCTATGAACGGTTTACAAGTTCCTTAAAAGCTTGTTGGCGACTCTTTTGCTCTATCTTCTTCCCTTTTGGACGCCACCGTACTTTAATGTATGATCACAGTGGGGTTCAAGCTAGTGGGATTTTAAAGGCTTGAAATTATTCCCTACAGAAGGTAACTTGACACTTGTCACCTTCTAATTGGTCCTATTTTTTTTAATAATTTTTTAAAAAACAAAACAATTAAAAAAAAAATCTCCCACCCCTTTATCAGATCACCACCACCACCATCATAACCCCATACTGCCGCTCATCACCACTATCACAACCTCCTGCCGCCGCCCCTTACCACCATCACAACAAAGTTTCACCTTCCTCTGTAGTTGCTGCCACCACAACCCACCACCACCAAGCGAACCCACACACCAAATCGCCACCAATCGCACTAAATTGCCACCACTGCACGAATTACACCCAGATTTGCGCTCCCAATTCTACTATTGTTGACGATAGTAGGTGGAGCAGGAGTTGTTATTGGTGTCGTTGTGGGCTGTGATGCAGATTGTGGAGTGAAGGTGCGGTTAATTGCTGTCGAATTTTGGTGAGGTGGAGTGAGCTTTTGAGTGCGGCGACCAGAGGAGTGAGTCGGGCTGCCCTGTTGGTGTCGCGGGACTGCCGGGGTTTGTTGTTGCGAGGTGAGGGATGGTGGCTGCACGATTGTGGGTTACAGGATAGGATGTTGTGAGATGATGGATGGTGGTTGCACGGTTGTGGGTTGCGAGGTGAGGGATGGTGGTTGCATGGTTGTTGGTTGCAAGTAAGGTGGTGGTGTGGAGGTGGTTGACATGGATGCAACCATGGAGGTGAAAGAAGAGGGATTAGAGGGGAAAAAATCTAACCTGTTTTACAGGTTGAAGGTGAAAAGGATTATTTTGGGAAGATGGGGTTATAAGGTGGGATTATTTCTGGAATTCGAAAAGGTGGGATTATTTTGAGCAGATGAGCGAAAGGTGGGATTATTTTTTTTCAATTTTTCCCAAAAAAAAAAGTAATTAAATATTTTAGATGGTAAAATTGTCCACACTATTCATTAAAAAAAAGTTATACATATTAATGAGGGTATAATTGGAATAACACTATTTATAAGAGTAATCTTGTACTTTTTATTACGTAGAGAAGATACAATCAAAGAGACATGTTATTATAAGTAATAGGTTTTTTAGGTGATAGCAGTATCATATCACCCCCTCTGCTTTCTTCTTTATTCCCGTTGTTTTCTTGTATAATTAACCTTTTTCCTCATTGCTTTACTTGTTTTTTTTAATTAAAAGAGACCGATTATACTAACAGCCGATATCTAAGGTCATTTTACATCTTTTTTTTTTTTGAAAGAAAGATCGTAAGTACTATTTGGTTGTAGTATGAAAATTTGGGTCCTATATTTGGATTGAAATCAATTACTCCCTCTGTTTTTTTTTTATTTGCATCACTTGGTGATGCGCGGAGTTTTAGGAGGATAATATAATATTGTGAGTGGGTAAATAATTTATTATAGTAAAAGTTAGATGGGGACCATGAAAGAGAAAGAGTGTGAGGAGTGTAAATATTTTTATTATATAAGTGGGGACCATGGAAGAGAGAGAAACGATAAAATAATTTAAGTGGGGTTTAAAGTAAGAGAAAGAAATGATAAAATATTGTATAAAGTTACCAAATAAGGAAGTGGTGCATTTAAAAAAAATACCTTTAAAAGGAAAGTGATGCATTTAAAAAAAAACGGATGGAGTATGAAATAGATTCAGAAAAAAAAAATATATATATATATATTTGTACATGAGATCAATAATTGATGGTGACTCCCCATTTTAAAAATCCTAAATCCACCACTGACTTAAGATAATCATGGCCCACATTTTACTCTATCAAACATTGACTCAATAATACTTTTAACTTTTTAATCCACTTCGTAACAACTAACAACTTAGGGCTTGTTTGGTTCACCTTATTTTTTGCTTATCTGAACTTATTTTATGTGGTATGATATGATGTGGTCTGGTTTGATTTGATCTGTTCTGATCTGGTCTGATCTGAATATTAAATTTGACCAAACTTCGACCTTAAAAAATATAATACCTCTGTTTCATATTTTTTGCAACTTTGGTCATTATTTGAGAGAGATAAAATATTCCAAAGTTGTAAAAAAACATGAAACGGAGGTAGTACAATAATTTATACGGATAAAAAGTATCAAGTGGGATCTTGTTAAATTCGTAATAATGTGTATTTTATTAATATGCAAAAGCTAAAGAACGCCCCGGGGGCGTTGGATAAGCTAGCTAAAAATGGAAAGATTAAATTAAAATAAACATTAATTACACCGATCGATGTGTGATTTTGTCATGTTTTCCCAAATTAATATCACTTTGCCCCAGGGGCGTTCGTTAGCAAGATCCTTATTAATATGTGATTTTCATAAACTGCACATAAAACGATGATCTAGGGCGCGTTCGGCGCTAGCTGTTGAGTAGCTTTTAGGCAGTTTTTAGTAGTTCAACTTGGTCAAACCACTACTTAATAAAAAATGTGAATGTTTGACAAAGTAGTGGTTATGGTAGCTTTTAGTAGTGGATGTAGCTTTTATGAAAAGTTAGAAATATTAGCTTTTGATATTAGAAGTAGTTGTTTAAAATTTAATCTATAGTTTTAAATAGAAAAGTTTTGATTTTTATATGTAACAGCTAGTCAACCACTACTTTACCGAACAATCGTATCTAAATTATTTATCTTCACATCTAACAACTTGTTGACAGCTAACAGTACCTACACAACTAACAGCTACTTCCACAGCTAAGCTACAACTACCTTCACAGTTATATTTTGGCGAAACCTAATAGATAAACAAAGTATTTAAATTTAAAAAACTTTAATGTCAATCGACGATTGGGATAATCCACAAATAGGAAAGAGAATTTGGAAGAATTATTGAGATATGCTGCAGCTTTGATAATCTCACTAAACAACTTTTAATTATGAATTTTTTTGGGTAGGTAGTTTAGGTAAGATATTGATAATCTCAAAAATCTCAAAACTTTATTCTAATACCTACGTGAATTACCTACCCCCATTTAATTTCAAAGCTTTAATCAATATCCTACCTGATCCACCTATCCCCATTTAATCTAATAATATACTATACTCCCACAATTAGCTTATTGATCATTTCACATACTCAAACAACTTTAAGAAATAAGCTATTTACCAAACACTTTTATACAATCGACTAATAAAATATTAATTAAATCAATTAGCCCAATAAGCCAATTTTTTTTTTTTTTTTGAAACAAATCAATTCATTAATAAAAAGTCATCCAGCATCTACAAATGAAATCTAAATTAACAAATACATAAAATTGAATCAAATTAGGTTTTCCTTCATCAGAGCTACGATCGTTGAAAAGATCTTGCATTGTGGTACATCTCTCGCACACATCGCTGGAATATACAGCCTTTTCGGAGAGACGGTCTAACGATTTTTTGTAGCCGTAAGGATGATTCTCATCTGATTCGCCTGAACGCATTTGAAAATTGGACAACCGTTGCGATCCCGAACAAATTTTTACCAAAGAATTGACAATTGGGCAAAAGATGATTACTTTTTTGATGAACCCTAACACACAAACAAACCCCAAACAAAAACAAACAACTAAACTAACGAAAACTAACGACTCCACCATAGGGAGACACTCCACCATAGCGAGACGGACGAATATCTACACTACTTGTATAGATTTATTGAAATTCAAATTGCAAATCTAAATATAATTAAAGGAAAAGGGTCGAAAATAGTCTAATTTCCGAAGAAATTAGATTATTTCCGGCCTAAACGACCAAGAATTTGAAAAAACCCTAGAAGAGAGGAGGAGAGGAGAGGAGATGAGAGGAGAGAGAGGCCCAATAAGCCAATTAAAATCAACTAACTCATCATTTTCAGCTTTCACCTTTTCACCAAACACAACCAATTATTGTAGCTTAGAGGATGAAGAAAATGTTTTCCTAATTTCCTGTATTTACTTTCACGTGAACTAAGTTTTTTATTTTAGAAAAAAAAAATAGGGAAATTGGGGAATATGAGTTGGACTTGGCAGACTGGCATGCCGTATTCACATTTACGTGAACTTTTTTTTTTTTTCTTGAAATAAATAAAAACTAATTTTTTTAAATATATATATTTTATTTTTTGTTAAAAAAACAACTTATTATTTAAAAAAACGTGGTGGAACACGAGCTCTTCCATGAAAAATTGACGTTTGCTTCCATGCAAAATAGAAACAAATAATGTACTCCCTACGTCTCATAATATGCTTCTTGTTTTTATTTTCTCATGGTACATACTCCCTCTGTCCCTTTACTACATGCCTATTTCTCATTTTGCATGGGAATTAAGAAAGTTAAAGATTCCTTAAAACTAATAATTGGGAGTATAAATATGCATGTGGGGTTATAAAGAGAGAGAAAAAGTGGTTGAGAATTAGGAGAGAGAAAGTATTGAGAATTGATGTTAAAGTACAAAAAAGAAAAGGAAAAATACAGTTTAATAATCCCAACTATGGGCGATTTACCTACAATAATCCCAACTATTGTTTATTCTACAATAATCCCAACTATTAGGTGAGTTTTCCTCCAGCAGTCCCAATAACCGATTACCTGCTGAAAGGGTAAAATTTTTTTATTTTGTTTCTTAAATGACACATGTCAGTACATGAGCGGCCTAATATTACAATAAAAAAAAATAATAAAAAAAAAAACAAAAACCATCCCAGCCACCCCTAGCCCCCCGGAAACCGCCACCAACCCTTAGCCAAACCTCCAGACCACCGGAAAATGGTCGGCGAACCTTTAGACCACCGGAAAACAGCTGGCGGGCCCTCCCAATCCCCAACAGCACCAACCACGATCCACCCCAACCCCAATTGCTCCTCCCGCACGGCCAGCGACGCCAACTACTCCGATCCTCCCTCACGGCCAGCAACGCCTACGCAACCACGACCCCTCCTCACCACCTACTCGCTGCCAGATCGGCACCAGCTTGCCGCAACTACAACCTCACAAACCCACATCGGCAATCGCAACCAAATCCACCGCCTCTAATAAAAACCACCACGCTATCCGCCGCCTCCAAAATTGACCTTAATAGCCACCTTCTCCACCCCAAACGCCACCTCCACCTCTCGCCTCAAGCCCCAAACACCACCTTCTTCGATTTCAGACGAATTTGGGGGACTTTTTCAAGCATTTATGTCGGTTATTTTGGTGCGATTTGGGGCTGCGGGTGGTTTCTCAGGCAAGGGTTAGGTGTTTTGGCCGATTTCGGGGGTGCAGCTAGTCGTGGGAGTCGTTTCCGACTTGGGTGGCCGGTGAAAGTGGTGTTTTAGGGTTGTGGCAGGAGGTGGAGGTGGTGGTTATGGCTGGCATGGTGGCTGCCAGAATTTCTTTTTTGGTTTTTTTTTGTTTTTTTTTTAATTTTTTATTTTGGAACCACTCACACGCTGACACGTGTCAAACAACCTACAATAACAGGTTATTGACTTTTGTTGACCGGTTTGGGACTACTGGAGGAAAACTCACCTAATAGTTGGGATTATTGTAGAATAAACGATAGTTGGGATTATTGTAGGTAAATCGCCCATAGTTAGGATTATTAAAGTGTATTTTTCCAAAAGAAAAAGAAAAAGGGTGACAAATCATCAAAAAAAAAAAAAGAAGGCGAATTTGTCAAAAAAAAAACCTTTTAAATGAACAATTTTGCAGAAAAAAAACCTTTTAAAAGCTTTATTGTTAATAAAAACCCGAACTTAAAATTTTTTTGTTCAAAGAAACCTAGGATCACTAATTAACTCAATTAACCTCTAATCTCTTTTAATTACTCTAACACTCACTTAACTATTTAATAATTAAATTAATTTATAAATTAAAAAATCTACAACCACCACCACTCTAACCACCAACCCAACCACCTTCCTTTCTCTCCTCTTCCCCTTGCTTGCAACCACTCCCACCACCGATTACCCAACTCTACCGCCGTCGACCCCTTTCCCTTTCCCTCTTACCACCTCAGCCACGAAAACCACCTCCAAACGGCCTGACCCCCACCTACAACCAACCCCTGACAACCTTCCTACCCACCACCTCAGCCGCGAAAACCACCCCATCCACACCCACTCGACCGGAATTCTCGAAATACCACCGCCCACAGATATGCATCTATCTCGACTGGCCGAATTCCCAAACAGACTGTGTTTTCTTCCTCCCTCTTCTACTTCACTTTTCCCCCTTCTTCAACCACCATCAACATTTAACCATTTACAATTATTCAATTTTGAAAACCTGAAAAATGACGCTTGAAAACATGGCGTAAAAGATCGAAAACCGCCATTGATGGGGTTGATTTGCTTAATTTATGGAATATGTTGTTGATTTGCTCTATTTTAGCTTTAGGTTTTGATAATCTAAGGCGGGTTGTCAGGTTTAGGGTTTCAAAAGAGGGTTGGTCGGATGTGTAGGTGTGTCACAGGAGGTAGAGGGTTTAAGGCGGTAGTTGAGTTGGGGGAGGGGGCTGCTGCCAGGGAAAAGGGAGGAGGGTGGCTGGTGGTTATTAGAGTGGTGGTGGTGGTGTTTTGTTTTTTTAATTTATATATTAAATAAGTGTTAGAGAGTATATTAAAAGAGATTAGAGGTTAATTGAGTTAATTAGTGATACTAGGTTTCTTTGAACAAAATTTTTTTAACTTCGGGTTCTTTTTATAACGATAAAGTTTTTAAAAGGTTTTTTTTCGCTAAATGATGCATTTAAAGGTTTTTTTTTTGACAAATTTGCCAAAAAATAAAAATATTGTAAAAAAGTACAACCTATAAATAGAAACATACACTTAATTTTGGTCACCCGAAAAAGAAATACAGGCATGTAATAAAGGGATGGAGGGAGTAGTATTTTAAGATATAGGAGTAAAAAGTGAATAAAGTACATTAATTTTTTTTTAAAAAAGTACGATTATAAACGAAAGTTAAATAGGAGAAAGTAAATGGAGTACATAAAAAAAGGTGAAAAGTATAATCATAGACTAAAGTTAGAGAGAGAAAGTGGAAAAAGTATAGAGCAAGTGGAAAATTCAAGGGTAATTTAGGATGTACAAGGAATATAGTTAGAAAAAATAAAGGTATAATGGTCTTTACATACTAGCCAAAAATAGAAACTGAAACAATTTGGATCTCCAAAATAAGGAAAACAAGAACTATAATATGACACAGAAGAATCAAAACAACACAACCTTAATTAAGACAATAATATTATTGGTACACGAATTCCCATTCTCTATCTCCTTAATATTAATGGTTAGGAAACAACTTTCTTATCCCATTCTTTGAGTTATTTTATTTCATAGTGCATAATAAGGGATATTTATGTAATTATACATATATATGAACAAACACATATTATGAATTTAGAGTAGTACCATTAGATGATAAAATAATATCACTGAACATTCAGTGGTACTATATATGCATATAGTGGTACTATTAATTGTAGTAAATTTATGCATAATAGTACCACTGAAAATTCAAAGATATTGTACTCCCTCCATCCCTAAATTACATTCCTGGTTTCTATTTTGGTTAATCCAAAATTACATCCCTCTTTTTCATTTTTAGTAAGTTTTTTTCTTCCAAATATCCCAAATCAACTCTCTTTTTCTGTTGTATATTTAATGCTTTCTCACTCTTACTATCCTAATCTCACTCTTATTTTCTCTCTCCATCGTTTTTCTCAAGTTTGTACTTCTCATAACTAACCTAATGAATATAATTGGTTCTTAATTTTCAATTAGAAGCATGTTATTGGTCCTTTTTTTTTGGAAAGGATTGATGACATGGCATCATTAATCATTAATCTATCTTTGTTTACTCAAAGACATCATTAAATTTTTTGTATTTCCCAATGAAATATTTCATTATTGTTCTTTGTCTTATTCTTTCCTCCTTAATTCCCGAGTAATTTTACAAACAGGAATGTAATTTAGGGACGGAGAGGGTATAAGCTTTTAGTAGAACAATGATAATGTGGTCCATTATCACATTTACAAGAACAATGATAATGTGGTCCATTATCACATGATGATAATTTGACAAAAAAAAAAAAAAAAAAAAAAAAAAAAAAAAAAAAGAGGTGGGGTCACCAACATACATCTCTTTTCCTATCTCTCTCCTCTTTTCTCTCTTTACCATGTGCTTTTAGATATTATAATTGTAGTTATGTATTTACAAATACATAACTATACTCCATAATACTATCTCATTTCCTCTATTTGACACATCACACTCTTTTTTCTCCACATCATTACCAAGGATATACACTTGTTGATCAAGCTGATTGACGATTAATGTAAATTAAGGGGGTATATGGATCATTTTATTTGTTTAATTAGGGGATAATTTTGTAAGTTTCATCTCTTTCTTCCTCCCTTCTCAATTCTTCCAATACAGCTTCCCACCTTCTTCCTCCATCAAATCTCTATTGCAGACCATCGCCACTACCACCTATAGTGGTTAAAATTGCTTCCGTGAAGAAAAGGATTTTCCCTAAGTGTTGATATAGTCCTAATTTAAACTCTTTTTTCTACTAGGGTATCATTTTGTAACATCCGCGAAGCGGCGTTGGGGGAGATCTGCCATTGTTGTTGAAAAAGAAGACCAAGAGGATGGTCGATGGTGTTAGGGTTTCTCTTCACTCGTCCTTTCGGTGGTGGAAATGGAAGTGGAACGGGAATGTATTCGTGGTTTATCGACGGGAAGACGAAGTGTATTGTCGTGGTGATCGGTGGTCGTCGGTGAGGTGGCTGATTGGTTGTAGATCTGGTTTTAGAGAGCTTTCGTGGCTCATGGTAGGCAAGCTATAGTTTTTTTCTTAAGCCATCATCACCCACTATCTTAATCCTTTTTCTCATCATCTTTTTTCAGTTTTCCAACATCAGTAAAATCCTTTCTCATTCTCTCTCCTACTTACATGTACCCTACATTTAGATAAGCTCCTACATAGACTTGGTTCGCATTAACTTATTTTGGACTACTAATATTATTAACACAATGGTTGTTTTATTTATATATAAAAAAGGTCACTATGTTAAAATAAAAGTCGTGTTATTATACATGTTGTGAGAAGTTTTTTTAGAATGAAACACTATTAGAAAAAGGCTCATTTGCGTCGCTCATTTATACTGTATTTGCGTCGCTTCTATGAGCGACGCAACTACTCGCAACGCAAATGACTTTTAAATCATTTGCGTCGCTCCTAGGCGCGACGCACATAAGAGTTATTTGCGTCACTCCTTTAAAAACAAGTGACACAAATAGTTGTTCTGAGCAACTTCTTGTTTTTTTATTTGCGTCACTTGTTTATATAGGAGTGACACAAATGGCTTACTAGACAATACAAAAGCGAGTTATTTGCGTCACTTGTTTGTTTAATGAGTGACGCAAATGATGTGAATTTTTTTATAATTATAATAATTGCTTGTATATGTTTGTAGTACCTGTTTCCCTTGGTAGTATGCTAACGCAAATAATTGAAATTAAAATGCAATATTAATGAATGCAAATGTAAATTGGGAATGACGACATTATATTAACAACATGTCCAATAAGTTTACATTTCAATATCGTTGACATTATATTCATCATCCCAACACCAATTAACCAAATTCATTCATGTCATGCTATAATCCAAAACAAGAGTCCAACATTTGCTAAGTGTAAATCTAAAGTTCAACATTACATATAAAATACTCTGCCCAAATATCTCGAATCTAATTTATATCCTCCTCGGTATACGGTGTACTTTTTGAAAAATCCTATCAACACAACAAATATACAAGAGGAAAGTTTTAATTCAAGATTGTAGCTAACATCAATTGTATTTATCAAACAAAAATGAAATATTTGACAACTCATACCTTAATAAGATCCTCACTTCTATGATGATGTTCAAATATTTCGTACATATAACGCATGACATAGTAGCCACACTCACGTCCACCCAATTGTTGAGGACACTACATGTAATATATTTATAAGTTTAATTAAATTGCTATACTTAAATTATTAAGAAACTAAAAGTTTGGGCAAGGAATTAAGGTAACCTGTCCCAAATGCCATGTCAATCTACTTCCCCTAGATTGTCCACTTAATGCCTTGTAACTTCGAAAAGCACTACACATTTGAAACAAATAACATATTTATACATAATATGTAAAACCATCTATTATCCTTACACACACATAAAATCATGACATTAATAAAAAATTAGACTTACTTTGTCATTGCAAACTTAATTGCTAAATTTGGCTTTTGCCTCAAAGAATCAAAGATGTAGACTTCACGCTTAGCCATGCATAAAACCAAAAGAACCCAATGATTCCTACATAATAAGTTAGACACAAATTTGTAAATGAGTAAATAATATCAACAATTTGCAAAGTTTAATTAAATAAATACAAGTTCAAAGTTTATACTTTTTATGGTATGGGCATAAGATGAACTGCTTAGATTTTTGTTTTTCCATCACATGTGTCATGTATAGTAGGATACGATCTGCATTACTATGCAAATAGGTTTCTGAAATCATTTCCGGACACATGAATACAATGGAAGCCTCATCCACCGTATTGAGTATGTCACTCAAGGCCCTACAAATATATCATGTAATAACATTATAAACGGTAATAAAGTATATATGGGAAGAGTGAAATTTGAATATCTTACATCATAAAACTTGCAAAATTGAAATATTCAGCCAAGATCTCGTGAAAAGTTGATTGACATCTTCACGTATGATAATGATGTCCTTATTGTCTTCATAGCTAAAGGTCCAAGCATCAACCTTTACCTTAATAGTTTCACCTTCGGGTAATGAAGATAACAAACTATTCAAAGACCCCCACTTCTGAGACAAGTTTTCCAAAGCATAATCCATAAGAAAAACTTTTTTTAGATTGGTGTTGGACTCTTTTGTTTCGTAACCACTTTCAACTACTTTCACTTTGTCTTGCATGTTTTCTTTGGCCGCTTTACTGTTATCATCATTCTTATTTGATATGAATTCCTAATCAATAGTAAAGCAAATATATTCAACAATTTGCTATATTTTGTATGGCAAACTATGTAAATTGTTATAAAAATAATTTACCTTGTCATGCATGAGTGAAACCAAGTGTTTCGGCCATTGGGTAAAGGTACCGTGAGCATGCTTAAGTTTCTTGATGACTGAAGAAGGGACTGGAACCGAGAATTCTCTGAACTTGTCAAAAAAATCATCAACACTTACCCTCACGTGATCTGGAAGGAGGTTACTATGATGATCAAGGATTAACTCCGGATAATGTGTACCTTCAGCGACAATAACTTTCTCAGAGTCATTTTTCAACAGTGATAGCCGACATGGAACCGGTTCCTTACAAAGATAGAAAAAAATCATTACAAAAAAAAATAAAAAAAATAAAAAAAATTGAGTTACAAGTTAAAAGAACATCGCAGACATAAATCATTACCAAAAAAAATAAATAAATAAATAAAAATAAAAAAGTTTTGGATACCTGTATGTTTGCAAATGGATCATCACCCACTGATTGGCAACTACTAGGATTTTGTGGAGTCGTCCGGCCTATGTTATTCATTTCCATCAATTCAGTTGGAACTTGAATACCAATCTGTTTAGCAAATAACATAAACTTCTCTTGAACCATGGAATCCATTTTATAGTCCATATCCTGCATAGTCTCCTCTCGTACCCTATGGGCTACTCTTGCCTCTAATTCTTCCAGCTCAATATCTCCAATTTCCCTGCCCCGTCGGTCACTACGCTTCTCTCCGAATCCCCATACAGCTTTAATGCCAATTCCACCGCCAAATAAATGTTATTGCCCGACCATTATGATCATTTTAATTCTATTATTCTATCACTCATTTGCGTCGCTTGTCACTAAATGAGTGACGCAAATAACATTATTATATGCGTCGCTTCAATAATTAAGAGTGACACAAATAACATAAAGCTAAAATGTATATGACTTTTGCATCGCTTCTTGGTTAATGTGCGACGTAAATCACTTTTAAGGATGCTAAAAAAAAGCATTTGCTTTGTTCTTTTGTATGAGTGACGCAAATAAAGCGACGCAAATGTACGTTTTTCTACTAGTGAAATTTTTATTATACTGATTTATATGAATAATAAAGGTCAGTATGCTAAAATTAGGGTTACTATTTCAACATAACGTCGTACTTTAGGTTCACATTAATATTAAAGGTCACACAAGTTTACTAAAGGTTACAATGTTAAAATTAAGATTACAATCCTAAGATAAAGGTCGCTATGTTCAATATAATGCCAGTTGTACACGTATGAGACCTCATGTCCACAATAATATTATGGTTAGCCAAGTCCATAAAAGTGTTTTATTCTCTATCATATTAATATATTTAATTATTAATTAAATATCTATAAAAAAAATTTCATTATTATTGTTGTTGTTTTTGCTGTTGTTGCTGTTGTTATTATAATATCTCAAAAACAGAAAAAGTAGTCATACATCCTACACAAAATTAGTGGGAAGTTGAGATACAATTTGGGCCCCCACTCCTCAAACTATAGCAAAACTTATCCCTGTTAAAATATGAGCAGCAACATGCGTCTTCCAATGTCCTGATTCGTTGAGAACTTCTAAATGCGCTTCAGCAAAACAACAACCTCTTTCTCTAATTCCCTAAGTGAAGGAAAAGAGAAGGGAAGCAAACCATATCCAATTGTCTGACAACAAGATTCATACTTTTACCCACTTCTGATGTGCCGCATTAGCCAGAACCCCTCCAAAAACAAAGCTATAAAACCCAGACTATGCCAAAGGAGAAGACCTTATCAAGTCAGCACAAATAACACAACCACAATTTTAGGAATAAAGTAACATATCTGCCGGTCTAAGGGCCCCGTTGTTCCCTTCTGACAACCCAATGTCAACCACTTTCCTTTCTGAAATCCCAGATCGATAGCAAACATCAGTAAGCGTATCCCGAACAACATTATGTAGATGTTAAATACCCACAATACTAGCACTCGACACCACGTGATCACTGAAAATATCCTTCGTAAAAACCCTTAAACAAGCAAAACACGGCGTCGAGACAAAGAACAATTGAACACCCAACTAGTAACACAACACACATCGGTAAGTCTTTACATTCATCGTCTGACCCAACCCAAAAATAGGGACCACTTGAAGCCAATCAGAGATGTGATCTCCTAGCTGCGATTTCCACAATGCTGATTGCGAGGAGATAAAGAAAAGGTGAATACTATAGAAGAGGTAACCTTTGTGAAATATATATCTGTCAATTTCTTCAAGTGTTTCGGGACAACGACCTAACTAGGAATCTAGGACCGCTCATAATGTCGGACTCCAACGTTCGATTAAAAAGACTTAATAAATCTTCAAAGGCTTGACCAAAATGTTAGCATGCATGCCATAAAACCTTTTATTATTATTGTTGTTAGGAAAATGCTATACATAGCCCTTAGGGCTACATATAAGCATTAAATTTCCACTTGAAAATCGTAAAAAGTTAAGAAATCATGAAAATATAAACACTTATTACACTGATTTACGTGTGCTTTTGTCATGAATTCCTAATTTTATACCATTTTCAAGAGTATATTTAATGCTTATATATAGCCCTTAGGGCTACATATAGCATTACCCAAAAGAATAATAGGTAAAAAACAATCTGAAAATTTTAAAAGGTAAAGAAATATGGCATACCTAAAACTTCAAAGTAAAAATAGGATGTTGCCGAAACACCATAGATAGAATGTTATGCGGTATTGTTATGTACATAATATAGCTGTTTTGGGAAGCTGAATTGAGGTAGGATGATTGAGTTTTTTATTGGGAACATGTATTTTCATTGTAATTATTAGTATTGTTGTGAATAGCATTAATTATGTAATTGGGTAAATCAATTAATCAGTTATATTAAGTATTTTCTAGAAACTATAAGAGAATCAAATATGTAACTAATGCTTATATACAGCCCTTAGGGCTATATATAGCATTTGCCTATTATATATAGGGCTGAGAACGAATGAGAAATTTGAAAATTAATTGCTATATTAAAAAAAATTCATATTACGCTTGGTAATTGTTTGAAATAAATTAGTTGCATATTATAATTGGAAAGTCGCTGATTGAATTTTTCACCGTCTCATCACATTCTTTTAACTAATTTTCAATCCGTTAACAAAAATACTCAACTTTGTGTAGCCCCAAATGATAATAATTTGCCGTCTAACAAGAATAAGATGAACTAAATATGCCCTAAAATAACTTTTTTTTCAAGGAAATTTTGCAAAAAACCATCTTTTAAATCTTGTTTTTGCAAATAACGACCTTTTAAAATTTTTTTTGCAAAAGACCACCAATTTTAAAAATTTTGTTGAAAATTACCACTTTTTTAGCCAAATTTATCAATTGTTTTACATTGAATTGGTGGTAAGTTGCAACAAAATTTTTAAAATTGGTGGTTTTTTGCAACATTTTTTTTAAAAGGTGGTTAAATGCAAAAAACAATATTTAAAAGGTGGTTTTTTTTTGCAAAATTTCCTTTTTTTTAATAAATTAGATAACTTATATAAGCATAGATAAACATATATATCAACAATAATACCATGTATTACTTTAACTATAACAATGTATTTTTTGAATGAGAAATTCTCAACGGTGCCCCCAACTTCTGTTACGCACCAACGGTGAACCTCTTGAAAATTTATTATACAATGACCTTAGTTAAAAATTTCATCCCACTCATAACCTTATTTCATTAAATAATAACTACGGTTAGATTTATTTTTTAAGAAAAAAGAACTTAAAAGTTTAACCCAACCATAAAAAATTAACGACCACGTGCCCAGCCACCACCTTCCTTTCCTGAGACATTACCCTAGGTTCCAATGACTGCTTGCGATGCTTCCTAGGCTCCCCCGATCGCCGGTGACGCTGCACCAACTCAACCTCGACCACCGCCAAGTCAAATTCCCAAATCCCTGCTTGCAACCCTCCTTCTATCTTCTCCTTCTCATCGTCACCACTACTAGATCGCCAAACTTAGAACCCCGTCCACCCCCAGACTGCCAAACCCAAACCACGACCAACCCCCAAACCACCAAATTACCCAGAACCGACCACCGATCTCTCTCTCTTTCTTTTCCGTCCTCTCCTCCACCCTCTCTTTCTTCTTTTCTGTCTTCTTCGATCCCTGCCAGAATCGAAACCTCAAACTCTAAACCCACCTCCTCTACTTGACCAAAACCAACCCTATGACGAAGCAACGATAATCAAATTTTAGAGAAGGAATGGTTAGAGGTAGAGATGGCAATAGATCGGATTCAGATCGAGTGGAGCTTCACCTGTATCCATCCATCATTCCAATCTCATCATCTACATCCATCCATCACCCGCTTTACCCATCATCCGTATTCGTCCATCCATCATGCGCGGATGAAACGGGTGGATTGGATGACTAATGGATGAACATTTTATATAAAAAAAAATCTCATAAATTTTAATTTATGGTTATTACTACCATGAATTATTACTACGTAAAAAGGAAGCACTAACTACAATTTGCAACAAACAAAGTTTTTTATTGTATATTTCAAATTTTATAATTAAAATTCTTAGCTAACAATATATATGTTAAACGGGTGGGTGGGTGGATGGTTAGCGGGTGAAAAAATCATAATCCACATCCGATCTGATCCATTATCCCCTTCATCTGTCACCCACTTTTCATCTAATTTCGGGTTTTCGTTCATTTATTTAAGCGGATGGATCGGGTTAGCGGATATCCATTTAATATTGTCATCCCTAGTTAGAGAAGAGAGATCGGTAAAAACTTACACCAAATACACTTAGACTTACAATAAATGTAATTTTGTTAAATTGAAACCCCCTAAGCATCAAATTCTATTAAATTATTACAGTTTAATGCTACTATTAGGCTGAACCATTTAATTATAAAGTAAACTTAATTAATAAAGCAAATTCTAACACACAAAAGTTTAGAATTTAGAGTGATTGATAAAGTACAAATTTTGATGTAATATATGATTTTAGGCTATTTTTTCTTCTTAAATATAAAGGACTAAAAGTGAGTAAATGTGTGGGCATGATTTTAGTTTGATAAGTCAATGATATGTGCATTTGTTAGAGGATTAGGGTGTTTGGTGTATTTATTTACAACCTCAGGAATACATGGTGCATTTGAAAGTTTTCAAGGGTACACGGGACATTTTTTAAAACCTTAAGGGTACACGAAACATTTTCCCTATTTTTTTTTCACTAAATAACACTCATTAATGTTATAAGTGAGATAAATTTCTTAATTAGGGTCATTTCTTAATGTTATAAAAAAAAAAAAAGAGGTCAGCGACTCACCGTTGAAGCATAGCAGAAATTGAGGATGGTGGTTGAGAATTTCCCTAATTATAAAGCTAGAGGTAATTAAGAGTACTATTACCTCTAATTACTTTATTAAATTTCAAACTGAATTACATAGCAAGAATACATAGTACAATAACAACGACAATAACAATAACAACAATAACAACCACAAACAAGTAAACAAGCTTCGAATTACGAGTTCATTTGAGAGTAAGCGAAAGAAAAACCAGCCTTCTTAAGGTTTTCAAGCAATTGATCAAATTGTTTGACCATGGTAGGAGTCAAGTGATTGGTCCAATCTCCAACTTCCCCCTTCCTAAAGAAAGCCTTGTTGTCAAATCTAGGTACAACCTTGCCATTCTTGTTGACCTCCATTTCTTTCAAACTTTTAATGCTACAAAGTTGTATTATCTTGTCTATGACATTGTCCTTCTCTTCCTCCTCCGTAAACGGGCAACCCACGAACTCGGCCAACCTTTTAAGATGGTCTCTTGGCTCCTTCTTTAGTCCTTCATACTCCAAGAACAACACCTTCTCTGTGTTCTTCTTGCTCTCCTTCCAGTAACTCAACACATGACCTTCGTAGGGCCCCGATGGGGAGACGCCCGAGCAATACTTATCTATGTATGCCTCCATCATTTTCTCATCGAGTTGAATGCCCTTACATGCCTCGAACTTTTGGTAAAAATGCCAAGCAGAAACAAAGTTGTCCAAAGGATTTCGGCAAACATAAACAAGTTTACATTTTGAAGTCTTGATTGAATCTGGGAGTGAGAAATAGGGCATGTGGGTAGCAAACAAACGAGGTGAGGGTATATTTGATAAGTCTAGTTGAGCACCACTCACTTTTTTGTAAACTGTTATCTCTAATTGTGGGATGAGCTCATGAGGGTTTTTTGTGTGAAATGGGTGTTGTGCAAAATTATTCAATATTTTTTTTCGATTTACTATCGAAAAAATAAGGGATTTTAGCCAAGTTGTACCGCTTTTTGGTAGACTGGCTAAGATGATATCAGTATCATGAGCATGAAAGTGGGATTTGCAAGCGATTACACCCTCTAAATTAAAGTTTAAATTCCATAAACCCTCATAGAGGTACATTGGCCAAACAAACCATGTTTCTTTTGGGAGTGAGCGTTGGAGCTCTTTGATTTCTTCTTCCAAAATTTCATCAGTTTTTGTGTTTTTACAATCTGGAGTTGCCATTAGAATAGATGGCTGATTGGCTGTGGCACAAGATTGGAGGAGTAAAGTCTACTTATATAGGGCGAAGAGTCCTAATTCCTGTCACTTTAAAAATACTCGCTCTGTTTTATAATAATAATAATAATATGGTATGGGTGTGTACAAAATTTTAGGAAAATTATAGGTTGGGGACTAAAAGAAATTTTCATAATATTACTCCTTTCAATTTTATTGATTTACATCACTTGGTGATGCGCAGAGTTTTAGAAGATTAATACTAACTTCGTTTCTTTTTAGTTGACATATATTCTTTTTTAGGAATTTTTTTTAGTTGACACGTTTCTTTTTGGGGTAAATATTTTACCTTACAAGCTACCCCACTTGTTTTTTTAATTCTCTTTCACTCTCTCTCATCTCCTTAATATATGTGCCTAAATCAAATGCGCCAACTAAATAGAAACGGATGAAGTATAACATTATGAGTGGGTGAATCAATTACATTATACTAAAGGCGAAACATAGAGAACACTTGGCAAAATATTGTAAAATGTTTTCCCTCCAAAACCACTTACTAAAAAAACTTATTGTAATTAAATTATGACTTTTAGTTTGTATAAAATCTAAAATAAATGTCCTTAAATATCAAATTGCCCATTATAACTATTATATGTTTAATTAATTTCTTTCACAATATTTCATACTTTTTACTACTAAGTCTATTTATAATATTTATATCCATTATTTTTGGTAAAATTTATTGTCATTAGAATTATTTAACAGGGGTGCATTGCACGGGGTTTAATCTAGTAATTTATTATAGTAAAAGTAAGATGGGAGCATGAAAGAGAAAAAATGTGAGGGAGAGTAAATATTTTTATTATATAAGTGAGGACCTTGGAGGAGAATAGAAATGATAAAATAATTTAAGTGGAGATTAAAGTAACCAAGAGATATGATAAAATATAGTATAAGTTACCAAATAAGGAAGTGATGCATTAAAAAAAAACACCTATAAAAGGAAAGTGATGTATTAAAAAAAAAAAAAAAAAAAAAAAGAGTACCGTATTTCGTATTATGTGATAATTGTACGTAGTTTCTCCCCTCTCAATCATCTTCTGTTATTGGTATCAAGTTTTCAGATCTTATTATTGTGAGTAAATTCATAATTAAACTACTAATGTATAATTTAGTGAGATTTATCAAAGCTGCAATATTGGACTAGCATGCATATCTGAATAATTCTTCCAAATTCTCTTTCCTATTTGTTGATTAATTTAATTGTCAATTGACATTAAGGATTTTCAATTTTAAATGCCTTTATTTATCCTAGTCATAGATGACATCTACTTGATGTATTTGTATTTTATGTTTGATGTATCTATGATAGTTCGTTAATGTATTTATTGTTTATTACTGTCCCAAAATTAGTGGAATAAGTTGTTAGTTGGAGGGCTTACAAACGGCTCACTATGAGGTATGGAATTTCTATTAGGGATTGCTGGCAAGTGGTCTTCTTTGTTGAATACATGCATTTAGTTATTATTTTATTTTTTTTCCATAATTTTATGAACGCAAACTATTTGGTGCGTCCGTAGATCCGAAGACGACAATGACGATGAAGACAATAAGGGCAATGGTGGATTCGCTTGGGCTGCGATTTCAGGTGAGAGATGGTGGTGGCTCGCAGCAGGGTAGCAGCAGGGGAGAGGTCGTGGTGTTTAGTGTTTGGTGGTGTGGTGGTAAAGAGCTTCGAAGAGGAGGAAAGAGAAAGGAGTGGAGTAAAGAATACATCGTTAATGTATGAAATCTACCATTATTAACGAATTAAGAGAGAGAAAAGAAGGTGAGTTGGTGCTGCTGCTATTGATGGGTGTGATGGGATCACTGGCCTGGGGTGGCGTGGATTTGTGGGTTATTTGAGAAAGAAAGAGAGGAAGCTAGAGGAGAGAGAAAGAAATGATTGTGTCTATGTTGTTAAAATTAGTCAATAAAAGATGTACATTAGCTATTAAGAACAATACATCAGCCAATTGATTACTTATCCCAGTCAACATTATATCAAACATTAATAAAAATGTATTAGCCAATCAGAAGAATGTATCACCCAACAAAAGATTCATATAAGCCAATAAGAGGAGTATATATATCATCCAACAAAAGATGCATATTAGCCAACAGAAGGAACATATCAACAAATGAAGCGTATCAGCCAACAAAATGATGAAATTAACAAACAAAAGTAACAGATAAACCAACAAAATAAACATATTAGCAATCAAGGTGAAACTTATAATCCAACAATTAATATATACATATCAGGCAATAAAATAGATATATCAGCCAACTAAAGAAACATATAAGCCAAATTATGTTAGATATCAACTAAAAAAAAAAAGAAAAAAAAAAAACATATCAGCCAACGAATAAAATATATCAGCCAAGCCTCCTGCACCAAACAGTTCATGTGTCAGTACGCACGCAATACCTTCTCTTTTATGAAATAAATGTATTGGTTGATGTTATGATGATTTGTTGAGCTTGATATGTTGTTTGGATAAATTTGTATAATTTGTGTGGTAAGATTTTGATTTATGACACCTTCTAGAAAACTTTATTTTGCCAAACATAAGACATTTGTTGTAATTCCTCGTGAATGCCATTACAAAATAAGTTAAACAAAAGGGTGAATATTGGTTTAAAAAATATTAAAATAAAAAATTAATACACTTCTCGATCTCATTTATGAAATTTTTTCTGCACCAAACTTAACAGCTAGTGATGTAGAGTGCAACCAATCTAGGATGGGCTATTCTCTAAACCCGACTTATAGTTGGTGATAAGGCCAATTTGCCTAAATTTTATTTTATATTAATAACTTTTATTTTAACATAGTGTTTTTTTTTTTATTAATATCACAACCTTTATGTTTGAATAACAAATTTATATTTAGAAACTATTAGTTGTCCATAAATTAATGTGAACCAAATCTATTTAAAATTTTGTTTACTTGAGAATGCCGAATTTGTGAGGAAGCAAAATTACAAGGAGTAAAGTATACTCACTACTCAAGTGGCTGGAGGTCATTTTTTAGGTAGTAACCTGATATAACAGGTTAACTCCGTAAACTTTGCCTAAACTATTTTACAAATAGGTAAACTCCCTAAACTTTGGTATATATATATATATATATATATATATATATATATATATATATATATATATATATATATATATATATATATATATATATATATATATAAGATAACCTTTTAAAAGACATTTTTTGTTTAAAACAACCTTTTAAATTTTTTGGGCAAAGTCAAACCTTAATAAATATAAAAAAAAAAATTGTTAAGGACAACCAAGCTCCACTTTCAGGCATTGACTCACCGTTTTCCGGTGTTGACTTCCTCGTGACACACGCATGACCCTTATTTCTCCTATTTGCACCCCTTTTCCTCCAATTATTTCACTTAAAACCTTTTCCTTTTTATTGTTTGAATGAAAGAGGAATGCTTTCCCTTTTTTGGTACCCTAATCTCTCTTTCTCTCTCTATTTTTTTTTAATGCTAAACAGAAAAAAGCCCAAAAACATAATAAAAAAAAAAATTAAAAACCAAAAATATTGAACTAAACCAATTCAAAGGAGATGAATAAATAAATTCCTTCCAAATCAAAATTTTAGCTAGTTATGAAATTAAATTATATAAATAGCTGATTTGGTAGATATTTTTATTAAATTAGCCATTTTGGTAAAAGATCCATTGTTTTCATGTTTTGTCACTACTATGTATTATGTACTCCCTCCATTTTTTTTTTAATTTGCATCACTTTGGATTGCACAAAGTTTTAGAAGAGTAATATAATATTGTAAGTAGGTGAATAAATTATTATAGTAAAAGTAAGATGGGGATCATGAAAGAGAAAGTATGTGAGAGATGATATATATTTTTATTATTTTAGTGGGGACCATGGAAGAGGAATAAATGATAAAATAAGTTAAGTGGGGTTTAAAGTAAGAGAGAGGGATGATAAAATATAGTATAAAGTTACAAAAAAAAAAAAAAGAAGTGATGCATTTAAAAAAACGCACCAAAAAGGAAAGTGATGTAAATTAAAAAAAACAGAAGGAGTATATATAAAGTTATTTATTTATTTAATTTTACAAGAGCTAAAGCAGAATGATAATAATTATTAAAGGAAGGAAAACTAGAATTAGCTACCTATTCCGGCCACCACCACCACCACTCCATTCATATTCATTTTTTTTTTAATTTGGCTATTGAAGATGCGTTTGGGGGTGGTGGGTCGAGGCTGCTGCTGGTGGTGGGTCGAGGCTGCTGGTGGTGGTGGGTTGAGGCTGCTGCTGGTTTGTCGAGTTTGTTGGTGGTTGCTCGAGGCTGCCGGTGTTTGGTGGTGTGCATGTTCGAGGGTGTTGTTCAACCGAGCCCAAGCACGCATTCTTCAATCTTCAATCTTTGTCTTTCTCACTCTCAAATTAGGGTGAGTTCTTGCTAAATTTTAGTTTCATATGTATTAATTAGTATTAATTGTTTGGTATTCCAAAATTTCAAGTTAGGGTTTCAAGTAGTTAATCCAAGTTTCATATGTATATATATATTGTTTGAATTTGAGTAGCTTTGAATGAAATTTATGAATAGAATATATATTAGTTAACATTTTAGTTTGTTAAATGTGGTTAGTAAATTGCAATGTATGAATATAATGGATTGCTATATATATATATATATATATATATATATATATAAGTAAACTTAGTTTGATTTTGTATGTATGTTAATTTAATTATTAGCCCTATTTAAATGAATGAACTTGTTTATTGTTGAATGTCAAATAAATGCAAATAATAATTGAATGCTTGCATCATCATTTGCCTAGATACCCATTTGAGTCTTTCTCAATAGGAGAAAGTCTTGAATAGTCCCCAGTTGGGACTGTTCTCTGACGTTTAATCTCACTTAGGTAGTGAATGTATGTCTCTTTTTCGATTTTAAGGAATATCCGGGCTTCTCATTTTCTCACCATGTTCTCTGGGTACATATGTAGGTAAGTTATTACCTACATCGTGTACTTGGGGAACTGGGGGGAAATGCTGCCGGATTTTCCTTAAAATTGAAAAGTTGACATACATTCACTAGTGAGATTAGACGTTCAAGGATGGGTTAGGTTGGAGTGATAAGGACCTTTTGGGAGCATTCATTTTTACGACATATGGATGATATATATGCTATGTACTTTGATTACATAATATATGTTACATTTATTATTGTTTGAAATGTGTTGGTATGTTTAAAGGCAATTTAAAGCGTCAATGGATCGCGGTTGGATGTATGGTAGAAGTGATACATTGGAATTTTTTAATGGGGTTCAAGAGTTTTGCAAGAGTGCTTCACAGTATCAGCTTAGAACGGGTGTCAATTACCTTTATTGTCCTTGTGTCAATTGTAATAATGTCATAAGGGTCAATAGTGTGGATACCATCATGGCTCATGTACAATGTCATGGGTTTAGGCCTCAATATCATGTTTGGGTTTGGCATGGTGAGAAGGGATCGTATAGGGAGAATGTTGTTGGCAATGAGACGCATGTTGAAAGTGCCGAAATTCATGTTGAAGAAGAAAATGGGAGTGATGATGGTGGTGAAGGGGATGACACCGAGGATGGTGGTGGTGATGATCACTTGGTTGAGATGATGCGTGATGTTGAAGTTGAATTTGGTGACCGACCTGATGTATTTGAGTCATTATCAGAGGCTTCCAAAAAGCCTTTGTATCCCGGGTCCAAAAAATACAAAAAACTCTCAGCCGTGCTTACAATATTTAACATTAAGTCTAAGCATAAATGGAGTGACACTAGTTTCACTTCTTTGTTGACTGCGTTATGTGATATGTTTCCAGATGGGAATGAACTTCCTAATTCCTATTATTATGCAAAGAAACTAATGTGTCCATTTGGTTTGGAGTATAAAAAGATACATGCATGTCCTAATGACTGTGTTCTGTATCGAAATGAATATGAAGAGTTAGAGGAGTGTCCACGTTGCGGTAAGTCGCGTTACAAGCGATCAAGTTGCAATGCTGGTAGTAAAGGACCTCCTGCCAAGGTGTTGTGGTATCTTCCTATTATTCCAAGATTAAAGCGTCTATTTTCAATACCAAAAGACGCCAAGAACCTGAGATGGCATGCTGAGGGAAGAAAGAAAAATGGTTTGTTGAAGCATTGATGAGTGGCATTTATGCCACTCTTTTATCCTTTTTCTCTAAGGATTCTCCCCTCGTTTGCACTTGTTTGACCCTCTTTCTAAGCATTTTTACTTAGTTTTGCTTTCTCTTTTCTTTCTCCTTTATCCTCCCTTTTCTTAGTCTTCCCGCTTTGTTCTTACTGTGCTTTTCATGCTTATGCTTTGTAGGAACCATCGAGATTTTCAAGAGGAGGAAGCTAAGCTCAAAGGAGGCTAGAAGAAGCATGATTCAGAAGAGGTTCGGCCGAACCTCCTGATGGTGTGGCCGAACCAAGGTGTGGCCGAACCTGCTCAGTGGTTCGGCCGAACTTCGAGGCAGGGGCAAGATGAAAATCGGCAGTTTTGCAGGAGTGGCCGAACCGCAGGAGTTCGACCAGACCAGGATCAGGGAGGTTCGACCGAACCTACCCATGGTTCGGCCGAACCTACCCTGTAGTCCGGCCGAACCTTCCCATTTGTTCGGTCGGACCTCTCCTTTTGTCAGCTGACTCTGTACGGACTATATAAGTCCCTTTTTTAGAACGTTTTGGGGGATTAACTTAGTTTTAATTTTTCTACATTTTTAGCTTAATCTAGAGAGAGAAACTTCATTAGTAGAGAGGGAAAGTGTGGATTTCTATTGATGAACTTGGATATTGAAGAAGGAGCTTGATTGAATCTTTGTAAATCTTCATCTTCAATTAATGAGCAATCTCTTACTCTCTTTCTTTACTTTTGTATCTAGTTTTGTTTGCTTATTTTGATTTTCCTTCTTTGCTTATTGATCATGTTGATGCTTATTGATTTGATGATTGATATTGTCTTCAATATGATTTGTGAGTAGTCACCTAGCCAAGGGTGTGGGGATGGTGTAGTTGTTAATTGATTCATGCTTATGATGTTGGGGTTATGTTAATGGTGATTAAAGTCTTTGTATGCTTGATATTCTTTGGTCTTTCTTGTAAGTGCACATTGTTAGTTGATCAAAGATGAGTCTTTACTAACAAGTAACGGAAGTTGACTTAGTTGAGATTCATTAATATCGATAATTCTTTGTTTGCACCTTCTAATATATGGTTCTAATGTGGAAGCATAGAGGCTATGTTAGGAGGAATCGATTAACCCCGGAAGGCGGTTAGATCGAGCTTTATTTCGATATTCTTGCATGCTTAGTTTACCATTGCTTTGCTTCTGTGTTATTGCATGATCAAGTGACATCTACATCCACCCACTTCCCTTGGTGTTTAGTTATATTGATCTTTAATCATTCTTAATCCTTAGTTTAATCTCTTAGTTATTCATACTTCTTGTCCCGAGATAGCTTAAAGTCTTAAGTAGTGAATGCGGTGTTTATGCATGTCTCCCTGTGGTTCGACCCCTCTATTTACCCTATACACGTATTAGGTTGGTAGAGCGTTATAAATTAATTTGACTTAGGTGTAGTCGCTCAACGACACGATTATTTCCTTGTCAAATTGGCGCCGTTGCCGGGGAGACGGTTTCCATTGCTATTTCATTGCTTGTTTAAGACTATCTCACCTTTATTTGTTAGTGTTTGCTACTTTTGTTACTTGTCAGTGCTTACGTTCTTCTTAGCTTTGTTGTATGACCAGAGGACGAACCCGCTCAAGATCTTTAATTCCCATCGATCCAGAGCTAGAGAGGTCTTTGTCCCTACTTCGAAGAGAAGCAAGAGCAAGGAGTAGAAATTCCCGCACTCCAAGGAGAGGAGTAAGAGAATTAGAAGATACTCCACCCTCTTCGCCCTCAAGTGAAGAATTAGATAGCCCTAAATCATCTTCGAATTCAGAAATCAACCCTTTCTCAACCTATAAGTTTGGAAGTAAAGAAGGTTCTAAAATGGGAGAGAATACGCCTTTGAGTCGTCTTGGGGCCCCCGAAGCTTTTAGAGCGCAAAGTGGGATCCTAACTCCTACTACTCAAGCCAACAATTTCGAGATCAAGCCTAATTTGATTGCCTTGATTGAGAGGAAACAATTCTCGGGTGGAAAGTTTGAGAGTCCTCATGAGCACCTAAAAGAGTTTGAGAAATATTGTGACACAATAAAGGCCAATGGAGTGACTCAAGAATATATTCGCCTCAAAATGTTTCCATTTTCGCTAATTGGGAGAGGTCTAGAATGGCTAGAGAAGGAGGTGCCCCCTAATTCTCTCACGACATGGGACCAAGTGACTACGGCTTTCTTGAGGAGGTTTTATAACCATAGGAAGACCGCCGAGGCTCGGTCTTTGATTCAAGGTTTTCGCCAAAAGAGTGGTGAGTCTCTAAGTGCGGCATGGGAACGATACAAAGAGCTTCAACGTCAATGCCCACACCATGGGATACCCAAGTATCAACTCATTCACACTTTCTATGGAGGTCTCACACCTCAAGGAAGAACAAGCCTAGACGCCGCGGCCGGTGGTCCAATTATGAACAAAGGAGAGCATGAAGTGGAGTGTATTATAGAGGAAGCCGCAAAGCACTATGATGATTGGTACGAAGGAGAAAGGGATGCTACTTCTAGCAAGGGCGTTTATGCATTGGAGCAAGCCAACGCAATCAACAACCTTTCTACCCAAATCTCCAAAATGACCAAGCAAATGGATGAATTGATGAAAGAAAGGTCCAACCCTCATGGTAATATCTCCCCTTCAACCAAGGGAGGCAATGGTATGGATACTTCCTCCCCCTCTTCTTACAATACAATGCCCCAAGGGTGCATGTTTTGTTCTAATTGTGAAACCTATGATCATGATACCTCTCATTGTGTCTATGCTTGTGAAGTTCAACCCCCTTCCCATGAACATGATAGTAATATGGAAAATGTCAATGCTATGAATTTTGCTCCTAGAATGGGAAATGTAGGAAACTTGAGGCCAAACTCCAATCAAATGGGGAATTGGAATCAAGGTGGAAACCGTGGTTGGAACCAAAATGGTGGTGATTATGATAACCAATACCATGGTGGGGGAGGCCCTTCCAATTTCAATGGAAGAGGCTACTCTAACCAAAGAGGGTATGGTAATCAAAACCAACAACCTAATCCCCGATACCAAGACCATCAAAATCAAAATTTTGGTGACCAAGGTAACATGGGAAACAATCAACAAATCAATGTTCCTAACCAAGGCACCGGAGGCAATAGGGGCCAATTTGTTTCTAACTATGCCCAAACTAATAGGCCTCTGGGTTTCCATCAACCCCAACTTCCTCCACCTCAACAACCTCTTCAAATTGAAGCCCCTCCAATAGATCCCGTAATGGCTAAATTAGATGCTCTTTTAAAAATGCGTGAGGAGGATCAAAAGAAACATGAAGAGGCTCAAAAACGAACCAATGCTCATATGAAAATGCTTGAGACTCAAATTGCTCAACTTGCATCTAATTCGTCCCCTTCTTCTTCTTCTCCTTCTTCTTCTCACATCCCAAGTCAAGGAGTCAACCCAAAACCTTTGTATGCCGTGACAACAAGGAGTGGGAAGGTAGTAGGGAGTGACCCTTTAATTGAGGAAGAACCCCAAGAAGAGGCGGAGTTTGAGAATAAGGGTGAAAAACCCAATGAGCCATTGAGTGTTGAAAAAGAAAAACAGGTTGAGGTGCTCAAGGAAAAAGAAGCCACCCCCTTGCCCCTAAATCGCCAACTTAGAGAGGAGAAGCTACCCTTTCCACAACGATTTGTGAGAGCTAAACTTGATGCCCAATTTGGGAAGTTTTTGGAAGTCATTAAGAATTTGCATATCTCCGTCCCTTTTGTTGATGCTATGAAGCAAATGCCCCACTATTCCAAATTTTTGAAAGATCTTTTGAGTGGAAGAAGGGAGTGTGAGACGGTGAGTTTAACCGCCAATTGTAGTGCAATTCTTTCCAACAAACTACCTACCAAATTGAAAGATCCGGGTAACTTTTCCATCCCTTGCTCTATCAATGGCATTGAATTTGATAAAGCCTTGTGTGATTTAGGAGCAAGTGTGAGTCTCATGCCCTATTCCGTCTACCAAAAGCTTAGTGTAGGAACCCTCTCTCCCACTAACATTACTCTCCAACTAGCGGACCGTTCCGTTAAGTTCCCCATGGGCAAAGTTGAGGACATTCCCCTTAGGGTAGGAAAGTTCACATTCCCCGTGGATTTCTATGTGCTAGAAATGGATGAGGATGAGAGGATTCCTATAATTTTGGGTAGGCCATTTCTAGCCACTTCTAGAGCTATCATCGATGTGAAGGAGGGGAAGATATCCTTGAAAATTGACAATGATTCTATTGAGTTTGATTTGAACAATGTCATGCAACAACCCTCCTCAAGTGGTGAATGCTTTAGGGTAGATATTCTTGATACGGTTCTTGATGAATTTTCTCGCTCCCACTTGCATGCCACTAATGATCCCCTTGAAAGTGTGTTGTTGAATGAATCAAAGATAGGTACTCACAAAGAAGACATACAATTCTATGAGGATTTGCTTGAGGAAAGCAAGGAGTGCAAAGGCGCGAGCATGGAAGAAGAGGCTCCTTACATTCACGACCTCTTTCAAGTTGAAGAAAGAGAAGAGAGTCCCAATGGTAAGGGAGCACCAAAGGTAGACTTGAAACCTCTACCTTTGGGCTTGAGGTATGCATTTCTTGGTCCCAACGAGTCTTTCCCCGTGATTGTAAATTCTAATCTAACGGAGGAGCAAACCTCCCTCTTGATCAATGTTTTTGAGAAATCACAAAAAAGCTTTGGGTTATACTATTGATGATATCAAGGGTATAAGTCCATCTTTATGTATGCACAAAATTGATCTAGAGGGAGATGCCAAACCCGTCAGGCAAAGGCAAAGAAAGCTTAACCCTTCCATGCAAGAGGTTGTACGGAAAGAAGTGGCTAAGCTTCTTGATGCGGGAATTATTTACCCAATTGCTCATAGTGATTGGGTATCTCCCGTGCAAGTTATGCCTAAGAAAGGGGGCATGACGGTAGTGAAAAATGATCATGATCAACTAGTACCCACTAGACTTGTTACCGGTTGGCGCATGTGTATTGACTATCGCCAACTTAACACAAGTACATGCAAAGATCATTTTCCACTACCGTTCATTGATCAAATGTTGGAAAGGCTTACAAAGCATTCCTTCTATTGTTTCCTTGATGGTTACTCGGGATTTTTCCAAATCCCAATTGACCCTAAGGATCAAGAGAAGACAACTTTCACATGCCCCTACAGTACTTATGCGTATCGTAGGATGCCTTTCGGGCTTTGTAATGCCCCCGCAACATTCCAACGTTGCATGATGTCCATTTTTAGTGATATGATTGAGGATGAGATAGAAGTCTTCATGGATGACTTCTCCGTTGGAGGAGCCACCTATGAAGATTGTCTATCTAATTTATCTCGTTGCTTAGAAAGGTGTGAGAGGGCTAACCTCGTGTTGAATTGGGAAAAGTGCCACTTTATGGTCGAAAGTGGGATTGTTCTTGGGCACAAAATTTCCCATGCCGGCATTGAGGTTGATAGAGCCAAGGTTGAGGTAATCGAAAAACTTCCTCCCCCCACCAACGTGAGGGAAGTGAGGTCTTTTCTTGGCCATGCCGGGTTCTATCGGCGCTTTATTAAAGATTTTTCAATGATCGCTAAGCCTCTCACATCCTTGTTGCAACAAGATAAGGAGTTTGTGTTTGATGATGCTTGTCAAAAGTCATTTTGTAGGTTGAAAGAAGCCCTTTGCACCGCTCCTATTGTCCAAGGCCCGGATTGGTCTCTTTCATTCGAGCTCATGTGCGATGCAAGCGACGAGGCCATTGGATCGGTTCTTGGACAACGAAAGAATGGGAAACTTCATGTCATACATTATTTGTCTAAAACTCTCAATGATGCCCAACGAAACTATACAACTACCGAGAAGGAGTTCCTAGCGGTTATCCATTCATTCGAGAAGTTTAGAACCTACCTCATTGGTTCTAAGACAATTGTGTATACCGAGCACTTGGCTCTCAAATATTTGATAGGGAAGAAGGAAGCTAAACCAAGGTTGTTGAGATGGGTTTTAGTCCTCCAAGACTTCGATTATGAGATGAGAGACAAGAAGGGAGCCGAAAATGTGGTGGCGGATCACCTCTCAAGGTTGGGCGGTGCAAGGTTTGAAGATGACGGCTTGCCAATAGAGGACGCTCTAAGAGATGATGTGCTTTATGTCCTTGAAGTGAAATCGGAGCCTTGGTATGCGGATATTGTGAATTACTTAGCTTGTAGTGCCATACCACCAGATTTCACTTCACAACAACGTCGAAAACTCAAGCACGAGGCCAAGAGATACATTTGGGATGATCCCATTTTATTGAAAAGAGGGGTCGATGGTTTGTTGAGGAGATGCGTCCCCAACGACGAGGTTCAAAGTGTTCTCCATATGTGCCACTCTTCTCCTTGTGGTGGGCATATGAGTGCTCAAAAGACCGCCTCAAAGGTTCTTCAATCTATGCTCTTTTGGCCTTCTCTATTTAAGGATGCGTGGATATTTGTCAAAACTTGTGATAGATGTCAACGGATGGGGAATATTTCTAGAAGGGATGAAATGCCGCAAAATCCCATCCTTGAGCTTGAAGTTTTTGATGTGTGGGCTATAGACTTTATGGGCCCTTTCATTTCTTCACATGGGAACAAGTATATTTTGGTCGCCGTTGACTATGTGTCTAAGTGGGCGGAGGCCGTGGCTTCTCCAACGAATGACTCTAAGGTGGTGGTCAACCTTTTCAAAAAGGTGATCTTCCCGAGATTTGGTGTCCCAAGAGCAATAATTAGTGATGGGGGATCGCATTTCAAGCACCACACCTTCGTTCGACTACTTGATAAATATGGGGTTTCTCACAAGCGAGGGCTTGCATACCACCCTCAAACGAGTGGCCAAGCGAAGGTCACCAATAGAGAGCTCAAGGTGATTTTGGAGAAGACGGTTGCTAGGACAAGGAAGGATTGGTCCTCCAAACTTATTGATTCACTATGGGCTTATAGGACCGCCTTCAAAACTCCAATAGGGACCACTCCCTACAAGCTTGTCTATGGGAAAAATTGTCATTTGCCCGTGTAGATGGAGCATCGAACGCATTGGGCAATCAAGCAAATCAACTTTGATCTCCATAGTGCGGGTGAGCAAAGGCTTCTAGAGCTACATGAGTTAGAGGAGTTGAGGATGAATGCCTACGATAGCGCAAGCATGTATAAGGCGCGGACTAAGGCTTGGCACGATGCTCAAATTGTCAAGAAGGAATTCGTCAAAGGCCAAAAAGTCCTCCTATTCAACTCCCGCTTGAAGCTTTTCCCGGGCAAACTTAGGTCAAGATGGAGTGGGCCGTACATTGTCACGGAAGTGTTTCCTTATGGAGCCTACGAAATTTCCCAAGACGGCCACTCCCCTTTCAAAGTCAACGGTCACCGTCTCAAGCCCTATCATGAAGGATTCCCAAGTGATGAACCAGTTTCTGTGACACTTCTTGATGTGCATCGTCAATTCGACCCCCCTTGATCAACTCAAGGAACGTCGAGCTAACGACGTTAACCAAATGCGCTTCCAGGAGGCAACCCGAGTTTCTAACCCTTTTATACTTTTTCTTTTAATGTTGCTTCTATTTTTCCATCTACGACTTTGGATTGTTTGGATTTTTGGGTTTTGATTGTGCTTGGGCTTTAAATATACTTTGCATCTAGCATGATTGTAATGTGTTTAGATGTGTGTTAAAGGACTATTTTTACTTGCGTGATTCTTTATGGAAGTTTGGCCGAACCACTTCATGTTCGGCCACTGTAGCAATTTCAAGGATTTATGGCAACATTCTGCCAAAAACAAAAATATTGACTTCTGGCAGAAGGTTCGACCGAACCCATGGGAGGTTCGACCGAACTTATACTGTAGTGCGGCCGAACTTCCCTGGTTCGGTCACTCCTTAATTTTTAGAAATTTCCAGCAACTTTCTGCCAGAATCTGAAAATTTGCAGTTCCAGCATAGGTTCGACCGAACCCAAGTATGGTTAGACCGAACTTAATTCGTAGTGCGGCCGAACTTCTCTGGGTTCGGTCACTCCTCTCTTTTTGCGATTTTGCTGGAACTTTCTGCCCGGATTTTAAAATGTAGAGTTTTGGCAATGGTTCGACCGAACCAAAGGGGAGTTCGGCCGAACTGTTACTGTGGTTCGACCGAACATACCCTCGGTTCGGCCGAACCTATCTTCAGAATCGAAAAAAAAAATGCTGCCATGTTTTCAATTTTGCTGCATTTTCGTGAATATCACTTCCATATTTGTCACCTACCCCATTCTTCTCCTTCTCACTCTAAACCTCCATTGCACCTCCCCTTACAACCTCAAATCTCCATCAAAATCACTCCAATCTTCATCCTTTCTCACTTATTTTCCATCCTTCACTCAACTTTTGCAATCTCTACCAAAAATTCCTACCAAACAAACCCATCTTTCCATTTTCCCCAATTTCAAGGGTTTAAGTGCTTCGGTGTTTTTGGGTTTTTACTTCCTTCCAATCAATTGTGGTATGTTTGTTCTAGCTTTTGCAAGTTTATTTCTTTAATTTCTTATAGTTTTACCATGGTTTACATATTTAAGTGTGAATTATGGTATTCTTGAAATTATTAGTAATGACTTGTTTATTTCATGTGGTTCTTTGGATTGACTTGTTGCAATTGATTGGTTGTTCATAGTAGAACATGTTCTTATGATGATTATGCATGTTTATCTTGGTTTTATTTTGATCTCAATGTAATTGAGTGTTGATTTAATACTAGGGTATTCATGTTACCATTTTATGATTGAGAAACGCATGAGTTGGATGTTATTGGAGATTGTTATTCATGGTTTTGGCTTGATTTTGATGGTTTGATGATTGGATATCATGAAAATAAGGGGACATCATGCCAAATTTCCCTTAGACCTTTTTAGGACTAATTTAGGAATGACATAGGAATCCTTATTCAAACCTTGGTCAAAATGTATTCATGCGTGCCTTGAATTGTATACTCTCAAGCATACACTTTTACCTTGGTTAAGTACTTGGCTTCTTATGTCATTTCCTATCAATTTGTTCTAATGATATGCTCTTGGTGAATTTGTAGAACCACGATGTTCGGCAAGGGAAAAGGAAAGTCAAAGAGGAAGAGGGTGGGAGAATCCTCAGCAACGCAATTCCCACCTCCTCCCGGCATCAACGATCATGGCATTATTGCTCCGGACGAGCAATTTTGGCCTATATATGCATCACTCATCAAGCGTCCGATTAGGTCCACAAGGTTCTTTTGCCCTCAAACTTTGAGGAAGCTGGGAATATTGGATGAGGTGACTAGGTTGGCTCAAAACTTTGGTTGGGGCGACTTCATCCACCTCCACGCTCACACTTACGAGCGTGTGACCTTGGAATTCCTTGCCTCCCTCCGCAAGGAAGTTTTTGAGCCGGAAGATGTCGATGAGGATCCTCAACTCATTATACACTTCAGGATGTTCAACGAGGATCACTCTCTAACGGAGAGTGATCTAAATGAGATCTTCTTTTGGCACGCCACTGGCCTTGATCACCCGTCTGAAATGACCTCCTCCCATCGCATTCCTTACAACGAGCAAGAGTGGTGGAGGAGCATCACAAACAAGGATAGGTTCCAAACTAATACCTCAAAGGTCAACAACATCATCCATTTAGCCTTGAGGTATTTTGTACGGCTTCTACAATACGCCGTGTTCTTCAAAGCCAACCTCGGCTCCATGGTAAAAGACGAGGTCGCTTGCCTATTCTTGGCCGACAATCCTCAACGGCTAAAATTTCAATGTTCCTCCACCTTTATCCAACGGCTCTTGGATACTAGGGACAACCGTCTAGGTGATGAGATATTTATGGGTGGCATGATTACTATCATTGCTCTCTCTTTGAAGGGTGGAGCATACAAGGACCAAATTGAATTGCTCCCACCCGTGCACCAAAACCGAGAAGAGCTCACCGACAAGTTCCCTCCCTATGCTCTATCCATAAGCGCCCTCCGTCACAGCCGCTTCCTAATTTCACTACTAGCAAGCGTCGTTTTATCCTCCTGGCCGATAGGGAGATCGAATGGTGTATCCTCCCGGACCCCGACCTCACTACGGTGGACCACTCCGCTCCTCTCAAATGGAAGATCCCTCAGCAAATCATCCCCAATGAGTTGAGGCGAACTAGAGCCCGGGGTGGAGCTCCTCAACCTCCACCGGTCCTCCATCAAGAGCAAATCAATCCCCCCCTTAGCGGGGGAGGTGAGGCATCTTCTTCTTCTTCCTTTCCTCCTTTTGATTTCAATGCCCTTCGTAGTACCCTCGATGATATTCGTCGAGACAATCAAGCTTCCATTGAGCAATGGGGGTACTACGCGAGGACAAATTATGACAATCTTGTGCAAGCGGGCATTCAAGCGCCCTATGTGAACTACCCTTACCACCCTCCTCAAGAGGGTCCGGTCAATCATTGGGGACCCTATGATCCTCAACACCCCACCCCCCCTTGCTACGCCTATTGGGAAGGTCCCATTGACCCTACCCAACGCGTTGGCACCCCCCCATACGACCCCTATCGTCCGGGTGGGTGTGATCCGGCTTATGACCCGACTTCCGCATCCACCCCCGCTCCTTTTGATGGTGGTTGGGGTGCCCAAGGGTGGCCCTATGAGCACTTTAACCAACCCTTCCACCCTTTCATGGACACTCCCAGGTTTGATCCTAACAACCCCCCTCAACCTAGGGGGCGAGGAGATGATAACCAGTGATGCTGTGGGAAATCTTCCCTTTCCCCCCGATCTTCTCACTTGTCACTTTTGCTCGGGACGAGCAAAGGAATAGCGTGGGGGAGGATGTCCTTTTGGTTGGTTGAAGTGTACATAAGAAGGTAGAGTGGTAGGGTAGTTGCTTGCACATGAGGAGGATAGTGAGGATAGTGGCTTTGTGGTATTGTTGTGGCGTTGTGGCGGTGGTGATGATGTTGGTGATGTTGTGATGGTGATGTGATGAGATGGTGATGTTTTATGATTATTGATGTGATGATGATGATGATGTTTTATGGTTATTTTTGCTGATTTCTGATGATTTTCTTTGATGATCCCCGAGTCTTTGTAGGTGGAGATGCTCCCGAAAAGAAAAAAAAAATCCAAATTTCCCGAAACTCCAAATCCCCTTAATCCAAACTTTGTAGATAGCTTTTTATTAATTTTTCTTCTTTTTGTTTGATTCTTTAGTCTTTTTCTTTGTTTTCTAACCTTTTCTTGTTTTGTTGTAGTTTCTTTTGTTTGGCTCACCTTTATTGAAGCTTGAAGCGGAGATGTAGGACGTTAAGGAGCAACACTAGCTCCCTTGGTGAGATTGGATATATTACCTTGTCTTATATTTCAAGCGGCATTCGGTGAGACCTTTCCTCTCTTTCTTTTCCTTTTTTTCTTTGAGTGCTTAGTTTAGGTCTAGTTTAGGAAGAGTTGAATGGTTCGAGGTTGATTGATTTTGGTTCCAAGGAACCTGGGATCGTTGATGTTGATATCAACGATCACTTGTATGTCGATTGGGATTTATTTGATTTACATGCCTCGATTATGAACCTTTTTAATTTCTTCCTCCCTTTTGTGTGTTTTTCTTGTTCTCTCTTGTGTAACGAGCATGACTAAGACAAGTTGAGACACTTTTGATGTGGATTTGCTCATTCATTTGGATTCAAGAATTTATGTGCCTTTTTGATGACATGGCTTTGAATGCTTACCTTCCTAGTTGATGAGGGTTTACACGGTTTAAGAATGCTTAAGGTTGAATTAGACACATTGTAAGCTAAGGTAGCCCGGTTTAGAACTCTTGATGACGTTTGAACCCCTTAGTTCACGGGAAAGTGGTAAGATGGTGTTGCTCTCCGTAGTGAATAGGATTCCCTTGGTTGGTATTTGCTTATTTTTATCCCGTGTGAGCGTCATTTGTTCTAGCCTTCATCACTCTTGTGAGCGGCGTTTTGGATCCTTAACTATGCATGTCTTAATCTTTGTGTTGGTAGTTAGCTCCCGAGATCGTGACCAAACAACTTTAAAGGAGGAAGAGGGCATTTCTTCTCATTTTTCTTTGTTTTCTTTGTGTTTTGTTACAAATTTGGTTTTCATTTTTACATCCACCCACTTGCTAACCAACTTGGGCCTCATTCCCCTTTCTTGATCTAGCCATATTACAAACCTATCGGCCTATGTTCTACCAACCCTTGTAGTTAGTGAAGCATTTTGAGGTACGAATTCGAGAGTGTTGGTTTTAGGGCAAGAAAGTTGTGAATATTGGTTCAAGTGAGATTTTGAAAGTTATTCATGAAAGGAAATATTTGCAAAAAGTTTGTGAGGAAGGATGCAACGTATGAAGTTCAAAAAAAAAAAAAAAAAAAAAAAAAAGGGGAAGGAAGAGGAAGAGGAAATGATGAGAAAAATGAAGTAATGTTATGAAATTTTGTATTGAAGGTTGTAATTTGAATTTAGGTTCAATTCTTAGGTGGTTCTTGAGAGATGGCTACTCTTTTGCTTCACTTAGGATTTGCCACCAAAAATTTTCAAATTAATTCCCAACCTTAACCCTTAGCCATGACATTACAACCCAAGTTAAGACCCTTGGACTTGGAGAAGTGCGGTCAGAGAACGGTGGAGGGAGATAAATTTCAACCCTATGGAAAGAGTGTGCATAGTTGAGATGTCGGGATAACCTCATGACTCCACAATGAATTTTTTCTTCCGGTTCCCTCGAGGAACCATGAGGAGCTAACTTGGGGATGATTTGAAGCTAGTGGAGAGAACGCGGACCGTCTTGGTTGGAGCTAGGGCAGAGGATGAAATCATTAGTTCTCTACGCTTAGCTTAGGTTTGTCTCCCTCAACCATGAGCATCTTAGAACGTGTTCCCCCTCTTTGAGTTGAGAAAAGTAAGCATTATTTGATTCATGTCCCTATGTTAGAGTCCATTTGGAGCATTTCCCATCGTGAAACTTGATTGATTTTCTTAACCCTTGTCATATTATGCTTGTTGTGTGTGTTGTCTTTTTGTTTTAGTATTCCTTGCTTGAGGACAAGCAAAAGGCAAGTGTGGGGGATTTTGATGAGTGGCATTTATGCCACTCTTTTATCCTTTTTCTCTAAGGATTCTCCCCTCGTTTGCACTTGTTTGGCCCTCTTTCTAAGCATTTTTACTTAGTTTTGCTTTCTCTTTTCTTTCTCCTTTATCCTCCCTTTTCTTAGTCTTCCCGCTTTGTTCTTACTGTGCTTTTCATGCTTATGCTTTGTAGGAACCATCGAGATTTTCAAGAGGAGGAAGCTAAGCTCAAAGGAGGCTAGAAGAAGCATGATTCAGAAGAGGTTCGGCCGAACCTCCTGATGGTGTGGCCGAACCAAGGTGTGGCCGAACCTGCTCAGTGGTTCGGCCGAACTTCGAGGCAGGGGCAAGATGAAAATCGGCAGTTTTGCAGGAGTGGCCGAACCGCAGGAGTTCGACCAGACCAGGATCAGGGAGGTTCGACCGAACCTACCCATGGTTCGGCCGAACCTACCCTGTAGTCCGGCCGAACCTTCCCATTTGTTCGGTCGGACCTCTCCTTTTGTCAGCTGACTCTGTACGGACTATATAAGTCCCTTTTTTAGAACGTTTTGGGGGATTAACTTAGTTTTAATTTTTCTACATTTTTAGCTTAATCTAGAGAGAGAAACTTCATTAGTAGAGAGGGAAAGTGTGGATTTCTATTGATGAACTTGGATATTGAAGAAGGAGCTTGATTGAATCTTTGTAAATCTTCATCTTCAATTAATGAGCAATCTCTTACTCTCTTTCTTTACTTTTGTATCTAGTTTTGTTTGCTTATTTTGATTTTCCTTCTTTGCTTATTGATCATGTTGATGCTTATTGATTTGATGATTGATATTGTCTTCAATATGATTTGTGAGTAGTCACCTAGCCAAGGGTGTGGGGATGGTGTAGTTGTTAATTGATTCATGCTTATGATGTTGGGGTTATGTTAATGGTGATTAAAGTCTTTGTATGCTTGATATTCTTTGGTCTTTCTTGTAAGTGCACATTGTTAGTTGATCAAAGATGAGTCTTTACTAACAAGTAACGGAAGTTGACTTAGTTGAGATTCATTAATATCGATAATTCTTTGTTTGCACCTTCTAATATATGGTTCTAATGTGGAAGCATAGAGGCTATGTTAGGAGGAATCGATTAACCCCGGAAGGCGGTTAGATCGAGCTTTATTTCGATATTCTTGCATGCTTAGTTTACCATTGCTTTGCTTCTGTGTTATTGCATGATCAAGTGACATCTACATCCACCCACTTCCCTTGGTGTTTAGTTATATTGATCTTTAATCATTCTTAATCCTTAGTTTAATCTCTTAGTTATTCATACTTCTTGTCCCGAGATAGCTTAAAGTCTTAAGTAGTGAATGCGGTGTTTATGCATGTCTCCCTGTGGTTCGATCCCTCTATTTACCCTATACACGTATTAGGTTGGTAGAGCGTTATAAATTAATTTGACTTAGGTGTAGTCGCTCAACGACACGATTATTTCCTTGTCAAGCATCCTGCTGACTCTCCACAATGGAAGAACATCGATATGAAGTTTAGGGCATTTGGTGGTGAAGTCAGAAATTTAAGGCTTGGGTTGTGCACGGACGGTATGAATCCATTTGGCACTCTTAGTACTAAACACAGCACATGGCCGGTACTTTTAGTGATTTACAACTTACCTCCGTGGTTGTGTATGAAACGGAAATATATAATGCTTTCACTTTTGATAACGGGGCCAAGGCAACCTGGAAACGACATTGATGTTTACCTTGAGCCCCTTATTGATGATTTGAGAAAGATGTGGGACGAAGGTGTTACCGTTTATGATGCCCATAAGAACGAGATGTTTCTATTGCGTGCTGCCCTTATGTGGACCATCAATGATTTTCCTGCATATGGCAATCTGTCCGGGTACAAGAACAAAGGGCATAAAGCATGTCCCATTTGTATTGATGACACACCGAACGTGTACCTTAACCACTATGGCAAAGATGTGTACGTGAGGAACCGAAGATTTCTTAGGCGCGATCACCCGTATCGTAAGCAGAAAAAGGCTTTCGATGGGAAAGTTGAGGAGGGGGTTGCGCCTAGGCCATTGAGTGGAAAGGAGGTTTATGAGAGAGTGAAGGGTATTCCATGTTGTAGACACCCATTTGTGTCTCCCCAAAACCAAACCCAGTGATGAGTACCTTTCACGTCGAATCATAATCTAATGAAGCGAAAGTGTGGAAAGTCTAGTGTTGCGGATAGTTTTTAATTCTTTTCTCTTTGTTTTTGAAAACTTATTTTAAGAAAAAAGCCAATCCAGTTTGGTTGGTCTATGATATGGGTCCAATAATAGTGTAGTTGGATGAGGTTTGAAAAGACCTTTCCAACGATATATTATAACCCCAATTCAGATGAATATCGAGGAAGTTATGGCCAAAATACTAAACTGGGCCCGATTTGGTTTTTATATGCGGCCCAATGATCTAGAGGAGGGCCTATTATTAATTATCATTCCTAAAGCTATTAGGATTGATTATAGTCTTTTATAATACTCTAGAAGGTTCTTTTAAATCCTAATGGGGTTAGGATTGATAATTATGTTTTAAAGAGTTTGAAATTGAATAAAACTACTCCTTTTAAGAATCCTTATTTTGTACGAAGTGGAATATATTCAGATTTTATTTTCGTGCCTCATAATATTTATCCAAATTTTATATGGTTGGATAGATCTTGAAATTATCTTTCCAATGATATATTATAATATTAAATCCGAGTTATAACGAAAAAGATATGAATGAGACATGAAACTTTATCCAAAATTGATACCCTTTCACTACTTTGGCCATATCTTTTTATTTAAAAAATATTTTAATCTGATTCTAATTGGGTTGGAAAGTAGACTTTAAGATCTTTCGAACGACATATTATATGCCTTATTTGGACTTTCGGATCAAAAGATATGATAAAAACAAAAACGCGTGAATTTCTGAAATCAGCGCCTGGAACCAGGCCTAGCGCCAGCTATTGGCGCCTGGTGCTAGCCATTGGCGTCTGGCGCCAATAAGCTGGTGCTGGCGCCAAGTGCTATGTTTTATCATTTTATCTTTTTGGCTGATTTTCTCTATAAATAACGTATTAAAAACTCCGTTTTCATTCACAAATTCTCACGAATTATCATCAACAATCAGTTTTCATTCGCAATCTTTCAATCAATTCTCTCTTAATTCTAAACTTTGTTTTTACACACAAAATTCCGCATTCACAAGATCTAGAAACACCTAGCCATATTCGAAGTTGCCTTCGCCCTAGACGTGAAAGGTTTAATTTCTGAGGGTTTGGTCCCAAATCTCTTTTTCAATTATTAAATTTAATTGTTTTGTTTATTATTTTCCTTGAAGTTACTAACGTGTGTATTTTGTTATTAGAAAGAGGTACGAAGCATCAAAGTAAGTACTTTAATGGTTTAATTGATATTATGATATAGAAATCATGCTTAGATTGTTATTATGATATTCCTAGTATCATGTTTAGGGAAAAGGTTATAATATCAAATATGCTTAATATGATTCCTGCGATGCTTCCTATGTTCTTCCTAATATTTATGATTTTTAGTATCATGTTAGGGTTAAAGATTTGATTTTTATTGCTTAGTGACATGCTAGGGTTTGTTATTAATCTTGTTAGTATCATGCCTAGGATCTTGCTATTTTTATTATGCTTTAACATGATTATTTCATTGTTATAATTTTATGATCATGATTATATTTATACTTTGATTATTATGTTTTTTATTTTTAGTGTTATTGCTTGATCACGCCTTTTATGCATGCTTAAAGGGAATTTGGTACTTGTAATCACGCTTAATAAGATAATTAATAATCATGTTTAGGGTTAATGTGATTATAATTCAAGTGATCGCCAATAATAGTTTTATTTGTGCATTAATATTCAACCAACATAGATAAACAGGTTTAGGGTTAATCTTATTGATTGCATGTTAGTTAGAAAGTGCACATGATTACGAGAAGAATAAAGTAGAGGTCTATTATTAGGGAAGGTTCTTTCTCTTTTAGATTGAATTTGTACCTTCATCCCCGAACTTCTAGTCTTGGTTCCAGACCTATTGGAGTTAACGATCTCTTGGATCGTTAAGGCCGGGGTGTAACCTTCATGATATTGATAATTTATTATGTTGCTTGATATATTATTTGTTGTTATTGCTTGATCACGCCTTTTATGCATGCTTAAAGGGAATTTGGTACTTGTAATCACGCTTAATAAGATATTTAATAATCTTGTTAGGGTTAATATGATTATAATTCAAGTGATCGCCAATAATAGATCTGTTTGTGCATTAATATTCAACCAACATAGATTAAAAAGATTTAGGGTTAACCTATTGATTGCATGTTAATCAGAAAGCGCACATGAATACGATCAAAATAAAGTAGAGGCCTATTATTAGGGCAGGTTCAATCTCTTTTAGGTTGGATTTGTACCTTCATCCCCGAACCCTTATTTGGTTCTAGACCTTATGGAGTTGACGATCTCTTGGATCGTTAAGGGGTGTAACCTTCACCTCGTGAACGGTTTACAAGTTCCTAAAACTTGTTGGCGACTCTTTTGCTCTATCTTCTTCCCTTTTGGACTCCACCATACTTTAGTGTATGATCACAGTGGGGTTCAAGCTAGTGGGATTAAAGCTTGAAATTATTCCCTACACATGTGTTTTTGGTAAAACAACAAAAGCAATTGACCCACACGCTCTCTTTAAAAAGGAATCAATCTTTTGGAAGCTTGAGTACTGGAAAGAACATGATGTTAGACATTGTCTCGAAGTGATGCATATAGAGAAGAATGTTTGTGATGCAATTCTGGGGACAATTATGAACATTCCTGGAAAAACGAAGGATGGCAAGAGTGCGCGGTTAGATTTGCAAGAGTGGGGTGTTCGTCCGGAGTTTTGGGTTCAAGCTAAGGTAGGGATGGCAAAGGTTAAGGAAAAGGGAAACGAAGATGGTGGTCAAAACCGTAAGGGGAAGCGCAAGGAAAAGGCCACAGGTATCGCAAAGAAGAAAGGTGATGGAAAAGGAAAGAACCAAAAGGTGTATTTACCTCCAGCTTGCTACACATTATCAAAGGAAGAAAACGGAGGTTTTGTGCTTGTTTGTATGACATTAAGCTTCCATCTGGGTTCTCGTCAAACATGAAAAGGTTTGTTTCCTTAAATGGAGAATTGAAGTTGACAAGTATGAAATCCCATGATTGTCACATGATGATGCAAGTTTTCCTACCGATTGCACTTCGTGGTATTTTACCAAAGCACGTGACAGAAGTTATAACAAGCCTCTGTGGGTTTTTCAATACTATCTGTAGCAAAGTTCTTGATCCCTTTACACTTGATGCTTTCCAGGCGACTGTTGTGGTAACTTTGTGCAAATTTGAGATGTTTTTCCCACCTTCACTTTTTGACATAATGGTGCATTTGATTATGCATTTAGTTTGTGAGATTAAGTTGAGCGGTCCAGTATTTATGAGGTGGTGCTACACTTTTGAACGACACATGGGTACACTGCAAGATAAAGTAAGAAATCCAGCCCATCCGGAAGGCAGTATGATACAAGGAATTGTGTCCGAGGAGATTGGGAATTTCGTGGCAGAGTATGTTGCCGTTGCCGAACCTATTGGGCTTCCCACTTCCCGACATGAAGGGAGACTTGATGGTCATGGCACAATTGGGTCAAAAAGGATCTGGGCTGCTCGAGATCAAATCATGCAAGCTCACCTATTTGTGCTTCATCATATTGCGGAGGTTCACCCATATTTAGAAGAGCACATGGATAGTTTGCGTGTTGAATATCCATCAAAAGGGGAAAGAGCACTAATGCAGTTGCATAATAAGATGTTTGTGAAGTGGTTCCATGATCGTGTGATGCGTCAATTGGAGAAGACTGTGTCTGATACAATAAAGTGGCTAGCTTATTGTCCAAAGGAAGATGTTCATTCATTTGAGGGATATGATATAAATGGGTACACATTTTGGACTGAAAGTCGGGATCAGAAATCCTCATCGACTCAAAATAGTGGTGTCACTCTTGTGGCTTCATCAAGAGAGTTTGCAAGTGCGAAGGTGTAGGGAATAATTTCAAGCCTTTAAAATCCCACTAGCTTGAACCCCACTGTGATCATACACTAAAGTACGGTGGCGTCCAAAAGGGAATAAGATAGAGCAAAAGAGTCGCCAACAAGTTTTTAAGGAACTTGTAAACCGTTCACGAGGTGAAGGTTACACCCCTTAACGATCCAAGAGATCGTCAACTTCATAAGGTCATGAACCAAATAAGGGTTCGGGGATGATGGTACAAATCCAACCTAAAAGAGATTGAACCTGCCCTAATAATAGGCCTCTACTTTATTCTGATCGTATTCATGTGCGCTTTCTGATTAACATACAATCAATAGGATTAACCCTATACCTGTTTATCTATGTTGGTTGAATATTAATGCACAAATAAACTATTATTGGCGATCACTTGAATTATAATCACAATTAACCCTAACAAGATTATTTATATCTTATTAAGCGTGGTTACAAGTACAAATTCCCTTTAAACATGCAATAAAGGTGATCAAGCAATAAAGAATAAAAATCAAGCAACATAATCAATTATGAATAAAATAATCATGAACAATAACGAATATCATAATCATAGCAATCATAATTATAACAATATTCATGTTAAAGCATAATAAAAGTAAGATCCTAGGCATAATACTAACAAGATTAATAACAAACCCTAGCATGTCACTAAGCAATAAAAATCAAATCTTTAACCCTAACATGATTCTAACAATCATAAATATTAGGAAGAACATAGGAAGCATCGTACTTTTAATCATACTTAATATTAAAGTTACCCTAGACATGATACTAGGAATTAAAATAACAATCTAAGCATGATATCTATATCATAGTATCAATCAAACCGTTAAAGTACTTACTTGGATGCCTCGTACCTCTTTTTAATAACAAAATACACGCGTTAGTAACTTCAAGGAAAATAATAATCAAAACAATTAAATTAAATAATTGAAAGAGAGATTTGGGACCAAACCCTCAGAAATTAAAACCTTTCACGTCTAGGGCGAAGGCAACTTCGAATATGGCTAAGTGTTTCTAGATCTTGTGAATGCGGAATTTTGTATTAAAAGGCAAGGTTTAGAAAAGAAAAGAATGCCAATGAATTAATATTATTGAAAGTTGATGAATGAATGAAAAGAACTAATGCTTGTTGATGAATGATGAAGATAGTTGGTGAATAAAGAGAGTTGATGAATGCTAATTAAAACTAGTTGTTGATGAGAATTCTTGAATGAAAACGGAGTTTTTAATACGATATTTATAGAGAAAATCATCCAAAAAAGATAATTTAACAAAACAGAGTCTGAAGATCGAAAAACAACCTTGGCGCCAGCCCTGGCTAGTTGGCGCCAGCACCAGTGGCTAGCGCCTGGCGCCAATCCTGGTTCCAGGCGCCAAGGCCTGGGGTTGGACGCCAAACTGATTTTTAACGCGTTTTCGAAAATCTGATAAATTTCCTGTACTGGAAGATAAAATAATATAATTCCAATCGAAAATGCTATTTGATCTTGATTAAAACTCTGAAGAGTCCTAATTGAATTAGGAATGATAAGAATCTTCTAGAATGTTCTAGAAGACTAAAACCATTCCTAATTACATTAGGAATGATAAATTATATTAGGCCCTCCCCTAGATCATTAGGCCGTACTTAAAGCTCAAACCGAGCCCAGTTTAGTAAATTGGCCATAACTTCCTCAATATTAATCGGAATTGGGCTTATAATATATCGTTGGAAAGGTCTTTGCAAGCCCCATCCAACTACACCACTATTGGACCCATATCATGGACCAACCAAACTGGATTAGCTGTTTTCTTAAAATAAAGTTTTCAAAAACAGGGAGAAGAGAAAAAGAAATAAAACTTTCCGCAACACTAGACCTTTCCACACTTTCGTTTCATTCGATTATGATTCGACGTGAAAGGCACTCATCACCGGGTTTGGTTTTGGGGAGACACAAACGGGTGTTTACAGAAGCCCCCACTTTGACTGAGTTTGGAGAAACGCAAGTTTCGAAAAACGAAAGTCAAAGTAACGATAGGGACGGAGAATGATTCAGAACGTTCTGTGATCCTAAATCAATCTTATAACGCCGATACCTGCAAAACTAGCGTTAGTTAAACAGATAAAAGAGCTAAGAAACGCGTATCTTGCACCGTCGAGCACACGTTTCTGAAAGTAACCGATTTGATGTATCCTTGTTTTGATGACCTCCTGCAAGCTAGAGAATGTCATCTTGCTGTTTCAATGTTCACTCGTCTCTGAACAAAGAGCTTCTTTTTGATATGTTCACGCGTCTCTAAACGAAGAGCTTGATAATAGGATGCCCACGCGTCTCTGAGCAAAAGAGCTTGTAGGAAATGTCCACGCGTCTCTGAACAAAAGAGCTTGAAAATAGGGAATGTCCACGCGTCTCTGAACAAAAGAGCTTGATTGATATGCCCTCGCGTCTCTAGAGCAAAAGAGCTTCTGATGGAAATGTTCACGCGTCTCTGAACAATAGAGCTTCGGTGCTTGAATGTTTGTTGCGATAATGTTCTGAAGAAAAATTTCTGAAGACCAACGTTTGTCGATCTCTAAAGCTCGCCTGAACTTTGCTTTCGCTAAAACCATTATGTCGGTGTTTCTGTAATGAGCCATATCTTAGGCGCTTTAAGCTAAGCGAGACGATCTTTCATCAGGTCGACCCCCTTATTGTGATTGTAATCAAACTGACTACTTAATCATGTCAAATTGCTTATAGGGGCTAACTGGCGTACCAAGGAACCCGAAATTGCTGTATGAAGTAAAAATCACCTTTCTGAGAGGCTTCGAGCTCTGTCGTTGCTGAAATATTTCTGGCGCCAGGCGCTGGAGTAGGGTCTTCCCTGTTCTGCTGCACCTGTATTTATTTATAGAACTTTGCCAATTTCTTTAATTATCTTAGGGTTGACCTAAGGTTTAATGTTGCTTGACTCATCGACTTGACACGACTCAAGGTATAAACTTGACTCGCTGACTGACTGACTCGAGGTTGACTCGACTCGAAGTGAAATGACACATGTGTTAGACTCATGACCCGTGTGTGCATAGTGTTGATTATGCGACTTGAAAATGCAAAAAAGCAAAAATTTTCCGTCATTTTTGTGGAGGGTACCGACTTTCTCCCGAAAAAGAAAGACGCGAAAAAGAATCGAATTTTTGAAGGTGCATGTCGAACGAGTTTAGTCAAATGTGTTTGATACTATCTCTCAAGGTGCAAGGATTAATCCATCCTAGGCTATCTCAATGGTTGACTCCATGATGAAAGTATTTGGGTAACTTAGGCACAGAGGCTAAGCACTTCATACTTAGTGATGCAATGATGATTATGATTGATGAGTGATTTTGATATGACAAGGCATGCTTTATGTTAAGATTTCGTGACAAAGGGTTCCTAAGGGAAATATATTTGGTCATGTATGCGTGATGTGTGTGATAGTGACACTAAAGTTAGGCCGCAAGAGCTAAGTGTGTGAAAAAATGTATTATTGAAAAGAGTCAAATGATGGTGACTCTTAGGCTAGGTAAGCTAATGATGTAGGGATCAAGCCCCCAAGTCTAGCTCTAAGTGAATAGTGATGAGCATTGGAGATCCCTTGATATGATCATGGTGTAAGTGTGTGAATGTGAATATGAATGCATGTTTATTACGGTCGCACCTCGATGTGAGGTTGCCTACGTATCCGTTAGGAATCAGGCCGAACGTAGCTCTAGCCGAACCTTGCACAAGTGTGTATACCTCAAAAAAGGTCTTTTTAAGGGTTGTAATGTGGTTAGGCTAAAGGTTTAAAGAAGAAGGGGATAAAGGCTCAAGACCCTAGATAAGCCCCCAAGGTGTGCAACCTTGCTTTTGAATATGTGTATTTTCATGCTTGAATTTCTATTCTTTTTTAGCTCTTTTTTACTTTAGCATTTATTTTACATTTGCAAGTGTGGGCAATCCCGATCATGCGGTCTATCACTCACTTGGCATTCATGTTTCTCGGGCACGGTACCGAGCACTCGATAAGAGACGCAATCTGAGACGTGTTCTTATCGAAGATACTTTCATATCAAAGACATTGGAACACTTGCCCTTTTGTACACTTTTATTTATATTTGATTTTACTATCTTTTGAATTACTCAAGCCTTCTTTAGAATTCCATAAGTTGTACACCATCCCATCCCAAAGTTAGGTAGATGTAGGTTGAAAAAAGAAGGGTCTATCGTTAGACGAGGCTCAAAGTGGTTTATGAAGAAAGGATGTATAATTGAAAGGTGAAATGAGATATGATGTGGCTACAAGGGGTGCCTCAAATCATTAGTATACCTTGTGCTTAATTCGACATGGTTTTTTTTTTTAAATGCAATGCAATGAAATGATCATATATAAGGAAATAAATGCTCATTTTATTAAAAAGGGAAATAAATAAAATAATCTACAAAATTAATCTACAGGAAAAGAAAAGGTGCCTATGCTAGACTTATTAGGGAAAGGAAAAAATGAAAAAGAAATAGAAAAAGAGGTCATGAAATCTTTTCGTTGAAGCTCGCCTCTTGTCTTGTGTTGCTCCCCTTATCATTACTCGCTCTTCTTGTTAACTGGAGGTATGGGAAGCTTGTTGTTATCAATCAAATGCTGGATGGCCTCCTTTAGCTTCCAACAGCTCTCAGTAGTATGACCCCTACCTTGGTGGTAATTGCAGTGTTCATCTGGATTCCAACTAGGCGATCTTTTCTTAAGTGGGGGATCTTTAGTAGGTCCAATGGGAGTAATGATTCCCTTGGCATGGAGTCGATTGAAAGCATCATCGTAGCTACTTCCAATAGGGGTAAATTCCCTTTTCGGTTGCTTTCGACTACCCATGGCTAGGATCTCGCTAAGGTCAAAAGTACCAACACTACTACTAGAGTAGGTGTTTTCGGAAGAAGAAGGATAGTCGTTCTTCTTCCCTTTACAGCCACTGTTACCATTGTTACTAATCTTGGCCTTCTTGTCGCGCGGAGGAACATGAAGGAGATTTGAATCAATGCAGTCTTGAACACGATCCTTGAGGGCGAGACACTTTTCAGTAGTGTGACCGCGACCTTTATGGTATCGACAATAGGAATTTGGATCCCAATTAGGAGAACGTTTTTCAGATGGACGGTCTTGACTGGGACCAATGGAGTGAATGAGACCTTGATCGTGAAGACGGTCAAAAGCTTCATTGTAAGTCATTTCTATTGGTGTGTATTCTACAATGGTCCGTTTTGCTTGTGGCTTAGGAGCATTGAGTTCGTCATTAAACCCTTGGCGAGAATTTTGTTCAATGGCCATCACCCGATTTGCTAATCCTTCTACCACATTCAAGAGCACGGCAATGACATCTTGTAGTTTTCGAATGTCCTCTTTTAGACTTAACGAGTCTTCCTTGGTATTATCTAAGAAAAGACTTTCATCCTCCTCGATTATGGCCACTTCATCGAGAGAGGTCATGTAAGCTGTCTCGATCACAGGCTCTCCTACAGGTGTGATAAGAAGTGATGGATCAAAAGATGCTTGGTCATCTTTGATGGCTAGAATCTCGGAAGTTTCATTATCATCGATCAGATCTTGAATAGCTTCTTTGAGTTTCCAACACTCTTCAGTGTCGTGACCCTTTCCTTGGTGATATTTGCAATGCTTATTAGGATCCCACTTAGGTGGCCTGGCTTCTGGAACCGGATCTTTGATGGGCCCTATGGGCATGACTAGTCCTTTGTGATGTAGCTTCTCGAAAGCCGTTTCATAACTTATACCAAGTGGAGTGAACACCCTTTTTGATCTTTGGATTCGTGGTTTAGAGGTGTTTGTAGCATGTACCTCATTAGAGGAAGAAGAAGGATGGTCGCTCTTCTTTCCTCTCGCACTATTATCTTTCAGAAGGTCATCTTCAATGTCAATGCCTATATTATAGACAGCTTTGAAAGTATTCAAGTTGTGTTGGTACTTTAAGTGCTTTGAATACTTCCCTTGGAGATTCTTGATAAACATCCTCACAAATTATTTTTCGGTAGGAGCCTTGATCATATTAGCAGAAGTTTCCCTCCATTTAGTGAAGAAAGAAGTGAACCCTTCGTTTTCCTTTTGTTTTAACATCTCAAGTTGTCTGTGGTCTGTCTCGTCTTGGATGTTGCACTTATATCTATCTATGAAAGCGTTTGTTATCGACTCCCAAGAAGAGGTTTTTTCTTTCTCGAGAGAAAAGAACCATTGTTGACAAACGGTTTCGAGAGATAGTGGGAACAGAGAGGGGAAAACCTTCTTATCGATACCCTTAATGCTCATTATAGTTTCAAAAGCTTTTAAGTGGAAGTAAGGGTTATCTGTTGCCTTGAATTTAGGGATGTCAGTGGCGTCGAACTTATGCGGAAGAAGTTCTTTGTCCAGCGAGACCCCTTGTGAACTCATGCCCTGAAATTTATAGTCACTAGATAGCTTGCTCAAGCTTTCTTGCATGAGGTCCATCCGTTGTTGCTTTACGGGATCATCGATCTTGAGTGCGAGTAGCTTCAGTGTCTCAGTCACAGTAGCCAGTTGATTCTTAAGATCATTGACTTCTTCTTGAGTTGTCATTATCTTCTTAGCCTCCCTCTTTTGACGAATCGGTTTATCAAAAAGCGAGACTTGAATAAAGAGGTTGTCCTTGATTAATCGCCCTTCTCTCCTCGACCAAGTACTGTGGAAAGGGAATTTGGGGATACTTATTGTTAATTATTTGACTCAAACTTTATTCAACATGCGATGGATGGAGGAAATGAAGAAAAATTGGAATAAAATGTGAAAGAAGATTTAGGTGGAGGGATAAGAAGAATTAGGAATAGAATGTACCCCCCAACTCAAATGACGGAAAGACCGACTCATGCATGGACCTACGACATGGTCATGGTGATGTGTACTCAAAGTGTGTGCTAAGATTAGTGAGTGTAGGTGACATATTAAGACTCGTGTCATGACCATGTGGCTAGACTATGTGACAAAGACTCGATTAATGACTTGACAAGGTGTTATTGACGGCGAAAATTAACCGAATTAATTAGCAAAATGGTTAATTAGACCCTAGGTGATGACTCGACAAATAATCCGAACTGTCGGCCGAGCGACAGGACTGGCGTCACAATATAGTGATTGGTGCCAGACGTTTTAGTTAATGTCTGGCGCTACACACCATACAGTGGCGCTACAGCTCAGACTTTGGCGCCAATATTGGAGCTTTGGTCTGGGACTATTTTCGGTATTATTAGTCAACTGGGGTATGCCTAAAGTCGTACTAGGTCAATTCCGATTAAAAAAAGAAAAAACTTTGTTGACTCAAATTAATTAATTAGTTAATTAATTAGGCAAAGTTCTTTAAGTCATTAATTTTAATCTCAACACAAATCAACAAACGGTTAAGAGAAACATAGAATATATATGCACAACAAATAATGCACAATTAGTCAAGTAGGCACAATATGATGCAATGAGTTCGCAACCTAACCATGGCTCTAGTTCTCTAAAGTTCGGGATATGGTTTAGTCAAATAGGGTCCATGGTTAATTGTCCAAATGCACCGCGTAGAAGCCTAACCGTGAAGGGTTAACGCGTGTGGATAGGACACCGCGAGTTTTTAGAAAAAACTCACTTCCATGGTTTGGTGAATTCAACCTCTCAGATGTACCCTTTGTTGCCAGGAGCGTTCAATCGGGTAGATAGAGCATGAATTCCCAGAGGGTTATGTCCATATGTAGAACACATATGGGTTTCAGAAAAGTGAGAAAAAATTCAATCAGGAAGCAGGATCGAGCAAACAATACGAAAAACCGGTCAAAATTAGAACACATATTTCTGGCTCGGTATTGGGGGAAATTGGCGCCAGCAAACAGAGACTGGCGCCACCTTTTAACTATAGCGCCTGGCGCCAATACTGCCGTCTAGCGCAACGGCTAAAAGTATGGCGCCAAGCTCTGGCCCCTGACGCTACTTCCCACATGCCTCAGCAGCTTTCTGTGCTCAATAAAATCATCTAATTTCGCGCGGTGTTATTTCAGTCCTAGTTGTGAAAGACATTTCTCAAATTTCCTACGTGTAAAATCCTATGTTTTGACTCATTACGGATGGTCTTTCCAATGAGAACCTTTTTATGCATATGACAATAATGTTAATCAAAATTACGCACATGAAATACTTAGAACTTTTCGAGTCTCATCCACTCATTCTAAATCATTGCCGAAACAAATTCAGGAATTAAAATAGAAATCCTCCCCAGTGGAGTCGCCAAAAACTGTAGGGAATAATTTCAAGCCTTTAAAATCCCACTAGCTTGAACCCCACTGTGATCATACACTAAAGTACGGTGGCGTCCAAAAGGGAAGAAGATAGAGCAAAAGAGTCGCCAACAAGTTTTTAAGGAACTTGTAAACCGTTCACAAGGTGAAGTTTACACCCCTTAACGATCCAAGAGATCGTCAACTCCATAAGGTCATGAACCAAATAAGGGTTCGGGGATGATGGTACAAATCCAACCTAAAAGAGATTGAACCTGCCCTAATAATAGGCCTCTACTTTATTCTGCTCATATTCATGTGCGCTTTCTGATTAACATACAATCAATAGGATTAACCCTAAACCTGTTTATCTTTGTTGGTTGAATATTAATGCACAAATAAACTATTATTGGCGATCACTTGAATTATAATCACAATTAACCCTAACAAGATTATTAATATCTTATTAAGCGTGGTTACAAGTACAAATTCCCTTTAAACATGCAATAAAGGTGATCAAGCAATAAATAATAAAAATCAAGCAACATAATCAATTATGAATAAAATAATCATGAACAATAACGAATATCATAATCATAGCAATCATAATTATAACAATATTCATGTTAAAGCATAATAAAAGTAAGATCCTAGGCATAATACTAACAAGATTAATAACAAACCCTAGCATGTCACTAAGCAATAAAAATCAAATCTTTAACCCTAACATGATTCTAACAATCATAAATATTAGGAAGAACATAGGAAGCATCGTAATTTTAATCATACTTAATATTAAAGTTACCCTAGACATGATACTAGGAATTAAAATAACAATCTAAGCATGATATCTATATCATAGTATCAATCAAACCATTAAAGTACTTACTTGGATGTCTCGTACCTCTTTCTAATAACAAAATACACGCGTTAGTAACTTCAAGGAAAATAATAATCAAAACAATTAAATTAAATAATTGAAAGAGAGATTTGGGACCAAACCCTCAGAAATTAAAACTTTTCACGTCTAGGGCGAAGGCAACTTCGAATATGGCTAAGTGTTTCTAGATCTTGTGAATGCGGAATTTTGTATTAAAAGGCAAGGTTTAGAAAAGAAAAGAATGCCAATGAATTAATATTATTGAAAGTTGATGAATGAATGAAAAGAACTAATGCTTGTTGATGAATGATGAAGATAGTTGGTGAATAAAGAGAGTTGATGAATGCTAATTAAAACTAGTTGTTGATGAGAATTCGTGAATGAAAACGGAGTTTTTAATACGATATTTATAGAGAAAATCATCCAAAAAAGATAATTTAACAAAACAGAGTCTGAAGATCGAAAAACAACCTTGGCGCCAGCCCTGGCTAGTTGGCGCCAACACCAGTGGCTAACGCCTGGCGCCAATCCTAGTTCCGGGCGTCAAGGCCTGGGGTTGGACGCCAAACTGATTTTTAACGAGTTTTCGAAAATCTGATAAATTTCCTTTACTGGAAGATAAAATAATATAATTCCAATCGAAAATGCTATTTGATCTTGATTTAAACTCTGAAGAGTCCTAATTGAATTAAGAATGATAAGAACCTTCTAGAATGTTCTATAAGACTAAAACCATTCCTAATTACATTAGGAATGATAAATTATATTAGGCCCTCCCCTAGATCATTAGGCTGTACTTAAAGCTCAAACCGGGCCCAGTTTAGTAAATTGGCCATAACTTCCTCAATATTCATCGGAATTGGGCTTATAATATATCGTTGGAAATGTCTTTGCAAGCCCCATCCAACTACACCATTATTGGACCCATATCATGGACAAACAAAACTGGATTAGCTGTTTTCTTAAAATAAAGTTTTCAAAAACAGGGAGAAGAGAAAAAGAAATAAAACTTTCCGCAACACTAGACCTTTCCACACTTTCGTTTCATTCGATTATGATTCGACGTGAAAGGCACTCATCACCGGGTTTGGTTTTGGGGAGACACAAATGGGTGTCTACAGAAGGATACATCACCAGTTGACGCACTATTATCATACTATGGACGAATTCAGGAAATATTGGAACTAGATTACCGTGACTTCAGGGTTGGTCTATTCAATTGTAAATGGGTCGATAATAATAGGTGCAACGTGAGAAATGATGACTTCACTCTTGTAGATCTTGGCCACTTGCGGGATAGTCTTGAACCATTCATCCTTGCATCTCAAGCTAAGCAAGTGTTCTATGTAACTGACCCGTCCGATCCAAGATGGTCCATCGTCCTGGCTGGCAAAAGGAGAATATTAGGGGTTGGAGAGGTTGAGGACGAGGAAGAATATGATGCATTTGATGATTCTCCCCCTTTCACTGCTCCTACACTTGATGTAGCAGCTGATATAGATGATGATAGATCTTATATTCGATCTGATCACAATGAGGGAATACACGAATGAGGTACTTTTATTAATGCATGTTTTATTTACTAAATATCTTATGCTCCAACAACTTTTTTTATTTCGGGAAGTGTTTTATTTTTTTGTATTTTCAACGTATAAGCATGTAATATGAACTAAATATATGAATTGTTTAGAGGATTATATGTGAATTTGTTATGAAACCAAAGAAGTTGGGTAAGTGTTTGTCTTTCTTCGTGCCTCAGATTTGATTGCCATTACTGATGACTAAAAACATGCTTTGCTTGTTTACTGTAGGTGTGCACATATCATGGATCCTGATGAGAACCTTCATTCTGATGAGGATATGGATGATGATGATGGTGACGAGTTGTATGATGTTAATAAGGAGACGGATATGGGGGAACCGGAAGACCAAGCTTGTGACGAGTTCCAACATAAGCTTGATGAATTTGAGCGTATAGCTGAAACTGCCCCACCTATTGATGATAATGTGGTTACCGAAGTTGTAGGTGATTCACATTGTGAAACTCAAATGCAAAGGCAAGTGAAAAAAACCGGTGGTGGAGGAGGGGTAAAGCCACCGGTGAACAGAAGGAGTAGGGGTGCTACTAAAGCTTTCAAGAAACCCGGCGTTCCTATGGTGCTTGAGTTTGATGAGTTAGGTCAACCTACTGGCCAATGGTGCGACAAATTTTCTAGTCAAGTTGGCATTCTAACTCGTAAAATACCAATCACACTTGAGTTTGCCGATATACCTCACAGGTTGCTTCAAACATTTTGGGACGATACTATGGTAAGTATTTATTTCAATCACAGTTTTCTTATAAATTCATATATATCTTGCAAAAAAAAAAAAATTGCAAAAACCTCCCCTAGGCCTAACCCGAGGGCTGCAGCCGGCAGCTGCCCGGGGCTGCTGCCTGGGTGCTGCAGCTGCCCGGGGCAGTAGCCTGGGCTGCTGCAGCTACCTGGGCTGCTGCAGCTGCCTGGGTGCTGCAGTTGCCTGGGCAGTAGCCCGGGCTACTGCAGCTGCCTCGACTACTGCCTCGGCTGTTGCCTTGCCCGATTCCCGGGTTTTTTTCCCCTTTTTTTCATTTTTTTTCTCTTGCCTAACGTGGATGTTTATGCCAATTACAGAGTATGTTCCATATTCCTGATGAGCCGGCCAAGAGAAAAGTCTTTGAAGCTTTTGTACAAGAGAGATTCAAAAACTTCAAGAGTTACTTGAGGACGAGATGGATCCATAAGAGAAGAAAGAGAAGACTAAAGAAAAATGTGCCTGCAGATGGAGAAGAAGAGAAACCTGATAAGAAACCGTGGGATTTATATCCACAAATAACGGTGGATGATTGGGAGAAGTTTGTGGAAAAGTCTTCCACTAGGACCGCACTTGTATGTTTTTATTTATCAATAGAGTCGGCTACTCACATTTAGTTTCTTACAATGACTGATGCTAACATATAATTCTGAATGTGTAGGAAAAAAGCGAACAAGCTAGAATCAATGCCGGAAAGAAATTGTATAGCCATCATATGGGTTGTAAGACCTTTGCGGAGTCAAGACCAAAGTGGGTCAAAGCGGGTCTATACCCCAAATCCATAATGTCATCAACTGATAAACCACTTTCTTCCACGGTCACAACTTTGGTTAATCGTGCAATTGACTGGTGGTGTGCTATGCATGGGATGGACAAGGAAACTGGCAAGTATGTCATGCAACCGGATAAGAAAGTAGTAGCAGATGCACTTGTAAGCAAATTTTTCTACTTATTAATTATATTTCTTTGTCAAGTACATTGTACTTAGATCTGATAAATTTTTGTGTTGTTAAAACTCGAGCATACTTTGGAATTGATTGAAGGCAAGCTGACTCCAAGCATCGAACATGATCCTTTCACCTTAGCTTTGGGAAAACCATACCACCCTAGGCGAGTAATTAGTTTTGGCGAGAAACAACTAGGGTGGGAGAAGGTGATGGGTTCAGAATACACCAAATCAGCAAAAAGCAGATCAAGTGTTAATTCGCCACATCGGATTGATGAGAAGGAAAAGGAATCAATTAAGGCGGAGAGACGCACGGAGCTGCAAGAACAGATGCAAAGTCAATTCAATGTCATTATGAAGCACATGAACTTGCCGCCTTTGCCATTTCCCTCGAGTACCCCAGTAGACTCATGTAGTCACCCAGGAGGCCCCGAGGACGATCCAGTAGTTGAGAGAGAGGTAATTTTAGTACAACTACGAATTACATCATATGAAGTTCGTCTAATGAGGTCGTTTGCATGTTTAATTATTTTACTTTTGCAGGATCCTAGTCCTTTGGATGCAGAGTCACTGAAGAGAGCAAATCCGATGCCTGAACCCTTCCCAGATGTTAAGGTGAACTTCACTACGTAATCAGCTTTTCTTATGTTAGGCTTTCGTTTGTTATTTCATAACTTATGTCCTAACTCCTAATCAAATATGTAGGAAGAGACGCCTTGTGAGCTTCTTCACCCCGGGGAAAACACCGGTGGACAGTTGCAGTTGGTGGGGTATGGTAGTGCACAACCTTTTGACAAGGTCCATTTTAAGTCTAATACTAGCACCCATTACATCTCGGTCGGGATCGATTCTATAGTTGTTGGGTTTGAGGACTTACCACTACCGGTGCCTAGAGAGGAATATGATTTTTTTAAGCTGCGTGACGCGACCGGGAGCTTTGTGCAATGGCCACGTGATCGGTTGAGGTTGGTAGGAGGGGTAAGTAAACACTACTTGTATGTAACTAGATTACCATGTGCTTTGTGCAATGACCATGTTCTTTTATGCTACTAGATTACTATGGAAATTCAGTCCGCTAAAAGGAAGAAGGTGGAGAAGCCAAAATCCAAGGAAGAAGGTCCTCCGAAGATGGAACAAGGACAAATGTCGAAGAAGAGTTCGAGAGCTTCATGTACTCCACTGGTAGAAGCCAATGTCCTTAGGTCGCTTTCGAAAGCATGTACTTTTCTTCACAACCGTGTTAGTGAGTTGCCTACGGGTACACACATTCAAGTGAACTTGCCTAAGGCATTGTTCCACTATGATGAGGATGCGATCGCATACATTTCTAGAGAGGATGTGACGGAATTTCTAACCGGTTCCATGCTTAACATTTCCATCATTCAAACTTTCATGAGGTAAATTAACGAGACTATTTCTAAACATATTGTATTTTTGATATTTTCGTACCAAAACAATGCAACTAGTAATTACTTGCACACATTACTTTCTTGAAGGTCACTACAGGAGCTCCTTGCTAGTAAACCCGATGGTGAAGCAGCAGTTGGGTGGTTATGCCCCGAGCAGACCTCCGTAACCAAATGCTTGCATAACCCTCGTGATTTGATAGATTACCTTGAGCGGGGTATTAGAGAATCAATGCGTGCGGGAAACAAGTTCTTATTAGCCCCTTGTTTTGAGGAGTAAGTTTAAATATGTCACTCTTAATTTGTTTGTTAAGTATAGATGTTGACGCATAACAATTAATGGATTGATATTTGCTTTAGTATACATGTAGTCTACATTGGAGCCTTATGGTTATTTGTGTTTCCAATAACACAATCTACTACTTTGACTCGGCTCGTATATGGCCACCAAGGAATGAAGTTGCTAGTGAATAACCTATTGAATAGGTACATACCGCTTCATATATATTGTTTTGTATCATCACCTAAGTGATTGAGTGGCTATGTTCCTAAATCGTTTGTTTTTTATTTTTTTGAAGTGTTATGATGAAGTTGAATTGTCGTTCGGTTACGGGTCCCACGTGGAAATATGCGAAGGTAAAGCCTTGATATATTGATTTATTTAATAAAATTGCCTTGAGTTATGGCTATGCATGACTATTTTAACTTTATGTCATGTTAGTGTGCGCAACAAGACAACGGCGTTGACTGTGCCCTCTACGTGATGAGGTTTATGCATGACATAGTGACAAGGTAAAGTCGTATCCCCTAATCAAAAATAATTACCTAATTCACTAACTAAAGTAGATAGGGAAGTAGGGTCGATCTCCACAGGGAAACAAGTCTTTTTACTCCTAATTAAATATTATAATCTAAATTATTTAAGTAACCAATATTAAAAGTTGAATATGAAACTAAACTAAAAAGAGTAGGAAAAGGGAGAAAATAATATATAAAAGGATCTAGGGCATAGGTTCACCAATAAATAATACTCCGGGGTAAAATAGGGTAATCAATCATTGACATTGCATAAATAACATGATTAACAGGCTCTCGCAATTTATTAATCAACATAGATCTAACAGGCTCTCGCAATTTACTAGATCTAAGTTCTTATTGAAAATAGTCTTTAATATCAAATTAACATCTGCTCGATTCATCAATTTAATATTGCTATACTTTTACAAGCCGCAATTGTAAAACATTAAAACAATCCAATAAGAAATCATCATGCAATACCAACAATCAATAATAGTCAATCATCAATGCATCAATTAACCAGATTGTAAAGGGCTCTCGCTACTTATTACAATCACACAATTAATTTATCGGTATTAAATCTCATCTCTCGAATCTTGACTTAACCATTTATAAATTAACTTGCCTATTGAAACTAGACCTAAACATTAATTCTCATCTCTCGATTCTTGAATCAATATTGTCAAACTCATGCATAAAAGATAGGCCTAATCTAGTCACAGAGCATTAAATCAATCAATAGGAAATTAATCTAGCATTGATAATCAACAACAATAATTTACCCCTTCATATTATTTATTAGATCCCCATAAACCCTAGAAATTAAACTACTCACACATAATTAAATATAAACTAAGCAAAGCAATAAAATAAATCATGATCAAAGGAATAAAATAAATAACTAAGATTAAGGGAAGAGAAATCGTTACCAAAATAATTCTGAAATTAATTAAAGAAATAATAACAAAGGTTTAGAGAGAGATTAAGAGAGAGAAAACTAAGTAGAGAGAGAAAGTCTAAGAGAAAAGATTAAGAGAAGAAGAAGAGAGAAGAAGATCTCCTCCCAAAAGAAGAGACAATCTAAAAACGTATTACGGAGGAGTATTTATACTCCGTACAAAAATCCTAAACTAAAACAAATTAAAATGACGCTAATCGTCCCCTAAAAATACACGCGCTCGATCGGGCGAGGCACCGCCCGATCGGGCGCGCCTTTTTTATCTCTAATAGCAATCTCGCGCCCGGTCGGGCGCGTCACCGGGCGCTTCTCCCGCCCGGCCGGGCGCGCCTCCGGGCGCCAGCCTTTTTGGCCGGGCGGATCATTTGGGCCAATATTTGGACTTCGATTGGGCTCAAATTCTTCGGGCCAACCTGGGTTTCCTCTTTGGGTCTTGAATACTCGGTCCAAATGCCCCGGTATCACCTCTACCGAGCCCTTAATCACCGGTTCGATGGCTCTAACCGGCCCTGGGCTATAAAATCTGGTCGTGTTTTTCCAATGCTCGTGATTGCTCCTAAATATCTCGGGAAAATACTCCAAAAGCATAAATCCCTGCAAAAGTCAACCAAATCTACGAAAACACTAGAAAACACCAATTAGTAATAAAAGTGGCTCTAAAGAGCCAAAAACACTACTAATTATGACCAAGGGACGGGGGTAAAATACTATATAAAATGAATACATCAAACTCCCCCAAGCCAAACCTTTGCTTGTCCCTAAGCAAAGATCTCATCAATGAATCAATAAATATGCTTCACCCCAATAAGTAAAAATCAAGCACAAGCGATCCAGGGTAAATCAAATAAACACGCTTCAGAGTCAACCAATCAAATCCATCCAATTACCTTTCTTCCCTAACAATTGTCAAACAGAGCAAACCACAAGAGCATATAGAATTCAAGACTAGTGCTCACACACTCGATTCTCATTTATGTGGCGAGTAAAAGATGTACTCGATCGCTCTCCAACCACCCCTTTAATGTGAACAATGCCCTCCCAACTCACACTCTCGTGTGTATAAAAACAATGAACGCTCAATCCTACTAGTCGACTCGAAATATGCCAAATCATAACTTGCATTGATAAACAACACTTTCTCATTCATACAATTATATGCACAAAGGTCGGAAGGTCTTTAAAGCTTGTAATGTAAGGCTAGGGTAAAGGGTAGGATAAATTTGGAAATACGTGAGAGAAAAGCTATGCTTAAGGGAGCAATATCCTAATAAAACCCATGATCAAAAATAAATAATGATCAACATCTCCTACATAACCAATTCTAACATCAACCAAATATACTCCAATCATAATAAATAATCCCAACTCTTCAATTTCACTCATAAGATATAATAATGAAGAAGTAGAGTGAATAAACAAACTTTATTTTCCAAACTTGAATATTTTTCATTGAGGCTCAAAATTATTTTTCTTTGATCAACCTCCAACTAGAACATTTGAACATTTTTTTTTCTTTCGAAGTTCACTTATTTTTTCACATTTTTTTATTTCTTTGAACTTCTATTTTTTCATAACATCATGCTTTATTTTTTTCAAGAAAATATAACTCTCATACTCATCAAAAATAAACATGAATAACAACAAAACAACTTCTCAAACCCCACCCAAATTGTGCAAATAATAAGCACACTACAAACTCCCTCACCTCACTCACTAATAGCTTCCCCAAGCCAAGCTTGGGACTAGTAACCAATGGGGCAAAATAGGCTTGTAATATGGCTAATAAACAATAAAAAGTCAAGGCAACAACATGGGTAGCAAGAAGGGAACAAATGTATCTACAATGTCTGGAGGCTACCTAAAAGAACAAATACCTTCGTCCTCCACAATGTGCATAATAATAAATCATATAAATATTACTAATAGTTGCAAACCAATACTCAAATTCATTGACATACCAGGAACTATGGAACTATCACACATTCCTTACCAAATCAACTAGTCAAGCACTATATTCACAAGTAGTTGGACAAAATTGACGCATGTTAAGGTTTCAAGGCAATCAAACATCAAATCATGATCAACTAATCCACAATATTTATCATCAATAACCAAGAATCAAAACAATTTCGAAAAATTTTCATCAAGGGGCACAGGAAAGCATGATTCATAATTCATTGGAATAAAACTAACCTAAGAAAGCAATAAAATCTGTACTAAGAAAAATAAAAGTAAAAAGAGAAGAGAGAGAGTGAAAGATGTACCATACGAACACGAGAACCTCCCCCCAAGCTAAATCAGACAATGTCCTCATTGTCTTAAAGGGAAGCTAGTAGTCAAGGTGACTACTCTTCATCATCACCACATCAATGTCACCAAAGTCTCGAGGATTGCAATACATCTCTTTGGAACAAAATTGGGCAAGAAAGAAACAAAGTGTTAGTGGGAAAAAGTTCAAATTTGAGTCAGGTGCACTATTCTGATCATAACTTTTGATATAAAAATGATAATGCAGTTATTTCAATTGCATTGGAAACTAGACTTGAATAGCTTTCCAACGACAGGTCACACGCAAAAATCGGATAAGAAACGCAAAAGTTATGGCCTGTCGAAGTTGACGTAGTTTGCTGACGCGTACGCGCGCCCGATCGGGCGAGCTCTGCCCGATCGAATACGAGTGCAGTTCCAGCGTGATTGAAGCCTTCTCTAGCTCAAAATCTGCACAAAAATAAACTCCCACAAGCATAAGTTACACTCTCTCTACCTCTCTATAAAAAAAAAATAAAAAATAAAATAAAATAAAACACACACACAAAAATAAGAAAAAAAAAAAAACTAAACTAAAAAGCAAATTAAAGTTCGGGTTGCCTCCCGCAAAGCGCTAGTTTATCAAGGTCCCGCTCGACCATACTCTTTCTCTCAATCGGAAGAATTCAACGCCTTGAGTAACTTATCAAACGCTCCTGCAAACATTTCATTAAACACTATATAGGGCTTAATTGCAAGCACATTAATTCCTACAAAGAAAAGGTTAGGAGCACATAAAGAGAACTCAAAGTAGAAAGAAAAATCAAAAGAGGGAGATGAAAATACACCACAACCTTCTACTTCCTCCGCTAAAAATTTAGAATTAATAGAACGAACATGGAGGTAGTCATTGTCTTTATCATCCAATAATGACTTGAAAATTTCACCCTTACGAATAACCTCATCATCAACAAAGGAATTTTCAACCACCGTTTCTACAACTAATGATTTTTCAATCACCGATTCGTCAACCAATGATTTTTCAACCACAAATTCTATAACCGACGGTTCTTCATCCTCAATAACATTCATATTATTATTATAGTGTCCGTAGACTTTTTCATCAAGATCTTTCCAATAACTTTCATTAGCAACTAATCGTTTCCGAATATGATCATATGTATATGGAAAGACTCTAAAATCATCCGGAGCACGCACAAAAAACTCACTATAAGGGCATTCAGGATTTTCATGACAAAGACGTTGACAACTACAGTAGTTAGGTGCTGCATAAAAATTATATAATTCTTGTAGTGACATAAGCATGGATATTTTCAACTCATAAAAAAAATAAAATTAAAAATTAAAAAAAATAATAATAATAAAAAAAAAAATTAAAAATAATCTAGACTCTAATAATAATTAGAAATAAAAATAAAACCGTTTCCCCGGCAACGGCGCCAAATTTTGACAGGGTAAAGTCGTATCCCCTAATCAAAAATAATTACCTAATTCACTAACTAAAGTAGATAGGGAAGTAGGGTCGATCTCCACAGGGAAACAAGTCTTTTTACTCCTAATTAAATATTATAATCTAAATTATTTAAGTAACCAATATTAAAAGTTGAATATGAAACTAAACTAAAAAGAGTAGGAAAAGGGAGAAAATAATATATAAAAGGATCTAGGGCATAGGTTCACCAATAAATAATACTCCGGGGTAAAATAGGGTAATCAATCATTGACATTGCATAAATAACATGATTAACAGGCTCTCGCAATTTATTAATCAACATAGATCTAACAGGCTCTTGCAATTTACTAGATCTAAGTTCTTATTGAAAATAGCCTTTAATATCAAATTAACATCTGCTCGATTCATCAATTTAATATTGCTATACTTTTACAAGCCGCAATTGTAAAACATTAAAACAATCCAATAAGAAATCATCATGCAATACCAACAATCAATAATAGTCAATCATCAATGCATCAATTAACCAGATTGTAAAGGGCTCTCGCTACTTATTACAATCACACAATTAATTTATCGGTATTAAATCTCATCTCTCGAATCTTGACTTAACCATTTATAAATTAACTTGCCTATTGAAACTAGACCTAAACATTAATTCTCATCTCTCGATTCTTGAATCAATATTGTCAAACTCATGCATAAAAGATAGGCCTAATCTAGTCACAGAGCATTAAATCAATCAATAGGAAATTAATCTAGCATTGATAATCAACAACAATAATTTACCCCTTCATATTATTTATTAGATCCCCATAAACCCTAGAATTTAAACTACTCACACATAATTAAATATAAACTAAGCAAAGCAATAAAATAAATCATGATCAAAGGAATAAAATAAATAACTAAGATTAAGGGAAGAGAAATCGTTACCAAAATAATTCTGAAATTAATTAAAGAAATAATAACAAAGGTTTAGAGAGAGATTAAGAGAGAGAAAACTAAGTAGAGAGAGAAAGTCTAAGAGAAAAGATTAAGAGAAGAAGAAGAGAGAAGAAGATCTCCTCCCAAAAGAAGAGACAATCTAAAAACGTATTACGGAGGAGTATTTATACTCCGTACAAAAATCCTAAACTAAAACAAATTAAAACGACGCTAATCGTCCCCTAAAAATACACGCGCCCGATCGGGCGAGGCACCGCCCGATCGGGCGCGCCTTTTTTATCTCTAATAGCAATCTCGCGCCCGGCCGGGCGCGTCACCGGGCGCTTCTCCCGCCCGGCCGGGCGCGCCTCCGGGCGCCAGCCTTTTTGGCCGGGCGGATCATTTGGGCCAATATTTGGACTTCGATTGGGCTCAAATTCTTCGGGCCAACCTGGGTTTCCTCTTTGGGTCTTGAATACTCGGTCCAAATGCCCCAGTATCACCTCTACCGAGCCCTTAATCACCGGTTCGATGGCTCTAACCGGCCCTGGGCTATAAAATCTGGTCGTGTTTTTCCAATGCTCGTGATTGCTCCTAAATATCTCGGGAAAATACTCCAAAAGCATAAATCCCTGCAAAAGTCAACCAAATCTACGAAAACACTAGAAAACACCAATTAGTAATAAAAGTGGCTCTAAAGAGCCAAAAACACTACTAATTATGACCAAGGGACGGGGGTAAAATACTATATAAAATGAATACATCACATAGTCAATAGGTGCACTGAAGCCCAACACATTGAGGAGTTACTTGTTTTTACTTTTTTCCGGTTCGATTTCAAGTAAAAGCCGTCCTAAAACTAAGTATAATGCTAATTTGCTATGATTCCAAACATTAGACACCTAATACTAGTTGTAATTGACATGTTATGATAAAGAAATAGCTCATTAGATAAGAAATGTAGAAATCGGGCAAAGTAGAAGTCAAATAGGCGATTTTTGGTAAAAGCCGTCCTAAAACTTAGTAGAATGCTAAGTTGCTATGATTTCAAACATTAGACACCTAAGACTAGTTGTAATTGACATGTTATGATAGATAAATAGCTCATTAGATAAGAAATGTAGAAAACGGGCAAAGTAGTAGTGAAATAGGCGATTTCGGGTAAAAGCCGTCCTAAAACTTAGTAGAATGCTAAGTTGCTATGATTTCAAACATTAGACACCTAAGACTAGTTGTAATTGACATGTTATGATATATAAATAGCTCATTAGATAAGAAATGTAGAAAACGGGCAAAGTAGTGGTGAAATAGGCGATTTCAGGTAAAAGTCGTCCTAAAACTTAGTAGAATGCTAATTTGCTATGATTTCAAACATTAGACACCTAAGACTAGTTGTAATTGACATGTTATGATATATAAATAGCTCATTAGATAAGAAATGTAAAAATTGGGCACAGTAGTAGTGAAATAGGCGATTTCGGGTAAAAGCCGTCCTAAAACTTAGTAGAATGCTAATTTGCTATGATTTCAATCATTAGACACCTAAGACTAGTTTTAATTGGCATGTTATGATAGATAAATAGCTCATTAGATATGAAATGTAGAAAACGGGCAAAGTAGTAGTGAAATAGGCGATTTTTGGTAAAAGTCGTCCTAAAACTTAGTATAATGCTAATTTGCTATGATTTCAAACATTAAACACCTAAGAATAGTTGTAATTGACATGTTATGATAGATAAATAGCTCATTAGATAAGAAATGTAGAAAACGGGCAAAGTAGTTGTGAAATAGGCGATTTCGGGTAAAAGTCGTCCTAAAACTTAGTAGAATGCTAAGTTGCTATGATTTCAAATATTAGACACCTAAGACTAGTTGTAATTGACATGTTATGATAGAGAAATATCTCATTAGATAAGAAATGTAGAAAACGGGCAAAGTAGTTGTGAAATAGGCGATTTCGGGTAAAAGTCGTCCTAAAACTTAGTAGAATGCTAAGTTGCTATGATTTCAAATATTAGACACCTAAGACTAGTTGTAATTGACATGTTATGATAGATAAATAGCTCATTAGATAAGAAATGTAGAAAACGGGCAAAGTAGTAGTGAAATAGGCGATTTTTGGTAAAAGTCGTCCTAAAACTTAGTAGAATGCTAAATCGGGCAAATTAGAATGATGTTTGAAATATTTAACATATATACATTATTATTTTTAAATTATTAGTTTGAATTTTATGTAATATATGAATTATTATGTTTAATGTTTGGTATTTTTTTCTTTTCAAAGGTTTGTAAGATTCAAAGGGAAGGCCCTTTGACAAAGGAAGAAGTTGATGAAATTCGCAACATGTGGGCTTTTTTTGTGACATTTGATGGCATCTAGGTATAATATATAATATATATGTGTTAGTTAGATAATGAATGAGATTGATTTTTTTTTATTTATGAACAATTAATATTTAGTTACTATATCTTTTTTATTTTTATTAAATCCATATGTACATTATATTACTTATTTGTAATTAGTACTATACATTATTTATGAGTTTTATATATGTTATTATTATTATGCATTTTATTGTTATTGAATTATTATTATTCCAAAATTTGTAATATTTTTAATTAATTGTTATTAATTATTAATATTAATTAATAATAATATTAATAATAATAATAATAATAATTTTTAAAATTACAGATTAATGTGCATATCAAAACAGGTCACTAGTAATATTATTATTATTATTAATTATTATATTTATATATAAAAAAAAAATTGCAAATGGGAAGCGGTTTGGCGCCAAAACCGCTTGCCATTTGCACTGGACATAATGTTATGTGAAGTGCAAATGGCAAGCGGTTTAGGCGCCAAACCGCTTGCCATTCCCCCCCAAATGGGAAGCGGTTCTGAACCGCTTGCCATTTACATGGCAATTGGGAAGCCCCCTAAACCCATGCGGTTCAGAACCGCTTCCCATTTGGGGGTTTGAGCCGCTTCCCATAATGTTTTTTCTACTAGTGTGAAGAAATTGGAGTTGAGAATGAAAGTTTATTTGATCAGACTAAAGAAATTGGAGTTGGAATTGAATGTGTAAAAGGAAATGGGTTCGAGTTTAGGGGTTAGGAGGGTGGGTTTTATCTAAATGGAAGGATTGATGGTAATAATGTTATCTGAACTTATGGTTCGCTTGAGCAAAATCGGTCTAAGCTAGGCCTTCGCTAGGATTTTCGAGCACCCTTGCAAAACAAAGGCTGGAATTCGTTAATTTGAAGAGCAATGTAGTTGGGAGTTGTTGGTACGATGTGGGTAGTGAAATTTTTTTAATACACCCATTTGTACCATGCTTGGTACACCAAGATGAAAAACTACAACGCTTTATTTTTTAATTTTTTTTTTTTTTTTTTTTTTGAAAAAAGAAACAAGTTTTTAATATGTCTTCCTTTATCAAAGGAATTTGTTAATTCTTTTCCATATTTATAGCTTCTAAAATATTAATCTCCGTAAATTTCTACAATTTAATTTATGAGATATAGAGAAAAAAAATTTAGAGAAAAAAAGTTTTACATAGAGAGAAATGATAAAGCATGGTGAATTTCATTACGATTACGTTTAATGATCTCCTATGAACACTTATGAGAATAATGTTTTTGAGAATGAAAAAATGAGGAATTCACTACTAGAAAATCCATTCTTTTTGGACGCTTTAATTTTTAAGCTTTTTTTCGACGTCAAAAGCGTCAAGAATAAGTGAGTCGAGAAAATTAAGCGTCATAAAAAAGCGTTGCAAATCTCAACACTATGTTGTGTCCAAGTTTTTATACGAAGTGTCAAAATTGGCAATAATTGGCGCACTTTCTCAACTTTAGCGACGCTTTTTTGTGTCTAGAATCTTAACTGGCGGCGCTTTTTAGTGTACAGAGCTTCATATATTTGATGTTTATCATTTTGGCGATGCTTTTTTATGTCTATATTTACCAAGTTGGGATGCTTTTTCTTGTCCATATTCTTTAAAATAAATCTAGAACATAATTACCAAAAAACGAATATTTTACACTAATAATTATTATTTGTATACTAGTATTACCAAAATATAAATAATATATATATTAGGCCAAAATATTTTTTATTGCATATTGTAGGGAATATTTCAAGCATCCCACACTTGAGCCCCACCATGATCATACACTTAAGCATGGTGGCGTCTAAAGGGAAGGAAGCTAGAGTAAAAGAGTCGCCAACAAGTTTTAGGAACTTGTAAACCGTTCACAGTGTGAAGGATATACCCCTTAACGATCCAGGAGATGATATCGTTAACTCCAATAGGTCTGGAACCATGACTGGAAGTTCGGGGATAAAGGTACAAATCTAACCTAAAAGAGATTGAACTTGCCCTAAAAAAAGGCATCTACTTTATTCTTCTCGTATTCATGTGCGTTTTCTGACTAACATACAACCAATAGATTAACCCTAAACCTGTTTAATATATGTTGGTTGAATATTAAAGCATAAACAAAACTATTATTGGCGATCATATATTAACTGGCGGCGCTTTTTAGTGTACAAAGCTTCATATATTTGATGTTTATCATTTTGGCGATGCTTTTTTCTGTCTATATTTACCAAGTTGGGACGCTTTTTCTTGTCCATATTCTTTAAAATAAATCTAGAACATAATTACCAAAAATACGAGTATTTCACACTAATAATTATTACTTGTATACTAGGATTACCAAAATATAAATAATACTTCCTCCGTTCTATTAATATTGCAACAATGGACTTTTTGCACTATTCATCACTCTTGTTTGACCATATAATATGAGTTATACGTTAAGCAAAATATGGTCAAGTGGGATCTTGTTGGATTCGTCTCATAAAATACTTTCAAAATATCAACTTTTTATAATTTTTACTCTTACACAATTATAGATATTTAGCATATAAAAGGTGTTTCGGGATGCGTAATTTCCTCCTTGTTGCAATATTAACAGAACGGAGGAAGTATATATATTAGGCCAAAATATTTTTTATTGCATATTGTAGGGAATATTTCAAGCATCCCACAATTGAGCCCTAGTGTGATCATACACTTAAGAATGGTGGCGTCTAAAAGGAAGGAAGCTAAAGTAAAAGAGTCACCAATAAGTTTTAGGAACTTGTAAACCGTTCACAAAGTGAAAGATAAACCCCTTAACGATCCAGGAGATTGTTAACTCCAATAGGTCTGTAACCATGACTGGAAGTTCAGGGATGAAGTTACAAATCTAACCTAAAAAAAGGCATCTACTTTATTCTTCTCGTATTCATATGCGCTTTCTGATTAAAATACAATCAATAGATTAAACCTAAACATGTTTAATCTATGTTGGTTGAATTTTAAAGCACAAACAAAACTATTATTGGCGATCACTTGAATTATAATCAAATTAACCTAAACAAGATTATTAATTATCTTATTAAGCGTGATTACTAGTACAAATTCCCTTTAAACTTGCATAAAAGGCATGATCAAACAATAACAATATATCAAACAATATATCAAGCAATATAATATCATCAAATTATATGTAAATTATTCGTCAATTAACAAATAACATGAGATAATTCGTAAATTAATAAATTACAAAAAACAATTCGTAAATTAACAAATTGCACTACAACAAAAAAAGGGCTTAGAGAACTGTTGAAATAGGTCTTACAGAACGCCTTACAGCCGTTCTTCTGCTAAGCGATGTATAAACTTTATAGAACGGGTTAATGAAGCGTTGTGTTTGCCAAGACATAGGGAACGGTCCGTAGGAACAACCGTTGTCTATACCCATCCGAAAATTTTAAAATAAAGAAGGAATAGAGAACGGTTATCCTACTTGACTGATTTGTTTTGTCTTATCAAAGAGAAAGGTTATGTGGGTTAACAGTTCTATACTATTTTTTAAATAAATTAAAAAAAAATTGCCAACATCTTTCAGTAGTTTTGGCAGCAGTATTAACCTAAAAAAGTAAAAATAATTCAGTAGGTACAAAATATAGATTGAATTGAGAATTATTTTATTATTAGATGACTAAATTATCCTGTATTTCATATATACAAATTAGAAATTTAAATTAAACCCTTAAAATTAAAGGCTATAAAAATGTCATGTACTATCAATTTATTCCATCAATTTCTCAACTACTGGCATTTGATACGGGAAAATCGATCTTTGTTATATTGATGAATAGTTCTTTCGGCTATGTTGAATAGTGCTTTTGGCTTCAAATGCTTTTCGACTATGTAAATTCTGCAACAACAAAAGCATAATTAGATAATAGATCAAAATATACAACATATTTACTCAAATTGAAAGAAAAGAAATCATTTAAAATTAATTTCAAAAAGAACATCATAAAAAGGATTAAACAGTATAAACTTCATATCAATTGAAATCATGTTTTTCAAAAAACCAAAAAAAATTGAACCCAGCATCTCAAAACTATACTAACGAATGATTATTGTTTCCGTAAATTCAATCTAAGTTAAATTAAACATATCATCTCATTGACTAAAAATGTTAAATATCAAGTTTAATCATCTAAAATCATATATAATTAAAAATCATTGGTGAAGCGTCAATGGTCATGACCAATTAATCTGCATGACAAGATCACCATCAATGGAAACGGAAATAGGCGGAGGAGGAGATCAATCAAAACACCTTCTGTAACCATAATTAGCCATGAATTCATATACAAAAATTGAGAAATTGAGAAAACCCACCATTAATAATATCAATATTTTGGAAAATTCCACCCATGACTTGGAAAATTCTAATGAAAGGGTTAAGCTAATTAAAAGTGATAATTATAATAAAGGGAGGCGAGAAGTTTTAGGGTTGAGGAGCAAAAGAGATTGTTGATACAATTAAATATTTTGTATAAAAATAAAGAGGGGAACATGTAGCAAGACAGGCTGTAAAACATATTTTTTTAAAAAAAAGTCAAAGCTATAAAAATTATTCTAAACATAGAGTAATGAAGCTCATACACAACAGTTAATTAAAGAGTCGTTCTTCATAATTAATGAGTAATATTTTCTATTATTTTTTTGGGGGGTGGGGGGACAAGATAGAACTGTTATGTACATAACATTCTCTATTTGTCCACTTACTAAACGGTTAAAAGTGAATGACGTTCTATATATTCATAAAGAACGCTTATCTAAATTAACCGTTTTGTATCTTGCGTTTCATATTCTAGTTTTTGTAGTAGTGTTGGGTGAAACAATTCGTAAATTAAAAATTACGTAAACAATTTGTAAATTAACAAATTACGTGAAACATAAAATTCGACACAACAATCATCATCATCATAATCATAATTTCAATTGAGCATATTATTAAGGAAATTTTGTGTAAAACTACCCTAAAGATAGGGTCATTTGTGAACAAATACCCAATTTTTTTATTTGTTTATAACTACCCGCAAGTTTGGAAATATTTGGGTAACACTACTCATTAATGTTTTCCGTCCAATTCAAACGTTGTTTTGGCTATATTTTTCACTTTTATCAATTACATTAGCCAACTAATGCTAAAATAAGCAAAAATCCCAATTCAATTAAACCCCCAAACCTTAGAATTCAAAATACCCAAATAATACTAAACTCATGAACCCTAAAATGAATTCTAATTAAAACCCTAATTAGGTTAATTAAGGTAAATTAGAACCTTTATACAAACTGGGAGAGTTAATTGGGTGGAAAAAGTGAAAAAAGTGGGTTCTGATAACGTCTTAATTGGACGAAAAATGTCAATGGGTAGTGCTACCCAAATGTTTTCAAACTTGTGGATAGCTCTACACAAATAAAAAAAAAATGGTAGTTGTTCACAAATGACCCTATATTTAGGGTAGTTCTACACAAAATTTCATAATATTAATAGCAAGATCTAGGCATGATACTAACATGATTAATAACAAACCATAGCATGTCACTAAATAATAAAGATTAAAGCTTTAGCCCTAACATGATACTAACATGATATTAGAAAGCATAAAAAACATCCTAAACATGATACTAGAAAGCAATAATAACATCCTAACATGATACTAGGAAGTAATAAAACAATCTAAGCATGCTTTCTACATCGAAATAATAGATAAGTAATTAAATTACTTACTTTGATGCCTTGTACCTTTTTCTAATAACAAAATACACATGTTAGTAACTTCAAGGAAAATAATAAATCAAACAATTAAATCAAATAATTGAAAGAAAAAGTTAAAAAGGTTTAGACTGGATTTGGGACCAAACCCTCAGAAATTATCAACCTTTCACGTCTAGGGTGAAGACAACTTCGAACTTGGCTAGGTGTGTCTAGAACTTGTGAATACGAATTGTGCTTGCAAAAAGGTTGGTTTAGAAAGAGTGAGAACAGAAAGATATATTGCTCAAGAGAGAAGAGAGATAATTAGAGAACTCTTAATCAGAATTGGTTGATTGAAAACGGAGGTCCAATGACCCTATTTATAAGGAAAAAAAGTCCGAAATTCGATAGAAAAGAGTTTAAGTTTAAATTAGAATAAAATTGGTTCTGTTGCAAAGCTGTCGCCAGGCAACGGAGCCTGTCACCTGGCGACGAAGCTCGTCGCCTGGCGCTGTTTAAAAGATAAAAATCCGCTTATAGTGAATCTTTTTCCTAATATAATTAAGTAATTAGAATCCGCGTTTATCAGTTTTAAAATCCGTTTTATCATAAAACACTTATTTTATTCCAAATAAAACTCTTTAAAATAATAATTATCAATCCTAATCCTACTAGGATAAAAGAGAACCTTCTACATAATTATAGAAGACTATAATCAATTTTACTAGCTTTAGGAATAATAATTAATAATAGGCCCTCCTCTAGATCATTGGGCCGCATGTAAGAAAAAAATGGCCCAATTTAGTATTTTGGTCATAACTTCCTCATTATTCATCGGAATTGGGCTTATAATATATCGTTGGAAAGATCTTTTCGAGCCCTATCCAACTACCCTATTATTGGAACCTTGTCATGGATAAAACTAAATTGGACTGGCCATTTTCATAAAATAGAGTAGGTTTTCGAAAACAGAAAGAGAGATTTTTAATAAAAACTACCGCAACACTAGACTTTTCGCACTTTAACTTCATTCGACAATCAAACGACATGAAAGGTATTCATCACTGGGTTTGGTTTTGGGGAGACACAATTGGGTGTCTACACATATAAATAAATTTATTATATATATGTACAATATCTCATACTCTCATAGTAATGAGTTTTCCATTACAACAAATATAATTACAGTTTATACGTTAAAAAAATATCTTTCTTCCGTCCTTGTAATCTTGCACCATTAGATAATATACCTTTTCTATTGCGTCTTAGTATTCATACATGTCACATAATTTTTTGACTCTGCACTAAGTTCAGCATTTGCATCAAGACATCACCAAACGAATCTAAATAAAATAATAGACCAAAATTAGCTTTTCTTAAAGCACAAAAAAGATATACCAAAATTAATAACACTAGGAAGCGATATGCCAAAAAACATAAAGAATACATTTTCTTAAAAACATTTTTCACCTAATCAAACTAAAATCACAACCAACTTTCAAAGCCTATGCAATTACGGAGTAGAAAACTTGCCAACAGTATCAAGGCATTCATACTCGGAAGACAAGACATCATTAGCTAGTATTTAATATGTCACGATTGGCTCAAAATTTAACATACATTGGAGCCATGGCCTGCACATTTGTTATGCAAGCTAAAGCATATTATTCCATACCTGTATATCTAACAGTCTAAGTTAAAATATCTCGTAAACGTAACTAACATTACAGCCTACATGCATCCATTTTCAGGCCCTAATTTTAAGTATATTATTGACCTATAAACCATGTACACCAAAAGAATATGTTCAAGGTTAAGAATTCGGCAACCATCCTTCAAAGAAAAATATATGACCTCGTCAATTTAAGGAGAGAAGCAGGACTCCACTGTAATTCTATATCTAATATCAGCATGAATAATAAAGCTGTAGAACTTCTTAAAATAAAAGTACAATACACACCCACATGAAGGAGTTGTGTCTTTGATAAGTGCAATTACTAGATATATCAAGGATCACTATTATGGAGATAATAAGTTCGTGTTCTTGGGTCGTCATCATCTGTTGCTAGACTATGAGAGATGATCTTTGGACTAGTCAAATAGTCCAAAGCTCGCTAGAATGGATCCTATGAGGTCACACAAGGGTATTAGGTTAAGCAAGTTAGAGGCCCATTAATGGGCCTCATGAGCATTTAACTAATCATGAAATGGATTGGGCTAGCATAGTTAGATGAGAATTAGGTTTTGGGCTTTTGACATGGGCTCTTATTTAGAGATGAGATCTATAAATTAAATAAGATCTATGCCTAGGGTTGCTTGCAAGCAGTCATAATTCACACACAGTGTATTTTGACGTCAAGGCAACCAATCCAAAAAACCCTAATTCCTCTCTCTATCTCACGGCTATCTCTCTCCTCCCTTTGTCCGTGCGGCCGGCCACCCTTGGTGGTGCGTGTGGTGGTTCGTGGTGGTTCATGGTGGTTCGTTGCTCATTCTTCTCCGTAGAGGTCAATTGAAGGGTTCAATTGCAACTAACTAGCATTAGTAGAGGTCTTAATATGTGCCCGTGGACCAAGTAGAGGAATCACGCTTGGGGTTCTTTATCTCCAATTGCTCTTGCTCGATCGCACGTGGAATCACGCTTCAAAGGTACAATTATATATTCTTTATGTGTTATGCATTAGATCTTGGGATTAGGTACTGTATGAATATGATTCATGTTTATTCCGCAATTAGTAACTATAAACTCCTACACCACATACAGCAAAAAGGATAAAACTACTAGCCACATACAGCACACGAGTCCCACAAAAAATATCAACTTCACCCTGCCATGCCAACCGATACATGTGTTATTTCGATGATATGTAAAATTGACACAGAATAAGTGAGTAATTAAGTTTGACATAACAATTTCAAGGCATATTTTGAGCTCATCTTGGGCATTCATTTGAGCATAGCTCTAGAGTTAGGTCAATAAAATAGGTAATATCATAACATAGGTTGTTGATGCCATTTAGAGCTAATAGAGTGGTTATTGCTTCAATCATCAAGAATTAATTTTCAAATGGAATGTCCCCTCCACAATTACCCATTCTTTGAGTCATCCACCATAGCTTGAATCTGAATACACAAATCTTAACCCCTTACACGCATAAAATTTACAATTACCAAATCAACAAACTTTGAAGCTTTCTCTACAAACAATAAGTAATGATTGAATTGAATCGGAACAAATCGAGTTGAATCTATATAGTAATTTGTATTTAATGAAGACAAATTAATCCAGTAATATCAAACAGATCAATAAAAATAATAATAAAAAAAAGAGAAAGATTGAGAAGACAAACAAGAGCTAAATAAAATTCTCGAGAGAGAGATGAAAGAGAAGGGGCCAAGTAGCTGAAAAAAATTAAACAATCAAACCAGCTTTTCATATCAAAGTCAAATATTTCACACTAAATAAGAATTATGTTCATGACCTGATTCATTAATGAGTCGAGATAGACATATATCGGTATATCCTTCTTCATTATCCATTCAATTATAGTACAAAATCTAAATAGTTACAAAATAGACTAACATTCATGATATTTCATATATAAAGGTGCTAAAACAAGGGCCACAAAAAATGTTTCAGCATACACCTCTATCAAAACATCATACAATTCAGTTGAAAAGGGAAAATCTCGGGGTTGATAACTAAGCACCAAATAGATTGACAAAATGATGATGGAATATCTCCTGTACTAGTAAAGTTGCGAAGATTTTTTTTTTTTTTTTTAAAAAAAGGGATCTGACAAATCCGCTAAACCCAAAACAATTATGAAACAACTAAAATGATAGTTTGGAGTTCTGATCTTATTCGCCAACTCTCAGTTGTATACTTTAGAGTTCTATTGACTTATATAATACTCTTTTAATTTGTTAATTCCCTAGAATCTTTATTTGTGCATGATCAGTAATGAACAAGCAATAGTGAATATCAGTTACTAATACTATAAATAAAGCAATAAATTTTTTAAAATTTAACATGTGTTCCTTTAAGTAGGATTCAAGCAAACAAATCTGTATTGTAAATTTGTAATCCTTCAAGTAGGATTCAAGCAAACAAATATGTATTGTAAATTTCTAATCCTTTGAGTAGGATTTGAGCGATCAAATATGTACTATAATCCTTCAAGTAGGATAAAAGCAATCAAATATGTATTGTGTTTTTTCAAGTAGGATTATATATAGCATATTAATTCAGGAGGTGCAAACCTTAGTGGACACTAACCAGTTTGTAGAGAGTGTCGAAACAATAGCAAACTTTATTAGCAAAATGAGATATAGAAGAAACCAGCCTGAAACAAGAATAATATGTATCAAAACATGCACTTACAAACCAAAACCTGAAGTCCTCAACCAAGTATGCATTAAACTGGCTCCAACAGTTAGAGCTTCTAAACTAGGTAAATCTAGTCTGTAATCCACACTACAAATAGCCAACTAAAAATTAAATCTGCTTTTGATCCTTGACATCAGGCAGCTGGGAGCATTTATGCAATAATCAGATGCTATTTAATACCCTTTTCACTCTCAATATTATTTTGACGTGCCTTGGAATACCAAAATGCTATGAATTAGCTCAGATAAGTAACCAAACATAGATATTTAAGGACATAAACTAGAGATTAAAGGAAAAAGAAGAACAATTGGAGATATATGTGTACTAATGCTAAGCAATTAAAACCTAAATTGAAACACCCACAAAGAATTTCTGAAAGAATTTCAATTAGACCCAAAATTAAAAAAAATACATGAATTTCTAAGTCTAAACAAAATTAACAACCAAAAATGATAAATTCCCTGCACCCAGCACGACATACAAAAAACCCTACATTTCAATACAATAACTTTCTACTTCTATACAATAACTACAAATTCAAAGCTATTTCACAACAATTATATGTAACAAATTAAATCTAAATGGTGTTTTAGCACAAAATCATGGAAATTGATGAGGAGAAGAATGAGATTACCTTAGATTGAAGAAATTGACAAGGAGAGGAAGGAAATTATATCATGGCTTCCACCCAAATTCGCTAAATTTCATGCGATTTCAAAAGATGAACTGAGATCGTATAAAAATGAAGGGTAATGATGAACAATTAGGTATAAATTGTTTGAAGTGCTGAGATCTAGAGTTATAGAGAGAAAGAAAGAGAAGAAAGATAGAGAATTATGCGTTTAGAACTATGGGTATAAGGCGGTTTTGATATTTCTTTTTTTCTTGTACACTGTTTTTAGGTTGCCTTGAATCACGTGCAAATCAAACGAAGTTGTCGACGCTTTTTCTCGTCACGAAACTATTTTGGCACATAAAAGCATAAAAAAAAAGGAATCTATTTTTACAGTGACGTCACATTCACAACGTCGAGTCAATAGCGTCCAAAAACTAAGGGATTTGTAGTAGTGATTTGTGACCCCATTAAAAGGTAATTTTAGATTTTTTAATTATATTTGAAATTTCATAATTTTGATGTTTGTTGATGATAATTTATATTTGTTCATTGATCCTTAATAACAAATTCGTTATTGAAAGTATCTATTTTTCACCTATTTTTAATTTTTTGCATTTTTTTCTAAGTCTAATTTGTATTAATTTCAGAAATTGAAGATGATGTTTTTCAAACTACATTTAATATTTTTAATTTGTTCGATCCATATTTTTGTAAAGAGAAATAGAAACTTTTTAGTTTGATTAATATATGTTATTTGTGATTAAACCATATGTTATTTGAGTCTTTAAATTACCAATTATGTTGTTTAAGGTATAGGTTAATTAAAAATGTTATTTGGGTTTCGATAGTACCAAGAATGTTCTTTCTACTTAATAGTATATTCTTATACTTTCATGCTCATGTTCTTTTGCTTTTTTATTTTTATTTTTAGAGAAAAATAGAGTATTATACGTAAACATGTTTGTCTAGTTATCCCTTAAATTATTATTATTATTATTATTATTATTATTATTATTATTATTATTATTGTTATTATTGTTATTATTATTATTATTATTATTATTATTATTATTATTATTATTATTATTATTATTATTATTATTATTTTGTATCCATATTGTTTTGATTTATCCTTATGTTCTTTTATGTTATTTGAATTTTTATTGTTTTATATTAATTTAGAATATCATCTAATAATTTTTTTCCCTTTTTTGTAATTAGGATTGCCGAGGTTGATGATGAGAACGAAGTTTTTGGGACAATGATGGACTTTCAAATATTAAACATCCATAATATTAATAAAGGATATTCTTGTTATTAATAAAGAACATGATACTATCATGTAATGAATAATTCATTAATTAATCACTATGATTATAAGAAAAAATTTAAATAACAATTTACAACAAGCAATGAACGTTAGTTATGGGATAGTAAAAGTACATTACGATTACAATTGATGAACATGCATATTTAAAATAGTTTACCAAAAGATCGAATAATGAACATACAATATATGATATAATAACGAACATGCAAAAATAATACTCTATACTATTATTATCTAGTTATACATTACAAACAAATATAAAGTACATCATATTTTCCAATAAAGAACATTATTAAATCATCTAATTAACATTACATGAGATACACATGATCATAATTTAGACTACCATCACAAGATCTAAACTAATTAAATTTAAAGAGAGGATTTTAAAGTGAAAAATATGAACTTTTTTTTTAAAAAAAATACAGGGATATAATTTTTTTTATTGAAAAAAAATTCCAAATACAAATTTGAACATTTTGTTTATGAAAAGTTTGAATATTTTAATATGAAGAGAAAAAAAAAAACGAATTTGGAAAAGTCAAATATTTTGAAAAGATATGACAGTTAATGTCTGAGTAATTAAAAATCAATTAGTAATTATCTTTTCCTAAATTAAAGGAAACTGAATATTCATATTTAATGTCGTGTTCTTTTTATCTATACCTAATGTTCTTTTCCGCCTCTCTCTGCTCTAATTAGCAGGTATTTTATTCTTTTGGGCATGTTGTTTAGATCCAGGGCATGGTACACTTGTATGGAGGGATGGCAATGGGGCGGGTCGGATGCGGATGATGCTACCTCCATACCCATACCCGCCAAACAATCTTATACCCATCCCCGCCCCACTACCCGTGGCGGGTACAATATATATCCACATCCATACCTGCCCCACCGGATACAAGATAGGATCCATCCCTACCCCATCACCCACTTGGATATTCATACCCGCCCCAAAATCGTCCCAAACTCATTGCCATGATGCTTTATTGTATCAAATTAATGACAATTATATCAAATCAGGTTAAGAAAATTAGGACTTTCACTATTCAAGCTTATTGGGTCTTAAGGGGTATCAAGTTTCATAAATTCTAAACTCTTCTAAAAGAAATATGGTGCGGGCATAAGGTGGGTACGGGGCGGGGCGGGGTGGATATGGGGCGGGTCTACTCTAAAATCCATACCCACTCCATCACCCATGGTGGGTACACATTTATACCCATCTCCGCTCCATCACCTGCTAAACCTCCCTCCATCATCACCCCATTTGGGCGGGGATGGGACGGATCTCCCATTTAACCCGACCCACTGCCATCCCTACTTGTATGATACACCTGGGTGTAGGAACCACACATTGGGTTGGTAGTCGTTTTTGTGGTAATCTGGTGTTTGGTGAAGGAGGACCTACAGAGGAGGGAGATGTTTGTTAGTGATTTAGCTAGGTTGTGAATGGTTAATTTGGTGAAAGAGATTGGAAAGAAAGATGATTAAACAATGCAAGTTAAAAGAGATGGGTGTGTAGAAAATAAATGGGGCAATTATGTCATTTTATTTTTCATTTGTCATTAGCAACTTAACCATGGTTAAAAAGTTATAATGTTATAATTAAATTAGTATAATTAATAAAAGATTACCAATGATGATAACTTTTATTGCATTTTACCAAAGAGAAATAGAATATTACAAGGGAATGGGTAGGTGGGAGGACCACCCATCCCTTGGAGATCAAGGCAAAAGGGTTGCTTGCCACTTTTGGTCAGCTAGGCCTTGAAGGCCTGGCTGCCTTGTGCTCTCGGTAAGGTCTCCCAGCACGCAGTACAGGCCTAGTGCAAGCCTACTAGGCTGTGTGCGCTGCTAGCTAGCTGCCTTGCCGCAAGGGCTGGCTAGGAGTGATGGCCCCTTGATGAGCGCACAACATGCTAGAGACGGTTGGGCTCTAGAATGCTAGAAATGTTATCATGTGCTAGCGCCTAGCCCAATCATGCTAGCGTCTAGCTAGTAGTTATGATAGCTCGCCCAACCCCATATGCGTGACCATCACCATGCTAGGCTAATGCGAGGTCCTGGGCTTGTGGTTTGGCCTTGCCACCACATGGGCCTTGCCCCCACATGCGTGGTGTGGTGTGGCAAGTCCTCATTCTAGGCTTGCGATCCTAGCACGTCATGTCTCTAAATGATTTTCTTTGTTAATCCGATTTCTTGAATCATTTGAACGTTTGATGCTCGAAATCCAACATTTGAGTCTTAAATATATTTATCGACGTAGTTTAGCCTTCCGGCTTAATTCATTGCTTCTTATGGTTACGTTCTTTGGGTGTGACCTGCTGGGTTCAGTCAAGAGCAAGCCGTGAGATTAATTAATTAATTTCACTAATCGAAAGCGGCCTCTATCTAGGCAATCTGATTACTTGACTTCACTGAATAAGTAACATCGAAATTAATTTTGAATCCTTGGTCGGAATAATACGTACACTTATTCGAAGGACTAGCTAGGCATTCCAATCACTTGACTTAACTAAATAATTAGCTTCGAAATTAATTCTGAATCCTTGGTCGGAATAATACGTATACTTGTTCGAAGGACACCATTCCTCTCACAAGATAATTTATCTATTTTTTCCTCACCCCTAGTATAGAATATACTATTGATGGGTGTAATGGGATCAATGGCCTAGGATGGCGTGGATTTGTGGGTTATTTGAGAAAGTAAGAGAGGAAGCTAGAGGGGGAAAGAGGAGAGAGAAAGAAATGATTGTGGGTATGTTGTTAATATTAGTCAATAAAAGAAGTACATTAGCTATTAAGATGAATATATCAGCCAATTGATTTCTGATATCAATCAACATTATATTAGGGACATATCAAACATTAATAAAAATGTATCAGCCAATCAGAGGAATATATTAGCCAACAAAAGATTCATATAAGCCAATGAGAGGTATATATCATCCAACAAAATATACATATTAGCCAACAAATCGAAGGAACATATCAGCCGACAAACGAAGCGTATCAGCCAACAAAATGATGAAATAAAAGCAACAGGTAAACCAACAAAATAAACATATTAGCAATCAAGACGAACTTATAATCCAACAATTAATATATACATATCAGCCAACAAAATAAATATATCAGCCAACTAAAGAAACATATAAGCTAAATTATGTCAGATATCAGCTAACAAAAGGAAAAAAAAACACATATCAGCCAACAAAAGGAATATATCAGCCAACAAATGAAACATATCAGCCAACGAGTAAAATATATCAGTCAAGCCTCCCGCACCAAACAGTTCATGCGTCCGTATGCACGCAATACCTTTTCTTTTATGAAATAAATGTATTGATTGGTGCTATGATGATTTGTTGAGCTTGATGTGTTGTTTGGATGAATTTCTATAATTTGTGTCTTGAGATTTTGGTTTATGACACCTGCTAGAAAACTTTATTTTTCCAAACATAAGACATTTGTTGTAATTCCTCATGAATGCCATTACAAAATAAGTTAAACAAAAGGGTGAATATTGGTTAAAAAAATATTAAAATAAAAAAATACACTTCTTGATCTCATTTATGACATTTTTCTGCACCAAACTTAACAGTTAGTGATGTAGAGTGCAACCAATCTAGGATGGGCTATTCTCTAAACCCAACCTAAATTTGGTGATAAGGCCAATTTGCCTAAATTTTATTTTATTATAATAACTTTTATTTTAACATAGTTTTTTTTTTTATTAATATAACAACCTTTATGTTTGAATTACAAATTTATAATTAGAAACTATTAGTTATCCATAAATTAATGTGAGCCAAATCTATTTAAAATTTTGTTTCCTTGAGAATGCTGAATTTGTGAGGAAGCAAAATTACAAGGAGTAAAGCATACATCTACTCCCTAAACTTAGCCATAAGTTGTACTTTACTCACTAAAATCTTTAAAGTTGCAAGTTACTCACTACTCAAGTGGCTGGAGGTCATTTTTTAAGTAGTAACCTGATATAGCATGTTAACTCCCTAAACTTTGCCTAAACTATTGTACAAATAGGTATACTCCCTAAACTTTGGTTTTTTTTTTTTTTTTAATATATATATATATATATATATATATATATATATATATATATATATATATATATATATATATATATATATATATATATATATAATTCTCAATTTAACAATCTAATCATACATTTGTAATAAGCTAATAGGAACTCTAGCTAAATTTAAAGTCTAAAACTAACTAATTTTTTGACTTGGAAGAAAATTATTTATTTATTTTTTCTTTACACTAATTTAGTTCTTTTATTATTATTATTATTATTATTATTATTATTATTATTATTATTATTATTATTATTATTATTATTATTATTATTATTATTATTATTATTATTATTATTATTATATCTCAAAAGCAAAAGTCATACAACCTACATTAAATTAGTGGGAAGCCGAGATACAATATGGGCCCCCACTCCTCTAGCAATAGCAAAGCCTATCCTAGTAAATATATGAGCCGCAGCACGAGCCCCTATATCTTGCATCGTCGAGAACCTCTTAATCCGCTTCAGCAACGCAACGACCTCCTTCTCCAATTCCCCAAGCGAAGAAAAAGAAAAGGGAATGAAACCATATCCAATCACCAGACAACGAGCTTCATACTGAACCCGTTTCTGATGAGCCGCATCAGCCAAAACCCGTCCTGGAACAAAGTCAGAAAGCCCTGTTTGTGTCAATGGAGAAGACCCTATCAAGTCAACACAGACATCTCGACCACGATCCCATGAATAAAATAACACATCAGCAGGTCTGAGGGCCCCGTCATTCCCTCTAGGCAACCCTATGTCAACCTCCTTTCTTGCTGAAATCCCTGACCGATAGCAAACATCAACAAGTGTATCCCGAACAACATTATGCTGATGTTTAATACCCACAATACTAGCAAAAGACACCGCATGATCACCGAAAATATCCCCAGCAAAAACCCTCGAACAAGCAGAGCACGGTGTCGAGACAGAGAACTATGGAACACCCATCCGATAACACAACACACATCGGTATGTCTTAGCGTTCATCATCTGACCCAATCCAGAAATAGGGATTGCCCGAAGCCAAGCAGAGGTGTGATCACCCTGTTGCGGCTTCCACAATGCCGTCTACCGAGGAGACAAAGAAAAGGTGGATTCTGTAGAACCGATAACCTTTGTGAAATATATATCTGTCAATTTCTTCATGATTTTAGGGGCAGCGACCTCACTAGGATTACTCAAAATGTCAAACTCCACCGATCCATTAAACAGACCCAACGCATCCTCAAAAGCTCAACCAAGACCAACGATACTAGTACGACGCAGAAGTTGTGTCTGCAACCCAGCAGACTGCAACCTAGAAGCAAGAAAAGCATAATGACGAACATCACCTGCGGAATAGACACCAAGCCCTCCGAACGCAAATGGTAAGGTGGCGAGCAACCACTGCCAATCATCAAACCCGGGCCCCAAAGCAATAACAATACACTCCAAGGAAGATCGAAGAGCCTCGTCGAAAGCGCGCTGAGCCTCCTCGAAAGCACCTGGAGGACAAGTACGCAAGGCATAGTAGAGTTTAGAAACTCTAGTACATGCCCTAAGTAACAACAGCTCACACTAAGGATCATCCAGCATATCAACCTTATCCATAAGCGCAATGATCTTGGTAACCCTCTGCATCACAAGCTCACCACTAAAACCAGAATCAGAACTAACGGGACCACCAAGCAACTTAACACCACGCAAAGGTCGAGCAATATTAGGTGGAAAAACACCCACAAGCCTACTTTGAGGGTCTTCTGTAGGCCAGAATACTTCTGTTTTTTCTACGTTAAGAAGTAACCCAGAACGAGGTCCTTCCTCCATAATCAACTCTAGAACCTTCCCTACCACCAAAGTGTCTCCAATAATAGTGCCGTCATCCAAATACCACGCCTGAAGACATACCTCAAAAGTCTCTCTGATTTTACACACAAGAGGTTGTAAAACCAAAGAAAAAAGGAGAGGACCAAGGGGATCACCCTGCTGCACCCCCTGAGACGACCATAATGTATGGTCCCCATAATACAATTTGGCTAGATTAGAGTAGCAGAATTTAACCCACCGCGAAATACCCGGACAACGGCGACGGACTTCACGTAACATGACCGAACGATCAACTAGATTGAAGGCATTTCGAAAATCCATCAACAACATAGATAGACCAGCGTCAGAACCACGATCCTCAATCAACCGATTCACAGCATGAAGAATAGCCTCACCCCCTGAAGAAACCCCAACGCCAAATTGAAGACCATCAAAGTAACTGCCAAAAGACTGGCCAACCATAAAAGCACCGACCTTCGAAACCAAACGTCGCCAAACAATACCGACAACTATAGGACGTATACCACCACCAGGTTTGATAAGTGGTGTGAGAGGAGCACTAGCAATATGCTCTCCTAGTTCCATAGGACTTCTGCCAGCAAGAAAGAGATTAACCACCTCGAAAATAGAGGCAATTAACTCATCTGAGACAGCCACATCAGCACCACTCAAATACTCCATAAGGTGTTGAGCACGTAAACCGTCCCTACCACATGAAGTACCATGCGGAAAACTCTTAATATGATCCAAAACAATAGCAGAGGTAGCAACGAGATGAAGTTGATCAACAGGTATATCAGTAGGCAAGGATGGAGCTGGATAAGAAGGGTGTTTTGACTGTAAATCTGCAAGAGTGGACTCATTATACGGAGCAACCCCCGAAGAAGAAAGAACCCGGACTGCAGCTGTGTAATGTCCATCACAAATCTTCCGACGACATTGCTTGATATTACGCTCATCCAAATCAAGGTCCTCATCATCAACCACCGACAAAGTAAGAAAATCCCCTGCCAAAGTTTCCCTCACAAGCTGCTCACAACCACCTGGTGAACTCCAAGAGCATATAGCACGAGAAATACTCTCCTCTTGATGCCGACGCTTTACGAAAGACCTAGACTCACGACTACTCCGAGGGCGAAAGGTTTTAAGGGTGCAAAGAGGTAACACCAATAACGAGACCCAACTAGAAATGTCATCAGGCTTAGAGATGACCTTATCAAGAGCACCTTTAAAAACCCGAGAGAACCCCAAACGACATTTGGGAGGGATAGACATCACAGTGTGAAACCCCTTAGAGAACAAACAATTAAGGAGAGCCACATCAAAACCACCGAACTGATCTCGCACTAAACCATCCACATGTCCAATACGAGCCGGAGAAGAGGGAGCTTGTGGCTTGGAGAAATTATAAAGCACAAAATGAACAATACCATCTCCTTCATCAGGGGGCGACACATCCTCACCCACACTATGACGACACTTAGAACGAACCGAATGAGTTTTGTAACAAACCCCACATAACCAAATCCCCATACGGGAAAATTAAAGGTAGCTTGTGCCTCAGTATAAACGGCCAAATTAGAAGTAAGAGAATGCCGCATAATATCCCGCGCACCAATAGAACGATGACAATCATGAAGATGCTTGATTAAAGAACTTTTAGTAAGGCCATTTCCATACCCATCTTGACAACCACTAAGCCCCTTAAAGGGATAATGAAATTGCACCATGGCCGTTGTCTAAGCTACACACAACAAAAAACCCACAATAGCCACAAGAAAGACACAAAACAACACACCATATACTGGACCAAAAATGACCCAAAAAGGCACCCAAACTGCACACTAAAACCACACCAAAAAAGCACTAAAAACTACACTTAAATTACACCAAAACTGCACCAGCAACTGCACCAAAAAGACCAGAAAAACCGACCTCAAATTGACCTTGCTATAACCCGCCTGAAACCTGCCCTGAAAACACCTGAAACCAGCCCGGAAAACGCCTGAAACCAGCTCGAAAATTGCCTAAAACCAGCCCTAAAAACTGCCCGGAAAACACGCCTAAAAATCGCCTAAAAACCGCCTGATATACCCCTCACTGATAACCACTCACCTATTCTGATCTTACGTCGGAGATGTTGCCGGAAATACGCCTCAGAACTGCACCAAATCAACGTGGAAATTGCACCAAACCAACCCAAAACTGCACCAAAATGACGAGAAAACTGGACCAAAACACCGAGAACCCACTCCTGACCAATACGCACTGACCTGGTCGTCGGGAAGCGCCGGAGAATCTGCCGGAAAAAGAACGTGGAAACCTAGCCTATCGCTGCCCTCAGAGGAGAAAGAATGACTTACCAAATCAAACAATCAGGAATCAGATTTTTCTTCGAACAAGATGAGCATATTATTCATTGTGTACCATTATATATCACATACAAAGTAGTAATTAGTTTGAATGTTTGATTTATTATACACATTAAACTCAATAAAATTTATAATTAGCAGACTGTAGCAGAGAATATAATACTAAAAATCTCTTATCGTCTCCTAAAAAAAATCCTTCATCGTCGTATGAATTTGCAGTTGTGTGCATTGATATAAAAGATGAAAATTAATTAAAAAAAAAAAAGAACTACTTATAATTCCATTTTTTTTTTCTGATACGATCATGAATTAGAAAAAAGTTTAGAATTTTTTGTGTTGTTGATATTAGGGTTGCTTACTAGCGGTTGTTTACTTATATTAGTACGTGGCTATAAAAATTTTTTAAATAAAAAGCCCAAAAACATAAAATTAAAAAAAAAAAACCAAAAATATAAATAAAAAACCAAAAAAATTGAACTAAACCAATTTAAAGGAGATGAATAAATAACTTCCTTCCAAATAAAAATTTTAGCTAGTTATGAAATTAAAGTATATAAATAGTTGATTTGGTAGATATATTTAATAAATTAGTCATTTTGGTAAAAAAAACTCCGTTGTTTTCATGTTTTGTCACTATTCCCTCCGTTTTTTTAATTAACATCACTTTGGATTGCACAAAGTTTTAGGAGAGTAATATAATATTGTAACTGAGTGAATAAATTATTATAGTAAAAGTAAGATGGGGATCATGAAAGAAAAAGTATGTGAGAGAGGATATATATATTTTTATTATTTTAGTGGGGACCATGGAAGAGGGATGGAGAAATGATAAAATAAGTTAAGTGGGGTTTAAAGTAGGAGAGAGTAATGATAAAATATAGTATAAATTTACCAAAAAAAAGAAGTGATGTATTTTAAAAAAACACCCCAAAAAGAAAAGTGATGCAAATAAAAAAAACGAAGGGAATATATATAAAGTTATTTATTTATTTAAAATTATTTTTTTTACAGGAGCTAAAGCAGATTGATAATAATTATTAAAGGAAGGAAAACTAGAATTAGCTATCTATTCAAGAAAAAAGACTTTGCTATAGTAGCCATTTTTTTGTTTCATTTTAACAGAATAATTCATTTTTTTGGGGGGAGCTTTCTTCACTTTCTATTTTACAAAATAATAACAGAGTATCGAAAATACATCGGAGTATATATATAGCTACTGTTAGAATTTTTTTATGTATAATAATCGATTATTATTATTATTATTATTATTATTATTATTATTATTATTATTATTATTATTATTATTATATCACAAAAACATACAAATTTATAAAACCTATAGAAAATTAGTGGGAAGCTGAGATAAAATCTGGGCCCCCACTCCTTTAGCTATAGAAAAGCTTAACCTAGAAAAGATATGAGTTGCAGCACGTGCCACAATGTCCTGATTCTTCGAGAACTTTTGGATTCGCTTTAGCAATGCAACAGCCTCCTTTTCCAACTCCCCAAGGGAAGAGAAAAAGAAAGATAGGAAGCCATACCAATTGCTCGTCAACTGGATTCGTACTTGACCCGCTTCCGATTGGCCGCATCAGTCACTACCCGTCCAGGAAAAAAGTCAGAAAGCCCAGACTATGTCAATGGAGAAGACCCTGTCAAGTCAACACAGACATCACGACCACGATCCCAAGGATAAAGTAACTGATAAGTCAATATTTTATATACTTTATTATATCATTTTAATGCTATTTTAGAGTATAAATTTATAAAATTATAATGCTTTGTTGTCTTATTATGAGATTTTATATTGTAATACTGGATTTAGTGAATTATACTCATAATAAGCTCGTTTTAAGAATTAATCAATGAATTTGATTTCCCTTGTATTTTAATATGTTTTCCAATTGATAATTATAATGAGCATAATCTATTTTTATTATTTTAGGGAAAGGAGCTCAAGTCAATGTTCATTAGTTAAGTGAAATAAAGCAAAAGAAAATAATTAAACAAAGAAAGCCCACTTGACTTCCTAACGTGATACACTTCACCAAAGAAAGAATGAAAGTGGATTGAAAACCCATTACCTCAAAACTTCCAAAAGAAAGTAGCGGCGGCAGCAAGAGGCAAACCTACGAAAAACCCTCAAAAAACTCACTGATATAGAAGAGCAGCCACGCAGCAGAAGGGGGTATCACTCACACACGAAGAGATGAAGAGCAGCCGGAGATTAAGGACGGAGCAACAGCACCTCGCGAGAGCCGTGACTGAATTTTATGCAATTGACTGGTTTTTGCTTGATTTTATATGTTTAGTATTGACTCTTCATTAATTAGTTGTGTTCTCTTGATTTCCATTTCTAGCTAATTTCGTTTGTTCTAGGTTAGGGATGTAGTCCTTTATTATCTATCAATGAATTGAATTACTTTGTTTGGGTTTGATTTATATAATTGCAATTTGATAATCTTGTTTTAATTCGTACTCTTAATCTGGCCAATTGATTTTATGTTTAAGGTATTGGATTATTAGCGGAAGTGAAATTTCAATACTAGTTCGTGGGATTATTAAACGTCAAGTAGTATAATTTTAGGAATAGTTATACACTTGGGGTGGTCTTTTTGAATTCCTATTCTTAATGAGTTTATTTCAATTGTTGTGATCACGGAAGTAGACATAATGTTGATTTAAATATGCGTTTTCTACCTTGGAAGAGGAGATTACATACTATTGGTAATTCGATTATTGTTATATTATATATGTTCAACCCTGCAATTAGTTTAATTTCATTATAGAGAGTAATTGGCGAAACCCGAAATCTAGAACTACTTCTTATTATTGTCTATCGTTTTATTAGTTTGCAAGCCTTAATCGTTTATAGTTTAGTACTACTTTTCTCATATTTTCGTCTTCTAAATAATATTCTAGTTTCTTAATTTGGTACTTGAGTAGACCTCCTTGTGGATACGATACCTTGCTCACCCTATATTTACTGTAATTGACTCGTACACTTGCGGTAGATTTAGACCCGACCAGTAACACATCTGCAGGTCTGAGAGCCCCGTCGTTCCTTCCAGATAACCCAATGTCTACCTCCTTTCTAGCTGAAATCCCTAACCGATAGCAAACATCAACAAGGGTATCCCGAACAACATTATGTCAATGTTTAATGCCCACAATACTAGCACAAGACACCGCATATGATCACCAAAAATATCCCCAGCAAAAACCCTTGAACAACCAGAGCACGGTGTCAAGATAGAGAACAAAGAAACACCCAACCGGTAGCACAGCACACAACGATAAGTTTTAGCGTTCATAGTTTGAACCAACCCCGAAATAGGGACCGCCTGAACCCAAGCAGAGGTATGATCGCCTTGTTGTGTTTTCCATAAGGCAAACTGTCGAGGAGTTAAAGAATAAGCGGATTTTGCACCTTTGTGAAATATACATTTGCCAATTTCTTCATGAGTTTATGGGCACCGACCTCACTAGGGTTACTCAAAATGTCATACGCCACCGTTCCATTAAACAGACTCAACGCATCCTCAAAAGCATGTCCAAGACCAACAATTCCAGCATGTCGTAGAAGTTGTGTCTGCAACCCAGCAGACAGCAACCGAGAGGCAAGAAAAGCATAATGACGAACATCACCTGCGGAATAAACACCCAGCCCTCCAAACGCAAATGGCAAGGTGGCAAGCTGCCACTGCCAATCGCCAAAACCAGGGCCCCGAAGCAGTAACAATACGCTCCAAGGAAGATCAAAGAGCCCCATCGAAAGTGCGCTGAGCCGCCTCAAAAGTACTAGGAGGAAAAGTACGCAATGTAAAGTAGATAGTTTAGAAACTCTGGTACATGCCCTAAGTAACTACAACTCACATTGAGGATCATCCAATATAGCAACCTGATCCATAAGGGCAATGGTCTTGGTCATCCTCTGCATTACAAGCTCACCACTAAAACTAGAATCGGAACTAGCGGGACCACCAAGAAACTTAACACCACGCAAAGGGCGAGCAATGTTAGGTGGAAAAACACCCACATGCCTGCTTCGAGGGTCTTCTGTAGGCCAGAAAACTTCAATTTTTTTTCCACGTTAAGATGTAACCTAGAACGAGGCCCTTCCTTCATAATCAACTACAGAACCTTCCCCACCACCAACGTGTCACCAATAATAGTCCCGTCATCCAAATACCAAGCCTGAAGTCATACATCAAAAGTATATCTGATTTTACACAAATGGGGTTGTAAAACCAAAGCAAAAAGCAAAGGACCAAGGGGATCACCCTGCTGCACCCCTTGAGACGACCATAAGGTTTTGTCCCCATAATATAATCTAGCTGGATTAGAATAGCAGAATTCAACCCATCTCGAAATTCCGGGACAACGATAACGTACTTCATGTAATGTGACCGAACGATCAACTAAATTGAAGGCGTTTTTGAAAATCCACCAACAACATAAAAAGACCAACATCAGAACCACGATCCTCAATCAATCGATTCACTGCATGAAGAATTTCCTCACCCCCTGAAGAAACCCCAACACCAAATTGAAGACCATCAAAGTAACTCTATAAAGACTGACCAACCATAACAACACCCACCTTCGAAACTAGACGCCGCCAAATCGTACCCACAGCAATAGGACGAATACCACCACCGGGCTTGACAAGTGGTGTAAGAGGAACACTAGCAATATACTCTCCTAATTCCGTAGGACATCTTCCAGATAGAAAAAGATTAACCACCCCAGTAATAGAACTAACCAACTCATCTGAGACTACCACAGCAACACCACTCAAGAAATCCATAAAATGTTGAGCACGCAAACCATCCCTACCACATGATGTGCCACGAGAAAAACTCCTAATCCGATCCAAAACAACAGTAGAAGTCGTAAGTAATTATTATTATTATTATTATTATTATTATTATTATTATTATTATTATTATTATTATTATTATTATTATTATTATTATTATTATTATTATTATTATTATTATTATTATTATTATTATTATGGCTAGTTAATTAAAAATCAAGTGAGGAAGTTTAGGGAGTTATAGGAAAGTTTAGGGTGTGCACTAATTTTTACGTCCGAAAGTTTAGGATGTTGTTGATTTTTATGTTAGAAAGTTTAGAGAGCTCTACCAATTAATTTGTAAATGAAGGCCAAAATAGGTTACAATGGGTAACTTACAACTTTTGAAAATTCAGTGAGCTAACTGCAACTTTTGGCTAAGTTTAAGGAGTAGTTGTGTTGTTTACTAAAATCAAAAGTGTTTAACCTCGCGATTTTAGAAGGAAAATGTTTCCTTTCTATAATCAATAATTTAAATTAACCTTTTGAATTAAAAACTGTTTTCTTATAATCAATAATCAACCAATTAGATCAACCCTTCGTGATATTATACTTAGGCCTTGTTCTTTTGAGCTTCTCAGGCAGAGCAGAGCAGGGGTCAGCAGAGCAGATTAAATTTCAGTAGAGCAGAGCAGATTTCAGGATAGCATAATAGAGTCGATCCGAGCAGAGCAGAGCAGAGCCGAGCCGAGCCGAGCATAGCAGATTTCAACATTATTATTAATACTATTATTAATGTTGTTGTTGTTGCTGCTACTACTACTACTACTACTACTACTACTACTACTACTACTACTACAGAGCAGAGCCGAGCCGCGCAGAGCAGAGCCGAGCCGAGCCGAGCCGAGCATAGCAAATTTCAACATTATTATTAATACTATTATTAATGTTGTTGCTACTACTACTACTACTACTACTACTGCTATTAATGTTATTATTATTAATGTTGTTGTTGTTGTTGTTGTTGTTGTTGTTGTTGTTGTTGTTGTTGTTGTTGTTGTTGTTGTTGTTGTTGTTGTTGTTGTTGTTGTTGTTGTTATTATTATTATTATTAATGTTGTTGTTATTATTATTATTATTATTATTATTATTATTATTATTATTATTATTATTATTATTATTATTATTTTTATTATTTTTATTTTTATTATTATTATCCTACTACTTATGTTAACAGTAGAAAGATAAAAGAAAACGGTTTACTTATATTTATTTCACAAAAATTTTAAAATAAAATGATTTAATGATTAATAATGATTTTACTTATAAATTTGTCTTAATCATATATTTTTTAACCCTAAAAATAATAATGATATACAAAGTACTACTTGAAAACAACCACTTTTTTTTTTTAATTCTTAAATTGTATGGAAAGATTTGAAAAATAATTCAACTCAATGAATTAACAATCAATACCCACATACATAAAATGTTTCTACACATTGTGATTCTAATATCAAATGTTTATAAAAGAAATTAATATTAATTGTTATTATTATTATTTATTTTTTTGAAAGAATTGTTATAATTATTAGAAATTATTAATTAATAATATTATTAAATATTAATTATTAATAGTTTGAATTATTAAATATTAATAATGATAACTATTATTATTAATTATTATTATGATTAATAAATATTAATAATTATTTATATTAATAATTATTAATTTTTTTATTTAATATTAATAATTATTATAATTATTCAAAATAATAAATTATTATCATTAATACAATATTAATTATTATTATTGAATATTAATTATTATTAATTATTATTTGAAAATAGAGTAGAGCATAGCAAAGCAGTGCAGAGCAGATTTTTTTTTAGCAGAGCAGAGCAGGCAAATTTGATTTAAGCAGAGTAGAGCAAAGCAGAGCAGAGCAGCGAGGGCGGAGCCAGGGGGTTGGCGGGGGCCTTGGCCTTCCCCTTGGCTCAAGATATTAATTATATTTACTCTTAATTGTCACTAATTTTGGTGTAGAGGAGTTGATTTTTTCCATGTGATAGTATGAAAGTTGTCAAGGGATCAAATCTTGAAGCTAACAAAATTTGTTTTTTTTTTTTTAAAGTAAATGTAATACGTAGGTATAATCTTGACCCCCCTCACTTAGAAATTCTGGCTCCGCCACTGCAGAGCAAAGCAGCTTTAAAGAACGGGACCTTAAAGGAACAAGTGAAAATCTTGCATAATAATTTTTTATCGGGTGAGATAGATGGAGCCAACAACTGGGTGCAACATGTGGAGAAGAGGGCAAAGTTGTCACATCGTGCAAATCTTTGTGGTATGTAGCATGATTCACGAGGCATTTATTTAAATGGAATAAATGGCTCTTATTCATTCGCAGGAATGGTAGGCCATAAAAGTATGGCCTACGGATGTTTGTCCAAATTTTATTACAAATCAACGGGCTAGATTACATTGTTATGAAATCGAATTTGGATGGGATGGTAGACCTAGATTTTGGATGGGATGGTGGACCTATTTTTTGTTCAATCACTTGTCCCATTGTTATTCATTCGCAGGAATGGTAGGCACAATACAACAACTAGTTATATATTATTTGCAACGATTTATGTCATGTGTCCCATCTTATCTTTACAAGATTACGTACACACAATTTAATTAGATATTTACTCCCCGTTTTTAAATACTTGTTCTATTTTTATTTTTCGACCATTTTTAAATATTTGCTCAATTTTCTTATTTGGAAAATTTTATTAATATTTAATTAATTTATCTCACCTAGTGGACCCACCATAAATCATGTATTATTATTATCATATTATCTCCTTTCTAATATTCTCCACTACTTTTACTTTTTACAATTTTTTTATTTTTCCACCTACCCACTATTAGGGGTGAGCAAAAATTTCGAGTATCCGGAATTGGAACCGAAACCGGTTAGGAACCGGCGGGTCTGGAATCGGAATTGGACCCGGTGGTTCCAATTATGGGTAATAAATTAAGGACCCGGTTGCCTAATATATGCTAAACTAAATAAATTTTAAATAATAAAAGTATGATGAATGTATCTAATTTGTAAATTTAAAAAGTATTATTAATACCTAACATAAATACAAATAGCTTAATGCATTTATAAATATAAGTATTAGATGCTAAAAATGAACCTAACTAAAATAAGAATTATAATTTGTATTATATTTTAACAATTACATACATAAGAACCGGAACCAGCACCCGGTGGTTCCAATACCAATTCCTAAATTTTAGGACCCGGTTGAACCAATTCCAATTCTGGATTCGAATTTTAGGATCCGGTTCCAACCAATTCCAAGTCCGGGTCCTAAAATTTTGACAGGGTACCCGGTTTGCTCACCCATACCCACTATCTCCATATTTTATTACTTTCTCCACTTTCTCCTAAAACTTCGCGCATGGAGAAATAGAACAACTATTTAAAAACGAAGAGAGTATTTGACTGTTTTTTTTTTTTCGAAACATTTTTGTGTCTCTAAGATTAGTGTTTATATTAAATGGAAACAACGTACCATTTTACATATGATCTTGAGGAAAGCGGCCTTCTACATGTAGGTTTTTTTTTTTTTTTTTTTTTTTTTTTTTTTTTTTTTTTTTTTTTTTTTTTATTGAGGAATAATTAGTGTACTTTGTTAAAAGACAATGTCAATTGAGACGGAGACACAACACCACTTAAGAAAAAAAAAAATAATTAAAATATCACTAATATAAAACAATTTAATCAACTAAAAAAAAAAACCATAGCAGTGTCGTCACCTTCAATCACCCCCATTTAATTGTTAAGATTCTAAATCAAAAATTTAATCAGCCGAGTCTAAATTTGCTTAATAAATGCTTTAAAGTGCAAATTGTTACTGTTAAGATAAGTGAAAACCGTAGTACTCCTTCTGTTTTTAAATATTTGCTCCACTTTATTTTGCAGCGGTTTTTAAATACTTGTTCTTTTTTCTTATTTGGAAAACTTTTATACTCCCTCCGTTTCATAATGTTAGTCCCATATACTATTTTGGGCATTTCAAAAAGATCTACCCATATTGAATATATTTCATTTATATCTTGATTTTTTTTGGGATTAATTGATTGTGGATTAATGATATAACTCTAAATAAGGAAATTTTTACCTTAAATTATGCAATTATGACTTGTGCTTTCCTAATAAAAAATCAAAAAAGTTAAATAGGTAAACTAATTATGAATTATGTTGTACTTTAATGTTAGATTGCAAATATACTTGTTTTCTTATTTTATGTGATTGATTTTATATGGGACTAACATTATGAAATGGAGGGAGTAATATTTAATTCATTTATTTCAACTAGTAAGAGCCAATTTATTACTTTTGTATTCTGTTCCCTCCGATTTATCTTCCACTTATCCCACTATTTCTGTATTTTAATCCCTCTGTCTCCGCAAAAAACGACTATTTTGGGTTGATTTCGCGGGTATTAAGAAAGTAAAATAAATAAGTAAAAACATATTGGAAATATAAATTGACATTGGATTTGTAAAAGAGTTGAGAGAAAAAGTATTAAAAATACATGAGAAAACAAAATTTTATATGGAGAAGTCAATTTTGCACAAATATTGTTGTAAAATGGTGGATACTAGATGAAATCCGTGCGATGCACGGTTTATCTTAATTTTTTAAAATAAATTTTGCGACTAAAATTAAGCCAAAAGAGTCGAACTTTTGGGGATGGAGGAAGTGTTACTTTCCCCAAGTTCTCTTAACACTCAGTGCATAGAAAAATAGAATAAGTATTTAAAAATAGAGGGAGTATTAATAAAAGCCAATATAATTTTTTTACCTGTAGTCTGAATATCTATTGAACAAAATCAAAGCTATATGGAGAATAAGGAAAGTTGTTTAGAGGGGTTACCTTTCATTAGTCGTCGGTCATTTTCGTGGGGATTAATACATGTGATGTACAAAATAGCACATGTCTAATTTTGTGTGAATATGATCATGTCTAACTTTGATAGCATTAGTGTGTGAGTAAGGTTGGAGTATGATCATGTCTAACTTTAATGGCCAAAGACTACCTTTTGGTGTCTCCTCAGCTGGACGCACCATGGCTGATTTCTTCACTTTTATGTTGCTCATTTTGTTAGAAATATTGATGAATTTATAATTAGTCTTTAATTTGATGCAAGGAGGTAAAAGTAAAAAAAATAATAAATAAATTCTAAGAGGTGATGAATTATAAACGATACATTGATACTTCATTGATTTATGGCTAAATAAGGTGTGGGCTATTATATAGGCATATGAAATATACGAATAAGAATTAAGAATGCTAGTTAGCTTTTATTCTTTTTTAACGGCATGTTTCTTGATGTGGGATCCTATGCAATTTAGTGATTGTTGCGACATCTCATTTCGTTATTACTTGTTGTAATTTTGTGAAAGGCCCGTTGTAATTTTGCGTCTATGTCAAAACAGAAAAGATATAGTTGTTGATAATATCCACATTATTAATACAGAAAAGATATACTAGTAGTTGTAATTTAAATGCTTATAAAATTTGATTTATTAATACAATATATTGTGACAAAATATTAACCACAATATATTGAAGGCAGATTCTCAATGGTGACCCGTATTAGAGTTTGGTTTGTTATATATGTTAATATTGTATATTTGGAAAGTTTATCTTGTTTAGGAGTTTTAGGCAAGTTAGATATTCTATTGTATGGGGTATATATTTGTGATTAATGGAATACAGAAGGTAAGCCGTTTTCTCCAATATTTTCTCCATCTTAACATGGTATCACAGCCTCTCTAATTTCTAGAGAATTTTTCGAACCTTGGTTTGATTTCTCATTAATTCCGCAAATTAAATTTGTTTGTGAGCTTAGGCTTCGATTTTTTTTTTCTTTTTTCACATATTTCACAAAGTTCAATTTTTTTTTTTTTTACGGAATTAGGGTTCTTCAATCCCTAATTTCTGCTCGGTTTGGGTTTGGTGTTTTCATCAAGTTCGCTGCTTGTGCCTATGTGTGGTGCGCATCTGCTTGCGTGCTGCTAGGTGCTGGAGTGTGCTGCATTGTTGCGTGGTGTTCTCGTGGTGTGGTGCTTGCGTGCTGCTCCTGTTCTTGTGCTGCCTTGTGCTGCAAGGTGCGTGTGGTGCTGTGTGGTGTTGGTGTCTTGTGCGTGGTGCTAGGTAGGTGCTAGGTAGGTGCTGCAAGGTGTCGAGTGTGTTGCTCGTAGTGTGTTGCCCCTTTGTTTTATTGTCTTGCGTGTGTGATGGCTGGTGGTAATGATCAAACGCCCCCTCCTCCTCCTTCTAAGTATGAGCCTTTCACCGATTATTATCTTCATCCGAGTGAAGGTTCTCAATTGGTGATATGTCCGGTGTTGCTTACTGTCGACAACTATGAAGACTGGTCAAGGTCATTTCGCAACAATCTTCGGTCCAAGAGCAAGCTTGGGTTTGTCGATGGCTCTATTGTTCAACCCGATCTTAAGCATCCTGATTTTCGGTAGTGGGGTATTATTAATTCTACTGTTGTTTCTTGGATTTATAATACTCTTGATGTTTCTATTCGTTCTACTGTTATTATTCCTGATGATGCTAAAACTTTATGGGATGATTTGCGTGATCGTTATTCTCTTGGTAACGGTCCTCGTATTTTTGAATTGAAACATGATATTGCTGATTGTAAACAACGTGGTCGCTCTGTTGCGGTTTATTATGGTGAATTGAATAAATTGCATAATTTGTTGTCTAGTTATGTGAAATTGCCTGTTTATACTTGTTCCGCCGCGAAAGAATATGCTAAGTTGCATGAGAATGAGTTGTTGCATCAGCTTTATCTTGGTTTGGAACCTAAGAAGTTTGGTTCTGTGGTGTCTACTTTGTTGATGAGTGACCCTTTGCCTTCTATGAATGTTGCTTATGCTAAAGTTGTTGCTGATGAGCGTAAGCAATCTGTGTCTGAGGCACATGAGACCTCTTCTTCTTTTACGACTGTTGGTTTTAATGCAACAGGTACGGCTTCCGGTCGAACCTTCGAACGGATTGAGTGTACTTATTGTAAGCGGTCAGGTCATGATAAGGACCATTGTTATCAGCTTCATGGCTTCCCGGGTGGGGGCGTGGAGATCGTGGTGGCAGTGGTGGTCGGTCTTCTGGTAAGGGCAAGAGTGAGTTTGCTGGTGCTGCTGGAAATTCTCGTGGTAATAATGAGCCGGTTTCTGATTCTGATCGTGGGAGTGTTCCAACGATTACTGATGCTCAATGGAAGGAACTCATGTCTGCAGTAAAGGGTGCCAAGTCTGGTTCTTCATCAGATGGCAACATATTGGTACGTATAATTCCATTGATTAGCTTATTCACACTGGAGCTTCAAATCATATGTCTGGTAATTAATATTGATCTTTTCACTGATTTACATGACATCTCTTCGCCTGTTAGTTTACCCAATGGGAAGAGTACGACAACAACGAAGGAAGGAAGAGTTATTCTGTCTGATAATTTAACTCTTGATAATGTTTTATATGTTCCTGCTCTTACATGCAACTTGTTATCTGTGTCTCAATTGTTAGAAAAACAGTGCTATTTTATTATGTTCACTGACAAGCTATGCATTATTCAGGACCACAGTTTGAGGAACCTGATTGGAGCGGGGGTCCAATGTGATGGGGTCTATATTTTTCGTCCGGTTCTTGCTCGAAATCTGCAGGCGAACAAAGTGGTTATTTCAGATGCGAGTTTGTTATGGCATAGACGTCTCGGGCATCCGTCAATGCAAGTTGTGAGCTCTCTTCCGTGAGTTTCTAGTAGTCATAGTAGTCACTCTGTTTGTTCTTTTGATTGTGACATTTGTTTTATGGGGAAGCAACCCCGAAACTCTTTTCCGTTAAGTATGAATAAAACATCTGGAATTTTTGATTTAGTTCATTGTGATATTTGGGGTCCGAATAAGATTGTTTCTAGTTTTGATGCTCGTTATTTTCTAACCATTGTTGATGATTTTTCTCGTGCTACTTGGGTGTTTTTGATGGTTGGTAAATATCAGGCTTCTCTGTTAGTTCGTGAGTTTTGTGCTATGGCAAAGACTCAATTTGGTAAGAAAGTGAAGGTGGTTCGTAGTGACAATGGCCAAGAATTTCTGAGTTTGGGGTCATTCTTTGCACAGAAGGGCATTTTACATCAAACGTCGTGTGTTGACACGGCTCAGCAGAATGGTAGAGTTGAGCGTAAACATCGTCACATTTTGAATGTGGCTTAAGTTGCCCAAATATTTTTGGGGTGAGTGTGTTATGACTGCGGTGCATCTCATTAATCGCACTCCTACTCCGGTGTTGAAAGGTAAAACCCCTCATGAGCTTCTATTTGGTCAATTGCATTCATATGACAGTTTGCGTGTTTTTGGTTGCCTGGCTTATGCTGCGAATCGTCCTTGGGTTAAAGATAAGTTTGATTCTCGTTCCCGAAAATGCATTTTTGTTGGTTATCCTCATGGAAAGAAAGGTTGGCGTCTTTATGATTTAGAGACGCATGAATTTTTTGTAAGTCGGGATGAGCAATTTTTCGAGGAAAAATTTCCATATCTTGAGTCTCTTCCGGATGAACGGCGTTTGTTGTGGAAAAAATATTTTGCAAATCCCCCATTGTGGGAGGATTTTGATGGTGACGGTTTAGGGGAACGAGAGGTGCATTTGAGACGTGCACCGGCCGAGGAAGGCACTCCCACAGCCCCGCAGCCAACCCCACGGTTCTATCCTGCGGGTGCTGCTCCTTCCTCGTCAGGACTGCCCAGCCGCGGGATCAGCATGCGCCCGCAGGATCCTGCGAGCAGTTCCACGAAGGCTGCTGCCAGCCGCGGGATCAGCCCGCAGGATTTCCAATGCCCGCAGGTCTGGCCAGCAGCAGCAACAAGGTCGCGACTGCCAGCTGCTGTTGCCTGCCACCACCCAGCAGTGGCTGGCGACAGTCCAGCCACCTATCCAGCCATCGATGGTGGCTGCCTCGCCGGAGAAAGTTCCAATGAGCTCCGATGAGGTTGAAAATCAACATTTTAGCTCGGGTATTGTTCTTGAGAGCGAATTAGACGGTGGTAATATTTCCATAAACCCGGAATATTTAAGGGGGAGTTCGTCGGATAATAATTTGGGTCGTGGGCATCGTGAAAAGAGACCTCCTTCGTGGCATCAGAATTATGTTACTCATACTATCATTACTGAAAATATAGACCCCTCCACGACAAATATCGACCCTCCTTAATTACATTCCTCAGGTAAACCTTTCCCTATAGCTTGTCATGTTGAATATAATCGTTTTTCTAACAGACACAGGTGTTTTCTGGCAACGATCACTAAGGGAAAGGAACCGTCTTCATTCAAAGAGGCGGTTATAGACGTCGGTTGGCATAAGGCTATGCAAGATGAGATTGATGCTTTAGAACGCAATCGCACATGGTCTGTTGTAGACCTTCCTCCAGGCAAGAGAGCTATTGGTAGTGGTTGGGTGTATAAAATCAAGTATACCGACAAATCAAAAGTGGAACGTCTCAAGGCTCGTTTGGTTGTTTATGGCAACCGTCGGGTTGAAGGTGTTGATTATAATGAGACGTTCGCTCCAGTTGCAAAGATGACTACGGTACGTATTCTGTTAGATGTTGCCGTGTCTTTAAATTGGGAGTTACATCAGATGGATGTTCATAATGCATTTCTTCATGGTGATTTGGATGAAGAAGTATACATGCAGTTTTCTCCAGGGTACGGTACTCCGACACCTGGCAAAGTTTGCAGGTTGAAGAAATATTTATATGTCTTGAAACAAGCCCCGAGACAGTGGTTTTTAAAACTGTCAAGTGCTCTGCGAGGTTTCAGGTTTAAAAACTCTCATGCTGATTACTCTCTATTTAGCTATGTACAGGGCAGTATCTCTTTGCATGTTCTTGTATATGTCGATGACTTGATCATTGCAGGCTCCTCTCATGATGCCATTGTTCGTTTTAAAGCCTATTGAGCAAATGCTTCTATATGAAGGATTTAGGTTTGCTTAAGTACTTCTTAGGCATTGAGGTTGCTCGAAGTCCTGAGGGCATCTTTCTTTCTCAACGAAAGTATGCTCTAGATATTTTGACTGAGGCAGGAATGTTGGGTTGTAAACCCATTGATACTTCGATGGAGCAGAATCATCGTCTTGCCCATGCTTCCGATGAGCCGCTTGCTCATCCGGAACAGTATCGTCGTTTGGTTGGTCGTTTGGTATACTTGTCGGTTACTCGACCGGATTTGAGTTATTCGGTTCATGTTTTTGCTCAGTTTTTTAGTGTACCGCAGGTTTCACATTGGGATGCGGCCATACGTGTCTTGCGCTATCTTAACGATAGTCCGGGACAGGGTATTTTGTTGCGACCTACGAAGGATTTACAATTGACAGCATTTCGTGATAGTGCTTGGGCGGCGTCCCTCTTGAGTCGGCGTTCCCTGTCAGGTTATTTTGTTTTCTTAGGTCGTTCCCCTGTTTCTTGGAAGACTAAGAAACAGCCTACTGTAGCCACATCTTCTTCTGAAGCCGAATATAGGTATATGGATCTCACTTCTCGTGAGCTGAAATGGTTGAAAATGTTGTTGTTTGTTCTTGGTGTTAAGCATTCAAAGCCTATGCAGTTGTTTTGTGATAATCAGTCGGCTTTGCATATTGCTAAGAATCCAGTGCTTCATGAACGAACGAAACATATAGAGGTAGACTGTCATTTTGTTCGTGATGAGCTGATAAACGGTAATATTTCTACCTCATATGTTTTGACAGGTAATCAGTTGGCAGATATACTCACCAAGGCTCTTGGACGACAACAGTTTGGTTTTCTCTTACACAAGTTGGGCATTCGTGATTTACATGCTCCAACTTGAGGGGGAGTATTAGAGTTTGGTTTGTTATATATGTTAATATTGTATATTTGGAAAGTTTATCTTGTTTAGGAGTTTTAGGCAAGTTAGGTATTCTATTGTATGGGGTACATATTTGTGATTAATGGAATACAGAAGGCAAGCCGTTTTCTCCAATATTTTCTCCATCTTAACAACCCGCAACTTCTGCTACGCACACATAATGTCCCTCTCGAAAATAGATTATTTGAAATGACTATTTAGAATTGAGATCATGTGAGAACCAAGGTGAATAATAGGAATTAGAAACTAATCTTAGTCATTGATCGCACTCCATCTAGTGGCTCATGTTGCACTCGTTCTCATTGATGACATTCTCGTAATTTTGCTGTTTTAAAACTTTTTCAAGTTTTTTTAACTTTTAAGGCAATTTCAATTACTTTAAGACTAATATTATTTACTATTCTAAATTTTCATTTACTTTTCAGAAATAAAACTAGAAACTACTTTATAAAGTTAAAATATTACAAAAATGCCATTAACGACATGGGAAACATGTGAACCGTCTGATTAACATGATCTAAGGGGCTAGATTAGTTCTTAGATCTTATTTTAGCCTTGGTTCTCATTATATATATATATATATATATATATTGACACTTGGCATTTAAGTTTTTCGCCAAGTGTCGCACCATGATTTAAGGATAAAATTGTTAGTTTAGAGTTTTATTTTCAATAAAATACGAATATTTCATAAATACAAATTGAATTATAATTTTATTCAAAATAGTATTATATTATAACTCTTAATAGTTATCATTTAAATTTATTGGAGCAAAGCAAGTAGTTCAAAATTTACAACATCTATTTGTAATATATTCTAATCAATTCAAATAATATACTTCACAATCTAATTTAATTTTAATATTGTGTGTAGACCTGTCAATCGGGTCGGGTCATGAGTCATTTCGGATAGAATCATTTTAGATTACGGGTTAAGAAATGTTCAACCTTAGCCCAAGATTGTGGGTTCGGGTCAACCCCACAGGTCACTTGGAACCATTCTGAGCGAATTGAGTATAAAGGTCGAATTATTTAAAAATAATCCAAAGGTGGGATTATTTTCAGCGGATGGCCTAAAGGTGGGATTATTATGGGCAATTTTTCCTTAATTTTACTTTACTATTTAATGAAATAAGATTAGAAGTGAGATAAATTTTACTAAGGTGATTTTATAAAATTGATTTTCAAGAGGGTCACCATTTGTGCGTACTAGAAGTTGAGGGTCATCGATGAGAATTTCCAATTAATTTTTCACAGTCTCATCTCATGATCTTAACTAATTTTCATGCATAAAAAAAATACTTAACTTTGTGTAGCCCCCAAATGGTTATAATTTGTCTTATAACAAGAATACTCCGTAAGGTGAACTAAATAGACCCTAAAATTACTTTTTTAATAAATTAGATAAATTACATAAGCATAGATTAACATACATCAACGATAGTACCATGTACTACTTTAACTTTTAACAGAGAATTTTTTTTCTAATATTACTATTATTATTGTATTATAATTATATATAATGCAAGAGGTAGCTAAGATTACTATTACCTCTAATTACTTTATTAGATTTCAAAATGAATTACAGAGCAAGAATACGTACAACAACAACAACAACAACAATAGGAAAAAAAACCAGAGTGAGCCGCTAAGCTTGAGTAAAACAGTAAACAAGCTCGATTTATTCAAGTAAATTAACAAGCTTAGAATTACGAGTTCATTTGAGAGTAAGCGAAAGAAATTACACTGCTAAATTTTTGACCTATTACAACCCTCAAATCCATTGCATAAGGCGTCAAAATCGGTGGCATTAGGTCTAATGCAACAACTATGTACCGTGGCATCTGTTGGCGTTTAGTAGGTCTAATGCAACGCCAATTGACACCTAATTTCATGGCATTAATGATATGTGACTTTAGATCAATACCTGATCCAACGACAACATTATAGTCGTGGCATTAGCTATGATACCTAATGCAACGGTTTGCATACTTAATGCCACGGTGCAAATACCCTAATGTCACGGTTCCTTATACCTAATACCGCACAATGAATATACCTAATTAATCCAATAATAATAATAATAATAATAATAATAATAATAATAATAATAATAATAATAATAATAATAATAATAATAATAATAATAATAATAATAATAATAATAATAATAATAATAATAATAATAATAATAATAATAATAACAACAATAATAATAACAACAACAACAATAATAATAATAATAATAATAATAATAATAATAATAATAATAATAATAATAATAATAATAATAATAATAATAATAATAATAATAATAATTTATAATAATAATACAATTTTTTTTCTGACGGGAAGAAAAAGGAATTCATTAATGAAAGATAGCAAAACGGCACTTACAAACAATTCCTAGGAAATATAAAATTCCAATACAAGTAAAAATCACCTTAGAACTAGTTAAGTCACAGATTCGATCAAATGTCACCTTAATAAAAAACTTCATCTTTATCAATACAATTTGTGAGTTAGCTCTAATTCGGCATGAGAACCACAAATGAGTAGTTGTTTGGATGAAGATTCTTATAAGGCCTTCTAGATACTTTTGGAGACGATGAAACCCTAAATCTTCAATCTTTAGCACACGAACAAACAAAAAAATAAGTTTAATTGAATAAACCCCATCATAAAGATGAGATCCATTTATTGAAAGCAATTAAAAAGTTTTTTGGGGCTTACCACCGGTAAACCCACCGGTGAAAGCCCTTACAAAAATTTACAATTGAGATCAAAAGAAAAGAGATGGAAAAGAAAAGAAAAAAAAAAGGAAAAGAATGAAGGAAAACCTTACAAAAAAAAAAAAAAAAAAAAAAAAAAAAAAAACAACTTGAACATATCTAGCAATGGAGGCTAGAAAAATTCTCCCAAGGGAAAACCCTAAAGGGAACCAAAAAACTCTCCCAAGGAGAAAACCTAGAGGGAACCTGGAGCAATCAATTTATTTATTTATGCTTAAAAAAGATATACATAGCAATAACAATAATATAATTAAAATCAGAATTTTCAAAAAAAATAAATAAATTAGAATTTAATAATATAAATTAAAAGTTTGTACATTGTTAAGGAAAATTACAAAATTAAATTATCACAAGTTAAACTAAAAAATAAAAAAGTAAAAGTTAAAACTAAACCATTAGATGTAACTAACGTAGTCGTTGACTATGGATGACTATGGTCGAATACAATAAGAGACTAAATCTGAACCGTTGATATTTTCCTTGAAAGATTTTTTTAAAAAAATTGAAAAATCAAAGATATACTTCATTTAAGTCATGATAAGTCAGCGACCAGTCAACAAAGTGTTATTTGTTTTTCTTACTTTTAGAGAGTAATTTTTTTTTTCTTTTCCAAATTATAATATTATAAACAAAAATTCTTATAAATTATAAAATTGATAAAAGTTGTCCAAATTTTTTTTTAAAAAAAGAAAAAAAAAAATTGCAGTTTCATCCCCATATTAAAAGCTTCATAAATTTTAATTTTTTTTAATGGTGCACATCATATTCAACCTTCTTTATTGGCGCACTCCATCTTCAACGATTTTTTTTTTTGTCCAAAACTCTAATAATTTAAAGATAATAATTCTAATAATTTAAAGATAACATATTCTAATACACTAATCTAAAGTTTATTTTCTGAAAAAAAAAAAAACCTTTCAATACGTAGTTTTCAGCAGTATGTTCTAATAATTTCTTTTTTATTTTCAATTTAAAATTGAAACAAATTATTTTTGAGTAATGTATAGTGTCAAAAAAAAGTTTGTGTGTTAAGTTTTCCTTAAATCATTGTATTTTCTTTTAATTCTATCCTTAATTATCTTTGCCAACAATAATTTGTAAAAATATTAAAACATAACATTTAAATTGTTAGAATATATTTAGAATAAATAATGTAATTATTGGTATGTATCTTTTAGTTTCCATAATTATTTTAAGGTATCTTTTAGTTAGTCAACTCTAAAATTTAGCAAATCAGTTAGCTATGTTTTGTTTTTTTTTTTTTTTTTTTTTTTTTTTTTTTTTTTTGGTGCAATCACTTAACTGATAGGTAGCCTAAATTTATGCTTTTAACTTTGTATATATTCACTTATTAAAATGAAATACTCGCAGGTTTGATTTCTTTCATGATAGATATTTTTTCATGGTAACTAAAAGATATCTATTAACTATTACTAAAATAATAGTTGCTGATATCATCATTGTCCATGTGTCGCGCTTTTAAAAAAAATTTCCCGCCTAAATGCAATAATGATGTCATTTTTTTAGGAAAGCTATTGTAGACATCCATTTGTGTCTCCCCAAAACCAGCCCCGGTGATGAATATCTTTCACGTCGAATCATAAATCGAATGAAGTGAAAGTGTGAAAAGTCTAGTGATGAGGATGTTTTTATTAAACAGTGGGCTTCTGGTGCGGCTGGCCGCACCATGCGGCAGGTTGTCAAATCAGCAAATGACAAAGTAACCCCCAGATAAAGTAACCCCAAGATAAAAGTAACCCCTGACTGATCTAGTAACCCCTGACCAAGTAACCCCTGACTACCCTAGTAACCCCTGACCTAGTAACCCCTAGTAACCCCAAGTAACCCCTAACTGACCTGGTAACCCCCGACCTAGTAATCCCAAGTAACCCCTAACCGACCTGGTAACCCCCGACCTAGTAACCCCTAACCAACCTAGTAACCCCCCACCTAGTAACCTCTAGTAACCCCAAGTAACCCCTAACCGACCTAGTAACCCCCGACCTAGTAACCTCTAGTAACCCCAAGTAACCCCCGACCTAGTAACCCCTAACCGACCTAGTAACCCCTGACCTATTAAGCCCAAGTAACCCCTGGCCGCCGACCTAGTAACCCGAAGTAACCCCTAACCGACCTAATAAACCCCGACCTAGTAACCCCAAGTAACCCCTGACCGCCGACCTAGTAACCCCTAACTGGACCACCTAGTAACCCCTTAACCACCACCAACAAACCACTACCAACCTAAACGCCTTGCCACTAGCCCCTAACCCACAAACAAACCCCGATCCAACCAAACCATTAAAAAAATAATCAAATCAAACAAATACCTTAAAATGTTAACAATGGTTTCGAATATCACTTGAAATATAGCTAAAAAGGCCAAATTCGACCATGAAAATTCTAGATCTAGAGTTTTCATGGCTGAATTTGGCCTTAAAAACTTTGAACTTGTTTTCCGACGACGAAGTCACCAAACCACCACTACCCTCCCAGTTAAACCACTACTTCCGACGAATGAACCACCGACGAATGAACCATGAAGACGACTTTCGATGACGATTGCGAAATTTGTGTTACGTTCTCTGAAGCTTATGGCTTGAAGAAGAAGAAAAGAGGAGAGAGAAAGAGAATAGAGAGGAGAGAGAAAGAATTTTTAAAAAATTAAAAAAAAATTGTGGCTGGCCACATGGTGTGGCCAGCCACATATAAAACTTTGTGTTTATTAAAATATCTCTTCTTTCTATTTTTGAAAATATTTCTTTTCTTACCCTATTTATGAAAAATGTGCATTCTAGTTTAGTTTGGTCCATTATATGGGTCCAATAATAGTGTAGTTGGGTGGGGCTTGAAAAGACCTTTCCAACGATATATTATAAGCCTAATTCCGATGAATAATGAGGAAGTTATGGCCTAAATACTAAACTGGGTCCGGTTTGGTTCTTACATACGGCCCAATAATCTAGAGGAGGGCCTATTATTAATTATCATTCCTAAAGATATTAGGATTTAGGATTTATTATAGTCCTTTAGAATATTTTAGAAGGTTCTCTTAAATCCTAATAGAGTTAAGATTGATAATTATGTTTCAAAGAGTTTGAAATTGAATAAAAATACTCCTTTTAAGAATCCTTGTTTTGTACGAGATGAAATATATTCAGATAATATTTTCGTGTCTCGTAATCTTTATCCAAATTTTATATGGTTGGATAGATATTGAAATTATCTTTCCAATGATATATTATAATATTAAATCCAAGCTATAACGAAAAAGATATGAATGGAATATGAAACTTTATCCAAAACTGACATCCTTCCACTATTTCGTCCATATCTTTTTATCTAAAAAATATTTTAATCTTATTCTTATTGGTTTGGAAAGTAGACTTCAAGATCTTTTCAACGACATATTATATGCCTTATTTGGACTTCTGGATCAAAAGATATGATAAAAGCAAAATACGCAAAAACTGTCCTGCAGCGCCGGACGATAGGCCTGTCGCGCGGCGACAAGGGCAGTTGCGGCGACAGCGTCGTTTTTTATTCCTTTGCAAACTCTGATTCTTTTTTTATCAAATCCGGACTATTTTCATTATAAATAGCGTCCTTAGACCTCCGTTTTTAATTATCAATTCTCGTCAATTCTCCATCTAAGTCTAACCAACTCTCATCAAGAAATTCTTGATACTCCCTTTCTCTCTGTCTAAACCAACTTTGTACAAAAAAATTTCCGCATTCACAAGATCTAGACACACCTAGCATAATTCGATGTTGCCTTCTCCCTAGACGTGAAAGGTTTGATATTTCTGAGGGTTTGATCCCTAATCTCTATTTCAATTATTTAATTTAATTTGTTTGATTTTATATTTTCCTTGAAATTACTAACGTGCGTATTTTGTTATTAGAAAGAGATACGAGGCATCCAAGTAAGTTATTTAATTATTTTATTGATATTATGATATAGAAATCATATGTAGGTTGTTATTTTGATTCCTAGTATCATGTTAGGATGCTTTTCCTAGTATCATGTTAGGATGTTTTTCTTAGTATGATGTTTAGGGTAAGAATAAGTTCCTTAAATTAATTATGATTTCTATGATGCTTCCTATTTTCTTTCCTAATATCATGTTAGTATCATGTTAGGGTTAAAGCTTTGATTTTTATTGTTTAGTGACATTCTAGGGTTTGTTATTAATTTTGTTAGTATCATGCCTAAGATTTTGCTATTATGATGATGATTATTATGTTGCTTGATTTATTGTTATTGCTTGATCATACCTTTTATGCATGTTTAAAGGGAATTTGTACTTGTAATCACGCTTAATAAGATAATTAATAATCTTGTTTAGGGTTAATATGATTATAATTCAAGTGATCGTCAATAATAGTTTTATTTGTGCATTAATATTCAACCAACATAGATAAACAGGTTTAGGGTAAACCTATTGATTGCATGTTAGTCAGAAAGTGCACATGATTACGAGAAGAATAAAGTAGAGGTCTATTATTAGGGAAGGTTCTTTCTCTTTTAGATTAAATTTGTACCTTCATCCCCGAACTTCTAGTCTTGGTTCCAGACCTATTGGAGTTAACGATCTCTTGGATCGTTAAGGCCGGGGTGTAACCTTCACCCTGTGAACAATTTACAAGTTCCTAAACCTTGTTGGCAACTCTTTTGCTCTAGCTTCCTTCCCTTTGGACGCCACCATGCTTAAGTGTATGATCACAGTGGGGTTCAAGTTTGGGATATATAATGCTTGAAATATTCCCTACAGCTATCATATTAAACATTTTTTAAATTTAAATATTGGAAGATTCTATATTACAACTAAAATCTATCAATTTATCATAGAAAATTGAACAAATTTAAAATATCACACTAATAAATGACCTCATACATTAAATTGTGAATTAGAAAACGTTGAACAGATATATCATAATTTTGATTAAAATAAAAAATTACAAAATATACGTAATTCTTATTTATATTCATGTATAATAGCGATTTATTTTTAAAATGTACAAATTAAAAATAGGTTTTATTTAAAATGTGCATCGCACGGGTTCTAACCTAGTATATAAATAAAAAAAAAATATATATTCTAACATAAATTTCAAATATTAGTTTTTTGAAAATTTTTGTAAATAACATTTAAATTTAAAAACACATTTTTATTTTGCGGAAAAATTATTAAAACTATGTACTTATACACATTTTGATTTTCGAATATTTATATACTACCTCTGTTAACTATTATTTGCAACAAAGGAATATTTTATATCTCACAAATAATACCCCTTTGTTGCAAATAATAGTTAACGAAGGTAGTACATATTTATTACAAGTTTTTTTTTACTAATTTCGCGTATATGTAAATACCCGTTTAAATACATGTGTTGGGAATTATTTCGAAATAAATTAGACAAATTGGTAAAATTAATTTCAGTTTTAAAAAAATAATTTTATTTCAATATACATAATTTCAGTTTATCAATAAAATAGAATGAAGAGAACAAGACTTAGGGCCTGTTCACTTTAGATCAGCTTAATTTTAGTTCAGTTCAGTTCAGCTCCAATTTGGTTATAATCTGTTCAATTCATCTCCAATCAGTTTAGTTCAATTCAGTTCAGTTCAGCTCCTAATTTCTTTTTCTCATAAAATATTTATCCCAGCTCTATTTAGTTTGGTTTAGTTCAGCTCAACTCTAATTAGTTTCGTTTAGTTCAGTTCAGTTCAACTCCTAATTTCCTTTTCTCATAAAATATTAATTTTAACTCTATTCAGTTTAGTTCAGCTCCAATCAGTTCAGTTCAACTCAGTTCAGTAATGTATGTGATTTTGTGAAGTGGCCGAAAGAAAGTGGAGGACTTTACTTATCACAAACACTAAAGATGATTTTGATTTACAGCAATGACTGACTTTGTCATCACCAAGATAAACAACGAAGGGATGATAGCAATTGTATGAATGCCCATGTCTTCCCACAACCAAGCAACACGGACTGCAACCAAACCGCTTCTCTCAATACTACACTCCTTTGCAATCTCCAATTGCAAGTGAACTCTTCCAACTGCATACGTAACTTGACCCCTTGGAAAACGAAACAAGGAAAACCACCCATACTCCCGAAGAAAGAAACCCCAAAACCTGATTGAGAACTCTCCTTCACCCGATCAAAAAACTTTAACAAACAGGGGAACATAGTCACACCCCGAAAAGGCAACCACACAAACCACCAACCCAAATAGCAAGGGATTGTTTAACCTTACAACCCCTAAAACTAACCAACAAGGCTCCAAGAACAACGATAAAACTTCATTAACCTCCATAACCAAAACAACCCTATGGAACTCTAACTCATGACCAATCAGAGAAAGAGAATTATTAAAAAAAACAACAACCAAAACAGCAAATTACACAAGGACAACAAAATTGAACTAAGGTAAACCAAAAACAAGAAACTAATCACAACCAACTAAAGGGAAGAAAACAAGCACACGAACACCAGGAAATTCCTGGATCAAAGGAAAGCAATGAGAACCAAATTAAACCTCACTAGCAGTAACCAACCTTACAGCAAGAACAATCGTTAAGGACAACGCAAGAAACATGGTACCTCACTGAACCGAACCTTGGAAAAAGCGAGGAAACCCTAACCTTAACTTTACCTTTACCGTCGGGATTAACAGAATTCCTTTCGAGCGACATTAAGAATAGCCTTTGGTCCTTGTTTTGTTGAAGAGACACCACAATTGATGAGCCACCGAAGAGGTTGAAGAACAAACAACTATACAAATCCCCTATTTTATTCACAAAGAGACCATAATAAAAGAAAAATCCACTACAAGAAATTAACAGTTTTGTGACAGCCAAAACCCGTTGCTGAAATACCTGAAATCGTCGCAAAAAATAGTTACGATACAGTCAACCATCGTAATAAGTTTGTCGTAATGAAAATTGTTGTAAAATTTCATTTTTATGACAGTTTGGCTGTCGTAAAAAATAATTTCGACGGTTTTACTAATTTCAACGACAATTTTGTATTTTATCGCAATAATAAACTTACGACATATTATAGCCGTCGCAATTTACAACACTTAAAGAAACTGTCGCAAAAAACAATTTTTAGCAACGGCCAGTCATTGCAAAAAATAAAAATAAAAAAGAAACCCACTCTTGCCCCTTCACCCACAGTAACCCTTAACCGCCAGCACAAACTACCTACCCCATCATCCCAAACCACCTATCGCCACCAATAATCACCAAAAACCTCTAAATGAAACCCAAAAACACAAATACCCAAACACATATTGTAGATCTGAAATTAACCAAAAAAAACAAATATTATGACAACTGAAACAAATATAAATCGGAATGAAATGAAAATAACAAAATCGAAATTAAAACAAATAAAAAATATCAAAAATAAATGAAAATATCAAAAATAAACATAAAGAAACAAAAATTAAAAGAAAATAAAAGAAATTAATGAAACGAAAACATAAATAAACCAGAATTAAACATAAATCGAAATCAAACAAAATTAACAAAAACTGAAATCGAAACCAAGAAATAACGAAAACAAAAATAACAAAATAAAAATGCAATTAAAAACCTAAATATAAAAAATAAACCGACATAATTAAAAAAATACACCAAAGAAACGAAAATAAACATAGAGCACAACAAAAATAACAAAAATTACACAAAAACAACATACCTTTCTCAAATTTCTTCTTCTATGGGCTTACTTGATTGGTCAAATTCGACCTTGAAAACTCCAGATCTGGATTTTTCATAGTCGAATTCGACTTATAAACCCCTAACTCCGAAACCATGGTCAATTATACGGTGGAATTCATAATCTATGTTGAATTTCATGGTGGAACTTCATGTTAACTCATCAAAAAAGGAAAAAAAAAAAAGCTAACATGGCAACAGAGAAAGAAAGAAAAAGGAGATAGGAGAGGGGAGGAGAGGAGATGAAAGCGAATTGAGAAGAGGAGGAGAATGGAGAGAGAAACAGAGTCGAAGATAGAGAAGAGAGGAAGAGGAAGCGGAGAGAGAGAGAGAGAAAGGCGACGACATATAAATTTTTAGGGTTAGGTGGAGAAAAGGGAAGGGTTTTATAATCGTTTTTTTTCTTTTTTTAAAGCAGTTTTTTACGACAGTTTTGGCTGTCGCTAATAGCGACGGTTTTGAAAACTGTCGTAATGCAACATTATTTTAAACTGTCGTAGAAATTTTATTTTTTTTCATTTATTTTAAACACCTTAGCAACATTATAAATGGGCCAGAGCTGTCGTAATTTTGCGACAGTAAAAACCTGTCGTAAATCTATGACAACTAGTAAAATTGTCGCAAACTTCAAATTTTGCGACAGTTTTATGGGCTGGCGTAATCAAACTGTCACAGTTTACCCGGATTCTAATAGGGACGAAACAGAAAGTAACCCTCGGTCATAGGTTAAAATTAAAAAAGCACCTAACGAGTCGCCTAATATATATGAGGGGACTTGATAGGTTAAAAAGTCACCCCATATAAGCGTGTGACTCTATAACCCGACTTATTTGGTGGTTTATGGAAGACCGACTAAATGTGGGATTATTAGTGTAGACACCTAAAAATGTCTCCCCGAAACCAAACCCGATGATGAACAACTTTTCACCGCCATTATTGGTCGGGTTCAGTATTTAATCCCGAGAGTGCTTAATAATCATATTTAATTAAATTAAGTTTATAAAATAGCCCATGGATCAGTCTTAATGTTTGGTCAAAGCATAGTTTAATTTTTATTTTTATTTTGATCCAAACCTTTTTATTCTTTTTTGTATTATTATTTTAGCCCAATTAATAAATAATAAACCAGAAATAGCCCAACATATGAATCGACACTTAAAAAGGCTGAAGGTAATTAGGGCAAAAATGAATTTGGACGAAAAAAAGGACACATAGTCTTCCGCTTCACGGCAAACGGTGCCGTGTCACGGGTCATACTGCCGCGCCACGGTGCTAGTGTCGTGACACGGGACTGTCCTGTGTCTTTTGCGCGTACACTCTTCACGCATTTTAACTCCCGTAGGTCAGATATTCCCCGTGTCACTCTAAAATATCCTGCGTCACACAAGACTTTCCCGTGTCGCGGCAATTTCTGCCGTGTCACGATAGTGTTTTTACGGTTTTTATCCTTTTTAGGGTTTCGTGTGTTCCCTCTACTCATTTTTCCTATAAATACCCCCTCATTTCTGATGAACAGAGCACCAATTAATTCTCTTTTTCTCTCTTCTATGCTCTAGCCTAAACACTAGCCTACCTTATTCTTTCAAAATTCCTTCTTTAAGCACTCCAAGGAGTCCGTACTTTACTCGAGGTTTCGGTCCTTAAACCAAGGCATGAAAGGTAGAACTGTTTGAGGGTTTGGCCCCAAATCAATTCTATTTAATTTAATGTAAATTAATTTTTGTTTTAATAAATTTCTTTGAAGTTACTAACTCGTTCATTGTTTTAATATTGCAAGCAAACAAAATCAAAGTATTGTTCCTTTTATTTCTATTATTTTTCTAACAATTTTATATTGTTGGATTTATTGTTAAATTGCTTCCAATATTATTATTTTAGTCGACGATTCGGTTCCCTCTAGAGCAAGTCTCTTGGGAGGGTTTTCTAGGCTTCCTAGGGTTTCCTTCTTGTGAAGGTTTTTACTCAATTTTTCGAGTATTTGCAGTGGTAATCAATGGAGAACTCAACTAAAATAGCAACAGAGAGTAATACAAGTGCATTGGACTCAATGGAACAAGGAAATATCCATCGAAAACCAACAACGAGTGAAGAGAAGGAAAATAGGAAAGATAATCAAGGAAAAGAGGAAGTTGTTGAATGGGATGACAGAGAAAAGGAGGATGATGATTCAAGAGTCGAATTGAGCCTGGTTGGTAAGATGTGGACTAATCGCATTATCAATATTAATGCTTTTATAAATACTATCAAAAATGTATGGAACCCTAAACATGGAGTTGATATCAGTAACGTGGGAAAAAACTTATACATGTTTCAATTTTACCATTGGAGGGATAAGGGTAAAGTCCTTGAGGAACAACCATGGCATTTTGATCGTCATGCCCTGATTCTTAGAGAAATTGGAGATAATGAAAAATCGTTAGACATTGAACTCTTCTCGCTTCCAATGTGGGTGAGGTTGAATAATTTGCCTTTCAAGGGAATATTGAATATGAACAATGTTGAAAAACTTGGGAATAAAATTGGTATGTTCATTAAAATGGATAGCACAGGGTCAATGTACATCGACAAATCGATTCATTTAAGAGTTCTTATTGATGCCCGGAAACCTCTACGAAGGAATGTCAAACTAAAGACGAGGGGCGAAATGGAAGAGACTTTCCAGGTAAAATACGAGAAACATCCCTTATTTTGCTTCTTTTGTGGTTTTCTTAGGCATGGAGTAAAAGATTGTGATGACTGTTGTGATGTGGATGCTGCTGTTTTTGGGTATGGGATGTGGCTAAAAGCCTCTCCGTGGAAAGTGAGAGTGGAAGCAGGTGGAAATTCTGGTAAAAGAGAAGCATCGTGTGCAAAAAATTTGTTCGTAACAAAGCCAAAATCTCTGATGGAAAAGCAATCTTATTTGACTGTACAAGTCATGACATAGAAGTTGAGTGAGATAGAAGTGTCTGCCATAAAAATTCTAACCAGTCGCTTCTTAGTGACAATCAGGTTAGAAGGATTAATGAGAGTGAAGGGGTGAATGCTGGTCATGAGAGGAGTGATGAGGGGAATGGTTTAGATGATGATATGATGAACCTTGATGGTAGTGAGGAGAGTGGGGAAAATAAGAAAAAAAGAGGGTGGAAGAGAGTTAGGAAAGAGGGAAGTAAGGGAAACACTGATAGTAATTGTACTAGTAGGGTGAACAGGTCTGTCAGGGAGGAGGGGTTAATTGAAACAAAATTAAATGAACAGGAAGCAGGAGTAGTAGTGAAAAGGAGGGAAACTAATATGATGAAAGGAAACGTAGCGGGCCACACCATGGGCTCTTGGTCATTTATGAATTACATTTTATCTTGGAACTGCAGATGGTTGGGGAGTGCCTATGCGGTGAATGCGTTTAAGCGCATTGTGATTATTGAACGTCCCCAATTGGTGTTTTTATCGGAAACTAGACTAAAATCTTTTGAGATGGAGCGTGTGAAGGTAAAGCTGGGGTTTGAGAATATGTTTGCAGTTAGTTGTGAAGGAAACGGTAGGAAAAGAAGGGGTGGTCTTGCTATCCTTTGGAGTTCTGTTTTAGACATCTCCATCTAATCTTACTCTGCAAACCATATTGATACTAACATTATAAGTGATGAGATTGATGAGTGGAGATTTACTGGTATATATGGGCACCCCGAGGAGGAAAACAAATTCAAGACTGGTGCTTTGATTGAAAGACTTGCGGGTTTGGATGATAAACCGTGGGTATGTGGTGGTGACTTCAATTTGATGCTTATGGCAAGTGAAAATCAAGGTGGTAAAGTGTTTGATGTAGCGGAGGCTGAGATTCTTAGACAAGCTGCTACTGTTTGCAATTTCTAGGACCTTGGGTATGTATGATACGACTTCACTTGGAACAATAATAGAGGGGGCAATGCAAATCTTCAAGAACATTTGGATCTTTTTTTTGCGACTGAGGAATGGAAAAATTTGTTCCCGAGGTCTTTTGTCACTCACCTCACAAAAAGGAGATCCGATCATCTTCCTATTTTGCTTTGTTTGAAGAAAGAGATAGAAGTTAAAGAGAAGAAAAAAAAAGAAAAAAATTGTACTGGTTCGAAGAAATGCGGACTCGTGACCCCTACTATGCAGACTTGATAAAAAATGCGTGGGCTTGTGGTGGGGAAGTTATCTCAAAACTCAAGGCTACTGATTCACAGTTACAAGACAGGAGTAAAAATCAAATGTTGTCCTTGCAGAGATTAAAGCGCTTGACAATCGTATAGATGAGCTCGAAAAGCGGGAGGAAGTGTTTTGGCGACAAAGAAGTAGACAAGAGTGCCTTACTAGTGGTGATAAAAACACCGCTTTTTCCATCAAAAACCAAGGCAACGGATTGCCAGAAACAATATTTCCTCAATCCATGATGAAGCTGGAAATTGCTACAAAAAAGAGGAGCAAATTTCTGAAATTTTTGCTAGTTATTATGAGCAGCTCTTCTCTTCTGGAATCAAGTCGAGACTGATCTGGTGATTGACAAGATTTCTATGAGTGTCCTGGCTGATTTGTTCAGCATGCTTGCGAGTCCGTATAAGCAATTTGAAGTAAAGGATGCTCTTGATCAAATGCATCCCACTAAGGCACCGGGGTCGGATGGAATGTCAGCAATTTTCTACCAGAAATATTGGAGCATTGTTGGGGAGGATGTGTGCAAGCTGGTTTTGGGCGTTTTGAATAATGGTGATGACATTGGTTCCTTTAATCAGACTCATATGGATCTAATCCCGAAGAAAAAAAAATTGTGAGTCTCCTGTTAATTTTAGACCAATTAGTCTATGTAATGTGTTATATATATTGGTCTCGAAAATTCTTGCAAACCGATTAAAGAGGGTCCTCCCTCATATTATTCATGAGACACAAAGCGGGTTTGTGCCGGGTAGACTTATTACGGACAATATTCTGGTGGCTTATGAATGTTTCCACTATTTGAGGAAAAAAAATGATAGGGTAGAAGGGTTATATGGGGGATCAAATTAGACATGAGTAAGGCTTACGATAGGGTGGAATGGTGTTTCTTGGAGAAAATGATGACAAAGATGGGTTTCCCGAGCCATTTTGTCAATGTAATTATGAAATGTATGTCAACTACTTCCTTCTCAGTGTTAGTTAATGGACGACCCTCTGGATGTTTCTCTCCTAGTTGTGGTCTCCGACAAGGTGACCCCCTTTCTCCCTTTCTCTTTATCATTTGTGCGGAGGGTTTGTCGGTTCTTTAGAGGGATGCAAAGATGAGGAAAAGTATTCATGGTATTAAATCGGGAGAAAGGTGGAACCCATTAGCCATATTTTCTTTGCCGATGATAGTTTGCTCTTTGTTAGAGCTTGTGAGGAAGAAGTTGATGGGATCCCCTATTTATGAGGCTGCTTCGAGACAGAAATTGAATATGGACAAATCGGAGGTGTCATTTAGCCGAATGTGGAGCTTTCAAAGAGAGATTTGCTTTAGATGAAGTTAACTTGTAAGGCAGTTGACGACCATGAAAAATATCTTAGCCTCCCTACTTATGTAGGAGCGTCAAAAAAGAGAATTTTCCAATCTATTCAAGATTGTGTCTGGAAAAAGCTCAAAGGGTGGAAGGAAAGGTTTCTTTCTCAAGCCGGGAGATAAGTTCTCACCAAAGCCATTGCACAAGCAATTCCCTCTTATGCAATGCAATGTTTTGATCTACCAAAGAATATCCTTGAGGTGGTTGAGAAGCTTTGTAGACAGTTTTTCTGGGGTCAAAAAGGGGAAGAAACAAAACTGATTTGGGTGGCATGGGAAAAAAATGTACTATTCGAAGAAAGAATAGGGCATGGGTTTCGAAACATGAACTTGTTCAATGCTGCACTTTTAGCTAAATAGGGATGGCATATCCTCACTTATACGGATTCCCTCATGACCAAGGTGTTAAAAGGAAAGTATTTTCCTAACGCAAACTTCCTGGATGCTAAAGTAAGCCCTGCAGCGAGATATACTTGGAAGTTCATTTGTAGCGCTAGGGAGGTCCTAAGGAAAGGAGTGCGGAGGATGATTGGAGGTGGTGAATCTGTAGACATTTACAGGGGTCTGTGGGTGCCAACGCTCCTTGAGTTTCGTGTTAGAAGTGTGAATAGAGAGGATAGGCAGGGACCTAATATGGTGAAGGAGTTGTTGACTGATGGATGCTGGGATTTGGAGGTTTTGCAAAATTTGTCCTCAAGGGATGAGGTAGAGGCTATCAAAAAGATCCCAGTTTTGATGTTCAATTCTGGTGATTTTTGGTCATGGAATTATGGAAAAAAATGGTGGCTTTTTCAGTCAAAAGTGCTTATAATATGCTGTTGGAAGAACGAAAGAAAAATCTTTCTTCTTCGTCCTCTGCCATCAGTGAGTTCAAGTGGATTTTTTTGTGGAAATGTGACATCCCACCAAAGGTAAAAAATTTGCGTGGAAGGCATTAAAAGGAAGTTTACCTGTTCGTGTTGCTCTGGCAAATAGAGGCATGAGCATTGATTGTGTTTGTCCTGTCTATGGTGAAGGGAGGAGTCTATATTACATTTGCTTGTGCATTGTCCAGGTGCGTGTATGTGTGGAAGCAGTTTTCTCTCATATTACAGGTGGGAGACTTTGAGGTTGATAAGTTTCACCTATGGTACTCAAATGTTGCAAAAAGATACTCTGAGAAACGCTGGTGGAGTATCTTCTGGTGTATTTTGTGGGGGCTTTGGAGGTGTAGAAACGCTTGGGTGTTTGAAAAGAAGAAGCGGGAAAGAGGAGAGATAAGTCATAAAGCAATGCAGATGGTGAGTGAGTGTGAAAATGTTCAAGTTGGGGAGGGAAGTGAAAATAGTGACTCATATTACTGCTCGAAATGGAGAAAGCCTGAAGTAGGCTTTTAAAAAGTCAATTTTGATGCCTCCATCTTTGAGAATGGCATGGTTGGTTTAGGGGGGTGGTCAGGGATAAAGATGGGGAAGTTGTTCTTGTTGGGGTTTGGTGAGTCCGACTCACCGCGGAAACAAACCCAAAAACAAGACCGCACTCGCAATAAATAAAACCATAAACATAATTATATTAATCACAAGATTAAGATAAGCTAATTACCTTTGACGCGTGCTTCTCTCCAAAATGATCTCTTACTTGAAAGCTTCAAGTCCCGCTCACACGGAGACCTCCAACGAAGTCCACCCGCACCAACAAAACCGACTAGGTCCAATGTCTTGGGGTTAGCAAGACCCGACCAATAAAACCCGAGTAATTATATTGAGTTCAAAGGTTTTCACTAATTGTGATGCCTTTTTCAACTCTTACTCAAGCATCATTCCCAATGCCCATACTTGGGTATTTATAGGAAATGATGGGAGTATCATTTACTCTCCCATCAATGTGGGATAGTATGATTTTTCCATTTTATTTTAAAGCTAAAATAAAATTAATAATCAAGCTAGTAATAAATCAACAAGTGGCAAGCTCATGTGAGTGGTTAGGTGAGGACCACTTGGAGAAGGGGGGGACCAAACTTGCTCCCCACTCCCTCTCCCATAACCGGCCACCTCACTCCACACACACTCAAGGACCACAAGCCACATGGCACCCACTCTTGGGCACCAAGGCAGCCAAGGTGGGTTGCCATGTGCTGCTGTCCGTGGCAGCCATGCCTAGCAAGCCCAGCAGGCCCAGCACTCGCATGCGGGCTGCCAGGCGCTGCTGGCCAGTTAGCCCAGCATGCTTGTGCGGGCTGCTGCTGGCCTTGTGCCTTGGCCAGCGCTGCTAGGCAGCAAGCAATGGCCTAGCCATGCTGCTGCTAGCTGTGGCGAGCTGGCGCGCCTAGCGTGCTAGCTGCTGCAGCTTGTTGCGGCATGGCTTGCTAGCCATTGCGCGCACAAGGCTGTGCCTAGCCTTTCGATGCTAGCATGGGTGCGCTAGCACGCACCAGCCAGCCTAGGCTTGGCTTGGTGCGCATGCTAGCCACCATGCTAGGCCATACGTCCTTAGCACTCGGTTTGCTTGGGCATTCCGATGCTAGGGGTATTTTGGTCTTTTGTTGATTTATTATTATTTCTCGTCTCGTCTTTCACTATTTTTCGACTCGACTTCCGACGCTCGGTTTCGACGTTCTAAGCTCGAATTTCCGACGTCTAAATAAATATTACTCGGTCGACTCATTAATTCCTTCCGAATTAATTCGTCGGTTCGGTTTGTTGAATGCTTGGGTGTGACCCGAAGGGTTCAGTCAAGATTAAGCTGTAATATTAATTATTCATTAATATTACTGATCGGAAGCGGCCTCCACCCAGGCATTCCGATCACTTGACCTCACTGAATATATTAGCTTTCTAATAATTCTGAATCCACTAACGGAATGGTGCACTTGTTCGAAGGACACCATTCCTTTCAATCTCCCACTTGTCCTTCCGGACAAGTGCGCATTTTGTGTACAGTCTTTTTCCTATGTCGATTAATGTCTCTTCATGAACTATAAGGTAAGATTTATTTTGTCATCCTTATTACTTCCAATAGTGTTTCCCGATTTCGAGTCCGACTGTCAATAAACAGATGATTTCTAAAATCCATCCGAGCACGACCATGCATTTTACAGTCTCGCTCTACGAGAGGCCTTGTATACAACAAAGACATCTTCCCTATTTTAGTAGGGGGACATTCCCAGTCTTGTAATGTAGCTCCTCTTACTGAGAGGACCTAGTCGCCCGAGTGTTGCCGTTATAATCCCCTATTACGGCAGACGTTTGACAACATCAAAGCGAACTAGTACTCAAACAAGAGAAATCACAATACTCATGGTCGAGGAAATAGGTTCCGATAGCCATAATGAGAAGTATACTTATGACAAATTTTTAATTTCTTAAAGTATTCTCATAGGTCGATCCAGTATGGTTCTTAACCAATACCTGTGCAAATGATTTATGACAATCATGTCCTTGTAGCACATGAAACGGTGCTATAAATCAAACTCTACACTAATCTCAATCGGTCATTAATCGTCCATCGTTTAAATGACCTTGATTAGGGATAATTTTCGATTATAATATTCAATGTTCACTTAATAGGTGTTTCCTTACCAAGACTGGTCTTGATACCCTATTTTGAATATTCTCATAATCGAATGGACTCATTATTTAATCCTAAATCACAATTAAATAGCATAACGGAGTAATAAAATATTGCATGAAATTTTATATTACTCCAAAACTTGAATGGTTTTCCTTAGCGTCTTACATTAATTTTTCTCAAAATTAACTAAAACACTAAACAAGGAAATCAAAGCCAGTCTCCTACATGCTTGATTCCCATTGCCTCAACGTGCTTGTTGTGATTCACTTGAGGCAAAGGTTTAGTAAGTGGATCGGCTACATTGTCATCCGTTCCAACTTTGCAAATTCTGATTTCACCCTCTGATTTCCATTCTCGAATCATGTGAAATCGCCACTTGACATGTTTGACCTTCTGATGTTCCCTAGGCTCTCTGGCCTGAGCAATAGCTCCATTGTTGTCACAATAGAGGGCTATTGGACCCTTTATAGAGGGTACAACATCAAGTTCACCAACGAACTTACGAATCCAAACAGCCTCCTTAGCTGCTTCAGCAGCAGCTAAGTATTCGGCTTCAGTTGTAGAATCTGCAGTTGTACTCTGCTTTGCGCTCTTCCAACTAAACGCCCCTCCATTTAGACAGAACACATATCCAGATTGCGATTTGAAATCGTCTCTGTCTGTCTGGAAGCTTGCGTCGTTATAACCTTCCATACTAAATCCTCTGCACCACCATACACCAGGAATTTATCCTTGTTCCTTTTCGGGTACTTTAGGATATTTTTGGCCGCAGTCCAATGCGCCTCTCCTAGGTCTGATTAGTAATGGCTCGTAGCACTCAAGGCATACGATACATCTGGCCTAGTACATATCATGGCATACATGATCGATCCAATAAGCGAAGCATATGGAATCTGATTCATTCTTACCTGCTCATCAAGTGTCTGTGGACACTGCTTCTTGCTTAGGGTTATGCCATGTGACATTGGCAGGTGACCTCTCTTGGCCTCCTCCATGCCAAATCGAGCAAGTACTTTATCAATATAAGTACTCTGACTCAATCCAATCATCCTTTTCGATCTATCCCTATAGATCTTGATGCCTAGTATGTACTAAGCCTCTCCCAAGTCTTTCATTGAGAAGCATTTTCCAAGCCAGGCCTTTACAGACTCTAACAATGGAATGTTGTTTCCAATGAGCAATATGTCATCGACATATAAGACTAGGAAGGCGATGTCACTCCCACTGACCTTCTTGTAAACACAAGATTCATCTGGATTCTTGATAAAACCAAACTTACTGATGGCTTCATCGAATCGCAGATTCCAACTTCTGCTTGCTTGCTTTAGTCCATAAATGGACTTCTTAAGCTTACAAACTTTCCTAGCATTGTTTTGGTCAACAAAACCTTCAGGCTGTGTCATATACACAGTTTCTTCCAAATAACCATTAAGGAAGGCGGTTTTGACGTCCATCTGCCATATTTCATAATTGTAATATGCAGCAATCGCTAAGAGGATCCGAACGGATTTAAGCATTGCGACTGGTGAAAAGGTTTCATCGTAATCAATACCATGAACTTGTCTGTAACCTTTTGCCACCAATCTAGCTTTGTAAATGAATACATTTCCATCTTTGTCGGTTTTCAACTTGAAAATCCACTTACATCCAATAGGTGTATAACCTTCAGGTAAGTCAACCAAGTCCCAGACTTGATTTTCAAACATGGAATCCATTTCAGATCTCATGGCCTCTTGCCATTTAGCAGAGTCGGTGCTTGCCATCGCTTGCTTGTAGGTTGCCGGTTCATCTCCATCCATAATCAAGATGTCCTGATTCTCGGTTAATACTAAACCAAGATATCTATCAGGTTGAGATCTCGGCCTCTGAGACCTACGTAGGGTAATGGATTGAGCATTTGCATTGTCGGTTCGACTTTGCACATTTTGATCATTTTGACCTGCGTCAACAGATGCTGTTTGAGCACTTTGACTGTCATTATGATTTTGTTGCTCATCCTCACGAACTTCATCGAGTTCGATTTTCCTCCCACTTGTCATTTTGGAAAGGTGCTCCTTCTCCAAAAAGACACCATCGCGAGCAACAAACACTTTGTTCTCCGATTTGTTGTAGAAGTAATACCCTTTGGTTTCTTTTGGGTAGCCCACAAAGTAAACCTTGTCAGATTTGGGATGAAGTTTGTCAGAAATCAATTTCTTGACATATGCTTCGCATCCCCATATCTTTAGAAAAGATAACCTAGGAGGTTTCTTCGTCCATAATTCATATGGAGTCTTTTCTACAGCTTTTGATGGAGCACGGTTCAGTGTTAGTGCCGCAGTTAGAAGTGCGTGTCCCCAGAAAGAGATAGGAAGATCACTAAGACCCATTGTTGATCGTACCATGTCTAACAAGGTCCGATTTCTCCTTTCGGATACTCCGTTCCATTGAGGAGTTCCTGGAGGTGTCAATTCTGAAAGTATACCCTTTTCTTTCAGATGGTCATCGAATTCTTGGCTCAAGTATTCATCACCTCGATCTGATCGAAGGGCTTTGATTTTCTTGCCAAGCTGATTTTCAACTTCACTCTGAAATTCTTTGAACTTTTCAAATGATTCAGATTTATGCGACATGAGGTAGACATAGCCATATCTACTATAGTCGTCTGTGAAAGTGATGAAATATCGATGTCCATTTATTGCGGTTGAACTCATTGGTCCACATACATCGGTATGTATAAGACCCAATAATTCACTTGCCCTTTCTCCTAACTTGGAGAATGGTTGTTTAATCATTTTGCCTAATAGACATCCCTCGCAATTCTCAAACGATTCTAAATCGAAAGAGTCAAGAACACCTTCTTGTAGAAGTTTCTTAATGCGTTTGATGTTGATGTGGCCAAGACGACAATGCCACAAGTAAGTCTGATTTGACTCTATGGTCTTAGATCTTTTGGTATCATTATAAACAATTTGTCCAAAGACACAAACGTGTCATTCCATAAATATAAACAAGATGATATGTCTTGTGATCAAGTTCAAAATGACGTCCAACGCCACAAGATCAAAATATGGTAGATAAAACTAAACAAGTTTTAAATCTAGACAAAATATGAGATTACAAGCTTTCTTTGAAAGATTATCTTCTTCTTACACTTGTGTACTCATATCCACTTGAAAAGCACCGCTCACTTTGTTCCTGAAACAGGAGCATATAGTGAGCCAATTTTCCGGTATCTAATACCTTATAAATGGCTTATGTTCAAGTGTAAAGATGATACCTAAGATTGAGGTTACTTTTCTTTTCGCCTCATCTTCTAGATACATGCTACATTCTCTTTTGTAGTGTCCGGGTCTACTACAATAGAAGCAGCGCATCTTAGCTTTGTTCTTGAACTCCTTCTTCTTTGGTCTCAGAGCAACTTTAGCCTTCTTGCAAGAATAGGTTTTCTGGAGCTCTTGAACAACTTCCATCAAGGATAGTTTGTTCCGCTTGGCCGTAAGTCGCATCTTTAATGCAACATACCCTGAATGGAGTGAGCTTAGTAGCATGAGAGCCGCTTGCTCATCGTCCACTGGTTTGCCAATTAGCTCCAGATGGGTGAATAGCCTTGTCATGTTGAGCACATGAACTTGAAGTGGCATCCCGGGTCTAAGTCTTGCATTATAGACCTTAGCCCATACTTCTTGTCTCTCTTTCGTGAGACACCCATCTTGCGGTAGCTTGATCCTCATGTTCGAGAGTGACCTAGTCACATCTTCCACAAGTCCATCATAGTTGCCTCTGGTACTTTTGGTGACTCTCAAATTGACTACATCTTCTAGAGCTTTGAGCATCATGTCCGGAAAATAGTTGGAGAACTTCCCCTTCCATTGTACCGGGATGGAGTTTGCCATGAGTCTGGAAACTCTTTTACAATCCACACTCCATACCTCATGTGCCTCATCACTCATAATCCCCTTTGAGTAGAAACTCGGGATTTGAGTGTCCAGAATGTGCTCTAGGTAGCAATTTCGGAGGGTCTTTCGGAGTTCCTCTTCCCATTCCTTAAAGTTTACCAAGTTCAGAGAAATTGGCAACTTTTCGGGCAATTCCGGGAGCATAAGGTCGTTGACATTAGTTGAAGACATGATTCTACAATTGAAAGAATTTGAAATAAAAAACCATTCATTATACTTAAATAAGATTGAATTCATGCATTTTAATCAAACTTATTTAAAACGTCTTATTCACACATTAAAGATTGTCCCCATTTTAGGTGAGAATAAGTCGATTCCAAGATCCAAAGAAACAAAGAGTGGTTAAGCATGCTTTGGCTTGTCTTAACACTCAATCTCCTAAGGTAAGCAACGCTTTGCTAATGGCTCCAAGCCACTCTTGGTTGAATAAATCGTCGCATCCAATGCTCTCTAAACAATTTATTCACTTTGCCACGACATGTTAGGACTCCATCACTCATATCGTTGAGTATAACCAAAACCACCTTGCATACCCGGTATACCTTACGTTCCTTGGAGAAGTAGTGATGCCTCGCTTTGGCGTAGCCCACCACTACCCTCGTTCGGTTGGTAAGTGTGTTTTGGAATGGCAAGTTTTACTCAATATTTTAGGGACCTAGGGTTTCTATGTTGGTTGATTTAAGTGAACTTAATTAATCATCTCAACAATCGAAATCCTAAACATGCATCTAACATATAATTCATATATATATAAACATAAATATATATCGAAAACATAAATAGAGATGCATTTGGCAACTAGCATGACCCCTTGAGATCTTCAAGTCTTCAAAAGGTCTTCATTTGCAACTTCATGGCTTCGTCTTCTAAGAACCCCGTCTTCAAGACTTGACCAAAAAAATTACAATTGCTAGTATCTACGATTAGGACTAATCTAAATATTAAGGTACAAAAATACTCAACGGTTCGCAGATCGTATTTAGATTTACAAAAATACATCACGGATCACAGTCCGTATTTTCTATCCTAATCGGGCCCCACTAGTTGCCATTTCATAAAACCTGTGAGAGAATTTTACATTCCATTCATCCATTCACTATCTGTGAATGGCCCATGCATTTTACAGCGATAAACAAGTAACAATGCATAAAACGCGCGAGAACTAGTAACTAATCTAGGTGGTTAATCCAATTAACACGCCTAATTAAACTAGTCAAAGTTGTTTTAACCGGTTATGGAAATAACTAAGAGACGCTCCCACTAAATTCCGCATCCAACTTAACTAATCCAATTAATTAAGTCGGTGAACCCAAATATTTGCCAAAATTAATTTTGCAAATGTTGCTCAAAACCCGAGGCCTAGCCTCCAAAAATTTTAATTAAATAAACAAAATAATTAAAATAATTAAAACGACAATTTATGCAAAATTACGAATTCCAAAATGTCTAAGTGCCTAGCACTAAGACTTGGAGTCCAAAAAATACCCTTATTTACATATTAAGCAACGCTAAAATTAACTTCAAAATAGCATCGCCTTAATAACCCAGGGTTATTGTGCCAATTATGGGATTGTACGTACCGTACAACAAGCACGTAGTATGCCCATGCGCACCCCCGCAACACCAAGCATGCATGTGGGCTGCTTGTGCTCGCATGCGCCACGCCCAGCCCAGCCAAGCGTAGCAGCACGCACAGCGCGCACAGCCTTGTGCTGTTGCTTGCTGCTGGCTGGCTCCAGCCTCGAGAGGGCGCCTTTGCCCGGGCAATATGCGGAAACCGACTCGACCATCCAAGCACCTAAAAACGAAGCGCTCAGCAGCCTCGACAACCACATATGGGTTGCGTGAGCAGCCCAGCTGGCCGAGAGCTAGCTCGGGGCTCTTAGGCCTCGTGTTGCGTGCTAATGCTTCGAAAATTATCGATTTTTGTGTGTGACATTATAAATCAATTCTAAATTAATTCATCCAAATGCAATTAACCAAATTTATTTCCAAGAACCATTCTTTAATAGGTTTAACTTGGTGTAATAAAATAAATTAGGGCAATTCTCACTATTAATTTAATCACTTTAAATTAATCTTGAGATTTTGACAAAATAAAAGGGAGTTGGAAAAATGAACATAAGTTCAATAAAGACTCCAACTTTAATACTTGTGACTCCATGAAAAAATTATATCTTCCAATATGAAGATAAACCAATTTCAATCACAAGTTTTAAACTTTATGATTCCAATCAACTAAAAAATGATTAAATCAACAAAGTTTAACCAAATTTCATGGAATTTAGTAACTCAAAGTTTCAATCACTTATCATAAATAAAGATTGAATCTTTAGTACTTGGAAGCAACAAAGAACAACAATTTCACACTTAATGCAATTAATTTGCAATTATGTGAAAAAATAAAACCAAACTTTCAAGCACCAATTACTACCAAGTAATCATGCTTAAAGTGGTCTAAAATTTCATATAAATAAAGGAAAGAACCAAATTCATAACCACCATAAATATGAAATCAATTTTCAAGGTTAGAAAGACTTAAAATTTTTCGTCAAAACGAAAAATCCCTCGAAAAATGCATTTCTGGTCGTTTTTTGGCTAAAAACAGAGTCCTGAAAGGGAAAAACCATTTTCAGAACGCCTTTTCCACCCAAAATTCACTATTTTTGGGTCAAAATCTGGGTTCGGGAGCTGAAGACAGCTCTAATACGAGGTAAAAATTGGAAAAACGAGTTACTAATGTAATTAGCAACTTAAAACCAGAAAAATTAAGCCATAAAAGCACCTTGAAAATATTATGATTTTAAAAATACACGAGCGAGGCTCCGATACCGCTGTTGGGGTTTGGTGAGTCCGACTCACCGCGGAAACAAACCCAAAAACAAGACCGCACTCGCAATAAATAAAACCATAAACATAATTATATTAATCACAAGATTAAGATAAGCTAATTACCTTTGACGCGTGCTTCGCTCCAAAATGAGCTCTTACTTGAAAGCTTCAAGTCCCGCTCACTTGGAGACCTCCAACGAAGTCCACCCGCACCAACAAAACCGACTAGGTCCAATGTCTTGGGGTTAGCAAAATCCGACCAATAAAACCCGAGTAATTATATTAAGTTCAAAGGTTTTCACTAATTGTGATGCCTTTTTCAACTCTTACTCAAGCATCATTCCCAATGCCCATACTTGGGTATTTATAGGAAATGATGGGAGTATCATTTACTCTCCCATCAATGTGGGATAGTATGATTTTTCCATTTTATTTTAAAGCTAAAATAAAATTAATAATCAAGCTAGTAATAAATCAACAAGTGGCAAGCTCATGTGAGTGGTTAGGTGAGGACCACTTGGAGAAGGGGGGGACCAAACTTGCTCCCCACTCCCTCTCCCGTAATCGGCCACCTCACTCCACACACACTCCAGGACCACAAGCCACATGGCACCCACCCTTGGGCACCAAGGCAGCCAAGGTGGGCTGCCATGTGCTACTGTCCGTGGCAGCCACGCCCAGCAGGCCCAGCACTCGCATGCGGGCTGCCAGGCACTGCTGGACAACCGGATTAGGATCCTTTTTAATCTTGTTGTTTAATCAAGTGATCACTAATATTTTAGAATTATATGTTGCATTAATATTAAACCAATTTAGCTTAATAATACTTTGGAGCAAATTGAATATTTTGTTTGTATGCCTTTGAGATCGCAGGAATCACTTTTCACTATAAGAATCGAGTAGAGGCCAATACGGGCGAATGTGACTCCATGACTCACTTTATACCATCATCCCTGATCCTCCTTTCGTGGTTTCGAACCATATGGAGTTAGTAATCTCATGGATTATGAACGAAGGAAAAAGGGCACCAGTCAGATTTTCTGACTGCCGCGCCACGGCAGAATCTGCCGTGTCACGGCGCAGGGCACCGTCACATGATGTTCAGCACCGTGACACACAACATTTTGCCACGGCGCAGGGCACCGTCACACGGTGTTCAGCACCGTGACACGCAACATTCTTCCATGTCACAACAGCCTTGAAATCTTTCTAGTGGCTTTATTTTACTTTTTCACAGTCGGCTTCCTTCGATTTTTCTGAAAAAACGTGTGTGTTCTACATACGTCTTAGCCCCGGGGGATTTAAGCTTTATCAACCAAAAAACGCTCATGGCAATAAGGGTTCATCCGAGTTATTAAATCCACCCAAACCATGAAGTCGAGTTTGATTTCATCACGAACTCGCGGAGCCGCCCGTTGGCATACACCCTCAAGGGAGGCTGCCTTGCTAACGCGTCCAAACTCTATCTTAACCATGGTACCCTTTTGATACCTAAAGCTTGACCAATAGCTGAACATAGATCTTGACCTTAGGTTGCGAACTCTTTTGCATCATCGTGACTAAGTGCTACATGGTTTATTTGGTGCTAACCCACATGTGTGTGCTCATTTTGTTTAATCTATGACCGAGGGTTTTTATTTCCACAAAGTAATTAGTATGGACTTAAAATTGATTAAAACCTGGAAATTACACAAAATTAAACCTGGAATTTTGCACCGTGTCACGGAAGCTCTGCCGTGCCACGGTGTGCAATAACGTGACACGGTGCCTTGTGCCGTCTGACGGTGCACTGTACCGTGTCACAACAGTCAGCACCGTGACATGATGCCCAAGGGTTTGGTCCAGTCAATCTTTTTTGGTCTTTGTGCGCGCTTATGTGGTTCGTATGTCCATTTTGATTCATGTCTAGTTGTACGGTCATAACAAGCGTCCATAACCTCACTTAATCACTCACATGTCATGTCAATTTCACAAACTTTTTCTTGAGTTGTGCACCATTTTATAACCGTACTTTAGGATGGTCTTATGTAGTTTTTTGTTTCTTTTTTTTCGCAGTAAGTCACATGTTACCCTCCCATACATACTTTTTTTTTTAAAAAAAAAAAACAAAACAAAACAAAAAAATTTCAAAAAAATTTCTTGCCTTTTATTTTCCGGATGGGTCAAGGTTAAGTCTAGTCATTAACGGTGTGTTTGTATCAATGTCACAACACTTGGTCAAGAAGTAGGGGTAGGTTGTTACAGTTTGAGTCACTACCTCAACAACCTCTTATACCTAAGAGGCGTTCAAGAAAACCACCACAATCATTTCCACAAAGTCCATCTCCAGTTTACTTTCAACCAATGGCTTCTAAGGAGGATATTGAGAACATTAATAGGTCCATCGAGAGATTGTCTACCATGATGCAAGCGCTCACTACCAGAGTCAACACGGTAGAGCAAGACAATTAAAACAATGTCACTGTGGTTGAAATGGACAAGATCAAAGAGCAAATGAGTAAAATCTCTGAAGAATACGCCTATGTGGAGCAACCTGTCACCTCTTCATCCATAAGGGACAAGCTTCCTGAGAAGTTTTCCACTGCTGACATTCCTAATTTCAAGCCTACTAATAATCCGATGTTCCACTTGAAGGTTTTTTCTCCGACCATGGCTCTTAAGGGATTAGCTAGATGTGACATGCTTCCCTAATGTGTTCCCTCTTTCCTTGGAGCATGCCTGTCAACAATGGTTCTATTATCTGGAATCCAAGCATGTTGCGACTTGAGAGGATGTTACTGAAAGCTTCATGAACCGTTACAAATGTAACATCCAAGCCAAGACCTCTGAACGTGAACTCTCCATTCTCAAACAGAAGGAGAATGAAGGCTTAGCTTCACTACTTATCTAAGCAGGTGGAGATAAACAGTTGTACTCTTGGTGGATCCTCCCAAGGAGAAGGAGATGGTTCACCTCTTTATTGCAAATTTGACTCATAAGTATAAACAACACTTGAAGTTTCTGCCTTTGAACACCTTCAAAGCTGTATACGATATTGGGATCAATATCGAGGATGAATTGATGAAGACTACTGGTAGCAACAACAATAACAACAACAACAACAACAACAACAACAACAACAACACTTGGAAAAACAAGAAGAACAAAACTCCTTCTTCTTCGTCTTCCAAGCCCAATAATGCTACCAATAACATCAACGTCAATGATGTGTTAGCTCTTAATGCTCCCACCCAGAGATTCCAAAGGCAAAGGAGGGTTTACACGCCTTTAGGAATGAGATATGATGCTGCTTTTAATCGCTTGCTTAGTCAAGGATTGATTATCCCAATTGGACCCTTTCCAGAACCTTGACTAGAGAAAAAAAATGCTAGCTATGACCCCAATGCTCATTGCAAGATTCATCAAGGCAAAGGTCATAATACTGAGAAATGTTGGAGGTTGAAGGATGTGATCCAAGACCTGACTTCTCATTCCGTTCGCCATATCCAAATTCTTAACTCTAACCCTATTTCAAATCATAATTCAATACTCTAACCCTAGAAAGTAACAAACCCTAGCAAAGAGAAAGCAATTGTGAAATCTAATGGTTGGGAAAATTTGTGGTCGAGAGAGCTACTGGAGCTTCAGCGAACATCAATGACGGAAACAACGCTTCTATGGAGGACAAGAAGCATGCCGAGCATTCTACTCACTTCAATTAATGTTATAGGCTAGGTATAACCATATATCTTTCTTTGCTATTGGTAAAATCGTTGTTTCTTATTATTTTGCCAAGAATTTTGTTGCTCTATTTATATATTCAACTGATTCTCGACAAATTTCGTGTTATTTCTACTTTTTTTTGCATTTTTATCCATGTGTATGTTCTTCGAATTTTGTTGTTTTAGATTATCTCAATAAAATTATGAATTATTTGTTCAAGTATTGAAGGTAAACACGATAAAAAGAATTTGAATCATCTGTTATGAACATTAGGCGATTTCTGATCTAGTGAATGTTATAGCTTTACATTTTAGCTTGATTTAGTTACCGATCTAATTCTTCTTGAACTCGTGCTTGACGTATAGTAATTTCTAAAGTTTATTTTCGTTGCTAGTAATTCCATTAATTGAAGAAGCTTTTTCGAATGATTTCTAAGGATATCACTAGCATAAAGATATAAGATGAAGTTTGGACTTCATTTTGTTGTTGCAATTATCGTTTGAAGTTACGCTAAAAATGATTGATTTTGTTAATAGAAGAATTAGCCAATTCAAAACCGTAGTCCAAATTTTTGTGTGTATCAGATATGTTAGGAGTTAATAACATATTTTGATGCCTCATAATTAATGTCAATGGATGAGTTCTAGCAACACTCTGAAATTCTGAATAGCGAACATCAATTGGTAGATAGGTTCGAATTCATGGCCATTTGTATGTTCGTGGCATTCTTCGTATCTTGTTTACTTTTCCGATTGGTAGATTGGCTTTTTAGTGACATTATTATCAATGGTTTTGGAGTGAACACTGTTACATTGTATTGCAAAGTAATGAGATGAGACTTCAGTGTTTCATGGGAATTTAACTAATTGTTGTGGCTTTTTTTTTGTTTTTGGTGTTTCATATATCCAATCATTGCAATATGCACACTTTAGAGTATGTTTGCTTTATAATCATATTACTTTTGGAAAATTAGGGCCCTTAATTGGTGGTTATTGTGTTGCTTTCCTTATTTAGTGTACTTGAGCCTCACAGTGGTTTACTTGGCAAATCGGCAGTCTGCTGCACGTTCTAAAGAGAAGAAAGCTCGATACATATTGGAGTTTGATCAGAAAGTACAAACTCTTTAAACTGAAGCAACCACCCTTTCTGCACAACTCACCTTGTATTAGGTATTTTTGCTGATCTCACACCATCAGTAACTTAAAAGATCTGCTCTTAAATTTAGATCCACTTGTTCTTTCATTTAGATTACAGAGTGAAAGGTTTTAGGATCTGGAAATTAAAAGTACTTTAAGGATTCTCTTGTGTGAACTTGTTATGCTTACATTTCTTTTATGAATTTATTGTTTAGAGGGACACAACTGGTTTGACATCTGAAAACACAGAACTTAAGCTTCGGTTACAAGCCATGGAACAACAAGCTCAGTTGCGAGATGGTGAGTCTCAGGCCCTGTACAACATTAAACATGGATGGGATCAAAATTTAGGTTTGAACAGTTGATTTAGTTTGGAATTTAGCTGCCAATATACAAATTTAAGTTTTCAACTATTAAAATATCTTGATTTACTTGTTTCAAGTCAAAAACAATATCACTAAATATATTGAGCTTGGCTTGACAGGTCTCTTCTTTTTGAATTTTGTTGGGGTATAGATCTTTAAAATCTGCACTTGTCTGTTTAATTTTTCAGCACTCAATGAAGCATTAAAGAAGGAAGTGGAGAGGCTTAGAATGGCCACGGGCGAAATGATGGGTCCTTCAGAATCATTTAACTTAAGGAAATAATAATAACATGCACCATATGCATTCATCCAATTCCCAAGCCAAAACCCTTCTGAATTTATGCTGAATGATCCCCTGGGAAGATTATAAGGGCTTGACATTGGTAGCAGAGGAGCACCCGCTGTGAAATCTGAAGGTGGCTCGATGTCTGCCAGTGAAAGTAGCACAACATTTTGACGTGATATTGAGGCTTTCTTTGGTGATCATTATCACTTCTTTGAGCCTTTAATTGGGTAATAACACTTTAATTTTGTAGCTAAATTTCATGATTTCTCTAACCAAATTCATACTGTTCTAATGATGTCAGATGGAATTTGCTGAGAATTTTAGCAGGAGGTCATAAGTGTATATAGGAGAGTATAAAAAGCAATTAGTAGACAGTGTGTAACACAGGATTTGTCTAGCATTTACATGATATTTTACTGCAAAAAAGCAGGTATCATTAGTATTGTTGTTTGTCAAGGAATAATAAGTCTTTTAGAATGTAATAATTTGGGTGGTAAATGGAAAGAAGAATAGGGGTATTTGTAACTAGCACCTGAAATGGTAGTTACAAATGCCCCTAATTTTTTGTCTTATTTGGAGATTATTCGTAACAGACATTGTATATTGCCCGTTACGAATAACTACTTATTTGTAACGGGCACTTACAATGTCCGTTACGAATAACTACTTATTCTTAACGGATGTTTCAAGTGCGCGTTACGAATAATGGGTTATTCGTAACGGGCGTTTCAGGTGCCCGTTACGAATAATCCATTGTTTGTAACGGACAAAAAAACCAAAAATTGATAAAAATTGAAGTAAAATTATATTCAAACCTAAATTTAAATTTTCCTAACAATTCTTCAACATGCAAAAGAAATTAATATAAGTACATAATTGGAAAATAATTGTGAAAAGAAAAAAAAAATTATACCTAAAACACTCAAATTGTGGTTTAATGTAGCTTGAAGGGAAGGAGAGATGGAGCAGCAGTCGTGGAAGGTGGTGCGGTGGCGTCTTCGAACAAAAGAGAAGAGAGGTGGAGGGGATTTTCGACAGCACAGAAGATAGGTGGCGCGGCATCTTCGAACAGGCTAGGGGAGAAGAGAGGTGGCACAGCGTCTTCGAACCTCCGTTCAAGGTGGCAGCTGTGGTGGAGGGAAAAGGGGAAGAGCAGTCGGGTTTTTATGGGTTTGCGCGAATGAAACAGTGGGTTTTTGTGGGTTTGAACGAAATGAAAATGCTAATGAAAGAGAAGGAAGAAAGGAGGGGGAAGGAAGACACTAGTAGAAAAATTGAAAAAGGCACCGCTCAATGGCCACCGGTTTTTGTAAACCGGTGGCTTAAAAAATGGGCGGGATTAGGCATTTTCAAAATGCCACCGGTTCACAAAGGCACCAGTTCAAACCGGTGGCCTTTATGTTTTTGCCACCGGTTTGAAGTGAACCGGTGCCTTAACTCTTGGTTCAGTTTTCCGCCCTTTTTCCAGCCCATTTTTGCCACCGGTTTGGACTGAACCAGTGGCAAATAGGGGGTGCCTTTTTATTATTTTCTACTAGTGGAAACTTCTACATTACAACTACAATCCATCAATTTATCCTTAAAAATGAAACAATTGTAAGTAGCACACTGAAAATGGACTCCTACATTGAATATGGATTAGGCGACATTGAACATGTATTATATCATAATTTTGATGAAAATCTAAAACTATAAAATTACAAGTATTTTTGTACAAGGTGCATAATTCTTATTTATAATTATCCATTTTTTTTTATAAAAGTACACATTATAAAAAAGGAAAAATTGATGGGAATAATCCCACCTTTGGGGCGTCCGCGAAACATAATCCCACCTTTGAGATGTTTTTAAATAATCCGACCTTTATACTCAATCCGCTCAAAACGGTCTCAACCGGTCATGTGAGGCGGAGGCTGGCGACCAATTTGGATTGGTGGCGGGGCGGAGAGGTGGCTGGGGTTGGGACTGGTGGTGGTGGTTGTTTTAAATTTTTAATTAGTCTAAAAAAAGTTAGTTTTAAATAAGTTAATTAAGTTTAATTAGTAAAAATTATTTCTTTATTTCCTTTAAAAAAAAGTAATAATTATTTCTTTTAAAAAATATAAAAGTAAATTTTTTTTTTTACCAATAACATTGTGACATGTGTATATTAGGCTTAATAAAAAAAAAATTACGTATTCAACCGATTACAAGTCACTTGGGATCATTTTGAGCGGATTTAATATAAAGGTCGGATTATGTATAAATATCCCAAAGATGGGATTATTTTTCGTAGATGCCCCAAAGGTGGGATTATTCCCAGCAATTTTTTAGATTTTATATAAATCGTACATTTTCACATTAAATGTGATAAGCAAAACGTGGCATTTAAAAAAATATAAATAAATAAAAACTATTTGGATATTTTCAACAACTCCAAACAAATCTGTCTTTTCTGTTTTGATATATACACAAAATTACAGCTCGAATTGGGCCATTCACACAATTACAACTTGTAATAACAACTGGAAAAATGTCGTCCCTAAATTGCGTTAGAGGATCCCACATCAAGAAAGATGCCCCTTTTATAAAACCATCTGTTTCATTGACTACGTTATAAATATTTTTTTACCATGAAAACTTCATTAATCTTTCCCTTCCTTTTCATCATTTCTGAATCTAATTCATTGATGCTCCTACGCATCTGATCTTTATCTCTTCAACCTCTGCTCCATATAAGAACAGTGGTGGGTAAATTTCCACCTTAATTACATCAATTAATGATAAAACCTTTAGATATTGTTAATGCTTGTAGTAGCGGTTAAAAAATAAATAAATAAATAAATAAAATAATGGAGTACATGTATTATCGAAATCGCTGATTGGGTTTTTGCTTAATCACTTTTGGGAAGATTGCTTAATCACTACAAATCTATGGAGGTTTTTAATTGTTAATCATCATCGTGTGTGAATCGATAGTAAAAATTTTCTATTCATAACTCCGTTTTACAACAACAATATTGCAGTTTTCTTATTTGATTTTTTTTCTCCAAGTCAAATATATAAAAGAACGGCTGAGATTGCTTCTATAAAATTGAAGGGCTAGGATTACATATAATGACAATGGCTACAAATTTAGTGTAGCTATTGAATAGTCATCCTAAATAAATAAAGTAAAATAAAATAAAGCTAGCTAGTGTTCTTAATTCTTACTCGTTTATGTCATATGCCTATATAATAGCCACACCCTATGAAGCCATAAATCAATGAAGTATCGTATATAGTTCATCACCTCTTATAATTTATTTGTTTTTACTTTTACCTCCTTGCACCAAATTAAAGAGTGATTGTATATTCATCAATATTTCTAATAAAATGAGCAACATAAAAGTGAAGAAATCAACCATGGTGCTTCCAGCTGAGGAGACACCAAAAGGTAGTCTTTGGCTATCAAAGTTAGACATGATCATACGCCAGCCTTACTCACACTCTAATATTCTTTACCTCTATTCTCCCAATAATACAACATCTTCTTCTAAATTTTTTGATACCAATATTTTGGAGGAGGCTCTTAGTAAAGTCTTAGTGCCATTCTATCCAATGGCAGGTAGGTTAAAATTTAACGATGAGAATGAAAGGTATGAGATCGATTGTAATGCAAAAGGGGTCTTGTTTATCGAGGCAGAATCAACTCAAGCTCTTGCCGATTTTGGTGACTACTTGAGGCCGGATTCTCAACTCAGGGAGGTGGTATTCCCTACATGCGACTACTCAGGAGGGCTCTCATCGTTCCCTCTACTAATGCTGCAACTCACCCGCTTCAAATGCGGGAGTGTATGCATTGGCTTCGCACCACATCACCATGTCGGCGATGGATCTACCCACTTTCCATTTTTCAATACATGGGCAAGATTAGCTAGGGGGTTAGACCTCAATATTCATCCCGTTCATGATAGGGCTACTTACGTTGCTCCTCGTGACCCGCCCCAAGTTAAGTTTCGACACTTGGAGTATGAGCCGCCCTTACCACCCTTAACCCCGACGGATTTTTCAGGTCATCAAGCTCGTTTTTACTATTGTCTAATAATGCGCACACATCAATATATATACGAAGTATGAAAGCTTTAAGATTAAACACAATATAGCTTTTCAGTTGAAATTAAATTACAAAACCATAAGATGTTGGCCATTAAAATGAATTTAATGAAACCACGGGGTTTCACAATAGAATATGTCAAGCCTTAACGTATGCTCATGTTTTTTTTTTTCTATAATCAACTAATCAGCCCTTTAAATGATATTCTAACCATTTCAGAATGATATGCACAATTTGAGTTAGCACCTAATGCCTAATTTAACCATTATTGATATATGAATAAATTATGTTAATACTCCACTCCCTGCGTGTTTAATGAAACGTTATGACATTTTGCACTATTTGTCTTATTCACTTTGAATAATATTTCTAATTTATATATATCTAATATATAATATTTATAACATGACTATATTTAGTCTTTTATATATATATAATATTTATAATCGTCTCAATGATTAGCAATACCCAGTCAATTCCCTAGATAAACAAAATTTGTTTATCTGGGGGTATAATTGTCTTTTCATGTATTAGTGGAGGGGTATATGCGTCTTTTCATGTATTAGTTGAGGGGTAAATGTGTAATTTCCTTATCAAACAGTAAAAGCAAAAAACAAACAGTAATTGGACAGCTCACCAAAAGTACTGAATAAATGACCTTGCTTTTTCAATATATTTACAAAAATGTCATCAGATTAACAAAAATTTATTTATCTGGCAGATTAACTTGTATTTTCCCCTTATTAATATTCAACTGTTATAATTTTATTTGACTAATATTTGTGATTTTTATATATATAAGACTAAATATATATAGTCATGTTATAATTATTATAATCGTCTCAATAAATAGCTTATTAATTTTCAATTGTTATAATTTTAACTTATTGATTATAAAGATATTTTCAGTTAAAGTTTTATATGAGATACGTAGAAAGAAGAAACTTTTTTACTGTATTTACTTAAACACGAAAGGATACTAATTAAACAATATTTTACATGATAACTTTTGAGTATAAAAAAGTGACGTATATCATTTTCTATTAGGTGAGATGGTGCCAACAACGGAGTGTATCTTCAAGCTTACTAAAGATCAAATGAACACAATATATCTACTAGCAACGTCACAAATAGTGGGTGATTATAAGCTGAGTACATTTGAGGTGCAAGCTGGGCATGTGTGGCGCACTGCATGCATGGCACGTGGATTAACTGATGATCAAATTGTCAAATTATACATACCAGTTGATGGACGGTCAAGATTACAAAAGTATATGAAGTTACCACAAGGGTATTGTGGTAATCTCCTATTTCATGCAGCTTGTGTAGAAAAGGCAAGACATGTCACACGTAAACCATTGTGGTATGCTGCAAGTAAGATTCACGAGGCACTTAAAAAATTGAACAATATTGAATATTTGAGATCAGCCATTGATTTTGTGGAATCACATCCTGATCTAACGACTATTGCTCGTCGGCCACAACATGCTATGTGTCCAAACCTCGCAATAAATTCATGGGCTAAGTTGCCTATTAATGAAGCTGATTTTGGATGGGGTGCACCTGAATTTACGGGCACTAATAGAATCAAATATGAGGGTCAAACTTACATTACACCAAGCTCAAATGGGGATGGTAGTTTTTTAGTGGCCATTAAGCTTTTCAACTCTCATACAACACTTTTCAAAGAGTATTTCTATAACTTTTATGCCGGGTGTGCTCGTTACTAGAGCTGGTTATTGGGTAGGGTAGCCCAATGATATTAGGATCAGGGTCAAGCTTAATGAGCTCTTAATGGACAGAACCCTTATTGGGTAGGGTCAATATAAGGGTTTTTTCAGTTTAATTGATAAAGAAAACACTCCTTTCGTTTTTTTTTTTTAAAATGTATCACTTTGATTTTTGCACTATTCACATACAATAGTAGACTTGTTTTTTTCACCTCTATAAAATAAATAAATGTTATTATATAATATATCATTAGATTCGTCATAAATAAATGTTATTTATTTTAATTGATATTTGTAGGCCCGTCCATTATCGACCCTCTATTGACTTGCGACCCGTATTGGTTTGACCCGATATTGACCCCATAAAATGTGACCCTCTTTGACCTGACCCACACCGACCTTGACTCGACCCGCCCAATAACCAAATCTACTCGTTATTAATTGTCTGGTAAGAATAATGTTATTTAAGTTCAATGTATGATAACAAATTTGATAGCCATATTTTGATAGATATACTAGTATATGTTATTGTGAAAGTTAGTGATCTGTATCACCTCGTAAATTTGAACCACTATTTTATGTGTATTTTAACCTATTAAACCTAATTTCTAATTCATGTCTCAATTTCTAAATTAAGTCATTTCAAGCTTTTAAACCTTAATTATAATATCTTGACGAAACAATTGAAAGTTATTATTTAAAAGGTTGAAGGTTTTTTTTATTTGAGTTCTAATATTTCAATTGGAAAATTATAAAAAATAATCCCAACTTTCATCAATTTTGGTACAATAATCTAAACTTTGGATTATTCTGGAATAATCCGAACTTTGGGGGGTCTTCTTTTTCTGCAGTCCTAATGATCGGTTACCTGTTGAGAAGGTTATTTTTTTTTAATGTTTTTTAAAAGCCACGTGTCAGCACATGATTAGTCCAAAATAAAATAAAAAAAAACATACACCCTCGAAAATGCCGGAGGGTGGGGGAAGGGGAGGGGAATTTTACGGGGTGGGGGAAGGGAGGGGGGAGGGTTTCGTGGGTGGGGGAAGGAAGGGGGAGGTGTTTCGACGGGTGAGGGTGGTGGTCGGGGGGTGGGGGCGGTTTCCCAGCTGGGTGGGGGATGTTTTCGGGTGGGGGCTGGTGGAGGCTGGTAGAGGGGGTGGTTTGGGTGGGGGGCTGGTGGTTTTGAGGGAGGAAATTTATTATTTTTTTCGTTTCTGATTTTTAATTTATTTTATATATATTTTAATTTATTTTATTTTTGGACCAATGACAAGATGACACATGTCATGGTAACCTCTTATTAAAGGTTGTTGACTTTTGTTGACTGGTTTGGGATTGAAGATAATATAGACCTCCCAAATTTCGGATTATTCCAGAATAATCTAAAGTTGGGATTATTGTACCATAATTAATGAAATTTGGGATTATTTTTTTCTAATTTTTCCTATTTCAATTATATTTAATTTGTCTAAATTAATATTAGCCTTGTATCAATTGGATGTTGGTGTAGTGGTGATTGAGACTACATTTGGTAGTGAGAACCTGTGTTCGATCCCCCACAACAACAATTGAGAGGGGACTGGAACCTAATTATCCAAAACTAATCCCCGAATCCAGACTAGCCCAAAGGGTGAATCGGGTGAAATACATAAAAAATATTAGCCTTGTAGGCCTTGCTAGTCATATGTTAGTTGTTTGTTTGGGTTGGATTGTTGGAGTCCAGAATTGTAATAGTAATAATCCTGGTTCTCTTTCGAACTTATGGTGTTTGTTTGGGTCCTGATATATAATTGGGCTGCCTGATTGATGTTTTATCTCTGGACATTTTGCTTCAGTATTGGGCTTTGATTTTTATTTTTTCATTCATATAGGTTTTGTTTAAATATGTTTGACGGGCTGGCAAACGCTACATGAGCTTGCAATTGCCAAAATTGGATTCAGCACTTGGGCTTCTCTTTAATGTCGTACGGGGGCACAGCAAGTAGAGGTAGTAACTACTACAAACCAAGTGGATCAATTGTAAAGGATTTGGTCTTAATTAAGTTGGTTTGGATCATATTCGCATGAGATTTGGGTTAGTAGTAAAATTATAAATTAATTTTAGTCGCATTTTCCTTGGGTCATTATTAGGGTCCCTAAGTTAGAGACGTAAACCTTGCGAGTACTTTCATGTTCATGTTCCTTAAATTTAAATGAGATCAAAGCTTTCAATCATCTCAAAAATTTATTCAAATTCGATTTGTTTAGAAGGTTATAGTGTTCAAAAAAATAAAAAATATTGATGAATGATTCATTTGTAACTCGAGCTAAATTTATAAATGAGTTTTTTTTTTTTTTTTAAAGTTATTTTTTATTTTGATTATTAAATACTAGGTAGGTTTTTCTTATAGTTGAAATATACACTTTTGACATGATTAAGAATGAACCTTTACTACGTACTACCATTATTTCTTATTATTTGCAACAAAACGGTATTATTTTTGAGACAAAAAAAAAAAAAAAAAAAAAAAAAAAAAAAAAAAAATCATATATTGCAAATAATAAAAAAAAACATAGGTAATACTGAGTACATAAATGCATTTCTCATGAGATTATTATGTGGATGGGTGTGTGTGTGTGTTTTTTTTATTATTTTTTTTATTTTATTTATTATTATTGTACGTGATATACCGGTAGCATCCTTGATTAGCCGGTAAAAGAGTGTTGTGCAGTTAAACCCTCGTTAATTAGCATATAAACCATGACCCTTATCGGCATTACTCTATGCCACGTGGAGAGCTGCTTCTCATCACATAGCATGTCCCTCCGGCACGTGGAGAGCTGCTTTGGGCCACGTAGGCACCTGCTGCCTATAAGGTCGGTGTACCACCTATCTGTATAGGTGGCACCTGCGTGGTTGTGTCTCTATAAATACCCAAGCAAATCCCCATTTAAAAGGTAGAATCTCTCTCTATCTCTCTAAAACACTTTCTCTCTCTTCTTTCTCTTTCTTCTCATAAAAGTACTGACTTTAGCATCGGAGTGGTTATTCCCGAATAACCCCCGGGCTAGCTAATCTGTATTGGCTGTGTAGGTGCGCAATTGGACGGTAAACCATTAACAGCCCTCAGACACTGACGGAAGCAGAATTCAACCGGAATAATTGGCGCTAGAAGGAGGGGGTAGTAATAACTTCTATCGTCCAACAGAACCTTTAGCAGTCATGGAAGGAGGTAAAGAAGCTACAGTACCGATATCGGAAATTGAAAACCGACAATATGATAGCAATATCCTTAATGCTAATGCGAGTAAAACCGTAAACAACATACCAGAGATCGTGGTCGAAGATGAAACTCATCTCCTTTACGGCAACACAACAAACATACCAATAACGCCTGATCGCAATAGAGCGGTAACCCCCGATCCTTTGGAAGGGTTTACCCCGGAGGAATTGTCGATAACGGCTAAGGTTATGCGGGCAATGTCTAAGAAAAGAAAGGAAGCCGAGCTAACGGTGGGTGAGGTACTGGGTGATGTACCGGCAAAGCCGCTAATCGTGAATCTTGAGAGTCAGTTCAATCAGGCAGGACAGCAACCCCCGTCTAGGGCCCGTGACCGAGAGACTATATCGGTTGAACGCCAAATCGCACGGGGCACCCAAGTGGGGGATTCAGGTTCTTATCGACATGAGGTTTGCAGCGGATTGGAAAGGCGGACAGCCAGGGAGATCATTAGGCCAAGGATATCCCCGTTCACACAAGAGGTACTTGATCAACAGATGGAGAAAATAAAAATGCCATCCTGTACTTACGATGGTAAAGGGGACCCCAAGCGGTACGTGGCAGCTTTTGAGAGCCACATGCATGTTGTTATATACCGACACCAATGCTGTATGGTGTAAGGTTTTCCCTACAACCCTGACTGGGGCAGCCTCGGATTGGTTCTCCAATTTGGAGCCAGGGTCTATTGACTGCTTCGAGACCCTAGTGGAGTTGTTCACGGGCCAATATATAAGTAACAGTGCAAGGTAAAGGACATCTGGCGAGCTCATGGCCGTTCAGCAACGAAAAGAGGAATCGCTCAAAGATTTCATTAGGCGCTTCAATAACGAAGCTAATACCATACCAAAGTTACAGCAAGAAATTGTCGTGATGGCCTTGATGAATGGTTTGGGCGACAACGATTTCAAAAAATACATGTCGCGAAAGTCTTTCCCGAATTTAGGGGTAGCGTTTGCCAAGGCTCACGAGTACATAAAGAGTGAGGAGCTGCTAAAAAAAAGCCGTCAGATAGCGTCTGCAGAGCCCTCCAAGAGGCAGAACGATAATGGCCCAAGCACCGAGATGGGCGGGGTAAGCAGGTTGCAGCCGCAAAACCAGCAGAGATCTGGAAGGCCGGCAAGGGGCTTGGGTCGTTACAACAGTTATACGCAGTTAAATGCCCCGAGAGCGGCAATTTACTCAGTCAACCAGAATAAAGAAGACTGGAGTCGGCCGGCGCCAATGATAACAAAGGGCCGAGATGTTAAGAATCACTGCATGTTTCATAGAGACGTCGGTCATTACACCGAAGAGTGTGTTCAATTAAAGGAGAACATTGAAGATCTTATAAGAAAAGGGCGATTGTCTCAGTATCGTACTCACGCAGGTCCCAGTCGGCAGCAAAGTACACAACCCAGGCAAACCGAATACCGGAAGTAGGGGGATTCATCAATGCAAGATGATACCTATAAACAAAATCATACAGAAACATATAGACAGGGAAGCATTCCGACAGGGCGCAAAATTACAATCGATGTCATTACCGGCGGATCGGTATACTGGGGTTCTGCAAGCGGAGCGAAGAAATTTTTTCGGAATACCGGCATATAGTGAACGCACTAAGGATAGAGGAGCGACCCCGACCTTCCCCGATGCTTTCGATATCCTTTTCAGAAGCAGATGCTAAGGGAATAGTTTTCCCTCATGATGATCCGTTGGTACTAGTATTGACGGTTAATGGAGCAGATATCAAGCGGGCACTCGTTGATGGCGGAAGCTCCGCCAATATCCTATTTGCTAGAGCTTTTGACGCCATGAGAATTGGCCGAAAATACTTGACGCTAGTGTCCTATCCCGTGATAGGTTTCAATGGGTCAACGGTAAGACCTGAGGGTAGCATAGCTCTGCAGGTTAGAATGGGAGAAGGTCCGGCAGTTAGAGATGTTATGGCGGAGTTTTTGGTGATCGACGTGCCGTCAGCCTATAACGCTATTGACGGTAGACCTTTAATTCATGACATGCAGGCTGTAGTCTAAACGTACAATTTAACAATGGTATATGAATCCAATGTTGGAACAACAGAGCGTGTGCGGGGGAGTCAAACTATGGCAAGGGAATGCTATGTCTCAGCGTTGAAGCAGTCAAGCCGGCAACCTACCTGCGAACAGACACCGCTTAAACGGGAACGAGTTCCCTCTACACATGATTTGGCAATGGAAAATTTCGATACTCGACCGGTAGCTGCACCACGCCCCTCCCCAGGGGACGAGACCGTAGAGATCGAGTTGCAACCTGGGGTACCAGGAAGGGTGGTGCGTGTTGGATCCGATATGGATGTCGACACGCACTGCCATTTGGTGGAATTATTACGAGAAAGTGCTGACGTGTTTGCTTTCTCGACAGATGAAATGCCTGACATACATCTTGATGTCATAGTGCATAAATTAAATGGTGACAAGAGAGCAAGACCAGTTCGACAGAAGAAAAGGAACTTCTCAACAGAAAAAATAGAGGTTATTCAGTCATAAGTCAACAAATTGCTAGCGGCGGGGTTTATCGTACCCTGCACATATCCCGAGTGGCTAGCAAATGTGGTTATGGTTAAGAAACCATCAGGGAAGTGGAGAATGTGCGTGGATTTTACGGACTTGAACAAAGCTTGCCCGAAAGATTGTTATCCCCTACCGAGGATAGACAGACTTGTAGACTCCACTTCCGGTCACACCCTATTGAGTTTTATGGACGCTTTCTCCGGATATCATCAGGTCAGCTTATACGAGCCAGATCGAGCCAAGGCGGCATTCATCACTGATGTCGAGGTGTTCTGTTACAGGGCTGTAGACACCCATTTGTGTCTCCCCAAAACCAAACCCAGTGATGAGTGCCTTTCATGTCGAATCATAATCGAATGAAACGAAAGTGTGGAAAGGTCTAGTGTTGCGGAAAGTTTTATTTCTTTTTCTCTTCTCCCTGTTTTTGAAAACTTTATTTTAAGAAAACAGCCAATCCAGTTTGGTTGGTCCATGATATGGGTCCAATAGTGGTGTAGTTTGATGGGGCTTGCAAAGACTTTTCCAACGATATATTATAAGCCCAATTCCGATGAATATTGAAGAAATTATGGCCAATTTACTAAACTGGGCCCGGTTTGAGCTTTAAGTACAGCCCAATGATCTAGGGGAGGGCCTAATATGATTTATCATTCCTAATGCAATTAGGAATGGTTTTGGTCTTCTAGAATATTCTAGAAGGTTCTTTTCATTCCTAATTCAATTAGGATTCTTCAGAGTTTTAATTGGATCAAATAGCATTTTCGACTGAAATTATATTATTTTATCTTCCAGTACGGTAAATTTATCAGATTTTCAAAAACGCGTTTAATTCCAATTTGGCGTCCAACCCCAGGCCTTAGCGCCTGGAATCAGGATTGGCGCCAGACGCCAGCATTGGCGCCTGGCGCTAGCCACTTTTTCTGGCGCCAATGAGCCAGGGCTGGCGCCAAGGTGGTTTTGTGGTCTTCAGACTCTGTTTTGATAAATTATCTTTTTTGGATGATTTTCTCTATAAATATCGTATCAAAAACTCCGTTTTCATTCACCGATTATTTTCATCATTTACATTTAAAATTCACCAATTATCAATATTCATTCATCTACTCTTAATTCATTCATTCATCATCTTTCTTTCATCAACATTCATTCTTTCTTTCTAAATTAACTTTGCTTTTTCATAAATAATTCCGCATTCACTAGATCTTGATACACCTAGCCATATTCGAAGTTGCCTTCGTCCTAGACGTGAAAGGTTTTAATTTCTGAGGGTTTGGTCCCAAATATCTTTTTTAATTTAATTGTTTTGATTATTATTTTCCTTGAAGTTACTAACGTGTGTATTTTGCTATTAGAAAGAGGTACGAGGTATCCAAGTAATTGCTTTAATTGATTTATTGATATTATGATGTAGATATCATGTTTAGATTGTTATTTTGATATTCCTAGTATCATGTCTAGGGTATTTTTAATATTAAATATGATTGCTATGATGCCTTTTATTTTCTTCCTAATATTTATTCATGTTAGTATCATGTTAGGGTTAAAGATTTGATTTTTATTGCTTAGTGACATGCTAGGGTTTGTTATTAATCTTGTTAGTATCATGCCTAGGATCTTGTTATTATTATTATGCTTTAATATTAACATGAACATGATTATGATTATAATTGTTATAATTTATGATGATTGTGAATATTATTATTATTATTATTTTGATAATGATTATTTTATTTATGATTATTATTGTTTTGATTATGATTATAATTTTATGATGATTATTATTATTATCATGATTATTTATTATGTTGCTTGATATGCATATTATTTATTGTTATTGCTTTATCACCTTTTATTGCATGTTTAAAGGGAATTGGTACTTGTAATCACGCTTAATAAGATAATTAATAATCTTGTTAGGGTTAATTGTGATTATAATTCAAGTGATCGCCAATAATAGTTTATTTGTGCATTATATTCAACCAACATAGATTAAACAGGTTTAGGGTTAATCCTATTAATTGTATGTTAGTCAGAAAGCGCACATGAATACGAGTAGAATAAAGTAGAGGCTTATTATTAGGGCAGGTTCAATCTCTTTTAGGTTGGATTTGTACCTTCATCCCTGAACCCTTATTTGGTTCATGACCTTATGGAGTTGACGATCCCTTGGATCGTTAAGGGGTGTAACCTTCACCTCGTGAACGGTTTACAAGTTCCTTAAAAAAAACTTGTTGGCGACTCTTTTGCTCTATCTTCTTCTCTTTTGGACGCCACCTTACTTTAGTGTATGATCACAGTGGGGTTCAAGCTAGTGGGATTTTTAAGGGCTTGAAACTATTCCCTACAGTTTTTGGCGACTCCACTGGGGAGGATTTCTATTTTAATTCCTGAATTTGTTTCGGCAATGATTTAGAATGAGTGGATGAGACTCGAAAAGTTCTAAGTATTTCATGTGCGTAATTTTGATTAACATTGTGGCATATGCATAAAAGGGTTCTCATTGGAAAGACCATCCGTAATGAGTCAAAAACATAGGATTTTACACGTAGGAAATTTGAGAAACGTCTTTCACAACTAGGACTGAAATAACACCGCGCGAAACTGGATGATTTTATTGAGCACAGAAAGCTGCTGAGGCATGTGGGAAGTAGCGTCAGGGGCCAGAGCTTGGCGCCACACTTTTTGCCGTAGCGCTAGACGCCAGTATTGGCGCCAGGCGCTACAGTTAAAAAGTTGGCGCCAGTCTCTGTTTCCTGGCGCCAATTTCCCCCAATACCGAGCCAAAAATATGCGTTCTAATTTCGACCGGTGTTTCGTATTGTTTGCTCGATCCTACTTCCTGGTTGAATTTTTTCTCACTTTTCTGAAACCCATATGTGTTCTACATATGGACATAACCCTCTGGGAATTCATGCTCTATCTACCCGATTGAACGCTCCTGGCAACAAAGGGTACATCTGAGAGGTTGAATTCACCAAACCATGGAAGTGAGTTTTTTCTAAAAACTCGCGGTGTTCTATCCACACGCGTTAACCCTTCCCGGTTTGGCTTCTACGCGGTGCATCTGGACAATTAACCATGGACCCTATTTGACTAAACCATATCCCGAACTTTAGAGAACTAGAGCCATGGTTAGGTTGCAAACTCATTGCATCATATTGTGTCTACTTGACTAATTGTGCATTATTTGTTGTGCATATATATTCTATGTTCCTCTTAACCGTTTGTTGATTTGTGTTGAGATTATAATTAATGACTTAAAGAACTTTGCCTAATTAATTAATTAATTAATTAATTAATTAATTAATTAATTCGAGTCAATAAAGTTTTTTCTTCTTTTAATCGGAATTGACCTAGTACGACTTTAGGCATACCCCAGTTGACTAATAATACCGAAAACAGTCCCGGATCGAGGCTCCAAAATTGGTGCCAAAGTTTGAGCTGTAGCGCCACTGTATGGTGTGTAGCGCCAGACATTTACTAAAAAGTCTGGCGCCAATCACCATATTGTGACGCCAATTCTGTCGCTTGGCCGACAGTTCGGATTATTTGTCGAGTCATCACCTAGGGTCTAATTAACCAGTTTACTAATTAATTCGGTTAATTTTCGCTGTCAATAACACCTTGTCAAATCATTAATCGAGTCTTGGTCACATAGTCTAGCCACATGGTCATGATACGAGTCTTAACGCACCATTTACACTCACTAATCTTAGCACATACTTTGAGTACACATCACCATGACCATGTCGTAGGTCCATGCATGAGTCGGTCTTTCCGTCATTTGAGTTGGGGGTACATTCTACTCCTAAATCTCCATATCCCTCCATCTAAATCTTCTTTCACATTCTATTCCAATTTTTCTTTACTTCCTCCATCCATTGCATGTTGAATAAAGTTTGAGTCAAATAATTAACAATAAGTATCCCTAAATTCCTTTCCCACAGTACTTGGTCGAGGAGAGAAGGGCGATTAATCAAGGACAACCTCTTTATTCAAGTCTCGCTTTTTGATAAACCGATTCGTCAAAAGAGGAAGGCTAAGAAGATAATGGCAACTCAAGAAGAAGTCAATGAGCTTAGGAACCAATTGGTTACCATGACTGAAACACTGAAGCTCCTCACCCTCAAGGTTGATGATCCCGTGAAGCTACAACAGATGGACCTCATGCAAGAGAGCCTAAGCAAGTTGTCTAGCGATTACAAGTTTCAAGAGCTTACATCACAAGGGGTCTCGGTGGACAAAGATCTTCTTCCGCAGAAGTTCAATGCCAACGACATCCCAAAATTCAAGGCAACAGATAATCCTTACTTCCATCTAAGAGCTTTCGAAACTGTAATGACCATTAAGGGTATCGATAAGAAGGTTTTTCCCTCTCTGTTCCCACTATCTCTTGAAACCGTTTGCCAACAATGGTTCTTCTCCCTTGACAAGGAGAAAACCTCTACCTGGGAATCGATAGCAAACGCTTTCGTTGATAGGTACAAGTGCAATATTCAAGTTGAAACCGATCATAGACAACTTGAGATGCTAAGACAAAAAGAGAATGAAGGCTTTACTTCTTTCTTTAATAAATGGAGGGAAACTTCCTCTAAGAAGATTGAGATCCCCACTAAAAAAGAATCCGTGAGGATGTTTATCAAGAATCTCCAAGAAAAGTATTCAAAGCACCTAAAATATCAACACAATTTGAATACTTCAAGGCCGTTTATGACATCGGAATTGAAATCGAAGATGACCTTGCAAAGCAAAAAGCTACTAATAATAGCAACCACGGTGGCTGGAAAGGAAAGAAGAACGACAATCCTTCTTCTTTCGAAAACGCCCACTCTAGTAACAATGTTAGTACCTTTGATCTCAGTGAAGTTTTAGCCATAGATAACCAAGGATCTAAGAAGCAACTAAGGAAAGACTTCACCCCCATTGGGATGAGCTACGATACTGCCTTCGTTCGACTCCATGCCAAAGGACTCATTACTCCCATTGGACCTATTCAAGATCCCGCACCTAAAAAGAGATTGCCTAGTTGGAATCCAGACGAACACTGCAAGTACCATCAAGGTAGGGGTCATACTACTGAGAGCTGTTGGAAGCTAAAGGAGGCTATCCAACATTTGATTGATAATAACAAGCTTCCCATGCCTCCAGTTAACAAGAAGAGCGAGTGATGATAAAGGAAACAACACAAGACAAGAGGCGAGCTTCAACGACAAGATTTTATGACCTCTTTTTTCTATTTCTTTTTTCATTTACCCCTTCCCCAATAAGTCTAGCATAGGCACCTTTTCCTTTCCTTAGATTAACTTTGTAGGTTCTTTATTTTCTTCTAATAAAATGAGCATTTAATTCCTTGCACATGATCATCACATTGCATTGCATCAAAAAAAAATGTCGAATTAAGCATAAGGTATACTAATGATTTGAGGCACCCCTTGTAGCCACATCATATCTCCTTTCGCCCTTCAATTATACAATCCTTTCTTCATAAACCACTTTGAGCCTCGTCTAACAATAGACCCTTCTTTTTTCAACCTACATCTACCTAACCTTGGGATGGGATGGTGTGCAACTTACGCAATTCTAAAGAAAGCTTGAGCAAATTCAAAAGAAAGCAATAGCAAAAAAATAAGCAATAATAAAAAACGAAAACAAGTGTACAAAAGGGCAAGTGTTCCAATGTCTTTGATATGAAAATATCTTCGATAAGAACATGTCTCAGATTGCGTCTCTTATCGAGTACTCGGTACCGCGCCTGAGAAACATGAATGCCAAGTGAGTGATAGACCGCATGATTGGGATTGCCCACACTTATTAAAATAAAATAAATGCTAAAGCAAAAGAGCTAAAAAAGAGTAGAAAACCTCAAGCATAAAAATACAAATATTCAAAAGCAAGGTTGCACACCTTGGGGGCTTATCTAGGGTCTTGATCCTTTATCCCCTTCTTCTTTAAAACTTTAGCCTAACCACGTTACAACCCTTAAAAGACCTTTTTGAGGTATACACACACTTGTGCGAGGTTTGGCTAGAGCTACGTTCGGCCTGATTCCTAACGGATATGTAGGCAACCTCACATCGAGGTGCGGCCGTAATAAACATGCATTCATATTCACGTTCACACACTTACACCATGATCATATCAAGGAATTCCCTATGCTCATCCCTTTTCATTTAGAGCTAGACTTGGGGGCTTGATCCCTACATCATTAGCTTACCTAGCCTAAGAGTCATCACCATTTGACTCTTTTCAATATATTTTTCCACACATTTGGCACTTGCGGCCTAACTTTAGTGTCACTTTCATACACTGCACAGATACATGACCAAATATACTTCCCTTAGGAACCCTTTGTCATGAAATCTTAACACAACGCTGAAGCATGCCTTGTCATATCAACATCACTCATCAATCATAATTGGCATTACATAGAAGTATGAAGTGCTTAGCCTCCGTGCCTAAGTTACCCAAATACTTTCATCATGGAGTCAACAGTTGAGATAGCCTAGGATGGATTAATCCTTGCACCTTGAGAGATAGTATCAAATGACATTTGACTAAGCTCATTCAACATGCATCTTCAAACTTTTGATTTTCTTTCTCACGTCTTTCCTTTTCGGGAGAAAGTCGGTACTACCCTCCACAAAATGACGGAAAATTTTTGCTTTTCTGCATTTTCGAGTCGCACGATCACATTACAATGCACACACAAGTCATGTACACACTGAGTCATGTCGTGTCATATCACTTTGATTTGAGTCACACATGTGTCATTACACTTCGAGTCGAGTCAACCTCGAGTCAGTCAAACATATCAAGTCAAGTTTATACCTTGAGTCGTGTCAAGTCGATGAGTCAAGCAATGCTAAACCTTAGGTCAACCCTAAGATAATCAAAGAAATTGGCAAAGTTCTATAGTAAAAAATAAATACAGGTGCAGCAGAATAGGGAAGACCCTACTCCAATGCCTGGCGCCAGAAATATCTCAGCAACGACAGAGCTCGAAGCCTCCCAGAAAGGTGATTTCGACTTCATACAGCAATTTTTGGTTCCTTGGTACGCCAGTTAGCCCCTATAAGCAATTTGACATGATTAAGTAGTCAGTTTGATTACGATTGCAATAAGTGATCGACTTGATGAAAGATCGTCTCACTTAGCTTAAAGCGCCTAGGCATTGGCTCAAAAGCAGAAAAGGCACCGACATACAGTTTCAAGAGCAAAAGAGCGCCGACGTACAGGCATAGCGGAAGCAAAGTTCGAGCGAGCTTTAAAGATCGACAAGTGTTGATCTTCGGTAATTTTCTTTGGAATATTATCGCAAAAAATAAGGATGACTTCAAGTAAAGTTATTTTCGACGGCATTCGCTAAGATTGTGGAGGTTGTCACCCAAAGATTTGAGAAGATAGCACGAGATGGGCGGTCTTCGACGGCATTCACTAAGATTGTGGAGGTTGTCACCCAAAGATTTGAGAAGATAGCACGAGATGGGCGGTCTTCGACGGCATTCGCTAAGATTGTGAAGGTTGTCACCCAAAATTTGAGAAGATAGCACGAGATGGGCAGTCTTCGACGACTTTTGCTATGATTGGAAAGGTTGTCACTATGATTCAAGAAAAGGCTCAAGATGTAGCAACATTGATCGACGACGTTCCCTAGATTGCGGAAGATCGTCAAAACAAACAGCAAGATGGCGTTCCCTAGATTGTGGAGGGTTGTCACAAAAAACTAAGGATTGTTTCAAGGGAAGCGATTTTCGATGATATTCCCTTGGACGTGGAATATTATCACAGCGGAGAGGATAGTTTCAGGCGAAGCAATCTTCTAATTTGGAAGCGGTTACGGGCGTAGCGGTTTTCAAGCGGGATGGCATTCTCTAGGTTGCAGGAGGTCGTCAAAACAACAGCAACATACGACAACAATCGGTTACTTTCAGAGACGTGTGCTCGACGGTGCAAGATACACGTTTCTTAAGTCTTTTATCTGTTTAACTAATGCTAGTTTTGCAGGTATCGGCGTTACAAGATTGATTTAGGATCGCAGAACGTTTTGAGTCATTCTCCGTCCCTATCGTTACTTTGACTTTCGTTTTCGAAACTTGCGTTTCTCCCAACTCAGTCAAAGTGGGGGCTTCTGTAGACACCCATTTGTGTCTCCCCAAAACCAAACCCAGTGATGAGTGCCTTTCATGTCGAATCATAATCGAATGAAACGAAAGTGTGGAAAGGTCTAGTGTTGCGGAAAGTTTTATTTCTTTTTCTCTTCTCCCTGTTTTTGAAAACTTTATTTTAAGAAAACAGCCAATCCAGTTTGGTTGGTCCATGATATGGGTCCAATAGTGGTGTAATTTGATGGGGCTTGCAAAGACTTTTCCAACGATATATTATAAGCCCAATTCCAATGAATATTGAGGAAATTATGGCCAATTTACTAAACTGGGCCCGGTTTGAGCTTTAAGTACAGCCCAATGATCTAGGGGAGGGCCTAATATGATTTATCATTCCTAATGCAATTAGGAATGGTTTTGGTCTTCTAGAATATTCTAGAAGGTTCTTTTCATTCCTAATTCAATTAGGATTCTTCAGAGTTTTAATTGGATCAAATAGCATTTTCGACTGAAATTATATTATTTTATCTTCCAGTACGGTAAATTTATCAGATTTTCAAAAACGCGTTTAATTCCAATTTGGCGTCCAACCCCAGGCCTTAGCGCCTGGAATCAGGATTGGCGCCAGACGCCAGCATTGGCGCCTGGCGCTAGCCACTTTTTCTGGCGCCAATGAGCCAGGGCTGGCGCCAAGGTGGTTTTGTGGTCTTCAGACTCTGTTTTGATAAATTATCTTTTTTGGATGATTTTCTCTATAAATATCGTATCAAAAACTCCGTTTTCATTCACCGATTATTTTCATCATTTACATTTAAAATTCACCAATTATCAATATTCATTCATCTACTCTTAATTCATTCATTCATCATCTTTCTTTCATCAACATTCATTCTTTCTTTCTAAATAATTAACTTTGCTTTTTCATAAATAATTCCGCATTCACTAGATCTTGATACACCTAGCCATATTCGAAGTTGCCTTCGTCCTAGACGTGAAAGGTTTTAATTTTTGAGGGTTTGGTCCCAAATATCTTTTTTAATTTAATTGTTTTGATTATTATTTTCCTTGAAGTTACTAACGTGTGTATTTTGCTATTAGAAAGAGGTACGAGGTATCCAAGTAATTGCTTTAATTGATTTATTGATATTATGATGTAGATATCATGTTTAGATTGTTATTTTGATATTCCTAGTATCATGTCTAGGGTATTTTTAATATTAAATATGATTGCTATGATGCCTTTTATTTTCTTCCTAATATTTATTCATGTTAGTATCATGTTAGGGTTAAAGATTTGATTTTTATTGCTTAGTGACATGCTAGGGTTTGTTATTAATCTTGTTAGTATCATGCCTAGGATCTTGCTATTATTATTATGCTTTAATATTAACATGAACATGATTATGATTATAATTGTTATAATTTATGATGATTGTGAATATTATTATTATTATTATTTTGATAATGATTATTTTATTTATGATTATTATTGTTTTGATTATGATTATAATTTTATGATGATTATTATTATTATCATGATTATTTATTATGTTGCTTGATATGCATATTATTTATTGTTATTGCTTTATCACCTTTTATTGCATGTTTAAAGGGAATTGGTACTTGTAATCACGCTTAATAAGATAATTAATAATCTTGTTAGGGTTAATTGTGATTATAATTCAAGTGATCGCCAATAATAGTTTATTTGTGCATTATATTCAACCAACATAGATTAAACAGGTTTAGGGTTAATCCTATTAATTGTATGTTAGTCAGAAAGCGCACATGAATACGAGCAGAATAAAGTAGGGGCCTATTATTAGGGCAGGTTCAATCTCTTTTAGGTTGGATTTGTACCTTCATCCCCGAACCCTTATTTGGTTCATGACCTTATGGAGTTGACGATCTCTTGGATCGTTAAGGGGTGTAACCTTCACCTTGTGAACGGTTTACAAGTTCCTTAAAAAAAACTTGTTGGCGACTCTTTTGCTCTATCTTCTTCCCTTTTGGACGCCACCGTACTTTAGTGTATGATCACAGTGGGGTTCAAGCTAGTGGGATTTTTAAGGCTTGAAACTATTCCCTACAAGGGCTATGCCGTTTGGATTGAGAAACGCAAGGGCCACATATCAGAAGTTGGTCGACAAGGTATTCGCGAATCATAAGGGAAAGAATGTAGAAGTATACGTGGATGATTCGATTGTGAAAAGCCGTTTGGCTACGGATCACGTCGCCGATTTGAGAGAAACTTTCGAAACTCTTTGGCGCTACCGGATGAAATTGAATCCGAAAAAGTGCATGTTCGGCGTTCGGTCAGGAAAGTTTCTCGGGTTCATGGTAAGCGAAAGGGGGATAGATGCTAACCCCGATAAAGTCGAGGCAATTCTTGGTTTACCGGAACCAAAGTCTACAAAAGATATACAAAAGCTTACTGGTCGTATGGCTGCATTGACAAGGTTTATCAGTAAGTCAGCTGATAAAGCCTTACCGTTCTTCGTGGTCTTGTGGCAGAACAAATCATTTGTGTGGGGGAAAGAGCAATCCAAGGCATTAGAGGCCGTGAAGAATCACTTGAGGTCTTTACCCACTATAGCAAGACCGGAACAAGGAGAAACACTACAGCTGTATATCTCCGCGTCTGAAAAGACGGTAGCAGCGGTGCTCCTAGTGGAACGGCAAAAAACCCAACTGCCAATTTATTTTGTGAGCCACGTCTTAAATGCTGCCGAAAGACGATATCTGTTAGTGGAGAAAATCGCATACGCAGTGGTTGTAGGAGCGCGAAAGTTACGGCCCTACTTTGATTCACATGTAATTGACATTCTGACAAACCAGCCGTTAGAGAAGTCTTTGCAGAAGATGGAAACATTTGGCCGCCTGCTTAAATGGGCAGTGGAGTTGTCTGAATACGTTATTACGTATAAACCAAGGGTATCAATCAAAGCCCAAGCGTTGTCTGACTTCATTGTGGAAACATCTTACTGCGAAGAAGAGCAGGATACTGGCACATGGAAGGTATCAGTTGATGGCTCATCAGCTTCGGCCGGTTCAGGGGCTGGAGTAATTATGATCTCTCCCCAGGGAGATGTGTTCGAGTATGCTCTCAAGTTCAAGTTTAAGGCCTCAAACAATGAGGCCGAATATGAAGCAGCCTTGGCAGGAATACAGTTATGCATGTTTGCAGAAGCAAAACGTATTGAGCTGACAACTGATTCGCAACTGGTGGCAAATCAGTTCAACGACACTTATGAAACTCGGGAGCTGACCATGACGGCATATTTAGCGAAACTTAAAAATAAAACGACCAATCTGGAGTATTTCGAAATAAAATTAGTTCCTCAAGCAATGAACACACATGCCGACGCGGTGGCTAAACTTGCAAGTTCGAGCTTCAATGATTTAGAGAGGACGATAATGGTAGAAATTTTGGAAAGAAAAATTATTGATGAGCAAGCCTCTAAGGAAGTAAATTGTACAATCGAAGGCCGAGAATGGTATGACGATATCTTAGCTTACAAAGTACACAATGTCCTACCTAGTGATAAGGTTAAGGCGAGAAAAATCAAGAAAGACAGTATTTGGTTTATTATGTTTCAGGGCATACTATATAAAAGGGGGTTTTCATTACCATTGCGAAGGTGTATAACAGCATATGAATCGGCAAGGCTGATAGAGGAAATACACGAGGGTGATTGTGGAAATCATGCGGGGGGTCGGTCAATGTCCTTGGAAGCAATGAAACGAGGCTATTATTGGCCGACAATGAATGCAGACACCATGGAGTACGTCAAAAAATGTGATGAATGCCAGAAATATGAGCCGGTGATTAATCAACCCCCGAATGATTTAACACCCATTCTCAACCCAATTCCGTTCGCTCAATGGGGAATGGGTATTATTGGGCCATTCACGTCAGCAACGGGTGGCCGTAAGTTTTTGATAGTAGGGATAGACTACTTCACTAAGTGGATAGAAGCGGAACCGGTAGCAAAAATCACAACGAATGAAGTGAAGAAGTTCATCTGGAAAAGCATCTTCACCCGGTTCGGGTTGCCGACAGCAATGGTATTTGACCATGGGTCCCAATTTGATTGTGGCACGGTAAAAAATTTTCTCGGCATATATAAAGTGAAATTCACGTATGCGGCGGTGTGTCACCCGCAATCAAATGGGCAAGCCGAGGCTGCTAACAAGCAGATACTGGGGGCAGTCAAGAAAAAGGTGGAGGACGCCAAAGGCCTATGGGCAAATTTGATACCTGAAATTTTATGGGCAAATCGTACGACAACGAGAGAAACTACGGGGGAATCGCCTTTCAACCTTGCTTTCGGCTCAGAGGCAGTCGTTCCGGCCGAGGTAGGCCTTCCTACGTTCCGCGTACAACATTTTTGTGAAAGTCAAAATGATTTGCTGCTTCAGCAGCAATTAGACTTTCTACTAAAGGTAAGGCTGACGGCTGCCGTAAAATCTGCTGCATATAAAAATCGGATGAGTCATGCTTATAATCGGCTCGTCCACTATCGGCCCATGGAAGATGGAGACCTAGTTTTACGTAGAACTGCCGCAACATGCAAGGGGAATGCAAAGGGAAAATTTACTGCCACTTGGGAGGGGCCTTATCAAATATATGAAACTTTACGGCAAGGGTCCTACCGGCTGATGACTCTAGAAGGGTTGCCCTTGAAGAACGTTTGGAATGCTAGTGTTCTAAAAAAGTATTTTATGTAAATTTTGATGTATTTTATTTACGTATTAGAATCAAGCTGGCATGTAGTCATGCGTATGTTTATGAAGTTTACTAGCATTGTAGTATGTTTCAGTACTCATGCAATACAATCACTCTACCTACTTTCGATACGATCCGATCACAGTTTAGCTAGCTGACTCGGTCGTTCAAGTTAGGATAGAAGAGAGTAGAAATGAAATAACAATGGACCTCAAGGCGAGTTGAAAGAACAGTCTGATCCACTGCCTTTGCTCAGCCTGATAAAGGTTGGATATATAATTTCGGGATGCTTTATATCCGATAACAAATTACAAGCACTACAAAGTTTTCCACATAATTTATTTGGAAATAAATTTACCGAAAAACTCGGGGAGTATAGGTAATGGATAACCTTGAAAAGCCGAGAAAGGAGTTCATATTAAAAACCGAGAAACCGATTCTAAAAAACCGATTCAAGATATAAAAGCATCAAATATTAGAAATAATAATAAAAAAAAAACAATAAAACAAAACAAAAATGTAACACACGATAGCAAGGATTACAGTGATGCATAAAATAACGATAGCCAATCACCCAAAAGTCAAGGGTCTGATCGGCTATATATCCAACATCAAAAATAAATATTGTACGATACACACAAAGATAATTGTTTTAAAAAGAACGGTTACAAAAAGCAATTACACAAAACAGATGACCCACATGAATCCGGTGGTGACTGCCCTCCCTGTCAATCCTTTTTGGTCTCCACTGCTGTTTCAGCCGCCTTACCAGGCTCTTTGTCAGCTTCGTTGCTAGAGGGACCGATAGACCCATCTTTACCAGCATGAGTGGTAACAGGGCTACTGATAAGGGCGTCATCAAACTCCACTTCCGGCAATTCACGTGGGTCCAAGTTTGTTATGATGGAATGCGGTGGAAGCTCGTCAAAGTATTCACTCTCATAGCTGGTAGGAGAGTGATTCATTTCCTCACGAAAGCCTTCTCGACAGCCTGCCATTTTTCCGAGTCCCACCCTTCAGCTTTGCACACACAGCGATGCGCAGAAACCCACCCTCCAGTGTACCGGTCAACCTGCAAATTAGCGTAAAGGTCGGACTGCAGGAACCGACTAACGGCTCGACGCCTGACTCCCGGCTTGTCACGCTCCATCTCCTCTACTTTGCCGACCAGCGTCGCCTTAGCCTCTCTCTCATCCTTCAAACTCTGCTCAAGGTTGGCTACCTACTTCTGTAACTGCTCTTGGTTCAGAAGCTTCTTGTTTAAATCAGACACTTGTTTCTGCAAGAGTTTCATGTCGGCCTTCACCTTGTCGCATTCTTTGATAACGGCCTTACAAGCATCATCAGCCTTCTTCAGCTTCGTCTCGGCTTGATCGGCAGAACGCTGGTAATGCTGGTACATATGTACCACCTCAACGGCAGAGTTGACGGTCTGGAGATAGTGTAGGTTTTGCCGTCAGTTACAAAGAAGAAGTAAGATATGCTTGTTTGGTACATAAACTAATAATAAATATAAAAATAACGGAAGTCTTTGCCGTCTTACCTGGAGCATGTTGTTCATTAGCTGGCCGTAAGGAGCGGCAACGCGGTTGACAGGCCTGTCGGCTGGCGTCGCCAGGTACTTTAACACTCTCCAGCCCATGCTTCCACCAGTACTGGGATCGTCGCTGTAGGGAATAATTTCAAGCCTTTAAAAACCCACTAGCTTGAACCCCACTGTGATCATACACTAAAGTACGATGGCGTCCAAAAGGGAAGAAGATAGAGCAAAAGAGTCGCCAACAAGTTTTTTAGGAACTTGTAAACCATTCACGAGGTGAAGGTTACACCCCTTAACGATCCAAGAGATCGTCAACTCCATAAGGTCTAGAACCAAATAAGGGTTCGGGGATGAAGGTACAAATCCAACCTAAAAGAGATTGAACCTGCCCTAATAATAGGCTTCTACTTTTTTCTGATCGTATTCATGTGCGCTTTCTGATTAACATGCAATCAATAGGATTAACCTAAACCTGTTTATCTATGTTGGTTGAATTTAATGCACAAATAAATCTATTATTGGCGATCACTTGAAATTATAATCACAATTAACCCTAAACAAGATTATTAATTATCTTATTAAGCGTGATTACAAGTACCAATTCCCTTTAACATGCAATAAAAGGCGTGATCAAGCAATAAATAATAAGCATCAAGCAACATAATAATAATCATGATAATAATAATAATCATCATAAAATTATAATAATAATAATATTCATAATCATCATGAATTATAACAATTATAATCATAATCATGTTCATGTTAATATTAAAGCATAATAATAATAGCAAGATCCTAGGCATGATACTAACAAGATTAATAACAAACCCTAGCATGTCACTAAGCAATAAAAATCAAATCTTTAACCCTAACATGATACTAACATGAATAAATATTAGGAAGAACATATGAAGCATCATAACAATCATATTTAATATTAAAATTACCCTAAACATGATACTAGGAATATCATAATAACAATGTAAACATGATTTCTACATCATAACATCAATAAAAACCATTAAAGCACTTACTTTGACGCTTCGTACCTCTTTCTAATAACAAAATACACACGTTAGTAACTTCAAGGAAAATAATAATCAAACAATTAAATTAAATAATTGAAATAGAGATTTGGGACCAAACCCTCAGAAATTAAACCTTTCACGTCTAGGGCGAAGGCAACTTCGAATATGGCTAGGTGTTTCTAGATCTTGTGAATGCGGAATTTTGTATAAGAAAACCAAGTTTAGCAAGAAAGATGAATGAGAGAGATGAATGAAAACTGATTGAAGGTGAATAACTTGCGAATGAAGAGAATTGGTGAATGAAAACGGTGTTTTTAATACAATATTTATAGAGAAAATCAGCCAAAAAAGATAAATTAACAAAACAGAATCTGACGCTCAGAAAACAAAGCTGGCGCCAACCCTGGCTAGCTGGCGCCAGGCACCGATGGCTAGCGTCAGGCGCCAGGCCTGGTTCCAGGCGCCAAGGCCTGGGGTTGGATGCCAAGCTTGATTTTAACGCGTTTTTGAAAATCCGATAAGTTTACCGTACTGGAGGATAAAATAATATAATTTCTTCGAAAATGCTATTTGATTTTGATTAAAACTCTGAAAAGTCAACCAAGTCAACTTATCAATGCTAATTGAATTAGGAATGAAAAGAACCTTCTAGAAGAATCTAGAAGACTAAAACCATTCCTAATTGCATTAGGAATGATAAATCATATTAGGCCCTCCCCTAGATCATTGGGCCGTACATAAAGCTCAAACTGGGCCCAGTTTGGTAAATTGGCCATAACTTCCTCAATATTCATCGGAATTGGGCTTATAATATATCGTTGGAAAGGTCTTGTCAAGCCCCATCCAACTACACTATTATTGGACCCATATCATGGACCAACCAAACTGGATTGGCTTTTTTCTTAAAATAAAGTTTTCAAAAACAGAGAGAAGAGAAAAGAGATAAAAACTTTCCGCAACACTAGACTTTCCACACTTTCGTTTCATTCGATTATGATTCGACGTGAAACGTACTCATCACTGGGTTTGGTTTTGGGGAGACACAAATGGGTGTCTACAGAAGCCCCCACTTTGACTGAGTTTGGAGAAACGCAAGTTTCGAAAACAAAAGTCAAAGTATCGATAGGGACGGAGAATGATTCAAAACGTTCTGCGATCCTAAATCAATCTTGCAACGTCGATACCTGCAAAAATAGCATTAGTTAAACAGATAAAAGAGTTAAGAAACGCGTATCTTGCACCGTCGAGCACACGTCTCTGAAAGTAACCGGTATTTTTGATGACTTCCTACAAGCTAGAGAATGTCATCCCGCTTGAAAACCGCTACGCCTGTAACTGCTTCCAAATTTGGAAGATTGCTTCGCCTGAAACGATCCTCCCCGCAATGATAATATTCCACATCCTAGGGAATACCATCGAAGATTATTTCTCTTGAAACAATCCTCATTCACATTGATAATATTCCACATCCTAGGGAATACTATCGAAGATTATTTCTCTTGAAATAATCCTCATCCGCATTATGACCGTCTTCCATGCCTGAGGGAATATGATCGAAGACAATTTCGCCCGAAATTACCTCCAGTTGTTTGTGACAACTTTCCGCAAGCTAGGGAATGCCACTTTGCTGCTTCGATGTTCACTCGTCTCTGAACAAAGAGCTTCTTTTTGATATGTTCTAATTTCCGCTGTGATAGTCTTCGAAAAGATCACTGCTTTTATCCTTAATGCTACTATGTCAGCGCTTTGCTGCTTGTGAACCAGTATGTTGGTGCTTTTGCTGTGATAACAATCCTCTTTTCTTTGGGAATAGTTGCCAACACAACTCTTGTATGATGTATGACAATCCGATTTAGGGAAAGTTGTCAATGCCACGTAACAATCCATCCTTGGAAAAGTTGTCACGATGAAGCGACAATCCGTATCTCGGAAAATTTGCCAAAAAATCCAATCTTTGGAAAAGTTGTCAATGCTTCGTAACAATCTTTCATAAGAACTTTGCTACGATCGACAATCCACATCTTGGAATATAACTCTTGAAAGCAATCCATCTTGGAAATTTGCCAACGCTATGTGACAATCCTTTTAGGAAATTATTGCCACAATTGACAATCCGCGTCTTGGAACATTTGCAAAAAAGAGTAGACCGACAATCCACTTCGGGAAAATTTGCCATTTGCTGAAGACAATCCACGTTGAGGAACTTTTGCCAAAATTTATGATGAGTAGAGACCTACGAAAATCCTTTGGGAAATTTTGCCATAGGGAACTGGGTGTATGACAATCCAATCTTGGAAAACTTGCTAGCGATCTATGAATGTATGACAATCCGAACTTGGAAAAACTTGCCAACAAAGAAGGAGCACGACAATCCACGCTTGGAAACTTTGCCAGAGATGACAATCCAATCTTGGAAAAATTGTCGTTGAAGAAGATGCACGACAATCCATTTTTGGAAATATTGTCAGTTGGGGATGACAATCCAATTTTTGGAAAACTTTGTCGTTTAATAAGAATGCGCGACAATCCATATTTTTGAATATTGTCGTTTAAGTGCTTGCTTTTGAACCGATTGTAATGAGCCAGTGTTTTAGGCGCTTAAGCTAAGTGAGACGATTTTTTGTCAGGTCAATCACTTACTACGATTGTAATCGAGCCGACTACTAATCATGTCAAATTGCTTATAGGGGCTAACTGGCGTACCAAGGAACCCGAAATTGCTGCATGAGGTCAAAATCACCTTTCTGAGAGGCTTCGAGCTCTGTCGTTGTTGAGATATCTCTGGCGCCAAGAATTGGAGTAGGGTCTTCCCTATTCTGCTGCACCTGTATTTATTTTTGACTATAGAACTTTGCCAATTTTAATTATCTTAGGGTTGACCTAAGGTTTAGCATTGCTTGACTCATTGACTCGACACGACTCAAGGCATAAACTTGACTCGCTGTGATTGACTGACTCGAGGTTGACTCGACTCAAAGTGAAATGACACGTGTGACTCATGACCCGTGTGTGCATAGTAATGTGATCGTGCGACTCGAAAAATGCAAAAAAAGCAAAAAATTTCCGTCAATTTTGTGGAGGGTACCGACTTTCTCCCAAAAAAGAAAGACGTGAAAAAGAAAATCAAAAGTTTGAAGATGCATGTTGAATGAGCTTAGTCAGATGTTGTTTGATACTATCTCTCAAGGTTCAAGGATTAATTCATCCTATGCTATCTCAACTGTTGACTCCATGATGAAAGCATTTAGGTAACTTAGGCACGGAGGCTAAGCACTTCATATTTTGTGATGCAATGATGATTATGATTGATGAGTGATGTTGATAAGGCACGCTTCAGCGTTGTGTTAAGATTTCATGACATAGGGTTCCTAAAGGGAAAGTATATGGTCATGTATCTGTGCGGTGTGTGATAGTGACACTAAAGCTAGGCCACAAGAGCTAAGTGTGTGGAAAAATATATTATTGAAAAGAGTCAAATGGTGGTGACTCTTAGGCTAGGTAAGCTAATAATATAAGGATCAAACCCCCAAGTCTAGCTCTAAGTGAATAGGGATGAGCATAGGAAATCCCTTGATATGATCATGGTGCAAGTGTGTGAATGTGAATATGAATGCATTTTTATTACGGCCGCAACTCGATGTGAGATTGCCTACGTATCCGTTAGGAATCAGGCCGAACGTAGCTCTAGCCGAACCTCGCACAAGTGTGTATACCTCAAAAAGGTCTTTTAAGGTTGTGATGTGGTTAGGCTAAAGGTTTGAAGAAGAAGGGGATAAAGGCTCAAGACCCTAGATAAGCCCCCAAGGTGTGCAACCTTGCTTTTGAATATTTGTATTTTTATGCTTGAGGTTTTGTACTCTTTTTTTAGCTCTTTCTTTTGTTTTAGCATTTATTTCATTTTTATAAGTGTGGGCAATCTCGATCATGCGGTCTATCACTCACTTGGCATTCATGTTTCTCGAGCACTCGATAAGAGACGCAATCTGAGACGTGTTCATATCGAAGATATTTTCATATCAAAGACATTGGAACACTTGCCCTTTTGTACACTTTTATTTATTTTTTTGCTTTTGCTTATTTTTACTATTTTTTGAATTTCTAAAATCACTCAAGCTTTGTTCTTTGAAAATTGCATAAGTTGCACACCATCCCATCCCAAGGTTAGATAGATGTAGGTTGAAAAAAGAAAGGTATATCATTAGACGAGGCTCAAAGTGGTTTATGAAGAAAGGATTGGTAAATTAGAAAGGCGAAGAAGATATGATGTGGCTACAAGGGGTGCCTCAAATCATTGGTATACCTTGTGCGTAATTCGACATGGATTTTTTTTCCTTTTTTTTATTATATATATTTTTTTTTGATGCAATAAAATGAAATGATCATATGTAAGAGAATTAATGCTCATTTTATTAAAAAAAAAAAAAAAAAGAAAAAGAAAAACTACAAAAATAATCTAAAGGAAAAGAAAAGGTGCCTATGCTAGACTTATTGGGGAAAGGAAAAAATGAAAAAGAAATAGAAAAAGAGGTCATGAAATCTTGTCGTTGAAGCTCGCCTCTGTCTTGTGTTATTTCATTATCACCCAGTCTTCTCGCTAGCTAGAGGCAATGGGACCTTGTTTGCTTCTATGAGATCTTGAATGAGATTTTGAAACCTGTAGCATTCATCAGTGGTATGACCGCGCCCTCGATGGTACTTGCAATAGGAATTTGGATTCCATCTCGAAGATCGATTTTCTGGTGTTGGATCCTCGGTAGGGCCAATAGGTTTGATTAATCCTCGATCATAGAGACGATCGAAAGCAGCATCGTAGGTCATTCCAATGGGTGTGAACTCTCGCCTGGGTTTCCTTTTAGATCCTTGATTGTCCATGGCTAAGACATCATTATGGTCAAAGGTACTAACATTATTACTAGAGTGTGCGTTTTCGGAAGAAGAAGGATTGTCGCTCTTCTTTCCTTTCCAGCCACCGTGGTTGCTATTGTTAGTAGCTTTTTGCTTTGCGAGGTCGTCTTCGATTTCAATACCTATGTCATAGACGGCTTTGAAAGTATTCAAGTTGTGTTGATATTTTAAGTGCTTTGAATACTTCTCTTGAAGGTTCTTGATAAACATCCTCACAGACTCCTTTTCGGTGGGGACCTCAATCATCTTGGCGGAAGTTTCCCTCCATTTATTGAAGAAAGAAGTAAAGCCTTCATTCTCTTTTTGTCTTAGCATCTCAAGTTGTCTATGGTCGGTTTCAACTTGGATATTGCACTTGTATCTATCAACGAAAGCGTTTACTATCGATTCCCAGGTAGAGGTTTTCTCCTTGTCAAGGGAGAAGTACCACTGTTGGCAAACGGTTTCAAGAGATAGTGGGAATAGAGAGGGGAAAACCTTCTTATCGATATCCTTAATGTTCATTATAGTTTCGAAAGCTCTTAGATGAAAATAAGGGTTATCTGTTGCCTTGAATTTAGGGATGTCAGTGGCGTTGAACTTATGCGGAAGAAGTTCCTTGTCCAGCGAGACCCCTTGTGAACTCATGCCCTGAAATTTATAGTCGCTAGATAGCTTGCTTAGACTCTCTTGCATGAGGTTCATCTAATGTTGCTTCACGGGGTCATCGATCCTAAGTCCGAGAAGCTCCAGTGTCTCAGTCACGGTAGCCAATTGGTTCTTAAGATCATTGACTTCTTCTTGAGTTGCCATTATCTTCTTAGCCTTCCTCTTTTGACGAATCGGTTTATCAAAAAGTGAGACCTAAATAAAGAGGTTGTCCTTGATTAATCGCCCTTCTCTCCTCGACCAAGTACTGTGGAAAAGGAATTTGGGGATACTTATTGTTAATTATTTGACTCAAACTTTATTCAACATGCGATGGATGGAGGAAGTGAAGAAAATTTGGAATAGAATGTGAAGAAAAGTGATGTAGATGGAGGGATATGAAGGATTAGGAGTAGAATGTACCCCAACTCAAATGACGGAAAGACCGACTCATGTATGGACCTACGACATGGTCATGGTGATGTGTACTCAAAGTGTGTGCTAAGATTAGTGAGTGTATGTGACATGTGAAGACTCGTGTCATGACCATGTGGCTAGACTATGTGACTAAGACTCAATTAATGACTCGACAAGGTGTTATTGACAGCGAAAATTAACCGAATTAATTAGCAAACTGGTTAATTAGACCCTAGGTGATGACTCGACCAATAATCCGAACTGTCGGCCAAGCGACAGGACTGGTGTCACACTGTGGAGCTTGGCGCCAGACAACATAGCTGTCGTCAGGCGCTACACTCCATAGTGTGGCGCTACTGCTCAGACCTTGGCGCCAGTATTGGAGCTTCAGTCTGGGACTGTTTTCGGTGTTATTAGTCAACTGGGGTATGCATAAAGTCGTACTAGGTCAATTAATTAGGCAAAGTTCTTTAAGTCATTAATTTATTTCATCTCAACACAAGTCAACAAACGGTTAAGAGAAACATAGAATATATATGCACAACAAATAATGCACAATTAGTCAAGTAGGCACGATATGATGCAATGCGTTTGCAACCTAACGATGGCTCTAGTTCTCTAAAGTTCGGGATATGGTTTAGTCAAAGAGGGTCCATGGTTAATTGTCCGGATGCACCGCGCGGAAGCCTAACCGTGAAGGGTTGGCGCGAGTGGATGGGACACCGCAAGCTTTAGAAAAAAAAAACTCGCTTCCATGGTTTGGTGAATTCAACATCTCGGATGTACCCTTTGTTGCACAGAGCGTTCAATCGGGTAGATGGAGCATGAATTCCCAGAGGGTTATGTCCATATGTAGAACACATATAGGTTTCAGAAAAGTGAGAAAAAAAAAATTCAATCAGGAAGTAGGATCGAGCAAACAATACGAAAAACCGGTCGAAATTAGAACGCATATTTCTAGCTCGGTATTGGGGGAAATTGGCGCCAGCAAACAGAGACTGGCGCCAGATTTTAACTGTAGCGCCTGGCGCCAATACTGGCGTCTGGCGCTACAACTAAAACACTAGCGCCAAGCTCTGGCCCCTGACGCTACTTCCCACATGCCTAAGCAGCTTTTTGTGCTCGATAAAATCTTCCAGTTTCGCGCGGTGTTATTTCAGTCCTAGTTGTGAAAGACATTCCTCAAATTTCCTACGTGTAAAATCCTATGCTTTTTACTCATTACGGATAGTCTTTCCAATGAGATCCTTTTTATGCATATGACAACAATGTTAATCAAAATTACGCACATGAAATACTTAGAACTTTTCGAGTCTCATCCACTCATTCTAAATCATTACCGAAACAAATTCAGGAATTAAAATAGAAATCCTCCCCAGTGGAGTCGCCAAAAACTGTAGGGAATAATTTCAAGCCTTTAAAATCCCACTAGCTTGAACCCCACTGTGATCATACACTAAAGTACGGTGGCGTCCAAAAGGGAAGAAGATAGAGCAAAAGAGTCGCCAACAAGTTTTTTAGGAACTTGTAAACCATTCACGAGGTGAAGGTTACACCTCTTAACGATCCAAGAGATCGTCAACTCCATAAGGTCTAGAACCAAATAAGGGTTCGGGGATGAAGGTACAAATCAAACCTAAAAGAGATTGAACCTGCCCTAAAAATAGGCCTCTACTTTATTCTGATCGTATTCATGTGCGCTTTCTGATTAACATGCAATCAATAGGATTAACCTAAACCTGTTTATCTATGTTGGTTGAATTTAATGCACAAATAAATCTATTATTGGCGATCACTTGAAATTATAATCACAATTAACCCTAAACAAGATTATTAATTATCTTATTAAGCGTGACTACAAGTACCAATTCCCTTAACCATGCAATAAAAGGCGTGATCAAGCAATAAATAATAAGCATCAAGCAACATAATAATAATCATGATAATAATAATAATCATCATAAAATTATAATAATAATAATATTCATAATCATCATGAATTATAACAATTATAATCATAATCATGTTCATGTTAATATTAAAGCATAATAATAATAGCAAGATCCTAGGCATGATACTAACAAGATTAATAACAAACCCTAGCATGTCACTAAGCAATAAAAATCAAATCTTTAACCCTAACATGATACTAACATGAATAAATATTAGGAAGAACATATGAAGCATCATAACAATCATATTTAATAATAAAATTACCCTAGACATGATACTAGGAATATCATAATAACAATGTAAACATGATTTCTACATCATAACATCAATAAAAACCATTAAAGCACTTACTTTGACGCTTCGTACCTCTTTCTAATAACAAAATACACACGTTAGTAACTTCAAGGAAAATAATAATCAAACAATTAAATTAAATAATTGAAATAGAGATTTGGGACCTAACCCTCAGAACAAAGCTGGCGCCAACCCTGGCTAGCTGGCGCCAGGCACCAGCACTAGCGCCAATGGCTAGCGCCAGGCGCTAGGCCTGGTTCCAGGCGCCAAGGCCTGGGGTTGGACGCCAAGCTTGATTTTAACGCGTTTTCGGAAATCCGATAAGTTTACCGTATTGGAGGATAAAATAATATAATTTCTTCGAAAATGCTATTTGATTTTGATTAAAACTCTGAAAAGTCAACTTATCAATGCTAATTGAATTAGGAATGAAAAGAACCTTCTAGAAGAATCTAGAAGACTAAAACCATTCCTAATTGCATTAGTAATGATAAATCATATTAGGCCCTCCCCTAGATCATTGGGCCGTACATAAAGCTCAAACCGGGCCCAGTTAGGTAAATTGGCCATAACTTCCTCAATATTCATCGGAATTGGGATTTCAATATATCGTTGGAAAGGTCTTGTCAACCCCCATCCAACTACAGTACTATTGGACCCATATCATGGACCAAACAAACTGGATTTGCTATTTTCTTAAAATAAAGTTTTCAATAACAGAGAGAAGAGAAAAGAGATAAAAACTTTCCGCAACACTAGAGTTTTCACACTTTCGTTTCATTCGATTATGATTCGACGTGAAAGGTACTCATCACTGGGTTTGGTTTTGGGGAGACACAAATGGGTGTCTACAGTCGCAGAGAATGGACTCGCCACGATTCACGTTGATCCGGGGATGCCATGGTTCGCCGGCAGCACCTAAGGGTACAGCCAAGGCCTCAGCAACTTCTTCTGAGATTCTGACGTGCGGAATCTCAATGAAGTCACCGGTAAGAGCTGGGACGAAAGCATTCTTGCTGGAGGCGCCAGAACGCGCCGAGATGACCGGTTGCCCCTCTTTGCTTGGAGGCTTTTCGAGGTTGGCCACCTGGTCAGACCTAACCTCGCTACCGGTCCCTGGACCAGTTGGGTCCTTTAGGAATGGGATCGGTCTCGTCCTCTAGGTCCATGACCCCGTCCGGCCATGTTTCTTGTTCTTCCTGACGGAGATGTGCCGAATCGCCATCTCGCTTTTTCTGCTTTTTTTACTGTTCTCGGTCAGAGGACTCGGTCGTCCTCTTGGACGCATTGTCGCCCCCCCCCCCTTTTTAGTGCTATGGTTCGGGGTTTGACGACGCGTTCGGTAGGAGCCATGTCTTGCTGTCTTGGTCTCTTTCTTTTCGAAGCTCTGGTGGCAAAAACGAGAAGGGTGTCGTACAACTTTTTCGACCGATCTAGACACTGTTGTTTCACTTACCCGTTAGGATACAATCCCAGTCGGCTGTAGTCGAGTTTGTCAATACCTGGTGGTAAAATCACCCGGTAATAACACATCAGTACACTAACATTACAAAAGTAAATATAGACGTAAAAAGAAAATTTTTTGGAAAGTGAAACATAAGCAGTCAGGTAAGAAAATAAGTAAACACAACACTTATCAAGATTAATTTCGAATGCAAAGCATAAATACAGTAAAGAAAAGTATGAAATAAATGTATATAATTTATTAACATTCCATACCAAATTCATCGGTATGGCAGAGACCGACATGAGATAGAGGGGCGTTGCCCAGTATATAATTACAATGGGGCAACCACACCCCCGGAACAACTTTATTCTTCTTACCAGCACTAACATATGTACAGTTAAACCACTTAAAAGCATTTCTCCAACTTTCCTAACGACCTGGACCTTATGGTCTCAAACATACTGTGCGGGTGATAAAAAGTCCTACGGACGGTAAAATCATCAGGAACACTCATAAAATAAAATTATGTCTTCCAGTTCTTGCAACTGGTCAATTTTGGCCATACAGTGCATTTCCCGGGAGTAGTAAAAAGGGACCACCACCCGGGTGATTGGCTATCTCTCTTTATCCAATGTTATGAACAATCAAGGACAGAAGAAACCATTTAGGAGGAACTTCACTCCTATTGGCATGAGTTATGACACCGCATTTGATCGATTAAATGCAAAAGGTCTTATAACTCCTATTGGACCATTTGGGGACCCACCAGTTGAGAAGAGGTCGGCTAACTGGAACCCCAATGCACACTGCAAGTATCACCAAGGTAGGGGCCATCTCACTGAAAACTGTTGGAAGCTCAAGGAAGTTATCCAAGACTTGATTGACAATAACAAACTGTCGTTGCCCCCTGCCAGTAAGAAGCCAAGCATTGACAATGCACCTCTCGCTCATACCCTGGCTATCTCTGATGAGGAAAACGAGGTTGATCCCTCATCTCTCATTAGACCTATCAAAGAAATCCGTGCCATAGAAAAAGAGGAGGAAATCTTTTTCGATGTCAAGGATAATCTTCCAGAACCGGCATGTAAAGAAGATATACAATTGCTCACACTGTCTATAAGGGAGGTATCGCAACTACTACATGAAGCTCTCAAAGATATGAACGAACTCCATAAGAAATATGATGAGTTTCCACTTCCGAAAGATGAACCTAAAAGAGAATTCACACCAGTGAGAACGACTTCTGAGGCAAAGCATTTTCCCTTACAAGTCACTGAAAAACCCAAGAAGAGCAATAGAATCTACACTCCTATTGGGATCCCATATACACAAATGTTCAAAATTCTCTCCGAGAGTGACGAGATCAAACCTCTCGAACCGAGACCATTCGAATCGTTGAAAAGGACGGATAGATATTACTGTCAGTATCATCAATCAGGGGGTCACATTGCACTATAGAAAACTGTTTCAAATTCAAGGATTTGGTTCAGAAAATGATTGATGAAAAGAAACTAGTCCAAGTTCAACAAGAAGAAGACGCGACCATCAATGGAGTTTGGGACAGTGATGAAGAAGATGTTTATTTAAAGGACATAGTAGGACCTTCACCTTCTGTGTCATACACCACAGATGACATTTGGGCTGAAGAAGACTCATCGATAGACGTTTTCACAAGATCCGGGAGAATGCAACCTCCCATTTCAACACAACCTATGCCAACCACACAACAAGTTCCCATACCTATCATTAAAGACAATGATATTTTTAAGCAGTTTAAGAAGACAAAAGTTGAGATGAATGTATGGAAACTTCTGGCAACATCTCGAGAACATAGGTTGGCTATAATGAATGCCTTGGACAAAATCGGGATAGATTCTGACACTACTCCTGAGGGACTAGCCAACTTCCTCACAAGTGACCTTCCTAGTCCGATTAATTTGATCACCTTTTCTGACAAAGATTTACCCCCAGAAGGCGACAAACATTACAAGGCATTAAACCTCACAGTAGTTTGCAAGAGGATGAATGTTCCTATGACTCTTGTAGACAATGGATCGGCAATCAACGTCTGTCCACTTAGAACTGCGAGGATGCTCGGCATAAGGGACGAAGATTTAACTCCGTCTACACAAGAAATAAGGGCCTACGACAATACTCGTCGTCAAGCTCTTGGCAAGATCACTCTAAATGTAACGGCAGGAGCAATAGAACATGCTACTACTTTCCAAGTAGTAGATATTAAAGCTTCGTTCAACTTGTTGTTGGGACGCCCTTGGCTCCATGATCTAAAGGCCGTCCCTTAATCTCTCCACCAACAAGTAAAAGCTATAGTTGGGGGAATTCCAATCACTATCGATGCTTCGCCTATGAGGATCAAATCTATAGAGAACCTAATTATCAATGTAGAGCACGACGAAGATGATGAAGATTTATGGGGCTTTAACGAAGAAGCCTCTTTAATCCAGGAGGATGAGAGGACCCCTCTTTGCCATGACCCCCATTCCAACATGATTGTCAATGCCATGCTGAAGAAACAAGGACACTTTCCTGGGATGACGTTAGGAAAGAAGAAAGGAATGGCAAAACCGCTGGAGCTACCTGGCCTCCCTAAGTTAGACACTTTCGGACTTGGTTTCGAACCGACTCGGAAGGATCTTAAGCGAGCCCAGGAAAAGTCAAAAGCACGCAGGGACGCTCACATTCAAAAGAAAGAAATCCCAATGGATCAGTACCTTCTTACGCTTAATGGTCAGTTTATAAAAGAAGGAGAGGACTATCCATGCCATGAATTTCCCGAGCCATTTGTTGTAAACGGCATAAGACAACCGGGATTCGAGATTTTCTTGGATTGCTACTTCACTGATGAAATCCCAACTCCTGTCCACAAGGAGAAAGCACCCCCATGCTTTGACTTTAACGTCATGGGATTACTGTTCGGGCGAGAAAAGAATGAGCCAACTTGTAAAGAGGATAACTCCTCGCTCATTCAAATAGTCCTACAAAGCGAAAGCTTCGATCCCTCGAAGCTAATTACTCCAGCTGAAGGGTCACTACAAGGGTGGCTCAAGACTATCAAGGTGACTACTCCAAGCGGAAGGAAGATATCCATCACGACAGGGCAAGGACCGATGTTTGAAGAGTCGTCTGAGTCTGAGTCAGAGTCTTTCCCTTTAGAGTCTTCTAAGTCTATAGTAGTAACACCTCCCCCTCCTATTTCTTCTCCTAGGATAGTTAGTGATCCAGTCCCCGAGGACATATCACTCTTTGATGTAATGATCTCAGAGTATAATAATATTTCTCATTCTCCTTACTTCTTGTGTTCTTCTCTAACCCAAGATGACGAGCATTGCTTAACTAACAATGAAAAAGACAAAGAAATTATTAAAGCAATGGAAACACTCGAAAAGAAAACACCGGTAATTGAAGAAACTGAAACAGTTGATATCTCAAATGATTCAACTCATAAAAGAAAAGTTAAAATCGGACTAATACTGAATAAACAAGAAAGAATCGATGTAATTAACTTACTTAAAGAATTTATCGATGTATTTGCTTGGTCATATGAAGATATGCCAGGCATTAATAGAGAAATAGCTCAACACACTATACCACTAATTCCAGGAATGAAACCTGTAAAACAAAAGTTACGTCGAATGAAACCTGACGTAGCTCTTAAAATAAAAGAAGAAGTTCAAAAACAAATAACTGCAGGTTTCATCGAGGTATCCAAATACCCCGAATGGGTCGCCAACGCCGTCCCAGTTCTGAAAAAAGACGGAAGGGTAAGGATGTGTGTCGACTATCGAGATCTAAATAAGGCAAGTCCAAAGGACGACTTCCCTTTGCTACACATCGATATTCTAGTAGATAACACGGCAAATCACGCGCTTCTCTCATTCATGGATGGGTACACAGGTTACAACCAGATCCTCATGACAGAAGAAGACATGGAGAAAACAACTTTTATAACACCATGGGGCACTTACTGCTACACGGTAATGCCATTCGGGTTGAAAAACGCGGGTGCTACTTACCAACGTGCAGCAACTGCTTTACTCCATGACATGATGCATAAAGAAGTCGAAGTATATGTCGACGACATGATTGTAAAATCAAAAGACCGTCCAGGCCATCAAGTAGTCTTAAGGAAATTTTTCGAAAGGCTAAGAAAATATAATATGAGGTTGAATCCATCTAAGTGTGCTTTTGGAGTCACCTCAGGCAAGCTTTTGGGTTACGTCATAAGCTCTAGAGGAATAGAGGTAGACCCAACCAAGATCAAAGCAATCATGTCAATGCCACCGCCCAAGACTGAGAAACAAATTCGAGGATTTATTGGCCGGTTGCAATACATAAGTAGGTTCATATCAAAACTGACGACAATATGTGAACCAATCTTCAAGAAACTCAAGAAGAAGGTACCAGTAATATGGGATGAAGAGAGTCAAAAAGCCTTTGAAAAGATCAAAACCTATCTCGCAAATCCTCCCGTATTAGCACCAGCACTCCCCGGAATACCTCTTAGGCTATATTTGACAGTTACCAAAGAAACAATGGGAGCTATGCTAGCACAAGAAGTAGAAGGCAAAGAGAACGCAATTTACTACCTAAGCAAGAAGATGCTCGAATACGAAGCACGCTATACACCGCTCGAGAAGTTGTGCCTCGCCTTGGTGTGGACCACAACTAAGTTAAGACATTACATGCTGGTGCATACCGTCTTCGTAGTCTCCCGATTAGACCCACTCAAGTATTTATTCGAGAAATCTACGCTCAACGAACGCATATCAAGATGGATAGTCAATCTAGCCCAATTTGATGTAAGTTTCATGCCACAAAAAGTATCAAAGGATCCGTGGTGTCAGACTTTCTAGCAGATTTTCCAATAGAAGACTCGACGCCAATACAAGACAATGAATTTCCAGATGAAGACCTAATGGTTACTGAAGATGATACTTGGACCTTATATTTTTACGGAGCCTCAAACCAAAAGGGATGTGGCGTTGGAGTACTACTAGTATCACCTAAAGAGGAGCATGTTCCAATCTCCATAAAGCTTGATTTCGACGTCACCAACAATGCTGCTGAATATGAAGCGTGTGTGGTAGGCCTTGAAACAGCTTTGGCATTGGGATTAAAGAAGTTAAGGATATTCGGAGACTCTTCTTTGATCATCAATCAGATATCTAAGAGGTGGAAAGTAAGGAGCGAAAGCCTAGCCCCTTACCAAACCTATCTGGAAACTCTCACCGATCAGTTAGAGAAGGTAGAATACACATATCTACCTAGAGAGGAAAACCAATTTGCTGATGCCTTGGCAAGACTAGCCCCAATGGTTAGGATTCCTACGGAAATCGAGCAAATGCCTCTAACTATAGAAAAAAGGCACAAAACAGCATACATCCAGGCTATAGAAGACGATGAACTAGTCCAAGACGAAGAACAAGAAGAAGAAGAAGAAGAACCATGGTACACAGACATACTCAATTATGTCACCAATGGAGAATACCCTCCTCATGCTAACAAAAGAGCAAAACGAGCATTAAGGATTTTGGCTTCCCAATATGTACTCATAGACAACGAGCTACATAAAAGGGTACCTAAGGGTCGAGCTCTCTTATGTGTAGGAAAGAAGGATGCACAAAGAGCAATGAGGATAGTCCACGAAGGAATCTGTGGTACTCATATAAATGGCAAAATGCTAGTCCAAAAAATAATGCGAGAAGGATATTATTGGACTACAATGAATAGGGATTGCCATCAATACGTAAAAAGATTCCCTAAGTGCCAAATTTATGCCAATTTACAACATGTCCCTCCATCTTTGCTCTACACCTACACATCGCCATGGCCATTCTCTACATGGGGAATTGATATCATTGGAAAAATCACTCCCCCAGGAATAGGAGGCCACGAATATATTCTAGTAGCAATTGATTATTTCACAAAGTGGGTTGAAGCGCAGTCGTACGCTAAACTCACTGCAAAACATGTAGCACTCTTTATCGAGAAAAATATTATTTGTCGATACGGAGTCCCACATGAAATGATAAGTGAGAATGGAACTCACTTTCAAGCGGAATGTGAAGAATTGCTACAAAGATACGGCATTCAACATCATCATTCTTCCCCTTGTAGACCTCAAGCAAATGGAGCAGTCGAGGCAGCTAATAAAAATTTAAAGACTATCATCGAGAAAATGACGGAAAATTATAAGGATTGGTCTGACAAACTTCACTTCGCATTGTGGGGTTACCGCACGTCAATCCGTACATCAACAGGAAAGACGCCATTTTCCCTGGTATATGGAATGGATGTCGTACAACCTTTTGAACTAGAAATACCATCTCTATGCATCGCGTTGGAGAGTAAACTCGATGAAGTTGAATGGACTAGGGAAAGATATGAAGAATTGATTCTACTCGATGAGAAACGACTAGAAGCTCTACATCACACTCAGTGTTACCAGACTCGTATGGCTAGACATTTTAATAAGATGGTCAAAACAAGAAATATCAAAGTAGGAGACTTGGTGTTAAAAGCACTAAGGAAAAATGTTTTAGATCCAAGGGGCAAATTTAGACCTAATTGGTCTGGACCCTATATTGTCAAAACAATCCTATCAGAAGGTGCAGCGAAACTAACTGATATGGATGACAATGAATTCTCAAACATGACAAATCTTGACCAACTTAAGAAATACTACCCATAATTACTTGAGTAGGATACTCAAGAGAACTACGTTCGGCTTGATTCCTTAAGAAATGATATGTAGGCAACCCTTTACGGGTGCGGCCACTTTATTTCTCGACATCTCCGCGTTCCAGAATTAATTAAAAATTCAACAGAAGATTGGCGAATTATCGGCGTCGCAGAGGAGAACCTGGCGCCAGCCAACAACCATCAGCGCCAGCCGATGAAATTGGCGCCTGGCGCCAGACTTCAATGATAGGCGCCAATTGCAAATAAGTGGCGCCAATTTGGAAATAAATTCTGGGCGAATTTCGGTGTTTTTCGGAAAATTTTCGACTTCCGTACTCGAAGAATTTCTGGAAAATTAATTTTTCGGTTTTCATTGCTTTAACAAAATAAATTTAAAGTAAATAATTTAATTAAAAGCTGAAATTTCATTAATAAAATAAAATTACATTATTGATGGAATTTAAATAAAGCTGAAATAAATTAAATTTAAATAAAAAATAATAAAATAAGTCTAATAAATTGAAAGTCAAGCAATGCTCCTAATCTTTCTTTTCCTTTCTAGCCCTTTTCCAATTCTTGTCTGCTTCCTCCTCCTCATCCATAACTTTAGCTAGTAGGCACCCTTTAGAGGACCTACATTCAATCTTAGAGTATATAGTCTCCCCTTCAGATAATACTCCATGTTTCTTTTCCACCCAAGTCTTTTTATCTGTGGTGTTAGCTTTCCTTTTTCCTTTATCCTTGGTAGCACCTTTCTTCCTAGGCATTACAGGTGTTTCGAATTCAATTCTCGCACCTAAGCGTTCCTTGACAGGAATCACCCTGTCACCTAGACGATTCTTCACATCAGTTGTACCCTGATCCTTCGAAGACTTCTTCAGCAACCACTTCTTTACATCATTGGGCAAAGAAAGAGGAACCTTTTGGGTAATTACTTCCCACAAAGGTCTAGCACTCCAGTAAGCATCAAATCTGTCTACTTCTTGAGAAACAGGGTACTCATAGGGAGGACGAAGATCCCCGGAAGGAATATTCTGAAGCAAGCCGTATTGTCTTTTTACCCTACAGGGGTAATAATAAGTCACACGAGACAAGCTTGGAAGGCGGCAGAAAGGTTGCTTGTTAACGCCAACCATCCTTTCTATTTTCCACCATGGGACGACCCACTTGATAGCAAAATCACGAGATTCAAAGACTTTTCTCCACCCATGGCGCCTAATTTTAGGGATGTGTTTCTTCCTTCTCACGAAGCAATTGGGAGTATACTTCTCAATATCGTCCGGAGGGCTAATTAATCCTAGCCTTTCCATTAGTCACATCTGTAAAAAATTGCAATGCAATTAAATTATTATTACAATACAAAAATATATTTTTTGATTTCTGTAATTAAAAATTTTATTTTTCTACCTGTAATAAAATTGGAGAGCCGCGAAAATGTGCTTTTGGTTCCCTTTTCAGTTCATCAAGACTAATCATTGTCTCTCCAACTATCAATGGCATTGGATTTCTCCCTGATTCAATTTGTTCTAGTACGGTGGTTATAATTGATTGGCCTTCATTATTTTTACCACTACTAAGAAAAAATTGATTAAGCATGCAAAATAAGAAAGCCCTTCTTCTATATATATGAAAAGATTCAGAAAGAGGTTTATCAAAATAATGGCGTGCAAATTCTTTCAAATTAACTATGTTGCCATCTACTATTTTTGATAAATCCCTTTCTTTTAAATTAAAGAAGCGCTCAAAATCCTTATAATAATATGCATCTACTCTAGGGATTACTATGAGGTCTATTGCAGGGAAGCCTAAGATAGCACCAAATTCCTCTGGCAAAGGGCTAATCTCATCATACCCTATTCTAAAATAATCAGTATCAACATTCCAAAATTCTAGAGCGGTATGTATGAAATCTAAGTCAAGATCTACCCCTTTGATGCCATAAATTCCCCCCAAGTGAAATAAATCTAATTCTTTTCTCTCCCTAGCATTAAGAGATCGACACCATTCATGAGTATATTGGGTCAAGGTTTTGGTGACTAAAGACATGGTTATTATTTTTTCTAAAGCAAAGAATTATTTTATTCGCTGGAATTATGAAAAGAATCGACTGGGCAGGGGGCTATTTATACACAAATTGCGAGAAGTTTTAATCAGAATGAAATACGGCATCAGCGTCAATTGGCGTCAAAATCCCGTAATTGGCGCCAGCCGCCAACGCTTGGCGCCACACGCTAAGTGTAGCGCCTGGCGCCAAGTTGTCACACCAGGCGCGCGTGATTAACCTGCGTTTTTATACTAAACTCGAGTCGACTAATGACTTTATGGCTCCGTTTATCTTTCCTAAACTTTTTTTAATTAATTAAAATAGCTATTATTTTTATTATATTATTCTTTTTTGGACTTTATTTATATTACAAACACCCGACATTTTCTTTTTTCCTTTTTATTTTTTTCATTTGGGGGAGAGAGTCGGATACCCTCCATCAATAATAAAAATGACGAAATTTTTGCGCAAAATTATCACACTTCTCTTGCACACACAAACATGCACATAATAATAGCAAACAATATAGCTCATAATAGCATAAATATACAAAATGTGTCTATAAATAATGAGTCTAAGGCAAAGTTCTATAAAAAGTCAAAATAAAATATACACAGGAACAAACTACGGCGCCGGAGGACGTATGCCCATCATATCATAAAATTGCGTCGTACGAGGAGTCACCTCTCCACCAGCTCCAGTCTCCGCAGGAGGAGGAAAGCTCAATGTGGGTCCACTCCACCCAGGATCAACCTGAGGCTGAGACTGCGGAGGGTGCTGCAATGACGAGCCTTCCTCGTACATCCCACCACCTCTGAAGGCCGAGGTAGCCTCTCCTACCGGTGCAGCATGAGCACCCTCAGAAGAAGATCCCGAGCCCTCTGCAACGTCAGCACGAGCAGCCTCAGAGCGACCACCTCTACCCCCTAATGAAGTACGACGACGTCTCGAGCTGGACCTCGCCGGATCCCTCCGCCCCTCAGGTCTCGTACGGGTGTGAGAAGCAATAGGCTGGCCTTGCAAAAAGAATTAAATCAGAAACAAGGCAAAATTGAAGCAGTAATGCAAAAAATATATAAAGAAAGACTTCCTCTCGGATGACGTCATCCCGACGGCAAGTGGCCGCATTCCTCATCCGGACGAGCTGGCTCCGGAAGGCATCTATACATCGTGCCATCACCGAAACCACCTCGCGCGAAAACTGTCAGAAAAATAAGTCAGTAAACATGCGTGATATATGGACAAAAATTGTGAATAACTAGGCTTACTCGAGTTTGGTGGCGAGGAATCGAACGCTCTACGAAGCGCTTGCCCTCGGGAGCAGGAGAAATCATCTCCTCAACCGGCCCGTACATCCCCTCGTAGTGGATGGACATACGGGGTGGCACGAAATCAGCAGCACCGTCCTAATAAAACAAAAAGTCAGTAAAACATTACTTGGGGGCTACTTCATGGAAAGTAAAAGATGAAAAATCTTACCCTCACATCCTCGACCGGTACGAGGGCTAGAGCTAACAACGGTAGTAGCTCCTCAGCATAGCACTGCCCAGGGATCACATAGGATCGCCAAGGGGTACCATCTCCCTCAGACATGCTCGAAAACCGCGCGTCGTCGAACATATGACGTGGTGGAGCAGCAGGAACGACGAAGACATCAGAGGAATGCTGTCTAGCAACCCTCTCTCCTAAGTACACGATCGCTCCATAAGTCCCCAGGAAATAGCGACGCTCAGCAGAATACTGTGCGGCTAACCCAGGGACTGTCCAACCGCCCCACGGCCGGTACACCACCTCAGGCCGCTACAAAGAACATCAATCAGGCGAGAGTATACCTAAAGCATCGCGGAAAAGCAAATAAATAATAAAAGTCGTACCGCAATGATCCAGTTCTGGACATGTGTAGTAGACATATCCACATGGCGACCGCCCCAAGAGGCGCTCACTTGAAATCCGCGTGGCGATGGTCTCGCCGGCGCAGCAGAAGGGAAGTACTCATAGAACCAGATCTACAAAGAGTTAAAATTGTAAGTAAATGCTAGCTAAAATGTAGAGCTAAACTTTATAGGGAATAATGTTTACCTCTACGACCTTCCAAAAGGCAGACAAAGCGATGTTCGTCCCAAAGGACCGGTGTCGACACGAGTCCCTCAACGCACGAACAAAGTCAGCATAGGCCAAGCTGGCCCAGTCATAAGTCCCGATCCGATGAAGATCACGGACAGCAGGAAGATAGTAAAGCAACGCCCTACTACCTTTGTCAGGGGAGAATGTCCCTGACAATAACATCAGCGCAAAGATGCGCACCCGCTGCTCTCGGGTGGTCGCATCGTCATCAAGAGCCGCTGCCAGCGTCGAGCGACGAATTCCTCTAGCGCTAAACTGAGTCGTTTCGACCTCAGCTCGGGCCCGAATAGCGATAGGCCCCAACAGCTCTTCGACCTCTGAAGAAAAGACGTCGATTCTACTGTCGAACGGCAGTGGCACAGAGGTGAACTCCAGTCCTGTGATGAGACTGAAGTCCGTAGGGATGACCATCATCTCGCCCCAGGGGAAATGGAAAGTGTTGGTAGTGTCCAAGAAGAAATCCACCAAAGCGCGCACTACATGATGACCCCCGCTGGAGGCAACCATAGCCTCAGAGGTCTCGAACAAAGTAGACAGTCCACAAGACTCCCATAGGAGTCTCGTCTCAAGATCCCCAGCGATGTACATCTTGTACAAATCGCCCAAACCATCACAGCCGGAACCGTGATAGCGTGTCCTCCCGACCGTGATGCCCCGTCTCACCCTCTCAGAAATATGGTGGACGGGGGCGAAGAACAGGGTCCGCTCATCCCACTCGGGAAGTCGACCAAGAGAAGTAGAAGGTGTGACGTCATCCTCTACGGGCTCATGCTCCCGTCGAGTATTTCAGGACCGTGAACCCGAGCCTCGCTGTCTAGACATGCTACATTGTGAAAAATCATCATAAATTAAGGTTCTATAGTATCTAAGGTTCGCCTAGCCGCATGATACTATGTTCGCAAAAACAGAGTATGTAGTACTAAAACAGAGCACAAATTCAAACTAAGCATAACGGCATTTTTCAAGCAATCAAACAATTTCTTGCAATACTATAGTAATTATTGTGACAAATTGGACAAGAATTGCTAGCAAAAACATCAAGAACGAGTCACATTGTTCTTCACGACCTTAGGAGGTCCAACAATGGCAAATTGCTCATTTCTTCACCAAATTGAGTCAAACAAGTCTCAAATTACTCCCAAGGCAATATACAAACATAATCAAGCAATTTCATGGCATAAAACTTGACAAACAAAGCAAATTGAGCATTATAAATTTCGAATTAACATAAAATTCGTGAATAAACATGCCAAGAATTCATAAAAACCAATGTGAGTTTGAAGAAAACTTACATAGATCGGGAAAATAGATGAAAAGAGCTTTAATTTGCAACGAATTTGAGTGAATTCGGTTGAGAAACGAGCAAGAACCGAGCAATTAAAGCTTTTGGGTTTTTTCGAGCAATTTCGCGACGAGCAGCCAGCAAAATGAAGAGGAAAGGGGTATTTAAGGAAATCCCCGTGCTGGCGCCAAGCCCTATGCATTGGCGTCAAAAATTAGGCTTGGCGCCTGGCGCCAATCTCAGCGCCTGGCGCTAAGACTAATTAAGTGGCGCTGATAGCTTTTCAGCGGCGCCAGAACACCCAGCCACCTGATGAGGTTGTTCTACCTTTTTGCAACATATTTTTGGGTTCCTTGGTACACCAGTTAGCCCCTCTAAGCAATTTGACATGATTGAGTAATCGGCTTGATTACATAAAGTGATCGACCTGATAAAAGATCGTCTCACTTAGCTTAAAGCGCCTAAGCATTGGCTCATTAACAAAAAGCACCGGCATATAGGTTCAAAAGCAAAGGGCACCGACGAACAGGTTCAAAGCAGCAAAAATGTCGACGTACAGGCATAGCGGAAGCAAAGTTCAGGCGAACTTTTAAAGATCGACAGGCGTGGGTCTTCAGTAATTTCCTTAGGAAAATTATCGCATCAAATGAGGATGACTTCTAGTGAAGGTATCTTCGACGACATTCCCTAGCTAGCGGAGAGTTGTCACAAACAACTGGAGGTAATTTCAGGCGAAGTTGTCTTCGATCATATTCCCTTAGGCATGGAAGATGGTCATAATGCGGATGGAGATTGTTTCGAGAGAAATAATCTTTGATAGTATTCCCTTGGACGTGGAATATTATCAATGCGGATGAGGATTTGTTTCAAGAGAAGAAATCTTCGATAGTATTCCCTTGGACGTGGAATATTATCAATGCGGAGGAGGATAGTTTCAGACGAAGCAATCTTCTAATTTGGAAGCAGTTACGGGCGTAGCGGTTTTCAAGCGGGATGGCATTCTCTAGCTTGCAGAAGGTCATCAAAACAACAGTAAAACGGCAGCAAATCGGTTACTTTTAGAGACGTGTGCTCGACGGTGCAAGATACGCGTTTCTTAACTCTTTTATCTGTTTAACTAACGCTAGTTTTAAAGGGTATCGGCGTTACAAGAGTGGTTTAGGATCGCAGAACGTTCTGAATCATTCTCCGTCCCTATCGATACTTTGACTTTTGTTTTCGAAACTCGCGTTTCTCCAAACTCAGTCAAATTGAGGGCTTCTGTAGACACCCATTTGTGTCTCCCCGAAACCAAACCCAGTGATGAGTACCTTTCACGTCGAATCATAATCGAATGAAGCGAAAGTGTGGAAAGTCTAGTATTGCGGATAGTTTAATTTCTTTTCTTTTCTCTCTGTTTTTGAAAACTTATTTTAAGAAAACAGTCAATCCAGGTTGGTTGGTCCATGATATGGGTCCAATAATAGTGTAGTTGGATGGGGCTTGCAAAGACCTTTCCAACGATATATTATAAGCCCAATTCTGATGAATAGTGAGGATGTTATGGCCAATTTGCTAAAATGGGCCCGGTTTGAGCTTTATATACGGCCCAATGATCTAGGGGAGGGCCTAATATGATTTATCATTCCTAATGCAATTAGGAATGGTTTTAGTCTTCTAGATTCTTCTAGAAGGTTCTTTTCATTCCTAATTCAATTAGCATTGATAAATTGACTTTTGTTGACTTTTCAGAGTTTTAATCAAAATCAAATAGCATTTTCAAGGAAATTATATGATTTTATCCTCCAGTACGGCAAACTTATCTGATTTTCGAAAACGCGTTAAAATTAGGCTTGGCGCCAGACCCCAGGCTTTGGCGCCTGGAACCAGGCTTGGCGCCTGGCGCTAGTGTTGGTGCCTGGCGCCAGTTAGCCAGGGTTTGCGCCAGCTCTGTTTTTTGTGCGTCAGACTCTGTTTTGTTTATTTTATCTTTTTGGCTGATTTTCTTTATAAATAACGTATTAAAAACTCCGTTTTCATACACCAATTCTCACGATCATTCACCGACAATCAGTTTTCTAATTCTCTCATCTCTCTTAATTTTCTCTTAATTCAAACTTTGCTTTTTCATATAAAATTCCGCATTCACAAGATCTAGAAACACCTAGCCATATTCGAAGTTGCCTTCGCCCTAGACGTGAAAGGTTTAATTTCTTAGGGTTTGGTCCCAAATCTCTATTTCAATTATTTAATTTAATTGTTTGTTTATTATTTTCCTTGAAGTTACTAACGTGTGTATTTTGTTATTAGAAAGAGGTACGAGGCATCAAAGTAAGTACTTTAATTGTTTAATTAATGTTATGATGTAGAAATCATGTTTATATTGTTATTATGATATTCCTAGTATCATGTCTAGGTTAATTTTAATATTAAATATGATTGTTGTGATGCTTCCTATGTTCTTCCTATTATTTATGATTGTTAGCATCATGTTAGGGTTAAAGATTTGATTTTTATTGCTTAGTGACATGCTAGGGTTTGTTATTAATCTTGTTAGTATCATGCCTAGGATCTTGCAATTATTATGCTTTAATATTAACATGAACATGGTTATGAATGTTATTATGAATATTGTTATTTTGATGATCATTATTTTATTTTATGATTATTATCATGATTATTTCAATTGTGATTTATTCTTATGATGATGATTATTATTATTTAGTTATTATGTTGCTTGATGCTTATTTATTGTTATTGCTTGATCACTCCTTTTATGCATGTTTAAAGGGAATTTGGTACTTGTAATCACGCTTAATAAGATAATTAATAATCTTGTTTGGGTTAATGTGATTATAATTTCAAGTGATCGCCAATAATAGTTTATTTGTGCATTAAATTCAACCCACATAGATAAACAGGTTTAGGGTTAAACCTATTGATTGCATGTTAATTAAAAAGCGCACATGAATACGATCAGAATAAAGTAGAGGCCTATTATTAGGGCAGGTTCAATCTCTTTTAGGTTGGATTTGTACCTTCATCCCCGAACCCTTATTTGGTTCTAGACCTTATGGAGTTGACGATCTCTTGGATCGTTAAGGGGTGTAACCTTCACCTCGTGAACGGTTTACAAGTTCCTTAAAAAACTTGTTGGCGACTCTTTTGCTCTATCTTCTTCCCTTTTGGACGCCACCGTACTTTAGTGTATGATCACAGTGGGGTTCAAGCTAGTGGGATTAAAGCTTGAAATTTATTCCCTACACAAACATTTATACATAATGAAATAAATGGAAATTCTACTTAAGCACAAGCCAGTGAGAAATCGAAAAGAAAGTTAGGGTTTGTTACCTCTTTTATATTCAACTCCTGAAGGCGAAACACCGAAATTAAAATGTCCTTCGTTTACAAAAACTAGTCTAACACAACTGCAAAACCTTCGAGAATTCGACTCCTGAATTGCAGAAAATATACGAGCTACAAGCGAAATGAAGTAGAAATTTTTCGAAATTTTTTTTGCAGAATGCTAGTGAAGGGGTTAAAAGTACAAATTCACTATTTATACTGTCCAGATGAAGCGGTTGATGGGACATTTACTGCATGTAATCCGACGGATGTAATAAAACGCCTTTTCAAAACACTCTACTTTGATGAATGACACGTGCCCCACTACTTTATAACATTTTCCCGCCAAATCCTGGGGATATATTTCAAACGAAGGTGAAACGTATTGACTCCTATTTACGGTATTCACTTTTAAACTGAGCAAAGCCTATCGGCAATTCGCTCACTTGAGGAGCAAATCGAAGATTTTTTCACTTTTGACATGAGCAAAGCCTATCGGCAATTCGCTCACTTGGGGGGCAAATTGAAGATTTTTTCACTATTAAAATGAGCAAAGCCTATCGGCAATTCGCTCACTTGGGGGGCAAATCGAAGATTTTTTCACTTTTAAAATGAGCAAAGCCTATCGGCAATTCGCTCACTTGGGGAGCAAATCGAAGATTTTTTCACTTTTAAACTGAGCAAAGCCTATCGGCAATTCGCTCACTTGGGGGGCAGATGGAAGATTTTTTCATTATTCTTTTTTGAATATTTCGCAACACATCTCCTAGATTCCATCGCAAGTGAGCACGTTAGTTTTACTACCGTCCTCACTTGGGGGGCTAGTTGTACGGGATATACCGGTAGCATCCTTGATTAGCCGGTAAAAGAGTGATGTGCAGTTATACCCTCGTTAATTAGCATATAAACGATGGCCCTTATCGGCATTACTCTATGCCACGTGGAGAGCTGCTTCTCATCACATAGCATGTCCCTCCGGCACGTGGAGAGCTGCTTTGGGCCACGTAGGCACCTGCTGCCTATAAGGTCGGTGTGCCACCTATCTGTATAGGTGGCACCTGCGTGGTTGTGTCTCTATAAATACCCAAGCAAATCCCCATTTAAAAGGTAAAATCTCTCTCTCTCTCTCTCTCTCTCTCTCTCTCTCTCTCTAAAACACTTTCTCTCTCTTCTTTCTCTTTCTTCTCATAAAAGTACTGACTTTTGCATCGGAGTGGTTATTCCCGGATAATCCCCGGGCTAGCTAATCTGTATTGGCTATGTAGGTGCGCAATTGGACGGTAAACCATTACCAGCCCTCAGACACTGACGGAAGCAGAATTCAATCGGAACAATTATGTAAGGAATCGGTGAGCTAGCTATGCAACATGCAAACAAGAAAAATCTACAAAAGAACTAATACCATCCTTACGTCAAGATATTGAAGTTGTGGTTGTATGATTTAGAGGCCAAACTAACTAAATAATACTATGAAATTATTGAAGTAACATATACTATAAACTTAGGAATTAATTGTAGTGTGGTCCTTATTTTTAGTTTGAAAGTTGTAAATAAAGTAAGCTTGTGAAGCATCATTTTCTCTGGTATGTATTTCATTGAAAAACTGTATTATGAATTTATTAAATTATAAATGAAACGGTCCATCAAAAGGGTGCAAGTGCAACTCTCAACTTAGGGTAGTGATAGACCACTACCAGGTATGGACTCATTGGCTCCATATCAAGGACAAATATGTAATTTTGCGCAATATTTCCATGGTAAGTCATCAGATTGTACTATGGTGTAAAAAAAAAATATTCTCTCTCCTCTTATAATTCTACAATAACAGTATTCAACTCTATGATAACTGTATTAAAATTAACCATAACAGTATACAATTCAATAATAACAGTATACAAGTCAATAATAACGCAGCACCGACAACCAACCTCTACCCCCTCATATCCAAAATCTTTCGATCTCTGAGAATTGAACCCACCGTTTTTCATGGCTGCAATTGTAAGTATAGACCTTGAACATTCTTCGTCAACCTTCGACTATCATCTTTCATCAACCAAACTTCGAATAACTCCTTTAATTTGAATCAGCCACAAAATTCTCACCTTCAGTACATCGAGCACCGCTCCTTGAAGGGAACATTACTGCAACTTTGATGGGGTTTTTGTGGGACTGATTTTTCGACCACCGGAGCTTTTTCTCGTGAGTGGTAGTTTTTTGAGTTCCTGTTTTTTTCACCCTCTAATCCTTCTTCCTTTTCCATTTTGTTTTAGCTTTTTAAATTTTACAATTTTTTTACGTATTTTTTTTTTATTGTGGTATGGACTCCAACTATCCATACCTGGTAGTGATCTATACTTACTCCTCAACTTAAGCTTTTCTTTAAAGTCTTGAAAGTGAAAAGGCAAGAAAAAGCCATTAATTTAAGTAGATATATAGTCACTATTTTTAGGCTTTGTTCGTACAATGCGTGGAACAAAGCCAATGTACTAGTTAAGTTATGTTTTTTTTTTATGAATAATCATTAATTTTTCGCTCATTTTAATATTGTTTTGTTCATTTGAAGGTTTAGAAATGAGCAAATGAATATACGGAGTACAGAGTATTATTTAGTATACCCACCTCTAATAACACCAAAAAAAAAAAAAAAAAAAAAAAAAAAAAAAAACACCCGAGTGGATTTAATTTTATCCGAAGTTTTTAGTCCTACAACTAGTAAATATTAATCATGCTGGAGTTTTCGGTTCAACGCACTTGGATACTTGGATGTGTTTTTTGCTCTTGGTTTCCCACCATATATTTGTTTTCCATGCTTTAGTTGAGTTTTGTTTGCTAGAGAGACCCACTAATGGTCCCAATTTTGAATAATTGGAAGTCGAAGTCCTAAAACTCTTCTAACTATAAATGAAAAAAATTATTGGAGTACATAGTTTTGATCAAGTATATTATATATGTAATGTATAATTAGTTGAGTTCAATAGAAGAAAACAAATTATCAAATGATTTACGGAGTTAGACATACGGTCACAAAATGAACAAAAATGAATTATCATTAAAAAAAGTCCAACTGAATTGAGTCTGTTTGAACCAAAATCATACTTCCTCCGTCAGTGGCGGATCCAAAAATTTGAAAATAGGAGTCCAAAATATTTTAAACTTATAAAACCCAAAAAATTGAAGACGTTGATAATATTAATGTTTCAACATTGCATAATATTTTTATTTTCTAATTCATCTTTAGTCTGTAAGTTTACATACGTCTTTAGTTTCTTTAACATTGCAACCAGTGGCGGATCCAGGAATTTGAAGTAGGGGTGGCACTACAAATTACCAAATAAAAAAATTCCTAATAACTTGAGCCTCAAACTATTTTTAAGCTAATTATAACACATGTAGTTAGCTAGCATAAATCAAATTAATTTTTTTTAACACAATGTATTGTATTATCATTCAAAAGTAACTACAAAATCTAAACAACGATTAATTTCCCAGGCCCATGAGGTTTTTACGGATAAATTATATACTCCATACTAGTTACAAAGTATCGAATACTCAATATGACAATCAAATCAATAAATAATAGTCAAAGTAATATAGAGTAAATAGTAATATTTATCAAAATACTCATGTTAATTATGAAATATTGGAAGTCATTTTAATATATATACGTAAATGTCAAGAATGGAAGGGAAAAAAAGCACCGATAATTTAAAAAATAAAACAAAGATATATACGTAAATGTCAAGAAGCTAAGGCAGGAAAGGGAAAGAAATCATAGATAATAAATCTGTTTGGCTCATGTCATGGGATGTGACGAAGTTTTATACTGGCTGTCACTGGCCTACCGTAACCCTCCTCCTTTATCCAGGCTTGGGACTGGCAGCGGGAAACCCACTGGCGGAGTTAAATCATAGATAATAAAAAATTTAAAAAAAATTTAAAAAAAAAAAAAAAAAAAAAAAAGGTAAATGAATGGAGAGAGATTCGAACCCTTAGTTACCATTGCAGCAACTTACCAAATCTTGAAATAAAATGCAGTGTAAAATATATATACCTCATTAAAACAAGCTATTTTATAAAAAAAAAAAATTTTTTTTTAGGGGGAGGCACGTGCCCCCCAGGTCCCAACGTGGGTCCGCCAGTGATTGCAACATGGGGTAGTAAAGTAGTAATCACTCTTTTCAATACACAATTTTAACCTTAAAAAAAATTAAAAAAAAAAAAAAAAAAAAAAAAAAAAAAAAAAACTTTAATTACGAGTAAGTAACCGCAACAATAACAATAACCCCAAGTAATTATTTTTACTTGTGTATAAATCATTATAGAATTAGTGTCAAAAGCACAAACGTTGCAATACTTGCAATATTTTAAATCCGAAAATAATATATTATTTGCATGCAATTTTATATGGAGAAATGTATAATTAATCTTTTATGAAATCAACTTTTTAGAATGGGAGAGCAAAAACTACAATATGAGATAGATTTTTTTAACACGCCTTAAGGTTTCAAAAAAAAAAAAAAAAAAAAAAAACTCCAATGTTTGCTATGCTACGTAAGTATGCGAAACACCATAGATTTTGGTAACAGGAATACAGCTATTTGTGGTTCCCAAATAGTAATTGTCCAATAAAATTACTATTGGTCCCTTCTTTGAATCATGTATATTTTGTAGGGAACAACATTATTAGAGCATAAATTGTTCATTGAACCTTCACTATCAACTCAAACTTTAGAGTAAAATAATTATATTTTGATAGGTTGATATGATATCATAACAGATTAAATTAAGCTAATCATCCACTAAAAATGTCAAACTTCATAATCTAATCTTATTCTTTTTAGGAAAATGTTACGGATTACGTCAATTTATAATGGACTATGGACTATGGACTATGGAGAGGTCAAGTGTCATTTCAAGCCCAATATAAAACAACTTCAGGACTCAGGACATACCATTTTTGTTTACTTTTATTTTTATACGTCGTGGACTCGTGGTCAATACTAGGCGTGCAAGATTTATTTTATTAATCCTATTTTATTTTTATTTTTTTTATATTTAATCGCACCTATTTTGATCAACAATATGGAGTATATTTTATTAACATTAAGATTAGATTATTAAAAGTTGATATTTGAAAACTATATATTGAGATGATTCTAACAATTAATCTTATAAACATATTTGAACATTTGTATCATTGTATATATAAAACATAAATATTTTTCAAAATGGTGTACATAAATATTGCAAAAGTCAAAATAGGTGTTAGAATATATGTTAATATATTCTTGTATATATCTTAGTTAGTTAAGTGTATGTTTGAGTATATATACTTTCCTTGTTTGTTAGCATGATTGTAGCCGACGATTTCTACTATGTATTTGTATATATTGAACGCACAGCTAATGGAAATGATCAACGATCATAATCTTTCATGGTATCAGATAGGGTTTCGATCCTTCATCCTCTTCCCTAACAAATCGCCCAACCTTCTCTACCTCCTTCTCCCCTGTTTTTTCTTCTTCTTTCGCTGCAAAATCACCATGGCCGAATCCAAGTATCACCCCGCTTTGAACGTTAACAACGTCAAATCTCTCATTCCCATCACTCTTGATGCCGACCATGGGATGTACTACTCTTGGGCAGCCCTTTTCAAGGCGCTTGTTAGAGTTCATGACCTTTACAATAACATTATTCCTCCTACGGAGGAGAAAGAACGAGCAGCGTATGAAGCATCCAAGGCTGCTGACCTCGCTTTTTGGAAACGTTTGGATGCTGCGGTCCTCAATTGGATCTGTAATTCCATCTCCCCTGCTCTTCTCACTACCATCCTTCTCAAGGATGACACCGCTCAAGGTGCTTGGACTCGTCTCGAGTCTATGTTTCAGGACGACAAAGCTTCTCGAGCCTCCCATCTCGAACAAGAACTTGCCGACCTTGATTTCGAGAATTTTACCTCAATTGACGGATATTGTAATCACATCAAATCTCTTGCCGATCGTCTTGCGGATGTTGATGCTCCGATTCCCGATAACCGTCTTATTCTGAAAATGACAGAGGTCTTCCCGAGGCTTATGCCGAAACGGTGGACTTTATTCAAAATTAAGAACCTTTACCGTCTTTTGAGAGCTGTCGTTCTCGCTTGAAGCTAGCCGAACCGACCATCAGAAACCGCTTGGCCAAGGAGGGTGGGTCCAGCAGACCTCCGACGGCACTGATCTCCGGCACCGGCGGCCAACAGGTCTCTGATTCTCGTGAAGGTGGCTCTGCTTCAAGGTCCAACTCCAAGAACAGCAAACCAAAGAAACAGAATTCTGACAAGGCTCGCAATTCTTGAGGCCCAGCCCAACAATAGCAGCCCTACCCTCAAGGCGCTGCACCTTGGGCTGCCTGGAATCCGTGGTTAGCTCAATGGCCCAACCCCCCTTGTCCGTACCCAGCTTCTTCTTAGGCCATACCCGCTGCTTCTTCGTCTAGCAGTTCTCGGCCAGGTGGGCCGGGAATTTTGGGCCAACACCCTCAGGCCTACAATGCTATGCAACCATCTCCCACTGACATTGAGGCAGCCATGCATATGCTTGCGAATTTGGGTAAACCGGATAGCAACTATTATATGGACACTGGTGCAACGGCTCATATGACAGCGGATCAAGGTATTCTCTCCTCCTATATTAATTCGAGCATTAAAAATCGTTATATTGTTGTTGGTTTTGGTGATTTAATTCCAATTGTTGGTCATGGTAGCACTAATTTTCCCTCCCCATACCCTCCACTTACCTTAAACAATGTTTTACATGCTCCTAAATTAATTAAAAACCTAATATCAGTTCGTAAGTTTACCACCGATAACATGGTTTCCATTTCCTTTGAACCTTATGGCTTTTCTGTGCATGATTTACAGTCGGGAGCCAAACTAATGAGATGTGACAGTACCGGTGACCTATATCCTCTTTTTCCAACTACTCAAGCCAATTCCACGGTCAATCATTCAAATTTCACTGCTATCTCCTCCGATCTTTGGCATAGGCGCCTAGGACACCCCGGCGATGCCATTCTTAGATCTTTAAGTAGTCAAAATTTAATTGATTGTAATAAGGCTTGTAGCTCGTTTTGTTCTTCTTGTCCTCTTGGAAAACTATCTAAATTTCCTTTTCATGATTCTATGTCGCACACTACTTTTCCATTTGATATTATTCATAGTGATCTTTGGACTTCCCTTATTACTAGTTCTTCTGGTCATTGTTATTATCTTTTGTTGCTTGATTATTACAGTAAATTTTTATGGACATATCCAATTGCTAAGAAATCCCAAGTCAAACACTTGTTTCAATCTTTTCATAAGATAGTCCAAACTCAATTTGAACGTAACATTAAGACTTTTCAATGTGATAATGGCACTGAGTATGTTAATGGCACACTTAAAGACTTCTTTAATAACCATGGCATGCTTTATCGTCTCTCTTGTCCTCACACATCTCCTCAAAATGGAAAAGCTGAACGCCACATAAAATCAATTAATAACATAATTCGGACTCTTCTTGCTCATGCTTCCTTGCCCCTCTCTTTTTGGCATCATGCTCTAGAAATGGCTACCTATCTCTTAAACATTCTTCCAACCAAGGTCTTAGGTTATAAATCCCCTACTCAAGTTTTATACCAACGTGATCCAATTTACTCGGAATTACGTGTCTTTGGTTGCTTATGTTTTCCTCTCTTTCCTACCACTTCTATTAACAAGTTGCAAGAACGACCCACCCCTTGTGTCTATCTTGGCCCTGCGCAGAGTCATAGAGGTTCAAAGTGTTATGACCTATCAAATGGTAAAATCATTATATGTAGGCATGTGAAATTTATTGAAACCGAATTTCCGTTTTCTAAAGTTCACAAGCCGAATTACAGTGATTACGATTTCTTGGATGAAAATCCAATTAATCACATACCCCATTTGCATAATACTATTCCCCCTCAAGCCCAGCCCGTTTCTCCAATTCGGCCAGGCGCCACTTCTTCCCCACCTGGGCCTTCTCACACCAGCCCAGCTTCTACTCCTCTTCCCTCCTCATCAGGTACTGTCACGGTCCAGCCCACCCCCTCACCCCAGACTGCACCTCAGCTTGGGCCAACACCTACGGACAGCCCACCAGTCACTTCCTCACGAAGTGCTGGTCAGCCCATCACCCCAGTCCACGACTGACCTCCCTCCTCTCCACCTAGCCCACACCCTGATGACAGCCACAACACTCCGACCCTCCACCACCACCAGATAGATCAGCCAGCCACCCACCAAATGACAACCCGTGCCAAAGATGGCATTATTAAGCCTAACCCCAAATATTTTTCCAACTTAAACACGATGACCACTACCTCTATTTCTCCTATCCCAAAGGACCCCGTTAGTGCTATTCGTGACCCTAATTGGAAAAATGCGATGTTAGACGAATATAATGCTCTTATTGATAATCATACATGGGATTTGGTTCCTTGGCCTCCTAATGTGAATGTTATTCGCTCTATGTGGATATTTTGTCATAAACGAAATTCTGATGGTTCTTTTGAGCGGTATAAGGCTCGTCTTGTAGCTGATGGTAAGACTCAGCAACAGGGTATTGATTGTGATGAGACTTTCAGTCCGGTTGTCAAACCGGCTACTATTCGCACTGTTCTTAGCGTTGCTATTTCTCACTCTTGGCCGATCCATCAGTTGGATGTCAAGAATGCTTTTCTGCATGGTTATCTCAATGAAACAGTTTATATGCATCAGCCCATGGTTTTTCGCGACAAAAGTCGCACTGATCATGTGTGTCTATTGCGAGGATCTCTCTATGGTCTAAAATAGGCTCCTCGAGCCTGGTATCAGCGGTTTGTAGATTTTGTCACATCTATTGGATTTGCTAACAGTAAATCTGATACTTCTCTGTTTATTTATAGGCAGGGATCTGATACTGCTTATATACTGTTATATGTTGATGATATCATTCTTACAGCATCTTCTGATCGTATGAGGATGCATATTATGGATCGTTTGAGATCTGAATTTGCAATGAAGGATTTAGGTCCTTTGAGTTTCTTTTTGGGCATTGCTGTAACTCGTGATGAGAATGGTATGTTTTTGTCTCAGCAACAGTACGTATGCCTCTTCTATCATTGACAGGGCCGGTATGTCCAACTGTAGTCCTTGTCCTACCCCTGCTGACACGAAATCTAAACTTAGTGCTACTCATGATGCTCCATATGAGGATCCCACTAAGTATAGGAGTCTTGCAGGTGCTCTTCAATATCTGACTTTTACTAGACCTGATATTTCATATGCTGTTTAGCAGGTTTGTCTTCACATGCATGATCTGCGCAGTGCGCATATGGGTGCCTTGAAGCGTATTTTGCGCTACTTACAGGGTACATTGTCTTATGGTTTGCATCTGTATAAGTCTTCTTGTGACAGGCTGGTTTCTTATACTGATGCGGATTGGGGAGGATGCCCCGACACCAAGCGATCTACTTCCGGTTATTGTGTATTTTTAGGGGATAATTTGATTTCCTGGTCTTCTAAACGACAGCCCACATTGTCTAAGTCTAGTGTGGAGGCCGAGTATCGCGGGGTTGCTAGTGTGGTTTCTGATAATCTTTCAATAGGGCACTAAAAAAAAGGGAGGAATTACTTATTGTCATAAATTTGTAATAGCACCATTCTTCTCACTTTATTTTTCATAGGTTTAATAAAAACGTTGATATTAATTCAAATAACTCAATTTAAAAAAAAATAAAGAAAATTCAGATTAAAAAAATAAGTTAAAAACAGGTATATAGTTGAAAACCTAAAATAGTAATGTGCCCAAATTCTTAATTTTAAAAGCTCTATTCTCCTGGACTTATTTTTACATGCATCAAGAATATAAAATCTTACTTTCTAATAAGTGGTTCATGGAGGTGGATGTACCATTCACATGGTACATCCGTGTAAAAAAAAAAAAAAAAAGGAAAAAATATTGTATACAGATGTAATGAACATTTATTAAAGTGAAAGGAACATGGTGTAGAATTGTAAATATATATATATATATATATATATTTCAAATGAAAAGAACATATTGTTAAAATGTAATGAACGTAATAAAAGAATATAAGATATATATATATATATATATATATATATATATATATATATATATATATATATATATATATATATATATATATATATATATATATATATATATATATATATATATATATATATATATATATATATATATATATATATATATATATATATAAAATAAAAAAAAAAAAAACCATCAAAATATTAATAACAATGAACATGACACTATTTTATAAATAACACACTGTTAAATAATATTCGTTATCTCCATGTTATTTATTTGATTGTCAGTGTAATGTATTTTTATTTTTTGACATAATATTCATTTTTTAATGTGAAATGTTATGTAAATTTTATCTTTAGATTATGGGGGTAAATATAAATAAAGTTCATTACATAATATTATCATGTTTTTTATTAATATTATGGATGTCCTTTTGATATACAAAAATAACATAAAGCTGGATGTTCTTTGTAAAACAACTATATGTTCTTTACAAAACAACTATATGTTCTATACAAAACAACTACATGTTTATTCCCCCTTTTATAAAAAAATCATGGTACATCCGCTTCCACAAAGAAAATTTCACTTACTAAAAGTTACATGACTTATGTTCCCACTCTACCCTACTAATTAAACTCCTTAATATGCTTATCCAATCAAACCAAAATATTGATCTATAGATAAAGCTAAGGGAAATTTATTCAAATTACAAGCAAAACAAATTGTATCCCAACCATATATTATGCTATAGATTATTTGATCAGATTATGCAGATTGTAAATTTGTAACTAGTTATTGTTGGTTAAATATTATTGGCACGAGGGCCTTTATTTTTAGGAAAAAAATATTTTAATAATCTCAATTTTAGGCAATTTACTTTGAGTAAGTCAAACTTTCGATTATTCTGAAATAATAATCCCAACTTTTTGTGTTTTCTTTCTAGCTCATCAACTTGTTACAAAAGGTAAATTGGACACGTATCAACACATGATTGGTCCAAAAGCAACCAGCCATGTACGATGGCTTCCCCCTTCACCGCCCACCTCTTCCCCAACCACAAATTAAACTATCATAAATGAGGACCCCCACCCTCAAAACAAACTCCCTCCCTTCCCCCACATGGCCGGAAACCACTCATATCTTTCAGTGATTTATATGGGTGGTTTCAGGGAGGGAGGAGGGCGGCCTTTTGAGATGAGGGAAGGTAGGGGTTGTTTTTGGTGGTTTGGGGCTGGGGAGGGTGGTGATGGGATATGCCTTAGGTCCGCGGGTACTTTTTTTTTTGGACTAATCACAAGTATTGATACATGGAAAATATATATATTTTTAAAAAAAAAAAAAAAATAACCCTTTCATCATGTTTCTGGTTTTCGGAACTGAAGAAAGATAATACATCCTTTAGTTGAGATTATTTTAGAATAACTGAAGTTGTGATCATTAAAAGTAAATCGATTAAAATTGTTGGGATTATTAAAATGAATGTTTCCTTATAAATGTACTCCCTACATATTTAAGTATTCGCAACAATTTGACTTTGACATATCTATATATTAATTTGACTTATTTTACTGATATGTAAAATTAAATGTTATTATTTTTTTTACTACAATATTGAATTAGTCTCAATAAATACTTGCCAAATAAAAAAGTCTCAACCTATATTTTCGAATATTATTTTTAATAATTTTTATTAATGCATAAATATATACATTTCTCTTACCAACAAAAATTGCATATATTCAAGTCAAACTTGTGCATTAGGACTTGTACTTGTCAAGACAAGTACTTTCATTATTCAGAAACGAATAGAGGAAATTCCTAACTTATAGACCCATTACAATATTCTTAATATTAAAAATTTAACCTATAAATTAGGAATTTCCTATGTTCGTTTCTATCAAATCACAAGTGATTTTGAGGTGATTCAATTTGGAGGTGATAGCTAATTTATAGACCCATTACAATATTCTTAATATTAAAAATTTAATCTATTAAAAAAAAAAACATTTGGTACCTCCTCGCCACTATTTTAGCTAATGAGTAACCTCATACACACATATTAGGGATAAAATAGCATGAATGACATCCAAATTGAATCTATATATATGTGTATTCATTACGAAGAAGATTACATATTTACATATATAGTCCATCTGAACAATACTAAAATACAATTGAAACCTATTAGAGGTTGCATTACATATATAAAAAGTTACATATATATATAAAGATACAAACCAAAAATTACAATAGTAGACTAAATCTTGAACCCTAAGCTACTAGCAACAAGCCAAGCACTAAAAATTAAATCTAATTAAATTTTGAATACAATATTTTGTGTCCCTTAGATAAAGACAATCATTCAAATGATTAATTAATATTTAAAACTATATAATTAAAAATTATATTTGTACTAAAATCCAGTACTAGGCCTGCTAGCAGCTAAATTAAGATCTTGGTGATGGTATGAAAAATGCTGCTGATATGATGACATTGAGGTGCTACTACATTCCCCAACAACCTCTCTTTCATTATCATAATTATTAATATTCCTAATTTCTTGTTGATGTTCTTCCTCATCCAACTCTTCTTTTGCCATCTTTTGGGCTGATGGTGAGCCCAAGAACTGATGGGCCTCCGGCCCACAATGTCCCGTGGGACCTTGGTGGGCCGGATCAGGCCCCACCGAGGGGAGCTTCGATAGGAGGGCCTCGAGGCTGCTCATCGATGGGGTGATCATCCTCACAATGGGTGACTGGTGTTGTTGTTGGGCTTGGGCTTGGTTGTAGTACTCGTATTGTTCCATGAGTTGGGTGGTGGGGCCCATTCCCATGGGCCCTCCTCCGCCGCCTTGGTAGGCCCACATTTCGGGCGGGATCCCGTACCCATCAACGGGCCTTACAGATGGTGGAAACGCGGCGGAGGAGGGGTGGGGTAAGAGCACCCCCGGGATGCTCTCAATGTAGGTGAACTTCTTCCGAAGCAAAACGACGTAGCTTAAGTCCTCCACGACTTTGTTTAATGATCCAAGTTGTACCACGCCTTCTCGTACCGCTATCAAGGCTATAGTCTACATGAAATTCAAATATGTTTTTTTTGTAATGAAATCAACCAGTTTTGTTTACTAAAATTATGTACATATACAAATTTCATCTAAAAATAAATGTCATAATCATCATCATACTATAAAATTACCAAAACTTTGACTCATCAATTCCAAATTTTCTTGAATTTGGGGCATAAAATAGTATATGTATACATATAGTACTAATATTGAAAACGTAACGATACTGAAAAAGCTAATTTTGTTAGATTTTGAAAATCAACAAAACATACTTCCTCCTACCAAGAACTAATTGACCTAATTTTATTTGAACATAAGATGTGACAATTACCAAAATTTAACAAATATAGTATGATTTCAATAACACTTATTCCATATAAAACAATAAAAAAAGAATAATCATTTCGTCTAGATTTCTATACTTCGGAGTATTAGAATATTAATACAAAACTATCAATGTGATATTAATTTCGGACGCTGAGAGTATAATTTTGTCAATTTATCTAGTCGATACTACCTTCCCATAGAAAAACAAAAAAGAATAGCGAAGAGATGATAATACCTTGATACCCGACTGGAATTGAGCTTCCCAAGTCCTTGGTTGCTGTAAAATGAGATATATACCAATAATGAATCTTATATTCATAAAACTATGATATATATATATATATATATATATATATATATATATATATATATATATATATATATATATAATACAAATTAAACGAACTAATTAACAATAAATTAATTATAAAAAAATCTTAAACTTACCGCATCAGCCGAATTATGCCATGCAGACAAGAAGTTAATTTCTTGGTTTTCATTTGGTTCTTTGTATATCCATTTATGACTATGATCTGCTGCTACTTTCCCAATCAAACTGTCACATATTAAAACCATATAATAACATAAAATAACTGTATAATCTAGGGTTAACTATAATATTAATTGAAGAATGTTATTTAATAATACCATACCCTTCACCGTAATTATAAATTTCATGGGACATTTTGAAGAAAAGCTCAGGTTGTAATCCAGCTTGAAACTGCTGAAACTGTTGATCACCATAATTGGCAGTTGACGATGCTGATGAGCTCGGATAATCGCCGCCGCCACCACCACCATTGCCAGAGTTCATCTCAGCGGTGGTAGATGCCGAAAAATTGCAAAACCCATCTTCCCATACTAATATCCTGATCATAAAATTGACCAATCAATTATCACATATATCCTATATTATTGTATATATATTTATATGAAATATTATTTTGTGGACAGACCATATGATAATAATTGTAATAGTGCAATGATTTATGAGAGATGAATAAAATTGAATTACCAGTTTCTTCTGTTGCCTCGAGACCTATCATAAACTCCTCCATGGGTGTCCCATCTATAAAAGGAAAAAAGAAATAGTATATGAGAGATCGATTAAGCTTATGAATTTGTAGTTGTTCTCGTGTACACCTAAAGTAGTCTGGTAGGTAGATGTACCATAAAATTATAAAATGATCAAAGAAAATATAAAAATCCTTAAATACACCTAGTTTAAGGTATAGGTATATCCGAAAACAAGATAGAGATCGATGCTAAGGGTGGCCAAAGATGAGGAAAACAATAGTGAACTTGTTAAATTTGCTACTTTTTTTTTCCTTTTAGGAGAGAGAGAGAGAGACTTACTTGGGAGGAGGATAATTTCTAGGAAGGATCCTCCAAAAAACAGCATAAACCCATTGAGAATTGTCTTGGCAACATAAACTCCTCAAAGTGTATTGTAAAAGATGAGTCACTGCTAGTGGATTTAAATGTTCTTCCATTTTTTATTTTTTATTTTTTGAAAATTTATTTCTTTCTCTCTCTAGAATTATAGCTTTAATTTCTCTCTCTTCTTTTGAGTTGTTTGATTTTGGTGATTTTGATTTGGAGGGGGAATAAGTATGTAGTTGATCTCTATATCATATCCCCCTTTATATAAGGCTACCCCAACAAGAATATCTCACATTTATATTACTTGCTGTATCTCACTCTATTATTTTTACTTTATTTTTAATAGGCAAAAGGGATCAACAATTATAATCCAACTATTACAAAACGTGTGATAGTACTATCCATTAACTAGCAATCTAGCAACCTATCGATTATATTTTGATTTATAATCATATAGTATAAGAAATTATAATTATACTAACTTTTACTTTGATTGATTTACAGGTGAATATAAAAGGAATATTATATGGAGTATTTCTAACAAATCAAATATTTATTCTGTGTACAAAAAAAATGTACTAATTAATTACTAATACGGAGTATAAAAAAACTTGATCACGTATGTATAATAATGTATGTGGTAAATGACCAACTCAATCAAAAGTGTGTTTAAGTTTATGGTTAAAGCAATATAATGAAGCCCATGATTGGTTGTGTATAATAACACTACAAGAAAATAACCTTTTCGTAGCGATTATTTTAACCTTTAGTATCGATTGTAATTGCAACAAAAAGCGATTTGAACATGCAACCTCAAACTCTTATATTAAATGTTTCACCAATAAGCTATGACATATTTTATGTATTCTTTGTCAAACAATATTTATATATTTAGTCTTGAAAAGGCTTTTCGTATCGATTTTTAAAATTTAGTGGCGATTGTAAATGTTCCGATTTTTCAAAATTATATAAATGTGTAAAAATAGTGTTGATATGTATTATTATGTTTTCCGTATCGATTTTATATGGGAAAACCGTGGCGATTGTAAAAATAATACGACATCCTTAATTATTTCACAAACATACTTGCATATTGTAGCGAATGTACAATTGCTACGAAATAATCGCTATGAAAAGATATTTTTCTTGTAATGTAAGGAGTAAGTAGGGTCAAAACGTCCCACTCTCTAATAGCTATTAATGAGATAAATCACCAATAACCTTAATTTTGTTTGCCATAGTGATTTGTAATTTCGTATAATTGAGTGGATAACATTATTCCACACAAAAGGCTATTTCAGTTAAATGGTAAAGCAAAGTATGGACTATGGAGTCTACTCATTAATTAAATACTTATTAGAGCCTGATTACGTACGTGACCTGAAATTATGGACACATATTTTATTCAACATTATATGCTTTAAATCTTTAAGTATATACCAATTGGGTGTTGGTGTAGTGGTGATTGGGACTACACTTGGTAGGGAGAACTTGTGCTCGATCCCCCGCAACAACAATTGGGAGGGGACTGGAACCTAACCACCCAAAACTGATCCCCGAATCCGGATTAGCCCAAAGGGTGAACCGGGTAGAACACAAAAAAAAATCTTTAAGTTTATATCAAATTAATTATAAATGTATATTTTATAAGAATTGAATGAATTAAAGACTTAAAGTTGATATCACTATTACTTGCATAACAAGAATTGTTAAGTGTAACTTATTTGCTTGTAACGCTCACAAGAAGAAATCAATAACGAAATGTATTGTTATATTATGGCCCTATTCGACAATAGCTTTTCATGTATAGTTAGGTTTGATTTTTGACCAAACAAAACTCTATTGTCAATAAAATTCAGTATTAAGACACTTGTTTAGTGGTTTGGGTGAAACTAGCAATATTTTCAAATATGTCATTTTCTTAACAAATATTAATTTAATTTAGTAGCACGTAAAATCATATAACAGATATTAACAAATTCTCATCATGATTTCTTAAAATAAGAAGAGTTAATCAATACTCCGTACTTCACATGAAGAATACGTGAGACTATTATTTATGGCAAAATTATTTTTTATGATATGATACGTAGTACAATGCAAAAAAAATAAATATAGGATATGATTTGCAGCCAATGATAGGTCTCTCTCTCAAATTCCCGGTTCCCAACGACGGTCTACTCCCGTTGAAAGATTTACTCATGAACAACTATATCATCATTCATGCATCAGCCTTAAATTGATGGACTAAACCTTAATTTTCTACACTAAAATCATCATACATGCATCATCAACAACATCAAGAAACATCTATCCATGATTCTCATAATTTTATAAAGGTGTGAGGGAGCATGTATGGGATATTCTATTATACACTTGGTGTGTAGACTGTGAAATTAAATATTAAAGGAGGTGTATGTAATGTAGGTTTTTCTAGTCTTCTAGGTGCGATAATGACTTTGTTTGACAATTGACTATTGGCTGTTTAACTTGGCTTGTTTGTTTGACTGTTAGTATTGACTGTTGGTAGTGGTTGTTTGACCATTTGTTATATGTAAATATGTTTGGTAAAATCAGCTTTTAGTTGTTGGCTGATGAAATTACTAGTTACTCCCTCCGTCCCTAAATTACAATCCTCCTTTCTATTTTTGGTATTCCAAAATTACATTCATCCTTTCTATTTTTGGTAAGTTTTTTTTAGTAAATCAACTCTCTTTTTCTGCTTTATATTTAATGCTTTCTCACTCATCCTTACCTAATCTCACTCATAATCCTTGTGCCAAATTACAATGAATATGATTGGTTAAAAATTTTCAATTAGGAGCATATGTGATTGGTCCTTTTTTTTTTTTTTTTTTGCAAAGGATTGATGACATGTCATGAGTAATAACTAATCTATCTTTGTACTTCCCATTGAATTATCTAATTATTGTTATTTGTCTTATTCTTTCCTCCTTATTTCCCGTGTAAATTTCCAAAGAGAAATGTAATTTAGGGACGGAGGGAGTATTAAGTAAGGCTAAAGAAGAAATATGTTTAATGAAAGCCAAAAACCAAAACCAAAAAATTAGTAAGACTAGTTTTTTTATTTTTGGTGAAAAAGTCGGCTTTTCAGCTAGCTAAAAAGCAATTTACCAATTTATTTATTTTTTTTGGCTATTTGACATGGGAAAAAAAAAATGCCAGCCAAAAACCATTTACCAAACAAAGTCAATATGTTGGTGTGAGTGTGTGACCGGGTAAGATATGTGTTGTGTGGTTGTATCATTTTTATGCATATATATATATATATATATATATATATATATATATATATATATATATATATATATATATATTGGAGGTGTTTATTTAGGGCATGTTCTCATTAGATTATTTTCAGTTCAATTCAGCTCTTAATTTCCTTCTCTCACAAAATATTTATTTTAGTTCAGCTCAGCTCTAATAAGTTCAGTTCAGTTAAGCTCTAATAAGTTCAGCTCATTTCAATCTATGAGAACAGACCCTTAGTGAATACAAGAGATTATTTGAGCATTCGTCCTTGAAAGTTAGAAATTAAAGTTCATGTATAACACGAACATATTAGGTATATAACTTATTGGACAAGGTATATTACTTATAGGACATTGTTTAGTAATGGTTGGCATTTTGAGGTAAAAAAAGTTTTGTGAAAGTAAGGTAAATACAAATAAGTTGAGAAAAGTTAGAGTTGTTTTATGAGGACATTATTTGAATTTAGCAACCAATTACAATTAATAAGATCAAGTAATTATTAACCTTATTTTCCTTACATAGTTAAATGTACTAGTGAACTTACTATTTATTTACCCCTAGTCTCTTTAAAATTAGGAATTAGTTAGATTACAATTGAAATATTATTTTAGCCCTGTTGTCCTTGACATGGTGCACAACTATGAGCTAAAAGTACTAGCAGACAAGCTAAATTAAGTAAATAATTATTTACTTAGGCCCTGTTCTTTTGAGCTTCTGGGCAGAGCAGAGCAGAGCAGATTTCAGCAGAGCAGATTGAAGCAGAGTAGAGTAGAGAAGGGTAGAGCAGAGCAGATTGAAGCATTTATTTTTAAGTACTATTTTTAAGCAGAGCAGATTGAAACAGAGCAGAGCAGAGCAGAGCAGAGCGAGCAGAGCAGCTCTAAAGAACGGGGCCTTAATGATCTTGAACTAAAATTGTCTCAAATTTCGTTTCAAAAAAAAAAAAAAAAGTCTCAAATCTATAAATATGGAAGAAATTATTGAACTTTTTGTATGATAACTAATGATGTATATTATAGACATACATACATACATACATACAACAATGTTTCTATGTTACTATACATGTTAGTCACCTTGCTTAATCCAATTATTAAACTATAAATCTAATCAATCATTTGTAAAATTTATGAGGTGACGAAAAAAGTTATTTGTGTATTATTCATCTGTTATACAAAAGTTTTAAGAAAAGATAATATCTTCGACTTACAATGGCTAGATTATTGGTAAAAAGGCTTAGTATATATGTATGTATGTTCCTATAAGTTAATTATATGGAAGATGATATATGGGTGAAAGAAGGCAATAATAATGATTGAAAATTTGGTACAAATTAAAGCATTTGGTTTGAGTTTCTTTGTCATTATATTGCACCTTCTTATCTTTAAGTATACCAAATTAGTGAATTACACTTTTTTTCCTATATTGAACTTTGGCTTCAGAGGGAAGATTATTATCTCCTACACAGTCAACAAAACTGTTGAGACACCAACATATGCGGTAGAAATTAAAGCTTTCATAATACTATATATTTTACTAATAATAATACTTGGTATTTATTTTTCTTCTTCTTTTTTATTTGTGGCTCCTTTTTAATCTTATATTATTATGCTTTACAACTGCAAATATCTTTTGCAAAAGAGATAGCTTGCTTCTATATATTTTCGCAAAAGAGATAGTTTACTATTATTATTATAATCCTCAGTCCTTTTTGTTTGCTCCAATTTTCTTTTTGATTTGTTTTTTCTGTATTTGCCTTAAATGCATAACTTTCCTCTTACTTTCATTATATCACTCATAGTAAGACTAATTTAGTTACACATCATCTTATTTCATCGAAATAGATAGTATAAAAATACCAAAATTTTTGTTACGGCAAACAAAAAGGAACAAAGGGAGCAGGATAATAGTAATCAATCAACAATGAGATAGGTAGGATCCCAATACTTGCTTGTAGGACAATTGCTCCTTTTAATTCCTTTATCACACAAGTACCTCCTGACACAAATGGGCCATTTGGTTTGGGAATACCATACATCTAAAATGGGTCCATAACTTTCTCTGCCCTTCAAAGAAAAAGTCTGTGCATTGATTATGATTGTTAAATTGTTACTGTTTAGTACATTACTCTTTCAATCTTGATTAGTTCTAAGGAAGGTGAGTGTATTTTGTGTGAGTTTGGACCGCTAAGTTGTTGCTTGAGTTCCTACACTTCTTAGGGACATTTTCTAAGTATTGATTTGGGATACATTATGCATCTGAATCCGGATGACTTGAAGTAGGCTAACATTTAATGCTACAAGGTTATTACATTTAGTACAATTAGTTTTACGACGGGACCATATATGATGTGCTCAGCTTGTTCGTGTAGCCATTCTCCTTTGGCAAAGTTGGCTTAGCTTGCGCCTGTAGATTTGTTAAAAATTCATCATCGTTAAATTTCCTTGTTTATAAACATAAACATATATATATGACACACTTCCTTATAGACATAAACGTTACCTTTACGCCTTTGAGGTCAAATTTTGAATGTTAATTTCCATTCGAATATAATGACCCGGGAAGTATTTATAAATAAAATTGGTTACAACATTGATTTTCAAAGCAAATAGTTGTCAAATATACACAAAAATCAAATAAGCAACACATCAAATACACTTTTATTTTACAATAGAGTTTTTCTCATACACAATATAATATTGTAAAGTTACAATAAATATTTCCACCATCACCTTCTCATATTTTAAGATATAGTAACGTCCTCCTTCTATTGGTTTCTTTAAGACAAACAAAAGTAAGCAATAATCCTATATAATAATATAAAGCATATAAGTAAATTTAAATTAACCAAAACCCTAACGTATGGATCACATGAATGTGATTCATGCAATGGAACGGTTAAGGATCACATATTATAATTCATACAAAGGATCAAAACTTTGAAGAAAAGTGCGTGATATAATTAGCTAGAAATTAAATCTTTCTCTATGTTAGAGGCTTGTGTTCAAGCAATAGAAACATGTAGAAGGTTATACCTTGTTATCTATAGTTGTTATCCTCTAAGATACATTCAAAATAACTTCAACTATTGTTGTTGATAATTCAATTGATGCTAAGCTAGGTTATGCTAAGATAGGTTTAGATAAGAAGAAGAAAGTTAATTAAGCTAAGTTAAAATAAGTTAATATCAATAAAAATAAGTTTTTTTTTTTTTTACCAATATAAGATGTGGAGAACTGAGCCTTATTTTGATGCTAATTGCGTGTAAACCTATTGCACCTTCAGAGTAGATGATAATGACTAAAAAAAGTTATATTTTATGAATATAATATTGTTTAGAGATATTTGGGTGCGGGGGTTTCTTGATGAAGCAAGCAATGTGTGGTTAAGATGTGTCTAAGATCCAATAATAGTGAATTAATTTTTAGTACCTACATATTACAAGTAGGACAATAATTTCAAACAATTGGAATGATTATATATTGTTGTGCATTGAGTCCACCTATAGAATATGGCTAGTATTAGAGTACTTACTCCTTTGTTCATGATCGATCAAACCTTTCACTTGGACTCTTTTTTGACAGACAATTTTGTATGTCCATGCACGGTGATGGTAGGAGTACCAGATTCATTATAAGAGTTGTGTACTCTTCATGTAACCATCATTAGGTATAAGGATCAAATTGACTAGTATTTCTTTGTTATTTCTTATCAAATATATAATATATCACCCTAGTACCATGTATGTTAGTATGTTACACTGTACGATTAATAAGAGACTTGCAAAATTTTAGAGAGGCACTCAAATGATCTAGTATGAAGAAGGTTGATAATAACTCTTACATACTCTCTTAGTGCATAAATACTGGTGCTTATACACGGAGTACTATTTAGTATGTCACAAAAAGTTACCAGACCACATTTACTTACGGCTAGGAGTATAAGATCATCCTATGCTAAAGATTGGCTACTCGCTTATTTATGTTTTTTTTTAAAAGTAACCATTTCAAACAAGTATCATGATAAATATTAGTGTACCCTTTCACACCATAAATTATCCTGTTAGGTCTTTTCTCGTAATATTAAAGCACTAATTTAACAACGACGAAATTGATTATTTATGCAAAACTGAGCCTGAAACTCCGTACACAACAATACTTACGCTACTCTGCCCCGAAAGCACACCAATTAAAAGGTATGTATGAAAGGACAATATGCCAACTAATTACAAATTAAACTAAGGAAGTAATTAAGTAGTATTAGGTTTTACATACTACAAACACCTTTAATTTGATGAATAGAATAATAATAACCAAGTAATGGCATATATGTGGTTACATATTATGAGTCTCTATCTTACTGTACATGCAACTGTGGGTAGCATGATGACTACAAGAAGAAGGGGCTTTCATAGCATTCATTTCCTGTTACTGCCACCACCACCAACTGAAAGGAAAAGGATTTTGGACAGGCAACACAAACATATAAAATACTATATCATACTATATATTTTTACTCATTAAACTCTAACTTTGACCAACAATTTTATTTTTATTGTTTTTCCCTTGAAAGTGACAGACATTGCTTTCGTCATTATTTCCTCCTTTGGCTTCTTCTCTTAGATAGCAACCTTTTAGTCGCATAGTCAAAATAGAACAATTGAAAAAAATTATAACGAGGATTGAAAGAGGAAAAAAGAACAGGTGAAATTTTATACAAGTGTGGAGTATTATTATTGCAATGTTTGTGCATGGTCCCCTTTATAGCAGAGGAGTTATAGACTTATAGCCAAGGGTGAAAGTTCGATTTCATGACCCATTAAGTCATTAGAGAATACGAATTACTCGTTTAATCAAGTCTATTAGGTTAGTATTCCACTTGAAAGTGAGGGGTGGATGAGATTTGAGAACATCACCTTTGTATCACTCTCACTCTTGATAGTGGAGTGGACTATCTCAACCAAAAGTTTAACCTAATGGGTTGAGTTCCAGAAATATGTTTTTTTTACTCTATCATCTGTATAGAATAATAGAGGGTCATAAAAACAATAATTTCAAAAAATTTTAATTTTTTGATCGAGTCGTACTTTTAGGTTATCACTCTAACACTCGTTAAGATCAAATTAAATTATGTGATAGAGAATATCTTATACTCCATAATTCTTTAAGATTATGTAAATTTTTTTTTAATATTCTTGGAACTGTTTTTGGTTTAATGCAACCTCTACCATTTCAACAATATCTTTCTTTTGATGCAAATACTTAAAATTTGGGAAGTGATGTCTAATCATCTTATAACTAATGACAAAACAATTTTTGAAGTGTCTTTAAAAAAAATATAATAATTCATGTGATGTGATACTAATCACTGAATTTTCATAAACACGTATTTGAAACTTTGGGTTCAATAGAGTATTCTTTCAACACCTAAAATGAGCAAATGATGAGAAATTACTAGTCTTGCTTATGCTTATTTCCTATACTCCCGACATAAGTGTCAATACACGACTTTGACCATTAATGTTTGTAAATACATTATAGTTTCAAGTATAAAAAATTGATATGTTAAAAATATACATTAAAACTAATCCAAATATATTTTATATGACAATAGATGCTTTTAAATAAAAAATATAGTCAAAATAAGTACTTTGTGTGTGGTAATGTACAATTAAAAGTTGTATTATAAATATTACTTGATCTAATTAATAAACTAAATATATGGGTTGTGTGCTTCAAAATAAAAGTATTGTAAATATTACTTAAAATTTAACTAATCGATAATAGAGCTGAGATAAATTATTATATTAATTTATCCTAAGGAAATGATATCATTTTCTAAACTTTCATTTCACTTTTTTTTATATTCTAACCCCCAATGTAATTCCAATATATGTATGAAAGGTAGTTTATTGGAGAAGCTCATAAATTGATCATAGATAGGTTTTTTTTTTTTTTTTTTTTTTTTTTTTTTTTTTTTTTTTTTTTTTTTTTTCCTTCCTTCCTTTAAAGAAAGGATATTGAGAGATGGTATTGGTGCCTATTGTTTGGTCGGGGGATATGTTTTATTATGGGCATTATGATATTATATAAATAAGAACATACCATGTGCCATGAAATTTTGTTGGGATTGCAGAAGTTTGGTAACACATATATAGAGATAGTGTAGTGTAAATTCTAAAACTATTAATTACAGGAAACAAAGAATGGCAGTATAGTCTTGGTCAATATCACAAGATGATATGGAGTGGGATAAAATGCTTCTCCATTCTCCCTATATTCCCATTTTAAGATCTACATATGTTATGGTGGAATCTTTGAACATTTCCCTCTTTACCCAATATGTATATATGTGACCCTTTTGTAATCCTTTTGCATTATTAGACTTGTCGTAACATTATCAGAGATAGATTTATAATAATTTTATTTGAGATTGAGTTGACAACATTTTTATTAAAGACGCAGGATAAGATTGAATTTGATCTTTATATAATATAAAGATTGTTAATCTAATCTTTGATTTCATTTCATGTAAGACCCCTTAAACCATCATAAAAAAAGTTATAATAATAATAATAATAATAATAATAATAATAATAATAATAAATAACTGTATTCCGGAAGACGGAACATTAATTCGGAATAATTAGTGTTACAAAGTAGGAAAATCTTTCTTGTACTATAAGATGCCAACACAGATAATTTTTTATTAATTAAGAATAATTCCAAAGATGTTAGCATGTCTAATGCAGTGTGGAATGTTCGAGATTATTAAAATAGGCACTAAGTCTTATATATTATGCCAATGATTTCTCGTGTCATACGTTAACATAAGTACATTTAATTAATGTTGCATGCCTCAAATTATGTATTTATGTGAGAGAAAATTTTATATTAGGTATGGCTAAATGGTGATGTTATAAAATAGCTAATCTTTATATTAAATTATTGCATGAGAATAATGCATGTTTAATTTATTTGATTTTTGGAGTACGTAGTAGATTAGATAAAATAATTTAAAGCTTAATAATCTATAAATACGAAATATTAATTGTTTGGTTGGATTGTTTGCTTTAGAAGAAACAGGTGGAGATAAAAGAGAACACAACCGCTCTTAGTTTAATAAGGTGTTTTTGTACGTGAATGGAAAAATGTGGGCAATTAATTTAATAAAGGCGCAGACAAAGTTCTGGTAATATAATGTCCAAAAATATATAAATTTCAGTGTTTTTTCTTGGAGTAATAAAACTGTCTTATCTCCTAAACCTCAAATTATTTGTTTTGAATTTTTATATTTTAAGGTTCAATTAACTTAAAATTGAAAAAATTATAAAAAAAAAAAAATTAAATTAAAAAAACCATTGGATTTCTCTCTTTTTGTTTACGAACATAGGAACTTGTGAATTGTTATTCTGAATTTAGACATCAGAGATTTTTGCTATGGCTCATGCAAGTGGCCGTTAAGGATGCATTGCATGCATGCAATATACCTTGTTAGTTTCATGTATATGTTGTTGCATAAGCTTTCTACGGTTAGAATTTTTAGGGTACGATAAATAATAAACCAATAGTAAACACTAGACAATGTACATACATATCAAAGAGAATAAAATGGATAGGTTCAACCCTAATAAGAAGTGAGGAAATATTAACATATCGAGTACATAGTGTATGTATTTCTTGTGCTTACCTTTTACTCTGTAATAATAAACATCTAGATTGGGTATGTTTGTTATATACCGTGATACTAGCTAGTAAATATTAGTTCAGTTCCTAATAACAGTGTTATTATTTTGTGTTTCTCACTAGATATGTCATATGTATTATTACTTAAAATTGTTTGCATGCTCAAATCAAAGCGGATGAAAGTAAGAATATATGATAATATTCTCTAGTATATATTATGTGCTTATCTTTTGTGTATTCATTTATATAAAATCATATATTCTCTTAAATTAGGTTGTAATCCTTATATACTCGTAAATAATTAATGAGGAATATGATACTCAAGGAGGTTTATACACATTTATAGAAAGAACAATTTAGGTACGAAAGTCGTCAATCGTTTTCCTAAATATTAATCTAAATCAATAATCCTGTATTTGGTGAGACCAACAAAAACGGTTCTAATGAGATTTGGTACATTCACCAATGATAATTGATTAGACTAATCATGGGAATGAATTGAAATTAATTAATTAATTAATTAATGAGTTCCCATATTTGGGATAAATTTTGAAATAATTGTAGGAGTTGGTGGGGAACGTAGTTGATGATGTTTGCTTCTTTTGCTAACAGAAGACTTGAAAGAGACTTGTAATCATGGAGAGATGGAAATGGCATCTATATATCATATCATCAACCTATGTGGATGTGGCTAGCTAGGTTTGTGAGGACAATTTGGACTCAGATATGTGGGGTTTAAGAGTGAGACATTTGACCAATTACACTTACAAATTAGCTTCTCGTATCTTCTTAAATGTGTTAAAATATTTTAAAAATTTATAGTCTATATATGAATTTAATTGAATTGAACTTACCTAAAATTATTTCGAGTTAGCTATCAAGCTTGATTTGAACTTTTTGAATTTAATTAGAGCATATTTACCATCATTAAATTATATTAATGGCAAAAGAATAAAATGGACATATATAGTAATAAAATTTATCAAACCGGATTTAAATTTAGTTTATTGAACCTCAATAGACCAGATTGCAAAAGAGTAAATATGATAGAGTAAACATATGAGAACTTATTTGATCGTACCTTATTTGAACTTATTGAACTTGGCCTATTAATTATTTTGTTATTAATAAGGTATACATGTGAACATTCACTCATCAACTTGTTGTGAGAATTAAAATGAGGGTATATGTATATATATATATATATATATATATATATATATATATATATATATATATATATATATATATATATATATTATATAGTCACTAGTTGTAATTCGTAATGTATGTCCAAAGTTCATGAGTATCAGAGCAAATTAGACTTTTTTTCATTGGTAGCGTCAATATTATTAGTATATTGAGTATTTTTTGTAGGCGTTTATCGCCTTTTTGTTGTTGTTTTTATTAGGGTTTACCTATTTCAATAATTATGATCATCTATCTCCTTTATTTTTGAATGAAATAAATTTTCTTTTTGCAATCTAAAAGTTGTTTTAAGTCATATATATATGAAGTTGATATGTAAACGTCTCTTTAATGAACGATATAAATGAAACTAGAAATTACTGTAATTGGACTAAGACGATGTACTCATGTACGTACATAAGATGAGCTACATCGCACTTAGGTCATTCGTAAACTTGTGGTTGCATTGCTTTCCAGCCTAGTTCACAATTACGTACTTTTCTCCAATTGAGCCAACAAACACACACCATTCTTTCAAGTTTAACTTTGTACTAAAAAAGTACATACTCTTCTACCCCCTCCCTAAAAAAATGTATAAAATAAATAAATGAATTTTAAAAATAAAAAAGTATAAACGCATATATTGTTTTCAAAATCTCTACATTCCAAGGACATCACTTTAGTCCTAACGTTTAGGAAACATACACCTCTAATAGTGTATAAACCATGTCATTCCGTGCTCCCCATTTTTATAGGGATGTCCAATATGTTTCATTTTCTATATTGTACTTTAATTGTTAATTCTTTATTCTTGAATAAGAAGAATTCAAATTGCAATTCAGTATCATAAAGCATATTAGTTATTATGTAAATGTTAAAATTTGAGGTTGTGCTTAATAGTAACACAAGCATAGATAGTGTTCTTTGGGAATTCGATCTTTCGGAAAAAAAGTAATAGAAGTATAGATCAAAGTATAATTAATAACAATCAAATGAATCAATCACTTTATATTAATTCAAAAATCATAGAGTTGGTATCTCTTCTTTATATTAATTCAAAAATTACAGAGTTGGTATCTCTTCTTTGTACGTAACATTATTTCAACTTGTATGTCACTAATAATATTTTTTTTGTTACGGTATTGTCTATAGGGTGACTTTAATAAATTAATAATATACTAGTATTAGCCGTTTTAATAACTATCTTGCATTAAATAAAAATAATGAATACTTGAATAGTATGTTATATGGAATGCTTAGGTATCAAATTCTTTATTCACCAAAAGGTTTGACAAATGATCAAGAATTTGAAGATCAAGGATAGCTAGGAGGGCCTGATAATGCTGGGAGGTAATCAATCAATCAAAACTTTATTGTATTGCAATTGCAATCTCTTCCCTAAACTACCAACCAAAGCATGTCTAAAAACCTCATAATGGTACACCCAAATTGTCCCAAACAATGTCATTTCATGCCCTAATAATATCTCTGTTACTTAAGTTTATCTTACTCTCTTTACAGAAAGGATATCACATGGGAGGCATGGACATTTTGCAACCTTGATACTCTTTGCTCCCCCTACTAACACAATCTAACTTTAAAATCAACTTAATTTTATATTTATGACTGTATATAATATTATAGTATAACATTGGAGGCATGGACATTATGCAACCTACTTTATGCAATACATTTGACATACTATTATAATTAATATACTTCCTCCTTTTCTATTAGTTGACGCGTTTGATTTTGACATATATATTAAGGAGAGGAGAGAAAGTGAGAGAGAATGAAAAAGTAAGTAGGGTACCTTGTAAATATAAGGTAAAAAATTTACCAAAAAAAAAAACTTGTCAACTAAAAAAAAAACTTTCTAAAAAAGAATACGTGTCAACTAAAAAGAAACGGAGGTAGTATATATTTGTCATTGGATACAATATATATTTATTATCTTTCATTGGATACAAAGTGTACATACATACCTCCATTCAAGTCCACTATTGGATATAGCAACACCCCATTGAATATATCTAGTTTGTGATTTCAAGAGATTTACATATGTTTAATTCAGAATGATAGATAGATTATATCACGAATATACCGGTTTAATAATGTGTGAACTATTTACATACATGCACTTTGTTATATAACAGATTATACCACACGCTTTTAGGTTAGGTCCACCTCAAAGAATTATTCATGTCATTCATATGCTCTAGTCACAAAAACAATACACTAATTTCTTCCTGATGTTCACACTTTAAAGTTTCTCCCTACTTTTTGTAATTTTGAAAGCTATAGAATCTCATTTTATTCAAGTAACTCAATGAAGTTTTTTAATTGGTGGACCCAAAAAAGAGGGGAAAAAAAGGAACTTTAGCCTTCATGGGTTGACAGATATTATGTTAAAACATGTTATATTTGGACTTGAAGTCATCTAAACTGAAAGTGCTTATCCAGTTAGGCCGCTTTGTCAGTAGGGCCCATAACATCTTTCTCCAGAAAAAAAAAATAGTATCTGCTCCATCAAATTATACCCTATTAAAATGGGCCTCTTTTCTGGGCTGACATTATTGCATATGGGTTAGGTAACAGTCATGTTATTACCACTACAAGAAAACAGTTCAAGGAGGGCGATTTTATTTTGGCAAAGAGGGCAATTTGAAGTTTGCCTTCTTATAAAGCATCAAACAGGGCATACGTAACTCGCCCTATTTTATTGTTATCAAAGAGGGCGAAAAACAAGTCGTTGTCTTATACTTGATCAATAAGGGCGATAGAACTAAATTCGCCCTCTTTGATCAGACAACAAGGACGAATTAAACAATCGCCCTTTTTTAAATAGGGCGACCTTAAAAATCGCCATCCTTGATAAACAAAGAGGACGGATTGTAAACATTTGTCTTCTTTGGCTCCTTTCTCGCACAAATAACAAAGACGAGTACGGAGTACTTAGTAAAACACTGTGGAGTAAGGCAAACCCAGAAATATAAAATTGTAAAATCTTTCTCTCTCCTCACAATATGAGCATTCATACTTCGTATTCTCCATTTAAGCGGATTTTGAGCTTTCTTCTCCATTGAAGCGATTTTCGAGCTTTCTTCACCATTGAAGCAGCTTCTGAGCTTTCTCCTCCAATTGAAATAGCTCCTCCATCAAACCAATTTATCAGGTAGTATTTGTTAATTTATCGAAAATATCAATTTCAAAATCTAGGGTTTAACACTAGTTAATTTGTTCGAATTTTTAGAAATTGTTGCTAGGATTCAAAATTTGTTGCAGATCATGCGAAATTTATGGAGTTAAGCTTCTGATTGTCGTTATTGCAGCGAGTTCTGAGCTTTCTCCTCCATTGAAGCAGCCTCTGAGCTTTTTCCTCTGCTGAAGCAATTTCCTCTATTAAAGCACCTTCTTAGGTAATGTGTTAAATTATCAAATTGCAATTAGGGCGATTAAAGTTGCCCTCTTTGATCTTATTTCTTGTAGTGTACCCTTCTTTTGCCCTCTTCATTTTCCTACAACATTTAGTGATTTAGTGGCTCATACTCTCTCCGTTTTATAAATATTATCTCAATTTATATTATTATTTTATTTAGAATTGTATTAAATAAATAAGCAGATTTGTTTCGTGGTACATTGAATAATTAATAAATGATTAAGAGAGACGTAAGTGAGGGATCACTAAAGTAGTTAGAACTACTTTCCTAGTTTCAAGGGATTTTGGGATCGATTCTCATCATCCGTCCTTGTGTCTCTCTAAACAACAACAACAATAACAAAAAGGCAGACGATAGGGAATACATTAACAAAAATGAAAATGTGACAATATTGTTTAGAGACGGCTTACATAAAAACTTAGGCAGTCTTTAAAGGGATAGAGGCATTACGATTGTATGAAACCTAGTGATTCATAGGCTTAGCTAAGCTGGGGATTCGCTCTCTCAAATGCAACGGAAGAGAGTAATCATACATATTCGAAAAAAAAAGCTACAAAAAGAGTGGTTTGACCTTTTTTTGTTAACCTCCAAATATTCATTGGTGTAAAATTTTCCACTAACTTCAATAAATGGTTGGTTGTAACTTGTTTGTCATATAACGCTAGACACTCAATAGGAAAAGTAAGCCTTCAAAAGGGCTAGTTTCCCAGTCGTTCTTACCCAACACATCAACTTTTGAGACATCTATTACATATAGACCCGATAAAAATGGACTATAGTATTCAACATATCATCAGATCCATATAAAATTGGATCCATATTCAAATTGGATCCAATTTTATTTGATCTCAGTCTAACTTGAACTATATAATTAGGGTCTATTGTTATCAGATTATTTTCAATTCAGTTTAGTTCAGCTCCAATAAGTTCAGTTAAGTTCTTAATTTCTTTCTCTCATAAAATATTTAGTTCAGTTTAGTTCAGCTCCAATAATTTCATCTCAGTTCAGTCAATCAGAACAGGCCCTAAGCCCTTAATTAGGGTCTGTTCTCATATGATTATTTTCAGTTCAGTTCAGCTCAACTTAGTTTCGCTCTAATAAGTTCAATTCAGTTCAATTCAGCCCTAATAAGTTCAGTTCAGTTCAACTCCTAATTTCCTTCTCTTATAAAATATTCAGTTCAGTTCAGTTCAGCTCTAATAAGTTCAGTTGACCAGTTCAGTTTAATTCCATTCAGCTCAGTTCAGTTCAGCCCAGCTCAGCTCAGTTCAGTCAATGAGAACAGGCCCTTAGTCTATGTATAAAGGATCAACTTCGAAATAAATAGATGAATATGTTTTTGTTATATTTCATTTAGATTTTATGGAAAATATATTTTTTTTTAATTTTTTTTTTGTTTTTTTTTTTGTGACAATTGGTCTTGTATGAACCCGGTCTACAATAAATTGTTGTGGACCCAAAATTTGACACTTTCAAATAATATAATCACATTCTGGATGATATAATCACTTTTTTAGACGATATAATTATTTTTTTGTGAGTCATATTTTGAATTATATAATCTCATATTAAACCATTTAATGAGATTATATAATTATCTTTAGGATGATAAAATTTAAAAATCATCTTTTGAATGATGTAATTTACTATTTGATACTTTTTATAATAATAAATTCACTTTTTGAGTAATACATTTACATAACAGTTTTAGGATGATATAATCACTTTTGTAGTAATATAATCACATTTCGTATGATATAATCACATTCGTATGGTACACTAAAAGATTGGGTCTACAATAAGTTATTGTAGACCGGGTCTATTCTAGTCTTAATTTTATGGAAAATATAGAATGGTTCATTTAAATTAACTAAAAATATTCCGAAAAAAGAAATAAAAAACAAACAATATATTACCCAACCCAAAAAATTGATCAACCACAAAAACTTATACAAAATGGCTTGATTATTGCCTCTATCAGTAATGTATGGCCTCTTAATAACATAATGCAAAACGAGAGTGATGAATTTTCAAATTTAGATGTGATATAATGGATTTTTTTTTTTTTTTTGGCCTGGTAAAAGTCTAAGGGTCTGCTCTCTTCAACTTAATTTCAGATCAGTTTAGTTCAATTCAGTTCCTAATTTTCTTTTATCATAAAATATTCATTTCAGTTTAGTTCAGTTCAGCTCAGTTCAATTTTATTTAACTCATTTCAGTAAATCAGAACAGACCCTAAAAGTCTTATTATTTATATCTTTGCACTTATTTTTTTTTTATTATTTTTTTTATCTAGATTGGCCTAAAGATATCCGTACTTCTAAACTTATTTTGGCTAAGAAAAATTTATCCGATTTTGGCAAAAATAAGTCATAATAAGCTGAGTATAATCCCACCTCTGGCCGAAACTGAAAGGGGTAGCCGGAGATCCAGACAACTCAGGATATTTGCAGTCCTGGTCGGAGGGTGCATCGGCGGAAATAGGGGAGATAAGGAATCCCCCAAACTCCCCGAAGTCCCCGGCCTCGGTGAACTCTTTTGCTACTGCTCCATCTTCGCTGTCATCTGCTTCGTTTGAATCCGTTATGAATCTGAAATTACTTGAGCTAAAAAATGAGATAGAGTCAGAGAAGGAGGAGGAACAGGACTCTTAATTTTACTCGCATGAAGAGAAGAAGATGTTGTATAAAAAGAGGAAGGGAATAAGGAGAGTCAATGACAGACCTCAGAAGAAGAAGTGGCATGTTGGAGAGATGCGGCATGAGAAGGAGGGGAGGGGAGGGGAGGAGGGGAGGAGTGTCTGTTCAACTTAAAAGGGTCAGGATGGAGTCAGGTGAGACTTCCTAAGTTGAGAAGAAAGTGAAAGCGCAACTTGTGTACAAGGGGAAAGGAAAATGGAGGTTCGGACTGAATAAAGGGGAGGTAGTAGGGACTTCTAGTGTAGGAAAAGGAGTATGGAGGTTTGGATTAGACTCAGAGGAAGATCTGTGGGAGAAATTCTCAGATGCTGAAAGCAAAAATGACAACTCATCGTTGATCAAGGTGTTGAAGCTGAAGGGCGCGGCTGCCCAGGACAGCCTCCGGAGGAAAAATAACGGCGCTAAGTTGGAATTGCAGGGGGTTGTGTGATCACACTTCCCCGATTTTCCCCTTTCTTTTTATGTTATCGGCTAGTGTAGGGAATATTTCAAGCGTTAATCCCCTAGCTCGAACCCCACTGTGATCATACACTAAAGTACGGTGGCGTCCAAAAGGGAAGAAGATAGAACAAAAGAGTCGCCAACAAGTTTTAGGAACTTGTAAACCGTTCACAGGGTGAAGGTTACACCCCTTAACGATCCAAGAGATCGTCAACTCCATAAGGTCTTGAACCAAATAGGGTTCGGGGATGAAGGTACAAATCCAACCTAAAAGAGATTGAACCTGCCCTAATAATAGGTCTCTACTTTATTCAGATCGTATTCATGCGCGCTTTCTGATTAACATACAATCAATAGGATTAAACCTAAACCTGTTTATCTATGTTGGTTGAATATAATGCACAAATAAACTATTATTGGCGATCACTTGAAATTATAATCATAATTAACCCTAAACAAGATTATTAATTATCTTATTAAGCGTGATTACAAGTACCAATTCCCTTTAAACATGCATAAAAGGCGTGATCAAGCAATAACAATAAATATCAAGCAACATAATAATAATCATAAATTATAAAAATAATAATAACAAATTATAATTAAAATAATCATGTTAAAGCATAATAAAAATAACAAGATCCTAGGCATGATACTAACAAGATTAATAACAAACCCTAGCATGTCCCTAAACAATAAAAATCAAATCTTTAACCCTAACATGATACTAACAATCATAAATATTAGGAAGAGAATAGGAGGCATCATACTTTTAATCATACTTGATATTAAAGTTACCCTAAACATGATACTAGGAATATCATAATAACAACCTAAACATGATTTCTACATCATAACATCAATAAAAAAAACCATTAAAGTACTTACTTTGATGCCTCGTACCTCTTTCTAATAACAAAATACACACGTTAGTAACTTCAAGGAAAATAATAAACAAAACAATTAAATTAAATAATTAAAAGAGAGATTTGGGACCAAACCCTCATAAATTAAACCTTTCACGTCTAGGGCGAAAGCAACTTTGAATATGGCTAGGTGTATCTAGATCTAATGAATACGGAATTTTTATATTTGAGAGAAGCTAGTTTAGAAAAAGAGAGAGAGAGAAAAAGAGTTGGTAGATTGTAGATGAATGAAAATTGGTGATTGTAGGTGAAAACTAGTTCCCGAAAACGGAGTTTTTAACACGTTATTTATAGAGAAAATCAGCCAAAAAGATAAAATATCAAAACAGAGTTCTGGCGCACAAAAAATAGAGTTGGCGCCAACGCTGGCTATTGGCGCCAGACGCCAATGCTAGCGCCAGGCGCTACAACTGGCGTTTAGCGCTGATTCAGAAATTCACGCGTTTTCTTAAAATCAGATAAAAATTGTCGTACAAGAGGATAAAATCGTATCTTTCCTCAAAAATGTTCTTTGATTTTAATTAAAACTCTGAAAAGTCAACAAAAGTCAATTTATCAATGCTAATTGAATTAGGAATGAAAAGAACCTTCTAGAAGAATATAGAAGACTAAAACCATTCCTAATTGCATTAGGAATGATAAATCTATATTAGGCCCTCCTCTAGATCATTGGGCCGCATATAAGGCTCAAACCGGACCCAGTTCAGTAAATTGGTCATAACTTCCTCAATATTCATCGGAATTGGGATTATAATATATCGTTGGAAAGCTCTTGTCAAGCCCCATCCAACTACACTACTATTGGACCCAGATCATGGACCAACCAAACTGGATTAGCTGTTTTTCTTAAAAATAAGTTTTCAAAAACAGAGAGAAGAGAAAAGAAATTAAAACTATCCGCAACACTAAACTTTCCACACTTTCACTTCATTCGATTATGATTCGACGCGAAAGGTACTCATCACTGGGTTTGGTTTTGGGGAGACACAAATGGGTGTCTATAGCTAGATTTAATGTTGATTTTATTTTTTTATCAGAAACTAAGTGCAGTGTTAGTAGTTTGGAACCCCTTTTCTTGAAACGGAGTTTCTCGAGTTGTACGGGGTCTGACTCGAACAATGGTGGGGGTGGTAATTTTTTGTGTTGGTCCCACCATGTTAACGTAGAAGTAGTAGTCTCTAATCGACATGTAATCCTCTGTAAAATATTATCTATTAATGGACCTGCTTGTTATTACGCGTTTGTGTATGGTAGTCCTTATCTTAGTGAGAGGGACTTGGTTTGGAACAACCTCTCATATATTCTCCTACCTATTACGGACCCTCTGGTTTTGGTGGGGGACTTTAACCAAGTTGAACTATCATCTCAGAAATTTGGGGGCAACCCATACATTCCAGGAATAGAAGATTTTGTGCACTGGAAAACGGATCTGGGCCTTTCTCAAATTCCAGTTAAAGGGGCCCAATTTACTTGGACTAATAACAGAGCTCACAACCCAATTTATGAAACTCTGGATTGGGCCTATGCTAATAACGATTGGAGAATGGCCCACCCGGAAGCGATTACTTGGAACCTACCAATTCTCTTTTCGGATCATGGCCCGATCATCTTGGACCCGGAACCAAGCAAGGCAAAGAGACGAAGCCCATACAGAATGGACGCATGCTGTTTGAAGATGAAATAAGCCCATCTGATTGTGGAAAGTGCCTGGGCCGTAAATGTGGTGGGATCCCAAATGTTCAAAGCCCAAAGAAAAATCAAAGCTTGTTTGAACGCACTGAGAAGCTGGAGTGTACAATATAAAGCTGAAATGGGCCTTAATTGGAAGGAAGCCATTCGGAGATGGAGATGGCCCAATCAACGATTGAACTACTGGGAACAAAGGAATTTGAGAAGAGAGCGTATGTGGAGCAAAGCTTGGAGAAGAAATGGTGGTATTGGAGACAGAGAGCGAAGTCAAAATGGGATGCGTTTGGGGATCAAACCTCAAGCTTTTTCTACAAGAGTGTAAAGGAGAGAATGTCCAAAATGGAAATTAGAGCAATTCAAGACGACCAGAGGGAGTGGGTTGTGGACCGAAATCTGATAAGGGAGGAATTTTTCAACCACTTTAAGAGGATGTATGAAGGAGGCCCAAACCCAGATTTGGTGGAAATTAAGGAGGCCCAAGATTGGATGAAGGAGCTACCAAAACTGAACCCAATTCAGGACCAAAGCCTAACAAGGCCTTTTTTGGAAGAGGAAATTAGAGAGGCTGTTTTTCCCAGATGGAGCACCCTCTCTATTTTTCCAGGAGAAATGGGCCTCTATCAAATATGAGGTTATAAAAGGAGTCCAATTTTTTTTCAATCATGGTCATATGCTCAAGGAGACAAACCGTACTTTTATTTCCCTTATCCCAAAACTGAAGAATCCAACCAAAGTTACGGAGTTTCGGCCTATAAGCTTGTGCAATTCGTTCTATAAAATTATTTCCAAGTGTCTGGTTAATAGGCTGAAACCCATTTTGGGGTCAGTTATTGGGGAGTTCCAAAATGCCTTCGTGCCTAACAGGAGTATGGTGGACAACTGTTTTATCGCTCATGAGCTTCTGAACTCGGTAAAAAAAGGAAGAAGGGTGGTAGGTTTGAGGCTATTTTGAAGGTGGATCTTAGCAAAGCATATGATAGAATAAGATGGGACTTCATAATCTTGATCCTTAGAAGTATGAATTTCCCGAATAAATGGATTGCATGGATTGAACAATGCATCAAATCAGTGAGCTATGCAATTTTGGTTAATGGAGAAGCAACAAATATTTTTTTCCCTAGAGTTGGACTTTAACAAGGTGATCCCTTATCACCATATCTGTTCATCCTAGTAATGGAGAGCCTATCTAGACATATGTTGGCGTTAGAAAGGGAGAAGAGCATCCAAGGGATAAAAGTAGCGAGATCAGCACCATCGATTTCACATCTATTTTTCGCACACGATGCGCTGTTCTGCTTCATGGCGACTCCTACAACGATAAAGACTATGAAACAAACGTTGGATAAGTTCTGCAAGCTCTCAGGTGAAGCTGTGAATTTCCAGAAATCTGCAATCCTATTTAGTCCTAACACCCCAGCAAGATTTACCAGGTTATTAAGACAGCCCCTGGGAGTAAGAAGTGCAAGGGAGCTGGGCACATATCTAGGGTGCCCAATGGATATAGATGGGAGATCATCAGTGAAGCTTAAAAAAGTTCAAGAAAAAATTATAGCAAAAATCACATCCCGGAAGTTTGCTAACTTGTCAATGGCTGGGAAACTGATCCTAATTAATGGGGTCCTAGTTGCAGCTATTCAACACATTTTCTCGGTGTACTGGTGTCCTAGTGGGTGTGAAAAGAGTATAATGTCAGTCATTCTGAGGTTCTTGTGGTCGAATAAGAACCAAGGGAAACCTATATACTGGATTAGCAGACAGGTTTTGTGTGCTCACAAGAGTGTAGGGGGCCTTGGAATGAAAAACATAAAGCATGTAAATAGAGCTCTATTGATGAGACAAAGCTGGAGGCTATACACCCACCCCGAACTGCTAGCGAGCAAAATCTTTGCTAAGAAGTATGGTGACAATCCAATTAGTTTAGGATACAGAGGAAGGGTGCCACCCCATGGATCTTGGGCTGAACGAAGCTTGGTAAAAGCTACATTGGAAATGAAGTCGGGACTTGGTAGAATCATTGGGGATGGAACATCGACTGACATAACACAAGATGTGTGGGCTCGGGAAAAGAGGCTGCAACCAAAGACAAGATTCTATGAGATGGGCATGAATAAAGTTTCGGACCTAATGACCAATGGTAGGTGCTGGAATGCACCACTTATTTGGAGCACATTTGAGCAGGAGGACACTAGAAATATCCTTTCCATTTGTATCCCTGAACAAGGCGAGGATCGATTCCAGTGGATGCCTGAGGAGAGTGGAACATACAGTTTCAAGTCTGGCTATTAATGGCAGGACCAAAAGCTACAAGCAGGAGAGGCTAATGGCGGCTGGGGGGAATTATGGAAAATTAAAACGTGGCCAAAGTGCATCATCCTAGCGTGGAAGATCATGCGTAATAGAATAGCGACAAGAGATAATCTGAGAAAAAGGGGCCTGGTAGTCCAGCGGCATTGTGCTCTGTTTGGCAACGAAGATGAAACGGCATGTCATCTATTTAGGGACTGCTCTATTACACAAAGAGTTTGGAGGGCAAGTGCGTTGGGCTTGAACCCATCAGCAAATCAGGGTGTTTCTTTGACCACGTGGATACAAGACCTACTCCAATATGCTAGGAAACGAGATAGAAGGGAGGGAAGGATTCAACAATACTTTTTAGCAGTCTTGTGGGCAATTTGGACTCACAGAAATGATGTTATTTTTAAAAATGTGAGTGTCAGTCCGTTGGCTATAATGGATCTGGTGCAGGTACACATTAAGAGATGGCAAGGTGCAGAAAAAACAAGGGATAGGGAGTGGAAATTGCATAGGAAGAGCAGCAGCAACAACCCAAAGATGCCGAAAGTGTTCCTCTCTGGGAAGGCCAAAACGCAACATACTCGAGCAATCCTAATGGATGCAGCTTGGAAGAAACAAAAGGGTAAGGACAAACCAGGATGGGTAGCAGCTGTGGCTTGGACTGAAGACAATACAGGAGGACAACATGGGGGGGTCGCCAGGAAAATCTTTGCTACGAGTCCTAGACAAGCTGAAGCTTATGCCGTATGGTGGGGGATAAAAGAGCAAAAGGCTAAGTGTAGGAATGTGATCATTAAAACTGACTGTGAGAGTGTCGTAAAGGCTCTGCACAGCCCATTGCAAGCTCCTGTGGACATCCAAAACATCACACAGGACATTATACACTTGTGCAGAAACTTCGACCTGGTGGTGTGCGTCAAAGTGCAAAGAGATATGGTCCGACCAGCTCCTATGTTAGCTATTGCTGAACGAAGAGCTTAGGGTCGTTCTCACTTTCCTTGTGCTTTCTATAACCTTTGTCCAAAAAAAAAAAAAAAAAAAAAAACAACGTGGAGTTTTGATCTAATTGACTTATTTTGTTTGTAATAAACATATTTATATTTAAAAGTATTGATAATAAAAAAAAAAGGTAAAATAAAAATAATTGTATAACATTGTCTTGAAAAAGAAACACCTCTCAATTCTTAAATTATTTGTAATTCTACAAATTTGTATGAACATATCTTACCCTTTTATTTTCGAAAATAAGTGAACTGAAGATAAGTCGACACAATGGCGGATCCTAGGGTATTCAGAGATGCAGTCACACACCTGTACCCCCATTCTCAATAAAAGGGGGAAAAACATCAAAGAGACTTGTTTTACATACAACCAGTCTCTTTGACGTTCTGCATGATCGCATGTCTGAACAACGGTGTTGGGCCCATCTTCCTAAATAGCCCAAAGAATTTAGGGCACATCCAAGCGTCCAAGATCAAGCCAGAATAAATCAAGAATCAAGCAAAACGGCTTGATTGATACAAGTATGGCAAGAAGATTGAAGGATCAATTAGCTGAGAAATATGCCAAATATACACTAACTGAGCAAGGAAAGTAAAATAAAACTAAGAAGAACTTGTCCTTTTGAATATATTCTAATATCTATGTAACCCTAGCAATTCCTGGGTATAAATAGTCTAATTAGACATTGTAATACAAATATAAGTTCACTAATACATCAATACAAACATTTAATTTACAAGTTCTTTCGGAATTGTGTCCATTCTGATCAAGAAGTCTATCCTTACTCAGTATTGTATCTCTAAACTCTCTTTTATACTTGAATTATTCGTTTATTGCTTTATCTCTTCCGTAAATTTAAAATTTGGTGTGCCAAATTTTGATAATATTTGTGTGCCTTTGTAGCATGGAAATCAGTATTTGGGTTTTTGTTTGTTAATTATTATAAATGATAATTTGAGATGTCAATGGAAAAGGAAAATGGGTATTTAATTGTAACAAGCACCTTTTGTGCCTGTTACAAATACCCCTAATATTTTTATTTTTCAAGACATTATTCGTAACGGGCAGTCAAAGTGTCCGTTACAAATAACTGGCTATTTGTAACTGGCAGTCAACCTGTCCGTTACAAATACCTAGCTATTCGTAACGGGCAGTCAACTTGTCCGTTACAAATACCTGATTATTCGCAACGGGCACTTAACCTGCCCATTACAAAAACCTGGCTATTCGTAACGGGCACTTAACCTGCCTGTTACAAATAACTAGTTATTCGTAACGGACAAGTGCCCGTTACGAATAATATTTCTATCTGTAACGGCGGTATTCGTAACGCCCGCTGCCCGTTACGAAAAGCCTATTTTTGCCCGTTACGGATAGGCTTTTTTCCACTAGTGTACCCGTTCTCTTTTCCCTTGCATATAGAACGCCTCCCATACCCGTTTTATAAACTTTACACATCGCTTAGCAGAAGATTGCCTCTAAGACGTTCTATAAGACCTATTTCAACAGTTCTCTATTCCTTTTTTTGTAGTAGTGGGTGAGTGTTTGACATTATTTCATACAGTTTGAGAGTAGAATCTAAGTCCGAGACTTAAGTTAGGTAGAATAGGATCCTATCGTGTAGCAAGTTTAGTCTATAACTTGTGAGTAAAGGTCTGTTTATAATAGGTTGTAACTAGGAGAGTTTGCCCTATTATAGTGATGTAATTTGGTGTTTGAAATCTTGTAGAGGCTCGAAGTTTTATTTCCAGTTGGGCCCTGAAAGGTTTCCTCGTAAAATCATATGTGCTTTCTAAGCTCCTTTTACATTCTATTTTATATTTCCCAAAAAGTAGCAACTAGGAATTCATTACAATTCACCCCCTCTTGTAGTGTTTGCCGCAACTAACAAAAACCTAAAGGATACATTCAATGACTAACAAGATGATGGAAACAATGAATAATATGTATGTGGAACTTTTAACCTGACTAAGTTTCGCATTTTTTTAACAAACGAAATTTTGTACGTTTATACCCTCACCCCTATATTTATGAATCCGTCACTAAGTTGGCAAAATATAACCTAAAGTTAACTCTATAAAGGGGCGTTTGGTTCACATAATTAAGGCATAAGGTATAGGTTTAGAATGGTTTAAACCCATACCTTATGTTTGTTTTATGATTATAAGAGTTTCAAACCCATACCTCAAACCCCTAAGGTATGGGGTTTAGAAACCTTAGGGGGAAGGGGTTTAGCTCATTCCCATACTTTTAGGTATCAAATAAAAGAAAAAAATGCATTTCATAAGCATACCAAACATATGGTATTAAGAATCAAGTTCCAAACCCATACCACTATATTTTCATTCCTGATTCCAACCCCATAACAGTTTGCGAACCAAACACCCCCTAAGAAAGTTCATATTCTTATAATCTTGAAACTCTCTTAAGGGGTGATGGGCGCAATGACATCAATTATTTATGGCTAGTACAGCAGATCAAACTTCAAGGGTCGACGTTTCGTCATTGTAGCATCTATAGATAGGCAACATGTTCATCGGGCTCACCAAATTACAAGAAGGCTGCAGTCCATTTAATTTGTTTTAATAGTAATGTGTAGTAGTTGTGATGTTTCACTTTTTCAGCTTAAACTAATGGTTGAGGCCCAGGAATATGTTTTATACTCTATCACTCCCCTTCACATGAAAGGCCCTTTGGGCTTGAAATGTGGATGCAACACATGCCCACCCATACCTGGTGCGAATTAGTTCCACTTTGAAGGAGGGGCGGATGAGATTCGAACCCGTGACCTTTGTGTCACGCTGGCTCTGATACCATGTTAAAGGACCATCTCAACCAAAAGCTTAAACTAATGGTTGAGGCCGCCCAGGAATATGTTTTATATGTGAGGGGGAGTGATAGAGTATAAAACATATTTCTGGACCTCAACCATTAGTTTAAGCTTTTGGTTGAGATGATCCTTTAACATGGTATCGGAGTCAACGTGACATAGAGGTCACGGGTTCAAATCTCATCCACCCCTCCTTTAAAAGTGGAATTAATTCGCGCCGGGTATGCGAGAACTTGTGATGCATCCACATTTCAAGCCCAAAGGGCCTTTCATGTGACGGGGAGTGATAGAGTATATAACATATTCCTGGACCTCAACCATCAGCTTAAGCTTTTGGTTGAGATGGTCCACTAACAAGGTGCTCATACATGTGACCTTGAGTCTCGATTATAAGAATGATGTAGTCATAATCCCACGTATTTGTATAGCTTATAACCTGCATAGTCAACTAAAAAAATCTTCTCAATTAATTTAGGTTTTAGTTAGACAATAGGAAAATTGTACTTGTGATGGCCGACCAAATCAACGTGAAGAAAAGGGACCCTTTTAGTCTACCGTTTAGGCGTCTATGGACCCAACAATGTGGTTTTTTTCTCCCACAAACGCTCCGTGACGCTTAGTTACTATTGGGGCACATTATTATCGATTTGACTTTTATTTGCATGTCATATATCACATACATCAATACATAATTACATACTACAAATGATACAATATTCACCAACTTTTACATCAGTGTATATGAGATATTTATTAGTATTACTCTCTCCATTTTTTTTATTAATTTATATTATTTGAGATTGCACGGAGTTTTAAGAGAGTATTATAATATTATGAGTATGAAAATAAATTATTATATGACAATGAAAAAGAAAATATATGTGAGAGAATACATATTTTTATTATTTAAGTAGGGACCATAACAGAGAAAATTGATAAAATAATTTGACTGAGGTTTAAAGTAAGTGAGAAAAATGATAAAATATAGTATAAAATTACTAATAAGGGAAGTGATGCTAAAAAAAAAAAGGAAAAAAGTAAAAAAAAAAAAAACGAATCTAATATATATTATATATACAAAGGGGAGTTTTTCCCCGAGTTTTTAGAGAGTCACGTAAGATTTAATTTTTAGCGTGCCATGTAGAATTATAAATTTAAGTTGTAGCCAATTAAATAAGAGATTTTTAATTTCTTTTACAATTAAATAATTCAAATGCCACGTAAGCAAAATTGACAAATGAGATTTTAAAGTTTAGATTAATTAAATACAAAATATTATCTTTTGAGATTAGAAATTTTATCTAATATTTTAAAACTAATATTATAACAATTTTAATCACATAAATATGAAGATTACTTTTTAAAATAATACTAACAAACCGTGCATCGCATGGGCTTCATCTATATTATTTTATCTAAATATATAACCAATTTTTTAGCACGTAAATTAAAAAAAATTATTTTAAAAAATTCAAACAAACCGTGCATTGCACGGGCTTCGTCTAGTGGAGTATTATTATAAGGATACTTTACTCTTTTATGAGCAGCCACACATTACTTTTTTTTTTTTTTTTAATGCCTAAGATAAAACTCAAAAATTGCATATGTTGTTATGTATGTAAATACAAGCTATATACTATGACCCGAACTTTTAACTATATTCAAATAAATGGTTTAATGAGACTTGTTTTCTTCAACTTGTTTCAGATACTTATTACTTATTTCTTAATAAATTTTGATTAGACCAGACCAGAAACATTCAAATAAGAACTTTTAATTATCATTTACTTATTGTTAAAAATATCTTTAGTTGCATATTAAAAAAAAAATACATATTTGCAGAGTTCATAACGAGACAAATCTAATGTGATCTATTTTGATAATGTTTTTTTTTTTTTTTTTTTTTTTTTTTTTTGTATAGATTAATATTATAATGCAATTAAAGTTCAGCCCCGTTCCTAGAAATTTATGGGCCCTAGGCATAATGTAAGAAAAGGGCCCCTTACGTAAACAAATTTTTTTACACGCAATAGATTTAAATATAAGACAATGAAAATAACTTAAATTATTTGAATAGTAAGTCTCCATACACAATACTGGAGTAATAACTTTGCATAATATTTCGGTAATTGAATAAATATGAAACGGTGTAATTGAAAAGATTAATATTTTGAAACAGATACTCACAAAAATCGGAAGATTAGAAGAAGAAGAGGTTATATTGCATAATTATCTCCACCTAAGTGACATCTAAGTAATTTAATATTAATTGCTAACTAAATGCATTTATTATCTTTTTTAAAAGTAGCTTATTTTTTAACGAGTAAAAACTACAGTTTAGACAATTTAAATTCTACAGCTATGCAAATTGATTTTTTTTTTTTTGAATTTTTGGGCCCCATTCTGGCGTGGGCCCTAGGCGGTCGCACTCGAGGCCTACCCCTCTGGGCCGACCCTGTTAAAGTTTAGTCTTATTATTAAACAAATTAGGTCGGATAATTATAAACATTCTGATCAGACCAAATCAATCCTTTATAAAATTAGAGAAATTTTGCAAAAAACAAAATCTTTTTTTTTTTTGCCTTTTAAAAAAAATTGTAACATTTTTTTAAAAGGTGGTTATATGCAAAAAAAAAAAAAAAAAAAAAAAAAAAAAATTATAAGGTGGTTTTTTGCAAAATTTCCTAAAATTAGACTAGATTTCCTTGTTTTGGATGGAGAGAACAAATTCTCGTCGATTTGTATGAATTGTATCACTTGTTTTAAAAGAACTTTGTAAACTCCAACATGGCCTAAAATGTAATTCTATTGAATGCTTGCAATGTTTCTGAACTTATAAACATAAAATGATAACTGATTTCATAAGTGACACCAGAAGTACAGCCAACTAGTAGAAGTACATAAAAGATGAATCATAGTTCATAATTGATCAATAAGGCCTCAAATCTTGTACACTAGCTTAAGCTACATGTAATTCTTAATTTATTTTTTTTAACTGAAACCTCATTTTTGAAACCTTGTACTACTCATAAACTTCTTTTTTTTTGGTTAACTTTATCTTCCTCTTTCATAAGGAGTACTATTCACAGTTTCATGTGTTGTAGTACTGTTGTACTATGGTGCTATGGTTGTAGCTGTTTAGCACACATTGTTGGATAGCTTCACTACTCCTGCCAACTGAAAAAGATTCCATAATATATCTGAAAATTGACAGCTTTGTTTTATTTTTTTTCTTAATTTGTTATTTGTAGTTAAAAAATAAAATAATTTGGAATGTACTCGTAATAATAATACTCCGATCCCTAATAAAATCAACCAAAATCAACCAACATTTGAGTAAAAGTGTCGTTCCATATTAAACAAGTGTTAAAGGATAGTATGTGACTATTGAGATGTATATCCCATAGGCCATATTCATGAAAAAGAGAAAGTTATATTCATTGTACAAGACATAAGGGGTTCTACTCTCATTGTTATATGGTTTTCAATGAAAATTCTACAATGTCATCATTCTTTAAAAATGACACCATAAAAAGCTGACATGGCGAAATCTAATTGGCCTGTATTTACTATTTTTATTTTCATTTTGAATTATTTTTAATTTCCATAATTTATTAAAATTGTATTTATATCATGTATTTTTTTAATACATGTATTTTTTTTATATCGCAATTATTTTAAAAAAAATCACTATATTAAAATTGTTCATCATCAACGTTCTTAATTCATCCACCCATTCACAAACATTGCTGATGTATTCACATCAATGTTCTTCATTCATCCACCCATTCCCAAACATTGTTAATGTATTCTCATCAATGTCAATACCCCTTGCACCAAAAACTTACGAAATAGCTAGCCAACGAACAACCAAAAGGATGGATAATCACGAATTTGCTACCGGAGAAGAAGAACGAATGCTGCCTGAAAACTAAACAATACATTCCCAATAAAGATGCCTGAACCTTCCTGAAATTGACCAAAATCGATCCCAAAATACACCTGAAAGCGCTTGAAAAATTTGCAAAAACCTTGAGCTGCCGCTGTGAATCCTTCGCCGAACCTATGTGCGCTGCCGACTGCACCCTAATTGACTATAAATCTATAATCGCACGGGAGAGACAAACAACCCGAATTTTACATAAATTAGAATTATTGAACCCTAAAGCCGAATATTGTATTGATAGGCGTGTCCCGTACCTAACAAAAATAAACCTAACTAGACCACTACTATGTAGACGGGCAAGCAAGGGTCGGATCCCAAGAGACTACGGTTCAACTAATTAAAAAGCTAAGACTCAAGTAACTACCATGAAAGTAACCAAATCAAATAATTGATAATTAATAACTAAATATCAAGAACAATGATTAAACTAAATAATATGATAATCAAATACTAAAGACATCCAATACCAAGCATTACCACTAATACAATTAATGCAATAGTCGTTCTACCCCTAACATATAATTCAATTGATCAATGAGGAAAAGTAATCCCTAAATAGTACAAATGGTCTCTCCCGAGTTATCAATGGCTTCCCTAATCACGTTCAAGCCTACTTCCGTGGAATCATGTAAATTAAAGACTTTAAGCACATTACTCTAACTTCCTAATCATCCATTCAACTAATCCCGTGATGAACATCAAACCCTTAATTGATTTATTCAAACCCGTCAAAACCTAACTCCCGTTGCGATTAAAACAATGGATTAATAACAATACAAGTCATCCATAATCTAGTATTGGCATAAGCATAATCAATGAAGCATATCAATTGCAATTATCATTAAAGAATTTACAGAATTAAATCATAATTTACAGAATTAAATCATATATGCATCAATCATATTCGGTTTCGCAAGATCTCGGATTAAAGGACTACTCACACATATTAACGGAAGCAAAAACAATATTCAATGAAGAAAACATTATTAATAAACAAATAAAAGTAAAAGAAGTAAAGATGAATACCAATTACTTGAATGAAGAAAAGTACCAATTGTTGAAGAACAAAGATCAAAACTTGAAAGTGTAAATTAATCTAGATCTAAAGAGAATAATAGGGTTCTAATGAAGTTTTAAAGCTAGAAAATAATAACTAAGTATCTTAATTGGGTTTTTTAAAGGGTATCTATAACCAATAAAATAAGAAATCCCGAAAAAATAGGAAAACGAGGTCTTCGACACATTGCCCGGGCAGCCAGGGCAAAGGCTGCTCGCTCGGACGCGCGAGACGTCCTCCACGACTGCTAACCCACGAAGCTTATAGCAACATATTTCCTCTTCGCCCTGGCTGCCAAGGAAATGCTTCCCTGCCAAGGCAATGGGAGTAATACTTCGTAGTAAATTATAATACTTGATAAAATCTTCTCCTTCCTTCGCCTTGGCTGCCAGGGCAATGTTGCCCTGCCAGGGCGGACACGGGAAACTACTCCTTCATCGATCTTAACAAACTCTCGTGACCATCCAAATTAATCTCGTTCATTTGGTAATACATAAAAAACAACGAAATTACCCATAAAAGCACAATATGATCACAACCTAACCAAATCAAGCTAAGATAAGCTATGACAACTAATCTAGACTCGAAAACTACCTAAATGGACTCTAAAAACACGCTCAATATACGACTTATCATGTATACGAATTAAAGAAGCAGATTTGAAAACCCAATATAAACCCGATCTTTGAAGGACTTGTTGGTCGGAATTTCGGTTTGAGTTTCAACTATATTATACAAGATATTGGGGATGGTTAATTAAGATCACAAATGAAGAATGATGATGAATAATCAAGAAGGATGATCAATATTTGATTTTCTAAATTTTGATTATATAATTTAATTTTTTGTGTGATTTTATAAAATAAAAATAGATTTTTATATACTATATTTATTTATTTATTTTACAAAACATGTATTTCCAATTATACATATATGTATAGTACATTTTGGATTTTAAAAATAAAAGAAAATTTTATCATATAACATGCCACATCAGCATATTATGGTGTCCGTTTTTAATGACACAGTAGAATAATTCGGTTTTCAGGTGGAAGCTACTTAGATGTTTAAAGTGAACATTATGACAGGTGACTCCTAGGCCCTTTTATCATATGGTCCCTTTGTTTCCAAATGATGTTCTGATTTATGTAAATCGATGCAAGTTTTTACAAATCTTTGACCGTAAATACCAAGACGAATGAAACTAGATCCCATATGACTATATTTGTTCTTATAGATCCCTATCTTATAAAATGGTATAAGAATGTTTTTATGAAAAGTGTGAAGACAAATATATCCCTAAAATTTTTTTTTTACCAATCAAAACAAATTAAATAAAAAGGTAAGAAGATATTAGTACTTAACTAGATTAGTATATGTGGAATGGTAATAGTTTTTTTTTCTTCCAATGTTAATTTGTAATAACAAATACTTCGTAATATTTATATTATTGAATTTTTAGATGTTACGAATACTTGTAGTATTGTAGTACCTTAGTTAGAGTATATTACTACATTTTCTACGTACCGTGGAATGATAATAATTTTTTTTCTTCAATATTAATTTTTACTAATAAATAATAATTACATTAATTATTGAATTATTTAGATGTTACATAATGCCCGTAGTTTTGTAGTAGCTTAGTTAGAGTAATTTTCCTATCTTTTAAAATTAGAGATTTTTTCAAAAATTTTAACAAAAGTCATTTTTGCAAATAATTACAACAAAATACCATATACATTGTCATAAAGCATTAGTGACAAGCATACAATTGCAATTTCTCTTCTCATAGTCCTTTTTGCGCGCGTTGGATCTCCCAATTGAGAGATATTTAGAAGATTCTCTCTTATTTTTAAAAGTCAAAATATTCCAAATAAGAACATCATTGTGGAATGGAGAAAATAGCTTCCGACCAACGAGTTGGGCATAGCATAGATAGAGCAACCACGAGGTTTAACCTTTGTTTTATACTCTCTTTTTTTTTTTTTTTTTTTTTTTTATTTTTTTTATTTGCATCAATTTGTCCAGCACATTTACCGAGGCGCATCTTTGACCATTAATATCTTTAATTGTCTATTATTAGTAAAAGTTGTAATAAAATTATATTATGAAACTAGACATTATACTAATCTAATGATATATTATAAGATAACATTTATTTAGTTTAGGTAAATTTGTCAGAAAAAACCTTTTTAAAACACAATTTTGCGAAAAAAAATATGTTAAAAGTTTTTTGGTTAAAATAAACCACCACGATTTTATTTTTTATTTTATTTTTTTTATTTTTTGTGAGAGGAAACCCATTTCCTTAATTATCTTCTAGTTAACTTAATTAGACTATAATTTTCTCCCATTTCTTGATATTTTCTTCTAATTAACCTCTAACCCACCCAAAATTACTTAATAATTAGATTTATTATGTTGCTTGATATTTCTTTATTGCTTGATCACACCTTTATTGCATGTTTAAAGGGAATTGGTATTTGCAATCACGCTTAATAAGATAATTAATAATCTTGTTAGGTTAATTGTGATTATAAATTCAAGTGATCGCCAATAATAGTTTATTTGTGCATTAATATTCAACCAACATAGATTAAACAGGTTTAGGGTTAATCCTATTGGTTGCATGTTAATCAGAAAGCGCACATGAATACGAGCAGAATAAAGTAGAGGCCTATTATTAGGGCAGGTTCAATCTCTTTTAGGTTGGATTTGTACCATCATCCCCGAACCCTTATTTGGTTCATGACCTTATGGAGTTGACGATCTCTTGGATCGTTAAGGGGTGTAACCTTCACCTCGTGAACGGTTTACAAGTTCCTTAAAAACTTGTTGGCGACTCTTTTGCTCTATCTTCTTCCCTTTTAGCCGCCACCATACTTTAGTGTATGATCACAGTGGGGTTCAAGCCAGTGGGATTTTAAAGGCTTGAAATTATTCCCTACAGTTTTTGGCGACTCCGCTGGGGAGGATTTCTATTTTAATTCCTGAATTTGTTTCGGCAATGATTTAGAATGAGTGGATGAGACTCGAAAAGTTCTAAGTATTTCATGTGCGTAATTTTGATTAACATTGTGGCATATGCATAAAAAGGTTCTCATTGGACAGACCATCCGTAATGACTCAAAAACATAGGATTTTACACGTAGGAAATTTGAGAAATGTCTTTCACAACTAGGACTGAAATAACACCACGCGAAACGGGATGATTTTATTGAGCATAGAAAGCTGCTGAGGCATGTGGGAAGCAGCGTCAGGGGCCAGAGCTTGGCGCCAAACTTTTAGCCGTAGCGCCAGACACCAGTATTGGCGCCAGGCGCTACAGTTAAAAGCTGGCGCCAGTCTCTGTTTGCTGGCGCCAATTTCCCCCAATACCGAGCCAGAAATATGTGTTCTAATTTTGACCGGTTTTTCGTATTGTTTGCTCGATCCTACTTCCTGATTGAATTTTTTCTCATTTTTCTGAAACCCATATGTGTTCTACATATGGACATAACCCTCTGGGAATTCATGCTCTATCTACCCGATTGAACGCTCCTGGCAACAAAGGGTACATCTGAGAGGTTGAATTCACCAAACCATGGAAGTGAGTTTTTTTCTAAAAAAACTCGCGGTGTTCTATCCACACGCGTTAACCCTTCACGGTTAGGCTTCTACGCGGTGCATCTGAACAATTAACCATGGACCCTATTTGACTAAACCATATCCCGAACTTTAGAGAACTAGAGCCATGGTTAGGTTGCGAACTCATTGCATCATATTGTGCCTACTTGCCTAATTGTGCATTATTTGTTGTGCATATATATTCTATGCTCCTCCTGACTGTTTGTTGATTTGTGTTGAGATTTAAATTAATGACTTAAAGAGCTTTGCCTAATTAATTAATTAATTAATTAAATCGAGTCCATAACGTTTTCTTTCTTCTTTTAATCGGAATTGACCTAGTACGACTTTAGGCATACCCCAGTTGACTAATAATACCGAAAACAGTCCCGGATCGAAGCTCCAAAGTCGGTGCCAAAATCCGAGCTGTAGCGCCACTGTATGGTGTGTAGCGCCAGACATTCACTAAAAAGTCTGGCGCCAACCACCATATTGTGACGCCAGTCCTGTCGCTTGGCCGATAGTTCGGATTATTTGTCGAGTCATCACCTAATCAGTTTCCTGTTTAATTCGGTTATTTTTGCTGGCAATAATGCTTAATTGAATTAATATTCGAGTTTAGGAACTAAGTCCCATGGTCTTACACAAGAGTCCAAGCATGTCACTTACACTCAATACACACATTGATACACATGTCTTGACCATGATTAAGGGAGTCTTGTGTGCGCGCGTTTTTTTTTGTCATTTTTTTTAGGGGGGTAAGTCGGATAATAATCCTTCAAATAAATAATAATACTTAAGTTCCCTAAAACACAAATACATTATTGCTCCCTAAAAATAAGCATACCTTTTTTTGCATACCTTTTTTTTTTTTTATTATTTTTTTTTTATAAAAGCCATAAAGTCAAACTGATTCGAGTCAAGTAATTAAAACGCAAACTGGCTTAATTTACAGCGCGTGGTCAAAAAAGGAAGGACGATTAATCAAAGATAACCTCTTCGTACAAGTCCAACTTTTTGACAAACCTATAGCTCGCAAGAGGAAAGCAAGAGTTACAATGGCAACTCAGGAAAAAGTTAATGATCTCAAGAACCAACTGGCTACTGTAACTGAGACACTAAAGCTTCTCGCACTTAAGATCGAAGATCCAGCGAAGCAACAACAAATGGACCTCATGCAAGAAAGCCTAAGCAAATTGTCCAACGACTACAAGTTTCAAGAACTCACATCCCAAGGGGTCTCGGTGGATAAGGATCTTCTTCCGCAGAAGTTCAATGCCAACGACATCCCAAAGTTTAGGGCAATCGACAACCCCTACTTCCATCTAAGGGCATTCTAAACGATAATGAGTATCAAGGGTATCGATAAGAAAGTTTTCCCTTCTCTGTTCTCGCTATCTCTCGAGACCGTTTGCCAACAATGGTTCTTTTCTCTTGAAAAAGAAAAGACCTCTACCTGGGAATCCATAGAAAACGCTTTTGTTGATAGGTACAAGTGCAACGTTCAAGTCGAAACTGACCATAGAGAACTTGAAATCCTCAAACAGAAAGAGAATGAAGGCTTCACATCTTTCTTTAACAAGTGGAGAGAAACCTCAGCTAAAATGATTGAGGTACCAAGTGAGAAAGAGTCCGTGAGATTTTCATTAAAAACCTCCAAGAAAAATATTCAAAACATCTTAAATATCAAAATAACCTTCATACCTTTAAGGCTGTTTATGATATTGGGATTAATATTGAAGATGACCTAGTTAAATCTAAAGCCGCCAACAATAACTCCAGCAGTGGCTGGAAAGGAAAGAAGAACGACAATCCTTATTCTTCCAAAACCGCCCACTCAAATAATGTTAGCGCCTTTAATCTGGGAGAAGTCCTCGCCATGAACAACCAAGGACAAAAGAAATCGTTTAGCAGAAACTTCACTCCTATTGGCATGAGTTATGACACCGCGTTTGATCGGCTAAATGCAAAAGGTCTCATAACTCCCATTGGACCATTTGGAGATCCACCAGTCGAGAAGAGGTCGCCTAACTGGAACCCCAATGCGCATTGCAAATATCATCAAGGTAGGGGCCATTCTACAGAAAGCTGTTGGAAGCTTAAGGAAGCTATTCAAGACTTAATTGACAGTAACAAGCTGCCGTTGCCTCATGCCAGTAAGAAACCGAGTATTGACAATGCACCTCTAGCTCACACATTGGCTATCTCCGATGAAGAAGGCGAAGTTGACCCCTCATCTCTCATTAAGCCTGTCAAAGAAACCAATGTCGAAGAGGAAGAAGAAGAGACCTTTTTCGATGTCGAAGATAATCTTCCAAAACCAGCAAATGAGGTAGAGATACGAATACTCACACTGTATCTGAGGGAGACATCGCATCTGTTACGTGAAAATCTCAAAATTTTGAATGAACTTCACAAGGAATATGATGAAGAACCTAAGAGAGAATTCACACCAGTAAAAATGACTTATGAGGCAAAATACTTTCCCTTACAAGTCACCGAAAGACCCAAGAAGAGCAATAAAGTTTATACTCCAATTGGGATCCCGTATGCACAAATGTTTAAAATGCTCTCCGAGAGTGGCAAGGTCAAACCACTCGAACCGAGACCATTTGAATCATTAAAAAGAACAGATAGATATTACTGTCAATACCATCCGTCAGGAGGACACACCATAGAAAACTGCTTCAAATTCAAGGATTCGGTGAAGAAAATGATTGATAGAAAGGAATTAGTCCAAGTTCAACAAGAAGAGGATATAAATGTTAATGGAGTATGGGACAATGATGAAGAAGATGTCTATCTAAAAGACATATTAGAACCTTCACCTTCCATATCATACACCACGGACGACATTTGGGCTGAAGAAGATTCATCAATAGACGTCCTCACAAGATCCGGGAGAATACAACCTCCTGTTTCAACACAACCCATGCCTACCGTACAACAAGTTCCCATACCTATCATCGAAGATAATGACATCGTTAAACAATTCAAGAAGACAAAAGTGGAGATGAATGTATGGAAGCTTCTGGCAACATCTCGAGAACATAGGTTGGATGTGATGAATGCCTTGGATAAAATCGGGATAGATTCTGACACCACTCCTGAGGGACTAGATAACTTCCTCACGAGTGATCTCCCTAGTCCAATTAATCTAATCACCTTCTCTGATAAAGATTTACCCCCGGAAGGTGACAAGCACTATAAAGCGTTAAACCTCACAGTAGTCTGCAAAAGAATGAATGTTCCCATGACTCTTGTAGACAATGGATCGGCTATTAATGTCTGTCCACTTAGGACTGCGAGGATGCTCGGCATAAAAGATGAGGATTTAACTCCGTCCACACAAGGAATAAGAGCCTACGATAACACTCAACGTCAAGCTCTTGGCAAAATAACTCTAAATGTGACGGCAGGAGCAATAGAACACGCTACTACTTTTCAAGTGGTAGACATCAAAGCCTCATTCAATCTGTTGTTAGGACGCCCTTGGCTCCATGATCTAAAGGCCGTCCCTTCATCTCTCCACCAACAAGTGAAAGCTATAGTTGGAGGAATCCCCATCACCATTGATGCTTCGCCAATGAGGATCAAGTCAATAGAGAATCCAATCATCAACGTGGAGCACGACGAAGATGATGAAGACCTATGGGGCTTTAACGAAGAAGTCTCCTTAATCCAAGAGGATGAAAGGACATATCTTTGCCACGACCCCCATTCCAACATGATTATCAACACTATGCTAAAGAAACAAGGACACTTCCCTGGGATGACCTTAGGAAAGAAGAAGGGGATAGCAAAATCGATAGAGTCACCTGGCCTCCCTAAACTAGATACTTTCGGACTTGGTTTCGAACCGACTCGGAAAGATCTCAAGCGAGCCTAGGACAAACTGAAAGCACGTAGGGACGCTCGCATTCAAAAGAAAGCAATTCCAATGGATCAGTACCCTCTTACGCTTAATGGACAGTTTATAAAAGAAGGAGAAGACTATCCATGCCATGAATTTCCCGAACCATTTGTTGTAAATGGCATACGACAACCAGGATTTGAGATTTTCTTGGATTGCTACTTCGCTGACGAAATCCCAACTCCCGTCCACAAGGAGAAAACACCTCCATGCTTTGACTTTAACATCATGGGATTATTGTTTGGGCGAGAAAATAATGAGCCAGTTTATGAGGAAGATAACTCCTCACTCATTCAAACGGTCCTACAAAGTGAAAACTTCGACCCCTCAAAGCTAATTACTCCAGCTGAAGGATCACTGCAAGGGTGACGCAAGACTATCAAGGTGACCACTCCGAGTGGGAGGAAGATATCAATCACGACAGGACAAGGGCTAATGTTTGAAGAATCGTCAGAGTCAGAGTCTGAGTCAGAGTCTTTCCCTTTAGAATCTTCTGGGTCTTTAGATATAACGCCTCTCCCTCCTTGTTCTTCTCCTAGGATAGTTAATGATCCAATCCCTGAGGACATATCGCTCTTTGATGTAATGATCTCAGAGTATAATAATATCGCTCATTCTTCTTACTTCTCGTGTTCTTCCCAAACCCAAGATGATGAACTTTGCTTAGCTAACGATGAAAAAGATAAAGAATTTATTAAAGCAATGGAAACACTTGAAAAGAAAACACCGGTAATTGAAGAGACTGAAACAGTTGACATCTCAAATAATTCAACTCATAAAAGTGAAGTTAAAATCGGACTAACATTGAATAAACAAGAAAGAACCGATTTAGTTAACTTGCTTAAAGAATTTATCGATGTATTTGCTTGGTCATATGAAGATATGCCAGGCATTAACAGAGAAATAGCTCAACACACTATACCATTAATACCAGGAATGAAACCTGTAAAACAAAAATTACGTCGAATGAAACCCAACGTAGCACTTAAAATAAAAGAAGAAGTTCAAAAACAAATAACTGCAGGTTTCATCAAGGTATCCAAATACCCCGAATGGGTCGCCAACGTCGTCCCAATTCCAAAGAAAGACGAATGGGTAAGGATGTGTGTCGACTATCGAGATCTAAATAAGGCAAGTCTAAAGGACGACTTCCCTTTGCCACACATCGATATTCTGGTAGACAACACAGCAAATCACGCACTTCTCTCATTCATGGACGGATACGCAGGGTACAATCAGATTCTCATGGCGGAAGAAGACATGGAGAAGACAACTTTTATCACACCATGGGGCACTTACTGTTACATGGTAATGCCATTTGGGTTGAAAAACGCAGGTGCTACTTACCAACGTGCAGCAACTGCCTTGCTCCATGACATGATGTACAAAGAAGTTGAAGTATATGTCGACGACATGATTGTGAAATCAAAGGACCGTCCAGGCCATCAAGTAGCCTTAAGGAAATTTTTCAAAAGGCTAAGAAAATACAATATGAGGTTGAATCCATCAAAATGTGCTTTTGGAGTCACCTCAGGCAAGCTCTTGGGGTACGTCATAAGCTCTAGAGGAATAGAGATAGATCCAACCAAGATTAAAGCAATCATGTCAATGCCACCGCCCAAGACCGAGAAACAGATTCGAGGATTCATTGGCCGGTTGCAATACATAAGCAGGTTCATATCAAAACTAACAACGATATGCGAACCAATCTTCAAAAAGCTCAAGAAGAACGTACCAGTAGTATGGGATGACGAGTGTCAAAAAGCCTTTGACCGGATCAAAGCCTATCTCGCAAATCCTCCCGTATTAGCGCCAGCACTTCCCGGAATACCTCTTAGGTTATATTTGACGGTTACCAAAGAGATAATGGGAGCCATGCTAGCACAAGAGGTAGAAAACAAAGAGAATACAATCTATTACTTAAGTAATAAGATGCTTGAATACGAAACACGCTATACACCACTCGAAAAATTGTGCCTCGCTTTGGTGTGGGCCACAACTAAGTTGAGACATTACATGTTGGTGCATACCGTTTTCGTGGTATCTCGATTAGATCCACTCAAATACTTGTTCGAAAAATCAACACTCAATGGACGTATTTCAAGATGGATAGTCAACTTAGCCCAGTTCGATGTGCGGTTTATGCCACAAAAAAGCTATTAAAGGATCCGTGGTGTCAGACTTTCTGGCAGATTTTCCAATAGAAGACTCGATGCCAATACAGGACAACGAATTTCCAGATAAAGATTTGATGGTCACCGAAGATGATACTTGGACCTTGTATTTCGACGGAGCCTCAAACCAAAAGGGATGTGGTGTCGGAGTGCTACTAGTATCACCTAAGGAAGAACACGTCCCAATCTCAATAAAGCTTGATTTCGACGTTACCAACAATGCGGCTGAATATGAAGCATGTGTGGTGGGCCTTGAAACAGCTCTGGCATTGGGAGTAAAGAAGTTAAGGATATTCGGAGATTCTTCTCTTATCATCAATCAAATATCTAAAAGGTTGAAAGTAAGGAGCGAAAGCCTAGCCCCTTACCAAACTTATCTGGAAACTCTTACCGATCAGTTAGAGAAGGTGGAATACACATATCTACCTAGAGAAGAAAATCAATTTGCTGATGCCTTGGCAAGATTAGCCTCAATGGTTAGGATTCCCACGGATATTGAGCAAATGCCTCTTACTATCGAAAAAAGGCACAAACCGGCGTATATATACAGGCTATAGAAGACGACGACCCAGTCCAAGACGAAGATGAAGAACAAGAAGAAGAACCATGGTACACAGACATTCTCAACTATGTTACCAATGGAGAATACCCTCCTCATGCTGACAAAAGAGCAAAACGAGCCTTGAGACTTTTAGCTTCTCAATATGTACTCATAGACAACGAGCTACATAAAAAGGTACCTAAAGGTCGAGCTCTCCTATGCGTAGGGAAGGTGGATGCACAAAGAATAATGAGAATGGTCCACGAAGGAATCTGTGGAACTCATATAAATGGAAAAATGTTAGTCCAGAAAATAATGCGAGAAGGGTATTATTGGACTACCATGAATAGCGACTGCCATCAATATGTAAAAAGATGCCTTAAGTGCCAAATTTATGCCAACTTACAACACGTTCCTCCATCTTTGCTCTACACCTACACATCACCATGGCCATTTTCTACGTGGGGAATTGACATAATTGGTAAGATCGCTCCTCCAGGGACAGGAGGCCATGAATTTATTCTAGTAGCAATTGATTACTTTACGAAGTGGGTTGAAGCACAATCATATGCTAAACTCACCGCAAAACATGTAGCACTCTTTATCGAGAGAAATATCATTTGTCGATATGGAGTCCCACATGAAATGATAAGTGACAATGGAACTCACTTTAAAGCCGAATGTGAAGAATTGCTACATAAACATGGTATCCAACATCATCATTCGTCCCCTTATAGACCTCAAGCAAACGGAGCAGTCGAGGCAGCTAATAAGAATTTAAAGACTATCATCGAGAAAATGACAGAAAATTATAAGGATTGGCCTGACAAGATCCACTTTGCATTGTGGGGTTATCGCACGTCAATAGGAAATACACCATTTTCTTTGGTATATGGAATGGATGCCGTACAACCTGTCGAACTAGAAATACCATCTCTACGTATTGCACTAGAAAGTAAACTCGATGAAGTCGAATGGACTAGGGCACGATATGAAGAATTGATCCTACTCGACGAAAAACGACTAGAAGCTCTACATCACACTCAGTGCTATCAAACTCGTATGGCTAGACATTTTAATAAGAAGGTCAAGACAAGAAATATCAAAGTAGGAGATTTGGTATTAAAAGCGCTAAGAAAAAATGTTTTAGACCCAAGGAATATTTTGAAGCAAGCCATATTGTCTCTTTACTCTGCAGGGGTAATAATATGTCATGCGAGACAAGCTTGGAAGACGGCAGAAAGGTTGCTTGTTAACACCAACCATCCTTTTTATTTTCCACCATGGGATGACCCACCTGATAGCGAAATCACGTGATTCAAAGACTTTCTTCCACCCATGGCGCCCAATTTTAGGGATGCGCTTCTTTCTCCTCACAAAGCAAGTGGGCGTATAATTTTCAATATCATCTGGAGGGCTAATTAATCCTAGCCTCTCCATTAGCCACATCTGTAAAAAAATTCCAATGCAAATAAATTAATATTGCAATACAAAAATATATTTTTGATTTCTGTAATTAAAAATATTATTTTTCTACCTGTAATAAAATTGGAGAACCGCGAAGAGGTGCCTTTGGGTCCCTTTTCAACTCATCTAGACTAATCATAGTCTCTCCAACTATCAATGGCATTGGACTCCTCCCTGATCCAATTTGTTCTAGCACAGTGGTTATAATTGATTGACCCTCGTTAATTTTACCACTACTAAGACAGTATTGATTAAGCATGAAGAATAAGAACGCCCTTCTTCTATATATGTGAAAAGATTCAGAAAGCGGTTTATCAAAATAATAGCGTGCGAATTCTTTTAAGTTCACCACGTTGCCATTCACTATCTTTGATAAATCCCTTTCCTTCAAGTTAAAGAAGCGCTCAAAATCCTTATAGTAATATGCATCTACTCTAGGGATTACTACCAGGTCTATTGCAGGGAAGCCTAAAATAGCACCAAATTCCTCTGGCAAAGGGCTAATTTCATCATACCCTATTCTAAAACAATGTGTGTCAATGTTCCAATACTCTAAAGCGGTATGTATGAAGTCTATGTCTAGATCTACCCCTTTAATGCCATAAATTCCCCCCAAGTGAAATAAATCCAATTCTTTTCTTTCTCTAGCATTGAGAGATCGACACCATTCATGAGAATATTGGGTGAAGGTTTTAGCGGCTAAAGACATGATTATTATTTTTTCTAAAGAGAAGAATAATTTTTTCGCTGGAATTTTGTGAATAATCGGCTGAGCAGGGGGCTATTTATGCACGAATTGCGAGGAATTTCAATCTGACTGGAATACGGAGTCAGCGTCAATTGGCGTCACACACCCGAAATTGGCGTCACCCATCAGTTATTGGCGCTACACGCTATGTGTAGCGCCTGGCGCCACAAGCTGGCGCCAGCTGGCGCCAAGTCAGCAGGACGGCCGCGCGTGCTAAATTTGCGTTTTGATATTAAATTGGAGTCGGTTTAATGATTTTATGGCCCCGTTTTTATTTTTCTAAATATTTTCCTATCTTTTTATTATTATTAATTAATTAAATATAGCAATTATTTTTAGTTAATTTCTATTTTCTTTTGAGTTTATATTAATTCTCAAAAATCAACTTTTTTTCTCCGTTTTATTTTTCCTTTTTATTTTTCTTTTTGGGGGAGAGAGTCGGATAATACCCTCAATCAATAATAAAAATGACGGAATTTCTGCGCAAAATTGTCATCACATTTGCACACACTAACATACACTAACATAATAATAGATAAATTCACAATAGCATAAAGTACAAAGTGTCTAAATAACAAGTCAAAGGCAAAGTTCTATAAAAAGTCAAAATAAAATGCATATACAGAAGCAAACTACGGCACCGGAGGACGTAGGCCCATCATACCATAAAACTGCGCCGTCCGAGGAGTCACCTCTCCACCAGCTCCGGCCTCAGCACCAGCTCCAGTCTCCGTAGGAGGAGGGAAACTCAAAACAGGACCGCTCCAGCCAAGGTCAACCTGAGGCTGAGACCGCGGAGGCTGCTGCGATGACGAGCCAACCTCGTACATCCCACTACCTCTGAAAGCCGAGGTAGCCTCTCCTACCGGTGCAGCAGGAGCACCCTCAGAAGAAGACCCTGAGCCCTCAGCAACGTCGGCTCGAGCAGCCTCGGAACGGCCACCTCTACCTCCTGACGAAGTGCGACGACGTCTCAAGCTAGACCTCGCCGGCTCTCTCCGCCCCTCAGGCCTCGTACGGGTGTGAGAAGCAATCGGCTGACCCTGCAAAAAGAATTAAATCAGAAACAAGGTGAAAACTGAAGCATAGTGCAGAAACAATAAGTAAAGAAAAGTTACCTCTCGGACAGCGTCGTCTCGACGACAGGTAGCCGCGTTCCTCATCCGGACGAGTTGGCTCCGGAAGGCATCAATGCATCGTGCCACAGGTGAAACCACTTTGCGTGAGAACGTTCAAGGAAAGTTAAGTCAGTAAAAATGCATGATAACTGAATGCAAAATTCTGAATTAGAACTAGACTTACCCTGGTCTGGTGACGAGGAATCGACCGCTCCACGAAGCGCTCGCCCTCAGGAGCCGGAGAAATCATCTCCTCGATCGGCCTATACATCCCCTGGTAGTGGATGGACATACGTGGTGGCACAAACTCAGTGGGACCATCCTGATGAAACAGAAAGAAATCAGCAAAGCATTACTTGGGGGCTACTCAGCGAAAAACAAAAAGTTAAGGATTTTACCCTCACATCCTCGGCCGGCACGGGGGCTGGAGCTAACAAAGGAAGTAGCTCCCCAGCATAACTCCGCCCAAGGATCACATGGGACCGCCAAAGAGAACCAGGCTCCTCAGCCATGCTCGACAACTCTCTCTCGTCGAACATGTGACGAGGTGGAGGAGCAGGAACAACAAAAATATCGGAAGAGTGCTGTCTAGCAACTCTCTCTCCTAAGTACACAACCGCTCCGTAGGTCCCCAAAAAGTAGCGACGCTCAGCAGAGTACTGTGCGGCTAATCCAGGGACTGTCCAACCACCCCATGGTCGGTATACTACCTCAGGTCCCTACAAAAACACCAATCACATAAAAACATGTCTAAAACATCGCAGAAGAGCAAGATAAACACTAAAAGTCGTACCGAGATGATCCGACTCCGGACACGTGCAGTAGACAGGTTCACATGGTGGCCGCCCCAAGAGGCGCTCACCGGATATCCCCTCGGCGATGGTCTCGCCGGCGCAATGGAAGGAAAGTACTCATAGAACCAGATCTACAAAAAAGCTAAAGTATGAGTAAATGCTGCCTAACATATAGGGCTAGACTTTATAGGGAATAATGTTTACCTCTACGACTTTCCAGAAAGCAAACAGAGCAACATTCGTCCTAAAGGACCGGTGGCGACACGAGTCCCTTAGCGCGCGAACGAAGTCAGTATAGGCCAAGCTGGCCCAGTCATAAGTCCCGCTCCGCCGGAGATCGCGAACAGCAGGGAGGTAATAAAGCAACGCCCTACTACCCCTGTCAGGGGAGAATGTCCCTGACAACAACATCAGCACAAAGATGCGCACCCGCTGCTCTCGGGTGGTCGCATCGTCATCAAGAGCCGCTGCCAGCGTCGAGCGGCGAATCCCTCTAGCACTGAACTGAGTCGTCTCGACCTCAGCTCGGGCCCGAACAGCAATCGGCCCCAATAGCTCCTCGACCTCTGGAGAAAATACATCGATACTGCCGTCGAATGGCAGCGGCACAGAAGAGAACTCCAGTCCTGTGATGAGACTGAAGTCTGTAGGAGTGACCATCATCTCACCCCAAGGAAAATGAAAGGTGTTGGTGGTGTCCCAAAAGAATTCCACCAGAGCGCGTACTACGTGGTGACCCCCGCTGGAGGCAACCATAGCCTCGGAGGTCTCGAACAGGGCAACCAGTCCGCAAGACTCCCATAGGAGTCTCGTCTCTCGATCTCTGGCGATATGCATCCTATACAAATCACCTAGACCATCACAGCCAGAGCCGTGATGCCGTGTCCTCCTAGGCTCGGTTCCCCGTCTCACCCTCTCAGAAATGTGGTGGACAGGGGCAAAGAACAAGGTCTGCTCATCCCACTCTGGGAGTGGACCAAGCGAAGTGGACGGTTTAGTGTCGTGCCTCTTTGTCTAGCCATGCTACATTGTGCAGAATCATCATAAATTGAGGTTCTATAGTATCTCAAGGTTCGCCTAGCCGCATGATACTATGTTCGCAAAAAAAAAACAGAGTACGTAGTACTAAAACAGAGCACGAAATAAAACGGAAAACCGTTTTTAAAGAAGAATCTGTGCTGGCGCCAGTCCCTAGGCATTGGCATCACATTCTGTGTTTGGCGTAAGACGCCAATTTCAGCGCATGGCGCTAATACCATAAAGCTGGCGCTGATTGATTTTCAGCGACGCCAAAGCAGCCAGCCACCTGTTGGGGTTGTGCTAGCCTTCTGCAATATATTTTGGGTTCCTTGGTACGCCAGTTAGCCCCTCTAAGCAATTTGACATGATTAGGTAATCGGCTTGATTACATAGAGTGATCGACATGATGAAAAGATCGTCTCACTTAGCTTAAAGCGCCTAAGCATTGGCTCATTAGCAAATAGCACCGACATATAGGTTCAAGAGAAAAAAGCACCGACATACAGGTTCAAGAGCATAAAGCACCGACATACAGGTTCAGAGCAAAGAGCGCCGACGTACAGGCATAGCAAAAGCAAGGTTCAGGCGAACTTTTAAAGATCGACAGGCGTAGATCTTCGATATTTTCCTTTGGGAGATTATCGCATCAAATGAAGATGACTTCAAGAGAAGATATGTTCGGCATCATTCCCTAGCTTGCGGAAGGTTGTCACAAACAACTGAAGGTAATTTCAGGGCGAAATTGTCTTCGATCATAGTTCCTGAGGCATGGAAGATGATCATAATGCGGATGAGAATTATTTCAAGAGAAATGATTTTCGATGATATTCCCTTGGACGTGGAATATTATCATTGCGGAGAGGATGGTTTCAGGCGAAGCAATCTTCTAATTGGAAGCAGTTACAAGGCGTAGCGGTTTTCAAGCGGGATGGCATTCTCTAGCTTGTAGGAGGTCGTCAAAACAGTAAAGCAGCAACAAATCGGTTACTTTCAGAGACGTGTGCTCGACGGTGCAAGATACACGTTTCTTAACTCTTTTATCTGTTTAACTAACGCTAGTTTGCAGGTATCGGCGTTATAAGAGTGATTTAGGATCGCAGAACGTTCTGAATCATTCTCCGTCCCTATCGATACTTTGGCTTTCGTTTTCGAAACTTGCGTTTCTCCAAACTCAGTCAAAGTGGGGGCTTCTGTAGACACCCATTTGTGTCTCCCCAAAACCAAACCCAGTGATGAGTACCTTTCACGTCGAATCATTATCGAATGAAACGAAAGTGTGGAAAGGTCTAGTGTCGCGGAAAGTTTTATTTCTTTTCTTTTCTCTTCTCCCTGTTTTTGAAAACTTTATTTTAAGAAAACAGCCAATCAAGTTTGGTTGGTCCATAATATGGGTCCAATAGTGGTGTAGTTGGATGAGGTTTGCAAAGACCTTTCCAATGATATATTATAAGCCCAATTCCGATGAATATTGAGGAAGTTATGGCCAATTTACTAAACTGGGCCCGGTTTGAGTTTTAAGTACGGCCCAATGATCTAGGGGAGGGCCTAATATGATTTATCATTCCTAATGTAATTAGGAATGGTTTTGGTCTTCTAGAACATTCTAGAAGGTTTTATCATTCTTAATTCAGTTAGGATTCTTCAGAGTTTTAATTAGATCAAATAGCATTTTCGACCGAAATTATATTATTTTATCTTCCAGTATGGGAAATCTATCAGATTTTCGAAAACGCGTTGAAAGTCGGTTTGGCGTCCAACCCCTGGCCTTGGCGCCTGGAATCAGGATTGGCGCCTGGCGCTAGCCACTGGTCCTGGCGCTAATGAGCCAGGGCTGGCGCCAAGGTGTTTTTGTGGTCTTCAGACTCTGTTTTGATAAATTATCTTTTTTGGATGATTTTCTCTATAAATATCGTATCAAAAACTCCGATTTCATTCACCAAGAATCATCAATTCTTTTCTCCATTCATCAACAAGCATTAAATCATTCATCTCATTCATAACTTTCTCTTCTCTTTTCTTTCTACTTTGCTTTTTAATACAAAATTCCGCATTCACAAGATCTAAAAACACTTAGCCATATTCGAAGTTGCCTTCGCCCTAGACATGAAAGGTTTAATTTCTGAGGGTTTGGTCCCAAGTCTCTCTTTCAATTATTTAATTTAATTGTTTTGTTTATTATTTTCCTTGAAGTTACTAACGTGTGTATTTTGTTATTAGAAAGAGGTACGAGGCATCCACGTAAGTACTTTATTGGTTTTAATTGATATTATGATGTAGAAATCATGCTTAGGTTGTTATTATGATTCCTAATGTTATGTTAGGGCGTTTTGATCTTCCTAGTATCATGTCTAGGGTAACTCTAATATCAAGTATGATTAAAAGTATGATGTCTTTTATTTTCTTCCTAATATTTATGATTGTTAGTATCATGTTAGGGCTAAAGATTTGATTTTTATTGCTTAGTGACATGCTAGGGTTTGTTATTAATCTTGTTAGTATCATGCCTAGGATCTTGCTATGCTTTAACATTATTATGATTATTATGATTGATATTATTATAATTATTATTCATGATATTGATTATTTATTATGTTGCTTGATATTTCTTTATTGCTTGATCACACCTTTATTTCATGTTTAAAGGGAATTGGTATATGCAATCACGCTTAATAAGATAATTAATAATCTTGTTAGGTTAATTGTGATTATAAATTCAAGTGATCGCCAATAATAGTTTATTTGTGCATTAATATTCAACCAACATAGATTAAACAGGTTTAGGGTTAATCCTATTGATTGCATGTTAATTAGAAAGCGCACATGAATACGAGCAGAATAAAGTAGAGGCCTATTATTAGGGCAGGTTCAATCTCTTTTAGGTTGGATTTGTACCATCATCCCCGAACCCTTATTTGGTTCATGACCTTATGAAGTTGACGATCTCTTGGATCGTTAAGGGGTGTAACCTTCACCTCGTGAACGGTTTACAAGTTCCTTAAAAACTTGTTGGCGACTCTTTTGCTCTATCTTCTTCCCTTTTGGACGCCACCGTACTTTAGTGTATGATCACAGTGGGGTTCAAGCCAGTGGGATTTTAAAGGCTTGAAATTATTCCCTACAGTAAGATTATCATATTTTGTAATTTTTTTTATGTAAAAAAATAACAAACATTAATGTTATTCTTTTGTTTTTTTTTTCTTTTTTGTGGGTGAACAGTTTGATGCATTGAAGGCACTTAGAATGCAGTACGCATATGAGATTCTTGTGGATCAAGTGAATAAGCGCCATGCATATTTTAGCATGAAGGCCAAGAAATATTTCAAGGCAATTAGGAATGATTAGAGACACTTGTGTTAGTTTTAGAACATAAAGAATTTTATTTTTATATGTTCTTTTTTTTGCTCATGGTTGTTGCTGAAAATTTGGTGGTTGTTGAACAATTAGCACTGTTTATTTTTTGTATAGTTGGGGCTAATAAACTTTGGAAGCATATTGATTTGGAAGAAAGAATAGAATGAACATGTACAATGTTCTTTATACAACATGTGTTCTTCTAATTTTATGCAATGTTCTTTTGATTACAAACAATGTTCTTTTGATAACATATAATGTTCTTTTAAAAACATCTGATGTTCTTTTTGTTGAGTGAAATTTTATTTCTAGTTATTTTGCATCATATGTCTTATAAACTAACACAAAATATGTCTTTTTATAGGCCACAGTAACCACCATTAATATGCAAAATATGTCTTGTTAAAAAAAATAAATAAACTGAAATAGAGTGTTCTAATTTATAAGATCTTGTTAAAAAAATTAAAAAATATATATAAGGACAAATATGAAATAAAAAAAATTGTTAACGTAGACTAAATAGTACATATCATTTATAATTCTCTAATAGGTGAGCATATAATATTCACTCCAAAATAGTCATCAGGCTCAAAAAACTCCAAAGATCCTCCAAATTCGTTGGAATGTGCCAGAATATTTCCATCAGGTACAGGGAGGAAATCCTTCCAAAAAAAAAAAAAAAAAAAAAAATATTTAAGTAAAAGAACAATATGTATAAAATGAAAGAACAAGTTGTAACCATAAAAGAATGTAATATAATATAATTAGGGTGTTGTTATTCGTCGCTCCCATTTTACCGGGTAACGCTCCCTTTTTGTCTTGAAATTCCAATTTTACCCCTAATATATAAATACGATTTTTTCCTTCCCGACCAACATTTCTCACTTTCTTACTTCTCTCTCTAACTCTATTACTCTCTAACTCTCTAAAACACTCTAAAAATTTTTTTAAAAAAAATATTCAAAAATTTTTCTTCATTTACAAAAAAAACAACAATCATCAAAAACACAAAAAAATGGGTGATTCGAGGCGGATTAGGCTGAAATTCGGAGGGAGGAGCTTCGACGGCGCTGGTGGCAGTGGCGGAGGCGGCAGCGGCGGAGGCGGCAGCGGCGGAGGCGGCGGCGACGGTGGCGACGAGGTAATTTTTTTTTTTTTAATTACGGATCCAGGAACTTCCGCCCAAAAAATCCGGAAGTTCCATGGAGGATCCGCCTGGAATTTCCGGATCCTCCATGGAACATCCGGAATTTCTGGGCGGAGGTTCCAATTTTTTTTTTTTTTTGTTTTTTTTTGCCCGTTAATAATATGGTTTTGTTGATTTTAATTGTTAATTTTTTTTTTTCGGATTTTGTTATTTTTTTTGTTATTTTGAAGTGTTATGGTGATTATTATTATTATTGTTATTATTACTGTTGATATTATTATTATTTTTGTTGTTATTATTGTGGTTAGTATATTTTGTAATGTTTTTATTTTTAAAAATATGATAATTTTTATTATTTTGTTGATATTAGGTTTTTATTATTATTGTTAAGGTTATTGTTGTTGTTGTTAATTTTTTTTTTTTTTTGGATTTTGTTATTTTTGTTGTTATTTTGAAGTGTTATGGTTAGTATTATTATTATTATTGTTATTGTTGATATTATTATTATTATTATTATTATTATTATTATTATGATTATTATTATTATTATTATTATTATTATCATTATTATTATTATTATTATTATTATTATTATTATTATTGTTATTATTATTATTATTATTATTATTATTATTATTATTATTATTATGATTATTATTATTATTATTATTATTATTATTATTATTATTATTATTATTATTATTAGTGTTATTATTTTTAAAAATATGATTAGTATTATTATTAAACTAATTTGATATTAGGGTTTTTATGGTTATTGTTGTTGTTTAATTTATTTTTTGTTGTTGTTGTTATAATAATATTATTATTATTGTTATTAGTAGTACTATTATTAATATTTTTAATTATGATTAGTATTTGTAGGCGTCGTTCGATGTGCGCCTACGATAAAAGCATGTTGTGAATATGCTTGGCACTCATAGGAAGTGGGAATTGACATTACGATTAGGGACAACGATTAGGGACAAATAAAGTAGGGAGCCGCCAACAAGTTTTTAAGGAACTTGTAAACCGTTCACGGATCATAAAAGGCAACCACGAATAAGGGACAACGATAGGCAACAACGATTGACCCGTGAAGGTTACACCCCATTCATTATCCATGAGATTACTAACTCCATATGGTTCGGAACCACGAAAGGAGGATCGGGGATGATGGTACGAAGTGAGTCATGGAGTCACATTCGCCCGTATTGGCCTCTACTCGATTCTTATAGTGAAAAGTGATTCCTGCGATCTCAAAGGCATACAAACAAAATATTCAATTTGCTCCAAACTATTATTAAGCTAAATTGGTTGAATATTAATGCAACATATAATTCTAAAATATTGTGATCACTTGATTAAACAACAAGATTAAAAGGAACCTAAACCGGTTGTCCAAATTATCTTATTAGGCGTGATTTTCAATTACATATTCCCTTTAACATGCAATATGGTGATCAAAATAAATAATAGAATCAATATTAACATAAAAACCAATTTAATCATAATTCCAACAACATAAAAATCGTTAGAAAAACAATAATAATAAAAAGAGCATGATCCTTACTTTGAATCTGTTTGTTTGCAACTACAAAATAATAAACGAGTTAGTAACTTCAAGGAAATAACAAAACAATAACTAAATTACATTAAATAAAATAAGGTTGATTTTGGGGCCAAACCCTCAAACGATTCTACCTTTCACGCCTTGGCTTAAGGACAGAACCTCGAGTAAAATATGGACTCCTTTGAATGCTTGAAGAAGTAATTTTTGAAGTGAAAAGGGTAGGCTAGTGTTTACGTTAAGAGCATAGAAGAGAGAAAAATAAGAATAATCGAATTCTCCTTGCCGCGTACATCAGAAATGAGGGGGTATTTATAGGGAAATGTGCTGAGAGAGCACACGGAACCCTAAAATGATAAAAACCCTAAAAATGCATCCCGTGACACGGTCAGACTGTACCGTGACACGGTTAGACTGTACCGTCAGACGGTACAAGTTCCCGTGACACGGTCAGTTTTGGAGTGTCGCGGGAAATTTTCAGAAAACGGAACGGAAAACGCGTTAAGGGTTTACGCGGAAAGGACACGGAACTCCCCGTGTCACGGCAGACCTCCCGTGTCACGGGAAGTCCCACCGTCAGACGGGAAGAGTTCCCGTGACACGGTCAAGCTTGACCGTGACACGGGGAGTTCCAGTCCACTTTTCCGTCTAAATTCATTTTTAACCCTAATTTCTTTCGGCTTTTTAAGTGCCGATTGATAATTTCGGGCTTTTTCTGACTTTTATTATTCGGGCTAAAATAAGAAAATAATAAAAATAAATAAAATATTTGGGCCAAAAATAAAATAAAAAGGTTTGGGCTTAAAATTAATTAACAAATTAAAACTATGCTTTTACCAAACACCAAGACTGATCCATAAACCTTTCAAAAACAAGAATTTAATAAGATACGATTTTTTAAGCACTCTAGGGATTAAATACTAAACCCGACCAATAGTGGCGGTGAAAGGTTATTTATCATCGGGTTTGGTTTTGGGGAGACATTTTTAGGTGTCTACAGAAGCCCCCACTTTGACTGAGTTTGTAGAAACGTCAGTTTTGAAAACGATAATCAAAGTAGTCGATAGGGATGGAGAATGATTTAAGACGTTCTGCGATCCTAAATCATTCTGTATACGCCGATACCTGCAAAAAATGTTAATTCCACAGATAAAAGAGTATAGGGATAGAACGCTTATCTGACACCAGTGTGTCGGTGACAAACGAGTTTGGTATTTTCTTATGCTTGAAGGAATCTACCGAGTGACATTGGTTGAAATGCTTTCCATGCTTGAGGAAAGCCGACTGAAGAATTTAGTACCTTTCTAAGCCTGAAGAAAGCTACCGGATAATACTTTCCATGCCTGAGGAAAGTCGACGAACGAATTTGGTGTCATTCTATGCTTGAATAATTCCACCGATAATGCCTTCCATACTTGAGGAAAGCCGACAAAGGGATTTTGTGGTTTTCTATACTTGAAGAAAAATCCACGGATGATGCTTTCCATACTTAAGGAAAGTCGACTTGGCGGTTTTCTATACTTGAAGAAAAATCCACCGATAACGCTTTCCAAGCCTGAGGAAAGCCGACTTGGCGGTTTTCTATACTTGAAGAAAAAATCCACCGATAACGCTTTCCAAGCCTGAGGAAAGCCGACTTGGCGGTTTTCTATACTTGAAGAAAAATCCACCGATAACGCTTTCCAAGCCTGAGGAAAGCCGACTTGGCGGTTTTCTATACTTGAAGAAAAATCCACCGATAACGCTTTCCAAGCCTGAGGAAAGCCGACTTGGCGGTTTTCTATACTTGAAGAAAAATCCACCGATAACGCTTTCCAAGCCTGAGGAAAGCCGACTTGGCGGTTTTCTATACTTGAAGAAAAATCCACCGATAACGCTTTCCAAGCCTGAGGAAAGCCGACGATTGCCGAAAATTGATAAGTGTATGGTGGTTCGATTATCCCCGAACATGGGCCGCAGATATTTCACAATTTTAAGCCGATTATCCGACCATATTAAATGCTTAAAATGTCGAAAAATAGGCTTTGACGCTTGCCAGGGGTAAAATAGTAATTTTAGCCCCCCTTAAATATCAGTTGGGATTTTCTGCGTAACTGTAGCGAAAAACAATCGCCCAAAAAACTCGGAAAGTCAGTCAAACTGGTCAAAAAGCTAAGAATATTCCCTGACCAGGCTCAGATTTGCCGCGCCACGTAAGCAGGTCGTCGTGACACGGTCAAGGCTTCCCGTCAGACGGGACAAGGATCCCGTGTCACGGGACACCTATTTTTTTCTTTTTTTCCTTTTTTGTTGTTTGAATCAGTCAACAACGGCTCTTTTTTTGTCCTTTTTTGCCTTTAAATCCGCGTGCACCATTCCACTATTTCACATTTTTCTTACCTTCACACTTGCTTTCACCATTTTAGCTTCTCTCTTCCCAAAAGTTGCCGCGCCACGCCTGGGGTTAACCGTCGGCCGTTCAAAACTCGCCGTGACACGGTAACGGAGACCGTGACACGGTTAGTCTCTTTTTTTTTTTCTTCTCCTTTTCTTTTTGCTTTGCTGCGGTTGTTTGGCTACTGCGCTGCTGCCGTTTCGTTGCTGCTTCTGTTTCTGTTCCTGTACTGCCGCCCAGTTCACCGGAGCTCCGCCAGCCTTGAAGGTTTGCCGTGACACGGTTGCTCTTGACCGTGACACGATTAGTCTTGTCCGTGTCGCGGCAGCTGCGCTGGTGGCCGGAACACATTTTCGAGTTTTGGAGTTCGAATTCCATCAATTTCGTTGTAATTTCTCGATCTTCTCCTTAAACATTCATGTAAGTCCCTTTGATTTTTGCTTTGAATTTGCTTCACATTAACAATTTCATGACAAACCCTAAAAAATCAATTTGGGGGTTTTTGATTTTGAAACTTTATGTTGAAATTCTTGCCATGATTTTATTTGTATATGTGTACATGTGTGTTTGTGAGAAATTTGAGACAAAAATTGCATGATTTGATGGAGAATTGAACAAATCACCATTTTTGGGTGCTACTTTGTGAAATAATGTTCATGCTTTGAAATGGTGAATTTTTGTGAAATGATGTGTTGATTCATATTTTGCATATGTACTATATTGTCATGGAGAACATAGTATCATGCGGCTAGGAGAACTGTAGTATTAGTTTGTCATGGAGAAACTAAATACCATAATTTTGCCAATTTTTAGCCTTGAGGTAAAAATTTAGCATATAATTCAATAACCAACTAAATAACTCAGGAAATGACGCTAAGTTTTTAGATTATTATTTTGCAATTTTAAAATATTTAGGAAATGATGCTAAACATTTATAATTCAATAAACAACTAAATAACTTAGGAAACGATGCTAAGTATTTAGATTTTTATTATAAATATGCAACTTGAATTATATGTTTAGGAAATGATGCTAAACATTTAGATTTTAGCAATAGCATGCCTAGACGACGAGACTGCGACCTTTCCACCCGCGGCCGGCGTCGGGCTTTTCGGGAGGACACTCCCAAGGTCCCTGAGGACATGGACGACGACGTCTTGGAGTCCGAGCCTCGGACATCTACGAGTAGGAATAGGTGGGTTCCACCTTCATGGACCCCGGACCAGCTGGTTTTCTATCGTGAAAACCACGTCTCTCACCGCGCACTCTCTGGCATAGTCGATGACACACTTCGCCAGCACGGTTCCGGAGCCGGTGATTTGATCCCTCGGCTTCACCAGGTTATTACGAGGGATCCTGCTACGCGCGCTTTATGGGAGTCGTCCGGCTTGGTCGATTTTTACTCGGCAGTTGTAGGGTTTCGCAGCCCCCGGGGTTGCGGTGCGACGGTCGTTCGCGCATTGTTGGAGTATTTCTGGGATACTACCAACACGTTTCACCTTGCTTGGGGGGAGATGACGGTGACCCCCTTAGACTTCAGCATGATCAGCGGGCTGCGCTTTACTGACCGGGCACTAGGCCAGATGTCCGATCTATCTTGGGCATCGGCTGAGGTAGCTGATTTGTTGGGTCCGATTGTTCAGCACATCAGGACTCGACCAGTATCTCGAGGTGGTCCTAGGAGTGGATGATCGGAGTCGGCTTCAGTTCTTGCCCGTGGCTTTGATAAGGAGGATACGACGGCCGAGCAGCGGGTGCGGATCTTCATCTTGATCCTGATCTCTATGACTCTTTCTCCTGATAGGAGTTCACGCGTGCTCCTCTGCTACCTCCCCTCTTTGGCCAGGATTCCCGAGATAGGATCCTACAGCTGGGCCAGTCTTGGGTACGCGGATCTTCTTCTATCTCTACGTCATGGCTGCCGTCAGCTGAATGATGAGTCCCCTATCACCGTTTACGGCCTGTGGAGAGTCGTAGAGGTGATGATCTTTTCCCTTCTTGTTTCATTTCGGCTTGTTCGGTTCGCGTACTAAGTATCACTTTGTTGCAGATATGGTTCTACGAGTACTTCCCAGGCTTGGCTCCTCGCCGGCGTCGAGGAGCGGTCCACGATTTTCCTGTCGGGGCCAGCTGGCGCGACCGAGGAGAGTCGCGGGTGGAGTCTATTCCGGCACTTCGCGGGCTATTACGCCGTGGCACCTCTTCTGTTGGCGTAAGGATTAGTTTTGTCACATTCTTTCCTTCTGATATTGTTTCCGTTGTTCACGCCTAACTTTTTATGATTTCCAGGTCCCCATCGATGTCCAGTACCGTCCTTGGGCCGGGATGACTGACCTGCCCGAGGCCCTACGTCTTTCAGCGTACCGTACCATCTTGGTTGGTACTGGGCGCTTCGTCTGGTATTTGGGGGAGCGAGTCGTCCGTCAGCATAGCGGCGATCGCTTTGTGGTGCCTTCTTCTCCGCCAGAGTCAATGCTGGACTCTCGCTTGATCAGAGGGTTGATCAACAGGGGAGAGCGCTACACTATTCCGTGGCAGGAGCTCGTTCGCATGGAGAGCGACTACACGCGGGATTTGCTTCCCTCTCTGGCTCCTCCACCCCGTCTTCCGGAGGTATGATTTCTTTCGAGAATCTTCTTTGCTAGTCTCTGTTTCAAATAGTCGAATAACTTGATTATTTGATCATATTTTCAGACGACCATTCACCCTGTGGGGAGGATTTAGATTCCTCCTCAGTCTGTCCGCTACCCTGGGCCGAGCGGTATCACAGAGGATCATATTGCCGACGCGCCGGAGGGTTATAGACAGGCGCAGGAGTCAGTGCCCGAGGTTTTTGAGCCGGTGAGTTTTCTTTGACGCATTATCCACTCCTTTAATGCTGCTTACTACTGATTTTTCTTTGTTTTTATCCTCAGCTTAACCGCCCAGAGGTGATGGGAGTCATGAAGCTGGTGGACGCGCTGAAGTATTGCATCATCAAGCTTCGGCGTGGTGCGAGTTGTCGGAGCTCTAGCGACGTCCTTGAGGTATCACTTATTATTTTTTCATTTCTACCGTTTATTTTATTTTGCATCATTGACACCATTTGATTTTGTGTTTTTCAGGAGCGACGGAGGTCCCGCTCGCGCTCGAGGCCCAGAGGCTCGGACGAGGAGGAGCTTGGTCGTGGTAGACAATCTCCCGAGGCTCGCCGGCGTTCTCAGCGAGAGCCACAAACTACTCAGCCGTTCCAGGAGGCTCAGTGGCAGCAGGGTCAGTCTTCTCAGCGTCCGTCACTTTCACAGCCTCCAGTTCCTGAGTTTGGGTCTCCTTTGGATCCTGGTTCATTCTCGGCCCCATTACCCGGGATTCCTCCACCAGTGTCGGGTTTGTTCTCGGTTCCGCTGTATGGGACGATGCCTTCGCCGACGATTCCAGTATCTTTGTGCCAGTCTACTCCGTTCTCCGGCTTGACAGGTCCTGCTTTGAGCTTGACTACTACTGGGCCTACGGGAACTAGTAGGGACGCTACTCCCCGTACTCGGATGGTCGAGGGACTCTTTGGTTCGCCGTTCCCATATACCCAGGGCGAACCACCTACCCAGGGTGGAGACGCGACTGATTCTGATTCTAGAGATTTTTGACCGAGGGTTTTTGTATTATGACTCTTTGTACATGCTATGATGACACTTGACATATTTACATTACGACTCTTTGTACATTATTTACAGTTTATACATCTATTATTACGTGTGTTAGTGTGTGTTTGAGACTCTTTGTGTGTGATTGTGTACTTATTGATGACGCGACGAAGAATATAAGTGGAGTAATGGAGGGTACCGACCTTCCCCAAAAGAAAAGAAATAAATAAAGAAGATACTGAAAATAAAATTTCCCCAAAAGAAAAAGAAAAGAAATAAAATAAAATAATGAGTAAATAAATATATATTAAAAAAATCTTCGTGAAAACAAAACAAATAAAACAAAAATAAAAAGGTGAGAATATTATTAGAAATATAACTCTCAGAGAAGACTATAAGATAAAAATAAAAAAGGTGAGAATTTTATTAGAAATAAAACTCTCGGAAAAGACTAAAAAAAAAGAAATAAAATATTAAAATAAAGATAAAAAAAGGTGAGAATTTTATTAGAAATAAAACTCTCAGAAAAGACTAAAAAAATAAATGTTAAAGATAAGAAAATATAAAAAATCCGGATAAATACGGAAAAGATGAAAAAATCAGGCGCGTAAAGTGCCGTGACACGGCACTGTTCATCGTGTCACGGCAAAACCTGCCGTGTCACGGCAAAGGTTCCCGTGACACGGTGGAATTTCCCGTGTCACGGGAAGCGTATTATTCAGCGGTTTGTTTCACGCGTGCGAAAAGATAAATTTTGGGCAGTTCCGAGCGCTTTTGCTATAAAATAAGACCAGATTATTCATGATGTGCATAATTATGAAACACAAAATAATTTAGAATTTCATATTTCAATAATCATGTCTCAGAATTTTTATAATACATTGCGCGACTGGTCTTATTCTTTGACTAATGCTGAAAAAAGAGAGTTAGAATTATTTCATGTCAGGGGTTTGCTAGCCCTGCGACATGTAGCTATTGAACATGATTTTCTTAGAGCAGCATTAGACTATTGGAGTCCAGAAACACATTGTTTCAAATTTGATTATGATGAAATCTGTCCTCTGCCGGAGGAATTTGGTGCAATCTTTGGATTTCCTGCTAGGTATCTTATAGCCATGCCTACCTTACGTGAATATTATTACCAAGACTTTGAACGCCATCTGAATCTAACAGATCCAGATTTAAATAGAATTGTTTGTGGTAATGAAGTAGACTTAGAAAAACTTGCTAACTTATATTTTAATCGCCCTATCTCTGAATCTTATCATGTATATCGTAGAAGGGCATATATTTTTTGCATGTTTAGCAAGCTACTATTTGCAAACGGTAGGGTAGGACATGCTTGTCTAGCGTCTGTACTTGAGCATGTAGAATCCGGAAGATCTCCTATGCCGACGTGCCTTGGAGAAACATTTCGCGGCCTTGACGAGGCAAAATCTGACCGGAAAGCCATCAGGAAGGGTTCTCTGGTACTATTACAGGTAAAAATACACTCTGAATAGCCCCCGTGACACAAAACAGTCACCGTGTCACGGTTAGGGTCTGCCGTGACACGGTCAAAACTGCCGTGTCACGGGAATCTGCAGTTTTTTTTTTTTTTTTTTTGGCGATTAATATTCTTGTTGTTTTCTTGTTTTGCAGATTTGGTTGATGGAGCGTTTGGAATTATTTGAATCCCCCGACGATATTGAAAAATATGGCCCCAACGACTTAGTCCGTAGGAAGAAGAATTACTCCGCGAATATGTCGTATGAAGATTGGAAAAATTTCTTTGCAAAGAGAGAATTTTCCATACGTTGGGTGGTGCCTTGGTGGAGGCTTACTAGGATGGTTGGCACGAATGAAACTCCATATTGTCGAGTTCCTAGTATCTCCAAATTGACCTTTTATTGTCCCTCTCGATTGATGCGGCAGTATGAACTTGAACAAGTAATTCCACGCTATAACGATAGTCCTCGTGAAGTATCGTTGCATGAAAGTAACGTTCACAAGTACGAGACTTATTGGATTGGAAGACCTTTGTGGACCATTTCTGCAAGTGACCAAGCCCCTCCTCCCTTATCTAGTGCATACAAGGCATGGTTGAACCCTAGAAGCAAGAGGGAACGATTTGGATTACGCAAGTCTGATGTAAAGAGTCGTCTTGGAGATAATAAAGCTCCTCTTAAAGATCGCCTAGGTCCGAGAACACAAGGAATTGAGTTTAAGACTCCTAAGATGCCAAGAAAGAAGACCTATGTGAAAGGAAAGGGTAAAGAAAAGATGGTGTATAGGGAGAAGCAACCGAAAAAGTTCAAGAAAGGTGAAAGGGGCGAAAGTTCGACTAGGGGTGTGACGGTTCGGGCTACAGAAGACACACTAATGGTGAAGGCCGACCTAATTGAACAAGAGAAGGATGTTCCTAAAGAGAAGAGAGATTAGATCAATAGTGCTTTGCATTTTATTATTTATTTTTATTTAAAATAAGGCGTATGATGCCAATATTGTAGTCGCATATATTTTAATAATAATAGCGCATTTATTTCTTAAATAAAACTTACAACGACTTTTATTTATTATCCGAGTCAAGGAGTCGGACGCAATGGAAGAACGAAAACAAAACTCGAACAGGAAATTCGCAACGAATGCGCCGATAAATAAAATGGTAAACTGAAAATCTGCCGTGTCACGGTCAAAGAGTCCCGTGACCCGGTTAAAGTTCCCGCGTCACGGCAAAACTTTTTTTTTTTGGCAGGGTGACGTGGCACGGAACAGTTCTCCCGTCAGACGGGAACAAATACCGTGTCACGGGAGACACTCTGTCCTTTTTTGCCGTTCAGAGTTTGCCGTGACACGGGATGTTCTCCCGTCAGACGGGAATATGTCCCGTGTCGCGACATTTTTTTTTTTTTTTTGTCGTGACGCAATGTTGGACCGGGCACATATTAAATCAATAGAGGGAGGATTTTTTTATTTTAAAGTGGTCGGGCCCCCTTGTGGGGTTGCCTACGTATCCTAAAAAGGAATCAGGCCAGACGTAGCTCTATTGGGTCATGAACCCATGCGACTAGGTGTAGAATTTTTTGAGTTGATCCAAGTTGGTTAAATTATGGAAGCCGTTGCCGTCCATGTCTACCAATTGTGTCGCTCCGCCAGACAGGATGACTTTAACAATGTACGGGCCTGACCAGTTCGGTCTGAATTTTCCTCTTGGATCTAACACATTTTTGCGAAGTGCTTTAAGCACTAGGTCACCCTCTTTGATATTCCTGGTCTTGACTTTTTTATTAAAATGTCGTGCCATACGCTGTTGGTAGGTTTGGACATGATGCAAAGCTGCCAAGCGTTTTTCATCAAGCAAGACCAGTTCGTCGTATCTTGCTCTAATCCAGTCGACTTTATCTAGTTGGCTTTCCAATGCGATTCGGAGAGAAGGTATCTCGAGCTCGATTGGTTGTACAGCTTCGACGCCATAGACCAAGGAGAAGGGGGTAGCCCCTGTCGATGTACGAACAGAGGTTTGATAACCCCAAAGGGCAAAATGTAGCTTACTTGGCCAATCTTTATAATTTTCCGTCATCTTTTCGATGATGGTCTTCACGTTTTTGTTGGCCGATTCGACTGCTCCGTTTGTTTGTGGTCTGTAAGGTGATGATCGATGATGTTTTATATGATATTTCTGCAACAATTCCGCGCATTCGACTTGGAAATGTGTTCCATTGTCACTGATCATCTCATGTGGTACCCCATAGCGGCATATAATATTTTTCTCAATGAATTGAGCTACATGTTTTGCCGTCAGCTTGGCATATGAGGCTGCCTCAACCCATTTGGTGAAGTAGTTGATTGCTACGAGAATGAATTCATGCCCCCCTTGTCCTGGTGGTGTGATTTTCCCAATGATGTCAATGCCCCAAGTGGAGAAAGGCCATGGAGAAGTATACGTGTAGAGAAGTGAAGGTGGAACATGCTGTAAGTTTGCATAGATTTGACACTTCATACATTTTTTGACGTACTCGTGACAATCTCGCTCCATAGTAGTCCAATAGTAACCTTGTCGTTGAATTTTTTGGACTAACATCTTTGCATTCATGTGAGTTCCACATATACCAGCATGAAGGTTTTCCATGGTTTTATGTGCTTCTTTCTTGGTTATACATAAGAGATTCCTTCCTGTTGCGGTTCTCTTGTGGAGTTCTCCCCTGATGAGCACATACTGTGAGGCCAGGAGCCTCAAAGCACGGCGTGCCCTTTTATCAGTATTAGGAGGATACTCTGCTCTTGTCACATAATTAAGGATGTCTGTATACCATGGTTCTTCGTCTTCCTCCTGTGATTCTTGTTCATCATCAAGTGCATGAACATAAGCTGGTTCATACCTTCTCTCTATGGTCAATGGCATTCTGATCGTGTCAGCTGGAATTCGCACCATTGATGCTAACTTAGCTAGTGCGTCAGCGAACTGGTTTTCTTCTCTTGGCAGATACGTATATTCCACTTCATCTAGTTGCTCCGTGAGAGTTTCCATATGAGCTTGATATGTAGCGAGACTTTCACTCCTCACTTTCCATCTCTTAGAGATTTGGTTAATGATTAGTGAAGAATCACCGTAGATTCTGAGTTTCTTGATTCCCAAGGCGACAGCTGTTTCTAATCCCAAAATGCATGCTTCATATTCTGCGGCATTGTTGGTGACATCAAAGTCGAGCTTCATGGAAATTGGGATGTGTTCTTCATTGGGTGATACGAGCAAGACTCCCACACCACATCCCTTTTGGTTTGAAGCTCCATCGAAATAGAGCGTCCAACTATCGTCTTCGGTCATGAGTAAATCTTCGTCAGGGAAATCATACTCATCTTCTTCTTTCTCAGCTTCTTCTAGCGGAAAGTCTGCTAAGAAGTCAGAAACTGCAGAACCTTTGATGGCCTTTTGTGGCACAAATCTCAAATCAAATTGAGCTAGATTGACTATCCATCTTGATAATCTGCCGTTGAGTGTTGCTTTCTCGAACAGATATTTGAGAGGATCCATCTTAGACACGACATGCACTGTATGAGTGAGCATGTAATGTCTCAGTTTTTGTGCGGCCCATACAAGTGCGAGACACAACTTCTCGAGTGGCGTGTATCGCGTCTCATATACTTGGAGTTTCTTGCTCAAGTAATAGATTGCATTCTCCTTGCTTTCGATCTCTTGTGCTAGCATTACCCCCATCGTTTCTCTTGTGACTGTAAGGTATAGTCGAAGAGGAAAGTCAGGTATTGCTGGCGCTAGCACGGGTGGGTTTGCCAAATACTCTTTGATTTTGTCGAAAGCCTTTTGGCAGTCATCATCCCATGTGATTGGGACATTCTTCTTAAGCTTCTTGAATATAGGTTCGCATATTGCTGTGAGCTTTGATATGAACCTACTTATGTACTGCAACCTTCCAATGAAGCCTCGAATCTCCTTCTCATTTTTGGGTGGTGGCATGGCCATGATCGCTTTTACTTTTGAAGGATCTATTTCAATCCCTCGAGAACTGATCACATATCCAAGTAATTTGCCTGACGTGACTCCGAATGCACATTTTGCTGGATTTAATCTCATGTTATACTTACGGAGTCTTGCAAAAAATTTGCGAAGTGCGACAATATGGCCTGGGCGATCTTTAGACTTGACAATCATATCATCAACATAGACCTCCACCTCTTTGTGCATCATGTCATGTAAAAGTGCTGTAGCTGCTCTTTGGTAGGTGGCACCCGCGTTTTTCAACCCGAATGGCATTACCGTATAGCAATATGTACCCCACTGTGTGATGAATGTGGTTTTCTCCATGTCTTCTTCGGCCATCAATACTTGATTATATCCGGCGTAACCATCCATGAATGACAAGAGTGCATGGTTTGCTGTATTATCGACCAGAATGTCAATGTGAGGTAGAGGGAACCCATCTTTTGGGCTTGCTTTATTGAGATCCCTGTAATCAACACACATTCTGACCCTTCCATCCTTCTTTGGAACTGGGACCACATTTGCTATCCATTCCGGATACTTGGATACTCTGATGAAACCTGCGGCCAATTGTTTCCTGATTTCTTCTTTGATTTTGAGAGCCACATCTGGTTTCATTCGGCGCAGCTTTTGTTTGACAGGCTTCATACCTGGAATGAGTGGTATCGTATGCTGAGCTACATCCCTGTCAATTCCTGGCATATCTTGGTATGACCAAGCAAATACATCAACAAATTCACTAAGCAAGTTAATTAGCTCTTTGCGTTCATCTTGACTTAGTGTTAATCCAATTTTTACTTCTTTAACAGTCGTATTATTGGAAATATTAATTGTTTTTGTATCTTCAATAACTGCTGTTTTATTTTCGTGTTCTTCCATTGCTTTTATTATTTCTTTGTCATTTTTATCATTAGCAAAGCAATATTGATCAGGGCTAGGGGAATGGCACACATCGTAAGCAAAGGTATTCATTTCATTGAATTCACTGGCTAATACATCAAGAGAGGCAAGGTCAGCTGCGACCTCACCAGAATTATTAGGACTAGAAGGATAAGGCTCAACAAGAGACTCAGGGCTGAACTCTATAGCAGAAAGAGGGTCGGCCTCAAACTCTAAGGACTCATCTACAGATTTAGACTCAAACTCGGACTCGGACCCAGACGATTCAGACTCATCAAACATAGGACCCTCGCCAGCGGTTATTTCCAACTTCTCTCCACTTGGCGTAGTGATCCTCAATGTCTTGCGCCATCCCCTTGAAATGTTGTCAGCTTGGACGATTAACTCGGAGGGATCAAACTCCTTATTTTCTATGACCGCTTGAACGAGCTCAGAGTTATCATTGCAGACCGGCTTGGATTCATTTTTCTCCATTCCAAAAAGAAGGTTAATTCCCAGATCATCAGAGTTCAGGCTGGCTGACTTCTCGACTGTGGAGAGTTCTTCATCGATGAAGTCACAATCGAGGAATACCTCGAATCCTGGTTCACGGATCCCATCATGGACAAATGGTTCGAGGAATTCATAGCATGGGAAGTCTTCCCCTTCTTTGATGTACTGGCCGTTGAGAGTGAACGGATATGGATCCATGGCCATTTCTGTCTTCGTGATTCGAGCATTGTTGCGAGCCTTCAATTTCAACGCAGCCCGTTTTAGGTCTTCCTTTGTCGGCTCGAATCCTAAGCCGAAAGTGTCCTTCTTGACTGCACCAGGATGCCCCCAAGATTTAGCCATTTTCTTCTTGAGCCCAAGGGTCATTCCAGGAAAGTGACCTTGCTTCTTCAGAATGGCGTTGATACTAGTGTTTGAATAAGGATCGAAGTCGAGATGACACTTTTCCTCTTCTTCGATCGCAAGAACATCATCTAAAGAAAACCCCCATAGATCTTCATCTTCCTCGTCGTGTTCAACATGGACGATAGGGGTATCAATAACTTGAATGCGCATAGGAGAAGCATTGATAGTGATCGGAATCCCTCCCACTATGGCTTTCACTTTTTGGTGAAGCGACGACGGAATCGCCTTTAGCTCATGAAGCCAAGGGCGTCCTAATAACAGATTGAAAGAGGCTTTAATGTCCACCACCTGAAACTTGGTGCGACGTTCAATAGCCCCAGTAGTTATATTCAGTACGATAGTACCCACGGCTTGACGGCGAGTATTATCGTAAGCTCGAATCCCTTGAGTGGAGGGAGTCAATTCTTCGTTCTTTATACCCAACTTCCTTGCAGGACGGAGTGGGCACACATTGATTGCAGAGCCATTATCAACCAGGCTCATAGGAACATTCATCTGCCTACACACTACAGTGAGGTGTAAGGCCTTATTATGTTGGTCCCCTTCCGGGGGTAGATCCTTATCAGAAAAGGAGATCAGATTGTTGGTACTCGGCAGCTCAGTAGTGAGAAAGTTGACCAATCCTTGAGGAGTCATGTCGTCATCAACTCCTATCTTCACCAGAGCATTCATTACAGCCTTTCGATGCTCGTGGGAAGTGGCCAAAAGCTTCCATACATTCATCTCCACCTTGGTCTTTTGCAGCTGTTTGACCACATCGCTATTCGCAGGGTTGACGGAATCAACTATCGGATTTGATTGTGGTGGAGGTGGAGGTGGGTTAGGTTGTTGCAACCGTCCACTTCTAGTGAGAACTTTGACCTCAAGGTCCCCCCAAACATCTTTACTGGTGCCGAGAGATGAACAGGTTATGTCTTTGAGATAGACATCTTCATCATCACTATCCCAAATCCCATTCACTTCTTCAGTGCTTGAGATAAATACAACTTCCGGCAGAGGTTCATTTACAGGTTGAATGAGTATTGATGGATCAAAGGAGACTTCATCTCCCATGATAGCCAAAGCATCAGAAAGAGGACCTGTTTGAATGTAAGGCTTCTTGCCCCCTGGAGGGACAGGAAGTTGGTTAGCATCTATCAGGTCTTGGATTGCGTCTTTCAGCCTCCAACACTTCTCAGTGTTATGACCCTTTCCTTGATGATACTTGCAATAAGCATTGGGGTCATAGTTAGCGGTTCTATTCTCAGGTCGAGGTTCTGGAAATGGTCCAATTGGCATAATCAGTCCCTGACCATGTAGACGGTCATAAGCCGCATCATACGTCATTCCCAAAGGCGTATAAATCCTCCTTTGCCTTTGGAATCTTTGAGGAGGAACATTGAGGGCCAGCACATCATTGATGTTGATATTGTTGGTAGCATTATTGGGCTTAGAAGACGAAGAAGAAGGAGTGTCGTTCTTCTTGTTTTTCCAAGTGTTGTTGTTATTGTTGCTACCAACAGACTTCATCAGTTCGTCTTTGATATTGATTCCAATATCGTATACAGCATCAAAGGTACTTAGAGGCAGAAACTTCAGGTGTTGCTTGTATTTATGCGTCAGATTGGCAATGAACAAGCGAACCATCTCCTTCTCCTTGGGAGGATCCACCAAGAGCGCAGCTGTTTCTCTCCACCTGCTTAGGTAAGTGGTGAAGCCTTCATTCTCTTTCTGTTTGAGAATGGAGAGTTCACGTTCAGAAGTCTTGGCCTGGATGTTACACTTGTACCGATTCATAAAGCTTTCAGTAACATCCTCCCAGGTCGCGACATGCTTGGATTCCAGAGAATAGAACCACTATTGACAGGCATGTTCTAAGGAAAGAGGAAACACCGTAGGGAAGAGTGTCACATCTACTCCCTTAAGAGTCATAGTTGCAGAAAAAGCCTTCAAATGGAAAAGTGGATTATCAGTAGGCTTGAACTTGGGAATATCAGCAGTGGAAAACTTCTCAGGGAGCTTCTCTCTTATAGACGAGGAGGTGATAGGTTGTTCCACATAAGTGAACTCTTCGGAAATCTTGCTCATTTGTTCCTTGATCTTGTCCATCGCAGCAGTAGTAACACTGTTTTGCTTGTCTTGCTCTACAGTGCTGACTCTAGTAGTGAGTATCTGCATCATGTCAGACAATCTTTCGATTGTCCTGTTGAGGTTCTCGATGTCTTCCTTAGTGGCCATTGGTTGAAAGTAGACTGGAGACGGATCTTGTGGAGATGACTGAGGTGGTTTCCTTGTACGCCTCTTTGGTACAAGAGGTTGTTGAGGTAAAGACTCGAACCGTAACAATCTACCTTTGCTTCTTGCCCAAGTGCTGTGACACCGAAACAAACACACCTTTAATGACCAAACTTGACCTTAACCTATCCGGATTAAAGAAAAAAATTTTTTTTTTTTTTTTTTTTTTTTGAAGCTCTACTTATTAAAAAAAAGAAAACATGGGAGGATACCATCCGACTTACTCCGAAAAAAAACGACACAAAAAAAAAACGAAACTTCCCTAAAATACGGTCAAAAGTGGTGCATGACTAAAAAAAAAGTGCGGACATAATATGTGAGTGATTGGGTGAGGTTATAGACACGTGTTTTGACCGTATAGCTAGACACGACTCAATACTGGACACAAAAAAACGAGAAAAAAGACTGACGGGACACTTTCCTGGGCACCGTGTCACGGTATAGACTGGCGTGACACGGTTAAGGCTTACCGTCAGACGGTAGCCTTTACCGTGTCACGGCACTGTTCACCGTGACACGGCAGAAAATGCCGTGACACGGTGCGCAATTCCAGGTCAGTTTTGTGATTTTTTTTTTCAGATTTTAATCGATTTTAAGTCCGTACTAATTACTATGTGAGAATAAAAACCCTCGGTCATGGGTCAAACAAAAAGAGCAAACATATTAGGGTTAGCACCGAAAAAACACATAGCATTTAGGCACGATGATGCAAAAAAAGTTTGCAACCTAAAGTCAAGATGTATGTTCAACTATTGGTCAAGCTTTGGGTGTCAAAAGGGTACCATGGTTAAGAGTTCGGACGCGTTAGCAAGGCAGCCTCCCTTGAGGGTGTATGCCAACGGGCGGCTCCGCGAGTTCGTGATGAAATCGAACTCGACTCCATGGTTTGGGTGAATTTAATGACTTGGATGAACCCTTATTGCCATGAGCGTTTTTGGGTTGATAGAGCTTAAATTCCCCGGGGCTAAGACGCATGTAGAACACATACGTTTTTTCAGAAAAATCGAAGGAAGTCGACTGTGGGAAAAGAAAATAGGTCACCGACTGATTTTAGGACTGCCGTGACACGGTAGAAATTCCTGTGTCACGGTACAATGTGCCGTCAGACGGTACACTGTACCGTGACACGGCAGTCAGAAAATCTGACTGGTGCCCTGTTTGCTTTTGCGCGCAACCAAGTTATCCAATTTTTCCTACGGTACAGACCTGAATGCGACGTTAAAACGTCTATGCAGATGCAAAAATGCCAAATTAATCACAGGAATATTTGTTCAAGAATCTTTCAAGTCTCATCCACTCATCTTAATTAAATACCGATCACTCAAATCGATAAATAATTAAGAATCCTCCCCAGTGGAGTCGCCAAATTGTAGGCGTCGTTCGAAGTGCGCCTACGTTAAAAGCATGTTGTGAATATGCTTGGCACTCATAGGAAGTGGGAATTGACATTACGATTAGGGACAACGATTAGGGACAAATAAAGTAGGGAGCCGCCAACAAGTTTGTAAGGAACTTGTAAACCGTTCACGGATCATAAAAGGCAACCACGAATAAGGGACAACGATAGGCAACAACGATTGACCCGTGAAGGTTACACCCCATTCATAATCCATGAGATTACTAACTCTATATGGTTCGGAACCACGAAAGGAGGATCGGGGATGATGGTACGAAGTGAGTCATGGAGTCACATTCGCCCGTATTGGCCTCTACTCGATTCTTATAGTGAAAAGTGATTCCTGCGATCTCAAAGGCATACAAACAAAATATTCAATTTGCTCCAAACTATTATTAAGCTAAATTGGTTGAATATTAATGCAACATATAATTCTAAAATATTGTGATCACTTGATTAAACAACAAGATTAAAAGGAACCTAAACCGGTTTTCCAAATTATCTTATTATGCGTGATTTTCAATTACATATTCCCTTTAACATGCAATATGGTGATCAAAATAAATAATAGAATCAATATTAACATAAAAACCAATTTAATCATAATTCCAACAACATAAAAATCGTTAGAAAAACAATAATAATAAAAAGAGCATGATCCTTACTTTGAATCTGTTTGTTTGCAACTACAAAATAATAAACGAGTTAGTAACTTCAAGGAAATAGCAAAACAATAACTAAATTACATTAAATAAAATAAGGTTGATTTTGGGGCCAAACCCTCAAACGATTCTACCTTTCACACCTTGGCTTAAGGACAAAACCTCGAGTAAAATATGGACTCCTTTGAATGCTTGAAGAAGGAATTTTTGAAGTGAAAAGGGTAGGCTAGTGTTTACGTTAAGAGCATAGAAGAGAGAAAAATAAGAATAATCGAATTCTCCTTGCCCCGTACATCAAATATGAGGGGGTATTTATAGGGAAATGTGCTGAGGGAGCACACGGAACCCTAAAATGATAAAAACCCTAAAAATGCATCCCGTGACACGGTCAGACTGTACCGTGACACGGTTAGACTGTACCGTCAGACGGTACAAGTTCCCGTGACACGGTCAGTTTTGGAGTGTCGCGGGAAATTTTCAGAAAACGGAACGGAAAACGCGTTAAGGGTTTACGCGGAAAGGACACGGAACTCCCCGTGTCACGGCAGACCTCCCGTGTCACGGGAAGTCCCACCGTCAGACAGGAAGAGTTCCCGTGACACGGTCAAGCTTGACCGTGACACGGTCAGTTCCAGTCCACTTTTCCGTCTAAATTCATTTTTAACCCTAATTTCTTTCGGCTTTTTAAGTGCCGATTGATAATTTCGGGCTTTTTCTGACTTTTTTTATTCGGGCTAAAATTAGAAAATAATAAAAATAAATAAAATATTTGGGCCAAAAATAAAATAAAAAGGTTTGGGCTTAAAATTAATTAACAAATTAAAACTATGCTTTTACCAAACACCAAAACTGATCCATAGACCTTTCAAAAACAAGAATTTAATAAGATACGATTTTTTAAGCACTCTCGGGATTAAATACTAAACCCGACCAATAGTGGCGGTGAAAGGTTATTTATCATCGGGTTTGGTTTTGGGGAGATATTTTTAGGTGTCTACAGTATTATAGTTGTTGATATTAGTGTTATTATTATTGTTATTATGGTTATTGTTGTTGTTGTTAATTTGTATTTGTTGTTGTTGTTGTTGTTATTGTTGTTAGTTATTGTTGTTGTTAAGTTTATTTGTTGTTGTTAATTTGTATTTGTTGTTGTTGTTGTTGTTGTTGTTGTTGTTGTTGTTGTTGTGGTTATTGTTGTTGTTGTTAAGTTTATTTGTTGTTGTTAAGTTTATTTGTTGTTATTGTTGTTATTATTATGATTATTATTATTATTATTATTATTATTATTATTATTATTATTATTATTATTATTATTATTATTATTATTATTATTATTATTATTATTATTATTATTATTATTATTATTATTATTATTATTATTACTAAAATCGGATTATTTTCTTATTTTATGTAGATCGAGGGTTCTGGTGCTCGACATGCAATATCACGACGTCTGAATGCGTCTGCTAGGAGACAGACATCTCGATCTGCACCGCTTCAGCCCGAGCAGCAGCAATACAGGTCTATTAGTGGTTGGTCGGGAGACCAACAATCTAGTAGTAGTCGGCCCTTGTACTCTGCAAGTGGAGCACCCATATCTGACGAGGAAGACGAATGTTCGGCTAGTCATGCTGGTGACCGGGATGAAGAACAGGACCCTCAGGATTTCCATATGATATATAGGGCTCAGTTTGGGAGATTTGTTGGTAGTAGATCGAGTCAGCCTACTTCCAGCTCTGCAGAGGCATGGTTAGTGCAGGAACCGATGCCGGGTGGGCCTGAGGATGGGTCAGTTATCCCTAGTTTTGGGGGTCACGTGGCACGGTATATCTGGATGGAGTAGGAGCGTAGTGTTTTGCGCTGTTTGAGTAGGACAAAGTTATGTTCTGACTTGTTCACTTGGCGAGGTCGTCAATCTGTGGAGGACCTTGCGGCGATTTATGCTAGTTGGTTGTCTCACTTGCCCGGCCTGATGTTTAAAAGACTTGATTGGCCGTTGATTTCTGCTTTTGTTGAGAGGTGGCAGCCAGATACGAACACCTTTCACATGCCATTTGGGGAGATTACGATCTTGCTGCACGACGTGTACAACATACTTGGGTTACGGGTTGCAGGAAATATGGTGACCACTACTCCTAGCACGGACGTGTTACGGGACGCGTGCTCGATCACCATGGATATGACTCCAGATGATCTGTCTGAGGTTTGCGGCACAAAGACCATTTGGCAAGGTAGTGGGGTGTTGACTGATAAGATTTTTTAGTCGACATTGGCGATTGACCGGGAGTTTAGTGATCATCTTGATGGATACTTGTGGTTAGTGCTTGGAGGTACACTGTTTGTAGACAAGAGTGGTAACCATACGCATCCTTCCTTCCTCCACGGGCTATGTTACATGGATGTCCCTATTTACGAGTATGCTTGGGGAACAGCTGCACTGACCTACTTGTATCGGCAACTGGGCACGGCATCACGGAAAGGTGCTGATTCGATTGCTGGTTGTCTCACGCTTCTGCAAGCGTGGATTTACGAGTACTTTTCGTGTTTTCGGCCACAACAGGGTACCTTAACCTGGGACCTTCAAGTGCCTCGTGCGTCTGGTTGGGTATGTTGGAGCGGGATGTCCTAGCAAGAACCTGGAGCGCCTGTTACCTTTTCGTACTAGAATTGATGCGCTTACTAAACGTGAGGTGAACTGGCTACCGTACGGAGCTGATCCTGCATTACGAGTGCCCCCCCCCCCCCACTTTATTCATTGGCTGCATCCAGTACCGTAACATCATTGAGCCATACATGCCTGATAGAGTGGTGCGCCAGCTTGATTTCGTGCAAGGCATTCCCCGCAAGATCATCAGGCCAGAGAAGGCCAAGAGGCCGACTAACTTGAAGATGTATCGGGTAGACTTCCCGACTGAGATGACAGATGTGATGTGAAAGAGGTTTGTCCCTGGGGTATCTTAGAGTGTAGTTTTAGGTGCCTCACCAGGCTTAGTGCTGCAGCTCCTTCGGTTGCGCCTGGTTACATGCAGTGGCTGTACAGGTTTTCTCACCCGCGGGTATCTCCAGGTGCAGGAGTTACAAGCAACCTGCCTGAGCGGACTAACACTGATTACGTAAGTATTTATGCTTATTATTATATTAACAATGACTTCTATGAATTTTTGTGTTTATAATATGTTATTGTTTGATTTGCAGTGGATGGGTCGGTCCATGGAGATTCACCAAAGAGCACTGGCTGAGTATCCTGAAATGTCGAGTGAGACTCGAACAATGACCGAGGAGCTTGTATTTGATTGGAAGTAAAAAATGGGACTTTAGATTATTTTGATTAGATGCTCTGTTAGTGGTTTTAATTATGTTATGAACTTATTTTTATTTTTTGTTTTTAAATGTAATGTATAAACTGGACACTTATTTTTTTTATATTTGATGTTTTGTTGCATATCATGTTAGATTAAAAGCAAATACATTTAAAATTAATTTCATAATTCTAATTTTCTTACAAATGTTCAAAGTTAGTGAATGTACATTACTAACTACCTAACTAATGCATCCCACATGTCCCTTCTCAATTGACATGCTTGATCCCATCCATTGACACTATCCTCGTGGTGTTCCGTCCACCAACCGGCGATCGGCGGGAGTGGTGAATCAGGTACAAGGTCAAGACGGATGAAATGTGATCCACCAACTGTAGCAATCACAAACTCTCGAGTCGGTGACCGAACCCCGTTGCGTGCCCTCAGTGTTAAGACTGTGATGCATGGGTAGTAGCAAGTTGGTACTAGGCCTACTCCGAGACAAATCACCCTTGCGTTGAACCACGTAGCAATAGGAAATAAATCTTGAATTGTAACCATCCAATGCCGCTCCCCGACAGTCCCACCATCCCATCGAATACGCTCTACGTTCATCCAAAGTCGTCCAAGCCCGTAAATCCGTTCGTACAAATCAGGATGACCAGCGATCTCGTTCACTATTGTTTCCCGAGCGTCAAACCACTGATTTTGATCGCCAAAGAAGAAGTCGGCGACACAACTAGCCACAGTTCCCATCACCAATGACATCCTTCCAAGACGAAATGTACGGCAACATTGGGGCTGGAAGCAAGTTCAAATACCTGAATTGACTAATGTCACTTGGATCTACAACACAAAATTAAAAAATAAATTATTAGTAAAGCTACAAGTATTAAGTTTACATATTTTAATATTAAATGTAGAATTTTAGTATTACCTGGTTCTGGGTCACCACCACGTTGAGTGTGTTGACGGTTCACATGCTCGAAATAGCTACGATCACGCCTGGTGTTATTTCTCTTCGGTCGACCACGAGTGTTAAGGTTGATATGTGGTTCTTCAAGGTGTGAATGATCTGGATGTAGCTCCTCTTCAATGATTCGCGTTACATTTCGACGTACGGCCGGGTCACTTTCCATGACTTCATCGATTAGGGACCGAAAATGTGCAGCCTCCTCGGTCGAATCATTTACCACTTCAGGAATGTTAACACCATCACCAATAACCAGTATCTTCCAGAAAGAATGAATTTGGCTGCTATACAATCCTGTCTGTGCAACTATCGAATCATGTATCTGGCAAGCACATGGAAGACCATGGGTCACACGCATAGCACATCCACACCGTTCATGGACCTGGTAACTCAAATCCCGCATCCTTTTCGTCTCCTTATCCAGAACTTTCAAGCAATGTCGAGACACTTTGCCATTTATACGTGACAGTGGCAACTGTCTGTACATCTGACCAATTTTAGACCTTGATGCCTCCAAGTCATTACGAATTTGTATGATGCGATTACCGATATGACAATGGACTCGGGCCCATACGGTATCCAAAGCACCTGCCAATGATTCTAATTAGTAAATTCTAATACAATTACAATTAATACAATTACAATTACGTACAACGAGAACAACTAATAAAATAATACAACTAACCTGTGGATGATTCAAACCAAGTTTTCACTGCTGAACGTTGGCTCTCAACTCTACAGTTGGTTGTGTTACCAAAGTGAAGAACCTGGTTCGTCCAAAATTTCACAAATTTCTCCTTATGACAAAGCCATGTTCTCTGAACATACTGAATCACTTCCGGATATTTTCCCCACCTCACTTGCATGGCAGCTAGAGCACGATCATACTCCGCCTGTGTTGTTGCATTCACGATTTTGAACCATCTCCTAGCTCTAAAACTGACACCAACCGTCTTGTTTCCAAACATCTTCGTCACCTTAGCCTCCACATCTCTGTTGATGTGCCATAGACAGAGTAAATGTGACGTCCCTGGAAAGACTTCTCTCAAAGCCGCACATAGCCCAAGATCACGGTCTGAAATAAATACAGATGGCTCTTTATCAAACCCAATCAACTCCCATAATCTCTACAACACCCATCGATAGTTAGCCGTGCACTCGTCGCGCATGAAAACATATCCAACTAGAAAATTCTGGTTTGTCGGTGTCACGCCTACTATCTCAAAGAAAGGCATGTTATATCAATTGGTCTTGTAAGTAGAATCCATACCTATGACATGTGGGTATGTGCGGAGTATGTTGACCATGATCGGGTGCACCATAAATGCATGTTGCAAAACGTTGTGATCATCGTTCGTGACCCAGTAAATGTATTTACTCTCTCTCGCCAGATGAAGAAATTGCTGAACAACTCCTCTTCCTTCGGACATCTCCATCCTGAAGTCATTTCGGCAATTGTAAATGTGTCGGATGTTTGGATGATCATCAGGAAATTGCTCGGCAATAGTGGACATGATGTTACGAGGAGCAACCTTGGAGTTTGTCATGTCCCGCACAACCTGTTTTGCACCCGGACTCAATCCGCTCACTTTACGGTGACCCTCTGGGTACACAATCATCGGGTGGTTATGTGTCCCGGTGTGATCATTTTTCGCAATGATCTTCCAACTTTCGGTGCTGACATCATAATATATCTTGATGTAGAATGGACAACCATTAGCTTTGGTTTTGGTGTCCTTCCGTATCGCGTTCTCCAAATCTCTCGGCTTGCTCCTTCGTGACCGATCACATCACAAATACCGATACGGCCGACCATCTCTGGTTTTGTTATAAGACGATTTCACCAATATAATTCTCAATTTTATGGAAACACCATCAGCCCATGTAACTGCATCGTCAAATGTAGGAAAAAACGTATCGGTGACAAAATTCCCACTATAATTCACACCGTCACCGCCTTCCTCAGATTCCATATCCTATACAAATTAAACAAAACATGGTTTATGTCAAAATAATAATAATAAAAACAATAATAATAATAATAATTATAATTATAATAATAATAATAATAATAAAAACAATACTAATAATAATAATAATAATAATAATAATAATAATAATAATAATAATAATAATAATAACAACAACAACAATAATAATAACAATACTAATAATAATAACAACAAATACAAAACAATAACAATATTAATGATAATAAAAAATTATAACAACAACTACAAAACAATTTATAAGACCATAACATTAATTAATAAATAATAATAATAATAATAATAATAATAATAATAATAATAATAATAATAATAATAATAATAATGATGATATTATTAAAATTATATTTCTACTAATTAATAATAACAATATCAACAACAACAACAATAAAAATAACAACAACAACAACAATAATAATATCAACTACAACAACAACAATAATATCAACAACAACAACAACAACTACGGTAATAATAATAATAATAATAATAATAATAATAATAATAATAATAATAATAATAATAATAATAATAATAATAATAATAATAATAATAATAATAATAATAATTTCTATAATAATAATAATATAAATAATAATAATAATGTAACAAAAAAATAATCATATTACTAATAATCATATTCATACAAAAAAATTACATTAATTATCAAATACTAAATCACAACAATAATCACAAGACCACGAAAAATAAAACATAAAAAAAAAAAACTTAATTAACATAAAAAAAAAAATTAAATAAACGTACTTAACATTTAATATATATATATATATATATATATATATATGAACAGGGACATCCGCCTAAAATTTCCGGATGTCCCTTGGTACATTCGCCTAAAATTTCCGGATGTACCATGGAACATCCGGATTTTTCATGCGGATCCCAACTTCCGCTTGAAATTTCCGGATGTTCCATAGTACATCCGGAAATTTTAGGCGGATGTACCTAGGACATCCGGAAATTTTAGGCGGATGTCCTAATTGCCGAAAAAAAAAAAAAAACTTACAGAATGATCCGACGCATTCTCCGGCGTACGTATGTTCCACTCGCCGTCCATGACCCAAGACCCGTCGGAAAATTTCACGATTTTTTAAAATATAAAATTTAGGTGGTCGTGGGAACCGATTTGGTTGCAAGGTCGTGGGGACCGATTTTGGGAGGCTCGGGACAGCAATGTCGTAAAGTGAGGGGACCGTTTCATGTATTGTGTCCAAATGGGGAACAAGGTCCTTTTTATAACACAAATTGCATAAAGGGCATAGTGGTTCATTCAAGTCAAAAAGGGAGCGTTACCCGGTAAAATGGGAGCGACAAATAGCAGTTGAGTATAATTAAGAACAATATATACCTTAATCGTAGTCTGTGCTTTTTGTTTCATCTTTGAAACACCCTTTGCGCTTTTCTTTCTCCATGACTTTATCTTTTGACCTTTTAGCTTGTTAGAAACCTTTTCCTGTGTGCTTTACCACCTAGTATTCTTTTGACCCTTTTTCCTTTTTTGGATAGGATCCTTGACATCAACCTGAACTGTGTGTTCTTTAACAATGCCTCCATGTTCTCTTTCAAAACCTCCATGTTCTTTTTCAAGTCCTCCACGTTCTTCAGCCAATTCCTCAAATATTACTGCTGGTTCTAATAGACTGTCATCACCTTTATCTTGAGTAACATCTTGTTCATTCGTTTTTGATGACTCAGGTGGCACATCTTTATCTTCTCCCATCAAGAGCTTAATCCTAGAAGTGCATTCTTCAATTGCTTCCTCAATGATAGCTCGAGCACTCAAGTCATTATGTGCTCGATCTACAAGTGTGATAAATGTACGAATATGATACAATCTCCATACACTACAAGGAGTGACACCCATTTCAGCAACATCATTGTCATCAACTCTAGTGCACATAGCAGCTTTTGTCCATCTCTTGCAAATGTATCTCTTCGGGATATAAGTAATGTTATTTAAGTGTAAGACACGAAGTGAGTGCTTGCACAACAAACCTACCTCACCAAAATATTTGCAAGTACAATCAACTGTAACTGTTGATTCATTACATGCAACAGTATGCATGATCAAATCCTTTTTTGGATGCCCAACATGATATTCATAAAGAGGAGGTTGAAATCCTATTACCTTGGCCGTACAAGGAACACCATTGACAAAATTGTCTTCAAAATGTAAATAGATTTGAATAGTATAAATCTTCCTAGCATGCTCCAACAATCCAATATCTGCCCAAACTAAATGACGATTTCCGGTCATACTATCATAATCATTACTACCTTCTCTACTCCTCCACTCATCAACAACCTTAATAAAAGTAGTGTAGAAATCACATAGACCATGAGTGGCATGTAGTCGACGGGAAACTGATTTGTTAGTAGTTTCACTCCTCTGAGATGACATACACCGCCACTAAAATAATCTTTGGAATATGCATGACACCACATCTCTTTGATATTATACAGATTTTGCAGCCATTTATTATCTGTGCATTTGTACATTTTCTGCATGCTGTAAAATAAAAGAACATCATACTAAGTGAAAATGAATGTCAAATATAATAGAAAATAACATATGTCTACTTCTTTCCAGCACATTAAGTTCACTTCAGAAGAACATCAAATATATGATATGATAAAAGAACATTAAACGTACAACACAAGGATCATTATTTTAAGTAAAAAGAATGTCACATGTAATAAAAAAGAACATCTCTCTATATTAATCCCTTGAGAAGTACATCAAATAAATTACAAAAGAACATCAAACATGAAAATAAAGAACATAGTCTAGCAATTTAAAGAACATTGAATCAGTAAAATATTTAAATAACATAAATTTAAAATAATTAATTCATAGCGTTACCTTGACCAATAGTGCTCGAATTCTTAAATAGTATCTGTATACTTCAAAACAATATCAAACAAATCATTAAAACCTTCCTTTGCTCTAAGTCCTTTGATATTTTTCTTTGCATTCTCCCCAATATGCCACGTACATAGTCGATGTCGGGAATTTGGGAAGACAACCTTAATTGCTTTGGCCATTGCTTGAGCTTGGTCAGTCATTATTGTCACAGGATGTTTGCCACCCATGGATTTCAAAAAAGTATTGAACAACCACTCAAACGATTCCCATTTTTCATTGATCAAGAAGCCAATACCAAACATGACATTATAATTATGATGATTCATACCAACAAAAGGTCCACAAATCACACCATATTTGTTTGTTCGGTACGTTGTATCATGGACTAATAAACCACCAAAAGAATCATAATCTACCTTCATTCTATTATCACGAAAGAAGAAGGATTGCAAATGACCTTTTTCATCAACATCAAAGTCATAAAAAAAGTCATACTCACTAGATTTCCTCTCCTTAAAATAGCTAAGCAAGCGCTTTGCATCACAACCATCAAACTTCATTTTCTTATGTTGGGATAAAGCACCAAACGCATCCCTTAAAAGAAATGAAAGATTTGCCTCTCCATCAGCTTGATGTTATAAAACACGCACTGCATCAGCAACAGGTATACTACTCTCAGTCAAGCTACTCATCATCACAACTTGTTCATTAGTAACCTGTGTACATTCAAAAAAACACATGTTTTAAAAATTTTGAAAATTGTACCATTACCTTCCTATGAGACCTAATCAAATGTCTCTTTGAAACAGGAACCCTACTATGATTATGAACCATAGTGTGATTGACCACGACATACAAACCAGACACCTTATCAATATCAAATTGTATATGAGCCTTGCAACATGTGCGGAAATTCCTCTTTTGGTAAACTTTTGGTTGTTCACCATGCTTCTTCTCTTGCTTAAAGCCAGCAAAAGAACACACCAAAAAACGTTGCCTAGGTGTCCTATCTTTGTCTTCTCTACGATTCAACCTATCTTTACGTATACCAAAACCATGTTTAAATGCATAACTATTATACAAATCATAAGCCTCTTCATCAGACTTAACTTTTCTATCAAATAATTCTGATTCAGTTGCCTCGGTAAAACCTGAAAAAGGAGATCAAAATACATATATATTAAGCTGATGTTCTTACATAATAACATGATGTTCTTTTAAAGTTATAAAATGTTATTTAATATATTTGTAATGTTCTTTATTAAATGCACATCGATAACGACACATTAATTACAGAAAATACAAAACATAGTACAACAAAAGTACATGACTCTTTCAGAAAAGTACATTCCATTACAATAAAAGTATATAAAGAGTACTACAAAGTACATATATGAACATTGCACATGCATTAATAAATAAAATCAACATTGATTTCAGCAAAAATGACATATAATAACAAATATAAAAGAACATATGTAAATAATAAAAGAACTTCATCTTCAACCTCATGAAAATTACTGTAAAATTAAAAATATAATGTAATTCGATAATCTAAATTTAAATTAGTAGTAATAACTAAATCTAATAATCAAAATTAAGGATTAACAAATGAAAAATATAATCGATTAAACAATTCACCTTCATTGAGGTTTTCGATACCCTCGACTTCACCTTCATCATTGATATCATAATCATTTGCATCATCGACAAATCTAGCATTAGAATCATGGCGAAATTCAGATTGATAAACCATTATTAACTTCTTCTACAATGAATTCAAATGATTGATCTTCAAAATTTTCTCTGTAATTCTCTCTCTGTAATTTTCTCTCACTAAAAAGTTTGAAATCTCTATGATTTTCTCTCTCTAAATCTTTTTTGAAATTATCAGTTAACAAAAATTACCAAAAATGGAAAGCTATAAAATCGGCAATAATTTAGCAAAAACAACGTGATATTAAACTGTCTCCATATATTTATTTTTTTTTAATTCCTGTAATTCGAAATTAATTGAATTAATCCTGCCAACTCAGCAGGTGTACCATGAGCATGGTACACCCTTGTGTACTATCAAACTTTCACCAACTTTGTACTTAACTCGTCATTTTTCCACTAACAATCACTTTATTTCTTTTCTCAGACTTGGCTTGCAAGGGACTATCCTTCAGAAGTGCTAATAACACTAATTACTTTTTTCTTTGAGACTATAATTGTATTAGTCATTACTTTAATTGCAGAAAATGATTGAAGTGTTTGGAAACCAACCTATGGTATCGAGTACATTTCGATTCTCGTTGGGGTATTTTCTTTATTTCTTAGCACTTTCAAGTTTATTATCATCATCAAATTCACCATTACTCTTTGTTTCTTTTGGGTTTTTTTTTTCGTTCATAAGTAATTGTTCAATATGCAAATAAAATATTGTACCACCTCCGTTACATATTAATTGCAATGATTAGACATTTTTTCTCTCTACTTTATGTCAAATCGTTTCAAATAATATGTAACGGATGTAGTAATTAAATTATCTTAGGTATATAATATAAACAAAATATAAAAATTGCATATCTAGAAACTAAAAACCGAAACGAATATATAAAAACAAGCATGATGATGTTTTGAATATAAATTTATCCTTGAAGTATATTAGATTTCATATAAGCATTAAAGTATAAGAATATAATAAAAACTCATTTAATATTATAGAGGTTACTCTTTGTTAAAGTTATAGGGGTTACAATTATAGGTGCTACTTAGGCCCTGTTTGATTCACCTTAATTTTGCTGAACTGAAATTATTTTTACCGAACTGAACTTATTTTTACTGAACTGAACTTAATTTTATTGAACTGAAATTATTTTTACTGAACTTAAATTATTTTTACTGAACTGAAATTATTTTTACTGATTTTCTATTATAATTCTTCTTTAAGAAAATCGAATTTTACTGAACAAAACTTATTTTTACTGAACTGAAATTAATTTTACTGAACTGAACTTATTTTTAATGAACTGAAATTATTTTTACTTAATATTATTTTTTTAAGGTGAAGAGAACAGGGCCTTAGTTAGTACTCTCTTTGTCTCTGAATAAATGAGACATTGGACTTTTTTTTTTCTCTATTGAGTCTATATTCATATATTAGCGAGTTTTGATTTTAGTTTTATATTAACATAATAACAATATATTTTTATCATAAAATATATTGTTAGATAGGTATTGGTATAAAGTTTCACAATATAAATTCTTTTCATTTTTTTTATTTTTATAATTTTCATTAATATATATTCATATGAAAATAAGGTCAAACTAGTGCATTGACATGCATACTTCCAAAGTTTTATTGTGTCAGTTATTCTGCTAATGAATGAATATCATAGTGGTTACTCTATCAGCATTGTAAGGTGTACTTTGTTATTTAACGGGGCGTTTGGTTGGAAGGATGGGAATAAGAGGGATAAGAAGGGAGGATAAAGATAGGGGATTTATAGGTGGGACAAGGATAAATAATCTTTATCCCATGTTTGGAAAGTAGGGGAAAGAAATTAGGGATAAGTAATAAATTTATAAAAATACTCTTACTAACTTCTATCCTTCTCCTTACTTTTTCAATTTAATTAAGGGTAATTTAGTCTTGTAAAATCCATTTTAATCCCTTCCCCTTATACCACCCCCCTTAGTGTTATAGAAATGGAGGGATAAGTGGGTGATTTAATCCCTATCCCTAACCCCCTTATAATCCCCATCCCTCTAAACAAACACTACATTCCTTCCATCCCTATTTTTTATCCTTGTGCCACCCCTTTTATCTCCCTAAACAAACACCTTCTAAAGGTTACTCTATCAGTATCATAAGAGTTACTCTATCGGTCTTATAGGAATTAATTCATTTTTTACAAGCAGTCACACGGTGTGGCCAATCGCATAATTGTTGTTGTTGCATTATTATTATTATTATTATTATTATTATTATTATTATTATTATTATTATTATTATTATTATTATTATTATTATTATTATTATTATATCTCAAAAACAAGTCATACGACCTACAATAAATTAGTGGGAAGCCGAGATACAATCTAGGCCCCCACTCCTCTAGCTATAGCAAATCCTACCCTAGTGAAGATATCAGCTGCAGCACGAGCCTCAATGTCTTGCGTCGTCGAGAACCTCTGAATCCGCTTCAGTAACGCAACAGCCTCCTTCTCTAATTCCCCAAGCGAAGAAAAGGAGAAGGGAATGAAACCATATTCAATCGCCTGACATCAAGCTTCATACTTAACCTGCTTCCGATGAGCAGCACACTGCACAACCCGCCCAGGAATAAAGTCAGATAGCCCTGACTGTGTCTGATAAGTGCATAATATATCGTATTTTTAGTCCATAATATTAGTCTCATAGCCTCGTTATTTTAGTTAATTTATGAAATTATCGATTTTAATTATTTTAGATTCTATTTTATTTAGTATTTTATTTTATAGTTATTTTTATGAATAATTGGCACTTAAAATTATGTTGTGTGTATTCGGTAGGAAAACAAGAGGGAAATAAGTGGGCCAAGATTATACAAGTAAAGATATTAAAGCCCACTTGTATCAAAAGCCACTTGCAACCACAACATCAAGAAGGAAATAAGTGGATTTGTAAACATAAGCCACTTATTGAAGCCCACAAGCAAATGGTTTCCTGAACAAGCATGTGATTAAGAGCCAAAGCAAAAGAAAAGAAAAAAAAAGATAAGAAGAAGAGGAAAAGGGGCGTGAATATTAACCAGAACAAGACCCCAAACTACCATCATCTTCCTTAATCAAAGAAGATCAATACTACCTCCGAAATTCAAGCAAAGATGAATCTCTATCTTTGTTCTCAATTCTATCTCTTTGATCCGGGAAAACCTAGGTTGTTTTTACTTATAAAAACTACCCAATTATTCCTTCTCAACACACACAACTTGACCAGAAAATATTATCCGAGTGAGATAGTTCGAGTGACTCAAAATTGGGCAATTGGAGTAGATAAGATAGCCATTGGAGGAGGGCTTAGTCTCGAGTCCGAGGTAGAACGAGAACGACGACAATTCGCGGGGTCGAATTCGGGTCTTGTACGATTGTTCTTGGGAGTATAGTTCATAAGTCTTCTTACTCAGTTGTTCCATTTACTGTTATTTTGGATTGTTTTTGCTAAGATTGACTAATTACTTTTATTGGATTATTGGTGTGATGATTTGATTATTGATTTTATAATCTATTTGCATGGTTTATTTCAATTTACGGCTATTTGAATTTGCTAGGTATTAATTATTAATTTTGCAGTTCAGTTATGATTGTTATCTTTCTATTGTTGGATTGTAAAGTATTGCTATCTATATGGTTTAGCTTAGTTTAAATTGTATAGAAGAGTAGTCCCTAATTTTAAATCGAGTCTGCGATTATGGTTTGGTTTAAGTTAGAGAGCAATTTCAATCTAAATAATCTGACATTTATGTGATCGGATTAGTTAGGACTAATGAGGTCTCCTAGATATTAATGCTGCCAAGACTAATTCATGCAAGTTGCGACCATATTTGTGTTAATTAGATTGGTTTAGAGTCAATTTCGGCTTAGTTCAAAATTGGTTTAAAATAAGGGAAGACAGGGAGTCTTTGTTACTAAAGTCTCTACGGTTAGTCTAGTAATTAAATTGATTAATTATGCGAGTCCGGTTTATTATAATCACCAATAGTTTAATTTGAGTAAATGTTATTAATGGAGTTGGTTAAGTATGTCGTCGATTGTATATAGTAGTTTAAATTCTATTTTTTCATTATAGTACTAGTTGATTATTATCATTTAAACCCCCCCCCCCATCACATGTAAATAGTGTAAATAGTTATTGTATTTTACGAGTTACTCGAGTATAGTAGATTAACAATCTCTCCGTGGGATCGACCCTTTCTTGTCCTTTTTACTACTTGTAAATATTTTTGAAGGTCTAGTTAGGTAAATAAATTATTAATTTAATACGGTAAACGACACGTATCAAATTTTGGCGCCGTTGCCGGGGAGATATGTTTAATTTTCTTAATACTTCTTGTCAACTCCGTTATTGTTGTTTAATTATTAATGCATGTAGTATTCTATTAGTTATTTCCTACTTAACTCTAGGAGTATGGAGTATATACACGTGGGCTTGCTTTTGTATGTGCCTAAATGTGGATAGTTAGTTTGCTTTACTGTAGTTGCTTGCAAACTATAGCTGTACAAATCGTTTAGACATATATTGCTTGACTAACTAGTATGGATATAAGTACCATTGTAAGCTTTTTGTTTTGATCTTAATATAAATATTATTTTGATCTAACAGTACTTATATATATAATCTTAGTCCATTGAATCAATAATAATGACTATATTAGTAATAGCATGAAACCAGATTTTTGAACTTTGAATATATAAATAAACTTAATTATATGATAGATTTGTTATAATGAGTCTTTTGCTTGTTTCTTGGTACCGTTTTTGCAAGCTTCATTCTTGTTTAACACAATCTGATTAGTGAGCTTAAACAATCTGGTATATGCTATGGATTTTTTTTATTGATGCATATGTGTTAAGTACTAATGAGTGAACATGGATGATGGAAATTGGGTAGCATGTTATCATGATTATATAGAATATGCTTGTTTTTAGACCCAAATTTTTGCAAGTTTTATTGATTAGCTTTTTCTAATTATGTTTGTTTGAGCCTAACTACAATAGGACTTGCTTAATCCTCTTTAATATAACTTGGTAAAGTCTGATTGACATATTGTAGCTGATCCTATTAATTTATTTATTTTCTTCACTGGAATAATTGCATGCTAGCAACTTATGTTCAGCTTTTGCTTTAATTACTCACATAACTTATTTTTGCAAGAATTAATCTTGTTTATGTAATCTGCTAGAACCATTAGAACTTAGTTATGAATGTTGAAACGTGTGTAATTGCTTCCTGGCAGAAACTGTATGAGGAGTTAGTTCCCTTTTATGTGTCATTATGTGAATTATTTTTGACATATGAAGTGCATTAAATAGCATAGATTAGAGCTTGATTGTTTTTAGTCTGAGTTATTGCAAATCTGGTCTAATAACTGATTTTCGAATAGAAATAAACTGAAACAAATATGCTAAAATCCCTGGCAGAATAAATTTAAATGAATATTGTCTGTCTAAATGTTGTTTTTAATGCTACTGTGTTAACAATAAGCTGAAAATCTGAAATGCATTATTTAGTTAACATTCTGGCAGCATAATATACTCATTATGTACTTGTTTTATGAAATATTTTTCAGGTGCATGTACGCATACGATAAAGAAGCAAGACTTCACCGCATAAGAGCGTACATAGACTTGTTAAACGAAGCAAAACCAGAGGAGTTTCTTCATATTTTAAGTGCTGAACCAGCACTTGAAATAGAAGATCTGTTGCCGATCGAATACAACAACATGGCAGAACAGACGTTGAAGGAGCTGGGAGCCCCTAAAACAGGGGAAGATCCTCTTTGCATTGTCTTTCCGGAATTAGAGAATCCCCTCAAACTGAACTCAGGTTTCCTTAATCTTCTCCCTAAATTCTATGGGAACGCAGGTGAGAATCCTTATAGACATTTAAAAGAGTTTAAAGTAGTATGTTCTTCCATGAATCCCAAAGGTATAGAACATGAACATATTAGATTGCATGTTTTTCCTTTTTCTTTGCAAGATCCTGCTAAAGAGTGGTTATATGAGCAACTTCCATCTAGTTCCATTAATTCTTGGGCAGAATTAGAAAAAGTTTTTCTTGAAAGATTCTTTCCTGCAAGTCGTATAGGTTCTATTAGGAAGGAAATTTGTGGAATTAGACAGAATAATAATGAGTCTTTATATGAGTACTGGCAACGTTTTAATAGGCTTTGTTCATCTTGTCCACAACACCAAATAAGTGATCAATTGTTAATTCAATACTTTTATGAGGGTTTGTTACCTAATGATAGAGGTATGATAGATGCATCTAGTGGGGGTGCATTAGTTGATAAAACCCCTACTGAAGCTAGAAAATTAATCTCTAATATGGCTCAGAATACACAGCAGTTTAGCACTAGAAATGATGTTAAAAGAGTAAATGAAATTGATATAAGTGGCATTCATAATCAATTGCAAGAAAATTCTCAACAAATTGCTACTTTGACTACTCTTGTTTCTAAAATTGCTAGTAATGAGTCTAAATCCAGAGTTTGTGGTGTTTGTTCTGATTTTTCTCATGCTACTGATGAATGTCCTACTTTACAGAGTGAAGATGTTAATGCCTTAGGAGGTTTTTCTAGTCAACAAAATAGAAAGTATGATCCTTTCTCACAAACTTATAATGAAGGTTGGAAAGACCACCCTAATCTAAGGTATGGAAATAGACCACAATTTCAACAGTTTAATCAATTTAAGCAACTTGGTCAACAAAACCCATCACATAAACCTGCTAGCCCTTCATTAGAAGACTTGGTGAAACAGTTAGCAAACCAAATAGGACAGGTTCATGATCAAGGTGTTGAATATCAAAAGAAAACTGACATTCACCTACATCACATAGACACTCAAATAGGTCAAATAAGCACTACTCTGAGTAATTTGGAATCTCAACTCTCGAATAGACTTCCTTCTCAAACACTTGCCAATCCAAATGAACATGCTAAAGCTGTAACACTTAGGAGTGGTAAAGAGTTAGCAGAACCTAAAATGAAGAATAGAGCTGTAGAGAAAGAAGTAGAAGTCAGATCTAAAGATGTAGTTAGTGAGAGTAAGGAAAAACATGATAAAGAGAGCGAGAAAGAACCTGTAGGGAAGAGTAATTCTGATGTGAATTTTGATGTTTCTCGTTTTAAAGATGTTCCCCCTTTCCCCTCTCGTTTTGCTAAGTCTAGGAAAGAAGCTATGGATAATGAAATTCTAGAGACTTTTAGGAAAGTTGAAGTTAATATTCCTCTTCTTGATGCTATTAAGCAGGTACCACGCTATGCAAAGTTTCTTAAGGAACTTTGTACTAATAAGAGACAATTTCTCCCTTTTGAAAAGGTAAATATGGGGGAAAAATATTTCAGTTGTAATTCAAAAGAAACTTCCCCCTAAATGTAAGGATCCTGGCATGTTTTCTATTCCATGTAAGATTGGAAATTCTATTTTTGAAAGATGCATGTTAGACTTAGGTGCTTCAATCAATGTCATGCCTAAATCTGTATATGATACCTGAAGGTCCTTTATCTAAGACTAATGTTGTTATCCAATTAGCTGATAGATCTAATGCATTTGCCATGGGAGTTTTAGAAGATGTGCTTGTTCAAGTGAATGAATTAGTTTTTCCTGCTGATTTTTATGTGCTTGATATGGGTGATAGATCTGATAGTGTTCCTTTGTTGTTGGGACGACCTTTTTTAAAGACTTCCAAGACTAAAATTGATGTTCATGAAGGTAATTTGAAAATGGAATTTGATGGAGAACTGATAAATTCAACATATTTGATGCTATGAAATACCCTAATGATGTCAATAATGTTAGTTCTATAGATTCTTTTGATGCATGTGATTGGATGGCTCAGGATGTCTTTGATGAGTGGTGTGAAAATTTGTTTGAAAATGGTGTTTTTGGTGATATTGAAAAAACAGAATTGGTTGATTCTTTTGTAGCATCGTCTGATGTGATTGAGTCTGATGTTTCTAATGGATGCGAAAAATCTTTACCCTCTGTTGTGCCTAAATTGGTTCCTCCTATTGTTAAGCCACCTGAATTAGAATTGAAGCCCCTTCCCTCTAATCTGAAGTATGCTTATTTGGGTGATAATGAGACTCTACCTGTGATTATTTCAAGCTCTTTAAATGAATCTCAAGAGACTAGGTTATTGAATTTGCTTAAAAATCATAAGGAAGCCTTAGGATGGACTTTAGCCGACATAAAAGGCATTAGCCCCGCTATGTGCATGCATAAAATTTTTCTTAAAAAAGATGCTAAACCAACTAGAGAGGCTCAACGTAGGTTAAATCCTCCAATGATGGAAGTAGTTAAAAAGGAAATTCTTAAGTGGTTAGATGCAGGAGTGATTTACCCTATTTCTGATTCCCAATGGGTAAGTCCAATTCATGTGGTACCTAAAAAGAGTGGAATAACTGTTGTAGAAAATAATGAAGGAGAACTTGTTCCTTCTAGAGTTTCTAATGGATGGAGAGTTTGTATTGACTATAGAAAGCTTAATCAAGCTACTAGAAAAGATCATTTTCCCCTTTCATTTATTGATCAGATGTTAGAAAAACTTGCTGGACAATCTTTTTTCTGTTTTCTTGATGGTTATTCTGGTTACACACAAGTACCCATTGCTCCTGAAGATCAAGATAAAACCACTTTTACTTGTCCTTTTGGTACATTTGCTTTTAGAAGAATGCCTTTTGGTTTATGTAATGCTCCTAGAACATTTCAAAGATGCATGATGAGTATATTTTCTGATTTGATTCAACAAGATATGGAAGTGTTTATGGATGATTTTACTGTGTTTGGTGATTCATTTGATAGATGTCTTCATGCTTTATCTCAAGTTTTGAAAAGATGTGTTGAGACTAACCTTGTTTTGAATCTTGAAAAATGTCATTTTATGGTTGAACAAGGAGTAGTTCTTGGTCATATTGTTAGTGCAAAAGGTTTAGAGGTTGATAAAGCGAAAATTGATGTCATTAGTTCTTTGCCATATCCTACATGTGTTCGTGAAGTTAGATCATTTTTAGGACATGCTGGCTTTTATAGACGCTTTATTAAGAATTTCTCCAAGATTGCTTCACCTTTATGTGCTTTGCTTGCTAAAGATGTTGTCTTTAACTTTAATGATGAATGCAAAAAGGCTTTTGATGATTTAAAAGACAAATTGACAAGTGCTCTTGTGATTATACCCCCGGATTGGTCTTTGCCTTTTGAAATTATGTGTGATGCTAGTAATAAGGCAGTAGGAGCAGTTTTAGGTCAAAAGAAAGATAAAGAGTCTTATGTGATCCATTATGCTTCTAAATCACTTGATTATGCCCAATGCAATTACACTGTAACTGAAAAAGAGATGTATGCTGTTGTTTTTGCTTTAGAGAAGTTTAGGCCCTACTTACTTGGCACTCGTGTGATTGTTTATTCTGATCATGCAGCCCTTAAGTATTTGTTAAAGAAGAGTCACTCAACGCCTAAGTTGCTTAGGTGGATGCTTCTATTACAGGAATTTAATGTGGAAATTAGAGATAGGAAAGGTGTTGAAAATCCAGTTGCTGACCATCTAAGTAGAATTGTACCCAGAGAGGATTGGCCTTTAATAACTGAGTTTTTTCCTGATGAGCAGCTTGCATCTTTATATAGTGTTGACACTCCTTGGTATGCTGATATTGTTAACTATCTAGTGACTGGAACATTTCCCCCTGCACTCACTAAAGCTCAAAAGAATAAGATTATATCTGATTCTAAATATTATATGTGGGATGATCCATATTTATGGAAATCATGTTCTGACCAAATGATTAGGAGATGTGTAGACAAACCTGAATACGCCTCTATTCTTACTTTTTGTCATAATTTTTAAAGTGGAGGACATTTTGGTCCTCAGAGGACTGCTCATAAGGTACTTGAATGTGGTTTATATTGGCCTACTATTTACAAAGATGCATATTTGTTTTGTAAATCTTGTGAACGTTGCCAAAAGACTGGAAGTCTGTCTAAAAGAAATGAAATGCCTCAATCTGGTATCCTTATTTGTGAAATATTTGATGTGTGGGGTATAGATTTTATGGGCCCCTTTCCTTCTTCTTTTGGTAAAGTTTATATCATTCTTGCTGTCGATTATGTATCTAAATGGGTAGAGGCAAAGGCTGTGATAACTGATGATGCTAAAACTGTTGTTAAGTTTGTTAAGAGTCATATTTTTAATAGATTTGGCATGCCTAAGGCCATCATAAGTGATAGAGGGACTCATTTTTGCAACAAAACCTTTGGTGCTCTTTTGGAGAAATATCATGTAACCCATAGACTTGCTACTGCATACCATCCTCAAACCAATGGGCAGGCTGAGGTTTCTAACAGGGAAATAAAATCAATTCTTGAGAAAATGGTTAATCCTAATAGGAAAGATTGGAGTCTTCGATTAGGTGATGCATTGTGGGCATACAGAACTGCATATAAAATCCCTTTAGATATGTCTCCATTTAGACTTGTTTTTGGTAAAGCATGCCACTTGCCTGTGGAAATTGAGCATAAGTCCTTTTGGGCAGTAAAGCAATGTAATTTAGACTATGACCTTGCTGGAAAAGAGAGGAAATTACAGTTGCTTGAACTGGAAGAATTGAGGTTGGAGGCATATGAAAATGCCAAAATCTATAAAGACAAAACCAAAGCCTTCCATGATAAGAACATAGCTAGGAAATCATTTCAGGTTGGGCAAAAAGTTCTTCTTTTTAATGCTCGGTTGAAATTATTTCCAGGAAAATTGCAAACTAGATGGCTTGGCCCCTTTACTGTTACTAATATTTTTTCCTCATGGTGCAGTAGAAATCAAGGATTCTAATACTAACAAAGTTTTCAAGGTTAATGGTCACAGGTTAAAACCATTCTATGACCAAGCTTATGTGACCTTGATTGAAGACTTATTCTTCGAACAAGCATGAAGGGAAGAATGTCGAGCCAACGACATAAACTAAAGGCGCTACTTGGGAGGCAACCCATGAATTATTCTAATTTTATTTATTTAGTTGCCTTTATTATTTTCTTTTGCTTTTCTTATAAGTCAGTTTTTTTTTTTTTTTATTCTTCTATTATTTCCAAAAAAAAAAAAAAAAAAAAAAAAAAAAAAAATTCACACCTGGAGAAACTTACTGGATGTTTTCATATTCATGCAGATCCTATGTGACACATTTAAACTCACACAAAAACTGCCCCAGCAAGCAAGATGCTTAAATGAGTTTTGATTACAAGAATTGAAGCTGACAAAAGTAGTCACCAGTTAGACGTGATTCTTGTGCACAGTACAACATCACATAAGCATTCAAAATTCAGAATGTGCATAACCAGCTAAGTGTTCTGTCCCTTGTTCCTTATTTTATGTTTCATTGAGGACAATGAAAGGATTAAGTGTGGGGGAGGGGCTGTGAAAAATCCTTGCTGCAGTATTCACATTTAGTGACGTTGTTTTGTGTTGATTGGTGTTTTTCTCTTGGAATATTTGCTGTTTACAGGTTAATAAAAATTTTGGTTGTGTCATATTTTAGGGGAAATGCTGCTGAAATTTTCACCCACGCTATTTAATCTAAGTTGAAAACATGTCCTATTTGCATAATAATTAAAAAAAAAAAAAATCAGCTTGTACAGTAGAAAATCCAAACTGAAAAGCAAAATAAATTAGTGTAAACTGCTTAAAATAATTGATTTCCTTTTTGTCATTAATTGACTTGCTTTGGATCGCTTAAATGATATGTAAAGATGGCATAAATCCTTCATTAATATTGTTTGTGGTATGATGGATTGCTTTCCCTTTGTGCGATGAAACCCGAAAGGAGGGCCACGAACCTCGTAAGACTCAAATTTCATCATATTTACCCTCCTTCTTGATTGCTTAAGTTGGGACTTGCATATTAGCTTCCCGAGATCGATGACCAAAGTGTGAGAAAAATGATAAAAGGCATATTTTTCTTGATTAGAACTTTCAGAGTTGTAGGCTTTATTTATGTATTTTACTTCACAAATAATTCCCTTTGCTTGGCCCTTTTGTGCCTAAATTTCCTATTTTTGGCTAAACTACATTACAAACTTTTGGCCTATACCAATGTCATGCTAAATGGAGTAATATTATTAGTTGGATATGAATTATAAGTATTGTAATGTCTACAAAAGTGGAAGGGATTGTGTATAGGAAAATGATGACTTCCTAATTATTAAAAAAAAAAAAAAAAAAAAAAAAAGGGTCATCATTTGAAATAAAGTTTTGGTATTTAGGGGTTTGTGAACTTATATCATAAAGGTTGTGCAAATTTTTATTGTTTTAATTACTCTTTTAGCATGACACTTTTATTTTACCACCACATTCCTAAAAGTTTTCTTACCCTTAACCTTAGCCCCATTACAAGCATATAAAAGTCCTTTTTGATATCCCATTGCACTATTGATCTCTTAACGGTGGAGGGTTAGATTTTGTGCAAGTCTTGACGAGGGTCATCAAATTGAAGTGAGGCTAGAGCTAAAATGGTTGAGCATCCTTAGGGTGAATTCAAACTTAGGGGAAAGAAGCGGTAAGATTGAATGGTTAATGAAGGTGCTAAAGTCTTGTTTTGTATCATGATCCATTCTTGTTAATTGTGACATCAAAATATTTTGCAAAAGAAAATTGAACTTATATTTGAGATATGGTTTATTTTGTTAACCGGTTTGGATTAATCTTATTGTACATCTTGATTTTGATCGAGGACGACCAAAAGCTTAGTGTGGGGGAATTTGATAAGTGCATAATATATCGTATTTTTAGTCCATAATATTAGTCTCATAGCCTCGTTATTTTAGTTAATTTATGAAATTATCGATTTTAATTATTTTAGATTCTATTTTATTTAGTATTTTATTTTATAGTTATTTTTATGAATAATTGGCACTTAAAATTATGTTGTGTGTATTTGGTAGGAAAACAAGAGGGAAATAAGTGGGCCAAGATTATACAAGTAAAGATATTAAAGCCCACTTGTATCAAAAGCCACTTGCAACCACAACATCAAGAAGGAAATAAGTGGATTTGTAAACATAAGCCACTTATTGAAGCCCACAAGCAAATGGTTTCCTGAACAAGCACGTGATTAAGAGCCAAAGCAAAAGAAAAGAAAAAAAAAAAGATAAGAAGAAGAGGAAAAGGGGCGTGAATATTAACCAGAACAAGACCCCAAACTACCATCATCTTCCTTAATCAAAGAAGATCAATACTACCTCCGAAATTCAAGCAAAGATGAATCTCTATCTTTGTTCTCAATTCTATCTCTTTGATCCGGGAAAACCTAGGTTGTTTTTACTTATAAAAACTACCCAATTATTCCTTCACAACACACACAACTTGACCAGAAAATATTATCCGAGTGAGATAGTTCGAGTGACTCAAAATTAGGCAATTGGAGTAGATAAGATAGCCATTGGAGGAGGGCTTAGTCTCGAGTCCGAGGTAGAACGAGAACGACGACAATTCGCGGGGTCGAATTCGGGTCTTGTACGATTGTTCTTGGGAGTATAGTTCATAAGTCTTCTTACTCAGTTGTTCCATTTACTGTTATTTTGGATTGTTTTTGCTAAGATTGACTAATTACTTTTATTGGATTATTGGTGTGATGATTTGATTATTGATTTTATAATCTATTTGCATGGTTTATTTCAATTTACGGCTATTTGAATTTGCTAGGTATTAATTATTAATTTTGCAGTTCAGTTATGATTGTTATCTTTCTATTGTTGGATTGTAAAGTATTGCTATCTATATGGTTTAGCTTAGTTTAAATTGTATAGAAGAGTAGTCCCTAATTTTAAATCGAGTCTGCGATTATGGTTTGGTTTAAGTTAGAGAGCAATTTCAATCTAAATAATCTGACATTTATGTGATCGGATTAGTTAGGACTAATGAGGTCTCCTAGATATTAATGCTGCCAAGACTAATTCATGCAAGTTGCGACCATATTTGTGTTAATTAGATTGGTTTAGAGTCAATTTCGGCTTAGTTCAAAATTGGTTTAAAATAAGGGAAGACAGGGAGTCTTTGTTACTAAAGTCTCTACGGTTAGTCTAGTAATTAAATTGATTAATTATGCGAGTCCGGTTTATTATAATCACCAATAGTTTAATTTGAGTAAATGTTATTAATGGAGTTGGTTAAGTATGTCGTCGATTGTATATAGTAGTTTAAATTCTATTTTTTCATTATAGTACTAGTTGATTATTATCATTTAAACCCCCCCCCCATCACATGTAAATAGTGTAAATAGTTATTGTATTTTACGAGTTACTCGAGTATAGTAGATTAACAATCTCTCCGTGGGATCGACCCTTTCTTGTCCTTTTTACTACTTGTAAATATTTTTGAAGGTCTAGTTAGGTAAATAAATTATTAATTTAATACGGTAAACGACAGGTATCAGTGTCAAAGGAGAAGACCCTGTCAAATCAACACAGACATTGCGACCACGATCCCATGAATAAAGTAACACATCCGCAGGTCTGAGGGCCTCGTCGTTCCCTCCAGCCAACCCAATGTCAACCTCCTTTCTCGCTGAAATCCCAGAACGATAGCAAACATCAACAAGGGTATCCCGAACAACATTATGTCGATGTTTAATACCCACAATGCCAGCACAAGACACCGCGTGATCACCGAAAATATCTCCAGCAAAAACCCTCGAACAAGCAGAGCACGACGTCGAGATAGAGAACAATGGAACACCCAACCGATAGGACAACACACAGCGATAAGTCTTGGCGTTCATCATCTGACCCAACCCCGAAATAGGAACCGCCCGAAGCCAAGCAGAGTTGTGATCACCCTGCTGTGATTTCCATAATGCTGATTGTCGAGGAGTTAAAGAATAAGCAGATTCTGCAGAAGCGGTAATCTTTGTGAAATACATATCTGCCAATTTCTTCATGAGTTTAGGGGCAGTGACCTCACTAGGATTACCCAAAATGTCAGACTCCACTGTTCCATTAAACAGACACAACGCATCCTCAAAGGCTCGTCCAAGACCAACAATGCCAGCATGCCGAAGAAGTTGTGTCTGCAACCCAGCAGACTGCAACCGAGAAGCAAGAAAAGCATAGTGACGAACATCACCTGCAGAATAAACACCAAGCCCTCCAAACGCAAATGGTAAGGTGGCAAGCCGCCACTGCCAATCACCAAACTCAGGCCCCGAAGCGGTAACAATACGCTCCAAGGAAGATCGAAGAGCTCCATCAAAAGTGCGCTGAGCTACCTCAAAAGTACTAGGAGGACAAGTACATAATGCAAAGTAGAGTTTTGAAACTCCAGTACATGCCCTAAGTAACAACAGTTCACACTGAGGATCATCGAGCATAGCGACCTTATCCATAAGGGCAATGGTCTTGGTCACCCTCTGCATCACAAGCTCACCACTGAAACCAGAATCGGAACTAGCGGGACCTCCAAGCAACCTAACACCACGCAAAGGTCGAGCAATATTAGGCGGAAAGACACCCACCAGCCTGCTTCGAGGGTCTTCCGTAGGCCAGAAAACTTCAGTTTTTTCCACGTTAAGACATAACCCAAAACGAGGTCCTTCCTCCATAATCAACTGCAGAACTTGCCCCACCACCAAAGTGTCACCAATAATCGTGCCGTCATCTAAATACCAAGCCTGAAGACATACATCAAAAGTCTCTCTAATTTTACACACCAGGGGTTGTAAAACCAAAGAAAAAAGCAAAGGACCAAGGGGATCACCCTGCTGCACCCCTTGAGATGACCATAAGGTTTGGTCCCCATAGTACAACCTGGCTGGATTAGAATAGCAGAATTCAACCCATCGCGAAATGCCCGGACAACGGCGACGTACCTCACTTATTATTATTATTATTATTATTATTATTATTATTATTATTATTATTATTATTATTATTATTATTATTATTATTATTATTATTATTATTAATTTGGGTGTAATTATAAAAAAATATGACTAGGCTGTGTCAGTTGGTACGATAAATATTGTGGACACATGGGCATGCAGAGTGAAGGGACCAGTTTTTGTAGCAATGTTTAAACCATTTCGAATGATTATCGCAGTTATCATGGGAGCTCTTTTCCTTGGAGATGTGCTACATCTTGGAAGGTACGTAGTTACGTACCCTTCGTATTTCAACTTTGTCATATTCTTATGACCAGCTTTTGTCAAATTCATTTAATTTGTATCGCGATAGTGTAATGTTTAAGGCTAGATAATTTAATTAATCGACTGATGTTTACTTGAATTTTTTGATATAATTGTTTGATAAATATAAATTAAATACATTATTCTTTTTGTGCAGTGTAATTGGAGGATTAATTTATCGCAATTGGGTTCTATACGGTGATTAAAGGAAAAGCCGAAGAAGATAATATGCTTGAAAAAGTTGTTGAAAATAAGTTGACGTATAGCATACAAGAAGAAGAGTCGCATACTCTAAAAATCCCTATGTTGCTTGACAAAAGCATGGATGCATAAAAGTTTTGCTACAAGTTTTAATAACATTTGATTCAATTTACTGATTATATATCATACAGATTGTATGTAGAGTCTAATTGTATAGTAATAAGGGCTTAAGATGGCGGGCTTGATTGGTTGGTCTAATGGTTAAGGCTAGCCAGGCAAGGGTTATTAACTTAATTATTACTCCGTAATTTTAGTTTATGTTGACATATAAAAGAGAAGTGATCGATTGTTTGATCTATAGAGTTTCTAAATTTTCAATTTTATCAGCAAAGTTGTTGCATATCGAAATTTATTAAATCTAACCCGTACGCAATAATTGAATCAAATAAAAGTTTTTGTTAGATATTGTGAAACTCCTCAGTTGGAGTGATTTCCATTGATCCATATATATAGGGTTACAATATGAGTCCTTATCGGGTTAGGATCCTCATAAGATAATTATACAAAATATATTACATATATCCTATAATAACAGAATATCTTATCATATATTCTATCACACTCCCGCATTCGTAGCGTGAGGAGGGCGAACGCTAAGACTGGATCTGAACTCCAGAAAAAGTTGTCGAGGCAGCCTTTTGTGAATTTGTCTGCAAATTGATACCGTGAAGGGACATGGAGGACCCGTACCTGACCCAACGCCACCTTCTCTCGAACAAAAAGGATGTCCATCTCAACATGCTTGGTGCGTTGGTGTTGTACGGGATTATGAGAAAGATAAATGGCACTGACATTATCACAATAAACAACTGTAGCCTGTCGAAGAGGGCAATGTAACTCAAGTAAAAGATTACGAAGCCAACATGCCTCGGCAACAACATTTGCGACGCCTCGATATTCCGCCTCTGCACTTGATTTAGAAAGAGTAGCCTGACGTTTAGAAGACCAAGAAATAAGATTGTCACCTAAGAAGCAACAATACCCCGAAGTGGAGCGACGAGTGTCAGCCTATTGATCTCCTCTTCCCAAAAATCACAAATAAGCCCTTTCTGACCCTAATTGGAATGCGGTCATGCTTGACGAATATAGTGCTTTAATTGAAACGGGGACATGGGAATTGGTGCCTAGGCCTACGGGGGTGAATATTGTCAATTGTATGTGGTTATATCGTCATAAATTAAATGCTAATGGTGATCTTGAAAGACACAAAGCTCGTTTAGTTTGTGATGGCAGGTCCAGGTTGAAGGTATTGATTGCGGAAGCTAGATCGTAACCTAAGGCTGTGATACCATGTTAGATATTGTGAAACTCCTCAGCTGGAGTGATTTCCATTGATCCATATATATAGGGTTACAATATGAGTCCTTATCGGGTTAGGATCCTCATAAGATAATTATACAAAATATATTACATATATCCTATAATAACAGAATATCTTATCATATATTCTATCAGTAATTAGTCGCATACTTGAATATCGATCATATTTCATACACTCTTCTTTATATTGTTGTGTTTTGTATATATTTGGGCAGTGTGTTTACATTGCATACACTCTTGCTATCTCAATCTCTACTCATTCTTAATCTCGCTCCACCTCTTTTTTTAGCAACAGATAGTATTTATGTTTGTAAGGTCGTGAATGATCGAAATAATGGACTTAAGAGATCGATCTTTCACCAACGATCATTCTTGCTATATAATTCTTCTTGTACTTCCTACAAATTCGAATTATATTATCACAAAATACAACAATATAATATCATGTAATAGAACAAGGTCTTTTATTGAAATAAATTCAAATTAAATGAAACTAATCAAAAACAAATAACATACCAATTAGATCAAAAACTTAAAAAAGAATTTCAATTAACCTAGTCATTTGTTATTATTTTTTTTTTTGGCGGGACATATAACCTAATCTTGGATTCTATAATAATTAAGTGTCTTACAAAATTAACTTTAAAAATATCTTTTTTTTTTTTTTTGGTTGAGAAACTTTAAAATATCCCATACACCTATTATTCATGATATGCAGTCGGGCCTGTTCACATTTACTGAATTGAACTGATTGGAACTGAACTGAATTGAGCTGAAATGAATATTTTATAAGAGAAGGAAATTAAGAGTTGAACTGAACTAAACTGAAATGAACTGATTGGAGCTAAACTGAACTAAAATAAACTGAACTGAACTAATTGGAGCTGAATTGAACTGAAATTAAGTAAACGTAAATAGGCAGTAGTTTCGCGAATATGAAAAACAAAAAAACATTTCTGTCACGGAGTGACGGAGGCATGGAATACTTTAATTCCATTAGTGGAATCTTTTAGTGGGACCCTCATAAAAAATATCATATATTATTGACAAATTAATCTATGAATTATTCAATGATCTAATTATTAAATTGGTTAAAGGGGGCTGTTAATGTTCCTTACGAGTGGTTGTTAAAAGACTTGTGTAATTTTAAATTTTTCATTGCATTTCTTTCAAATGTTTTAATTTACTCATATAGATAGATTAGAAGTAAAATAGGAGAAAAAGAGTAAAAGATAGAGGAGAAGATCAAGAAAAGGAAAAAAAATGTGGGAATTAAAGTTATCGGGAATAATATTGGCAATGGAAGTGATGGTCGTGGGTAGCAATACGCTCACCAAAGTAGCCACGGCCAAGGGAATGAGCAACTACATTTATATCACTTACACTCGTGCCATTGCTCTACTCATTCTTTTTCCGGCCGCTTTCCTTTACCATAGGTATGTATGTTATCGACATGTTTTAAAATTATATGGCGAATGATCAAATTAGACTCAGAGTGACCTCTTATGCTCTCACAAAAGATCATTTTTGCTCCATTATATTTTTTGATTAATCTTTGTCTTAATCTATCTCATCATCAATCGTGTAAATTACACAATAAATGATTTTGATTTGATCAATTACAATTAATTTTAGATGAAGTGAGATTGAAGTACAAAAACTTCATTCACTTTAAAGTTTGAAGATAATGCTTGTTTTGGTTGTTAAATAAATTTGAACAGAAAAAAACGGCCTCCACCCATTGGATGCTCTACGATTTTGCGGATATTCCTGCTTGCCATCCTCAAGTATGATTATTTTATGAATTTTTCCTTGCATTTTTTTTTTGGAAAAATTGCTTCCATTAATCTGAACTTTGCCTCGTCCGCCGAAAATAATCCCAACTTTCGCTTATTATCTATTGCACCGAACTTTGGGAGGTATTAATTTTCGTTGCACCCAATTTACCTGCAACCGGTTAATCCGATCAACATTTGTGTGTTACATTTTTTTTTGGACACGTGTCACTACATGAATGGTCAAATAAAAAAATTTAAAAAAAAAACAAAATTTTAAAAAAATAAAACAAAATTAAAAAAAAAATTAAAAAAAAAAAACCCAAGCCACCCTTAACGGCAGCCACCGTTAATGGCAGTGGGGGAGGATATAGGAAGGGAGGCCGGATTTGGGTCATAAACGAAGGGGAAGGGGGCGGAAACGGCAGGGAGAAGGAAACGGCGAAAACGAAGGGGAAGGGGAAGGGGGTTCGGGTCGGAAAACGGCGGGGAGAGGGGAGTGACGGAGGAAATAGGGGTGGGGGAGGGGTTTTCGGGGGTGGGGAAAGGGAAAGGGGGAGTTTTGAGGGAAGGGGGAGGGTTGTGCGGCGGTTTCCGGGAGTGAGGGAGGGGTTTTCGGGGGTGGGGGAATGGTTTTCGGGGGTGGGGGAAGGGAAAGGGTGGGTTTCGAGGTAGGGGGAAGGCTGGGCGGCGGTTTCCGGCAGCAGGGGAGGGGTTTTTCGAGAGTGGGGGTGATTTTCCGGCGTGGTGGGGGTGGGGGTGTGGTGGCAGCTGCTGGGCTTGGGTGGTTTGTGGTTTTTTTTTTTTTGTTTTTTTTTTTGTTTTTTGTTTTTTTTTAATTAAAAAAATTAAGCCAATCATACGCTGACACGTGTCTAGGTAACTTGCTACATCAGGTTAGATGACCTGTTGGGTGCAACGAAAATTAATACCCTCCAAAGTTCAGTGCAATAGATAATAAACGAAAGTTGGGATTATTTTCGGCGGACGAGGCAAAGTTCAGATTGATGGGAGCAATTTTTTTTTTTTTTTGGAAAAGTTCCTTACATCTTGTTTCATGTTGAAGTTAACTATGATCGATTATTTATTACATTATTATAAAATTTAATTATTACTTTAATAATTATTCTTAATTGGCCTTTTTTGGTTAATGAGGTAACCATTCAATTAGTTTTGCTTTTATTATGAAGCAATGACGCACTATTTATTTAATTTAGGGGAGGGATCGTTGTTGGAAGTAAACTTTTTTTTCTTTCCTTTTTTGGACTACATGTTGTTGGAAGTAAACTAAGTTATTACTACTTTACTAGTGTACTTCGTATTTAGTAAACTACTCCATGTTACGTAAATTATCATGATAACGGGAGTAAACTTAATTACACAAAACTTTTTAAAAAATCGGGTGTACAATAATTATTGTACATCCATTATAAAGATAACCTAAAGTGATTAAAAGTTACCCCTGAAATGAATAAAAGTTACCCCAATATGTATTTAAGTAACCCAATTCAAATAAAAATTATCTACGCTTTATTAGTAAAGAATCACATTTTAAATGACTAAAAATCAATTATTAGTGATTGAATGTAATTAAATTACCTTTATAAAACTTTTCTTGTTGTTGATTTATATAAAAAATTGTATTATGTTTAAAGTCACACAAAAAAAGACAAAAAGTTACCCTAAAATTAGCTAAAAGCTACCCTTATACTGCTCGATGTACACTAATATTAGTGTAAACCGGATGTATACAAAAGTTTTTGACTTAATTATTACTTGTATGTAGTGTACTTTGTATTTAGTAAACTACTCAATGTAACGTAAATTACTATGATAAATGGGCTTAGGTCACAACTATAATGAGTTTTCATTTTATAAGACCAAGGAGGTGCCACCTTTCTAAGGAATTGAAACTACCTAAACTATAAAAGTAGTATGTTAAGCCCATGATTAGGAAACCCACATGTCAGTGAAAGTTTTTTTTTATCCCACATTAAAAGAGGAGCTTGCCCTGCTCAGTGATAAACAATTTTAGTTTACAACATGACATTTTCGTAAATAAATCAACAAAATTTATCCAATCATCATTAACTATGGAGCCCAAATTCATGGAAAAGTTATTGAATTATTTTCGAAAATCATGTGATAAACAATCACAGAGAGAAGCTTATATTTTCTCTTAAAATAAAGAGTGTAAAAGTGTTAAAAAGTGTATCCCACATTGAAGTAATAAGAAAGTTGTGCCCACTTTATAAGGCTAAGGGGCTACCTCCTTGATATAAAAACTGAATTAAACTAAACGACAGTAAGGGCCTATTCTCATACGTTTATTTCAGTTTAGTTTAGTTCAGTTCAGTTCAGTTGATTTCAGTCTATTAGAACAGGCCCTAACTTCACATATACTCTAATTATACTACTACGTATTAACTTTTGTCATTGAGAAAATACAAGTTAATCTTTGTGATTGAAATCTGCAATAAATATGCTTTATTTGTTGCAAATTAATATTTATTGCATATTAATTTTTACAAAAAAATTTTGTTAGTGCTTCCTTTTAATTAAAAAAATAATAATAACTTGTGGTAGATATAACCATAAATTATGTGATTTTTTTAAATCATAAATGTCCATCCATTAGTCACCTGATCCATCCGTTTCATCCGTGGATGATGGATGAACGGATATGGATGATGAGTGAATCAGGTGATGGATGGGATGTAGATGTAGCGATTTGAATGATGGATGGATGCGGGTGAAGCTCCACCCGATCCGAATACGATCCATTGTCATCTCTAATGCAAAACGTGGAATAATAATAGAAGAATCGCGAGTCGGAATCTCTGACTTTTTTGGACAAGTTGGTGTCAATTTAACAAGTGACAGGTCGTGTCAATATTTGCAACATACTCTTAAGTTGGTGTCAATGAGTGTAATTTTGCCAAATGAAAAACTGTATAACTAAACATTATTAACTAAACTAATTACACGTGCAATAAGTCTTGTATAATGCAAACTTACGCTAATTTTATTATAAGAAGGTCAATTTAATTTGAAGGTAACTTTAACAATTTTTATGATAATTTTAATTCCTTAAAAGCTAACTTTTCATTTGTAAGGAGCTTGATTTTAATGTGTAGTATTATATGCTATGAAGGCTAAGACTAATCTAATATATACATTTTTAAAGATAAAATATTTATGTTAGTAAAAAGACAACTTTTGTAGTGTATAAAAGTAATAACTTTAAATATTTGTAGGGTAACTTTAACTCTTCTTACAATAAGTTAAATAAAGTTGCCCACTTAATCAAGAATTTGATTTCGTTATATTGATCTCATTTGCAATACTACATTCATGAGGAGAAGGAAGGTCTAATCATATATGATTATTCATCAATATATAAGTAAAACATATTTATATGAGATTTTATTATAATTTTTTATCTTTATTTGTAGTTTCAAAAACTATAATTTGTAATAATTTTCATAACTTTTGAAAATACATAATTGAAGATACGAGTAATTTTTTAAAACATATACTGAAAAATGTGATGACATCAAGGGACACTCTAAATTTATTAAGTAAATATATTAAAAGATTTATTTGTATATAAATGCAGTTGTAGTTGTTCTATCTTCTTTTATGCTGGATTACGTTATAGCTCACCAACACTTGCATCAGCAATAAGTAATCTTTCCCTTGCCTTCACCTTTATTGTAGCCATCATTTTCAGGTAACTAAATATTTTATAACATTATATATTGTTATTTAATTTACTATGATATAATATTATTATACTAGTATTCATCTTTAGTCATTACTAAAAATGAAATAAATTGTGGAATAATGTAGGATGGAGATATTGAACCTACGTTCACAAAGTAGCATACTAAAATTGATAGGAACCATAGTATCAATTAGTGGAGCATTCATATTGATATTCTACCAAGGATTACCAATTAGTAATATGTTTCCTTCACCAACCAAGCCATCTCTCTACTCTATTGTGGAACTTGATCAAACTCAACCAAATTGGGTCCTTGGAGGGACCTTTCTCTCAATGAGCTGCGTAGTCCTCTCACTCGCGTATATTACAAAGGTAATGAATTTTCCGAAACCTTATATATATATACTACTACGTAGTATAATAATTATTTTTTTTTTGGAAATTTATAACAAAATAATGTATTATTCAGTATTTTAACGCCTTTTTTCTTCTCTTGCTTTATGTTTTTTTCTCCATAGACAAGAGTCTAATTAAGGACTACATTTATATCCTTGTTTGACTGATGATTGCTTTTTTCTTTTCTTCAGACTTGGATTGCAAGGGACTACCCTTCTACGGTGCTAATAATACTTATTACATTTTTCTTTGAAACAATAATGGTATTGTTTGTTACTTTTATTGCAGAAAATGATGCTAGTGTTTGGAAACCAACCTTTGGTATCGAATTAATTTCTATTCTTTTTGGGGTAATTCTTAATATAATATACTTTTATGGTTTTTTTACTAAAATGTATGTTTATTGTACTAATTAATTCACAAAATTGATATTCATCAATTTGGTTTTGGTGTATTATCTAAAATTTGACCAGGCTATATCAGTTGGTACGTTAAATATTATCGACACATGGATTTGCAAAATGAAGGGACCAGTATTTATAGCAATGTTTAAGCCACTTCAAATGATTATCGCGGTAATTATGGGAGCATTTTTTCTTGGGGATGTGCTACATCTTGGGAGGTACCATTTATATTTTTATAACTTAGTTATTACCTGGTAATATTAGATCTTAGGGCATATTCTGATTTAATGAACTGAAATGAAATGAACTGAACTGAACTGTTGGAGTCGAACTGAATTGAACTGAACTGAATATTTTATAAGAGAAGGAAATTAAGAGCTGCACTGAAGTGAACTGATTGGAGCTGAAGAGAACGTACCCTTAGATCTTACTCCATACTAATTTAAATATCTACCTGGCCAACAAATTGTTGATTCAATTTGAAACCCGAAATCTATCCTATGATGACCAGTTATGAAGAATGGGGTTTTTAATAGTATTGGACACGCGGTACACACCCGTATTAGTAAAGTAACATTTGTCAAATAATATTGAAAATTTTGTCACATAGTTTTTTTAAGAAAGTATAATTTTTATATGCTGTTTAGAAAAAAGAAAATATTATGGCCCTGTTTGGGAGAAAGCTGAAAGCTGAAACTGATTGAGTTAGCTGATTTTGACTAGCTGATTTTATTAACTGATTTGACTAACTTATTGTATTAACTGATTATATAAAAGTGTTTGGTAAATAGCTGATAGCTTAAAGGTGATTGAGTATGTGAAATGACCAATAAGCTAATTGTAGGGTAGGTAGTTTAGATAGGATTTTAAATTAAATGAGGTTATAAGTGTCATTTCACAATAATTAATGAATAAGCTAATTGAAAAAGCTCCTAAAATGAGCTTTTTCAAAAAGAGCTTATTTAGTGGAATAAGCCCTTTCAATAAGCTTACTACCAAACACTCGTATTAGCTTGTTCGACTAGTCAATCAGCTAAAGTTAGTCAAATAAGCTAATATACCCCCAATAAGCTTACTACCAAACAGGGCCTATATAATACTCTTATTTACTTAGCAGTATCCGCATCCTCTATTATTAAAACTAGCGTATTACTCCCTCTATTTTTAAATACTTGCTCCACTTTCCATTTACGGCCGTTTTTAAATACTTGCACCATCTTATTTGGAAAGCTTTTACAATATTTAATTAATTTCTCTCACCTAATGAACCCAACATAAATTATATCTTAATAATTTCACATGTATCCGTCTTTGTACAAACTAAATGGCCAAAATCCATATATGGCCCTAAACAAAACTTTGGCCTAGGTGATTGATAGGTCTAGTTGCAAATTTTCCTTTTTTTTATTTTTAAAACTAAGATACAAGAAAATTAGGAATGTCTTCTAGCAAGACTGTAACCTAATTTATTGAAAAGTAAAATGAAGTTAAATATCTTGATAAAATGAAATTAAATTATGTAATCCTTGCAAAACTAGAACGTCTTCTCGCAAGACTGTAACCTAGTTTAAATTTTCATTTAACTTGACAAAATGAAATTAAATTATGTAATTCTTGTTGTGCAGTATAATTGGAGGATTGGTCATAGCAGCTGGATTCTATACGGTGGTAAAAGGAAAAGCCGAAGATGAGATGCTTAAAAAAGATGATGAAAACAGGTTAACGTATATCATAGAAGAAGAGCCACATCCTCTAAAAATTCCAATGTTGGATGACAAAAACATGCATGTTTAACAGTTTTTCCAGCTATTTCTGATATTTGGTTAAATCTACTAATTATATATTTTCCAATGCATACAAAGTATATGTACACATAACACATCTAATTGTACATAACATGAATTCGATTTGAATAATGAGTTACTCTTTTTATTATGGAGTACTTATTATTACATTTAGGCCGGTTGGTCTAATGATTTTTTTTTTTTTTTTTTTTTTCTTTTAACAAAAAAGGTTTGAACAATGCTAAATATATACTTCGTACTACGTACATGATGGTTTAATACTCCGTATATACTCCGTATATACTTGTATTATTAGGAACAAATCTAAGAGAAAAAGTTGTAGTGGTACCCAAGTTATCAGTTGTGCTGAAATAGACTTGCTCTATTGTTTAAGGTTAGGCCTGGGTTATTAATGAATTCAATTCAGGTGTATTGTTAATACTACCTCCGTTAAATATTAGTTGCAACTTTGAAATATTTTATATCTTACAAACAATATCCTAAAGTTGCAATTAATATTTAACAGAGTTAGGGCCTGTTCCGATTGACTGAACTCAGCTGAACTGAACTGAACTGAACTGAACTGAACCGAGCTGAACTGAATTGAACTGAACTGAACCGAGCTGAACTGAACTGAACTGAACTGAACTGAACTTATTAATTAGTGATTTTTAACTACGGATTAGTGATCTTTGATTATTTATTGATATTTATTACTATACATATGTGTATATACAAATGTACATATTAAAATATTTACGAAAAATATACTATATAATTATAATTATAAAATGTATGGAAAATATATTATAAAATGTATGGAAAATATATTAAAAACTTGAAACCTCTAAACATTTTAAACACATATACTATTTAATTTAAAAATAAAATAGTATTAGGACAAAAGAACACAAAACACTTACATGTATCTAACCCATTTAAACAAATTTTAAATAAAATATTACATATATATATATATATATATATATATATATATATATATATATATATATATATATATATATATATATATATATATATATATATATATATATATATATATATATATATATAAACTAACTGACTATGAAAATTAGTTTAAGTTGTGTAGTACTCTAATTTTCTCAATGAGATTAACATTAGAAATATGTTTCAAAAAAATAGAACCATTTGAACAATGAATTGTATCAATATTATTATTGTTACTATTATTATTAATAATTATTGATAATTATTATTATTATTATTTATTGATTATTATTATTAGTATTATTAGTATTATTATTATTATTATTATTATTATTATTATTATTATTATTATTGTTCTTATTATTATTATTATTTATTGATGATTATTATTATTATTTATTGATTATTATTATTAGTATTATTATTATTATTATTTCAATTATTATTGTTTTATTATTATTATTATTATTATTGTTATTATTATTATTATTATTATTATTTTTTTTTTTTTTTGTTGTTGTTGTCGTTGTAATAAGAGCTTAAAAGAATGAAATTTGGCTTTATATCATTAGCAATATCATTAGACATAAATTAAGAGCTGAGCTGAACTGAACTGAACTGAACTGAACTGAACTGAACTGAGCTGAACTGAACTGAACTGAACTGAACTGAGCTGAACTTAACTGAACTGAACTGAACTGAATTTCAACGGAACAGAACAGGCCCTTAGTATTTGTTATACTAGTACTCATATTATACTTTGATTTTAAAATCATCTCCTACCCATTAGGGTGTTTGTTTAGATTTTATTACGTTATGATTAGATCAAGGTGGTCAAAGCTAATTTGACTTGGCCTTGACTGCTACCTAGGCTGATTGGCCATGATTAAGCATTATATACTCCGATTTCTCCATTAACTATTAATTGCAACAAAGGTGTATTATTTGTGTAATACAGTATAAAATATTTTTTTTGTTGCAATTAATAGTTAATGGAGAAAGTAGTTGAATTTAAACATATATGGAGTATTTAGCAAAGCAGAAACTGGTTAACCTACTTTCTATGTTGGGCTCCTTCGAGGGCCTATTCTAGCGAGCTTGACCAACCTCTTGAATTGATTTATTTTTAATTTTAATTTGCATTATTCTGTTGTTCACATACCTCACCTTTTTTTTTTTTTTTTTTTTTTCTTAAACGGTATAAAAACGAATATTCCTACTCTAAATGCATAGCAGGTGTGTTTCACTTTTGTACTTGTATAATTTTCAATGCAATTCAATATTTATGCATATAGTTTTTTAAATACATATCATAAAAATCACTTTTGTTGTTTTTTTATTAAAATTGCCACCGTTTGACTTTTATACTATTTATAAACAATACTTTAACTAGTTTTGTGATCTATAGCTATAATAAAACACATTTAAGTGAGATCTTGTTTGAATCGTCTCAACATATATATTATATTAATATTCACTTTTTTTACAATGTCGAGAATTAAAGATATGAGTTGTTAATATAGTACATTAATAAGCGTGATGATAGAAATGTATAAATTAAATAAAAGTAGAGATAATATTTTAAAAATGGTAATAATTATTAGTGTGCGTGATTTCTAACATAAATTCATAAACTCCTAGTGGCCAGGCCAAGTCGTTTTTTAATGGCTAAGCATCTTAGTGGACCAATTAATACAAAAGGTAGATATATTACTGCCATAAGATCCAAATATGTGGGAAATATACAATCCTAAAACAAGATATTTTTTGTTTTCTTTATTTGTTAGGAGTGTTGTGTGATTAATTGTATAATTTATAATTACATTGCGACTTCCTTTTTTTTTTTAATAATAATTAATTTGACAAAAAAAAAAAATTATTAATTTGACTTTTTTTGTACTTAATCATTTTTTAGTTCATGAGTAGAGAAGATTAATCTCAGAAAAAAGCTAGAAGCTAAGAGAAAGAAAATAACACAGAAATTAAAGATGTTGGAAGTTAAATTATTGATAATAATACTATTGGTAATATAATGGAAGTAATAGATGTTGGTAGCCTTACACTGAGGAGTTGTTTGGTTGACAAATAAAAACATGGGAAGTTGGAAATCCTAGGAATTGAAATTCTTTGAAGTTGTTTGGTTGACAAATTCATGGAAAGTAGAAATTCCCATGAATTTCCACTTTCCACAAAATGGGGGAAGTTAATTACCTAGGGGGACCTAGGTAAGTGGAATTTCCCATGGAAATTTCCACTTCCCTTAGTTAACCAAACACTTTTTAGAATTTCCTAGGAAGTTCAATTTCATGGGAAATCAATTTTCTAAGGAATTTGCCATTCTTACATTCAACCAAACGATCCCTGAGCAAAGCAGCTATGGCAAAAGGAATGAGCAATTATGTTTACACAACTTACACTCATGCCATCTCTCTACTCTTTCTTATCCCCGTCGCTTTCCTTTACCATAGGTATGATTATCGACTTATATAAATACTATAATTCTGTCTGAATTTAGTTGTCATGTTATATTAATAAGTCGGGATACCATCTCACCAATTATGACAATTAATTGGGATCACTTTTACAAGATTTGATATTTGCTTATACTGTTGTTCAATGGATTCTAACAGAAAAACTCCACCCCCAACTATTAGATGCTCTATAATATTGCGAATTTTTCTGCTCGGAATTCTCAAGTAAGCTTTTCATTAATCATTATTGATTTCTATTTTCCTCAAGATATTTGCACTTGTTTTGTTTGATATTAATATTTGATCGTTTTTTTGTCCAAGATTTTGTACATATATATTGTTTTAACATTTAATCGTTATTTTGAAATTTTTTTATTTTGAAGTAATTAGTTTTAGTTTCTATAAGATATGTACATTTCATTAATCATTATACGAGTATCCAAATTGTTTATTTGCTTAAATTAAGATTTCTATGATTGTTCTGATTGGAGTTGCTCAAAGTCTTGGTATGTTGAACAATTAAATTTTAATTTTCTTATAAAGTTTAACAAGTTTTATTATTTAATTAGTTGTAATAAAACTTTTCAATCCGTTTGTCATGTTCAGCACTAATCCCTTTTATCTCTTCATGTGGAGGAAGTCATCTAGAGAAAGAAGAGGGGAAATGAATAAAGTTGGGCTTGGACATGGGCACGCTTGTGTAGGTCCACATGTAATGGTAGTTTAACTTAGGTTTAAATGGGTGATATTTCATAAGTGAAAAGAATAATCATACCGTCTCAGGTTTAGGTTGATCTTATATATATACTACTACTCCGTAATAATCATAGTGAGTAGTAGATGAAAATTCAAATACAATTTGCCCGTGGCGTGTCAACAAACCTCCTTAATAATTTGTATATATAGTTCAGTTTATTTAATTACTTGACATTAAATTTTCTATTATCACTATCTTTTTTTAATCTTTGTACAATTAAAAAAGCAAAAATTGAGACTAATCCATATATACTTTGTAACTTTGAATATTGATACTAGATGGAATAGTTGCTTTGGTGTAGAGCTGATCATAGTGGCGACTGGCGAATAGAGTAGACTCTTGTGTTTGTTCAAATTATTAGAATCTATGGGCTGACAAATTAGGCTGGTCTTTTAGGCCCAAAATTGATCATACTTATACAATCAGCATTTTTTTAAAATTAAAAAAATAAAATACAATAAAATAAAAGGTGAATCATACAAAGTACATTATATTTCAGGGTAAGTTTATCCCAAGACTGAGATTTATACTTCAGACTCTGCCACATCAGATTTCCACTAACTTTTAATTACTTTTTTATTATTCAGACTCATACAAGACTTTCTCTAATTTCACACATTATTCCAAGACCCATTTCAAATTTACTTATCTAATTAATATTCATAACATTAATTTATTCATATATTTATTAATTATTTTAGTATGGTGAGTTGGCAACTCACTATTGGACAACATAATTATTTTTGTCCATTTGTATAGTCTCAAGATGGGTTTTGGAATCCAAAACTCATCTCAAGACTATATGTAGTCTTGGTAGAGATTATTGCTAGAATCTTACTCAAGACTTGTCTAAAGACTCACCTTAAGACTAGGGATAAACTTACCCTTAATCACAATTGTTTGTGGGGCATAATTTAATATCCTCTCTTTACTTTTTTTTTTTTTTTTTTTTTTGGTGCAATGGAGGGGAAACCCCTAAACAAAAGGAAAACAAAAACAAAACAAACCGACACGAAACAAGAAATTAAAAGAAACAAAAAATAAACAAAAAACAAAGACTATCAGTCCATCAAAGGGACCATCCGAGCCCTAGAGACGCCAGTCAAATCCTCCAATAAAACGGCAAGAAGATCCTTCGGGATCGCCTCAATCATCATCATCCGCTGCTCCAAACGGACTCCATAGTTAGCAAGCCAATCTGCCGCCATATTAGCTTCCCTATAGCAATGACCAATCCTAACTTCCCAACCCTGGCGACCAATAAGAGCTTTACACTTACGGATTATGTGAATAAAGGGTGAGTTGGACGGAGTAGGATCAGTCAACAGTCGAAGCACCACTTCAGAATCAGCTTCAAGCATCACTTTTCTATGCCCACCATTCCACGCAATGGCTAATCCGCGCATAATGCCTAGAAGCTCTGCTTTCGTACATGTACAAGAACCACAATTGATAGCAAATATCTCATGTATGTATATCACCTCTATGACCACGAATTATACCCCCAGCACCATCCTTACCCGGGTTTCCCTTAGCCGCCCCATCTGTGTTCAATTTCACCCACCCTTCATTCGGGCTTTTCCATATAATGAGAGCTTCAACCCTTTGTCTCTTATTAGCACCTACTTTGAGCAAATTTCTATCCCATGCCTTCTTTATGTCCCCCACACGAGCCAAAATAAAGCTTCCTTGATCAAAAGGAATCTTGGCATTAGGGATGAAAACCCTCTCACAACGCCACTTCCAAATCCACCAACAACCCAAAGCAAAAATTGTAGGCCAATCCTCACTAATATCAGGCTTACCTCCATCCAAGTTTTCAAAAATCCAATCCTGAAAAGAGCTACCAAATAAATCCACATCATTAGTCCAACCCAGAGATCTCCAAACTATCACCGCAAGAGGACAAGATCGAAGAATATGGTCAGCAGACTCTTCAGCATATCCACAACAATTACAGCGAGGATCATCAGCTATTTTGCGAATGAACCTTGTGCTATTCGACATGATTCGGTTTTGCACCACAAGCCACAAAAATACTTTCACTCTTTGGGGGACTTTGAGGTTCCAAATTAGTTTCCAGCTCTGAATTTGGGTAGAGGAGGGAACCTCCACACTGCGAACAATTTGTAGCGCCGAGCCCAAGGTAAATCCACCTGATTTCGAACCCTTCCAGTAGATTTCATCAACAATTGACTCATCTTCCTCAAGCTCAAAGGAAGCTATTGCCGCAAGAACTTCCTCAGGGAGATAAGAGGCAAACACTTCAAATTTCCAACCAGTGTTTTTATCCCACATATCTCGAACCAAAAGATGGTGCATACTAGGGGGTGGAACTGGGTCAGCGTATGCTAGCAAAGTATCATCAGTTGCCCATCTTTGAGTCCAAAACGAAGTGTTTCCCCCGTTGCCTACTGCCATATTGATACCCTTCTTTAGCACATCAATACTACCCATAATACCTTTCCAGACATTCGAAGCTCCTGCTTTTTCTTTAAACATATTCACGTCACAACGACCATCGCAGTATTTGCTTCTTAATACTCTAGACCAAAGCGATTGGGGCTCCGCTAAAAGTCTCCACCCAAGCTTCGTCATGAAGGCGACATTTGATTGCCTCATCGACCTCAGTCCAAGACCACCCTCCACCTTCGGCTTTGAGATACTTTCCCAAGAAACCAAGTGAATTTTCCTCTCATTATCCGTCTCACCCCACAGGAATTTCCTCATCTTCCTATCAACATCATCGCAAACTGAGCGGGGCAACTTTTTCGTTTGCATTGTGTATGATGGGATTGGAAAAAGGGAAGCTTGAATTAGAGTAGCTCTCCCTGCTAAAGAAAGAGTTTTAGTCTTCCAACCCGCAAGCTTAGAGTTGACTTTATCTAGCAGATATTGATAGTCCTGTTTCGAATTACACCCATTAATAATCGGGACACCTAGGTACATTCCCAGATCATTAGTTTCCTCCATACCAAGGCTGCTACACACCCCATCTCTAATGTCAACGCTCGCATTGGTCGAGAAGAAAACCCTCGATTTGTCAGCACTCACCTTAGTGCCAGATGCCATTTCAAATTTATCCAAGCATTCCTTCATAAGCTCAGCTTGGTCTATGGACGCTTCACAAAACAGAATCAGATCATCCGCGAAAGCTAAGTTTGAAATTGTCGGCCCATTCCTACTAGCACGGACCGGTTTCCAATTACCCAACCTCACCTCAAAATCAATTAACTGTGCTAATCGCTCCATACAAACCACATATAAGTAAGGTGACAAGGGATCACCTTGACGGATTCCACGAGATGGACAAAACACTTCAGTAGGTTCCCCATTCCACAAGATTTGCAATTTGGCAGAGTTAATGCACCTCATGATTATATCAACCATAAGTTGCGGGATTCTCAACTCCATCAACGATTCTCTAATAAAGTCCCACCTTAAACGGTCATAGGCGTTTTCGAAGTATATCTTTACAGCCATATAAGCCTTTCCACCTTGTTTCTTTCTCATCGTATGAATCATTTCTTGCACTATCACAATATTATCCGTGATTTGACGCCTAGGAACAAAGCTACATTGAGTAGGAGAAATCAATGAAGGAAGCACAGGTTTGAGCCTATTCACTATGACTTTCGTCACAATTTTATAGATAATGTTGCATAATCCAATAGGCCGAAATTGATTAGCACGTTGAGGGACATCAACCTTAGGAATAAGAACGAGGAAAGCATCATTCAAACCATCAGGAAACTCTTTCCCCTCCAGAATATCTCGAACGAGCGTGGATACACTCGGTTGGACTAAACCCCAATATTTCTGATAAAATAGGGGTTGAAATCCATCTGGGCCAGGGGCTTTAAATGCCTTCATCGACATTAAAGCCTTCACAATTTCACAGTCAGCATAAGGGCGAGTTAGAGTACTCCAATCCGAAGCTTCAATATAGGGAAAATGGTCCAACAACATATGATGACCTGTGAATTCTCGAGGCTCCTCTTGGAATAGTTGTTTCCAGTAATCAACAACCAAAGCTTTGACTTCCTCTACATCCGAAATCCAAGCACCTTCAGAATTTTGAAGAGTATCAATCCGATTCCTCCTTCGCCGAATAATAGTAGACAAGTGAAAGTATTTAGTATTGCGATCACCATCACATATAACATCCATTCTCGATTTTTGGAACCACAAAGTTTCTTCCTGATCAAGAATTCCATCTAACTGTCTCCTAAGGTCGGCTTCAATTTTGATTAAGTGAGGATATCTACCCTTAGCAAACTCTCTTTGTATCCCTGCCATCCTCGCCATCAACTCTTCCTTTTTTCGAAAGATATTATGGAATATCTCGCGATTCCACTGGTTCAATTTTGTTGCAAAGACCTTTAAAAAAGGAATAATAGGCTCATCGTTTCTCCAATTTGCTAGAACAAATTCCTCAAATTTCTCATGGTGTAACCACGCAGCTTGGAAACGGAAAGGCTTAATGCTCGAACTTAATGGAGCGAAGCCTGTAGTACTGATTAAAATTGGGCAATGGTCTGACGCCGTACGAGGTAGATTTCTCAAAGCTCCTTCGCCAAAACACAATCTCCATTCATCATTAATTAAACCTCTATCTAGGCGAGCTGACTTAAAGGTTGACGGAGAATTACCTCTAAACCAAGTATGCTCGGGTCCGGAACAACCCATATCGATAAGCCCATTGTTTTCAATCCAATTAGCAAACTCCATACATCTTCTTTGCATCTCCGAACCACCATTACCATTCCTTTCCAATAAGCTAGTAGTATCATTGAAGTCTCCCGCCATTAACCACGGCCCTGAGAACTCATCTTTGATACGCTCCAACTCCCTCCATAAATCTTTCCTCAACGTGCTATTAGGACTAGCGTATATTGCCGAGAATAACCATGGGGTCACTCCTCTCTTTTCAATTAAAACAGTGAGATGCTGAGAGTGATTGCCATAGGGAGTAACCGAAACCTCTTCGTTTCTCCAAAAAACCCAAATACCCCCGCTAAAGCCTTGAGCTTCCACCCTCTCTTGACCTGAGAAATTGATTTTCTCACAAATTTTATCAGCTTCTTGGCCGCTCATATGAGTTTCCACTAAAGCCATCACAGTAGGTCTATTAATTCTGACAATTTCACGAATTGCAACAAGCTTATTACCAACTCCTTGAACATTCCACACTAAAACTTTTATGGACATATTAAACATAGGAAAGTTTGGATAACAATCATACACACTCAAAGGAGTGTTAGGCAGAATTCTCACGAACTCCTCTCTTAGAGCTCGCATTGGACCAGCCGTCTCCAAGGGGAGCTGGAACGTGGCCATCAAGTCCAGGGGGGTTGTGTTCCGGAGGGAGGTAAGCGGTCACTTTCATATCCACCTTGTTCGCCACCGGGTGCACTAAAGCCATCACAGGACCCTCTATCGGGCTATCGATGAAGGTCTCGAACATTGGAGGTATCTTAACTTCGAGGGTGATTGGTACATTCAACATGATTGTCAATTGAAACACTAGGAGTCACAAATTTTTCCGAAACAGGGGAAGAAGGGTTCTCACGCACTTCTGGAGGAGTAGAAGATGCAACTTCAACCCTATTTTCTTTCCCTACTTTTGGATCTGAGTTGCTCAAGGAAACTTTAGATTTTTGAGGATCTTTTTTCTTGAAAATCTTATTTCCAGAAGGAGCTAATTTCCTATTATAAGGAGTAAGAGGAGTTCTAGGAATATTTCTATCCTTTTTTCCAATCGAAGAGATCTTTTCCTTTGATAAATTATCTTTGTCTATCTTCAATACGAATTGTTGATCCTCATCAATATCTTTTCCATCATTAGAAGATTCTTCTAGATCCACTCCTGAATCAGTCATATTAACATCCTCCTCTCGAATAGAGTGTCCTCCAAGGGAAGGGTTCCCTTTAATCAATCGGACTTCATCATCTCTAAGGTTAGTAACCGAGCCTGATACAGTTGTATCCTCATCTTCCATGTTCACAGTCTGATTTCTACTAAGTTCCTCCTCTGAACCCTCTAAAGAATTCTCTTCTTGCTCTAGAACACCAAATCTAGATCCTCCAGCTTTCACCTTAGCTCCACTGCTCTTGACAGGGGCAATTCCTTCATCTTGCTGAACTTTATCTGTATTTCTCATAGCTCTCTGCTCTTTCTGACCCTTGTGACTTATATCCCCACTCTGGTTTGGTTGATTTTTCCTATTTGTTCTCTGAACAATCATCCAAGAACCGTACTTGACAGTTTCTTCTGGTCTTTCCTCCACCACCTTATGTCCAGTCTCTCCATTGCTCTGGTCAGGAGACAATCCCTGCCTTGCACCAGTAGCAAAAGCTTGCCCCTTGTTCTTATTCAGATTTTCACAATCATCTTCTTTGTGGCCAAGTTTTCCACATTTAAAACATATCATTCGAAGTCCTTCATATTGGACCCTCCAGATTTTGCCATTCAAACGAAATTTCGAGAGTAGAGGCTTAGTCAAATCGACTTCAATGCTAAAGCGAACAAATTGTCCTCGATCTTTAGACTCAGTATTCCTATCAATTCTCATCACCTTTCCAATCTTCGAGCCAATTTGGAAAAGAAACTGCCTGTCAAAATACTCAACAGACAACTGAGGGATTCGCACCCAAGCTGTAAGCTTGGTAATTGGTTCTCCATCCGGAACAAAATTAGGAATCCACTTCCTAATCGTCAGGTAGCTGTCCCCAATAATCCATGGCCCTTGAGTAAGTACATACTCATAATCAGCCATATTATTGAACCTTACAATGTAATAAGCGTAACCCACGTCTGTAAGAGCAATGTCCCCTTTCAAATTCCACTTCATTCGAAGTTTCTTAATCAATAGATCATAGCTCAATCTCCTATCAAATAGCTTAATAATTAGCGCATTTCTCCAAGGTTCGCGCAACCTCTTCTTTTCCTCCTTTGTCAAGAGAATCGTGGGACAACTCTCGTCATCAGAGTCACAATCAAGAGGAACATCATCATCTGATGTGTCATCCTCCATATCCTTATCATCCTCAAACAGAGGATTTTCTCTGTGGCCAGCACTTCCCACAGCTTTGGCATATGGAATTGGGGCAGAACCCCTAATTCGTTCTTGGGAATTAACTGGCCCCTCTTCCGGTTCAGGGACCAAATCCATATCAACATCATGAACATGGACTGGAATTTGAGAATTTGTTCTCTTGAATTTTTTATTAGATCTTTGAAGAAGGTCATCTTCCTCACTTGAAAGCCCTATTTCTCGCCGTTCGCTCTCGCGCTCGCTCTCTCTCATTTTTTTCAAACTAACCAAAAATTGAAAGTTATAATAAGTCGTATATCCTCTCTTTACTAGAAAGACACTAAAGTAAGATTGATAATTTGAAGAGAAAAGAAGTCCTGCATTAAACTGATTTATTTTTATGTCTTTCTCGTTAGTATTGATAAGACAATTTCAAAACTTATACATTCAAAGTGTCACAATAACATTAACATAATGACAATTACTAAAAAAAAATAAAAATAAATAAATAAAGTCTTTGATTTGGGTCATGAGTAAAAGATTTTTATTTGTATTTTTAATTCATACAGTTGTGCTTGTTCCATCTTCTTGTATACTGGAATACGTTATAGTTCACCAACACTTGCATCAGCAATAAACAATCTTTCTCCTGCTTTCACTTTCATCTTAGCCGTCATTTTAGGTATGTTTAATTTTTATGATTTTTCTATTTTATTTAATAGTTTCTCAATTTCTTTTTTGATGTTTCCTACTATCTCCAATCTAAATTACTCGCAATTTTGAAATATTTTATGGGAAAATACAAGTTAATCTGCCAGATAAATGAATTTATGTTAATCTGATGACATTTTTGTAAATATATTGAAAAAGTAGGGTCATTTATTCAGTGCTTTTGGTAAGCTGTCCAATTATTGTTTGCTTTTTGCTTTTACTGTTTGGTGAAGAAATTACACATGTACCTCTCAACTATTACATGAAAAGACGCATATACCCCTCCACTGATACTTGAAAAGACAATTATACCCCCAGATAAACAAATGGGGAATTAACTGGGTAATGCCCATATTTTATATCTCACATAGTCACAAATAATACCCCAAAGTTGCGAGTAATTTGGACCGAAGGTATTATTTCACTATGTATGTTTGACCATTGAAAAGAATTTATCATGCTCAATTGACCTTCTACTTGTACCATAAGATGTTTCTAGCATTAAGTTTTAGCTAGTAATTGATTTTTTTTATTTATTTATTTTATTATTATTATTTTTTTTTTCTGAAAGAAAGCTCGTAATTGAAATTATGAAATGAATTGTGGAACGTAGGATGGAGATTTTGAACTTAAGTGCACAAAGTAGCATACTAAAGTTGGTAGGAACCATAGTATCAATTAGTGGAGCATTGGTAGTGATCTTGTACCAAGGACTCCCTATCATTTTATTCTCTTCACCAATCAAGGCATCTTTCCATATTCTTGTTGAACATCATCAAGCACAACCAAACTGGATTGTTGGGGGCATCTTTCTTTCTATGAGCAACATAGTTATCTCACTCGCATATGTTACAAAGGTAATATTTTTAAATTAAATTGCATTATTTTATTACAATTTAAAAAAATTTCTCTAATAAGTTGAAAATTTATAACAAAATCATGCGAAATTATTCTACTGTGGTACGGAGTACATTTTTATGTTTTACCTTTTTCTCCGTAAATGCGACATAAATACTAAGTATTACCTGCAATAAACTCCTAACTATGATTACTTTCATGTTATTCAGACTTGGATTGCGAGGGACTTCCCTTCAGAAGTGCTGATAATACTAATTACTTTCTTCTTTGAGACAATAGTGGCAACAATTGCTACTTCAATTGCTGAAAATGATGCAAGTGTTTGGAAACCAACCATAGGTATCCAATGGATATCAATTTTATTTGGGGTAAATTTTCATACTTTAAGGGTCGTATTTTTCTTTCTTTAATTTGAGAATTTTAAAGCATCTGTTTTTTGTTAGGATATTTTGTCAGAAACTAACTTTTAAAGCAATTTTTTTGCGAGAAACTAACTTATAAAAAAATTGTTGTTAAAAACTACCTTATAAAAGGTTTTTTTGTTGTAATACACTGCCCTTGGTCGGAATATGAGAGTTGACCATAATAAACCGACCAAGACTAAACCCAGAAAATTTCAACCCAATTTTAGTCTACAGTGAGTTTAATCGAAAGAGAAGAGGGAAAATTAGGGGAAAAAAAGGGGGGAAAAGGAAGATTAATAGCCACGTGACTAGCACGTGACTTGGTCAACGCCGGGAAATTATGGTCAACTCTCAGATTCCGACCAAGGGTAGTGTATTACAACAAAAAACCTTTTATAAGGTAGTTTTTAACAACAATTTTTTTATAAGGTAGTTTCTCGCAAAAAAATTGTTTTAAAAGGTAGTTTCTGACAAAATGTCCATTTTGTTAAGAATCCTTTCAAAGTTCTTAACGCATATACTTTATTCCCTTTTTGACAAACATACTTTGCCATCTTATTTCTTAATTTTTCACTTAGGCCCTGTTTGATTCACCTTAATTTTGCTGAACTGAAATTATTTTTAATGAATTGAACTTATTTTTACTTAACTGAACTGAAATTATTTTTACTGAACTAAAATTATTTTTACTGATTTCTATTATAATTCTTCTTTAAGAAAACTAAATTTTACTGAACTGAACTTATTTTTACTGAACTGAAATTATTTTTACTGAACTGAAATTATGTTTACTTAATATTATTTTTTAAGGTGAAAAGAACAGGACCTTACTCTTTATGCTTTATCCTTTTTTTTTTTTTTTAATACTAAGGCTCCGTTCTCTTCACCTTAATTTTGCTGAACTGAAATTATTTTTACTGAACTGAAATTATTTTTGCTGAACATAAATTATTTTTACTGAATTTAAATTAATTTTACTGAACTGAAATTATTTTTGCTGAACTGAAATTATTTTTACTGATTTTCTATTATAATTTTTCTTTAATAAAACTGAATTTCGCCGAACTAAACTTATTTTTACTGAACTGAAATTATTTTTACTGAACAGAAATTATTTTTGCTGAACTTAAATTATTTTTACTGAATTTAAATTAATTTTACTGAACTGAAATTATTTTTGCTGAACTGAAATTATTTTTACTGATTTTCTATTATAATTCTTCTTTAATAAAACTGAATTTCGCTGAACTGAACTTATTTTTACTGAACTGAAATTATTTTTAGTGAACTGAAATTAATTTTACTGAAATGAACTTATTTTTACTGAACTGAAATTATTTTTACTTAATATTATTTTTTTAAGGTGAAGAGAACAGGGCCTAAACCACTTCTCATCGCAAATTTCTTGGCGCATAAGCCCTATGTATTAAGGATGCAGATGACATTTTTGTAAATAATGGGAACCTGAAGGTGAAAAATATAATGGCAAAAAGTAACACTACATGCATAATAGTACATAAAAAAATACTATTCAAACAACTTATATTTAATGGTACATTATACATGTATAGTAGTACATAAAAATGTACCATTGTACTAAAATAAGAGAGAAAATGTACCACCGAACCCTAGATTGTCTTCCTATGTGCATGCCAAATACATAGGCCCTATGTGCCTAAATGACACAAAAGTATGTACACTTGCTTTCACCTATTGTTTAAAATTGTGTGCAATCAATCATTGGTTATGTTCGTTTTCCTCACAAAAATTAACATTTTTGGTGTATTATTATCTAAACATGAGCAGGCTGTAGCAGCTAGTTTAGTAAATATTGTCGATACATGGGCATGTAGAGTGAAGGGGCCAGTGTTTGTAGCAATGTTTAAGCCACTTCAAATGATTATTGCAGTTATTATGGGAGTTTCTCTTCTTGGGGATGTTCTACATCTTGGGAAGTACTTCTTTATCATCGGATTAATATTCTTGGCTTAACAATCTCGTTCACTAGCTTGAAACACTAATATACTCCGTAATGTATCTTCAGTAAAAAATAAATTTCAACCAACTAAAACATATTTCAGTTAGTAAAAATATAATTAATAATCTCGTTCACTAGCTAGCTTGAAACACTAATACAAGTATAATGAATCAGTAAAAATAATCTTTAACCAACTAAAACATATTTCAATCGACCAGACTTTAAATATCATACATCGTAATAACCTAAGTTATAAATAATTAAAATATAAATAAAAAATTCCCAAGTCAATTTTACCTAGCTAACACATGATCCATGTTAAACAAAATTTAATTTACTTCGTATTAAATTTTAAAATACATGAATATAAAATAAATCGTTTTGTGCAGTGTAATCGGAGGGTTGATCATAGCATTTGGATTCTACACAGTGATGAAAGGGAATGCTGAAGAAGAGATGCTTAATAAAGACGATGAAAATAGATTGGCTTATATCATAGATGATGAAGAAGAGTCGCATCCTCTTAAAATCCCTATGCTATATGACAAAAGCATGGATGCATGATTTTAAATTTCTACATTCAATTTCATCCAATCTTTTGTTCAATATTATAATCCAATTATTTATACTAACTCCGTTACATATTATTTGCAACGATTTGACATAAAGTAGAGAGGAAAAATGTCTAATCGTTGCACATAATATGTAACGGAGGTAGTACATATAGTGATGATCTAATGTATGTGATGTCATGAGTTTGATTTGAAGATCGAATAAATCATTAAGGTAACAATGTAACATAATACAATTCGGATTGGTCTAATATTATGGAAATTGTCTAGCTTGATAAAGTTTAATTAATTAGGAGTGGTATTCTGAAAGATTGGAACCTATTTATTATCTTCGTCGCTCTAAAGCCTATGCTCTTTGTTTTTATTTTTTATTTTACTAGGTTAGGTCCCGTGCCATGCACGATTATTTTTAATTATTGTTTCACATTAACACTACATTTAGTTATAAAATAAAAAAAAATTTAAAGTATTATGCTTAATTTATGAAAGAGCCTGTTAGCCAGTATATTTTCTTTAAAACTGATTTTGCCTACACATACCTCTATGTGCACTCGGGTGTATTTAAAAGGTGATAATTAGCCATTATCCCTTGGCAAGACAAGATTATATGTTTTTTAATATGCATACATTTTTGTATATATTTGATTTCACTAACAAATTGCATTGGTATCATTTATTAACCAAATGAATTTATTAAAACGTAGGACATTAAAATTATGTTAAGAATTTTTTTCTTTTATTTTCTTTTTGCTTAAATTTAAAGTTGTTAAATTTTTTCTTTTGGAAGGATAAATCAAATATTTTATTTTAAGTAGCTTTATAATATTTGATATTTGAATTACTTTCTCGGAGCTTTTAATATATAATTAAAATAAAAATAAAAAATAGAATTCTTCTTGTAATATTTGACACAAATTCTACAAAAAAATCTATTTTTTTAACTTATGTTTATACACAAAGTTTTGTATACGGCTGGCCGTAGCCGATAATTTTTTTAAAAAAAAAATTCATTTTCTCTCTCCTCTATCTCTCCTCTCCTCCATTTTCTCTTCTAACTTTCTCTCTCTAACCATCAATGGCGAGCTAGGTCTTCCGCCACCGTCATGTTCATCATCTTCGTCCCGATCTCCTCGAAGATCCAACCTAGATCACCGTCGCCGTCTTCGTTCGTCGTTGTCGAAGCTCCAAACCAACCCATACCTCCGTCGTCTTCGTTTGATCTTCGTCTTCATCCTTGCCGGCGAAATCAGTCAAATCAACCTCCACCTCAGTCGTCGTCTTCATCTACTTTAGGAATTGCAACCAGAAACGCGCTGAATTTTGAAGCTCCAAACCCTAACATTTTCCCCAAATTTCAAGAGATTCAGGTACAAATTCATCAATTCATTCCAATTAAACAAGTTTTCGCGGCTGAAGAACTGGACTCCATCGTTGCCGTCGTCTTCATTCGTCTATGTTTTCGCGACTTTGTTTGTTTATGTATATGCAGTGTAGTTATTTGACATGATTTTACCATTATTTAAAGAATATCAATTATATAGAAATAGCACAGTATTGTGTTTTAAATTTTAATTAATTGATATAATAGTACGATCGAGTTCCTTAATTTTCAACATTTACAGATGATGAGCTTCTTTCATTTGACTTTTGCTATTGAAAATTAAGAGGTGGTGGCTGCTACAACTTGGCTTAGTTGGTCAGGTTACTAGGTCTGGTAGGGGTTACTAGGTCGGAGGGGTTACTAAGTAGGAGGGGTTACTTGAAGGGTTACTTTGTTCGGTCAGGGGTTACTAAGTCGGAGGGGTTACTTGAGGAGTTACTTTGTTCGGTCAGGGGTTACTAAGTCGGAGGGGTTACTTGGTTCGGTCAGGGGTTACTAAGTCGGAGGGGTTACTTGAGGGGTTACTTGGTCCGGTTAGGGATTACTAGAGGGGTTACTTGGTCCTGTCAGGGGTTACTTAAGGGGTTATTAGAGGGTTACTTAAGTGAGGTTACTTGGGGGTTACTTGACGGGTTACTTTGGGGGTTACTTAGGGAGTTACTAGAGGGGTTACGAAAGTGGGGTTACTTGATGGGTTACTTTAGGGGTTACTTGATGGGTTACTTTAGGGGTTACTTTAAAGGTTACTAATAGGGAAGCTATCCGCACCGTACGGCCAGCCGCATCAGAAACGCACTAATGTTTATATAATTGGCAATATATTATGGAAAGATATACATAAAATCTTTTATTTGTGTATAAATTTGTTTTCTTTTATTTATGTATTGTATAAGATTTGTTTCCAAAATATTTTTTTAATAAAAAAAAAAAAAAAGACACACCAGAAACTGACACATGTCATTGCTGGTGTGTCTTTTAGTACTTCTTCCGTTTTCTTTTAGATGCAACATATCCTTTAGCGCGGTAATTAAAAAAGGTGGGGTTTACATGATATAATAAATTTTAAAATAGGATGAGTGGTTGTTAGAAGTGTAATTTAGTGGGCCATGTGCTTTAAATAAGGGATATAGTATAGATTTTCTCTAAAATAATTTTCCTTTTATAGTGTGTTGCTAGTATTGTGGCATTTCCTTTTTAGAGAAGTATTGCAAGTAAAAGAAAACGGAGGAAGTATATAGTTATTGATTTTTTTAAAGAACTAAGCCTATGTTTAATTCATCTTATAGTGGGTAGCAAAAAGTCCATCAAATTAATATAGATAAAGCATTGAATAAAGTAGTGTTCAATTTTACAAAAACCCCATTGAATTGAGAGATGAATAAATTCAAATAGGGAAAGGATTTCAGGATATACGGAAACTTAAATTATGAATGGGGAAAGTAATAACCATTTTACCCAAATATTGGCCACCTTCATCAAAAAGAGTGAATGATATAAACAACAAAGGATATATAGGGGGAAAAAACTCTTTCAGTTTCTTTCAAGTGTTTCATCGTGTTTTGTGTGTGGGGCTGCCACACCATGTGACCGCTTGTAAATTAACAAATTAATTCATATAATAACGGCCAAATAAACCCTACACGTAATACTGATTGAGTAACCCCTATAACAGTGACGAAATAACTCTTATAACACTAACCAAGTAATCCTTTTAATTTATTTAATGATAGTTAAACTTAAAGATTTCTAGATATGCATTGACGCATCCATTCAGTCAAAACTAGGAATGACAACGGATCAGATTCGAGTCGGATGTGGCTAAATCCGAATCCGATCCGTCTAGTAAACGAACCCTGGACTCGGATCCGAATCCAAAAAAAACGAGTTGTAATTTTCGGATCCGAATCTGGTCCGTTATACAGACCTCCGAAATGATCCAAATATTTTATTTTATTTTTATTTTTTGTAATGTCATATACCTATAATTAATTGCTTGTATTGTCATACCAATTAAAGTATAAATATAACATATTTAAATTATAAACTAAGTTACATAACAAAATTTTGCTACAAAACAAGTAAATAATTGTCCCAAGTATAGAGCATATGCTTATACTCTCGGATTCAGACTCGGATCGGACTTCGTCGGACTTTGCGTAGGGTTCAAGTCCGATCCACCTCCTATTCGGATTCGGATCTATTTTATCGGATTCGGACTAATTTTAAACGAATTCGAATCGGATTTTTTCCTTCGAATCGGAGTGGGTTCGAATCGAACTCGGATTAAATTGCCATCCCTAGTAAAAACATAACCAACCTCCTTTATTTTATTTATTTATTTTTAAATGCACTAGTTTGACCGTCTCATTTGCCAAAACTTAATTTTGACTATTAATATCTTTAGTTGTCTATATTAAAAATTGTAACAAAATTATATTATGAAAATAGATATTGTGACGAATCTAATTATATGCGAACGAAGTAATATATAATAATATTTGTTTATTTTATAATAGCAAAAAATTAAATTAAATCAAGCATGGCATATGAATAGTGTAAAAATCAAACTGATGATGCATTTAAAATAGGGGGTATCTTGATATTATTGAGAATGATTTTATTATGATAAGTATTTGATTATATTTATTATTTGATGTTGATGTAATATATATAATTGATGTTGACGGTAGATTATATTATGCAACATTAGTTAATTAATTAATTAATTAATTAATTATCGTTCATGTGTCGCAATGAATAAAAGAAATACTATTACAACAACCATTCATTCAATTCATGTATAAAACTTTATTATATGTAGTATTTTGGTATGGTAATTGGGTCTCTTAATAAAAAGGTCAAAACAGAAAAAAAAAAAAAAAAAAAAAAAAAAAAAAAAAAAAAAAAAAAAAAAAAAAAAAACTTTTCATTCCAAACAATTTTTTACATTGACATATACATAGTATCTTCGAGGAACGAATAAGGAATAGCCAAGACTAATTCCAAAGCCAGCCTTAAAAAGGACTATTCATTCCAAAGACTTTGTGGCACGTTCTTCATTAATATAAAATCTCTTCACTCTTGTGGTTTCTTTCACAAAGAAAGGAGAAGAAGAAGAAGATCAGAAGAAGAAGAAGAAAAATGTGGGAAATAAAGATGGTAATAATTCTGTTAACTATGGAATTAATGGATGTGGGTTGCAATACATTGGGTAAAGCAGCAATGGCTAAAGGAATGAGCAGCTTTATCTTCACTACTTATACTCATGGCATAGCTTTCTTCTTCCTTATTCCCCTTGCCTTCCTTTTCCACAGGTAACAAATTCCTCCAATCTATATTACTACCTCCGTTATATATTATTTGCAACAATTTGATATAAAGTAGAGAGGAAAAATGTCTAATCGTTGCACATAATATGTAACGGATGTACTATTATTGTTGAAGAAGTTACCATATCATATGTGATATGTCCTTAATGTCAAATTTAGTTGTCACGTATGTAGTTGATTTTAATAATGGTATCGACTCTATGACACCCAAATGAAGGGATCGGAGTATTGCTTATTTACTTATTGTGTATGAAACTTTATGCTAATAAATGGGATTAATTTGGACAGGAAAACTCCATCTCCACACATCGGTGTTGCTATGATCTTCCGGCTCTTTCTACTTGGAGTCCTTTGGTATCTTTCTCATCTCACCCTCTTTTAGGGGTAATTCCCTGTTTCTCTTATTGATAAACATAAAATGTATTTCATAGGGTTAAATTTGTCTTTTTAACTAATAAAACTAGGATAAATATGTAATTTTCTATTTTTCTTTTTCTTTTGCACAATTTACTGTACTTTCTTGTTGTACAATTGAAGCAATTTCTCTCCTCCATTGAAGCACCTTTCACTCCACCATTGAAGAAATTTTTGAGGTTAAATTAAAAAAACGAAAAACACCTGCCATCTAGGGTTAACAATGCCCTTTATTTCTCTACTTTTTCTTAGGGTTTCGTAGAATTCGGTGGCAAAGCCGCCGCCGAAAATGGCTGCCGGAAAAGTGGGTTGGGGTTGGTCTAGCCGTGGTGTTGGGTTGTCGTCTAAAATCTTGGTAACAATTCCACCGTTGTCACATTGAGAAGCCATAGGAAGCTAGAATAAGGAGGTAGGATAAAGAAGGGAAGGAGAGAGAGGGGTGAGTCAGCATCTAAAAAATAAATAAAATATTGATAAAGTTGCTTTTATTTACATTTTTTGTCATTTGAGAAATACTTGGTGTTTCTCAAGAAGAGAAACTTGGGCTCCCCCCTCTTTTAGCTATATGTTCTTATTTACGTGTGTTAAAATCATAATTTTTAATTTTTTTCTATTTTTTTTTTTTATATATATATAGTTTCTAATCTTGTAATTATAAAATGATCTCATGTGAAATAATATAATTAATAAAATGCCACTAAATTACAACAATTCAAAATAGTATGCAGTTAATTGACACAACTTCACTAAAGTTATTGATGAAATTGTCCAAATAAAAACATCCCTTTCAATCGATCCTTCCTTACTTTGTAGTATTCAACGAAAGTTCCTTTTTACTTATTTTAGTAAATAATGAAGTACAAAGTAAGTAAATAATGAAGTAGAAAGTATCTTACTCCTTATTAGCTCAAACACTCAAATAGTCAAAGTTAACATTAAGGTGTCAAAGTTGGGTATCATTTTGTTTTCACAACACCTAACAAGTCACAAATTCACAGTCAATACGACCTTTCTTTATCATCAAAAACATAATTGGAAATTTGTTAAGGTAGTTGACGATTTGATTAGATGTTTTTGTTAAATTAGACAATAAAAATAAAAACTTACCTTATTTTTTTTATTTAATTATTTCTTTTGCAATTATTCAACTACTTAGAGCAAGTTTAGCCCCAATTCTTAACATCATCATCTTGAGTCTTAAGACTTGTATTTAAGACTTTTTTCATTTTTCTTTTCAAATCTCAAGCAAGTTCAGTAATTGTACTTTAGGTATATTAAAAATAATATGCATACATGTACTCTGTATTAGTTGAGAAAAAAAAAAATGAAAGTTTGCGTAATTGTACTTTAGGTATATTCCTAAGACTCTAACTATTTTTATGAAAAAATTTCACTTTGACTGAGCTTTGATATAATTTCAGACAATTTTTGAAATTCATATATACCTAAAGTATACAATTACGCAAACTTGACGTATATAGCGTGAAATAGTTAGAGTCAATTGCATGTCTACTAAAACGTTGAAAATAATACAGAGTAATTATAAGTAAATTGAAAAACTATTAAATGTGTTTTCTTTCATAAAAACTATTGCTAGAAAAAATATTAAAATTTCATAAATTGACTCACTTATTCATCTATTTTTTATTTTGCTTAATTTGTTTTCAACAATAATTTGTGACGCAGTTGTGGTTGCTTCATGTTCTTGCTTATTGGAATACGTTATAGCTCACCAACTCTTGCATCAGCAATGAATAATCTTTCTCCCGCTTTCACTTTTATAATGGGCATAATTTTCAGGTAATATCTATTATATGAATGATTAAATTTTCGTAGAACAATAATTCATATTTTTTTAGTCAATTAGTTTATTAAAGTAATTTTGAAAATGACCTTTTTAGGATGGAGGTATTGAACTTGAGAACTCAAAGTAGCCTACTCAAATCTTTGGGAACGTTAGTGTCAATTGGTGGTGCGCTCATAGTGACTTTGTACCAAGGAATGCCCATTAATATATTTTCTTCTTCTTCAACCCAATTCTCTCTTCTAAATGCAAACGAAACTCAACCCAATTGGGCCCTTGGTGGACTTTACCTTTTTGGTAGTAGTATATTTCTATCACTCACCTACGTCACTAAGGTAAGGTTCTACCTTCTACTCTATCCAAAGTATATGTTCACGTAAATTTGGCATTTTATTGAACAAATTAAATTATGCTTTGATCTAAATTCAAACACGTAACCTCCAACACATAAAGGTCATCCATTTACCATCTCAACCAACTTTAATTAATGTTTTAAATTTTACATAATTAACATTATATAGTCTTTTCATTTATTTAGTAAATTAGAGGCTATATAATTCAATTATTTTTCACAAGCTTATAATACAAATATATAAGAGGTACAATTAAACATTAACACCCAAGACAATGCACAAGCCACACATAACTATATAAACAGTTGGACATAATTATCTAATTAAAGAAATACAAACTAGCAAAACGGGGCATTGCCCGAGCCACACACTAGTTTGTATTTTAGAAAGTTGTATATACTCCATATATATTTACTTATTAGGCTATGTTAACTTCACTTTATTTTTGCTGAATTGAAATTATTTTTATTAAACTAAATTATTTTTGCTGAACGTAAATTATTTTTACTAACTGAAATTATTTTATCAAATTGAAATTATATTTGCAGAACTGAAATTATTTATACTGATTCTCTGTTATATTTCTTCTTTAAAATAACTGATTTTTACTGAACTGAAATTATTTTTAATAAACTAAACATATTTTATTGAATTGAAATTATTTTTATTAAATATCATTTTTTTTAAGGTGGAGTGAACGGGCCTTACTCCCTCCGCCCTAAATAAAATACGAAGTATTTGTTTTTGTTAGATACTGTAAACTTCTCATATTGGAGTAGTTCCATTGATCAAATATATATATATAGGGTTACAAGGGCGAGTCCTAAACACGTTAGGAGATCTCACAAGATAATTCCAAAATATCTACAAAATATATCCTTCTATACAAACAATGTCAAGAATATTTATCATATTCTATCACACCTCTGCAGTCACAGCGGGAGGAGGGCGTAGGCTGAGACTGGATCGGAACTCCAAAAATAGTTGTCGAGGTAGGCCTTTTGTGAAAATGTCAGCAAACTGATATCGTGAAGGAACGTGCAAGACCCGTACATGCCCCAACGCCATCTTTTCTTGAACGAAATGAATGTCCATTTCGATGTGCTTAGTGCGTTGGTGCTGTATGGGGTTATGGGATAGATAAATGACACTGACATTATCACAATAAACAACGGTGGCCTTTCAAAGAGGACACAGTAACTCCAAAAGAAGATTACGAAGCCAACATGCTTCGGCAACAACATTTGCGATGCCTCGATATTCTGCCTCTGCACTTGATTTAGAAAGAGTAGGCTGACGCTTAGAAGACCGAGATGAGATTGTCACCTAGAAAACAACAATACCCTAAGGTCGACCAACGAGTGTCAGGACACCCGCCCCAATCTGCATCAGTATAAGTAATCAATTGCGAGGATGATGAAGGATATAAGTGTAACCCGTGATCAATAATGGAGCCCTGAATATAACGCAATATTCGTTTCAATGCATCAAAGTGAGCATGTCTAGGGTCATGCATGCATAAGCAAACCTGCTAAACTGCATATGCGATATCAGGGCAAGTAAAAGTCAGATACTGAAGAGCACCTGCAAGACTGCGATATAGTGTTGGATCATGAAATTTAGGCCATGTTTCTGCATTGAGCTTGGATTGGGTATCCACTTGAGTCGCCGCAGGTTTACAGCTAGACATGCCTGCGCGCTCTAATATTTCTTGCGCATACTTTTGCTGAGACAAAAACAAGTATGATGGAGTACGAGTGACAACAATGCCCAGGAAAAAATTCAAAGGACCTAAATCAGTCATTGGAAATTCTGTACGTAAGTGAGAGATAATGCGCTCACGTAACATATAGGAGGATGTAACCAACACAATATCGTCAACATATAAAAGAAGGTAAGCCACATCATTCCCGTGTCGGAAAATGAATAAGGAATTGTCACTCTTAGGAATGACAAACCCCATCTGCAAGAGAAAGTTAGCAAACCGTTGATACCAAGCTCGAGGAGCTTGTTTTAGACCATATAGAGCCTTACGAAGTCTGCAAACATAGCCTGGAAATCTCTTGTCAACAAAACCGGGGGGTTGAAGCATATACACACACTCTTTCAAATCACCATGTAAAAAATCATTTTTAACATCAAGTTGATGAATAGACCACTTACGAGTCATAGGCAAGCTCAGCACCAAACGAATAGTAGCCGGTTTCACAATCGGACTAAATGTTTCGTCACAATCCACCCCTTCAACCTGTGAATTACCATTACAAACAAGATGAGCTTTGTGTCGTTCCAGATCACCATTAGAGTTCAATTTATGATGAAAAAGCCACATACAATTAACAATATTCACCCCCGTAGGCCTAAGGACCAATTCCCACGTCCCCGTTTTAATTAAAGCATTATATTCATCATGCATCGCAACATTCCAATTAGGGTTGGAAAGGTCTTGTTTGTGATTTTTGGGAAGCGAGGACCGGGTTATTGGATGAATCGGGGTGGTAATGGCAAGACCGAATATTGGGTTCGGTTTAAAAATGTCGTGTTTGGAACGAGTTTGCATTTGAGGAGAGGAAGGTGGACGAGTGGGTGTGATGGGGGGCAGCCACGAAGAGGATGGGTGTGTAGGCAGGGGAGCCTGAGCCAGCGGTGCGCGTGGCCGGGATGAGAGAAGATGCAGCGCTGCCCGAGCCAGCACAATGCATGACTAGGTTGCCTGACTGCACTATCTGGCTCGGAAGGGGGCTGTGCGGAGCAATAGTGCTGCCAGGGCCAGCATGATGTTGCGTCTGGCTGCCTGGCAGCTAGGAAGCCAGCGTGCACTGGTGTGTGTTGGGCCAAGCAAGCTGGTCCACAGGGGGGGCTGCGGTGTGAGCCTATGAGGCATGATGTTGCGGCATGCCTGCGGATTGGTCTGTCCCGGGCTTTGGGGTGGTTGGTCGGTATTTTAGGGCATGGAGCGCAAAAAGGTGTGGTGTAAAAAATATGGTGATGGATCATCGGAAGATAAAAAATCATAATCGGTTTGGCGAAACATAGAAATGTTGCGATATAGAAGAGTGTTCTCATCAAATGTAACATGACGAGAGATAATTATTTTGTTGGTGTTGAGATCCAAACACCGGTAACCTCTATGGTCGGAAGGGTAACCCAAAAACACGCAAGGTGTGGAACGAGGTGCTAGTTTGTGAGACTTAGTAGCAGACAAGTTCGGAAAGCAAAGACACCCAAAAACCCGAAGGTGATCATAGGACGGAACTACCCCAAAGAGAGCCTGAGTCGGAGTGATTTGATTGAGAGTTTTTGTAGGCAAAATATTAAGTAAATATGTTGCGGTTTCAAGAGCTAGGTGCCACATAGAAGGTGGAAGGGAAGCATGGAATAGAAGAGTACGCTTAACGTTGTTAATTGTACGAATCATTCTTTCGGCTTTGCCATTTTGTGAGGATCCCCATTTTTGACACAAAATAATTTGAACGGATCAGTATCAAATTTGCGACCATGATCGCTTTGAAAGGATTTAATAGGACGTTCAAATTGAGTGAGAACATATTGTCGAAAATTAAGGATGGTTTGAAACACTTGGGATTTATAGGCTAGAGGAATAGTCCACTGATAGTGAGTGAAATCATCTAAAAGCACTAAATAGTATTTGTGACCTTTGTCACTATGAATTGGAGAAGTCCACATATCAGCATAAATAATTCTAAAAGCAGAATGATGAGTAGTGCTATTAATATGATAAAAAGGCAAGCGAGTATGTTTTCCCAATTGACAACCAACACAAGTACTGGAGTCATGCTCCTTATTACAAACAATCAAATTCCTACTTTTAAGAAAATCTAAGGTGGGTGCCCCGGGATGTCCTAGACGGTTGTGCCATGTAGAAGGAGACAAGGCTGTAAGAGAAGTGTCTAGACAAGCTGACGGAGCTGCGGTCACAGGATAAAGGTCCCCCGTACTATTGCATCTGGTTATTAGATTCCCCGTTCGAAGATCCTTCACAGAAAACCAGTATGATCAAACTCAATGGACACGGAATTATCAGAGGTAAATTTTCTAACAGAAATTAATTTTTTGATAATTTGTGGAGCTAAATAAACATCACGTAAAGTAAGGGTTTTATTAGCAATAGTTGAGTGACCATAACCAGTTATTGGAATGCGTTGACCGTTTCCCACTTGAATATAATTATGAGTGCTTAAAGTAAAAAAGGGTAAGAGATTACCAGCTTGATTAGTCATGTGAGACGAAGCACCAGAGTCCATGTACCAAGCCGGGTCGTAGTTTGGTAGGCTCATAGTTGCAAAAGCATTGCCTAGCTCGGTTGGAGTCATCGTGGCACCGTACTCCGAAGTTTGGCCTTGATATTGTTGTTGGTGCAGAGGTGGCCCTGCAAAGTGAGATTGTGGCTAATTGGTATGCTGAGGCTGTCGTGGGAAGGTAGGCCTTGGAGCTGCCCACTGTTGTGGGTGCAGGAAAGGGGCATAGCCCCATTACAGAGCCTGCTGGGCAGGTGGGGGTGCCCACTGTTACTGCTGCGATGCCCCCCACATGGGTGCGGCCTGTTGCTGGGGTGGGGGATGTTGCGGCTATTGTTGTGGCTGCCCATGTAACACCCCAATAATTCTCCCTTTTCCAAACCACTTACTTTAAATAAAAATAGAGGAGAACCATTGGCATGTTACCGCCACGTGTTAAAACGTTAAGGCTTTATCAAAGTATTGCAGCGGAAATCCAACTTAAATATTAAAATAATATAATTTAGAAAACCAATAAGTCAAAGCTTACAAATTGGAACCATAAAGGCCCTTATTAAAACCAAACCAATATTCCAAAATCCCAAAACATAATTAAAATAGTAAAACATAAATAAGTTCAACACAAAGAACGAATACTCTCAATCACACCAATCCCTTGACAATGCGTATGTCAAATCCCCGAACTTCACATCATCAAGATAACCTGTGCGATACTGCTCCCCAATAATACAAGTGTAATAATTGGATCATCACAGGGTCATTGAAAGGCGAAGGCCATGACCAAAAGAAAACACACAAAAGCACGCAATCAGCAAAGCTGAGTACATACAAGCTACAACGTACCAAGCCTAGCATGCTCAACTAATTAAAGTAAATAAACATACAACATAAATTCATTAATCAAGACTCCACACTTAAACAATTCAATCGACTCAACATACTTGCTAATCAATTCCAAACACTTGACTCTTTATATTTAATTTAATTAATTTAGTTGGAGTAAGCAATAGACGAGGTTGTCCAATCCATCAAATCATTTTGGTCCCAAATGACCATTTAAATAAAAGTTTAGCGCGATGCAAGAATGGGCGCGACTCCATTCTCACAAAGTTAGTCTAGGATCCCATCTAACTTTCATTATAAAATAAAAATGTAAATACCAAAAGAAAAGAGGACATGTTGATCAAACAAGCCTCGAAAAGCCACGGGCTACCACCGTGTACCCCAACCCATAATTGTCAATACTCTAGAAGTGCACGCTTTCTAGAGTTTTACTGCTCATCCATGTTTCACTTTACGTGATTACAATTTTAATTAATAGCCGACTCAATCAAGAAGACCATACATAACAATCATACATCAATTCACTTTTAATCTTATTTAGGACAATGGTGATCACATCACAAGTTGACCTTTAATTCCATTAAACTTCCAAATTATCCAAATTGTTGAACATAGTCAACTCACCTAGCCATTTCGGCTTAATCCACCTTTACTCAACATACTAACAATTCATGATTGAGTAATAAATAAATAAATAATAACCTTGTGGAATAATTAATAAATTCATTCCACTTAAACCATTCAATTCCAATCCTTTAATAATCCAAATGTGGTTAACAAACCAATCCAATAAAATATGTTTGTATCAACATTCCATACAAACAATTAATCCAATATAATTCAACATGTTTGCATCCATAATTCCATACAAGCATAATCAATTCACCAAAACATGTCTCATAAACATAAGCACATGAATTAATTAAATGTATAACCAAACAATTTTCATCAAAGTGTTCTCTAATCATGAAACTAAGTTCTTTTCTTTGGTACCTAAACATGATACCACTTACAACGAAGTAGACATGTACGTACCTCGTATAAACAATCCTTTGTGCCACTTTTAATCACTTAAAAGTCTCCTAAGAAATAATCACTTCCTAGAAAACAAGCAACAATAATAAATTAATACTTAACCAAATTTCCAGCAATATAATTTAGATTAAAACTCCTTAAAAATTCATTAAAACATGTTTTTATGATTAATTATGCATTAGAAATACAATAGGAACAAAATCCCCAATTTAATTAGTCATAAGAACCCTAAAATCCCAATTTAAATAAATTGAAACCCTAGGTTTTTAAACTTATAAAATCTGAAAATTATAACAACAATTATAATCTGAAATTATTAGTTTAAAACATAAAAACATGATTTTGATACTAAAAATATAAACTTTATACTATAAAATCAAAACCCAAAACTAATCATAAACATTAAGCATAAAAAAAAACTTCGTTAAAAATCAAAAACTGCCCGAAAATCATATTTAGAGGCTGAATTTGGCCACGAGAGGGTGGTGCTCACTACCAAAGGTAGTGAGTCTTTCTTAAAACATTGTTTCCACATGGAAAACACTACTTTTTTGTCAAAATCGGATGAGTTCAGAACCTGATCGGGATTAAAACGGGATTAATATTAACGAACCAAAATCTAAACATTAAAACACGAATTTACGTGTTCAAAATAATCTGGAATTAAGTTAAACTAATTAGTAGTATAATCACCAAAATTTCAAAACATCATTACTATAAAAGCCCTAAATCGATTGTTCATAAAAACCCTAAAATCATGATTTTCAATGATTAAAAACCCTAGGTTATTAAATTTACAAAATCTGAAAATTATAACATTTATAAAATCTGAAATTATAAAGTTTAATCATCAAAATACAATTTGATACTAATTAAATTAATTTCAAACAATAAAATCAAAACCCATAATCAATAATTATAATTACACAAATTAATAAAACAAAGGAGAAAGAAAATAAGACTAACCTTTGTGTGGGGAAATTTTTGGGGATGTATGGGGTATTTATAGGAGAGAGGGTAGTAGGGTAAGTAGGGATATTGGGCCTCATTAAATTAATGGGTCAATTAAGAAAGTAAACTGGGTTTGGTTTGTTTGTTGGACATAAATTATAGAAGGAAGGTTCATAAAAAGTTCTTTGTAATAAAATCGTTTATCAACCCCAAAAATAATTTGAAACTTTTGAAATTAAATTCCGGAAAAATACAAGTAAATATTATAAATAATATATAATTTCATTTATAATATATTTTAAAATATGGGGGATTACAATCTACCCCTCTTAAAAGAAGTTTCGTCCCGAAACTTAGCACAAAATCCCTTAAATTGCAAAACATTTGCATAAAATCATTCAAAATTTTCAAAATTATGTTGCTGGAATTCCAATTGTGTCATAATATTAACACTAATATCTTATCACCATCCCAATTTACGCACTTCACTAGATACGTAAACAATAAAATGGCTATGAAAAGCATGAAAACACCATAAAATAACATAAAATAGGGCAAAACGCGCGAAATTATACGCATTCTACCCCCCTTAAAGAACAAGAGTTACGCCCTCGTAACTCACCTCATTAAATAACTCAGGATTTCTCTTTCTCATATAATCCTCGACCTCTCAAGGGCTCATGTTTTTTCCTCAAAATTCGATTATACCAAAATATCATCAATGGTTATCCTTTATGTATCTTGGTGCACCTCACAACTTCACCAATAGGCAAACTAATAGGCAAGTCAATCGGATTCGGTTTAACTAGTCCTTATTGTTTCACAACAGAACTTTAAATAAAAGAATAGGTGGCTCCAGAATCAAATAAAACTTTAATAGAAATAGAATGAATAGAAAAGTTACCAGTGACAACATCAGAAGACCTTTCAGCTTCCTTCTTGTTCATCACAGACAAACGACCTGTAGTGACATTCTTTCCTTGAGTCCCGGAGTTGTTGTTGCCAACATTTCCGTTCTTTCCATTCCCATTATAACCATTCGAATTCTCTCCTCGATTGCTTGTTGGAGTAAACTTGTTCCCATTCCCTTGTTGCTTTAGTTTGGAGAAACACTCAAACTCCCTATGGCCCTTCTTGTTACAGTATCTACACACAACCAAGTTCCCATCACAATCCTTTCCAGGATGATCCTTGCCACATCTCTTGCAGTTGTAATGCCTCTCAGCTTCGCCATTAATTCTAGATGACCCTCCATTGTTCTGAACATTCCTATTCTGGAAATTCTCGTTCCTTGGCTTTTTGGAGTTACCTTGGTCACTCGAATTCCCAAAATCCTTACGCTTTTCTCCAACACTTCCACTCTCAGGTGCACTCCTGACATTTAGACCGTACAAGTGCGCTGCTCTCCCATAAACCTTATCTAGAGTCTTAAATGTCTTTCCAGCCAAGTCCTTCTGCAATTGTTTAGTCAAACCTTGCTCAAATCTTTGAGCCTTCAACTCCTCGGTAGGCACTACCTCAGGAGCAAACCTCGCCAAGTTCATAAACTTGTTATAGTACTCAGTAATCGACATATTGTTCATCTGCAGATTGATAAACTCTTGAGCCTTTTGCTTCCTTAAGAATGGTGGATAGAACTTCTCCCTAAGTTTGGTTTTGAAAGTCTCCCAACCAAAATTAGCCTCAGCACGAAGCACGTTTCCATTATCCCTCCACCAAATATCTGCCTCTTCCTTCAAATACATGGCAGCTTGATCCACTCTCATATTCACAGGACAATTCAAAGCAGCAAAAATCTTATCAAACTCCCTAATCCAATTCTCCAGAAAAGTTGGGTCTCCACCTCCCTCAAAGTATGGTGGTTTGACTTGTGCAAGCTTCTTAAACATCTCACCAGCAGGATCGGGATTATCATTGCGGTTTTGGTTCAAGTTCTCAGCTAGAAGCCTAATAGCATCAGCTAAAGCATCGTTGTTAGCCATCCTCCTTCTCTGCCTAGAAATGTAACACACTCTCAGGCCGACATCAACACGAGAGAACTCACTTGCTCAATAAATCACATTCATAATCATCAAATATATATATTAAGGTAGAAAGGTGGACACGGCCACACAATCGCCCCTAATAAATCACTTTTAAAGGAAATGATTATTTAATTTTAATCATTCCTACGCACACGAAAATTAAATAAAATAATTCCCTTGATTATATCCCTTCCAAAACCCAAACATTAAGTAAATAATATAATTAAATAAACACACTATAATAATCACATAATTACATGCTTCACGTAAAGTTAATTTACACATATTATATAGCACAAATCATCACATATAGTTTCCATATTACATGATTTAAACCTTAAACATGATACTAAGTGATCACTCAAGTTTGCAACATTAGATAAAACATACACAATTAAATAACTTGCATAATCACTTCATACAATAATAAAAAGACAAAAGAATTAATTACAATGCATATAGAAATAAATAATCTATCCTATACGCCCTTTCTAAAGCTACCCAAATCTCACCGATAAAATGAAACAAGCAAGGAAGTTAAGAAAATAAAATAAATAAATTAAATAATTTTATTTCAAATAAATAAATAATTCGAAAATTAGATAAAATAAACAAATACTTTTTTATATATATATATAAATGCCGAAATCAATATAATAGAATAGAATATTTTTTTTTTGAAAACTTAAGTTAACTTTAAATAAGGTAGTTAAATAAAACTCATTAAATTTAAAACGTTAGGCGCCTAAAACTTTAAAATTGGCTTTAGTGGTAATTAAATCTAACCTAAGCTCTGATACCACTTTGTAACACCCCAATAATTCTCCCTTTTCCAAACCACTTACTTTAAATAAAAATAGAGGAGAACCATTGGCATGTTACCGCCACGTGTTAAAACGTTAAGGCTTTATCAAAGTATTGCAGCGGAAATCCAACTTAAATATTAAAATAATATAATTTAGAAAACCAATAAGTCAAAGCTTACAAATTGGAACCATAAAGGCCCTTATTAAAACCAAACCAATATTCCAAAATCCCAAAACATAATTAAAATAGTAAAACATAAATAAGTTCAACACAAAGAACGAATACTCTCAATCACACCAATCCCTTGACAATGCGTATGTCAAATCCCCGAACTTCACATCATCAAGATAACCTGTGCGATACTGCTCCCCAATAATACAAGTGTAATAATTGGATCATCACAGGGTCATTGAAAGGCGAAGGCCATGACCAAAAGAAAACACACAAAAGCACGCAATCAGCAAAGCTGAGTACATACAAGCTACAACGTACCAAGCCTAGCATGCTCAACTAATTAAAGTAAATAAACATACAACATAAATTCATTAATCAAGACTCCACACTTAAACAATTCAATCGACTCAACATACTTGCTAATCAATTCCAAACACTTGACTCTTTATATTTAATTTAATTAATTTAGTTGGAGTAAGCAATAGACGAGGTTGTCCAATCCATCAAATCATTTTGGTCCCAAATGACCATTTAAATAAAAGTTTAGCGCGATGCAAGAATGGGCGCGACTCCATTCTCACAAAGTTAGTCTAGGATCCCATCTAACTTTCATTATAAAATAAAAATGTAAATACCAAAAGAAAAGAGGACATGTTGATCAAACAAGCCTCGAAAAGCCACGGGCTACCACCGTGTACCCCAACCCATAATTGTCAATACTCTAGAAGTGCACGCTTTCTAGAGTTTTACTGCTCATCCATGTTTCACTTTACGTGATTACAATTTTAATTAATAGCCGACTCAATCAAGAAGACCATACATAACAATCATACATCAATTCACTTTTAATCTTATTTAGGACAATGGTGATCACATCACAAGTTGACCTTTAATTCCATTAAACTTCCAAATTATCCAAATTGTTGAACATAGTCAACTCACCTAGCCATTTCGGCTTAATCCACCTTTACTCAACATACTAACAATTCATGATTGAGTAATAAATAAATAAATAATAACCTTGTGGAATAATTAATAAATTCATTCCACTTAAACCATTCAATTCCAATCCTTTAATAATCCAAATGTGGTTAACAAACCAATCCAATAAAATATGTTTGTATCAACATTCCATACAAACAATTAATCCAATATAATTCAACATGTTTGCATCCATAATTCCATACAAGCATAATCAATTCACCAAAACATGTCTCATAAACATAAGCACATGAATTAATTAAATGTATAACCAAACAATTTTCATCAAAGTGTTCTCTAATCATGAAACTAAGTTCTTTTCTTTGGTACCTAAACATGATACCACTTACAACGAAGTAGACATGTACGTACCTCGTATAAACAATCCTTTGTGCCACTTTTAATCACTTAAAAGTCTCCTAAGAAATAATCACTTCCTAGAAAACAAGCAACAATAATAAATTAATACTTAACCAAATTTCCAGCAATATAATTTAGATTAAAACTCCTTAAAAATTCATTAAAACATGTTTTTATGATTAATTATGCATTAGAAATACAATAGGAACAAAATCCCCAATTTAATTAGTCATAAGAACCCTAAAATCCCAATTTAAATAAATTGAAACCCTAGGTTTTTAAACTTATAAAATCTGAAAATTATAACAACAATTATAATCTGAAATTATTAGTTTAAAACATAAAAACATGATTTTGATACTAAAAATATAAACTTTATACTATAAAATCAAAACCCAAAACTAATCATAAACATTAAGCATAAAAAAAAACTTCGTTAAAAATCAAAAACTGCCCGAAAATCATATTTAGAGGCTGAATTTGGCCACGAGAGGGTGGTGCTCACTACCAAAGGTAGTGAGTCTTTCTTAAAACATTGTTTCCACATGGAAAACACTACTTTTTTGTCAAAATCGGATGAGTTCAGAACCTGATCGGGATTAAAACGGGATTAATATTAACGAACCAAAATCTAAACATTAAAACACGAATTTACGTGTTCAAAATAATCTGGAATTAAGTTAAACTAATTAGTAGTATAATCACCAAAATTTCAAAACATCATTACTATAAAAGCCCTAAATCGATTGTTCATAAAAACCCTAAAATCATGATTTTCAATGATTAAAAACCCTAGGTTATTAAATTTACAAAATCTGAAAATTATAACATTTATAAAATCTGAAATTATAAAGTTTAATCATCAAAATACAATTTGATACTAATTAAATTAATTTCAAACAATAAAATCAAAACCCATAATCAATAATTATAATTACACAAATTAATAAAACAAAGGAGAAAGAAAATAAGACTAACCTTTGTGTGGGGAAATTTTTGGGGATGTATGGGGTATTTATAGGAGAGAGGGTAGTAGGGTAAGTAGGGATATTGGGCCTCATTAAATTAATGGGTCAATTAAGAAAGTAAACTGGGTTTGGTTTGTTTGTTGGACATAAATTATAGAAGGAAGGTTCATAAAAAGTTCTTTGTAATAAAATCGTTTATCAACCCCAAAAATAATTTGAAACTTTTGAAATTAAATTCCGGAAAAATACAAGTAAATATTATAAATAATATATAATTTCATTTATAATATATTTTAAAATATGGGGGATTACAGCCCACGGCCACGACCTCTGCCCCGACCACGGCCGCGCCCCTTGCCACAACCACCTGAGCCACCACCCCTGCCGACCGGCTGCTGCTGTGGCTGTGGTGGTGCGGTGGTGGTTCCGGAGGTACCCGAAGTGCTCGATTGAGCTATAAAAGACGTTGCAGACGCACTTGTGTCATTGGCACGCCTCGAATCCTCAAGGAGAAGACGAGACCGAGTAGTCTCAAAAGAAGGCATGGGGTCTGACTGTTGTATCATAGTAGCAACAGTGTTGAAATCAATATTGACGAGCCCCGAAACCAAACGAATCACCATCTTTTGCTCCGACACCAGTTAATCAACATTGGCCAATTGATCTTTTAAATTATTCAATTCACGACAGTAGGAGGATATGTCATTGAAATTGGAGAGATGCAACGCATTGAACTGATTTTCAAGATACACTGCTCTAGCTGTTTTATTATCTTGAAAAATCTCTTTAAGCTTATCCCAAATAACCTAAGCCGAGGCCCCCTTGCACAACACTATTTTAAGCAAATCACGGGAAATTGTGCCATAAATCCAGTTTTTAACAACCGAATCGAGTCTCTTCCAAAGGTCATCCGATAATCCTATAGGTCTTGTGGTTTTCGGGTCGATATGATCGAGAACATTGTATGCGTGGGCATGACATTTAAACAATTCAACCCAATTTGAATATTGAACTTTGTCACGATCAAGAATCATGGGGATTACGTTTATGATGTTGTTAACACCAAAAGCAGGATGGTAGTTGGAAGTTTCACCGTCACCTTTGGTCATGATGGCCGATTAGAGCAACGATGGAGGGGGGAAATTTAGTACGGCTAGGGTAGAGAAAAAGAAAAAAAAATTGCGGAAACGAGATTGGATCAAAACCTGAGATGTGATACCATGTTAGATACAGTAAACTCCTTAGATTGGAGTAATTCCATTGATCAAATATATATAGGGTTACAAGGGCGAGTCCTAAACACGTTAGGAGATCTCACAAGAAAATTACAAAATATCTACAATATATATCGTTCTATACAAATAATATCGAGAATATTTATCATATTCTATCAGTTTTCCTTTCCTAGTGTTTTAAATTTAAGTGTCTACGAGAGTATTTCTAAAAAATATCTTACTTTTCTAGACACTTTTACCCTCACTTCCAATATTAACACAATTTCTCCCAAGATTTCATCCACTTGTTAATAATTGTCACACCCACAGTCCACAGACCCACTCACTTGCTTTATAAAGCTGTACTTGACAATTTGGACATTTAATTCCCACCAAATCATTTCACTCGTTTACTATTATTGGCTTTTAAGGAATCACCAATCATTGTTTTAAGGTATCTAATTAATTTATATGTAACACCCAATATTACATTTTCTATTTTAGTTTTTTTTTTTTTTTTGACAATGAGAACTTCATAAATAAAGGGCAAATTACAACCTAAGAGAACTAAAACAAGTAACTAAAAACAACCAAATCCACCTAGCTAAACACGCAAAAACAAAAAGAAAAACCTTGTGTATTGTTGCAGAACCCACACGCCCAAACAAACCCATAGAGAGGGTTTGCCACTTACCAGTAGAGGGAAAACGAAGTGACTGTCCATACCCTTGAGCAACATACCAATTACCTCGGAGCCCGGATAACCATAAGGTTCTTACCAAAACCTTTTCTTGGATCAATAGTTGCCAAACGAACCAAAACCTTGGAGAAGGACTGATAATGCAAGCTAACACTAGAGAAGGGAACCGAAACTTGCAATGACACCTATGCAAATTCACGATGGAAGTAGTGAAGAGACCATACACCCGAAAGTCGAAAGCAGCACCCTGTTGCCGAAAAAAGAACCCATAAAATGACTCCACTCCTAGGGATCTAAAAGCATAGCCACCTCCTAAGAGTCCAAGAGCCAACCCATGAGAGTCGTATTTTTTCACGACTCTTCCATGAGGAACCTTACACCAAAATGCAGGTCCCTTTCCTGCAATTCTACCTATATAGAACGCAAAAAAATGGAGGACTTTGCTTACCACCACCATTAAAGATGGGGAGCCTCCTTCAACTTTTGAATTTTTAATGATGACTGTCTTTGTCATCATCAACACTGACACTGGGATGATAGTTACTGACTGAACACCCAAATCATCCCTCAACCAAGTAGCAACAGGAAACACAAACAAACCTCTCCCCTCAAAATTAACTTCTCCATGCAAACTCCAAGTGCAGGGAAAACTAACTACTTGCACAAATAACTCTAGCCTCTGAAAAATAGCATAAACACAGAGGGCACCAAAGAGGGAAGCCACACATTCAAAGTGACAACAACTCCCCATAGCATAATCCCTCCCCAATAAAGCAGCTAAACTGACTACCATGCCAACAATCCGAGTACTACTCAACTGTACTACCCCTAAATCCAAGGCTATTGCCAACCAACCAGACTCAAAAAACAACCACCACACTTCATTAGCCTCCAAAAGGAGAACTATCCGAAGAAACTCCAACTCATAAACAAACAGGTCAAGGGTATTATTGAAAACTAAACATATGAACAACAACAAAAGCAAAGGAAGGCAATAAAACATAATTAAACCAAGACAAAACATAAACAACTTAACCAAAAAACAGAGCAAAGAAAACTAGCAGACCACACAAAGCATCTTGTGAGTACCATAAGAAGCAAGGAGTACTCAGCCTATCGCACCGGCAGAAACGAGCACCACATACAATCGTTAAGGCTAACAAAGAAGACCACCTCACCCGAATCAAACCTTGGATTAAGGGAGGAAACCCTAGTCTTAACTTCACCTTTACCGTCGGGAAAACAATTAACGAAATTCCTTTCGACGGCGGCGATAAGAATAGCCTTGGCTCCTTGATTTGTTGGACAATTCCGACACCCTTAACGACACACCAACCTGATAACCACCGATGGACTTGAAGACAACAACTTCTTTGCTAGTCCCCTAATTCCACTGTCTAAACCTTGAAACAACCTAAAAAAACAAATTATAAGAAGCCTAAAATTATCGACTCGCCGACGATGGCAAGGAGAGACGCCGATCGCCGGCGAGCTGTGGCTGAAATTAGGAAGCGGTGGGGATAAGGGCTTGGTTTTCTAGAGAGAGAAACGAAAGAAGGCGTTGTGCATGATTGTTGTGATGGTAAATAAGTTGATTTACATTATCTATTTTAGTTAAAATCCGTGAAAAATGAAAATGGAAATTCCCTGTTTTTCACTAAGAAACGAAATTTGTTTCTCACCATGAGAAAATGGGGCATCCTCAAATGAAAAACATGCACTTAATTTTAAGATGGAGGGAGCATGTGGTTATCCTTTTTTTTTTTTTTTTTTTTTGAAGCATAGTTATCCTTGTTATGTTGTCAACTACTCCCTCCATCCCTTAATAGTTAATATAAAGTCTATTTTTAACATTTATGAGAAAGAGACTTTATATTAAGGGATGGAGGGAGTACTTTTTAAAACACGTATTACAACAATTAAACCACATACACATTATTTAAAATAAAAATAAAATAAAATAAGAAGAAGAAAAAAGAAGTAATATACTTTTTGTACAAAAAAGAAAAAGAAATATACGTGCTTTTGCATGTGTGATAGATATGTGCTTGAAAATTCTTAATATTCGTAAGAGCATCAATTTTCGTGGTATAATTTATACCACGGTGTAAAAAACTCATCAAATATCTACAATTTTTTACTACATTGGTGGTATAAAACATTACCATTTAATGGTATATACCATCCCATAGTAAATATTTGCTTTAGTCCCCATGAAACATGGACCAAACAGGTCACGTCATATGGTAAAAAATTACCATTGTTCATAATTTTTCAAGACGTACACATAAATACCCATATTGATATAGTTTTATACTACCTCCGGTACAATTACTCGCAAGTTTGGAATATTTTATATCTCACTAATAATACCTCAAAGTTGAGAGTAATTTGGACCGGAGGCAGTATATTTTTTCGAATTCGCTAGTTTTATGAGTGATGGTGGTCTGAGAAAAAGGGGGAATTTCACCACATACAAGTCAAGTACACATATTGATCATATACAAGACGAGTATAAATAACTATATACTAAAAGACACACCAGCAATGACACATAAATTGTCATCTCCTAGTGTGTCCTTAGCTTTTTTTTTTTTTTTTTGTATAAAATTGTATTAAACAAACAAATCTTATACAAAAATAACTCCATAATCTTTATACAATATAATTACTTAAAAAAAATAGCATATCTTTAAGGTTATTTTAGATTTTAACACCTGCTAAAAACCCGAAAATGGTTTTTAACACCTCCAAAAAAAAAAAATTGATTTTAACACCACCCAAATTTCAAAAAATTGGGTATAACCACCACGTAACTGATTCCGTTTACAAATCCGTTAAGTAGGGCCATATAGACACGTGTCGCTTTGTTATTGGCCAAAAAAATAAAAAAAAATAAAAAATTAAAAAACAAAAAATAAAATTTTTTAAAAAAAAATTTAAAAAAATAAAAAAACCTAAAACTACCCCAGCCACCCCAGCCCCACCCACCGCGCCACCACCGGCGTCCCCAAACCCACCCACTGCCGGCGTCCGGCGTCCCAGAGAATCGCCCGGCGCCGGCGACCCCACCCCCACCACCCTTTCCTCGACCTACGCACCCCACCCCTTCCCTTTCCCCATTTTCATTTCCCGACCACAACCCCGAAACCACCCTAAACGCCCCCTCCCCCGGAAAACGCCCCTCCTCCCCTTCCTCCTCCCCCGGAAACGCCCTCCCTCTCCTTTCCCCCTCCCTTAATCGATTCCCTACCACCCCAAACGAAACCCTAAAACCCGTTTAGGGTGGTTTCGGGGTTGTGGGTCGGGAACGAAGATGGGGAAAGGGAAGGGGTGGGGTGCGTAGGTGGAGGAAAGGGTGGTGGGGGTGGGGTCACCGGCGCCGGGCGATTCACTGGGACGCCGGACGCCGGAAGGGGGTGGGTTTGGGGACGCCGGTGGTGGCGCGGTGGGTGGGGCTGGGGTAGTTTTAGGTTTTCAATTTATTTTTTATTATTTTTTAAACAAATAAAATAGTGACACGTGTCACTGTGGACCACATTTAACGGAATTTTTTAACGGAAACCGTTAAGTGGTGGTAATACCAATTTTTTGAAAATTTGTATGGTGTTAATACCCATTTTTTTTTTTTGAGGTGTTAAAAACTATTTTCGTGTTTTTAGCAGGCGTTAAAATCTAAAAAAACCTATCTTTAACTGAACAATTTATGCAGTTTAAAAAAATATTATTAACATACTTTTGATCATTTTCTACATCATTTTGTATCTAACATATCTTTTTTAACACTTTATTTTGATCAAAATTTGTTAACTATATTTTTTTAGATATTTTTTCTTCATAAAAAACTAATCATAATAATAGTTAACAATTATTGAAAATTATCGTGGGGCACGGGAACTAACCTAGTATATATATATCAGTCACATACTTATGATAAATTTTTCAATGTGGGATATTAAATTACTTCACACTTAAAAATTGTTGTTGAGTATATATATATATTAGTCACATACTTACGAATGTTGTTGAGTTTGTTTCTAAAACAAACTCGATACATAAAATGATTTTTATTCAATAGTTATCGACAAGACTATGGGCATGTTCACATTTACGTACTGGACTGAACTGATTGAAGCTGAATTGAACTGAATATAGCTGAAATTAATATTTTATGAAAGAAGGAAATTAGGAGCTAAACTAAATTGAATTGAACTGCCCTGTGTTTTATCCATCCTACACTAACTAACTAACTAGACAATTTTCCATTCTCTACATTTTTCCAACATAATTCTTGAGTTTTATTCATTATTATAGTTGCAATATTATGGTGTATAATATTGTTTTGATCAATAGACTTGGATAGCAAGGGACTTCCACTCAGAGATACTTATAACACTGATTAGCTTCTTCTTCGAAACAATCGTAGCAGCAATTGTTACCTTTCTAGCTGAAGATGATACAAGTGTTTGGACCCCGACTATTAGCATCGTGTGGATTGCTATTTTATTCGGGGTAAGTTATTCGGAGTAGTATTTACTTGTATTTGACTTCTATAATCAAAGTTTAATACTCTTACCATCAAAATAAAGTCGACTACATATAATCAAAATAAAGTCGACTACATTTAATTTTTACCGCAGATAATTTCTTACTTGTTATTACGGAGTAGTCGACATTAAAATTTTATTTATTTAATATTGTTTTACCAGGCTTTGGAAGTTGGTGTGGTAAATACTGTCCAGACTTGGGCTTGTGGAAAGAAGGGGCCCTTATTTGTGGCAATGTTTAAGCCACTTCAAATGATAATTGCAGTGGTTATGGGAGTATCTTTTCTTGGAGACATTCTCCATCTTGGAAGGTACTAATTTTATTCTATTCTCAAATAATTTTATTTATATCTCTTAGTAATATTGAATCAAATTTAAAGTCGTCATTTTAAAAGAATTGATTAGAAGTTATCATGATTATTGATTAAGAATTGATTAGAGAAGTTTGAGATAATAATAATAATTATAATAATACTTTTATGATAAGTGTTTGAATAATTATACCCTCTAAAATGTTTATGGCCCTTATTTATGTTAATTATGTCTTTTCTTTATTAAATCTTAAGAATAATGTATAAAAATTTGTACCCTTAAAATATTTGATTATATATTTTTTTCCTCATTAATGTTGTCAACGACTAAAACTGTGACATAAAGCCAAATCGAAAGAAATCTCTCAGGACATAAGTACTAAGTAAGTTCAATTGAGTTCAAGCAAGTAAATATTAGATCAGGTGAATTAAATTAAAACACATTATTACTTATCATCGAGTATTAAAAAAAATACTCCATAATTTAATTAGGAACAAAGTAAATTCATTTGCTTAAACAAATTAATTCAATTAAGGGTATGTTCACATATACTGAACTGAGCTGAAATAAACTGAACTGATTAGAGCTGAACAGAACTGAATAGAGCTGAAATGAATATATTATGAAAGAAGGAAATTAGGAGCTGAGATGAACTAAACTGAACGAAAATTAAGCTGAACTACTGAAGTGAACAGACCCTAATTACAACGTACTTTAGTTGTAAACCTATCAAAATATAGTGCCAAATAGTATTTCGTCTAGTGGTAAAATAGTGGGAAAGTACCTCACAAGTCACAATTAACCATGAGATTTTTTTTTTGAAGCAAACCATGAGATTAAAACACTTTTAAATTAACTTTTTTTTTAAAATTATATTTAATTATTTTTTGTTTTACAAATTCGTTTGTTTACTGAACTTAATTACGGAATAAATAATAAAAGTAATGCTTAATTGGTGTATGTAGTTTGATTGGAGGCACAGTTATCGCAATTGGATTTTACACGGTGATGAAGGGAAAAGCAGAAGAGGAGTCCGAAAAAGAAGTTGTTGAAAGTAGATTGGCATATAACTCCGAAGAAGAAGATTCAGCTTCTCATAAAGAACCTCTGTTGCAAAACAACATGAATGTATAAAAAAAATTATAAAGTTCAAAATTTTATTCTAAATTTTCTTCAACATATATCCCAAGTCTTTACCATATCACATGGATACATGGTGTTATGGTCTTTACCATATTAGACACAATTTTACAAAATAGATTTTTTTTTTTTTTTTTTTAAAGTGTTGTCTTCAAGGTGCAAGAGTATCCATTCAATTTATTAGAGGAAATGAGGCACATATAGTAAATTTTGATTAGAATTTAATTAGTGCATATAGGCACACTTGATATTTTTTTTTTTATGATAAGAAGAAAAGGAATTTCACTAATAAAATATAGTCAAATGACACTTACATATAATTTCTAAGAAACCAAGAATTCCAACACAAGAACGCACCTTAAAACTAAATATATCGTAGATTTAATTAACAATTGTGTTAATAAAAAATTTCATCTGAAGCAATACAATCTATAATTTCGCAGTGATTCGGCTTAAAACCCACTGATACATAGTCGTTTGAATGAAAATACTCATATGATCCTCCGAATTCTTGTAGACATTATGAATCCTACATCTACAATTCTCGCCATACAAATATAAAAAGAAAATACAAACTCAAGAGAAAAATCATCATCACAAGAATGGAAATCATGATTACCATTTCAAGTTATGTTCAATGTCTTTGATTTGGTATTAATCCACGTAATACTCCATTTTTTAAGGGAAGAACCACATTAATAAATAAGTGGATTTAACTCTTCAAATTGTCAATTCGATCAGAAGTCAATTTTTTACTTGTGTGACAAATAAAGATATTTCTACAACGATATTTTTTTTTTTTAAAAAGCAAATTTTATTATAAATCGACAAAGTATATTCTCATCAAAATCTCAATCATGGTGGGTCTATTTAATTATTTACTTTTTTTTTTCCGTAAATGAGTGATGGTGGACTTATCTACGATGAATTTGCTATTAAAAGCCCAAAAGTATGTATTTTCAATTTTGGTGAGACCAAAAGAAATACTTTGTAATAAGTTTGGAGAGAAAATTCCCTTGTGAAACGAAAAAAAAAAAATGTGGGAATTGAAATTGGGAATAATATTATTGGCAATGGAAGGAATAAGTGTAAGTACAAATACATTAAGCAAAGCAGCCATGGCTAAAGGAATGAGCAACTATATCTTCACTACTTATACTCATGGTATCTCTCTCTTCTTTCTTGCTCCCTTGGCTTTCTTTTTACACAGGTACGTTATCGATCATTCCATCAAGAAACTCGTCAATTACTACCTCTGTTCGGATTTAGTTGTCATATTATTATTTATCGAGATTTTTTTTACTGCATATGAACAGAAAAACTCCACCTCCTCCCATTGGATGGTCTATAATAATGCACCTTTTTCTCCTTGGAGTTCTCAAGTTTGTATTTTTAATCTATGTTTCTCTTCTATGGTTGATCAACTTAATATTGAAATTAATGATATAATGATTATTTAGATTATTCTGATCTTCAAAATTATTGAAAATATGTATTAAAAATGCAGTTGTGGATGCTCCATCTTTCTATTTGTTGGAATACGATATAGCTCACCAACTCTTGCATCGGCGATGAATAATCTTTCCCCTGCTTTCACATTCATCATAGCCATTATTTTGAGGTAATTAATTTCGAATATTTGATACATTCTAGCTAATTGCGTATCTTTGGTTGGGTAGAACATCTTTTTCATGACTAACAACATTATGGCATACTAGTATTCTTGCTTAAAGTCATTACTTTATTTGCCACAGTATTCTTTGTTTACTTTTTTCCTTTGCTTGTTTAGTTCGTTTAATTTTTCTTAGTCTATTGCTTGTGTTCAACTTCTACCCCTCCACGGACCATGGCTCTATCTCACCCAAAAAAAAAGTTTTATACCACGTATAAACTATAAAGTACTAGCATGGAGTATTTCGTATATAACATTCATTTTCATTGGTAAGTTGGTGCGAAACTCACCTTTTGACTTTGAGATCATGAGTTCGTGTCCAACCAACCAGGGGCGGAGCTAGAAAATTTTTATTAGGGGGGCCATACTTAAATAGTATATGTACTAATTTTTGTAATGTCAAAAAGAGTGAGACCAATTCAAGTATTAAAAAGAAAATTTAAAAAAAAAAACTAAGTAATGAATATATTTGAAAAAGGGATTCTAATGTTCTAGAGTAGTGATATAATCTATTTTAATACGAGATAGTAAAAGAAGTAAAACATTAGTAGTTTTAAAAAAAAAAAAAAAAATTAAAAAATGCAAGGGATGAGGTTTGAACTTGGGATCTTGGAATTGACTATAACTCACTTATCTACCAACTGAGCTATGGTATAACTAACATAACATACTGCAACAATTAATAGATAATTTAAACCAAGTGGGAGGCCCTAGCCCACCCTTGGTTCTGCCACTGCAACCAACTACATTTGCTTGGGAGTAGGGGGATTCCCTCATCCCCCTCTATTCTCAAAATCTCAAGAGTTGATCTACAGAGCTAAGTTAGTTGTACCTGTAAAAGATGTCACTTCAGCAGAGTCCTTCCTTCATCTTACCTTTAATAAAGGAATAAATAGTAGAAAGTTATAGTCAAAGTATGCTACATATATATAAATTAAATTATTGTAAATTAGTCAACCTTATTTAATTTTTCATTGAATTGATGGTTTTTCAAATATATGTAGGATGGAGATGATAAATTTTAGTGCACGAAGTAGCACACTTAAGTCGATTGGAACAATAGTCTCAATCATTGGAGCATTCATAGTGACATTCTACCAAGGACTACCAATCATATTTTTCTCTTCACCAAATAAGCTATTGCTCCACTCCTTATTTGAAACTCAACCAAATTGGGCCGTTGGAGCGCTGTTGCTTGCCACTAGTAGCATTTTTCTGTCCCTCACTTATATTGCAAAGGTAAGATAATTCAATCTTTACACGTTATTAGGTATGACAAATGGACAATATTAAATAGATATCCGCTAATCCGCTCTACATGTTTTAAATAAATGGATAAAAATTTGAATTAAATGGATGAGAAGTGGGTGACGGATGAAACGGGTGATGGATCGGATCGGATGCGGATGCGGATGCAGATGATATTTTATTTCACCCGCTAACCATCTTCCTACTCGTTTAACATATATTTAAATTTTTATCTAAGAATTTTAATAATAAAATATAAAATGTGCAAGATTTTTTTTTTTGTTGCAAATTAATTTTTTCAAACTTCCTCAAATTTTAAAAAAAATAAAAATTAATTTTATCAAACAACATGTTTTATAGTTTCTTTTTTTTTATTAATAAAAAAAATACGAAAATTAGACTTTATGTGAAGTTTTTTCACTTTAACTACTTCAACCATTAATCATTTGCTCAACACCCATTTCATAATTCATTTGCATATGATGGACGAACGGATATGGATGATGGGTGAAGCGGATGACGGGTGAATATGGATGAGCGAATGGAATAATGGATGAATGCGGATGAGCTCCACCTGCTTCGAATCAGATCCATTGTCATCTCTACGCGATACACACATACACTAAAACAAAAATAGGCTTTTAGATAATTATTACTCTCTATGTACCTATTTTTTGTGCCATTTGACTTTTTATAGTTTCAAGACACATTTTAAAACGTATATACCTTCATTTTTATACGCATAAAAATTATAAAACTTGATATTAATAAACTATAATGAGACAAATTTAACAAAACCGCACATGACTATATTATCTCTTGTTGATTAATGAAAATTTATGGTTATAGTTTTTGAAGTTTGACCCATTTTTTTACACTGAGGCAAAAAAATAGGGTTAGATGAAGTAGTTTGTAAGTTTGTATCATATGAAGTATACCATTACAAGTTTTTTTTTTTTTTTTTTTTTTTTTTTTTGGCTCTTCACACCTTTTAATGATGACATTTTACAGTTTTATCCCCTATACAACACAAAAGGGCATATTTTTGCATACATGAATTCTTAAGTTTGCCAATTGCAATCTCATTTTTTCACTCGCTCTATCATTTCTTTTTTAAAATCTTGTGTAAAAAACGTGTTACTTACAATACAATAAGGAACAAAGGTAGCTAGTAATTATAGTATTTTTCTTTGTGTAAAAAACATGTTAATTACAATGTTTTTTTCAGACTTGGATTGCTAGAGATTTCCATTCAGAGGTGCTAATAACACTAATAAGCTGCTTCTTTGAGACAATAGTGGCAGCAATCGTTACTTTGATTGCAGAAAATGATGCAAGTGTTTGGACACCAACCATTAATATCGAAATGATTGCTATTCTCTTTGGGGTAATAATTCAAACTTATAGCAAAATCATCATGTTAATAATCTTCCTAATTAAAGAACCAAATTAAATTAACAAAATTAATACTAATTGGTGTTCGTTAAAAATGATATTTTAACAGGCTTTCGATGTTGGTATAGTAAATACCGTGAATACTTGGGCATGCAGAGTTAAGGGACCAGTTTTTGTGGCTATGTTTAAGCCACTTCAAATGATTATTGCTGTTATCTTGGGTGTTTCTTTTCTAGGAGATGTTCTTCATGTTGGGAGGTACAATCACTAATTTTTTTCAAATTCAACTATTTCAACTTATTATTACTTAGACGTTAAATGGGTAACATAAAAGAGGTTCCCGTCCTAAATTAGGTAAGAGATCATAAGACGTAACAATTGCTGGATACCCCTTTTAAAATGGAAACACCTTTTTAAATTGATCCTATTAATAGTTTATTTTTATAGTTTATATGTACCGACATGTGACAATTGTCTAAAACACTATAGATCTTATAATAAAAAACGTGTATCTAATTAATCTTTCTAAGCTTATATCCTGTGACATACTTGGTACAATGTATCATAGTGAAATGCTGAACTATGAAAAAAATGTTTATCATACAGTGTTATTGGAGGAATAATCATAGCTTTGGGATTCTACACCGTAATGAAGGGGAAAGCCGAAGAAGAAACGTTCAAGGAAATTGATGAGAATAGATGCAATGAAGAGGAGATATGTTCTCATAAAGTCCCTATGTTGCAGAACAGAAGCATAGATGCATAAAAATTACACAAGGTTATCCAATTATTGAGTGATTCAATATTTCAATTTAATGTTTGGTCAACAAGTGTAGCAAATTGTTCCTACAAAAAAAAAAAAAAAAACACTAGTGTAGCAAACTGTAATTAACCACAAAATTGCATTATTTGTGACCAAATAAAGGGTAATAGTTTTTTTTTTTTTTTTTTTTTTTTTTTTTTTTTTTTTTTTTTTTTTTTTTGGTGCAAACGAGGGGTAGAGCCCCGGGAACTAAAACAACACTAGTAGAAAAATACAAAAGGCCAACTGTTCAAAACCCCCTTATGCCATCGGTTTTGAACCGGTGTGCATTTGGGGGGTGGCAATAGCTTCTTTAAAAGCCACCGGTTCAAAACAAACCGGTGGCAAAACTATTATTGCCATCGGTTAACCAGTGGCATTATATATTATTGCCACCGGTTAATACTGAATTCCCGCTTCTTTTTTTGTTTTTTTGTTTATATTAAATTTAATGCCACCGGTTAATCGGTGGCAATTCTCCCATATAATTTTTTTTATTATTCACTTGAAATACCAAACAATCAAACAAAAAAAAAAAAAATTCCAACATCAAAATATAAATCGAATATCATATTATCATTCAATATATATAATCGCAAACTTACAACATATAATCAAAAAAATAATTTACAATATAAATCAATATAATTGAAGTATCGAACAATTACAACATATAAATAAATAAAAAATACAATATAAATCAAAAAAAAAAATTACAACATCAAAAAAAAAAAAAAAACCATACAACATCTAAATCAATATTCCTAAAAAAAACCATAGTGCATGAGTAACAAAAGTTGTAACTTAAATGGCAATGTGGCAAACATTTGTCTTGGATTTCGTAAATAATAATTTTTTAATTATGTTGAGTTGTATGGCATGTAACGATTGCACACGAGTGACGGAGCGACGACGTTTGAATTTGCAGATGAAGGGTAACTATGAGCGATGGAGCAACGGTGTAAGAATCTGCACGTGAAGGGTAAAAACGAAGCCTGATAAGACATTGGATCAACAACCTGGAGCAAACCTTGAGGAATTTCGATCACCGCCAAATTTTGAGTGTTCACTAAGAAAGCGACGGGAAATTATTGGGCTTGTATATCTATTGCAGTAGTCATACTTGTTTCGAGCTTGTAGATCTGTTGCAGTAGCAGCATGGATGTACAAGCTATACTAGTTATCGCCATATCATCTTCTTCCTCTTGCAACCATTTTCGGCGAGGTTAACCCCAAAAGGTAGGGGTGTTGTCTACTTGTCTTCTTCTACTAAATTTTCCCATTGAACCATTATTGTGAGTTCCATTGAAAATCAATTACTCTAACAACCGTTTCTATGATTTACCATCAGTTTCTACAAAAAAAAATTGCCTTATTTGGCCCTTACTAACGCCATCGAAAATTACTAGCATGCTCTTTGAGTAACTTGGATATATCGTTTCAATATACTATTTTGAACTATCAAATTTTAATACTATGTAAATAATTTATTCTTATTAATTGATAATATATATATATATATATATATATATATATATATATATATATATATATATATATATATATATATATATATATATATATATATAGGGGAAGACTCTTGTGAGAACTTCTTCTATATGTGAAAATTATTCATATTTGAGAACACTTTTTATGTTCTAAATTAAATTAAATGTTCAAAATTAATATTCACATATTCTAAACCATAAATTAGTTAAGTTTGATGTTATAAATGTTAAATAGCTTGTTTCAAGATTTTAACTTATATGTTCTAAATTTTATAACGTGTGCTCTAAGATTTTTAATTATATGTTCCAGATTTAATTTAAAAGCGTATGTTTTAATTTTTACTCACATTTTCTATATTTTATAAAAGGTGTTCTAAATTTTTATTCACGTGTTCGTAATCTTAAACAGATTTTCTAAATTCAATAAAGTAGATTTTCTAAATTTTTATTCATATGTATGTTCTAATTTTTTACTCATATGTTCTAAATTTAAGATCAATTCTCATATAAGTATGAATTCTCACATATGGGCCTGTTTTCACTAGATTCCTCCCCTATATATATATATATATATATATATATATATATATATATATATATATATATATATATATATATATATATATATATATATATATATATATATATATATGATAGGCGGTCACACACCTAACAAAAATAATAAAAGCCTAACTATCCTGCTAATATGTAGTAGGGTAAGTCAGGGTCGATCCCACAGAGAAGGTAGTATCAATATTGGACTACTATGAATTAAAACTAGTCGAGTCAATCAAAATAGGGATGAAAATATTATACTACTAAAGCAAGAAAATCAAATATAAAAACATCTAGAATTAAGTATCACCACTAGCATAATCAATAGAAGAAAAATTATTACCCCAATTAATTAATTATACGTTCACAAGGAAAGGTACGCCCTATAAAATACCAAAGATCTCTCCCGAGTTGTCAATGGCTTCCCTAATTAACAATCAAACCTACTTCCGTGGAATCATGTAAATTAAAGACATTAAGTTCGGCACCCTAACTTCATAATAATCCGTTCTACCTACTTCCGTGGAGAATTTCATACCCTTAATTGATCTATTCAAATCCGTCAAAACCCAACTCCCGTTGCGATCTAGACAATGGAATAATAACAATACCAATTATCCCTAATCTAGTATTGACATAAGCACAATCAATTAAGCATGAACAATATAAACAATTGATTGAGAATTTAAAAGAACAAATCAAGTATCAATCATGGCTAGGGTTCAACCTAACCCTAGAAAATAAGACTAGAAATACATAATAAACGAAAAGTGAAAATAAGCAAAGAAGAAAATCATTAAAGAACAACTAACTAGTTGCTGCTCCTAGTTTTGCATCATGCGGCTACCCCCCTTTCTTATCCCTAATAATAACAAGCTATATATAAGCAATGAGCCAAAGATAATATTAGAGTAGTTGAATACAATTAAAACTCCCGAGAAATCAAGCCCATACAAGCCCAATTTCGTGTACAAAGTACCAATCACGAGCAGGCCACAACCTGGTTGTGGCGCACCTCTTCTGGCCACAGGCGGGCTGTGGAATGGGCTGCCACACCACTCTTCTTCTTCTTTTTTATAATGTGCTTCCACGGGTAGGCTGTGGAGAAAGGCATATGCCACACCTCGGTTGTGGAGTAGTTTGTCCTTGTGTAATTTCCTTTTCTTTGTCATATTAAAACATCTCCAATACATAGCTCAACTCACACAATAGCTTATTCCTACAAAACAAAGAAAAATATCCCGAGGAGAGCAATAATCGAAAATATATATAAATTAACGCTTAAATAATTAAATGTAGAAAGAACTCACGACAAATATCATATAAATACGACATATAAAAGGTGTATTTTATCGTGTTATCAATATATATACACTAGTACGTACCCCGGGCGATGCCCCGAGTTTCCTGCGCAATATATATCTTTATGTTTTAAAAATCCTTACATTAATTCGCTACTTATAAAGACGAGTTAAAGTTGTGTTAAAAGTATTTAAAATTTATAATTATTTACCTTATGCATGTCACACTAATTCATATTTGTTGTTTACATGACGTGACACTTGGCGAAAAATCAAAATGCCAACTTTTGTTTTGGTTGATTAAAGTGTATCATAAATAAGTCCTGTTTTGTACAACTTTATAAATTTTATGATATAAATTTAATTTAACATATTTATAAGATATATTTTTAAAGTTACAATCTACTTATTCATATGGAAAATTAGAAGTCCTATCAGAAATAAAACTATAAAAACTTTTTTATCATAAATAAAACTCTAAATAACTTTTTTATCTTACAAAAATCTATCTTAAATTCTCTTATCTAGCGTTAGAGGTGTCAAATATATATATATATATATATATATATATATATATATATATATATATATATATATATATATATATATATATATATATATATATATATATATATATATATATATATATATATAGTGTGGATCACGTGAAAACAAACCTATGGCTGAAAACTGAAAACGGGCAATTAAGACCATTAGATTACAATCTACACTAACTCAGCAAATCTAACGGTTGAGATTTTCTCCTCTATTTTCATGCTAAATACGGAGTATCTATACTTTCTCTCTCTCCTCCTTCATTTTCCACGTTCTATTCTCTTTCCTCATACTTTCTCTCTCTTACTTTCCCAATTCTTCTGCAAAATCCATACTCACTTTCAATTACTTTGATTCTTCATCAATTTCTCAGCTTTACATCTATTATCGTGTGAGTAATTCGGTTAAATTTTATTTTATTTGATTAATGTCGCTAGTTTGCTTGATTTGAGGTACTTAATTTAGCTTTATGCTTTATGAATTTAGTATTCCGAATTCATGCGTATTTTTTTGTAGTTGAACTTGAAATTTTAGCGCCAAATTGGTGTGTTTTGAGTACTCCGTAATTTTGTTTTTGAGTATTTCGTTTCTGATTTGAGTAATTTTTTTTTTTTAACTTTTTTTAAATTTTTTTTTTGTGATTTTATTCATAATTGTTGTTTTTTGAGTTTTTTTTTCATAATTTCGTTATACCATTGTTTATGAGTAATTTTTCAAGTTTTTCGTTTATGATTTGTATTTTTTTTAGTTTTTTGTTTCTGATTTTTGTTTAATTTTGTAATTTGCCTTTTTTTTTTTTAATTATCGACTTGATTTGAATTTTTGAGTATCAACTACATTTTCATTTTCATAGTTGTAGGTTTGAATGGTATTTTGTTTAACTCTGATTGATTTTAGTTAATTAGGTTTCTATGAGTAATTTTTGCACTTAACTCTGTTGTCCTTGTTTAATTTCTATGAGTAATTTTTGCACTTAACTCTGTTGTCCTTGTTTAATTTTGTAATTTTTGCATATAATCTATATGCATATCAGTGGAATTTAATCGTCACGTGACTGAAATGTTGGTTGTTGGAGGTCAAATTGGTGATGTTAGAGTCGGGCTTTGGTGGCTAATTGGTGGAGCAATTGGTGGTTGTTGTGTGGGTGTGAGATGCGACTATAAATGATTTACAATCTGAAAGCCCGACTTTGGTTGTTGGAGTATGAGTCTCAGCTTTTGTCTCGTCGAAAGGTAAATGAAACATCCAAAGTTGCTTCAATCACGTGGCCGTTGTCAAAAGAACATCATGTGGCTGTTTATTTTGCCATTTATGCATCAGATTTGGTTTCTTGGTTTTGCAATTAGAATTTTTATATTCTTTTCCTATTAATTGCTACGATTGATGGTGTTTTCTTAGGCAGTTGCTCGTGGTGTGGTTCGGGAGTTGCTGCAGCTCGGATTGGTGTTTGGTCAGTGGTGCAGCGTCCGAGATTTGGTACGGTGGCGAGCTAATGGTTGCAGCTGGTTGTGCGATTGGAGTTGGAGCTACTTGAGTGATAGCCTGATAGGCTTACATATAGTTTGGCATGTGGTGATATAGGAGTAGTTATCTTATTTTCATATATAGTGACCTTTGGATAAACGGTTGTAACCTTGTTTCTATATATAGTGACCTTTGTGGCTTTGTGTGAATATCGTCAAAATTGTTATACTTTAATATAGTTAGGTTTTATTTTTTTTATTTTTTTTTATTTTTTTTATTTTTTATATAGTGACCTCTGGGTAAATGGTGTCAAATTGATATAGATATCCCAAGTTTATATATAGCTACCTTATTTTTGTATGTAATGTCCTTAGCATCATGGATATGTTGTAAAATTTGTTTCAGTCAGCTTATTTTTGTATATAGCAATTTTTATGTAAGTGTTGTTAGAATTGATATAGTTACCTAATTTTTATATACAGTGACCTTTATGTAAATGGAGTAAAAAAACTCAAAGTCGATATAATTACCTTATTTTTGTACATGGTGACCTTTATGTAAATGGAGTCAACAACTCAAAGTCGATATAGTTATCTTATTTTTGTACATAGTGACCTTTATGTAAAAATGTTGTCAAATTTGATATGATTACCTTATTTTTGTACATAAAGACCTTTGTGTAAATATCGTGAAAATTGATATAGTTACATTATTTTTATATATAGTGACTTTATTTTTATATAGTGACCTTATGTAAATGTAGTAAATTTAGATAAAGTTACCTTATTTTAGTATGTAGTGACCTTAAAACGATTAATTGATTATATGTAAGGTTGGAAAGATCTTAGGGCTTTTAAACCGTCTGATCTTTTGTGATAATATTGAATAGTTGAGATTTGTTGTTTTCAGCTTAAGCCCTGATTTCAGCATAAGCCTTGTTTTCAGCGGAATCACCCCGTATATATATATTAAAAGTTCTGCATTAACAAGTGTATTGGTTAATCTGAGAAAAAAAAAAAGATATTATTAATTATTAATCTAAAGACAAATATACCAATTAAATTGGGATAATGACTAAGATTTTCATAAATAAAATAAAACACATGGACACAAGGTAGAACCGTAGAAGTCCAATGGAAATTATGTTGGCCCCATGAAAGTGAAACTATACGAGTATAAATGCATAATATCAAATTAATATAATAATATGTCTAAAAGCTCCTCCTCAGAAGTTGAAGTAGTACGTATAGTGTTTGAGTGTACAGATAGAGTGAAAAAAAAAAAAAAAAAAAAAAACAGAGATGGAGAGTGAAGCAGCTCCTTACATAGGAATGTTAATGGCGGAATGTTGCCAAGTTGGACTTTTCATTATTAGTAAACAAGCTTTGAACACTGGTATGACCACTTTCGCCTTCGTCTCCTACTCCAATGCTCTTGCGTCTCTCATTCTCCTCCCTTTCTCTCTCTTCCTTCACAGGTTTCCCTACTTTTCTCTCTCTTCCCTCCATTTTCATCTTTTTTTACCTCTATTTTTTACTCCATTTTTGTATTCAATTGCAGATCAAATCTCCCCCCGCTCAGTTTCTCTCTCCTCGGAAGGTTTTTTCTACTTGCTCTTTCTGGGTTAGTCTTGCTGTTTTTCTGATACCCTTTTCAATTTTCTGTAATGGGTTGTGTTTGTCTTTCTTAATGTTATATTATTTGCAACGATTAGACATTTTTTGTCAAATTGTTGCAAATAATATGGAACGGAGGTAGTATACTTCATTCTTTTGAATTGGGTTTTCTAGTAAGAGTACCTTTTCAATTTTGTGCAATGGATTGTGTTCTTCTACCTTAGTTAAAATGTTGTCGAATTGGGTTTTCTGGTACCCTTCTTAATTTTATGCATTGGATCGTGTTATTCCTCTTAAGTTATAAAACTTATAATGCTATCGAATTGGGTTTTCTGGTACCCGTCTTAATTTTTGTTATTCTTGTTAAGTTATATTGTTATTTAATTGGGTTTTCTGGTACTCTTTTCAAATTAATGCGTTGGCTGATCTTCTTTAATTAGTATAGGATAATATAATCATTTATGGTACAACTCCAATAATAAACTAATTAAAATTTTAATTAGCTTGTTAGGCTTCTTTTCTTATATATGCTTATTGATTTTTGTTGCCATTTTCAATTATGTTAATGGATCATGTTTCTGTTTGTGATATAGGTATTTGGCTCAGTTATTTGGGTTTGCCGGTATCAATTATAGCTCTCCTACTCTTGGGACGGCAATGCCAAACCTTGTTCCAGGGCTTACCTTTTTACTTGCAATCATCTTTAGGTATGATTTTTTTTATTTTTTTTTTTAAATTTCTCTCTCTTGTTTATTCATTCATTTTTCTTTTTGATTTTTGGAAAATGATAAACATTTCTCTAAGGGCTATTCAATTACTCATAAAAGCAAAAAAAGAATTAATATGAATTATTAAACATTAATTACACCAATTGAACACCCTACACGTAATTTTGTGATTTTTGTCATAAGTTCCTAAATTTATTTTTTAAAATATATTTAAAGCTTATATGTTGCTCTAACTTAACCCGCTTATTGAGCATGTTAGGTTTGGGTTGACATTCAAGTGTTCAACCCATTTTTGTAATCGGTTTACCTGGGTGTTGGTGTTCAGTTGAAAGTTTCACTCCAAACCTAACCCATTTAATTTGTTTCAGGTTTTGTTGACCCTGTTATCTAAACAAGTTGATAATTCTTAACCAAAACCCTTTGGTCAAGTTTGTGTTGGGTTATATTTCGTGTCAACTTTTAACAGCCTAACTTGTGAAACGGGAATTTGAGGAGTTTGGGAATTGACACGAACACTGTGTAACATGACTATAATTATAATGTATAATGTGTCCATTCCCTTATAACAAACCAGAAAATTAGTCATCTTGGGAATCTTGGGATTTTAACTCCCATTTCCACCCTTAGTCCCACCCCGTTAATTATTTGGTGATTTTGATCTTCTAGTTTAGTTAAATTTAGGCTGGATTTCCCCTATTGATTAGGATTATGTTTGCAATTGAACAATAGTCCTCTTGTGGAAAGCCTTCGGACTCCCAATTGCAGTGCTGTTACAGAGTGCTCTTGTCAGAGTTTGTGATATGTTATATACTATTTAGTGCCCATGTCAGAGTATGCAATATTTCGTATTAAATCTACTAAATTCTACTCAATTTAATTATGCAAGACTAACTTCTACACCATAGTTATATACCAATCCCATTTTGTCAAACATGTACATAGTCCGCCTCTAGGAATAGCTTCATAGCGAGATATGCATCATGGCCATCATCAACATCTACTGCTCATGTTGCAGATTTCACCACTGCACATGAGCTGATAGGTAGTTAATTGACGAGGCCCTAAAATTCATGAATTGTAGCTTTCCGAAGTCACTGTCTTTATGTCAATAGTAAAAAGATTTCTTTCCCAAAATGAAAATTCGTTTTGAAAATACTGGAGTACATGTTAGTCAATTCTCATTCCTAATGACCAACAAAGGACTTGATAACAACCTCTGCTGAAGCATACGGATAATGGTGGCTTTTGATTTTCATTAGTAACTGGCTATGCTTTATCACCACTGTTATTAGTAGAGTATGGAGTATTTCTCTCTCCGGTGGAGACAATTATTTTTGTTATTTTTATCGGTTTCATAAACAATAAGGACTACAATACATTGTTTACTTGTAATTCAGGATGGAAATGCTAAATACAAGAAGTTTAACTTGTCTAGCAAAATTGGTGGGAACCATGGTCTCGATTGCTGGAGCATTTGTTGTTACTCTTTATGAAGGTCCACCACTTCTGAACAGTCTTGCGCCTTTGCACACTCATTGACTTAGTCATAATGGTGATCAAATGAAGTGGATTCTTGGTGGTTTCTTTCTTGCCATTTGATGTGTCATAGAATCAGGATGGGTTATCTTACAAGTATGTTCTAGAAATCTCTCTTAGTGCCAGCAATCAGTAGGAATGTAGGATGAGCTGATCTGCTGATATTTATTACTAACGTTTACTTCCAGGCAGTAATTCTCAAAAAGTATCCAGCAGAGCTCCTTGTTGTGTTCTTTTACTTCTTCTTTGCCGCTATCCAATCTGGAATTGTGACACTTATTATGGAAAGGGATCTAAGTGTTTGGAGTCTGAAGCCTACGTTGAGGCTGCTTGCAATTGTTTACTCGGTAAGCTTGCTTAGAGACCAGTCTGCTCATTTTCTTTTGGTCTTTAGATTTGATTAAATATCCATTTTTGCAGGCAATATTTGGTTATGCCCTCCAAGCTGGCCTTTTCTCTTGGTGCCTGCGAAGGAAGGGACCTGTTTTTGTTTGCATGTTTAAACCTGTGGGGGTTGCCATAGCCGCAGTTGCAGGTGTTATATTCTTTGGGGATACATTATATCTTGGAAGGTATCCTTCCTTCTTAGTAACAGTTACCGTTGTCTCTTCATGCATAGTTATTGCTACTGATGCTAGTACTCACTGAGATTTGTGACAATCTTTATGCCAATGTTGCTCCAGGCATAGTTACCAATTCAAATTCCTTAATCCTCCCCCACCCCCAGGCAAACTATGAACTGAAAATGTCAAATTAATAAATAAAATGTGGTATGTCTATGGCTTGGCTGGATTGGTTCTTCATATGTTTTCATTGTTTCAATAGGTGAAATGACAACAAATAATGCACTGCAAAAGTTGATTATATAAGATATGTTGCATAATGGAACACAATTTATGGAACTTCATGCTAAATTGAATTTTATAAGTGGCTGAAAGATTATAGAGCATTTAATGTTTGGGAACTTTAGGTTGGACATCTTAAAGTAGAAAGTAGGAATTGGGAAGTTTTTTGTTTGACATAATTTTTTTGTTAGCAAGGATTATCTTATAATTGAGTAGCTTTCTTGCAAAATTGTGGAACCAATAAAATGGATTTTTATCCCTTGTATGAGTCATTGAGCTGTATCACTACCAAGGAGAGATACTTGAATAAATTTCGTTCTATTGGAACAAAAATATAGCAATTAAAGATAAAGTAAACCAAGAATAAAGATGTTTTGCTAATATGGATTTGTAATTAAGAAAACCAAGGAAGTTTTTGTATACTCTTATGTAGTTATGTGAGACAATGTTAGAAAGTTGCACATCCCATTCTATTCCCATCCGTTTCCACACTCTTAAGGTGTATTGTTATGAGTTATGACTATTTCTCTTGGACTATAATTTCTAAACTCTGATTCAGAATGCTTATGATGCAGTTTGCTTGGGGTGATAATAATAGTACTTGGATTCTACTCCGTTATGTGGGGAAAGGCTAAAGAAGCGAAGAAAAGCCATGCTGGTCAATCCAGCAGCTTACGGTCTCCTCCCCAAAAAATGCCTTTGCTGGGAAATAATGCTGAAGAGACAGTGAATACTGCTGCTTAACTCAGCTTAAGGAAGGTAAATTTCCTGTTCCACGAGTTTTCTATTGTTGCTTGGCCTTTGGTGGTTGGATTTTTTTCCTGTTAGATACAGAAAATGAATCTAAATCTGAGTGAAGTGTGTCCTGTAGTGTTGCATAAAACTTTTAATTAGCCATGCCACACGACCCACACCTGTGCTTCCACGTAGAACCCCATGGTGTGGCTATCCAAGTATTGAATAGCCTGGCAAGGTGTTTGTTGATGAGGCCCATCGATGTGTGAATGTAAAGACCGGGCATACAGGCTAGTTCTTGGGATTTTGGTGAATCTATGTTATGTTTGGATTGGGGTCAAAGTAAGTTTGGTTGATGGCAGTAAGAGAGTTTCATGTTGATTTGCTTGTGAATTTGTAGATATTGAAGTTGTGAAAACTTAAAGTTCAACCTAACCTAACCTAACCTAGTTACACTTTAGAAAACTACGAAAACTTTACTCCTACTATCGTCTCAATTCAAAGCAACTGTTGATGGGTGATGGTAAAGAGATGCCTTTAGGTGAATGTGGTATGACTGAAGATCAGTTCAGGAAGATCATTATATCACTGTATTTTGGTTGGTTTTGAACTATGCTGCATACAGCGGAACTGCATGAAATATTGATAGACCAATGTTAGAGCTCTTGTGTAGAAGGTTTCGAATAACTGGGGTATGAGGCACAATAATTGTAACTTTAGACGGAGTGCATGACATTTATGTTACAAGGTCTGCTTACCCAACTTTTGTACCAGACTACAAGTCATCTTCTAGTGAACTGATGAGCTTACTGTGTATGGAAGAAGTCCTAATATCTGGTACTCGACTACTCGTATCTGACAAGAACCTGCATATGCGATGCTTAATTAGATGGAAATTCACATTATTTATGGAATCAAAAAAAGAATGGCATACTATGATCCTAGTATGTACAGACATGGGACAATTCTCTACAACAGCGTAGATCATATAAAAACCGTGTTTACTAGCATGTTTTTAATCTTCTTGAGCTTATCTTATGACATGTTTCATAGTGAGATGCTAAACTCGTAAAATATTGTTATTTGTAGTGTTATTGTTGGAACAATCATAGCATTGGGTTTCTACAATTCTACACCGTGATGAAGGGGAAGACCCAACAAGAAACACACAAGGAGAATGTGAACGATGTATCTTTAACACCCAAGAGATGTGATCTCATAAGTCATAAGGTCCCTATGTTGCGAATAGAAGCATGGATGCAAAATTTCACAAGTTTATCTAATTATTGAATGATTCCATTCAATGATTGATAACTGGTGTATTTGATTGTAAGTAATAGTAAAATTAAACCATATATGATTAATTAATTAAAATGATAATAAAGCTGAGTATCTTTCTAATTAGTGATGTTAAAACACTATTTCATTATTTGTTTTTATTTTTTTTATTTTATTTGTTTTTTGTGGTGCACACGAGGGGCAAAGCCCCACTTTTTCTCTATTTGTACATATACAACTCTCCCAACACATAAAATCAAAGATCCAAGAGGCCAAAACGTATTTCACCGTATTCTTGTTTGTGTATAATACTTCATACTAGTATTCGTTGAATCTAAGTATCACAAATTTATTGGTTTATTTTGTCCAAAACATTTTGAAGTAATTCGTAAATGTTAGAATTAAACCTTTTATAATGGCTCACATTCCATGAATTAGTTAAAAAAAAAAAATGAAATCAAGCTCTTAGCTACAAAGACATTTGGATTAGTCTATGTATTAAAATTCTAATTTAACTACCACTTATGTCGATGAAGTGAAATATGTAGGTTCTCACGACAAAGACCCTATGGTAGTTGATCTAGACCATGTGCAATTATAGATGGCTCTGGGCCGTGCCGGGTCATGTCTCTTGCCAGGCCCACCTGTGTTTGGGCCCGACCTATGGATTGGCCCATGAGTTTTGTACAGGGTCGTCCCAACTATTATGGAGGCCCTGTTCGGTTGAGATAAAATTAGACCCTTTTTTAATAAAATATATAATACTCCCGTATATTTTAATAAGTGCTCTGATCCACTTGATTTTCATGAAGGTTTAGAACGAAGAAATAAATGTATATTAAATTGATATTCGATAGAAACATGTTGAATTTTTTTTTTTTATGAAAGTATTAACAATTAGTTATTGTAGAGAAGAGAGAGAGAATGGAAAATATTTTTTTAAAATGAAAATGATTCCTACACCGAGGTAAAAAAGTATAAAATTATTGTTACAATCTTCCAAAATATAGGCATGCTTATTCAAAAAAAAGGCCAAAAATAAAAAAATAGAGCACATATTTAAAGATAGAGGGAGTATCTAAATCTTCTAAAATGAAAAATAGAGCACATATTTGAAAATAGGAGGAGTATCTGAACCTAATTTTTTATTAAAAAAAAAAAAGAAAGAAAATAACAGTTTTAGTGGGAATTGAACCATGTACCTACGTGGCCAAAGGCATCCAAACTTAGTTATTACTAGGGGTGAACATGGTTTGGTTTGGTGCGGTTTGAGTCTAAACCAAACCAAACCGCAAAATACTGTTTGGTAAATTTTTCAAACCAAATCAAACCATATTAGTATTGAAACCAAACCAAACCAAACCGTAATACGGTTTGGTTTGCGGTTTATGATGAGATGATTTTTTTTTTTTCCAAAAATTGTCAAATAATACTTCACTAATTTATAATAATGTTTAAATAAGTAGCCCTAACGGATTAAATTGTACTACAAAGTTGCAATAAAAATATCAACTGCTAACACATAATAAAAATAATACATAACAATAAAAGATATTCATATGAGTACTACATTATAGCCATTAATTATAGAGTATTGACGGTATAGTTTTTATCTATTTTTCATGGTTTTTTATTTATTCTTTAAATTTTTTATATAATATAAAAAAAAATATATTTATTGAAAAATTATATAAAATTAAAATACGGTTTATTGGTTTACGGTTTGGTTTGGTTTGGTTTATAATTTTTGCAAAACCAAACCAAATCATAAACCATATATATATATATATATATATATATATATATATATATATATATATATATATATATATATATATATATATATATATATATATATATATATATATATATATATATATATATATATATATATATATATATTTATTGTTTAGACTTTAGAGAGCCACAAGAACATGAATGAAAATTGATCACAAGAGGATCTCCTAGGGGATTAGCTCTAACCACTTAAGTTATTTTTCACTCTCTTATCATCATTGCCTTTATAGCTTTACTAGGTTAACTCCCGTGCCATGCACGGTAATTTTTAATACTTATCATTAGTTTAACACTATTATTTAATTATTAAAAATTATACCTAAAATAGGATGAAAGTTCTTTAATAACAAAAAAAAAAAAATTAAAAATTTATCACACTAAAGAAAACAGAGACAATAATATATGCACGACTCATAAAAATAACTATGAATTACATTACAAAGTTATAAACTATTATTGCATATTATTGTATAAAAAAATAATATCTTTGTTTAAATGTGTACAAATAGAATATACTTATCAAATAGGAAATGACATGTGTCATTCCTGATTTCATCTTTAGTATAAAGTTATATATAGATAGATAGATAGATAGATAGATTAGAGATAGGCATTGGCCGAGTCAACACGAAAATGGCCCGACCCTGCTGTAGCTATGATATTATCAAACCAGTCCAAACCAGTCGCATCTCCAAATCAGTCCAAGTCGTCCATACTTGATCTAGTGTACTAACTTTATACGAAGTACATCTTCCTCAGAATTCAGAAGTGCTAGTCCAAAATACAGATAGATAAAGAACGAATAAGAGATGGAGAGTGAAGCAGCTCCTTACATAGGAATGTTAATGGCGGAATTTTGCCAAGTTGGACTCATGATTATCAGCAAACAAGCTATGAATACTGGTATGACTACTTTCGTCTTCGTCTCCTACTCCAATGCTCTTGCGTCCCTCATCCTCCTTCCTCTCTCTCTCTTCCTTCACAGGTCTTCCCCCCTTTTCTCTCTCTTCCTATTCAATCAATTTTCTGCAACTTTTACCTGAAATTGACTCATATTTTGTCTTTAATTGCAGATCAAATCTTCCCCCGCTCAGTTTCTCTCTCCTCGGATGGTTTTTTCTGCTTGCTCTTTCTGGGTTAGGCTTGCTGTTTTTCTGATACCCTTTTCAAATTTATGTAAAAATTGCATTTATTTTTTTAATATATATTTTTATGGAATTGGGTTTTCTGTTACCTTTTTAAAATTAATGCAATGGGTTGTGTTAATCATCTTAAACTATATAAGATAATTAAATTCGTTTTTCATGTTACCCTTTTGAAATTTGTATGATGGCTAATGGGTTATTTGCTTTTTCTTGATTTAGTGTAATTGAATATGTGTTTTAGTACCCTTTTCAAATAAATGCAATGGATTGCATACTAGTGTTTATCATTTTATATTAGTAAATGTACATAAAACTTTCATGTACCCTTTTCAATTTTGTTTAATGGGCTGTGATCTTCTTCTTATTCTGTAGTGTTATTGAATTTGGTTTTTTGTATTCTTTTCATATCATTAAATTATTACAATGGGTTGTGTTAATCTTTTTGAATTATAGGGTGCTTGAATTGGTTTTTATGATACCCTTTTGAGTTTTGTGTGATGGGTTGTGTTCTTCTTAATTATAGTGTTTATGAATTTGGATTTTCTGTTACTCTTTTCAATTTTGTGCGATGGATTTTTTGTTAATCTTCTCGAATTATAAAAAATATTTAAATTGGTTTTTCGAATACCCTTTTTGAATTTTGTGTAATTGACTTCATTTATTGGTTTTATAGGGCTATTGTATTGTGTCTGGTACCCTATTGGACTATGTGTAATAGGTTGATTGTTTGTGATTTAGGTGTTTGGCTCAGTTATTTGGGTATACAGGCATCAATTATAGCTCTCCTACTCTTGGGGCGGCTATGCTGAACCTTGTTCCCGGGCTTACATTTTTGCTCGCAATCATCTTTAGGTATGATTTTTTTATTATTTATTATTATTAATTTATTAGTTAATAGTGATACTCTAACGTAATTAAATTTAGGCTGGATGTGTCCTTTCAATTACGAAGATATTTGTAATTAAGCGATGGTCCTCTTGTGGTAAGCATGTCGGACTCTAAGTGAAATCCTGTGTAAGCACGTCGGACTCTAAATTATGTTTGAAGTTTTATTTGGGGCAAATATGGAGTAGAATTTTGCTGTGTAGATTATAAAAATCATCCCACAGTTTACATCTGTGCAGTGTTATTCTTTTGTCTTGGATAACTATATGCCTATATGCAATAGTAATTGCAAAAATACCTCTTTCCTTTCGTATTCTGGAAATTTATATACCAATCCCATTTTGCCAAACATAAGCTAATCTTTCTTTAGTGATAATTTCAGAGTGTGATACGCATTATGGCCATCAACTAAGAATGCTCATGTTGCATAGTGAACCATTACATGTGAGCATCGTTAGTGAAAAAATGAGACCCTAAATTTATGAGGAGTTGCTTTCCAAAGTCAATGTCTTTATGTCAAACTGTATAATACTGTCTTCCCCAAATTGAAAGTCCGTTTTGAAATTACTTATACCGTAGAGTTTGGAATCCACATGTTTGTCAAATCTCATTTTTACTTACCAAAAAAGACTTGAAATACACCTCAGCTGAAGCATATAGACAATAAAGTGGTGGCCTTTGTATGTTTCATACGTACCTAACAATGATATCTTCACTGCTATTAGTTAAGTATTCTTCATGGGAAATTTTGGTTCTGTTATTGTTAAACATTTTAATGGGTTTCAAATAAACTATGTATAAATGAGGTGAGTGTCACTTTGTGGCATTCATTACAGCTCTCAAGCCCAGATAAAGGAGGAGAGTTGCAGTAAGCCTGTGGCGGCCAGCATAAAACTTAGTCACATCTTATTATTTTGCTATGCTCTTTTTCTTTTTCGGACGGTTCCTTATGATAATTCATGTTAGCCGACCCCAAATCATTTTGGGACTAAGGCTTGTTGTTGTTAATTAGTAAAAATACAATTGTTACTTGTAATTTCAGGATGGAAATGCTAAACACAAGAAATATAACTTGTCTAGCAAAATTGGTAGGAACCATAGTCTCGATTGCTGGAGCATTTGTTGTGACTCTTTATGAAGGTCCACCACTGCTGAAAAGGCTCGCAACTTTGCACACTCATCAACTTAGTCTTCGTGGAGATCAAATGAACTGGATTCTTGGTGGTTTCTTTCTTGCCATTGATTGTGTCATGGCGTCAAGCTGGGTCATCATACAAGTATGTTCTGGAATTTCTTAATGCCAACTTGCCAACAATCAGTAGGATGAGCTGATATCTTTTTTCTATTGTTTACTTCCAGGCAATAATTCTCAAAAAGTATCCAGCAGAACTCATTGTTGTGTTCTTTTATTGCTTCTTTGTTGCTATCCAATCTGGAATCGTGACACTTATTGTGGAAAGGGACCTAAGTGCTTGGAGTCTGAAGCCTACATTGAGGCTGCTTGCAATTCTTTACTCGGTATGTATATTTTGTAGTCACTCTATTCTTTTTTTTTTTTTTAGGTCTTCTCTTTTAATTCAATACCATCTTTGGCTTTGTGGGGTTGCTTCCTATCTTTTGTTATAATTTGAGTCCCATGTTTGTTAGAACAAAATTTGGAGGAATGAACAAGAGGGACCGGATATTTCTTCTAGGCACGTATCATAGCCGCTTTCCTAATAATTTATTATCGACCCTCTACGAAACAATAGGGTTAACACGATATAATTATTGGGATACAAAGAAGAGACAACTGATTTTGGTTGTTTATCAAAATCAATCTACAAAAAGTTTGTGAACAAGTGTTTGTAAAACCAATTAAGAGAAAATGCTATAGATTAAATTCTCTCAAAAGAAGCAAGTTTAATGATAATCTCTTTTTTCATCCTATCTCATCATATATGTCATACAAACTCCTATTTATAGAGTTTATATGAAGAGTAGTTAATATCCAACGGATATGTCCGTTCACAAAGCAATATGTTCAAATCTGTCAAAAACCGTCAGTTTTGAACTCCGCCCGGTCAAACCGGGCAATGGAGCCCTACCGGGCGCGAGCAATACTTTTGTAAAACATGTAAAAACTGACAAACCCCCTTCGCCCTGGCAGACCGGGCAATTGAGCCCTACCGGGCGCGAGCAGCATCTCAATGAAATTGAGATAATTGACAATTTTTACTCGTGCTCGCCCTACAGCTTGCCCTAGCAGCCAGGGCAAAGCACAAATTAGTCAATTTTGCCTTGTATTGTCACTTTAATACATCTTCCTTTGCCATAACTCTAAGTATAATCATTATACTAATCCTCCTCAACACCTAGCATAATATAAACTTCATATATGAACTCATAAGCACATTTATCTATAAATGTTCCAACAATGTTTGCTAGATTGACTAGGCAGTGTAGCTAAATGTACAAAGTAAAGCATTTTTTTTAATTAAAATACAGAACCTCAAGGTCAGAAGAAATTATTATATTGATTTAATATTACTGTTGTAGTCCTTAATAGGTTTCCTTGCTGAAATATACGTTTGTGTAGGCAATATTTGGTTCTGCCCTCCAAGTTGGCCTTTGCTCATGGTGCCTGCGAAAGAAGGGACCTGTTTTTGTTTGCATGTTTAAGCCTCTGGGAATTGCAATAGCTGCAATTGCAGGTGTTGTTTTCTTTGGGGATACGTTATTTCTTGGAAGGTATCTTTTTTTCTTACTAAGGAAGTCATTGCTTCTGATGATAGTGTTACGGTTTTGACAGTTTTTTGGCTTTTATGCTAAAGGCATAGACCTCCCCCCCCCCCCCCCCCTCTCTCTCTCTCTCTCTCTCTCTCCGGGAACTATGAAGTGTGGATTGTAAAAGGTGAATTAGTATGTGAATGTGATACATAACAAAAATAGGTACTTAGGTAGCGAGAATTGCATACCAATACTCAATCTTGTACTTAAATTAGGTAACATCTGCATTGAGGTAATGGCTTGGTTGGAATGGGGCTCCCTCTTATAAATATTCCTCTTTGATTAGACACAAAAGACAATAATCACTACAATGATAAACAAAAATTTCATTGAACATAATATGGTTGTTTGAGAGAATGTGTAGAGCAATTAATGTTTAGGAACTTTAGGTAGGACAACTTAAAAAAAAAAAAAAGTTGGAACTTTACGTTTGACAGGGGTTGAATTAAGGACTATCTTAATTGAGTAGATTTGCTGCAGGATCATGGAAATCGATAAAGTGGATTTTATAACTTGTCTGAGTTGTATCATAACCATGGAGAGATACTTGAATAATTTTCAGTCAAATGGAACAAGTATATGACAATTAGAAAATTCAAACCAAGAATAAAAAGTACAAGTATATATTTTGCTAAGATGGATTAGTTATAACTTATAAGGTATCTGTATGCTCTTATATGAGATAAAGACAATAATAGAAAGTTGCACATTCCATTCCAGTAATTTTGTTTCTCAAGATGAAGGAGCAATCAGGCCCTGTCTAATGTTTATGCTCTTGAAAGTTTATAGCTATGACTTTTTTTTTTCTTGGAGAAAAAAAATTTTGATGCCTGATTTTCTGCAGTTTGCTTGGGGTGATAATAATAGTTCTTGGCTTCTACTCTGTTATGTGGGGAAAGGCTAAAGAAGAGAAGAAAATTCATGCTGGTCACTTCAGCAGCTTGGGATCTCCCACCCAAACGATGCCATTGCTGGAAAATTATGCTGATGAGATGGTGAATGCTGCTGCTTAAAGAAGGTACTTTTCCTCTTCAGCGAGTTTCTTATTGTTGCCTGGCCTTTGGTGGTTGGATTTTCTCTTGTTGGAAATAAAAATTGAGCCTTCAAACTGAGTGGAAAGTGCGGTGGTCTGTATTGTTGCTTATAATATTTAATTATCATGCCAAACCTGTGTTTCTGTCATAGAAAAGTTGCGCTTCCACATTGAATCCCCAAGTTGCAGCTATCAATAGATTGGGCAAGGTATCTGTTGATAAGGTGCATCAAGGTGTGAACTTGAAGACCTATGATTGCTTCTTTTATTCCCTGCTAAATCCTTTTTCTGTTTACTATAGACCCCCACCATACCATATACTTCTTAGTTGATGCTTAAATTTTCTAGAATTGAGTGGTTGCTTTTATTTACCAAGTCAACCTGTTATTTCAGAGACAATCGTTAATTTTAACCAGCACGCCTCACATTCACTCTTTGCATCTAGACTCAAGGACCACTGTTGCCTTGTTGTGCCATGTGTCTTTTCAAACTCGGTGTTTGCACCATGATCTTTGTAAAAGTTTAGGAGAATAGTGCTCTTACATAGACCACTCTACTAAACCTACTCTTTTCTATTCAGTCTTCACTTAAGCTTACAAGTCATAACCACGCCTTTACAAGGCCACACAGCATGCTTAGATAGGCAAAGCAATTGGGACAGTCATAGCTGTGCTTATTAAATCATAAGGTGCCCTCAACTTAATTATGCTGAAAGGGGTTGTTTCTTTTTCATAATTGCCAGTAAGTCCCGTGTTCATTACAATGGTATAGGCTACAGGAGTACACGCTAAATTTAATCTATTATGTCCGCATGTTTTTTGGATCTCGGTGAGCTGTTTCAGTGTAACCTAACCTTAATTATAGCTAACTGGTGAAATTAGGTTAAGATAGTTTGCTGATCTGTTTGGATTGAGGTCAAAGTAAATTTGGTTAATGGCACTAATTAATAAAGTTTTACCTTGGGTGCCTGTCAATTCTGTGGATAATGAGATTGTGGTGAAAATTTAAAGTTGTACCTTCCCTAACCTAGTAGTCCTAGTTACACTTTAGAAAACAAGAAATACTTCTGCTTGCTGTCACTTCAATTCAAAGAAATTGTTGATAGATGATGTTAAAGTGATACTTTTGGCTGTACTTGGTCTGGCTGCATAATTATTTGTTCAAAAGGGCTGAAGTCTTTAGACTGAGAATCTCTAATACAAAGAGATCAGTGAGGAAAGCAAATCATGATGAATATTATAGAGTGTTTCCTTTAATTTTGTTTTACACTTTGGGAGACTAAAGATAGCTCGTGTTATCTTAAATTATTGAGTGAGGTAGATGGTACACAGAGGGCATTAGAATTTTTGCTGAAAATGTTGATGTTTTTCTTAGATTTCTTTGTACGTTAATTGTATTCATCGTCTTAGTAATCATATTGGATCTCTTCTTGGCAAGAATTAAATAAGATTATTCTTGACATTTGACTGTATACTACTGGTGAAGGGGTTTATATCTGGTATCTCGATCATTTTCATCTGTGGGTTTTTCAGATGTCAACATACATCTTACGCAAATAGCTACTGAAGCTTTCTCAGGATAAAGAAAGAGATGATTAGAAAAGCAAAAAGGTAAGAAGAAATGTCTGCATTGAAGTGGAAATTTCTTCTTGAATAAGTCCAAGATGATAGTGCATTATTCTCAATTGCTAGATAAAATGAGACATTTGAATCAAAATGATGGCCTTTCGTACCTTGCCACCTCTATGCTATACAAGTCACCCCCTGGACAATTTCCTATCCTTTAGAAATCCCAAAGTATAACATATTACTTTTCCTGTCTATTCCTTTGTCTGCAGTCTGTAATTCTGTATGATATCAATTTAATTTGTTTGTAATATGTTTGCATACTTAATTGTCATAGAAAAGTACTCCCTCTATCTAGTATTAAAAGTCAAGTGTACTAGTTGAGATTGTGCAGAAAATATTCTCACTCTTTAAAATAGAAATATACTTGTATATAATTTTGATTTTCAAACATGTATTCACTTATATGGAGTTGATAGGATTGGAAGGGGATAACTACGTACAAGTATTATGAAAGGATTTTGTTGTGAATTTTGCGGCATTCTTGATTGCAAGAGGTTTGGCTAATGTGTCAATTAAATTTGGAAAGATGGAAATCTTAGTTGATGTTGGGGTTTTGCATCTTTACAGAGATTGATTAACCTACAAGCAGATCTAATCAATAAAACTTTGATGGTTTTAGTTTCTATGATCAGGTTGTCGAAAGCTGGAAGGAGTCCAAACTAGTGAATGTGATGGGCATGAAGTGTTCATTTGCTGGTGCTGTATTCTATTCCATGGTAGGCACGATAGTTCTCTATGCACCTGGCTTTAAAAAATCCCGTCAACAGGAAAAACGGCGATCTTCTGTCTGCCCACAGACTGAGGAATCACTGCATCTATCTTTCTATGATCAATGCCCATAATTTGACCTATTGTATATGGATTAGTTGTCAACCTTTTTGATGATGTAAGATCATTTGTAAATATATCTTTAAATGCTGTTATTGGCCATAAGATTGAGTCTTGTATAAACATTATTTATTCTTATATGATGTAAGATAATTTGTAAATATATCATTAAATACTGTTATTGGCCATAAGATTGAGTCTTGTATAAACATTATTTATTCTTCTATTTGTTGAATACATGGAATCAGTATTTTGAAATTGTTGGTGTCTGCTGCATGACATTACAATAGCATTAAGTCAGACATGGCATCCTTAATTTTGCTTCCTTAGCCCTTAAAAATGGGATTTTATATGTTATCATACACTTCAACGGTTTGTTATTCTTATCACATTTATTATTTATTATTGTGTTTAGGAACACACTATCTTGAGCAAAGTCTTGACTTGAGATTATCATTACGAGTAGTGATAGACCACTACCAGGTATGGGCTCGTTGGGCCCATACCAGGGGCAAAAATGTAATATTGCGTAAAACTTACCCATGTTGTAAAAATGTAGTCTCTCTCCGCTCAATAACCGTATACAAATTAAGAATAACAGTATACAACCCAAGATTAACAGTACACAAACTAATAATAACAGTACAGAAATCAGTAATAACTGAGCATCGACAAACAGGTACCATCGTCAAATTCGACCGCACTTAACGATTTCCAGCATAGAGCTCACTGATTTTAATGGCTACCATCGTCAATTGCGACAGAACTCAACGATTTTCGGCATAAAACTCACCAATTTTAATGGCTAAAGCCATAAGTTTGTGTCTCTCGTTTTTGGTTTATGTTTTTTTGGGTGATTTCCGTTGATTTTTAACGGAGGTAGTTGCAAGGTAGTAGCTGTTGGAGTGGGTTTCTTGCTGTAGGAGGTGAAGGTGTGATGGGCGGAGGTTTGGCCGGCAATGGGAACTATCCATGGAGGGAGGAAGAAGATGAAGAGGAAATGGAAAAAAAGAAAAAAAAAAAAAAAAAAAAAATTATATTGTGGTATTGGGTAGTATTACCCATACCTGGTAGTGGGTAATACTTACTCATTACCTTGAAGACCCCTTTGTTACATCTCAGAGGGGTGTATATTTTTGTTACTATTTCAGTTGGCAAATTTAGCTCACCTTGAAAGGGATTATTTTATTGTCAAAAAAAAAATAATAATAAAATAAAATGAACTAAAGAATCTCAATATTATGCTTAGTAAAAACAGATTTAATTTTAATCAAAATGATTTAAGTTTCCCAAATATCATTATATAAGGTGAAATGAATATGGCATTACCGCATTAGTCCGTGTTTACGACTCTCTCTATCCCCTCTCCCCACCCCCACTGGGATTTGTTATATACATTCGGGTGCACCGTACAACTAACTAACTCAAGGTTAGTTTCTTTTCTTCATTTGATGATTAAATGAAAAACAATTATCAAAATGAGAACAAAATACTCATGGATATACGATACACCTAGGTGTATATAACGATCTCCCCTACCCCTTTTTTATTTGATGAACCTTTCACTCTCCCTTAAACTAACCCTCGTTTTCATTTTTGAGCGTCTTAATATATTACTTAATTCATTTCCTTTTTTATAAACCATTTTTCTCTAATTATTCTCTAGTTTGGTTCCACATTATTGACCCAATTATTTATTTATCACTAACTTTTATGTATCACTAATTTTTATGTGCCTAGCCACACCTATCAGACTATTATGAGATTACTTAGTGCTGTCAAATTTCAAACCGAAACCGTTTAACTGCCCGAAACCAACCGACCAAATGAGAACCGAACCGATTAAAAATCGATTACCGACCCGAATCGTATTTAAGTAAAACCGATCCGAATAATGTCAAATCGTATAAGAACCGAACCTGTTAACAAACTGAACCAGTTCTAAACCGAACTGAAATCAAACCGAACCGAAAAAGAACTAAACCATTTCTAACCCGAAATCGTTTAAACCGAGGTAAAAACTGTTTACACCGAACCGTTAACAAACTGCAACCCGTTTGCACCGAACCAGTTACAAACCGAACTGTCTATAAATCAAACTGTAATTTCGATGTCACAATAACTCATCAAATCATGATTATGACACATCAATTAGATGATTGAATAAGAAGCAACTAATAATGTGATAGTAAAACAATAATAATTCATTAATATACTAAACTTTTATAATCTACGTTACTTCGTAATAAACTAGTAAGATCAGTATGACTAAACTTGAAAAAACATGATATGTATTTTTAAAATCAATGAGAATTTGTGTATAATATAATGCTTAATGCCTAAATATGAAGTGATGAAGTCTCGGCTTGATATAAAACTTGTTAACCAACAAAAGGTTAGCAAGTACTATGAAATTTCAAACCAAAATTGTTTAACTGCCCGAATCCAAACGACCCGATCAAAAACCGACTTTTTGAAATAAAAAACCGTTCCGAACCATAGTTTAGTGAACGTGAATGGAACTGATCTGAATAACGTTAAACTGTATAAAAGGCGAACCCGTTAACAAACTGAACCAAAATAAAATGAACCGAAAAAGAACCGAACCGTTTCTAACTCGAAACCGTTTCCAACCCGAAACTGTTTGAACCAGTATAAAAATTGTTTACACCGAACTGTTAACAAACCGCAACTCGGCTGCACCGAACCGTTTACTTCCCTAATCGTTTACAATCCGAACGAATTAAAACCGCTCAAGAATAAACCGAAAGCGAATCTAACCGATAACTAATTAAACCGAATTGAAACTGACCCGCGAGACACTTAAACCGATTTCAAACTGACCCGATTTAATACCGAACCGATTTCAAACCGAACCCGAACTATCAAACTGTTTTGACATTGCTAAGATTACTCCATTAGTGTTATAAGGGTTACTTAGTTAGGGTTATAAAGGTTACCAAGTATTATAGGGGTTATTCAATCAATGTTGTAGGGGATACTCAATAAATATAATACAGAGTTTCTCTATCAGTATATTAAGAGTTACTCTATCAGTGTTATAGGGATTAGTTTTTTTTATTTATTTTTTATTTTTTTTACAAGCAACCAATCAATGTAGGCGGCCGCAAAAAAAAAAAACACGCTTTTTATTTATTTATTTACTTATTATTAATTTATGTTATTTACTTTTCACACCTTCCCTCTTATTTCTTTGTTTATTTATCTAGTTATTATTCACTTATAACAAAAATGAGTAAATTACTGGTCCTTGAACATTAGTATATATATGTGGTGGAAGAAATTATACATTTATGCCTATATATCTGGAATTTAATATAGTGATAGTTTATATTGATGTAACCTTGTACAGTTGTACCATATACCTCCATATTATATACTGTAATAAATGTAATAATGGATCTTTTACCAAAATGGCTAATTTTACAAAAGTATTTTCCAAAACGGCTAATTATAAATTTTAATTCCCAAACTAGCTAATTTATTAACTTTGAAGGAATTTATCAATTTCTTACATTCCTTTGAACTGGTTTGCTTCAATTTATGGGGGGTTTTTTTTTTTTTGGTTTAATTTTTAAAAAAATAGTTTTTTATATAAATTTTGGTGTTTTGTTTTTCATTGGGAAATTCTAACGCCATAGTTAAAATATCCCATTAATTTGAACAGTAAAATTCAATATAGTATATTTGCAACAATTCTCATTTTTTTTTAATAGTTACACAAAATAAACAATCACTCAAAAAATTGATCCAAACTTCCGGTTAAAAAAAAAAAATTAACACATAAAAATAGAAATGTATTAAGGTCTAAAGCCCAAAGTTTCTAACGCATTTACAGGGAGAAAAAGGTGCATTAGAATAAGTTAAAAACCTAAAATTTGGAAAGCAAGTAGGAACAATCAAGTCTTGAATATAAATAACTAGAGTTATACAACTATTAAACATAGAATCATTTTATTTGCTCCGAAAGTGTATTTATAATTGTGCATATACCTCTAAAATAAGTAGTAATAAGCTAAATATATAGCTAATAATTTTATTTTTTTTTTTGGTTTTATTTATAAAAATCTTTAAGAAAATTAAAAAAAAAACAAAAACAAAAAAAAAAAAATAAATAAATAAGAAAAATAATAAAGTGAACCAAACCGGTTCAAAGAAAAATAATAAATATATAAATTAATTCCTTCAAAACTAATAAATTAGCTAGTTTGGGAATTAAATTTTATAATTAGCCATTTTAGTAAATACTTTTGTCAAATTAGTCATTTTGGTAAAAGATCATGTAATAACATTGTAAAATATAATACGAGATTACGAGTACAATGATTATAAATTTCTTTGTACACAAAGGTTAAAATTGTCATGAAGTAATCGATCTTAAGACTTATTTCCACCTTAAGAATGTTTATTCACGCAATAATATCCATACTACAATTATATAACAAGAAAACAATGTCGACTGAAATAGTTTCAACAAAATAAATTATCAAATACACACAATATATCATTTATCTTATAATCCAGAGTAAGTACATAATACAAGTATAAGAATAATTGAAATTGACATAATACAAAGAATAGAATCCAAAATACATTTGTAGGATGGCTTAAATTCAAACCTACTTTTCATTTGAAATTGAATCACAAATTTCTCTCCCACTTAAATCCTTACGTATAAAATAAAAAACAACTATGCAAATCTATCTTTTTTGCAAGTATAATCGACATGATATATATAGGCCGGTTTGGTTCTATGTGACTAATCTTCCATAATAACTACTTTGTGCGGTTTACACTTGATTCATATTCTCATCCTCATGATGTTATTTTGGTTGATTTACTACCATTTATGTCATATCCTATGCTTAATAAGAAGAAATAAATTCAGCTCTTACTACCGGCCTAGCTAGCTAGACCGTCTTATAACTTTATAACTTCATTCGAACTTTGTATCATTTCATCTTTTGAAATTTAAAGCTAGGTATCACTACTCTTTTCCATACATTTTGTAGGTAGGTTGGATCCCTTAGGATTCGATTATGTTGTTCGACGATCACATCTCTATATCATACTATTGTTTACGATAGATGATAATTTCATATGAAACATCGGTTGGTATGGTTTTGATTTAACGTCGAGGTTCATTCAGACATTCACAAGCAATCTTATCTTCGCCTATCCCCCTGAAAATTCATTTATAGAAAAGTATCTTATAAACCTAGCATATGTGATACATTGATTATTCATTAGAAATTATGCATGCATGCATACACATCAATATTGTTAATTTTGTATGAAAACTTAACTAAGAGATTGATCTTATTTAATCGTATTTTGACTAACTTTATTAATTAAGCAGGATAAGTTTTGAAAAATAAATTTGGATAAAATAAGTTTTTTTTTTTTTTCATTTCATGAATAATTCCTTACAATAATACTAATTCCTTACAATAATACTAAATGCTACTACAAAGTCTACATCATTCGAGACCATAATCCTTAGTTTAATTTTGTTAATGGTGATGGATATCAATTAACTATCTATATATAATAATAGTCCTCCAAAAAAAAAAAAAAAATTAAAAATGTACTCGTAGAAAACAATATAAATAGCGCCCAATATAGAGGAGAACATAGCAAATAATAACCATTAGGTCAGGCAAACATTTTAAACGACCCCAAAGAGGTTAAGACATTAAGAGTCATATTATCTAAAATAAATAGACAAAGAGCCAATATTAGTTAACTTAATTTTTTAATTGGTGGTGATTATTCAAGTGTAACTATATTATTAATTAATAAAAATTCAATGAAGCTTTCCTCATCCGTAAATATGAAATTGCTGACATTGTCTATAGTTCAACTTTAAGAAATTAAAATGAAGACCAAACATTTTAATTTCCAAGTTGTACGTGAATCATTTCATTTTTGAACCATTCATTAATCTTTTTCTAAGAAATATATAGGCCGGTTATTTAGGTCCATTAGTAGTTTGGAACTAATATTCGACGTACTACGTACTTCCCTCATTAACATGCGTGGCATGCACATCTATACAATATTTTTATTTACGGCCACAAATTCACAATGTAGCTAGTTGTGATGTCTAGGGTATGTCTGCCATTATAAATAATGAGATTGAATTTCATCAACTATAATGTTACTTATAGAAACTTTGTACATACTAAGGGTTTGTTCTCTTCACCTTATTTTCATTTCAGTTCAGTTCACTTCAGTTCTTAATTTCCTTCTCTCATAAAATATTTAGTTTAGTTTAATTCAATTCAGTTCAACTCCTATAAGTTCAGTTAAGTTCATTCAATCAGATAATGCCCTAAATAAGCTAAGAAAACCACGATCATCGGCAGCGAGTAGTGGAAGGCTGATGTCGAAGGTGGTGGTGGAATTGAAGGAAGTGATGATGTGCACGTAAATATATTATGAATAGGGTTTTAGAAGAACAAATAATTTGTGTGGCAACTCTTGATACCATGTGAATAATTATCAAAGGCTCTTCCCATACTAGGGAGCCTTGACACTTAGCTAGAGGTGTCAAAATCTGACTTGACCAATCTGATTCGATCTTATCCGAAAAAATCCGATTTAAATTTCGACTCGTATGGACACAATAATTTAGCATGATTCAACTATAATGCTAATCCGATCCGACATGACCGAATTGACTCATCTACTGACACTAATTAAGTAGACTAGACAACACTAATCATTATAGAATTACTGATTTACAGAAATACCATTAGTACTTCTTTTATTTCTTAATACTTGAAACACTTCTCTTTTTAAACTTGCCAATGCACAATATCAATCGTTAATATCTTTAATTACTAATGTTTAAAGATAAATTGAGACGAGTAATAAACAAGATCCCACATGACTATAATTTAATTTTCCTAACATATAAATCACCAAAGCTAATCAAATTAAAGTGATATATATAAAGTGTAAAAGTCAAACTGCTGCAAGTAAAAAAAAATAAAAAAAATAAATAAAAAAAAAACTTAGAGAAAGTATATATTACACTGTTACTAGTACATACGTAATATGTTTCCTGATTAAATAGACTAGAGAACCCTAGTTTCCTGCATTTATTGCATGCATGCTTTACTTCATTCTTAAAATTAAAGTTACGAAGCAATTTTTTCTTTGATCACTTTAAAAAAATCCCACTATCCTAGGGTAGTATACTAGTATGTATTCTCAGCCAGTTTACAAATTTGACAAAATATTACTTCATATAGCACTATCTTCAAATGGAAGACATGCGTTATCTTATATATGAATGTCACAGCCTATGAGAGTCATGCATGGCATGCCTCAAAAAAAAAAAAAAAAAAAAAAAAAAAAAAAAAAAATTGGAGAGTACATCATGGCAATAAGATAAATATAATGGCCTATTATATGCGATAAAATGAACCTAGAATTCACTAAATTTAATATTTAATACGTATTCCGTCTCATAATATAGTGTCTATATTCCTTTTTATGGTCAAATTGTAGAAACTTTAACCAAGAATTCTCATAAATATATGCAAAAAAAAACGTAGTAGATCGATCATGTCGTGAGATATCGTTAGATTTGTCTCAATGTGCAGTTTTATACTATCAACTTTTCATAATTTTTATTAATATATAATTGAAGATATTGATTGTCTAAGGTATACATCTTGAAAACCGTATTAAATAATTATTTGGAGTATAAACTATGTATGTACTATATAGGGACAAAAGAAGTACAAATGCTAGTCTACTTTAGCTTAGGTAGCAAGGTACACCTCACCAATAATAGTTATAATGGTAGGTGCATCAAATTTACATAAAATTTATTGGATAAAACCATTCTTGCTAAGCTTTATGATAGAGTATAAAAACCATAATTCTTAAGTTATAGTTGATGTCCAAGAATATGTTTTATATATACTCTATCCTTTATATTTTTTTGGCAAGGCAAGGGACGAAGATTAGAAATGGGAAAAATGTGAAGGTGGCAAATCAAACAAGTTAAATCTATTTAGCGATATCCAGATTAAGTGGGTGCCTCTCTATGCACTCAAAATTAAAGCACTTATTGCCCTAAGTACATACCCTCTTTAATTACTTCTTTAGTTGATGCTATGCCACACATTCTATTCAAGCTACCGTTAGTGTTACATATATATGTACGTCAATTGTTTCAATTATTAATGGGTTTGTTAATTCGTTGATTGAAAAATACAATATGATGTCATTTAAATTTTCATAAAAAATATAAGAAACCATTAGTAGAATAATTATGTTTAATTTGGCCATTACAACTTCCCCAAGAGGTCAAGACTATTAAGACTTAGGAGTCATATATATTTCTCCACATCAAATTATATACAATATAAGATTGAAAAACAACTAAATTTTGCTTATTAGATGGACGGTGTAACTTTAATAATAATATCAATAAATAAGAATATTACATTTTACAAATATGCTTCCCTCATTCACAAAATATGAAACAGCTGACATTACCCATAGTCCAACTACATAAAAACTTATAAAATTGAAATTAATTAAAATAATATAATTCAAAAAATATTCTTCTTTGTTAATATTATTCAAGAATGTCGTCAACATACAAGACTAAACTTAACCCCACGTTTAGGGACAAAAATACTATTCATTTTTGCTTAATTAGATGACATAATCCAACTAGATTAGTGACTTAAACACACTATTTCCTTAATTGCACCTTTAGAAGTTGCCCAAAAGATCTCTCCAATTATAAAATTATTTTCCAATTTGGTAGGGTATATCTACAAGCTAACACTAGCCACAAACCCAAATTTATTGGGACCCCCCTTAATAATAAAATCATATAAATATTTCAAATATTAAAATTTAAAAAAATTAAGAATAAAATTACATAAAATAAAATTGTAATTATAAAGAGACAAATAAAAATGTGACATGCAATAAAATAAAATGAAATTAGAGGGGAACATACCTCAGCAAAGGTCAAAGGAATAACAAATATAATTTGCTGAGTCAGCTCGCTATTTTTGACGACTTGTATATTCGAGTTGCTACTTCTCGACCCAACCCCTTGGTAGCTTCATGCCCTCATGAAAGGGTAACCATATTATTATTTTCTTATCTAATTTTTTTAACAAAAAAATTAAAATTAACTATATCTTAATTTTTATTACTTTTTCTTTTCTCTCTCCATTTTTTTTGTGGTATAAAATGTGGATGAAGAAACTTTCTTCATTCATCAAGGTTTTTAACAAGAGCTAGCTTAGCAAGCTTGATCATACTAAGAGAGAAGAACATACACACATACATATTCATACTTGAGCTTCATTCTTTGTGTGTGTGTATCTACACCTTGATTGCTTATCGAATTCGTCGTGTTTTCAAAGAAGAAGAATGGAAATGACAAGAGGAAATAACAGTAAAATATGGGAAGTGATTCCATTTTTATGTATGTTTTTGATAGAAGGGTGTACCATTGCCTTAACCATAACCGCGAAATCGGCTATGGCTATAGGGATGAGTCAATTTGTCTTTGTGGCTTATTCGAACGCTCTTTCTTCTATCCTCCTCGTCGTTTATTGCCTCATCTATCATAGAGATAGGTAAGTTATTAACTAGGTCTAACAAGATAATTTCATTACATATGATCATTTTGAATAATTTAAGATAATTTTACATATGATCACCTAATAATTTTTTTTTCCTTTTCTTTTATTGGCAGTATGAAAAAGGTTTTCAATGTCAAGCTTCTCACACGATTCTTCCTCCTTGGTCTTACGGGGTTCGTTCGATTCTCTCACTCATGCTATACAATTTTATCATTTCTCTCTCTTTTACGAGTTATTTCATGAATGTACACATGCGCGCGCACATACACATACACACGCTGCCCTACTAGATTCGAATTGCTTGCATAGTCGCATGTTGCAAATTGAATCTGGTAGGGCAATGTCTAAGCTAAGTCTATATTGGCGCCCTTAGCTTCATATATATGAGTCTTTATTGGTGTACTGTTCTTCAATATAACAAAAAACAAATAATGAAAATAAAATTTATGGTTTCTTCAAGAACAATATCTTAGGTACCAACTATCATAACTTGGTGGGCCTTATAATTATGATTGTTTTTGTTAAGTTAGTGGTGATTTGAGTAACATACGTAGTAACTTGATTAGCTAAAGAATGTTACACTTTTATTGTTTAAATTTTTAGTGTCATCCAATCATATAACTTAGAGTAGTACATTAAAACTACTGTTTTTTAGGTAGTCAGGGTTTCCTTATTAATTCGCTGACAGGTATAATAAACTTATTATGAAAAAAAAGATCGGCTTTTTTTTCCAAGTATCTTTGGATGTTCAGCAACTTAAAGTTGTACTCATGATAAAAATTTACAAAAATTGACCAATTAAATTATTGTTATTACTCGTACATAATATGACTGTATATATTGCTATCGTGTACTATGACTAAACTGATCCGTACATGTATATTTGTTTGTGGATGGCAGGATAACAATTGCACAGAACCTTGCATTTACGGGGCTACGTGACAGCTCACCAATAGTTGTTTGTGCAATGGGACTATTACTACCATCCTTCCAATTTTTTCTCAATCTTATTCTAAGGTATACATACCCTTCATTTTCTTACTTCATATTTTGATGAAAATGTCAATTTTTTTTTATACACCCCTTTATAATGCCTCCCACTATAATTTTCCCCTATTTTTTAAAATTTATTTTTCCTTACGTAAGCATTTTTAATCATATAAAATGTAAAGATTTGATGATTGATATTCAATACTTCGTAACATATGAATATATATGATGGGTCCTATTAAATCTAATCAATGGTGGCTAAGAGGACCACCTTAAAGGTGGAAATCGTGGAATTTGATTTTAATTGATTGGTTGATTTTTTTTTTCTTTGAAAAAAAAAAAATTTGGGGCTTAATCTTTCTACGCCATGCAATAGGCTAGAATCAATAGAATATACTGTTATTCATGGTTTTGTAATTTAATACAATTTGGCCCAGTATGTCATCTACATCATTCTAATGGCTCCAATTTGTGTTCTTGATCCTTGTGACATCAACTTTTGTTTTTGTAGAATGAATCATTAAAAAAGTTATTTGATAGAAGACCCCTTTTTGTCTAATTAGTACCAACCGCACCTAAAATAACGATTCTAACAACCCTTAATTTAAACTTTTTTTTATTCTAAGCTCAAATCCTAGAATCTAGTGGTATATAATCTGATTCAAATTAAGTTATCATGAGTTACAAACTCTTACAAGTAATGTTAATTTTTAAATAACTCAGATTTATAATAATAATTGACACAGATAAACTTAATATACCTAATATATGTGTCAATGTACTATTTTGTCCGTATATATAAATAATTACATAACAATAATAATTGTTTTAAAAAGTTGATATATATTTGAAAAACTTTATACGGAGTATTATGTACTAAGCAACAGTACATTATTACATTTTATATACTTGTATTTGTGTTTTAATATATTATTATAAGGCATTTGTCAAAAAAAAAAAAAAAAAATTATTATAAGGTTTTAAAAAATATACTTGTATATATAATTATAGTTAACGTTAGTCAAAGTAAATATGGAGTAATTGAGTTATTATGAAAAAAGGGAATAAGGTGATTTAAAAAAATGAAATCGACGAATTGAAAATGACTATATTATGCGTTAAAAGATTCTTATATAGGGTATTAGGGATCTAACTTGCTTAGTTCTTACTAGTAGCCATAAAATGCAAGAAAAATTAAGTTGACAAAACTATCATTTTACACCCAAAAACAGGAAGGCTAAGTTGAACATAGAGAGCAAAAGCACCCGCATCAAGCTCACCGGGGTCGCGGTGTCTATCATCGGAGCAATCACGGTCGCCGTCTACCTCGGCCCTTCCATCCTACAAGGACCAATTATTGGTCCTATCATGCTCCGTAGCTCTAAGTTTCAATTCGTGTTTATCACCACAACAGAAGAATGGATGTTTGGCACCTCTTTGCTAGCTCTTGCTACTTTCTTCATTGCAATTTGGAGCATGATACAGGTATATCATTTAGTAATAGTAAATCATGTAAATTTCTCTTTTCATTTATTAATAAAGACTTTGGTGTAAAAATAAATAATCTAACACGTAAATATTATTGGTAATATTTTGAATGATAGGTATCAACATTCTCAAGATTTCCGGATATGATGGTGATAGTAGCTTGTTACACTGTATTTGGGACCATCCAAACATTTTTTGTGGACATCATTGCAAATGGAGATTTGAGTGCTTGGAAATTACATTGGGACTTAGAGCTTCTTATTATCGTCTTAACAGTAAGCATTCGCCTTTTTATTTTACGTGTCATCAATAAACCTTTTTATTTTACGTGTCATCAATATGTACATAAAAATATATTTGAGTCTGGTTAATTTGTCATAATTAGACGTACATCTAATAGGAGGCAAAATCTATTTAGTTCACATAATGCTTGTATAAATTAGTAACTCTTATCAAGGGTACGTAGTTAGAACATTTTAAGGGTTCGAAATGAATAATGGTGAATTTTCGGGATTTATGAGAGGGCGAAACGAGGTACTAATACATGAGATGTGGTTAAAAAATGCAGGCATTGTTTGGGACGTTAGTGAGGAGCAGAATCCAAGCATGGTGCATGAGTCTGAAGGGCCCCATGTATGTGGCTATGTTCAAGCCTGCTGGGATATTTTGGGCTAACTTTTTTGGCGAAAGCTTTTTTGGTACTCTTTGTTATGGAAGGTACTCATCAATCTCTCTTTATCTCATTCATATAATTAAATTAAATTTCAATGAAATGACCATTGAAGCTTCCATGAGTCATGCATGACTTAATCATTTTTTTGACAAACATGACTATATCATTTTGTGAATATAAGAATCAAATTAATTATTATTACTATTGTTGCTATCGAAAGTTCGTCCTTTACACTTTAAAATATCAAATATTGTACGGGTTTACTTTTGAAAACTTCAATCCTATTTTTTCACAATTACATATCAAAACATTTTCATGTGAAATCTTGCTTGTTATATTTGTCTGATTGTGTATTTTCAAAATTATAATTGTGCAAAAAAAAAAAAAAATCACATATAAAATTGAATATATAAATTGTTGAAGGTTGAATTAGAGTCGGTGAAAATAATAATTTTAATCCATGTATTAGGTTTTTGTCTTCCAATTTGTTTTTCCATATACTAGAATCAAAGTCATAGATAAAGGAAAAAAAAATTGAAAGCCTAGCAATTTGCAGTTTTGCATAGATAACCAATTAATTCTTTAATCTTATAATTGATGATTTTCTTAGACGAATATTGTGCTTACATGTGTACTATGAGCCAAATTGTGGGATCAACAACTAATTACGTACGAATAGAGCCCTGCATATATTGTTTTTATTTATTTTATATTTTTTAATTATATTTTTTTTTGGCCTTACGATAATCCATTGAGCCATGCATGCATGATCATGAAAAGGCGGAAAAGTAGTAATTTACGTACGTAAATAATCGAGAACGAAATATTTTTGGAAATGGTATGATTTCAATTAGAAATTGGATAATTAATACAAGTTATTATATATAAATTTGACAATGTCTCATTATCACTATATAATCTGTCATATTTTTATTAGCGGGTGAAAATGTAACGCAAAGAAATAACGTATGAATAACATACTTGTATAGTCTAGTCACCAATTGTTAGTTAATTATTATATTGTTATGATATTAATAAATTTCAAATAGCGAAAAATCGAGTTAACGATATTAATTATTTTCGCTATTTTATGCAGTGTGATGGGTACAATTATAGTAGGGGTAGGGTACTACACAGTACTATGGGGAGTGAAGGAGGAAGCTAAAAAACAAGCAGATGATTCAACTAAAATTGCTCCATCTGATGACATCAAGACCCCTCTATTGCAAAATCAAGACGCCGACGAACAAGTGTGAAGTGTATTCCTTCATTTTCTACCAATAAACTAGGAAAAAAAATTCACAGGTACAATAATATTCCTTTCAATATTGTTCTTTTTATTGTTCTTATTCGAAATTATGATTAGTTTTATATGAAGTATAAAATAAATGTATGATTAATGAAAATACTAACAAAAACTCACGTAAATTTATTTTAATTGCAGGGTTATAAAATTAAAGCTTGGGGGGAGAAATTTTCTTCCATTTTCTAAATTGAATTTGGAGGAAGATGAGATGAACTTCGGGTTTTCGTGAAGATATGTGGATTTTAGTAATGGGTGAAATAATGTGAATTATTTTCTTTAGAATATGAAGCCAATGTAAATATATTATGAAAATTAAGATTTATTATTGCCCGATTTTTTGTGGGAGCTAGTTTTAATGAGGTGTATCTCTTTGTACGTGCGTAATTTGGAAGCATGCAAAGTCTATTGTAATTTTTGTTTTTATTTTCAAAAATGAAAAAAATAAATAAAAATCCAATGCGATTTTCACTAATCAGGAAAAGAATTTGAGGCACCTGCAAGATTGAACGATGTATTATTTCGGTTTTTAAGCAATCAATGTTATGCTTTAAATCATCAATTTAAATCTTGATTAGGAAAGTGTCAGGAATTGATTTTCCTTAGTTTGTATTTCTGTATGACAAGGTTCATATATATACAACCTAAAAACATATTAGGGCATAAACTTAAGCCTAAAAGCTAATTACAATATTAAGGCTTAAGGCTTAACAGAAAGCTTGTGATCGATAAATTTACTGTTTTTTGCAATGTCCCAAATGCAAAATCATCTTTAAATTCAATTTAGGAATGTACGTAACATAAGAAATGTTAGAAATCCATATAGGCCGATGTTTTTTCTTATATATTAAAAAACCTGGAGAATGATAATATTATATCCTGTTTGAGTCGTGACTCTCGTGAGTTGTGACATAATTAAATGAAACTTAGCGTGTTCTAATAAGAATTTTAAAACAAGAAGATTGAGATCACTTAAATTAAGTGATGACATGCATGTTTAAAGATAGTGTTACGCTTTCTTATTGCAATTAAAAGGGCATCACCTAACCTTAGACCTACCTCACTTAATAATGGTAGGTCATGAGTATAATATTTCTTTCATGGAAAAATATAATGATCATTCCCTTTTAATGTTCACTATTTTTAAAAATAATAAACTTGGAATATAAGCAAGTCAACCTAACTTTTCCTTGGATTATATGAAAATTGAATTAATTCTCCAGATAAATTCAAATAGTTAGATATGAACAAAAAATTATCTACAATTGCAATTTCATATATTACGATTTTAATTTACTTGGGATATGCTCAAGTAATTTCTGCCAAGGTTTATACGGTTGGAGACAACCATGGTTGGGGCCCTGGCAATGATTATTCAAAATGGGCTAAAGGAAAAACTTTTTACAAGGGTGATATTCTTGGTTAGTATTTCTCTAATAATTATTTATTTAATTGTTTTTTTTTTTTTCTTGACATAATTTGGATAACTTAATTTATTTGAATCTCCAAGCTAAGTTAACCTATCTATATTTTTTTTTTTTTTTTTTTTTTTTTGGGTTCGAAAGGAGCAATCTATCTATCTAATACATTAATTTTCACCATTAGGCTAGGATCTTGTGCAAGTATGAATATATATATGTTGTCTTGCATTGAACGGTAAATCAAGTCTTGATTTTATAGCATAAGCTAAGTGATTTGGGCTTCTTAAATTACATGGTGAAATGGTTTAAAGAAATACACTACATACCTATATATAACTTAAATTACACATACATCACTACAACAAAATAAAGCAAAGGTAACAGTGCAAAACCATTGCTTAATATAAAAAAAATGTTGCCTTGTAGCTAAGGCAACACATATGAGGCGTAATTTATGCCCCCGTTGTCTATTCATAAGGCAACATATTTTTATTCAAAGGCAACAATTTTGAAAGCCAAGGTAAAATGATACATAAGGCAACAAAGGCATTTAGTAGTTGGTAGGGCTCAAACTTGTGACCTCAAAGTCACAAGGTGAGGTCCCCACCAACTCCACCGAACTTGCTATATATATATACATACATACATATATATATATATATACATACATATATATATATATACATACATACATATATATATATATACATACATATATATATATATATATACATACATATATATATATATACATATATATATATATATAGTCTTTTTAATATTAATGTTACATTTTCAAACAATAGTTTTGTTATTGTTATCTTTTCATGCAACAATTATTATATGTGTTGTCTTAGACAAGAAAAAGGTAACACTTTAAGCGACTGTTGCCTTATATAGTTTAGAGCAACACTTTTTTTTCTGTTACTTTAGTTCAAGGTAACAAATAAATATTGTTGCGTTAGATTATTAAGAGTAACATTTCTGTAATTGTTGCAATCTTAAGTGTTGTCTATTCTTATTTTTTTTGTAGTGCATATTATGAAGTATGTGATTACTCGATCAGGCAGAACAATAAAATTTTATCTGATCAACTAATTAAAGTTAAATATTTAGGGTTTTCCAAAAAAAAAAAAAAACAAAACAAAAAAGTAAAATATTTAGGGAAACTTAAATCAAAATTGACTTGACTTGAATCGCCTCCCCTATATCCAATTTAAAATACTTAAACACTGGAAATTAAACCCAACCCTTTTCAACCTTTTGGTATTTATAAATTATTTTGTCACAATTAATAGAAGAATTACTTTTTATTGTTCAATTAATTGAACAATTAATATGCTAGATGTAATTAACATTATTGATTGGGCTGTTTTTGGTGTATTAGTTTTTCGTTATGCAGAAGGATACAGCGTAGATGAAGTGGATGCTAAGAGATTCAAGAAATGTGATTCAACATATTCTTTATATTCTGCAACAGATGGAAATTCTTCAATCACTCTTAAAAAATCTGGAGTTCATTATTTTATTGGGGGTTTATTTAATGAGTGTTCTCAGGGCATGAATCTCACTCTCACTGTCAACTAATTAAACCCTTTTAATTCTTTATTTGTACTTGTATTATTCTTAATTGATAAGTAATTATTAGATCCTTATTCAAAAAAAATCAATGAATAATCACATATACGACATGAATTTTTTTAATGTAAGAAAATTATTACATATATCCCCATTAGTCTTTGCAATGTGATTTATAAGCTTGTGTCGAAGGTGTTGGCTAATAGACTTAAAGTTTTCCTTGATGAAATCAAAGTACCTTCACTCCGGATAGACTTATCACTGACATATATCAATATCACCTTTTCTATTTTAATTATTTTGTCCAGTTTACAAATAATTGTTAAATTCTATAACAGATATGTAAGAGAAAAATAAAAATAAAATATGTAAGAAAAAGATAAGATAATCTTTTTGTTTCATTATACGTAGTAATTTAATTAAAGACCCGAATAGCTAGGTGCGGCCAAATTAACACATTAATATCAGACTTCTAAAACTGATTATTGGTCTATAAATATAAAATGATATCAAAAATCAAATTTACAGATTCTTGTTTAATAAGATTCTACTAGAACCTTGGAAGTACAAGTAGATTACTTGCAAGAGGGTTATCCTAATAGTAGTGGGAGTACCCTAATTAAATTAAACCCTATCTCTTCTATTTATTTTTATAAATACCTTCTTTTCACTTAGATAAACCTACCATTATCTCTTGTCTTAATTTCCAATCAAAATATTTGCAAATATGGGTAGAGCAAAATCCTCAAACACTTACATAGAGAAGAAAAGTAAAAGAAGCTCATGTTTCCGTCTAAAAAAACAAACTTTGTTCAAGAAAGCTCGTGAGCTATCGATCTTGTGCGATGTCCCAACGTGTGTTATCGTCTTTCCTCCTAAAGAAGATAACCCGAAATCCGTACAACCCGAAGTTTTTTCCTACAACGGAGAAGAAATACACCAAGACACCCAAAATGCAACCAACTTGGAGTTGACTCGTACGATAATTAAGCGTTACAAGGCATGCCCTAAGGATGATAATTGCAAGAAAAGGTCAAGTAACTTAAGTGATGTGTTAGGAGATGATTTTAATGAAGAGAAGAATTTATTTATTAGGTCAAATGATCAAGATTTGAAGTCTAATATATGGTTTGAGAATACAAATCTTTCTGATTTTACACAAGAAAAACTAATCCAATTGCTTGGTAATTTGGATAACAAACTAGATTCTGTGACACATAGAATTGATGTGATTAAGGGTTTTGAAATTGATCAACAAGAACATCAAAACTTGTTCGATGACATCGTGTTTTCGCCGTCCGATTTCGATGCCGGGTTGTTTGATGATTCCTTTGAACCTACCGTAGAAGATCATACAAGAATGTTTTACAGTATGGATATGATGGGTCCTACTCCAAGTTACAATGATGTGGATCAACGGTCAGGATTTGTTGATAATTATCCTCTACAATCATCTCTTCCTCCGATGGGTTCCGATTCAAGTTACTATGGTGTTGATCAAGGGTTAGGATTTGCTGATAATTGTTCTCTACAATCGCTTCTTATGATGGGTGATCCAGGGTCAGGATTTACTGATTATGTTCCTCTGCAATGCGGCTTTTCGACGATGGGTCCCACTTACTGTAATCAAGGGTCAGGATTTGTTGATGATCAGAGTTTTCCTATGATGGACCGTCCGATGTATTGTGATCAAGTATCTGGGTTTGTTAATGATAATGGTTATCTTATGATGTCTGATATTTCCACTTCCGCAGCGCAGTTAAATTAGTTATTTTATACGGGTCCAAGACGGAGTAATGATGTCGACGAGATTCAATCCATGTTTTTATTAGTACATTGTACTAGTGGAGTACTGCTTTTGTTACGTTGCTGATTCATTAATATTCTTATATATGTTTAATGAATTTCTTTAATTTAGAACAGTGTTATTTCCTCTTCATTCAATTCTTTGTATTGACTATTTGACTCTATTGAGTAATGTTGAATGATAAGAGTAGTTTTTTTTTTTATTACGGTAATTAATTTTATTCTTATTTCCTTTAAATAATGTAATTTTTTCTTGTTAACCTGGTTCAAATCATAATTACAATGGGATCCATGCCTCAAAAAACTTTTACAACAATTTATTTTAATTTTTTTATATATATATAATACAGCAAATCTATAGTAAGGTCCGTTCACTTCACCTTATTTTTACTGAATTTAAATTATTTTTACTGAAATAAAATTATAATTGCTAAACTTAAATTATTTTTACTGAACTTAAATTATTTTTAGTGAACTGGAAATATTTTTACTGATATTCTATTATAATTTTTTTTAAGATAACTGAATTTTATTGAACTGGACTGAACTTATTTTTACTGAATTGAAAATTATTTTTGCTGAACTGAAATTAACTAAAATTATTTTGACTTAATATTATATTTTTAAGGTGAAATGAACAGGGTCTAACATTGTCCATGAATTAATCGGTACGTGTATATAGAAATTCTAACCTTGTTAAGAAAATGAAGGCGAAATATAAATCCTTACATTTGACCAACTAACATTGATTAATGAAACTCGATGCTTACATATAGTCTAGCATTACAATAATGCTTAATTGATATTGCAAATTAAAGTTACACTGACTTTTTATTCTCTAGGAAGTTTGAAACTTCGCACATTTTAATTTACTACTTTAGTATATAATAAGTATAATAGTAGTACCAATTGAACCAAATGCATAAGCTTTATATAGAGATCGAGTTATAAGTTATTTTGTTAATTAGGCCTTAAGAAGATAAGCATCGAGGTCTTGGAAAGTCTTGACAGCAAAAGCCTTGAAAATGATTTCAGGGTCAGGGGCATCATCTTTGGCCTTCTCGAATTCACATGACCATTTCACCAAGCTTCCTTCATCTTTCGGTTCGACTGCGAGTTGTGCCTTGAAACTCTTGTAGAAGGTTAGTATGTCGCCTTCAACTACAGAGTATCCTACTGTCTTCTTCGCTTCGTCTACCACGTCGACCTTCTCCTTTGACATAGTAATCAGGGGAATTCCTATAAAATTTCATTGTAAGGGATATTAACAATTATGATTAGAGTAAAATGTAGACAAATTTGCAGATGTAGCTAGTTTATTTAGTTGATAATATATACTACCTCCGTTAAATATTATGTGCAACTTTAGAATATTTTATATCTTACAAATAATACCCAACGTTGCTAATATATTCTTACACAACATCATGTGTGTCAGTGTGTGACATTAATTAAATAGCATAATATGATGAAAATTGTTGTATAATCAATATAAACATGAAACATCTACATTGTGTATTGGTACTAGGTAGCTAGTATAGTACATATGTTTTTTGTAACTTTGATAATTAGTGCATAAATTAATTTAAACCCAATGTCATCAATATATGTACCAAATTAAATCCGAATTTATAACACAACCCGAAACCAACCCGAGCACTAATAGGACAGCCATAATCTACATGTACATAAAATTATGTTACATGTTGTGATCATGGTAAAAGTTTAGTGTACCTTCAGCAAATTTGACAAGGCGAACCGATCCGACATCCTTACCATCACCTTCAAGGACCTCAATGCTCTTGTATAATTCAGGGAATGCCTTAGGAAAGAGCTTGTCTGAATCCCTAATGCTGTTCCAGAACTTCTCTGGATTACTCTTAACTTCTACATCTACCTCAAGCTTTCCAATAGAAGCCATTGTTTCCTCTCTAATAATAGAATATAAAGATATGATGGGAAATGATATAAGATTAATGTCACATGATATGAGTTTATATAGGAAAAAAGTTTTGGAGTGGCTTTAAATTTAGAGGCTAGCAAGTGGTTCAACTGTTTTATAACATTTAAATTTACATAAATTAATTGTCCCACTCTTTTTGGTGGTGTTATTTAATTTGGTGTTGGTCCTATATAAATTATGGGTGAGCATTAATAATGCATCATGTACTATGATGATGATAATGATATTTGAATTATAGGATGGTAAATTGCTTCATTTGTGACTGAATTAATGGTTAGTTTGATAATATTTGAGAGTGATGGGGGATTGGAACATGCTTTAATTAGCTAAGTACCTAACTAAGTACACAATACTTATTAGCCCTCAAAATGTGTATGGAATTAATTAATAAATTTTTGGATGGTGAGTTTATTATGTTTTACATGTTGAAATATGAAACAACCCTAATAAGATGGAGAGAGATTGAGGACCAAACTAGCTAGTTACAACTTTGAATCATTGAAACACAATTCATGGCTAGCAATTAGGACCTCGTTGCATAGCTTAGAGTAACTACGCACCTTAACTATGATAGCAATGAGGTTAAATTTAAACATGATAAGAAAAAAAAAAAAAAAAAAAAAAAAAAAAAAGTAAAAACAAAGCTTTGATCAAGGTTCAATTGGATTTATATCAATTTAATATAGATTAGGTCATATTCAGGTGATGATTCATTTTTTAAGGTATCTTTTTTATTATTTTATCCTATTTGAATTCATATATATTTGTCTATTCTCAATCAACTTTATGATAATCAAATAGTTATATTGGGATATCACAATATCGAGTTTAGACACAAATCGGATATCTCGAATCAAGGAGTCAGAAACTCCTTAAAATGAGATTGGGGTTTGGGAATAAACTAAAAACCACCACCCTCCAACATCCAACAATCTTACGGATGGCTAGTAGTAAAAGTGGAGCCAACTTGTGGAGCCCATCCAAATCTTGAATTTGTAGCTGTAAATAGTTTGTTAGCTGGTATTAAAAAAAAAAATAATTAAAAAAAAATAAATTAAATAAAATTAAATTAAATAAAATTAAATAAATAAATAAAAAAATAAAAAATAAAATAAGATGGGCGGCAGTAGGCACTGGGTATAGGCTTCTCTTTTTATTATTGATTGCACCTACAAATGATAAATCTACAATCAATAGTTGAGAAGCCCATTGCGATTATTCTAGGGCTGACCCAACAGTATGGGCTATAGTTTTCGATAATCCGTATTTAGATAATTTCCTGGCCATATTCGATTGTTAGAATTAAATATTTGAAAATTCTTAACTCCAACAGCTATATATATGAACATATAATACTTAAAAAATGAACATACATTTTTTTTTCCCATTCCTTTTTATCTTAACTCTATCTCTCTCTCCTTTTTTATCTCTATTAATTTTCTCCTCTTTTCTTCACCATTTGAAATTTTCTCTCTTTTCTTTTTTTTCCTTTCCTTATAAGTTAAATTTCTTCAATCTTTCCACCTGTTTGTCCTATTAATTCTGATATCCTCCAATTCGTCACCATTGTAGCATTGTTCATCGTCATCAGCTTCGTCACAATTGTAAATCTTGAGGTGAATTTGAGTTACTTTTTTTTTTTTTTGGTTTATAAATATGTGAATATTACTTATACAAAATTGTTGATTTCTATTAATTTTGCATTTGTGATTCCTAAACCTGGGTCACTACCACGGGAAATGAAGCTTAGCTCCACTGAGTTATAGGCCTCTTGCTCATTATTTATTTATTTATTTTATAATATGAAGATATAAAAATCCTATTCATTTTTAATATACAAGGTGTTCATTTTTTCGTTTTTTATTTATTAAATGTTCATTTTATTTAGTGTTCATATATTTTTATGAAATGTTCATTTTATTAGGTATGATCCAGCTATTCATTTCTTATACAGAGTATGATAAATGTTCATATTTAATATACTAAATGTTCATATTTCTATTTTGACGTGTTCACTTTTTATTATTAAATGTTCATTTTTTTTATAACATTTTTTTAAGTGTTCATAATTTTTTTACTAGATGTTCAATTTAAGGTTGTGGTCTATCAATTTTATGATTATAGATTATAGGCATGTTCATGTTTAATGTAGTATATGATCATTTTTTTTTTTAACATGATCACTTTAATTTTTATTACTAAACTAGATAATACCCGAGCCATGCTCGGTTTTTAATGAGGGTAATTAAGTTAAATATAAAAGTCTCATGAAAAATGTTCTCTAAAAGCCCATAATAATAATTAATTAAAGTATAACGTTTCTAGACACATCAATAATTCTGCAAAAATCTAATCGGAAAAAATAGAGTTTAATTAGGAGGGAAAATTCCCTCCAAAAAGCACTCTAATACTCTGTATAGTTTAGATATATGAATAGATGGGCTTAACATTTCAGCGGGAAAATTATTCATGAGATAGTGACATGTGTACAGCTATGAGAAAAGATTACATCAGTGGTTGCTACTTTAGTAATAGTTATAGATAGATGTGTTTTTTTTTTTATTTATTTTTTTTTTACGTTTTTATTTTGCTATTTGTGAATGCTCTTTTTTTTTTTTACATGTTCATATTTTTTTTACTAAATGTTCATTATTTTTTAAGTGTTCATATTTTTTTTTTATTAAATGTTCATTTTATAGGGTTGGTGCAGCTATCTTAGCCGCATAAGGATGTAGCTAAGACTTATTGTTAAATACTCCCTCTGTTTTAAATTACTTGCTTTACTTTTCATTTTTGGCTGTTTTTAATTACTTGTTCCATTCCTTATTTGTAAAACTTTTACAATATTTAATTCATTTCTCCCAACATATTAATAATAAGTATTTTATTAATTTCATGTTCTCTCTTTTCCAATTTTCTCAACTACTTTTGATTTTTACAATTGTTTCTATTTTTCAATCAACCCAACTACCTCCATATTTTATTACTTCTCCAATTTATCTTAAAACTCAATGCATGAAAAAATAAGCAAGTAATTAAAACGGAGGGAGTAATAAATAAAATATAGAATTCTCTAGAGAAATGTAATTCAATGGTCATAAGAATAAATAATTACATATTTACATGGAAAAGGTAAAAGAAATGATTACATGGGAAAGATAATCAATCATAAAAATAAGGGCATGTTCACTTCATCTTAATTTCAATTCACTTCAATTCATCTCCAATCAGTTCAGTTTGGTTCAGCTCCTAATTTCCTTCTCTCATAAAATATTCATTTCAGCTCTATTTAGTTCATTTCAGCTCTATTTAGTTCATTTCAGTTCAATAAATATGAACAGGCCCTAAGGCAGGTTTTAGATATTACAACTAATATGTTGCTCGGGCATTGTTTCGAGAAGTTAATTTAAATCATTTCCCTACTTATAAAGGGTTTTGTGATGAAATTAACATATAGGTAACAATAATGAATTAGAGTATGTTTACATTTACTAAACTGAACTGAACTGATTGGAGCTGAAGTGTATAGAGATGAAATGAATATCTTATGAGAGAAGGAAATAAGGAGCTGGACTAAATTGATTTGAGCTTAATTAAACTAAACTGAACTGATTAGAGCTGAACTGTACTGAACAGGACTGAACTGAACTGACATTAAGCTGAAGTGAACAGACCTTAACAAAGTAGTTTTCAATACCTTGTATAATACATTTGAATTATAATGCTGAATAGCGAAGATAATTTAAAGATTGTTATGATTTTATTATTTTATTTTGGATGCTTTTTTATTCTACATTTAAATATATTTATGTATATGAATATAGCATAAATTGTTGCTAGCTATGATGGCAAGAAGAAGTGTGGTTTTCATTCAAGTTAACGTTGACATGGGATATTGAGTGGTGACTTGACACAATGCTAGTACAAGAAGGGTACGCGTGTTATATTGACATGGGCCACTAAGTGATGACATGGCACAATAATATAGCAAGAAAGATACACGTGACATACAAGCTTTATTAGGAACGCTTTCTGATATACTTGGTATTCCGTATAAGCTAAGCATAGATTTGATTTTTCTTTTTTGGGAAAAAAACTTTTTAAATAGCCTTTGAAGAAACCTAACAACCTCTAAGTGAACCCCATATCATTGGGTCATGCTTGAAAGATCAATATTAGTAAATATTTAAGCCAAATAATAAAATGGGTTTGAATCCTTCTAAGTTCTAACATCGTTTGATCGGATCATATGACTTCACAAATTCTTAGCTACCTACTAGTGCAGCTAAGCTAGTCGCACCAACCATATGTATGAACATGCAGTGTTTAAAAATGAACATATGTTTTCTTTCCCTTTCTTTATATATATATACACACACACACATGTGAATGTTATAAAATTAATGAAATCTATTAATTTTGTACTTGTAATTCCTAATTTATCATGTTATAGACCGACAATTATTGTTATTATGATGAATTAAGATTAAATTTAAGGTGGATATTCAAACTTTAAGAGTTAAAATAATTACAACAAACTTGTGTTTAATTTATGTAAAAAAAACTATGAACACGTTGTACTTTAAAATTGAACATTTAGTACAAAATTAATATTTAGTACACTAAATTTGAACATTTAGTAAATAAAAAATGAACTTATTTTAACAATTTATTTTATATATTTTTATTTTTCATTAATCATTGTATACAATGAAATTGGACCAGTGGATATGAAAATCATGTTCATTTTTAATATGCTAAATGTTCATAATTTCTTTTGACGTGTTCATAATTTTACTTGTTCATTTTTATACTTGATGTTCAATTTATTTAATGTGTTCACGTTCATTTTATTGGGTATTGTAAGCTATTCTATGATTATATGATAAATGTTCATTTCTAACATGCTAAATGTTCTTTTTTTTTTTTTTATGTGTTCACTATTTTATATTTTAATTTAATGTCCATATTACGTGTTCATTTTTTTTATTACAAAATATTCATTTTTTGATGTGTGTACAATTTTTTAGGTTGTGGTTCAACAATTATTTAATTTGATTATAGGATAATTTTCTTCATTTTTAATATACTAAGTGAACATTTTTTTAATAAACATTTTCACTTTTTAGTACTAATGATGCATTTATGTACGTGTTCATTTTTTATTATTAAATGTTCATTTTATTTATGTGTGTTTTTTTTTTACTAAATGTTCAGATTATAGGACATGTTGCAGCTATCTTAGCTGCACTAGGGTGCAGCTAAGACCTATTGATTTGACTTGAGGAAATGAGGAGAGAAAGGACAAAAAATGCATATTGGACCGTAAGGAGAAAACATAAATAAAAGACCATATTGACTTAAAGAGGATAATATAGTTTTACCAAGTCACTTGATATTTGTTGTCAAACCACCTAGATTAGTGAATGCAAGAAGTTAAATAAACATAAAAACATTACTGATTATACTGTACATTAGCTAATATAATTGTTAAGTGTACTTCACGTTCTACATTGTTGAAGGCATACATGAATGAAAAGGCAATATACGTTCGGTTTTTTTTTTTTTTTTTTTTTTTTTTTTTTTTTTTTTTTTTTTTGTCGCATTGACGTTTTCATACATTCAGTAGCCTTTTGATCCGTGCAATGTACCAGCCGTTGAAAAAACCATACTCATAAAGATATTAAGTCAGGAAAACTTTTGTATACACCCGGTTTTCAGTAATTTACTGAACATCGGGTACACTTTTGTGTCACTTTTGTCAAATTTAGTGTCACTTTTGTCAAATTTATCAATGAAGCATAAATAACTTATATATATGTCAGGGTAACTTTTGTGCGTTTTAGTGTAACTTTTACACATTTTATTGTCACTTTATAACGGATATTCAGTAATTTACTGAACATCCGTTTTATTTAAAAGTTTGTCATTAAGTCATGAGTTATGTGGTTCTCAAAAAAAAAAAAAAAAAAAAAAACTCATGAGTTATGTGAAAATAAAATATACTACGTATAATATATATATATATATATATATATATATATATATATATATATATATATATATATATATATATATATATATATATATATATATATATATATATATATATATATATATATCATTACTTTTCATTTAAAGAATTTGATATATATGATTGCTTTGGGAAAAAAAAAGAAAAAAGAAAAAAAAAAAAAAAAAAGGGTGAGAGATCAAAGGAGGATGAGACAAATACTGTTGATGATTTGTGTTTTTATTTACTACGTTATATATTTTTTTAATTTTAAAATATTTTATATGTGAATATAATATATATATATTGAATAGTGTACAAAGTTATACTCCATAATTAAAATAAGGAAAATTTGCGAGGAAGGTCCTTTTATGAGGTCGACCTTGTGTGGAAGGTCCTTTTATGAAAAAGGTGGCACGAAAGGTCCTTATATGAACATTGGGTTGCGAGGAGGGTCCTTTGACCAAATTCCGGCGTTGACCAAGATTTTCCAACCAAAAATAATCACGTGATGTGCACGTGACCACTTAAATGAGGTTTTTTAGGTGGTGGATGTTCGAGGTGTGGGTTTTAATGGGTGGTTTTCGTAGGTGGCCGGTTCTGGTTCTGGTGAAATCAAACACCATAACAATTAACAACCATAATTCTAATTGTAATTGTTGTTTCCGAGCTTAATTTAAAGGGGGAAAGGGAAATCAAGGGAAAAGAGGGAAAAAGGAAAAAAAAAAACCTCATTTAAGTGGTCACGTGCACATCACGTAATTATTTTTGGCCGGAAAAAATTGTCAACGCCGGAATTTGGTCAAAGGACCCTCCTCACAACCCAATGTTCATATAAGGACCTTTCGTGCCACCTTTTTCATAAAAGGACCTTCCACACAAGGTCGACCTCATAAAAGGACCTTCCTCGCAAATTTTCCTAAAAATAAGACAGAAGAAGTACGGCAGTTTCATAGGACTATGATATACTCCATACTAGTCAAACGTTAACAAGGGGCATAATCCTAGAATGATTCGTACTTCATGTACTATTTCAATGAATTTTATTGATTCATAACATTTGCTCAGATCACTAATTTCATCTTTTCAATTTTAATTTGTAGAGTTTGTAGCTTGTTCATGAACTCTTAACAAAATGGCTACATACTTTACTCTTGTAATGTTTGCCCTACTTTGCCTTCCTCTTTCTCTTATCCCCACTGCTAACTCAATATCCTTTAAATTTTCTCGGTTCGACCCGAATTCAACACGAATACATTACCAAGGGGATGCTGTATACTCAGTAGGAAAAGTGGAGTTTAACATGGTTGATTATATAACCCGAGTTGGGCTAATTACCTATGGTGAAAAAGTTCGTCTTTGGGATAAAAAAACTAAAAAAAATTCAGATTTTTCAACCAATTTTACCTTTGTTATTGACACTTTAGAGAAACCCTTAGGTAAATATGGTCATGGGTTGACATTTTTCATTGCTCCTGCTGGTTTTCAAATTCCCCCCAACTCGGCTGGGGGGTTTCTGGGGCTGTTTTACACTACAACATCTCATTCCTCGAGCAACAAGATGATAGTTGTCGAGTTTGATTCGTTCTCAAATCCTGAATGGGATCCATCATATGAGCATGTTGGTATCAACATTAACTCCATTGAATCAGCTGTAACTAAGCGTTGGAATGCTACTCAACATAGTGGTGTTTCTGCTGATGTTTCGATCATTTACAATGCCACTACAAAGAATTTGAGTGTGTATTGGTCGTACTCAAATGAGCCTAAAAATTTTCTTTCTTACCCTATTGATCTGATGCAGGTCATCCCTGAATGGGTTAGCATCGGATTTTCAGCTGCTACTGGGCAGTTTGCAGAGCGACATATACTCGAATCATGAAAGTTCTATTCTAGCTTGAATATAACTGAGGACGAGGGCTTGAGGAAGAACAATAATAATGATTTACAAATAAAAGTCAAGTTTAATAAGTTGGGGTTGATTCTTGTATCTTTAGGTATTTTTCTTTTTATCTTGGGAGGGATAATAGTGCTATTCTTTCTATGTCGGAAGAGGAAGATTCCTAGTCTAGAACATGCAGAGGATACCTCATTCAATGAGGAACTCGAGAGGGGTGCTGGACCGAGAAGGTTTTCATACGTTGAGCTTGAATCAGCCACACAAAATTTCTCTAATGAACGAAAGTTGGGTGAAGGAGGATTTGGAGGCGTTTACAAGGGCTATCTTATGGACTTGGATATGCTAATCGCGGTGAAAAAATTCTCTAGGGGCGGTAGACAGGGGAAAAAAGAGTACAGTACCGAGGTTAAAATTATTAGTAGGCTAAGGTGTAGGAACCTGGTGCAGCTTATAGGTTGGTGCCATGATAAAGGTGATTTCCTACTTGTTTATGAGTATATGCCAAACGGTAGCTTGGATTGTCACCTATTTGGTAACAAGCCTCCTCTATCTTGGCCTGCGCGGTACAACATAGCTCTTGGATTAGCATCTGGATTGTTTTATCTACATGAGGAGTGGGAGCAGTGTGTCGTACATCACGACATAAAATCCAGCAATATAATGCTAGATTCTAATTTCAATGTCAAGCTTGGGGACTTTGGTTTAGCAACACTTATGCAACATGGACATAGTGCTCAGACGATAACTCTAGCAGGGACTTTCGGGTACATGGCCCCTGAGTACTTGAGTACAGGAAAGGCAAGCAAAGAATCAGATGTATACAGTTTCGGCGTGGTGGCATTGGAGATTGCCACCGGAAGGAGGTCAACCGATCTCATAGAGGCAGGAACACATCAAGGAAAGGGATTAGTACAGTGGGTGTGGGATCTTTATGGCAATGGTGAGCTTCATTTAGCCACTGATCAAAAGCTTAATCACATGGAATTTGACGCTAAACAAATCGAGTGTTTGATGCTCCTTGGTTTGTGGTGTGCCTATCCTGACTACAATCACAGGCCATCAATAAAGCAAGCAATTCAAGTTCTCAACTTTGAGACTATCATGCCTAGTCTTCCACCTAAGATGCCTGTTCCAATTTATCAGGTGCCCACGATGCCATCAGATAGCTCTAGCAGTGGTCCTTCCATGCTTACTACTAGCGTTGAAATTGGTCGCTAGATCTCTAGCAGTGATCCTCTATCTCATATTACGTCTCATCTTATGTCTCATTATCTATAATTATGACACGAGATAAAGCAAAAATTAATGTGTGAGGGAGTAAATTCTGTCTTTGATCATTTACCGAAATTTTTCTACTTTTTCCTATTTCTTATTTTTATTCAGATATTGTATTCATTCCATCCCTAGTAAAAATAATTGAATATGATTAATCCATCATTTCTCCACACAGTGTAATTCCAAATCTAGATCAATCATGTCATAACTTTTGCTTAGACAAAAAAAAAAGGGAAAAAAAGAGAAATTAATTGATTCTAAAAGGAGATATTTTGCACTTTTTGCTAGTCAGGAAAGCACTTAAATAAACGTGGATCAATACAAAATATAATTGTGGTAGGCTCAAAAATATATTAATGTGGCACAACTAAGCAATCCCACCCCCCCCCCCCCCAAAAAAAAAAAAAAAAAAATATATATATATATATATATATATATATATATATATATATATATATATATATATATATATATATATATATATAAAATCAAAAGTTGATGATTGCAGCTAAAAGGAATAAAGGCACTAAAACTATGGAAATTATGGAAGGAAATAATAATGTTTAGACAAATTTATTTAGATTTTTCATGAAAATGCCATCTCAACAGCTCAGACCATTTTTTCACTCTTTCAAGAGAAACAGTTACAGGAAAAAAAAATAGAAAATAAAAGAGACTTAAGCTTCTATCTCACTATCAAACCAACCCCTACTCCTGACTCCTGAGACTCTTGCTTTTTCTTTTCCTTAAAGTACTCTCTATCTCACTTTCTCTCTCTAAAATCTCAAAGGTTGTTGGAAGGTTAGTGTAATGGAGTATTCTTCAAACCAAGTTTTTACTTCCTCTCTATGTACTCCTCTTAAGGATTCCTCAACTCATACTTGCATAATTTAGTTCGCTGGCCTGCCGGTTATTCTTCTATCTCTTGTATGGTAAATCAAATCTTGTTCGGTTTTATCAACGTAATCCAGCACACAAAGAAGTAGCTTTGTTCTACAAGGCTAATTAGTGTTCCCATAATGCCCTTTGGCTTGGTTTCAGCATGGAACAAACGGAGGAGGAGCAAATCTCAGGACCAGGGTGAACCTTGTAATGCATCCTAGCTCTTCATTGTGTCCTTTTTTAAGTTACAAAAGAAACTGGCAAAAAGTGGATTCTAATCATTGAAATGATAAATGCTAATCATGTAATTTATGATAAAATGTGAAACTTTTTCAGGGATTTACAAACCTGTAGAATATTGGCAACTTGAGGAACAGAACCCACCTGCAAAAAGACGCCAAGGATCATCTGTTTTCACCCTCAAGGAGATGGAAGCAGCGACAAAGTCATTCAGCGAAGAGAATTTCATAGGAAAGGGAGGTTTTGGATGGGTATACAAAGGAACTCTTCGATCAGGAGAGGTATGGTTAGGATTTAGGAAAGGAGTCTTTTTTCTTTTCTAACACTTGTAAATTAGTTTAAAACAGCACAAGATTGAATCCGAATTCCATCTTTCAATCGTTCACAAGCTTCATTCATATGAACAGAGGTTAAGCGTGAAAGAAATAACATTACCAATATATTACCATCATAAAATCTCTGATTGAATGCTGTTGCTTTGTGTATCCCTCAGGTTGTAGCAATCAAGAAAATGCAGCTGCCACCACTTAAAGCAGCAGAAGGTGAGCGTGAATTTCGGGTGGAAGTTGACATCTTGAGCAGACTGGACCATCCGAATCTGGTTACCTTAATCGGGTATTGTGCCGATGGAAAGCACCGGTTCCTTGTATATGAATACATGCAGAATGGCAACCTACAGGATCACTTGAACAGTAAGTTTACTTCATTCAAAAGGGATCATTCATAAAATTCTCAAATCACTTGAATATAATCAAATAAAAACTTAAATTACAATTTGTTGAAAATAGGTGAACGCAAGATGGATTGGTCAACAAGGCTCAAAGTGGCGCTAGGGGCAGCAAGGGGGCTTGCTTATCTGCATTCAAGTTCAGCAGTTGGTATACCTATCATCCATAGAGATCTCAAATCCACCAACATTCTTTTAAGCACCAACTTTGATGCAAAGGTAAAAAATCCAACCCACAAAGCTGCTTGTATTGCTGAGCAATTTGTTAATCGAACAGTGGCTTTTGAACAGATATCAGATTTTGGACTTGCAAAGTTGATGCCAGAGGGTCAAGAAACTTATGCAACAGTAAATGTACTAGGAACTTTTGGCTACTTCGACCCTGAGTATACATCGGTATGCTTATTTTTCACTGAAAGCTTTAGCTGCTAGTTTTTTTCTCCTGCATCCATATAACTATATAAGAACTGTATTTGACAGTCTTATACTCTACATTCAGCTTTCCTATCTCAATCTCTCAGTCCTTTCTTTTCTTTGTTTTATGTTATACTATTGGGGAGGGGATGATTTAACATAAAAAATGTTAAAAGCTACCATATCATAATAATAACAATCCAGATGCATTAATCTTGGATACGTTTAAAAGAAACAGCATCCTCAAGTCGTGGACACAGACCAAGAATCAGCATCCTCAAGTCGTGAACACAGCTAGGAGCAAGAATAGCTATTTTAATCTCAAGCAAATCTTGACTAACTCTACATTCTAGTTATAACTGACATGAACATAAACCAGCTCCATAACCTTGAGGTTGACGGACACTTGATAAGCCTCCAAAAGCCAAGATAACCCCACCCTCATCCTTCAATAAAAATACCCCCATCTTTTATATGTTGGTTTTATAAGAAAGCATAAGGAATTCCATCAATAAATAAATAAATAAATAAGCCACACAGAATGAATTCTAACATTTGGATCTTGTTTTGAACCCAGGTCTAAGGTTAAACCCCTGGAGAATTCTCCGGCTAGTTTAGCTAGCACCCAAAAAAACAAAATCAATTTTATTGAACTTGCCATTTCTTGTCCAATGTCAAATTATTCATGCAGTATTGTCAGTCCTTGAAAGAGATTGAATTGCATATTGGAATGATAGGTCCTCTTTCATATGCTTCATCATCTATCTACAAACTTATTGCATCAGGTGATAAGAATGATCCTAATGAGATGCTATACTGGTAACAGACAGGAAGACTGACTCTACAAAGTGATGTTTATGCATTTGGAGTAGTGCTTCTTGAGCTTTTGACAGGCCGTAAAGCGGTCAATTTAAACCAGGGACCAACAGATCAAAACCTAGTATTACAGGTATGTTACAAATCTTACGATAAATTCACAATATACAACTCCTTGGAAATGTATTGCTGACAAATGACATCTAAATACAACAAAATGTTTCAGGCCAGAAACATGCTGAATGACCGAAAGAAGCTGCGGAAAATTATAGATCCTGAGCTACCACGGAACTCTTACACAATGGAATCTATAGCTATGTTTGCAAATTTAGCATCACGTTGTGTAAGAATCGATAGTACTGAAAGACCAACCATGTCAGAGTGTGTTAATGAGCTCCAACTGATTTTCCATACAAATTCCAAAGGCTTAGGTATGGCTCTACATACACTACGAATGATCTAAATTGCCAACATGCTTCTCTCATAGGAATGGCCCAAATTTGTTCAAATAATTCATTTCATCTGGAAATTCCCAAGCTTATAAGATTCGGGTTGTCTAGGTTAGGAGACAGAAGTTCCTTGATGGGAAAAAACTATAGGTTTCATTGCTTTTGTGTCCCTACTCCCTCGCAAACAGGGGGGAAGGGGGGGCTCTCTTTTGTATTTCTTGGTGTGGGTATAAAAGTGTACTAGTCTTATTAGTATTTATGATACATGCATCATGTACTTTTGAATTCATGTGAAACAGAATAATTTCCAGCTTTGCACAGTAAGCATCAACTCTTAATAAACCCAATTCAGAAGTAACATCTTTATTCTCTCTTGTACGAGGGTATTTCTGGGGGCAGTAAAAAATACATATACTCATATATACATATTTGAACACAATATGAACAGATTGTAATTGTATTTGTAAGTAACATTCATACTCACCAAAAGCTGAAATTCATCCATCCATATCAAGAGAGCTCTGCAAAACCTGAAGTGCAATAAAAGTCGATTCATGAAATTGATTAGTCGTGTTGAGAATCATAGTATTTTTTTTGGAATAAGGTCATAAAGAGCTATGATGTATATACAATCAATTGTGCAAGACAAGGTTATTAACCCGTATCACAGATCTACAGCACCACAGGGAGAATATTAAAAAGGCTACACAAAAAAGGTTTGTGTGCGAAGATATAGTGTCTCAACACTTTCAAGTGGTCGTATGATGCCAAAGAAAACTCTATCCTTTTCAAAGTAAGATCAAGGAGAAGTGATCAGTGTTTCTTTAGCATTTTCAAGCCGTGGGGATAACAATTTATTCGTTCCCACCCACATGTTATTTAACTCATGGCAGTGAAAAATTAGAGGTAGGAAAATTTCTATAAGAATGAATCGGATGGTATGTCTTCCATGTTTGTTTAAGTACAGGATTATTTCATCAGAAAGCCCAACACACATAGAATAATATAGATCTGAAATTGACCAAAAAATGAGCAGGTTCAGTCATGAGCACAAATCATAATGAATCAGTAGACTTGAGCACAGAACATACACACAAGTCCCCATCTGGTAGCCAGGTGCGCTGGTGCCTGGTGGTGTGTGTGAGAGAGAGAGAAGAGAGAACAAGAATCGGATCAATCCTGACTATCTCATTCCCAAGTTCAGAAGAGTATCATTACCTCATTGAACAATAAAGGTTCTGATTCTCCCCCATCATTTAAAGAGGGGTCTTCTTCTCCATCCCCTGCAACGATTGTCTCCAAGGGCTTGCTCAAAGCAGGAAGCTCCTTACACATCAAATGTTTCCGTCTTTGTAGGGAGAGTAGGACTAAGAAACTGTCTGTCTTGGCAATGGTGTATCCTGCCTTCTTATACATGTTAAACGGTGCTGAATCAATCATTCTACAATGCAAATAGACATTTCTTGAGGTGCTCATGTTTGATATTAGTTCCTCACTTGCCTTCAAAAGATGCCAACCAATGCCCCTCCTGGAACAAATAACATCAATACTTTATTCCTAACTCAGCCAATCATTAATAATGCACATCAATTTTCAATATCAGCATAGAAATGTGTATATCTAGCAAGTTGCAACTCCACTTTAATGATATTGGCATTCAGATAGCAGATAATTTGTGACAGTTTCTCAAACATTGAAAATTCAAGCATCCAACAGAAGATGGCTAACATTCATGTTATGGCAGCAGGTCAAGATAAAGTATCTGAGAAATTACATGCGAAGTAAAAAATATATACGCAAAAGTGCAGAACTTTAAATGAAGACACAGCTAAAATTATTTGCACGTGTTTTTCATCAACTAAGAGAGATGCTACAAGTGAAACACCGCTTCATCATTGAGAAACACCTCTTCATCATTGAGAATATTAATTAAAAAAAAAAAGCATCTATAAGCATCATAAGTAGACATTTGAGCCAGCATCAATTCAGCAATTGCAAACGGTCATAATGGTTATGCATTAACATATACTTCGTATTTTTTTCAAAGCAAAATATCTCATGCCAATATTTATGGTTCTTTTTATCAGTAGTTCCCTGTTGTGCTTTGCAAATGTCTTGTAATTTATGCTTTTTTAACAGTAGTTAAATTCAATTCAGGCACCTTCCTCTAAAGCCCACAGTACAAATTCAAAAGAAAGCACCAAAAGTAACAGGACAGAAATGTGATGCTTAAACCAAAGAAATGATCATGCTCATCACCTCATCCTGGTTCCTACTTCCTATCCAAGCGCAAAAGTACACCCTGATAGTAGAGACTCCAAAGAAAATCAACGTCATATTTTACTAAGAATAGAGCCTCAAATTATAAGGTCCTTAACTTTTCAAAAAGAATTGATGTTGCCTTTACTTTGCTTTTTAGTTATATAATATTGCCTTTTTGTTATATGAAGGTTATGATAGCACCTTCACGCTGCTTATTTAATACAAACGCCCAATTTTTGAGATACTTTTAACTTGCTTAATTTACATATACAGACATGTATGAAGAAGAGAACCATTTCTATCCAATAATGAAAATGTCAATTTGCGACACATCTCTAAGCCACAAACCAAGACTAATAGCATATGAAAGCAATTTGCACAGCAAAGATCATTTCAATCCCAATCATAATTCGAAGCATTAGATCAATTTTACAATATATAATAGGCCGCGCCAATGTTGTAAACAATCTAACCATAATGTCCTCAAAATTCACATAAGCGTGTACACTCACTTCCATAGGCAAAATATATATGCATCAAGAATTCAAGATAACCAACAATTCTAGAAAATGTAAGTTGCATATGAAATTCCTACACTATAAATCAGAGAATGAAGAATTTCACCTTCGAAGGCGGTCTTTCACGGTCATATTACATATGTAAGGGCAATCCTTAGGTGGGGTTGGCGTAGGAGGTGAAGAATTAGCACCCCTTCTATCAAAGGAAAAGGACACTTCCACTGTTCCAGCTAATTCATCTTTTCTACCTTCACCATCAACATCAACATTCCCTTCTTCGTCTCGAAAAAATCCGATTAGGGTAACACAATGAGGCTTTAAACCCCTCCTCTCAATCAAATACTGCTTAATCAAAAAACCCAACACAGTTAAGTACATATTAGGCAAAAACATGGACTCGGCAAATGCTTCTGCAAGCAATTCAACAACAATATTAAGCTCCATATCCTTCATAACCCTAATACTCAAATACCCAGATGGCAATTTGCAAGAATAAGTGTAATTTTCAAGAAATTGAAGTTTTTGGAGCTCGTTATCCGTTAAAAAACGGCTAAATTTTAGTGGGTTTTGGGTGTTGTACGCAATGGAAGTTTGGGGTGAAGATGAAGGATGATCAGAGGAGGAAGAAGAGGTGGAGAAGCGAGTAAATTGGGAGTTGAAATTGGATTGTTTTGATCTTTTTGGAGGAGAGAGAAAGAGGGGTTGGAGCTTTGATTTAGGAGAGAATTTTGATTGGAAAGTGGGGTGGAGATGAGAATCAGCAATAGGGAAGAGAAAGAGTGTTGACGCCATTGTTGGAAAGCTTTCGAAAAATGAATGTTCTAAAGTTGGTAGCATAACTTGCATCTCATTTTGAGGGAGGAATTGTGTTGGATGGATAAGGCAAATTCGTGGAAAAGACAGGTTTGACGTGTTTGCATCGAGAAAAAGGAAAGGTGTCATTTGGTTTAATTTAGGCTGTGTTCTTTAAAGCTGATTTGCTTTCATGCTCTACACTGCTCTATTTTGCTAAAATTTGCTCCGCGGTGTGTGGAAGACCAACTCTCTCTACTCTACTGAAATATGTTCAACTTTGTTTTATTCTGCCTGAAGTTCAAAAATCAGGGTCTTACATATGAATTACTCCGTAAAATTTCTCATGAATTACAAATTTATTTAATTAACATTGAGAGAAGCAATTTTTCATGACAATTTCTACTTACCTAGAGGATTAGTTAAGTTAATTCCTAAATTTCAATTCCATATTTCACCAAAAATTTGTCAACTAAACAATACACTTAACTTGTAATTCCTAGGAAATCTTACTCCTCATGTTTTTCATAGCATCAACCAAACAAACCCTAAAAATTTTACAAGGTGACCTCAAGGAATTAAACCCGAAAATTGACTCCAACTTATTTTATTCATCCCACTACCGAATTAAAGCGGATAATATTGAGTTGTATAAGGCTTGTACCCGGTATCATATCAATTTGCAAGACCTCAACTCGAAACTGAACAGATGAATAAATTACATGTTAACATTCAATAAGAGCAACTCCAATGCTTGTAGCTAAGGACTTGCTTGCAATTTAGAAAATTCCCTAGCTATTTGTTTAACCATTGGAGCTTAAAATTAAATTAGTTTGGTCAAGCAAATTAGAGCATCTCCAATGGCAAGCTACAATGTTTTTGAGTTCGTTATACATTTAAATTTACTATCATTATTCATAAATGTTAGTTTTTATTAAAGATACACTTCGCATTACTCGCAACAAAGGGGTATTATTTGTGAGATATAAAATATTCCTTTATTGCAAGTAATGCGAAGCGAAGCTGGTATTAAAATCTAAATTATTTATTGAGTGTATACAAAGGTTTTTTTTTTTTTATATTATATTATTAAGGAAAAATTAAAAAGAATAATCCCACATTTCGCTCATCTGCTCAAAATAATCCACCTTTTCGAATTCCAGAAATAATCCCACCTTGTAACTCCATCTTCCCAAAATGATCATTTTTACCTTCAACCTGTAAAACAGGTTATATTTTTTATTTTTTAATTTTTTATTTTTTTTTTCCCTCTAATCCCTCTTCTCTCTCCTCCATGGCTGCATCCATGTCAAACACCTCCACAGTCCACACCACCACCGACCTGACTTGCAACCCAAAATCGTGCAGCCACCTACCCTCACCTCGCAACCCACAACCGTGTAGCCACCATCCCTCATCTCGCAATCTCCTACCCTGCAACCCACAACCGTGCAGCCACAATCCCTCACCTCGCAACAACCAACCCCGACAGTCCCGCGACACCAACAGAGCAGCCCAGCTCGCTCCTCTAGTTGCAGCACTCAAAACCGCACTCCACCTCACCTAAATTCGACAACAATTAACCGCACCTTCACTCCAAAATCCACATCACATCCCACAACGACACCAAGAACAACTCCTGCTCCACCTACTGCCGTCAACAATAGTGGCATCGGGCGCGCAAATCTGGGTATAATTCGTGCGGTGGTGGCGATTTGGTACGATTGGTGGCGATTTAGTGTGTGGGTTCACTTGGTGGTGGTAGGTTGTGGTGGCAGCAACTGCGGAGGAAGGTGAGACTTTGTTGTGGTGGTGGTGATGGTGGTAAGGGGCAGCGGTAAATGGTGGTGATGGGCAGCAGCAGGGGGTTATGATGGTGGTGGTGGTGATCTGATAAAGGGGTGGGAGATTTTTTATTTTTTAATTTTAATCGTTTTGTTTTTTTAAAAAATTATTTATAAATAGGACCAATTAGAAGGTGACAAGTGTCAAGTTACCTTCTAAAACAGGTTACTAATTTTATAAACCGGTAAAAGGATCATTTTGGGAAGATGGGGGTACAAGGTGAGATTATTTCTGGAATTCAAAAAGGTGGGATTATTTTGAGCATATTTGCTAAAGGTGGGATTATTGTTTTCAATTTTTCCTATTATTAATGTAATACTGCATGCAAGGGCGAAGCTACATGGGGGGCGGGTGGAGGCCCGGCCCCCATGGACCAATTTCGTGGCTTATTATCTTAACTGCTAGCCCCTATAAGTTTTTTTGAATAAATATTATTTCCGTTTCATATTATTTGCAATGATTTGACATAAGGTAGAGTGAAAAAATGTCTAATCTTTGCAAATAATATGAAACAAATGTACTCCCTCCGTGTTTTTAATAAGTGTTACAATTTGACCAAACAAGCATGTCGAGGCACAAGTTTGACCATTAATTTATGTAATTATATAATACTAAAATTATAGAAAAGTTGATATTATAAAAGTATATATTTTAACGAATCTAACAATGTATTATACAATGACATTTGTTTTTTTTATATATTGGTAAATTAATCAAGTCAAAACCATTATGTGAATAGTGAAAAAAGTGAAAACACTTATTAAAAAACGGAGGGAGTGGTAATATTCTTGTTATAACTTAAGTTGTATTTAACGATTGTCGTAGTGGCCTGGTTTGAATCTCATTGTTTGGGGTTTAATTAGTTCCTAGGATCAAGCCCGTTTTCACATTAATTTTTTATTAAAGTGTTTGTCGGCCCCTGTAGCTTTAAAATCCTGACTTCGCCCCTGACTGCATGTAATTAACTTGAATTTTTATTTGTATTAGCCCCTGACTGCATGTAATTAACTTGAATTTTTATTTGTATTGTTTATTAGAGTAAATTATTTGTACAAATTTTTTTTTAAAATTTTCAATGCATGCTAATACGAATATACATCAAGTTACCACATATTAAGTAGGTGTTAATATATAACGTTGAGTCACCACATGTTGAATAGGTACGGTGTTGATTCATAAACTACATTATAATGATTATATATAGAGAGATTTGAACAACTCATGGATTTCCAGCAAAGTTATGCTATTAAAGGCATGGAAAGGGTTGGAAACCAAAGTGATTAATTAATTAATTAGACATATAGCTATGTATAGCCACAAAATATTGGCAAAGTACAGCTAAATTTGCACAAAGTTGAACAATGCTTCTATTTATGTCATATGCATGCATAAATATAATATCTGCCAAGAGCAAGCTGCAAATGAAAAAAATTCACAACTTTTTTACCCATTACCATTAAAACAACACCATAATGAGCAAGGCATTATTGTATAGAATGTTCCTTGTTATGGTGTTGGTTCAATCAATTTATGGGCATCAAGTTTATAGAGTGGGTGATGAACAAGGTTGGAACCCAAATGTTGACTACAAGGCATGGTCTGCTGGAAAGACATTCCATTTGGGTGATGTTCTTGGTAATGTATTTTATTCCTTTCCCTTTTTTTTTTAAAATCATGATGCGTGCACAATACTATCACCTCATCTTTGATGGATTTTTTTTTTTTTTTTTTTTCTTATGCACGACAATAATTCACAATATGGGAATCCCCTAAAACATTTTTTGCAATAAACAAGACAAAGACATTAAACACCTGAAATATAAAAAAAAATTGACCAATACGATGTTTTGATAGTATATTTGGTATTTATCTTCGACATTTTATATATGAAGGCAATGTGGTTGTATACTTAAACAACTATCAGACAAGAATGGTTGTGTTTATGATGTTGGGTCTTTCATGGTGCAGAGTTTAACTATAAAGAAGGCTTAGAAGTGCAAGAGGTGACAGCTAATAACTTTGAGGATTGTAATAATGACAATGTCATATTTGAAGACCATACAGGAAAAACCTTCATTCCTCTTCGTTGTACAGGATCTCATTACTTCACTTGTGGTGTGTATAACTATTGTAAAGAGGGCATGAAACTAAACATAACAGTTACTTGATAGGCATAGTAATTAGGAAAGATTATCGAATCCTACAAGTTAGAGATGTAATTATGGTACATAATATGTAATATCTTTCCAGGAATTTTTTGTAACAAATTGCCTATTTTGTTAAATGAAATTGGTTTCCGATTGGAAGTATCTGGTTTCTCATCCATCACAGTTTTTTTGAGATTGATATCAAATAAATGAAGCTAGGGATTATTCATGTCAAGACAATATCCATCGTTTGAATTTATTTAAACACATTTATATATTTTTTTTTATAAAAGTATCAAAAGTTCCAAATAAATGTAAGTAGTCTCACCTCAAAACAATACGAAATATACAAGTATATGCAATTATGTGTGATAAACCTCTCTCTTTTAATCATGCTGTTAAATAAAATAGCAATCTCATAACCATTGGCTCAATGGCTAATTTAACATTTTTATCGTTGTACTTCAGTAATCTCAATGACCATTGGCTCTTTGCCTCTTTCAACAAGTTACAAAATTAGCAATTCCATGACAGTTGGCTCTTAATTACTGAGTTCCTGAAGTTTGCAGTGAACAAAACCCTTAATAGAAGAAATGTACCATGCAAAAAACAACTTACTTGCTGCAACATCAAGCTATAAAAAGCAGGAGATTAAACGTTAAATATCATACCTTTCTCGGCCTTTTGGCTAAGATCAAGTGTAGTATCTGTTCTTATCAGTTTAATATCTGATACGTGGGTCAATGACTCACAACGATATTAAATTCATTTTTGAAGGGGGAGAATCCACCACAGTAGCTTGCTGCTGGGATTCTCAAATGTCGCCCATGCGTTGCACTATTGCACGGGCCTGGCGCACCCCACCAATGATTAGTTAAAATTAATCTGGTTTCTCTCAATGATTATCCAACAAGAAATCTCTGTGTTAAGCCGTTTAAATTTCTGGTTGTGATAAAATTTAACAATTACTTTGTATTAATGAGTTGTGATATACTGAGATCATGTGATGATACTATTCTAATCATTGAATGGAAATGTGTGGCTATTATTTTGTTACTTGGCAGAAGGAAGGGGTATGCATTTTTTATTTTCAATTTGGTTTATAATTTGAATTTTGAAAACATTCCAATATATTTCTACTTATGCTTCATCTTGGGCTGAAAACGCGTGATCATCTTTGCTACAACAGGTGCAGTATGTTTTCTAGCAAATCATTCAATACCAATACCTAAAAGTGCAAGAATCTGAAGATGTTAAGGCAAATCATTCAATACTTAAAAGTGCCAAATGTATTTTAGTAAGGGAGGAATCAATTATCATTCAATGATGCCAAAAACAAAAAATAAAGAAAAGAAAAAAGACAGTTCTGTTTTTATTTTCAAATCATTATCATCTTTTGTCTAAATTGTTGTTAATGGAAATTTGTTGTAGACTTGTAATATTCATTTTTAAACAAGGACCCTAACCAAATATCAATGGCGTGAGAATTTTAGACCAAGGAGCTTGATAACGCTTGTTAATCCCGGGAGCATTTCATTAGCTTGTTTTTCTTAAACAAATTTTATTGTATTACCAGATCATGTTACACTCTATTCTTATAAAAAAATTTCTACAGTAATCTGTACTTGCCAGCCATATTCCATCTCTAGGTGCATTATTTTTGCTGATATATTGAAACTAAAAATAAAAACAAAGAGTATTAGTGTATTGCAGATATTGAGTATGATCTTGAATTAATAGTCACACAGAGTATATTCTTTAGACACCAAAAGTTCCTTTTTGTTTGGATGATTTTATGGTAGCCTTTTGAAAAGCCACTACCACAAGCTTAATGACATGGCGTAATTTAATTGGATGTCATAAGCTATGTCATCTTTGACTTTTCAAAGCCTTTTTTTTTTTAATTAAAATTCATTTCTTTAAATTCTGAAATTCTTTTTTTAATTTTTGAAAATCATATTTTATAATTTCAGAAATTATTTTTTTGATTTAATCATTAATTTCATAAAATCAAAATTAAAAAATTAAAAACAAAAAATGATCTTCATTGTTGGTTCTTCATTGTTCTTCATTTCTTCATCCAAAATTAAAACTTTCATGCAAATTTGTCACTATTATTCACTAATTCATTCAATATTCCAGTCTAAAGTTTGATTTTAAATTTTTGTTCATCAAATCGTATTATTCAGTTCCAATTTTTAGATTTTTGTTCTCACAAAAATCTCACCGAAACCGCATTATAACGTATTTGTTAACAATGAATTACCCGCATAGGTGTTTGGTTGTATCGCGGTTGTCGGCGGCATGGTGGTTTAAGTTTCATGATTGATGTTTTTCAGCATGTTTGATTGAAGAAGACAACAACAATTCGTTCTTTTTATTACTGTTTGATCTGTAGTAATATAAATATGTGGTTGCAAATTTGTTTGTGGCTTAGGTAATGACCATAAACTCGTTATGTCATTACCTTTGGAAAACATTGTTTAATATTTTGTAAAAGATTATTATGCTATTTTTCAGGTATTGTCAAATTCAGTTTTTTTTTTCTCTCTCTCACGACATACACGTTTTTCTCCACTAGCTCTTGTGCAGTTTAATTTTTTTTATTATTATTTTTTTATATATAGAACTTCATTCTTTGCTTTCCCTAATTCAATTCAAATTCAACAATTGAGTACTCTTGAACTTCCATCATGGTTAAAAACGAATATGTAAGTATATTCGTTTTTAACCATAATCTTTTACAAAATAAAAATATTTCAAATAATAAAAAGATGTAACTCTTGAATTTGTGGTCTGGCATAATAATCTTTTACAAAATAAAAAGATTTCAAATAATATAAAACACTACTATTTTCCAAAGGTAATGAACTAACAAGGTTAAGGTCATTATCAAAGGCACAACAAGTTTGCAACAAATTATTTACATTTTTACGGATCAAAGAGGGACGAAAACAAAAAAAGAATTATTGTCTTCTCCAAGCATACATTTGGAAAAATATCAATCATTCAACCTAAACCACCATGCCGACGACCACCGCGATATATCCAAACACCTATGCGTTCATCCTTAACAAATACATTATAATGCGGTTTTTGGTTGAGATTTTGTAAGAACAAAAATCTAAAAATTTAAAAAATGAAAACTTCGAATTGCTACAAAACGAATTGATGAACAGATTAAACATCGGACTTCAGAATGAAACATTGAACTAATTAGTGAATAATTGTGACAAATTTGCATTAAAGTTTTAATTTTGGATAGTGAAATGAAGAACAATGAAGAACGAATATTTGTTATTAATTTTTGTATTTTGATTTTTAATTAAATTTTTATTTTCTGAAATTAATTATTAAATCAAAAAAAGAATTTCTGAAATTATAAAAAATGATTTTAGAATTTAAAGAAATGAATTTTAATTATAAAAGGCTTTAAAAAGTCAAAGATGACATAGCTTATGACATCCAATTAAATTATGCCACGTCATTAGGCTTGTGGTAGTCTTTTCTCAAAAGACTAATGTAAAATTTTCATTTTTGTTAATAATAACAATAACAATAAGATACTTGTTGTTTATTTCTCGATTATTAACAACAATGTGGACGTGCCGGAGTGGTTATCGGGCATGACTAGAAATCATGTGGGCTTTGCCCGCGCAGGTTCGAATCCTGCCGTCCACGTTTTTCTTTCTTTCTTTTTATTTTTTAATTTTTTTTTAATTTTTTATTGTTTTTTAAGTTCTGAATACAAACAGACATGAATGAAGCTCACTGCATTACCTTCTTTCAATCAATGTATGCTCCATCTGTAGTATAATTTTTAGGATTCCTCATAAATTCATAACCCAATTTTCAATATAAAACAATCGTTCACTTGTTTTGAGCCAAAAGGCTGTGACATATGTACCACCCAAGGCACCAACAGCCAGCTTCTCCTACCGTGCACAAAAATTGTTAATCTTTGGCAACTAATAATTATCAAGCATTCGAATTCTGAACTCTGAAACACATTAATAAAGCTGAAGGGATTTGTACAGCTATGAAACAATCTTCAGTATAGAGCATATTACGGTTTTCACTATATACGACTATACGAGCATACAAGAATCACAATGTTAATCAACAATAACAAAACCAATAATTCTAAGTACTTGTATGTGAAGAATCCAATTCACCCGTCAACAAATTCCAATAGCACTTCGGTATCAAGTTAGCTCTATCTCTAGCATATATTGCCATATTCCTGTAAACTGCTGGGGCAAAGCCACATTAGTAAGTATTGAGGATAGTAAAGTCCCACATCGGTCAATAACACAAGATCCAAGCCAGGAATGCATTATATATTACTCAGTGAAAATTTATGAAACTTACGCAGCCACGCAGTGAGCACAGAGCGAACTATTCTTTCGCCTTTTACTAAAGAATACCGTGTGCTCGCTGCATTCAGTGGCATACGTTTATTTTTGGAGGGAGTTCTTGAAAGGAGCTCCCAACAAGTCTAGTCGAAGAATTTAAGTTACTATTATAATCACAATAATATTTACAACTTAAAATACTACCTCTCTGGTTCATTTTAGTCGCGTTGCAACAAAGTACAAGTTTTTGGAAACCAAGGCAAAAGACTGAAAACATGATTATGGAATAATAAGGTTATATGCTTAACTATTAATCCAACCCAAAAAAAAAAAAAAAAATACAACCTTAATTAAATTAAATAGCCCACCACCACCAAGCATCACCCAACACCGTCCACCACCTCAGCACCCAGAAAAACGCCGATGCACCACCACCACCCCCACGCACCCAGAAACCGCCGATGCACCACCACCACCCCCACGCATCCAGAAAACCGCCGATGCACCATCACCAACCCACGAACCCAAGCAGTACCCAGCAACCCACGAACCCCAGCACCCCACGAACCCGGCGACCCACCACCACCACCCCACGCACCCAGCACTGCCGATCCATCAACCCACCAAACCAATGAAACCATACCCACGAAACCAAAGTCACGAAACCAACCCACGAAACCCGCCGATCTGAAACCACGAAACCCGACCCACGAATCAAACCCAAGTCGCCGCCGTTCTACAACCCCCCCGCCGCCGATCTGCAACCACGAACCAAGCACTGCCTATTCACCAACCCAGCAAACCCACGAAACTAACCCACGCGAAACCCACGATCTGACATCACGAAACCCGACCCATGAATCAAACCCACGACAGCGTCGTTCTGCAACCCCCCGCCGCTCGTAACACCATGAAGCCACCATGAAAATGGGGTTGGAGGAGGAGAGAGAATATTAAATGGGATAAGAGTTTAATTAATTAAGGTTGGGGTTTAATTTAATAAAATCAGATTTGTAATTTAATAAGGGTGTTTAAGAAAAAAAGTAAGGGCATATATGTCATTTTACAGCCCAAAGGTTACTAAATAAGGAATTTTTTTTTTTTTTGTTGCAAGTAATATGAACCACCCCAAAATGGAAATTGTTGCAAGTAAAATGAACCGGAGGTAGTATAAAATCAGAAGTAAAACTTTGTTAATGAAATTAGATTTGTTAAATGTATCATCATAACATATATAGGTGTGAACATAGTTTATGACCGGTAAAAAATAACATAAATGTCAACCCCTATTGGGCTGCCTGACTATTCAAGCTAAATTGGGCTAGGTAATGCTATAATGGTAGGCAGACAACCCCTATAGTTATGTACTCAAACTGCTTGAAATCCTTTTCAAAACATTACTAAGTTGATTGAACCAAGGATTGACTATTTGACTTGGCTTTTTCAGCCCAGCAGAGAAACAAAGTTTGAAAAAAAGATAATCTTGATTACTATGTTTTGTTTGCCTGTCATGCTTGCATAACAGGAAACAATCATCGATTTATTCCTCAAAGTTCAAGCTTAAAACTGCAAAAGTTGTAGGGGAATCCAACTTAGGACATTAAGCATCTCATGATTCTGCCATTAACTAACACAGTTGTGTACATCTTAGAATCATGTAAACGTTTCAGACATTAAACTAATAAAACAGATAATATGCTTGATCTTATAGACAAAATACATAGAAGACCAAAAGGTATGCTTCCTAAAATTTACATACCTCTATCTATTTTTCTGGCCATTCCAGCAAAATCCAGCCTTGATTGCTGCTACTCCATGTGAGAAAGTCAAGTTTTGAAATTTGAGATGATAATTTCAAACAGAAATACTTACAACAGAAGTTCCAAAGCCTGCAAGTAACATAAGCAGCAAGTTACAGCAGAGGAAAGCAGTAGCAATCTTAAGGAGACAACATTTCAAAGGCATAAATCACTAAGACCCTAAAACTAGAAATTTAAAATAAACATCAGCTAGCGCCTTTCAATACCAAGTAAGGATACGTTCTTTACTTTCTTGAAGTAAAATGAGAAAAGCAAAGGTATACTGAAACTAAGCACCAGCCAAATAAAAGATCTATAGTCAGGCACTTGCTCGTGATCTACTTAAGTAGACAAGCATTACTTTAAACAAAATACTCAAAACCACTATATTCTATAATTACAAAGCTAAGGGTAACTGTTATAGCAGATGTGATAAAGAGATAGGACTATAGGAGCGACAATGGCACACAATTTTTACGTGATCCACTGCAATATGCATTAGCTACATCCACAGGCATAGATGAGAATAATATCAACCCCTGAAGTCATTCAGCTCATCGCAACTACAAACAGTTTAGCCCTTACGAGTCCTCGTGCATAAGGCTACAACCTACAAGGCATATACCAAAGAAATTCCTTCTCTTTAAAAAAGCTTGGACATTATGTATTAGCCCCAGCCTGTGGTAAGAAATGACGCCTTCACTTCAGCAGTAGCATAAACACCAGTTAACAAGTGTCAAGGAGTTGAAGACTTACTAATCTTCACATCAGTCCTTAGATATGCAAGTCTTCAACCCAAAATGTAATATGTAATCACAAACTTTTCTCCCTTACATACACCAATACTTCTATTCTCAGAAAGGCCAGCAATATGGAAGGCAAGAGCTGAGCTCAATGAATAACAATGAGGTTATAAATAGAATATGATCCGTGCTCTCTTAAAAAACCCAATTACAATATCTACATTTGGATTAGATGCAAGAAGCTAGCTCAAATCTGTTACCTTTTACAATTGCACAAACTCTAAAAATGCCTTCAAATATGATAACGATGACTTTGATTTCAAGGGATATACTAATTATCATCCAACGCAAGTTCTTTCCAGGTTAACAAAACACACAATCTCAAAACCCTGACAAAGCCAAAAAAAAAAAAAAAAGGTTTTACAAGGGCTCAAAACCACACAATATTGCTTAGAAGTAATACGCCACACAAGTGAGGTACTTGCCAAAAACTGGAATTCCTACACAGTTGGTTGTGCATAGAACCACGGACAATCTTTACAATGACCCTATAAACTCCTACTTATAACTTAAGTTATAAAACTACATACTACGTTACTACCTAAATCCTAGATCATTTAGGATTAGAAAGCTAAATGACCTTCCACTAGTTGCTAAACATTTCCCCTTTTCCTCTATCTCCTTTCCTTTAGCTTCTTCAGTTTTCCGACTTCCAATGAATTCAAAAAATCAAATGGAAATTCATTCAACACTATTAAAGCCAAAATCACACTAATTTCTAAATTCATTCAACACTATTAGTGTTAAATTACAAAGACAATACACCCTCCTTAGTTCCTGAACACCAGTTGCCTTTCACTTCACTTGCATAAATAGATGTTCCACTGTTCCAGTGATTCACGATGATTCAAAATAAGAAAATCACTAACTTTGGCAAATTAGAGTCAATGCATTAGCAGTGACAACAAAAACAAAAATGTGCCTTATAATCTTTTGATTACTTGTTGACCTTATTTGACACTCGATATCTAGCACAATTCCAATTTTAGCAATATTATAGCCTTATAGGATATTTAGTTATTGTCCCGCATCATCGGAATACCAAAATTAAGAAGGACAACATAGATATATAAAGAAACCATGGAGCATTAAGAAACATACTTACCTGGACGGGGTTGATGGGCGATCAAAAAGGCCCATGGCCTAGGAAGGTAGCCTCCATTGCACTTTGTGAGGGATGCTTACCTAACATCTTCCCAAAGAGGAAGAGTGTACGTCATAATTTGTGAGAGTGGGGGTCTGCGTTCGCGCAACCCCTAATCAATTCCATTCCTAAAACTTGTATTCAGTGCCATACCATAAACTCTGATTAAATTATAAAAAGCACAAGAAACAACCTGAGCTGATGTCAATTGTAAGCAACATGAAATCAATATATATAACAAGAATAAAGTTTTGAATTTATAGTGTATATAGTCACATACATGAAATCAATACATTAACTGTTCTCTCTCTTCACTTCCATATTTTTGCTTGTTTTTGGATTTACAAGTGCTAACTTTATCAGGGTTCATTAAACTACAGCAATATTGTATTGTAAACGATACATTTCTCACATGTACTGTAGTTGGAGGTTAACTGCTATTTATTTTTCTTTTCTTTTCTTTTTTTAAGCTCTAGGTTCTGGTTTCAGTTATTTCAACATAAAGACCGGACAACTCAGTCATTCAAGGAGAATGGTTGAAGCCTATCATAACTAATGCCGTAAAATTATTCATATAGTCAACAGAAACTTTTCAAATGTACAATTAAGAAATTCAGACACATGAAACAGGCAACAAATGACATTGTCACAGTAGAATTATCTTCCTTGAGACAGCAAGGAGAGGCATCTCTTGTTTGGTGGGATTCTACTCCATACTTCAAACAAGATACAACAAAAAGATGAAAAATTCCCACATTATTCAAGAAAGAATTTCCAACCTAGGAATGCAGGGTATAAATAACAAAGCCTGATGGAATACAAATTACGCAGCCATGCAGTGAGCACAGAGCGAACTATTCTTTCGCCTTTTACTAAAGAATACCGTGTGCTCGCTGCATTTAGTGGCATACGTTTATTTTTGGAGGGAGTTCCTTATCAGGAACTTCCAATAAACCAAGTGAAATTTTTTGTCAAATTTCCAACTAACTGTGTAGAAGACTAGAAGATATGCCAATTTGAGTTTCAATTACATAACAGAGTACCTAGCTATGTTTGTTGTATTGAACATGTTACTCCCTCTACCATCTATGTTTGTCCCGTAATATAGTTGGTTTAGAGAACCCCAACTTTATTCTCACAACCACTATATTTAATACCACCATTGTTATTTCATTAATTTCTTTCGACCAAAAATTAAGAAGATAACCCTACCCATATGGAGCAAACAGAAGGGAGTAGTTTATTGATACCTTGCTGTAGTCTGAGGCATCCTAGCACTCAAGAAGAGTTCAGAGGGCTACAGATCCTTGTGCAAACCATATACAGTATAATTTTGTATGTCATGACAATTTAAGCACTTCATACGATCAAACCTGAGTTTGAAGAACAAATAAAGTTGTTAAGTGGCAGAGTTGTCACAAAAGCAAGCTTCAGAAAAAAGATTTTAAGCTGCTTAGAGGGAATAGAAACTCCCCACAAGAGAATTGATTAGTGGACTGCACTCGCTATAAATTAAGGTATTAAGCACTGCGTGAATGAAACCAATTAATGTGACAAATAGTTTCTATATACTGTACATACAACTAGATCTAATTAGTTGACAAACACAGGCAAGAGCCCAAAAATGGGCTGCATTTCTGTCCTTAATTGGAAAAGTTTAGACTAATAAGAGTATACTAGACAGTGGACACATTCTAATAAACAAGCGCTATCTACATTCTCTATCATGAAAATTGCATCACATATTCAGATGATACCTGAAACTGGAAGCTTTTAGGAAGAAAAAAAAAAAAAAAAAAAAAAACTAAAATCTAACTAATTTTTGAACCATTTCTCGAATTACATGGGTCAAGGGCTATGCTAATATTCTCTGCATCACTACAGATTTATAAGATGTCTCAGAAAAAGATAAAAGTATTGCAGTCAATACTTCATAGTTCATACAAAGATACAAACATTTGTATCTTTAGACTTGGAATGCTGAATTATGAATCATAGCTTCAAAATCAAAATGACTCTGATTTACCTAGAAATTTGCAAAACTCAAATGATCTCAAGCTACCAAATCCAATATATGAAGTATCAAGTTAATAACTCACTAAAACTTCCAGGAAAGCCTACTCAAGGTGTTCCGCACAACTGATGGTTACTCTCTAGCTCAAATAGAAGTTAATATACTACAAGGTAGAATGAACTGATCTAATCTTTCCATAGGTTAATCTATAAGAGAGCGCTAACCTGTCTTTGAAATATAAATCAGTAGGGTTGTGCCAGGAAGTGCACTAGCATTGTGCACAAAAAATTCAATTACAGCTACTGTAATAGTCCCTCCTACAAAAATATTATCATTGTCAGTCAAAGACCTCTGCATCTGATATATAAAGGATACGAAAATCTTGATATTAACCATAAGTATTCATGTATATCAAAGATCAAGACAATCAGACATAAAGAACGAGGTTTTTGCTTTAAATGACAGCAAAACTTCATAGGATAAATTTTTTTCCAAAATAGACCATTTCTCGATTTGTGTCATCCTTGTGTAGGGGCCATGCTAACTCTATATCGTTCCAATTTTATCATGTCTCTGAAGAGAACTCAAAATGATGTATAGAACAATATAAAGATTGTTATATTGGAGTAGTTTAGCAATGGGGGATACAAAGATGCTTGTATATTGCTCAAGTGTACCTATGCTAATGTACTCAGAACAACGCAACGAGCACATATGACTCATAACATCAATTAGGTATCATAGATTGTTGGTTATCACCACAAAAACTCAGACCTTCAGTAATTCTAGACCTGATGTGATTATTCATAATTTGCAAATGAGATTATCACCCATAAAAGATATAGCAATAGATGCAATCGAACTTTTTGGTCAACCATCAAAATAGAAAGAAGATCAAATGATTTTAGCACTTAAACCACTTAAGTAGTCATCATAAGACATGTTTATAGGCAGAGAATTAAAATTTTATGTGGCACATGCTTGCACCAAATGTACTTCACAATGAACCAAAAACACCAAAACTTTGCTTATAAATTATAATTTTTTTCAATGCATGAAACAGGCAAATGGAAACTGTCTGAAAAAAAGGCCCTAAAAATCCCAATAACCTAAACGTGCTTTAAATATATCATCCTAACTTAAAGATCAAGGGACATGATCCTTCTACTGGACTTTTGGTTTAAGTATAGGTGGGGTGCGCCAGGCCCGTGCAGTAGTGCAACGCATGGGCGACGCTTGAAGATCCCAGTAGCAAGCTACTGTGGTGGATCTTCCCCCTTAAAAAATAAATTTAATATCGTTGTGGGTCATTGACCCACGTATCAGATATTAAACTGATAAGAACAGATACTACACTTGATCTTAGCCAAAAGGCCGAGAAAGGTATGATTTGGTAAGTTTAATCTCTTGCCTTTTATTTCCTGAAGTTGTCTTGCCCTCGTCGCTTCTATTCGATGTGGTACATAAGTCCTTAACTATAGGCCAAAAGCATGGCTAAGAGAAGGATTGGATCATAAAAGACTTGAAGAAGTCTGGATATAAAGCAAACAGCATGGGAACTCAGCTTTCAGTTCCATAGAAGAACACCATAAAAAGAGAGCTACAGAAGTATGAAGGTCCAAAGTAGAAGCTTCATCAAAACACTATACATGAAGATTAAAAAATGATTTTGTTTAGGAAACATATAAAATAGTATTTCTCTCTGCCTTAATTTCACTTATCTTATATGAAGTTATTAGTCCTTATCTAATATGAGTTAATCAACCCTTACCTTATCTTATTCGACTTTATTAGACCTTATAAAAGTTATTATATAACCTTATAGAATTTATTATCCCTTATCTTGTCTGAACATATCAACCCTTATCTTAGTTAAACTTATAAATTCTTATACTATATTATACAAAGTATTAACTTATAAGCTTCAGGTGAGGAGAACATAACCCAATTATGTGGATAATTTAATAATGCATGGAACACGAAGGAACTTAGTAGAGTAGTTTCTAAATTGAATGCCTAAATTAAAATAGCTTTAGTATAGTTATTTACTTTATTTTCACTTATTTTATGAAAAATAAGTTATGACAAGTGTTATTCAAGCTCAAATCACAACTAAAATAAATTCTAATAAAGTATCGTGAGTATATAAGATAAAATAAGTGTACAGTGTACTAGATGTGTTTAAGGTTGTCAAAAGTATGACTCACTCTTTGGATAATAATGATTGACAAAAGATAAAAGCTTGATTTGTGAAGAAAAAAGTATATTTCAACTTAGGAATTTTTTTGTTTTTTTTTTTTTTTTTTTTTTTTAATTAAAATGATTTTTTTTTTATTATTATAATTTATTCCGATTCATCTTACAAGTCTTTTTCAAAATTAAGTCTTTCGATTAAAAATCTTGAACCACGGTTCATAGAATGATCCCAATCCAAAACTTATACAATATTTACATTAATCTGAATGCATCCTAGTTTAATACTCCCTCCGTGTTTAAATCAATACGTTGAAAACTGTGTTCTTTAAATTTTAATGTTGTGTTCTTTTATAAATTCATAATATTCTTTATAATTATAAGTCATGTTCTTTTGCTTAATCTGGTATGCCCGGGTGCATGAACCACCGATTGAGTTTTAGGAAGGTTAGTTGAATTTATAAAAATAATAAGTAGTGGGGTATAAGTTGATGAGAGTGGAGAGAGTAAGGGGTTTTTGTTGAGACTATTAGTTAGTAGCATGTTATTTAAAAATAGAGAGAATATTATTAAAAAATAGAGAGAAGTTACTATAAAAGAAAAGTGTCATTTATTCAAACAGGGCCAGAAAGGAAATTGTTTCAACACAGAGGGTTTGAGTGAATATTTGAGAATGCTACATAAGAAATGTCTTATTCAAACAAAAATGGACATTCCCTAAGTCTGCTTTAAAACTTCCATGTGTTGTGAACCTTCCTCAAAAGGGTCTGAGTGAATCCTCATGGGGTATGGGATTCTATTACTCTTAGATACAATCCTAAGTTCATTCTTGATGGCAAACCCACACTACTCCATAAACCAGACACCCCCTAAGTAGAAAATGTTTGTATTTATTATAGGTTTTCGCCCTATTTAGTGAAGAGTTTTTTATGTAAGTCCCTAGTTTTTAGCCTTGGAAGTTATACTCATTAAAAATCCCTCGTTTACATTCAAGTTTCTTTAGCTTTTCACTTTTTAGCTACATGCTAACATCTCTTTAACTATATTTCGCCACCTCCAGCAGTATTCAGTCTCAACAATCTGTCATGAATTTGTTAATTTGGTAAAAAAAAACAAGAGAAAAATTCACACAATGTCCAAATAGAGTATAAAAAGAGAATTACCATTTAAACACAATCTCACTCAGCTTTTTCACATCTTCGTCATTGCCACCCTCTATTCCTCATTTCAAGAGCGGCGAAGGATTTCAATTTAGAGAGCAAAATCTACAAGAATCAGTATTGTTATAACGGATGTGAGAAATAACAAATCTTGAATGCAAAATTAACAAGAAAAACACACACAAATTTACTTGGTTCACCAACAATGTGTTGGCTACGTCCACTACCAGGTAGGGGTGTTTGCTGTGCGGTTTGGATCATAAACCACACCAAACCGCAAAAGTGCGGTTTGTAATTTTTTCAAACCGCACTTTTAAAAAAACCGCACCATAAAATGTGGTTTGCGGTGTAACCGTATTTTATCAAAATTGTAATTATTCTTTTTAAAACAAAACTTTTATTTTATTTTATAATTATTAGTTTATAATTAAACTATTAAACTCTTTTTATTAACCTCTAATTAACTAATAGTCAAAGATTAGCTCATATGTTTTAATTCTTTTGTATAATTTTAATGAAAATATAGCATAAAAATTGCAAACCGCATTAAAGTGCAGTTTGGTCTCAATATTTTTGGAAACCACACCAAACCGCAAAATTGTGGCTTGGTTTGCGGTTAGGTGCGGTCTAAATTGCACTCTGTACAACCCTACTACCAGGCGAAAATAATAGTTTTATTGATCTTGGGAAAAACAGATTGCATATTCACAACAGATTTGAGGCCAATCATAGAAAACCGATTGATTGTCTCTCATATTTCAAATGTCATCATAATAAATACACAAAAAACTCTCAGATTTATGAATAATCACTCAACTTATTCGGCTAGGAGTAACCCTGAGGGTATATAATTAATATAGAACTCTTCAAAAGAGAAACTGATTTGGGTCAAAGCCCAATAAATAACCACACGGACCAAAACCACACGACCGTGTACCTTGACCCACACGACCATGTGACATGTCTTGTAGTAGCGGAACTACACGACCATGTACCATGAACCACACGGTCGTGTATATTGAAGAGTACATAATAACACTGACTACGAGATCGTGTATAATGGACTACATGATCGTGTACCTACTCGGTCACCGATTCAAGGCATATTTCTCAACAAGTACAATTCAGATTAGCAAGCGCCAGAACGAGAAGGGAATTGTCAGCCTTTTGAAGATCCAAAACATAATGTAAAGAAATGAAATCAATAAGTTCGTAAATGTAAAAGAGGGGGGGGGGGGGGGCAAATATTATTGGGGGGGGGGGGATATTATGCTTAAATGTCTAAATTTGAGTCAAGTACATGCCTCTGGAATAGTTGACATAGCACATTACATATGTGATGTGGATTATTCAAGCAACCAAGGATATGAATCGATTGGTGTTCCAGGGAGATATAGTAAAAATGATGGGAATCTTATAATTTATCAAGACTTTTTATCATTCAAAATGAATAGCATCATTTTCAAACGGAGAATGGTGGCATTTCACATACTACATCAAAGGCGCAAATTGTCATTCTTACACACAACGTGAAGTCCTCATACCAATTCTTGAAAGAGAGAATAACATCGTACCATGAGCCTTGGGTTTTATTTAGTTGACACAATCCTGCTTGGTGCACCCTTTCACCAACAAAAGAATTCAAGCACTATTGGTCAGTATAATTAGTAATTACTTGTATAAAGATCATGCAAGGGTTGGCGTGCAAAGTTATGAGGTAGAGATCAAATGCATTAGATATAACATATAAGTCTTTTGATCCTAATATCCATTAATAGGTCTGAGGTCAAATGCAATATTAAACCTTCCCCTTCAAATAAAATTACCGTTACTCACCAGCAAGATAGATACAAAGGAATCATCTACATGCAGTTTACACTACCCCTCATCCTTAAAGCCATGTCTTCACATAAATACAGGGGCATATCCGAATAAGATTGATAACTGATTTAAATACACGTCAATGCATTTCAGTCATCTAAATCTATTTTTTTTTCCAATATTTCATAGGGCACATATAACCTCCAAGCATGAATTGGTGACAGTTTTTTTTTTTACTATTCACAGATTGGTCAATATGATATATTGCTTGTTCTAATATTCCATCTTCAGTATTCAGTACATGATCTGTAAAATTGATACTAACATGCATACTGAACCAATAATTTATAATTTCATTCACTACATATAAAAGATTAAAATCAGTTTTGCAATGTTGGATATTGTCCCACATCAACTAAATAACAAGGGGAGTTCATTAGAGATGAATATAAAACAAAACTGAGTATGACCAATCAAATTACTTACCTGGACGGGGTCAATGGGCGATCAAGAAGGCCCATGGCCTAGGCTAGTGGCCTCCATTGCACATTCGGAGGGGTGCCTGCCTAACATCTTCCCAAGAGGAAGAGTGTACGTCATAATTTGTGATAGTGGGGGCCTGCGTTCGCGCGGCCCCTGTACAATTTACAGTTAACTCGTTAGAAATAATGGAAATGGTGAAATAAAACAGTAACACCTCGAAAATAATTAATTCCAAGTGAATTTAAATGGCATGTGTGCATACCTTCTGTTTGGCAAGGGTTAAGTGTTCAACAAAAGGAAAGTCAATGAAAAACCGCATTTCAGTTTGTATTTAAAGAAAAAATAAAGCAACATTGAATATTGGAAGAAGCAAAATTGAATTAAAACAGAACAACATAAGTAGAATAAGCTTCACAGAGTAATTAGCATTGTCATACTAGATTGACGGATTTTTGAATAAAGGTATAGGGAATTCTGGCTAAAACTGAAGCCAATGGTAGATTGACGGTTTTTAGAATAAAGGTATATGAATTGCAATTAAAACTTAAGCCAAAGAATCCAACCATAGAAAATCTTACAGTCCCAGCAAATTAACACCAATGCTGTAAAATGATGTTATGTTTCTTCCCTTACATACGATAAATGGGGATCACTTGTTAAATTACAGCATCTTGAACCTCCAGGATGTCAATATTTTCAACACAGAATGAAAACTCTGGCAGTTTGTTTCTCACACATACTTCATCTTGAACCTCCAGTGTATCAATATTTTCAACACAAAATGAACAAACTGACAGTCAAGTAGAATTTACAACTACTATCCAGAGGACCAGAGAAATCTATACATCAACCATCTTTTACTTTTAGTCCTCATGGCCAAACGGTATTTCAGATTCATATTTAATTGAAACTCAAATGTAAAACCAAAAGACACAGACATACTGAGGAAGCAATAGCCAAAAAATGAAATCTTGTCTCAGTCCCATATGACACCAACCATGTAAAGGACCAGCACTACCACCCCACATCAAGTCAAGAAAGAAGATTTAAGCTAGGAATTTACGGTATAAATAACAAAGCCTGTTGCAATTATCTTCACGCAGTCACGCAGTGAGCACAGAGCGAACTATTCTTTCGCCTTTTACTAAAGAATACCGTGTACTCGCTGCATTCAGTGACATACGTTTATTTTTGGAGGGAGTTCCTTAACTGGAGCTTCCATTAAAAAAAAAGGTGGAAGTTTGTATCCCACAAGCCAACAGCTGGTGTACTCTCCAAGTATATATCAATTGATAATATAAACTTATCTAACCAAATTACATTATGTTGATAATAACAATACAACAGTATAACACCTACCCCTCACATAATGTTGCTCTAACTTTTGTTAATGTTTATTTATTACATTCTTAAGGATGAAGTAAATTTCATTTTCCACCAGAACCTCTGAATGCCAGCACCAACTCCGACTTAATCAAAGTCAGATAAATGAGCTTTGGTAGATGATTATAAGCAGAAAGTTACTAAATTTATAGTACCTTGCAGAAGTCCCTGAGACATTGTGGCACACTAATGCAGCTGTGCAGGTATCAAGCATACGCCGCAAGTCAGGACAATATAAGCACTCCATATCTGAATTTAGAGTAATAAAATTATTAGTGAGAGCTTACAAGAAACAAACTTCAGAAAGAAACACAACCTGCCAAAAGGAGCAGAAAGCCCCCAAAATTGGAGAAAGATACAAGGGAGAAATGTTTGGACTGTATTTAAGTAGGCATCAACTTTGCCACTATTTACTTATCTTTGACCAACTAATACATCAATGGTCCTGTTTTCAAAGTATGCAAATATGAAAGAGCAGTAAGGAAACATAGCAGAATACAAAATTATCAAATTAATTGTGAGGGCCAGACCCGTGCATTAAAGCTAAACTTAACTAAAAATTGGTGGGGTGCGCCAGGCCCATGCAGTAGTGCAACGCATGGGCGACGCTTGAAGATCCCAGCAGCAAGCTACTGTGGTGGATCTTCCCCCTTAAAAAATAAATTTAATATCGTTGTGGGCCATTGGCCCACGTATCAGATATTAAACTGATAAGAACAGATACTACACTTGATCTTAGCCAAAAGGCCGAGAAAGGTATGATTTGATAAGTCTAATCCCGTGCCTTATATTTCCTGAAGTTGCAATAGCTTCATCATTTCTTTTCGATGTGGTACATTCCTCCTTATTTAAGAGTTTGGAACTTGGTACTCCTACTATTATTCTGATGTCTGAAGTATTTGGATAAGTAATGCATTAATGATGTAACTAGAGGTGATAAGATCTTGTGGATTTGGATAAAATATGAAGACATGTTCATCACACATTAATATCATTTTAAGGGGTAAAGCAATGTAAGGGCCTCCGTTGAAATTCAATTCAGTTCAGCTCAGCTCTTAATTTACGTCTAATGATATTGCTAATGATATAAAGCCAAATTTCATTCTTTTAAGCTCTTATTACAACGACGACGACGACGACGACGACAACAACAACAATAACAATAATAATAATAATAATAATAATAATAAAATTGACTTTATTGTAGGATAATAATAAGATTGTATCTCGGCTTCCCACTAATTTATTGTAGGTTGTATGACTTTTGTTTTTGAGATATAATAACAATAATAATAATAATAATAATAATAATAATAACAATAATAATAATAATAATAATAATAATAATAATAATAATAATAATAATAATAATAATAATAATAATAATAATAATCAATAAGTAATAAATAATAATAATAATCAATAAGTAATAAATAATAATAATCATCAATAAATAATAATAATAATAATAACAATAATAAATAATTGAAATAATAATACTAATAATAATAATCAAATAATAATCATCAATAAATAATAATAATAATCATCAATAAATAATAATAACAATAATAAATAATAATAATCAATAAATAATAATAATAATAATAATAATAATAATAATAATAATAATCAATAATTAATAGGAAAATTTGTTCAAAAGGACCAAAGAAAGTGTCTCTTTTGTTCAGAAGGACCAATTAAGCCAAAAGTTGTTTAAAAGGACCACAAAACACACTTTGGGTTGTTCAGTGGGACCATGTCACATTTTGAGGCGAGTCAACGCTGGAGTCCGGCGTTGACCAACACGTGCTTATCACGTGAGTCATTAAGTTGGATGATTTTTTTTTTCTTTTTTCCCCTCTGTTTCACGAATTTCCCCCAAATATTCATCTTTTCCCCAATTTTTCTAATTCTTCTTCTTTCTCTCTCCTCGAATGGATGTTCATGTCATTTAGTGTGTTCTGCCGTTGTTGGTGAGGTCAGAGTAGCCATTTAATTGGGTATTAAAGGTAAAGTCTTTTTAGTTCCTGCAAATCCAATTTTGAAATACAAAAATGAACCACATCAAGCAAAATCCCCTAAATTCGACAAATTGCACTTAGTCCTCTTCAGTTTTTCCCATATTCATGTTCCTGCAAATCCAATTTTGAAATACAAAAACGAACATCAAGCAAAATCCCCTAAATTCGACAAATTGCAACCAAATTCATAGTACTAACCTTGTTCCGCTTTTCCTCAATTGTAATCTCGATTAATTTGTCAACAAAAAAAGGCGCAATTGCACTTTGAGGAGGGAGAAGGAAGAAGAAATAGAAAATTTGGGTGAAAAGGTGATTTTTGGGGGGAATTAGTGAGGATTAATGGAAAAAAAAGAAAGAAAGAAAAATTACCCAACTTAATGAGTCACGTGACTAGCACGTGTTGGTCAACGCCGGACTCCGACGTTGACTTGCCTGAAAATGTAACGTGGTCCCCCTCAACAACCCAAAGTGTGTTTTGTGGTCCTTTTCAACAACTTTTGGCTTAATTGGTCCTTCTGAACAAAAGAGTCACCTTCCTTGGTCCTTTTGAACAAATTTTCCTAATTAATAATAATAATAATAATAATAATAATAATATGTACATTTGTATTTACACATATGTATAGTAATAAATAATCAATAAATAATCAAAGATCACTAATCCGTAGTTAAAAATCACTAATTAATAAGTTCAGTTCAATTCAGCTGAGTTCAGTCAATCGGAACAGGCCCTAAGTCTAGAGCATGTCAGACTTCCATCTTGAACAAATGGAATGAAATTTTGGAAAATTTATTGGAAACAACCTTTTTATATAAAAAATTTTGCGAGAAATAAAATTTAACATTTTTTAAAGATGAAAGCTTACTCCATTTTCTGGCGTTGACCAAACATTTTATGATTGACTCTCGCATTTAACTCACGTGCCTGTATTTCCTCAATTTTCATTCATCTTCTTCCTATTTCCATCTTCTTCTTCTATCCCATAGTCAAAGACCTCCAAACAAATACCAGTTATGATGCCAGCTTTCGACCCACAATTGTATATCTTCTGATGCTAACTTTTACTCGAATCTTCAGTCAAGTCAGGTGCCACGAGTAAAATAAGGAGAATCCTCCAACCTGACAATTACCGGCAGGAAATTTATTAATGCAACTCTCTTAATTAAACTGCAAATGAGATTCACAGAATTTTTACTAGTCTACAAAATCTTGCAACTGAAAAGTTCAGTAAGATAGACCATTTCTATAATAATTAATGAAACTGGCACAACAAGTACAGAAGAATTTGCCGTTGGACTGTTTGAGGCAAAGAAATCGAAATTTTTCATGGACGATGGCATACCAAATTTAGTTCAGGATGGACCAAAACCATAAACGCATTACTTATTACTTAAACACTTAAGAGCATGAAACCATTCAGAACCAAACCATGCAAATCACCTAAAAGAAATCTTAGTATCAGGCCCCAAAATTCAGCCCACGAATGGAGAGAGAAAAAAAAAAAGAAAGATAATAACTGAGCAACATAAACATTTTAGATTGATACTGGAAGGGCAGAAAAGGACAAAAAAATTTGGACCATTTCTCGATTTGTGCGTGTCATCCTTGCGCAGGGGCCATGCTAATCTTCTCTGTATCGTTCCAATTTTATCAGATGTCTCCGAAGAGACAACCCTATTGCAAAGACACAATAATATAAAGAAAGTGTTTTTCTCTAAACTAACCGATGTGGGACTGAAATTCCTTAACATACTTTAAAGGCATCAGAAACCTGAATTACTGCAGCTCAATTAGTCAACTGTACGAAAACATATCTAACAAAAAAAAAGCTGTATTAAGACATAAGACCTACAACCTGACAGTCATAATGTCAAACACTAGCTAGATCTCATTGAATCATCAGCTAAAAATTCTACACAAATGGCATTGTTACTTTTTTGTCAAGTTGGCAACATCATCAATAACAGATATAGCAGAGTTGAACTTGAACTCTTCGTTAAACCATCAAATTAAGAACGAATTTATCATCATTAGACAATAGTAACTGATTTAATATAGCAAGATAGCAATTGAACTCTTAACTAAACAATCAAAAACAAAGAAACATTTAGTAAAATGGTATCCTTCCCACAAATGACATATCAAATGACTTTGGCATTTCTAGCATTGAAGGGTTCATCATTTTAACTTTTTACAGACAAAGAAATCAGAAAACTATGGCAGATGTCGTTACAAATCCAGTTCAAAAATCACAATAACTGCTTATAATTTTATTTATTTTTTTTAAAGCATGGAACAGAACCTAAGGCAAAAAGAACAAACTTTCTGAAAAAAGGACCTAATAAAATTTCCTAGCTAGTTTGACATTGTTCGACTGTTTGTTTTCAGTCATTCAAGCAGTGACATTATTTTTCTATCTTATACTTGATGCAGTAGAAATTTTTATGTCATGGAAATTGTTATGGACTCATGTTTTCATCAAGATTGATTTCATCCCATATTATTACAAGTAAAAAATCACAACAGCCAGACCATTCCCTCAGTAAGCTTCATTTTCCAACAAGTGGCAACCATAAAACATCTGCGATAACGTAATAGTCACTATCAAACAATCATTCAATCAAAGTATTAATCCCATAAGTGGGGTCGGCCACATAAACCAAATTTGATTATTCCGTGTAATCATCGACGAAGATCCTCCTCCATCCCTTACGATCCAATGGCTAATCCTCATATAAATCCAAAAATTTTATATCCTTCCTAACTCTTTCCAACCAAGTCATTTTCGGTCTCCCTCTCCCTCGTTTAACCATTGTCCCACCCTTCCACTCTTCTTACCGGTGCACCCTCGGGTCTCCGTTTTACATGCCCAAAGCAATGCACACAATTTTTTCGTAGTTTGTCTGCAATGCCTGCCACAACTACCTTCTTGCGAATAACCTTGTTTCTGATAACCTAATAGTCACTAAACATAAAAGAAAAATAAAAACTATTGGATCCATTTCTTCACAGCTTGCTTATCCCAACTTTTACTCATATAATCAGTCGGCTAAGGTGCCTTAACCTAATTTAGGAGAGCCCAAAAAGATCATGAACATTCTCTGACCTATTTACCAACAGAAAATTAATTAATGCAACTCTCATAGTTGTTAGTCATGTAAAACTGCAAATGAAATTTGAATCATCTTTAGTACTCTACAAAATTAAGCACTTGATGCACCAAAATTGGACAGAAATTTGGTAAAATAGTTCATTTCTATACTAACACAGGATTCTAACGATTACAAATTACAAGTAGAATGATTAGCCATTTCACCTGTTTGAGTCACAGAAGTTGGAAGTTCTTTGAAGAAGATGTCACACCAAATTCAGTTCAGGATTGACCAATATCTTAAGCATATTGCTTGAAACACTTTTCAGACCCTGAAATCAGAACCAAGCCATGCAAAAATATCAACAGAGTTAGAACAAGAGCCTAAAATTCAACCACTAAAAGGAGACAAATCTCTGTATGCTATTGACATACTTAAAATTTACATACAGGACTCAATTTTGCATGCAATGAAAATTTGCAAGAAAAATCTCTATCAGCTTAACAACATTAACAACAAATACATAGCCACGGTATATGGCATGATCAAACCCTGTAGTGGACTACTGGACCCCTAATGCATAGCCAAGGTATATTGGCATATCACAAGTGCCAATTATGAATAACTAACGCCAACCATAAATACTGATCTTAAATCTGACAGCTTCTGATGCATAATAGGAAAAGATCTATGTGAACAGGTAAGATTTTACAAGCACATTTTTCTACCCGGTAACACATTAATTTCACATTCTTCTAAGAAAATCAGTGTGACATTTAACAAACGGCGTATGACCCTCACACATCAGAGCGTGGTAACAGCATAACTATCACATCTAGGATCCAGTAACCTTATTTGTATAAAAATACAGTTACTGACAAAGGTTTGAAGAAAGGAGATTAAGGATATTTTCTTAGCCCTTGCACTCAACAGGATGTTGCAGCTTGTTATGTGGACTTTCTTGCAGGTTTGATGGAGTAATGCATTAGTAGATACTAGATAAGCCAGAATAGTGAAAATGCCTAATTAGTACAGGACAACTACTTTCTTTATCAAATATCAATATATTCTGCAACGACCATAAACACACCACTCAATATAACTCATACTCAAGAACTCACACTAGATATGAGTAAGTGTCCTAAGCATCTTTAACCAAAGAAAAGCAAAAGTTCATAGCTCCGTACCCATGTCAATGTCGAAGACTCAACACGAGGATTTGAAATAAAGTAAAAGGTCCAAGCAACAAATAGTCAAATATTATACTAGAGTATACAAAGCAAGTTCCAATAAAAGTAAGGTCTAACTAACAAAGCCCTAAATTACAACCAAAAACAAGAACCTCATTATTCATTATCCAAGGGACAAGGCCAGTGGCGGAGCCACTATAGGTCCTGGTAGGGCACGTGCCCTACCAGATTTTTTTCCTAAAAAAGTTACTAAAAATGTATTTAAAAAGAATACAAAGTGTATTATGTTAGTTAAACTTCCAGTAGCCTAGTGGTTGGAAACTTGGAACATAGCACATTACTTTGTTTACCCAAGGTCATGGGTTCTAATCCCTTACCCAACATTTATTTTTTCCCTTTTTTTTATTTTTTAATTTTCTTAGTGTCCTTATTTTTTTTATATTCTCCTTATTCTTTCTAGGAAAATTTGCAAATTGCAGCCATTTAATTTTTTTTTTTGCAAATTGCAGCCCAAAAGTTCATATAAATTGTAAATTGCAGCCCGATTCAACTTTTTCATCGGTTTATAAGTTGAAAAATCTACGATTAAGGTTTTAGAGGCCATTTTAGGCCTTAGGGGACCGAATTGAGCTCGGAATTAGCAAAAAAATAACGCAAGTATCTCGTTTTGCGTAACAAAAGTGTATCGATTTGTGGGAAACTGTAAATATGAGACACTTACGTTATTTTTTTGCTAATTCCGAGCTCAATTCGGACCCCTGAGAGCTAAAATGACCCCTAAAACCTTAACCGAACATTTTTCAACATGTAAACCGATGAAAAAATTGAATCGGGCTGCAATTTACAATTTATACGAACTTTTGGGCTGCAATTTGCAAAAAAAAATTTAAATGGCTGCAATTTGCAAAATACGGACTTTAAATGGCTGCAATTTGCAAATTTTCCTTCTTTCTATGCTTAATATCCTTATTTTTTTAATTCTTTTTTTTTTTTTTTAATTTTCTAAGTGTCATTTTTATTTTAATTCTCTCTCTATTCTTTCTATGCTTAATGTCCTTTTTTTTTCTTTTTTTTTTTTTGGCTTAATGTCCTATTGTGGTACGTAGATGTGTCTTTTTTTTTTTTTTTTTTTTTTTTTTTTTTTTTTTTTGGCGGTATGTAGATGTGTCTATTTTTTTTCTTGCTTATTGTCCTATTGTAGTACGTAGATGTGTCTTGAATTTATTTTTGTTTTTGAAAAAAATTTTAAGAGCATGATAAAAGTGTTTTAGTAGTAGGTGCCCTACCGTTGTTAAAATCCTGGCTCCGCCACTGGACGAGGCAACATTATACTTCTAGAAGGGGCGCACCATAGTGTCACATGTTTGGAACTATTAATTTTGAGAACCCGTGCAATATACTATTATACTAAACACTCCAACTTGCATAAGAACAATTAAACTTCAAATTTTTGAAGTTCTGAAAAGTGATTGACATACATGATACATACAACATACCCATTGCAACGCCCAAAATTATGTTAGAGGGGAGACTTATTTAATAGACAATCAAACTAATGCTAAGCTCGTTAGTTATTCCTTTCCTATACAAAATTGCTGATTAATTCCCAATTTAACATCATAAAGACATAAACCCATTTCCAATCTCACTTGTTAACACCATAAGCTCATCTCCATATATCAAAATAAGAATATTGCAAACATTACCATAGATACTTTACAAGTTATAACACAAATCCCCCACATAACATGAACCAACAAAGATACATTATGTGATTTTGGTACATTTTGGGCTAATTTAACATTACTAGGTAGCGAATTGCATACCCGTACCCAATTTTATATCGGCGAGTTATTAGTTAACGCTAAAAAATACTAAAGTCGAATTATAATTTTAAAACATTCTATAGATTATTGCATATTGTTTTACTAGGGTTTTATCAACATATTACATATAGATGATAATGGTATAAAACCAATGTAACACATTTTATAATCAAATGGAGGGAGAAAGTTTATTTACTTTTGTATTTCAAAAAATTAAAATTAAAATTGGAATTCATTCTTCAACTCATACCACACAACCGATGTACTTCGCACCTCAATTCAAAAAACGGTTTACTTTTCATTGATCTCATTAAAAATGATAAATACCAAGAATCGTTCTTATTAATTTAATGTGCTCAATAAAAAGGCCATACCTTTTTTTTTAATTAATTTTCAGAAAAAGGACCAAAGAATTTAGGAAATAAGGAAAAAAAAAATATAAAGGAAAAACTCAAAATCAAGTAAAAAAATCACATGATAATGTTGAAAAAAAAAAAAAAGCATTTTGAAGAAAATTAGGGAAAGAAGAAGGCGGTAGATTACCTGAACCACGAATGATTGATGAAAAGTAAGAGATGCTGAAAATCATCAAAAACATCCCAAAATTAATACTACGTAAAGCGAAATGAACAAGTAAACTAAATTTATTTTTGTAAAATTGTGATTTACAATTTACCCATTTAAATTGCAACTATAATGATGAATTTTGGTCATTTTGAGTATGATCAGTTGATCACGCTTTCTAGCAGGGTGACGCATCAAATTCGGAGTGTAGTCTAGTCTTATCAGTGCAACTGTGCAACAGCAACACTAATGGATTTTGCCATTTTGGAAATTATGCAGTGTAAGGAAACATTAAAAGGCGGGTTATTTTACAAGCCAAAGTCAAATGACTATATTGGGTTTAGGGTGCGTCTAGTATGTGTAGCCTTTACCGTCTAGTATGAATACTAATTTAATCTCGTGCGTTGCACGAATTAAGTAGCCATTATTTGTTTAATTAGTTGTCAATTTTATATTTAAAAAAATTATAATCTTATTAATTATTTTTTAAAGAAACACCGTATTTATTCAGTTTTGGAATATAGAAAAAAAAAAGAAATTATGATGTCAAAAATAATTTAGGCGGGAAATTTTTTAATAAAAAAACTAACATGTGTCCATTAATGATGTCAGCATGTTTGTTTTAGTAATAAGTAATAGATTAGAAATAAAGTGAAAAAAAAAATAATTAAGAGCGAGAAAAGGAATTTTTTGAGTCTTTATCTTTTTATGTGTTTGGTTTAACCATGAAAATGAATCACTTATACGGTTTTAGTTATCTCCCTCTCTTTTTGTTTGATGAGGTTAAGTCGTTAAGGTTAATAGTTACCTTAGGTTTTAGAGAGGTAATAAATAAATGGAAACCGTTACCCCGAGAAAATGGTAATTGTCACCCAAACATTATAACCAAAACTCGGTAACAATTATAGTTTAATTGAATTCGTTTCTAAGCAAATATATACTCTTACGGTCGTACCAACACATGCTCTTAGAATCTTAGTGTCATGTGTTGTGTTTAGTACTTTAGTGTGATCAGTGACCCAAATTTCATAAGCCCACAATTTTAATTGTTATAACGGATGTGAGAAAGAACAAATTAACGAATGCAAAATAAATAAATAACACACACAGATTTACGTGGTTTACCAACAGCAGTGGCGGATCTTGAAATCTTTTCTTTCGGGGGCCAATTATATCTAACATAAGTATACGTCTAGAACAATGACAAGGAGTATAAGAATATAACTAAATATAATAAATATTACCAAACAATTAAAAAAAATGCAAGTGTCACAATCTAATTCTTTCTCATACAAATGTCACAATATATTCCTTTAGCAAACTATTAAAGTAAGGCTCGTCTTTCTTTTAATAATTTGAAATCGTCAATAATTGACTTAGTACTAAATGACTTAGAAATCTTCCTTTCAATGGAAATAACTAAACTATCGGCCAAAAACTCATCCTCTATCTTGTTACGTAGTCTTGTTTTCATGATCTTCATTGCTGAAAATGCTCTTTTAGTGGTAGTTGTTGAGACATGAAGGGTCAAAACTAGACGTATTAGTCTATCAAACAAAAAGTATACATTTGATTTTCCTATTTGTGCCAAGTGTTCGCAAAATTCCTCCAAGGTAGAATGATGAGTCAAACTAGGCTCATTTTTTGCTTCACAAAAAAAGTGTTGCAATTGATACCATAAATGGTACCTTTCTTGCTCCGTAAAATCCACGGGGTAAAACCTTTCTGCAATCAAGCAAACCTTTTCAAGATCAAAATTTTTAAATCCGTTCTTGGGCTCTAACAAAGATGATAAAGTTAAGAGCTCTAAAGCGCGCGTCATCATTAAATCTGCAATTTAGCTCTTGTAATTGTATGTCAATTGCACCCAAAAATATTTCAACTCGATAAAAATGATTCATTGTAACTTGATCTTGTTGATGACGAGCTCGACCCCTACGAGCTATATTAGGAGAATTCATATCAGGTATTAAAATATCATGTTGGTGACAAAACAATACCACCGACTCTAAAAAACTTTCCCATCCATTTTCTCTCATATCCTGAATTAGTGCATGATTTGTAGACACTAATTTCACAACATTGACAATATCTTGGGACTTTTATTGTAAGGCTTGACATAGAACGTTAGCTATTCCCAAAATTTCTTCCATTAAACGGGCAATGAACACAAAATCAAAGGAAATCATTAGATCTAAAGCAGCATCAGCATCCCCACGTTGAGAAGAATTACAAGACTTATCATTCGAGATGTGTTCAAGTACTAACACTGTTGCATCAAACATTTTCATCAAGCTACGAATAGAGTAAATATATGAACCCCAACGTGTATCTCCGGCTCTTTTTAAAGTATTCGTCTGATTAGCTCCTCTACCACTGCCTATTTCACCAATAGATAATAGCCTTTTAATTTCATCAGATTTGGTCAACCCGTTTAGGAGATGAAACAATGATATTGATAATGAAATTCAAATTTGAAAAAAAACTGATGTATTACTCTAATATCTCTAGATGCGGCAACCAATGCTAATTGTAAACGATGAGCAAACAATGGACATAATAAGCATATGGACAATCAGAAAGAATTAATGCTTGCAAACTATTCCACTCACCTCTCATGTTACTACCACCATCATATCCTTGCCCTCGAATATTTTCAACAGATAAATTATATCGAGCAAGAACTGAACACAATTCTATTTTAAGTATTGCTACCGTGGTATCGAAAACTCGTATAAGGTCAAAAAATTGCTCCCTAATTGTTCCATATTTTTCAACAAACCTTAAAACAAGACCCATTTGCTCTCTTTTAGATTCATCTCGAGCCTCATCAACAATAATACAGAATTTAGAGTTACCAATTTCTTGTCTAATATAGTTGCGAACCTTATTTGAAATAATATGGAGAATCTCTTTTTTGAGTCGAGGGAGCAGTATATTTGGCATTATAAGGAGCTTGTCTTATAGCTTTGAAAACATCTTTATTATATGCAGCCAGTACCTTTCTGAACTCAAGATAGTTTCCTTGATTCTCAGAATTATTTGTTTTATTGGGACCTCTTAAAGCACAAGATTATGTAGTCAACAAGCGAAAGACATCGATAGAGGCCTTTAAACGCAATCGATTTTGCTTGATTTGCATTTCAGTTTGTTTGTAAAAAACATTACGAATCTTTGCTTTTTGCTTAAGAAGAGTCCTGTATAATTGAACCGCATTTCGATGAGCTGTACATGGACCTTCTCCAATTGAGCAAGAAACCCACAACGTTTCCCGTCATTGACTTTTTTCCAATTGTTGAATCCGGTCAAAGTAAACGTTTTTGCCCGAGAATTTGGTGTTTCAGTAAACATATAACAAGGTAGACAAAACGCAACATCTTTAGAAGGTGAATATTCCATCAAATCTGGGAACTTAGCAAACTAAGTAGATTGAAATCGGCGACGATGCTTTATAGGCCCTGCAAATGGATATTCTACCAATTGAGGTTGATAAGGCCCCAATTTAATATAAGCACGTCTTATTTCATTTCGTTTTCCAATTGGATAAGCCCATGTTGGAAGACGTAACCCTGGATCACGTTCTAAAGAATTGATATCCACGTTGTCATTATCAATGATCGAGGGACCTTCTTCGTGATTATGTGTCCGGGTAGGAGTATCTTCATTAACTGGATTATTTTCATCGGGTATTGTGTCATTTTCTGGCTCTTTTCGTTTGAAAAAGGAGGTAATAGATTTTTGTTTGTTCATATTTGTTTACTTGAAATTATTTATAAGTTAAATTTATTTTATAAATGTCCTACATCTTTCTTGAAAAAAACAATTACATTTTAATTAATTATTTAATTCTAACAAAGTAACAAGTAACAACCAATTAAAAACTATAATATGAATGAAAACAAGAAACTAACTTTAAGCAATTAAGCATACATTCATTAGTGACTAATTTGTTAATTATCAATGCATTACAATTCACAAATCACAAGTGTAAATCAAAAGTTAAAAATAACTTATCAATTGATAAATATTAATAGAGAAATAAAGAACGACATACCGAAAGCAAAACGTGCTCTATACTTTGAGCTAAGTAATTTATTGACTTTGGTAACGTCTTGTCACCTAAAATTATCAATTTGTTTATTAATGCTCAAATTAATCAATAGTACATAGTATAACATAAAAAAAAAATTAATTGCAAAAAGTAAAAAATAATTGAAAACAAAAACTTAAAAACAAAAAATTGAGAAAGTAGTCGAGTATAATACCTGATATAGTGATATTGTAAAATTGTAATTTGTTCTTGGAAGTTGGAATTGAATTGGAACCTTGGAAAAAGTGAATATTTATCAATTATTTAATGGTATTGATGACTTGATGTGTAATACGGAGTAGAGGGATGGAAAAGGCTATATGGTTTAGGTTTCACAATTTCTAGATACTTTTTTGGGGAATTGGGAAGGAATCTTTTCCTTTTCCTAAATTTCCTTAGTTTACTAGCCGCATAAAGCCATCAGTTGGGTTTTTTTTTTTTTTTAATTGGGCTTTAAAAAATTTTCCCCAAAAGTCATCAAGGGCCAAACCTAGTGGAACCCCTTTTATGGTTCGCCCCTGACCAACAGTGTGTTGGCTACGTCCACGAATAGGCGAGAGAAAAACTTTATTGATCTTGAGGAAATCCCATTACAGATTGATAATAAATATCATAATAACAAGGAAATAATCTTAGGGTATTTATATTAAGTTATTAACCCATACACTAGAAAGATAGACTTTATTTAAGGAAATAAATCCCACGAGCAAAGTATCCAAAATCGGCCAAAAATGCTGAGGCACGTGCCTCACATCCAAAAAAGCACCAAAATAAAAAAAATGCTGAGGCATGGACGTGACTCGTCGGAATTCCGTCTAAGCACGAACGTGCCTCCTGATGGCACAGACGTGCCTGGCCGAACACCTGTGAAGCTCGCTATGGCATAGATGTGCCTCTGTTAAGCACGGACGTGCCTAGTCAGTCTTGTCCATGCCTCCCCAAGGCATGAACGTGTCTTGCCCTACTTTCCTAGTTTCCGACATTTATCTTCCTAGCTCCCGATTCAAGACATATCTCTTACATTAATGATGGTAATTACTAATCAAAATTCAAAATATGACATTATTTAATTAAACTTCCTCCTCCATATCAAAGCTTCGTTCTAAAATCAAAATCTTAGTGTTCCCTCAAAGACCCCGCATTGTTGAAGGGGAAATGGGGAAGAGCCTTAATCATGTGCCTGAGCAAGATATGAACGAAGAATTAGCCTTGGATTAGTACCCAAATCCTGGCTTCAGGGAGGTAGGGGAGGAGGTTTCGGTGGAGAGCAAAATTTTAGCATGACTAGTAAGGGTGCGGATAGCGGTGATAACTGATAAATGAGACTAAGCTATTCGTGAACTATTCGAACTCGGTTCGGCCAAAGCTCGGTTCGACGAGGCTAGACTTAAGTTCAAGATCGACTGGAAGTCTTAACGAGCTGAGTCGAGCATCTAATTGGTCCACCTTAACCTCTACCACCACAACCCAAAAAGTTAATTTAAAAAATAAAAATCAGCCAGCTCCCCCTTCCCACACTGGTCCACCTTAAACTCTATTACCACAGCCCAGCATGCCAACCCTCCCCTCGCCGGACCGTTGCGTCTCCCCCACCCCTTGCATCGTCTTTTTCCCCCCTCCCATTCCTCCATGCAACCACCGTTTCCCTAAACTCGCAGACACTAAATCCCTTAATCGCAGCCATTGCGCAAAACCCCAAAATCGCAAATTCCAGCCAAACCCCCAATAACCCACCAAAGAAAGCAGAGTTTCAGGGGCGGGTTAAGAGTTTTCGGGAGTAAGGGAGGGGTTTAAAGGGAGTTTTGTGAGCTGTCGAAGTAAGGGGGCTGCCAGAGTGGTTGGAGCCCTTGGAGGCAATTGAGAGGAGAGAGAAAATGAAAAGGGGTTCTGGCTGGGGCCAATTGGCCGGCGGGAGGAGGGGAAAGGGTTGGCTACGGTGGCGAAGGGAGGGAGAAACCGATACTGTTGGACGGCCGACCATCGTCATAGGGTGGCTGGCCGGATGTCGTGGTAGGTGGCAGGCTCATGGGTTTAGCTGTTTTTTTTTATTTTTTTAATTTGATAAAAAAAACCATTCAACCGGTCAACGGTTTTTGGGATTGAAGAAAACCAACAACCCTCAATGTTCGGATTATTCCAAAATAATTTAAAGTTGGGATTATTGAAACAAAATTCGTGAAAGTTGGGATTATTATAAAATATGGCCATGTATCACTAAATTTTTTTTATCTACCATTGATTTACCATTAAAATGACAACTTTTGAATCGGGTATTCTTCATATATGCAATAATTTTTTTTTTTTTTTTTGAGATTTATGTATTAAAAAATTGTGCATTGCACAAGCTTTTGGGTATGTTCGGCATTAGCTTTTAAGGTAGCTGTTATCTTTTAGACCAAGTCAAAACACTACCTTAAAATAATATTAGTGTTTGGTGAAGTAGTGTTTTAAGTAGCCGTTAGCGGTAGATATAGCTTTTAAGTAGCTGTTGTTGAAAGCTAAAAAATATAGCTTTTGAAATTGTAAAGTAGCGTTTAACCTTTTTTTTTTTTTTTAAATAATGATATTTTTTTTTAATGTTTTTATCTTTTTGACTCAGTGTTATTTGTTTCAGTCAACCATAATATCAAAATTTTCTATATTAATATCTTTTTTTTCCCTTTCATTTTATGAGGAGTGTTTTTTTTCTACCTTATTTTTTAAATTGATTATTTATTAGCAATATATATTATACTATGTAATATTTAAAATTATCAAATATATGATACATAACAAGTCACAAAAAAAATAATAATAATAACAATAACAATAATAATAATAACAATAACAATAACAATAACAATAACAATAACAATAACAATAATAATGACTGTATTTTATAGTTTCAATCGCTACTTTTACCGAACACTCATAGTATGAACCGCTACCATAACAGCTGACCTCTAACAGCTACTACTTGACAGCTCACAACTACCTCTACAACTCACAGCTACTCAAAAGCTAATAGCCAACAACTACAGCTAGTTTTGCCGAACAGACCCTTTATCTAAATATTTAGTATAGCAATATAAATTAAATAAATCCTTCTTCCAATATCACTTGTTATTAATATTATAAGCCCATCTCCTAAACAAAACCATCCACTGTTCTCCAGATTCCCATGGGTTGCAATTTAGTCGTCTTCGATCACCAAGTTCACTCATGATTCCTCTAAACTTGATTAGGCTTCTAGATGACTTCAATAATTTGATCCTCATTTCAAAAATGACAATAGAAATTTAATCAAGAATGACAGATTAGCCAGCAGGAATTATAAATGCTCACCATATTTTGTCCCACATCAGTTATCAACAATAGCAAACTAATAGTGTTGGGGTCAATGGGTGATCAAGTGTAGACACCCAATGTGTCTCCCCAAAACCAAACCCAGTGATGAATACCTTTCACGTCATTTGATTATTGAACAAAGCGAAAGTGTGAAAAGTCTAGTGATGAGGATGTTTTTATTAAAATATCTCTTCTTTCTGTTTTTGAAAATATTTCTTTTCTTACCTTATTTATGAAAAACGTGAATTTCAGTTTAATTTAGTCTATGATAAGGGTCAAATAATAGTGTATTTGGATGGGTTTTGAAAAGAACTTTCCAACGATATATTATAAGCCCAATTCCGATAAATAATGAGGAAGTTATGGCCAAAATACTAAACTGGACCCGATTTGGTTTTTATATGCGACCCAATGATCTAGGGGAGGGCCTATTATTAATTATCCTTCCTAAAGATATTAGGATTAATTATAGTCTTCTAGAATACTCTAGAAGGTTCTTTTAAATCCTAATACGATAGTTATGTTTCAAAGATTTTGAAATTGAATAAAACTACTCCTTTTAAGAATCCTTGTTTTGTACGAAGTAGAATATATTCAGATTTTATTTTCGTACCTCATAATATTTATCCAAATTTTATATGGTTGGATAGATCTTGAAATTATATTTCCAATGATATATTATAATATTAGATCCGAGCTATAACGAAAAAGATATGAATGAGATATGAAACTCTATCCAAAACTGACACCCTTCCACTATTTCGGCCATATCTTTTTATCTACAAAAGATTTTAATTTGATTCTAATTGGGTTGGAAAGTAAACTTCAAGATCTTTCCAACGACATATTATACGACTTATTTGAACTTTTGGATCAAAAGATATGATAAAAACAAAAACGCGTGAAACTGATTATTAGCGCCTGACGACAAGCATTAGCGCCTGACGCTAATGACCAGCGTTTGGCGCTAATCGTGTTTTATTCTCGTTGAAACTCTGATTCTTTTTTTTATCCATCCGACTGATTTTCTCTATAAATATCCTCTTAAAATTCTGTTTTCAATCATCAATTCTCATCAAATATCACCAACTCTCATCAAGAATCTCTTGATTACTCTTACTCCCTCTCTATCTCTTTCTAAGCCTACCTTTTTACATACAAAATTCCTCATACATTAGCACTAGACACACCTAGCCAAGTTCGAAGTTGTCTTTTCCTTAGATGTGAAAGGTTTTAATTTCCGAGGGTTTGGTTCCAAATCTCTCTTTCAATTATTTAATTTAATTTAATTGTTTTATATTTTCCTTGAAGTTAGGGTCTGTTCTCTTACATTGAAATTCAGTTCAGTTCAGTTCAGTTTAGTTCAGCTCAGTTCAGTTCAGTTCAGTTCAGCTCAGTTCAATTCACTTCACTTCAGTTCAGTTCAGTTCAGCTCCTAATTTCCTTCTCTCATAAAACATTCATTTCAGTTCAGTTCAGTTCAGTTCAGTTCAATTTAGTTTAGTTCAGTTCAGCTCAGTTCAGTTCAGTTCAGTTCAGTTCAGTTCAGTTCAGTTCAGTTCAGTTCAGTTTAGTTCAGTTCAGTTCAGTTCAGTTCAGTTCAGTTCAGTTCAGCTGAGTTCAGTTAATGAGAACAGGCCCTTACTAATGTGTATTTTGTTATTAGAAAGAGATACGAGACATCCAAGTTTAGGGTAATCCTAATAATTGTATGTTAGTCAGAAAGCGCACATGAATTGAATACGATCAGAATAAAGTAGAGGCCTATTATTAGGGCAGGTTCAATCTCTTTTAGGTTGGATTTGTACCTTCATCCCCGAACTACCAGTCATGGTTCTAGACCTATTAGAGTTGACAATCTCCTGGATCGTTAAGGGGTGTAACCTTCACCTCGTGAACGGTTTACAAGTTCCTAAAACTTGTTGGCGACTCTTTTGCTCTATCTTCTTTCTCTTTGGACGCTACCGTACTTAAGTGTATGATCACAGTGGGGTTCAAGCTAGGGGTAATGCTTGAAATATTCCCTACAGTTTTTGGCGACTCCACTGGGGAGGATTTCTATTTTAATTCCTGAAATTTATTTCGACAATGATTTAGAATGAGTGGATGAGACTCGAAAAGTTCTAAGTATTTCATTTGCGTAATTTTGATTAACATTATTGTCATATGCATAAAAAAGATCTCATTGGAAAGACCATTCTTAATGAGTTAAAACATAGGATTTTTACACGTAGGAAATTTGAGGAATATCTTTCACAAATAGGATCGAAATAATGCTGCGCGAAACTGGAAAATTTTATCGAGCACAGAAAGCTGCTGAGGCATGTAGCAACTAGCGTCAGGGAACAAAGTCTAGCGCCAATTATTTGACGTTAGCGTCAAGCGACAGCTTCTGTCGCCAGCCGCTAAAGCCAAATTGTGGCGCTGGCCTCCAATACCGAGCCAGAAATATGCGTTCTAATTTTGACCAGTTTTTAGTACTGTTTGCTCGATCCTACTTCCTGATTGAGTTTTTCTCACTTTTCTGAAACCCATATGTGTTCTACATATGGACATAACCCTCTGGAAATTCATGCTCCATCTACCTGATTGAACGCTATGTGCAACAAAGGGTACATCCGAGAATGTTGAATTCACCAAACCATGGAAGCGAGTTTTTCTTAACTCGCGGTGTCCCATCCACTCGCGCCAACCCTTCACGGTTAAGCTTCCGCGCGGTGCATCCGGACAATTAACCATGGACCCTCTTTAACTAACCCATATCCTGAACTTTAGAGAACTAGAGCCATGGTTAGGTTGCAAACTCATTGCATCATATTGTGCCTATTTGACTAATTGTGTATTATTTGTTGTGCATACTCTATGTGATTTTTTCCTAACCGTTTGTTTGACTTGTGTTAAGACTAAATAAACTAACTAATAACTAAAGGACTTTGCTTAATTAATTGTTTAATTAATTTGAGCTAATAAATATGCCTTAAGTCGAGTCATAGTTTCTTTAAGTCAACCCGGATTTTTATTCCCGTATACCGCACAAGCGTCAAATTGTTTTGGTCATATACGGAGTTCTAGGAATAACTACGAGTCTTACAACCTATGGATCTGTAGCCCCGAGTTTTATATTTAATTTGGCTTTGGTTTCATCCCAATCAGAGTCACATATCAAAAGTTATGACTAAAATACCTCAGTTTGTCTAGTTTAATGTATATACGTGAAATCTTAACTTAGTCTTTGTTCGAGTCTAGTCACATAGTCTAGCCACATGGTCATGACACGAGTCTTAATATGTCACCTACACTCACTAGTCTTAGCACACACTTTGAGTATATATCACCACGACCATGTCTTGGGTTCATGCATGAGTTAGGGGTACATTCCATTCCTAATTCTTCATATCCTTCCTTCTACATCATCTTTCTTCACTTCATCCATCCATTGCATGTTGAATAGAGTTTGAGTCAAATAATTAACAATGAATATCCCCAAATTCCTTTTCCACAGTACTTGGTCGAGGAGAGAAGGGCGATTAATCAAGGACAACCTCTTTATTCAAGTCTTACTTTTTGATAAACCGATTCGTCAAAAGAGGAAAGCTAAAAAGATAATGGCAACTCAAGAGGAAGTTAATGAACTTAGGAGTCAATTGACTGGCGTGACTGAGGCGTTGAAGGCTTTAGCTATCAAAATCAATGACTCTGTGAAGCAACAACAAATGGACCTTATGCAAGAAAGCTTGAGCAAGCTATCTAGTGATTACAAGTTTCAAGGCATTAGTTCACAAGGGGTCTTGGTGGACAGGGAACTTCTTCCGCATAAGTTCAATGCCAACGACATCCCAAAATTCAAGGCAACAGATAATCCTTACCTTCACTTAAGGGCCTTTGAAACTATAATGAACATTAAGGGGATTGATAAGAAAGTCTTTCATTCCTTGTTTTCTTTATCTCTTGAAACCGTTTGCCAACAATGGTTCTTCTCCCTTGACAAAGAGAAAACCTCTATTTGGGATGCTATTGTAAACGCTTTCATTAATAGATATAAGTGTAATATTCAAGTCGAACCGATTTTAGATAGCTCGAGGTGCTAAGACAAAAAGATAATGAAAGCTTTAATTCTTTCTTCAATAAGTGGAGGGAAACTTCCGCTAAGATGATTGAGGTGCCCACCGAAAAAGAGTCTGTGAGGATGTTTATCAAGAACTTACAAGAAAAGTATTCAAAGCACTTAAAATATCAACACAACTTGAATACTTTTAAGGCCGTTTATGACATCGGAATCGAGATCGAAGATGACCTCGCAAAGCAAAAAGCTACTAACAATAGTAACCACGGTGGCTGGAAAGGAAAGAAGAACGACAATCCTTCTTCTTCCAAAAACGCCCACTCTAGTAACAATGTTAGTACCTTTGATCTCAGTGAAGTTTTAGCCATGGATAACCAAGGATCTAAGAAGCAACTAAGGAAAGACTTCACCCCCATTGGGATGAGCTACGATACTGCCTTCGATCGACTCCATGCCAAAGGACTCATTACTCCCATTGGACCTATTCAAGATCCCGCACCTGAAAAGAGATTGCCTAGTTGGAATTCAGATGAACACTGCAAGTACCATCAAGGTAGGGGTTATGATACTGAGAGCTGTTGGAAGCTAAAGGAGGCTATCCAACATTTGATTGATAATAACAAGCTTCCCATGCCTCCGGTTAACAAGAAGAACGAGTGATGATAAAGCAAACAACACAAGACAAGAGGCGAGCTTCAACAACAAGATTTCGTGACCTCTTTTTCTATTTCTTTTTTATTTACCCTTTCCCCAATAAGTCTAGCATAGACACCTTTTTATTCCCCTTAGATTAATTTTATAGATTCTTTCTTTTCCCCAATAAAATGAGCATTTATTTTCTGGCATATGATCATTTCATTACATTGCATTAAAAAAAAAAAAAAAAAAACCATGTCAAACTAAGCACAAGGTATACCAATGATTTGAGGCACCCCTTGTAGCCACATCATATTACCTTTCATCCTTCAAATATACAATCCTTTTTTGATAAACCACTTTGAGCCTCGTCTAACAATAGACCTTTCTTCTTCAACCCATATCTACCTAACCTCGGGATGGAATGGTGTGTAACTTATGCAATTTCAAAAGCTTGAGTGATTTCAAAAGATCAAAATAAATAAAATAAGCAAAAAATAAATAAAAGTGTACAAAAGGGCAAGTGTTCCAATGTCTTTGATATGAACATGTCTTAGATTGCGTCTCTTATCGAGTGCTCGGTACCGTGCCTGAGAAACATGAATGCCAAGTGAGTGATAAACCGCATGATCGAGATTGCCCACACTTATAAAAATAAAATAAATGCTAAAGCAAAAAGAAATAAAAAAGAGTGAGAAACTTCAAGCATAAAAATATAAAGATTCAAAAGCAAGATTGCACACCTTGGGGGCTTATCTAGGGTCTTGAGCCTTTATCCCTTTCTTCTATAACCTTTAGCCTAACCACGTTACAACCCTTAAAAAGACCTTTTTGAGGTATACACACACTTGTGCGAGGTTCGGCTAGAGCTACGTTCGGCCTGATTCCTAACGGATACGTAGACAACCTCACAAAGGAGTGCGACTGTAATAAACATGCATTCAAATTCACATTCACATTCACACATCATGGTCATATCAAGGGATCTCCAATGCTCATCCTTATTCACTTAAAGCTAGACTTGGGGGCTTGATCCTTACATAATTAGCTTACCTAGCCTAAGAGTCACCACCATTTGACTCTTTTAAAAAATAATATATTTCCACATACTTAGCCTTTGCGGCCTAACATTAGAATCACTATCACACACATCACAGATATATGACCAAATAGTCCTTCCCTTAGGAACTCTTTGTCATGAAATCTTAACACAACATTGAAGCATACTTCGTCATAACAAAATCACTCATCAATCATAATATCATTGCATCGAAGTATGAAGTGCTTAGCCTCTGTGCCTAAGTTACCTAAATACTTTCATTATCGAGTCAACTAGGATAGTCTAAGATGTTACAATCCTTGTACTGTGAGAGACAACATTTGATTATGCTCATTCAACATGCACCTTAAAAAACTTCACTTCGATTCTTTTTCGTGTCTTTCTTTTTCGGGAGAAAGTCGGTACCCTCCACAAAAATGACGGAAAATTTTTGCCTTTTTGCATTTTTCGAGTCGCACGATCAAATTACAATGCACACACAAGTCATGTACACATTGAGTCATGTCGTGTTATCACATTAAGTCAACACTAAGTCTTAGGTCAACCTTAAAGAAAGAAGGGAAAAAGTCCTATAGTCAAAAATATAAATGCAGGTGCATCCCAGCAAGCGAGAACATTCCCGGATTTTTTTCGAAAAATCGCGAATATGACACAGGAAGATTCCTCCAAGATAAGAGGAGTTACATAGATCAGTAGATTAGAGATGAAGAGCTTTAATTTACAAAAGATTTGAGCAGATTTGGTTGAAAGGAAACGACCAAGCTCAAAGTTCGGAGCAAAACCAAGCAACAACGGCAGCAAGAGCAGAATAGGGAAGACCCGACTCCAGCGCCAAACAACAAGGCTGTCGTCTGGCGACAGAGTTCAGCGCCTGACGCTAGATCTCAGCGTCTGGCGACAGAGCCAATTCTTGGCGCCAGCGATATTTCAGCAGCGACAACTCGAAGCCTCTCAGAATGGTTATTTCGACCTCATATAGCAATTTCGGGTTCCTTGGTACGCCAGTTAGCCCCTATAAGCAAATTGACATGGTTAGTAGTCGACTCGATTACAATCGTAGTAAGTGATTGACCTGACAAAAAAGCGTCTCACTTAGCTTAAGCGCCTAAGTATTGGCTCATTACAAACACCAAGGCATCGGTTCAAAAGCAAGCGCATCACTTATACGAAAATTTTTCCAAGATTGGATTGTCATCTCCAACTGACAATATTTCCAAAATATGGATTGTCGCGCATCTTCTTCAAACGACAATTTTTCCAAGATTGGATTGTCATCTCTGGAAAAGTTTCCAAGCGTGGATTGTCGTGTTCCTTCTCTGTTTGGCAATTTTTTCCAAGTTCGGATTGTCATACATTCATTGATCTTTGGCAAGTTTTCCGAGATTGGATTGTCATACACCTAGTTCCCTATGGCAAAATTTCCCAAAGGATTGTCGCAGGTCTCCACTCATCATAAATTTCGGCAACAGTTCCTCAACGTGGATTGTCATTCATTTCAGCAAGTGGCAAATTTTCCCGAAGTGGATTGTCGATCGACTCTTTCCGAGATACGGATTATCGCTTCATCGTGGCAACATTTCCAAGGATGGATTGTTACGAAGCATTGACAACTTTCCATAAATCGGATTGTCATACATCATACAAGAGTTGTGTTGACAACTATTCCCAAAGAAAAGAGGATTGTCATCACAGCAAAAGCACCGACATTGTAACACCCCAATAATTCTCTCTTTAAACCTGTGAGGACCCTGAACAATATTCAAGAGAATTACTGGCGTGCTACCGCCACGTGTTCAAACGTTAAGGCTTTATCAGAAAATAGCAGCGGAAAACTAAATCAGTTATAAATAAGTTTCAAAACCAACGAATGAAACCAAATTAAGTCATACAACTTGGAACCATTAAGGCCCTTATTCAAAACCCAATAAAAGTAGTAAGTGATTAAATTCAGTGTTCAAATAAATTCAAACCCAAAAGAAATAGTGTCGAATAAAATCGAATTAAAATAAATTCAAACTTGCAAAAGAAATAAAATGCAAACAACCAACTCTCTACTCAAGATCCCACAACCCTGATGAATGCTGCATGAGTAAGAACCTGTGGTAATTAATTATGCTCCCCAATATTACAAGTGTAAAAATTGGATCGTCACAGGGTCATTGAAAGGCGAAGGCCATGACCAAAGAAAGACACACAAAGCACGCAATCAGCAAAGCTGAGTACATACAAGCTGCAAAATAAATTAAGAAATCCATAACATGCTACTAATAATCAATCATCATGCATCATTAAATTATAGACTCAACACACGACTCAACTATTTATATTACTAAGACTCCATTAATTAATAATAGGTAAATCATTATTTTTATTCATTGGATTACGCAATAGACAAGGTTGTCCAACCCATGCTCCATTTGGAACATCAATAAAAGAAAAACCCTATGCCTCCTTTCGAAAACATCAATAAACATCCAACGACCACGGGCGTGACTCCGTGACCGTAGTTAGTATGAGATCTCACCTAACTCCTAGTTTTGAAAAATATTTGAAATAAGAGACTCGTAGATCAGACGGCCTCGAGAAAAGTACACGGCTAATACCCCATGTACCCCAACCCCTGATTGTCATTACTCCAGAAGTGCACCAATCCAGAGTTTTATTGCTCATCCATCTTGCACTTTACGTGATTTACAGGTTTAGACTTGGTGATTACTCATATGCATAACAATACAATCAATCCAATATCAATTCAATCAAGTAAAACAACTTTTCAATTTCAATTCTTGATTTATTAGTGGCAAGCAACATTTATTATTTATTCCTTTACTACCTCGGTGTATAAACACCTTGAGTGCATAAGGCACCCCAAAACCTTAACCTCGTCTTAGAAGACTTAAATTCTTCCTTTACTCATCCTGCTTGCATAATCATGAATGAGTAATAAATTAATCATTACACCAATCATATACCTTTGCCTCTAAGCGCACCTTGCATAGTTAGAGCACAAATAATACTTGCAATATAAAATAGTGCACGTCATACGAAATTCACAATGTATAACCAAATAATTTAACTCAGTCATCCCTATACATGATACTAAGTTCTCGATCCGTCGTCCTTAAACATGCACCTAAAAGAAAGGTTTCGTAACTTGTACGTACCTTGAGCAAACGAATTGGTATGCCACTTTACTAACTATAAATCACCTTCAATAAACTCCTCTCCTAAGCCAAATAATAACATCTCAATCAATACCCAATCAATCAAATTTACAACAATACTAACTTACTTTAAAACCTTCAAAATCCAAATCAAACAACACTTTAAAACCTTCCCTTTAGTTAAAATTAAAGGCTTATATATAGTTCTTTAAATTTTCTTCATAAAAACCTTAAAATACACTCTTATACATGAAATTACAGCAAGTTCAAAGTCTAATAAAAATCTGAAAATTATATAAAACCCCCTTAAAATCTCCCTTTTTAATGGGTGATTAAACCCTCTTTATAAAACATCAAAGGTAGTACTTAGAAACTACTTCCAACACTTAAAACGTTGTTTCCATATGGAAAACACTACTTTTTCATCAAAATCGGATGAGTTCAGAATCTGATCGGGATTAAAACGGGATTAATATTAACGAACGAAAATCTAAAAATTAAAACACGAATCTATGTGTTCAAAATAATCTGGAATTAAGTTAAACTAATTAGTAGTTATAATCACCAAAATTTCAAAACATCATTACTATAAAAGCCCTAAATCAATTGTTCATTAAAACCCTAAAATCATGATTTTCAATAAATTGAAACCCTAGGTTTATAATTCATAAAATATGAAATTTATAACATAAATATAATCTGAAATTTATAATCTTTATACCATTAAAATATAATTTGATACTAAAAATATAATCTTTATACTAAAATCAAAACCCAAAACAATTAAATTAACATTAAGCAAAATAATGAAACAAAGGAGGATGAAAATAAGACTAACCTTTTTGTGTGAGAAATTTTAGGAGATTCATGGGGTATTTATAGGAGAGAATTATTGTAGGGTAAAAAGAAAGATTGGGCCTCATAAAAATAATGGGTCGATTAAGTAAACAAATGGGTTAGGTTTGTGTGATTGGACATAAATTGTAGAATAAAGGTGCATAAAATAATTTGTTCAAATAATTTTCGACCCAGATTAATAATTTGAAATTTTTGAAATTAAATTATGAAAAATAACAAATAAATATTATAAATAAAATAAATTTTCATTTATAAAATATTTAAAAATACGGGGGATTACAGACATACTGGTTCACAAGCAACAAAGCGCCGACGTACTGGCATAGCAGCATTAAGGATCAACAAGCAGTGATCTTTTCGAAGACTATCACAGCGGAAATTGGAGGCGGTTACAGGCGTAGCAGTCTTGAGGTGGTATTCTCTAGCTTGCGGAAGGTTGTCACTACAGTAAATGCAACAAATCGGTTACTTTCAGAGACGTGTGCTCGACGGTGCAAGATACGCGTTTCTTAACTCTTTTATCTGTTTAACTAATGCTTGTTTGCAGGTATCGGCGTTACAAGAATGATTTAGGATCGCAGAACGTTCCGAATCATTCTCCATCCCTATCGCTACTTTGACTTTTGTTTTCGAAACTTGCGTTTCTCCAAACTCAGTCAAAGTGGGGGCTTCTGTAGACACCCAAATGTGTCTCCCCAAAACCAAACCCGGTGATGAGTACCTTTCACGTCATTTGATTATCGAACAAAGAGAAAGTGTGAAAAGTCTAGTGATGAGGATGTTTTTATTAAAATATCTCTTCTTTCTGTTTTTGAAAATATTTCTTTTTCTTACCTTATTTATGAAAAACGTGCATTTCAGTTTAGTTTGGTCTATGATAAGGGTCCAATAATAGTGTATTTGGATGTGGTTTGAAAAGACCTTTCCAACGATATATTATAAGTCCAATTCCGATGAATAATGAGAAAGTTATGGCCAAAATACTAAACTGGGCCCAATTTGGTTTTTATATGCGGCTCAATGATTTGGTTTTATTAATTATCATTCCTAAAGCTATTAGGATTGATTATAGTCTTCTAGAATACTCTAGAAGGTTATTTTAAATCCTAATGGATTTAGGATTGATAATTATGTTTCAAAGAGTTTGAAATTGAATAAAACTACTCCTTTTAAGAATCCTTGTTTTGTACGAAGTGGAATATATTAAGATTTTATTTTTGTGCCTCATAATCTTTATCCAAATTTTATATGGTTGGATAGATCTTGAAATTATCTTTCCAATTATATATTATAATATTAAATCCGAGCTATAACAAAAAAGATATGAATGAGATATGAAACTCTATTCAAAATAGACACCCTTCCACTATTTCTGCCGTATCTTTTTATATACAAAAGATTTTAATTTTATTATAACTGGGTTGGATAGTAGACTTGAAGAGCTTTCCAAGGACATATTATATGACTTATTTGGACTTCCGAATCAAAAGATATGATAAAAACAAAAACGCGTGAAACTGATTATTAGCGCCTGACGACAAGGCTTGGCGCTAACCTTCAGCGCCTGGCGCTAATGACCAGCGTTTGGCGCTAATTGTGTTTTATTCTCTTTGAAACTCTGATTCGTTTTTTTATCCATCCGACTAGTTTTCTCTATAAATAGCCTCTTAAAATTCTGTTTTCAATCATCAATTCTCATCAAATATCACCAACTCTCATCAAGAATCTCTTGATTACTCTTACTTCCTCTCTCTCTCTCTTTCTAAGCCTACCTTTTTACATACAAAATTCCTCATACATTAGCACTAGACACACCTAGCCAAGTTCGAAGTTGCCTTTTTCCTAGACGTGAAAGGTTTTAATTTTCGAGGGTTTGGTCCCAAATTTCTCCTTCAATTATTTAATTTAATTTAATTATTTTATATTTTCCTTGAAGTTATTAACGTGTGTATTTTGTTATTAGAAAGAGATACAAGGCATCCAAGTTTAGGGTAATCCTAATGATTGTATGTTAGTCAGAAAGCGCACATGAATACGATCAGAATAAAGTAAAGGCCTATTATTAGGGCAGGTTCAATCACTTTTAGGTTGGATTTGTACCTTCATCCCCGAACTACCAGTCATGGTTCCAGACCTATTGGAGTTGACAATCTCCTGGATCTTTAAGGGGTGTAACCTTCACCTCGTGAACGGTTTACAAGTTCCTTAAACTTGTTGGCGACTCTTTTGCTCTATCTTCTTTCCCTTTGGACGCTACCGTACTTAAGTGTATGATCAAAGTGGGGTTCAAGCTAGGGGTAATTCTTGAAATATTCCCTACATCAAGTAGGATCATTGACATTTGACAAAGTGGTTGGCCTCCATTGCACTTCAGGAGATGCATCCATGTCATAATTTGTGGCATCAAGGGGCCTTTTACACCTTTTTAAACCACAACATACTTTCATAGACTGTATTAGGTAATAGAATACAAGTTTTGACAGTTAAAGATGTTGGCAAAGAAAAGGGAACAACACACTAACAATGAAACCACAATGCATTTATCTCAGCTCTATAACATAATTTATGCCAAACACTAAAATTTTGAACTTTTTATTGGTGGGTTGCGCCAGGCTCGTGGAGTAGTGCAACCTATGGGCGACGCTTGAAGATCCCAGTAGCAAGCTACTGTAATTGCCACCGGTTAACCGGTGGCAATACTTGTTTTTGCCACCGGTTTTGAACCGGTGGCTTTTGCATCAGATTATTGCCACCCCCCAAATGACCACCGGTTCAAAACCGGTGGCATAGGGGGGTTTTGAACCGGTGGCTAATTGCTTTTTTCTACTAGTGCATGTATCAGATATTAAACTGATAAGAACATATACTACACTTGATCTTAGCCAAAAGGCCGAGAAAGGTATGATTTGTTTAGTATCATCTCTTGCATTTTATTTTCTGAAGTTGACCCTCGTCGTTTCTTCTCAATGTGGTATAACAACAGCCAACAGGTGCCAACATCAGTCTATATCGTAGGGAGTTTGATCACAGAAACTTCAGGAAATCAGTAACATTATTCTGATGTCTGGAATGGAAAACGGTTTATCATACATCAAAACTTCTATTCACAGACAAGGCTATGCAGAACTGGAACTTTAATTTATAGACTTCTTGAAGTCTTGAGCAATGGAGGAAGATTCATCATAAGTACATTAATAGCATTTTCCATATTGTCTCGGCCAGGCTTGTACTAGATTTGTTGTTTGGGACTGTGAAACGTGAAACAACATGTAAAGAATAAAAGAATGAATCAAGAGCAGGAATTAGTGATATTATATTAGCTTAGTTGTTGTGACACCCCTTTTGGACAATAAACTATAGTAGTTTGGGATTTCAAATTTTTTTTAAACAAGTCAGCATTGTAGACACCCAAATGTGTCTCCCCAAAACCAAACCTAGTGATGAGTACCTTTCACGTCGAATCATAATCGAATGAAGTGAAAGTGTGGAAAGTTTAGTGTTGCGGATAGTTTTTATTTCTTTTCTCTTCTCTCTGTTTTTGAAAACTTATTTTAAGAAAACAGCCAATCCAGTTTGGTTGGTCCATGATATGGGTCCAATAGTAGTGTAGTTGTATGAGGCTTGATAAGTGCTTTCCAACGATATATTATAAGCCCATTTCCGATGAATATTGAGGAAGTTATGGCCAATTTACTGAACTGGGCCCGGTTTGAGCCTTATATGCGGCCCAATGATCTAGGGGAGTGCCTAATATGATTTATCATTCCTAATGCAGTTAGGAATGGTTTTAGTCTTCTAGAAGGTTCTTTTCATTCCTAATTCAATAAGCATTGATAAATTGACTTTTGTTGACTTTTCAGAGTTTTAATTAAAATCAAAGAGCATTTTTGAGGAAAATATGATTTTATCCTCTTGTACGTCAATTTTTATCTGATTTTAAGAAAACGTGTGATTTTCTAAAATCAGCGCCAAACGCCAGTTGTAGCGCTTGGCGCCTAGCGCTAATGTTGGCGCCTAGCGCCAACAGCCAACGTTGGTGCTGGTTCTATTTTTCGTGCGCCAGACTCTGTTTTGATATTTTTATCTTTTTGGCTGATTTTCTCTATAAATAACGTCGTAAAAACTCCATTTTCATTCATCTACAACCAGTTTTAATCTAAAAATTAGTTTTCATCAACAATCATTAATTTTCATCTACTATTTCTTCTTTCTCTCTCTTTTCTAAACTAGCCTTTTACATATAAAAATTCCGCATTCATTAGATCTAGAAACACCTAGCCATATTCGAAGTTGCCTTCGCCCTAGACGTGAAAGGTTTAATTTCTGAGGGTTTGGTCCCAAATCTCTATTTCAATTATTTAATTTAATTGTTTTTGTTTATTATTTTCCTTGAAGTTACTAACGTGTGTATTTTGTTATTAGAAAGAGGTACGAGGCATCAAAGTAAGTGCTTTAGTGGCTTAATTGATGTTATGATGTAGAGTTCATGCTTAGGTTGTTATTATGATTCCTAGTATCATGTCTAGGGTAATTTTAATATCAAATATGATTATTATGATTTCTATGATGCCTTTTATGTTCTTCTTAATATTTATGATTGTTAGTATCATGTTAGGGTTAAAGCTTTGATTTTTATTGCTTAGTGCATGCTAGGGTTTGTTATTAATCTTGTTAGTATCATGCCTAGGATCTTGCTATTATTATTATACTTTAACATGATTATTATGATTATGATTATTATAGTTATTGTTATTATGATGAACATAATTTTGACTATTATTTATTATTATGTTGCTTGATATATTTATTGTTATTGCTTGATCACGCCTCTTATGCATGTTTAAAGGGAATTGGTACTTGTAATCACGCTTAATAAGATAATTAATAATCTTGTTAGGGTTAATTTGATTATAATTCAAGTGATCGCCAATAATAGATTTATTTGTGCATTAAAATTCAACCAACATAGATAAACAGGTTTAGGGTTAATCCTATTGATTGTATGTTAGTCAGAAAGCGCACATGAATACGATCAGAATAAAGTAGAGGCCTATTATTAGGGCAGGTCCAATCTCTTTTAGGTTGGATTTGTACCTTCATCCCCGAACCCTTATTTGGTTCAAGACCTTATGGAGTTGACGATCTCTAGGATCGTTAAGGGGTGTAACCTTCACCCTGTGAACGGTTTACAAGTTCCTAAAAAACTTGTTGGCGACTCTTTTGCTCTATCTTCTTCCCTTTTGGACGCCACCGTACTTTAGTGTATGATCACAGTGGGGTTCAAGCTAGGGGATTAACGCTTGAAATTATTCCCCACAAGCATCAATTTAGAGAGCCATAAATCAATGCAGAATTGCAGAGGCACTTAAATACATTTAAACTCCAAAACTCGCAAGTGAATAAATTTTAATTCCACCACACAGTAGTACAGTACCATTACAGACTCAGCTTAGGGATCCCATTACCCAACACAAGCTGAGCTGCAAGAGGAAATGGCGACAATGACCCATATAATAATAATAATAAAAAATTCACCAGTTTTCCCCATTATAGTTAAAGCACAATCCGATGACAAAAAGACACTAGCAAAAGAGTGACAATTTAGGCAGTTTTATCTTTTATGAGGCAAACAAGAGCATTTCAAAATATTATAACAAGAGCAAACAAGGCAGTTGGTATTATTTTATAAATTATAATTTTCATGTGGATTTATTATTATTTTGATGACCAGTGTAGCGAACTATTTTGATGGGACTACCCCTTAGCAGTAAATTCAATACAACTATTGTTCAATGATCAACATATCAGATTGTTCTAAAAAAAAAAAAAGATCAACATACAGATGAAAACAGATACTACACTTGATCTTAGATAAAAGGTCAAGAAAGGTATGATTTTCTTAGGTTTAGATATACCTCTATTTAATTTTTTTTGTTACTTCAGCTTCTTGCATCACCTATTAAGGATCACCAACTCCATAAATTTTCCATTCTTCCCAATTCTACCCAGACATAATTAACAATCTGCAATTAGAAAAAAAAAGCAGGATTAGACATGCTGCTAGTAAAGAAAGTGAGGGAACATATATATGATTGTGTTTTACTATGGATAATAATCAAGAATCAATAACCAATCCACCACCACACCATAAGTAATAATCAAGAATCATCTGCTTCTTATTCTTCATTTCAATCCTATTCTCCATTTCAATCCTCAATCTTTGATTTTCCTCATCATACCTAACTTCTTGACCTCAAGACAAAATTCATAGCAAATACCCTCATTTGAGCACCCAATTCACGCATCATCAAATTCTTTACATTTTCTTTCTCGTCCACCCCACCAGCCTCATCATACCATCTTCAATCCTAACCTCCGATCCTCTACTCCTCAATCCTCATCCTCCCCTTCCTAGTAACTCTTCCTCTTTTTCAAATCCCTTACAATGTGTTTGGATTGAAGGAAATGAAGGGAATAGAAAAGGAGGGAAGGACTATCTTTCATTTGGATAACAAATGAGAAAATAAGGGAATTGAAGGTGCGAGAAATGGAGGGATTAAATAATAAGAAATAGATCTCTCCAACAATGGAGAGATTTGGAAGGAAAGCTCGTCTTTCTTCCCTCCCTCCCTTTCTCTTCCCCCCCCCCCCCTTTCACCTCCCTCCCTTTCTCTCCCCCCCTTCACCTTCCTCCTCTACTTTTCTTTCCCATTTCTTTGAAGTCCTCAAACCCCCACCTTCATAATCACCCCTTCTCCAACACCTATTTTCGATATCCCACCCCATCCTATCGAACGCCTCAACCTTTTCCCTCCTTTACATCTCAAGATTCCCAAACTGAAATCCCCATTCCTCATCTTCTTTGTCCTCATTGTTCTTTGATTACATCAATTGAAAGAATTTAGGGGAAAAACCCTAATTTTCAACAACCCAAGCCAGTTTCATACAAAAATCAGAAATCTAAAGAAGGGAAAACACATTACCTTGCTCGAAAATGATAAATTGATCCGTTGAAGATTTGAGTTGTATAATCAAATAGCTTTTGGGAGTAATTGAGCCTTCAACTTTGAGAGAAGAGAAGATTGTTATAGTGGAAGCGAGAGAGCATGGCTGCATGGGTCTTTTGTGGGGGATTTGGAGGGAGAAAGGGGTTTAATTAGGAGAAAAAAAGATCACATGCCAAACATGCTCCAGTCAACGCCGGAAAGAGAGAGCCAAAGTTTGACAAAAAAAAAAAATTTACAAAGGTTGTTTGTGACAATTTTGTGTTAGATTTAATCTATACGAAAAATTGAACGATTTCCCTTAATATTGTTGAAATAGAAATAAATTCCCATTATGCTTCGTTTTAAAAACAAATTCCCAAAGTAGTGTCCACATAGGGTTGGTTTTCAGTTTAACTTAAAACCGCTAAGGGAATTAGCGGTTTTGCAATTTTTTTAAAATAAAGTCAAAGAGACCTGTTATTATTGAAAGGCGGTCTCTTTGAAATTATAAGTGTAATTGTCAGCGCTCTCTTTTCTTGCTGTAGGCTAAGAATTAACAAGGACGCAAAGAGACCTGTCTTATTGAAAGGCGGTTTCTTTGAAATAATCTTCCTGAATTAACCAAGGACGCAAAGAGAGCTGTTATTGTTAGAGGTGGTCTCTTTTTTATAACCGCTAACGATAATAGCGACTTTTAAACTATAACCGCTATTACCATTAGCGGTTTTAAGTTGAACCAAAAGCGAAAAAAAAAAAACGATCATATGTGGACACTATGTAGGGAATTTATTTTTAAATCAATATATGTATTACGGGAATTGATTTTTATTTCAACAATATTATGGGAAATCGTTTTGAAAAATTTCATACTTCAAAATACACATGAAAATGGATGCTCAATAGTTCTTGTCTTCATGACAATATGCTACAAACGTAAGATAATGCATCAATGCATCAACGTAACCAACTGCCTACACTAAGCTCCATGCTAAACTAAATTGGCCTCGGTTAGGCAAACAATTCCATATACCATACGAATTACGAAGTATTTACTTTGTGATCATCCTGATCAACCTCTACAGCCCTTTTCGTCCACATCAAGGACTCAAGGAGTTACTACTAGACTACTACTGACTAGTTGTAAAGATCTTTGACATGCTAAAGTACCCTATTGGAAATGCATCTCTATTTGGTAGGCACTGTGCATATCACCTTTTTTTTCAACTAACAAAACCTGCCACATACATCTTCACACCACCATCTAGTAGGCAAGCATACTACTTGTCACGATAACTAAGGTAAGCTGGACTACAGTTAGTGCATTATAGTTTTACCAAGAGAAGAATTCAAGCACTATTGGCCAGCATAATTAGTAGATATCAAGAAAATTATGCAAGGTTTGACATGAAAAGGTATGGTGTAGAAAAAATATACATCAATCTAGGATTCTACTGGTAGGTATACAAACGTATAAAGTTTTTTGATTTAAAAATCTACTTAAGTTAGTAATAGACTAATATGTCTAAAGTCAAATCAGAATTAAACATTTCCCGCAAACTAAAATTAGAATCACCCATCAGCAAGACAAAGATACATGAATGAATCACTTATTCAGAACATATCATGAAATTCAGCTTTGCAAGGTTGGATCTTGTCCCACATCAATTAACTAACAAGGGTTGTATTAAAGAGATGACTATAAAATAAAAATGAGTATTTTCAAACAAATTACTTACCTGGACGGGGTCAATGGGTGATCAAGAAGGTTCATGGCCTAGGCTGGTGACCTCCATTGCACATTAGGAGGGGTGCCTGCCTAACATCTTCCCAAGAGGAAGAGTGTATGTCATAATATGTGATAGTGGGGGCCTGCGTTCGCGCGACCCCTATAAAAAAAGGCAAACTTGAATTATTGGAAGAAGCAAAATTGATGCAGAACAGCATAAGTAGAACAAGCTTCACAGAGTAGTTAGCAACTTAGCATAAATGTGAATTAAAGGTATATGAATTCTGGTTAAAACTTAAGTCAAAGAGAATTGGGATGCTCAACTCTGTCTCGAATTTTATCAACCAATCACAGTCCAGAGCACAATTTAGTTGGCAGTATACCAGCAAATGTTAGCACGATACCCCATATATAGCTCTAATCAAATGGAACTCTTGGTGATTAAGAATTCTTTCCCATGCAATAATTAACTGTAAAACTATAACAGGAATTTATGATTGACAGTAAAACATACCTATCAGGGCGGGGGTTATGGACTTATGTCCTAGGAAGGTAGGCTCCATTGTACTTTTGGTGTTTTGGGAGGGATGCTCATGCCAGCCTAACATCTTCCCAAAGAGGAAGAGTGTACGTAATAATAGTATGGGTCTCCGGGTCTGTTCGCACAACCAAATTTATACTTTTTATAGTCTACTAGGTCATAATTTGTGATAGTAGGAGCATGTGTCCTAACAAAATATAGATTAGATGTACAGACAAACCAACTGGAACAAATATGAAGCTGTCACATTTGTATGAACCCAAAATTGACAATAGACCAAACGTTAAAATAACTCGGTTACCCAAATCTCTAGTACTGGCGCAACTCTTACCAGTTTAATTCTTTAATCTATAACATAATACTAAAAGCAGTAGACTTGAGCTCTCTTGAAATTATACTTTCTCTCAGTCCTGACTTTACCAAATAGTAAACACAATCAAGGAATCAACATTAGCAATTGTAACGTGACTAGATCCCCATTTTTAAAATAGATGTTGAAATTTTCATTGAGGCTATTGAGTTTCTCCTAGACTTGTCTAGTGTTTTTGGCATGGAACATAAACAGTAATTGTTTTTCTTTTGTTTATTGAAGCAATTTTCATTTTCCACCTGAACCTTAATGCGACCAACTCCACCAACTTAACCAGAGTCAAATAAATGAACTTGAAGATAACCATGAAGTTACATAAAAATTTATAATACCTTGCTGAAGTCCCGGAGACATTGTGGCACTCTGGTGAAGGTAGCTAGCATAGACACAAGCATTCCATAGCTGGGTTTCGAGAAATTAGATTATTAGTGACATAACAGACTACAGAAAGAGAACATATTATTTAAAGAAAGAGACGAGGAAGACTATCTCAAGTTGGCATCATCTTCGAGCAGGAACCAAGCTTGAAAAATAACTAAGACTTAACTAATCATTGGTGGGGTGCGCCAGGCCCATGCAGTAGTGCAACGCATGGGCGACGCTTGAAGATCCCAGTAGCAAGCTACTGTGGTGGATCTTCCCCCTTAAAAAATAAATTTAATATTGTTGTGGGCCAATGGCCCATATATCAGATATTAAACTGATAAGAACAAATACTACACTTGATCTTAGCCAAAAGGCCGAGAAAGGTATGAATTGTTTAGTCAAATCTCCTGCGTTTTATTTCCTGAAGTTGTCGTACCATCGTCGCTTATTTTAGATGTGGTACATCCCTCCTTAATTAAGAGCTTGGAACTTGGTACAATTATTCTGATGTCTGAAGTATTTGGATAATTAATTCCTTAACAATATAGCTGGAGGTGATAAGATATAGTGGATTTGGTGAAATATGAAGACAGGTTTATCACACATTAATATCATTTTAAGGGTAAGGATACATAAGTGTAGAGCATGTCAAACTTCCATCTTGATCAAATGGAATAAAATTTTGGGAAATTTATTGTAAACAAGCTTTTTATATAAGTTGAACATTTTGTGAGAAATAAAATTTAACAACTTTCTTTATTTCCTTTTTTTTAAGATGAAAACTTACTCAATTTTCTGGCGTTGACCAAACATTTTATTACATTGACTCTCAAGTGTAATTCACGTGCCTGTATTTCCTTCAATTTTCACATATTCTTCCCATTTGACCATTTCCATCTTCATCTTCTTCCCCATAATCAAAGACCTCCAAACAAATTGCAACCACAAAAGATCTCATATAATGTAATATTCATTTACAAAATATAAGAAAAAATACCAGGTATTTATGATGCCAGATTTTGATCCACTAGCTATTCAAACCTGAAGATTATGATAATTCTCCGACCTGACAATTACCCGCATAAAATTAATTAATGCAACTCTCCTATTCAAGCTGCACATGGGATTCACAAAATTTTCAATAGTCTACAAAATCTGCAACCGGAACTGTAAAGTTTAGTAAAATAGACCATTTCTATAATAATTAATGAAACTGGCGCTACAAGTACAGAGGAATTGGCCATTTGACTATTTGAGGCAAAGAAGTTGAAATTTTTTTTATGAGCGATGGCATACCAAATCTAGTTTAGGATGGACTAAAATCATGAACACATTGCTTAAACACTTCAGAGCATGAAACTGTTTAGAACCAAACCATGCTAAGTGCCCCAAAATTCATCCCACAAATGGAGAGGGGAAGAAAAAAAGAGAGACATGCATTTTAGATTGATACAGGAAGAGCAGAAAAGGACAAAAAAATTTGGACCATTTCTCGATTTGTGCGTGTCATCCTTGCGCAGGGGCCATGCTAATTTTCTCTGTATTGTTCCAATTTTATCAGATGTCTCCGAAGAGACAATTATGTTGTGAAGACACAATAATATAAAGAAAGAGTTTCTATATAAATTAACCGATGTGGGACTAATCCTTAACATATTTCAAGGTATTCTAAAACCTGAGTTTCTGCAACTCAATCAGTCATAAGAGATAAGACATGCATGGTACAAAAACCAGACAGATCTCATTGGGTCCTCAGCTGAAATTTCTACACAAATGTCATGGTTAATTTTTTGTCAAGTTGGTAGATAGTTTGACATCATCAGTAACAGATATAGCAAGAGTTGAACTTGAAGTCTTGAACTCTTCGTTAAACCATCAAATTAAGAATGAGTTTATCATATGATCATCATTAGACAATAGTAACTGATATGGAAAGATAGCAATTGAACTCTTCACCAAATAATCAAAATTAAAGAAGTATTTAATGAAACGGTCTCCTTCCCACATAACAAATGACTTCAACATTTCTAGCATTGAAGGGTTCGTCATTTGAAATTTTTACAGTCAAAGAATCAGAAAATTATGGCAGACGTCGTTATAAATTCAGTTCAAAATGAATCAAAATCACAATACTGCTTATCAATTTTTTTAAAGCATGAAAAAGAGCCTTTGCCAAGCAAGGCAAAGAGAATAAACCTTCTGAAAAAAGGACCCTAAAATAATTTCCTAGGTAATTTGACATTGTTAGCTTTCAGTCATTCAAGCAGTGACATTATTATCTATCTTATACTTGATGCAGTAGAAATTTTTTGTCATGGAAATTGTTATGGACTCATTTCTTCATCAAAAATTGAGGTCATGAGTGTCATCACATACTTTTACAAGTAAGAAATCACAATCATCGGACTCGTTCACTCAGTAAGCTTCCAGCTATCCAAATCAAACACTTTCCAACAAATGGCAACCACATAATAATCACTAAACATAAAATACAGTATAAAATAAAAATTCATTGTATCCATTTCTTCTTATTCCAACTTTTACTCATATAATGTAATGGACTGCTAGGAGCAACCACAGCAGACTAATAAGACTAGAAAGCTGAACAAAATAAAGAGAAATTTGAAGCTTTGATTGCTGCCCAAGGATTTGTATTCTACAGTAACAATGGAGAAAAAAAAAGATTGATGCTTTAATTAACAGAACACGAATTACACAAAAGATAGGTATAGCCTATCGAGTTCCAAGTGAGTTTAGCTCAAAACTTTCTATCAATGGCTTTAGGCCATAACTCTCTCATGAGTTTACACCAAAATTTTGCCCACCTAGAATACCTATACTACCCGTCCTTAGGTTAGTCTATTACATATAAACAGTCCGCTAGGGTGCCTTCACCTTAATTCGGTGGCGGATCCAGGATTTCCGTCCTTGTGAGTCACCCTGAATAATTGATCACCTGTAAAAGAAAAAAAAAATTTCTAATCCAAAAATACTAACAAAAATATATATATGACAACCACCTTCATTTCAATCAAACAAAAATAATCCATACTACAACCAAATAGTACCTAAATAATTCATCTTACAAACTAAAAGTACTACAAATAATATATTACAATCACATAGTACAATAAACTATTACAATTGTTCACGACGAGTTTTCATATTTTGATATCGATCAATAATGTGATCTATTTTAACATTCGAAAACAAATCACTTTCTAGAAAAGTAATCAAACAATCATTCAACATTTGATCTCCCATGCTATTACGCAATTTATCTTTCACGATTGTCATACCAGAAAACACTCTTTCAACACTTGTCGTTGCAACGGGGAGAACTAACACCAACTTCAAAAGCAAGTATACTCTACTATGAGTTTCGGACAATCCCGTCTCAACGAGTTTCTTTGAAAATTCACTAAGACTCTTCAAATTCCAAAACCTTTCATCATCTCTAACGGCCACAAAGTAATTTTGAAGTGCGTGTTCAAAGTAAATCAATTCCGAGCTTGAAAATTCATTTGGATAGAATGTTGCTAGCTTGGTCAATTTAACTTTGTTAAAAGAATAGAACCGATTAACTGGACTAAAACAAGACATACACACAAGAAGTTCTTTACTTATCTCGGGAAATCGATTTTCAAGATCTTGTAACTGAAGATCAATGACACTAATAAACACCTTAACTCGAAAATGATGAAGATTTGACACTCCTGGACGTTTACCTCTAAACATCCTTCTCCCGAGAACAACATATGTCGCATTCATATCTGGAACCTCAATCTCATATTTGGTTGTGAAAGACAAGATCTTTTCCATAAAGGAATCCCATCCTTCATCTCTCAACTCTTGCAAATTAGTCTTGGTTACGTTAACCATGGCCATTGCATTACAATATCTTGATCATGTTTTTGTAAAGCCACATTCAACTCATTTGTAATTGCAAATATAGTAACCATTAAGTAAGCCACAAACACAAAATCAAAAGTCATTAACCAACCAATAATACTTTGTGCTCTGTTAAAATCATCTGCCATAGATTTTGCTTCGGCAGCTTTAGCAATGTCATCAAGTGAGCCAAGGATTGAAGGAAATATATCAAGAACATTTACAAGTGTTTTAAAGTGGGAACCCCAACGGGTGTCACAAGGTCTTCCTAACCCCCGTTCTTGATTTAAACCCGAACCCGTTTCAAGTTCACCTAGGGATAATGCATCAACAACTGCTTGAGCTTGTTTTTCACGAAGAAATTCTTTCCTCTTTGGTGAGCAACCCACAAAATTCAAGAGAGGAGAAAGCATGTCACTAAAGAGCCAAGCACAATCAGGATTCTTTCTAGCAAGTGCAACTTGAGTCAACTGAAGTTGGTGAGCAAAGCAATGAACAAAGTATGCTTGTTTACATTCTTTCTGTATTAAGGTTCTAAGGCCATTAATTGAACCTTGCATATTACTAGCCCCATCATAACCCTGACCCCTTACTTGAGAGAAAGACAAAGAATGTTGAATTAATAATGACTCAATAGCAGCCTTAAGAGTTAAAGAAGTTGTATCCCCAACATGCACAATACCAAGTAAACGTTCACACACTTCTCCTTCTTTATTTACATATCTCAAACAAAGAGCCATTTGTTCCTTATCAGAAATATCAGCCGACTCATCAGCAAGAATAGCAAAAAAACCACCATTAAGATCTTCAAGTATTGCTTTAGTAGTTTCTTTTGCACATGCATTTATGATGTCTTTTTGAACAACCGGAGAAGTAAGTTGACAATTACCAGGAGCATTTTTCAAACAAACTTTTGAATAATCAGGATGTAGTTCTGAAACAAGAGTCAAAAGTCTGAGAAAATTACCTCTGTTTGAAGAAGTTTATTTTTCATCGTGAGCTCGAAAAGGCAATGCTCCAACTAAAAGCCATTGTACGGAAATAATTAATGCTTCCAATCGCTTCCTATAGTTACTCATAGACTCCTTGCTTTGTTTTGAAAATGCAGTGGTGATGCTTGACTTTTGTTTCTTGAACAGATCCATAGCTAACACGACATTGTTGTGAGCACTCATGTGCTTACCAACATGAGCTTTTAGTATGTCTAATCTATTCCAAGATCGAAAACCATCAGTAACAAATGCATCACCTCCAAATGCATTTTCATCCTTGAATAAGTAACAAATGAAACAATAGGCAGCATCCTTTTCCACACTATATTCAAGCCAAGAACCCCAAGTTTCAAACCACTTCACACAAAATCGACGTTTTTTAGGGGCAATGAGTCTTTGAGGAAATACATGGTTTTTAGGTTGGCATGGCCCTTTTTAAATGTAAGTTCTCCTCACTAAGTCTCTATCATCAGGATGGAAATCACTCATCTTTCTTCTCAATCCCGGGTCGTGAGGAAGATTGGCAAGATCATTTTCACTTAATCTAACACCATCTCCCGAAGCATTAAGAGAACTAGAGTGTTCCACTTCATTTTGAGGGGAGTTGTGAGTGGAATTATGAGGTGATCTTCGAGGGGAAATTTGAGGTGAATTGTGTGTGGGAGAGGTATGTTGTTCACTAGTATGATGTGGAGTGGAAATTTGTTCATTTGGAGAAGAATTTTGTTGACTAGGAGGATGAGGATTACATTTAGCAAAGAAACTAGCGATATTCTGCATTTTATTTGGAGTACGTTTCCACTTCATTCTGAAAATCATTTAAGCAAATAAGCAATTACAAAAAAATCAGCAATTCATTTATACAATCATATATACACATTACACAATTTCAGTTCATTTGAATACACATAATACATTCAAATATCAATCAAATCTGAATCAAATGACCACCTACCTAATCAACAATTATGTATTTCAACACCACAAATCCACACCACAAATCCACAATGAACAACATTACAAGATTTACAACAAGCAACAAGGCTAACAACCTGTCATTTTGTCAATTTCAAATTTTCAAGAGATCAAGACTATGAAATTATAATTTATAAATGACTGAAAATCTGAAATTATAATTAATTAAGTAATTAACACAAAAATGAACAACAAATCAACAATTCAGTTCAATTTAATCAATCAAATGACTAAAATTATACAAATTTATAATTAACAAAACAAATTAAAAGGTGTAAATACCTTGCTGCTTGCTGGCGCCTGCCTTCAAATCCTTCAATCGGTGGTCCGTGCTAGACAGACGGCTGCTCGGTGGTGTTACTGGCGTAGATCTGAGATTCCGAGGGGCGAGGGCGGCGCCGCGGCGGGCAGGCTTGAAGAGTTGAAGGACAACAGTCCAGTCGGCCGAGTCGGGCCTTAGGGATGAACGACGAACCACGATTCCACGAACGAATGAACTGTTGTTTGAACGACGAACGGATGAACGTGTGAAGACTGAAGGTAGGCTGCTCCGGCGTGGTTGGCTGCTCCGGCGAAGTAGCGGCGAATGCGAGAGAGGGATTTAGGGTTGTGAGGTTTCCATTCTTTATTTCACGCGTTTTGGGCCTTTGTCGTTCAGCCGTTCTTTCTTGTTTTTTTTGTTTTTTCTTGTTTTTTTTTAATTTTTTTTTGGCACTGCTGAGTCACGTGACCCAGTGTGCACACGTGTAGGTCCGCCACTGCCTTAATTAGGAGAGGCCAAAAAGATTATCAACATTCTCTGATCTATTTACCAGCAGGAAATACATTTATGCAACTCTCCTAGGTAAAAACTAAGTCATGTAAAGCTGCAAATGAAATTTGAATCATCTTTAGTAGTCTACAAAATTCAGTACTTGGTGCAACAAAATTGGATAGAAATTCAGTAAAATAGTTCAGTTCTATACTAACAAAGGATTCTGGCAATTACAATTTACGAGTACAAAATGATTTCCATTTCACCTGTTTGAGGCACAGAAGTTGGAAGTTCTTTGTGGAAGATGACACACCATATTTAGTACAGGATTGATCAATATCTTAAGCACATTGCTTGAAATGCTTTTCAGAGCCAGACATCAGAACAAGCCATGCAAAGATATCAACAGGAATTAGTTATAAACTGTAGACACTCATTTTTGTATCCCCAAAACCAAACCCAGTGATGAGTACCTTTCGCGTCGAATCATAATCGAATGAAGTGAAAGTGTGGAAAGTGCGGATAGTTTTAATTTATTTTCTCTCTATTTTTGAAAACTTATTTTAAGAAAACAGCCAATCCAGTTTGGTTGGTCCATAATATGGTTCAAATAGTAGTGTATTTGGATGGGGCTTGACAAGAGCTTTCCAACGATATATTATAAGCCCAATTCCGATGAATATTGAGGAAGTTATGGCCAATTTACTAAACTGTGCCCGGTTTGAGCCTTATATGCGGCCCAATTATCTAGAGGGCCTAATATGATTTATCATTCCTAATGCAATTAGGAATGTTTTTAGTCTTCTAGATTCTTCTAGAAGGTTCTTTTCATTCCTAATTCAATTAGCATTGATAAATTGACTTTTGTTGACTTTTAAGAGTTTTAATCAAAATCAAATAGCATTTTCAAGGAAACTATATGATTTTATCCTCCAGTACGGCAAACTTATCTGATTTTCGAAAACGCGTTAAAACCAGGCTTGGCGCCTGACTCCAGGCATTGGCGCCTGGAACCAGGCCTAGCGCCTGGCGCCAGTTAGCCAGGGTTTGCGCCAGCTCTGTTTTTTGTGCGTCAGACTCTGTTTTGTTTATTTTATCTTTTTGGCTGATTTTCTCTATAAATAATGTATTAAAAACTCCGTTTTCATTCACCAATTCTCACGAATTATCATCAACAATCAGTTTTAATTAATATTCACCTACAATCAGTTCGCATTCAATTAATCTCTTTTCTAAAACTTGCTTTCAAATACAAAATTCGGCATTCACAAGATCTAGAAACACCTAGCCATATTCAAAGTTGCCTTCGCCCTAGATGTGAAAGGTTTAATTTCTGAGGGTTTGGTCCCAAATCTCTCTTTCAATTATTTAATTTAATTGTTTGTTTATTATTTTCCTTGAAGTTACTAACGTGTGTATTTTGTTATTAGAAAGAGGTACGAGGCATCAAAGTAAGTGCTTTAATGGTTTTAATTGATATTATGATGTAGAAATCATGTTTATATTGTTATTATGATATTCCTAGTATCATGTTTAGGGAAAAGGTTATAATATCAAATATATTTAATATGATTCCTGCGATGCTTCCTGCGTTCTTCCTAATATTTATGATTGTTAGTATCATGTTAGGGTTAAAGCTTTGATTTTTATTGCTTAGTGACATGCTAGGGTTTGTTATTAATCTTGTTAGTATCACGCCTAGGATCTTGCTATTATTATGCTTTAATATTAACATGAACATGATTGTGATTATAATTGTTGTAATTTATGATGATTATGATTATGAATATTATTATTATTATTATTATTTTGATGATGATTATTTTATTTATGATGATATTGTTATTATTATGATTATAATTATTATTATGATGATTATTTATTTATTATGTTGCTTGATATAATATTTTGTTATTGCTTGATCACACCTTTATGCATGTTTAAAGGGAATTGGTACTTGTAATCATGCTTAATAAGATATTTAATAATCTTGTTTAGGGTTAATTTGATTATAATTCAAGTGATCGCCAATAATAGATTTATTTGTGCATTAATATTCAACCAACATAGATAAACAGGTTTAGGGTTAATCCTATTGATTGCATGTTAATTAGAAAGCGCACATGAATACGATCAGAATAAAGTAGAGGCCTATTATTAGGGCAGGTTAAATCTCTTTTAGGTTGGATTTGTACCTTCATCCCGGAACCCTTTTTTGGTTCTAGACCTTATGGAGTTGACGATCTCTTGGATGGTTAAGGGGTGTAACCTTCACCCTGTGAACGGTTTACAAGTTCCTAAAACTTGTTGGCGACTCTTTTTCTCTATCTTCTTCCCTTTTGGACGCCACCGTACTTTAGTGTATGATCACAGTGGGGTTCAAGCTAGGGGTTTAATGCTTGAAATATTCCCTACAGTTTTTGGCGACTCCACTGAGGAGGATTTCTATTTTAATTCCTGAATTTGTTTCGGCAATGATTTAGAATGAGTGGATGAGACTCGAAACGTTCTAAGTATTTCATGTGCGTAATTTTGATTAACATTATTGTCATATGCATAAAAAAGATCTCATTGGAAAGACCATCCGTAATGAGTTAAAAACATAGGATTTTACACATAGGAAATTTGAAAAATATCTTTCACAACTAGGACCGAAATAACACCGCGCGAAACTGGAAAATTTTATCGAGCACAGAAAGCTGCTGAGGCATGTGGGAAGTAGCGTCAGGGGCCAGAGCTTGGCGCCAGCATTTTAGTCGTAGCGCCAGACGCTAGTATTGGCTCCAGGCGCTAAAGTTAAAAGTTGGCGCTAGTCTCTGTTTGCTGGCGCCAATTTCCCCCAATACCGAGCCAGAAATATGCGTTCTAATTTCGACCGGTTTTTCGTATTGTTTGCTCGATCCTACTTCCTGATTGAATTTTTTCTCACTTTTCTGAAACCCATATGTGTTCTACATATGGACATAACTCTCTGGGAATTCATGCTCCATCTACCCGATTGAACGCTCCGTGCAACAAAGGGTACATCCGAGATGTTGAATTCACCATGGAAGCAAGTTTTTTCTAAAACTCGCGGTGTCCCATCCACTCGCGCCAACCCTTCACGGTTAGGCTTCCGCGCGGTGCATCCGGACAATTAACCATATACCCTCTATTTACCAACCCATATCCCGAACTTTAGAGAACTAGAGCCATGGTTAGGTTGCAAACGCATTGCATCATATTGTGCCTACTTGATTAATTGTGCATTATTTGTCGTGCATATATGATATGATTTCTCTTAACCGTTTGTTGACTTGTGTTGAGATTAAATAAACTAATGACTTAAAGAACTTTGCCTAATTAATTAATTAAATAATTTGAGTCAATAAAGTCTAATATTTTAATCGGAATTGACCTAGTACGACTTTAGGCATACCCCGATTGACTAATAACACCGAAAACAGTCCCAGACCGAAGCTCCAATATTGGCGCCAAGGTCTGAGCTGTAGCGCCACATTATGGAGTGTAGCGCCTGACGACAGCTCTGTCGTCTGGCGCCAAGCTCCACAATGCGACGCCGGTTCTGTCGTCTGGCCGACAATTCGGATTATTGGCCGAGTCATCACCTAGAGTCGAATTAATCAGTTTTCTAATTAATTCAGTTAAATTTTGCTGTCAATAGTACTTATTTGAGTCAATGATCGAGTTTAGGCACTAAGTCCCATGGTCTTACACAAGAGTTCAAGCATATCACTTACACTCAACGCACACACCAATACACATACTTTGACCATGTCTAAGAGAGTCTTGTGTGCGCGTTTTTTCCGTCATTTTTTTAAGGGGGTAAGTCGGATATTAATCCTCCAATAAAAAAAAAACTATACTTAGTTCCCTAAAAATATGTACATTATTTTTGCCAAAAATATGCACCCTTTTTTACTTTATTCTTTTTTTTCCTCCTTAAAATAAATCGTAAAGTCAAGTTGATTCGAGTCAAGTAATTAAAACGCAAAATGGTTTAATTTACAGCGCGTGGTCAAGAAAGGAAGGACAGTTAATCAAAGACAACCTTTTCATACAAGTCCAACTTTTCGACAAACCCATAGCTCGTAAGAGGAAAGCTAGGACCATAATGGCAACACAAGAAGAAGTCAATGATCTTAAGAACCAACTGGCTACCGTGACTGAGACACTGAAGCTTTTCGCACTCAAGATCGATGATCCCGTGAAGCAACAACAGATGGACCTCATGCAAGAGAGTCTAAGCAAGTTGTCTAGCGACTACAAGTTTCAAGAGCTTACATCACAAGGGGTCTCGGTGGACAAAGATCTTCTTCCGCAGAATTTCAACGCCAACGACATCCCAAAATTCAGAGCAACTGAAAACCCTTACTTTCATTTAAGAGCATCTGAAACAATAATGAGTATTAAGGGTATCGATAAGAAAGTTTTCCCTTCTCTGTTCTCACTATCTCTCGAGACCGTTTGCCAACAATGGTTCTTTTCTCTCGAGAAAGAAAAGACCTCTACCCGGGAGTCCATAGAAAACGCTTTCGTTGATAGATACAAGTGCAACATTCAAGTCGAGACTGACCATAGGGAACTTGAGATCCTCAAGCAGAAAGAGAATGAAGGCTTCACCTCTTTCTTCAACAAATGGAGAGAAACCTCAGCTAAGATGATCGAGGTGCCAAGTGAAAAATAATCTGTGAGGCTGTTCATCAAAAATCTTCAAGAAAAATATTCCAAGCATCTCAAGTATCAAAATAATCTCCATACCTTCAAGGTTGTTTATGATATTGGGATCAATATTGAAGACGACTTGGCTAAGTTAAAAGCTGCCAACGGTAACTCCAACAGTGGCTGGAAAGGAAAGAAGAACGACAATCCTTCTTCTTCCAAAACCGCCCACTCAAACAATGTTAGCACTTTTAATTTAGGAGAAGTCCTTGCTATGAACAATCAAGGACAGAAGAAACCATTTAGGAGGAACTTCACTCCTATTGGCATGAGTTATGACACTGCATTTGATCGATTAAATGCAAAAGGTCTTATAACTCTTATTGGACCATTTGGAGATCCACCAGTCGAGAAGAGGTCGGTTAATTGGAACCCCAATGCACACTGCAAGTATCACCAAGGTAGGGGCCATCTCACCGAAAACTGTTGGAAGCTCAAGGAAGCTATCCAAGACTTAATCGATAACAACAAGTTGTCGTTGCCTCCTGCCAGTAAGAAGCCAAGAATTGACAATGCACCACTCGCTCATACCCTGGCTATTTCTGATGAGGAAAACGAGGTTGACCCCTCATCTCTCATTAGACCTGTCAAAGAAATCCATGCCATAGAAAAGGAAGAGGAAATCTTTTTCGATGTCAAGGATAACCTTCCAGAACCGGCAAGTAAAGAAGATATACGATTGCTCACATTATCTATGATGGAGGTATCACATTTACTACGCGAAGCTCTTAAGGCTATAAAGGAATCCCAAAAGAAATGTGATGAGGTTCCACTTACGAAAGATGAACCTAAAAGGGAATTCACACCAGTAAGAACGACTTATGAGGCAAAGCATTTTCCCTTACAAGTCACTGAAAAACCCAAGAAGAGCAATAGAATCTACACTCCAATTGGGATCCCATATGCACAAATGTTCGAAATGCTCTCCGAGAGTGGCGAGATCAAACCTCTAGAACCGAGACCATTCGAATCGTTGAAAAGAACAGATAGATATTACTGTCAGTATCATCAATCACGGGGTCACACTATAGAAAACTGTTTCAAATTCAAACTTCAAGATTTGGTTCAGAAAATGATTGATGAAAAGAGACTAGTCCAAGTTCAACAAGAAGAGGATGCAACCATTAATGGAGTTTGGGACAGTGATGAAGAAGATGTCTATCTAAAGGACCTAGTAGGACCTACACCTTCTGTGTCATACACCACAGATGACATTTGGGCTGAAGAAGACTCATCGATAGACGTCCTCACAAAATCCGGGAGAATACAACCTCCCGTTTCAACACAACCTATGCCAACCACACAACAAGTTCCCATACCTATCATTGAAGACAATGATATCGTTAAGCAGTTTAAGAAGACAAAGGTTGAGATGAATGTATGGAAACTTCTGGCAACATCTCGAGAACATAGGTTGGCTGTAATGAATGCCTTGGACAAAATTGGGATAGATTCTGACACTACTCCTGAGGGATTAGCCAACTTCCTCACAAGTGACCTTCCTAGTTCGATTAATTTGATCACTTTTTCTGACAAAGATTTACCCCCAGAAGGTGACAAACATTACAAGGCATTAAACCTCACAGTAGTTTGCAAGAGGATGAATGTTCCTATGACTCTTGTAGACAATGAATCGGCCATCAACGTCTGTCCACTTAGAACTGCGAGGATGCTCGGCATTAGGGACGAAGATTTAACTCCGTCTACACAAGGAATAAGGGCCTACGACAACACTCGTCGTCAAGCTCTTGGCAAGATTACCCTAAATGTAACGGCAGGAGCAATAAAACATGCTACTACTTTCCAAGTAGTAGACATTAAAGCTTCGTTCAACTTGTTGTTGGGACGCCCTTGGCTTCATGATCTAAAGGTCGTCCCTTCATCTCTCCACCAACAAGTAAAAGCTATAATTGGAGGAATTCCAATCACCATCGATGCTTCGCCTATGAGGATCAAATCTATAGAGAATCCGATCATTAATGTAGAGCACGATGAGGACGATGAAGATTTATGGGGCTTTAACGAAGTAGTCTCTTTAATCCAGGAGGATGAAAGGACCCCTCTTTGCCATGACCCCCATTCCAACATGATTGTCAATGTCATGCTGAAGAAACAAGGACATTTTCCTGGGATGACCCTAGGAAATAAGAAAGGAGTGGCAAAACCGCTAGAGTCACCTGACCTCCCTAAGTTAGACACTTTCGGACTTGGTTTCAAACCGACTCGGAAAGATCTCAAGTGATTCAGGAAAAGTCAAAAGCACGTAGGGATGCTCGCACTCAAAAGAAAGCAATCCCAATGGATCAGTACCCTCTTACGCTTAATGGTCAATTCATAAAAGAAGGAGAGGACTATCCATGCCATGAATTTCCCGAGCCATTTGTTGTAAACGGCATAAGACAACCGGGATTCGAGATTTTCTTGGATTGCTACTTCACTGATGAAACCCCAACTCCTGTCTACAAGGAGAAAGAACCCCCATGCTTTGACTTTAATGCATGGGATTATTGTTTGGGCGAGAAAAGAACGTGCCAACTTATAAAGAGGATAACTCCTCGCTTATTCAAACAGTCCTACAAAGTGAAAGCTTCGATCCCTCGAAGTTAATCACTCCAGCTGAAGGATCCCTACAAGGGTGGCGCAAGACTATCAAGGTGACTACTCCAAGCGGAAGGAAGATATCCATCACGACAGGGCAAGGACCGATGTTTGAAGAGTCGTTTGAGTCATAGTCTGAGTCAGAGTCTTTCCCCCTAGAGTCTTCTAAGTCTTTAATAGTAGCACCTCCCCCTCCTATTTCTTCTCCTAGGATAGTTAGTGATCCAGTCCCTGAGGACATATCACTCTTTGATGTAATGATCTCAGAGTATAATAATATTTCTCATTCTCCTTACTTCTCGTGTTTTTCTCTAACCCAAGATGACGAGCATTGCTTAACTAACAATGAAAAGGACAAAGAAATTATTAAGGCAATGGAAACACTCGAAAAGAAAATACCGGTAATTGAAGAAACTGAAACAGTTGATATCTTAAATGATTCAACTCATAAAAGAGAAGTTAAAATCGGACTAACACTGGATAAACAAGAAAGAACCGATTTAATTAACTTACTTAAAGAATTTATCGATGTATTTGCTTGGTCATATGAAGATATGCCAGGCATTAATAGAGAAATAGCTCAACACACTATACCACTAATTCCAGGAATGAAACCTGTAAAACAAAAGTTACGTCGAATGAAACCTGACGTAGCTCTAAAAATAAAAGAAGAAGTTCAAAAACAAATAACTGCAGGTTTCATCAAGGTATCCAAATACCCCGAATGGGTCGCCAACGTCGTCCCAGTTCCGAAGAAAGACGGAAGGGTAAGAATGTGTGTCGACTATCGAGATCTAAATAAGGCAAGTCCAAAGGACGACTTCCCTTTGCCACACATCGATATTCTAGTAGATAACACGGCAAATCACGCGCTTCTTTCGTTCATGGATGGGTACGCAGGGTACAATAAGATTCTCATGGAAGAAGAAGACATGGAGAAAACAACTTTTATAACACCATGGGGCACTTACTGCTACACGGTAATGCCATTCGGGTTGAAAAACGCGGGTGCTACTTACCAACGTGCAGCAACTGCTTTACTCCATGACATGATGCATAAAGAAGTCGAAGTATATGTCGACGACATGATTGTGAAATCAAAAGACCGTCCAGGCCATCAAATAGTCTTAAGGAAATATTTCGAAAGGCTAAGAAAATATAATATGAGGTTGAATCCATCTAAGTGTGCTTTCGGAGTCACCTCAGGCAAGCTTTTGGGTTACGTCATAAGCTCTAGAGGAATAGAGGTAGACCCAACCAAGATCAAAGCAATCATGTCAATGCCACCGCCCAAGACTGAGAAACAGATTCGAGGATTTATTGGCCGGTTGCAATACATAAGTAGGTTCATATCAAAATTGACGACAATATGTGAACCAATCTTAAAAAAACTCAAGAAGAATGTACCAGTGATATGGGATGACGAGTGTCAAAAAGCCTTTGAAAAGATCAAAGCCTATCTTGCAAATCCTCCCGTATTAGCACCAGCACTCCCCGGAATACCTCTTAGGTTATATTTGACGGTTACCAAAGAGACAATGGGAGCTATGCTAGCAGCAGAAGTATAAGGCAAAGAGAACGCAATTTATTACCTAAGCAAGAAGATGCTCGAATATGAAGCACGCTATACACCGCTCGAGAAGTTGTGCCTCGCCTTGGTGTGGGCCACAACCAAGTTAAGACATTACATGCTAGTGCATACCGTCTTTGTAGTCTCCCGATTAGATCCACTCAAGTATCTATTTGAGAAATCTACACTCAATGGACACACATCGAGATGGATAGTCAATCTAGCCCAGTTTGATGTAAGGTTCATGCCACAAAAGGCTATCAAAGGATCCTTGGTGTCAGATTTTCTAGCAGATTTTCCAATAGAAGACTCGACGCCAGTACAAGACAATGAATTTCCAGATGAAGACTTAATGGTCACTGAAGATGATACTTGGACCTTGTACTTCGACGGAGCCTCGAACCAAAAGGGATGCGGCGTTGGAGTACTACTAGTATCACCTAAAGAAGAACATGTTCCAATCTCCATAAAGCTTGATTTAGACGTTACCTACAATGCTGCTGAATATGAAGCATGCGTGGTAGGCCTTGAAACAGCTTTGGCATTGGGAGTAAAAAAGTTAAGGATATTCGGAGACTCTTCTTTGATCATCAATCAGATATCTAAAAGGTGGAAAGTAAGGAGCGAAAGCCTAGCCCCTTACCAAACCTATCTGGAAACTCTTACCGATCAGTTAGAGAAGGTAGAATACACATATCTACCTAGGGAAGAAAACCAATTTGCTGATGCCCTGGCAAGATTAGCCTCAATGGTTAGGATTCCCACGGAAATCGAGCAAATGCCTCTAACTATAGAAAAAAGGCACAAACCAGCATACATCCAAGCTATAGAAGACGATGAAGTAGTCCAAGGCGAAGAAGAAGAAGAAGAGGAACCGTGGTACACGGACATACTTAATTATGTCACCAAAGGAGAATACCCTCCTCATGCTGACAAAAGAGCAAAACGAGCATTAAGGCTTTTGGCTTCCCAATATGTACTCATAGACAACGAGCTACATAAAAGGGTACCTAAGGGTCGAGCTCTCTTATGTGTAGGAAAAAAGGATGTACAAAGAGCAATGAGGATAGTCCACGAAGGAATCTGTGGCACTCATATAAATGGCAAAATGTTAGTTCAGAAAATAATGCGAGAAGGATATTATTGGACTACAATAAATAGGGATTGCCATCAATACGTAAAAAGATGCCCTAAATGCCAAATTTATGCCAACTTACAACATGTTCCTCCATCTCTGCTCTACACCTACACATCGCCATGGCCATTCTCTACATGGGGAATTGACATCATTGGCAAAATCACTCCCCCAGGAACAGGAGGCCACAAATATATCCTAGTAGCAATTGATTACTTCACAAAGTGGGTCGAACGCAATCATACGCTAAACTCACTGCAAAACATGTAGCACTCTTTATCGAGAGAAATATTATTTGTCGATACGGAGTCCCACATGAAATGATAAGTGACAATGGAACTCACTTTCAAGCCGAATGTGAAGAATTGCTACAAAAATATGGTATTCAACATCATCATTCTTCCCCTCATAGACCTCAAGCGAATGGAGCGGTCGAGGCAGCTAATAAAAATTTAAAGACTATCATCGAGAAAATGACGGAAAATTATAAGGATTGGCCTGACAAACTTCACTTCGCATTGTGGGGTTACCGCACGTCAATCCGTACATCAACAGGAAATACGCCATTTTCCTTGGTATATGGAATGGATGTCGTACAACCTGTCGAACTAGAATTACCGTCCCTACGCATTGCGTTAGAGAGTAAACTCGATGAAGCTGAATGGACTAGGGCAAGATATGAAGAACTAATTCTACTCGATGAGAAACGACTAGAAGCTCTACATCACACTCAGTGTTACCAGACTCGTATGGCTAGGCATTTTAATAAGAAGGTCAAGACAAGAAATATCAAAGTAGGAGACTTGGTGTTAAAAGCACTAAGGAAAAATGTTTTAGATCCAAGGGGTAAATTTAGACCTAATTGGTCTGGACCCTACATTGTCAAAACAATCCTGTCAGGAGGTGCAGCAAAACTAACTGATATGGATGGCAATGAATTCTCGAACATGACAAATCTTGACCAACTTAAAAAATACTACCCGTAATTACTTGAGTAGGATACTCAAGAGATCTACGTTCGGCCTAATTCCTTAAGAAAGGATACGTAGGCAACCCTTTACGGGTGCGGCCACCTTATTTTTACGACATCTCCGCATTCCAGAATTAATTAAAAATTCAACAGAAGATCGGCGAATTATCGGCGTCGTAGAGAAGAACCTGGCGACAGCCAACAAACATCAGCGCCAGCCGATGAAATTGGCGCCTGGCGCCAGACATCAATGGTAGACGCCAATCGTGAATTAGTGGCGCCAATTTGACAATAAATTCTGGGCAAATCTCGGTGTTTTTCGGAAAATTTTCGACTTCCGTACTCGAAAAATTTCTGTAAAATTAATTTTTCGGTTTTCATTGCTTTAATAAAATAAATGTAAAGTAAATAATTTAAGCTGAAATTTCATTAATAATGGAATTTAAATAAAGCTGAAATAAATTAACTTTAAATGAAAAATAAATTGAAAGTTAAGCAATGCTCCTAATCTTTCTTTTCTTTTCTAGCCCTTTTCCAATTTTTGTCTGCTTCCTCCTCCTCATCCATAACTTTAGCTAGTAGGCATCCTTTAGAGGACCTACATTCAATCTTAGAATAGATAGTCTCCCCTTCATCTAATACTCCATGTTTCTTTTCCACCCAAGCCTTTTTATCTGTGGTGTCAGCTTTCCTTTTCCCTTTATCTTTGGTAACACCTTTCTTCCTAGGCATTGCAGGTGTTTTGAATTCAATTCTTGCACCTAGGCGTTCCTTGGCAGGAATCACCCTGTCACCTAGACGAGTCTTCACATCAGTTTTGCCCTGGTCTTTCTTCGAATCCTTCGAAGGCTTCTTCAGCAACCACTTCTTCACATCATTGGGCAAAGAAGGAGGAACCTTTTGGGTAATCACTTCCCATAAAGGTCTAGCACTCCAGTAAGCATCAAATCTGTCTACTTCTTGAGAAACAGGGTACTCATAGGGAGGACGAAGATCCCCGGAAGGAATATTCTGAAGCAAGTCGTATTGTCTTTTTACCCTGCAGGGGTAATAATAAGTCACACGAGACAAGCTTGGAAGACGGCAGAAAGGTTGCTTGTTAACACCAACCATCCTTTCTATTTTCCACCATGGGACGACCCACTTGATAGCAAATTCACGAGATTCGAAGACCTTTCTCCACCCATGGCGCCCAATTTTAGGGAAGCGTTTCTTCCTTCTCACGAAGCAATTGGGGGTATACTTCTCAATATCGTCCGGAGGGCTAACTAATCCTAGCCTTTCCATTAGCCACATTTGTACAGAAATTGCAATGCAAATAAATTATTATTACAATACAAAAATATTTTTTTTGATTTCTGTAATTAAAAATATTATTTTTCTACCTGTAATAAAATTGGAGAGCCACGAAAAGGCGCTTTTGGGTCCCTTTTTAGTTCATCAAGACTAATCATAGTCTCTCCAACAATCAATGGCATTGGATTTCTCCCTGATTCAATTTGTTCTAGTACTGTGGTTATAATTGATTGACCTTCATTACTTTTACCACTACTAAGAAAAAATTGATTAAGCATGCAAAATAAGAACGCCCTTCTTCTATATATGTGAAAAGATTCAGAAAGAGGTTTATCAAAATAATGGCGTGCAAATTCTTTCAAATTAACTATGTTGCCATCTACTATTTTCGATAAATCCCTTTCTTTTAAATTAAAGAAGCGCTCAAAATATTTATAATAATATGCATCTACTCTAGGGATTAATATGAGGTCTATTGCAGGGAAGCCTAAAATAGCACCAAATTCTTCTGGCAAAGGGCTAATCTCATCATACCCTATTCTAAAGCAATGAGTATCAACATTCCAAAATTCTAGAGCGATATGTATGAAATCTAAGTCAAGATCTACTCCTTTGATGCCATAAATTCCCCCCAAGTGGAACAAATCTAATTCTTTTCTCTCTAGCATTAAGAGATCGACACCATTCATGAGTGTATTGGGTGAAAGTTTTGGTGACTAAAGACATAATTTTTTCTAAGGCAAAGAATTATTTTACTTGCTGGAATTATGAGAAGAATCGGTTGGGCAGGGGGCTATTTAAACGCAAATTGCGAGAAGTTTTAATCAGAATGAAATACGGAATCAGCGTCAATTGGCGTCAAACTCTGTAATTGGCGCCAGCCGCCAGCTCTTGGCGCCACACGCCAAGTGTAGCGCCTGGCGCTACGCGCCATTGCGTGGCACCAGCTGGCGCCAAGTTGCCACATCAGGCACGCTTGCTTAAATTGCGTTTTCATCTTAAACTCGAGTCGGCTAATGACTTTACGGCTCCGTTTACCTTTTCTAAACATCTTTTTTATCCTTCTTTAAGTTAATTAATATAGCTATTATATTAATTATATTATTCTCTTTTTGGATTTATTTACATTAATTTTCCAAATTTTCTATACACACAAGCTTTTAGTTGATTTTTTCCTTTTTTATTTTTTCTTTTTGGGGGAGAGAGTCGGATACCCTCCATCAATAATAAAAATGACGGAATTTTTGCGCAAAATTGTTTGTCACACTTCTCTTGCACACACAAACATACACATAATAATAGCAAACAAAATAAACTCATAATAGCATAAATCTATAAAATGTGTCTAAAAATAGTGAGTCTAAGGCAATGTTCTATAAAAAAAGTCAAAATAAAATATACACAGGAACAAACTACGGCGCCGGAGGACGTATACCCATCATATCGTAAAATTGCGTCGTACGAGGAGTCACCTCTCCTCCAGCTCCAGCTCCAGTCTCCGCAGGAGGAGGAAAACTCAATGTAGGTCCACTCCACCCAGGATCAACTTGAGGCTGAGGCTGCGGAGGATGCTGCGATGACGAGCCTACCTCGTACATCCCACCACCTCTTAAAGCCAAAGTAGCCTCTCCTACCGGTGCAGCATGAGCACCCTCAGAAGAAGATCCTGATCCCTCTGCAACGTCAGCACGAGCAGCCTCAGAGCGACCGCCTCTACCCCCTGACGTAGTACGACGACGTCTCGAGCTAGACCTCGCCGGATCCCTCCGCACCTCAGGTCTCGTGCGGGTGTGAGAAGCAATAGGCTGGCCCTGCAAAAAAAATGAAATCAGAAATAAGGCAAAATCGAAGCGATAATGCAAAAAATATTTGAAGAAAGACTACCTCTCGAATGACGTCGTCCCGACGGCAGGTGGCTGCATTCCTCATCCGGACGAGCTGGCTCCGAAAGGCATCTATACATCGTGCCATCGCCGAAACCACCTCGCACGAAAACTGTTAGAGAAATTAGTCAGTAAATGTGCATGATATATGAAAAAAAAAATTGTTGTGAATAACTAGGCTTACTCGAGTCTGGTGGCGAGGAATCGGCCGCTCTACGAAGCGCTCACCCTCGGGAGCCGGAGGAATCATCTCCTCAATAGGCCCGTATGTCCCCTGGTAGTGGATGGACATACGGGGTGGCACGAACTCAGAAGCACCATCCTGATAAAGCAAAAAGTCAGTAAAACATTACTTGGGGGCTACCTAATGGAAAGTAAAAGCTGAAAAATCTTACCCTCACATCCTCAGCCGGTACGGGGGCTGGAGCTAACAACGGCAATAGCTCCTCAGCATAGCACTGCCCAGGGATCACGTAGGACCGCCAAGGGGTACCAGCTCCCTCAAACATGCTCAACAACCGCGCGTCGTCGAACATATGACGTGGTGGAGGAGCAGGAACGACGAAGACATCGAAGGAATGCTGTCTAGCAACCCTCTCTCCTAAGTACGCGATCGCTCCATAAGTCCCCAGGAAATAGCGACGCTTAGCAGAATACTGTGCGGCTAACCCAGGGACTGTCCAGCCGCCCCACGGCCGGTATACCACCTCAGGCCCCTACAAAGAACATCAGTCAGGCGAAAGTATACCTAAAGCGTCGTAAAAAGAAAACAAATAAAAAAAGAGAAGTCGTACCGCCATAATCCAGCTCCGGACATGTGTAGTAGACATATCCACATGGCGGCCGCCCCAAGAAGCACTCACTGAAAATCCGCGCGGCGATGGTCTCTCCGGCGCAGTAGAGGGGAAGTGTTCGTAGAACCATATCTGCGAGGAGTTAAAATTGTAAGTAAATGCTGGCTAATATGTAGAGCTAAACTTTATAGGGAATAATGTTTACCTCTGCGACCTTCCAAAAGGCAGACAAAGCAACATTCGTCCCAAAGGACCGGTGTCGACACGAGTCCCTCAGTGCACGAACGAAGTCAGCATAGGCCAAGCTGGCCCAGTCATAATTCCCGATCCGGTGAAGATCGCGGACAGCAGGAAGGTAGTAAAGCAACGTCGTACTACCCTTGTCAAGAGAGAACGTCCCTGACAACAACATCAGTGCAAAAATGCGCACCCGCTGCTCTCGGGTAGTCGCATCATCATCAAAAGCCGCTGCCAGCGTTGAGCGGCGAATTCCCCTAGCACTAAACTAAGTCGTCTCGACCTCAGCTCGGGCCCGAATAGCGATCGGCCCCAATAGCTCCTCGACCTCCGCAGAAAAGACGTTGATCCCACTGTCGAACGGCAGTGGCACAGAGTTGAACTCCAATCCTGTAATGAGATTGAAGTCCGTAGGGGTGACCATCATCTCGCCCCAGGGGAAGTGGAAAGTGTTGGTGGTGTCCCAGAAGAACTCCACCAAAGCGCGCACTATATGGTGACCACCACTAGAGGCAACCATAGCCTCAGAGGTCTCGAACAAGGTAGACAGTCCACAAGACTCCCATAGGAGTCTCGTCTCAAGATCCCCGGCGATGTACATCTTGTACAAATCGCCCAAACCATCACAGCCGGAACCGTGATAGCGCGTCCTCCCAACCGTGATGCCCCGTCTCACCCTCTCGGAAATATGGTGGACGGGGGTGAAGAATAGGGTCCGCTCATCCCACTCGGGAAGTCGACCCAGCGAAGTGGAAGGTGTGACGTCATCCTCTACGGGCTCATGCTCCCGTCGGCTATTTTGGGACCGTGAACCCGAGCCTCGCTGTCTAGCCATACTACATTGTGCAAAATCATCATAAATTAAGGTTCTGTAGTATCTAAGGTTCGCCTAGTTGCATGATACTATGTTCGCAAAAACAGAGTACGTAGTACTAAAACAGAGCACAAATTCAAATTGAGCATAACGGCATTTTTCAAGCAATCACACAATTTCTTGCAACACTATAGTAATTATTGTGACAAATTGGACAAGAATTGCTAGCAAAAACATCAAGAACAAGTCACATTGTTCTTCACGACCTTAGGAGGTCTAACAATGGCAAATTGCTCATTTCTTCACCAAATTGAGTCAAACAAGTCTCAAATTACTCCCAAGGCAATATATAAACATAATCAAGCAATTTCATGGCATAAAATTTGATAAACAAAGCAAATTGAGCATTTTTAATTTCGAATTTACATGAAATTCGTGAATAAACATACCAAAAATTCATAAAAACTGATGTGAGTTTGAAGAAAACTTACATAGATCAGGAAAATAGATGAAAAGAGCTTTGGTTTGCAACAAATTTGAGTGAATTCGGTTGAAAAACGAGGAAGAACCGAGCAATTGAAGTTTAGCGCTTTTTCGAGCAGTTTCGCGACGAGCAAGAAGCAAAATGAAGAGGAAAGGGGTATTTAAGGAAATCCCCGTGCTAGCGCCAAGCTCTAAGCATTAGCGTAAAAAATTAGGCTTGGCGCCTGGCGCCAATCTCAGCGCCTGGCGCTAAGGCTAATTGTGTGGCGCTGATGGCTTTTTCAGCGGCGCCAGAGCACCCAGCCACTTGGTGAGGTTGTTCTACCTTTCTGCAGCATATTTTTGGGTTCCTTGGTACGCCAGTTAGCCCCTCTAAGCAATTTGACATGATTTAGTAATCGGCTTGATCACGTAAAGTGATCGACTTGATGAACGGTCGTCTCACTTAGCTTAAAGCGCCTAAGCCTTGGCTCACTAACAAAAAGCACCGACATACAGGTTCAAAGCAACAGAAGTGTCGACATACAGGCATAGCGGAAGCAAAGTTCAGGCGAACTTTTAAAGATCGACAGGCGTGGGTCTTCGTTAATTTCCTTAGGAAAATTATCGCATCAAATGAGGATGACTTCAAGCGAGGATATCTTCGACGGCATTCCCTAGCTTGCGGAGAGTTGTCACAAACAATTGGAGGTAATTTCAGGCGAAGTTGTCTTCGATCATGTTCCCTTAGGCATGGAAGATGGTCATAATGCGGATGGAGATTGTTTCAAGAGAAGTAATCTTCGATAGTATTCCCTTGGACGTGGAATATTATCAATGCGGATGAGGATTGTTTCGAGAGAGATAATCTTCGATAGTATTCCCTTGGACGTGGAATATTATCATAGCGGGGGAGGATCGTTTCAGGCGAAGCAATCTTCTAATTTGGAAGCAGTTACGGGCGTAGCATTTTTCAAGCGGGATGGCGTTCTCTATCTTGCAGGAGGTCATCACAACAGTAAAGCGGCAACAATCGGTTACTTTCAGAGACGTGTTCTCGACGGTGCAAGATACGCGTTTCTTAACTCTTTTATCTGTTTAACTAATGCTAGTTTTGCAGGTATCGGCGTTGCAAGGGTGGTTTAGGATCGCAGAACGTTCTGAATCATTCTCCGTCCCTATCGCTACTTTGACTTTTGTTTTCAAAACTTGCGTTTCTCCAAACTCAGTCAAAGTGGGGGCTTCTGTAGACACCCATTTGTGTCTCCCCAAAATCAAACCCAGTGATGAGTACCTTTCGCGTCGAATCATAATCGAATGAAGTGAAAGTGTGGAAAGTCTAGTGTTGCGGATAGTTTTAATTTTTTTTTCTCTCTGTTTTTGAAAACTTATTTTAAGAAAACAGCCAATCCAGTTTGGTTGGTCCATAATATGGGTCCAATAGTAGTGTAGTTGGATGGGGCTTGACAAGAGCTTTCCAACGATATATTATAAGCCCAATTCCGATGAATATTGAGGAAGTTATGGCCAATTTACTAAACTGGGCCCGGTTTGAGCCTTATATGCGGCCCAATGATCTAGAGGAGGGCCTAATATGATTTATCATTCCTAATGCAATTAGGAATGGTTTTAGTCTTCTAGATTTTTCTAGAAGGTTCTTTTCATTCCTAATTCAATTAGCATTGATAAATTGACTTTTGTTGACTTTTCAGAGTTTTAATCAAAATCAAATAGCATTTTTGAGGAAATTATATGATTTTATCCTCCAGTACGGCAAACTTATCTGATTTTCGAAAACGCGTTAAAACCAGGCTTGGCGCCTGACTCCAGGCATTGGCGCCTGGAACCAGGCCTGGCGCCTGGCGCTAGTGTTGGTGCCTGGCGCCAGTTAGCCAGGGTTTGCGCCAACTCTGTTTTTTGTGCGTCAGACTCTGTTTTGTTTATTTTATCTTTTTGGCTGATTTTCTCTATAAATAACGTATTAAAAACTCCGTTTTCATTCACCAATTCTCACGAATTATCATCAACAATCAGTTTTATTTAATATTCACCTACAATCAGTTCGCATTCAATTTATCTCTTTTCTAAAACTTGCTTTCAAATACAAAATTCCGCATTCACAAGATCTAGAAACACCTAGCCATATTCGAAGTTGCCTTCGTCCTAGACGTGAAAGGTTTAATTTCTGAGGGTTTGGTCCCAAATCTCTCTTTCAATTATTTAATTTAATTGTTTGTTTATTATTTTCCTTGAAGTTACTAACGTGTGTATTTTGTTATTAGAAAGAGGTACGAGGCATCAAAGTAAGTGCTTTAATGGTTTTAATTGATATTATGATGTAGAAATCATGTTTATATTGTTATTATGATATTCCTAGTATCATGTTTAGGGAAAAGGTTATAATATCAAATATATTTAATATGATTCCTGCAATGCTTCCTGCGTTCTTCCTAATATTTATGATTGTTAGTATCATGTTAGGGTTAAAGCTTTGATTTTTATTGCTTAGTGACATGCTAGGGTTTGTTATTAATCTTGTTAGTATCACGCCTAGGATCTTGCTATTATTATGCTTTAATATTAACATGAACATGATTGTGATTATAATTGTTGTAATTTATGATGATTATGATTATGAATATTATTATTATTATTATTTTGATGATGATTATTTTATTTATGATGATATTGTTATTATTATGATTATAATTATTATTATGATGATTATTTATTTATTATGTTGCTTGATATAATATTTTGTTATTGCTTGATCACACCTTTATGCATGTTTAAAGGGAATTGGTACTTGCAATCATGCTTAATAAGATATTTAATAATCTTGTTTAGGGTTAATTTGATTATAATTCAAGTGATCGCCAATAATAGATTTATTTGTGCATTAATATTCAACCAACATAGATAAACAGGTTTAGGGTTAATCCTATTGATTGCATGTTAATTAGAAAGCGCACATGAATACGATCAGAATAAAGTAGAGGCCTATTATTAGGGCAGGTTAAATCTCTTTTAGGTTGGATTTGTACCTTCATCCCCGAACCCTTATTTGGTTCTAGACCTTATGGAGTTGACGATCTCTTGGATCGTTAAGGGGTGTAACCTTCACCCTGTGAATGGTTTACAAGTTCCTAAAACTTGTTGGCGACTCTTTTGCTCTATCTTCTTCCCTTTTGGACGCCACCGTACTTTAGTGTATGATCACAGTGGGGTTCAAGCTAGGGGTTTAATGCTTGAAATATTCCCTACATAAACATATGTTTTAAATACAAGACTCAATTTCGCATACAGTGTAACTGTGTAAGAAAACCCTCTATCAGCTTAACAAAACTAACAACAAATACATAGCCAATGTAAATGAAATGAGCAAAACCTGTAATGGAACCCCTAATCAGCATATCACAAGTGGCAATTATCGAATAATAACACAACACCAGCCATCATTAAAACTGATCTTTGAGGTGGTAAGTAGATGTGTATGACAGCTTCTGATGCACAATGGGAAAAGCTTCATGTGAATAGGCAAGATTTTACAAGCACGCTTTTCTACCCTGTAACACATTATTCACACTCTTCTGAGATAATCAGTCCGATATGGCATTAGTTTGACACTTAATAAATGTCATATGACCCTCACACATTATAGCGTTAATGTTGAAGGGTGGGTGGGCTTAGGGGGTCATAGCCAGGGATTGGAGAGGAGGAGTTCTCTTCGCAGCAACTAGTCGTGTACGAGCTCACTGGCCTCCGATCATTGCCGAAGGGAAAGCTGCTGCCATGGCTGTTAAGCTAGCTAAAAGCCACAGCTTACTTAACATTATCATTGAAGGCGATTGCCAGGTTCTCATCAATAAATTGTCCAAGGCAACGATTTTCTTCACTGATCTTGATAACATCTTAGATGATATTCTTGCCTCGTGTATTTCTTTTAATTCTGTTAATTGGTGTCATGTTAAACTGGAAGGTAATGTTGTTGCTAATAATTTAGCCCGTTTAACACCTTTTGGTATTGAACAAATTGGGAGAACCATAGTACTTGTGAGGTTTCTCCTATGTATTGATGGACAAATTATCAATATAATGACACCTTAACGGGTTTTCAAAAAAAATTATTACTTCCTCCGTTCTATTAATATTGCAACAATGGACTTTTTGCACTATTCATCACTCTTGTTTGACCATATAATATGAGTTATACGTTAAGCAAAATATAGTCAAGTGGGATCTTGTTGGATTCGTCTCATAAAATACTTTCACAATATCAACTTTTTATAATTTTTACTCTTACACAATTATAGATATTTAGCATATAAAAGGTGTTTCGGGATGCGTAATTTCCTCCTTGTTGCAATATTAACAGAACGGAGGAAGTATTGTTATTATTATTTTTGGACAGTTTTCAAATAGCTACAATAAAATTGTGGCTATTGTATTAAATCAAATCACAACCGTTCATTTTTATTGATTAATGTGAACCGTTGATATATTTTTACAAAAATTTGACAAAAAAAAAGGATTTAAAAAAAAAACCACGACAATTCTTATTAGTTTGACAGTTTCTGTTTCTTCTTTATTTATTCAGCATTTTCCCCCTTTAGAGCAACTCCAAGGGCAAGCTAATTGCCAAATTAGCTTGCCATGCCACTTAGGATTGCAAAGCTATTCTTTCTTCTAGCTAATTCATACCACAATGGTTAGGCTAATTAGCATTTAGATTTTTCAGCTTTATTTTTTAAATAATTAGTATTTTATTAGAGACAATTAATTTCTAAGCTAATTAGCTTAGTTAAACTAATTTGCTTGGCATTAGCTTGGCCAAGCTAATTATCAAAGTATCCTCCAATGGTTTGGCTATTAGCTTGAAAATTATTAAAATTGCAAGCTAGTCCCTAAAGGCAACCATTGGAGTTGCTCTTACTCCTCTTATGCATACTGATTGTCGTCTTCATAGTACTTTTTTCTTGAATCCATTCTTTGCTTTACTCCATTATGTTTTTAGCTTTTTATGGCTTTATTATTTCAATCTAAATAGTTGGGAGTCTGGAAATTGATTTCAAAGAATAACACTATAACAGTTAATTAGATATTGGCATTTGCAAGTTCCATGTTTACAATAGGATAACGAAATCGTCACAATGCTATTGTGGATCCTCTATTTCTATTTGCCTTTTGCGCTTAGTGATACGGCATTAGATCAGAAATTCATATAGAGTTGCTTGAATTATTTGCAATATGTATCCATTCCAAAACAAAGGAAACAGAAGGAAACGATTGAAGAGAAGTAAAGGAAAAAAACTTAATAAACAAAGAAGGAACTAAAACAACAGAAAACTGATAAGAATGTGATAACTTTTTAATTTTTTTTTTTGTTGAATTTATTTAAAAAAAAAACACAAAATAAACCATATCAACGGTTTACGTTAGTTAATAGAAATGAAGGGCTATGATTTAATTTAATACAATGGCCACAATTTTATTATGGCCACTCAAAAGTCATCCTATGATTTTTTAGGAAAAGGATCAAAGAATTCAAGAAATAGGAAAAATACAAGGAAAAACTCAAAATCATACCCAACAAAAAAAACAAGACAAAAACTACCTACTACGGGACCAAGCGTGGTGAGGCCACACCCCTATTAGAGGTGGGCAACGTGTCATGCTGGGCCGCCGCTAGCCGTGCCTGATGGTGACTCGTGCCATAATGTGTCGTGTTAGGCCACCATTTAGCACACTCCAGCCCACGGCGTGTCGTGCACCGGGCCGTCCATAATATTATTTAAAATAGGAAAATTTGATTATAATAATCCAACCTTTACGCGATTTATTTTTATTAATCCGACCTTTTGATTATTCTACAATAATCCAAGCTTTTGGGGGTGTTCTATTCTATTAGGCCAAGCAGGTCACCTAACCTACAATACTAAGTCACCTTCCACGTGTCATATTTTCATTTGTTCAAAAATATTTTTTTTTTTTTAAAAAAAAAAAAACTGAAAATTTTTTAAAAAAAATCTCTTTTTTCCCTTTCCTCTTCATCTTCTTCCTTCCTTAATCCCTTTCCCCACCTCCATGAATAGCTGCCATTTCTGGCTAAACCTCCGCCCACCACATCTCAACCTCCGGTAGCAAGGAACCCCACCCCCACCATCAACCACCGTGGCCGAAACCCTTAAACACACAACCACCTCCGTTAGAATTCACCGGAAACCACCCAAAAAATCACCGCAGTCAATTCGTTAAACCCATTTTTCTCGGATCTACCATTTTCGATTCTTTGACCCTTTGATCTTGACTGGGGTTTTCCCCTAATTTCACTTCAATGCTCAAGGAATGTTCAGCCAAAAAGATTACTTCATTTCAATATGCAATTCTTTTTTTTTATTATTATTTTTTTTACGAACTGCAATTCAATCTAAGCTAGGTGTTTTTTTTTTTTTAAATTGGTGGGTTTTGGTTGATATTTGATTTTATTGATGACGTGAATGTTGGGTTTGTTGTGATTTTTTATTGTTGCAATTTGTGTCGATGTTGTTGTAATTGGTTGCTGCTTGCGGTGGTTTAGAGGTAGCGTTATGGTGGTGGTGAGAAGTTACAACTACCGTTGGTTGTGGGCAAAGTGGGCGGTGGTTGCGAATTAGTTGAGCGGCTGTTGTTTGAGGCTACGTTGTTGAATTGGTGCTTTGGCTGAAGTGTGGGAAGTGGTGCGGTGGCGATGAGGGTTGTGTGGTGGTTTCAGGCAAAAGAGAGAGAGGTTATGTGGGTGGAGCAAAAGGGTTGTGGCGTGGTGTTTTGGTGGCTGGGGCCTGGGGGTTGTTAAGTAGGCACCAACCCAACGACGGTGGTGCTGCACTACTGCGGTGGTGGGCCTAGTGGCCGTGGGGAGGTGGATGTGTGGGCAAGGCTGGAGAAGGAGGATATATGAAGGTCTTTAATTGAATTTTTAAAAAAAAGTTAAAAAAAAAAAAAAAAAAAACCAGTTCATCAGGTAAGTGGTCAATTTGGCCTGATAGAATAGAATGGGATATAAAACTTGGATTATTGTAGAATAATTAAAAGGTTGGATTATTAAAAATAAATCGGTTAAAGGTTGGATTATTAAAATCAAATTTTCCTTTAAAATAAATATACTATTTAAATAATTTTATTGATTTATGTTTATTTTTTTTATTATCATATTATTATTGCTCTTTTTATTATTCTTATTTTTATTATTAAAATCCTTTATTATTATTTATGTTAGTTTATGGTCGTACCTGGCGTGTCATGCTAGCAGGTCAAACTATCGTGCCGCCCGCGGGTTCGTGTCGTGCTCGTATCGGATTCTTAAAATTGTGTTCACGACACGACCCACTCCTCAGTCTCTGTGCCGTGTCGTGCCGTTGGCGGGCTCGTGTCGGGCCAATCTCGTCCCATGCCCACCTCTATGGCTACAATCCTCTTCTAAAATACGACCAAGATCAAGCGGACATTATAAATATATTCTAATGGACAGTCTTGAATGACTCTGCAATAGGCCAATCAATCCGTTGTTCGGTTTCCTTTCGAAACACTTGTGCTACTTTGGTTGCTCAACTTGGATCATTAAGTAACTTCTTGCAGTAAGTGATGCCATTGGACGTTTACACCTCTAGGAACCTCCTTCTTGCATAAAGCCTTAACACAAGCGATGTTGTCGTCAATCTAGACTTCAAGTTTATCAACGGAGGAAGTATGTAAAATTGTGATTTCTATACCCATTAAAATTGCAACTATAATAATACGAGTAATAATTACTTCCTCCAATCTCTTTTACTTGCATAATTTTTTATATGTGCAGTGGCCTGTTGTACCATATTGTAGGGGTTATTCGAGTTACTCGGTCAGGGGCTACTCGAGTTACTCAGTCAAGGGTTACTTGAGTTACTCCTAACCGAGTAACCCCTCAAGTAACCCCTGACCGAGAAACACCTCAAGTAACCCCTCGAGTAATCCATGACCGAGTAACCCCTCGAATAACCCCTGATCGAGTAACCCCTCAAGTATCCACTGACTGATTAGCCCGATCGAGTAACCCCTGACCGAACTCCTTAAGTAACCCCTCACCAAATTACTCGAGTAACCCTTGACCGAACTCCTTAAATAACCCCTAACTGAGTAACTCGAGTAACCTTTGACCTCGAGTTACTCAAGTAACCCTTGATCGAGTAACCCTTGACCAAGTAACTCGAATAACCCCTGATCGAGTAAACTCTCAAGTAACCCATGACCGAGTGAACCCCTCGACTAATCCTTGTCCGAACCCCTAAAGTAACCCCTGATTGACTAACTCAATAAATCCTGATAGAATAACTCAGGTAACCCCTTACAAAATAACTCGAGTAACCCTTGTCACACGGTGTGGCTTGTTGCACCAAAAAGTTGTTTTACTTGATCTGTTTTATTTCGTTTTTATTTTTTTTAATCACACATTCACGTTTGTTAATACAAAACTTTAATACTCAATAACTTTTTTTTTATCCTTACATATTATTCACCAAAGACGGTCAAAAAAGAGATGGTGAATAATTTAAAAGTCAAAGCGAGTCAAATAAAAAAGAACAGATGAAGTATAATTTTGGTTATTTTTGGTATGATCATGCTTTCTAGCTGGTGACACAGCAATGACTGTGGAGTGTTGTCTAATCTTATCAGTGCAACAATAATACTCGAGGATTTAGGAGGATATGCTGTATGAGTAAGGAAATCAACCACCCTTTTGAAACTATGGCTTATGTGCATACAACCCCTTTTACTTTGCATAGTATTTCATATGGTTTAATATACTCCGTAATTAATGATATGGATACAAAGGAGTTAAAGTAAATATTTGGTGATCAAGTTTTCACCAATTTCACCTTTTGGTGATCAAGTTTTTTTGCTTTCAATTTGGTAATTGAAGTCACTTTTCCTGTGAGGAAAATTAAATGGGGGGACAAAAACTTAGTCACTTAGGGTTAAAAACATAATCACCTAAGGTTAACCTATAGGAAATTAGCTGATTTAATAAAATTTTTACTTTAATCGAAATACGTCAGTCATTGAAATGAGTAAATGACGCCCAATTCCCCTGCTTTCTCGTTCGTGGCTACTCTGCTTTTCATCATCACAATCATCCATCTTCATCACCATTCATCAGCTTCATCTATCATCGTTAATCGTCATCAACAATCATTAGCAAACAATCTTGACCGCTCGATATTAAAGAGCACCTCCATTCATGTGCAAATCACGTGAGAATTAGGAAAGACAAGCCCACAATGGAGCGGTCGCGCAGCCCATTAGAGCACCCGCTCCGAGAGCTTCATTCCTTGATTCTAAAAATTGAACAAATTGCGAGTGTTGTCCGCTTCAAAATACAGAGCGACTACGGTAAAAGTTCTAACTTATGTGACCTCAATTGGAGCATTAATTGCTATTGCGTTTGGAAGGTGCAGGTCGCCGCAGGGGCTGCTGGTGGCTGGGGTTGTATGAATTGGTGATTAAGGGACGCCTGAGATGGCGGTATTGGGCAGCTATGGTGAGCAAAGTTGGTGAGTGGCAACGAGATGCTAGTTGCATTCGGGTGGATGGGCTGCTGTGAATTGGTGTGGCCCGTGTGGGTAATTAAGGGGTGTGTGTAGCAGGTGTTGTTGTGTGTTTAAACGAGTTTTTTTTTTATATATGAACTTTTATTTCAGTTTGGAAATAAAAAAAAAAAAACTTATTTTTGTAAATTAATTCCAAATGACTGAAAAATATATTTGACAAATAATTCCAAAGTTATTTATGACATGTGATTGAGCTTATGTTGGGGGTGATTAATATTTGGTGTGGTTAAAGGTGAGTTAAATAAAATTCAGGTGAGTTAAGTTGCCTAAAAAGTTAACTTAATCACCAAATTGCAAACAAAAAAACTTGATCACTGAAAGGTGAAATTGGTGAAAACTTGGTCACCAAATGTTACCTTAACTTGGATACAAAGTGTGCCTTTATCCGTAGTGAGCATTCCAACCATTATTCTCGTTAAAACTGTTGAACTCTCTTGTTTAATTTAATTAATTTATATTTTTCGATTTTCATGCCAAAAAATATTTCGTTATGGTTTCGGAGGATGTTTTTTAAATAAAAATTTAATGGGACATTTCGTGGCACGAAAATCAAAAAATAAAAATTTAATTATATTAATAAAATAGAAGGTTCATCGGCTCCTGCGAAAATTGAGAATAATTGTCAGAATGCTCACCAAAGACACACTTTACACCCAAATCATTAGTTTGTGGTCTTTTAGCTACTACGAAAAGTGTCGAGTGCACCTAAGTCAATTCAACAATTTTTGCTTTGAAATTAACATGCATTTAACAAAAAATAACATCACCTAAATAAATAACATTGATCTTTAGAAAAAATAACATGACAACAATTTAAATGAGTCTACAAAAACCAAAATACATAATCTCTAATCTATAATACAATAAGAAGTGAATTGCTAAACACCGCCAACAAAAATGATCACCACCGCCAACATTCGGTGTGAATGGACAATCGTACCCTTATTACTTCACCACCCCTTATCCTCCCGGCGACCCACAACCCCTTCTGATCGGCGATGACCACCACCACCCTGATCGACGACCCACCATACCCTCCTCTATGACGACCCACAACCTTCCCTCGCCGACGGGAAGGTGGTGGTTTAATATATATATATATTTTTTATTCCAGACAACCGCGGTAACCGTGCATGGTAACCGATTTTGGGCTCCGGTTATCGCGCACGGTAACCGATTTTGGGCTCCGGTTACCATGCACGGTAACCGGTTTTGGGCTCCAGTTACCGTGCACCTTAACCGATTCCATGGTAACCGGAGCCCAACCGGTTATCGTGCCCGGTAACCAGTTTTGAGCTCCGGTTGGTACAGTTGTCAGAAAAAAAACCACCACCTTTCCGCCAAAGAGGGAAGGTGGTGGGTCATCTTTGAAGGGGGATGTGGTGGGTCGCCGGTCAGGGTGGTGGTGGTGGTCAACGCCGGTTAGGGTAGTTGTGGTGGTGGTCATCGTCTCCGGTCAGTGTGGTGGTGGTGTTAGTCGTTAATTGGGGTGGTGGTGTCAAGGTGTTAGTGATTGGTGGCAAGAGGGTAGATAGTGGTAACGTACTAAGGGTATGGTTGTCAATTTACACTAAATGTTGGCGGTTGTGATCATTTTGGATGGCGGTATTTAACACCCCCCAAGAAAGGACTTTTTTGTCGATAAATTTTGCTATTCCTAAAATACCCTTCGACTTTGTAAAAATTACATTATCTACCCACAATTAAAAATTAATTAAAAAAAATCCTATCATGACTACCCATAAATATAATCCATTATTTAAATAATTTTTTTTAAAAAAAAAAAAAAACATTGTCATATCATAACTACCTAAATAGTAAAATATATTATTAATAATTTTTTAAAAAAATAAGTAAGGATAAGTTGGTAATTGCTCATAGATTGAACCATGTTTGAATTGATCTGATTAACTGTGCATTAAAAAAAAAATGTAAAGTAGTTTCAATCACCAATATTTAACTCTTTAATTTTTTGTTTTTCAATCACCACTTTCTTTTTTTTTTTTTTTTTTTTTTTTTGGGACAAGATGGTGAAAACACTCTTGGATATGATAAATCTTTGGAGCATGTAGCAATTCAACAAAATATAGAATAAAATTATTTATACCAATAAAAGATGACATACCAAAAGTAGCCAAGAGTTCCAAGTTAATTTCCTGTGATATATACTTGTTGATATTTTATATGCTCTCTTTGATTATAAATTTAAGGCTAGAAAGTTCATTTGCCCATTATCTTATTACATTAGCCTAGAATAAGTCAAGGTTCATTCATTATTTATAATGCTCTTTAATTGGTGCACCCAATACACACGACATTACAGCACCAAATATTATTACAATTTTGGAATAAATAAATATATAGGATCTTTACTAAAGGTGCGTTTGATTTACCTGATTTTTACTTATCTGAACTTATTTGATTTTATCTGAACTTATTAGCCCTTATTAGAACTTATTTTAGTTGTTTTAATAGAGAATGAATTTTTTATTTATTTATTTATACAAGGTAAGATAATGTTAGAAACTAATTAGGCTACATTCTCCTATTTATTCTAATTAAAAACAATAAATATTAGTTGATGTAAATTTTAAAACTACTAAAAAATGTAAGTACCAAAAAAATTATAATAAAAAAGTCCATGAAGTTATGGAGTAGTTTTTAAGTGGGATAGGATGATAGGGGTATGTATGTATGTGTTTTTTTTTATTATTATTATTATTTTTATTTAGGATGGTAGTTATAAAAAAATTATTGAAGAGGACAATTTAGAAATAGTGAAATTTATCATCTAAAAAGCTCTTTCTCTTTGTAATTCTTTCTCTTTCTCTTAGTACAAGCTAAAAGATTCTTTCAAAAAAAAAAGTACAAGCTAAAGACACACGCAATGTGTGTGCAATAATAAGAATTAATTATAATTGATTAATAATAATTATAACAATTTTTATAGAAGAAACTGATTGCATATTCTTTTTATCAACAATTAAAAAAGAAAATTAAATTTACATTATTGATATTTGTACTACTTACAAATTTAAATTGTGCTGCAATAATTTTTTCTTTTAAAATTTGAAAACTTCATTAATCTTTAATTAATGGATAATGATACAATACTATTGGAAAAAAAAAAAGCAAGTTATATATTGCTAATAACTAATAAGCCAACTAGTAAGAATTCCACTCCAATATTCCTACGATCATTGATTATTCAATACACTAGAATTTTTTTTTGGGGTTTAAAGAGCCACAAGGGTGGGTGATGAGTTCGAACCCAACATCACCTGGAATTGGAAGAGGAGCTCTAACCACTTGAACTATCCCTCACACTCAATACACTAGCATTTTGCATATTCTTTTAATAATTTCAGTTGTTGAATTTGTTTTTACTATATGTGCTTTACATAATTAGCTAGTCTTCTTCTTTTTTAATTTTAGCATGATTCAAAAATACAACTGCAAGGAGAACAAATGGCTTAGCAATTTGTATAATATTAGAGAGATGTGGTGTTCTGCATGCTCGAAAAACTACTTTAGTGGTGGCATTCTCTATCTCAAAGGAGTGAAACAACAAACAAATCAGTTTCTCGTAGACTCCATGTCAATCATGGTCTTTGTGATTTTTACAATTCATTCCTTGAGGTTGTTGACGAGCAGAGGAAAGAAGGCGGTAGTGATTATGATAGTATGACTGGTAATCGACACTAAGTGTGGGTAGATGTGGGATTGTTAGAGCATGCAAGAAAGGTATATACCATTCAAGTCTATTTACAATTTGAGGATAATTTTGTGAATGGTTTGTCTTACAATGCAAAGGTAATAGCGATGCAACCTCCTCTTTATGAATACCATATTGGACATCCTAAAAAAGATTTGATAATGCATACAGTTACTTTTGATGAATCAATGGTCACTGTTGAATGTACATGAAACTATGTAAGTATTTTGGCCGGGTGTACCATGACTCTATGAACATGGTACACCCGGGTATACAAATCAATAATTATGACAAAAGTGGATGAAATTCATCAAATGATGGTGCTTAACAAAGTTTTTGCATTTAATTTCAAAAGGTTTTTTTTTGGGTTGTTTTTAAAAAAAAACCTTTTTTTTTTTTATATATAAAATAGTTCTAAACAAAATTTATGTAATGTCACCTTACTTGTTGGGTTTAGACTAATTTAGTGTGATTAGTGACCCAAATTCCATAAGCCCATAAAAAATGTATCAAACTTGCGTACTTATTAGAATATTCATGATTCTTCTAGAAATAGCATTTGTTTTTTTTTTGTTTTTTTTTAATAGCTAGAAATAGCATTTTAATGATAAATTATTCTACACAATGTCATTCGTTTCATTAATCAACCCTCATCAACATATATAAATATCAAATCCTCATTTTTTTTTAGTATGTTCAATTCCTCAAATATTCTCACTCATATTCGGTGTATCTTGCTATCTTATTATTTTTTACACTTATCAAATACAACTATGTTTTTTTTTTTAAATGTTATTATTCTTTGATTTTTTTTTATAAAAAGTTACAATTTAATATTATATCTCTCTTATTACATTAAGCTAATCAAGGATTACAAACTATATACATATGAAAAAAGTTTGCCAAACTATTCAAAGGAGATTTAACAGCTCAATTTTACAAACAATACAAATATAACTAAAGTACATCATCTTTAACAGTAATTGCGGGTTTCAAACATGCCGTAGGAGATACCAAAATTAACCATATATGTTGAGATTGTAGAAGAAATTGAAGAGCAAATAATAAATAAAATTCGGTGGTTGGCATATATCAATTTGAGGAGAATTGATGGTGAGAAATGTGAAGTGAGAATGAGAAATGTGTGAGAGAGATTAGGAAAATCAACGATAAGAATGGGTTATGAAATCTATAATTTTTGTAATAAGAAAATTGGGATATATAAAGAGAGGTATATCTTAAGGTTCATCACCATTGAAATCAACGGGTGGATTGAGTTTATAGAAATCACTATAGTAACACATGACTTTCTAGAGAATAGTATAGGAGGGATGTGATAGTGTTAATCCTCATTTTTTATTTCAACGGGTGGATTTTAATTTTGTAGAAATCACTATCATATTATAGAGAGAGGGATTTATTAGATCTCCCCAAATAAATGAGATTGACTTTTTTTATAGGCATCCTACCGAATTTTCAATTAACATCGTGATGAATTTAACAAATTTAACAAGTGTTAAATTCATCAAGATCCACATGAATATATTTATATAAGTTAATTAATTAATAAAATTATTTTAAAAAAAATTAAAAAAAGGGGAAGGAGTCCTAGTGCCGAAAACCGTCGAGCTCTCCAACAACCTCTTTTGTAGCAGCACCAATCAATTACTCCAATTGTTCGTATTTCATAAATTAGGTTTTTTCGATAATTATGGTTTATCGGAGGTTAAATTAAATTAATTTAGAGGTGTTGGGCCGTGATTGAGGCGCGTGCCTTCTGGAATGCGCTACGCCTGGGAAGACCAAGCCATTGACCTGTGCCTCGGTTCGCCTACTGCATAGGCGTTCTTGAGACACGCTTTTTAAAAATAAGTTAAAAACAGAGGAATCCGGTAGTAAAGAGAATTAAACTTTAAACTTGAAATCATATAAACAAACTCGTTGTTCACTATCTCAATCCCAAGATCAATACAAATCCAATACAACTAGAAATACAAGAGGCAAGACGACCATTGATCTTGGAGTTAACATGACCACGATTCTATGATAAATTGTTTTATGATTGATTTTTTTTTTTTATAACACCGAGTTGTTGTTTGTAATATACTTCTTAACTATTTTAAGATAAAAGATTTAGTTTAGATTAATACGTACTTGTATATTATAAAGAATAATAACATGTTCAAGAGTTTTACCCAACGTTAGAAATCACAATATAAGAGTTCAAATCCTTCTTCCAATACGAGGCATGATGGACCACTACCAGGTTAGGACTCTCATGCCCAATACCCGGGGGTATATTTGTCATTCAACATATATTGGATAGTAACTTCATTAATAGTCACCACATGAGTTGGCAACAATAAAAAGTAGTTTCTCTCTCATTGTAATCCTTCGTATTTTTAAATATATTATAAATGAAATTATATTTTATTTATAATATTTATTTGTATTTTTCCGCAATTTAATTTCAAAAGTTTCAAATTATTTTGGGTGGAAAATTATTTTTATTACAATATGATTTTTATGAACCATCATTCTATAATTCATGTCCAAACAATCAAAGTCAATCTCACTTTACATATTTGATTGGCCCATTAATTTTATGAGGCCCAATCTTACAACTTGCCCTACACCACTCTCTCTCCTATAAATACCCCATACATCCCCAAATTTTTCCCCACACAAAAAGGTTAGTAAATTCTTTTCTCTTTATTTTATTTCTTTATTTTTCCTTTATTTTTCTTTTCTTTTTCCTTTTTCTTTCTTTTCTTTTTCTTTCTTTTTCTTTCTTTCTTTCCTCCTTCACGTGAGAAAGACCTCACTGCCGCCCACCAAGTGCTTGCTGCCGCCACTTGCCTTGGCCGAATTCCGGCGCTGCCGCCCCCTGCTCGCCGGCGGACCACCAGCCAGCCACCGTGGCTATCTCATCTCCTTCCCCCTTTGTTTTATTTACCTTTTATGAATTTTAATGTATTAGTTTTGGGATTTGATTTTGTGGTATAAAGATTATATTTTTTAGTATCAAAATCATGTTTTTGATGTTTTAAACTAATAATTTCATATTTTAATTATGTTATAAAATTTCAGATTTTGTGATTATAAAACCTAGGGTTTTAATTGGTTTAAATTGGGATTTTAGGGAAGTTTAAGAACTTTTAATCTAATTTATATTGCTGGAAATTTGGTTAAGTATTAATTTATTGTTGTTGGTTGTTTTCTAGGAAGTGATTATTTCTCAGGAGACTTTTAAGTGATTAAAAGTGGCACAAAGGATTGTTTATACGAGGTACGTACATGTCTACTTCGTTGTAAGTAGTATCATGTTTAGGTACCAAAAGGAGTGTTTCATGTTTAGGGAACTCTTGGATGAAAATTGTTTGGTTATACATTTAATTAATTCATGTGCTTATGTTTATGAGATATGTTTTGGTGAATTGATTATGTTTGTATGGAATGTTGATACAAGCATAATTTTATTGGATTGGTTTGTTAACCACACTTGGATTATTAAAGGATTGGAATTGAATGGTTTAAATGGAATGAATTTATTAATTATTCCACAAGGTTGTTATTTATTTTATTTATTACTCAACCATGACTTGTTAGCATGTTGAGTAAAGGTGGATTAAGCCAAAATGGCTAGGTGAGTTGACTATGTTCAACAATTTTTGGATAATTTGGAAGTTTAATGGAATTGAAGGTCAACTTGTGATGTGATAACCATTGTCCTAAATAAGATTAAAAGTGAATTGATGTATGATTGTTTTTTTTATGGTCTTCTTGAATGAGTCGGCTATTAATTAAAATTGTAATCACGTAAAGTGAAACATGGATGAGCAATAAAATGCTGAAAAGCGTGCACTTCTAGAGTATTGACAATTATGGGTCGGGGTACACGGTGGTAGCCCGTGGCTTTCCGAGGCTTGTTTGATCAACATGTCCTCTTTTCTTTTGGTATTTACATTTTATTTTATAATGAAAGTTAGATGGGATCCTAGACTAACTTTGTGAGAATGGAGTCGCGCCCATTCTTGCATCGCGCTAAACTTTTATTTTAAATGGTCATTTGGGACCAAAATGATTTGATGGATTGGACAACCTCGCCTATTGCTTACTCCAAATTAAATTAATTAAATTAAATATAAAGAGTCAAGTGTTTGGAATTGATTAGCAAGTATGTTGAGTCGATTGAATTGTTTAAGTGTGGAGTCTTGATTAATGAATTCGTGTTGTATGTTTATTTACTTTAATTAGTTGAGCATGCTTGGTTTGGTACGTTGTAGCTTGTATGTACTCAGCTTTGCTGATTGCGTGCTTTTGTGTGTTTTCTTTTAGTCATGGCATTCGCCTTTCAATGACCCTGTGATGATCCAATTATTACATTTGTATTATTGGGGAGCAGTATTGCACAGGTTAGCTTGATGATGTGAAGTTCGGTGATTTGACATACGCATTGTCAAGGGATTGGTGTGATTGAGAGTATTCGTTCTTTGTGTTGAACTTATTTATGTTTTACTATTTTAATTATGTTTTGGGATTTTGAATATTGGTTTGGTTTTAATAAGGGCCTTTATGGTTCCAATTTGTAAGCTTTGACTTATTGGGTTTCTAAATTATATTATTTAAATATTTAAGTTGGATTTCCGCTGCAATACTTTGATAAAGCTTTAACGTTTTAACACGTGGCGGTAACATGCCAATGGTTCTCCTCTATTTTTATTTAAAGTAAGTGGTTTGGAAAAGGGAGAATTATTGGGGTGTTACACTCATACTTTTGGAAAAGATACCACCACTATTGTCAATTTGTCATTGTCGCTTTCCTCCATTAACACCACCACCAAAACCGAAGAAAATCACCATTATCATCATCTTCTTCTTCGTCAATTACATGATGGTTTAGATTATTGCACCGCCTTACCACCACCACTATCGGATGTCCAATAACAGTATACAAATTAATAGTAGTAGTATACAATCAACAATAACAGTTTATTAATTAACAATAACAGTACAAACTTAACCTAAACCAAGTTATAAAGCGATAACATTTAAATCAAACCCATGAAATTTCCAAAAAAAAAAACAGAAAGCATATAAACCCAGATTCACAGATAATTATACTAATCAGCCAATAACAGTATACTAATAAAAATCACAGTATACTAATAAAAAATAACAGTATAACAATTAACAATAACTGTGTAAAATCAATAATAGTTATGACTGCCAAATAATTTTCATCGTCGACTTCAACCCCAAACATCCAAAGCTTAGATGAATAATCATCCTACCTGATTTGTATATTATCTACAAAAGCTTACAAATTCCATGGAAATAGATCAGAGCTTTGCGCTTAATTTCATTCCACAAGGGAGCTCGACTTTCCCTCGAGATTTTCGATCAATAGCCACCATATTTGGAATCTCCTCTAGATCTCCGGTGAATAGCCATTGGCTATGATGTCATTTTTGAGAACTCCATCTAATCCTCTAGTGTTTTTTCATGGAGAAATGGTTTACCCAACTATTTACCCCGATTAAGGTGGATTTCCATATTTAGGTGGAAGTTCTAGTCAAATTTCCCTCTCTGAGCTACCTTCAACTACACCACTGACACCGATCGACTGTTTTTTCGCGGGAAGAGCAGCAACTAAAGGGGGAGAGTAACTTCTCTGTCCTCCTTTTTTTTTTTACCCAACCCTTTTTCATTTTACCCCCAATTTTATTTTATCTTTTTTTAATTTGCAAATATTATTTTTGGATTTTTTTTAAAAATAACACCACAAATTTTACAAAAAATGGATAATAACACCACAAATTCTCAAACTTTAATTATAACACCACAAAAAAATCCAAAAAATGGATTTCACCACCATGTAACGAATTCTTGGATGGAATCCGTTAGTGGGGTTCGTACAAGACACGTGTCAAGTGGCTAGTGGTTTAAATAAATGTTAAAAAAAACCTAACCTAGCCATCCCACCACCTCTGCACCACCTGCCTCAACCGCCAACCGCCGCCGGCATCCACTACCCCAACAAAATCCAACGAAACCGAAGCCTTTGACCGCCGATCAACCACTTCGCCCCCTCTCCCTCCCCAAAAACCATCTTAAGCCCTCCAAACCACCGCAAAAACCATCCCTAACCACCGCAAAAACCATCCCTAACCGCCGCAAAATCCACCCCCATTTCCTGATCTGCCGCGAAATCCACACCCATTTCCCCAATTTTGCGAAATCGGCGGCCGAAATCGACCAATCGAGGGCTGTCATGGTCGATTTTGATCGTTTTGAGGGTGAAAGGTAAGGGTTTTCGTGGTTGGTGTTTGTTGTGGTAGGTGGTTAATTGCGGTGGGTATGCAGTGATTTGTGGTGATTAAGCAGGGTTGGGGTGGTTTTAGGGGAGGGGGAATAAGGGAAGGGGAATTTCGCCGGGTTTCCGGGGTGCAGGTGACGTCGTCGGCTTGGGTTAGGCGTTGGCGCGGCTGGAGAAGGTGGTGCTGGTGGTGGGATTGGCTGGGTTTAGGTTAGGGTTTTTTTTTTATTATTTTCTTTTTTTTAAACCAATGTCTTATCGACACGTGTCCATCGTGGGTCCCTTTAACGGATTCCATCAAAAAATCAATTAGATGGTGGTGAAATCAATTTTTTTGATTTTTTTTGTGGTGTTATGATAAAAATTCGAAAAATTGTGGTGTTATAATCCGTTTTTTTTTAAATTTGTGGTGTTATTTTAAAAAAAAATCCATTATTTTTTAATAGTTTCTCCTTCCAATACCACTTATAATAGTATAAGTATAAGCCCATCTCCCAAACAATACCATCCACTGTTCAGCAAAATACTCAAGTCTTAATAAAGAGTTATAAGAAAATCCAAATATATTAAAATGTGAATTTCCTCATCTCGATCACCAGGATCACTCCTGATTTCTCAACTTGATTAGGCTTCTAGACGGCTTCATTAATTTGATCCTCGTTTCAATGGCAGTGTCCTAAATGGCTTTATCATTCGCGATTCATTTACTGTTCTAAAATTTGATCAACCGCTTAGTAATCTAATAGCAGTCCTAACACTCACCTGCAAATATCAGATTTGTTTGTGGAATTCAGATTAGCCAGCAGGAATTAGAAACGCTCACCATATTTTGTCCCACATCAATGATCAACAATAGCAAAATAATAGTGTTTTGGGGTCAATGGGTGATCAGGTAGGATCGATGACGAAGTAGTTGGCTTCCATTGCACTTCAGGAGATGCACCCATACATCATGATTTGCAGCATCGAGGGGCCTGTGTCGTGTAAGCTCTGCCAACTATAGTTACACCCTTTTTTATGCTGAAACCACACCATACTGTCATAAACTGTAAGATAGTTTACAATACAAAGTACTTTCTTATCAGCACAAAATCAGGATTAATTCGAGAAAAGAACAAGGTTATCATTTTCGATCATTAGCTAACGTGAAGATGGAACACAAGTTTCAGCAGTTAAAGATGCTGACAAGTGACAAATAAAGGGAAACAACACACTTAACAGAATAACAATGATACCACAGAGCGTTTTCCTCTGCTCTTCACAGAACAGATACAAATAAGCAGGATATAAATTTCATGGAAATTTCCCATGAAGGTTGGGGTTTCTCATATGTACTTCGTATATACAAATTAGCAGCTTAGCACTATAGACTATAACATAATTTAGGCAGAACACCAAATAATTGAACTAATCATTTGTGAGGCGCGCCAGGCCCATGCAGTAGTGCAATGCATGGACAACGCTTGAAGATCCCAGTAGCAAGCTACCGTGGTAGAGCTTCCCCCTCAATTGAAGATTCATGATGTAATAAGAGTAACATACCTTCCATACGATCATACATAAGAAAGCCACATAATTTTATCACAAAACTTGTTTCACAAAATTTTTTATCACAAAACTGATGTGTGCCAAGCAGATATCAGATATGCAGTAGTGCAACACTGCAACGCATGGGCGACACTTGAAGACCCGAGTAGAAAACTATTGTGACGGGACTAGCCCTTTAACAATAAATTCAATACCATTGTATGTATCAGATATAAACTGATGAAAACAGATACTACACTTGACCTTATCCAAAAGGTCAAGAAAGGCATAATTTGCTTAGATTTAAGTACCTATATTTATTTTCTTGCATCATCTATTTAGGATCACCAACTCCATAGATCTTCCCAATTCTACCTAAACAGAACTACAATCTGCAATCAGAAAAAAGCAGGATTAGACATGCTGCAAGTCAAAATAGTGAGCGAACAGATATGGGATTGTGTTTTACTATGGATATAATCATTCTCACATAGTACTACTCATGACTGTTTGCACCCAAAAAGAAAGTTTTCATTTAAATATATATAGGAAAATTTGTCAAGAATAAGCCAACCTTTGTCCGGTTCGCTCAAAATAAGCCAACCTTTCAATTAACCCAAAATAATCCAACCTTTATAGGGTATCCACTTTAAATGAGTCAAGTGACCTGCAACCGGTTATTAACTGGTTATTAATGTTAATTGTGACACGTGTTAGAATGTGGTTCGTCATTTTTCTAATAATAATTAATTAGGAATTATTATATGATTAATTATTAAAAAAATCTATTAATTAAAAAAAAAACCCAACCCAACCCCCCTCACCCTCCCCTGCCAGGCCGCCGGTGGCCGGCGACCACAAAATTCCCCGGCGCCGACACCGACGGCCTCTCCCCCCACCCACGACGCTCCCACCCAACCCCTTCCCCTTTCCCCACCCCGACACGGCACCACTCCCCTTCACCCCCTGCCGGAAACGACCCCCTCCCCCGTCTCCCTGCCAAAGTCGACCCCTCCCTCCCCTTCCCCACCCGTCAGTCCACCCCCCAAACCCTTAAACCCACCCTAACGAAATCCTAACAAAATCAGAATTAGGGTTTAAGTGTTTTGGGGTGTCGATTGACGGTGGGGAAGGGGAGGGAGGGGTCGACTCCGGCAGGGGGTCGGGGTGGGAAAGGGGAACAGGAAGAAGTGGGGGTTGGGTGGGGGGGCATCGTGGGCGGCGGTCTGGCAGGGGAGGGGGGTTGGGGTTTTTTTCCTTTTTTTTTTTTTGAAATTTATAATTATTAGATTTTTTATAATTAATCATATGATAATTCCTAATTAACTATTATTAGAAAAAATGACGAATCACATTCTGACACGTGTCACAATTAACCTTAATAACCGGTTACAACAAGTTTTGACTCATTTAAAGTGGACACCCTATAAAGGTTGGATTATTCTGAGTTAATCGAAAGGTTGACTTATTTTAAGCGAACCGGGCAAAGGTTGGCTTATTCTTGACAAATTTTCCATATATATATGGGTGACCTTGGCTTGCCTCAGTCATACTTCTCAAGACATACCATGTCTTATGCCGCACAAATTGCAAATGAATTTATCATTATTAACAGATATAGCAAAAGATGCAATCCAGCTCAAAATACAATGACTATTTAGTGAAAAGGTCACCTTAGTGTTCAACAAATGATTTTGGCATTTCAAACATTGAAGGTTTCACAATTTGACTTGTTCATAAAAAAATGATATCAGAAAATTCTGTGCTGCACCAAGTGTCCATGTATGCTTAACAACGGAACACATCTAAACCTTGCTTATGATTTTTTATTTTTATTATTTTTTTTTAATAAAAAAAAACATGCAACAAACATAGCAAGCAATTATATAGAATGAAACCTTCATAAAAATGGACCCTAAATAATTCCCAACAAATTTACATTTGGTAGCATAATATTAACATCATGCCTTTTCTAGTGGATGATTAATGAATGAGTATTTAAGCTTAGTTTTCACTCTTAAAATGTGGAATGCAAACAATGAGTATAAATTTCCAGTTGGTAGCATAATATTAACAGCATACCTTTAGCTTAATACGGAGTATAAGATTATAGATGTGGAATGCAAAATAATCCCACATCACTTAAGTATAGTGCGCCAACGTACGACTCTATATATATGTTTCACTCTACAATTTTACACTCCACGCAGCCATGCAGTGAGCACAAAGCGAACTATTCTTTCGCCTTTTACTAAAGAATACCGTGTGCCCGCTGCACTCAATGGCATACGTTTATTTTTGGAGGGAGTTCCTTAAAGGATCATCCAACAAATCAAGTTCAATTATTTAATATTGTCCATTCTGTTTTTATTAAACAAGTTATTGAATGAAGCAATACAAAGCATAACCATTGTTTAAGTAGAGCCATAAAATGGAATCAACTATTCTAATATTTGTATCCATTCCAATCAGAAGCGTAGTCATTTAGATTGCATACAGGTTTTCTACATCGCTCCAATACCAAAGCATGTACTCCCAATGTTTCTATAAACCTTCATGTATCAGGGTAGCCCTAGCAGCCTAGCTGTTATTATAATATAAACAATTGTATTCTATCTCATGCAATTGGTTCAATCCCATCATTCTATTAATTAGTGACACCCCTGCCTCAAATTTTCATCCTATTGGACCTTACACGGAGTTACACTTACACCCCAATATGAAGTCCTCTTACCAATTACTCCGTATTATATAGACAATACCATCATAATATGAGCTTTAAATTTAATCTAGAACGGCGACAAATACCAAAAATTTCATACTTCAGGATACACATGAAAATGGATGCCCAATAATTCCCATCTTCCTGACTTTATGCCACAGACGTAACATAACACATCAACCAACTGCCTACTCTCCGCGCTTAACTAAATTGACCTTAGTTGGCAAACAATTCCTTATACCATATTTACTTTGTGATCAAACTGATCAACCTCTACAGCCCTTTTCGTCCACATCAAGGAGTTGCTGCTAGACTACTACCTACTAGTTGTAAAGATCTTTGATGTGCTAAAGTACCCTGCTGTGAAATGCATCACTTTTTTTTTTTTTTTGTTTTCAATGACAACCTGCCACAAGCTTCACACAATCACACGACAGTACGCCACCATCTAGTAGACAAGCATATTGCTTGTCACAATAACTATTGACCAGTACAATAAGTAGTTATCAAGAAGACCATGCAAGGGTTTGGCATGCAAAATTATGATGTAGAGACTATACATTAATCTACCTAGTAGGTATATTAACAGTATAAATCTTTCGATTTTAATATCTAGTAAAGTTAGTAATAGGTCTAAAGCAAATTCAGTATTAATCATTTCCTGCAAACTAAAGTTAAAATCACCCATCAGCAAGACAAAGATACATGAATTAATCACTTATTCAGAACATACAATCATGAAATTCAGCTTTGCAAGGTTGGATCTTGTCCCACATCAATTAACTAACAAGGGTTGTATTAAAGAGATGACTATAAAATAAAAATGAGTATGTCCAAGCAAATTACTTACCTGGACGGGGTCAATGGGCGATCAAGAAGGCCCATGTCCTAGGCTGGTGACCTCCATTGCACATTAGGAGGGGTGCCTGCTTAACATCTTCCCAAGAGGAAGAGTGTACGTCATAATTTGTGATAGTGGGGGCCTGCGTCCGCGCAGCCCCTATACATTTCTCAGTTAAATCATCAGATGTATTTCTTTGTAAATGATTAGCAAAACATGGGACGATAACTAAATAATTGTTAATAATTAATTTGACACAAAATCATACCTCTACTGCTCTCTACACTGCTGGAATTGGTGAAGCTCTTTCGGCAAGTTAAAACACTGAAAATTAAAGGAAACTCTTTTGATAATGATATAGCACTATTGAGGTACAATCTTCTCAATACAGAATTACAGATCAGTCATGCATAAGTTGAACAAGTTTCAGAGAGTAGTTAGCTATCTTAACATAAGTGGGGTACTAGATTGACAAGCTCAGGCTCACTTATAAGTTATAACTACTTTTAATGATGGTAAGGGAGTTTCAGTCAAAAGTAAAATCAGATATCAATACATCATCCAAGTAGGTTGGAGTGAGAAGAACTTCCAGTCCCTGGGATACACAAGCAAAGTAAAGAGATAAACAAAAAGACGCTATATTAACACCACAAAGGGAAAATAAATTTGGACAATTTCTCGATTTGTGCCTGTCATCCTTGCAGGGGTCATGCTAATCTTCTTTGTATCGTTCCAATTTTATTAGATATCTCCAAAGAGACAATAAGTTGTATCAATGCAAAATAAACAAAGAAGTTTCTTTTTATGTTTTCAATGTGGGACAGATTGATTTACACCTCACCAAGACCTATAATTTCCCAAATAAGTTCAAGGAACTGCCTATTTCTAAATAATCCAAGCAACACTTATAACAATTTCTGATTTGTCACTGGCCAGAAATTGGCAGCTTTGAGGCTTTACTATTCCTAGAATTGTAAAGATGAAAGCTATGAGTTCCTAAATTTTTTTTGCAAACATACATAGAACCATTTAGATGAAATAAAACACAAAAATTGATTGATCACACAGAGGGAGAATTGAGCAAGGAGATTCATATGTCTAGAATAAAGCATCACCTGTAATTCTAAACAGCTTGCAATGAATGACTCACCATTTGACCTTGTTTATACTGTTTGAAGCAAAGATGGATTGATCGAAACTTCAATATACCCTGTGGTTGGTAAAAATCAAATCGACGTGAATCAGATCATAGTTACAGACTAGTTGCTTGAAATCCTTTACAAAGCATTACTAACCTGGTCAAGAACGATGCATCATAGTGTAACTGGTGAATGGAAGCCAGGCAGAAATTTTTTATATATTTCCAAAGAAAACTGAAATTAGTTTTAATCATGCTATCTTTAATTTTATAACTGAAAAGGCAAATATAACATTGTGATTTGTGAAGCTTGTAAAGGATTCCAACTCAAAACATAAGCATTCCTTGATTGCCATTATTATGGACAGAGTGACATAAGCATTTGCAACAGAAGAAATAACAACAAAATTATAAATTTCCAACAGAAAAAAAAAAAATAAATAACAAAAGGGCTAAAAACCTCGTCGTAGGCAAAAAAAAATTGGACCATTTCTCGATTTGTGCGTGTCATCCTTGCGCAGGGGCCATGCTAATCTTCTCTGTATCGTTCCAATTTTATCAGATGTCTCCGAAGAGACAATGACTTATAGACACAACAGCATTATAAATAAAGCCTTTATATCATTATTTTTCAATGTGGGACTACATATATTGCTACATTTGTGTAGCCCATAAAATCTAATCTCCAGAAACCTATTACTTCCTCAGTTCTTTTTTACTTGACCCGTTTCTTTTATCACGTTTGCCAATGCAAAACTTTAACGATCAATAACTTCAATTCTCTATAAGTAAAAATTATAAAAGTTTTATATTATGATAGTACTTATTGAGACGAATCTAAAGAGATCCTACATGAATATATATTTCCTTACATATTATTCACAAAAGACGGTCAAAGGAGGGGTGGTGAATAGTGTAAAAGTCAAAGCGGGTCAAGTAATAAAGAACGGAGGAAGTAAATTGTTACAGCCAAAACATCTCATAGTGCCAAAACATATATCCAATCTTCTAGGTATCCTATCAGCCGAGAGTAGCTTCCAAAATGTGTTCCTTTTTCTAAACAGACCTTACTTAATAGTTCAGCAAGTCTCTAAACCAATAGACAACAACAAGGAAAGTTGAGCTAAAAGATTTAAATTTTTTCCTACCTGCCTTAACATCTTCAGATTCTGGTACTGTTAAGTATTGAATAATTTGCCAGCAAACAAACTGGACCTGTTGTAGCAAAGATGATCACGCATTTTCAGTTCGAGATGAAGCACGAGTAGAAAATATCGAAATGTTTTCAAAATGCAAATTATAAACCAAATTGAAAAGAAAAAAAATTCATATCCCTTCTTTCTGCCAGGTGATAATCTGTCAATTAAAGAACCAGCCAAAAAAAAAGAAGATTTTAGTAAAACACCAGTTCCTAAAACAAAGCCTACAATTATCTCTACAAAGAAATATAACAAAGCATATCAGTAAAAGACATAAAGTTTACTTGAACTTTGGTTTGCAAACTCAAATAAAAAACCACGCAATACAGACATAAATCACATAATGAGAAAACAAGACATACAGGCATAAGAGGAAGCAACAGCCAGCAAATGGCAGTCTCGGTAGAATCATTCCCCATACGACCCAAAAAAAATAAAAAAAATAAAAAGCTTGTACATTTATAAGTTTTTGTAGATAAAATTCACCTGTTCTCTGTTACATTTACAATAAGATGTAAGTGACAAACACAACCGTCCAACATCAATCAAGAAAGAAGAAAACTAGGAATTTGAAGCATAAATAACGTTGTGTGAGTGTGTGACCCTTCTCGCAGCTGTGCAGTCAGCACATATCAAACTTCCAGAAGACTGAGTGCAAGTTTTTAATCAGCAAGACTGCTACTACAGTACTCTCCAAATTGCCAAATTTCTCCCACCAAAATTTGACTTTATTCTTATTTTTATTTCTGTTTATTGGCAGCCATGGCAGGGGATGAAGGAGACCTTATTTTCTAGCTGAAATTTATTGCCAGTATCAAGTCCAACTCAATCACAGAGAGTCAGGTAAAACAGACTTTGTAGAAAAGAATAAAGGAAAATCTTCAATAATACCTTGAAGCAGTCTGAGGCATCGTGGCACTCAAAGGCGCAAGGAGAGTTCAAAGTACTACAGACCCTGGTAGTATTTAACATAAACCATTAGTCATAACAATTTAAGAATGCCATATCTGGGTTTAGACAAATAAAATTGTTAGTGGTAAAAACAGACTGCAGAAGCAGAATATAACCTGCTACAAGGAGCAGAATAGCCAAATGGAGAGAAGGGACGAATGTTTGGACTATATCTCAAGGTGGCATCACCATTGCGTACAATACTCTTCATTGTTCCCAGTTTCATATAAATCTGACTCTAAGTTCAACTGCACTCATGAGAAAACGACATACTAATCTACCACAAATCCCTTTTTTTTTTTACACTTACCAGCTCTAAGACCTCTGCACTAACTATTACAGCACATAATCTGTCCACTTTCCAAATTCTACTGAAAATAGACCGGAGAAATTCATACTTGTTATTCTTAGTTTCATAATAAAATTGTCATTTCCAATCAAAAAAAGAATAGTGTATTCTCACATGATATCACAACTCATTAATCATTGTTAAATTCTCTCACAGAACCAGAAATTTAAGGGTTCGTTTGGCATCATTGTGGTTTTCTGTTTTTTGGTTTTTTGTTTTTTAAAATCATGTGATATATGTCACATAATGAATCAAAAATTAGTCAAACTTATTAAAACCATGATAATTATGAAAACTGACAACAGAAAAGTGGAAACACCTTTTTCTAGTTTCCTGTTTTTGGTTTTTTGTTTTCAAAAAAACTGAAAACTGAAAACAAAAAACAATGCCAAACAAGCCCTAAGCTGCTTAAACTGAGATTTCTTTGCTAGAATCTCTTTTGCACTCTACTAAAGAATAACATCTGCTGGCTGTATTAATTTGCACTTTCTGAATGGGTTGCTTCTGGTCCCTGACTACTGTGGCTAGGTGTTGAAAAATGACTAAGACTTAACTAATCATTGGTGGGGTGCGCCAGGCCCGTGCAATAGTGCAACGCATGGGCGACGTTTGAAGATCCCAGCAGCAAGCTACTGTGGTGGATCTTCCCCCTTAAAAAATAAATTTAATATCATTGTGGGCCATTGGCCCACGTATCAGATATTAAACTGATAAGAACAGATACTACACTTGATCTTAGCCAAAAGGCCGAGAAAGGTATGATTTGTTAAGTCTAATCTTTTGCCTTTTATTTCCTGAAGTTTTCGTACCCTCGACGCTTCTTTTCGATGTGGTACATTACTCCTTAAATTAAGGTTCTGTTTACAGCAAACTTCCATCATCATTATTCGGATGTCTGAAGTTCATGGTTAACTAATGTATAAACAATAGAGCTAGAGGTCATAAAATCTACTAGTAGATTTGGTGAACAAAAGGAGGTGGTCAATCACACATTAATTGTATCTAAGGGTAAAGCTACACAAATAAAAAACATATCATACTTCCATTTGAACAAAAGGAGACTTGTTTATCACACACAAACAACATCTAGTAGTAAAGGGTGCATCCAGTGGAACATCCCCAGATTTCATGTTGACAAGGTTTGTACTTGAATTGTTTTTATTTGGGCAGTTTATGCTGTAAAAGAGCATGCAAAAGTAAATAATGAATTCCCAAGCCCAAATCATTAATATAACATTGTTTAATAATCATGTGAGTTTAACCGCTCAGAACCCCATATCTTGGACAAATCTCACAAATATGTAAGATACGATAAGTTAAAGACTTTCATATAACCAATTTAATAAATAAAATAGATTGAGTTAAACAAGCTTAAACAAAAGCAAAGGCCCTAAACACTTAGAGAGTGACTGGTTGATGTGAAAGAGTGGAAAACATGTTTTCCCGATGGTCAAAAATAATTCTACATTTCTACTAATGGAAGAAACAAAAATTATGTAACCCTTCTATGTTACTCGGCCTCTTTCATTTACCTCACATGTCGGACACCGACATCGACACAACACATGTCGGACACCGACATCAACACTTGGACACTTCATTTTTAACTAAAATCACAACTTTTTCTAAGAAAATGGATGAGTCCGATACTTGGACACCCGTGTCTAATTTGACACTTCATCCGAGTCCAAGTAACATAGTTACCCTTTATAAAGATGCTCAATAAATAATTCCCATTTCCCTTTGTTTGCATCAATAAAGATGCTCACATATATGGCGCCACTATTGAAAAGTAAGTGAAAATTTAGGTCTTACTAAGTTTCTATGGATTTAATTTAGTTTACATAGAGCTAGGCAGTAAGGCAGAATATTGAGAATACATAAACAAAGTACTTAAATTTAGCTATTTAAATGATTTACTACACTGGCATCATTCTTTATTTTGGTTCACACCGAGAGTCAATTCTTTGATTTATTATATGACGCTACGCTTAGTATGGATATAGTGCATTCTAAAATACAACCAAAGCAATAAGGTTATGGATAACAACATCATGTAATCCAACTCTAATTTATAGATACATGATAAATATGGTATGAGAAAACAACACAGCTCAGGAATCAACTCATAGAATATACAAAATAAGAGGTAACATAGTTTTTGTTTAAAGAAACCCTGTTATTGCTGAAGGAACAGCATCATCATATAACAAAAAAAATACATGACAGCTTCCGAGAACGAAATAGAAAACAAATTAATCTGTAAACAGAAAATTGGATCAAGGGAAGATAAACAGAACATAGAGGAAAAGCGGGAAAAAAAAAAAGGAGCAGCATAAACAATTTAAATTGATAATGGAGAGGCAGAAAAAGACAGCAATCATTTTAGTTAGAACTGCAGGGGCAGAAAAAGGACAAAAAAATTTGGACAATTTCTCGATTTGTGTGTATCATCCTTGCGCTAATCTTCTCTGTAACGTTCCAATTTTATCAGACATCTCCAAAGAGACAATACTATGGTATAGACAGTATAATATAAAAAAGTGTTTCTTTATAATTAAACCGATGTGGGACTAAAATATTTTATTATACAGCACAGCAGCACAAGTATAAAGTATATTGAAACAACACTTGTGCAAATGCACTCAGTGTACAGAAGACATAACACCTACAACCTAACAATCATAAAATAAAACAGGTTTCAGCGATTCATTATACAAACACCAGCCAGGTCTCACTGGATCTGCAGCGTAAAAGTATACAATACTTTAAGTTATTACAGATTTTAATTCTTTGGTAACATTCAATATGACTATGAGTATGACATAATCAACAATAGATATAGACAGATTTGTCATTGAACTCTTTATCAAACCATCACATTGACATAGCAAGATATTGCAAATTGAACCCCCGCCAAACAATCAGAGTTAGAAGATTATGAAGCACAAAGTTGACCTTCCTAAAAATCAAATGACATGGGTATTTCAAGCATCAGACGATTCATCATTTAAGCTTTTTTCGGGCAAAGAATTTCAAAAGGTTGTGGAAGATACCACAAGTCAGTTCATAATAATCTCAAACAAGAGGCAAGCAAGGAAAGGGATAGGACCTTTTCGAAAAGGGGCTCTGATTTGGCAATATTTTTTAACTTTCTGTCATTTAGGCACAAGGAGCATTATTATGTTTCTATCATAAACTTGATGGTTCATGTCATGGTCATTGTTATGGACTTATTTCTTAAATGATAATCCTATAATCACAATCAAAAGCCTCAAAACAAGCTGCAACCACAAAAGCTCTCCAATAACTGAATAATGTAATAGTCAGTTACTAAATAAAAAGAACAAATACCGGGAACTTATGGTGCCAGATATCGATCCATTTCCTCAAATTTCACTTCTAATTCAGCTCAGGTGCCTTAAGTAAACAACGGAGAGCCCAAATATGATGGCGATAATTCTTCAACCTGACAGTTAACAGCAGGAGATTTGTTAACACAACTCTCCTAGTTAAACTGCAAATGAAAATTGCTTAGATAATCGTATAAGTCTACAAAATACTGCAGTTAAAACTATAAATTGTACTAGTCTACAAAAGAACTGCAGTTTTAACAGAAATTCAGTAAAACAATTCATTTCTATAATAACAAATGACACTGGCAATACAAGTACAGAAGGAAGGGCCATTTGACCTGTTTGAGGCAAAAAAAGTACGAATCTCTTTATGGATGATGCCACACCAATATCAGTTCAGGATCAACCAAAATCACAAGCACATTTCTTGACATACTTTTCAGAGCATGAAAACATTCAGAAACAAGCCAATTAAGTATGCAGCTCTCCTATTACAAACTAAGAAGCTTCATAAAGTGCAACTGAGTAGGCAAAACTCGCTTTTAATTTCACAACAGCAAACCATAGCCATGAGCCCATGATACATGAAAATCTGAAATGATCAAAGTGGAACCTCAATCAACACATCACAAGTGACTATTATAACTAGGATCTTGGTCACAATCGCTTGGGGCATTAGATAACAATTTAAGATATTTCTTAAAATGGTATTAATTTAGGAATGTACGGCAAAATCACGCATCGATTGGTGTAATTAATGTTCATTTCAGTTTAATATTTCTGCTTCAGTGCTTCTAGTCACTCAGCTAGCTTAAGTCTATTACGGAGTAACTAAATACATGCACACAAAATCAACAAAGCCCTGAATTGTAACTAAGTATAGGAACCTCAATACTCAGGGGTCAAGGCCACGATATACTTCTAGGGAAGAAGCTCGACATGCACCGTAATGTGCTAATGTCACATGGGTTTATTATATACTAACACTCCAAGTCTCCAACATATATACAATTATACTCCACAAACATTTGGAATAACAAATAGGGTGGAATAAATTAATTAGAAATCCAAATTAAAGCTCAGCCCGTCAATGCTTCATCTCCTTTACAAAATTGGTAATTAAATCACAATTTTAACATTATAAGCCCGTTTCCAATTTCACTAATTAACATTATAAGCCAATCTTCCCATATATCAAATTAATCAAAATAGGAACAATAGAAGTAGTAGTCATCCCTAATCCCTGCAAACTAAGACCTGAAAAAGGCGAATTAATACGTGATTGTACTCCCTAAATATCCCATGTAAATTTTGTTTTCTCATGTACTTTTATTACTTTCTCTCTCTATTTTTTGCATACCCAACGTGAATTTACTTTTTCAATATATTTTTACTATTCTTATTTGTGTTTATTAATTCCCGTGAAAAATGCCCATAAAGGACAATCAAAAGAAGACGGAGGGAGTAATTCATTTTAGCCTAATTTAACAACATAAGTTAGCGATTTATACCCATATGGTAACACTAGGAAATGCTAGTCAGATTATTATTTAAACATCCTATAGATTAATGCATAATGTTTTACTAGGGTTTTGTCACATAGATGATGTGTCCAATGTAGCAGGTTATCAAATGGAGTGAGAAAATAATTTTTTACATCATTAAGTCAAAAATCAAAATTAAAAGTTGTTCTTCACCTCATACTACACGGCTTGAAGTACTTTGAAACTCAATTCACATTGCAATTTTCACAGATCTCATAACAAAAAAATTAATGTTAATTAACTATAATTACCAATAATTGTTCATACTTGTGTTAATTTAGTGTGCTCAATAAAAAGCCAAAACTTTAATTTTAGGAAAAACTGAAAAAGCCCATAAATTTTTGGAAAAAATAAAAATATAATTAAAACTCAGAATCATGCTCCTCCACACACACACACACAGTAAAAAAAAAATAATAAAAAAAAATAAATAATAATAATAATAATAAAAATTAGGAAAAAATAGTGCAAGTATTAAATAAACGAACCAAAAAATAAGTGTATTAAAAGGCAGTGGATTACCTGAAGCCCAAATAATTGGTGAAATGGATGGCTTGTAGACTGTATAAATTGAGGAGATTATCAACCCCTATTTTTTTACCAAACGAAATTAACAAGCAAAATGAGTTCATTTATACTACGTATTTAAGATTGTCAAAATTTTATGAGCGAAAGTCAAAATACTTTTGGAGTTTTGGGATTAGTGATGTTACATTTTTACTACTCTTTCCGTGTTTTTTAAAGTGACACAATTTGATTGACACGTAGTTTTAGGAGATTTTATTGACTTTAATAAAATAAGATATTAGTGGGGTGGGTTGGAGGAGTGAGAAATGATAAAGTAAGAAAATGTGAGAGGAAGTGGGGATCATGAAAGGAGTGAGAAATGATAAAGTAAGAGATAGCGAGGTGAAGATATATTATTAATATGTAAGGAATTTCTAAAAGAGGAAGTGTGTCACTTTAAAAAAACGACCGTTTAAGAAAAGTGTGTCACTTAAAAAAAAAAACACGAAGGGAGTATAGCGACAATGTGAATAATACTGAGGCGGCAAAAATAGACACAATATTGCACCATACGAATCATACATAAAAACAATTAAACATTGAGTTAGTGTCAAGGGTTTATGAAACAATTGGTTAAACAAGTTAACACGACATGTCAATATTAAATAAGTTGGGTTAGTGTGAAGGGTTTATGATACAATTGGTCAAGCATTTTAACACAATATTAAATAAGTTGGGTTAGTGTTAAGGTCCTCCAACCCATTAACTTCTAGCACTTACTCCAATAGTATTCTCTCTCTTTAAAATATATACCTTAATTTGAATTAATACATATATTAATGTAGAATTATTATTAATAATATCTCCGCATATGATTAATCTTCTCCTTACTGACATTGATCAAAGTAGATTATGTTTGGAATGGGGCCTATTGTCACGAAATGTGCATCAAAGGCCAACAACAGTCCTTACATACCAACATAAATCCTTCCGGCGCATTTTGTTCTCACCCATGCGCACCCTAGGAAGTTTTCCCAGGAGGTCACCCATTTTAAGACTACTCTCAGCAAAATACGCTTAACTGAAAGGTATCTTATAAATACACCTTGTTCGTATGAGTAGTATATTAAGTTCCTTTAAAACAATCATGAGAGCTATTGCAACTCTCTACAATTTACAAGTAACTTGAGTAATTTTAATATTAGACGTGTTTGATGTATAATTTTAACAATATATATATACCGTTATGTATCAATAAGTATGAAAAAAAAATTTATGAAAATTAATTAAAACCAATTCAAATTCAATAACATATTACACGATAATAATAATAATTATGTTAATCTGTACAGGTGTTGTAAATCTTCATCATCCTCCTCATTAGGACATATAACATATCTGCTGTGTACCATCTTAGCCAAATAAAAAATATTCTACAAATGAGTATTGTTTCATACAGTACTAATGTATAATAATAGTTTGAGATTGAACCAACTCAATCAAGTAATCACTAAGATGTAGTATTGATGATGAATGAGTGATACAAGCATTTATCATAAGAAAAGTGTGTTTGTGAATGCCCTTTAAAAGAGGCTACACAAGTGCGGTGCTCTTATGGCCATGGGAAGGGCAGCCTTACTATCCCAATCTTCAAAGTCTGTTCCCTGAAACAAAGGGTGAGCGTGCCGTGCTTCCTCCTCCGTGATAAACCCAAGCTCCATGCTAGTCTTAAGCAAACACTTATACCCCCACTTGAATCACTTGATTGAACTTCTCTCCACACCACCATTCCTAATAGCTTCTTGTTGACTTTAACAATTTGATCCTCGCTTCAAGAATGGAAGTGTCCTAAATAGCTTTATCAGTTGTGATTCATTGCCCATTCTAGAAAATTAGCCAATGTTCAAATATTAGATAACACCCCCTTGCAAAAAACAGAGCAGTTCAGAATTCAGATTAACTAGCAGGAAATAGAAGGAACACTCAGCAAATACTATCCCACATCAATGATTGCCAAGAAGATGGTAATAGCCTCTTGAGGGTCAATGGATGATCAATTAGGAACATAGCCTAAGTAGTAGCCGCCATTGCACTTCAGGAGGTACACCTATACTTCATAATTTGTGGCATCAATGGAAACGCGTTTGTGTGGCCTCTGCCCCACTCCAAATACAACTTTTTTACTCTGATGAAACCGCAACATAAACATAACTCTCAAAAACATATGTTAGAAAAAACTATACAAAGTACGGAGTAAATGCTTACATAGTCACAAACTCATAACTGCTTCAACAAAAGCTGAAATACTTATGACAGTTACAAATTAAATTGAACTAAGTATTGGTGGGGAGTGCCAGGCCCGTGCAGTAGTGCAACGCATGGGCGACACTTGAGAATCCCAGCAGCAAGCTACTGTGGTGGATCCTCCCCCTTAAAAAATAAATTTAATATCGTTGTGAGTCATTGACCCACGTATCAGATATTAAACTGATAAGAACAGATACTACACTTGATCTTAGCCAAAAGGCCGAGAAAGGTATGATTTGTTTAGCTTCACAAAAGTCTACTTATTATCTGGTTGTATCGGCTTAATGCTTCACCTATCCAATGTGGGATCACCAACTTTGAAAATCTTCCCATCTCAGCAGACTACAATCTGCATTAAAAAAAAAAAAAAAAAAAAAAAAAAAAAAAAAAAAAAAAAAAAACAGGATTAAGGTCCCCTTTGATTTGATGTAAAACATTTTCAATGAAAAATTAGTTTTCATGGAAAACATATAGGAAAACCACACTTACAAGATAGTTTTCTTTTGTTTGGTTCTTACAAAAAAAAAAAGGTAAAGAGAAATTAATATAGTAGTGGAAATGTGGGGAAAATGTGGCTTCCCTTGTTTTGTGAAGGAAAATGCATTCCGCCATTGTGGATGCAATTTTCCACCATTGGAAAAATTGTTTTCCGGCCCCTTCACAAACCAAACAAAGGAAAATGGGAAATAATGAAAAAATTATTTTACATCAAACCAAACAAGGCCTAAGGAAAAAAAAAAAAAAAAAAAAAGCGAGGAGCATACGGAGTACATGAGAATGGGATAATGTTCAATTTGGAATCAAATTCATCATCACAAACATCTCATGTTTGTTTGCCATCTAAAGAGGAAGTTTACTTTCATATGTGGGTGACTCAGAATTTTCAAGGCAAACCATGCCTTAAACCTAAGAGATTGCAAATGAGTTTATCATCATCAAAACTTCCTCCGTCCCACTTAAATTGCCCCATTTTCAAGTAATAGATGTCCCATTAAGTTATCCCATTTCATATATGGAATGTTTTTCCCACTTTTTTTTTTTTTTTGGGTTACCACTTGATTCATCCTTTGGGATAATCCTTGGGTGGTTAGATAATCCCCCCCAATTGTTGTTGCGAGGGATCAAACACGCAGTAATCTCTACTTAGTGCAATCTCAATCACTACTGCACCATCACCGATTAGCTAGTACGTTTTTCCCACTTGTCAAATCATGTGTATCCACAAAAAGACAAAAAAGAACATGTATGCCGATTGCCTACTCAATTGAGCCAACTCTTAAAATAGTGGAAACGTAATTAAAGCAATCTTAGTGAGATGGAAGGTACAAATATAGCAAACTTCAATAGTCCTAGACTTAAATTTCTTGTAAGTTGCAAATTAATTTTATCATCATTTGTGACAAAAAGGCCACATATTACAATTAGACTCTTCATTAAACCATGCATCAAAGTTAAAGTATTAATCATCTGCTGTTTTGTCCAGGATGAACCTAATAACATCATCACAAAACTACTTCAGTGGTAGATCAGAGCGTGAGGGTAGCTAGTACTTATGGTCAATGTATCTTTGTCCAATGTGATATTGGGGAGTGATAGGGGTTTAAATGAAGTGGTGAATATTAGGGCCTAGTTTCAACTAAACATATTATATTAAGCAAAAATCATTCCAATTAGGAAAACTCAGTTGTAACATCCAATATCAGACTGATTGTTAATAGTGTAGAGCAACAACCTCATATTTGGAAGTACGTCGAAACATTTGTTTAATTCACCTTTTCCACCACACCTCATCCAACCATAAATGTACTCATTTATCTATATGGTATATAGGGTTGTTCTGGATAAGGCTTTAGGGAATATGGTAAGGGCCAATATTAGAATAAGGGTTTAGGCCTTTAGGGAACATGGTAAGGGTCAAGAATAATCTACCCAGTCTTGAGTGCCTATAAAGTTAAGAATTTAAGATGCATTAACTACCCGAGAAACTCGCTCACATAGTTAAGTTATAAATGGTCTGATAGGAGGGTAAAGTGTAGAGTAAAGCTTTTTGTTATAAATGTTGTGTACCTTTGGAATGTTGGGCTTGGGTATGAGTCAAAGGGTAAGTGGTGTGTGGTTATGGTCTCCCATGTGAGTAGTCATGAAGCTAAGAGCAGCTGCCCACATGTCACATAGAAGAGATCCTTGGGACAGGTTGGTACTTACCTAGTGATCTTATAATCATTAATTCATTATGTTTCGGGTGAAAACAATGGGACCTTGCCGAAGGTCCGAAGAGGTGGATAAAGACTGATTCGGTCCAAATGATGCTGGCCGAAGGTTTCCTACACAACAAACACACGTAAACTGGCCTCGGGGGTGGTTCCGAGGAAGGCCCCTCCGATGCCGAAGTTAAACAGTGTTTAGAGAGAGAAAGCTATGCAAGGGTATTAATTGCTTGAGGCTTGTCTGTGAATGAATGATAAATGATGTAATTGAAGGCTTTTATACCTTAGCATGACAAGGAAAATGGACGGGATGGGCTGACCATGATGACTTGGGCCATTGGTTTGATATTGACTTGGCAATTTAGAGGCTTGGGCCTTGACCTTGGATTAAATCATTTTATGACTGGGCCCAATTAGGCTTAATTGGACCCCAAACACATTATATAGTGATCCCGTAGATGTTGCCACTATATTTTACGTGCTGATGTGAGTCCATGACATCCCATACAACCAGCCCCCAAAAGTGAGTGAATCTACATGCCAGGTGTGGCCACTATGAATAATCAACTCCATTGGTTGCTGTTTTCATATTTGATCTAAAAGGAAATTGTTGCAATTAATAAAAAAAAGGAGTAAATCTGTATCTATATCTATCTATACTTAGTATTTAAAAACACAAACCACATAATTTCCATATAACACATGTCATCACAAGTCACTCATTACCCCATATGCCACATGTCACCTCCCTTAATATTTTTGTTCAAGTCTTTATGCATTCTATAACTTGCAAATTCAAGGAAGAAAATAAAGTGTTTCATTTCCACTATAATTAGTACACATTACATAAACATATAAATTATAATAAATTTGTCTTTTCATCTCATAGATTTAATATAACTTAAACTAATATGTCATTTCATATTCCGCAATCTTCATGTACATACCTAACCAAATTTCTTCATCTTCTTTCACAGTTCTACTCCGACTCTTTTTTTCTTTTAAGATTTAGCAATGAAACAATTACTTCGTATACTATATCAAAAGTTTCAACTTTTGAAAAACATACCTATATATGAAAATAATTATCCCAAGTAACAACCCGTACATTAAACGGGCCAAAAGGTTAGTTAGGATGAATACGTCTGTGAAGCCTACAAAGTTTTATAGACTGATACATATTGCGTATTTGCAGACATATGGTTTAATAATAAAGTATAATTACTTATAGAGAAAAGCAAAACAGTCCCACATCGTATAATTTAAAACCGCCAAGTACTACTCTATACATATGCTTCACTGTACTCCAGTATACTCCACGCAGCCATGCAGTGAGCACAGAGCGAACTATTCTTTCGCCTTTTACTAAAGAATACCGTGTGCTCGCTGCATACAATGGCATACGTTTATTTTTGGAGGGAGTTCCTTAACTGGAGCTTCCAGCAAACTTAGTCCAAGTATATATGGTGTGGTCTATTTCTATTTAGGGGTGTTTGGCTCATCAAATTGGAATGGATTGATATGAAATATAATACGTATGGGGGAGAGTTAGAACCCTTGGGTATGAGATTCCACATCTAAAAAACAAACTAGATGAAATGGAATTAGCCCACTCCAAATGATCCAACCAAACAACCCCTCAAATAGATACCAAAATCTATCCTTCCTGCCTTTTACAGCATCAACATTGACTTTAAGAGTTTAAGGCGGCTGAGAGAGATAGACAACCCCAATGTTTTAGATTGATATGGGCTTTAATCTTATTCCAGTAGCAAATCCTATAGAAACTGTCTATAGACCTTCACAAATTCACAAGGACATGGCTAACTCAAGTGAACTTAGTAGGGAAACAGCCCCCCCCCCCCCCCCCCCCCCCCCCCAAACAAATAGAGTATCACTTAATGACCAACCTCTACAGCCTCCCATAGTATCACTTAGTGATCAACCTCTACAGCCCTTTCCGTCCACATGAAGTAGTTGTTGCGAATTGCCTAGCTGTGAAAGTGTGAATTGCATATCTATTTGGTAGGACAGCATATATATCAATTTTTTAAAATTTTCTTTCTATTAACAAAACCTGACACCACCTTCAAGTCATACTGAAGTTCAAGAGGAAAATCTAGTTTACAAGCATCCTTATTGTCACAATAACTACAATGAGTTGGACATAGATGGTGCACTACCCATTCACCAAGAGGTTTGAAGCACTATTGGTCAACATAATATATCATGCAGGTGTTAGCAGCTTAGAAAGTTAGAATGCAAATGCATTAATTTACCTGGTGTATATAACTACAATATTTCGACTCCCATGCAGTAATACATCAGAGGTCAAATCCAGTACCCCTCCCCCCACCCTGCCCTACTAAAACTAGAAATACCCACGACTCCACGAGGAAGAGTGGAACTGTGGAAGACAAAGATACAAAGGAATCATCTGTCTGCTGTTTATACTGAAGATGCAATGTGAGGCAAATAAGCATAAGAATTATTTTAGATACAAGTCAATGGAATTCAGTCATCTGAATCTATTTTTTCCAAGATTTCATACGGCACAAAATCTCTGAGCTTAAAAGTAGTGATATTTATATACTCAGTAATTTCTACATTGGGTCCAGCAACACTTCACAGATTGATTAGTTATGATGTACTGCTTATTTAATCATTCCAACTTCACTGATCGGAGAGTTGATACAATGATATAAATATGCACACATAAGACTCATTTATTCACCATATATTTATGAAAGTCAGTTTTGTAAGGTGATATTGTCCCACATCAATTAAATAACAAGGAGCGTATGAGAAAGATGACTATTAAAGGAAACTGATAATGAACATTCAAATTACTTACCTGGACGGGGTCAATGGGTGATCATGGAGACTCATGGCCTAGGCAGGTAGCCTCCATTGCACATTAGGAGGGGTGCCTGCTTAACATCTTCCCAAGAGGAAGAGTGTACGTCATAATTTGTGATAGAGGGGGCCTGCGTTCGCGCGGCCCCTATCCAATATCTAGTTCAACCTTCACCGCAGTACTTTACAATATCAATTGATTGTCTAAAAAGAAATTAAAAAAACCAATTTAATAAGCAATTTATTAAGGGAATCTATTTGACACAGAATTCACGTCAGACCAGGTGTGTGAAAGTTAACGAAAAATCCTATTTCCTTTTAATAATGATAAGCATAATTTAGTTACTGGTAGAATCTTTAACACAGAGCAGTCACACATAAGTAGGACAAGTTTCAGAGTGTAGTTAGCATAAGTGATGTACTAGATTAACAAGCTCATCTCAGCCTTTAATTACTTTATTTTTTGAAGGATTGTATGGGAATTTCAGTCAAAAGACTCAAAACTTAACCAGACAAATTAATTAACCAGCTAGGTTGGAGAGCTAAAATCTTACAGTCCCAAAAATACACAAGCAAAGCAAAAAGATATCCAACTATAAAGCACATAAAGGATACAGGTCAACCATCATATATGAGCACAAGGCCTTGAATTAATAGAAATTCATCGACAAAGGTTGGGTTTAAGCACTCCATTCATAACCTCAAAGAGCTCATGCAAAGGAAATTCACCAAAGTACCAAACTCACAATGCACAAATAAGTAATTGTCCGTCTTATCATTCACGAGCATTACAGGTGAGGAGAAACTATGAAGAGCCCTATGCCCCTATCTGGTCTCTAATTCCAAAGCTCAATACTACTACTAAAAAAGTTCATTTATCCTCGATATTTTTTAATGTTGGTCATTAGTTGTGATGGTAGAAGCTTTTGGACATTAATCTATTTGTTTGAATCTGAAATTGACTCCAAACCAAACATAAACATGGCACAGTTGCCCAAATTTATCCCCTAACCAATTTTATCCCCTAATCTCTACAACATAAATGTTAGGCTCTCTTAAGTGTCATACCTTTTCCCATTGCTGATTTTTCCAAGTAGTAAGCAGTAACCACAATTGTAATGTGATGTAACCGACTACACATCCATAAATTAGGTGCTAAGTTGCCATAGAAGCTACTGAGTTGTTGATTTTCACGTGGAACATTTATAGAAATTTCGTTAATTGTTTTTTTTTTTTTTGGTAAAGAAATATTAATTGGGTTTCCATGTGCTTATTACCATGTTATACTAATGCTGTAAACAGTGACTATGTGTTCACTTCATGTGAATCCATTCCTTTTTAGAAACACTGTTAATTTTATGTTTCTCACACATGATGTAATGGATGAACAATTGTAAAATTGTGTCATCTTAAAACTCCAGGTTCTGATGTCATTATTTTCAACACGGACTGAATGAACTATGTCATTTAAGTATATTTTACAGACACTATCCAGAGGGCCTCAGAAATCTCTATATCCACCACCTTATAGTCCCCACGGCCAAACGGTAATTTAATTTCATAAAAAGCTGGAAAAATTCAAATGTCAAACCAAATAATACAGAAATTATTGTGTCTATGTAGAATATTCCCCATAAGATAACAAGCACATGCATTTCTTAATTTGTGTGGATCAATGTTTCTATACTTTGGAGCAAGATTATTGCAATATTATTATGTAAAAGACAACACAACCGTCCCACATCAGTCAAGAAAGAAAATCTAAGCTAGGACTTTGCGGTATAAATAACGAAGCCTGTTACAGCAAGCATCACGCAGCCATGCAGTAAGCACAGAGCGAACTATCCTTTCGCCTTTTACTAAAGAATACCGTGTGCTCGCTGCATTTAGTGGCATACGTTTATTTTTGGAGGGAGTTCCTAAAAGGAGCTTCCAAAAAAACAAGTGCAAGTGTTTTTAAACAACTATAATACTAAATCTATGATGAGATTATCAAATACTCCCTATACTTATCAAATGTGATCCTGTTTAAGTGTTACATTTCCTTTTTTTGGCAAAAAGCTACATTTTTAATACTACCTCCGTTACATATTATTTGCAACGATTAGACATTTTTTTTCTCTACTTTATGTCAAATCGTTGCAAATAATATGTAACAGAGGTAGTATTATATATCACCTCTCATGGTCCCCACCTAAGCCTTCTATTATTTCTTCTCACACATTCAATACCTTTTTCATAAATTATTAACCCCACTATCTTTCTTTTACAATTTTTTAATACTCCAACTACCTCACTTACCTCTATGTGCTGGTCAAAGTGTAACCCTTAAAAAGCACGGAGAGTATCAATTTGCCAAACTGTTGTATGATATAATACACTTTAACTTAACCCACAAAATAAAAAGCACCAAGTCCACCAACTCAATCACAGAGAATCAGTTAAATGAGATATGAATCGAGTAAAAGTTGCAATAATACCTTGCATTAGTTTGAGGCATCATCGTGCACAAGGACTCGAGGAGGATATAGGCCCTGGTAGAATTTAAGACAACAATTTAAACTCTCCATATCAGGGTTAGAGAAATAAAACTGTTAGTGGTGCAATTAAATATAAAACAGACCGCAGAAGGAAAACATAACCTGCTAAAAGGAGCCCCGAAAGTCCCAAAATTAAGGAGAGAAGGGACAAATGTTGGACTGTAACTCAAGGTGGCATCATATCTGTACACGAACCAGGATAACTGTCAGTACGACTGCATTCATTAAGCTTAAAATGCACATGAAAACTCTCGCACAGCAAGTAGTTTCTATACTACTGTTACACAGCTAGTATAGAAACCACAGAGAATAAGTCATAGTTTGTGAGTAGGAGTCTGGGCTCTTACAGAACTTACCTAATTATATCAGAATAAAAACCTGCAGCATGTATCCTCTATAGTTAAACAAACGTTGCTAACATGGCGTTGACAGAACAAATCTGCAGAATAAATGGACCATGTGAAAGTAAAGTTATACTAACAACCTCAGTAGTGATTGAAGAAGTGTAAGTTCCATCAACCAGGACTGAGGAGAAAACCAAATACACTGAAGAGACTGCAAGTCCATTTTTCTTGTTCTTGCCAGCACCAAACCTCAGCTCTAGCTGTTCGAGCACATTCTCTGGTCACTTTGAATTCTACTGAAATGGAATGGGTGAAGAAACACCATATATTTGTGTTATTTCACACAGAATACGCATGCATTCTATCCAATCAGAAAACGAATGTTGTATTTGCACACAATATTTGAACTGGATAGTATGTATCAAATTGTTACTTATAACCAGAAATTTAGGCAGGTTTTATAGGAGTTTCTCTGTTGGATCCTCTTGATTGAAGATGTCAGAGAGTAGTTGATCAAACTATTCTTTCACACTTTACTAAAGAATACTATCTGCTTGTCGCATTAAATGACATACATTAGTTGTTGAATGGGTTCCTTCAAGGAGCTTGTAACAAGCCAGTTGTCCCTGACTACTGGGACTAAGGTACAAACAAATCACAAACTTTAAAATTCAAACAAGTATTTGCGGAGAATATAAGAGGATACCTGACGAAACCTATTAACTTTTTATGAAAAATAACATTTCTCAAACCAGTAGATTTTAAATCCTCACTGCAATAAGGAAAACCACGAAATCTGATCACACAATAATCAGCAGGAGATTCCTTTTTTTCAAAGTCAACAGGATATACTTCTTCCACTCCTAGTTAGACTCTTGAATGATACTCAACGATATCAATTCTCAAGATTATGACCGCTGAGACAGTGACTTCACAATAGCAGCTTCCTCTCTTTAATACGAAATTTCCTAATGCAAAATAGATAGAATTTAGGAAGACTACAAAAGGCTGAAGTATGTATTGGTGGGGAGTGCCAGGCCCTTGCAGTAGTGCAACACATGGACGACACTTGAGAATCCCAGCAGCAAGCTACTGTGGTGGATCCTCCCCCTTAAAAGATAAATTTAATATCGTTGTGAGTCATTGACCCACGTATCAGATATTAAACTGATAAGAACAGATACTACACTTGATCTTAGCCAAAAGGCCGAGAAAGGTATGAATTGTTCTGTCTTGTCTCCTGCTCTTTATTTCCTGAAGTTGTTGTACTCTTGCCGTTCTTCTCAATGTGGTACAGCATTCATACAAGTATTCTAACGTATAAACTATAAGTATAAACTATAAAATATAAAGTATTCTAACGTCTGGACTCTGGGAAATCAGTCTTGTTCTCATCAGACTTCAGAAAATTAGAATAAACTATAAAGTATTCTACCGTCTGGACTCTGGGATACATCGAGAAACCATGTATTAACTATAGAGCTAAAAGTCATAATGGATTTGATGGACTAATTCAGAAAGGTTTGTTGGATTCAAGACTTCAAGATGGAAGTCTAGAAAGTTTCATAACCATAAATCCACAATCGACGTCAATAATTTGGCTGTGCATTCTCCCCACAATGGCACCGAGGAATTAATTGTTGGAGAAGGTACAGGTTTAAAAATTCCTTACGTTGGTTCTCTTTCATTTTCTTAAAATATGTTCTTTATTTCCTTGGCTCATAATGTTATTTCCGTCTCTCAATTTTGCATTGACAATAACACATCCATAGATTACCTACCAACACTTAGTTTTCACGTATTAAACTTTTTTCCCTTGACTGGCACCATTTATTAGGGCCTCCATCACAAAGAGTATTTAGGCAGCTTATTTCATTAAATAACCTATATGTCTCTAGCATCTCTACCTTGGATTGCAATTCATTTGCTAGCAATAAGTCACCAGACACCATTTCCTTCTCTTCTATATCCACTACGGCTCTCTTCAATATATTTATACCAACTTTAAGGATTGACCATAGAGTTTCAGAAATCCTGAGAAACATATAAGAATTCCATAGCTGGGTTTAGAGAAATTAAATTATTAGTGGCAGAACAGACTACAGAAAGAGAACATATTTAGAGAAAGAGACGAGGAAGACTATCTCAAGTTGGCATCATCTTTGAGCAGGAACCAAGCTTGAAAAATAACTGAGACTTAACTAATCATTGGTGGGGTGCGCCAGGCCCGTGCAGTAGTGCAACGCATGGGCGACGCTTGAAGATCCCAGCAGCAAGCTACTGTGGTGGATCTTCCCCCTTAAAAAATAAATTTAATATCGTTGTGGGCCATTGGCCCACGTATCAGATATTAAACTGATAAGAACAGATACTACACTTGATCTTAGCCAAAAGGCCGAGAAAGGTATGATTTGTTCTGTTTCATCTCCTGCCTTTTATTTCTTAATGGTTCCGTACCCTTGTTATTTCTTTTCGATGTGGTACAGAATTTCTGTTGATTGGGAAGTGAATATCATTCCTTATTAGGAGTTCTATTCACAGAAAACTTCAATAACTCAATAGTACATTTCTTTTTTTTTTTTTTTTTTTTTTTGACGGGGAACTCAAGAGTACATGATAAAGAGTGTATTAGCAATAAAGACCCAAGTCCTGGAAACTTGTGCGTTTTGTGACGAATATAGAAAGGTTTATCACAATTAAATACTCCATGCGTTCACAAATAATCTTCTTGTTAAATTTGGACATACATATTATTAAATTTATTAGGTTTGTCAGACATAAATACTCCATGCGTTCATAAATAATCTTTTTGAGTTGGACATACATATTAAGAAATTTATTAGGGAGGAGTGAGAATGTGAGAAAAATAAATGTAATAGAAGGGTCCACATCACAGGAATTGAGTGTAAAATTTTCCATTTTCAGGAAGATTACTAGTTATTGGCCCTAATTTATAACTTTAATTGAACTATATATATTTTGGTCTGTTTGTCATTGAGAGCTTAAGAGTTTTTTTTTTTTTTTTTTTTTTTTTTTTTAATAATATGATAGCTTAAGTAGTTAGTTGTTTGTATGAGCTGGTTTGACCCTCCATATAGGGTAAATGATAAATCAATCCAATGTGGGAAAAAAATATAATTGAGAAATCAAATCTGTATAAATGTCAATATACATCCTCCGTTCTATTAATATTGCAACAAGGAGGAAATTACACATCCCTATGCACATTTTATATGCTATATATCTATAATTGTATAAGAGTAAAAATTATAAAAAGTTGATATTGTGAAAGTATTTTATGAGACGAATCCAACAATATCTCACATGACTTTATTTTGCTTAACATATAAATCATATTATATGGTCAAACAAGAGTGATGAATAGTGCAAAAAGTCCATTGTTGCAACATTAACTGAACGGAGGAAGTATATACTACAGAGTACTCCATAATGCACCCTAAAAAATTACTCAATAATTACATTTGTAATATATATAAATCAAAACTTTTACTCTATAATTACAATCTTATGAATTAATGCATACAAATATGGAGTAATGTTTAGTTTCTTATAAATTTTATTATTTTGCAATTATTAAGGAATTACATTCCAATCTAGGGGAATTTAAATAGAGTGTTATGCATATGAAAGTTTTTCAATTAAACAAAACATAAATATATAGAGGTTATGCATATATTGAGTTTTCAATCATTAATGAATTTGTATGATGTGGCGTCACAATATATGCCAAATGGCAAAATAGCATGTCTTGCCATGGGTATATCCGTATATATATTGATATTGATTGATTGATATATTGATTGATTTGGGGACATCCTAAAAAGAAATGCACGAAAAATCATTTGTGAATAGAGGGAGTAGTATATAAGAGTAGGTTAGCCGCTAATGTGCATTTCCAAACTTCCATCATGAGCAAATAAAGAAAGGTTTATTACACAAAATTTTCCTTCGGTTTTATGTTCCAACACCCCTCTCTAAAAAAAAGGAAGGCAACTTGGGAAGTCATGTGATTAAGTGACTTAGATTAATGTTCCAAATACTTCAACGGCAACATGCAAGTTAAGCCACATAACAGATTTTAAACTGATTAGAACAGACACTACACTTGATATGCCAAAAGGGCGAGAAAGGTGTGGTTTTCTTAGTACAAGTTACCTTCTTTTTTTCCCAAGTGGCATTGACCTTTCCTTCATCTTTCTGATGTGGGATTATCAAACTTGAAAATGTCCGCATGGATACCTGAGAAATTCACAGTTAGCAATTAAGATGATTATACAAAAGTAGATAACTCACAGAAGAAGAAGTATTTGTTACAAGTCAAAAAGTGAGGGCACAAAATATCTCCAAGGGATCAGTTTCATCTTTAGCATTGATTCATCCTCAGTTTCTCACGCAAATCACATTTTATTTGCCATAACTATTCCAATTTAACCAGATGTATTTCAGATAGCCCAAAATAGATAGAGACCATCTGAAAGTAGATTAAGGGTCTCAGGATGTGCCTGTTGGGTGAAATAGCACTCAAGTCTCAAGATGAAGATTACTCAACAGTATGGCTAGGAGAGACCTCTAGAATCAAATTAGTGGACACGAAAGTTGAAAATGAAGGAAGGAACACAGGTTTTGTTTCTATACACTATTTTTCAGCAGACAATGAAATCGCAATAGAGTGCTAATTTCATAGTAGAGAGAATGCAATGCAGTCAACAGCAAAAGAACTTTATATCACTGAAGGTAAAAAAAATAAAGAAAAAATTTAGAAGCAATACACATTAAAAGCAGGGGCAAAAGGTCAAAAAAATTTGGACCATTTCTCGATTTGTGCGTGTCATCCTTGCGCAGGGGCCATGCTAATCTTCTCTGTATCGTTCCAATTTTATCAGATGTCTCCGAAGAGACAATACCTATATAGAAGCCAGGCTTAATAAAGGGACCAGTAGCTTTGTAAATAATCAGTGTGGGACTAGAGAATAAAGCAGTTGACTTGTAACCAAGTAGCAACCATGAAAGATCTCCAATAACCAACAGTGGTAAAAGTACTGTCTGTTAGTTGTCTTTAGGGTATGCAAAGCATATGAACAAGAACAACACCAGAAAGGCGGCAACCTCCTTTGTTTTGGTTCTCACCCAAGTTGTGTCAATTCTTTGATTTAGTATCTGAGGCAATAAAGCAGTAAGGTTATGAATAACAGCACCATGTAATCAAAATATAACTTACAGAAACATAATCCAACATATGGTAAGCAAAAGCTACAAAGGAATCAAATTATAGAGTATGCATGTTAAGAGGTAGCATAGTTTTTGTTTTTGTAAACCCTATCATAAGTTCATAACTGAAGAGATGGCATAATCATATCACAATTAAGTACATAATGTTTCAGAGTTCAGAGCAGAAAACAAATTAAGCTGTAAACAACATATAGGATCAAGTGAAGAAAAACAGACTAGAGAGGAAATATTAGAAAGGGGGAAAAAACAAAAAGAATAAACATTATAGATTGATGTTGGAGGGGTAGAAAAGGAAAAAAAAATTAGAAAAAAATAGAAGCAAAACACATTTTAAAGCAGGGGCAAAAAGGTCAAAAAAATTTGGACCATTTCTCGATTTGTGCGTGTCATCCTTGCGCAGGGGCCATGCTAATCTTCTCTGTATCGTTCCAATTTTATCAGATGTCTCCGAAGAGACAATTCATAACAGAAGCTTGTGCAATATAAACAAAGTGTTATCTGCATATTTATTCAATGTGGGATATCCAGTTTCACACCTATATGGCCATATCAGCCTCCAATAACCTAGCAATTTGCAAATCTCAAATTACCATGCCCTATCTGTTAAGTAAACTACTTTCTAAGAACATCAAGAGTACCATTAGTACATGTTCCAATACAAACCTCACCAATATTTCGAAAATTCTCCGATTTGTCACCAAGTACGAGTGACTTTAAGACTATGCGTTTCTTATTTGTTTTTATTTTTTTGAAAATAACTTCAGAGCCATTCAGACAATACACAGTACAAGAAATAGGATTGATCCACCATAGAGGGGAAATTTGGCAATAAGCTCCACTACTTTGACATGAAACAATTCCTGTCATTCTGAACAGCTAGCAAAGATGACTCCATTTGACCTTGTTTGAAGTGTTTAAAACCAAATTGGATAAAAAAAAATTTATAAACTCTGAGGTGGATGACCTACTCATATTTTTTTGAAAGAGATACTTACTCATATTTAGTTTAATGTGAACCAAATTTACACACATGTTGCTAGAATTTCATTCCAAACTTTGTTTTTCTATTACCATTCTAAATTACTAACAACTCATATAATTCCATCTAATTATCAATTTTGTTTTAAATAATGACAAGGTATGCTTTGGAAGTGCTCTCAATGCTCTTTAAGATACTTGTTTTATACTTCAAGTGTAGTTATGGACCCTAACTAAAGGATTAAGCATACATGCCGTTGACAAAAGAGTTGTATACAACAAACACTGGTGTTGTCAAAATTGCTAGAGTAAGTTTCAACAGCCTAACACCTTTAAAACTGTTTTCCAAGCCCTGAGTCATAGGGGTGTATTTAACGAATTAACCCCGTGTAGTAATGCAATTCATGGGCAATGCTCTAAGATCCAGGTAAGCAAGCTACAGTTATGGAGTCTCCTCCTTTAATTAATCTAACATCAATGTGGGTGAATGACCCACAATCAACTACTCCGCTGATTTGCTGATAAAATCTTAATATTAGATACTAAAATTGATTTTACTGCCAAAAGATAAAGAAAGCTGTACCAGTATGCTTTGTTTAACCTTTCAATCCTCTATCAAATTTCTGATCATTCCAGCCTCAACCATCGCCAGCCTGTGTGAGACAGAGTCAATATTCAACACGTGGAATGATCTATTAAAAAGAAAAATTTCCAATCAAAGATTAAGCCTGTAATTCATCATAAAAATTTATAAGATGATCACAGACACAATTTTACCAGATACAAATTAAACAACTAGTGCCTTTCAACACACACACAGCTTTTGTAAAGTTAGGAGCCTACTTGTTTTTCATGAAGTAAAGCAATAAGAACAGATAAATGGAACAAAAACTAGAGACAAAATTTATTGCCACTTAGCACTGTCCAAAATATTAAAAAATCGCTCATCAAGGACTAGCAAAGGTTAGTGAGCAACTACCATCACAGACAAGCTTTATCTTTGACAAAGTTTCCAGTACAAAGCATTATCTTCACTTAATTAAATGAGTGACTGGCAAATGTTCTAATGGATGCAATAAAGTAGCAAATGACACACAAATTTATGTAGTTCACTAATAATGTGTAGCTAAACTTAAAGGGCACATCCATTACGTCATCCAGCTTATTGCAACTACAGCTGATTAATCCTTATGGCATATTAAGCATAAGGCTACAAGCCTACAGCCTGCTAAGGCAAAAATCATGTTTCTTTGAAACCATATATCATCGTTTGTTCAAATTGTAAGAAAAAATAAAACCAAATATCATGAGACTGGAAGCTAAGAATAAAAGCATCCTCAAACAAAATAGGAACCAGAAGCTGAGCTGGTTGAATAAAAAAAAAGGATATAGATGAAATGATTCTGGGCTCTCCTCAAAAATAAAAGCAGAGCATCAAAAGCTTTCAAACTATAATAACTTCAAAACAATCTAGCTTGTTAACCTTTTCCAAATGAACAACCGCAGTATGTAATGCCATCAGATATAACCACATTAACTTTCGATTCAGTAACTTTTACTGATCTCACCTGAAGCATAGTCTTCTCAGGTTAACAGGGCACATAATATTAAGCCCTGTCAAAGCAAAGAAGAACTGTAACATGTTTATGTGGTTCTCTCACTTTTCTGTAGCACTCAAATTATATTTATGAAAGAAATCAAAGAAAAACAACAGTGGCAAACACACATACAAACTTTAACGTAAAAGAACAATCTCCTCACCACACAAAAATCCTATATACAAGCCTCCCTGAATACAAAATTCCCAGAACCAAATACCACCAATAATGTGAAATCTAAACAGCTTTTCAAGAACCATCCACTAGAGATCCTCTTACAAGTAGATAGTATTTCTCTCTTGTATAAAAGTAATTAGTATAGTGGAAGTAAACTAGAATAAATAAACTCTTAACAAAAGGATGCTATAAAGATTATTCACAAAATCAGCAGTTGTATCTTCAGAGCATCAGACACAAGTACCACCCATGAACCATCCATAGACCAGGTACCTAATGGTAGACGAGGTTTTGAACTTGGTTCCTCTATTCCATACTTGTCTAAACACCATAATGGACCACTACATTAATGTTATTGACTTGTAACTGTTATCAGTATAGACAGGTAAAATTTTGTAGATCATATGATAAAGTATAGCTAGGAAGTTAGTTACAGCTATGTCTGGATGGCCATAAAAGCTAAATTCAACGCCAAAAGCATCTTGTTGACTTTTACACGGTTATACCAACTATATTGTTCCATTTCGAGGTTTTCCAAAAAAGTTTTAGGAAATTTGTTTATTGTCCCACATCAATGTAATAACAGATATATAAGAGCATCATAGATATAAAATGAAAGCGTAGAATGTGAAGAAACATACTTACCTGGACGGGGTCAATGGGCGATCAAGAAGGCTCATGGCCTAGGTTGGTGGCCTCCATTGCACACTTGGAGGGGTGCTAGCCTAACATCTTCCCAAGAGGAAGAGTGCACGTCATAATTTGTGATAGTGGGGGTCTGCGTTCGCGCAACCCCTGACCAGTTCTATGTCCAAAATTTTAATGCATTGATTTGTGTTATTGAGAGCCTGCTTACCCAGATGCCCTGCACACTCCTGATTTTCAAATAAAAAAAGCATAAGTCCAAATAGGTAAAATGTAAATAGCCCAACATATATTATACTCATTCTGTCCACAAATAATCTTTCTTGTATTCCTTTTCAAGATGTCTGCAAAAAAGATTCCTATTACTTGAAAAAAGAAAATTTTATCACTCAAATCATGTACATTAGATCCCTCTACTAACTCTCTTTCTCTTACTCTCACCCCACCCTACTAAATTCCTTAATGTGCGCCGAAGTCTAACAAAAAGATTTTTCATAGACGGAGGGAGTATATATGATGAGTTGGCAAAGAAGCAAGTTGCTCCTACACATGCCTAATTGTGTCTAATTTTTCTAGGGTCTATCAAGTTTTACAGATTCTGAAATAAAGACTTCACTATATTTGGGTCAAGTATATTTTTGTAATAACATAAAATTACATCTATGAAATAATACATTTGTGCCATTTTAAAACTCCAGATTCGAAAGGTGTTCTCTCAACGTAACCATAGCACAAACTCTAGCAATCTAGAGAGTTCAGATAATTATCTATGAAAGTGCAATAGACTTATCTTAGGAGGGGTAATTTGGGAAGTCTAATATTATTAGGTTAGAGTCTTTAGCTTTAGTAAAAATAGATAGAGGAGGGAAAGTAGAAGGTAGGCAGAATTTTGGAGTGATTCCTTAGGAGAGTTGTGACCTTAAGTCACTATTAGGAGAGTTGTGACCTTAAGTCACTATTAAGAGAGTTGTGACCTTAAGTCGCTATTAGGAGCGTTGTGACCTCAAGTCACTGATATGAGCTTTCTAGGCTAAACCTACTACCTTTTGTAAGAAATCATTAATCTGTTAATCAAATTTCCAAGCTTTCTCCCTTAAAATTTCCTCTTAATCAGTAAAGTATACAAGTCAGATTTTCAGTGTATAACAGTAGGAAGTAACATTTAACAAATGGCATTGTCACTCGGTAGAGTCCTCCCCACTTAATAAAGCAAGAGAAGAAATTTCTTTGTTTATGAAAAACTCACAATAGTTACATTCCTACTCTCTGAAATTATATTTCACAGATCACAATAAGATACAAGGAAAAATCACAAAAGTCCCACATCAGTCAAGAAAGAAGATCTAAATTTTGGACTTTACGGTATAAATAACAAAGCCTGTTACTGTAAAATTCACGCAGCCATGTAGTGAGCACAGAGCGAACTATTCTTTCGCCTTTTACTAAAGAATACCGTGTGCTCGCTGCATTTAGTGGCATACGTTTATTTTTGGAGGGAGTTCCTTAAAGGAGCTTCCCACAAGCCAAGTGCAAGTTTTCTATAGACAGCTTAATAACTAGTCAATTCCCCAGCTTATTGGTTATCAAAAATCAAGAGGTGAATATACATGCGACCACCAACTCAAACATAGAAAATCAGAACTATAAGCTTTTATGATGATACCTTGCAACAGTCACTGAAGTGATAAGCTTTTTTGTGATACTATGCAACAGTCTGAGGCACTCAGAAAGTAGAGCCAATTCAAGCAATCCGTCAATATTAAAAAGGAAAATTTAAAATATAGTGACAGTAGTTCAGAAAACAGGCTTAAAGATTGGTAAAGGAAACATAAAAATTCCAGAGAGACTAGGGACACATACATGAAGTATTTTTCCTTTTGCTGGTATCATTTCTGTGCATGAACCATGTTATTCTTCCATTCCCAGCCTCATTCTGCTCAATATTCATCACTGTCAGTACAGAAATAATACATGAAACAAATTTATACAGAAATAACAACTGTCTAAAAAATCCAAAAGACAGTTATGTGTCTGCACCTTACCTGGAAGCCATATACTACGTACATATGACTCAGATCGTCATATGATTATAACAGAAACAAATAATTAAAAGAAAGCATCATAAAGAGCATTTCTAGTAAATGAAAATTACTCATGATATAATTGTGAAGCAATAACCTGGAACAAAGTTTTTAATAAAAATTAGACCATTTCTTGATTGGTGTGTGTCATCCTAACGCATGGGTCATGCTAATCTTCTCTGTATCATTCCAACTTTACCAGATGTCTTGGTAGAGACAATGTTATATCGATGATGAGCATTATAAATAGAAAAGTGCCTTTATATACTGTGGGACTTTATTATAACATGTTGCTGCTCAAAAACACAATTCATAAGTAAACCTAATACAGAGCAGCTTGTTCCCACCAAAAAACACTTCAGGGTACCAAGGCCAACTACATCTCATTGGATCCTCATTTAGTTTGATTTATTTCTTCTATCCAATCTTTTAAGTACACCCCAGCCAAGTAAACTCCAATGGTGTGCCAATTCTAGAGCAAACCTTGCAATATACTTTGCCATGGCAATTAATGGAAGTATAGAATAATTCACTATCAAATATGCTGGACCACTTATCGCAAATATGATCATGTCAGAACATAAGTAAAGGATGGCAAAACCATTCAAGTTCAAGAAGGAGCAGAAGTAACAAAACAACAAGAAAATGCTTGAGAGTGCGGAGGCAACATGTTCATCTTAGAATCAAATGTTTATTTTATAGATCCAAGGAAACGCATGTGCTGATAGTAGATTAAGGACCCTCTCTGTTCTTTTCTTTTTATCTTGAGTAAGACAACAACATCAGATGAAAGATACCAAAAAAAAATGTGGAAGTATAAAGCCACTGAGCAACTGGCCTAGATAATATATCAGTTTCCAAGAGAGAAAATGTCTTCCATAGATTTCAACAAGAAACAATTTAAGCCTATCCAACAACTTAAATTGGTCATTAGGTTAGTTAAGTTTAATGGCTTCTAGAGCACAGAGAGGAAAGGCTCCATATGGAACAAGAAATATCTTCACAAACACACTTTTTTACACTATAAGCTATAATGCATCAAGGTCATGCTCTTTTGAGAAAGTTATTTAAGACTACAAAACAAAGACTTATTATGTATTCAACATAATGGCATATGGCCAACACCTCATTAGCATAATAGCAATGCGGCTAAGGATTCAGTAACCCTGCCATTTATGCAGTTATTGATGTCTGCTTAAGGTTTGAAAGAAGTAGATTTAAGTTACATTCTCAGTCCCCAGTTGCACTCAACAAAAATGCTGACAGCTTGATATATGAAAAAATAACTGACTTTTCAGAGGGGTGGGTGGTAACGCAGATTGCAGAAGCTAGAGTAGCTATCGACAGTGTTTTCTGGAAAAATGAAAGAGAAGAGTAGCTGAACCAAAGCGGAAAAGGGACTCGTTACACAGCATATGAAGAAAAAAGAAAAGAAATTCATTTAGCCGGAAAAAGCAGTTTTTGTCAGGCAAGGTCCAGGATTCCGGGAACTGGCCACCAACTTGGCAACTTCTATGATCAGCTATAGAAATGATTCACTAAACCAGCTGCACATTTTTTCGTGTCTCACCCATATTTTAACCCTTAGATAAATAGTCTGAAGTAATGCAAGAAAAAACTCAATTTAAAACCTTACAAAGAAGAAATTATTAGTGGAAGCAATCCAAAACACCAACAACATAGTAAAATCAACATTATGTAACCCAATTCTTACTTAAAAACTATGTCATTCAGCATGTGCTATACTAATCACACACCAAGTGCTACAATATCAATCAAAAATGCAAAAAGTATGTGACATGAAAAGAACATGGGCATCATTCTGTTTAATCTACCCCTATTAGCAAGCCTTAACGTATATAACAGGGCAGGACAATCAAATTCTAGCCTGGATTCTATGCTATACTTATAAGTTCTCAAATTCAGGCAGATATCCTATGAACTTATAAAGTGTAGGCACAAGCTTGGATGAAAGAAGAGGGCTGACGTAGATGTATGGAAGGATAAAAAAAAATGTATTACATTTATGATCACAAGCGAAGTGTAGACAGTTGTCCAGAAAATTTTCTCACAGAAAATCCAATTTCTGGCTCATGTACCGGTCAAGAAAACTCGATTGGCCAAGAGACAACCCCAAATTATAAGTGATTGGGATTCAAAAGCTTTGAATTATAAGCATTGTCCAACAAACCATGATATTATATACCGCCAGAACTGGTGTCTATAAGTATGTATTGGTTCATGGCAAAGATTAAAGTACAATTACATTCTTTCCCCCATAAGCACTCTACTATAGTTATATAGTAGCAAGTTTCTAAATTAGTTACGATATACTAGCAAAACAAAAAGATATGTTGAACTTTGATTACAACTTCTAACTTTCTCTAATCATCACCATGAAAGGACATGCTCATGTGGATAATGAGAAAATGGTTCAAAAATTTTACAATGTAGTTTCGCTACGGAGTACGATAATATATTGTACAAATATCAAATGCAATACTTTGTACGGAGTATTAATTTTTTTTAGTTGAGCAATTTCACTTGATTCCAAATTTCCAATTACCAATGTACTTTTACAATTCGACTTCATATAAGTCCACTTACACCTCATTTAAATTGCAATTTCCATCAATTGTCATTTATTCTGTTGTTAGTCGCAATTATATTGGGTAGTTATTTACAACATTTTTTTTAAAAGGTGTTTTTTTCACAAAAATAAATAAATAACTCAAGAATTCAGGTGCTCAAGAATTCAGGTGGTTTTGATAAAATTTCCTAAAATAAATGATACTTCTTTCAATGGTTAAAAAAATGATAATTCAATGGTCACATATTTTAGGGCCTAGGCAAAAGGGGTACTGGTTCAAAAACATATCTTATTCGATTTTCAATTTCGAAAGATATGAGCTTAACTAATCTTCTGTAGTTATAAATTAAACTTGGGTGACCCTAATTTGACCGCATCTAACTTTTTTTTTTTTTTTTTTTTTTTTTTGTGAGGAATACCGCATCTAACTTATTTCTTCTAAGCTTGTTTAATTATTAAGTAAATCAGCTATTTTTTTTTTTAATATAAATGGAAATAAGATGAACTAAACAAGATTTAAACCATCAGACCTCCTCAAATTCTAACAACTACTCCCATTTACAAGTAATTTTTTATTTAAAATAAAAATCATCAAGTAAAAAAAAAAAAAAACCTACGGAGTAGTAAACAAGTATAATCACACTAAAACAAGCCAAATACACAATTAGGAGAAATGTAACGCATCAAAACCATATATCACGATTATTAGCTTAAAAATTCGTCCATTTCACGATCTTCTACATTAGATAAAATAATCAAATAAAACTACATGTTTACATCCCATAATTTTATAAACCATAAATAGGTTAGGGTACAATCAAATCAACAATAAAGAAGAAGAAAAAAAAATGAAAGCAGGAGAAGCAAAACTATGGATTACCTAAGTCCGCAAGCACCGATTGATGCGCGATAGTACTGTTAGACAGTAGAAGAAATTAACCCCAAATTTTGATCTTAACAGAAAATGATCTAGAGTACTAATTCACCTTGAAAATGATCTTAACCCCAAATTTTGATCAAATAATACTAGGATGATCGTGGTGCTATAGCGTGAGGGTTGACGCTGCCACTATTGTCTTGTCATGTCAAAAGTGTCAATGCAAAGCTCGAAGATTTAGGAGGGAAATGAGTGCAAGTAAAACCAAAGGGTAGGGGAGGAATTTTTGGCTTTAACCCATTACTTTTATTCAACTCAAGGTTTTTTTTTTTTTTTTTTTTTTTTTTTTTTTTTTTTTTTTTTTTTTTTGGGATAAAATACAGGTTTATCTATGCTAATAATTTAATACGAGTACCAGTTGCGGTTGGTGTAGTGGTGATTGAGACTTTATTTGATAAGAAGGACCCGTGTTCGATCTGGTGAACGGGGTGGAACACCAATAAAAAAATATATATATATATACTAGTACAATTAATAATATTTTTGTCAACTCCACAATAGTTAATTTATTTACAAATATACTATATTGGACCTCGCAATAGTTGATTTTTTCACAAATATGTCCTAATGGTTTAGGCAAAATTGTTGATTTATTACAATTTTTCATGTGATCAATGACTTTTGTTTAACAAGGAGATAAACTGGGCTTCCTCGTTATGTTTTAGGAATTAAAATTTATTATAGTACTTCAGTTAATTGCTGACTTTTACTAAATAAGACTAAAAGATAATGTAGCAATCAAAATGTTAACCATTACTTCAAACATTAACGCCAAAAAAGGCATATATAGTGATGAATAAGATTAATGCACGGTATATTTCTTGCATAGGAATATACTTCATATCATAATTCAAAACTAGACATGATAATTTTAACTTGATATGAAAACTGAATCGATGATACTGGTTTTGACTTTTGAGTGTGAAGCTCAAGAACATTGAAAATTATGTATTACCCAACCTAAAATAACTAATTCAGGTCATGCCCTATTTATTAATCCTTAACTGAAATATAGGCGAAATTATCCAACCTAAAATGAGCATTTAAAATATTGATCTTACAAGTCAAATTTGTACTAACTCCGTTTCATAATATAGTTCCCACCCTACAAAAAATGTTTATTTACCGACAGTTTCAGACGCTTTAGAGTGGTCGGTCCGTCACAAATAAATGAGGACCTTAAAAATTAAAATTGTACTAACAACAATATAGTATTGACGGTTTATAGTTGTCGGTAAATTATTATTATTGTTACTTTATTTTTGGTAAAGATACTAAAGTCTCGATTATAAAATTGATGTAGTCAGCCTTAACCAAACTTCTACTCCCTCCGTCCCAAAAAGAACGGAATTTTCCATCAGTTATAAAGGAGGAGAGTTTGGTCCACAAACAAGGCTTTTGAGCTTCCATACTAAAACCAATTGGCAATAGTAGGAGTAACTCCTCTACCTTATAAAGTGGAACTATCTGTCCTCTTTCTCCAATGTGGGACACTCACAAGTGGGCTACAATGGGTTTCAACAATCTGATTTTACTCTCTTCACATTTTTATGAGTACGTGCTACACTTGATTTTTTTTTTTTTTTTTTTTCACGACTCACACAATGATTTTGACTTGATTAATTTACTAATTTAAAAAAATAATAATGTTATTGTATTAATAGATTGTTGGGTTCGTTATAATGTATACTTTTATAATATCAATTTTCTTATAATTTTACTAAATAACATACAATTAGATAAAGTCAATATTTGGTCAAAGTGTAACACTAATTAAACACTAATGAAGTAGTACCAAATTTTCAATTAAGCTTATGTTATACACCATTAAAAAAATATATATCCTCATAATTCTAACTTTCTAACTCACTGTTTGAGTGTTTGACACTTAGACCTGTTTAGTTCGTCTTATATTTGATTATCTGAACATATCTGGTCTGGTCTGGTCTGATTTGATTTGAATGTCAAATTTGACCAAACTTTGACCTTATATATACAATAATAAATTTTAAAAAAATATATCAAGTGGGATCTTGTTAGACTCGTAATAATGTGTATTTAATTTATTAATATGTGATTTTCAGAATTTTTTTCATTACAAAATTAAAGATATTTAGCGACAAAAAACTACACATAAAATGATGAGCTGATGTGAACCGATTTTCTTTATCTAAACACATTTTTTCTGATCTGAATTTATTTTTTCTGAAATAAGTAAAAATAAGGTGAAGTAAACAAGGCCTTAATCTCTTATATCATTCTGAATCCAAATGTAATTCACTACTTTAAAGTTTAAACATTCTAATTTATTTTTTTTCAAAGTCATCACAAAAAGTTAATATTTCTTAAATATTCACCTTTTTTTTCCTTTCTATTTTTCATTCAACTCAAGTCACGTGATCAGCATTGTTGTCTTTTATTTCACTATTTATCAATTTACTCTAATGCCTCAATCAGTGAAGAATAACTTGTATACCTTCAACCTTCCCCAAAAAATAAACCAATTAGCAACACCATAACAAATTAGGAAGCAATTATAAGCACAAACTTTTGATTTTCATTCCATTTTTTATTTTTTTAATTTTAATTTCAACATATAATTACCTGAAATTTATTACATTTCACACGTCATCAAAAATTTGAACCAAAAACTGATAAGAGCGACTTCAAATTCCATTTAATTCCGCGCCTAATCCACATTCCACACCTATAAAAACGGTTCTTCCGGAGCACCGAAGAGCGAAACCACTAACAAATTCACAATTACAATTTCTCTATTTCTCTCTCTAAAAACCTCACTCTCTCATTCTCTCTCTCTCTCTAAAACCGAAGTTCCTTCAAAAAATCGTCGAAGTTTTCTCTCTATAATGCCGGAAATGTACGCACTCAAGTAAGTTCTCTTCCAGAATTCGCAACTGGAAATTCGCTGCATAATAATGATCTGAAGAATTTTGTATATGTTGATGAATATTTGTGTTTTTGAATTTTGATGCAGATCTGAAGAACAGAGCCAGCAATTGCAGCTTGTTCAACGAGAAGAAATCGAAGATGAAGAAGACTTGTTCGAAGCTATTGATAAATGTATGATCATCTCTCTAAATTTGTAGCGATTTACTTGAATTTGGTATGAATTTGAATTTTAAAAAAATTGCTCAAGAATTCCAGTTGCATAAATTTGGAAAGCTGAATTTACACTCTGTTTTTCTAGCTGTTATTGTTAAATTTTGTTGAAACATAGCTTAATCGCTTAATTCATAGAGATTACTCCGATTTTATCTGAAATTCTATGTTTCTACTTTCGATTACTTGATAATCTTGAGTCTGAATTACTTTTATAATTTTTCTAGTTATTTGTTCTAGTTTTTAATTTATCGCGCTGAACAGTTGAATCTCATAGCTCATATTGAACTTCGTTAAATTTTTCTCTTGAAATGCATACAAATTCAAATTTCGTAGAACTTCAAATTATACGTTTCAATCGTTATATTGTCATGAAGCTGAAATGATACTGTGTTTTTGGCGCCAAACGCTTACTTTGTTTAAATTTGTGTTTGGGTGTGAATTTTAAATAACTATTGCTCCGATATGCGTAGTTCATCAGAAAATTTCTTGTTAGTTCGTCTAATTTGAAAAATTATCGCGATGAATGCTTAAAGCCGTCCAAATTATTCTCAATTTTTCGGCGTATAACTTTAACATTTAGAAATTATTTTTCACTAGTGATTGCACATGGAATCAATGCTGGAGATGTTAAGAAGCTTCAGGATGCTGGAATATACACTTGTAATGGCTTGATGATGCAGACGAAGAAGGTCTTACATCATTTGTTTATTTTTTTTTACTTTGAATTTGAATTCAGAATTATACAATTTCCTTTGAGATTTCTTAATACATCTTTCCTAATTTTGTTTGTGTGTGTAGAATTTGACTGGTATTAAGGGATTGTCTGAGGCTAAAGTTGATAAGATATGCGAAGCTGCTGAGAAGATTGTGGTACGTTCTCTGCAATCTTATTTCTCAGTTAATCGGCTTATCATATTGGTTTCGAAGCTAATCAAATCTTAATGTTCTGCTTTAATTTATCCAGAATTATGGTTACATCACAGGAAGTGATGCTTTGCTCAAAGTACGTTGCTGTTCTCTATAAATTTTAAAATTCAGAATTCCAACTGTGTAGTTTTAGCTGTTTTACTACTTCTAATCCTATCATAATTGTTATTTGCAATAGAGAAAGTCTGTGGTTCGCATAACCACTGGAAGCCAGTCATTAGACGAGTTATTAGGAGGTAACTATATGCTGTTTTGATCAGTATAAGTCATTTTATTCTTATTCAAATTACTAGCATCTTGGCAAATATTAGAGTTCATTTGTATGTTTAACACTCTTATTATGTTTCATTGGAAAAGGTGGAATCGAAACATCAGCAATTACTGAAACATTTGGAGAATTCCGGTGAGGACTCCTAACAGTATCTTGAATCTTTAATTGGTGTGGCAACATTTCCGTTGTTTCTGTGTATGTTGAATCAATTTTTGCTCAGAAAATAACTAGCTGACTAATTTTCAAATTTTGTACTTCTCTTCTTGGTTTTAATGACTGATCGACTACAATTTTAGACTTTGTGATTGATTATATACTTTTCATAAGCAAATTTGACTATGCTGACTAGTTAATGAGTTGCATATCTACTTTTCTGACCTCTCATGGCTTGATAATTGATTCTGCTCAGCTCTGGAAAAACTCAGCTAGCACATACTCTATGCGTCTCAACACAGGTAAATCTTTTATTGTATGCCAGATTTATGATTTGAAACAGCTAAGTTTTTGTAGGCAGTAACTCAGTAAGTTTAATCAGCAACTAAGAAGAAATAATCACTAGTTTAGACCATATTTTGGTTGGGATTGCAATATGATGGAAATAGAAAAGTGCTTATCAGTTATAACCTCTAACATGTATGGTTGTTAACAGTCAGGTTTCACTGTTTCAGTTAATATGCTAGTTTAGTCGAACATTTCAACCCAAGAATCAGATTTTCAGGAAACTGAATGGTGTTCACTGACAAATTAGGAAGATAGTCTACCTGTATTACTGAGTTTGTAAGTCGGCGACACATTGTCTCAGTTGCTTTTTTAAGAGAGTGAGAATGGTTTCACATGTTCTGTTAATGAAGGATAAATTGTCCATGCATGTCTTTGATGTAAACATTTGTTTTGATTTCCTTGAGGGTAGAAGTCTCAAGTTAGAGGTAAAATTTACTTGTTTTTCAATGCTTACCTGCAGCTTCCGACTAGCATGAAAGGAGGAAATGGGAAGGTTGCCTACATCGACACTGAAGGAACTTTGTATCCTCTCCTGTCATTCTATTTAGTTTTGGAGTACAGAAACAGATTAAAATTCTGCAAATGAAGTACATTTTAAAAGAGTTTTCTCTTCACTTACTACACTACAGTCGACCTGATCGTATTGTGCCAATTGCTGAAAGGTTTGGGATGGATGCTGCTGCTGTCCTAGACAATGTAAAAAGCAACCTAACCACTTATTTTTGTGTCTGAATTATACATCACATGATGACTTTTTTTTTTATCTTACAATTCTATAGATCATATATGCACGTGCATATACGTATGAACATCAGCACAATCTCCTCCTCGGCTTGGCTGCAAAAATGGCTGAGGAACCCTTCAGATTACTGGTGAGTACTCGCAATTTCTTATATATATAAAAAAAAAGTAGCCAGAAAAATCCTCTCATAAAATTCTTGGCTAACATGAACTTTTCATTGATTTTTTAGATTGTAGATTCTGTCATTGCTCTATTCCGAGTGGATTTCTCTGGAAGAGGAGAGCTTGCAGACCGACAGGTAATTTGTTGAAAGATATGAAACAATCTACATTATTAAACACTATCCAGGATACACAAATATGTATGAACTCTTGAAGGACCTCCTTGATGCAGTGAATTTCTCATTCATTTTTCTGCTTAGTTCTATATCTTGACAAGAATTTAATTGCATTTTCAGCAAAAACTGGCCCAAATGCTGTCTCGTTTGATAAAAATTGCTGAAGAGTTCAACATTGCTGTATATCTTACTAATCAAGGTTATAATCTATCTATCTTATAGTAACTGTCTTCCAAAAATCCTCAACCAATCTGACTTGGATTTTCATGAGTAGTGATTTATGCAAATAATTGTTGATCAAACCATTGAACACTAGCCAACTAATCAGATGCTGCTTGCAGTTATCGCTGATCCAGCAGGAGGAGTTTTTGTTACAGACCCTAAGAAGCCAGCAGGCGGTCATGTCTTAGCCCATGCATCAACAATAAGGTTGATGTTCAGGAAGGGAAAGGGTGAACAGCGTATCTGCAAGGTGTTTGATGCCCCAAATCTGCCAGAGGCCGAAGCTATATCCTTTTTCTATTGACACTTGCGCTACTATTTAGTGCAAATTGAAACATTCTGCATCTTCACCAATGTTCATTCATCACAGTAATATACTTATGTTAACACCTTGACACCAGCACGTATTTCAGATTACACCAGGTGGAATCGCTGATGCAAAGGACTGAAGCTAGCAGGCAATCAAATCAATTTATCTGATACCAGAAAGAGCAAAGGAAAAGTTGCCTGGTTTTCTACTGCCATTATATAGCTTTAAGAAATAGTTATCTATGGCCAGGAATGCATTATACTTATTCATATTACTTAGTAAAAACTCTGTACAACTTAAGCAGCCATGCAGAGAGCGAACTATACATTCTTTCGCCTTTTACTAAAGAATACCTTGTGCTTGCTGCATTCAGTGGCTTATATAGTTATGTTTTTTTTTGGAGGAAGTTCCTTAAACAGGAGCTTCCAGCATTTGCAGTCTGAATTCTGAAATGTTGTCAGCTACTAGCATTAACTTCTGTTGTAGGATTTATTGCATAGTATAAAACAAAATACTCCGTAGTTGAGTAAGTATGATTCTTGCGTTCTTTCTTTCTTTCAGGGTAACAATTTAATTTTTTTGGATAGATTTTGCTAATGTATTTGGACGCATTAATTCTATACGAGTATTGGATAGATCAACTGAGAATACTCCAGCCAAATAGACACCTTGTACATTGCAAACGAGCTTTAGTATCATTTGCTATGTAGCAACCTGCAAGAGGTGTGATAAAACTCTTCACCAGACCATCAAAATAGAAGTGGTAATTAGTGACAAGGTGCATCTTTCTATATATTTGATTTCGGTACTTTAAGCTGTAGAAGATTGACCTGTTTTGAAGCAAAAACCATCAAGTTTTGTGACAGATCGATCCTGTGCCAATTAAGTACATTTCAGAATGATCTAAAATACCAAAAGCTAAAAACGTTGTAATTTTCAAAGCACAATACAAGAACCAAGTCTAAACATCGAAAAGATAGAGCCTCTGATATATAAGCTAAGAAAATTGATATAATGATTTGGTGAGGAGTGCCAGGCCCGTGCAGTAGTGCAACGCATGGGCGACGCTTGAAGATCCCAGCAGCAAGCTACTGTGGTGGATCTTCCCCCTTAAAAAATAAATTTAATATCGTTGTGAGTCATTGACCCACATATCAGATATTAAACTGATAAGAACAGATACTACACTTGATCTTAGCCAAAAGGCCGAGAAAGGTATGATTTGTTTAGTCTCAAATCCTGCGCTTTGTATCCTGAAGTTGCCTTATTCTCTTCGTTTGTTTCGATGTGGAACATCAGCTCTTTTTTTTTTGTTTTTTTTGTTTGGGGGGGCATATTCCACAGCAGCACCCTTCAGGATCTCAGAACTTGGTAACACCATTCTGATGTCTAAAGTACTACATAAATTAATGTATTACTGAGTAACAATAAAATATAGAGCTAGAGGTCATGTAATCTAGTGGTTTATCACACATTATTTGTTTCTAGAATAAAGGCTATATGTACACCTAAAAGCTTTCAACCATCATCAATTACGAGTTCTATTTCTATATTCAATTTATTAGATATGAATTTAGAAACAATGGTCTGACATGTCTTCTGAACTACTAGTTAGTAATTCTGGTTGCATCAGTAACAGATTTGCAATAGTTAAAAAAAAAAAAAAAAGTAACAGATTTGCAAGGGTTTTACTGATGTAATCTTTGCTTCAGATATTCAAGTATTGCTGCCTTTGCTAATGTAATCTTTTCTTATGATTCGCATTAGAGTTTTCCAGATACATTCGACTTCAATAAGCAAATCAATTAGTTTGATCTTAAATTTGTCACAGCAATGTTAATACTCCAGTGAAGTCGAATAATTCACTACCATACCAGATTACCAGGAGCCCTGCGCCTCTGCTATTCATCAATCCATATAGTAACAGAGTTACAGAGGTCAGGGACAAAAAGGTCAAAAAAATTTGGACCATTTCTCGATTTGTGCGTGTCATCCTTGCGCAGGGGCCATGCTAATCTTCTCTGTATCGTTCCAATTTTATCAGATGTCTCCGAAGAGACAACCATTATTAGACGCCACGATATATAAAGAAAGTAGTTTTATAATAATCTTTCGATGTGGGACAAAAAGAGACTATACATCTAAGTATCTGAGAGTACCAAATGAAAGTCAAATCTCATCAGATCTTACCCAATCTTTCGGTAATACTAACATCAATATCATGAATTACTTTGACAATTCTATAATATGAACAAATTAGCTATGATTTTCACTATTAATCCTTCAAGTTTAGGCCTCCATCCCATATAGTTTGCGTACTTGTTTTTGTTGATTGTTCTTTTCTACTCCTCCTGACACGAATGTGACCGAAACTGACAAACTGTATGTCAGATTATTTTTCACCTCTACTTAGTTAAATTATCTCTATAAATTCTGATCACTCCTCTATAATAAACATAAACAAATATGCAAAAGATAAATTAGGACAAATAATGAAACAAAACAAAAACCAGCTAAAAAAAGCCTAAATGTGTTTACAGCTTAGACCAAATTGATTGCCCTTGGTAGTTGATAAACGGAAGATTTTATCATTCAACAGTTTTGAACTAGCTAGTATGCTTGTGATTACTGATTATACTGCTTATTGAAAAGGGTAAATACTAATCTATCTATCTACTAGTCTATAACTTTATACTAAAGACGAAACCAGGAATGACACATGTCATTTCCTGGTTAAAAATTTTCCCTCCAAAAGTTTTTTTTTTAATTTTTTTTTTTTTTTTTTTTTTTTTACCAAAGCTTCTTAGAGAAGTTTTTAATACAAACTATACAATAATAATTCACTTCCTATTTAGTAATAATAACTTTATACTAAAGACGAAACCAAGAATGACACATGTCATTTCCTGGTTAAAAATTTTTCCTCCAAAAGTTATTTTTATAATTTTTTTAGTTTTTTTGGCCAAAGCTTCTTAGAGATGTTTTTAATACAAACTATACAATAATAATTCACTTCCTATTTGATAAGTATATCTTATTTATATATGCAATAATAGTTTTCTATCTATAACTTTGTAATGTAATTCATAGTTATTTTTATTAGTCGTGCATTTATTATTCTCTCTGTTTTCTTTAGTGTGATAAATTTTTTTTTTTTTTTTTTTTTTTTTTTTGTAATTACAGAACTTTCATCCTATTTTGCAATTAGGTAAAAAAATTTTATAATTAAATAGCAGTCTTAAACTAATGATAAGTATTAAAAATTACCGTGCATGACACGGAACTTAACCTAGTATAATTAAAACATAAATAATGGTGCATTTATACATAGACAATTAGAAATTTAACAATATACTCCCTCCGTCCCAAAAAGAATGACCCATTTGCATTAAAACACCACCAATTTGCAACAATATTTGTGCAAAATTAGCTTCCCCATATAAAAATTTGATTTTCCATGTTATTTTATTACTTTCTCTCTCTATTTTTTTACAAACCCCATGTAAATTTATCTTTCCAATATACTTTTTCTTCTTTTTACTTAACTTCCTTAATACCCGCATAATCAACCCAAATGGGTCGTTCTTTTTGGGACGGAGGGAGTAAATTCTACAATATAATAAGGTTATTTCTAGCAGGAACATTTCTGATAAGAACTTTTGGAAAGTTTCCAAAGAGGAATGCAATAATACTTAAAGGGATATAATATTTTATTATTCATCCTTCTCATTTCACTAATGGCTAGTCTTCAGTCTAAATTTTACAATATTATTTTCCATCCAATTTTAGACATCATACTTAAAACTTAAATAACATTTTTTTTTTTGTTCAGAAGACACTAAACTTAGAATTTGTTGCATCGGGTGCACCATACACCCAGCTAACCCAAGATTAGTTTTTGCTCTTCATTTGATGATAAAATGAAAAACAATAATCAAAATGAGTACGTACACCGGGGTATATATAACAATATCTCTATTAAACTTAGATAACATTTTTTTTTTGGACATAGATAACTTACTATTATTATTACTATTATTATTTTTAGATAAAACTAGTTTTGATGAAGCCATTCACAAACCATCTAGAAGTTATAAAAATACTTTTCAAACAAGCCCATATGAGGGGTGAAAAGTGCCACAACCACTAGGCAAATTTTAAGATGCACCATGGTGCATCTAGAAATAGGTGCACCACGCCTATACTTTTGAACATTTAGTAAAAAAATCCGAACAATTGCAATTTTTGAACATGTAGTAAAAATATCTGAACATCGCAAATTTTGAACATTTAGTTAAAAAATCTGAACAATCACAATGCATCACACCTATACTTTTGAACATTTAGTAAAAAAATCTGAATAATCACGAATTTTGAACATTTAGTAAAAAAATATGAACATCGCAAATTTTGAACATTTAGTAAAAAATATCTGAACAATCGCAATGCGCCACACATATACTTTTGAACATTTAATAAAAAAAATATGAACAATAACAAATTTTGAACATTTAGTAAAAAAATATGAACAATCACAAATTTTGAATTATTGCAAGTCAAACAAATTTTGAAAGAAGTTTGTCTAACTCGTAATAATTCAATAGTTTTGTAATATAAACTGAACATTTACTGTATACAAAATGGACATTTCTTTATAAGATATGAACATAAAAATTGCATGTTTATGTTCATTTTTTGTGACGTGTTCATATTTTTTTTACTAGATGTTCATATTTTTGTAAAATGTTCAAAAAAATTTCACTAAATGTTCAAAAGTATAGGAGTGGTGCACCTAATTCTAGGTGCACCATGGTGCACATAATACTAATTGCATCCACTGTATAACTACCATCCACTTTTGAACTTGGTGTAATGTATGTTTGACCATCATATTTGAGCCCATTTGTGCCGATATATTTGGGCCCACCCCATCCAAAATCTGCTTCGTCACAAGGTAATCTAGCCCAAGAAGTTATTGCGAGGTTTGGACAAACAGAACTATGTGGCCCACGAACAATACTCGTTAGATCTGGGTGTGATTCCACACAATCAATGGCTGATCTTAGATACTCAATATCATTCAATTTGTTAATTGCCTCATGAATCTTACTCGCAGCATACCACAAGTCCACAATGGTTTACATGTAACATCTCCTTTCTTTTCTACACAAGTTGCATTAAAAAGGATGTTTCCACGGTATTCCTGTGGTACTTTCATTAGTTTCATATCCTTCAATCTTGATCGCCTATTAACTGGTATGTAAAGTTTCACGTCTTGATCATCTGCTAATCCACACGCTATACATGCACTGCGCCACACGTGTGCAGCTTGCACCTCGAATGTACTTAGTTTGTAATATATCACGTCTTGAGATGTTGCTTGTAGTTTTATGGTATCCAATTGGTCTTTAGTTAGCTTGAAGGTACATTCAGTTGTCGTTGTTGTCATCTCACCTTGTAGTAAATGTAATTTAAAAGAGAACGAAAGGAGCATAATATAAGCTTAGGGCTTGTTCTAATTGACTGAACTAAACTGAACTGAATTGGACTGGACTGAAATGAATTTTTTATAAGAGAAGGAAATTAAGAGCTGAACTAAACTGAAATGAATATTTTATAAGAGAAGGAAATAAGGAGCTGAACTGAGCTGAACTGAACTGAGCTGAACTGAAGTGAAATGAAATGAACCGAAAATAAATGTATGAGAACAGGCCCTTAGTATCATTATTTTAAATAAATATGAAATAGCTAGTTGACTAATTTTCTTCTAAATTTGATTTTGTTTTATTTCCTTCCATTATTTCTTCCGTTCTAATTTTGTAATAATTTATATATTTATTCCTTTTCTTTTTAATAAAAAATTCAATAGCTATTCTCTCACTAAATTACTTTCATGGGACACTTTGATTCATAATACTTTCAAAATATATATATATATATATATATATATATATATATATATATATATATATATATATATATATATATATATATATATATATATATATATATATATATATATATATAAAGTGATCCTTTATTCACTTCTCTCCAAAAATAAATTACTCACAAAACACTAAATGAAGTAAATTAATCTACATACTAACTATTACACGATAAAATAAGAAGTTATTTTAATGTGACTAAACCTATATGTCAGTCAAATTAAGTAAATTAAATTGGGACGAAAGGAGTAATAAAGTACATCAATTGATATTAATATTAAGTCGGAGTACTAATTATTAATTGTATAACATATCATTGTGGGTCAATGGCAATGATGCTTAGACTGCTTACTGCTTAACAAATACATAGTTGATAAAAAGCTAAATCGGCCCTTTCTAGCTAGAGACAATCCAAAAAGGTCTTAAAAAATTTGGGACGAAAGGAGTAATAAAGTACATCAATTGATATTAATATTAAGTCGGAGTACTAATTATTAATTGTATAACATATCATTGTGGGTCAATGGCAATGATGCTTAGACTGCTTAACAAATACATAGTTGATAAAAAGCTAAATCGGCCCTTTCTAGCTAGAGACAATCCAAAAAGGTCCTAAAAAATTTGAATCTTTTTTTCTAAATGATTTGTTTTAATAATATTCATTTCAATTAAGTCCAATTAGTTCAGTTCAGTTCAATTCAGTTGTCTCCAAAGAGACAATCCATATTAGACACCAGACTATATAAAGAAAGCAGTGTTTAAAAGCTCTTTCGATGTGGGACAAAAAGAGAGTATACATGTACAGTAATAGAACAAGGAGTATATTTTAGTATTTATTTTTACCACAAGGCCCAAAGAATTCCAGCTTCTGAAGGTACCAAATTGAAGCCAAATCTCATCTGATGTTTACCCAATCTTATGAAAACACTAACATCAATTTCATGATTTTTCCGTCAAAAAAGAAAAAAGAAATTCACGATTTTCCTGTGATGATTCTCTTATATGTCACAACTCACAAATTTAGCAATACAACTAATACCTCTAGGCCTTAGACAACGATGCAAAAGATAAATCAGGACAAATAAATTAAAGGGGAGATAAGAAGATAAAGAAATTTGAAAGATTTATTACAGAAATATTTGAATTATAAGAACAGATTTTGTTTAAGGGTGAAAAGAACAGAGCCTCCAAGAGTAAACACTAGCCTTAAATCACCTAAAACTTGGAAAAAAGTGGTAGTTGTTTTTAGATGAAATAAACCATTGTCAGGCCCATATCTGGGATAATGGGTGAAAGGCCCATAAAAAGAGCCCAAGTATGCTTTAAACATTTTTACAAATTTTTGCCTACACCCCTATGTAGGTAGCAGTGTCTGCACCCCCTCTTCATCATAATGACATCATCTTATGATTTTCGTTTTCGAATCATATACAAAATGTTCATTTTGATATATATATATATATATATATATCAAAATGTTCATTTTTGTAAATATAAATGTTCAGTTTTATATCATTAAATGTTCAATATTGTTAATACAGCGTGCTATATACTCATTGTTTCTTAAGCAGAACTTTTTTTATCTTTTCAAATGTATGCTAAATTTATTAACTAAACGTAAAAAAAATAAAAAAAAATAAATAATAATAATAAAATAAAATAAAGTGAAAATCTTACACTTCAAAAATGTACATATCATATACTTAATATATATATGTGTCTTACAAAATGAATTTAATATCATCTCTAATTTAATACATTTGGTATACATAAAAAGTATGTAGAACTATCATCCTTGTAATGGATACCCTTCTACATACTCTTATGATGTTTGTGTGTTTTCCTTAATACATATCTTTTTATCAATACATACATTATCGTTTTCAACTTTTTTTTATTTCATTAACCTGTGTGATAAGAGATCAAAACATTTTAAAGTAAAATGTTAGTAACAATCAAAACATAATAAACAAGACTAAAACTTTTAGAAATACAAATTTTAACATATTGCTAGAAATTAATGAGAATAGTTATATATGAAGATGAACAAGTAATATCAAAATCCGAATAAACATTTTTCAACAAGAATGAACAAATATCAACATTTTTCAATATGATAACAAACAAGTATTAAAATTGAAACAAATGTCTATTAATGTGAAGATGAATGAATAAGTATAAATCTAAATAAACATGTTATATATGAGAATACATACTCAATTAGATTGCAAATGAACATCTTTCAATATAAGAATGAACATATAATGTGAAGAGAATGAACATGTATCAATTTTAATTGAATATAAATGAATATAAAATCCATCTAAAATGATCAATGTTCCACCTAAAATGAAAATTTACAATAGATTGATATTCCTTATTAGATCAATAGAAAATTTAGTAAGAAAATGGAGATTAAGACTTTTTATCATAATTCTAATGACCATATATTAATATGTGCATGAACATATACTAGCATACAAATGAACATTTATCAAAATGAAAATGAACATTCATCTACGAGCTAAATTTGTATTTCTATAATCCTACAACATAGATCAAATCTAGAAAATTAGGGCAATTAAGCTCTCTCTTTTTTTTTTTTTTTTTTTTTTTTTTTTTTTTTTTTTTTTTTTTTTTGTGTCTAGTAAATTTATAACCAAATAATACACCACAAATTAATTCAACTTAAAGTATATTATTATACCAAGCATATAGCATTCTACTATAATCATAAGAAATCATTGTTATGATAAAAATTAGGAAAAATTGAGTTTATAAATCCCAACTTTCGGCGGTTTACTATGAAAAATCCCAACTATGTATTATCCATAAAAAATCCCAACTTTGATACCCATCTTTTTTTAAAGATCCCTGATGACCGGTTACCTGAAGAGAAGGTTAACTCATTTTTTTCTAAAAAAAAAATTGCCACTTGTTAGAATTTTAGTGGTCCAAAAAATTAAATTAATTGTTTTTTTTTTAAATTTGATTTATTCAAAAATTAAAAAAAAAATAAAATAAACAACCCAACCCCCACCCCCATCCCGGAAAGCACCTCACCCCCACCCCACCTCGCCAGAAATCGCTCCCCATCCCCGAAAACCCCTCCCCGCCGCCGAAAAACGACGCCCACCCTTCCCCCACCCTCGATAATCCCTCCCTGTCGCCGGAATCCGGCGAAAAACCCTCCCCCCCACCCTCGCGAAACCCCCCCACCCTAAACCGTAAAACCTCCTCCCAAAACCCCGACCCTCGAAATCGCCCCCCTCCCTTCCCCCACTCATGAAATTGACCCACGGTTGGGGAAGGGGAAGGGGGCGTTATCGAAGGTGGGGGTTAGGGGAGGGGTGTTTTCTGGGTTAGGGGGGGATAGTGGGTGGGTTTCGCGAGAGTGGGAGGAGGGAAAGGGGTGGGAGAGGGTTGGTCGTCGGATTCCGGCGACGGGGAGGGGTTATCGGGGGTGGGGGGTGATAATCCGGCGGGTGGGGTGTGGGTAGGGTGTTTTCCGGGATGGGATGGGGGCTGTTGTTTTAATTTTTTTTTGGTTTTTTTTAGTTTTTTTTAATTAATTTTTTTTTAGTTTTTTTTTAATTATTTTTTTTATCAATCCCGTGTTGACACGTGGATTGTAACCTAAATTAATAGGTTTGGTGACCTGTTGGGATCTTTAAAAGCAAATGGGTATCAAAGTTAGGATTTTTGAGGGATAATGCATAGTTGAGATTTTTCATAGTAAATCGCCCAAAGTTGAGATTTATAACTTATAAGAAATCATGAACTAATAATAGAAATTCATATATCTACAGAAATTAATTGAAGAATAAGACAAATAAAAAGTTAGGCTTTGTACTTTTTTTTCAAAAATAATCAGAATTAACTTACAATTTGATTGTTAGTCGTTCTTTTGTAGAAATTTTCTGCAATTTCGTAACTTACATACAATATTTTGGTTGAGATCAAGAGTATTTGAATTTTTTTTTAAGACAAAATTGAGAGATTTTGCTCGTTTAGGAGTGAGAAAATGGAGAAAGAAAAGGGTAAAATTATGATGGTAGAGAAATTAAAATGTTAGTAAAAATTAGGATTTTTTGACTTTTGCTACATGTGAAACAACTCGATTTCAATTTTGCTACCCATCAAAACTTTTATTTTATTTTATAACCTAACATATGCACTTTTTTTAAATTTTGCTACCCGTTAACGGAATCTGTTAGGGTTCCGTTAAGTTTATTATTTTTTTTAAAAATAATAATAAATTAAAAATTAAAAAAAAGCCACCCTTTCCCTCCCCTGCCGGCGGCCGGCGCCGGCGGACCCCCCTCCCTACGCAGCCCCCTTTCCCTTTCCCCCACCTCTACGCAGCCCCGACCCCCCTTTCCCCTACGCAGCCCCGACCCCATCCATAACCAAAACCACCCCCCTTTCCTCTTCATCCATCACTGCCCACCTCATGCCACCCACCCACCTCCCTCCTTCGAAATTGGTTCAAATTTGGGCATAATTCGAACAATATTGTCGAAATTGTTTTAGGGCTTTTGTTTGTTTACATTTGAATTGCAAAATCATGTATTTAATTGTTGTTTTCGTTTTGAAATCAATGAGTTTGATTCGAAAAAATAAAAAACCCGAATTTTCCCCTAATTTGATTTCAAAATTTAGGGGTTTCGTTAAGGGAGTTCGAGTGGCTGGGAGGTGTCGCAGGTGGGTATGGTGGGTCATGGGTGGGTTGGGTCGCGATGGGGTGGTGTTGCGATGGAGTGGTCTCGCATGTGGGTTCGTGAGCTGGGAGTTTTTAGGCTATTTCGTGGGTGGGTGTCTGGGTGCTTTTGAGGGTTTCGTGGGCAGTGATGGATGAGGGTGGTGGAGGGAGGTGGGTGGGTGGCTTGAGGTGGACAGTGATGGATGAAGGTGGTGGATGGACATGGGTGGCTGGCTTGAGGTGGGCAGTGATGGATGAGGGTGGTGGAGGGGGGTGGCAGTTGAGGGGAGGGGTGGCTAAGGAGGAAGTGGTGGCCGGAAGGTGGTAATGAGGGTGGCTGGATCTCACTAACAGAATTATTAACGGATTCCGTTTACTGGTAGCGAAATTTAAAAAAGGGGATTTGATGGGTAGTAAAATAAAATAAAAGTTTTGATGGGTAGCAAAATTGAAATCGAGTTGTTTCACAGGTAGCAAAAGTCAAAATTTCTTAAAAATTATATAGGGAAATTGATTTATAAGAGGAAAGAGAAAAGGTGGGAAACAAATTTTTATTGTTTGTAGGATGTATAGTGTATGTGGGGAGGAGGGTGTAGCCGTGTAGGTATTAATATTTAGGAAAATTTGATAAGAATAATCCCAACTTTGCCCCATTAGTCCAAAATAATCCCAACTTTCGATTATTTTTTAATAATCCGAATTTTGATATGAATTTGCTTCTAATGGTCCCAATCGGTCGGTCATCTAATTTGTTATAACAAGATATTTGACATGTGTTGACACCTAATTGATTAAAAAAATAGTTTAATTTTTTAAAGAAAAATAAAAAAACAACTATAATAATTAATTAAAAAACCACCTTCAAACAAAAAAAATTAAAAAACCACCTCCCACGCCACTAACCAAACCACCTTCCCACCGCCACCACGCCAGCCGAACCCCCTGCCCCCTTACTCCGGCCGATCCCAGACCCTTTACGCACCGCGCCGACGCCCCGCCAAGTCACCAAGACGCCAACCCCCTTCCCCACGAGTTTTCAGTCCCGATCTCGGCCCGTTCCCTTCCCCCGTCCCGCTGATTCCGCCCCCATCCCCTTCCCCATCATGATTTCGACCTCCCTCCCCCTTCTCCGATTCCCTGCCCTCAGTGCGCTTAGTATCACCACCCTAAAACACGATTTTGGGTGGGATTTCGAGTTCTGGTGGTTGTAATGGTGCTTCAAGTTTGGTGGTTGAAGGGTGGGAGCTTGCAGGTCAGATTGGTTGTGGTGGGGATGGTGTTTTGGTTGCGGTGGCTGTGGTAGGGGGTGGGTGTGGGGCTGGTGGCTCAGGGGATGTAGGGAAGTGGAGGTGGAGGTGGAGGTGGCTGGGTTGGTGTTGTTGTTGGTGGTGGGTAGGGTGGTTTGCATCTTTATTGTTTCTATTTCTTTTTTTAATTTTTTTTAAAGCAATTATTTTTAAAAAGGGGTGTTAAATACCGCCATCCAAAATGATCAAAACCGCCAACATTTAGTGTGAATTGACAACCATACCCTTAGTATTTCACCACTATCTTCCTTCATGCCACCAATTACAAACACCTTGACACCACCACCCCAATTGATGACTAACACCACTACCACACTGACCGGCGATGACGACCACCACCACAACCACCCTGACCGGCGACCCACCATATCCCTCTCAAAGATGACCCACCACCTTCCCTCTTTGGCGGAAAGGTGGTGGTTTTTTTTTTACAACCGGAGCTCAAAACCGATTACCGGGCACGATAACCGGTTTTGGGCTCCGGTTACCATGGAATCGGTTAAGGTGCACGGTAACCGGAGCCCAAAACCGCGGTTATCGTGCGTGGTAACCGGAGCCCAAAACCGGTTATCGTGCGTGATAAATGGAGCCCAAAACAGGTTACCGTGCACGATAACTGGTTTTGGGCTCCGGTTATCGCGCACGGCAACATGTTTTGGGCTCCGGTTACCGCGATTGCCTGAAATAAAAAATATATATATATTAAACCACCACCTTCCTGCCGGCGAGGGAAGGTGATGGGTCGTCATAGAGGAGGGTAGGTGGGTCGCCGATCAGAAGGAGTTGTGGGTCGCCGGGAGGATAAGGGGTGGTTAAGTAATAAGGGTACGATTGTCCATTCACATCGAATGTTGGCAGTGATGATCATTTTTGTTGGCGGTGTTTAGCAATTCACTTTAAAAAAGTTAGTTTTAAATTAATTATTAATTAAGTGTTATTTAATAAATAATAATCATTTTTACAAAATTAATTTCTTTTTTAAAAATAATTTACCTACTCAACAAGTTTCCGGTCACTTAGGACCGTTGAAAGCAAATTCATATTAACGTTTGGATTATTTAAAAATAATCGAAAGTTGGGATTATTTTGGGCGAATGTGGCAAAGTTGTGATTATTTTTGTCAATTATTCCTATCTTTAATAACTACAACATTTCCTGTTGCTTCCCTATCAAAGTCCACATTGTTTTTCTTTTGCTTTTCAAGCTCACAACAATAAGCTTCACATACGGAGTATTCCCTCCGTTTCACAATGATATTCCTACTTTAACTAAAATTGTCTGACAAAAAGATTCTAAATAGGAACATCATTATGAAACGACGAACTGAGGGAGTAATTCACAACATTAAACTTCACATCAAATCATTCCTTTTTAATTACTTACTCGTATTTCTTTACTCTTTACATCTTTTTCCAATGATGTTTTTCTTTAATTGCTAATGCTATGAACTAATAAATAAGTCTAAACACAAAATTATTAAACCTCCAAATTTCAGATGAAGATACCATAGGACTATAGGAGGAGATGTAACGAATAATTTGTGAAACATATTTATATTTTTTTTTTTTTTTGAAACAAAACACATTTATATTTGATATACTATGTTTTTTTTTTTTTTTTTTTTTTTTTGGGAACTAGTAGGTTTCGAAGCCCATACATTTGTCAAGGAAAAGGAAAAAGTGTAAAAAAAACTTACTAAAACTGAATAAGGCTTGCTGCTTTAAGGCAAATGAATCATGAAAACAAAAGAAAAGTCAATAAACCATTCCAGCTACTCTACTCAAATCATCTAATGAGCAGTTCAACTTCATACAACTTACAAGTTTGATGTACTGCTGAAGAATTAACATAGATGGTACTCCATATAACATTGTATTGCTTAATCATCAACAAATTTATCGTATGAAAAGGATACCAAATGTTCAAAGTGTCAAAAGTAAAGGACTAATAGATCAGTCCAACTATAACTCCAACATAGAAAACTGTAAGAAACTAATCAAGATATTAGCAGGCAGAATTTTACAACTAATTTGATTACAAACGGTCGGATACTGAGTATGTGGTAATAGCTCACATCACAAGAACTTGCCATGAAAACTTAACCGATCCAGCAAAATCCTCGCACCTGTAGTCTTGAACATCCCGTGTAAGGCGGCTGGACTCTGGTCGTACTTTGATCTATTCAAACCCTTTCTGAGTGCCACTTCCATATTGTTCATATACATTAAACATAGGAAGACAGCTAAAAGCCTTGACCACCATCATCTAACAACCACAAATATCTCTATGATTTCTCTTTTGTAACATCTGATGTCAACTAGTTTGACCAAAGGAGTAGAGGACAAGAAATTCTCCAATAGTTGAATTCAATGAAATATGCTCTCAACTCATTTCATTGATGATGCGCGCCATCTCTTCATAACATCGAGCATGATCTCATTCCATGTATCAATTGGTCCTGGTAAGCACCAGTGCACACAATCGTTCTGAACACGTTCCTTAATCCCATCCGCAAAAGGGTTAGGATGCATGTAAGGGCCAGGGTGACCATCAGGCCTCAACATAGCCAACTTGGTGACATCTAATGCCGCTACCCTAACCTTAGGCATAGCATTATTATCAGCATTTAATATTGTCTTAGCCTTTTCCACTTCTTCAACCTCTGCTTGCCTCATACGGGAATCCATCCAATCGAGAGATTTCTCCTCTTCCATGTATGGCTTTGTCTTAGAGCAAGCTCCAAACTGATCCCATTCCCCTTCAAAATGATGTGGAGAAAATGTAGTCACAATAACATCAATACCATTCCCTTCTGACTTTGATTTCCTTTCAATAATCGCCTTTAGGCTGGTGTTAAAAGCCTTGCCAAACACATCATAGAACTCAACATCAGTACAATTCATACTATCAAGAGCATGGCATCCGAGATCAACTTCCCCATCGCGATATATAGCAGGATGCAAATACCAATGACCAATCGACAGAACCACCATATCAATCGAATCTAGCTCAGAACCCCACCTCTCATCAACCGAATCAAAGAACAATTGATTGTAATTTATAGTCCCATCACTTGATTTCTCAATCCCATTAACAAGAAAAGGTGACCAATACACAGAAACATTAACATTATGAGAAGGGAAATGCCATCTCCTGAACTTGTTATCATCCCCATTCGAGTAAATCAGATTTGGGGGCGAAACCGAGCTTAACATACACAACAAAGACTCTAATTGATTCCTTGCCATGGAATCCCCAACAAAAGCCAAGTGTTTTCCTTCAAGAATTTGCAAAAACAATTGAGGGTCAAACCTATCAAGATTGCATTCTTTAGGTTGCCATTTCCAATAAAGATAATCCATATCAGGTCTTCCATGATTCATGCAATTTTGCCCATCTTTAATTGTTCCACAAGTTGAGCCATTATACAAAGGTCCTTTCTTTTCTTGGACCCATTTTCCATTTGTATAATCACAAACTGATGCAATTTCCTTACTTTCTTCTTCTGCTAAAATTAAAAAGGAAACTTTTTATGAATATATGGAGTAATCAATTAATATCCCAGAAAATTAAATTAGGTAATGTTTACAATAAAGATCATGAGAAAAAGTTATCTAACCTTTTGGAGGTGGTGTAGATGAAATTAGAATCTCATTCACATTTTCCTTTTCTGTTCAATAAAATATAAATCCATATTTCATCATTTCTCAAGTCAATTTTGGGTCTAGATATAAACAAATCAAGAATTATATTTGGCAAGTTTATTAACATAAATAAACTAAGAAAATCACACTTTTTTCTGCTCAATATACAAAACCCAGAACTTTAAAGTTGTAATTAAGCATTAAATATCCAAAAATAAGCTAAAAAAAACTCACCTTTAGGAGGTTCTGACACTGAATCCAAAACCCCATTTCCAGTTTTTTCCGCTGTTAAAGAAAACAGAACACATAATAATCAGCAATTACACAAAACCCAGAAACTTAATTAGCTAAGAAAATACAAAAATCAAATTAAATTAAAAATAAAATTACCTTTAGCAATGGGATTAAGATTAGAAAATTGATCTTTAATAACAGAAGAAGAATCTAGAAGAGGAGGAGGAGAAGGGTAAAGGTAAAAATGGAGGAGAGCTAATGGAAGTATTGCATAAAGAACATAAGGCAACAACTTCCTGGTTAAAGATTGTTGATGAGATTGTTGCGTTTTCCAAAGATTTCCCATTTTTTTGGTTTCTTGATCTTCTTTCTTCTCTGTTTTATTCTTTCTCTCTCTAACTTTTTTTGCAGCTCAAAAAAGCTCCAACATAATATGAAAAATGGAGATTTACTGGAAATAATGACGAAGTTGTGGAGTATTATTTATATCTAATTGTAATTAATTATATTTTTAGCTTTGATTTGTATATTTGAATTGGCATTTTGAAGGAGACAATTTGACAGGGAGAAAAGTGGAGGGCAAATAAGGAAAATATTAAAATTAAAGAGTAAAGAGAGTGAAAAGAGATATGATCAAGTCAAAATTTAAAATAAAAACCAAGAATTTAGGTGGGTTAGGCCAACTAATCTATTTATCTCATGTGTAATTTTAGATATTTCAAGGAGATAATTTTATTGTTCAATTTTTACATTGATACAATATACAAGTATATGTTCATAATTTCGTATGTCTAAGGAAATAAAGAGAAATGAATTTAAAAAAGAAAAACATTACTCAATTACTTATATTGAATTGTCACATGCTATTTTTATACATCTCAAACCCCTTAATTTTACAAGTGTAATAGTAACTCTTGTGGTTATAGTTAGGAACATTAGAATCGTAGAATAAAATTGACCTGAACAAGCAAATGCAATAAGAAAAAGTTTCTATTATAGGAGATTGATACATTAATAAAATTAATTAATAAGTTAATCAAGAAAGTAGGAGTGTGGAAAACATTTAAATATCAAGCTAATAACTAATCATTAGGGGACAAGCTAACTATAAATGGGATTAGTTTAGAATACTACGTGACATCAATAACATTATACTCCGTAATAGAAGATCCTTATATAAGTCATTATAAATTTAATCTCTGGGATCTTAAGGCTAGCAAAACTCTCTGAAGATCTAACCCGATAATTAAGGAAATTTGATCGAATATGAATTCGGATTAGATATCCAATTCAAAAATTTAGGATATCGGATACCTATTTGGATATCCAATATTTGAAAAATATTCGAAATAAGTTAGATTTTAGATAATGGATATCCAATCCAAATATCCAATATCCAAAAAAAAAATGGATGTTTTTTACTAGAAATTGTAATGGTGGTTCTTAACTAAAAACCACTAATCAAAAAATAATAAATATACAATTCGTCCAAAAGTTTTTTTTTTGTTTTTTTTCGTGGAAAAGATATTGGTATATTTATTATTTTTCAGTTACTAAAATCCATAATCAATATATAACTAACTAGTTTTGTGCCCGTGCGATGCCCGGGTTGTTTATTGAATTTTAAGATAAATTTTTAATCTATACGACAAATTTTAAAATATATCATTGATACAAATTTAGTTAGGAATTGATGTGCTTTTGTGACGATTTGCTATTCGGTAGACATGTAATGACTAATAATAATGTTGATAGAAATGTTCGATTTAATACATTAAAATAATAAAAATTGGCAAAATATTTAAATTAAATAAAATAAATGTTCAACGGGTTGACCTGAACCCAAATCATTGGGAAAGGTTGAAAATTTCTTGACTCGTAACTAAATCGATTCAATCCGAGATGATTAATTATCCAAGCCTAATTGACAGGTCTAAAATAGTAATAAAATTCTATTAGATTGTGAAATATATTATTTTAATCGATTAGTCTATATTATAAATGGATATTTTACGCTTTAAATTACTTTCTTAGTTCCAAAAAATATTATGATTTAAAAATAAATTGATATGATAATTTTTGAGAATTAAAATCTAATAATTTTTTTGAATAAATTATAATTCAATTTGTTCATCTGAAATATTGGTATTTTATTGAAAATAAAACTCTAAACTAACAATTTTATCCTAAAATTTTGTCCAAATAGAATTCTAAACTAACGTTTTTATCTTATGAAGTTTATTCAAATCTATCCAACGTGGCACGATACTTGGCAAAAAGTTAGACCGCCAAGTGTCGTTGTCTCGTGACCTGACTAAAAGTTTAACTTTTTATATATACTAGTTTTGTGCCCCGTGCGATGCCCGGGTTGTTTATGGATTTTTAAGATAAAATTATTTTATAATTCAATTTGATTGAAAATAGAATTCTAATAAAATAATTTTTTTTTCTACCAAGTCTATCTATATTTATCCAACGTGGTACGACACTTGGCGAAAAGTTAAAACACTAAATGATGATGTTGTCTTGTGGCCTAATTATAAGTTTATTATTTGGTATTTTATCGAAAATAAAATTCTAAACAACAAACTTATTCTAAAATTCTATCCTAATTTGATTGAAAATGGAATTTTTAACTAATGTTTTTATCTTATAAAATCTATCTAAATCTATCAAAGGTGGCGCGACACTAATTTTTATCTTATTAGGTCTATTTAAATCTATCCAAAGTGGTGCGACACTTGGTGAAAAGTTAGGATGCCAAGTGTCGCTGCCTCGTGACCTGGCTAAAAGTTTAGCTTTATATATTAGTTATATGATATATATATACACACTTCCATCTATGTCACGAGAGAACGACATTTGACATTCCAACTTTTCGCCAAGTGGCGCGCCACGTAGGCAACAATTTAACTTTAATATGACACATAGGATTTATTTGTACATATTTTTGTAAAATAGGATATTAAAAGTTGGACATATTTGGTAGGATAAAAAAGTTATATTAGAGTTTTATTTTCAATAAAATTTGCATAGATTTAGGGTCTGTTCTTATTTAATGAACGAAATCGAGCTCAACTGAATTGTTTATGAGAGAAGGAAATTAGGAACTGATTTGAACTGAACTTAACTTAACTGAAATTAAGCTTACGAGAATACGCCCTTAGTATGATTTAAAAAAAAAAAAAAGAAGTTATTTTAGAGTTTTGTTTTCAATAAAAATTTTAGTTTAGAATTTATTTTCTATAAAATACCAATATTTTTATACAAATGACGGATCTAGAGACGTACAAAATGAAATAATTAAAAAAATCAAATAGACTTGTGATTATACATAACCGTTCTCGATGACCGTTCTTTTTTGTTGTACATTATTAATACCCATAAACGAACAAGACTGTCAAGTGATTATTAATCAATGAGTAGAAAATTCAATTAACATATACAATATAAAGTTTTATGTAGTATTTTAAAATTTAATAAACAACCCGGTCATCGCACGGGGCACAAAACTAGTAATAACAAAACTCTAACTTTAAAGTTACAAGCCAAAAGACACAAGCACATTGCATGTGCAATATAAGAAACCTATATGGCTCGATTCTTCATTTTTTTTTTTTTTGAAATATTATCTACGTTATTCTAATAAATAAAATATTATTGGGTTCTAAAGTTGGTGAAGTATGGAGGTTAATAGCAGAATATAACTTCCAAAAAAAAAAGAGAGATGGTTTTTTTTTTTTTTTAAGGTGGTAGTTTTTTTTTTTTTAAAAAAATGAAAATTAAAGATGAGAGGGGAATTTTGAAAAAGTAAAATTTATCACCCAAAATCCCCTTTCGCTTTATATATACAAGCTACGAGACACACGCTATGCGTGTAAATTATAGGAAATTTATTAATTTACTCAAAATATTGTTATTGTGGTTTTTTTCGAAAATCAATACTTACATAAACTTTAAATTTAAAAATGAATTTTTTTTTTGTCAATAGGACATCTACTTTCGCTTTATATATATATTAATATAGATAGAGTGAAATTAAAAAAAAAAAAAAAAAAAAAAAAAAGGAAGAAGGTGAAATTATCGAGCACTATTTGGTTAGAAACAATATCGCCGCTATTGCACATAATTAGAAAGGGCTTCAACAAGAATAGTCCAATACCAAGCTAAAGCTAAGCTAAATTTAGTGGAAACTGGAAAAGGTTGCACCTTTAAATCTTGAGGTTAGAGTAGACTTGTTCATCGGTCCAAGATCGGATCGAAAATCGAAAATTAGAATTTTAAGAACCGAAAACCGGACCGATTAAGCTATGACCCAACCCGGATCGAACCGAAAGAATCGGTCCAAAACCTGGACCAGACCGATTTGGTCTGATTTAAGAATTTTTTTTTAAAAGAATACTAAATTTTTAATAAAGTTATAATAAAACACGAAAAAAGTAAAGGAAAAACTATATTTTAACGTCATTTCTACGTCTTTTTTTGAATGTTTAGTACAAAAAAACTTATAAAGTCAAAGTTTTCTAAGCTTATTAAGGATAATTTTAACCATTATTTAAGGTTTCACGCATATTTTTAATAAAAAAATCGGTCCGATCTAAGACCGGATCGAAGACTGGAAAAATAAATGTCAAGACCTGAGACTGGATTTATGAACACCCATAGGGTGGAGGTCTGGTCCGTTCCGGATTCGGTCCGGTCCAGTTTTTAGGTCCGGACCGATTTATTAACACCCATAGGTTGGAGGTTTAATTCCACTAGAGGCACTTTGAGGGTGGGGATCCCTTACGTACTCTTCCCTCTTCACTCTAAAAGTGTCTGACCCGCAAATATTAGACCAAAAAAATCGTGAGCTTGAGACAGAGTCATTCTCCTTACCCGTAAAAAAAATGTCAAATACTGTAGAATTGTACAAAGTAGTCATCTTTTAGCAATAGACGATAGTTTGTACAAAAATGTTATATTGAGGTAAGACAACTAACAACGTGCTATGGTCTAGTGGTAAGGATTGTACCTTTCCAACCCCGAGGTCAGAGGTTCAATCTCCATTAAGGACATTTAGAGGGTAGGGATCCCTCACCCTTCCTTCTCACTATCACAGTATCTGACCTGCAACTTCTTGCTAGTTTGGTTGTCACTTGTCTACGTAATTTTTTTGTAAAATAATTTTCCTTTTAAAAACTCAATTCTATCGTCATTTTTTTAGGAGCTAACTAATGTGATAAATTGATTTTAGTCCTTATTGCAAATCAGCAAATGTAGATGATGGGGTTTGAACTTATAACCTCAAAGTCCGCTCCCTAATTCCTCACTAAATGTTATTTGAAAAAATACAGTTTCAATTAAAAAATACTAAGGTGAATCTCATTTCCAGCACACAAAGAAATTCCTAAGCTTTGAGCGAAACTAAAAAGAAAAATCATTCAATTTTAAGTCTTTTTAAATCAGTTAAAACTCTTGTTCAAAAATAAAAAATAAACCCTCCTATATATCAAATAGCATCAATTTGAAAGCGAAGAGTAAAAAGAAATGAGGCGCATCCAGTTCAACTTCGTTTATCTAGGGGTATTTTTGGCTTTTCACTTTGGAAGTCAGCGGTACATACGTAAATTGGTACATACTTTTTTGGATTTCCATTTAACTGTCGCTGACCCGTTTGCTGCATTCTTCTTCTTCCTCCCCGATCTCCACCAACACCACCATTTCCGGCGGCTTCGCCACCAAATAAAACAAAATCCCTATGAAAAAGGGAGTAATTAAGGGTATGGTGAATCCCTAATGGTAAGGGTTGTCCTCGTCATCCATTAAAATCCTCCATTGAAGCTAATTTTGAGCTTCAATATTTTACCCTAAAGTTTGAAATATGGTTTCTCTCTTCTGACCATGGATGGCAATTTGTGAAACGGATGTTAACGGACAAAGTTAACTTCCGTTATTTGCTATATTACTGTCATTGTCAACTACACATGCAAGTTGAGAAAAGTAAACTTCCAACTAAGAGTCTGTTCTCTTCAGCTTATTTTCAGTTCAGTTCACTTTAGTTTAGCTCTAATAAGTTCAGTTCAGTACACTTTAGTTCAGCTCTAATAAGTTCAATTCAGTTCAGTTCAGTTCAATTCTTATCTTAATTTCTTTCTCTCATAAAATATTCAATTCAGTTCAGTTCAGCAATAATAAGTTCAGTTCAGTTCAGCTCAATTCAGTCAAATAAACAGCTCAGTTTACTGAACTAAACTAAACTGAATATTTTATGAGAAAAGGAAATTAGAAAGTGAATTGAGCTGATTGGAACTGAAATGAAAATAAGCTGTAGAGAACATGACCTAAGTAAAAATATGAATAAAATAAGGTATAAGTACAATAATATTTACAAGTTTGCCACCAAGATTAAGGGTCTGTTCTGATTGACTGAATTGAGCTGAAATGGATTGAACTAAATTGAATTGAACTGAACTTATTGAAACTGAACTGAACTGAATATTCTATGAGAGAAGAAAATTAAAAATTGAATTGATATGAAAATAAGTTAAAGGCCCTATCAATATTTGTTTATCTTGATGATAAACTTAGTCAAAATTATAGATCTAGGAATCATCACCGCAAAACATGCCAATTATCTTTTCTCCAAATCATGGTGTGTGTCGTTTGTGGAAAAAACTAACTTACCAAATCTCATTGGAGTGAAGACAACACAAAAACACATGATACTGCTGAAATTAACAAAAGAAAGTTTTTTTTTTTTTTTTTTTTTTCACTACATTTAATTCCTACACCTAATTAAACGTTGAGATTTGGTCATCACTAGTACATTTCGCTATAAACACAAGCACGTGATATGAAGTACGAACCAACACAGAATTTACGTAACATGGATAGTTAGTTGTATACAATTCATAGTTTACAATTAATTAATTTTATAATAATCATGTAAAATTGTGGCCTGCTATATTTAAAAAAAATAAAATAAATAAATAATAATAATAAAGGTGTTGATTTTTATCCCATCCAATTGTTGATTGCCATTTGCAACTTTCTTGTCCAAATACATAGTGGGAAATCTGAGAGTGAGAAATTAAGATCGATTCCACCGACAAAAAAATTAAAAATGATACTTGTATGAATATACTCATGTTGTTATGTCCAGAAATTCAAGTGATTACACTTAACAAGCAATGAACATGAACCAATGTCTCTTAATGTTGTACCATTGTTCATTGTCATTTGATCTACATCTACGAGTAGTGATAGACCACTATCAGGTATGGGTTCATTGAGTCCATATCAGGGAAAAAAATGTAATTTCACGTATTATTTACCCATGTTGTAAAAATGTAGTCTCTTTCCTCTTAATAATAGTATACAAATTAAGAATAAAAGTATACAAACCAAGAATAACAGTTCACAAACCAATAATAACAATATAGAAATTAAAAATAACTGAGCACCGACAAACAAGTACCGCTGTCAATTTTGACCGAACACAACGATTTCCAGCATAAAACTCACCGATTTTAATGGCTAGAGCCATAAGTTTGTGTCTCTCGTTTTTTGGTTATGTTTTTTTGGGTGATTTCCGGTGATTTTTAACGGAGATAGTTGCGTGTTTTTGGATTTTCGACCAAGGTAGTAGCTAGTGGGATGGATTTCTTGCTGTTGGAGGTGAAGGTGTGGTGGGCGGAGATTTGGCTGGCAATGGGAGCTATCCATAGAGGTGGGGAAAGGGTTTGAGGGAGGAAGAAGATGAAGAGGAAAGGAAAAAAAAAAGGAAAAGATAAAAAAAAAAAAAAATATATTGTGGTATTGGGTAGTATAACCCACCTGATAGTGGGTAATACTTACTCCTACATCGACTATAATGTGCCAAATTGTACTCTTTCTTGAGTCATGACATGATCTACGTAATAAAAAGTTTTGTATAACACACATTATAATTTACTCCATATAACCTAGCACTAAATTGAGTGACGACTGAGTCGATCATTTAACAAGGGTCTGTTTTAATACACTTATCTTCAGTTCAGATCAGTTCGGTTCAGCTCCTAATTTCCTTCTCTTATAAAATATTTATTTCGGTTAAGTTTAGTTCAATTCAGCTCTAATAAGTTCAGTTCAGTTGAGTTCAGTCCATGAGAACAGGCCCTTACAGTGGCATCACTTTTCGTCTTTAAGAGAGGAGATTTGGGATCGAATTTTCAATTCGAGTAAGAGACTAGGAGAATTGGGGTAAGCTTGCTAATAACCCTTAGATAAGGAAGTTCGATCAAGTCAATTTGTAAGTATTACTAGCTAATTGATTCATATTTATTTACCAAGCTAAGCTTGGTCTAGCAGTACGATTGTCACATTGTGGTTGGAGGTTCAATCCCCACTAGAGACACTTTGAGGGTGAAGGATGGGGATCCCTTACCCTTTCCTCTCACTCTTAAAGAGTCTGACTCGTAAATATCGGACCTAAAAAACCGTGAGGGTTAAGGTATGATCAGAGTCTTTCTCCTTACCTTTGTGAGGGAGTAATTCTTAATTGGATCCATTCTTTAATGGTTATATATGAGATATCCCATGCATAAAGCTAAGGACAATTTAAGTTGACTACAAAACTAATTAACTATTAGATTTGCTTTGTAGATTCATTTAAAAAGGTTTAATCTCAGTACAATATGGAGAGGGGATACGGGTTCCCTCTAGGTTTTCTCCTTGGGAGGGTTTTTGGTTCCCTCTAGGGTTTCTCCCTTGGGAGGGTTTTTCTAGCCTCCATTGCTAGATTTTTCTTTTTTTTTTGAAGGTTTTCCTTCAATCTTCTCATTCTCTCTCTTTCTCTTCCATCTCTTTTCTTCTGATCTCAATTGTAAATTTTTGTAGGGGCTTCCATCGGTATTTTTACCGGTGGTAAGCCCCAAAAAAACTTTTTATTTGCTTTCAATAAAAGATCACATCTTTATGATGGAGTTTGATCTACTGTTAGGTTTAATTTATTTGTTTGTTCGTCTGTCAAAGTTTGAAGATTTAGGGTTTCACAATCTCCAAAAGTGTCTAGAAGGCCATATGAGTTTTTTCACCCAAACAACTATTCATATGTGGATCTCAAGCCGAATTAGTGCTACCTCACAGATTGTATTGCTTCAGATGAAGATTTTTATAAAGGCGATCGTTGATCAAATCTGCAATGTATCTAGTTCTAAGGTGAATTGTATTTGTATTGGAATTTTAGATTTCCTCGGAATTGTTTGTAAGTGCCGTTTGGCTATCTTTCATTAATGAAATCCTTTCTCTTCTTGTCAAAAAAAAAAAAAAAAAGGTTTAATCTCTCGCAAGAACATATCACGAGGCAACATAATATGTGATTTGATAACCTAAGTCATACCTAACATAAGTTTGATTTGGAATATCAACTTGTCTTTCAAGGATAATGAGTGAGACAACTTAACGATTCTTGAAGCACAAAGGGAAAATGATAAACATAGCCTTTAGGGCTATGTATAAGGAGCTAAAAAAGGAAATATTAAAGTTAAATTTACATTAATCACACCGATTTGCGCGTAATTTTATCATGAATTTCGAACTTAACTCTATTTTAAGAAGTATATTTATTGCTTATACATAGCTCTAAGTGCTATATATATCATTACCCTCTTTTTTTTACCATTTTGTGTTGAATAATGATATATGTCCCTTAGGGTTATGTATAAACATTAAATATACTTTTTAAAATGGAATTAAGTTGGGAACTTATGACAAAATCACGCGCAAATCGGTGTTATTAATGTTCCTCATTATTTCCTTTTTTAGCTTATTATACATAGCTATGCTAATAATTTTCCTTTTGTGCTTCAACCTTTAAGGGCATGTTTACATAAACTTAATTTCAGTTCAGTTCAATTCAGTTCAGCTCCAATCAGTTCAGTTCAGTTCAGCTCCAATCAGTTCAATTCAGCTCTTAATTTCCCTCTCTCATAAAATATTCAGTTCAGTTCAACTCCAATCAGTTCAGTTCAGTTCCTAATTTCCCTCTCTCATAAAATATTCAGTTCAGCCCCAATTAGTTCAGTTCAGTAAATGTGAACATGCCCTAAGATATTAGTGTTTTAGTGAAGAATTGTTAGCAAGTGAAGTGCAATAAAGGAAGAAGCTAGATAAACTCACATTTCACTATTACAGTTACATAAAAAGCACCTTATTTGCATACATCATACTTGAATAGTTGAATGTCCTAATAGTTGCTAGTCTATCAAGATCTCATATGGATTAGCTTTATGAGTATTATAATGGGCTACTAAGCCTAAAAAATTGACAATTATTAACTTTATTATTAGTGAAAATTATAGAATGTTAATTTTATAAAAATATTTATGTAGATAACTCTATTAAGATCACACATAATTTTTTTTTTATGATGTTAGGGGAGTCCACGAGCTCAATGTAGTTAGTCATATATACATCGTGGGGAGTTATTTATTTGAACCTCTAAGTTTACAAACTTTTAGTTGTTGTTGCATTATGAAAAAGCTCCATTCCATTAAGAGGAAGTGGATGACAGAGAAAAGGACATTAGTTTAAGAGAAAGAAATTGGAAAAGATTAAATTTAAGTATGAACTATTAAAGAGGGGTGAATATGTAAATATACATTTTAAAGAATATAATTGGAAGAACACTATTCATAAGAGTATTCTTCCAATTTTTATAAGGTAGGGATATAAATGATTGAAGATGGTTTTAAAAAAATGTCAATATGGTACAAATAAACAAATCCAAATAAATTGGAGTAGTTGATATTATTATTATTTTTTTTGACGCATAGTTGATATCATTTCTAGGCTTCTACCATCTCCTTTTGTTTACCCCAATATCCTTTTTACTTTATCTTTTAAAGTTTTGTATTATCTCCGTAAAAAAAAATAATAAATTTAGTTATAGCAGCCCAATTCATATCTTAAAATATTACATTTTTTTCCCCTATTTTTTGTCTATGCAATTATTTGAATTTTGATTCAATTGTCAATATTCATAATTGAATATGGGGTTCTACTTTTATAGTTCGTATATGTACTGTAATAGCAAAAATTTGTCAATTTAATCTTACACTTGGTAGGGTTTTTTTTTTTTTTTTTAATTTTTTAATTATTAAAAAAGCAACAACAATTTGTCATAGGCCCACGACGGCTATAGGCCCAAAACGATCGTGGCTCAATTTATCACGAATTTGTAGTAGCCCATGAATGACCTTCCAAGGGTATTCGGAAATTCCAGGCATTTCTCCATTGGAGTTCAAAATTTTCCGCATTTTCGTTTGTTTTCCCTTTTTTTTTTTTTTTTTTTTTTTTTTTTTTTTTTTTTTTTGAATTTATGTTCTCCTATTATTATTATTGTTGTTTATTTTTTGTGCAAACGAAGGCAAAGTCCTTTTATTCAAAGCAAACAAGAAATTAAATTACAAACCGGGGACTAGTACTCCTAAAATATCCTCCCGAAGAAGCTCCTTTATTTCGGCCGGGGGACTGTTGAAATAAAGGACCCTCTCCCTTTGGATGACTCCTAAATTAGCAAGCCTGTCTGCCACCTTATTCCTTTTCCGGTAACAATGAAAAATACAAGAATTAAATCCTAATGACAATGATAATACGACACTCCTTTAGCATAATTGAGACTTCCCCTCCTTGAATATATTTACTTTGAAGTGCTTCTATGCAAGCCTTATTGTCCATCTGCACAACTAGCTTAGAGATACCCTTTGTTGCAACCATATGAAGACCTATCTCCAAGGCAAGGAGCTCAGCACGGTAGGCAGATCAAACTCCAAAATTAGCTGAGAATGCTTTGATGAAATTGCCATAACAATCACGCAACACCCCTCCACCTCTAGCAGCCCCGGGGGATCCTTTAGCAGCACCATCGATGTTTAGAGCTATCACTACAAAAATAAAAGCTTTTTAGCAACTAAGTTTGGCAATAGATTTTTGAAACGTTGCTAAATAGCAACGAAAATAATATTTTTTATTGCCTTATTAAAAGCGACATTTTATGCTTTAGAATTTAATAATTAATGGCTATGTGTTTTTGATTTGTTGCTGTTTAAAACAAATTGTCTTGCTAGTTGTTACTAAATGGAATCATATTTTTGTCTTATCTCCATATAGCAAAAAATTATGGCAACTGATATTTTATTTGTATTGATTTAGAAACAAAAAAGACAATAAATTTTTAAATTGTTTCCATTATAAACAAGTCGTCTAAACTATTGTTGTTAGATGATAACGTATTTTTTATTTGTTGCCAATTACCAACGTAATTAATGACAATTTTTTTTTTTATTTGTAGCCATTGGAGATACTCTTTATATTATTTGTTGCTATAATGACATCAAATTCTAGTTATTGTCATTGGAAACAAGTCGTGTTACAATTTGTTGTTAATTTAGAGACAATCTTCTTATTACTTGTTGCGATAATGACATCAAATAGAGACAGATTTCAATTTCGTCTCTAGTTTAAAGACGAATTTTTGATTCCATCCCTAATTTAGAGACATATTTTTCAATTTCGTCTCTAATATTTCATTCACTTACTAGCAATTATATGCATATAAGTAATTAAAGAAAAAGTATTTGGTATAGTTGGTAAGAATTTCACCTTGTGACTTTAAGGTCACAGGTTCGACTCTTACCAACTGCGATTCTTGAGAGTGGATTCACAGTGCCTTACATGCAAAGTCGAGTCGAGTCGAGTCAAGTTGACCTGAGTGAGGTTGCAGATTGGTAAATGGATTAGGTTGAACCGAATAGCTAATAGGGATCGGGATTATGTCTCGTAGTGTTGATAGCAACTAATATTAATGATTTGTTGCTATTTTTAGGTATCAACATTAATAATTTGTTTCAATTTTTAGGAACCAACATTAATGATTTGTTGCTATTTTTAGGAACCAACATTAGTAATTTGTTGCTACTTTTAGCAAACAAATAATGGTAATCTGTTGCCAAAGTTGGCAACGCATGCACCAAGAACATCAACCATCATGGAAACTATATTTGAATTCATGAAATATTGCAACAAAATTGTTTTGCAACTGGTAGCCAAAATCCCATGGCAACAAGCCTTTTAGCAACAACAAATTTTCGTTTCCAATCTGTTGCTAACTAGAGTTGGCAACGGATTTTTGGTGAATAGCAAAAAATTTAAGTTGTTGCTATATTTACTTAATTTTGTAGTGTATCCAGTCACATAGAGGAGATAACCACCTAATAAGAGTTTCTCTACGAGCTGGAATATTGTTCATAGAAGCATGATCATTGACCCATTAGAACTCCCCAAGTCTCCTCAACTTTGCTTCTGATGAATGCCCCCTTGTCATACGAGTTCTCTGTGTGTGTGTGTGTTTTTTTTTGGTATAGAAAATGAAGACGGTGATGATAGCGTGAAATACAGTGTAAATTTTGCAACGAACATGCATGATATTTTCTACAATTGATGATGTTGTTCAATGAGTAGATGATATTTCCAAACCACTTGGATTTACTTTAGGAAAATTTGTCAAAAAAAACTCTTTTAAAAACACCATTTTGCAAAAAAAAAAAAAAAAAAAAAAAACTTTTTGGTTAAAAAAAACCACCATGTTCATTTTATTTTAATTAACCTCTAACCCAGCAAATTACTAAATAATTAGATTTATTTATATATGTAAAAAAAACCACCACCCCCTTCCTTCTCCCTTTCCCCTTCCCTTTCCTCCTCTCATGGAATCAACCCCCTCTCCCACCGGACCTACTGTTCGGATCCCCCACCTCCGGCGACCTCCTTCACCGCCAGACAACCCTCTCTTTCCCCCTAATCACCGCCCAACAACCACCTCTTTGATGTTGACACTACAACAAAATAAAGCAAAGGTAACAGTGAAAAACCATTGCCTAATATAAAAAAAGTGTTGCCTTATAGCAAAGGCAACAAATATGAGGCGTAGTATATGCCCCCGTTGTCTATTCATAAGACAACACATTTTTATTCAAAGGCAACAATTTTGAAAACCAAGGTAAAATGATACATAAGACAACACTTTTACAAAGACAACAAATGAAAAATGTTGCCATCTAAGGAGACAATTCAAAAATGTTTCTAAATGTTGCCACTCCCAAGCAAATATATATATATATATATATATATATATATATATATATATATATATATATATATATATATATATATATATATATATATTACACACACTCGCCATAAAAGCAACATCTTAAATTATGTTGTCTTTTTAATATAAATGTTGCCGTAGATGGCAATATAGATATTAATGTTACATTTTCAAGCTATAGTTTTGTTATTGTTATCTTTTCATGCAACAAATATTATGTTTGTTGTCTTAGACTAGAAAAAGGTAACACTTTAAGCGACTGTAGCCTTACACTACTAGAAAACAGCTTAATTCCGACGGAATCGTTCCGACGGACAAGAAAATCCGTCGGAAAGTACGAAATTTCCGACGGAATTAAAATCCGTCGTAATATATGGGCTTTCCGACGGATATTTCCGTAGGAAATTACTTTTTCCGACGGATTTTTAGTCCGTCGGAATTTTCCGTCGGATTTTTTTTTTTTTTTAAAAAAAATCAACCCTAGAATAACACTCCTCTCTTTTCCGCCTCTTCTCCTCCTTATCTTTCCTCTTCTCTCTCCTCCCCTTCTCTTTCTCTGAATCTCACTCCCCTTCTCTTTCAATTCGTTCTCACTCCTTTCTCTGATTCTCTTTCAATTCGTTCTCTTTCAATTCGTTCTCACTCGTTCTCCTTCTTTCGTTCTCTGAATCTCACTCGTTCTCCTTCTCTATCTCTCCTCTACTCTACTTTCCCCTCAAATCTCCCACCATAGCCGCCATCAACAACGAACAACGAACAACACCAACATCAACAACACCATCGCCGGCATCAACATCAACAATAATATTCATCTATTTCGCCCTTACTCTCTCTCTTCATGCTTAAAACAAAGGTTTTTGGGTCAAATTCGACCATGAAAACTCTAGATCTAGAGTTTTTATGGTCGAATTTGGCCTCTTAAACCCAATTTCGAGGTTATGTGTGGTCTAATTAAGGTATGTATTTCGTTTTTTTCAATTTTGATTTTATTTTGTTGTTTTATTGGAATTTTTTTTTACAATTTATGGTGGTGGTGGGTGGTGGCTGTTGGATGGAGACCGTATTTGTGGGTTGCGTTCGGATTTTAATTTTTTTTATTTTTTTGTTAATTTCTGGATTGTGATGATTTTTGGTGGTGGCTGTGGTGATTTTAGGTGGGTGGTGGGGTGGTAAATATGGTTAGGTGGCGGTGGTGGTTGTAGGTGGGTAGTGGGGTGGTGGATCTGGTGTAGGTGGCTGGTGGGTAGGGTTCTGGTGTGGGTGGTGATACGGTTGGTGGGGTTGGGTGACTTGGTGAGTTGCTGGTTGTGTGAGGTGGGGGTAGGTGGTGAGGGGTGACGGCTTGCGGTGGCGGTGGCTGGTACAACGTGGCGGTGGCCTTTTTTTTTTGTTTTTTTTAAAGCATTTTCCGACGGAAATTCCGTCGGGCATTTACGACGGAATTCAATTCCGTCGGAATTTTACGAGGGACTTTGCTGTGCTTGAAAATGTTCTCGGCGGACTGAAATCCGTCGGAAAACCCATTTACGACGGAAATTCCGTCGGAAAAGGGTGTTTTTCCGACAACAACTTTTCCGACAACCGGTTACGACGGAATGCCGTCGCAAATGGGTTTTGCGACGGAAAACAAGGTGTTTTCGACGAAAAATTTCCGTCGCAATCAACCTGTTTTCTAGTAGTGTTATATAGTCTAGAGCAACACTTTTTTATCTGTTACTTTAGTTCAAGGTAACAAATAAATATTGTTGCTTTAGATTACTAAGAGTATCATTTCTGTAAGTGTTGCAATTTTAAGTGTTGCCTATTCTCATTTTTTTTGTAGTGTGAAAAACCCTAGAAAATTGATTTGGGGGTGTTTAATTATATGAATCTTGTTTGCAATTGATGCTTGTTTTGGCTTTGATTATGTATGTATATGATTCTAGAGTGATTTAGAAGCAAATTGCAATTGATTTGGACTTAATTTGAGCATATTTGAGTAAATAAGATCCAAAAATTCGAAGGGAGGTGGTGGCCGCCAACAGGGATAAGAGGGAAAGGGACGGTCCACCAGCGGTGGAGGTAGGTCGCAAGAGGTAGGGGGGACCTGGGCGGCGGGTCCGGTGGGTGAGGGGTTTGCTGTAACACCCCAATAATTCTCTCTTAAAACCTGTGAATACCCTGAACAAAATCCAAGAGAATTACTGGCGTGCTACCGCCACGTGTTCAAACGTTAAGGATTTATCAGAAATTAGCAGCGGATCGGAAAAACTAAATCAGTTATAAATAAATTTTAAAACCAATAACCAAAACCAAATTAAATCTTACAACTTGGAACCATTAAGGCCCTTATTCAAAACCCCACAAAAGTAGTAAATAAATAAAACCAGAGTTTAAATAAATTCAAAAGTAAGAAATAAAGTACACTGTGAATAGTAATCAACACTCCACTCAAAATCTCACCACCTTGATGCAAGTCCAAACTATGTAAACACTTGTGACGAGTCTGCTCCCCAATATTACAAGTGTAAAGATTGGATCATTACAGGGTCATTGAAATACGAAGGCCATGACCAAAGAAAAGCACACACAAAAGCACGCAATCAGCAAAGCTGAGTACATACAAGCTGCGAAATAAAATAAGAAATACCTAACATGCTACTATTAATCAAGCATAAGCATCATTGAATTATAGACTCAACACATGACTCAATTATCAAATTTATTAAGACCTCACTAGTTGATATTAACTAACTCGTTTATTTATTTCATTGGATTTAGCAATAGACAAGGTTGTCCAACCCATGCTCCATTTGGAACATCAATAACAGAAAAACCCCATGCCTCCTTTCGGAAACATCAATAAACATCCAACGACCACGGGCGCGACTCCGTGACCGTAGTTAGTATGAGATCTCACCTAACTCCTAGTTTTAAAAAAAAATATTTGAAATAGGAGACTCGTAGATCAGCAGCCTCGATAAAAGTACACGGCTAATACCCCGTGTACCCCAACCCCTGATTGTCTTTACTCCAGAAGTGCACCAATCTAGAGTTTTATTGCTCATCTATCTTGCACTTTACGTGATTTACATGTTTAGACTTGGTGATGACTCATATGCAAACAATACAATCAATCCAATATCAATTCAATAAAACAAGGCAAGTTTCTAATTTAAATTCTTGATTTATTAGTGACAAACAACATTTATTATTTATTCCTTTACTAACTCGGTGTATAAACACCTTGAGTGCATAAGGCACCCCAAAACCTTAACCTTGTCTTATAAGACTTGAATGCTTCCTTTACTCATTCTGTTTGCATAATCATGAATGAGTAATAAATTAATCTTTACACCAATCACATACCTTTGCCTCTAAGCGCACCTTGCATAATTAGAGCACAAATAATACTTGCAATATAAAATAGTGCACATCATTTGAAATTCACAATGTATAACCAAACAATTTAACTCAGTCAACCCTATACATGATACAAAGTTCTTGATCCGTCCTTAAACATGCACCTACAAGCAAGGTTTCGTAACTTGTACGTACCTTGAATAAACGAATTGGTATGCCACTTTACTATCTAGAAATCACCTTCAATAAACTCCTCTCCTAAACCAAATAATAACATCTCAATCAATACCCAATCAATCAAATTTACAGCAATACTAACTTACTTTAAAACCTTCAAAATCCAAATCAAACAACACTTTAAAACTTTCCCTTTAGTTAAAATTAAAGGCTTATATATAGTTCTTTAAATTTTCTTCATAAAAACCTTAAAATACACTCTTATACATGAAATTACAGCAAGTTCAAAGTCTAATAAAAATCTGAAAATTATTTAAAAACCCCTAATAATCTCCCTTTTTAATGGGTGATTAAACCCTATTTATAAAACATCAAAAGTAGTACTTAGAAACTATTTCCAGCACTTAAAACTCCAATAAAAACATATATTTATGTTTAATTAACTTTAAACATAATTAATTTTATTAATCAAACTCAAGGATAATATTTTAAGTATAAAAAAACTTCGTTAAAATCAAAAACTGCCCGAAAATCATATTTCTTAAAACGTTGTTTCTACATGAAAAACCCTATTTTTTCATCAAAATCGGAAGAGTTCAGAACCTGATGAGGATTAAAACGGGATTAATATTAATGAACGGAAATCTTAAAATTAAAACACGAATTTAAGTGTTCAAAATAATATGGAATTAAGTTAAACTAATCAGTAGTTATAATCACCAAAATTTCAAAACATCATTACTATAAAATCCCTAAATCAATTATTCATAAAAACCCTAAAATTATGATTTTCAATAATTAAAAACCCTAGGTTATAAAATTTACAAAATCTGAAAATTATGACATTTATAAAATATGAAATTATAAAGTTTAATCATCAAAATACAATTTGATACTAATTAAATTAATTTCAAACAATAAAATCAAAACCCATAAATCAATCATTATAATTATAATTACACAAATTTATAAAACAAAGGAGAAAGAAAATAAGACTAACCTTTTTGTGTGGGAAATTTTGGGGATTAATGGGGTATTTATAGGGGAGAAATAATGTTGTAGGGTAAATAGAAAGATTGAGCCTCATAAAATTAATGGGTCAATTAAGTAAGCAAATGGGTTAGGCTTGTTTGATTGGATATAAATTGTAAAATAAAGGTGCATAAAATATTTTGTTCAAATAATTTTCGACGTAGATTAATAATTTGAAACTTTTAAAATTAATTATTATAATTCCGAAAAATAACAAATAAATATTATAAATAAAATAAAATAAAATTTATAAAATATTTTAAAAAAATACGGGGGATTACATTTGCTTCCGAGGGAGAGGGAAAGGGATGAAGAAGGGGAAAGGGTGCTTGGTTGGTGGTTAGGGTGTTTTTTTTGCATAATTAAATCTAATTATTAAATATTTGGGTAAGTTAAAGGTTAATTAGAAGAATTGGGAAGAAATTAAATTAATTAGAGGATAATTAAGGAAATAGGTTTCCTCCCAAAAAAAAAATGAATGTGGTGGTTTTTTTAACCAAAAAGCTTTTAAAAGATTTTTTTAACAAATTTTCCTTTAATTTAATAAAATATTCTTACAACAAAACTCATGATGGTCGGCCGTATTGATATTTGAAATATAATCGCGATCGGAAGTGCAAACCGAGAGGTTTGGTGAATGCGATACGGAAGACACACAAACCAAAGCCAATGCATGTCCTTCTTACATCAAGGTTTTTATGAGATCAATAAAGATGGTTGAAAGATCTATGCAAAAAATGATGTACCTACATCATACTACCTATGACTCATTATGTTACCGTTGCGGGCCCGTTGCACGGTTACCGCACCCACTCGAGGGTTAGTTCGTGTGATTGCTACTGTTGGTAGGTCACATTTCATCCATCTTGATTTTGTATCAGGCTTCCCCTCCCCCCACCCCTATTGCAGGCTATTGGTTTAATAAGAATCGTGAGACAAGTGTTGCTGAATGGGAGCAGCGATATCGCTGATATGAGAGTGAAGGAACATGTGAGATTTATTAGTTGCACAATGATCATTATAATGTGATTATGTGATATAATTTTAGTTTAATATTGTTAGTTATTGATGTATGGAATTGTTTTTCTAAAGCTTAGCTTTTTAGTCTGTCCCATCCAAATATAAACATATATAATAAAAGGAAAGTTAAAGGAATTAAATAATAAAAGAAGTCCAAGGACAAATAATAAAAGGAAAGTCAAACAACTAGTAATAAAAAAAGTTCAACGACAAATAATAAAAGAAAAGTTAAGCAAATTTACATTATAATTGTAGAGTGGTTTTTCCAGCTTTTAACCACAACACTCCAAAACCCAATCTCTCAGTTCTCATTCACTCCCTTTTTTTTTCTTTTTTTTTTTTGCCCTATAAATAACTTCCACCTGTCTTTTTTTTTTAAAAAAAAAAATAAAAACCCTCCAAAAAAAACATCCACTATTATTTTTCCTAATAACACACACTACCCCAAAAAATACCTACGTTGTCTAATTTTTTTTTAGAAACACCAATATTACAATAATTGCACATTTTTTTTTCCAAAATTACGTGCATTTTTTTTAAAATAATAATATCGCCACCATAAGTTCCACTATTTTCCTTTTTAAAAATTCTTCTAATTGTTTATTTATATTTTTTAAAATCAGCTAACTACCTTATTATTAATTCAATAATCATCGGAAAAAAACATGTACATAATGTATTTTGTGCGACAACACGTTTTTTTTTTCGACAAGCCAGCAGTGGCACTGGAATAACCCATTATAATATTGACGGAGTAACTGATGCGGTTCCAAGGCATCAATATTGTTATTATAATTATTTTTATTGTTATTTTTAGTTTATTATTAGATGACCGAATTTATTAGGATATTATAATAACAATATTGATGCCTTGGAACCGCATCAGTAACCCCCTATAACACAAAACGCACAACCCTTATAACACTGGCGGGATAACAACTATAACGTTGAACGAGTAACCCTTAAAATATTGATTAAATAATCCCTATAACATTGACAAAATAACTTCCATAATAGCTAGCTACACGGTGTATCCAGCCACATAAAAGAGCAAGTTACTATATCATAAACAACTTCGCGTATTTAAGATATATTTTTGTTATTAGATCTTTGTAATATCTTTTCTATAAAATATATATCCCGTGCATTTTGCACGGGTACACTCTATATACCGAATGAAGGAAAGTTGATTTGTATAATATATAAAATATATCCCGTGCAGTTTGGTAGTTAGCTGATTTTAAATATTACTAGAGTGTACCCGTGCTGATGCACGAGATATATGTAGTATATATATTTAAGAGAAAAAACGGTAGAAGTGATAGTTATTAAAGGGCGGCTATTGGGGTTTTTTTAAAAAAAAAATAGAAAAAATAGAGGGGTAGATTTTAATTGAGTGATATGGGTAGTTATGAGTAAAAATGGTGGTTATTGGTTATTTTAAAAAATAAAAATAAAAAATAAATAAAAAAAATAGAAGGGCTAGAATTGCAAGGATGTGAATTTGGAGTGCTGTGAATGAAAGTTGTAAAAACAACTCTTAAATTATATACTTCCTCCGTTCTATTAATATTGCAACAAAGAGGAAATTACGCATCCCAAAACACATTTTATATGCTAAATATCTATAATTGTGTAACAGTAAAAAATTATAAAAGTTGATATTGTGAAAGTATTTTGTGAGACGAATCCAACAAGATCCACATGACTATATTTAGCTTAACGTATAAATCATATTATATGGTCAAACAAGAGTGATGAATAGTGGAAAAAGTCCATTGTTGCAATATTAATAGAACGGAGGAAGTATAAGACTAGAGGGTACCCGTACAAAATGCACGGATGTATATATTATATTAGAAAGATATTAAATACTACCTCCGATTTTTATTAGTTGCCACGTTTTGACTTTAGCGCTATTCACACATCTCCCTTTGACCATGTTTTGTGATTTATATGTAAGGAAAAATATAGTCAAGTGAGATCTTGTTAGATTTTGTCACAATGTATGTTTTCATAATATCAATTTTTTATATTTTTTGCTTATCGGCAATTAAAGATATTAATAATTTAATTTATGCATTGGCAAACGTGACTAAAGAAATGTGTCAACTAAAAAGAAACGGAGGAAGTATATAATATAAGGAAAAATATATTTTTTAAATACTTGAAGTTGTTTTTGATGTTGTAACTTAGACCCTGTTCTTTTGAGCTGCTCTGGTCTGTTGTGGACTTGTGGTTTGGTATGCTCTGCTAAACCCTACTTAGTTATACTCTACTGAGTATTAATAATCTGCTGACACTTGCTCTGCTTTGCTAAAATATGATGTTCTTTGCTCTGCTTAGAAGCTCAAAAGAATAGGGTCTTACTCTTATATGTCGGTAGCCATGAAACTAATTTAGGGTTGTCAAAGCTATAGAGTTTACCCGTTCAGTGTTATAGGGGTTACTCGGCTAGTGTTATAGAGGTTATTTCATCAGTGCTCTATAAGTTCCTTTGGTCTTTTGCAAGCAGTTATTGGTGAGGCCAGTCACGCATAAAGAGTGTTGCACATTTTTTTGTTTTGATGATTAGAGAAGTTGTTTAGAGGGTAGTCCCTAAAAATGCATATAATTGCTATGGTGAATTTTTGATAAAGGAATTGTATACCCGTGGTTGGTGGCAACGCAATGTGGCCAACTATTATGGGGTTTACTTTGTCAAAGCTATAGAGGTTATAGTGTTTTAAGGGTTACTCGATTAATTAGTGTCATACTTTGATCTTTTACAAGCAATTATTCGGTGAGGCCAGTCACTTCAAAGCGTGCTACACAATTTTTGTTTGATTATTAGAGAAGTTGAAATTGTTTAAAGGGTAGTCCCTAATAAGTGCGTATAATTGAAGGGTTGGAAATTTTGAGTGCTATGGTGATTTTTTGATAAATTTGGTAAAGATCATACCAACATTACCTTGAAAAATCAAACAAAAATTCAGGAAAAAATAATCAGTACTCATAATAATCGATCATGCATAAAGATTTAAATTCATAATAATCATCATAAATACTTAGCTTAAATTTAGAAGAAACATAAAGTGTGTAAAAAAGAAAAAGAGAAAAAAAAGAATAAAATTTAAAACGGAAATCTTTAACAAAGTTGCATAGATTATGTATCAATGCTCTCCACAAATCGCAATTACACTATGACATACCTCATATTATCCAATTAATCACAAAAGTACAATACTTTGTATAAGATTATATATTTATCAAAACCCATACCTGAAAGACATATTTCATGAAATGGTTATGGAATATAGGGAGACGTTGAAACGGCAAATTGTATTTGTTTGTTAATTTTATTTTTTAAAATTTAAATTTAAATTAGATAGAAATTTTGTTGGAGAAATGGAGGGATTAGGTAAATAGGCGGGAGTGAATGGGGATTTAGGATTTGGCTTTTGGAGCTGATGTGTCTATTTTATATAGTATTTTATCCCCGTCCCTTGGTCGTTATTAGTAGTGTTTTTGGCTCTTTCGGGCCACTTTTATTACTAATTTGTGTTTTCTAGTGTTTTCGTAGTTTTAGTTGTATTTTACAGGAAAGTGCACTCTTGGAGCATTTTCCCGAGCTTTATGGATCAACTACGGAAGCTAGAAGGACACAACCACTTTTGAAGCCCAATCGAAGTCCGAGCCTCAAAGTGAAGCAAGGGCCCGATCGGGCAACCTCTAGCACGATCGGGCGCGGCAAGGCATTGGTGCTGTGCGTGCTATAGCGCGCCCGATCGTGCGAGCGTCTAGCACGATCGGGCGATGCTGCGGAGAAGGAATGCGAAGAAAAAGGCGGGCCCGATCGGGCGGCCCTTCGCTACCCTCCCAAGTCAATGAGGACATTGCTTGATTTGGCTTGGGGGGAGATTTCTTGTATATACGGTAACTTTCTTTCTCTTCTCTCTATTTATTGCTTTTCTAGGTTAGTTTTATTGCTTATAAATGAAAAAAATACAAAAAAAAAAAAAATTGAAAAAGAAAAAATCCAAAAATACGTACCAATGAATTGTAAATTATGCTTCCCTGTGCCCCTTACTTGAGAAAAATTGTTTTGATTCTTGGTATTTGATGATAAGCATTGTGGATTAGTTGATCATGATTTGATGTTTGATTGCCTTGAAACCTTAACATGCGTCAATTTTGTCCAACTATTTGTGAATATAGTGCTTGACTAGTTGATTTGGTAAGGAATGTGTGATAGTTCCATAGTTCCTGGTATGTCAATGAATTTGAGTATTGGTGTTCAACTATTAGTAATGTTTATATGATTCATTATTATGCACATTGTGGAGGACGAAGGCATTTGTTCTTTTAGGTAGCCTCCAGATATTGTAGATACATTTGTTCCCTTCTTGCTACCCATGTTGTTGCCTTGACTTTTTGTTGTTTATTAGCCATATTACAAGCCTATTTTACCCCATTGGTTACTAGTCCCAAGCTTGGCTTGGGGGAGCTATTAGTGAGTGAGGTGAGGGAGCTTGTAGTGTGCTTATTATTTGCACAACTTGGGTGGGCTTTTGAGAAGTTGTTTTGTTGTTTATCATGTTTATTTTTGATGAGTTTGAAAGGTATTTTTTCTTGAAAAAATAAAGTATGATATTGTGAAAAAATAAATAGAAGTTCAAAGAAAAAAAAATGTGAAAAAAATAAGTGAACTTCGAAAGAAAAAAATGTTCAAATGTTCTAGTTGGAGGTTGATCAAAAGAAAAATAATAGAGCTTCAATGAAAAAAATATTCAAGTTTGGAAAATAAAGTTTGTTTATTCACTCTACTTCTTCATTATTATATCTTATGAGTGAAATTGTAAGAGTTGGGATTATTTATTATGATTGGAGTATATTTGGTTGATGTTAGAGTTGGTTATGTAGGAGATGTATGATCATTATTTATTTTGATCATGGGTTTTATTAGGATATGGCTCCTTTAAGCATAGTTTTTCTCTCACTTATTCCCAAATTTATCCTACCCTTTACCTTAGCCTTACATTACAAGCTTTAAAGACCTTCCGACCTTTGTGTATAGAATTGTATGAATGTAAAAGTGTTGTTTATCAATGCAAGTTATGATTTGGCATATTTCGAGTCGACTAGTAGGATTGAGCGTTCATTGTTTTATACACACGAGAGTGTGAGTTGGGAGGGCATTGTTCACATAAAGGGGTTGGATGGAGAGCGATCGAGTACATTTTTTACTCGCCACAAAAATGAGAGTTGAGTGCGTGAGCACTAGTCTTGAATTCTATATGCTCTTGTGGTTTGCTCTGTTTGACAATTGTTAGGGAAGATTGGTAGATGGATTTGATTGGTTGATTTTGAAACATGTTTATTTGATTTACCCTGGATCGTTGTGCTTGATTTTTACTTTTGGGGTGAAGCATGTTTATTGATTCATTGATGAGATCTTTGCTTAGGGACGAGCAAAGGTTTGGCTTGGGGGAGTTTGATGTGTCTATTTTATATAGTATTTTACCCTCGTCCCTTGGTCGTTATTAGTAGTGTTTTTGGCTCTTTCGGGCCACTTTTATTACTAATTTGTGTTTTCTAGTGTTTTCATAGTTTTAGTTGTATTTTACAGGAAAGTGCACTCTTGGAGCATTTTCCCAGGCTTTACGGATCAACTACGGAAGCTAGAAGGACACGACCACTTTTGAAGCCCAATCGAAGTCCGAGCCTCAAAGTGAAGCAAGGGCCCGATCGGGCAACCTCTAGCACGATCGGGCGCGACAAGGCATTGGTGTTGTGCGTGCTATAACGCGCCCGATCGTGCGAGAATCTAGCACGATCGGGCGATGCTGCGGAGAAGGAATGCGAAGAAAAAGGCGGGCCCAATCGGGCGCGTGTTTTTATATGGCCTGATTAGTTTAGTTTTAATTTTGTTTTAGGAAATGTTTATATACGAGTTTTGTACGGAATTTGGATTATCTTCTTTCTTAGACTTTCTCTCTCTACTTAGGATTTTTCTCTCTCTTAACTTTTCTCTCAAACTCTTGTTCTTGATTATTTCCATTAATACAGATTAGTTTGGTAACGATTTCTCTTCTCTTAATCTTAGTTATTTACTTTACTCCTTCCATCATGACTTATTTTATTGCTTTGATTAGTTTAGTTTTTAATATGTGTGAGTAGTTCTATTTCTAGGGTTTATGGGGATCCATAAATAATATGAAGGGGTAATTTGTTGTTGTTAATTATCAATGCTAGATTAATTCCTATTGATTGATTTAATGCTCTGTGACTAGATTAGGCCTGATCTTTTATGCATGAGTTTGACAATGTTGATTCGAGATTCGACATATGAGAATTGATGTTTAGGTCTAGTTTCAATAGGCAGATTAATTTATAAATGGTTAAGTCGAGATTCAAGAGATGAGATTTAATACCGGTAAATTAATTCTGTGATTGTAATACGTAGCGAAAGCCCTTTACAATCTGGTTAATTGATGCATTGATGATTGACTATTATTGATTATTGGTATTGCATGATAATTTCTTATTGAATTGTTTTAACATTTTACAATTGCGGCTTGTAAAAGTATAGCAATATTAAATTGATGAATCGAGCAGATGTTGGTTTGATATTAAAGGCTATTTTCAATAAGAACTTAGATCTAGTAAATTGCGAAAGCCTGTTAGATCTATGTTGATTAATAAATTGCGAGAGCTTGTTAATCGTGTTATTTATGCAATGTCAATGATTGATTACTATGTTTTACCATGAAGTATTATTTATTGGTGAACCTATGCCCTAGATCCTTTTATATATTGTTTTCTCCCTATTCTCAATCTTAGTAGTTTAGTTTCTTATTCGAATATAAGTATTGGTTACTTAGATAATTTAGATTATAATAATTAATTAGGAGTAAAAAGACTTGTTTCCCTGTGGAGATCGACCCTACTTCCCTATCTGCTTTAGTTAGAGGACTTAGGAATTATTTTTGATTAGGGGATACGACTTTACCCTGTGAGGAGCAACGTGGTGAGAGTGACTCTTAAATTATATATAAGATTACCTTGAAAAATCAAACAAAAATCCAGGAAAAATAATCGGTACTCATAATAATCGATCATGCATAAAGATTTAAATTCATAATAATCATCATAAATACTTAAATTTAGAAGAAACATAAAGTGTGTAAAAAAAAAAAAAGAAAAAAAAAGACTAAAATTTAAAACGGAAATCTTTAACAAAGTTGCATAGATTATGTATCAATGCTCTCCACAAATCGCAATTACACTATGACATACCTCATATTATCCAATTAATCACAAAAGTACAATACTTTGTATAAGATTATAAATTTATCAAAACCCATACCTGAAAGGCATATTTCATGAAATGGTTATGGAATATAGGGAGACGTTGAAACTACAAATTGTATTTGTTTGTTAATTTTATTTTTTAAAATTAAAATTTAAATTAGATAGAAATTTTGTTGGAGAAATGAAGGGATTAGGTAAATAGGCGGGAGTGAATGGGGAATTAGGATTTGGCTTTTGGAGCAACGTGGTGAGAGTGACTTTTAAATTATATATAAGATTCACTTGTTTAGTCTTTTTTAAATACGTTTTAAACATTATTATGAATGTATATAATTTTAACTATTAATATTTTTGATAACCGAAATTATAAATTACAAAAAAATTCATGTTATGAAAACCTTGAATAAAAATATCAAGTTCTTCATAAGGGTGTGTTTTCTCATAGTAAAAGTTGTTTTTAAAAAAAAAAAAACGTGGTTAAAGAAACAAATAATGTTGAAAGTCCCTGTAAATCAAAAAAAAAAAAAAAAATGTTTAAAGTCGAAACATGTTAAGTAAAAAAATTAAACCAAGTAGGCACACAATCACAACATTTCTCAATTGTCAAATTGTCATAGTTCCAAAATTTTCTCCTACCTTTTCTCTTCTCAATTACCCCTCTCTTTTGGAGTGCAACTTTTACAGAAAAACACTCGAAAGTGCAGAAAATCGGTGCGCAACATTCACACAACAATGGCGATGACAATGGACTCTGAAGAATTCGCAATCGGATGTGTACTCTCAATCAAAACTACATTAGGCGACGAATTCGAAGCCCAAGTCATCACCTTTGATCGAGCTTCCAACGTCCTCGTTCTTCATATCCTTCTCTTTCTTCAATTGATTTCTTCCCAATTTCATGTTTTTTTGCAATTAATTGATTTTGGGGTTTGATTATTTTGTGAAATTTTATCTGGGTTTTGATTATCTTGAGCTCCTTAACCTGGGTTTTTTCTGGGGTTTCACAAGAGGGTTCAAAATCTGGACCTCGAAAAAATTTGAGGTTGTTGAAGGCTAATTATATTAAAGAATTTACATTTTTGCGCCAAGCTGAAGATCCCCTTGATCTTAAAAATTGTTATCTCGATCTTTCTTCTCTTCAAGCTAGAGAGGAATCTGCTATTAGGTTAGTATTTTTGTTGGGTGTGATTCTAGGGATGAACGTTTTGTTTCATTTTTTTTTGTTATTTGATGATTTGCTGTTAATTGTTGTTGTTCAAGGCAAGCGGAGATTGAAGCAGAGAGGATTGGAGTAGGAGTGACGGCTGAAGCTCAGAACATTTTTGATGCTTTGTCGAAAACGTAATGTGCCCTTTTGATTCTCTCATTTTTGATGTGATATTTGAGTGTTTAATTTTTGTTTTGTTAAATTGATATGATATGACATGCATCTTGTAATTGTTACTGCATAGTGAGGATTGTGATGAAGTAGGGGTTAAGGGAGGTTGGTATGTATGCAACCTTAGAAAGGCGGCTTCGGAATAAAAATTTTGAGCCTTTGTCTAGTTGGTCTAATATGGTGTCATTGCATAACAATGAAAGGTCACTGATATGTTATCATATTCCTTTTAAAAATGGTCTTTATATAAACTTCAGTTGGTTTTTAGAAGTTGAACCTATTGACAAGTTGGATTCTTGAGCAGATTCTCGCTTTGCTTGAATGAAGCCTGAATATGTTTTCTGGCTGTTATATTCTTCTTAGGGTCATTGGGGGAATGTTCTAGTGTTGAAGGTTCGCCTGGAAAATTGCAAAAGGACCTAGGAATAACTGTTGTCAAGGGTGGTGTATAAGTTTAAACTGGAAGAATTAATTGCTTTTGGCACTTCTCAATGGATTGAGGTTATGAAATTGAAAAAGACTTATGTATGCTTGTTCTAGTCTTGACAATTTTAGTTAGTATAATTAGTTTTCTACATGATTGCATGTGAAGACTCTAAATTGCTTCCTCCTCATATTTAGCTGAACTTAGGTTTTGTGTGGGACAATTTTTAGCTTGTTCAATTTTTATGTAAACCAATATACTGAAAAACTTGACTTTGGAGGGAGACAATATTTGTCCAGTATATTTTTATGTGAACTTATTTAATGATTTATAAGCTTGACTTAGAAGGTTGTAGACACTATGCCATTTAAGAATGGTGATATTTTTGGATGGAGCTTATAGTATGAGATACATAAGTTTGCCCGATTCACATGTCCCATTAACTTTAATTACATTGCCTCTAAAGTGGAGGAACTCTCTTTTCTCTTGTTGGATCAGAGCGCAAAGATCGTTTACTAGGTGATAAATTCATTGAAATAGCTATTTGACTTAAGGCAATTGGATTCGGAAAGCTTAGCTTGATTGTTGAAAGTTCCTTGGATGCATCTCTGGAATTACTTCCTCCATTTCATACTACATATCACACTTGCCTAAAATGGATGTCCCAAAACATGTTACTCATGACTTTTCTTTTCTAGTTAACTCATTATTTGTGTGTGTGCGTGCGCGGGCACGTGTGCCATATGCTAGTTTGAAGCTTGAACTACAATTTGGGATGGAGGGGTACTTGGTATCTCTTTTGATCTTTATAGATAAGAGGCTAGATTACAAAACATTGGAATTCCGTAGTCTTGGAGGAACCTGGTGGGCTGAAACTTGTTGAAGTCAAGTCTTGTTATGAAATAAAAGAACTGAGAACAGGCCTTCTTTATCCAACTTATTTTCTTAGTTAGGGAAGCAGTGAAGCACCATTGCCATAAAGGTTCTGGATAAAATTCACCACATTTCTTTTCTCTGAAGCACCAATACATTCGGAGTAATAAAAGATTTGTTCTTGAAATGCGTCGATCATCTATAAAAGGTCACGTATCTCAAAATTTTATAGAAACTTGTATGTTATGTATTTGGGCTAAATATTCAGAAGAAGGCAATGAAATTCATTATGTGCTTCTCCTCTTGCCTTTTCTCTGTGTTGTTAGAATGTTAGATTCTTTTTGCTTTTCACTGCTATGCAGCTGTATAACTTTTCACTTAAATACAGTCTACCTGTTGAATGCAAGTTTAAAAATAGAACATTGTTTTAGTTGGAGATGTAGGTTTCAGTGATCTAATATGGGTTTTTATTTTTAGAATTCGAAGATATGTGTAATAAATTGGTTGGGACAATTCTGCTGATTGTAGATCATTTTATAGCAGTCTGCATTTCTTCTATTAATATTCAAGTTTGCATTCTAAAGCATTAACAGAAGAATGATTGAAAGCAATAATTAAAGGACATCAGTACCCCTACCCCCCCCCCCCCCCCCCCCCCCCCCCGCGCCCCCCCCCCCCTCAAAAAAAAAAAAAAAAAAAAAAAAACCCAATATGTCCGAAAGATAAAATGTAATTTGGCAATCAATAAAATGGCAAGTTGTATGGAACTTTGGAAAGACCATTAGTATTTTTTGACCTGAACTGAATATACATGTAGGATTTTAGAGCATCACTTATTGTGTTTTTTTAAGAAAGAGAGAGTAGATTATGTTGAAAGAGAAATCACATATTCAAATGGGAATATTGGAATATTTTTGCTGTTGAGTAGGTAAAGAGTTTATTTCTGAATACGAAATCCAAGGAAGAGATTCTCAGGAACTCATTTTCTCCCTGCCGACGCCCCAAGGTCTTCTAATATTTGAACCCTGTGTGCTATGCATGTGGAAGAATAGGTATTTTGCATGCACTTAGATTATAGCAAATAATCACTGCCTTCTTTGGATAAAATTGTTATTCTAGTTATTTTACTTGTTGAATGGCATATTTAATTTTGGAGACATGAGCTTAGTATGGTAGCAAAGAGGCATGACTCAATAGATAGAAGAGTTTGTTTGTATCTATTGAGTGATATAGTGATTGTTTGGAGATAGATCACCCCATTGCTGTGGCTGTACACATCCTAATGATATTATCTGTTTGAAACCCTTTTCACTTTGCCTGGTGATAAACTTTATCACCGGGTAAAGTAGCCCAAAGATGGAGTTGCCTTAGATGGAGCTGCTAAGGTTCTTGATGGTTTTTTGGCCCTTTAAGACTACTAAGAAATGACACCAGGACTACACCCGTGTAATTCTAATGTAGTCTATCAGAACTTTGATGCAAATCTTTTTGTTCCCCAACATATATGATGTCATGCACTGCATACCCCTAGCAAAACTCCCCGAGTATGGCTATATTGGTGCATTTTTGATGATAGGTTTGATGCAAAACACAAGTCTAGAGGGAATTTGATGCAAGTCTGTTGTAGCATCAGGGAATTTTGAGCTTATGACGGATCATTTTTTGATGGTGCGGTTGTCCTAGGAGCCTATTGTAGTATCTTGTAATGTAATAAGCTACAGGGAAATATTTTGAATTTCATGAAGTCTCGTAGGAATATGATAGATCCTAAATTGCTGAGGAAACATATATAAAAGGTTATCTGGAAGTGGATAACTTATAAAGTAAAGGAAAAGTGAATGGGCTTGTCCAAGTGCCATTTAATGGCCTCCAAGTGCATCATAGACTAGACTGCATGCGTCTTTAATGACCACCAAGAGAATAGACTAGACTACATGTCACTTAATGGCCTTCGAGAGTATAGACTAGATGAGAGGTTTATCAGAGTTGGATTTATTGGAAAACTTTATTGTTCAATGTTTATCTGGCTTTTCTTAGATGATTGTGGAAAATGAGCTATACACAACTACTATGCAAGTCCTTTTTGCCGTCCTTGTACAGTTGTATGATAGGGTCTGTTTGGTGAATGGGATGACTGATATAGAGAAGAGTGCCAAGAAACCAATTTTGGAGGCTTTTACTAATGTTATCCTTTTCTCTTGGAGATCCACAGAGAATATTATTGGAATTAGAGGAAAATTTCACTTTTATATACCAATTATTGGGGTTATACATTAGCATTAGGTCAGATTTTAGATTTGCTTTTGTCTGATCGTAGGACTTAAGTTTTGAACTAGTGGTTGTTTTGTTGCTTATTATGGTCAGGCAAAATGAATTTTAAAGGTTTTCTATAATACTCGGTGTCAGTAAATGGCCACCAAGAGCATAGACTAGATTACACGTGTCACTTATTGGCCATCAAGGGCATAGACTGGACTGCATATAAGATTGGCTGATACAGAAAATGTCCATTGTTCCATGCTGTCATGGGTTTTCTTGGACAATGTTGGAATGTCAAATGTATAGGCAAGTCTAGTTTTCTGACTTGTATTGTAAGATAGTATCTATATTGGTGAATGGAATCACTGATGCTAAGAGAACAGTGCAAATGATTTTCATAGAAAAGAATAGGGGGAGTTTGGCAAATGCTGATGATGGGCTATGCTATGATTTATGTTACTGATGTTGTGATTTGTATGATTCTATTTACTTATTCTATGATTTATGTTATCTATGCTTTTTAGAAGATCTAATGAGAATATCTATATGTTATTTAGCGGAGATTCTACTCTTGGGTTACCACACTTATGATTGACCGTGTTCCACTAAAGGACTTTAAGTTTTGATTTTAAAATTGTTTTATTGCTCAGGAAAAATGTATTCTAAAGATTGCCTAATGCCTAAAGGTAACCTATTAAATATAAAAGAAAAGTGGATAAAGTCCTCAAAGTGTCACTTAAATACTTAATGGCCACCAAGAATATAGACTAGATTACACTTAAGGTTGACTGCATTAGAACAATCTTGTTCAATGTTTTTATGGCTCTTGTTGGACTGCAATGGAACTTGTAAATACATAGTAAAATCTAACCTTTTCTCTAGCCTCCTAAGCTATATGGTAGGATCTATGTTGGTGAAATGGGATGACTAATTTTACAAAGAGTGCAAGGAATAGTTTTGGAAATAATACCCTTATGTAGAGTTAATGACCTTACTGACCCATGTTAGCTCTGAATTGAAGTTTGAATGACAATAGGAGACTAGACTTAGAAATTGTAAAATTCTAATCTCTCAGATTTTTATCTGTTCTCTTTCTGAATCTTGCTATGATTGTATTAAATCTCTGTTGAATTCAGTATTGCGGCTTCAAAGCCTTACGACCTAAGATACTGCTATACATATATAAAGACTCTCCTACCAATGCTATATACCTAAAAAAAAAAGACAAAGGAGTAGCTGCCATGCAGCTGTCATATGACTGCAAGCAGGCTGTAAATCAGCTCAATAAAGGCAACACTGACCTCTTTAAGACTCTAATAACTCAGGCTAACTGGGGAAAAATTGGTGGGATGCCTTCAAGTGATTGGCTCATAGCCCACTATGATTTTTTGAATTATGAGTATATAAATGATTTCACTCCAAAATAAAGGTCATACATTGATCTCGTGATACATTTTTCGGAGGTAGCTGGGAAAACTTTTCATAGTTAGTAGAATTTTCAATATTGATAAAGATTTTAGGTCTTTGGATCATTGGATGTGCTTTCATTGGAACCATAAATGATTGGATTAAAAAAAGCTCAAGGAATCAATTTTTAGAAGTTATAACTTTTGCTCATGAGACATTTTAAATTTGATGGAAATTGGAGTGAAGCTCACTTGGGTTGCATGCTCATTTGTCCATTGAGCATTGATCACTCTAAGCTTAAGAATTGTTGCGTTGTAGGTCATGATGTTATATAGGTTTGAGCTCACATAATATTTACACTAAATGACATTGTTTGCTGTTCTTCATACATAACAATCACTCTCTTATAGCCTTGGTTTAATGTCACATATGTTCCAAATTTCTTAGAAGATAACATGGCAAAGCAAGTCTTCTATAGGTAGTAAATATCCTTTATATTTCATTATTTTGTTATGTATAGCTCCTTTAGTTACCTTCAAGGGCTCCAACATAGCTTGGATGTATCTGGATTGTTAATTTATTATTGATATTAGCTATACTGTTGAAATTATTTGCTCAAAGACTCGTTCTGAAATCTGAATTTTGTGTAATGTGAGTATGTTTCCAGCACTTCGAGTAAATAATGCTATCCCATTGCTGCTTTTAGCTGATTAATTCGTAGAGTTGAGTCGGTCCCTAATCTTAGAATTTTTCTTGCACCTTCTGATGGGGTATCCACATTCATTGATGTTTATGTAGGCTTCCTGTGCGCTGGGATAAGACTGTTATAGTTGTGATGGATCAAGTACGAGTTAGTCATCCATATTTTCCCGAATCTGTTTCCGGAGGTACTCCGGCAGCAAATGAGCGTGTCAAGAAAGTGGTAAGATTAACCCAGGCTTTTGATTTTTAAGATAATGAGCGCTTTCTATTTTCATCCTTTTGCCCCCATTAGTCTGACTTGTGCTTTCGTCTCATTCTTAGCTTGAACTTGAAAGGAAGAGGCTGCATGCTCGTGGGTCATCTTCATAATCTTCTCACCTTGCTGATATGTGTATCTGCTGTGGGAAGAGCACCAAGGTATACATTAGGAGGGTTTTTGTCATCATACCAGAATCTCTCTCTATGATTGTGTTGCCTTGGTCCAGACACTGCCGAAGCACATATGAATGAAGAAAGATGACTTTTCACGCATTGTTTCTTGTAGCTGATGTCAAAGAGGGCTGGCATCAATCAAAGATCTTAGATGTCATTACAGTAGATCTAAAAATGGCATGGAAAATGTTTTGCTTAGTGTCACATATCTCCTGTTTTTCCTTCTCTTTTGTCAGGCTATTAGGGTATTTACAGGACTGAGATTAACATCTCAGATACCATACTGTTGGAAAATAGAATATTTGTTCAGTTGCATTAATCGATTATGATGTATTGTGTGGCAGTATAGAGCTGAGGTTGCAGGGAAAGAACGAGGCCGTTTTATACATGACTTGATGAGAAATTTGCACAGGCTAGTCTAGATTGATCCCTTTGGAAATCAGGATGAGACTTTGAGAAAGGTGGAAACCTCAAGGAAAACAATGGTAGAAAAAGTCGCCATGTTACAATAATTCATGATCTCTTTTACGCCAACGAATCTCTGAACTTAATCCCATAAAAATTTCACCATAGAAATTTATCTTTACAACATATTTATTCACCCTGCACAACACAACCACCATTTCACAAGAGAAGCTTTGAAGAAATTTGGAGACTTTGAAAGGTTGGAGGAAGAAGTGGTGGTGGTATAGAGAGGAATCAGGAGTGAGAAGAATCGTTCTATTTTAGGGAAGTAGCAGTGAAGGGGTTGAGGAATATAGGATTATAGGGAGGGACGGAGGGTGGGGTTGATTTACAAAGCCTATGACTTTATGAACTTGTGATTGGTGGTGCTATAAATTTTAGTGTTGTAAAGCCTCCTTGATTCTTGATCACCATAGTTCTCTAACAATCGATAGATCGGGGGTACTACTAATGGAGAAGCTATAAGGGTTTGTTCACTTCACTTTAATTTCAATTCAATTTCATTCAGTTCAATTCAATTTCAGTTCAGTTCAACTCTTAATTTCCTTCTCTCATAAGATATTCAGTGGAGCTCCAATTAGTTCAGTAAATATCAAGAGACATAACTCTTAGCTAGAGATGAATATGCTACGGAGTCGGTACATATATTGCAAATTCCTGCTTAGGAGCAAATTTATGGTTTAAACTGTTATAGCAATACTGTGTAACGATTAATTCATGCTAACTGATATCTAAGCTAGTTTGCATTATGATTAGTCGATTCTTTTAGGTGTATAATATATGTTTTTTTTTTTTTTTTTTTTTTTTTTTTTTTTTTTAAACACAAAGGAAGCATGGATTACTTAGGCAAAGGCTAAAAGGATTACAACCTACTGTCCATTGATTTGATTACAACCCAAAAAGCAAATCAAGGACCAAGTTCAGCAAACTAAAACAGAAGGAAATATAGAAAATGTTTTTGCAGAAGAGAGGCACATAACACATAACAAAAAGCTCCAGCAAGAGCTAAATGATTCCCTATAAAACAGCAAGATCAGCTTCATAAGCAGCAAGGACACTGGTCTGAATAATGTAACGTGACACTCTTTGTGCATATGTGTAACAAGCTGACTCAAGTAATGAGCTACTGAATTCCTTTCCCTAGGAATATGACTTAAAGTGATAGCCATCTCTTGGTTCCTCATACATCTGTTGATATCAATAATAACAACTGCTAGCTCATGGTGTGCACGTTATCAGGCTCTCTGTTGATCATGGATCGAACAGCTTCAGCGTTAACTTCAACCTCAAATATCCAACTGGAAAAGCCCTAGAAAAATTTAGCCCTTCCCTCAAAGCATATAGCTCAGCTTGAAGTGGAGTTTTAGCATTGTAATTGCTGGAATATCCAAAGTACCACTCTACATTGTCTGTTCGGAAAACCATGAGCTATCTCTAGCTTGAAGAGAGGCACAATATAATTTCTCCCTTGCTATCTCTTTAGAGCCATCCTGTAAAACAAAAGATTAATACGGAGTAATTGATTATCAAATGTATGCTTCCATTTGCTAGCTCTTTACTACTCTTTTGTCTTTCATTGATGGTACTCGTAAGTCGTAACACTTGACTTACCACTTATGTATGTAGTATTTTACTTTGTATATTTTTTTATTAGTTAGTAGTTTATTTCGAACAATTGTAACTCTCACTTTTTTTTAACTCAATTTTTATCGATTGCAAAATTTGTCTTTTTCATCTATTTTTAATTTTTTGCAACATTTTTTTTTTATTAAGACCTACTAATATCCTCTATTCGACTAACTATGTGTGCACTGTAATTTTATTACTCCGTAGTCCGAAGTCCGTACTTGTATTTCTTTTTTACACTACCCTATTTGCATTGGGTTTTTTTTTTTTTTTTTTCCCCAACATCAGTTAGATGTATCTCCAGTACCCCACTATAATAATTATTACGGAGTATAAAACCAATATTTCTCCTTAGGTGTTGTAGATACTCTCATATAGTCATATTGCTTATTCCCTTCGTTTTTTTTAAGTGCGTACACTCTAGTTGTCATATAGTTCTAGTTGTCATGAGTGATTAAATTGTCGGGTTGATCTCCTGCTCCAAGATAAAAAGGGGACGAAGGATCAATTTTGCCGTCTTCCGCCATTGATGAACAAACAGTACAGAAAAATAGTGATTAGAGAGTAGTAATTAGAGAATAGAAATTAGAGAAGTAGAGATTAGAGAAGTAGAGATTAGAGAAAAAATTTTGTCAAGAATGTGTATTCTCTTAGTTTGTATTGATTGTTAATTCGGTATATATATACAACCTAAGCCAAGGGCCTAAACTTAGCCCGTTAACCAACTACTAAATACAATAAATTATATACGGGCTTAACATCCCCCCTCAAGTTGGAGCATGCAAATCACAAATGTCCAACTTGCCAAGTAAATACAAAAAATGTTGCTTGCTTAACGCCTTAGTGAAGATGTCCGCTAGTTGGTCCGTGGTCTTCACTTATGATGGTCTAATAATCCCGTCCTGAATTGCATCCCAAACATAATGACAATCGACCTCAATATGCTTAGTACGCTCATGAAAGACCGGATTCTGCTCAATATACAACGCATACTAACTATCACAAAATAAACTCATCGCTTGCGGATGCGAGACTCCTAAACTGTCAAGAAGAGCCTTCAACCATTTCAACTCATCAGTGGCCTTAGACATCGTACGGTACTCAGATTCTGCAGAAGATTTAGCAACGGTATCCTGCTTCTTAATTAGTCTTCCAAGAAATAGGAGAATTTCCAAGAAAGACCAAATAACCTGTAATCGACCGTCTCGTAAGAGGGCAACTAGCCCAATCCGCGTCACACCAACCAGTCAAATGTAAGTCACAATCTGAGCGCAATAAAATTCCCTGACCCGGACAACCCTTCAAGTAGCGCACCGTTCGAAGAGCGGCCTCCCAATGATCATGACGGGGTTGATGCATAAATTGGGACAGAATATGAACTGTGTATGCCAAATCAGGTCTAGTGAAAGACAAATAGATCAAACGACCAACAAGGCGTCGATACATCTCGGGGTCATCAATAAAAGGTGCCTCTGATTTTGCCAGAGTATGGTTCTGCTCAATTGGAGTACCTGTCGGTCGAGCCCCTAATAATCCAGACTCTGCAATAATATCAAGAGTATATTTCCGTTGGCACAAAAATATGCCTTCCAGACTGCGAGCAACCTCAATACCAAGAAAATATTTCAACACACCCAAATCTTTCATATGAAAGCAGTCACTCAAATACGCCTTAAAAGCAGAAATCGCAGAAGCAGAATTGCCAGAAATCAATAAATCATCAACATACACCAGAACACTAAGATGGACATTCCCTTGATTAAGAGTAAACAGGGAATAATCAGAGTATGACTGTTTGAAGCCATACCTTTTGAGCGATCCGGCAAGTTTGGCAAACCAACAACGGGGTGCCTGACGGAGACCATAGAGCGACTTCTGAAGACGACACACCATTCCTAGTTTGCTACAATGAAACCCGGGAGGTGGCTTCATATACACCTCCTCATCAAGATCACCATGAAGAAAGGCATTGTGAACATCCATTTGATGCAATTCCCAATTTTTCGCAGCCGCAACCGCTAGGAAAGTCCGAAGTGTGACCATTTTAGCCACGGGAGCGAACGTCTCATTGTAGTCAATGCCTTCAACCTGATGATTACCAAATATGACCAGACGAGCCTTTAATCGTTCAACGGTGCCATCTGAATGATACTTGATTTTATAGACCCATCTGCATCCAAGAGCCTTCTTCCCTGGAGGTAACGGTTCCATCACCCAAGTCCTATTGTCTTCCAATGCTGTGACTTCTTTTTGCATTGCCTCTCTCCACCCTGCATCTGTCATAGCCTCTTTGAAATTACGGGGCTCAGTGCCTGCAATTACAGCTGCAAGAAATATATGATGTCGTAGGGAAAAATTGTCACAATCCACATAATGTGCTATAGGATAAGGAGTACCTAAGGAGCATGGAGCAGGTGAACTAGGAGGACTCGTTGCTTGTACAGTATGTGCTACATAATCCTTATGCCAACCTGGTGGACGTCGCACACGACCCCCACGATCAACGTCAAGAGAGAGAGAAGAACCACCCTCGCTACTACCCTCGCTGCCACCAGCAGCTTATGCCCCGCTGCCACCACCAGCAGCTGCTGCCCCGCTGCCACCCTCACTACCAGCAGCAGGGTCTTCCCCATGCCCAAGGCGACTGCCTGCTGCAGCGTTACTGTGCTGCCCAGGTCTGCTGCCACTGCCACCTGCCGCAGGAGGGTCGCGGTCCGTACTGCCAACAGCAACAGGCTTTGTCGTGGCCGCGGCAGTGGTCCCCTGTTGTGAGTCACGGCTTGCTTCTCTCACCTCTAAAACCGCTTCCAAATCATCCAAAAAATCAAAGTCGACACCCTCATTACCCACATTTGAATTTTCCATCACAACATTTTTTCCGGAGTCAACATTCAACTCCTTGTCACAAGCAAATGGGAATTCGTTTTCATAAAACTTCACATCACGGGACACAAAAATCTCACCCGTCTCAAGATCATATAATCTCCAACCCCTTTTTCCGTAAGGGTAGCCTAAAAACACACACTTTCGACTTCTAGGTGCAAATTTATCCCCCTTGGATTTTTTTATTATGGGCAAAGCAAAGAGAGCCAAAAACACGTAACTCATCAAACATGGGTTCTTTACCAAATAAAATCTCATATGGTGTTTTGTTTAGTAGCAAACGAGAAGGAGTTCGATTAATCAAATAAACCGCCCCAAGAATGCACTCTCCCCAAAAACCAATAGGCAAATTCCCTTGAAACATTAAAGCCCGCCCCACATTCAAAATATGTTGATACTTACGCTCAACACGACCATTTTGTTGAGGAGTCCCAACACACGAAGTCTGAAAAATAATTCCCTATTCATTAAAGTATGGGAGCATGCAATAAAATTCAGTACCATTATCACTTCTCACCAATTTGACAGACACACCAAGTTGACGGTCTACCATAGCAAGAAAAGAACAAAATGCGGAATAAACTTCTGTTTTTGAATTTAATAAATAAACCCAAACACCTCTTGAAAAATCATCAACCAGAGTCAAAAAATAATGTGCACCACAAGTGGAAGGAGTTTTATACGACCCCCATAAATCACAATGAATCAATTCAAAAATACGAGTTGCTTTACTATCACTAGTAGGAAAACTATCCCTATGTTGTTTAGCTTGTGGACACACAGTACAAGCTTTATTCAAACTTTTCTTAGTAGAACTACTACGAAGAGCAGGAATCAACTTAACCACTCTATCCGACGGATGTCCAAGTCTTCTATGCCACAGCTCAAAATCTGACACTGAAGTAGCTTGAACCGCACATACTGTAGGAATTCGCCAAAAATAGTAGAGTCCCTCCTTTCGTTCACCGGCTCCAATCAGGCTCCCCGAACGTTGGTCCTGTATAGCACATAAAGAGTCAGTGAATCGTACAAAATATGTAGAGGAATCAATCATTTTTGACACCGATATTAAATTGCATTGTAAATTAGGAACAAAAAGAACATGCTCCAAAATTATTTTGTCCAAGCCAGGTAATTGTCGCCTTTCAAGACCACGTGAGTGATCAAATTTCCCGGTTGATCTCCAGCACCAAGATAGAAAGGAGATGAAGGATCGAGTTTCCCGTCTTCCATGGATGCTCTGTTCTGTGAACAATCGTGGAGAGGAAAGCAAAATTCTGTGTTTAGGGTTTGTTTTTAGTTAGGCTTGATACCATGTCAAGAATGTGTATTCTCTTAGTTTGCATTGATTGTTAATTCGGTATATATATATACAACCTAAGCCAAGGGCCTAAACTTAGCCCGTTAACCAACTAAATACAATAAATTATCTACGGGCATAACAATTTTAGAGAGAATAGATTAGGGTTTAGAGTATAGAGGCTCCGATACCATGTCAAAATAGAGTGAATAGAATTTTCAGTATATTGTTAGAGTGTAGAGTAGAATATTTATACAAGAGATTAGGGCTCATGAAATAGGCCTGTTAGCTATACAATATAAACACTAAATATAGGCCCTAACATTAAGGGTAAGAAAAAAAATAATGAATTGGTATTTTATGTGAGAGGGAAAGGAAAGAAAAACTATTCCCTGTTGGAGTTGTAATACTTGTAATGCTTATCGGAGCTCAAGCCTTCTAGCGACGTCGTGTGTAAGGAGCTAGCGAAAGAGCTATAGCTCGCAAGGAAAGTGAGCGATGGCAAGGCCGAGCTATAGCTCATGTGCGAGTGATAGCTCGCTCGTTAGCTAACTGTTGTTGTTGCTTGCGGAAGGGCGAGTGTGTGCTCGTGCGATAACTCATTGCCCTCTATTACGTGGGCGATAGATCTTAATAGAGATCCAGGGGAGGAGTCTGCCAAGCAGAATTGGAGACCTTTTTTGGTTCATCATTTATTTCCTTTCTTTAGCCCTTATATATATATATATATATATATATATATATATATATATATATATATATATATATATATATATATTTTAAAATCTCTGAAATCCTAACACATAAACATAAGTCTATATTTTGAGATCTGAACAGTACTTGAATAATTCTACTCTTCGGACTCGGGTGCACAAGGAGAGTTGTGTTAATATTGGGAAGCGTGCGTCATCAAGAAACTTGTACACATGGTGGCTTTTTTTTCTTCTAATGCAATAGATTTTGTTATGCGTGAGATTCCCAAATAGAATCATTAGTTATTTTACCAACATTCCCAAATGGATTTTATGTATATACTCGTGGGACCAATTGGATTGGTATGTAATTGCCTTTTAAATATTGACAATTTTAATAAGACATTGTTGAATGATGTTACACTTGACACATGAAAAAGAAATATCCCTGAAAGATTCTCTAAAAACCTACTCTTTCCGTACATGTTTAAATTTAATTTTCCAAAGAAATTGTTGTTCCTCATAAACATTTATGCTAAACTCCAATGCTCCCTTTCCACACAAAAAAAAAAAATAAAAATAAAAAATAAAAAATAAAAATCCAATTCTCAAACTACCAACAAATATGAAGTAAAAATAAAAAAATTATGAACGTTCATACTTGGTTTGACCACCGTCCTTGCCGTTTGCCGAGTTGCCGACATCCAAAAAAATTACTTGCTACGTACTCGCTTTTGTTATGCCACTATGTTCTTTAGAGCTGCTCTGCTCTGCCCTGCTCTGTTAAAATCTGTTCTACTCTGCTTCATAATGTGTGAAAGCCCAGCCTTGCTCTACTTTACTTAGGCCCTGTTTTTTTGAGCTTCTGAGCAGAGCAGATTAAATTTCAGCAGAGCAGAGCAGATTTTAGGATAGCCGAGCAGAGCATAGCCGAGCAGAGCAGATTTCAACATTATTATTAATATTATTATTAATGTTATTATTATTAATGTTGTTGTTGTTGTTGTTGTTTTTGTTGTTGTTATTATTATTAATATTAATTATTATTATTATTATTATTATTAATTATTATTATTATTATTATTAATTATTATTATTATTATTATTAATTATTATTATTATTAATAATAATAATTATTATTATTATTAAAATTATTATTATTATTATTAATATTTATTATTATTATTATCATCATCATTAATAATTATTAAAATTAATAATAATAATTATTAGTATTATTAATTATTAAAATTAATTATTATTATTATTAATTATTAAAATTAATAATAATAATAATAATATTTATTATTATTATTATCATGAATAATTATTAAATTTATAATAATAATAATTATTATTAATTATTTAAAATTAATAATAATAATTATTATTATTATTAATTATTAAAATTATTATTATTATTAATTATTACTAAAATTATTATTATTATTAATTATTAAAATTATTTTTATTATTATTAATTATTATTATTATTATTAATTATTAAAATTATTTTTAATATTAATAATTATTAAAATTATTCAAAATAATAAATTATTATCATCAATTCAATATTAATTATTATTGAATATTAATTGTTATTGTTGTTATTATTAATTATTATTTGAAATTAAGCAGAGTAGAGCAGAGCCGAGTCGAGTAGAGCAGAGCAGATTTCTTTTGAGCAGAGCAGAGTAGAGCAAAGCAGAGCAGAGCAGCTCTAAAGAACAGGGCTTTAGCCTGCTCTGCTGTAACACCCTAGAAATTCATTTCTTTTAAAATACCTGTTTTTGCCCTGTTTAAAAATTTAAATAGGAATATCTAAGATATTACCGCCACCGTAAAAACGGCTAAGGCAACCATCAAAAACACACAGCGGAAGACTAATTTCAAAACCATTCAAAACAAGTCAACTTGAAAAGTCAACAAACGAAAGTAAAGTCAAAACCAAAGTCAAACGAAGTAAAATAAAACCATCCTACAACTTGGAACCATTGTAGGCCCTTATTAAAACCAAACCGACTTTAAAACTTTTGCGTTAGTCATGCATGATAATAATATCATAAATAATTAAAGCGTTAAACACATCATATACTTATAGAAACGAACTAGCATGATTCGCTCTTCACCTATGCCCATTCATGAATATGCTTCATCACTTGAAAACCTCCTCTCTACTTGTCCCCACTACTCGCCATTAGAAATTGGGTCGTCGTAGGGCCAAAGTAAAGACATGGTCAAACACACAAACACACACAATCATCAAAGCTGAGTACATAAGCGTAATTAAACACACTAACATGCTTTCACCTATCAACACACACTTACCTCATTGCACCTGTTCACAAGCACACACACCAATCAACAAGACACAATGACTAGACACTAATTAATTCATTTTGCATTGATTACGCATCGAACGGGTTTCCACCTCCTAACCTCCCCCAAATAAATTTGAGGTTAACTGACACGGGAGCTAACTGTGCCAGCGACAAAACCACTCAAAGGTGGCGGAATTCCTGCGCATAATAATAAATAAAAAAAAGGAATATACAGCGTCCTGTACTCCATTTGAAGTTATGGTTAAATATAAAACCCCATAACTCCCCCCATTGTTCATACTCAAGGTATATACGTTCCAAGAGTTTTGGTGCGTAATCTCTTTCACTTTACGTTATTTACATATTATTAGACTTGGTGATGACTCTCAAAGCATAATAAGTCAATCAACAATAATTATTCAATCAAACAAACATACCAATTTAATTCTTGAATAATTAGTGACCACATATTATTTATTGTTGAACCCTTTTTAATTCTACCTCAGTGTCAAAGACACCTTAAACGCATAATGCGCCAAAAATCCTATCCCTCGGTGTTAAAAACACCTTAAGTGCACAAAGGCACCAACACACAATTTATTCCTTGTGTACATAGACACTTATATAGCTCCTTCCTCATGCTTAAAGCATCAATAAAAATTATTTGAACCATAATAAAATTCCTTTTCAATATTCCAAACATAATTAAACATGTAGTTTAATTAATCATGCCTTCTAACATGCCATAAATAAAAATGTGGTTCAAACACAATATGCCCAAAATATAATCTTCCAATCTATAACCATCACAAATAATTCATGCTTCCCAATTCAACCACAAACATCATAAATTCACAATTCCATACATAAACCTTAGTATGATACTACTTGTAATTAATTGAAATCAAACCTAGCATGATTCTACATCACCAAAATATGCTAAGTACGCGTACGTACCTCAAATAAGCCCTTAAAGTAGCCGATTACACTACAACAATTCCCGAACCAAGTCTCCTACATAAAGGGACAATATTACTATATTAATTACCCTTGTATACACAATTTCCAGCAACTTAAACTCACTTTAAATAACTTATAATAATCTGAAAATTATTTAAAAACCCCTAATTAAACTCCTTTTTAATGGATAATCACACCCTTTTATTAAAAATCACAATTATACTACTTTAAATAAAATTCCAACATTTTAAAGTAATCAAAAATCCTTTAAAACTTCATCAAAATACATCTTTATACTTAAATTATCCATATAAACATTAAATTATCTCTTACCCCTTTTAAACTCAAAGATAAAATTTAAAGCATAAAAAAAAAACTTCGTTAAAAATTAAAAATTGCTCGAAAATCGTATTTAGAGGCTGAATTTGGCCATGAGAGGGTAATGCTCACTACCAAAGGTAAGTCTTTCTTAAAACGTTGTTTCCACTCGAAAAACACTACTTTTTTTATCAAAATCGGAGGAGTTTAGAACCTGATCGGGATTAAAACGAGATTAATATTAACGAACGGAAATCTAATTATTAAAACATGAATTTGCGTGTTCAAAATAAATCTGGAATTAAGTTAAACTAATAAGTAGTTATAATCACCAAAATTTCAAAACATCATTACTATAAAATCCCTAAATCAATTATTCATAATAACCCTAAAATCATGATTTTCAATAATTAAAAACCCTAGGTTATAAAATTTACAAAATCTGAAAATTATAAAGTTCAATCATCAAAATACAATTTGATACCAATTAAATTAATTTCAAACAATAAAATCAAAACCCATAAATCAATAATTATAATTACACAAATTAATAAAACAAAGGAGATAGAAAATAAGACTAACCTTTTTGTGTGGGAAATTTTTTGGGGATTCATGGGGTATTTATAGAGTAGAGAGTGTAGGGTTAAATTTGGGCTTATAAAAATGTGGGCTTGAGTTATGGGATAGGGCTTAAGTTATAGGTTTTGAAATGGGTTATTCCAATAAGAGTATGTAGGAATAATTTACATTGCCCAATAATTAATAAATGTTTGGCCCAAAACATATTTTACTTTTATAAAACTTTATATTTAAAATACTTTAACCCTTTAGAATATTTAATTAAAATACTTGAGCCCTTGACAATACATTTTATTAATACTTAAATAATTTATAAAAATACATAAAAATACGGGTATTACATCTGCTCTATTAAAATCTGCTATACTCTGCTTTATCCTGTTCTGATATGTCAGATAAGAAGCTCAAAAGAACATGGCCCGGCAACTTAGCTTTGTTATCATGTAAAAAAAAACCCTTGCTTTGTTATTTGTTAGGAAATTTGATGGAAACTCGCTGGAAAATTGATTCAAGATGAATCTTATATTTACGTAATTACCTCTACAAAAATTGAAATAAGGTTAGAGAAGTATGATATGAAATTGACGACAAGAAAATATATCTTTAATAAATAATCATACAAGCACGTTAAAAAAAGCTGTACTTATATGCTAAGTATCTCACTTATTTGTTTATAATTAATATTTTAAACCATTTATGCCTTCAACAATTTCATAACCTTTTGGGTACAACATTTTTTGAGCATAGCTCTCTAAAACACATTGTCTAAAAATTTATTTTGTACTTAAACCATCTCCAATGGTGAGACTCAAATTTAAGAAATACAAAATGAGTTTTTTTTTTTTTTTTTTTTTTTTTCAATGGTGATACTATACCCACTTCTCAATTTACCAACTCATGTGAACTCTAATTTTCCAATGGCAAGACTCTCTAAAATATACTGTCACGAATTAATTTTCCGTGGTTTGTATTACTGTAGAGGAGCGTATATATACAAAATAAATCGGGCTTATAAACACATAGATCCCAAAGAGCTAACTATACAATATACTACTAAATGCACGGCCTAACATATACAAATGTCATTTTCAATTTATGGCCCACCAAATTCATTTATTTATTAATATCAAATAATGTAAGATTAAAAAATAAAAAATAAAAAAGGTAAAACTTAAATATATTACAAAATATATTAGAATATTGACAAAGGGCCTACATTTTTTGTCAAATGAGACTTAAAGTTGAGTATCTAAACTTAAGTACTTAACAACTTTCTTTTGGATTTGCTAAGTTTTGATACCAACTTATTGGTATACATTGCAAATATTAATACATTGCAAATATCCCTGGACTAAAATATTAAATGAACACAATTATTTAAGGAATAAAACAAAAGGAAAAGAGGAAAAAGCAGCATTAGCTAGTGTCCCACACTAGAAAAGAGCGAGCAAAGCAAAGCTAATTAGCAGATGATTATTATTCATCATTTATGTTACACCCTCTCTCAAAGATATTCCGTTCTTGCGTTGTTGTACCAAGTATCTTAATTCTCCCATAAGTTTTTTTTTTTTTTTTAAAAAAAATAAAATAAAATTATAATTACATAACTTTCATTCTATTTTGCAATTATATATAAATTTTTATAATTAAAAATATTATTAAATTAATGATAAATATTTAAAATTATCGTACTTGACACGAGAACTAACCTACTTATATATAAACGAAAGAATTGATATAGCTATGAGATAATATGATGTATCTAATGAATAGCATTGCCTATGTAGTCAAAATGTAACGATAATATAGTTGAAACTCGAAATTTGAAGGTCGTTTTGTACTTTACTGTTCTATTTTAACCTTAAATTAAGAGCTTAATTAAGCTTGTTAACTTTATTAGTTTATCATCCATTTTTTTACTTCATGAACATTATGGCAAATTGGCAGTCTAATGATTTTCACCAAATTAGAGGGATGAAGCAGTCCAACCAATGTCACAAATATACATATTTAATTGCTGGCTTTGAATCGTTGATGTATCCACTGATAAATTCTATAATTATGATCCGGCGCATTGTCGCATTAGCAATCAAAGGTGTTTTTGTATGCACATATATAGTTTAATTTACCCTTGGCCTCCCAGATAAATAAATAAATAAAGAAGAAAGAATATAGGTTCATAATTAATTAATTATTTATTTATTATTAATATTTTTCTCATATAAAGTATATGGTGATAATAATAATTAATAAGTTATACTACACACTTTGGTAAATTTATGGATATTGTAGTAGAGTAACTATATGCTCGTGATGACTTTTAGCTAATACTCATTGAAAAATAAGACATAAACCCCGTTTTTTAGAGCTGCTCTGCTCTGCTCTACTCTGGTGAGTCCTGCTCTGCTCTGCCTAAAAATAATAATTAATATTGAATTATAATTATAATAATAATTAATATTTAATAATAATAATAATAGTAATAATAATAATAATAATAGGAATAATAATAATGACAATAATAATAATAATAATTGATTTTTTATAATAAAAACTAATATTTAAAGATATTAACTAAAAATGAAAGACAATAATAATTATTAATAATAATAAGTAATTAATATTTTATAATAATAATAAATAATTAATATTAAATAATAATATTAATATTAATAAGTAAGTAATATTTTATAATAATAAATAATTAATATTAAATAATAATAACAATAATATTAAATAATTAATATTTAATAATATTATTTAATGATTATAATAATAATTCAATAATAATAATAATAATATTAGTAGTAGTAGTTGTGTTGTTGGTTAGCAATTATGGTATTGTTGGTTCGGAACCGGCCTTCGATGGTGCTCTTAGTCTTCTTAACAGGACTGTGGAGACTGACCTTATGAGTAACCCTAGTGAGATCCCTGCCCCCAGACTCATGAAAAAATTGGCAGATATATATTTTACGAAGGTCACTGCATCTGCGGATTCCACTTTCTCCTTATATGCGCGTCAGTTTGCCTTATGGAAGTCCCAACAGGGGGGTCACTCTTCGGCCTGTTTACGAACGGTCCTGATATCGGGTTTGGGGTCAGACTATGAATGGTAAGATTTACCGTAGTGTTCTTTAATTTGTTACAGGTTGGGTGTTCCTTTGTTCTCCATTTCAACACCGTGTTCTACTTGCTCAAGGGTTTTTGATGGGGATATTTATGGGGATCGTGCAGTGTCTTGTGCTGGGATGGTGGGTATTATACATCGGCACAACGTTGTTCGTGACACCCTTGTTGATATTTGTTTTCGGTTTGGGATTTCTGCTCGAAAGGAGGTTAACGTTGGGTTGATTGGAGGGAACGAAAGGACTCTTCATCCAGCAGATGTGTTACTTTATTCCTGAGATAGATGCCTTGATGTATGTGTTGACTTGACGGGGTCTTCACCTTTGACACAATCGGGGTTGTCTGACTTCGTTCCTGGTCGTGTTGTGTCTGCGGCGGCTCGGCGGAAGCGGGACAAGTATGGGGTGCGTTGTAGGGAAATTGGCTATGGTTTTCTTCCTTTCTCCTTTTCTTCGTTGGGGGAATTAGAGAAGGATGATGTTGCGTTGCTGAAGCGGGTTCAGGCGTTCGCTAAGACTCAGGATATTGGTGCTCGTGCAGCTTATCACATCTTCAGCAGGATCGGGTTCGCTATAGCTAGAGGAGTGGGGGCCCAAATTGTATCTCGGCTCCCCACCAATTTCTTGTAAAATATAATAATAATAATAATAATAATAATAATAATAATAATAATAATAATAATAATAATAATAATAATAATAATAATAATAATAATAATAATAATAATAATAATAATAATAATAATAATAACTGCTCGGGCTCTGCTATGCTGATTCCTACTCTACTCTGCCCAGGAGCTCAAAAGAACAGGGTCATACTCGATCTATTAACATTGATTTTTGACGGGCTCTGTTAATTTCTTAGTGTTAAGTTCAAAAATTTTAATTTTCTTTGACAAATTTGTTTTGTTTTGTTTATAAAACGCGTGTTAGGAAATAAGGGTGTAATTGTGTTTGATTAATGCGGAACAAATCAATGAAAAATAAGAACAAGAAAAACAATAAAGAATAAATAAAGAACACAAGAACTTACGTGGTTCGGTCAAATTAGACCTATGTCCACGGGTGATGGGATTCGAAAACTTCTTCACTATAATGGAGAAAGAACGAGAGTATATTACAAGGAGTCTTAAATCTAATGACTCAAAAGGTATGCTCTAATTGATCAACTAAAGGGTCCTTTGATAACACAAGGAAACTCTAGGATTGTTCTCCAAGTATACTCAAACAGCCGTCATAGAAAGATATAATTTTAGGAAATTATCCCTAAAATAATTAAGCTGAAACAGGATCCAAAAAACCGAAATTTTGACTAGGCATGGGCGTGTCTCTTTTAGGCATGGTCGTGCCTTATCGTGTACTTCGTTAGCATATTTCCAGCAGCGTCAGTTCTTCGTAAAACGACCATAACTTTCTCGTTTCTTATTGGAATTGGGCATATGACCTATCGTTGGAAAGCTCTTGAACCAAGATATCACCTCCAACTTGAATCACCTCAAAATCATTTGTACTTTGAGAGATATCTGCGTTCAAAATCAACCCTACTAGATTCCGAGTCACAATTTAACAATGCGTCTTGGAAGACTATGCATAAATTAGACTATGCATAAATTAGCATGTAGGAATATTGTTTTGCTTTAGCCTATATGTGTAAAAAAAAAAATGGGATTACAAGGCCATGCTTTATGCAAGTAAATTAGCTCCTAAGTTAGGTTAAGTCGGTAGTAAGTATATACGAAGTATGCTTTAATAGTTTAACACGACATGGAATGATAAACAATGTGTTACAAACTAATGGAGTGTAAAATCAATGTTCAAGACTTCAACATGAGGTCAACTAGCTAGCCTGTATTGGGCAATCACAAGTTAAACTGTAATACTAGTTTCAAACATATCTTCAAATCATTTTTATCTTGACCATTTTCAGATAATATAAACTCCTTGATTAGAGTGATTTCCATTGATCAATATTTATAGGGTTACAATGAGTAACCTAATCATATTAGGCAACTATAAGATATGTATAGATATCAAAGATAATCTTATACAAAATATTCTATGGATATTCTCTATCAACCATGATTATTTAAATTACTGAGTTCTTTCTTGTTAGTATTGAACTATGATCATTCGTTCTGATACCATTTTAGAGCACTAAATCAACCAAAACTATAAGTTGGTGGTTAAAATTCCCTGATTGGTTTTATACTCTATAAAAAATCATTAAGCCCTTGGTAGTTGGCGTCTTGTCGATCATTGACACACATGATGAGGAACCCTTACAATGGTTGTTTGCAAAACTTCTTGTACAACCACGATAAAAATCTAATGCGAAGAAGAGTTGATGGTCCTAAAAGTATACATACAACTTGTTTGATAGCTCCTAATCACCTGATACTCGAGACTTATTTTAAATACAAAGAATAATGTGTAGTTGAATAGTTGATGTCATCCATGTTATATATGGTTGAAGATCCAATAGAAATAAAAATGAATAGACATAGTGGCACATGTATAAGATCCAAGGGATCCCATGGAAAACATATAGTAAGAAGAAAGCAAAGCATGCTCATGACATGCATCGAAGGTGCAACGTGAATGGCATAATTTCTTTCTACAAAGTAGGAAAAGCAAGTTATTTATATAGTAAACTTAATTGAATAATTGTTGCGTTACTCCAAATTGTATATTGTGTACATACTACTTTGCATGCATGTGACCTCTTGATCTCTACATCATGTTAAAATCATGATGTAATCTCTATCCATATTTTTTTTTTTTGCTTCGTAAATACATAATATAACTATATAAGCATGTACATTACTTGCTACCTACTAGTACAAATTTAATCATTTTTAGTAATATTTTATCAAGAACTAAGAATTAATTTAGATTGAAATTACTTATGTTCATTATTAAAAGATCAATTGCAACATACTTCCTCCGTTCTTTATTACTTGACCCGTTTTGACTTTTACACTATTCACCACCCCTTCTTTGACCGTCTTTTGTGAATAATATGTAAGAAAAAATATATTCATGTATAATCTTTTTGGATTCGTCTCAATAAGTACTATCATAATATATAATTTTTACTTATGGAAAATTTAAGTTATTGATCGTTAAAGTTTTGCCTTGACAAGCGTGATAAAAGAAACAGGTCAAGTAAAAAAGAATAGAGGAAGTATATATACACGCACATTGTTAATTTACTACTCCAGTCCACAAACATTTGTGACGAAAGAGTCGTCTGACACTCAACCTCTATATTTCATAAATGTTAATGGAAAGATAGGGTGTCATACTTCAAATCTTCAATCAATTGCTATAACTTGCCTAGGGTCACACTTATAGTAAAATTAAACTTTATACAATTTAAAAATGGAGACAACAACAATGAACAATAATTCTAGGAGACTTATCTACCATAAACTCTTTTGTTACTCCCACCGTGTTTATAACAAGGGTATGTTCTGATTTACTAAATTGAGCTGAATTGATCTGTACTGAATTGAATTGAAGTGAATTGTTTATGAGAGAAGAAAATTAAAAACTAAACTGAATTGAACTGAAATTAAGCTAATAGAGAACAAGTCATAAGTATTACACTTTGACTGATACATAATTTTAGGCAACTTAAATAAAATAAGAGGTAAGTGGGGTAGTTGGTGTATTAAAAAATTGTAAAAGGAAGATAATGGGGTTAATAGATTATTGAAAAATAATAGTGTAAGAGGAAAGAAATTAAATAATAAAAAAATAAAAAAAAAAAAGTAACAATGGGTTTGAGTAGGATCTATAAATTGAGAAAAATATACGAAGTATAGTTTTTTGCCTAAAAAAAAAAGTATAACACTTATTAAACACGTAATTAAGTAAATGTAACACTTATTAAAACACGAAGTGCTATACTCTTACAAAAGAAGTGGCATATGATACTCCTTTTTTCATCATTGTAAAGGTAAACCAATTTTATTTCTCTTGTTCTTTTTTGACCTCAATGCAATGCGTAAAGAAGTATTCCATGGGATCAACATTATTATTACCTTAACTGTAAAGTCTAAAATACACCGAAATTTGCACTTTACTACATTACTTTTTACTATTTTTTTCTTGACATTCAAATAGGAGGAACAAACTACTACGACCTAAGTAACAACTTAAGTAGATAAAGGGAGTATAGGTGACGGTGGGGAAGGTCCCCCTTTTTAGCTTTTTCATTACGTGATTGAAGGGAAATTAAAATATAAAGGCAAGGGAAAAAAAAAAAAACACTACAACTATGGAGTATAATACTAAATACTTTATAATTGTATATGGTGGTATAAATTTAGATTTTTGTTGATTCTTAATACCATACATGTATTTGGTTATATCAGAGAATATATACGAATTAAATACCTAAATGTTTGATATGACTCGTATGATGAGTAATGAGCCAAAGATTCATCTCCTTGTACGTATGTGAGATTAAAATTTCTCAAACAAGGCATACTTTAGATATAATGGTATGAGTTTTAGTCATTTCAAAAGCATAACTCTACATAATTACGCAAATCAATGCAAACATTCTCTACAATTTCTATTAACTTTATTTAATGATCCTACATATCATTGCAACATAATTTATTAGAAATGAAATTTATGTTCATATGTTGTAATTGTTTGTAGAGTAATTAAGAAATATATAATTATTACAGAAGTTCTGATGTTAATGAAATAATGAGTATGTATAAATTAATAATCACGTAAACGTAGCTTAATCACATAGTCAGTGCCACTCAATGGACTATTTCCTTACAGATATCATGAAGACACTAAACTGACTAAGCTAGTATGTGCATGTAATTAAAAATCGATCCAATTTAAACAATGTGTTTTTATTTATTTATTCATTTTTTTTTATTGAATCAAATTAAGATGTGATAAAGTTGAAGTTTAAACAACATATCTAGAAAGTGAATTGCCCCGTAAAACATTTCCATAACAAATGAAACACATTTTCTCCCTACTTATCTTCTTTTTATGTTCTTGTCACCCATTCCCACATTTTCACTTCCAAGTACGTAGTATAAGGGCCTGTTCTCTTCCGTTGAAATTCAGTTCAGTTTAGTTCAGTTCAGTTCAGTTTAGTTTAGTTCAGTTCAGTTCAGCTCTTAATTTACGTCTAATGATATTGCTAATGATATAAAGCCAAATTTCATTCTTTTAAGCTCTTATTACAACGACAACAACAACAACAACAACAACAATAATAATAATAATAATCAATAAGTAATAAATAATAATAATAATAATAATAATAATAATAATAATAATAATAATAATAATAATAATAATAATAATAATAACAATAATAATTGAAATAATAATACTAATAATAATAATCAATAAATAATAATAATAATCATCAATAAATAATAATAATAATAATAATAATAATAATAATAATCAATAAATAATAATAATAATAATAATCATCATCAATAATTAATAATAATAATAATAATAATAATAATAATAATAATAATAATAATAATAATAATAATATGTACATTTGTATATACACATATGTATAGTAATAAATAATCAATAAATAATCAAAGATCACTAATCCGTAGTTAAAAATCGCTAATTAATAAGTTCAGTTCAGTTCAGCTCAGTTCAGTTCAGTTCAGCTGAGTTCAGTCAATCGGAACAGGCCCTAATTTTTCTTTTAACTTTTCTGGTAAGAACCAAACAAAGAAATTAAAAACTATTTTGTAAGGCCATATTCATTTTACCTTAAAACAATAATATTCAGTAAAAATAAGTTCAGTTCATTAAAAATAAGTTCAGTTTAGTAAAAATCAGTAAATTTAAAGAAGAAAAAAAAAATAGAAATTTAGTAAAAATAATTTCAGTTAAGCAAAAATCATTTCAGTTCAGTAAAAAATAATTTAAGTTCATCAAAAATAATTTCAATTTAGTAAAAATAATTTCAGTTTAATAAGGTAAAGTGAACGGGACCTAGGTGTAGTTTTCCATAAAATATATATTTTCGTATTGAAAATATTTTACATCAAACCAAACAGGAAATAATCCAAATCATAAATGTAAAACCTTTTTTTTTTCAAGGATCAAATTTTGTATTTATTTTTTTAATTTTTTTTTTTGCTACAAAGAGAGTATTAATAGAATAATATTGTACTTCCTCCGTTTTTATTTTATTGCACCATTAGGACTTTTACACTACTCACTTAATCTTCTTTGACCATCATTTGTGATTTATACATTAGGAAAAATATAGTCATGTGGGATCTAGTTAGATTCGTATCGAACTATACTTTTCAAATATCAAATTTTTATAATTTTTACAAAAGTATAATTGAGGATATTGATAGCTAAAGTAATGCATTGGCAAGCGTGAAATTCCTTATGGTGCAATAAAAAAAGAACGGATGAAGTATAATATTTGTAATTATTAGGCTTACACAATACAGAAATACCCTTGATAAGTACTCTCTTTGTCCCTATTTTATTGCCCCATTTGACTTTTTACGGTCTTCAAGACGTGTCTTAGAACACATATATCTTCATTTTCATACACGTAAAAATTATAAAAACTTGATCTTTATAAATTATGCAATAAGCCGAATATAATTAACAAGATCACTCATGACTATATTATCTCTTGTAGATTAACGGTAATTTACGGTCAAAGTTTATAAAGTTTGACCCAAAATATAACAATGAGGCAAAAATAAAGAGACGGAGGGGGTATTAAGTATGACGACACAAGTAACAATTAAGAGTCATAATTATTTCAATATAAAATTAATACAATATTAATTAAAAAAAATCATTTCAATAAAGAATATCTGAATTTGTACTTTTCTTTATATATTTTCAAAAATGGCACATCTAGTGACCTATGCTACACTGTAATTAAACAAGGCTAACCATAGTGGTAAGATATTTGTCTCGTAAGATCAAATTTCATTAGAGACTTTTTAATTGGAGTTAGAGATTCCTTTTTTTTTTTTTGTTAAGCAGAGCAATATATTAAGTTAAGGCATGGCAAACGTTAGTACAGTACAAGGATAAAGTATCAAAAGGCATATAACCATTACAACCTAGGGATATTGCCACGCAGGGCCAAATTGTACCGAGTTAGCACCATCAGAACTTGAGTTTGACAAAAGATTAGGCTGCTGGTATAATACAACAAATTTTTCCAACCAATGAGGATCAGGGTGTTTGCTAGAAATAGCCTTGGGCAGGAGTCTTGTTGCTTCCTTGGCTTGAGCATCCATTAGCTTCAACTTTGATCTTGGGACCTTGATCAACTTGCATCCCTGAATTTCCTGAAGTAGCTCCCTGCAAGTGATATATAAATGACCTGCTTCATCAGTTGGGGTATTTTGATCATTAATACCTAATACAACCCTTTCACAATTAGACCAGATGCACACATTTTCCCAGCCTCTACACTTAGACAGATACAAAGCAGCAAGGATGGCTAGGGACTCAGCAATTAAAGAACTAAAGGCTGCATAATGGGAAGCAATCCCTTCCAGCCAAAGACCATCAGAATTGCTGCACACACAAGCAAGTCCAGCAGACAAGGATGTCTCTCTGAATGAGGCATCCACACAGATAGTAACAGGGGAGAGAGATAGAGAAGATTGGTTTAGGAGGGAAGGGCAGGTGGCAGTTGATGGATTGAGAAAGGCTAATTCATTAGCCAGCCAAGTGGAATGCTTCAGACAAGAATCAGAAGAGATGTTCACCTTTTGGAATACCCATTTATTTCTCCTATGCCAGATCTTCCAAGAAAGAATGGCAAAGCAAGATCTCCAAGAACAAGGGAAAGGGCTGATGATATTTGAAACAGACAGGTTCTCTGTGACCCAAGATTGAACAGAGGAATGAGTAAAGAAGAGAGGAGGGGTTGGCAGGGAGTACCATATGTCAGCAGCTCTGGGGCAGTCCCTAAGGACATGTAACAGTGTTTCTGGTTGAGATGGGCAGAAACAGCAGAAAGGAGAGATTGGCACATGTTTAGAGTTAAGAAGGCATGCTATGGGGATTCTGTCCCAAGCAACTTGCCACAGGAATATCTTGTTTGCAGGAGAGACATCTAAACTCCAGATTTTGTTCCAAATGTCAGAGATGTGTACATTTGAGTAACACTGAAGCCAGAGATGGTCATAAGCCTCTTGAGAATCAAAGTAAGAACCTCTCCTAAGAGAACAAAAGGGGGTATCATCTTTATCATTAAAGAGGGGGATGGCATAGATCCAGTGGAGGATATCAGTGGGGAGCTGGATAGATAGGTTATTCAAATTCCACCCATTCCCATCCAAAATTGCACTCAGTTTTAGGTTCAGCTCAGATTCCAGGATTGGACCAGAAATAATCTCTCTCAGAGGCCCTTTCCCTGACCAATTATCAAACCAGAGAAGACAGGAATCTCCTTTACCAATTAACCATTGAGTGAAGTTTGCATAGAGATCCCAGCCCTTACCCAAGGATTTCCAAATATGTGAGCCATATTTAAAGGGAGTTGGGAGCTCTCTTTTGCAATATTTATCCCTGATAACTCTTGCAGCCAAGTTGTCACAATTATGGAGTTTCCAGCATTGTTTAGCTAATAGAATAGTATTTTGAAGAGCAGATTCCCTAAAACCAAGCCCACCTTTTCCTTTTGGAGTACATAAATACTTCCATGCAATTAGAGAAGATTTCTTCCTATCATGGTCAACACCCCAGGAAAAACCTATTACACACTTGATCAATCTGCTGACAGGTTTTTTTAGGAAGGGAAATGACACTCATAGTGTAGAGGGGAATGGAGAGGAGAGTTGACTTAATCAGAATTGCCCTCCCAGCTTTGGAGAGGCATTTGGCTTTCCAAGATGTCAATTTAGCTTTCATTTTGGCTATAACAAAACTGACCTGGGTGGGGGATGGTCTTTTATCTGTTAAAGGAAACCCCAAGTAAGTCCCTAAGTCCCTTGTTACTGGGATATGAAGCGAGGATGAGAAGAATTCAATGATGTGGGGGCTGACATTCTTTGAGAAATAGAGCTGACTCTTTGAAGGGTTCATTTTTTGGCCTGATATATCAAAGAAAGTGTCAAGGGTGTTTGTCAGAGCTTGGAAGATTTCATGAGAGGCCTCTCCAAATAGGATAACATCATCAGCAAACAAAAGGTGAGAAATAGAGAGAGAATTTTGTCTAAAACTAAAAGGAACCCAAGATCCCTCATTACAAGCATCATTAATCAAAGCTGATAAATATTCCATGCAAATAATAAATATGTAGGGAGAGATGGGATCCCCTTGTCTAATTCCCCTCGAAGCATGGAATTTTGCAGTTGGCTTGCCATTAATCATAACTTGAAGTGAAGATGAAGATATAGCACTCATGATGAGATCCACTGAGGGTTTATCAAAGCCATTTCTAACTAGACAAGTCCTAATGAAAGACCACTCAAGTCTATCATAGGCCTTTTCCAGGTCCAGTTTCAAGGCAAACCATGCCCTACTACCAGATTTCTTTTTCATTGAGTGGAGGATCTCACTAGCAGCTATATAGTTATTTTCACAACCCCTCTCCGGCAAGAAACTACTCTGATTTGGAGAGATTAAGGAGTGAAGAAGAGGCCTGATTCTATTCACTAAGATCTTAGAAATGATCTTGTAGGAAGTGTTGCATAGGCTAATTGGCCTATATTGCTTGATAGTCTCTGGATGCTCAACCTTAGGAATGAGGGTTATGGATGTGGAATTAACATCCTCTGGAATAGAGAGAGAGGTGAAGCATTTGAGAGCAAATGAGAGTATATCTGACCAGATGGTTCCCCAGTGTTCCTAAAAAAACATTGGGTGGAACCCATCAATTCCCGGAGCTTCTAATTTACCCATAGAGAAGACTGCAGCATGCACTTCATGAAGTTCAGGGGGTTGAGTGATATTGATTGAGTTGGCATAGTGAAGGTCATGAGAAGGTAGACCTTGGGTCTCAGAAGTAAAGAGATTCTGAAAATATGAGGCCACAAAGTGATGAAGCTGGTCAGCAGGGATCAACTCCCCAACATCATTCCTTAGATTTTCCACCTTATTTCTCCTTCTTCTAATTATCACAGAGGTATGGAAAAAGGAAGTGCAAAAGGCTTCTTCCTAGGCATACGAGTCAGAAATTTCAGAAGCCAGTTTCTCTTCCAGGTTCAAAAGAAAGCCATTGTTTGGTTCATTTTCAAGAGCTCTTTGCACACCATTTATCCTCCTGTTCAGCAGAGATATCCTTTTAAGGGGGTTTGGGAAGTGAGATTTTTCCCAGACAGAGATGATAGAAGATAGGCTATTCAGTTTCAAGAACAGGGAATCTTGATTAGAAGGCCAGGAAGAGTTAATCAGACTTCTAAAGTTTGGGTCTAAGTACCACATGGGTTCCAACCTGAAAGGCTTTGAGATATTTTGAGAGGCAGGCGTAGGGGGGGGAAGTGGAGAGCTTTATGGGAGCATGGTCAGATGTGTTTCTAGGAAGGTGGAGGAGATAAGAGTCAGGAAAAGCTTGGAGAAACAGGTCATTTACAAAGGCCCTGTCAAGCCTCTGAAGGATTGGCCTTCTCTTTCGTTTGTTTGACCATGTAAATTTGTTACCCCTAAATCCCAAGTCTGTCAGACCACAGGAGTGAATGAAATGGAGGAACTTATTCACTCGTCTTTGGTTAAGAGGACTCCCCCCAAGCTTTTCACTATGACACATAATATCATTGAAATCCCCTATGACTATCCAAGGAGCAGTCACATCTTTTGCCAAATTTTCTAAATCAAACCATGTCTCAAGTCTACGTTTAAGCTTAGGGCTGGCATACACAGCAGAAATAAAAAAGGAAATAGTCAAATTTAGTACCTTGAATATACCATGAATAGCATGCAAATCCTTGCTGATAGAGCTGAACTCCAGGACTTGAGATTTCCAGAGTAGCAACACTCCCCCAGTTAGATCACGTGGTTCAGCCAATTCAAAGGCGTCGTACGGGAGTCCTTTAATGATGGATTCTGTATGAGCTCGGCTTGTTTTTATTTCAGAAAGGAACAGAATGTCTGGACTGTGCTCAGAGATGAGATGGTTAAGATTGGTGAGGAAGCCCTTACGAGCAATGCCCCGCGCATTCCATTCCAGGCAACCACGATCATTGGTTCAGGCAAGGGGTTTTGGAAGAATATCTCCTTCCTGACTTGTTGGGACGTTTGGCTCCCCAATGTCACAAATTTCCTCTCGATTGAGCTGAACACTTCCGAGTTCCTCGAGGATAGAGTTGCTTCCATCACCCATTCCTCCAGCTTTACATCGAAAAGGCACGCCGCTTGCACCTCTAGTTGTCGGAATTCCATCTGTGTCTCCGCAATTACTAGAGCATTGGTCGACACCCCCGCAACAATTGTTAGAGACTTGGACTGTAGAGTATAAATCTTCCGAACCTGGGGCAACATAGGAGCAGGGTCCACCAGAAACGCCAGCGGAGGGGGTACCACCCATGGCAGACGTTGATATTGAGCCAGATTTATCCACCATTTCGCAAGAATTTCCAGAACAGGGCACATGGCTTTCAGATCCGCCCAATCCGGGAGGTGAGCAGGAGAAATCACGCCTCCGTCACTTTCGACCATCACGATTTCCTGATATGGGAAGTCGACCAGGTATGGGCGAAGGATGAATTGTCGGAGCTAGCTGGGCGTCACCTTTACCCACCTGGATGGAGTCTTCAGAAAGACTTCCATCACATTGATGTCCGTCTCCGGGTAAGTCGGAATTGGAGGGTCCAGAAGGACCAATTTGGGTGGAGTTGTAATCTTGGTTTCGTACAGGATAGGTTTTGGAGGAGTCAGGGGGAGTTGCTGAAAAGACAAATAGAATTTGGGATTCGGGGTTGATCGCGTGATCTGTAACTTCGCCAGATGAGGACAGAATTGAATTGTTTCCTCCTCCAATTCGCTTCCGAATTGGAATGGGCAAGCCCCCTCTGAAAACTGGTCGGATCCGTTCGACAACACCATGGTTAGAGGAGAGAAGGGTGATGGGGTTCGAGTTTGCAGTAGTTTGAAGATGTTGTTGGGAGTTTGAACAGGGGGGAGAAGGGGATAGCGAAACAGAAGACAAAGAAATAGGGTTTATCTGAGCCGTCAGATTAGAGGAGGATGATACGATTTGAGAAGGGAGAGAGGTAGGCCCTGAATGATTTTCAACCATTAGATGGAAAGTTGACTTAAGATCAATCGATGGATGTGGGGTTTCCACGTCAGGTTGGTTTTTTTAGTTGAGAGACTCTGACTTTGTTTGTGTTTGATGAGAAGAGGAAATATTTTTTGAATTTCCCGGTCTCAGAAATACCTTTTTCCTTTTTTGCGGAACTTTCTTAACTGGCTTTCTGCTCTGTATTTTGACAACAGTCCAGGCACCTTCATCTGGCACAGTAGATGGTTGCCCGTGACCATCTCTATTTTCATGGCATGACGCCTGGTCCCCCGTCTTACTAGGCTGGTTGGGAACCTTAGGGGTGGTTGTCGGAGATGCAGGCTTTTCCGGTTGCGGAGCAACTGGGCACCTCGCCAGGGAATGGCCAATAGAGTTGCAGACTGAGCAAAAGGGTGGGAATTCCCCATAATTAACCTGTTGCTGGCATTGGCCCAGCCAAACATGGTGGCGAAGGGGTTTCTTTAGGTCCACCAGAACTAGGATTCGAGCTTGATGGATTCTCTTCGACACAAGAGGGGAGTTGTCAATTTTTATAAATGAACCTAGAGCATTACCCACTACTTTCTGAAGAATTGATTGAGAGTGGAATTCTACTGGTAATTCCGGGAGGGAAATCCAAATGGGAACAGATGAAATTGTGGCTTCAGAAGGCTTAAAACCCGGAATCCAAGGCTGGACATGAACAACGAGCTTGCCTATAAACCAAGGGCCACCGGCGATGATAGCTGCCTGACGTTCTTTCGACGGCAAGGGGATGTTGTAGAAGCCCTTTCCGAGGGTAAAGATCTTGGCTTCCAGAGGAATATTCTATAATTTCGAGACACTCTGTTTTAGAAAATCAAAGGAGAGTGTCTTTCCTATGAATTTGAAGATAATTGCATGCTGCCAGGGAGAGACGGAGGAGGAAAGGTCCTTCTCGTCTAAAGGGATGAAAATCTGAGAAGCCGGGGAGAAAAGGGGAGGAGGGGTGGAAGCAACAATGGGTGATAGTAAACTATCCGGAGGAGGTGGTAGAGGAGAGGAGGAACCACTCAAGGATTGAAGGTAGGCTTTAGCTTGGGTAAGAGGGGGGTTGACCGCCGGCGATTCCTGGGTGTTTGAGGGGGCTTGACGGTCGGATAGGGTGTTTGAGGAGCTGGAGGCTTGCTGGGCGATGGGGGTGTGGGAGGATGGGTCTGGTGGTTTATTTGGGTCAGGGGTTTCTCTCTCACATTCTCTCTCTAGTTTCTCTCTCATGGTTTTTTTGTATCTCAGTTTAGTTAGAGATTCCTTTACCTTCCCTCTCTTAATGACAAAAAAATAAAAATAAAATGACAAAAAAAATAAAAATAAAATGTGAAAATAGTTAGATGCTATGTATATTGTACAATTCTCAAACAAAAAAAAAAAGTATTGTACGACAAACCCGTGGGTAATTATTCATACATATTCTCTTGATCCAATTAGTGAAAAAGAAAATTTGAACACATCTCAACTTTCAAAGCTTCTAGTCAAATAATTAAGAAAGTAAATCTGGCACACTCATTATTGATATTGGCACACCTCCATGTGAGAAGAACATTAGAAAACTGAAATCAATCTTACAATGAGTGTGCCTAAATCAATTTTGATATGCTAAAATCATTGCTCCGATAATTAAGTACACCCCAATACTAATGTAATGTAGTGTAATAAGATTAAAATCATACTTGTAGAACATTTAATTCAAGTAACAATTCTACTCACATTATAGTACATTTAATTCAAGTAACCATTACATTAAATAAAAGGACAAAGATTCCTTGGGGACGCAGAGAAGTATAATATCAATGTTGGTTGCTGATACACTCATACACACAACACACTTGCTTTTTGGACTGCCACTCTGCTTCTTTCCCTTCTTCACTTCCTTCCTTAATTCATGAATTCCAACTTTTTTCTCTCTCCATTTTCACACCCATTCTCCCTTTCTTATTCTTCTTCTCTTTATCTAACCATTGGCTTATCTCACACCCATAAAGTGGGCTCCCCTTCATATTATTTTTTCTGTTTTTTTTTGCTTAAAAAGTGTAACTCACACCATTTCCACCTTCCCTTACAAAGTTCTTGTCTGTCTTCTTTTCCCTACAAATTATTTTTAGTACCCTTCTTTTTCCTTCTTTTACAAGTTAATTCTGAACTGTAAGTTTCAAATTTCAACCTACATTGTACACTTTTATCATCATTTTTTTTTTTTTTTTTGGATTTCTGGGAATTCTAACATCTGGGTTTTGCTAGATTTCTCATTTACTTTTCTGGGTTTCATTTAATTTTTTTTTTTTTAAATTTTTGTTTATATTTTTTTTTGGGTGTTTCTAGAAGATGGCGGGTGGCGGAGGTGGCGGTGGAGGAGGACCAGGGCCACAGCCAAAGCAAGATGAGCTGCAGCCACACCCAGTAAAAGATCAGTTACCTGGAGTTTCATATTGTATTACTAGTCCACCACCTTGGCGTAAGTCACTTTTATTTTTATTATATGATCTCTCTTACTGTATTAATTTGTTGTTTCTGTTTTTGATTTTGCAGTCAATCAATTGTGAAGATCTCTTGTCTTTTGAATTTTGGAAATTGATAAATTGTGGGGTTTGTTTTTACTTTTTGATTGTGACCACTCAACACGTTAACTTCGTTTTGGTTTATGTATTCTTGTTACTTTCAGCTTGTGGACCTTAAGATTCCCTTTAGTAATTTATGTGTAGTAAATTATGTTTATTTACTCGATCCTTGATACTCTGACATGAGTATGGTAGATATGCACTTTATTTCGAACCAAAGAAGTTAATTTTTTCGTGAAATAGTCGAGTGTGACATTTGGGCACATACTCGTGTTGAAAATGAGATTTCGTTTCTTTATTAATTTTTAATGTTGGGTTGTAGACTTGTAGCACTTGTTGATTTCTGATTTTATGTATAGTTTATAATCCCATGGACATAATTTATAATTTGATTTTTTTTTTCCGAGTTATAAAATATGAATATATATTTGACACTTCATATTAACAAAAATAAATTTTTTGGTTATAAATTAGAGAGTCGGACACTTAGACACATACTCGTGTCGGAATGGGCTCTTGTAGTGATATTATTTGTGTCATTGTGTGTGGGGGAGGGGGTGGGTGTTGGATTTGTATAATGTTGTTTCAAATTATGTTTCTATCTGTATTATTTAATCCCATGAACAGTATTTGTATAGTGCATGTGTTTATGTGGTTATGAACGTTGATGCTGATTATAGTTTATTGGCTTACTTTGCAGCTGAGGCTATTTTACTTGGATTTCAGCATTACTTGGTGATGTTAGGGACAACAGTGCTCATTCCTACCTATTTGGTTCCTCAGATGGGAGGAGGAAAAGTACTTATCTACTTCTTATGCTGCTTTGCTTTATAATTTAAACTCGAGCTGAAGTCATATGGTTATTCTTTGTAGGAAGAGAAAGCTAGAATGATTCAAACCTTGCTATTTGTTGCTGGTGTGAACACATTGTTCCAGACCCTGTTTGGTACTCGTTTGCCTGCTGTTATTGGGGGTTCTTATACTTATGTTCCCACCACAATTTCTATTGTTTTGGCTGGTCGTTACAGTGGCATTGCTGATCCTCAGGAGGTTCGGTTATTGGAACCATATATTGAGTGATGATACCTTTTGGGGCTTGGTTATGCTCATTTCCCACTTAATGAAATATATCTTGGAACATTTTGCAGAAATTTAATAAGACAATTCGGGGAATCCAAGGATCACTTATTGTTGCTTCAATCCTACAAATTGTTCTTGGATTTAGTGGTTTGTGGCGTAATGTGGCAAGGTAAACTAAATTACTTCTTGGCCAAAAGTTTCATTTTGACTACTATTTCGTGATATGGGATAATTGTGGGCCGTAAATTCTAGTGTTTTGGCTTGGGAGGTTATGTAAAAATTGTACCATGACTGTTTTAACTGCTCATTTATAGATTTTTCAATATTGTATTCTAATGTGATGAGGGACTCTAACTTCTATCCTCGTGTATACATGTCCTGTATTTGTTAGGTTCTTAAGTCCATTGGCTGCTGTTCCTTTGGTAGCTCTTACTGGATTTGGGTTGTATGAATTGGGTTTTCCTGGGGTAAGTGTTACTATCTTGGAAACCACTGAAAAAAAAGATGAGACCTAAATGATGAATATGATCTTTCCTATGTTACTTGTACAATACTTCATGATAAAGATTTGAGACCTAATGATGACTATTATTTACCATGTGTTACTTGATGAATAGGTTGCTAAATGTGTTGAGATAGGGCTGCCGCATATTGTACTCCTACTCATCTTTTCACAGGTAGCAATGGATACTTCTTCAATAATCTATCTGTGATGAAATCTCCTTAGGAGCATTGACATGATGTTTTAGATTATATAGTTATCATCAAGAATTAAGAGTTCATGGTTGTCTTTGCAGTACTTACCTCATCTGATGCGCGGTGAAAGACATATATTTGATCGCTTTGCTGTTCTGTTTTCTGTGGCCATTGTGTGGATTTATGCTCACATACTCACAGTTGGAGGTGCCTATAGGCACAGGTCACAAACAACTCAATTGAGTTGCAGAACTGATCGTGCTGGAATTATTAGTGGTGCTTCTTGGTATGAACCCCGCTTTTGTCTCTTGTATATGGCAACTGAGTTTACATATCTCCTCACGTAAGGCTATTGTAAGTTAACAGTGCAAGTAGGATTTATGGAGGCTTGATCAAATGGAAAACTCTGGATTAGCAAGCTCTAAAATTTAAACTCATTAATGATGTGCTGTGATCCCAAATCCTCTTTTTCATCAGCCAAGAGTTATTAATATCACACTGCAATTTGTTGTTGGGTGCAGGATAAGTGTTCCATATCCATTTCAATGGGGAGCTCCAACATTTGATGCAGGGGAAGCCTTTGCTATGATGATGGCTTCGTTTGTTGCCCTTGTGGAGGTTTGTACACTTGTTAAATTGCAGAAGCGTACAATTTTCTCTCAAACTATTGTTCATTCTTTATCTTCACTTAACCTCTTCTTGTTATGCTCAACCATGTAGTTCACTCTCACTATTGTCTCACCTTTTTTATTTGTTGTGTGGTAGTCTACTGGTACCTTCATCGCAGTATCAAGATATGCAAGTGCAACACCTGTGCCACCATCTGTTCTTAGCCGTGGAATTGGTTGGCAGGTGATTATACTTAATAGCAATTCAGAGTATAGGTGGAAAGTACCATTTAAAAAGAATCCTAAATAGTCTTGAAAATGTTTTTTCATATGTTGAGTACATTAGAGTTATGTTAAATGTATGGGTTGGTATTGACTCCTTTGTGTGTGTATGCCTTTTGGTTTCTCCTCTCTTCTTACAGGGAGTGGGTATTCTTTTGTGTGGACTATTCGGAACTGGGAATTCTGCATCAGCATCTGTGTAAGACTCCATACACCCATCCTATGTTATGCAGATACCAGTGTTCTGTTATAAGGTTAATGTTATTCTCAGATTGGCAATGAGCCTTTTGTCTTGCTAATGTTCAGGGAGAATGCCGGTTTGCTGGCTCTGACACGTGTTGGCAGTCGAAGGGTGGTACAGATTGCAGCAGGATTCATGATCTTTTTTTCAATACTAGGTAATTTTTATCTTAGATGTTTGTGTTCCTCCTACAATTTTTATCACATTTATTGATTTTGGACTTACTATGACAAGGTAAATTCGGAGCTGTATTTGCCTCAATTCCAGCACCTATGGTGGCAGCTTTGTATTGCCTGTTCTTTGCATATGTTGGTACGTTCTTTGATCAACCAGCAAGCTTCGTTCTATATAGTATATTCCTCAGGCTCAAACTATCTGATATTTCTTCACCTTCATGCAATCTGAGCAGGCTCAGCGGGTCTTGGCTTCCTACAATTCTGCAACTTAAACAGCTTCAGAACAAAATTCATTCTAGGTTTCTCAGTTTTCATGGGCTTGTCTATACCACAATACTTCAACGAGTACACAGCAGTGAAGGGATATGGTCCGGTACACACACATGCAAGATGGGTAAGTAAAAACTACAATCTTTTTCTGTTTCCAGAGTTCCTAAAGCTATGATTAAGCTGGTTTGTTTATGGAATCATGCAGTTCAATGACATGGTAAATGTGCCTTTCTCATCGGAACCCTTTGTTGCTGGTGTGTTGGCATACTTTTTGGATGCCACATTGCGCAAAAAAGACAGTGGGACAAGAAAAGACCGAGGGTCACATTGGTGGGACAGATTCCGATCATTCAAGGGAGACACCAGAAGTGAAGAGTTCTACTCCTTGCCCTTCAACCTAAACAAGTTCTTCCCATCCGTGTGAATTTTCTGGAAAGTAGATCAGATGTCAAAAGTAGAAAATGTGAAAAGATGACATGCTCTGGCCTATTTTTTTCCCTCATTCTGATGTTCAGTGTTTATACTTTTGATGCCGCAGACCTCTAGCTTTAGCTGTGTAGATGAGAAGATTCGAAAGAACGTAAAGGGAAAATTTATATATAGCTTTTTTGCCCGAATAGTTGTATCCCTGGTCCAGGTTGTTTAAAAGAATTCCAACTATGGAGTATGGAGTGCCTTGGCTTGGCTTCATGCTGTTCATATGCTTATATCCTGCTCTGTATAGATCTTAACATGGTTTTACTAGTTTTGTGATTTTGAGCTTCACCTTTTAGGCTTATAGTCTTATAATGTACTAATCCTTACTACAATACTACCCCATCTCTTCGTATAATTAAGTCACACTGTCCCAACTACTCATATCTAACGAAAAAGTCTTAACTGTGAGGCCCTACGAAGCGCTCCATATCTAACAATATAAGTATGAGGACAATGTTACTTGAAAGTTCTTAATTTCTTATAATAGTCTGATCTTTTATAATTTCTATTATACTATCTAGTTACCTCCCGTTTGTAATTTCGATTGTATCTTTTTTCTTATTCCTTTCTTTCACCCCTCGTTCACAAGTGAACCACCACCACCACAAGGTCCACAACACCTACTCCATCATTGAAATTTGACCACCAGCACCTAGGCAGCCATTGCTGTTGGAATTAAGTTTCAACGTTAATGTAACGTGTGTGATTTATTCCACGTGTACAGAATAAGAAGGATGTGAGTTGTTTATGTTGTTAACACCTGAATATGAGTTATGAAACGGGCTTAACTATGATTTTATTGCAAGCGGGTTAAGTGGTACATATATATACAAACGTATTTATGAATGCGTAGATTCCATGATTTGTTTTGTTTCTTTTGATACTATTTTCCAACAATTGCAAGTTATAATTAAATAAAAATATCAAATTACAAATGGCGTACTTTGAAGGAGTATATGTTTGGTGAATAATATTTGCCATGGGTAAATGATACTCACTCAGATACATGTAATGGGAAAGCATATTTGCATATTTTTAAAATGGTTAGGTTAAAGTAGATATATATACATCAATATCATTTACTACACCCTTGATCCTTCAATGTGGGAGATGGGACAATTGTTAAGGGACATAAGGATTGGTAACTTAGGGCTGGAAAAAAACTTAACATTTAAATTAAGTGAGTTGATCACATTCTACTAACTAGCCCAAATAAAAATTCGGTGTGAGCCTATAAGTAAATTAATACTATAACTAAAGAGAATCTTGTCTAAAAATGTACCAAAAACCTTATGTACGTAAAATCTCTATGCTAGAAATGACTCGAGTGAAAACGACTGAGATACACTAACGTGCACGGTGGTTTATGGATAGACTATATTAGCTTTCATTTGAACGTAATTGCCACGTTAATAGTGTTCAAATTAGATTACCAACTAAGTATTTATTTATCCAAAACATTGATTTAAACATGTTTGATATCGATTGATTTATTGGATGATGCATCAAACTAAGTAGTGATTGCATAATTTAAAGGCCTTTTTTCAACCTGTGTGGTTCCTTCTACAAGTACATTTAAATTATTTTAGGTCTTTATGAATTTTATTAAGGGGCATTATCATATTTGAAATTGAAAGATCTTAACCAAACAATTTCTTTTGTCCTCAAGAACCCAAGTGGACCTAAAACTGGACCACTAGATTAGCACATTTGGGCTACTTTTGAGCTAACATCAGTTTCCTTAAAACTAGTCTAATCTATTCGAGTTGTGGGCCTAGTGCCCCACTCTCTCTTTCTATGCAATTTTCCCTTTCAGCCCAATACCGATGTTAGTTACATATAGTCGGTATAGGTCATGTTCACTTCATCTTATTATTTTTAGCTAAATTGAAATTATTTTTATGAACTGAAATTATTTTTTTGCTGAACTTAAATTATTTTTGCTAAATTGAAATTATTTTTATCGATTTTATTTTATATTTCTTCTTTAAAGTTATTAATTTTGACTGAATTGAAATTATTTTTACTGAAATTATTCTTTTAAGGTGAAATGAACACGAGTACACAACTTATTATAACTAATTAGACATGTCAGACTGGTTGATTGATCTCTATATTTTTTTTTTTTTTTTAAAAAAGTAGATTGATTTTGGTTTGAATAAGTTTTGGGGTAACTAGACGTTGAGAATATTTCAGGTTTTATTTGAAGAATAATTGTTTCAAAATCCAAACTGTTCAAATTGGGGTTAATCTAATTTGTTGATACTAGGGCTTCTGATGGGCACGATGTTGTTAGTGTTGGATGTTGTGTAACTTAATATTCTACGCTTATTTAATTTATATATAAGCAATAAATGTGTTGTTTGTTGTTTAACTATGCAATATTTGAAACTTTACTAGAGTTAATTTAGATTTGGTGAGGAAGCTGTAAAAATTTTCAAGCTCTAGAAATATAAATGTTGAATGTATTTAAAGTATTAATTAAGACAAATCAACTAAAAACATCACACAGAAATAGAGAGATTAACAGATATTCAAAGTAGCTTTAATTTGAATATAATTGAAATTAACACAAACTTTTTATTCAAGAATAATTAATCAAATTAGCCTTAATTGAGGTTACTATTCTTTTCTCTAATGTAATAGTTACTAACTATATTAGTACAAACATATAAACTATATCAAAGACCAATAAATATAATGTCAAATAGAAAAATATAAAAATTCAAATTTGTATTAAAAATTTAAGTATCTTGTAACATATGAGCACACGTTAAATTATAAAATTTCCATATATTTCGCTAGCTTCATTCCCTGTCAAATTTAAAGACATACCCTATAAAAAAAATGGAGTCAATAGGGTAATATAGTGCATCGTGATGGGAAAGTTAGTAATTTCATCAGTCTAATTTAATTAAGGGTCTGTTCTCATTAACTGAACCGAACTGAACTGAACTGAACTGAACTGAAATGAAATGAAATGAATATTTTATAAGAGAAGGAAATTAGGAGCTGAACTGAACTGAGCTGGGCTGAACTGAACTGCACTGAACTGAGCTGAACTGAACTGAAATGAGCTGAACTGAACTGAACTGAACTGAACTGAACTGAATTTCAACGTAAGAGAACAAGCCCTAATTATAGAAAAAATTTCATTACATTTTTAAAAATAATTTTATAGAAAAGGAATCAGTAATGCCTTGTCGTATGCCCATGGCCTCATGGACACACATTAGAAAATCCCTATATTATATATAACTTTCTAGTAATTTAAATGGTGAATTATAATACGTTTAATTGCATCTTTAGGTCACTACTTTGAATTTCAAGTGTGTTTGCCGACTTAGCTTCTATTGATTCTATTTGTATGTTGTATCACTCTACTAGTATGTGTCCATTGATACATTAATAAATTTCTTCTCAAAAGTATATTCTTCATATTTCTATTCATCGCATCCGATAATTTCATGTTGCAATGGACAATCTTTGAGTACCTATAAGAAAATTAGAGTACTAATTATTTGTATAATAATTGCCCTATTAAGAACTTCACCTACCTAATATTTGACCATCTTTATATTCTTAACAAACTTTGCTTCGAATTATACAATCACATGCAAATTTGACTCTCTTTCTATTATGCCTAATCTTTCTCACCTATTTTATATATATTTATATATTTATTTTTTTCTTGAGCTGATCACCCTGAGATTGACTAAACCATGATAGCTTTGAAAGTGCTAGGGACACAATCACACAACTCTAATTATGATCTATATTCTAGATTATATTTGATGGTCATCATTAATCAATAGTGAGTTTAAAAGCTACATAATTCACATTTTCTTAATATTTCTTTAACTAAAGTGCTTTAATATGGTCCATTTAATTCCAATAGATTCTTTTGTCTTTCTTTTGGCCGAAATGCTATATATTTTGGATATGAATGAAGTATTTGTCATAATCTCAAAAATAACTCACAACAATCTTGTTGTCACTACCACAATCGTTGTGTAATAAAGTTATGATTTATATCTCAAAAGAAAAAAAATATATGGTTTATATTTCCCACAAAAGGGCAAGGTTTAATATATTGAACTTTAATGATGACGAAGTAGATTGAGATATTTGATGTTACCCTTTTAGTTTCATTAAGGCACTAACATTTTACTACCTTCATTAACTATTATTTACAACAAAGGAATATTTTATATCTCACATATAATACCCCTTTGTTGCAAATAATAGTTAACGGGGGTAGTATTTTGTATTGTTATATTTTGATGGTTGATTTATAGTATTTCCTTCGTCCAAATAAATTTTTGGTTGGTTAAATAGAATATTAGAAACAACAAAGTAGGGCTTTATCGGATAAAAGTGGGTGAATAAAGATATTGATGTTTGATTGATTAAAAGTGATTAGATGACAATGAAGTTTGATTGATTTAAAGACAACACATGAAGTTTGATTGATTAAAAGTGAAGTTTAATTGAAACAAAATAGTAGGTTTTTTTATAGGGGTTATTGGGGGCATGTTCTCATTGACTGAACTCAGCTGAACTGAACTGAGCTGAACTGAACTGAAATGAATATTTTATAAGAGAAGGAAATTAGGAGCTGAACTGAACTGAACTGAATTTCAACTTATGAGAACAGGCCCTAAGTCAGTGTTACAGAGGTTACTTTGTCAATGTTACAGGGGTTACTCGGTCAGTGTTATATGTGTTACTTTGTTTTTATTACAAGCGGGGCAAACAACCACAAAGTGTGGGCAGACAAAACGCGTTGCATAAAAAATGAAAAGTTTTATTTGACGATAAGTTTATTTGGGTGAAATATGACTTTATTACTCTTATGAAGGTGGACCAAGACATGAATGAGGTGGTTCAAGCACCAAGCTAAGTTAGCCTGTAGGAGTGTCTTGGGCACCAATTTTTGGACTATTACACCCTTGTTTCCCAAGATCCCCACCAACTAATCTTGTGTCATTAATGCTTGTATGTGCACAAATGAAACAAATAAAAAAAAAAAGATGAGGGTTTTTTTTATTATTATTTTTCTAATGAAGGTCTTTTAAGAAATTGGAATTAAAACCCCTTTATAATCGATCCTATGTGGATAATATTTTGGAAATTTGATTTATACGATGCAAAATGAAAATTAATTTTTGTTTCAACATTATTAAGGGAAATTGTTCTTAAGAAATTTCCAACTTTTTTTTTTTGAGAGAATTTCCAACTTTACTTATTTAACTTAATTCTTGTGAAATATTAGAAAGGAGGATATAATTTTGATCTTGTACAAAAGCAAATTGGTTACACATTGGAAACAAAAATATATAGCAAATGCACATTTCAGTATTTCACATTGATTTTACTAGGAAAATTTGTCAAAAAAATCTTTTTAAAGTACCATTTTGTCAAAAAAAAAAAAAAAAAGCTTTTAAAAGCTTTTTGGTTAAAAAAAACCACCACCTTTATTTTTTTGCAAGGAGAAACCTGTTTTTTTCCTAATTGCTTTACAATTCACTTAACTAGAGTGTATCCGTGCAAAATGCACGGGATATATAAGAAAAAATATATTTAAAATATGAAAAGTTGATTTTGATGTTGTAATTTAGAGGAGTTGTAATGGTTGATTTTGGATTGGTCGGTTCTGTTGAACCCTAATTAGCTCTGTTGTATTGAGTATTAATAATCATATTAATAATGTGATGACACCTGTTGTGCTATGCTGAAATATGATATTCTATGCTTTGCTTAGAAGCTCAAAAAACAGGGTCTTACTCTTTTATGTCTGTGGCCATACAATGTTATTATGGGGTTTACTTTTTCAAAGTTATAGAGGTTACCCGTTCAGTGTTATAAGGGTTACTCGTGTTACTAGGTTAGTGTTATATGAGTTAGTGTCTTGCTTTAGAAGTTACATAATTTGTTTTGTTGCAAGTAGTTATTTGCTTAGGCCTTGTGAAATGTTAGTAGTAGTCCCTTGAAAAAAAAAAAAACAAAAAGGAAATAGTGAATGGGTAGTTATTGATTTTTTAAAAAAATAAAAAAAAAAAGTAGTGGGATTTTTTTTTCTTAAAAAAAAAAACATAAATTCATGAGAATTGAGGATTGAGGTTTTGGGAAAATCTCATTAACTTACTCTGCAATTATATATTAGATTAGTCTCTAATTTTTTTTTTCTTTCTTTTAATCACCCTCTAACCTACTATTTTTTAATAATTAAATTTAATTTATATAAAAAAAAACCATCACCTCCCAACCACTAGCTAACCACCACGTCCCAACCACAAGCCAACCTCCACCTCCTAACCACCCCCTTCCCTATCAGACCCCCCACCCCTGGCGAGCTCCCTAAACCGCTGGCCGATCATCCCTTTCCTCCTTATAGCCGCTGGCGACCACCACAAGTAAGCAATTTTCAATTTTTGGCTCTAATTTGCTCAAATCAATTGCAATTTGCTTCTAAATTATCTTACCATCATATACATGCATAATCAAAGCCAAAGCAAGCATCAATTGCAAGCAAGATGCACAAAATTATAAACCCCCAAATCAATTTTTCTAGGGTTTACGGACAAATTAAAAATTGTAAAATTCAAGCATATTATAAGATAAAATCAAAGCTAAAATACATTGAATGTGCGGGAGAACTTGATTTGAAGCTTGCAAAAAGAACCTAGCAAATTTTGGTAGTGTGTTTGAGAGTGTTTGAGGGAGAAATGAGAGGTAGATGTTCGAAAGGAAGGGAGGGTGGAGGGTTGCAGCAAGCAGGGTAAAGGGGAAAGGGGAGTCATCCAATGGTGAAGGTGGGTCGCCGGGGATGAGGGGTTGTAGGTGGCGTGGGGGAGGAGAGTTGCTGCAAGGGGAGGGGGAAAAAAAAGGGTTGCTGCAAGGTGAGGGGGAAAGGGAGGAGGGTGGTGGGTGGTGGTTTTTGTTCTTTTATTATTATTATCAATTAATTTAATTATAAAATTGTTAAGTGAGTGTTTAAAGGATAATTAGAATAAACGGCTATTTCACCAAATGCCACTGAGCACTTTAGAAATTCACCAAATGCCATCGGACTTTTCAGAATTCACCAAATGCCATCGAGTTTATAAAAAATTCACCGAGTGCCATTAATGACTAACGGCAGTTAACTCCGTTAGTCATTAAGGCTAATTATGCCACGTTGTGGCTTATGATTGGTTCATTTTATTAATAAAAAAATTAAACCCCAGCCACCACTCTTCCCATCGCACCACCGCCCCTACGCCAGCCCATCCCTTTCCCCCACCCCCACCGGCGACCAACATCCTCTTCGGTGTCGATGAATTTTTTTTGTCATTAACGGAGTTAACTGCCGTTAGTCATTAATGGCACTCGGTGAATTTTTTATAAACTCCATGGCATTTGGTGAATTCTGAAAAGTCCGATGGCATTTGGTGAATTTCTAAAGTGCTCAGTGGCATTTGGTGAAATAGCCGTAGAATAAATTAGAAGTTAATTAAGTAGATTAGAGGCCCTTGGTTGTCTTCACTAAAAAAAGTTCACATTCGGGTACTCTTTTGCCAAAATGTTAAATCGGGTTTCCTTTAGCCAAAAAGCTTTTAAAAGGGTTTTTTTTTTTTTTTTTTTTTTTTTTTTTTGCAAAATGGTGCATCTAAAAGGTTTTTTTTGACAAATTTTCCATTTTACTAAATTTGGGAATAAAGTACACAATTTGAAATCAGAATATAAACGAACATTTATGTGTGTGTATTTTAAGAGAGCCATAAGGGCGAGTGATGATGTAAATCGATCCCAAGATCATCTAGAACCGGAAAGGGGAACTCTAACCACTTAAGCTATCCTTCACTCTCTACTATCCTAGGTTTGTGAGTAGGGGTGAGTGTAGCAGCCTAGCAAGATACCCTGTAAAAATCTCGATGCCCAGAACCGGAACTTGTTGCAACAGGTTTCCAAAAATAAGAACCGGAACTTGTTCAACAGGTTCCTAAAATTTGGGAATCGGAACCAGAACCTGCAGGTTCTAGTTCCGGAACAGGGTACCCTATCTTTCAAAGTAAGCTTAATAGTTACTTGATTGTCTAGAATCTTTAATACGAAATCACAAATACTTATATTAATACCATTAATTCATAAATTAAACCTTTAATAGTAAGATTAAAAATGAATAAGAGGGGGGGAGAAAAGTAGGTGACGGCTTTAATACAATTTTGATATAGGGCTTTTATACTTGGGCTTAAATGATAGGTTTCGGTTTCATGTTTTCTATAGAGAACCTATACTAACAGGCCTATACTAACAGGGTACCTTATGGGTTCTAGATCCAAAATTTATTACCCGAAACCGGAACTTGTTGCAATAGGTTCCCATTTTTATTATCTGGAACCGGAACCTGATCTACAGACTCCGATTCGATCTAGAACCTACGGTTTCGAGCAGGTTTCGGTTTCAGGTCAGGGTACCCTGAATTTTTACTCACCCCTATTTGTGAGAAGTGGAGAACCATAAGGTTTGTTCATTACATAATAACTTGTGTCCAATTTCGGTAAGTAGTGTGACCTGTTTAATTAATTCTCTTATTGGTACAAAAAATAGTGTTCTTTTTTTGGGTACTCAGTTCAGTACCAATTTACTTCTTCATTGGTACAAAAAATTTAAAATTTGTATTGATCATCATAAATTTTTTTTTCTTTGACAAGATCATTAAAATTTTTAATAGGAAATTTTGCAAAAAATCTCATTATATATAAAAAAAAATTAATAAAAAAACTTCCTTATAATTTTTTTTTTTTTTTGCAAAATCATACCTTAATCATTATTTTTTTTCCTTTTTTGCGAAATCATACCTTTATGCCAGAAAATGGGGTTATCCCCCTTTTCTGGTGTTGACTACCCCATTCCACCCACGACACCACCTCCCTCCCCAGCCCCATCCACAAAACCACTCTTTCACGGCGTTGACCACTCTAAATCCTCCTGTATAGCCCTAGCCACCCTTGTCACCCCTCCAATGCCGGCGTCAGCACTCCTAGCCTCGCCCCCAAACCCTAAATTTACACTTGAACCACCCTAAACCCAAATATCGTGGGGTGGTGGAAAGGAGGGGGTTTGATTTTGTTGGTGGGGAAGAGGAGGGGAGGCGGTTTCGTGGGTGGAGCTAAGGAGGGGGTGGTTTTGTGAATGGGGCTAGAGAGGGGGCGGTTTCGTGGGCGATGTTAGGGTAGTAACCAAAAAATAGGGTTTGACTCTATTTTCCGGCATAAGGTATGACTTTACAAAAAAAAAAAATATTGATTAAGGTACTCTCTCTGTCCCTAAATTACATTCCTACTTCTAGCATTTATTCTTCACATGATAAAGAAAAATAGGAATGTATTTTAGGGACGGAGAGAGTATGACTTCGTAAAAAAAAAAAAAAAAATTATAAGGAGGTTTTCTAAAAAAAAAAAAAAGCTTTTATAAGGAGGTTTTTTTTGCAAAATTTTCTTCTTTATAATAAACCTACGAATAGTAACAAGGAAAATTTGTCAAAAATAAGCAAATCTTTGCTCGGTCTTTCCAAAATAAGCAAACCTTTTGATTAAACCAGAGTAAGTTGACCTTTATTGGGTATTTTCTATAAATAAGTCAGGTGACCTACAACCTACCAAATAGGTCACTTTTTTTTTTCCTAATTCTAATTATTATTTTTTTCTTATTTTATATTTTGATAATGAATTAAATTATATTAAAAAAAAACCCACCACATAGCAGCGCTCCACCCCCATCCCCGCCAGCCGCCGCACAAACCACATCCCCCGGAGGTATCTAAAAAATTAAGTTTTTTTATCTTGAAGAAGTGTTTTTTTTTTTTAAAAAAAAATACAAAATTAATTAAAATAATACATTTAAATAAAATTTTTTAAAATAAGGCAACCGCACAATGACATGTGGCATAAGCAACCCAAACAACCGGTTACACTTAAAAGAAACCGGTCATGACTTATTTTGAGAAAATACCCCATAAAGATCTACTTACTGTGGGTTAATCAAAAGATTTGCTTATTTTGGAAAGATCGAGCAAACATTTGTTTATTTTTGACAAATTTTCCTATTAACAATGCACTAAAAAAAATACCAATTTGAGTAATTTGTAATGTTTAAATGGAACGCAAGCCATTATTGACGGTGACTTCCTCCGAAAAACATTCCAATAGAAAGAATTTTCATTAAATTGAAACCATAAATATTGGATTAATAAAATCAGAGAACTCAAAATTGACAATAGTTTGATGACAAAGGGATAAGAGAAGCTCATTTTACTATATGATGGCCGGTTTGCCGTGCTAAGCCAAGCGTAGCATCAGCTTCAGCCTGCTTTAATAATTGTTGTTTTACTTTATCTCGCTCTTTAAAAGATGCTAAATCTTCTACCATAAATATATATTTTTGATTAATTTCAAACCAATTATTAAACTTAGTTTATTTTATGTATGATAAGGAAATTCTAATTAATTATTCAAAAAATAAAAAGTGAATTAATTTGTCCTTAATCAAAAGTCAATAACTTGCATGATCCTCCATAATGATTCTATTCATTCTAAGTTCTCTTAAAATCTTACTTGTATATTCCAAAAACGATAGTTCTAGACTTTTAGTAATCATGTTGTAAGCTCCAATTTATTATTCTTTGTTTTTTTTTTTTGTTAATTACAAGTGAATTGAAACGTGAGATTATATGTTAATAAAATGGCCATTTAAATATGATAATCTGATAAATATGAATTTGATTGATTCCTTGGAGGGAGAATTCTACTTTTATGCTCATGGACCTACTCTCAATGGAATAATATGCACTAAACCCATTTCCGTCACCTTATAAAAGTAAAATTAAAAAAGAAAAAAAGATACTGCCCCCTCCAAAAAGATAAAAATAATTTTTTTCCCAATTATATACCATTTTTTTTTTTAAGAAAAAGTATATACCAATTATACACCAAGCAATACTGATTTAAACTAAGCTAATTTTAAAAAATCGGATGTACAATCCGCTACAAAGTTACCTTAAAATGATCAAAAGTTAGACACTATACATAAGTTTGGGAGAATATGTGCCCTCCTGATATTTCTCCTTATGTTCTAATTAAAGATGGGCACGGGCCGTGCCCGTGCCGCCGCGGGCCGTGCCTGGCCGTGCCGGGGTGGTGCCCGTGCCGTGCCGTGCCGTGCCGGCTCCGCGGCGTGCCGTGCCGTGCCGTGCCTGGGATTGGCACACCCCAGCCCACGGCACGGCACGGCCCACGTGCCTAGCGGGCCGTGCCGTGCCGGGCCGCGGGCCAAACCGTGCCGTTTTTAATTTTTTTTTTTTTTTTTTTTTTTTCTTAAAAAAAAAAAAATAAATGTTAAAAAAAACGAATTAAAAACAAAAATGCATATAATAAAAAAAAAAATACTAGTGCGATAATCCGAAAACACAAAAAATTGAAGAATAACTTATTTTATTATATGACGGTAGCCGACTAGCCGGTACGAATATACGATAATTCAATAATACAAAATTACAAAATAAGTAATGATAATTAAAAATCGTACAATAGTGTATGAATATTGAATAACTTCATTTATTATACGGAATACGAAGTTCGATAATACAAAAAGAATACAATAGTGTATAATGTAAATATGTAATCATGTAATTATTATTGGTCGTCTTCGTCTTCGCCTCCGTCTTCATCTTCATCTTCGTCTTCGTCTCCTAGAGGTTCAAGTTCATCCGCCAATTGAGTGGATTGAGAACTAAAAGAAGTCGACGTTCCTTCATCGTCGTCGTTTTGTGCATAAGTACGATCTTGAGAACGAGTTTCGGCATCCAACCAATCCTTGAAGCAAACACACATTTCAAGTGTTTCGGGTTTTAGTCTTGTTCTTCTATCGTCTAGAACTCTTCCCGACGCACTAAAAGCTCTTTCGGAAGCAACGGAGGAGACTTGGATAGCAAAAATATCACGAGCCATTGACGACAAAATTGGATGTTTCACGGCTTGTGATTTCCACCAATCGAGGATGTCGAGGCCAAACTTCTCTTCATCGTCCATGCCTTTCATGAAGTCGTAACTTAAGTACATTTGCAACTCCGAAACATCGCTTTGAGTTCTCCTAGATGATGATGATTCTGTACCTGAATACTTAGACATCAAGTTAGCAGCTTGTGCAAATAAACCTTTGGTCCGTTTACTTACATTTTTGGATGTTTGAGAAGGGGCAAATCGAGACACGGTTCCATATTTACTTTCATAAACATTATATAAATTAAAAAACTCATCTGTCACCTTATTCTTAAAAGTTTCAACATCATCTTCAAAATTCATGTTACTATAATAAATATCAATTAATAAAAAGGTGCCATCATATTTTTGTCTAGGATCTAAAATGGAAGCAAAAATATAAATCATAGGAATATCGGTGTAATATTTACGCCATTTATCCTCCATGGATGGAAGATATCCACGATAAACATGTTCTGATCGGTGTTCCGCAAAAAGTTGTGCAAGTAAACATGCATTGCTAAGAAAAGAATGAGCACAAGGATTATATACAGAAGAAAAACAATGTGTCATACCATATAGTAATTGTAAAAACTGCATATATTTTTCACAATTAGCCCAATCATCTTCAAGTAAAGCATTTTGTGGATATTTCATATTATAAAAAAGTGTTAAATGAACCTTGTACTCGATTGCCCGACTCAACATTTCATAGGTGGAGTTCCACCTAGTTGGACAATCCGGTGCTATTTTTATGGTTTTAATCCGTTGTTGCCTGCAAAAACCTTTCCATTCTTGCCATCTCATGTTAGAGCTATTAATAGTGCAAATAGCACTCCGTATTTTGTGATAAAATGGACCAATTGCTTGTGTTCCATCCTTCACACACAAGTTAAGAACATGACAAATGCATCTAACATGAAGTGCATCTCCATTTAATATAACATCGTGCAATTGGGATTTGACCAAATTCGCACTATATGTCATAGAAGTTGCATTATCGAAAGTCATAGACATGATTTTATCCCTAAGACTATATGCATCAATGGCTTCCATTAAATGATGTGCAATGTTAAGACCGGTATGAGGGTATTCAAGCATTTTGAAATGAATGATGCGTTTTTGTAACATCCACTCATTATCTAACCAATGACAAGTAACACATAAATAGTGAAGTCCGTACCCACCATCCCATGCATCGGCGGTTAAAGAAACTCTACTAGGAAGATTAGCTAATTCATTTACTAATCTTAATTTGTACTCTAGATAAGTCTTCATGGCAGCAGATCGGACGGTTTTTCGGGAGATTTTTTTGTGTTTTGGTTGTAGTGCTCGGTTAATATAGTTGTTGAAGGCATCATTTTCGGCGAAAAGAAAAGGTTGTTCTGCATGTACAATCATTCTCCCAAGTTCATCCCTATCTCTCTCGTAATTGTAAATGAAACCTTGTGGATGGAATTGAGAAATTTTAGGTTGGGTTGGATCACTAGATGGTCCACCACATTTTTTTGTATGTCTACTAAGGTGTCCCGTCCCTCCCTTGGTATCGGCCGAGAAAATTTTACCACAAGTCCGACACTTGCATTTTTTTCCATCTTTACTTAATTGATAATGTGCCCAAACTTCACTCTTTCTTTTGGTTTGAGCAAAATCCTCTTCGGTACACCACTCTAATATGTTAGGATTTTGGGTGTTGGGCATGTGAGTGGATGGTTCACTCGACCCGGAAGCTTGTGTTTGGCTACCTTGGGAAGGAGGAGGAGGAAAAGGAAATTCATATTGTTGATATTGGGTTTGTTGAAATTGGGTCCAAGGAGCCATATCATCCATTTGTTCTTGCCCTCCCATGTTTTGGGGATGAAAGAAAGGGGTGGAAGTGTTTGGAAAGGGCATGTTAGAAGAGGGAAAGGGCATGTTAGGGGGGGGCATAGACATTGAAGTGTTTGGGTTTGGTGGTTCCCTACGTGCTGACTTGGCTTTTCTAGAGGAGGAGGAAACGTTCGGGTTTGATGCCATGATTAATTGATGATAATAACACAACTAACAATAACAAAGTAACAATTAACAACAATGAGATCAATGAGAATTAATAAGTAAGTAGTTTTTATATAAAATAAATTTTCAAAAATAATTATAATAATAGTAGATTATCTAAATCAATGAGATCCCAGGTAGGAGAGGTTAGGAGCGACGTTGTCCAGAGCCCAAATCCCGCCTTAGACAGATTTCAACAATCCAAATAACCCACAATTAAAATAGAAAGTAGTTTTTATATAATTAAGTAGTTCTAAGTATACAATAATAATAATAATAATAATAATAATAAATTAATAATAATAATAATAATAATAATAATAATAATAATAATAATAATAATAATAATAATAATAATAATAATAATAATAATAACAATAATAATAACAATAACAATAACAAATTAAAAAAAGTTGAGTTAGATCTTACAATGACGCTTCAATGCTTTCCCAAATTTATAATTTCTCGAATTTATAATTTCCCGAAATTTTAATTTCCCGAATGTAAATATAACAATTTTTTTTTTTTTTTTTGGTAGTAGACTAATAATATTAAAAATGTAAAATTTATAAGAGAGTAGGAATTTTTTTTTTCTTTTCACAAAAGAGAGGAAGATTGTATGTTTTTTAGGAATTTGAGAATTGAGAATTTGGGAGTAAGAAAATTAGAGAATAAGAGAGAAGAGATGAGTTGATGAATTGTGAAAATTTTGGAGGAAAATATGAGGTATTTATAGGGGATTTGGGTGGGAAATGGGGTGGAAAATATGGCCGTTTATAGCTGTTGGAAAACGGCCATAAACGGCCATATTCCAACGGCTAGTGGCACGGGCCGTGCCGTGCCGTGCCGTGCCTGGCCGTGCCGGGCCGTGCCTAGCCGTGCCGGGCCGTGCCACGTGCCGTGCCGGCGGGTCGTGCCGGCGTGCCGGCCCACGTGCCGGCCACCGTGCCGCCCGCCGTGCCACGGGCCGTGCCCGTGCCGGTCCCAAAAAAGTTGTTCACGGCACGGCCCACGGCACGCCGGCGTGCCGCCGTGCCGTGCCGTGCCGGCCACCGTGCCCGTGCCGGGCCGTGCCGGATTCGTGCCGGGCCCGTGCCGCCCGCGTGCCGGCACGGCCCGTGCCCATCTTTAGTTCTAATGGACAAATTGTCCATTGATTAATAAAATTGGTACTAAACGTGTTTTCAAAAAAAAAAAAATAAAAAAAAAATAAGTTACACCCTAATATAAATAAAAGTTATTTATGTTTTATTGATAAAAGTTATACAAAAAAATGTAAAAGTTACCATAAATTCAGCAAAAGTTACCTTATTACTATACATCGCATGAATACAAAAGTTTTTGAGTTATAAAATTGAACTTGAGTAGCTTTTATTAATCCAAACTAAACTTATTACATTCCATCAAATTATTATAAAGTAAAATTTAGGAAAAATTATCGAGAATAATCCCACCTTTGAGGCGTCCGCGAAAAATGATTCCACCTTTGGGATATTTTTAATAAATAATCCCACCTTTATATCTTATCCGCTCCTGATGGTCTTAAGTGACCGGTTACCGTTAAAATGATAATCTTTTTTGGGTTTAAAGTACACGTGTCACCATACAATTTGTCTAAAATTTTAAATTAAAAAAAAGGCAGTCAGCCAACCACCCCTTCCACCAGCCCCCGCACCGCAATACAGATCGGAGAAACCCATCAGATTGGAGCTCGTAATTCGGCAATCAACCGTGGCTGCATCGCAATTTGGCGATCAATTGTGGCTGGTTGGGATTGCAACCATCAGATCAAGGAAAGGGGAAGGAGGCCACAATATGAATCGGAGCAACCAATAGATCAGGGAAAGGGGAGGGAGGACGGGGAAGGAGAGAGCTGCCAGAATCGAAACAGGGGAAGGGGAGGGGAGGGGAGTTGGGATCGAGGCGGAGAAGGGTTTTCGAGGGTTGGGAATGGTTGGTTTTAATGGGTTTTCGTGATGGTGGAAGGGAGGTTGGTGGTTTGGGGGAGGGGGAGCGGGGGCGTCGACGTTGGGGGAGGCAGTCTAAGCAGTTGACATGTGGGGCAAGGGACTCCGGTAGCAATGCTGGCGGGAATGGGTGGTACACTACTACAAATCCCTTATTTTTTGGACGCTATTGGTTCGACGCAGTGTATGGGTGTCCACGTAAAAATAAATTCCCGCTTATTTTCGACGCTTTTATGTGTCGAATTAGTTCTTGACAAGAAAAAGCGTCGACAAATTCGTATGATTTGCACGTGACTCAAAGCAACCCAAGGAAAAAAAAAGAAAAAAAAAAGAAATGTCATAAACCGGCTTATACCCACGAATATACCCAAAGTACCACACGCTTAACTCTCTTTTTCTCTCTCTCTCTAACTCTTAGATCTCAGCACATCAACACAAATTTTATGTTCGTTCTTGTTCATCAATAAAACTCCTTCGTCACTAAAATCCTCTTCTTCGATCTTTCAATTTCTGGATTTTCTCTCCTATTCTCAATCATGGTGCTCGAGGTTTTGCCTTCTACTCAATCTCATATTGAATTGCTTCCTAAAACAATTTCAAAATTAGGGTTTTCAATTTTACTGACATTCTTTTATTCCCCCTTTTTTTATTGGAATTTTCAGGCGACTATGATCTGCATCGATAATTCAGAGTGGATGCGTAATGGTGATTACTCGCCCACCAGATTTCAAGCTCTTTCTGATGCTGTTAATCTCATCTGCGGCGCTAAAACTCAGGTTTTCTTTCTCTCTCTTCACTTCTTTTAAAACCTAATTTACAATTTGGGGGTTGAATTTGTTATCAATGGTGTTTTTTTCATGAATTTGGTAGTTAATTGTGGATATTACTTGATGGGTTTTGATGATATTGATTGATTTCGTGTAGTCTAATTCGGAGAATACTGTCGGAATTTTGACTATGGCTGGAAAAGGTGTTCGTGTTTTGGTCACTCCCACCAGTGATCTTGGAAAGATATAGGCTTGTATGCACGGTTAGTTTTCGGTTGATATATCGTGAATTGATTAACATAAATCTTGATTATGCATGTTATTGAATCTGTTGTTGTGAATGCATGATTAGAAAGCATGGCTTTTTAAAAAACTTTTGTAGCATGTAACTTAGCTGACTTGAGGATTATCACATTACGTCTCGTTAGGTTGATTTTAGGGATAGAAGAAATTAATGGGTTGGATGGCATTTGGTTTTCTAATCGTATTAGAATATGAAAATTCCTGGTGGTTAGGTTAAGTCAGTGGCTATTGAATAGAATTAGTGAGTGGCTAATATATGTTGATAGATGAAATTGGTACAAGGTGAATGACTATTTTCAGGATTTTGTGCTATAATACCGTTCAGAATTAATTTGTTACATTTAATTGTTGTGAAATAGCATTGAATTTATAGTTATTTTATAGTAGTAGAAAGCCATTGTATTGGAATCTAGGGATTTTTTGTATGTCGTGTTTGGTTGCTGATTTTGGTCAGACTTAGAAATTCATGTTTTTTTTTCCCCAATTTTGGGTCTAATTGCAATTCTTTGAGAAATACTTTGTGGGTATTTCACTTTAATTTAGGGTTCTAATTGCTTAGCATTCTTACACCTTTATCTCTGATTGTTCTTCTTCATCCCTTAATCTCTCGTTTCTGTCCTTTAATATCTATGTTTAGTTACTTTTTTTTTTTTTTTGAGGAAAAATCTATGTTTGGTTAATTATCTGAGCTAATTCATAGCATTTTGATCTTCCCAGGCAGGACAAAAGAATATTGGGAGTGAAAAGGGTAGCAAATAGCATCGGATTATTTTAGAAATGGTCCTTTGTTGCCTGATGTCAAGGATCCAAAGCAGATTTATTTTAGTTGATTGTTTGTAGTGTTGATTACTGACTAGATTTATCTGGTTTAGAAGCTTCTAATTGTCGAAGCCAATTTGATGCATGCTTGGTTGAGGACTTCAGGTTTTTGTTTGTAAGTGCATGTTTTGGTACGTGTTATTTTTGTTTCATGCTTGTTGCTACTATATCTTATTTTGCTAGTAAAGTTTGCTATTGTAATTGAATGGATTATAAAGAAGGATATACCGATATATGTTTATCTTGGCTCATTTGTGAATAAGGTCATGATCATAATTCTTATTGTGTTTTAAAATTTTGACTTTGATATGAGAAGCTGATTTGATTGTTTAATTTTTGCTAGAAAGGAATTCAGGGGATATACAACTTTATATTCTAAGAAGTTGGATACTTCTTTAAAAACCAAAGGTTTTGTTGATCCATCATCTTATCTATTTGCTCTTTTAATTGTCGAATCACCTTATTTTGTGTACAAAACTGCAAGGAATTTTGAAGACTTAGCAACTTACCTTATTTGATTGCAGGTTACCCAAAGGAGTCTTTCTACATTGGCCCGCTTCATGATGAAATCTGCAATTTGAACCAGTGGCCTTCTCAAGGTAAGCTTGTTATTAAAGCTCAATTTTTATTTTATTTTCCTTGTTAGAGCTTCTACCAAATTGGAGACCAACTATGGAAGCATAGCATAGACAAATTCTGTAAGTTATACAATTTCATCATGTCCAATATATGCATTGTCCAGGCTTGTGGTTTGTTGAGGGACATACTCTACTGTCAGTTTTAGGCGGTCTGATCTTGTTAGTTTCTAGTTTTAACTGGAAATGGCAATGTTAAGGAATGTTATATCTTTTCTTCGTGTAACTTTTCCAAGAATGTATTGGTTTGTTTAATGAGCGTCCATAGACCCTGTAGTTTCATACTGTATTAAGGTTGTAGTGGAACTTCCTTGACAAAGATCAAGTCACTCCAAATTTTCCTAATCAAATAGTTTCATGTGTTGGTTGTGTCTTTTCTTTTTGCATCTGGTAAAAGGGTATGACAACGAATTATTATGAATCTTTAGTGATTTGAGATATAATGAAGTGATGTGTTGTATCTTTATCTGCTGAGCTGATCTGGACTTAAGCTCAGGAACTTCGAAGAGAATCCATTGAGTCTCCATTTCTAAATCTGATCCATTCGTTCCCACCCATTGGGAACACCACCATGCATCTCCGGGTCTTCTAAACAAAGCATCCGAATTCTTAGGAAAGGCAAAACATCAGGTAACATTTAGAGCTTGTGTGAATGCTTGCTTGTGATGTGTGTGTGTGTGTGTGTGTGTGCCCTGCTCCCCTGCTACTGCTTGTCCTGCTCCCCTGCTGCTTTTATACTACTTGTCTGCTCTGCTCCCCTGCTACTTGCTGTAAAGCTCCCCTGCAGCTTGCTGTAAAGATTGAATTAAGTAACATTTAGAGCCACTTTTTGGAGGAAAGCTAATTATAACATATGATGGAATAATAGCACCAATATGTTGTTGCGTGACTTGTGAGTTATGTATTGGATATCAAATTTCTGATATTGGATATTGATTCTCAAACTTTGGTGATGAGTAATGGAATTAATAAGGTGTTCAATTGATAATAGATTCTCAAACTTTGGTGATGAGTAATGGAAGTGAAGTAAAGGGTACCCGTTTTGCCTCTGAACCAGTGCCTTTTACGCCAAAAAATAAAATAAGTTTTGCATTTTTTTCCATTAAATACAAAGACTTGCACATATAAAAACTCAGATATTTTCATTAATAAATAGCTATAATGTTTTACACTTTAATAAAACATACAAGAAAAAAAAATTACAATGGGAGCATAACCACAATAGCAGGGGCATAGCAACATCAGCATCAGGAGGATACATCAGCAGGGGCATAGCAACATCAGCATCAGGAGGATACATCAGCAGGAGCAGAGCAAAATGAGCATCAAGAGCAGACATCAGCAGCAGCAGAACCAAAACATCATGCAGCAACAACAACAACAGCAGCAGCAGCAAAGTGCAACACCAGCCACGAGCAACTACAGCCACACATACATTCACTATAACAGCCACACAAACCGGATTAATATTTACAGCAGCACATACATTCACTAAAATAGCCATACAAACAACTAATTTGAGCCATGTAACGCATCAGAAAAATGATCTAACACAACCTGCTAGAATAGATTACTTTTAACCTGCTAGAATGGCTGCAAATTCTTATGTGTTATCATGGTGTTGTAAGAAAATCCTTTTATCTCTGCTTGCTTTTCTGCCCTTGTGTAGAGCTTCTTATGGCTTTGATTTTTCTTAGAAAATTTCATGAAAAATGCATAGACAAGGGTGGACTAAGTTGGTGACTCCTATAATGTGTACCTTCGTTTATTTTCGAAGAAGGGATGCTTTGTCTCACTGCTATTCACACTAGCGATATGTTGCATTATTGCCTTATTGCATTATTGCCTTTGATAATGCTTTACATTCAACCCCACAAATAACCTTACAAATAACCTTACATTCAACTATGATGCATTGATGTTTGTTGTTCTTAAGTGTTGTTGCTGTTTGCTTTTGTTAGTTTGCTTTTAGCTATCATCAATTTGACTATGAGCTTTATTATGGCTGAAGTTTGGGGATAAAAATGCCTTTGTTGTTAGAGTTGTTACCTCCCCTATTTTGAATTTGTTATGTGATTGTTGAGGTCTGATGATTTTACTTGCTCTAATTTTTACAAAAAAAAAAAAAATACAAAATTTCTCATAAAAGATGGATGAATAAATAAGACAAGTAAAATGAAAGTGAGATGAATTCAAACAAAGCTGATGTACATATATCTATATGAAGTATGAACTGATTGTGATCAAGTTATTCATATGTGTAATGGTGGTTGCTCTGGTAAAAAATGATTTAGACTAATTTATACTTTGTATTTTTTTTTTTTTTTTTTTGAAGATTGGAAAAGGCAATGTAGGTGCAACAAAAGAATAGGCCGGGACACTTGAGCATCAACAAGCGACTATATCGATCAATGTGGCCATCATCTATCTATTTTGGTTTTTAGTCTTATATTAGTGATGTATTTATTTAGGGACAAGCTACATACTATAATATGCGACCATTTTTTTTTTTAATGATTGTAATGTGTTGATGTTTTCTTTTCTAAATTTGGTAATTAACTACGTACTCTTTTTATTGTTGATTAATTATTGTTTTTTTTTTAATCTAGTTATATAGAATTTTTGTTTATTTTTATTTTAATGTTATTAATTAATTTAATTTATGATAAATATCCCAATTATAATGTATGTATGATGATAATAATTTGATAAAAGAAAAAAAAAGCTGAAAAAATAAATCTAGACGCTTTTTAATGTCTACATAATTGCACATTTTTAAATTTCAAAGACTTTCCCGCCATACCATAGGCTGACACGAATAAACGCAAGACAACAAAAAGTGTCGCTAAATTTGATTATGTGGACAGGAAAAAACGTCGCTAAAAAACTACATACATTTGGGATAATGCGCGAAATACGTAATTTTCGACGTTCGTACGCTTTTTTGTGTCCTCGAAAAATTTTCGACTCATGGATTTGCGACGCTTTTTTATAGCGTCGAGAAATAATTTTTCGACGCTTTTTAGCGTCGAAAAAAGGCCTAAAAAGCGTCCAAAAAACACGCTTTTTGTAGTAGTGGTAGGGAGGGTGGTTGGGGTTGGTGGGTGGTTTTTTCAATTATTCAATTAATTTTTTTTTTCCTTAAAAAAATTAAAATTTTTAAAATTTTTTTATTATTATTTTCTTTGACCAATCACAATGCAAGTTGACACGTGTTTGGTAACTTGTTATAACAAGTTACATGACCGGTTGGGACCATTAGGAAAATTTTGGGTATAAAGGCGAGATTATATTTTGCGGACGTCCCAAAGCTTGGATTATTCCCATCAACTTTTCCTAACATTTAAGTAATTTAATCTTCATCTAATATTGTTATTGGTTAATACTTGAACATAAATTGAACAAAATAAACGTTGAGGGTTGAGACTGAGTTAAATCTATATCTATATCTATATCTATATCTATACTTAGTATTTAAAAACACAAACCACAACTTTTTCAAATGACACGTGGCATCATATATAAGTCACTCATTACCCCGGCCCATATGGCACATGTCACCTCCCTTAATATTTATATTTAAGTCTTTATGCATTCTACAACTTGCAAATTCAATTAAGTAAAGTGTTTCATTTCCACCATAATAAAGTAAAGTTCAATTAATTAATACACAACTACACATTATATCTATTCAAAAAAAAAAAAAAAAAAAAAAAAAAAAAACTAACTGAGCGATTTCCCTCAATAATGTTAAAACAAAAACAAATTCCCACTATGCACCCATTTAAAAATAAATTCCCAAAATACCGTCCATGTAGGATTGGTATTTGGTTTGGATTAAAACTGCTAACAATATTAATGAAATTAGGTCTCTTTGTGCTAAACAGTAATAATGTGGGCGTTCTCTTTCATGTTATTGGCTAAGACATGGTTTCAGAAAATAGACCTCCTTTTTATTGACGGGTCTCTTTGCCTCCTTACTTTTTAAAAAAAAGGTTAAGGAAGAAAAGAGACCTGTTTATTGAAATAGGCAGTCTCTTTTCTGAAACCGCTAATGATAGTAGCGGTTTTAAAGCTATATTCCTATAACCGCTATTGTCATTAGTGGTTTTAAGGTGAAAAAAAAAATCACACCCAACACCGAACCTACATGAACGGTATCTAGGGAATTGGTTTCCAAATCGACGCACAAAGGGAACTTATTTTTATTCTAACATTATTGTGGGAAATTGCTCAAAAAAGCTACGTAATACATAAATATATAAATTATAATAATTTTTGTTTTCATCTCATAGACTTTAAATATAATTTTAATTAATATGTCATTTCATATCCCACAATCTTTATGTATATATATCTAACTAAATTCCTTCATCTTCTTTCACAGTTCTATCCTCACTCTTTTTTATGTTTTCCTTTTAAGTTATAGAAATAAAGCATACCTACATATGAAAATAATTAACCCAAATAACAACCCGTGCATTAAACAGGCCAAAAAGCTAGTTTATATTAATGTATGATACTAATAAGCCACATATTCTTAGGTGCACACTCATGCACCTAGAAATAGGTGTAACAACAACACAATATGAACATTAGCTTTTCAGAAAGTGAACATTAGGTTTCTTCCCTTTATTTTTCTCCTTCATTTTTTTTATTTTCTCTCTCCTCTGTTTTTTTTTTTTATTTTTTTTTTATTTTCCCCCTTTTTCTACACTTTTTTTTATCGAATTTGTTTCTTACAACATGAAAGTAGTTATTAAGTATGAATTTTTGTGTGAATTACGATTTTGTGCCTTAATTTCGATTGATTAAGGTATATATGAATCTTTGAATTTACAAATTATACTCTATTTTTTCTCCTTCCTTCTTTAATTCCTTTTTCCTCTGTTTTTTTTTGTTTTTTTTTTTCTATTTTTCTCGTTTTTTCGATTTAACGATAAAATATGTTACTTACAATATGGAATTGGTTGTTTATTTGATTTTTGAATTCATATGAATAGTTTTTTTTTTTTTTTTTTTTTTTTTTTTTTTTTTTTTTTATAGCTTCGATCAATTTCATTTGTGTATGAATTTCATTTGATTTTCTGCATTTTTTTTTTTATCAATGAACATAATTACATAATCATGCAAAATATGAACGTATGCATAGGTTCCCTTAAATGTGAACATTAGCTTTTCAGAAAGTGAACATAAGCATAAAACATATGAACATATGCATTTAAGAAAGTAAACATAACAATTCAAAATATGAACGTAAGCATTGGTTTCCTTAAAGTGAATATAACCATTTAAAAGGTGAACATATGCGTAAAAAAATATGATCATATGCATTTAAGAGAGAGAAGATATGCATAAACAAACTTAATGAGAACAACAAATATTTACTATGAATATTTACATTATGAACATATAAAATATTATTATGAACATAAGGCATTTTATTATGAACATAAAAAATTGAAGAAATAAAAATAATATGATTATGAAACATATGCATCATAATTCATAAGTATTAAAAATATGAACCTATGAATTCAAAATATGAACATATGCATTGGTTCATTTTTGAATGCGTATGAACATAATTAAGCATTTCAGAAGGTGAACATATACATAAAAAATATGAACATATGAATTTAGAAAGTGAATATAAGCATTTCAGAAAGTTTACAAACGAATTCAAAATATGAACATAAGAATTCAAAATATAAACATATGCATTTCGAAATGTGAACACAAAATATCCGTTTGATTTCACTAATTTTTTTGACAATTCCAGTAATAAATTTTGAACAATATTCAAACAAAATTAAGTGATAATCATATAAATTCAAACAAAATTAAGTGAAATTTACATAACATTGCCTTTTTGGGGAGGATCCTTTTGATTTTGCATCTCTTTTCTAATGTCCATTGAAGTTTTTGCAGTTTTTTAGTGAAAGAATGAAATAGAGGAGAGAGAAAGTGAAAAAGAGGAGAGAGAAAATCATATAGAAGAAGAAGATTTTTGAGTTTGGAAATGACGTTATATTTATTAGGTGTGGGTGGGTTTATTGGGTGTGGGTGGGTGTATTGCAGTTTTCGTGTTTTTAGTTTTAGGGCTTTTTTTAATTGGGTTGTGTGTAATTAGGCTTTTGGGTTACGTTGTTACACCTATTTAAGGTGCACAAGGGTGCACCTTAGACTAATTGCTAATAAGCATCCGAGCAATAACTAACTCGAGTTACTTAGAATTATTAATTTATATACACATAAAAATTTTAGCACCACTATGACAAAATTAGTTGTTTGGGAAGACAAATGTTTTTTTATGACAAATGAAAATGTTCTATATTTTTTTTTTTTGACACGGAAAAAGGTCTACAATTGGTCTTGTATGGACCCGGTCTACAATAAATTATTGTAGACCCAAAATTTGACACTTACAAATAATATAATCACATTCTGGATGATATAATCACTTTTTTAGATGATATAGTTATCTTTTTGTGAGTCATATTTTGATCTCATGTTAAACCATTTAATGAGATTATATAATTATCTTTAGGATGATAAAATTTAAAAATCATCTTTTGAATGATGTAATTTACTATTTGATACTTTTTATAATGATAAATTCACTTTTTGAGTGATACATTTACATAATAGTTTCAAGATGATATAATCACTTTTGTAATAATATAATCACATTTCGTATGATATAATCACATTCGTATGGTATACTAGAAGGTTGGGTCTACAATAAGTTATTGTAGACCGGGTCTATTCTAGTCTTAGGGCGTGTCCGGCATTAGCTTTTGAGTAGCTTTTAGTGGTTTGACCAAGTCAAACTACTACTTATCAAAAAATGTGAGTGTTTGACAAAGTAGTGGTTAGGGTAACTTTTAGTGGTAGAGGTAGCTTTTGTGAAAAGTTAGAAAGATTAGCTTTTGAGATTAGAGGTACCTTTTCAAGTAGCTGTTGAAAAATTAATCTATGGTTTTAAAAATAAAATATTGATTTTTATATGTAACAAGCTAGTCAACCACTACTTTACCGAACACTCATATCTAAATTATTTATCTTCACAACTAACAGCTTGTTGACAGCTAACAGCTACCTACACAGCTAACAGTTACCTCCACAACTACAGCTACCTTCACAGCTATATTTTGCCGAACACGCCCTTAATAAAAGGTCTATCTGATTATGCAAAACTTGTTAGATTTGTTTCTTAAATTTATCAATTGTAAAAACTGTATATCGAACCTGTCAAAAAAAAAAAAAAAAAAAATTGTACCTTGAAGATCATGAAAAAAAAATTGGTCTTAAATATATGGAGGTTGTATATCTTATGTCTTTTTATGTTGCAAAAATATGGAGCTAGTTTTGCCTTTTACCAAAACGTTCCAAGTTTTGATTTTTTAAATATATGGAGTATAAAATAAGGTAAAGTTATTTCAAAAGATTTCAATGATCATTGGTGTGTGACATTACTTTATCTTTTGATAATTTTGACAAATATTCTTAAAAGTGGGGAATATTTTTGCATCAATTAATGTTACAAGTCATCATCCATGGTCTTATTCATCTTTAAAATTGTAGACCCAAATAATAATAATAAGACAATAAAATTATATAAGTATCAAAGGAGCTGGACAAATAATAACAGCCAATCCAATCTTTTGCATCCCCCAACTACTTTACAATACAAATTACAAACCTAAGGTTCATACTCAACATTCTTATAACCAATCACGGAGAGCCGTAGACCTTCCGATTCTTAGATAAGGTGTTCAATCCTTACATGTAACAATAATGTCAACAATAATTCTTCCCATCATTACACTTTTATCGAATTCGCATAACTCTACAAAAAAGGTAAATCTTGTATACATATGGCCATATAACAATATACAATAAGATTAGTTATCTCAAATCACATACAATTGATTGATATGAATTTGTTAATTCATTCGACGAAAAAGAAATAAGTCAACTTTATAATGAAATGACAGTTATGTATGATTTGGACAATCAAGTTTATCTCTTTATTTTTATAACTTGTATATACTTGGTGTGCAAAATCAATTTTGAAAAAAAGGAATAATAAATAATAATCCATATTTAAAAAATTATCCTACACTTTCACACTTTGTTAAGATAGTAAGGGACTACTTTTCATTGGAAAACTTCAAACCTGAAAAGGAATGAATCTCAAAAGAAATCAAATTATAAATTATAATACTTAAGATTATCATTTCCAATTTGTAATTAGTAGTTTTTAATCACAAAAGTTCTTGATCACTTCCGTCGACAGTGCCGATGACGGCCAAATTAGGACCCCACTTTAGGATGACATCAACCCATATGGGTCCCTTAGCAAAGGCTATATGCCTATATTTCAGGCACCTTCTTTGGTGCTTAATTGACCAACACATGATTACTAAATTATTAGTTTAGCAATTAGGATACCATATTATTGTTACATAAAATATAAAATGTACGGACTAAATAAAAAATCGTTATACTATTTTTCTCTGCTATTTATTTTTTTTCTTCGTAATTTAAATAGCGTTAAAAAAGTCAAAATAGAAAGAACAAATACAGATAGAAAGAGTAATTAATAATAAAAAAAATCCGAGCTCACCTAAATCTAAGTTATTATAAAAAATTGCCGTCCAATGTAGGAAAGTTGTAGGTATATATACCCATAACTTAAGTTGGGTGAGATAGTCATAGACTCATAGTGGTAGTACAACAACAAAGATATAGCTAAATAAGCTAAGCTAAGCAAAGTAGTGTAAGTTGAAGCTTTCCTTGTTTAATTAATGGTGGTGGGAACCCCCTTAAGATAAAGACTTGTCCTTATTTTCACTTCTCTTCTCTTCCCCTTATATTCAATCTAATCTTAAAACATCCATTTTCTTTCTTCTAAGAGGGGGAAAAAAAGTGAGAAAAAATGGGGAATTGCCAAGCAGTTGATGCAGCAGCATTAGTGATACAACATCCAAGTGGTAAAGTTGAGAGAATGTATTGGCCTATTACTGCTAATGAAGTGATGAAGATGAACCCTGGTCACTATGTATCCCTCATCATCCCTCTCCCTCTTTCCGACGACGAAGCCGGAGCTTCGGATAAGAAGAAATCAGTCCGGTACACCCGGGTTAAGCTGCTCCGACCTACGGATACTCTTGTCCTAGGCCGGGCTTATCGCCTCGTTACTTCTCAAGGTTGGTACCATGTTGATCATTATAGAAAACTTTCTTTTGTTTGGTCTTGATGTCAAAAAGTGACTAACTAACCTTTGTTGTTTGATGGTGACAGAGGTTAAGAAAGTTCTTATGGCGAAAAAAATGGCTAAGGCAAAGGTGAATGAAAAGGGGTCAGGAAGTGACAAGCTACAAACAAGTGAGGGAAAAGATAGAGAAGAAAAAAGAAATGAATCAGATAAAAATGATCAGGTAAAAACAGAGGAAAAAAACTGAATATTTTGATACTTTTGAGTTTAAAGTTTTTCTTTTTCATTAATATAATTTGGTTAATTTGTTGAAGAAACTAATAGGGATTGAATTTGATGAAAACAGGGATCAGACCATGACAGACAGAAATTAACATCAAGATCGATGAACTCGAGATCGAAAACATGGCGGCCTTCTTTACAGAGCATTTCTGAAGCTACAAGCTAATATCCAAAAGACTGAATGAAGATCATCAATATGGAACTAACAAGCTACCTTATTTTCAAGAAGAAAAGACTTTTGAGAGTTTTGTAAAAGGGAAGGAAATAATGGGCTAAAGGAGAAGGATAAAGGGGGGTCAAACCTCTTTTCAAGTCCAGTTTTGATGCATCTTAAATGCCAATTCCTGTGTATAGATAGATAAATGAAACTATAAATCTGGAAAAAGAAGGGTGCAAAAAAGGGCTGACTGTTTGTAAATCTGGAAAAATTGTGCTAATGTAAGCTTGTATGAATTTATGTTCCTTCTCAAAAATGACATGAATTTTGCAATGTTGTTCAAAGGATCAATCTACAAATTTCAGCTGTATTAGAAATGATGGTTTACTTGACTGTTGGAAGCTGATGAGTTCCAGGCTTGCCAGTCGCGATCAATGCAGTTTTGAGCCCATAGCAAAGAAGCTCGAGTAGCCAACGGAGCAGCAGGCAAATTTTTGTCCTTGAGAGCAATTAGCATGTCTGTGAAAGGCTCCACCAATAATGTTCCTGGCCCTCCATATTCTTTGTTCAAAAATTCATGCAGTATCTGTTTCAAATTTCATGCAAAAAGTACCATAAGCGAACTTCATTTACACAAGTCAAGTCATTATTCAAAAGTAGTTATAGCACAAAAATTGATAACAGGTTTGTTGAAAGCATTGGCAATAAGATGAACCATAATTTCGAGTTCCCTCGAGCTATGAAAATGTTTGGTTGACACAGCATTTACCAACCTTCATGAGATCGATAAAGACATCAACTTTTTCAGTACGCTTCTGAGAAGTCACAATTACATGTGGGTTGCTAATCCTTAGGTTGAAAACATTATTGTGTTCTAGGTTGCATAGAGTTCAAGCAAAATCAAGTATTGCGCTTTTCATCTTCAAGCTGAGTTTGAACTGAGCTAACTAAGTCGAAGTCAAAAGCTTGTTCAAACCTAAACTCATTTCGAAATCAGCGTGTTCAGATTTAGCTCAAATTTGATCAATCCAAGCATAAATCAATTGAATTGTGTTCATCAATGAACTTTATTTCTATCAAAGAGACAAATACTTGCACATAAATTTATGGACATAAATATCATATTCAAACTAAACTATTGATGAATGTAAATCAACATATTGTTCATAAACACACTAAATTAATGAAAATGTTATTCATGATCGTAAAAGAACAAGCCTGTACTAGTCTTATACAAACACAAACTCAAGCCGGTCATCAACTCACAAAGAGCATTGGTTCATTTACACCCTAACATCATAGACCTTAATCCATACATGGAATTAAGAGCTGAAGTTGTAGCAAGGCTTTTGCTCAAAACTATCCTTTGAAGCCTAATACAAACAGAACAAAACCACAGTTTAAGTTTACTAAATGTCTATATCCATCTTTCCTCTCTAAATGCAGTCCAAGTGCATTACATACACATCTGTAACAACCAACAACCAATCGAAGGAAAGTTCATGGAAGTATGACAAGATACCAAATGTTCGTTCAATGATATGGACATAGCCTAAAAAATTGACACTCTCTATCATCAACTTTAAAACTAAATAACCAGATTCATGTTTTCTTTCTTTTCCGATCTATAGCAGATGTCCCACCAAAGGAGAAGAACCACAGTACAGAAGTCAAGAGTATGTTCCAAAAACAAAAGATTAACTAAAAACAGGTTAATTCAACGAATCCGCACTCAAGATTTATGTGATTTGGATGATTTTCTGAGCACAGCAAAGAGAAGCCTCTGAACTAGTTTCCTGAAATTTTGACAGCAACTGCAACTAGATTTTCTGTCAGCAGGGCCCCACAGTTTAAATTAACCACCCAATTTTAGGAGATAGATTAACAAATGATAATTACAAAATTTCTCCCTAACTAAGATTATATTGATAGTATGAATTTTATGACATTTTTTTGAATAAAAAAGGTCTTGTTGTCATTAAGATTCCTGACATTAAAGTCAATAATAGTATTATAAATGTGTTAAATATACAGATAATCTTTACAATAATCCTGTGTGATTATGATTGGGTAATTAAGAAACAAATTAAAGAATGACTGAAAATAACCCTATAAAATAGAAAATAAAATTGTAGAAAGTCCACTTCTTTATGTTGTACCTCCCACAAAATTCCAAAAAGTCCATTAAAAATGTTCAAGAAGATACTGATGAGAAATTAGAATGTTTGGATGAGAAAAATGTAGACCCACAAATGGGCAACAACCTAATAAATTTGGTCAAATTTTAGTCCCCTTATAAACCAATTCATCATTATTTGTACCATCTATCTACTGGATAGAAAACATAATGGGAAAACGGTTTTTCATATGGAAGAAAAGTAATACCAAGCCTTTAAAATCCATTCTGATGGTTACTTCCTCATTTAACCAGTAACCACAAGATGTTTACTTAACTTCATATACTCTGTACAACATTATGCATGTTTTGAAGTCGAAACCTTAACCATTATTTTCTCCAAAAAAACATATTGACAAAGTGTATAATGATAATATTCCCCCCCCCCCCCCCCCTCCTTTCTTATTATTTGTACACTTCATATTATTTGCACTTCACAAACATTTTTTATGTCATAACGACACAACATCAATAATGGTCTAAAACTCCTAATTTCAATTTATTGATGTTATTACTTTTTAGTTTGAAGTAGTAGGATTAACATAGTATTAAAAATTATCAAAACTTAATGTAACTGCATAACCTGAAATTTAAATCAAGGACAAGAGAAAAATCATAGAGATTATTATTGAATGGTTTTAGTCACTTTCAAAGATATTGGAGTGTAGTAGTGCCCTACATGGGTCAGTTTTTGAACAAGAAAAGTCCAAATCTTTAATTAAATAGGTGAGCCCAAAGATCTAAAACACCTCACATGGCTTACATAGACTGACAATTAAAACCAAAGATGTTTACACATGTGAATAACAAATAATATATTTAGTAGCAGGAAGAATATAATTCAAGACAACAAATATAAGTACGTACTTCATCAATTTCTTATTTTTATAGGATGTAATTAACATTGTTTATATATCAAGCAAGGCTTAATCTAGTGATAAGAGTTTGACCTAATGGGTATATACTTTCAGTCAAGGGATCAAACCTCACTATGAGTTGTTTGGTGGTGAGGATTCTCTTGTCCTTCTCCCTTGACCTATAAAGCTGGACAGATTAACCCATAAGAGGTTCCGACTCACTCCCAAAGAGTTTAACCTGTAAAGCTAGACGGATTAACCCATGAGAGGTTCCAATTCAATAGAGCTCCATATCCTCATCGTAGAAAAAAAAAACGAAAAATTAACCTTAGTTATACGGTCAAATAACAATTAATGTATTTACATGGTCAAAGATTACCTCCTACGTTAGGTTAGGTCAGATTTTCTGGCACTATATAATCTCAATATCTCATTAGGTTAACATTTTTGATAAAATAAAAATAAAAAAATGGTGGAACAAAGAGACATAAAAGCATACTGTTTGTTCAGAGTTAGATTTTTGATGTTTCCTTGTCTTAGTAACGAATCAAGGACTTAATCATGTATTGCCCAAATTTGTCAAGTAGCTAAACTATATTAGAATATCTTAATAAATAATTATGTTTATAGCTTCATACACCTACTAAATGTGTGTATATGACATATAAAAGTGATTAAATTATATGGTTAGTATCTTTGGAAGAAGTATACTTTACTATAGTGTAAGGCTTGTGTAAGACTTGGAACTTGTAACGAAAGACCACTATATTTTACAAGTACCACCTTTCCCCGACTTGATTGCATGTGTTTATACATGTTCAAACATTTTAAAAACTAAAACTGCCTTTATGACTACGCCTAAGCAATGTTCAGTTTAGATTAAAATATTTTTAGACAATTAAGTCGAACAGATAAAGGAATTCTCAATCCCATCAAAAGTTATTTGGTGGAACTTGAACTTGTATCCTCAAAGTCACAAAATGAGTTTTTCATCGTTTTTAACAACCTTGGTTGATTTGTAGTGACTACATGACTATATAGAGTACTTATGCTTGACATTTATTCACATACATTTGGCCTAATGGATAACTTACATATTATAGTTCAAGATATACTAGTTTATTCTTTCTTGCTGATTGATCTTATATATTTCATTAAGGTTATCCGGTAACACCACACGTACTTCAGGTTTATAACAAGTCACAGTCCCACATGATCCAAATGTTAGTTCCTTGAACCAAAGCATAATGCATTAACTATGAGAATGACTTGGCTAATTCATATACAGATGCTTTTAATCTTAAAAAAAAAAATAATACTAAATGACACATACTTTTTTCTCTTTTTTGGTTGAATCCTATTATATTTTATGCGCACGTATAAGTTAGTTTCACATTTGAGAAAACAGTAGCAAATTACCATCATTACACGTCGGCTTACACCCATATTCAATATTCTTTTGAAGCTTCATTAGCTCGTTAAGTGTTTTATTCAATATGATTCATGCATTAAATAGACCAATTTATTCTCATATTTAAAATGACCTAAATACCCTTATAAGCTAAAACATGCATGATTTCAAAGAATAATTTATTTAATTTTTAATAAAGAAAATTTAAACATTATATATATGTATCTGAAAAATAAACAATGAGATGAATTTACAAAACCCAATTCAACATGATTATATTTTTTCCAAAAAATAAATCACAAAAGACGTCAAAGTAACTCACATAAATAGAGTTCATCAGTGTCAAAACATAACTAAAGTAAAACGGGAGAAGTAGTTCAAAGATAATTGTTTTGAAAGGGCAAATCGGCAAAAAGCATATATTAAGACTACTTGGCAATTGGCATGGATAGACAAAACGAACTTATCAAAATGTAAGGACTAATGGTTCAATTATGAAAAACAAACCAATTAAACTTTATTCCATTATGAAGTGTACACAAAATGGACTGATTCAAAAGAACAATTATCTAAGTTCTTATTTTTTTTTTTTGAAAGAAAGAAAAGTTCTTATGAAACTTGATGAGTAAGCACAAGATAAAATTAATTATACAATATTAATAACTATGATAAGCATTTCATGTTAAGAAAGTGACCCACATTTAATAATGAAAACTAAATAATGATAATAAGACGGTCGGATGACATTAATTAAACAACATGAACACCCTAACTCTACTGTTATCAAAACACGCGGCATCATGTTCAATCATGAACCCCATATATGAGAGCTCTTTCAATTTAATTTTATTTATTAATCATAAGATGAAGATTTATCAACTTCAAGGATGATAATTTGCATATTTTATTTGATCAATGACGTACTCAAATAAAACACTTGTGACATTCCCTCCATCGAAAATTAATTATTTATATATGATGTAATTTGATCTTATAATATTATGCATAATCAAATTCAATCCAGATGCATGAAGAAGCAACTATTATGATCATCGTTAAAAAAAAAAAGAAAAAAGAAGCCTGGATGTACCTTATAATTGGTTGGTGAAGATTTTGCAAAGAGTTAACTTCAAAAATTAACTAAATACGAAGTATTTTACTTAAGAGGATATCCTATCCCTACCAATTAACAAGGTGAATGTGACTAATCCTAGAACTGGCTCCTTAGATTTTGCAATAATGACCATTCTTCCTAAAGGTCATTAATTTGCTACTACTAGACTATTAGTTAGAGAATACCATGTGAAGTGTACATGGTTAGATGTACTCTCGCAATTTTTGTCCCAATAATTGCATGATGCCGACCAAAAGCATTTGATTGTGTTTTTTCATTTTGATTATTAAAGAGGAACAACAATACACCCAAACATCTCTCCATTAAGCATTTATTTGAAATGGTACTATTACTAGCAACCTATAGTAATAGACCGACATTCTAGTGATTTATTCTTTACTAGTCTTAGGCTTAATTGAAACAAAAGTTTGCTACTTGTTATTTTGTCATACTCTTTTATATTTCATCTGTTTCTTTATAGTTGTAACACTTTTCTAAAATGAAAATGTCACAACAGTTGCAACACACTATAAAGAAAGGTTTTTATGGTGAAAATTATATTATTATCTTTATTTAAAGCTCACGGCCCACTTGTTTATGCTTTTTATCAACCTCTTAACCCCATTTAAGTTTATTATATTATCTGAGGTCCCCTTTTCTAAAATGTCGTGATAAAATGTGTGTTTCAACTACAAGGAAACGGAGGAAATAATTATTAAGAATATAACATGGAGTTACAAGACTATTTATGATCCAGGGCCGTTTCTATCTTAAGCAGTGGTATTATTATGAAAAGCTAACGTGGATGTTAACTAGTTGGGTTGGTTATACTGTTAAAGTATAGGAGGTAGTATCAAACAAGCGTAATCAAACCACATCCGCATAACTTATCCTCAAGGACTCTATACACCATAATGACTTATTGGGGAAACTAATCATAAGATATTGCTATGCATATTTATAAATGAGAACTTTTACCAGACATCTAAAGATATAGGAATATCAATTCAGAAGGGAAGAAACATTCATGCATGTATACCAGATAGTATGTCTTAAGAGTTTCTTCGAGTATTAATAGTACTAAAAGATGGAAAGAGAATATGGAGCTAGAGAAGACAGGGTTTTGAAGTGAAGCTGAGAAGACAGATCAATGCATGACATACCCGGCCCAGCAGTTCAAACCAAATTTTATGTTACAAACCCCTGATATTTCTATCCATACTTAGAAAGTAAATAGAATATCGTCAAGAACATAAAAGAAGTTACAAATAATCTATGTAACCAGCCCAATACTAGAAAGAAGTGGTAGTCATGAACTGAGCCTTACCAAAGACTCATTATTGATCAAAACTCGAAATAGTAGTTTCCTATAATCCCCCCAAAGATGGAAAACCTTTATACTACGTATATATTCTCTACAAGCATAAAAACCTTTCCCGTGATTACTTGTAACACTTCTAACCCAAGTCGTTTAGGTGTGCAATACTCATACGTACATTCAAATTTATTATTGGCAAGCTGCTATTGTCAAAAAGTTTTCAAATTACCAACTCTCTTTAGTGTGTTACTTGGTCCCAAAAGCCCATGGATTAGATCCTTCCAACTCATCTGATGCTAACAAATCAATGTGCGTGGGGAGGGCGGTATTTGGCTGGCCTTTAGCAGACATAGATAGAAACTATGAATGCCTCTTTAGCTATTCAAGGTTCACTACTCATTAGGACCTTTACTTCACGCAGTGAACTTAAATTACGTCTACTTCAAGAAATGAAATCTGCTAGAATTAGTCCAAAAAAATCTAATTAAACGTGGAAGAAACTGAAGAACTATAGCAGATGCTCATGATTCATATTATACATATCCCTTGTACCTCAGAATACGTTTATGGACCAAAGCTGGATAACTTAGGCTAGTACATGTGCATGCTGGTTGAACCAGGCTCGAGTAAGGGGCTGAGGGCTAAGGGTGCAGTGTTGACTCACGAACTTTCTTTGTCCATATTGTTCTTGTCTTTTGGGACCCTCCTTGTTTAGTTCCCTACCCCAATGGCTGGTTGCACATAACTAATTTCTAGAACTATGAAGTTCGGATATCTATTCAATGGCTGTCTGAGTGTACTTTCACTCTCCCAGCTCTCTGAAATCACAAAATCAGCCTACATCTTGCTGCTGGTGAAAAAAGCACTACTTAGTACTTAGGATCCATATGGGCAATATCCCTAAAAAATCATATCCACTTCGAAGATTGCCTAGCATTCTCAAATGGCTTAGTTGATGATCGCGCATCCTAGGAACACAACCCAAAAAACACCAACCTAAATTTTGTATTGAGTTAAAGACAATAAACTCGCAAATGGAGAAATAATGAAAGGATTATGAATTTATGATGTCTGAAATAAAAAAATTATGGAACCCTTTTCCCCTCATTATATAATGAACCTACAGCTAACAGAATTTCCCGCCACAACAGAAAGATAACCACTTTATGAATTAACTCCCAACTAACCCAACTGCCAACTAACAAACAATCCAACAGCAGACATGTCATAACAACCATTCAATCCCAAATCAACACAAATAAGTTCATTCAAGCAATTCATCGAACACCTTAAGAGCAGATTCTTATAAGAAAAAAAAAACAAATAATATCATAATGAAATCAAGCTGTAAATGACTCACCTTGGCGCATTCATCGACAACCCTGTCGAGTTCATCCCCAAATGCTTCTTCATCTTTCAACAATGTCTTCTTTAATTCAATCTTGAACTTCCGGGTTTCCTGCAAAACCCCAAGAAAATAAATAAATAAATAAATAAAAGCAATAAAATTACAGAAACAAATTTGAGCAATGTTATTATTACAGCTTCAGCAAATTCTGGAATTGGGTCAGGATACACGTATTTCCGAGGCGGGTTTGCTCGGAGTGTGAGAATTGAGGAGAGAGACTCAGTTCGATGGCGGCGAGGGCGCAGGATAAGAGAAGAGGGGCGCAAGATAAGATGGTTGAATGTTGGAAATTTGGCGGGAGTATTGATCAAGTTAGTTGAAAAGTAGAGGGAAGAGTAAAGCGCCATTAATGGAGAAATTGTTGCACTTAAATTTTCTAGGCTTGTAAGTTTTATTTTGGTTCAATGCACATCTCCTTGCAATATATTGTCTTTACTTCTATAGTCTTTACAACTCGAGTATACTACATGTTTATGGACTATAATAGTTTATTTATGGGTTGTTAATTATTGGATTTTACGCCCATAATTGAACTTTAGAATATAAGATAGCATAATATCATGGCAAATTCTCAGCCAGATAATGATTGATGCAAAAACGTTTTTTTTTCCTCCTTAGCAGTGTGTAGCTTGAAAAGTTTGTACTACGTGTCTACGTAGAAAACGGTGTAATTGATTCAATTGTACATTAATCATAGTGATGAAACTTGCATAAGGATACAATCAAGACTGATGACCTACAGCAAATTGTTTTGTGTAGCTGATAGCATCCAACGCGGTGCTCCAAGTGCACAATACACGCATATGTGATGAACACCCTCACCTTCACAGCCATCACGCTGAACCAGTAGCGGTCAATTGAAAGTTTGGAACCTACTACATCAATCAGTACCCCAGCTAACCAATATTTAAGCAATAATAAAAAGCTAGAGCATTCAGACTCGTATATTATGAAGATTAAAGACTTTCCAGGAGCTTTATTGCCCACAAAATAAAAGAATACATCTTAGCCAAGCAGGCCAAATATCTGTAGACTGTGGTCTGACTGAAACAAATCTCACCCCTCTCACTAAAATGGGTAAGCTTGTTACAACAAAACCCATTCCTAAACACTACAAAATTGCATGCTTAATTAAATTACACAAGTCATGGAAAAACATCAGTGCCAAATCACTCATGTTTTGACACTACGCCTTGATTTTTTGGCAGAACTTTTATTATTTGATTTTTGTTTCCGTCCACGTTGCTTCTGGTCCTCCACTCTTTCGTGTGGATCTACTTCTTCAAATTTGATAGGATTAATGATCATGCCAGATTTCTTTACGACCTGTTTGAATGAACACACTAAATGTCAGAGGAAAACAAGAGAGAAAGAGAGAGAGAGAGAGGAGGAGGAAAACAAGAGAGAGAGAGAAAGCTCACTTCTGGCCTGGTAAGAGCCCCAGCAGCTGTTGCAGGGTTAAATTCAGGGCCAATAGGCATACGGATGCTCTGTTCAAAAACATCTTTCGAAGCAAAAGGATAAGGCAGCGTCTTTGCATACAATTTCTCCCCCTGCCAGTTCCAGAAACACATGACAGCATTAGGCAAGTTTGATCCACATCGATATTTCAAAGTAATAGAATGTGGAATAATTTAGATGCTTAGATAGAAAAATTGTATTGGAGGGAGTATTATCTAGTACATGACCTAGTTAATTAAACAAGACGAGTTCCCCTTGACAATTTTACCCACCACTTAATTTTCAACAATAAAATGAAGCAGATGGAAATATGACAAAGACTATATAACACTGACCTTCTTATCTACTTTCTCAGATATGATTACGTGTTTAAGACGTGCATCCTTCCTTTTTTTTAAAGCTGCTTCTCTCTTTTGCTTAGCAGTTGCATGCTCTTCCAGCATCCAAGAAGGCAAACCCCTTTTCTTTTGGACATCAGTCCACTGACCCCATCCAGGAAGCAGAAGGGGCTTCTCTGGCTCAGGATTCTCTTCATTTAAAACATCCTCTTTAACCTTTTCAAATTCTTCTTCCACATCATCCCCCGCAAATGCACGCTTTATTAGCTCTTCATTTGACGGTAGTTCATAAGCTTTCCCTGAAGTCAACATCCCATCTACCATATGCCCACCACTGTCTGTATCACTGTCATCCTCTACTTCCTAATAAATCAAGTGCACATACAGCAAGGCTGTCAAAACGTCCTCATAGTTATATATGTAAGCAAAACATGCAAAACATCCAATGATATGTTTACCTCTTCACTATCATTGCTTGGAGAAGGTTTTACAACCTCCCGCACACTCTTGACATTGGTATTAGAAGTGGAACCCACTTTACCCCCACTCTTCATCTGCATACATGATCAATAGAGTTATAAATAAAAATTCAACATTTCAGCACAATGTTCCTAAGCTCATAAGGATCTAAAAGGGGTGTTTAGTGTCTCAGTTTGCTCACTAGGATCCCCAAGCCCAACTCATTCAACCTTTTTCATTTTGTCATGAAACAACTTAGATGCATCATGTTTAAAAAAACATATAGTCAAAGGAGAACACCATTGCGACATCACCAAGGAAACAAAAGGGAAGAGCAAAGGCGGAAAAGGTATATCATTTTACTCCATGCTTCCACACCTTCTTCAAAGACAAGTAAACTGATATTATGAAGCTAGAACAAGGTATCACATAGATTGGGTATGGTCTGTAAGGAAGAGTGTAATTGCGTAAAAGCAGGTAACAGAATGCATTGGGGCAGTACATAGAATGCCCAAAAAGCCTTAGCTCATCAGCACATGACAGTGATGACACTGCAACTGCCCCCATATGACAGGCAAGAATAAACAACGCAGATATACAGAATAGCTCTAACCTGTTTCCATGAACCAGATGTGAAAACAGAAACATCGTGGCTTGTTCTTGGCCCAGAGTCTTTAGCTACATCAATAACACTCTGCGAAGTACAGCAGTATTAATCAAGCTAATTTATAACAATTATACCCTCAATGTAAGAAATAAGGCAAGGACTTAATTACTTTGAAAGCTGAATCATCAACAGTCTCCAAATCATCACGAAGTACATCCAAATCAATGTCAATATCTTTTTCCATGTGCTGACCTTTCACACTATCCATTTGAATATCATCTTTCTCTTCAATGATATCTTCATTATCACTGCCATAATTGTCAACATCAGGTCTATGCTTTACGTTAGCAGCCTCTTCAATCTTCTTTTTGGGTACACCAAAAACTCGTCTACCACTGGAAGTCCCTTCCTTCAGGCCCTTCCCTGCACTCTGGTTTAAAGATAAATCATAATCGTCTAGAGCGCGCTTGGCTTCTTCATTAGCAGCCTCCTTTCTTTTCTCCAGCCCTCGTACCTATGATTAATGTAAGAGTTAGAAAACAGATAGTGAAAGCAAAAATCTTAATACCATATGTATATGAGAATCAAAATCACCAATCAAACATGAAAATAACCTAAGTTACCTAAACTCAACCCCCCCCCCCCCCCCCCCCAACAAAACACCCCATTTAATATTTAAATTCCCATCAATTGCTCACTGTTCTCCACCATGCACGTTAGTGGATGAAGCATGGGAATGCACACTTTTAACTACCCAACCTGTTGCATTAATCTCTCATCTCTCTACAGATCTTTGGCTGGTGAACAAACCTTGTTCAAAAATGTAGTTTGATTGTCATTTCTACATCACATTTCATTAAAACTGCCACTAGGCCTGATGATTCCCTAGGTTCAGGAGGAGAAAATAGGATAAGCTGGAGAACTTCACAATGTCGGGAGAGGTCAACAAAGTCTATTATGAGGAAAGAGCAATAAATACAGAGAAAAATATGGACATTACTATAATTGTACATATTAAAAAATAATATCAAAGGATAGATATGTAATTGAACTGGCAAAGAAAAAGAAATCCGAAGTGAAAAGCTTCAAGAATGTAAAGGCAAAGCTAAAGATTGAAGCAGAAGATGTTGACCAGATTCACATAATTTCAATTTTAGCTTTATAGGACCAGAAAAACTCTTGGCTTTGAATGCCATTTAAGTTCCATTGTACAGTGTTTCATCCAAGATTATGAAGGAGCTTATACTCTTTTCTGCTTAGTTAATACAACCACCACCACCTCCACCCCCTCTTCTGAGATCATTCAATTCATATTTGCAGAGCCAGAGCTTTAAGGAGGAAAGAGGGCAAAGAACTAAAAAAAAAAATTAAAAAAATTATTGAATGACAAGAACTAAAAGAATTGTTGAGAAGAATTTTTGAACAAGTTTGAACTGTTGGAAGAGAAGGTCAACGTTGAGTTCTTGAAAATAAAAGGAAAGCCACAAGCTCCAAAAAAGTGCAACTATAATAAAATCTTCAGCTAATAACAGTGCAAAATATAACAGTTAACAGCAAACTAACGTCCTGAATGATTGCACGGATGCCCAGGAAAGGCAGAATTTATCTTTTTAATCCTTTTTTGTGCCATCCATTTTTCTTAAGATAAGATCCATTTTAGGTTTCAGAAGCCTCCATTCCACGCAAAATAGAGCAAAGGGATGCAAGAAAGATGTGATGAAACGCAATAAGCAAACAATAGGAATGGGCAGAATATACCATGAAAGGCAATGAAAGAACCCCTGAATCAGGCACTTCATCCTCTTGTTCCATTATTTTAATCGTTTTCTCCTTTGCCTTAGCCAATAACTTAGATGCCCCCTCCTCATCTGAACTATACATATCCTCATCATCCTCATCACTGCTATCATCACTGCTGCTGCCATCCTTCATGGAATTCATTTTCCTGGTCAGAAGATTATGAAGATTCAACTGCTCAGCTATAGCAGCTTGAGTACCTTCATCTTGTTTACTTAAACCGCGTTCAAGAACACGTTTAGCCCACTTTCCTTGGTTTCTGTGCCTCAGTGTCATGCGTGCCTGCACCATAAAAACACAATACCAATGATTCGTCATTGAGTGAAATTGGCTAAACCACATATACAGCATTAAACATACAACAGCAGCACATCATTTTACATGCCTCTGCTCGTTTTCTTTCTTGTTTCTCAGCATACTCTTTGGTGACTTCAGGATCGGTTTGGAAATCCGAAGAAGCTGCCTTCAATTTGTCCTTTTTCTTTAAGCGATGATAAGTCTTGGACTTAATTTTTTTAACATGTTTTGCTTTCATTTCGTGACGGAAAAGAAGACTGCGCATTTTAGCAAGTCTGTTCTGGCGGTCCTTCACTTCTTCGATAGATATCTGTACACCATACCAAGAGGAACATATTAAATTTTCAATCTAAGTAATGGCATGCAAGAGCAACAAACAACATAAATTCATGGTATTTTAATTCTGATCCCATTCACAAAAACTTTCAATCCTCCAAACATTCAGTACAGCACAATGCTTACACTTTGTTCCTTTACCAGGCGACAAAATTATTGCATGAACTACACGGAGACATTCAACTTAAAGTAGAAAATAAACCGTTGTAGTAGAAAATTCTTAGGCTAGGATTATGATTTCAACAAATACCACTTCACACTGCTGCCATCCGCTTCTATTCTTACCTAACAGTTGTAGTAGAAAATTCTTAGGCTCGGCTTTGTCAAAAGGGTAATAGAGCAAGTATGAGGAATAACACCATACATGCCACAGGTTTGCTTTGCGTTTACACACCCTGCCATACTACCCATTGGCAATAGAATGTTAAGTAGTCTCCCTTTCCTTCTTTATGCAGGTATAATTTATGATTAAACACTTAGTAAAAGCCACCTCATTACTTTAATTTGATAAGTAATCATTTGTGCCATCAATTCCACAAATAATTGCAGATGTTTCACATATAACAAAAGACAATGGAAACTGTGACTTTTCTTTGTTTTTCTATTTATAGAAAATGTGGTTATGTTATACTACTAGCACTGGTAAACAACGATTGTTGCTTAGTGACTTATTGTAATCTACTTCCCTTCTATGTTACAACTCAATAACATTTTGTTTCCTAATTGTATAGTTGAAAAGAGAAACAACAAACAAAATTCATAAAAACCAATGCAATGTAAACCAGCTCCTACCTTGTTTAGCTCTAGAAGCTTGGCACCATCATTCTTGTAAGCTTCTGAGATCTCTTTGTTATCCAATATTGATGCAATTGCCTTCTCAAAATCAGTTCGTGGTTTGAACTCAGAGGCCATAGTTCCCACGGTTGGAAGACCCATATCATTACCTTGGTCAAAATAGAGTGTGGGAGCTTCTCGATTTCTCTTCACGAGATGCTCCCATTTAGTAATATCCTTCTTTGTGTGGTCATATGCTGCCCCCCTCTCCAACCTCTCTCGTTCTGGCTTTGGAAGTGGAGCTTGAACTGTTTCTCCTTTCTTCTCAACATGTTCAATCCTTTTCCTAAGCTTGCTGAAACTAGGAGTTCCTCGAAGAGGATCCAGAAGATCTTGAATACTGATACTCCCATTACCGCTGAGGACATCACGGCTAGGGTTAAATTCAGATTCTGGATAAGCCTCTGAAACAGCAGCACGTCTCTTCCTCTTTTTGTCTGATAAATCAAAATTTTAGACCTAATTGTGCAGTGATTTTCACTTCATTTATTTATCAAAGTTGTTTCCAATCAAGTATTCATACTTTTATAGCATAAAAGAAAATCAGAAATGAAAGAAGCATTTATCAATACTGAAAAACAGTCACTATACACAACAACAGCACTTCAGCCTAACAGCACCAAAAGGGGATTCTTTTGAATGCCCAGATAGCGAAAAAATCGTTTTGTCCAGATAATAAATGGAAAAAGTATCTACAGTTTTGCTAAGTTTCTTTTTAACTTGTTCTAGCAATAGATTAATTTTACACCTCTGGCAGATCGAATAGTATAAACATCAAATCAACATTTTCACCACTTATGATCAAAGCTATTTGAGAGACATCACATAATAAACACAGCACATTTACCAGCAAAAGCCTGAGTATGGATTCCAGTAATATCCTCCAGCATTCTTGCATGCCTTCCCTCATCATACTCCTTGTCAATGGAATCATCATCTTCATCTCCAGGACCTAGATCGTCGTCATCCTCAGAGAGTATGTCTTCATCCTACACAGGAAACAGTAGAACATCTAAAAGCTGCATACTTTATCATCATTGAAACAGATACATTGCCACATTAGCTATCATTTAGTCCAAGAAGGATATCAATTTTTCCTGGTATTACTTTTTCTTATGCCACTTCAACATCGGTAGCACTCGGTTGACTAAAAAGACAAAAATAATTTTATCTTTTCTTATGTATGTAGTTGCCATTCCTAAACTTAGGCCATGCAACCATGACGATCACTGTTGATCATAAGGTTTCTCATGTGTGTTGATCATAAGGTTTTTCATGTGTAAAAGATCACTTCTAAGTCCTTAGTACTTACTAATACCCCTCATCTCAATTTGAAAGGTGTGAATATATCACGAATAAACCAATAATCTGCTACACTCTTTCTATGTACATCAGCAATAATGTTGTCATATTATACTTTTCTAGTCATACCATTAAACCATAGGACCCTAAAACCTAACACGATCCTAAGAACCTCGAAAAAAAAGTCATGGTATGCCATCGACTCAACAGAAACATAAAACTCCTCACAGTAGTACTTTAGTAAAACCAGTAAACAAACCATTAATATCACTACACTCACAAAATTCCAACAAATCCATTATTCTCCGCCACCATACATACGCAAAGAATCCCAAACTTAATGCAATTTCTCAAATTCTACACTTAATATTTTCAATTCAGGGTACAAATAAATTAAGAACACAACAAAATAATTCTAAAACTTCAAATTTTCGCATTCCTCATAACAAAAATACTAACTCCGTTACAGGTAATGTGAAACAATTTGACATAAAGCAGAGAGGAAAAATGTCTAATCGTTGCGCATAACCTGTAATGGAAGTAGTACAATAAATTACTACTAAACTGCATCTAATAATGCATTAAACTACTTTAACTAACCCCCAAATTAACTCTTTTACTTCAATTTTTGCAGAAATTTCAAGTTTAATCAATCAAAACAAAGCATTGAAAAGCATAAAATGAAAGAGAAACAAAAACCTTGAATTTCTCAGGAAGCTCATACTCATAATTCTCAACATGATCAAATCGTCGATTCTTCTTCGATTCCTCCTCCGCAACTTCCTCCTCATACTCGTACAAATCCTTAACATAATTCAATTCACCTTCATCCGAATCAATAACTTCATCATCTTCAACATCATCATCACTATTACCATATAAATTAGGGTTTCCGAGATTATCAAGCTGCTTCCTAAACGCCGACGGTAATCGAGGACCTCTTCTCTCTCCTCCGCCTCCACTTCCACCACCACGGCGTTTTCCAGAAGAATTAGGGTTTGATTTTTTGCTGGTGAATTTCTTCGGTGTTTTCTCTCTCCTCTGAAGCTGTTTCGCACCGTCGCTGGATTTCCTCTTCTTGTCCGCCATTGTTGAGGGGTTTCAGAGGTTTAAGCTTGGCGGCCGCGAAGTAAGAGAGAGAAAAAGAGTGTGCGAGTTATTAAGAGTTGCGCATTTTTGTGAGTTGTACGAAAGTGAGTTTGGATTTTCCTGTGTTTTTGTTGTTGGGCTTTTCTTTTGGTAGTTGATTGGGCTTGTTGTGTGGTTGGCTGCCCATGCTCTACATCAACAACTTTATCACTCCACGTAGAGTTATCAAAAATCGACTCGAACTGGTGAATCAGAACCGTTTAGAACTATTTTGAAAAGAAACCGGACCGCTAATAACCTTTTATTTTAAAAATGTAAATCGATCCGACCCGATTTTTTAAAACTTGAAATTGAACCGATCGAATGTTTGAGAACCGTTAATGACCCGTACCCGTTATCAAGCCGAACTGATACAACCCGAAACCGAGAACAACCCGAACCGAGTACTTTCGAACTCAATAACAAACCGACCCATTATAAACCGAAACTGATTATACCCGAAAAAAGGCCGATAAACCCAAATCGTTTGCAACCTGTAACTGGTTAGCACCGAACAGTTTATAACCCATAATAAGTTATGACCGAACCATTTATAATCCGTAACTGGTTATAACCAAACGGTTTATAACTCGTAGGTCCGTAACCCGTTATGACCATAGAGTTTTTTTTTTCTTTTTTAATTGGTGTATTTTATCGTTAGTAAAACAAAAAGGTTTAATTTGAATTAAGAAGTATTTATATTGAATAGGTTAGGAATTTTGATGTCATTGAAACTCTTATTGCAAAAATATTACCGTGTTTTTACAAGTAATGGCTTATGGAACACTATAATGTATTAAAGATTTGTTATTATATTTGATCCTGAAAATCATTATACCAAAAAGGCACATAAAGCTAAACAACTAATAAATACTCCGTATAATTTAGTGGAATAACTAATTAAAGAATGTTGAGGATATACTAGAAGATATACGTTCACAAAACCCGTTTAAAACTAGCAAAATCAAGTGTCAAACCGACTGAGTTCAACTCGAACCGATTATGACCTGAATCGATTACAACCTGACCCGATTAGAACCCGAGAAGCTTTGACCCAAAACCCGCTTTAAACTGACAAACCCCATTTTTTAACTGACCAAATTAAACTTGAACCGATTAAGACCTGAACCAATTATAACCCGATCCGAAAAGAAATTGCATTAAAAATAAACCGAATCGAAAAGAAACTGCAATAAAAATAAACCGAACCGACCCGAAATTATTTAAAATCGACCCGAACTGACCCGATAATAATTCCAATCTGTCAAAAACCGACCCGTTACAAATCGAAAACCGATAAATCAAACAAAAAAAACTAAAGTGCAAACCCAATTGACACCCTTTTTGTATTTTATTAATTACTTGCTGCAATTCTAGCTTCGAAGATGGAGTTTTAAAATGAATAAAAGTAGAATGTATTATTTTATAATGAAAGTAAGGTTGGTTAATAAAAAAAAATAATAATAAAAAAAAATAAAAAAAATGAGTAAAAAGTGAGTGTAAGTGAAAAGAAAAGAGAATATGAAAAATATAGGAAAAATACACTTTATTAATTCCAACTTTGATCAATTTACTTTGAATAATCCCAACTATCGATTATTCTGCAATAATTCCAACTTTCACCTCCGTTTTCGTCTATCAATCTCGAAAACCAGTTATCTGCTAAAAAGGTTTTATTTAAAAAAAAAAATAAAGTGTCATGTGTCACTCCTGCATTGGTCCAAAAAATCAAAAACAACAATAATAAAAATAAAATAAAAAAAAACCCCACAGCCACCCTTTCTTTCCCAGATCCGGCCACCACTTTACTCCTCAGCCTCGTCCCCTTCTCCCTTACTTACTGGAAAACCATCCCTCTTCCCCAGCTGCAAGCCCGTACCCGTCACTCCTCCACCGAAAACCCGCAACCACCAGGCCACCAAAGCCAACCTTGTCCTCGTTCCACCATACCCCAACCGTCAAATTCTCTATCCTCCGCCAACACAACCCCCATCTCCTCTTGCCTCCAAAAATAGAGCAACCTCGCAACTGTTGAAATCGATGCCTCCTCCCTTCCCACACCACCTATATTGGCCCTCCCTCCCTTGCTCCAACCCAGAAATCAACCCCTTCTCTTCCTCCAAGTTCGAAATCGATCCTAGTGAGTCAGATGGGAGTGGTTTAAAGGGAAAGGGTTTAAGGTTTGGCTGATTCGACGATGGATCTAGGGAGAGGGGGTGGGTCATTTTAAGTTGGGTGGTCGGAGAAGGAGGTGGTTTAGGTGGGTTGCAGTAGTCAACGTCAGGTTAGCGATGGTGATTGGGGTGGCTGTTTGGCTTAGTTAGTTTTTCTTCTTTTTTTAAATTTTTTTTACCAATCACGTTGTGACACATTTCTAACAACCTATAATATAATCGAAGGTTATTGAAAGTTGACCGGTTTGAGATTGATAAAAGAAAATGGAGGCAAAAGTTGAGATTATTGTAGAATAATCGACAATTGGGATTATTTAAAGTAAATTGGCCAAATTAAAGTTGAAATTAATAAAGTGTATTTTTTCTAAAAAAATAAAAATATAATAAGAGGGGACCATTAGTGGAAAGGAAAATAGAAAGCATTGTTAAATATTTTCAAAACAAGGAAATGGAGCAAAATAAAATACAACTACAAAAGGAAAGTGAAACAAGTATGGTTTACACAAATTCTTATATGGTTAGTCATTATAGGGCTTTCTTCGTTAATATAATAGAAGTTACTTGGTCAGTGTTACAAGGGTTACTTCGTTAGTGTTATAGGGCTACTCAGTCACTGTTATATATGGGCTACTCAATCAGTATTACAAGGGTTACTTGGTCACTGTGACAGTGTTATAGGGTTTACTTTGTTCTTTTATAAGTGGCCACACGATGTGACAGCCACACACAAAATAGGCTGGTAATTTTAATAGCTTTCATTCACTCTTAGTTATTGCCACTTGTTAGATCACCTTATCATCTTCTTATCATATAAAAATATTGACATTCCAATCAGCTTAAGTAATGTCCTTTACAAATGCATTACAAAGTGTATTTTGAATCGACTTAGAAAGGTTTTACCTTCGGTGGTTTCGGAATTTCAGAATGCTTTCGAACCTGATCGACTAATGACGGATAATTTTCTCATTGCACATGAAATGTTTTCCTATACGAATAATTCTAGGGAACAAACTTTTTTAGCAGCCTTAAAACTTGATATGAATGGAGCGTATGATAGGGTCAATTGAGAATTTATGTGGCAATTTTTTCGGGCCTTTAGTTTCCCTCTATACGGGATTCATATCATTCAGCAATATTTTTCAACGGTCTCCTATCAGATTTTGGTTAATGGCAATCCTACATAGATTTTCAGGTCGATTTAGGGATTGCGACATAGAGATCCTCTTTATTCCTACTTGTTTGTCCTCAACATGGAGATATTTTCGGCTATGACCCGTAAAGCCGAAAGGGATAACATATTTCAAGGTGTTAAGATTTCTAGGAATGCTCCTTCTATTACACATCTTTTCTTTGCAGATGACTCTCTACTTTTCTTCCGATCCGGCCTTCTCCTTCGACATGTGAAGAAATTCTGCAGGTAATTGTGACATTTAAGGACAAATGATTAACCTGCAAAAATCTTTTGTTCGGTTCAAACCTAATATTCCTGACGGTTATAGAGAATATTTGGCTTCTGTTTTATGACTGAAAGTCAGCTATCTTTGGGTTCGTACTTGGGTCTTCCGGTGGATATTAGCAAAAGTAAATGTAAACAATTTGCACCCCTAGTGGATAAAGTTGCAAGTCAGTTAAGAAACTTTGCCTCCCTTCATCTCTCAACGGCTGCAAAATTGATAATTCTTAATTCGATTATGGTTCCTTCCCTCAACCATTTTCTTTTGGATTTCAAGATCCATCTTCGATGTGTTACAAAATAAATAATATAAGGATCTGGTTTTGGTGGAAATCTAATCCTCGATCTAAAGGAATTGCAACCGCATTCTCCGCTCTCCTCTTTATGCCTAAAGGGATGGGAGGCCTGGGTCTTAGACATTTAGGTCTCTTTAATTCAGCCTTTATTGGCTAAGCAATCGTGGAGAATAACGAAGAATTCCCAGCTTTTGATCTCATGCATTTATCAGGGCAGATACCCTTCGCTGCTACACTGTCATTCTCTAGGTCGCACTTCCTGACCTTCTTGGGGCTGTAGAGGTTTATTGGAAGGTGTTAAAAATCTTTAGTGTCTTAAGTGGCACTACCACAAAATAGGGAATAAGTAACACATAATACACAACGGTCAAGTTGCATATGCGATCTCTAGAATTATACAGATCGCCTATGTAAGATAGGCGCTTTGTATGTTAAAACCTACAGAGCGCCTATCTAAGTTAACCGTTCTATATGATAAATTCAAATTTACACTAACAAATATAGAGCGCCTCCTTTGATTAACCGTTCTATCAGTATAATAATTTTTTTAAAAAAATAAAATAAATTGGAAGTATCATGTATGACAACCACGACCCACCTAACCCTAAACTACTTCGTTTCAAATTGTAGCCGCCCCCTTATATCTTCTTTTCTTTCACACTCCTTCTCTTTCTAGATCAAAGATCATCCTCCCCTTTCTTTCTCCTCTTCCTCTCTTTCTCTCTCCTCAAATTCCCTGCCCCAGCAAATACATCTATAGGCTTTGTAATTTTTCCAAAGATATTGAAGTCAAGTTCTCAATTTGATTCACTTTGCAGCAAAGAACATAATAGTAGATTAACATCTATGAATTTTAGAATCTCACGCCCCTCTTCCTCTCTGATTATAATTTATTTTTTGTGTAGTTATTATTTAGATCTGATTTTACTTTTTATTATATTTGATATAATCGATTCTGTTTATTTTTGTTAATTTTGGGGCGGTGTGCGAATTTCTGTTTATAGTGGGTTTTGCAGGTGGTGGTGTGAGTCGTGGGGGGTATTTGGTGGTGGGGGTCGTGGGGGTGGGTCACAGCGGGGTACGGTGGGTCGTGGTGTTGGCCGTGGGTGGTGTGCGATTTGGGGAGTGAGCTTTCATTTTCTATTATTAATTTTAGATCTCAAATTTCATATTTTTATCTTAAGATTTAGTCTTATTTTTAGATTTTCTTAATTATTTTCAATACAATATGGCCAGTTCCATTTATTTTGTTGATTTTGCCATGTATTGTTTCCCTATTTGCTTGAAGTAGTGTATAAATTTTTAATTTCTTGAATTTTTTTAACGTTTTATTTAGTAGGTGACAATGTCATTGATTTTTTTAGAGCAAGTTGCCGTTTTGTGGGTGTTTGATGCGGCTGCTCTGTTTTTTATGGGGTGTTTTATGGTTGTTTGGTGCGGCTGTGAAGTTTGATGGTTAAGGTGGTTGCCCAAGGACTGAAAGCGTGGTGGTGGTTTAAAACCCTTTAAGTTAATGGCTCTCTTTTGCTTATGAGTCTTAGGGAGTAATTATTTGTTTTTTGTATCTTTGTAATGTAATTATGGAGGAATTAAGTTTATTGTAATTGAACTATTGTATTTTTAATGTATTTGATAAATAAAAAGTTGAGTATCATAATAAATCATGTTTATTTCATTTTACACGTATGAGTTGTTATTATTATTATTATTATTATTATTATTATTATTATTATTATTAAATAATAATAATAATAATCATAATAATAATTTTTTTTTTAAAAAAAAAAATAAAGAAAAGAGAGCGCCTATCTATGGTAGGCGTTCTCTTTTTATATTGTTATAGAACGCCTATCTCAGGATGACAACTCTATTTTCCTTGTTTTTTATTTAATTTATACCTAGAATATGAAGCGCCTATCTAAGATGAGCGATCTGTATTGTGTTAGATATAGAACGCCTCAAAGAGGCGTTCTGTAGACTTTATAGGGCACCCCCTCAGAAGAACGCCTCTGAGGCGTTCTATATCCCTTGTTTTAGGCGTTCTGTATTCCCTATTTTGTGGTAGTGTGGAAAATAGGAAATGGTTCTTAGGTTCCCATTCTTTAGGATTCTTATGTGCTAGAGACATCTGTGCAGTTCAAGGATACTATGGGTGGGTTGGTTCATCTTAATATAGTGTCTTCTCTTCTTGATCCATGCACTCATGGGACGCTACTTTTGTCCATTCTTTATTTCCTTCTTCCACAATAGTGAAGATTTTGGCCCTTGAAAGGCCTGCGCAGCCTATGGATGAGTTTGTATATTGGAAATTAACTAAGGGTGGAACCTTTTCAACAAAGGCGGCTTGCGCATATTTAATTCAACACTATGTTCTCCCTCACTCATCAGGCCTTCCCGTTTCTTCGATTTGGTGGAAAAAGCTCTCGGCTTTACCTATTTTGCCAAAACGAAAGCTTTTTGTGTGAAATTGTTGGATGATGTGCTCCCTATTGCAACAAAATTACACTCCAAAGGTATACCCATCAACCATATGTGCTCCTTTTGTCATTCTAGTCTTGAGACGGTTGGCCACCTCTTCTTGTATTGTTCGTTCTCGCGTTATCTCTGGGTATGTGGTCCTCTAGGTATTCGGATTCCTGAGGATAATCATCTTCCTTTCCTAAGTTGGTTTTCTTCTTTGTTTACTTCTATGACTGCTCTTGGGGAGAGTTTGGCCTTGGATTCGATCCTATCCTTCACTTGGGCTATTTGGGTTTCCGGAAATTAACAACATTTGATTTCGAGACTCTTCTTGCTCCTCGTCAGAAGTTTTTCAAATTACAAATGACTGGCTTTGGCGTTGTGTTGCGACAAAGGATTTCAGCTTCCATTAGACAATATTGTTCCCCCTGGGTTTGGAGCTCAACTATCATCCCTCTCCTTTCGGAGTTGTGGGGAGGAATTATTATACCTACATTGGTTCTTACTGTGGATGGTGCCTAGCTAGTGTTAAGATATATATTTATCATATATATCTTTGACCTTGTAAATATATTGTTTCCTAGATTAGTGCTAGATTAGTGCCTAGAATATTTCGTATATAGCTATTCCTAGTTTGTAGCATTAGTTAGTGGCTGAACTTAAGCCCTTGTATTTTGTATAAATTGACAGTGAATGCAAAGCTATACTCACGGATTAAATTCCTTCATGGTATCAGTTGCTTAGGGTTAATTGTGCTGCGCCCTAACTCCTTGTTCCGCCTTCTCTTCTCTTCTTCATCACAGTACTATGTCGGACTCTAAGAGTTCCTTTCACCCGGCTTTTACTGTTTCTAATATCAAAAGTAACATCCCCATAACCCTTGAAATGGAGAATGTTTCTTATTCTATTTGGGTGAAACTGTTCAAGGTATACGCTCGATCTCATAAGGTTCTCAACCATATCATTGCTCCAAAGAAGAAGGTCGCTGCCCCTTCAACCGATGAGGAAAAGGAGCTTTGGGTGACATTGGACGCGACGGTTCTTGGGTGGATTTATTCCACAATTTCTAAGGACCTGTTAAACACCATTATTGAACCTGATTTCATGGCCATGGAAGCTTGGGATCGCTTGCGTGACATTTTTCAAGACAATCAGAATTCCCGTGCTGTGGCTCTTGAACATGAGTTTTCTAATACTCATATGGAGGATTTTCCTAACGCTTCGGCGTATTGTCAAAGGCTTAAAACTCTCTCCGATCAATTGAAGAATGTAGGAGCTCCGGTGGATAACAATCGGCTTGTTCTTCAATTGGTTTCCCCCTTCTCCTTGGCAGAATCAATTTCCACCTTGGGGGTGGGTTCCTCAATGGACCAATCCTCCTTGTCCATACCCAACCCAAGGGTGGGCCAGACCTCAAGGCCCAATGAAGCAGCAGTCCGGTGTACTAGGCCCTCATCCTCAACATGCTTATGCATTTCACAACAGTCTTATGTTCCAACAGATATCGAATCGGCTATGCACACCATGACATTGAGCCAACCCGATCCCTCGTGGTATATGGACATCGGTGCAACTTCGCACATGACATCCTCCAATGGTAATCTCTCGTCTTATTTTAATTTGAGCAATCATCATAATAGTATTGTTGTTGGTAATGGTCATTCAATTCCAATTCGTGGTTGTGGTCATACTACTTTGCCGTCCCTGAACCCACCCTTGTCCCTTTCTAATGTCCTTCATGCACCAAAATTAATCAAAAATCTAATTTATGTTAGGAAATTTACGACTGATATATAATTATGTGTCTGTTGAGTTTGACCCTTATGGTTTTTCTGTGAAGGTTTACCGGACGGGGATGCCAATAATGAGATGTGATAGTCAAGATGGTCTATACCCACTCACTTCCACCTCTTCACACTCCTCTCCATCAACCTTTACGGCTTTAGCTTCCTCTCTTTGGCATGATCGATTGGGACATCCGGGGTCTTCCATTTTAAAGGGTCTTAGTAGTAATAAAGATATTGAATGTACTCATTCATCTAGTTCTAGTATTTGTCAATCTTGTGTACTCGGAAAGCACATTAAGTTACCGTTTATTTCTTCTAATTCAAGTACTACTTTACCTTTTGATATTGTTCACAGTGATCTATGGTCTTCCCATGTTTTGAGTTCTTCAGGTCATCGATATTATATGCTTATCTTGGATGATTTTTCTAAGTTTTTATGGACTTTTCCTTTAGCTAGAAAATTTGATGTTTTTGATAAGGTCTCAGCCTTTCAAACTTTTGTTCGCACACAATTTTATCGACCTATTAAAAATTTCCAATGTGATAACGGGCGGGAATATGATAGCGGACCTTTTTAGGCTATGTGTGAGTCTAATGGCATGTCTTTTCGTCTTTCTTGTCCACATACGTCATCACAAAATGGAAAAGCAGAGAGAAAAATTAGATCATTGAATTATATTATCCGTACTCTTCTTGCACATGCATCCCTTCCACCATCATTTTGGCACCATGCATTGCAAATGGAAACTTATTTGCATAATATTCTACCGAGTAAGCTACTTGAGTACAAATCCCCTCTCCAAATTCTCTATAAAAAAGAACCTATTCTCATATCCGTGTTTTTGGGTGTTTGTGTTATCCCTTAATTCCGTTCACCACTATCAACAAGCTTCAACCTCGTTCCACGTACACCATGTGTATTTTTAGGTTATCCACCAAATCATAGAGGTTACAAATGTTATGACTTATCTTCTAATAGGATCATAATTAGCGGACATGTTGTGTTTGATGAAACGGTTTTTCCTTTTGCTAAATTACACACACCAACTACACATACATATGATTTTTTGGATGATGGTTTGAATTCTTATGTGATTAATCACATGGGCAAGCCTGAGCAGCCCATTTCTTCACCCACGGCCCAACACGAGTCTTCTCCCATTTCTTCTCATAGCAGCCCAATCCCTTCCCCTCAATTTCTAACTGGGCCGCACACTATTTCTCCTCCCAGCAGCCCACTCTCTTCTCCTCACAATCGGACTGGGCCGCATACTCCTTCACCTCCCAGTAGCCCAGTCTCGTTTCCTTCCTCTTCTAACACCCAACCTGCTGGTGGGCAGAATAGGCCACAAGAGGACCGTGGGCCTGCGCAGATAGCCACGACCCACTTAGGGCCTACCCAACCAGCTGGGCACGGTGTTGCTCCTCCCCCACCACCTCCAATTCTCACTTCACACCCAACCATGGTCACTCGTAGTAGAAATGGTATCACTAAGCCTAACCCAAAATATCATAATTTAAATACCATGGTGTCCCCGGTTACGAAATCCCTTCTTCCTCGTAACCCAGTTTTTGCTTTACGTGACCCAAATTGGAAAATGGCTATGGATGATGAATTTAATGCTCTTATTAATAATAAGACGTGGGAGTTGGTGCCCGGTCCACCTGATGATAATGTTATTCGTTCTATGTGGATTTTTACTCATAAGGTGAAATCTGACGGTTCTTTTGAGAGGCATAAAGCTCGTCTTGTAGGTGATGACAAAACACAACAGGTTGGCATTGATTGTGGGGAGACTTTTAGCCCGGTGGTCAAACCGGCTACCATCCGTACTATGCTTAGCTTGGCGTTGTCCAAAGCTTGGCAAATTCATCAGCTTGATGTTAAGAATGTTTTTTTTGCATGGTGAGCTTAATGAGACTGTCTATATGCATCAACCTCTTGGTTTCCGTGATAAGACTCATCCTGATTATGTATGTTTGCTGCGAAAATCATTATATGGTCTAAAACAGGCACCCATGGCTTGGTATAAGCGATTTGCTGATTTTGTTACTTCTATTGGTTTTACTAATAGCAAGAGTGACAATTCTCTCTTTATTTACCGTGATGGCTCGAATGTGGCTTATTTGTTGCTATATGTTGATGACATTATTCTTACAGCTTCCTCTAACGCTCTAAGGCGTTCTATTATTGCTCTTCTTAGCAAGGACTTTGCTATGAAGGATTTGGGTCTTCTAAATTATTTTCTTGGCATTGCTGTGACAAGGAATAAGGGTGGATTATTTTTGTCACAACGTACGTATGCTGAGGAGATTATTGACAGGGCTGGGATGAGTTCGTGCAAGCCTTCGGCCACTCCTATTGAGGCTAAGCTGAAAGTAAGTGCTTCGGGCTCTCCGTTTGCAGATCCCACCTTGTATCGTAGCCTTGCTGGGGCGCTACAGTATCTTACTTTTACAAGGCCGGATATTTCATATCCTATGCAACAAGTATGCATACATATGCATGATCTGAAAGAAACTCATATGGCTGATCTGAAACGCATCATTCGGTATGTACAAGGTACTCTTGACCATGGATTGCATCTTTATCCATCATCTATTTCTACACTTTTATCATTTACAGATGCTGATTGGGGTGGGTGTTCCGATACGAGACGTTCCACATCTGGATATTTTGTAATTTTGGGTGATAATTTGATATCTTGGTCATCTAAACGACAGACTACTCTCTCCAAGTCTAGTTGTGAAGCAGAGTATAGAGGAGTGGCCAATGTGGTTTCAGAGTCATGTTGGCTTCGTAATTTGTTGTTGGAGTTACATTGCCCGATTAAAAAGGCAACCTTGGTTTATTGTGATAATGTGAGTGCTATTTATCTTTCGGGTGATCCAGTGCAACATCAGCGTACCAAGCATATTGAGATGGACATTCTTTTCGTTCGTGAAAAGGTGGCTAGAGGTGAAGTGCGAGTCCTCCATGTTCCATCTAGGCACCAAATTGCGGACATCTTTACAAAAGGATTACCCCGGGTGCTATTTGAAGATTTCAGAGATATTCTAAGTGTCCGTCCTCCTCCCGCTTTGACTAAGGGGGTGTGTTAAGATATATATTTATCATATATATCTTTGACCTTGTAAATATATTGTTTCCTAGATTAGTGTTAGATTAGTGCCTAGAATATTTCGTATATAGCTATTCCTAGTTTGTAGCATTAGTTAGTGGCTGAACTTGAGCCCTTGTATTTTGTATAAATTGACAGTGAATGCAAAGCTATACTCACAGATTAAATTCCTTCACCTAGGACTCTAAGGACTGTAGTGCTGGTATCGGTTGGTGTTTTTCTTTGATTGACATTGATAGCTGCTTAGGGGGTGGTGCTCGAGCTTGCTTTGCTCTTTTAGCTTTTCAAGAAGACTTGCTTGCCTATCTTTTTGCTTTACGAATAACGCTTAGCCGTGGTTTTACCCTTCTACAAATTCACACTGACTGTGTGGCCATTCTTTATGCTCTTGGGGACAATCATACTGGGGAGATCTCGTCTGTTTGGCTCCATTAACAACTAGAGACATTCTTCCTGCCTTTACTGTATGTCATCTAAAGAAGGTTTCTCGCGATGTTGTATTCCCTGCCCACCTGTTAGCGACTTCAGCTAGGAAGCGTCAGTTTATTTATTATCGTTTTGTCTGTTTTCTTTGAAGTGAAACTTTGTAAATAAAAAAAAAACTACATCCGTTTCTTATTATGTGCAACAAATGAGTATTATTTGTGAGACATAAAATATTCCTTTGTTGCACATAATAAGAAACGGAGGTAGTATATTGACATTTTTATACAAGGTAGGCGGTTAAAAAGAATGTTTAAATTAGACCACCATGAATGAAATGGGAATCTAATGATTGTTTAAGATCTTAAGAAATTATTGCCTATATATAAAAGTCAAACGGTAAATTATAAGAGTATGTTCAGATTAAACCATGTGAGAGAAACAATGCAAATGTCTGAAGACCTACTACCTCCATTTCTTATTAGTTGCAACTTTGGGGTATTATTTGTAAGATATAAAATATTCTAAAGTTGCAACTAATAAGAAACAGAGGTAGTAAGTTCTTTTCAACTTTTTGAACATTATGAGATGGAAAAATAAATCTAATGAAGTATCAGTACGTTTATATTTCGATAACAATTGTCAAACGACGACTCAAACTAGTGACACTATTTTAGCAAGTATGGTGGGCTTGATTGTGGGATGGACTTATTAGCAAACCTTATGAAACGAGTTGAGACATGACTTAGGGTCTATTTCGATTTATTGAAATTAACTGAACTGAACTGAATTGATTGGGGCTGAACTGAACTGAACTAAACTGAACTGAATAGAGTTTAAATAAATCGTTTTTGAGAGAAGGAAATTAGGAACTGAACTGAACTGATTGGAGCTAAATTAAACTGAATTGAACTGAACTGAAATTAAGCTGAACAGAAGACCTTCATTATTATACACATAATACTTACAAAGTAATTATTTCATACTACAAATTTCCTTTAGTAAATACTTATTTTTGTCAAAACTTGTCATAATCATAAGTTATTAAAAAAACACACTTGATTACTTGTATAAGGGTTATTATTTCACTTAACAAATAGTCTACTTTTACTAGTCCAATTCCCCGCCCCCTATACCCTTCCATCCACTAGCTAAGATCAAGGAGTATTACTTAATTTGTTGATCGTGAAGTTAATTATAGTACAAATGTACAATACTAATTTATTTAGGTTCTTAGATTAGTTGAGATAGAGTCATAAGAAAAAGACATTGGAATCAATTCATCCACACTCTTTTGGTATTATACTCCTTAATCTTGCAATATAATATTTAGTAGGTATTTTTATATTGGTTGTATCAAGACTATACAGTTTGCTCCCTCATGAATCATGTTAAAATCTTCCACAAGTTGGATTAAAATTATTATGGATGAAAACTCCCGCAAATGATTGTTGTCGACCACTCATTTGTTCCTTAATTATTTATGCTTAGATAAATCGACTAATTAATTCTCATTAACATAAAATAAAGAAAAAAGTTCACGTACAGACATGGAAAGGGTCATAATGACACTTAAATCCATGATATAATCTTTAAAGATAAGAACTCTAGCAAAGTTTAATTCTTAATTAGGACGTGTTTCATGAAAGATGCTGCAAAAATGAACCATCATATCTAAGTAAATAGTAGTAATAGTATAAATTAGGGGGCGTTTGGTTCACAGAGTGGTATGGGGTTGGAATCAGGAATGGGGTTAAGGTGGTATCGGGTTGGAACTTGATACTTAATACCATGTGTTTGGTTTAATTCTGGAATGGAATATCTCACTTTTTTCTCCTTTTATTTGATACCTAAGGGAATGGAATGAGCCAAACCCACCTCCCCCCAAAGGTTTCTAAACCCCATACCTCATGGGTTTGAGGTATGGGTTTGAAATTCATATTTTTGACAACCAAACATATGGTATGGGTTTTAGTCATTCTAAACCCATACCTCATACCTATATTTCGTGAACCAAACGCCCCCTTAATGGGATGTGCGATAAAGTTAACTACACAAAAGATAATCACATAGATTTCCTTCAATCAAAGCTAAAACAAGTTCGTTCTTTTTTTTTTTTTTTTTTTTAATTATTATTTAATTTGTTTTTTTTTTTTTTTAAATTATCGCTCTTGGATTTTTCAGAAGTTAAAAAGAGACTTTTTGCTTAATTTATATGTAATTTTTTGGGAGTAATTTGTCCGTCGTTCTACCTTTGTCATTCTTTTGGTGTATATGTATATGTATAGCCTACGATGATCATAAAACAAACCTCACAATAATATATATATAGAGAAACAACACCTATTTCAATTCACCACCTCCCCTCTCAACTCTCTTTCTCGTAACTTCGCAAGTGTGTGGTACACAATAATCTCCTACTAGCAATTTAACAAGAAGAGTAGAAAATTATGAATAAATGGATAATCAGTGGACTGATTACCTTAAGTGTAACTACTGCAATGATCACGATTGTGTCGACGGGGTTTTGGCTATTGAACCAGCCAAGCGACATGTGCCTAGGCATCAACACGAATGCGACGTATGATGGGCGTGGAGAATTCACGTCAATTGTCTACGTTGGTGCAGGATTCGGCCTAATCGTTACGGTCTTGTGCTTGTTTGTTATGCCAATGCGCCACAATTTGAAAAATGGTGAGTCTAGTAACAAGCGTGTGATCATTGCCGTTACTTGCTTTGGGCTGCAGCTTGTCCTCCTTATATTGTTTGCTAGCCTCTATGCTCTTACACAAAGCACCGTCGGTTTCGCCGAGCTTGAGAGGTGGATTTCTAGCCCCGAAAGATGGATGAACATCAAACATTGCCTTTACCAAGATAGCAATGTATGCGCTCATTTTAGACACAAGTTTGCTGATGATACTCAAGATCAATTTTTTGCTAGAAAGTTGACTCCTATTGAGGTACGTACGTATTTGTTACACGTGATTAAGAGGGTTTTTTTTTTTTTTTTTTTTTTTTTTTTTTTTTTTTTTAAATAATTAATTTATTTATTTTTCACTTACAATACTATACTATGATTTTACGAGTGATTTCATTGATTTCCATCAATATTGTTAGAAAAGTCATAAATTTCCAAGATTGCTAGTTTTTATAGATATTCCCTATATACCATTCATGTCTTATTATTTTTTTTTTTAAAGTAAAAACGCTAATTTTTGGCATCATTTATGGTTTTCATTTTCCTATTTTTTTGAAAACTAAAAACCAAAAACAGAAAACAAGAAAAAGATGTTTCCACTTTTCAGTTGTCAGTTTTCAAAATTATCATGATTTTAATAAGTCTAAATAATTTTTGATTCATTATGTGACATATATAATATACTTTTAAAAAACAAAAAAAAACAAAAAACAGAAAACTACAGTGATGCCAAACGAACACTAAATTAGCGGTTTACTTACTTCAAATTGATGTATACAAAACAAAATAATAGAAAACGCTAATTCAATTAGGGGTTTCCCTTTGATAAAACCGCTAATTGAATTAGCGGTTTTGTTGTAAACTAGTAAAAAAAATAAAAAATAAAAATATTGATGACGTGAACATTATGTAGGGAATATTAGCAAAAAGTGACATATTCTTAGAATTTATAACTTTTCTAAACATTTCTATAGAAATCACCCTCATTTTACTCACTTATAGATCTTTATATGTGGACAAAGGAATTACACTAATTACATGACTTGTGTAAAAGTTTAGTTGTTGTAATCCTTAATAAAAAATAAGAAGATTAATGTTGCTTTTTCAAATGGATTGGGGTTTAGGTAGGGAGTCTATTATCTTAACTTGAGCCCAATTATTATTGGAAACGATTTGGACTTAGTTACACGCAAATTTTTGGCTAAGGTCTCAGCTCAGCCGGCGCTGGTTGAGATCACGTCCAGTAAATGAACATTTATTAGAAAAAAAATGATCATTTATCTCTGAACATTGAATTATATAAAAACGAACATTTATAATATAAGAGTATATAAGAGTAAAATAAATAGACTATGAAACTTAAAAAAAAAAAAAAATTGTACATTTAATATTATATAACTAAACATTACAGTTATAATAAATAACATACGGTGTTATTGCTTATTCATCAATAGTTTTTTAAGCTTCAAGTTAAATACCTTGATTTGTTCTATTCTCTTGAATGGATATCTTACAATTGAGCTATATGATTTAATACCCATTAAATAAATCAACAATATGTTTTTTTAGTAATGAACAACATGCTAATGTCTAACATTATTAATGCTAATGTTAATTGAACATACTTTATTATAAAAGCGAACAAATTTTTTATTTTTTTTTGAGTAAAATAAAAGCGAACATTTTTTTTTTGAGTAAAATAAAAGCGAACATTTAATACAACTGAACATACACAAAAATTTGTACGTAGTATTAATTAATAAATAAAATGAAATTTTTTTATAAGAATGAACACCATACGATATAAAAATAAACATTTATTTTATAAGAATGAATATCATACAACGTGAAAATGAACATTTGCTTATTGAGAAATACAAAATTTTTGTAAAATATGTTCAGTTAGAAATGTTTATTTTTGTGATATTAAATGTTCAATTTTGACGGCGATCTCAGCGAATGCTTAATTTCGTGACACCTACATCGAGCCTTGGACAGTTGGGCTGATTCATGTCAAGTTAATTTGTCCGTTTGCCCATGAGATAATGGCCGTACTAAAACGATTTGGGCATAATTTTGTGACACCTATAAAGAGATCTATTCAAATTACTCAAATCAAGTCCAGATTGTGAATACTTAATCATACGACACCTAAAATAGCTATTCAAATTACTCAAATCAAGTCTAGATTGTGTGTATCAATAATGAAAAAGGAAAAATGAATAAAAGGGCAATTATAAATATCTAGTATCTAATTAGTTCTTGTTTGGTTGGATGATATTTTCTTTGAAAATGGAAATTCCTAGGCAATGGCTAAAATATGTTGGCCCTGTTTGGGAGAAAGCTAAAAGTTGATTGAGTTAGCTGATTTTGACTAGCTGATTTTATTAACTGATTTGACTAACTTATTGTATTAATTGATTGAATAAAAGTGTTTGGTAAATAGCTGATTACTTAAGTTGTTTAAGTATGCAAAATGACAATAAGGACATTGACATATTTAACTTTGAAGGATTAGTTATTTAATAAAAGAAAAATTACACTATAAACTTTGTAATGTTACAATCATTTTTATGATATTAAAAAATTTTATGTTTATTAAATTAAACCTGTTTCTTCAAAAAAAATTATCTAACATAAAAAAAAAACAAATAATTAAAAAAAAAATGACTGATAAATTAAAAAAAAATCAAATTTATTTGGTTTGGGTCAAGGATTTCGAAAATTTTAGAGGAGATAAGAATTACTAAAAGTTAGATTAAAACATTTTGAAAGAAAAAAAAAACAATAAACAAAACAAAGAAAAAACTGTACTAAAAAAAATAATAAACAAAAAAAGAAAATTAAAGGAAAAGATTGTTAAAAAAAATAAGGAAAAAAATTGAGAAAATTAACAAAATTAGATCTACTATGGAGTATGTGGACTTGTGGAGTTGAGGTAGGAAGAAGTGAGAAATGAATTGCAATTGCATTGCTGACTTGCTGTATGTCATATGGCTTAATACCATGAGGGCAAATTTGTCATTTAAACTCACCTAACCAAATAAGCTTTTTGGAAACATTGCTCATACCAACGTTTTGTAAAAAAGCTTATTGAGGTAAATAAGCTCTTCCAATAACCTTGCTACCAAACACTAGTATTAACTTATTTGACTAGTTAATCAGCTAATGTTGGTCAAATAAGCTAATTTTCCCCCAATAAGCTTATTACCAAACAGGGCCGTTGTATTAAGTTAGAAATTCCTAGGAAATAAAATTTTCAAGGGAAATATAAATTCCTACATAGCATGGGAAATAACTCACCAAACCCCCATGGGCGAGTGAATTCCTACAATACGTAGGAAGTTATTTCCTAGGAAATACTAATTCCCATGATGTCAACCAAACGCTTTTGTTAAATTTTTATGCAATTAGCAAAGGAAATAACTTCCCATGATATATGATTTCACGTGGAAATTTTATTTCCTATGTTGAACCAAACAAACACTTATAAAAGGTCACAACAATATACCTTTTTCTTTTCTTAATATTTTTTTTGTTACTTACTATAGTCGGAATGTTGCAAGCCGCCATTGGAGTGCAACTTCAGTTTCTCAAGCCCTACTATTTGGATCAAGCCATCAAACGGTACCTACTCAAATCCTGACTGCTATGAATGGGAAAATGACCCAAAGAAGCTTTGTTATAATTGTCAAGTATGCAAGCTTGGTTACGCTCAAGAATTGAAGAAAGCATGGACAATTAGTGGCACTATTGTCGTTATAGCATGGCTGTTCTTTGTTTCTGGTTTCATATTGCCAAGAATGCTTGTTAAGGAACACGAAGAATTAAGGTAGGATGAATATGTACTCCAATCCATACGATTTATTCACATGGATTTGTACAATCTCAAATCTAGTACGTAAGGTAAAATGGTACAACAATGTATAGTATACGAATACTAGTATATACATATAATTCAAGTATCATATGAATTACAATATTATGAAGCCTAAGATACGTACTCTGTAATTTTATGTTATTAATATTTATTATAATAGATACTCTGTTGAGTATTAGTTGTTTTGAAAAAAAAAAAAAAAAAACCCCTCATCGATTTACTTGTTAATATAATCATGACATTTTTATATTCTAATCATCTTCATTCTGTAATATGAAGTGCTTCATATTTTTAAAAATCACTGGATTAATAATATATTGACATCAAATATATGATAGATTAAAATATCTTATAGTCCTTAATTGAGGATTGGGAATTTGGGATAAATCATAACCACGTTGGAGAAAAACGAAGTTGACCTAGCTTATTGTCTGTATACCATTGAATAATTGGATACAAGAATATATATTAGTATAACAATGTTTGAAAAATCAGCAACTAAGTGTACTTAAATTACAAAATTTGTTCCAAATCCTATCATGTACGTCATATGTCAATTAGGCCGTGTCTCACATTGCATAGACATATTTACTTAGTACTTCATATTAATTAATTTAGAAAAAAAATTAGAAATAATAATCCTCAACTTTCATCACTTTTGTTAGAATAATTCCAAATTTGAATTATTCGATTTGGAATAATCTGAATTTTGGGAGATCTTCTTCTTTTTCTTCAATCCCAAATACCGGTATATATGTGTGTGTGTGTGTGTGGTCGCAAATTAATTGGTTAAAAATATATATATAAAAAAAACTCACTCAGCCAATCCGACAACCCGCCCAGCCCAGTCAGCTCCCTCGTCGGACCGTCGTCCTTCCCCCACCACTAGAGTTGCCGCTCCAGCATTCCCTCTAAACCACCGTCCCCTCTCTTCGAAACCCCCACGCAACCATCAATAAATTAAAGCCCCTCTCCCATTTTGAGAACTTCTAACCACCACTCCTCTTACATCGAAATCCTAGCGGCTAGGGTTTTCGACGGTGAGGAAGTGGTTGTTGGGGGTTTTCTGGAGTGGGGGAGGGCCGGGGTTTTGAGGGTGTTTCGAATGGTTGGAGAAGTTTAAAGGGAGTTTCGGTCGTGGTTGGCAGAAATCGAATCGGAAAAGGAGGGGATTGGGGGTAGAGGTGGGTCGCAACACCGGCATAGGGCCGGGGGATTGGGGGGAAAGCGGCGCAGCATTGGGACGGGGTAGGGGAAGGGAGGGGTAGGCGCGGACGGCTAGCACTACAAGAAAATAACCTTTTCGTAGCGATTATTTTAACCTTTAGTATCGAATTGTAATTGCAACAAAAAACTTTAATTCCCAATGAATAGTCATTCGATACAATATCCCTCGTTGCCTTAACCTTTGGTAGTGGTTTTCAATATCGCTGGGGTTGGCCTCAATAATCGATACGAAAAACTACATTCAATCATGGTGATTATTGTAGCGATTACAATCGCTACAAATGTTTAACTCAATTTCTTAAAAAAAAAAAACATGCGTATGATCTTTACAAAATTCGAACATGCAACCTCAAACACTTATATTAAATGTTTCACCAATAAGCTATGACATATTTTATGTATTCTTTGTCAAACAATATTTATATATCTAGTGTTGAAAAGACTTTTCGTATCGATTTTTAGGATTTAGTGGCGATTGTAAATGATACGATTCCTCAAAATTAATTATATACATGTGTAAAAATAGTGTGGATATGTATTATTATGTTTTCCGTATCGATTTTATATGGGAAAATCATGGCGATTGTAAAATGATACGACTTCTTTAACTATTTCACAAACATACTTGCATATTGTAGCGAATGTACAATCGCTACGAAAAGACATTTTTCTTGTAGTGTATAGCGGCAGGTGGTGGTGGTGGGGGGGTTACGGTTTTCTAGGTTTTTTTAATAAAAAATTCATTTTTTTGGACCTACTATGGCTTGACACGTGGCACATCACCTTACGTGGCACATCACCTATTATAACATGTCATTGACCTTTGTTGACTAGTTTGAGATTGAAGAAAAAGAAGACCGCCCCCCAAAGTTCGGATTGTTTAAGAATTATCAAAAGTTGGGATTATTCTACCAAAATTGATAAAAGTTGGGATTACTCTTTCTAACTTTTCCATTAATTTACATGAATAGACCAACGGATTGTATACTTTTATTAATTACTAGCTTAGATCTCGTACCATGCACAGTTATTTTAATTACACCATATTTTTTTATGGCATACAAAATAAAAAGTTAATACCTTTGTAGAATAAATTATATTCCTCCAAAATTACATCTTCTATAAATTTTTTTTTCCTTATTACTCTTTACCTAATTGTGCAATAACATTATAAAGTTGAATATTATTGTTTGTTTATTTTGTTGACAAAAAGAAACTTTTTTTTAAAAAAAATAATTTCTTTAAATAAAATTTTCTTATTAAATAAATATTTAAAAAAAAAAAAAATACTAAGAACATACCATAAATTAACACATGTCATTACTTGTGTGTCTTTTAGTATATAGTTATTGATGACTTCTTTTTTACTAGAATAATTCAACATTGCAAATTATCAAAAGAGTTGTACAAAAGCTAAACCTTAGCTGATTAAAAAAAAGTAGAAATGAATCATTTAAGAAGGGAAACTTAACAAACTAAACAAAAGCAACACACAATGCCCTTTTATTCCAACCCAAGTTACCCAACAACGTGGTGAAAATTAAAGTAGTGTTATTTTAGTACAACATACATACCTAACGAAAATGTTAAAGGTCACAAAAAATAAAAATGAAGCGTAACAAAACATCACAAAATTAAAGATAATGAATGAAATAAAATAAAAAGACTAGCACATTTACCAGAAAACTAAAGTAACAAAGGCTGCCTATTACCCTGATGATGAAGAGATAAATTAGCACTAAATATGCAACAAAGAATGCCCATCAACATTTGTATGCCTGCAATCAGAACCAGTCCAATGCCTGTTGTAAACCAGTGACTCGTAACGTCTTCGAGGAAACCGGCCTTACATGATCGGCAGTTGAAGCATAAGGTGTTCGGATCATCATCCCATCTATTGCAGTCATCTTCGGAGTAGTTACCATTACTGTTTGCTGGCTTTACCCAAACTTTTGGGTTTGTGTTATTGAAGTTACAATTTTCTGGGGGCTTGCAACAACCAGACTGTAAAATTCGTTAAAAAATACTCTTGATTAGTTTCATACCGAGTACTCAATTTAGATAGAGTGTCAATGCATAATTTTAAACATTGATACCTTCAAGGCTTCAAACTACAAATAGGCATAAATGTATTATATTATTATTTAATTTAATTTATTTATATATATAAATATGAGGGATACCAGTCAATTCCCCAAATAAACAAAACTAGGTGTAACTAGTAATCATTTTATTTAATTTAAAATTGTGTATATTTATGAAGATCATTCACTAAATATATGGATAAAATTCCTAATATCAAAAGATAATTTTTTTAATTTTTACACTAAAGTTATCTTTTGTTGTTTTATTTATTTTATGTGACGCTTGAATTTAAAATCCCAAACCTTATTCACTCATTTTGCTTATGTGACAATTTAAATTTTTCATTCACAATATAAATGACAAATCTCGTTTTTTTATTGATCAAAATAAGTCTTCTACCTATGCGTTTATTTTTATTTAATATACTCGTTCTGTTTAAAATGTTAGTCTCATTTATAATCGTTTAACTATACAATATTATGGGAAATTAGTCATAGGAGATTTAGTTTTACTCGTCCTGATAATTACATTATTAAAATCAAATTTTTACAATATTTTCTAGGGAGAGATTAAAGATATTTGCGATTTAAAATTTGCATCCATACATATAAAAAAGATAATTATTACTTATTTTTTTTTAGAGAAGATAATTATTGGGTTTTAAAAGTAATTTAATTTTTTTTTTGAAAGAAAAAGTAATTTAAATTTTAATTATTCTATATTCGTTGTTTTTACCTATGTGTCAAAATTCTTAAATCTTATTCGTCACTTTGCTTAGGTGGCGAGTAAATTTTTTAATTCTAAAATAAATTATTAATCTAATTTTACATTGGACAAAATAATACCTTTGCTTACGTGGCGCTTCAAATGCTCCCGAAAAATGCCTACTTTATTTATATATATTAGATTAGATTTGTTTATCGGCGGTATAATTGTCTTTTCAAGTTGCAGTGAAGGGGTATATGCGTCTTTTCATGTACTAGTTGAGGGGTACGGTACATCTGTAATTTCCTCCTCAAACAGTAAAAGCAAAAAGCAAACAGTAATTAGACAGCTCACTAAAAGTACTGAATAAATGATTCTGCTTTTTCAATATATTTACGAAAATGCCATCAGATTAACAAAAATTCGTTTATCTAGCAGATTAACTTGTATTTTCCCTATAAATATTAAAAAAATATTCCTAACATGATATGTGTCATATATTACCCCTTTTTACACTATAAGTGTGCCAACGTTTGAACTTGCTCACAAAAAAAAAAAAAAAAAAAAAAAAAAAAAAAAAAAAAAAAACTCTTTCCGTCCTTTAATTAGATTTCTACTTTTAGCATTTATTTCTCACATAATAGAGAGAAGTAGGAATCTACTCAAAGGACAGAGGGAGTATTAGTTTATATAAGTGCAAATAAGTTTTAAATTGTAATAATTCGTTCACTATGATTAGTGATTAAACGTCAATTAAATTTATATACAAAATAGCTTATTACCTACTTTAATTAATTTGTTATTCAATTATTTAATTTTGAAAAACCATCACTTCTTTTAAATTCTATCTATATATTTTTTTTACATCTATTACAACAATTAATAGTTGCTAAACATTTTTAGATCATAATATACAAGAAATTCGACATAATTCTCCGAATATAAGCAACCCACAAGCTACTTTAAACAAAATAAATAAAAAAGATGCACCAAATAAGTGCTTTATTAAAAGACATATTCAAGATAATTATCAAATAATTAATTTAAGAAAACGTTAAATATGCTTATCTAGCTTAACATTACTATTGTACAATATATTTAAAGTAGCAGCCGAAGGCATTGCCGCATTAGCCCGATTGTTGCACACTAGTTATAAAAAGTTACTCCGTAACATTTGGAAATGGTATAAACTGACTAACTAGTTTTTAATTTATAGGTCATGTTCATTCATATAACATTTGCAAAATTGAATTTTAGAAACTCGATATGAAAGAAAAAAAAAAAAAAAAAAGTTTAAAAATAGTACCGTCAAAGCGGGATCAATTCCTAATACATCAGCAAGCGCATTGCACACAAGTCCTTTATTCTCAACAACCTTCTTATAGTATTCATCCCAATTTTTCTCAACCTTGTTTTGCATCCACTTAGAGTACGACTCTACACGATACTCCTTGTACGATTGCCCGGGTATCGACTTTCCTCCTCCTTTACTGCTCACCACCAACGCGAAGATCCCTAAGCCGAGTAGGGCAAGGATCAAAGGCACCGAGCAACATATGGACTTGGCTATGGAAATCTCAGGTTTACGATACAATAAGAAATTTGTAAAACTGAGAATTAAAAGTGTAGCCCCGATCACCACTAATGTCATCCCTAGGAATCGAAAGCCCGTGCAACCGGAACTTAGATGGTAGAGTAGGCTTCCTCCGGAGCATATTGCCACAATCGATGTACAAAACTCTAGAAAAATTACAAAAGAAAAGGATAGTTGTTCACCATTTAAGTTGACTAGTGTTTTTGATCGTACCATTTTTGCTAACTAGAAACTAGTTAATGCTATTTGATGAACAAGGTTGATAGTTTGTATTTAAAGTTGAAAGTTGTAATGTGTACGCATTGAAACGTTGTTATAGGTAAGGTAAGGTAGGAAATTAAAATAAGGTATTGGCATTTGTGATTTGTGAAGTGTCACTATTTTTGAATGTTCAACAAATAATACTTTAATTATAAATTATTAAACAAATGATGTGTACTGAAGTAAGATATTACGCTAATTGGACTAATATAATACGTTGCAACGTAACAAAAGAAAAACCAAGAGCAATTACAAGAAATGTTTAAAGTATTAGGATAATCTCCCCAAATCCAAAAAATTAATTAAGTAGTGGATTTTTTCAGTAGTAGAAAAGTGTTTCTCTGATTTTATTGATTGTTTTAGTGGCTCTACAGTCTAGATGGACTTAAATAATTCCAAGAATGACGGGAGGTTTTATGAACAAGCTTTGACTTTGTTTTGTATAACCTTAATTGCATATGTAGGTGGGAAGCATTCTAGTAGCTTCTTGGTAGCATTAGGATTAAGAAGAAGCCTATCATTATGGGTGGAGGGCCTGGAGGCTGGCCCGACCCAAAAACCAACCAGAACAAATCACAATTTAGATTTCAACTTGTATGAATACAATAATTTAATATGATTCAAATTTAAGATTGACATGACCTTATCTGACCTCACCAAAAGTGACTCGTTCTTCTTAACCTTAAAAAAGAAAACAGTTTACTTTATTATTATACTTTCTCTCTTTTCTTAATATTTGCAAAACTTTTCTTTTCACACTTGCCAATGTACTCCCTCTGTCCCAAAAAGAACGACCCATTTGGGTCGATTACGCGGGTATTAAGGAAGTTAAATAAAAAGAAGTAAAAGTATATTGGAAAGATAAATTTACATGTGGTTTGTAAAAAAATAGAGAGAGAAAGTAATAAAATAACATGGAAAATCAAATTTTTATATGGGGAAGCTAATTTGCACAAATATTGTTGCAAATTGGTGGTGTTTTAATGCAAATGAGCATTCTTTTTGGGACAAAGTTTTGACCAAATGGGTCGTTCTTTTTGAAACGGAGGGAGTACTATTTTAATCATTAATATCAATAATTATCGATGTGTAAAAATTTAATATCATGAAAGTATAAATCGAGACAAACTAAGTAAAATCCCACATGTGTAAAAGTCAAACTGAAGGAAGTATAAGTTTTGGATCTATGTGTCTATAAGTCCATACGACCATACTAGAATAATTATGATTCTAGCAATATGAAGATTTCATTAAGAAATTAAGTGAAAACCCCAGGCACTATCAAAACCCAGAAAATAGATCCGAGAGTCCATAATGAAGTCCAATCCTAAAATTAATTGACAATGACGGAAAAGAATAGCCTGTTTGGGTTATAAACTAAAAGCCCTTTACTTTTTTGTTTTCAATGTGGGACAAACACTACTCACACTTTTTGGTAATTGGCTTTTTAATGCCTTTTTGGTTAGCTTTTGGCTTTTGACTTTTTTAGGTGGTCAAACAGCAAAAAAATGTGTTTGGTAATTGGCTTTTTAGTCAGCAAAAAAGCTGGCTTTTAAGCCAAAATGAAAAAGATGCTTTGAGTAGCTTTTTTTGTTGGCTTTTAGCTTGTTGGCCCACAAATTATCTAATAAACAGGCAACAACCAACAATTAATTTACCAAACACTTTTATAAACAGCCAATTTCAAAAGCCATTATAAACAACCAAACATTCTAGCTGGTCAAACAAGCCAAGTGAACCAGCCAACAGCCAACCGCCAACCGTCATTTGCCAAACAAGGCCTAACCAAACCATTATAATTTTAATTATAAAATTAAATGACCCTACTAGTTACTCTAGATATATATGAATTAAATTAAAAGAATAATAATTAAACAACTAAATAATTAAGTATTAACAAGTCAATTCAAAATAATTTTTTAATGATTTGTTTATGATCATGAGTAAACGAAGCTTGAAGTAAACAATACAGAAGCATATACCCGGTAAATAGTTTGCGTCATGATCAAACTTGTCACAAATATTGTCACATAAGTAGCATAAAGATAATTTTGTAACTTTAATTAATTTGGTACAAACCTTTACTTATCTATTAGGGAGTAATTTTATACAGATTAATTCTTTAGAGGGTGAGCCGTCACTATTAAATCATAGTCACAACACCTCTAGCACACGTTCTTATTACATTGTACCCATTATTACATAGTCGTTACACCACTAACATATAATATGTACGTCATAAGGATTAGTCATGCCAATTACGATCGAAAGATGTGCTTATATCCTTGAATAATCTTCAGATGAACGATCTGATCTGATACCTATAACAAAGCAAACTATACCGAGCAAGACTAGTAAGCCTAGTATGATCACAACCAAAAAAACCCCAGTGAAAAACCAATGAGAAGTTACATCTTGGAGAAGAGCAGCTTTGCATGATTGGCAATCGTAGCATAAGGTCTTTGGATCATTGTTCCAGTTGTTGCAGTCGACGTTGGAGTAGTTTCCACTCTCCGGCTTTACCCAAACTGTTGGACTTGTGTACTTGAAATTGCATTCTTCTGGTGGTTTGCAACAACCTGACTGTTGATCATCGAAATTAAATGTTTCAATTTTCAAAAGAATGTTCAATATCCCGATTTTTTTTTTTAATTTATTATTTTCAATAATGCGCACTTTTGACTTTATTTTTCTGAAGGCTTACTACATCTAGACAGTTGACTTTATTAATAGATTTGACCATGATAATCAAAATTTGATATATGTATAAAGATGGGTATCCAATTTAGATTTTATAAACGGATCATCAAATTTAAACGGAGAATTTCCTATTTCTCATATTGAAAAACGAAATTTGTTTCTCATGAGGGTATTTTCGTGAATAAATCAACAACTTTTTCATTAATGTGGGCTATACAATTGAATAAAGTTAAATAAAGTTATTGTTTTATTTACGAAAATGCCATGATTTCTCACTATGAGAAATTGGGGCATCCTCAATTTAAGCCACCTCTAAGATCAAATATTTAGAAAAAGAAAAGTATGTACTCACCTCATAAGGGAACAAATTACGTTTGTGGAATTTATCAAGGGAGTCCTGCTTATATTTCTTATCAAATTTGTTGCATATATGCTCTTTATTTACAATAACCTTCTTATAACATTTTTCCCAATTATGTGCATCATGAACCTTATTCTGCATCCACTTAGAGTACGACTCTACATAATACTGCTTGTACGATATCCCAAGGATCGATTTTCCTCCCCCTTCGCTGCTCACAGCCAACGCGAATATCCCTAAGGTGAGGAGGAGAAGTAACATAAATGAAGACAAGCATAACGATATTGGTAAATTGTGATCGCTTGAATCATCAGGGACATTCGCGCAGTAGAGGATAAACATCATACAGAATCCGATAATGAAGAGTGTTATACCGAGGAAACGAAAACCAGGGCAATCTGAGCCGAGATAATGAAGTGAATTTATTGATAATATTAATGTGATGAAAAATGAAATTCCTGCTAAACACAACATACACCCTCCTGCTGCCCTTAATGAACTCATCTTTCACAATTCACAACTACAAATTTTGTACTAAGAATTTTCTTGTATAGATGATTTGTGCCGTGCAATACGGTGTATTCGGGGTTATATATATATAGAGCAGATTATTTCAAAAATCACATAAATATAACATTTTTCTTGCCTTTAAAAAAAAAATGATTATTTTATTTAAGGCCGGCGAGACCAATTATATTGGAGATAGTAGATAGCAGTCAGCATGAGAGTAAGCTCAAGCAAGCCACAGCTGCACACAGGGGAGTCAAGTTACAGAACAGTTTCTAGAATGTTATAGAATTAGTTTGTTATTATTCTTGCCATTTGGCAAAAGTTTGTTACAGAGTTTGTTATTGTAATAACAAACTCTCTCTTTATTGTTCTTTTCTATATATATGGGTTGAGTCCCTAATTTGTATTCATTTTTACAAATATACAAAATCAATAAAAAGTTTCTCTGAAAGTTTATTTAGCTCCGAGTTCATCTTCAAGCTTTAGCAGATTTCAATGGCTTCTCTGAAATTCATCATGGTATCAGAGCTAAAGTTCTCCTGGTAGTTTCTGATTTTTCCGCAAGTTTCTTTGATTGTTTCGATTGTTTCAGATTAAGTTGAAGTAAGTTTTCGTTCAGATTTCAACGTGAGATTTTCTACTTGATTTTGTCCTGTTTCTTTTGCTGATGTTGTATGATCGACTGTTCTGTTGATTTTGATCTTGTTTCTGCTGAGAATTTCATTTTGTATTTTGAAGATTTGATCAGAATTTTGCTGAATTTTGTGTTCAATTTGTTGCTGAGACATTAGGTTAACCTAGATCCTCCAATTTCATCTTAAATCTCTTGAAATGGCTGGAAATTTGAACAATGTTGTTCTTTCTTTGAATCAAATTCCTGCTAGCATATACTATATACATCCTTCAAATGCTAATTCGATTCAGTTAGTATCATTTAAGTTTGGAGGTGATGGATTTACTAGCTGGAAACATGCTATGCTGTTGACTCTCTCAGCCAAAAACAAAGCAGGTTTTGTTAATGGTGCATATGTTAGGCCTACAGATGTTACAAGTGAGGAATACAAGGCCTGGGAGAGGTGTAATGATTTGGTGTGTTCTTGGATTTTGTTTAATCTGGAGGAGAGCATAGCTAGTAGTGTTATGTTCATGAAATCTTCTAGAGATATTTGGTTAGATCTTGAGGAGCGTTTTGGATACACTTCTCTTGCTCAGATCTATGCACTTGAACAGAAGTTAGCAGAAATTTCTCAAGGATCCTAGTCTGTTTCTGAGTTTTTTTACTGGTATCAAGTCTATTTGGGATGCAATTGATGAAGCTCAACCGTTGCCATATTGCACATGTAACAATTGTACATGTAATCTGACCAAAAGAGTTTTTGAACAACATCAGCAGAAAATGGTAATCCAGTTTATGATGAAGTTAACAGATCAATTTGCAGCAGTTAGAGGAAATTTGTTAATGATGCAGACTTTGCCTAAGGTCACAGAGGCATATAGAATGTTTGCTCAGGAAGAAAAGCATAAAGAGATTTCTGGTTTGTCTTCTCAGCATGAGTCAATGGCTTTTACTGCTGACAGGAGGTTTCACAGTGATTCTGCAAGATCTAAGAATTTTAGGTCACAAGGTTCTGGTAATTTTCAGAGACAAAATCAGTTCTTGAAGCCACAGAGTACTAATACTTTCAGAAACACAAGCAGTACAATGAAGTTTGAAAAGCCTGGTTCTAAGTACTATTGCACACATTGCAAAGTACCTGGACACAACATAGATAGGTGCTTTGAGTTGAATGGATTTCCACCAGGTTTCAAGGGCTTCAAGGACAAGAGGATTGCTGCATTTTCTTCATCTGATATTAAAACCATGGATACAGATGATAATCAGCCTAAAATGATCTCTGCTGATCAATACAGACAGCTCATTGATTTGCTGAATTCACAGAAGCATAATGATGACAGTCAGAATTCTTCAGCACCTGGTCATGCCATGATGGCAGGTTCAGGTACTTTCTGTTTTCTTTCCTGCTCTAAACTAAGTGGCTTTTAGACAGTGGTGCATCTGATCATTTTTGCTCTGATATTTCTTTTTTCTCTGAATATAAACCCGTTTCTCAGTCTGTTATTTTTATTACTTTACCAGATGGTAGTAAGCTTACAGTCAAGTTTATTGGCCATGTTAAATTGACTGATCAAATTACCTTACAGAATGTGCTATTTGTTCCAGATTTTAAGTACAACTTAATTTCTGTTCACAAATTGTGCAAAGATATGGATTGTGAGTTACATTTTACTCATGATAAGTGTTTTGTTCACTCTCAAAGAGGGAGGTAGATTCTTCTTGGTAGTTTGAAGGCTGGTTTGTACAATGTTGATGATCAAGCCAGTGAGAGTCTGAATAAAGTTCAAGATCATAGGCATTCTTGCAATGCTGTTTGTCTAGCAGCTGTTGATGATGCTAAACTGTGGCATCTTAGACTTGGTCATTTACCTTTTAGACAGTTGAAAATAGCTTATCCTAAGTGTGATATTAAGCCTTGTATAGATGATGTTATCTGTCAAGTTTGTCCTAAGGCAAAACAAACTAGATCTTCCTTTCCTATCAGCTCAATAAAAACAAGTTCTCCCTTTGAGTTGTTGCATATAGATGTCTGGGGTCCTCATTCAGTTAAGAATCCTTTAGGTTGTAATCAATTCTTGACAATAGTTGATGATTTTTCAAGATACAGTTGGGTTCATTTGTTAAAAAATAAGAATGATGCTGTCAGTGTTATGAAAAGTTTTTTTTTCAGATGGTTCAAACTCAGTTTAACACTATGGCGAACAATGTTAGATCTGTTAATGCTAATGAGTTGTGTGAGGGTGATATGAAACTTTTATATCAGAGTTTGGGCATCTTAATTCAAACTAGTTGCAGTGACACACCACAACAAAATGGTGTGGTAGAGAGAAAACATAAACACCTGCTTGAGACAGCTAGAGCTTTGTTCATTCAGTTAAAAATTCCAGACAGATTTTGGGGAGAGTGTGTTTTATGTGCTTCCTATTTGATTAATAGGATGCCCCTGAAGGTGATAGATAATGATACACCTTATTTCAGACTTCATAAAGTTGTCCCTAGTCTTGACCATCTCAGAACTTTTGGTTGCTTGTGTTATGTTTCTTCATCTAAGGTGAAGAGATCAAAGATGAATGATAGAGCTACACCTTGTGTTTTTGTTGGTTATTCTTCCAGTCAAAAGGGGTATAAAGTTCTTGATCTGAACACTTATAGAATTTTTGTGTCTAGAGATGTTAATTTCCATGAAAGACACTTCCCTTATCACCTATTACATAAATCCCAATTTTCAAAATCCATTTATACCATTGCTATTTTTTCTTCCAGCTTCTATTTCACCTGTTGATTCATTATCAGATGACTTTTCTTCTGATGATATTTTTCCTACAAATGATCATCTTTCAGATACAAATTCTTCTTCTGATACTTTAAATACCTCTATTTCCACTGTCTTCCCTACTTATTCTACTTCTGATATTTCCAGTTCTTCTGCCTCCCCTGCTACTTCTTCTGAAAATTCTACAAATTCTCCAAATTTAGTTGATCTTTATGTTCTTTTCCCTCCACCTGAGTTGAGGCAATCATCTAGACCTCATAAGCCACCTTCTTATCTTTCAGCCTATGATTGTTACTGTAGGGAATAATTCAAGCCTTTAAATCCCACTAGCTTGAACCCCACTGTGATCATACACTAAAGTACGGTGGCGTCCAAAAGGGAAGAAGATAGAGCAAAAGAGTCGCCAACAAGTTTTTTAGGAACTTGTAAACCATTCACGAGGTGAAGGTTACACCCCTTAACGATCCAAGAGATCGTCAACTCCATAAGGTCATGAACCAAATAAGGGTTCGGGGATGATGGTACAAATCCAACCTAAAAGAGATTGAACCTGCCCTAATAATAGGCCTCTACTTTATTCTGCTCGTATTCATGTGCGCTTTCTAATTAACATGCAATCAATAGGATTAACCCTAAACCTGTTTATCTATGTTGGTTGAATTTAATGCACAAACAAACTATTATTGGCGATCACTTGAATTATAATCACATTCACCCTAAACAAGATTATTAATATCTTATTAAGCGTGATTGCAAGTACAAATTCCTTTTAACATGCATAAAAGGTGATCAAGCAATAAATAATAAATATATCAAGCAACATAATAATAATCATGATAATAATAATAATAATCATAAAATTATAATCATAATCAAAACAATAATAATCATAAATAAAATAATCATTGTCAAAATAATAATAATAATAATAATAATAATAATAATAATAATAATAATAATAATAATAATAATAATAATAATAATAATAATATTCATAATCATCATAAATTATAACAATTATAATCATAATCATGTTCACGTTAATATTAAAGCATAATAAAAATAGCAAGATCCTAGGCATGATACTAACAAGATTAATAACAAACCCTAGCATGTCACTAAGCAATAAAAATCAAATCTTTATCCCTAACATGATACTAACAATCATAAATATTAGGAAGAGAATAGGAAGCATCATAACAATCATATTTAATATTAAAATTACCCTAGACATGATACTAGGAATATCATAATAACAATGTAAACATGATTTCTACATCATAACATCAATAAATCAATTAAAGTACTTACTTTGATGCCTCGTACCTCTTTCATATAACAAAATACACACGTTAGTAACTTCAAGGAAAATAATAAACAAACAATTAAATTAAATAATTGAAATAGAGATTTGGGACCAAACCCTCAGATATTAAACCTTTCACGTCTAGGGCGAAGGCAACTTCGAATACGGCTAGGTGTTTCTAGATCTTGCGAATGCGGAATTTTGTATGAAAAAGCAAAGTTAGGAAAGATGAATGAGGGAGATGAATGAAAACTGATTGAAGGTGAATAACTTGCGAATGAGGAGAATTGGTGAATGAATGGTGAAAATTGATGAATGAAAACGGAGTTTTCAATACGATATTTATAGAGAAAATCAGCCAAAAAAGATAAATAAACAAAACAGAGCCTGACGCTCAGGAAACAGAGCTGGCGCCAACCCTGGCTAGCTGGCGCCAGACACCAGCACTAGCGCCAGGCGCCAAGGCCTGGGTTGGACGCCAAGCTTGATTTCAACGCGTTTTCGAAAATCCGATAAGTTTACCGTACTGGAGGATAAAATAATATAATTTCTTCGAAAATGCTATTTGATTTTAATTAAAACTCTGAAAAGTCAACAAAGTCAACTTATCAATGCTAATTGAATTAGGAATGAAAAGAACCTTCTAGAAGAATCTAGAAGACTAAAATCATTCCTAATTGCATTAGGAATGATAAATCATATTAGGCTCTCCCCTAGATCATTGGGCCGTATATAAAGCTCAAACCGGGCCCAGTTTGGTAAATTGGCCATAACTTCCTCAATATTCATCGGAATTGGGCTTATAATATATCGTTGGAAAGGTCTTGTCAAGCCCCATCCAACTACACTACTATTGGACCCATATCATGGAACAATCAAACTGGATTGACTCTTTTCTTAAAATAAAGTTTTCAAAAACAGGGAGAAGAGAAAAGAAATAAAAACTTTCCGCAACACTAGACCTTTCCACACTTTCGTTTCATTCGATTATGATTCAACATGAAAGGTACTCATCACTGGGTTTGGTTTTGGGGAGACACAAATGGGTGTCTACAGAAGCCCCCACTTTGACTGAGTTTGGAGAAGCGCAAGTTTCGAAAACAAAAGTCAAAGTAGCGATAGGGACGGAGAATGATTCAGAACGTTCTGCGATCCTAAATCAATCTTGTAACGCCGATACCTGCAAACTAGCGTTAGTTAAACAAATAAAAGAGTTAAGAAACGCGTATCTTGAACCGTCGAGCACACGTCTCTGAAAGTAACCGATTGTTGCTGTATCCTTGCTTTGATGACCTCCTGCAAGCTAGAGAATGCCATCCCGCTTGAAAACCGCTACGCCTGTAACTGCTTCCAAATTATAAGATTGCTTTGCCTGAAACTATCCTCTCCGCAATGATAATATTCCACATCCTAGGGAATACTATCGAAGATTATTTCTCTTGAAACAATCCTCATCCGCATTGACAATATTCCACATCCTAGGGAATATCATCGAATATTATTTCTCTTGAAATAATCCTCAGTTGCTCGAGACAACTTTCCGCAAGCTAGGGAACGTTGTCGAAGATATCTTCTCTTGAAGTCATCCTCATTTGATGCGATAATTTTCCAAAGGAAACTACCGAAGATCCACACCTGTCGATCTTTAAAAGTTCGCCTGAACTTTGCTTCCGCTATGCCTGTACGTCGGCGCTCTTGTTGCTTTGAACCTGTATGTCGGTGCTCTTTGCTCTTGAACCTATATGTCGGTGCCTTTTGCTCTTGAACCTATATGTCGGTGCCTTTTGCTAATGAGCTAATGCTTAGGCGCTTTAAGCTAAGTGAGACGATCTCTTATCAGGTCGATCACTTTATGTAATGAAGCCGATTACTAAATCATGTCAAATTGCTTAGAGGGGCTAATTGGAATACCAAGGAACCCAAAATATATTGCAAAAGGCTAGCACAACCTCATCAGGTGGCTGGATGCTTTGGCGTCGCTGAAAGACCATCAGCGCCAGCTATTAGGCGTTAGCGCCAGGCGCTGATATTGGCGCCAGGCGCAAGCCCAACTTGTGACGCCAATGCATAGGGACTGGCGCCAGCACGGGAATCTCTTTAAATTCCCATTTTCTCTTCATTTCGCTGCTCTGTTCGTCGCGAAACAGCTCGAGGAAACCGAAAGCTTCAATTGCTCATTGCTTGCTCGTTTCTCAACCGAATTCGCTCAAATTTGTTGCAAATCAAAGCTATTCTCATCTATCTTCCCGATCTATGTAAGTTTTCCTCAAACTCACATCAGTTTTTATGAATTCTTGGCATGAATATTCACGAATTTCATGAAAATTCGAATTTTATGATGCTCAATTTGCTTTGTTTGTCAAGTTTTATGCCATGAAATTGCTTGATTATGTTTGTATATTGCCTTGGGAGTAATTTGAGACTTGTTTGACTCAATTTGGTGAAGAAATAAGCAATTTGCCATTGTTGGACCTCTTAAGGTCGTGAAGAACAATGTGACTCGTTCTGGATATTTTTGCTAGCAATTCTTGTCCAATTTGTCATAATAATCACTATAGTGTTGCAAGAAATTGTTTGATTGCTTGAAAAATGCTGTCATGCTCAATTTGAATTTGTGCTCTATTTTAGTACTACGTACTCTGTTTTTGTGAACATAGTATCATGCGGCTAGGCGAACCTTAGATACCATAGGACCTTAATTTATTATGATTCTGCACAATATAGCATGGCTAGACAACGAGGCTCGGGTTCACGATCCCGAAACACTAGATGGGAGCATGAGCCCGTAGAGGACGACGCCACGCCGTCCACTTTGCTTGGTCGGCTTCCGGAGTGGGATGAGCGGACTCTGTTCTTCGCCCCTGTCCACCACATTTCCGAGAGGGTGAGACGGGGTACCGAGCCCGGGAGGACACGGCATCACGGCTCTGGCTGTGACGGTTTAGGCGATTTGTACAGGATGCACATCGCCAGGGATCTTGAGACGAGGCTCCTATGGGAGTCTTGCGGGCTAGCTACTCTGTTTGAGACCTCCGAGGCTATGGTCGCCTCCGGCGGGGGTCATCACGTAGTGCGCGCTTTGGTGGAATTCTTCTGGGACACCACCAACACCTTTCATTTTCCTTGGGGCGAGATGATGGTCACCCCTACGGACTTCAGTCTCATCACAGGACTGGAGTTCACTTCTGTGCCACTGCCGTTCGACGGTGAGATCGACGTCTTCTCTTCAGAGGTCGAGGAGTTGTTGGGGCCGATCGCTATTCGGGCCCGAGCTGAGGTTGAGACGACTCAGTTCAGTGCTAGAGGGATTCGCCGCTCGACACTGGCAGCGGCTCTTGATGACGATGCGACCACCCGAGAGCAGCGGGTGCGCATCTTTGTGCTGATGTTGTTGTCAGGGACATTCTCTCCCGACAAGGGTAGTAGGGCATTGCTTTACTACCTTCCTGCTGTCCGTGATCTCCAGCGGATCGGGACTTATGACTGGGCCAGCTTGGCCTATGCTGACTTCGTTCGTGCGCTTAGGGACTCGTGTCGTCACCGGTTCTTTAGGACGAACGCCGCTTTGTCTTCTTTCTGGAAGGTCGTAGAGGTAAACATTATTCCCTATAAAGTTTAGCCCTACATATTAGTTAGCATTTATTCACACTTTCAACTCTTTGTAGATCTGGTTCTACGAGTACTTTCCTTCCATTGCGCCGGCGAGACCATCGCCGAGGGGATTTCCAGTGAGCGCCTCTTGGGGCGGCCACCATGTGGACATGTCTACTGCACGTGTCCAGAGCTGGATCATCTCGGTACGACTTTTAGTGTTTATCTTGCTTTTCCGCGGTGCTTTAGATATATTCTTGCCTGATTGATGCTTTTTATAGGGACCTGAGGTGGTATACCGACCGTGGGGCGGTTGGACAGTCCCTGGATTAGCCGCACAGTACTTTGCTGAGCGTTGCTATTTTCTGGGGACCTATGGAGCGGTCGCGTACTTAGGAGAGAGGGTCGCTAGACAGCACTCTTCTGATGTCTTCGTCGTTCCTGCCGCTCCACCACGTCATATGTTCGACGAGGCGCAGTTGTCGAGCATGTCTGAGGGAGCTGGTACCCCTTGGTGGTCCCATGCGATCCTCGGGCGGTGTTATGCTGAGGAGCTACTACCTTTGTTAACTCCAGCCCCTGTACCGGCTGAGGATGTGAGGGTAAGATTCTCAGCTTTTTATTTTTCGCTAAGTAGCCCCCAAGTAATACTTTACTGATTTTTTCCGTTTTATCAGGATGGTGCTGCTGAGTTCGTGCCACCTCGTATGTCCATCCACTACCAGGGGATGTACGGGCCGATCGAGGAGATGATTTTTTCGGCTCCCGAGGGCGAGCGCTTCGTAGAGCGGTCGATTCCTCGCCACCAGACTAGAGTAATAAGCCTAGTTTTAATTCAGAATTTTGTGTTCATTTATCATGCATTTTTACTGACTTATTTTTCTGACAGTTTTCACGCGAGGTGGTTTCGGCTATGGCACGATGCATAGATGCCTTCCGGAGCTAGCTCGTCCGGATGAGGAACGCGGCCACCTGTCGTCGGGATGACGTTGTCCGAGAGGTAACCTTTCTTCTCATAATTCCAGCGAATAAAATTATTCTCTTCTTTAGAAATAATAATTATGTCTTTAGCCACTAAAACCTTCACCCAATACACTCATGAATGGTGTCGATCTCTTAATGCTAGAGACAGAAAAGAATTAGATTTATTTCACTTGGGGGGATTTTATGGCATCAAAAGGGTAGATCTTGACCTAGACTTCATACATACCGCTTTAGAATTTTGGAATGTTGATACGCATTGTTTCAGAATAGGGTATGATGAGATTAGCCCTTTGCCAGAGGAATTTGGTGCTATCTTAGACTTCCCTGCAATAGACCTCGTAGTAATCCCTAGAGTAGATGCATACTACTATAAGGATTTTGAGCGCTTCTTTAATTTGAAGGAAAGGGATTTATCAAAAATAGTGGATGGCAACATAGTTAATTTGAAGGAATTCGCACGCTATTACTTTGATAAACCTCTTTCTGAATCTTTTCATATATATAGAAGAAGGGCGTTTTTATTTTGCATGCTTAATCAATTTTTTCTTAGTAGTGGTAAAAATAATGAGGGTCAATCAATTATAACCACTATTTTAGAACAAATTGAATCAGGGAGAAATCCAATGCCATTAATAGTTGGAGAGACTATGATTAGTCTAGATGAATTGAAAAGGGACCCAAAAGCGCCTCTTCGCGGTTCTCCAATTTTATTACAAATAGAAAAATAATATTTTTAATTACAGAAATTAAAAAATATATTTTTGTATTGTAATAATAATTTATTTGCATTGCAATTTTTTTTATTTTTTATTTATTTTTACAGATGTGGCTAATGGAGAGGCTAGGATTAATTAGCCCTCCGGATGACATTGAAAAATATACTCCCAATTGCTTCGTGAGAAGGAAGAAGCGCATCCCTAAAATTGGGCGTCATGGGTGGAAAAAAGTATTTGAATCACGTGATTTTGCTATCAAGTGGGTCATCCCATGGTGGAAAATAGAAAGGATGGTTGGTGTTAACAAGCAACCTTTCTGCCGTCTTCCCAGCTTGTCTCGTGTAACCTATTATTATCCCTGCAGGGTGAAAAGACAATATGGCTTGCTTCAGAATATTCCTTCCGGGGATCTTCGTCCTCCCTATGAGTACCCTGTATCTCAAGAAGTAGATAGATTCGATGCTTACTGGAGCGCTAGACCTTTATGGGAAGTGATTACCCAAAAGGTTCCTCCTTCTTTGCCTAATGATGTAAAGAAGTGGTTGCTGAAGAAATCTTCGATTGATCAGGGTAGAAGCGATGTGAAGAATCGTCTAGGTGACAGGGTGACTCCTGCCAAAGAACGCTTAGGTGCGAGAATTGAATTCAAAACACCTACAATGCCTAGAAAGAAAAATACTACCTAAGACAAAGGAAAAAGGAAAGCTAACACTACAGACAAAAAAGCATGGGTGGAAAAGAAGCATGGAGTGCTAGCTGAAGGGGAGACAATCTACTCCAAAATTGAATGTAGGTCCTCTAAAGGATGCCTACTAGATAAAGTAATGGATGAAGAGGAGGAAGCAAAAAAGAATTGAAAAAGAGCTAGGAAGGAAAAGAAAGATTAAAAGCATTGCTTAGCTTTAGATTTATTAGACTTAGATGGTTATTTTTATTTAAAGTTAATTTATTTCAGCCTTATTTAAATTCCATCAATAATGTAATTTTATTTTATTAATGAAATTTTAGCTTTGAATTAAATTGTTTACTTTAAATTTATTTTATTAAAGCAATGAAAATCGAAAAAAATTAATTTTCCAGAAATTCTTCAAGTACGGAAGTCGAAAATTTTTCGAAAAACACCGAAATTCGCCCAGATTTTTATTCCCAAATTGGCGCCAGTCATTGGCATTTGGCGCCAGCTATTGATGTTTGGCGCCAGGTGCCAATTCCATCGGCTGGCGCTGATGACTTCTGGCTGGCGCCAGGCTCTGTTCTGCGACGCCAATAATTTGCCGATTTTCTGTTGACTTTTTAATTGATTCTGAACGCGGAGATGTCGAAAAACAAAGTGGCCGCACCCGTAAAGGGTTGCCTACGTATCCTTTCTTAAGGAATCAGGCCGAACGTAGCTCTCTTGAGTATCCTACTCAAGTAATTATGGGTAGTATTTCTTAAGTTGGTCAAGATTGGTCATGTTTGAGAATTCATTGCCATCCATATCAGTTAGTTTTGCTGCACCTCCTGACAGGATTGTTTTGACAATGTAGGGGCCAGACCAGTTAGGTCTAAATTTTCCCCTTGGGTCTAAAACATTTTTCCTTAGTGCTTTTAATACCAAATCTCCTACTTTGATATTTCTTGTCTTGACCTTCTTATTAAAATTCCTAGCCATACGAGTTTGGTAACACTGAGTGTGATGTAGAGCTTCTAGTCGTTTTTCGTCGAGTAGAATCAATTCTTCATATCTTGCCCTAGTCCATTCAACTTCATCGAGTTTACTCTCTAGCGCAATGCGTAGAGATGGTATTTCTATTTCGACAGGTTGTACGGCATCCATTCCATATACTAAGGAAAATGGCGTATTTCCCGTTGATGTACGGATTGACGTGCGATAACCCCACAATGCGAAGTGAAGCTTGTCAGGCCAATCCTTATAATTTTCTGTCATTTTCTCGATGATAGTCTTTAGATTTTTATTAGCTGCCTCGACTGCTCCGTTTGCTTGAGGTCTATAAGGGGACGAATGATGATGTTGGATGCCATATTTTTGTAGCAATTCTTCACATTCGGCTTGAAAGTGAGTTCCATTGTCACTTATCATTTCATGTGGGACTCCGTATCGACAAATAATATTTCTTTCGATAAAGAGTGCTACATGTTTTGCAGTGAGTTTAGCGTATGATTGCGCTTCGACCCACTTCGTAAAGTAATCGATTGCTACTAGGATAAATTCATGGCCTCCTGTTCCTGGGGGAGTGATTTTGCCAATTATGATAATTCCCCATGTAGAGAATGGCCATGGCGATGTGTAGGTGTAGAGCAAAGATGGAGGGACATGTTGTAAATTGGCATAAATTTGGCACTTAGGGCATCTTTTTACATATTGATGGCAATCCCTATTCATTGTAGTCCAATAATATCCTTCTCGCATTATTTTCTGGACTAACATTTTGCCATTTACATGAGTGCCATAGATTCCTTCGTGAACTATTCTCATTACTCTTTGTGCATCCACTTTTCCTACACATAGGAGGGCTCGACCTTTAGGTACCCTTTTATGTAGCTCGTTGTCTATGAGTACATATTGAGAAGCCAAAAGTCTCAATGCTCGCTTTGCTCTTTTGTCAGCATGAGGAGGGTATTCTCCATTGGTGACATAGTTGAGTATGTCTGTGTACCATGGTTCTTCTTCTTCTTCTTCTTCTTCGCCTTGGACTAAGTCGTCGTCTTCTATAGCCTGGATATATGCTGGTTTGTGCCTTTTTTCGATAGTTAGAGGAATTTGCTCGATTTCCGTGGGAATCCTAACCATTGAGGCTAATCTTGCCAAGGCATCAGCAAATTGGTTTTCTTCTCTAGGTAGATATGTGTATTCTACATTCTCTAACTGATCGGTAAGAGTTTCCAGATAGGTTTGGTAAGGGGCTAGGCTTTCGCTCCTTAATTTCCACCTTTTAGATATCTGATTGATGATCAAAGAAGAGTCTTCGAATATCCTTAACTTCTTTACTCCCAATGCCAAGGCTGTTTCAAGGCCTACCACGCATGCTTCATATTCAGCGGCGTTGTTGGTAACGTCGAAATCAAGCTTTATTGAGATTGGAACGTGCTCTTCTTTAGGTGATACTATTAGCACCCCGACGCCACATCCCTTTTGGTTTGAGGCTCCGTTGAAATACAAGGTCCAAGTATCATCTTCAGTGACCATTAAGTCTTCATCTGGAAATTCATTATCTTGTATTGGCGTCGAGTCCTCTATTGGAAAATCTGCTAGAAAGTCTGACACCACGGATCCTTTAATAGCTTTTTGTGGCATAAACCGTACATCAAAATAGGCTAGATTGACTATCCATCTTGAAATACGTCCATTGAGTGTAGATTTCTCGAACAGATACTTGAGTGGATCTAATCGGGAGACTACGAAAACGGTATGCACCAACATGTAATGTCTCAATTTAGTTGTGGCCCACACCAAGGCGAGGCACAATTTCTCGAGTAGTGTATAGCTTGTTTCGTATTCGAGCATCTTTTTACTTAGGTAATAAATTGCGTTCTCTTTGCCTTCTACCTCTTGTGCTAGCATAGCTCCCATTGTCTCTTTGGTAACCGTCAAATATAACCTAAGAGGTATTCCGGGAAGTGTTGGCGCTAATACGGGATGATTTGAAAGATAGGCTTTGATCTTTTCAAAGGATTTTTGACACTCGTCATCCCATATTACTGGTACATTCTTCTTGAGCTTCTTGAAGATTGGTTCACATATCGTTGTCAGTTTTGATATGAACCTACTTATGTATTGCAACCGTCCAATAAATCCTCGAATCTGTTTCTCAGTCTTGGGCGGTGGCATTGACATGATTGCTTTAATCTTTGTTGGATCTACCTCTATTCCTCTAGAGCTTATGACGTATCCCAAGAGCTTGCCTGAGGTGACTCCAAAAGCACATTTTGATGGATTCAACCTCATGTTATATTTTCTAAGCCTTTCGAAAAATTTCCTTAAGGCTACTTGATGGCCTGGACGGTCCTTTGATTTCACAATCGTGTCGTCGACATATACCTCGACTTCTTTGTGCATCATGTCATGAAGTAAGGCAGTTGCTGCACGTTGGTAAGTAGCACCCGCGTTTTTCAACTCGAATGGCATTACCGTGTAACAGTAAGTGCCCCATGGTGTTATAAAGGTTGTTTTCTCCATGTCTTCTTCTGCCATGAGAATTTTATTGTACCCTGCGTATCCATCCATGAATGAGAGAAGCGCGTGATTTGCCGTGTTGTCTACCAGAATATCGATGTGTGGCAAAGGGAAGTCGTCCTTTGGACTTGCCTTATTTAGATCTCGATAGTCGACACACATCCTTACCCTTCCGTCTTTCTTTGGAACTGGGACGACATTGGCGACCCATTCGGGGTATTTGGATACCTTGATGAAACCTGCAATTATTTGTTTTTGAACTTCTTCTTTTATTTTAAGTGCTACGTCGGGTTTCATTCGACGCAACTTTTGTTTTACAGGTTTCATTCCTGGAATTAGTGGTATAGTGTGTTGAGCTATTTCTCTATTAATGCCTGGCATATCTTCATATGACCAAGAAAATACATCGATAAATTCTTTAAGCAAGTTAATTAAATCGGTTCTTTATTGTTTATTCAATGTTAGTCCGATTTTAACTTCTCTTTTATGATTTGAATCATTCGAGATGTCAACTATTTCAGTTTCTTCAATTACCGGTGTTTTCTTTTCGAGTGTTTCCATTGCTTTAACAATTTCTTTGTCTTTTTCATCGTTAGCTAAGCAATGCTCGTCATCTTGGGTTAGGGACGAACACAAGAAGTAAGGAGAATGAGAAATATTATTATACTCTGAGATCATTACATCAAAGAGTGATATGTCCTCAGGGACTGGATCACTAACTATCCTAGGAGAAGAAATAGGAGGGGGAGGTGTTACTACTAAAGACTTAGAAGACTCTAAAGGGAAAGACTCTGACTCAAACTCTGACTTAGACGACTCTTCGAACATCGGTCCTTGCCCTGTCATGATTGATATCTTCCTTCCGCTTGGAGTAGTCACTTTGATAGTCTTGCGCCACCCTTGTAGTGATCCTTCGGCTGGAGTAATTAGCTTCGAGGGGTCGAAGCTTTCACTTTGTAGGACCGTTTGAATGAGTGAGGAGTTATCTTCTTCGTAAGTTGGCTCATTCTTTTCTCGCCCAAACAGTAATCCCATGACGTTAAAGTCAAAGCATGGGGGTGCTTTCTCCTTATGGACGGGAGTTGGAATTTCATCAGTGAAGTAGCAATCCAAGAAAATCTCGAATCCTGGTTGTCGTATGCCGTTTACAACAAATGGCTCGGGAAATTCATGGCACGGATAGTCCTCTCCTTCTTTTATGAACTGACCATTAAGCGTAAGAGGGTACTGATCCATTGGAATCGCTTTCTTTTGAATGCGAGCGTCCCTACGTGCTTTCAACTTGTCCTGGGCTCGCTTGAGATCTTTCCGAGTCGGTTCGAAATCAAGTCCGAAAGTATCTAGCTTAGGGAGGCCAGGTGACTCCAGCGATTTTTCTATCCCTTTCTTCTTTCCTAGGGTCATCCCGGGGAAGTGTCCTTGTTTCTTCAGCATGGTGTTGACAATCATGTTGGAATGGGGGTCATGGCAAAGAGATGTCCTTTCATCCTCCTGTATGAAGGAGACTTCTTCGTTAAAGCCCCATAGGTCTTCATCATCCTCGTCGTGTTCCACATTGATGATTGGATTCTCTATGGATTTTATTCTCATTGGCGAAGCATCGATAGTGATTGGAATTCCTCCAACCATGGCTTTCACTTGTTGATGGAGAGATGAAGGGACGACCTTTAGATCATGAAGCCAAGGGCGTCCCAACAACAAGTTGAATGAGGCTTTGATGTCCACTACTTGAAAAGTAGTGGCATGTTCTATTACTCCTGCCGTTACATTTAGGGTTATTTTGCCAAGAGCTTGACGACGAGTATTATCGTAGGCTCTTATTCCTTGTGTGGACGGAGTTAAGTCTTCATCCCTTATGCCGAGCATCCTCGCAGTTCTAAGTGGACAGACATTGATAGTCGATCCATTGTCTACAAGAGTCATGGGAACATTCATCCTTTTGCAGACTACCGTGAGATTTAATGCCTTGTAATGTCTGTCACCTTCTAGGGGTAAATCTTTGTCAGAGAAGGTGATTAAATTAATCGGACTAGGAAGGTCACTTGTAAGGAAGTTGGCTAGTCCCTCAGGAGTAGTGTCAGAATCTATCCTGATTTTATCCAAGGCATTCATTACAACCAACCTATGCTCTCAAGATGTTGCCAGGAGCTTCCACACATTCATCTCAACTTTTGTCTTCTTAAACTGTTTAACAATGTCGTTGTCTTCGATGATAGGTATGGGAACTTGTTGTACGGTGGGAATAGGTTGCGATGAAACGGGAGGTTGCATTCTCCCATGGTGAGGACATCTATTGATGAATCTTCTTCAGCCCAAATGTCATCTGTGGTGTATGATACAGAAGGTGAAGGTCCTACTATGTCCTTTAGGTAGACATCTTCTTCATCACTGTCCCAAACTCCATTAACGGTTATATCCTCTTCTTGTTGAACTTGGACTAATTTCTTTTCATCAATCATTTTCTGTACCAAATCCTTGAACTTGAAACAGTTTTCTATAGTGTGCCCCCCTGATTGATGGTACTGACAGTAATATCTATCTGTCCTTTTTAACGACTCAAATGGTCTCGGTTCAATAGGTTTGACCTCGCCACTCTCGGAGAGCATTTCGAACATTTGTGCATATGGGATCCCAATTGGAGTGTAGATTCTATTGCTCTTTTTGGGTTTATCAGTGACTTGTAAGGGAAAATACTTTGCCTCATAAGTCGTCCTCACTGGTGTAAATTCTCTTTTAGGTTCTTCTTTCGGAAGCGGAAGCTCATCATATTTCTTGTGGGATCGTTCATAACTTTGAGAGCTTCACGTAGTAGTTGCGATGCCTCCTTCATAGACAGTGTGAGCAATTGTATGTCTTCCTTATTTGCCGGTTCTGGAAGGTTATCTTTGACATCGAAAAAGATCTCCTCTTCTTTTTCTATGACATTGATTTCTTCGACAGGTTTAATGAGAGATGAGGGGTCAACCTCGTTTTCTTCATCGGAGATAGCCAGAGTATGAGCTAGAGGTGCATTGTCGATGCTTGGCTTCTTACTGGCAGGGGGCAACGACAGTTTGTTATTGTCGATTAGGTCTTGGATAGCTTCCTTAAGCTTCCAACAGCTTTCAGTAGAATGGCCCCTACCTTGGTGATACTTGTAGTGAGCGTTGGGGTTACAGTTAACCGACCTCTTCTCGACTGGTGGGTCCCCAAATGGTCTAATGGGAGTTATAAGACCTTTTGCATTTAATCGATCAAATGCGGTGTCATAACTCATGCCAATAGGAGTGAAGTTCCTCCTAAATGGTTTCTTCTGTCCTTGGTTGTTCATGGCGAGAACTTCTCCTAAATTAAAGGTGCTAACATTATTTGAGTGGGCGGTTTTGGAAGAAGAAGGATTGTCGTTCTTCTTTCCTTTCTAGCCACTGTTGGAGTTATTGTTGGCAGCTTTTGACTTAGCCAAGTCATCTTCAATATTGATCCCAATGTCATAAACAGCCTTAAAGGTATGGAGGTTATTTTGATATTTAAGATGCTTGGAATATTTTTCTTGGAGATTTTTGATAAACAGTCTCACAGACTCTTTTTCGCTTGGTACCTCAATCATTTTAGCTAAGGTTTCTCTCCACTTGTTAAAGAAAGAGGTGAAGCCTTCATTCTCTTTCTGTTTGAGGATTTCAAGTTCTCTATGGTCAGTCTCGACTTGAATGTTGCACTTGTACCTATCGACGAAAGCGTTTGCTATAAACTCCCAGGTAGAGGTCTTTTCTTTTTCGAGAGAAAAGAACCATTGTTGGCAAACGGTCTCGAGAGATAGTGAGTGTAGACACCCATTTGTGTCTCCCCAAAACCAAACTCGGTGATGAGTGCCTTTCACGTCGAATCATAATCGAATGAAACGAAAGTGTGGGCAAGGTCTAGTGTTGCGGAAAGTTTTATCTTTTCTCTTCTTTCTGTTTTTGAAAACTTTATTTTAAAGAAAACAGCCAATCCAGTTTGGTTGGTCCATGATATGGGTCCAATAGTGGTGTAGTTGGATGGGGCTTACAAAGACCTTTCCAACGATATATTATAAGCCCAATTCCGATGAATATTGAGGAAGTTATGGCCAATTTACTAAACTGGGCCTGGTTTTAGCTTTAAGTACGGCCTAATGATCTAGGGGAGGGCCTAATATAATTTATCATTCCTAATGTAATTAGGAATGGTTTTAGTCTTTTAGAACATTCTAGAAGGTCTTATCATTCCTAATTCAGTTAGGATTCTTCAGAGTTTTAATCAAGATCTTTCAGTACAGGAAATTTATCAGATTTTCGAAAACGCGTGGAAAACCACTTTGGCGTCCAACCCCAGGCCTTGGCGCCTGGAATCAGGATTGGCGCCAGGCGCTAGCCATTGGCGCCTGGCACTAGCCACTGGTGCTGGCGCCAATTAGCAAGGGCTGGCGCCAATGTTGATTTTCGATCTTCAGACTCTGTTTTGTTAAATTATCTTTTTTGGATGATTTTATCTATAAATATCGTATTAAAAACTTCGTTTTCATTCACCAATTCTCTTTATTCTTAAGTTTTAATCAACTCTTTTCTTTTCATCAATTCTTCATCAATTCTTTTCATTCATCTACAATCAAATCATTCATCAACATCATTCATTCGTTAGAATAGATATTCTTTCTTGCTTTTTAACACAAAATTCCGCATTCACAAGATCTTGAAACACCTAGCCATATTCGAAGTTGCCTTCGCCCTAGACGTGAAAGGTTTTAATTTCTGAGGGTTTGGTCCCAAATCTCTATTTCAATTATTTAATTTAATTGTTTTGTTTATTATTTTTCCTTGAAGTTACTAACGTGTGTATTTTATTATTAGAAAGAGGTACGAGGCATCCAAGTAAGTACTTTAATTGATTTATTGATATTATGATGTAGAAATCATGTTTATATTGTTATTTTAATTCCTAGTATCATGTCTAGGGTAACTTTAATATTAAGTATGATTAAAAGTACGATGCTTCCTATATTCTTCCTAAGATTTATTCATGTTAGTATCATGTTAGGGTTAAAGATTTGATTTTTATTGTTTAGTGACATGCTAGGGTTTGTTATTAATCTTGTTAGTATCATGCCTAGGATCTTGCTATGCTTTAACATGATTATGATTATAATTAATATTATTATTATTAATGATGTTGATTATTTATTCTTTGTTGCTTGATATTTATTATTTGTTGCTTGATCACCTTTACTGTATGTTTAAAGGGAATTTGTATTTGCAATCACGCTTAATAAGATAATCAATAATCTTGTTTAGGGTTAATTGTGATTATAATTCAAGTGATCGCCAATAATAGTTTATTTGTGCATTAATATTCAATCAACATAGATTAAACAGGTTTAGGGTTATTCCTATTGATTGTATGTTAGTCAGAAAGTGCACATGAATACGAGCAGAATAAAGTAGAGGCCTATTATTAGGGCAGGTTCAATCTCTTTTAGGTTGGATTTGTACCATCATCCCCGAACCCTTATTTGGTTCATGACCTTATGGAGTTGACGATCTCTTGGATCGTTAAGGGGTGTAACCTTCACCTCGTGAATGGTTTACAAGTTCCTTAAAAACTTGTTGGCGACTCTTTTGCTCTATCTTCTTCCCTTTTGGACGCCACCGTACTTTAGTGTATGATCACAGTGGGGTTCAAGCTAGTGGGATTTTAAAGGCTTGAAACTATTCCCTAGAGTTTTTGGCAACTCCACTGGGGAGGATTTCTATTTTAATTCCTGAATTTGTTTCGGCAATGATTTAGAATGAGTGGATGAGACTCGAAAAGTTCTAAGTATTTCATGTGCGTAATTTTGATTAACATTGTGTCATATGCATAAAAAGGTTCTCATTGGAAAGACCATCCGTAATGAGTAAAAAACATAGGATTTTACACGTAGGAAATTTGAGAAATGTCTTTCACAACTAGGACTGAAATAACACCGCGCGAAACTGGATGATTTTATTGAGCACAGAAATCTGTTGAGGCATGTGGGAAGTAGCGTCAGGGGCCAGAGCTTGGCGCCAAACTTTTAGCCGTAGCGCCAGACGCCAGTATTGGCGCCAGGCGCTACAGTTAAAAGTTGGCGCCAATCTCTGTTTGCTGGCGCCAATTTCCCCCAATACCGAGCCAGAAATATGCGTTCTGATTTCGACCGGTTTTTCGTATTGTTTGCTCGATCCTGCTTCCTGATTGAATTTTTTTCTCACTTTTCTGAAACCCATATGTGTTCTACATATGGACATAACCCTCTGGGAATTCATGCTCTATCTACCCGATTGAACGCTCCTGGCAACAAAGGGTACATCTGAGAGGTTGAATTCACCAAACCATGGAAGTGAGTTTTTTCTAAAAACTCGCGGTGTTCTATCCACACGCGTTAACCCTTCACGGTTAGGCTTCTACGCGGTGCATCTGGACAATTAACCATGGACCCTATTTGACTAAACCATATCCCGAGCTTTAGAGAACTAGAGCCATGGTTAGGTTGCGAACTCATTGCATCATATTGTGCCTACTTGACTAATTGTGCATTATTTGTTGTGCATATATATTCTATGCTCCTCTTAACCGTTTGTTGATTTGTGTTGAGATTATAATTAATGACTTAAAGAACTTTGCCTAATTAATTAAGTAATTTGAGTCAATAAAGTTTTTTCTTCTTTTAATCGGAATCGACCTAGTACGACTTTAGGCATACCCCAGTTGACTAATAATACCGAAAACAGTCCCAGACCAAGGCTCCAATATTGGTGCCAAAATCTAAGCTGTAGCGCCACTGTATGCTGTGTAGCGCCAGACATTTACTAAAAAGTCTGGCGCCAATCACCATATTGTGACGCCAGTTCTGTCGCTTGGCCGACAGTTCGGATTATTTGTCGAGTTATCACCTAATGTCTATTTAGTCAGTTTCTGTTTAACTCGATTAACTTTACTTAATTAAATTAATGTTCGAGTTTAGGCACTAAGTCCCATGGTCTTACATAAGAGTCCAAACATGTCACTTACACTCAATACACACACCAATACACATGTCTTGACCATGATTAAGAGAGTCTTGTGTGCGCACGTTTTTTCGTCATTTTTTTTAGGGGGGTAAGTCGGATATTAATCCTCCAATAAATAATAATACTTAAGTTCCCTAAACACATGTACATTATTGCTCCCTAAAAATATGCATACTAATAAAAACCATAAAGTCAAATTGATTCGAGTCAAGTAATTAAAACGCAAATTGGCTTAATTTACAGCACGTGGTCAAGAAAGGAAGGACGATTAATCAAAGATAACCTCTTCGTACAAGTCCAACTTTTCGATAAACCTATGGCCCGCAAGAGGAAAGCAAGAGTCATAATGGCAACTCAGGAAGAAGTTAACGATCTCAAGAACCAACTGGCTACTGTAATTGAGACACTGAAGCTTCTCGCACTTAAGATCGAGGATCCCGTGAAGCAACAACAAATGGACCTCATGCAAGAAAGCCTAAGCAAGTTGTCCAGCGACTACAAGTTTCAAGAACTCACATCCCAAGGGGTCTCGGTGGATAAAGATCTTCTTCCGCAGAAGTTCAGTGCCAATGACATCCCAAAATTTAGGGCAATCGACAACCCCTACTTCCATCTAAGAGCATTTGAAACAATAATGAGTATCAAGGGTATCGATAAGAAAGTCTTCCCTTCTCTGTTCTCGCTATCTCTCGAGACCGTTTGCCAACAATGGTTCTTTTCTCTTGAAAAAGAAAAGACCTCTACCTGGGAATCCATAGCAAACGCTTTCGTTGATAGGTACAAGTGCAACATTCAAGTCGAAACTGACCATAGAGAACTTGAAATCCTCAAACAGAAGGAGAATGAAGGCTTCACATCTTTCTTTAACAAGTGGAGAGAAACCTCAGCTAAAATGATTGAGGTACCAAGTGAGAAAGAGTCCGTGAGACTGTTTATTAAAAACCTTCAAGAAAAATATTCAAAACATCTTAAATATCAGAATAACCTTTATACCTTTAAGGCTGTTTATGATATTGGGATCAATATTGAAGATGACTTGGCTAAATCTAAAGCTGCCAACAATAGCTCCAACAGTGGCTGGAAAGGAAAGAAGAGCGACAATCCTTCTTCTTCCAAAACCGCCCACTCAAATAATGTTAGCACCTTTAATCTAGGAGAAGTCCTCGCCATGAACAACCAAGGACAAAAGAAACTATTTAGGAGAAACTTCACTCCTATTGGCATGAGTTATGACACCGCATTTGATCGATTAAATGCAAAAGGTCTTATAACTCCCATTAGACCATTTGGAGATCCACCAGTTGAGAAGAGGTCGCCTAACTGGAACCCCAATGCACATTGCAAATATCATCAAGGTAGGGGCCATTCTACTGAAAGTTGTTGGAAGCTTAAGGAAGCTATCCAAGACCTAATTGACAGTAACAAGCTGCCGTTGCCCCCCGCTTGTAAGAAGCCGAGTATTGACAATGCACCTCTAGCTCATACTTTGGCTATTTCCGATGAAGAAAGAGAAGTTGACCCTTCATCTCTCATTAAGCCTGTCAAAGCAACCAATGTCGAAGAAGAAGAAGAAGATATCTTTTTCGATGTCAAAGATAACCTTCCAGAACCAGCAAATGAGGCAGACATACGAGTGCTCACACTGTTTATGAGGGAGACATCGCAACTGTTACGTGAAACTCTCAAAATTATGAACGAACTTCACAAGAAATATGATGAAGAACCTAAGAGAGAGTTCACACCAGTAAAAACGACTTATGAGGCAAAATACTTTCCCTTACAAGTCACCGAAAGACCCAAGAAGAGCAATAAAATTTATACTCCAATTGGGATCCCGTATGCACAAATGTTTGAAATGCTCTCCGAGAGTGGCAAGGTCAAACCTCTCGAACCGAGACCATTTGAATCATTAAAATGGACAGATAGATATTACTGTCAGTACCATCAGTCAGGAGGGCACACCCTAGAAAACTGCTTCAAGTTCAAGGATTTGGTGCAGAAAATGATTGATAAAAAGGAATTAGTCCAAGTTCAACAAGAAGAGGACATAACTGTAAATGGAGTATGGGACAGTGATGAAGAAGATGTCTACCTAAAAGACATAGTGGGGCCTTCACCTTCTGTATCATACACCACGGACGACATTTGAGCTGAAGAAGATTCATCAATAGACGTCCTCACAAGATCCGGGAGAATGCAACCTCCCGTTTCAACACAACCTATGCCTACTATACAACAAGTTCCCATACCTGTCATCGAAGACAATGACATCGTTAAACAATTCAAGAAGACAAAAGTTAAGATGAATGTATGAAAGCTTTTAGCAACATCTCGAGAACATAGGTTGGCTGTGATGAATACCTTAGATAAAATCGGGATAGATTCTGACACCACTCCTGAGGGACTAGCTAACTTCCTCACGAGTGACCTCCCTAGTCCAATTAATCTAATCACCTTCTCTGACAAAGATTTACCCCCAGAAGGTGACAAGCACTACAAAGCGTTAAACCTCACGGTAGTCTGCAAAAGGATGAATGTTCCCATGACTCTTGTAGACAATGGATCGGCTATTAATGTCTGTCCACTTAGGACTGCGAGGATGCTTGGCATAAAAGATGAGGATTTAACTCCGTCCACACAAGGGATAAGAGCTTACGATAATACTCGTCGTCAAGCTCTTGGCAAAATAACCCTAAATGTGACGGCAGGAGCAATAGAACACGCTACTACTTTTCAAGTGGTAGACATCAAAGCCTCATTCAATCTGTTGTTAGGACGCCCTTGGCTCCATGATCTAAAGGCCGTCCCTTCATCTCTCCACCAACAAGTGAAAGCCATAGTTGGAGGAATCCCCATCACTATTGACGCTTCGCCGATGAGGATCAAATCAATAGAGAATCCAATCATCAACGTGGAGCACGATGAAGATGATGAAGACCTATGGGGCTTTAACGAAGAAGTCTCCTTAATCCAAGAGGATGAAAGGACATCTCTTTGCCACGACCCCCATTCCAACATGATTATCAACACCATGCTGAAGAAACAAGGACACTTCCCTGGGATGACCTTAGGAAAGAAGAAGGGGATAGCAAAATCGATGGAGTCACCTGGCCTCCCTAAACTAGATACTTTCGGACTTGGTTTCGAACCGACTCGGAAAGATCTCAAGCGAGCCCAGGACAAATTGAAAACACGTAGGGACGCTCGCATTCAAAAGAAAGCGATTCCAATGGATCAGTACCCTCTTACGCTTAATGGTCAGTTTATAAAAGAAGGAGAGGACTATCCATGCCATGAATTTCCCGAACCATTTGTTGTAAATGGCATACGACAACCAGGATTCGAGATTTTCTTGGATTGCTACTTCACTAATGAAATCCCAACTCCCGTCCATAAGGAGAAAGCACCCCCATGCTTTGACTTTAACGTCATGGGATTACTGTTTGGGCGAGAAAAGAATGAGCCAGTTTATGAAGAAGATAACTCCTCACTCATTCAAACGGTCCTACAAAGCGAAAACTTCGACCCCTCAAAGCTAATGACTCCAGCTGAAGGATCACTGCAAGGGTGGCGCAAGACTATCAAGGTGACTACTCCGAGTGGAAGGAAGATATCAATCACGATAGGACAAGGGCCAATGTTTGAAGAATCGTCAGAGTCAGAGTCAGAGTCTGAGTCAGAGTCTTTCCCTTTAGAACCTTCTAAGTCTTTAGCTATAATGCCTCCCCTTTCATTTCTTCTCCTAGGATAGTTAGTGATCCAGTCCCTGAGGACATATCACTCTTTGATGTAATGATCTCAGAGTATAATAATATTTCTCATTCTCCTTACTTCTCGTGTTCTTCCCTAACCCAAGATGACGAACATTGCTTAGCTAACGATGAAAAAGATAAAGAAATTATTAAAGCAATGGAAACACTCGAAAAGAAAACACCAGTAATTGAAGAGACTGAAACAGTCGACATCTCAAATGATTCAACTCATAAAAGAGAAGTTAAAATCGGACTAACATTGAATAAACAAGAAAGAACCAATTTAATTAACTTGCTTAAAGAATTTATCGATGTATTTGCCTGGTCATATGAAGATATGCCAGGCATTAACAGAGAAATAGCTCAACACACTATACCATTAATTCAAAGAATGAAACCTGTAAAACAAAAGTTGCGTCGAATGAAACCCGACGTAGCACTTAAAATAAAAGAAGAAGTTCAAAAACAAATAACTGCAGGTTTCATCAAGGTATCCAAATACCCCGAATGGGTCGCCAACGTCGTCCCAGTTCCAAAGAAAGACGGAAGGGTAAGGATGTGTGTCGACTATCGAGAGCTAAATAAGGCAAGTCCAAAGGACGACTTCCCTTTGCCACACATCGATATTCTGGTAGAAAACACGGCAAATCACGCGCTTCTCTCATTCATGGACGGATACGCAGGATACAATCAAATTCTCATGGCGGAAGAAGACATGGAGAAAATGACCTTTATCACACCGTGGGGCACTTACTGTTACACGGTAATGCCATTTGGGTTGAAAAACGCAGGTGCTACTTACCAACGTGAAGCAACTGCCTTACTCCATGACATGATGCACAAAGAAGTTGAATTATATGTCGACGACATGATTGTGAAATCAAAGGACCATCCAGGCCATCAAGTAGCCTTAAGGAAATTTTTCGAAAGGCTAAGAAAATACAATATGAGGTTGAATCCATCAAAATGTGCTTTTGGAGTGACCTCAGGCAAGCTCTTGGGGTACGTCATAAGCTCTAGAGGAATAGAGATAGATCCAACCAAGATTAAAGCAATCATGTCAATGCCACCGCCCAAAACCGAGAAACAGATTCGAGGATTCATTGGCCGGTTGCAATATATAAGTAGGTTCATATCAAAACTGACAACGATATGTGAACCAATCTTCAAAAAGCTCAAGAAGAATGTACCAGTAATATGGGATGACGAATGTCAAAAAGCCTTTGACCAGATCAAAGCCTATCTCGCAAATCCTCCCGTATTAGCGCCAGCACTTCCCGGAATACCTCTTAGATTATATCTGACGGTTACCAAAGAGACAATGGGAGCCATGCTAGCACAAGAGGTAGAAAACAAAGAGAATACAATCTATTACTTAAGTAAGAAGATGCTCGAATATGAAACACGCTATACACCACTCGAGAAATTGTGCCTTGCTTTGGTGTGGGCCACAACTAAGTTAAGACATTACATGTTGGTGCATACCGTTTTCGTGGTATCTCGATTGGATCCACTCAAATACTTGTTCGAGAAATCAACACTCAACGGACGTATTTCAAGATGGATGGTCAACTTAGCCCAGTTCGATGTGCGGTTTATGCCACAAAAAGCTATTAAAGGATCTGTGGTGTCAGACTTTCTGGCAGACTTTCCAATAGAGGACTCGACACCAATACAGGACAATGAATTTCCAGATGAAGATTTGATGGTCACCGAAGATGATACTTGGACCTTGTATTTCGACGGAGCCTCAAACCAAAAGGGATGTGGTGTCGGAGTACTACTAGTATCACCTAAAGAAGAACACGTCCCAATCTCAATAAAGCTTGATTTCAACGTTACCAACAATGCTGCTGAATATGAAGCATGCGTGGTAGGCCTTGAAACAGCCCTGGCATTGGGAGTAAAGAAGTTAAGGATATTCGGAGACTCTTCCCTGATTATCAATCAAATATCTAAAAGGTGGAAAGTAAGGAGCGAAAGCCTAGCCCCTTACCAAACTTATCTGGAAACTCTTACCGACCAGTTAGAGAAGGTAGAATACACATATCTACCTTGAGAAGAAAACCAATTTGCTGATGCCTTGGCAAGATTAGCCTCAATGGTTAGGATTCCCACGGATATCGAGCAAATGCCTCTAACTATCGAAAAAAGGCACAAACCGGCATATATACAGGCTATAGAAGACGACGACCCAGTCCAAGACGAAGATGAAGAACAAGAAGAAGAACCATGGTACACAGACATTCTCAACCACGTCACCAATGGAGAATACCCTCCTCATGCTGACAAAAGAGCAAAACGAGCCTTGAGACTTTTGGCTTCTCAATATGTACTCATAGACAACGAGCTACATAAAAGGGTACCTAAAGGTTGAGCTCTCCTATGCGTAGGGAAGATGGATGCACAAAGAATAATGAGAATAGTCCAGGAAGGAATCTGTGGAACTCATGTAAATGGCAAAATGTTAGTCCAGAAAATAATGCGAGAAGAGTATTATTGGACTACCATGAATAGGGACTGTCATCAATACGTGAAAAGATGTCCTAAGTGTCAAATTTATGCCAATTTGCAACACGTTCCTCCATCTTTGCTCTACACCTACACATCACCATGGCCATTCTCTACATGGAAATTGACATAATCGGCAAGATCACTCCCCCAGGGACAGGAGGCCACGAATTTATTCTAGTAGCAATTGATTACTTTACGAAGTGGGTTGAAGCGCAATCATATGCCAAACTTACTACTGCAAAACATGTAGCACTCTTTATCGAGAGAAATATCATTTGTCGATATGGAGTCCCACATGAAATGATAAGTGACAATGGAGCTCACTTTCAAGCCGAATGTGAAGAATTGCTACATAAATATGGTATCCAACATCATCATTCATCCCCTTATAGACCTCAAGCAAACGGAGCAGTCGAGGCAGCTAATAAGAATTTAAAGACTATCATCGAGAAAATGACAGAAAATTATAAGGATTGGCCTGACAAGCTTCACTTTGCATTGTGGGGTTATCGCACGTCAATCCGTACGTCAACAGGAAATACACTATTTTCTTTGGTATATGGAATGGATGCCGTTGGTAGAGGGATAATCGGTCGTTGGACAATCACCCTCAAGCCAAACACTATTTCTACCTAAACCAACCTAAGACAAGTCTAGGGTAAGTAGAGGATCGTATCCACAGGGAATGGGTAAGTACACCGAGAGTATGAAACGGTTGCAATCTAGTTCGGTCACAAATTGGGGGTTTTGATTAGATAACTACTATGGAGACAAACACTAGGGGGGAATAGGGATCGACTCCAACCAAACCAACGGATCAAATCAATAGGCAAGCACGAACACAAATTGGGTGATAGAGGGGGCACTCAATGTTACCTTCTTTCGAAGCCACAACACTAAGCATTCCTAAGCCAAACTCAACTAACAAGATAGGCCAACCAAGTCTTAACAATGAGAAGTAGACTACTAACTCGGGTTTGTCTTTCGATCGGTCCAAGAAAGCATTAAAGCACAAGCAATTGAGATTTCTCACCTAATTGTTGCAACTAAGACTACTACATCATTCAAACAAGGAACCATAATCAAGAGGAGATTAGCATAACCATAATAAGAAAAGGCTCACAACTAGACTTCATCTCTCAATGCAAGCATAGAAGTGAATACATGAGCAATAAGTGGCCATCCAATTACACATGCAATTAACCATCTCTTTAACAATCAATCATCAATCCAAAATGAACATGCAAGCACAAACATCAATCAACCCATGGCTTGGTTGGGTCTTCACCCAACCCCTAGCTAATAAACTACTCACTAAACATGGTGAGGGACATCAAAACAACAAGTTCTAATCCAAGCATTAAGTTAATAAGTTAAGAGGAGTAGTAGGAATAAGGTAGATTGGACATGCAACAACAATTAACCAAGATTAAGAGAGAAATTAACAATTCAAAGTAAATAAAAACTGAAATTAAAGAGTAAGGGATAGAGGAAAGAGATTACTAATGAAGCTTCAAGGTTGAGAAAATGTTGAAAGGAAGAATACAAACTTCAATTAATCTACTTCAATGATAGAGTTTGAGAGAAACTAAGCTAATTAATAAGAGTTTAGAGAGTTAAGGGCCTAAGAAGACTAAAGGGAAGAAGGTGATCTTCTCCAAGGAAGAAGATGCAGAAAACTGAAGCCAAGGGTCGTATTTATACACCCCGAAATAACATTGTAAAATCCGCCCAAAAAGTCGGGTCTGCATGTAGGAGCGCCCGCTCCTACATAGAGGAGCGCCCGCTCCTCAGGCTGGAGCGCCCTCTCCTGGATCTTGCGCGCCCTCTCCTCCTGCAGCAATTTGAGGCAGTTTGTAGGAAAACAGGGAGGAGCGCCCGCTCCTATATAGGTGCACGCCCGCTCCTAAAAGTGCAGGGGAGGAAGAATATGGCAGTTCAGGCAGGAGCGCCCGCTCCTAACAGGCTGCACGCCCTCTCCTCTTGTGCTTTGCTTCCAATATAGTTCTTCATGTTCATGCTATGTGACCAATTTCTCCTTGCATCTACAAACACGAACACACACATAAAAAGGAACGGGGAAGCCAAAAGTTGTAATCATACACAAAAAGGAGTCGGAAAGGGGGGGGTAAATAGGGGAAAATGACAACAAAATTGTGCTAAAAATACCATGATAAGTGGACAAATAAAACACTTATCAAATTCCCCCAAGCTAGCTAATTGCTTGTCCCTAAGCAATTCACTTGGCGCTAAAGAAACTAATAGATTAGTCCAAAGAAAAGCACATGTAAAGATAAAAGAATCCTTAAGCAATAAAACTCGAGTATGAGGTATATGCCTAAGATCAACCACGGTCATGACTAGCCAAGGCCTAGCTAACCTTCCTGAATGTACTCAACTTTGGTCCATTCAACCAATCTTACCGCGTCCCCAACACAAAGTTCAAATTCCCCCTAATGGTAGTGTCTCATGACTCCTCGAAGGAGCCGGAAGAAAAATAAACAAAAGAAGGCTTAGAACACTCGACATCTCAATGATAAGTACCCTCTCCATATGCTTGTGAACCAACTCCCTCCACCGACTATGGCTTCAACTACTCTACTAACATTACAAGACTCAAGGATTACGGCACAAAGTTAAGGCATAGAGAAAACTAGAAGTGCTTTGCAATTAAAGTCAAGCTAAGATATATAACACTAAGAGCAAACCTAAAGAGGTTTCTGACTTTGACCCGTTACAAACTATGAATAAACTTGAAACAAAAATGCACCCCCAAGCTTGTTTAATTGCTAGGGTGGTAGCTATTCATCACTTCTTTTTCTTTCTTTCTTTCTCTATTTTTTTTTCTTTTTCTCTTTTTTTTTTTTTTTTTTTTTTTTTTTTTTTTTTTTTTTTTTTTCAAACTTGGCATTTACATCACAAACTATTATTTATAACAACTTAAAGATTGAACTAATGAAACAAGAATGACATGCCTTAACTTTGTGCGAATGAACAATACATAACAATCTTCATGATCACTAAGAGTAGTTTAGGCCGCGATCTTGGGAGTTAAGACTCAAGTTGTCGATCTAGGTACTAAATCAAAGAGGATCCTTGCCACTCATTCAAAATGTAGTAGGCTTGAAAATATTACAACCTCACTTTTGGGAACAATATGGGATCAATTACTACCTTTTGGGGTTCAAATTCCTTTGATATGGGCGACAACCTTCTTACCACAATCCTAGACTTTAGGTCTCGTACATTCGGTAAGGTTATTGTCACACTAGCCTAAACTAGCCAATTCTATGTTCAACCAAGGGCATCTAAACCATGCTCGAAATTTTATTACCAAAAGAAAGCAAATATCCATCACATGCAATCCAATATCCTCATTGAGGACTATTCTAAAAGCAATTTTTTTTTTTTATTTTTTTTATTTTTTTTTTAGAGGAAAAGCAAAAATACTCGGGTTGCCTCCCGGGAGCGCTTCTTTAACGTCACTAGCTTGACGAAAATTCGAAGATTGGTTTCTTCACTAACACCTACAACAAAAAGTTAGTCAAAGAAATCAAAGAAAAACAAATCTATACAAATGAACTAGTCTCACATGTTTCACAAGTAACTCAATGCTCAACGCCATTCCCCGGCAACGGCGCCATTTTGGTAGGGGGATAATCGGTCGTTGGACAATCACCCTCAAGCCAAACACTATTTCTACCTAAACCAACCTAAGACAAGTCTAGGGTAAGTAGAGGATCGTATCCACAGGGAATGGGTAAGTACACCGAGAGTATGAAACGGTTGCAATCTAGTTCGGTCACAAATTGGGGGTTTTGATTAGATAACTACTATGGAGACAAACACTAGGGGGGAATAGGGATCGACTCCAACCAAACCAACGGATCAAATCAATAGGCAAGCACGAACACAAATTGGGTGATAGAGGGGGCACTCAATGTTACCTTCTTTCGAAGCCACAACACTAAGCATTCCTAAGCCAAACTCAACTAACAAGATAGGCCAACCAAGTCTTAACAATGAGAAGTAGACTACTAACTCGGGTTTGTCTTTCGATCGGTCCAAGAAAGCATTAAAGCACAAGCAATTGAGATTTCTCACCTAATTGTTGCAACTAAGACTACTACATCATTCAAACAAGGAACCATAATCAAGAGGAGATTAGCATAACCATAATAAGAAAAGGCTCACAACTAGACTTCATCTCTCAATGCAAGCATAGAAGTGAATACATGAGCAATAAGTGGCCATCCAATTACACATGCAATTAACCATCTCTTTAACAATCAATCATCAATCCAAAATGAACATGCAAGCACAAACATCAATCAACCCATGGCTTGGTTGGGTCTTCACCCAACCCCTAGCTAATAAACTACTCACTAAACATGGTGAGGGACATCAAAACAACAAGTTCTAATCCAAGCATTAAGTTAATAAGTTAAGAGGAGTAGTAGGAATAAGGTAGATTGGACATGCAACAACAATTAACCAAGATTAAGAGAGAAATTAACAATTCAAAGTAAATAAAAACTGAAATTAAAGAGTAAGGGATAGAGGAAAGAGATTACTAATGAAGCTTCAAGGTTGAGAAAATGTTGAAAGGAAGAATACAAACTTCAATTAATCTACTTCAATGATAGAGTTTGAGAGAAACTAAGCTAATTAATAAGAGTTTAGAGAGTTAAGGGCCTAAGAAGACTAAAGGGAAGAAGGTGATCTTCTCCAAGGAAGAAGATGCAGAAAACTGAAGCCAAGGGTCGTATTTATACACCCCGAAATAACATTGTAAAATCCGCCCAAAAAGTCGGGTCTGCATGTAGGAGCGCCCGCTCCTACATAGAGGAGCGCCCGCTCCTCAGGCTGGAGCGCCCTCTCCTGGATCTTGCGCGCCCTCTCCTCCTGCAGCAATTTGAGGCAGTTTGTAGGAAAACAGGGAGGAGCGCCCGCTCCTATATAGGTGCACGCCCGCTCCTAAAAGTGCAGGGGAGGAAGAATGTGGCAGTTCAGGCAGGAGCGCCCGCTCCTAACAGGCTGCACGCCCTCTCCTCTTGTGCTTTGCTTCCAATATAGTTCTTCATGTTCATGCTATGTGACCAATTTCTCCTTGCATCTACAAACACGAACACACACATAAAAAGGAACGGGGAAGCCAAAAGTTGTAATCATACACAAAAAGGAGTCGGAAAGGGGGGGTAAATAGGGGAAAATGACAACAAAATTGTGCTAAAAATACCATGATAAGTGGACAAATAAAACACTTATCAGCCGTACAACCTGTCGAACTAGAAATACTATCTCTACGTATTGCGCTAGAGAGTAAACTCGATGAAGTCGAATGGACTAGGGCACGATATGAAGAATTGATCCTACTCGACGAAAAACGACTAGAAGCTCTACATCACACTCAGTGCTATCAAACTCGTATGGCTAGACATTTTAATAAGAAGGTCAAGGCAAGAAATATCAAAGTAGGAGATTTGGTATTAAAAGCGCTAAGGAAAAATGTTTTAGATCCAAGGGGAAAGTTTAGACCTAATTGGTCTGGCCCCTACATTGTCAAAACAATCCTGTCAGGTGGTGCAGCAAAATTAACTGACATGGATGGCAATGAATTCTCAAACATGACCAATCTTGACCAACTTAAAAAATACTACCTGTAGGGAATAATTTCAAGCCTTTAAATATCCCACTAGCTTGAACCCCACTGTGATCATACACTAAAGTACGGTGGCGTCCAAAAGGGAAGAAGATAGAGCAAAAGAGTCGCCAACAAGTTTTTAAGGAACTTGTAAACCGTTCACGAGGTGAAGGTTACACCCCTTAACGATCCAAGAGATCGTCAACTCCATAAGGTCATGAACCAAATAAGGGTTCGGGGATGAAGGTACAAATCCAACCTAAAAGAGATTGAACCTGCCCTAATAATAGGCCTCTACTTTATTCTGCTCGTATTCATGTGCGCTTTCTGATTAACATACAATCAATAGGATTAACCCTAAACCTGTTTAATCTATGTTGGTTGAATATTAATGCACAAATAAACTATTATTGGCGATCACTTGAATTATAATCACAATTAACCCTAACAAGATTATTAATTATCTTATTAAGCGTGATTGCAGTACCAATTCCCTTTAACATGCAATAAAAGGTGATCAATCAACAACAATAAAAAAAATAATATGCATATCAAGCAACATGATAAATAATCATAATAATTATAAATAATCATAAACATTAGAAAGAACATAGGAAGCATCATACTTTAAATCATACTTAATATTAAAGATACCCTAGACATGATACTAGGAATTAAAATAACAATCTAAGCATGATTTCTACATCATAAAATCAATTAAACCATTAAAGTACTTACTTGGATGCCTCGTACCTCTTTCTAATTACAAAATACACATGTTAGTAACTTCAAGGAAAATAATAAACAAAACAATTAAATTAAATAATTGAAATAGAGATTTGGGACCAAACCCTCAGAAATTAAAACCTTTCACGTCTAGGGCGAAGGCAACTTCGAATATGGCTAGGTGTTTCTAGATCTTGTGAATGCGGAATTTTGTATTAAAAAGCAAAGAAGAAAGAATGCTAAAAGATCAATGTTATCGAAAATTAATGAATGAATGATGAAGGTGAATGAAAAGAATTGAAGATTAATAATTGATAAAGTGATTGTTGATGATTGATGATTGTAGATGATGAATGAAAACGGAGTTTATTAAAACTTAAGAATAAAAGAATTGGTGAATGATAGATGTAGATGATGAATAAATATTGATAATCCGTCCATGAAAACGGAGTTTTTGATACGATATTTATAGAGAAAAACATCCAAAAAAAGATAATTTATCAAAACAGAGTCTGAAGATCGAAAAACTAACTTGGCGCCAGCCCTGGCTCATTGGCGCCAGGACCAGTGGCTAGCGCTTGGCGCCAATACTGGCGTCTGGCGCCAATCCTGATTCCAGGCGCCAAGGCCTGGGGTTGGACGCCAATTTGGATTTCAACGCGTTTTCGAAAAACTGAAAAACTTACCGTACTGGAAGATAAAATAATATAATTTCAGTCGAAAATGCTATTTGATCTAATTAAAACTCTGAAGAGTCCTAACTGAATTAAGAATGATAAGACCTTCTAGAATGTTCTAGAAGACCAAAACCATTCCTAATTACATTAGGAATGATAAATCATATTAGGCCCTCCCCTAGATCATTGGGCCGTACATAAAACTCAAACCGGACCCAGTTTAGTAAATTGGGCATAATTTCCTCAATATTCATCGGAATTGGGCTTATAATATATCGTTGGAAAGGTCTTTGCAAACCCCATCCAACTACACCACTATTGGACCCATATCATGGACCAACCAAACTGGATTGGCTGTTTTCTTAAAATAAAGTTTTCAAAAACAGAGAGAAGAGAAAAGAAAAGAAATAAAACTTTCCGCAACACTAGACCTTTCCACACTTTCGTTTCATTCGATTATGATTCGACGTGAAAGGTACTCATCACTGGGTTTGGTTTTGGGGAGACACAAATGGGTGTCTACAGAAGCCCCCACTTTGACTGAGTTTGGAGAAACGCAAGTTTCGAAAACGAAAGCCAAAGTATCGATAGGGACGGAGAATGATTCAGAACGTTCTGCGATCCTAAATCAATCTTATAACGCCGATACCTGCAAAACTAGCATTAGTTAAACAGATAGAAGAGTTAAGAAACGCGTATCTTGCACCTTCGAGCACACGTCTTTGAAAGTAACCGATTTGTTTTGATGACCCCCTACAAGCTAGAGAATGCCATCCCGCCTGAAAACCGCTACGCCTCGTAACTGCTTCCAATTAGAAGATTGCTGATGTATTCATTTTATATAGTATTTTACCCCCGTCCCTTGGTCATAATTAGTAGTGTTTTTGGCTCTTTAGAGCCACTTTTATTACTAATTGGTGTTTTCTAGTGTTTTCGTAGATTTGGTTGACTTTTGCAGGGATTTATGCTTTTGGAGTATTCTCCCGAGATATTTAGGAGCAATCACGAGCACTGGAGAAGCACGACCAGATTTTATAGCCCAGGGCCGGTTGGAGCCATCGAACCGGTGATTAAGGGCTCGGTAGAGGTGATACCGGGGCGTTTGGACCGAGTATTCAAGACCTAAAGAGGAAACCCAGATTGGCCCGAAGAATTGGAGCCCAATCGAAGTCCAAATATTGGCCCAAATGATCCGCCCGGCCAAAAAGGCTGGCGCCCGGAGACGCGCCCGGCCGGGCGGGAGGAGCGCCCGGTGACGCGCCCGGCCGGGCGCGAGATAGCTATTAAAGATAAAAAGGCGCGCCCGATCGGGCGGTGCCTCGCCCGATCGGGCGCGTGTTTATTTAGGAGACGATTAACGTCGTTTTAATTTGTTTCAGTTTAGGATTTTTGTACGGAGTATAAATACTCCTCCGTAATACGTTTTTAGATCGTCTCTTCTTTTGGGGAGATCTTCTTCTCTCTTCTTCTCCTCTTTTTCTTCCCTTATCTCCTCTCTTTTAGACTTTCTCTCTCTACTTAGTTTTCTCTCTCTAAACTCTCTCCCTAAACCTTTGTTCTTATTCCTTTGATTAATTCCAGATTTATTTTGGTGACGATTTCTTTTCCCTTAATCTTAGTTATTTATTTTATTCCTTTGATCATGATTTATTTTATTACTTTGTTTAGTTTATATCTAATTATGTGTGAGTAGTTTAATTTCTAGGGTTCATGGGGATCTAATAAATAATATGAAGGGGTAAATTATTGTTGTTGATTATAAATGCTAGATTAATTTCCTATTGGTTGATTTAATGCTCTGTGACTGGATTAGGCCTATCTTTTATGCATGAGTTTGACAATATTGATTCAAGAATCGAGAGATGAGAATTAATGTTTAGGTCTAGTTTCAATAGGCAAGTTAATTTATAAATGGTTAAGTCAAGATTCGAGAGATGAGATTTAATACCGATAAATTAATTGTGTGATTGTAATAAGTAGCGAGAGCCCTTTACAATCTGGTTAATTGATGCATTGATGATTGACTATTATTGATTGTTGGTATTGCATGATGATTTCTTATTGGATTGTTTTAATGTTTTACAATTGCGGCTTGTAAAAGTATAGCAATATTAAATTGATGAATCGAGCAGATGTTAATTTGATATTAAAGGCTATTTTCGATAAGAACTTAGATGTAGTAAATTGCGAGAGCCTGTTAGATCTATGTTGATTAATAAATTGCGAGAGCCTGTTAATCATGTTATTTATGCCATGTCAATGATTGATTACCCTATTTTACCCCGGAATATTATTTATTGGTGAACCTATGCCCTAGATCCTTTTATATATTATTTTCTCCCTTTTCCTACTCTTTTTAGTTTAGTTTCATATTCAACTTTTAATATTGGTTACTTAAATAATTTAGATTATAATATTTAATTAGGAGTAAAAAGACTTGTTTCCCTGTGGAGATCGACCCTACTTCCCTATCTACTTTAGTTAGTGAATTAGGTAATTATTTTTTATTAGGGGATACGACTTTACCCTGTCAAAATTTGGCGCCGTTGCCGGGGAAACGCTTTTATTTTTATTTCTAGTTATTATTAGTGTCTAGATTATTTTTTATTATTATTATTATTTTTTAATTTTTAATTTTTTTTTTTTATGAGTTGAAAATATCCATGCTTATGTCACTACGAGAATTATATAATTTTTATGCAGCACCTAACTACTGTAGTTGTCAACGTCTTTGTCATGAAAATCCTGAATGCCCTTATAGTGAGTTTTTTGTGCGTGCTCCGGATGATTTTAGAGTCTTTCCGTATACATATGATCATATTCGGAAACGATTAGTTGCTAATGAAAGTTATTGGAAGGCTCTTGATGAAAAAGTCTATGGACACTATAATAATATGAATGTTATTGAGGATGAAGAACCATCAGTTATAGAATTTGTGGTTGAAAAATCATTGGTTGACGAATCGGTGATTGAAAAATCATTAGTTGTAGAAACGGTGGTTGAAAATTCCTTTGTTGATGATGAGGTTATTCGTAAGGGTGAAATTTTCAAGTCATTATTGGATGATAAAGACAATGATTACCTCCATGTTCGTTCTATTAATTCTAAATTTTTAGCGGAGGAAGTAGAAGGTTGTGGTGTATTTTCATCTCCCTCTTTTGATTTTTCTTTCTACTTTGAGTTCTCTTTATGTGCTCCTAACCTTTTCTTTGTAGGAATTAATGTGCTTGCAATTAAGCCCTATATAGTGTTTAATGAAATGTTTGCAGGAGCGTTTGATAAGTTACTCAAGGCGTTGAATTCTTCCAATTGAGATAAAGAGTATGGTCGAGCGGGACCTTGATAAACTAGCGCTTTGTGGGAGGCAACCCGTACTTTAATTTGCTTTTTAGTTTATTTTTTTCTTATTTTTGTGTGTGTGTTTTATTTTATTTTATTTTATTTTTTATTTTTTTTATATAGAGAGGTAGGGAGAGTGTAACTTATGCTTGTGGGAGTTTATTTTTGTGTAGATTTTGAGCTAGAGAAGGCTTCAATCACGCTGGAACTGCACTCGTATTCGATCGGGCAGATCTCGTCCGATCGGGCGCGCGTACGCGTCAGCAAACTACGTCAACTTCGACAGGCCATAACTTTTGCGTTTCTTATCCGATTTTTGCGTGTGACCTGTCGTTGGAAAGCTCTTCAAGTCTAGTTTCCAATACAATTGGAATCACTGTATTATCATTTATACATAAAAAGTTATGATCAGAATAGTGCACCTGACTCAAATTTGAACTTTTTCCCACTAACACTTTGTTGCTTTCTTGCCCAATTTTGTTCCAAAGAGATGCATTGCAATCCTCGAGGATTTGGTGACATTGATGTGGTGATGATGAAGAGTAGTCACTTTGACTACTAGCTTCCCTTTAAGACAATAAGACATTGTCTGATTTAGCTTAGGGGGAGGTTCTCGTGTTCGTAAGGTACATCTTTCACTCTCTCTCTTCTCTTTTTATTTTTATTTTTCTTAGTATAGATTTTATTAATTTCTTAGGTTAGTTTTGTTCCAATGAATTATAAATTATGCTTCCCTGTGCCCCTTACTTGAGAAAAATTGTTTTGATTCCTGGTATTTGATGATAAGCATTATGGATTAGTTGATCATGATTTGATGTTTGAGTGCCTTGAAACCTTAACATGCGTCAATTTTGTCCAACTACTTGTGAATATAGTGCTTGACTAGTTGATTTGGTTAGGGATTGTGTGATAGTTCCATAATTCCTGGTATGTCAATGAATTTGAGTATTGGTTTGCTATTATTAGTAATATTTATATGATTCATTATTATGCACATTGTGGAGGACGAAGGCATTTGTTCTTTTAGGTAACCTTCAGATATTGTAGATACATTTGTTCCCTTCTTGCTACCCATGTTGTTGCCTTGACTTTTTATTGTTTATTAGCCACATTACAAGCCTATTTTGCCCCATTGGTTACTAGTCCCAAGCTTGGCTTGGGGGAGCTATTAGTGAGTGAGGTGAGGGAGTTTGTAGTGTACTTATTATTTGCACAATTTGGGTGGGATTTTGAGAAGTTGTTTTGTTGTTGATCATGTTTATTTTTGATGAGTTTGAGAGTTATATTTTCTTGAAAAAATAAAGCATGATGTTATAAAAAAAAATGTTCAAATGTTCTAGTTGGAGGTTTGTAAAGAATAATTTTGATACCTCAATGGAAAAATTTCAAGTTTGGAAAATAAAGTTTGTTTATTCACTCTATTACTCCATTATTATATCTTATGAGTGAAATTGTAAGAGTTGGGTTTATTTATTATGATTGGAGTATATTTGGTTGATGTTAGAGTTGGTTATGTAGGAGATGTTGATCATTACTTATTTTTGATCATGGGTTTTATTAGGATATTGCTCCCTTAAGCATAGCTTTTCTCTCACGTATTCCCAAATTTATCCTACCCTTTACCCTAGCCTTACATTACAAGCTTTAAAGACCTTCCGACCTTTGTGCATAGAATTGTATGAATGCGAAAGTGTTGCTTATCAATGCAAGTTATGATTTGGCATATTTCGAGTCGACTAGTAGGATTGAGCGTTCATTGTTTTTATACACACGAGAGTGTGAGTTGGGAGGGCATTGTTCACATTAGAGGGGTGGTTGGAGAGCGATCGAGTACATCTTTTACTCGCCACATAAATGAGAGTCGAGTGTGTGAGCACTAGTCTTGAATTCTATACGCTCTTGTGGTTTGCTCTGTTTGACAATTGTTAGGGAAGAAAGATAAATTGGATGGACTTGATTGATTGACTCTGAAGCATGTTTATTTGATTTACCCTGGATCGCTTGTGCTTGATTTTTACTTATTGGGGTGAAGCATATTTATTGATTCATTGATGAGATCTTTGCTTAGGGACAAGCAAAGGTTTGGCTTGGGGGAGTTTGATGTATTCATTTTATATAGTATTTTACCCCCGTCCCTTGGTCATAATTAGTAGTGTTTTTGGCTCTTTAGAGCCACTTTTATTACTAATTGGTGTTTTCTAGTGTTTTCGTAGATTTGGTTGACTTTTGCAGGGATTTATGCTTTTGGAGTATTCTCCCGAGATATTTAGGAGCAATCACGAGCACTGGAGAAGCACGACCAGATTTTATAGCCCAGGGTCGGTTGGAGCCATCGAACCGGTGATTAAGGGCTCGGTAGAGGTGATACCGGGGCGTTTGGACCGAGTATTCAAGACCTAAAGAGGAAACCCAGATTGGCCCGAAGAATTGGAGCCCAATCGAAGTCCAAATATTGGCCCAAATGATCCGCCCGGCCAAAAAGGCTGGCGCCCGGAGACGCGCCCGGCCGGGCGGGAGGAGCGCCCGGTGACGCGCCCGGCCGGGCGCGAGATAGCTATTAAAGATAAAAAGGCGCGCCCGATCGGGCGGTGCCTCGCCCGATCGGGCGCGTGTTTATTTAGGAGACGATTAACGTCGTTTTAATTTGTTTCAGTTTAGGATTTTTGTACGGAGTATAAATACTCCTCCGTAATACGTTTTTAGATCGTCTCTTCTTTTGGGGAGATCTTCTTCTCTCTTCTTCTCCTCTTTTTCTTCCCTTATCTCCTCTCTTTTAGACTTTCTCTCTCTACTTAGTTTTCTCTCTCTAAACTCTCTCCCTAAACCTTTGTTCTTATTCCTTTGATTAATTCCAGATTTATTTTGGTGACGATTTCTTTTCCCTTAATCTTAGTTATTTATTTTATTCCTTTGATCATGATTTATTTTATTACTTTGTTTAGTTTATATCTAATTATGTGTGAGTAGTTTAATTTCTAGGGTTCATGGGGATCTAATAAATAATATGAAGGGGTAAATTATTGTTGTTGATTATCAATGCTAGATTAATTTCCTATTGATTGATTTAATGCTCTGTGACTGGATTAGGCCTATCTTTTATGCATGAGTTTGACAATATTGATTCAAGAATCGAGAGATGAGAATTAATGTTTAGGTCTAGTTTCAATAGGCAAGTTAATTTATAAATGGTTAAGTCAAGATTCGAGAGATGAGATTTAATACCGATAAATTAATTGTGTGATTGTAATAAGTAGCGAGAGCCCTTTACAATCTGGTTAATTGATGCATTGATGATTGACTATTATTGATTGTTGGTATTGCATGATGATTTCTTATTGGATTGTTTTAATGTTTTACAATTGCGGCTTGTAAAAGTATAGCAATATTAAATTGATGAATCGAGCAGATGTTAATTTGATATTAAAGGCTATTTTCGATAAGAACTTAGATGTAGTAAATTGCGAGAGCCTGTTAGATCTATGTTGATTAATAAATTGCGAGAGCCTGTTAATCATGTTATTTATGCCATGTCAATGATTGATTACCCTATTTTACCCCGGAATATTATTTATTGGTGAACCTATGCCCTAGATCCTTTTATATATTATTTTCTCCCTTTTCCTACTCTTTTTAGTTTAGTTTCATATTCAACTTTTAATATTGGTTACTTAAATAATTTAGATTATAATATTTAATTAGGAGTAAAAAGACTTGTTTCCCTGTGGAGATCGACCCTACTTCCCTATCTACTTTAGTTAGTGAATTAGGTAATTATTTTTTATTAGGGGATACGACTTTACCCTGTCAAAATTTGGCGCCGTTGCTGGGGAAACGCTTTTATTTTTATTTCTAGTTATTATTAGAGTCTAGATTATTTTTTATTATTATTATTATTTTTTAATTTTTAATTTTTTTTTTTATGAGTTGAAAATATCCATGCTTATGTCACTACGAGAATTATATAATTTTTATGCAGCACCTAACTACTGTAGTTGTCAACGTCTTTGTCATGAAAATCCTGAATGCCCTTATAGTGAGTTTTTTGTGCGTGCTCCGGATGATTTTAGAGTCTTTCCGTATACATATGATCATATTCGGAAACGATTAGTTGCTAATGAAAGTTATTGGAAGGCTCTTGATGAAAAAGTCTATGGACACTATAATAATATGAATGTTATTGAGGATGAAGAACCATCAGTTATAGAATTTGTGGTTGAAAAATCATTGGTTGACGAATCGGTGATTGAAAAATCATTAGTTGTAGAAACGGTGGTTGAAAATTCCTTTGTTGATGATGAGGTTATTCGTAAGGGTGAAATTTTCAAGTCATTATTGGATGATAAAGACAATGATTACCTCCATGTTCGTTCTATTAATTCTAAATTTTTAGCGGAGGAAGTAGAAGGTTGTGGTGTATTTTCATCTCCCTCTTTTGATTTTTCTTTCTACTTTGAGTTCTCTTTATGTGCTCCTAACCTTTTCTTTGTAGGAATTAATGTGCTTGCAATTAAGCCCTATATAGTGTTTAATGAAATGTTTGCAGGAGCGTTTGATAAGTTACTCAAGGCGTTGAATTCTTCCAATTGAGATAAAGAGTATGGTCGAGCGGGACCTTGATAAACTAGCGCTTTGCGGGAGGCAACCCGTACTTTAATTTGCTTTTTAGTTTATTTTTTTCTTATTTTTGTGTGTGTGTTTTATTTTATTTTATTTTATTTTTTATTTTTTTTTATATAGAGAGGTAGGGAGAGTGTAACTTATGCTTGTGGGAGTTTATTTTTGTGTAGATTTTGAGCTAGAGAAGGCTTCAATCACGCTGGAACTGCACTCGTATTCGATCGGGCAGATCTCGTCCGATCGGGCGCGCGTACGCGTCAGCAAACTACGTCAACTTCGACAGGCCATAACTTTTGCGTTTCTTATCCGATTTTTGCGTGTGACCTGTCGTTGGAAAGCTCTTCAAGTCTAGTTTCCAATACAATTGGAATCACTGTATTATCATTTATACATAAAAAGTTATGATCAGAATAGTGCACCTGACTCAAATTTGAACTTTTTCCCACTAACACTTTGTTGCTTTCTTGCCCAATTTTGTTCCAAAGAGATGCATTGCAATCCTCGAGGATTTGGTGACATTGATGTGGTGATGATGAAGAGTAGTCACTTTGACTACTAGCTTCCCTTTAAGACAATAAGACATTGTCTGATTTAGCTTAGGGGGAGGTTCTCGTGTTCGTAAGGTACATCTTTCACTCTCTCTCTTCTCTTTTTATTTTTATTTTTCTTAGTATAGATTTTATTAATTTCTTAGGTTAGTTTTGTTCCAATGAATTATAAATTATGCTTCCCTGTGCCCCTTACTTGAGAAAAATTGTTTTGATTCCTGGTATTTGATGATAAGCATTATGGATTAGTTGATCATGATTTGATGTTTGAGTGCCTTGAAACCTTAACATGCGTCAATTTTGTCCAACTACTTGTGAATATAGTGCTTGACTAGTTGATTTGGTTAGGGATTGTGTGATAGTTCCATAATTCCTGGTATGTCAATGAATTTGAGTATTGGTTTGCTATTATTAGTAATATTTATATGATTCATTATTATGCACATTGTGGAGGACGAAGGCATTTGTTCTTTTAGGTAACCTTCAGATATTGTAGATACATTTGTTCCCTTCTTGCTACCCATGTTGTTGCCTTGACTTTTTATTGTTTATTAGCCACATTACAAGCCTATTTTGCCCCATTGGTTACTAGTCCCAAGCTTGGCTTGGGGGAGCTATTAGTGAGTGAGGTGAGGGAGTTTGTAGTGTACTTATTATTTGCACAATTTGGGTGGGATTTTGAGAAGTTGTTTTGTTGTTGATCATGTTTATTTTTGATGAGTTTGAGAGTTATATTTTCTTGAAAAAATAAAGCATGATGTTATAAAAAAAAATGTTCAAATGTTCTAGTTGGAGGTTTGTAAAGAATAATTTTGATACCTCAATGGAAAAATTTCAAGTTTGGAAAATAAAGTTTGTTTATTCACTCTATTACTCCATTATTATATCTTATGAGTGAAATTGTAAGAGTTGGGTTTATTTATTATGATTGGAGTATATTTGGTTGATGTTAGAGTTGGTTATGTAGGAGATGTTGATCATTACTTATTTTTGATCATGGGTTTTATTAGGATATTGCTCCCTTAAGCATAGCTTTTCTCTCACGTATTCCCAAATTTATCCTACCCTTTACCCTAGCCTTACATTACAAGCTTTAAAGACCTTCCGACCTTTGTGCATAGAATTGTATGAATGCGAAAGTGTTGCTTATCAATGCAAGTTATGATTTGGCATATTTCGAGTCGACTAGTAGGATTGAGCGTTCATTGTTTTTATACACACGAGAGTGTGAGTTGGGAGGGCATTGTTCACATTAGAGGGGTGGTTGGAGAGCGATCGAGTACATCTTTTACTCGCCACATAAATGAGAGTCGAGTGTGTGAGCACTAGTCTTGAATTCTATACGCTCTTGTGGTTTGCTCTGTTTGACAATTGTTAGGGAAGAAAGATAAATTGGATGGACTTGATTGATTGACTCTGAAGCATGTTTATTTGATTTACCCTGGATCGCTTGTGCTTGATTTTTACTTATTGGGGTGAAGCATATTTATTGATTCATTGATGAGATCTTTGCTTAGGGACAAGCAAAGGTTTGGCTTGGGGGAGTTTGATGTATTCATTTTATATAGTATTTTACCCCCGTCCCTTGGTCATAATTAGTAGTGTTTTTGGCTCTTTAGAGCCACTTTTATTACTAATTGGTGTTTTCTAGTGTTTTCGTAGATTTGGTTGACTTTTGCAGGGATTTATGCTTTTGGAGTATTCTCCCGAGATATTTAGGAGCAATCACGAGCACTGGAGAAGCACGACCAGATTTTATAGCCCAGGGTCGGTTGGAGCCATCGAACCGGTGATTAAGGGCTCGGTAGAGGTGATACCGGGGCGTTTGGACCGAGTATTCAAGACCTAAAGAGGAAACCCAGATTGGCCCGAAGAATTGGAGCCCAATCGAAGTCCAAATATTGGCCCAAATGATCCGCCCGGCCAAAAAGGCTGGCGCCCGGAGACGCGCCCGGCCGGGCGGGAGGAGCGCCCGGTGACGCGCCCGGCCGGGCGCGAGATAGCTATTAAAGATAAAAAGGCGCGCCCGATCGGGCGGTGCCTCGCCCGATCGGGCGCGTGTTTATTTAGGAGACGATTAACGTCGTTTTAATTTGTTTCAGTTTAGGATTTTTGTACGGAGTATAAATACTCCTCCGTAATACGTTTTTAGATCGTCTCTTCTTTTGGGGAGATCTTCTTCTCTCTTCTTCTCCTCTTTTTCTTCCCTTATCTCCTCTCTTTTAGACTTTCTCTCTCTACTTAGTTTTCTCTCTCTAAACTCTCTCCCTAAACCTTTGTTCTTATTCCTTTGATTAATTCCAGATTTATTTTGGTGACGATTTCTTTTCCCTTAATCTTAGTTATTTATTTTATTCCTTTGATCATGATTTATTTTATTACTTTGTTTAGTTTATATCTAATTATGTGTGAGTAGTTTAATTTCTAGGGTTCATGGGGATCTAATAAATAATATGAAGGGGTAAATTATTGTTGTTGATTATCAATGCTAGATTAATTTCCTATTGATTGATTTAATGCTCTGTGACTGGATTAGGCCTATCTTTTATGCATGAGTTTGACAATATTGATTCAAGAATCGAGAGATGAGAATTAATGTTTAGGTCTAGTTTCAATAGGCAAGTTAATTTATAAATGGTTAAGTCAAGATTCGAGAGATGAGATTTAATACCGATAAATTAATTGTGTGATTGTAATAAGTAGCGAGAGCCCTTTACAATCTGGTTAATTGATGCATTGATGATTGACTATTATTGATTGTTGGTATTGCATGATGATTTCTTATTGGATTGTTTTAATGTTTTACAATTGCGGCTTGTAAAAGTATAGCAATATTAAATTGATGAATCGAGCAGATGTTAATTTGATATTAAAGGCTATTTTCGATAAGAACTTAGATGTAGTAAATTGCGAGAGCCTGTTAGATCTATGTTGATTAATAAATTGCGAGAGCCTGTTAATCATGTTATTTATGCCATGTCAATGATTGATTACCCTATTTTACCCCGGAATATTATTTATTGGTGAACCTATGCCCTAGATCCTTTTATATATTATTTTCTCCCTTTTCCTACTCTTTTTAGTTTAGTTTCATATTCAACTTTTAATATTGGTTACTTAAATAATTTAGATTATAATATTTAATTAGGAGTAAAAAGACTTGTTTCCCTGTGGAGATCGACCCTACTTCCCTATCTACTTTAGTTAGTGAATTAGGTAATTATTTTTTATTAGGGGATACGACTTTACCCTGTCAAAATTTGGCGCCGTTGCTGGGGAAACGCTTTTATTTTTATTTCTAGTTATTATTAGAGTCTAGATTATTTTTTATTATTATTATTATTTTTTAATTTTTAATTTTTTTTTTTATGAGTTGAAAATATCCATGCTTATGTCACTACGAGAATTATATAATTTTTATGCAGCACCTAACTACTGTAGTTGTCAACGTCTTTGTCATGAAAATCCTGAATGCCCTTATAGTGAGTTTTTTGTGCGTGCTCCGGATGATTTTAGAGTCTTTCCGTATACATATGATCATATTCGGAAACGATTAGTTGCTAATGAAAGTTATTGGAAGGCTCTTGATGAAAAAGTCTATGGACACTATAATAATATGAATGTTATTGAGGATGAAGAACCATCAGTTATAGAATTTGTGGTTGAAAAATCATTGGTTGACGAATCGGTGATTGAAAAATCATTAGTTGTAGAAACGGTGGTTGAAAATTCCTTTGTTGATGATGAGGTTATTCGTAAGGGTGAAATTTTCAAGTCATTATTGGATGATAAAGACAATGATTACCTCCATGTTCGTTCTATTAATTCTAAATTTTTAGCGGAGGAAGTAGAAGGTTGTGGTGTATTTTCATCTCCCTCTTTTGATTTTTCTTTCTACTTTGAGTTCTCTTTATGTGCTCCTAACCTTTTCTTTGTAGGAATTAATGTGCTTGCAATTAAGCCCTATATAGTGTTTAATGAAATGTTTGCAGGAGCGTTTGATAAGTTACTCAAGGCGTTGAATTCTTCCAATTGAGATAAAGAGTATGGTCGAGCGGGACCTTGATAAACTAGCGCTTTGCGGGAGGCAACCCGTACTTTAATTTGCTTTTTAGTTTATTTTTTTCTTATTTTTGTGTGTGTGTTTTATTTTATTTTATTTTATTTTTTATTTTTTTTTATATAGAGAGGTAGGGAGAGTGTAACTTATGCTTGTGGGAGTTTATTTTTGTGTAGATTTTGAGCTAGAGAAGGCTTCAATCACGCTGGAACTGCACTCGTATTCGATCGGGCAGATCTCGTCCGATCGGGCGCGCGTACGCGTCAGCAAACTACGTCAACTTCGACAGGCCATAACTTTTGCGTTTCTTATCCGATTTTTGCGTGTGACCTGTCGTTGGAAAGCTCTTCAAGTCTAGTTTCCAATACAATTGGAATCACTGTATTATCATTTATACATAAAAAGTTATGATCAGAATAGTGCACCTGACTCAAATTTGAACTTTTTCCCACTAACACTTTGTTGCTTTCTTGCCCAATTTTGTTCCAAAGAGATGCATTGCAATCCTCGAGGATTTGGTGACATTGATGTGGTGATGATGAAGAGTAGTCACTTTGACTACTAGCTTCCCTTTAAGACAATAAGACATTGTCTGATTTAGCTTAGGGGGAGGTTCTCGTGTTCGTAAGGTACATCTTTCACTCTCTCTCTTCTCTTTTTATTTTTATTTTTCTTAGTATAGATTTTATTAATTTCTTAGGTTAGTTTTGTTCCAATGAATTATAAATTATGCTTCCCTGTGCCCCTTACTTGAGAAAAATTGTTTTGATTCCTGGTATTTGATGATAAGCATTATGGATTAGTTGATCATGATTTGATGTTTGAGTGCCTTGAAACCTTAACATGCGTCAATTTTGTCCAACTACTTGTGAATATAGTGCTTGACTAGTTGATTTGGTTAGGGATTGTGTGATAGTTCCATAATTCCTGGTATGTCAATGAATTTGAGTATTGGTTTGCTATTATTAGTAATATTTATATGATTCATTATTATGCACATTGTGGAGGACGAAGGCATTTGTTCTTTTAGGTAACCTTCAGATATTGTAGATACATTTGTTCCCTTCTTGCTACCCATGTTGTTGCCTTGACTTTTTATTGTTTATTAGCCACATTACAAGCCTATTTTGCCCCATTGGTTACTAGTCCCAAGCTTGGCTTGGGGGAGCTATTAGTGAGTGAGGTGAGGGAGTTTGTAGTGTACTTATTATTTGCACAATTTGGGTGGGATTTTGAGAAGTTGTTTTGTTGTTGATCATGTTTATTTTTGATGAGTTTGAGAGTTATATTTTCTTGAAAAAATAAAGCATGATGTTATAAAAAAAAATGTTCAAATGTTCTAGTTGGAGGTTTGTAAAGAATAATTTTGATACCTCAATGGAAAAATTTCAAGTTTGGAAAATAAAGTTTGTTTATTCACTCTATTACTCCATTATTATATCTTATGACTGAAATTGTAAGAGTTGGGTTTATTTATTATGATTGGAGTATATTTGGTTGATGTTAGAGTTGGTTATGTAGGAGATGTTGATCATTACTTATTTTTGATCATGGGTTTTATTAGGATATTGCTCCCTTAAGCATAGCTTTTCTCTCACGTATTCCCAAATTTATCCTACCCTTTACCCTAGCCTTACATTACAAGCTTTAAAGACCTTCCGACCTTTGTGCATAGAATTGTATGAATGCGAAAGTGTTGCTTATCAATGCAAGTTATGATTTGGCATATTTCGAGTCGACTAGTAGGATTGAGCGTTCATTGTTTTTATACACACGAGAGTGTGAGTTGGGAGGGCATTGTTCACATTAGAGGGGTGGTTGGAGAGCGATCGAGTACATCTTTTACTCGCCACATAAATGAGAGTCGAGTGTGTGAGCACTAGTCTTGAATTCTATACGCTCTTGTGGTTTGCTCTGTTTGACAATTGTTAGGGAAGAAAGATAAATTGGATGGACTTGATTGATTGACTCTGAAGCATGTTTATTTGATTTACCCTGGATCGCTTGTGCTTGATTTTTACTTATTGGGGTGAAGCATATTTATTGATTCATTGATGAGATCTTTGCTTAGGGACAAGCAAAGGTTTGGCTTGGGGGAGTTTGATGTATTCATTTTATATAGTATTTTACCCCCGTCCCTTGGTCATAATTAGTAGTGTTTTTGGCTCTTTAGAGCCACTTTTATTACTAATTGGTGTTTTCTAGTGTTTTCGTAGATTTGGTTGACTTTTGCAGGGATTTATGCTTTTGGAGTATTCTCCCGAGATATTTAGGAGCAATCACGAGCACTGGAGAAGCACGACCAGATTTTATAGCCCAGGGTCGGTTGGAGCCATCGAACCGGTGATTAAGGGCTCGGTAGAGGTGATACCGGGGCGTTTGGACCGAGTATTCAAGACCTAAAGAGGAAACCCAGATTGGCCCGAAGAATTGGAGCCCAATCGAAGTCCAAATATTGGCCCAAATGATCCGCCCGGCCAAAAAGGCTGGCGCCCGGAGACGCGCCCGGCCGGGCGGGAGGAGCGCCCGGTGACGCGCCCGGCCGGGCGCGAGATAGCTATTAAAGATAAAAAGGCGCGCCCGATCGGGCGGTGCCTCGCCCGATCGGGCGCGTGTTTATTTAGGAGACGATTAACGTCGTTTTAATTTGTTTCAGTTTAGGATTTTTGTACGGAGTATAAATACTCCTCCGTAATACGTTTTTAGATCGTCTCTTCTTTTGGGGAGATCTTCTTCTCTCTTCTTCTCCTCTTTTTCTTCCCTTATCTCCTCTCTTTTAGACTTTCTCTCTCTACTTAGTTTTCTCTCTCTAAACTCTCTCCCTAAACCTTTGTTCTTATTCCTTTGATTAATTCCAGATTTATTTTGGTGACGATTTCTTTTCCCTTAATCTTAGTTATTTATTTTATTCCTTTGATCATGATTTATTTTATTACTTTGTTTAGTTTATATCTAATTATGTGTGAGTAGTTTAATTTCTAGGGTTCATGGGGATCTAATAAATAATATGAAGGGGTAAATTATTGTTGTTGATTATCAATGCTAGATTAATTTCCTATTGATTGATTTAATGCTCTGTGACTGGATTAGGCCTATCTTTTATGCATGAGTTTGACAATATTGATTCAAGAATCGAGAGATGAGAATTAATGTTTAGGTCTAGTTTCAATAGGCAAGTTAATTTATAAATGGTTAAGTCAAGATTCGAGAGATGAGATTTAATACCGATAAATTAATTGTGTGATTGTAATAAGTAGCGAGAGCCCTTTACAATCTGGTTAATTGATGCATTGATGATTGACTATTATTGATTGTTGGTATTGCATGATGATTTCTTATTGGATTGTTTTAATGTTTTACAATTGCGGCTTGTAAAAGTATAGCAATATTAAATTGATGAATCGAGCAGATGTTAATTTGATATTAAAGGCTATTTTCGATAAGAACTTAGATCTAGTAAATTGCGAGAGCCTGTTAGATCTATGTTGATTAATAAATTGCGAGAGCCTGTTAATCATGTTATTTATGCCATGTCAATGATTGATTACCCTATTTTACCCCGGAATATTATTTATTGGTGAACCTATGCCCTAGATCCTTTTATATATTATTTTCTCCCTTTTCCTACTCTTTTTAGTTTAGTTTCATATTCAACTTTTAATATTGGTTACTTAAATAATTTAGATTATAATATTTAATTAGGAGTAAAAAGACTTGTTTCCCTTTGGAGATCGACCCTACTTCCCTATCTACTTTAGTTAGTGAATTAGGTAATTATTTTTGATTAGGGGATACGACTTTACCCTGTCAATTGCTTCGCCTGAAACTATCCTCCCCGCAATGATAATATTCCACGTCCAAGGGAATATCATCGAAAATTATTTCTCTTGAAATAATTCTCATCCGCATTATGATCATCTTCCATGCCTCAGGAATTATGATCGAAGACAATTTCGCCCGAAATTACCTTCAATTGTTTATGACAACTTTCCGCAAGCTAGGGAATGATGTCGAAGACATCTTCTCTTGAAGTCATCCTCATTTGATGCGATAATTTCCCAAAGGAAAATACCAAAGATCCACGCCCGTCGATCTTTAAAAGTTCGCCTGAACTTGCCTTTGCTATGCCTGTACGTCGGCGCTCTTTGCTCTTAACCTGTATGTCGGTGCTTTATGCTCTTGAACCTGTATGTCGGTGCTTTTTGCTAATGAGCCAATGCTTAGGCGCTTTAAGCTAAGTGAGACGATCTTTTTATCAGGTCGATCACTTTATGTAATCAAGCCAATTACTTAATCATGTCAAATTGCTTAGAGGGGCTAACTGGCGTACCAAGGAACCCAAAATATATTGCAGAAAGCTAGCACAACCTCAAAAGGTGGCTGGCTGATTTGGCGTCGCTGAAAATCAATCAGCGCCAGACTTATGGCATTAGCGCCATGCGCTGAAATTGGTGTCTGGCGCCAAGCACAGAATGTGACGCCAATGCCTAGGGACTGGCGCCAGCACGGATTCTCCTTTAAAAACGGTTTTCCGTTTTATTTCGTGCTCTGTTCGTCACGAAACAGCCCGAGAGAAGTCCGAAAACTTCAATTGATCGTTGCTCATTCGTTTCTTAACCGAATTCGCTCAAATTTGTTGCAAATCAAAGCTCTTTTCATCCATATTCCCGATCTATGTAAGTTTTCCTCCAACTCACACCGGTTTTTACGAATTATTGGCATGTTCATTCACGAATTTCATGAAAATTCGAAACTTATGATGCTCAATTTGCTTTGTTTATCAAATTTTATGCCATGAAATTGCTTGTTTATGTTTGTATACTGCCTTGGGAGTAATTTGAGACTTGTTTGACTCAATTTGGTGAAGAAATGAGCAATCCGCCATTGTTGGACCTCCTAAGGTCGTAAGAACAATGTGACTCGTTCTTGATGTTTTTGCTAGCAATTCTTGTTCAATTTGTCACAATAATCACTATAGTGTTGCAAGAAATTGTTTGATTGCTTGAAAAAATGTTGTCATGCTCAATTTTAATTTGCGCTCTGTTTTAGTACTACGTACTCTGTTTTTGCGAACATAGTATCATGCGACTAGGCAAACCTTTAGATACTATAGAACCCTAATTTATGATGATTCTGCACAATGTATCATGGCTAGACAAAGAGGCTCAGGTTCACGGTCCCGAAACACTAGACGGGAGCATGAGCCCGTGGAGGACGACACCACACCGTCCACTTCGCTTGGTCAGTTCCCAGAGTGGGATGAGCAGACCTTGTTCTTTGCCCCTGTCCACCACATTTCTGAGAGGGTGAGACGGGGAACCGGGCATGGGAGGACACGGCATCACGGCTCTGGCTGCGATGGCCTAGGCGATTTGTATAGGATGCATATCGCCAGAGATCGAGAGACGAGACTCCTATGGGAGTCTTGCGGATTGGTTGCCCTGTTTGAGACCTCCGAGGCTATGGTTGCCTCCAGCGGGGGTCACCACATAGTACGCGCTCTGGTGGAGTTCTTTTGGGACACCACCAACACCTTTCATTTTCCATGGGGTGAGATGATGGTCACTCCTATAGACTTCAGTCTCATCACAGGACTGGAGTTCTCTTCTGTGCCGCTGCCATTCGACGGCAGTATCGATGTATTTTCTCCGGAGGTCGAGGAGCTGCTGGGGCCGATTGCTGTTCAGGCCCGTGCTGAGGTCGAGACGAGTCAGTTCAGCGCTAGAGGGATTCGCCGCTCGACGCTGGCAGCGGCTCTTGATGACGATGCGACCACCCGAGAGCAGCGGGTGCGCATCTTTGTGCTGATGTTGTTGTGAGGGACATTCTCCCCTGACAGGGGTAGTAGGGCGTTGCTTTATTACCTCCCTGCTGTTCGCGATCTCCGGCGGATCGGGACTTATGACTGGGCCAGCTTGGCCTATACTGACTTCGTTCGCGCACTGAGGGACTCGTGTCGCCACCGGTCCTTTAGGACGAACGTTGCTCTGTCTGCTTTCTGGAAAGTCGTAGAGGTAAACATTATTCCCTATAAAGTTTAGCCCTATATGTTAGGCAGCATTTACTCATACTTTAGCCTTTTTTGTAGATCTGGTTCTATGAATACTTTCCTTCCATTGCGCCGGCGAGACCATCGCCGAGGGGATATCCGGTGAGCGCCTCTTGGGGCGGCCACCATGTGGACCTGTCTACTGCACGTGTCCGGAGTCGGATCATCTCGGTACGACTTTTAGTTTTTATCTTGCTCTTCTGCGATGTTTTAGACATGTTCTTACCTGATTGGTATTTTTATAGGGACCTGAGGTAGTATACCGGCCATGGGGCGGTTGGACAGTCCCTGGATTAGCTGCACAGTACTCTGCTGAGCGCCGTTACTTTCTGGGGACCTACGGAGCGGTTGCGTACTTAGGAGAGAGAGTTGCTAGACAACACTCTTTCGATGCCTTTGTCGTTCCTGCTCCTCCACCACGCCACATGTTCGACGAGAGAGAGTTGTCGAGCATGGCTGAGGAGCCTGGTTCTCTTTGGCGGTCCCATGTGATCCTTGGGCGAAGTTATGCTGAGGAGCTACTTCCTTTGTTAGCTCCAGCCCCTGTGCCGGCCGAGCATGTGAGGGTGAGATTCTTAACTTTTGTTTTTTGCTGAGTAGCCCCCAAGTAATACCTTACTGATTTCGTTCTGTTTCATCAGGATGGCCCCACTGAGTTTGTGCCACCCCGTATGTCCATCCACTACCAGGGGATGTACGGGCCGATTGAGGAGATGATTTCTCCGGCTCCTGAGGGCGAGCGCTTCGTGGAGCGGTCGATTCCTCGTCACCGGATTAGGGTAAGTCTAGCTCCAATTCAAAATCTTGTATTCAGTTATCGAGCATTTTTACTGACTTAACTTTCCTTGACAGTTCTCACGCGAGGTGGTTTCGGCTATGGCACGATGCATAGATGCCTTCCGAAGCCAACTCGTCCGGATGAGGAACGCGGCTACCTGTCGTCGAGACGACGCTGTCCGAGAGGTAAATTTTCTTTACTCATTATATCTGTATTATGGCTTCAGTTTTTTACCTCGTTTCTGATTTAATTCTTTTTGCAGGGTCAGCCGATTGCTTCTCACACCCGTACGAGGCCTGAGAGGCGGAGAGAGCCGGCGAGGTCTAGCTCGAGACGTCGTCGCACTTCGTCCGGAGGTAGAGGTGGTCGTTCTGAGGCTGCTCGAGCCGATGTTGCTGAGGGCTCAGGGTCTTCTTCTGAGGGTGCTCCTGCTGCACCGTTAGGAGAGGCTACCTCGGCTTTCAGAGGTGGTGGGATGTACGAGGTTGGCTCGTCATCGCAGCAGCCTCCGCGGTCTCAGCCTCAGGTTGACCTTGGCTGGAGCGGTCCTGTTTTGAGTTTCCCTCCTCCTACGGAGACTGGAGCTGGTGCTGAGGCCGGAGCTGGTGGAGAAGTGACTCCTCGGACGGCGCAGTTTTATGGCATGATGGGCCTACGTCCTCCGGTGCCATAGTTTGCTTCTGTATATGTATTTTATTTTGACTTTTTATAGAACTTTGCCTTTGACTTGTTATTTAGACACTTTGTTCAGTATTATCTATTATTATGTTAGTGTGTGCAGATGTGATAACAATTTTGCGCAAAAATTCCGTCATTTTTATTATTGATGGAGGGTATTATCCGGCTCTCTCCCCCAAAAAGAAAAATAAAAAGGAAAAATAAAACGGAGAAAAAAACTGATTTTTGAGAATTAATATAAACTCAAAAGAAAATAAAAATTAACTAAAAATAATTGCTATATTTAATTAATTAAAAAAAAGTTTAGAAGAAATTAAAGCGGGGTCATAAAGCCATTAACCGACTCCAATTTAATATCAAAACGCAAATTGAGCACGCGCGGCCGTCCTGCTGACTTGGCGCCAGCTGGCGCCAGGCGCTATTTCTAGCGTGGGGCGCCAATAACTGATGGGTGACGCCAATTTCGGGTGTGTGACGCCAATTGACGCTATCTTCGTATTCCAGTCAGGTTGAAATTCCCCGCAATTTGTGCATAAATAGCCCCCTGCTCAGCCGATTATTCACATAATTCCAGCGAAAAAAATTATTCTTCTCCTTTAGAAAAAAAATAATTATCATGTCTTTAGCCACCAAAACCTTCACCTAATATTCTCATGAATGGTGTCGATCTCTCAATGCTAGAGAAAGAAAAGAATTGGATTTATTTCACTTGGGGGGAATATATGGCATTAAAGGGGTAGATCTAGACATAGACTTCATACATACCGCTTTAGAATATTGGAACATTGATACACATTGTTTTAGACTAGGGTATGATGAAATTAGCCCTTTGCCAGAGGAATTTGGTGCTATTTTAGGCTTCCCTGCAATAGACCTGATAGTAATCCCTAGGGTAGATGCATATTACTATAAGGATTTCGAGCGCTTCTTTAATTTGAAGGAAAGGGATTTATCAAAAATAGTAGATGGCAATGCAGTGAACTTAAAAGAATTCGCACACTATTATTTTGATAAACCGCTTTCTGAATCTTTTCACATATATAGAAGAAGGGCGTTTTTATTCTTCATGCTTAATCAATATTGTCTTAGTAGTGGTAAAATTAACGAGGGTCAATCAATTATAACCACTGTGCTTGAACAAATTGAATCAGGGAGAAATCCAATGCCATTGATAGTTGGAGAGACTATGATTAGTCTAGATGAGTTGAAAAGGGACCCAAAGGCACCTCTTCGCGGTTCTCCAATTTTATTACAGGTAGAAAAATAATATTTTTAATTACAGAAATCAAAAAATATATTTTTGTATTGTAATATTAATTTATTTGCATTGGAATTTTTTTACAGATGTGGCTAATGGAGAAGCTAGGATTAATTAGCCCTCCAGATGATATTGAAAATTATACGCCCACTTGCTTTGTGAGGAGAAAGAAGCGCATCCCTAAAATTGGGCGCCATGGGTGGAAGAAAGTCTTTGAATCACGTGATTTCGCTACCAAGTGGGTCATCCCATGGTGGAAAATAAAAAGGATGGTTGGTGTTAACAAGCAACCTTTCTGCCGTCTTCCAAGCTTATCTCGCATGACATATTATTACCCCTGCAGAGTAAGGAGACAATATGGCTTGCTTCAAAATATTCCTTCCGGGGATCTTCGTCCTCCCTACGAGTATCCCATATCTCAGGAAGCAGATAAATTTGACACTTATTGGAGCGCTAAACCTTTATGGGAAGTGATTACTCAAAAGGTTCCCCCTTCTTTACCTAATGACGTAAAGAAGTGGTTGTTGAAGAAGTCTTCAATTGATCATGGTAGAACCGATGTGAAGAATCGTCTATGTGACAGGGTGACACCGGCCAAGGAACGCTTAGGTGCAAGAGTTGAGTTCAAGACACCTACAATGCCTAAGAAAAAGAAAACTACTAAAGACAAAGGGAAAAGGAAAGCTATAGAAAAGAAAGTTTGGGTGGAAAAGAAACATGGGGTGCTAGCTGAAGGAGAAACAATCTATTCTAAGATTGAATGTAGGTCCTCTAAAGGATGCCTACTAGCTAAAGTAATGGATGAAGAGGAGGAGGCAGAAAAGAATTGGAAAAGAGCAAAGAAGGAGAAGAAAGACTAGACCATTGCTTAGCTTTAGATTTATTAGATTCTTAATTTTTATTTAAAGTTAATTTATTTCAGCCTTATTTAAATTCCATTAACAATGCAATTTTATTTTATTAATGAAATTTCAGCTTTCAATTAAATTGTTACTTTAAATTTATTTTATTAAAGCAATGAAAAACCGAAAAAAAATAATTTTCCAGAAATCTTTCGAGTACGGAAGTCGAAAATTTCCCAAAAAAAAAAAACACCGAAATTCGCCCAGATTTTATGACTGAATTGGCGTCAATAATTGCAGATTGGCGCCAGCTATTGAGGTCTGGCGCCAGGCGCCAATTCCATCGTCTGGCGCTAATGGCTTTTGGCTGGCGCCAGACTCTGTTCTGTGACGCCAGTTGCTATTCCGACTTTTGTTGACTTTTTGTTGATTCTGGAACGCGGAGGTGCCGAAAAATAAAGTGGCCGCACCCTTAATGGGTTGCCTACGTATCCTTTCTTAAGGAATCAGGCCGAACGTAGCTCTCTTGAGTGTCCTACTCAAGTAATTATGGGTAGTATTTTTTAAGTTGGTCAAGATTGGTCATGTTTGAGAATTCATTGCCATCCATATCAGTTAATTTTGCTGCGCCACCTGACAGGATTGTTTTGACAATGTATGGGCCAGACCAATTAGGTCTAAACTTTCCCCTTGGGTCTAAAACATTTTTTCTTAGCGCTTTTAATACCAAATCTCCTATTTTGATATTTCTTGTCTTGACCTTCTTATTAAAATGTCTAGCCATACGAGTTTGATAGCACTGAGTGTGATGTAGAGCTTCTAGTCGTTTTTCGTCGAGTAGGATCAATTCTTCATATCGTGCCCTAGTCCATTCGACTTCATCGAGTTTACTCTCTAGCGCAATACGTAGAGATGGTATTTCTAGTTCGACAGGTTGTACGGCATCCATTCCATATACCAAAGAAAATGGTGTATTTCCTGTTGACGTACGGATTGACGTGCGATAACCCCACAATGCAAAGTGAAGCTTGTCAGGCCAATCCTTATAATTCTCTGTCATTTTCTCGATGATAGTCTTTAAATTCTTATTAGCTGCCTCGACTGCTCCGTTTGCTTGAGGTCTATAAGAGGACGAATGATGATGTTGGATGCCATATTTATGTAGCAATTCTTCACATTCGGCTTGAAAGTGAGTTCCATTGTCACTTATCATTTCATGTGGAACTCCATATCGACAAATGATATTTATCTCGATAAAGAGTGCTACATGTTTTGCGGTGAGTTTAGCATATGATTGTGCTTCAACCCACTTCGTAAAGTAATCAATTGCTACTAGAATAAATTCATGGCCTCCTGTCCCTGGAGGAGCGATCTTGCCAATTATGTCAATTCCCCATGTAGAAAATGGCCATGGTGATGTGTAGGTGTAGAGCAAAGATGGAGGAACGTGTTGTAAGTTGGCATAAATTTGGCACTTAAGGCATCTTTTTACATATTGATGGCAGTCCCTATTCATGGTAGTCCAATAATATCCTTCTCGCATTATTTTCTGGACTAACATTTTGCCATTTATATGAGTTCCACAGATTCCTTGGTGGACCATTCTCATTATTCTTTGTACATCCACCTTCCCTACACATAGGAGGGCTCGACCTTTAGGTACTCTTTTATGTAGCTCGTTGTCTATGAGTACATATTGAGAAGCCAAAAGTCTCAAGGCTCGCTTAGCTCTTTTGTCAGCATGAGGAGGGTATTCTCCATTGGTGACATAGTTGAGAATGTCTGTGTACCATGGATCTTCTTCTTGTTCTTCATCTTCGTCTTGGACTGGGTCGTCGTCTTCTATAGCCTGTATATATGCCGGTTTGTGCCTTTTTTCGATAGTTAGAGGCATTTGCTCGATATCCGTGGGAATCCTAACCATTGAGGCTAATCTTGCCAAGGCATCAGCAAATTGATTTTCTTCTCTAGGTAGGTATGTGTATTCCACCTTCTCTAACTGATCGGTAAGAGTTTCCAGATAAGTTTGGTAAGGGGCTAGGTTTTCGCTCCTAACTTTCCACCTTTTAGATATTTGATTGATGATTAGGGAGGAATCTCCAAATATCCTTAACTTCTTTACTCCCAATGCCAGGGCTGTTTCAAGGCCTACCACACATGCTTCATATTCAGCAGCATTGTTGGTAACGTCGAAATCAAGCTTTATTGAGATTGGGACGTGTTCTTCCTTAGGTGATACTAGTAGCACTCCGACACCACATCCCTTTTGGTTTGAGGCTCCGTCGAAATACAAGGTCCAAGTATCATCTTCGGTGACCATCAAATCTTCATCAGGAAATTCATTGTCCTGTATTGGTGTCGAGTCTTCTATTGGAAAATCTGCCAGAAAGTCTGACACCACGGATCCTTTAATAGCTTTTTGTGGCATAAACCGCACATCGAACTGGGCTAAGTTGACTATCCATCTTGAAATACGTCCATTGAGCGTTGATTTCTCGAACAAGTATTTGAGTGGATCTAATCGAGATACTATGAAAACGGTATGCACCAACATGTAATGTCTCAACTTAGTCGTGGCCCACACCAAAGCGAGGCACAATTTCTCGAGTGGTGTATAGCGTGTTTCGTATTCGAGCATCTTCTTACTTAAGTAATAGATGGCATTCTCTTTGTTTTCTACCTCTTGTGCTAGCATGGCTCCCATTGTCTCTTTGGTAACCGTCAAATATAACCTAAGAGGTATTCCGGGAAGTGCTGGCGCTAATACGGGAGGATTTGCGAGATAGGCTTTGATCCGGTCAAAGGCTTTTTAACACTCGTCATCCCATATTACTGGTACATTCTTCTTGAGCTTTTTGAAGATTGGTTCGCATATTGTTGTTAATTTTGATATGAACCTACTTATGTATTGCAACCGACCAATGAATCCCTGAATCTGTTTCTCGGTTTTGGGCGGTGGCATTGACATGATTGCTTTAATCTTGGTTGGATCTATCTCTATTCCTCTAGAGCTTATGACGTATCCCAAGAGCTTGCCTGAGGTGACTCCAAAAGCACATTTTGAGGGATTTAACCTCATATTGTATTTTCTTAGCCTTTCGAAAAATTTCCTTAAGGCTACTTGATGGCCTGGACGGTCCTTTGATTTCACAATCATGTCGTCGACATATACTTCGACTTCCTTGTGCATCATGTCATGGAGCAAGGCAGTTGATGCACGTTGGTAAGTAGCACCTGCGTTTTTCAACCCAAATGGAATTACCATGTAACAGTAAGTGCCCCACGGTGTGATAAAAGTTGTCTTCTCCATGTCTTCTTCCGCCATGAGAATCTGATTGTACCTTGCGTATCCGTCCATGAATGAGAGAAGCGCGTGATTTGCTGTGCTGTCTACCAGAATATCGATGTGTGGCAAAGGGAAGTCGTCCTTTGGACTTGCCTTGTTTAGATCTCGATAGTCGACACACATCCTTACCCTTCCGTCTTTCTTAGGAACTGGGACGACGTTGGCGACCCATTCGGGGTATTTGGATACCTTGATGAAACCTGCAGTTATTTGTTTTTGAACTTCTTCTTTTATCTTAAGTGCTACGTCGGGTTTCATTCGACGTAACTTTTGTTTTACAGGTTTCATTCCTGGTATTAATGGTATAGTGTGTTGAGCTATTTCTCTGTTAATGCCTGGCATATCTTCATATGACCAAGCAAATACATCGATAAATTCTTTAAGCAAGTTAATTAAATCAGTTCTTTCTTGTTTATTCAATGTTAGTCCGATTTTAACTTCTCTTTTATGAGTTGAATCATTTGAGATGTCAACTGTTTCAGTCTCTTTAATTACCGGTGTTTTCTTTTCAAGTGTTTCCATTGCATTAATAAATTCTTTATCTTTTTCATCGTTAGCTAAGCAAAGTTCGTCATCTTGGGTTAGGGAAGAACACGAGAAGTAAGAAGAATGAGCGATATTATTATACTCTGAGACCATTACATCAAAGAGTGATATGTCCTCAGGGACTGGATCACTAACTATCCTAGGAGGAGAAATAGGAAGGGAAGGCGTTATAGCTAAAGACTTAGAAGATTCTAAAAGGAAAGGCTCTGACTCAGACTCTGACCCAGACTCTGACGATTCTTCAAACATTGGCCCTTGTCCTGTCGTGATTGATATCTTCCTCCCACTCGGAGTGGTCACCTTGATAGTATTACGCCACCCTTCAAATAATCCTTCAGCTGGAGTAATTAGCTTTCAGGGGTCGAAGTTTTCGCTTTGTAGGACCGTTTGAACGAGTGAGGAGTTGTCTTCCTCATAAACTGGCTCATTCTTTTCTCGTCCAAACAGTAATCCCATGACGTTAAAGTCAAAGCATGGAGGTGCTTTCTCCTTATGGACGGGAGTTGGGATTTCGTCAGTGAAGTAGCAATCCAAGAAAATCTCAAATCCTGGTTGTCGTATGCCATTTACAAAAAATGGTTCGGGAAATTCATGGTGTGGATAGTCTTCTCCTTCTTTTATAAACTGACCATTAAGCGTAAGAGAGTACTCATCCATTGGAATTGCTTTCTTTTGAATGCGAGCGTCCCTACGTGCTTTCAATTTGTCCTGGGCTCGCTTGAGATCTTTCCGAGTCGGTTCGAAACCAAGTCCGAAAGTATCTAGTTTAGGGAGGCCAGGTGACTCTATCGATTTTGCTATCCCCTTCTTCTTTCCTAAGGTCATCCCAGGGAAGTGTCCTTGTTTCTTTAGCATAGTGTTGATAATCATGTTGGAATGGGGGTCGTGGCAAAGAGATGTCCTTTCATCCTCTTGGATTAAGGATACTTCTTCGTTAAAGCCCCATAGGTCTTCATAATCTTCGTCGTGCTCCACGTTGATGATTGGATTCTCTATTGACTTGATCCTCATTGGCGACGCATCAATAGTGATGGGGATTCCTCCAACTAAAGCTTTCACTTGTTGGTGGAGAGATGAAGGGACAGCCTTTAGATCATGGAGCCAAGGGCGTCCTAACAACAGATTGAATGAGGCTTTGATGTTTACTACCTGAAAAGTAGTAGCATGTTCTATTGCTCCTGCCGTCACATTTAGGGTTATTTTGCCAAGAGCTTGACGTCGAGTGTTATCGTAGGCTCTTATTCCTTGTGTGGACGGAGTTAAATCCTCATCTTTTATGCCGAGCATCCTCGCAGTCCTAAGTGGACAGACATTAATAGCCGATCCATTGTCTACAAGAGTCATGGGAACATTCATTCTTTTGCAGACTACTGTGAGGTTTAATGCTTTGTAGTGCTTGTCACCTTCCGGGGGTAAATCTTTATCAGAGAAGGTGATTAGATTAATTGGACTAGGGAGATCACTCGTGAGGAAGTTAGCTAGTCCCTCAGGAGTGGTGTCAGAATCTATCCCGATTTTATCCAAGGCATTCATCACAGCCAACCTATGTTCTCGAGATGTTGCCAGAAGCTTCCATACATTCATCTCCACTTTTATCTTCTTGAATTGTTTAACGATGTCATTGTCTTCGATGATAGGTATGGGAACTTGTTGTACGGTAGGCATGGGTTTTTAATGAACAATCTCACGGACTCTTTCTCACTTGGTACCTCAATCATTTTAGCTGAGGTTTCTCTCCACTTGTTAAAGAAAGATGTGAAGCCTTCATTCTCTTTCTGTTTGAGGATTTCAAGTTCTCTATGGTCAGTTTCGACTTGAACGTTGCATTTGTACCTATCGACGAAAGCGTTTGCTATGGATTCCCAGGTAGAGGTCTTTTCTTTTTCAAGAGAAAAGAACCATTGTTGGCAAACGGTCTCGAGAGATAGCGAGAACAGAGAAGGGAAAACTTTCTTATCGATACCCTTGATACTCATTATCGTTTCAAATGCCCTTAGATGGAAGTAGGGGTTGTCGATTGCCCTAAACTTTGGGATGTCGTTGGCACTGAACTTCTGCGGAAGAAGATCCTTATCCACCGAGACCCCTTGGGATATGAGTTCTTGAAACTTGTAGTCGCTGGACAACTTGCTTAGGCTTTCTTGCATAAGGTCCATTTGTTGTTGCTTCACGGGATCCTCGATCTTAAGTGCGAGAAGCTTTAGTGTCTCAGTTACAGTAGCCAGTTGGTTCTTGAGATCATTAACTTCTTCCTGAGTTGCCATTATAACTCTTGCTTTCCTCTTGCGAGCTATAGGTTTGTCAAAAAGTTGGACTTGTATGAAGAGGTTATCTTTGATTAATCGTCCTTCCTTTCTTGAACACGCGCTGTAAATTAAGCCAGTTTGCGTTTTAATTACTTAACTCGAATCAGTTTGACTTTATATGGCTTTTATTTAAAAAAAAGTATGCATATTTTTAGGGAGTAATAATGTACATGTGTTTTAGGGAACTTAAGTACTATTATTTATTGGAGGATTATTATCCGACTTACCCCCCTAAAAAAAATGACGAAAAATAACGCGCGCGCACAAGACTCCCTTAATCATGGTCAAGACATGTGTATTAATGTGTGTATTGAGTGTAAGTGACATGCTTGGACTCTTGTGTAAGACCATGGGACTTAGTGCCTAAACTCGAATATTAATTCAATTAAGCATTATTGCCAGCAAAATTAACCGAATTAAACAGGAAACTGATTAATTAGACATTAGGTGATGACTCGACAAATAATCCGAACTATCGGCCAAGCGACAGGACTGGCGTCACAATGTGGTGGTTGGCGCCAGACTTTTTAGTAAATGTCTGGCGCTACACACCATACAGTGGCGCTACAGCTAAGATTTTGGCACCAACTTTGGAGCCTAGATCCGGGACTGTTTTCGGTATTATTAGTCAACTGGGGTATGCCTAAAGTCGTACTAAGTCAATTCCGATTAAAAGAAGAAAAAACGTTATGGACTCAATTTAATTAATTAATTAATTAATTAGGCAAAGCTCTTTAAGTCATTAATTTAAATCTCAACACAAATCAACAAACGGTTAGGAGAAGCATAGAATATATATGCACAACAAATAATGCACAATTAGGCAAGTAGGCACAATATGATGCAATGAGTTCGCAACCTAACCATGGCTCTAGTTCTCTAAAGTTCGGGATATGGTTTAGTCAAATAGGGTCCATGGTTAATTGTTCAGATGCACCGCGTAGAAGCCTAACCGTGAAGGGTTAACGCGTGTGGATAGAACACCGCGAGTTTTTGAGAAAAAACTCACTTCCATGGTTTGGTGAATTCAACCTCTCAAATGTACCCTTTGTTGCCAGGAGCGTTCAATCGGGTAGATAGAGCATGAATTCCCAGAGGGTTATGTCCATATGTAGAACACATATGGGTTTCAGAAAAGTGAGAAAAAATTCAATCAGGAAGCAGGATCGAGCAAACAATACGAAAAACCGGTCGAAATTAGAACGCATATTTCTGGCTCGGTATTGGGGGAAATTAGCGCCAGCAAACAGAGACTGGCGCCAAAATTTAACTGTAGCGCCTGGCGCCAATACTGGCGTCTAGCGCTATGGCTAAAAATTTGGCGCCAAGCTCTGGCCCCTGACGCTACTTCTCACATGCCTCAGCAGCTTTCTGTGCTCAATAAAATCATCCAGTTTCGAGCGGTGTTATTTCAGTCCTAGTTGTGAAAGACATTTCTCAAGTTTCCTACGTGTAAAATCCTATGTTTTTGACTCATTACGGATGGTCTTTCCAATGAGAACCTTTTTATGCATATGACACAATGTTAATCAAAATTACGCACATGAAATACTTAGAACTTTTCGAGTCTCATCCACTCATTCTAAATCATTGCCGAAACAAATTCAGGAATTAAAATAGAAATCCTCCCCAGTGGAGTCGCCAAAAACTGTAGGGAATAATTTCAAGCCTTTAAATATCCCACTAGCTTGAACCCCACTGTGATCATACACTAAAGTACGGTGGCGTCCAAAAGGGAAGAAGATAGAGCAAAAGAGTCGCCAACAAGTTTTTAAGGAACTTGTAAACCGTTCACGAGGTGAAGGTTACACCCCTTAACGATCCAAGAGATCGTTAACTCCATAAGGTCATGAACCAAATAAGGGTTCGGGGATGAAGGTACAAATCCAACCTAAAAGAGATTGAACCTGCCCTAATAATAGGCCTCTACTTTATTCTGCTCGTATTCATGTGCGCTTTCTGATTAACATACAATCAATAGGATTAACCCTAAACCTGTTTAATCTATGTTGGTTGAATATTAATGCACAAATAAACTATTATTGGCGATCACTTGAATTATAATCACAATTAACCCTAACAAGATTATTAATTATCTTATTAAGCGTGATTGCAAGTACCAATTCCCTTTAACATGCAATAAAAGGTGATCAAGCAACAACAATAAAAAAAATAATATGCATATCAAGCAACATGATAAATAATCATAATAATTATAAATAATCATAAACATTAGAAAGAACATAGGAAGCATCATACTTTAAATCATACTTAATATTAAAGATACCCTAGACATGATACTAGGAATTAAAATAACAATCTAAGCATGATTTCTACATCATAAAATCAATTAAACCATTAAAGTACTTACTTGGATGCCTCGTACCTCTTTCTAATTACAAAATACACACGTTAGTAACTTCAAGGAAAATAATAAACAAAACAATTAAATTAAATAATTGAAATAGAGATTTGGGACCAAACCCTCAGAAATTAAAACCTTTCACGTCTAGGGCGAAGGCAACTTCGAATATGGCTAGGTGTTTCTAGATCTTGTGAATGCGGAATTTTGTATTAAAAAGCAAAGAAGAAAGAATGCTAAAAGATCAATGTTATCGAAAATTAATGAATGAATGATGAAGGTGAATGAAAAGAATTGAAGATTAATAATTGATAAAGTGATTGTTGATGATTTATGATTGTAGATGATGAATGAAAACGGAGTTTATTAAAACTTAAGAATAAAAGAATTGGTGAATGATAGATGTAGATGATGAATAAATATTGATAATCCGTCCTTGAAAACGGAGTTTTTGATACGATATTTATAAAGAAAAACATCCAAAAAAGATAATTTATCAAAACAGAGTCTGAAGATCGAAAAACTAACTTGGCGCCAGGACCAGTGGCTAGCGCCAGGCGCCAATACTGGCGTCTGGCGCCAATCCTGATTCCAGGCGCCAAGGCCTGGGGTTCGACGCCAATTTGGATTTCAACGCGTTTTCGAAAAACTGATAAACTTACCGTACTGGAAGATAAAATAATATAATTTCAGTCGAAAATGCTATTTGATCTAATTAAAACTCTGAAGAGTCCTAACTGAATTAAGAATGATAAGACCTTCTAGAATGTTCTAGAAGACCAAAACCATTCCTAATTACATTAGGAATGATAAATCATATTAGGCCCTCCCCTAGATCATTGGGCCGTACATAAAACTCAAACCGGACCCAGTTTAGTAAATTGGGCATAATTTCCTCAATATTCATCGGAATTGGGCTTATAAAATATCGTTGGAAAGGTCTTTGCAAACCCCATCCAACTACACCACTATTGGACCCATATCATGGACCAAACAAACTAGATTGGCTGTTTTCTTAAAATAAAGTTTCCAAAAACAGAGAGAAGAGAAAAGAAAAGAAATAAAACTTTCCGCAACACTAGACCTTTCCACACTTTCGTTTCATTCGATTATGATTCGACGTGAAAGGTACTCATCACTGGGTTTGGTTTTGGGGAGACACAAATGGGTGTCTACACTACCCATAATTACTTGAGTAGGACACTCAAGAGAGCTACGTTCGGCCTGATTCCTTAGGAAAGGATACGTAGGCAACCCATTACGGGTGCGGCCACTTTATTTTTCGACATCTCCGCGTTCCAGAATCAACAAAAAGTCATCAAAAAGTCGGAAAATTATTGGCGTCACAGAAGAGAGTCTGGCGCCAGCCAAAAGCCATTAGCGCCAGACGATGGAATTGGCGCCTGGCGCCAGACCTCAATAGCTGGCGCCAATCTGCAATTACTGACGCCAATTCAGTCATAAAATCTGGGCGAATTTCGGTGTTTTTCGGAAAATTTTCGACTTCCGTACTCGAAAGATTTCTGGAAAATTAATTTTTTTCGGTTTTTCATTGCTTTAATAAAATAAATTTAAAGTGACAATTTAATTGAAAGCTGAAATTTCATTAATAAAACAAAACTACATTGTTAATGGAATTTAAATAAGGCTGAAATAAATTAACTTTAAATAAAAAAATTAACAATCTAATAAATCTAAAGCTAAGCAATGTTCTAGTCTTTCTTCTCCTTCTTTGCTCTTTTCCAATTCTTTTCTGTTTCCTCCTCTTCATCCATTACTTTAGCTAGTAGGCATCCTTTAGAGGACCTACATTCAATTTTAGAATAGATTGTTTCTCCTTCAGCTAGCACCCAAGTGTAGCGCCTGGCGCCACGCGCCACAGGCTGGCGCCAGCTGACGCCAAGTCAGCAGGAAGGCCGCGCGTGCTCAGTTTGCGTTTTGATATTAAATTGGAGTTGGTTAATGACTTTATGGCCCCGTTTTAATTTCTTCTAAATATTTTTCTATCCTTTTCTTAATTAATTAATTAAATATAGCAATTATTTTTAGTTAATTTTTTATTTCTTTTTTTTGGATTTTATATTAATTTTCAGAAATTAGCTTTTTTCTTCGTTTTATTTTTCTTTTTTATTTTTCTTTTGGGGGAGAGAGTCGGATAATACCCTCCATCAATAATAAAAATGACGAAATTTTTGCGCAAAAATTATTATCACACTTGCACACACTAACATACACTAACATAATAATAGATAATAATGAATTTACAATAACATAACAAACAAAGTGTCTAAATAATAAGTCAAAGGCAAAGTTCTATAAAAAGTCAAAATAAAATACATATACAGAAACAAACTACGGCGCCGGAGGACGTAGGCCCATCATGCCATAAAACTGCGCCGTCCGAGGAGTCACTTCTCCGCCAGCTCCGGCCTCAGCACCAGCTCCGGTCTCCGTAGGAGGAGGGAAACTCAAAACAGGACCGCTCCAGCCAAGGTCAACCTGAGGCTGAGACCGCGGAGGCTGCTGCGATGACGAGCCAACCACGTACATCCCACCACCTCTGAAAGCCGAGGTAGCCTCTCCTACCGGTGCAGCAGGAGCACCCTGAGAAGAAGACCCTGAGCCCTCAACAACGTCGGCTCGAGCAGCCTCGGAACGGCCACCTCTACCTCCTGACGAAGTGCGACGACGTCTCGAGCTAGACCTCGCCGGCTCTCTCCGCCCCTCAGGCCTCGTACGGGTGTGAGAAGCGATCGGCTGACCCTGCAAAAAGAATTAAATCAGAAACAAGGTAAAACTGAAGCATAATGCAGAAATAATAAGTGAAGAAAAGTTACCTCTCGAACAGCGTCGTCCCGACGACAGGTAGCCGCGTTCCTCATCCGAACGAGCTGGCTCCGGAAGGCATATATGCATCGTGCCATAGCCGAAACCACCTCGCGTGAAAACTGTCAAGAAAATAAGTCAGTGAAAATATATGATGACTGAATACAAGATTCTGTATCAAAAACTAGGCTTACCCTAGTCTGGTGACGAGGAATCGACCGCTCCACGAAGCGCTCGCCCTCAGGAGCCGGAGAAATCATCTCCTCGATCGGCCCGTACGTCCCCTGGTAATGGATGGACATACGGGGTGGCACGAACTCAGTGGGACCATCCTGATAAGACGGAAAGAAATCAGCAAGGTATTACTTGGGGGCTACTTAGCGAAAAATAAAAAGCTAAAGATCTTACCCTCACATCCTCGGCCGGCACAGGGGCTGGAGCTAACAAAGGAAGTAGCTCCTCAGCATAACTCCGCCCAAGGATCACATGGGACCGCCAGAGGGAACCAGACTCCTTAGCCATGTTCGACAACTCTCTCTCGTCAAACATGTGACGTGGTGGGGGAGCAGGAACAACGAAAACATCAGAAGAGTGCTGGATAGCAACTCTCTCCCCTAAATATACAACCGCTCCATAGGCCCCCAGAAAGTAGCGGCGCTCAGCAGAGTACTGTGCGGCTAATCCAGGGACTGTCCAACCACCCCATGGTCGGTATACTACCTCAGGTCCCTATAAAAGACACCAATCGGGTAAGAACATGTCCAAAACATCGCAGAAGACCAAGATAAACACTAAAAGTCGTACCGAGATGATCCGACTCCGGACACGTGCAGTAGACAGGTCCACATGGTGGCCGCCCCAAGAGGCGCTCACTGGATACCCCCTCGGCGATGGTCTCGCCGGCGCGATGGAAGGAAAGTACTCGTAGAACCAGATCTACAAGAAGTTAAAAGCGTGAGTAAATGCTAACTAACATGTTATAGGGAATAATGTTTACCTCTACGACCTTCCAGAAAGCAAACAAAGCGACGTTCGTCCTAAAGGACCGGTGGCGACACGAGTCCCTCAGCGCGCGAACGAAGTCAGTGTAGGCCAAGCTGGCCCAGTCATAAGTCCCGATCCGCCGGAGATCGCGAACAGCAGGGAGGTAGTAAAGCAACGCCCTACTACCCCTGTCAGGGGAGAATGTCCCTGACAACAACATCAGCACAAAGATGCGCACCCGCTGCTCTCGGGTGGTCGCATCTTCATCAAGAGTCGCTGCCAGCGTCGAGCGGCAAATCCCCCTAGCACTGAACTGAGTCGTCTCGACCTCAGCTCGGGCCCGAACAGCAATCGGCCCCAACAGCTCCTCGACCTCTGAAGAAAAGACGTCGATACCGCCGTCGAACGGCAGCGGCACAGAAGTAAACTCCAATCCTGTGATGAGACTGAAGTCTGTAGGAGTGACCATCATCTCACCCCATGGAAAATGAAAGGTGTTGGTGGTGTCCCAGAAGAACTCCACCAAAGCGCGTACTACGTGGTGACCCCCGCTGGAGGCGACCATAGCCTCGGAGGTCTCGAACAAGGCAACCAGTCCGCAGGACTCCCATAGGAGTCTTGTCTCGCGGTCTCTGGTGATATGCATCCTATACAAATCGCCTAGACCATCACAGCCAGAGCTGTGATGCCGTGTCCTCCCAGGCTCGGTTCCCCGTCTCACCCTCTCAGAAATGTGGTGGACAGGGGCAAAGAATAAGGTCTGCTCATCCCACTCCGGGAACCGACCAAGCGAAGTGGACGGTGTGGTGTCATCCTCCACGGGCTCATGCTCCCGTCTAGTGTTTCGGGACCGTGAACCTGAACCTCGTTGTCTAGCCATGCTACATTGTGCAAAATCATCATAAATTAAGGTTCTATAGTATCTAAGCTTCGCCTAGCCGCATGATACTATGTTCGCAAAAAAAAAACAGATTACGTAGTACTAAAATAGAGCACAAATTCAAATTGAGCATGACAGTATTTTTTCAAGCAATCAAAAAATTTCTTGCAACACTATAGTGATTGTTGTGACAAATTGAACAAGAATTGCTAGCAAAAACATCAAGAACAAGTCACAATGTTCTCCACGACCTTAAGAGGTCCAACAATGGCGGATTGCTCATTCCTTCACCAAATTGAGTCAAACAAGTCTCAAACTACTCCCAAAGCAATATACAAACATAAACAAGCAATTTCATGGCATAAAACTTGATAAACAAAGCAAATTGAGCATTATAAGTTTCGAATTTTCATGAAATTCGTGAATAAACATGCCAAGAATTCATAAAAACCGGTGTGTGTTTGAGGAAAACTTACGTAGATCAGGAATATAGATGAAAAGAGCTTTGATTTGCAACAAATTTGAGCGAATTCGGTTGAAAAACGAGTGAGCAACGATTAAATGAAGCTTTCGGTTTCTTCGAGCAGCGTTCGCGACAAACCAGAGCAAGAAAATGAACGAAAACGGGATTTTAAAGAAGATTACGTGCTGGCGCCAGTCCCTAGGCATTGGCGTCACGTTCTGTGTTTGGCGCCTGACGCCAACGCCAGCGCCTGGCGCTAATGCCATATGGCTGGCGCTGATTGTTTTTCAGCGACGCCAAAGCAGCCAACCACCTGTTGGGGTTGTGCTAGCCTTCTGCAATATATTTTGGGTTCCTTGGTACGCCAGTTAGCCCCTCTAAGCAATTTGACATGATTAGGTAATCGGCTTGATTACATAAAGTGATCGACCTGATGAAAAGATCGTCTCACTTAGCTTAAAGCGCCTAAGCATTGGCTCATTAGCAAAATGCACCGACATATAGGTTCAAGAGCAAAAGGCACCGACATACAGGTTCAAAGCAAAAGAGCGCCGACGTACAGGCATAACAAAAGCAAAGTTCAGGCGAACTTTTAAAGATCGACGGGCGTGGATCTTCGGTATTTTCCTTTGGGAAATTATCGCATCAAATGAGGATGACTTCAAGAGAAGATGTCTTCGGCATCATTCCCTAGCTTGCGGAAAGTTTTCACAAACAACTGAAGGTAATTTCGGGCGAAGTTGTCTTCGATCATAGTTCCTGAGGCATGGAAGATGATCATAATGCGGATGAGAATTATTTCAAGAGAAATAATTTTCGATGATATTCCCTTGGACGTGGGATATTATCAAAGCAGGGAGTATAGTTTCGGGCGAAGCAATCTTCTAATTTGGAAGCAGTTACAAGGCGTAGCGGTTTTCAAGCGGGATGTCGTTCTCTAGCTTGCAGGAGGTCATCAAAACAACAGTAAAGCAGCAACAAATCAGTTACTTTTAGAGACGTGTGCTCGACGGTGCAAGATACGCGTTTCTTAACTCTTTTATCTGTTTAACTAATGCTGGTTTGCAGGTATCGGCGTTATAAGATTGATTTAGGATCGCAGAACGTTCTGAATCATTCTCCGTCCCTATCGTTACTTTGACTTTTGTTTTCGAAACTTGCGTTTCTCCAAACTCAGTCAAAGTGGGGGCTTCTGTAGACACCCATTTGTGTCTCCCCAAAATCAAACCCGGTGATGAGTGCCTTTCACGTCGAATCATAATCGAATGAAACGAAAGTGTGGAAAGGTCTAGTGTTGCGGAAAGTTTTATTTCTTTTCTCTTCTTTCTGTTTTTGAAAACTTTATTTTAAAGAAAACAGCCAATCCAGTTTGGTTGGTCCATTATATGGGTCAAATAGTGGTGTAGTTGGATGGGGCTTACAAAGACCTTTCCAACGATATATTATAAGCCCAATTCCGATGAATATTGAGGAAGTTATGGCCAATTTACTAAACTGGGCCCGATTTTAGCTTTAAGTACGGCCTAATGATCTAGGGGAGGGCCTAATATAATTTATCATTCCTAATGTAATTAGGAATGGTTTTAGTCTTTTAGAACATTCTAGAAGGTCTTATCATTCCTAATTCAGTTAGGATTCTTCAGAGTTTTAATCAAGATCAAATAGCATTTTCGATGGAATTATATTATTTTATCTTTCAGTACAAAAAATTTATCAGATTTTCGAAAACGCGTGGAAAACCACTTTGGCGTCCAACCCCAGGCCTTGGCGCCTGGAATCAGGATTGGCGCCAGGCGCTAGCCATTGGTGCCTGACGCTAGCCACTGGTGCTGGCGCCAATTAGCAAGGGCTGGCGCCAATGTTGATTTTCGATCTTCAGACTCTGTTTTGTTAAATTATCTTTTTTGGATGATTTTCTCTATAAATATCGTATAAAAAACTTCGTTTTCATTCACCAATTCTCTTTATTCTTAAGTTTTAATTAACTCTTTTCTTTTCATCAATTCTTCATCAATTCTTTTCATTCATCTACAATCAAATCATTCATCAACATCATTCATTCGTTAGAATAGATATTCTTTCTTGCTTTTTAACACAAAATTCCGCATTCACAAGATCTTGAAACACCTAGCCATATTCGAAGTTGCCTTCACCCTAGACATGAAAGGTTTTAATTTCTGAGGGTTTGGTCCCAAATCTCTATTTCAATTATTTAATTTAATTGCTTTGATTATTATTTTTCCTTGAAGTTACTAACGTGTGTATTTTGTTATTAGAAAGAGGTACGAGGCATCCAAGTAAGTACTTTAATTGATTTATTGATATTATGATGTAGAAATCATGTTTATATTGTTATTTTAATTCCTAGTATCATGTCTAGGGTAACTTTAATATTAAGTATGATTAAAAGTACGATGCTTCCTATATTCTTCCTAAGATTTATTCATGTTAGTATCATGTTAGGGTTAAAGATTTGATTTTTATTGTTTAGTGACATGCTAGGGTTTGTTATTAATCTTGTTAGTATCATGCCTAGGATCTTGCTATGCTTTAACATGATTATGATTATAATTAATATTATTATTATTAATGATGTTGATTATTTATTCTTTGTTGCTTGATCACCTTTACTGTATGTTTAAAGGGAATTTGTATTTGCAATCACGCTTAATAAGATAATCAATAATCTTGTTTAGGGTTAATTGTGATTATAATTCAAGTGATCGCCAATAATAGTTTATTTGTGCATTAATATTCAACCAACATAGATTAAACAGGTTTAGGGTTAATCCTATTGATTGTATGTTAGTCAGAAAGTGCACATGAATACGAGCAGAATAAAGTAGAGGCCTATTATTAGGGCAGGTTCAATCTCTTTTAGGTTGGATTTGTACCATCATCCCCGAACCCTTATTTGGTTCATGACCTTATGGAGTTGACGATCTCTTGGATCGTTAAGGGGTGTAACCTTCACCTCGTGAATGGTTTACAAGTTCCTTAAAAACTTGTTGGCGACTCTTTTGCTCTATCTTCTTCCCTTTTGGACGCCACCGTACTTTAGTGTATGATCACAGTGGGGTTCAAGCTAGTGGGATTTTAAAGGATTGAAACTATTCCCTACAGTGAGAAAAGAGAAGGGAAGACCTTCTTATCAATACCCTTGATACTCATTATTATTTCAAATGCTCTTAAATGGAAGTATGGATTGTCAATTGCTCTGAATTTTGGGATGTCGTTGGCGTTGAACTTCTGCGGAAGAAGATCTTTGTCCACCGAGACCCCTTGTGATGTAAGCTCTTGAAACTTGTAGTCACTAGACAACTTGCTTAGGCTCTCTTGCATGAGGTCCATTTGTTGTTGCTTCACGGGATCGTCGATCCTAAGTGCGAGAAGCTTCAGTGTCTCAGTCACAGTAGCCAGTTGGTTCTTAAGATCATTGACTTCTTCTTGAGTTGCCATTATAACCCTTGTTTTCCTCTTGCGAGCTATAGGTTTGTCGAAAAGTTGGACTTGTACGAAGAGGTTATCTTTGATTAATCGTCCTTCTTTTCTTGACCACGCGCTGTAAATTAAACCATTTTGCGTTTTAATTACTTGACTCGAATCAACTTGACTTTATGGTTTATTTTAAGGGAAAAAAGAAAAAAGAAAAAAGGGTGTATATTTTTGGCAAAAATAACGTACATATTTTTAGGGAACTAAGTATTATTATTTTTATGTTGGAGGATTAATATCCGACTTACCCCCCTAAAAAAATGACGAAAAAACGCGCACACAAGACTCTCTTAATCATGGTCAAAGTATGTGTATTGGTGTGTGCATTGAGTGTAAGTGACATGCTTGGACTCTTGTGTAAGACCAAGGGACTTAGTGCCTAAACTCGATCATTGATTCAATTAAACATTATTGACAGCAAAATTAACCGAATTAAACAGAAAACTGATTAATTAGACCTTAGGTGATGACTTGACAAATAATTCGAACTGTCGGCCAAGCGACAGGACTGGCGTCACACTGTGGAGGTTGGCGCCAGACAACATAGCTGTCGTTAGGCGCTACACACCATAGTGTGGCGCTACAGCTCAGACCTTGGCGCCAATAGTGGAGCTTCGGTCTGGGACTGTTTTCGGTATTATTAGTCAATTGGGGTATGCCTAAAGTCGTACTAATGCACAAATTAAATAATTAATTAATTAATTAATTAATTAATTAGGCAAAGTTCTTTAAGTCATTAATTTATTTAATCTCAACACAAGTCAACAAACGGTTAAGAGAAACATAGAATATATATGCACAACAAATAATGCACAATTAGTCAAGTAGTCACGATATGATGCAATGCGTTCGCAACCTAACCATGGCTCTAGTTCTCTAAAGTTCGGGATATGGTTTAGTCAAAGAGGGTCCATGGTTAATTGTCCGGATGAACCGCGCGGAAGCCTAACCGTGAAGGGTTGGCGCGAGTGGATGGGACACCGCGAGTTTTAGAAAAAAAACTCGCTTCCATGGTTTGGTGAATTCAACATCTCGGATGTACCTTTGTTGCACGGAGCGTTCAATCGGGTAGATGGAGCATGAATTCCCAGAGGGTTATGTCCATATGTAGAACACATATGGGTTTTAGAAAAGTGAGAAAAAATTCAATCAGAAAGTAGGATCGAGCAAACAATACGAAAAACCGGTCGAAATTAGAACGCATATTCCTTGCTCGGTATTGGGGAAAATTGGCGCCAACAATCAGAGACTGTAGCGCCTAGCGCCAATACTGGCGTCTGGCGCTACGGCTAAAAGTGTGGCGCCAAACTCTGGCCCCTGACGCTACTTCCTACACGCTTCAGCAGCTTTCTGTGCTCGATAAAATCTTCCAGTTTCGCGCGGTGTTATTTCAGTCCTAGTTGTGAAAGACATTCCTCAAATTTCTTACGTGTAAAATCCTATGTTTTTGACTCATTACGGATGGTCTTTCCAATGAGATCCTTTTTATGCATATGACAATAATGTTAATCAAAATTACGCACATGAAATACTTAGAACTTTTCGAGTCTCATCCACTCATTCTAAATCATTGCCGAAACAAATTCAGGAATTAAAATAGAAATCCTCCCCAGTGGAGTCGCCAAAAAACTGTAGGGAATAATTCAAGCCTTTAAATCCCACTAGCTTGAACCCCACTGTGATCATACACTAAAGTACGGTGGCGTCCAAAAGGGAAGAAGATAGAGCAAAAGAGTCGCCAACAAGTTTTTTAGGAACTTGTAAACCATTCACGAGGTGAAGGTTACACCCCTTAACGATCCAAGAGATCGTCAACTCCATAAGGTCATGAACCAAATAAGGGTTCGGGGATGATGGTACAAATCCAACCTAAAAGAGATTGAACCTGCCCTAATAATAGGCCTCTACTTAATTCTGCTCGTATTCATGTGCGCTTTCTAATTAACATGCAATCAATAGGATTAACCCTAAACCTGTTTATCTATGTTGGTTGATTTTAATGCACAAACAAACTATTATTGGCGATCACTTGAATTATAATCACATTCACCCTAAACAAGATTATTAATATCTTGTTAAGCGTGATTGCAAGTACAAATTCCCTTTAACATACATAAAAGGTGATCAAGCAATAAATAATAAATATATCAAGCAACATAATAATAATCATGATAATAATAATAATCATCATAAAATTATAATCATAATCAAAACAATAATAATCATAAATAAAATAATCATTATCAAAATAATAATAATAATAATAATAATAATAATAATAATAATAATAATAATAATAATAATAATAATAATAATAATAATAATAATAATAATAATAATAATAATAATAATAATAATCATCATAAATTATAACAATTATAATCATAATCATGTTCACGTTAATATTAAAGCATAATAAAAATAGCAAGATCTTAGGCATGATACTAACAAGATTAATAACAAACCCTAGCATGTCACTAAGCAATAAAAATCAAATCTTTAACCCTAACATGATACTAACAATTATAAATATTAGGAAGAGAATAGGAAGCATCAAAACAATCATATTTAATATTAAAATTACCCTAGACATGATACTAGGAATATCATAATAACAATGTAAACATGATTTCTACATCATAACATCAATAAATAAATTAAAGTACTTACTTTGATGCCTCGTATCTCTTTCTAATAACAAAATACACACGTTAGTAACTTCAAGGAAAATAATAAACAAACAATTAAATTAAATAATTGAAATAGAGATTTGGGACCAAACCCTCAGAAATTAAACCTTTCACGTCTAGGGCGAAGGCAACTTCGAATATGGCTAGGTGTTTCTAGATCTTGCGAATGCGGAATTTTGTATGAAAAAGCAAAGTTAGGAAAGATGAATGAGGGAGATGAATGAAAATTGATTGAAGGTGAATAACTTGCGAATGAGGAGAATTGGTGAATGAATGGTGAAAATTGATGAATGAAAACGGAGTTTTCAATACAATATTTATAGAGAAAATCAGCCAAAAAAGATAAATTAACAAAACAGAGCCTGACGCTCAGGATACAGAGCTGGCGCCAACCCTGGCTAGCTGGCGCCAGGCACCAGCACTAGCGCTAGGCGCCAAGCCTGGTTCCAGGCGCCAAGGCCTGGGGTTGGACGCCAAGCTTGATTTCAACGCGTTTTCAAAAATCCGATAAGTTTACCGTACTGGAGGATAAAATAATATAATTTCTTCGAAAATGCTATTTGATTTTAATTAAAACTCTGAAAAGTCAACAAAGTCAACTTATCAATGCTAATTGAATTAGGAAAGAAAAGAACCTTCTAGAATAATCTAGAAGACTAAAACCATTCTTAATTGCATTAGGAATGATAAATCATATTAGGCCCTCCCCTAGATCATTGGGCCGTATATAAAGCTCAAACCGGGCCCAGTTTGGTAAATTGGCCATAACTTCCTCAATATTCATCGGAATTGGGCTTATAATATATCGTTGGAAAGGTCTTGTCAAGCCCCATCTAACTACACTACTATTGGACCCATATCATGGACCAACCAAACTGGATTGACTGTTTTCTTAAAATAAAGTTTTCAAAAACAGGGAGAAGAGAAAATAAATAAAAACTTTCCGCAAAACTAGACCTTTCCACACTTTCGTTTCATTCGATTATGATTCAACGTGAAAGGTACTCATCACTGGGTTTGGTTTTGGGGAGACACAAATGGGTGTCTACAGTTACAGTGCTTCTTTTGACAGTTCTTGGGTGAATATGGTGACTGATGATACAATTCCTAGTGAATTCAAGGCTTTTCTTACTCATTCTGAGGAAATTACTGAACCAACTTGCTATCAAGAAGCCTCTAAGCATGCTATTTGGGTAGAAGCTATGAAAAAAGAAATACAGGATCTTGTTGACAATAAGACCTGGGATTTAGTTGATTTGCCCAAAGGTAAAAAGCCCATTGGTTGCAAATGGGTTTTTAAGGTTAAGTTGAAAGCAAATGGTGATTTGGAAAGATGTAAGGCTAGACTTGTGGCTAAAGGCTTCAATTAGAAGTATGGGATTGACTATGAAGAGACTTTGTCCTGTTGTTAAGATGAGCACAATTAGGTGCATTCTTGCCTTAGCATCCAGCTATTCTTGGCCTGTTTTTCAGTTAGACATAAATAATGCCTTTCTTCATGGTGATTTGAAGGAGGAGGTTTATATGAGGGTTCCAGAGGGATTTCCTAATCCTCACAATAAAGTTTGTAAACTTAGGAAGTCTTTATATGGGCTTAAGCAAGCCTCTAGACAGTGGCATGAGAAATTAGTTGATTCCTTGGTTAAATTGGGATTTCAGAAAGCTCAGAATGATTACAGTTTGTTCCTAAGAAGACAAGGAGATGTGTTTTGTGTTGCTGTTGTTTATGTTGATGACATAATCCTCACTAGTACTGATATTGCTGGTATTGATTCTCTCAAAGCTCACTTACACAAGGAATTCAGTATTAAAGATCTTGGAAGATTGAATTACTTCCTTGGCATTGAAGTGGGATATTCTGATCATGGTATTATTCTGAGCCAAAAGAAGTTCACTAAGGATTTATTGGATAATTGTGGACTGCATTTGTCAAAAAAAGATGTTACTCGTTTGCCTGGTAATATCAAGCTTACAAATTCAGATGGTGATCTTTTGCCTGATGCTGAGTGGTATAGGTCTCTGGTGGGAAAGCTCAATTTTTTAACTCATACCAGACCTGATCTAGCTTTTGCTGTGCAGTCTCTTAGTCAATTCATGCATCGTCCTAGGAGTTCTCACAGGGATGCTTTGCACCATACTCTCAGATATCTTAATTCTTCAGTAAAGCAAGGAATTTTACTCAAGGCTTTAGACACTTTGTGCTTACAGGCCTATTCTGACTCTGATTGGGCATCTTGTTCTGATTCCAGAAAGTCCATCACTGGTTATATCATGCTATTGGGTGGTTCTCCTATTTCGTGGAAGTCTAAGAAGCAGTCTACAGTTTCTACTTCTTCCTGTGAAGCAGAGTACAGGGCAATGGCAGCAGCAGCTGTAGAGGTCACTTGGCTAGTTAGGCTGTTGGCTGAACTTGGGGTTTCTAATCTTAAACCTGTTGTCTTACATTGTGACAACCAGTCTGCTTTACATATAGCTAGAAACCCAGTCTTTCATGAAAGAACCAAACATATTGACATAGATTGTCATTTCACTAGAGAAAAGGTGTTGGAAGGCTTACTGCAGCTCACTTATTTACCTACTCAACATCAATTGGCTGATGTGTTTACAAAGGTTTTACCTTCAGCTCAGTTTCAAGATCTGCTGTCCAAAGTGGGAATGTTTGATTCCACACCTCCCACCTTGAGGGGGGGTATTGGAGATAGTAGCAGTCAGCATGAGAGTAAGCTCAAGCAAGCCACAGCTGCACACAGGGGAGTCAAGTTACAGAACAGTTTCTAGAATGTTATAGAATTAGTTTGTTATTATTCTTGCCATGTAATCTTCTGACGTGGCAAAAGTTTGTTACAGAGTTTGTTATTGTAATAACAAACTCTCTCTTTATTGTTCTTTTCTATATATATGGGTTGACTCCCTAATTTGTATTCATTTTTACAAATATACAAAATCAATAAAAAGTTTCTCTGAAAGTTTATTTAGCTCTGAGTTCATATTCAAGCTTTAGCAGATTTCAATGGCTTCTCTGAAATTCATCAAATTATGCTAATATTAGAACCAGACTTCCAGAGCCTGAATGGGACCGGTTCTAGAATATAATCAAAGTTTTTTTTTTTTTTTTTTTTTTGGGGGGAATAATATGAAATAAAAGATTTTGAAAGTAAAATAATAGATCATATTTTTGACACAAGTAATAGCTGTAAAAAAAAAGCACAAAAATATCTTCAACGTATTAGAGGAGTATATTATTTTATGAATCAACTTAAATTAAACTGAAAACTATTAGTGCGATTGGATCTAATTTAATTTAATTTTCTTTACTGATTTTTGAAAATACCTTAGTTTTTGTTAATAAGGGATGTTCAAATATCATGTTCTTGTTAATAATAAACATTTGGGGCCTCATGTTCAGGTGTATGTCCAAAAATCATGTTCAAGTACATAAACAAGTGGAATATTAAATCCCTTTTATAAAATATACTGATTTCAATCCATACAAAAAAAAAAAAAAAAAAAAAAAAAAAAAAAAAAACTGATTTCAAATTTTGTCCAAGATTAATTTCAAATATACAATATGTTGAAGTCAATAAATATACTTGTACTACCTCCGTTTCTCATTAGTTGCAACTTTGAGCTCGACACGGATTTTAAGACAAAATTTCATAATGGTTGATTAATGAATCAGAGATAAGTAATCAAGCAAGGTAGGAAAGAGAAAGTAAAGGTAATTAATTATTTACCCACCACCACCAACAGCACCCACCACACAATCGTCGGCCAACAACACCCACCGCACCACCGTCGGCCGTAGCACCCACCTTGAAGCCACCCACGTCATAGCCTTAAACCACGTGCACCGCATCTCAGATCAACCCATAATAGGCCCTGAAACCACCCACACACACACGGACAACAGTAAAACCACTCCCTCTCCATCTGAACAACCCCGATTTCACCCTCTCTTAGCTCCGAAAACCCCATAACCACCCCCTTTTAGCTCAAACCACCTTAAAACTACCCTTTCTCAACTCAAACCACCTCGAAATCGTACACCCTCACTCAACCCCAAACCACCCACAATCAACCTAAATCGCTCAAAAACTACCCCTACTCACCTTGAACCACAACGAAACCACTCTCAATCACCCTAATCCACCCAGAAATCGCCTCAAGCAACCACAAACTAGCCCACCCACCCCTTAATAAACCATTAAATCTAAACGATTTTTTTTCAAAAAAAAAAAAAAAAAAAAAAAGAAGAGAGAGAAATAGGAACACAGGAGGAGGAGGCGACTTTGACGGTGGTGATGAGCATCGACAACGTTGAAGATGGTGTTGCGGTGGTATGATTTACGGTGGTTAGATGTAGCAACGGCGACGGTAAAGGTGGGTGTTGCGGTGGTCTGATTTGTTCGTGGGAGATGAAGATGGGAGATAATGATTTTTGATTTAATTGGGTGACATAACTTATGTTAAATAAGTTAGATTAGGAATTGAATGAAATATGAATTATGTAGTTAATTGTGTTTATGAGCTCTTTAGTAAGGGTATTTTTGTACTTTCATTGAAAAAAACTTACTTAAAAAGGAAAAAAATGAAAAGTTGCAACTAATATGTAGCACCCCTAAATGGCAAAAGTTGCAATTAATATGTAACGGAGGTAGTATATTTTTTTGTTTGGTATAGTATTTTTTGTTAATAACGAAAACTCGACACTAATCTTACGTAGTTGCATTTTAAAAACAATATTTTTTGTACAACTCAACAAGTTTGGGGGATTAAAAAGTAATGCCTCATTGCCTCCCATAACTTGATCTCATATGTTCAAAGTCCTTGTTTAGAGACTAAACTACTTCTCGGTTCTCTGATGGCTTACGAACTTGTTTGATAAATAGCTTTTTGAAAAGCTTTTAACTTATTAAGCACTATTAGAAGTTTGATTATAATAAAAATCTATTTTGGATATTTAGTAAATAGCTTATTAAAGAGCTTTTTTAAATTAGCTTATTGAACAATTAGCTTTTATTTTATTTTATTTATTTTTATTACGGGAACCGATCAATCAAATTTTATTAATTAATCAAAAGGCTTCGTCTATCAGCCATTACAATCTCAGCAATGTGTGAAGGAACTTCCTCTATCCACACTATAAAGGAATCAAAATAAGAACATAATTTAGCTAAAGCATGGGCAACCTGATTGCCTTCCCTTTTCACAAAAGAGAAATAGCAAGACTGGCAGCTACGAGCAAGGTGAATGATATCATTGATGATTGACCCAAACGTTGTAGCAGGAGTGTTTCGCTTGATAAGATGGCTATGAAGCTTGAGGCAGTCCGTTTCCATACAAACATTTCTAAACCCAGACTCAATGACAATGCTCAATGCGTGTCTCATAGCAATTGCCTCTGCGATATCAGCGTCAAATATTCCATGAAGAGGCAAGCAAGTTGAGGTAACAACGTCTCCATAACAACCCCCAAAAACACACCATCATTCAAGAAAGTGGCAGCATCATAATTCACCTTAATCACCCCATGAGGAGAGAGCTTCCACTTGCAATCAAGCTTAAGACTCGGCTGTGAGGAGACAGCAGCCTGCTGAGCCAAAGCAAACTCCCCAGCCATCGACATGGCTCTATAAATTACCTCAGGCACATCCTTTTTCCACCCCTCAAACACCCAAGCGCTCCTTCGGAGCCAAATTCCCCACAATAAATTCAAGAATAAATTCCACGCACCACTCTTTATCCTTGTGCTTCCTACGAACATCCACACACCATTCACCAAACGAGGTACCTTCAAACCTATCCACCTCTAGTCGAAGAGGGAAATGGTACCATAAGCGCTTTGCATCATCACACCTCACAAGCATATGCAAGACACTTTCATTGTCATCACCAAACAAAGGACAAATGGGATCAATTGTCATACCTCTTTTGATCAAACTCTGACGTGCAGTAATAGCTCCTTTAATCGTTCTCCACGCAAAAAATTTCATTTTTGGGGGAACTTCAGCGTGCCATATTGTATTCCAATCAAAGCTGCAATTCGAAATAGAAGTAGTAGCTTTGCTATGCTTTTGTTCCATCGTGATCAAATTATAGGAACTCCTCACCGAATATTGCCCATCCTTTGTAAAATTCCACACCCACACATCATTCCTATCATAGAGGGGGATAAGAACGCACCAAATTTCATCCACCTCAACCGAAGAGAAGATCGCATCTAGTGCCACCTTATTCCACGATTTCTCCACCCACAAGTCACGCACATAAACAACATCATCATCATTTCCAGGTCGACTCGAAGACACCTTGAACTCAGAAAGATTTGGAATCCAAGGGTCTTGCCAAGCATTAATTTAAGCTCCATTCCCCAATGACTTTCTAGCACCCTTCAATAACACCTCTCTAGAACCCAAGATGGATCTCCAAGTGTAACTCGCCGTAGGACAAACTTTTGCATCAAATAAATTTGAGTGAGAGAAATACTTGCCTTTGAGAACTCTTACTGCAAGGGAATTAGGATTAGAGATAATGCACCAAGCTTGTTTTTCCAAAAGAGCACTATTGAAATTTCTCATATTCCTAAAGCCAAGCCCACCCTCCTTCTTTGAAATGTACAGTTTCAGCCAAGCAATCCAGCACAATTTCCTCTCCTCACCTCTTTACCCCTAAAAGAAATATCGATAAAACCTTTCTATTTAATAAGGGTGCTAGCCGGAAGAGCAAAGCATTGCATTGCATAAGTCGAAATGGCTTGTGCAATTGATTTAATCAATACCTCTTTACCCGCTTGAGACAAAAAATTTCTTTCTACCCTTTGACTTTTTTCCAAACACGATCCTGAATATTTTAGAACACTTGTTTCTTCGAACCACCAATATAAGTCGGTAACCCAAGATACTTGTCATGTCCTTCGACATCCTTAAAGGATAACTTCATCTGAAGCATGTTTCTCCGTTCTTGATCAATATTTCGGCTAAAAGACACTTTCGATTTGTCCATATTCAGTTTATGTCCCGATGCCAACTCATAAGTAGAAAGAATATTTAGAACATTCTCAATTTCCTCCTCCGTCGCTCTTACAAACAAAAGACTATCATCTGCAAAAAATAGATGGGAGATAGGTTCCACTTGCCTCCCAATCTTAACACCATAGATGAGCTTTTTCTTCTCCGCATCCCGAAGAAGAGCCGACAAACCTTCCGCACACATAATAAAAAGAATTGAGGCGAGAGAGGATCGCCTTGCCTAATACCCCTACTTCGCTTGAAACATTTCGATGGTTGCCCATTCACTAGAACATCAAACTATGTAGAGCTAACACAATTCATGATCAAACTCACAAATCTTTCCGGTAACCCCAGTTTTAGAATCATTTTCTCCAAAAAAAAACCCATTCTACTCTGTCATAGGCCTTACTCATATCGAGTTTAAGCCTTGAAAAACCTTTCTTTCCTGTGTGTCTTCTTTCTGAGATGATGGAAGAATTCATAAGCAACCAAAACATTATCCATGATCAGTCTCCCCGGGACAAATCCACTCTGTGACTCATGAATAATAAAAGGTAGTACTAACTGTAATCGATTAGCAAGTACCTTAGGGACGATTTTATATATAATATTATTACACAAACTAATAGGTCTATAATCAACAAGAGACTCACATTCTTTTTTTTTGGGAATTAACACAATGTGAGTGATTAACCGAACCTACATTGCCATTATTATTCAGAATATTCAACACTTTATCAACTACGTCCACTCACACAATACTCCAAAATTTCTGAAAAATACGGTAGACATACCATTGGGCCCGGGGGCCTTTGTCGGATGCATTTGAAATAAGCTACCCGTACTTCCTCGGCTGTGAAATCGGCGTTTAGTGTGTAGTACTGACTGTCGTTCACAATTGGGGACACCTTCTCGATCACGGGATCAGTCTCAATGAGGCTGCTGCTTCAAAGAGCTCTGAAAAATATTTCACGAAAATTTCAGAAATTTGTTCCTCCTCGTCAAACTCATTCCCCGCTTCATCCTTAATTTTTTTGATGTTATTTCTCTCAAGTCTTTGCTTTGCCTTTGTATGGAAAAAAGAAGTATTTTTATCACCATGTTTTAGCCATTCTTGTCTACTTCTTTGTTTCCAATACATTTCTTCTATTCTCTCCAAGTCATCCATTCTATCATCAATTGCCCTCATTTGAGCAATAATTTCCTCTGTTAGATCTTCCTTCATAAGTCTCTCCATCTCCACTCTACAAGCTTGAAATTCCTTCACAAAATCGCCAAATTTTTCTTTACTCCACGCACTCATTTTCGAGGAAGTAAAGGAAATCTTAGAGCATAAATCGCCACCCCTTTCCCACGCCTCTTAAACTATCTCCGAGCAATGTTCATCTTGAATCCACATTTCCTTAAAGCGATAAAGTTTTTTTTTTTTTCTTCTTTTTCGGGGTGTGTAAAGCTTCCTTGATGGACAAAAGTAGGGGAAGATGATCTGATTTTCTCTTTGAGTGGTGCGAGACAAACGAACCAGGAAAGCAATTCCTCCACTCACGATTTGCAAGAAACCTATCCAAACGTTCCTGAATATTTCTACACCCCCTATTGTTCGACCCTGTAAAATCATGCCGAACATAATCGAGATCCTCTAGCTTGCAATACGAAATAGCCTCTAGAAGAATGTCAGCTTCTTCATTATTAAAAGCCATTCCACTCGAATTTTCACTCAATTGGAGCATCAGGTTAAGGTCCCCCCCTCCACACACAACCAAGGCAGCCCACTATCAACCCATAAACTCTTCATCAACTCACCCGTTTTGAACTTCATTTCTTCTTCCGGATGGCCATACAAACCAGTAAATCTCCACTCCTTCTGCCCACTAATCTTAATCCCCATGTCGATATGATTATGAGAATAAGATTTCACAACCACATCAATCGAATTCTTCCATAGTAACGCCAGACCTCCCTTTCTTCTTCTCCCTTCTCCTTCACAGTCAACAATAAAGGCACACTCAAATTTTGTTTTATATTTGATTTTTTTGAACTCAAAGGGTTTCAACCGTATCTCAGAGAGAAACACTAATTGAGGGCACTTAAAAAACACTATCCGTTTCAGAGCATTAATCGCAGGGTTTCCCTCCTAACCCCCTGCTATTCCAAGATATGATGTAACTCTTTGTTCACCGAGAGCCCCTTGGGTGGGGGCTGCCACACTATCGTTAGCTATCATAACCATCCTTTTCTTATTCGAAACACCCTCCATCTTATTCTCCTTACTTCCTTCCCATTCCCCTTCTTCCATATTATTTCTTTTTTCACCAAAAAAATTCTCACTACTAGTCATACTATGGTCTGCATCCCTTGGAGTTCTCCTCCAATTTTTATTTTTTTGGGCACCCTTTTTTATCATTTTTTCTCCCTCAGTTAACTCAACACTCCCCTTATTCAACTCTTCACCACTCATGAAAATAAAAGGCTCACTTCCCACCAATAATGTGTGAGTACCGGCTACATCATTAGAATTCAATTCAACATCACCAAGTTTATTCATTACCTCGGTCACATGAGTGATACTAGAAGCCTTCAACTCCTTGCTCATCTTTGGATTAGTAACAAACAGTGGTTTTGCGCAGCTCCCACCCTTCATCTCTTCTTCATCCCTGCCTCCCAAATTAAGTTTCCACGGTGAAGCTTTTAAAAAAAGTCCCATATGGCAGAGTTGGTTCTTCACTTTCTTTGTGTTCCTCACAGTCCTTGAGGCCATGCCCCATCAATCCACAGAAGAATAAAAAAGCGGCGGTTTTTCATATTTGACATTTAAGACTTCTTCAATTCCCCTTCTTAACTTGAGCTTGACATTCTTAAAAAGGGGCTTACGCACATCCACCATCACACGCAATCTAATTGACTTATTGATCCCAACCTTTGCTGTGGCATCCATCTTCATAAACACACCAATTTTATTCCCTATCTTTTCTACATTCGCAAGGTTTAACCTTCCTTGAAGTGGGAGGTTATAAACCCTAATCCACATTGGCAAATAAAACATATCAATGTCCGAGGGTTTCACCGAATATGTTGTTTCCCCAAGAATCAATGTGTGTCTGCCAAAGTGCCAAGGTTGTTCATCAAGCACACGTTGTTTGTCCCTCCAATGATAGAATTGGAACAAAAATCTATTCCTGCCAATGTTAGTTATGTCCACACCATGCTTAGGTTGCCAAACACTTTTAATTGTCGCCATAAAAGCATTTGTATTAACATTATGGTTCATCCAGAGCTTCCCAACTAGGGCAAGTTCCACACGCACATCATCATCCTCTTCACCCGCTTTGTCCCATTCAATTGCATCGTTCGGATCATCCTCTGTCGGAGGATCCTATTTGCTATGAGCATCAGACTCCTTATCATTCACCATCAGAGACTGAGAATCAGTCTCCACCATTGAGATTATTAAGATCGAAACAAAAAAATCCAGGCAAATTAGTCACCAAACCTTGAGATCATATCAAGAAAAACCTTCACTACTAAAATCCGGCTAAATTGCTACCGTTTTTCTACGACCGTCTGGAAAACGGTCGCAAATTATGAAATTTGCGACCGTTTTTTGTGCGGTCGCAATATTACGACTGCTTTGACAACGGTCGCAAATTTGCGACCGTTTTTAGCCTTCTAGACGGTCGCTCGGATGTTTGAACAATTAAAAATAATTCTAAATTAAATTAAATCGTTTGCGACCGTCAAAGACGGTCGTAAATGTCATAATCTGCGACCGTCAAAGAGACGGTCGTAAATATCATAATCTGCGACCGTCAAAGACGGTTGTAAATGTCATAATCTGCGACCGTCAAAAAGACGGTCGTAAATATCATAATCTGCGATCGTCAAAGAGACGGTCGTAAATGTCATAATCTGCGACCGCCTCTAAAACGGTCGCAGATTTCTAATTTTGCGACCGTTTTAGCAGTCGCAATTTTTTTTAAATAGGGTATAAAACGGATTCCAACTAACACTAACCCTAATTTTTTTACACAGCCGCTACTCTTCCTTCATTTTCCTTATCTCCTCTCTTTCCTTCCCTCTTCCTTCTCACGTTGCTCCTCTCTCTAATTCATTTTCCTCTTTCACTCTCATCTCCTATTTTCTGAATTCTCTTTCTCTAAATTTCCTCCTATTCTCCCTCCCATACTCTTTCCTCTTCTCCTTCTCGTTCTCTTTCCTTAGGATTTTCGCTCCATCTCTGTTTCTTTGTTTCTTCTTCATTTTATTTTTTTCTTAGGATTTTTGTCAACTAACTAATGAATTGTGGTGTTGTATTTTCGTCAAAGTTTGGTATTAATGGTCAAATTCGACCATAAAAATTCCAGATCTGGAGTTTTTATGGTCGAATTTGACCATATAAACCTAAAGAGGAAGAAGTTTTGTGAAAGGTATGTGTTTCTTCTCTGAATTTTCATTATATTTTTGTTTATTTTCAATTTTTGTTGTTTTATTTTGTTCTCTAATTTCCATTATTGTTCAATTTTTTTTCGATTTTTGTTTGTGTTTTTGTTTGAGTTTTGGTTCAATTTTTGTGTGTTTTTGTTTGAGTTTTGGTTCGAATTTTTGTTGATTTTGTTCGAATAGTGGTTCGATTTTTGTCGAAATTGTGTGATTGTTGTTCAAATTTTTGTGGGTTTTTTTTTAGTTGAATTTCTGTTCAAAATTTGCTTAGTGTTTGTGGGTTTGATTTGTGTTCGTATTTTTTGTTGATTTTTTATTTAATTTTTGTGCATTTTATTTGTGGGTTAAATTGTTTTGATTAATTTTTGTTGCTTTTTTTTTTTTTTTTGTAAATTTGTTCGAAATTATATGTGTGTGTGTGTGTGTTTTTTTTTTTTTTTTTTTTGTTAAATCGAATGTTTTTGTTGGTTAAATTTCGGGGTTAATTTTTTTTTATTAATTTATGTTTTTCTGGGTTAAGGGTGGATGGGTGGTGGTGGGTATTGGTGGGCGAAGGTGATGGTGGGTAGAGGGCGGTGGCTAGTGGTTGTTTAGGGTGGGCAGTGATGGTGGTTTGGGTGGGATCTAGTTTCGGTGGATCTGGGTCAAGGGTGGGTGGGTGATGGGTCTGTTTCTATTTTTTTTTCTTTTTTTTTTTAAACTTTTAGCGACCGCTTATGACGGTCGCTAATTTAAAGATTTGCGACCGTTTCATAAAGCAGTCGCAATTATTAATATTTGCGACCGTTTTCTTAACGGTCGTTGAAAATAGTAAAAACGGTCGCAAAAAATCTGTAATTTTGTTTTTTTTTTGCGACCAAAAGAATAACGACCGCCATGTTACGACCGTTGACGGTCGCAATTATATTTTGCGATCATTTTTGCTATTTTCTGCGAGCGTTTGAGGCGGTCGCAATTTGGTCGAATTTTAGTAGTGCTTGAAAAATAGGAAAAACCTAGCCAAGATACTAGAAATAAAACCCTCCCAAGGAAAACCTAGAGAGAACTCTCTATTATTATCTTCCATTATGGTCCTAATATTCGAATAATTAGTTTTTTAGTTATTAAAACACTGAAATAACTAAAATTAAGCAGCTATTTAATTACAAACACTTTTACACAATAAGGGAGTTACAACCAGCTACTCAAATCAGCTAGTATAATCAGTTAGTCAAACTAGTTAATACAATCAGTTGTATCAACCAGCTAACCGCTAATTACCAAACAGGGTCTAACTATGTGTCCAAGATCCTTACTTTTTTGAGCTGAACTGTACTGAATTAAACTGATTGGAGCTGAACTGAACTGAACTGAGCTGAAATGAATATTTTATGAAAGAGAGAACTTAGGAGTTGAACTGAATTGAACTGATTGGAGCTGAACTGAATTGGGAGCTATGGAGATCAACCTTAAAGTTCTATAATTTGGTGAGGGAGATAAACGAAGTAAAGTAATATGCATTTTTGCTTTTATATCAGCCGCTAGATTTGTTTCTTATGAATGGCTAGGATTCATTCTCATCCTTCTCATTTTGAGGCACTGTACTATTCAAACGAGTTTATTAAACTTTTTATAAGGTAGGAAAAATAAGTAACAATCATACAAAATAATCTTTTTACAAATTTCCCCTATTTAATTTCAAAAGTTGTAAAATTATCTCTTGAGTCTTGAATCTCTTACATTTATATATTATTTATTTTATTAAAAAAAAGTTCCATTATATTGCTATATTTTTAAAGCCATCTTTTACTTTCTCCATATCTTTTTATTTTATTTATTTATTTAATTTGGAATTTAAACACCATTTAGTACAAAGTATTAAAGAGACTTTAAATTAAATGTACTATATATGGAGTAGAATTATGGAGTATATAATTGTGTGTTTTGTTGTTTAATTATCCAGTTTGTCTTAACATATAAGAATATAAAATTTATTAGACATGCACTAATGTTTCCAGAATTCGAATTATACCATTGCTTTGTTAAATCAAAGTATCTCTACTAAAATTTCGAACATTGTGCAACTACATAACATTTAACACATTCATCGCTTGTAAGCAAATAATTATAATAAAATATCATGCAAACTAGCATAAGGTATAATGCCACTAGTAGTAATTCTTTTGAAAGGGCTTACCATATATACCTCTCACATTGCGCGCGTTGAAATACCTAGTGTTATTATATTTTTGTTGTTGCTTTTTTTTTCTTTCTAATTACTTGATTTTGTTTCTACATACTCTCAGTTTAAGATTTCTTTTATTTTCCTCAAAAAAAAAGTGTTTATTTAGTTTTTCCTAACAATTTGAATTATTAATTATCTTTCGCGGCAATAATTATTGATTTGTATATCCGAATGCACAATATTCATTATACACCCTCAATATACATAAAAGTTAATCAAACCAAAGAACATAAAGGCCAAAACAAATGAACATGAACCTAAAAATAATGATACAATAGTAGTCAAAGTGAATGAACATGAATCTCTAAACCATCAAAGAGCATGAAATGAAATTTATTGACTTTTACCATAAGACAAAGGAAAAATTGCCCAGAATAATCCGACCTTTGGGCCGTCCGCGAAAAATAATCCCACCTTTCGATTATTTTTAAATAATCCGACCTTTAATGTCAATCCACTTCAAATGGTCCCAAGTGACCGGTAACCTGTTAAATAGGTAATTTTTTTATTTTTTTGTTTAAACTACACGTGTCACTCTATGATTTGTCTAAAATTTTAAATTAAAAATTGAATTAAAAAAAAAACTCTGCCCCAGCCACCAGCGTATTGCAGCCCCAACCACCGCCAAATTCCAGCCAGCCACCGGCGAATTATAGAGCCAGCCACTGTCGCCGGATTGCAGCCCCAACCACCGCAACCGATTTGCAGCCCCAACCACCATAACCTCGTCGCTATTGTGGGTTTGTTCGCTCTACAATTCACACCCGAAATCTAGGCGGGGAAGGTGAGGGAGGAAGAATTAGAGGCGAGGAAAGCGGAAGGAAATCGGTATCAGGATTGGGGAAGAGGGGGTACGACATCGACGTTGGGGATGATTAAAGTAGGATTTCATGGGAGAGGGAAGGGGGTTGATGGTTCGAAGGAGGGGAAGGGGGCGACGGCGCTGGGGGAAGAGGGTTGGGGGTTCGAGGGAGGGGAAGGGGGCTACGGGGAAGGGGGCGACGACGCTAGGAGAAGGGGGCACCTACGCTGGGGAAGGGGCACCGGCGATCGGATCCGCGGCGGTGGGGTGTCAGGCAGATTGGCCGGTGGGGATGGGCGGAGGTGTTGATGTTTTTTCAATATTTAATTTTTTAAAACTTTTTTCTCTAAAAAAAATTAAACTTTTTTTTTTGCTTTTTTTAGCCAATTATAGGCCGACACGTGTCATCTAACTTGTTATAACAAGTTAGGTAACCGGTTGGGACCATTTACAGCGGATTGGCATTAAAGGTCGGATTATTTAAAAATAATCGAAAGGTGGGATTATTTTTAGCGGACGGCCCAAAGGTCGGATTATTCCGGACAATTTTTCCTAAGACAAAATATTTATCAATGAAAATGTACTACTAAGCTAGTTACACCAAATATGCATTGAAAAAAGAATTAAACAAATAAATAAACTAATAAGGTTTGAATTTGATAACCTGTGGGCTTAAGATAACATGCAAATTAAATAAAAATAAAATAGTAAATGAAGCTTAAAATTAAACTGTACAACACAATAATATTAAGCACTTTTTGTCAAAAACTACCTTTTAAAATCATTTAAAATTAATTTTTTGTGAGAAGTTACCTAATAAAAAAAATGTTGTAAAAAACTACCTATTAAAATAAAAATGTTATAAGAAACTACCTATTAAAACAAATAATTTTGTAAGAAATATTATTCGTCCAAGTTTGTCTTTGACTAATTTTTCCGGCGTTGACCATCCTCGAGCAGTCACATGATAGGTGGCATTGTTGGTGGGGCATGGAAAAAAAGGTTCTAAAAGTGATTGGCAGGTGGGTGGTCAATGTCAGAAAAATTAGTCAACGGTGAAAATCCGGTAATAAGGAAGTCTATTACAACATTTTCATTTGAATATATAGTTTCTTACAACATTTTTTTGGTTAGATAGTTTCTCACAAAATAATGGCTTTTAATAGTTAGTTTATGACAAAAAGCCCTAAGATACTTTTGTTGGTACAAACTTTTATAATTTGGTCACATAAAACATCTCTAACACACGTACATCTTAGCATTTGATCACAGAATATTAACTACTTGGTCTGGATTCAACATCATACGAAGTACATGTTGTTATTGTGTTATGTGATAATTTCGAAAGAAATGCTAATCTAATAATCTGACGGATAATTTAGATGATGAAATATTATCCGTGATGATAGCAACACAACCAATTAAGAGTGGTAAGCCTAGAATCACAACCAAAACAATGCCAGTGAAAAACCAATGATAAGTTACATCTTGGAGAAGAGCAGCTTTGCATGATTCGCAATCGTAGCATAAGGTCTTCGGATCATTGTCCCATCTGTTGCAGTCGACGTTCGAGTAGTTTCCGATCTCTGGCTTTACCCAAACCGCTGGACTTGTGTAATTGAAATTACATTCTTCCGGTGGCTTGCAACAACCAGACTATCATTGAATAAATTAAAAAAAAAAAACAACTAATTTCGATATTTGACAATACTTGTCGTCGCTATCTGGACTTTAAAATATATTTGCTTACAAGAATGGATTAAGGCCTTGTTTAATTCAATATATTTTTGCTTATTCAAGAAAAAAATTTATTCAGATCATCATCGTTTCATGTGCGGTTTTTTTTATCACTAATTATTTTTAATTACGTAATGAAAAAAAATTATAAATACATATTAATAATTTATTAATATGTATCTAACAAGACCCCCCACTTAATATAATATTCTTTTCAGATTATTGTACACACAAGGTCAAAGCTTGGTCAAACCAAACAATCAAATCTGATCCGTTAAAAATTGATAAGAATAATAAGGTGAATTAAACAAGCCCAAGACTATGTTTGACAACACATTTAATGAACCTTCAATATAAAGTTGTTGATAATTCAAGCCACCTTAGGGTTCGTTTGGCATTGCTGTGATTTTCTGTTTTTTGGTTTTTTGTTTTCTCAAAGTATATGATATGAGTCCCATAATGAATCAAAAATTATATAAACTTATTAAAATTATGATAATTTTGAAAACTGACAACAAAAAAGTGGAAACACCTTTTTCTTGTTTTCTGTTTTTGGTTTTTGGTTTTCGAAAAAAACAGGAAACTGAAAACCAAAACAGATGCCAAAATGATTGTTTGGCTGTTTGAAAAAAAAAAAGAAAAAAAAAGATTGTTTGACAAAAACTTTAGATCAAAAGTATAATTGTTTAAAAAAAATTAGTCGCACACTTATTTTATTTATTTATATTTACATTACTACTCCATAGTATATACAAGTAAACTTAATTATTTCCCTCAAAAAAAAAAAAAAGTAAACTTAATTATTTGGATTAAGGTCTTGTTTAATTCAACATATTTTTACTTATTTAAGTAAAAAATAAGTTCATATCAGATTAGACAAAATAAGTTCAAATTAGATCTTCGTTTTATGTGTGGTTTTTTATCGCTAAATATACATTACTACAAATTTAATAAGACCCCACTTTTTATAATCTTCTTTAATTTTTAGATAATTGTACACACAAGGTCAAAACTAGGTCAAACCAAACAATCAAATCAGACCAAATCAGTTCTAATCAATTAAAAACTGATAAAACAAAATAAGGTGAACTAAACAAGTCTTAAGGCCTTGTAAAAAAAAAATTTTAAAAAAAAGGTCCTAAAACTTTGTTTGGAAACACATTTAATGAACCTTCAATAATAAATTGTTGAAAATTCAAGCCACCTTAAATGAATGTTTGGCTGTTTCAAAAATAAATAAATAAATAAAATAAAAAATGATTGTTTGGCAAAAACTTTAGATCAAAAGTGTAATTGTTAAAAAAAAATTAGTCGCACACTTATTTTATTTATTTATATGTACATTACTACTCGGTAGCATATACAAGTAAACTTAATTATTTGGATAATCTCTAAAATAAACAAACATAAACTCAAAATACAAAATACAGAACAATTAATTTAAAGTACTCACCTCATAAGGAGATAAATTTCGTTTGTGGAATTTATCAAGGGAGTCTCGCCTATAATCCTTACCAAATTTTTTGCACACATGCTCTTTTACAATAACCTTCTTGTAGTATTTTTCCCAATTATATGTATCATGAACCTTGTTCTGCATCCACTTAGAGTACGACTCTACGTGGTACTCCTTGTACGATCTCCCAGGGATCGATTCTCCTCCCCCGTTGCTGCTCACAGCCAGCACGAATATCCCCAAGCCGAGGAGGATAAGTAATAAAGGCGACGCAACGATTGGCAGGGCTTCTGCATTATCCGCCCCCCCTGCGATGGAACAGACAATGCCACAGCAAAGGAAGAGGAGTATAATGACTCCGATGATGGTGAGTGTTACACCAAGGAAGCGAAAACCGGAGCAACTTGAGCCGAGAAAATCAAGTAGGTTCGATCCCAAGAGTAATGGGATAAATAATGAAATACTCCCAACTAAAGCAATACACCCTCCAGCTGCGCCACTCATCTTGCACAACTACAAAATTTTGTACAAAGACTTTCTTGTGAAGATGACTTGAGCCGTGCAATAAAGTGTTTATATATAGCACATACATAAAAAAAATATTACGTTTTGTGTGCGGCTAACCAAGAACAAAATAACCACTATAAAACTGGTTGAATAACCCTTGTAACACCGAGTAAGTAACCTCTATAATACCAAGTTACAACAATATAACATTGGCGAAGTGACTCCGATAACACTGACGAGTAACTCCTATCACACTAGTGAACCAACTCCATGATTGCTGTCCATACGATATGATCAGCCACATATAGGAATTTATAATTGTCCAATGTCTTTTTTTTTTTTGTCGTAAACATAATTAAATAGCCCATAAGTACACATCCTCCTAATTTTAGAGGAGATGAATTGAAATCAATCATTTTTAGAGACTTTATGAAGTATTTTAAACTCAAAATAATCTGTTTTAAGATCATTTTAACCAATTTTGGACTAAACTAGCTAGTGATAAGTCACCAGGAATTATACGTCGACTAATAGATTGGCTATTTTTACAATATTATTCTATTTTGTCTGATCATTTTTATTTTTTTTCTGCGAACCAATTTTTGAAGACCAATAAGATCTGTTTTCTTCGGCTTATTTTCAGTTTAATTCAATTCAGTTCCTAATTTTCTTTTCTCATAAATTATTCAATTAAGCTCCAATCAATTCAGTTCAGCTTGTTTTCAAAAAAAAAAAAAAAAAAAAAAAAAAAAAAAAAAAAAAAAAAAAAATCAGTTCAGTAAATTAGAACAGACCTTAAGTGGATTGGACTTTTCTCCTTAAATTAATGAGATATTAACATCCTTAGTCCTTAGAAGCTTCGTCTCATGCTAAGTCCATAAATATTAGTAACCTATGGCGTTCACGTAGCTCTATTCAAGTGGGAATATTTAATTTCATATACAATAACTTAAATGGTATCTATCAACTTCAAATTTTGTCGCCAATCAAATTTTGTAATATAATACGTTGAAGTCAATAAAAATATAATTTTCTTTTGATCGGGTAATATAATACTTCACTGATACCGAAGAAACTTACATTAAACGTACGTGCTACTACGTAGTAGTTGCATTTTAAAAAACCAATAACGTATACTATGACTTGGTCTCATACGCTCAAGTCAATGCTTATACAATGCTGGCTTGCCATCTTCTCTGAGTGCTTGATCCAAATTATCCAATTATCCTTAGATTCGATTATGTATGTCGATGCGTTACGCTACATTTTCGGATCTTGTCTACGTCAATTTATGAATTACCAAGTTACAATATTGTGACTTGTGAGACTACTTAGGGAAAAAAAAATGTTATAATATGGTGAGATTATTTCAATTAGTTATGCTTTGTAATTGGGTTGTTAAAATTACTCTATCATATAATTTTGTATGTGATGGAATACGGAGTACTTATAATTTATGGATAAGAAATAGTATATCCTTAAGTATTGACTTATTAGTAGCAATTTTTAACCTAAAAAGAGAATTAGTATTGTTTGATTTGAGTACTTAACTATATAAGTTGATTTTTTTTTCTTTTTTTGTTAATATATGTACTTCCTCTGTTTTTTTTTTTTTCATTTTTTTTTAGAGTTGCAACACTTTTCTTTTCACGCTTGTCGATACATGTTTTAAATTAATTTCTATCGTTAATATCTTTAATTTCCGACAAGTAAAAATTATAAATATTTGATATTAAAATTGTATAAGTCGATACAAATCTAACAAGATCCCACATGACTATATTTTAACTTAAGTATAAACCATCAAAGCTAGTCAAAACAGAATATTTGAATAGTGTAAAAGTCAAATTATTGCAACTATTAAAAAACGGAGGAAGTATTAGGAGTCAAGGGTGAATGTGGGTACTAAACTTTGCCAAAAGTTGCAAATAAGGGACTCAAGTATCAGTTGTTGCAGTTAGAGTACTAAACTATGTACTCTACCTGTTTAACCTGTTCTAGCCGGTAATAGAGAGCTTTAATTATATAATTTTTTTTTTCCTTTTTTTATTTACTTGAAGTCTGAGTGTGATTTCAATAATTGTCATAGTACAATTAAGTAGCAAAATAAGCACTTCAAATCAGTCTTCCTCTATATTCAATTTCCCTATTTTTTATTAAATCTCGAAAAATCCCTTATACCCCATCAACATCAACACATCAACCATCAGCAATCTCTGTTTTTTTTTCTAACAGGCATTTCATCAAACACTTAGAGCTCATCAATGGCGGACAACAGCGTTGTAGTGTTTTACGACGGAACCATTGTCACCAGGCCACCGACACCAACAAAAACCCAAATCCTTTTTTCGATCAAATCCGGGTTAACCCAGATGCTACGCGGCGGTGCAATCGTCGAAGTCTCCGATCCTCGGCAAGCTAAAATCGCTGAAAGTGCAAGCGATTGCTGTCGTCGGAGATCAAAAGGGTATCGGAAGAATGGCAGACCCATCAATCATCAAAGAGATTAAACGCATCGTTTCGATTCCCGTCATCGCTAAATCTCGGGTCGGGCATTTTGTCGAAGCCCAGATTCTTGAATCAATTGCATCCGATTACATCGATGAAAACGAGCTTTTATCGATTGCAGATGAATATCATTTCATCAACAAACACAATTTTGGGGTCCCATTTGTTTGTGGGTCGAGAGATTTGGGTGAAGCTTTGAGGAGAATTCGAGAAGGTTCGGCAATGATTCTACTCAAGGGAATTTATGTGGGTCTGGTAGTATTGCGCAAACTATAAGAAATGTTAGGCAAATAATAAGTTCTGCATCAATTCTCTTTAACCAAGGCAAAATCATCATTGCTCTGACATTCGAATATTTAAAAAAAAAAAAAAAAAAAAAAAAAAAAAAAAAAAAAAACCCGGTTGTAACCTGTTAATAGAGGTAAACTTATTGGAATATTCCCTCCGGTAAGTACTCTACCAAAGTTTGAGTACCCATTTTGCAACATGTGAAAGATGAGTCCCTTATTTGCAACTTTTGGCAAAGTTTAGTACCCACATTCACCCTTAACTCAAAGTATTAGTTAGCAATTATTTACAGGAAAATTTGTTTAGAAGGGATATATATGTTCACTATTTTATTTGGAAAGACCTTATATGTTTAACGTGGTCTAAAAGGACCTTATAAACTGATTTTGTTGTTTGGAGAGACCTTGAGGTCGGGATCCGACAATAATTGACTTTTTTATCTGACATTGACCTCTTATGTGACCTTAAAAAAAGACCCTTTTTTTTTTTAATGATTTCCCTCAAATTCCCTTATTTTCATTTGTGCCATTTGGGGATTAGAAGAGAGTGAAGGAGGAATTAGAGGGAAATCGTAGAAAAAAAAAAAGAAAATGGAGTCGTTTTTTTAAGGTCACGTGAGAGGTCAACGTCGTAGAAAAAAGTCAATTATTGTCGGATTTTGACTTCAAGGTCCCCCAAACAACAAAATAAACTTATAAGGTCCTTTTAGACCACTTTAAACATATAAGCTCCTTTTTGACAAACAGAGCTTTTTTGGTGCAGCAGGCCACACCGTGTGGCCTGCTGCCAAATCAGTAAAAATAACAGATTACACTGTATAACGGGGTTACTATTCACTCGCATAACGGGGTTACTGGTTTTGTTAGGGTTACTTGTATTTTTTTTTTCAGGGGTTACTTGTATTTTTTTTTCAGGACTTGTATTTTTTTTTCAGGGGTTACTTGTATTTTTTCTTTCAGGGGTTACTTGTATGGATTATTTATTCAGGGGTTACTTGTATTTTTTTTTCAGGGGTTACTTGTATTTTTTTTCAGAGGTTACTTGTATGGATTACTTATTCAGGGGTTACTTGTATTTTTTTTCAGGGGTTACTTGTATGGATTATTTATTCAGGGGTTACTTGTATTTTTTTTTTTTTTTTCAGATGTTACTTGTATTTTTTTTTTCAGAGGTTACTTGTATGGATTACTTATTCAGGGGTTACTTATATATTTTTTTTTCAGGGGTTACTTGTATTTTTTTTCGGGGGTTAATTGTATGGATTACTTATTCAGGGGTTACTTGTATTTTTTTTCAAGAGTTACTTGTATTTTTTTTTTCAGGGGTTACTTGTATTTTTTTTTTTTTCAATATTTAGTTGTATTTTTTTTTCAGGGGTTACTTGTATGGGTTAATTCAAGGGTTACTTGTATAAGTTATTTATTCAAGGGTTACTTGAATGAGTTACTTATTCAGGGGTTACTTATATGAGTTACTTCAAAGGTTACTTGTATGAATTACTTATTCAATGGTTACTTGTTACTTATTCAACGGTTACTTGTAAGCCCCATACCAAACCAGTAAGACCCTACAAGTAACCCTTGAGCAAAACTAGTAACACTCTACAAGCAATCCCTAACCAAACCAGTAACACCCTACAAGTAACTCTTGAGCAAAACTAGTAACACCCTACAAGTAACCCCTAACTAAACCAGTAACACCCTACAAGTAACCCCTGACCAAAACCAGTAACACCCTACAAGTAACCTGACCAAACCAGTAACACCCTACAAGTAACCCCTGACCAAACCAGTAACACCCTACATGTAACCCCTGACCAAACCAGTAACACCATCACCAAACCAGTAACCCCTGACCAAACCAGTAACACCCTACATGTAACCCCTGACCAAATCAGTAACACCATCACCAAACTAGTAACCCCTGACTAAACCAGTAACACCTACAAGTACCCATAACCAAACTAGTAACACCCTACAATTTTTGACGTAGAATGTTTGATCTAAGATTCCACGAAGAAAACGAGCTCACATTTCTTTGGTTCTCATCAATTTCACTACTTCAAATGTTGTTGATGATTTTAAGGATAATTAATCACAATTTTCACAGCAATTTAACACCCAATTTCTACAATTTCGGGCTTTAATTGCAGCAATTTGGCAAAGAGGAGAGAAAAAATGGGTGGAGTAGAGATATGGTTGTTGGTGATGTGTGGTTTGGCTTGAAGAAGAAGCTAAGAAAACAGGAGAGAGAAAATGGGTATTGTAGAGATATGGTTGTTGGTGATGTATGGTTTGGAGAATAAGATAAGAAAAGAAGAGAGAGAAGAGTTGTGATATTTTTTTTTAAAAAAAAATTAATAATAATAATAATTGTGGCTGGCCACACCGTGTGGCCAGCCACATACAAAAATTTGTGTTTGACAAAATAGTGAACATATATGTCTCTTTCAGACAAATTTTCCTAAAACTAATTGATTTTCATAGTTTTACTTGATCCTGAAGTAGGAGAAACAATATTGTATAAAGTATAAACTTGTCGAAAACTTATACATTGGATGAAGTAATTATGTCAACTAAAAAACTCTGGCGTTTTTATTTCATATTAAGAAGTAAATTTTACATATAATCTTCGCTCCGAAGAGTAATTTAAACAATAGGCAAATAAATTGATAAAGAAGGGCATTTTTAGAAATGAATAAAAACATAATTAAACAGAGTTGGTTGAAGGTAATGGAACAATCTTGATATATTCAGAAAGTGCCCACAATGGGAAATAGTTCCTGTACAATGGATAATTTAATATGCATGTCTTCAAGGATGTTCCCGTAATTTCCTATTTTTAGGATACAAAATACAACACAAATGAAAAACAAAATTAATTTAACATTCAAAATAAAAATCATAAGATATTAATTCTACTCTCGCTTTATATTGTTTGCAACTTTAGAATTTTATATATCTCATAAATAATATACGCTAATATTACAAATAACATGAAACGATGGATGATTTTACAGTACTCGTTTGAAAAATGACTACCATATTATTTTAATAGTATACAATATGATTGGTTTATTTTTTCACCTTATAAAATGGTCACAAATAGTCTTTTATATCTACTATGCATACATATTTTTTGAAAATTTTAATCCAACATATAATAATTTTTTTTCGAGAAATTATAAAATAAGAATAAAAATTACATAAATGTAACTAAAAATTTGATAAATCAAAAAAATGTTGATAATATTTTTATATACCTAAAATAAAGTAAAAAAATTAATTATCTAAAAAAAAATATATAAATTATAAACTTTATAATCATGAAAACATTATGGTAATCATACTTCAAATGAGTACTGTAAAATTTTCAATGAAACGAAGAAAGTATTACTTTTTCTATGTCCAAATTAAATAAGCATTTTTCATGGACAAGCATGTTTTGGAGAGGAATTATTGTTTGATTAAAGTTTGAACACGATTCACACGAAGATAGTGAAAATAGGTTATTATCATCATAAAGGAAATTAGAAAAAAAATATGTGGTGGGATTTGTCAAGTCATGTGATGATTAAAAGAGAAAAAAGACTCCTAAACGAAACATCTTGGTAAATAAATAAATCGAATAAATTAAGTGAATTTTTTTTTAGGAAAAATTGTCAAAAATAATACAACCTTGAGCAATTTACCAAAAATAAGTCAAACTTTTAATTATTTTTGAATAATATAAACTTTGAGGGGTATCCGCTTTAAACAAGTTAAAACCGATTAGTTACCTCATGAACATATTATATGGAACATGTGACATTGTATTTTTTTTTTTAAAAAAAAAAAAAAACTATTAAACAACTTTATAAGATAAATAAAAAAAATTGACCAACTAAATAAGTCGTAGGTAAAATAACTTGTTTAAAGCGAATATCCCTCAAAGTTTGCATTATTTAGAAATAATTACAGGATTGACTTGTTTTTAGCAGCTACCGCTTAAATTTTGTATTATTTTTGACAATTTTTCCTTTTTTTTATCACAAAAAAACCTCAATATTGACTTTACCACCTACTCTTTTTAAATATTTATATTAATACAACAAATACATCTAAAAATTAGGCCCAACAGAAACACGTGTCATTAAGCTGTTGGGTAAAGTTCTCGTCTTCTTAAAAAAAAAAAAGGAAAGAAAGCTGTTGGGTATAGTAAAGGAAAAAGGAAAAAAAAATCTTATATACTAACCCAACAACTAACCACCCCCACCCCTAACCCATACCATCCTCTCCCGGGCACCGGCACACCCCTAATCTTTGCCCCCACCCCACCCCACGGTGGTGATGTGGATGAGGCAGGAGGTGCCGACAGGGGGAAGGGGTGCCACCCACCCCCCACACCACCCCCACGATGGTGATGTGGATGAGGCAGGAGGTGCCGACAGGGGGAAGGGGTGGCCAATGGTTGGGGTGGTGGTTGGGTTAATTTTAGGCTTTTTCAACCCAATATCTTAATGACACGTTTACAAGGTAAGAGCCCCTAACATATTTTTGGATGGAATCTGTTATACGATGATAGAAACCATTTTATAGATTTTTTTTGTGGTGTTAAAATCTATAAATGTACTAAAATAACAACCGCTGACATCATCACTTATTAAAATTATACACATGTCAAGCTGTTGTTAAAATTTTCCCCGCCTAAATCAATTGCTGACATTATATTTTTTTTTTACCTTAAATTATTACAATATTTTTTGTGAAGAAAATTATTATTATTATTATTATTATTATTATTATTATTATTATTATTATTATTATTATTATTATTATTATTATTATTATTATTATTACTATTGTTATTATTATTACTATTATTATTATAATTACTATTATTATTATTATTATTATTATTATTATTATTATTATTATTATTATTATTATTATTATTATTATTATTATTATTATTATTATTATTATTATTATTATTATTATTATTATTATTATTATCTGACTTCAAAATATAATTACTCTCAGTTAAATAGTACACATAATACATAATTTGCTTAAGTTTTTACTGTTCTTCAAAATTAATAAGATCTAAATATCATTCCAAATGGCAATTAATAATTATGTTTTTATAATTTATTTCATATGAGGGACATATATAAAAATATATATTTATTTCAATAAATTTTTTTACGCTGTGCATCGCACGTATGGGAGTTATCTAGTATAACTAATATATAAAGCTAAACTTTTAGTCAGGTCACGAGACAGCGACACTTGACGTTCCAACTTTTCGCCAAGTGTCGCGCCACGTTGGATAAATTTAAATACACTTCATAGGATTAAAAAAAAAAAGTTTAGAATTCTATTTTCAATCAAATTTGGATAAAGTTTTAGGATAAAATTGTTAGTTAAGAGTTTTATTTTTGATAAAATACCAATATTTCATATGTATAAATTGAATTATAATTTTATTCAAACAAAAATTAGATTATAACTCTAAAAAAATATCAATATTATTATTAGTCATTTACATGCCTACTACATAGTTTAAATCGTCACAAAAGCACATCAATTCCTAACTAATTTTGTATTAGAGATATATTTTGAAATTTGACATTTACATTTAAAATTTATCTACAAAATTTAATATACAACCCGGACATCGCACAATGCACAGAACTAGTAAAACATTAAGAGAGTAGGTGGTAAAAGCCAATATTGGATTTTTTTTTTCTTGTGGTAGAACTTAAAATTTCCTAAATTAAATATACAAGTTAAGAGATACACGCTACGCGTATACAATATAAGAAATTAGATGAAAAAAAATAATCGATTCAAGAGTGGTTTTATATTTTATGGGGAGTTGAATATGTAAATTATGTGGAAGAAAGGGAGCAGTTATTATTGAGTAATTATGATAGGAATTTTTTTTATTTTAAAAAAAATAATTAACTGTAATTGTTAATAATAAAAAAAAAAGTAATTTTGCAACTTGAGAAGGGTAATTTGGGAATAGTGAAATTTATCACCCAAAAGACCCTTTCACTTTATATATAGGATATATATATATATATATATATATATATATATATATATATATATATATATATATATATATATATATATATATATATATATATATATATATATATATATATATATATATTTGGGAGATGAATTGAGTTACCTGTTGAGGAAAATCACCATTTCCCAACTGTGAATTGATTATAAGTTTTGCTGCACGGTGTAGAGGACCCAAGTCCCTTTTTGCCTGATTAAGATTTAATAAAATTTAAAGATTAGTAAAAGTCAAAGGGATTCTTATGTACAATCGGGTATAAAGTACATCCAAGGGTATATTTTTACTCATCTCAATGATCTTTGCTTGTTCAACCATCAAATGAGCAAATATATATATATATTTGGGTACACCTTGCACCTAGGTGTGTATATATATAATTTTAGAGAGCTGAACTTATAAGATTTCAATAATTTATTAATGGTTCTTCTTTTAAAGATAAATAGATAGATAAATCCATTAATATTTACCATATCAAGGTCCCATTAGTAAATTAATGTATCTTAGCAACCCCTTTTTAATCTCATAATACTTTCATCACTTTGACTACATGTACTTACTAATCGACCTTTGAAATCTTTAAACATTTTTTTTTAATCATACAAAAAAAAAAAAAAAAAAAGTATTTATTAAGATTAATCAATCTAATATCTTTCAATACTAATTAACATTTGTATTCATATGTTGTAAATAGTACAAAAGATCAAAATGAGTAAGAAAGTGAGAATAAATGGAGAGCTTACGCCTACACTTTCTAGTTTTCTAAACGCCCTATTAATCACATACATTACTTTGACTAATGTTTGTATTTTATACATAAGATTAAACATAGTCATGTGGATATTTGTTAGAATCGATCCAATATGTAATTTCAAATTAACATTTTAAAATTTATAGGTTTTTTTTTTTTGACAAAAAAAAATTTATAGAGGATAAATAAGATGTCAGTGATCAAAGTTTTTCAATGATGTACATATATATTGTTGGAAGTAGAGTACTTCCAATATATAAAGGAATTATAACTCTATAACTACATATTATATGGTACATAGGGAGTAACAAGTATTACATACAACATTACATACTAATCTAAACACCAAAAAAAAAAAAAACAAAGTTGGTATGTACCTGCCCACCATGGAGTAGACCCATCAAAGCCCACGCAGTTTGGACCAAGTTGGACTTTGGAAGTGGCACAAGTTCCTTTTGTTATATCCATGAGGGCAATAGATAATAACACAAGTATAAATAAATATATGTATACTTCAACAACAATGCAAAATGCTAAAGGACTAAAATTTAGAAAAATTACCGCATTTGAAGAAAAAGAAAGTTAAGATAAATAATCTCACTAAAACATGTAATGTTGTCTCTTGTTAATACTTCATGATAATTGATAAAGTTTTTGTCTCTCGTAACATGTTTGACCTTTAGTATATGAGTTTCTCATATTGAGTTGGATTTACATATAATAATTGTTGATTTATTTTTTTTATTCACTTTAATCAATAAAAATAAAATCAAACTTTATTTTCTAAATAATTGTGCCCAAGCTAAATATAAACTCTATTTAGGGATGAAAATATAAGTTAAACTGAAATATGCGTGTAATACATTGTGCATAGACGCATAGTTGATATTGCAAAGTGTTAGAAGAAGCCATGAACTTAATTACCTCCTTGTGACATGAAAGATAGCTCTCACCCCAGCCACCATCCTCCATTTGTGTTGCGAGAAGAAATTCAACACCCTTTCTAATGGTTGCACAATTATCGTACCTCTTTCCTGTTATGGCTAGTCCTTTAAGAGCAAAAAATGTCCCATACGTGAAGCAAATTCCCCAACTTCCATACCTAAACTCAATATTATGTCAATGTAATAATTCAGCAAAAGGTAGCTTTTTACAATATTAATTATTTTATAAACTAGTTTATTACAATATCTATGGAAAGTTAGTTTCTTACAAAAAAAAATTTAATAAGGTAGTTTTTCACAAAAACTGATTTATGCGTAGTATAATGTAGTAATACACATGATAATATGGATTACATATTTATGTAATATAATATACATGATAATATGGATTACATACGTAGCTAATAACATACCAAGATCCATCAGGAAATTGAGAGTTCTCAATGTAATCAACAGCCTTGGTGATTAAAGCTTCAATCTCTTTCTTCCTATGGCTTGGATATAACTTCTTGAACAATACTAGAGCTTGAATTACTGAACTCTACGTACCTATAATATATAATGTGTATCACGGTACAATCTTCTTATATGCATAGCCATTCAAAAACTAATAACAAATGTCGAACTTGTGAGCATTAATTTACAGGAAATTCCCTGTTTCTCATAGAAACGAAATTTGTTTCTCATGGGGACATTTTTATAACTAAATCAACAACTTTTTCATTATTGTGAGCTTCACAATTGAATGAAGTTGAATAAAGTTGTTGGTTTATTTACGAAAATATCATGTGAGAAACAAATCATTATCACTTTGTTTGGATAGGAAGAAATGGAAGGAAAAGAAGAGAAGAGAAATGGAGGGGGACAAAATCTCTTGTTTGGGTAAAAGATTAGGGGAAGGAAGGGGAAGGAGAGAGAGGGATCTATTTTCCCTCTCTCTATAATAACCATAATCTTTTCAAAATTGGAGAGATTTGGAGGGAAAATGGAGCTCACCTCCCCCTCCCTTTCTTTTCCCTTCCCTTCCTCCATTTTCCCTCCCCTTTTTTTCCTTCCTTCTTTGCTATCCAAACAAAGCGTATGAGAAAGTAGGGCATCCCCTTTATTTACTAGTTTGAGTACTCACTCGTGCTCAACCACAACGTTGGCAAAGACATTTGTTGTGTTCATAGCCTGAAATGGTACAAAAGAGCATGTCAAGTTCACTTTTTAGAGATTGCGTTAAAACATACTACCTTCGTCCAAAATATTTTTTTGTAGAAGTCTTTTTCTAATTGTTGTCTCTCCACATATATTTGCTAGCCTATATTTAAAATACAATTCTAAACCTATCTATATTTATAACCTACAAATTATGATATTTTTCAAAATGTATATACCGAAATAATCATTGTAATTGTGTACAAAGTACAACAATATGGAAATTATTTACTCACTTCTAGCCATTTGTAACCTCTTGCTTGCTCCCAGGCAGTAAGCCCTCCATTTTTACTCTGCAATAATAAATTTAGTGAATGGTAATTAAAAATATTGCTAATAAATACGGAGAACATGAAATTATATGAGTATATACGTGTGTAATGTGGATGTTATGTTTAATATTTTTTTTTTCTTTTTCAAATCACAAAAATAACATGGTGGTTGCCCAATTTGCTCATTTGTGTGGATGAACAAGTCAATTTTGCTCATTTGCACAAATGAGTATATTAGTTTAGTTCTTATTGAGCATTATTTAACAATTAAATTTGCTCATATAATTCTGTGCAAGCAAAAAAGTGTAAAATGTGCAATATCTATATAGTTGCGCATTATGTACTAACGTAAAAGTTAAATTGAGTCTACTCACTTGAGCTATCCCTCACTCTCATAAAGTGAGTATACTATGAAGTTATGATATTCTGTTTGAATATTAAAATAATTGACCAAAAACACTATATTATACTATTAATATCAACCTAGAAAATGAAATTGAAGATAGTACCTGTAAAGAAAGCAAGAAATTGACGGAATCAAAAATAGTTTTAGTGTCCATCTTTTCTCCAACAATTTCAGGAGGCATCGTCGATAAGATTAAGCAACACTTGATATAACAAATACAATTAAAAAATTAGAGGAAATGATATAATTAACAAATTAAAAATGTACAATTAAATTATTGAATAGATAAAGGTCTACCTTGAGGGCGTCAGATGTGCAATCAGAAACTTGCCAACCATGATCTCTATCAGAGAATGCCCAGGCTCCCTTCGAGATGTGTCGATACATACCCTTGAAGTCACCCGATGGATTTTCCTTTATCTACATACATCATAAGATTACTTAGTACATGCTTCTTATATATATATATATATATAGATTGAATAAAACTCAATGACTTGATCGTATTGATTACTCTCCATCGCATATATAATACAAGCTTAACCCTATTATGATAGGATTAGGAAACTACCAAAAATATATCGTAGAGATATTCTAGGCATAAAATATGATACAAAATATATCCTAAAATATTTCCAAAATATATCACGCAATACCCCCCTTCAAGTTTGAGCATGAGGATAAAAAATGTCCAACTTGGAAAGAAGATGATGAAACTGATTCTTCCCAAGCGCCTTGGTGAAAATATCCGCCAATTGCTCCTTGGTGGAAACATAGGAAGGAGCAATTAAGCCCTCTGTAATAGCATCACGAACAATGTGACAATCAATATCAATGTGTTTTGTACGTTCATGAAAAAATGGATTTCGAGCTATATGTAAAGCAGATTGATTATCACAAAACAACTTGATCGCCTTAGGGTGTTGGACACCCAAATTCAAAAGCAATGCCTTCAACCATTTCAACTCATGTGTGTCTGAAGCCATGCACCGATACTCAGCCTCAGAAGAAGAGAAAGATACCGTGGGTTGCTTCTTGGTTTTCCACGAAATAGGAGATTTACAAAGAAAAACGAGCCAACCAGTCAACGAACGACGAGTAAGAGGACACGCCGCCCAATCCGAATCACACCAACCCCATAAAGTCAGGTCACTATCTGCACTCAACAAAATGCCTTGTCTAGGGGTGCCCTTTAAATAACGAACAACCCTCAGAGCTGCGTCCCAATGCTCAATGCGCGGCTCTTGCATAAATTGGGAGAGAATATGAACATAATAAGCTAAATTGGGTCTTGTAACTGAGAGATAAATTAGTCTCCCTACCAATCTGCGATATGACTCAGGATTTACTAGAACTTCACCACTAGCGAGACCAAGCTTGTGATTATGCTCGATCGGAAATCCACTTGGCTTTGCCCCTAACAATCCTGCTTTAGAAATAATATCCAAGGTGTATTTTCGTTGACACAAAAACAAACCAGATTTACTACGAGCAACCTCTATTCCCAAAAAATATTTCAAAGGACCAAGATCCTTCATCTTGAAACAATCAGAGAGATAAGCCTTGAATACAGTTAATGCAGCGGAATCAATCCCAGAAACAATAAGATCATCAACATAAACCAATATATTAATCTGAATAGTACCCCTAGTGTATGTAAACAAAGAGTAATCAGAGTAAGATTGCAGAAAACCATACCCTTTCAGAGCCGTAGTCAGTTTTGCAAACTAACACCTCAGAGCCTGTTTCAACCCATACAAAGATTTTCGCAAACGACACACCAAGATTGGATCCGAACTCTCAAAACCTGGAGTTAATTTCATATACACCTCCTCCTTCAAATCACCGTGCAAAAAGACATTCTGAACATCCATTTGATGAAGCTCCCAATTTTTAGAAGTGGCTATAGCAAGGAAAGCCCAAACTGTAGTCATTTTTGAAACCGGGGCAAAAGTCTCACCATAATCTATACCTTCCTGCTGGTGATTGCCAAAAACAACCAAACGCGACTTGAGACGTTCAATATCACCATTAGACAAATATTTTGTCTTGTAAACCCACTGACTACCTAGAGCTTTCTTACCGGGAGGAAGATGATCTAAGGTCCAAGTCCCATTGTCTTCTAATGCCCTGATTTCTTCTTTCATCGAACGACGCCAACCATCAGATTTCATTGCTTCTTTGAAAGATTTTGGATATTTACCCTAAACAACTACTGCAAGAAACTTGCGATAATTTACAGAAAACATGTCACAATTTATATAGTGTGCTAAAGGATAAGGCGTACCTGAAGGAGGGATCGGATTTGGAGAGGACGGAGACAGACTATTAGCAAAAACGGAGTATGTTACATGATCACGAAGCTTCACCGAAGGGAATTTTTGACGATGTCCCTTACCCAAGGCCTCTGATTGAGGTTGTTGTTCTGTCGGGTTGATGCTGACCTGCTCGTGGCTGCTGGTCTGCTCGGCAGTGCTGCTGGACTTCTCGGTAGTGCTGCTGGGTTGCTCGCAGGGCCTAGCACCCGAAGGAATGCCCTCGGGCTGACCAGAAGCGGGGCATGCGTGCGGATTAGCTCGGCCAGCGCCCGCTGGAATTCCCTCGGGCTGGTCAGTAGTTGTGCCTTCGAGCTGCTCTGTATACGGGGCTGCTTGCTCTGTGTACGGAGCACCCTGCTCTTCCCCATCAACATTAATAAAATTGCCACCAAAATCACCCCATGCCTCATTTTCAATAAAATCCTCATGAATTTCACAATCATTGTCATACATTGTGGGCACTATATTGACAGTTTCCGGGCTAGCATATGGGAACACTCCTTCAATAAATTTCACATCACGAGACACCAAAAAAACCTTAGATTCAAGATCATACAATTTCCATCCTTTCTTCCTAAAAGGATATCCCATAAAAACACATTTTCTACTCCTACTAGCAAACTTGTCACCATTCGTTTTTTTTATTGTGAGCAAAGCATAGACACCCGAAAGTGCGAATAGCACCAAAGGAAGGGGGTTTATTAAATAGGATTTCAAAGGGAGTTTTATTTTGTAGCAAGGGTGTAGGAGTACGGTTGATTAAGTGAGCAGCGGCAAGAACACACTCCCCCCAAAAATATATTGGTAAGTTTGCTTGAAACCTTAAAGCTCTCCCAACATTAAGAATGTGTTTATGTTTTCGCTCAACCCTCCCATTTTGTTGTGGAGTACCCACACATGAAGTTTGGAAAATAATGCCCGTAGCAGAAAAATAAATCAATGATTCTATTAAACTCAGTACCATTATCACTCTGCACAACTTTAATTGTTTGAGAAAATTGTCTATCAACCATTGCCACAAATGCCAAAAAAATTCTAAAAACTTCTGTTTTATCAACCAACAAATAAATCCAGACTGCTCTAGAATAATCATCAAAAATAGTAAAAAAATAACGAGCTCCACATGACGAAACATGTCTATATGGACCCCATAAATCACAATGTATTTTCTCAAAAACTCTAGAAGCCCTACTCTCACTTAAAGGAAATTGTTCTCTAGGATGTTTAGCACGCATACATACTTCACACCCCTTATCTAGACAATCTTTATTACTACTAACATGAGGAAGTAACTTAACTACTTTCTCGGAAGGATGACCCATGCGACGATGCCACAACTCCAAGCTTGAAATTCCTTTGTCCACACCAACATGATGCACCGAATCCGATTTGCTAAAATAGTATAGTTCGTCTCTCCTAGCTCCCGTTCCAATCAGCTCCTTCGTTTGGTCCTGTATAGCACACATATAAGAGTTAAATTGGACAATACAATTAAGCTCATCTGTTAGTTGTGATACAGAAAGTAGATTACAACTCAAATTAGGTACAAAAAGAACTCCAGTTAAAGTGAGCTTGTCCGACAAACGAAATGAACCAACCAAAGAAGCCACAACTGTGTCACCATTGGGAAGACCAACAGGACACTCAAAATTCTGTGTATCAAACAACCAAGATTTGTTGCCAGTCACATGATGAGTTTCATCTGTGTCAATAATCCAAGAGGTAACATCAAACTTACCATTCAAGCGATGCTCGGGAACATTGGCATTACCAAACAAACCCGTAATAGCCTTCCACTGTTCACTTGAAAACACTTGACTATGAGAAGAGCCTTCGATTTGAGCACTCAAGCATGAAATAGCATTAGCCCGCACCGGACCTTGGCCACGACCAACAGTGTACCTCTCCCCTTGGCTGCCATCATTCGAGGGAGGTCTACCATGAAGATCATAACACTTGCTTTCAATGTGACCATTCTTCTTGCAATAATTGCAAGTTTTGTCAGACCAACAATTAGAAGTCTCATGACCAATTTTCTTGCATTTACCACACACCGTACCACCATCACGGCCACGGTAAGAAACTCCCCTTCCTGCCCCTGTACGGACAACAAAGCCTAAAGCATCAGGAGGCTTTTGGTCGTGCTCAACCTTTGCCGTACGCACTCTTTCATCTTGCACCACCAATTGATATGCTCTATCTAGACTAGGAAGGGGATCTTGAGACAAAATATTTGTACGCAAAGAGGCATAAAAATCATAATAAAGACCCATTAAGAAATCATGTAATTTAGCTTGTTCACGCCTAGCTTCATGCAATTGACCGGCCGTACAGTTTGAAAAACAAGAACAAGAAATTAAAGGGTCATGATGATCTAATTCTTGCCATAAAGAATGCAATTTTCCATAATAAACAGAAACGGACATCGATCTACTTTGTTCACACTTAGCAATCGATGTTTTTAATTGTTGAATTCTAGGGCCATTGGTTTGAGCAAAACGTTGCTTGAGATGGTGCCATAAAAGTCTAGCTTCACGAAATTTAGAAAGGGACGACCTTACCTCTGGATCAATGGTATTGGTAATCCATGAAATTAACATTGCGTTGATGGCCGTCCAATCGGATTGAGTACACGGATGAACAGGTGCTAAGATCGAACCATCCATGAACCCAAATTTTCGTCGAGCCTCCAAAGCAGTCTGCATATCCGTAGCCCACTCGTCATAATTATCATTTTTGAGTTGTACGTGTAGGGGTAATAAAATCCCCAGGTCGATCTTGCGACCCAAGGTAAAACGACGAATTTGGTTTAATTTCTGTGATAGGGGGTGGCGGTGGAGGTGGAATATCATCTCCAGCCATTGTTACAGGGAGAAAAAAAAAACTCAAACAATAAACCTTGCTCTTGATACCATGCTAGATTGAATAAAACTCAATGACTTGATCGTATTGATTACTCTCCATCACATATATAATACAAGCTTAACCCTATTATGATAGGATTAGGAAACTACCAAAAATATATCGTAGAGATATTCTAGGCATAAAATATGATACAAAATATATCCTAAAATATTCCCAAAATATATTCCGCAATAAAATATATATATATATAGGATATATTTTTGGTAGTTTCCTAATTCTAGGCATAAAATATGATACAAAATATATCCATTTTTATTTACTTGTAGCACAATATTTTGGCACGAATTTTAATAGATATATTAGACTAAGTAAATGGATAAATTAATAATTGACAAAATTTTACCAACGATAAGAAGAAAGTGGTATGTTGCTATGACTAATTTTCATATTTCATTTTGTTCGTTTAACTAATTTAATCATTTTCGCAAATAATAGTGTATAAAAAAGGAGCAGTGCAATTATATAAAAACTAAAGAAAGTACTTCTAAACCACATTAGAGAGCGCGGGGGAGGGGGGGTGGAGGTGAACCAAGTCACATTATAGCTTGCATGGTGCAATGTGATTTGTGGCTTAACCACATCATATCATACATATCACTCGTAAATAAAGTCGAATCTCACAATCAAGCCACGAGACATCGATATTACTTGACATTATAATTTTTTTCTAAGTGTCACTCCATATAAGCAACAATTATGCATAAACATTCCATGTTAAAAGCCATATATATAAACAATATTCGATAGATTTGTTTAGGATTAAAAAGTAATTTTAGAGTTTTAACTTCGATAAGACTTTAATCTTTCACGTACATAAATAATTTATTTTTCAATACACATCTTATAAAATTGTAATATTTCCATCATAATATTCATTTAAAAAAATTCTTTACAATGCATTAAGATCCATTTAAGATATAATTTAACCAATTACGAGTATTTTATTTCAATCCTATAATCAAGTCACGAGACAGGAAAACTTGGCATTCCAATTTTCGCCAAGTCTCACACCATATAAACAAAATTATGCATAAACATGCCACATTAGATGATGGATATTATAGGATTATTAAAATATTTGTCGCAGAGTAGGATATATTTGTATATATTTGTGATATAGTTTGTATTCTTATCGTAATAGGTTTCCTAACAGGATTAGGACTAGTATTGTAACACTATATATATTATTCAATGGTACACACTCCAACCCAAGGAGTTTTCCCGAAATCTAACATGGTATCACAGCCTAGATTTTTTTAGGGTTCCACAAGATTTTTAATTTTCTAAAAAAAATCTGATCCTTTCTTCCGAAACTCTACTTTCACGTGGTAATTCATCACCAATATTGCTACCTTTTTTTTGTCCTTCTTGCCGCAAGATCGACCCTTTGTTTGTTTTTACAGTAGCAGGCTTTGTTTCTTTTTTTTTTTTTTTAATTAACAATGGCCAAAGATGATGAACAACCTTCCACACCTCCTCCATTAGCAATATCAAGAATGAGGTGCCTGAAATTCTTGATCGTGACAAAGGGAATTATGGTAGCTGGGTAGAACTTTTTGAGACTCATTGTCATTCTTGCAATGTTATCGACCATATAGATCTAAAATCACCTCGTCCTACGGACCTCACCACGGGGCAGTGGAACCGCCTTGACTCAATTGTGAAAAAGTGGATTTATAATACAGTTTCTGCAAATTTACGAAGCACGGTGTTGTACAAGAATGCTACGGCACAAGAAACTTGGGATATGCTCGCTAATATTTTTCAAGACAATGGTGAAATTCATGCTATTTATCTTGAAAATAAATTTAACAATCTGTTTGTTGAGAATTTTCCAGATGTGTCTTCTTATTGTCAGAAATTGAAGGAACTCAAAGATCAACTTGCAAACGTTGGTCAACCCGTGTCTGAGAGAACTTTGGTTTTACGTCTTTGCGCAGGTTTAATCGACTCAGACTATGATAGAGTGGCTCAATCCATCACTCAAATTTGAACTCTACCCGGATTTGATGAAGCAAGATCAAGAATTTTGCTCGAAGAGTCTCGCAAACCGGCTAAAGAAAACTCCAGGTAGACTTTTGTTACGCAAGCTAATAACACCACCACCACCTCCGCGGCAGCCACCCAACAGCAACAACAGTAGCCGCAACACTAGGGCAGGGGAGGTGGTAGCGGTGGGCGTGGCAACAAGGGCAGGGGTGGCGAACCCAAAGCCAAAGGTAGAGGGCGTGGGCAAAACCAGCAGCAGCAATCCATGGCAGCCCAGCCCACCCCTGCTAATCAATCAGGCCCAAGCCAACAACAACTATGCATGGGAAAGCTTTCAGCAGTGGGCTCAGCAAGCCACATGGGCCAAGCCTCCTGCTCCGTTTCCAGCCCAACAGCAGCAATCCATCCTCGGTCAGCCCAGACCACAGCAGCAACAAGCATACGCGGCCCAATACGGGCAGCCCATGACACCAACAGAATTGGCATCTTCTTTCTCCACAATGACTCTTCCAAATCCCGAAAATCAGTGGTATGTGGATTCGGGTGCAACATCTCACATGACAAACAATGCCGGTAATCTCTTACCCTTGTTTAATTTAAGACTAAAAATCATATTTTAGTTGGTAATGGTCATCGTATTCTAGTAACAGGTTATGTTCATGGCACCCTTCCCCATACTAAAACACTTCTTGTCCTTCGTGATGTCCTCCTATCACCTCAACTCATAAAGAACCTTATTTCAGTTCGTAAATTTACCTCTGATAAATTTGTGTCTATTGAGTTTGATCGATCCTTTTGGTTTTTCTGTGAAGGATCTTCGTACGGGGAACATAATAACGAGATGTGATAGTTCGGGAGACCTATATCCAGTCAAAACCATCAAGTCCCCTCCGTCAACCTGTCTTGCTACTTCCCTCACTGCTGTTTCTCCATCTACTTGGCATAGTCGTCTAGGACACCCTGGAGCTTAAGTTTTTAGCTATGTTAAGTCTAAAAATCATATTTATTGTAATAAGGAGCAAGACTCCACATTTTGCAATTCACGTCAATTAGGAAAACATACTCGTCTTCCCTTTGATAATTCTAATAATACTACTGCTTGTGCTTTTGATATTATACATGCCGATTTATGGACATCTCCTATTCGTAGTGCTCAAGGTCACAAATATTATCTAGTTTTATTAGATGATCATACTCATTTTGTGTGGACAATTCCTCTAAGATACAAGTCGCAAGCTTTTCAATTATTTATCAATTTCCGAAAATATGTTGAAACCCAATTTGAACGTCAAATTAAATGTTTTCAATGTGATCATGGTAGGGAATTTGACAATGACCCATTTAAGCAAAAATTTATGGACCATGGAATGCTTTTCCGTTTTTTTTGTCCACACACATCTTCACAAAATGGCAAAGCCAAGCGCATGATTCGCACACTTAATAATATTAAGCGTACAATTCTCTTTCATGTGTCTCTTCCCCCTTCGTATTGGTTTTATGCTCTTGAAACGACCACTTATCTTCTAAATATTTTTCCAACAAAAGCCCTTAAAAACAATACTCCTGCTTTTGCCTTGTTTGGAAAAACTCCTTCGTATGATCATATCCGTGTTTTTGGGTGTCTCTGTTTTCCTAATTTGTCTACAATAGCTCCACATAAATTAGCTCCTCGATCAACACCGTGTGTGTTCTTGGGTTATCCTATTGACCATAGAGGGTATAGGTGTCTTGATCTCACCACAAATAAAATAATCATATCGCGTCATGTCGCCTTTGATGAAGCGACTTTCCCATTCCAAAATCTAGCTAAATTTTGTAGCCAAGATTATGATTTTTAAGGTGATGATGATCCCCCACCTCACTTGTTGCATCCCATAGCCCATAATCCGCAACAAGCAAATCCACACCCTCCTTCACCACAAAACAGCCCACACACTTTTACACCTCCTGTCACCCCACAAAGCCAAAAAAAGCAGCCCACAAAGCTCACAACACAGCAGCCCACACTCCAAAACTGCCCAGCTCACACCGCAGCCTTCACCCACCCACCAGCCCACTCCGCAACATGGCTGCGGCATCCTAGCGTTAGCCGCAGGTGGGCTGCGGACCCCTCTATCCACGCCAACTCTGGACAGCAGCCCAGCCCAGCCACGCATAGTCCACCCTATACACCGCCACCTTTGCGTGGCATTCCGCCCTTACAACCCACTCGGCCACCACCTCCCTCTCCCCGAGTCACCCGTAGTCAACGGGGTATTTTTAAGCCAAACCCGAAATAATGTAACATCACCGTTCAACCTTTGGGTCCCCTTCACCATAAATCACCACTTCCAAAGTCCTATAAACAAGCTTTAAATGACCATAATTGGAATGCGGCGATGAATGATGAATATAGTGCTTTAATTAAAACAGGGACATGGGAATTGGTACCTAGGCTTGTGGGGGTGAATATTGTTAATTGTATATGGCTCTTTAAGCATAAATACAAGTCTAATGATGACCTTGAAAGGCACAAAGCTCGTCTTGTATGTGATGGCAAGTTGCAGGAAATTGGTGTGGATTGTGATGAGATTTTCAGTTCGGAAGTTAAACCGGCCACTATTCGTACTGTTCTCAGCTTAGCTTTGGCTAAAAAGTGGTCAATACATAAATTAGATGTCAAAAATGCCTTTTTACATGGTGACTTACAGGAAACTATTTATATGCATCAACCTACGGGTTTTCTTGATCAGAGAGCACCCACTCATGTATGTCGACTTCGCAAGGCTCTCTATGGTTTGAAGCAAGCCCAGAGCTTGGTATCAACGCTTTGCAAATTTTCTCATTAAGTTGGGTTTTGTCATTTCTAAGAGTGACACCTCTCTCTTCACTTTCCGGCAGGGTGATGATATGGTATATTTGCTTCTTTATGTTGATGGTATTATATTAGCTACCTCATCTGACAGGTTGTGTGCAGGGATCATATCTCAGTTACAAACTGAGTTTCCTATGACTGATTTGGGTCCGTTGAGTTATTTTTTAGGGATTGCAGTGACTCGCACCCCCTCTTATTTGCTATTTTCTCAGGAAAAGTATGTCCAGGAGATTTTAGAGCGTGCAGGTATGGGCTCATGTAAACCTGCAGCTACTCTAGTTGACACTAAGTCATTACTTAGTGAAGATGCAGGACCACCGTTTCGGGATCCTACATTGTATCGCAGTTTAGCAGGTGCTCTTCAGTATCTCACCTTCACTAGGCTAGATATAGCCTATGCGGTACAACAGGTGTGTCTATTTATGCATGATCCCTGGGAACCTCACTATGAGGCATTGAAACGCATTATGCGTTATATTCAGGGTACCATTGATCACGGCTTACATTTGTATCCGACTGTTTCTCATCGACTTATTACTTACACTGACGCTGACTGGGGAGGTTGTCCCGATACCCGACGTTCCACATCGGGCTATTGTTGTTTCCTTGGGGACCACCTCGTTTCTTGGTCATTTAAGCGTCAGCATACTTTGTCTAAGTCGAGTTCAGAAGCAGAATATCGAGGCGTCGCAAATGTTGTCTCAGAGGCATGTTGGCTTCGTAATCTTTTATTTGAGTTACATTGTCCTCTACGGCAGGCTACTATTGTTTATTGTGATAATGTCAGTGCAATCTACCTTTCTGGCAACCCGGTGCAACACCAACGCACCAAACATGTGGAGATGGATATACATTTTGTTCGAGAAAAGGTTGCTTTGGGAGAAGTTCGGGTTCTGCATGTTCCTTCTAGATATCAATTTGCAGACATTTTCACTAAAGGCCTACCACGAGATTTATTTCTGGAATTTAGGTCCAGTCTTAGCGTACACCCTCCTCCCGCTACGACTACGGGGGTGTGATAGATATTATAGGATTATTATAATATTTGTCGCAGAGTAGGATATATTTGTATATATTTGTGATATAGTTTGTATTCTTATCGTACTAGATTTCTTAACAGGATTAGGACTAGTATTGTAACACTATATATATATTATTCAATGGTACAGACTCCAACCCAAGGAGTTTTCCCGAAATCTAACATTAGATTTCATGTAAGCGATATCGGATAAATTTGTTTAGTATAAAAAATTGATTTAGAGCTTTAATTTTGATAAACTGTTAATCTTTCACATACATACAATAATTTATATTATTCAATATTATACATCTTATAAATTGTAATTTTTGCATCATAAAATTGTTTTAAAAAATGCTTTAAAACAAGATATTTATGATACATTCCACCAATTATGAGTAATTTATTTCAGTCGTCTAACAGATATGAAAAAAAAATTATTTTCTAGCTTTGAAAATTTGTAAAGATTTTTAAATACATATAGTTTAAAATCCTAAACATAATAGAATAATGAATGGACAATAATTATCAACATTATATGAGTCATAGTTATGTAATGTCTGAACAATACTACGAGTATTACCAGCTTAAAACCCATAAAATTAAAAATTAGCACAAGAATAAATAATTACATCTATTATAATGAATTTGATTTAAATATATTTGTCTAATAAAGATCTCTATTGATAGTTACATGACAATTTAATCTTTCTATAAACTAATATAGCTGTAAAAAGTACAAAATTGTATAAATCAATGATATCGTACATCTAAATATCCTACATCATCAAAAGTGAAGATTATTCCGTATGTTATACAATTTAACATTTAAGTCAAAAATTTTATCCTTCAATTTTATCAATAATCCGAGGCATCGCTTGAAAACAAAACTAGTAATAAAAATCAATTTTTAAAATTTCGTTTTATTTGGTGAGGAATATAAACATTTGATAGATATGTGGGCAAAAACAATTTGCTAATCTAGATTCTTAATTGTGGCTTAAATTTTTTTTTTTTTTTTTTTTTTTTTTTTGACATCAAGGAAATCAAATAAGATTAAGTAATAAAGCTCCTAAAGTTGCTTCTGCAGTCATTAGCTCGTTGATGTGCATCTTGAACTTGGTCCCTACTAACCTTCCATACTACGCAAGTGTGGAGTTTCTGTGCAGATTTCCAAATATCCTTAATTGTCCATAAGTTATTCATATCAGGTTCATTCCTTCTATCCAAGACGCTCACCAAATTCACACAATCCGTAAGTAGGAAGATGTGGAAGTGCCCTTTGTCATGAGCCCATTTGATTGCCTTTAAACAGGCTAGAGCTTCTGCGTGAAGACTTGAATGTGCTTTGCAGTAATGGCCGCCTCCCTCTCCATCTTTCTCTCCCCGAACTCGTATCCAGCCCAGACCCACGTTACCCGTCGATTTCTGCCACGACCCGTCAATTTCAAGAGTCACCCCTTGCTTGCTCATCTGGGTATGCTGTAATTTGTATACAATCTGTCCTATGGTTGCATACTCAAAGCCTTGAGGTCTCGTATTTGCTGTATATTTTCCTCTATGGTCTTCTGGTTGAGCTATGAAGATATCTAGTTCTCTTTTGGCTTTCTCAATGTGGCATTTTAGATTAGTCAGGCCTCCATCCTCCCCTCTAAAAATCTTCCCATTTCTATTGATCCATAGTCCCCATAGAATTACTATGAAATTAGTAATCCGAGTAATATGAATACCATCCTCGCTATACAGTAGCAGGATATGGCTTTGAACCCATTGACTCCCACGAGTAGGTCCAGTCGAATCTGAATGAAAAAATAAGGTGTTCTCCTCCCATATGATTCTAGCAGCTAAGCAATCTAGAAAGATATGAGCTATATCCTCCTGCTCCTCACCGCATAATTCGCAAATCAAGCTCACCTGTATTCCCCTGTGGTGTAAATTTGCTCTCACAGCCAGCCCATTCATCACTAATTTCCATAAAAACATACTCCACTTTGGGGGAATATTAATTCTCCAAAGGATTTTGCAAAATTGTGAGTCTAACCTGTTGCTATCACTTTCCCATTTTATGCTTTGGAGGTAAGCATATCCTGTTTTTGTCGTGTATTTTCCAGACTTGTGATGGTTCCAGTAAATCAAATCATCTTGCCGTTCCTCAGATAATTCCATATCTATAATTTCCTTGGCACTTTTTTGTTCAAACCTCTCCCTGATGCTCCCTATGTCCCACCTTCTCGGATTTTCTAAAATTAAGTTGTTAACCTTGCCTGCTCCAACCCCTCTCAAGACTTGATTCGAAGCTAGCTCAGGTACCTTGCCGTTAACCCAGTTCATACTTGCGTATTTAATCCTCTCACCAGATCCTACCTTCCAAGCGTATCCCTTGATGAAGGTATTAGCAACCTTTTTAAGTCCCCTTCTTCCCCAAGATAAATTGGGTTTATAGAAAGAATGTTGCTTTCCAGTATCGAGAGGGCATGATTTTTTGTTGTAAAGAGTATGAGATACAAGCAATTGGGGGTTATAGTGCATCCTTTGTACTTGCCTGAAAAGCATTGCATCATTCAAGGTTGAAATCGAGCGAATTCCCAAGCCCCCCATTCCTTTTGGGAGTTGGATGGTATCTCTTTTGACCCAATGAATCCTTTTTTCTCCCTTTGAAGCCCAAAAGAATCTTGCTATTATTGAATCAATAGCATTTGCCGTGGCGACAGGTAATTTGAAACATTTCATAACATGGGAGGAAATGCTCACTAGCACTGTGTTAATTAAAACTAATTTTGCAGCTTGTGAGAGTCTCAATGAGTTCCATTGTAGTACTTTTGTGGAAACCTTATCCACCAAGTACCTAAAATTTTCCGCCTTTTTGTTCTTAAGATCAATTGCGGTGCCAAGATGAATTCCCAAGTCTTGCCTATACTCCATTTTCAGGATGATTTTGAAATTTTCTTTCTCTAATATCTTTGTCGAGGGGCTGAACTTCACAAAGGATTTGCTAAGGTTTAATTGTTGACCCGAAACCTTTTCAAATCTAGCAAGCAGGTTCCCAATATTCTCACAAGAAGTTGTAGTGGCCTTAAAAAAATCATTGCATCATCTGCAAAAAATAAATGGGAGATGGATTTTGACCTTCTAGTTACCTTGATCCCTTTGATCTGACCAATGTCTTCTGTTAAAAGTAGCATCCTAGAAAGGATGTCCATGCAAAAGAGAAAGAGGTAAGGGGAAAGGGGATCCCCCTGCCTTAAACCACATTCGGGTTTAAAAGATTCGCTTACCCTTCCATTTATCAAGGTCTTGTACGAGACCGTAGTAATACACTGCTCTACCCATTGGACCCATTGTCTAGGGAAACCATATTTCCTTAGAATTTTGATTACAAAAATCCAACTCACTCTGTCGTAAGCTTTAGACATATCAATTTTAACCGCCGCCATTGGGGCTTGGATTTTTGTGTTGTTAATGACGTGTGTCAATTCATGACTCAAAAGGATGTTATCTTCCATGTACCTTCCTGGCACAAAGGCATGCTGAAACTCCGTTATTAGAGCCGGTAGTGTAGTCTTCATTCTGTTAACCATGCACTTTGTAATACACTTGTAAATGGTATTACAGAGGCTAATTGGTCGAAAATGCGTAGGTAATTCCGGATTTTCAACCTTTAGGAGCATGATTAAGAGGGAATTGTTGAACTCCTTTAATAAGAATCCCGTCCTGAAAAAATGTTGAACTGCCTCGACTACTGTGCTCCCAACAATATTCCAGTGTGCATGAAAGAATTCTGCTATTATCCCATCCGGCCCAGGAGACTTTAAATGGTGTATCGAGAACATCGCTTTCCTTATTTCTTGGCTTGTGAAAGGTTCGATTAGTGCTGCTGCATCCTCCTCTCTAAGTGTAGGAAGCTCCATTTCTCGAAATAGCAGGTCGATTTGTTCTTCCATAATTCGGCCCTCTTGCCTTGGAGGGATGTAAACTTTTTTTAAAGAATTTTGGATTAACTCCGCAATGTTATCATGGCCAGTCACCCATTCATCTTCATCATTGCGCAAAGTGAAAACCTCCCTTTTTTTTTTGCTTCATCTTAGCCCTGTTGAACAGCATTTTTGAAGAGATATCTCCTTCCTTTACCCATTTCTCTTTTATCCTTTGTTGCCAATAATGAAAATTAATTGCACAATTGGGAATTATTTCATTTATTCCAGTTACATACTCCTCTCCTGCTGCTATGGTCGAAATAGCTTCTCCCTGCCTTGATAGCTCATTCGAGATAGCTCGCCAATTAACTCCCCAGAATTTTTTGTTATCAAGGCACCACTTTTTTGCTTTTCCTCTAAAACACTGCAGACGCTTTGCTAAGCTAAACATACTCAAACCTTGTACCTCATTTGCCCAGCTGTCCTGTGCTATAGTTCGAATTGCCTCAAACCTTAGGCACCATCTTTCTAGTTGATAAGGCCGATTTGCTCTTGGTAAAGTAGGACTCGAGTCGTACACTATTGCTGCATGGTCCGAGGTAGTTATAGGCTCATTGATTACCCGGCCTTCCGGAAATTCATTAAACCACTGATCAGTACATAGAGCTTTGTCCAATCGTTCCATGACAAGCCCTCCTTCCAACCTTTTGTTCGTCCAAGTGTATCGGGGACCCGAGCTTGGAACCTCTAACAAGTGATTTTCTAATCTCCAATCAACATAGGAATTAAGACCCCTTATAAAGGAAGAACCCCCTAATTTGTCTTGTAAGGTATCGATTTGGTTAAAATCTCTAATAATAAGGCAAGTAGGAGTTAAAGAGAGTAAGGGAGAAATCTCATCCCACACTCGAGGTTTATCTTCTACTTTAGGCTCACCATACAAAAACAAAATATTACTACTACTTCCATTAGCATCTTTTAGGTTACAAAGGATATTTTTTTTTTAAAGTACCACACAACTAACATCTCCTTGGTACCAACTAAACACCGCAAGCCCACCCCTAGACCCCTCCGCATTTACTCCACAAGAAAAATTTGGAGTAAACGTTTCAACTAAACGGCTTACATCATCAAAAGGCATTTTAGTTTCCGATAAAAACAAGAAATTAGGTAATTTAGAACTAATTAACCACACTAGATAAGGACGTGTAGGGGCTTGTGTGTCGTTTAGACCCCTACAGTTCCAAGAAACAATTCTCATTTGTCCATCGGGGGCTGATCCGGTGCAGCCGCCTCACCAAAACAATCCATCATCATTGTTTCCATAATAGCTTGTTGAACTTCAATATCCATTTCATCGTCGTCACCTTGCGGCTTTGATGAAATCTCCTCACTTTTCCTCCTTTTGGGAGGACCTGATGATGCCGACGATGATGCGGTCGACACTCTTTTCTTTCTGTAGGGAATAATTTCAAGCCTTTAAAAATCCCACTAGCCTGAACCCCACTGTGATCATACACTAAAGTACGGTGGCGTCCAAAAGGGAAGAAGATAGAGCAAAAGAGTCGCCAACAAGTTTTTTAAGGAACTTGTAAACCGTTCACAGGATGAAGGTTACACCCCTTAACGATCCAAGAGATCGTCAACTCCATAAGGTCTAGAACCAAATAAGGGTTCGGGGATGAAGGTACAAATCCAACCTAAAAGAGATTGAATCTGCCCTAATAATAGGCCTCTACTTTATTCTGATCGTATTCATGTGCGCTTTCTGACTAACATACAATCAATATGATTAACCCTAAACCCGTTTATCTATGTTGGTTGAATTTAATGCACAAATAAACTATTATTGGCGATCACTTGAAATTATAATCACATTAACCCTAACAAGATTATAAATTATCTTATTAAGCGCGATTGCAAGTACAAATTCCCTTTAAACATGCAATAAAAGGCGTGATCAAGCAATAAAAAATAAATAATGTATCAAGCAACATAATCAATAATAATAATTATTATAATAATCATAATAATAATCATAAATAAAATAATCATTATAAAAATAATAATAATAATAATATTCATAATAATAATAATAATATTCATAATCATCATAAATTATAACGATTATAATCATAATCATAATCATGTTAATATTAAAGCATAATAATAGCAAGATCCTAGGCATGATACTAACAAGATTAATAACAAACCCTAGCATGTCACTAAGCAATAAAAATCAAATCTTTAACCCTAACATGATACTAACAATCACGAATATTAGGAAGAACATAGAAGGCATCGCAACAATCATATTTAATATTAAAATTACCCTAGACATGATACTAGCTGGAATATCATAACAACAATGTAAACATGATTTCTACATCATAATATCAATAAATCAATAAAGTACTTACTTTGATGCTTCGTACCTCTTTCTAATAAAAAAATACACACGTTAGTAACTTCAAGGAAAATAATAAACAAACAATTAAATTAAATAAGTGAAAGAGAGATTTGGGACCAAACCCTCAGAAATTAAACCTTTCACGTCTAGGGCGAAGGCAACTTCGAATATGGCTAAGTGTTTCTAAATCTTGTGAATGCGGAATTTTGTATGAAAAACAAAGTAAGAAAGAGATGAATGAAAGAATGCTAAAGAATTAATGATTATTGATGAAAGCTAATTAAAACTAGTTGTTGATGAGAATTCGTCCATGAAAACGGAGTTTTTGATACGATATTTATAGAGAAAATCAGCCAAAAAAGATAATTTAACAAAACAGAGTCTGACGCTCAGGAAACAAGGTTGGCGCCAACCCTGGCTAGCTGGCGCCAGGCACCAGTGGCTAGCGCCAGGCGCCAATGGCTAACGTCTGGCGCCAAGCCTGGTTCCAGGCGCCAAGGCCTGGGGTTGGACGCCAGTCTTGATTTTAACGCGTTTTCGAAAATACGATAAGTTTACCGTACTGGAGGATAAAATAATATAATTTCTTCGAAAATGCTATTTGATTTCAATTAAAACTCTGAAAAGTCAACAAAGTCAACTTATCAATGCTAATTGAATTAGGAATGAAAAGAACCTTCTAGAAGAATCTAGAAGACTAAAACCATTCCTAATTGCATTAGGAATGATAAATCACATTAGGCCCTCCCCTAGATCATTGGGCCGTACATAAAGCTCAAACCGGGCCCAATTTAGTAAATTGGCCATAACTTCCTCAATATTCATCGGAATTGGGCTTATAATATATCGTTGGAAAGGTCTTTGCAAGCCCCATCCAACTACACTATTATTGGGCCCATATCATGGACCAACCAAACTGGATTGGCTTTTTTCTTAAAATAAAGTTTTCCAAAACAGAGAGAAGAGAAAAGAAATAAAAACTTTCCGCAACATTAGACCTTTCCACACTTTTGTTTCATTCGATTATGATTCGACGTGAAAGACACTCATCACTGGGTTTGGTTTTGGGGAGACACAAATGGGTGTCTACACTTTCCTTTCGCCTTTTTTACCCTATCCTCACGAACCTTGACCCCCCATTGCTTAGCCATGTCGACATCCGAGATCGCTTTAGACTTGAACTCAAACCCTGTTGTTCAATTCCTTCTCTGCCAAAGACTAAATCTTCCTTTCTCCGACCACCTATTCAAGGTTCTTCGCCTCTTCCTAGCAACCCAATCCGGGTCGAATGCACAATCCCTTACTGACCCATCATCACAAGATCTCGATTCATAACGTATCTCTTCCCTCACCCTCTTTCTCGGCCACTACTGATTGTTACCAATTAAATTAGTATTTTGCGAAACAGGGGTATTGGGGGAGTCGAATTCCAGCTCCGGCATATGCGGATATTCTGCTTCATAAGGTGGTGACCATGTTGCTGGTGGTGCTGGGTGAACCCTTGCAGCGTCGGATCGCCCATTGGTTAGAGAGTGAACTAATATTCTCCCTGCTTCAATTATGTCTCTGGCATAGGGCATGATTGTTTGAGAAGGCGGGGGTAATCGGGTCACTCTCGGTTGAGGCCTTGAATCCAGCAACCACATTGCCGGCGGAGGAGGAAGAATTACCGGCGAGGCTCCCGGTCTGCTCTGATATGTCATATCTTGCAAGAGCCCAGTAGTAGTTCTTTCGCTCAGTTGATTTTGCAGGGTTGAAGCCCACTCTGAGATTCCCAAGGTCTGGAAGAGTGTTGGCCCATTCTGGTGGGCTTTGTCTATCGAATTATGAGCCGCATTCGAGGATTCCCCTACCTCGTAGATGGAATTCATGAACCTCGATCTTGTTGTGGGGGGAATGTTCGATTCCGAGTAGCACGATAAACCCCCCATATTTTTTGTTGGATTTGGTGATGGGCTCCACCTTTGGAATTGGCCTTGAAAGATTCTTGGTAAGCCGCCATTATGTTGTTCTCGAGTTCCCTCTTCTCGTTGATTTCCAGTATCTGGCCCACCATTGACTTGTTCTTGACGAGACGGGTAGAAATGGGCATACGGGTCCCCCGTCAATCCATACCTTCTCCCTGGTGACAGAGATAGGTTTGGTGCAAAATCGACCTCACCATGATTCTGGGAATCATCATCCATCTCTTCATCCCCCGAATAGAATACTTCCGTATCATTCGAGGGTGAGGACTGGTCGAACTCCGAGCCCGTTATGTCATTGTCTCTTAAGCCCGTATAATTGTGGCTTAAATTATGGTGTGGTTTAGTTTCTTAAGTTTTCAAAAATCCACACCAAAATTGCCACTGTAGTAAGGACAAATACCTAAATCACCCTACAAATTTTAAAGTGCAAGCACACTAAAAAAAAGGGTATATATATTTTCTCACTCCCTCTGTATTTAAATAAGTGAACTATTTTGACTTTTTGTATTATTCATTTAATTCACTTTGACTAATAATTTTGATATACAAGAATAAATATAGTCTTTTGGCTATTTTTTTGAATCGTTTCAATGAATAGTTTGTCAATATTCAGGATTCGTTGTTATAATTTTTACTTATTAATAATTAAAAATATTATCAATCAAAGTTTTGCATTAGCATACGCGTACAACAAAAGATGTTTCACTTAGTTAAATACAAAAGCAGTATTAGTTTTTGGTATTGGACATTGGGCATCACTTTAAAGTTTGAACACCCTAAATTTTGAAAAAGCTTCATTTTTTTCCCCTCTTTGGTTTTTTAGTTTTTGTAATGTTTATAATAACTTGATCATTTTTCTTCCTCAATTCTCTAAAAGGATCTTTTCTCTTTTGAGGAATTTGTCAACGGTTAATAATTATTTAGGATTGTAAAATTATCAATTTCTTGAATACAGTAAGATGAATCAAATGAAAACATCCTCAAGGTTAATAGACAAACAATCATTAGACCCGCTCTAAGAAAATTGTATATTTCAGCGATGTAAACGGAAGATATGTTCCATAGGTCAGATATACTAGAGGATTGTAGTTTATTATATGTGAAGGAAATCTTTATTTGATTCGATATATATCAAGTATTAGTTAATTATAATCGTATTTTTTTTTATAAACGTCGTCATATGACTTTTTATTAATAGTTTGATTTTACTATTAAAAAAATATAGAAAAAAAGTAAAGATAAAGCAAACAAAATAGATCATTAGTCTCTTGTAAAAAAAAAACAAAAAAAAAAAAAAAGATCATTAGTCACCAACAAATTTTTATAAGAAAATGTGACCTGTGATTCTTTGATGTAGAAGTGAGCTTTGTTTAAAGCAGGTCCAATTTCATTAAGACCAAGATTTGAAGCTTATAATGCTTGGACAGACAATCCACAATCCCATTGTTGGCTTCCAATACCCTGTACTTTTAATCCATCCTCAGATATCCAGATATAATCGGGGATTCGAGCAAGATGTTTCTTGAAATGATCTCCTTCAGGATTTTCCACCCAACATGCCAACATGCACAACACCTGTATAGAAATAATCACATTAGGTAGTACACTAGACTATTTTGTATCTCTATAGGTCATTTTATGCAAGATCACCCAGATTTATACCAATCTATCTATAGATAATGAATTTTATATTTTTATTTATTCTGATAAGTTAGGCCTGTTAGGGTATAGTTTTGAAAGAATAATATACTAACGTCTTATTTAGTTCACCTTATATTATTTGTCTATCTAAGTTGATTTGAACTTATTTTTCTGATATGGTTTTATCTGAATTTATTTTTCCTGATCTAATCTGATTTAACCAAATTTTAACCTTATATGTATACTAATATATAAAGAAAAATTGCATCAAGTGTGATCTTACTAGCTTGTTAGATTCATAATAGCGTAAACTAAACATGACCTAACTTTAAGCTTGTATATTTTTCCTATAAAAAAACGAAATACATGCAATATAATTAAAAGAAATTTCATTTTTTTTCCCTCTTTGGGGTTGCTCATGCATCATGCTAGACCTGGCAATCCCGACCCAGACCCGATGACCCGACCCATGACCCGAAATCGACCCAAAACCAGTGACCTGAAATTGACCCAAAACCCGAATTAACCCGACCCGACCCATACCCGACCCAAAGTGGAACTGACCCGACCTTGACCCAAAACCCGAAATGACCCAACCCGAAACGACCCGACCCGAGATAACCCAACCCAAAGTTGACCCGAGACCCGAAAAGACCTGACTCGAAGTTGACCCGAGACCCGAAGTTGACCCGACCCGAAAATGACCCGACCTTTAACTTCTTTTAGTAAATAATTATATAAGTTATAAAAAGTTTATATTAGGAAATTATACATTAAAATAGACCCAACAACATCTTACATGACTACATTGACTTTCATATAATAGCTAAAAAAGATGGTCAAAGTGAGATGTGTGAATAGTGCAAAAAGTCAAATCGTTAAGAGTAATTTGGGACGGAGGGGGTATAAGAATAATTCAAAGAAAATATTACAACAATGACAATGATAATAAGAGTACGTATTAAAACTAAGATCAATACGAGAGTGAGGTATAACTCAACTAGTTAGAGCATCCCTCTTAGTTTCAGGAGATCCTGAAAGTGATTCTCAGTCTAAAATTCTAAACACACACAAAAAAAAAAGGTTAATAAAAGTCAAACAATTACTATAATCCATGAAAAAATAGCCTTAATAAATATAGTGAGTTTTTCGTCAATAAATAAATAAATAAATATATATACAGAGTTGAATTTAACCCAATGAATCACCCGAATAATATGACTAGACTAGAAGTTGACCCGACCCGAAGTTGACCCGAAAATTGGACCCGAAAATTGACTCGACCCGAACTAACCTGACCCGAAAATTGACCCAACCCAACACTACAACATAAACGAGCAAAAGCAATGGTCAAATGCAACGGTTAAAGCTAATACAACGGTCTGATGCAACGGTGATAGCTAATGCAATGGTTCACTGCACCGGATAAAACTAATGCAACCTTTTTGTAAGCTATTGCAACGTTCCTAACATAACCGTTGCATCAGCCTATCAAATGCAACGGAATTTTAGGCTACTGCAACGGTCCAAAAATGACCGTTGCATTAGGTGCTAAAATGTGAAAATTAAAAACGCGCCTTGTTTCCCGTTCCCATTATTTTATCGAAAATTTGAAATCGTTATTCGGCGGGACATCATTATTTTTTGAAATAAATTCTTACCATATACATACTCTTAATGTTTATCCTCTACTCTCTTTCTCTCTCCACATCTATCTTGTCTCTCTCTCTCTCTTCAAGTTCCAAACTTCCAACATCAAGCTTAAAATACTTTCAATTATCATATCTTTTTTGTAAGTTTTTGTTTTTGAAATTTATTTCTTTAATTTTTTCATATTTGAAGTAATAATATGTTTAGTACAATTTTACTTAATTTTTGTTTATAATTATTGACATGCCAATTTTTTTTATTTTTTTTTATTTTTTTTATTTTTTTTTTTGCCAATTAGCTATTACTAATCAATGAATATTTAGCTAATGCCTTGTTGTATTTAATTATTTTATAGTTAATTTATGTTGGTCATGATATGTAGATCTTTTCAAGTCCATACTATTTCATTCAATTCTTCTACTTCTATTAATTATGTTTTTAGATTATTTTTCTCTTGGGGATTTTGTTTCATTTGCTCATCTAGTTTTTAGATTATTATTTATGGGTGTTTCTAAATTTAAGTGTTATTTTTGGGTTTGTGGTTTTATTTAATTTTTTGACATTTAAATTAATTATATAGGCTTGGTTGGTATCAACATATCATTGTACTATGACAAATATGTATTATTACCTTCTCTAACAAATTTATCTAATAAGAAACTCAACTAACTTTTATTTTAATGTAGAGTGATGTGATTAAATGATTTTATTCTCTAATGTAATTAGTTGTTTGTTTTATGTATATAGGTACATGGTGATATGATGATGAACAACATGGTGTATATCAAGGAGGAAGAATGGTGATGGGATTATTGTGACAATATTGTTGGACAATTAGATACATATAAAATTAGGTTTTATAATCTCCTTAATCCTTATATAGGTTTATATATTAGTAAATATTTTGTGAACTATTTAGATAAATATTTTGGGTATGGAATTGTTTGCAAAGTCAAATATCAATGTAAAATTACTTAATGTATATATACATATTTCTAGAGGAAAAATAAAATGGTTGTTATATAATTTTGTTTACATTATTTGTTCTTTGTAGTTTTATTAATTATTTTATTTACTACGTGCATTAAATAATAATAATAATAATAATAATAATAATAATAATAATAATAATAATAATAATAATAATAATAATAATAATAATAATAATAATAATAATAATAATAATAATGCAGCGATTCTATAGAAAGTAATGAGTGTTGCACTAGAACTAAAAGACCATTGCATTAGGTCTACTACAACGGTTCGTAGGAATTCTAAAGAACCGTTGCATTAGGTTTTATTAACCGTTGCTTTAGGCCCTGATGCAACGGTCCATGGTTGATGGCATAGGACCGTTGCATCAGGTAAAATGAACCGTTGCATTAAACCTAATGCAATGGCCGCAAATGCTACGGCCCTTTAACCGTTGCAATAGGTCTATAACAACGGGTTTTTGCCCTATTGTAATGGTTTTTAGGGGTTGCATTTGCTCGTTTATGTAGTAGTGCCTTGACCCGACCCGAACTCGACCTGAAGTGTTGACCCGATACCCGACCCGACCCGATTATCGGCCGACCCAAAATCAACCCGAAACCCGAAATGACCCGACCCGAACTTGACACAATAATCTTTTGACCCGACCCGAAATGAACAGACCCATACCCGACCCGAATGACCCATTTGCCAGGTCTAGCTCATGCTAGAGATAAGAATATGAGTCGGTACCAATAAATATGACAGGGGTAATTGATATTGAATATTGTCTATGTCACTTTTCTAAAATCTATTATAAGCAGATTTCTATAGATTGAAAAATCAAAAAACGATATTTTTTCTAGCTTTTATTAGTTGACATGTTTTGACTTTTGATAATATTTACAAACTCTATATTTTGGCCAACTTTTTTGACTTATAACTATCATAAAACATAGTCATATGAGATCTTGTTTGATTCCTTTTATTGTTTTTTTTTTCTTGTTGATATTTAGAGATCAGTTATTAATCGTTATCTTGTACAGTAATATAAAACTTAATAAAAAGAGCATGTCAAATAGAAAAGAATGGAGAAAATATAGGGTAAATACAAGTTACTCAACCTGAGTAACAACAAATGTAACTCAAGGGGCACGAATGTAATTTTTTGCTTTTAATTTGGGGGTAAAAACGTCTCAACATATTTCATAGCAATGGATGAGTTCCTTCTAGGGATGGCAATGGATCGGATTTGGATCGGGTGGAGCTTCACCCGCATCCATCCATTACTCTAATCGCTCCATCCACATCCATCCGTCATCCGCTTCACCCATCATCCATATCCGTCCGTCCATCATCCGCGGATGAAACGGGTGGAGCGGATGACTAATGGATGAGTATTAAAGTGGAAAAAAACTCACATAAACTCTAATTTTCGGTTATTTGTACAATAATTTTTTTATTTTATTAATACAAAATGAAACAATAACAATATATTGTTTGAATAATTAATTTGCAACAAAAAAATAAGTAATTTTCTTGCACATTTCATATTTTATTATTAAAATTCTTAGATTAAAAAATATAATATATGTTAAACGGGTGGGTGGATGGTTAGCGGGTGAAAAAAGTATCATCCACATCCGATCCGATCCATCACCCGTTTCATCCGTCACCCGCTTCTCATCCATTTAATTCGGGTTTTCGTCCATTTATTTATAGCGGGTGGAGCGGGTTCGTGGATATCCACTTAATATTGCCATCCCTAGTTCCTTCCATCCTCAACAACACCCTCCTTCTTCCTCCATTCTCCCACAACAGTACCCTTCTTCTTCTCCACTGTTCTTCCTCCTTCCCTCTGAAAGAGTAACACCTCCGCCGGAACAAGATGCTAGCCCTAAGGGGTTGATATGGCCCTAATTAAAACTATTTGTTCCTAGGGTTTCGTTTTGTTTCGCCGCGAAGCGGCGTTTAGGGCTTGAAGTCATTGTTATCAAGGAAGGAAGAAGAAAAGGGGGACAACGGGGAAGAAGATCAGAGATCGTGGGTAATGGTGGTGAAGCGCAAACTGGTGGTGGTGGTGAAGCCCTGAAGCGCACTCAACGTTCTCAAGAAGACGAAGGTTTTTTTTAAAAAACAAAAAAATTAATAATAAAAAAAATTTGTGTAAAATTACAATATATGCCACTTGAGTAACAATTTCGTTACTCAGGATGAGTAACTGGGGCTTGCTCGAAAATATATAGCTTGGAGATGATCAGGTTTTAAAATTTTAACCCTACATATATAGCACAAAATAAATGACTCGAAAACCTAGAATCTGATCTGCATAGGTACAACAAACTCATACTAACTCCACCTAATTAGACCGGACCTAAACAAACTTAGAATATAATGATCCGAATTGACACTTCTACGGTAGCAAATTTCTTAAGTATTACTCCCTTCGTCTAATAATATAGTTTTCGTTTGTGTTTTTTTACGGTATTGAAGAAATAGGAGGACAAAGTGAATAAATTACATTAATAAACGTAAAAAGTACAATTATAGACAAAAATTAGAGGGAGAAAGTGGAAAAAACTAGAATACATGTGCAAAATTCAAGGGTAATTAGGAAAAACAATGAATAAAGTTAAAACGATCTTGCTAACGAGCGCCCCGGGGCGTTAGTTAAGGATAAATTATATTGGTTGAAATGATATTAAGTTAGGAATTCATGACAAAATCACGCGTTGTTCTGTGTAATTAATGTTAATTTTACTCTAATATTTGCACTTTAATTCTCTTATCTAACGTCCCGGGGGCGCTATTTAGCTTTTGCCAAGTTAAAAAAGTGATGGTATAACAGTCTTTACATACTATCCAAAAATAGAAACATGGACAATATTTTACTTCTATAAAATAGGAAAATAAAAACTATATTATGAGACGGAGAGATTACCTTTTCCACACATGCAAGTGTTATGTAATGACTGTTTTCGTATTCATGATGTATGTGCTTCATAGTAACCTCCAAAGCTTTCTTTCGGACTAACTGGTTTAGCGGCCATCGATTAAGGAAAGGCTCCACAACGTTTTGAAGAGTGTCCCAAATCAAATCTTGAATCAAAGGGTGAGGGTAAAAGAGATCTTCCTGTTGTATAATGACTATAATCATCATCATTTAGTTGAACCCAATCAATTTATACGTGCCACTTATTAATTTTTACTCTTCTGTTTATTGGTTTATATAATGGCAATTATTTTATTTTCAATCTTGACAATGAATAAATTCAACTAATAGTTAAACCCAATGTAATAAATTAAGACAAATATAGCAAGATCTCATATAATGCTTGTAATCTTGAATCACCATTCACCAATATAAAGGACTTAGATGTTTGCATTTAACTAAACATAAATGAAATTTGAACAATATAAAGGGCGTTTGTGTTCAATAGGGTTCTTCTCCAACCTTATGTTTTTATTAACAATCAATCACTCAATAACATTATACTAAAACACACACTGGGAATAACACATGTCACTTCTTAGTGTCGTTTTTTCTCTTCAAAAACCATTTACCAAAACTAAATATATTCTAACTTTATTTTTCTTTTTATATCTTATTGATTGACAACTTATTTAAGTCAATAAAATTATACTCCGTGTATAATTAATGTATACATTATAATTGAAATTAAAGATTCTAATTACTAATATTAAAATTATTTGCGGTTTTTTTTTCCTGATATGTTACAATCACATGGATTTAATTTATAGTACGAAATTTTACAAAAAAAAAGTTACGTTATATTGCATCAAATTGACTTTAACACATAAATTTATAACTATATCTAGAACTATAACTAAAGTAATTACCGCAGACATCATTACTATCTACATGTTAACCTCTCATGAAAATTTTTCCCACCAAAACTAATAGTGACATTATTAATTTCTTTTTTTCAAGACAAATAAAGGTTTAAAAATGGTAAATTAATTAATTATTTTCCTAAAACATTTTATATTTAAATTGACTAACTACACAATTTATGATGCACTAAAAAATAGGGTAGTTGGACTATACTACTCCGTCTGATTATATTCCATGAATTTGGGTTTCCCGGTCTGTATGAATTCATCATTTTGCTTAAACTATTTATACTACGTACTACACACAAAAAATTCAAAAAATTGTTATTAAAATCGTGCATTGCATGCACGAGACTGACATAAGATTATAATAAAGGTGAAACCAGGAATGACATATGTCATCTCCTTTTTAAATAATTTCGCGCCAAAATAATATTTCTTTTTTTCCAAGGCTTCTTACAGAATATTTAATACTATGCAATAATATTTTTCTTTTTATTTCGTAATTAAATTCCATTTATAAACAACCAACATAACATTATTTGTTTATTTAATACTATGCAATAATATTTTCCTACGTATAACTTTATGACGTAATCCATAATTATTTTATTACTCATGCATGTAATGCTCCCACGCACTATTTTCTTTAGAATGATATTATTTTATTTTTATCTTTTTGCAATTTGATAATTATTATTAATAAATATAGTGTTAAACTAATGATGAATAATGAAAATTACCGTGCATGGCACGGAGTCTAACCTAGTGTATATCCGATCCATACCCGACTAATACGAAATTACGTTTTAATTTTTGTAATAAACACAAGATATATATGAATCACCCCTTTTAAAACATTATTGTTAATTAAAAGTCAATTCATATCTTAGCAATCTTAGGGCTTGTTCACATTTACTTAATTTCAGTTCAGTTTAGTTCATCTCTAGTCAGTTCAGTTTAGCTCCAATCAGTTCAGTTCAGTTCAGCTCCTAATTTCCCTCTCTCATAAAATATTCATTTTAGCTCAGTTCAGTTTAGTTCAGCTCCAATCAATTCAGTTTAGCTCCGATCAGTTCAATTTGGTTCAGTTCAGTTCAGCTCAGTTCAGTAAATGTGAACAGACCCTTATACTTGTATTCAATATCGTATTTTGTGCTTCTATATCTTTATAAAAATTTGTCTTATTTTTTTGACACAATAAAGATTTGTCTTAGCTATTACCCACTTAACTAAAGAGTGGGTATGCCTCAAAAAATATAAAAAATAATAATTGGATTTTGTTATACATAGCCCTAAGGCCTATGCATAAAAAAAACTACACTTTCATGTTATTAATGCCCTTTTTCTTGTTTCAATGGAATCTAATTTATTGTTGAATTAAAAAGCTTATTTAATTAATGTAGTATTGCTGATGGGATAATTTTTCATCAAACAACATTTAAGGCCTGTTCATATTTACTGAAATGAACTGAACTGAACTGAACTGATTGGAGTTGAACTGAACTGAAAAGAGTTGAAATGAATATTTTATGAGAGAAGAAAATTAGGAGCTGAAATGAACTGAAATTAAGCTGAAGTGAATAGACCCTTATTAGCCCATTATAACTTTTTTTTAAAGGATATTAAAATTAATTTTTGTTACGCAGTAGAACTAACATCATATTTAAATGGAAAATAAATGATAAAACCCACAATAAACTCCCTACAAATCATTTTTTCTCAGTTATAAGTAGTACATATAAATCTTTATTTCTCATTTTCAGGCCCCATCTTTATGTACTCCAAATTTTTTATACACATCTTTTCTAATTAATTTCCGATTAGATCAATTGTCAATCTGTCATAGTACAGTTAAGAAAAAAATTACAGTATGTCTTTAAAAATCACAAAGTATGTAAAAAAGAATAAATAGGTAAAATACAATCTACCAAAAACAAAAATTTACTGCATATTAATTAGCATTTTACAAACAAAACATAACTATTGCATATATAAATTAGCTAATTAACATTTGCATACATATTACAGTACTAATAAACCCAAAAATAAATCAACCCAAATTAATAAACCCAAAAAAATATCATCCCAATATCATGTAATCATGTTGGTGTCTTTTAATTTTAGTAGAAGCTAATTAAAAACTTTATCTCGCCCCAATTTTATCCCAATTTCAATTGAAATTGTAATGCTGATTAAAAATAGTTCTATAATTGAATCTGAACAGCTATGCAAAAGAAGGGGGCAAAAAAACATTTATGCTAGCAGTATCTTAAATTGAAGAGGTTACACGATTAATTGCCTGGAAACCATAGAATGAATGTTATGCTCTATACTTTTGGGAAGATGAATTGGAAGATGACAATTGAGTTTTTTTTTTTTCTTTGGAAAGTGTATTTTCAAGGTAATTACTAATACATGTGTGAATGGAATTAATTACATATTTAATTTGGGTGAATTTATTTATCAGTTATATATTTTGGGAAATTTTGTCAGAAAAAACAATTTATAACAACTTTTTTGTTGGAAAAAACCTTATAAATTTTTTTGGGCACGGAGAAACCAGATTGTAAAATATTTTTGTTCAAAATAGCCAAAAACTCTAATTAATTAGCCTTTAACTATCAATTAATTAATTATATTAATTAAATAAAACATTAAACACCCTACCCCTACCCCCACCTCAACCACCCCTCCCTTGCAGCAGCCGCGACGGCCATAATCGGCGCCGCCCTTACCACCTGTCGCTACCTTCCCTTTCCCCTACCCCGCGCCGGCGCCGATGCCGCCCCTACCCTGGTTTGCAAATTTCGCCGGCAAGTTATCAAAACAAATCGCACAAACTTCAGCCTCTTTGAATCTATATTTCGGAAGAGCTTTAAGCAATTTTAATGAATAATGCCCAGATTCCAAGATGACGAATCCCCATCCTGAAAATCGGTCGTTGGTGATTGCGACGGTGATGGTGGCCACTCTATTGGGTGGAATTTTTTATAAGGGTTTAGGACGGTAGTTGCGACAAGGGTTAAGGAGAAAGCGAGGGGGTCAGTTTGCCGGTAGAGGTTGGTCGGCAAGGGTAGGGGGTTCTAGGCAGAGGCTGGGGAAGGAAGAGGAGGTTGTTGCCATGGAAGGGGGACACTAGTAGAAAAACGTACATTTGCGTCGCCTTATTTGTGTCACTCATACAAAAGAATGAAGCAAATGCTTTTTTTTAGCATCATTAAAAGTGATTTACGTCGCACATTACCTAAGAAGCGATGCAAAAGTCAGATACATTTTAGCTTTCTGTTATTTGCGTCGCTCTTAATTATTGAAGCGACGCATATAATAATGTTATTTGCGTCACTCATTTAGTGACAAGTGACGCAAATGAGTGATAGAATTAAAATGTGTCACTCCTTTAATTAATGAGCAAAATAAATAAATAATGTGCAGCATTATACTTTTAATTCTTTGCGTCACATATTATTAGTTGAGTGACGCAAATAACTCTTTTGTATTTAGGTTATTTCTAATTCCACTTGCTAGCTGCCTCCCTTTTACTACTCCTATCTTCTAGAAAGCGATTTCCAAGAGCTAAACACCAAGAAATTAGAGAAAAAAACCCCAGAAATTTAAGCAAAAATCACCCAGAAATTCAAGGAAATTCGACCCTAAAACCCCCAGAAAATTGACCCAAAAACCCCCAGAAAATCGACCCAAAAATCCCCAGAAATTCGACCAAAAAAACCCCCACAAATTCAACAACCAAACCGCAATCAAATCAACACCCATAATTGGAAAAAATTCAGAGCTACAATCCCCCAATTTCGAGCAAAACACAAAAAAAACCCAGAAAAATTGAGCAAATTCTGGGCATTAATTCGAGCACATTCGATCAAAAAAATAGAGCATTAATTCGAGCATTAATTTGAGCAAATTCGAGCAAAAAAGTCGAATCAAAACCCCATTAATTCGAACCCTAGAAACCCCAAAAAATTCGAGCAAAATTACTGTCCTCATAGTCGAGCAATGTTGGGAATTTTGTGTTTGTGAAGTCGATTTCACCTAAGGTAAGATTGCTTCTATTTATGTTCAATATTTTCAAAATTACTATACAGTGTCGTTGTTGGTTAAATTTTCTGTTTTAAGATTGTTTCTGTTTTATGTTAAATTCTCCGTTTTAAGTTAAATTTTCTGCGCTTTTTACAATGCCCAATAGCCAAGATGGACATTCTGATAATCGATCCTTTTTCATAAAATAAATTTTCTCTTACTGTGAGTTATGGGTACCAAATTGTTCAACTGTTTGCTTTAATAGGTTGATTATGAGTACAACATGTCAACTAATACCAACCCAGAGCAGTTCGACCGTGTTCGCCCCTCCAAATCAACTGCATTTAGGCTCGACATTGTTGAATTTGTGAAGTCGATTTCACCTAAGGTAAGATTGCTTCTATTTATGTTCAATATTTTCATTTTCTCAAAAAAAAAAAATGTTCAATATTTTCATGGTAGATAGAATGTAGCATCTGACTTAAACAAGGGCGTAGTTTAGTTTTAGGTTTACTATTAATTCATTAATTAGAAAATATTTTATAGTATGATTGAATTTTGTTGGTTTAATATATGTAATTTTATATGGCAGATTCTTAATTATGCAGAAGTGAATTCCACAAGTTGCTCGAGGTTCTGGTTGTGGACAAACGATTAAGGCGGTAGTACCTATCACCACAAGTTGGTTTGGAATAGTAAGCATAAAGCTTTTTACTTTGTTTTCTTTGATTAGGCTGCTGTAATTTTTGTTAAGTAATGTGTATTCGTCAATCTCACTACTTTCATGTTTTTCAGGCAAGTAAAACTACCCATACATGCCAAAATTCAAGAAAATTCATCTAACTTCTAAATATTTCACTTGTGAATCCGTGAGAGAAATCATTCCCATATGTGCTCAATTTATCTAGTTTGTTTTCTTGTATCAAAGGTGATTCTTGGGATCAGTTTGTTTTTTTAAGGGGTTTTTTTTCTTGTTAATATAAGAGATATTTTATAGTATTGAAATGAAAAAAGCACATCTTTGGCACACTTTCCAGTTTCCACAGAGAATAACATGAAGGTGTCTATTTGGCATGGTGTCTAAGAGTGGGTACAGGCCTGAAACCCTGACCTTGTTTAGAAATTGGCACTTGAAAAGGCCTAGAATTCTATAACTATGTGTTTTCCTGTTTAGTAACTTTTTCACCCCTTGATGTTATCATTTGCTCGGCAAAATTAAGTGTTTGTTCCATTCCTTTCATGATTATAAGCAATGCGTTGCATTGGATGAGACTTTAGCTTAGGCTCTCTTGCTCTGCTTAATCCTCCATAATTACCAGGAAAAAAAAAGAATAAAAAAATTGTGGCATTTTTGTAGATTAAGTTGGACTCGAGTTTTGTTCTGTTTTCTTTCTTAAAAGCCTGTTTGACATTGTAATTTTGATGAGCCAATGTTATTTCTTAACGTGTTGATTTTAGATCTGCAATAGAATTACTTTCTGAATAAACAAACCATTCATATATGTTATTAAGTGGCATTGTACTTCTGGTGTTCTTGTTGTATGACAATGAAGATGAAAAGTTAAGGTGTTGATATTCAAGTTTCCGGGGAAAGAGAGCTAACATGGAAGATTTATTTTTATGTCAAAATGTCTAAAAGAACAGGAAGACTGGGTGCCTCTTCAAAATATTTGATGGTTAGACATTCTATACTTGACTTGCAGCTTGCTTATTAGCATTTTGTTTTTGTAGAATTTGAACTATATTATTGTCTATGTTTGTATGCATCTTGCAAATCTCTCTTACATATTAGCTTTTATTACCTTAAAATGTCTTTGACATTGAAGTTGTATTATTTGTGGCTTGTTAGTAATCTTAGTATAGAGCATATCTTTATTTAGGAAATGCTCAATTCAACCGTATTAGCTATAGCATGAAATTTGAGGTTGATTAATACAATCTAAGATAATATTCGAAACACCCTTCATTTTCTTATTGAGTTTTCACTTATGTGAAATTTTCTAAGGAGATGTATTATTCTTTTTCTTATACAACCCCAACTCCCAAACAATACTATCTATACCATGAAATTTTAATTAGGAGACATTATTAATCATAATACAACTACTCATGAAGGAAAAATAGTCACTGTTAGGTAACAAAGAGTATTGTGAAGGCTATGTCACTAAATAATTATCTTAAATTATAGCATAGTGATACATTAGATAGTTTTTCCTCACTTTAGATAGTAGTTGTTGCTGTGTACTCTAATCATTCATCTTTCCCATGACCATACTTTGAGCACTATGACCCATTTTTTTTATCTTCCTTTTTTTTTCCAAGGTCAATAGTTATAATTAGTGGAGTTTTGGTTTATGAGTGATTTTATCGATATTTTATAGTGAGTCATTTTATGCGGTATTTGATGTCTAATGATAATTTCATCAATTAAGAGAGACTAACATTGCCATTTTGTGTTGCGTCTTGCGTGCAGCAGGATATCCACAAGACCACAACCTTCTTAAGATCAAGAAACATTGAATATTAATTTATTCACAAATTTATCATAGCTTATGAAGGCTTGTGTGTATAAATACTACCCTTTTTCTTGTTCAAGAATATGTGAATTTTCTTTTTTTTAGCGGTATGTGGTTGGTTAATACTTAATATCTTATTACAATCATTTTGCATAAGATTCAAGTACTAATTTGTTCAGTTTCTTATTTGGAGTTTAAAGCTGTTATAGGTCCTTCTACTATTGGAGTTATGAGAGCAGGAGCCTTCAAGATTGGTGACATCGCAGGGACTATTGACAACATTGTCTAGTGCAAGCTTTACACCGTATACCGAGGAGGAGATAAATGAGATTCAAGATATTTGGGCAGAGTATTTTATATGTAATGTTGAACTTTAGATTTACACTTAGCGCATGTTGGACTCTTGTTTTGGATTATAGACTTGACATGAATGATTTTGGTTAATTGGTGTTGGGATGATGAGTATAATGTCTATGATATTGAGATGTAAATTATTGGACAGGTTGTTAATATAATGCCGTCATTCCCAATTTTATGGGTAGGCCAAAATACAAAGGAGACTCTGCCGAAATTTACATTTGCATTCAATAATATTGCATTTTAATTTCAATTATTAGCATTAGCATATTACTTTATACCACCAGCAAGGAAAACAGGTACTACAAACATATACAAGCAATTATTATAATTTTTTTTAAAAAAAATTCACATCATTTGCGTCACTCATTAAACAAACAAGTGACGCAAATAAAGCAATTTTGTATTGTCTAGTCAGTCATTTGCGTCACTCCTATATAAACAAGTGACGCAAATAACAAACAAGAAGTTGATCAGACCAGCTATTTGCGTCACTCCTTTATAAAGGAGCGACGCAAATAACTCTTATTTGCGTCACTTGTTTATAAAGGAGTGACGCAAATGACTTTTAAATCATTTGCGTCGCTCATAGAAGCGACGCAAATACACTATAAAGGAGTGACGCAAATGACTTTTAAATCATTTGCGTCGCGAGCAGTTGCGTCGCTCATAGAAGCGACGCAAATACACTATAAATGAGCGACGCAAATGAGCCTTTTTCTACTAGTGGGAGAAGGAGAGGATGGCTCAGGCTGGCGGTGCGTGGTGGTGGTGAAGAGTGGTTTTTGTTTTTATTTTTTAATTTATAGATTAACTTAATTATTGAATTGATTAGTGAGAATTATGGATAATTTCAAGAATTATGGAGAAATTAGAAGTTAATTGAGTTATTAGAGATCTCTAGTTGTCTTCAACAAAAATATTTCACAATCTGATTTCTCCTTGCCAAAAAATTTTTATAAGGTTTTTTTCCAACAAAATAGTCGTTATAAATGGTTTTTCTGACAAAATTTCCTATTTTTTTGTTTTCTAGAATACATAAGAGAATTACTCTATCCGTCCTAATTACATTTCTATTTCTAAATTTACACGGGAATTAAGGAACTTGGAGTAACCTTAAAACCCATGATTAGAAAGTACAATGGGAATTAAAAGACATTTATTATTGTCTTTGAATAAAACAAATATATTATGATATTGAATGAAGCACATGTCATCAATCCTTTGAAAAGAAAAAGGACCAATCACATTTGTTTATGAAAAATAAAAGGACAAATCATATTCGATTATAGTGCTACACATGAGAGTGAGGGATAGCTCAAGTGGTTAAGCTTCCCTCCCGATTTCAGGAGATCCTGGGATCGATTCTCATCCCCGCCCTCGTGGATCTCTTAACACCAAAAAAAAAAAAAAAAAAAAAAATAGTGCTACACATGGATTCAGAATGTTATGAATAAGAAAATATGAGTGAGAAAATTATGGTTTCTGTGCAACCATTAATTGCAAAACAAAAAAATAATTAAAGTTATGCCACATCACAACTATTTAGGGATAATTGGGGATATTTGGTAAAAATTCACTTATTAAAAAAGGAAGTAGGAATGTACTTTTGAAATACTAAAAAAGGAAAGCAGGAATGTAATTAAGGGACGGAGGGAGTATAAGCTTTCATTAATGTTTATATATAGCCATAACCTTTATTAAATAAGCTTTTTAAATTAAGGGTACTAGGGCGTAGTGCTATATAAACATTAAATACACTTTTAAAAATTGTATAAAGTTAGGAATTTATGAAAAAAACACACGTAAATCAGTGTAATTAGTGTGTATATTTTTATGATTTTTTTTTAACTTTTTACGATATTCAAGTGTAAATTTAATGCTTATATGTAACCCTAAGGGATATGTATAGCGCTTGTGAAAAAAAAAAGGATATATATAGCATTTTCCTTAAATTAATAATAAATAAGATTTCATTAAAACAAGAAAAAAGACATTAATAACATAAAATTATTGTTTTTTATGCATCATGTCAGCACTTAGGGCTATAACAAAATCCTTACTCCTTTTTTTAAGTGTTACAATTTGACCGGCACATAGTTTTAGGCAATTTAATTGAGTTAAATAAAATAAGAGGTAAGTGAGGTAGTTGGACTATTAAAAAATTGTAATAAAAAAAAATAGTGAGGTTAATAGTTTATTGAAAAGTAATGAATGTGAGAGGAAAGATAGAATAAAAAAAAATAGTAGTGGGTTTGGGTGGGGACCATGAGAGGAGAGATAATTGAGAGATATAATATTTTAATGTAACTTTTTCCTAAAAAAGGAAGTGTAACACTTAAAAAAACACGGTCGAAAATAGGAAGTGTAACACTTAAAAAAAACACGAAGGGAGTAATAATTATAGAGTAGGTACGCCATATTATTGCAGGTTCAATACAACATATAAAAAGTTTATAAAAACTAGGAATATCTTCTCCGAAAAAAAAGGATTATATTCTCGTACAAAATAAAATAGGAATATCTTACCGAAGCACAAGAATGACGGGCTTTCCTCCAACTAATTTGGTCAAAGAGTTCGTTGTAGAGTTCTTTTCTTAGTTGCTTAATTAGTGGTGTTATTGGTCCCACAAACCTTTTCCCATACAAGTAAGACATTGGCATAAACACCACTCGAATGTAGCACCACATTTTACCTACATTTAATCATATTATAGTCTTAAATATAATTTTACTAAACATCAGCCATAACATAAGATATGAATGTTGGATTTTATAAGTATGTAATTTTATAGTGTTATTATGTAAGAATTTCACGAATTTCAAAGAAAATATAAATAGATAAAAAAAATTTATTGTATACCAATATGCATTGGAAGAAAGTTCGGAAGAAACAATAATTAAGGTGGCATTGGATTACAGCCAGACCAATCGTATAGCCCAAGCTAAGTATCTGAAAGAATACACTAATTTAATGTTAATTAAGAGAAATTAAATATTCTTGATCTTGGTCGTTAACTCGTTTAGTAGTGTATTTGAGTTCTAAAGTAGTCAGATTCAATTAACGGCTTAGCTTTACTCTATAATCAATTTTAACATGTTGATATAACATAATTTTCAGTTTTCACGATCTCTAAGACACGATTTTTTTTTTTAAATCAAAACTTACACAAAGCCATGTTTTTCCGCACGGAGGAATATGTGTAGCACTGCCATGGTCAAGGATCCATTTGCGAGCTCTATGGCACGCGTTGTGATCACCTTCATCAGGTCCTACACCAAGTATCCGCAGGCATATGTAATTGAGCACGGTACAAAACATTGTGCTATGTCCTTCACAATGAAATCCCCAACCTCCATCTTCATTCTTCCATAACCACAACAATCAAAACTAGCTATTAAGCCATGGAAAATTTGATAATTACCACCAACTATTATTGCCAAAATTGAAAATACCATCTCAAGTTTTTTTTTTTTTTAATTTTACCACCTAATTTTTTCCAAAAGTTTTCAAATTCCCACCTTTTTGCCGCATGACGTCATCATAGGACCCACACTTTCGTTTTCCCTCATTATTCCCTCGATTTCCCCTATTCTTCTACTCCCTTCTTTCAATTTCATCTCTCAAATTTGATTTCAAATCCAAAAATTTCGCAAATTAGGTTATGTTGACCCTTATGAGGTTTTGATGATGATGTTAAGAATTGAGCAAACTTCCTTTTAATAAGGATTTTCTAGTGTTGTGATGTTTACAGGTTCAGTAAGCAGTGGCTGAAGTAGGAACTGAGACAAAGGAACTTTAGAAGATCCATGAGGATAAGTAAAGACAGAAGAAGAGTTCCAGCAATGGAACTTCCCAAAGTTTCTCAACAGGAACTTCAAAACGGGTTGTAACGACCTGGTTCCGGTGTAATGTTGGGGCAAGCCTCAATAACCAAGGATCAGTGCAAAGATTGAGATATCAACCGAAAAAGATGGACTTCATAACTTATAGTTGTATAAAGGATAAGTTTGTTTTTGTAGGTTGATGTAAGCATATTAATGGTTGTTGTGCACGGAACTTATTAGAAATCAGATAAAGCTTGGCAAGCTGATTAATTCGTAAAAGATAACTTTAGTTTTATGAAAAAGTACTTAATTGATTTTATCTTATAAAATCTGATTTAACTTGGTTTTATCTTTTTCATAAAATTCTATCTTTTAGTTAAAACGAATTTCATAAAATTGGTTTTCAGATAAAGCGAAATTAAATCTGTTTTGATTTCTATTTTAAAGAAGATAAGATAAGATTTATGTTTGATTTATCTTGTTTGCGAAAATCCTAGTTTGTTTAACTGAGAAACTCCTATAAATATAGAAGTACTTCAGCTTAGCAAAACGAGAGTTTTAAGCGTGAAAACCACTTAGTGCTTAAGAGTAAGTTTGCCAAAGGTTAAAGCTTTATCATTTTGATTTCGGGTTTCATGTGTAGCTTTCCATTTATGTGTTAGAGTGTATCTTTGTGTTGTAATTGTTTTTGGGGTGAGATTGTGAATTCTCTTAAATTCACGCTTGTGCATGAGTTTGAATTCTCTAAAATTCGAGTGGTAGCTGTGAGTGCACAGTGAGTGAAAGGAACCTGAGAGGTGTCTTGGGTCACCTAGGAAGTGTCCTGGGTAAAGGGAGAAAAGGGTCCTAGGAGGTGTCTTAGGTCTGGTATGAGGTGTCCTATCATATAGTCAAGTGTCCGTGGTGGAACTTGCAAAGCAAAGGTCTGTGTAATAGGTTGTACTAGGAGAGTTGCCTATTATAGTGGAATTTGTTTATAATTCCCAATAGGGCCGAGGTTTTACTTCCAGTTAGGCACTGGATGGTTTCCTCGTAAAACTTGTTGTGTGCTTTACGTTCCTTTACGTTTTAATTGTTTATTTCCGCTTAAGTTCCGCGATTGGCCGGAACCTACTACTATTCACCCCGTCCTCTCGTAGTAGTTCATCTAAAATAACAGGTTATAATTTCTACAATCTAACCTACAACGAATCGAATTGAGTAGTTTAATTAGGGTTTGGGTAATCAATTTGGGGGTTTTGCTAAATTCGAAAAATTAGGGTTTATGAATTCATTAATTGGATGAATAACTGGACAATTAAACATGTAACTGGGGTAAAAACATAATTTAAATGTGCAATTAAACATGTAATTCATAAAATGTTAGTGTTTTCGCCCCAATTACATGTAAAATTAGGGTTTATGAATTCATTAATCACCACTACAATGTTAGTGTTTTCGCCCCAATTACATGTTTAAATTATGTTTTTTTCCCAATTACATGTTTAATTGTCCAATTAATCAACTCACAAACCCTAATTTTTTTAATTGAGCAAAAAACCCCAAATTGATTACCCAAACCCTAATTAAACTACTTAATTCAGTTCATTGTAGGTTAGATTGTAGCAATTATAACCTAATTTGTGAAATTTTTGTATTTAAAATCAAATTTAAAGATGAATTTGGAAGGAAATCTTGGGAAGAAAGAGGGAAATCGAGGGAAGAGAGAGGGAAACGAAAGTGTGGGCCCATGCTGACGTCATGTTACACAAAAGGTGGGAATTTGAAAACTTTTGGAAAAAACTAGGTGGTAAAATTTAAAAAAAAAAACTTGAGGTGGTATTTTCAATTTTGACAACAATAGTTGGTGGTAATTACCAAATTTTCCTTAAGCTATATATAATTATTATAATATGAGCACACATTTTTCTTTTCTCTACATTTCCGATATTCCATACTAATTCTAACTCTTTGACAAACATGAGATTGAAAGTATATAGGTTTAATCATAAATTGATAGAGTATAAAACATATTCCTGAACCTCATCCATTAGCTTAAGTTTTTGGTTGAGTTGGTCTTTTAACATGGTAACGGAGCCAGCCTGACATAAAAGTCACGGATTCAAATCTCATTCACCCCTCCTTTCAAAGTAGAATATTAAGCGCAGGGTATGAGCAGGGCCCATGCTGCATCCACACTTCTAGCCCAACGGGCACCTATGTGAGGGGACGTGATATAGTATAAAAATATTCCTGGACCCCAAGCATTAGCTTAATCTTTTGATTGAGTTGATCATTTAACATAAATATAAGTCAAGAATAAGTATGAACCTGATGATTGTAAATGGTACGAAAAATTTCTGTTCGGTGTTGAGCTGAGATAATAGAATTTAGATGTCCTGTAATGTATAAGCAAAATACCTGTAGCAAAATAAATTTAGATTTATTATATAATTAACTAATGAAGGGTTGATTATATACTTACGTACGTGTATGCATATGCAAGGGTATTTTGTTTTAAAACAAAATTCTTTAAACTTAATATGAACGAACATTATTAGAGTTTAACAAGAATCAAACTATTAGATGCTGAGAATTTCTAAAAATTATATCATGAAGGAAAACTGACCAAGGGAGGGATGTAAAATTGAGGAAAAGCAGTGTCAGCAGGCCAATGGCCATCCTCATCAGCTTGCAACGCTGTAAGGTAACGCGCAGCTCTCTTCACCGTCGTTGAGGCGGTTTCGTGTGTGATCTCCTCCCCATCCTCCACCTTAACTTGAGGTATTGTACAAGTATGGCGCCCCAAAAAGTTGTTGCTACTGTACAAGTATGGCTCATTTGCCCCTTGTGCTATTTTCAACCTCCACATTATATGATCAGCTCAAGCCTCAAAGTGTATATCATAGACTAACTATAATTTTGTGTAAACTTAATTTGGAAAGAGAGTACACATTAATAACTAATTCAAGGTTTTGAGATGTATTGTGATGGTATCAGCTCAAACTTACATGTGTGTATCAGTGTATATATATGTGTGTAGATTGTAGAAGGAGATGAGTAAATAGATTAATTAATTATTCCAAGGTTTTGACTTTTGAGATGTACGTATTGTTGTGGTATCAGTTCGGATAACTTACGTACAATTATTATTATTATTTTTTTAACTTTTGACTTTATTTTTTATTTTTATTTTTTTAAAAAAAAAAAAAAAACTTGTATTATAGTATTTGTTTTTCACGATTGTCAATGCATAAATATAACCATCAACATCGAGTGAGAAATAAGAAATAGGAGGCAAAAGGGAAGGAAGATATTATGTGGGGTCCACATAACGTCATTAGGTGGTTGAAAGCCAATTAGATGGGAATTTTTGGTGTTTCAGAAAAAAGTAGGTGGTAATTTTCAAAAAAAAACAAAAAAATAGTAGGTGATAATTGCTAAAATGAAAACAATAGCAAGTGGTAATTGTCAAAATTTCCGCTTTTCCGTTTATTTTAGTTAACTACACGCAAAAAGTTAAGTTCACCACCACGTACTAAACTAAAAATTATTGATTACTGATTTTCTAGCGTAAACTTGCCCTATTAAGATCTTGGGGTAATATTTGCCCTTTAGATTCGATTTGAGGTCAAACACCCAAAAAAAGTATTGTAAACGCTTCATTTTGTGCGTATCCCGCCAAACGTATAATCTACAACACAAAAACAAGACATTTTTTTATTTCTTTTTTATTCAGAGCAAGGTTTCTTTATCCAACACTGTACTCTACAATCTTCCTTTTTCATAGGGTTTGGTCTCTTTCGACAATAGGAAATTGAGGAAAATAAAGGTTCATTGTCACAAGGGTAATGTTATATGTAACCCTAAGGCTATATATAAGCATTAAATATACTTTTGGAAATTGTATAAAATTAGAAATTTATGACAAAAACATGCGTAAATCAGTGTAATTAGTGTTTATATTTTTATAATTTCTTAAATTTTTACGATTTTCTAATGTAAATTTAATGCTAATATGTAGCCCTAAGGACTATGTATAACATTTTCCTTGTTACAATAGTTCTCTAAATTCAACTTTTTTTTTCTTTTTTTTTTTCCCCCGGCTGATCACACAGTGTGGCAGCTTATAAAAAAAACGAAATAGCTCCAATAACACTGATAGAGTAACATTTATTATAATGATAGAGTAGCCCCTACAATACTAAGCTATTCCTACAACCCTAACTGATAGTGATTAACCCCTATAACACTAACTGAGTAATCACATGGTGACTAGACATACTGTGTAGCCAGTCACATATAAAAGTTTGTGTAAATGTTATATTTTATTTTTTTTCCTCTTATAATCCTTACCAATACCCAATCACTATTACCTTTTTTTTTTTTAATATTTTTTTCCCTCTTTTATTCTTTATTTTTCAATAAACTATTAACTGTACCCTAATATCTCTCTTTTACATGCAATTTTTTTATAATATAACTATTCCACCTACCTCTTATTTTATTTAAGTCAATTAAATTGTATAAAACTATATGTCGGTCAAAGTGTAGCAAATATCAAAATACGGAGAAAGTAATAAATAGATTTCCGCTAAAATAGTGATACTTTGCGAAAACGAGCCAATACTGTTAGATTTATTCAAAGTAACTAGCTATTTTTTAGGTGAATTTGTTAAATGTCATTGATAATTTAGTCTTTAGGAGTAAATGGTTAGTGGCTAATTACGTGGGAGTAGTCATTGTTACTGTTAGTGCAGTCATGCATAGTGGGTTAGTAAGATAAGATCATGCTCCTAATTATTAGCTTTAGGTTGTTATTCCATATGCTATTTATATTCAAGCATCTCTATATTCTCATAGTGTAGCAGTGAGTTAATAAAATCAGTTTTTTTTGTTTATCTCAATTAATATTATTTCACTTGAGTCTTAGTTTCAACATGGTATCAGAGCTAATCCGGGTTCCGATCCTAAACCAAAATTAAATGTCGTGAGTGTCGTGAGATTGTTTTTGAGTGAAACCAAAAAGTTAAGTTGTATTTTATTTTTATTAGTGCATGATTGTCGTAGTATTTTTTGTGGGTAAGTTTTTTTGAGTAAGTATGGCAACCAATGGTTCAAATGCAAATACACAACCCTTAATTCCAATTTTCAAAGGTGAAAAATATCATCTTTGGAGTATCAAAATGCAAACAATGTTCAAATCTCAAGAGCTGTGGGATATTGTCGAGTGTGGGTATGTAGAATCGACGGAGTCGTCGACGGAGCCAAATCAAAAGTTGCGTGAAAATCGCAAAAGGGATGCAAAGGCATTGTTTTTTATTCAATCAGGAGTAGATGATGATATTTTCCCTAGAATTTCATCTGCAAAGACATCCAAGCAGGCATGGGATATCCTAAAAACTGAGTATAGGGGTGATAGTAAGGTAATATCTGTTAAATTACAAAACCTTCGTCGTAATTTTGAGTCACTATTAATGAAAGAAAAAGAGTCGGTGCAAGAATATTTGTCTAGAGTATATATCAAATATTGTTAACCAAATGAGATCATTTGGTGAAAATATTAGTGATCAAATTGTTGTGTGTAAGGTGTTAAGGAGTTTAAACCCTAATTTCAATCATGTTGTTGCGGCAATTGAAGAGTCTAAAGACATGTCTAATTATAGTTTTGATGAATTAATGGGTTCCCTTAGAGCTCATGAAGATAGAATTTCAAAGTCTCATGAGAATGAAGGAGATGAAAAAGCCTTTCAAGTTTAAAGACAAATGTCAAATGGAAGGTATTATGAGGGTAGTCGAGGTCGTGATGGAAGTGGTCGTGGTTATGGTCAAGGTGGTCGTGGTCGCGGTCGTGGTCGTGAAGAAAATGATAGTGGTGATCAATTTGAAGGTCAACGTTCATCCATGAGTAGAGTCCAATGCTACTATTGCAAGAGGTATGGTCACAAGGAAGATAGGTGTTGGGATAAGTAAAGGGATGAGCAAAAGAAAGCGCATACCAATTTTGCTCAAAATGTCGAAGAAGAAGAGAGTAGGCTCTTCTAAAGTCGTGTGTCGTGGTTATGTCGTGAAAGTCGTGGTTGTGGTGCCTTGGGTGTCGTGAGTTAATATTTGTGTCGAGTTAAAGTCGAGGTTCATTGTCGCAAGTTGTTGAAGTGTCGATGTCCGTTGCAAGTCGATGAAATCACTAGCAAAGTTTAGTCATGTATGAGACTTTGAATCAAGGGGGAACGTTAGATTGATTCAAAGTACCTAGCTATTTTTTAGGTGAATTTGTTAAATGTCATTGATAATTTAGAGTCTTTAGGAGTAAATGGTTAGTGGCTAATTACGTGGGAGTAGTCATTGTTACTGTTAATGCAGTCATGCATAGTGGGTTAGTAAGATAAGATCATGCTCCTAATTATTAGCTTTAGGTTGTTATTCCATACGCTATTTATATTCAAGCATCTCTGTATTCTCATAGTGTAGCAGTGAGTTAATAAAATCAGTTTTTTGTTTATCTCAATTAATATTATTTCACTTGAGTCTTAGTTTCAACAAATACAAACTAGTTCAGAATTACTTTGAACGAGCAAATGTATGGGAAACTATACTACACTACAAGCCTAAATATTAAAGTCCACAAATTGCCATATCATCAAATTAATAAATGAAGACTAAATACACAATGTCGTTATTATATATTGACACTACCGGTTGATCAGATCAACTTGTATTTTCCCATTCTCAATGCATCACTCTCAATTATAATACGATTAAAGCCAAATCTTCTAGCAATTTGGAGCGCATTGATAAGGCTTCAGCGATGTCAGACGATCACGCACAGCCATACCCAAGCCTAGATTCATGGTACGCGTACATCGTCCATGACATTGAATTAATGATCATGGACAGGCAACTGAATGTTATGGGAGCTGATACAATACAATTTTAAGAATTTCATGGGATAGACTAAAATATACATTCATGGTTCATTTATTTTTAACAACGATATCCTGATTAAAGATTTGATTGAATTTTTTAATTGTTTGTTTAAATATTGGCTTTTTTCTTTTGATAATTAGGGTGAAAGAGATAATGGAATGGCTTTATTATTATCCATCAATAGATAGAGTATTTATACAAAACTTACGCTTATAAAATACCTTCGTTTTTAAATACTTGATCTATTTTTCCATTCGTGGAGTTTTAGGAGTAATAAAATATGAAGGTGGTAGGGTTGGTGAAATAATAAAAAATTATAAAAACCAAAAGTAAAGGAAAAAATTGAAGGAGAGAAAATATAAACTTAATATTGTTGGGTCCATTTGGTTAGAGAAATTAATTAAATATTGTAAAAGCTTTCCAAATAAGGAAATGAAGAAAGTATTTAAAAACGGCAAGAAAACGAAAGTAGAGCAAGTATTTAAAAACGAAAGGAGTAAAATAATATTCCAAAAATATACTACTCCACCATTTATAGCTATATACTAAATGAGAAACCAGAAATGACACGTGTCATCCATTTGTTAAAAATATTTCCTCCAAAGCTCTTTTTTTTTTTTTTTTTTTTTTTTTTTTTTTGTGACAAAGTTATTTTGTTTATCCTAGAGAATATTTAATATGTAGTATTATACTGTAATTAATCCCTTCCTATAAAGTAAGTATATTTTAGTTATACACATTCCACAAATATATTACTCTTTTATTTAATACAAATATTATATACCATATAATAATCTAATATATATATATATATATATATATATATATATATATATATATATATATATATATATATATATATATATATATATATATATATATATAAAGGGGAGTTTTTTCCTGAGTTATTAGAGAGCCATGTAGGATTTAATTTTCTTAGCCCGCCATGTAGGATTATAAATTTCAGTTATACCCAATAAAATAAGAGATTATTAATTTCTTTTAAAATTAAATAATTCAAATGCCATGTAAGCAAACTTGGCGAATGAGATTTTTAAGCTTAAATTAATTAAATATAAAATATTATCTTTTGATAATATGAATTTTTTCTAAATATATAACAAAGTAGCACATAAATAATTTTTTTTTTAAAAATTTCAAACAAATCGTGCATCGCACGGGCTTCATCTAGTATTTTTCTATATATAACTTTTTGATGTATGTAATTCATAATTATTTTTATTAGTTGTGTATGTAATACTCCTTAAGCTTTAGTGTATTTATTTATTATGATATAATTTTCTGTTTATTTTGTAATTACAAAACTTTCATTTTATTTTGTAATTACATTTAAATTTTTTTAATTAGACACAATATTAAACTAATGATAAATGGTAGAAATTACTGTGATAGCACGGGATCAGTAATAATAAATCCTAAAAATATATTCTCTTTGTAATATTTTAACATAAAATAAACCTAAATGTATTATATCTACAGAAACTATATCACACAGATATTTTTCGATAATATATCTCATATCTCTAAGGCCCTGTTTGATTCACCTTAATTTTGCTGAACTGAAATTATTTTTACTGAACTGAACTTATTTTTACTGAACTGAACTTATTTTTACTGAACTGAACTTAATTTTACTGAACTGAAATTATTTTTACTGAACTGAAATTATTTTTACTGATTTTCTATTATAATTCTTCTTTAAGAAAACTGAATTTTACTGAACTGGACTTATTTTTACTGAACTGAAATTATTTTTACTGAACTGAAATTAATTTTACTGAACTGAACTTATTTTTACTGAACTGAACTTATTTTTACTTAATATTATTTTTTTAAGGTGAATCAAACAGGGCCTAATACCCTCCCGCAACGATAGTAGCACGAATGTTGCGATTGGAAAATCTTCACTTTGTTAAAGTCGATCGAGTTGCTTTACTCTGATGTCGCCTTCGATTTTTCTTTAATACTTGCCCTGTCATTTCAAGGTATATTGTCCTGTTGTCTCAAGGTGCAAGTAAACCAATTTGATTGTCCTGTCGTTTCAAGGTATAATGTGATGTCGTCTCAATGTTCAAGGAAAATAATATGTTAGTCTTGTCATGTGACTCATTTTAAGGTACAAAATCATGTCGTTTCAAGGTACATAGAAACAACCAATCCCTGTCGCACCACAGGAAAAACTCACGTATAAAACCGTGTCTCACTGTGTAAACACAAATTTTAAATCTACAAAATATAGACTCAAAACAAATGCAACAAAGTGTTAATTTTATTAATTTGAGAATTTTGGGTACAATCTCTAATTTGCTCCTCTAATTCGATCTCCACTTTGACTTTGACATAATTTACGGATTGACTTTATTTTTGAACGAGGGTCATTGAAGCTTGATCTCGATTGAAGATTTGATGTAGAACTAACCTTGATTGATGATGATGTAGACCTTCGACTTCTTGTTGATGTTAAGACCTTTAACTTGAATTCTTGATTGAGGGCCGACGAGGCTTGATCTCGATCAATGACTATTTGATGTAGAGGTTGAATTGGTGCTCGATGATTTGAATTTCTTCTTTCCTTCGTGTTGAGGGCTGTCGAGGCTTTGATCTTTTAGAGTAAAACGACACTTAGAGTATATGAGAGGCTTTCTCTGTATTTTGATCTCTTCGTTTACTCTAGGTTTTTCTCTTCCTCCCCCTCCCCAAATGAACTGAAAGAGCTCTATTTATAGAGTGAGGGACTCCTAGGGTTAAGGTTTGACATACATTAGAAATTGGGATGGACCATATAACCCATTTATGATGGTCTACCTTATATATTCGGTTTTATAATTTAGTTAAATAAAATGGGCTATTTGAATATATTTCACCTAAATTAATAATTTAAATTAATAGTCAAACCGTTAAGTCAATAATTTGACTTTTAACCCGTATAATATCCAATGTGGCACTTATAACGCCTGTTTTTTAATCAGAGTCACCTAATTGTACTTAACTCGTCATTCGCAGCGGAATTAATTAACCATAGATCGATAAACCCTTCTTTACTTATCATACGCAGCGAATCAATCATATAGGTAATCTTATAACCACATGTGGGTTATGGGCCCACAAATAAACATACTCCTTGATAAAAAAAAAATATTTCTTTAAAATAATACAACTTCCAGGCTATAAAATTCTAGAAATAAAAATAATTTAGGAAAAATGGAAATAAATAATCAACCTTTGCCTGATCTGACAATAACAATCCCACCTTTTGATTATTACGAGGCAATCCCACCTTTGGATGTCATCTTCTTTTAATAGGCTTTTTTTTACCTACAACCTATTAAACAGGTTAACATGTTTTTTTAAATTATTTTCAAAGCCACATGTGGCTTGATGATTGGATAAAATAATAAAAGTTAACAAAAAAAAAGGTAAAAAAAAAATAAATAAAAAACAAAAAAACCACCAGCCCACCCCCACCCCCACAGCCACTAGCCACTCCCCATCCACCGAGAAACCCCTACCCCATACTCTAGGCCCACCTAAAAACGGCCGGATACCAGCCTAAACCCCCAAAACGCCAACCGGAATCACAAAAAGTCACCCCCGAAATCACCCCTAACCCAAATTTAACTCCGACACCAAAACCACCACCCTGAAAACACTACCCAGCCGCCGAAAACCCTTATGCCCGCCGAATGCAACCAGCCCAGCCCCGATAAACCCCTACAACCGCCGACAAAACACCCCATCCCAGCCCCGATTTACCCTTATTACCACCGAAAACCTCCATCCCAGCCTCGATTAACCCCTATATATAACCGCCGAAAAACCACCGACAATCCCACTCAACCTCCCTAAATACCCCCGAAATCCCCATCTCAGCCCCTAAAAACACGTCACCTAGTTGGTGGGTAGATGTCGGCCGGCGCCTTTCGGACGTTAAGGAGGGATGCCGGCCTATCTTTGGTGGTGGCTGGGGTATGGATTTTACGGTGGCTTGTGGGGGGTTGATGGGTGGTGGTCGGTTTTTTTTTTTTTTTTTTTTTCTGTATTTTAGTGTTTTTTTTTAATATAATGAACCAATTAAAATCTAACACGTGGCATATAACCTATAAAAATCGGTCACTAACCAGTCAAGGTCTATTATAAGAAGATGACAAACAAAGGTGGGATTGCCTCGTAATAATCAAAAGGTGGGATTGTTATTGTCAGATCAGGCAAAGGTGGGATTATTTATTTCCATTTTTTCAATAACTTATCTCTCAATAAATCGTAATTCCACAATAAAAATAATTTATCTCTCAATAAATCGTAATTCCTTTAATAGAATTCATATATTCATAATTTTTTTGGTGGACATGCATGCTAGTCGCTGGATAGTATGGCATGGCGAAACGTCTTCCGTGATGGGCAGGTGCCCATAACATAGAGCATGTGCTCGACATAGTTGGGTTGATGCCCCATGGATACATGCATTGCCCGACCGAAACATAACATATACTGCCAGACAGACTAGGTCTTTCACTTTCATTTATCATGTTGTGTAACTTTTAATAAGTTATTCATAGATTAATAACGTACTTTCGTGAGATCCAAAGATTAATAAAACATTATTGTATATTCATAAAATCATTCAACTAAAATCATATGACTGAAATAGTCATTAAACATACTCATAATCTCGCACGTCAATACAAATATAATCAGAGCTATATATAAATATAAATATATATATATATATATATATATATATATATATATATATATATATATATATATATATATAACATGCTTTTAAATCATATTATGTCAAACATATCATATGAGTGATACAATAACATGTCATTAAGATTACACACGTGCACTCATAATAATCAGACATAATTATCACACATACAGGACTAAACACAGTTGCTGGACATAATAGTTACATATACGAAACTGAACACAATTGCTAGACATAATGGTTACACATACAGGACTAGACATAATTTCTAGATATAATGATTATCTCATTTGATCATCTTTAATCATCTCACTTATTCTCCACTAATCATCATCCGAACTCTCAACCTCCATCATTAGTTCCTCATTGACATAACTCATTCGATCATACCCAATAATAAAAATACTCATTAGTAACTTCTTAATTCAAAACCTTTGATAAAAACAAATATAGACTTATTTTCAGAGAATAAAACAAGTGTTGCATAATTCAGAGTAAAAGGGGCACTATTTATGAAATAGATACTACTACTATTCATACTAGTGGAAAAAGATTAAAACCATATACCTCCTTAGCTTAGATATTATTTAGAATGAAATTACCAAAAATTATTTCTAGAAATATATATTTTGTAGCTTTTAATAAAAGGAAAATAAGCATACTACTTCTATATGAGTAAAAACAAGTATTATCACTACTAATCCTTTTTACATATATAAATAGAAAAGTAACTTATATTAATTAATAGCAAAAGTGGACATATATTAAACAAGTATTAATTAAAAATGAGTATAGCAATATATAATAGCAAAAACTCATTTGAGAGATGAGTATTATTACTACGTAAGTAATGATAGTATGACTATTTAAAAGCAAATACTACCATAATGACTTGTTTAAGAAATAAGAGTTGTTTTCCCAAAATTAAATCAAACTTATACCCATATTTACTAGCAGAAAGAGTAACTTACTTTGGGTATTCATAATAGCAAGCTCAAGGAGGGAGGAGGAGCCCTTAACTTAGTTTCCTCGAGCAAGAGACGATCGTAAAGGTGGTGATGATTTATATCTAGAAAAAATGGAAACTAATAATCCCACCTTTATCACTTCTGCTCAAAATAATCCCACCTTTTTGAATTCCCAAAATAATCCCAGCTTTGACCACCATCTTCTCAAAATGAGCCTTTTAACCCACAACTTGTTTAGCAGGTTAACTTCTTTTTTTTTTTTTTTTTTTTTTCAATCTCTCATCTCCCACCTTAGCTATCCACCACCACCCTTCCATAAGCACCACCACATCATCACCTAACCCCACCACCTTCTTTCTCTCTCCTAACTCTGACCACCGCCATCCACCCACAAAACCCCCCTAACACCAACCACCCCAGCCAGTGGCAACCACCTCGAAATACCACTGCCATCCACCCACAAACCCCCCTTAACACCAATCACCCCAGCCACCCCGAAATACCACCGCCCACGAATTCCAGCCACCACGAACCCCAGCCACCACAAACTCCCACCACCCACCCACAAATCCCGACCACCCACAAAACCCAAACCACCCCCGAAGTGCCGATCTCCCCACGAAACCCACCAACCCCGAAATCCCGACAAACCCACAAACCCCAGCCACCACAAACTCCCACCGCCCACGAATCCTGACCACCAACGAAACCCAAACCACCCCCGCCGATCTCACCCACGAAACCCACCAACCTCGAAATCCCGACCAACCCATGAAACCCACCAACCCCAGAACACCGACCAACCCACGAAACCCAAACCACCTACGAACCCCGAATCTCCCACGAACCCCGATCACCCACGAAACCCAAACCACCCCGAAATACCGCCGCCCACGAACCCCGACCACCCACAAACCCCGATCTCACCCATGAAACCGGGAAAGGGAGGTGGGGAAAGGGCAGGGGTGGTGAAGTGGTGTCTGATGCGGTGGACGGTGGTGGGGAGTTTTTTTTTTAAATTTGCAAAAATTAAAATTGTACCAATCAGAAGGTGACACGTGGCAAGTCACCTTCTAAAATAAGTTACCAATTTCACAAACCGGTAAAAGGCTCATTTTGAGCAGATGGGGGTCAAAGGTGGGATTATTTTGGGAATTCGAAAAGGTGGGATTGTTTTGAGCAGAAGTGGCAAAGGTGGGATTATTAGTTTCCATTTTTCCTTTATATCTATGGAGTATTATTGCTAGAATTTAAAAGAAGAAGAATGATAGAGTTTTTCATGTGGATTGATAAACATAAACTTGTTCAAGGATGTAAAAGATTAGTGAAACACTTGAACAACAAATGGGAAAGAAGCAAATTCTGACTTTGCTCATTTTTCTCAATTCTTAACCGTGAAGAAAGAAGAAATTAAGAGGTGGCCTTTGTCTTTTTGTTGGAGAGGATAGGCTCATGGTTAAGCTAAATTTAGTTTTTGGGCATGTAAAATTAAATGAGAAGTAAATGAAGAAGCAACACTAAATTTAATTCTCAATACTTGATCGTGAAGAGAAAAAGGAAACGGGCTTTATCTCTGAGCAAGGGCATTTTGGTCATTTCCTCCCACGGGTAAAAATATAAATTTGATGCAAATCTTTAAACTTTTGATTGAACATACAAAAATATTACCTGACCCGAAATACATTTTAAAATAAATAACTTTCCTTCGTAAAATTAAATTCCGAAATAATATAATCTCAAAATAAAATTAAGACTAAAACATTCGTTCTTGGTAAAATAAAAATTACAATTTAATTAAGCTTATGATATAGATTAGAGTATAATGATCATGTTTTTAAATCCCGAGTATTACAACACTTATATAAAATTTATGTGCCTGTAAATTGCCCCTTTCGAGATCGGTCACGGACATAATTTTAGAGTGTTTGATTGTGATCGGGCTTAGGGGTGAAACAAACTCGATTTAAAACCGAACCAAACCGAAAACCAAACCGAATAACAAATATGGTTCGTTATTTTTTTAAAAGTGGTTTGGTTTCGGTTTGCAAAATCAAGAAACCGAAATTATGTGGTTCGATTTCGGTTTCGGAAAATGAAAAATCGAAACCAAACCGAAATTTCGGCCCAACCCCAAAAAACCCTAGTATATAAAGGAAAAAAAAACCCTAATCCTTCTTCAGCCACTTTCCTCCCTTTCTCTCTGCTTTCCTCCTCTTCTTTGCTCCTTTCTCTGTCCTCTTCGATCTCTTCTTTCTCTGTCCTCTTCGATCGCACCTCTTTTCTTTTCCTCTTTCTTGTCTTTCTCCTTGCCTCTACTCCTCTTTGTCTTCAAAAATAGCACGAAATTTGCGATTTTTCATATTAAAGCAAAGATTTTTCATGGTCAAAATGAAGGTTTTCGACTTTTCGTAACAAAATTCAGGAAATTTGGCCAAAACGAAGGTTTTAATGGCCAAATTCGACCATGAAAACTCTAGATCTAGAGTTTTCATGGTCGAATTTGTATTTTAAACCAAATTTGAGATGAAATTTAAGGGCCATTTTTGGTTTAAAAGGTATGTTTTCTTGTTTTTAATTTTCTTTTTTTTTTTTTTGAATTTTTAAAAAATCCATTAATATGATTTGATTTCCGGTAAGTTTTGTGCTTGAATTGTTTTGGTAAATTTCATTAGTTTTGGTAAAAATCTGGTGGTGGTGGTTTCGGTTTAGTGTGGGGTGGGTTGTCAGTTCGTTGTGGCTTTGGTTTGGTTTGATTTTGTTTGGTTCGATTTTGATTGGTGTGGTTTGGTTCGGTTTTTTTGCAAAATTTGATGTCTATGATACTTGATAGGAAAATTCGGTGCGGTTTGATTTTTTTTATGAAAACCGATATTTAGGTGGTTTGGTTTCGTTCGGTTTCAGAGCCAAAGTGGTGCGGTGTGGTTTGCAAAATCAATTAACCGAAATAGGGTGGTTCGGTTTCGGTTTGGGCAAAAAACCAAACCGAAAACCGAACTTTCACCCCATTCGGCCTCGAATTTTTATTTTATTTTATTATTATTTTTTTTTTTTTATTTTATTTATTTATTTTTTTTTTTTGTAAAATCCAATTTAGCTAATTTTATTAGCAAATCTGGCTACTTTCCATACAGATTAAATGTATGTACTGATGTACTGCATGCCTTTAGTTGTTAATCAATGATATCAACTTATCACGATTAAGCACTTATATAGCAGTTCACGTCCAGCAGTAAGATTCAAATTTCAATTTTTATTTTATTTTATTATTTTTAATGAGATACACTTGGCCTTGGAGATAGACTTGAAACATCAACCCATGAAAATGCATGAAATGCTTAACAACTCTTAAAGATAAATTTTGCATTATTATCTTGTTGAGAGTTGTTAACTGCATCAAATTTATCGTAAGATGTCATATTGCAACTATAAATAAAAGACCATAGTGAATACCTATTTCTGCCATTGTACATCCAACTGTGAGCCAGAGAGAGGAGAAGTTGTCAATTTTAGTCGACAATATGGTAGAGCTGCTACTCATAAGGTCTTGAACTGACATCCGTCTTGGAGCCACGGAGGAGCACCACTAACTGACATCAATAGCATGGAGAAGTTGCTAGAGTCACGCCACACCACCTACCTGGATGTCATGGCGGAGCCACTAGAGTCACGCCATACCATCAACGACTTTGATGCCATAGAGTAGCTGCTAGAGTCACGCCATACCATGTTAAACTCAAGAAATATATGGAGAAAACGGCTTAACCTTTTTGTATTGATATTAACACATATATATACACAATACAAAATATAACCCAACTTGCCTAAAACTCCTAAATAGTACAAACTTTCCAACCAAACTCTAATACTCCCTCTCAAGTTGGAGCATGTGATCACGAAGGCCCAACTTGCGTAAGAGAAAACCAAACTGTTGACGTCCAAGAGCTTTGGTGCGAATATCTGACCTGTCGAAACATATGAGGTAGAAATATTACCGTTTATCAACTCATCACGAACAAAATGACTGTCTACCTCTATATGTTTCGTACGTTCATGAAACACTGGATTCTTAGCTATATGCAGGGCCGACTGATTATCACAAAACAACTGAATAGGCTTTGAATGCTTAACACCAAGAACAAACAACAACATTTTCAACCATTTCAACTCACGAGAAGTGAGAGCCATAGACCTGTATTCGGCTTCAGACGAGGATGTAGCAACAGTAGGCTGTTTCTTAGTCTTCCAAGAAATAGGGGAGCGACCTAAGAAAACAAAGTAATTTGACAAAGAACGCCAAGTCAATGGGCACGCCGCCCAATCACTATCACAAAACGCCGTCAAGCGTAAATCCATCGTAGGTCGCAACAAAATACCTTGTCCCGGACTACCCTTAAGATAGCGCAAGACATGAATGGCCGCATTCAAATGAGAAACATGTGGAACACTCAAGAATTGTGCCAAAACATGCACTGAATAACTTAACACTAGTCAAGTGACCGACAAATAGACCAACCGGCCAACCAAACGACGATATTGTTTCGGTTGAGCAAACGGTTCATCGGAAGCATGAGCAAGACGATGGTTTTGCTCCATCGGAGTGTCAATGGGTTTACAACCCAACATCCCCGCCTCAATCAAAATATCTAGAGTATACTTTCGTTGAGAAAGAAATATGCCCTCGGGACTCCAAGCAACCTCAATGCCTAAGAAATACTTAAGTAGACCCAAATCCTTCATATAGAGAAGCATTTGCACAAATAGGCTTTGAACCTAACAATAGCATCATGAGAGGAGCCTGCAATAATCAAGTCATCGACATATACAAGAACATGCAAAGAGACACTGCCTTGTACATAACTAAATAGGGAGTAATCAGCATATGAGTTTTTAAACCCAAAAGCTCGCAGAGCACCAGACAACTTTAAGAACCACTATCTCAGGGCTTGTTTCAAGCTATATAAAGACTTCTGCAACCTGCAAACTTTGCCAGGTGTCAGAGTACCGTACCCTGGAGGAAACTGCATATACACTTTTTCATCCAAATCACCATGAAGAAAAGCATTATGAACATCCATCTGATGTAACTCCCAATTTAAAGATACAGCAACAGCTAACAAAACAAGTATCATACCCATCTTTGCAACAAGAGCAAACGTCTCACTATAATCAACACCTTCAACCTGTCGGTTGCCATGAACAACTAAACGAGCCTTGAGACGTTCTACCTTCGTTTTGTCGGTGTACTTGATTTTGTACACCTAACCACTGCCAATAGCCCTCTTGCCGGGAAGAAGATCCTCAACTGTCCATGTGCCATTACGTTCTAAAGCGTCAATCTCATCGATCTTAGATCACCTTACGCCATCCGATATCTTTAACTGCCTCTTTGAATGAAGATGGTTCCTTTCCCTTAGTAATCGTCGCTAGAAAACACTTGTGTCTCATAGAAAAACGATTATATTCAACATGACAAGCTATAGGGAACGGTTTACCTGAGGAATGTGATTGAGGAGGGACGACAATTGATGTAGAGGGGTCCATATTTTCAGTAATGATAGTATGAATGACATAATTCCGATGCCATGAAGGAGTCCGTTTTTCAAGATGACCACGACCCAAATTAAGCGACGAACTCCCCCTCAAATATTCCGGATTAATTAAAATATTTTCATCAACTATTGCACGCTTAACAATACTAGTCGGTCGCTCAACACTACAAAAATTATCATGAGACGTCAAACCACCATCTAACGCCACCACCGGGTGCCGGTCAACACCTGGCGCACCGGTGGCTGGCTCGGTCGGGGCAGGCAGCCCAGCTTGCTGCTGGGGCTGGGTAGTAGCGCTCCCACCTTGTTGTTGCTGCTGGGCGCAAGGTCCGCAACTGGGTTGCGGCAGGGAGCCTTTTCCCGCGGCCTGGCTGCGGTTCCTACTGTTGGGGACAATTGCAGGGTGTGCTGGGCAGACTGGGCCGCAGCTGGGCTGCGGCTGAGCATGTTCTCCTGCGGCCTGGCTGTGGAGGAGGTTGCTTGGGGATTTGCGTCCCCCCCCCATTTGTTCATCATTCACCATAAACTCAACATTATCATCGTAATCCCACATCGGTGGGTTTGAAAAATATTTTTCTCATAGTATTTGTTGTTCATCCGGAAGAGACTCAAGATACGAAAACTTATCTTCAAAAAATTGAACATCACGACTAATGAAAAATTCATTAGTAACCAAGTCATACAAGCGCCAACCTTTCTTCCCATTGGGATAACCAACGAAGATACACTTCCGGGAACGAGCACTACCACAAAAATGGGAAAAAGAATCACACAATACACAACAGTCAAGTTGGATAGGCGATCTCTAGTATTTTATAGGTCGCCTAAGTAAGATGGGCGTTTTGTAAGTTAAAAGTTATAGAGCGCCTTCCCCACTTAACCGTTCTATATGATTTATTATTATTTTAATAAAAAGTGACTTTGTAATATAGAGCGCCTATCTTAGTTAGGCGCTCTATTTCTTTTAAAATAATAATAAAATTTTTTAAAAATAACAATTAAAAGAAACCGACAAGATCAAAAACCCTAGAACTTAAGTCCCTTTGATGAATCAAATTCGCCGCTACTATCTCATTCCCTTCAAATTTTTTTTTTCTTTCGCCTCCTTCTCCTCTCTTCCTCTTTAGATCCTCTCATCCTCTTTTAGAAATTTCAAACCGATGAACCGAATCGTGCACTCCAAATTAGCCAATGACGAAGTGATGAACAAGGAGCCTCGCATCCTCCTCCTTAGCCAGTAATGATGTGGTGGTAGGTAAGATCGATGTTTCTCTTTGTTATCATTGAATATCATTTTGGAAGATTTTTCTGTTTGAATGTTGTAGATGATGATTGTTCAAGTTGATTTAAGTTTCTGGGTACTAGATATTTGTGATACTTCGTGCTGAATTTGACTTTGATTATTTTTAATTATATGTTAAGTGTATGGTAGGGGTTGAATTTGAAAATTCAGTTTGATTTATGCTTTTGGTTTAGAGATCCTTGATTTGAATTTTCAGATAATTGTGAATTTATTATATGATGATTCATGATTGTTTGCATGCTTGTTATTGGTCGAATTGTGGGTAAAATTCAATTTAGAATGTTGGCATAATACTTAGATTCAATGAAATGATTGAATATTCTACTTTTGTAAAATATAATTGAAAAAATGAAAGAATAAAGAAGCATCTAAGGTAAAGTAGATTTCTGTTTATGCATTATATTCCTGGATCTTTTCTAACATAGAAAGATCAAGGCCTCAAGGGTTATATTCAGGTCGAAGCGAGAACATGATGAACTACATCAGGGAAATTAAATTGTTGTAATCAGTCTAGCTATATAATTTTACCTTCTAATCCTTGGATTGTTTGATCTGTGAAGAGGGGAGTAGCAATTTGTCTGGTTTAATTGTTTCAAATCGTTCCCCTGTCTTGATTGTTTTGTTTGGCAGGTTGGTTAATTTCTATTTCTTCATTTTTTATATTTAGTTTCTTTAATTGTTTTGTTTAAACATATATGAGTGACATTATGAATTGGGTTTACTTTGATTTCTTGTGGGAAATGCCTTAATTAAAATTGTATTAAGATCTATATTTGTTTGAAGTTGTATAAAATTTACTTTAAATTACATTGCAATTATAGTCTTATCATTTGTTGTTACATGTTTTTACAGATATTAGCATGGAAATTTGCTTGACAATAGCAAGCTTAACACAATCGGCTTAACGTAATTGTATTAGTTGTATTAGAGAATTTGTTATGTAAATTTCTTGTAAGAATTTGTAATGTAATTTAGTTATTGCAACTCAAATATTTGCTATTTTAATTTATACTATGTATTGCCCTATTGGTACAGGTGTTTTATTTATTGTGTACTCCATATTAATTATTATTATTATTATTATTATTATTATTATTATAATAATAATAATAATAATAATAATAATAATAATAATAATAATAATAATTTATTTTTTGATAGAAAAATTAAGAAAAGAGAGCGCCTATCTGTGATAGGCGCCCTCTTTTCATATAGTTATAGAGCGCCTTTTCTAAGATGACGGCTCTCTTTTCCTTGTTATTTATTCACTCTGTACCTTAAATATGAAGCGCCTATCTTAGATAGGCGTTCTGTATTGTGTTAGATATAGAACGCCTCAAAGAGGCGTTCTGTAGACTTTATAGGGCACCCCCTCAGAAGAACGCCTCTGAGGCGTTCTATATAACAAGTTTTAGGCGTTCTATATTCATGTTTTTGTAGTAGTGGAGAACCGAACTTGTCTCTAATCCGAGGACAATCAGCAGCATAAGCAAGACAACAAAAAGCCCGAATGCTATCATAAAACGGCACTTGACCAAACAAACACTCATGAGGGGTTTTCCCTCGAAGAACCGGAGTCGGGGTCTTGTTAATCAAATGAACGGCAGTCATAACACACTCACCCCAAAAATACTTAATCAACTTTTCATGAAATCGAAGAGCACGAGCCACATTGAGAATGTGACGATGTTTACGTTTAACTCTACCATTCTTCTGAGCCGTGTCAACACACGACGTTTGATGTAGAATGTCTTTCTTAGCAAAGAAAGACCCCAAACTGAGAAACTATTGGCCGTTGTCACTACGGACCACCTTCACCTGACGACCAAATTGAGTCTTAGCCATAGCACAAAACTCACGAATCAACTGTGAAGCTTCATATTTACCAACCATAAAAAATATCCAAGTAGCACGAGAAAAATCACCAACAATGGTTAGAAAATAACGAGCAACACTGCTAGAAACAATCTTATTTGGACCCCAAATATCACAATGAACCAAATCAAAAATACCAGATGCCCTACTCGTACTCAAAGGAAAAGAGTTGCGGGGTTGCTTCCCCATAAAACAAATATCACAATCAAACAAGCAACAAGAAGAACTATTATGACCATGAGAGTTTTGAGAAACTCCCGGAAGAGAACTAACCACTTGCATCGACGGATGACCAAGACGTTTGTGCCATTACAAACTTGCATATGAAATTACCACTTTGTTTGCCCGAGGATTCCGAGCATGAACCGAACGAAAAATATAGACCCCATCACAATGCTCCCCCGCTCCAATCATGTTCCTCAAACTGCGGTCCTGAATAATGCATAACTTGTAAGTGAACATAACAAACTAGGATTATTTTTCTAATAATTGAGACACAGACAACAAGCTGCATTTAAGAGCAGGAACATAAAGTACGCTATCAAGAATTAAATTATCAGACAGAATAACTCTCCCTTCTTTTGTATGTAGTGCTCTTCCCATTAGGCAAACCAACAGGAGACGAAATATCAGATAGATTCGTAAATAAGTCAATATTACCAGACATATGATTTGAAGCATCAGTATCGATGAGCCAATCAACAGAATTATAAGTGCGATTAGACGAAGAACTCGAGCGCTGAACGACAGCTAGAAGTTCTTTCCATTGCTCATCGGTGACAGTAGGAAAACTCCTACGATCTGCTTCAGTAATAGACTCAAATGCATGGTTACATTGAGCCCCCATTGATCAGAATACCAAACTAGCTCAATCAACAAACTAACTCAACGATTATGCAACCAGAAAACAATATAGATAAGCACAAATGCCGCCAAAATTTAACCAAATCGGCAACCACAACACCACCAAACTAGCTAAACTAACGAACTCAAACACGAGCTATGGAACCAAAAAACAATACGAGACAATTGGATGCACAATTACCACCAAATAGCACCACCAAAATCCACAAACCAAGACAACCCAAAATCCACAAACCAAATAGCACCACCAAAAAAAAATTGGCAGCAAATAGAATGAAGAGGCAAGCACCAACCTCAAGGACGAATTGCACCCAAACAAAAAACAACGAGGATGCCCCAGTTTCTCATGGTGAGAAACAAATTTTGTTTCTTATATGGCATTTTCGTAAATAAACCAACAACTTTATTCAGCTGAGGAGCCCACAATAATGAAAAAGTTGTTGATTTATTCACGAAAATGCCCCCATGAGAAACAAATTACCATGAGATACAGGGAATTTTCTAAAAACAACACGAAACAAGAACAAACCTCACAACACCAAATGACGTAGCACCACTACTCACGCACCAAATGCCGACGCAACAACAAAAGAGAAACGATATAGCAGCAGCAAAAACAGAGGTAACAAAGAGACAGCAAACCTGAACTCACGCAGCCACACTAGCAGCGCACACCCGCAACATCAACAACGATCAGCATCGCACAACACAAACACCAACCAAACTGACTAGCACGCACAGAACAGATGCGCACCAACAAGCCAACAACACACCACGCAACACAGGCGCAGCACAAACACGAGTTATGGACGCACCACACGCCACTAGTGCACAACACACACACGACAAAAACACGCACAACTACACCCTGGGCAGCAGCGCACCACACCAACTGCACAACACGCACAACCACACCAAACCATTCACAGCACCTCACTCGAAGCACCACAACTGAGTACGCACAAATATGCGTACAAACCATAATAAAAAAATCGGACTAAATTCAAAAAAATAATTAGAGTTTGTGACCCCTAATTACAATGAAACAAAATTTGTATGATTGATTTTTAAAAAATCAGAAAATTGAAGCCTAAATCTCACAAACAAATAATTAAATCGCGGAATGAAAACAAGAACGAACCAAGATCGAATTAAATCTCTAGAAATTAAAGAGGCCTAATACCATGTTAAACTCAAGAAATATTTGGAGAAAATGGCTTAACCTTTTTGTATTGATATTAACACATATATATACACAATACAAAACCCAACTTGCCTAAAACTCCTAAACAATACAAACTTTCCAAAAATACAATATTAACATAAATAACCAACCAAACTCTAATATACCACCTACGACTTTGATGCAATGAAGGAGATGCTAGAGCCCGCCACAGAATTCGTATCTTCGTCGATGCCTTGGCCATGATTTTTTTTTTTTTTTTGCAAGCTTATGATCTTCTATCGAGCCTCGCAACTCGAACCTCGGCACCTTGAGGTTGGCATCACATTATGAGCTTTGACATCGCAGAGCTATATTCTCGAGCCTCACAGTCAAACCTTATCTTGAAGTATTGGTGGTGGATACTTGAGCGTCGCAACATAACCTTGACATATTGAAGTCGTGGCGAGCCTCACATCAACACTCACTCCAGAGGCGAACCTAGGAAGGCACATGTGCTACCCCTGAAAAAAAAAGGTGGCGGTCTCTTTGATTCAGGCATAGCAAACCGGTGCTTTTATTGCTTTCAGCTTCAGAAGAGACCTGTTATGTATACAACAGTTCTCTTAGGGTCTCTTGTCGATTTTCCAACTTTAGCTAGAAGAGACCTAAAGTGTATACAATATGTCTCTTATGGTATCTTTTTATTTTTTCCTATTTTCTTTTTTGCTTCTACTTTATGATCTGAGTGCATAATAATTATATTAATTATGTATTCAAACTTTTTTTTAAGTCTCTCATTTAATCGCTTATGAAAAATCTTATAATTTTTAAATTGTAAAAAAAAATATATACTCATATTTTAATGATATAAAGCATAAAGTTTTTTTTTTTTTTTTTTGAATGAGTAACTTATTATTATTAAGAACTACTTTATCTGAAATTCTTCCCATTTTTTTTGCACGTACTTTTATTTGAATACATATGTGTAAGTAATTTATTTATAATTTAGTTATATATATATATGAGTACTAGTTAGAAATTCTGGATCCGCCACTAAATGCAAGTATAATTTTTCGAGTTAGGATGGAGGGGTTTTCAGATTATAGCTCTTATATTTAATCTAGCTTTTCAACTTCTTTAACAAGAAAATAAAAATGATTATAGTTCTCTAAATCAACATCTCCCAAAGTCTCACAAGCAAAAAATGATAAATGAACAATAATAGAAGTGTAAATCAAAACTTCATTTTTTTATTTTTTTTTTTAACAGTGGTCTCTTGAAATATGACTACCATAATTTTTAATGAGTATACAGTTCTGAATTGACATATTTTTTTTCCAAGTTATTAATTATATTACTTAATTAATGGTATTATTTAGTATTATATGTATATATCAACGTTTTTTTATTTATCAAATTTTTAGTTATATTTATGTAATTTTTATTCAGATTTTATAGTTTCTTAAAGAATATTTATTTTATGTTGAATTAAAATTTTCAAAATTTATATAAACATTGTAGATATTATAAGAGTAATTGTTGCCATTTTATAACGTGAAAAAAATGAACCAATCGTATTATATATCGTTAAAATCGTATAATAGTCATTTTTCAAACGATCGTTGTTTGCTATCAATATAATTACTAAGAGAAAGCACGAAGTAAAATACTACTGTTATTACGATACTGTTTTTTTTTTTATTAATTACGATACATCCAATTAGATCATCAATTACAGCAGATTTAGACCACTAGTCACTTATATTGTATTTGTACCCCATAATATATAAGTAATACCTTACAATTCAGCAATTGTTATTGTTACATGCTTATAATTAGCTTGAAACTCTGCCTACTGAACTATCAGTAGTATAAGATATTATTGGCACCCAAACAAGATTATCAGCAGGAAAGAAATGGCAAACTGGGGATGAACCAGGCTTAATGCCTAGAACCCGAAACGAGGCATGATCAGGACTCCATTGAGAGGTATCCATATGACAAACAGCAACAGCTGTTGGAGTAATTGCGATTCTAGTAATGCAAATCGGAGATTTACCAAGTGAGTGTGCAAGGATTTAACGAGAGAAAGATGTAGCATACAAGTGGGGAGGCACGACAAGGTTGAGCTAGCAAGAGAGCTAGCGCTCGGATGCCTTGCGATGGCTAGCAGCAGGTCCGAGCGAGAGCTCGCCTATGTGCGAGCTATAGCTCGCTGCTGAAGGTGCCTTGCGACAATCCGAGCGATAGCTCGCCAGCAAGAGAGCTATAGCTCGCTGCTGGCAGACTCTTGTGGCAGCCCGAGCGATAGCTCTCCAGCGAGGGAGCTATAGCTCGCAGCTCAAGACGCCCACTGCAAGGCTGAGCGATAGCTCTCTCGCTAGAGAGCGATAGCTCGCAAACCCACCAAGTAATGGGCCTTGCGTGAGGAGTGCGTGAGACTTGTGATGTGATTTCTTTTTCCTTATTACTCCTATAAATACTACTCCTTGGAAATTATTCATTCAGACGTTAATTTCATTATTAAAAATACCCTAAACACAAAAACACAAACCTACCCTTTGAGATCTGAACAGTTCTTGAGCAATTCCAACCTTTGGTTCGGGTACACGAATTGCAAAGGTCGTTGTGTAAAACTTAGGGGGCGTGCGTCATCGGAAAACCTGTACCGGTGGTGGCGTATTTCGCTTCTAAGTCAGTGGGTTCCAAACCACGGCACAACAGAAGGAGGACAGGTCTATGTTTCTAGTATGGCGATCGAATTTGTTCTAAAAGGGAAGTTCTTGATTTGTCTATTATTATTCATGGAATCAACAGGTATTTTTTCCAACAATTTAGAAGCGAAATAGTATTAATAATTATTATACTGTTGATTCCTAGATTATTCAATTATATAAACTCGTATGATCGGGATGAGAACTACGATTCCGATGATCAATATAATTTTTTGCGAAATTAGTTTGGGTTCGTCAATTCGACGGCCATACCTAACGAATTTCTCTGCGGCTACGAATGAATTATGCTGATATAATTATTATAACCCTTTTGTTATTTACATCATGAGTATGGTTATATGGTAATCATATACTTTGTTTGGATGTGGAATATATCAATTACGATTCTCCACCGTTATTCAAGTCAAACAAGGAAGGAAATTCAAAGTTTGAGATTATGATCATGTTATGCACATTTGTCATCAAAATCATATACCATGATTGGTAAAGTTGCTGTCAAGTTGGGCCTAATCTCCTCAAGGTTTAATGTCATGATTAATTTGTTGCGGTCAAGTCGGTTATGGGTGATTTATTTGCTATATAAATCTATAATCAAATTGCAACGGAGTGGATTAATTTCAAGATTGTTTGAGATAAAGCCTTGATGACGATTCATCAGTGACGCACCTAGTGGCAAGATATTATGGCATGTGATTATAATCAAGATATCAGATAAGTTATCCTTCTCAATTAATTTAAGTAATTTACAACTCTACATAATATTTGTGTCTATTATTATGTGCCCCTGCTATATATGCATAATTTTATTATTATGAGCTATTGCAATGCAATGTGGGGATGAGATGAGTTAGATCTTGAGACTAACTAGTAAGTTAGTTGTACTCTTGTTGATGAGTGGTATTGAGGAGGAAGGTCTCCGTAAGAGATGATTATTTGTGGCTTTATTGCTAGTTGGCTTGTTGTTTGCAAGTAATTTATTTCTGCTAATGTATGTTTCGTCCAATGGTAATTTATTCATGTTCATGGACTTTAATGTGTTTTGTCCTAGTAGATTAGGGATGATATGTAATCTATCTTTCGATAGCGTGTTGTTGACCTTATTCCTAATCATGGACAATATTTTTGTTGAGCATGAAGTATGTGATAAGCTTGTAAGTGTCCCTTTTTTAGATTAAAAAGGGATTTAGAATTATTGTTTCTTTTAATTCTTGTGATCTTATATTAGCTTTGTTCACGAACTTGAAATGTATTTAATTTGCTAAAGGTGTAGCAATTATTTTTCTTGTTGATGGTCTAGATGAGACCAGGTTGATTTCCGTGCTTATTAGCAGACTTAAAAGGACTTGACTTAACAAGGCTAGAATGGCCGTGCAAGTTTGAAGTGTAAGTGCCCCACATGAGGTAAGGATGGGAATTAATATTCCATATGTCGTTAAAATCTATTAATATTCTGTGAATGTTAATATTGTGGGGGTTGCAGATATGTTTCAGTTGTGTTTTTGTTTGAGTAAGTAGTTCACCCAAGAGTTTGGTTGATACTCCCTTATTTGTTACCCGATGCATGATTATTCTCATGTGGTATCTGTGATGTGGGGGGTTTCCAATAATGAAGAATTGGTTTCTATGTGTTTCATGTAAAGCATGAACGCTTGTGGGACTGTGGGTGATGTGTTTGCTGAATATCTGCTACGTTTATCATGCATGACCGTGATATGTTAAAACCTGTGAAGTGTCTCAAGTATATGTTTTCCTATGACATGGCATGATAGTTTTGCTCGTTCATAGAATTTTACTGGCAGAATAAAGCTTGAACTAGTTTTGTATCATCTTGGTTTTACTTTCTTGATCGAAAGTTGTATGTAGATGGTTTGTCGTGTGGTATGTTTTCATGTAGTGGTGGATGATTTAATCCTGAAACCATATGAATACACCTTGATTAACTAGTTGTGGAAAGAAGCATGTTAATGTGAGTTTGCGCTCCTTTGAGTTTATATGCTTGAGAAGAGTATATCTTGCCTTGCTATTAGAAATCCATCTGTTGTAAGTATCTTTCAAGGTGAGTTGAAAGGAGGTTGATTGGAAATGAGCTGAAGGTAAGATACTATGATGTCAGGATTTGTTCTGTAAGTTTGGTGCTGACCCATCCTTTTGACTCGCCTGGTTTGTTCTAAGCTTGTCCGTATTGCAGTAAGGTTGCTTAAGCTTCCTAGCATGATTAATTGTAAATCAAGGGTGTGTATTTAAAACGCATGAACAGGGGACAACTTAGAAGATGAGGTATTTTTGCTCATGATGCTATATCCTTTGTGATATGTATGGTGAGTGGGGTTAGATTTGAGTACCCTAACTTGTTATGTTAAGTTTTTCTTGGCATGTGTGTTGAATTTCTTGATGCATGTGTGATGTTACTATGGTTCGCATTGATCGAGTTCATATGCTAGAATGATCATAAGTTGTTAACTTCACATGCATGTTGTTTATTGAGATAAGATATATATGTGTCTCAAAGCCAAGAAATAGGTACAAGATAATGAGATAAGCAGAATGGTTCTAGGCAGTAAGCCAATGAACTAGTAAAGGTACGCATTAATCTCATTTTTGTGATGTAGAGAAAGTGTTTTGGTAAATTATATTTATCATGCTAAAGCCATTTTTATGATTTGGCCTTGATGTTTGATTCAAATGTGCCAATGTTTTGCAATGTAAATGATGAACAAATTATTCTTGACGTGAAGTGGTTTTGTTGTGAACTATATTGTTCATTCTGGTTGTCAAGAGAGAATTACTCAATTATTGTTTTGAGTTTCGATTAGTACAGGGATGAAGGTTAAAGTGAGAAAGTTTCTCAAGTACCTGTCCAATAAGTTCTAAAAGGGGCAATGATTGAATGAACAATGATGATTAGTTGAACCTCTTCAGTGTATGGTTTTTACATGATGAAGGGTAGTGCTCAGCTTTGAGCGAGCTGCAAAACAAATGGTTGTACATTATCCATTATGAAGCAAAGGTTCATAAGATTGGATGACGTGTGTCAAGAAGATGATTGTTGCAAATATTAATCTCTGGAAGTTTGTCCAGCGTGGGGGTAAGTTAATCCTCATATATGTTCTCTACATTATTTTTCCACAAGTGTCTATGTATGTTGTCAGGAACTACAGATGTAGTGACAGAGTTAGACAGATCTTGTGGAGGTGATACTCATGTTAGAGTATGTAAAAGCAAAGAAGAATCAAGCAGGTCCTTATACAAGGATGAAGCACAGGTGATTCAGAGACAGGCTGAGTGTGGCTCTTAATGTCATTTGTCCAGATATACTTTGAATAGGACTGATAATGACGCCGACGTAGAGGTTGAGCATACTCTTAATACCTTTATCCCGATAACCAAGAGTGAAGAGTGATGGTGGTCTTAAGTGACCTGGACTGTCAGCTCTAAAACTGCTTGAGTAGGGAATGTGCAGTGAAAGGTACCGAAGAGATAGGTTGAGCGTAGCTCTTAATGGCTCTAGCCCAGTCGCTCAAGAGTAGGGTGTTATAGTGATCTTAAGTGATCAGGAACTATTAGCCCAGATACTACTTGAGCAGGGACCGATAGAGTCACCGAAGTGTTGAGTGCATCTTGCCCGAAAGCTCGTTGAGCTGCGGCTAGATGGTGCACTGTTGAGTGCATCTTGCTTGAAAGCTCGTTGAGCTGCGGCTAGATGGTGCACTATTGACTGATGGAGGTTGAACTTAAATGTTCTTAATGTTTAGTTCCATTGCATAAATAGTCCTTGGATTTGCAAGGTGCATGTGAAGGTTCACATGTCTGCATGAATAGTCCTTGGATATGCTGGGAATGCTGAGAACACCTACGTGGGTACGAAGAGTGGCGCTCTTCAAGGGAGGATTGGGCGTGATCCTTCTGAAGTACTCATGAGATCCCAAGTGTAGCCAAGATTTGCGGAATTGCTTAAGCTCTAAAGTCAAGGTATGTGTTTACAAGGTCCCTTCTTCGCTCCTAGGAGTTCAAATCTTAGGATACTTAATAGGGAAGTGTTGAAAACCTTGTGCACTAATATGTTAGTTCAAATCTTCGGATACTAGCATTTAAGTACTAAGACTTTCATTTACTGTTCAGATTTCATGATCTCATGTCCGTTTTGCATTAGTGGGGGATTGTTGGAGTAATTGCGATTCTAGTAATGCAAATCGGAGATTTACCAAGTGAGTGTGCAAGGATTTAACGAGAGAAAGATGTAGCATACAAGTGGGGAGGCACGACAAGGTTGAGCTAGCAAGAGAGCTAGCGCTCGGATGCCTTGCGATGGCTAGCAGCAGGTCCGAGCGAGAGCTCGCCTATGTGCGAGCTATAGCTCGCTGCTGAAGGTGCCTTGCGACAATCCGAGCGATAGCTCGCCAGCAAGAGAGCTATAGCTCGCTGCTGGCAGACTCTTGTGGCAGCCCGAGCGATAGCTCTCCAGCGAGGGAGCTATAGCTCGCAGCTCAAGACGCCCACTGCAAGGCTGAGCGATAGCTCTCTCGCTAGAGAGCGATAGCTCGCAAACCCACCAAGTAATGGGCCTTGCGTGAGGAGTGCGTGAGACTTGTGATGTGATTTCTTTTTCCTTATTACTCCTATAAATACTACTCCTTGGAAATTATTCATTCAGACGTTAATTTCATTATTAAAAATACCCTAAACACAAAAACACAAACCTACCCTTTGAGATCTGAACAGTTCTTGAGCAATTCCAACCTTTGGTTCGGGTACACGAATTGCAAAGGTCGTTGTGTAAAACTTAGGGGGCGTGCGTCATCGGAAAACCTGTACCGGTGGTGGCGTATTTCGCTTCTAAGTCAGTGGGTTCCAAACCACGGCACAACAGAAGGAGGACAGGTCTATGTTTCTAGTATGGCGATCGAATTTGTTCTAAAAGGGAAGTTCTTGATTTGTCTATTATTATTCATGGAATCAACAGGTATTTTTTCCAACAACAGCTTCATGTACAATGTTGTTATCTTCACCTCTTAATGAAACTTGAAACACCTTGCTTTCGCTTTCTTGAAAATGGCATAAGTACACCACGTATGGGTACGGCATGGTGTGACAAGCAACCATTTTTGGGGCTAGTATTTCTCTAGGTTCCTCTACTATGGTAAAATTTTGTAAAATACTACCAAATTTCGCGATGTTTTGGGTGCTCAATGCCTTAAATTTTGTTGCTGATCCGAAGATTTTATGCACAAAATCGAGCATAGACTCTAAGGAAGTTGCACAAAACTTAGTCTCTCCTTGGATAGGTTTCATTATGATGCATAGTCTTAGAGTATCTTCCATGGCTTTAGCTTGAGGCGAAGCTTGAGAGAAGCCGAAGAGTTTAAGAATATAGGGGAGTTTAGATGGTGAGAAAGGTATTAACTCGGATTCTTCTCTAGGAAGAAAATGAGGAGAACGCGAAGAAGGCTTTCGACCCTTAAATAAAATAGGCATTACATTTCCTAGCTTAAGGTCTTTAGGGGTGAAAAATACTTGGACTGAATGGTCTATGTGTGGTGTTGTTGAATTGGCTTGATGTTCATGATGACTTCCTTCATTGTTTCGATTTGTTGCAACGTTTTCTCCAATTGCATGACCAATCTGCCAAAGAAATTCAAATTCCAATTTTATTATTAATTAGTTAAGGTTGAAGATATAATAATATGCAAATTATTATACAATACATAATAAAGAAGATAATTAACCATTAATAGAAGCAAATACAAAGCCAAACTCCACCGAGTGAATTGAGAATAATGCATCTTAAAAATTTAGCTTGAAATGTGTTGGTGTGAATGTGTTATGTGGAATGACTGATGAGAGCAGTATAGTATAAGGCTACATTTTTATAAGGTTAGGTTGGATGTTATTTATTTATTTATTTTTTTTTTTGAAAGAGGTTGGATGTAATTATTAATGCATGATGAAATACAGATTCACTGATTTTTGGAATAGTGTTAGACAATAATCGTACACGCACCCCCCCCCCCCCTCAACTATCAATCTTGCAACCCAGTCATTAAAGCTAGGAACTTGCTGTGAAAATACAAGTTTTTCAACGTGAGAAACGAAATATGTTTCTTTAACGGGTCTTGTTGTCATTTCAAATAGGTAAGTAAGGATAAATTTGTAATATCAGCAATAACAGAAGTTAACAATTGCTAACTTTGTTCAAAAAGACTGAAATTCAACGAGCTTCTACAATGAAGATTTCACAAGCTTCAATGGAAATTTTAGAAACTCAAGGGCTGCTTTAGCAAAGTAACATAACAAGACCCTTACCTTTGGGGTTGACCGTGCCCTTTATTTCACCCTTTATTTTCAGAGTTCTCGTTTGATTTCGGCGGCTTGCTGGATATGTCGAGTGAGTGGTGAGGGTTCTAAATTTAGTAATGAAACATTTAAAAAAACGGCCATTTTTTTAGAAGTTGGACACTTAAAAAAGTAGAGAGAGTATTTAGTAAAACTACTACCATATTTTTACATTAATACAAGTCACATAAGTATGTATGTAAACGAAAAGTTTTTGTATGCAGCTAGCCACATGGTGCGGCAAAGCGGCAGGGGTTACTTGTATTTTGAGGTTAATTGTAATGTGTTAATGGTTTTTGTCAGGGTGTTACTTGTATTCTAGGGTTACTTGTAAGATGTTACTAGTTTTGGTCAGGGGTTACTTATAGGGTGTTACTAGTTTGGTATGGGGGTTTGGTCTGGGGTTACTTGTAAGGATTGCTCAGAATACAGGTAACACCTACAAGTAACCCATACAAGTAACCCAAAATACAAGTAACCCCTGACAAAACCAGTAACACTTACAAGTAACCCCTGCCGCACCATTTGACCTGCCGCACTAAAAAAAACCTCTGTATGTAAAAAAGTTCATACTCAATTGATCAAATTCTAACCTAAATATGTCAAATTGGGCTATCTATAATATTGAATAGTATAAAGATAATACAGAGTATAAATTATTGAATTTCTATATTTATAATAAAATCTTATAGATCTTCATCGAAAGTGACGATTTAGAGACATATAAAAAAATTTGATTTGGTGAATAATTTACAATGTTATCTATAGTAAGTGGGTCATGTTAGTCATTTATGCCTTTATGGTTAACAATAATGCATGGAAGACGTATAAACGTATTGATTAGAGGACGACAATTAGACAACCATATGAATCACGTTGCGGGCCGGAATTTTCAATTATAGAACATAGAAGGTGCTATGAAATAAACTAGTTATAAAATTTGCATATATAATATGATTAATGGTAGACAATTATTACAAGTATGTGGTATACTTTATTCTCAAGGTATGGACGTTACCATTATAACAAAGTTAGTTTAATATTATTTATTGCATTGAAATTGTAATTTACCTAAATTATAAAAATAATAAATTATCGATTTTTTGTGGGACGTGCCACACTGCCACCCAGGCCCCACTAATCCACTATAGATCCACCCCAGTTTCAGACAATCACATGAATCATGTTACATTATTTTTAAAGGCAGAAGTATTATACATAAATTAAAAATACTCCCTCAAAAGAAAGGGCGAGAGCCACCTTGAGAAAAAGGCATGACCTATCTCGAAAGAAAGGTGTTTCTCCAGCCAATGCAACGACCTAATCAACCAATGCTCTAAATTGCGAATTAGTGATTTGGAGAATGAGATTGTGGACATAGGAGATTTACATGATGGCGAATCGGATGATCGGGTTTCCCTAATGCTTGTATGGAAATTAATTTCGAATCGCACAATTAACATTGAGGCGTTCAAGAGGATTATGATTAATGCCTGGTCGGTGTCAAAAAGACTGGTAATTCGTGTGATTACTGTCAATTTATTTGTTTTTCAATTTTTTCATTGCAAAGACCGTGAGAAGTTTTTAGAAGGACGGCTATGGTGCTTTGAAAATAGACTACTGCTATTGAAAGAGGTCGCAAGGGAAGAGAAACCAACAGAAATGGTGCTGACCCATTCACCGTTCTGCAAGAAAATTTCTCGTTGAATTGGCATTCCAATAATATTGTTTTAGCCTTAACAGTATCCATGGGAGGGCTTTTGGAGACAGAGGATGATGATTTAGGCCTTGACAAGTATAGGAGAGTGAAATAAAACCTAGATGTAACAAAACCCTTGCGTCGTTTCTTTAACATGAAAAGAAAGGATGGGAGGGTGATTAGAGTAGGTTAAAGTACGAGCGCTTGTCGTTCTTCTGTTTGATGTGTGGAATTATCGGCCATAATGAGAAAGATTACATTAATGTGCCTGAAGAAGAGCAAGACTAGGGTTGGGGTGGAGTTTATGCTCAAGGGAAACTTTTGGTAAGGGAAGGCAGGAGTTAATTGAAGAAGTAGAAGAGGTGAAGGCTAGCAGGAGAGTGTAGTTTGTGAATAAAAAATCAGTGTCTAAAGGAGAGGATTCTAATGTAAGGGAGAAGGAGTTGGCACTGATGGGTATAAAACAAACAAGTGGGGAGGGGGATAAGGATGAGAGAGATAGTAATATACAGAAGAAGTAGGGGGAGGGGACCATCAATCTTGAGTTGAGTGTGCCAGGGGGGTCAGTTATCATGCTTTGAGGGGGAAGATATGGAAGTGGGGTATGATGAGGTGAATGATGAGGTTATTAATAAAGTGGGTGTGCCACTAACTTACATGTTTAAGGCTAGGGAAAAGGGGAGTAAGTGGCTGGCAAAAAAGGTAGTGAAACTTAAAAAAGAGTGAAGTGGGGGAGGTTGGTCAGGAGGAAAGGAGAGTTGGGATAGGAAGAGGAAAGGTAATGGGGAGGCTGTATTGGAGAGTTTGAGGGGGTGGATGGGAGCAAAGTTCTCGAGTTAATTGCACTTTTTCTAACAATGAAATAGCGGGTGTTGGGTGCAACCAACCCCGCAAACAACAATGAAAACTGTAAGTTAGAATTGTTGGGGCTTGAGCAACCCCTGGAAAGTTCAAAAGCTCCAATCATGGTGTTTGAAGGAGCGCCCAAAAATAGATTTGACTTTGAATAAAGGATGTTTGTGAGTAGTAATGGCAATTCGAGTGGTCTCGCATGGTGGTGGAAGGAAATTAATGCTTATGTGATCTCTTACTCTTCTCATCATATGGCGATGGAGATTAGAAGTGTCAATAATTTTTTGTTGTATGCTGCTGTTGGGATCTATGGATAGCTAAAAAGAGAAAATAAGTTTTGTACCTTTAATCTTATGAAAGCATTAAGGGAGGCTATACATGTTCCTATTGTCTTCTTGATGATTTAAACAAGATTTTAAGTTAAGATGAAAAATATGGTGGGGTTCTTAGGTGTGATAGAGAAATTGATTTGTTTAGAGATGCGGTTGAAATATGTGCTCTGGATGATCTTGGGTTTAGAGGAAGCAAGTTCACCTGGAATAGAGGATATAGGTAATGACCCTGGAAGTGTGACATGGTTCGAAAATGCGGTTTCGGTTACGATCGCGGGAACGGTTGCGGTGTCGCGGGAACGCTTATGATGTGTTGATCGCGGACCAAGTCACGATTGTCTCGATGCAAATTTGATTTCAAGATAGTAGAGGGTTGGAGCCATCAGTGAGGTGATATGGGGGCATAATAAAAGATTTGAGCCATTAGTGGGGAGATATGAGGGAATCTTTCACTATATCTTTCAATAAAAAAGAACTTTTGTGTGAAATAATAGATGTAACTTTCAATGCGGGGTGATTTAGGGTTGAAATGTTTGATTTGGACAAAATCACGGGGTTTTTTAATACCCCTTGTTGATGCGGACAATCTTGGTTCGGTCAATTGAATTTCCTTTACAAAACGGCCTAACCAAGACGTTGCGGCCTTGCTTTTATACTTGATCGTTTTTGGGCTGTGATGAATGGTGTGCTATGTTCCCTAAATTTTCTGTCTAACATCTCCCCATATAAATTCCGATCGTGCACTTATATTACTTTAAACTGAGGGAAATAATAGGCGAAGGAGAAGGGGGAAAAAGTTCCATTTCAAAGCTATGTGGTTGGCGAAACCTGAATGTCAAGAGGTTGTGAAGGCTGCTTGGATGGATAGTGCAAGTCTTGCAGTGAATGCGAGAATTGAAAGATGTGTCAAGTCTTTATCGACTTAGGTTACTACTTCTTTTCGCGACACAAAGAAGAAAATTAACGAAAAAGAAGCAGAGCTAGGGGAACGGCAGAAACATGAGGCTGATGTTACTATGTTAAATAAATGCAGGGACATTGTGGCAGAATTAAATGAGCTTCACATGTTTGAGGAGTCCTATTGGCATGCGAGAGCCCGAGCAAACAAGTTGAAGGATGGGGATAAGAACACATCGTACTTTCACCATAAAGCGAGCCATAGACAACAAAGGAATTACGTTGTACATTTGGAAGATGAGAATGGTGTTTTACAAGATGATGAGCTTGAATTAAAAAGAACTATATTTGATTATTTTTAAGATATTTTTTCTTCCTCCTTCCCACAAATTTTGCTGAAGCAATAGAGGGAATTGATTGTTGGGTTACAGATGACATAAATAGCTGCCTTCTTGGTGTGCCAACAACGAAGGAGACTTTTGACGCCCTTTCACATATGCACCTCAATAAAGCTCTAGGTATCGATAGTATGAACACGCTCTTTTATCAATGTTTTGGCACATTGTGGCCCCTGACATTGTCAATTTTCTCAGAGATTAGTGGAATAATGATCCTAAGTTATCTGGTATTAACAAGACATGAATTGTTCTTATCCCGAAGTGCAATGAGCAGTGTAATATGAGTGAGTTCCGCCCCATTAGTTTGTGTAATGTTTTTTACTAATTGATATCTAAAATGCTTGCTAATAGAATCAAGGTGTTAAAGGTGTTGCTAGACACGAGAATTACTTAGGGCAAAAAAGTGGTGTTTTCATGCTTGAAATACATGATTTGAAAGAAAATGCAGGGTAGGAAATATAAGCTTCTATTGCAAGCTGGTGAGGAAGTGCTTATTAAATCAGTAGCTCAGACTATCACAGCTTATATGATGGTTTTGTTTAAAATCCCTGATGGGATCCATGAAAACATCCATTCTTTGCTAGCTTGGTTTTGGTGGGGAGAAAATAGTTCAAGTCGCAAGATGCAATGGATTAGTTGGGAGAAGTTTTTTCTTCCTAAATCACTCGGGGGGATGGGGTTTTGTGATTTGAAGGTGTTTAACCAGGCTTTACTTGGAAAACAAGGGTAGATACTAATGACCAATACAAACTCTCTGGTGAATCAGGTGTTGAAAGCTAGGTACTTTAAGTATAGTGATTTTATTTCATCCCAACGAGAACATGACCCTAGCTTCGTGTGGCGTATCAATTGGGGTGCCTAATCCTGGATCCTTGAGGGTGTGAAATGGCGTGTAGGAAATGGAGAGAGTATCAAGTCTTGAGACAAAGCTTGGTTACCTGGGGAGAATGTGTATGTCATGCCAACACTAAATCTTGAGAGCCCTGTTGACCTTCTAGTTGCTGATTTGATTGACAGAAGTACAAGGGAATGGAACATGGAATTCTTAATAAACCTTTCCACTAGGAAGAAGTGCGATGTGTCATTAGCACCCCTCTAAGCTAGAGATTCCCGAGTGATGAAAGACTCTGGTGGCCTACAAGTGATGAGAACCACACCACGAAATCGGGGTATTAACTTGGTAGATCGAGTCACATTCGAGGTTGGGAAATGCAATTTGGTGGAGATTGAAGTGCGGTCTGGAAACTCGTATGGGGTATGAAGGGTCCTCCGAAGCTATGTCATTTCTTGGCGTGCGTGCTAAAATTCTCTGGCAACATTAAAAAGGTTATGTGATAGACACGTTAGGGAGAGTGGTGAATGTGAGCTATGCCATGATGCCCAGAATCTATCTACCATGCTATCTTCGAATGTATGAATGTAAGGCAAGTCTGGGAACCTTACTCGTTCTACAAAATTCTGATGGATGCCCCTATGTCCTCGTTCCAAGAAACTTTTCTTTGGATGAGCACTAAGCTGAGTAAGGATGAGTTTTTAACCTTTGCTGCACTTGCATGTGTTGCGTGGTCTTATTTAAATTCTAGTCTATGTAACAGTCCCTGGAGGTGTGTTGTAAGTGTTGTGTTAGGCTTCTTGCGTCTATTGGGTGATTATGGGAAATATAATGTTGTTTTGGGTTGTGTTCGGGCTAGTGGTATGCCTTCTAGAAGCAATTGGCTGCTACCAGTTAAGGGTGGAGTGAAGGTGAATTTTGATGAAATTTTTTTTGCTGGATTTGGAGTGGGGCTTGGAGTTATAGTTCGAGATGGTGATGGGAAAATTATTGTTGTGGGTGTGAAGAGGTGTGAGGGGGATCTTCATGTCAAGCTTGCTGAGGCCTTGGTAGCAAGATGGGGGCTATTGCTTGCATTGCAACTTGGTTTCAACAAGATAGAATTGGAAGGTGATGCTCTGGCAGTGGTGAATGCAGTCAATCAGGTGCAGCTTGGCAGGTCACCACTTGATCTCGTTTTAGAGGATATTAAGGAAGCTAGGAAAAGTCTTGCTAGCTTGCTTTCGTTTTTAGCATGTTAAGCGCTGTGGTAATGTCATAGCACATTTTGCTGCTAGATTATCTCCTCCGAGTGGATCGGAGCATGTATTCCTTAACTCGTTGCCCCAAGGTATTATTGCCTTGGTGGTGCTTGATTTGGTTTGATTAATAATATCTGATCCTGATTTGATTTTAAAAAAAAGGTATTATACATAAATTAAACTAAATAATCTCATCATTTAAGAAATGTTGAATGAAATTTGAGATTGAAAAAAGTAAGAGAAAATGAGTCTTGTAAGTGTATTTAGATAGTGAATATATATATGAGAGTTTTAATGAATTTAGTGAGATAAGAGCTCCGTATAAGCTTAGAGACGAGTAGTAGAGGAAAGGAAAAATTAATTCTTGCTTTTCTTTTTAGAAAATGATTTTAAAAATTTATGTTATCTTGTGCAAATAAATAGAAATTATCTATACACCTAAAAAAATGGAGTCTTTTTTGGAGAGAATTTTCCCTCCTTAACCTTTTTTTTTTTAATTTATCCACAAACTTTATTATTTTTTTTTATTTATAGTTGACTATTGACTTAGATTTTCTTGACTTCTATATTTCAATTATTACTCCGTTGTGATTTTAAAAAATCGAGCATGGTTCGAGGACCATCTAGTAATTTATTCATTTTTTAAAAAGTTGCTCATTTTGGGTAAATGAACAAAATTTTATACAAAATTAGTAAACTCGATTACATGGTAAGTTCACAGCTATTATTAAATCTTATTAACCCTTATATTACACAAAGTATCTTATATGAACTTATCTTATTTTATCGAAATTTATTAACCTTATTTTAACTTATTTGTACTTATCAAATTTAAAATGAGTGACACTTTGACATTCTTTACCTAGTCATAAGTTGAATTTCATAGATCAAGTCTTTTTCAATCTTTTTTACAATCGTTACCCTATTTTTTTACCTTAAGGATTAAAAGGTTTAAGTATACTGTTAGTATACGTATGCATTTCCTCCCAGGAAAAAAAAATAATACTCCCTCCGTCCCCAAAAGAACAACTCATTTGGGTTGATTTCGCGGGTATTAAGAAAGTTAAACAAAAAGAAGTAAAAGTATATTGAAAAGATAAATTTACATGGGGTTTGTAAAAACGTAGAGAGAGAAACTAATAAAAGTACATAGAGAAACAAAATTTTATATGGGGAAACTAATTTTGCACAAATATTATTGCAAATTGGTGGGGATTTTAATGCAAATGGGTCATTCTTTTTGGGACTAAAATTAGGCCAAATGGGTCGTTCGGGGACGGAGGGAGTAAAATAAAATAATAATAAAAAAAAATCACAAATTTTTGTATGTGGTTGGTCACACGGTGTGGCCAGCCACAATTTCTATTTTTTTAATTCTTCTTTAAGCCAAACCACACATTACCAGCAACCATTTTCTCTTTCCTCTTTTCTTAGCTTTTTTTCCAAGCCAGACCACACATCACCAACAACCATATCTCTACTCCACCCATTTTCTCTCTCCTCTTTGCCAAATTGTTGTAATTAAAGCCCAAAATTGTACAAATTGGGTGCCAAATTACTGTGAAAAATTGCGATTAATTAACCTTAAGATCAAGAACAACATTTGAATAAGTGAAATCAATGAGAATCGAAGAAATGTGAGCTCGTTTTCTTCATGGAATCTTAGAGGTAAAAAATTTAGCAATAGAAACAACATTAGTAATATGAGTAGATTGTAGAATATTTATAGGGTGCATCTAGTTTGGTCAGGGGTTACTTGTAGGGTGTTACTGGTTTTGGTCAGGGGTTACTTGTAGGGTGTTACTAGTTTTTGTCAAGGGTTACTTGTAGGGTGTTACTGGTTTGATATGGGGCCTACAAGTAACCCTTGAATAAGTAACTCATACAAGTAACCCTTAAATAAGCAAGTTATACAAGTAACCCCTGAATAAGTAACTCATACAAGTAACCCTTGAATTAGCCCATATAAGTAACTCTTGAATAAGTAATCTATACAAGTAACCCCTGGAAAAAAATACAAGCAACCCCTGAAAAACACAAGTAACCCTAGGATAAGTAATCCATACAAGTAACCCCGGGAAAAAAAATACAAGTAATTAACCCCTGAAAAATACAAGTAACCCTAACAAAACATGTAATCATGTTATGCACGTAAATAGTAACCACGTTATACGCGCGTCTGGATCCGTTATTTTTGCTGACTTGGTAGCAGGCCACACGGTGTGGCCTGCTGCACCAAAAAGGCTCTAGAAAAAATATACATATACACAAATCATTATAAAGATCGACTAGAGAGGACCCAGATGGTTTCACCTCAGCTTTTTTTAAGGCTCATTTGGAAGATATAGGCGTTTATGTTACCTCTATGGTTCAGTTTTTCTTTTCCCATGGGTACATGCTAAAGGAATGTCATCGCACTTTCTTAGTCTTTCTCCCAAAGGTTTCTCAACCAGAGTTAGTCTCTCAGTTTTGACCAATTGGGCTATGTAATGTGTTGTATAAGTGCATCGCCAAATGTATTACTAATCTTCTTCGTGGGGTTCTCCCTACTCTTATTTCCGGTTTTCAAAATGCATTTGTGCCAGGTCGTCTCATCTCGGATAATGCCTTGACTGCTCATGAACTTTTGTCTTTTATGAATGCGTCAAAGGCTCGTAAGCGGTTTTATGCGGCTCTTAAGTTGGATATGAATAAAGCTTATGATAGGGTGCGCTGGGATTTTTTGATTCAGGTGTGACGGGCTTTTGGTTTTCCTCCCTACAGGGTTCGTATCATTGAGTAGTGTGTTACCACAGTGTCTTATCAGGTTCTTGTGAATGGTAGTCTTACTCCATCTTTCCAGCCAAAGTGCAGCCTGCGACAAGGGGATCCTTTATCGCCGTATCTTTTTGTTCTCTGTATGGAATTATTGTCGGCTTCTTTGGCAGGGCGGAAGAACAGGCTTTGTTTTCAGGACTTCGCATTTATAAAGGGGATCCTTTAGTGTCTCACCTTTTCTTTGCGGATGACTCGCTGCTGTTTTTCCAAGTTTCTCTGCAGGTGTGTGAAAATATTATGAACCTTCTTTCTCAATTTTGTAGTTCTTCCATCCAAATGATTAATCTTTAGAAGTCCTTTGTCAAGTTTAGTCCGAATACTCCCCCTGACTATCGGGATTATTTAGCTCGGAGTCTTCGTCTTCAATCGAAGCCCTCTTTTGGAACCTATTTGGGCCTTCCAATCGATTTAGGACGGAGTAAAGTTTCGGATTTCAAGTTTCTAATTGACAGAGTATCTAGACAATTGTCTGCGTTTGCCTCTCTCCGGTTGTTTACAGCGGCAAAATTGGTTATTATTAATTCGGTGTTGGTAGCTTCTTTTAATCATATTTTATTTGTTTTTAAGATTCCTTCATCTATTACTTCTCATCTTGATAGTATGCTTACTAGTTTTTGGTGGAGATCTTCAAGTTCCAGGAAAGGAATAGCTCTACGATCAACTTCTCTCATTCACTTACCAAAGGGGCTAGGTGGACTTGGTCTACGTAGTATTGGATGTTTTAATTTGGCTCTCCTAGCTAGTACTGGGTGGAGGATGATGAATGATCCTCAGTTGCTTGTTTCTAGGCTCATGGTTTCTAAATACCCCACTCTTTTTGCTTTGTCGGCAACTCGGATTACCCGACCCTCTTGGGGATGTCGTGGCTTGCAGTCAGCCATGTCGGTTGTGGCTAAAGGAGTTCGTCGGAAGGTGGGTTGTGGTTCGAGTGTTCGTATTACAACTGATGGGCTCTAGGGGTTTTGTTTCGTTTAAGGATGGTTTATCTGAGTCGGAACTCCCGACTCATGTGTCTTCTATTATTGATCCGCGTTCTAGCGCGTGGGACTCCTCGAGGGTCCATTGCCTTTTTGATGGTCCGACTGCCAGTCGGATTCTTAGTCTGGATCGTCCGAAAATCTAATGGACGACTTTGTTTACTGGAAATTCACCAGGGATGGGTCTTTTTCCACGAAGTCAGCTTATTTCCTTTTTCTTCAACAGGACTCCTTGACGACTCCTGTGGGGCCCACTCCCCTTTCTTGGTGGCAGAAATTCTGGGGATTTCCTATTCTCCCTAAATGGAAGATTGCTTGGAAAGTAGTTCATTTCGCTCTTCCAGTTGCTTCAGCTCTGTTTGTTAGGGGGATTTCAGTTGATCCCGTATGTTGTTTTTGTCACTGTGAGCCAGAGACGGTTGCTCATTTATTTTGGGACTGTGATTTCATTAGCCTTCTCTAGGGTCGTAGTTCTTTAGTTTTTCATAGGCTCGGTCTACACCGCCTTCCGTTCCTTCAGTGGTTTTCTACTATGGTTTCTTTGTTTAATTTGGTGCTAGCTACTAAGGACTGGGTAGGCCTTATCAACTTCTTCTCTATTTTGTGGGCGATTTGGCTTTCTCGTAATAATGTTTGGTTTCGACAATTGGATGTTTCCCCTACTGTGGTGTTGAGTCTTGCGTCCCAATGGTGTGCTCAGGGTCAGCAAGCTCAGGATTTTTGCCTTAAGTCGTCTAGTTTGCCTCTTCGACCTAGGTTGTCTGTCACGACTTTTTCTGCTTGATACGACGGGGATCCTCTTTCGCGTTTGGATATTTGTTTGCTCGGTGATGATTCTTGGTCTTCTGACAACTCTGCAGGTGCTGGTTGGATTTTTCGGGATAATGTTTCCCCTTTGGTGCTTGGTAGGGGTGCTCTCGCTTCTCTCTCGTCATCTGCTTTACATTCAGAATTCCAGGCCTGCTTTTGGGGTTTACGTAGTGCCTACGGCAGGGGTTATTGTAGGATCCTTATTTACTCGGACTGTGAAACCCTGTGCTTGATTCTAGGCCGCCGTCAAGGAGTGATATTTCTTTATGTTGGTTAATACAAGATATCCATGCTCTTCTTTCCTTGTTTGATGCTTACAGGATTATAAAGGTTCCTAGATCGTGGATTTCCCCAGCACATTGGTTGGCTGGGAAAGCTCATGCTCGGGAGTTTCTTTGTTGGTCTTTTAGGTTGTTTGTTTTTTTTCTTTGTACTCACTGTTAAAAAAACAAAAAATAAAAAAAAATAACAATGGTTGTAGGTCACACATGATATCATAACTTTCAATGACATTTTAGGTAACTTGTCAAATTGCAAATCGGAATTGAAAGATTTGTCACTAGCTATTTTAGATAACATATAAAGATTTCGTAGTATATGTATTATTATTATTTCATGTTATCGTCTGCTTCCTCATTATCACTATCAATCTAATATATATATATATATATATATATATATATATATATATATATATATATATAAAGTGGAGTTTTTTCCCGAGTTTTTAGAGAGCCACGTAGGATTTAATTTTCTTAGCGCGCCATGTAGGATTATAAATTTAAGTTGTAGCCAATTAAATAAGAGATTTTTAATTTCTTTTACAATTAAATAATTCAAATGTAACGTAAGCAAAATTAACGAATGAGATTTTAATGTTTAGATTAATTAAATACAAAATATTATCTTTTGAGATTAGGAATTTTATCTAATATAAAATATTTTTTAAAAAAATAAACTAACAAACCGTGCATCGCACGGGCTTCATCTAGTAATTATAAAATGTTTCTAGCTCTATTTGTTCGCCTAATATTATTCTAATTTAGAATGTCTTCTAAAGATTGTCCTAATTCCTATTTCCTAATATATTAATATTTGTCTATCACTAAGGCCCTATTCTTTTGAGTTTCTAGAAAAAATATAGCAGATTTCAACACATCAGATTGAGTTAGCAGAGCATAACAGCTCTAAACAACAAGCTTCTGTTTAATAATAATAATAATAATAATAATAATAATAATAATGAAATTCGCTCTACCGTGCTGCTCAAAAGCTCAAAAGAACCCCGCCTTATGTACTTAACACTACTTGCATATACATTCGTAAAAGTATATATATATATAATTTAATTCGAATTACTTTTTAACACAATACATTTTGTTCATGGGGTAAACAGGTAGACCAGGGACTAATCAAGGGAATATCTTGTTAAATCATCGTACTACTCCTCTGTCTCTTTATTTTTGCTCCATTTAAATTAGTGCGGTATCCAAGCCACACGTTAAAATGTTTATTTCTCTATTTTAATGCGCGTAAAAATTACAAAAGTTTATATCAATTAAATTTACAATGAGACGAACAAAACAAGATTTCACGTGATTATATTTCCTTTTGTAAATCAGCGGGAATTTATAGTTAAAGTTTTTAAAATTTGACCCAAAAAGCTCTTAAATAAATGTGACACCTCCATCCCTTATTAATTATTATTTCCACCATTTAACCCAAAAAGCTCTTTAAAAAGTCAATTTATGATGAAAAAAATAAGATAAAAAATGAGGGAGTAAGTCATGTACTATATGGCACTAGGATGGCCCAACAGCCACAACACTAGGCCCTCCAATGGCGACACCACAACACTCTCTTAATCTATCTCTTGGCTGGCCTTTCTTCCGAACTACCAACATACTCCGTATATTTAATTCATTATGTATCGTCATCTCTCATCTCAGTCACTTTAGTCCGTCAAGCATCATTCATCATGCTTAATTATTACTCGTAACTAATACAGTACTCACTTAGGTTGTGGCTTGTTTAGTTCACCTTAATTCAGCTTATATAATATAATTTATTTATTTTTATTTGATCCAATTGTTGGATTTGAAATAATTTGACCTTATATATAAGCTAATTTATAAAGGGAGTGGGTCTTATTAGATTCATAATAGTGTGTATTTTATTTATATAAAATTTTCATTATTAATAACTCGAAATTCACGATATTTAGCGAAAATAATTGCACAAAAGTTAAAATGTATGTTCATTGCTTATTTTTTCCAATCTGATCTGAAATAAGTTCACTAAACATACTCTTATTTATAGGTTAGTACACATCCAACTAGCAATACAAGCATTTATTAAAGTTTCTAAAAATGGCTTTTGTATATGTACTAGATTATCTATATTTTAAAATACCCCATAAAAAATTGATTTGAGAAAATAGAGAGCACAACAATATGGGAAATAATTTTGACATACCATAAGTGATTTTGGCAAATGTCTTTGTGATAGTACAATTTTTATATGCTCTACTTACATAAGGGTGTGTCAAAATTAATTTCCCTACAATATCTATCTATCTATCATATCTATTACTCACTATATTCGAGTAGAAATATAAAATTAAGAGGGAAACTTAATAGTTTTACATAAAAAAAATTTCCTTCAAAAAGTACTTGCTTAAAAAGGTTCAAGTGACTTAGAAAGAAGGATTGTTGTCAAATAATGACATTTCAATTCCTTACATAATTTCCAACTAAACTTTCTAATACATTAAATTATTGAAAATAATTATATACACCCGTGTGCATAGTGCACCCAATAATATTTTTTTGCTCATTTGATGATTAAATGAGCAATAATTATTAAATTAAGCAAACAATACCTCTAGGTATACCGTGCGCCCAGATATTCATAGCAAACTCTCTTAAATTGCCCATTATAAGTGACAATGATAAGACATGTTTAAATCTATGTTACTTGGACTCGGATGAAGTGTCAAATTAGACAAGGGTGTCCAAGCATCGGACTCGCCCATTTTCTTGAAAAAAGTTGTGTTTTTAGTTAAAAATGAAGTGTCCAAGTGTCGGTGTCACACCAATTTAATAAGTTTAATGTCATAATAACTTTTTAACAATCGTGCACCATTTAAAAAAAAAATTGCACATTGCATGAGGTGTAACCTAGTTATGAATAGTGAGTAAAAGGTGTATTGCTTGTAAAACTAATTATGTTTAACCTTACTTTTAGAAGATTGAGATCCGAATATATAATAAGTATATTAATTAGACACAACTGATACAGACGAATTAGCTTGATGACATTGTGATTTTTATCATAAGTTGTGTATTCCACATCAAAGAAAGTCGGAAGTTGTGTCTACCTTATTACAAGGCTACCTAATGAAATGCGTGCTGCCTTAATTGTCATATATTTTTAAGGTAGAACCTAATTTGATTTATAAAGTATTCAAAGCGGGCGCAAGTATTGCAAATCAGACCCATTTAGCATGGAGTATCATACTTTAATTTGTATCATTGCTTAGATAATGAGGAGATGGAGGGATGGATGATTAGTCCCTCCATCCAACCCCCCCCCCCCCCCCCCCACACACATATATGATGGGGGTTTGATTCTTCATAGACTCCTATTCCTATGAAAGAGTGTGGGCCCCTCCTGCAGTTTACTATGAAAAAAACATTTCTTAGCTTAAATAATAAACTTACACTAATTTTTATTCGCTTCGTTCTAGAATACTTGACAGTTGACACAATTTTCATTTTCGTCTATCCTAAAATACTTGACATGTTACTAAAGCGTAATGTAGGGGTGGTTCTCAGGGTGTACGGGGTGATCGACTGAACAGGGTGATCGACCGAACAGGGCTTCCAATTTCTAGGGGCCCCAAATTTTGGATATATGTATATTAGTTTCATGTAAAAATAGAAAAATAACATTGGAGTGATGGTTTGAGTGCTACTTTTTAAAACAAAGGTTAAAGGTTCAATTCCTTAAACCAACAAATTTTACTCTTTTTTTGGGAAGCAATACTAGAGAATGTCCATGTTAACCGCATACAAATCTTCCCCTCCTTATTTCCCTTTATTCTCTACTAAAAAATTTCATCTTCTCTATGCCATTTCCTTATTCACTCCTCAAAATTTTCAATCCTAACCAAAATCTTTTAATCTTTCCCTTCTTTCTCCCAAAATATTTCAATCTACATTTATTTCTCTTCAAAATTAACAATTACCTAAAATTAATTCACCCCTTATTATTTTTTAAACTATATAATTTCCAATTTTAAATTTACAATCCCAACCCAAAATCTTCTAATCTTCCCCTTTTTTCTCCAATTTTAAGATGAAATTAATAAAAATACCGTTGATTTTCTCCACAAATTCTTTATATATGTATTTTACTAGCTCTTTCAATTTTACAAATATTTAAAATAAATCTTCAAGATAATCATAATTCTTAATAATCATAAGAATGAATTTATTTTATGATAAATAATTGGTTATTATATATATTGAATCTAGGCCCCAATTTGATAAGTTGAACAGGGCCCAAAAATATTATCCAATTATAGCCCCGGCCCTGGCGTAATGGGACCACTAATAATTTTTTTTTAATATACTTTATTTGGAACCACAAACCCCAAAACCTCATTTATCCTACATTTTTCTCTCTCCTCACTACCCCTACCGCCCCGCATTTTGTTTTCTTACATTATAAAAATATAAATGATAATCTTTTATATAATAAAAAAACTATTTTAAGTGGATCCACTTATAACTTTCTTAAATTATGTGTTCACCCCAACGTCCAAAGTCCCAACTCCCAAGTATTTTGGGAGGGAAGGAGTAATAGTTTCCGAAGATATATATCTACCTAATTCTACAGAAACATTTATTTCATGCATTGATGCATATATTGCATTATTGATTGATTGTTTGTTTGTTTACTTGGTCCCCTCCCTATAAATAGAAAATCGGGACTAGCTATCTTTCACAAATAAAATCATATCAAGTTAAACTCAATAGCTGCCTTAAATCAGTTTATTGATTTAGCAATTCAATTATGAAGTGCAACATTAGCATCACGTTCATAGTTCTACTCTCAATAATTTTGGTAACTTTCTTATGTTTTATTTGCCGCTTCTACTCCGTACATATATTCCTTTCAAATTGTTTTCAATAATTATACTCCCTTCGTCTTTAAATTACATTCCTGTTTCTAGCATTTATTCCTCACATAATAGAGAAAAACAGGAATGTAATTTAGAGACGGAGGGAGTAGTATGGAATTACTCTTACTTATGTAGTCTTTCATTAAATGATTAAGATTTTATTTTCTTTGAAAATTTAATGCCTAAAATAAAGCTTTAGTTATGTATGCAGTGATTGCAGTCCTTTTAAGAAAGATTTATTTTAATTCAAAAATTGGATACGCACTTACCAATGATTAATTAATTGAAATAATGTTAAACACTTAAATTCTTAACAGATTTTTAAAGGTGTATATAGAGGTGTCAATTTGCATTAGATGTCTGAATTGGATTAAGTAATCGAGATCATGTCAGATTTATTTTAAATTTAAGTCATGAGAAATTATTGACACCGCTAAATCACTAATTAGTAATTACAACTTATTCAAATGATTTTTACTTATTTTAACAAGAAATAATTCAAGTGTAATTAAAGTAACATTAACATCTGCACTTAGTCTATACTTTATTAGTATTTAAAAACACAAACCATCATCTTTAACATGCTACATGTACATTTTATTTTTCACTAATGCCAAGTGTCACCTCATTTAATCCCCTTTCTCATATTAAAAACACTATGTTTAAATCAATATATGTATGAATGTTACTTGGTTCTCTTTTTCTCAAATTAATTTCTTCTACATTACATTCAGTTTTCACTTCTTTTTCTCCTTTTTAAACTTTACATTTTTCAATAAAAACAAATAAAAATTTACAAGTATATTGTATACCTATAAACAACCCGTGCATTGCACAGGCCATAAGACTAGTTCCATATTACAATACATACCGTATTATTTTTTTTTTTTTATCTTGAGATTATTCCTAACTCATGTCTCATGATACCATACGATGAACAGTTTACAGGCCCGATTGATGGGAGGAAAGGCCCATCAGAGTATTGGACAGAGGTAATGGATAAGCAGCCCATTCCTGAATCTATCAAAGATTTTATAAATTCATATGAAGTCCATGAGGAAGGAGAAGGAGATAAAAGTCTCATCAAAGATGAAAATAATAATGAAGATTGTGACTTACATAATGATAAGCAAGCATCTAAGAAGTTGATTGCAGAAAAATTTGAAACAAGCTCCAACCCTTTAATCTACCACCAAAATGATAAGCCAGAATCTAAGAAATTGATTGCAGATGAATTTGACCCGAGCTCCAACATTTTATTCTACTACCAAAATGATAAGCCTGTGTCTAAAAAGTTGATTGCAGATGAATTTGAACCTAGCTCCAAAAAATTGGCTGCAGATGAACTTGAACCAAGCTCTAACCCTTTAATCTACCACCAAAATGATAAGCCAGAATCTAAGAAGTTGATTGCAGATGAATTTGACCCGAGCTCCAACATTTTATTCTACTACCAAAATGATAAGCCTGTGTCTAAAAAGTTGATTGCAAATGAGTTTGAACCTAGCTCCAAAAAATTGGTTGCAAATGAACTTGAACCAAGCTCTAACCCTTTAATCTACCACCAAAATGATAAGCCAGAATCTAAGAAGTTGATTGCAGATGAATTTGACCCGAGCTCCAACATTTTATTCTACTACCAAAATGATAAGCTTGTGTCTAAAAAGTTGATTGCAGATGAATTTGAACCTAGCTCCAAAAAATTGGTTGCAGATGAACCTGAACCAAGCTCTAACCCTTTAATCTACCACCAAAATGATAAGCCAGAATCTAAGAAGTTGATTGCAGATGAATTTGACCCGAGCTCCAACATTTTATTCTACTACCAAAATGATAAGCCTGTGTCTAAAAAGTTGATTGCAGATGAATTTGAACCTAGCTCCAAAAAATTGGTTGCAGATGAACTTGAACCAAGCTCTAACCCTTTAATCTACCACCAAAATGATAAGCCAGAATCTAAGAAGTTGATTGCAGATGAATTTGACCCGAGCTCCAACATTTTATTCTACTACCAAAATGATAAGCCTGTGTCTAAAAAGTTGGTTGAAGATGAATCTGAACCTAGCTCCAACCCTTTAATCTACCACCAAAATGATAAGCCAATATCTAAGAAATTAGTTGTAGATGAATTTGAACCAAGCTCTAACCCTTTGATCTACCACCAAAATGATAAGCCAGAATCTAAGAAATTGATTGCTGATGAATTTGACCCGAGCTCCAACATTTTATTCTACTACCAAAATGATAAGTCTATGTCTAAGAAGTTCAATGCAGATGAATGACCCATGCTCCAAACATACTCTATAATCAAAATGACAAGCTACTATATAAGAGGATGATTGTAGATGAATTTGAACCGAGCTCCAAACCTATATTCTCCTACCATGGTTAGGAGTCCTGCTTAATTACACCTTCTGTCTTGTTAAGATTGTTCCCCTCTTGCTCTTTAATGAGCTTATATGATGGGGTATTTATTTTTTCATGCGTTTTATTCAGCAATGTTTGTATGTACAAGATCTTTTTCTTTGGGAGAATTATTAATATATGTATCATTGTGTTTGAGTATTATGTTAAGCTCATGCAGGGTTTATCAGTTTAGCCTTTGTCTGGTATGAAATAAAAGCTTATTTGAATGTTATATTAGTAATTTTTGTTTTTTTAACAATTTTGATGAAAAGCCCTAAAAAATAGCCGTCTTGCAATTGAATTTATGGGCGCACACACAAAATTTGTTTCTTACTCCGTAAAAAAGAGGATATCGGATATCCTTATTGGAAATTATGTACAGTAGAAATATTTTGTTTAATCATACTTTGTATTTATTTATTATTCTTATTTATTTTATTTTTTTTACAAAGGGAATTTATAAAGCTTAAAAGCCCGCCAAAAAAATAAAGCTAAAAATGTTATAAAATTAAAGAGAAAGTGGAGAAAGCAGAGGATCGGAGATAATAGATTAGTCACATTATTCTATTGAGTAGGGAACATATATATACATATACAATAACTAGGGTTTTCTTAGAAAATACTAAACCCTAAATATAGAATGTTCCAGGGTGTACAAGAATATAATGGGCATCCACAAATATTTCATAACACTCCCCCTTGGATGTCCATTATCGAAAACTGTGCCTCATTAAAACCTTACTACGAAAAACCCTATGGGATAAAAACATAGTGAAGGAAAAAAATTACATAATTCTTCGTAATACGTTTGTAATGCTGCTTTATTAAAAACCTTACCAGGAAAAACCCAATATGGGACAAAACCATGGTCAAGGAAAAAAGAGTACAACGCATATTTTCTCCCCCTGATGAATACATAACTTGAAATCTTCTAGTGCAATAAATCTGACGTGATATGATTCGTATGTAGCAGAATACCATTTTTTGATAATTGATGCTTTCAAATTGAACTTGAATCTTCAAATTTTCACATAAACTTACTTAGACGACTTCATTTCTTCATAAGTTTGGAAATAATACAAGTGTTTTCCACTATTTCATTCGATATTTTTTTCGAATTGTCATAGTAATTAGATGCATGCCTTCTTCCGGAGGTCATTATACACTACAAAATGATGATCAATAATTGATCACACTATCCAAACATAATTTCATGACAACACTTGATATCATCATATATATTTCATTTTCCAGCATCATATGAATTAAGAAATTAAACTAATTACATATTTTGCTCATGGCTCTTCTAGACCATAAGAATATTATTTTCTCTCAATGATATCACAATGTTATTATTTAATTCGAATTTCATGTTGTAGATGAGGTCGCTAATGTAAAGGCTGATAGAATCTACAAACTCAAACTTCAAGTTGAGATATCAATGATTTTGTCACATTGACTTTTTAGGAAATAATCATTGCAATATTCAAGATATAAATTGTAATATGTCGTATGTAAAATCTTCAGAAACTATTCATACATGATTCATAACATGCTATTAAATCGACGCCATTAATATTTTTCATCACAACTGTAAGCCCGTTGGAATATAAACTTTCTTTGCAAGTTCCCAACGATGTTGACAATACGCTTTACTATACCTTAGATTGCCTTAGATGAACATTCACACGTACCACAATTATTATTATTATATATATATATATATAGAAATTAGTTATGCATGCTATATGAGATAAAAAAAATTATGATAAGATATTGAACAATACATATGGTGAGTAATGCATCTAAAAACTTCCTACACATGCAATAGGTATCCATTAACCTATGACTCACACATGCACGGGGATATAAGACTCAAAATAATGCAACACTGTACAGTGTGGATTTAAAAATCCATATTTCATTGGACTTCAGGTCCATGATAAACTTATGATCATTATCATTATGTCGACATCAAAATGTACATATATTTCAGATCCCTTATTCACTCGTCTATTCCATTATGCATATGCATATTATTAATCAATTCCATTGTGCACCAGTATCATAAAATTCCTTTAACGTACATTCCGCATGCTATTTTACTATGAAAACTGAATACATTTCTCATTGGTACCATCACAACTTTTCTTACATTATAGGCCATCTATTGTAATAATTCAGATATCTATACCACTTTTGGAGAATTTCATACATTATGGTATTTATATGTTATTACACTATTAAAAGTGTTGGTTGCACTATCTTTCCATATATTATATCTATTAGGCATATCTTTATTTGGAACCGATCATACAATCTACACTTCAGGTGTAGTGATTCAAGTATTTTGGCAAGATATTATCTCAATGTATACACATTATTAATATGACCAAAATTTATCTTCAATGCTATGAAACATGAGTCATAACTAAATACAAATCAAATTATAAATGTGCAACATATCTTGATAATATATAGACAAAAGTTGGCATATAACTTTTCAAACTACCATTATATAGGGATCATAATTATTATTTATTTATTTAATTTTTTCAACTTTTTCTAATTCGTTCTTCTCCCTCTAATTTGGTAAAATATCTCATTTATAGGGGCATCTTATTTTATACCAACTTAGTAGACAAATTTACATTAATAAAATTCACTTCATTAGGAGGATCACAATCAAAATTTATTTCTCAGAAGATTTGTGTTAAACTAGTTCTATCTCTTGTGGATAACAATTTCAATAAAGAATCATTTCTTCATTAACTTTACATTGCATGTGTATTTATTATTACCTTTTCATAATATCTTCTGGAAAAACAATGTCAATGGGGAGACATGTGTTGTGCAGTTGTACGTTTTTCCTTCTCTTCAAATTTCTTATGTGCTCACATATAATAGCCACAATAAAAAGAATTGTTTTACAAGCATAAATCACTTGTTTGTAATTCTACTGAGTGGTGATCTTCTGGATCTTTAAAAATTTAGATAGTGTTTTTGGTGAGTTTCTGGTTACCTAATAGTTGATAATAATATATAAGTTATTTTGGTGAATATATATTGTTAATTACCTAAACTAATGGAATGAATACAATCTCCCCCTAATCCTTGCATATGGGGCATAAAATGAATCCAACATTAAATCTCATCCAAATTTTAAGGCATAAATTCATTTAGCAATGCATGTATCAAGCATAATAAAATTATTTTTATAAACTCTTATTCGTAACTCTTGCTCAAATATATTAATCTTTATATTGAAAAATCTTAAAACTAGGAGCAATAAATACCTTTTTCAGGCAAGTTGCTCACAAAGTCATGTTTAATTACTTGAACTCATAACATTATTTTTTTCTATATATTTAAGGAACTTCTAGTCCATATGTACGAGAATATATCAATAACTTAGATTAAAACTTAAAACATTCTCACAATCTACAAGACCACATTTTTGAAGGATAGATAGAGCATCTTGACAACATGCTTTAGAAGTAATAACAATTTTCTAGGTCATATATTTCTTGCATTGCTCTAATCCACATGGTTTTGAGGGTTTTCAAAGGTCAAATATTCTGACACTAGCCATTGGCTTATTACCTTAATTATTTTCTACCTTATTAACGGTATCATTAAATCATCAGTTGCTCATATGTACATTTTAACATCTAAATCCCTAGAGATATACTACCTCCGTTTCTTTTTATGTGCAACAAAGAAATATTTTATGTCTCACAAATAATACCCCTTTGTTGCACATAATAAGTAACGGAGGTAGTATGTATATTTAAAATAAAAGTATGACCTCCAATTTGTGTTTTTCAAGAATATATATGTTGTAGATGCAATTATATAACAAAACCGAGCTAATTATATTATTACTAAACATATATTTACATACAAAGGCAAAACCTTCACCTTTTCAAATAAAGTAACTTTAATTAATCTCAACAGCTGAACATAATTCAAATAAATAATTAATCAATCCATCTACCAGATTGAGAAGGTAAAAGTAAGACATGACTTAATCAGTTCAAGCTTTAATCAAAACATACCTTATTCGATCCACTCAAGTGTACCGGCCAAAATTAAGCTTTGGAAACATGAGCAAACATGATTAACATTGATTAATAATTCTAAATTCCCTTTTAATATCAAGTTAATTGAGGTTTGACACAATAAAATATGTATGTATGTGTAGGGAATAATTTCAAGCCTTAAAAATCCCACTAGCTTGAACCCCACTGTGATCATACACTAAAGTACGGTGGCGTCCAAAAGGGAAGAAGATAGAGCAAAAGAGTCGCCAACAAGTTTTTAAGGAACTTGTAAACCATCACGAGGTGAAGGTTACACCCCTTAACGATCCAAGAGATCGTCAACTCCATAAGGTAATGAACCAAATAAGGGTTCGGGGATGATGGTACAAATCCAACCTAAAAGAGATTGAACCTGCCCTAATAATAGGCCTCTACTTTATTCTGCTCGTATTCATGTGCGCTTTCTGATTAACATACAATCAATAGGATTAACCCTAAACCTGTTTAATCTATGTTGGTCGAATATTAATGCACAAATAAACTATTATTGGCGATCACTTGAATTATAATCAAAGTTAACCTAACAAGATTATTAATTATCTTATTAAGCGTGATTACAAGTACCAAATTCCCTTTAAGCATGCAATAAAAGGTGTGATCAAGCAATAAAGAATATAAAATATGATACATATCAAGCAACATAATAAATAATATCATGAATAATAATTATAATAACGTTAAAGCATAGCAAGATCCTAGGCATGATACTAACAAGATTAATAACAAACCCTAGCATGTCACTAAGCAATAAAAATCAAAGCTTTAGCCCTAACATGATACTAACAATCATAAATATTAGGAAGAATATAGGAAGCATCGTACTTTTAATCATACTTGATATTAAAGTTACCCTAGACATGATACTAGGAATCAAAATAACAATCTAAGCATGATATCTACATCATAATATCAATTAATCAATTAAAGCACTTACTTGGATGCCTCGTACCTCTTTCTAATAACAAAATACACGCGTTAGTAACTTCAAGGAAAAATAATAATCAAAACAATTAAATTAAATAATTGAAAGAGAGATTTGGGACCAAACCCTCAGAAATTAAAACCTTTCACGTCTAGGGCGAAGACAACTTCGAATATAGCTAGGTGTTTCTAGATCTTGTGAATGCGGAATTATTTATTTGAGAAAAGGCTAGTTTAGAAAAGAGAGAGAGAGATAATAATCAAGAAAATCTTGATGAGAGTTGGTGAATGATTAAGAGAGAATTAGAGAATTAATGATTGCGAAAGAAAACTGATTGTTGATGAATGATGAAGATAGTTGGTTAAAACTTAAGAATAAAGAGAATTGGTGAATGAAAACGGAGTTTTTGATACGATATTTATATAGAAAATCATCCAAAAAAGATAATTTATCAAAACAGAGTCTGAAGACCACAAAACCATCTTGGCGCCAGCCCTGACTCATTGGCGCCAGGATCAGTGGCTAGCGCCAAGCGCCAATGCTGGCGTCCTGATTCCAGGCGCCAAGGCCTGGGGTTGGATGCCAAACCGACTTTTAATGCGTTTTCAAAATTCTGATAAATTTCCGTACTGGAAGATAAAATAATATAATTTCAATCGAAAATGCTATTTGATCTAATTAAAACTCTGAAGAGTCCTAATTGAATTAAGAATGAAAAGAACCTTCTAGAATGTTCTAGAAGACTAAAACCATTCCTAATTACATTAGGAATGATAAATTATATTAGGCCCTCCCCTAGATCATTAGGCCGTACTTAAAGCTCAAACCAGGCCCAGTTTAGTAAATTGGCCATAATTTCCTCAATATTCATCGGAATTGGGCTTATAATATATAGTTGGAAAGGTCTTTGCAAGCCCCATCCAACTACACCATTATTGGACCCATATCATGGACCAACCAAACTGGATTGGCTGTTTTCTTTAAAATAAAGTTTTCAAAAACAGGGAGAAGAGAAAAGAAATAAAACTTTCCGCAACACTAGACCTTTCCACACTTTCGTTTCATTCGATTATGATTTGACGTGAAAGGTACTCATCACCGGGTTTGGTTTTGGGGAGACAAAAATGGGTGTCTACAGAAGCCCCCACTTTCACTGAGTTTGGAGAAACGCAAGTTTCGAAAACGAAAGTCAAAGTAACGATAGGGACGGAGAATGATTCAGAACGTTCTGCGATCCTAAATCAATCTTGTAACGCCGATACCTGCAAAACTAGCATTAGTTAAATAGATAAAAGAGTTAAGAAACGCGTATCTTGCACCGTCGAGAACACGTCTCTGAAAGTAACCGATTTGCTGCCGTATTGTTGTTTTGATGACCTCCTGCAAGCTAGAGAATGCCATCCCGCTTGAAAACCGCTACGCCCGTAACTGCTTCCAAATTAGAAGATTGCTTCGCCCGAAACTATCTTCCCTGCTGTGATAATATTCCACGTCCAAGGGAATACCATCGAAAATTATTTCTCTTGAAATAATCCTCAGTTGTTTGTGACAACTCTCCACAATCTAGGGAACGCCACCTTGCTGTTTCGATGTTCACCCGTCTCTGAACAAAGAGCCTCTTTTTGATATGATCTTCTGAATGATGTGTCCACGAAGAGCTTGATAATAGGATGCCCACGCATCTCTGAGCAAAAGAGCTTGAATGAAATGTCCACGCGTCTCTGAACAAAAGAGCTTTGATGAAATGTCCACGCGTCTCTGAACAAAAGAGCTTTGATGATATGCCCACGCGTCTCTGGAGCAAAAGAGCTTGAATGAAATGTCCACGCGTCTCTGGAGCAAAAGAGCTTGAATGAAATGTCCACGCGTCTCTGAACAAAAGAGCTTTGATGATATGCCCACGCGTCTCTGGAGCAAAAGAGCTTCTGATGGAAATGTTCACGCGTCTCTGAACAATAGAGCTTTTGAATGAATGTTTGTTGCGATATCTGAAGAAAAATTTCCGAAGACCAACGTTTGTCGATCTCTAAAGCTCGCCTAAACTTTGCTTTTGCTAAAACCAGTATGTCGGTGTTTCCGTGATGAGCTTATAATATATTGGCCATAACTTCCTCAATATTCATCAGAATTGGGCTTATAATATATCGTTGGAAAGCTCTTGTCAAGCCCCATCCAACTAAACTACTATTGGACCCATATCATGGACCAACCAAACTGGATTGTCTGTTTTCCTTAAAATAAGTTTTCAAAAACAGAGAGAAGAGAAAAGAAATTAAAACTATCCGTAACACTAGACTTTCCACACTTTCACTTCATTCTATTATGATTCGACGTGAAAGGGACTCATCACTGGTTTTGGTTTTGGGGAGACACAAATGGGTGTCTACACCACCGTACTTTAGTGTATGATCACAGTGGGGTTCAAGCTAGGGGTTAATGCTTGAAATATTCCCTACACCTGGTCATCTAAGCGTCAACATACATAATCTAAGTCGAGTATAGAAGCAGAATATTGAGGCGTCGCAAATGTTGTCTCTGAGGTGTGTTGTCTTTGTAATCTTTTACTTGAGTTACATTGTCCTCTAAGGCAGGCTACTATCGTTTATTGTGATAATGTTAGTGCTATCTACCTTTCTGGCATTTCGATACAACACCAACGCACTAAACATATGGAGATGGATATTCATTTTGTTCGAGAAAAGGTTGCTTTGGGACAAGTTCGGGTTCTCCATGTTCCTACTAGATATCAGATTGCGGACATTTTCACTAAAGGCCTACCACGAGAATTATATCTGGAATTCAGGTCCAGTCTTAGCGTATGCCTTTCTCCTGCTACGACTGCGGGGGTGTGATAGATATTTTATTTACGATAATATTTGTCGCAGATTAGGATAATCTTGTATATATTTTGTTATACCTCGTATCCTTATCATAATAGGATTACGACTCTTGTAAACCCCTATATATATTATTCAATGGTACACACTCCAATCTGAGGAGTTTTCCCGAAATCTAACACTATTCAATCATCAAGCAAAATGGTATAGGTTTAAACCATTTGAAATGTATACCTCATTCATATTTTTCATCATATATAAACCAAATGTTTCCCCCTAAATATATTTTCATAACTTTTATTTATATTAGTGTAACTTTTGATCATTCAAGGATAATTATTAATATATATAGTTGCAAACTCGATTTTTACTTTATGTTAGCATTATGGGATTGAAGAGTATGTTTTTATTTGCTTGATTACAAGAAAAATAAATATGAAGTTTATGAAGGTTTATGTTAGATAAGATATGTTATATAGGTTATGCACTTTATTGATAAATTTTACCTTTTTGATATCTTATTGCATAAAAACTTATCTAACATATCTTATTCAAATGAAGGTTATTTAACCTTAATATGTTACCTTCATATGCTAGATAAATTTAGATAGGTTATGAAGGTTTATGAAATAAGATATCAAAAAGGTAAAATTTATCAATAAAGTGCATAACTTTTGTTTCAGGGTTTTTTGGAATCCCTCGGGACTGGTCGCGTACTGCTAGCAGTGAGACTCGGACATCTGCAAAAAGCACGGAAACTCCGGTGGCCAGAGATCCGGCTCCAACGATCAAGTTAGTGACCGAAAAATGGAGTAAACTAGAGAGAGAAAGTAGAGAGAATTTGGAGCTATTTAGTGCTCTATTGAATGTTATGTCACAATCCACCCCTCCCATCATCAATTATTGGGGTATTTATAAGGGTGAGAATTTGTGCCCTTTAGGGTAAGTGACCTAGGAATGTGTGCTGTGATTGTCTGCGCAATCAATGTAGGGCACGTATTCCCCTAGGGCACCGCTTTTGCGGCTTTCAAGGGTAGTTAGGCCTCCTGATGTAAGGAGGCCTCACTCTCTTTAGGTTTTAGGTGCTCTTGTGCTTCTTAGTGCGTGGCATCTTCCTACGGTGACACATCTCACCTGTTCAATGGGCCACGTGTCATCATAGGATTGGTCCACGTACTTGGGGTATTTTTTACCCCAAACATTTGCCCCTCAGAGGAGGTGGCTCGTCCCAACTAGGACGCCTCCTCTAATCTTACTCGTTCGAGTACCTCAGGCATATCTTGAGCATTCTAAAGTTGTTGGTAGGGGTCCGACAGGATCGTCCGTCCACCTTTTTGGGTGGAATGCCTTGTTGTAGGGAATAGTTTCAAGCCTTTAAAATCCCACTAGCTTGAACCCCACTGTGATCATACATTAAAGTACGGTGGCGTCCAAAAGGGAAGAAGATAGAGCAAAAGAGTCGCCAACAAGTTTTTTAGGAACTTGTAAACCATTCACGAGGTGAAGGTTACACCCCTTAACGATCCAAGAGATCGTCAACTCCATAAGGTCATGAACCAAATACGGGTTTGGGGATGATGGTACAAATCCAATCTAAAAGAGATTGAACCTGCCCTAATAATAGGCCTCTACTTTATTCTGCTCGTATTCATGTGCGCTTTCTGAGTAACATACAATCAATAGGATTAACCCTAAACCTGTTTAATCTATGTTGATTGAATTTAATGCACAAATAAACTATTATTGGCGATCACTTGAATTTATAATCACAATTAACCTAACAAGATTATTAATTATCTTATTAAGCGTGATTGCATATACCAATTCCCTTTAAACATGCAATAAAAGGTGATCAAGCAATAACAATAAAAATAATGTATATCAAGCAACATAATAAATAATAATCATGAATAAAATAATCATCATTAATAATAATATTAATCATAATTAATAATAATCAAAATCATGTTAAAAGCATAGCAAGATCCTAGGCATGATACTAACAAGATTAATAACAAACCCTAGCATGTCACTAAACAATAAAAATCAAACCTTTAGCCCTAACATGATACTAACAATCATAAATATTAGGAAGAATATAAAAGGCATCGTACTTTTAATCATACTTGATATTAAAGTTACCCTAGACATGATACTAGGAATATCATAACAACAATGTAAACATGATTTCTACATCATAAATCAATTAAACCATTAAAGTACTTACTTGGATGCCTTGTACCTCTTTCTAATAACAAAATACACACGTTAGTAACTTCAAGGAAAATAATAAAACAAACAATTAAATTAAATAATTGAAATAGAGATTTGGGACCAAACCCTCAGAAATTAAAACCTTTCACGTCTAGGGCGAAGGCAACTTCGAATATGGCTAGGTGTATCTAGATCTAATGAATGCGGAATTTTGTATTTGAGAAAAGGCTAGTTTAGAAAAAGAGAGAGAGAGAGAGAATAATCAAAAAAATCTTGATGAGAGTTGGTGAATGTTGGTGAATAAAGAGAGTTGATTAAAACTTAAGAATAAAGAGAATTGGTGAATGAAAACGGAGTTTTTGATACGATATTTATAGAGAAAATCATCCAAAAAAGATAATTTAACAAAACAGAGTCTGAAGATCGAAAATCAACATTGGCGCCAGCCCTGGCTAGTTGGCGCCAGAACCAGTGGCTAGTGCCAGGCGCCAATGGCTAGCGCCTGGCGCCAATCCTGGTTCCAGGCGCCAAGGCCTGGGGTTGGACGCCAAACTGTTTTCCAACGCGTTTTCGAAAATCTGATAAATTTCTTGTACTGGAAGATAAAATAATATAATTCCATCGAAAATGCTATTTGATTTTGATTAAAACTCTGAAGAGTCCTAATTGAATTAGGAATGATAAGAACCTTCTAGAATGTTCTATAAGACTAAAACCATTCCTAATTGCATTAGGAATGATAAATTATATTAGGCCCTCCCCTAGATCATTAGGCCGTACTTAAAGCTCAAACCGGGCCCAATTTAGTAAATTGGCCATAACTTCCTCAATATTCATTGGAATTGGGCTTATAATATATCGTTGGAAAGGTCTTTGCAAGCCCCATCCAACTACACCCCTATTGGATCCATATCATGGACCACCCAAACTGTATTGGCTGTTTTCTTAAAATAAAGTTTTCAAAAACAGGGAGAAGAGAAAAGAAATAAAACTTTCCGCAACACTAGACCTTTCCACACTTTCGTTTCTTCGATTATGATTCGACGTGAAAGGCACTCATCACCGGGTTTGGTTTTGGGGAGACACAAATGGGTGTCTACAGAAGCCCCCACTTTGATTGAGTTTGGAGAAACGCAAGTTTCGAAAATAAAAGTCAAAGTATCAATAGGGACGGAGAATGATTCAGAACGTTCTGCGATCCTAAACCACTCTTGTAACGCCGATACCTGCAAAACTAGCGTTAGTTAAAACAGATAAAAGAGTTAAGAAACGCGTATCTTGCACCGTCGAGCACACGTCTCTGAAAGTAACCGATTGTTGCTGCTCTGTTGTTTTGATGACCTCCTGCAAGCTAGAGAATGCCATCCCGCTTGAAAACCGCTACGCCCGTAACTTCTTCCAAATTAGAAGATTGCTTCGCCTGAAACTATCCTCCTCCGCAATGATAATATTCCACATCCTAGGGAACATTATCGAAGATTGCTTCTGTTGAAACAATCCTCAGTTGTTTGTGACAACTCTCCATAATCCAGGGAACGCCACCTTGCTGTTTCGATGTTCACTCGTCTCTGAACAAAGAGCTTCTTTTTGATATGTTCACGCGTCTCTGAACGAAGAGCTTGATAATAGGATGCCCACGCGTCTCTGAGCAAAAGAGCTTGAAAATAGGAAATGTCCACGCGTCTCTGAACAAAAGAGCTTTGATGATATGTCCACTCGTCTCTGAACTAAAGAGCTTGAATTGATATGCCCACGCGTCTCTGGAGCAAAAGAGCTTCTGATGGAAATGTTCACGCGTCTCTGAACAATAGAGCTTCGGTGCTTGAATGTTTGTTGCGAGAATGTTCTGAAGAAAAATTTCCGAAGACCAACGTTTGTCGATCTCTAAAGCTCGCCTGAACTTTATTCCGCTAAAACCAGTATGTCGGTGTCTCCGTGATTAGGCGCTTTAAGCTAAGTGAGACGATCTTTCATCAGGTCGATCACTTATTGCAATTGTAATCAAACTGACTACTTAATCATGTCAAATTGCTTATAGGGGCTAACTGGCGTACCAAGGAACCCAAAATTGTTGTATGAGGTCGAAATCACCTTTCTGAGAGGCTTCAAGCTCTGTCGTTGCTGAGATATCTCTGGCGCAAGGCGCTGGAGTAGGGTCTTCCCTATTCTGCTGCACTTGTATTTATTTTTTACTATAGAACTTTGCCAATTTCTTTAATTATCTTAGGGTTGACCTAAGGTTTAGCATTGCTTGACTCATCGACTTGACACGACTCAAGGTATAAACTTGACTCGATATGATTGACTGACTCGAGGTTGACTCGACTCGAAGTGAAATGACACATGTGTTAGACTTAAATCAAAGTGATATGACATGACATGACTCAATGTGTACATGACTCGTGTGTGCATTGTAATGTGATCGTGCGACTCGAAAATGCTGAAAAGCAAAAATTTTCCGTCATTTTTGTGGAGGGTACCGACTTTCTCCCGAAAAAGAAAGACGCGAAGAAGGAATTGAAGTTCGAAGATGCATGTTGAATGAGCTTAGTCAAATGTTGTTTGATACTATCTCTCAAGGTTCAAGGATTAATCCATCCTAGGCTATCTCAACTGTTGACTCCGTGATGAAAGTATTTGGGTAACTTAGGCACGGAAGCTAAGCACTTCATACTTCGATGCTATGATGATTATGAGTGATTTTGATAAGGTATGCTTCAGCGTTAAGATTTCATGACAAAGGGTTCCTAAGGGAAATATATTTGGTCATGTATGCGTGATGTGTGACAGTGACACTAAAGCTAGGCCGCAAGAGCTAAGTGTGTGGAAAAATATATTATTGAAAAGAGTCAAATGGTGGTGACTCTTAGGCTAGGTAAGCTAATAATATAGGGATCAAGCCCCCAAGTCTAGCTCTAAATGAAAAGGGATGAGCATAGGGAATTCCTTGATATGATTATGGTGTAAGTGTGTGAATGTGAATATGAATGCATGTTTATTACGGCCGCACCTCGATGTGAGGTTGCCTACGTATCCGTTAGGAATCAGGCCGAACGTAGCTCTAGCCGAACCTCGCACAAGTGTGTATACCTCAAAAAGGTCTTTTTAAGGGTTGTAACGTGGTTAGGCTAAAGGTTTAAAGAAGAAGGGGATAAAGGCTCAAGACCCTAGGTAAGCCCCCAAGGTGTGCAACTTCGCTTTTGAATCTTTGTATTTTTATGCTTGAGTTTCTACTCTCTTTTAGCTCTCTTTGCTTTAGCATCTATTTTATTTTTATAAGTGTGGGCAATCCCGATCATGCGGTCTATCACTCACTTGGCATTCATGTTTCTCAGGCACGGTATCGAGTACTCGATAAAAGACGCAATCTGAGACGTGCTCATATCAAAGATATTTTCATATCAAAGACATTGGAACACTTGCCCTTTTGTACACTTTTATTTATTATTATTTTGCTTTTGCTTATTTTTTGCTATTGCTTTCTTTTGAATTTGCTCAAGCTTTCTTTAGAATTGCATAAGTTGCACGCCATCCCATCCCAAGGTTAGGTAGATGTAGGTTGAAAAAAGAAAGGTATATCGTTAGACGAGGCTCAAAGTGGTTTATGAAGAAAGGATTTGTAAATTATAAAGGTGAAAGGAGATATGATGTGGCTACAAGGGTGCCTCAAATCATTGGTATACCTTGTGCTTAGTTCGACATGGATTTTTTTTATTCTTTTTTTTTTAAATACAATGTAATGAAATGATCATATGCAAGGAAATAAATGCTCATTTTATTAAAAAGGGAAAAGAAAAGAAAAATTACAAACATAATCTAAAGGAAAAGAAAAGGTGCCTATGCTAGACTTATTGGGGAAAGGAAAAAATGAAGAGGAAATAGAAAAAGAGGTCATGAAATCTTGTCGTTGAAGCTTGCCTCTTGTCTTGTGTCATTCGCTTCATCATCACCCAGTCTTCTCGCTAACTAGAGGTAATGAGACTTTGTTTGCTTCTATGAGATCTTGAATGAGGTTTTGAAACCTGTAGCATTCATCAGTGGTATGACCGTTTCCTCGATGGTACTTGCAATAGGAATTTGGATTCCACCTCGAAGATCGATTTTCTGGTGTTGGATCCTCGGTAGGGCCAATAGGTTTGATTAATCCTCGATCATAGAGATGATCGAAAGCAGCATCGTAAGTCATTTCAATGGGTGTGAACTCTCACCTAGGTTTCCTTTTAGATCCTTGATTGTGAAGACAGTCGAAAGCTTCATTGTAAGACATTCTTATTGGTGTGTATTCTTCAATGGTCTGTTTTGCTTGTGGCTTAGGAGCATTGAGTTCTTCATTAAACTCTTGGCGAGAATTTTGTTTGATAGCCATCACCCGATTTGCTAATCCTTCTACCACATTCAAGAGCATGGCAATGACATCTTGTAGTTTTCGAATTTCCCCTTTTAGACTTGACGAGTCTTCAAAGAAAAGACTTTCATCCTCCTCAATTATGGCCACTTCATCGAGAGAGGTCATATAAGTTGTCTCGATCATAGGCTCTCCTACAGGTGTGATAAGAAGTGATGGATCAAAGGATGCTTGGTCATCTTCGATGGCTAGAATCTCGGAAGTTTCATTGTTATCGATCAGATCTTGAATAGCTTCTTTGAGTTTCCAACACTCTTCAGTGTCGTGACCCTTTCCTTGATGATATTTGCAGTGCTTATTAGGGTCCCACTTAGGTGGCCTAGCTTCTGGAACCGGATCTTTGATGGGCCCTATGGGCATGACTAGTCCTTTGTGATGTAACTTCTCGAAAGCTGTTTCATAACTCATACCAAGTGGAGTGAACACCCTTTTTGATCTTTGGATTCGTGGTTTAGAGGTGTTTGTAGCATGTACCTCATTAGAGGAAGAAGAAGGATGGTCGCTCTTCTTTCCTTTTGCACTGTTATCTTTCAGAAGGTCATCTTCAATGTCAATGCCTATATTATAGACAGCTTTGAAAGTATTCAAGTTGTGTTGGTACTTTAAGTAATTTGAATACTTCTCTTGAAGATTCTTGATAAACATCCTCACAGATTCTTTTTCGGTAGGAGCCTTGACCATATTAGCAGAAGTTTCCCTCCATTTATTGAAGAAAGAAGTGAACCCTTCGTTTTCCTTTTGTTTTAACATCTCAAGTTGTCTGTGGTCTGTCTCGTCTTGGATGTTGCACTTATATCTATCTATGAAAGCGTTTGTTATCGACTCCCAAGAAGAGGTTTTTTCTTTCTCGAGAGAAAAGAACCATTGTTGACAAACGGTTTCGAGAGATAGTGGGAACAGAGAGGGGAAAACCTTCTTATCGATACCCTTAATACTCATTATGGTTTCAAAAGCTTTTAGATGGAAGTAAGGGTTATCTGTTGCCTTGAATTTAGGGATGTCAGTGGCGTTGAACTTATGCGGAAGAAGTTCTTTGTCCAGCGAGACCCCTTGCGAACTCATGCCCTGAAATTTATAGTCACTAGATAGCTTGCTTAGACTCTCTTGCATGAGATCCATCCGTTGTTGCTTCACGAGATCATCGACCTTAAGTGTGAGGAGCTTCAGTGTTTCAGTCATGGTAACCAATTGGTTCCTAAGCTCATTGACTTCTTCTTGAGTTGCCATTGTCTTCTTAGCCTTTCTCCTTTGACGAATCGGTTTATCAAAAAGCGAGACTTGAATAAAGCGGTTGTCCTTGATTAATCGTCCTTCCCTCCTCGACCAAGTACTGTGGAAAAGGAATTTGGGGATACTTATTGTAATTATTTGACTCAAACTTTATCCAACATGCAATGGATGGAGGAAGTGAAGAAAAATGGAAGAATGTGAAGAAGATTTAGATGGAGGGATATGAAGAATTAGAATGTACCCCCCAACTCAAATGGCGGAAAGACCGACTCATGCATGGACCTACGACATGGTCATGGTGATGTGTACTCAAAGTGTGTGCTAAGACTAGTGAGTGTAGGTGACATGTTAAGACTCGTGTCATGACCATGTGGCTAGACTGTGTGACCAAGACTCGATTAATGACTTGACAAGGTGTTATTGACAGCGAAAATTAACCAAATTAATTAGCAAACTGGTTAATTAGACCTTAGGTGATGACACGACCAATAATCCGAACTGTCGGCCAAGCGACAGGACTGGCGTCACAATATGGTGATTGGCGCCAGACTTTTTAGTAAATGTCTGGCGCTACACACCATACAGTGGCGCTACAGCTCAAACTTTGGCGCCAACATTGGAGCTTCAGTCTGGGACTGTTTTCGGTATTATTAGTCAACTGTGGTATGCCTAAAGTCGTACTAGGTCAATTCCGATTTAAAAGAAACTTTATTGACTCAAATTAATTAATTAATTAATTAATTAATTAGGCAAAGTTCTTTAAGTCATTAATTTTAATCTCAACACAAATCAACAAACGGTTAAAAGGAGCATAGAATATATATGCACAACAAATAATGCACAATTAGTCAAGTAGGCACAACATGATGCAATGAGTTCGCAACCTAACCATGGCTCTAGTTCTCTAAAGTTCGGGATATGGTTTAGTCAAATAGGGTCCATGGTTAATTGTCCAGATGCACCGCGTAGAAGCCTAACCGTGAAGGGTTAACGCGTGTGGATAGAACACCACGAGTTTTTAGAAAAAACTCACTTCCATGGTTTGGTGAATTCAACCTCTCAGATGTACCCTTTGTTGCCAGGAGCGTTCAATCGGGTAGATAGAGCATGAATTCCCAGAGGGTTATGTCCATATGTAGAACACATATGGGTTTCAGAAAAGTGAGAAAAAATTCAATCAGGAGGTAGGATCGAGCAAACAATACGAAAAACCGGTCGAAATTAGAACGCATATTTCTGGCTCGGTATTGGGGGAAATTGGCGCCAGCAAACAGAGACTGGCGCCAACTTTTAACTGTAGCGCCTGGTGCCAATACTGGCGTCTGGCGCTACGGCTAAAAGTTTGGCGCCAAGCTCTGGCCCCTGACACTACTTCCCACATGCCTCAGCAGCTTTCTGTGCTCAATAAAATCATCCAGTTTCGCGCGGTGTTATTTCAGTCCTAGTTGTGAAAGACATTTCTCAAATTTCCTACGTGTAAAAATCCTATGTTTTTGACTCATTACGGATGGTCTTTCCAATGAGAACCTTTTTATGCATATGACAATAATGTTAATCAAAATTACGCACATGAAATACTTAGAACTTTTCGAGTCTCATCCACTCATTCTAAATCATTGCCGAAACAAATTCAGGAATTAAAATAGAAATCCTCCCCAGTGGAGTCCCCAAAAACTGTAGGGAATAATTTCAAGCCTTAAAAATCCCACTAGCTTGAACCCCACTGTGATCATACACTAAAGTACGGTGGCTTCCAAAAGGGAAGAAGATAGAGCAAAAGAGTCGCCAACAAGTTTTTAAGGAACTTGTAAACCATCACGAGGTGAAGGTTACACCCCTTAACGATCCAAGAGATCGTCAACTCCATAAGGTCATGAACCAAATAAGGGTTCGGGGATGATGGTACAAATCCAACCTAAAAGAGATTGAACCTGCCCTAATAATAGGCCTCTACTTTATTCTGCTCGTATTCATGTACGCTTTCTGATTAACATACAATCAATAAGATTAACCCTAAACCTGTTTAATCTATGTTGGTCGAATATTAATGCACAAATAAACTATTATTGGCGATCACTTGAATTAAAATCAAAGTTAATCTAACAAGATTATTAATTATCTTATTAAGCGTGATTACAAGTACCAAATTCCCTTTAAGCATGCAATAAAAGGTGTGATCAAGCAATAAAGAATATAAAATATGATACATATCAAGCAACATAATAAATAATATCATGAATAATAATTATAATAACGTTAAAGCATAGCAAGATCCTAGGCATGATACTAACAAGATTAATAACAAACCCTAACATGTCACTAAGCAATAAAAATCAAAGCTTTAGCCCTAACATGATACTAACAATCATAAATATTAGGAAGAATATAGAAAGCATCGTACTTTTAATCATACTTGATATTAAAGTTACCCTAGACATGATACTAGGAATCAAAATAACAATCTAAGCATGATATCTACATCATAATATCAATTAATCAATTAAAGCACTTACTTGGATGCCTCGTACCTCTTTCTAATAACAAAATACACGCGTTAGTAACTTCAAGGAAAAATAATAATCAAAACAATTAAATTAAATAATTGAAAGAGAGATTTGGGACCAAACCCTCAGAAATTAAAACCTTTCACGTCTAGGGCGAAGACAACTTCGAATATAGCTAGGTGTTTCTAGATCTTGTGAATGCGGAATTATTTATTTGAGAAAAGGCTAGTTTAGAAAAGAGAGAGAGAGAGAATAATCAAGAAAATCTTGATGAGAGTTGGTGAATGATTAAGAGAGAATTAGAGAATTAATGATTGCGAAAGAAAACTGATTGTTGATGAATGATGAAGATAGTTGGTTAAAATTTAAGAATAAAGAGAATTGGTGAATGAAAACGGAGATTTTGATACGATATTTATAGAGAAAATCATCCAAAAAAGATAATTTATCAAAACAGAGTCTGAAGACCACAAAACCATCTTGGCGCCAGCCCTGGCTCATTAGCGCCAGGACCAGTGGCTAGCGCCAGGCGCCAATACTGGCGTCTGGCGCCAATCCTGATTCCAGGCACCAAGGCCCGGGGTTGGACGCCAAACCGACTTTTAACGCGTTTTCGAAATTCTGATAAATTTCCGTACTGGAAGAGAAAATAATATAATTTCAATCGAAAATGCTATTTGATCTAATTAAAACTCTGAAGAGTCCTAATTGAATTAAGAATGAAAAGAACCTTCTAGAATGTTCTAGAAGACTAAAACCATTCCTAATTACATTAGGAATGATAAATTATATTAGGCCCTCCCCTAGATCATTAGGCCGTACTTAAAGCTCAAACCGGGCCTAGTTTAGTAAATTGGCCATAATTTCCTCAATATTCATCGGAATTGGGCTTATAATATATTGTTGGAAAGGTCTTTGCAAGCCCCATACAACTACACCATTATTGGACCCATATCATGGACCAACCAAACTGGATTGGCTGTTTTCTTTAAAATAAAGTTTTCAAAAACAGGGAGAAGAGAAAAGAAATAAAACTTTCCGCAACACTAGACCTTTCCACACTTTCGTTTCATTCGATTATGATTCGACGTGAAAGGTATTCATCACCGGGTTTGGTTTTGGGGAGACACAAATGGGTGTCTACAGTATGCATTTTATATACAATACAAAATAATGCAATAAGGTATAATCAATTGATAGTTGTACCCTAGTTTAGCACTTTAAAGCAAAATATGCTATATACATGAAACAAAAATGCCCTTGGCTAATCAATCACTACTACAAATTTGGCCAAAGAGACCCATTCGAATTAGCCAAAGAGACTGCCTTAGAGGCGGTCTCTAGCACAACGGTCTCTTTGGCAAAGAGACTGCTTTGTTAGAGGCGGTCTCTAGAATGGAAAAGCTGAGACCGCCTCTTGAAGATAAGCGGTCTCAATTTTGAGAAAGTTGAGACTGCCTTTATGAGAAAAGCGGTCTTTCTTTTCAGAATACTAAGACCGCTTATCTTAATTTGGCAGTCTTTATTAGAGGAAATTGAGACCGCTTTTTAGGTATAATAGGTCTCTTTGGTCTCATTTTAAATAAAATTAAAAAAAAATAAACGAATTTAGTTTGATTTTTAAAATTTATATTACAATATATAAAATTGTTGGAAAATTACAAGTATCAAATACAGAAAACTTGAAAATAATGTACTCCAAATTCGTATATAAATTATTGTAATCAGTACAAAAATAATTACATTAACATATAAAATGTAGCTAATCTTAAGTACTCCAACTTCTTCGTCTCCTTTGTTTTGAGATTTTTTTTTTGTTTTTTTGTGAAATCAGCATATCTGTCAAAGCAAAAACCACATAATTAATCAATAATAATTAAGATTATTAAGAAAAGTTATGAGTAGTGAGTATAAGATTATAAAAGATTAACTCACTAAAGCATCAATTGTTAACAAATTCAGAAAAGATTAATTGATATATAAATAATGAGTAAAAGATTAACTCACTATGCACAAAAATTCACGAATATTCTTTGAATCTAAAAGAAAGATGAAAATAAAAGACATAGAAGATCAAGACCCATATTGTTTAACAAATCCAGAAAATATGTTGATAGTTGAGAGTCAAAATCGATCAATCCAGACGCAAGTAAATAAAAAAAAATCATTAAAACAAAACAACTTACCATTAAAACGATGAACACTAAACAAAAGCAAAATCAAACAACAGATCTACAATCAACGCGGACTCTTGCGGTGGAATATTGCAATTGTTAGTGTTTGGACGTCGTTAATACCTAAATAAACCCAAAATTAGTGAAATTTCTCAAAAATCTAAACAATCAACAACATCGGAGATTCTATGGTATATGATTATACTCAAAGCAAATAACTACAGTATGATTAAATTTATTTACTACCTCCGTTACATATTAGTTGCAACTTTTACTAAAACCAGATGCTACACATTAGTTGCAACTTTCCATTTTTTTTTCCTTTTTAGCAAGTTTTTTAAAATGAAAGGACAAAAATGCCCTTACTAAAAAACTCATAAACACAATTAACTACCTAAATCAGATTTCATTAAATTCTTAATCTAAAATCTAACTTAAATATATATCAAAACAACTCAATTTCAAAATTTATTCAACTGGATAACTCCATAACTCCCACAAAATGGTGAACAAATTCTCAACATTACTGTCGCCGTCCCCGTTGCCGCCGCATCTACCAGGCCACCACCAACAACGTCGCCACTGCATCTACCAGGCCACCACTAACAATTCTCTCTTCTTTTTTTAATTTAAAAAAAAAACAATTGCTTAGATCTGATGATTTGAGGGGTAAATTGGCTAGTTTGGGGTGGTTTCAAGGTGAATAAGGGTAGTTTTGGGTTGGTTTAGGGTGAGTGTGGGTAGTTTTGGGGCTGAATTAGGGTGGTTGTTTCGGGGTGGTTTATGGTGAGTGTTGGTGATTTTGGGGTGGTTCGGTTGAGAGGGGTTGGTTTCGATGCGATTCGAGTTGAGAGGAGGTGGTTTTGGTGTCTTTTGGGTTGAGAGGGGGTGATTTTGAGGTAATTCGGGCTAAGAGAGGGTGATTTTAGGGTGGTTCGAGGTGTGTGGTGGGTGGTTTCTGGGTTGTTTGGCCTGAGAGGAGGTGGTTTCAGGCTGTTGTTGGGCGTTTTTGAAGTCGCTACTGTTGGGAGATAGTTGCGGGGTGGCTGCTATTGGTGGTTTCGTTGTGATGCTGCTTTGGTGGTATTCAATATATTAATTATCTTTACTTTCTCTATCAGCTCCTACACTTAATAAATTCATTAATAAGCTATTATTAAATTTTGTCTTAAAAACCATGTCAAGGTGAAAGTTGCAACTAACTTGAAACGGAGGTAGTAAAATCAATTTGCATTACATAATTAGTTCAAATCATTTTACAATTCTCATGTTGGACGAATTTAGTCACCAGCAAAAATGTCAAACTAGAAATTCTCATATTAATCTCAAGTATCACCCTACAAATCAACATAATTATAGCTTAGTATCAAATAACAAAATTAGAAGCCTATCGTACCACAAATCATCACCTTGTCTCTAATGATTTTTTGCTTGACTCACTTCCGATGCCGTCTTCTCTGAAGTGATTGTCTATTTATGGCGGATTTGATAGAGCGAGGTGGATACGGGTCATTATTTTCACTCGACTTGGTCGAATATAAACCGGGTGAGGAGAAAGATTAGGAGGAAGTAGATCATGAGGGTGGTGGTGAATTCATTTGTTGGGAAGAGTAGTTGGAGAGAGAAAGAGGAGGGAGAGAAGGAGAAGCAGTAGGAGCGGCGAGATGAAGGTTTGTGAATTATTAGGGTTTCATTTCTTCTTTATATTACTAGTTTTGCGCCCCGTGCGATGATCGGGTTGTTTATTAAATTTTGAGATAAATTTTAATCTATATATCAAATTTCAAAATAAATCTGATCTCTAAATTTCTAATACAAAATTAGTTAGAAATTGATGTGCTTTTGTGATGATTTAAACTATGTAGTAGTAGGCATGTAAATGACTAATAATAATATTGGTATTTTTAAAAAATTATAATCTAATATTTTTTTGAATAAAATTAAAATTAAATTTATACATATGAAATATTGGTATTTTATCGAAAATAAAACTCTCAACTAACAATTTTATTCTAAAATTCTATCCAAATTTGATTGAAAATAGAATTTTAAATTATTTTTTTTATCCTATGAAATCTATCTAAATATATCCAACGTGGCACGACACTTGGCGAATAGTTAGAACGCCAATTGTCGCAATGTCGTGGCCTGTGTAAAAGTTTAGCTTTATATATTAGTTATATGATATTTGTATATTAGGGAGACCGGTTAAGTTGTCACGGGTCTCTCCTAATAAGTTTTTCAATTTTTTTTATATAAAATAATGAGAGACCAGTTATGTACTGACACAAGTCTCTCCTTTTAAATTTTTAAAAAAAAAAAATTAAGAGGGACCTGTTATGTACTAACACAGGTCTTTCCTATTTAAATTAAAAATAAAAAAAATCAAGATATACCTGTTATCTATATTAAAAGGTCTCCGTTTAATATTCACCTTTTAAGACACTACCAAAGAGACCGGTTTTTTGTAATATTGGGTCTCTTGAAACAAAGAGACATGTTATCTACTAAAATGGTCTCTTATTTATGGTCTCTTTGAGCATTTTTGTAGTAGTGAATCAAACATAAACAACCTTAAATATATAACCAAATATGTTGTATAAGAAGGATAACTGCTCAACAAAATATAAAATTGCTTTGAAGATTGTAACAAAGTGCCTACTCTATACTCACCAAAGCCAAGTGATAAAGTGGGATTCAAGGCCAACAATTGTCAGATCAAATAAAGCAATAATACTTTACCTTTTATGAAACTCAATTCTATTACCTCCGTCCCCTTTTGAAAGTCACTTTTGGTAGAAAATCACGGGAATTAATTAACATATATAAAAAGTAGCAAAACTACATTGAAAAAGTAAATTTACATTGGGTATGCAAAAAAGTAGAGAGAGAAAGTAATTAAAGTACACGGGAAAGTAAAATTTACATGGTAAAGTTAAATTTTGCACAAATATTTCTGCAAATGAGAGGGAATTTTGGTAAAAAAAAAAAATAATATTAATGGTACTTGAAAAAAATAAAACGTGACTGTAGACACCCAAATGTGTCTCCCCAAAACCAAACCCAGTGATGAGTACCTTTCGCGTCAAATCATAATCGAATGAGGTGAAAGTGTGGAAAGTTTAGTGTTGCGGATAAGTTTTATTTCTTTTCTCTTCTCTCTGTTTTTGAAAACTTATTTTAAGAAAACAGCCAATCCAGTTTGGTTGGTCCATGATATGGGTCCAATAGCAGTGTAGTTGGATAGGGCTTGACAAGAGTTTTCCAACGATATATTATAAGCCCAATTCCGATGAATATTGAGGAAGTTATGGCCAATTTACTAAATTGGGCCCGGTTTGAGCCTTATATACGGCCCAATGATCTAGAGGAGGGCCTAATATGATTTATCATTCCTAATGCAATTAGGAATGGTTTTAGTCTTCTAGATTCTTCTAGAAGGTTCTTTTCATTCCTAATTCAATTAGCATTGATAAATTGACTTTTGTTGACTTTTCAGAGTTTTAATTAAAATCAAAGAGCATTTTTGAGGAAAAATACGATTTTATCCTCTTGTACGGTAATTTTATCTGATTTTAGGAAAACGCGTAATTTTCCAGATCAGCGCCAACGCCTGGCGCCAACAGCCAGCGTTGGCGCCAATCTCGTTTTACGTGCGCCAGACTCTGTTTTGATAATTTTATCTTTTTTGGCTGATTTTCTCTATAAATAACGTATTAAAAACTCTGTTTTCGATAACCAGTTTTCACCTACAACCAGTTTTCAATTATAATCATCTAAAACCAATTTTCACCAACAATCATCAATTCTCTCTATTTTCATTCACCAATTCTCATCAAGATTCTCTTGATTACTTACTCTCTCTCTCTCTTTTCTAAACTAGCTTTTTACATACAAAATTCCGCATTCATTAGATCTAGATACACCTAGCCATATTCGAAGTTGCCTTCGCCCTAGACGTGAAAGGTTTAATTTCTGAGGGTTTGGTCCCAAATCTCTATTTCAATTATTTAATTTAATTGTTTTGATTTTATTATTTTCCTTGAAGTTACTAACGTGTGTATTTTGTTATTAGAAAGAGGTACGAGGCATCAAAGTAAGTACTTTAATGGTTTTTATTGATATTATTATATAGAGTTCTTGCTTAGGTTGTTATTATGATATTCCTAGTATCATGTCTAGGGTAATTTTAATATCAAGTATGATTAAAAGTATGATGCCTTTTATGTTCTTCCTAATATTTATGATTGTTAGTATCATGTTAGGGTTAAAGATTTGATTTTTATTGCTTAGTGACATGCTAGGGTTTGTTATTAATCTTGTTAGTATCATGCCTAGGATCTTGCTATTATTATCCTTTAACTTGATTGTTATGATTATAGTTATTATTATGATTATAATTATTATTTTGATTATTATTATTATGATTATTATAATTGTTATTTTGATGATTATAATATCATGATTATAATTATTATTGATTATTATTATGTTGCTTGATGATATTTATTTATTGTTATTGCTTGATCACACTTCTTATGCATGTTTAAAGGGAATTTAGTACTTGTAATCACGCTTAATAAGATAATTAATAATCTTGTTTAGGGTTAATTTGATTATAACTCAAGTGATCGCCAATAATAGATGTAACACCCCCAAATTACTCTTCATTAATAATTATTACAAACATGATTTACGAGAGTAACTTAGGAGTATTACCGCCACGTGATTACGTAAGGCCTAACAGAGATTTGCAGCGGAAGAAAATACTTGTCATTTAATAGTAATAATAGTTCAAGACATTTCTGAAGTAACTAAAACACTGATACTATGTCTACTAAATTTAACTAGGTGATCACCGCCCATTGTCCCCAATGCATCATTTAATTCACGTCTTCTGATCGCCATCACCTATCTACTCATCATTAATGATAAGTAGGGCCAAGCCAAAACAAAAGAGAAATACGTATTAGCCAAAATGCTAAGTACATACAAATGCTAAACATGTAAAATCAATTTAGTTCATTAAACATGCTTTCAAAAGTTTCGACTTTAATCAATCACAATTGATTCAAACCACTCGTGAATATAAATTCTCATATTAAAATATATCAATTTCCGAAATCAATAATTTTCCAAAAATAGTCTAAGACAAAGCATGGATAGATCCAATCCTCATTTCACAAATCATTTTTCCACCTAAGTGTGCACACCCCCCAAGCTAGTAACTCCTTACATAGTGCTATCAAGGGGAAAGACTAGGTCATACTTAGTCCATAGTCTTCAATTTTATCTCCGCATAGTGGGAGTCATAAAAATCCAATGTATATCTTTGATAAATCAACCTTCCAATTCCCATGTATGGGATTTCAATAACATTTGTTCTTTAAAATGAACTTGAATTCAAGTATGTGTACAAACAACTTTATAGAACATTGAAATTATTTCCAAATACAAAACAATAAAACATTTCACAATATTTATTTCACAAACATTCATAAAATCCTTGTTCAACATTCAAACATAGTTCATCATTCAAAACACTTAACACATTTGTATAAAATCACATATTTAAAGATCTAGCCACGAGTACGTACCTTGATCTTTTGCAACAAACACAAATTTCTTAATATCGAACTTGCAATTCCCCCTATAAGGAACCAATAATCCTAAGTGAAAAACTCTTCAACCCATGAACATTAAACCATTAAATAACGACCCTAGACTAGTTGTGCATGAACAATTATATTGACTCTTTACAACTATTCACCTAGATTTACTACCATGAATTATCTCCTAAATAAACATTATATGGAGTAATAAAAATCAAATATAAAACCTTATAAAAATAATAAATTGAAAATAAATATTAGTTTTAGAATACTAACCGCAAAACAATCTAAAGTAGAAAGGTTCACATTGAAAAGGAGGAGTCAGATCTTGCAGAGGCCATATCTTATAGTATATAACTCCAAATTGGGTGATTCTTGATCCTAAACTCAAGGAGTTTTCGAGAAGAACAACTTTGTCTCAAATATTAAAAGGCTAAAAATGAACAGAAGTGGCTGAAACATAGCCTGGAACATATACGGGATGAAGAAGTACGAAAATGGGAGGAAGAGAGAAGAAAGAAGGATGGAGCTTTAAGGGCTAGTGACTTTTGGCTTAAAATGGCTGAACTTTGGATCCTATTTATAGAGTTTGAGAGCCCTATTGACATCATGTATGATGTCAACAACTTGGGGGTCAAGGAAGTTAGGTCATGTTATTGACATCATATATGATGTCAACAACTTGAGGCCAAGTATTCAAGTTTGTAAGAGAAGTTTGTGACTTTGGTCATGCTTTAGGAGTAAGAAATGGACTTGGGTCCTTTGACTTGGAGCAAAGAAATACTCAAAGTAAAAATATGATTTTCGAGTATTACATTTCTGGCTTAACTCATACGTATAAAATATTTTATAAATGTAATTATTATTTCCGTAAAATTATATATTGATAAGTTAAATAATGCTATTGTATTATCTAAATACATATTTATATATTATTTAAAATACTTTGGAAGGAAATCGAACATTATTAAATTAATAAATTTAATTAATATAAATAAACGGGTTTAAAATATGGGGTATTACAATAGATTTATTTGTGCATTAATATTCAACCAACATAGATTAAACAGGTTTAGGGTTAATCCTATTGATTGCATGTTAGTAAAAAAGCGCACATGAATACGATCAGAATAAAGTAGAGGCCTATTATTAAGGCAGGTTAAATCTCTTTTAGGTTGGATTTGTACCTTCATCCCCAAACCCTTATTTGGTTCAAGACCTTATGGAATTGACGATCTCTTGGATCGTTAAGGGGTGTAACCTTCACCCTGTGAACGGTTTGCAAGTTCCTAAAACTTGTTGGCGACTCTTTTGCTCTCTCTTCTTCCCTTTTGGACGCCACCGTACTTTAGTGTATGATCACAGTGGGGTTCAAGCAAGGGGTTTAACGCTTGAAATTATTCCCCACAGTTTTTGGCGACTCCACTGGGGAGGATTTCTATTTTAATTCCTGAATTTGTTTCGGCAATGATTTAAAATGAGTGGATGAGACTCGAAACGTTTTAAGTATTTCATGTGCGTAATTTTGATTAACATTATTGTCATAAGCATAAAAAAAGATCTCATTGGAAAGACCATCCGTAATGAGTTAAAACATAGGATTTTACACATAGGAAATTTGAGAAATATCTTTCACAACTAGGACCGAAATAACACTGCGCGAAACTGGAAAATTTTATCGAGCACAGAAAGCTGCTGAGGCATGTAGGAATTAGCGCCAGGGGCCAGAGCATTGGCGCTAGGATTTTAACCGTAGCGCCAGATGCCAACATTGGCGCCAAGTCTCTGTTTGCTGGCGCCAAATTCCTCCAATACCGAGCCAGAAATATGCGTTCTAATTTCGACCAGTTTTTCGTATTGTTTGCTCGATCCTACTTCCTGATTGAATTTTTTCTCACTTTTCTGAAACCCATATGTGTTCTACATATGGACATAACCCTCTGGGAATTCATGCTCCATCTACCTGATTGAACGCTCTGTGCAACAAAGGGTACATCCGAGAATGTTGAATTCACCAAACCATGGAAGCGAGTTTTTCTAAAACTCGCGGTGTCCCATCCACTCGCGCCAACCCTTCACGGTTAGGCTTCCGCGCGGTGCATCTGGAAAATTAACCATGGACCCTCTATTGACTAAACCATATCCCGAACTTTAGAGAACTAGAGCCATGGTTAGGTTGCAAACTCATTGCATCATATTGTGCCTACTTGACTAATTGTGCATTATTTGTTGTACATATATTCTATATTTCTCTTAACCGTTTGTTTGACTTGTGTTGAGATTAAATAAATTAATGACTTAAAGAACTTTGCCTAATTAATTAATTGATTAATTATTTTGAGTCAATAAAGTCTAATATTTAATCAGAATTGACCTAGTACGACTTTAGACATACCCTTGTTGATTAATAACACCAAAAATAGTCCCAGATTGAAGCTCCAGCATTGGCGCCAAAGTCTGGACTGTAGCGCCACTCTGTGGAGTGTGGCGCCTGGCGACAGCTCTGTCGTCTGGCGCTACACTACACAGTGCGGCGCCAGTCCTGTCGTTTTGCCGACAGTTCGGATTATTGATCGAGTCATCACCTAATGTCTAATTAACCAGTTTGCTAATTAAGTCGGTTAAATTTCGCTGTCAATAACACCTTGTCGAGTCATTAATTGAGTCTAGTCACATAGTCTAGCCACATGGTCATGACACGAGTCTTAACATGTCACCTACACTCACTAGTCTTAGCACCCACTTCGAGTATATGTCACCATGACCATGTCTTAGGTTCATGCATGAGTCGGTCTTTTTCGTCATTTGAGTTGGGGGGTACATTCTATTCCTAATTTTCTATACCCCTCCATCTACATAATTTTCCTTCACATTCTATTCCAATATTTCTTCACTTCCTCCATCCATTGCATGTTGAATAAAGTTTGAGTCAAATGATTAACAATGAATATCCCCAAATTCCTTTTCCACAGTACTTGGTCGAGGAGAGAAGGGCGATTAATCAAGGACAACCTCTTTATTCAGGTCTCGCTTTTTGATAAACCGATTCGTCAAAAGAGGAAGGCTAAAAAGATAATGGCAAGACAAGAAGAGGTCAATGAACTTAGGAATCAATTGAATGACGTGACCGAGGTGTTAAAGGCTTTAACCCTCAAAATTGATGACCCTGTGAAGTAACAACAAATGAACCTCATGCAAGAAAGTTTGAGCAAGCTATCTAGTGACTATAAATTTCATGGCTTTAGTTTACAAGGGGTCTCGCTGGACAAGAAACTTCTTCCGCAGAAGTTCAACGCCACTGACATCCCTAAATTCAAGGCAACAAATAACCCTTACTTCCATCTAAGAGTGTTCGAAACTATAATGAACATTAAGGGTATCGATAAGAAGGTTTTCCCCTCTCTGTTCTCACTATCTCTTGAAACCGTTTGCCAACAATGGTTCTTCTCCCTTGACAAAGAGAAAACCTCTACCTGGGAATCGATAGTAAACGCTTTCATTGATAGGTACAAGTGCAATATTCAAGTTGAAACCGACTATAGACAACTTGAGATGCTAAGACAAAAAGAGAATGAAGGCTTTACTTCTTTCTTTAATTAATGGAGGGAAACTTCCGCTAAGATGATTGAGGTGCCCACTGAAAAAGAATCTGTGAGGATGTTTATCAAGAATCTCCAAGAGAAGTATTCGAAGCATTTAAAATATCAACACAATCTGAATACTTTCAAGGCCGTTTATGACATCGGAATTGAAATCAAAGATGACCTCGCAAAGCAAAAAGCTACTAACAATAGTAACCACGGTGGCTGGAAAGGAAAGAAGAATGACAATCCTGAAAGGAATGGTGTCCTTCGAACAAGTGTACTATTCCGTTAGTGGGTTCAGAATTATTAGAAAGCTAATATATTCAGTGAGGTCAAGTGATCGGAATGCCTGGGTGGAGGCCGCTTCCGATCAGTAATATTAATGAATAATTAATATTACAGCTTAATCTTGACTGAACCCTTCGGGTCACACCCAAGCATTCAACCAACCGAACCGACGAATTAATTCGGAAGGAATTAATGAATCGACTAAGTAATATTTATTTAGACGTCGGAAATTCGAGCTTAGAGCGTCGAAACCGAGCGTCGGAAGTCGAGTCGAAAAATAGTGAAAGACGAGACGAGAAATAGTAATAAATCAACAAAAGACCAAAATACCCCTAGCATCGGAATGCCCAAGCAAACCGAGTGCAAAGGGCGTATGACCTAGCATGGTGGCTAGCATGCGCACCAAGCCGAGCCTAGGCTGGCTGGTGCGTGCTAGCGCACCCATGCTAGCATCGCAAGGCTAGGCGTTGCCTAGTGCGTGCTAGCATGCTAGGCGCAGCCTTGTGCGCGCAATGGCTAGCAAGCCATGCCGCAACAAGCTGCAGCAGCTAGCACGCTAGGCGCGCCAGCTCGCCACAGCTAGCAGCAGCATGGCTAGGCCATTGCTTGCTGCCTAGCAGCGCTGGCCAAGGCACAAGGCCAACAGCAGCCCGCACAAGCATGCTGGGCTTGCTGGCCAGCAGCGCCTGGCAGCCCGCATGTGAGTGCTGGGCCTGCTGGGCGTGGCTGCCACGGACAGCAGCACATGGCAGCCCACCTTGGTTACCTTGGTGCCCAAGGGTGGGTGCCATGTGGCTAGTGGTCCTTGAGTGTGTGTGGAGTGAGGTGGCCGGTTATGGGAGAGGGAGTGGGGAGCAAGTTTGGTCCCCCCCTTCTCCAAGTGGTCCTCACCTAACCACTCACATGAGCTTGCCACTTGTTGATTTATTACTTGGTTGATTATTAATTTAATTTTAGCTTTAAAATAAAATGGAAAAATCATACTATGCCACATTGATGGGAGAGTAAATGATACTCCCATCATTTCCTATAAATACCCAAGTATGGGCATTGGGAATGTTGCTTGAGTGAGAATTGAAAAAGGCATCACAATTAGTGAAAACCTTCGAACTCAATATAATTACTCGGGTTTTATTGGTCGGGTCTTGCTAACCCCAAGACATTGGCCCTAGTCGGTTTTGTTGGTGCGGGTGGACTTCGTTGGAGGTCTCCGTCTGAGCGGGACTTGAAGCTTTCAAGTAAGAGCTCATTTTGGAGCGAAGCACGCGTCAAAGGTAATTAGCTTATCTTAATCTTGTGATTAATATAATTATGTTTATGGTTTTATTTATTGCGAGTGCGGTCTTGTTTTTGGGTTTGTTTCCGCGGTGAGTCGGACTCACCAAACCTCAACAGCGGTATCGGAGCCTCGCTCGTTTATTTTTAAAATCATAATATTTTCAAGGTGTTTTTATGGCTTAATTTTTCTGGTTTTAAGTTGCTAATTAGATTAGTAACTCGTTTTTCCAATTTTTACCTCGTATTAGAGCTGTCTTCAGCTCCCGAACCTAGATTTCGACCCAAAAATAGTGAATTTTGGGTGGAAAAGGCGTTATGGAAATGGTTTTACCCTTTCAGGACTCGGTTTTTAGCCAAAAAACGACCAGAAATGCATTTTTCGAGGGATTTTTCGTTTTGACGAAAAATTTTAAGTCTTTCTAACCTTGAAAATTGATTGCATATTTATGGTGGTTATGAATTTGGTTCTTTCCTTTATTTATATGCAATTTTAGACCACTTTAAGCATGATTACTTGGTAGTAATTGGTGCTTGAAAGTTTGGTTTTATTTTTTCATATAATTGCAAATTAATTGCATTAAGTGTGAAATTGTTATTCTTTGTTGCTTCCAAGTACTAAAGATTCAATATTTATTTATGATAAGTGATTGAAACTTTGATTTACTAAATTCCATGAATTTTGGTTAAACTTTGTTGATTTAATAATTTTTTAGTTGATTGGAATAATAAAGTTTAAAACTTGTGATTGAAATTGGTTTATCTTCATATTGGAAGATATAATTTTTTCATGGAGTCACAAGTATTAAAGATGGAGTCTTTATTGAACTTATGTTCATTTTTCCAACTCCCTTTTATTTTGTCAAAATCTCAAGATTAATTTAAAGTAATTAAATTAATAGTGAGAATTGCCCTAATTTATTTTATTACACCAAGTTAAACCAATTTTATTAAAGAATGGTTCTTGGAAATAAATTTGGTTAATTGCATTTGGATGAATTATTTAAGTTGGACTTGTTATTTTTCATTTTTCCTCAAAATTGATTCTAAAATTAATTTAGAATTGATTTATAATGTCACACACAAAAATCGATAATTTTCGAAGCATTAGCACACAACACGAGGCCTAAGAGCCCCGAGCTAGCTCTCGGCCAGCTGGGCTGCTCACGCAACCCATATGTGGCTGCCGAGGCTGCTGGGCGCTTCGTTCTTAGGTGGGTGGTGCTGTGCGTCTGTGTGTGCGAGGAAGGGCGTGGGCTGATGCTCGCTGCCAGCAGCATAGCGCGCCAGCCAGCAGCAAGCAGCAGCATGGCGCAGCAGCAGCATAATGTTGTGCGTGCTGTGCGTGCCGCTACGCTTGGCTGGGCCGGGCGTAGCGCATGCGAGCACAAGCAGCCCACATGCATGCTTGGTGTTGCGGGGGTGCGCATGGGCATACTACGTGCTTGTTGTACGGTACGTACAATCCCATAATTGGCACAATAACCCCGGGTTATTAAGGCGATGCTATTTTAAAGTTAATTTTAGCGTTGCTTAATATGTAAATAAGGGTATTTTTTTTTTGGACTCCAAGTCTTAGTGCTAGGCACTTAGACATTTTGGAATTCGTATTTTGTTTAAATTGTCGTTTTAATTATTTTAATTATTTTGTTTATTTAATTAAAATTTTTGGAGGCTAGGCCTCGGGTTTTGAGCGACATTTGCAAAATTAATTTTGGCAAATATTTGGGTTCACCGACTTAATTAATTGGATTAGTTAAGTTGGATGCGGAATTTAGTGGGAGCGTCTCTAAGTTATTACCATAACCGGTTAAAACAACTTTGACTAGTTTAATTAGGCGTGTTAATTGGATTAACCACCTAGATTAGTTACTAGTTCTCGCGCGTTTTATGCATTGTTACTTGTTTATCGTTGTAAAATGCATGGGCCATTCACAGATAGTGAATGGATGAATGGAATGTAAATTCTCTCACAGGTTTTATGAAATGGCAACTAGTGGGTCCCGATTAGGATAGAAAATACAGACTGTGATCCGTGATGTATTTTTGTAAATCTAAATACGGTCTGCGAACCGTTGAGTATTTTTGTACCTTAATATTTAGATTAGTCCTAATCGTAGATACTAGCAATTGTAATATTTTGGTCAAGTCTTGAAGACGGGGTTCTTAGAAGACAAAGCCATGAAGTTGCAATTGAAGACCTTTTGAAGACTTGAAGATCTCAAGGGGTCATGCTAGTTGCCAAATGCATCTCTATTTATGTTTTCGATATATATTTATGTTTATATATATATGAATTATATGTTAGATGCATGTTTAGGATTTCGAATGTTGAGATGATTAATTAAGTTCACTTAAATCAACCAACATAGAAACCCTAGGTCCCTAAAATATTGAGTAAAACTTGCCATTCCAAAACACACTTACCAACCGAACGAGGGTAGTGGTGGGCTACGCCAAAGCGAGGCATCACTACTTCTCCAAGGAACGTAAGGCATACCGGGTATGCAAGGTGGTTTTGGTTATACTCAACGATATGAGTGATGGAGTCCTAACATGTCGTGGCAAAGTGAATAAATTGTTTAGAGAGCATTGGATGCGACGATTTATTCAACCAAGAGTGGCTTGGAGCCATTAGCAAAGCGTTGCTTACCTTAGGAGATTGAGTGTTAAGACAAGCCAAAGCATGCTTAACCACTCTTTGTTTCTTTGGATCTTGGAATCGACTTATTCTCACCTAAAATGGGGACAATCTTTAATGTGTGAATAAGACGTTTTAAATAAGTTTGATTAAAATGCATGAATTCAATCTTATTTAAGTATAATGAATGGTTTTTCATTTCAAATTCTTTCAATCGTAGAATCATGTCTTCAAATAACTCAAACAACCAATTCTCGTTACGCTCAATTCTCGACAAGGAGAAGCTGAGTGGGCCAAATTTTCTTGATTGGCAAAGGAACTTGCGAATTGTTCTCATGCAAGAGCAAAAGGAATATGTCCTTGATGAGGAAATGCCCGAGGCTCCCAATGAGGAGGTGACTCAAGCTGCCCTAAATCGATGGCAAAGTGCCAATCGAGATGTCAAATGCATCATGTTGGCCACAATGTCTCATGAGCTTCAAAAGAATTTCTTTGAAAAAGAGACGGCTTTTGAGATCATTTCTGAATTGCAGAATATGTTCCAAGAGCAGGCCCGAACTGAAAGGTTTGAAACCCACAGGCAGATCCTTGAGAGCAAGCTCAAGAAAGGAGAGCCAGTCAGCCCACATGTACTCAAAATGATTGGATTGTTTGAAAACATGGGAAGGCTTGATGCGCAGTATTCAACCGAGATGGCAATTGACATCATTATCCACTCGCTGCACAAAGGCTATGATCAGTTCAATATGAACTATAATATGCACAACATGGAGAAAACCCTCACCGAGCTTCATGGTATGTTGAAGCAAGCTGAGCAAACGCTCAAGGATGAGGGAAAGCATGATATGCTCATGATTAAAAAGGGCAAGCCGTTCAAATTTTCGGGCAAGAAGAAGAAAGGCTTTAAGGGGAAAGGTAAGAAGAAAACTTTTCCGCCTAAGTCTAAAGCTACCAAGGCTAAGAAGGTAGCGTCTTCTAAATCTGATTCCGAATGTTTCTACTGTAAGAAGAAGGGACATTGGAAGAGAGATTTCCTCAAGTTCAAGGAAGATAAGAAGAACGGAACCGTTGCTTCTGAATCAGGTATATTCGTTATAGACTTTAACTTCACTAGCTTAACATCATGGGTATTAGATACCGGATGTGGCTCACACCTTTGTTCCAATTCTCAGAGACTAAGGAACGCTAGAAGGCTAGAGAAGGGAGAGATTGAACTACGGGTCAGCAATGGAGCCAGAATTGGTGCCGTATCCGTAGGAACTCTCAGTTTGTCTTTGCCCACCGGGCTAGTTTTGGAACTCGATAATGTTTATTATGTTCCTAACATTACCAAAAATATTATTTCAATTTCGGCGTTGGACGCCAAAGGTTTTGAGTTTTGAGTAAAGGACAAAGAATGTTCGTTTTATCTCGATAATGTTTTATATGGTATTGCACATTCTGAAAATGGCCTTTATGTGCTTTCTTTAGACAAACAAGTTTATAATGTGAATAATGATACCAAAAGAGCTAAGACCATAGAGTCAAATCAGACTTACTTTTTGTTATTGTCGTCTTGGCCACATCAACATCAAACGCATCAAGAAACTTCTACAAGAAGGTGTTCTTGACTCTTTCGATTTAGAATCGTTTGAGAATTGCGAGGGATGTCTATTAGGCAAGATGATTAAACAACCATTCTCCAAGTTGGGAGAAAGGGCAAGTGACTTATTGGGTCTTATACATACCGATGTATGTGGACCAATGAGCTCAACCACAAGAAATGGACATCGATATTTCATCACTTTCACAGACGACTATAGTAGATATGGCTATGTCTACCTCATGTCGCATAAATCTGAATCATTTAAAAAGTTCAAAGAATTTCAGAGTGAAGTTGAAAATCAGCTTGGCAAGAAAATCAAAGCCCTTCGATCGGATCGAGGTGGTGAATACTTGAGCCAAAAATTCGATGACCATCTGAAAGAAAAGGGTATACTTTCAGAATTGACACCTCCAGGAACTCCACAATGGAACGGAGTATTCGAAAGGAGAAATCGGACCTTGTTAGACATGGTACGATCAATAATGGGTCTTAGTGATCTTCCTATCTCTTTCTGGGGACACGCACTTCTAACTACGGCACTAACACTGAACAGTGCTCCATCAAAAGTTGTAGAAAAGACTCCATATGAATTATGGACGAAGAAACCTCCTAGGTTATCTTTTCTAAAGATATGGGGATGCGAAGCATATGTCAAGAAATTGATTTCTGACAAACTTCATCCCAAATCTGACAAGGTTTACTTTGTGGGCTACCCAAAAGAAACCAAAGGGTATTACTTCTAACAAATCGGAGAACAAAGTGTTTGTTGCTCGCGATGTTGTCTTTTTGGAGAAGAAGCACCTTTCCAAAATGACAAGTGGGAGGAAAATCGAACTCGACGAAGTTCGTGAGGATGAGCAACAAAATCATAATGACAGTCAAAGTGCTCAAACAGCATCTGTTGACGCAGGTCAAAATGATCAAAATGTGCAAAGTCGAACTGACAATGCAAATGCTCAATCCATTACCCTACGTAGGTCTCAGAGGCCGAGATCTCAACCTGATAGATATCTTGGTTTAGTATTAACCGAGAATCAGGACATCCTGATTATGGATGAGATGAACCGGCAACCTACAAGCAAGCGATGGCAAGCACCGACTTTGCTAAATGGCAAGAGGCCATGAGATCTAAAATGGATTCCATGTTTGAAAATCTAGTCTAGGACTTGGTTGACTTACCCGAAGGTTATACACCTATTGGATGTAAGTGGATTTTCAAGTTGAAAACCGACAAAGATGGAAATGTATTCATTTACAAAGCTAGATTGGTGGCAAAAGGTTACAGACAAGTTCATGGTATTGATTACGATGAAACCTTTTCACCAGTTGCAATGCTTAAATCCGTTCGGATCCTCCTAGCGATTGCTGCATATTACAATTATGAAATATGGCAGATGGACGTCAAAACCGCCTTCCTTAATGGTTATTTGGAAGAAACTGTGTATATGACACAGCCTGAAGGTTTTGTCGACCAAAACAATGCTAGGAAAGTTTGTAAGCTTAAGAAGTCCATTTATGGACTAAAGCAAGCAAGCAGAAGTTGGAATCTGCGATTCGATGAAGCCATCAGTAAGTTTGGTTTTATCAAGAATCCAGATGAATCTTATGTTTACAAGAAGGTCAGTGGGAGTGACATCGCCTTCCTAGTCTTATATGTCGATGACATATTGCTCATTGGAAACATCATTCCGTTATTAGAGTCTGTAAAGGCCTGGCTTGGAAAGTGCTTCTCAATGAAAGACTTGGGAGAGGCTCAGTTTATACTAGGCATCAAGATCTATAGGGATAGATCGAAAAGGATGATTGGATTGAGTCAGAGTACTTATATTGATAAGGTACTTGCTCGATTTGGCATGGAGGAGGCCAAGAGAGGTCACCTGCCAATGTCACATGGCATAACCCTAAGCAAGAAGCAGTGTCCACAGACACCTGATGAGCGGGTAAGAATGAATCAGATTCCATATGCTTCGCTTATTGGATCAATCATGTATGCCATGATATGTACTAGGCCAGATGTATCGTATGCCTTGAGTGCTACGAGCTGTTACCAATCAGACCCAGGAGAGGCGCATTGGACTGCTGCCAAAAATATCCTAAAGTACATGAAAAGGAACAAGGATAAATTCCTGGTGTATGGTGGTGCAGAGGATTTAGTTGTGGAAGGTTATACCGACGCAAGCTTCCAGACAGACAGAGACGATTTCAAATCGCAATCTGGATATGTGTTCTGTCTAAATGGAGGGGCGTTTAGTTGGAAGAGCGCAAAGCAGAGTACAACTGCAGATTCTACAACTGAAGTCGAATACTTAGCAGCTGCTGAAGCAGCTAAGGAGGCTGTTTGGATTCGTAAGTTCATTGGTGAACTTGATGTTGTACCCTCTATAAAGGGTCCAATATCCCTCTATTGTGACAACAATGGAGCTATTGCTCAGGCCAGAGAGCCTAGGGAACATCAGAAGGTCAAACATGTCAAGCGGCGATTTCACATGATTCGAGAATGGAAATCAGAGGGTGAAATCAGAATTTGCAAAGTTGGAACGGATGACAATGTAGCCGATCCACTTACTAAACCTTTGCCTCAAGTGAAGCACAACAAGCACGTTGAGGCAATGGGAATCAAGCATGTAGGAGACTGGCTTTGATTTCCTTGTTTAGTGTTTTAGTTAATTTTGAGAAAAATTAATGTAAGACGCTAAGGAAAACCATTCAAGTTTTGGAGTAATATAAAATTTCATGCAATATTTTATTACTCCGTTATGCTATTTAATTGTGGTTTAGGATTAAATAATGAGTCCATTCGATTCTGAGAACATTCAAAATAGGGTATTAAGACCAGTCTTGGTAAGGAAACACCTAAAGTGAACATTGAATATTATAATCGAAAATTATCCCTAATCAAGGTCATTTAAACGATGGACGATTAATGACCGATTGAGATTAGTGTGTAGTTTGATTTATAGCACAGTTTCATGTGCTACAAGGACATGATTGTCATAAATCATTTGCACAGGTATTGGTTTAGAACCATACTGGATCGACCTATGAGAATACTTTAAGAAATTAAAAAATTTGTCATAAGTATACTTCTCATTATGGCTATCGGAACCTATTTCCTCGACCATGAGTATTGTGAGTTCTCTTGTTTGAGTACTAGTTCGCTTTGATGTTGTCAAACATCTGCCGTAATAGAGGATTATAACGGCAACACTCGGGTGACTAGGTCCTCTCAGTAAGAGGAGCTACATTACAAGACTGGGAATGTCCCCCTACTAAAATAGGGAAGATGTCTTTGTTGTATACAAGGCCTCTCGTAGAGCGAGACTGTAAAATGCATGGCCGTGCTCGGATGGATTTTAGAAATCATCTGTTTATTGACAGTCGGACTCGGAATCGGGAAACACTTCTGGACGTAATAAGGATGACAAAATAAATCTTACCTTATAGTTCATGAAGAGACATTAAGCGACATAGGAAAAAGGCTGTACACAAAATGCGCACTTGTCCGGAAGGACAAGTGGGAGATTGAAAGGAATGGTGTCCTTCGAACAAGTGTACTATTCCGTTAGTGGGTTCAGAATTATTAGAAAGCTAATATATTCAGTGAGGTCAAGTGATCGGAATGCCTGGGTGGAGGCCGCTTCCGATCAGTAATATTAATGAATAATTAATATTACAGCTTAATCTTGACTGAACCCTTCGGGTCACACCCAAGCATTCAACAAACCGAACCGACGAATTAATTCGGAAGGAATTAATGAGTCGACCGAGTAATATTTATTTAGACGTCGGAAATTCGATCTTAGAGCGTCGAAACCGAGCGTCGGAAGTCGAGTCGAAAAATAGTGAAAGACGAGACGAGAAATAGTAATAAATCAACAAAAGACCAAAATACCCCTAGCATCGGAATGCCCAAGCAAACCGAGTGCTAAGGGCGTATGGCCTAGCATGGTGGCTAGCATGCGCACCAAGCCGAGCCTAGGCTGGCTGGTGCGTGCTAGCGCACCCATGCTAGCATCGCAAGGCTAGGCTCTGCTTAGTGCGTGCTAGCATGCTAGGCGCAGCCTTGTGCGCGCAATGGCTAGCAAGCCATGCCGCAACAAGCTGCAGCAGCTAGCACGCTAGGCGCGCCAGCTCGCCATAGCTAGCAGCAACATGGCTAGGCCATTGCTTGCTGCCTAGCAGCGCTGGCCAAGGCACAAGGCCAGCAGCAGCCCGCACAAGCATGCTGGGCTTGCTGGCCAGCAGCGCCTGGCAGCCCGCATGCGAGTGCTGGGCCTGCTGGGCTTGCTGGGCGTGGCTGCCACGGACAGCAGCACATGGCAGCCCACCTTGGCTGCCTTGGTGCCCAAGGGTGGGTGTCATGTGGCTAGTGGTCCTTGAGTGTGTGTGGAGTGAGGTGGCCGGTTATGGGAGAGGGAGTGGGGAGCAAGTTTGGTCCCCCCCTTCTCCAAGTGGTCCTCACCTAACCACTCACATGAGCTTGCCACTTGTTGATTTATTATAGCTTGATTATTAAGTTTTTTTTAGCTTTAAAATAAAATGGAAAAATCATACTATCCCACATTGATGGGAGAGTAAATGATACTCCCATCATTTCCTATAAATACCCAAGTATGGGCATTGGGAATGTTGCTTGAGTGAGAATTGAAAAAGGCATCACAATTAGTGAAAACCTTTGAACTCAATATAATTACTCGGGTTTTATTGGTCGGGTCTTGCTAACCCCAAGACATTGGCCCTAGTCGGTTTTTTTGGTGCGGGTGGACTTCGTTGGAGGTCTCCGTGTGAGCGGGACTTGAAGCTTTCAAGTAAGAGCTCATTTTGGAGCGAAGCACGCGTCAAAGGTAATTAGCTTATCTTAATCTTGTGATTAATATAATTATGTTTATGGTTTTATTTATTGCGAGTGCGGTCTTGTTTTTGGGTTTGTTTCCGCGGTGAGTCGGACTCACCAAACCCCAACAAATCCTTCTTCTTCCGAAAATGCCCACTCTAGTAACAATGTTAGTACCTTTGATCTTAGTGAAGTTTTAGCCATGGATAACCAAGGATCTAAGAAGCAACTAAGGAAAGACTTGACCCCCATTGGGATGAGCTACGATACTGCCTTCGATCGACTCCATGCCAAAGGACTCATTACTCCCATAGGACCTATTCAAGATCTCGCACCTGAAAAGAGATTGCCTAGTTGGAATCCAGACCAACACTGTAAGTACCATCAAGGTAGGGGTCATACTACCGAGAGCTGTTGGAAGCTAAAGGAGGCTATCCAACATTTGATTGATAATAACAAGATTCCCATGCCTCCAGTTAATAAGAAGAGCGAGTGATGATAAAGCAAACAACACAAGACAAGAGGCGAGCTTCAACGACAAGATTTCATGACCTCTTTTTCTATTTCTTTTTCATTTTTTCCTTTCCCCAATAAGTCTAGCATAGGCACCTTTTCTTTTCTCTTAGTTTAATTTTGTAGATTCTTTCTTTTCCCTTTTCTTTTAATAAAAATGAGCATTTATTTCCTTATATATGATCATTTCATTGCATTGCATTAAAAAAAAAAAAAAATCCATGTTGAATTAAGAACAAGGTATACCAATGATTTGAGGCACCCCTTGTAGCCACATCATATCTCCTTTCACCTTTCTAATATACAATCCTTTCTTCATAAACCACTTTGAGCCTCGTCTAACGATAGACCTTTCTTTTTTCAACCTACATCTACCTAACCTTGGGATGGGATGGTGTGTAAATTATGCAATTTTCAATTTCATAAAAAGCTTGAGTAACTTCAAAAGATTAAAATAGCAAAAAAATAAGCAAAAAAAGAAATAAATAAAAGTGTGCAAAAGGGTAAGTGTTCCAATGTCTTTGACATGAAAATGTCTTTGATAAGAACACGTCTCAGATTGCGTCTCTTATCGAGTGCTCGGTACCATGCCTGAGAAACATGAATGCCAAGTGAGTGATAGACCACATGATCGGGATTGCCCACACTTATTAAAATAAAATAAATGCTAAATAAAAAAGAGCTAAAAAAGAGTAGGAATTCAAGCGTAAAATAAAAAGATTCAAAAGCAAGGTTGCACACCTTGGGGCTTATCTAGGGTCTTGAGCCTTTATCCCTTTATTCTATAACCTTTAGTCTAACCACGTTACAACCCTTAAAAAGACCTTTTTGAGGTATATACACACTTGTGCGAGGTTCGGCTAGAGCTACGTTCGGCCAGATTCCTAATGGATACGTAGGCAACCTCACATCGAGGTGCGGCCGTAATAAAAATGCATTCCTATTCACATTCACACACTTACACCACAATCATATCAAGGGATCTCCTATGCTCATCCCTAATTCACGTAGAGCTAGACTTGGGGGCTTGATCCTTATATCATTAGCTTACCTAGCCTAAAGAGTCACCACCATTTGACTCTTTTAACAAATAATATCTTTCCACACACTTAGCTCTTGTGGCCTAGCTTTAGTATCACTTTCACACACTGCACAGATACATGACCAAATTTACTTCCCTTAGGAACCCTTTGTCATGGAATCTTAACACAACGCCGAAGCACGCCTTGTCATATCAACATCACTTATCACTCATCATTGCATCACAAAGTATGAAGTGCTTAGCCTCCGTGCCTAAGTTACCCAACTACTTTCATCATTGAGTCAACCATTGTGATAGCCTAAGATAGATTAATCCTTGCACCTTGAGAGATAGTATCAAACGACATTTGACTAAACTCATTCAACATGCACCTTCAAAAACTTCACTTTGATTTTTTTTTTTTCGGGAGAAAGTCGGTACTCTCCACAAAAACGACCACGACGGAAAATTTTTGCTTTTTTGCATTTTCGAGTCACACAATCATAATACAATGCACACACGGGTCACGAGTCACACGTGTCAAACACTTTGAGTCGAGTCAACCTCGAGTCAATCACAGAGAGTCAAGTTTATACCTTGAGTCGTATCAAGTCGATGAGTCAAGCGACGCTAAACCTTAGGTCAACCCTAAGATAATTAAGAGATTGGAAAAGTTCTATAGTAAAAAATAAATACAGGTGCAGCAGAATAGGGAAGACCCTACTCCAGCGCCAGACGAAAACATCTAGCGTCTGGAAATAGATTTCAGCGCTTGGCGCTAGATCCCAGTGTCTGGCGGCAGAGTCAATTCTTGGCGCCAGAGATATCTCAGCAACGACAGAGCTCGAAGCCTCTCAGAAAGGTGATTTCGACCTCATACAACAATTTCAGGTTCCTTGGTACGCCAGTTAGCTCCTATAAGCAATTTGACATGATTAAGTAGTCAGTTTGATTACAATCACAATAAGTGGTCGACCTGATGAAAGATCGTCTCACTTAGCTTAAAGCGCCTAAGAATTGGCTCATCACGGAGACACCGACATACTGGTTTTAGCAGAAGCAAAGTTCAGGCGAGCTTTAGAGATCGACAAACGTTGGTCTTCGAAAATTTTTCTTCAGAATATTATCGCAACAAACGTTCAAGTACCAAAGCTCTATTGTTCAGAGACGCGTGAACATCTCCATCAAAGCTCTTTGCTCCAGAGACGCGTGGGCATATTATTCAAGCTCTTTTGTTCAGAGACGCGTGGACATTCCTTTCAAAAGCTCTTTTGCTCCAGAGACGCGTGGGCATATCATCAAAGCTCTTTTGTTCAGAGACGCGTGGACATTTCATTCAAGCTCTATTGTCCAGAGACTGACAAGGGAATAAACGCGTCGTCAATTGTCTATCCCTAGATCAAATACAATTTATACAACCTAAACAAACCTAATACGAGTATAAGGCAAGCATAGGGGTCGAACCACAGAGAACGGTAAACACCACCAAATGTTATCGACAATCAAGCTAGTCCGGAATAGGAGATAAATAAACTAAAGCCTAAAAATGCTAAAACAAGAAATAAAACATTAAGGGAAATGGTTTAGGTATAGCATTCACTTGAACATAAACAAAGGCATAGAAATTGAATTAATTATGAACTAAACATGCTCGAATATCAAAATAAAGGATCCAATCTAGCCGCCTTCCGGGGTCAATTGGCTTCTCCTAACATAGCCTCTATGTTTCCACACTAGAACCATATATTAGAAGGTACTATTAAATAACAATCGATAGTAATGAACCTTAACTAAGTCAACTTCCGTTTCTTGTTAGCAAAGATTCACCTTTAATCAACCAACAATGTGCACTTGCAAGAAGATTAAAGAATATCAAGCATATAAAGACTTTAATCACAAATAAATCAATTCCAAACCCTAGAACATGCTCAAGGTCCAACTACACCACAACCATCCCCTTAATGGGGAAATTACTCACTAATCATGTTGATAACAAGATTAATTAACAAACAATCAAGGATAAACATGATCAACAAGCAATACCAAAAACTAAAATAATAATCAAAATAAACAAATAAAAATAGAGGAGAGAGAGTAAGAAATTGCTCATTAATTGAAGATGAAGGTCTACAAAGGATTGAACAAGCTCCTTCTTCAAAATCCAAGTTCATTAATGAAGAAAACCTCACTTTCTCTCTCCACCAAAGAAGACTAATCCTAACCTAACCTAACCTCAAACTAATTAGAGAGAAGAATAGATAGTTCTTCAATTTTTTTCTAATTACCCCAAAATTGGGTATTTATACTAAGCTAATAAAACTAGGAAAAGAAAATAAAAATAAAAAGGAAAAATAAAATAAGAAAACTAAAATAAAAGTAAAGGAAAGAAAATAAGAAAAAGTTAAAAGAAAAGAAAGAAATAAAAATAAAAAGAAAAGAAAAATAATAAAAACAAATACAATTCCCACCCAAAACAAATCAGACCCACGATTTCCTTCTTCTTCTCCTTTACATTGGCTGTTCTATCTCCATTGATCACCATCACCACGCATCAAAATAATCAATCATCACCGCTTATCATCATCATCTTCATCAAGCATCCAAGATCGTGGCCGTCCAATTTTCATTAAAACTCGCGTGCATAGCTCGTGAAGCGGTTCGGTCGAACCATGGGTTGGTTCGGTCGAACTACGGGGTTGGTTCGGTCGAACCATGGGTATGTTTGACCACTCCTCTTCGATTAACAAAACCCACAAAGTCTCTGACTCGAACTTCGACCGAACCACAAACGGTATGCTCGAACTTGATTAAAATCAAATTTTAATCTGATTTTTGCTTAATAGAGGGCCGAAATGCTTGATTGGTGGTTTGAGTAGTTGCGGGTCAGGTGTGGTGAAGGGCTGTCGTTTTGGGTGGCTAAAAGAGGTTTATTGCGGTGGTGGTAGGCGTCGTAGTTGAGGTGCGACTACTGTTGCTGCTGCAGTTGGGGTTGCGGGTTGGTTAGGTTGGTTGAATGGTGGTGTATTGGTTGCGGCAGTGGAGGTGTATTATGGAGGCAGTAGGGGAGTTGCGTTCAGGGGTTAAATTGGTGGTGTATTGGTGTGGGTTTGGTTGATGTGGGGTGAAGCAGGCTGGGTTGCGGTTTGTTTGTGTTGGTGCTGCTGCAGTGGGTTGTTGGTGGTGTGGGCTGGTGCGTTGATTAGGTTGCAGCAGGGCAGTAGCAGAGGATTGTGTGTTTTAGTGTGGTGGAGGATAAGGGAGGGGTGTGGTGTAGTTTAAGCTGGCAGCAACAGGGCAGCAGCTTTAGAACAAATTTGCACCTCAAATCCCGAACTTTGAACTCGAACACGACTTTAAAACCCGAAACACCAAACTCGACCTACAACAAAAAAACGAGGCATTATCAAAAGACAAAATAAAAATAAAATAAATAAAATAGAGATAAATAAAATAAAATAGAAAATAAGGGACATAAAACTAAACTAATAAAAATAAAACAAAAACTATACAAGCAAACAAAGTAAAATAAAATACGAAAATAGACTAAAACTAATAAAATAAAGAAATTAAACTAAAACGCTCCAAAATTACCAAATAAACAAGAAACTTTATTAAAAAGAAAACAAGAGAAAGAAAGGGAAAATAAGATAAAATAAACACGAAAATGACTCTAAAACTACTCCCTAAGAGTGACATAAATGTCACTCATCAGAGACGCGTGGGCATATCAATCAAGCTCTTTAGTTCAGAGACGCGTGGAAAATCCTTTTCAAGCTTTTTTGTTCAGAGACGCGTGGACATTTCCTACAAGCTCTTTTGCTCAGAAACGCGTCGGCATCCTATTATCAAGCTCTTCGTTCAGAGACACGTGGACACATCATTCAGAAGATCATATCATCAAAAGCTCTATTGTTCAGAGACGCGTGGACATAACAAAAAAAAGAAGAAGCTCTTTGTTTAGAGGCGCGTGAACATATCCAAAAAAGGAAGATCTTTGTTCAGAGACGAGTGAACATCGAAACAGCAAGGTGGCGTTCCCTAGATTGTGGAGAGTTGTCACAAACAGCTGAGGATTGTTTCAAGAGAAGCAATCTTCGATAGTATTCCCTTGGACGTGGAATATTATCAATGCGGATGGGGATTGTTTCAAGAGGAACAATCTTTGATGGTATTCCCTTGGACGTGGAATATTATCATAGCGGAGGAGGATCGTTTCAGGCGAAGTAGTCTTTTATATTGGAAGCAGTTACAGGCGTAGCTGTTTTCAAGCGGGATGGCATTCTCTAGCTTGCAGGAGGTTATAAAAACAACAGTAAAGCGGCAACAATCGGTTACTTTCAGAGACGTGTGCTCGACGGTGCAAGATACGCGTTTCTTAACTCTTTTATCTGTTTAACTAACGCTAGTTTACAGGTATCGGCGTTACAAGAGTAGTTTAGGATCGCAGAACGTTCAGAATCATTCTCCGTCCCTATCGATACTTTGACTTTCGTTTTCGAAACTTGCGTTTCTCCAAACTCAGTCAAAGTGGGGGCTTCTATAGACACCCAAATGTGTCTCCCCAAAACCAAACCCAGTGATGAGTACCTTTCGCGTCGAATCATAATCGAATGAGGCGAAAGTGTGGAAAGTTTAGTGTTGCGGATAAGTTGTATTTCTTTTCTCTTCTCTCTGTTTTTGAAAACTTATTTTAAGAAAACAGCCAATCCAGTTTGGTTGGTCCATGATATGGGTCCAATAGTAGTTTAGTTGGATGGGGCTTGACAAGAGTTTTTCAACGATATATTATAATCCCAATTCCGATGAATATTGAGGAAGTTATGGCCAATTTACTAAATTGGGCCCGGTTTGAGCCTTATATACGGCCCAATGATCTAGAGGAGGGCCTAATATGATTTATCATTCCTAATGCAATTAGGAATGGTTTTAGTCTTCTAGATTCTTCTAGAAGGTTCTTTTCATTCCTAATTCAATTAGCATTGATAAATTGACTTTTGTTGACTTTTCAGAGTTTTAATTAGAATCAAAGAGCATTTTTGAGGAAAAATACGATTTTATCCTCCTGTACGGTAATTTTATCTGATTTTAAGAAAACGCGTAATTTTCCAGATCAGCGCCAAACGCCAGCTGTAGCGCCTGGCGCTAGATTTGGCGCCTGGCGCTAGTGTTGGCGTCTGGCGCCAATAGCCAGCGTTGGCGCCAATCTCGTTTTACGTGCGCCAGACTCTGTTTTGATAATTTTATCTTTTTGGCTGATTTTCTCTATAAATAACGTATTAAAAACTCCGTTTTCGATAAACAGTTTTCACCTACAACCAGTTTTCAATTATAATCATCTAAAACCAGTTTTCACCAACAATCATCAATTCTCTCTATTTTCATTCACCAATTCTCATCAAGATTCTCTTGATTACTTACTCTCTCTCTCTTTTCTAAACTAGCTTTTTACATACATAATTCCGAATTCATTAGATCTAGATACACCTAGTCATATTCAAAGTTGCCTTCGCCCTAGACGTGAAAGGTTTAATTTATGAGGGTTTGGTCCCAAATCTCTATTTCAATTATTTAATTTAATTGTTTTGATTTTATTATTTTCCTTGAAGTTACTAACGTGTGTATTTTGTTATTAGAAAGAGGTACGAGGCATCAAAGTAAGTACTTTAATGGTTTTTATTGATGTTATTATATAGAGTTCATGCTTAGGTTGTTATTATGATATTCCTAGTATCATGTCTAGTGTAATTTTAATATCAAGTATGATTAAAAGTATGATGCCTTTTATGTTCTTCCTAATATTTATGATTGTTAGTATCATGTTAGGGTTAAAGATTTGATTTTTATTTCTTAGTGACATGCTAGGGTTTGTTATTAATCTTGTTAGTATCATGCCTAGGATCTTGCTATTATTATGCTTTAACATGATTGTTATGATTATAATTATTATTATGATTATAATTATTATTTTGATTATTATTATTATGATTATTATAATTGTTATTTTGATGATTATAATATCATGATTATAATTATTATTGATTATTATGTTGCTTGATGATATTTATTTATTGTTATTGCTTGATCACGCCTTTTATGCATGTTGAAAGGGAATTTAGTACTTGTAATCACACTTATAAGATAATTAATAATCTTGTTTAGGGTTAATTTGATTATAACTCAAGTGATCGCCAATAATAGATTTATTTGTTCATCAATATTCAACCAACATAGATTAAACAGGTTTAGGGTTAATCCTATTGATTGCATGTTAGTTAAAAAGCGCACATGAATACGATCTGAATAAAGTAGAGGCCTATTATTAGGGCAGGTTCAATCTCTTTTAGGTTGGATTTGTACCTTCATCCCCGAACCCTTATTTGGTTCAAGACCTTATGGAGTTGACGATCTCTTGGATCGTTAAGGGGTGTAACCTTCACCCTGTGAACGGTTTACAAGTTCCTAAAACTTGTTGGCGACTCTTTTTCTCTCTCTTCTTCCCTTTTGGACGCCACCGTACTTTAGTGTATGATCACAGTAGGGTTCAAGCAAGGGGGTTAACGCTTGAAATTATTCCCCACAGTGACTAACAGTTTGGGTCACAAAAAATGGCATAAGTTGACTATCAAAAAGGGACAGAGGGAGTATAAATTATAGAAAATAGTTATTTGGCATTACTATTGAATCTGTAATTGTATTGGATGTACCTTTACTAGTGCCAAATGTATAATTTGCAAATTTATCACTTCAAAAACTAGCTCTTGTACACAAATATTTGTATGTGGCTGGCCACACGGTGTGGCCAGCCACAATTGTTTTTTTTATTATTATTTTTTAAAGGAAAATTTTTAAATTACCACCTAAAAATGTAATCATTTTTGAACTAACCACCTGTTTAATTTTTTATTTTAAATTACCACCCCTTAAATTAAATAAATGCTCAGATTAACACCGATTTTAAAAATTCGGTGGATTTTCCGTGTGTGGGCCTCACCTAACGCTTATTTTGACTGATTTTCTCCAAATTTTCTCTTAAAAACGCTCTTCTAACTTCAATTCACATTTTTCTCTTTGAAATTTGGTAGAATTTGGTAAAAGAAATGTGAATTAAAGTTTAGAGAGCGTTTTTAAAGAGAAAAATTGGGGAAAATTAGTCAAAAGGGTCAAAGAAAGTGTTAGGTGGGACCTACAGACGGAAAATCCACCGGATTTTTGAAATGGGTGGTAATCTGAGCATTTATTTAATTTAAGGGGTGGTAATTTAAAATAAAAAATTAAACGGGTGGTTAGTTAAAAAATGGTTACATTTTTGGGTGTTAATTTAAAAATTAACCTTTTTTAAATGTCACAACTCTTCTCTCTCCTCTTTTCTTAGCTTCTTTTTCAAGCAAAACAACACATCACCAACAACCATTTTTCTACTCCACCCATTTTTTCTTTCCTATTTTCTTAGCTTTTTCTTCAAGCCAAACCACACATCACCAACGACCATATCTCTACTCCATCCATTTTCTCTCTCCTCTTTTTGCCAAATTGCTGCAATTAAAGATCAAAATTGTAGAAATTGGGTGTCAAATTGCTGTGAAAAATTGTGATTAATTATCCTTAAGATCATCAACAACATTTGAAGTAGTGAAATCGATGAGAACCAAAGAAATTTGAGCTCGTTTTCTTTGTGGAATCTAAGATCGAACATTCTACGTCAAACATTGTAGGGTGTTACTGGTTTGGCAGGGGTTACTTGTAGGGTGTTAATGGTTTAGTCGAGGGTTACATTTAGAGTGTTACCTGTTTGGTCAAGGATTACATATAGGGTGTTACTGGTTTGGTCAGGGGTTACTAGTACGGTGTTACTGGTTTTGGTCAAAGGTTACTTGTAGGGTGTTACTGGTTTGGTCAGGGGTTACTTGTAGGGTATTACTGGTTTTGGTCAAGGGTTACTTATAGGGTGTTACCGGTTTTGGTCAAGGGTTATTTATAGGGTGTTACCGATTTAGTATGGGGCCTACAAGCAACTCTTGAATAAGTAACAAGTAACCATTGAATAAGTAATTCATACAAGTAACCTTTGAAGTAACTGTAGACACCTAAAAATGTCTCCCCAAAACCAAACCCGATGATGAACAACCTTTCACTGCCATTATTGGCCGGTTGAGTATCTAATCTTTGGAGTGCTTAAATCCATGTTTCCATTCAATACATTTCATAAACCAATCCATTTCCTAGCTCATTTCCCTAAACCATAACTTATTTTCCTCTTTTCGTAACCGAGATAAACTGATTTTGTGGCCTAATAAATTTGATCCAATTATTATTTTTTTGGATAGGACTTGAAATAATATTTCCAACCATATATCATAATCCCAATTCCGATTTAAAACGAAAAATATATGAGCAAAATACTAAACTCGACCCAAAATCAACACCCTTCTACTAAAACAGCCATATATTAAAATCTACAAATGATTTTGATCTGATTCTAATTGAGTTTTATATTATACTTGATAAGCTTTCCAATGGTATATTATATGACTTATTCCAAGTTACGGATCAAAAGTTATCATGGTTTTAAAAACGCGTACAAAACTGGAATTACCGCGCACGATGTAAAAACACCGTGTCATGGCAAAATATGACGTGGCACGGTTCCTGGTGCCGTGACACGGTAATTACCAACATGTCATGGTGCTTTTTTTCCATTTTTTCCGCATGAAAATCCACCGTATCACGGGAATAGTTGCCGCACCACGGGATTTTGCACCGCGTCATGGTACAATTTCCCGTGTCACGATGCCCATTCCGTGACACGGGGCTATTCCGTGTTTTCTCCGCATAAACCCTTTACGCGTTTTTATCTTCCATAGGTTAATTATTTCCTGCGTCACTCCAGATTGCTCCGTGTCACACTAAATTTTGCCGTGTCGCGGCATGCTTTGCTGTGTCGTGGCAGTGTTTTTTAGGGTTTTTATCTTTTCTAGGGTTCCGTGTGATCCCCTACTCATTGCCTCTATAAACACCCCCTCCTTTCTACAGTTTGGGGCATCAAATCACTCTCTTCCTCTTTTTTACACCAAACATCATTCTCTTCTCTCTCTCTCTCTCTTATATTCTAAGCCTTAAACTTATATTTCTAATTGCACCAATTTTCCCTTAAGCACTCCAAGGAGTCCATACGACACCCGAGGTTCCATTCTTAAACCAAGGTGTGAAAGGTACAAATAACTGAGGGTTTGGACCAAATCAACTCTACATTTATTTAATTTAATTTAATTTCCATTTGATTTATATTTTTTTATTGAAGTTACTAACAATTTATTCATGATATAGCAATTTAAAGGAACGCGCGGAATGTGAGTAATTAATTAATTTAATTATTTATTTTATTTTAATATTGCTAGTATCATGATTAGGTTATTTCATATTTGATTTGACTAAAGCTATTATTGTTAAATTGCTTCCAATATTAATGTTTATTCTATTATGATTATGATCACCATATTGCATATTAAAGGGAATATATAATTGAAAATCATACCTAATAAGATAATTTGGACGACCGGTTTAAGTTTCTTTTTAATCTTATTGTTTAATCAAGTGATCACAAATATTTTAGAATTATGTGTTGCATTAATATTCAACCAATTTAGCATAATAATAGTTTGGAGCAAATTGAATATTTTTTTTGCATTCCTTTGAGATCGCATGAATCACTTTTCATTATAAAAATCGAGTAGAGGCCAATACGGGCGAATGTGACTCCATGACTCACTTCGTAACATCATCCCCGATCCTCTTTTCGTGGTTCCGAACCATGTGGAATTAGTAACGTAATCTCATGGATTATGAATGGGGTGTAATCTTCACAGGTCAATCGTTGTTGCCTTCGTTGTCCCTTATTTGTGGTTGCCTTAAATGATCCGTGAACGTTTACAAGTTCCTAAAAAACTTGTTGGCGGCTCCCTACGTTCCTTGTCCCTATACTAGTAGAAAAATAGTAATAGGCACCCCCTATATGGCACCGGTTCAGGCCAAACCGGTGGCCAAAACCAGTCTAGAAATGGGCGGGATTTTAGAAGAAGAGAAAAGGCACCGGTTTGGCCTGAACCGGTGCCTAAAATTAAAAAGGCACCGGTTTGAACCGGTGCCAATTGAACCGGACCCAATTCAAAAAAAAAAAAATCGCGGCTTTCTTCTTCTCCTTCCTCTCTTTCTCTTTCATTCATTCCTTCCTCACTTAGCTTACTGTTTCATTAGAGCTGGGCGAAGAACATCCTTCAATCCTTCCTCTCTCTCCCTCCACCACAGCCGTCACCTTCACCGGCGGCCACCAGAGGTTTTGAAAACCGCCTTCAATCCTTCCTCTCTCTGTTTTCCCTTTCTTTCTCTTTCGAAAACCACCTACATAGTTCGAAAAATCCTTCCACCGCCCTGAGGTTTCTCCACCACCTAGCCGCGCCACCCCCCTGAGGCTCCTCCACCACCAAGCCGCGCCACCGGCCTAAGGGTCCTCCTCCATTTGCCGTGAGTGCCCTGAGTCTCCTCCTAGATGCTGCCCTAATTGTCTCCTCCACCACCTAGCCGCGCCACCCCCCTGAGGCTCCTCCACCACCGAGCCGCGCCACCGGCCTGAGGGTCCTCCTCCATTTGCCGTGACTGCCCTGAGTCTCCTCCTAGCTACTGCCCTAATTGTCTCAAGGTTTCTTTTTAATTTTTTTTTACATTATTTTCCAATTATATAATTATATATATTAATTTGTTTTGCATTTTGAACCATTGTTAGTAAATTAAAATTTAGGTTTGAATATAATTTTTCTCAATTTTAGGTTTGTATATAATTGGGAAATTGTGAAAATATTAGAGATTAGTAACCTTGTTACTCAATTAGTTGGATTTTATTATGTTTTAATGGTTAATTTAATGTGTTTTGGTAGATAATTTTGAAATAATTATAGAATATATATTAACCTTGGTACTTAAATAGGTGAAATTTGGTATTTTACTTTTAATGGTTAATTTGAAGTTGTTTTGATGGATTATTTTGAATAAGTTAGAGATTAGTTAACTTTGTTATTAAATTAGTTGAATTTTGGAATGTTTAAATGGTTAATATTAAGTTGTTTTGATGGGTATATTTGAATTAATTTGAGATTAGTAACCTTGCTTGTTACTAAAGTAGATGAATTTTGGAATGGGTGAATGGTTACTTTTAAGTTGTTTTGATGGGTAATTTTGAAAAAATTAGAGATTAGTAACCTTGTTAGTTTAGCAATTGTTAGTTCAATGAATGATGTGTTTTAGCTTATAAATAAATTAGTGAATTGACATGTTATGAGAAAGAAATAGTACATACCTTATATTTAACCTAATTTTTGTTTATTGTTTTTTTAATAGATTTGTGAATTGAAGCACGAGTTTAATTAGCTTGAGGACTACATATTGAGCTCAAGTGGGTAGTTGCTATATTGGTAAGACTTATAAACTTTACTTAGCTATATTTCTTTCTATTTATCCATTTAATAAAAGTTTATTCATAAAATTGCAACTTGTGTATTGTTTAATTGCAAATAAATACAACAATATATAGAATACTTGCATCATCATATGCCTAGATACCCGTTTAAGGCTTTCTCATTAGGAGAAAGTCTTGAATAGTCCTCGGTTGGGACTGTTCTTGAATGTGTACTCTCACTTAGGTGGTGAATATATGTTTCTTTTCGATTTTAAGGAACATCTTGGCTTACCATTTCCTCACTATGTTCTCTGGGTACATATGTGGGTAATTAATTATCTACATCGTGTACTTGGAGAACTAGGGGGAAATGCTGCTGGATTTTCCTTAAAATTGGAAAGTTGACATACATTCACTAGTGAGAGTAGACATTCAAGGATGGGTTAGGTTGGAGTGATAAGGACCCTTTGGAAACATGCATTTTTTCACTATATATATGAATGGTATATTCACGTTTTGTACTTGAATTTGATTTACATAAAATATGTAGCACTTACACATTATAAATTATATGGTGCTATATATTTTTAGAGACAATTTACTAAATGGAGAAGGATCGTGGTTGGATGTATGATAGACGTGATACATTGGAATTTTGGAATGGGGTTCAAGAGTTTTGCGAGAGGGCTTTAGCTTATCAACGCAAACTGGGTGGCAAAGGCCTTTATTGTCCTTGTGTTGATTGTAATAATGTGAATGTGGTCGATAGTGTTAAAATCATTAGAGATCATGTATTATATCGTGGGTTTAGGCAATTATACCATGTGTGGATTTGGCACGGAGAAAGTGGAGAGTACAGTGGGGATCTTGATCGGAATGATGTGCGTGTTAGAAGCAATGAGATTCATGTGGACGAGGAATACGAGAATGATGACTATATTGTTGATAATGGTGAAGATGGAGCCGATGATGATCTAGCGCATGAGGTCGAGGATGAACAAGTGGATGAGATGTTGCATGGTGTTGAAGGTGAAGTGTTTGAGTTATTATCGGAGGCTTCCAAAAAGCCTTTGTATCCCGGGTGCAAAAAATACTCCAAACTATCGGTCGTGCTAACACTTTTCAACATTAAGTCGAAGCATGGGTGGACGGACATCAGTTTTACTTCTTTGTTGACCGCATTAAGTGATATGTTGCCTGATGGGAATGAAATTCCTAAGTCTTACTATTACGCAAAGAAGCTCATGTGTCCCTTTGGTTTGGAGTATAAGAAGATACATGCATGTCCTAATGACTGTATTTTGTATCGAAATGAGTATGAACAACTGCAGGAGTGTCCACGATGCAAGCGGTCGCGGTACAAGCGCATGAGTTGCAATCCTGGCATGGAGGGACCTCCTGCTAAGGTGTTGTGGTATCTTCCCATTATTCCAAGGTTTAAGCGTCTGTTCTCAATACCAAAAGACGCTAAAAACTTGAGGTGGCATGCCGAGGGAAGAAAGAAAAACGGAATGCTGAAGCATCCAGCTGACTCTCCACAGTGGAAGAACATTGATTTGAAGTTTGAGGAATTTGGTAATGAAGTCAGAAATTTAAGGCTTGGGTTGTGCACGGACGGGATGAATCCATTTGGCACTCTTAGTACCCAACACAGCACATGGCCGGTACTTTTAGTGATTTATAATTTGCCTCCTTGGCTGTGCATGAAACGTAAGTATGTAATGCTTTCATTGCTAATAACTGGTCCTAAGTAACCTGGAAACGACATAGATGTTTACCTTGCGCCGCTTATTGACGACTTGAGAAAGATGTGGGACGAAGGGGTTTCCGTTTTCGATGCTCATCAGAACGAGATGTTCACATTGCGTGCAGCCCTTATGTGGACCATGAATGACTTCCCTGCATATGGCAACTTGTGTGGGTACAAGGTCAAAGGGAAAAAAGCATGCCCCATATGTATTGATGACACATCAAGCGTATACCTGACTCATTCTCACAAAGATGTCTACCTACGGACTCGAAGGTTCCTTAGGCGTGATCACCCGTACCGTAGGCAGAAAAAGGCTTTCGATGGAACCGTGGAAGAGGATACTGCGCCTAGACCATTGATTGGTGCTGAGATTAGTGCTCGGGTGAAAGGGATACGAACAGTGTTTGGAAAATCAGAAAAAACTGTGGTCTCAGCTGCTCTGTTTAAGAAAGAATCAATCTTTTGGAAGCTTCCGTACTGGAGAGAACATGACGTTAGGCATTGTCTTGATGTGATGCATATAGAGAAGAATGTGTGTGATGCTCTTTTGGGGACGCTTATGAATATCCCAGGCAAAACAAAGGACGAAAAGGGTGCACGGTTAGATTTGAAAGAGATGGGGATTCGTCCAGAATTGTGGCCTCAAGAAAAGGTTAGAAAGGGGAAGGAGCCGAGAATAGAAGATGAAAATGTTTCGAAAAAAGGGAAGGAGAAGAGCAAGGGAAAGGGAAAGGCCAAAGATGTGTCAAAGAAGAAAGTTAAGGGTAAAGGGAAGGATGAAAAGAATTATTTACCCCCGGCTTGCTATACATTATCAAGGGTAGAGAAACGTATGTTTTGTGCATGTCTGTACGACATTAAGGTTCCATCAGGGTACTCATCTAACATGAAAAGATTTTTAATCTTAAATGGAGAATTGAAGCTGACAAGTATGAAATCCCATGATTGTCACATTATGATGCAAGTATTCCTACCGATTGCAATCCGTGGTATTCTACTGAAACACGTGAGGGAAACGATTACAAGCCTTTGTTCGTTTTTCAATACAATTTGTAGCAAAGTTCTTGATCCTTGTACACTAGATGCTTTGCAAGTAGATGTGGTTGTGACTTTTTGCAAATTTGAGATGTATTTCCCACCCTCATTTTTTGACATAATGGTTCATATGGTTCTTCATTTGGTGCGTGAGATTAAGTTGTGCGGTCCAGTGTTCATGAGGTGGTGCTACCCTTTTGAAAGACACATGGGTACATTACAAGATAAAGTACGGAACCGGGCTCACTCTAAAGGAAGTATGATGCAAGGGACCGTGGGTAAGGAGATAGGTAACTTTGTGGCGGACTACATAGCCCTTGCTCAACCTATTGGTCTTCCTACTTATCGACATGAAGGTAGACTTGATGGTCATGGCACAATTAGGTCGAAACAAATGTCACCAGACCAAGATCAGTTCTTACAAGCACACCTTTATGTGTTGCACCATGTTTTAGATGTGCACCCATATTTAGACGAGCACATGGCTAGTTTGCGTGACGAATTTCCATCCAAAGGTGAAAGGGCACTTATGAAGTTGCATAATAAGAGGTTTGTTGATTGGTTTCGTGATCGAGTAATGAGTGGATTGAATGATACTAATGTGACCGATACAGTACGGTGGCTTGCGTACGGTCCTAGGGATGATGTCCGTTCATTTGACGGATATGACATCAATGGGTACACTTTTTGGACCGAGGGTCGTGATTTGAAATCTTCCTCCACCCAAAACAGTGGTGTAACTTTTGTGGCATCGTCAAGGGATTTTGCAAGTTCTAAGGATAAATCACCTGTCGATGCAGAGTTGTCATACTATGGTCGAATTCAAGAAATATGGGAGCTTGATTATTGTGACTTCACGGTTGCTCTTTTCAAGTGTAAGTGGGTTGATAATATCAGGTGTAACGTCAAATATGAGGACTTTACTCTTGTAGATCTTGGCCACTTGAATGATAGTGCGGAACCATTTATCCTTGCATCTCAAGCTAAGCAAGTGTTCTACGTAACTGACCCAATGGATTCAAAATGGTCTATAGTGCTAGCTGGAAAAAGAAGAATCCTAGGCATTGGAGATGTTGAGGATGAGGAAGAATATGATGCGTTTGATGATTAAGCACCTTTCACTGTTCCTAGACCTGTTGTACTAAATGAAATAGACAACGAAGCAGGTTATATGCGATCAGACCACAACGAAGGAATTTTAGATTGAGGTAGTTTGATTAAAAGTTAGTAATAGTTTCATTGCAAATATAGTTTAGTTATCATGTATATAGGAGCATAAGTACGCAAAAATGACATATTTGTAGTTTGAAATTGCCTAAGTGTACTCATTATCATGCATATACAAGGTTATAGGACCATAAGTAGGTGAAAATGGCTTAAATAGCTTCTACTTAACCCAATTCTTTTGTTTTGTGTATGAACTAACATTTATTCATTCTAACAACCTATATTCAATATATTTAACATGTTTGTAGTTTGAAATTGCATAAGTGTACTCATTATCATGCATATACAAGGTTATATAAGTAGGTGAAAATGGCTTAAATAGCTTCTACTTAACCCAATTCTTTTGTTTTGTGTATGAACTAACATTTATTCATTCTAACAACCTATATTCAATATATTTAACATGTTTGTAGTTTGAAATTGCCTAAGTGTACTCATTATCATGCATATACAAGGTTATAGGACCTTAAGTAGGTGAAAATGGCTTAAATAGCTTCTACTTAACCCAACTCCTTTTGTTTTGTGTATGAACTAACATTTATTCATTCTAACAACCTATATTCATTATATTTAACATGTTTGTAGATTGAAATTGCCATTTTGTACTCATTATCATGCATATACAAGGTTATAGGACCATAATAAGTAGGTGAAAATGGCTTAAATAGCTTCTACTTAACCATAATAACTATCATGCATATACTTTAGTATACACTATTATTGTCTTATGATTGCTTTGACAGGTGCTTATATCTCATGGCGGACGATCATGATCCTCATTGTGTAGAGGACATTGACGATGATGAGTATGAGGACGAGTACGAGGATGAGGACGAGGACGATGATGATGAGCCTTATGATGTGAATAAGGAGGATGACTTGGGTGAGCTAGAGGATTAGGCTCAAGATGAGTTCGAGCGTAGGCTTGACGATTTTGAAATTTCAGCTGAACGTACACTGCCTATTGTAAATACAGCACGTGAGATTGTTGGTGAGAACCCGACTCCTGAAAGTCAAGGCCAAGGACAAGATGAAAACAACACAGGTGGTGGAGGGGGGGGGGGAAGGCGCCGGCTCAAAGAAAAAGAAGGGGTTCGACGAGAAGCTTTAAGAAATCGAACGGTCCCATGGTCTTTGAGTATGACAACAACGGCCAACCCGGGCCCAAATGGCGTCGACAATATGCTAATCAAGTTGGCATATGTTTGCGGAAAATCCCCATTACACTTGTAATGCGGCAAGTACCTCCGGGTTTGATTCAAACATTTTGGGATGATACAAGGGTAAGTGTGTTTTTGGCACATTTAGACAATTTAAGATACCTTAACCTAATGGTTGTTACTAAATAGAAACTTATAATTGGTTTTAATTTGTGCTTGCAGAGGCTGTTTTCTATTCCTAATGATCCCGAGAAGAGAAGGGTGTATGAATATTTATTAGCGGAAAGATTCAGAGGCTTTAAGACCAAGTTGACTAATGGGTGGATCTACAAGAATAAGAACAAATCAAATAAGAAGAATGCTGATGAGGATGACCGTCTCCCGTGGCAAATATGGCCGACCGTGTCAAAAGATGATTGGGAAGAGTTCGTTAGAATGAAGACTCAAAAGAAAGCCATTGTAAGTTTGTGTAAATCTAATCTCAATTGAATAATAGCTTGACACTTTTTGTAGCAATGATACTAACATTTTTAGTTTTGTAGGAACTTCGAGAGCAAAATAAAAAGAATGCAGAAAAGAAGGAATACGTCCATCGTATGGGTCCTAAGAATTTTGGTGAAAAGAGACCTGAGTGGGTCGATTCGGGTTTATACCCTAAATCGCTTCTAGTGGCATCGAAGGAACCCTCTAGTTTCACGATCACTACATTGGTGAGTCTTGCCGGTGATTTCTTTTGTTCTCTCCATACGTTTGATAAGGAAACCGGAAAATGGGTCATCAAGGGTTCGGAAGCCAAAAAACTGGCGGATAAGCTTGTAAGTTACCTATGAATTGTTGAAGTTAAGTCACTTTTGCATCTAAATCACTGTACAAACCATTAACTGTTTTACTGACCTCATTTTTCCTTATGCTATAGCTTGAGCACACTCAAGAGATGGTGGAGGGAAAATTTGAACCAAGTGTGGAGAATGACCCTTTCACCATGGCTTTGGGAAGGCCATACCATCCAGGACGAGTAGTAGGTTCGGGAGGGTCATTGCTTGGATGGAATAAGGTAATGGGTCCCGAATACACAAAATTGGGTAGATCTCGAGCCAGTGTTAACTCACCGGGGGAGTTGGATGCCAAGGTGGCATCAATTAAGGAACAAGTACGCAACGAGTTAGTTGGTGAATTGAATGCTTGGGCGAAGCTGATGAACTTACCGACTTTGCCGTTCCTCACGATTACCCCGGTCGACTCATGTTCTGAATCAAAAGGACAAGGAGAAGGTGATAGACATGGAGGAGATGAGATACGTGGTGAAGATGTGCCACCTGAGGTAAAATCAATTGGGTTATTAAAAGTTTTAAAATACTGAGTTAATTGAGATTTGAGGTGCAATGATTGATGTACTGTTGTAGGTTCCTACTCCTACACATGCGGACTCGAGGGAGCTTGAAAATCCAACACCGCATGAATTTCCAGAGTTATAGGTGATTTGTAACCCTCTACCTTAATGAATTTTGTTATATTATCTATGCTGTTGTAAAATTCCTATTTAACTATCTTCTTTTTATATATATACTTGTGTAGGAAGACACCCGGTGTGAACTTCTAGCCCCGGGTCATGCAAATAGTACGGCGTTGAGTTGGGTGGCGTATGGTAGTGCCCAACCGATGACGGGTGCTACGGCGGGGCCACATCATTACTCGGTTGGGATCGATTCGTGGTTGCGGGGTTCGAAGACATCCCACTACCCGTATCGATAGAGGAGGTTGAGATAACAACGCTTTGGCAAGCTGTAGGTAGCTTCGTTGATTGGCCACATGCATGGGTGAAGTTGATTAATAAGGAGGTAAATTATTTATTTCTCAATTTTTGTAAGTATTAAACCGTTAGGCACTCTTAAAATAAAGGAAAAATACATTTTGATATCCCAACTATTAGCAATTTACTTCCAATAATCCCAACTAAGGTTTATTATCTAATAATCCCAACTATGCTATGAGTTTTCCTCCAGCAGTCCGAGTAACCGGGTACCTACTGAAGTGGTAAATGTTTTTTTTTTGTTTTTTTAATTCCACTTGTCATCACGTGGTTGGTCTAGAAAAAAAAATTAAAAAAAAAAAAGAAAAAAACCCAGATACCCCGGCCACTCCCTTCTCCACCTTCCCCCACCGTAAAACCATTAGTCCAACCCCTGACCCCCCTCGGAAACCGGCCAGCCGCCCCCTAAAACGGTCGGCCGACCCCTCCCAAGTCCCAACCCCCCAAAACCAACACAACCGCAATCAACCACCTGCAAACCAACACCTCAAGCTTAGTGAGAGCCGAGAACTCTGATGGAATTATAGCACCGAAATTTCATCGCCATAAACCACCTGCAAATCAACACCGCCACTCACCGCAATCTCAACCCCTAGAAACTTGCATCAATGGCGGACACAACTCGAATCCTAATCTCAAGCCTCGTAAAACCCCACCCCCGATCTACCACCGTTTCGAATCCTAGGCCAATCTCTCACCATTTCAACTTCTGTCCTCAAATTCTTCATTCCTCGCCGCCGAAACTCCTCCAACGATGTCACTTCCATGGTCGTCACCACTCACCAGCCTCGGCTCTTGAATCAACGACTGTGCTGATTTCGTCTGCTAATTGAAGTAATCCCGCTGGTCGTTGTGTTGGATTTAGGGGTTGGGATGGGTCTGGCGGCTCTTTAAGGGTGTTAAGGTGGCGGCGGCTGGTTCCAGGTGGGGTAAGGCCGTAAAGGGTTAGGCTGAGGGGTTATACGGTGGGGGAAGGGGAGATGGGAGTGGCTGGGAATTTGCGTTTTTTCTTTTTTTTTTATTTTTTTTAAAATTTTGAACCAATCATGTATCGACACATGTCATGGTTACCTCTTATAATAGGTCGTTGACTCTTCGTTGACCGGTTGGGACTGCTAGAGGAAAACTCATAGCATAGTTGGGATTATTAGATAATAAAACTTAGTTGGGATTATTGAAAGTAAATCGCTAATAGTTAGGATTATTAAAGTGTATTTTTCCTAAAATAAAACCGCCAAATATTTTTTTTTTTTTTACAATATGCAAGGTCCGCCAAGTTGCTTTAAAATTGCTCAAAATTTTTTTTTTTAAAATATGCAAGTTCCGCTGCCCCGGGACACCCGAGGGATCCGCCCCCGCTGCCGGAACAGCGAAGGCAGCCCGCGCCGAGGCCACAGCATCCCCGGTAGCCGCATGCCAAGGCTGTAGCAGCTACGGCAGGTGGCAGCCATGTCTGCTGTAGCCTCGACAGCAGCCTGCCTGGGTTGCTGCAGCCTCGACAGGCGGCTGCAGCCTCGGCAGCACCTTCCTGTGCTGCTACAGCCATGGGAGCCACCTGTCGAGGCAGCAGCAGCCCAGGCAGGCTGCTGCCGAGGCTGCAGCAGACATGACATCCACCTGCCGTGGCTGCTACAGCGTTGGCATGCGGCTGCCAAGGCTGCTGTGGCCTCGGCGCGGGCTGCCTTCGCTGTTCCGGCAGCGGGGGCGGCTCCCTCGGGTGTCCCGGGGCGGCAAAATTTGCAAATTTTTTTTAAATTTTTTTTTTGAGAAATTCTAAATAAATAAAGCCATTTTGAGCCGAAATGGCTACTTACTTGCCTATTTTCTTCATTTCTCAACTTATAAACTCCTTACATCTCAAAACAACTCATAATGACATATTTATAAGTGGTTGTCATTGAAATTACATAAAAATCGCCAAGTTCTAAGGTTTTGGGTCCAATTCATCAAAATCAAGGTCATTTGAGCCGAAATGGCTACTCACTTGCCTATTTTCTTCATTTCTCAACTAATAAACTTATACATTCTCAAACCATATCATAATTACATATGTATAAGTGATTGTGAGTTGAAATTGCATAAAAGAAGAAAAGTTCTAAGTTTTTTGGCGCATTTTATCAAAATAAAGCCATTTTGAGCCGAAATGGCTACTCACTTGCCTATTTTCTTCATTTCTCAACTTATAAACTCCTTGCATATCAAAACAAATCAAATGACATATTTATAAGTGGTTTTCATTTGAAATTACATAAAAATCGCCAAGTTCTAAGGTTTTGGGTCCAATTCATCAAAATTAAGGTCATTTGAGCCGAAATGGCTACTCACTTGCCTATTTTCTTCATTTCTCAACTAATAAACTTATACATTCTCAAACCATATCATAATTACATATATATAAGTTATTATGAGTTGAAATTTCATGAAATAAGCAAAGTTCCAAGTTTTTTGGCGCATTTCATCAAAATAAAGCCATTTTGAGCCGAAATGGCTACTCACTTGCCTATTTTCTTCATTTCTCAACTTATAAACTCCTTGCATCTCAAAAAAACTCAAATGAAATATTTATAAGTGGTTTTTATTTGAAATTACATAAAAATCGCCAAGTTCTAAGGTTTTGGGTCCAATTCATCAAAATAAAGCCATTTTGAGCCGAAATGGCTACTCACTTGCCTATCTTCTTCATTTCTCAACTTATAAACTTCTTACATCTCAAAAAAACACATAATGACATAATTATAAGTGTTTTTCATTTGAAATTACCTAAAAATCTCCAAGTTCTAAGGTTTTGGGTCCAATTCATCAAAATAAAGTCATTTTGAGCCGAAATGGCTACTCACTTGCCTATTTTCTTCATTTCTCAACTTATAAACTCCTTGCATCTCAAAAAAACTCATAATGACATATTTATAAGTGTTTGTTATTTGAAATTACATAAAAATTGCCAAGTTCTAAGGTTTTGGGTCCAATTCATCAAAATAAAGCCATTTTGAGCCGAAATGGCTACTCACTTGCCTATTTTCTTCATTTCTCAACTAATAAACTTATACATTCTCAAACCATATCATAATTACATAGGTATAAGTGATTGTGAGTTGAAATTGCATAAAAGAAGCAAAGTTCTAAGTTTTTTGGTGCATTTCATCAAAATAAAGCCATTTTGAGCCGAAATGGCTACTCACTTGCCTATTTTCTTCATTTCTCAATTTATAAACTCCTTGCATCTCAAAACAACTAATAATGACATATTTATAATTGTTTTTAATTTTAAATTACCTAAAAATCGCCAAGTTCTAAAGTTTTGGGTCCAATTCATCAAAATAAAGCCATTTTGAGCCGAAATGGCTACTCACTTGCCTATTTTCTTCATTTCTCAACTTATAAACTCCTTGCATCTCAAAACAACTCATAATGACATATTTATAAGTGTTTGTCATTTGAAATTACATAAAAATTGCCAAGTTCTAAGGTTTTGGGTCCAATTCATCAAAATAAAGCCATTTTGAACCGAAATGGCTACTCACTTGCCTATTTTCTTCATTTCTCAACTAATAAACTTATACATGTTTAAACAATATCATAATTATATATTTATAAGTTATTGTGAGTTGAAATTGCATAAAAGAAGCAAAGTTCTAAGTTTTTTGGTGCATTTCATCAAAATAAAGCCATTTTGAGCCGAAATGGCTACTCACTTGCCTATTTTCTTCATTTCTCAACTTATAAACTCCTTGCATCTCAAAAAAACACATAATGACATATTTATAAGTGTTTGTCATATGAAATTACCTAAAAATCTCCAAGTTCTAAGGTTTTGGGTCCAATCATCAAAATAAAGTCATTTTAAGCCGAAATGGCTACTCACTTGCCTATTTTCTTCATTTCTCAACTTATAAACTCCTTGCATCTCAAAAAAACTCATAATGACATATTAATAAGTGTTTGTCATTTGAAATTACATAAAAATTGCCAAGTTCTAAGGTTTTGGGTCCAATTCATCAAAATAAAGCCATTTTGAGCCTAAATGGCTACTCACTTGCCTATTTTCTTCATTTCTCAACTAATAAACTTATAAATTCTCAAACCATATTATAATTACATATGTTTAAGTGATTGTGAGTTGAAATTGCATAAAAGAAGCAAAGTTCTAAGTTTTTTGGCGCATTTCATCAAAATAAAGCCATTTTGAGCCGAAATGGCTACTCACTTGCCTATTTTCTTCATTTCTCAAATAATAAACTTATACATTCTGAAACCATATCATAATTACATATTTATTAGTGATTGTGTGTTGAAATTACATAAAATAAGCAAAGTTCTAAAGTTTTTGTGGCCATTTCATCAAAATAAAGTCATTTTCTTCATTTCTCAACTTATAAATTTATTCTTTCTCAAACTATTTCAGATTTCGCATGGAAGCAAAACTTCAAAGAGAAAGAGGGTGGAGAAGCCTAAAAGAATTGATCAACCTAAGAAGAAGCTAAGTGAACAACGGTCCAAGAGTGAACAAGCGTCGAAGTTGCACTCTTCGAAAGGTTCACCCATGCCACCTACTCCACTTGTTGAAGACATTGTTCTTCAATCGCTCTCTGCTGACATGACCTTTCTTCACAACCGTGCTTGTCATTTGGTCGATCCCATGGAAGTTGCACTTCCTAAGGCAATGTTCCACTATGATGAGGATGCAGTTGCATGGATCAGCAAAGAAGATGTGAAGGAATTTCTACGTGGTGCAAAGCTTAACATTTCCCTCATTCAAACATTCATGAGGTACTTCAATGCCCACATAATCTATACTTTTTTTCAAGTTATTCAAATTGATGGTGATTATCCTACATCTAATTAATTATTCAATGTTCATGCACGCAGAGCACTACAGGAGCACTTAACTGACACTGATTCTCCTTGTAAAGTTGGGTGGTTATGCCCCGAGCAGTTATCCACTACTAAAATCATAAGCAACCCTCATGATGTATTGTACTATGTTGTATAGAGTATCAGGGAATCAGAGCGTGTGGGAGTCAAGTTCATATTCGCCCCATGTTATAGAGAGTAAGTCTAACCATGTCAAATTCAATCGATTTGGCCTCATTATATGTTGACTTCTAAATATTAATTTGCTTGTCTATTTTGAACTTATGTAGGGAGAATTGGAGCCTCATGGTGATTTGTAATTCCACTAACACAATTTATCACCTTGATTCAGCTCGATCATTGGAGAAGTGCCTCGTGAAGTCTATATTGCAAAAGTAAATATATATAGCAATCTAGTGATGATTATTGCTAATAATAACTAATTTAGTAATCATACGACTAATTAAATTTGAATGTACTTTTTTTTTTTTTTACTACAGTGTTATGAAGAAGCTACATTGTCGTGCTCCAAAGGGTCCAACATGGAAGTCACCGTTGGTAATTTTGCTAATATTGTGATTATCTTGAAAATCTATGTTAGTAAATATTTTCTCATTTCCTTTGCATGTTTCACTAATGTGATTTGTTTGTCATATGCTAGTGCGCACAACAAGAGAATGGACTTGATTGTGCTTTGTATGTGATGAGATTCATGTTTGACATTGTGACTCATTGTACGGACACTCAACAACTTGATGAGGTAAGTCCTAAAACTTATTAAAATTCTATATTGATGTGATTTCTAGCCTTAGACACCTAATATTACCCAACAATGGCATGTTATGAGAAACAAAAAGACCATCTCACAAGAAAGGTAGAAAATGGGCTGAATAGAAGTCATATGGGCCATATTTGGGTCATTTTGTGTTAATATGCTCTTTTGATGTGATTTCTTTCCTTATAGACCTATAACAAGATAATATTGATATGTTATGAGATAAATAAAGTTCATTCAATAAGAAATGTAGGAAATGGGCAAAGTAAAGTCATATAGGCCATATTCGGGCTATTTTGAGTAAAAAGCGTCATAAACCTTAATAAAATGCTCTCCTATACAATTTTAGGGGTTAAACACATAAAACTACCCAACATTGACATGCTATGAGAAAGAAATAGTTCATTTGATAAGTAATGTAGAAAATGGGCTACATAGAAGTCATATAGGCCCTATTTGGGCCATGTTGAGTAAAATGCGTTGTTAAACTTATTGAAATGCTATATTGATGTGATTTCTAGCCTTAGAAAACTAATATTACCCAAAAATGACATGTTATGAGAAACAAAAAGGCCATTTCACAAGAAAGGTAGAAAATGGGCTGAATAGAAGTCATATGGGCCATATTAGGGCCATTTTGTGTTAATATGCTCTTTTGATGTGATTTCTTTCCTTATAAAGCTATAAATAGATAATATTGACATGTTATGAGATAAAAAAGTTAATTTAATAAGAAATGTAGGAAATGGGCAAAGTAAAGTCATATAGGCCTTATTCGGGCCATTTTGAGTAAAAAGCATCATAAACCTTAATAAAATGCTCTCTTATACAATTTTAGGTCTTACACACATACAACTACCCAATATTGACATGTTATGAGAAATAAATAGTTCATTTTGTAAGTAATGTAGAAAATGGGCTACATATAAGTCATATAGGCCCTATTTGGGCCATGTTGAGTAAAATGCGTTGTTAAACTTATTGAATTGCTATATTGATGTGATTTCTAGCCTTAGACAACTAATATTACCCAAAAATGACATGTTATGAGAAACAAAAAGTCCATTTCACAAGAAAGGTAGAAAATGGGCTGAATAGAAGTCATATGGGCCATATTAGGGCCATTTTGTGTTAATATGCTCTTTTGATGTGATTTCTTTCCTTATAAAGCTATAAATAGATAATATTAACATGTTATGAGATAAATAAAGTTAATTTAATAAGAAATGTAGGAAATGGGCAAAGTAAAGTCATATAGGCCTTATTCGGGCCATTTTGAGTAAAAAGCATCATAAACCTTAATAAAATGCTCTCTTATACAATTTTAGGTCTTACACACATACAACTACCCAACATTGACATGTTATGAGAAATAAATAGTTCATTTTATAAGTAATGTAGAAAATGGGCTACATAGAAGTCATATAGGCCCTATTTGGGCCATGTTGAGTAAAATGCGTTGTTAAACTTATTGAAATGCTATATTGATGTGATTTCTAGCCTTAGACACCTAATATTACCCAACAATGACATGTTATGAGAAACAAAAAGGTCATTTCACAAGAAAGGTAGAAAATGGGCTGAATAGAAGTCATATGGGCCATATTAAGGCCATTTTGTGTTAATATGCTCTTTTGATGTGATTTCTTTCCTTATACACCTATAACTAGATAATATTGACGTGTTATGAGATAAATAAAGTTCATTTAATAAGAAATGTAGGAAATGGGCAAAGTAAAGTCATATAGGCCATATTCGGGCCATTTTGAGTAAAAAGCGTCATAAACCTTAATAAAATGCTCTCCTATACAATTTTAGGGCTTACACACATACAACTACCCAACATTGACATGTTATGAGAAATAAATAGTTCATTTGATTAGTAATGTAGAAAATGGGCTACATAGAAGTCATATAGGTAATATTTGAAAAAATACATATTGTTTTGCCTAATTAATTAATTTTAACATAATGCTTTTGTATTTCAAGTTTTGCAAGGTCCAAAAGGATGGCCCGTTGACAATCAAGGAGCTTGATGAAGTTAGTGACATGTTGGTGTCTTTTATCACCTTCAACATGTAAATGGCATTGTAATTGTAAATTATTTATGTTAACTTTTGAACTATATAACTTATTATTCATTATATATTTACTTACTATTATTTGTATATGTAAGAAACTTTTTTTTTTGTATTGCGTTTGGGAATATTTATATCTATATATATAATTGAATTCTTGTTTTTAATATTATTTTTGTATCTTATTGTAATAATAATAATATTATTATTATTAGTTATTATAATAATAATATTATTAATTATTATATTTAATATAATTGCTGGAGTTACAGGTTATTATTATTGCTGGAAATAGGTTTTTTTTTAAAAAACATTATTGCACGAAAATTAGAAAAAAAAAAACAAAAAAAAAATATTTGGTGAATAGGCACCGGTTAGGCACCAACCGGTGCCTAAAATAGCTACCACCAAAAAAAAATGGCGGGAGAGCAGGTAAAGGCACCGGTTAACCAGTGCCTAATTAGGCATATGGAATCGGTTAACCGGTGCCTATTTGACCCTATGGCACCGGTTTTGAACCGGTGCTAAAAATTGGGTTTTTGGCACCCCCCACATAGGCAGCGGTTCAAACCGTTGCCTTCGACCGGGTTTGAACCGTTGCCAAAGCCCTTTTTTCACCTTCGTATTATGTCAATTCCCATTTCCTACTCCCAAGGAAATTCTTGGCCGAAGCCAATAATTAATATTGCATGCTATATTATAAATAGAGTTATGATGAGACTAATCATCAATAAAACTCCCATGAACTGTTTAAGGGCAGAAAACCCAACATTTATCACTTTAGAGCTTTTGGATGCAGGTGCTTTGTTCATAATAATGGAAAAAGGAACATTGGAAAATTTGATGAAAGAAGTGATGAAGTTGTGTTCCTGGGATATGCATCTAATAGCAAGGTTTACAGAGTTTACAATAAAAATACTATGTGTGTCGAAGAAAGCATTCATGTGATTTTTTATGAATCTAATATGTTTATGAATGTGCAGGCCATGATTGCGGAACAAGATAATAATGATTATGAAATTGGAATGATTAGAAATAGGGAAGAAGATGAAGAAACTCCCAAGCAAGCCAAGGAAAGATAAGAGGAACCTATACAAGAACCAGAAGAAAATAATGAAGTTACTCAACCTAAAATCCATGAAGAACAAGAAAATGAAGAATCTAGCCATGAAGAAGAGGCAGAAGAAACTAAGTCAGAAGTGCCTCGGATTAGAGATCATGCATGAGATTTTCAGCCCAAACCATTCAAATATCAAGGCTCTCATCCTACAGAACTCATAATAAGTGATATAGGCAGAGGAACTCAGACCAGATCACAAATGAGGAACTTCTGTTCCTTTCAAGCCTTCCTTTCCATTATTGAGCCTAGAAATCATGAAGAAGCTCTCAAAGATGCTGACTGGATGATTGCCATGCAAGATGAGCTTAATGAGTTCGAAAGAAACATGGTCTGGCATCTAGAGGAGAAACCTAAGATAAAAATGTGATAAGGCTCAAGTGGGTATTCAGAAACAAGCTGGATGAGTATGGAACAATCGTGAGGAACAAGGCCAGACTTGTTGTGAAAGACTATAATTAGCAAGAAGGTATTGACTTTGTAGAAACTTTTTCTCCTGTTGTTAGATTAGAAGCTATTACAATGCTAATTGCTTTTGCTTCATTTATGGGATTTAAATTAAATCAAATGGATGTTAAATGTGCTTTCTTAAATGGTTTTCTTGAAGAAAATATTTTTTGTGGAACAACCACCTTGTTTTGAAAACCCCCAATTTCCTAATAATGTATTTAAGATTGATAAGAAGCTCTGTATGGGCTGAAGTAGGCAGCAAGAGCCTGGTATGAAAGGCTCTCCAAGTTTCTTCCTATAAAACGATTTTAAAAAAGGAAAAATTGATTAAACCTTGTTTTTGAAATCTGAAGGAACTGAATTAATAGTTGTCCAAATATATGTTAATGATATTATTTTTTGAGCAACTAATGAAACCTTGTGCAAGTATTTTTCTCATTTAATAAGTGGTGAAATTTGAGATGAGTATGATGGGAGAACTCAACTTCTTCCTTGGACTTCAAATCAAACAAATGGAAAGAGGAATTGCAATTCACCAACAAAAATATGTCAAGGAAGTACTGAAGAAATATAACCTTGATCAAGCAAAAACCAACCATACACTAATGGGTACATGCACAAGATTGGATGAAGATCTACAGGGAACTAGTGTAGATCAAACCCAATATAGAGGTATGATCGGATCTCTTCTGTATTTAACTTCTAGTAGACCTGATATTGCTTTTAGTGTTGGCTTATGTGCTAGGTTTCAATCAAATCCTAAAGTCACACCTTACAGTAGTAAGAGGATTCAAAGATACCTCTAAGGAACTAACAATCTCTGTCTCTTCTATCCTAAAAGTGATACTTTTGAATTAAAAGGTTTTGCAGATATAGACTATGCAGGAGATTTGGTGAATAGAAAAAGTACTTCGGGAATGATCTAGTTCCTTGGGCCATGCCTAGTTTCTTGGGGTTCTAAGAAACAAAATACAGTGGCCTTATCAACTACTGAAGCTGAGTACGTGGCTGTTGCAGCTTGTTGTTCTCAATTTCTTTGGATAAAGCAACAATTTAGGGACTATGGTATAAAGTATATGATTGCATTCCCATTTATTGTGATAATAAAAGTGCCATATTGTAGGGAATATTTCAAGCTTTAACCCCATAGCTCGACCACTGTGATCATACACTAAAGTACGGTGGCGTCCAAAAGGGAAGAAGATAGAGCAAAAGAGTCGCCAACAAGTTTTAGGAACTTGTAAACCGTTCACAAGGAGAAGGTTACACCCCTTAACGATCCAAGAGATCGTCAACTCCATAAGTTCTACAACCAAATAAGGGTTCGGGGATGAAGGTACAAATCCAACCTAAAAGAGATTGAATCTGCCCTAATAATAGGCCTCTACTTTATTCTGATCGTATTCATGTGCGCTTTTTAATTAACATGCAATCAATAGGATTAACCCTAAACCTGTTTATCTATGTTGGTTGAATTTAATGCACAAATAAATCTATTATTAGCGATCACTTGAAATTATAATCATATTAAACCTAACAAGATTATTAATTATCTTATTCAGTGTGATTACAAGTATAAAATTCCCTTTAAACATGCATAAAAGGCGTGATCAAGCAATAACAATAATAAAAATCAAGCAACATAATAATAATCAATAATGACAATAAAATTATAATCATCAAAATAATAATAAGTATAATCATGATCATAAAATTATAACAATGAAATAATCATCATAATAACAATCATATTAACCATAATAATAATCATGTTCATGTTAATATTAAAGCATAATAAAAATAGCAAGATCCTAGGCATGATACTAACAAGATTAATAACAAACCCTAGCATGTCACTAAGCAATAAAAATCAAATCTTTAACCCTAACATGATACTAACAATCATAAATATTAGGAAGCATCGCAGGAATCATAATAAGCATATTTGATATTATAACCTTTTCCCTAAACATGATACTAGGAATATCATAATAACAATATAAACATGATTTCTACATCATAATATCAATTAAACCATTAAATTACTTACTTTGATGCTTCGTACCTCTTTCTAATAACAAAATACACACGTTAGTAAATTCAAGGAAAATAATAAACAAAACGATTAAATTAAATAATTGAAATAGAGATTTGGGACCAAACCCTCAGAAATTAAACCTTTCACGTCTAGGGCGAAGGCAACTTCGAATATGGCTAGGTGTTTCTAGATCTTGCGAATGCGGAATTTTGTATGCAAAAACAAGGTTTGAGAAGAGAGATGATTTAATGAATGAATTGATTAGGGAAATCTTAAGGAGAATTAGCGAATGATTAAAGAAAATGAAAGAGAATTGAAAACTGATTGTTTATGAGAATAATGAAAACGGAGTTTTAATACGTTATTTATAGAGAAAATCAGCCAAAAGATAAAATATCAAAACAGAGCACTTGGCGCACGTAAAACGAGATTGGCGCACGCAAAACAGAGCTAGCGCCAGCACCAGCGTATTAGCGCCAGGCGCCAATGGCTAGCACCAGGCGTTAATGGCTGGCGCCAGGCCTGGTTCCAAGCGCCAATGCCTGGAGTCAGGCGCTAGGCCTGTTTTTTACGCGTTTTTGAAAATCAGATAAGTTTGCCGTACTGGAGGATAAAATCGTATCTTTTCCTCAAAAATGCTATTTGATTTTAATTAAAACTCTGAAAAGTCAACAAAAGTCAATTTATCAATGCTAATTGAATTAGGAATGAAAAGAACCTTCTAGAAGAATCTAGAAGACTAAAACCATTCCTAATTGCATTAGGAATGATAAATCATATTAGGCCCTTCTCTAGATCATTGGGCCGTAAATAAGGCTCAAACCGGGCCCAGTTTAGTAAATTGGCCATAACTTCCTCAATACTCATCGGAATTGGGCTTATAATATATCGTTGGAAAGCTCTTGTCAAGCCCCATCCAACTACACTACTATTGGACCCATATCATGGACCGACCAAACTGGATTGGCTGTTTTCTTAAAATTAGTTTTCAAAAATAAAGAGAAGAGAATCAAAATTAAAACTTTCTGCAACACTAAACTATCCACACTTTCACTTCATTCGATTATGATTCGACGTGAAAGGTACTCATCACCGGGTTTGGTTTTGGGGAGACACAAATGGGTGTCTACAGAAGTCCCCACTTTGACTGAGTTTAGAGAAACGCAAGTTTCAAAAAACAAAAGTCAAAGTATCGATAGGGACGGAGAATGATTCAGAACGTTCTGTGATCCTAGATCATTCTTGTAACGCCGATACCTGAAAACCAGCGTTAGTTTAACAGATAAAAGAGTTAAGAAACGCGTATCTTGCACCGTCGAGCGCACGTCTCTGAAAGTAACCGATTTGTTTTTTTTATGACCTCCTGCAAGCTAGAGAATGCCATCCCGCTTGAAAACTTCTACGCCTGTAACTGCTTCCAAATTTGGAAGATTGCTTCGCCTGAAACGATCCTCCTCCGCTATGATAATATTCCACGTCCAAGGGAACACTATCGAAGATTGCTTCTCTTGAAACAATCCTCATCCGCATTGATAATATTCTGCGTCCAAGGGAATACTATCAAAGATTATTTCTCTTGAAATCACCTTCAGTTGCTTTTTGACAACTTTCCACGATCTATGGAACGCCATCTTGCCACTTGTTTTGACGATCTTCCGCAATCTAGGGAACGCCGTCGATCAATGTTGCTACATCTTGAGCCTTTTCTTGAGTCATAGTGACAACCTTTCCAATCATAGCAAAAGTCATCGAAGACCGCCTCATCATGAACCGCTCTTCTCATATCTTGGTGACAACCTCCACAATCTTAGCGAACGCCATCGAAGACCGCACATCTCGTGCTATCTTCTCAAATCTTGGGTGACAACCTCCATAATCTTAGCGAACGCCGTCGAAGACCGCCCATCTCGTGCTATCTCCTCAAATCTTTTCTCAAATCTTAGTGACAACCTCCACAATCTTAGCGAATGCCGTCGAAAATAACTTTACTTGAAGTCATCCTCAGTTGTTGCGATAATATTCCGAAGAAAATTACCGAAGACCAACGCTTGTCGATCTCTAAAGCTCGTTTGAACTTTGCTTCCGTTAAAAATAGTATGTCGGTGTCTCCGTAATGAGCCAATTCTTAGGCGCTTTAAGCTAAGTGAGACGATCTTTCGTCAGGTCGATCACTTATTTGCGGTTGTAATCAAATCGACTACTCAATCATGTCAAATTGCTTATATGGGGCTAACTGGCGTACCAAGGAACCCGAAATTGCTGTATGAGGTCGAAATAACCTCTCTGAGAGGCTTCGAGCTCTGTCGCTGCTGAGATATCTCTGGCGCCAGGAATTGGAGTAGGGTCTTACCTATTCTGCTGCACCTGTATTTATTTTTGACTATAAAACTTTGCCAATCTCTTTAATTATCTTTGGGTTGACCTAAGGTTTAGCATTGCTTGACTCATCGACTTGACACGACTCAAGGTATAAACTAGACTCTCTGTGATTGACTCGACTCGAAGTAAAATGACACATGTGACTCCTGACCCGTGTGTGCATAGTGTTGACTCAATGTGACTCAAAAATGCAAAAAGCAAAAATTTTCCATCATTTTTGTGGAGGGTACCGACTTTCTCCCGAAAAAGAAAGACGTGAAAAAAGAATCGAAGTGTTAAGATGCATGTTGAATGAGCTTAGTCAAATGTCATTTGATACTATCCCTCAAGTTGCAAGGATTAACCCATCCTAGGCTATCTCAATGGTTGACTCAATGATGAAAGTATTAAGGTAACTTAGGCACGGAGGCTAAGCACTTCATACTTCGTGATGCAATGACAATTATGATTGATGAGTGATGTTGATATGACAAGGCATGCTTCAGCGTTATGTTAAGATTCCATGACAAAGGATTCCTAAGGGAAGTATATTTGGTCATGTATCTGTGATGTGTGTGAAAGTGACACTAAAGTTAGGCCGCAAGAGCTAAGTGTGTGGAAAGAATATTATTATTAGAAGAGTCAAATAATGGTGACTCTTAGGCTAGGTAAGCTAATGATGTAGGGATCAAGCCCCCAAGTCTAGCTCTAAGTGAATAGTGATGAGCATAGGATATCCCTTGATATGATCATGGTGCAAGTGTGTGAATGTGAATATGAATGCATGTTTATTACGGCCGCACCTCGATGTGAGGTTGCCTACGTATCCGTTAGGAATCAGGCCGAACGTAGCTCTAGCCAAAACTCGCACAAGTGTGTGTATACCTCAAAAAGGTCTTTTTAAGGGTTGTAACGTGGTTAGGCTAAAGGTTTAAAGAAGAAGGGGATAAAGGATCAAGACCCTAGATAAGCCCCCAAGGTGTGCAACCTTGCTTTTGAATCTTTATTTTCATGCTTGAGGTTTTCCACTCTTTTTAGCTCTCTTTTCTTTTGCTTTAGCATTTATTTTATTTTTATAAGTGTGGGCAATCTCGATCATGTGGTTTATCACTCACTTGGCATTCATGTTTCTTAGGCACGGTACCGAGCACTCGATAAGAGACGCAATCTGAGACGTGTTCTTATTGAAGATATTTTCATATCAAAGACATTGGAACACTTACCCTTTTGTACACTTCTATGATTATTTTGCTTATTTTTATTTTGATCTTTTGAATTACTCAAACTCTTTTTTAGAATTGCATAAGTTACACACCATCCCATCCCGAGGTTAGGTAGATGTAGGTTGAAAAAAGAAAGGTATATCGTTAGACGAGGCTCAAAGTGGTTTATGAAGAAAGGATTGCATATTTGAAAGGTGAAAGGAGATATGATGTGGCTACAAGGGGTGCCTTAAATCATTGGTATACCTTGTGCTTAATTCAACATTTTTTTTTGTGTAATATAATAAAATGATCATATGCAAGAAAATAAATGCTCATTTTATTAAAAAAAAAAAAAAGGAAAAGAAAGAATCTACAAAATTAATCTAAGGGAAAAGAAAAGGTGCCTATGCTAGACTTATTGGGAAAATGGTAAATAAAAAAGAAGTAGAAAAAAGAAGTCGCAAAATCTTGTCGTTGAAGCTCGCCTCTTGTCTTGTGTTGTTTCCTTTATCATCACTTGCTCTTCTTGTTAACTGGAGGCATGGGAAGCTTGTTATTATCAATCAAATGTTAGATAGCCTCCTTTAGCTTCCAACAGCTCTCAGTAATATGACCCCTACCTTGATGGTACTTGCAGTGTTCGTCTGGATTCCAACTAGGCAATCTCTTTTCAGGTGCAGGATCTTGAATAGGTCCAATGGGAGTAATGAGTCCTTTGGCATGGAGTCGATCGAAGGCAGTATCGTAGCTCATCCCAATGGGGGTGAAGTCTTTCCTTAGTTGCTTCTTAGATCCTTGGTTATTCATGGATAAAACTTCACTGAGATCAAAGGTACTAACATTGTTACTAGAATGGGTGTTTTCGGAAGAAGAAGGATTGTCGTTCTTCTTTCCTTTCCAGCCACCGTGGTTACTATTGCTAGTAGCTTTTTGCTTTGCAAGGTCATCTTCGATTTCAATTCCGATGTCATAAACGGCCTTGAAAGTATTCAAATTGTGTTGATATTTTAAATGCTTTGAATACTTCTCTTGGAGATTCTTGATAAACATCCTCACAGACTCCTTTTCGGTGGGGACTTCAATCATCTTAGCGGAAGTTTCCCTCCACTTATTATAGAAAGAAGTAAAACCTTCATTCTCTTTTTGTCTTAGCATCTCAAGTTGTCTATGATCGGTTTCAACTTGAATATTGCACTTGTACCTATCAATGAAAGCGTTTACTATTGATTCCCAGGTAGAGGTTTTCTCTTTGTCAAGGGAGAAGAACCATTGTTTGCAAACAGTTTCAAGAGATAGTGGGAACAGAGAGGGGAAAACCTTGTTATCGATACCCTTAATGTTCATTATAGTTTCGAAAGCTCTTAGATGAAAATAAGAGTTATCTGTTGCCTTGAATTTAGGGATGTCAGTGGCGTTGAACTTATGCGGAAAAAGTTCCTTGTACAGCGAGACCCCTTGTGAACTCATGCCCTGAAATTTATAGTCGCTAGATAGCTTGCTTAGACTCTCTTGCATGAGACTCATTTGTTGTTGCTTCACGGGATCATCGATTGAGTGTGAGTAGCTTCAGTGTCTCAGTCACGTTAGTCAATTGAATCCTAAGTTCATTAACTTCCTCTTGAGTTTCCATTATCTTCTTAGCCTTCCTCTTTTGACGAATCGGTTTATCAAAAAGTGAGACTTGAACAAAGAGGTTGTCCTTGATTAATCGCCCTTCTTTCCTCGACCAAGTACTGTGGAAAAGGAATTTGGGGATATTTATTGTTAATTATTTGACTCAAACTTCATTCAACATGCAATGGATGGAGGAAGTGAAGGAAGATTGGAATAGAATGTGAAAAAAGAAAAAGATGATGGAGGTGGAGGGATATGAAGAATTAGAAATAGAATGTACCCCCAACTCAAATGACGGAAAAGACAGACTCATGCATGAACCTCAGACATGGTCATGGTGATGTGTACTCAAAGTGTATGCTAAGACTAGTGAGTGTAGGTGACATGTTAAGACTCGTGTCATGACCATGTGGCTAGACTATGTGACTAGACTCAATTAAAGACTAAGTTAAGACTTCACGTATATGCATTAAACTTAACAGATTGTGGTATTTTAGTCATAATTTTTTATCTGTGACTCTGATTTGGATAAAACCAACTCCAAATTAAAGAAAAAACTCGGGGCTACAGATCCATAGGTTTACGACTCGTAGTTCTTCCTATAACTTTGACTATGACCAAAACAAGTTGACGTTTGTGCAGTATACGGGAATAAAAATCCGGGTTGACTTAAAGGAACTATGACTCGATTTTATATTTATTTATTAGCTCAAATTAATTAATTAATTAATTAAAAAAAAGTCCTTTACTCATTAATTAGTTTATTTAGTCTTAACACAAGTCAAACAAACGGTTAAGAAAACATAGAATATATGCACAACAAATAATGCACAATTAGTCAAGTAGGCACAATATGATGCAATGAGTTCGCAACCTAACCATGACTCTAGTTCTCTAAAGTTCGGGATATGGTTTAGTCAGTAGAGGGTCCATGGTTAGTTGTCTGGATGCACCGCGCGGAAGCCTAACCGTGAAGGGTTGGCGCGAGTGGATTGGACACCGCGAGTTTTAGAAAAAACTCGCTTCCATGGTTTTGTGAATTCAACAATCTCGGATGTACCCTTTGTTGCACGTAGCGTTCAATCGGGTAGATGGAGCATGAATTCCCAGAGGCTTATTTCCATATGTAGAACACATATGGGTTTCAGAAAAGTGAGAAAAAATTCAATCAGGAAGTAAGATCGAGCAAACAATACGAAAAACCGGTCGAAATTAGAGCGCATATTTCTGGCTCGGTATTGGGGGAAATTGGCGCCAGCAATCAGAGACTGGCGCCAGCTTTTAACTGTAGCGCCTGGCGCTAATATTGGCGTCTGGCGCTACGACTAAAATGCTGGCGCCAAGCTCTGGCCCCTGACGCTACTTCCCACATGCCTCAGCAGCTTTCTGTGCTCGATAAAATTTTCCAGTTTCGCGCGGTGTTATTTCGGTCCTAGTTGTGAAAGATATTTCTCAAATTTCCTACGTGTAAAATCCTATGTTTTTAACTCATTACGGATGGTCTTTCCAATGAGATCTTTTTTATGCATATGACAATAATGTTAATCAAAATTACGCACATGAAATACTTAGAACGTTTCGAGTCTCATCCACTCATTCTAAATCATTGCCGAAACAAATTCAGGAATTAAAATAGAAATCCTCCCCAGCAGAGTTGCCAAAAATTGTAGGGAATATTTCAAGCTTTAACCCCATAGCTTGAACCCCACTGTGATCATACACTAAAGTACGGTGGCGTCCAAAAGAGAAGAAGATAGAGCAAAAGAGTCGCCAACAAGTTTTAGGAACTTGTAAACCGTTCACAGGGTGAAGGTTACACCCCTTAACGATCCAAGAGATCGTCAACTCCATAAGGTCTAGAACCAAATAAGGGTTCGGGGATGAAGGTACAAATCCAACCTAAAAGAGATTGAATCTGCCCTAATAATAGGCCTCTACTTTATTCTGATCGTATTTATGTGCGCTTTTTAATTAACATGCAATCAATAGGATTAACCCTAAACCTGTTTATCTATGTTGGTTGAATTTAATGCACAAATAAATCTATTATTGGCGATCACTTGAAATTATAATCATATTAAACATAACAAGATTATTAATTATCTTATTAAGCGTGATTACAAGTATAAAATTCCCTTTAAACATGCATAAAAGGCGTGATCAAGCAATAACAATAATAAATATCAAGCAACATAATAATAATCAATAATGACAATAAAATTATAATCATCAAAATAATAATAAGTATAATCATGATCATAAAATTATAACAATGAAATAATCATCATAATAACAATCATATTAACCATAATAATAATCATGTTCATGTTAATATCAAAGCATAATAAAAATAGCAAGATCCTAGGCATGATACTAACAAGATTAATAACAAACCCTAGCATGTCACTAAGCAATAAAAATCAAATCTTTAACCCTAACATGATACTAACAATCATAAATATTAGGAAGAACATAGGAAGCATCGCAGGAATCATAATAAGCATATTTGATATTATAACCTTTTCCTTAAACATGATACTAGGAATATCATAATAACAATATAAACATGATTTCTACATCATAATATCAATTAAACCATTAAAGTACTTACTTTGATGCTTCGTACCTCTTTCTAATAACAAAATACACACGTTAGTAACTTCAAGGAAAATAATAAACAAAACGATTAAATTAAATAATTGAAATAGAGATTTGGGACCAAACCCTCAGAAATTAAACCTTTCACGTCTAGGGCGAAGGCAACTTCGAATATGGCTAGGTGTTTCTAGATCTTGCGAATGCGGAATTTTGTATGCAAAAACAAGGTTTGAGAAGAGAGATGATTTAATGAATGAATTGATTGGGGAAATCTTAAGGAGAATTAGCGAATGATTAAAGAGAATGAAAGAGAATTGAAAACTGATTATTTATGAGAATTGGTGAATGAAAACGGAGTTTTAATACGTTATTTATAGAGAAAATCAGCCAAAAGATAAAATATCAAAACAGAGCACTTGGCGCACGTAAAACGAGATTAGCGCACGTAAAACAGAGCTGGCGCCAGCACCAGCTTATTAGCGCCAGGCGCCAATGGCTAGCACCAGGCGCCAGGCCTGGTTCCAGGCGCCAATGCCTGGAGTCAGGCGCCAGGCCTGTTTTTTACGCATTTTCGAAAATCAGTTAAGTTTGCCGTACTGGAGGATAAAATTGTATCTTTTCCTCAAAAATGCTATTTGATTTTAATTAAAACTCTGAAAAGTCAACAAAAGTCAATTTATCAATGCTAATTGAATTAGGAATGAAAAGAACCTTCTAGAAGAATCTAGAAAACTAAAACCATTCCTAATTGCATTAGGAATGATAAATCATATTAGGCCCTCCTCTAGATCATTGGGCCGTACATAAGGCTCAAACCGGGCCCAGTTTAGTAAATTGGCCATAACTTCCTCAATACTCATCGGAATTGGGCTTATAATATATCGTTGGAAAGCTCTTGTCAAGCACCATCCAACTACACTACTATTGGACCCATATCATGGACCAACCAAACTGGATTGGCTGTTTTCTTAAAATAATTTTTCAAAAACAGAGAGAAGAGAAAAGAAATTAAAACTTTCCGCAACACTAAACTTTCCACACTTTCGCTTCATTCGATTATGATTCGACGTGAAAGGTACTCATAACCGGGTTTGGTTTTGGGGAGACACAAATGGGTGTCTACACATATGCATTTTAAAAGATCCAGTTCATCATTCTCGTGTGAAACATATTCACATACGGCATAATTTCCTTAAGGATAATGTGAAATAAGGCCTAATTAAGTTAGATTTTTGTGACACTGAAAATCAAATTGCTGACATTCTTACTAAGCCTTTGAGAAGGGATAAATTTGAAAAGATGTGTGTGGAACTTTGCATGAAACAATTGAATTAAGAAGGCCTCAAGTTTCCCCTCAAAAGGTATAAGTCAATCTTGTATGCATCATATATGTCTTACACAACTTGAATATGTGAAAACATAGTCCTGAGCATGAGAATGTATGACATTGCATATGGGATTGTGGGTGTATGTGAAGAAATCAAAGTGCATTAAGCGTGTCTATGTTACTAACAAACTATGTTAATTTGTTCCAAGTTTCTCTGCAAATTTATATCTCAATAAGATCAGTTTTATCTTTTGAATTAATTGACTAGTCAATTAATTAATTAATTTTATCTATGAAAATCTTATCTCTTAATTTTGATTTTGAAATATCCTCAAATATTTATTTTTAAATTCGAATTTATCTAGTAAATTTTGTTCAAAAACCCTAGACTCTTTAAATTCAATTCATAATTATTAAAAGTTCACAGCAAAGACCAAGTGAGAAGAATGTAATTAATCATCCTTCCTCAAACAACACATACCCTATTCAATTCACCTTCTACACTATTCCACTAACCTAATTTGCTTCTCAAAATTCCTACCCCTATATAATGAAACCAAACCCTAACCACTATTCCTCACCACCTTACTCCGTAAAATACAATCTCATCTTTAGCAATTCATCACCAATTCCCATGGAAACCTCTCCAAAAATTCAAAATTCTCCACAAAAGGATTCACCTATGGATATTGAGCAAGATACTCCGGCCAAAAACGAACATCGATGAAAGACCTTAAAATCAACCCATTGCGCAAAGTGAATCGAAGAAAAGAAAGCTCGAGGAAGAAGAAGAACTGGAGTATGAGGAACTCGGGGAACAAATTCAGGGGGAAAAATCAAAGTCACCTGCTATCAAAAGGCTTGAAGCAAGTTCCGAACGATTCATTCAAGGCTTTTGTATAAATCTAAAATGGTGCAAGTTGAGTGAGTACTCTAAACTTCTTGATATTCTAGAAGCTCAAAATTGGATTAAATTGTTTCGTAAATGTTATGATAATGTGCTTGCTCATGCTCCTCTAAAAGAATTTTGTGCCAATTTTAAGAATGTGAATGGTGTGTGTACTAGCAAAATTAAAAATTGAAAGATTAGTTTTGATGCTGATGATTTGAGTGTTGTGTTTGGGACTCCTAATGAGGGGTTTGATGAGTATATTAAAGGAGAAACTGAACTGTGTATTGGTGATGTGCCAATTGGAAAAATTGTTGAGTCTATTGAGGGTAAAGCTTCCAAAGTTCGAACCAATCATAATCTATTCTCTCCTATCCAAAAACTACTGTTTATTTTTTATCACCAAGCTGTTTTCCAAGAACCCAACATATATTTGAGGCTAATCACCTTGATGATATGCTTATGTACTTCCTTGAAAACAAAATTCAAATCAATTTCTCATCTCTTATGATTTAGCACCTCACTCACTATATCGCCAACCATTTAAAAGTTGGGTATGCCAATTTTCTTATCACTCTTTTTAAGATCAGTGGCATCTCCATAACCAACTATGAAATCCTCAAGCTCAAGAAAAACCATTATGTCCAACCCAAAACCCTTGAAGCTAGAAGCCTAAAGGTTGTTGATGGAGTCACCCAATTTCTCACCAAATCTCACCCAAAACCTAAGCAGGATGACAGTTTGAAGAAAAATGAGGATGATGAGTTGGAAAATGGTTGGAAGAAGAGGAGAGTGAGAAAGAAAAGGAAAATAAAGAAAACGATGAGGGGTCTGAAAAGAAGGATAAAAAGGGGAGCGTTCCAAGTGCAGGAAAAAGGAAGAGTCTCAGGTTTGCCATAAGGCCAAAAATATAGAATGAGAAGGCAGAGTCTATTCCTTGTGTGGTTCTCAGTGAAGAGAAATTAGGTGCTCAGGGGGAACAGGGCACTTTGGAACAAAAGTCTATTGAAAAATCCTTTCCAACTGGTACAGGGTTTACTGCATGTAGTGCTCTCAACTCAATACTGGAATTGAAATCTCTCAAGGAGGCTGTGAAACAGATGACAAACTCTCAGCCAGGCCTGATTCAACGTCTTGAGGCTCTTGAGAAGACAGTGGTAGAACTGGTGAAGATCTCAAAAAAACTCACCTTATCCTTTCAGAAGAGTACCTCCACTTTATCTCAAGGGCAGGCTGATTTGCTGAAGAAACTAGAAGAGATGGTCATTGAAACTGCTCCAAATGATGATGCAGCAGAAGAGAACCAGTCCTCTGCCCCTGAAGCCTAACCATCTTTCTGTCTTAGCTATAACTCTTTTGATATTTGAACTTGGTCTGGATTGAACTTATTTTTATTTTGCATCTTTTGGGTCTGTAAACATTTAAACATGGTGTTTTATTTTGTTTGATGTTCTGGAGGATCATCAGTTTGTTTATGTGATGTGGATATTTCTTGCTTGCTTTAAGACTATTTGCATACTATTCTATGTGCTTTGTTCTTTTCTTTGTACACAAACCATTTTAGAATGGTGTTGTGTTTATATATATGCGTGTGCAATAATTTTGATGAAATCCAAAAGGGGGAAAAGAAATGCAAACTCAATTGTTGATAAGCTCTCCATCCATCTGTGTATTGAGGTGTCAAGTTCCTTAGTTCCTTATTTTCTAGTTCATTTATTTTTGTATATTTGTGTTCTGTTTTTCTGATTGTCTCTTCTTTATTTTACTGGAGTTTGATTAGGTTTGTCATTCATAAAAAAAAGGGGGAATATTGTTGACCCTAAGTTTTGATGATGACTCAAAGGAACCTAAGGGAGAATATTGTCATTTTACTGGAGTTTAACTTTCGTTTGTAGCTATGATTGATGACAGGTTTATGCTACGAAATTCTGGAGTAAGAATGGAGCATGGAACAATGTCTAGGTATGCTATGGAAGGATAAAGAAGACAATCAGAAGTCAAGTTCCTTGAGTGAGGAACTGAAGCTCCAGAGTCGAAGCTTCCCAGAGTTTCAAGAAGTCCAATTTATTTTTCTGTATTTTAGGCCTCTTGTATTCATGCTAAGTATTTTGGTGTTTGATAGGATTTAAGTGGATTTTATTTAATATGATAAAGTTTATTTTCCATATTTAACTTGGTTATTTTTGAGGAAATAATTTCGAAAAATATCTTTTATAAAATATCTTCTTGTTAAAAAGATTTTCTGATTTTATTATGTTTATCTTTTGGAAAAATCAGTTTTGGAAAATATTGTTAAACGCGTGTTTTACTTTGTCAAAGAGGTTGAGAAATTTAAGCAGTAAAATCACTTCCTGTTAAAACGGTTTTACTTGCTGCCTAAGCTCCAACGACTTGCACTTCCTAATTCTAAGGAAGTTGTGGCTTAATGGAGATTGAGGCAACAACAGTTTTAACTTCCACTATTTCCTATAAATTGACTTGGTTTTCTATTAAGCAAAACAAACTTGAGCATTGCAAAATTCTAGATTTTGAAAAAAGTCTTAATCCACTTAAGTCCTTGAGTGTCTTAGTACTTAGCATTTAGAGTTTAATCTTGAGTTGTATTGGGTTTGAGTTTGGGTAAACTCTAGAGTGTTTATTGCTTTGAATGAAGCAAGGAGAAAGAGAGAGTTGAGAGTATTCAACTGGTTGAGGGATCAGTTGAAAGGGAACTTGAGTTCGTTGAGGAACTCGAGTTTAGATTCTTAATTTGTAATAGGTTGTTTTCCCTAGCTATTCTTATTAGGAGTTGAGTTTAAAATCCCTTTTGGTCGTGGTTTTTCTTCTTGATTAGGGTCAAGAAGTTTTCTACGTAAAATCTCTCTTTGCACTTTAAGTTTTTGTTTGAGTTTCTTTACTAATTCCGCAAAAAGTACCCTATTTCCTCTATAATACAATTTACCCCCCTCTTGTATTGTTCATTCGAGTCAACAATGTAGTTTCTTCCTCTGCTATGGAATTACTCAAAGCCGAAAGAAGATGAAGAGGAGATAGATCAAGAGAGCAAAGAAAAGGGTTTTAAGCCCTTTCAATTTCAAAAAGAGGATGAATTTGGTGATTTGTGTAGGTCTGGTTAGCTTAAGAGGGTTAAAGGTGGAGGTTAAAGAAGAGGAGTGAAAACGAAGGGAAAGTAAATGAAGAAAGACAGAGGTAGTTGAGGAAGGGAGTTAATTGGGTGGAAAATTGTAGGAATGAGCCCCATAAACTGCTTAATTAGACATAAATTATTTATGAGTAGTGCTACACAAACAATTGTGATATTACAGGTAGTACTTAACAAAATTTTTAAAAACGGATAGTGGTTCACAAATCCACCTATCTTTAGGGTAGTTTTACACAATACTTCTTTAATTTATCAGAACTTATTTGAACTTATCTAAACTTATTTTAAATTAACTGAACTTATATGAACATATTAAAAAGTATTTTTGTAGTAATAATTTAAACTTAGGTAACTCTTATTAGAGTTTATTTTTATAAGGTGAAAAAAACATTAAAACAAGCCCTAAAAATGATTGTTAGTGTAGACACCTAAAAATGTCTCCCCAAAACCAAACCCGTTGATGAACGCCTTTCACCGCCATTATTGGTCGAGTTGAGTATTTAATCTTTGGAGTGCTTAAATCCATGTTCTATCCAATATATTTCATGAACCAATCCAATTTCTAGCTCATTTCCTTAAACCATAACCTATTTTCCACTTTTCGTGTCCATATCGCCAAACTGAGAGAAACTGATTTTATGGCTATAAAAATTTGATCCAATTATTATTTTGTTGGATAGGCCTTTAAATAATCTTTCCAACCATATATCATAAGCCCAATTCCGAGGTATAACGAAAAAGATATGAGCAAAACACTAAACTCGGCCTAAAACCGACACCCTTCCACTAAAACGGCCATATCTTAAAATCTACATATCATTTTGACTTGATTCCAATTTGGTTGGAAAGTATACTTGATAATATTTCCAATGATATATTATATGCCTTATTCCAAGTTATGGATCAAAAGTTATGATTATTTTAAAAACGGGTAAAAACTAAAATTACCGCGCAGCAGCAAAAATACCGCGACGCGGCAAAAGCTGACTTACAAGTATAGGGAACATCTCAAATTTCTTCCACTGAACACTTTCGAAGCTGTATATGACATCGGCATCAATATCGAGGATGAGCTAATAAAGACTGCTGGTAGTAACAATAATAACACTTGGAAAAACAAGAAGAACGACCATCCTTCTTCTTCGTCTTCTAAGCACGAAAATATTACCAACAATATAAGCCAAGTTGATCTCAATGAAGTTTTAGCTCTTGATGCTCCATTTCCCAAGAAAAAAAGAACTTACACTCCTTTAGGAATGACTTATGATGCGGCCTTTGATCGCCTTTACGGTCAAGGCTTGATCACACCTATTGGACCATTTCCAGAGCCAAAACTTGAAGAAAGGAGCGCCAAATGGAATCCCAATGCCAATTTCAAGTACCATCAAGGAAGGGGCCACACTACGGAGCAATGTTGGAATTTGAAGGACGTCATTCAAGACTTGATGGTTGCAAACAAACTTCCTGTCCCTCCAGGCGGCAAGAAGTAATGAATACAAGGCACGCAGATCCTTCGTGCAAGATTTCATGATTTCTTTCTTTATCATTCATCTCCATTCCCCCATTCATGTCTAGCATAGGTTTTCCACTTTGAATTTTTATATGTTTCATGTGTTTCGTTCACCTTTTCCATTAATAAAATGAGCAATTTTCCTATACATCTCGATCATAGAATTTTTCATTCATTCATTCTAAAAACAAAATAAAATAAAATAAAAAATCAATTACCGAACTAAACCCAAGGTACACCAATGACTTGAGGCACCTTTGCAACCCTGTCATTCCCTATTAACCGTTCAATCACATTCCATTTCTTCATCAACCGTTTTGAGCCTCGTCTAACGTTTGGCCTTCATTTCTTCAACCCACATTCACTTTGCGTCTCTTATCGAGTGCTTGGTACCGTGCCTGAGAAACATGAATGCTAAGTAAGTGATGGACCGCATGATATGAGATTGCCTACATTGATTCAATATATGTATATATATATATATATAAACCTGCAAAATTTAAAATTTTCAAATTCAAAATTACACATCTTGGGGATTCTCTCGAGTCTTGAGCCTTTTATCTCTTTCTTCCTTAAACCATCAACTTAACCACATTACAACCCTTGAAAGACCTCTTTGAGGTGTACATACACTTGTGCAAAGTTCGGTTAGAGCTACGTTCGGCCTGATTCCTAACGGATACGTAGGCAACCTCACATTGAGGTGCGACCACATTCATATTTATATCTATGCATGATCGAGTCAAAGAATATCCAATGCTTATCTCTATATCCCTACCCATTTAGAGTTAGACTTGTGGGCTTGAACCCACATCACATTAGCTTACCCAGCCTAAAGAGTCACCATTTTGACTCTTCTCACATAAATTTCCATCACCATAGCCTTTGCAGCCAGCCTTAGTATCACTTTCACACACTTCTTTCACACATACATATCCATATCATCTTTCCCTTAGGAACCCTTTATCATGAAATCTTGTTTCCCTACCCACTACTAGAAATAGGCCTATCTCCGACGGACTGGTTCCGACGGATATGTAATTCCGTCGGAAAACTCAGAAATTCCAACGGATTTTTATTCCGTCGGAAATCCGTCGGAAATTTCCGACGGAATAAAAATCCGTAGGAATATATGGGCTTTCTGACAGAATATTCGGTCGGAAATTACATTTTCCGACGGAATACAAATCCGTCGGAAATTTCCGACGGAAATTTCCGTCGCAACATATTTTAAAAAAACAAAACAAACAACCTCCTTAAAAACTAAAAACCCTAAATCCCCCACTTCACTTTTCCGCCCCTAATCTCTCTTTCCCCCTTCTCCTTCTATCTCTTCTTTCATTCTCTCGGTCCTCTTCTCTCTCCTCTTTCCTTTCACCTTCTCATTCCTCTTCTCTCTCCTCTTTCTACCACCGTCCCCCTTCTCCTTCTGCCCCCCTTCTCCTTATTTTTCTTTCTCCTTCTATTTCCCTTTCGACCTCCTTCTGTCTCCTTTTCGATCTCCTTCTGTCCCCCTTATTAATTTTCGTTCATCTTCTCTCATCTCTTTCACCCACCTTACTACCACCGTTCCGCCACAACAACACTAACAACATCGATATCAACTAAAACGGCACCAACAATGACATCAACAACGAAGGTTTTGGGTCAAATTCGACCATGAAAACTTTAGATATAGAGTTTTCATGGTCGAATTTGGCTTATAAACCCAATTTCGAGGTTATTTTTGGTCAAATTAAGGTATTTATCTATTTTTTTTCTTAATTTTGATTTTATTTTGTTAATTTTGTTTTGGGTTTTTTTTATTTGAAATATATGGTGGTGGTGGTGGTGGTTGGAGTTCCGATTTTGGGGGTTGGGTTGGTGATGATCTGTGGTCAGATTTTTTTGATTTTTTTTTTTGGGTTGCGGTGTCGTGGTCGGCAGATCTAGGTACGTGGGGTTTAAATTGGTGCTGAAGGGAGGGAGGTGGTGGTGGGTAGATCTGGGTTTAGGGTAGGGATTTTTTTTTATGTTTGTTTTTTTGTTGCGGTGGGGTGGTTTGGCGGTGGGGACTGGTGGGGATATAGGTCTGTTGGTGGGTAAGTTAGGGGTTGGAGGTGGTTAAACGCCGTGCCGATGGTGGTGCGGCGTTTTTTTTTTATTTCGGTTGAAACTGTTTCCGACGGAATCTCCGTCGGAAATTTACGACGGAATGTAAAATCCGTCGGAAATTTACGACGGATTTTCCCAATGCCGAAAATTGTCTTCAGACGGAAAATTCCGTCGGAAAAGTGTTTCCGACGGAATTTACGACGGAAAATGTCATTTTTCCTACGATGCCTTTTCCGACGGACCAACGCCGACGGAATTCCGTCGGAAAACCCGCTTTCCGACGGAAAACAGGTTGTTTCCAAGGAAAAAAGTCCGTCGGAAAACGATCTTTTTCTTGTAGTGTACCGCGCATGTTTCATCATCTTTCAAGACAACATTCATTAAAAGAAACATTGTATACTTGCTTAGCTTCTTGACCTGAGCAATGTTCATTATTTCATGCATCGCATAATGTGCTGAGTAATATTTCTATATCAATCACTTATAATCATACAAAGCATATTGTTCTTATCTCCTTGACCTAAGCAATGTTCATTATGCAATAATCACTTCATTTATATACGTGCTTAGCTTCAAGACCTAAGTGACGTTCAAGATCGCTTCTTTACACCATATATGATGCTTAGCTCCATGACCTAAGTTCATTCATCGTTTCACATGATGTAATTGTCCTTAGCCTTCTGGCCTAAGGACATGCATCATGCATACATTATTTTCAAGACAAGCAATTCAATCCATATGATTCATTTCGCCTTGCTCAACGAGGAAGTTCAAAACTTCTTCCCTTTTTCATGTTTTTCCTTGTAAGGAAGTTCAAAAAACTTTTTCAAAATTTTCTCATCGAGGGAAGTTCGAAAACAAATCTTCATTTTTCATGTCTTTCTTTTTCGAGAGAAAGTCGGTACCCTCCACTCGTCTCATGACAAAAATGACGAAATTTTTTTTTTTTGCTTTTGCATTTTCGGTTGCTTGTGTCTGCACACACACACACTCAAACTATACACACACAATCACAAGTCATACACATGTCATTTCATGTCATGTCAAACTTGGTCAAGTCAGTTGGTCAAGTCAATCATAGTCTATAAGAGTCCCTTGACAAATTTTATTTTGCAGGTCTCAATTACAGCCCACGTCCGGGGACAAGCGGACCATCTACAACCCATGTCCGGGGACAAGCGGACCATCTACAGCCCATGTCCTGGGACAATCGAACCATTTACAGCCCACGTCCGGGGACAAGCGGACCATTTACAACCAGCCCACGTCCGGGGACAAGCGGACCATTTACAACCAGCCCACGTCCGGGGACAAGCGGACCATTTACAACCATCCCACGTCCTAGGACAAGCGGACCATTACAGCCCCACGTTCGGGGACAAGCGAACCATTTACAGCCCACGTCCGGGGATAAGCGGACCATCTACAGCCCACGTTCGGGGACAAGCGAACCAATTACAGCCCACGTTCGGGGACAATCGAACCACCATCATTTCACGGCGCAAGGTTCTCGATACAAAGAGACTTGCAATCTCATCATCTGTCGACTTTCCTCAAGCATGGAAAGTATTATCCGGTGGATTTCTTCAAGTATTGAAAACCGCCAAATTCATACGTCGGCTTTCCTCAAGCATGGAAAGTATCATCTGGTAGATTTCTTCAGGCTTAGAAAGCTACCAAATTCATCAGTCGGCTTTCCTTGGGTATGGAAAGCGTTTCAACAAACGTCACCCGGTGGATTCCTTCAAGCATAGGAAGCTACCAAGCTCATTTGCCACCGATACACTGGTGTTAGATAAGCATTCTATCCCTTTACTCTTTTATCTGTAGAACTAACATTATTCTCCAGGTATCGGCGTATACAGAATGATTTAGGATCGCAGAACGTCTTAAATCATTCTCTGTCCCTATCGGCTGCTTTGACTATCGTTTTCGAAACTGACGTTTCTACAAACTCAATCAAAGTGGGGGCTTCTGTAGACACCTAAAAATGTCTCCCCAAAACCAAACCCGTTGATGAACACCTTTCACCGCCATTATTGGTCGAGTTGAGTATTTAATCTTTGGAGTGCTTAAATCCATGTTCTATCCAATATATTTCATGAACCAATCCAATTTCTAGCCCATTTCCCTAAACCATAACTGTAGACACCCATTTTTGTCTCCCCAAAAACAAACCCGGTGATGAGTACCTTTCACGTCAAATCATAATCGAATGAAACGAAAGTGTGGAAAGGTCTAGTGTTGCGGAAAGTTTTATTTTATTTCTTTTCTTTTCTCTTCTCTCTGTTTTTTGAAAACTTTATTTTAAGAAAACAGCCAATTCAGTTTGGTTGCTCCATGATATGGGTCCAATAGTGGTGTAGTTGGATGGGGTTTGCAAAGACCTTTCCAACGATATATTATAAGCCCAATTCCGATGAATATTGAGGAATTTATGGCCAATTTACTAAACTGGGTCCGGTTTGAGCTTTATGTACGGCCCAATGATCTAGGGGAGGGCCTAATATGATTTATCATTCCTAATGCAATTAGGAATGGTTTTGGTCTTCTAGAACATTCTAGAAGGTTTTATCATTCTTAATTTAGTTAGGACTCTTCAGAGTTTTAATTAGATCAAATAGCATTTTCTACTGAAATTATATTATTTTATCTTCCAGTACGGTAAGTTTATCAGTTTTTCGAAAACGCGTTGAAATCCAAATTGGCGTCCAACCCCAGGCCTTGGTGCCTGGAATCAGGATTAGCGCCAGACGCCAGCCATTGGCGCCTGGCGCTAGCCACTGGTCCTGGCGCCAATGAGCCAGGGCTGGCGCCAAGGTGTTTCTTTGGTCTTCAGACTCTGTTTTGATAAATTATCTTTTTTGGATGATTTTCTTTATAAATATCGTATCAAAAACTTCTTTTTCATTCATCATCTACATCTATCGTTCACCAAGAATCATTAGTTCTCTTCTTCATTCACCAACTATCTTCATCATTCATCAACAAGCATCATCGATCACCGACTCTCATCAAGATTTTCTTGATTATTCTCTTTTCTTTCTTCTTTGCTTTATAATACAAAATTCCGCATTCACAAGATCTAGAAACACCTAGCCATATTCGAAGTTGCCTTCGCCCTAGACGTGAAAGGTTTTAATTTCTGAGGGTTTGGTCCCAAATCTCTCTTTAAATTATTTAATTTAATTGTTTTGATTATTATTTTCCTTGAAGTTACTAACGTGTGTATTTTGTTATTAGAAAGAGGTACGAGGCATCCAAGTAAGTACTTTAGTTGGTTTAATTGATATTATGATGTAGATATCATGCTTAGATTGTTATTATGATATTCCTAGTATCATGTCTAGGGTAACTTTAATATCAAGTATGATTAAAAGTACGATGCTTCCTATATTCTTCCTAATATTTATGATTGTTAGTATCATGTTAGGGTTAAAGATTTGGTTTTTATTGCTTAGTGACATGCTAGGGTTTGTTATTAATCTTGTTAGTATCATGCCTAGGATCTTGCTATGCTTTAACATGATTGAGATTATTATGATTATGATTGATATTATTATTATTATTATGATTATTCATGATATTGATTGTTTGTTATGTTGCTTGATATGTATTATATTTATTATTTATTGCTTGATCACCTTTTATTGCATGTTAAAGGGAATCGGTACTTGTAATCACGCTTAATAAGATAATTAATAATCTTGTTAGGTTAATGGTGATTATAATTCAAGTGATCGCCAATAATAGATTTGTTTGTGCATTAAATTCAACCAACATAGATTAAACAGGTTTAGGGTTAACCTATTGATTGTATGTTAGTCAGAAAGCGCACATGAATACGAGCAGACTAAAGTAGAGGCCTATTATTAGGGCAGGTTCAATCTCTTTTAGGTTGGATTTGTACCATCATCCCCGAACCCTTATTTGGTTCATGACCATATGGAGTTGACGATCTCTTGGATCGTTAAGGGGTGTAACCTTCACCTCGTGATGGTTTACAAGTTCCTTAAAAACTTGTTGGCGACTCTTTTGCTCTATCTTCTTCCCTTTTGGACGCCACCGTACTTTAGTGTATGATCACAGTGGGGTTCAAGCTAGTGAGATTTTTAAAGGCTTGAAATTATTCCCTACAGTTTTTGGCGACTCCACTGGGGAGGATTTCTATTTTAATTCCTGAATTTGTTTCGGCAATGATTTAGAATGAGTGGATGAGACTCGAAAAGTTCTAAGTATTTCATGTGCGTAATTTTGATTAAAATTGTGGCATATGCATAAAAAGGTTCTCATTGGAAAGACCATCCGTAATGAGTCAAAAACATAGGATTTTTACACGTAGGAAATTTGAGAAATGTCTTTCACAACTAGGACTGAAATAACACCGCGCGAAACTGGATGATTTTATTGAGCACAGAAAGCTGCTGAGGCATGTGGGAAGAAGCGTCAGGGGCCAGAGCTTGGCGCCACACTTTTTGCCGTAGCGCTAGACGCCAATATTGGCGCCAGACGCTACAGTTAAAAGTTGGCGCCAGTCTCTGTTTGCTGGCGCCAATTTCCCCCAATATTGAGCCAGAAATATGCGTTCTAATTTCGACCGGTTTTTCGTATTGTTTGCTCGATCCTACTTCCTGATTGAATTTTTTCTCACTTTTCTGAAACCCATATGTGTTCTACATATGGACATAACCCTCTGGGAATTCATGCTATATCTACCCGATTGAACGCTCCTGGCAACAAAGGGTACATCTGAGACGTTGAATTCACCAAACCATGGAAGTGAGTTTTTTCTAAAAACTCGTGGTGTTCTATCCACACGCGTTAACCCTTCACGGTTAGGCTTCTACGCGGTGCATCTGGACAATTAACCATGGACCCTATTTGACTAAACCATATCCCAAACTTTAGAGAACTAGAGCCATGGTTAGGTTGCGAACTCATTGCATCATATTGTGCCTACTTGCCTAATTGTGCATTATTTGTTGTGCATATATACTCTATGCTCCTCCTAACCGTTTGTTGATTTGTGTTGAGATTAAAATTAATGACTTAAAGAACTTTGCCTAATTAATTAATTAATTCGAGTCAATAAAGTTTTTTTTCTTCTTTTAATCGGAATTGACCTAGTACGACTTTAGGCATACCCCAGTTGACTAATAATATCGAAAACAGTCCCAGACCGAGGCTCCAATATTGGTGTCAAAATCTGGGCTGTAGCGCCACTGTATGGTGTGTAGCGCCAGACATTTACTAAAAAGTCTGGCGCCAACCACCATATAGTGACGCCAGTCCTGTCGCTTGGCGACAGTTCGGATTATTTGTCGAGTCATCACCTAATGTCTAATTAATCAGTTTCCTGTTTAATTCGGTTAATTTTGCTGGCAATAATGCTTAATTGAATCAATATTCGAGTTTAGGCACTAAGTCCCATGGTCTTACACAAGAGTCCAAGCATGTCACTTACACTCAATACACACACCAATACACATGTCTTGACGATGATTAAGGGAGTCTTGTGTGCGCGCGTTATTTTTCGTCATTTTTTTTAAGGGGGGTAAGTCGGATATTAATCCTCCAAATAAATAATAATACTTAAGTACATTATTGCTCCCTAAAAAAATATGCATACTTTTTTTTAAAAATAAGCATACTCTTTTTTAAAAATAAAAGCCATAAAGTCAAACTGATTTGAGTCAAGTAATTAAAACGCAAACTGGCTTAATTTACAGCGCGTGGTCAAGAAAGGAAGGACGATTAATCAAAGATAACCTCTTCGTACAAGTCCAAATTTTCGACAAACCTATAGCTCGCAAGAGGAAAGCAAGAGTTATAATGGCAACTCAGGAAGAAGTTAACGATCTCAAGAACCAACTGGCTACTGTAAGTGAGACACTAAAGCTTCTCGCACTTAAGATCGAGGATCCCGCGAAGCAACAACAAATGGACCTCATGCAAGAAAGCCTAAGCAAGTTGTCCAGCGACTACAAGTTTCAAGAACTCACATCCCAAGGGGTCTCGGTGGATAAGGATCTTCTTCCGCAGAAGTTCAGTGCCAACGACATCCCAAAGTTTAGGGCAATCGACAACCCCTACTTCCATCTAAGAGCATTTGAAACGATAATGAGTATCAAGGGTATCGATAAGAAAGTTTTCCCTTCTCTGTTCTCGCTATCTCTCGAGACCGTTTGCCAACAATGGTTCTTTTCTCTTGAAAAAGAAAAGACCTCTACTTGGGAATCCATAGCAAACGCTTTTGTCGATAGGTACAAGTGCAACGTTCAAGTCGAAACTGACCATAGAGAACTGGAAATCCTCAAGCAGAAGGAGAATGAAGGCTTCACATCTTTCTTTAACAAGTGGAGAGAAACCTCAGCTAAAATGATTGAGGTACCAAGTGAAAAAGAGTCCGTGAGATTGTTCATTAAAAACCTCCAAGAAAAATATTCAAAACATCTCAAATATCAAAATAACCTTCATACCTTTAAGGCTGTTTATGATATTGGGATTAATATTGAAGATGACTTAGCTAAATCTAAAGCTGCCAACAATAACTCCAACAGTGGCTGGAAAGGAAAGAAGAACGACAATCCTTCTTCTTCCAAAACCGCCCACTCAAATAATGTTAGCACCTTTAATCTAGGAGAAGTCCTCGCCATGAACAATCAAGGACAAAAGAAACCCTTTAGGAGAAACTTCACTCCTATTGGCATAAGTTATGACACCGCGCTTGATCAGCTAAATGCAAAAGGTCTTATAACTCCCATTGGACCATTTGGAGATCCACCAGTCGAGAAGAGGTCGCCTAATTGGAACCCCAATGCACATTGCAAATATCATCAAGGTAGGGGTCATTCTACTAAAAGCTGTTGGAAGCTTAAGGAAGCTATTCAAGACCTAATTGACAGTAACAAGCTGTCGTTGCCCCCTGCCAGTAAGAAACCGAGTATTGACAATGCACCTCTAGCCCACACATTGGCTATCTCCGATGAAGAAAGCGAAGTTGACCCCTCATCTCTCATTAAGCCTGTCAAAGAAACCAATGTCGAAGAGGAAGAAGAAGAGACCTTTTTCGATGTCGAAGATAATCTTCCAGAACTAGCAAATGAGGTAGAGATACGAATACTCACACTGTATCTGAGGGAGACATCGCAACTGTTACATGAAAATCTCAAAATTTTGAATGAACTTCACAAGGAATATGATGAAGAACCTAAGAGAGAATTCACACCAGTAAAAACGACTTATGAGGCAAAATACTTTCCCTTACAAGTCACCGAAAGACCCAAGAAGAGCAATAAAGCTTATACTCCAATTGGGATCCCGTATGCACAAATGTTTAAAATGCTCTCCGAGAGTGGCAAGGTCAAACCTCTCGAACCGAGACCATTTGAATCATTAAAAAGGACAGATAGATATTACTGTCAATACCATCAGTCAGGAGGACACACCCTAGAAAACTGCTTCAAGTTCAAGGATTTGGTGCAGAAAATGATTGACAGAAAGGAATTAGTCCAAGTTCAACAAGAAGAGGATATAAATGTTAATGGAGTATGGGATAGTGACGAAGAAGATGTCTATCTAAAAGACATATTAGGACATTCACCTTCTGTATCATACACCATAGACGACACTTGGGCTGAAGAAGATTCATCAATAGACGTCCTCACAAGATCCAGGAGAATACAACCTCCCGTTTCAACACAACCTATGCCTACTGTACAACAAGTTCCCATACCTATCATCGAAGACAATGACATCGTTAAACAATTCAAGAAAACAAAAGTGGAGATTAATGTATGGAAGCTTCTGGCAACATCTCGAGAACATAGGTTGGCTGTGATGAATGCCTTGGATAAAATCGGGATAGATTCTGACACCACTCCTGAGGGACTAGCTAACTTCCTCACGAGTGATCTTCCTAGTCCAATTAATCTAATCACCTTCTCTGATAAAGATTTACCCCCGGAAGGTGACAAGCACCACAAAGCGTTAAACCTCATAGTAGTCTGCAAAAGAATGAATGTTCCCATGACTCTTGTAGACAATGGATCGGCTATTAATGTCTGTCCACTTAGGACTGCGAGGATGCTCGGCATAAAGGATGAGGATTTAACTCCGTCCACACAAGGAATAAGAGCCTACGATAATACTCGACGTCAAGCTCTTAGCAAAATAACTCTAAATGTGACGGCAAGAGCAATAGAACACGCTACTACTTTTCAAGTGGTAGACATCAAAGCCTCATTCAATCTGTTGTTAGGACGCCCTTGGCTCCATGATCTAAAGGTCGTCCCTTCATCTCTCCACCAACAAGTGAAAGCCATAGTTGGAGGAATCCCCATCACCATTGATGCTTCGCCAATGAGGATCAAATCAATAGAGATCATTAATGTAGAGCACGACGAAGATGATGAAGACCTATGGGGCTTTAACGAAGAAGTCTCCTTAATCCAAGAGGATGAAAGGACATCTCTTTGCCACGACCCCCATTCCAACATGATTATCAACACTATGCTAAAGAAACAAGGACACTTCCCTGGGATGACCTTAGGAAAGAAGAAGGGGATACCAAAATCGATAGAGTCACCTGGCCTCCCTAAGCTAGATACTTTCGGACTTGGTTTCGAACCGACTCGGAAAGATCTCAAGCGAGCCCAGGACAAATTGAAAGCACTTAGGAACGCTCGCATTCAAAAGAAAACAATTCCAATGGATCAATACCCTCTTACGCTTAATGGACAGTTTATAAAAGAAGGAGAGGACTATCCATGCCATGAATTTCCCGAACCATTTGTTTTAAATGGCATACGACAACCAGGATTCGAGATTTTCTTGGATTGCTACTTCACTGACGAAATCCCAACTCCCGTCCACAAGGAGAAAGTATCCCCGTGCTTTGACTTTAATGTCATGGGATTACTGTTTGGGCGAGAAAATAATGAGCCAGTTTATGAGGAAGATAACTCCTCACTCATTCAAACGGTCCTACAAAGCGAAAACTTCGACCCCTCAAAGCTAATTACTCCAGCTGAAGGATTACTGCAAGGGTGGCGCAAGACTATCAAGGTGACTACTCCAAGTGGAAGGAAGATATCGATCACGACAGGGCAAGGGCCAATGTTTGAAGAATCGTCAGAGTCAGAGTCAGAGTCTGAGTCAGAGTCTTTCCCTGTAGGATCTTCTAAGTCTTTAGCTATAACGCCTCCCCTTCCTATTTCTTCTCCTAGGATAGTTAGTGATCCAGTCCCTGAGGACATATCACTCTTTGATGTAATGATCTCAGAGTATAATAACATCGTTCATTCTCCTTACTTCTCGTGTTCTTCCCTAACCCAAGATGACGAACATTTCTTAGCTAACGATGAAAAAGATAAAGAATTTATTAAAGCAATGGAAACACTTGAAAATAAAACACCAGTAATTGAAGAGACTGAAACAGTTGACATCTCAAATGATTCAACTCATAAAAGAGAAGTTAAAATCGGACTAACATTGAATAAACAAGAAAGAACCGATTTAATTAACTTGCTTAAAGAATTTATCGATGTATTTGCTTGGTCATATGAAGATATGCCAGGGATTAACAGAGAAATAGCTCAACACACTATACCATTAATCCCAGGAATGAAACCTGTAAAACAAAAGTTGTGTCGAATGAAACCCGACGTAGCACTTAAAATAAAAGAAGAAGTTCAAAAACAAATAACTGCAGGTTTCATCAAGGTATCCAAATACCCCGAATGGGTCGCCAACGTCGTCCTAGTTCCAAAGAAAGACGGAAGGGTAAGGATGTGTGTCGACTATCGAGATCTAAATAAGGCAAGTCCAAAGGACAACTTCCCTTTGCCACACATCGATATTCTGGTAGACAACACGGCAAATCACGCGCTTCTCTCATTCATGGACGGATACGCAGGGTACAATCAGATTCTCATGGCGGAAGAAGACATGGAGAAGACAACTTTTATCACACCATGGGGCACTTACTGTTACACGGTAATGCCATTTGGGTTGAAAAACGCAGGTGCTACTTACCAACGTGCAGCAACTGCCTTGCTCCATGACATGATGCACAAAGAAGTTGAAGTATATGTCGACGACATGATTGTGAAATCAAAGGACCGTCCAGGCCATCAAGTAGCCTTAAGGAAATTTTTCGAAAGGCTAAGAAAATACAATATGAGGTTGAATCCATCAAAATGTGATTTTGGAGTCACCTCAGGCAAGCTCTTGGGGTACGTCATAAGCTCTAGAGGAATAGAGATAGATCCAACAAAGATTAAAGCAATCATGTCAATGCCACCGCCCAAGACTGAGAAACAGATTCGAGGATTCATTGGCCGGTTGCAATACATAAGTAGGTTCATATCAAAATTAACAACGATATGCGAACCAATCTTCAAAAAGCTCAAGAAGAATGTACCAGTAATATGGGATGACGAGTGCCAAAAAGCCTTTGACCGGATCAAAGCCTATCTCGCAAATCCTCCCGTATTAGCGCCAGCACTTCCCGGAATACCTCTTAGGTTATATTTGACGGTTACCAAAGAGACAATGGGAGCCATGCTAGCACAAGAGGTAGAAAACAAAGAGAATGCAATCTATTACTTAAGTAAGAAGATGCTTGAATACGAAACACGCTATACACCACTCGAGAAATTGTGCCTCGCTTTGGTGTGGGCCACAACTAAGTTAAGACATTACATGTTGGTGCATACCGTTTTCGTGGTATCTCGATTGGATCCACTCAAATACTTGTTCGAGAAATCAACACTCAATGGACGTATTTCAAGATGGATAGTCAACTTAGCCCAGTTCGATGTACGGTTTATGCCACAAAAAGCTATTAAAGGATCCGTGGTGTCAGACTTTCTGGCAGATTTTCCAATAGAAGACTCGACACCAATACAGGACAACGAATTTCCAGATGAAGATTTGATGGTCACCGAAGATGATACTTGGACCTTGTATTTCGACGGAGCCTCAAACCAAAAGGGATGTGGTGTTGGAGTGCTACTAGTATCACCTAAGGAAGAACACGTCCCAATCTCAATAAAACTTGATTTCGACGTTACCAACAATGCTGCTGAATATGAAGCATGTGTGGTAGGCCTTGAAACAGCTCTGGCATTGGGAGTAAAGAAGTTAAGGATATTCGGAGATTCCTCTCTAATCATCAATCAAATATCTAAAAGGTGGAAAGTAAGGAGCGAAAGCCTAGCCCCTTACCAAACTTATCTGGAAACTCTTACCGATCAGTTAGAGAAGGTAGAATACACATATCTACCTAGAGAAGAAAATCAATTTGCTGATGCCTTGGCAAGATTAGCCTCAATGGTTAGGATTCCCACGGATATCGAGCAAATGCCTCTAACTATCGAAAAAAGGCACAAACCAACATATATACAGGCTATAGAAGACGACGACCTAGTCCAAGACGAAGATGAAGAACAAGAAGAAGAACCATGGTACACAGACATTCTCAACTATGTCACCAATGGAGAATACCCTCCTCATGCTGACAAAAGAGAAAAACGAGCCTTGAGACTTTTGGCTTCTCAATATGTACTCATAGACAACGAGCTACATAAAAGGGTACCTAAAGGTCGAGCCCTCCTATGTGTAGGGAAGGTGGATGCACAAAGAATAATGAGAATGGTCCACGAAGGAATCTGTGGAACTCATATAAATGGCAAAATGTTAGTCCAGAAAATAATGCGAGAAGGGTATTATTGGACTACCATGAATAGGGACTGCCATCAATACGTGAAAAGATGCCCTAAGTGTCAAATTTACGCCAATTTACAGCACGTTCCTCCATCTTTGCTCTACACCTACACATCACCATGGCCATTCTCTACATGGGGAATTGACATAATTGGCAAGATCACTCCTCCAAGGACAGGAGGCCACGAATTTATTCTAGTAGCAATTGATTACTTTACAAAGTGGGTTGAAGCGCAATCATACGCTAAACTCACCGCAAAACATGTAGCACTCTTTATCGAGAGAAATATCATTTGTCGATATGGAGTCCCATATGAAATGATAAGTGACAATGGAACTCACTTTCAAGCCGAATGTGAAGAATTGCTACATAAATATGGTATCCAACATCATCATTCGTCCCCTTATAGACCTCAAGCAAACGGAGCAGTCGAGGCAGCTAATAAGAATTTAAAGATTATCATCGAGAAAATGACAGAAAATTATAAGGATTGGCCTGACAAACTTCACTTTGCATTGTGGGGTTATCGCACGTCAATCCGTACGTCAACAGGAAATACACCATTTTCGAATAGATTGTTTCTCCTTCAGCTAGCACCCCATGCTTCTTTTCCACCCAAGCCTTCTTGTCTATAGCTTTCCTTTTCCCTTTGTCTTTAGTAGTATTCTTCTTCTTAGGCATTGTAGGTGTTTTGAACTCAATTCTTGCACCTAAGCGTTCTTTGGCCGGTGTCACCCTGTCACCTAGACGATTCTTCACATCGGTTCTACCCTGATCAATTGAAGACTTCTTCAGCAACCACTTCTTTACATCATTAGGTAAAGAAGGGGGAACCTTTTGGGTAATCACCTCCCATAAAGGTCTAGCGCTCCAGTAAGTGTCAAATTTATCTACTTCTTGAGATATGGGATACTCATAGGGAGGACGAAGATCCCCGGAAGGAATATTTTGAAGCAAGCCATATTGTCTCTTTACTCTGCAGGGGTAATAATATGTCATGCGAGACAAGCTTGGAAGACGGCAGAAAGGTTGCTTGTTAACACCAACCATCCTTTTTATTTTCCACCATGGGATGACCCACTTGATAGCGAAATCACGTGATTCAAAGACTTTCTTCCACCCATGGCGCCCAATTTTAGGGATGCGCTTCTTTCTTCTCACAAAGCAAGTGGGCGTATAACTTTCAATGTCGTCCGGAGGGCTAATTAATCCTAGCCTCTCCATTAGCCACATCCGTAAAAAATTCCAATGCAAATAAATTAATATTACAATACAAAAATATATTTTTTGATTTCTGTAATTAAAAATATTATTTTTCTACCTGTAATAAAATTGGAGAACCGCGAAGAGGTGCTTTTGGGTCCCTTTTCAACTCATCTAGACTAATCATAGTCTCTCCAACTATCAATGGCATTGGATTTCTCCCTGATTCAATTTGTTCTAGCACAGTGGTTATAATTGATTGACCCTCGTTAATTTTACCACTACTAAGACAATATTGATTAAGCATGCAGAATAAGAACACCCTTCTTCTATATATGTGAAAAGATTCAGAAAGCGGTTTATCAAAATAATAGCGTGCGAATCCTTTTAAGTTCACCACATTGCCATCTACTATCTTTGACAAATCCCTTTCCTTCAAGTTAAAAAAAGCGCTCAAAATCCTTATAGTAATATGCATCTAATCTAGGGATTACTACCAGGTCTATTGCAGGGAAGCCTAAAATAGCACCAAATTCCTCTGGCAAAGGGCTAATTTCATCATACCCTATTCTAAAACAATGTGTATCAATGTTCCAATATTCTAAAGCGGTATGTATGAAGTATGTCTAGATCTACCCCTTTAATGCCATAAATTCCCCCCAAGTGAAATAAATCCAATTCTTTTCTTTCTCTAGCATTAAGAGATCGACACCATTCATGAGAATATTGGGTGAAGGTTTTAGTGGCTAAAGACATGATTATTATTTTTTCTAAAGAGAAAAATAATTTTTTTCGCTGGAATTATGTGGAGAATCGGCTGAGCAGGGGGCTATTTATGCACAAATTGCGAGGAATTTCAATCTGACTGGAATACGGAGTTAGCGTCAATTGGCGTCACCCACCCAGAGTTGGCGTCACCCGTCAACTTTTGGCGCCACACGCTAGAAATAGCGCCTGGCGCCAGCTGGCGCCAAGTCAGCAGGACAGCCGCGCGTGCTCAGTTTGCGTTTTGATATTAAATTGGAGTCGGTTAATGACTTCATGGCCCCGTTTTTAAATTTCTAAATATTTTTCTATTTATTAATTAAATATAGCAATTATTTTTAGTTAATTTTTATTTTCTTTTTTTGGATGTTATATTAAAATTCAAAAATCAGCCTTTCTCTCCGTTTTATTTTTCCTTTTTATTTTTTCCTTTTGGGGGAGAGAGTCGGATAATACCCTCCATCAATAATAGAAATGACGGAATTTTTGCGCAAAATTGTTATCACATTTGCACACACTAACATAATAATAGATATATTCACAATAACAATAAAGTACAAGTGTCTAAATAACAAGTCAAAGGCAAAGTTCTATAAAAAGTCAAAATAAAATGCATATACAGAAATGAACTACGGCGCCGGAGGACCTAGGCCCATCATGCCATAAAACTGCGCCGTCCGAGGAGTCACCTCTCCACCAGCTCCGGCCTCAGCACCAGCTCCAGTCTCCGTAGGAGGAGGGAAACTCAAAACAGGACCGCTCCAGCCAAGGTCAACCTGAGGCTGAGACCGCGGAGGCTGCTGCGATGACGAGCCAACCTCGTACATCCCACCACCTCTGAAAGCCGAGGTAGCCTCTCCTACCGGTGCAGCAAGAGCACCCTCAGAAGAAGACCCTGAGCCCTCAGCAACATCGGCTCGAGCAGCCTCGAAACGACCACCTCTACCTCCTGACGAAGTGCGACGACGTCTCGAGCTAGACCTCGCCGGCTCTCTCCGCCCCTCAGGCCTCGTACGGGTGTGAGAAGCAATCGGCTGACTCTGCAAAAAGAATTAAATCAGAAACAAGGTAAAAAACTGAAGCCATAATGCAGATATAATGAGTAAAAGTTACCTCTCGGACAGCGTCGTCTCGACGACAGGTAGCCGGGTTCCTCATCCGGACGAGTTGGCTCCGGAAGGCATCTATGCATCGTGCCATAGCCGAAACCACCTCGCGTGAGAACTGTCAAGGAAAGTTAAATCAGTAAAAGTGCATGATAACTGAATACAAGACTCTGAAGTAAAACTAGGCTTACCCTAGTCTGGTGACGAGGAATCGACCGCTCCACGAAGCGCTCGCCCTCAGGAGCCGGAGAAATCATCTCCTCGATCGGCCCGTTCAGAATTCCTTCTCTGTTATCTGGATATTTCGTTCTCTTTCTTTTTTTTTTCCCCCTTTATCTTCATCTCATTTCGCCATTTTCGTTTCGATTTAAACGAAATTGAAGCAGCTTCGTTAATCGGTTTCTGTGGTGGGCAAATTTAGGTAATTTAACTCTTTTCTCTCTACTTTTTTTTTTCCTTTAAATTATGCGTTTTGATCTTATTTTTAATACTGATTTTGTTAAAAATCTAGGTTTTTTTTATTATCAATTGTTATTTGAATTTGTTTGATGATTTTGGTATGAAGTTAGTTGTGTTAATTTTTCTCATTATTTGTCAGTAATTGACTGCTTTTGTTTATTTTTGTTATCAATTGTCATTTAAGAATTTATTTGATGATTTTTTTTTTATGAAGTCGGTTGTGTTAATTGATAGAATATACAAAATCTTACATTAATTTTGCTCATTATTTTGTCATTTAATCGACTAATTTTGCTCTCTAAAAAAATCAACTTAATTTGTTCATTTTAATGTTTCTTGTGTTAATTTTGCTCACTATTTATGTCAGATTTTTTGTAATTTTTATTTTCAAGATTAGATTTGTGTGATAATTGGAATTATCTCTCTCAAATTGGTGGAATTTTGCAATGATTTTTTGATGTACCTATGTGAAATTTCCTAATGGACAACCTATCAGTAGTATTTTAATTTGAAATTAAAGTTCTAGTTCTACAAATGGGTAGTAATAGGCTAATAGTTAAATAGTCTTAAACTACAATTGTTAATGACATAATAAAAATGTAGTTTTATTTTTAAATAGGCAGCACACCTTTACAACTGATACAAATTTTACAAGCATAATCTAGCTAGTTCTAGAGAGTATACTTCCCACGGGCGAAAACCTTGTACAAGTGCCATAATACTTGTATGTCTATACATCTAGAGAATGTCTACAACAACCCATATAGCTTTGAAGATGTGGATTTGTGCATTCAACTCTTTAACCTTTTGGTTTCTATTACATTCGGCTCTTCCAACTTTTCAATTTCATGTTTTAGTTAACATGCTCGATTGTTTTCAGCAAGCTTTAACAATCTTTTCTGCCTTCACCTTACTTTCTCTACATTCAGTCTCGAGTTTGTTGAGCTCACCCATATAGATGTTATCGCTTCACAATTTCATTCTCTGATGCAACTATTCGATATCAAACTTCAGTTTACCGGCTTCCCTTAGGATGGATTAGAACCCGTTAAAATCATCATACGTAGTATTTCATATCAGCAAGGTGGGTGTCATGGAGCTTCTGCCCAACTTTATCGATACCCTCTGAACAGGGGATCTTGAATTGACTCTGCTAAGTCTGCTAGTTGACTTTTTTCGATGTAGTCTTGCAATTAATCTTCATCTATTAATTAAGGACGAAAGAAAATTACTATCTGATGCTGCAGTGTTCCTTAATTTTAAGTGGTTATCTCTTTCCCTCATTGTCCAAGTTTATTGATTGTCATTCATTGATTTCACTATACTGGAAATGTTATATTCAGTTTTCAATAGGTCTTTTTATTGATCTATAGTTTATTAGCTCTTTTATGAAGACCTAATTTCATAATTTGCAACACAGGTTATCATGTCACACCTTCCGGTCGATATTTTAATAAATATTTTTCTTAGATTGCGGGCAAAATCACTGCTGCGAATCAAGAGTGTGTGTAAGTTATGGTATAATATTATTAAAGATCCTGATTTTGTTACTCGCCATTTTGAACAATCCAATTTGCAAATAGTTTTCAAAAACCCTATCTTACATTTGAGTGATTTTAACACGTTTAATAATGTCGTTGAATTGGATTATCCTTTCAAGGATATGAATGTTATTTATAAAGAGGGATCATTCTATAATGGCGTTCGTGTAATAGGATCATGTCGTGGCATACTTTGCTTATCCATGACTTACCATCCTTACACCATTATCTTTTACAACCCTACCACGCAAACTCACAAAATCCTTCCGTTTTTGCCCCTTAAGTCTCCCTTTAAAGACAATTGGAACCTTGGGTTTGGCTATGATCCCGTATCCAAGGACTTCAAGTGTGTGAGTATGTTACAGTGGAAATCTTCTGAAGGTAATTTCATGAGTCAAGCTATGGTTTATAGCTTGAAAGCTGATTCTTGGAGACGAGGGGCTCATGATGTTCCGTACTATGATAGTCACTTTAGGTATTGTGTTGACTTTAAAGGAGCTTTGCACTGGCCGGTTGATGGTGATAAAATACTAGCCAGTCCTATAGTTTGCTTTAATCTTAATGATGAAAGTTTTAGCTCCTTGCCATTGCCCAACTATGATATAGAGTTCTACGTGCGTGTGCACATTGGAGTGCTTGATGATTGCTTGAGTCTAATGCTCAACGATTTTAATTATTGTGATGTGTGGGTTATGAGAGAGTATGGCATATCCTCGTCTTGGACTAAGCTGTTTAGAGTTTCAAAGCATAATATAGTTAAGGATTTGATGCCTATTTCTTTCTATAAAGAAAGGAAGATATTGTTGGCAAACTTCCTCCTCTACAATGTTGCTTGTGTGAATTTGCAAACTTTGGAGATAACAAATTTTGAACTCCCTGGTTTCGGTCGAATATGGAATGTGTATGTATGCCCGGAGAACCTTCTTTCGTTCAAGGATGTTGAAGATGGTCTTGTAGGGACACGGAAACTAAGAAGAAAGAACGCCGAAAGGCTAAGATTAATGAGAAAAGCACTAAGGTAAGCTTGACCTTAGGGGTTTTTAATAGCTTTTGCATACTAATTTATTCTCAGTCTTTGGTTAGATCATTATGTTAGTAGGATTACTCGATCCTTGAATTCTTACAAATATGTTTTATTCATTTATGTGAGAGTGACTTAAAATTTTGCTATACAGGTCTTTACAACACTTTGCTTCTATTCTGCAACAATATGATGAGCCGAATCCCTGATCTAATTTTGAGTCTTGACCCATGTCATATTGCTATGCTCAATTAAGTGAACGGATTAAAGGACAACACTATAGTTTATATTAGTTTGTCGTTCGATTGTTGTGTTCGTTATTTGTAATGATTTCATTTGGAACGAGCTCATATGAGACTATATTTTTTCAACAATATACTTGAGTTGCAATGTTATCTTCCATTTATAAGAACCTTGAAGATGCAACAAGCTAACAAGGTACGTACATATACTGCCTCTTTAGGTACAATAGTATGTCTAGTGAGCTAACTTTACATTGTTACCGCGCCTCAAGTTTTGTCTGTCAAGGAAACGAGTAAGCCATGGTTGAAATATTAGTGAGCAGTGGTGGTTTCAAGATAATGAAACACATTAATTAAAAAAATTTTTAAGCAATAGGCACATCATGGTATCATTCTTTTTATCTCAAAATTATATTCGTCATAATTGAGTCTGGGCTATCTCTTTATTTCCATTTACCTAATATTAACATACTATGTGTTAAAATGAGCTAAACTTGTTTTATCAATGTAATTAGAACTATCCAAAGTGTATTCACATTCAGTAACATTATTTATTAAGTGCTTCCGACAGAACTTCATTACAATCAGAAATTAAAAGACTGTGATTTGTGACAGAGATTGCTAAAGAATGTTATAGATGGTGTATAATATGATGTCAACGGTTGTTCCTTTAGTTTACTTATAGATGGTGGGTCGAACTGATGTTTGCTCTAGGGTTTTAATTAATTATTGGGTGATTAATTTTTATCACTTAAAATTGACCATTAGCTATTCATTTCAGAACTGTCTGAACCTAACCGATTTCAAATACCAATAATTATGATCATCCTTAATAGTTAAAAACAAAGCGCAGTGCAATACAATAGCTACAGTACAACTCTCAACAAATCCAAAATTAATTCTTAAAATATTAGTGATAAGATTGTCATCTTCCAACCTTGATTTTGGGAGTTCAACCCCCACTAGAGACACATTGAGGAGATCCCTTTCCCTTCTCCCTCACTCTTAAATGTCTGACTCGTAAATATCGGACCAAAAAAACTGTGAGGGTTGAGGTACGGTCAGGGTCTTTCTCCTTACCTCTAAAAAAAGACACATAAAGGATATAGTTACGTAGTATTTTACATTAGAGGATTGAGGGGGCAAATTTGTTGTACAATAGTAAAGTTGTCTATTCTAACCACTAATTAGCCGTAAGACTTTATAAAGTGAAAAAAATAATTGTATTGAATTTAAACGAACTATACATAATTAAAACATGATAATTTAAATCATATAATTTCAAATAAGTTAAATTAAATAAATTTTAGACAAACCAAACAGAGGCAAAAGAGGATCATGGAATTCCAGGACTTCATAAGTGACTTGAGTTTGGTTTTCAAACCAACCCCTCATGTTAGGCCTCTCCTTCGCCACCACCACCAAAACAATAATAATTATAATAATAATAATAATAATAATAATAATAATAATAAATTAAGCAATCTAGCTTAGTTCTAGAAGTCTAGAAGACAAAAAAAAAATATCTATTGATTAATACTTTACAACAATTCAAAAAGATACGAGTATAAATTTTTAATTAATATAACCAGTTTCTTGGTTAATAAAAATAGATATTTTGATTTAGTAATTACCTAAACAAATTCCAAACAGTTTTCTTCTGGTATACATGAAGAAAATTACATCAAAGTATACTAAATTACTTCTAAATTGCATTAATCTTGCTAATTTCCAAGAGTGGATTCTAAAAAAAAATACTCCGTAACAAATTCATCTATTGTCTAAATATAATTCAATTTAGTAGCCTTAAATGCACAAGCATGCAACGTTTTAGAGAGAGCGTGACTTCCAAGAGCTTTGTGATCGAACCCACAAGAGTGTACCTCGGGATAACGGTGCAACCCACAGTAGACGCCACCACACCGGCACATAAACCCGATCAATCTAATCCTTTTCTTGCACGCACCACATCGGTTGATAGAAGTCTCGGTTATTTTAGCCCTAGTTGAACCATTAACTTGCTTTTTCTTTGAACTATTGGCACGAAATATTGACTCCCAAAACAAGTTTTTGCCTCCGGATCGTTTGATTTCCTTTTCGATGGCGATTGACAATAGTTCTTGGGTTCTTTTGGAGTCTCCAAACAAACTTTGATGAACATTCTTGTTCTTGTCTTCCATTGTTTTTCTTCTCTAACCTCTTATCGATCTTTAGTGAATACCCTAATTTTTTTTTTGGACTTTATAGAGTAGTAGTACTAGCTAATATGTGGGAAATTCTAATGTACCATTGTTTTTATATATAATAAATAAAAAGATATGATTCAATTATTTAAACGTGTATTACCTAATTCCCTAATTTACTTATTAAACGTGTTTTATTTATAGTAGTAATTATTTACAATGTTATCCCACTCGATACTATCTACAGAGATCTTGTGGTCCCTTCGTATCTTAGATAAAGGGCTTTAAAAAGGAAATAACAAGAGAAAAATCTTTTGAGAAAATCTGATACTTCATAATATATTTAATCAATTAGGAAACTTGGGCGAAAATATTTGTCATCAAGCCTATTTAAAACAGATGAGAATATAGACCACCTAAGCTAAATTTTAGGAAACTAAAATCAATTAAATTACACTAAAAGCTAAGGAATATATTAACACTAATCTATAATGTCAATAAAAAAACAAATTGTTATTCTAATACAAGTACGAATTAGATTGCAACACCCATATTATTTTTTAGCAATATATGCTAGAGATTGCAACATTTCTAGCAACGTAAATTATATTGCTAGAAAAGTTGCAGAAAATCAGAAAAATATAATCAGAACTCCAAATAAGATACTAGCTAAGAAAATTTACCAAAAAAAATAAATTAATAAAGAAAAAAAGAAAATTAGCAAGAATCTAGACACATTGGAGAATTATAAAATAAGACATCTAAACTAATACATTCCAAAAAGAGATTTAATAAGAATCTAGCTAGACAGAAAATGAGATAATTAAGAAGACGACCAGATACTAAAAACAGAAAATTAATATTAACTTTTTGGTTTTTAGAACATACGATTACATTACATAGCCAAGATACCGATGACAATGCACGGAATTTAAAAGCTAACAAACTACTAAGTTCGAAAGCTTTAACCTAATGTGAATATTTCTCCAATTAGCAATGTGCAAAATCATGGAGAAATTCACTTATGTTAATAATCTTAAGTAGTACTTTTAGTGCCTTACAAAGCACATACTACATTACAACCTTTAAGTCGATTAATTTAAGCAGCAATCTTAGGAACAGCCTTGCACACCAAAGACGACTTCATCTCCATAGAGAGCTTGAGGCACTCGGTCAAGTCAACACCGTTCTCGGTCGGAACCCACTTGAAGTTCTGAAGCATCTGAGCCAACCACAGCTGAGCAGTCGCCATACCCATTGCCTTTCCGGGGCAGACACGACGTCCTGCTCCGAATGGTGCGAGTCTAAGGTCTGAACCCATGATTGGTACATCCTCCTCCATGAACCTCTCAGGGTTGAACTCGTTAGGGTTTGACCAGATCTTCTCGTCGTGGGTGATGGCGTACATGTTGACCATTGCGGTGGTTCCGGCTGGTACGAAGTGGGGACCGACGTGGGTGTCGTGGATTGAGAGACGAGCCCATGATAGGAGGGGGCCTGGTGGGTGGACTCGGAGGGTTTCCTTGAGGATGGCTTGGAGGTATGGTAGGTTAGGGAGGTCTGAGTCGGAGACTTGCCTGTTGGATCCGACTACGCTGTCGATTTCGGCTTGTGCCTTGGCTTGAATGTCAGGGTGCACCACCATCCTTGCTAGAGTCCACTCTAGGAGGATTGCTACTGTGTCTGTTCCCCTGAAGATCATTTCCTGCATTCATTTATAAATAAAAAAAATATATATATTACTGTTTAGCATTTTGTTATATTCCGCACATAATTAATCAAAAAAAATACATTAACACAGGTACATCCGTAAATACACATACATATTGTTTGTTTCAAAATGTACACAATTTCCGTTAATAATGCATATAAAAAGCTAATGTCCAAAGAATCCACTGATTAAACCGTACCCATTCTTTCATAATCGTAAAATATATTTTTAATTTAAATGCAAGAAATTAAAGTTGAACTCCTAAAATATTTGGCAAAAACAAAGATAGGATTTAAAACGAATAAGAATACAAATCCAATAAAAGAAGAACAAGTACTTCGTATATATATATACCATTTTCATCAATAAATGAACAAAAGTAAAACATGCAAATAATAAAACAGTCATATTATAATTCATCAATAACAAATTTAACATGATGAACAAATAATAAAATAAAATAAAATAAACTCAAAAATAAGAAATTAAATCATACCCAAAGAAGAGCAATCATGTCGGAGTCAGAAAGCTTGTTTTCTCCATCTTCCAAATCAAGAAGAACATCAACGAAATCCTTTGAATCATCATCAACCTTCTCACTCCTCAATGCCCTATGTTCTTCAATCACATTACCAACATACTTGTTCACTTTTCCAACTAAATTCTTGCACCTTCTCCTAACACCCTGTAAATCCAACCATTTTAGAGGGGCAAAATGGTCACCCCAATTAAAAATACCAAGCAATTCATACCCTTCCTTAACCAACTCTTCAAGGCTATCAGCTTCCTCAGTTCTCTTACCAAAGAAATCGTAGCTCTTTCCGAACACGCTCATCATCACATTGTTCAACGATCCGAAATGCAATACATTTTTGATCTCAACGTTCCCCTCTTCATCCATTACGGTGTTGATTTGTTTCACCATCTTGTTACCAATCTCCTGACGGAATCCTCCGAAGTTGGAGATTCTTCTAGGACTAAAAAGATGAGTTGCAGAGATTCTTCGGAGATTCCTCCAGTAATCTCCGAAGGGTGCGAACCCCATAGCCCGATTAAATAAAAGCTCGTAAGCTGACTCCTTAATAGGACGATCAGCGAATTCGGAGCTGTTTAAAATCTCTTTAGCAGTCTCGGGTTCACTCGCTATAACGAAGCGAGTCAACCCGACTGAGAATGCCATCAAGGGCGTAGCCTTGAGACTAGTGGCAATATTAGAGAGGATTTTGTGAGTCTTTTCGGAAGCGAAAACATGGCCGAGACCAATAAGGGGTAACCCTGTTGGACCAGGAATAGCCGAAGCGGACTTACCGTTGCCGCTTCGGTTATTCTTAACAGCGGAAAGAGACCATGCTAAGCCTCCTGGGTAGAGGAAGATGGTAAAAAGGGAGATAAATGCAGCAAATGAAAGGAAAATGGGTGCTGAAAGAAGGGATGATGCTGTTGGTAGCAAAGAGAAATTCGTTGCTAATGTTTCTAGTGACATTTTTTTGGGTTTTTTTGATGAAAAAAGAGAGGTTTTTAAGTTACAATATGAAGATGGAATGATGTTTTGGTGACTTGGTGAAGAAGGAGTGTGAAGGGCACTTATTTATAGTGCTTGTAGACTTGTATTAGAGTGGCAAATAATATTATTTTATTATATAGTTTTTGTAAATGTATTTAATTTAATATATTGGTAGTTTAAACTTCAGAATATGAGGGAGTAGTAAATAGTAACGGTGAAAATGGTGAAAGGTATCTTAGGAATACTTATCTACGGGAAATTCCCTGTTTCTCACATGGCATTTTCGTAAATAAATCAACAACTTTATTCAATTGTGGAGCCTACAATAATGAAAAAGTTGTTGATTTATTCACAAAAATGCCATTATAATTTGTTTCTCACCAAGAGAAACCGGGGCACCCTCCTTATCTACTCTCTTAATTTGTAAAAGTTTTTTGCATAAGAAATCTTGAAATTGTTTATAAAATGAGATACTCGTGATATTTAGATGTGTCTAATTAATTAAGTTTGACTAAGTTTATAAGATTTGTGAATACGGAGTATATCTATTCGAACATTATACATTTATAGTACCTTTATTTATGAAAACTGGACTCAATTATTTTTTATGTGGTGAAAATAATAATCCTAATTACCATGGGAAATCTCATTAGATTGATCTTAGTTAATATTTTCTAAATATCAATTTTTTATAATTTAAAATTATATATAGCCAAATATATTAATGGTTAAACCCACATTGGAGACTGCGTAAATACAAAGTGAGTCGATATTTGAATTTAAGTTACTTAATTTTAATTTATTTCTGAAAAAAAAAAGAGAACTCAAATAGTCCAAATAAATTAAATTTAAACTAAACATGATAAAATAAGCTCATATAAAACAATTTCAGAAAAAACCAAATGAATCAATTAGAATGTTACACAAAAATGAGTTCATAAAAATCAATTGAATATAGCAAAATCATTTTTTTTTTTTTTTTTACGCAAAGCACAATCCTACAAGAGCATAATATTTTTCTTTAAACAAGTAGTTATGAATAATTAATAAGTATGTACTACATTTTTTTTTTTGACTTTTAATTTGAACAATATTCACATAGTAACTTTGACCTTTATTTATGATTAATTGTTAATGAAAAATATAGTCATAAGGGCTATAATTAGATTCATTCGTTTCAAAGTCAATTTCCGAACAAATTATAATTGTGTACATTGAACATTTATAGTGTAATTGTTTCAAAAAAAACATTTATAGAGTAATTTTAAGCAAAAAATTAGGGTAAATTTAAAATTTATACTTACCTCCGTTTTTTTTAGTTGACAACAACACGTAATTCTTTTTGAGTAAATACAAGTTAATCTCTGAGATTCACAAAATTTGTTTATCACATGACAATTTTGTAAATAAATCAACAACTTTTTCCATAAAAGTGGGTCCTACAGTGATGATGACTGGATAAAGTTGTTGATTTATTTACCAAAATGTCATGTGATAAACAAATTTTGTTTATCCTAGAGATTAACTAGGGCTTCCTCTTTCTTTTTAGTTGACATGTTTTCTTTTTGGTCAAGTTTATACCTTTTTTTTTAGTGTACTCCACTTACTTTATCATTTTCTTTCATCCTCTCTCATCTATATGTGTGCCTAAATTGAACACGACAACTAAATGGAAACGGAGGAAGTATGATTTTAATATAAATAAGTCATGGCTCATGGGATAAGTTTTTGAAGGGTAAAATTTAAATATAACCACTTAAAAAAAAATATTTTATCAATAAACAAATAGACCACTTATATCTATATATATTAGGGTAATTCTAATTTATCACTTTAGGGTAACATTATGGATAACACTACAATGTACTTCAAGGAAATAAGCAACTAAAATGAAAAGAATTAAGTACAAAGTAGTCATATACTTAGTTCTAATGTCATGTACTACAAAATTTGATACTCCGTGTTATACATTTCCTCTCTAAATTAAGCTTGCTATATGTAATTTGATTATATTGTTTGCATTGTTATCATGGATTAATTGGGGTAGTAACCTAGTAGATTAATAATTTAATATAACAAATGACTGGTAATATAATATGATTGGCTAATTAAAATTGCTTTATCTCTGATCTTCTGCAACAATTAGAAACCATACATTAGTGCATGCAAGTATATAGGTCAAAATCAAAGCAAAACATGCATTAATGCATGTAAGTACATAGGTCAAACCAAAGTCTTTTTTGCAGATTACTTTGAGTATACCACACAAATTACATGCAAGGAAAAAACTTTGAAAATATACAAAACAAAACTTTGGAGAATTGGAGTATAATAAACCATTGCATGTAATGTACAACTTTAAAAAAGTAATAATTCTTGGATTGATCACTGTGTGACCACCAATTTTATAGAATAAAAATTTACTGTATACAAGTTGCATTGATTAAGGCCAAATTAACTGAGTTAAAACACTTACAATTTTAACCCTTAAATTTGGAAGATATATGACATACATTGTACTTTATGCTTTATTTACCAGTGTTTTTTTTTTACTTTTCTATATGACATCATTACATATCTTGTTAGTTACCTAATATAATTAGAGTTTTCAATGTAACTTTATAAATATTGATCAATGGAAAGTTTATATTATTTGACACTATGTTTTTTTTAAGTGCCTCATTTTGATTTTTGCAATATACATTTTGACCAATATTATACTTAGAATTGAGACTATTAATTGTGGTTCAAATTAATTACATCTAACAAACTACAAACAATTTTATAAGTATATGCCATTAAAAAAAGTTTATATTCATTTTCATAATGGCTTAAAAATCTAAACAAATTCAGAGTGTATATTATATATTATATTGTATTGCACGTATATTGTACATTTGTATATTATATGTATATATATAAATCAAATAGATATTTGAATGATCAACTAGTTTAGTTGATTAAAGTCTTGAAAAGGTGTGTTACTTAGATCTATGAACAAATCCAGTCTGCATTTTGATCCCTTGTAGCTTCCTTTATACAAAAATAAATAAATAAATAAAATTAAAAAATTAAATAAAATTGTGTGATAGATATAAATATATATAAATTGCTTTAAATTATTTACAGATTATTATAAAACTTACTTATTTTCTTTTTCGTAATATTAATGATTCAATTTTTTCAATGTAGGTATGTATACTTTTCGAATATTAATTTTTTGAGTATAATTTATATTTATTGCCGATTAAAGATATAATTGGTCAAAGTTATTGGCTAAAATATTTTATTTTTAATTTTTCTCCGATAATCAAGCCTCATTCGTATTTTATTATATTCTTAGTTTATTACTATTATTATCATTGTTTTTAGTATTAACTCTCAAGTCACAATTAACCACGCACAAATTCTTCTTTAGTTATCTTACTTATCTCTTTTGAGAATTAAGTTAGAATATCTTCTTTTGATGGCTAAAAGACATAATTGAAGCCATATTTTAATCCCGACTCTATTGTTGTGATTTTTTAAATTTATTAGAATTTAAATAATATTAATTTGTTGGTGACTTGGTTCTTTATTTTTTTACATTATTATAATGACACGCATCTAACTAATAATTGATAAATTTTCCCTTAAAAAAAAAAAGTGATAAATTTGAGAGACTATACGCAGCTCTTTGAAAACTCTACTGCAGTTATGTGAAAATTTAAATATGTTAGAGATAGTACCCCTACAGATATCATGCTTAAAAGCTTTAAGACTCGACCATAAGATTAACATGAGATTTATTTACTTAAATAAGTTAGCTTGATTTCTACAAATTTGTGTTATTGGGTTGGTATTTATATTTATGGTGGGTCAAACTGATGCTTGCTCTAGGGTTTTAATTAATTGTTGGGTGATTAATTTTTATCACTTAAAATTGACCACTAACTATTCATTTCAGAACTGTCTGAACCTAACCAATTTTAAATACCAATAATTATGATCACCTTTAATAGTTAAAAACAAAGCGTACAATACTTTACACCAAATACAAAAAGGATATAGTTATTTTACATTAGAGTATCTTGGGGGCAAATTTGTTGTACAATAGTAAAGCTTTCTATTCTAACCACAAGTTAACCTAAGGATTTGTGTTACCGTATGACTTTATAAAGTGAAAAAAATAATTGTATTGAATCTCTGAATTTTAAACGAAGTATACATATAGATAATTAAACATGACAATTCAAATCATATAAGTTCAAATAAGTTAAATTAAATAATGAAATAATCGACAAACTAATTAAATGAGGCAAATGAGGATTATGGAATAGAGGGATGGTTAATCCCTCCATCCCCGCCAGGACTCCAGAAGTGACTTGAGTTCGATTCTCACCCCAACCCCTCATGTGATAGGGCTCTCCTTCACCAGTTCACCACCAAAAAATTAAAAAAAAAAAAAAAAAAATCAATCAATCAATCTAGGTTAGTACTAGAAGACAATAAAAGTATACTAAATTACAACCAATTCAAAAAGATACGAGTATCAATTTTTTATTAATACAACCAGTTTCTTGGTTAACAAAAATAGATATATTCTGATTTAGAAATTACCTAAACAAATACCGAACAGTTTTCTTCTGGTATACATGAAGAAAATTACATCAAAGTATATTAAATTACTTCTAAATTGCATAAATCTTGTTAATTTCCAAGAGTTGATTCTAAAAAAATATAACAAAACCATCTATAGTCTAAATATAATTCAATTTAGTAGCCTTAAATGCACAAGCATGCAACGTTTTAGAGAGAGCGTGACGTCCAAGAGCTTTGTGATCGAACCCACAAGAGTGTACCTCGGGATAACGGTGCAACCCACAGTAGACGCCACCACACCGGCACATAAACCCGATCAATTTGATCCGTTTCTTGCACGCACCACATCGGTTAATAGAAGTCTCGGTTATTTTAGCCCTAGTTGAACCATTAACTTGCTTTTTCTTTGAACTATTGGCACGAAATATTGACTCCCAAAACAAGTTTTTGCCTCCGGATCGTTTGATTTCCTTTTCGATGGCGATTGATAATAGTTCTTGGGTTCTTTTGGAGTCTCCAAACAAACTTTGATGAACATTCTTGTTCTTGTTGTTGTCTTCCATTGTTTTCTTCTCTTACCTCTAATCGTTTGATTTTTTTTTGTTGTCGATCTTTTTATTATAATAGGGAAGTAGGAACTTTATAGAGCAGTAGTACTAGTACTAGCTAATATGTGGGAAATTCTAATGTACCATTGTATATAATACTCCGTAAATAAAAAGATAATTTCAATTATTTAAACGTGTATTCCCTAATTCCCTAATTTACTTCTTAAACGTGTTTTATTTATAGTAATTATTTACAATGTTATCCCACTCGATACAACCTAAAGAAATCTTTTGGTCCCTCTTCATTGCAGAAATAACAAGAGTAAAAATCTGATAAAGTATCTAAACAATTAGGAAACTTCAACCAAAAATCCTGTCGTCATGCCTATTATAAGCAGATGAGAATACAGAAAATCTAAGATAAATTTAAGGAAACTTGAATCAAACTACACAAAGAGGAATATATTAAAATTATTCTATATTGTTGATATAATAATAAAAAGTTAAAAAAAATGATATATATAAGTATATAACCCCCAAATGTTACATATAATAAGGTGCTTAAACTGAAACTAATAAATAAAATATGGAGTATAAAAATAATGATATGTATCCACGAGTGATTATGTCATGAAAATGAAAATTAAAATGAACGAACAATCCATACCAATTTTCTTTTTTACAAAAGACGTTACTTGTCTCATTTTAAAAAATTATTTGTGACTACATATTTCTATAGTGTCAAATAAGTACTACCTTCTTTCCATTTTTTTTTTTTTAAAAAAGGAAGTCTAGGTTGATAACATTGATAAACATGTCAAATAGCATATTTGTAAATAAAAAGACTTGGTTTTCGCGCCTTACAATAAAAAATAATAATAAAAATTTTCCTCTTCATTTGGTGATTTGCACAACTAGCAATGACAGATGATGATTAACGGAGTTAGAGAACTCTCTCCATTAGAGCAAGGAGGTGCAGCATAAATTTAGTACATCGCACCAAAGCATGCTGCAAGATTGTTGATCAGGTGACTGGTTACAACTGTGATCCTAGCTCTAGAAAACTGCAACAACAGATTGAGGGCTATAACAAGAAGATTCAAAAGACAGGTGGTTCAGAGCTGCTATGTAGGCTTGTTGTACTAAGTTTGGCAACAAAGAAACAAAGCTGTATGGGATGATATGTGAAACGGGCTGACATCTTCATAAATATGGATATGAGCCCAGCGTAACGGATAAATAGGCTGATATGTTCCATAAAACAGACATGTCGGCTTTTCGTTACTTGACACGTGGCAACAGTAGCTTGACACTTGGCAAGAAAAGCCTTGCATGCTTTGTAGCCACCTGTCATTAGATATATTATAAATAGTAGGTTAAGCTTCATTAAATGGTAGGCATTTATTACTCTCTTTCTCTCTCTCTCTCTACTTTTTCTCTCTTACTTATCTTCTCTTTCTTAAACACATTCTAACTTTATCATCGGAGTGGTTATCCCCAGATCACCCCGGGGTTAGCTAACCTCTGCTCATTGTGTAGGTTCTCAGCTTGCCAATAGGAGTATCAGGATCTCGGGTTCGGACTCTCGGGTAATCGGATCCAGACAGAAACAATTTGGCGCTAGAAGGAGGGGGAAATAGTGATCACTTCTATCGTCTAAGAACCTAGCTAACACACAAAGTAATAATAATTATGGCCGAAAATAATGCAACACCAATAATAAGTAGAACGATAAATCAACCGATTACAACACAACTAGAAATTGAGGTAGAAGATGATGAAACACATACTTTGGAAGAAAACCAGTTCCACATGCCATTAACCCCAGAAAGGCAGGTGGAGACAGTAGTAGACCCCATGGCAGAGTTCACACCAGAAGAGTTGCAGGTAGCAGCAAGAGTAATGACTGCGATGAGTAAAAAGAGGAAAGAGGTTGAAACAGCTCAGGCTGAAGGGGGGTTGCCGTTAATCAATCATGGTGAACAGTTAAATCAGGCAACAAATTCACCAAGGCATCGCCGGGAAGGAACGCCGGTAAGAACACATACAACGCCGCGACAAATAGAGGGACAGTCATCGAGTCGCACTGTTATTACAAGAACCCATCGGCAGAGAAGTTCTTAGGTTAAGGGATAGGCACCACGAACTGTGGTGCAGTTAAGAGCATCGCTGTTTGCGCAAAGTATCTTAGATCAGCCAATGGAGAAAATTAAGATGCCAACTTGTAGGTATGATGGAAGGGGGGATCCTAGCAGATATATAACGTCCTATGAGGGACATATGATGTTGTATACAAACTCGGACTCCGTTTGGTGTAAGGTTTTCCCAACTACCCTAACGGAGGCTGCAGCAGATTGGTTCAATAACTTGGAAAATGGAATGGTAGAAAGCTTCGAGAGGTTGACTGAGATGTTTGTGGGGCAGTATATTAGTAATAGTGTGAGGCAGAGAACTTCAGGGGAGCTGATGGCAGTGGAGCAAAGACCTGATGAGTCTTTGAGGGACTATATCAGGCGGTTTAATAGTGAAGCGAATACAATTCCAAAGTTACAGCAAGAGATAGCAGTTATGGCTTTAATGAATGGCTTAAACGACTCTGAGTTTAAGCGTTACCTTACAAGAAAGAATTTGCCGACATTGACGGCAGCTTTTAACAAGGCTCATGACTACATCAAGAGTTAGGAGTTAATGAAGACAAGTAGCAAAAATGTGTCGGCTGGAAAGGGTCAGTATCAATTCGAAGGTGCGTCTTCGGGAAGTGGAAGGCCGAGAACTTCGACCCTAGGAAGGGGGGGGGGGAAATCGGCAGGAGGTTAGGATTACAAAACCACCGATGCGATATAGTACTTATGCGCCCTTGAATACCCCCAGGGCAGCAATCTATTCGGTGAATCAAAGCAGGGAAGGATGAACAAGGCCCATCCCCATGAAGGCGAGGCCGAGGGATGCTAAGAAGTATTGCATGTTCCATAGAGATGTGGGTCATTATACTGAGGAGTGCACACAGTTGAAAGATAACATCAAAGAGCTGATAAGGAAGGGGCACTTGACTCAATATCGGTTGAATATAGGAGGAACTAAACCATCACCTCGGCAGATGGAAAGACAACAGCTAGAAGCTAGGCTAGAAAGACCGCAAGGTGGAATGGTTCGACAAGGAGGTGGAGGGATGCAACCCCTGTCAACATGAAGAGGAGTGGATGTGATAACAGGTGGACCGATCACGGAGGAACAGTTAGTGGGGCTAAAAAACATCTATCTGAGCACCGCCATATGATCAATGCCCTGGATACCGATAATCGTCCTCGGCCAGCTTCAATACCAGACGTTGTATTTACCGAAGAGGATGCGAGGGGTATTGTCTTCCCGCATGATGATCCGTTAGTGCTGATAACAAAGATAAATGGAGTTGATATTAAAAGAGTTTTGGTGGACGGGGGTAGCTCTGCAAATGTTCTGTTCATGAAAGCTTTTAATGAGATGATGCTTGGAAGACAATATTTGACGCAAGTATCTTATCCAGTTATTGGGTTTATGGCTAAACAGTGAGACCAGAAGGAAGCTTAGTTTTACCGGTACGGTTGGGTGATGGGCCAACCGCAAGAGATGTGATGGCAGAATTTTTAGTGGTCAACGTTCCGTCAGCTTATAATGCAATCATCGGTAGGCCGATAATTCATGATGTCCAAGCAGTTGTGTCAACATACCATCTGACGATAGCTTATGTGTCGAATTTGGGGGATGTGGAAAAGGTTCATGGAGGGCAAGTAATGGCAAAGTCTTGTTATGTGACAGCTTTGAAAAATCCATTTGGGGATGATTCGGTGCCGAGTAATCTTAAAAAAGAGTTGGAGCCAACAGTACGAGATTTGGCTATGAGCAACTTTGACAAGACCAGAAGCAACTCCAAGGCCGTTACCAGGTGGAGAGACAATACAAGTTGAGTTGCAGCCGGGTGATCCTAGTCGGACGGTAAAGGTTGGGGTAGACATGGAAGTCGATATGAGGTGCCATTTAATAGATTTGTTGCGTGAGAATGCAGATGTTTTTGCCTTCTCGGCAAGTGAAATGCCAGGGATTCACCCTGGAGTGATGGAGCATAAGTTAAATTACTACTAGAAAAAGGCTCATTTCCGACGGAAATATTTCGTCGGAACCACCCCAAAATCCGTCGGAAAACCCGTTTCCGACGGAATTTCGTCGCAACCGTTTGTCGGAAAACACTTTGTAGGAAAATTGTCTTCTTCCGATGGAAATTCCGTCGGAAACACTTTTCCGACAGAATTTTCCGTCGAAAGAGGTTTTTCAGCATTAAGAAAATCCGTCGGAAATTTCTGACGGAATGAAAATCCGTCGGAAATTTTCGACGAAAATTCTATCGGAAACTGTTTTTACGAAATTAAAAAAATACGCTGCGCCACCACCGGCACGGCGTATCACCCACCTCTAACCACCAGCCCCTTAACCCGTTCGGCCGTTCCACTACCCACAACCACCAAAACCCTTACCAACCTAACCCTAACCCTAACCCACACAAACGAGCCTAGATTTACCACCACACCTAAACAAACCACCCCACCACCCACCAACAACCACCACCGCCACCACCAAAACAAACCATCACAAACCAAAAATTAGACAAACAAAAAGAAAAAAAATAATAAAATCCCAACACTCAACACCCAAAAAAACAGGACAACAAAAAAATAATAATAAAATCCCAACCCAAACACTCAACACCCAAAAAATTAAAATTCCAACCCAACACCTAGTAACCCGAAAAAAAAATGAAAACAGGACAAAAAACAAAAAAAAAATTCAGAACAAAAAAATTAAAAACAAAAGATAAAAAAAAATGTAGATCTACTACACTTACGGACTTACCACAACGATTCAACCACAATAACCGAAATTAGGCTTGAAATTGGTTATATAAGGCCAAATTCGACCATGGAAACGCTAGATCTAGCATTTCCATGGTCGAACTTGACCTTCAAACCATAAATGCGATATAAAAAAAACACGCCGGAGCTTGGTCGGAAAATAAATCGGGATGCTTTGAAGGCTAGCTTTGCCGGAATTTAATAGCGAAGAAAAAAAAAGTAGAAGGAGTATGAGAGGATATTGGCATGGTGAAGTGTGTCAAAGATAAGAACCAAATGGTCCTAGTGCAAGAGGAGGGCATCAAGGACAGGTGGAAGGGGTACTTCGATGAATTATTTAATGGAAGTAATGGAGTTGTGATAGGAGATACCTCTATGAGTGATGAAGAAATCAACATGGAGTATGTGCGAAGGATTAGGAGAGTAGAGGTGGAGATTGCACTGAGGAAGATGAAACCTAAGAAGGCGGTTGGCCCTGATGGGGTACCGATAGAGGTGTGGAGGTGTTTGGGTAAGATTGGTATTGATTGGTTAACAAACCTTTTCAACAAGATATGGACGGCTACAAGGATCCCACAAGATTGGAGGAAGAGCACCTTGGTCCCGGTTTATAAAAACAAAGGAGACGCTCAAGATTGTTCTAACTATCGAGGAATTAAGCTTATGAGCCATACTATGAAGTTGTGGGAAAGGGTGATTGAACAAAGGTTGAGGGCATGCACAAGCATTTCAGATAACCAATTTGGTTTTATGCCTGGGAGATCTACTATGGAGGCAATCCATTTGATAAGACAAATGATGGAGTTTTATAGGGTAAAGAAGAAAGATCTTCATATGGTCTTTATTGATTTAGAGAAGGCATATGACAAGGTGCCAAGAGAGATACTTTGGTGGGCAATGTTGAAGAAAGGTATCCCACGAAGGTATGTAGACCTAGTTAAGGATATGTATCGGGATGTGTCAATAAATGTGAGGACATGCGGAGGGTTGACAAAAGATTTCCCTATTACAATCGGATTGCATCAAGGGTCTGCATTAAGCCCTTTTCTTTTTGCAACGGTTCTAGACGAATTAACTAGACCAATTCAAGATGAGGTTCCATGGTGTATGCTGTTCGCAGATGATATCGTTTTGGTGGATGAGACTAAGGATGGGGTTAATGTCAAGTTGGAGCAATGGAGGCAAAGGTTGGAATCTAGAGGGTTTAAGCTAAGTCGGAGTAAGACTGAATATTTGGTATGTCGTTTTGGCACTCAGAGGGGGACAAGCAATGAAGTGGTGAGTTTGGATGGAAAGGATTTGACCATGAGTGAATGTTTTAAGTACCTAGGGTCGATCATCCAGAAGAATGGTGACATTGATCAAGACGTGACCCACAGGATTAAGTCAGGGTGGCTTAAATGGAGAGCGGCCACGGGAGTGCTATGCGACCGCAGCATTCCCTTAAAGTTGAAGGGAAAATTCTACAGGACTGCCATAAGACCAGTGTTGCTCTATGGTACAGAATGTTGGGCTTCTAAGAAAGAGCATATTAAAAAGATGGAGGTTACGGAAATGCGCATGTTAAGGTGGATGTGTGGAAACACTTTAAGAGATAGAATCAGAAATGAGGTTATTCGCAAGAAAGTAGGTGTGGCGGGCATTGTAGATAAATTAAGGGAAAATCGTCTGCGTTGGTTTGGACATGTAAGACGGAGACCCGAGGGTGCACCGGTGCGAAGAGTGGAAGAGTGGGACCATGGAGGGATTAAACGAGGAAGAGGGAGACCAAAGATGACTTGGTTGGAAGGAGTGAGGAAGGATATGAAGTGCATGGATTTACGTGAGGATGAAGTTTTGGATCGTAAGGGATGGAGGAGAAAGATTTATGTTGATGACTACACGGAATAATCAAATTTGGTTCATGTTAGCCGACCCCACTTTTGGGATTAAGGCTTTGATTGATTGATTGATTGATTGATTGAAGGAGTATGAGAGGAGAGGGAGTAGCGAAGGAGAGGAGAGATAAAGAAAAGAGAAGGAGACTGAAGAGGAGAAAGAGTATCGTTGAGGGAGGAGAGAGGAGAGAGAGACTGAAGAGAGAGATAGAGTAGGGTGCAGTGCAGCGAGAGAAGAGAGATAAAGGGGAGCTGAAATGAAGGGTAATGGGTTAAGGTTGATCTAGCATTTCCGACGAATTTTTCCGTCAGAATATACTTTCCTACGAAAATTCCGTCGGAACTGGTTGAAATCTGTCAGAAATTTACGACGAAATAAAATTCCATTCCGTCGGAAATTTAGCAGTTTGGGACGGATTTTCGTGTCCGTCAGAGCACTTCCGTCGGAAAATCTGCCTATTTCTTGTAGTGAATATGAACAGAGGATTTAGGCCGGTAAGGCAGAAAAAAACGTAATTTCTCTACCGAGAAGATAGAGGCAATACAGGCAGAGGTTAATAAACTCTTAGCGGTAGGATTTATAGAACCATGCACATATCCAGAGTGGTTGGCAAATGTTGTAATGGTAAGAAAGTCGACGGGGAAGTGGCGTATGTGTGTGAATTTTACCGATTTGAGCAAGGCTTGTCCCAAGGATTGTTATCCACTGCCCCGAATAGATAGATTGGTGGACTCAACTTCTGGTCATGCTATGCTCAGTTTCCTAGATGCATTCTCGAGATATCACCAGGTCAGCCTTCATAAGGCTGACAGGGCAAAAACAACCTTCATAACGGATGCTGGAGTGTATTGCTATAAGGCAATGCCGTTTGGGTTAAAGAACGCCGGAGCAACTTATCAGAAGCTAGTTGATAAAAATTTTAAAAAACAGAAGGGCCGAAATGTGGAGGTATATGTAGATGACACAATCGTTAAAAGTAGGGAAAAGGAGGACCACATAGCTGATTTGAAGGAAACATTTGAAACGTTGCGGAGATATCAGATGAAGCTGAATCCAGAAAAGTGTGTGTTTGGAGTCCGATTCAGGAAAGTTTCTGGGTTTTATGGTTAGTGAGCGAGGAATAGATGCAAATCCTGACAAGGTGAATGCGTTGCTTGAAATGAAACAACCGAAAACTATTCGGGATATACAAAGGTTGACTGGCAGGATGGCGGGGTTAAATCGGTTTATCAGCAAGTCTGCTGATAAAGCACTTCCGTTTTTTGTAGCTTTTCGGCAAAACAAGGCATTTGAATGGGTGTAGGCGTCGCTCGAAGTGCGCCTACGTTAAAACATGTGGTGAATATGCTTGGCACTCATAGGAAGTGGGAATTGACATTACGATTAGGGACAAATAAAGTAGGGAACCGCCAACAAGTTTTTAAGGAACTTGTAAACCGTTCACGGATCATAAAAGGCAACCACGAATAAGGGACAACGATAGGCAACAACGATTGACCCGTGAAGGTTACACCCCATTCATAATCCATGAGATTACTAACTCCCACTACTACAAATATGGGAAAAGGGATCTATCTAAAGAGACCTGTTACAAGACTTAACAGGTCTCTTTAGTCAAAGAGACCTGTTGTTATTGATAACAGGTCTCTAAAGAGCGATTTGTTGGCGGGAAAAAAAACAAAGAGACCTGTTGTTAGTGTTAACAAGTCTCTTTGTTTTTATTATTTTTCTAATCTTAAAATTATTTATGATTACTGATATCCTAGTATTACCTGTACACTAGTATCAAATAAGTAAGAAGCAAAAAAGAAATATTGAGTAATTTTTTTTATTATTAAAAAAAAAAAAAAAGTTAAGACTACTTCACGTGTACTACTAACTTGAGGAAATGTATACTATACTACTAACTTAGAGTTTTAGACTAACACATCCTCATAAAAAAAATAAAAAATTAAATTAAGGGGCTAAAAGGGGTTTCTAGACTTTCTACTTGGTAGTAGCAGTTCATAGTTTCATCTTCTTCCTCCAATAATCCAAACCCTTGAAATTCCATGGCTTCCTTCCAAAGTTTTTCAAGATTGTGTTCACCATCATCTACTTTGTAAGGCCTTCACTATCGTGAAGTTTACAAAGTCGCCACCATCTGAAGCGTACTTGGGCCACGACTATCAACCACTTCGTTTATTCAGGCGATTGTACGAGGTAAGCCGTTCGATTTTCGGGCCACGTCTCCTAACCACAATTTCGTTCTTCTTTCATTGTTAACTATCAATTAATGATAAAGATTGTTCAATTTTCAGCCATAATACAAGAAATTGCACTACTTTGATCGATTTCCCGCCACAACCAGAAACCCCTTATTCTTTTTGAGGTATTTTTCATTCATGTTCCTTACCCAGACAAATAATTGATACTAAGGTTAAAATTGATTTCTTAATTAAACCTATACTACTCACTAGCTTCAATTTTTATATGTTGTATATATATACTAATTTGTCTTGCTTTTGAAGTCTATTGTACTGTAAATGGATTTTATGTTTCTTTTTATCATTCTCTAATTGAATACAATGTTCTAAATTGATATGATATTTAAATTAAGATGATTCATGTTTAGTTTATAGGTGTAAAAATTCTGCTTGCATATATGGTGGTTGTTTGGGTTATGGTTTCAAATTTGATTTTCCCGTGTAAAGTACGGTTTTGTCGTATTTCGGTTGATAAAAATATTTTGTTTAATCTAGTAAAATATTTGTTGTTTTCTCTAATTTAATATCTTTGTCACCCCCTTACATACATTACAAGGATGCTACTATTTTTATGTTCACTGCCACATATCTCTTTTTGTTGTTCCTAATATGAATCTTTTTATTGTAGGAATGCAATTAATCTGAAACATTAGTGTCTTTATTATATTTTGAATTCACCTAGTCATTTAGGATTTACACATTATTTGGTTAAATATATTGATACTAATAGTAATCAACATAGTGTATGCGGAGAACTCTAAGGAAATGCCATTGAATTTTTTTTTTTAAGTGATAAATGAGTATGCATTCACTAGTGAGATTTATTAAACAAATTCGAGTTAGGTTGGAGTGATAAGGACCCAAGACTTACATGTACATATATGTGAAGACTTATCGCTTTAGAAAATATTATGATTATTATGAATTAGTCTTGAATTTCTATTGGTTCATATAGAATGGATCGAAGTTGGATATCAACAAAACAATCGGGTGACCCAGAATATCAAGTAGGTGTTAGAGAGTTCATTAATTTTGCAGTTACTAATAGTGGAGGTCGTCCCAAGCTACCATGTCCTTGTTATATGTGCCAAAATTTTCTATATAAGAGGCATGACGAAATACTTAATCACTTGAGTAAGTGGGCATTTGATAAAACATATACGAATTGGATTTGGCATGGAGAATGTAGGGAAACACCTCTTGTTAGTAATGTAGAGGGTTGTGTGTGTGAAGGTGATAGAATAAATGAGGCTGATAATTTGGAAGATTTGTCGCATTTAGTGAAGGATAACTTTGATGATAATCCTACCATGTTTGAGAGCATTTTAAATGACTTTGAAAAGCCTTTGTATGACGGTTGCACTAAGTATACTAGATTGTCTGCGATAATCAAGTTATATAACTTGAAGGCAGGACATGGTTGGACTGATACAGGCTTCAGCATGCTACTAGAAGTTGTCAAAGACATGCTTCCAGAAGACAATGTCCTTCCATCTGGTACTTATGAGGCAAAAAAGAGTTTAAGCTCTATGGGTTTACCTTACGAGAAAATCCATGCGTGTCCTAACAATTGCATGTTGTATCGAAATGAAAATGAATCTTTACAGAGCTGCTCAATTTGTAATGCCTCACGTTATAAGAAAGATGATGGCACAATCCCAGCTAAGGTATTATGGTATTTTCCAATAATACCACGGTTTAGGCGGTTGTTCTCAAATGCAGGGGATGCAGAGAAATTAACATGGCATCATTATGGTCGATTAGATGATGGAATGCTTAGACACCCCGCCGATTCTCCGCAATGGAGGTTTATTGATGGAAAATACCCGGACTTTGCAAAAGAGAAGCGTAATCTAAGGCTTGCATTGTCTATTGATGGGTTCAATCTATTTGGGAACTTGAGTAGCACATATAGTACATGGCCCGTTATATTGGCTACTTATAACTTACCCCCTTTGTTGTGCATGAAACCACGATATATGTTTTTAGCATTGCTCATTTCTGGGCCTAAACAACCTGGTAATGACATTGATGTGTATTTGGAACCTTTCATTGATGATTTGATTATTCTTTGGGAGGATGGTATACAGGTGTTTGATGCACATTGTAATGAGAACTTTATCATGAAAGCAATGTTGTTTAACACCATCCAAGATTTTCCTGCTTACGGTAATCTTTCTGGGTATACCGTTAAAGGGAAAGAACCTTGTCCCATAGGCATGGAGGATTGCGGGGGAGAATGGTTGAGCGCATCACGCAAGCATGTGTTCCCTTTACATCGGCAATATCTTCCGCCGAGTCATCCATTTCGTAAGAGGAAAAAGGCCTTCAATGGGAAACAAGATTTTAAAGATCGCCCAAGAGTTTTATCAAGTGAAGAGGTGTACGAAAAGGTTAAAGACATTCAAATTACCTATGGGAAAAAGCATAGGTCTGCTCTTCCTACGAAAGGCTTTAAGAAATGTTCATATTTATGGCGCCTACCTTATTGGAGATTCCTTTTTGTGAGACATTCGCTTGACATGATGCATATTGAAAAGAATGTGTGTGATAGTTTGATTGGTACTTTATTGAATATTCATGGGAAGACTAAAGATGGCACGAAAGCTAGAGATGACTTACAGACCATGGGGATTAGAAGTGAACTCCATGCTATTGTGAATGACAAAGGTCGAGCATACCTGCCTCCAACAGCTTATACATTGTCAAGAAAAGAGAAAATTGAGTTTTGTGAGAGCTTGGCTGGAGTAAAAGTGCCAGAGGGGTATTCTTCAAATATTCGCAACCTTGTGAATATGGAAAACTTGAAACTTGTGGGCCTTAAATCTCATGATTGCCATGTTCTAATGCAGCATCTGTTACCAGTGGCTATTCGTTCAATTTTGCCTAAAAATGTTCGATTTGCCATAACCAAACTTTGTTTATTTTTTAATGCAATTTATAGCAAAGTCTTTGATCCAAAAGAGTTGACTGCATTAGAAGATGGAATTGTTGTAACTTTGTGCCAATTAGAAATGTACTTTCCACCATCGTTTTTTGATGTCATGATTCATTTACCAGTTCACTTTGTAAGAGAGGTGCGATTTTGTGGCCCTATGTACTTGAGAAATCAGAGACCTTTTGAAAAGCAAATGAAAACATATGGCGGTTATGTCAAGAACCCTTTTCACCCAGAAGGTTGTATCGCTAAACGAATTTTTTATGAAGAAGTTCTTGCATATACTAGTGAATTTATATCAAATTCAATGAAGATAGGGCTTCCCGTTTCTCGACATATGGGAAGAATGGGTGGTCAGGGGACCCTAGGGCGCAAACAACTTGACATGTCGTATGACGATTGGCACAAGGCCCATTCGTACATTCTTCACAATGAGGATGAAGTGATGCCATATATTCAAAAACACATGAGAGACTTGAGGAAACACAATAGAAGGGCAAATGAAAAATCAATAGCTGATGAACACAATAGATCGTTCATTAGGTGGTTCAAAGATCAAGTTTTCAGGGAGCTTCAGGATTCTCCAAGTTCTATTTCTGATCGACTTAAGAGTTTGGCATATGGACCTAATTTCAACGCTACTTACTATTCAGGTTATGTTATCAATGGTTTCACATTTTACACAAGGTTGCAAGATGAAAATAGTACAATGCAAAATAGTGGGGTTACTTTAGAGGCTGAAGTTGTTCATTTTGCTAGTGCAAAAGACAAGAATCCCGTTTCTGGCACAATGCGATACTATGGATTTATTGAAGAGATTTGTGAGTTGCATTACTCTAACTTTTCAATACCAGTTTTCAAATGTCAATGGGTTGATAATAACAACGGGGTTGATCATAGTAGCCTTGGAATGACTTTTGTTAACCTTAATAAGATTGGTCACAAGGAAGATCCTTTCATTTTATCTAGTCAAGCTAAACAAGTGTTTTATATGACCAATCCATCAAATAAGAGAATGTCAGCTGTTATTACACCGAGACCGCGACATGTCATAGATGATTGGGGAAATGATAGTGTTTTGGAAGGTAGTTCTTTGTTGGGAAAGGGACTAGTTGATGATGATGTAGCTGATGATTCTTCGATCTACGCAAGAGATGACCACAATGAAGGTTTGTGGGAAGATAATGTTAACAATAATAAAGTAAAGCGAAAGCGAAAGCGTAGTCATAAAAACTCTTAAGGAAATCAAGGTGAATTTTGCTTTTATATATCTACTTTTATTACAAAAAAGAATGTTTCCTCTTGAATACTAATAACTTAGAATTTAGTAGAGTTATGCATGATTTGTCAGATCATATACTCTTACGTACCATGCTAGCTATCTTTTACTCAAAGTAATTTAATGATAGGTAATGTTCTTTTATATAACTAACAAAGTGAATTTAACTTGTCGAATTTATGTAGGTACATGGCCAGAAAGAATAAGAAAGTACAACCGAATAATGATTCTGAAGAGTCAAGTTGTGAGGAGAGAGGTCGTACTGTACTTAAAAAGGTGGGGAAGACTATCCATGCTGGCACCCAAATCCCATTACAATGGCATCCAAGTAAAAGAATTCCCACACGGCCACAGGTGAACACAAGACTCATTTTTTCACCTACATCGGTGTAATGGCACGTGAAAGAATAAGCATTGCCTACAAAGATTGGCATGAAGTTCCAACAGGAGTGTTAGATGAAGTTTATGGATTTATATTGGTAAGATATACTAATCCTGTATTCGAATCGCAAAATTATTTTAATATTAAGTTTTTTTTTTCTTTTTTTTTTGTGTGTACTAAATTATAAATTGGTTTTGAATGAAGATAGAAGGGGTTTTATGTTCCTGAGAATCGCAAAGGTTATGTACTAACACGAGCATCGATTCGATGGAAAGCTTTCAAGACTAGATTAAGAACCAAGTGGTTGTATAAAAAAGATAAAACACTTCGTCAAAAGCCACCACACAAGTATCCTTTTATACATGAATCGGATTGGGATACCTTTGTTAAAATCTGCACTTCTGATGAATTCAAGGTATACTTTGATTTATCGTATCATTTAAACAATAATGTGAATATATATGTACATGTAAATAGTTTTATCAATTAACTTTGAACTTTAAAAATATGTAGGAATTGAGTGAAAAGAATCGTGAAAAGGCAAAGAAAAAGTCCTCAAGTTATCGTGGTGGTAGACTTGGGTACCAATATTTTGAAGAGGAGATTGTAAGTGTTAATTACATGATGTTTACTTTGATTTTTAACAATTTTAATAGTATTAACTAAATATTCAATTTTTGTTTTCTGTACTATTAGGAAAAAGAACTTGAAAAGCAAGGAGTACATGTGTCACAAGTGCCGCGACATCTAACTTGGATTAAAGCTCATTCTCATTTCAAAGATGGAGTTATAACATTTGATAATCTTGCTGATAAAGAAATCCATAATGCAATAGTAAGAGAGTATATTTAATCTTCTTAAATGTTTTACTTTTCAAGCATTTAAAAATTTTCTTTTCATAATAATAATATATGCAATTGACTTATATTAAACTTGATCTTTTGTATGTTTTTCAGATAGCTTTAGAGGGTCAAGTTCAAAGAGGTGAAATCATTGCCAAGGGTCGAGAAGATATCTTAGCAAAAGCAATGCATAAGCGTGAGCATGGTGGTTCAGTGAGAGCTGTTGGTTCAGGCATTACGGTGAAGGATTATTTTGGTTATAACAAACCTGCTCCACCCAGCCAATTACATGCTGAAATAGGCATGATGAAATCAAAGCTTGTATCCATGGATAACAGACAAAATTTTATGATGTCCTTCTTGATGTCATGTTGCAGCCAAGAGCAAATAAAATCTTTCATGGCAGTTGGAGCTCAACAGGTTGGTGTAGGTGGATTATTTGGTGGCAACAGTACTTCTAGTAGTTTGAATGCTGGGTTTGGTGGCCTGACAGCTGGGTCTAATGGCCTGACAGGTGGGTTACATGAGTTTTGTGGCCTAACAGGTGGGTCAGGTGGTTTTAGTGGCTTGATAGGTAGCTTGGCTAGTGGGTCTAGTGGCCTGGGTGTTGGTTTGACAGGTGGGTTTGGTGGCCTGGCAGGTGGGTTTGGTGGTTTGGCTAGTGGGTCTAATGCCCTGGAGGGTGGGTCTAGTGGTCTGACAGGTGGGTCTAATGGCCTGGAGGGTAGGTCTAGTGGTCTGGCAGGTGGGTCTAATGGCCTAGAGGGTGGGTCTAGTGGTCTGGCAGGTGATGGGTCACGTGCTCCCCAATTGGATGATACTTTTGGTCAAGGGCTTCAAGGTATCCCTCTAACTCAACTATTAACAAGCAAAATTTTCGAGCAAGGGAGCAAAGGGCACGGGTTTACTTCTGATTCATTAGTAGGGGCTGATATTTATGGTACACAAGGTAATAGGAAAGAAGATAATTGCACAAAAACGCAATCTCATATGGAAAACCTAGAGACTGAGGCATATCATGTTCCCTGACCTCAAACAGATCGTAACAATCGACTTGAGCCTATAACTAACCTTGAGCATCAGAGTTGTGATTTGAAAGAATTTCCCGAGGTATGCCTTTTCATTCTAATTAAGTCCTCACTGAATTATTTAAACCAATATAGAGAAAATGAACTTAATATATAAAAAATGGTGATTAGCTGCAAAAATGTAAACGTTATAGCCCTGTAAGTTTTCCCTTTTGATTAAAATGGGTGTATTTATGTTAAGGGATGGAGTGATTGTTGTTTAGCAATTGAAGGAAACAACAAAGAGTTGCAAATTGTTGCAAACGGACAGGTAGAAAAAATAACAGATGCCAGAGTTACTCATTCTAGATTAATGCCGCGTGGTCATGCTCGAGTCACAATTACAGAAGATATTGTGCCGACTTCTCTCTTGCCATGTCCTAATGATGAACTAGTCTATGTTTGTCATGTAAAGAAAAGCTACACACCTTGGCCGATTAACTTGATTTTTCCAAGAAAGGTATGAAATTTAATTAATGATTGGTATATGTTTGCGTTGTAATATTTTTCAGCATGTGTTATCAATGGGCATTTTGTTATGTATGCGAATTCTTTTAGAAAAAATCAGCTTAATCCAACCACATATCTAGGAAATGTCACAACATATATAGTGCTTAAAAATTTTCCATATATATATATATATATATATATATATATATATATATATAGTTATAATGTCACTTATTCATCATGCTTTAGACCATTACCCACCAAGAAAAAGTGTTAAATATAACAACACCATCTCCACATTCAACATCATCTCAAGTGGCCACAACTCTTAAGTACGTTATCACCGAAAAGGATCGTGAGAGGGTGACTTCCACATGGTTACGTGTGTTAAATACTCATGCTATGGTATTGAAAAAAAGGGGTGTGACACTCTCCATACCAATTCCAAAATGCATGTTTCTTAATGAAGACGTGGGTGTGACGCTTGACTACGAGGACTTGTTAGATTGGTGTTTTAAAAGAGAGGTTGGAGAATCCCAAATGAACGTTTTCATAAAGTTAGTGTCTTTTTTTACCAATTATTTCTTTACTCTTGAATTTATTTGTGTATTAACTTCAACATATACAACTTTTGATGAGGCAAGGTACTTGGAAGGTCATTGTTAGAATGAAGGTGTCTCGGGTATGTACGGATTCTGTGACACAAATGTTTTATCTCCAATGACACCAACTACAGATGAGAAGGTTCGATCCGACTATCTTTCTCGTGTTTTTGGATGCAACGAGGGAAAGAATGTTAATCAACTCTTCTTTGCTCCTTATAATGACAAGTAAGTGTACGTAGTATGCATATTCTATACAATTACTATTCAATAATATTCACCATTGATTTTGCTGATATAATCACTATCATTATGTGTAGTATGCATTGGAGGTTAGCTGTTATTAGTCCCTGGAATGGACTAGTGTGCTGGTTAGATCCGGCTGGGGAAGAAAATGAGATCAATGAGTTTGCTAAAAAGATCATAAATGAGTACGAGTTAGAGTAATTATCCAACATTTTTGTTTTTGCATTATATATGCTCTATTATTAATTATTCAATTCATTGTTTTTGTCAAACAATGTCACAATTCTATAGGGGATTAAAAAAATTCAGCATGGTCCATCGAAAGGACATCAAGAAGATAAAAAAGAATCCATATATTGAGTGGAAGCAACCTAAGGTACGTCATTTTAGTTTATACTCTTGATATTAAAAGAATAATGTGTCATTTAAATGCTTGTGTTATTATAATGCCAAATTTTCATGCATTTATAATTTGAATGTCTTTTTTAACAGTGTCCTCGACAACCTCAATACTCCAAAGTTTGTGGATACTATGTTTGCCGCTATATGCTTGAGATTATACAGAAAAGGGTATTGTGGGTTTCTGATAAGGTATGTTTATTAATCTGATTTATGCACACAAGTCGACCCTAGTTACTAAAATCAATATCATTTATGCATAATAAATTTTATAATAAGGTTCTAGATATTTTTACACTTAATTTTACAAAGTGAAGGTCGTTCAGGGCTTATTTGAACAACGCGGGTGCAAATTACCCTCAAATGACTCATTTTAATCCTACCATTGCATATTTCAACCCATATCATTATATTCATTTGTTTGTATGTGTAATTATTTTTTAATATAGTTATAATATAGAATCATCTTCCATTATGAATGAGTTATGACCATATACGACGATTTATTGTTTATCTTGCAGTTTTTTCAAGCGGACCCTTGTACATATTCAACTGAAAATATTGACGAAATTAGAGACTTGTGGGCTAAGTATGTTCTAGAGCTTGAACAAGATGACGTTAATGAAGGAAATGAAGATGGTATGGACATTGCGTGAGTTTAGTTTGTCCATTACTTTTGGGAAAAGTATTGCAATTTTTAGAATTTTTTGTATAAAACTTTTGGAGGTAATCTAAGATGGCATGAAAATTAAAAGAGTTTGGTTTATATTTTTGGGAATTGAATACTAGATTTTGTTTTGCAGATGTTGATGTATAGTATTTTTGGAGTTATATAGTAATTAATGGATATTTGTAAAAGTGTTTATCAACTTTTATATTATTATATGCTTCATGAATATTATAAAATTATGGAGTAATGTATATGATGTGCATATAAATAGAAGGTGAAAAATATAGGTACATATGTCCTACAGGTGCCATACAGAAACAAATACAGCTCATATACCGTACAAGAACAAATACTATAATTGAATTTTTGGCAAAAAAAACTAAAAAATAAAAATAAAATAAAAATAACAAAGAGACCTGTTGTCGTTACTAACGGGTCTCTTAAATAACAACTATGAAACCTGTTGGCCATGGTAACAGGTCTCTTTGCTTTCTGAAATTTAAAAAATAATCACACGCAAAGAGACCTGTTGTCTTACTTCTTAGGTCTCTTATTAATACCAAAGAGACTTGTTCTATTGACCAGGTCTCTTAACCAAAGAGACCTGTGAGCTAGAGACCTCCTAAGAAGAGGTCTCTTATGTCTATTTAAACAGGTCTCTAAGGCATATTTTGTAGTAGTGTCCATATGGTTCGGAACCACGAAAGGAGGATCGGGGATGATGGTACGAAGTGAGTCATGGAGTCACATTCGCCCGTATTGGCCTCTACTCGATTCTTATATTGAAAAACATTCCTGTGATCTCAAAGGCATACAAACAAAATATTCAATTCGCTCCAAGCTATTATTTAGTTAAATTGGTTGAATATTAATGCAACATATTATTCTTAAATATTGTGATCACTTGATTAAACAATAAGATTAAAAGGAACCTAAACCGGTTGTCCAAATTATCTTATTAGTCGTGATTTTCAATTACATATTACCTTTAAACATGCAATATAGTGATCATAATAATAAATAATAGAACAAACATTAATATTGGAAGCAATTTAACAATAATAGCGTTAGTCAAATCAAATATAAAATAACCTAATCATGCTGCTAGCAATATAAAAATAAAATAAGAGTAATTAAAATAATTAATTACTCACATTCCGCGCGTTCCTTTAAATTGCTACATCATGAATAAACTGTTAGTAACTTCAATAAAAATATAAATCAAATTAAAATTAAATTAAATAAATGTAGATTTAATTTGGTCCAAACCCTCAGTTAATTCTACCTTTCACGCCTTGGTTTAAGTATAGAACTTTGGGTTAAGTATGAACTCCTTGGTGTGCTTAAGGGAAGAATGATGTAATTAGGAATATAGGTTTAAGGCTTAGAATATAGGAGAGAGAAGAGAATATTTTTTGGTGTAAAAGAGAGGAAGAGAATGATTTGATCATGAAACTTGTTGATCATTGGAAAAGGGGTGATATGACCTCTATTTATAGAGAAAAAAGAGAGGTCGAAAAAACAAGATAAGATCCGAATTAAATCGGAATAAAACTCGATAGACAACAGTTTTTGCGGTTTTTGTTTTTATCATATCTTTTGTTCCAGAAATAGGAATAAGATGAATAAGATATCGTTGGAAACCTCTTGAAGTCTACTTTCTAACCCAATTAGAATCAGATTAAAATATTTTATAGGATAAAAGATATGGACGAAATAGTGAGATGGTGTCAGTTTTGGATAGAGTTTGACATTTTATTCATATCTTTTCCGTTATAGCTCGGAATTGATATTATAATATATCATTGGAAAGATAATTTCAAGGTCTATCCAACCATATAAAATTTGGATAAAAAATATGAGGCACGAAAATAATATCTGTCTATCTTTGAACGTCTTTCAATTCGGATAGAAATAGGATTTTCAAAAAGAAAAGTTTTATTCAATTTCAAACTCTTTAATCTTATCTTTTCAAAAAAGGATAATTAAGATATTTTAGAAACTTCCCTAAGTTTCTAATTAATCCTAATTGATTTAGAAATGGGATTAAATAATTTGGATCCTCCACATTATCATTGGGTCGTAGGTAAGGTGGGCTTAGGTTCGGTTTGGGCTCAGTTTAATATTTTGGCCATAACTTATTCCTTATAACTCGGATTTGGGCTTATAATATATCGTTGGAAAGCTCTTTTGAAGCCCCATCCAACTATTCAATCATTGGATCCAGATTATGAACCAAAATAAACTGGATCAAACGTTTTTATAAAAAGGACACGAAATGAATTATTTTAAAGGACACGAAATGAATTATTTTGGGTTTAAAGGCACGAAAAGAGGAAAATAAGTTATGGTTTGGGGAAATGGGCTAGGAATTGGGTTGGTTTATGAAATGGAAATATGGATGTAAGCACTCCAAAAATTAAATACTCAACCCGACCAATAATGGCGGTGAAAGGTTGTTCATCATCGGGTTTGGTTTTGGGGAGACATTTTTAGGTGTCTACAGAAGCCCCTACTTTGACTGAGTTTGTAGAAACGTCAGTTTCTAAAACGATAGTCAAAGTAGTCGATAGGGACAGAGAATGATTTAAGACGTTCCGCGATCCTAAATCATTCTGTACTGTATACGCCGATACCTGCAGAAAAATGTTAGTTCTACAGATAAAAGAGTAAAGGGATAGAATGCGTATCTGACACCAGTGTATCGGTGACAAATGAGTTTGGTAGCTTCCTATGCTTGAAGGAATCCACCGAATGACGTTTGTTGAAATGCTTTCCATGCTTGAGGAAGGCCGACAGATGCTCGAGGAAAGTCGACGTATGAATTTGGTGTCATTCTATGCTTGAAGAATTCCACCGATAATGCCTTCCATGCTTGAGGAAAGCCGACTACTTGGCGGTTTTCTACACTTGAAGAAAAATCCACCGATAACGCTTTCCATGCTTGAGGAAAGCCGACTTGGCGGTTTTCTATACTTGAAGAAAAATCCACCGATAACGCTTTCCATGCTTGAGGAAAGCCGACTTGGCGGTTTTCTATGCTTGAAGAAATCCACCGGATAATACTTTCCATGCTTGAGGAAAGTCGACAGATGATGTGATTGCAAGTCTCTGTGTATCGAGAACCTTGCGTCATGAAATGATGGTGGTTCGATTGTCCCCGAACGTGGGCTGTAGATGGTCCGCTTGTCCCCGGACGTGGGCTGTAGTTGGTTCGCTTGTCCCCGAACGTGGGCTGTAAATGGTTCACTTGTCCCCGAACGTGGGCTGTAGATGGTCCGCTTATCCCCACGTCCGCTTTTCCCCGAACGTGGGCTGTAGATGGTCCGCTTGTCCCCGGACGTGGGTTGTAGATGGTCCACTTGTCCCCGGACGTAGGCTGTAGATGGTCCGCTTGTCCCCAGACGTGGGCTGCAGATGGTCCGCTTGTCTCCGGACGTGGGCTGTAGATGGTCCACTTGTCCCCGGACGTGGGTTGTAGTTGGTTCGCATGTCCCCGAACGTGGGTTGTAGACGAGACTTGCAAAAATAAATTTGCCAATGGACTCGTATATATTGTGATTGACTTGACCAAGTTTGACTTGATGTGACATGACATGTGTATGACTTGTGAGTGTGTGTGTGTGTGTATATGTGTGTGTGCAGACACAAGCAAACAAAGATGCAAAATCAAAAATTTTCTGTCAATTTTTTGTCATGAGTGGAGGATACCGACTTTCTCCCGAAAAAGAAAGATGTGAAAACTGAACTTTTATTTCCGAACTTCCCTCGATGTGAAAATTTTGAAAAAGTTTTTTTAAACTTCCCCAAAAGAAAAGACGCGAAAAAAAGGAAAGAAGTTTTAAACTTTCTCGTTGAGCAAGACAAAATGAATCGCATGGATTGAATTGCTTTTTTTTTAAAAAAGTAATGTATGCATGATGCATGTCCTTAGGCCAGGAGGCTAAGGACAATTACATCTTGTGACACCATGAATGAACTTAAGTCATGGAGCTAAGCATCATATATGGTGTAAAGAAGCGATCTTGAACGTCACTTAGGTCTAGAAGCTAAGCACGTATATAGATGAAGTGATTATGAACGTTGCTTAGGTAAAGGAGCTAAGAACTATATGCTTTGTATTATTACAAATCATTGATATAGAAATATTGCTCAGCACATTATGCGATGCATGAAACAATGAACATTGCTCAGGTCAAGAAGCTAAGCAAGTATACAACGTTTTTTCTGATGAATGTTGTCTTGAAAGATGATGAAACATGCGCGATAGGGATACAAGATTTCATGATAAAGGGTTCCTAAGGAAAAGATGATATGGATATGTATGTGTGAAAGAAGTGTGTGAAAGTGATACTAAGGTGAGGCTGCAAAGGTTATGGTGATGGAAATATATGTGTGAAGAGTCAAAGATGATGACTCTTTAGGCTGGGTAAGCTAATGTGATGTGGGTTCAAGCCCCCAAGTCTAGCTCTAAATGGGTAGGGATCTAGAGATAAGCATTGGATATTCTTTGACTCGATCATGCATAGATATGCATATGAATGTGGCCGCACCTCAATGTGAGGTTGCCTACGTATCCGTTAGGAATCAGGCCGAACGTAGCTCTAACCAAACTTTGAACAAGTGTATGTACACCTCAAAGAGGTCTTTCAAGGGTTGTAATGTGGTTAAGTTGATGGTTTAAGGAAGAAAGAGGTAAAAGGCTCAAGACCCGAGAGAAGCCCCTAAGATGTGTAATTGTGAATTTGAAAATTTTGAATTTTGCAAGTTTATTTTCAACACATTTTTTTTTTCTTTGAACTTTTATTTTTCATTCTTTTGAATCAATGTAGGCAATCTCAGATCATGCGGTCCATCACTCACTTAGCATTCATGTTTCTCAGGCACGGTACCGAGCACTCGATGAGAGACGCAATTTGAGACGTGGTCATATCAAAGACATTGGAACACTTGCCTTTAGACATTGTTTTATTTTTGCTTTGCTACTTTTTTTTTACTTGCTTTTTGAATGTTATACAATTACACATCTTCAAATCCCAGGGTTGAGTGAATGTGGGTTGAAGAAATGAAGGCCAAACGTTAGACGAGGCTCAAAGTGGTTGCTGAAGAACTGGATATGTGATTGAGTGGTTAATGGGGAATGACAGGGTTGCAAAGGTGCCTCAAATCATTGGTGTACCTTGTGTTTAGTTCGGCAAATTTTTTTTTTTTTTTTTTTTTTTTGCTAATCACATGATCGAATGTATGAAAGAGATGCTCATTTATGAAGAAGGTAAGAAATGTGACACATAGACACATGGATAAGGAGAACCTATGCTAGACTTTTTAGGGGGAAGGGTTTGAAACAAAAGAAGAAGAAAACATGAAATCTTGGTGAGAAGCTTGCATCGTGCTTTGTCTTCATGGTTGTTTATGAGTTACTTCTTGCCGCCTACTGAGGAAAAAAGTTTCTTGTTGTTGATGCTTTGATTGGAAGGAAAGAAGGAAGGAGTGACGTTCCCTTTATTCTTCCAACTATTGCCTATTGATTTTAGACTCAAGTACTGTGTAAGGACGAACTCATCTAATACATTAACTCAATACTCGGATTGGAAAGGAAGAGTGTATGAAACAATTTTGAAAACTTATGGGAAATACTCCACTCATTCCTATTACGACGGAAAGCGATGCATGCATGGTCCTAGTATACGATCATAAACAATATAGTGCATTACTCGAAGACAAAGTGTGTGAAACGACTCAACATGTGTGATTAGGTGAGTTTATTAAGACTCGTGGTATGATCGCATGGCTAGACATGAGGACGTTGTGAAAAACAAAGGACCCAATGACCAAATAGCATGGAAGACTAAAAGACAAACTAACTTGAATAATTTTGTCCAATTTTAATGTTTATGCTATTTACTAGGTGAAAACGGTCCATTGGCAATCATTAGTCATAAATAAGATCAACCACAATCAAAGACAAAGAACACATGTTAAGGTTAGCAAAAAAAATCAATCACAAGAAACTAGGAAGAGGACTAGAATTCTAGAAGAGTTAAGACTCATGGATATAAAAAAAATAAAATAAAAATAAAAATCTATAATCCTATGTTATACAAGTTGACACGGATTAAAGGACCGGGTAAGACTAGCTTGACACGATTTTTTTTTTAAAAAAAAAAATAAAAAAAATAAAACGCTAAAAAGACATCTAAACTGGACAGGCTGTAGTATATTGGTTATAACGTTTGATCTGTGACTCTGATTTGGACGAAACCAACTCTAAATCAAAGATAAAACTCGGGGCTACAGATCCATAGGTGGCACGACACGTAACACTTTTTAGAACTCCAGATATGACCAAAACAAGTTGACTCTTGTGCAGTATATGGGAATAAAAATCCGGGTTGACTCAAAAATTAAAAAAAAAATAAAATCTATGGCTCGACTCTAATAATAAAAAAAGGGTTTGATAAAAAATAAATAAATAAAAAGTCAAAAAATGCACATATAATCACATTGTCACGAATGATGCAATGAAGTTCGCAACCTAAAGTCAAGATCTATGTTCCACTATGGTCAAGCTTTTGGGTGTCAAAGGGCACCATGGTTAAGAGTTTGGACGCGTTAGCAAGGCAGCCTCCCTTGAGGGTGTATGCCAACGGGCGTCTCCGCGAGTTCGTGATGAAATCGAACTCGAATCCATGGTTTGGGTGGATTTAAAAACTCGGATGAACCCTTATTGCCATGAGCGTTTTCGGGTTGATAGAGCATAAATCCCCCGGGCTAGCCACATACGTAGAACACGTACTATTGTGGCAAAATAGGTAACCTAAAAAAATCATATGCATATGTGACAATGCCAATTAAATCGCAGGAATATTTTTCAAGAATCTTTCAAGTCTCATCCACTCATCTCAATTAAATACCGATCACTCAAATCGATAAATAACCAAGAATCCTCCCCAGTGGAGTCGCCAAATTGTAGGCGTCGCTCGAAGTGCGCCTACGTTAAAACATGTGGTGAATATGCTTGGCACTCATAGGAAGTGGGAATTGACATTACGATTAGGGACAAGGAAAGTAGGGAGCCGCCAACAAGTTTTTAAGGAACTTGTAATTAAACCGTTCACGGATCATAAAAGGCAACCACGAATAAGGGACAACGATAGGCAACAACGATTGACCCGTGAAGGTTACACCCCATTCATAATCCATGAGATTACTAACTCCATATGGTTCGGAACCACGAAAGGAGGATCGGGGATGATGGTACGAAGTGAGTCATGGAGTCACATTCGCCCGTATTGGCCTCTACTCGATTCTTATATTGAAAAGCATTCCTGTGATCTCAAAGGCATACAAACAAAATATTCAATTCGCTCCAAACTATTATTTAGTTAAATTGGTTGAATATTAATGCAACATATTATTCTTAAATATTGTGATCACTTGATTAAACAATAAGATTAAAAGGAACCTAAACCGGTTGTCCAAATTATCTTATTAGTCGTGATTTTCAATTACATATTCCCTTTAAACATGCAATATAGTGATCATAATAATAAATAATAGAACAAACATTAATATTGAAAGCAATTTAACAATAATAGCTTTAGTCAAATCAAATATAAAATAACCTAATCATGATGCTAGCAATATAAAAATAAAATAAGAGTAATTAAAATAATTAATTACTCACATTCTGCGCGTTCCTTTAAATTGCTACATCATGAATAAACTGTTAGTAACTTCAATAAAAATATAAATCAAATTAAAATTAAATTAAATAAATGTAGATTTAATTTGGTCCAAACCCTCAGTTAATTCTACCTTTCACGCCTTGGTTTAAGTATAGAACTTTGGGTTAAGTATGAACTCCTTGGAGTGCTTAAGGGAAGAATGATGTAATTAGGAATATAGGTTTAAGGCTTAGAATATAGGAGAGAGAAGAGAATAATTTTTGGTGTAAAAGAGAGGAAGAGAATGATTTGATCATGAAACTTGTTGATCATTGGAAAAGGGGTGATATGACCTCTATTTATAGAGAAAAAAGAGAGGTCGAAAAAACAAGATAAGATCCGAATTAAATCGGAATAAAACTCGATAGACAACAGTTTTTGCGGTTTTTGTTTTTATCATATCTTTTGTTCCAGAAATCGGAATAAGATGAATAAGATATCGTTGGAAACCCCTTGAAGTCTACTTTCTAAACCAATTAGAATCAGATTAAAATATTTTATAGGATAAAAGATATGGCCGAAATAGTGAGATGGTGTCAGTTTTGGATAGAGTTTGACATTTTATTCATATCTTTTCCGTTATAGCTCGGAATTGATATTATAATATATCATTGGAAAGATAATTTCAAGGTCTATCCAACCATATAAAATTTGGATAAAAAATATGAGGCAAGAAAATAATATATGTCTATCTTTGAACGTCTTTCAATTCGGATAGAAATAGGATTTTCAAAAAGAAAAGTTTTATTCAATTTCAAACTCTTTAATCTTATCTTTTCAAAAAAGAATAATTAAGATCTTTTAGAAACTTCTATAAGTTTCTAATTAATCCTAATTGATTTAGAAATGGGATTAAATAATTTGGACCCTCCACATGATCATTGGGTCGTAGGTAAGGTGGGCTTAGGTTCGGTTTGGGCTCAGTTTAATATTTTGGCCATAACTTATTCTTTATAACTCAGATTTGGGCTTATAATATATCGTTGGAAAGCTCTTTTAAAGCCTCATCTAACTCTTCAATCATTGGACCCAGATTATGGACCAAAATAAACTAGATCAACCATTTTTATAAAAAGGACACGAAATGAATGATTTTAAAGGACACGAAATGAATTATTTTGGCTTTAAAGGCACGAAAAGAGGAAAATAAGTTATGGTTTGGGGAAATGGGCTAGGAATTGGGTTGGTTTATGAAATGGAAATCTGGATGTAAGCACTCCAAAAATTAAATACTCAACCCGACCAATAATGGCGGTGAAAGGTTGTTCATCATCGGGTTTGGTTTTGGGAAGACATTTTTAGGTGTCTACAATGGGGAAAAGAGCAAAGGGATGCGTTGGAGGTGGTAAGAAATCACTTGAGATCTCTTCCAACGGTCGCAAGGCCGGAAAGGGGAGAATTGCTACAGCTATATATCTCGTCATCTCCAAAAACAATAGCTGTAGTGTTGTTGGTAGAGAGGAAGAAACAACAGATGCCGATATACTTTGTTAGTCATGTTTTAAATGCGGTTGAGCGCAGGTATCCTGTAATTGAAAAGATGGCAATGGCAGTGGTGATAGCGGCTAGAAAGTTGAGACCATATTTTGATGCACATCCAATAGATGTCTTGACGAATCTTCCATTGGAAAAGTCCTTGCACAATATGGACACATCGGGTCGATTGTTAAAATAGGCTGTGGAGTTTTCGGAGTATGAGATAAATTACAAACCCAGAGTTTCAATAAAGGCACAAGCATTATCTGACTTCATTGTGGAAACTTCATACACTGATGAAGAGGAGGAATTGGGCACTTGGCAGGTTTTAATGGTTTATAGTTTAAAAATTTATAATATACAAATGATTTAAAGCTTTTAATGTATAACCTCTATAATATAAAAATGTTTAACGTGTGAAGTATTTACTATCAGTTGATAATATGGCAGGTTTCGGTGGATGGATCCGCAACACAACCGGATCGGGGGCAGGAATTGTAATAACGGCGCCAGATGAGAAGGTTTTTTAATATGCAATTAAGTTTAAATTCAAAGCTACAAACAACGAAGCCGAGTATGAAGCAGCCATAGCTGGAATCCAGCTATCTATAGAGGTTGAAGCCAAGCGGTTGGTTCTGACAACTGATTCTCAGTTGGTATCCAGTCAGTATTCTGGAGAGTATGAAACGCGAGAGCCAACGATGATAAGGTACATTGAAAAAATGAAGTAGTTAACACCGCAGCTGCAATGTTTCAAAATCAAGTTAGTACCGAGAGTACAAAATGCACAAGCTAACGCCTTGGCAAGGTTGGCTAGTTCAAGCTTTAATGATCTGGAAAGAACGGTTATGGTAGAAATCTTGAGGCGGAGAAGTATAGATGAAGAATCTGAACAAATGCTCTGTGTCAGTAACGGCACGCAATGGTTTGATAAAATATTGGCATACCTCTTGTATGGAGCATTACCTCTTGATAAGGGAGAGTCCAGAAAGTTGCGCAAAAGTAGCGTGTGGCTTATAATGCATCAGGGCCAGTTATACAAAAGAGGATTCTCGTTACCACTGTAGAGGTGCATAACTGTAGACACCCATTTGTGTCTCCCCAAAACCAAACCCAGTGATGAGTACCTTTCACGTCGAATCATAATCGAATGAAGTGAAAGTGTGGAAAGTTTAGTGTTGCGGATAGTTTTAATTTCTTTTCTCCTCTCTGTTTTTGAAAACTTATTTTAAGAAAACAGCTGATCCAGTTTGGTTGGTCCATGATATGGGTCCAAGAGTAATGTAGTTGGATGGGGCTTGACAAGAGCTTTCCAACGATATATTATTAGCCCAATTCCGATGAATATTGAGGAAGTTATGACCAATTTACTAAACTGGGCCCGGTTTGAGCCTTATATACGACCCAATGATCTTGGGGAGGGCCTAATATGATTTATCATTCCTAATGCAATCAGGAATGGTTTTAGTCTTCTAGATTCTTCTAGAAGGTTCTTTTCATTCCTAATAGAATTAGCATTGATAAATTGACTTTTGTTGACTTTTCAGAGTTTCAATTAAAATCAAAAACATTTTCGAGGAAAAGATACGATTTTATCCTCCAGTACGGCAAACTTATCTGATTTTCGAAAACGCATCAAAAACAGGCCTGGCGCCTGACTCCAGGCATTGGCGCCTTGCGCCAGCCATTGGCGCCTGGAACCAGGCCTGGCGTTTGGAACCAGGTCTGGCGCCTGGCGCCAGCCATTGGCGCCTGGCGCGAGCTCTGTTTTGCATGCGCAAGCTCTGTTTTACGTGCGCCAAGTGCTCTGTTTTGATATTTTATCCTTTTGGCTGATTTCTCTATAAATAACGTATTAAAAACTCCGTTTTCATTCACCAATTCTCATCAACAATCAGTTTAAATTAATATTCACCTACAATCAGTTTTCTTTCGCAATCATTAATTCTCTAATTCTCTCTTTAATCATTCACCAATTCTCATCAAGTTTTCTTCATTAATTCATTAATTCATCTTTCTCTTTCTTTTTCTAACCTTGCTTTTACATACAAAATTCTGCATTCACAAGATCTAGAAACACCTAGCCATATTCGAAGTTGCCTTCGCCCTAGACGTGAAAGGTTTAATTTCTGAGGGTTTGGTCCCAAATCTCTCTTTCAATTATTTAATTTAATTGTTTGTTTATTATTTTCCTTGAAGTTACTAACGTGTGTATTTCGTTATTAGAAAGAGGTACGAGGCATCAAAGTAAGTACTTTAATTGATTTATTGATGTTATGATGTAGAAATCATGTTTATATTGTTATTATGATATTCCTAGTATCATGTCTAGGGTAATTATTATTAAATATGATTGTTACGATGCTTCCTATGTTTTTCCTAATATTTATGATTGTTAGTATTATGTTAGGGTTAAAGATTTGATTTTTATTAATCTTGTTAGTATCATGCTAGGATTTGTTATTAATCTTGTTAGTATCATGCCTAGGATCTTGCTATTATTATGCTTTAATATTAACATGATTATGATTGTTATAATTTATGATGATTATGAATATTATTATTATTATTATTATTTTGATGATGATTATTTTATTTATGATTATTATTGTTTTGATTATGATTATAATTTTATAATGATGATTATTATTATTATTATGATTATTATAATTTTATTGTCATGATATTGGTTATTTATTATGTTGCTTGATATTTATTTATTGCTTGATCACCTTTTTATGTATGTTTAAAGGGAATTTGTACTTGTAATCACGTTTAATAAGATAATTAATAATCTTGTTTAGGGTTAATGTGATTATAATTTCAAGTGATCGCCAATAATAGATTTATTTGTGCATTAAATTCAACCAACATAGATAAACAGGTTTAGGGTTAATCCTATTGATTGCATGTTAATTAGAAAGCGCACATGAATACGATCTGAATAAAGTAGAGGCCTATTATTAGGGCAGGTTCAATCTCTTTTAGGTTGGATTTGTACCTTCATCCCCGATTCCTTATTTGGTTCTAGACCTTATGGAGTTGACAATCTCTTGGATCGTAAAGGGATGTAACCTTCACCATGTGAACGGTTTACAAGTTCCTAAAACTTGTTGGCGACTCTTTTGCTCTATCTTCTTCCCTTTTGGACGCCACCGTACTTTAGTGTATGATCACAGTGGGTTCAAGCTAGGGGGTTAGCACTTGAAATTTATTCCCTACAGTTTTTTGGCGACTCCGCTGGGGAGGATTTCTATTTTAATTCCTGAATTTGTTTCGGCAATGATTTAGAATGAGTGGATGAGACTCGAAACGTTCTAAGTATTTCATGTGCGTAATTTTGATTAACATTATTGTCATATGCATAAAAAAGATCTCATTGGAAAGACCATCCGTAATGAGTAAAAAACATAGGATTTTACACGTAGGAAATTTGAGAAATATCTTTCACAACTAGGACTAAAATAACACCGCGCGAAACTGGAAAATTTTATCGAGCACAGAAAGCTGCTGAGACATGTGGGAGGTAGCGCTAGAGGCCAGAGCTTGGCGCCAGCATTTAAGCCGTAGCGCCAGACGCCAGTATTGGCACCAAGCGCTACAGTTAAAAGCTGGCGCCAGTCTCTGATTGCTGGCGCCAATTTCCCCCAATACCGAGCCAGAAATGTGCGTTCTAATTTCGACCGGTTTTGCGTATTGTTTGCTCGATCCTACTTCCTGATTGAATTTTTTTCTCACTTTTCTGAAACCCATATGTGTTCTACATATGGACATAACCCTCTGGGAATTCATGCTCCATCTACCTGATTGAACGCTCCGTGCAACAAAGGGTACATTCGAGATTGTTGAATTCACCAAACCATGGAAGCGAGTTTTTTTCTAAAACTCGCGGTGTCCCATCCACTCGCGCCAACCCTTCACGGTTAGGCTTCCGCGCGGTGCATCCGGACAATTAAACATGGACCCTTTATTGACTAAACCATATCCCGAACTTTAGAGAACTAGAGCCATGGTTAGGTTGCAAACTCATTGCATCATATTGTGCCTACTTGACTAATTGTGCATTATTTGTTGTGCATACTCTATGTGATTTTTCCTAACCGTTTGTTTGACTTGTGTTAAGACTAAATAAACTGATTAATGACTAAAGGACTTTGTTTAATTAATTAATTAATGAATTTGAGCTAATAAATATACCTAAAATCGAGTCATAGTTCCTTTAAGTCTATTAATTAATTTGAGCTAATAAATATACCTAAAATCGAGTCATAGTTCCTTTAAGTCAACCCCGATTTTTATTCCCACATACTGCACAAGCGTCAACTTGTTTTGGTCATAGCTGGAGTTCTAGAAAGAACTACGAGTCGTACAGTCTATGGATCTGTAGCCCCGAGTTTTATCTTTAATTTGGCGTTGATTTCATCTAAATCATAGTCACAGCTTAAAAGTTATGACTAAAATACCACAGCCTATCCAGTTTAATGCATATACGTGAGGTCTTAACTTAGTCTTTAATCGAGTCTAGTCACATAGTCTAGCCACATGGTCGTGACACGAGTCTTAACACACCATCTACACTCACTAGTCTTAGCACACACTTTGAGTATATGTCACCATGACCATGTCTTAGGTTCATGCATGAGTCGGTCTTTTCCGTCATTTGAGGTGGGGGTAGATTCTATTCCTAATTCTTCATATCCCTCCATCTACATCATTTTCCTTCACATCCTATTCCAATCTTTCTTCACATCCTCCTTCCATTGCATGTTGAATAGAGTTTGAGTCAAATAATTAATAATGAATATCCCCAAATTCCTTTTCCACGGTACTTGGTTGATAAGAGAAGGGCGATTAATCAAGGACAACCTCTTTATTCAAGTCTCACTTTTTGATAAACGGATTCGACAAAAGAGGAAGGCTAAGAAGATAATGGCAACTCAAGAGGAAGTCAATGAGCTTAAAAAACAATTGGTTACCGTGACTGAGACACTGAAGCTCCTCACCGTTAAGGTCGATGATCCCGTGAAGCAACAACAAATGAACCTCATGCAAGAAAGTCTAAGCAAGCTATCTAGCGATTATAAATTTCAGGGCATGAGTTCACAAGGGGTCTCGCTGGACAAGGAAATTCTTCCACATAAGTTCAACGCCACTGACATCCCTAAATTCAAGGCAACAGATAACCCTTACTTCCATCTAAGAGCTTTTGAAACTATATTGAGTATTAAGGGTATCGATAAGAAGGTTTTCCCCTCTTTGTTCCCACTATTTCTCGAAACCGTTTGTCAACAATGATTCTTTTCTCTCGAGAAAGAAAAAACCTCTTCTTGGGAGTCGATAAAAAACGCTTTCGTTGATAGATACAAGTGCAACATCCAAGACGAAACAGACCATAGACAACTTGAGATGTTAAAACAAAAAGAAAACGAAGGGTTTACTTCTTTCTTCAACAAATGGAGGGAAACTTCTGCTAATATGGTCAAGGCTCCTACCGAAAAAGAATCTGTGAGGATGTTTATCAAGAATCTCCAAGGGAAGTATTCAAAGCACTTAAAATATCAACACAATTTGAATACTTTCAAGGCTGTGTATAATATAGGCATTGATATTGAAGATGACCTTCTGAAAGATAATAGTGCGAGAGGAAAGAAGAGCGACCATCCTTCCTCTTCCTCTCTCATTAATGAGGTACATGCCACGAACACCTCTAAACCATGAATCCAAAGGTCAAAAAGAGTGTTCACTCCACTTGGTATGAGTTATGAAATAACTTTCGAGAAGCTACATCACAAAGGACTAGTCATACCCATAGGGCCCATCAAAGATCCAGTTCCAGAAGCCAGGCCACCTAAGTGGGACCCTAATAAGCACTGCAAATATCACCAAGGAAAGGGTCACGACACTGAGGAGTGTTGGAAACTCAAAGAAGCTATACAAGATCTGATCGATAATAATGAAACTTCCGAGATTCTAGCCATCGAAGATGACCAAGCATCCTTCGATCCATCACTTCTTATCACACCTGTAGGAGAGCCCATGATCGAGACAGCTTATATGACCTCTCTCGATGAAGTGGCCATAATTGAGGAGGATGAAAGTGTTTTCTTAGATAATACCAGGGAAGACTCGTCAAGTCTAAAAGAGGACGTTCGAAAATTGCAAGATGTCGTTGCCATGCTCTTGAATGTGGTAGAAGGATTAGCAAATCGGGTAATGGTCATCGAACAAAATTCTCGCCAAGGGTTTAATGAAGAACTCAATGCTCCTAAGCCACAGGAAAAACGGACCATTGAAGAATACACACCAATAGGAATGACTTACGATGAAGCTTTTGACTGTCTTCACGATCAAGGTCAAGACCCTCCACCTGAAAAACGTTTTCCCAATTGGGATCCAAATTCCTATTGTCGATACCATAAAGGTTGCGGTCACACTACTGAAAAGTGTCTCGCCCTCAAGGATCGTGTTCAAGACTTCATTGATTCAAATCTCCTTCATATTCCTCCGCGCGACAAGAAGTTCAAGATTAGTAACAATAATAGCAGTGGCTGTAAAGGGAAGAAGAACGACTATCCTTCTTCTTCCGGAAACACCTACTCTAGTAATAGTGTTGGTACTTTTGACCTTAGTGAGATCCTAGCCATGGGTAATCGAAAGCAACCGAAAAGGGAATTTACCCCTATTGGAATTAGCTACGATGAGGCTTTCGATCGACTCCATGCCAAGGGAATCATTACTCCCATTGGACCTATTCAAGATCTCCCACTTAAGAAAAGATTGCCTAGTTGGAATCCAGACGAACACTGCAAGTACCATCAAGGTAGGGGTCATGCTACTGAGAGCTGTTGGAAGCTAAAGGAGGCTATCCAACATTTGATTGATAATAACAAGCTTCCCAGGCCATACCTCCAGTTAACAAGAAGAGCGAGTGATGATAAAGGAAACAGCACAAGACAAGAGGCGAGCTTCAACGACAAGATTTCGTGACCTCTTTTTTCTATTTCTTTCTTATTTACCCTTTCCCCAATAAGTCTAGCATAGGCACCCTTTTTTTTCCCCTTAGATTGATTTTGTATATTCTTTCTTTTCTTTTTTTTTTTTTTTTAATAAAATGAGAATTTATTTCCTTATATATGATCATTTCATTATATTGCATTAAAAAAAATAAAAAATAAAATAAATAAGTAAATAAAAATCCATGTCGAATTAAGCACAAGGTATACCAATGATTTAAGGCACCCCTTGTAACCACATCATATTACCTTTCACCTCTCAAATATGCAATCCTTTCTTCATAAACCACTTTGAGCCTCGTCTAACGATAGACTTTTCTTTTTGCAACCTACATCTACCTAACCTTGGGATGGGATGGTGTGTAACTTATGCAATTCTAAAAAGCTTGAGTGACTTAAAAAGATTAAAATAACAAAAATAAGCAAAAGCAAAAAAATAAATAAAAGTGTACAAAAGGGCAAGTGTTCCAATGTCTTTGATATGAAAATATCTTCGATAAGAACACGTCTCAGATTGCGTCTCTTATCGAGTGCTCGGTACCGTGCCTGAGAAACATGAATGCCAAGTGAGTGATAGACCACATGATCGGGATTGCCCACGCTTATAAAAATAGAAAAAATGCTAAAGCAAAAGATAAAAGTGAGCTAAAAATAGTAGAAACTCAAGCATAAAAATATAAAGATTCAAAAGCAAGGTTGCACACCTTGGGGGCTTATCTAGGGTCTTGAGCCTTTATCCCCTTATTCTTTAACCTTTAGCCTAACCACGTTACAACCCTTAAAAAGACCTTTTTGAGGTATACACACTTGTGCGAGGTTCGGCTAGAGCTACGTTCGGCCTGATTCCTAACGGATACGTAGGCAACCTCACATCGAGGTGCGGCCGTAATAAACATGCATTCATATTCAAATTCACACACTTACACCATGATCATATCAAGAGATTCCCTATGCTCATCCCTATCCATTTAGAGCTAAACTTGGGGGCTTGATCCTTACATCATTAGCTTACCTAGCCTAAGAGTCAGCACCATTTGACTCTTTTCAATATCTTTCCACACACTTAGCCCTTGTGGCCTAGCTTTAGTATCACTTTCACACACATCACAGATACATGACCAAATATACTTCTCTTAGGAACCCTTTATCATGGAATCTTAACACAACGCTGAAGCATGCCTTGTCATATCAACATCGCTCATCACTCATCATTGCATCACGAAGTATGAAATGCTTAGCTTCCGTGCCTAAGTTACCCAAATACTTTCATCATTGAGTCAACCATTGAGATAGCCTAATATGGATTAATCCTTGCACCTTGAGAGATAGTATCAAACAACATTTGATTAAGCTCATTCAACATGCACCTTCAAACTTCGATTCTTTTTTCGCGTCTTTCTTTTTCGGGAGAAAGTCGGTACCCTCCACAAAAATGACGGAATATTTTTGCTTTTTTGCATTTTTGAGTCGCACGATCACATTACAATGCACACACGAGTCATGTTCACATTGAGTCATGTCGTGTCATATCACTTTGATTTGAGTCACACGCGTCATTTCACTTCGAGTCGAGTCAACCTCGAGTCAGTCAATCATATCGAGTCAAGTTTATACCTTGAGTCGTGTCAAGTCGATGAGTCAAGCGACGTTAAACCTTAGGTCAACCCTAAGATAATTAAAGAGATTGGCAAAGTTCTATAGTAAAAAATAAATACAGGTGCAGCAGAACAGGGAAGACCCTACTCCAGCGCCTGGCGCTAGATCTTTTCAGTAGCGACAGAGCTCGAAGCCTCTCAGAAAGGTGATTTCGACCTCATACAGCAATTTCGGGTTCCTTGGTACGCCAGTTAGCCCCTATAAGCAATTTGACATGATTAAGTAGTCAGTTTGACTACAATCACAATAAGTGATTGACCTGATGAAAGATCGTCTCGCTTAGCTTAAAGCGCCTAATCACGGAGACACCGACATACTGGTTTTAGCGGAAACAAAGTTCAGGCGAGCTTTGGAGATCGACAAACGTTGGTCTTCGGAAATTTTTCTTCATAATATCATCGCAACAAACGCTCAAGTACCAAAGCTCTTTTGTTCACATACGTGTGAACATTTCCATCAAGCTCTTTGCTCCAAAGACGCGTGGGCATATTATTCAAGCTCTTTTGTTCAGAGACGCGTGAACATCTCCATCAAGCTCTTTTGTTCAGAGACGCGTGAACATTTTCATTTCCACCAAAGCTCTTTGCTCCAGAGACGCGTGGGCATATCATTCAAAAGCTCTTTTGTTCAGAGACGCGTGGACATATCATCAAAGATCTCCTATTTTCAAGCTCTTTCGCTCAAAGGCGCGTGGGCATCCTATTATCAAGCTCTTCGTTCAGAGACGTGTGGACACATCATTCAAAAGATCATATAAAAAAGAAGCTCTTTGTTCAGAGGCGCGTGAACATATCCAAAAAAAAAGAAGCTCTTTGTTCAGAGACGAGTGAACATCAAAACAGCAAGGTGGTGTTCCGTAGATTGTGGAGAGTTGTCACAAACAACTGAGGATTGTTTCAAGTGAAACAATCTTCGATAGTATTCCCTTGGACGTGGAATATTATCATAGCGGAGGAGGGTCGTTTCAGGAGAAGCAATCTTCTATATTGGAAGCAGTTACAGGCGTAGCGGTTTTCAAGCGGGATGGCATTCTCTAGTTTGCAGGAGGTCATCAAAATAATCAGTTACTTTCAGAGACATGTGCTCGACGGTGCAAGATACGCGTTTCTTAACTCTTTTATCTGTTTAACTAACGCTAGTTTTGCAGGTATCGGCGTTACAAGATTGATTTAGGATCGCAGAACGTTCTGAATCATTCTCCGTCCCTATTGATACTTTGACTTTCGTTTTCGAAACTTGCGTTTCTCCAAACTCAGTCAAAGTGGGGGCTTCTGTAGACACCCATTTGTGTCTCCCCAAAACCAAACCCAGTGATGAGTACCTTTCACGTTGAATCATAATCGAATGTAGTGAAAATGTGGAAAGTTTAGTGTTGCGGATAGTTTAAATTTCTTTTCTCTTCTCTCTATTTTTGAAAACTTATTTTAATAAAACAGCCGACTAGTTTGGTTGGTCCATGATATGGGTCCAATAGTAATGTAGCTGGATGGGGCTTGACAAGAGCTTTCCAACGATATATTATAAGCCCAATTCCGATGAATATTGAGGAATTTATGGCCAATTTACTAAACTGGGCCCGGTTTGAGCCTAATATACGGCCCGATGATCTTGGGGAGGGCCTAATATGATTTATCATTCCTAATGCAATCAGGAATGATTTTAGTCTTCTAGATTCTTCTAGAAGGTTCTTTTCATTCCTAATTCAATTAGCATTGATAAATTGACTTTTGTTGACTTTTCAGAGTTTTAATGAAAATCAAAAAGCATTTTCGAGGAAAAGATACGATTTTATCCTCCAGTACGGCAAACTTATCTGATTTTCGAAAACGCGTCAAAAACAGGCATGGCGCTTGACTCCAGACATTGGCGCCTGGAACCAGGCCTGGCGCCTAGCGCCACCCATTGGCGCCTGGTGCTAGCCATTGGCGCCTGGCGCCAATTAGCTGGTGCTGGCGTCAGCTCTGTTTTGCGTGCGCAAGCTCTGTTTTACGTGCGCCAAGTGCTCTGTTTTGATATTTTATCCTTTTGGCTGATTTCTCTATAAATAACGTATTAAAAACTCCGTTTTCATTCACCAATTCTCATCAACAATCAGTTTAAATTAATATTCACCTACAATCAGTTTTCTTTCGCAATCATTAATTCTCTAATTCTCTCTTTAATCATTCACCAATTCTCATCAAGTTTTCTTCATTAATTCATTAATTCATCTTTCTCTTTCTTTTTCTAACCTTGCTTTTACATACAAAATTCTGCATTCACAAGATCTAGAAACACCTAGCCATATTCGAAGTTGCCTTCGCCCTAGACGTGAAAGGTTTAATTTCTAAGGGTTTGGTCCCAAATCTCTCTTTCAATTATTTAATTTAATTGTTTGTTTATTGTTTTCCTTGAAGTTACTAACGTGTGTATTTCGTTATTAGAAAGAGGTACGAGGCATCAAAGTAAGTACTTTAATTGATTTATTGATGTTATGATGTAAAAATCATGTTTATATTGTTATTATGATATTCCTAGTATCATGTCTAGGGTAATTATTATTAAATATGATTGTTACGATGCTTCCTATGTTTTTCCTAATATTTATGATTGTTAGTATCATGTTAGGGTTAAAGATTTGATTTTTATTGCTTAGTGACATGCTAGGATTTGTTATTAATCTTGTTAGTATCATGCCTAGGATCTTGCTATTATTATGCTTTAATATTAACATGATTATGATTGTTATAATTTATGATAATTATGAATATTATTATTATTATTATTATTATTATTATTATTATTATTATTATTATTTTGATGATGATTATTTTATTTATGATTATTATTGTTTTAATTATGATTATAATTTTATAATGATTATTATTATTATTATTATTATTATTATTATTATTATGATTATTATAATTTTATTGTCATGATAGTGGTTATTTATTATGTTGCTTGATATTTATTTATTGCTTGATCACCTTTTTATGCATGTTTAAAGGGAATATGTACTTGTAATCACGCTTAATAAGATAATTAATAATCTTGTTCAGGGTTAATGTGATTATAATTTCAAGTGATCGCGAATAATAGATTTATTTGAGCATTAAATTCAACCAACATAGATAAACAGGTTTAGGGTTAATCCTATTGATTGCATGTTAATTAGAAAGCGCACATGAATACGATCTGAATAAAGTAGAGGCCTATTATTAGGGCAGGTTCAATCTCTTTTAGGTTGGATTTGTACCTTCATCCCCGAACCCTTATTTGGTTCTAGACCTTATGGAGTTGACGATCTCTTGGATCGTAAAGGGGTGTAACCTTCACCATGTGAACGGTTTACAAGTTCCTAAAACTTGTTGGCGACTCTTTTGCTCTATCTTCTTCCCTTTTGGACGCCACCGTACTTTAGTGTATGATCACAGTGGGGTTCAAGCTAGGGGGTTAACGCTTGAAATTTATTCCCTACAATAACAGATATAGAATCTGCTAGGTTAATTGAGGAGATACATGAAGGCACTTGTGGAAATCATCTCGGTGCAAGAGCTTTATCGCGAGAGGCGATGAGAAGGGGATATTATTGCCCAACAATGAACGAGGACGCTGTTAAATATGTGAAAAAATGTGAGAATTGTCAAAAATTTGCACCAGCTATCAATTTACCCCCAAATGACTTGACGCCAATACTTAATCCAGTACCTTTTGCGCAATGGGGGATGGATATAGTCGGCCCATTTCCTTCGGCAACAGGAGGAAGAAAGTTTCTTGTAGTAGGGGTAGATTATTTTACAAAATGGATAAAAGCAGAGCCGGTAGCAAAGATAACAGCGTCAGAAGTAAAAAAGTTTATCTGGAAAAATATTTTCACAAGATTTGGGTTACCAATGGCAATGGTCTTTGACCATGGATCTCAATTTGATTGTAAGCCGGTGAAAGATCTTTTGTCCATGTACAAAGTGAAGTTCGCATATGCGGCAGTATGCCATCCACAGTCAAATGGCCAGGCAGAATCAGCAAACAAACAAATCATAGCGGCGATCAAAAAGAAAATTGAAGATGCGAAGGGATTGTGAGCTGATTTAATACCAGAAATTCTATGGGCAAATAGAACCACAACGAGAGAAGCAACAGGAGAATCACCCTTCACATTGGTATTTGGAACAGAAGCAGTGGTACCAGCAGAAGTAGGGTTGCCGACATTCAGAATTCAGCATTCTGTGAAGATCAAAATGATTTGTTGTTACGACAACAACTGGATTTTCTACCTGAAATACGGGAGAAAGCAGCAGTCAAGTCAGCCGCCTACAAGGATAGAATGTCAAGGGCATATAACAGACGGGTTGCATATCGACCTTTGTGTAAAGGCGATTTAGTACTGTGAAGGACAACAGCCACGGGAAAGGGTAGTGAAGATGGAAAGTTGACGGCAAATTGGGAAGGGCCATACTGGATAAGAGACATGGTGATGCAAGGGTCCTTTTACTTAGAGACAATGGATGGAAAACCATTGAAAAATGTTTGGAATACAGCAGTACTAAAAAAATATTATGTGTAAGTTGTGTAAAATTGTTTTGTAAGCAGCAAAACTAATGTTAGTAACAACAATATCAATAGTGAATATATATAAGTTATCAGCTAGAAGTTCTGTTGTTGAAAAAGGCATCCTCCACTTAACAAATAATCGTTAAGTGGGACGGACAGCTAAAAACCGCTTCCGTGAGGTTAATGTGCTTACAACCTGATCAGTTGTGATCATTAACTCGCGAGGTTACTGGTTCAAAATATAATTCCGGTAAAATCAAATCAAGTATATGCCGACAAGAGGCATAGCTTTGGTAATGATCACCGAGAGGGTGCTTAACTAACTAAGAAATTGGTGCAGTAAGCGACCTGTATTATACTCTGAACCAGCAAAAGAAATTCCGGTCTAGTGAACATAATTGTTTAACAAATATATGCACTAAAGGGGCAAGAAAAAGGGTTAATTTGATATTATCTTTGTTTAATTGAAAAGCTAAAACTGGAAAGGACAACAATTGATAAGTCAAAACTGTAAAGTGGAGTTAAGACGTTAAAGCTAGTAATGTCGTAACCATGTGAAATTAGTTAGATGACTTATTAGAATTTTTTACGCAATAATTTAAGTACAGAATTTATAATGGAAGGCAAGGGTTACAATTAACTAAAACACATGAAACTGGTAGTCATGAGGCTGAGGTAGCATGAGTTATTAGAATTTCGTAAGAAAAAAACTACATGTTTGCAAAAGTAAAAGATGACAATCGACAGGCACCACCACAAAAAGGGTATATGCCGATAAAGCAGCATTGTTGTAGGGAATATTTCAAGCATTAATCCCTAGCTTGAACCCCACTGTGATCATACACTAAAGTACGGTGGCGTCCAAAGGGAAGGAAGCTAGAGCAAAAGAGTCGCCAACAAGTTTTAGGAACTTGTAAACCGTTCACGAGGTGAAGGTTACACCCCTTAACGATCCAAGAGATCGTCAACTCCATAAGGTCTTGAACCAAAAGAGGGTTCGGGGATGAAGGTACAAATCCAACCTAAAAGAGATTGAACCTGCCCTAATAATAGGCCTCTACTTTATTCTGATCGTATTCATGTGCGCTTTCTGACTAACATACAATCAATAGGATTAACCCTAAACATGTTTATCTATGTTGGTTGAATATTAATGCACAAACAAAACTATTATTGGCGATCACTTGAATTATAATCAAATTAACCCTAAACAAGATTATTAATTATCTCATTAAGCGTGACTACAAGTACAAATTCCCTTTAAACATGCATAAAAAGTGTGATCAAGCAATAATAATAAATTTAATCAAGCAACATAATGATAACCATCATAATAATAATTATATTCATAAAATTATAATAATAATAATATTCATAACCATAATCATGAATCATAAAAATAATCATAAATCATGTTAAAGCATAATAATAGCAAGATCCTAGGCATGATACTAACAAGATTAATAACAAACCCTAGCATGTCACTAAGCATAAAAATCAAATCTTTAGCCCTAACATGATACTAACATGAATAAATATTAGGAAGAGAATAAAAGGCATCATAACAATCATACTTAATATTAAAGTTACCCTAGACATGATACTAGGAAATCATAATAACAACCTAAGCATGATTTCTACATCATAACATCAATAAAACCATTAAAGCACTTACTTTGATGCCTCGTACCTCTTTCTAATAACAAAATACACGCGTTAGTAACTTCAAGGAAAATAATAAACAAAACAATTAAATTAAATAATTGAAAGAGAGATTTGGGACCAAACCCTCAGAAATTAACCTTTCACGTCTAGGGCGAAGGCAACTTCGAATATGGCTAGGTGTATCTAGATCTAATGAATGCGGAATTTTGTATGTAAAAGGCTAGTTTAGAAAAGAGAGAGAGATAATTGGTAGATTGTAGATGAAAACTGATGATTGTTGATGATAATTGGTTGTGGATGATTGAAAACGGAGTTTTTAATACGTTATTTATAGAGAAAATCAGTCAAAAAGATAAAATATCAAAACAGAGTCCTGGCGCACATAAAACAATATTGGCGCCAACGCTGGCTATTGGTGCCAGACGCCAACATTAGCCCCAGGCGCCAATGCTAGCGACAGGCGCCAAGCGTAGCGCCAGGCGCTACAGCTGGCGTTTGGCGCTGATCTGGAAATTCACGCGTTTTATTAAAATCAGATAAAAATTGCCGTACAGGAGGATAAAATCGTACTTTTCCTCAAAAATGCTCTTTGATTTTAATTAAAACTATGAAAAGTCAACAAAAGTCAATTTATCAATGCTAATTGAATTAGGAATGAAAAGAACCTTCTAAAAGAATCTAGAAGACTAAAACCATTCCTAATTGCATTGGGAATGATAAATCTATATTAGGCCCTCCTCTAGATCATTGGGTCGCATATAAGGCTCAAACCGGGCCCAGTTCAGTAATTTGGCCATAACTTCCTCAATATATTCATCGGAATTGGGCTTATAATATATCGTTGGAAAGCTCTTGTCAAGCCCCATCCAACTACACTACTATTGGACCCATATCATGGACCAACCAAACTGGATTGGCTGTTTTCTTAAAATAAGTTTTCAAAAACAGAGAGAAGAGAAAAGAATTGAAAACTATCCGCAACACTAAACTTTCTACACTTTCACTTCATTCGATTATGATTCGACGTGAAAGGTACTCATCACTGGGTTTGGTTTTGGGGAGACACAAATGGGTGTCTACAGAAGCCCCCACTTTGACTGAGTTTGGAGAAACGCAAGTTTCGAAAACAAAAGTCAAAGTATCGATAGGGACGGAGAATGACTCAGAACGTTCTGCGATCCTAAATCACTATTGTAACACCGATACCTGCAAACTAGCCTTCGTTAAATAGATAAAAGAGTTAAGAAACGCGTATCTTGCACCGTCGAGCACACGTCTCTGAAAGTAACCGATTTGTAGCCGCTTTACTGTTTTATTTATCGTGATAACCTTCCACAATCTAGGGAACGCCATCTTGTTGCTTGTTTTGACGATCTTCCGCAATCTAGGGAACGCCGTCGATCAATGTTGCTACATCTCGAGCCTTTTCTTGAATCATAAGGACAACCTTTCCAATCATAGCAAAAGTCGTCGAAGACCGCCTTATCATGAACCGCTCTTCTCATATCTTGGTGACAACCTCCACAATCATAGCGAACGCCGTCAAAGACCGCCCATCTCGTGCTATCTTCTCAAATCTTGGGTGACAACCTCCACAATCTTAGCGAATGCCGTCAAAGACCGCCCATCTCGTGCTATCTTCTCAAATCTTTGGTGACAACTTCCACAATCTTAGCGAACGCTGTCGAAAATAACTTTACTTGAAGTCATCCTCAGTTGTTGCGATAATATTCCGAAGAAAACTACCGAAATCCAACGCTTGTCGATCTTTAAAGCTCGCTTAAACTTGCTTTAGCCAGCGCGTCGGCGCTTCTGCTGCTTGTAAACCAGTTTGTCGGTGCTTTGAATTGTGAACATGTATGTCGGCGCTGTGAACCATTACGTCGGTGCTTCTGAACTAGTATGTCGGTGCCTTTGTGATGAGCCAATGTTTAGGCGCTTTAAGCTAAGTGAGACGATCTTTTGTTAGGTCGATCACTTATTTGCGGTTGTAATCAAATCGACTACTCAATCATGTCAAATTGCTTATAGGGGCTAACTGGCGTACCAAGGAACCCGAAATTGCTGTTCTGTCGCTGCTGGAATATCTCTGGCGCCAAGAATTGACTCTGTCGCCAGACACTGGGATCTAGCGCCAGGCGCTAAAAGCTATTTCCAGACGCTAGATGTTTTCGCCTGGCGCTGGAGTAGGGTCTTCCCTATTTTGCTGCACCTATATTTATTTTTTACTATATAACTTTGCCAATCTCTTTAATTATCTTAGGGTTGACCTAAGGTTTAACGTCGCTTGACTTATTGACTCGACATGACTCAAGGCATAAACTTGAATCGCTGTGATTGACTCGACTCAAAGTGAAATGACACGTGTGACTCGTGACCCGTGTGTGCAAGAAAGTGTGACAAATAATTTTGCGCAAAAATTCCGTCATTTTTACTATTGATGGAGGGTATCCGACTTTCTCCCCCAAAAAGAAAAAATGAAAAAAGGAAAAAAAAAATAAAATATTTGGTTTATAAAAAATAAAATTCCAAAAAAAGATAATATAATATCTATATTAATTAAAAAAAAGAATAAAAAGATGGTTAGAAAAAGATAAGGAAGCTGTAAAGTCATAAGTAAACTCGAATTAAGGTAAAAACGCGGTTTTAGGAAGCGCGTACGACAAGGAAAATTGGCGCCAGCTGGCGCTACACTTAGCGTTTAGCGCCAAGCTTTGGCGTCTGGCGCCAATAGCATCGTCTGGCGCCAAATAGCGCTGACTCCTTATCCTTCCCAGATTAAAACTGCTCCGATTTCGTGCATAAATAGCCCCTGCCCAGCCGATTCTTTTCATAATTTCAGCAAATAAAATAATTCTTAGCTTTAGAAAAATAAAATCATGTCTCTTGTCACCAAAACTTTTACCCAATACACCCATGAATGGTGTCGGTCTCATAATGCCAAAGAAAGAAAAGAATTACATATGTTCCACTTGGGGGGAATTTATGGTATCAAAGAGGTAGATCTTGACTTAGATTTTATTCATACTGCTCTAGAATATTGGGATGTTGATACTCATTGCTTTAGAATAGGGTATAATGAAATTAGCCCTTTGCCAGAAGAATTTGGTGCTATTTTAGGTTTCCCTGCAATAGACCTCATAGTAATCCCTAGAATAGATGCATATTATTACAAGGATTTTGAACGCTTCCTTAATTTAAAAGAAAGGGATCTGTCAAAAATAGTAGATGGCAACATAGTTAATTTGAAAGAACTTGCTCGCCATTATTTTGATAAACCTCACTCCGAATCTTTTCATATATATAGAAAAAGGGCTTTCTTATTTTGTATGCTTAATAAATTTTTTCTTAGTAGTGGTAAAAATAATGAGGGTCAATCAATTATAACCACCGTACTAGAACAAATTGAATCAGGGAGAAATCCAATGCCATTGATAGTTGGAGAGACTATGATTAGTCTTGATGAATTGAAAAAGAACCCTAAAGCACCTTTTCGAGGTTTTCCAATTTTATTACAGGTAGAAAAATAATATTTTTAATTACAGAAATCAAAAAATATATTTTTGTATAGTAATAATAATTTATTTGCATTGCAATTTTTTTTACAGATGTGGCTAATTGAAAGGCTAGAATTAATTAGCCCTCTGGATAACATTGAGAAGTACACTCCGAATTGTTTCGTGAGGAGGAAGAAATGCTCCTCTAAGATGGGGCGCCATGAATGGAAGAAAGTCTTCAACTCCTGCAATTTTTCTATCAAGTGGGTCATCCCGTGGTGGAAAATAGAAAGGATAGTTGGTGTGAACAAGCAACCTTTCTGCCGTCTTCCATGTTTGTCCCGTATGACTTATTACTATCCCTGCAGGGTAAAAAGACAATACGGCCTTCTTCAGAATATTCCTTCTTGAGATCTTCGTCCTCCCCACGAGTACCCTGTTTCCTAGGAAGTAGACAGATTTGATGCTTATTGGAGTGCCAGACCTTTATGGGAAGTGATTACCCTAAAGGTTCCTCCTTCCTTGCCCAATGATGTGAAGAGGTGGCTGCTGAAGAAACCTTCAAAGGACTCGAAGAAAAATCAAGGTAAAACTAATGTGAATAGTCGTCTAGGTGACAAGGTGGTTCCTGTTAGGGAACGCTTAGGTGAGAGAATTGAATTCAAGACACCTGCAATGCCTAGGAAGAAAAGTACTACAAAAGATAAGGGAAAAAGGAAAGCTAACACCACAGAGAAAAAGGCTTGGGTAGAAAAGAAGCATGGAGTCCTAGGTGAAGGGGAAACTATATACTCTAAGATTGAATGTAGGTCCTCTAAAGGATGCCTACTAGCTAAGGTTATGGATGAGGAGGAAGAAGCAGACAAAAATTGGAAAAGGGCTAGGAAAGAAAAGGAAGATTAGGAGCATTGCTTAATTTCCAATTATTAGACTTAGTTTATATTTTTTATTTAAAGTTAATTTATTTCAGCTTTATTAAAATTCCATCAATAATGTAATTTTATTTTATTAATGAAATTCTAGCTTTTAATGAATTATTTACTTTAAATTTATTTTATTAAAGCAATGAAAACCGAAAAAAATTAATTTTTCAGAAATTCTTCGAGTACGGAAGTCGAAAATTTTCCGAAAAACATCGAAATATTCCTAGAATTTAAACTGTGAATTGGCACCACCTATTTGCGACTGGCGCCGGCCACGGCGGTCTGGTGTCAGGCGACGGTGCCGTCGGCTTGCGCTGATGGTCCTTGGCTGGCGCCAATGCTCATCTGCTGGCACTGGAACGTTTTCTGTGACGCCGATTCCCTGTCGAATTTCTGGGATGCGAGAGTTTTGAAGAATAAAGTGGCCGCACCCATAAAGGGTTGCCTACGTATCCTTTCTTAAGGAATCAGGCCAAACGTAGCTTTCTTGAGTATCCTACTCAAGTAATTATGGGTAGTATTTCTTAAGTTGGTCAAGATTTGTCATGTTCGAGAATTCATTGCCATCCATATCAGTTAGTTTTGCCGCACCTCCTGACAGGATTGTTTTGACAATGTAGGGTGCAGACCAATTAGGTCTAAATTTTCCCCTTGGATCTAAAACATTTTTCCTTAATGCTTTTAACACCAAATCTCCTACTTTGATGTTCCTCGTCTTGACCTTCTTATTAAAATGCCTAGCCATACGAGTTTGATAACACTGAGTGTGATGTAGAGCTTCTAGTCGCTTTTCGTCGAGTAGAATTAGCTCTTCATATCTTGCCCTAGTCCATTCGACTTCATCGAGCTTACTCTCTAATGCAATGCGTAGAGATGGAATTTCTAGTTCGATAGGCTGTACGGCATCCATTCCATATACCAAGGAAAATGGCGTATTTCCTGTTGATTTGCGAATTGACGTGCGGTAACCCCACAACGCGAAGTGAAGCTTGTTAGGCCAATCCTTATAATTTTCCGTCATTTTCTCGATGATAGTCTTTAAATTTTTATTAGCTGCCTCGACTGCTCCATTTTCTTGAGGCCTATAAGGCTATAAGGGGAAGAATGATGATGTTGAATGCCGTATTTTTGTAACAATTCTTCACATTCGGCTTGAAAGTGAGTTCCATTGTCACTTATCATTTCATGTGGGACTCCGTATCGACAAATAATATTTCTCTCGATAAAGAGTGCTACATATTTTGCAGTGAGTTTAGCGTATGATTGCGCTTCGACCCACTTTGTGAAGTAATCAATTGCTACTAGTATATATTCGTGGCCTCCTGTTCCTGGGGGAGTGATTTTGCCTATTATGTCAATTCCCCACGTAGAGAATGGCCATGGCGACGTGTAGGTGTAGAGCAAGGATGGAGGAACATGTTGTAAATTGGCATAGATTTGGCATTTAGGGCATCTTTTTACATATTGATGGCAATCCCTATTTATTGTAGTCCAATAATACCCCTCCCGCATTATCTTTTGAACTAACATTTTGCCATTTATATGAGTGCCACAGATTCCTTCGTGGACTATCCTCATTGCTCTTTGTGCATCCTTTTTTCCTACACATAAGAGAGCTCGACCCTTAGGTACCCTTTTATGCAGCTCGTTGTCTATGAGTACATATTGGGAAGCCAAGAGTCTTAATGCTCGTTTTGCTCTTTTGTCAGCGTGGGGAGGGTATTCTCCTTTGGTGACATAATTGAGTATATCCATGTACCACGGTTCTTCTTCTTCTTCTTCTTCGTCTTGGACCACTTCGTCGTCTTCTATAGCCTGGATGTATGCTGGTTTGTGCCTTTTCTCTATAGTTAGAGGCATTTGCTCGATTTCCGTGGGAATCCTAACCATTGAGGCTAGTCTTGCCAAGGCATTAGCGAATTGATTTTCTTCCCTAGGTAGATATGTGTATTCTACCTTCTCTAACTGATCGGTAAAAGTTTCCAGATAGGTTTGATAAAGGGCTAGACTTTCGCTCCTTACTTTCCACCTTTTAGATATTTGATTGATAATCAAAGAAGAATCTCCGAATATCCTTAACTTTTTTACTCCCAATGCCAAAGCTGTTTCGAGGCCTACCACGCATGCTTCATATTCAGCAGCATTGTTGGTAACGTCAAAATCAAGCTATATGGAGATTAGAACATGCTCTTCTTTAGGTGATACTAGTAATACTCCGACGCCACATCCCTTTTGGTTTGAGGCTCCGTCGAACTACAAGGTCCAGGTATCATCTTCAGTAACCATTAAGTCTTCATCAGTAAATTCATTGTCTTGTATTGGCATCGAGTCTTCTATTGGAAAATCTGCAAGAAAGTCTGACACCACGGATCCTTTGATAGCTTTTTGTGGCATGAACCTTACATCAAACTGGGCTAGATTGACTATCCATCTTGATATGCGTCCATTAAGTGTAGATTTCTCGAATAGATACTTGAGTGGATCTAATCGGGAGACTACGAAGACGGTATGCACTAGCATGTAATGTCTTAACTTAGTTGTGGCCCACACTAAGGCGAGGCACAACTTCTCGAGCGGTGTATAGCGTGCTTCGTATTCGAGCATCTTATTGCTTAGGTAGTAGATTGCATTCTCTTTGCCTTCTACTTCTTGTGCTAGCATAGCTCCCATTGTCTCTTTGGTAACCGTCAAATATAACCTAAGAGGTATTCCGGGAAGTGCTGGTGCTAATACGGGAGGGTTTGCGAGATAGGCTTTGATCTTTTCAAAGGCTTTTTGACACTCTTCATCCCATAACACTGGTACATTCTTCTTGAGCTTCTTGAAGATTGGTTCACATATTGTCGTCAATTTTGATATGAACCTACTTATGTATTGCAACCGGCCAATAAATCCTCGAATCTGTTTCTCAGTCTTGGGCGGTGGCATTGACATGATTGCTTTGATCTTGGTTGGGTCTACCTCTATTCTTCTAGAGCTTATGACGTAACCCAAGAGCTTGCCTGAGGTGACTCCAAAAGCACACTTAGATGGATTCAACCTCATATTGTATTTTCTTAGCCTTTCGAAAAATTTCCTTAAGGCTACTTAATGGCCTGGACGGTCTTTTGACTTTACAATCATGTCGTCGACATATACTTCGACTTCTTTATGCATCATGTCATGGAGTAAGGCAGTTGCTGCACGTTGGTAAGTAGCACCCGCGTTTTTCAACCCGAATGGCATTATCGTGTAGCAGTAAGTGCCCCATGGTGTTATAAGAGTTGTTTTCTCCATGTCTTCTTCTGCCATGAGAATCTGGTTGTAAGCTACGTATCCATCCATGAACGAGAGAAGCGCGTGATTTGTCGTGTTATCCACCAGAATATCGATGTGTGGCAAAGGGAAGTCGTCCTTTGGACTTGCCTTATTTAGATCTCGATAGTCGACACACATTCTTACCCTTCCGTCTTTCTTCGGAACTGGGACGACGTTGGCGACCCATTCGGGGTACTTGGATACCTTGATGAAACCTGCAGTTATTTGTTTTTGAACTTCTTCTTTTATTTTAAGAGCTACGTCAGGTTTCATTCGACGTAACTTTTGTTTTACGGGTTTCATTCCTGGAATTAGGGGTATAGTGTGTTGAGCTATTTCTCTATTAATGCCTGGCATATCTTCATATGACCAAGCAAATATATCGATGAATTCTTTAAGTAAGTTAATCAAATCGGTTCTTTCTTGTTTATTCAATGTTAATCCGATTTTAACTTCTCTTTTATGAGTTGAATCATTTGAGATATCAACTGTTTCAGTTTCTTCAATTACCGGTGTTTTCTTTTCGAGTGTTTCCATTGCTTTAATAATTTCTTTGTCTTTTTCATCGTTAATTAAGCAATGCTCGTCATCTTGGGTTAGAGAAGAACACGAGAAATAAGGAGAATGAGAAATATTATTATACTCTGAGATCATTACATCAAAGAGTGATATGTCCTCAGGAACTGGATCACTAACTATCCTAGGAGGAGAAGTAGGAAGGGGAGGTGCTACTATTAAAGATTTAGAAGACTCTAGGGGGAAAGACTCTGACTCTGACTCAGACTCAGACGACTCTTCAAACATCGGTCCTTGCCCTGTCGTGATGGATATCTTCCTTTCGCTTGGAGTAGTCACTTTGATAGTCTTGCGCCACCCTTGTAGTGATCCTTCAGCTGGAGTTATTAGCTTCGAGGGATCGAAGCTTTCACTTTGTAGGACTGTTTGAATGAGCGAGGAGTTATCCTCTTTACAAGTTGGCTCATTCTTTTCTCGCCCAAACAGTAATCCCATGACGTTAAAGTCAAAGCATGGGGGTGCTTTTTCCTTGCAGACGGGAGTTGGGATTTCGTCAATGAAGTAGCAATCCAAGAAAATCTCGAATCCCGGTTGTCTTATGCCGTTTACAACAAATGGCTCGGGAAATTCATGGCATGGATAGTCCTCTCCTTCTTTTATAAATTGTCCATTAAGCGAAAGAGGGTACTGATCCATTGGGATTGCTTTCTTTTGAGTGCGAACGTCCCTATGTGCTTTTGACTTTTCCTGGGCTCACTTGAGATCTTTCCGAGTCGGTTCGAAAATAAGTCCGAAAGTGTCTAACTTAGGGAGGCCAGGTGACTCCAGTGGTTTTGCCATTTCTTTCTTCTTTCCTAGGGTCATCCCAGGAAAACGTCCTTGTTTCTTCAGCATGGCATTGACAATCATGTTGGAATGGGGGTCATGGCAAAGAGGGGTCCTTTCATCCTCCTGGATTAAGGAAACTTCTTCTTTAAAGCCCTATAAGTCTTCATCATCCTCGTCGTGCTCCACATTAATGATCGGATTCTCTATAGATTTGATCCTCATAGGCGAAGCGTCGATAGTGATTGGAATTCCCCCGACTATAGCTTTTACTTGTTGGTGGAGAGATGAAGGGACGGCCTTTAGATCATGAAGCCAAGGGCATCCCAACAACAAGTTGAACGAAGCCTTAATATCTACTACTTGGAAAGTAGTAGCATGTTTTATTGCTCCTGCCGTTACATTTAGGGTAATCTTAACAAGAGCTTGACGAAGAGTGTTGTCGTAGGCCCTTATTCCTTGTGTAGACGGAGTTAAATCTTCGTCCCTTATGCCGAGCATCCTCGCAGTTCTAAGTGGACAGACGTTTATGGCCGATCCGTTGTCTACAAGAGTCATAGGAACATTCATCCTCTTGCAAACTACTGTAAGGTTTAATGCCTTGTAATGTTTGTCACCTTCTGGGGGTTAATCTTTGTCAGAAAAAGTGATCAAATTAATCGGACTAGGAAGGTCACTCGTGAGGAAGTTGGCTAATCCCTCAGGAGTAGTGTCAGAATCTATCCCAATTTTGTCCAAGGCATTCATTACAGCCAACCTATGCTCTCGAGATGTTGCCAAAAGTTTCCATACATTTATTTCAACTTTTGTCTTCTTAAACTGCTTAACAATATCATTGTCTTCAATGATAGGTATGGGAATTTGTTGTGTGGTTGGCATAGGTTGTGTTGAAACGGGAGGTTGCATTCTCCCGGATCTTGTGAGGGCGTCTATCGATGAGTCTTCTTCAGCCCAAATGTCATCCGTGGTATACGACACAGAAGGTGAAGGTCCTACTATGTCCTTTAGATAGACATCTTCTTCATCACTGTCCCAAACTCCATTAATGGTTGCATCCTCTTCTTGTTGAACTTGGACTAGTCTCTTTTCATCAATCATTTTCTGAACCAAATCCTTGAATTTGAAACAGTTTTCTATAGTGTGACCCCCTGATTGATGATACTGACAGTAATATCTGTCCGTCCTTTTCAACGATTCGAATGGTCTCGGTTCGAGAGGTTTGATCTCGCCACTCTCGGAGAGCATTTCGAACATTTGTGTATATGGGATCCCAATTGGAGTGTAGATTCTATTGCTCTTCTTGGGTTTTTTAGTGACTTGTAAGGGGAAATACTTTGCCTCATAAGTCCTTCCCTTGCTAGCTAGAGGTGATGAGATCTTATTAGCTTCCACAAGATCTTAAATGAGGTTTTGAAACCTGTAGCATTCATCAGTGGTATGACCGTTTCCCCGATGGTACTTGCAGTAGGATTTGGGATCCCACCTTGGAGATCGCTTTTCTGATATTGGATCCTCTGTTGGACCAATAGGTTTGATTAGTCCTTGATCATAGAGATGATCAAAAGTAGCATCATAGGTCATTCCCATGGGTGTGAATTCTCTCTTGGGTTTACTTTTCGAGGGTGGAATCTCGTCATATTTCTGCTGAAGTTCTTTTACAACTTTGAGAGCTTCACGTAGCAAGTGCGATCTTTCCATCATAGACAGTGTGAGTAATTGTATGTCTTCTTTACGTGCCGGTTCTAGAAGACTATCCATGGCGTCAAAGAATATCTCCTCGTCTTCTTCAATGCCATGGATTTCTTTGACAGGTTTAATGAGAGACGAGGGGTCAACCTCACTTTCCTTATCAGAGATAGCTAAGGCATGAGCGAGAGGTGCATTATCAATGCTTGGCTTCTTACTGGCAGGGGGCAATGGTAGCTTGTTGTTGTCGATTAAGTCTTGGATAGCTTCCTTAAGCTTCCAACAGTTTTCGGTGAGATGGCCCCTACCTTGGTGATACTTACAGTGTGCATTGGGGTTCCAATTAGCCGACCTCTTTTCGACTGGTGGGTCCCTAAATGGTCCAATAGGAGTTATAAGACCTTTTGCATTTAATCGGTCAAATGCGGTGTCGTAACTCATGCCAATAGGAGTAAATTTCCTCCTAAATGGTTTCTTTTGTCCTTGATTATTCATAGCAAGGACTTCCCCTAGGTTAAAAGTGCTAACGTTGTTTGAGTGGGTGGTTTTAGAAGAAGAAGGATTGTCGTTCTTCTTTCCTTTCCAGCCACTGTTGGAGTTATTGTTGGCAGCTTTTAACTTAGCCAGGTCGTCTTCAATATTGATCCCAATGTCATAGAAGGCCTTGAAGGTATGGAGATTGTTTTGATACTTGAGATGCTTAAAATATTTTTCTTGAAGGTTTTAGATGAAAACCTTACAGACTCTTTTTCGCTCGGCATCTCAATCATCTTAGCTGAGGTTTCCCTCCATTTGTTAAAGAAAGAGATGAAGCCTTCGTTCTCTTTCTGCTTGAGGATTTCAAGTTCTCTATGGTCAGTCTCAACTTTAATGTTGCACTTGTATCTATCAACGAAAGCGTTTTCTATGGACTCCCAGGTAGAGGTCTTTTCTTTCTCGAGAGAAAAGAACCATTGTTGGCAAACGGTCTCAAGAGATAGTGAGAACAGAGAGGGGAAAACCTTCTTATCGATACCCTTAATACTCATTATTGTTTCGAAGGCTCTTAAATGAAAATAAGGGTTATTAGTTGCTTTGAATTTCGGGATGTCGTTGGCATTGAACTTCTGCGGAAGAAGATCTTTGTCCACCGAGACCCATTGTGAAGTAAGCCCTTGAAACTTGTAGTCACTAGATAGCTTGCTTAGACTCTCTTGCATGAGGTCCATCTGTTGTTGTTTCACGGGATCATCGATCTTAAGTGTGAGGAGCTTCAGTGTCTCAGTCACGGTAACCAGTTGGTTCCTAAGCTCATTGACTTCTTCTTGTGTTGCCATTAGTGTCCTAGCTTTCCTCTTACGAGCTATGGGTTTTTCGAAAAGTTGGACTTGTATGAAAAGGTTGTCTTTGATTAACCGTCATTCCTTTCTTGACCACGCGCTGTAATTTAAACCGTTTTGCGTTTTAATTACTTGACTTGAATCGACTTGACTTTACGGTTTATTGAAAGAGGAAAAAATAAAATAAAAAATGGGTGCATATTTTTGGCAAAAATAGTAAAAAATAATGTGTATATTTTTAAGAGCTAAGTATAGTATTATTTTTTAGAAAAAATGGAGGATTAATATCCGACTTAACCCCCTAAAAAAAATGATGGAAAAAACGCGCATAAAAGGCTCTCTTAGACATGGTCAAAGTATGTGTATTGGTGTGTGCGTTGAGTGTAAGTGACATATTTGGACTCTTGTGTAAGACCATGGGACTTAGTGCCTAAACTCAATTAATGACTCGAAAAAGTATTATTGACAGTAAATTAACCGAATTAATTAGAAAACTGGTCAATTAGACACTAGGTGATGACTCGACCAATAATCCAAACTGTCGGCAAAACGACAAGACTGGTGTCGCACTGTGTAGTGTAGCGCCAGACGACAGAGTTGTCGCTAGGCGCCACACTCCACAGAGTGGCGCTACAGTTCAAACTTTGGCGCCAATGCTGGAACCTTAATCTGAGACTGTTTTTGGTGTTATTAATCAACAGGGGTATGCCTAAAGTCGTACTAGGTCAATTCTGATTAAAATATTAGACTTTATTTACTCAAATTAATTAATCAATTAATTAATTAGGCAAAGTTCTTTAAGCCATTAATTTATTAAATCTCAACACAAGTCAAACAAATGGTTAAGAAATCATATATATGCACAACAAATAATGCGCAATTAGTCAAGTAGGCACAATATGATGCAATGAGTTTGCAACCTAACCATGGCTTTAGTTCTCTAAAATTCGGGATATGGTTTAGTCAATAGAGGGTCCATGGTTAATTGTCCGGATGCACCGCGCGGAAGCCTAACCGTGAAGGGTTGGCGCGAGTGGATGGGACACCGCGAGTTTTAGAAAAAACTCGCTTCCATGGTTTGGTGAATTAAACATTCTCGGATGTACCCTTTGTTACTCAGAGCGTTCAATCAGGTAGATGGAGCATGAATTCCCAGGGGGTTATGTCCATATGTAGAACACATATGGGTTTCAGAAAAGTGAGAAAAACTCAATCGGGAAGTAGGATCGAGCAAACAATGCAAAAAACTGGTCGAAATTAGAACGCATATTTCTGGCTAGGTATTGGAAGAATTTGGCGCCAGCAAACAGAGCTTGGCGCCAGGTTTTAGATGTAGCGCCTGGCGACAAGCCTATCGTCTGGCGCTACAGTTAAATATCTGGCGCCAATGCTCCGGTTGCTGACGCTAATTCGTACATGCCTCAGCAGCTTTCTGTGCTCGATAAAATTTTCCAGTTTTTCGCAGTGTTATTTCGGTCCTATTTGTGAAAGATATTTCTCAAATTTCCTACGTGTAAAATCCTATGTTTTAACTCATTACGGATGGTCTTTCCAATGAGATCTTTTTTATGCATATGACAATAATGTTAATCAAAATTACGCACATGAAATACTTAGAACGTTTCGAGTCTCATCCACTCATTCTAAATTATTGCCGAAACAAATTCAGGAATTAAAATAGAAATCCTCCCTAGTGGAGTCGCCAAAAACTTGTAGGGAATATTTCAAGCATAAATCCCTAGCTTGAACCCCACTGTGATCATACACTAAAGTACGGTGGCGTCCAAAGTGAAGGAAGCTAGAGCAAAAGAGTCGCCAACAAGTTTTAGGAACTTGTAAACCGTTCACGAGGTGAAGGTTACACCCCTTAACGATCCAAGAGATCGTCAACTCCATAAGGTCTTGAACCAAAATAGGGTTCGGGGATGAAGGTACAAATCCAACCTAAAAGAGATTGAACCTGCCCTAATAATAGGCCTCTACTTTATTCTGATCGTATTCATGTGCGCTTTCTGACTAACATACAATCAATAGGATTAACCCTAAACATGTTTATCTATGTTGGTTGAATATTAATGCACAAAAAAAACTATTATTGGCGATCACTTGAATTATAATCAAATTAACCCTAAACAAGATTATTAATTATCTCATTAAGCGTGATTACAAGTACAAATTCCCTTTAAACATGCATAAAAAGTGTGATCAAGCAATAACAATAAATTTAATCAAGCAACATAATGATAACCATCATAATAATAATTATATTCATAAAATTATAATAATAATAATATTCATAACCATAATCATGAATCATAAAAATAATCATAAATCATGTTAAAGCATAATAATAGCAAGATCCTAGGCATGATACTAACAAGATTAATAACAAACCCTAGCATGTCACTAAGCATAAAAATCAAATCTTTAGCCCTAACATGATACTAACATGAATAAATATTAGGAAGAGAATAAAAGGCATCATAACAATCATACTTAATATTAAAGTTACCCTAGACATGATACTAGGAAATCATAATAACAACCTAAGCATGATTTCTACATCATAACATTAATAAAACCATTAAAGCACTTACTTTGATGCCTCGTACCTCTTTCTAATAACAAAATACACGCGTTAGTAACTTCAAGGAAAATAATAAACAAAACAATTAAATTAAATAATTGAAAGAGAGATTTGGGACCAAACCCTCAGAAATTAAACCTTTCACGTCTAGGGCGAAGGCAACTTCGAATATGGCTAGGTGTATCTAGATCTAATGAATGCGGAATTTTGTATGTAAAAGGCTAGTTTAGAAAAGAGAGAGAGAGAATTGGTAGATTGTAGATGAAAACTGATGATTGTTGATGATAATTGGTTGTGGATGTGTTGAAGCATAATGGTTTTGATGATGAGGAACTTGAACTAAAAGCAAACTCAACTAATAAAGATTTTCTAGTGAGTGATTAGTCAAGTTGCAGATTGATCTTGGTGATTGAAGAACCATCTGAAACTAAGAAAACTTGAAGAATATATTTATTTGAAGAAGTTAAACAAATCAGAGGAAGAGTTCTCTAACAAGAACCAAGTTCCCTAACAGGAACGTTCCCTAACAGGAACTTGAAGACTAGCAGTTAAGTTCTTAGGTGGAACTTGATATGCTTGGAGCCCAAGTAATTTACCTGATCAAAGTGCGGCGCAGCAATAATAGTTAAGGTTTTATCTTAGAAATTATTGTTAATATGGTAAGTAGGTTAGTGCACAAAATTTATTAGAAATGTGATAAGTTTACTTGGTAAATAAAATAAATATGGAAAATAATAAAATATAGATTTTAGGAAAAGATTTTCTAAAAAGATTATTTTCTCTAAAGTCGATTTGTTAAAAAGATAAGTCTTTTTAATAAATATCTTTTTATACTTATTTTTGGAAAAGATTTTATTCCACTTGATTTGCTAAAACCGTGTTTAAAAGATAAGTTAAGTTAACATATTTATCTTTTTAGAAAACCTACTTTCGATACAAGTGTTACTTGTATAAATAGTAGAGATTTAGGTTTTTGTGAGTTTATGCGTGGAGAAATCACAGTGCTTTAATTGAGTAAGTTTACCAAGCATCTAACTTATCATATTAGTTTCGGATTTCGTGCATTGCTTACCTATCATAATAGGCGTCTTATATTTGTATTGGTTGGGTTATTTGGGTGAAATTTATAGTTTGTGTTACATACAGTTTTGTGTTAGCTTCTTGGTGAGGCTGTGAGTTTTGTACTGGGGTGGTACAGGTATTTAGTACTTTGGCAGTACGTGTAGTATTTTGGTGGTATGAGTAAATCTAAGTGTGGTGCTTAGATTGGATAGGATAGGGTCCTATCAAGTAGCAAGTCCAGTGAGGTACTTGTGAAATAAAGGTCTGTGTCTAATAGGTTGTAACTTGGTGTTTGCCCTATTATAGTGAAGTGTTTTGTCTTTGAAATCCCTAAGGTAAGGTCGAGGTTTTACTTCCAGTTGGGTCCTGGAAGGTTTCCTCGTAAAATCTGTGTGTTTTATTAAGTTCCTATACGCATTGTTTATTTATCCGCAAAAAGTACTGATTAGGAACTCAATACAATTCACCCCCCCTCTTGTATTAATCGTCTCAACTAACAGGATGATTGAAAACGGAGTTTTTAATACGTTATTTATAGAGAAACTCAGCCAAAAAGATAAAATATCAAAACAGAGTCCTGGAGCACATAAAACGATATTGGCGCCAACGCTGGCTATTGGCGCCAGACGCCAACATTAGCGCCAGGCGCCAAGCGTAGCGCCAGGCGCTACAGCTGGCGTTTGGCGCTGATCTGGAAATTCACGCGTTTTCATAAAATCAGATAAAAATTGCCGTACAGAAGGATAAAATCGTATTTTTCCTCAAAAATGCTCTTTGATTTTAATTAAAACTCTGAAAAGTCAACAAAAGTCAATTTATCAATGTTAATTGAATTAGGAATGAAAATAACCTTCTAGAAGAATCTAGAAGACTAAAACCATTCCTAATTACATTAGGAATGATAAATCTATATTAGGCCCTCCTCTAGATCATTGGGCCGCATTTAAGGCTCAAACCGGGCCCAGTTCAGTAATTTGGCCATAACTTCCTCAATATTCATCGGAATTGGGCTTATAATATATCGTTGGAAAGCTCTTGTCAAGCCCCATCCAACTACACTACTATTGGACCCATATCATGGACCAACCAAACTGGATTGGCTATTTTCTTAAAATAAGTTTTCTAAAACAGAGAGAATAGAAAAGAATTTAAAACTATCCGCAACACTAAACTTTCTACACTTTCACTTCATTCGATTATGATTCGACGTGAAAGGTACTCATCATTGGGTTTGGTTTTGGGGAGACACAAATGGGTGTCTACAATTGTCAAAAAACAGTTTAACAAAAACAAGAGAAACATTTCAAACTAAGGCTGATAAGGCCCAACTACACAAGACCCACAAGAAGATGTCGGTGATGACTGCCCGCACCTTCAAGCTTGTTTACTCTCAGGCACTGGAGAGTTTAGAATGCTAGGATCTTTGGGGCCGTCATCAACACTCGACTCATAGTTAAACAAATCTTCTTCAGCAAATTGTTGTTGTTCAAAGCTGGAAGGTATTTTATAGGCTTCGTTGTTAAAAGCTTTTTCAATCTTAGCTAATTAAAATTGTTGTTTTTCAAGCTAGTTTTGCAGGTATCGGCGTTATAAGATTGATTTAGAATCGCAGAACGTTCTGAATCATTCTCCGTCCCTATCGTTACTTTGACTTTCGTTTTCAAAACTTGCGTTTCTCCAAACTCAGTCAAAGTGGGGGCTTCTGTAAACACCCATTTGTGTCTCCCCAAAACCAAACCCGGTGATGAGTGCCTTTCACGTCGAATCATAATCGAATTAAACGAAGTGTGGAAAGGTCTAGTGTTGCGGAAAATTTTATTTCTTTTCTCTTCTCTCTGTTTTTGAAAACTTTATTTTAAGAAAACAGTCAATCCAGTTTGGTTGGTCCATGATATGGGTCCAATAGTGGTGTAGTTGGATGGGGCTTGCGAAGACCTTTTCAACGATATATTATAAGCCCAATTCCGATGAATATTGAGGAACTTATGGCCAATTTACTAAATTGGGCCCGGTTTGAGCTTTAAGTACGGCCTAATGATCTAGGGGAGGGCCTAATATAATTTATCATTCCTAATGCAATTAGGAATGGTTTTAGTCTTCTAGAACATTCTAGAAGGTCTTTATCATTCCTGATTCAATTAGGACTCTTCAGAGTTTTAATCAAGATCAAATAGCATTTTCGACTGAAATTATATTATTTTATCTTCCAGTATGGAATTTTATCAGATTTTCGAAAACGCGTTAAGAATCAGTTTGGCGTCCAACCCCAGGGCTGGCGCTAGCCACTGGTCCTGGCGCCAATTAGCCAGGGCTGGCGCTAAGGTTGTTTTGCGATCTTCAGACTCTGTTTTGTTAAATTATCTTTTTTGGATGATTTTCTCTATAAATATCGTATCAAAAACTCCGTTTTCATTCACCAAGAATTACCAATCACCAACTCTCATCAAGGTTTTCTTGATTATTCTCTCTCTTTTCTAAACCTTGTTTTCATACAAAATTCCGCATTCACAAGATCTAGAAACACCTAGCCATATTCGAAGTTGCCTTCGCCCTAGACGTGAAAGGTTTTAATTTCTGAGGGTTTGGTCCCAAATCTCTATTTCTATCATTTAATTTAATTGCTTTGATTATTATTTTCCTTGAAGTTACTAACGTGTGTATTTTGTTATTAGAAAGAGGTACGAGGCATCCAAGTAAGTACTTTAATTGATTTAATCGATATTATGATGTAGAAACCATGTTTATATTGTTGTTCCTAGTATCATGTCTAGGGTATTTTTAATATTAAATATGATTGCTATGATGCCTTTTATTCTCTTCCTAATATTAATTCATGTTAGTATCATGTTAGGGCTAAAGATTTGATTTTTATTGCTTAGTGACATGCTAGGGTTTTGTTATTAATCTTGTTAGTATCATGCCTAGGATCTTGCTATGTTTATGCCTTAATATTAACATGAACATGATAATTATTATAATTGATGATTATTTTATTTATGATTATTATTATTAATGATGTTATTTATTATGTTGCTTGATGATTTATTTATTTATTGCTTGATCACACCTTTTATTGCATGTTTAAAGGGAATTTGGTACTTGCAACCACGCTTAATAAGATATTAATAATCTTGTTAGGGTTAATGTGATTATAAATTCAAGTGATCGCCAATAATAGTTTATTTGTGCATTAATATTCAACCAACATAGATTAAACAGGTTTAGGGTTAATCCTATTGATTGTATGTTAATCAGAAAGCGCACATGAATACGAGCAGAATAAAGTAGAGGCCTATTATTAGGGCATGTTCAATCTCTTTTAGGTTGGATTTGTACCTTCATCCCCGAACCCTTATTTGGTTCATGACCTTATGGAGTTGACGATCTCTTGGATCGTTAAGGGGTGTAACCTTCACCTCGTGAACGGTTTACAAGTTCCTTAAAAACTTGTTGGCGACTCTTTTGCTCTATCTTCTTCCCTTTTGGACGCCACCGTACTTTAGTGTATGATCACAGTGGGGTTCAAGCTAGTGGGATTTTAAAGGCTTGAAACTATTCCCTACACTGCTGGACTTCTCTCTCAAGTCCCTCAAGCTTGACAGCTTTGTCCTTCAGAGATGTCATCTCCAAGTCATCCCTCTTCTTAGCTTTTTTCAGCAGATTTAGAGACCTATCAGCATTGTCCAGGGTGGTTCGCAAAGCATTTTGGTTGGCAGAGGCTTGATGATGTTGTTCCTGGTAATAACGGTACATCTCAACAAGCTCGGTACCGGACATAACAGCCTGCATTAAAGAGTCGTCCAGCCATAAAAGCATAAGCAATAACATAAGTAAAACATAGTAAAAGGTGAAAAGAAAACAAAATTTTTTAGGAAAAAATGTGTGTATGTAAAGATAATGATATATAAAAAAAAATAATAAAAAAAAAAAAGCAAAATACAAATTAAGTACCTTCATCATGTTATGCATATGAATAGCAACAAGGGGGCCGATTTTGCCCACAGGCCTGTCCAGGGTAGGAGCCAAGTTACATAGGAGACGGTAGCCGAGATTCCCAAGGGTCGTCGGTGTAGAGTGACTCATTTCGATACACGTCGAGATCGGGCCGCCATCGGTCTCCAGAATGGCCAAGGGGAACAGAGAACCCTCTCAAAACTACTTCAGGAAACCTCCCTTCAGGGCGCTCAATCCATTGATTAGACCGATATATGAGCCCAGGAATGCTAGTGTCCGAACCGCCGGCAGTGGTGGGGACGCTTTGACCAATTGGTTGTTCGATTTCATTAGGTTGAGGAGGGGGAGAATCGGGAGTACGAGTGAGATCTTCGATCTCCACTCCGTCAGTCATCTTCTTAGTAATCGGTTCGGAACTCTTAACCACTGTCTTGTCTTCAATTTTAGTTGGCTTTGAAGACGGAGAGGAACGCCTAGCCTGGTTGTCATTCTCCCTCGATTTTTTCTCAGCTTAGGTGTCGGATTGTCTAGGGTTGACCACTCCGACATTACCACCCCGACGATTTCTCAAGGTGGACAGATTTCTCTTCTTTGATTGGTCATCAGCCATCTTTTCGGCTTTTCTTTTAGGATTGACCGGGGAAGCGCGGCTGCAATAGGAAGCAGGTGTGTCGTAACTGGAGCTGGGAGCTCTAGGACACCTCCGAATAACTCTCTTCCCGTCAGCAGACAATCCAAGCTGCTTATTGTCAAATTTATCAACACCTATTGTAAGCAAAGAAATGAGCAAAAAAGAAAAAGAAAAAAAAACAAACAAAAAACGAGGGTTAAAGTTTTATTAAACTAATAAGGAAGATATATAAGACAGCGGAAAATATAAACATTAGAATAATAATGGTGGAATAATACCATAACAATCAGTCCAGCACATACCAATATGTGATAAAGGGGCATTGCCGAGAATGTACCCCACATTAGGTACCCACACCTTTGGAGCAAGGCGGGATCTACCTTCATCGTCTTCGGATTCGACGATGTCAAAATGGCTGACAGCCCTAAGTTCATGACGGCCAAGTTCCCTATCAGGAATGGTGTCGAATCGAGGGTGAGGCCGGTAAAAAGAAAAGCTTGTCCTGCCACCCTTTACAGCTAGACAATTTAGGGTGAACTGTATATTTCCGAGAAGCAGTATATAAAGACCACCACCCCTAAGATTGACCATCTCTCTTTAAGGTCACGAGCTTCTGAAAAGCATTAAGTGTCAAAGGAAAATTCCTATACAGCATGACCCACACAAGAGCGATAACGGCACGGATTGTAGGGGGGGTTATCTGAACTAAGCATACGTTCCAAGCTCTTAAAACTTTTGCCACAAACGGATGAAGAGGAAACCGTAAACCAAAATCAAAATGCTTGGCGTAAACGGCAACATGGCCAGCAGGGCAATCTAATACAGAAGATCCAGCAGCTGGAAGATGAAGGTCATAGCCATCGGGCAGGTTATAAAATCGTTTAGCACGACGACAATAATCTTTTTCTATTGCAGTTTTCCTGAAATTGTTGTTTATTATAGCTTTTGCCACTTCACTGTTCCCTCATAAAACAAGGGGTTGCCGAAAAACAGCATCATCGGTCTCGGAATTATACTCTTCATCCAAACTCTCCTCTTGAATTACCTCTTCCGTTAAATCAACAACATCATCCCTACTCTCGGCATTAATGCTATCATCTTGCTTGTCATCCTCATCCCCAAGAACCGAGTTTACTGCAGACTCGTGAACAGGAGATGATTGGTCTTCTCGTCGAGTTGGGGGACGCTCCTCTTTACCAAAGTATATATATATATATGTTAATTAGAATATGTAAATACCTTAAAGTTATTCACCAACAGTGCAGAACTTCAGTAATTCGATTGCGCTTTAGTAACGAACTGAAAGACCGGCGATTACTCTGCTATGACAGTAATGGAAGTTTAGATGAAATCCCTTTTCTTAAATAGACCTTGTGTCCTAACGGCACACAAGGTCACTTTGGGGAGAAAACGGAGTTTTTTCGCTCCCAGTTCTTCTATTAAGTAGACCTTGTGTCTTATCGGCACACAAGGTCACTTGGGGGGGGGGGGGGAAACGGAGTTTTTTCGCTCTCAGTTCTTCTATTAAGTAGACCTTGTGTCCTAACGGCACACAAGGTCACTTAGGGGGGGAAAACGGATTTTTTTCGCTCCCAGTTCTTTTATTAAGTAGACCTTGTGTCCTAACGGCACCCAAGGTCACTTGGGTGGGAAAATGGAGTTTTTTCGCTCCTAGTTCTTTTATTAAGTAGACCTTGTGTCCTATCAGCACACAAGGTCACTTGGGGGGAAAAGCGGAGTTTTTTCGCTCCCGGTTCTTTGTAGACCTTGTGCCCTATCGGTACACAAGGTCGCTTTGGAGGAAAAAAACCCAAGAATAACATCTTCTCTAAAAAACACATTATACCAGAAGTCATCCTAAATATTACAGTAAATATTTTTGGAAATATGCTCGACAGAGTACAAGAAACATTGTATTATGCCAAATCAATTAATATCATACTTCAGTTCTGGAAAAAGAAAGCTTGAACATAACATAAAATTGAATAATGAAAACATAACAAAGCCAAAGTTTGGCCAATATCCTAAAGTGAGAACGTCGATCTGTAATCCAACGTCCTCACTTGGGGGGCTAGTTGTATGGGATGATATGTGAAACGGGCTGACATCTTCATAAATATGGATATGAGCTCAGCGTAATGGATAAATAGGCTGATATGTTCCATAAAGCAGACATATCGGCTTTTCGGTACTTGACACGTGGCAACAGTAGCTTGACACTTGGCAAGAAAAGCCTTGCATGCTTTGTAGCCACCTGTCATGAGATATATTATAAATAGTAGGTTAAGCTTCATTAAATGGTAGGCATTTATTACTCTCTCTCTCTCTACTTTTTCTCTCTTACTTATCTTCTCTTTCTCAAACACATTCTAACTTTATCATCGGAGTGGTTATCCCCGGGGTTAGCTAACCTCTGCTCATTGTGTAGGTTCTCAGCCTGCCGATAGGAGTATCAGGATCTCGGGTTCGGACTCTCAGGTAATCGGATCCAGACAGAAACAAAAGTTGTTTACAGAGTCCTCAGCATGTTATAAGGAAGATGCTTTGGGACATATATCATAGGAAGAATAGGGATCACTTAGCCTATTTTTTTTGTTCTTGTGGTTCTTGTAGTTTGTTTTGGCTTTGTTTGTGCCTTTTGTTGCTGCTTTGTGCAATTGCTTATTGTTAGGTGGTAGGGTGGCCTTTTGAGGCCTTGTATTGGTGTAAATACTTTTTTGCTATAATGGAATTTTACCTTATTTCCACACAAAAAAAAAAAAAAAAAAAAAAAAAAAAAAAAAATCAAATGAATACATAATATTCCCTAATACATATTATACAATGTAATTTTAGGATTGCAAAGAAGCATTTAATTTATTTTAAATTTCATATTAAGTTAAATACATTGATAAAGTATTTTTAAAAAAAATGGTAGGGTGAACACTAATAATAATAATAATAATAATAATAATAATAATAATAATAATAGGAAAAATTGCCTCATCCGCCCAAAATAATCCCACCTTTCGATTATTTTTAAATAATCCGACCTTTATACCTAATCCGCTCCCAATGGTCCTAAGTGACCAGTGACCGGTTAAAAATAATTATTATTTTTTTGGGTTAAAAGTACACGTGTCAACATACAATTTGTATAAAATTTTAAATTAAACAAAAATTGAAAAAAAAAAAAACAACAACGCCAGCCAGCCAACCACCACCTCCACCAGCCCCAGCCACCACAAATACTCGTCGAATTGCAGCAACCAACAGATCGAAGCTTGCGTCGTTGCCGTCGCTATGGTGGGTGGTTAAGGCGGCCGAAATTGAGGAGGGGAAAGTGAGGGGCTGCCGAAATCGTGGCGGGGGAATGCAAGGGAGGTCGAAAACGAGCCGGGGAAAGGGGAGGGAGACCGGAATCAGAACAGGGGAAGGGGATATTTGCCGATATCGGAACAGGGATTTTCGAGGCCGGGAACTGGGGTTTTGGGGAATGGGAAGGGGCCGGGAATTGGACGGAGAAGGGGTTTTCGAGGTTGGGGGTTGTTCTATTGGGTTTTCATGGCGGTGGGATGGAGGTTGGTGGTTCAGGGGAAGGGGTGAGGAGGTGTCAGCACTAGGGGAGGGGGTCTGGGTTGTCGACGCTGCGGGGAAGGGGAGTCCGGCATCTGGCCGGCGGGAACAGGCGGCGGTGGTGAGGGGTGGCTAGGGTTGGTGGGAGCTTTTTCAAAATAATTAATTAATTTTTTGAAATTTTTTTCTTAAAAAAATTAAACTTTTTTTTAATTTTTTTTTTAAAATTTATCGACCAATCGCAAGCCGACACGTAGTAGGTAACTTGTTATAACAAGTTAGTTAACCGGTTGGGACTATTGAGAGCGGATTAGGTATAAAGGTCGGATTATTTAAAAATAATCAAAAGGTGTGATTATTTTGGGCGGATGAGCCAAAGGTCGGATTATTCCCGGCAAATTTTCCATAATAATAATAATAATAATAATAATACTGAAATCTGCTCTGCTTCAATCTGCTCTGCTCTGCCCCAAAGCTCAAAAGAACAGGGCCTTAAGTATGGTGGCGTCCAAAGGGAGAAAGTTAGAGAAAAATATTCGCCAACAAGTTTTAGAAACTTGTAAACCGTTCACAGAGTAAAGGTTACACCCCTTCACGATCCATGAGATGGCTAACTCCATAGTGGTCCGGAACCATGACTGGATATTCGGGGATGAAGGTACAAATCAACCTAAAAGAGATTGAATCTTCCCAAAATAGGCCTTTACTTATTCTTCTCGTATTCATGTGTGCTTTCTGACTAACATACAATCAATATATTAATCCTAACCTGTTTAATCTATGTTGGTTGATTATTAATGCACAAACAAATATATTATTGGCGATCACTTGAATTAGAATCACATTAGCCTAAATAAAATTATTAATTATCTTATTAAGCGTGATTACAAATACAAATTCCCTTTAAACCTGCAAGAGAGGGTGTGATCAAGAAATAACAACAATCAAGCAACATAATAATATATTGATACAACAAATCATCATCATCAATCTCAATCTCATCAAAGCACAATAATATCAGCAAGATCCTAAGTATGATACCAACAAGATTAATAACAAATGCTAGCATGTCACTAAACAATAAAGATCAGAGCTTTAGCCCTAACATGATAGAAGAAAACAAGAAGATACCTAAACATGATTCCTAACATGACATTACGAATTAATAGAATCTAAGCATGCTTTCTAAAAGATATAACAATAAAACACCTTACTTTGTTGTCTCGTAGTATCTCTTTATATCAAAACAATACATACGTTAATAACTTCAAGGAAAATATAACAATTAATTTAAATAATTGAAATAGGGATTTTGGGACCAAACCCTCAAAAATTAGCAACCTTTCACGTCTAGGCAAAGGCAACTACGAGCTTAGTTAGGGGTGTCTAAGACTCATGAATGCGATATTGTATTTCAAAAAGGGAAGGCTTAGAAAGAGGAAGAAAGAACAAGCTTCTAGCTTTGAGAGAGAGAAAGAATAGAATTAGATGATTGTTGATTCTTGAAAACGGGGAAAAAAAGCCCCTATTTATAAAGAAAACATCTTAAACGCTTCGAAAAGAGTCAGAATTTGACTCAAAGTAAAACAGACCCTATCGCGACGCGATGGAGCAATTGCGATGCGATGCGATAGGGCTATCGTGTAGGGGTGTTCAAATCCGGGTACCCGAGTTTTCGGGTACCCGAAAACCCGGGTACCCGGAGTTTCGGGTACTTATTAATTTGTCCCATGTCCCGACCCGAATATCTCGGGTACCCGGGTTCCGGGTACCCAAATTATTTGGGTCGGGACATAGGGTACCCGGATTTTTGAATGATTGTAATTAATTTGCTCCTAAAAGGTAAAAAATTGAAAAACAATTTAGATCTACTACCCAAACTCCACACAATCGAACAACCAAGATACAAAATAACCAATTACTGTAGACACCCAAATGTATCTCCCCAAAACCAAACCCAGTGATGAGTACCTTTCACGTCGAATCATAATCGAATGAAGCGAAAATGTGGAAAGTCTAGTGTTGCGGATAGTTTTAATTTCTTTTCTCTTCTCTCTGTTTTTGAAAACTTATTTTAAGAAAACAGTCAATCTAGTTTGTTTGGTCCATGATATGGGTCCAATAGTAGTGTAGTTGGATGGGGCTTGACAAGAGCTTTCCAACGATATATTATAAGCCCAATTCCGATGAATATTGAGGAATTTATGGCCAATTTACTAAACTGGGCCCGGTTTGAGCTTTATATGCGGCCCAATGATCTAGGGGAGGGCCTAATATGATTTATCATTCCTAATGCAATTAGGAATGGTTTTAGTCTTCTAGATTCTTCTAGAAGGTTCTTTTCATTCCTAATTCAATTAGCATTGATAAGTTGACTTTTGTTGACTTTTCAGAGTTTTAATTAAAATCAAATAACATTTTTGAGGAAAAGATACGATTTTATCCTCCTGTACGGCAAAATTTATCTGATTTTAGAAAACGCGTCAAAAACAGGATTAGCGCCTAACGACAGGTTGGCGCCTGGCGCATAGCGCTAGCATTGGCGCCTGGCGCTAATGTTGGCGCCTGGCGCCAGCTCTGTTTTAGGTGCGCCAATGCTCTGTTTTGTTAATTTTATCTTTTTGGCTGATTTTCTCTATAAATAACGTATTAAAAACTCCGTTTTCAATCATCAACAACCAGTTTTAATTAACATTCACCTACAACCAGTTTTCATTCGCAATCATGAATTCTCTCATTCTCTAATCATTCACCATCTCTCTTTCTCTCTTTTCTAAACTTGCTTTTACATAAAAAAATTCCGCATTCGCAAGATCTAGATACACCTAGCTATATTCGAAGTTGCCTTCGCCCTAGACGTGAAAGGTTTAATTTCTGAGGGTTTGGTCCCAAATCTCATTTCAATTATTTAATTTAATTGTTTGTTTATTATTTTCCTTGAAGTTACTAACGTGTGTATTTTGTTATTAGAAAGAGGCACGAGGCATCAAAGTAAGTACTTTTATGGTTTTTATTGATGTTATGATATAGAGTTCATGCTTAGGATGTTATTATAATTCCTAGTATCATGTCTAGGGTAACTTTAATACTAAGTATGATTAAAAGTATGATTGTTACGATGCCTTTTATGTTCTTCCTAATATTTATGATTGCTAGTATCATGTTAGGGCTAAAGCTTTGATCTTTATTGCTTAGTGACATGCTAGGGTTTGTTATTAATCTTGTTAGTATCATGCCTAGGATCTTGCTATTATTATGCTTTAACATGATTATTATTATTGATTATGATTGTTATTATGGTGATTATTATTATGATTATACTTTATGATTTTATGATTATAATTGTTATAATGATGATTATTTTTAGTTATGATTACGATAATTATTTTGATTATTATTATGTTGCTTGGTATTTATTGTTATTGCTTGATCACGCCTTTTATGCATGTTTAAAGGGAATTTGTACTTGTAATCACGCTTAATAAGATAATTAATAATCTTGTTAGGGTTAATTTGATTATAATTCAAGTGATCGCCAATAATAGTTTTATTTGTGCATTAATATTCAACCAACATAGATTAAACAGGTTTAGGGTTAATCCTATTGATTGCATGTTAGTCAGAAAACGGACATGAATACGATCAGAACAAAGTAGAGGCCTATTATTAGGGCAGGTTCAATCTCTTTTAGGTTGGATTTGTACCTTCATCCCCGAACCCTTATTTGGTTCTAGACCTTATGGAGTTGACGATCTCTTGGATCGTTAATTAAGGGGTGTAACCTTCACCCTGTGAACGGTTTACAAGTTCCTAAAACTTGTTGGCGACTCTTTTACTTTATCTTCTTCCCTTTTGGACGCCACCGTACTTTAGTGTATGATCACAGTGGGGTTCAAGCTAGGGGTTTTAACGCTTGAAATTTATTCCCTACAATTACACATAGCTTTGTTTCAATAATAATAATAAAATTTGAAATATACAAAGAATTAGAAGAAAATAATTATATTACAGGATGATTAAGGGCATCCTTGAAAACCAAAAGCAAACCAACAAAAGGGTGAGGCAGGCTGCAAAAGAACAATTAGCAACCCCACAACCCATCAGTAGCTTAAAAGCCGAAAGGATCTTACATATGTGAATAAATAAATAAATTTATAAACAAAAAAAAGAACATATTTGCCTATTTGGTATTGTTGCAAGTCTTGCAACATAGAAACGACATTATTGGCCGAAGTAGCAGCGACCACCGACGACGGAGTTAGGCGAAGTAGCAGCGACCACCGACGACGGAGGTGGGCAAAGCAGCGGTACTAGGAGTGGGAGATTGCATATTGAGAGTGAGGGAATTGAATGAGAAGGCGATTGAGATTAGGTTTTGAGAGTTTGAGAATAGAGAAGTAGGAAGGAGCAATGGAAGAAGAAGAAGAAGAAGAAGAAGAAGAAGAAGAAGAAGAAGAAGAAGAAGAAGAAGGAAGGAAGAGAGAGAGAGAGGAACAGTAAGAAAGGAAGAGAGAGAGGAATAGGGAACGGCGGATAGAGAGAGGAAGATTGATAACGTAACCCTAATTTCCAAACTGGGCTTTAGTAGCGATTTTTCTAAAAAAAAAAATTAATTTGGTATTCGGGAATTGGGGTACCCGATTCTGAAAAAATGCGCCCCATGTCCCGACCCGGATAGAAGGCAATTTTCCCGGGTCAGGTACCTGACCCGTAAAAACAGCTTTTTCTCCTAAATTTCCCATCGGGTATTTACCGGGTCATCGGGAAATCGGTTCGGGACAATCGGGTCGGGTTTTTTTGAACACCCTTACTATTGTGACGCAACAGACCTTATCGCGGCTCGATAAGCTCTCCGCAGCTTGATGGCTTGATCAGGATAAAAAAAATCCTGTACAGAGTCCTTTTCCCAATATAATTAGCTAATTTGACTCCGTAATTATCTTTATTAAAATCAGTTTTATCTTTTAAAACACTTGTTTTATCCCGAATTAAATTCCTTATCTTATAAAAATATAATTATTAATCCTAATCCTATTAGAATTTAAAAGAACCTTCTAGATTATTCTAGAAATTTAAAGTAATTCCTAATAACTTTAGGAATGATAATTAATGGGCCCTCCATTTGATCATTGGGCCATATAAAATCATTTTGGGCCCAATTTAGTATTTTGGCCTTAACTTCCTCATTATTAATCGGAATTGGGCTTATAAAATATCGTTGAAAAGCTCTTTTCAAACCCCATCCAACTACACCATTATTGGATCATATTATTGACCAAACTAAACTGGACTGGTTGTTTTCCATAAATAAGGTACAAAAAGAAATATTTTCGTAGACAGAAAGAAGTATTTTATTAAAAACAAGTGCATCACCAGACTCTTTCACATTTCACCTTGCTCGATAATCAAATGACGTGAAAGATATTCATCACTGGATTTGGTTTTTGGGGAGACACAATCAGGTGTCTACAATGTCATACGACTTTGTAAAAAAAAAAGTATGTCATACAGAGTACTTATACATTTTTTTTGTGAATCGCTAAACCACGTCCAATATTTACCGGGTAACGCCTATATTTTAACATGACTTTACAAACTAGCCACCCTTATAATTTATCCTATTTCACTTTCACCTCCTTTAATTACTCTCTATTTTGTTACCCCACTACCCACCGAACATTCGCCACCATCGAACAACCACCCCCACTCCACGAAATAATTTTTTGAAGGAAATTGCTTTACTCTTCAACGATTAGCACAAGCAATGAATAGACGAGTTTGACGAAGCGACGACGCCACTGGAGAGGTTGTCGGAGCATACAGAGTTGGTGAGTACTCTAAATTTTGGTCGTTTTTTAATTTCGTAATCGCCTGAGGAATGCTTGGAATTTTAGAATCTCTCCTGGAACATCCTAAATTTAGGCGTTTCAAAGGAAAACGCTTGGAAGATTAGAGATTCTACCTCAGGACATTCTAAAATTTCATGCGTCTCCCCTCTAAAACGCTTGAAATTTTAGGTCTTGTTTGGTTGACATGGGAACTAAATTCCTATAGGAAATTACATTTCATGGGACGTTATTTCTCTCATAAAATTTCTAGGAATTTCCTAAATTTGTTTAATTGGTAATGTTGGAATTTAGAAATCTCGTTAATTTGGATTGACCCGGAGGGGAGGTCTAGGTAATTTATTTCACTTGTTTTGTGGGAAGTTGAAATTCTCATGTGTCAACCAAACAACTTCCCCATTTTCTAAGTGCCATGAATTTTCATTTCCCTCAATTTAGGTTGTCAACCAAACAAGGCCTTAGAATTGTATCATGAGATTCTAAATTTCAGGTATTCCTTTCGAATGAACGAAAATAATAATAAAAAAATGCTCGCCGATGTTAATTCCCTTGCATTTGCGATTTACCGACATCCTCCCCTTTTTTATAGCCTAGGCGCGATGGATGATGGTGGTAGTTGAATTGTTTTTTTTTTTTTTTTTTTTGGTGTTTAGAGAGCCACAAGGACGGGGGTGATAATCGATCCCAAGATCTCCTGGAATCGGGAGGGAAGCTCTAACCACTTGAGCTATCCCTCACTCTCGTGGTAATTGAATTGTGGTGGTTGATTTTGTAGGTGGTTGAATTTGGTGTCTTGCTTGTTGGTGGGTGAAATTCAAGATGTACGGGGTGAAGAAATAGAAAAGCAATAGTGAAAATAATGGTTGAAAGGGTTTTTTGAATGAGGGGTAGATAAGTATGTTGATATTAAAATACGGATGTTACCCGGTAAATACCGGACGTGATTTAGCACCGTTTAAGACAAAAACGAACCAGGTGACTATTGAGAACTGGCTAACTGGCTACCGTGAGTGAGGTGAAAAGAATAAAAACCCGCATTTCAAAGAAAGGGTTTTTTTCTATGCTCTTGTTTTCAATTGCTGAATGAGTAGTAGTTTACGATCAAATCCTCGAATTCATTGTTCTTAATCAATTGCAATTTGGTAATCTCTTCACTTTTTATTTCTAATGTAATCTGGTTAATTTGTTCATCGTTATTTTTTTTTATTTTTTAATTTTTTTTACATTGGGTGTTAATCAGTAATGTGATTCATGGGAAATTTTCAATTTTCTCTAATTTGTATTTGATTGGTTTCATTATCTTTTTCAATTTTGCAGTCAATCAAAAAAACCCAATTCAATTTGCAAGTTAGGTTACGATGACAACCCTCCCTGTTGATGTTATTACTGATATTCTGCTTAGATTGCCGGCCAAATCTCTGTTACGCTTTAAGTGTGTTTGCAAATTATGGTATTATATAATTGAGGGCACTGACTTTATCAAGCGCCATGTTGAGCAATCCAATTTGCATATGATTTTCACAAACCCTGTTGTTTATATGAGTGATTTCGACAAATTTGACAAACCCACTAATCTGGATTACCCTTTCAAGAATTTAGAAGATGGGGGTGTTTATGTTGAAGGATCGAGTCGTGGTTTGCTTTGTATATCTATAAATTGTTATCCCTACACCACTTACTTGTACAATCCTACAACACAATCCTACAAGACCCTTCCCTTTTTGCCATTGATGTCCACCTTCTATTATCCCAAGGGAAATAAGTATCTTGGGTTTGGTTATGATCACGTTTCCAAGGATTACAAGTGTGTTAAGATTTTCTTGCGCGAATTGGATGGTGAAGTAGGCTCTTTCAAGAGTCAAGTTATGGTTTATAGCTTGAGAGAGGATTCATGGAAGCGAGGGGCTCATGATGTTCCATACTACTTTTATGGGCATTTTGGTTATTCTGTTGAGCTCAATGGAATTTTGCATTGGTCTATTGAAGGTAATCATAGAGAGCCCCTCCCCATAGTTACCTTCAATCTTTGTGATGAGACTTTTTGTTCTGTGCCATTGCCTAACTATCATACTGAGATCTATATGCGCGCCCACATAGGAGTGATTGATGCGTGTTTGTGTCTGATTCTCAATTACTATTGTTACTGTGAAGTATGGGTCATGAAAGAGTATGGTGTGGCTTCATCTTGGACTAAGTTGTGTAGGGTTGGTAAACGATATCATTACGAAGATTTGAGGCCTATTTCTTTTTCAGAGAGTAAGAAGGAATTGCTTGTGATATCTACCTTGGTTAATGTTGCTTCTTTGGACTTAGAAACATTGGAGATTACGAATATTCAGCCCCCTGGATTTAATAGATTTTGGAGTGCACATGTATGTTTGGAGAACCTTCTTGTGTTCAGGGATGTTGAAGATGCTCCTACCGGCACAGAGCTACCGCGAAGCAGAAGCATCAGAATGCGAAAGTTATTAATGAAGAAAACTGAGAGGTATCACTTATGTTATTGCTTGATCATTTGCATTGTCATATGAACTATATGTTTGTTTGTCCATGGAAATTTTTGCACTTCATTGTTCCTAAAGATAAAAATGGCTTTGAAATAACTATATGGTGATATTATTCTGGTTAATCTTTTTCAAAAAGTGATACTAGCAGTGATCAATACAGTATTTTGATTCGTCATCTATAATTATCGTACCCTGCACATTAGATACTTTACTGTTTCATTTTTAATAACCTGAAATACAAAGCTGAAAAACAACTTTTTGTTTTCTTGAATAACAATTACAGAGTATGAATTTTAGCAATTGTAATCTAACTATCTTCTGTTTCTTATATGCAGGCTTTTAAGAATCCATGCTACTAGGCTACGAGCCAGTCTTGAGCTGCTCCACTCATCCAATGATGAATCTTGATCGTGGCAGCATTACAACTCCATACAGTGGAATTTGAAAGTATTCTTTCCATGAAGTATCAAAAATTGGCAACATTATCAGTACGACAATTAGAGGTGCATCACTTAAGACTTAACCCTGCGTTGCGTATATATAGTGCTTAAGCTAGCACTACTTGCTAGGATCTAAGTATCTAAGAATGTAATTGTACTGTAATTGTGTGCCTTGATTTATACCAAGATCCATTGTTGCTGTTCCCTCTCTTCCCACTTGATTTTTAGAACCCTGGTGTTGGTTGATTCATATTTTAATTTTGTCATGCCAAGGCTTTCTGGTTGTCCCTGGTGTCGCAACTAGCAGTCTATTCAGCTTCATTTTTTCCTTGGCATTCGTTTTTCTGAGGTGGATCAACTTAAATTATGCCCTATTCGCTCATTACCTGAATTATAAATATTTTTACTGATCAAGAATGATTTTTACTGATTTGAATTGAAACTTTCTGATTGAAACTAATTAAATTTGATTGTACTTGGGATTTTGTGAGAATCCTTCAGCGGGTTTGCTAGTCAGATTTACAACTTGCTAACAGACTCATATATTAGGGTGCTTTAGGATTCTGTCTTTTAACTTGCTGATTAGGAGATGGTAATTGGCTTATCACTAGGTTTCTAATACTGAGTTATTATTTTCGGATTGATTGGTATAACATTCCTACTCTGTAGTTTGCTTATTCTGCCACAATTTAAGACTTTCAGCGAGTGTGGATATGATATACGGAGTATATTCGTTTAGTTGCACTCTATGCATTTGGGTGTCCTCATAAAACCTTGTGTTGTATATACTGCTGAATCTTCTGGTCCTCTGAGATACCTTTTCTTGACCATCACAAGGCAGATTTACAAAAGAAAGCAGGATAAGAGTCTTGTTTGCTTGTTGGCACAAATGATGCAGAATTGCTTCAGTTTTACTACTTTTACTAGTTAGCTCTGGTGATTCAGGATGTTGAGGTCTTCCTGCTACCTTTTTGTGTCATTTGTTTGAAGTAAACACGTCTTTACACCAAATTATTATTAAGCTATTCCAATTAGACAGATATGTGACTATTGTACGTGTATTTTTTTATTTATTTATTTTTTTTTTATTGAAATTGTACAAAGAACGGGTAAGGCATTTCTGTTTCATTTTCACCCATGATCTATGTTGTAAAGAACAAATAGGATTTGGCATGTCGTTCTTTGTTTTACACTAATAGTTTGTTTGGATAAAGAAAGGGGCAGGAAAAGAAGGGGAGGGAGGAGAAGAGGAGGGGAGGGAAAGGAAGGGGAGGGAAGAATGGTGAGTTTTCCTTCCAAATCTCTCCATTATTGGAGGGATTAATTTCCAACAATTTAATCCTTCCCTTTCTCTCCCCTCCAATTCCCTCCCTTCCTCATTTGCTATCCAAATGAAAGATACTCCATCTTTCCATTTCTCTTCCCCTCCTTTCCCTCCATTTCCTTCAATCCAAATACACCGTAAGAATTTGAAGGATGAAGTTGGAGTTTAACTTCTACTGTGCCTTCGACGCTTTGGCAGAGGTAATAGAACTCCTAGGATAAGACTTTGAAGATGCTCCTACCGGCACAGAGCTACCACGAAGCAGAAGCAATCAGAATGCGAAAGTTATTAATGAAGAAAACTGAGAGGTATCACTTATGTTATTGCTTGATCATTTGCATTGTCATATGAACTATATGTTTGTTTGTCCATGGAAATTTTTGCACTTCATTGTTATTAAACATAAAAATGGTTTTGAAATAACTATATTGATATTTTTCTGGTTCATCTTTTTCAAAAAGTGATACTAGCAGTAATCAATACAATATTTTGATTCGTCATCTATAATTATCCTACCCTGCACATTAGATACTTTACTGTTTCATTTTTAATAACCTGAAATACAAAGCTGAAAAACAACTTTTTGTTTTCTGGAATAACAATTACAGAGTATGAATTTTAGCAATTGTAATCTAACTATCTTCTGTTTCTTATATGCAGGCTTTTAAGAATCCATGCTACTAGGCTGCGAACCAGTCTTGAGCTGCTCCGCTCATCCAATGATGAATCTTGATCGTGGCAGCATTACAACTCTATACAGTGGAATTTGAAAGTATTCTTTCCAGTTTCCATGAAGTATCAAAAATTGGCAACATTATCAGTACGACAATGAGAGGTGCATCGCTTAAGACTTAACCCTGCGTTGTGTATATATAGTGCTTAAGCTAGCACTACTTGCTAGGATCTAAGTATCTAAGAATGTAATTCTTATGTCCCAGCTTTAGCTCAAGTGGTAGCACTGTAATTGTGTGCCTTGATTTATACCAAGATCCATTGTTGCTGTTCCCTCTCTTCCCACTTGATTTTCATAAATTTGATGATGCTGCCCAAGTTCAATAATTTTTTTAGAACCCTGGTGTTGGTTGCTTCATATTTTAATTTTTTCATGCCAAGGCTTTCTGGTTGTCCCTGGTGTCGCGACTAGCAGTCTATTCAGCTTCATTTTTTCCTTGGCATTCGTTTTTCTGAGGTGGATCAACTTACATTATGCCCCATTCTCTCATTACCTGAATTATAAATATTTTTACTGATTTGAGTTGAAGCTTTCTGATTGAAACTAATTAAATTTGATTGTACTTGGGATTTTGTGAGGATCCCTTCAGCGGGTTTGCTAGTCAGATTTACAACTTGCTAACAGAGTCATATATTAGGGTGCTTTAGGATTCTGTCTTTTAACTTGCTGATTAGGAGATGGTAATTGGCTTTTCACTAGGTTTCTAATACTGAATTGTTTTTATTTTCAGATTGATTGGTATACCATTCCTACTCTGTAGTTTGATTGGTATACCGTTTCTACTGTGCCTTCGACGCTTTGGCAGAGGTAATAGAACTCCTAGGAGACTTTGTGAGCAATATGTTTCTTTATCGTTTACTAGTGTTTTTGTCAAGCCTGTTTTTCATTTGATTACAATGGATGAAGATGAGTTCTTTTATCTTCTTGTGTTTTTTACAGTTTGAACTTGAAGCGTGTAAAATGTAGAATATCCGGTTAGATGACTTGGAACTTAGACGGGTGTGACTAAGATTATCCTGTTTTAATTTGAATGCTGTTTGAGCTTTCTTGGTTTTTTCATTAGTATGGTTTTGAAACAAACCCTCCCTCCCTCACTTGCGTTTTCACATTTGATTTTGTATGTAGTGTTTTATGCATTGTGATAGCTAGTCGTTGACTAAATATCCTCTGTATGTTCACTCCTTTCTACTCATATGAGTCTTATCAAATGTTATGTACTCTTGTTAATCCAATTTATATCATTCTCAAACCCCATAAAATTGTTAGGATTGGTTTAATTATCAAGGATAAATTTACAAATTTAAGATAAAAAATGGATATTGGAAAAAATAGAGTACATGTTATATTATGACAATACCTAATTCTATTAAACATATCCTAATATAAACCGACATTCTAACATATCCTAACATAAACCAAATTCTAAATCAAATAGAAAATTTAACTACAATATAGGCATATTACATATACATTGACCATATTCTAGTAAACCTTATTTCATTATTCTAAGAAAACTTATTTTTTACACCCAAAATAATATTCCTTGAACTTAACATGTTCACCCACATTCTTGATTTGTTCTCCAATGGTAACAACAACAATGGAGATTCCGATAAGTTTCGAGTTTCTGACGTTGTCTACTACGACGAACACAACCAGCATGCCAGCAATTATAATGACGATGATACATTCATCTCAAGTCTTATGCCTATTGAGATTAAACCTGGTGAGTTTTACACAAAACAGCAGCTGCATGAAGTGCTCCTATCTCTAACCAATTGTGGAATGTTCAAGGACATTGATTTGGAATGTAGAACTAACCTTGATCATACAGTTAAAGTCACTTTCTATTACACTGAGAAAACATGGTCTTCTAAAGATTACTTCAGGTTTCCTTCTACTACCTTATAATTCTTGAACTCTTACATTTCGTTTGCCTATATACAACTTTGACTATTAATATTTTAAATTAACTATACGATATAATTTACATAATAATATTAATATGAAAAAGAGTAATTATTGATTTGTTGTTATTGATGAAATATATAGCTTCGGATCTTATTTAATTCTGTTAGATTATATAAATAATCTAGTGTATATTACTACCTCCGGTCCAAATTAATCGCAACTTTGGAATATTTTATATCTCACAAATAATACCCCAAAGTTGCGAGTAATTTGGACCGGAGGTAGTATTAGTATATATACAAGATTATACTAGGGTTAGGGCCAAGGATACATCAGTAAATTACAACTAATAATATGCACTAGATTATTTACATAATCTAACAAATTCCATGTTACAGATGTATGAACGTGGGAGTGAAGCCACCACAAACAAAGCCTATTGGGATAGATTCCGACAACACGGCATCTAACGAGGCTCGGTCGTGCCTGTTGCCACGTTCGATTCACGAAGAGGTGGTGGAGATGATGAGGGACGAAGCAAAGGAGGGGCTAAATGGGAGGATGTTATGCAAGATTAAGGAGAGGGTTGAGAAGTGGTACCATGATGAAGGGTACACTGCAGCCCAAGTAAAGAGGTTTAATAACATGTATACAAAAGAATTGGTTTGTGAATTGGAAGAAGGCAATATTACCAAATTAGTGTTATTTGATGGGAAGAATTACATAAAAGAGTTACCTATTGCATGGAAGAAGTTGTGCAACCAAGTTGAAGTAGGAAAAGTGTATAACATTAAGGCAAATAAGCAAGTTATGAAAAATTTAATGTCTTTGGGTTTGTTTTCGAATATAGAATTGGACACATATCTTGATGAGATTGAAGGAGGTGTAGTGGTTGAGATCAAGCTTCGCTACAAAGATGCCCAAATCGACTTCTTTGAAAGCTTGTCGTTGATGAACATTATGAAATCCGTTGTCGTCAATTTCTTCTAGTAACAATTTCGATTTATTTTTTTTTAGTGTGTATGGAGAGACACAAAGATCAGTGATGCAAATTAAATTTGAACTTAAGTGTTGGGTCACATTTGAGACTTAACCGACTAATTCTTGTACTGTACTTACTCTTTACTTGTAACTTTTGTCGCGACTTGTCTATTGGAATTGGAATTATGGTATAATTACTACTTCCTCTGTTTTTTTTTACTTGACCTGTTTCTTTTATCACGCTTGCCAATGCAAAACTTTAACGTTCAATAACTTTAATTTTCCATAATTAAAAAATATAAAAGTTATATATTATGATAGTACTTATTGAGACGAATTCAAAATGATCCAACATAAATATGTTTTTCCTTACATATTATTCACACAACACGGTCAAAGGAGGGGTGGTGAATAGTGTAAAAGTCAAAACGGGTCAAGTAAAAAAGAACGGAGGAATTACAAGTTAGATCTTTATTTTTTCAAAACTATGTTATTTCTTGTTACAACCATTGATTTTTAAATATATTGAAAGTGTACAACTGGCTTTCCATTGACTATTTTCTAGTTCTACAACATAATTTGATTTGAGAAATTGCTAGTTTGCTATCCTAATGTCCTAAACCACTTCAATACAATTTTCAATGAAGTTGAGTTTTGACTAGATCAAAACGCTTGAACATTTGCGCTACAGCCGTACTTAAAACTTTTTTACCTAAACATGCTAATGTTGCCATGTAAAAAGATCCTTTAAAATTTGAAGGCCCAAAAGAAGCCGGCAATAAAAGATTCACCGAGTTTATTAGCCCATTACATGTGAATATGTGATAAGTAGATCAAACACTAAAAAAAGGACAAACTTTACGCATATAGTGTAGAGGTGATTAACATTGGCCTGGCCCGCTAGCCCGGCTCAATCCGGTCCGAAAAATAGGGCGGGTTTGGGCAAGCATAAAAACACATTTTTAGTTAAAAAGCCCTTTTTGGCCCGACAAGCCCGCTACTTTTTTACGGGTTTGGGCACGAGAAATTGTGTTAAGGCCCGGCCCGATTTTTTATCACCTCTAATATAGTGCAATATCTCTCTCTGGACTTGTTCTCTTCAACTTATTTCAGATATTTATTACTTATTCCTTGATAAATTCAGATCAGATGAGAAAGATTCAGATCAGAACTTTTGATTATCAGTTACTTATTGCTAAATATCGTTAATTGCGTATTAAATTTTTTTTATAAAATTACATATTTAAAAAGTTTTTAATGAGACGAATCTAACAAGATCCATTTTGATAATATTTTTCTTTATAGATTAGTATTAAAATGCGGTCAAAGTTTAGTCAAATTGTTAAATTAGATCAGACCAGACCAGATCAGAAAAATTCAAATCAGACCTTAAAAAATTCAGACCAGATCTACTTGTTTCAGGTGAAGAGAACAAGTCTCTCTTTCTTTTTTTTCAAATTTATTACTCTTTTTTGTTGAAGTTCTTTTTTTTAATTGTCAAAGCGGTCCTTATTTAACTTTAAAATCTTCGGAAAAAGGAACTAAAAGATTTATAGTTAATTTTATCTTCAATAGAAAACCTTTTATTTAATCAATCGTGAAAAAAAAAAGTCTCTTTTAAAGCGTTAGAAAAAAGTTTCTTTTAAATCATAATCATAGAACATATTTACCGTAAAACCATTAGCTTTATAATCATCATGTGATCAAAATTGAACATGTCGACTGCTTTACAAAGTTAAGCCTTTAAGATAATCTAAATGATAGTTATATTGACCCGTAAGAATGTTAAATGATCTTGACTTAATGAATTGGACATGTTTAAAAGTTATAAATTAATTACGTAGTAGTTGTTTCAGATCAACTTTCTTGATGGGTAAATACGTGATGTAAAAAACTACTTATAAAATCGTAAGATATTATTTGTATATACGTAATCCGGATATAATAATTACGACAAAGATAATAATACACTACCACACTATTCATGAATGATGAGATCGATGCATGGGATTGTAGACGATCGAAGGGTCTTAAGAAAATGTAGGAAATCGATAGATGGATAGTGAAGTAAGGATATGAGATTTGGTGGTTGATGATTGAAAGGACGACTCTTTTTGGAACCACTCTTTAAGCAAATTGAATGGCAAATAAAAATACATGAAATATATGAAATAAATAAAAGAGGGCGGTCCAGCAAAAGAAGCACTCACTATCAAAATCAGAATGAGCATCACATTATCACACTGCCATAGGCATTAAAGAACATCCCAACAATTCAACATCCGCTCCTCCTCTTCCCCACGCACGCCTTTCTTCTTATTGCTTCCCTAGCTACCATAAAGAAAATCCATATATATATATATATATATATATATATATATATATATATATATATATATATATATATATATATATATATATATATATATATATATATATATTTATTATGGAAATAGAGTAAGGATTCGATACGATAAGACATTGAGATTGTCTCAAACTAATTATTATGAAATGTGAAACTTTTAATTTTACAATAAATTACCTGTAAAAATAGGTAAATTAAAGTTATTGATCACGAGTTGATTATAAGACTAATTAAATCTGTACGTGTCTCCCATGGTATGGTAAGCAACTGATAGTTTCATCAAATCTATAAAATATCATAGCAATTACTATCTTTGTATCAAAATCCGTACTTGTAAAATTGATTGGTCACCATCTGGTCCATTTCTATAGCAATAGATAGTTTCTAACCTAGAAAAATAACATTCCACTCTAAGCATATAAGACTGGGGAGTGTTATATATACACATTGAATAGAACTTGTTATCAAGGTCAAAATTTAAAAATAATTATATTAACCACACTTTCAATTTTTGGTACTAGTATATTGATTTATTTAAAATTACTTCATAATACCTATTTCTTTTTCTATTATGATAAATGATAAAAATTATGACAAGATGATTTCTTTTACAATGAAATGATGAATCAAAAGAAACTAACTTCTTGTTGTAATCCACTAAATTCTTTACTTTCAGTCTTTCAGCCTTAAAGTAAAAAAATATGCAAACAAGTTCTGAATAGGAAGAAGTATATAGTTTTGTGGGGCAGAAAAATTTACAATGATGCCTTAAACATTGGAAGCATATTTATCAATTAAGTCATGTACATGTAAATGAACATGAGTAAGCCATATATATAGTTCCAATGCTTCTGTTTTCATTTTTTCAATCACAATGTCACATATCTTGGGACAATTTAATTTCACAAGACCCACATTACTCCACTAAGGGCTTGCTCTGATTTACTGAGCTGAGCTGAACTGAATTGTTTATGATGAGAAGGAAATTAAGAACTGAATTGAAATGAACTGGAATGAAATTAAGCTGAAGAGAACATACCCTAAATATATTCTTCATTAAATTAAGTAAAAATCATTTTTTTAAAAAAAATCAAAATAAAATATGTGAATAGTTTATAAATCGAATCATATTACTCCATATAAAATTAAATTTTAAGTTAGCTCTTGTAAAGCGTGCTCACATTAGACTTTCCTGAGGCTTTGCTACTTAGATCTGTTCTCATACGATTATTTTTAGTTTAGTTCAGTTCAGGGCTCCTAATTTCCTTCTCTTATAAAATATTCATTTTAATTCAGTTCAGCTCTGATAAGTTCAGTTCAATCAGTTCAGTTCAGTTTAGCTCTAATAAATTCAGTTCAGTTCAGCTCAATTCAGTCAATCAGAACGAACAAACCCTTAATGTTATGTCATTGTCAATGTTTTATGTGTTTTACTGTATAGTTTTTTCATTATACAATCTTCTAATCAACAAATAAATAAAATCTTAAAAAATATGTGTTTTAATTGGTTCGTTGTTGAATTATTTCACAATTTCATCTATCTTATGCCATAACTAACTTTATGAAAACATTGAAAAGTATACGTACGTTCACAACAACTTTTTTATTTATTTTTTTTTCCTTATTTTTATTATTTCTTTTGGAACAACATATATTAGTATATACTTAGAGAATTGTATCATGAGATGGGGACACAAAGTGCTTATATAATCACTGTATTGTGGTGCTGTCTTACCTATCTATATAATATATGATTCACGAACCATATATTAATAGACATACATTTTAAAATTTTAGACCTTTTTCTTTTAAAAGAATCATACCAACTTTTGAACTCTTTATTTGAGAATATGACCTATTATAAGCCTTTCTTCCAAAACCCCACGAGATTTTTTATTTTTTTTTTTATAATTAATTTACAACCAAAATATAGTATATGTTTAGCTTAAAATGTTGTATTTTAATTAAGTGGACTGATCTCCCATCTTTTTCATGGCCAATTTATAAAGTTGATATATCCTGAATAAAGAAAAGTAACAGCGTAGGAAAAGAACTAGATTATTCCCACTTTATAGAATATAGACCTCTTTAATAAATTAAAATAAAAACATTCTCTTATATGTCGACTGAATAAAAAAGAGAGTGTTTTTGGCATAAGGGATTTTTGTATATTCTTAGGATTCCAACATAACTTTTGACTTTACAGCAATTTTTTTGTGGAAAAAAGTAAGTGAAAGGATAAATAAAATTATACAAATCCTATAATATAGAGTTAAGATTAGATATATAAGGATTAAGGATACATAATATGAATTCTTTGCCCTAAAATATATGACATTATGAGAATGATTCCCATAAAAAATAATAAGTCCAATGTGTCCAATGTTGAAGTATATTATGTGATCACATTAGCCAATAACTCAATAAGCCACACACCTATGTGTTTTTGAAATTAGGATTGATTATATTAGTTAATTATTAATGTTATTATATATGCATTATTAATCTTCTTTTTTGTATGGTATGAGTAAGATTGTTCACAATGCCGTCTTCAATTATGATTAATTAAAAGCTAAGACAACATACATGCTTGATCGATTAATAGATTAAAGGCTTGTTCACAGTCACTGAACTGAATTGAACTGATTGGAGATGAACTAAACTGAACTGATTGGAGCTAAACTGAACTGAATTGAACTGAGCTGAAATGAATATTTTATGAGAGAGGGAAATTAAGAGCTGAACCGAACTGAACTGAACTGAGCTGAAATGAATATTTTATGAGAGAGGGAAATTAAGGGTTGAACTGAACTAGACTGAACTTATTGGAGCTGAACTGAACTTAATTGAAATTAAGTAAATGTGAACCGACCCTAATTTTAAATGTTTATTATTCTTTCATCCATTTAGTTTGTGAGGGTCTTATAACATGTACTAATTGACAAGTTCGAATCAAATAATCCCAAATAATTAACTTGATCATCTGAACTCCCAAGAACTAGCCTTTATGTATGTACAATTGTACATATGCTTAATTTTTTAGAGCATAAATCAAAGTCATGAATCTCATGATCGAAAAGAAACTATATATAGAGTACTTTTTAATTAAAAGTAATTAGACAACATGCAGTGAATTTATCAATTTAGGGAATTAAAGTATATCACAATTACAGTGATATTTCCCAAAAATTCTTTTATGAAGAGAAAGCAAAGCCAAAAAAAAAAAGGGGGTGTGATCACAATAAAGAGATCGAAGCCTTTACAACGGCATGCAATTACTTTAATCCCTTAAGGTATAAGTATCTCATTAATTAAATATTCATTAAGTACCCAACCATTTTCATCATGAAAAAAAAAAAAAAAAAAAAAAAAAAAACCACTTTTGGTATTCTAGAACATGAAATTATTAGTACTTATGATGAAATACTACTACGTATAATGTAAAAAAATAAATAAATAAATTTAAAAAAAAAATACACATATACTATATTATAATAACATTATGATTTTATAAAATTCAATATGTACAATATAAAATAAAGAAATAATAATCTTCTTTTAAATCTATATTTTTATTGTGGGAACCACATTATAAAAAATTGATGAGAACAACAAAACTATATATTACTGAAATAGTTGCTACAAAGAAGTAATATTCCATTGCAGTATTGAGTCTTTGTCATCATAGATTACAATTTTGTCTCTGCAACACTTTTAATTCATTTTGCCAATTCAGTGGTCCTCGAATAGTCAAATAAATTTTGAAATAAAAATAAAAATAACTTAGAATTTGTGGAAATATATACTAGGTAGTACAGACTACAGACTGCATAGTACTAGTGTTTAAAGAACAAAAAAGACTAAAGAGTAGTGATATATGCAACCTTGCTTCTTTCGAACAATGCTATAGGTTTCAATATTTATGACAAAAACATGCATCAATCAATGTATCATATATAATTGATGATTACTTATGTCATTATTTTTTTTTTATATATGTAGCATTGTAGCTTACAACTGCATTTGTTATTTTCCAAAATTAAATTTCAAGCATTATTATATTATTTCTTCGTCAACTAGCTCTTATGTGCCACAACAATTGCATCACTTTGATTAGACATAAAACACATGCATGCTTGTCATTGTAAAATTTAGACTATTAAGTATTAATATCTTACAAAATCAATTACTTAATTTGTACAAAAAAAAAAAAAAAAAAAAATGGTTTTGGGTATACATTGAATCCATCACCATCTTACAAACTACACTAACATTTTATTTTATTTCTTCGTAGTATTAGCAAAATAAATCCTACTCGTAGTAAGATATATAAGTGGTGTATAAATAGTGCAAATAATCTATACTTCTATACTTAGTATTTAAAAACACAAACCACACATTACTCATATGCCACCTGTCACCACAAATCACTCATATGCCACATGCCACCTTCTTTATAAAAAAAAATAAAAAAATTCATGTCTTTATGCGTTCCGTAACTTGCAAATATAAGTAAGGAAATTAAATGTTTCAACTACACCAAAATAAAGTCGTAGTCTTTTCATATCCTAAACTTAAAATAAAGTAATAGTAAAAAAAAATTAAAAAAATAAAAAAATTTGAGTTAATTAGTCCACATTATATAAACATAGAAAGTACAATAAAACAATGCTGACTCATACAACACAAATAAGCAACACATTACAAGAAAAATATTCTAAGTAATAACCCGTGCATGGAACGGGTCAGAAGGCTAATTAAAACTAATACGAGTTATATTATGAGGGAGAGTATTGGCTCCCAACTCGTATATGTTAGTATTATTAAATTGATTTATGTACTACAAAAGTAGCTAATTAAGAATTATAACTTTACAAGTATGATTTACTAATGTCTTCAAAAAAAAAGTATGATTTACTAATTACTATGTATCTAGTGACATAAAAATTGCACCCAAAAAAAATAAATAAATAAATAAAATCTTGTGACATAAAAGAGACGAATAATTGATGATGTCTTTGATTACCAAGGATCGAGATACCAGATTGCAAGGAGGATATCAAAAGCAAAATGATTTTATTGTTTAACGAACTTTTAACTTGATCCACTCACAAACCTGAAAAAGATTTTGTACTAACACCAAATGGTGATTGCAAAGTTAAATATTCTAGCTTATAAAATGGTATTTTCTTTCACTTTTTTCCAATGCGGAACAAGTAACATGTTAATCTTCAACATGTACCTATAAAGGAATTCCATTTTACTTAGATCCATACGTCCATACCCAAATTGCAATCCGTAATTGAGGACTTATTTAGTTGGACTTCCAGAGTTAAGTTTGATGAGAAATAGAAAAGGAACGATTTTTTGACAGACTATTTTATGCAGCAGCAAATTGATCCAAGATAGGATCTTTGTCATTTCTCATTTTTCTATCTTTCTGAATGAATCCCTGCTACATAATTCTTTTGCTGCCTTATATATGACAGCATCAAAAGTTAACCTAGAAATTTGGCCTCACAGGACCACTAGGAACATTACAGCTCATAGCAACAAAACAAAATATACTGCTAGCCTACAACAGCACAAACAGACAAACAACATTCATTCTACCTACTACAGCATATAATACTACTCTCTATTTCATCACTCCCCCTCAAGCTTAGAGTGAGGAATGAGACTGAACTCCAAGCTTGTTTAAGAGTCGATTCATTTGTTCCACAGATAGAATCTTGGTGAACACATCTGCAAGTTGCTGAGTGCTGTGAACATAGGTAGGAGCAATAACACCTTCATTTGACTTGTCTCGAATGAAATGACAATCAATGTCAACATGTTTTGTCTTCTCATGATGGACTGGATTAGCTGCAATGGCTAAGGCTGCTTGGTTATCACAGTAGACAGAAGTTATTCCTAGCTTGGTCATTCCCAGATCTTTCAAGAGATTTTTGAGCCACATTACTTCGCATACAGTCAAAGCCATTGATCTGGACTCTGCTTCAGCAGTGCTTCGAGTAACAACAGATTGTCTCTTGGATTTCCATGAGATAGGAGAGTTTCCAAACAGAATACAGAACCCAGATGTTAATCTTCTGGTATTCTGGCATCCTGCCCAGTCACTGTCACAGTAGGCCTTCAGTTCAGCACTGCCCTTTGAAGCAAGAAGTATCCCTTGTTGAATGGAACCTGACAAGTACCTGAGCACTCTCTTAGCACACTGATAGTGCACATCAGTTGGTTTATGCATGAATTTACTTAACACATGGACTGTAAATGATATGTCAGGTCTTGTGATTGTCAAGTAAATGAGTTTTCCCACTAGTTTCTGGTATGGCTCAGCATCCTTTAGCACACTTCCACTGTCATCTCTCAGTTTTAAATGAGGATCCATAGGTAGCTTAAGTGCTCTTGCATTGGTCATTCCATATTCTTCCAAGATATCAGCAACATACTTTCTCTGTGACAGAAACATTCCCTGTTCACTTCTATCAACTTCAATCCCAAGAAAATATCTTAGCTCACCCATGTCTTTCATGTTGAATTGAGTGGCTAGAAACAATTTTGCTTCATTCACAGCTTCCATATCATTCCCAGAAACAATCAGGTCATCTACATAGACTAAGATGACTGTAAGACTCTTTCCCTTCTTTTTCACAAACAGTGAGTAGTCTGATTTAGACTGAGTGAACATATTACTTTTCAATGCTCCACTCAACTTTGCAAACCACTGTCTTGGAGCTTGTTTCAATCCATACAGAGATTTCTTCAATTTGCACACTTTGTCTGGTATTTTCTCAATTTGCTCCCCCTCTTCTTGAACTTTGATTCTGCTTCCAATTCTTGTGTATCCCTGAGGCAACTTCATGTACACATCTTCCTGCAGATCACCATGCAAGAAAGCATTTTTAACATCCATTTGATGTACAATCCAATTTTCTAAAGCAGCTACAGCAAGTAATGACCTAACAGTGGTCATTTTTGCTACAGGGGCAAATGTCTCCTCATAGTCAACTCCATACACTTGTCTATTTCCTAGGATGACAAGTCTTGATTTATCCCTCTCTTTTTCTCCATTTGGCTTGTATTTGGTTTTATACAACCATTTACAGCCTATTGCCTTCTTCCCTTGAGGAAGATGAGTTATCTCCCAAGTATCATTGCCCTCTAAGGCCTCAAGTTCTTCATTCATGGAATCTACCCATTCCTTATTCTTTACAGCTTGCTTATAAAACTTAGGTTCAGAAACTTTTGTTACTTCAGACATTAGAGCAGAAAAGGAATTGCTGACAGGAATGGAAGCAATGGGTTCTATCCTTTTTTGGACAGATTTAACACACATATTGGATGAGACATTTCCAATTATGTAGTCTTTGTGCCAGTTGGGTGACACATGAGGTCTAGTTCTCCTCCTTACATCATTATTTCTTCCATTTTCTTCCTGATCTGAGTGAACAGTTTGTTCATTTTCAGACTCTTCTTGATTTTCTTCACTTTCTCCTTCATCATATTCTGTCTCTTCATTTGTTTCTATTGTATCTCCCTCAACACATTCTACTTCTCTACTCTCTATGTATATTCCTGTGTTATCTATGACCTCAGACTGAGTTTTTCTATTTGGGTGAAACAATTTATAGGGACAAATAGCTTCATAAAACCTTACATCTCTGCTCACAAAGATTTTATTCTCAACTAGATTTAACAACTTGTATCCTTTCTGATTCAATGGGTACCCCAAGAATATGCAAGGCACTCCTCTAAGACTAAACTTGTCAGTATTTCTACTTGGATTACTTGCCATAGCCAAGCACCCAAAGATTCTCATATTTTCATAATCAGTTTTAGAGTTAGTGAGTACCTCATATGGGCTCTTGTTGTTCAAGAGAGGTGTAGGGAGCCTGTTGGTTATGTGCACTGATGTCTGCACACTGTCTCCCCAGTATTGAAGAGGAATTCCAGCTTGGATTCTCATTGCCCGGGCCATCTCCAAGATGTTTCTGTGTTTCCTCTCCACTCTTCCATTTTGTTGTGGTCTATCAACACAGCTTATCTGGTGAACAATGACAAGCTTGAGGAAGAGATCCTTGCACTTTGAATCATCAAATTCCAGTGCATTATCTGATCTTATAATTTTTACTTGCTTTCCATACTGTGTTTTTCCCATGTGAACAAATTCTTCTATTGCACTGAATGCTTGAGCTTTTTTTTTTCAATAACTTCACCCATGTGACTCTTGAGTAGTCATCAACTATTGTCAAGAAGTATCTCTGATTGTACCTGTAGGAGTTTATAGGTACTACGCAGCGGAAATAACATGAATCATATTGAATCAAGTACCTAAACCAAGGATCATTGCATAACACATAAAGAACACATAATTTTACCTTTGAAGCGTGATTCCACGTGCGATCGAGCAAAAACAAGGGGAGATAAAGAACCTCAAGCGTGATTCCTCTACTTGGTCCACGGGCATGGATTAAGACCTCCACTAATGCTAGTTAGTTGCAATTGAAACCTTCAATTGACCTTCTATGGAGAAGAGCGAGCAACGAACCACCATGAACCACCACGAACACCACACGCGCCACCTAGGGTGGCCGGCCGTATGGACGAGGGGAGGAGAAGGAAAGCCGTGAGTAGAGAGAGGGATAAGGTTTTTGGGATTGGTTGCCTTGATGTCAAAATTCACTGTGTGTGAATTATGACTCTTACATCCAACCCTAGGCATGGATCTTATTTATAGATCTCATCTCTAAATAAGAGCCCATGTCAAAAGCCCAAAACCTAATTCCAATCTAATTATGCTAGCCCAATCCAATTCATGATTAGTTAATTGCTCATGAGGCCCATTAATGGGCCTCTAACTTATTTAACCCAATACCCTTGTGTGTGACCTCATAGGATCCATTCTAGAGGGCTTTGGACTATATGACTAGTCCAAAGATCATCTCTCATAGTCTAGCAACAGAGGATGACGCCCCAAAAGAACGAACTTATTATCTCCATAATAGTGATCCTTGATATATCTAGTAATTGCACTTATCGAAGACATAACTCCTTCAATCTCCCACTTGTCTGAGACAAGTGCGCAATATTCAAATTTCTTAAGTCAATGTGTGTCGATTTGATAATATGATTGCATCTTATGTCGTGATCATATTAATCTACAAATCTTTTCTTGAAATCTGAGTTAGATTTACAAAACAAATGATTACTATGTAATCCATTTGAGCACGGCCATGCATTTTCTGAATTCTCCCTCCTCAAGGGGCCAAGACACATTCCTAATTAAATAGGTAGACTCTATCCAATCTTGTGGCAACCAAAGCTCCCACTCAACTTCTGAAATAACCGGGAAACACCCTTTATAATCTCCAGTTACGGGCAGACGTTTGAATGTACCACAGTTATAACATCCATTGAATGATATCAATGTTCCACTCATGTCAAAGGAATCCACTAATATATCCAGAAGCTCTATACTTGAACTTCAAAGTAGGTCTATAGTTCGATCATGCATCATTCATGCATATCCATGTGATTGACCGAGCATCACTACGCTCCTATAGCCCATGAAACTGCGCTATCCAATCAATCTTAACATGCTAGTCCATTATTGGAAATCATTTATGTCCAGTTTAATGATTCCGAACTAGGAACTTAAATAATATATGAATTTAGTTCACCTGTGGGGTTTCATTCAAAAGGTCATCAACCTAGTGAGCCCATCAATTCATAATTATTTTGGACATTTTATTTAATCTTGAAACCACGATTAAATAAGATTGAAACTTTGTTTCAATTGATAAACATAATTCTGCAAATGAATGTATTACACATGTAACTTGTTTTTCTCCAAAAACAAATACAGCTTCTAATTACATCATTTGCCTCAATCCAGTTTCATTAACATGTTTCTCATGCTTTGGAAATGGAAGGGGTTTAGTAAGTAGAGTTCATGAGACATTCTCATAAACATGAATTTTGCAATTTCTAAGTTTTATAATCATTTTCATCTCCATACACTAAGAATTTTCCTTCGCCCTTTCGCAAGGAACTTAGGAATTTCTAATTTGTATTCCAACGTTACATTGGATTTCGATTGAAATCTACCACCACTTGTTCTAATTAAGAACACATGAATCAAATAGACAAGTATAGTCCATGGTATGCATGATGCATCCTTTGCAAATTGCATAAGGATCATCACTCAAAATCTTAATTTCATCAACCTTTCTCAAAGTATTGGATCATTAAGCAATGTGCCATGTTACATGGGATTGAAACTCTTTTCAATATAATGTTGAACCTTTTAAGAATCTTATCAATATAAGTTTCTTAACCAAACTCAAACATCCTTCGAGACCTATCTATATAGATCTTGAATCCCAAATGTACTCATCTTCTTCTTCAAGGTTTTCATACAAAATGCAATAGCCATCACTTGATCCTTCAATAATTGCTCTCTGTACTAGACCAAGAAGACTTCATAGCTCCCACTAAACATTTTGTACATACAAGACCTTTTCTTCATTTTACAAGAACATCAAACGATTTGATTAACTTACAAAATTAAGAACATTTACTCCCTGATGCTAACTTCAATCCATTATGGATCTTTTATGCATCCATAGGACTATTGGATCTCCAAACTTTTGATTGTATCATATACAAATCTTCTTTCATGAACAATTTCAAGAAAGCGTTTTGAAATCCATCTACCAAATCTTATAAGGTAGAAATCACTAAATATCTTTAATAGATCTTTGCAACATGACTAATGTAAAGGTTTCATTGTAGTCATAGTCATACTATGAATTTGTTGAATCCATTAACAAGTCTTTGCATTAGTTAGAAAACATTTTTCTTTCTTGTCTGTTTTGCTTACAATGGGTTTCACCCAATTAGGCAAATTATTCAAGTGTCATACACTTGCTTACAGACTTAGAATCTATTTCAGATTTTCTGGTTTTAAAACCACTTGGAGTCACAACTTGTCAAATCATCTTTATTACTTGCATAATCATCATGTTCCAAAATAAATGTTTTAGAACTCTTAGTCAATATGAAATCATATTTCTTTGGCTAAGTTTTACGTATGCAATCATCATTGTGGGTTTTATGCAACAATTGAAAATCATACAACAACTTTGTTTAGCTTTCAATGAGAAATGACAATAGAGGATTTGTACTTGGAATGTACTACCTTTGACACATGGTTATTAATCCCATTACACTTAATGAGACCACGCGTTGTCATTCGTAACATGAGGTGAATCATGCTCATATTGTTGCTTTTATTCGATTACTTCTCAAATTTCTTCGAGATTTTCGATTTCACTTTTCTTGAACTCTTTCAAGGCTCTCGAACATTTCAAGATTCTTATACTCCCACTTGCCTTTTGAGGAGGCACATTTTGCATAGGGTGAACCAACCATGGTTTGAGCCATGTTTGTTTGTTTCTTTTCTCAAGCTCTTTCGAGATTTACACTACTCCCACTTGACCTTTTGGAACAATTTCCATAAGGGCACCTACTTGAGCAAAAAACATTTTGTGCTAAGTATGGTTTGTGTAGTAGTACCCCTTGCTCTATATATAGGAATCGAATGTGCATTAAACGTTTTAATACAACTTTTATTCCTTGCTTTGTAGAAACACTTTATAAGAACGTTTCTTATCCATATCACATATGAAGCCTTGCTACATTTTGATTTGACCTATGTAGTTTTTGTTTAGTTTTGTAGCTTATTTTAAAGTATATCCATTGAACAATGGTTGGAAGATAGGTAATTTACATCCATTATCAAAATATATCTCATATAGATTGATAGCTCCCTTTATAAACACTTCATAAGGTTTTCTTTCGGAGTTTGTTGTAAAACGATTTTATAACTCTTGGATGTTTATCAATGTCTTGGCTTAAATTCTCATTATTATGATCATATCGCAATATTTCGAATGTGTTGCCAAGTACATGTCTTGACTTAAATTTTCACAATTACAATCATATTGTAATGTAATCATTTTCTTGTCAAGTTGATACTGAACTTCATACTGAACATTTAATTTTGAACTTTTCAAAATTTTCACTTCCATGCTTCAACTAAGCATAAATAGTGATCGTGTCACAAATGAAGTTTCATTGACTGTCTCTAGCCTTTGAGCCTATGGTTTTCTTACATGACCTCGAGTTCACATCACATCATCATTTCTCTAAATGGTGACCTAGTCAAAATTTCAAATTAGAATGATAATTACATATATCAATAGATTCATAATCTAATTGATATTGAAAGTCCATCCCTTTGGATCTTTCGCATGCAATGTTCATTTTCATTCGAATTAATTGACATTTTTAGAGACAACTTGTATATATAGAGAAATGGTTTAATTATTTCTATCATATAGAAGTTTAAACCTATTTAGCAATTTAAAACACATTATGACTCAATGAAGCATAGAATAACATTTATTCCATGTTTTTGAATCTTCGACGTTTAGTCATTACTAATATTGAATGGTGTTTTGATAATGGCAAGAATGAATAACATTTATTTAACTCTAGCCAATTATTAGTGGTGAAATACTGGTTCTACTTGTAAAGTTGCAATTTTTGCTTCCAAACTCGTAGATTCTACTAGTGAAGTAGCAACATTTGCTTCTAAACTTGTAGATTTATTCCTCCTTTAGCTAAATTCTTCCTTTAGTTCAACCAGATGGTGCAATGAGTGATCTAAACAAGACATCATATGTCCAAGAAGTAGAAATATGCTAAATCAATTTCTATAATATACTTCTTAAATTGGAACATTTCCATTCTTTTACCTTCCAACTATATGAGGTAGTTTCTAATCAATTGGAATTGGTCCATTTAATTTGAAACATTTGTTGTTCATAACAACTTTTAGCATGTAAGTAGTTCTAGGTTTGAGAAGCAGCAACTTGTTTGCAATTCTTGACCTATAACTTCTTAATGCAATCCTCATATATTCCTAAACCTTTCCTATTTGAGCCACTTAGAACACTTCTCTTAGGTTCAAAATGGTACTTTGCTTAACTTCTTTAAGCACTTTTCATGATTTTGCTAAGTCTATTCTATCATTATTCATATAAGAGTTTAATCAACTATTTAACTCTATATAAAGTGGATGAAGAATAGCGTCATTTGATCAACTTTTGATCATAGAGATTTCCAATCACTTTCTTATATTCAATAATATTGAAGATAAGAGATTTTATTGGTCTTTTATACTTGTCTTTTAGAGGGTTTGTACCTTCCATCTCATTATATCCCTTGAAAACACTTTTCAAAATGAAGATGTGTTGGTATTTTACTCAAACATTTTGAATAAATCCAACCTTAGACATGTGACATGAATTTCTAAAACTTGCCTTTTAGAACAATCATAGCAAAATTAGAATATAGGTTTATGGATTATCTTTTAAACTTTTTTAGAACGTTTCTCAACTTTATTTTCAATCGAGGAGATTATATAAAATAATAAAATTAGAACGACATGTTACTTATAAGTAAACGCAAAATTCAATTATGTTTATTAAAATTTAAAGTACCATAAGCGAATTAAATTGATAACTTTAAAGCATTTATTCAATGTTAATTGATCCCAATTGAATTAAATGATTCCAAGATCCTTTATTCGTGCAATAATTGACCACAGTGAGGCCCTGCCATCAACTATTACATTTTTAAGGTGAGTAAACTCTTTACTGATTACAACTCTTGTAATTCTTGGTTGAATAATTAACCATCACATGTTTAATTATTACCCTTAGCTTCAAGGTTCTAAACGCTTTAGGTAACCTTGTTGAATATAACCAATTAAAAGCGTAGAATGAGGTGCTACCCCCACTTCCCCAAGATATATTATGACACTCTGCTGAGGGCCGACCTATCATAAACGATCGAAGGTTTCGTCGGGTTTTCAATTGGAAAAGCTGCATCAATATTACTGGGATCTAGATTTATTATGTTGTGAATATTTAGTGAACTCTAGCGCATCATCAAGCAACATAAATAAACCTAAACATGCATAATCTACTAATGCATAAATAAAACATGACATAGTATGGCCCCTTAATCCTAAGAAAACTAATAAAGCAAAAATGCTCCCACTTGAACCTTCATGGATCTCATCCATCTTGCTCCTTTGGGCCTTCACTTCATTGGCTTTTGGATCAACTGCAACATGTAATACTATTCTATTCTATTCTATCTACTACTTAAATAAAATAAAATAAATTACAAAAATACTTAACGGCACGCAGACCGTATTTAGATTAAAAAAATACATCACGATGCGCATATCGTATTTAGAATCTATGGGTCATACTAGTCTTTATATAGCAATAAACAATATCATATATTATAAAGTGCCATATAATAAATCACTCATCATGCTTTCCTAAACTACAACATCGAATGTTCACAATAAAGGAAACATGGCTTCTAAATATCTCATATTATAATTAATTACTGTAATTAGATAATATCATATATTATTCATGATCATCAATAAAATATCATATATTTTAAATTAGTCATGAGATAGAATCAAATCTTATTTTAATCTTAAAAGATAAATCATATTTATCCTCAAAGATTATCCTAACAAAGTTAGGAAATTCTATCCTAATTACTAGCCAATCACAAAATTTTAAATCAATTATATCCAAAAATAATTATGGGATAATCACATTATTTAAATTAATTATTATCCTTTTGGAATATGCTCAGAATATCCTAACAAATCTTATCCAAAATTAACCACTTTAATTATGGATAATTATTAAAATAACAACTTTAAATATGGATAAGATCAAACTTAACAACTTTTGAAAGATTTGATTTTATCCCATAATAAACAATATTTATCCAAAATAAAACTGATTTTATCCCAAAGTAATTTTGTAATTATCTTGAAATAATTTTTCAAAATAGATTTTTTTTTTTTTTTGAAAACCCGTGCACCAGCCACCGTGGTGTGGCCAGCCTAAGCCGGCCACGGTGGCTGTACACCTTGCGGTGTACGCTGCCAAAGCAGCGGTGCAGCAGCAGCGGCAGCAGTGTCGCGCAACACTTTGCACGGTGCTGCTGCTGCTCTTTGTTCTTGGACCCCTGCTGCCCTGCCCTACCCCTCCCTCCGGACCACCTGCAGCGGCAGCCGCCGTGGCAGCGCCACCCAGCCGCGGTTGCTGCTGCTAAAACCTTTTTTTTTTTTTTTAGTTTCAATTTTAATTAACAACTTTTGTTAAATAAAATTAGTATGGTCCATGATAAATTAAAACATAACTTTTATGCTAATTCATCCTATTAAAATTAAACTCACAATCTAATTTTAAAATCTAGGGTTCTTCATGAAAATAATCCCCAATTTAATTTAACTTTTAAATCAAATCATTGATCATGCAAAATTCATAATTTATACATGAAATCAACTAGATTAAAAACATGAAGCATGAAACAATCGAAATTATTCAAAAACAAAACACGAAATCAAAATTTTAGGGTTTAGGGTTTCGAAAAATTCGAATCTAGGGTTAGGGTTTTCGAAATTTTCGAGCATAATAGGGCAAAAAAACGGATCTCTTCATGGCTATTTTGAGCATTATTAAATCACATTTAATCAATTCCAAGAGTTAAATCACATTTAATATAATAATTGACCCATAATTAAATATTCTCCCTCCTAATTGAATTAAAATTGTGGACTATCAAAGAATTATAGTCAATATGCGTAAATGCAATAGGCTAACTGATACCACTGTAGGAGTTTATAGGTACTACGCAACGGAAATAACATGAATCATATTCAATCAAGTACCTAAACCAAGGATCATTGCATAACACATAAAGAACACATAATTTTACCTTTGAAGCGTGATTCCACGTGCGATCGAGCAAGAACAAGGGAAGATAAAGAACCTCAAGCGTGATTCCTCTACTTGGTCCACGGGCATGGATTAAGACCTCCACTAATGCTAGTTAGTTGCAATTGAAACCTTCAATTGACCTTCTATGGAGAAGAGCAAGCAACGAACCACCATGAACCACCACGAACACCACACGCGCCACCTAGGGTGGCCGGCCGTATGGACGAGGGGAGGAGAAGGAAAGCCGTGAGTAGAGAGAGGGATAAGGTTTTTGGGATTGGTTGCCTTGATGTCAAAATTCACTGTGTGTGAATTATGACTCTTACATCCAACCCTAGGCATGGATCTTATTTATAGATCTCATCTCTAAATAAGAGCCCATGTCAAAAGCCCAAAACCTAATTCCAATCTAACTATGCTAGCCCAATCCAATTCATGATTAGTTAATTGCTCATGAGGCCCATTAATGGGCCTCTAACTTGTTTAACCCAATACCCTTGTGTGTGACCTCATAGGATCCATTCTAGAGGGCTTTGGACTATTTGACTAGTCCAAAGATCATCTCTCATAGTCTAGCAACAGAGGATGACGCACCAAAAGAACGAACTTATTATCTCCATAATAGTGATCCTTGATATATCTAGTAATTGCACTTATCGAAGACATAACTCCTTCAGTACCTTGTTGCAACTCTGAATGCTCCCCAAATATCAATATGGATCATCTCAAATGCCTGTTGTGATCTTGAGTTGCTTAATTTATATGGCAGTTTTGTGAACTTGGCTGCAGGGCAGGTAAGACATATATCTTCCACTTACTCTCAATTCCTTTCAACCCTTCTATCTTCTTGATTTTTGCCATGGGAGCATGGACCAGCCTTTGATGCCATAAAGTGGGAATGCTCAGCTTTTTTACATTTTTTACTGTTCTTGGAACGGTGACTGTTGATGCAACATTCAAGGCAACCTTGTCTGCTTGCTCTTTCATCTCTGCAAGCTTCTTCATCACACTTTTCATGCTCTCATTCACCAGAAAATATACCCATTTTCTGCCTTTCCTATTCCTCTAATTTCTCCAGTATTTTTGTCTTGTATGACACAGTAATGAGTGTGAAAGTCCACTTTACACATCTCACTTTCCACTAGCTTCTGCACTGAGAGCAAATTATGCTTAAACACTGGTACATATAAAACTTCTCTGAGTTTTATGCCATTTTTCAGATTCACACTTCCCTTATGAGTGATTCCTGAAGTATGACTTGTTGGCAAATTTATCTTCGCTTCATTTTTGCATCTCACTGCTTCTTCAAGTATCTCAAGGTTCCCTGTCATATGATCAGATGCACCTGAGTCTATAATCCATGTTGTGTTTGCAGCATTTGCAAAATGACAACTCACCATCCCAGCATATGAAAAATCCATATCATCTTCTTCTTCTTGTGTTGATGCAGATGATTTCCCAACACTGGGCAACATCTTCACCAGTTGCTCTAATTGACTTGCATTGAATGGCAAAGCGTTGCTAGAGGAAGTTCCAGCTTCTCTCTGCACATTGGCTGCAGTTCTGCCTCCTCTTCCTGTTCTACCACCTCCTCTGTTACCTCTGCCACCTCTGAATCCACCATTATAGCCTCCTATTGTATAGCTCACCCTTGCATCTTTATCTTTGTGAGCCCTAGGATGACCACTAGGAAATCCTTTCAAATACCAGCATTCTTTCCTGGGATGACCAGGTTTTCCACAGTAAGTACATGAATCTTCTCCTGTAGTCGACTCACTGCCCTTGCTGAACATTGCCAGTGGTTCACTCTCTTCTTTTACAGCTTTCAACGTACTTCTTTGATTTTCTTCCTGATGTAGAGTGTTGCAGGCTGAGTCTACACTAGGAAGAGGAGTTTGCATAAGCAAATGACTTCTTTGTTGGTTGTAGCTGTCATCCAACCCATTCAAGAATTGAAACAGCTTCTGCTCATCCCGATGTTGATTCAAAGCTGTCAGGAATGCTGATATTTCCCCATTCATGGCAGTTATGGGTGGCAGAGTTGTCATACTTTCAAGTTCTTCCCACATAATTTTTAGTTCTGTGTAATAATCTGTTACAGTCTTCCCTGACTGTTTAGTCTCATAAATTTCTTTGTTAAGCTGATATTTTCTAGAACCATTTGCAATGGCATACCTCTGCTCAAGCTGATTCCAGATCTGAGAACAATTGCTAATAAACATAACAGATCTCTTAATAGAGTCAGAAACATTTCCTACGATCCCTGCTATTATCATATTATTGCATGTATCCCAAGCTTCTTGTTTTACACGATCACTCAAGTCTCTTTTTACAGTTCCAGTCACAAATCCGTATTTTCTTTTGGATCCTAGACTGATTTCCATAGATCTTTTCCAAGATCTGTAATTACTCGACCCTTAGAGTTTCTCTATACTAATGGAGTTACTTCCATCTGAAGGGTGCAGATATAAGGGACTGGTGGTTTCTATTACAGTCGACACATTCAATGCAACAACAGATATATAATGCAATAAGTTTTACTACCCAAGACAATATCTTTATGTGATTTTTCTTGCAGATCACACAATCAATATTTATATAAAAAAAACTGAGATTTAACGTTTGCTACATAAATACACTTAATATACTGACCTCAGCTCTGATACCATGATGAGAAATAGATAAGGAACGATTTTTTGACAGACTATTTTATGCAGCAGCAAATTGATCCAAGATAGGATCTTTGTCAAAGTTGGAATGGAGTTCTTAGGGCTCATTCAATCTATTTTATTATTTTTGATTATTAAGCTTTTAGCTATACAATTTTGATACAACAAGAGCTCTAATTTCCTCCCAACTTTAGACTAGTATGAAGTTTCTTTCATAGTAAGATGTAATAAAAACCATTTTAACAATGAATCAAACAACTTTAGACTAGTATGAAGTTTAGAACACATATCTCCCTAATATGATATTCCATACAAATCAAATTCAATTTATTAACAAACCAAACCACCCCGAGACTGTTTGTTCCTTTAGTTTGTCCCTATTTAGTTTTTATATATTATCCGATTTAGTTAGGTTTATTTGATTTATGATGACTTGCACTTTTTCTAAGAAACTTGGGTCTTTGCTCTATTATGTTGTTATCTCAAATTTTATAGTTAAAAAGGAAACATATAGGGACCAATATAAGTGTTGCCATTAAATCGTTACAGAAATGAAGATCTATTTACACCTTAATTACTTTAAATCAAATAATAATATCGACAATGAACAACTCAAAAGTGAATGTTCCATATAAACCATCTAATTCCCAAACAAAAATGATACTGCTAATTGATTAATAATGTAATTAAAATGAAGGGTAGGGCTGGCCAAATCTGACACTCGATCTCCATATATATATATGGGGAGGGATCCGGTGAGAATAGGTTCATATGTGAGAATTATTCATATATATATTTAAAGGTTTAGCATTTAATCATGAAATTCTCAAAGATGATCTGGATCTTATTTTAAAAATTCCAAAACATCCATCTAACATATCCTATTATAGAAAATTTGGATTTGATATCCGTTTTATTGGTTAGTTTATTCTGTACACCCGGGTATACCGTACACCCGCGTTAATTCCTCATTAAATTTTGTTATTTTATTAAATGAGCAAAAATTAATGAGCAAATTACCCGGGTATACGGTACACCCGAGTGTATTTAACAAATTTTATTTTTATTGAATCGAATGGACTGAAACATAGATCAAGTTAACTAGATTGAAAAGATGAAGTAGGACCCTTGATCATCCCTTGATTATCGTCAAATTTTGCATACATTATTTGACGCTCCTTTTTTTAAAAAAAAAAATACTAATTTTATTTGTCACTTAGCTTGGTATAATTATTGACAATAATATGAAATAGGAAGTTTCATGTAAAGTTGTAACACATTTATGTCTCTCAAACTATTGACAAGTTAAAAAGATATACCACTTGATCGTAAGATTACTAATAGATGGATGATATGATATTATATAACAAAATATATCTATAATCGTTCGTTGCATTGCTTGGACGTTAACGATGTACGGCATTACATTGGCTTGGTCTATTATATTGTTGCTGGCTGGTAGGTGTATTATCAATATGCTAGCTAGCTTAGCTTCATGGTGTATTGGTTGCCTTGCTTCCTAGGGCATCTAAATTGTGGTTATTGGTTAATGTGGTACGTTGTTGTTCTGGCTTCGCCAAGTGAACATTTAACGCTCTTCTATCTTATAGCTCGAATTTACGCATACATTCATGTACTTTGTCATTGGTGATGTAACGGTGTGGCGGTCCCTAGTAGTCTAGTACATAGCTTAAAAATAAAGGGATAAAAAAAATACTCCCTCCGTTTTATAATCTAGTAAAACTGGAAATAAAAAAAAAATTATTTGGTATTGCATGTTTCCATAATTACGTTCGTGAATGTTTTGAATCCTTAAAAATAAAGGGATAAAAAATATCGTACTAATGATATATGATATATGCCCTAGATTTAATTTACATCTTTAGTTAACCAATCGTTAATACTTTGTTAATTGCACCATTTTTCTCTTTAAAAACATAGCTTTAAAATCTTTGACTAAGGGCCTGTTCACATTTACTTAATTTCAGTTCAGTTCAGTTCATTTCAGCTCTAATCAGTTCAATTCAGCTCCCAAATTCCCTCTCTCATAAAATATTCATTTCAGCTCAATTCTGTTCAGTTCAATAAATGTGATCAGGCCCTAAAATGTAAAATGATATATACCAAGTATAAATTAAAGTCAATCTGATCTATATTTTATTAAAATTATCCCAACAATAAAACAATTAACTTTTTACCAAGTATAATATTTACCAATTTACAATTATTGAGTGTCATTATTTTTTTTTAATTTCAGGTCAATGCTTGAGAGTAGAGGGGGGAGGTAAAGGAATCCCCCTACTCCTAGGTATTTTGTAGTTGATGGGGCTCGAACTCGTGACCTCAAAGTCACAAGGTGAGTTCTCCACCAATTCCACCAAACTTTACTTGGTAATTTAATATTTTAATTGAAACTCTCGAATATAACACTAGATAAAAGGTGTATGTATTATTGTCTTGTAGTCTGAATTACGGAGTACTTTTTCAAAAGACATTTAATGATTTGAGAAGGGGGATGGAGGTCATGCACCAAAACCTAACTAACAATCCAAATTGGACTATGTTCAATCCGTTAGTCACCTCTCCAATAACCTCAAAACATTATAAGAATCACAAATTAATTAATTAAGATATGGACATTAATTAGCCCGTTAGGTAGAGTTCATAATGATGAAATTAAAGTCATGAATTGAAGCTTACGATGACCATGTTATATCCTTAAATGATCAACTTTTAGACAGACGAGTTGTAAATCACCATCATAAAAATATAAATCATCCAACCTATTCATGCCAACTACATACATTATTATTATTATGCATGTATATATGGGGCAGTCCATAGTTGATGTAATGTAATTAACGTGGCCTACAAACTACAATGCATGTGCCATAACAAGTCATACTGATATTGTAACTTGTGTACGTGTTTGTTGATGGGTTATACATACTTGCAATTAGGGATTTAGTCGGCGTCGAGGAAACAAATTTAAAAATATTACTCAGGCCAGTTTTGATAGGTCTTGAACACAAATTTGAGATATTATTCGAACCAGTTTTGATAGGTCTTGAACACACGTTTTATACTTAGAGATTAAGTTACGTGGTTATTTTTTAACATTGTTGCCTTATCTCAAAACGATTTTGATAGGAGGTCTGAAACACGAGTTTTATGCTTAGTGATCGGAGGTAACTCCAACCGAGTAGGCCTCGCTTGCAGGAGAGGAGACATGGTTACGTGAGTAGTCATTCGTCACGAGAAGGCATGTAATCTCTCAAGCAATGTTAAAATTCTATTTCATCCTTTATTGTATGAGGGACCAAAATATGAAGTAGTTCCTACCAAAGAATTTACTGTAGAAGAAGTCGTTAGGTCACAAAATCAATAGCAAACAATTGACAAAGCTACAAAAATTGCCATTGGGAGTTCACATGCATTGCAGGCTAAACGCAGAAAAGATAGTAAAAATCTAAAGAGATAATTGAAATTATAGAAAGATGATGAACCAAAAACAAATATATACGTCATATTGATGATTCCAAATACAAACATATTAGTAGTACATTAAAGGTCCCCTCCCTCTAGGACCTTTACATGCATTATGGTTTGTTGGCCACATTTTTTTGGGGCCATATTACATAAGGAGTACATAACAAATTGTTCGTTAATTTTTTTATTAAAAAAAGAAAAAAAAATTAAGTTGAATGTACACGTGTGACCGTCACACGCTTCACAAATTACATCTCTAAATAAAAAAGAAAAAAAATTCAAAATTTATGATTGCTTTACGCAATTTTTTCCCGCCAAAAAAACACAACATACACACGCGTCACACTGCTCCATCCATAGATTTGTGTAACGCATCACTCTAACGAAGTTTTAGGTGATTTTTTTTTTACTAATGTAACAATTCTGAAATAATAATTGACGACCCATCTTATTCATTCTTGCATATCTCCTTTCTTTTCAACTTTTCCCTCTTCTTTTTCTTGATTGGATTATTGGCATTTATTGCAACCTAGGTAGAGATTGAAATTGAGATTGAGAAAGACTCGGCTTATTTCTCCCAAAATAAAATAAAAATATATCTTTAAAAAATCAACCATTTTGAAATTTATGGAATTTGCCCCTCACAAACCTCATTTTTCATCACCTATACAATGAAAGGACCCCACTTTTTTCTCCCAAAAGAAAAATCTTCATCTCATTCATTCAATAATCAATGCAACCTTTGAATTTGCAATATCAACACCCCCACTTCCATGACTCCCAGGTCTCCCACTATCAAAACTCCTCCACCTCTTTTTTTTAATTATTATTATAATTATTTTTCTCTCCTAATCTCATCCACCACTATATTGTTTATTTGTTTTGTCACACAAAATCATGTACACATATACATTGTACTAGACAATCTCCCAACACCCTTGGGAGTGTGCAAAAGCCATTTTTTTCTTGATTAAATAAACGGCAATGCCCAAAAAAAAAAAAAAAAACTATTTTTTTTGGCTAATTGAAAATTTAACTAAAAACCCATCCAAGGGAAATAAAAAAAAAAGAAAAAAAAAAGTTTTTTTTAGGATTTTTAGAGATCATGATCATCATCCATCCATGGATGATTATTGTTTAATCTTCTCCTTTTAATAGAGAAAGGTGATGGTGATGAGGTGGAAGATGAAGATGGAGATGAGTCATTAAATGACCTGATTTTTGTAATTTTTGCTGTAACTCTGAGTTGTGGTATCACTTTGATGGATTTCCTTCTCCTATGATCAACCACAAATTGTTGCATTAATTTGTAGCAATCCCTTATCTTTTCCTGCAACAATATTGAAAAATTAATCAATTTATTGTCAAGTTTTTCATCATGTTTTGCTACCGTCTCAATTTAATATAATAACGACGCATAATGTACTTTTTTTGTCCCAATTTAAGCTATCTTATCACGAAGAAAAATACAGCCTTTTTAAAATATCAACTTTTTATATTGTTACAGTATTGTAATTACGTAAGCAATGGTACTGACACCGTGGAGAATCATAAAAGACACATAGATTGGGACACAATCAGTACAAAATTTAGAGGAGTATTATGTATTATTGAATTGAGAGCTAATGAGGAATAGAATGTGTGGGACATAAGAGGGAGAATTAGGGATACTTATGCATAGTATCATGTAAGCAAAAATTATTTATTTTGAAAAGATGTAAAAAAAAAAATTATTTATTTTGAAAAGATGTAGCCAAAAATTATTAATATTGAGAAATTTTTTAAAATAAAAACATGTGAATATGCTTACTTTACAAAGCCCATCGCACCATGACTCAGCATGCTCAGGTGTGACAAAGGACAAACTTGGTATTTCACTTGCTGCACAAAGTATGGCAGCTGCTGCTATGCTTGATGGCCAGTATTCCACTAAGCTGCCCTCTGCTACACCCATAAGCCCAAAAAAAAAAAAAAAAAAAAGTAAAAAGTTTAGCTAATTAAGTTTATAATCACTTTTTAAGCTTCATACAAATAAATTGTGACATTGTAACATAAAGTATGTAATTACGTACATACCAAGTATATTAGAGAGAATAAGATCCGTTGATTGTGAGATTAAAAGGCCAATGTACGATCCTGTAACATCAACCTTGTACGCGAAGAAACTAATGAAGGTAAAGGGTGTGACAAGTCGTAATCTCCAATTCAAAACCGTAAGCACGAGGAGTTCCATACGTTGGATCGTCTTAGGCTCGAAAACGAATTTCTTACTTTCAACCTAATTAAAATAATCCAATCATGATTAATTAGTTAATTAATTAGCTAGGTTGTTAATAATAGAGATTCTTGAAAAGGATTGTTTTGAGGTAACAGAATTCGCTGGAAAAAAAATGGAAATATATGCTGGAAAAAAAATGGAAATATATGCTTGAAAAAATTGATAGTGACCTGAATATCCAATAAGGAAGGAACAAGAGGTTCCTCCATCTTGGCAGCTAGTGACAAGCATGCAACTGATAAAAGTTGTAATGGCCACCCACCTGTTTGCTGCATTTCAAAAAAGCTTCGATCATCTCAATAATTCAACTTAATTTTAAGATTATGTAGATATAATTATGTATACATTATACTTAATCATTGATAAATTATTAGGTGCATCCATGGAAGACACCGGTCTTAAATAATGCTAATCAATAATTAATCTTTACGACAACTAATAAGAAAAATTGGAAGATCAGGTAAGTTATTCCTTTCGTGAATTCACATGCAAATTATTAGATACACTTGAAAGTATGATGCTTCAATAGCGTTTAGGGCGGGGATGGCCCTAGGCATTAAACAAACACATGAATGCATATATGCGTATATATTGAAATGCATACTAAACTAAGGGTAGACATACAAATTTTTTTTTATATTTTATTTTAAGGTAAGATAAAAGATCCTATTGAACCAACACCTCTCACCAGTTTAGTTAGTCTAGTTCTGCAGATCACCGCTTGAGAGTAAATGGGGGAGTAAGGAAATCCCCCTACTCCCATGGATTTTTGTAGTTGTTGGAGGTTTAAACTTATCACCTTAAAGTCACAAGGTGAGTTGCCCACCAACTCCACGAGACATATATAATGTACTCGTACTTCATTAGTTAAGGAGTATATACTGTTAGAGTAGTAATTGTATAGTTGTACTGAAGGAATTGGACGTACGACTATATTCTTTAAAAAGTTGCTTTATTTGGTTAATTTGCATCAAATAAAATGCCACGTTTCATTCTAAAGTTCTTAATTAGAAGTGCATGGCTTTTATTTTTATTTTATTTTTTAATTATTTTTTTAATGCAATTGAGAAGTCCATTTTCTAGTCAATAGTTATCAACTCATCACCCACCAAAACTCCAAAAGTCCTAGAAAAATACCTACCATTAGTTCGTACGCAAATTATTTACTACGACTGCATTTTTAGCAAAGATTACCTTCATCATTTATTTATTAAATAATTCAATAAATTGCTACTTTAAGAAAAAAAGAAATCAAGTTTGAAGAACGTTGTGATCATATCCCTTGTTTAATTTCCACTTAAGATCATCTGAAACGTTATAAGAATAAAGTAGTAATTTATATCACACGATATCCATGTGAATTCTAAAGTTCATCACTTCTTCAACCCTCAAAAGTCTTAAAGTTTATGTACATTAGCAAAGGTTGGGTATATACTTCATGTATAACAACTAATATAGATCGTAAAGTTTAGGGAGGTGATGATTATTAGGCCAACACTCTTTTGATCAGATGTTGTGAACTCTATCATTGAACTCTCACTTGATCCAAGAGCACGTCTGATGTGTGACCACTTAAGCATGTATAAATTTGATTTTTTTTTTTTTTTTTTCAAGGTACACAGGGTGCCCCTCCTATCACAGGAGGGGAGATGAGATTCGAACCTCCGAGGAGAGATGGAGGGACTAACTATCCCTCCATCTCCTAGATCCTCGTTTGGATCTGATAATAGTCAAGTGATGTGTTTTTACTTTTTTTTTTTTTTTTTCTAAGAATCACTATATTGTATACTGGTTGTAGTCCCTAATGTAATAATGGAAATTGACATGTAGGGCAAAAAGACCAGAAATATTTAAAAAGGGTCGGTGAGTAGCTAGCTCTTTTTCCATGAATACTCTGGTCATCCACTTAAATTCATTGCAGAGATTGGTATAATTGAGACAGATAATATTGGAGCGGGGGGGATTTAATTCAGGAGGAAGAAATGAAAGGGAAGTACTTCAATTATGACCTAGGTCCCATTTTTCGATAACAAATACAAACTTACTACGTCTAAAAATAGTATCATGACAATACTAATATGTGATATCCGATCTATATACTCTCTCCATTTCAAAATATTTCGTGATCTCTAATGCATGTTTTGACCGCTACTACAAATGTGAATCAATCAATGGTCAAAGTTAATGAAATTTGACCAAGAGATAAATCATATAGGACGTCGTATTGGTTTTGGAACTAGAGAGGTACTCCGTACTTGCTTGAACTAGTTCCGTAACAAGTGACAATGAAAATAGGACGAAGCGAATATATATACAGTGACAATAAATAAAAGTGAAATATAGTTTAAGTGGTTAGAGTTCTCCTCTCAATTTCAAAAGATTTTAAGATCCATTCTCGTCACCGTGATACTCAAACAATAAATACTTAGTTATATACGTTTGAAAATTTCAATGACACAATAATTTACCGGTATATGATGACAACTTAGAAAGCGATCTAAGTAGTTGACAGCGAGGTATGCTGTCTCTGCCTGAAATCCATAGAACGCTCTCACCTGTTTATATTATCAATAAAGAATAAAAACAAAATCAAACCAAAGTCAATTTAATTTTGAATTATATTGATAAGTTCCTTAAAAACAGAAATGAAATTTTATGATTTAAAGAGAAAATAGCTTGGCCACCAACAAATCCATTTTTAGATTTGGTCATTTACGTAATATTTTCAATATTTTAAATAATAAACTTTCTTTAAATAAAATAAAATAAATAAATAAACTACAAGTATCTTTTCTTTATTTTCACATTTGTTCTATGTTACTCCGTACTTTACTGAGCAAATAAATATACCCGTTATAAGTCATAAGTAAAACATTATCAAAAAGTATTAGTACGTATTAATTGGTTACTTTACCATAATAAAATAAAATAAAAAAATAAAAAAAAAACATTATAAAACAGATTAAAGTATTAAAACTAAAATACTCGTATATTCAAAGTATACTCCATGAATCCATGATTAGTTAAACATACTCCATAATACGGAGTATCCACTTATCTAGCTTTGTTTTATAAGTGCCACATAATTAGTAATTAACTCTCTAGTGTAAGCATTTTAGTCTATCCTCTTCATTTCTAGTCAACCTTTTCAAGTAAAAAATACTATCCCGTTTCTTTTTAGTTGACACGTATTTCTTTTTAGGAAGTTTTTTTTAGTTGACGTTTCCTTTTGGGCAAACTTTTTATCTTGCATTTACAAACTTTTTAGGAAGTTTTTTTTTAGTTGACGTTTCCTTTTGGGCAAACTTTTTATCTTGCATTTACAAATTACCCCACTTACTTTTTCGTTCTCTCTCACTCCCTCTCCTCTCCTTGATATATGTGTCTAAATCAAACACGTCAACTAAACAGAAATAGAGGAAGTATGTGTTTTTGTTCATATTCATCAAAATTTATCACGGAGTACATTTTAATGTACGCAGCAGTGTAGTACGAAAAATACGGAGTATAATTGTAGCTATAACTAAGAAAAACTTTTTCAAACTTTGACTATAATGTTTGTTTTAAAGCTACGTGTTAAAATATACTGACAGCTACTCCGTAGTATTAAGAAATATGAAGAATACTAACTACAATTTTCAAAATAATATTTGCTCCGTACAACCTTTAATTTAAATAGACATTAGAAAATAAATCTTGTAAAATTAATTTTAATATAAAGATGAAAATTAAACTTTTATAGTTTATACTGTACTATAATATCGATGATATTAGAGATCAGATAATACATTGTAGACCTTACAATGAAAAAGTGAAAACATAAAGTAGCGAAAGTGTAATTTTTATTACTTCGTATTAGTAGTAAATTATTTTATAATAAAACATTTTTTTACAAGTATTGCTATTTATAAAAGTCATAAAACAATAGGAAATAATAATAGGATTAATATCCCTTAAAGTATTAATTTAACAATAAGTTTAACACTTTGAAAAGAAAAAAAAAAGAGTTTATCATAGAATAACATCATGGATAAACAAAAAAGTATTCAAATTATTTTGCATGTTAACTTTATAGAGTTAATACCCATTAATCCATTATTATAACTAAAATTTGTCCTTTATTAATCCTAGTTATTGTAGATAAATACTTTGAACGAATATAAATATCTTAAGGAAAGCTTAAAACGTACATAAATGACAAATTCTACTTATCAAACACTTAAATTAAACAAATGTAGATATAGTAAAAAGAATAGTATATTTAAGGATATTTAAATAAGAAATTAAAAGTGGATCCCTTCACTTTAAGTAAATGTTAAATAAGTTGAGATCCATATAAATTTTATGATTGTTCTAGTTTGTTCTTGTTTTGGGGCTTGCCCCTCTTTTTCACCAAAATATATATATATATATATATATATATATATATATATATATATATATATATATATATATATATATATATATATATATATATTTTACGATTTAAAAGGTTATTGTGTTAAAAGTTTAATTAGATTAACTCGTTTTAGAAATCATGGTTTGACACGAATTAAAAGGTTAATTTTTTTTTTTTTTTTTGAAGAAAAATTAAAAGGTTACTTAGTAAAAAGTTTAGTTTGATTAACCCGTTGAAAAATTCATGGATTAACACAGAATATAAAATTAAAAAATACTCCGTAAAAATTAATCCATCTTTTTAGGAAAAAATTATGCATAAGTAATTATCATTAAATAAAAACAAAATATAAAAGCGAAAGTGTACTAAGGCGCGCCGCCACTTTCTCCATAATCATTTTTTATACGCACGGCTCAACATAACAGATCCACCTTTTTCCACCTATTTTAACTTTTTTTTTTAAAAAACAAAATAAATTACGGTGCAATACCATTAATATGACGTGGCCATTACAACAGTAATCTGCCATAGCCGCCACCAATTCACTAGCGCATGCGTTATACACGTCGATTTAACACGATCAAAGGCGATTATATATTGTTATCGTACCTTGAAAATCCATGCAACTGATCGAGAGCGAGCAGAAGAATCCAAGAGGGATGAGGAGTTAGACACGGCGGTGGTGATGGTGGTGGTGGAGGGAGAAAGAGAGCCGGGATCGCTATCGCCGGAGGCGATAAAACTAGTGAATGAGTTCCGTTCTTCTTCGATGAACCCGGCGATTATCGATTCGTCGTCATCGATGATCACCGAAGATTCGCATTCCGATGAGATCTCCGGGGAATCTCCGGCGGAGATAACTTCGCCGGATTCTTCGGAACAAAGTAAGTCGGATAAACAATCAGCATATGATATTGACATGGCGGCGATGGCGGCGGAGAATCTATTTAACAGTGGTTTTTCATGGCGGAGAGGAGAGAGAGGTGGTGGTTTTGGGTGGTTGGGGAGAAGTGAGAGTGGGAGAGTGAGGGTGAAGTTTGTAAGTGAATCTGATAGTCTATATATATGGAGAATATTGGTCTCCTTTTACCTTGAAATTTTAAAATTAAATAATAAGAAATTAAATTAAATTATAAAATTAGGTATGTATTTCCCGTAATATTGTTGGACATTGGTCCCCTTCTAATAGTTTTTTGTTGGTGAATATAGTACTCAATTTCTAATTCCTATTGTAAATAGAAAATGAATGAATAATAAACCTCAAATGTCTTGTCCGTATGGGATGATATTGGTACCGATATAATATAAAAAGCATCGGATTTGGACAAATTTTTAAATCATGTTCTATATCGGTATGAATATCATATCGGCATACTCTCATCAGCCACGTGGAGAGTTGCTTGTGACCACATGGATATTCACCGCCCACTTGTCATGTTAACTATGTGGATCGACACATGGCACTAGCTTGGTTATCTTCCTATAAATTTTCAAATATAATTCACTTTTAAAGTACGATTTTTATATCTCAAAATCTCTCTGTCTAAAAACTCTCTCACACCTCCTTTCTTACTCATATCAAGCTGTCACATTCTGACTTTAGTGTCGGAGCGGTTTTCCCCGGATAAACCTCAAGTTGGCTAATCCACGTAAACTATGCAAGTATTCAATTGGACGATAAACCTTTTACCGACCCCAAGTAACAGTTATCGTAGCTCACCCAAAACAGTGTCAAACCAAGCTTAGTCCAATAATTCATACCCAAATTTGTTATATTGTGTCGAGTCATATCATTCGGAAGCTGTGAGCGACTAAGCCTAAGCGTGCGTGTGAGATGTTCAAGGTTTAAAAAACATATTTTAGACGGTCTAAGTTAAACTTACACTATTTTAATTAAAGCCATGGATGACTCATAGCAACTAAGCCTTCCCATTTTAATTTGTTGAATGCCCTCAATACAGAGTATTAACTAACTAATTTAAGTACATGCGTCTTCAGATTCTTTTTATTTGACACGTTTGTTTATTCACGTTTGCCAATACACAAATTCAACCTTTAATATCTTTAATTACTGATAAGCAAAAATTATAAAGACTTGATATTTTATAAACATATATCATGACGAGTCTAACAGGATCCCACGTGACTATGTTGTTCATTACCTATAAAACATAAAACACGGTCAAAGGGGAGTATGTGAATAATGCTAAAGTCAAAACGTGTCAATTAAAAAAAAAAAAAAAACGAAGGTAGTATAAGCTATGGTTTCAAAGACAGACATACAGTGGTTAGAAATTTTGACAAACAACATATACTCCTTATATATATGAGGCTTTCGACTGTTATGAGACTACTTAAAATACACCATAAATCAATTTAATGTGATTTATGTTTCAAATTGTAAATCATGCATATTAACATACTAGACCATAAATTATTTTTAACATTATGTTCTATTTAATAAGATTTAAAAGGTCAAAAGATAACTTTAAAGTTAATTACTAGCTATTTTATACATTGGTTTGGTCCATGACCATTTAGATAACGTTACAACACAATTTGTTAATGAGAAGCATTAGTAAGGTCCTTTATTAGTTTAGATCATCGGACGACTAAATTTAAGCATTATAGAGAAAACCATGTATTAGTTTAACAAGTTTTCTTGTTTCTTATAGGTCTTCACAAATTAATTGTTGTTTTTCTTCCCTAAATAATTTGGATGTCTCGTTAAATTAGGAAGAAAAGTAGGTGATTTTCGTAATGGTAGGGTCTTCACCTTTGCAAGTCTAATAATATATCACGACTAATTTGCGCAAACTCTCATGCCATTTTGTCTTTTGGATCAAACCAAACAAAAATGATTATAAATTTCATAGAATTGGAGTGATTGATATTTTAACTAATCACTTCATATAAGGGATTGAGGTTGAGGGAGAAGAAATATGGGAGACGAGAGGACGTATGAAAGTATATGATCATTCATTTCAAAAAATTTCTATGCCGTGATTGATTTCATATTGACGCCTTTCAGTATTTGGGATATATGATTTGTTTCTTGTACAAAACATAACTTAGGGCGTGTTTACATTATTGTTATTTTTTAACACTTGTTTCTTTAATTCATGCTTACAATCTCTTGGACAATTTTTTTTTTTTTCATACTTCCTCCGTTTTTTTTTAATTGACACCGTTTGACTTTTACACTATTCACATACTACACTTTGACTCGCTTTTGTGATTTATGGATACGATAAAATATATGTTAAATATGGGTTTGGGCCGCACCCGTCACAGGAGAGTGCAAGTCCACCACTTCACAAGATCGAGGAGGTTCCACTTCAAAACCATATGGCAATGAGGGGAGTAGCCCCCTAGCCTTATGTTGTGGTGGTAATCTTGAATACTTTCAATGTGGGATTCAATTACCACTATACTCCCCCTTTAGTGTTTTTAGTGTGGGACAAGAGAATTTTTACATGTGGGTTGTTCATGGGCTCAACAATATAGTCATGTGGAATCTTGTTTGAATCGTCTATATGTATATTTTATTAATATCCACTTTTTATAATTTTACAATGTTGATAATTGAAGTTATTAAACGTTAAAAACATGCGTTGGCAAGCGTGATAATAGAAAAGTGTCAACTAAAAAAAGCAGAGGAAATATTTTTTTTCCCACTACCCAAAAAAAAAAATGCTTTTCCTAGTGCAATAAAAATGAACAAAGGAAGTATAGTAGCTATAACTAATAATTAATTCTAGACCAAAATTTTTAATCTTAATTAACTCTAACCTCTAAGGGCCTGTTCTCTTCAGCTTTAGTTTAGTTCTATTCAGCTCCAATCAGTTCAGTTCAGTTTAGTTCCTAATTTCCTTCTCTCATAAACAATGCATTTTAACTCTATTCAATTCAGTTTAGTTCAGTTCAACTTCAATCAATTTAATTTAGTTCAGCTCAGTAAATCACCAAAACAGGCCCTAAATCAGAAAGTGCCACGCTTATTAATGAGAATGAGGGGTTGGATTATTGAGAAGTTCAAAGAAAATATCATTTCAACTCACGTGGTTTCGTTTCAGTATTGATATACAAAAATACAAAAAGTATTAATGTACTTGGTATATAATTTTTAGCTAAACTAGAACATTTCAGGGATAAAAGTCTCACAAAGAGTTAGAAATAATGGGTAATCAAACAAGAGACGAAATTGCATTGCTAATTAATCCTTAATTAAAAATGAAAATTAATCACTTTTTGCCTCAACGAAAGGTGGTGGAAATTGCAGAGTAGCTAATCACATGCACATTGATAAAAAAAACATAAAAAAAAAATTAAAAAAAAACCAATAAATATTACTATTAGATTAGCAATAAGGATTACTGTTATAACTTGTTATTAGAAAAAAGGACAACCAACTTGGTCTAGATTTTTTTTCAACCAATATATATTGATGGCACGTTGTGATTACAACATTGTCAACGGAAAATCACTTGATTAAATTCCAAAAATCATATGCTAAACACCTCACAAGCAAAATCTAAGAAATACAACAAAATTTGTCATTTAGAAAATCAATGAATAATACCGTGGTTAGAAATATCAATGTTACATTACTTATTTTTCTTGAAATTTCAAATTATAACTATTTTCATTTTTTTTACACATTTGTACGCATCTAAGCTTACATTTTATTTTAAATGTTTGGTCTTTTGACATGGCTTCAAATTAATTAGACAAAAAAAGGTCATGAGTTCAAACTCATTCATCTGATACGTCTACATATAATGCATTTTACGCCTGAAAAATTCTAATATAAGGGTGTGTGATAGAGCATAGAATCAATATGAGAAACTACTCATCATCAGTTAGCCCTATAATTTGTTTTATATTCTATCATTTCGTATAATTAAGAGATAGAGGAAATACGACGGAGTAGTAAAATATTGATTAATCTTGACTGAGGTGCCGGGGTGGGCTTAAAATTCTTTTGGCTTTATGTAGTGTCATATCTTTAGTTTCACACTAAAGTGCAAAGAATAAGCAGTGATTGCCAACTTTTGCCCGCTAAATTTGGTTGGCTCATTTCATTGCTCCTGCTTTTTGGTGCTAGAGCCAAACGTAGGACGCTCCTCTCACCCCTTTTTTTGCTTACTCACTTCCTATTATAAATATACTCTACTTAATTGTGTTGTGTGGCTCAATTTCTTGACCATTTCATGGGTGTTTTTCTCAATTTCTTGGCCCCTCTTCTACTACTAATCAAATGACTATGTTCTAGTTTAATTAACTTGTATTAATTAATTTATTTTATATTAATTAGATAGACTATTAGACTAATATGGTAATATATTATATTGTAGTGATAGTGATCACCATCACAAACAATTATCCAAGCTATACATTTATTATTTATGTAGTGCTTAATTTGGTTGCTTATAGCCATCGGAACATGCTTAGTTTAGGTAAAAATTTGCCTAAACATATATTTAATTTGCGGTCATTTTTTAATTATTTTCCCTAAGCATCAATCTAATTAGCTTTTGGCATTCATTGCACGATAAGGAGTTAAACCAAGAAATCGGAATCCACCATCTAATATCCAATGGAACTTCTCATTGTCTATAAGTAAAGAGTCATAAGAGTCATATGAATCATCGAGATAAGATTAATCAAAGAATATTCTTTTATTGGATTTATATTCACCCTTTTCTATAATTTTAAAAGTTTCCTCTTGTGATGCTCTTTTGCATCATAATTGAACACATTCCCTCTATAGCTAGATTGCCTCTTAACCTTTTCCTCCTACTTGACCTCACCACCAAGTTATTAACCTTATATTCTTTGTATTATTAGACGCGCCTATTAATTTCCAAAACGCTTTAATGAACTAAATTTTTGTTATCCAAATTAATTTCAATTTTGCTTTTCAATTTTTACCTGGAAGCTACTAACGGTAAATAATCTCAAACAAATATATCCTATATATGAGCGTATAATTTAGCCGTCAAGCAATTAAACAAAACATCTATTCAATTAAGTTACTTTCAATAATGGTTCTTACCTTTGTTTTAAAATATACATTAGAGATATATGCACAACAATTTCTACATAGTTACAAATAGTAAAAACTTGAAAGCAAATTGTTCTTTACAAGAAGGTGCTTTGCATTGGATGCTTCAATATGATGATCACTATAGAAATTTGGAAAAACAGTCACTTTGAGCGACCCATGTTTTACACAACTAACGTCGTGGCTTTTGCTATCCAAATAAAGTAGAGCAAAAAAAGGATGGAATAACATGGTTGAGTCATATAACTTGTGCTTCTTTGTGCAGCATTTTTTTTGTCCAAGTACTTCCACGTCTTTCTTCTTTGCTTTTGGTACATATACTTGGTTATGTTATGCATATGATCATTGAACCTTTAGAACTTTAGAAAGGCTGTAAACAGTTTATGACCTATAACCGAGGCTAATAATCATTCTCACTTTCTCAACATAATTTTAATTATCCGTGAAGTAATATAAATGTTGGGAGGAACAGCTCACAGTTTGGCTCAATCGGCATTACATGCAGAGATGAATGCTTGTTTTGAAAAAGTCTTTGGTGGGGAGCAAAGCGTTTATTGTAAGGTATCACAATTTACACGGACTCTGTGTCAATTCTCTGGTAAAGATGCTCGGTTACTGACGTCAGTTTTAGATGAACGGTGGATGATATTCGCCGAATTAGTAAGAACTTTACATGGTGTAGCATCCACAAGGTTCTGAGGGAACAACCTCACAAGACACATATCTATCCTTGTTACCATAATTAATACTCCGTAATAGTTTATCTTTCTTTAACAATACATCTTAGTTTGTTTGTTTTAGCTCATGTAAAAAAAATAAAAAACTCTGTGGTAGTCACATTTCACACTTTCACACTTGAAACTTGATTTTTTTAGTTTGAACCTCCCCACGCTCCCCTAATGAATTAACTTTCGTTCTCATAAATAAGATTTGTTTATAGTTGGTTTACACACTTAAGTGGGGTCCAATATTGATTCAGTTTTGTTTTATTATTTAATAAGGAATATACATACTCGTACATAACATAATGTTTTAATTAAGTGTGTTGACTATTTTGAGTCAAGAGAAAGTACAACTGTACAAAAAGTCAAGAAGTGCATATTCGAAAATCCTGCATGCATGTTGATGAGAGAATAACAATGAAGGACGGGTTAGTTTAATGACGAGGCACATGCCTTCCGTTATTCTATCGTAAATTCTTAACCAATTTTTTTTTTGTTTATACGAACTATAGTACCCTTTGATCTTAAATTCTTAATAGAGGGTGTCAGTACCAAGGTCAAGTGTTTGGGACTTGCTTCCGGCCATTTCCCCCACCGTCTTGGGTGATCCGCCTTACTAACATTCTAGACATAGGACTCAGATCAAATAAAATTCAAGCCAAACTGTCGTATACTTAAAAAGGAAATATCGATTGTATCTAAGCCCTATTGAAAAAATTTACCTTAAAAATGGTCGAGGCAGGATGATCAAAATATATAGGATATTCACACTTTAATGAGGATATCGAGCAAATAGTTAAAAATACATTAGAAGCGAGGATTGTGATTAGGTTTTCATAATCTTCAAATCGAGCTGAATATCTATATTGATCTCAATTCAGCTTCACGTTTAAGAACTAAGATTGAAAAACTAAAATTAGGCTAAACTTTCTAGCTAGTTAATTATACATACATGAGAATAAAGATGGTATTTTTGTACGTGATTCTTCTTGACCAGGTTTACTCATGCCTTTATTTATACTCTCAATCTTATACTCTGATCTATAAGTCTATAAAGTGTTACTTAAATTATGATGTCGAGAAAGAAAGTAAGCAAAAACTTTACACATGCATTGATATATTACATAGCATATGGTAGTATGAAGTATCGATCATATCGATCACTCTCATAGTCTCATGTATATGGTATGTCTATGTGTGGCAATTCAATTGAAACGCCCAAGGCCCGAGGTTAGGTTTTAAACAAAACCATTTATTAGGTTTTAAGGTACCGAAACAAGATATATACTTGCATTGCATTATATTGTGGTGTTTTCCAGTAGATTAAATTTCTATCTGCTGACCCCTGCGACGTAGGTCCGAAGTATACTACTTTCACTCTTTCAGTTGCTGTCACCTAATCACTTATGAGCTATCATGCAGTCAAATGGGCCACTTTCATTCAATACCATTTCTAAATATACTACTACTTCATGATGAATTGTGAACCATATAGGTAAATAAACTTAATGAATTTTAACCATCAGTTTAAACTTTTTGATATTTCGTACCATGTTAAAGAACCAACTCACTTAAAGTTTCGATTGTGTTGGTTCTTTAACACAATATATATATATATATATATATATATATATATATATATATATATATATATATATTAAAAACTTAAGCTAATGGTTGAAGTCAAAGATTGGTTTATACATTACATCATGAACAAATGTTAGTTAATTTTGATGATTTAACAAATCAATTATCTTAAGTTACATGGAAACACGGCCATGTTTTTTTGTTCAACACACCTCAACAATTGAATGCTTAGCTTAGTTGAGAAAACCAGCAAACAAGGCTATAAAGCTAAGCCTATAATGTTGTACGACCAGGCCAGCAAGTCAACAAAGAATAGCCTAAGTTAATATTGTGGCTTAACAAAACATTATATTAAGTTCTAAAGTTAATGATCATAAATGTTTTGTCACCAAACACTTAGAATTAATTAGGTCAAGTTATATCTTCAATTCATTTCAAACTCTTAAATGCTTAGATGAGATGGTCAAACAAGCTAAGCATGCTAATGCATATAGTTTTACCACAGATCGATCCTAGGTACTATGTATATACTTAAGATTTTAGATATTTAGAGTATATACTTATTTCAATGTTATCATCTCATAATGGGCATAAGATAGACTGATTGTACAAAGACAATAAATAAATATCAATATATCTTACTACGCATTGAATACTACGTAGTACTATTAAGTGTGTTTCATCTGATCTTTTATAAAACCCAAATGCAAGTGAGTTGGATTAGCCCGAGCCACAAGTTATGGCTTAACAATCTTATGATTAGCTTAATTAGTAGGCAAAGTACTACTTAAAATAAACCTTAGATTAAGGGCTTTTTCTCTTACGTTGAAATTCAGTTCAGTTCAGCTCAGTTTAGTTCAGTTCAGTTCATCTCCTAATTTCCTTCTCTTATAAAATATTCATTTCAGTTCAGCTCAGTTCAGCTGAGTTCAGTCAATGAGAACAGACCCTAATTGTCAATTGTTTTTTATACCACTTTAGAAACAATACAAAGTATCGATTTATCCCCCAACTAACTATACATTATAAAATCACCCTTGACATGTTTGAAAAGTCAATAGAGACTATTTTACTTCGCATCAATCAATTGATGATATATTAGATTCCAAGATCCCAAATACTCAGCAGGTAGATACACTATAAGTCTATATTCGTACAAAACATATGAAATTGATAAGTAGGTAAATTAATAACTAGAAATGCAGCTTTTACACAAGTCAATGTTGCAAAACAGTAGACAGTAGGTATATATCAATATATGCAATTAATTTGGGTTTATATACATGAATAAATTATTATTTCATGGCTCTAATAAACAGTCAAACTTTACTATCACTACTACTTTTGACTTATTAGCATCTAATTCTTTATTTCTTCACCATCCAGCTAGCCAACAAGACTACAACAGTACGTACAAATTTCCTATTGAATGTCACAATTTCTAAACATGAGGCAATTTGTGTTTTTTTTTTGGCAATAGTCTCCATTGTTTGTTATCTATAGCTAACTTAATTTAGCTTGTTCTCTTTATAAAAAAAAAAAAAAAAAGGGTGTTACAATTTGATTTTATTAAAGTATAGTACGGAGTATTGTTTGATCTAAACTCTATAGCTTTAATCTGGTATGATCTAATATATTCCAACTTAATTGTGTACCCTGATTAAACATTAGGTATTTTTTCACTAAGGGTATGTTCTCTTCATCTTAATTTCAGTTCAATTTAGCTTCAATCAGTTTAGTTCAGTTCTTAATTTCCTGAGCATGTCCCATTGATATCAAGTATTTACAAAAACATGTTAATATCATCAATTTTTCTCTCTCCTCCATTCCCATGGCCAGTACTTCCTTCTCTCTCCTCCATTCCCGTAAGTATGCCCAAGATCGACCACCTTCGCAGATCAAAAGCGGCCCACTTCCTTCTCTCTCCTCCATTCCCATGGCTATGCCTAAGATCGACCACCTTCGCGGATCAAAAGCGGTTGTTCGGCCGGCCGGCTAAACAATAGACACCCTAGCAGCAAATTATGAAAATTGGGCCCATAAAAACCCCTTAGGGAAGGGATTAGCTCGTACTTGTGGTGTTGCGAGGGTCAAATGGTGGTGCTCGGTCGGCTGGTGGTGGTAGAGAATGTGCGGTGGTTGACTGGTGAAGGTAAAGGGAGGTGGTGCGGTGGTCGGCTGGGGTCAACTAGTGAAGCTAAAGGTTGTCGGTGGTCGGTTGGTGAATCGGCAAGTGGTGCGGCAGGCTGTACGGTGGTGATAAAGGGGAGATAAAGGGGGTGTGGCTGCTAAACAAAATCACCCTTAGTGTGCTGTTAAATTTACAAAATTAGTCTTGATATTTACAAGTTTTGTTGATATCTGATATCAACTTGTATTTTCTCTAATTTCCTTCTCTCATAATCAATTCAGTTCTGTTCAGCTTCAATCAGTTCAGTTCAGCTCAGTTCAGTAAATTAAAACATGCCCCTAAATATATAAGGAAAAAAATATAATATCAAGTGTGATATTGTTATACTCTTTTTAATGTTTCTAAATACTAAAATTTTAAGATCTTAATGTTAAAACTTGTGGTGTGAACGTGTGGTTGATTTGATCTAATCCAGTCCGGTTTTGACAAAATAAAGAAATAAGTTAAAGAGATTTTATTTATTTATTGTTTTTTAGTTTCAGACATTAATGGTAATTCAATTATCTATGGTCCTATAATCATATAATTATGTATAAACATTTTGACAATGATAGGGAATAAGACAATTTACTCCAATAATTATTTAATTATACACATTTGACACTAATAGGGATTTAAGACAATTATACTCCTATAATTATACAATCATAGACATTTTGACACTAGTTGTTTCTTGGATTGACTACCTCTTGTAAGAAAAAAGGATGTATTTTTTGGAATGTGGTTGGTTATGTCATTCACTTCACTTCACTTGAATTATTATTTATATAATATAATGTATGTATGCAACTAACACAGTACGAATGTGATTAAATTTTATGAAGTTAAGTGCATCAAATCAAAATCAACTTATAAGCTAGCTCAAATGATCGAAAGTCTGAAATCGAGAAGCTAGATTTCCTTAGAAGCTAAATTTGCATAATAATATCATCTAAATGATTGTTGTTGTTTAATTTAACAAACTAGAATGTACCTGTATGGCTGTACTAATGCACGGAATATATTATTCACGAAGAAAACAACACAAAGTAAGATAATTTAAGAAATTAGTGGGATAAGTAGTTATTGGCAGTTTTTTTTTTATTTAATTAAAAAAAAAATCAAATGCATAAGTTTTGAGTATTGGGGTTTTGTGGTGAATATAGTAGATTACACGGTAATTCTTGTATACTCTATACTTATATTATCAGAACTTAATTTCAATATATAATGGAATATTATGAGTGTTTGAAATTTATATTATTGAGTACGTAGCTAAACATATTTTGTCTGAAATTGTTTATTTATGAACTCATTTTGTATGAATTAACTTTAAGTTAGACAAAAATGACCTACTTTGTGGAAACATTATTCTAACGATGGAATTATAGAATGATATAAAAATTTGTGGTGATGAAAGCAATATGATTACAATGATTTTCAACTATAATAGTTTGGAAATTGACTTAATTGGCCAGATGAATAATAGTTGAAAGATGATGCTTAAATCTAGACGTACATAGTATAAAAGATGAGATGTCATTCACAATACTATTATGCTTCATCTCATTCATTTCGAGTTTTCGACTTATTAAAACTCAGCAAAAATTAAAAATATTGGCTACCTATTATGACAACAACTATCAATTCAAATTGAATGTAGTTTCAATGTAGTTCTTCCTAAGTAAGAAATATGAATTTTCACAATCAATGTACCTTCAATTGCAATTGTGAAAAGGACCAAAGATATTGATAGCTAAACTCTTAATTAAAAATGAATTGTTTAACTCATTTGATTTTGATAGAAAATGTATGTAGCTACGCTCCTTAAATCACATCTCTATATTTATTGCCCCACATTAGACTACAAAATAGTGAGAAACATATATCAATTTTTAAATCCGTCCATACATACATGTAAATAGTCACAATTATGCAATTATGATCTCAATGCCTCCAAAATATCCCATCGCGAAAATAATAAGTTGCATACGTATATATAATAATAATAATAATAATAATAATAATAATATGGAGTACTCCATAAGTATAGTAATAATAGTAATAATAATAATGGTCATCCTTTGCCTATAAAAAAAATTTAAAAAATAGTAACAATAACAATAACCATTGCATAGTCATTTCTTTGGCCATACCTATAGTCCTATAGTCCTATACCCTTACCCTGAGGATGAGGGATGGGGTTGTGTTCAACCAATAATATGCATTCATCTTTAATTGTTGAATAACTCAAACCTACTTAATTATTAAAAAAAATAATAATAATTAAAAAATAAATAAATAAACAGAAGAAGAAGAAAAAAAAAAGACATTTTTTTTAAAAAAATATTAATCTATTTTATTTTAATTTTAGTTATACTTTAATGTGTCACATGGACTAGCTAGCTTAGTTAAGGTCTTTGGCAGATCAATAATTTGTCATATACCATGATTAGGAAAACTATACTATACATAAGTAGTATTATATTTTGGAACATCATTTTCAGCAAGTATAAATAACTCTACATTATTAATTTCCTATTGAAAAAAGGCTTCTAATTTCAACACTCAAAAAATACAAAAATGATTGAATGACTGGTGGAGGGTGATTGAAGGTGGCTGAATTGCATCTTTCATTTCTTGTTTACTGTTTCAATACTTTTTCTAATTGTAGTAGGTAAAGTAAAGCCACTCAATTTAATTTTTAGACGCTCCGATTGTGAAATAAGTAGACATTTTTCGTTGAATTTTGTTTTGTTAAACATTCACTTAAATATATAACTTCATATAAGGGCCCAATAAGTATATAACTTTTTCGACTTAATTGGGCAGCGTACGGCTGTATACAATAGCTTGACGAGTGAGATGTCAACTAGACAACTATTTTAGACTTCGTTGTTAGAAATTTTCGTATCATTAATCACTATCAAACTCTGAATCCGATCCTCTACCTTTACTTAAATTGTTTAGTAGATAGGGAAATCACAATGAGGGATTGAGGGAACAAAGGAGATTAGGACGTTATTACTATGGCAGAATTTAGTAGTGGGTAAATGCATTGGATACAACGAGTTTAGTTATTCAAGTTGCATAAAAGATAAATTCATATAGTGTTACATAATCGATATCCTGTATAATGTTGTGTGGTCTACATTTGCTACTACAAGCTAGAACTATTATGTAGTTAATTTGTATAGTACTCATATTAACATCAATACATATTCGCCTACTCAACTTGAATAATATTATTTTCTAGAATTATGATACAAGTAATTATTTAGGAAATATCTAGTTTTATATTAACATCATTTTGTTGGTAGAGCACTCAAAATAATTCTTCGTTGCTTAATACTTTGAACCAATACTAAATATCTAAATTTGCATTGAAAAAACAAAAAAGTGTTTTAACTTAGATATGTTAACTTAAAGATAATTGGTGCAAGCTACTGCAATGTCAAAAAGTTACACGAGATCGATTCATGCATACTAGCAAATTAAATTAAAAGATTATCTAATATTTATTTTATATTTTTTTGGTAATGCAAGTGGTCATATGGTTTACTTTAATTTGTTGATTTTATGATCATAATAAGTCTAAAAAAATGAGCCAAATCATGCCATTTTTTAGGCTATAGCTTTTAATTTATAGTATGAAATAGTGTAAATAATCATAAGTCTAGAAGAAAAGCTAAATAATGCAATGTGTTCTTCATCACCATATACTACACAAGTAGCTAGGAGAAAGTAAATGGAGAGCCTAGCTATTAAGTTCCTTTAGGAGCTTCCCATGAAGAGATAAAAATTAGTTTTAAGTGAAGAGTTAACGTATGATGTTTTAATTATTAGCTACAAAATCCCCTTAATTTTTATTAATTACGGAATAATACATTAAATATTGATATTGTACAATATTTAAGGCTTATTTTTTTACGAAACAGTAAATGATTCAGACATTTAATCTAAAGCCAAAATCGAATGATCTTCTCAACTTAGACATCATTTCTTCATTTTATTACAGCACAAGCGAATCTTTTTTGTTTTGTATTGCATATCTGAAATTAGCTTATTTACGCATACTTGCAAGATGTCCTTAGGAGGCTAGAAAATTGAATTTTAGGATTGATCATGGATCTAAATAAGCTACAATTAAAACACATTTGCACAAGTATTAATCCATATAAAATTAGTGTGGACTATCTAGTTCTAGCTAAATTAAACCATATACAAAAAAGTTTAAATTGTCTATTCAAATCAAACCCACAAATAGATAAAAAACCCAACCAATAAGGCCCAAACCCCAAAGTCTATTTTGTACTCGTCTTAAATAAAAATCAAATTTCTTGAGTGAAAATTAGAAATTATTACCGGTCACATTATTGTATACTCAAATTATTTCGCTAGTTTCCGTAGTCATGCACTCATGCATGTTGAATGATTGTCGTTGGAGTTTAGGATTAAGCACCATATTATACCTACATATAATTATCATGAATACTTAGAGTTGAAAGCCAAGTTAATTAGGCAAATCTAATCTAATGATTTATAACATATAAAAAAGATGGTTGTAGTTTTCTTACACTAGTGATGATCTAGTAGTGTCTACATACTATAATGACATCTAAGTAGGCTAAGTTGGACCAACAGCTTAAAGTTCGTGCCATGATAAAAGCCTTGAAAGCACTTACGTTGTGATATTTTTTTTTTTTGATAGGTTATAATTTTGCCGATGACCATAAGCTTAGCTTAAGTTACATTACTATGTAAGTTGATTGCTTTAATTTGTACCGCAACATATGTTTCACGGATACATTACAAGAATTACGTCCATTTCTGACGGAACACTTTCGACAGACACGAAAATCCGTCGGAAAATACGAAATTTCCGACGGATTTAATTTCCGTAGGAAATTTCCGATGAATTAGAAATTTCTGTCAAAAATCCGTCGGGAATTCCCGACGGAATTTATATTCCGTCGGAAAATACTTAATTTTCGACGGATTTTATTCCGTAGGAAATTCCTACGAATTAATCCGCCGAAAAATAAGTAATTTCCGACGGAAATTAATTCTGTCGGAAATTTCCGACGGAAATTAATTCTGTCGGAAATTTCCGACGGAATTGTATGTGTTTCCAACGGAATTTTAGAATTTAAAAGTTGAAAAAATTAACAACCTTAATTAAAACACTAGTCAGCCGCCCTTACCCCTTCATTTCTCTTTCCTCTCTTTTTCTCTCTTCCCCTCATTCTTCCTGTTCTCCTTTTTCAACTCTCCCCTTCTTCTTCTCCACCCCTTCTTCTTTCCCCTCATTCTTTCCATTTCTCCTTCTGCCTCTTCCTCTTCTTCTTCGCCCCTTCTTCTTCTCCCTTTACCCTTTCTCTTTTCCGTTTCTTCTTCTCCCTCCTCTTCTTCTTCGCTCCTTGTTCTTCTTCTCCCTCCTCCTCGTTTTCTCCGCCCCTGCTTCTCCATTTCTCCTTCTTCTCTAGTCGAATTTATTTGTATGAAAACAAAGGTTTTTTTTTTTTTTGGTGAAATTCAACCATGAAAACTCTAGATCTAGAGTTTTCATGGTTGAATTTCTCCTTATAAACCCGATTTTGAAGTTTTATGGTGGAATTAAGGTAAGTATCTCTTTTTAATTTTATTTAATTTTTATTTTATCTGGATTCTTGTTTTTTTTTTTCATGGTGGTGGTGGGCGGCAATTAGGGTTAGGGTTGTGGTGGTGGGCTTTGCAGGCAGATCTGAGTTGGAGGTGACGTGGTGAGTGGTGGTGGTGGTAGAAGGTGGACAGGGGTGGAAGGATATGTTTTATTTGTGGGTTTTATATTTTTTGCGGTGGGTCAGGTGGCGGTGGTGTGGTTCGGTGGTTGTGTAGGGGTATGGTGGTGTGGTTCGGTTAGTTGGGTAGGGGTGGGGTTGACAATAGGTTTTTAGGTACGGTGGTGTCGGTGGTGGTGTGTGGTGGTAGGATAGAGGTGAATTTGTGGTTGTCTAATGTTGGGGTTAGGGTTAGTTAGGGGTTGGAATTGGTGATATGCCATGCCGGTGGTGGTACGACGTGTTTTTTTAAAAAAAAATTCTGAAAGCATTTTCCAACGGAATTTCCGTCAGAGATTTCCAACGGAGTTGTATCCGTCGGAATTTTTCGACGGATTTTTGCGGTGCTGGAAAATGTCTTCTGACGGAAAATTCCGTTGGAAAAGTTAAATTTTCCTATAAAGTGTCTTCCGACAAATAGTTCCGACGAAATTCCGTCGGAAACTGGTTTTCCGACGGATTTCAGGGTGTTTCCGACGGAATTTTTCCGTCGAAAATGACCTGTTTTCTTGTAGTGATAACTTATTATTTATCTTTAATAGAGACGAATTAAATGAAACCATATCATCTTATAAGTGTTTCTTATTAGATAAGGTATTGCGTGTGTACGGACGCACGAATTGTTTAGTGCGGGAGGCTTGGGTGGTATGTTTCTTGTGTTAGCTGATATGTTTCGTGTGTTAGCTGATATGTTTCGTGTGTTGGCTAATATCCTCCTTTTGTGAACTGATATGTTTTTTTTTTTTTTTTTTTTTTGCTGATATCAAACATAATAATTTGGCTTATGTGTTTCTTTAGTTGGTTGACATATTTATTTTGTTAGTTGATATGTATATTTTAATTATTGGTTTATATGTTTCATTTTGTTAGCTGATATGTTTATTTTGTTGGTTTACCTGTTGCTTTTTTTGGCTGATATACTTCATTTGTTGGCTAATATGTTCCTTCTATTGGCTGATCACTACAAGAAAATAACCTTTTCGTAGCGATTATTTTAACCTTTAGTATCGATTGTAATTGAAACAAAAATCTTTCCCAACGAATGGTCATTCGATACAATATCCCCCGTTGCCTTAGCCTTTAGTAGTGGTTTTCAATATCGATGGGGTTGGCCTCAATAATCGATACGAAAAACTACATCCAATCGTGGTGATTATTGTAGCGATTACAATCGCTATAAATGTTTAACTCATTTTCTTCAAAAAAAAAAAACATGCGTATGATATTTACAAGATTCGAACATGCAACCTCAAACTCTTATATTAAATGTTTCACCAATAAGCTATGACATATTTTATGTATTCTTTGTCAAACAACATTTATATATCTAGTGTTGAAAAGGCTTTTCGTATCGATTTTTAGGATTTAGTGGCGATTGTAAATGATACGATTTCTCAAAATTATATAAATGTGTAAAAATAGTGTGGATATGTATTATTATGCTTTCCGTATCGATTTTATATGGGAAAACCATGGCGATTGTAAAAATGATACGACATCCTTAATTATTTCACAAACATGCTTGCATATTGTAGCGAATGAACAATCGCTACGAAATAATCGCTACGAAAAGTGATTTTTCTTGTAGTGGATAAATACCTTTTGTTGGCTGATATACTTCTCTTGTTGGCTTATATGTATCTTTTGTTGGATGATATACTCCTCTTGTTGGCTTATATGTATCTTTTGTTGACTGATATGTTCTCTCTATTGGCTTATATACTCTTCTTGTTGGATCATATGTATCTTTGGTTGGCTAATAAGTACTTTTTGTTAGCTGATGTATTTATCTTGTTGGCTGATATATATCTTTTGTTAGCTGATATGTTGGCTGATATGTTCCTTCTGTTGGCTGATAAGTACCTTTTGTTGGTTGATATACTCCTCTTGTTGGCTTATATGTATCTTTTGTTGGCTGATATGTTCTCTCTATTGGCATGATATACTCTTCTTGTTGGATCATATGTATCTTTTGTTGGCTAATAAGTACTTTTAGTTAGCTGATGTATTTATCTTGTTGGCTGATATATATCTTTTATTGGCTGATACATTTTATTAATGTCTGATATGTCCCTTAATGTTAACTGATATCAGACATTATTAATTGGCTAATATATTACTTTTATTGGCTTATATACAAAGTATATATAAGTATATTTCTTTCTCTCTCCTCTTTCCCCCTCTTCCTCTCTTCCTTTCTATCTCCTGTTAGCGTATTCTTTGTTCTCACGCCATCCTCGCCACCCACTCCTTCTTGTGGAGCATTTAGCTTTTAGGATTCCAAACACTACCTTAGCCACCCAGGTAGAGAACACCACGGGCAGTCCGCGGCGCCCCCCCCCCCCCCCCCAGCCACGACCAGACTGTGGTAGGGACTGCCAGCAGCACTGATGATGTGCTCGTTGGGTTGCCTGCCGGCGCTGGTGTGGGGGAGCAGCACGCAGACCCTCACTCGCCTCCGGCAGATCGTGGTGCAGCAGCCACGGCTCCCGAACAGCAGCAACATCGACAACCCCAGTTGGGTGGTTTTGTCGAAGACATTGAGTAGGGTGAGACTACTTGTGACATGGGTAAAGGGAAGCGACCGAAGATCCCTTTAGTTAAACTCAGAGGTTATGTGACTCACGTACACCAGTCGAAATAATAGTGCATTCACACATCAACATTCATCCGTGACATCTTCCTCAAGCACTGTTTATTATCCCATAACACACTTTGTTGATTCTCACAAATTTTCGGTGAAACATAGAAAATATATTGCAACAATTACAGGGAGTCATGAGCCGAAAAAATTTCAAGGAAACCATGCGGCATGAAGGTTGGAGAAAGGCAATGGCTGATGAGAATCAAGCTCTTGAAGAGCAAGGCACATGGGTGTTAGAAAATTTACCACCTGCCAAGAAGGCGCTCGGGAGTAAATGGGTTACAAAGAGAAGTATGATGAGCACGGGAATCTTCAGATATTGAAGGCAAGACTTTTCATATTTGGTCATCATCAAGTTGAAGGTCTAGACTATAATGAGACATTTGCATTGGTGGCAAAGATGGTGATAGTTCGAACTTTTCTTGCAGTTGCAGTAGTAAAGAACTGGGAAGTCCATCAAATGGACGTCCACAATGCCTTCTTACATGGTGACTTGGATGAAGAGGTATACATGAAAATTCCCCCTGGTTTTAACAAAAATAATACTGGGAAAGTGTGCAGGATGAAGAAGTCATTATATGGCTTGAATCAAGCTCCTAGATGTTGGTTTGCAAAATTGACAACGGCGTTGAAAAATTATGGCTTTAAGCAGTCATACTATGACTATTCTCTTTTTATTCTGACAAGAGGGAAAATGCAACTTAATGTGCTAGTATATGTTGATGATTTAATTGTTACAGGGAATGATAAGTTTGCCATGTTGTCATTCAAAGCATATTTGGGGAATTGTTTCAAGGTGAAAGACTTAGGAGTTCTAAAATATTTTTTAAGGCTAGAGATAGCCCGAACTAAGCAGGGAATTTTCATGTGTCAGAGGAAGTATGCCTTGGACTTTATTACAGAAGCAGGGTTGCTTGATGCAAAACCTGTAGATTTTCCAATGGAGCAAAACCACAGGCTAGCTCTGGCGGATGGGGAATTTTTTCATGATGTAGAGAGGTATAGACGTCTTATAGGTCGTTTGATCTATTTATCTGTCACTAGGCCAGACTTGGTCTATTCTGTCCATATTTTATCTCAATTTATGCAGATCCCGAGGGTAGAGCACCAGGATGCTGCCTTGCGAGTTGTGAGATATCTGAAGAAAAGTCCAAGTCAGGGTATCTTGCTGAGATTTGATAGTGCTCTATAGTTGGAATTGAAGGACGGTGTGATTCGGATTGGGCGAGTTGTCCGTTATCTCGGCGTTCCTTGACAGGTTGGTTTGTGTTCCTTGATCTATCTCCTGTGTCATGGATGACCAAGAAGTAACCCACGGTAGCTAAAAGCTCAGCCAAAGTAAAGTATAGATCAATGTCCGCAGTGAGCTGTGAGTTGAAGTGGCTAAAGCGGCTTTTGGGTGATTTAGGTGTGCGACATAAGAGTGACATGCACCTGTATTGTGACAGTCAATCGGCTTTATACATTGCGCAAAACCTAGTGTTTCACGAGCGAACGAAACATATTGGAGCTGATTGTCATTTTGTGAGAGATGCTATTATAGATGGTCTCATCAAACCGTCATATGTGCCTACAACGCTTTAATTGCTGACATTTTTACAAAGGCTTTGGGAAAAGTCAAGTTTGAATTTTTACTCCGCAAGTTGGGCATCTATGATCCGTATGCTCCAACTTGAGGGGGGTATTTGAGATATTCTAGATAATCTAGGATATTATTGTGATATATTTAGGTAGCATATCTTATGAAAAGATATGATAGAATATTGTGGAAAGTTTAGGTTGTTATCCTAACTTTATATATACTTGTATATTGTAGCCATGAAGTTGAATGTGATTATAGAGAATATTTTCTTTATTTGTCTCTTATTTAACAAAAGTATTTGTAAAAGTGGAGTTAATGAAAGAGAGAAATTCCACAATATAAAATAATGATAGATCCTTTTTAAATATAGAAGTGTTGTAATTAATATAAAACAAATATAAAAGAAAAGTGTTGCGATTAATGCGAAAAAGAGGGAGTAATTTGTTTTCCCAAATTACTGCTTCTATTCTACTCAAATCAACTCATTCCTTGCAAGCAGTAGCATATGCCATATGTGATATGTCCAGTCTTCTCTCTAGCTTAGAGTCTGTTCACATTTATTAAACTAAGCTGAATTGAACTGATTGGAGCTGAACTGAGCTTAAATGAATATTTTATGAGAGAAGGGGAAATTGGGAGCTGAATTGAATGAAGCTGAACAGAACTGATTAAAGCTGAACTGAACTGATTATAGCTGAACTGAAGTGAACTGAATTGAAATTAAGAAGCCCTTAGCTAGTCTAATCCAAAATATTTGCATCAATTCAAATACCAAGCATTGCAATTAGCAGCTTCTTCTGGGTTATCTTTTTCAGTCGCCTAAATATACAATTGCCCCTTCACAAAACCCTTAATAAACCCAAAAAAATCCAACATCATCGCTGTTCCTCCTCCGCCGCTGGCAACCGGATTCGCCGGAAACCCATCTACGCCGCCACCCCACCCTTCTTCCCTTGGTGGGTTATGCTCATTTCTGTCAAAAAAACCACCCATTTTTTGGTGGGTATAATACATTGTAATGAATAGCTTGTTATCCCATATTACTGCTTCAATTCTTCTTAAATCAGCTCGTTCTATTCTGGGTACTACTTCTTCTACATTTTGTGGGAGTTGTTCTTCTTCCAATTTGTCTTTGAAAAGGAGTTTCAATCACCCACTTGTTAATTCTATCTGTTTGAGTTCTTCATCGTCTGTTTTCTCAAGGTTTGGTGCAATTCACTGTTATTCTTCTAAGAGGAAGTCTCCCACGAAGCGTAAATCGAAGCCGGAACCAGAACCGGTAGTGGAGGACGGTAAGGAGATGGAAAAGGATGCGTTTTTTGTTGTTAGAAAGGGGGATGTTGTTGGTGTTTATAAGACTTTGAGTGAATGCCAAGCTCAAGTTAGCTCTTCGGTGATTTTTCTTACTTTGTCTTGTTTTCAATTTTCAATATTATCAGTAATGTTTTGAAGGATTTATACTAGTTTGTGTTTTATGCTCCGTTTTTTATTTGGGGAATGATTATTTGTGTTGTAATGCAATTTGTTGGACTCTATACATCTGATTATGGTCCAAATTTGTATTCTTTGGCCAATTCACTATATATATAATTAGAATGCATTGGTGGTCTGGTTTTGTAAATTGGCATGGGTCATTGTTTTAGTATTATGAAATGGCCTATAATGTTGTATTGATGACATTTATTGATACAATGTTACATGTTTAGGTTTAGTAATTAAACATACATGAAGTCCCATATCAAGAGAAGGGGGGGGGGGGGGGGGCGTTGGGGTGAGTGGGTTTAAGAGCCTTTAGTTTGCAATCGGGATTTGCGAGGCAATGGAATCCTCCATTCCTATTCAATGCTGTAGTGATATTGATACATTAAACTCTCTTGTATGAAATGTGTGATACAATTAGCTGACAGAATATAGCTTGCATGGTTGACTATGAGTTATGTCTTAGAGAAAGCTGCTGTACTTGCTTGTTTGTTCATACTATTGATTGTTCCTGTTATGCATTTGCATCAGAAGTTCACATTACTAAGGGTTTAGTTTCAGGATAAAGCTGGTTTGGGGAATTGGGGGTTTTTACTTGTATTGGATTTCTTAATTGGGCTTAGTGCAGATAGCTTTTGGGATTTGTAAACCTTTATTTGGACTATACCATGGAATCTTAATAATGATAGAACGTACTAAGAAATGTGCATAATGATGGATACATTGCTCATATATCTTAAGTAGGACTATCCACAGTCCACACTTTATTTTTGACATATTGATAAGGTATTTGTAGCTTACCTTCTGGAGATGCGGGATTATGCTTTACAAAGGAGTTATAGATAATCTAACCTTGATGGGGGTATGCTTGCTAGTTGCCAATTAAGTTTTTTCTACGGAGTATTTCTGAAGTTGCAATGTCTTATTGTATTCCCTTGAACTGTCTTAACTTAATTAAGTTTTGTTTTTAAGGAGTACCCTTTGTTTTGACATGGACAAAGTTTACATTTTCATATTTTATCTTTAGCTTTGCTAAATTCTTTTGTGACATCTCAAAGGAGAGTGTAATAATGTCAATATACTGTTCTTTTTAATGGCGCAGATATCAGATCCTCCAGTAAGTGTATATAAAGGATATTCTTTGCCTAAGGATGATGAAGAATATCTTGCCTCCCGTGGGCTTCACAATGCTCTCTATACCATCAAAGCTTCTGATCTGAAAGATGATCTCTTTGGCACACTTGTTCCTTGCCCTTTTCTGGTTAGATCTGCTTTCACTCAAAAGTGCTTGTGGTTGATGTATAATAAACTCTTTGTGTTTTATTCATGCAAATCTATTTAGCTTTGTAACTATAGTGTTATTTCCATTGCTATTTAGGAACCTACATCTTCCAAAGGTGAGACATCCAGCGTTGATTTGCCACAGAAGAGGCCTCATGACGTGCTAGGAACTGGAAATGTGGTTAGTTTTAGCTTTTATTAAGCCGCATTGATCAGTGGCTGCTTTAAAGCGTTTTGTCTCACATTACTGGCATATCATTAACATTTGCTTTGTGGTCTGATACAAATCATGTCATATAGACTTATCATGATTCTCTGTGGAATATGGCTGTCGATAGAAATATTTCTTCTTGTTTATTTCCATGGATGAATCTTGCTTGTACTACAGCGTGTTTGTTTGAAGGGATAAAAAGGGAGTGTGGGGATTTAATAATTTTTTTGTTTGTTTAAGGGGTTAGGGATTATGAAGCACTAGGAAAAAAAGATAAATGGGCACCGGTTCAAAACCGGCTCTGGGCAACGTTTTTGAACCGCTGCCCTTTAAGGGGTTGCCCATTATAGAGGTTATGGGCACCGGTTCTGAACCAGTGCCCTTTTTAATGAGCACTAATTCAAGGGCCAAACCGGGAGCATAGCATGGGCGGAAACCCGGACGGTGGAAGAATCGGGAGAGGCGAGGTCATTGGAGCAACCAGCCCCCTTCAACTTCCCTCATAATGTGTTCTACACTGTTGAAAGCTAGATCCACATGAGGTGTATACTCTATAATGCATGGCTATAAAAACTCCAGTCACTGTTTGACTGACTAACCAGTGCCTTTTAATGCCTAATTTTTTTGGGTGCTTTTTTCACCTGAATTGGTACACAAATACATGCATAAATATAAACATGGATTTTTCAATAATAAATGATTGTTATATTACAATTTTACTCCCAAAAAAAAAAAAAAAAAAAAAAAAAATCAAAATTGTTCAAAGCTGGGAGTTGGCAGGCAACAGCAGCTGTCCAGTAGGTAGCACATATAGGCAGTATGCAGCAGGCAAGCAGCACAAGCAGGCAACATGCAGCAGTGGATCTAGCCTGGTTTATGTTTTTGCCTTGAGTTTGATCCAGCCAATTCAATATGCAGAACTGATCCAGCTTGTGGGTCAAACTTGACACACTGAACATTGGAAAGATAATGTATACAGATTATTGTCCCAAAAGGAAAAGAGATAAGCATTGCTAAATCCTATAACAGCAAAGTTTTTATAACCTACATTTACCCTACAAGTATGCCAAAATGAGTTAGTGACTGCTTAGCCATAGATCAGACCAAATTCAAAAAAACTTCTAGCCTCTTTTCTCCAAGAAGTTAATATCTAACAGCTATATATGAGTGATGATACTGATCAGAACAATAGTGAAGATGGCATGGGGCACACAGATGAGCTACATACATTTTATTAAAATTTGAAGGGCAAAATTTTCATTCACAAGTTGCTACAATAACTTGTAACTATTCATCTGTCTCACCATACCTTAAGCAGCATCAATGCCAATTTTAAGTCTCCAAACCCAGTTCAGGGTGAATTTCTTACTGTTTGAACCTGATCATGGCCAAGTGAAAGAGTTGGTAATTCAAAGACCAATGAAAAAATAAATTTTGCGTACCCTTAGCTTTTTGATGTTGCTACCTTACCATATAGGCTGTCAGCTAGTGATCCACCACGCATATGTTTTTTAAACCAATATCTGCTGCTTTGATTCGTGACAGAACCCTTCCAAAGATACCAAGTTCTGATGTCTAATTTGTGATAGTAGATGAACCTAAAACAAATACAAACCTTTTATAAGGAACTCTACTGTTACTCTGCTAGTAGTTAGAATATTGTATATGCAGCAAGTACGAATGTAATAATTCTGTCTGTTCACCTTAGAAATTGAACCTCGTTACCAAAGGAATCAGCTCCAACTCCCCAAGTTGAGTCTTATCAGATCGAACTTTCACTGCTACCATCTTTCCATCAGGAAGCTTCCCAATGTTAACAGACCTAAAACTCCCTTGCCCAATTACATCCTTAAAGTTATTTGTCGGTTTTTTAATTTCTTTGTAAGAAAAGACTCTATCTGCATTCCAATTTCTGATTTCAGCTTCTTCCTCTGAGCATTACAGTATAATACCCATGTTAGGGTGAAGGCATGATGTTCATAATAGAATCAGTACCAAAGTACTGAAATAGGGGCTCAGAAACAAGTTGAGCTTACTTGATATGTTATTCAACATTGGGGTTTTCTTTATCACATATGAGAAGATTGAGAACACCGACAAACCAATCAAAATAACCACACATATGCTTCCAATAACTGCACCAAGTATGATGGCTTTATGTGTGTGGCCTCTGTGCTTCCTTTCAGGGATTAAAGTAAATTGAGGTGCCTCGATTGGAGCTTCTCCTGAACTGCTACAAGCAGATGTAGAGAAAGACAGGCACAATTTCCTGTATCCTGAGCCAAAATTACATTATTACAATCAAGGTTAATGGTTTGTTTTCAACCAGCTGCTGAACTAGAGAACTAAGGCTTTGTTCAATCTTACTTGAGAATCACATCCTCTTTCTTCAAAGAGTGCGAAAGAGGCCCTCTTAATTTATTTTTCCAGGTTACTGAAGATAGCCTCTTTTTTAGTAGAGTATACACACAAAGATGGAATTCTTGGGGGAATATTACGACATTGTATGCAAGATTTAATCTCTTACAGTAGATGGAGCTTCTTTAAAGCGCTTAACTTGTCAGGAACTGTTCCCTGTAAGCTGTTGTTTTGCAAGTCCCTACAGAAAGAAACCAAATAATAAGTTTTAGATGAGTACAGTTACTGAGGCGGTAAGTTTTTATAGTTCAGGACTAACATATGATGACTCACAGAATTTGAAGATTCGCCTTGCAATGAATAGAAATGGTCATATTATAAGGGTTTTTCTACCTACTGATTGCTTTGGAGACTTTAAAAATCCAGCTTTCTTGTGATCATCTGCAGCAGGGGTTGTTAAGCATTATATGAGAAAGATGTATCAAAATGGGGTTGATTGTACTCTGCATCGCTTTTCTGTCACTCAATTACTGGCTGTGAGCCCTAATACATCAATAATTTTCTTTTTTACACATCCTTCTTCCCGGGAGAATTCTGTTGTGTTGAAGCACAAATGGCTGCTTTGATGTGTTTCTGAATTTGAAAAGAAATCTAATTTCTTGATATTGCCAGTGCGAAAAGTCACAAGTGTTTTTCATTTTGCAGGGAGATGTTGGAACCTCTACAGATCCATTGAGCAAGCTTCAAAAGTTGGATATTGTGCCTTCTGATACTGTGAGTATGTTTGAATTGCTCTGAACTCTGACATTTGTTTATTTGTTTGTTCTTATGTTTGCTTTTTCTTTTTTTTTTTTTCTTTGTATGAAACAATAACCATGTTTATGACTCTTTGGTGACGTATGTGTCCACTTTTGCTTCTAAAAGCTCAAGAGTGTTTTTATCATCCAGGAATGGAATATTTGATGGTGCTTTATTGATTAGATGTTGCAGTGATTCCAGTAGAATCTGATCCCTTGTTTGTGATTGACAGCAATCTTGTATTCTTCATTTTGATGGTGCTTCTAAAGGAAATCCTGGACAAGCTGGTGCTGGAGCTGTGCTTCGTACTTTAAATGGAAGCTTGGTATAAAATTAATATCATTAATAATATATTTGAGTTTCTAGTTATCAGATTTTACTTTTTCTAACTGATTTGAGTATCCATCTAGATTTGTAGAATACGTCAAGGCTTGGGAACTGCCACCTGTAATGCGGCTGAATATCGAGCTGTTATTTTAGGATTAAAGAAAGCTCTTGAGATGGGTTATACAAATATTCAAGCGCAAGGTGACAGCAAACTTGTCTGCATGCAGGTTTTACCTTCTCTTTTTCTTATGGGGAACAAGTTTTTTCATGATGTTATTCCTCGAGGAGAGTGATATTCTGTCAACCTTGATATCTTTTATTTGCTCTTTCTTGTTTGAGTAGAGGAAGAAGGGCTATTAGTCTGTCTTTTGTGATATCATTTTCCTAACCTTCAGAAATAGTAAATTACTTTACTAGGCACCATGTGATCTTTTGAATCCTAGCTATATAATTAAGGCTAGATTGATAGTATTTGCCTGGTGTAGTCATACACCAAGGATAGACTTTTTGTTCTGATTTACAAATGAGAAAAATAAGAACCATAATTTATTATGGTCTTCAATATTGGTTTATGTTCTGCATTGTAAAATCTGTCCTACATAAAATACTAAGCGTTTTTACCAACACACTGATGCTCTACGCACAATCTTGAAACTTGTTGGTTGTCTACTTTGTCATAATGAACATGCTGAACTTACATGCAATTTCCTTTTTCTTAGGAAAATTTGCCAAAAATCACCTTATAAAACACTCTTTTTTGTGGGAAACCACCTTATAAATAAAACTTTTAAGAATAAACCTTAAATTAAATTATATTTGTGATACACCACCTTAAATTAAACACACTTTTTTTTATTTTATTTATTTATTTTCATTTTTACAAGGTGATTTCCCACAATTTTTTTAAATTTATTTATTAGGTGTTTTCTGGCAAATATGCCTTTTTCTTACATATAGAAACTTTATTTGCTGAGACTTGTTGATGCATATTCTTGCCTTTTTGTGTACTTAATTTGTTTAGGATTTGACATTGCCTCTAAAATGCAGCTTCAGGGTTTATGGAAAGTCAAGAATGAAAATATGTCTACCTTGCATGCAGAGGCAAAGCTTCTGATCAACAAGTTCACATCTTTTAAGATCAGTCATGTTTTAAGGGTGAGTATGCTGCCACAAGCTGGTCTTAAAACATACGACTTGATTTACATCTATTACTTTTGCTCTTGCTTGTACCTTTTGCATTCACTCATTTGGTTTCATCTTCCTTTGAGTATTTGCTACTAAAGCAGCCATTAGCTAAGTGGTAGAATTTGGTCTTGAAGGCACACTAGTGTGCTGTCTATTCCTTTTCTTTTTCTTTTTTTTGCGCTTGGGGTGGGGGGTGGTGTTTATCTTGAATGTGTCTTAACTTCTTTCAGGATCATCAAAATTATCTTAGAACTCACAATTTATCACTTTTTTTGTTTTTGGATAGGAATTACCTTCTTGTATTTGGGTTGCTTAGATGTGGGTGGTCCTTTGGCTCGTCTTTAGCAGAGTAGAAAGTTTATTGAATTGAGAAGCATAGTTTTTTTTGTAGATGTGTTTACTTAATTTTCAGTTTATAAATGTTTCGCAGCCTGTATTTCTCAACTGGTTAAGGTTTAACATTGCACATCTTGACTGATCAACCCTATCCCTTAGGGCATATACTTGTGGGATCTTTGATGGCTCGTACTGATATGTGGATGAGATGAGAAATAAACCATTTGTTTGAATACTTTACCAAATTGCACAATGAATTTTATCGTATGTCTGTGTCATGACCAAGGATTACTTGCAGGAATTCAACTCTGATGCAGATGCACAAGCAAATTTTGCTGTTAGTCTTGCTGGTGAGTTGCACTCTTTACTAATTTATTACATATAAAACCTTCCTACTCTCTGGCTGACCAGTTTCTCTGCTATAACAGATGGTCAAGTTCAGGAGGTGTTTTCTTAGCTCAAATCTTGTAAAGTCGGGTTTTGGAACCTCAATAGCAGAATCAGTTAGCTGCTGCATACCTTTTTGGCTTTCCATCTTTTATTTATCAACTTTCAAATAATATTGCATACAGGTGAATAAGAAATTGCACCTGCTTTTGGGCTGAACATACTCAACAAAAATCATCAACATTAAGACCCTGTGACATTAAACTTGTAGCTTTACATGTCTAGCGACAATTGACACCATGAAAGCAACAAAGTGAGATACAGTATGGAGAAACAAATCCTGATACTGAAAAGGTATTTCAGGTAGCATTAACAAGATCTCAGTAATCAGTATACTATATACTCTCTGTCCGTTTTGTAGGAGGTTTGAAAAAAGTCGTCATATGTACTGAATCACTGATATGGTGGATTGGTTGTGGTTGATTTTACCATGATCCTAAGAATGAAATATTTATATAGGTTTTTTTTATTTGACATTGGCATTAATGGCATATGCTTAATTATGCGACTTATTTTTGGACGGAAGGAGTATTTTTTGATCTTTTTGAGCTTACAAGGCTGATTGACAAATTGTCAAAAAATTATTGCTTATTATAGTAATAGTTTCATGGACAATTATGTACTTGACGCTCTATAACTAGGGATGTCAATGGGGCGGGGCGGGGCGGATGTTGGCATTCCCATCCCCATCCCCATCCCCATCCCCACCTAACATTTTCATCCCCATTCCCGCGGCGTGTCTAAAATTCATCCCCATCCCCGCCCCGGGGGGTACAATTTCAAAACCATCTCCGCCCCACCCTCCACTTGGATATTCACCCCTACCTAATCCCTGCCAAAGACCCGCCTAATCCCCACCCAAGACCCACCTAACTTCCACCTTTCAAATACACAATCCTACATAATTAATGTAGAAAAAAAAAACATTTTAAATATTACACATCTTTTGATTTATAATATAAGTGTATTACAAAGTATTATAATTAACATTTTATAAAATAGTATAAAAGTATAGAATTTGTTTTAAAAGATAAATAAATGTGGGTATAAGGTGGGAATAGGGTGGGTACGAATTGGGGCGGATGGGGCGGGGCGGGGATTGGGCGGGTACAACCTAAAATCCACCTCGCCCCATCACCTATGGCGGGTATGGTTTTCATCCCCATTCCCGCCCCACCACTCGCCAAACCAAGACCCATCCCCGCCCCACTGGGGCGGGTCTCCTACTTGACCCGCTCCACTGACATCCCTACCTATAACTCCTGAGGCAATTAGGTATCATTTCTCACAATACGTAGCAAACATGGACAAATTGACTTCTCACACTTAGTAGCAAATGTGCATGGTAGGGGTGCTTATGATGCGAGTCGAGTTCGAGTTTGGGGTAGCTCGACTTGACTCGACTCGTTAACATATTGAGTCGAAGTAAATCGAGTCGAGGTTTGACCGAGTCGATCTCGAGTAGCTTGCAACTTGATCCGTGTTAGTATATTCCTATTTAGTGTAACATTTCTTCATTATCTTTAATTTTGTCGTTTGATAAATACATGTATGATCATACATATGAGTATATAAATAATTGTTATTTATTAATTATTAATGTAACATAAAGTTTTTTTTTACCAAAATGTTTTAATTATTAGTAAATATAATATTATATACAGGAATTCTAGCTTTTTATGAGCTTTTGAGTTGAGTAAAGAGCTACTCGACTCGTTAACATTTTGAGTCAATCTCGAGCTCGAGACGAGTCGAGTTTTGACCGAGTCGAACTCAAGTAGCTTGCGAGTTATCTCATCTCATAAGCACCCTTAGGCGATTAGATGGGTTGTCACGGTAAAAACAATGACTACCATGACCATAGGGGTGTAAATGAACCAAGCCGATCAATATTCTACTCGGATTCGAGCTCGGTTGAAGCTCGTTCATATTCATTTATTTAATAAATGAGCCGAGCTTGAACAAATTTTAAAGCTCGTTTAATAAATGAACTTGAACACGAACATAAGTATGTTCATTTAGATAAGTTAAGGAGTTAGGAGTCGTGCCAGCGGGGGAAGGAGGGGCTAGTTTGCCAACATTAATCTTAATAATACACTTTTTATTATTGTGGGCTACATTTTGCCACATAGGATAGTTTATGGTGGTTATTTTTTACTTGATCACTTGTGAATTTTCAATACTAAAACTCTAAAAGAATTTGATTTATTTCTCAACTCTTGTGGACACATAAGCATGATTCAAATTTAAAGTCATCTAACTAGCTGACTTTACTCAACTTAATCCGCTATAATTAAACCCGACTCACTAACCCAAATTGACATAGTGTCGAGTTGTCGACCAATGTCTAGCCTAGCCCTCTAGGTGAGTAATAGAACCTTATTGCTGTACTTGGAGACCAAGCAAAGCAATCCAAATAAATTCTTCTAACAAAAATAATGAAAATTGAAACATTCCAATAAATTTCCCCTCATTTCTGTTTTCTCCCTCCATTTTCTCCAGAGTTTTTCCAAAATCAAGGGTATGACCACATGACCTTTGTTCAAATGCGTAACCTTCTACTTCGATCTCTCACCCTCAAATCCAATCCACCGCCGATACCTTCGCCGGCGTCGGCGCCGGCAATTTTCTTCAGTTCGAAGCTTTCACCACCGCCTCCGCCGCCGCAGTCGTCATACTCCGCCGGAACAGTAGCTGATCTCGTCGCCGACGATGATGAAGACCTCCATATTTCTCCAGTTAGCGTTGTTAAACCTGCTGTCATGCCCACTCTTCTTCAACCTCGTGTCGTCGTCTTTGACGGCGTTTGTCGTCTCTGTCATACCGGTATTCTCTTTCATATATCTCGTACTTCACCTGGAAACGTTGATGTTTTCTTCAATTTTGGTATTTTATTTATGTTTAAGTCAAAATATTATGGAAATGAAATTGTAGTTTGATTCATAACTTTTGAATGATTTGAATTAGTTTTGAATTGAAATTGACACAATTGCGTGTTCGATGGATTTCTGTTTGATTATTTTTGGATGTTGTTCCTATTTTTCCCTAGAATTTTCCTTAATTGGTGTTTGAAGAGATGAAATTTACTGGTCATTTGTCTAATTTCACATTTTCCTGTGTTTACCCCTAATTTACTCTTTCTTTATTGCAAAATTTAGGTTCTGGTTTTACCTTTTACAAGTGATAAGGAGCTGTTATATGTTTTACTGGTATAAGACTAAGCAATGCCTGTCAATTAGCAGAATAATACATAGTGGCTATTTGCGAGTTGTATTAGCTGGTTTGACTATCGAATTAAAATTTACTCCCTCCGTCCCTTAATTAGATTCTTACTTCTCTATGTTATGTGAGGAATAAATGGTGGAAGTAGGAATGTAATTAAGGGACGGAGGGAGTACTTGTATTATTTAGACAAATGGACTGTAGCACTGTACTTGATAGAATTGCATAATGTGATGTTACATCACATAGACTAAGCATCAATGTGTACATTTTAGAACCAAGTAAAACACGTGGTGACCAAAATTAATATCATTTCCTATTGATTATTGACTGTTCTTCTATGCATACATGGGCATAAGGCTTGCTAGAGGGTAACTCGATCCGTAAATTAAACTCAACCCGAGTTCAATAACAAAAATCTTCTAACCTTTAGAGTAGAATTTGTGAGAATTATTGCTAAAGATGACCTAAAATCACTAAAACATGGACTTGCCTCAGAAGGTGACCTAAACCGATCTGATTGGACTTGTTACCGTACATTTGTTTTAGGTTGTTAGAGATATGAAATATCGGAAAATATATGTATGATATATTTTCCGTAGATATTATTCAGAGAATAATATATTTAGGATATTTATGTTAAGATATTATTTTGAGAATATATCTTTAGGATTTATGGTTATGTTAGTATATCTTTAGGAATATTGTTTCCTATCTAATGAGCGTAGGTTTTGTATAAATACTCTACCTATCGATGAATAATACTCAAGCCATTCATTCTCTCTTCACCCATAATTTGACATGGTATTAGAGCGGGTTAGATCTTGGGAGTGTTCACAAAATTTTTCCCCCTGCCGGTGGGTTATTAAACCCACCGGTGGGATGAACCATTATCCAACAATAATTATTATTTTTTCCCCAAATATTAAAGGATCTTGTTTAATGCATGAATCTTGATAAATTGATCATGCGTGACTTTTGTTCTATTGAGACTAGCTTGTGGTTTGTGCTGCTTGCTCAAATTAATCATGAGATTTTTTGTGAGTTTGTGGAGTTGACGAGGTGATTGAGCGTCTAAGCTTGGACCTATGAAAAAAAATCGGCTCTCTTGTGTCGTGAGACAAGATATATTTGGTTTTTGTGAGTTGATTCGAGCATAATTTTGCTTTTTTGGATTTGAGTGTGGTTTACTTTGAAAGACCAATAAGAAATTTGAGTGCGGTTTACTCTGAAAGACCAATAAGAAATTTGAGTGTGGTTTACTCTGAAAGACCAATAAGAAATTTGAGTGTGGTTTACTCTCAAAGACCAATAAGAAATTTGAGTGTGGTTTACTCTGACAAACCAATATTTGATTGGAGCTCGGTTTTGCTCTGGAAAAACAAAAAATTGTTATATTTGCAGGTTCGAAAAGAATGACGTTCCTGTTTGATTGATGACTGATTAGTTCGAAAAGATGAACATTCTCATCGTTGAAAAAGAAGAGACAAAAATTGAAGGCGACATCACAAGAGTGTGCATCTCGGCTTCAACAAATTGAAGAATTTTCAATCACAACGTTCGTGTTACTGCCGTTACGATTGCGGGAGGGCGTTAGAGATATGAAATATCGGAAAATATATGTATGATATATTTTCCGTAAATATTATTCAGAGAATAATATATTTAGGATATTTATGTTAAGATATTATTTTGAGAATATATCTTTAGGGTTTATGGTTATGTTAGTATATCTTTAGGAATATTGTTTCCTATCTAATGAGCGTATGTTTTGTATAAATACTCTACCTATCGATGAATAATAATCAAGCCATTCATTCTCTCTTCACCCATAATTTGACAAAAATATATGTATGATATATTTTCATACATATATTTTCCGATATTTTCATATCTCTAACATAGGTACAAGCAATGTGACTTGTCTATTTTAGGTGAACTACATAACAGGATTAATTTTCTTTTTCATTTGTTTGCAGGTGTGAAATTGATTATCAAAGCTGATAAGTACGAGAAGATTAAGTTCTGTTGCCTTCAGTCTAAGACTGCTGAGCCATATATGGAAATTTGTGGTGTGGAAAGAAAGGATGTGCTTCGCCGCTTTATATTTGTTGAAGGTTTAGGCCAATACCATCAAGCTTCCACAGGTTAGGACCCTCATCTTCCTGTAGTATGTAGCATTAACTTATAAGATATGAACTATTGATTTATTATTTGTTTAACTAGCCAAGTATTTGTCACTTTAATCTCAATTTCGATACGTAGAATTCTTCTTAGTGTTGTATGTATACCATCTGTTTGCTGTTCACGCGTTCTCTCCAGATGTGGCTTATTATTGAAATTGTTTTCCAACTTATATATTAAATTTCTGCGCTGGGTTGAATCAGATTTATGTAATTGTAAAAGGATGAACACATATGACTTGTATATATTGCAGCCTTTGGCAGTTGTCAGTTTTTCGGACAGGATTGTGTTATCCCTTTTGGTCATTGCTTGTTTGATATAGTCGATCAGGTAAACAAACCAATTAGGTTCACGACTCATTTGGTCTGTGGCAACTAGATTTATGACTTCGAAACAAAGTCTCAAATTTCAATAGGTCTGCGAAACTAGTATAAAAGTAGTCTTCAGAATTGGGGGTTTTAGAACACAAAAGCATGCTTGAAGGTAGACCTTGTGTTGTGATGCTATCAGCCTATCAGGTTCTTGTGATTTGTATGGTGACCAGTTAATTTTTTTTTAATGTGTCACTTTGGAGGTAATATTTGGTGGTGGTCTTTGGTTAAATTTGTGTCTTAATCGCTTTCTGGTGATGGTGTTTAATTTAAATTTATCTGCCATTGTTTGCCATGTCAAATAGTGTTCTAACATCGGGGCTTGAATATGTTGCAGCTGCATTGAAAGTTATGTCATACTTGCCATTTCCCTATTCAGCGCTGAGCTCTCTCTTGGTAATTCCCACTCCAGTAAGGGATGCTGTCTATGATTACATTGCTAAACGGCGCTATGACTGGTGCGGAAAGGAGAAGGAATGTCTTGTTTTGAAGGAACCGGAGTTGCTTAAGCGATTTATTGACAGGGAAGAACTTCTGGAGCGACCTCAGTCAGATATCTAGTTGGGTTTGCATAATGTAGTTGTGCCTTATCACTGCATCTTTACACAGTTGTCCTTTTTCATCTCTTGTTTTAGTTGATTGACTTGTATAAGTTGTAAATAGTAGAATGAAAGGTAGGCCGGCCTACACCACGGCAGAGTTTTTTGTTTGTAAATAAGGTAAAATATTTGACAGTAACCTAGTGTAAAATGAAATTCTGTTTTTCAAGTTGTTGATTTTCTGTCTGATTGAGGCAAAATACTATCTCCGGCTTATTAATTTGATCTAACTCGACTATCAACACCACTCCCAAGTTTCACATGGCTTTTTAATTTTCATTTACCAATGTTGAATCAACTGTTAAATGTTGCAGGAGAACATCCAAATCGCAATCCTGCATTTAGTTGGTTCATTCTCAAATTGAACAGAGTTACATGATCACTCCTTTAAAACTTTAAGCATGCAATTATGTGAGGGGATTGGACAGCATTCTTTGTACTATGTAAAAAATAATTATAGAAGAGAACATCAGCTAATGATTCTAGCTATTGCTAAACGTCATTAAATGTAATTATGAAGTACTTATATGATTTTCCGAGTTTTCTCAAGGCCTGATGCCTTAACAGCAACAGAAGCTACATTTGCTAGCTCTACATTCCTAAGAACAGTATCATATTTCAAATATTCTGATAGCAAAGCTATATCAAAATTACTTTTACTCGGGTCCCAGAGGTCACTTTAGTCACTACTCGCATTACTTGCTATTCCCGCTTGTCCATTCCTCCCAGTCTTTGTCTATATTTTTTTGAGCCCACTTAACAGCTATCCGTGCAGCTTGAGGTCCTCCAGGCAGTCCGCGTTCATTCAGAGTATCAGCCATATCAATGAAAGGAATCACTAGCAAAGTGCCCGGTCCCCCATATTCTGAGTGCAAGAAGTTATCCAAGATCTGTTGACATTATAAGAAAGCAGTTACTTGCCTGATTACATCATAACTTAAATGAAACTAAAAACACATCATAGGAAACTGTCAAACGAGTATTGAAAGTACACAATGTCAGAAACATATAATCCTTCAGAGTCAGGATACATGTGAAACAGGGATTAACAGAAAGAGCTTCTAAGCAAATCCAGTGATGGAATTCCAGATTGATGTTTACTAGGTGTTCATTGCGTATAGCAGGATAACCTTGAGTCATTTTAACCCCATCTCAGAGGTGAACAAAATCATCCAAACTCATGGATTTTTCTTTTTTCTTTGAAACATACATTAATTCTCTAAGTAACCTGAACACCCCAAAACACCACTACGTATGCTACAGATATCTATAAAAGCCCGAGATTGGATCTTTTAAATTTTAACCTATCTTTGAGAAGTATATATCATCTCTCGGATAACCAAAGAATTCAGGGATATTTCAGCATCTTCTGCCATAGTCTTTTGATAACACTCTACAAGGTATTTGGCCAGATGAACTGAGCAGTCAGACCTTGTTCCTAGATTATATATTGTTATCTCATACTTTCTGTCTCCATGTGGTGCACATCTGGGGAAGAATACAGAAGTACTAGCTCGACATTCCCCTACCATTCTTCCTCTCTTTTAACTATACATATATATTACATCTTGCAGTAGAACCATGTAAAATCTGTAGCAACTGAATCAGATTATTGTTGAAATAGCCACTGAAACGACGTCTAACAGTAAAGTATACAAGCATAAATTACACATTTACACAATGACTAATGCCTACGATTCATCCAAAATCTTTCACCAAACTTGAAATCCTACATATTTTACACTTTATGTGTAGCATACAAATTTGAATATAATGAAAAAACTTATTGATTAGAATACTATAAGCTTCAATCCGCCTAGAAGTTTTGATTTATTCACACAGCATGCCTTCACAACAACAAAACCCCGTTAAAAAAAAAAAAACAAGAAAAAAAAAAAAAAAAAAACCCAAAACCAAATTATTTTTTCATCCAACTTGAGAGGCTGAGGCAGTGTATATAACTAGAGCATGCTCATAAGTTTCCAAGAATATGTATGTAATCTACAACAATGCCATAAATTATCCATCAAACTTTGAAATAACCCAAAAATTTTCAGACAGTCACCTAAATTACCCAGAAAAATTTTCAATTAATAAACATTCATAATCAATTGCACAAAATTCAACCTTTTAATTAAAAAAATAACAGTTTGTTAACTGGGTTAATTACCTCAGTGCAGATTTCTACAACTTCATCCACTTTATCTCCAAAAATATCTTTGTTTGACAACTTCCTCTGTAAATGGGTCTTGAATTTCTCTATCTCCTGTATACCCCCAATTAAATTAAATTAAATAAGACAACAATTAACATAAAAATGGCACATAAAATGAACAAGATTAAAGAAAATGCACAAATATTTACAGATTCAGCAAATTCAGGAATTGGGTCTGGGAATTTGTACTCAGCTGCCTTGCAAATTAGTTGTGTAGTGGAATGAAGTTTTTTGTGTATGGGAAAATTCCATTGTTGCATTGAGTTGGGTGTACAATTTTTAGAGAAATTAAGAGTTTTGGGTAGATTTGAAGGATTACAAGTAGCAGAAGTAATGAAGAATGAGGAATTTTCTATTGCAAAAGTTGAAAGAGTAGGAGCAAGGCTCCAAGCCATTTTTATTGGTTTTGCGCCTTATCTATTAACTCTCCTTCATAGAATACAAATATACAATATTAGCATGACATGCTATTATGACTAGATGAACTTCTAACATCAGCTATTCAGCTCCCTAAGGTCCTTAACCAACGAGTCCTTTCGGAAGTCGCGGTACACTATTCTCTCTGTTTTAAAATAATTTTATACGGTGTTTTTTGTGGAACATAGGATAAGAAAATGAGATAAATTGTTTTAAAAAAATTGATTAGACAAAAATAAAGTGGTGAAAGTGAGCATAATATAGCACACACTTACACTTAAGTGCATATGTTTGTTTGAGGCTGATAACTTGGTGAATGAACTAGACTTGACATGTTTCATGGGATATTCTCAATCACATAATCGATATTAGTAGTGTAAAATCAAACAAGCTTGAATCATTTTCGGTTTTGTCATTGTTTAAATGAGGCAAATTAAGCAGTAGACTTGGAATATATTGGTGTGAAGAAAATTACCTTTAACAAGTCTTAGAGTCTGTTCTCTTCAGATTATTTTCAGTTCACTTCAGTTCCGTTCCAATAAGTTAAGATAAATTCAATTCAATTCTTAATTTCCTTCTCTTATAAAATATTCAGTTCAGTTCAACTCCAATAAGTTCAGTTTAATTCAGTTCAGCTCAGTCAATCAGAACATGCCCTTAACCTTTCTTTTGGCTATATCATCTTATTTGGTCCTCCTTACACAAAGTTTAGTCTTCCTGGCCCCTGGTTAGCATTTAATTTGACAAGAATGGAGTGAATGGATTGCCAAAAAAAAAAACAATTTAACAAGACAATATGACAAACACCGAACTCAAAATAAAAAGGCAAGAGAAAATTCGACCCGTATATATAAACTACCATCGCCAATTACTAAGAACAGTTCCAAAATTTCAAAAATTTCTCCTGGGAAAAGAAAGGTAGAGGAAAAAATTCTATCGTATCTTTTGCTTGAACAAGCGTGTATATGCTATGCTGAGGAAAACAAAATATGGAGTACATACATTTACAGCTTCACAGTACAATTGTGAAGATTCTCCTGTACATTTATCTAGCAAAAACAAAAGATGTATATAGTATATACATACCAACTAAATTTCATCTCTTGGATGCTTATAACTAACATAACAACCGAATTTCCCAAGCTACAAAATTACTCATGTACAAATAGCAATAGTACAACAGTTGTTGCATATCAAAGGTTTCTCTCATGTGGTTCCAGCCAGGGAAATTCTAGGAAATCAAACACTTCCTTTTCTGTGTCAAAGTGCAAACTCGTCGTTCCTTTTGAACCCTGGAACAACAGTTAATTCACAACATACATAAATATACAAGAAAAAAATGACTAACATGAAAGTTTCAAACAAAGTAACAATTTAATCCTTACTCGCTGGCCACCTGAACTTTGGGTGGCAAAAAATAACCCCGTATCATCAAGTCGATACCCTTTTGATGATGCCAGTATTCTCAGCCTAAACAGAAATGTCACACAATGACAAAAATACTCAGTTTTTTTTTTTCTTTCATGTTGAAAAATCTCCTTTACATGAAACATCCCACTCCTTGTGGACAAGTGTTAATACAAGTAAAACTTCTAACATTGATACCAGTCAAATTGATTACAGAAGATGAAGATGAAGATGAAGATGAAATTCGAGAGAAAGATGACATTTAAGATTGAGAACTTGAACACTGCATTTATGCACACTAGCACATACCTTCTATTCAATGTATCATTGCCTGTCCAATGTATCAGCCCAAATGGGTATATGCTTTTAGGAAACACCTAACCAGAGAAAAAAATAAAAAATAAAAAACAAAAAAACTACCAACATTATCCACAACATCACGTATCAAACCAATTTATAAGCTTGTATCAAAGATTAACATTAACTCTTAGTGAAAAGTTGCTCATTTTCCGTTGCAATGTATGACGAGGACCCTAAACATCAGCACCACATAAAGAGAAACTACGCCATATATACCTTCAAATCTATCCGATGGCGTAGCTCTCGGCCAGGATAAGTGCACAACCCAAAATACGTGTCTACTCCAGAATCCTTACCCTGCATATATGTTTATGACAGACGCATAATTAGAAGTAATGTACAGCAACAAAGCCATGTAGTTCAAAACAACATTTCTTAACCTGGTCTTAGTGTCTTACTAAGTAAACCTCAAGCTTTATACATCAGATACTATCACAAGAGACATCAGAAGTTTTAATTGCTTGTTAAGCAAGAAAGATTTATGGTCAAGGTACTTGTCAAAAGACAAAAAGGTTTACCTCTTCACTGTGATAACTTACAGCCAAGTCTTCTCTCAGAAAATTCATATCTTTCAAACGCCTAACAAACTTTGCTAGAAAACCTTTGTGACTGAAAAAGTGGTGCACATTTCACAGTACCAAAATGTTAGCTAAAACAAAGAAAACAAACTAGATATTTTGCACACTAAAATTTCTTCTGAACTATTGCTGTTATTTATACGCTGGTCTATTTTAGTACAACCAGTATACAGTTGAACTTGGCTAACATTTTCTTTAATTGATTATATTTATTTTATTTTCCAATAACTTATGCAGCTATGTAGTATACTGATGGGCCGTACAAAAAACTACCAATTACCTCTGTCCATCAGGATGAGTAATTATGATATCCATATCTCCACATGAAGATTTTCCACGTCTATAGGATCCACCGCACACAATAACCACCTTCCAGAATCCAAACAGTAGTTATCAGGGCAACATTAGTGTGAGACATAAATATTAATACAAGAAATAAAAATAAAGGACTAATGGCTAGCTGATACAATGTAGTGGATTAGACTCTACCAACTAATGGCTAATAGCAAATTAATGAATTAATCTAAAGATCAGGTCACAGAACACGTTTAATTGTACTTGTACCCAAAATACAATTATACCATCAAGGAAAATTTACCACAAACCACCTTTTCAAGTTTGCATATTGAAAAAAAATAACCTTTGTATAAAATTATTGTCTAAAAAAACCATCATTTAACTAATTATTTCAGTTAACACCACCTTGTGCCAGAATTCAGCCAATCTTCAGTCAAGACTCAAGAGATCCCGTTTATTTTCTGGCCTATGATTATTTCTCCCTCTTAAACTTTGAAATTTTATTATACTACCAGAAACAAAAATTAACTAAACAACAATCCACTTAACATCAATCATTAGATCAACAAATAAATAAAAAAAGACATGTCCTATTTAAAAAACACACAAAATTTTAAAGAGAAAATACAAGTTTATAAGCATACTGTTTATCAGAGGGAAAAAATGGCATAATTTGGGATAAAAAGGGTAAAACTGCTAACATGGGTAAAACTGCTACGGGTAAAATCATTACTGCCTGCTGGTGTTAACCATATTTCTCCCCCTGATAAAAAATAGTATCCACAAGAGGCAGGCCAGCAGATTCTCAAGAGGGCATTAACCATTAAATCAACTCCTCACTTGCTCGCCCACCCACCCACTAGTCCAATAAAAGGACAAGGGGTGTAACACAAGTACATAGCCAAGTAAGTAAACAGTAAATTCATGGTATCCCAAGAGAAGATCAACAGACATACTCCTGGCAGAACTTCTTCTCCAATTTTCTGAAGCATTTTCTCCATTTCTGAAACCTGTCAATTCATTAATGTGTAAAATATTTATGAAACAGCGTAATAGCAATCTCAGAGACAGAAGCTAATTCTTGAGCATAGAAAAATCCACAAAGTACAAGATGGAACCTCATGCCGTGGAATTCTTGTCTTGATATCATCAAAATATTGTAAACCTAACTTTTGAGCTTTGGTCAAAGATGGGTCGTTTTTCAAATCTTCCAAAGTACGGTGTCCTTTGTCATATAGTTTTTGAGCCGTAGTAGGACCAACACCCCAAACATCCCCAAACAAAGAGATTGTTTTCACCTACAAGGATTCATCAAATAAGGTCAAAGAGATAACACACACGCACGCACGCGCGCGCGCGCACACACACACACAATTCAAAATATCTCAATATAAAATAAGTTTTTTTCAAAATGATGCCCAGAATGGCTATATTACCAATAAGTCAATAACACACTATAAAATGGAATCATAGGACCCCAAACGAATTGATGTGTGACTTCTCTCCCATCCTCAGCCCAGCAGAGGAGTGAACAAGAGAGAATTCAAGCATATGAAAATTATAATTACAAATGAAACTAGCAAAACAGACAAGAAAATAAGTGGAAATCATAATCCAACCTTCCCCCACCCCTCTCCCCTCTTACAGAATGGATGACACTAGTGGGCCAGTGGCTGAACACCTTGCAGCAAAGCCTAACATTATGGTTTAGTCAGCGTTAAATGCAATCCAACAACTAGGTAATCCTAGAAACTTAATAGGTAAAGCAAACAATAAGCCCTTTTTAATAGCTTTATGAATTATCTATCACTGTTAGATACATAAATAAATTCAAACCAAACACTTCTATTAGGAAACCAGCATAGCATATTATCTTAAAACCATATATTTTCTAACTTTTTTCTTTAGTCGTAATCAAGACTGGTTTTAAACCATAAAATAAAGCATCACAAACACTGTAGAGATGTAGTTTGATGAACCTAATGAAATAGATTATATAAAAAGATTAAAACAGTTTTTTTTTTTTTTAGTTTAAATCTCTTTAACTAAGCATATACATTTATATTATAACTCCTCCCACACTTTGATTTAACGTTAAAAGATATACAAGGAATTAGCAATAGGTAGTAAACACTATAATATAGTTTGAAGAAAGAATAAGTAGATCTTATTTTTTAAAAAACTAAAGAAAATCTCATTGTTTTTTTTTTCCTTGGTATAGAAATACATTACCTCTTCTCCAATATTATTTAATTTTACAAGACACTTTAGGAATTAGCAGATTCTTATACCCACATTTGGTATTGTATAATAACATATAAGTTCAAACATGGCTACAAAAAACAAATTCGAACTACATCTTCCAAGTCGAACTCAAATATTATCTACTACTAGTTTATCCATCTAAATAAATTTTTTCACGCTAAAGACTAATGAAATTTGGTGGAAATATACTTATGCCAAATACTCTACAACATTCGAGTCTCTCAACAAGGAGAATAAAGATTCTGTATTGGATACACAGAAGAAAGATCAATATACATCGTATCCCCTTTTTCAAGCTATATGGAGGAATAGATGTCACATTATATCTATAGCAAAGATGTCACATATAGTGGGATATTATGCAAAATATCTTCAAAGATGACATCGTCACAAGATTTCTTCAAAATCTCTTATACTTAATGCAACATCTATGCCATTAATATATGTGAGTTTTCGTCACTCTACAGCTACAAATCCAATATAGACTGTTCATCCTCCTTGCCAAAAAACTCAAGTGTGAGTCACTGACCATCTTTAAAGCGTGATTCTACCAAAGTCCATACATCTTGAGCATGAAAAACAATTCAGTCGGACAGACCAATCAGCATATTTCTTCAGTCTATCTTTGGAAGTTGTAATTGAAATGTATTACTAGTAGTTTGTATCCATGCTTGAACTCAAATGCTATTTATATAAGCAATGAATTGCAAAGAATATATATTTTTCATGTTTAGGATAAAGAGATTAAAACAACAAGAACACTTTCTTTTTAGAAAAATCTATTCCCTTTCTTTCATCAAATTAATTATTTCCTAGCATTAGGCGCAATAATTAGTGATGATTTCAAATGTGATAATATAAAAAGACCATTGGTCTTAAAAGACCAACTCAACCAAAGGCTTAAGCTATGGAGGAAACCAAGATTTTATACTCTATCACACTCCCTTACATGAGAGCTCGCTAGGTTTGCAATGTAGATGCAACATAGGCCTCCCAATACCTGGAGTTAAATATTCCACTTGAAAAGAAGGGTGGATGAAATTTAAACTCGTAACCTTCTTATCACGTTCACTCTTAATACCATGTTAAATGACTAATTCAACCAAAAGCATAAGCTAATGCTTAAAGCCCATGATTGGTTTTTATACTCTATTTCGCCTCCTTACATGATCGATGAACAGTGAATGCATCATGGACCTCCTTATACCCATCGCTTTATATTCCACTAAAATAGATGAGACTTAAACTTGTAACCTTCTGTGATTCTGGTTTTGGCACTATGTTATAAGATCAACTCAATCAAAAGCTTAAGTTGATTAAAGTCCAAAATTGGTTTATATACTCTATCATTTATAACATTTTTTTTTCCTCCCAAACTAAAGGAATTTGATTTCCTTCCAAAAATCTTAGCTTTATGACATTGAGGGAAAGATAATAAAAGTTATAAATTAAATTTCCTTTCTCTCCCCTTTATTTCCTTTCATTAACCAAACATTAGTAAATAAAATCCCTTCATTTTCCTTCTCTTCCCTTCGTTTCCTTTCATTGACTAAACATTAGAACATAAAATCCCTTCCTTTCCCTCCTCTTCCTTTCTTTTTCCCTCATTTCCTTTCTCTTATTTTCCTTTACTAATAATCTAATATTGAACCAAATAAAGCCTTAAGAGTAAATAGGGTATAAGAGTCCTCCTTTGCATTCTATTTACATCTTTATGAGTTCTACAATTCTACTATTTGATTGTGACTTGATTTGATCTTACAAACAACCCATGGTCTCAAATCCTCCCTGTAGGCTTACCCTATGGGTACATTCTATCCTTGTTGACCTTGTTATCTTGATTTATCAACCCACTACACTATTGTATGACAATGACTAATTGTGCCACTTATTGTATGGTTAATCCAGTATAGCATGATCATACCAAGTACATTAAAATCAATTATCACTTATTCATAAGTGTGCTGCTCATGGAGATCTTTCAAATAAATATATACCTACTTAACTTTACTTAGCTGACGCGATTACTAAAGCACTTTCTAGTCCTTATATAGATTGAAGGCACAATAAAAGAGCCAAGTGTAATATGTAATTGTGTAACACAATAGAGGACCTAAACGTAAATATGTGATTGTATAACAATTTATTTACTATCTAAAGGGTGGATTCAAATTTACGCACAAAATATTATAAGTAGCATATTAGTGTACATATAAAGTGAGACAAGTAATATTTTTTTTCTTTCATCATACTCTACTTAATCTAACAGCACAAAGTTTGCTGTATAAACATCTAAAGATACAGATGTAGACATTTTGTTCAAAAGTGTTTTTTTTTTTTTTTTTTTTTTTTTTTTTTTTTTTGTTGTTGGAAGGAAAGTTTAAAAAATCCTATTAGGTTTACCTTTCTCAAAGCCAAACATGAGCTCTATAATAATATATTTTGAATTGAATGAGCCTAAATTGAATTAGTTCAGCTGAATTAAACTTCATGAAATAGGAAACTAGGTTCTGAATTGAGCGGAACAAAACTTGAAACATAAGTCCAAAAGAACATATATATGTGTGTGTGTGTGTGTGTGTGTGTGTGTGTGTGTGTGTGTATGTATATATGTATATATATACATATATATGTATATATGTATATATATATATATATATATATATATATATATAAAAGGAACATGATAAATTGATAGTTTGTTAATTTGTTTTCTTTCATCATACTTTAGGTTGTATGTTCATAAAATACTCCCTCCGTTTTTAAATACTTGCTCCATTTCCATTTTTGGAAAGCTTTTATAATATTTAATTCATTTCTCACTTTTAGTGGACCCAACATAATACTCTCTCTTCCTATTCTTCCACTACTTTTGCTTTTTACAATTTTTTATTTTCCCAACTACCCCACTACCTCCATATTTTATTGCTTTCTCCAATTTCTCCTAAAATTCCGCGCATGGAGAAATGGAGCAAGTATTAAAAAACGGAGGGAGTAACCTCTTACTTTTTTTCTCTGTTTTTTTCAAACCTTAGAGCATAATTAGTTCAGGGCCATAAAGAGTGAAAGTTAACTTGCAGACTATGCCAATATCAAGTGTCACCTTCTGAGAGGTTTTATAAAAAGATAGATAGCAAACAAAATTTTATCTCTTGGCATCAATACAACAATGACATACATAGCATAAAATTCCTTCCATGTTAGTAAAAGCATAATAATCCTTTAGAAATCTAAGCAGCTAGGCCCAAATTTGTAAGGTTGTTACCTTATGCATTTTTTATGGCAGATTATAAACTTTAGCCCATGAAACAAGGGGAAGCATCCTCTTCTTGATGGCTGACCAATCATTCGCCGCCAATCTAGGGTTAGCCAAAGGAGAGTACACTTCCCAAAAGGCTACAAATACCCCCCATCATTTGACAAAATTGACACATTCTCAAACCTTTCACTCCAAAAAATCCAAGCATTCTTCCCTCTCTCTCTCTCTCTCTCTCTCTCTCTCTCTCTAAGTGGTTCTTAATTCTAAGATACCTATCCCAGGAAAAACCATCCCACCTGAACCTAGGGTGTGCTACCCAGAAAATCCATCACATTTTAATCAGTGAGTCAACAAGTACGCTTTCTGTTTAACCACCCACACACCTTTCATTTCAATTATTATTATTATTATTATTATTATTATTTTTTTTTTTTTTTTTTTTTTTTTTTTTTTTTTTGTACATTGGAGCATAATATTTTTCATAAATATTGTAGCAAGATGGACAAAATCAAAATTAAGAAATCAACAATGGTATGTCCGAGTGAGGAGACCCCAACAGGTAGTCTTTGACTATCAAAGCTAGACATGATGATACGCACTCCATACTCGCATTCTAAAGTTATTTTCATCTATACTCCACCTTCAAATATTTTTGACACCAACACTATGAAAGAGGCTCTTAGTAGAGCCTTAGTGCCTTTCTATCCGATGGCAGGAAGGTTAATATTAAACGACGAGACAGGTCGATATGAGATCGATTGCAATGCGAAAGGGGCCTTGTTTATTGAGGCGGAATCAATACATGCTCTTGTTGATTTTGGGGATTACTTGAGGCTAGATTCTCAACTAAGGAAAGTGGTATTCCCGGTTTGTGACTACAAAGGAGGACTTTCATCATTCCCTCTTCTATTAGTGCAAGCCACCCACTTCAGCTGTGGTAGTGTATGCCTTGGCTTTGCACAACATCAACATGTAGGAGACAGGACATCCCAATTACACTTCATCAACTCATGGGCTAGACTAGCCAAGGGGCTTGACCTTAGTGTTCAACCCATTCATGACAGAGATAATTACCTAATTCCCCGTGACCCGCCCCAAGTTAAGTTTCGTCACTTAGAGTATGAGCCATCCTTGCCGTCCTTGCCACCGAAGGGCTTGTCAGGTGAGTAAATTAACCACATATAAATATCTTGTATATTATAGAATTGTTAGTAGTGAGTAAGTCTAAATATATTAAACAAAATCTACCTTTAAAAATATCAAAAGTAAGAAAAAAAGAACATTTATAATGCGTTATTGTTCTGTTTAAAATATAGCTTTATTAGGATTAGATAATATAAATATACGAGTAATTTTGATGAAAGCTTTTTAAAATTCAAACTATACATGTTGGTGTGTTGAAATTCATATTAACCACTAGCTTTGTTGAAAAAACTATAATAATAAAGATAAATATAAGGCATTATTTTCCTCCTTGAAATATGGCTTTTCTTCACATGTAAAAGTATAACGTTTACGAATTTCTTTTGATGAGAGCTCTTCAAAATGAAAACCATACGTTTTGGTGTGTGGTCAAATATAGATCTCAATTTCCACACTTTCCCTCATTAAAATTCAAATCAAACACTGCTTTATTGAAATAATTAATAATACTAAAATAAAGAAATCAACAATGAAACGATAAAGATGTATGATTTCAAATTGATTCCTTTAAAACATTATTATAATATCCTTAATTAAAAGTTAACGATATAAAGGAAGCAAATCAATAATGAAAGGCAACAAATCAACAATGAAAGGAAACAAAGCAACAATGAAAGGAAACAAATCAATAATGAAAGGAAACAAATTAATAATGCATTGATTTTTCTACAACATGCTATTATACTAATTAAAATTAAATTAAAAAAAAAAAATTTAAGGCAACGAATCAACAATGAAAGGACATACAGTTTTTGTTTTTGTTTTTTTTTTTTTATAAAGATAGCGATGTTATATTATTAAGTTAAGTCCAAATCCGCCAAAGTAGTAATACTTCGAAGAAAGGAACCCACATGAATCAGCGGTGACAAGTGGCACACCTTGCTACTAGATGCGCAGTCGTTTGAGATATGTTACTCTGTATTTTACTAATTAAAACTTAAAAGGGAAGGAATTAAATGTAAAATTCAATAAGAAAAGGAAACTAATACTTCTTCTATGTTCGTTTAAATGCAACACTTTGACTTTTTCAGTATTTATATACTCCATTTTGACTACCTTTAATGATTTATACTTCGTAGTAAACGAAATAGTCATGTGAGATCTTGTTAGATTCTTCACGGTTTATACTATATTAATATCACATTTTTATAATTTTTACATATTAGTAATAGAAAATATAAATGGTCATAATAACGCATTAGCAAGCGCATAAAAAGAAGTGTTGCAAATAAAATAAAGAGGAAGTACAATTTTACATTAATTTTTATTTGCTTTTATACTAATTAGAACTATATGAGCCACCCTTGCCACCATTACCCTAAAGGACTTTGTCATGGGATTAAGAAATAGGAAAAATTGAAACTAATAATCCCACCTTTGCCCCACCTTTTCAAAACAATCTCACCTTTTCAAAATCTCAAAACAATCCACCTTATACCCCATCTTCTCAAAACGATCCTTTTACTGGTTTGAGAAATTGGTATCGGTTATAGAAGGTGACTACCTAATTGTTTTTTAATAGTTTTTTTGTAAAAAGGAAAGAATTAAAAAAAATAAACCTTTCCCTTTCCATCCACCTTATACCCCCATCTTCTCAAAACGATCCTTTTACTGGTTTGAGAAATTGGTATCGGTTATAGAAGGTGACTACCTAATTGTGTTTTAATAGTTTTTTGTAAAAAGTAAAGAATTAAAAAAAAAAAAAAAAAAAACTTTCCCTTTCCTTTCCCTGCCCCCTCTCCCTCGAAATCAATAGACCGCCGGAATCAACCACCCTCCCCACTAGCCGCCCTCCCCTCTTCCCCGATTCCCTCCCCTGCCGGACATGGCAGCCCCCCTCCCCCTTCCCTCTTCCTCGATTTCCTCCCCGACCGAACATGGCCCACTCCCCTCTTCCTACCCACCTTCGCCACCGAACATTAACTTGACCACCCCTTCCACAGTCATCGCTGCCCCTTCGAACACTTCAATCACCAACCTAATATCCACCTCTCTTTCCTCATCACTACGTAATCATGCGCCATTGCTAAGATAAACCCAGATGTTGATGTGTGTCCGTTAATGGCAGCAATTATTGGCATTGAAAATGAGATTAGTTCGGCAATTAGGGTTGGGTTTGAAGAGGAATTAACCCGGGCGACATGGGGTGGGGTAAGTTATGGGGTGGGATTGAGTGGGGGTGGTGGTTATGGAAGTGTGCTGGTGGTGATCATGGTGATTGCTTGGTGGAGACTAGAGAGTGGTGAGGAGAGAAGAGAGAGATTGAAAGATTTTATTTAAAAAAAAAAAAAAAAAACTTTCAAACTGGTTATAGGTAAAAATGATCGTTTTAAGAAGATAAGGTGGGATTGTTTCCAGATTTCGAGAAAGTAAGATAGTTTCCGAGTTTCAAAAACGTGGGATTGTTTTGAGCAAGTGAGGCAAAGGTGGGATTATTTATTTCTATTTTTCCTAAAAAAAATTCACTTCTAAATAATGTAATTCTTGTAGGGTTAATCTTTACACTTACTAAATGCGGTCGTGTTTTACAAAAATTACACTCCCTTTTTTTTTTGGTAACAAGCTAAATTTTAATATTATATCTTTTTCCTTTCATGGTCTCTACCCAAACATACTATTATTTTTTTATTATTTACTTCCTCTCACATTCATTACTTTTCAAATTTTTACAATTTTTCTTTTACAATTTTTTAATACTTCAACTACCCCAATTACATGTTATTTTATTTAAGTCAATTAATTGCCTAAAACTATGTGTCATCCAAAGTGTAACACTTATTAAAACACGAAGGAAGTATTAATTCGGATTTTAAAAAATCAGATCAGATTTGAACAAACTTTTTTGAAAAATTGATTTTCAAATAAGATTGTTTGGGTTCAATTAAAGTGATTAAATCGAAATTAGTTTGGGCTTTTTTACTAGAATGAAAAATATGCCAAACTAAGGCAACAATGATTCCTATGATGTGAATTTTTAAGAATTGTATAGGGTAATGTTGGTTTTGAAGACTCCTGTCAAAGCTTGTGGGTTAAAGTTTGAGCTTATAAAAAAATTATTTTTAAATTGTTTTTTAACCTATTATAAGATAAATTGGACCATAAGTCATTAGGAACCCCTAAGTCTTGAGTGTTCGTAAATATCTATTAGCAACCAATCTTGTTACAACATCACATCCACAATATTGTCGGTCCATTGCAATAGGAGATATATTCTATGCAAAATGGTAAAGATTTACGGGAATGTATCTAAACAAACTTCCTAACCAAGTTATAGAGATAAAATAAAAGATTGTTCTTTCTCCACGATGTATACTCATGTCCCTGTTTATAGATTTATAGTATTCATTTCCTTAGGGTAGGGCCTCTTTCAACACCGCAACTTTGTTGCTACAAGTATCTTTTAACATAGAGGGGAGTCAAGGACTCTTACAAAAGAATTTGTACCCTTACACAATGTTGTATTTTATTGTCTAAATATTGAACATTGTCTAAATATTGAACATATAACATCATCTATTTTTATGTTGACAATACGTACTCCCAAGAGTCCCGGCAATTAATTGAAATAAGGGAAGCAATTAATGATCCACAATAAAATGATATTATATTAGTTGCAAGCTATTTTCAGTTTTTATATTCCCATAATTTATAATATTACAAAGTAATAATTTGGTTCCACAATTTCACTATCTAGAATAAAGCCTTATACCTTCCCACAATCAACAAATCAGACCTTTTTTTAATGATAATGAAAATAATATGATATTCTATTCAAATTATGGATCTGATATGACTTATGTCCATAACATTATCTGTCGACTGTCAGGTGAGATGGTCACAGAAACAGAGTGTATCTTCAAGCTCACTAAAGAGCAAGTTAATGCCTTAAAACTAAATGCAACATCTCAAGAAGAAACAACTTACAAGCTGAGTACATTTGAAGTGCAATCTGGGCACGTGTGGCGTAGTGTATGCTTGGCACGTGGATTAGCAGATGATCAAGATGTTAAGCTTTACATACCAGTTGAAGGACGGTCAAGATTAAATGATATGGAAGTGCCACCAGGTTATTGTGGGAACATCCTCTTTTATGCAGCTTGTGTAGAAAAGGCAGGAGATGTCGCAAGCAAACCACTATGGTATGCTGCGAGTAAGATTCATGAGGCAATTAAGAAAATGGACAATGTAGAGTACTTGAGATCAGCTATTGATTTTGTGGAATCACACAAAGATTTGATGGCTATTGTTCGAGGGCCACAAACTTCAACATGTCCAAACCTCACAATAAACTCATGGGCCAGACTGGCATATGTTATGAAGCAGATTTTGGATGGGGTGGACCTAAATTTATTGGCGTTAATGGAATAAAACATGACGGCAACGTATACATTACAGCAAGCTCAAATGGGGATGGTAGCTTTTTAGTAGCTATCAAGCTTTTCACCCCTCATATGACGCTTTTCAAACACTATTTTTACAACATCTAGGTAAAACAATGATGTGGAATTCATGAGTAATGATGGGTCAAGGAGTTTAAGTTATAGTTTAATTACTTTAATATTATTAAATAATTGTGAGCCAAATTATAAAAAACTTGGAATTATATTTCATGTCGAGGAAAGTAGTATAGTTTTTAGGAATGTTGCATGGTTTTACTTATTCCTTAAGAATAAGGTTTTACATGTGACAAAAAAAAAATGTATTTCATTGCAATTAGGAAACCTAGTTAATATAGGACTTTATAAGCCTGTATAAAAGGCTTAAGATTGTAATGTTTAATTCAAAGTTGACAATTAAGTAAATTGAGTTTTCCTATAAATAAATATATAAATTAAAACACTTGTGCTGTTGTGCAACTTTGTAAGATACATGTTCATGAGATAAGGAGAGATACTTATTCACCCAAATCTGAAGAGCAAGTAATTTGGCTCCCTAGTTTACTAAATTTCATGACATGAATTACAAAGCTAAATTTTGGATTTAAAATGTGAAAGCTAAATTTGGATTTAAAATGTGAAAGCTAAATTTGGTTTTAAAATGTGAGCTAAATTTAAATGGTAATGTAATTGTAAAACAAAGTTCAAAGGCATTGTTGAAAATTAATAAATATTATAGTCATTACCGTCATTTGAATTATCTTATAATTTAAGAAGTCCTATACTTCTTCAATTCCATTACTTTCTTTATGGTTTTTTTTTCACGCATTAATATATATACCAAGTATTGTTAAGTATTACCTACTATAATACTATATGTACTTAAGTTAGCCAAAGTAGGTAGGAAACCTTCAGATTATATGACAATACCAACCACAAAAGTACTCTCATTCTTCATTAGCTTGTGTATAAATCCTAACATCATTATTATTAGTTGACATGTTTCTTATATCACATTTACTAATGCACAAGTTCAATGATTAATATGACAAATAATCGATAAGTGAAATTTATAAAAAGTTGATGAGACAAACCTAATAAGATCATATGGTTTTTATTATTATTATTGTAACTATAAATCACAAAGGGTAGTCTAAAGTAGAATTTGTAACTAGTGTCAAAAGTCAAAACATGTCAACCAAACAAAGAATTGGAGGAAGTAGTACTTTGCAAGTCCTTTTTTGATCCAATTACCTAAGTCTGAATACTTGCACCGAAACCAAGCCATGTCGATTTAAGAAGATAAATTACTTAATTATATATTTATATTTAAAACAGATTATGCAGGGTAAAGAAAACTTCACATTATAAGGAGGGTAGAGAAGCATAAATTAAGGTACTAAAACGATAACTTACCTTTTCATTATTCTCAAAGTGCTCTAACTTAGACAATTTCCCAGTTGACACTATCTCCTGTATCTGAAACAGAAAAATAAATAAATAAAAGAAAGAAAAATTAAACTTGTATGCGTGACTTTTAGTCTAAAACCACAAGTAAAAGAATAAAAGCATAAAATATCCTCCAAAAAATCTGAGGATTTAAAAAATCACTAGATGTTATACAACATAACCCACAATGGTTCCCACCACTGGTGCAGAGCTCAACATAAATGAAGAGTAACTCTTTGACAACACAAAATCAAGGGGGAAACTGGTCCAGAAGGATTCCCGGAAAAAAAGAGGGGGGGGGGGGGGTGTTAGTGCAGACAGCAGAGTAATGTGCTCTAATAAAGCAGAAAAACAATAACGCTATCAGATGTCAAATAATAGATGTCTAGATGATTACTTATATATGAACATGAAACAGCTACTTGTATATAATAAGCAAAATAACTATTTCAAAATTGAAAATGCTCAGTAAAAATACAAAATCCAGTAAGGCTGCACAACTTATAGTCAGTGTAGGACAGCAGTCAATAGTCCATAAAATTACAAATTGAAAACCAAAATTTGTTCATGTTTCAGATCGCTTACATGATCACGCAATGACTTCCCAATATTAGGCAAGCCCTTGACTTGATCAGCACTCTCAATTTTAAAAGGCAACTTCTCAATCACAGGAATGGCCTTATAATAACTAAATGACCTTCGATCTTCACCTAGTGCTGTTACATTCAAACAACCATATATTAGCAACAGTTAATTAGAAATGTCTAAGGAAAAATACTTTTATAAACAGATCATTACGTCTAATTTACCTCTATACATGTCTATAAGCTTCTTGAAGATATCAGTGATATCCTTGTTTAAATCAGGAGGGTTATATGTGCTAACCTGAAATGGGTAGAAAATTAGAAATGTATATCATAAATTCCATTAGACAACTTCATGAGTTTGATTGATACAGCACTTTCTCTCAGACACCCAATGCTTCTAATTTTAATCTCATGCACTTCACCATGAACAATAATAGAAACGTTTGATCATGCCAAGAGAGAAAAGGAGAAGCAAAATAAAAAGAAAGATGAATTGAAAAACGAAATTCGTAAAATCCATGACTAGAGATTTACTTTATTATCTGTAAGACCAGCTGCAACATTGGAATTGGCAGTCTGTGAATCCATGGTGTTGCACAGCCCGTCATAGCTCTTAGAGGTATATGATTCCTCATGTAGTTCATCACTTGTTCCGGTGCCCTTGCTCTCAGCACTCAGATCTCTTGAATCTTTGGGCAAAGATCGGGTTGAATCATTTGAATTTTGGGGGGAAGAAGATCTTGGCTTCTTGTGTTGTGGAAGCTCTTCACTACCTGAAGAGTGTCCATTTGCATTACCAGAAACCTCCCCTGAGGGTTGACGGGAAACATTTTCACTAGGTTCCTCTTTGAGAAGGTAGAAATCCTCTGATACCTTTTCTCCTGATCTCAAACTATCTTCCAACCACTGGTACGCTAATATACTCTGTGTATGGAAGTAAAATCTATCATGAGCGACAACATATTAACACTGATGCAGCACCTAATAAATCCTGTTGATTGTACTCCTGCACAAAGGGCTATGTCGACTTGGAGATGCATGATGACAAAAGGAGTTAATGATTCTTAATTTACTATAAAAGAAACTGGAATGCGAATGCATTATGTATTGTTATTGTCAGCACATTATTCTTTAATGTCAAGGAGGAAAAGAGAAACTGTAATATAAAAGTGTTACTTTGAGACTCAACTAGGATTAACACAATGTTTAATCAAACTTCTCATTTGTAACCAAGGGAATGTCCATCAAATTCTCACACAAGCATATGATGGGAAAGCGAGTTCAAATTAAGACGACAAAATAGATGGAACTCACAGAATTTAGATGGATCCAATCTAGCATCCACATTCCACAATACTACCTGATCAGAAGATCCTCAATCAGATTTTGGGTGTGAGTAACATATGATGAACTCACTCAATGTCTATTAAGTATCATTTCAAAAAAAAATCAAGCTACACCATGGTACAATATTAGAAAATCCTTGCTACCAAGCTCTCTCGACATTAAGTTCTTAACAAAGAAGAAACAGAAGCCTCTTGATTGTACTAAAATCTACATTGAAGTATTCACTTAGGCCTAGTCTTTTTCCTATCTGCATTGCCCAATCCTCCAATAACACTCCACCTTTCTAAAATTACAGTGCAATTCTCTATGCCATACAGTTCTAAAGCTAAAACTGAGCTGATAACCATTGTTGACAAAGTAGACCTTTAATTGCTATTAACTATGGACATGCATTGCGCATTTTTAAACAAACAAACATAGTCATTGAGAATCAAATATCATCATCATACCAACATTTTCTGCAATTATTTTGTTTTTGACCTTAATTTTACATTTAAACACAATCACAAACAACTCCAATCTACAAAAGAGAAAAGAAAGACCTTGTCCTAAGAAATCAACACACACACAATGACACAACACCAAAAATAAAATCAAATAAATTGTTGGAGCAACTAAATAGCTTAATTGGTACCCAAGAGACCAAGACGTCAGATCAAATTCCGTCTACATCAATGCCCAAAATAGCTCTCTATACACCAAAAAAAGAGGGAGAGAGATAATCAAACTTACTCCTTTAAAGGTAGACAAGCGCTCAGAATCAATTTTCTGTTTAAGGGCATTCAAATTCATGGCAAAAATATGGGTTACTCTCTTTGACAGATACCCTTCAATTTTAGCACCCATTTGCTCCAATCTCTGCTTCCATATCTAACACCCACAATCATAAAAATGGAAACTTTAATCAATTAGTCATATATAAAATTAAAAGGCTAAAATTAGTTTTTAATTTTTTTTTTCTTTTTTGGGAAATATAGAGAGAGTAGAGGACCTGCAATCGGCGAGGTTGAACAGCAGCATCAAGTAAGAAAACGAACATCCCAGAAAACATGCCATCTGAAGAAGATGGTGGGGAGGTTTCCTTCTTCTTCTTTGGCGCCATTTTTAATGATTAAGTTACTGGTACTAAGGATTCTACGGCAAGGGGAGAAATTGAGTTCTACAAGAGTGGTAGAACTTGTGCAGTTGTTGCAGCAGTAATAAAAGATTCAGGTTTTACCAAGCAAGGCCAAGGGCCATTTGATATCCTTGACGTTACAAGTAACGATGTCGGAGACCCGCCCCAATGGGTCGGGAATGGGTCTTGGTTTGGCCAATGGTGAGGCAGAGAAAGGGATAAAAATCATACCTGCCATGTAGACCTGGAAATCCTGACCCAAACCCAATGACTCGACCCGAATGACCCGACCCATGACCCGAAATTGACCCGACCCGACCCAATGTGGAGTTGACCCGACCTTGACCCGAAACCCGAAGCTGACTCGACCTGATTATGCCAACCCAAAGTTGACCTGATGCCCAAATTGATTCGACCCAAAATTGACCCGATACCCGAAATGACCTGACCCGAATTTGACCCAATACCCGAAATGATTCGACCCAAAGTAACCTGACCCGAATTTGACCCGATACCCGAAATGGCCCGACCCGAATTTGACCCGATACCCGAAGTGACCCGACCCTAATCGACCTGGCCTGAATTTAACCCGAATTAATTGACTCGAACATACCCAAAACCTAAACTGACCTGAACTAAAACTACCTTATACGCAAAATGACCTAAAGCGATTTAAGCCTGTGCTACGTGTGTGACCCAAAATATTGACCCGAAATGACCTGACCCAAAGTCGACCAGACCCGAACTTGACCCAAATACATGGACTCAAAAACTGACCCGACTGGAACTTGACCCGACCCGAAGTTGGTCTGGCCCTAACTCGACCCGACCTAAAGTTGACCCGATACCCGACCCAACCCGATAATTTATTGACCCGAACTTGACCCGAAACCCGAAATGACCCGACCCGAACATTTGCTGACCCGAATTTGACCCGACCCATACCCGACTCGAATGACCCATTTTCCAAGTCTACCGCCATGGCTCATGGGTGATGGGGTGGGGCGTGGGGATGGATTTAAAGTTGTAACCGCCCCACTCCGTACCCGCTTTATGCCCTCATTCCCCACCCCACACCTACAACTATATATTTTTAAAAACAAAATTATATACTACGTACTTTTATACTACTTTATAAAAAAAAACTTACGCAAAATAAAAATAGTAGATATAATAATATGTAAATACATTAATATTATAACTAAAATTTTTTGTAATATTAACAATATTTTTTGTGTGTGTAATCTACATTAATTACTTCCTTCGTTTGTTTTTAGTTGACACCGTTTGACTTTTACATTATTCACAAACTATACGATAAAATATAATCATGTAGGATCTTATTTAAATCATCTAAATGCATATTTTATTAATATCCACTTTTTATAATTTTACAATGTTGATAATTGAAGTTATTAGCCATTGGATGACCAATGACCTGGTCATGAAGAGAGAGAAAGAACTTTTTATATTAAAAAAATGGAAGAAAGAAAAAAAGGGATGCGAGAAGTTGATGACCAGGTCTTTGTAATGACCAAGATAAAAGTTTGGTCATGAATATATTAATTGACAAGTGGCTACATATTATTGGAAGAAGGAAATAGGTATTTGTATGTGTAGGCACGAAAAATTTATATAAGTGCCACATCGGATATTATATGGGTCAAAAGTCAATTTGTTGACTTAATGGTTTGACTGTTTATTTAAAATTAATTATTTTGGGTGAAATAATATAAATTAGCCCATTTTAATTATTTTGATTAAATTGTTCATTTAATAGTAAAAGCCTACTAAAATGGGTTAAGCTACATAAATGAGTTAAAATTACCAAGTCAAAAGCCCAACTTCATTGTACAACAAACCCTAACCCTAAGAGTTACTCACTCTATAAATAGAGCACTCTTCACATCATTTGAGTGGGGGAAAATTCAGAGAGAAAAAAAAAAGAGAAAAACAGAGAGAAAAACCTAGAGGAAACAAGGAGAACCAAAATACAGAGAAAGCCTCTCATATACTCAAAACCTCTTCAAATAAAACCTCTCATAAATACTCTAAATCCCTCTAGAGAAAACCCCTCATCAAATACTCTAAACCATTTTAGAGAAAACATCTCAAAGCCTAGAAGAAGAACAACAAGCATTCGACATGCCGTTCTACTCTAGAAGATCACTCGTGGAAGAGATCAAGCCTAGACGGCCCTCAACACGATTACCTGAAGGAAAGAAGGACTTCAAATCATCAAAATCTCTACATCAAATAGTCATTGATCGAGATCAAGCCTCGTCGGCCCTCAATCAAGAATTTAAGTCAAAGGTCTACGTCAACAACAAATCAAAGGTCTACATCAAATCTTCGATCGAGATCAAGCCTCGACGGCCCTCGTTCGAGAATCAAGTCAATCTTTGAATTACGTTAAAGTCAAAGTGGAGATCGAATCAGAGGATCAAATTAGAGATTGTACCCAAAATTATCAAATTAATAAAATTCACACTTTGTTGCATTTGTTTTGAATCTATATTTTGCAGATTTAATATTTGTGTTTACAATATGGTAAAAGTAGGAGGGAGAAAATCATGACCAAAGTTATTTTGGGCAACCATTGGGAGGCTTTGGTCAAGGTTGGTCATGTGGCTTGGTCATGAATGAGTGAAAAGAGAAAGAAATTATATAATAATCCATGACCAAGAATTTTGGGTCATCCATTGGGTATACTAAGAGCACTCACATTAGTGAGCAAAAAAAAAATTGTTCATTCTCTCTCTAGCCACTTTCTCTCTCTTCTCAACCAAATTTGCTCATGAGCATTTTTGGTGAGGAAATTTTATCCCACTAGTGATCAAAAAATAATTGAATTACTCATGAGCATATTTTCTTTTGCTCATTGATGTAGTAACATTTCTATCATTTTTGCTCATCAATTTTGGATGAATGCTGGGGCCCACGACATTACTATTCATCATGAAATTTGCTCATCCTATGAGAGCATTCACCACAATGAGCAAAAAAATGCTCATGAGCAAATTTTATGAGCAAAAAGCAAAAAAAATGAACTACATCAGTGAGCATTTAGAAATTAGCTCATGAGCAAAACGTAATTTGCTCATCCTATGAGCAAAATAAAGTATGAACAGTAACATACGGGCCCCACACCAAAGAAAACCAGCAGCTGTTTTTTTTTTTACTTTGTCCACCTCCAAAATGATGTGTTTCGGGTGGGTCAAAGAAGAACCCACTATCAAAACACATCGTTTTGAGGGGTAGGAAGTAAAAAAAAAAAAATTGTAATACATGTTGACATGGGCGTGTCAGATCAGCAAATGGAAAGCTGACACGCGTCCGGGTGAGTGGTAAAAGCCAATCAGAAAATTGTATCCGTTGCAACAACGGTTATAATTTAAAAGGCAAGTTTTTGTAATGTAAATCAATTTTTTTAAAAAAAAAAAATTACCAACGGTCATAAAATTATTTTCTCTATAAATAGAGATCCATTTTGATATATTTTGATATACTTTCAAAAATCACAAAAATTCTCTATATTTCATTTTCTCTCAATTCTACTAAACAATTATTATTATAAGTATTATTCATTATTATTATTGTTATTATTATTATTATTATTATTATTATTATTATTATTATTATTATTATTATTATTATTATTATTATTATTATTATTATTAGTAATTTGTATTTTTAAAAAATAAATTTTTTATTTGATTGCTCTATCATATTTTTTATTGCTGTTTCGATAATTATTATTTAAAAATCCGTGTCACTATTTTTATACTAATTACTTTTGCTATTTTGTTCTAATGGATCCCAACAACCCTAATTTCTCTCAAATGTCTCAACATTTTTCTGATTTGGGTGACGATTTTATAACCAATCCCAATTTTCAAGTTTTCCTACAAAGATTAGGAAATACATCTTTGCAAAATCCTTCACAACAACAAACACCTTCACAATTTTCTACTGAAAACACTTACTATGATCAACAAACACCTCAAGCAAATCCTACTGAAAACGCTTATTATGATCAACAAAGATCTCCTGCTTATGAAGGTAGCAACTCTCAATACGATGAGAGCCAAGAAGAAAATGTTCCGGAGACACCTCAATACCCTGCACCACATCCTAGAATTCCGACCAACCAACCACTTGCTAAGGCGAGTCGCATTTGGTCAGTTGCAGAGGATGAAGCTCTAATTGGGCTGTATTTAAAATTAAGTGAAGATGCACTTGTTGGCACGAGCCAAAAAGCATCTGAGCTCTGGCGAAAAGTACATGCGGCTTATAGTCTAGCTCAAGCGGAGAAGCCTCATATATTACCGCCAAGACCGATGAAGAGTTTGGAGACACATTGGAGAAGAATGGCAGCTGATTTGCTATAGTGGAGTTCTTGCTATGAGGAAGCTGGTAAACTTCCAGAAAGTGGAAGTGGTTATAACGAAGCTGACCGAATTAAAAATGCATCTAAGTTGTTTTATATCTCCACTAATCCCCAACATAATTTTGCTTTTCCCCATGGTGTTGAAATGGTTAACAAAGACCCAAAGTGGAGGACAAAGCTTAGATGGGGTTTATCGAAGGAGGAAAGAAAGGCATGTGGGCCAGATGATGAAGAAGATAGTAGTGGAAGTGGGAAAAGGTCCAGGGCTGAAGGTGAAATCTCTACTCATGGATATTCTTCAGGAGGTCTACCACGACCTGACGGTGTGAAAAAAACAAAGGCCAAGCGTAACAAGGGCAAAGCAGTGGTTTCTGAGAGTGCATTTTTCAACATTGGTGAACAAATGAAGGCATGTACTGAAGTTAGAGAAAAGGAGGCAAATCTACGACAACAAAAGTTAGACCTTGATAGGGAAAAGGAAAAGAGAAAGCAAAAACAAGTTGAATTAGCAGAGAAGAAGATGAATTTTGATATGCTACAATCTCTATTAGCTAAGCCTACACCACTAACTCCCTCTGAAGAGTTATACAAGGAAGAGTTACTTCAACTAGTCTATGGTCGGAGATTCGATTAGGTTTATATGTATTGTGGTCGTATTTTTAATTTTATGTTTATTTTAGTAATATGTTAAGTTTAAGTTGTATTTCAATGGTGTGTTAAGTTTAAGTTCAATATGTATTTTAGTATTGTGTTAAATACAATTTGTATTTCAATATTATGCTAAGTTCATATTTAATTTTGTTTCAGTATTGATTTACCAATCTTATGTTACCTTATATCCGAATAATATGTATGCTTACAAATTTAATTCATTGTTTAAGAAAAAAATTGTCATTGTTTATGACAATATGACTATAACACCCATCCCTATGACAATAAAACCGTAAAATCTGATAATAATTTTATACAATGCTCCTTAACCAATATATTGCACAATAATTATGACAGTGTTACCGATATTTCAAACAATTTTGTTAACAAACAATGTATTTTTATCCAATGCTTCTTAATACTTGTGTTATTATGCATTGAGTAGTAATGTCTCATTTTTAATACTTGTCTTATTATGAATTGAGTAGTCATGTCTCATTTGGGTTGAAAGGTCATTCAATTTTTTGACGATTCAATTTTTTGAATAGTAGTCATGTAACATGTCAGTATGTAGTTTGTATTATTGGGTTGAATGGTCATTCAATTTTTTTGACCAGTCTAGGAGTGCAATGTTATATATACTTGTGCATTTATCTGTCCACAAGTAAACTCATCCAAATTAAATTTTCAAAATTAACAAAGAAATACAATGTTTTCCATTAGCTCAACCTCTAGTTCATCTGATTCTGATCAATATGCGGAATTTGATCAACTAGTTGACGAATTTGTCACAAACCACCTACCAACTATGATGCTTCGTGAACCACAACCACAACCTGTGACTGAAATAGAAAGTGTCCCAGAGCCTAGAGGGGATACAGATAGGAGAGATAGGGAAAAGGGCCATATGCAGTTGTATAACGACTACTTTGCGAATAATTCAGTGTACAACAACAAACAATTTCGGCGTAGATTTCGAATGCAACGACCTTTGTTCTGTCGGATTATGAACAAGGTGGTTGAGGGGGATTAATTCTTCCAGCAGCGTAGAAATGCAGCTGGAAGGCTTGGGTTATCACCGTTGGAGAAATGCACCGCTGCGATAAGAATGTTGGCATATGGTACCGCTCCAGATGCCGTGGATGAATATCTACGCCTTGGTCAAACAACCGCTAAGAAGGCTTTGCAACATTTTTGTCAAGGGGTTATAACACATTTTGAAGCTAACTACCTAAGAAGTCCCACAGATGAAGATTTAAGGAGAATCTTGCATCAAAATGAAATGCGTGGTTTTCCTGGCATGATAGGTAGCATTGACTGCATGCATTGGGAGTGGAAAAATTGTCCTATGGCTTGGAAAGCACAATACGCAGGCCGAAGTAAGAATGCAACCCTCATTCTGGAAGCTGTTGCAGATCAAGATTTATGGATTTGGCATGCATTCTTTGGAATCCCTGGATCTTGTAATGATCTAAATGTCCTTTACCGGTCTCCGGTATTTGATGATGTTTTGCAAGGTCGGGCTCCTCCAATTAATTTTTCAGTGAACGGCCATGAATACAACTTGGGCTATTACTTAGCAGACGGTATTTACCCAAGATGGGCTACCTTCATTCAAGGTATAACACTTCCTCAACTTCGCAAGGACAAATTATTTGCTGATAAACAAGCTGCAGCTCGAAAGGACGTTGAACGAGCTTTCGGAGTTTTACAAGCAAGGTTTGCCATACTACGACAACCCTCACTTGCGTTTGACGAAGACATTTTGTGTGACATAATGAAAGCTTGTATCATTATGCATAACATGATTGTTGAAGATGAACGACAAAACTACACTCGAGCCGAAGTTTTGAGAAGGTACTACGAAGAAGATCGGCCACAAAGTTCAAGACCAAGTACAAGTGCCACAGTGAACAATAAAGAGCCTTTTGAATTCAATGTTGGCCGACCTCCTAACGTTGATTTTGACACGTATGTTCAGAGAAGAACTTCCCTACGTGATAGAGAAACTCATGTTTCTTTAAAAGCGGATTTAGTAGAGCACATTTGGAAAAAATATGGTTCTAATGATGAATAAACAATTAGAATGTCGTTAAGATTTTTTTAGGTTATGTCGTTGATTAATATGGTTTCTAAAATAAGAAAATGTAGTCGTACGTTAAAAATTAAAACATAATGTATTTGTAAGACTATAATTTTATGTAGTCTTATAATATCTATCTTTCTTATGTTATTTTAAATTTAAAAATAAATGAGTAATTTCCTACGTGGTTGATTGATCGGTTAATTGTTCGTTATAATTTTACTAATTATTATTTACATAATTAGTTTAATATAATTAGATTTAAATTGTTCAAAAATGTAATTTATATTAGTGTAACTTCATTAAACAAAAAATAATAAATATGAATATGGTGATTTGTATAGAGAGAGAAATGTTGGTGGGGTATTGAAAAAAGTAGGAGAGAGAATGGTGAGGAAATTTTTTTGATCATTGGTGGGATAAAAATATGACCACCAAAATGCTCATGAGCAAGAGGAGAGAGAAAGTGGGTAGAGAGAGAATGAGGAAGTGGAAAAATACTCATTGTGGTGAATGCTCTGAGCAAATTGTGAAATGCTCATGAGCATTTTTCATTTTCCTCATTGATGTAGTACCATTTCTACCAAATTTGCTCACCACTTTTGCTCATGAGCAAAAAAGTGCTCACTAATGTGAGTGCTCTAAGCATTGAAAACATGCGTTGGCAAGCGTGATAAAAGGAAATGTGACAACTAAAAAAAACAAAGGAAGTATATTGGATTGTGTATGAGAGGTGGGGGAATAAGTGGGGGTGGATGTCCAAGTGGCGGAAGGGGGGTAGGGATGGTTTTGGAATTGTACCTATTGGAGCAAGGATGGGGACAAATTTTGGACTTGCCACGAGGATGGATGTAATCCCCCGTATTTTTTAAATATTTTATAAATGGAATTTTATTTTATTTATAATATTTATTTGTTATTTTCCGGAATTTAATTTTAAAAGTTTCAAATTATTAATGTGGGTCGAAAATTATTTGAACATATTATTTTATGCACCTTTATTCTACAATTTATGTCCAATCAAACAAGGCTAACCCATGCCCCTTTATTCTACAATTTATGTCCAATTAAACAAGGCTAACCCATTTGTTTACTTAATTGATCCATTATTTTTATGATGCCCAATCTTCCTATTTACCCTACAATTCTATCCTATAAATACCCCATGAATCCCCAAAAATTTCCCACACAAAAAGGTTAGTCTTATTTTCTTTCTCCTTTGTTTTATTAATTTGTGTAATTATAATTATTGATTTATGGGTTTTGATTTAATTATTTAAAATTAATTAAATTAGTATCAAATTGTATTTTGATGAATTTTCAGATTTTATAAATGTCATAATTTTCAGATTTTGTAAATTTTATAACCTAGGGTTTTTAATTATTGAAAATCATGATTTTAGAGTTTTTATGAACAATTGATTTAGGGATTTTATAGTAATGATGTTTTGAAATTTTGGTGATTATAACTAATGATTAGTTTAACTTAATTCCAGATTATTTTGAACATGTAAATTCGTGTTTAAATTTTCAGATTTCCGTTCGTTAATATTAATCCCGTTTTAATCCCGATCAGGTTCTGAACTCATCCGATTTTGACAAAAAGTAGTGTCTTCCATGTAGAAACAACGTTTTAAAAAAGTCTCACTACCTTTGGTAGTTTTCACCACTCTCTAGTGGCCAAATTCAGCCTCTAAATATGATTTTTGTGCAGTTTTTGATTTTAACGAAGTTTATTTTTTATACTTAAAATATTATCCTTGAGTTTGATTAATAAAATTAATTATGTTTAAAGTTAATTAAGCATAAATATATGTTTTTATTGAAGTTTTAAGTGTTGGAAATAGTTTCAATTCTAAATATTACATTTGATGTTTTATAAAGAGGGTTTAATCACCCATTAAAAAGGGAGATTATTAGGGTTTTTTTTAAATAATTTCACATTTCTATTAAACTTTAAACTTGCTGTAATTTCATGTATAAGAGTGTATTTTAAGGTTTTTATGAAGAAAATTTAAAGAACTATATATAAGCCTTTTAATTTTAACTAAGGGGAAGGTTTTAAAGTGTTGTTTGATTTGGATTTTGAAGGTTTTAAAGTAAGTTAGTATTGCTGTAAATTTGATTGATTGGGTATTGATTGAGATGTTATTGTTTGGTTTAGGAGAGGAGTTTATTGAAGGTGATTTCTAGATATTAAAGTGGCATACCAATTCGTTTACTCAAGGTACGTACAAGGATACAAAAACCTTGACTTTATGAGCATGTTTAAAGACTTGGAAAACTTAGAATCATGCTAGGAACTTGTGGATTGGTTGAAATTGTATGGTAGTAATTGTGATTAATGTTTGATGTGACAGTTGGTTTTGATTCAAGTATGAGGATTGTGTATTAATTTAACTTGTAAGTATTATTTATGCATTAACATTGCAAGATGCGCTTAGAGGCAAAGGTATGTGAATATATGGAATGATTTATTTATTACTCATTCATGATTATTGAAATAGGATGAGTAAAGGAAGAATTCAAGTCTTATAAGACAAGGTTAAGGTTTTGGGTTGCCTTATGCACTCAAGGTGTTTATACACCGAGGTAATTAAAGGAATAAATAACTGAACTGCTATTATATTCGTCGCTCCCATTTTACAGGGTAACGCTCCCATTTTGACTTGAATGGACAAATATGCCCTTTATGCAATTTGTGTTATAAAAAGGACTTTGTTCCCCATTTGGACACATTACATGAAAACGGTCCCCTCACATTACGACCTTGCTATCCCGAGTCCACTAAATCGGTCCCCACGACCTTAAAACCAAATCGGTTCCCACGACCACCTTAATTTCTTTTATTTTAAAAAAAATTAATCATAAAATTTTCCGACGGGTCTTGGGTCATGGACGGCGAGTGGAATATTCGTACGCCGGAGAATGTGTCGGAACATTATGTAAGTATTCTGTTTTTTTTTTTTATTTTCTAGAAATAGGGCATCCGCCTAAAATATCCGGATGTCCTAGGTAGATCCGCCTAAAATTTCCGGATCTACCATGGAACATCCGGAAATTTCAAGCGGAAGTAGGGATCCGCCTGAAAAATCTGGATGTTCCATGGTAGATCCGGAAATTTTAGGCGGATCTACCTAGGACATCCGGATATTTTAGGCAGATGTCCCTTATTATTTTTATTTTTTTTTTAAAAAAATGTTAAGTACGTTATTTTATCTTTTTAATGTTACTTAAGTTTTTTTTTTTGTTTTTTTTTTTCCGTGGTCTTGTGATTGTTGTTGTGATTAAGTATTTGATAATTAATGTAATTATTATTGTTTTGTATTAATATGATTGTTAGTAATATGATTATTTTTTGTAACATTATTATTATTATTATTATTATTATTATTATTATTATTATTATTATTATTATTATTATTATTATTATTATTATTATGATTATTATTATTATTATTATTATTATTATTATTATTATTATTATGATTATTATTATTATTATTATTATTATTATTATTATTATTATTATTATTATCATTGTTGTTGTTGTTGTTGTTGTTGTTATTATTAATTAGTAGAAATATAATTTTATAAATATTATTATTATTATTATATTATTTAGTAATTAATGTTATGGTATTATTGTTTTGTATTGTTGTTATAATTGTTTATTATTTTTTGTAATATTATTATTTTTATAATTATTATTAATATTGTTATTGTTTTGTATTTTTTGTTGTTGTTATTATTATTATTATTATTATTATTATTATTATTATTATTATTATTATTATTATTATTGTTATTATTATTATTATTGTTATTATTATTATTATTATTATTATTATTATTATTATTATTATTATTATTATTATTATTATTATTATTATTATTATTATTATTATTATTATTATTATTATTATTATTATTATTATTATTATTATTATTATTATTATTATTATTATTATTATTATTATTATTATTATTATTATTATTATTATTATTATTATTATTATTATTATTATTATTATTATGACATAAACCATGTTTTGTTTAATTTGTATAGGATATGGAGTCTGAGGAAGGCAAGGCGGTGACGGTGTGAATTATAGTGGGAATTTTGTCACGGATACGTTTTTTCCTACATTTGACGATCCAGTTACATGGGCTGATGGTGTTTCCATAAAATTAGGATTTATTTTGGTGAAATCGTCTTATAACAAAACCAGAGATGGTCGGCCGTATCGGTATTTGCGATGTTATCAGTCACGAAGGAGCAAGCCGAGAGATGTGGAGAACGCGATACGGAAGGACACCAAAACCAAAGCTAATGGTTGTCCATTCTACATCAAGATATATTATGAAGTCAGCACTGACAGTTGGAAGATCATTGCGAAAAATGATCACACCGGGACACATAACCACCCAATGATTTTGTACCAAGAGGGTCACCGTAAAGTGAGCGGATTGAGTCCGGGTGCAAAACAGGTTGTGCGGGACATGACAAAGTCCAAGGTTGCACCCCGTAACATCATGTCCACTATTGCCGAGCAATTTCCTGATGATCATCCAAACATCTGACACATTTACAATTGCCGGAATGACTTTAGGATGGAGATGTCCGAAGGAAGAGGAGTTGTTCAGCAATTTCTTCATCTGGCGAGAGAGAGTAAATACATTTACTGGGTCACGAACGATGATCACAACGTTTTGCAACATACATTTATGGTGCACCCGATCATGGTCAACATACTCCCGCCGATCGCCGGTTGGTGGACTGAACACCACGAGGATAGTGTTAATGGATGGGATCAACAATATGAATTTAGAAGGGACATGTGGGATGCATTAGTTAGGTAGTTTGTAATGTAAATTCACTAACTTTGAACATTTGTAAGAAAATTAGAATTATGAAATTAATTTTAAATGTACTTGCTTTTAATCTAACATGATATGCAACAAAACATAAAATATAAAAATAATCAGTGTCCAGTTTATACATTACATTTAAAAAAAAAAAAAATAAGTTCAACAAATAATTAAAACCACTAACACGACTTCTAATCAAAATAATCTAAAGTCCTATTTTTGACTTCCAATCAAATACAAGCTGCTCAGTCATTGTCCGAGTCTCACTCGACATTTCAGGATACTCATCCAGTGCTCTTTGGTGAATCTCCATGGACCGACCCATCCACTGCAAATCAAACAATAACATATTATATACACAAAAATTCATAGAAGTCATTGTTAATATTATAATAAGCATAAATACTTACATAATCAGTGTTAGTCCGCTCATGTAGGTTGCTTGTAACTCCTGCACCTGGAGATACCCGCGGGTGAGAAAACCTGTACAGCCACTGCATGTAACCAGGCGCAACCGAAGGAGCTGCAGCACTAAGCCTGTTGAGGGCACCTAAAACTACACTCTGAGATACCCAGGGACAAACCTCTTCCACATCACATCTGTCATCTCGGTCGGGAAGTCTACCCGATACATCTTCAAGTTTGTCGGCCTCTTAGCCTTCTCTGGCCTGATGATCTCGCGGGGAATGCCTTGCACGAAACCAAGCTGTCGCACGACTCTATCAGGCATGTACGGCTCAATGATGTTACGGTACTGGATGCAGCCAATGAATAAAGTGGGGGGCACTCGTAATGCAGGATCAGCTCCGTACGGTAGCCAGTTCACCTCACGATCAGTAAGCGCATCAATTCTAGTACGAAAAGATAACAGGCGCTCCAGGTTCTTGCTAGGACATCCCGCTCCAACATCCCAAGCAGACGCACGAGGCATTTGAAGGTCCCGGGTCAAGGTACCCTGTTGTGGCCGAAAGCACGGAAAGTACTCGTAAATCCACGCTTGCAGAAGCGTGAGACAACCAGCAATCGAATCAGCACCTTTCTGTGATGCCGTGCCCAGTTGCCGATACAAGTAAGCCAGTGCAGCTGTTCCCCAAGCATACTCGTTAATTGGGACATCCATATAACATAGCTCGTGGAGGAAGGAAGGATGCGTACGGTTACCACTCTTGTCTACAAATAGTGTACCTCCAAGCACTAACCACAAGTATCCATTAAGCTGATCACTAAACTCCCGGTCAACCGCCAATGTCGACTCAAAAATCTTATCAGTCAACACCCCACTACCCTGCCAAATCGTCTTTGTGCCGCAAATCTCAGACAAATCATCGGGAATAATATCTATGGTGATCGAGCACGCGTCCCGTAACACGCCCGTGCTAGGAGTAGTGGTGACCATATTGCCTTCGACACGTAACCCAAGTATGTTGTACACGTCGTGCAACAAGATCATAATCTCCCTAAATGGCATATGAAAGGTGTTCGTATCTGGCTGCCATCTCTCAACAAAAGCAGAAATCAGCGACCAATCAAGTCTTTTAAACATCAGGCCGGGCAAGTGAGACAACCAACTAGCATCAATCACCCCGAGGTCCTCCACTGATTGACGACCTCGCCAAGTAAACAAGTCAGAACATAAATTTGTCCTACTCAAACAGCGCAAAACACTACGCTCCTGCTCGATCCAGATATATCGTGCCACGTGACCACCAAAACTAGGGACAACAGTCCCATCCTCAGGACCACCCGGCATCGGTTCCTGCACTAACCATGCCTCTGTAGAGCTGGTAGTAGGCTGACTCGATCCACTACCAACAAATCTCCCAAACTGACCCCTATATACCGTATGGTAATCCCGAGGGTCCGGTTCTTCATCACGACCATCAGCATGACTAGCCGAGCATTCGTCTTCCTCGTCAGATATGGGTGCTCCACTTGCAGAGTACAAGGGCCGACTACTACCAGAATGTGGGTCTCCCGACCAACCACTAGTAGACCCGTATTGCTGCTCGGGCTGAAGCGGTGCTGAACGAGATGACTGTCTCCTAATAGACGCATTCAGACGTCGTGATATTGCATGTCGAGCACCAGAACCCTCGATCTACATAAAATAAGTACAAAATTCGATTTTAGTAATAATAATAATAATAATAATAATAATAATAATAATAATAATAATAATAATAATAATAATAATAATAATAATAATAATAATAATAATAATAATAATAATAATAACAATAATCAAAACAACAACACCAACAATCATAATCGTAATAACAACAACAAAAAAAATTAAAATTAACAACAACAACAATAACCATAATAACAATAATAATAACAACAAAAAAAAAAATAAAGTTAACAACAACAACAATAACCATAATAACAATAACAACAACAACAACAACAACAACAACAACAACAAAAACAACAACAACAACAACAAATAAAATTAACAACAACAACAATAACCATAATAACAATAATAATAACACTAATATCAACAACAATAATACTAATCATAATTAAAAAAATAATAATAATAATAATAATAGTACTACTAATAACAATAATAATATTATTATTATAACAACAACAACAACAAAAAATAAATTTAACAACTACAATAACCATAATAACAATAATAATAAAAACCCTAATATCAACAATAATAATAATAATACTAATCATATTTTAAAAAATAATAACACTACAAAATATGCTTCAAAAAAAAAAAAGATAACACTTCAAAATGACAAAATCCAAAAAAAATAAATAAATTAAATTAACAATAAAAAATTAAAAAAGCATATTATTCACGGAAAAAAAAAAATTTAAAAACCGGAACTTCCGCCCAAAAATTCCGGATCTACCTGGGAGGATCCGGCTGGAATTTCCGGATCCTCCAAGGAACTTCCGGAAATTTTGGGCGGAAGCTAGAGGTTCCGTTTTAAAAAAAAAAAAAAAATTACCTGCCCGCCACCGCCGCTGCCTCCACCGCCGCCCAAACTCCTCCCTCCGAATGTAAGCCTAATTCGCCTCGAATCACTGACAAAGGAATAATTGCGTCGTCAAACAACTACACCTAAATCAAATACAATTTATAACACTCGACTCAACCTATTACAAATATAGGGCAAGTAGAGGGGTCGAACCACAGGGAGAAATGCATAAACACCGCATTCATTACCTAGAGTCTAAGCTATTTCGGAACAAGAAGTGTGGATAACTAAGAGATTAAACTAAGAACGAAATGGATTAAAATTAATATAACTAAGCACCAAGGGAAATGGGTAGATGTAGATGCCGCTTGATCATGCAATAACAAAGTAGCAAATCAATGGCAAACTAAACATGCATGAATATCGAAGTAAGGCCCAATCTAACCGCCTTCCGGGGTTAATCGGTTTCTCCTAACATAGCCTCTATGTTTCCACACTAGAACCATATATTAGAAGGTGCAATCAAAGAACTATCGATAGTAATGAATCTCAACTAAGTCAACTTCCGTTCCTTGTTAGCAAAGATTCACCTTTAATCAACTAACAATGTGCACTTGCAAGAAGATCAAAGAATATCAAGCATGCAAAGACTTTAATCACCATTAACATAACCCCAACATTATAAGCATGAACAATTAGCAACTACACCATCCCCACACCCTTGGCTAGGTGACTACTCACAAATCATATTGAAAGCAATATCAATCATCAAATCAATAAGCATCAACATGATTAATAAGCAAAGAAGAAAAATCAAAGCAAATAAGCAAAATAAAAAACAAAGGTAAAGAGAAAGAGTAAGAGATTGCTCATTAATTGAAGATGAAGGTCTACAAAGGATTGAACAAACTCCTTCTTCAAAATCCAAGTTCATCAATGAAGAAAACCAAACTTTCTCTCTCTACCAATGAAGACTAATAGTGTTTCTCTCTCTAGATTAAGCTAAAAAGTGCAGAAAATTGAAACTAAGTTCATATAATTACATCAAAACGTTCTAAGATGGGACTTATATAGTCCGTACAGAGCCAACTGAGAAAAGGAGAGGTCCGACCGAACAATGGGAAGGTTCGGCCGGACTACAGGGTAGGTTCGGCCGAACCATGGGTAGGTTCGGTCGAACCTCCCTGATCCTGGTCTGGTCGAACTTTTGTGGTTCGACCACTCCTGCAAAATTGCCAAATTGCATCTTGTCCCTGCCTCGACGTTCGGTCGAACCACTGAGCAGGTTCGGCCACACCTTCAGGAGGTTCGGCCGAACCTCTTCTGAATCATACTTCCTCCAGCTTCCCTTGAGCTTAGCTTCCTCCTCTTGAAAATCCCGATGGTTCCTACAAAGCATAAGCATGAAAATCACAATAAAAACAAAGCGAGAAGACTAAGAAAAGGGAAGATTAAGGGGAAAGAAAAGAGGAAGCAAAACTAAGTAAAAATGTTTAGAAAAAGGGCCAAACAAGTGCAAATGAGGGGAGAATCCTTAGAGAAAAAGGATAAAAGAGTGGCATAAATGCCACTCATCAATCACCCATCCTTTTTTGTGTTTTTGATGATTGTTGTTTTTTTTTATTAACAATTTTTTTTTTCAGATTTAGAGTTTCAAGTTTTTTAGAGAGTTAGAGGGATAGTGAATGAGGTAAGAGAGTGAGATGTGAGTCATATAGTGGAAAAAACCGTATTTAAATGTTAGGGGTAAAATTGGAACTTCAAGTCAAAATGCGAGCGTTACCCTGTAAAATGGGAGCAACGTTTAACAAAAATAATAAATGTTGCTTGTCACTAATAAATCAAGAATTGAAATTGGAAAGTTGTTTTGCTTTATTGAATTGATATTGGATTGATTGTATTGTTTGCATATGAGTCATCACCAAGTTTAAACATGTAAATCACGTAAAATGCAAGATGGATGAGCAATAAAACTCTGGATTGGTGCACATCTGGAGTAATGACAATCAGGGGTTGGGGTACATGGGGTATTAGCCGTGTACTTTTCTCGAGGCCGTCTGATCTACGAGTCTCTTATTTCAAATATATTTTTTTTAAAACTAGGAGTTAGGTGAGATCTCATACTAACTACAGTCACGGAGTCGCGCCCGTGGTCATTGGATGTTTGTTGATGTTTCCGAAAGGAGGCATGGGGTTTTCTTTATTGATGTTCCAAATGGAGCATAGGTTGGACAACCTTGTCTATTGCTTAATCCAAAGAAATAAATAAAATGAGTTTGCTACTATATTAATTAGTGAAGTCTTAATAAAATTGATAATTGAGTCGTGTGTTGAGTCTATAATTTAATGATGCATGATGATTGATTATTAGTAGCATGTTATGTATTACTTATTTGTTTCGCAGCTTGTATGTACTCAGCTTTGCTGATTGCGTGCTTTCGTGTGTGTCTTCTTTGGTCATGGCCTTCGCCTTTCAATGACCCTGTGACGATCCAATTATTACACTTGTAATATTGGGGAACAAATTAACCACAGGTTCTTACACATGCAGCATTCGCATTAGGGTTGTGGGATTTTGAGTGGAGAGTTGGTTATTATTCGCAGTTTATTTCTTTTCATAAGTTTGATTTATTTAAACTCTGGTTTTATTTATTTGCTACTTTTGTTGGGTTTTGAATAAGGGCCTTAAAGGTTCCAGGTTGTATGATTTAATTTGGTTTTGGTTATTGGTTTTGAAACTTATTAATAACTGAGTTAGTTTTTCCGCTGCTAATTTCTGATATAGCCTTAACGTTTGAACACGTGGCGGTAACACGCTAGTATTTCTCTTGAATATTTTTTAGGGTCCTCTCAGGTTTAAAGATAGAATTATTGGGGTGTTACAATGGAGATGGAGATGGAGATGGAGATGGAGATGGGGATGGACGATGGAGATGGGATGAGAAGGCCAACATTTGCTCCACCCATTGACATCCCTAGTTGAAAGGTCGAATTTGTTTGGTAAAGAACTTTTCGGAAAGCTTCAAGATTATTAAGTATTAGAGGTTTGACTATTATAAAAGGTTAATTTGAATGTTTGGTAAATATATTAAAGGAGCTTTTTGGACTCAAAAAGTTTTTTTTTTTTGTTTTTTTCCCCTTATCAAACCTCTTTATAAGAGCTGTTGGAAATTAACTTATTGAATAATTAGATTTTTAGGTATTAAATACATTGAAAATAATTAATATTCAACAGTGATTTACCAAACAATTTTGTACAATCACTTATTTACCACTAGCTAGTTAAATCAACTAATATAACCACCTAGTCAAATCAGTTAATACAATCAACTACTCCCTCCGTTCCACAATGATGTTTTGTTTGGAATCCTTGACTTTTGTAAAAAAGAGAGAATCTTTTAAATTTCTCTTAATTTATAAGAACAAATATAGTCATGTAGGATATAGTTTGATTCGTCTTGGTAGTAGATTATTGATATCTAACTTTTATAATTTTTGCTAGTGTGAGATTAAAGATATTTGCGGTCAAAGATGGGTAAAAATTTACATCGATTTACGAAACATGAACATCATTATGAAACGGAGGGAGTAACACTTAATTATCAACACAAGGTTTTAGACTTTTAGGGTCTTGCCGTCTTAGATATTGGGCCTTCTTGATGTTTTAGGAGTGAAAAGCTAAACATCTTGCACTTTAAAAGGTAGTAAATCTTTAGGTATTTTTAATTGTTTTTTATTTGACGAGTTGAGATTCATTACTTTAATGATACCTTTTTTTTTTTTTTTTTTTACAACCGGTAAACAAATATAAAGGAGTGTCTCTTAAGTTCCCCTTCTAGCTCTAACAACTAGGTCATGGGCTTTCGAGACTCCACTACGCGAGACATGACAACAACAGAAATAATCAAATTTTTCAATCAACGAACAGATTTCTTCCACTATTGTCCTCAGATCCTTCGGGCTTGTCCTCGGGTTCCTAATCGCCTTAGCAGCTAGCTTGCTATCGGTCCTAACTTCAATCTGTTTAAATCTTGCGCCAGCTTCAATAATCCCTTCTCTCATTGCTAGCAGTTCACAGTGTAGCGCGGAAGACCCTAACACTTGTTTGCTTCCTTTACTTAATATCCATCCATCTTTCTCTAAAACCCACCCTATTGCTGCTTCATCCCGCTTACCACCCATTCTCTTCCATGCTCCGTCCACTATCACAATGACTACCAATCTTGAATCATGCGTCCCCCTTTGCCAGTAGTTTAGGTCCTTAGGCTCAGAAACCTTATTAAGTTGCACATGGCTTCCTTCCTCCTTCTTTTTCCAGTCCTTGCACACTTTAGCGACATTCAGGTTGCATAGTCTCATTATATGTAAAGGAGAGCAGACTTTCCCCTTGAAAATGATGTCATTCCTATGATTCCAGAGACTCCAAATCACAGCTAAAAATGATCCAGCAAGGGCAGGATTCTCCCTTTTTATCCCCACGGCATACCAAAGGAAATTGCGCAACCAGACTCCTATATCCTGCTTTTCCTCCGTAGCCCTAATACCCAACTGTCCGCATGACCAAACCCTTCTGGTTATCTGACAGTCTCTAAACAAGTGTTCCGCAGTTTCTCTTTCCTCATTGCAGAAGACACATGTTGGGTTCACATTCAAACCCCGCCTGATAAGATCCGATTTACTGCTACAAGCACCGTTCATAATCCTCCAACCTAGTATTAGCCAGGAGGGCATTATGTCCAACTTCCAGTATTCCTTCCAGAATCTGCACTCACTATCTGCACTTGACCCCCCACCTCAGCCAACAGTATCCCGACTTGACTGTGTACTCCCTACTCTCTGTTCCTCCCCATAAAATTTCATCTTTCTTTCCTGCTCTCGGGACAACGCTCAGGATTTTCTTTGCGTCATTGAAGTTAAACATGTTCCAAATCTCCCTAATCTTCCACTCCCCTTTTTCATCCAGAAGATCCTGTACCACCTTAAATCTACACCCGTCTTCTGCAGGGATTCTTGGGGACATCCGGACCAGCCCTGAAGCTGTCCATCTGTCATCTTCAATTCTTACACTGTTTCCGTCCCCTACCCTGTACCAGAAACCTCCTTTCATTTGACTTGTTGCCCTGATCATTCCTCTAACCATCCAAGTGCATCTCTGTGGTACTTTACCCATGGCCGCCTTCTCAATTGGTGTATGACCATACTTTCCAATTAGAAATCTGCTTACTAACAAATCTCTCTGGGTATGGATCCTCCACGCTTGTTTCGCAACTAGCGCCTGATTCAACATGTGGAAGTTTCGTAGTCCCAAGCCCCCTTCCGCCTTATGTCTTTCCAGCGTTTCCTTTTTAACCCAATAAATGGGCTTCCTGTCCTTTACCCCGGCCCAAAAGAACCTTAAGCACAAAGAGCTTAATCTTCTCAGAATGTTCTTTGGCAGCAAGTAGAGAGTGAGAATATGCGAGGCCATAGCCACCAGAATAGAGTTGATTAAGATCAACCTCCCAGCCTGAGACAAAGCGCTAAATTTCCAAGACAACACTTTTTGTGAAATCTTCTCCACTAGCCAGTTAAACTGCGATAGACTCCTCCCATCAACTTCCATCGGACAGCCTAAGTATTTTCCAAACTCAGCCTTACTTGTCGTTCCCAAAGTTTTCCTAAGAATTCTCACGAACGTTGAGGGAGTATTCGGGCTAAACATAACAAAAGACTTTTTTGAGCTCACCACTTCTCCTGAGATCCTGCAAAAATCATCCAAAACTTGCCTCATCACCTTACAGGTATCTGGGTTTGGCCTGAAAAACAGCAAAGCGTCATCTGCGAAAAACAAATGCGAAATTTCCGGGCTTCTCCTTGCTGCTTTAATTCCTACAATCTCCCCTTGCTCCTGAAGCCAAGATAGTCTTCTAGATAAGACTTCCATACATAGGATAAACAGATATGGAGACAAGGGGTCTCCTTGCCGTAGACCTGCACTTGGCGTAAACCATTCTGATTGCTCTCCATTAACCATTACTGAGTATCTGACAGTGGTTATGCATTGATTTATCCATTGGATCCATCTTTCTGGGAAGTCCATTCGTCTGAGAATCCTATTAATGAAGCTCCACTTCACTGTCATATGCTTTGTTTAGGTCCACTTTCATGACCCCCGCGAATACTCCATCTCTCGCCTTCCTCTTCTTTACATACTGAATCAGTTCATGTCCCAAGATTGCACTATCTGCCATCGACCTTCCTGGAACAAAAGCATTCTGGAACTCACTGATTATACTTCCCAAAATCATCTTCAATCTGTTCACCAGGCATTTAGATATCACCTTGTATATTGTGTTACATAACCCGATAGGCCTAAATAGATCTACCCTGTTTGCATTCTCCTCCTTCGGGATCAGACAGATGAAGGTCTTGTTCCATTCCTTCAAGATGTATCCACCATTGAAGAAACTCAGCACAGCTTCAAATATGTCGCTTCCCATTGTGTCCCAACATTTCTGAAACACGACAGGAGGGCATCCATCCGGTTCCGGTGCTTTTAACGGCTTCATGTCAAAAACCGCTTTCCGAACTTCCTCCATCGTGAAGTCTGCATTTAAAAGAGAGAATTGAGCTTCAGACAGACACGGCATGTGTTCGAAACATTCCTCATCTTGGGCTAACTCGTGCTGTAACTCCACTGAACCTGCTTCAAGATCTCGGTCAGATTCTGCACAGTAAATTGTTTTAAAAAAATTGACGAACTCTTGCTTGATGATCCCAGGATCCCAAGTCCAGTCATTGTCATTCACTTGAATCGCACGAATTTCATTCCTCACTTTCCTTCCCTTAACCGCTCTGAAGAAGAAAGACGTTGTCCTGTCTCCCAGGAGATCCCACCTACTCTTGGCACGTTGTTTCCAAAACAAACTCTTAATCTCCACTTCCTTCTCAAAACTTTTCCTCATTTCCTTATCTTGCTCAATATTTTCCACCGTCACTTCCATCATTTGAGAATCATTCAGGGAGTCATGAATATGTTCCCAATTGATTCTGTTCAAGTCTCTATAATCTAAACACCACTTTTTCACCCTATTTCTGACATTCTTGATCCTTTGTTGCAGTGAATACATTCTTGAACCACCCACTTCACTCTTCCACGCATCTGCTATTACTTGTCTCACTTCCCAGAAGTTCAAAGCCCACGCCTCTACCCTATAGGGTCTGATCTTTCTCGTGATGTTCCCGGGCTTCAAGTCTAGAAGGATTGGCCCGTGATCAGAGATGAAGATAGGATAATTCCACAATAGAGCGTCAGCAAAACGATCCCTAAAGGCCACATTGCCATAAGCCCTATCAAGTCTTTCCATAACATTCTCATCCCCTGCTCTGTTATTTGTCCAGGTGTAGTCTACTCCTTTATGCGGGATTTCCAAAAGTCCATGACTAATTCTCCAATTAGTGAAAGCAAGTGCCCCCCTGATTATCCTACTCCCTCCTCGTTTTTGACTACTCATTTCCACTTAATTAAAATCACCCATCACAACGTGTATCCCCACAAATGAGCTAAGGAAATCATCAAGAGTTTCCCACACTTCCGCCCTTCGATCAACATAAGGCAAACCATAAACAAACGATATATATATTATATTGTTAGACTCATCCTGCACTTTACAACAGATAGTGCTAGGAGAAGAAGCTACAACTTCTAACTTACATGACCAACATAGAAACAACCCCCCCGCAGCCTCTCCCGAAGCATCGATTCCAAAATGTTCATGATAACCCATCCTAGCAAAGACTGGACTTAGACTACTACTACTACATTTAATTTCAGAAAGAAAACAAACATCTAACTTAAGCTTATTACACATACTCCTAATATATGCAGAGTCATTTTTGTTGCCTAGTCCTCTGCAATTCCAGCTCCAAAGCCTCATTTATCTCCTTGTGGCTCTTTTGGGCTAGCCACCAAGCCCTTAACACATCCACAAAAGCAACGACTTCCCCTTGGTAATTGGAACTTCCACCCTTTGTCTTCACGCACATTTCGTTCTTTCGAGATCCTCTTCTTCCTGAACTCTCCTCCCAACAGATCCTCAAGCGACTCAACGCTATCCCCATCAGATAAACCCAATTTGACGCCCTTGCCAGCTCTTGCAGCACTGCTCTTCTTTCTCTTCTTCCCACTCTCCTTAGTCACTGCAGAAATCTCATCTTCAATCAGCTTCGGCCCCTCATTCAAATCGAACGTTCCCACGCACTCCTCCGAGTCCGAGCTAACTTCAACTATATTTGGGCTAAAACTCACACGGAACGCGGGCTTAGGTGGAGTTGGGCTTTCATGTTCAATCAAGATCCCCTTTCCTTTGTCCATACGAGCTCTATCCAATAACTCCTCCCTATGCTCATCAGTTGGAACCAGTTGGGCCGATTTCAAAACCTCATTCTTGTTTTGCTTCATCTGGGCTATTACCAGGTCCGACAATGGCTGGGCGGGTGGAGAATTTGGATGGTATGGATCCGTAGGTGAAACCGGGGAGTTCGGCGGGTTTGGTAAATCCTCAATAAGAAGATTGATGTTTAATAGGGGTTTTTTTGGACTACTAGAGATATCAGCAGGCTCAAATAAGAAGTTTGGTTTGGGCTTTAAGGAAGAAAATGGGCCCAGTCCACTATTATCAAACATAAAAGGCTTAATAACCTTACCTAGCTCATCACATGATTCGAATTGGCCCTTTTCACCTGATTCCTCTTGGCCCAACGTTGTGCTTAGTGGAACTGCAGCTTCTTCATGGGCTTCACCACCGCTGTCACTGCTCGACAGACCAAGATCAAGAAGAGCTTGAGCGAAACTCAAGATCGGAGAGTCCGACTCAGGGCCCCATGCTGAAGTTATTGGGCTAGGTGGGGTTGAAAACTTGAACTCCTCCACGTCAAGACACTTGAGCTTCACGCTTTCATTTTTCTCATTTTCCTCCAACACTGATGGAGAGGAGGCCACGGATAAAAACTCCGAAGATGAGTCATCATGTGCCAAAATATCCGCAAGGGATTGGTAATTATCCATGATTGTGCACAAAACAAGGCGAAAGAAAAGAGTGAGTGTTGGATGTGCGTGAGACATAAGTAGCCAAATGAAAGAGACAAGTGAGTAATAAGAGGGGACCAGTGTAAAAGAAAGCACATCCAAATGGGGAAAGTCAGCGTATTTTATATTAGGAAAAATCCGGATTGTACTGAAGTTATTCAGGTGTTTTAGTGCCAGTGGGTATATAAGAGGGTTATCAAATAGGAACTGGAGAGATGTGGGGGTCCAGAGAGAATAAGAATGAGAATGAAAATGATTCGGATCCACCAACAAAATATCACTATAAGAGGGAATAAATAAATACCCATACTCCTCCACCACTCCCATTAAACTCGGATATCTATTTTTGCAAATAGGATAGTAGCTTATAGCTGCCACCCCAATTAAGTTTCCTTCAGTCTCAATAACTCTCCTCTTTTTTTCACAGTCATCAACCATAAATTTGCTCCCCTCTGATCCATCATTTACTTCCATGTCCCCTCTGCTTCTTTTTCTGCTTCGAAATTCCGCCTTATCCCACAACCCAGACGGATTCAAGCTAAATGGGTTATCGGGTTCCCCTGTCAACTTCATTTTCTTTCCCCTTCTGACATCCTCTTCAGGGAGATGTGCCTTCCACGCGCCACCAAAGTCTTTCCTCCTTGGGCAAATTATGTACGAAATTTTGATTCCTCTTCTCTCGAACAGTGTTCTCCGTTGGCCACCACCGTCATCTTCATCCCTTTTCCTTTTATTTCCATTTTGCTTCCCATTGTTACCACCATTACTTCCACCCCCATTGCCACCACCCCCGTTGCCCCCACCCCCATTTCCTCCTCCACCATTTTTATCTTTATCCCCCCCGGCACCATCCTTCCTCTCTGCATTACTCCCTCCATTACCATCTTCATCACCATCGCTGTCATCATTTCCACCTTCATCACTATCATCGTCACCATCATCCCCATCCTTCGCTCCCTTCATGTTGGAAGAACTCGAGCTACCATCATCATCCTCTGCGCTCTCCCCCGAGGATTCCACATCTACTGGACTATCACCTCCTGAACCGTTCGACGACTCAGGAGACCAGTTTGCTTCAGACTCGCTTTCACCTCTGCTTTCTCTAGATGTTTTAATCTCAATTAAGTTCAGCATTGAAGTTCTATTCCTTTCCACACGTTTAAGCCCAAAAATCTTATTCGTGTAGAAAGGGAGGTAGGTTGGATCAACTCGAATTTCACCCGAGCTGTCACATGCTGCATACATCGCTGCTTGTAACTCCCTACTCCTTCTCTGAGGGCATAACTTACAATACTTCTCTTTATGTCCAATTCTTCCACAAGTTCTACAGAGCACAAACACTCCTTCATATCGGATATCAACCCATTCAAAGCTTCCTTGTTCAAATTCAAAGTAGAAGCCTGGGATTAAAGGCATGTTCAGGCTGAGCCAGACCTTGGCTCTAAAAGCTTCCCTTACTGGCGGATTCAGAGACTCACCATCAAAACAGAGCACCCGTCCTATTCTGGAAAGAACTCTACTGGCAATGGAGATAGTGCTGTAGTGGAAAGGCAGCCCCTCAACACGAACCCATAAGTACGCACCATCAAAATTCATTGACCTTAAGGCATGCCCAATCAGGCACCTCTTAAAAATTATCAAAGCCCCTTTATAGTTCCCATGGCCATATCTCAAGAGTGCATTACAGTTATCCTCTCTAGTGAACTTCAAGAGAAATAGACCATCAATTTTTTCCACAATAATCAGCCCTCTGAATCTCCAGCTGGAATATATCCAACTTTGAATCTCCTCCTCTGTAAAAGTCTTCCCTCTCCAATCTTTAAATTTCCCTACCACAATAATACTTTTATCATTCAAAGCTTTTAACTCTTCTTCCTTGGTTGGTCTAAAAACAGGACCCATTTTCCTTGTATTAAGGAAAAAGGATTGATCATGGATCATGGTAAAAGCAGATCAATAAGGCAAGGTTAACAACATAACATATAAGGCTAAACAGGAATAACAGAAAACTTTAGGGAGAGATGCTCTAGGAATTCTAGAGAGATGCCGATTTCATATTTTGAATCATGATAAAAGGGAATTGTTCTACTTTAATGATACCTTAAGTGTTTGTACTTATTGGTACTCATTAGCTCTCTTGACAATTATTGATTGTACTTATGGAGTACTAATTGACAATCCTATTAACAAACACTTAAGTCCTCTTAAAAATTAGTTATCCAAATAGTTAGTACTCTTGCACACATAAGGCATACTAGTTGAAAGTCATTGTTGTACTTTATTAACCGGTTGAGATTTTATTTTTCTTAACTTAAATTACTTACTCAATCACTTATTACTCAGTCAACTCTATGTAGCTTGTACTTTGTACTAATTGAGTAGTAGGATTAATTGTCACCCCAATTAATATGGTCTTTTTACTAGTGATTGTCTAGTTGCTTAAAAAAAGTTTAAATGACAAAAAATACTAAATTTACAAAAAAAAAGTGATAATTTTAAAAACTGACAAAAAAAAAAAATAAAAAAAAAAATGAAAATTGGGGTGACAATTTTAGTTTTAAATTTTAATTTTTTTTTTTAATTTTTTTTTTATTTTAATTTTTTTTTTCATGTCCTCTTTTTAGATTTTAGTTTTAACAAAACCGAAAATTAAAAATAAAAAACAATGCGAAATAAGTCTTAAAATTTTAGTTTTTCATAATTTAGCATGCTGAAAGCTGTTCATTTATCCGTCTAAGGTCACAAAATTTACAAAGAGGGTTTAAGCAAGTTGCTCAATTCAACATTTCAACCCCATCAAACCTAAAACCCTCTTATCATCAATCACTCAAACTCTGAAGTCTGAATGAAAGATTTCATTCAAAACCCTAATTAAATTAAAACCCCAGAAAAATGCAACAAGTTTGCAAATTCTACAGACAACCTTCAATTCTGTCTCCCTTCTTTCTCTCTCCTCCACCGCCATTTTTGTCCTCCATTAAGCTTGTGAGACCTCTTCATCATAAGCACACTACCATCACCATTAGAGCTTTTGCTACTGCTACTGCAGCTTCTGAAGCTGTTAACAATGGCGGCAGCAACAGTAGCAGTGATGAAACCTTCTTTGCTAACGACGCCGTTTCGTGGGCTTCTCTTGGTGTTTCTGAAAAGCTCTCTCATTCTCTCTCTAATTCCGGCTTTTCCAAACCCTCTTTAATTCAGGTTTTTCTGCTTCTCTTTTAATTTGCGTTTTTGATAATTGGGAAGTTTGTAAATTGGGAAGTTTTTAATGATATGGATGCGTGTTTTAAGAATTTTTGGTAATTGGTTATAATTTTATAAAATTTATGTTACTCGGGTTATTCGTTTAATCTAAAAAATACTCGTGTTGGATCCTCGACACTCTAACATGGGTGTGGACAACAGGACACCTCTAAACCAAGAACATGGAAAATTTTCATTAAAAGTTTTAGTCACAGGAGAGGGAATCATATAGTCATACATCTCTGTTATCAGCATGTTTTAATCTTTGTTTATATGTTCTAATTTTAATTGAATTAAGTGTGGATGTAAATATGCAGAAATGTAAATTGTAGATTTTTGAGTATTGGACTTTTGTTGATAAATATGCATACTGAATTAACTGACTATTCTGTTGAAGCCTCTTCGATCAATGCATTTTTGGGTTATGTTTTTCAAGTGATGGAGTTTTCAACAAACTTTTAGTAAGAACTGAATCACGAGGAAATACCCCATAAAGTTTAGGAATGAAGAGTGATTGTTGACAACCACTTATTGATCATGAGATAGGGCAAGGCTCCAAGCTTTCTCGAGCTGGAAGCCCCTATATTAATCTTAGTTCTTGCAAATTTTATTAACTAGTAGATCATGTGTTTTTTTAATGCAATATTCGATGGTTATGTAATCAGGCTTGAAAAAATTTCTATTAATTTTTTGCCACTTTATTTAGACACACATCATAGAGTATTGGTTCTTTTAAATTTATTGTCCTCACTGATGGCAAAAATCAAGCTTTGCATTAGAATGGACTAAATATGATGTCTCTCACTTTCTCTGACTATCCTCTGCCCTATTTGTTTTGAAAATTTGAAGTCACAAATTGCAATCTAGTCCAGTTATAGGTTTTGCAACGAATTGCAATTGTTGGGGTAATATATTTGACAACCTATTACCTATATGGCTAAATGCCATTAGTTGGAGCCCTGTGATTCTGTAATTGTAGTTTACACTAAGATACACTTGACAAATAAAGACACTTTAGGTTAAACCAATGTTGTTCTTTAATAAGCATACTAAATTGGTTAAAATCCAGATCATTAGATTGGGTTTGAAAGTTCCTCTCATACTATATCCGTATATAATCTCATTGTCATTCTTAAATTAGATAGTGATACATTCCGGGGTAGAGACATTGTATGTGAGTTAAGTGAAAAAGGGAAAGTTCGTCTTCAGTTGTTGAACCGGCCAAATACTCTATGATGTATTCTATGTTAACCGGAATTTATATTGTTATTCAGGCTGCTTGCATACCATCCATACTGTCAGGAAAAGACACAGTTGTTGCTGCAGAGACAGGAAGTGGTAAAACACATGGTTATCTTGTCCCACTGGCTGAGAAGCTTCTTCATGCACGCAGTGACCCTGGGCTAGGAGCTCCAGTTCTTGGAAAAAATCATCTCTCGCAGCTTTCTCTTGTTCTCTGCCCTAATGTTATGCTTTGTGAGCAAGTGGTTCGCATGGCTAACTCTCTATGTGGTGACAATGGTGAACCCCTCCTCAGAGCAGCTGCAGTGTGTGGGAAGCAGGTAATACTCTTGTATAGTTGTGTTTGGTTTTTCTTCAGCATTTTGGTTGTCTGATGATTATGAAAAATTTATACTTCGCTAGAATCTTAATAAATAGCGATCCCTTTGGTGATTTTAGGCTCACACTGTTGTGGTTGTCTTAATCTGAGAAAATGGGGTGCAATATTAAGCGAGGTTTCCTGGTTTGTGGAAAAGGATATTTTGGGATTACCTCTCATGTGTGAGAATTTCTCTTGTAGGGATGGCCTCATAAGAAACCGGACATTATTGTCTCTACACCAGTTGCTCTTTTGAATTATCTCTATGATGTTGATCGAGAAAGAAATCGTCAGTTTAACTTTGTGCGTGGGGTGAAGCATGTGGTAAGTTAACTGGTAGCTTTACTCTATCCTGTCTAAATTCTATAAAAGCACTAAATATATCATTCTTACTTTTGGTGCACTAAATGGCAGGTGTTTGATGAAGCTGATCTGTTACTTTGTGGTAGCTTCCAAAATCAAGTTGTTCGTCTCATAAACATGCTTCGTTTTGATGAGAAGCTGTTGTCACGATCAAAGAATAGTGCATCCGAGGAAACAAAAGAGTTGAATTCTGACCTCCAGTTATCATTTGATTGTGAAGATGAAGATGATAAGGACATCGATATTTCCATGGAAGAAGAAATTGTTGAGGATGGTACATCGGTAGATTTGGTAGAAGAGGTACCTGTCTCTGGTGTGAGAAAGGGCTGGAGAAGAAGTCGTGAATATTATGAACGTAGTAAGCAGTATATCTTTGTTGCGGCAACTCTTCCAGTAAATGGAAAGCAAACAGCAGGTGGAATCTTGAAACGGATGTTTCCAGGTGTTAGCTGGGTCAGCGGAAATTATCTTCATTACCACAACCCTAGGTAACACCTGTATAATTGACTCTATTGTGTGTTTCCATCTTAATTTCCTTATTAATTTCCATTTTCTGCTTGTTATTTATGCTTCTTCCTATTTGATTGGTTCAATTATGTCCTGTGCGTAATTCTAGAATGTGATTGTTTGTCAATATTTAAGAGTGCCTAGTGTAGACTATGTTTTCTCTAGGACTTGTTAAAGTTTATCATATTGTTGCTTTTTGGTGCTTCAGGTTAGAGCAGAAGTGGGTAGAAGTTTCTATCGATACTCAAGTTGATGCTCTTATAAATGCAGTAAATCAAGGTGTCAACTACAGTTCGCAGGCTTCTGATTCTGCTATAAATAGGACAATGGTGTTTGCAAATACTGTTGAGGCAGTAGAATCAGTCGCTAAGATATTGCAGACTGCTGAGATCCAATGTTTCTGCTACCATAGGAATAGCTCCCTTGAAGAGTCTACAAAGAATTTAGTTGAATTCAGAGAAAGGGGTGGTGTGCTAGTGTGTACGGATGCCGCAGCTCGTGGTCTTGACATCCCCAAGATATCACACGTTATTCAGGTATTTGCTATGACTTCATCTGCTATTGTTATCACTTAGTTTTTATCAAATTCTAGATAAATTATTATCATACTTGAATGATTTTGGACTTACTATAAAGAAGGAAGTGTGCATCTCTGATGTTTTGTGATGAAAATCCATCTAAAATAAGTAGCAATATAAAATTACGAAATTTCTCTGTGTTCTTCCTCTCCAAAGAAGCCCACAAAATTACCTGTTTAACTAGTACCTTTTTATTTGTGGTTTGCTTTGTAGAAGTAATTCATACTAGTATTTGATTAGGGTGGAAAATTTTTCGTTTTCCGTTTTTATGATACACTAATGCCGTTTCTTTCAAGTTATTGATATTAGTGGAATTGTAGCTAAGATTGAATTGATCTGGAGGCTTCTCTTTCAAAGTTTTATAGTAGTGGAAAGTGATAGATTGATAAGTTAAAATGAGGTTCCTGGTGTAGAAGTTCCAACTTTGGTGCTCTGTTCAAAATCTCTTAAAGTTAATGATCTGATATAGCATTGATTCATTGAGGTCATGCTCTAGAAATCAGATAATCTTTTGCCAAGACCTCAATTTTGATAGTCTTGTGATAATCACATTTCCATACCAGCTCCAATAAGCATATTTTGAGTTGGCATGGAAATGTGATTCCCGTTAGCTGAATAAGAACATTTGCTTAAACCTCCAAACGGAAGGGACTAAAGGTACGCATCCATTTGACTTCCGTCAAAGTCTGCATTTGGGTCCTTCATTAACAAATGTATTAGAAAATTTTGTACCCTTTAACTAAATGGTTTGAAACACCAGTTCATACAGAACAATCCTGCATCAAATAGTCTTTATTGAACCTTTCAAAACTATGCTATTCAAACTTTTTGTTCCATTATGAGGTATGAGCGCATGACCCTTGGACGATATAACAGATACCACAGTGACTAATAACGTCAAATTTCCTCTTTAAGACCCATGTCTGATTCCACTTAGATCCATACACTATCCCGTTGTATGAGGTATGACCTTTGGACAATATAACTTGGATACTTCAGTGACTGAGAACGTCGAAAATCCTCTGTGAGACCCCTGTCTGATTTCACTCAGACCCATGTTTTGTCCATCAAATCCTTGCAAGTAATGTTAGAAAACTATCTTTGCAAAAAACAAGATTTTTTCCAGCTTAGATACAAGTTCTGATGGTTTAACCTCTCTGTTTATTATTTTAAGCACATCTCAATTCTTGGGTTGCCTTTCAAAAGCTGTCCAAAGCTAATAGCTTAGTATGCCAATGTAATGCAGATATATTCTTTTTGAGTGCCTTCTCCTTCTCTGTCTCTCTTTCTATCAAAATTGATTTGTATTTTTGTTCCAGGCGGAATTCGCTTCTTCTGCTGTGGATTTCCTGCATAGAGTTGGTCGTACAGCCAGAGCAGGTCAACATGGTCTTGTGACAAGCTTATATAGTGAACAGAATTGTGATCTTGTAGCTGCAGTCCGAGAAGCAGAAGAGCTTGGAAAGCCAGTGGTATTCTTCAAACCATATACATTATGCTAATATAACAAACCCCTCTTGTGACCTTTAAAAGAAAGGAAAAAAGGAGGTTTTCCACGTGGATGTTTGAAAAAACAAGCCTGGCTGTGTGGACCGTGGAGTGTCCATTACATCAGCATGACCTACCAGACCTTGATGGCTTCATTTTCTAGTCAGATTTAGCAATTGTGACCATTTGGGATGACAAACCTAGGGCTGAGGTGGGCTTGAATATAGCTCTCTATTTCAGGCCTCAATTCTCTAGTGGGACCTATCCTTACCACCAGGTCGACCACCTTCAACCCCAACCTCCCCCCCCCCTCTCCCCAACACACACACACACCCCTAAGGCCCCGTTCACTTTACCTTAAAAAAATAATATTCATTAAAAATAATTGAGAAATTCTCAATGGTAGCCCTCTATTTTTGCTTTTTCCCAATGGTAGCCAATGTTTTTTTTTGCATTCTCAATGGTAGCCTTTAACTTTTTTAAAAGTTGCAACCGTAACCTTATTAAGTATAAACCGTTAAGGCGTTAAATACCCATTAACTTTAACTATTGTCAACAATTTCTCTCTCCTTCCCTTCACCTATCTTCCTTGGTAGCATCTCCAACCCCAAAACCTCCACCCGCAACACCCTCCACTCCAACAACCACTACATCTCCGTCCCTCCTTCCACTGCAACAACCACCCCTCTCCACCCCCCTCCACTCAAATGCAACAACCCAAAACCCACCACGAAATCGGCTGCCAAGAACCCAAAACCCATCACGAAATCAACCATCCAGCCCACCCACAAAAACACCTAATTGCCGCCCAACAAAACCCCACCTAAGAAACCCGCAACTCATAATATTACCACACACCCCATGAAAATAACTACCCATTTATGCACGAAAACCCCATCCACGAAAAATACTCCCACGAAAATGAAGAACCCTAGAATTTGATTGAAAATAAAAAGGGAGAGGATGGAGAAATGAAAAGCACTTGATACTTTAGAGAATTAAACAATTGAGAGTTTGGAGGTTGATGGACATTTACACATTTATCAAATAATGGTGATGAAGGTGGAGAATAAGTCTATGGAGTTTGGAGGTTGAAGGAAGAGAAGAAATAAGAAGGATGGAAGTATTTGTGCGTGCGTGGGGGTATTTTCTGATATTTTTTTTCTTCTTTTATTTTTTTATTATCGGAATAGTATTCCATAGACCGTAGTTAGATTTAATGGAAATTTAACAGAAAACCACCATTAAGGTTACAGTTGCAAACATGTGAAAGTTTAGGGCTACCCAGGAGAATTGAAAAAAAAATTGGCTACCATTAGGAAAAAACAAGAGTAGAGGGCTACCATTGAGAATTTCCCAAAATAATTTCAGTTGAGTAAAAATAAATTCAATCAGTAAAAATAAGTTCAGTTCAGCAAAAATAATTTTAATTCAGTAAAAATAATTTCAGTTCAGTAAAAATCTATAAATGTAAAGAAGAAATATAATAGCGATTCAGTAAATATAATTTCAGTTCAGCAAAAATAATTTAAGTTTAGTAAAATTAATTTCAATTCAGTAAAAATAATTTTAGTTCAGTAAAAATAATTTCAGTTCAGCAAAAATAAGGTGTAGTGAACGGGGCCTAAGAAAATGTTTACACCTGTGAGGCATCTGCTAATGTGATGTTAGTGACTTGGTGTTGCCTTTTTGTGTAGGAGGTTAGGGGTCAGGTCTTGTGGCTTCGTTATTCCACTATATATGGCATTTTGAAAGAAAGGGTTCTTGTTTTCTTGGGTCTGGGAATAGTGGGTAGTGGCGTTATCATTTTTCCATGCAAGCCCCATGCATAATTCCTAAAAGTTTAAGGTTTCTTTCAGATACATCTGAGTTTGTTTTTTTATTTTCCTTATTATTTCAGGAGACGGCATTTAGCAGGAAAAGAGGCTTTCGGAATAAGCTTAAGAAGAGAGGTGAGGTTTTCTTGCCTTGAGGCAGAGAGTTTGATTTTATTAACTAACCACTGCTGCCCGGTTATTATCACAATCTTGCTTAGGATAGCGTATTGAAAAAGGAAAATGAGGCCTACCATGTTTAGACTTGTCGATAGCGTCGTAAACTGGTTGAAATTGGAAATAGGTTGCAATTTTGAGTGTAGTAAGCCAAATTGAACTAGCTATAGCGTATACGACTGTACCCATAATCAGTTGGCAACAACATTACAACTTATCACTTACCAATGCTATCATATTACGCTTTAGCTTCTTATTCAATCAGTTTAAGCTGAAACTTCTGTGTTTCCATTGGAAACAGGTCGGAACAAGGCTAGGGATGCATCCCCTGTTGCTGAAGTCCTGTAACATGATATCAAATTTTGGCGTAATAGAGAGGTGAAATTATTTTACCTGACTTTTTAATGTAACTTATTCAAATCTCACTGTGTACATAATTTCTTTTCTTATAATATCAATGAAAAAGATGTTACATGATTGGGATCTTTTTTTTTTTTTTTTTTTTTTTTTTTTTTGTGTGTGTTTATTTTCATCTTAATAGGCCCGACAATAAAGCATAAAACAGCTTTTTTTTTAATTTTTTATTTTTTTAATAAAAAACTTTACCAACAACTCAAACAACAGTATTGATTGCAACCCAAGCTTGGCCTATTGATAACAACTTTTGTGTGTGGCTGGCCATAATGTATGGGTAGCTGACATACACCAAGTAACCCTTGATCGACGAGTAACCCCTAACCGAGTGAGTAACCCCCAACCGAGTGAGTGACCCTTGACCGACTCAGTAACCCCTATAGCACTAACATAGTAACCCCTATAGCACTAACAAAGTAACCCCCATAATGGTTGCTAGCCACATATAAAAGTTTTTGTATTGATAAAGGTCGTACCTTTTAACTTTGAAGTTGGGGTTTTCCACCATTTAGAGGCATTTTGGGGATGGAAATTCCTTACCCTTCACCCACTCCCAAAGAGCCTAGGCATGCTAGATTGCTTGCCAGCCTAGCCTAGATCAGGTGTTCCATGTGTGGGGTTTTCGCCTGGTATGGCAGTTCCCCCCCCCCGGGGGGAAAAAAAACACTGCAGACTGACATCAGTGCTACACATGATCACTGCTTAAATTTACTCGTAGTTAACTATATTATCTCCAGAATGTTACCTATACCAACAAAGGAGGTTCCAGACTTATCCCTCTATATACCTAGCTAGTTAGCTTTATTTATAGTCCTTTGTCATCTGCTTTCCTTCACACTTAACCAACCACTCTAAAGAATGTGATGCTGTAGAGAGTGTTTTCAGCTTCTACGAACCTTTGTACCTGACATAAGGTTTTGTCAACTGATTTTTTTCACTTTGATATTAACCTTGAAATCATCTTGATTGTGGGTTTTCATGTACAATCAAAGATATTTGGTGCATGCACTGCATCTGGGAGTACTCAGAATGGTACTACCATCCCGATGCATGCCAGGCGCGTGATGTGAATTTTAGATGTCACGACCGGGTGATGTCTATAGTCAGTAATTTGTCAGTCACATTTATATTTTGCAAAATTAAGTTCAACCACGACTTAAGCTTATGATAAATGAATTGTGCACGTAAAAAAGAAGGGGGAAAAAAAACCTCTTTTAGCATACACCAATAATGCTAACTTAATAGCCAATTGCCCCATTTTATTAAAATGTCATAATTCACAATGATTACACTAAAACATGACAGATTTTTCCTGTTGTTTGTATGTGGTTATGTGACTATTAACTATTACTAGTATTTGCGGATGGAAGGAGTATATTAAATATTTTCTTTCTCTCTTTAGTCTACCTTTTTCGAAAGTTAAGGAAGATGCACATATTGATATATGGTGAAATTGGAATGCATGTCATATCACATATCCAAAGGGGGTAATTAAGGGTTGTTCTGTCCATAACTTTGACATGAATGTGTTATAGCTGTGAGTCAGTGACCAATAATGCTTAGTTTGCTAACTATAGAATCCTTGTAAAGTTTAACAGGCATTTTACAGGGGAATTGGGTAAGCCAGATATTTTTCACGCCATTTTTAACAGCCAAACGTTCATAACGAGGGAATTGATGCTCCATTATTTCCTACCAAATTCATAGACAAAGGATCACAAGGGAGCAAACTCAGTGACCCACAGATCTTTCAAGGGACCCGGGTCAGACAATGATCATACTATAACCACCCAGCTTGATAATGCCAAATTCAAATCTGGCATGATGAACTTTCACATCATCATTTGAATGGTACTTGGCTCTGCAACATTGGCAAGTGCCGTACTATAGGCATTTGCTAGTGTTCGGATGGATGTGTATACGGTGTTTTGTTCGTATATAGCAACTTCAACGGTCCATTTGCATCGCTATTTAGCTATGTACTCCATTTGCTTCCCTTGGTATATCTAGTGAAAGCATAAGCAGGCATCTGATGCTGTTAAGAGTGTTTTCAGCGCCCTTTAATTCAATATTAGGCCTTGACAACAGATTTCACTTCGATATTCATCATGCATCTCGGAGTAGGTTAAGTGGTGGTGGGTAAATTATTTTGCTACTACTTAGCGGTTAATAATTACCTCCCGATTAATCAGTAGATGATTTTAAATTACATAGCGCTAATGCAGTAGCTTATTCGTATCTTTTTTTATTAGTACATTATTCTCAAGGTCTCTTCAGTCTTACTTTTTTCATAGCACATTTGTATGGCATATACCGCATATCAATAACTTTGAATATTGCATGTTTTAGCACTGAGCAACGCACTGACTAATAATGCTAAACTTTTTTTAGCTGTAAAGACCTTGCAAAGTTATTAGATTTGCAAGAGAAAGAACGTTTGTAAAGGGTATCGACAAAGGATGACTAGGGGGCGACCCATGGATCGACCAGGAGGGGCCGGGTTGGAAAAACGATCACTCGAACTTCCTAGATTGATCAGAGTCAATATAAAATCTCTAAGGGGGTGTTTGGTTCAAGCATATTAGGTATAAGGTATGGGTTTGGAATGACCAAAACCCATACCTTGTGTTTGTTTCTAAAAATTTCATTTTTCAAACCCATACCTCAAACCTCTAAGGGGGCGTTTGGTTCACATAATTAAGGTATAATGTATGAGTTTAGAATGGTTTAAAGTTTAAACCCATACCTTGTGTTTGTTTTATGATTTTAAGAGTTTCAAACCCATACCTCAAACTCCCAAGGTATGGGGTTTAGAAACCTCGGGAGGGAGGTGGGTTTGGCTCATTCCCATACTTTTAGCTATCAAATAAAAGAAAAAAATTGCATTCCATAAGCATACCAAACATATAGTATTAAGAATGAAGTTCCAAACCCATACCACTATAGTTTCATTCCTGATTCCAACCCCATACCAGTTTGCGAACCAAACGCCCCCTAAGTTAAGGGTTTTGGAAACCCAAGGGGGGAGGTGGGTATTGTTGTGGGTAAAAATACCCCGTATACGTGGACCAATCCCATAGTGACACGTGACCCAGTTATAGGGTGACACGTGTCACCACGGGAAGACGCCACCTAGCCCTTAAGGCCGTGGACCAATCCCATAGTGATACGTGGCCCAGTTATATGGAGACACGTGTCACCACGGGAAGATGCCATGTGTCAAAGGCATCTAATCCCTTAATAAATCAACATGTCCGAAAGCCCTAATAACGTCAGGGCCCAAATCCCGAGAGATATCAATGAAAGCCGCAAAACGGCGCCCCCAGAGTAGCACGTGGCACTCACTGATTGCACAGCCAATCACGTCACGCAAATCTAGGGTATAAACCTTAGAAAGGGGCACGAGTCCCACCCCTATAAATACCCCAATCATTTATGATGAGGGGGATTCAGACAATTGAAAACAATAGAGCATTAAATAGCTCCAACTTCTCTCTACTTTCTCTCTCTAGCCTTTTCCGTTCTGATCACTGACTTGATCGTCGGAGGCGAATATTCCGTTGATCGGGATATTCGTTGTTTTGCAGGTGGGACCAACTCATTGCCAGCAGAGCGTGACCAGTATCCCAGGAAATCCAAAAAAGACCCGAAACATTTGTAAAGCAAGGAAATCCAAAAAAGACCCGAAACATTTGCAAACATTTGAATGTTTGACGATCGTACGTTTGCAAATGTCCGTGCCATCGAAGGCCGACTGGAAGGTCCCCGAGAGTACCGCGGACTAATTTCTCTGACTTGTTGGCGAAGACGCAGTCGGCTGGGGGGTGGAGTAGGCAGCCTCGAAGAGAGGAGCCTGAGCCGTCCAGACGATGGAAGGACTCAAGGGATTACCTTCGGCATAAGCAGCGGGAGCGCGCCGCCTACTCTGACACGGCCTCAACCCCGACAATGTCGGATGATTTTTCACATCATTCTCTTTCCCAGCATACCAACACGGCCATCTCCAGTGGAAGTCAGGCAATTCGCACCCCAACTCCTATTCCAGTCTTCCATGCTCCAACTCCTATTCCAGCCCAATCACTGCAATATCAACCTCAGGGGTTCAATGGCTTGATGCAGCCAAACCCCCAGGCATACGGACAATATGGGCCATATGGGCAGGTGTACGGACAAGCTCCCTATCTGGCTGGACCGTCCGTGCAACCGCAACCCATCGATTGGCAGATGCGCCTACTTACTCTGGGAGATAAGCCGCCCCCGTTTTCGCAAGATATTTTAAATGCCCCTCAGCCACCAAAGGTGAAGAGTGTATTTGTGGGAGCTTACGATGGTACAGGCAACCCAGAAGAACACATCACCTCGTACAGGAACCTGATGTACTTGCAAAGCGTAGATGATGCTACTTGGTGCAAATGTTTCCCGGCTACTCTGAAAGGTGTGGCACAGGATTGGTTCAACAGTTTGCCGGCCGGTTGTATCAATTGTTTCACTACTCTTAGTTTGTTGTTCGTGGGAAATTTTTCATACAACATACCGCCTCGAAAGACTAGCCTTAACTTGGCGACAATCGTCCAAGAAAAAAATGAGGACTTATGCTCGTACGTCCAGCGATTTAACCAAGAAAAAGCCCAAATTCATAATCTACCGGACGAAATGGCTTACTCTAAATTTCTCCGGGGATTAAGGCACAATGGTTTTAAATTTGACTTGGTAAGGAAAAAGATTCGGACATACGCAGGTGTTCTGCGGGAAGCCGAAGCTTATATTGAGGCGGCGGACTTCTGTTCGCTCACAAAAGCAGAAGCGCCGGCCAAGGGGGCTGAGAAGAAACCTTGTCAGCAAGACTCGGCCGGCAAAAAGAAAGAAGGAAAAAAGAGAAAGGAAGTCTGGGTGGCTGATGGCCAGCCACAGAAATCCAAGAAGGTCAAGGCGTACGAGCCCTAGTTTGAATTAAACAAGGATTGTTATTCTATCTTGATGGAAATCAAGGATAAGTTTGAGTTTGAGAAGCCACAGCTGCTGAGAGGCCCGACTCAGTATAGGAACAAGAATAAGTACTGTCATTACCACAAGGATGTGGGACATGACACGAACGATTGCATTAACTTAAAGAGACTCCTGGACAAACTAGCCGAGAAGGGCATGCTGAATTCATATGTGATGAATTCCAAATTCACTTACACACGGACAAACAACACGTCCGAGCAAAGACAGAAGAATGATAAGAACAAAGATAAAGATGATGGCAACAACACTGATTCAGGCTTTGTGGCCGTGATATCAGGAGGATTTGCCTCAGGCGGTCCCACTATGAAAGGGATCAAGCAGGACGTTCGGAACCTGGGAAAGGTGATGCAGATGGATTCGGTGAAGGCTGAACCCTTCCCCGAAGTAATCATCAGTGAGGCCGATCGGGGGGAGGTCAAAGCCTTGCACAATGATCCCATGGTATTCATTATGAAGATAGCCAATTTGAAGGTCGGACGAATATTGATAGACACGGGTAGCGCGGCTGATATCATCAGCCTGACCGCCTTGAAGAATCTAAGCTTCCCAGAGGATGCTCTCCAGGACATCACTCACCCGCTGGTCGGATTTGGGGGGAATGTCATCCACCCAGTGGGGCGGATAGACTTACATGTCCGATTCGGGCAAAAAGGGGAAGGAAGAGATATGGTTGTCCGCTTCTTGGTCGTAAAAGAACTGGCTGGATACAATGTCATACTCGGCCGTCCTACACTAAATGCAGCAAAAGCAGTCATTGTGCCTCACCTAATGCTGCTAAAGTTTGAAAGGACAGACGGGAAAATAGGTACAATTCAAGGAAGTCAGAAGATGGCTAAGGAATGCAATCAGTTGGCGGTTAAGCCTACAGCGCGCGGACTAAAACCGTCCGAGCCAAAAGAAGAAGGAACCTCACTCCCAACACACCAGGTCGGCCAGAAGCGTAAGGCGACCAAGATAGAGCAAACATAGCAGCTAATGACTGTCGGACGGCCAGAAGAGCTACGCCCCCAGCCGGCCGGCAGTCACCAGGATATAGTGCTTGACCCCGATCAACCAAGTCGGACGGTCAGTGTGGGCACTATAGCTTTGGGTGTGCTTGGGGATGAGTTAATTCAATTATTGAGAGAGTTCAAGGATGTATTTGCATTTGATGTCGATGTGATGCCAGGTATAAGTCCAGATCTGGCCGTGCACAAATTGGCTGTGAATCCGGCCGTTAAACTTGTCCGTCAGAAGAAAAGGAATCATGGAGAAGAGAGGAATCAGGCGGCCGCAGAAGAATTCAAGAAGCTTCTGGACGCCGGTTTCATTCGACAATGCTATTACCCAGAATGGGTGGCCAATGTGGTCCTTGTCAAGAAGCCGAATGGAACTTGGAGAATGTGCGTAGATTACACCGATCTAAACAAGGCATGCCCTAAGGATAGCTTTCCCCTGCCTAAAATCGACCGTCTGGTTGATTCGACGGCCGGGCATGCCCTGATGAGCTTTATGGACGCATACTCCGGATTCCATCAAATTCCGTTATGGGAAGAAGACCAGGAGAAAACAACGTTCGTGACTGAGCAGGGGTTGTATTGTTACAAAGTTGTGCCATTCGGCCTTAGGAATGCCCCAGCTACCTTTCAGCGACTTGTTAACACAGTCTTTAGAGATCAGCTCGGCCGGAATATGGAGGCGTACATTGATGACATGATTGTCAAGTCAAAAGAGCCGGCCGACCATTTGAAAGATCTACGAGAAACTTTCACCGAACTCAGGCGGCATAAGATGATGTTAAATCCAAAGAAATGTGTCTTTGGTGTTGAGTCCGGTAAATTTCTCGGATTTTTGATTGATCAACGTGGAATCGAGGCCAACCCTGAAAAAATTCAAGCTGTCATGAACATGAAGTCACCAAGGACAATTAAAGAAGTCCAAAGATTGACCGATTATTTGGCCGCACTTGGTAGATTTCTGTCAAGATCAGGGGATAAGTGCCGCTATTTCTTTCAAACCATAAAAAAGAAAGCCATGTTTGAGTGGACAGAGGAGGCCGAGGAAGCATTCGTACAGCTAAAAGGCCATTTACATACATTGCCTCGGCTTGTCAGTCCACTTAAGAGCGAGAAGCTATTCATCTATCTTGCTATCTCAGAACACTCCTTAAGTGTCGTCCTACTTGCTGAACGGGACGGCCGCCAGATCCCTGTCTACTTTATTAGCCACGTTCTACATAACGTTGAGCTAAGGTATCCCCCCATTGAAAAATTTGGCTTGGCATTGTACATGGCATCAAAAAAGCTGCGGCCATACTTCTTGGCACATTCAATTATGGTCTACACAGACCAACCTTTGAAGAAGCCATTTACAACGCTAGAGGCAAGCGGCCGTATGCTGAAATGGGCCTTGGAAATGAGAGGCTTGGATATTACATTTGAGCCAAGAAAAGCAATCAAGGGGCAAGCCTTTGCTGATTTTTTAGCTGAAATGACTCGGCCGGATCTTCAGACGACCGGAGATCAAATCTGGAAAGTGTTCGTGGATGGCAGCGCGACAGCCACTGGTTGCGGTGCAGGTGTTATATGCCAGTCACCTGAAGGAGATAAGTTTGAGTACGCCCTGAGATTCCAGTTTCAAGCCTCTAATAACGAGGCCGAGTACGAAGCCCTCTTGGCCGGCCTAAGAATGTGTAAGGCGGCAGGAGCGACAAAAATTGACGTATGCTCGGACTCCCTACTTGTAGTCGGCCAGGTGAATGGAGACTTCGAGGCGAGAGAGCCGGCCATGATAAAGTACGTGAAGATTGTAAAAGAGGAGGCTGAGAGCCTAGATCATTTTACCCTACAGCAGGTCCCTCGTTCGTCCAATCATCAGGCGGTCGCCCTCTCTAAGCTAGCATCCTCAGCATCATATGATACTCCCAGGTCAGTGTTTTGGGAAGTAAAAGAGAAGAGGAGTATTGACGCTGAGCCAGTACACGCAATTGATAAAAGCTCCACTTGGATGGACGGGATCATATCTTACCTTAAGGACGGATTACTCCCGGCCGATCCTAAAGAGAGCTGGTTGATGAAAAAGAGAGCGGCTTGGTTTGAAATTAAGCAAGGAGAGTTGTTCAAAAAGGCATTTGTAAAGCCGTACCTGAAATGCATCACTCCTGAGAGAGGGTATGATGTCTTGGATGATATTCAACAGGGGCAGTGTGGTTCTCACATTGGAGGACGAGCTTTGGCTTAAAAGGCTGCTCGCCTGGGTTACTACTGGCCGAGCTTAAAGACGGACGCAATGGAAATGGTAAAGAAGTGTGACAAATGCCAGAGGTTCGCAACATTAATTCATCGACCCGCCAACAGTCTTTCGGCCATCAGTAGTCCGCTCCCCTTTGCCAAATGGGGGATGGACATTTTAGGACCATACACACCAGCGTCCGGCCAGAGGCGGTATGTGTTTGTAGCAGTAGACTACTTCACAAAATGGGTAGAGGCCGAGGCCGTCCGGGGCATCAAATGGACGGATGTTTCAGCCTTCATATGGAAGAGTATCATTACACGCTTTGGCGTTCCTCAGTCTATGGTGTTTGACAACGGACCTCAGTTCGAAACGCCTCAACTCAAAGAATGGTTGGAAGACCAAGGCATAGCTCATTGCTTTGCTTCAGTCGGCCGCCCACAAGCAAATGGTCAGGTAGAGGCATACAACAAATTGATCTCCAATGGAATTAAGCGCAAGCTTGAAAGAGCAGGCGGCTTATGGGCTGACGAATTGGTTAATGTGCTGTGGTCCATACGAACCACGGCCAAAAGTTCCACAGGAGAAACTCCCTTCTTCTTAGTCTATGATGCTGAGGCGGTCCTTCCAATTGAAATGTATGAGCCCACTCTTAGGGTGATGCTATATGATGAAGCGGCCAATTGGGAAGCCATAAAGACCGCTCTAGACTTCCTTCCTGAAGCTAGGGGCAATGCGGCGCTTAGACACGAAATCTATCGTCTTCGGATGACAAGGGCATACAATCGCCGAGTGTCAAAGCGGCCGATAAAATTGGGAGATCTGGTCCTAAGGAAGATGGAGGCTGTGGGACGAGCAACTGAGGATGGCAAGCTGACCCCAAATTGGGAAGGGCCTTATCGAGTCAGAGAAGAGGTTAGAGATGGGACTTACCATCTTGAAGCCATGGACGGCCGACCCATCCCACGTACATGGAACACTGACAATCTGAAGAAATATTATGTTTAACTACTTAGCCAAAAGCTGTGTATACAGCTAGGTCTGTTGACCGAGCAATGTAAGCCGTACGGCCACGACAATGTAATTTTGACAAATTAATGAAAAAAGTCAAACATTGTTATAATTATTTTTCCATTTAATTTATGCTTATTTGCACAATCATAACTTATATGGATAGGCCGCGTGAAATTTGCAAGTAGGTTGCTTGCAACATAGCAACACGGTCGCAGAACAAAAGTAAATCAAATAAAATAGGAATGGGCAGCTTGATCCCAAAATTCACATGAATGCGTCCGCCCTTAATTAATGCGGACGATAAAGGTAAGGTACCCTGTGAAACCCATATAGTGGGGCAAGGGCATACCAAGGCATTCCAGCCCAGCCGAACATGAAAATTTTAAGTTGAGATCACACTTGGAATTTCCTGAGTGCGTCCGAGCGATAGTTTCAACGGACAAACTCAAATAAAGCCAATTGAACAGTCAATTTATGTGTTGATTCGGCGTACCACCTAGTCCAAGGGCAATCATTATTATGATTTGATTAACTTGGTAAAAGTCATACCACCTAAGGTATAAATTTTACCAAGCCAATCAAACCACCCAAAGTATGGAGGCGAACGCTGAATAAAGGGGCATACCCCCCAATTGTACGAAGATACAAAAACGTGAAAAGTACGTGTACGAAAATGCAGAAACCATATAAAAACTTGTTAAGTATAAAATGTGTAAAGTATGAAGCAAAAATTGGAAGCTAAATTAATAAAAGGGCCGCTCAAAAGGCGGTAAAATATCTTACATAAAAACCGCTCGAAAAGGCGGTTGAAAAAGTCAAGAAAAATATACATAAATAGAGCTTAAAAGCAGAGAAATCTGAAAGTCAGGGGGCGGCCGGGGTTGAAGCTGAATCATGGACTGGGATGGGATCCTGAGAAGCTGCAGGAGAGGCGTCCTCAGCTGGCACCTCTTTGCTCTCCGCTTCACCATCATGGCCGGCCGCCACTTGATTTTCCTCATCCTCTGAGGTTGTTGGTGTGGCGTCCAGCTCAGGAGAAGGTTGTCCAGCCTTCTTAGCTTCTTCCCTGAGGCAGACGAAGTTGAGGCGCTTAGTGAAGCGCTCTTGAAAATAGGCGGCCTCCCCATCTTCCACCATGAGCTCGAACGCTTCGAAGAAGAAACTCTTCAGCCTATCCTCAGCGTTTTGCTCAATGCGGACGACCTCGTCTGCGCTAGGGGCCCGAGGCGTCTTCAGCTGGAGAGTCAAGTACTCAACAGACTTCTTCAAGGTCTCCACCTCGGCCCTAAGTGCGTCCGCCTCGTCCAGGGATTCTTTCAAATGCTTCTGGGCCAAGGACACCTCACTTCTGAGCTTCTCTGAAGCCTCAAATCCCTCCTTCCAGCGTTCGCAGTCTAGCAGGGCTTGGTCCCTCTCCTGTCTCATGGCATCCCTGGCCACAGACTCTTGCTGAAGGGCCTCGCCCAGCTTCACCAAATCTTCCGCCTGCCGCGCCGCCTTGTCGGACAGCGCGTTGATCTGGGTCTCAAAATAGCGACGCTGGACGGCCACCTCCCCAGTAACGGCATCCTGGGTCTTCTGAATCTGGGCCCAGGCATGCTTCAGCCGCTCATTCTCCTTGTCCTTCCATTCCAAGAAAGCATTCAGCCGCAGGAAGAGCTGCGTACATGGTAAATGTGTTAGCAAAGTGAGCGAAAAATTGGCTAAGTGCATTTGAGGGTAAAATTTACCTCAGCGCTGCAATTGATCATGGGGCCGAGGAAGCCCTCATGTATTCCCCGCAGCTTGTCTCGCTGCTCAGCGGGGACGGCCCGAGCCATGGCCTCCCGCATAGCCTTCCTGTCCGCCCCAGTAAGGGACTGGTCGGGCAGCTTCATTTGTAGCTCCTCTGCAATGTCTGTAGGCGGACGCAAAGAGTTTACTGTAAGCTCAATAAAAAAAAAAAGGATAAGGAACAAAATAAAATCCAAAGTTATTGGAACTGACCGTTAGAGAAGCTTAGAAGAGTAGGAAGGTTGAAAGTGAATGGCGGGGGCGGCGCAGGCTCGGTACCCTCTTCCCCCGTCCGGCCAGGCTGATCGCCGGCCGACTGATTGGCATCAAGCCAATCAGATTCATTGACTCTTTGGACGGGCGGAGTCACTTCTGGCCCGGTCGGTTTTGCCGGGGTCGACTTACCCCTATCGTCCGATTTCTCGGACCTAACATGACCCGACATGGCGGCCGGATCTACGGACTTGGAGGCCCCGCTATCGCTCAGCCGGGGTTGTTCTCCTTTGGACTGTTTTGAGACAGTCCGCGACGTCGTCTTGGCCGCAGAAGTGGAAGTGGTCTTGGATGCGACCGTCTTCCTCTGTTTGGACGCCTTACCGTCCTGATCCGTCTTGGACGCAGGAGACGACTGCTTCCGTTTGGACCTGGGGGTTGGAGTGGCCAGCTGTAGAGACAAAAGTTAGTAAAAGAAAGCAAGATAATATAATAGGCCGAGCCTAGTTAGGAAGAAGATCTCTTCCGTAATGCATACACGAACGTAAGGAGAAAAGCTAGATGGGTTTACTTACTCCTTTAGATTGCTCGTACAGCCTCTGGCGAGCCTTGTACCGAGCCAAGTCAATCTCGGACATGTTGACCTCCCCTTTTTGCTCTTTGTCCAGCATCTTGTACGCCTCAGCTGAAAGAGGAGGAAAAAGAGTTAGAAAATTCTTCAATATCAAATAAAATGTGTAAGTGTAAGAATATGTGTCCGTGCGTCCACCTTGGGGCAGGTTCTTTACAGGCCATAGGCGGACATAAAGGTGGGATCCCGCAGCCAGCTGGATAAAGGGACCCAGTTACTTGGAACGCACTCAGTTTTGCCGTTCCTCTTCACCCGCTTGACTTTGAAATATTCAAGCTGGTACTCCTGGCTGGGGTGGACGGGTGGCTTATCGGGCTTGAGATCCCCACGTCCAAGTTGAATTAGCTCAGCATTGAACCGATTCATCCGCAAGTTAAATTCGACGTCCTTAGTTTTGATGCGGTAGAATCGGTGCTTCCAGTCGCGCCACTTGGAGACGCGGTCCATCACCACCATGTAATCTCTAGTGGTGCTCAAGATGAGCCAGTCGTCCGTATCCGCGTCCAGCTTAGTCAGTGAGTGTATCTCACAGAAAACTGCAAAGTCTGGCTCGAAGCCCTTGCAGACGCACGTCACCAGGTATCTAAAAATGTTCAACCAGCTGTTTGGCATCAGCTGGAAGAGAGCTATATCATACTCGTCCAAGATTGTGCGGACAAAAGGATGGAGGGGGAAGCGCAGTCCAACGTCTAAGGCCGCCCTGTAGACGCTGAATGATCTTTGGCGCGGCCTCTCTTCTTCCCAGGCGGCCAAAGCGCGGGACTTCCTTGGAGGCTGGATCTCAAATCCTTCCCCAAGGAGGAGGAATGCCTTGTATTCCTCAAAGTTGTGGTTCAGGTAGCCCAAGGCCGTGCTACCCACCATACAGGCGTACGGATCCTTGAAGTTGTCAATGTTGGCAACATCCTCCTCGGTCGCCTCTTCGCCCTCTGCGGCCGCCGCTCCGCCCTCGGCCGCATTCTCAGCTTCGCCCTCTTCTCGTTGAGGAGCGCTCCCAAACTCGGAAGATAGCACTCTGTCAAGGTCGGCTGCCTCCGCCGAGCTGCGGCTCCTAGAACTATGGCCGCCTCGGGGGGAGATAATGTCTTCCAGTGGCCGTTTGCCCTTATCTTTGGCACCGGCCGCCTGACTCCCAGTAGGAGGAGCTCTGCGAGGGGGCAGGTCGGACGGTTCATTAAGTGAAATCCCCGTTCTTGGTCTGTCCGACCTGCCATATCGGAGATAGAGTTCTGAGGGAGTGGGGACGGACGCATCAGCGTCTGCTCGAGAAGAGGAAGGAGGCCCCTCACAGAGTAGCAACTCGGCCCCATCCATGACCGAGCTGGCATATTGGGGGGAACCTCAACCCCGGAGTTTGCCCGGACGTTCCCCCCATTAAAGGAGCGCCTTGAGTTCTTTGACGCTCCTCAAATGAGGAAGTTACTTCCACGGCCGAGCAGTGAGTGCCCGTGGAAGCGGTCGTAGGAGTAGTGGAAGGGGTCTCTACATTAACATTGTTTGGGTCATAAGGAGGCCTAGGGTTTACCAGACTTCCGTCTGGATTTCTGGCCGCATGACGATCGTACGTTTGCATCGTCCGTGCCATGTTCGACTGCAGGGACAAAGAAGAATGGGTGGATGTGAGTTGGTACGCACTAGAAATGGACCCACTCCATGAAGGAGACAACTCGTCTCCGTCCACTCTAGACTCCTCAGTCCCAGGCAAACGGCCGACCTCATGAGGAGAAACGGACGAAGCCGAGTGTTGAGCCAGCTTTTAAATAAACAAAGAAAATAAAAAGACAAGGAAAAGAAAAACAGGCGGCCTACCTCTGTACGTGTTGAAAACTTGGAAGCCTTGAAGATTGATCGGAAAATTCAACGAATGTCACCGGAAAACTCAAATGCACGGCGGAGCTCTCGAAGATTCAAAAGAAAATGCACTTTCTCTCTCTAGAAGCTCTGACTTCTCTCTAGAAAATGTAAAGTTCCAAAGTACCAAAATGAAGTCAAAACCCTTGTATATATAGGGAAAAGTTATGAGGGAAAGAGAGTAAATTCATCTTTCCCACCTAACACAGCTGAACGGTTACAATTTGAAAAGTGTGACCTAGAATTTGGAGAGACAAAGAGCAACTCCGTTAAATTAGGCGGAAAAGAGGATGACCTAATAAACGGCGCGTCCAAAGGGAAGTTGGCAGAGCTAAAGCTCTCTCCGCAGTGGCAAGACGGCCACATCTCCCAAAAGTAAGACGACCTATCTTCGTCCAGGGAGGTTGGCAGAGCTAAAGCTCTCCGCAGTGGCAAGACGGCCACATCTCCCAAAAGTAAGACGGCCTATCTTCGTCCAGGGAGGTTGGCAGAGCTAAAGCTCTCCGTAGTGGCAAGACGGCCGCATCTTCCAAAAGAAAGACGGTCTATCTCCGTCCGCACCATTTGTATAGATAGGCGTTCGTTCCAAAATTGTCAGGCGGACGGAAAACTGACAAAACCATAATACCCCTGTACGCATCAAGGCTACTTGAGGTCAGAGGAGTCAGCCTGTAAGCGTACGAGCCGCCCCCTCTGAGGGGCAAATGTTGTGGGTAAAAATACCCCGTATACGTGGACCAATCCCATAGTGACACGTGGCCCAGTTATAGGGTGACACGTGTCACCACGGGAAGACGCCACCTAAATCAGAGCCCTTAAGGCCGTGGACCAATCCCATAGTGACACGTGGCCCAGTTATATGGAGACACGTGTCACCACGGGAAGATGTCATGTGTCAAAGGCATCTGTTCCCTTAATAAATCAACATGTCCGAAAGCCCTAATAACGTCAGGGCCCAAATCCTGAGAGATATCAATGAAAGCCGCAAAACGGCGCCCCCCAGAGTAGCACGTGGCACTCACTGATTGCACAGCCAATCACGTCACGCAAATCTAGGGTATAAACCCTAGAAAGGGGCACAAGTCCCACCCCTATAAATACCCCAATCATTTATGATGAGGGGGATTCAGACAATTGAAAACGATAGAGCATTAAATAGCTCCAACTTCTCTCTACTTTCTCTCTCTAGCCTTTTCCGTTCTGATCACTGACTTGATCGTCGGAGGCGAATATTCCGTTGATCGGGATATTCGTTGTTTTGCAGGTGGACCAACTCATTGCCAGCAGAGTGTGACCAGTATCCCAGGAAATCCAAAAAAGACCCGAAACAGGTATGGCTCATACCCATATCTTTAGTTTAAAATTAATAGGAAAACTATCATTCCTAGATAAAAACCAAACACATGAAATCAAGTATCAAGTTCCAACCCAATACCCCCCAGGTTTCATTTCTCATTCCAAACCTATACCATTGTTTGAACCAAATGCCCCCTAAGTTGATGAGCTTTTACAATGTCACCTGGTTGATAAGCTTTTTATTTTTTTTATTTTATTTTTTTTTATTTTTATTTTTTTTGGTGTTTAGAGAGTAGCAAGGGCGGGGGTGAGAATCGATCCCAGGATTCCTAGAATCGGGAGAGAAGCTCTAACCACTTGAACTATCCCTCACTCTCACCTGATTGATAAGCTGGTGCTACGTTGGCAATCGAGCAACACCATTGGCGTTTGCGAGTGTTTGGATGCGAGTGTTTTTGTTCATATGTAATGTAGGTACTTGATAACAACTTCAATGGCTAGCAAGTCAATTACTCCCCTGTAGGGTTGGGATGATTTGGCTGTTGAAACTATTGTCGCTATAACAAGATCTAAGTGATGATTCTGACCCAACATACCAGCCTTTAGAAAAAGTGTTAGCCATTTAGCCAATTTTGGCGCAGGCTGTGCAAACAGGTTTTGTTAACAGCTAGAATCTTAGAATACGTCTATTCGTTTAATTTTTAATCATCTGAATTAATTGTATCTTATTAGAACTTGTTTTAAAGGTAAAATATTTTTTAAGATGGGGGCATTATATTACTATAATATGCGTTATACACTTCTACCCTCAGTTGGCCGACAAAAAACTACCCACTTATATTACTTAAATTGTGATTGGTGCACCCAAAAGAACATTTAGTATATTTAAAAGAACATGGGTAAAAAAATGAACATGTTTTTATTTTCTTGCAACTGCAAATCCATCACTTTCTTCTCCTGCAATTTCTCACTCCTCTTTCCCTTCCTATCACTCTCTTTCTTGCTGCCAATTTTTACTCTCCTTTACACCATCATTTTCATTTAAGAATTTCAATGAATTTGGATAAAAATCATTTCCAAAGTACTCATTTTCTCTCTATTTTTTTCTATTTTTCAAAAAAATTTCAAAATAGCAAAATTGTTCATCTTCAAAGTGAAACCCAAGAAAAAAAATTGAACTTATTTCAACAATTCAACCTTCAAACTTAAACAAATGGTGGATTCAAGTAAAATGTAAGTATAAATTTTGTACATGCAAATTGTTTTTCGTCAATAATTTTAAAGTCAAAGTATTTAATTTTGTAAATTTGGGGTTTTTTTAAAAAAAAAAAAAATTAATTAAAGCTATAAAGTACAAGTTGTTCAAAAAAGAACAATTAGAGGAGAAAGAAGAATAGTAATGAATTGAAGCCAACTGGAAGATAACCAAGCAAGGTTAATTTTTCAAACACTAGCTTGTTCTTTTTCAAACACTAACATGTTCTTTTTATTCCATGTTCTTTAAAATATGCTTAATGTTCTTTTCGGAGGTCATGTTCTTTGTCAAACACAAATATGTTCTTTTGTTGAACACTATTATGCATGTTCTTTTTCAAATACTAGCATGTTCTTTTTCAAACACTAACATGTTCTTTTTATTCCATGTTCTTTAAAATATGCCTAATGTTCTTTTTGGAGGCAATCTTCTTTGTCAAATACAAACATGTTCTTGTGTTGAACACTATTATGCATGTTCTTTTTCAAATACTAGCATGTTCTTTTTCAAACACTCGTATGTTCTTTTCTTTTTTTTCCTCATGTTCTTTAAAATAAGCCTAATGTTCTTTCCGGGTGCACCATGCGCATGGTGCACCCGGGTGCACTATACTATTTTCATATATTACTCCCTCCATTTTTAAATACTTGCTTCATTTCTCCATGCGCGGAGTTTTAGGAGAAATTGAAGAAAGTAATAAAATATGGGGGGTAGTGGGGTAGGTAGAAGAATAAAATATTGTAAAAAGCATAAGTAGAGGAGAGGATTGGAGGAGATCGAGAATATGGTGAAATATGATTTATGATGGGTCCATTAGGTGAGAGAAATGAATTAAATATGATAAAAGCTTTCTAAATAAGGAAATAGAGCAAGTATTTAAAAACAACCAAAAAAAGAAAGTGGAGCAAGTATTTAAAAAAGGAGGGAGTACTTCGTATTTTACTATGGGATCCCATCGCAACTTATGACTCACATTTTTGAGTGAGTAGTAGTCATTCATTTCTCCACTTGTTGCCGGGGGAGCCCCAGTTTCTCTTCTTGAGACATTTGGCAAAAAATGTAATAAAAGCAACTTTATCAATATATTTTTTTTAGGTACTGACTCACCCCTCTCTCTCCTTCCCTTCTTTTGCCTACCTCCTTCTTCTAGCTTCCCATAGCTTCTCAACGTGACAATGGTGGAATCTTTACCAAGATTTTACACAACAACCCAACACCACGGCTAGACCAACCCCAACGAACCCACTTTTCCGGCGGTTTTCGACGGCGAAGCCGCCGAATTCTACGAAAACCCTAAGAAAAAGTGGAGAAATAAAGGGCATTGTTAACCCTAGATTGCAGGTGTGTTTCGTTTTTTAATTTAACCTCAAAAGCTGCTTCAATGGTGGAGTGAAAGGTGCTTCAATGGAGGAGAAAAGGTGCTTCAATTGTATACAACCAGAAAGTACACTAAATTGTGCAAAAGAAAAAGAAAAATAGTAAATTAAATTTTTATCCTAGTCTTATTAGTTAAATAGACAAATTTAACCCTATGAGATACATTCTATGTTTATCAAGAAGAGAAACAGGGAATACCCCTTATTGCCCCCATCTTTACACACTCTCTTAGTGCATTAATTTCATACACCAATCAAAGTGTTTCTAATGAATCAGAAATTACCAAACAATTTATCATGCAGGTTTTATTTCACACTAAAATCATAAAATACAGATATTAATCTCCGAAAACTAACTCATTAAATAAAAAGATTGACCTCAGTCTATGCTAACTAAGCTACCATTTGGTTTTTTTGTACTAAAACTAGTAAATTTCAAATGTTCAACAAAATCTTCAACATGCTTATCTGAGCTCCCACCATCACTAACTGCTTTCTTGGACAACTCCTTCCATTTCAAAGCATTCTCCCTTATTTCTTCACTCCTTTCTCCTTCCATCACTTCCTTCAAACATTCACTAAGATGTTCCTTTCTTACCACTCCCTTATCATCCTCCTTTGCCCACACTCCCACCCCCCAAACCTCCTCAATAAACTTCGCGTCAGGCAATTGATCACTCCATTGAGGGACTCCCACCATCGGGACCCCAAGGCTAAGTCCCTCCAATGTCGAGTTCCATCCACAATGTGTCACAAAACACGCAGTTGCTTCATGTGCCAATACCTCGAGTTGGTTGCACCACGTAACAACCATTCCTTTTTGTGTTATTTCAACATCCTCTAGGAATTCTTTAGGGAGTTTACTAGCTTGGGAATCCCTAACTACCCAAAGGAAGTAATAGTTGGATTGTTTTAAGGCCCATGCAATTTCCTCCATTTGTTCTTGTGTTAGTGAAACCATGCTACCAAATGAGATGTAAATTACTGATTTTTTTGGCTTATTTTGTAGCCATTCTTTGCACTTCTCGCTTAAGGGTTTCCACAAACTCGCTCCGTATCCAATGTCTCCTTCTATTCTTCCATCTAAGTAGGCTGATGGAACCATCGGTCCAATTAATTTCGCGGGCCATTTCTCAAATATGCCTTCAATAACCTGCGAAATAATGTTAGAAATATGAGATGTAATCAATTCAGAATAACTTTTGTATACATTCGGTGTACAATAATTTACTGTACATCGGGGGTCACTTTTTATCAAATTTAGGGCCAGTTTTACAATTTTTTGGGTAACTTTTATCAATAATGCATAAATACGAGTAGCCTTTATTTATGTTAGGGTAATTTTATTCCTATTAGGGTAACTTTTGTTCAGTTTAGGGGTGACTTTTATAACGGATGTACACTAAAAATATTTTACATCCGATTTATTTAAAAGTTTTTCATCAACTTATGATAGAAAATATATTATTACATGTAATATTTTTCCTAATGTTCCTAATTTTATCTCTAACATTTTTTCATATTGATGATTGCAATAATAAATTATTTGCAATCAATCATGTCGATATAAAATTTTAGTCAATGATTTTTTTGTCAAACTGTGAAAATGTGAAATAGAAAGATGTACAACGTTGAACTTATTTTGGCGTCATATTAAGGGGGCTAAACACGATGATTATTTTAATCTCAAAATATAATGTCGGCAAAAGTATGACAAACCTAACAAGTTGGGCTAATAAGTTAATAACTCATTTTAGCAGGTACACGATTTTTAATTTTGATTTTTTATTTTATACCCAAAATTCTACTATGGAGTACGTATTATTTTATTGCCACATTAATATTAATGGACCACGACTTTTAATTATCAGTCACTAGTTTTGTTCCCGTACAATGCAAGGATTTATAAAGTATGATATAATATTAATCAATTGAAATAGAGTTAATTGAAATTAAATAACTATTCCCTCAAAAAAAAAAAAAAAAAAAAAAAAAAAAAAAAACTTATGTAACACTTTTTTTTTTCATAAAATCATGTCAAGTGTTCCTCCGGTGATTACTTTAGTGTATAGTATAGATAGATTTGATATACTCCGTATCAAATACTTTCTCCGTTTCTTTTTAATTGACACATTTCTTTAGTTTTGTCACAATTTCAACCATTAATATATTAAATTACCGATAAAAAATTATAAAAAGTTGATACTAACTATATATCGTTACGAATTTAACAAGATCCCACATGACTATATATTTCATTACGGATAAATCACAAAACACAGTCAAATACAAGTGTGTGAATAATGCTAAAGTCAAAACATGTCAACTATAAAAAACAGAGGCAGTAACTTGTAATTGCTACACTAATAATATTAAACGGCCGGCTGAATCTTTTATTTAGTACTTCATGTCTTCTATACAAGAATTTTTTAAAAGTAGAAAGCAACCATTTTTCAATTTTTGCCACAAATTCAAACATTTTACATACTTTACCTATACTTCCTTAGTTAATCACAACGTTTGAAATTCTGTACTATTTTAACATATATACTAGATGAATTCCGTGCAATGTACGGTTTGTTAGTATTTTCTTAAAAAAATATTTTTCATATTTATGTGATTAAAATTGTTATTATATTAGTTTTAAAATATTAGATAAAATTCCTAATCTCAAAAGATAATATTTTGTATTTAATTAATTTAAACTTTAAAATCTCATTCGCCAATTTTGCTTACATGACATTTGAATTATTTAATTGTAAAAAAAATTAATAATCTCTTATTTAATTGGCTATTACTTAAATTTATAATCCTACATGGCGCGCTTAGAAAATTAAATCCTACATGGCTCTCTAACAACTCGGGGAAAAACTCCCCTATATATATATATATATATATTAGAGAGTGAGGGATAACTCAAGTGGTTAGAGCTAATAAGTATTTAAAATAGATTTTAAAAAAAAAAAAATTACCTCTAGCTCCAAATCTTCGAAAGAATTGCAAAAAATCCAATCAGCCAAGTCAACATTTGAGAATTGGCTCAACTTCATAGCCAAGTAAGCCGGGTAACTTTCAGGCTTCCTTAAAAATGTAGGCAAATCATTACCCTTAAACAAGGGCATTTTAGGCAAAGCATACCCGACCTCGTCCGGCTTAAGAGGCAGCTCAATTAAGCCATTCCCCACACAACAAAAAATGGTGCAAACTGCAGCCGCGTTAGTAAAAAACGCGGCTCCAAGTAAGCCATAATCCTTAGCCACATCCAATGCCCACGGTAAAAAAGCGTCGTACACCACACACGTCACAGGAAACGTCGTGTTTTGATGGGATTCAATAATACGAGCAAGAGAACTCGAACCATTTGATTTAAATGAGTTGAGAAAAACGTCCTCGGACCCAACTTTAGGAGGGCTTTGATCATCAAACCCGTCCGATATCGCCTCGACGGCTACATCTCGGAGGGAAGATATAGAGCCCATGGTTTGTTTGGTGGTGGCTAATGTGGCTTTGACTCCTTTAGAGGCTAAACGTTTAGCAAATTGAAGAAGTGGGTTAATGTGACCTTGGCTAGGGTATGGTACCACAACTACATGAGGCTTTGAAAATTTATTTTCATTTAGCTCAATCATTTTTTTATTTTGGAAATTATATATGATTTCTCTCTATTTTTGAGTTTGATTTATATGAATGAAAATGATTTGTGTTTATGAAGAGAATGTAGTGTTATATATAGGGGAGAATAATTGAAGGACGTGTCTAAAAAAATTGAAGGACGTGCGTAAGATTAGTGAGCAAACTGATGACGCACCTAGGATTGCATAATTAGAAAATGAAGATATTCAATTATACAAGTAATAGTCAATTTTAAAGCCTCTTTAATTTTTTATTGGTATTGGGCTACGTGTTACTTTTGTACGGATGCGCCGTAAAAGAAATAATTTAAATTCAACTTCAATTAAACTACCGCTGTTTTTTAAGTTATTTACACATTATTCTCTCTGTCTCATAATTCTCTCTGTCTCATAATATAGTGTCTATTTATTTTACAATAAGGTTAAAATGAGGACGTTGCATTTGAAAAAGGTAGAATTGATGAGCATAAAGTGGGAAATAACCTAAATATCAAATTTAAACGTGTCAATTATTATAAAATGAACTACTCCAAGTATTAAAATACGTACATATGTGGTTATGATAGTCAATTTAGTTTCGTAATTGCACACAATGGTAGTAAATACTAGGGGTGAGCAAATCGGGGACCCGGTGAAAATTTTAGGATCCGAACCCGAAATTGGTTGGGACCGGGTCCTAAAATTTGGAATCGGAATCGGAACCGGTATAACCGGGTCCTAAAATTTAGGAATTGGAATTGGTTCCACCGGGTACCGGTTCCGGTTTTGGATACCTACTTACATACATAGGTGTTAATATATACGACATATCATACTCCCTCCGTGTTTTTTTAAGTGTTACAGGTTGACCGACACATAGTTTTAGGCAATTTAATTGACTTAAATAAAATAAGAGGTAAGTGGGGTATTTGGAGTATTTAAAAATTGGCTTAAATAAAATAAGAGGTAAGGAAGTGTAACACTTAAAAAAACACGGCCGAAAATGGAAAGTGTAACACTTAAAAAAACACGGAGGGAGTAATATTTTTTTGATTTATTTTCACTTTTAGCATTTAATACTTATATTTTTTTTATATGCATTAAGCTATTTTATTTATGTTAAATATTAATATTATTTATTTTTTATTTTACTAAAGGCATGTTCACATTTACTGAATTGAGCTGAAATGAACTGAACTGAATTGATTGAAGTTGAACTGAACTGAGCTATAATGAATATTTTATGAGAGAGGCAAATTAGGAGCTGAACTGAAATTAAGTAAACGTGAATAGGCCCTAATTAGTTACGTTTAATATTTTTTTAAAAAAAATATATATTTAGTTCGATATATGTTGGATAATCGGGTACCCAACCGGTTCCGATTCCAAAAAATTAAGAATTGAAATTGGAACCGATTGTAACCGAGTCCTTAAATTATTACCCAAAATTGAAACCATCGGTTCCAATTCCGATTTTGGCCCACCGATTCCTAACCGATTCCAATTCCGATTTCGGGTATTCTGAATTTTTGCTTACCCCTAGTAAATACTAAATTGACACTATATTATGAGACGTATTGGTCAATATCAAATTATCATGTTTTGCCACCAACCAGCTAAAATTAGGTGATAAACAACACGTGGAGCATGCATGAGATATGAACCTCTAGTTTTGAGGAGTAATGAATTGCGGCAAACCATGGATGGAAACTTGTTCACACCTACACAACAAATTTAATTAGTATACGTGTAAATGTGTAATGCGTAATCAATTATTTAAATATTTGACGGTATTATCCTTGCTTACATCATTGTTGCTGAGGTCATTATGATTATGTCATCTTTCTTTCATCATCTTTTTGTGTACACGTACATCATTGCTCAATTGGGAGTATTATATCTTGAAAAGAATTACGTAGTAAATCAAACCAAATCATATCTACTGGTTCAATTTTTTAAAGTCAATGCTTAATGAAGTCTACCACTTGTTGAGATTATAATTTACAATGTAAAATATTATTGGTGGATCTTTAAAAATCCTTTTCAATGAACTTAAATTTTATTTAGATGATAAATACTAGGAGAAAATGACACAATAATAATTAGTTCTTAAACATCATGAAAACTTGAAAAGTCCAAAGAAAGGGCAAAGGGAGAAACATGAAGTTTTCTCAATGCTTTATATTTGGTATATGCTATTATACATTTATACTGTACATTTTAATATATTAATATCTTTAGTTTTATAGTATGTAATAGAAATTCAACAAAAGTCAATATTAAGAAAATACATAAATAGTTAGATGAATCTAACAAGATCAATTTTCTAACAAGATCAATTTTACATGACAAAAGGCTGTAAACATTTCCAAAGTTTGACCACATGAACAATTTGATGAAAAGACCAAAAGAACAATGTGAGTATAATTGTCATGGAATATAGACTTTATGGTCAAACAATTTGTTAATCAAGCACTGATAATTTTAAGGTTTAACATGCTTAAAAAAGTTGATCGTAAAAGTTAAAATGTAATGACAAATAACGAAGGGGGCTTTTTTTTTTTTTTTTTTTTTTTGTATAAATGTCAATTAGTTTAAGGAAAATTTGTGAAAAATAAGCAAACCTTTGCTCGGTCTTCCCAAAATAAGCAAACATTTTGATTAACCAAGAGTAAGTTGACCTTTATAGGGTATTTTCTTTAAATAAGTCATATGACCTACAACCTACCAAATAGGTCACTTTTTTTTTTTCCTAATTCTAATTATTTTTTTTTTCTTATTATATAATTGATAATTAATTAAATTGTATTATTTTTTTTTAAAAAAAAAGAACCCCACCACATACCAGCGCTCCACCCTCATCCCCGCCAACCTAGCACCAAACAAACCACATCCCCCTTCGGCCTCCCTGACCCCATTGTTCCCCTCCTTGAGCGCCGGCGACCCATCCTAACCCGCATAGAAGGCTCGAAACCCACCTGAACCACCCCACCTCGAAACTCCATTTTAAAGAATCCCTTTCGAAATCCACCACATACTTCGATCCCCCACCCTAACCACTAGAATATTACCATATCGACCTTGAAACCCAACCAAACCCACCTCGAAACCCAACACCCACCTCGTTGTTGTTGTTGTTATGCGGATTTGTGACTTCGATTGTGGGGATAGATGTGATGCGATTTTTGCTGGTGCAGCGCGTGGGAAGGCAAGGGATAGTGTATTCGGTGGGGATTTTGAGGGTGAGGGTAAAAGGGGTGGTAATATCTATGGTGGGGATGGGAGGTGGAGGTATTTCGATGCTCTGGGTGGTATCGACGATGGCCGATGGGTCAAGGGCGGGGAGGGGTGCTTGCTGTAGTAGTGGGGGTATCTAAAAAATGGTTTTTTCGTTTTTTTTTTTTTTTTTTTTTTTTTTGAAAAAAAAATCTTGAAAAAATGTTTTTTTAAAAAAAATTAATTTTTTTACAAAGTTTTAAAAATTAATTAAAATTAAAATTTTAATTATAATTAAAATTTTTAAAACCGACAAACCACGCAATGACATGTGGCATAAACAACTCAAACAACCGGTTACACTTAAAACAAACTAGTCATGACTTATTTTAAGAAAATACCCCATAAAATTCAACTTACTGTGGGTTAATCAAAAGGTTTGCTAATTTTGGAAAGATCGAGCAAAGGTTTGCTTATTCTTGACAAATTTTCCTTATTTTAATTAACAAGAGTATTGGAGGTGGTACTTATGGAGTACAAGCTAGAAATATATAATCAAATTTTGTTTATATCATTTGTGACGTGTAACTCAACATGCACCAAAAAGGTGGCAAGGAATATTGATAGAGAACGGAAAGCAAAATATGTAAAATAGACACCCAACAAAATCGGAGCTTAGTTGGAGCCTGGTGCTTCGCCCAGCACGCGCTTATTGAATTGGCCTCTATGACCCTTTATATTTATTAGACCCCTAATCAAGCCTGACTTCGCCCCTAGCACCCATCAATTGGACGTATACTATTAATGCAAATGTTTTGTGTAGCGAATACCGCAAAAAAACATATTATCTCCGATTTTTATTATTTGCAACTATTTGTGAGGTATAAAATATTTTAAAGTTGCAAATAATAAAGGAAAAATTGCGGAAAATAATACAACCTTTGGCCCGTTCTTTTTTAATAATACAACCTTTTGATTAATTCTTAATAATATAACCTTTGGGGGGTGTCAATTTTAAACAAGACGTTACCTGTTGGTAACCTGTTTTTGAAGGTAACCGTGACACATGTCATTATTTTATTGGTTTTTCAATATAATTAATAAATTAAATAATTATTATTATTAAAGAAATAAATTAAAAAAAAAAAAACCAAACCACCCAGCCACCACCACCTAGCCACCTCCTCTCCCCTCCCCCAAACTTACATGGCACCCTCGGGCCTCGACAGCGACGGTACAACCGGTGACCAACATCCTCACCGTTGCCCGACCACTTCCCCCTTAACCCCGACCTTCCCCTTTCCTCCATCGCGACATAAGCCAGGCCAAACCCTAACCCCCTTTCCTTCCCAACCACCACAAAAACCACCCTAATCCACGCAGCTGCCACCACAAAACCCCCCGAAACACCACAAAAATCACCCATCCCCTTTCCCAGATCCCGATAACCATCTCCCACCCCTTTCGTTGCTCAAAAACCGCCCCCCTCCACTTTCCCTGTATCGAAAAAAAATCCCCACCGAGCCTTGCATTAGTGTGTCGTTCGCGTCGCGGTGAGGCTCGTGTGTCTGGGAAGGGATGAGAATCGGTGATTGCGGGCTGTAGAGGTGCGAATTGGTGGATGTTGTTTCGTGTGCTGCTGAAGGTGCGGTACGGTGTTGGTCGCGGTAAGTCAGGGAAAGGGGAAAGGGAAAGAAGTGGTACGACATGCGGTGGTGGAGCTGGGTGCCAGCTGTACCAGGGGGAGAGGAGGTAGCTCGAAGGTGGGAGATATGGTGGCTGGTTGGGTCGGGGAAAGGAGGGGGATGGGTGGGGTTTTTTTTTTTCATTTGCTAAAATAATATAAATTACAATTAATGTCTTAAGTAGGAATTAATTTTATTTTAAACACTTTTGTTAAAAACTAAAAATTAAAAATTATTTTTTTTTTTAAAATTAATATTCAGACCAATTACATGACAACACGTGTCATGGATAACCGGTTTTAAAGGTTACAAGTTTTTTGTCTTGTTTAAAATTGACATTCCCCAAAGGTTATATTATTAAGAATTAATCAAAAGGTTGTATTATTAAAAAGGAACGGGCCAAAGGTTGTATTATTTTCCACAATTTTTCCAATAATAAAAATCAAAGGTAGTACAGAGTATTATGCAGTGAGACTCTTGCATTGGTTCAATCACTTCAATGGTGGTATATAAAGCAACATTGGTTCAATGGTAAAATATGTTGAGCATATAAGAATGATTTTTCATCCTTCTCACTACTACTCGGGCCACTCGCCCACTCGGCATGCTTTCCAAATTCCAACAAATATTTCTGCTTAATTTATTTTATATCCTGCAATTTATTTATGAAACTATTCCACCTTCAACTTGTTTAGATTCAACATTCCAAATTGTACATAAAAAAAGTAAAATAAAACCAACCATTACGAAGCCTTTAAATATACTCCGTAACATTTACTTTGTGGTCTACTTTATTAAACTATGAATCTATGACCATTATCTAGATTATTCTACTTCGTATAATGATTTGTGAAAACATTTGTCCTATACTTTATGTTTTAGCATAACACCTTTCTTTGAAAATAGAATATCTTGCCTTTCTTTGAAAATAGAATATCATTGACTTTTATAATTATGTATTTATGTTGTGGTTTACCATGTTTGAATTTCTTACACGAAGGGATTATTTGGTTACACAAGGAAAATGGGGAAGTGGAAAATCATAGGAATTTGAAAATGCATGAGTTGTTTGGTTGACAATAAAAAGTGTAAATGAGGGAATTGCAAATTCATGGGAATTGTGACTTCCCACAAAACATGGGAAGTTAATTACCTAACCCCCCTAGGTAAGTCAAACTTTTCATGATTTGCAACTTCCCTCATGCCAACCAAACAACTTTATACAATTCCCATGATTTTAATGTAGGAATTTAATTCCCATGAAATACAAATTCCTATGGGAAGTAATTTCCCATAGCAACCAAACGACACCGAAGATGATTATTCATAATATTATCATTCCTATACTTACCCCAAGTTTTCATCATTCAACAAAGGGGAGTTTGTTAGAAACTCGACTCCAATATTAAACAAATACGGAGTAATATTTTTAATCTTTTACGGTATATGATGTACGAGTACCGATAACAGTTACAATAGGTCTATTCATGTTAACCAATATAACACTAATCCAACTCAATTACTTAACCAACTCCTTAACAATTAAATTTTAATTCTTTTACAGCTCTTTAATGGAAAAAAATAAGTTACCATGAAAGAGATGAGTGTCTCACTTGTAAACTTCCCAAACTCATGTTACTATGTTAGATACCAACAGCCATGTAATTCAATACTAACCTACCACCTTGAAACAATGGCACTTAACCTACCTTGAAAGAGATTCATTTGTTGTAACCTTAGAGAATTACTAGTAACAACACGAGTATCAATACACACAAACTCTATACACTTGTTCAAAGGGAGGAAAAGAAACAAATTTAACGCGAAATGGCAAGATCTTGATATCAAAACAATACAATCTGGGACATTATGGGAAACAACTTGCCTTGAAAGAATCTTATTCACAAATTGCTTCAGTTATTTATAGATAATCCATCCATTTTCACCAAACCTTATTTTGGTGCATGAACATATCCAAATCAGGCTAAACAAAGTCCTAACTTGAAACAACACTGAGTGTCGATACACACAAATCTATACACAAACGACTTGTTACATAAGGAGGAAAAGAAATAGATATGTAAAATGGTAAAATCTTGACAACAAATCCATACAATCTAGGAATGGTAATGAGAAATAACTTGCCTTGAACAAATCTTATTCGCAAATCAATCTTCACCTACCTTATTTTGGTGCAAGAATCATATCTAAACCTGGCAAAACAAATTCCTACCTTACAACTTTACAAGACCCAAATCCAGATAGTACCAAATTTTACCAAAACCCATCTAAACCCGCCTTAATCAAAATTGATTTGACATAAATCTATTTATCACAAAAACTAAATTGAAAATAGACTCGAACATGAATCGACTTGAATAAACCGGACTAAGTTGGAACTGGACCAAATGATTTGTTACACGTATTGGCCGTTTATGATCTGAACAGAGTAGAACTTGTTTGCCACTTCTATTCAATCATAATGTTAGCTACAGTATCTATAAATGTTAACTTCTCCTCAACATCAAAATTTCCATCCCCAATCAATGGAAGGGGATAAATCTAAAATGTAAAGAATCTACAAATGTGAGCAGGAACTAAATTGCTATAGGTATGCTGACAACCAAAAACTATTACTCTACGCAACAAGAAACCTAGAAGAATATGGCGACTTCCTGTCCATTCATTTCTAATACGTGATCACTTGCATCAGTAAGAGCACTCTGTATTTTATCAAAACCTAGGTAAGTTATGGCAATTTAAAAGTGGAAAAGGGAATTAGTTATAAAAAAACTTTACTTCTAAATGGATTTACCTGTCCAAGTTTTGTAATAAAGTTGCTGGTAAGATTTATTGACGTCAAGGCAACATCTTCATTAGCCTTCAGCGCTTGTGCAATTGCATATGCCCCAGAATCCTGTCCGAAAATTCCAGATTAAAGATGGAAAAATATTGCCTTACAAAAGGAAAAATAAAATAAAATTGTCTGTACTCTTATTTCATTAAATCCCAGATCCAGAGAAGTCAGGGCCTCATTCACCACTTTCAAGCTCTGTGCTAAACAAACCACACCCTGCAATAAAAATGTAACATAAAATTACAGAATAAAAAATAAAAAGATATCAAGCATGGCTACAGTAGTATATCCAGGAAATTCAGAGCATGTAATTTAGGAAGATACTTCATCCATTAATCCATTTGCTCGCAGGTCAAGAGTTGATATGGTGGTGTTATACTTTATCATATCACTTATGAATTCTGCACCTTTTCGTCCAATCTGCAAGATATGACCAGAGAAAATCTTAGGTATATATATATATATATCTCAAGGGGCATATGTTTGCAGACATTTTACATATAAAAACTTTACCTGACACCAGCCAAGTTTAAGTGTTTTAATTTTCCCATGAAATTTGAGAACGTCGGCTAAAGCTTTTGCTCCATCAGGTCCAATTGGATTATAGCCAATTTCCAGCTAAGAGAAAAATAAAGTTGAAATAACCAAGAGAAATATGTAAAAGAATAAAAGATAACTGGGAGAAGAGAGGATGAGGGTGGCTTTACTGTAGTAATGACATCATTATCCTTCAAGACCTCAGCAATGCAACTGATTCCTTTAGCATGTATGTTATTTCCTCCCTGAGAATTCCGAAATCTCAAAAATATAAGATTATGATATATAGACTGTAGAAAGCAAATTATCAACAACATTGTGCTGTGCTAACACAAAGTGCTACTTTCTCACCAAGTCGATGGTAGTGATTGATCGATTCTGCTTAAGTGCATCAGCAATTTTTTCTGCCCCCTAGTAAGTTCGCAAACATTCAAGATGATAAGATAAATCAAGCAACAATTTCAGAATTAGAAAGAAGAAACAGCTTATCCACAAACAGTAAACAGGAAATATAGGAAGTCTGGCTAATAAAGCAGGGTCAGCCTCTCTATACTCTTAATAAGAGAGTTTATCATTATCAAATTTCCAACCATAGCCATGACCCGATTCTAAGTTTACTCCAAGACAGAAGTGACAAAAGGGGAAACCAAGTAAAATATATATATATATATATATATATATATATATATATATATATATATATATATATATATATATATATATATATATATATATATATATGTCAGAAACCACCTTTCAAATCCTTACTTTTGTATATGTCAGAAACCACCTTTTAAATCCTTACTTTTGTGAATAACCACCAAAAAAATGTTGCAAAAAACCACCCAATTAAATTTGTTTGTTGTAAATCACCACCTCCTGCCAAGAAATGGACTTTGAAAGTTTTCTCCAGCATTGTTGACCAGGTGTCCAGGTCACATGAAAACCCTATCGTGCTAGAAAGGAGAAAAGCATGCTATTTCCTAACTCTAATAGCATAGTATACAGAGGCAAACATCTATGACTTACATATATATCAAATTTTTCAGAACTGATGTACATATAGAGAAAACATTAAAATATGGTTTTTCTAACAAGAATTGGATTAATCTAAGCCACTTACTTTGGTAACTTCCAATATCGAGAGACAAAAGAGAGGTTTCAGTCCAACACAGAGTGAAGTTGTGAAACACGTAAAATTAGGTTGGGGCACGGATAGAACACTATGGGCTTAAGGTTAAAATAAATAAAGAATAAAAAAAATATATTCCATCAAAGGTGCCAACACTTATTGTTTGGCAGTTGACTATATTATAAGAAGCACAACAAATGCTTGCCACCTTCATGCCTTAAGATCTATCCACAGATAAAAGATTGATCTCTATACAACATAAGAACAAAAGAAGACATCCAAACGTAAGTAATCCCCTTTTTCATTTTCTTTTTTCACCACTCTTTGAGTGGAGACACAAATAATATACTTAATATGGGGAGCAAGTATGAAACAAAACAATCAGATTGCTAAAGCATCATTTTATAATAACAAACTGTCAATGAAAAATAAAAATATAAGAGACTGATAAGGGGACGAGTTAGGCACGTAAGAATATACCTCATCCCCAATGTCATTCATGTAAACATTCAGCCACAACAAGCTCTTGGAGATCTTCACATACTCTGCTATGTGAAAAGCACCTCTAGAACCAATTTCATTGTTGCTAATATCCAGCTGTATCAATTTTCCTGTAAGTACAATCCATTAGGTTTTTCTGTTCCCCAGTGGAAATCCAAAATGAAAAAACAAAAAAACAAAGAAAAGAAAGAACCGTGTCCCTACTCTCCTCCATGGAGAACAAAGAGAAGAAAACATGTAAATAAAAATTAAACTAATAATCAAGTGCCCGAAAATTGGAGATAAAAATGACGTTCTTAAGCTTAAGACTCTTAAAATTTACAGATTACAAAGAGATTAACCTTTACGTGTTGACAAGCCTGACATCAAAGCACGAACTCCTTCATTTCCCATAGAATTTCCATGCAGGTGAAGGTCCTGATATTTAAAAATTATTGGCCTTCAGATTACGTACTAGAGAATACCAAAATATCATAAAAGCATTTGCTTTTAATTTGAACAAGGTTTAAAAAGCAAGCATCTTCACAATTCTTATCAATAATTACATAGGGAAATTCTTACAACTAAAACCAAGTCAAAACAACAGCCAGGAGAAGCATTCAAGTATAATAGAAAACATACCCTTAAGGACTTATTCGCCTCTATACCTTTAGCTAGAGCAGCAACTCCCAAAGCCCCACCGTAGTTGCCACTGCGTCGTTAGAAGAGAGTATAAATGCAAACAACTATAGTATAAAACAAAATAGGAGAGTAAATCTTTATCATTTTTCAGGGAGGTTGGTCAGATTGCAGAGCTACCATCAGAGAATTACAAACACAAGAGAGCTTGCAAATTTTAATATGAGATCTAGATAGCTTTAACTCACGTAAGGTGTAAGCTTTGGATGGTGTTGTTCTCAAGTAGCGCCCCAGCAATACTTGCAAAACCCTACTTCCATTTTTGCACACAACATAAATATTCCAGATTGACAAAGATACAGCAGAAGTGGAATACTAAGGTCAGTAGCATACAGAATAGTCGATCATGTTGTTGTTAAGCTCAATAATACGCAGAGTTGTATTTTTCTTCAGCATTTCTGCGATAGCTTTGGCCCCCTGCATGAAAAGAGTATTTCTTTATTGTCACTATATGAGAAAGTGGTTTAAAATCTTTTAACTTTCTTTGGTACCATGATAGGCTCCAAACACCAGACACCCCACCCCCATAACATTTTTTTATTTTAAAAAAAGAATCATAATTAAACAAAATTTAGGCAAAGTGGTCAGGGAGAAGAGTGAATCATAGCCCTAGAAAGCTGAGCTCAAGCAGGCCCCAGGCCTTTGCCTGGTGGACTTTACGCCGTAAAGCAATAAACAAGAGCCTCAAGCTTCAGAACTAAGCTAAGGTCCATCAGTCTTACAAACCTAGAGAGCATAAAGATTTATTGGAAAGAACTAGGCCTTTGAAGCAAAACAAAAACTGACCTCATCTTCCAAGCCAGTACTATTCAATTGCAGCTTCTCAATACCACTATTATTTGCCAATACCTCACACAAGCACTGCAAAAGAAAATTAATAATGATAACAACATACAAAGATTCAACAGAGTGATAAAAATATATAATGTGCTTAACATATATCTAGGATACTTTGCATCCATTGCAATGTAATTATAAGTCTTATAACAACATGATGATATTCCATCATATGCACTTCTACTTGTAAACAAGCAAGCACCAAAATATATTGGGAAGGGGGGAAGAGAGGAAGGCAAGATCCAAAATAAACAGTCTCACACAATGTCTTCGTCTACTATAAGGAAGAGGCATCGTCTACATTATTACGTACTGCCTATCTTTCCTATTGTTCTTCTTACTTTGACCTTTTTTGTCTCACCAAAAGATTTATGTAGGAAGAACAGTAAGAAATGGAAGGACCAAAGGAGTATCATATTTTCCAATCAATACGAAAACACATACTGAGGAAAGCAAAGAGCCATACCAGAGGTAATTAAGTCAATTATCAATACAGATTGGGTAACACACAATGGCACTGATTTATCAGAATACAAAACAAGGATCTTAACAATCACCCTCACAAACAGAACCTTGAGGCTCATAAGATCTGGACAATTTTAATGTTTTATTTTCGGGATTAAGAAGCTCATAATATCTCTGTTAGATTATAGATGAGACAGATTATGCACCACCAGTCATATATCCATAGCTTCTACAAAAGAATGTTCATTCAGGCACATGGCTCATAGCCTCATAGATCCTCCATGCTTGCTTAAGAGCAAGGTGAAAGCACAATCATATACCATTAAATATATAATCAGATATGGTAGGGCACTGAGGGTTAGTGACCTAAAAAACTTGGCCCAGGCATTTAATCTTAAAGCTGGTAGATTGTAAGAACCACAACCTAGGAGCTAGCTGTATGTAGAATTAAAAGTATTCTCAAAGTTGGCTGTTTTGCACACTACAAAGTGCTATACTATTTCAAGTTGTTACTTCTGGTCCATAGGCCTTAAGGGGAGGGGAGGCTGTTGGCACCTCATAAGTATAGGATAGATTCGATGTGCACTAAGGATTAGATTAGTAGCTGGTTATTGATGCATGACAGGTTGAATACAAAAGACAAATTAGATAGAACTGGAGTAAGTCATGATGATGTTTGCTTGCTATGTAGCCAAGAAACCGAGACCACTTCTCGTATTTTCTTCAACTCAAGCTTTTAACTCTTCTGCATAGAAGCCACCTTCAAGCCATTTTGTTTAGAGTATCACGACCTTTACAGAATGCCATCATAAAAAAGCAAACAAAGATAGCACAATAGCTAACGTAAGTGCAACTTCTAGATGTGGATTTTTAACTTTCATAAGATTTGACGTGAGATATATATTCAGGCTCCATATAAAATGAACTAAATTGTTACTATATACAAACAAGTAGCATTGCTCATATCTTGAAATTGTGGATGCTACGGTTTCAAAAGGCTAACCTTGGCTCCTTCATCTCCAATAGTATTTCCAGAGAGATTTAAAGTTTTCAAGAAGATATTTGACTGGAGAATTCCATCAAAGGCTTTCACTCCAGCTGATGTGATTCCGTTAGCAGAAAAATCTACTTCTTCAGCAACCTAAAGCAAAATGATGTTAATGCAAATCAGCAGTTAGCAAATGATGGCAAAGCAGATTTTTCAGATAATCCGAACTTCAAACCAAAAATAAATATAAGAGGACTGTTATCACCATACGGAGTAGATGGTTATAGACATACAAGAGAATAATTTAAAGAAAATGTAGTGCCATAGGCTGAATCCCTACCCCTTTGATTAATTTCAAATTTTAGAGTCCACTTTAAATATAAATGAGCTAGCTGGTTAGGTAAGTCTCTCTTTTTACGAAAAAAAAAATTCTTTGGGCTCCGTATTTGATATTCATTATTCAGCAGTACCCTCTTCCTTAAAGTACTTTCATTTTCCTATATTTCGTTGATTAATTTGCACCAACTTGGTCCTAGCTTCTTCCTCATACTCTAGTTTTGGCTTCTCATTGCCCTGTTCTAATTATGGCACTTCTCATTGTCCTGTTCTAGTTTTGGTATATTTCAATCCATAAGTCTTTCTATCTCCCTACTTCTAGTTTTGGATCTTGTAACAGCTTCACCTTTGGCTTCAAAATAATCACACCAGTTTTTTCATATGCTAATTCAAATTTGGAAAATGAAACAATCTAATTATAAAACATCAAGTTCATCTCATGAACGTCAGCAGTTCAGTACATAATGACAATATTCAGAATGAAGGTCTTTATCAATCATTTATCTTACCTGATTGTATGCCAAGCTTTCAGCAAGAAAAAATAGACCTTCATCACCAAAATTACGGCCTACAAAAAATTGATTCAAATCAATTTGATAAAGTGTCCTTCAGTATTAAAACACTTGAATTAATCACGCATAGATGGTAGACAAAGACCAGCATCATAGAGACAGCTACAAAACAAGAAAGGGCTGAAAAGCATAAAGGTAATGATGAAGTAGTGAATCATAATAGATGATTTTGAAACCACCTTTAAACAATGATTCTGAAAATACCTCAAGAGGAACATGAAGGAAGCACAGGATAATATCATGATAGAACATACCTGACATATCAACTACATTGAATGAACGAAGTTCTTTGGCAAAGTCATCGAGCTTTAACTTCGAATCTCTCTCAATCTTCTGGCTCATATTTTTTAACAAGTTTGTCCCAGCAGCAAATGACCACTTCATATCCGATGACGCAGGTTTATTTTCTGTTGTTGAAGCCTTATGGGGCTTTGGCAAAAGGATTTTACCAACCACCTTCCACAAAACTGTGAGCTGAAAGAACAAATTAGTGAACTCTTTTTGAAACCTCCATTAAAGTTTCAGGAACAAGGTAACAATTATAAAAACTAGTGTTTTCTTAGAGAGATGTTTGTCTAATGATCTAGCGTCCAATTAACAATTGTAGAGAAGGTACTATCACATTAAATTCAGGGATATCGTATTGGTAGATGAAACTAGAAGTCTAGAGGCGAGATTAATGCTAAATTGGAGCAATGGTGACAAAGTTAGAATCTCACGGATAAGGTTAATGAGTACACGGGTTCGGCTAATTAGGAGTAACATGAGTACACAAAATGCCATTAGTATTGCAAGGGAGCCAATCAAGGATATACTGACCTCAGACGGTAAGGACTAAGGAGTTACCCTTAAGTGGATGCTTTAAATACCTTGGAAATGGAGATAATGCTATCATCTAGGACACAAGACACCACAACACAACATTTTTAGTAAGGCTTTGAAGCACAAAAGCAACTCCAATTTCCTTTGCGGCTGGTAAACTTATACTTTGTCCCTTTTGTACAAGTCTACTCCACATTGGGGCATATCCCAAAAAACTAACTTCTAACTAGCAAAATCTAAGTGAGCATTTGTCCCAAGGGAGGGGGTTGCATAACCACCTAACCTCCCCAAGTGGAACTCTGGCCAATCCAATCCAACTTGATTACCTCCACGGACACCATTTTGGCCTAACTACCTCCCTCTTACAGCAGCTAAACCAAGTACACGACCCTCCAATGCAATTTGCAGCATTCCTGGGTCTATAAGTTGCAACTAAAGTCATATTGGATAGCCTTTAGTCACATTCTTATGTTCACTAAGTCCCAAAGATGGATCACTATTGCGGAAAAATCTGCCAAACATAAATTTTATGACCATTCTATTTGTAAATCCATACCAATTTCTCATACCTAAAATTCCTGACCTATGGTTGACCGTTGCTTAAAATAATTTCACTACCCAAATGACCGAAAATGTGTGAACTTTCAAAATTCGGATTTACAAGTTACAAGAAGCTAACTTTCCAACACATAATCTCCCCAAACACTTGTAAATTACATTCCTAATTCTAGCATTTATCCTCAAATGACCCAAAATGTATGAGCTTTCCAAATTCAGGTTTCCAAGTTAAAAGAAGCTAATTTCCAAGACATAATGACCCCAAACACTTGTAAATTGTAACTTACTAGTAATTGATAAATAGTACTCCCCCGTCCCTAAATTACATTCCTACTTCTAACATTTATTCCTCACATAATAGAGAGAAGTAGGAATGTAATTTAGGAACGGAGAGAGTACTCGATTAATCAACAGAAATAAAAATGGAGTCAGCATAATTTCCACATTGAGCAAATATCATTCAATAACCTACCATTAAACAAACCGAATCCAAGACCTAGGATCGAATCCCGTCTACATTTATACAATAAACATTTTTTAAAAAAATAAATAAATTATTCATCCACATTCTGCTGAAGAAAACTTAAAACAAACAAACACATGAAATACGAAAAGGAAGAACAGTAAATTACCGAAGGAAACAGCGATGAAAATAGCAGGAGGAACAATTGCAGAAGCAAACTCCTTAAATTGGCCAATGGATGCCGGATTTTGCGCCTGAGATTCCCTGTAAACTACTCTACGACTACGAGAAGAACCAGCGCTTCCAGAGGCGGCTCTAACGGCGGAGAATTTCAGCTTCAAACATCGTCTTCGACTACCAATTGTGGTCGGAAAAAGCAACCCCCGACGAAGAGGGTGGTTCTGGGGTTGAAAAGGGAGTTGTGTTGAGGAGAGAGAAAGTGTGGAGGAAGGAGAAGGTGTGGACGCCATTAATGGAGCTTCAATTTGGGGATTTGAATGATTTTTTGGGGTTATTAATTGAACATTTGATGATGAATGAAGAGAAGAAGAAGAAGAAGAAGAAGAAGAAGAAGAAGTGATACTGCTGCTAATTTCTGGGTAATATGAAAGAAAGTTAAAGTTGCAGAAAAGAAGAGGATATAATGCCGCTTCTCGAAGTAGTGAGAGTGAGAGAATTACCAAAACAAAATGGTTAGGAATTTTGGGCTCAGATAATTAATTTTGGCTTCTAATGTGATTTGGGCCTTTCTCTACTTCCCTACCTTATAAAAAGTAGAAAACATCTCTTAGGAATAGTGTACTACCAATTATACCCTCAAAACTATGTACAAAATTGTGTACAAACCTTATAAAAAGTAGAAAACATCTCTTAGGAATAGTGTACTACCAATTATACCCTCAAAACTATGTACAAAATTGTGTACAAAATGTGTATTTACTTTAATACCCTCATTAATATGTTTACTATCATTAATACATTCAATGTTTTTTTTTTATCATTAAACATATCATCAATTAATTTTGTTTTTGTTAACAAATAATTTGTAATGTTTTTTTTTTTAAATAAAAAAATTCTAATGCTTTACACTTATATGATATTATTATTATTATTATTTAAAAAGAAAAAATTTGTATGTACAATGAACGGTGTATTACCAAGTGACTGTTTATTTTTACTTTTTCATATTGCGTCCAAATTTCAAAATTTTCTTATCATAATATACAGTGGCAGAACCAAAAATTTTACTTTAGGAGAGCCAAGATCAATTACACTTATCTTAATCTCAACATAATTTCTAATTTCTCATTGGACAATACATAATAATTTATCCTTTATAAAAAAACAATAATGAAGTGTTCGCAGAAAAAATAAATTCAACAACCATACATTAATAAGAACCATGTATATAATGGGCGTTACTTCACTTACTTTCAAATGTGAAATGTAGGAGAAAAAATTATTAGAATTACTTGCAGTAGGAAGTTTGTTAATTAGGCCCTTCGTTAATCCCACTAACTTGCAAGATACACCAAACAATAAACAAATAAAAGAGTCAAAAAATACAAACAATATAAATGAGTAAAAATATAAAAATAACAAAATTAACTTTCACCACATGAATAACAGATGATCTAAGATACTTATTTGTTTTCTAAGATTTAATCGTTATATTAGGAAGGGTCTAACAGCTATTGTTTCACAGCAAAATACTTTGTTAGAATTAATTAAACCTGGCAAGCGGGTCGACGGATACGGGTCGGGTCAACGGATACAGGTTGGGTCGTTTTGGGTATCAGGTCGAGTCGAGTCACCCATTTTGAGTATTAGGTCAACTTTAGGTCGGGTACAATCAGGTCACTTTGGGTCAAGATCGGGTCAATTCCACTAGATATGGGTTTAGGTCGGGTAAACGGGTCTGGATCAAGATAGAAAACATCTCTTAGGAATAGTGTACTACCAATTATACCCTCAAAACTATGTACAAAATTGTGTACAAAATGTGTATTTACTTTAATACCCTCATTAATATGTTTACTATCATTAATACATTCAATGTTTTTTTTTTATCATTAAACATATCATCAATTAATTTTGTTTTTGTTAACAAATAATTTGTAATGTTTTTTTTTTTAAATAAAAAAATTCTAATGCTTTACACTTATATGATATTATTATTATTATTATTTAAAAAGAAAAAATTTGTATGTACAATGAACGGTGTATTACCAAGTGACTGTTTATTTTTACTTTTTCATAGTTGCTCTTCTTATTTCCGCAAAGTCTCTTAACTCTTGCGAACTTTGATTTGGAATAAAATCCTACTAACTTATCATCCCCCCCCCCCTCAAAAAAAAAAAATCTTGTCGTTTTTTAATTGCAACTATTGTTAAGGTTTATTAGCTTTTTTTTTTTTTTTTTTTTTTTTTTTTTTTTTGTGGTTAGAGAGCCACAAGGGCAGATGATGAGAATCGATCCAAAGATCTCTTGGACCGGGAGGGGAGCTTTAACCACTTGAGTTATCCTTCACTATGTGGTTTATTAGCTTCTTAAGTGTACATATAAATAACATCATACAATTTGAATGGGATTCATATATTAAATAGTTTGGTGATATTTGAGCAGGCGTATGTTATTAAGAGGTATAAAGAACTAAAAATCCTAAAATCAAGGGAATCGGTGGTTGGAAAAAAAATGGTATTAATTATGAAGAGAATTTAAGATGAAAAATATAACTAATTGGTTATTGCTTTAGTATTGATATAGATATTAGATGATCGTCGTAGAACATTAAAGAACTTGTTTACATATTATTACTCCATATGACTAAAGCTCACAAAAAAATTCATTTGAAGAAAAACACGATAGAAATATTATACTAAGTACTATTGAAACATGCACAACAATTAAGAGTTCTAAACTAACAATGGCCGCTTAAAATATGAAGGGATGGAAAACAATTAAATATTATATAATAATAATAATTTTGAAATAACACCGTCAAACTTTTGAGAATTTAAAAAATAATTGTCTTAAAAGATTTTGGTGGCTTTCTTATAATTCTACAAATTCACCACATAATATGCACATAAATCAAATAGTACGTATTAAAATTACTAGGTCTACCACCCTAACCAAAGGTGTAAATACACGCCAATACAACTTCTCCGCAAGAGCTAACCCCTCCGCGCGCATCGCGCGCGTAGGATACCCTAGTTATACCAAAAATATGCATCTAGTTCAAATATGCACCAAATATGCACCATGGTGCATCTAGTTCTATGTGAACCACCAACAAAAATATATTGTCTTTTCTCTTTCCTCCTCTACTTTCCTAATTTCTGATTTCTTTCTCTTTTATTCTCTCTCTCCTCTATTTTTCTCTCTATTTTATTTTCTCTCTTGAATTCATTCATCATCCTTTTAATTAAAATCGTTCATCACCATAATTGATCATCATAGATTGAATTCCTTTGTTATTATAGATTAAATTCAAATTTTGTTTTCTTCAACCTTCAATTTGAAGCTTTGTTAATGGATGGAGTTTTTACCATGAAGTAGTGAAGCTAAAAATGGCGTCGTCGTCGAGGAGAAGATGGTTAAGACGACGGAGATGATTATTTTCCGGTGAGATTTCATTATCTAAATCACCATGGCTAGGTTTGAGTTTTGGGATATGTAGCTTTCATATTCTTTTGATTTTTTTAGTGGTAATTGTGTATTTTGTTATGAACAGTTCTGTATTTGATTATATTTTAGTATTTTTAACAATTTAAGTTAAAAATATGAACGTATGAACGTTTCCTATAAATACATATTTTTACCGACAGGTATTTTTGAACATCTTTATAATAATTTTGAACATGAGATACATTACTTATGAACTTTTTTTTTATATAGATCTATATTTTTTTTTAATTATATTAAAATTTTTGACATTCTCTACTTTATAATTTATATATCTGAACATTTGGCATTTTGAGTAGTGTCTTCAAGTGCAGAAGTTTTTGAAGGGTGTTCAATGGTTTGTGGTTGGAGTTCAGAAGTTTTTATAGGGGGTTCATAGGTTTTTGTAGGGTGTTCAGTGGTTTGCGGTTGGGGTTCAGAAGTTTTTGTAGGGGGTTCAGAGGTATTTAAAGGGTGTTCAGTGGTTTGTGGTTGGGGTTCAAAAGTTTTTGAAGGGTGTGGTTTGTGGTTAAGGTTCAGAAGTTTTTGTCGGGGGTTCAGTGGTTTGTGGTTAGGGTTTAGAAGTTTTTGTATGGGGTTCGTTTTAAACTCTCGGTAAGCGAGTAGTAGACTAGTCGTATGAGATTTTTTTAGGGTGTTCAGTGGTTTTTGGTTGGGGTTCAGAAGTTTTTGTAGGGGGGTCAAAGGTTTTTATAGGGTGTGTTCAGTGGTTTGTGGTCGGGGTTCAGATGTTTTTGTAGGGGTTCAGAGGTTTTTGTAGGGTGTTCAGCGGTTTGTGGTTGATGTTCAGAAGTTTTTGTAGGGGGTTTAGAGCTTTTCGTAAGGTGTTCAGTGGTTGGTTGGGGTTCAGAAGTTTTTAACAATTGGTTTTTTCTTATATACATCATCTAATTTCTTCCTTTTTTGGTGTTCTGACGTTGAACATTTGACTAATTGTATTGTTCAAAAAATTTAGGGTTCAATTTAACACTCAATTCTTAAAATTAAGAATTTAAGATCGATTTGCGAATTTAAACAATAAGTTACTTATACATCTTTAGTAGGAGTAGATAATTTCGATTTTCTACCAAAAAAAAAAAAAAAAAAAATCAAAAAGACAATTATATGGTAGAATATAGTTTCAATTTTATAATTTGTTGAATTATATTAGCAAATTTAACACAAATGTAGGAAAATCAAAGAAGTTTAAGTGATATTCATTTTTTTTACGGTGTTTTCTTGTGTGTTTTTGTCTTTTGTCATGGTAAATTGCAGTTTTTAGAGAGAGAAAAATGGTGATAGGAGAGAGAAAATACAAAAAAAATAATTCAATAAGGTTTTTTATATATGAGAGGAGAGAGAATTTTTTTAAAATGAAATACAAAATAGATATGACAGTTGGAGAGAGGAGGAACTTTTATTTAATAAAAAAAAAAACTAAACTCCAAGGGCTTCTATTGTCTGGGCTTCCTCTTTTGGGCACAGATTGGGCCAGGTGTACCTATTTGTAGGTGCACCATGGTGCACATAATACTAATTGTATACCAACTACTGTTATTTCCTCCGTCATTGGATTAGGGTCATTTCACGTTATCTTGCTTATCTAATCCGAACTTATTTTTTTCATTTTGACTAAACTAAACCTTATTCATATAAACTATACGGAAAAAATAGATTAAGTAGGGTTTTGTTAGACCCATAATAATATACGTAGTATCTATAGATATGACTAAAGAAATAATCGCTGACATCATCATTTACAAGTGTCAACTTCTCATACTACCTCCGTTAACTTTTATTTGCAACTTTGGTGTATTATTTGTGAGATATAAAATATTCCAAAGTTGCAAATAAAAGTTAACGGAGGTAGTACAAAATTTTCCCTCCAAAATTTGGGTAACATTATTTTATTTTTTTTCAAGATGAAAAAAATGTTTGGAATTAGTAAATTAATTGCACATTTCCTAAAATATTTTATGTTAAAATTGACTAACTACAAAATTTTTCCATAGATATTAAAATTAAAAGTTAGTGGCTAGACTATTTCATTTTTTTAGAAACATTTTATCTCCCCCTACTTTATACATTTTTAGTATTGTTTTTGGTGTTTCCATTATTCCTTATTAGTTCTTAAAAAAAAAAAAAAAAAAAAAAAAAAAAAAGGAGGATGAACAGTGAATTAATGCTGCAGAGTAACATTTTATAAATAAGTTTTAATTTTATTTAAATTACAAAGCATATAGTATATTATATGATTATAATACTCTATGTTTAACATCATATCTTTCGTAATAGCTCAATTTTATCTAATAAGAAGGCACACAATTAGTGTTTTTCTTTAATATGTATTACATACAACTAAATAAGCAAAACAAATATTACATCGTGCATCGCACGAGACTAACCTAGTAAAACAATATAATACTTCCTCTATTTCTTTTTGGTTGACTGTGTTTTGTGATTTATACGTAATGGAAAATATAGTCTAATGTCTACTTCAGACAAACTAAACTTGTTGTAACTTCTTTTTTTTTTTTTTTTTTAAATGCTGGGCAACTAACTGATCTAGCCCATTTTAACTAACAGGGATGACCGTTCCAAAAAAAAAAAAAAAAAAAAGAAAAAAAAAACTAACAGGGATGAGGGTTGACAAAATAGTGCAAAACCAAAATTGACAAAGTCAAAATTAAATTAAATTCTGAAGTCAACCTCAACCTTCACCATTTGTCCAGTTCAGCAACAAAAAACTATGATCACATTATGCTTTGATTTAATAAATTTATTCACTAATGAAAATGATGCATGATTTTTTTTTTTAAAAAAAAAAAAAAAATGATGCATGATTTAGGTTGTGTTTATTGTGTGAATGTGGCTGGCTGCTAGCATGTTAAATAGTCAAAGTTGATAAATAATACTATGTCAAAGTTAAGTTTGTCAATTATTTTAGATTGGATAAACAACTTTGTATATACATCCCTACCTTATAAAAAGTAGAAACTTACTCTTATGAATAGTGTAATGCCAATTATACCCTTTAAAATGTGCATTTACATATATACCCTCATTAATATGTACAAGTTTTTTTAATGAATAGTGTTTGGACAATTATACCCTCTGAAATATTTAATTACGTACTTATTTGCTTTCATGCATTAATGTTAGTTGTCTTGCATATTTATACTCATAAACATAGTTGTGTACATATTTTTTTGTCACTAATTTTGCCAATAACTAAATTTGTGCTTTTAAGACCAAGCCGAAAGAGTAACTAGATATGACTAGCTATGCGCGCGCATCGCGCGCGTTAGCTGCCCTAGTATGTTAAAACGTCGCATTTTAATTTAGGGCCCCCTACATAAAAATTAAATCACTAATTCATAAATTTATCAATACGTTGAAAACTTATACTTGTATATTTATATGTACATCACTACATCTCAATATCACCCTTCATGCAATCCTTAATGATCATTTACGTCAACTTACGCACGAGTTGCTTAAATTTGAGGGAGTATACACGTATAAAATTCGAGTCACTTTATTTAAATTCACTTATATTTTTACCAATTACACCAATAAACTATTAAGTCATTAAAAGTGGGCTTCATTCTCCTAAAGGAAAATTCCATAAAAACATGCAGAAAACATAAAATTTTTAAACATGAAATGAAAAAGTCGTCAAGACTCAGAGCCATACAGTCAGCTATATTGACAAAATCAAAATGCACCTTAATTTATTAATTAAATGTTAATTCTTTCACAATGACAGAATATATATATATATATATATATATATATATATATATATATATATATATATATATATATATATATATATATATATATATATATATATATATATATATATATATATATATATATATATATATATATATTACCAAGAGTACGTAGTTATGTACTTACATTCAGAGTGACGCGATACATGGGTGGTTCTGAGCATGTGCAGGATGGTCGATTGTATAGGACCCCTAAGTGAAACTAATATAAAAGAGCCCCATCTTTTTTATAAAATTTATAATTAAGTAAAATATTTTTCATTATAAAAATAATTTTAGGGTCCAATTTAACAAAATTGCACCAAACCATTTCTAGTGTTTGTATTTGTAGCCCCGCTTTTGACGCGACATTGGTGTTGCTCTATACAAAATGATGACTAGTACAATTGTTAGTTCACATTGATTGTTCAATTGCATGCATAACGAAAATAAATTCAAAATTATTAGTATATATGACAAATTAATTAAAGCTTGAAAAAATGGAACATGACATAATTTTGATCATATAATATAACCAGCCATTGGATGGCTTAGCTTCTATATAAATCTCAACTTTATTTCATCTAAGCACATAACAATATATTACATAAATACAAGCTGAGTATTATACGTAGTACATAACTATATATATTTTTGGCCATGGCTAAGTCTCAAATCAAAGTGGCCGTGTTTGCTGCCTGTATGGTTGCCATGGCGGTGATTGTATCGGCTCACGAAGGTCATGATCATGCTGATGGACCAATGCCCATGATGAAGCATGGTGGACCTGGTGGTGATACACCAAATGGCCGTGATAACATGGGCGGTTCGAGCTCACTTGCACCCTTTTCTGCTTTGATGGTTGGACTTGTGGCGTTTCTTTTCTCCGTTGCAAGGATTTGAATCATCTTATTTACAGGAGGTTACATATACACTTTGTGAGCTCGATCGACTCATGTTGGTTTCATGTTTAAATGTTTAATTGTTACTAGAATTTGATTTCGCGAATTATTATTGTGGTACGTATGTACCTTTTGTTACGGCTATTTACGTGTAACTTATCAATTTTATGCATTTTTTGAGTTTTCGGCTTTTTGTTATTTGTGTTGACTTTATGTACCTATCAATATACCATACCTATTTGATCTAGTGCTATAATTTTGATTTTTTGTCATCTTTATTTATTTACTTTCTTTTCAAGCAACTAAGTGAAACTAATGCTTTTTTTGTTTTTGGGGTGCTAAGGCTAGAATTTGCTCATTTAATCAATAAATAAGCAAATAATATTTTTACTCATTTGTTGGTTGAATGAGCAGATGACTCCGAGTGTACAATACAACCAGGTGTACATAATAGACTCTCTGCTAAGGTAATAAGGTGTATCGTTAATTAGTTGGTCTATAGCCTCAACTAATTAAAATAACGATACCTATTCCAAAAAATAAAATATAACGATACTTCGAGGCGAGTAAATAAAATTAATACTAGTATTTTTTTGTATATATATATTTATGGACATTTTAATATATTAAAAAAACTTTCAACGATAGATTATTCTCTAGATTATATACAGAGCATTATACTTCCTCCGTTACGAATTACTCGCAACAAAGAGCGAGTTTGCGGATTCCTAGGCAAAATATTGAAAGTATGATTAATGTAAAATAAGGGCATACACTTAAGTGTAAATCTAACCCTAAAAAAAAAATCAAAGTTTTAATTTACAACCCAGCAGCTGAAATCACGAACCACCACCACCACCACCACCTAGCAACACAAAACCACTCAACACTACCACCTAGCAGAGCGAAACCACCCAACAACACCACCCACCAGCACGAATCACCGACCACCACCACAACCAAGCACCACAAAACAACCACAACCCACCACCCACGAACCCAGAACCACAAAAATTTAAACCGATGAACCCTAAACCACAATATAATCCACCACCACCCACAACCCCAAACCCACAACCCTAGAATTCGCGAACCCACAACCCACGAACCCAGAATCCAAAACCCACAACTCAGAATGCGAACCTAGAACCCCACAACCCATGAATAGACAATCCATGAAATGACGACCCAAGAATCCCTCCCCTAAGAAAAAACGCAACCCACTCTCATCAATTAAGGCTTAAATTGGTCAAATTTAACCATCAAAACCCTAGATCTAGAGTTTTCATGGTTAAATTTGACCATAAAACCTTCAAGTTTGAGCTTCACCACCAAGGACGAAACAAAAATAGAAATGGAACAGAGAAAAAATGGAGGCAACTAGAAGCAAGGGGACATCGGCCATTGACTGCCTGCGACGGTGGCATTCTCCATGGAAGGTTGTGGTCGAATTGAGGGGAGATGAACAAAGAGAGAGAGAATTCTTGGATGATGAATAGAGAGTGGAGATCGGTGGTAGGTGGTGGTGGTGGATGAAGATGATGATGAATTTGGATGGAATGAGAATTATTTTGGTGGAAATAGTAGTTAAGTTAATTAATGTTAAGGTTTAAGTTAATAAGATAAAATTAATAGTTTAATTAAGATGTTTAAATAAAAAAGGGTAAATTTGTAAAATCACACTAAAAACCTTACTATAAAAGCAAAAAAAAAAAGATTGTTACGATTAATGTGTAACGTTTTTATAGTAAATATTGCGAGTAATTCATAACAGATGGAGTATTAATTTATATTTGAGCGAAATACTTTGTCAAACTATAAATCTTTTTAAACAAATGTCATGGTGTACAATAGTTATTGTGAAACGATTGTACGGCTATATAATAATGATTAAAAGTTATAACTAAGTTAAAGTTACCTTAATTTACATAAAAGTTACTTATATTTATTGATAGAGTTACTCTTTTAATTTAGGAAATTTTGTCCAAAATCACCCGTTAAAAACACTTTTTTGTCAAAAACCACCCACTTAAAAATATGTTGTCCAACACCACCCAAATTTAAATTTTTGTTGTCAATGAGCACCTGACTCAACATTCTAGCATTGACCATAAAATCCGGCGTTGAATGGAGGCAGGTGACTTGCACGTGATTTTTAATGAACCCTCCCCCTTCTTTCTTTTTTTCCATCGATATTTTTGGGTTCCCTCTTTTCTCTCTCCGCTCTTCTTCCCTGTTCTCTCTTTAATCTCCATTTTTACTTCTTAAGTTCTGAAATTCTTATCATCCGTTGTTCGATAGGAGCAACACCCTTTGAATTATCCCTAATTTGTATCCCACCTCGATAAAACATGTCACCCACACGAAATCAACCCCACCTACTCAATACCCATGCCACAGCCTTACCAAAATACTAGCCCCACCCAGAAATAGAGGTGGCTTCAATGGAGAACTTAGAGCTCGAGGTACGCTCTAATTTAATGGAAAATCAATTACCCAAATGATTGTACCCCTTGTTTTTTTTTCTCCCGGAATTGAACCACAACCCAAACCGTAGATCTACAAACAATCAGCAACGATTTCCATGGCAGCCAAGAACAACCAAGTAGCTCCTGATGTCGATGATGTTGTCGTACGGTCGCATATGGTGGTGATGATGGCAGAATACGAATTCATTTTTTGCTTATTTAATTTAAAGAATTGAGTTCCTTTGATTTGGGGCAAAAAGGAAACAAAGAGCATGATATTGATTAACAAATTAAAGACAAACAAGGGTGAAAGGAGTAGAAGATGAAGAAATGTTAGGAGTCAGGCCATGCAATGATGAAGTTAAGAGGATGGGTTTTAGAATATGGAGAGAGAAGAGAGGAAAAAAGAAAAGGGAAAAAAAAGGAAGTCACGTGCAAGACACATGTTAGGTTCAACGCCGGAAAATTTAGTCCAGGTCCAATTTCCGGTGATAGATGGCATTTGATAACAAAAATTTTAATTTGGGTGGTCTTAGGCAACAATTTTTATTGTGGGTGGTTTTAGACAAAAAGTGTTATTTAATAGGTGGTTTTAGACAAAATTTCCATTAAAGTGTAAATGTCAAATTTTTCAATGTAGGGGTATATTTATATTATCCTTGTAATACTTAGGCTCCATTCACTTCACCTTATTTTTGCTAAACTGAAATTATTTTAATTTTACTGAATTGAAATTATTTTTGTCGAACTTAAATTATTGTTACTGAAATGAAATTAATTATACTAAACTGAAATTATTTTTGTTAAACTGAAATTATTTTTACTGAATTTCTATTATATTTCTTCTTTAAAGTTACTGATTTTTACTAAAGAGAAATATTTTTGCTGAATAATTTTATTGAATTAAAATTATTTTTACAGATTGAACTTATTTTTTCTAAACTAAATTATTTTTACTAAATATTTTTTTTAAAGTGAAGTGAACATGGTCTTTTTATGACTTATTTACATTAAAATTATATCAGTTAAAGTTTATCACCCTAAAGAAGGTTAAAGTTATTCTAAATGGATTAAAAGTTACATCGAAATACGTGACAATTAAATTAAAAAAAAAATCTTTTCAACAAAACTACGTTGTGTCTATTGTTACTTATTGTACATTCTTCAAACCCTATTTCATATCATGTAATTTACAGGATTATGTGGGGAGGGGACTATCAATTTGATGTAGATATGAAGAATTCGTCGAATTCATCTCATTGATTTTGAAGGATTAACTTCCTTTGGTATGGCATGAGAATTTACAAGAAGAAACTAAAGTGAAAGTGTTGAAAATAGCCAAAAACACTATTTTTTTAAGACTCATTGATAAAATAAACTAGGGAGAAAAAGAAGGGGCGACTAGTTTAGGGTTTGTTTGACATTGTTTTTTGTTTTCAGTTTTCAGTTTTTTTGAAAACAAAAATCAAAAACAGGAAATAAGAAAAAGGTGTTTCCACTTTTCTGTTGTCAGTTTTCAAAATTATCATGATTTTAATAAGTTTGACTAATTATTGATTCATTATATGACATATATTATATGAATTTATAAAACCAAAAACCAAAAAACAAAAAACTACCGTAATGCCAAACGAACCCTTATTTATTTATTTTATTTTATTTTATTACTGTAATTACGAAATGAGATGTGACTTTTTATTTTATTTTATTTTTATCTATTATACAAGTCAATCTTTTTATCAAAAAAAAAAAGTCTCCAAAACCAGCCGGACGCCGGCCAGCTATTGTCAAAATCAAATGTACATACCTAACAATTATTTAAGTCATTATCTGTCCAGCTCATATCTACAAGCAGACCATCATAATTAATGCATATTACATTATTATTTTTGACAATAAAAATGCTCTTTCAAATTGATACATTAATTTGTGTACAAAAAAAATAAAAATTGATACATTAATTAGAAATTTATCCCAAGAGTGACACAAAATTCATATACAACTAATACAAGTAGCCTTATGTCAATGCCTCAATGGGGTTGGAGTTTGGAAAATTCATATACATTTTTCACTTTGACTTTCATTTGTTGTACGGTACATAATTAATACCAGTACTTCATAGAAACAGAAATATAGTCACATTAATTGGATTTTCTAATTAATTTGCCTTATTTGTAATTTTGTTATATAACATTTCTATTTTTTTAATAAACAAGCCGTCGTCCAACATACATATAAATATATTGCAATTACATAAAAAAAAAAAAAAGTATTATTACCGATATTGAATCATGATTAGCATTATATTTTACTAGTTTTGTGCCCGTGCGATGCCCGAGTTGTTTATTAAATTTTAAGATATATTTTAATCTATATGTCAAATTTTAAAATATATCATTGATACAAAATTAGTTAGCAATTGACGTATTTTTGTAACGATTTAAACTTGTAGACATGTAATGACTAATAATAATAATATTGGTGAAAAACATTTCTTGACCCTGTCTGAAATGACTCGTGACCCGACCTGATTAACAGGTCTACACACAATAATAAAATCTAATCATATAACAACTAATATATAAAGCTAAACTTTTAGCAAAGCGACGAGACAACGACACTTGGCTTTCTAACTTTTCGCCAAGTGTTGCGCCATGTAGGATAGAGTTACACATAATTCAATTTGTAGGATAAAAAAGTTCGTTTAGAATTCTATTTTCAATCAAATTTGGATAGAATTTTAAGATAAAATGGTTAATTTAGAGTTTTATTTTCGATAAAGTACCAATATTTACAAATTGAATTATAATTTTATTCAAAAAATAATTACATTATAACTCTCATAAATTATCATATAATTTTATTTTTTGTATCATAATATTTTTTTGGAGCGAAGGAATTAGTTCAAAATGTACCACATCTATTATTTATAATATATTCTAATCAATTAAAATAATAATACTTCAAAATCTAATATAATTTTATTATTGTGTGTAAACCTACCCATCAATTGGTCGGATCACGAGTCATTTCGGACAGAGTCATTATTTCAGGTTACGGGTAAAGAAATGTTTTCACCAATATTATTATTATTAGTCATTATATGTCCACTACATAGTTTAAATTGTCACAAAATTAAAACACATAATTTCCTAACTAAATTTGTATCAATGATATGTTTTAAAATTTGACATATAGATTAAAAATTAATCTTAAAATTCAATAAACAACCCGGGCATCGCACGGGCACAAAACTAGTATATATATATAAAGGGGAGTTTTTTCCCGAGTTTTTAGAGAGCCACGTAAGATTTAATTTTCATAGTGTGCCACGTAGGATAATAAATTTTAGTAGTAGCCAATTAAATATGAGATTATTAATTTCTTTTAGAATTAAATAATTTAACTGACACGTAAGCAAAATTGGTGAATGAGATTTTCCAATTTAAATTAATTAAATATAAAATATTATCTTTTCATATTAGGAATTTTATCTAAATATATAACAAATTTTAGCACATAAATATATGTATAAAAAAAATTATTTTTAAAAATTCAAACAAACCGTGCATCGCACGGGCTTCATCTAGTTATATTAGATTGTGAAGTATATTATTTTAATTGATTAGAATATATTATAACCCATGGATGTGGTACATTTTAAGCTATTTTGAACTAATTCCTTCGCTCTAAAAAAATATTATGATATAAAAAATAAATTTATATGATAATTTATGAGAGTTATAATCTAATTATTTTTTGAATAAAATTATAATTCAATTTGTACATATGAAATATTGGTACTTTATCAAAAATAAAACTCTAAATTAACAATTTTATCCTAAAATTATATCCAAAGTTGATTGAAAATAAAATTCTAAACTAACTTTTTTATCCTACAAATTGAATTTTATATAACTCTATCCTACGTGGCACGACACTTGGCAAAAAGTTGGAACGCCAAGTGCCGCTGTCTCGTCACCTGGCTAAAAGTTTAGCTTTATATATTAGTTATTATTATATGATTTCATCCAAAACCAAGTACTTCATCCCGTAAAAAAAAAAAAGTACTTCATACAAAGTTTCTTTGTCTATCCAATACACAATTGACTAGTACAAATGTACAATTATTAGTACAAGTGTACAACCACGCATAATCGCACCTAATAAGGAGGAAATTTTCAGAATTGGTATAAAAAAAATGTATGATTGAATAATTTACTTGATAAACTATTTAGATCAATAGCATTGACTTGTAATTGGATAGTTCTATATAAATCCCAGCTATAATTCGTTAAAGAACATAACAAAAAAGCATATTACATACATACACGTATTATTACTATAACAAGTCTTTTTAGGCATGGCTAACTCTCAAATGAAAGTTTTTGTGTTTGTTGCTTGTTTGATCGCTATGGCAGTGTTTGTATCTGCTCATGAAGGCCACCACCATGCCGACGCTCCGACAATGAGCAAGGAAGGCGGTGGTGACACTGGAGCTTCGAGTTCTCTTGCACCCTTTTCAGCCACATTGATGGTTGGAGTTGTGGGAATTATTTTCTCTTTTGCAAGGATTTGAGTTCATTCGATTCTTAATTTTGATTTCTTTTTATATGTTGATTAATTATATCATCCGCACGTTTGTAATCTCGATCAACTCATGTTGGTTAGTTTCGAGTCAAATTGTTGCTGGATTATTTGTTTTTTCCAAATATTATTGTGTGTAATTCGTTGATTAATCATTTTTATACTACAAAATACTGTATGTTCTATTTTATACTTCGTATTTTACTATTTGCATAGACTGTATGTATTTACCAATTACATACCCCTGCCAAGTTGTCAAGCTAAATTTGCGTTCAATGCATGATATATACATCTAATCATGTTGTTAAAAAAAAAAAAAAAAAAAAAAAAACACTTTTACTCCGTATATTATTGTCCTTACGACTATCTTTACACCAAAAAAGAAGAGTCTAAATTCTTATTCTAACTAGGGGTATTTATGAGATGAGACAACTCGCGAGCTATTTAAGTCCGACTCGGTCAAAACTCGACTCGATTGAGCTTGACTCAAGCTTGAGATTAACTCAAAATGTTAATGAGTCGAGCCGATTCGAGTAGCTCATTACTCGACTTGAAAGCTCGTGAGAAACCCTAATTCCTATATATAATATTATATTTAATAAAAATACATATCACCATATGTATATTCTCAAAAGGTAAAATTATAGAAGAAGGAGATGTTTCACAAAATAAGGCCAGGTGTTCTCGAAAGATAGATTAATTTACAAGCTTAGCTACTTGAGATCGACTCGGTCAAAGCTCGAATCAGTTAAATTTGGTTAAACTTAAACTCGATTTGATTAAGCTCGACTCGATATTTTAACAAGGCGAGTCACAACAAGAAAACATAGCCAAAATTATTATCATCACCTTTGTACTATGGAGTATTTATCTAAAAGGTTCACACTATCCTATCCTTTAACCCTAATAATCCAATGGAAATAATGTGTGGATTGTGGACAACAATTTATTTTATTTATTTATTTTTTGACAAAGAGAACAACAAAACTAAAAAACATAAGAAAGCAAATCCCTGCGATGAGCAGCACCAGCTAAGGAGTGAGCATCAAAAGATGACCTAGAAACTTCCTAGCTAATATGACAAGTAGTAAACGAGGAGATGATATCGTGCGCGGATCTCATATAGCATCCAAACTACAGAAATATCTTTAGGACCCAAATCCAAAAGCAACTGGGGAATGACCGCACAATCTGTAAGCAACATAATCCGAGTAAGTAATAAAACCTTCCTAACAAAACAAGCTAAGTTTCATATAAGACTTTTTTGTTAAAAGTAAGTAATAAAACCTAGATTCCATGAAAAACTACCTAATAATTATAAAAATGTTAGTTGTAGGAAACTACCTAATACATGCTAAAATAATGTTGTAAAAATACTTCCTTTGGCCGAGTTCCACGGTTAACCCAATTTTTCGCGTTGCCTCACTTCAAAACAACCCCGAAACCACCGTCTCATAGCCCAAAACTACCCCAACCATCCCGAAAAGAGCCTTACCACCTTGAAAACCAATACTCGCTTTGGGGGTGTTTTGAGGTGGCCTGTGTCAACGCCGAAAAATTAGGTGACTGTGGAATTCCGGCCAGAACAAGTATTTTACAACATTTTACCTTTTATTAGATGGCTTCTTGTTACAACATAATTTACCATTTGCTGCCAGCGAAAGAATCTTGTGTCACATTTATATCTGTTTAAAATTTTATTTTACTTTATTACCACCCAAATCCTAAAATTATAGATATCATTACTTGTTGCCTTATGCCGTTACTATTTCCGTTAGTGGGCCCAACCATCATCCACCCACCTTACTACCACCTTCTAGCCACCGCTCCATTTTCATCCACCCTCACTGCCATCGTCCAACCTCTCTTTCTCCCATCAACCCCGTCGTCCAAACAATCCCCCGACGCCAATGACCCCACCCCACTCCCTTTCCCCATCAATGTTGCCCCAAAACCACCCTAAACGGATAAAAATGAGACACTTAAACCCGTTTAGGGTGGTTTTAACAAAACCCCCACCTCAACACCACCCATTCCCCTTTTCCCCCAACCGAATTCCCTCCCCTCCCCCCACCCTATATCGACCCGCTCCCCTTCCCTTCCCCCACCCAAAAACGGGCACCCCCTACCCTAAACCCATTCCCCAAAACCACCCTAAACGAGTTTTAAGGTTTCGTTTTACCCGTTCAGAGTGGTTTTGAGCTGCGGCGTGGGCGGGGGAAATGGAGGTGGTGGGATTCGACGGAGTCGGGGAAACGATTGGGCGTCGGCATGGGCGACGAAAGACGACAAGGGGAGGGGGAGGGTGGCTGACGAGGAGGGGGAGGTGGTTAGGATTTTTCTTTTAAGAGTTTTTTTTCTTTTTCTTTTTAATAAATTATATTATTATTTAATGAAATAATGGGCCCCACCTAACGAAACTCTAACGAATTTTGTTAAGTGGTAGCAATATCTATGATTTTGGGATTTGGGTGGTAGTAATGTAAAAAATTTTTTTTGAACATGTAGCAAATGTGACACAAGGTTCTTTCACTAGTAGTAAATGTCAATTTTCTTTTTTTAATAGGTAGTTTCTTGCAAAATCTTGATTTTACTACGTAGTTTATGACAAAAAATCCCTTCAAATAAAGCTGGTCACACCATATAGTCGGGTCGGAGTTACTTATTTAAGGGTTACTCGGTCTGTCGATCAAGGATTACTCACTTAGGCAGGGGTTACTGAGTCACGGATTACTCGGCCGGTCCAAGATTCTTCGATCAAGGGTTACTCAATCGGTCATAGATTATCCGGCCAGTGTTTTGTATGTCAACTGATGGTAATTTGAAGGAGTTGAATATTTTTATTATTATTTTTTTATTTTCTTGTACTAGTTGTACACTTGTGCCCCTTTCACTTGGGTTTAAGTATGGAATAGTGAAATTCAATGTTAGTAACCAGACATTGTTTAGAATGATTCAGAAAATTATTCATAAATATAAATTTTAAATTATTTTTACTTATAACTTCTGTTTTATGTCACTATTTTTTGGGTGGTGACAATTGACAACAATGTTATGACAATATTTATTTAAATTGTAAAATGTCAACTCTCAATTGGTTGATCTAGTTCATATACAATTATTATTAGCTTTACAAAAAGAAAATTAATAAAATAAATAAATTGTGATAGAAGTCGTGATGTGCAATAATACGCATTGAAAGTACAATTTTAAGTACAATATAATCATCATTAAGACATTAACACATTATGTCGTTATACCATGATAGATACCTTTGGCTGGCCAATAGGTCCATTATATAAACCTTAGCTAAATAAACCAACAACAAAAATAAAAAGCGTTACCATTTATATATTACTACTTAAGTTTTAAGTTTAGAGTCATTAATTCAAATAAGAGCAATTTGTTCTCTTTTACAATGGCTTATTCTCGTGTTAAGACCTACATCTTTGTTGCTTGTTTGATTATCATGGTAGTGGCTGCAATGGCAGCTGACGACCACGACCATAGCCACGATGAACATGGTCATGACGACCATGACCATGCCCCAAGTCCTAAAGGTGAGCATGACCATGGTGCTTCTAGCTCACTTGCTCCCTTCCCAGCCTTGATTGTCGCTGCCATTGCATACGTTGTGTCATTGGCAAGGATTTAAGCGTATGAATGAGCTACGATCATTCAATTCGTTACTCTTATATAAGCGTTGATGTGTGCTTTTTTTTTTTTTTTTTTTTTCATTATTGTATTTTCTAAAGTTTCCTTAAAATTGTTTAATTTATTTTTCGTAATTATTTAATTATATGGCTTCTTTGATTATATTGGTGACTTAAAGCCGTGTAATCTAAGCTACTTTATTGTGTGGATTAAACTAGCATCCATTATTGATGTTATGAAACAATTATATGAGACCCTGCTTATATGCGATCAAGTATGACCAAGTGATTTCATAATGGGCGTACTGTGGTTGATGTACATTATTTTGGATTTGTATCCAAAATTTTATCCTAAGTATTGTTTTTTCTTTTTTGAATAAATTGTTTTTTTTCCCTCTTAATAGCATTAATTAATTAAGCTTGCGTTGAAATTGTTAGTTGAGATGAACACTACAAGAGGGGGGGTGAATTGTAGTTGAGTTCCTAATGACTACTTTTGCAAATATAAAACAGAATAAGAAAGGAACTTGCAATGCACACAGGATTTTACGAGGAAACTTTCTAGTGCCCAACTAGAAGTAAAACCTCGACCCTACCTTAAGGATTTCAAACACAAACACTTCCACTATAATAGGGCAAACACCAAGTTACAACCTATTATAATTAAGTCTCTACTCACAAGTTCCTAAATGAACTTGCTACAGCACAGACCACTGTTCTACCCAGTCTAAGTCCCACACTCAGACTCTCTCGTACTCCTTAAGTACAGATCTTTCCCCTTCTCACCAGAAGCTCTCTCTGTATGCAATGATAATAAAAAAACACCCTCACCCAAATAACCCCAACCAATTACAAGTACAAACACCTAGTATATGATAGGCAAGCTATGCATGAAACCCGAAACTAATATGACAAGATGATAAGCTTGGCAAACTTACACAATTATAGCTCTGTAAATTCTTCACGCATAAAACTCACAAAAACCTAAACTCCTATTATTCTCTACTATTTATACAAGTATTACTTGTATAGAAAGTAGGTTTTCTTAAAGATAAATAAGTTAAACTTAACTTATCTTTTCACACGGTTTTTATGTAAATCATTTAGAAGAAAATCTTTTCTGAAAAATAAAGATAGAAAGATTGAGTCAAAAAGCATAATATATTTTTAACAAACTGATTTTAAGAAATAATCATTTAAAGAAAATCTTTTTCGAATTCTATCTTTTATCTTTTCCGATTTTAATTTATTTGCCAAGCTAATTTGTCACGCCTCTAATAAATTCCATGCATATCCTACTTAACATATTTAACAATGAATCTAGAAGATAAAATCTTAACTAAAACATTGCTGCGCTGCGCTCTTGTTCTGGTAGGATTACTTGGGCTCCACGCTTACTAAGTTCCTCCAAAGATCTTAGCCAGCCATCTTCAAGTTCCTATTAAGGAACGTTCCTGTTAGGGAACTCAGTTCCTGTGAGTGTAGGGAATAATTTCAAGCCTTTAAAATCCCACTAGCTTGAACCCCACTGTGATCATACACTAAAGTACGGTGGCGTCCAAAAGGGAAGAAGATAGAGCAAAAGAGTCGCCAACAAGTTTTTAAGGAACTTGTAAACCGTTCACGAGGTGAAGGTTACACCCTTTAACGATCCAAGAGATCGTCAACTCCATAAGGTCATGAACTAAATAAGGGTTCGGGGATGAAGGTACAAATCCAACCTAAAAGAGATTGAACCTGCCCTAATAATAGGCCTCTACTTTATTCTGCTCGTATTCATGTGCGCTTTCTGATTAACATGCAATCAATAGGTTAACCCTAAACCTGTTTAATCTATGTTGGTTGAATATTAATGCACAAATAAACTATTATTGACGATCACTTGAATTATAATCATAATTAACCCTAACAAGATTATTAATTATCTTATTAAGCGTGATTACAAGTACCAATTCCCTGTAAACATGCAATAAAGGTGATCAAGCAATAAAGAATATAATATCAAGCAACAATAATAATAATCAACATCATGAATAATAAAATTATAATCATAACAATAATAATATTCATAATCATGTTAAAGCATAATAAATATAGCAAGATCCTAGACATGATACTAACAAGATTAACAACAAACCCTAGCATGTCACTAAGCAATAAAAATCAAATCTTTAACCCTAACATGATACTAACAATCATAAATATTAGGAAGAACATAGGAAGCATCATAACAATCATATTTGATATTAAAAATAACCTAGAGATGATACTAGGAATATCATAATAACAATATAAACATGATATCTACATCATAAATCAATTAAAATCAATTAAAGTACTTACTTTGATGCCTCGTACCTCTTTCTAATAACAAAATACACACGTTAGTAACTTCAAGGAAAAATAATAATCAAACAACTAAATTAAATAATTGAAAAAGAGATTTGGGACCAAACCCTCAGAAACTAAAACCTTTCACGTCTAGGGCGAAGGCAACTTCGAATATGGCTAGGTGTTTCTAGATCTTGTGAATGCGGAATTTTGTATTAAAAAGCAAGAAAGAATTGAATGCTAAAGAATACTTGAGAATGAGAGAATTGGTGAATGTAGATGTAGATGATGAATGATGAATTAAAATGGAATTTTTGATACGATATTTATAGAGAAAATCAACCAAAAAAGATAATTTAACAAAACAGAGTCTGAAGATCACAAAACAGGATTGGCGCCAACCCTGGCTAACTGGCGCCAGGCACCAGTGGCTAGCGCCTGGCGCCAAGCCTGGTTCCAGGCGCCAAGGCCTGGGGTTGGACGCCAAACTGGATTTCGACGCGTTTTCGAAAATCTGATAAATTTACCGTACTGGAAGATAAAATAATATAATTCCTTCGAAAATGCTATTTGATCTTGATTAAAACTCTGAAAAGTCAACAAAGTCAACTTATCAATGCTAATTGAATTAGGAATGAAAAGAACCTTCTAGAAGATTCTAGAAGACTAAAACCATTCCTAATTGCATTAGGAATGATAAATCATATTAGGCCTTCCCCTAGATCATTGGGCCGTACATAAAGCTCAAACCGGGCCCAGTTTAGTAAATTGGCCATAACTTCCTCAATATTCATCGGAATTGGGCTTATAATATATCGTTGGAAAGGTCTTTGCAAGCCCCATCCAACTACACCACTATTGGACCCATATCATGGACCAACCAAACTGGATTAGCTGTTTTCTTAAAATAAAGTTTTCCAAAACAGGGAGAAAAGAAAAGAAATAAAACTTTCCGCAACACTAGACCTTTCCACACTTTCGTTTCATTCGATTATGATTCGACGCGAAAGGTACTCATCACTGGGTTTGGTTTTGGGGAGACACAAATGGGTGTCTACAGAAGCCCCCACTTTGACTGAGTTTGGAGAAACGCGAGTTTCGAAAACGAAAGTCAAAGTATCGATAGGGATGGAGAATGATTCAGAACGTTCTGCGATCCTAAATCAATCTTGTAATGCCGATACCAGCAAAACTAGCATTAGTTAAACAGATAAAAGAGTTAAGAAACGCGTATCTTGCACCGTCGAGCACACGTCTCTGAAAGTAACCGATTGTTTTGATGACCTCCTACAAGCTAGAGAATGTCATCCCGCTTGAAAACTGCTACGCCCGTAACTGCTTCCAAAAAATTTAGAAGATTGCTTCGCCTGAAACTATCCTCCCCGCTATGATAACATTCCACGTCCAAGGGAATATCATCGAAGATTATTTCTCTCGAAACAATCCCCATCCGCATTGATAATATTCCACGTCCAAGGGAACACTATCGAAAATTATTTCTCTCGAAATAATTCTCATCCGGATTGATAATATTCCACGTCCAAGGGAATACTATCGAAAATTATTTCTCTTGAAATAATTCTCATCCGGATTGATACGATAATTTTCCAAAGGAAATTACCGAAGATCCACGCCTGTCGATCTTTAAAAGTTTGCCTGAACTTTGCCTCCGCTATGCCTGTACGTCGACGCTCTTTTGCTTTGAACCTGTATGTCGGTGCCCTTTGCTCTTGAACCTATATGTCGGTGCCTTTGCTAATGAGCCAATGCTTAGGCGCTTTAAGCTAAGTGAGACGATCTCTTATCAGGTCGATCACTTTACGTAATCAAGCCGATTACTTAATCATGTCAAAATTGCTTAGAGGGGCTAACTGGCGTACCAAGGAACCCAAAATATATTGCAGAAAGCTAGCACAACCCCAACAAGTGGCTCACTGCTTTGGCGTCGCTGAAACATCATCAGCGCCAGCCTAATAGCATTAGTGCCAGGCGCTGGCGTTGGCGCCAGGCGCCAAGCCCGGATGGTGACGCCAATGCCTAGGGACTGGCGCCAGCACGGGATTCTCTTTAAATTCCCGTTTTCAGTTCATTTCTTGGCTCTGTTCGTCGCGAAAGCTGCTCGAAGAAACCGAAAGCTTCAATTGCTCATTGCTCACTCGTTTCTCAACCGAATTCGCTCAAATTTGTTGCAAATCAAAGCTCTTTTCATCTATTTTCCCGATCTATGTAAGTTTTCCTCAAACTCACATCGGTTTTTATGAATTCTTGGCATGTTTATTCACGAATTTTATGGAAATTTGAATTCTATGATGCTCAATTTGCTTTGTTTGTCAAGTTTCATGACATGAAATTGCTTGTTTATGCTTATATATTGCCTTGGAAGTAATTTGAGACTTGTTTGACTCAATTTGGTGAAGAAATGAGCAATCTGTCATTGTTGGACCTCTTAAGGTCGTGAAGAACAATGTGGTTTGTTCTTGATGTTTTTACTAGCAATTCTTGTTCAATTTGTCACAATAATCACTATAGTGTTGCAAGAAATTTTTTGATTGCTTGAAAAATGCCGTTATGCTTAGTTTGAATTTGTGCTCTGTTTTAGTACTACGTACTCTGTATTTTGCGAACATAGTATCATGCGGCTAGGCAAACCTTAGATACTATAGAACCTTAATTTATGATGATTCTGCACAATGTAGCATGGCTAGACAACGAGGCTCAGGTTCACGGTCCCGAAACACTAGACGGGAACATGAGCCCGTGGAGGACGACGCCACGCCGTCCACTTTGCTTGGTCGGCTCCCGGAGTGGGATGAGCAGACTTTGTTCTTTGCCCCTGTCCACCACATTTCTGAGAGGGTGAGACGAGGAACCGAGCCTGGGAGGGAACGGCATCACGACTCTGGCTGTGATGGTCTAGGCGATTTGTACAGGATGCACATCGCCAGAGATCGTGAGACGAGACTCCTATGGGAGTCCTGCGGGCTAGTTACTCTGTTCGAGACCTCCGAGGCTATGGTCGCCTCCAGCGGGGGTCACCACGTAGTACGCGCTTTGGTGGAGTTCTTCTGGGACACCACCAACACTTTCCATTTTCCTTGAGGCGAGATGACGGTCACCCCTACAGACTTCAGTCTCATCACAGGACTGGAGTTCACTTCTGTGCCGCTGCCGTTCGTTGGTGGGATCGACGTCTTTTCTTCAGAGGTCGAGGAGTTGTTGGGGCCGATTGCTATTCGGGCCCGAGCTGAGGTCAAAGCGACTCAGTTCAGTGCTAGAGGGATTCGCCACTCGACGCTGGCAGCGGCTCTTGATGATGATGCGACCACCCGAGAGCAGCGGGTGCGCATCTTTGTGCTGATGTTATTGTCAGGGACATTCTCCCCTGACAAGGGTAGTAGGGCATTGCTTTACTGCCTCCCTGCTGTCCGTGATCTCCAGCGGATCGGGACTTATGACTGGGCCAGCTTGGCCTACGCAGATTTCGTTCGTGCGCTGAGGGACTCGTGTCGTCACCGGTCCTTTAGGACGAACGTCGCTTTGTCTGCTTTCAGGAAGGTCGTAGAGGTAAACATTATTCCCTGTAAAGTTTAGCCCTACATATTAGTTAGCATTTACTCACGCTTTTAACTTTTTGTAGATCTGGTTCTACGAGTATTTCCCTTCCGTTGCGCCGGCGAGGCCATCGCCGAGGGGATATCCGGTGAGCGCCTCTTGGGGCGGCCACCATGTGGACATGTCTACTGCACGTGTCCGGAGCCGGATCATCTCGGTACGACTTTTAACGTTTATCTTGCTCTTCTGTGGTATTTTAGACATATTCTTGCCTGATTGGTGCTTTTTATAGGGACCTGAGGTAGTATACCGACCGTGGGGCGGTTGGACAATCCCTGGATTAGCCGCACAGTACTCTGCTGAGTGTCGCTATTTTCTGGGGACATACGGAGCGGTTGTGTATTTAGGAGAGAGAGTTGTTAGACAACACTCTTCTGATGTTTTCGTCGTTCCTGTTCCTCCGCCACGTCATATGTTCGACGAGAGACAGTTGTCGAGCATGGCCGAGGGATCTGGTTCCCTCTGGCGGTCTCATGTGATCCTTGGGCGGTGTTACACTGAGGAGCTACTACCTTCATTAGCTCCAGCCCCTGTACCGGCTGAGGATGTGAGGGTAAGAGTCTTAGATTTTATGTTTTTCGCTAAGTAGCCCCCAAGTAATACCTTACTGATTTCTTTCTGTTTTATCAGGATGGTCCCGCTGAGTTTGTGCCGCCCCGTATGTCCATTCACTACCAGGGGATATACGGGCCGATTGAGGAGATGGTTTCTCCGGCTCCCGAGGGCGAATGCTTCGTGGAGCGGTCGATTCCTCGCCACCAGACCAGTGTAAGCCTAGTTTTAATTCAGAGTTTTGTATTCAGTTATCATGTATTTTCACTGACTTATTTTTCTGACAGTTCTCACGCGAGGTGGTTTCGGCTATGGCACGATGTATAGATGCCTTCCGGAGCCAGCTCGTCCGGATGAGGAACGCGGCTACCTGTCGTCGGGACGACGTTGTGCGAGAGGTAACCTTTCTTCACTTATTATTTCTGCATTATGGCTTCAGTTTTACCTTGTTTCTGATTTAATTCTTTTTGCAGGGTCAGTCCATCGCTTCTTACACCCGTACGAGACCTGAGGGGCGGAGAGATCCGGCGAGGTCTAGCTCGAGACGTCGTCGAACTTCGTCAGGAGGTAGAGGTGGTCGTTCCGAGGCTGCTCGAGCCGACGTTGCTGAGGTCTCAGGATCTTCTTCTGAGGGTGCTCCTGCTGCACCGGTAGGAGAGGCTACCTCGGCTTTTTGAGGTGGTGGGATGTACGAGGTTGGCTCGTCATCGCAGCAGCCTCCGCGGTCTCAGCCTCAGGTTGATCTTGGCTGGAGCGGTCCTGTCTTGAGTCTTCCTCCTCCTACGGAGACTGGAGCTGGTGCTGAGGCTGGAGCTGGTGGAGAGGTGACTCCTCGTACGGCGCAGTTTTACGGCATGATGGGTCTACGTCCTTCGGCGCCGTAGTCTGTTTCTGTATATGTATTTTATTTTGACTTATAGAACTTTATCCTTTGACTCATCATTTAGCGACACTTGTGTATTTCTATGTTATCGTAAATTCATTTGACTGTTTATTATTATGTTAGTGTGTGCAAAAGAAGTGTGATAACAATTTTGCGCAAAAATTCCGTCATTTTTATTATTGATGGAGGATATTATCCGACTCTCTCCCCCAAAAAGAAAAAATAAAAAGGAAAAGAAAACGGAAAAAATGCTGGTTTTTTGAAAATTAATATAAAATCCAAAAAAAAAAAATAATTAAAAATGATTGCTATATTTAATTAATTAAGAAAAAAGATAGAAAAGATATTTAGAAAAAATCAAACGGGGCCATAAAGTCATTAACTGACTCAAGTTTAATATCAAAAACGCAAACTGAGCACGCGCGGCTGCCCTGCTGACTTGGCGCCAGCTGGTGCCATAGTATGGCGCGTGGCGCCAGGCGCTACACTTGGCGTGTGGCGCCACTGGAGAGTGGCGCCAATGTCGGGGCTTTGACGCCAACTGACGCTGACTCCGTATTTCATTCAGATTAAAGTTCTTCGCAATTTGTACATAAATAGCCCCCTGCTCAGCCGATTCTTCTCATAATTCCAGTGAAAAAATTATTCTCCTCATTAGAAAAAATAATAATCATGTCTTTAGCCACTAAAACCTTCAACCAATACACTCATGAATGGTGTCGATCTCTTAATGCTAGAGAAAGAAAAGAATTAGATTTATTTCACTTGGGGGGAATTTATGGCATCAAAGGGGTAGATTTAGACATAGACTTCATACATACCGCTTAAGAATTTTGGAATATCGATACACATTGTTTTAGAATAGGGTATGATGAAATTAGCCCTTTGCTAGAGGAATTTGGTGCTATCTTAGGCTTCCCTGCAATAGACCTGGTAGTAATCCCCAGAGTAGATGCATATTACTATAAGGATTTCGAACGCTTCTTTAATTTGAAGGAGAGGGATTTATAAAAAATAGTAGATGGGAATATAGTTAATTTGAAAGAATTCGCGCGCTATTATTTTGATAAAACTCTTTCTGAATCCTCTCATATATATAGAAGAAGGGCGTTCTTATTTTGCATGCTTAATCAATTTATTCTTAGTAGTGGTAAAAATAACCAGGGTCAATCAATTATCGCCACTGTACTAGAACAAATTGAATCAGGGAGAAATCCAATGCCATTGATAGTTGGAGAGACTATGATTAGTCTAGATGAATTGAAAAGGGACCCAAAAGCGCCTCTTCGCGGCTCTCCATTTTTATTACAGGTAGAAAAATAATATTTTTAATTACAGAAATCAAAAAATATATTTTTGTATTGTAATAATAATTTGCATTGCAATTTTTTTTACAGATGTGGCTAATGGAGAGGCTAGGATTAATTAGCCCTCCGGACGACATTGAAAAATATACTCCCAGTTGCTTCGTGAGAAGGAAGAAACGCATCCCTAAAATTGGGCACCATGGGTGGAGAAAAGTCTTTGAATCACGTGATTTTGCTATCAAGTGGGTCATCCCATGGTGGAAGATAGAAAGGATGGTTGGTGTTAACAAGCAACCTATCTGCCGTCTCCCAAGCTTGTCTCGCGTAACATATTATTATCCTTGCAGGGTAAAGAGACAATACAGCTTACTTCAAAATATTCCTTCCGGGGATCTTCGTCCTCCCTATGAGTACCCCGTATCTCAAGAAGTAGATAGATTCGACACTTACTGGAGTGCTAGACCTTTATAGGAAGTGATTACCCAAAAGGTTCCCCCTTCTTACCTAATGATGTAAGGAAGTGGTTGCTGAAGAAATCGTCAATTGATCAGGGTAGAACCGCTGTGAAGAATCGTCTAGGTGACAGGGTGACACCGGCCAAAGAACGCTTAGGTGCAAGAATTGAATTCAAAACACCTACAATGCCTAGGAAGAAGAATACTACTAAAGACAAAGGGAAAAGGAAAGCTAACACCACGGACAAAAAGGCTTGGGTGGAAAAGAAACATGGTGTGCTAGCTGAAGGGGAAACAATCTATTCCAAAATTGAATGTAGGTCCTCTAAAGGATGCCTACTAGCTAAAGCGATGGATGAAGAGGAGGAAACAGAAAAGAATTGGAAAAGGGCGAAAAAGGAGAAGAAAGATTAAAAACATTGCTTAGCTTTAGATTTATTAGATTGTTAATTTTTATTTAAAGTTAATTTATTTCAGCCTTATTTAAATTCCATTAACAATGTAATTTATTTTATTAATGAAATTTCAGCTTTCAATTAAATTGTTACTTTAAATTTATTTTATTAAAGCAATGAAAATCGAAAGAAAAAAAAAATTAATTTTCCAGAAATTCTTCGAGTACGGAAGTCGAAAATTTTCCGAAAAAACACCGAAATTCGCCCAGATCTTATTTCTGAACTGGCGCCAGTAATTGTAGTTTGGCGCTGGCTATTGAGGTCTAGCGCCAGACGCTAATACCATCGGCTGGCGCTAATGGCTTATGGCTGGCGCCAGACTCTGATCTGCGACGCCGATAATTTGCCGACTTTTTGTTGCCTTTTAGTTGATTCTGGAACGCGGAGATGTCAAGAAATAAAGTGGCCGCACCCGTAAAGGGTTTCCTACGTATCCTTTCGTAAGGAATCAGGCCGAACGTAGCTCTCTTGAGTATCCTACTCAAGTAATTATGGGTAGTATTTTTTAAGTTGGTCAAGATTGGTCATGTTTGAGAATTCATTGCCATCCATATCAGTTAGTTTTGCTGCACCACCTGACAGGATTGTTTTGATAATGTAGGGGCCAGACCAATTAGGTCTAAACTTTCCCCTTGGATCTAAAACATTTTTCCTTAGTGCTTTTAATACCAAATCTCCTACTTTGATATTTCTTGTCTTAACCTTCTTATTAAAATGTCTAGCCATACGGGTTTGATAGCACTGAGTGTGATGTAGGGCTTCTAGTCGTTTTTCGTCGAGTAGGATCAATTCTTCATATCGTGCCCTAGTCCATTCAACTTCATCGAGTTTACTCTCTAGCGCAATGCGTAGAGATGGTATTTCTAGTTCGACAGGTTGTACGGCATCCATTCCGTATACCAAAGAAAATAGTGTATTTCCCGTTGATGTACGGATTGACGTGCGATAACCCCATAGTGCGAAGTGGAGCTTGTCAGGCCAATCCTTATAATTTTCTGTCATTTTCTCGATGATAGTCTTTAAATTCTTATTAGCTGCCTCAACTGCTCCGTTTGCTTGAGGTCTATAAGGGGACGAATGATGATGTTGGATACCATACTTATGTAGCAATTCTTCACATTCGGCTTGAAAGTGAGTTCCATTGTCACTTATCATTTCATGTGGGACTCCATATCGACAAATGATATTTCTCTCGATAAAGAGTGCTACATGTTTTGCAGTAAGTTTAGCGTATGATTGCGCTTCGACCCACTTTGTAAAGTAATCAATTGCTACTAGAATAAATTTGTGGCCTCCTGTCCCTGGGGGAGTGATTTTGCCAATTATGTCAATTCCCCATGTAGAGAATGGCCATGGTGATGTGTAGGTGTAGAGCAAAGATGGAGGAACATGTTGTAAATTGGCATAAATTTGACACTTAGGGCATCTTTTCACGTATTGATGGCAGTCCCTATTCATTGTAGTCCAATAATACCCTTCTCGCATTATTTTTTGGACTAACATTTTGCCATTTACATGAGTTCCACAGATTCCTTCGTGAACCATTCTCATTATTCTTTGTGCATCCACCTTTCCTACGCATAGGAGAGCTCGACCTTTAGGTACCCTTTTATGTAGCTCGTTGTCTATGAGTACATATTGAGAAGCCAAAAGTCTCAATGCTCGCTTTGCTCTTTTGTCAGCATGAGGAGGGTATTCTCCATTGGTGACATAGTTGAGTATGTCTGTGTACCATGGTTCTTCTTCTTGTTCTTCTTCTTCGTCTTGGACTTAGACGTCATCTTCTATGGCCTGTATATATGCTGGTTTGTGCCTTTTTCGATAGTTAGAGGCATTTGCTCGATTTCCGTGGGAATCCTAACCATTGAGGCTAATCTTGCCAAGGCATCAGCAAATTGGTTTTCTTCTCTAGGTAGATATGTGTATTCTACCTTCTCTAACTGATTGGTAAGAGTTTCCAGATAAGTTTGGTAAGGGGCTAGGCTTTCGCTCCTTACTTTGCACCTTTTAGATATCTGATTGATAATCAAAGAAGAGTCTCCGACTATCCTTAATTTCTTTACTCCCAATGCCAGGGCTGTTTCAAGGCCTACCACGCATGCCTCATATTCAGCAGCGTTGTTGGTAACGTCGAAATCAAGCTTTATTGAGATTGGGATGTGTTCTTCTTTAGGTGATACTAGTAGCACTCCGACGCCACATCCTTTTTGGTTTGAGGCTCCGTCGAAATACAAGGTCCAAGTATCATCTTCGGTGACCATCAAATCTTCATCTGGAAATTCAATGTCCTGTATTGGTGTCGAGTCTTCTATTGGAAAGTCAGCCAGAAAGTCTGACACCACAGATCCTTTAATAGCTTTTTGTGGTATAAAACGCACATCAAATTGGGCTAAGTTGACTATCCATCTTGAAATACGTCCATTGAGTGTTGACTTCTCGAACAAATATTTGAGTGGATCCAATCGGGACACTACGAAAACGGTATGCACCAACATGTAATGTCTCAATTTAGTTGTGGCCCACACCAAAGCGAGGCATGATTTCTCGAGTGGTGTATAGCGTGTTTCGTATTCGAGCATCTTCTTACTTAGGTAATAGATTGCATTCTCTTTGCTTTCTACCTCTTGTGATAGCATGGCTCCCATTGTCTCTTGGGTAACCGTCAAATATAACCTAAGAGGTATTCCGGGAAGTGTTGGCGCTAGTACGGGAGGATTTGTGAGATAGGCTTTTATCCTGTCAAAGGCTTTTTAACACTCATCATCCCATATTACTGGTACATTCTTCTTGAGCTTTTTGAAGATTGGTTCGCATATCGTTGTCAGTTTTGATATGAACCTACTTATGTATTGCAACCGGCCAATAAATCCTCGAATCTGTTTCTCGGTCTTGGGCGGTGGCATCGACATGATTGCTTTAATCTTGGTTGGATCTATCTCTATTCCTCTAGAGCTTATGACATATCCCAAGAGTTTTCCTGAGGTGACTCCAAAAGCACATTTTGATGGATTCAACCTCATATTATATTTTCTTAGCCTTTCGAAAAATTTCCTTAAGGCTACTTGATGGCCTGGACGGTCATTTGATTTCACAATCATGTCGTCGACATATACTTCAACTTCTTTGTGCATCATGTCATCGAGTAAGGCAGTTGCTGCACGTTGGTAAGTAGCACCTGCATTCTTCAACCCAAATGGCATTACCGTGTAACAGTAAGTGCCCCACGGTGTGATAAAGGTCGTTTTCTCCATGTCTTCTTCTGCCATGAGAATCTGATTGTACCCTGCATATCCGTCCATGAATGAGAGAAGCGCGTGATTTATCGTGTTGTCTACCAGAATATCGATGTGTGGCAAAGGGAAGTCGTCCTTTGGACTTGCCTTATTTAGATCTCGATAGTCGACACACATCCTTACCCTTCTGTCTTTCTTTGGAACTGGGACGACGTTGGCGACCCATTCGGGGTATTTGGATACCTTGATGAAACCTGCAGTTATTTGTTTTTGAACTTCTTATTTTATTTTAAGTGCTACGTCGGGTTTCATTCGACGCAACTTTTGTTTTACAGGTTTCACTCATGGGATTAATGGTATAGTGTGTTGAGCTATTTCTCTGTTAATGCCTGGCATATCTTCATATGACCAAGCGAATACATCGATAAATTCTTTAAGTAAGTTAATTAAATCGGTTCTTTCTTGTTTATTCAACGTTAGTCCGATTTTAACTTCTCTTTTATGAGTTGAATCATTCAAGATGTCAACTGTTTCAGTCTCTTCAATTACTGCTGTTTTCTTTTCAAGTGTTTCCATTGCTTTAATAATTTTTTTTATCTTTTTCATCGTTAGCTAAGCAATGTTTGTCATCTTGGGTTAGGGAAGAACACAAGAAATAAGGAGAACGAGAAGTATTATTATACTCTGAGATCATTACATCAAAGAGTGATATGTCCTCAGGGACTGGATCACTAACTATCCTAGGAGAAGAAATAGGAAGGGGAGGCATTATTGCTAAAGACCTAGAAGATTCTAAAGGGAGAGACTCTGACTCGGACTCTGACTCCGACAACTCTTCGAACATCGGCCCTTGCCCTGTCGTGATTGATATCTTCCTTCCACTCAGAGTAGTCACCTTGATAGTCATGCGCCACCCTTGCAATGATCCTTCGGCTGGAGTAATTAGCTTCGAGGGGTCGAAGTTTCGCTTTGTAGGACCGTTTGAATGAGTGAGGAGTTATCTTCCTCATAAGCTGGCTCATTCTTTTCTCGCCCAAATAGTAATCCCATGACGTTAAAGTCAAAGCATGGGGGTGCTTTCTCCTTACGGACGGGAGTTGGGATTTCGTCAGTGAAGTAGCAATCCAAGAAAATCTCGAATCCTGGTTGTCGTATGCCATTTACAACAAATGGCTCGGGAAATTCATAGCATGGATAGTCCTCTCCTTCTTTTATAAACTGACCATTAAGCGTAAGAGGGTACTGATCCATTGGAATTGCTTTCTTTTGAATGCAAGCGTCCCTATGTGCTTTCAACTTGTCCTGGGCTTGCTTGAGATCTTTCCGAGTCGGTTCGAAACCAAGTCCGAAAGTATCTAGTTTAGGGAGGCCAGATGACTCTATCGATTTTGCTATCTCCTTCTTCTTTCCTAGGGTCATCCCAGGGAAGTGTCCTTGTTTCTTCAGCATGGTGTTGATAATCATGTTGGAATGGGGGTCGTGGCAAAGAGATGTCCTTTCGTCCTCTTGGATTAAGGAGACTTCTTCGTTAAAGCCCCATAGGTCTTCGTCATCTTCGTCGTGCTCCACATTGATGATTGGATTTTCTATTGATTTGATTCTCATCGGCAAAGCGTCAATAGTGATTGGAATTCCTCCAACTATGGCTTTCACTTGTTGGTGGAGAGATGAAGGGACGACCTTTAGATCATGGAGCCAAGTGCGTCCTAACAACAGATTGAATGAGGCTTTGATTTCTACCACTTGAAAAGTAGTAGCATGTTCTATTGCTCCTGCCCTCACATTTAGGGTTATTTTGCCAAGAGCTTGACGGCGAGTATTATCGTAAGCTCTTATTCCTTGTGTGGATGGAGTTAAATCCTCATCCCTTATGCCGAGCATCCTCGCAGTCCTAAGTGGACATACATTGATTGGTGATCCGTTGTCTACAAGAGTCATGGGAACATTCATCCTTTTGCAGACTACCGTGAGATTTAACGCCTTGTAGTGTTTGTCACCTTCTGGGGGTAAATCTTTATTAGAGAAGGTGATTAGATTAATCGGACTAGGGAGGTCACTTGTGAGGAAGTTAGCTAGTCCCTCAGGAGTGGTGTCAAAATCTATCCCGATTTTATCCAAGGCATTCATTACAGCCAACCTATGTTCTCGAGATGTTGCCAGGAGCTTCCATACATTCATCTCAACTTTTGTCTTCTTAAACTGTTTAACGATGTCGTTGTCTTCGATGATAGGTAGGGGAACCTGTTGTACAGTAGGCATAGGTTGTGTTGAAACGGGAGGTTGCATTCTCCCGGATCTTGTGAGGACGTCTATTGATGAATCTTCTTCAGCCCAAATGTCGTCTGTGGTGTATGATACAGAAGGTGAAGGTCCTACTATGTCCTTTAGGTAGACATCTTCTTCATCACTGTCCCATACTCCATTAACAGTTATGTCCTCTTCTTGTTGAACTTGGATTAATTCCTTTTCATCAATCATTTTCTGCACCAAATCCTTGAATTTGAAGCAGTTTTCTATGGTGTGCCCCCCTGACTGATAGTACTGACAGTAATATCTATCTGTCCTTTTTAATGATTCAAATGGTCTCGGTTCGAGAGGTTTGACCTTGCCACTCTCGGAGAGCATTTCGAACATTTGTGCATATGGGATCCCAATTAGAGTGTAAACTCTGTTGCTCTTCTTGGGTTTTTCGGTGACTTGTAAGGGAAAATACTTTGCCTCATAAGTCGTTTTCACTGGTGTGAATTCTCTTTTAGGTTCTTCCTTTGGACATGGAAGTTCATCATATTTCTGTGAAGTTCGTTCACAACTTTGAGAGTTTCACGTAATAGTTGCGATGTCTCCCTCATAAACAGTGTGAGCAACTGTATGTCTTCCTTGTTTGCTGGTTCTGGAAGGTTATCTCTGACATCGAAAAAGATCTCTTCTTCTCCTTCTTCGACATTGGTTGCTTTGACAGGCTTAATGAGAGATGAGGGGTCAACTTCGCTTTCTTCATCGGAGATAGCCAAAGTATGAGCTAGGGGTGCATTGTCAATACTTGGCTTCTTACTGGCAGGGGAAACAACAGCTTGTTACTGTCAATTAGGTCTTGGATAGCTTCCTTAAGCTTCCAACAGCTTTCAGTAGAATGGCCCCTACCTTGGTGATATTTGCAATGTGCGTTGGGGTTCCAGTTAGGCGACCTCTTCTCAACTGGTGGATCCCCGAATGGTCCAATGGGAGTTATAAGACCTTTTGCATTTAATCGATCAAATGCGGTGTCATAACTCATGCCAATAGGAGTGAAGTTCCTCCTAAATGGTTTCTTTTGTCCTTGATTGTTCATGGCGAGGACTTCTCCTAGATTAAAGGTGCTAACATTATTTGAGTGGGCGGTTTGGAAGAAGAAGGATTGTCGTTCTTCTTTCCTTTCCAGCCACTGTTGGAGCTATTGTTGGCAGCTTTAGATTTAACCAAGTCATCTTCAATATTGATCCCAATATCATAAACAGCCTTAAAGGTATGAAGGTTATTTTGATATTTAAGATGTTTGGAATATTTTTCTTGGAGGTTTTAAATGAACATTCTCACGGACTCTTTTTCACTTGGTACCTCGATCATTTTAGCTGAGGTTTCTCTCCACTTGTTAAAGAAAGAAGTGAAGCCTTCATTCTCTTTCTGTTTGAGGATTTCAAGTTCTCTATGGTCAGTTTCGACTTGAATGTTGCATTTGTACCTATCAACAAAAGCGTTTGCTATGGATTCCCAGGTAGAGGTCTTTTCTTTTTCGAGAGAAAAGAACCATTTTTGGCAAACGGTCTTGAGGGATAGTGAGAATAGAGAAGGGAAGAATTTCTTATCGATACCCTTGATACTCATTATTGTTTCAAATGCTCTTAAATGGAATTAAGAGTTATCAATTGCTCTAAATTTTGGGATGTCGTTGGCGCTGAACTTCTGCGGAAGAAGATCTTTATCCACCGAGACCCCTTGGGATGTGAGTTCTTGAAACTTGTAGTCGCTGGACAACTTGCTTAGGCTCTCTTGCATGAGGTCCATTTGTTGTTGTTTCACGGGATCATCGATCTTAAGTGCGAGAAGCTTCAGTGTCTCAGTTACAGTAGCCAGTTGATTCTTGAGATCGTTGACTTCTTCTTGAGTTGCCATTATAACTCTTGCTTTTCTCTTGCGGGCTATAGGTTTGTCGAAAAGTTGGACTTGTACGAAGAGGTTATCTTTAATTAATCGTCCTTCCTTTCTTGACCACGTGCTGTAAATTAAGCCATTTTGCGTTTTAATTACTTGACTCGAATCAACTTGACTTTATGGTTTTTTTTTTTAAAAAAATGTACATATTTTTAGGGATTTTTTTTAGGGAACTAAGTATTATTATTTATTAGAGGATTAATATCCGACTTACCCCCTTAAAAAAAATGACGAAAAAAGCGCGCACACAAGACTCTCTTAATCATGGTCAAAACATGTGTATTGGTGTGTGCATTGAGTGTGGTGACATGCTTGGACTCTTGTGTAAGACCATGGGACTTAGTGCCTAAACTCGAACATTAATTCAATTAAGCATTCTTGTCAGCAAAATTAACCGAATTAAACAGAAAACTGATTAATTAGACATTAGGTGATGACTCGACAAATAATCCGAACTGTCGGCCAAGCGACAGGACTGGCGTCGCACTATAGTAGTTGGCGCCAGACAATTTAGTAAATGTCTGGCGCTACACACTATAATGTGGCGCTACAGCTCAGACTTTGGCGCCAATATTGGAGCTTCGGTCTAGGACTGTTTTCGGTATTATTAGTCAACTGAGGTATGCCTAAAGTCGTACTAGGTCCATTCCAATTAAAAAAAACTTTATTGACTCAAATTAATTAATTAACTAATTAATTAATTAGGCAAAGTTCTTTAAGTCATTAATTTTAATCTCAACACAAATCAACAAACGGTTAAGAGAAATATAGAATATATATGCACAACAAATAATGCACAATTAGTCAAGTAGGCACAATATGATGCAATGAGTTTGCAACCTAACCATGGGTCTAGTTCTCTAAAGTTCGGGATATGGTTTAGTCAATAGAGGGTCCATGGTTAATTGTCCGGATGCACCGCGCGGAAGCCTAACCGTGAAGGGTTGGCGCGAGTGGATGGGACACCGCGAGTTTTAGAAAAAACTCACTTCCATGGTTTGGTGAATTCAACATCTCGGATGTACCCTTTGTTGCCAGGAGCGTTCAATCGGGTAGATGGAGCATGAATTCCCAGAGGGTTATGTCCATATGTAGAACACATATGGGTTTCAGAAAAGTGAGAAAAAATTCAATCAGGAAGTAGGGTCGAGCAAACAATACGAAAAACCGGTCGAAATTAGAACGCATATTTCTGGCTCGGTATTGGGGGAAATTGGCGTTAGCAAACAGAGATTGGCGCCAACTTTTAACTGTAGCGCCTGGCGCCAATACTGGCGTCTGGCGCTACGGCTAAAAGTGTGGCGCCAAGCTCTGGCCCTTGACGCTACTTCCCACATGCCTCAGCAGCTTTCTGTGCTCGATAAAATTTTCCAGTTTCGCGCGGTGTTATTTCAGTCCTAGTTGTGAAAGACATTCCTCAAATTTCCTACGTGTAAAATCCTATGTTTTTGACTCATTACGGATGGTCTTTCCAATGAGAACCTTTTTATGCATATGACAATAATGTTAATCAAAATTACGCACATGAAATACTTAGAACTTTTCGAGTCTCATCCACTCATTCTAAATCATTGCCGAAACAAATTCAGGAATTAAAATAGAAATCCTCCCCAGTGGAGTCGCCAAAAACTGTAGGGAATAATTTCAAGCCTTTAAAATCCCACTAGCTTGAACCCCACTGTGATCATACACTAAAGTACAGTGGCGTCCAAAAGGGAAGAAGATAGAGCAAAAGAGTCGCCAACAAGTTTTTAAGGAACTTGTAAACCGTTCACGAGGTGAAGGTTACACCCCTTAACGATCAAAGAGATCGTCAACTCCATAAGGTCATGAACCAAATAAGGGTTCGGGGATGAAGGTACAAATCCAACCTAAAAGAGATTGAACCTGCCCTAATAATAGGCCTCTACTTTATTCTGCTCGTATTCATGTGCGCTTTCTGATTAACATGCAATCAATAGGTTAACCCTTAACCTGTTTAATCTATGTTGGTTGAATATTAATGCACAAATAAACTATTATTGGCGATCACTTGAATTATAATCATAATTAACCCTAACAAGATTATTAATTATCTTATTAAGCGTGATTACAAGTACCAATTCCCTTTAAACATGCAATAAAGGTGATCAAGCAATAAAGAATATAATATCAAGCAACAATAATAATAATCAACATCATGAATAATAAAATTATAATCATAACAATAATAATATTCATAATCATGTTAAAGCATAATAAATATAGCAAGATCCTAGACATGATACTAACAAGATTAATAACAAACCCTAGCATGTCACTAAGCAATAAAAATCAAATCTTTAACCCTAACATGATACTAACAATCATAAATATTAGGAAGAACATAGGAAGCATCATAACAATCATATTTGATATTAAAAATAACCTAGAGATGATACTAGGAATATCATAATAACAATATAAACATGATATCTACATCATAAATAAATTAAAATCAATTAAAGTACTTACTTTGATGCCTCGTACCTCTTTCTAATAACAAAATACACACGTTAGTAACTTCAAGGAAAAATAATAATCAAACAACTAAATTAAATAATTGAAAAAGAGATTTGGGACCAAACCCTCAGAAATTAAAACCTTTCACGTCTAGGGCGAAGGCAACTTCGAATATGGCTAGGTGTTTCTAGATCTTGTGAATGCGGAATTTTGTATTAAAAAGCAAGAAAGAATTGAATGCTAAAGAATACTTGAGAATGAGAGAATTGGTGAATGTAGATGTAGATGATGTGATGAATTAAAACGGAATTTTTGATACGATATTTATAGAGAAAATCAACCAAAAAAGATAATTTAACAAAACAGAGTCTGAAGATCACAAAACAGGATTGGCACCAACCCTGGCTAACTGGCGCCAGGCACCAGTGGCTAGCGCCAGGCGCCAATGGCTAGCGCCTGGCGCCAAGCCTGGTTCCAGGCGCCAAGGCCTGGGGTTGGACGCCAAACTGGATTTCGACGCGTTTTCGAAAATCTGATAAATTTACCGTACTGGAAGATAAAATAATATAATTCCTTCGAAAATGCTATTTGATCTTGATTAAAACTCTTAAAAGTCAACAAAGTCAACTTATCAATGCTAATTAAATTAGGAATGAAAAGAACCTTCTAGAAGATTCTAGAAGACTAAAACAATTCCTAATTGCATTAGGAATGATAAATCATATTAGGCCCTCCCCTAGATCATTGGGCCGTACATAAAGCTCAAATCGGGCCCAGTTTAGTAAATTGGCCATAACTTCCTCAATATTCATCGGAATTGGGCTTATAATATATCGTTGGAAAGGTCTTTGCAAGCCCCATCCAACTACACCACTATTGGACCCATATCATGGACCAACCAAACTGGATTAGCTGTTTTCTTAAAATAAAGTTTTCCAAAACAGGGAGAAAAGAAAAGAAATAAAACTTTCCGCAACACTAGACCTTTCCACACTTTCGTTTCATTCGATTATGATTCGACGCGAAAGGTACTCATCACTGGGTTTGGTTTTGGGGAGACACAAATGGGTGTATACAGTGAGGGAACTCTTCTTCTATTTTGAATAACTTTCTTGATAAAGAACTCCTTCAAGTCTTCTTAGCTTCAGTTACTTCTTCCATCTCCAAGATCAATTTCACCTAAACTAAACAAACACTTGAAAAGCCTTTATGAGATGAGTTTGTTGTAGCTTAAGTTCCTCATCATCAAAACCTTTAAGCATCAACAGAAATTATTAAAAATAAAACTTGCAATTGAAATACGGAGTATTATTGAGCATGGCTTATAAATGCTTGGTAGAGGGAATAATCGGTCGTTGGACAATCACCCTAAAACCAAACAATATTTCTACCTAAACCAACCTAAGACAAGTCTAGGGTAAGTAGAGGATCGTAACCACATGGAATGGGTAAGTACACCGAGAATATGAAACGGTTGCAATCTAGTTCGGTCACAAATGGGGGGTTTTGATTAGATAACTACTATGGAGACAAACACTAGGGGGAAATAGGGATCAACTCCAACCAAACCAACGTATCAAATCAATAGGCAAGCATGAACACAAATTGGGTGATAGAGAGGGCACTCAACATTGCCTTCTTTCGAAGCCACAACACTAAGCAAACCTAAACCAAACTCAACTAACAAGATAGGCCAACCAAGTCTTAACAGTGGGAAGTAGACTACTACCTCGGGTTTGTCTTTCAATCGGTCCAAGAAAGCATTAAGGCACAAATAATTGGGATTTCTCACCTAATTGTTGCAACTAAGACTACTACATTATTCAAACAAGGAACCATAATCAAGAGGAATTTAGCATAATCATATAAGAATAGGCTCACAACTAGACTCCATCTCTCAATGCTAGCATAGAAGTGAATACATGAGCATAAGTGGCCAACCAATTACACATGCAATTAACCAATCCCTTAACAATCAATCTTACAAATGATTGAGTTTTTGAGAAACTAAACTAAGGGAGAGGAAAACTATGAACTAATTAAGAGAATAAGTTTAAAGGAGTTAAGAGGGAAGAAGATCCATACAAATGAGCCCCCAAAAGCTATTTATAACCCCCAATTACATAGTAAACTCCGCAATAGAAAGCTCGCAGAACCTAATGGGAGAGGCCTCTCCAAGGTCTGGAAAGGCCGCTCCTAAGGACTGGAGAGGCCGCTCCATGTCTTGGAGAGGCTGCTCCAAACTGGGGGAGATTGGGGCAGAATGTTCCGTAGCAGGGTGCAGAGACCTCTCCAAAAAGGTGGAGAGGCCGCTCCTCAGGTGGAGAGGCCACTCCCCTATGTTGGAGAGGCCTCTCCTCATCTCTTCTTCCAAATCTACCAAGTAAGGCAGGAAGTTCAGCAACGAGGTGGAGAGGCCTCTCCAAATAGGTGGAGAGGCCGCTCCAGGTGGAGAGGCTGCGGCATAAAGTTGGAGAGGCCTCTCCTCACAAAATCCTTGAAACTGCCAAGTTTGGCAGTAGCTACAACAGCGGGGTGGAGAGGCCTCTCCACTGACCTGGAGAGGCCGCTCCTAGGGAGAGGCCGCGCCACTCTATGGAGAGGCCTCTCCACTGCACATCTCTCTTTCTTCTTGACTTGGCTCCTTTTCCTTGGCTTCTTTCCATCATCTTCTTGCTTCTAACCTTGGTTCATCATCCATAGGCTTCAATTGGTCGTCTTTGGACCTAAAATCTCAACAAAAACACTAACAGCCCGTGAAGCATAGGATGCACAAAAATTGCATAAAAATAGAGTGAATAATGAACTAAGGCATCAATTCCTCACATATTCAACGTTAAAAACCACTCTATAATCATACAAAATAGCATGCTATTAATGCTCTGTATTAACTAAGAATTTTGATTAATTGAATACTGATGTCCATTGAAAACACACTACTACAAAAAACCCCTAATAAGTCGGACTTTTAGAGTCACCTGTACATAAGGTGCGACTTATAAACCTATCGAGTCGCCTCATATTTATTAGGCGACTTGTTAAGTTGGGGTTAAAATCAACAAAGCACCTAACGAGTCGCCTAATATATATGAGGTGACTTGATAAGTTAACAAGTCGCCTCATATATGCATGCGACTCTATAATCCGACTTATTTGGTGGTTTAAATTATATTTTCAAAGTCACCTGTACATAAGGTGCGACTCAAAACCCTGTCGAGTCGCCTTATAAATATTAGGCGACTCATCAATAGGTGAGTTTTCTTATCTACGACTCTCACCTAATGAGTCGCCTCATATTTATAAGGCAACTTGATAGGTTAAAAAGTCGCACCTTATATACAGGTGACTTTAAAAATCTAATTTAAGCCACCTAATAAGTCAGGTTATAGAGTCACATGCATATATGGTGCGACTTGTAAACCTATCAAGTCACCTCATGTATATTAGGCGACTCATTAGGTGCTTTGTTGATTTTAACCCCAACATAACAAGTCGCCTAATAAGTATGAGGCGACTCGATATGTTTACAAGTCGCACCTTATATATAGGAGACTCTCAAAGTCCGACTTGTTAGGTGCTTTATTATATGACCACTACCTAATAAGTCGCCTAGCTAATACGTGAGACGCGACTCGATAGGTTAATTCTAAAAATGTATATAAAATAGTTACAATATCATATATATATGAAAAGTAACTTTGGCATAATGGCAAGAACTTCAACCTTCCACGCAAAGAACCAGAGATCAAGCATGCTCAGTGTCATAAACACTGACATTATATGAGCTAATAAAAATAGTTGGAAAAAATGTTGATTTTTTACGTGTCACCTCTTTCAACACAAGCGACACAATAGATTAACCTATGGAGTCGCCTCTTTCAACACAAGCGACACAATAGCTTAACAAATAGAGTCGCCTAACAACTAATAGGCGACTTATATAAAAGCTATCAAGTAGCCTTAGAGGCGACTCCTAAAGTTGGAAGCTATTGTGTCGATGGCTGTGGAGTCGCCTTTAAAGCGACTCGTTAGGTCATTTACAGGCGACTCGATAGGGGTTTTTTGTAGTAGTGACATTTTATATAAGAATTCTAATTAAGAACTAATGACTTACGACTTACGATTTACGAAGTAAATATGTTAATTTTTTGTCAGAAACGACCGAAACTACATACTTAATAAAACCTAAAAATTGTGAGAAACTAGCTATAAAAAAATATTGTAAGAAACTACCCATTAAAAGGTAAAATGCTGTAAAATATTACCTTTGATCTTATCTTTATCGTTGACCCAATTTGCCGGCGTTGAGCCACCGTAAAACCCTAAAAACACCTATATATTGTTGTCCCGAAACCAACACAATTTGCTTGAAACTGCGTCAAGCCGAAACCACCCTACAACCCAAAGCGACGACTTCAGGGATGTTTAATTTTGTGGTATGTAGTAATGTAGGTCAACACTGGAAAATTTGGCCAACTGTAATAATTCGGCTAAAGCTAGTCTCTTATAATATTATTATTATTATTATTATTATTATTATTATTATTATTATTATCACAAATTCTGAATTTTATTACTCGTAAATAGTTTCTAATTTTTTTTTTTTTTTAATAGAAAAAATAGTTTATGAGTTTTATCCTAAGTAACTATCATCCCTATCTCCATCAATAACATCGCCATCAGTTATAAAAGCTTTTGACAATTACCTTCCCAAATATTACAAATTTTACTGCATGCAAATTACAATCTTCTACGTGTAACAAATCAATTCATACACCATCCATCAAACATGCAACCTGCTTCCTCACCACAAATTGCACCTCCATTTTCAACCTATCCAAGCTTCTCGTAGTCACACTTTAACCATCAATTTCATCTTTAAGTAGAACTACACTTATCCACATTTTATTCCCAATTTAATCAATTACTACGATACTCTCATCTTTTCAAATTTGCTGCATTTTAACACAACAAAAACCCAATTCATATACCCCAATTCTAATTTCATAACATTATTATACTAAAATGAGTAGTAGCATCAAAGTAAAGAAATCAACCATGGTACGACCAGCTAAGGAGACACCAAAAGGTAGTCTTTGGCTATCAAAATTAGACATGATCATACGCCAACCATACTCACATACTAACGTACTCCACCTCTATACAAAAGCCTTCGACACCGAAGTTTTCGAGGAGGCTCTTAGTAGAGCCTTAGTGCCATTCTACCCATTAGCAGGGCGGCTAATATTCAACGATGACAACGGAAGGTACGAGATCGATTGCAATGCTAAGGGAGTCTTATTTCTCGAGGCGGAATCGACGGAAGCTCTAGCCGATTTCGGGGACTACTTGAGTCCCGACCCTCAACTCATGAAAGGGTTGTTTCCTACGTGCGACTACTCGGGAGGGGTCTCGTCGTTCCCTATATTACTTGTGCAACTAACTCGGTTTAAATGTGGGAGTGTATGTCTTGGGTTTGCTACACATCACCATGTTTGTGATGGGTCTTCACATTATCATTTTGTCAACTCGTGGGCTAGATTGGTTCGAGGGTTAGACCTTGATGTTTATCCGGTTCATGATAGGTTTGCTTACCTTGCTCCTCGTAACCCGCCTCAAGTTAAGTTTCGACACTTGGAGTATGAGCCATCTATACCTCCTTTAGCCCCGAAGGGTTTATCAGGTGATTATGTCTTCCGCCCATTCATTTCTGAATAAGTGACACAATCGAATTTGACCTACATGTCAATGTATTAGTTTAATCTTACATGTATTATATACTAGTTAAAAAAAAAAAAATTGATAGTTTAAAACTTTATGTTTATATGTATTTTACAACATATTTTATGGTACAATTTGTTTTTAATAGATTATACCCTCCGTTTATAATCGCAGCACTAGGTGATGCATATATATAGTTCTAGGTAAATCATAACGAGGGAACCAAAAGGAGAATGTAATAATATAAAACATAGTTGGTATGGGTATATTTAATTGTTAGTAGGAAAGATAAATAATAATAATAATAATGATAATAATAACAATAATAATATCAATAACAATAATAATACGAGTAATAAAAAGTATAAGTGGAGTTGATAGAAGAGAGAAAGTATAAAATATAGATGAGTCATTACGAAATAAGGAATTATTGCAATTATTATGAAACGGCTGTAAAACAAAAGTGTTGTGTTTAAAATTTAGTACTCTAACAAATATTTTTTGTTTTTTTTTTTTTTTTTTTTTTTTTTTGTTTTGTTGTTGTTGTTGTTGTTGTGTGTGTCAAAAATACAAAATGCATTGTTAGAGTGCTAAATACCTATGATCAAATTTTAGAACTTAAATAATGAAAAAAATTTCAACGTGTTAATTATTTTGTGACAAAGGATGTAACTTTTGAAACAAATTAATATTTCATAAATTAACTCAAAATTGACTACTTGATTAGGTGAAATGGTTACAACAACCGAGTGTATCTTCAAGCTCACCAAAGACCAAGTTAACATCTTAAAATTACAAGCAACTTCTCAAGAACAAGAAGTAACAAATAACAAGCTAAGTACATTTGAGATTCAAGCTGGGCACGTGTGGCGCAGTGTATGCAAGGCGCGTGGATTAGCAAACGATCAAGACGTCAAACTTTACATCACTGCAAATGGACGGTCAAGATTGAAGGAGATGGCAATACCACAAGGGTATTGTGGTAATATCCTCTTTCATGCAACTTGTGTAGAAAAGGCAGGAGATGTCACATGTAAACCACTTTGGTATGTTGCGAGTAAGATTCATGAGGCAATTAAGAAATTAGATGATATTGAGTATTTAAAATCAGCTATTGATTATGTGGAATCACATCCAAATCTATTGGATATTGTTCATGGGCCACAAACTTACACAAGCCCAAACTTTTCAATAAATTCTTGGGCTAGGTTACCTTGTCATGAAGCTGATTTTGGGCTTGGTGAGCCCATTTTTACAGGTATTAATGGGCTGAAATTTGAGGGGCAAACTTGCATTACACCATGCTCAACTGGGGATGGTAGTTTTTCAGTGACAATCAAGCTTTTCACATCTCATATGAAGGCTTTTAAAGAGTATTTCTACAAGATTAGCAGCAAACTTTGAGGAAATAACTATTTATTGTGATTCTTGCACGATTCTTGGAAGGTTCTTTCATGACTTTCTTTTACGTACATTTTCCTTGAATGAAATTCAAACAAGCTAATAAAAGTAGCAAATCTTGTTTTTGTGGGCGTCTTGCTTATAAGTTTTTGCCTTTCACTTAATACAGTTTTCTTTTTATAATAATAAAGTATTATAAAGATTTCTATTTTATTTATAACTTGTAATATCTTAGTAAGGACTATAAAAATAAAGTATGGTTTATTAAAAGGCATGGTCATTCATTAGTGAAGAAATAAATTTCAATTTTATGATTAAAACTGGCTTTTTTTTTAATAGCAATTAAAATTGGCTTTAAGCTAAGCTTGTTGCATTGATTATTTAAAACACTTTTTTTTTCTAAATTTGATTTTTGCATTTAATAAGTCAAGTGGAAAAAAGAATCCTAAGATTTATTAGGCGAGTGTGTTGTTTCAATGAATACTACAAGAAGGGAGGGTTGAATTGTAGTATGACAGATTTGTCAAAATTTTTGCGGAAATAAAAACAAGCTAAAGGAACTTAAAGTGCAAGAAAGATTTTACGTGGAAAACTCCTTGGCCTTAATCAAGGAGAAAACCCACGATCACTTGGGATTTTAGGAAAAGAGAGTCTTCACTAGAATAGGGTAAATGGTCCTATTACAAACTAAAGACTCTATCTTTGAGTTCTTCACCGAACCCAAAGCCTTGAGGAACAAGTCACCCAATTTATTACTCTTCTCTTCTCTTTCTCTCTTCTCACTTCTCTTTCTCTTCCTAATTCTCTTTCTCAATTCTCACTTCTCTCTCTCACTTCTCTTTCTCTCTCCTCTTACTCACAAGTAGAAGTTCACTCAAACTTCCCAATTTTCCAAAATACAACTTTAAAAGATTAGCTCTAGCATAACGACATTAGAACACTTTATTTCTCTATTGTGGAATTGACTCTTGTCTCGATTAAAGAAAACAAAGGCTGAAATGTATTTGAGCAAGGGTGAGTTTTTTCAACTGAAATCAATAACTATTTATATACCAAATCCATTTAGGAAAAACCTCTTTGTGCAACAAATCCACAATGCCACTACTCCAACCCACTAGGAAGAGCATGTCCTAAAATTAAGGGCATGAACTCCTTAATGTGCAAGACCATGATATGAAAGAGATCATGGGGAGTAGGCCGCAAGTTTTGGGAAAACTGAAATTAGATTTTATTTGCAAAAAGATATTTCAAAAATATAACAAAATAAAATCCTTTTTGTTAAAAATAGATAAAATCCTTTTTGATAAAAATAGATAAATGTTTTCCTAAAAACAAGCTTGCACAACATTATCTTTTTATACTAATTCCACACAGATATTTCGAATCTAATCCTATCCTTATACTTACATAAATCCTAAAATATAAAAATATATTAGTCTTCATGTTTCTCTGCTGAAGCTTCTGCTCTGAGGCTTCTGTTCCTTGGAAGGAACTTCTCTTCTTTGGCGAAGCTTCCACTCTGAAGCTTATGTACCCTGAGCTAGGGAAAACTTCTCTTCTCAAGTCTTCATTTCTGAAGCATCAGTTCCTGTAAGGGAACTCTTCTCTTTTAGATTGCTTTGTTCCTAGCTTTCTTGGTGATTCAGTATGTTGAGAGAACATGGCTTTGTCATAAGGAGAAATTTGTGACATATTGGATGAACCAGATTCTTCACTTTGGTAACACCACCAATTGTAGAGTTGAGAGCCAACATTCAGCAGTGAAAACGTGGTTTGAATTATCCACAGGTTAGTTGTTTTACTGTATTAGTTGTTGTCGTTATTACGTAATTGTAATTATAATAAAAAATTAAAATGTTTTTACTAATTTGAATCAATGGCAGGTTCTTTGGATACCGTATGGGCCCGAGTCCATTGTCATATCGGTAATCGAAGCATACAAATTCGTAATGAGTTGGAGGCATCAAGGTCTAAAATTGGTCAGATAGACAGACAATTGCCACTGTCACGTATAAGTGGCAAAGTGTCTCAACATTGCTTGAAAGAACTTCATAACGAGAAGAAAAGGATGCAGGATTTGAGTTACCAGGTTTATGAACGTTGTGGATGTGCTATGCGTGTGACCCATAGTGTTCCATGTGCTTGCCAGATATATGATTCGATAGTTGCACAGACAAGCTTCTATAGCAGCCAAATTCATTCTTTCTGGAACACATTGGTTATTGGTGATGGTGTTAACATTTAGGAAGTGGTTAATGATTTGACCGAGGAGGCTGCACATTTTCGATCCCTAATTGATGAAGTAATGGAAAGTGATCCGACTGTACGTCAAAATGTATCGCGAATCATTGAAGAGGGGCTACATCCGAATCATAAACACCTTGAAGAACCACATGTGAACCTCAACGTTCGTGGTCGACGGAGGAACAATGACACCAGGCGTGATCGAAGTTATTTCGAGCATGTGAACCGTCAATACACGGTGGTGACCAACAACCAGGTAATATTAAAAGTCTATTGATTTTGAAAATTATGCTTGTAGCTTTACTAATAATTTATCTTTTAATTATGTGCAGTAGATCCGTGTGACATTAGTCAATGCAGGTATTTGAACCTGCTTCCAGGCCCAATGTTGCCGTACATTACGTCTTGGAAGGATGTCATTGGTGATGGGAATTGTGGCTTTCGTTGTGTCGCCGACTTCTTCTTTGGCGATCAGGCGCTATGGGTTGACGCTCGGAAAACAATAGCGAACGAGATCGCTGGTCATCCTGATTTATACGAACGGATTTACGGGCTTGGACAACTTTGTATGAACGTAGAGCATATTCGATGGTATGGTGAGTCTGTCGGAGAGCGGCATTGGATGGTTACAATTCAAGATTTATTTCCTATTGCTACGTGGTTCAACGCAAGGGTGATTTGTCTCGGGGTAGACCTAGTACCAACTTGCTACTACTCATGCATCACAGTCTTATCGCCGAGGGCACGCAACGGGGTCCGGACACCGAGTCGAGAGTTCGTGATTGCTACAGTTTGTGGATCACATTTCATCCGTCTTGACCTTGTACCTGATTCACCTCTCCCACCGATCGCCGGTTGGTGGACTGAACACCACGAGGCTAGTGTTAATGGATGGGATCAACAATATGAATTTAGAAGGAACATGTGGGATGCATTAGTTAGGTAGTTTGTAATGCACATTCACTGATTTTGAACAATTGTAAGAAAAGTAGAATTATAAATATAATTTTTAATGTGCTTGTTTTTAAGTTAGTTAAAATCTAACATGACATGCAACAAAACATAAAAATTAAAAGTGTCTAGTTTTTACATTACATGACAAAAAAAAAAAAAAAAAAAAAAATCAGTTCAAATAAGTAATTAAAACTACTAACACGACTTCCAATCAAATTAATTTAAAGGCCCATTTTTTTACTTCCAATCGAATACAAGCTGCTTAGTTATTGTCCGAGTCTCATTCGACATGTGAGGATACTCAGCTAGTGCTCTTTGGTGAATCTCCATGGACCGACCCATCCACTACAAATCAGACAATAACATAGTATATACACAATAATTAGTAGAAGTCATTCTTAATATTATAATAAGCATAGAGACTTACATAATCAGTATTAGTCCGCTCAGGTAGGTTGCTTGTAGCTCCTGCACCTGGAGATACCCGCGGGTGAGAAAACCTGTACAGCCACTGCATGTAACCAGGCACAATCAAAGAAGCTGCAGCACTAAGCCTGGTGAGGGCACCTAAAACTACACTCTGAGATACCCCGAGGACAAACCTCTTCCACATCACATCTGTCATCTCGGTCGGGAAGTCTACCCGGTACATCTTCAAGTTAGTCGGCCTCTTGGCCTTCTCTGGCCTGATGATCTCACGGGGAATGCCTTGCACGAAACCAAGCTGTCGCACTACTCTATCAGGCATGTATGACTCAATGATGTTACGATACTGGATGCAACCAATAAATAAAGTGGCGGGCACTCCTAATGCAAGATCAACTCCGTACGGTAGCCAATTCACCTCACGGTCAGTCAGCGCATCAATTCTTGTACGAAAAGATAACAAGCGCTCCAAGTTCTTGCTAGGACATCCCGCTCCAACATCCCAAGCAGACGCACGAGGCATAAGAAGGTCCCGGGTCAAGGTACCCTGTTGTGGCCAAAGGCACGGAAAGTACTATGAGGTTTAATGCCTTATAATGCTTGTCACCTTCTAGAGGTAAGTATTTGTTGGAAAAAGTGATCAAGTTGATAGGACTAGGGAGATCACTCGTAAGGAAGTTAACCAACCCCTCAGGAGTGGTGTCAGAATCTATCCCTATCTTATCCAAGGCATTCATCACTACCAACCTATTCTCTCGATATGTTGCTAGAAGCTTCCATACATTCATTTCAACCTTGGTTTTCTTGAAGTGTTTGACAATATCATTGTCTTCTATGATAGGTATGGGGACTTGCTGCGTAGTTGGTATAGGTTATGTTGAAATAGGAGGTTGCATTCTCCCGCATCTTGTGAGGACGTCTATAAATGAATCTTCTTCAACCCATAAGTCATCCATGGCATATGACACTGAAGGTGGAGGTCCTACCATGTCTTTTAAGTAGACATCTTCTTCATCACTGTCCCAAACTCCATTAATACTTATGTCTTCCTCTTGTGGAATTTGGACTAGCTTTTTGTCATCAATCATTTTCTAAATTAAATCTTTAAATTTAAAACAGTTTTCAATAGTGTGACCCCCTGATTGATGGCATTGACAGTAGAACCTATCTGTCCTTTTTAATGATTCAAATGGTCTCGGTTCGAGAGGTTTGACCTCGCCACTCTCGGAGAGCATATTGAAAATTTTAGCATATGGAATCCAAATTGGAGTATAGAGTCTATTACTCTTCTTGGGTTTGCCAATTACTTGTAGAGAAAAGGGTTTCTTCTTTGTGGATGGGACCTTGTCACATTTTCTCTGAAGTTCTTCTAATTGTTTCTTTGCAACTTTGAGAGCTTCACGCAGCAAGTTTGATCCCTCCAACATGGACAGTGTAAGCAATTGTATATCCTCTTTACTTGCTAGTTCAGGAAAGTCATCCATGTCATCGAAAAAGATCTCTTCCTCTTCTTCAATAGCATGGATTTCTTCGATAGGTTTGATGAGAGATGAGGGATCAACCTCGTTTTCCTCATCAGAGATGGCTAAGGAGTGAGCGAGAGGTGCACTATCAATGCTCGACTTCTTACTGGCAGGAGGCAATGGCAGTTTGTTGTTGTCGATTAAATCTTGGATAGCTTCCTTAAGCTTCCAACAATTTTCGGTAAGATGGCCCCTACCTTGGTGATACTTACAATGTGCATTGGGGTTCCAATTAGCCGTCCTCTTCTCGACCGGTGGGTCCCCAAATGGTCCAATAGGAGTTATAAGACCTTTTGCATTTAATCGGTCAAATGCGGTGTCTTAACTCATACCTATAGGAGTAAAGTTCCTCCTAAATGGTTTCTTTTGCCCTTGATTATTCATAGCAAGGACCTCACTTAAGTTAAAGGTACTAACATTGTTTAAGCGGGTGGTTTTGGAAGAAGAAGGATTGTCGTTCTTCTTGCCTTTCCAGCCACTGTTGGAGTTACTGTTAGCAGCTTTCAGCTTAGCCAGGTCGTCTTCAATATTGATTCCAATGTCATAGACGACCTTGAAGGTATGGAGATTATTCTGGTATTTGAGATGCTTGGAGTACTTCTCTTGAAGGTTTTTGATGAATAACCTCACAGATTCTTTTTCATTTGGCACCTCAATCATCTTAGCGGAGGTTTCTCTCCATTCGTTGAAGAAAGAGGTGAAACCTTCATTCTCCTTCTGTTTGAGGATTTCAAGTTCCCTATAGTCAGTTTCAACTTGAATGTTGCACTTGTATCTATCAATGAAAGCGTAAACTATAGACTCCCAAGTAGAGTTTCTTTCTTTCTCAAGAGAAAAGAACCATTGTTGGCAAACGGTTTCGAGAGATAAGGAGAACAAAGAGGGAAACACCTTCTTGTCAATACCCTTGATGCTCATTATTGTTTTGAAGGCTCTTAGGTGAAAATAAGGGTTGTCAGTCGCTTTGAATTTCGGGATGTCGTTGGCATTGAATTTATGCGGAAGAAGATCCTTGTCCACCGAGACCCCTTGTGAGCTAATTCCTTGAAACTTATAGTCACTAGACAGTTTGCTCAGACTCTCTTGCATGAGGTCCATCTGTTGTTGCTTCACAGGATCATCGATCTTGAGGGTTAAAACCTTTAACGCCTCATTCATAGTAATTAATTGGTTCCTGAGCTCATTAACTTCCTCTTGAGTTGTCATTATTGTCTTAGCTTTCCTTTTACGAGCGATCGGTTTGTCGAAAAGTTGGACTTGAATAAAAAGGTTGTCTTTGATCAAACGCCCTTCCTTTGTTGACCACGCGCTGTAAATTAAACCATTTTTGTTTTAATGACTTGACTCAAATTGACTTTGACTTAACGTTTTGAAAAAGAAAAAGCAAAATAAGGTGCATATTTTTGGCAAAAATAAGGTGTACATTTTTGGGAGTTAAGTATAGGGTTTAAACAAGTGGTTTAATTGGAGGATTAATATCCGACTTACCCCCTAAAAAAATGACGGAAAATACGCGCATACAAGACTCCCTTAGACATGGTCGAAGTGTACATTAGTGTGTGCTTTATATGGTGAGTGTAAGTGACATGCTTTGAATCTTGTGTAAGACCATGGGACTTAGTGCTTAAACTCGATTAATGACTTGACAAGGTATTATTGCAAGTAAAAATTGACTGAATTGACTAGAAAACTGTTCAATTAGACATAAGGTGATGTGTAGGCGTCGCTCGAAGTGCGCCTACGTTAAAAGCATGTGGTGAATATGCTTGGCACTCATAGGAAGTGAAAATTGACACAATACGATTAGGGACAAATAAATTAGGGAGCCTCCAACAATTTTTTAAGGAACTTGTAAACCGTTCACAGATCATAAAAAGGCAACCACGATAAGAGACAACGATAGGCAACAACGATTGACCCGTGAAGGTTGCACCCCATTCATAATCCATGAGATTACTAACTCCATATGGTTCGGAACCACGAAAGGAGGATCGGAGATGATGGTACGAAGTGAGTCATGGAGTCACATTCGCCCGTATTGGCCTCTACTCGATTCTTATATTGAAAAGCATTCCTGTGATCTCAAAGGCATACAAACAATAATTCAATTCGCTCCAAACTATTATTTAACTAAATTGGTTTAATATTAATGCACACATAATTCTAAAATATTGGTGATCACTTCAATTAATAATAAGATTAAAAGGATCCTAAACTGGTTGTCCAAATTATCTTATTAGGCGTGATTTTCAATTACATATTCCCTTTAACATGCAACATGGTGATCAATAGAATAACATTAATATTAAAACCAAATTAATCACAATTCCAACAACATAAAATCATTAGAAAAATAATAAAAATAAAAGGAGCATGATCCTTACTTTGATTCTGTTTGTTTGCAACTACAAAATAATAAACGAGTTAGTAACTTCAAGGAAATAAATAAACAATAATTAAATAAAATAAAGTTGATTTTGGGGCCAAACCCTCAAACAGTTCTACCTTTCACGCCTTGGCTTAAGGACAGAACCTCGAGTAAAATATGGACTCCTTTGAGTGCTTGAAGAAGGAATTTTGAAGTGAAAAGGGTAGGGTAGTGTTTAGGCTAAAGCATAGAAGAGAGAAAATAAAATCAGAGAATTACTCGGTGCCCCGTTCATCAGAAATGAGGGGGGTATTTATAGGGAAAATGTGCCGAGGGAGCACACGGAACCCTAAAATGATAAAAACCCTAAAAAAGTATCCCGTGACACGGTCAAACTGTATTGTGACACGGGAAGCCCCACCGTCAGACGGTACACATTCCCGTGACACGGTACACTTTTGGCGTGACGCGGGAAATTTTCAGAAAACGGGATAGAAAACGCGTCAAGGGTTTACGCGGAAAAGACACGGAATGTCCCGTGTCACGGCAGACTTCCCGTGTCACGGGAAATCCCACCGTCAGACGGGAAGGATTCCCGTGACACGATAGGTACCTGCCGTGGCGCGGGAAATTCCAGCCCGTTTTTCCGTCTAAATACATTTTTAACCCTAATTTCTTTCGGTATTTTAAGTGCCGATTGATAATTTCGGGCTTTTTCTGTCGTATTACTATTTGGGCTAAAATAAGAAAATAATTAAATAAAAATAAATAAAAGGTTTGGGCCAAAAATAAAAACAATAAAATAAAAAAGGTTTGGGCTAGAATTAATTAATAAGTTTGGGCTGAAATTAAAACTATGCTTTTACCAAACATCAAGACTAATCCATGGACTGTTCAAAAATATGAATTTAATAAAATACGATTTTGTAAGCACTCTCGGGATTAAATACTAAACCCGACCAATAGTGGCGGTGAAAGGTTGTTCATCATCGGGTTTGGTTTTGGGGAGACATTTTTAGGTGTCTACAGAAGCCCCCAGTTTGACTGAGTTTGTAGAAACGTCAGTTTCGAAAACGATAGTCAAAGTAGCCGATAGGGACGGAGAATGAATTAAGACGTTCTGCAATCCTAAATCATTCTGTATACGCCGATACCTGCAGAATAATGTTAGTTCCACAGACAAAAGAGTAAAGGGATAGAATACGTATCTGGCACCAGTGTATTGGTGACAAACGAATTTGGCAGCTTCCTAAGCTTGAAGGAATCCACCGAGTGACATTTGTTGAAACGCTTTCCATGCTTGAGGAAAGCCGACTGAAGAGTTTGGTAGCTTTCTAAGCCTGAAGAAAGCTACCGGATAATACTTTCCATGCCTGAGGAAAGTCGATGAACGAATTTGGTGTCATTCTATGCTTGAAGAATTTCACCAATAATGCCTTCCATGCTTGAGGAAAGCCGACAAAGGAATTTGGTGGTTTTCTATACTTGATGAAAAATCCACCAATAACGCTTTCCAAGCCTGAGGAAAGCCGACTTGGCGGTTTTCTATACTTGAAGAAAAATCCACCGATAACGCTTTCCAAGCCTGAGGAAAGCCGACTGATGAATATGGTGTCATTCTATGCTTGAAAAATTCCACCGATAATGCCTTCCATGCTTGAGGAAAGTCGATTTGGCGGTTTTCTATACTTGAAGAAAAATCCACTGGATAATACTTTCCATGCTTGAGGAAAGTCGAAAGATGATGAGATTGCAAGTCTATGTGTATCGAGAACCTTGCGTCATGAAATGATGGTGGTCCGCTTGTCCCCGGACGTGGGTTGTAGATGGTCCGCTTGTCCCCGGACGTGGGCTGTAGATGGTCCGCTTGTCCCCGGACGTGGGCTGTAGATAAGACCTGCAAAAATAAATTTGCCAATGGACTCGTATATACTGTGATTGACTTGACCACTAACTTGACCAAGTTTGACTTGATGTGACATGCCATGTGTATGACTTGTGAGTGTGTGTGTGTGTGTATATGTATGTGTGCAGACACAAGCAAACGAAGATGCAAAAGCAAAAATTTTCCGTCAATTTTTGTCATGAGTGGAGGGTACCGACTTTCTCCGAAAAAGAAAGATGTGAAAACTGAACTTTTATTTTCGAACTTCCTTCGATGAAAACTTGGAAAAAGTTTTTTGAACTTCCCCAAAATAAAATACTGAAAAGGGAGAGAAGTTTTGAACTTCCTCCTTGAGCAAGACGAAATGATTCGTATGGATTGAATTGTTTGTCCTGAAAATAATGTATGCATGATGCATGTTCTTAGGCCAGGAGGCTAAGGACAATTACATCATGTGACACGATAGATGAATGAACTTAAGTCGTGGAGCTAAGCATCATATATGGTGTAAAGAAGCGATTTTGAACGTCACTTAGGTCTGGAAGCTAAGCACGTATAGTGATTATTGCATAATGAACGTTGCTTAGGTCAAGGAGCTAAGCACGATATGCTTTGTATGATTAAAAATCATTGATATATAAATGTTTCTTAGCACATTATGCGAAACAATGAACATTGCTCAGGTCAGGAAGCTAAGTAAGTATGCAATGTTTCTTCTACTGAATGTTGTCTTTAAATATGATGAAGCATGCACAGTGTTGAAACAAGATTTCATGATAAAGGGCTCTTAAAGGGAAGGATGATGGATATGGATGTGTGAGTGAAGTGTGTGAATGTGATACTAAGGTTGGCTGCAAGGGTTATAGCGATGGAAAGAGATGTGAGAAGAGTTAAAGATGTTGACTCTTCAGGCTGGGTAAGCTAATGTGATTTGGGTTCAAGCCCCAAAGTCTAGCTCTAAATGGGTAGGGATAAGTATTGGATATTCTTTGACTCGATCATGCATGGATATGAATATGAATGTGGCCGCACCTCGATGTGAGGTTGCCTACGTATCCGTTAGGAATCAGGCCGAACGTAGCTCTAACCGAACTTTGCACAAGTGTACGTACACCTCAAAGAGGTCTTTCAAGGGTTGTAATGTGGTTAATTTGATGGTTTAAGGAAGAAAGAGGTAAAAGGCTCAAGACCCGAGAGAAGCCCCCAAGATGTGTAATTGTGAATTTGAAAATTTTGAATTTTGCAAGTTTATTTTCAACATATATATATTTTTTTTTGCTTTGAATTTTTTTTTTTTTTTTTATTCTTTTGAATCAATGTAAGCAATCTCAAATCATGTGGTCCATCACTCACTTAGCATTCATGTTTCTCAGGCACGGTACCGAGCACTCGATGAGAGACGCAATTTGAGACGTGTTCATATCAAAGACATTGGAACACTTGCCTTTTGACATTGTTTTATTGTTGCTTTGCTGCTTTCTTTCTTTTTTTTTTTTAACTTGCTTTTTGAATGTTATACAATTACACATCTTTCAATCCCAGGGTTAAGTGAATGTGGGTTGAAGAAATGAAGGCCAAACGTTAGACGAGGCTCAAAATGGTTGATGAAGAAATGGAATGTGATTGAACGGTTAACAGGGAATGACATGGTTGCAAAGGTGCCTCAAGTCATTGGTGTACCTTGGGTTTAGTTCGGTAATTGATTTTTTATTTACATTTTTTTTTATTTTGAAAAAGAATTCGATGATCGATTGCAAAGGAAAGGAATGCTCATTGATGGAAAAGGTAAGAAATATGACACATAGACAGTACACATGGATAACGAGAACCTATGCTAGACTTATTGGGGGAGAGGGTTAAAACAAAAGAATAAAAAAAAAAGCATGAAATCTTGCACGAAGGATCTGTGTGCCTTGTATTCATTACTTCTTGCCGCCTGGAGGGACAGGAAGTTTATTTGCATCCATCAAGTCTTGAATGACGTCCTTCAAATTCCAACATTGCTCCGTAGTGTGGCCCCTTCCTTGATGGTACTTGCAATGGGCATTGGGATTGCATTTGGCGCTCCTTTCTTCAGGTTTTGGCTCTGGAAATGGCCCAATAGGTGTGATCAAGCCTTAACTGTAAAGGCAATCAAAGGCCGCATCATAAGTCATTCCTAAAGGAGTGTAAGTTCTTTTCTTCTTGGGCAATGGAGTATCAAGAGCTAACACTTCATTGAGATCAACTTGGCTTATATTATTGGTAGTATTTTCATGCTTAGAAGACGAAGAAGAAGGATGGTCATTCTTCTTGTTTTTATAAGTGTTATTATTGTTACTACCAGCAGTCTTTATTAGCTCATCCTCGATATTGATGCCGATGTCGTATACAGCTTCAAAAGTGTTCAGTGGAAGAAATTTGAGATGTTCCCTATATTTATGAGTCAGATTTTGAATAAAGAGGCAAACCATCTCTCTTTCTTTGGGGGGATCTACCAAGAGTGAAGCTGTTTCCCTCCACCTGCTCAGGTAAGCGGTGAAGCCTTCATTCTCTTTCTGTTTGAGAATGGAGAGTTCGCGTTAAGAAGTTTTAGTTTGAATGTTACCCTTGTAACGATTCAGGAAACTTTCGGTGACATCTTGCCAAGTCGCAGTATGCTTGGCATCTAAGGAATAAAACCATTGTTGGCAAGCATGTTCTAAGGAGAGAGGGAACACCGTAGGGAAGAGTGTTACGTCCAATCCCTTAAGAGCCATGGTTGCAGAGAACGCCTTCAAATGGAATATTGGATTGTCAGTAGGCTTGAACTTTGGAATATCAGCAGTAGAGAACTTTTCAGGGAGTCTATCCTTCACATCCAAAGGAGTGGGAGGCCGTTCCACATAAGTGAAATCCTTAGAGATCTTACTCATTTGTTCCTTCAGTTTGTCAAGGGTGGAAATAGTGACCTTGTTTTGTTCCATGGTAGTGACCCTAGTGGTAAGGGTTTGCATCATGGAAGATAGTGCCTCGATGGATTTGTTGATGTTCTCAATATCTTCTTTAGTGGCCATTGAAAGGTGATGAGTAATGGAGATGGCAAAGTTCTCTTTGAATGCCTATTAGATCTGAGAGATTGTTGCGGTAATGACTCGAACCGTATTAATCTATCCCTGTTCCTTGACCAAGTACTGTGAAATAAAATAATTCACTTAATTGTTTGACTCATTGCTCAAGATAGGAAAGGAAGGAAAAAATAGACATTTGAAAACAGGTGAGAAAACTCCACTCATTTTTTATTATGACGAAAAAAGGGTGCATGAACCTAATATACGATCATAAACGACCTGGTGCACGACTCGAGTCGGAACATAAAGAAAGTGTGTGGACTATACTTGACTCGTGAGTGACTAAGTGATGTTATAAGACTCGTGGTATGATCGTATGGCTAGACATGTGAACAATAACCAAAATGACTGACGCGAGGACCAAATTAACACGGAAGACTTGACTGACGCTTTCTTTTTTTTTTTTTTTTTTTTTTTTTGGAAATTCCACCGTGTCACGGTGGAAATTTGCCGTGACACGGTAGAGTTTCCCGTGGCGCGGCAGCCCCCCCCCCCTTTTTTTTTTTCCTCTTTTGCAGGTCCACCGCGCCACGGTGGACCGTGCCGTGACACGGTGGACAGTCTCGTGTCAAGGCAACCATTCCCGTGCCACAGTGGATGCTGACGTGGCACGATTTTTTTTCAAGAATATTTTTTCAAGAATCTTTCAAGTCTCATCCACTCATCTTAATTAAATATCGATCACTCAAATCGATAAATAATTAAGAATCCTCCCCAGTGGAGTCGCCAAATTGTAGGCGTCGCTCGAAGTGCGCCTACGTTAAAAGCATGTGGTGAATATGCTTGGCACTCATAGGAAGTGGGAATTGACACAATACGATTAGGGACAAATAAATTAGGGAGCCGCCAACAAGTTTTTAAGGAACTTGTAAACCGTTCACGGATCTTAAAAAGGCAACCACGATAAGGGACAATGATAGGCAACAACGATTGACCCATGAAGGTTACACCCCATTCATAATCCATGAGATTACTAACTCCATATGGTTCGGAACCACGAAAGGAGGATCGGGGATGATGGTACGAAGTGAGTCATGGAGTCACATTCGCCCGTATTGGCCTCTACTCGATTCTTATATTGAAAAGCATTCCTGTGATCTCAAAGGCATACAAACAATAATTCAATTCGCTCTAAACTATTATTTAACTAAATTGGTTTAATATTAATGCACACATAATTCTAAAATATTGGTGATCACTTCAATTAATAATAAGATTAAAAGGATCCTAAACCGGTTGTTCAAATTATCTTATTAGGCGTGATTTTCAATTACATATTCCCTTTAACATGCAACATGGTGATCAATAGAATAACATTAATATTAAAACCAAATTAATCACAATTCCAACAACATAAAATCGTTAGAAAAATAATAAAAATAAAAGGAGCATGATCCTTACTTTGATTCTGTTTGTTTGCAACTACAAAATAATAAACGAGTTAGTAACTTCAAGGAAATAAATAAATAATAATTAAATTAAATTAAATAAAATAAAGTTGATTTTGGGGCCAAACCCTCAAACAGTTCTACCTTTCACGTCTTGGCTTAAGGACAGAACCTCGAGTAAAATATGGACTCCTTTGAGTGCTTGAAGAAGGAAGTTTGAAGTGAAAAGGGTAGGGTAGTGTTTAGGCTAAAGCATAGAAGATAGAAAATAAAATCAGAGAATTACTCGGTTCCCCGTTCATCAGAAATGAGGGGGGTATTTATAGGGAAAATGTGCTGCGGGAGCACACGGAACCCTAAAATGATAAAAACCCTAAAAAAGTATCCCGTGACACGGTCAAACTGTACCGTGACACGGGAAGCCCCACCGTCAGACGGTACACATTCCCGTGACACGGTACACTTTTGGCGTGACGCGGGAAATTTTCAGAAAACGGGATAGAAAACGCGTCAAGGGTTTACGCAAAAAAGACACGGAATGTCCCGTGTCACGGCAGACTTCCCGTGTCACGGGAAATCCCACCGTCAGACGGGAAGGATTCCCGTGACACGGTAAGTACCTGCCGTGGCGCGGGAAATTCCAGCCCGTTTTTCCGTCTAAATACATTTTTAACCCTAATTTCTTTCGGTATTTTAAGTGTCGATTGATAATTTCGGGCTTTTTCTGTCGTATTACTATTTGGGCTAAAATAAGAAAATAATTAAATAAAAATAAATAAAAGGTTTGGGCCAAAAATAAAAACAATAAAATAAAAAAGGTTTGGGCTAGAATTAATTAATAAGTTTGGGCTGAAATTAAAACTATGCTTTTACCAAACATCAAGACTAATCCATGGACTGTTCAAAAATATGAATTTAATAAAATACGATTTTTTAAGCACTCTCGGGATTAAATACTAAATCCGACCAATAGTGGCGGTGAAAGGTTGTTCATCATCGGGTTTGGTTTTGGGGAGACATTTTTAGGTGTCTACATGATGACTCGAGCAACAAACCGAACTGTTGTCAAAACGACAGGACTAGCGCCTCTCTTTGCAGTGTAGCGCCAGACAACAAGACTGTCGCCAGGCGCTACGCTCCACAGAGTGGCGCTGCAGTTTTAATCTTAGCGCCATTGTTGGAACGTCGATCTGGAACTGCTTTCGGTATTATTACTCTACAGGGTATGCCTAAAGTCGTACTAAGTCAACTCTGATTAAATTATTATACTTTAACTGCTCTAATTAATTAATTAATTAATTAATTAGGCCAAGTTCTTTTAGTCATAAATCATTTTATTTAATCTTAGCACAAGTCAAATAAACGGTTAGGAAAAACACATAGAGGATGCACAACCAATAATGCACAATTAGTCAAGTAGGCACAATCATGATGCAATGAGTTTGCAACCTAACTATGGCTCTAGTTCTCTAAAGTTCAGGATATGGGTTAGTCAATAGAGGGTCCATGGTTAATTGTCTGAATGCACCGCGCGGAAGCCTAACCTTGAAGGGTTGGCGCGAATGGATAGGACAACGCGAGTTTAGAAAAACTCGCTTCCATGGTTTGGTGAATTAACATTCTCGGATGTACCCTTTGTTGCTCAGAGCGTTCAATCAGGTAGATGGAGCATGAATTCCAAGAGGGTTATGTCCATATGTAGAACACATATGGGTTTCAGAAGAGTGAGAAAAACTCAATCAGGAAGTAGGATCGAGCAAACAATGCTAAAAACTGGTAAAAATTAGAACGCATATTTCTGGCTCGGTATTGGAAGAACTTGGCGCCGGCAAACAAAAGCCAGCGCCATAATTTGGCTTTAGCGCCTGGAGACAGAAGCTGTTGCCTGGCGCTAACGTCAAATTGTTGGCGCGAGACTCTGTTCCCTGACGCTAGTTCCTACATGCCTCAGTAGCTTTCTGTGCTCGATAAAATTTTCCAATTTCGCGCAGCATTATTTCGATCCAAGTTGTGAAAGATATTCCTCAAATTTCCTACGTGTAAAAATCCTATGTTTTAACTCATTATGGATGGTCTTTCCAATGAGATCTTATTTATGCATATGACAATAATGTTGATCAAAATAACGCACATGAAATACTTAGAACTTTTCGAGTCTCATCCACTCGTTCTAAATCATTACCGAAATAAATTTCAGGAATTAAAATAGAAAACCTCCCCAGTGGAGTCGCCAAATACTGTAGGGAATATTTCAAGCATTATCCCTTGCTTGAACCTCACTGTGATCATACACTAAAGTACGGTAGCGTCCAAAGGGAAAGAAGATAGAGCAAAAGAGTCGCCAACAAGTTTTAGGAACTTGTAAACCGTTCACGAGGTGAAGGTTACACCCCTTAACGATTCAGGAGATCGTCAACTCCAATAGGTCTGGAACCATGATTGGTAGTTCGGGGATGAAGGTACAAATCCAACCTAAAAGAGATTTAACCTGCCCTAATAATAGGCCTCTACTTTTTTCTGATCGTATTCATGTACGTTTTTTGACTAACATATAATCAATAGGATTAACCTAAACCTGTTTATCTATGTTGGTTGAATATTAATGCACAAATAAAACTATTATTGGCGATCACTTGAATTATAATCAAGATTAACCCTAAACAAGATTATTAATTATCTTATTAAGCGTGATTACAAGTACAAGATTATTAATTATCTTATTAAGCGTGATTACAAGATTAACCCTAAACAAGATTATTAATTATCTTATTAACCCTAAACAAGATTATTAATTATCTTATTTAGGAACTTGTAAACCGTTCACGTGGCACCTGTGACAGGTGTCTTCATATGACTGGGCGGATTTTCAAATTGTTTTTTGGGGGGGAAAAATTAGGGTTTCCCCTTTCTATAAATAGGAGGGTTTGACTTCATTTTCGTTTTCACACCTTTGCGGATCTTGGAGAATCTCTGGACTTTTGACTCTCAAAGACTCTTAAAGACCCTGACTTTTGTCAAGCATCCAACACTCGGCTTTTCTGACCGACTGCTTCAGCCAACCAGGCGCCTCAAATACCTTCTTCTAAGGTAACCGCATGCTCTTTTCTTTTATTTTTTTCTTGCATTTTTCATTTATTCAAATGGTTTCCCAAACGTACACGGCACGGCCTAGGTTAGCGATCAGCCGGTCACCGGGTACGGCTGAATCTAGAACTAGGAGTGTCGAATGCTCGTTCGAGAACTTTCCTTTAAGTACATCTCCAAATCCGACAGTGTCTGTGCATCTGCAGAACACGATGGCTCGAACAAAGCAGACAACAAGGAGATATAGGCCGGATGGTTCCTTTTACCATTCGGACAGTGAGACTCCAAATTCAGACGGCTCCATTAGGGTGCCAGCTAGTGAGATTTCTGAGCACCCCCCAAATCCCTCTTCTGACCTTCCCCAAACTCCAACTTACTACTCTCCCTCTTCTTCAAGCGACACCCCCAGTGATTCTATACTGCGGGAAGCCGACAGTCAGTACCAGGCCGAGCCTTTAGAACAGGCGTCGGAGGAGAGTCTAGGGGAGGACCCTGTTGGCCCTAGCCGGTAGTCCCCTAGCTCTGGGGAAAGTTCTGATGACGATTCGGCCTCGTCATCTTCTGATAGCGCCTCTGTCAAGTCAGAGGAGGTCCGAGCGAAAATAGATATTGCAAGGGAGTCCTTGTCAGTAGAAAAAGGGGAAGGCTGGGCGGAGCCGAGTGCTTCCAGGCGCTTGGAGCGCGCCCCCTACTATCACCATGTTCCGCAAAGCAAGCAGACCTCCATGACATCCGGTCTTGCCAATTTCAGGCGCAAGACTGTAATGGGGCATGGCTTCTCCTTGTCCGTCCCCAACAAGGAGGATACTATAACCTGGCCCTCCCTGGCCAGTTATAAGGACAAAGCCTTTGGCTGCTACGAGGCGGTCCTTCAGGCTGGTTTACGCTTCCCTCTCCATCTGGCCGTGGAGAGGATATTGGACGGATACCAACTGGGTATCTGGCAACTTGTCCCGAACTCATGGATAAATATCATCGGGTACGTTGTCGCATGAGAAATTCTTGAGGTGGATCCCAGCTTTGAGGCATTCGCCCACATGCACTATCTCAGCCGAGCGCCTGCCAAGGGCGGCGAAGGCTGGTATACCTTGTACACCTACAAGGGGTACATGATGGCAGTCGGCAAAGAGAACAAATGGAAGGACTGGAGAACAAAGTTCTTCATTGTCCATTCCTATGAAAGCCGACTGAACCAAAAATACAATCGGTGGAACAAGGATCCGCCCCTCCTGGCTGGCAAGAGTGCCTTGCCCCCTCTCCCTAGGCGGGCCCAGGAGGAAATTTTTGACCGGGGTCTGTTTAAAGTGTCCGTTCGGACAAACGAGCATGGAGAGAAAATAGTCGTCCCCCAGAGCTACATTTCCCTTTACAAGTGGCTAGAAGATGGGGTGTTCTTGGCCGTTTGTGGTCTAAGCTCTGAGATGCCGAGAGGTAGTCGGCCGTCTGATTTTAAGCAAACTTTAAATTGTTTTCAGTGTATGTTTATAAAGCCTAACTCCTTCTTTTTGGTGCAGACAAAGCAATGGAAAAGCTCTCAGCAACAAAGAAGCCGGCTTCCGTCTCTGCAGCTAAGTACCGCACCAACGTCCTCAATAGGGCGAGTGACGAGCAGAAAGCAGTCGGGACTCCCAAGGTAGCTGTTTATGATACTTGGTATATTTTTTCAATAGAGATTAAATTTTGCCCGCCTGCTTTTCCGACGCCTTTCTTTTTGTTCATGCAGAGTGTTTCCACCAGGCCTTCTCCCTCTAAGCAATCCCAACCCAAAATTCAAAAAACAGGGGCGGGTGATGTGAGTGCATCCGGCAAGAACCGGAAGCACATCGCTCACAGGCCCAAGAGAGGGGACGGCTCTACTCTCGAAGCTGACAGGGAGGTCAGCAAACTGGATGCCACTCAGGTATCAAAGGGTGGCTTTAAGCAACCCAGCACTACTGTCAGCTCAGCAGGAGAGAAGAGGCGTCATGGGAAGGAGAAGGAGGAGGAGGCTCAGCCGGACGGTATGAGCCGCATCTTTATTGAATTTCAATACTTAATATTGTTTCTTAGAACTTGACTAACTTATAATTCTGCAGCTCCTGTGCAAAGGCCGACCGTCGTCCAGATGGCCAAGGAGATGCTACGGGCGCTTGATCCAGAGGACAAGGCGTCCGTAAGAGGAGTCGGCACCCTTAACTTGGATGTCATCTTGGGGAACCTCTGCGAGGTAAAAAAGATAGCTAAATTTTCCTCAATATTCAGCACAAATCCAACTGGTTTTGACCATCCGACTCTTTCTTATTTCCAGGCCATGCTGCGCGTCCAGGGGCTAAGACGGCCAATCCAGGAAAAATCGAAAGAGGTAACAGCCGCTAAAGCTCGAGCCGAGTCCGCCTTAGACCGAGCTCAATTTGAAATTGCTCAGAATGAGCTTCTGACCCTTGATATGATGTATTCCCAGGCGGACGCCAACCTGCAGGTGAAGAAGGACCTAGAGTCGGACTGCTCCAAAATCAATGACTTTAAGGCCGAAGTTAAAGGCCTTAAGGAAAAGCTTGAGCCTCTTCAAGAGGCCAAGAAAGAGGCCAAGAGGGCCAAGGAGCGGGTTGGCCGCCTGGAGGGGCGCCTGGCGAACCAGCAGGAGCAGCTGAAGGCCAAGTTCTAGTCCCGAGCCGAGGAGGAGAAGCAGGCCCTTGTCAAACAAATGATGGAAGACTACGAATCCATCATGCGGACGACATGGGAGGCGGTACAGCCGGGTGCTGATTTTGGCATCTGGAAATCTAAGTTTGATCAAGCAAACGAGGATTACAATGCTGAACTCCTTCGCCAGGCTAAAGAGGAGGCGAATAAGGATGACGCTGATGGTGAAGAGGCCGACTCCTCTTCAGGCTCCTCTGGTGATGAAGATGGGGAAGAAGAGGATGATGAAAATGAAGAGCAGCCGGCAACTGATGATGCGGCTGCCAATGCTAAAAATCCCTTTGCCCCTTAAAGATTTTTAATTATTTCTGCGGCCGAATGGGCATACATTTCATCTTCCGGCCTACGTGCCGAGTATCCATGTATCTTTACCGACCGAGGGGTCGGGTAATTTGACAATTTCTCTGGCGTGGCCAGTAAACAATCTTACCCAATCGCCTGGTGACGATTGGGTCTTTTAATCTAAATTCATTCGGCCGTTTGGCTGAAATCATTCATATTGTTGTTCTTTAAATTTTTTCGTTGCATGTTTTTTGGCCAAGTATTATAACCTGTATAGCATGCGAATGTTCTTGCCCCTGGACGGATGTCGAGTGGTTTCGGTTGAGTGGATTGATTGACTTAGAAATTATTGATACTTAGAAGAGTATACATGGTTTCTAAGTCAATCAATCACTATGGTGATTGCCCCAAACCACGCGACAGATGGCCATCCGGAGCTAATGAATAATTGTTTTCATTCGGCCATTGGCTCAAACGAAATAAAAGATTTTTGACTTAGCAAATTTGCTAAAAAGAAATCCCTCGCCTGTTTTGTTCCAAGAACTAAAAGCAGGCGCTACCGGCCTAAGGCCTTGACTAGATAAGATGCTAAGTTTTAACTTAGTCTTAATTTTACTTTAGAATAATCCGCATGTCTTGCCCCAAGAGCAAATAACAGGCGCATTCGACCCACAAGTCTCTTTTTTAATCTGCTAAGTATTTTAGCTCGTTTTCTTGGTAAGTAATAGTCTGCCTGTCCTGCGTTTGGGCAAAAAAAGGCGTATTTGGCCAAGGACTTCATTAGTTGTCTTGTAAATCAGTAAAAAATTTCCGCTTGTCTTGCACTAGAGCAAAAACAGGCGCATCCGGCCTAATGCCTCAATAGCCTCTACTTATGAAACAATGACCCTTTTCCGACTGTGCTAGAACAGTTAGAAAATTCTGGCCTTTAAGATTTCACTTTCGATTAAACCAAACGACTGTGAATGCTGCCTTAGCATTCGGTAGGGCCGCTTGGTGTATTTGTAGAGCAATGTGCCACCCAAATGGGAGATGCTTCTCCTCGACGAATTCGCCTGAATAGACGTCGTCGGTTATTTGACTCATGTTGGAGCAGACGGTCATACTCATGTTGGAGCAGACTGTGACCATTTGGCCTCTATGTGTTTTTCCTAATATCTGGCCATTAGCCTCAAAATGATTTTATCTGGCCTTAGGCCTTTTAAAGATTTAAGCAAATATTCGTTTAAGTGTTGGCGTAAATTTAAAGAATTTCGTAGAAACGACTACTTTAAAGCAGTCGGCTTCTTCAGAGGGATTGGGACGTCTGCTGTTGGGATAGACGCTATCCAAATGCATTGGCCGTCTGTATTTTATATAGGCGCCACTAATAATAAGAAAAGACAAGCTGGAAATGAAGGCATATTCTCATTAAACAAATTTTTAAATGACAAAATTTGAGGTATTTACAATCGTACTTAGAAGTAGTACTTTTTCAAGTTGTCTACATTCCAAGTCCTAGGCAGCTTCCTGCCGTCTGGTTCTTCCAGGCGGTAGGTGCCGTCTCTTACTTCCTCATATATTCGGTAAGGGCCTTCCCAATTTGGGGTTAACTTTCCCTGCTCATTCGCCCTACCGACTGCCTCCATTTTCCGTAGCACAAAGTCCCCCACTTTGAGAGGACGTTTGTGTACTCTCTTGTTGTAAGCCCGTGTCATTCTCATACGGTAAATCTCATGGCGCAAGGCGGCATTTCCCCTGCGCTCTGGAAGTGAGTCCAATGCCAGCCGCATGGCCTCCCAGTTAGCTTCTTCGTCATATAACATGACTCGAAGAGTCGGCTCATATTGTTCGATGGGCAGGACAGCTTCTACACCATACACCATGAGGAACGGGGTTTCTCCAGTCGCCCCTTTAGCAGTCGTTCTGATGGACCAGAGGACGTGTGGTAATTCATCCACCCAAAGACCACCAGCCCGTTAAATTTTCTTTTTAATCCCGTCTGAGATTAACTTGTTGAAGGCTTCAACCTGACCGTTTGCTTGGGGCCGGCCGACTGATGCAAAGAGGCTTGAGACCCCTTGTTCTCCCAGCCAAGTCTTGAGTTGAGGCGTCTCAAATTGAGGACCATTGTCAAAAACCATAGACATGGGCACCCCGAAGCGAGTGATAATAATCCTCCAGATGAAGGAAATAACGTCTTTTGTCTTGATGTTTTTGACCGCCTCCGCCTCTACCCACTTGGTAAAGTAATCCACAGCTACCAATATGTAGTGTTTGCCGCCTGGGGCCGCGGTGTAAGGCCCAAGTATGTTCATGCCCCATTTGGCAAAGGGAATTGGGTTGTGGATGGCCGTCAGGTCTGTGGCCAGACGATGGATGAGCTTGCCAAAATTTTGACACTTGTCACATTTTTTGACCATTTCCATAGCGTCCGACTTCAGAGTTGGCCAGAAATAGAGCCGCCTGGCCTTGGCAGCTAAAGACCTGCCGCCTATATGGGAGGCGCAGAAACCCGCATGCAAATCTTCGAGAACCTTTCTCCCCATTTCTGGGGTAACACACTTTAATAGGGGTTTCAAGAAACCAGCTTTGAAGAGTTCTCCTTGTCTCAGCTCGAAGTTTGCCGCTTTCTTTTTTAGAGCAGCCGCCTCTTGAGGTGAATCTGGGAGCGTGTCGTCTGCAAGATAAGCCCGGATGCCGTCCACCCAGGTAGAGCTTCGATCGAGAATTCCAATGGGGTCTTCCTTAGATATACTTCTCTTTTCCATGACCTCCCACAAGACCGACCGAGGCGTTTCACAAGAGGCGGATGACGCTAGTTTTGACAGAGCATCCGCCTGATTATTTGAAGACCTGGGCACCTGAGTTAACTGAAACTCCTCAAGTGTACCAACTTCACTTTTGACCGCCTGCAAATATTTTATCATGGCCGGATGAGTGGCCTCGTACATCCCATTAACCTGGAGTACGACTAATTGAGAATCAGAGCAGACGACTATTTTCCTTGCCCCTGCCGCCTTGCAGTACCAAATGCCGGCCAGCAGGGCCTCATACTCGGCCTCATTGTTAGAGACCTGGAACTTGAACCGTAGTGCGTATTCGTACTTATCTCCCTCAGGAGATTGACATATAATCCCTGCACCACAGCCGTTCACAGTGGAGCTCCCATCCACATACACTTTCCAAACCTGGTCTATATTGTCCGGTACAACCGACCTTGTCATTTCGACAATAAAGTCGGAGAATGCTTGCCCCTTTATTGCCTTCCTTGGTTCATAAGTGATTTCTAATCCTTGCATTTCAATAGCCCATTTAAGCATTCGTCCAGAAGACTCCAAGGTTGTGAGTGGCCGTTTGATCGGTTGGTCAGTATAGACTTCCACCGCATGCGCCAAGAAGTAGGGTTTTAGCTTCTTGATGGCCATGTAAAGGGCAAGGCCGAATTTCTCAACCATGGGGTACCGAAGCTCCGCGTTTCTCAGAACATGGCTAATGAAATACACCGGGAGCGCTGGATGCCGTCTCTTTCAGCTAAGAGAACGGCACTGAGGGCATGATCAGAGACGGCAAAATACATGAAGAGCTTCTCTTTGGGCAAAGGGCTGACAAGCCTTGGCAAAGAGTGCAAATGAGTTTTCAGCTTATGAAAGGTCGCCTCTGCATCATCCCCCCATTCAAAGTTGGTCTTCTTTTTGATTACCTGGAAGAAGTAGAGACACTTGTCGCCTGACCGACAGAGGAATCTCCCCAAGGCCGCCAGACAACCTGTTAGTTTTTGCACTTCCTTCACAGTACGGGGCGACTGCATGTCGATTACTGCCTGTATTTTCTCAAGGTTGGCCTCTATTCCCCTTTGGTCAATCAAAAATCCGAGAAACTTCCCAGACTCAACACCAAAGACACTTTTTTGGGTTTAGCATGACCTTGTGTCGTCTGAGTGTGGCGAATGTTTCTCGGAGATCAGCAAGATGATCCGCCTGTTGTTTGGATTTGACTATCATATCATCAATGTACGCCTCTACATTCCTTCCGATTTAATTAATGAAGACCGTATTAATCATTCGTTGGAAAGTAGCAGGCGCATTCTTCAAACCAAACGGCATCACCGTATAACAGAACAACCCCTGATCAGTGACGAATGCCGTCTTTTCTTGATCTTTTTTCCACAGGGGAATCTGATGGAAACCTGAATAGGCGTCCATAAAACTCATCAAGGCATGTCCGACTGTTGAGTCGACCAGACTGTCGATCTTAGGCAATGGATAACTATCCTTTGGACATGCCTTGTTGAGGTCTGTGTAGTCAACACACATCCGCCAAGTTCCATTCGGCTTTTTTACTAACACAACGTTAGCTACCCACTCATGGAAATTGCACGGCCAAATGAACTTGGCATCCAACAGCTTTTTTACTTCGGCGGCTGCCGCCTGACTTCTTTCCTCGCCGTGGTTTCTTTTCTTTTGCCGGATGGGCTTCTTTTTAGGATCCACGGTGAGTTTGTGGACAGTGAGATCCGGGCTGATGTCTTGCATCTCCTCCACTTCAAAGGCAAAGATGTCTTTGAATTCTTTCAGCAGCTGATGAAGGCTTTCACCCAGCTTTGCAAATGCAACCGTCCCCACCTTAACCGTCCGCTCTGGACGGTTGTCGTCCAGAGGGATATCGATGTGTTCACCAGCAAGCTGGGGACGGAGATCATCCGACCGTTCCCCGGTCAGTGATTGCTATTGTTTTTCTTTTTTTACCACCACCAGCTGATCAGTCTTTCTTTTCTTTCCAGCTGGTGGGGCCGACTGTTCTTCCTCGACATCGTTGAGGTCGATCGTTTGCTTGCCCCGATCGGATGCTACGGCCGCGGGCTTGACGTCCGAGAGGTAACACTCTCGAGCCGTCTTTTGGTCCCCATTAAGGGAACCGACTGTTCCATCATCTTTCTCATACTTGAGTAGCATGAGTGCAGGGATGATGACGGCTAAAGATGAGGTTGTAAGCTGTGAGCTCTTCAACCACTAGGAAACGGATGGTCATGTGCCGACCGTCTCCTCTGCTTCCCAGGCGGACAGGTAAGTCAATACGTCCGACTGGGTGCATAAGTCCTCCCCCAAACCCAACAAGGGTGTGGGAGACCTCCATCATGCTATCCGGTTTGTACTTGAGATTGGATAAGCATTTGAGGCTGATGAGGTCAGAGGAGCTTCCTGTGTCAATCAGAATTCGACCAACCAGCTGGTTGGCGACCTTGCATTCAATGACAACAGGGTCATCATGCGGCCGACGGACTTTGCCTCTGTCCTGCTCGGTAATGACAACTTTAGGGAAGGCGGATGTGCCTGCCACATCCCCTTCTTCAACAGAGTTGACCATCTTCCTCAGATGGTCCTTGGTGCCCCGAATGGTCGAGCCACCACCGGCAAAGCCGCCTGCTATGGTGTATACCGGTTCTTCATCAGTTTCGGCACTCACAGCAGGCTGGGGAGTCTTTTTCTTGGACTGCCCTTGATTTGCCTTTGAAGTCACTTTGGACTTCACATAGGACTTCAGCTGTCCTTTGTCGGCCAGACGGTCGAGCTCCCGCTTGAGACTGAAGCAGTCGTTCGTGTCATGGCCAACATCCTCATGGAAATGGCAATGCTTGTTCTTGTTCCGATTTTCAGCGGAACCTTTCATAGGAGTCGGCTTCTCAAGAGTCATCCGTTCCTTAATTTCCAAGAGGATGGTGCAGCAGTCCTTGTGGAATTCGTACCTTGGGACGTACGGTTTCCACTCTTTTTTCTTCTTCTGGGCCGATTGATTAGAGTTATCAATGGCCCAGACTTGTTTTTTCTTTTTGCTCTCTTCTGGCTTAGGAGCCGGCTGAGAAGGCCGACTCTCTTTCTGCCGGTCGGACTTCTTATGGTCCGACTGCTTATTGGAGGAGCAGAGTTCGGTCGCCTGTATATAGGCTTCCGCCTCTCGCAAGGCTCCTTCCAGAGTAAAGATTTGTTTGCGAACGAGGTCGTACTTAAAAGTAGACCTGTCCTTCAGACCCTTAAAGAAGTATGTGAAAGCAACCTCATCAGACAGCCCATGAATCTGGATTCGGACCAGATTGAACCGCCTGACATAGGAACGCAAGCCTTCTCTATCTCCCTGCTGTACATTGCCCAAATCAAGACTTGTCTTTTTGGCAGGGATGTTCATAGAGAAGTTTGAAGCAAACAAGAACGCAAGCGTCTTGAAGCTATTTATGCAACCAGCCGGCAGATTGCCAAACCACTGCTGGGCTATGCCCTTCAGGGTGGCTGGAAAGCAACGACACCATGCGGCACCATCCAACCCCTGTAGATATATGAGGTGAGTGTATGCTAGCAGGTGGTCTTCTGGGTTGGAGGTCCCGTCATAGGCTCCAACCAGAACATTTTTAACTTTAGTCGGCTGTACGGCTTCAGTTATTTCCCTGGAGAAAGCAGAGGGTTGATCCCCAAGGTGTTGCAGCCTAAGCTGCCAGTCCATCGGCTGATAGCCGTATGCCGCCTGTCCTCCAAAGAGGGAAGGCTGCATGTAAGGTAAAACCGGCGCCTGGTACAGTGGTTGTGCCATGTACTGGGCCGACTGGATCATATGAGGACCAGACAGAACCCGTGGGCTGCTTATTGGAGTCTCATGTACAGACTAGGAACACCTCACAGAGGTATTCCGAAAGCTATCATGATAAGTCGACGTTGAAGCCGACTCAGATAGCTGGGTCCTCTTCCGCTCAATGTATTGCCGAGCATCAGAGAATGTTTTCTTGCTACCATCCGGCTGTATGTGCCGGATGGCTTTTCTTGTGCCCGTTTCTGGGAAACAGAGCCTGGTGAGGTCAAATTAGGGTCGGGCCTTCTCCGTAGGGGCAGGATGAGGAGTCGGCTGACGGTCCCTAACCGACTTCTGTTTGCCAGCTTGAGCTGGCTTCTTGGCCGACTGCTCCTTTCTAGGAGTAGACGACTTCTTTGAGGCGAGTTGTTTGATTTCACCCCTGAGACTGCCCAGGAGTCTCATTAGTTCATCTCGGGAGACGGGAGTCGATCCTGCCGCCTAGGAAGGATCACCCGGCCGCCCCGAGGGCTTCTTTGGCTGACCAGCAGTTTTGCTTGGCCCTGCCTGGTCAGGGTGACGCTCCCGCTTTTCCTTACTGCAGATGCGTTAAGAGATGAGGGATCCATTTGGATCCACATAGGTTTCGACGTCAGCGTCGTCACCTGAGTCATGGTCCGTCTGGACCATTATGTCTTCTGGAGGCCGATTGGCCTCTAGATTCGGTACAGGTGCTTGTGAAGCCATTTCAGAGGTACTCTCCCTACAGACGGCGCCAAATGTTTCGGGGGTTTTTGTCCCTTGGGAGAGTTACAACACTGAGACTGGATTCAACAAAGGACGCCTGTACCTGCAAAGCAAACGGACCGCCGGATGGTCGGTGGTCCGCCTCCGAAGATTAAGTTAGTAAGCGTTCGGTAATAAAACGTGCGGAAGTAAAGTTATCTGCTCGGATTCCAAGCTCAGGTAAAGTGCTGTCTGTTCTTTGAAAATGACAACTCTGTAGTAAGTGACGTATTGTCTCGTATTGCGTGTATATCTTTCTTGTCGTAAATGTAAGAATGTCCCTATTTATAGGGTCCTTTTGGAAAGTGTGCCCTCCCTAGGATCTAGTGACCTAGGAATTAGGTCACGCCGCAAAACGGCGCCTCAAGGTTTGGGCCCTTGAAGGCCGCCATTCCAGAGGCAATGCCTGAGTGACACGTGTCACTGAGCCCAAAAGGCCTCTGGGCATCTTTTTGGGTGACACACGTCGCCGTCTGAATGGTCCATGCTGGATCATCCACTACTAGAAATAGGCTAAATTGCGACGGAATACTTACGACGGACATGTTTTTCCGTCGTTAAGGTGGATATTTTCGACGGAAAACATTTCGTCGCAATTTAGCGACGGAAAATTTCAATTACGAGGCATTTTCCCTCGTAAATTTTACGACGGAAATAAATTTCGTCGTAATTATAAACTTCCGACGGAATATTCCGTCGTAAAGTAATTTGCGACGGAATATTCCGTCGTAAGTTTATAATTACGACGGAATTTATTTCCGTCGTAAAAGTCATTGTCATTTTTGAAAATTAAAATTGTATCCTTGACCTAAAAAAAGGGGGAAAGAAACGCAGAGAGAGAAAGAGAAGCAGCGGCAGGAGAGAGAGAGAGAGAAAAGGAGAGAGAATAAAGAACGAGGCGGCGCTTAACCGTTACGCCGGCAACGCACACCAGCCGCCCTGGTGGTTTCCGGCGACGCCCTGGTGAACGAAAGAGAAGGAGAGAGAAAGAGAGAGGGAATTTTTGGAGTCGTTGCACAGAAGAAAGAGAAGGAGAGAGAAAGAGAGAGGGAAACAGAAGTCGCTGCACGTTTCTGCCGCCATCGGTGACCCAAACCTCAGCCCTCCGTCACGCAACTGCCGCCGTCGGTGACCCAAACGGAGCCGACATTGTAAGAGAGAAAGAGGACGAGTAGGAGAAAGAAAAAGAGGTCGAGAAGGAGAAAGAAAAATCGGACGAGAAGGAGAAAGAGGGCGGCTGAAGGGGCGGCTTGTATCCGTCGTCGAGCCTCCAGCGCCACCTTACCAGGTCAGTGTACACCTTTTTTTTTTTTTGTTTTTTTTTTTTTAATTCGAATCTGACTTTTTTTGCTTTGACCACCACAACCGCAGCCTCCGACCTCCGGCCTCCTCCCTTCCATCGCCGTGGATGGTTGTTGTTGTCGGCGCCGCGCCAAGGTCAGTTTCCCCCACTTTTTTTTAATTTTTTTTTTGTTAAATAATAAACCCTTATTTATTTAATTTATTTTTTTAAATATTTTGTAGGATTTGTACAATTAGATTGTTTAATTGTCAAAAAGAAGTGCAGATCTAAAGGTTAGTCACATTACAAACTCTAATATTTTGTATGTATGTTACTTTGGTTTGGTTTTGTTTAACATAACTTAGTTAAGTTAAGTTTTTTCTAATATAATGTGTTTTAGTTTAGTTTAGTTTACTTTTTTTTTTTGTAAGTATGTTAGTTTAGTTTAGTTTAGTTTACTTTTTTGTAAGTATGTTAGTTTAGTTAAGTTTTTTTTTTTAATATAATGTGGTTTAATTTAGTTTAGTTTTACTAAAGTATATTAGATTAGTTTAATATTATGAAACTTTAGTTTAGTTTATTTTAATATAATGTGGTTTAATTTAGTTTAGTTTTACTAAAGTATATTAGATTAGTTTAATATTATGAAACTTTAGGTACGTTTTGTTTGTTTTGTTTAATATGATGTATGTTAGATTACTTTAGTTCATTATAATCTAGTTTAGTTTTGTTTAGTTTAATATAATGTTTCTTACTTAAGTTTAATTTTTTATAATGCATGTTACTATATTTAATATTATGATATGTTAGTTTAGTTTGGTTTTGTTTGGTTTGATTTGTTTATATTAATGTTATGGTTTTATGATATGTTTGTTTATGTTAAGTTTAATTATGATATATTTGTATAATTTTTTGTATGTCAGTTTAGTTTTAATATCTTTTAAAAAATCATTTGCATAATCATATGCCTAGATACCCGTTCAAGGCATACACATTAGGAGTATGTCTTGAATAGTCCCCGGTTGGGAGTGTCCTTGTACGTTTATTCTCACTTAGGTGGTGAATGTATTCCTTTGTTTTAATTCTAAGGAAGATCCTTGCTTGTCATTTCTCTAAAATGTTCTCTAGGTACATATATAGGTGTTTCTAATCGCCTATATTGTGTACTTGGGGAACTGTAGGGAGATGCTGCCGGATTTTCCATAGAATTGAAATTCTGGCATACATTCACTAGTGAGATTGAACGTACAAGGATGGGTTAGGTTGGAGTGATAAGGACCCTTGGAAATCATTTCTCTTCTCATTTGCATTTCCATAACAGTTTGATCTATAATGAATATATATTGTGCTTTATGACTAATGTGATTAATGGCATATGTGTTAGTTGTGTAGAACTTGTAATCATGAAACGAAAAGAACGTAGCTGGATGTACGAAAGGAAGGTTGGGAATTCTATTAATCCTGAGTTCTTGAAGGGGGTGGATGAATTCCTTAAATATGTGGAAGATCATCCCGAGATAGCAACCCGAATGAAATTAGGTGTCCATGTTTTAAATGCAAAAACAAACGTCTTTGGGATCCAGATACGGTCAAACTTCATTTGTATCGCAGCGGTTTTTTACCTAATTACTATGAGTGGATGTGTCATGGGGAAGGGTTTCCAGGAACTCGTAGAAGGCAGTTAAATGAATATCGTGAAATGGTTTTGGATGCCTTTGGTCAGTCTCAAGATCAAGGCCATTCCGAAGAGCCACCTGTTTCAATAGAGGAGGAGCCTAATGCACAAGCCAAGCCATTTTTGATTTGTTAAGGGCTTCTGAACAACCGTTATACGAAGGGAGTTCATTGTCTGTGTTAGAGATGGCTTCTAGAATCACTAGCCTAAAGTGTGAGTATAATTTGCCGCACAGATGTGTTGATGGATTTGCTTCTTTGGTTAATGAAGCGATTCCTAACAACAACCACATGGTCGAGACATTCTATGAGGTCAAGAAAATTGTTAAGGGGTTAGAGCTGCCCCATGAAAAGATTCATGCATGCCCGAAAGGATGTATGTTGTTTTGGAAAGATGATGCTCAATTATCTACATGTAGGGTGTGTGGCAGCGACCGATACAAGAAGACTTCTAAAGGTGGCTTAGTGCCTTTGAATGTTCTATTTTATTTCCCTATCACACCTAGGTTGCAAAGGCTTTTTGCAACTAAAAACATTTTTGAGGAAATGACATGGCATGCTAAAATCCTCGAGTTCAAGGCACAATGGCACACCCTAGCGATAGTGAAGCGTGGAAACACCTAGATAGTTGCTTTCCTGAGTTTGCCTCTGAACCTCGTAATGTTCGACTTGGCCTATGTACGGATGGATTTGCTCCACATGGTCAGTTTGGGGGACAGTATTCATGTTGGCTTGTCATTTTGACCCCTTATAACTTGCCTCCGTAAATGTGTATGAAAAGACAGTTCATGTTTCTTTCGTTACTCGTTCCTGGTCCTAAAAACCCTAAGGGCAACTTGGATGTTTACATGCAACCGCTCATACACGAGTTGAAACAGTTGTGGGAAGTTGGGGCAAATACTTACGATATTTCGAGAAAACAAAATTTCAATCTTCGAGCAGCCATCCTATGGACCGTTAGTGACTTCCCGGCTTATGGTATGTTATCTGGTTGGACCATAGCCGGTAAGAAGGCTTGTCCATATTGCATGGAAAAAAGCAAAGCATTTTGGCTCGAAAATGGTGGTAAGGTTTCTTGGTTTGATTGCCATCGTCAATTCCTTCCGACAAATCATCCTTTTCGAAATAGTAAAAATGCATTTTGTAAAAACAAAGTCGAAAAAGGTTCACCACCTCACATCATGTCAAGAGAGGAACTTTGGGAATGTGTGAAAAACCTCCCGAAAGCAACAGATGGCCCCAAGGCACTGAAACGTCTCAAGAATGCAAAAAAAGGGTGGTTCAAGAAAAGCACTCTATGGGACCTTCCATATTGGAAACATCTGCTTGTTCGTCACAACTTAGATGTCATGCACGTTGAAAAAAAAATTTTTGATCAGTTGATTCACACTATAATGGACGTGAAAAAGCTATCTTGTGACACGCCATCAGCTCGGAATGACATTGCTAAATACTGTAAACGGCCCCAGCTACATCTTCAAGAGGATGATAGAGGAAAAGAATTCATGCCAAAGGCTCCATTTGCTCTTGACAAGGCTCAGAGAAAGGTTTTGTGTGAGTGGGTCAAACAGCTGCGGTTTCCTGATGGTTACGCTTCTAATTTGAGCCGATGCGTTGATTTGCAATCAGGTAAGTTACATGGAATGAAAAGTCATGATTGTCACGTGTTCATGGAGAGGTTTTTGCCCACTGCTTTGAGAGAATTGCTCCCTACCCATATATGGAATGCAATTACAGAGATAAGCCAATTCTTTTGCGATTTATGTTGCTACACAATTACAGTTAGCGACATGGAGCGATTGGAAAAAAACATAGCTGAGATCCTGTGCAAGCTTGAGAAGGATTTCCCCCCATCTTTCTTCAACTCCATGGAGCATTTACCAATTCATTTGCCATATGAGGGCAAGTTATGTGGACCTGTTCAATATCGGTGGATGTATCCTTTCGAAAGGTAAATCAAAGGTCCTTTCTCAACTTTTACTTTCATCTCTTTCATTGCTTTTCGTTACTTATACTTCTACGGCTACATAAACATAATTACAGGTTCCTCAATCACCTGAAACGAAAAATTGGTAATAAGGCTTGTGTTGAAGGTTCCATATGCAACGCTTATCTCACTGAAGAGATATCAAATTTCTGCTCCAATTACTTTCAGCCCTCAGTTGACACAAAAACACGAGATCTAGGTCGAAATGTGAATGCTGATGTGGAATCCCCGGCTGACAACGATGAAATCCCAGAGCTGTTCACGGTGGATAAGGGTCGTGTGTCAAATTTGGGTAAAACTCGGTATTTAGATGACAAGGAACTCGAACGTGCTCATTTGTTCGTTTTAAGAAATACCGGCATTCTTGGTGAATACGAAAGGTATATATGTTTAGGATAAACTTTTGAAAATCCCTTAAATTTAATATAATTGCTGCAATGATTAACCATGTGTCATTAATCTATTAGGCAGTTTGAGGACTACATTCTTAGTACTCGAACTTATTTGCGTCGAGAAGATGTCATGGAGAAATGCAAAAGTGAATTCCCTGGTTGGTTTCATCACAAGGTGATAATACTTTTCGAACATTGCATATCGATTAATTTGTGATAATATAATATAATATATTTCATTTCAATTAGTGTGACACTTGTATTCGTAACGGTTATAGGTGAGAGAACAAAAACCAAGTTCCGATGTGTTGCGAGCATTGTCTATGAGGCCTTTCAAGCGTGTTCGAACTTGGAACCAGATATTTGTCGGTGGCTTTAATTTCCACACACAGTCCTATGGCAAACACAAATCTACGATGAATTACGGGGTGTGTGTCTCAAGTGAGGACGGTGGAGAGTACTTTGGCATTTTAAACGACATAATTGAACTTGTCTACACCGGTCCCAAAAAAGAGTACAAGACTATTTTGTTTAGTTGTAGTTGGATGGATTGTGGTAAAGGAATGAACATTCATGAACAATACAAGCTTGTCGAAGTAAATCATACTAAGAAGTATCCCAAGTATGATCCATTAGTCTTATCTTACCAAGTGTCTCAAGTGTATTATGCATCTTACCCTAGCCTTAAACGTGATCGGGTTCAATGGTGGGCTGTATTTAGAACTCAAGCAAGGTCGATGATTGATGCTCCGGTGGATTTAGAGTTTTTGCAGGGTCCTTCACCACAAGTACATGCAACGCTTTGTCCACCAAATGACATTCCAGAATATGAACTTGATAGTGATGATGATGATGACGATGGCTTTATTATCTCAAGCGATGAAGAAGAAGAAGAAAGCATTGGCTCCAGTGACAGTGACGAAGAAGAGGACATCGATGTATTTTATGATGACACTAGTGATAGTAATAATGATAGTGATAATGATAGTGGTAGTAGTGATAAGAGTAATGAAGAGGAGAATATGTAGTTACTCCTTTAACTATTGTCTTCGAATGTTTAGTTTTTAATGACTACTCGGACTTGTAATATTGCATTACATTTTTGGTCTCATTTTATTATTTTAATGTCTTATGGATCTAATTTATGAATTTACAATGTGCGATCATGGTACTAACAACTTTTTCAGGTGGTCATCATGGGAGGAGGAAATAAAGGAGAAACGTCCAAGAGGAGAAAGACTAAGGGGAAATCTCAGGTTGTACGTGTTGACGAGGATGAGTCAATGGAGGAAGAGGAGGCACATGATTTGGGGGCCTCTCAAGAAATCGTTAATCGGAGACAGATTCCTAGGCATGTACAAGGGCAACAGGAGCAACAGGAACAGGAGCTACAGGACCCGCATCCTAATGACTTGCTAGAGTTGGACCCTTCCACACTTTGGTGCGTATGTATTTGTATAAGGAAATATCCTTAAATTCGTATTTACTTTGATAAAGTGAATTTGTATTACTTTAACCATGTTTTGTTCACTTTTTGTTGATTATCTACTTACATGAATGTCTATCCTTTATTATAGGTTTGATGATATCCCGGTGAAGAATGTGCTCTCCGACTCGCTAACCGGCTACTATGTTGAGCCTTGGAGGAATTATGGAGAGGTTGATGAAGATTCAAGAGAGCACTTTTGGAACTTGTTCAACGTATGATAACTTTAACCTAACATAATACATGTTTTATAAATTATATTGATGGAGTTGAATTTTGTAATAAAGACATTTTCTTGATTTGTAGAAAAAATTCAAGTGGGCACCTGAGTTAAACAACCAAGTGAAGGACACTTTCGAAGAAAAGTTTGTAAATCGCCTACGTGACACGTTCTACAACATCACACACAGGCTGAATGGTCGCAGACCAAGATGGCTTAATAAGGATGTCCACGAAGGCATGATGCGAATTGTTGCCACCGATCCAGAATATAAGAAGCGGTCGGAACAAAACAAGAAGAACCGAAGAGGCGGATCCATGGAAAATGTCGTTGAACCGACCCACTTTCAAGGTTCAAAGTCATCTGTACAACATGCTAAAAGGATGGTAAGGTTCCTACAATATGTCCAGTAACAATTAAGTCATTTTTCTATTAATGAATTTTGGTGGGCTAACATGTTTTCATTGATTTTCTGCATGTATATATAAAGGCTACAAAAAACCAAGGCCAATTACCCAAATGCCCATGATCTTTTCTTGAAGACACACTTCAAGGAAGTGCTTGGAAAAGGCCAAGTGGCTGTCAACAACAAAGCAAAAAGGATTGCGGTAAACACTTATTATATGAGTTGATATATGACAAATTAGCAAAGTAGAACTCATTATATGCTTATTTGGATGATTTTGGATGAGTTAGGGTTGAAAATTTACATATGTGCTTATTTCTATTAATTTCTATCATTATGCACCTAAAAGTATGTGATATTGGAATGTTAGAAGAAAGAACGAGTCCATTTGCTTGAAAACATAGAAAATAGGCATGGTTTTAGCCATATAGGCCAAATTTGGATGATTTTGGATGAGTTAGGGTCGATATTTGACATATGTGCTTATTTCTCTTAATTTATATCCTTAGGCACCTAAAAGCAATTGATATTGGAATGTTAGAAGAAAGAAACCTTACATTTGCTTGAAAACATAGAAAATAGGCATGGTTTTAGCCATATTGCCCAAATTTGGATGATTTTGGATGACTTAGGGTCGAAAATTGACTTATGTGCTTATTTCTCTTAATTTATATCCTTAGGCACTTAAAATTATGTGATATTGGAATGTTAGAAGAAGGAACGAGTCCATTTGCTTGAAAACATAGAAAATAGGCATGGTTTTAGCCATATAGGCCAAATTTGGATGATTTTGGATGAGTTAGGGTCGATATTTGACATATGTGCTTATTTCTCTTAATTTCTATCCTTAGGCACCTAAAAGCAATTGATATTGGAATGTTATAAGAAAGAAACCTTACATTTGGTTGAAAACTTAGAAAATAGGCATGGTTTTAGCCATATAGCCCAAATTTGGATGATTTTGGATGAGTTAGGGTCGAAAATTGACATATGTGCTTATTTCTCTTAATTTCTATCCTTAGGCACCTAAAAGAAATTGATATTGGAATGTTAGAAGAAAGAAACCTTACATTTGCTTGAAAACATAGAAAATAGGCATGGTTTTAGCCATATAGCCCAAATTTGGATGATTTTTGATGAGTTAGGGTCGAAAATTGACATATGTGCTTATTTCTCTTAATTTCTATCCTTAGGCACTTAAAAGTATGTGATATTGGAATGTTAGAAGAAAGAACGAGTCCATTTGCTTGAAAACATAGAAAATAGGCATGGTTTTAGCCATATAGGCAAAATTTGGATGATTTTGGATGAGTTAGGGTCGATATTTGACATATGTGCTTATTTCTCTTAATTTCTATCCTTAGGCACCTAAAAGAAATTTATATTAGAATGTTAGAAGAAATAAACCTTACATTTTCTTGAAAACTTAGAAAATAGGCATGGTTTTAGCCATATAGGCCAAATTTGGATGATTTTGGATGAGTTAGGGTCGAAAATTGACATATGTGCTTATTTATCTTAATTTCTATCCTTAGGCACTTAAAAGTATGTGATATTGGAATGTTAGAAGAAAGAACGAGTCCATTTGCTTGAAAACTTAGAAAATAGGCATGGTTTTAGCCATATAGGCCAAATTTGGATGATTTTGGATGAGTTAGGGTCGAAATTGACTTATGTGCTTATTTCTCTTTATTTCTATCCTTAGGCACCTAAAAGTATGTGATATTGGAATGTTAGAATAAAGAAACCTTACCTTTTATTGTTGGTTGTTTTTTTAACAATATTTTTTATTATCTTCAATATTTTGTAGGAGACCTACCAGAAGAAGCTCGAAGAAACAAGGAGTCAGGGGATTCAGAAGAGTCCCAATGAGTTGTACTAGGAGTCGGTGGGTGGGCGCAATAAGAAGTGGCGTGTGAAGGGACCTGGCCAAAGTGCAGAGCTCTACTATGGCAAACAGATGGGTCGAGTTTCCCGTTCTTCACAGCAATACACGCCGTCTGTCATTTCTCAAATGCAAGACCAGATGGAACACAGGGTGCAAGCTCTCCAAACTCAAATGGAAGCCCGAATGGCTGAAATGGAGAGGAGATACAAGGAGAGTATGGATGAGATGATGAGTCGTCTCACCAACAACGATTTATGTTCCACCATTCATCCTCAGCATCGAGACCCAAGGGACGACCCGGGTAGTGGTGGAGCAGGCCAGGGATTCCAGGCGATTGCATAGCTTAGCTTTAGTCTAGCATAGAATCACTCTAACTAGCTTTTGTTTGGTATAGATACCAAAATATGGACTATCTTTTGTACTAGGACATAATTATTATATATATATGTACATAAATATGATTTCGTAGATCGGTAATTAATTTTTTTAAAACAACAATTTCAGGACTCAATATTTAGTTTTTTTTTTTTTTTTTTTTTTTGTCGATTTATCATTAAAAAAATTCAGGTTTGAAAATGCAGAAAATTACAGAAATTTGTTTTGGGCTATTTCTCTAATTTACGACGGAAAATCCGTCGCAACCTATAATTTACGACGGAATTTTCTGTCGTAATTTATAATTTGCGACGGAAAATTCTGCCGGAAATATATAGTTTGCGACGGAATTTTCTGTCGCAAACTCTAATTTACGACGGAAAATTCCGTCGCAAAGTATAAATTTCCGACAGAATTTTCCGTCGCAAATTATATGTTGCGACGGAAAATTCCGTCGTAAATTAGAGTTTGCGATGCTTTTTCCGTCGTAAATTATATTTTGCGAGGCTTTTTTCCGTCGTAAATTTTAAATTACGACAGAAAATTCCGTCGTAAATTATAAATTACGACAGAAAATTTCGTCGTAACTTAAAGGTTGCGACGGAAATGTTTCCGTCGGAAGCTTGCGACGGATATTCGATATAGGCCAATTTCAAGTCCGACGATATTATTTCCGTCGTAAAGTAGGTTTACGACGGAAATTCCGTCGGAATATGGCCATTTTCCTACAAAGGGTTTTTCGACGACCATTTACGACGGAATTCCGTCGTAACCCTACTTTACGACGGAATTGACATATGTTACGACGAACTTTTTCCGTCGCAATTTTGCTGTTTTCTTGTAGTGATCAGTCTGTTCAGGGCAGAAGAATGTCCGCCCTCCATGTGTCATTATCTCATAGGTCCAAATGGCACCTTTACTGAGGACACGTGGCGTTTTCTGATTGGGCCACTTGGTAGGGTAAAAATACCCAAATCACATAATAATAGCAAGATTCTAGGCATGATACTAACAAGATTAATGACAAACCCTAGCATGTCACTAAACAATAAAGATCAAAGATTTAACCCTAACATGATACTAACATGAATATTAGGAAAGAAAGTAGGAAGCATCGCAGGAATCATAATTGTCATATTTGATATTATAAATTCTAGTTGTTACCCTAAACATGATACTAGGAAGATCAAAATGCCCTAACATGACACTAGGAATCATAATAACAACCTAGACATGATTTCTAAGAACCATAAAATCAATAAATCAAATAAAGCACTTACTTGGATGCCTCGTTTTTCTTTCTAATAGCAAAATACACACATTAGTAACTTCAAGGAAAAAAAAAATGAAAGAATTAAATTAAATAATTGAAAAGGGATTTGGGACCAAACCCTCAGAAATTAAAATCTTTCACGTCTAGGGCGAAGGCAACTTCGAATTATGCTAGGTATGTCTTGGTCTTGTGAATGCGGAATTTTGTTTGAGAGAAAGCTAGTTTAGAAAAGAGAGAGAGAGGGAATAAGCTTTAGCTTAGAGAGAGAAGAGAATTAGAGAGTTTTTGATGAAAAACGGAGGTTTTAGGAGGCTATTTATACAGAAAATCAGTCGAACGGATAAAAAAAACAAATTAGAGTTTCGACGAGGATAAAACAGATTAGATCATTAGCGCCAGGCGTCAAGCATTAGCGCTAGGCGCTAATGTCTATCGTCACGAGCTAATTATTATTTTCACGCGTTTTCTTAATTCAGATAAAATTTAGCCGTACATAAGGGAAAAATCGTATTTTCCTTAAAAACACTCTTTAATTCTGATTAAAACTTTAAAAAGTCAACCAAAGTCAATTTATTAATGCTAATTGAATTAGGAATGATAAATCCATATTAGGCCCTCTTCTAGATCATTGGGCCGCATATAAGTATCAAACCGGGCCCAGTTTAGTAATTTGGCCATAACTACAAATTCTTGGCTGCATTCTAACGCAACCAAGATGGCTGCAACAAGCCAAAACGCATGTCTTTATTAATGAAACGCAATTTGCTATTTTCTCCTTCAACTTTCCCTTCTTCCAGCTAGAACTTCACTGAATATCCCCCTTTTCTTATGTCATTTATTTCGTATATGGATTGATTCCTTTTTTGTTGCAATTTTCTCTCTCCTTTTTCTTTTATTCCATTTGATATTTTCTCTCTCCTCTTCTTCTCTTTTAATCAAGATTTTCTCTCTCCTCTGTTCTTTACTTAATAATGGAGGTGGTTGCTATTCCTCATGAAATCATCAATGGAGGTTAGTTTTTGTGTTGTTTATAATTAATTAGTTTATATTTTTGTTGAATTTGTAATTGTTTATGATTTTATAATTTTATGAATTTCAATATACTATTGATTAATTGATTTTGATGAATTGAATGAATTTGATGATACATCTTGCTTTTCTGATTTTATAATTTGATAAATGTTGTTCTGCATTTTTTAGATTCATTTTGTGATTTTATAATTATGAATTTCATGAATTTGTTGAAAAACTATCTACATTTTGATGAATTGCACTATTTCAATTTACAATTGCTATTGATTTCTTCAATAAGTTACGAAATCTTGAATTGCTTAATCTGTTATGTTTTTTTTTTAACTAAATTTGTTTTTGATTTCATTATATGAACATTTTATACATTTAACATTTTATTCGTTTATGATTTACATTTTGAACACATATATATATTCAATGTGAACATTCCATTTCTATACTATGAACATTCATTCTCCGGAAGTGAGCAATGAACATTCAATTCACCAGACAATGAACATTGTTATTTCACTATATATAATCATTGTGAACACTAGTATTCCACTTTATGAACATCTATTGTGCAGGTCATGAACACTTTGTTATTTTTATTTTTTCAGAGAGTACAAGCCGAAGTATCCAAATTAATGATGAAAGAAGTTGGAAATGAGCAGCAACTTTGTTATTTACATTTTTATTTTTGGACATGTTCATTTAAGTTTTTTTTTTTTTTGAAAGGTTATATTCAATTGTAATTGTATTTTGTTCAATTTCTACCAATTTGATCTATGTGTGAATTTCGATTATATTAGGTGGTGATTTTGAAATGTATTATGATCGATTTGATTAGGTTTTTGAACATATAATTCATATGAATTGAATTTACGACCTTTAATTATGAACATAAGAAAATTGGAGAAAATGATTATGAAAGGTACACATCATAAGTTTTTACAAAATATGAACATGCATTAAAAATATGAATATATGGCCATAACTGCCGAGTAAAAATCGACCAAACCGGACGACTCCCATAAAGCGCGCGTAGCAGGATCCCTCGTAATAACCTGGTGAAGCCGAGGGATCAAATCACCGGCTCAGGAACCGTGTTGGCGAAGTGTGCCATCGACTATGCGAGAGAGTGTGTGGTGAGAGACGTGGTTTTCACAATAGAAAACCAGCTGGTCCGGGGTCCATGAAGGTGGAACCCACCTATTCCTACTCGTAGATGTCCGAGGCTCGGACTCCAAGACGTCGTCGTCCATGTCCTCAGGGACCGTGGGAGTGTCCTCCCGAAAAGCCCGACGCCGGCCGCGGGTGGAAAGGTCGCAGTCTCGTCGTCTAGGCATGCTATTGTCAAAATCTAAATGTTTAGCATCATTTCCTAAACATACAATTCAAGTTGCATATTTATAATAAAAAATCTAAATACTTAGCATCATTTCCTAAGTTATTTAGTTGTTTATTGAATTATAAATGTTTAGCATCATTTCCTAAATATTTTAAAATTGAAAAATAATAATCTAAAAACTTAGCGTCATTTCCTGAGTTATTTAGTTGGTTATTGAATTATATGCTAAATTTTTACCTCAAGGCTAAAAATTGGCAAAATTATGGTATTTAGTTTCTCCACGACAAACTAATACTACAGTTCTCCTAGCCGCATGATACTATGTTCTCCATGACAATATAGTACATATGCAAAATATGAATCAACACATCATTTCACAAAAATTCACCATGAACATTATTTCACAAAGTAGCACCCAAAAATGGTGATTTGTTCAATTCTCCATCAAATCATGCAATTTTTGTCTCAAATTTCTCACGAACACACATGTACACATATACAAATAAAATCATGACAAGAATTCCAACATAAAGCTTAAAAATCAAAAACCCCCAAATTGTTTTTTTTGGGGTTTGTCATGAAATTGTTAATGTGAAGCAAATTCAAAGCAAAAATCAAAGGGACTTACATGAATGTTTGCAAAAGGTCAAAAATTACAACGAAATTGATGGAATTCGAACTCCAAAACGAAATTGTGTTCCGGTCACCAGCGCAGCTGCCGCGACACGGACAAGACTATCCGTGTCACGGTCAAAAGCAACCGTGTCACGGCAAACCTTCAAGGCTGACGGAGCTCCGGTGAACTGGGCGGCAGTACAGGAACAGAAACAGAAGCAGCAACGAAACAGCAGCAGCGCAGTAGCCAAACAACCGCAGCAAAGCAAAAAGAAAAGGAGAAGGAAAAAAAAAAGACTAACCGTGTCACGGTCTCCGTTACCGTGTCACGGCGAGTTTTGAACGGCCGGCGGTTCACCCCAGGCGTGGCGCGACAGCTTTTGGGAAGAGAGAAGTTAAAATGGTGAAAGCAAGTGTGAAAGCAAGAAAAATGTGAAATAGTGGAATGGTGCACGCGGATTTAAAGGCAGAAAAGGACAAAAAAAGAGCCGTTGTTGACTGATTCAAACAACAAAAAAGGAAAAAAAGAAAAAAAAAAGAAAAAATAGGTGTCCCATGACACGGGATCCTTGTCTCGTCTGACGGGAAGCCTTGACCGTGTCACGGCGACCTGCTTACGTGGCGCGGCAAATCTGAGCCTGGTCAGGGAATATTCTTAGCTTTTTGACCAGTTTGACTGACTTTCCGAGTTTTTTGGGCGATTATTTTTCGCTACAGTTACGCAGAAAATCCCAACTGATATTTAAGGGGGACTAAAATTACCATTTTACCCCTGGCAAGCGTCAGCCTATTTTTCGGCATTTTAAGCATTTAATATAGTCGGATAATCGGCTTAAAATTGTGAATCATCTGCGACCCCCGTTCAGGGATAATTGAACCACCATACACTTATCAATTCAGCAATCGTCGGCTTTCCTCAGGCTTGGAAAGCGTTATAGGTGGATTTTTCTTCAAGTATAGAAAACCGCCAAGTCGGCTTTCCTCAGGTTTGGAAAGCATTATCGGTGGATTTTTCTTCAAGTATAGAAAACCGCCAAGTCGACTTTCCTTAAGTATGGAAAGCATCATCCGTGGATTTTTCTTCAAGTATGGAAAACCATAAAATCCCTTTGTCGGCTTTCCTCAAGTATGGAAGGCATTATCGGTGGAATTCTTCAAGCATAGAATGACACCAAATTCGTTCGTCGACTTTCCTCGGGCATGGAAAGTATTATCCAGTAGCTTTCTTCAGGCTTAGAAAGGTACCAAACTCTTCAGTCGGCTTTCCTCAAGCATGGAAAGCGTTTCAACCAATGTCACTCGGTAGATTCCTTCAAGCATAGGAAAATACCAAACTCGTTTGTCACCGACACACTGGTGTCAGATAAGTGTTCTATCCCTATACTCTTTTATCTGTGGAATTAACATTTTTTGCAGGTATCGGCGTATACATAATGATTTAGGATCGCAGAACGTCTTAAATCATTCTCCGTCCCTATCGACTACTTTGACTAACGTTTTCGAAACTGACGTTTCTACAAACTCAGTCAAAGTGGGGGCTTTTGTAGACACCTAAAAATGTCTCCCCAAAACCAAACCCGATGATAAATAACCTTTCACCGCCACTATTGGTCGGGTTTAGTATTTAATCCCGAGAGTGCTTAAAAAATCGTATCTTATTAAATTCTTGTTTTTGAAAGGTCTATGGATCAGTCTTGGTGTTTGGTAAAAGCATAGTTTTAATTTGTTAATTAATTTTAAGCCCAAACCTTTTTATTTTATTATTTTATTATTATTTTTTGGCCCAAATATTTTATTTATTTTTATTATTTTCTTATTTTAGCCCGAATAATAAAAGTCAGAAAAAAAGCCCGAAATTATCAATCGGCACTTAAAAAGCCGAAAGAAATTAGGGTTAAAAATGAATTTAGACGGAAAAGTGGACTGGAACTGACCGTGTCACGGTCAAGCTTGACCGTGTCACGGGAACTCTTCCCGTCTGACGGTGGGACTTCCCGTGACACAGGAGGTCTGCCGTGACACGGGAAGTTCCGTGTCCTTTCCGCGTAAACCCTTAACGCGTTTTCCGTTCCGTTTTCTAAAAATTTCCCGCGACACTCCAAAACTGACCGTGTCACGGGAACTTGTACCGTCTGACGGTACAGTCTAACCGTGTCACGGTACAGTCTGACCGTGTCACGGGATGCATTTTTAGGGTTTTTATCATTTTAGGGTTCCGTGTGCTCCCTCAGCACATTTCCCTATAAATACCCCCTCATTTCTGATGTACGGGGGGGAAATTGGATTATTCTTATTTTTCTCTTTTCTATGATCTTAACGTAAACACTAGCCTACCCTTTTCACTTCAAAAATTCCTTCTTCAAGCACTCAAAGGAGTCCATATTTTACTCGAGGTTCTGTCCTTAAGCCAAGGCGTGAAAGGTAGAATCGTTTGAGGGTTTGGCCCCAAAATCAACCTTACTTTATTTAATTTAATTTAGTTATTGTTTTGTTATTTCCTTGAAGTTACTAACTCGTTTATTATTTTGTAGTTGCAAACAAACAGATTCAAAGTAAGGATCATTCTCTTTTTATTATTATTACTTTTTCTAACGATTTTTATGTTGTTGGAATTATGATTAAATTGGTTTTTATGTTGATATTGATTCTATTATTTATTTTGATCACCATATTGCATGTTAAAGGGAATATGTAATTGAAAATCACGCCTAATAAGATAATTTGGAAAACCGGTTTAGGTTCCTTTTAATCTTGTTGTTTAATCAAGTGATCACAATATTTTAGAATTATATGTTGCATTAATATTCAATCAATTTAGCTTAATAATAGTTTGGAGCAAATTGAATATTTTGTTTGTATGCCTTTGAGATCACATGAATCACTTTTCACTATAAGAATCGAGTAGAGGCCAATACGGGCGAATGTGACTCCATGACTTACTTCGTACCATCATCCCTGATCCTCCTTTCGTGGTTCCGAACCATATGGAGTTAGTAATCTCATGGATTATGAATGGGGTGTAACCTTCACGGGTCAATCGTTGTTGCCTATCGTTGTCCCTTATCGTGGTTGCCTTTTTATGATCCGTGGACGGTTTACAAGTTCCTTAAAAAACTTGTTGGCGGCTCCCTACTTTATTTGTCCCTAATCATTGTCCCTAATCGTAATGTCAATTCCCACTTCCTATGAGTGTCAAGCATATTCACAACATGCTTTTAACGTAGGCGCACTTCGAACGACGCCTACAATAATAATAAATAAATAATAATTAAAACAATTATAATCATCGTAATAATCATAATAATAATAATATTCATAATCATGTTAAAGCATAATAATAGTAAGATCCTAGGTATGATACTAACAAGATTAATAACAAACTCTAGCATGTCACTGAACAATAAAAATCAATGTTTTAACCCTAACATGCATGATACTAACAATCATAAATATTAGGAAAAACATAAAAGGCATCATACTTTTAATCATACTTGATATTAAAGTTACCCTAGACATGATACTAGGAAGATCAAAACGCCCTAACATAACATTAGGAATCATAACAACAATCTAAGCATGATTTCTACATCATTATATAACAATGTAAACAATTAAAGCACTTACCTGGATGCCTCGTACCTCTTTCTAATAACAAAATACACACGTTAGTAACTTCAAGGAAAATAATAATTAAAACAATTAAATTAAATAATTGAAAGAGAGATTAAGAAAGTTTAGACTAGATTTGGGACCAAACCCTCAGAAATATCAAACTTTTCACGTCTAGAGCGAAGGCAACTTCGAACTTGGCTAGGTGTATCTAGGTCTTGTGAATGCGGAATTTTGTAAAAAGAAGGTAGGTTTAGAAAAGAGAGAGAATAAGAATAAGTTTTAAGCTTAGAGAGAATAAGAATTGATGAGTTGATGATTGTAGATAAGAATTGGGTCTTGTAGATGATTGTAGATGAATGAAAACGGAGTTTTTAGGAGGCTATTTATAGAGAAAATCAGCCAAAAAATAGAAAATCGAACCAGAGCTCTGACGCAAAAAAACGGAGTTAGCGCCAGACGCTGACTTTAACGCCAGACGCTAATGCTAGCGCCAGGCACCAAGCTTAGCGCCAGGCGCTAATGCTGGCGTTTGGCGCTAATTAAATTTTTGACGCGTTTTCTAAAATCAGATAGAAATTAACCGTATAGGAGGATAAAATCGTATTTTCCTAAAAAAACATTCTTTTATTCTGATTAAAACTCTAAAAAGTCAACAAAATTCAATTTATCAATGCTAATCGAATTAGGAATGAAAAGAACCTTCTAGAAGAATCTAGAAGACTAAAACCATTCCTAACTGCATTAGAAATGATAAATCCATATTAGGCCCTCCCCTAGATCATTGGACCGCATATAAGGCTCACATCAGGCCCAGTTTAGTAATTTGGCCATAACTTCCTCATTATTCATCGGAATTGGGCTTATAATATATCGTTGGAAAGCTCTTTTCAAACCCTATCCAACTACACTATTAACGGATCAAGAAAATAACCTTTTCGTAGCGATTATTTTAACCTTTAGTATCGATTGTAATTGCAACAAAAAGCTTTCCCAACAAATGGTCATTCGATACAATATCCCCCGTTGCCTTAGCCTTTAGTAGTGGCTTTCAGTATCGCTGGGGTTGGCCTCAATAATCGATACGAAAAACTACATCCAATCGTGGTAATTATTGTAGCGATTACAATCGCTATAAATGTTTAACTCATTTTCTTCAAAAAAAAAAAACCATGTGTATGATCTTTACAAGATTCGAACATGCAACCTCAAACTCTTATATTAAATGTTTCACCAATAAGCTATGACATATTTTATGTATTCTTTTTCAAACAATATTATATATCTTGTGTTGAAAAGGCTTTTCCTATCGATTTTTAGGATTTAGTGGCGAATGTAAATGATACGATGTCTCAAAATTACATAAATGTGTAAAAATAGTGTGGATATATATTTTTCTGTTTCCGTATCGATTTTATATGGGAAAACCATGACGATTGTAAAAATGATACGACATCCTTAATTATTTCACAAACATACTTGCATATTGTAGCGAATGTACAATCGCTATGAAATAATCGCTACGAAAAGAGATTTTTCTTGTAGTGGAACCCATATATCATGGACCAACCAAACTGGATTGGCTGTTTTCTTAAAATAGATTTTCAAAAACAGAGAGAAGATCGAGAAAAGAAATTAAAACTATCCGCAACACTAGAATTTCCACACTTTCACTTCATTCGATTATGATTCGATGTGAAAGGTACTCATCACCGGGTTTGGTTTTGGGGAGACACAAATGGGTGTCTACATAAAAATAATCATAATAATAATAATAATAATAATAATCATAATAATAATAATAATAATAATAATAATAATAATAATAATAATAATAATAATCATAAAAATAAAATAATCACAATAACAACAACAACAATTATAATCACTACAACAAAAATCATAATCACAAAAATCACGCTAACAATAACATACTACTTATAGTAATAGAAATAATAAAAATAATATAATCACAATAACAACAACAAAAATAATAATCACAAAAATCATGTTAGCAATAACATACTAATAATATAATCATAAAAATAACAACAATAATAATTATATTTATTCACGAAAAAAAAAAATCAGCAAATTGGGACTTTCGCCCAAAAATTCTGGAAGACCCTTAGAGGATCCGCTTGGAATTCCCGGATCCTCCAAGGTTTTTCCGGAAATTTCAAGTGGATCTTGACTTCTGCCAAGAAATTTCGGAAAAACCGAGGAGGATCCGGAAATTCCAGGCGGATCCTTTTTCGGATCCTCCAAGGGTCTTCCGGAATTTTTGGGTGGAAATCCCAATTTCGATTTTTCTTTTTTCAAAAACTTTTACCTGTTCGCCGCCGCCTCCAACACTGCCGCCACCTAACCCACGACCACCGTAAGTCAACCTAAATCGCCCCGGATCAGCCATTTTGTTCTTCAAGTGGTGGTTGTAAGGTGGTTGTTTTTTTTTTCTTTTGAGATTTAAATTTCAGATTTTTAAAAAAAAAAAATAAATAAATAAAAAATCAGATTTTAAATTTCTAGAGAGATAAAATGAGAGTGAAATGTGTAACTCGTGAGTAGAAACTCCGTAATTATATACTAGGGGTAAAAAAGGAAATTCCTTATAAAAATGGGAGCGTTAGTATTAATTTGCGAGCCACGTTTAACGCCCAATTGAATTGGCTCAAATGAGTGAAATCTAACCAACACGTGTTTCAAAAAATATCTAACCGACACAACGACACTGACTTATTCAATTATTGGCTTCAAAAAAAAAAAATTAATTAAAAAAAAAAAACCTTATTCAATTATTGGCACGTGAAACGGTGAAACTCGTGAAAGTGTAAAACTAGTGCATGATAAAGACGTTATCAAATTGTAGCCTTATATTTCTTTCAAGAAATTGTAGCTTTATATTAAATTGGAATGATTATGTTGTGATATTGGGCCCCAACTTATCTTTCCTTTAGCTAAAAGTGTTGGTGTTAGTTCTTCTTCACAATTTATTTTTTTATTTTTTAGAAAACAGATGTACCATAATTCCAAAGTTATATTAAAAGTAATTTTTATTAACAGAGTAAGGAGAAGTGATTTCATTCAATAATACTCTTTCAGTCTTTAAATATTTTTTCACATTGAAAATTTTGCAAAAAATCACTTTTTAAATCTTATTGTTTGCATATAACCAACTTTTAAAAAAAAATGTTGCAATTGATCATTTTAAAATTTTTGTAACAACAAATTTTAAAATTTTGTTGAAAAATAATGAGAAATAAGGTTTGAAAGGTAAAGTCATGATACTATATTGGAAAAGATAAAACCCCAATGATTTTCACAAAAAAAGGCTAAAGTAAAAAAAATAATAAAAAAAAATTTTTTAAAAAAAAAAAATGGAAAGAATCTAGGAAATTTTGTGTAGAACTACCCTAAAAATAGGGTCATTTATGAACAACTACCCATTTTTTTTTATTACTTTACAACTACCAACAAGTTTGGAAAAGTTTGGGTAACACTATCCACTAACGTTTTTCGTCCAATTAAAACGTTATTTTGACCCAATTTTTCACTTTTTTCAATTACAATGGTCAATTAATGCTAAAATAAGCAAAATTCCCAATTCAATTAAACCCCTAAACCTTAGAAATCAAAATCCCCAAATAATACTAAACTCATGAACCCTAAATGAATTCTAGTTAAAACCCTAATTAGGTTAATTAAGGTAAATTAAAACCTTTATAAAAATTGGGAGAGTTAATTGGGTGACAAAAGTGAAAGAAATAACGTCTTAATTGGACGGAAAATGTTAATGGGTAGTATTACCCAAACGTTTTCAAACTTGTGGGTAGTTTTAAATATATATAAAAAAAAAAAGGGTAGTTGTTCACAAATAACCCTATCTTTAGGGTAGTTTTACACAAAATTTCCAAGAATCTACTCGTAATCATAATTTAAGTTGGAAAAAGTGAAATGGGAAAAACATTTAGGAGCACCAAAACTGTTAAATGGGAAAAACATTTGGGCACGGAAGAAGTAATAGCCATAAAAGTTTATAAAGTTATCATTTATAATACAAAAGTCATTATTTTTATAATAATAATAATAATTTTATCCTACAAAAAACTTATAATGTATTAGAATAATTTGCAAGCGACGTTAACACCCAATTGAATTGGCTCAAATGAGTGAAATCTAACCAACACTTGTTTCAAAAAATATCTGACCGACACAGCGACACTAACTTATTCAATCATTGGCTTCAAAAAAAAAAAAAAAAAAAAAGTTATTCAACTATTGGCACGTGAAATGGTGAAACTCGTGAAAGTGTAAAACTAGTGCATGATAAAGTAAGACGATATCAAATTGTAGCTTTATATTTCAAAAAAAAAAACTTTTTTAGAACAAATTAAAATGGGCAGTAGCATTATAGTGAAGAAATCAACCATGGTGTGCCCTGCTAAAGAGACTCCAAAAGGCAGTCTTTGGCTCTCAAAGATCGACATGATAATACGCACACCTTACTCACACACTAATGTTCTCTTATTCTATCCTCCCAACAATAATAAACCTTTTGATCCCAACATTTTCAAGGAGGCTCTTAGTAAAGCTCTAGTGCCATTCTACCCAATGGCAGGGAGGTTAAAATTTAACCATGAAAACGAAAGGTACGAGATCGATTGCAATGCTAAGGGGGCCTTATTTATCGAGGCGGAATCAACAAAAGCTCTTGCCGAGTATGGGGATTACTTAAACCCGAATTCGCCACTCAAGAAGTTGGTTTTTCCTAAATGCGACTACTCGGGAGGGCTCTCGTCATTCCCTCTACTACTATTGCAAATCACTTACTTCAAATGCGGTAGTTTATGCCTTAGCTTTCAACCACATCACCATGTAGCCGATGGAGCTTCCCATTTTCACTTCTTCAACTCATGGGCTAGATTGGCTAGGGGTTTGGACCTTAGTGTCTATCCTGTTCATGATAGGGCTACTTACCTTGCTCCTCGCAACCCCCCTCAAGTTAAGTTTCGGCACCTCGAGTATGAGCCATCCTTACCCCCTTTAATCCCAATGGGCTTATCAGGTGATTGTATACTTCTTATACTTGCTCCGTTTTTTTTATTAGATACATCACTTTTTACATATAAAAGTTTCAATTTAGATATATCACTTTCCCTTTTAGTCACTCTCTCAATGTTCGAATAGGTTATTAATATTTAATTGTTATAACTTTTAACGATTGATAATTAATAATATTATCGGTCAAAGTTTTACACTCATATACATGTACATGAGAAACATTTCACTAACAAAGAATACAACACCCCTATTCCCATAAAATTGGAATTAAAATATATTAATCTACAATGAAAAAGGAAAAATGATTAATCAATCATCACATAAAAGGAAAACTAACAATAATTAAAAATATTACTCGTATTAGTTAAAATTCAACATTGACATACGTGCCCATTTAAAGTGAAACACTTAAATAAGTACATGACATAAATTTCACTAAAAACGACTACAACACCCCCTATTCCCATAAAATTGGAATCAAAAAAATTAAAATATATTAATCTACAGTGAAAAAGAAAGATGATTAATCAATCATCACATAAAAGGAAAATTAGTGATAATTAAAAGGCAAAAGTTAATGAATGTTCCGGGGCGTTGGATAAAGTATATAAAAATAGAAATATTGAATTAAAATTAACATTAATTACACCGATCGACCCGTGATTTGGTCATGCTAAATGCTTATCCAACGCCCCGGGGGCGTTCGTTAGCAAGATACTAATTAAATATATTAATAGTTAAATTTTCTCCATCGAAATTTGTGCCCATTATTAAAAGTAATGAAAGACTTAAATAAGTACTACATGAAAAAAATATATAATTGAATCATTTTTATTTGTAAAAAAAATATAAGGAACATGTAATATACTAATTAGTGTTAGGCCCGGGCATGTCCTGAATTCCCGAATTACAACATTATTTCCATAAATCTGCATTAATATTTAATTATTGAATACATGTAATATGGTAATAGCTTTATGGCTAACACGTTGGAGTTTTAAACTTGAAATCATGGGTTCAAATCTTGTAAGAACCATGTTTTTAGACATGGAATAATAATCGCATTGAATGAGGAGAGTGTAATTATGTGACACCTAAACTTCTTCCGAAATGGCGGAACGCCTTGAGAAGAGTGCCACGTGACACCTAAAATTCTTTAGGATCGCCTTTTAACATATAGCATAGATAGATATGGAGCATGTCACATAACTACAAGATACTAATATGTTTTATTTTAATGATTTTTTTAACACAATTTTAAGGTACGTGTCATATAGATTTAAATAAAGTACATGTCTATATATATATATATATATATATATATATATATATATATATATATATATATATATATATATATATATATATTCAAAAAAAATTTGTGTACTTCGTTCTTAATTTTGTTTCCATAACATTCATTGTATGATCAGGTGAGGTGGTAGCAACAACCGAGTGTACCTTGAAGCTAACTAAAGACCAAGTTAACACCTTAAAATTACAAGTAACATCTCATCAAGAAGTAACAAATTACAAGCTAAGTACATTTGAGGTTCAAGCAGGGCATGTGTGGCGCAGTGTATGCATGGCGCGTGGATTAGCAAATGATCAAGACGTCAAACTTTACATCGTAGTAAACGGACGGTCAAGAATGAAAGATATGGGACTACCAAAAGGTTATTGTGGTAATATCCATTTATATGCAACTTGTTTAGAAAAGGCAGGAGATATCAAGTGCAAACCATTAAGTTACACCGCGAGTAAAATTCACGAGGCAATTAAAAAATTTGATGACATTGAATATATAAAATCAGCCATTGATTATTTGGAATCACGTCCTAATGTAATGGATATTGCTCGAGGGTCACAAACATCTACATGTCCTAATTTTGCAATAAACTCTTGGGCTAGTTTGCCTTTATATGAAGGTGACTTTGGATGGGGTGGACCCACATTTACACGTATTAATGCAATCAAGTATGAAGGCAAATCTTACATTACACCAAGCTCAAATAGGGATGGTAGTTTTTCAGTCACCCTCAAGCTTTTCTCTACTCATATGGAGGCTTTTAAGGAGTACTTCTACAACATTATTAGTAGCAAATTTTGACCATTCTTGGAATAACACCTTTTATGGATGTAGGTTCATCCAAAGGTTTTTTTTTATTTTTAGAGAGCCATAAAGGTGGGGTTGAGAATCGATCTCAGCCAGAATCTCCTAAAATTGAAAGAGAAGCTCTAACGACTTGAGCTATTCCTCACACTTTTGTGTGTGTGTGTGTGTGGGGGCTCATTTTAAGATTCTAAAGTGACCAAGTAATATAAAATGAGTAAAATATATATGTGATGGGTGCACTTTACAAACGTGTGTAAGTAAATTTTTATTCTTGAAAGGCTCTTGTATGATTTCTCTTATATATGCACAAGTTAAACGGTGTGTTTCCCCTCTACATGTCGAGCTTTTAGCTTGTGTGGCTGCTCTAAGGTGGACCCGAATGAAAGGAAAACGACGAATTGTATTGTTCACTGATTCTCTTGCTACAGTTCAACTGATCAAACATCCGAGAAGAAGGGAAGTGCGTCTACTATGGACAATTCAAGACTTATTGCAGGAAGGGCAACTGTTTCAAACTTGTCTAATCTGGAAAGTTAGCAGGGATCAGGTGGCTGAGGCACATGACATTGCTACTAGATGTAGAGTAGATTTATTAAGCTTTTCTATTTAGTGTTTTTCTTTAGTTTGTGGTTGTCAAAAAAAAAAAAAAAAAAAAAAAAAAAAAAAAAAAAAAAAAAGTTAAACGGTGTTAAATCTTGTTTAATGAAGCATCAATCAAATTTGTGTATTCCATTTCAAGTTGTTTGGGTTATGCTTACAAGTATTTTTTTTTTTTTTATCATAACCAGTATGTTATTTTTTACAATTTTGTTTGCTTTGCAAAACTCTATTGAGATAGGTTTTTTCTTGGAATATGTCTTAGTTACGTGATGCATTTGACATCTCTTGCCTTTTTCTACAAAAAGTTATTATTTTAACCCCTAAATTGTGAAATTAAGGCTGGATGAATACAGTGGAGCTTTAAAATTCATCAAGATTTAAAACCCATAGTCTTAACAAACAAGTAATTAAAGCTTAGCTTATTGAAACCTAATACTATTGTAATCAAGAAATTTTATTTAACTAGTAATGTATTACTGTGGAAATCGCAAAGGTATGTATTAATGTATTATGTACTCTCAATACTAAACTGCTGAAAGTAGGAACAATTGTGTAGAACTAATTAGGGCAATTTTTGAGGCATACATACCTGGGATGGATGAGATTAGAATCCGTGAATATTTTTTCACGCTATAATTGATATTATATTATGGGATCAATTCAATAAAAAATAATAATAAAATTATTAAAAAAAAACAAAAAAAAACTCAATAGTTGACAGCTTGAAGCCTATTACTTGTATTAGTTTTTTTTTCCCTTTTTTTTATAGGTGGAAAGAGCAATATATTGATCATGATTCCTATATTTATTAAGAAATATCAACAAGTCCAACCAAGGTTAAAAGACCTTGAGGAAATGAACTCACACAAATTCTTTGGACACAACCATTAGTATCCCACGCAAATTCTTTGGGCACAATCATTAATTTTCTTTTACATGAGAGAAACTACAAACATTAAACGACTTAGCTAACAAGCGCACAACATCATAAAAAAAAAACCATATATGGGGACTATGCATCCATGTGAAGAATCGTTTAAGGTGTTGATCACTGCCAAGGCATCACCCTTAGCTAAAGCCACACCCGCAAATACCCCAATCATCTTTCACAACCTGGCAGCCAAAGCGAGTAATAGCCACCCTACCTCTATCGTCTCCACATCTTGAATTGGGACCCCCTGGCGGTGAAGCTCTGAGTTTATCGCTTAACCGTTATGAAGTGACACTTATAAGAAAAGTTTCCATTTTGGTTGTAAGTGAAGGGACCAAGGAGTTTTCCAGAAAGGATCAACTGGTTAAGGGGATTGTTATTGTATGAGCATTGCGTAACCCGTCTTTACCGAATATTTTCCCGAGTCTATGTGCGCCAAAAAACGAAAGTCCGCTACCCTAGAAAGAATTTTAGAAGCATGCGGGGATTAAAAACACCGATGTACTTTATCAACATCCCAGGATAGAGTCTGAGATGAATACAGAAATTTACATCCAGTCCTTTGCAGTGTCTAAGAGGATTCCTGGTTTGAATTCAGGAATAGTACCATTGACCCAATTTGATTGTCCTGCAAGTATGGAATTGCCATTCCCAACTTTCCAGTTGCACCCGTAGGAAAACAAGACATCTGCACGTATTTAGTATATTTTTCTTAATACCAACGGTATATAGTTTTTCCTTAGCTTCTTTATTTGGTACTTGAAGTATTAGTAATGGTCAAAAATTAAAATCCCTTTGAATTCCAAACCCCATACCTTAGGGGATTAAGATATGGCCTGGGTTTAATAATACTACTTGTGCTTTGATATTGTTCATGCCGATCTATGGACTTCACCTATCCATAGCTCGACGGGTCACAAATACTATTTGGTACTTCTTGACGACTTTACTCATTATGTGTGGGCTATCCACTTTCTTACAAATCTCAAGCCTTTCAAAAATTTCATGATTTTCGTGCATTTGTCAAAACTCAATTTGAACGACCAATCAAAGCTTTTCAAAGTGACCATGGTCGTGAGTTTGATAATGACCCTTTTAAAAAGTTTTGTATTGAAAATGGTATGGTGTTTTGATTTTCGTGTCCCCATACATCCTCACAAAATGGTAAAGCCGAACGCATGATCCGCACTTTAAACAATATCAAACACACTATATTGTTTCATGCCTCCCTTCCACCAAATTTTTGGGTCTATGCTCTTGAAACTACAACTTATTTACTCAATATTTTGCCAACCAAAACTCTCAAGAACACAACCCCATTTGAGGCTCTATTTCACAAAACTCCATCATATGATCACCTTCGGGTGTTTGGGTGTCTATGTTTTCCAAATCTCTCTTTCACCGCTCCCCACAAGCTTGATCCTCGGTCTTCCCCTTGTGTCTTTTTAGGGTATCCTTGTAACCACCATGGGTATAGGTGTCTTGATATTACCTCAAATAAATATATTTTTTCTAGACATGTCACTTTTGATGAACAAACTTTTCTGTACATGAACTTGCAAAAATATAAACTTGAGGACTACAACTTCCTGGGCTTTGATGAAAGATCACCTTTATTAACCCATAATATTATAAAGTTTGGCAGCCCCTTTGGCCCAAATAATCACACTCATGGATCTGCAGCTCCATTGGACGCTGGAAATCCAACGGCCCAACCAAGCCCACACGTCATGAGCCCAGCGGGTGATGGCAGCCAGCGGCCCAAATAGACCTCTCTCCTGCTTCCCACAACCCGCCAGATCCACCTCACTCTCTAGGCTCAAACACAAGCAGCCCGCCCTCTCCTACCACCTCCCCAGGCCCAAACACAAGCAGCCCAGCAACATACGCACCACCTCACCTCCGACCCAACCACACTTCTCTGCCAATTCTTCCTCCCTCACCTCAAATGCAAACGCGTTTGAGACATGGTATTGTAAAACAAAATCCAAAATACGTAATGACCAATGTTTCAACATGCCTAGCTTCTCATAAATCCCCGCTTCCCAAGTCCTATAAACAAGCCTTATCCGACCCAAATTGGAATGCGGCGATGAATGACGAATGTAGTGCTTTAATTAAAATAGGGACATGGGATTTGGTGCCTAGGCCTATGGGGGTGAATGTTGTTAATTGTATGTGGATTTTTAAGCATAGATACAAATCTAACGGTGATCTTGAAAGGCACAAAACTCATCTTGTGTGTGATGACAGGTCGCAGGAAATTGGTGTGGATTGTGATGAGACTTTTAGTCCGGTAGTTAAACCGGCCACTATTCAAACTATTCTAAGTTTGTTTTTGGCCAAAAAATGGTCGATTTATCAATTAGATGTCAAAAATACCTTTCTACATGGTGATTTGCAGGAAACTGTTTATATGCATCAACCCACGGGCTTTGTTGATCGGAGGGCTCCCTCTCATGTTTGTCGGCTCCGCAAGGCTCTTTATGGTTTAAAACAAGCTCCCAGAGCTTGGTACCGACGCTTTGCAAATTTTCTCATCAAATTGGGTTTTGTCATTGCTAAGAGTGACAACTCTCTCTTTACTTTCCGGCAGGGTGATGATATGGCATATTTACTCTTGTATGTTGATGATATTATTTTAGCTACCTCATCTGATAGGTTGCATGCAGGGATCATATCTCAGTTGCAAACTGAGTTTCCTATGACAGATTTGGGTCCTTTGAGCTACTTTTTAGGCATAGTAGTGACCCCAAAACCTTCTTATTTGCTACTTTTGCAGGAAAAGTACGCACATGAGATTTTAGAGCGTGCAGGTATGGCCTCTTGTAAACCTGCATCCACTCTAGTTGACACTAAGTCCAAACTAAGTGCAGATTCAGGACCATCTTTTTGGGGTCATACTTTGTATCGCAGTTTAGCAGGTGCTCTTCAGTACCTCACTTTCACCAGGCCAGATATTTCCTATGCGGTACAATATGTGTGTCTTTTTATACACGATCCTCGGGAACCTCACTATGAGGCATTAAAACGCATTCTGCGTTATATTCAGGGTACCATTGATCACAGTTTACATTTATATCCTACTACTTCTCATCGCTTGATTGCTTACACTGACGCTGACTGGGGAGGTTGTCCCGATATTTGCCGCTCCACATCAGGGTATTGTTGTTTTCTTGGGGACAACCTCGTGTCCTGGTCATCAAAGCGTCAACATACATTATCTAAGTCGAGTGTAGAAGTAGAATATCGAGGCGTCGCAAATGTTGTCTCTGAGGCGTGTTGGCTTAGTAATCTTTTACTTGAGTTACATTGTCCTCTACGGCAGGCTACTATCGTTTATTGTGATAATGTCAGTGCTATCTACCTTTCTGGCAACCCGATACAACACCAACGCACCAAACATGTGGAGATAGATATTCATTTTGTTCGAGAAAAGGTTGCTTTGGGACAAGTTCGGGTTCTCCATGTTCCTACTAGATATCAGTTTGCGGACATTTCCACTAAAGGCCTACCACGAGAATTATTTCTGGAATTCAGGTCCAGTCTTAGCGCACGCCCTTCTCCCGCTACGACTGCGGAGGTGTGATAGATATTTAATTTACGATAATATTTGTCGCAAATTAGGATAATCTTGTATATATTTTGTTATACCTCGTATCCTTATCATAATAGGATTACGACTCTTGTAAACCCCTATATATATAGATATATTATTGAATGGTACACACTCCAATCTGAGGAGTTTTCCCGAAATCTAACACTATTCAATCATCAAGCAAAATGGTATAGGTTTAAACCATTTGTATACCTCATTCATATTTTTCATCATAAACCAAATGCTGCCCCCTAAATACATTTTCATAACTTTTATTTATATTAGTGTAATTTTGATCATTCAAGGATAAATATTAATATATATAGTTGCAAACTCGATTTTTACTTTATGTTAGCATTAAGGGACCGGAGAGTATGTTTTTATTTGCTTGATTAAAAGAAAAATACATATGAAGGTTATGAAGGTTTATGTTAGATAAGATATGTTAGATAGGTTATGCACTTTATTGATAAATTTTACCTTTTTGATATCTTATTGCATAAAAATTTATCTAACATATCTTATTCAAATGAAGGTTATTTAACCTTAATTTGTTACCTTGATATGCTAGATAAATTTAGATAGGTTATGAAGGTTTATTCAATAAGATATCAAAAAGGTAAAATTTATCAATAAAGTGCATAACTTTTGTTTTAGGGTTTTTTGGAATCCCTCGAGACTGGTCGCGTACTGCTAGCAGTGAGACTCGGGCATCTACAAAAAGCACGGAAACTCCGATGGCCAGAGATCCGCCTCCAACGATCAAGTTAGTGACCGAAAAATGGAGTAAAATAGAGAGAGAAAGTAGAGAGAATTTGGAGCTATTTAGTGCTCTATTGAATGTTATGTCACAATCCACCCCTCCCATCATCAATTATTGAGGTATTTATAAGGGTGAGAATTTGTGCCCTTTAGGGTAAGTGATCTAGGAATGTGTGATGTGATTGGCTGCGCAATCAATGTAGGGCACATATTCCCCTGGGGCGCCTTTTTGCGGCTTTCAAGGGTAGTTAGGCCTCCTGATGTAAGGATGCCTCACTCTCTTTAGGTTTCAGGTGCTCTTGTGCTTCTTAGTGCGTGGCATCTTCCTACAGTGACACATTTCACCCGTTCAATGGGCCACGTGTCATCACAGGATTGGTCCACGTAGTTGGGGTATTTTTTACCCCAAACATTTGCCCCTCAAAGGAGGTGGCTCGTCCTAACTAGGCCGCCTCCTCTAATCTTACTTGTTCGACTACCTCAGGCATATCTTGAGCATTCTAAAGTTGTTGGTAGGGGTCCGACAGGATCGTCCGTCCACCTTTTTGGGTGGAATGCCTTGTCCAAATATCCAGGTGCCCTTTAAGGGCTTAGCCAAGTCATTTTAATCGGACAGAGCAGGCCGAATGGCCTTTAATTGGGCTGGCTACCTTGATTAATTTGTCTAACATTTTCAAAGGGCTTTGCCAGATGGTAAGTCGGACAATAGAGGTTAGATAGCTTTTTCATTGACAACCATCTGTACTTCGCTTTCTAAGAAAATGGTTCAACTTCCGAGGCAAGTGTAGAGTTTTATGGGTGTTTATGACGCCCGTTCGAGTTCCGCCATAAATGTCTTGACATTTACATAGATTCCATCAAAAGGGAATTTTTAACCGTTTGACTTCTAGGTTAAATTCTTTGAATGTTAACCTTTTGAAATCCTTTACGCGGGAACGACTTTTTACCATTTTACCCCTCCAAATTTTGCCTATAAATAGCAAGGGTTTGACCTTCATTTTTTACTTTGGATTTCTTACTTTCTAGAGAGAAATCAGAGCTTCTAGAGAGAGAAAGGGATTTATGGCGTTGAATCTTCGAGAGCTCCCCCACGTACTTTGAATATTCTGGCGAGCAGTTGAGTTTCCCGGCAAGTTGTTGAGTTTCCCGGTCAACTTTTCTTCCAAGAAACTTCAAAGTTTTTCAGCCTTCTACTCGGACGAAGGTAACCAAATGCTCTTCATTTCTTCTTTAATTTTCTTTTCATTTTTTGCTTAATTTTTTCAAACATCCGGAATCAACACTCGATCTCGTCCGTTTTTAGTGCGTACCAACACACCCCCACCTATTGTTTTGTGTCCCTGTAGCCGAACATGGCGCGTACGTGGTAAAACGCACGACCTTCATGTTGCTAGAAAATTTAATGACACCCTTGTTCAACCCTTGGCCTCCTATGATACAAACAACACGAACGTGGAGACCAAAACCTCAAACACAATAAACACAAACACCACCTGTAGACACCCATTTGTGTCTCCCCAAAACAAAACCCGGTGATGAGTACCTTTCGCGTCGAATCATAATTGAATGAAGCGAAAGTGTGGAAAGTTTAGTGTTGTGGATAGTTTTAATTTCTTTTCTTTTCTCTCTGTTTTTGAAAACTTATTTTAAGAAAACAGCCAATCCAGTTTGGTTGGTCCATAATATGAGTCCAATAATAGTGTAGTTGGATAGGGCTTGACAAGAGCTTTCCAACGATATATTATAAGCCCAATTCCGATGAATATTGAGGAAATTATGGCTAATTTACTAAACTGGGCCCGGTTTGAGCCTTATATACGACCCAATGATCTAGGGGAGGGCCTAATATGATTTATCATTCCTAATGCAATTAGGAATGGTTTTAGTCTTCTAGATTCATCTAGAAGGTTCTTTTCATTCCTAATTCAATTATCATTGATAAATTGACTTTTGTTGACTTTTCAGAGTTTAATTAAAATCAAATAGCATTTTCGAGGAAATTATATGATTTTATCCTCCAGTACGGCAAACTTATCTGATTTTTGAAAACGTGTTGGTGCCTGGCGCTAGTTAGCCAGGGTTTGCGTGATATATCCATTTTATATAATGTTTTACCCCGTCCCTTGGTCGTTATTAGTAGTGTTTTTGGCTCTTTCGGGCCACTTTTATTACTAATTTGTGTTTTCTAGTGTTTTCGTAGTTTTAGTTGTATTTTACAGGAAATTGCACTCTTGGAGCATTTTCCCGGGCTTTATGGATCAACTACGGAAGCTAGAAGGACACAACCACTTTTGGAGCCCAGGATCGGTGAGAGCCGGTGATTAAGGGCTCGGTAATTGGGATCCCGAGGCATTTGGACGAAGTATTCAATACCCGAGGAGGAAATCCGGATTGGGCCAAGAAATCAAGCCTAATCGAAGTCCAAGCATCAAAGTGAAGAAAGGGCCCGATCGGGCAACCTCTAGCCCGATCGGGCGCGGCAAGGCAATGGTGCTGTGCGTGGCTATAAGCGCGCCCGATCGTGCGAGCATCTAGCACGATCGGGCGATGCTGCTGGGAAGGAACGCGAAGAAAAAGGCGCGCCCGATCGGGCGCGCGTTTTTAAGAGACCTGATTAGTTTAGCCTTAATTTTTGTTTTAGAATTTTTCTCTCTCTTAATTCTTCTCTCAACTTTTGTTCTTAATTATTCCATTAATTCTAGATTTCTTTTTGGTAACAATTTCTTCCCTTTTAATTTCAGCTATTTTATTTACTTCTTTGATTATGCTATTATTTATTTATTTGATTAGTTTAGTTATGATGATGCATGAGTAGTTTAATTTCTAGGGTTTATGGGGATCTAATAAATGATATGAAGGGTAATTTTGTGATTGTTAATTATCAATGCTTGGTTGATTTCCTATTGATTGTTTTAATGCTATGCAATTAGGTTTGGCCAGATTTAATTGTATGAGTTTAGCAATATTAATTCGAGGTTCGACATATGAGAATTGATATTTAGGCTTAGTTTCAATAGGCGGATTAATTTATAAATGGTTATGTCGAGATTCGACAAATGAGATTTAATACCTGTAAATTAACTCTGTGATTATAATACGTAGCGAAAGCCCTTTATAATCTGATTAACCAATGCTTGATGATTGTTTATTATGAATTGCCCTGGAATATTGTTTATTAGTGAACCTATGCCCTAGGCCTTTAATATTTGACTTTCTCCCTACTTTATTCCTTTCGACTTTATTCTCCGTAGTTTAGATTTTATTCACAAAAATATTGGTTACTTAGATAATTTAGATTATAATAATTAATTAGGAGTAAAAAGACCTGTTTCCTTGTGGAGTTCGATCCTACTTCCCTATCTACTTTAGTTAGAGGATTTAGGTAATTATTTTTGATTAGGGGATACGACTTTACCCTGTCAAAATTTGGCGCTGTTGCCGGGGAAACGGTTTTATTTTTGTTTTCTGATTATATTTTTGTAGTCTAGATTATCCCCTTTTTTTCCTCAGAGAACGTTAGTTCTTTGAGGCAATTCTCATATTTGTCTTTAGTTATTTGTTTATGCCCAGGTGTTCCAGATCAGGTTACATCCCTTTCGACCCTGAGATCGAGCGTTCTTTACATAGGCAAATGAAACTCTATAGACAAATTCTGGCGGGTTCTGAGGAGGACAACGATCGAAGAGATCCTCCCCCTGATTCTAGTGACACAAATATTCCTTCAGATTCAGAATCAGAGATGACAGCCCAGGAGAAACTCAGTAACTACTCGCAACCGAAGCTCACAGATTTCCCGCACCTTACTCCCACTCCAACTCTAGATGGAGTTCAATTTGAGATCAAGCCCTAATTTATCACTATGATAGAGAGGAAGCAGTTCAGCGGAGCTAAGGGTGAAGATCCTAATCTTCACATCGCAGATTTATGCCAATATTGTAACACCATTAGACAAGCTGGGGTCACGCAAGACCAAATTAGGGAGATTCTTTTTCCTTTTTCATCATGTGGCAAAGCTAAATTATGGTTTAATGGTTTGAGTAGCACTGCACTTGGTATTACTGACTGGGAAACTCTTGCTTTGAATTTCTATAATAAATATTATCATGCAGAGAGAGCAGCGGTGCTAAGGAGTGCTATTCAGAACTTCGCTCAAGAGGCCGACGAAACGTTATATGAGGCTTGGAAGAGGTTCAAGGATCTACAGAGAGAGTGCCCCCACCACAATCTAGCACAATGGCAATTGATCCAAGCATTCTATAATGGACTTGGAAATTCTACTAGATCAATGCTAGATTTTGCAGCTAGTGGGAGGTTTATGAATTTAAATGTGGATGATGCATGACAGGTTATCAAAGACATGGCAATACACAATTCCCAATATGGGAATCTGAGAGGGTTTGCAAATAAAGGAAAACATAATGTCGATTTCGTATCCTTTTTGCAAGCTCAGTTAACATCTATTTGTCAAAAATTAGATAATCTTACTGCTGCTCCTAACTCTGTAGCTAATGTTTCTGCTGTTGCTAACCATGAAGCTTTTTGTGAAAATTGTGGAATTGTAGGTCATTGGGAGCAAGATTGTAGGAGCTCTATGGAACAAGTTAATGCCTTTCAAACCTATAGGCAGAATAACCCATATTCCAATTCCTACAATGCCGGTTATAAAAATCATCCTTATCTTTCATACCGGAGCACCAATGTACAAAATACTCCACCTCCACAATAACCACAACAGCAAACCCCACCACAGTAAAAATATTATCATCCTAATTCCGGCCAGAAAAGCCAAGCATCACCCTCATCAGCTTCCGACCCTGCCATGACAGAAATTAGAGCAATACTTGCCAATATGCAAAAGCATATGGAGAGTAGGGATTCGCAAATTGATTCTATCCTAGCCCATAATAAAATCATGGACAATCAAATTGCACAACTTTCATCTACCGTACAATCCCGTCAGCAGGGTGCTCTACCATCACAACCTATCCATCCTACAGATCATGCCAATGCAATCACTCTAAGGAGTGGTTCGCATTATGATGGACCTCCTATGCCAAAGGAAGATAGACCAGTTCCTGATCTACTCTATACCAAATGCTAATCCTGCTAGCCCTGTAGGGCTACAAATAGATACTAACCCTACTAATGTTTCTGTGCAGGGTAAATCGCAGGATAAGGGAGGAGATGTGCAGAGCCCGGTTATCAAACTTCCATTCCCTAATAGACAATTGAAGAGTAAGTTTGATAAACAATTGGGTAAGTTTTTAGAGGTTGTGAAAAACCTGCAGGTAACAGTTCCTTTCACTGACTTAATCACTCAAGTTCCTGCTTATGCTAAATTTATGAAAGACATTCTGACTAGGAAAAGGGCCTTTAATGAAGTAGAAACTGTAGTTTTTCTATCCCTTGTCATATTGGGAATGTATTTATTGATAAATATTTGTGTGATTTGGGTGCTAGTGTTAGTGTCATGCCATCGTCTGTCTGCGCTAAACTTAATATGGGAGAATTAAAAGTTACTAATATAACTTTGAAAATGGCAGATCGTTCGGTAAACTACCCCTTAAGAATTTTAGAGGACGTACCTGTCAGAATTGGTAAATTTTTTATTCCTGTTGATTTTGTTGTTTAAGACATGGCAATGGACACACCAAATACCCATTATATTAGGTAGGCCTTTCCTCCATACTGCAGGAGCGATTATTGATGTTAAAAATGGTAAACTAACCCTTTCTGTAGGTGACGATAATGTTACTTTCAATTTTAGGGAAGGTTTTGAAAGGGCCTATGTTAGAGGAAAATTGTTGCTACATTGATATAATTGATATAATGGATGATATTTGTGATGATAGCTTGCCACAGGTTCTTGCGAAGGATCCCTTAGAGGAAGTTCTCTGCGGGAATTTATCTAGCGACAATGCAAGCGTTTGGGGTAATGAGGTACAGGATATTGAAAAGGCTCTTTGCTTAAAAGAGTTAAATTTAGTTCAGGAATCAAAACCTGCAGAGGTCAAGAAACCTGAGCTAAAACCTCTCCCTTCTAATTTAAAATATATTTTTTCTGGATGAACCCAACTTCTAGGGGTTCTCAAAACCCATAAGAAGGCTATAGGGTACAGTATTGATGATCTCAAGGGTATTAGCCCTGACTTTTGTATGCACAGGATACATCTAGAGGAAAATTACAAGCCCTGCATTCAACCCCAACGAAGATTAAATTCCAACATGCAGGAAGTAGTCAAGAAGGAGGTGATGAAATTACTTGATGCAGGTATTATCTATCCTATTTCTGACTCCAAGTGGGTAAGTCCTGTGCAGGTAGTGCCAAAGAAGGGTGGGATGACTGTGATAACAAATGAAAAGAATGAATTAATTCCCACTAGAACTGTAACAGGGTGGCGTATGTGCATAGACTATCGTAGATTAAATATCGCCACTAAAAAGGATCACTTTCCTCTTCCCTTTATAGATCAAATGCTTGAGAGGTTAGCCAATCATAAATTCTTTTGCTATTTGGATGGGTATTCGGGAGTTTTCCAAATTCCGATTCACCCTGAAGATCAGGAAAAGACTACTTTTACATGCCCTTATGGCACTTTTGCATATCGTAGAATGCCCTTTGGTTTATGTAATGCACCCGCTACCTTTCAACGTTGTATGATGAGCATTTTTTCTGATTTCATAGAGTCTATTATGGAGGTCTTTATGGATGATTTTAGCGTATATGGTTCTTCATTTGATTCATGTTTAATTAATCTCGCTAAAATTTTGAAAAGATGTGAAGAGTGCAACTTAGTTCTTAATTGGGAAAAATGTCACTTTATGGTGACAGAGGGAGTAGTCCTAGGCCATATTGTATCTGATAATGGCATACAAGTAGACAAGGCTAAATATCAGTGATTGAGAAATTACCTCCCCCAATTAATGTTAAGGGAGTTAGAAGTTTCTTGGGTCATGCGGGGTTTTATCGCCGCTTTATCAAAGATTTTTCTAAAATTGCTAAACCACTGACACAACTTTTGCTCAAGGATACCCCATTTATTTTTACTGACGAGTGTCTTGAGGCTTTCAATAGGATTAAGCAGGCTTTGATATCGGCACCCATCATATGTGCTCCCGATTGGAACCTTCCTTTTGAGATCATGTGTGATGCAAGTGACTGTGCGTTAGGAGCCGTGCTCTGACAGAGGAAGGACAAGGTTTTGCATGCTATTTATTATGCTAGCAAAACTTTGGATGAAGCCCAAGTCAACTATGCCACCACGGAAAAGGAGTTTCTTGCTGTTATTTATGCTTTAGAAAAACTTAGATCATATCTTGTTGGTTCTAAAGTTATTGTTTTTACTGATCATGTAGCATTGAAATATTTGATAGCTAAGGAGGAATCAAAGCCAAGGCTACTTCGGTAGGTTCTCTTGCTCCAAGATTTCAACATAGAAATAAAAGATAAGAAGGGAGCAGAGAACGTAGTGGCAGACCACTTGTCACGTATCAAGTATGATGAGGGTAAGGATTCTCTACCTATAGATGATTCTTTCCCTGATGATAACCTATATGCAGTTGTAGAGCAACACCCATGGTATGCAGATTTTGCTAATTATTTAGTGGGTGGTACTCTACCTCTTGACTTGTCCTACCAACAAAAAAAGAAATTCCTTCCCGATGTTAAACATTATTTTTGGGATGATCCTTTTTTGTTTCGTGAGTGTGCAGATGGATTATTTCGCAGGTGTGTTCCCTAATGGGAAGTCCATGGTGTGCTTACTAGTTGCCACACCTCACCATATGAAGGACATCATGGCCCCACTAAAACGGTGGCCAAGATTAACGAGTCAGGTTTTTATTGGCCTACAATGTTTAAGGATGCTAACATGTTTGTGCAGGCTTGTGACTCTTGCTAGAGGACTGGCAACATCTCGCGGAGGCATGAGATGCCCTAAACAGGAATTCTAGAAGTTGAGATTTTTTACGTTTGGGATGTTGATTACATGGGACCGTTCCCTTCTTCAAAAGGGAACCGTTATATTCTTGTCGCCATAGATTATGTATCCATGTGGGTTGAAGCCATCGCCACTCCTACCAATGACGCCAAGGTCGTCCACAAACTTTTTAAGAAGACCATCTTTCCAAGATTTGGTGTACCTAGAGCTATAATAAGTGACGGAGGATCTCACTTTTATGAACGGAAGTTGGACACCCTCCTCAAAAAGTATGGTGTCTACCATAGGACAGGTTTAGCCTACCACCCCCAAACTAGTGTCCAAGTTGAGGTTTCCAACTGTGAGATCAAGGCCATTCTAGAGAATGTGGTGTCAAAATCAAGGGAAGATTGGAGTGACAAGTTGGACGACACTCTTTGGGCATACAGAACTGCATTCAAGACCCCTATAGGTACTACTCCGTATAGACTCGTGTACGGAAAAGCATGTCATCTCTCGGTCGAATTGGAATATAAGGCATACTGGGCTATTAAGGAGCTCAATCTAGATGCAACACTAGCGGAAGAAAAGAGGTTACTTCAACTTAATCAACTCGATGAGTTTAGGTTGACGGCCTATGATAGTGCTCGAGTCTACAACGAGAAGACGAAGAAGTGGCACGAAAAGATGATCCTTCCGAGAGAATTCAAGGAGGGTGATAAAGTGTTACTATTCAACTCACGACTTAAACTTTTCCCAGGAAAGTTAAGGTCAAGGTGGTTGGGTCCTTTTATCGTAAAAAGGGCCAACAAATTCGGTTCTGTGGAAGTTATCGACGAACATGGTAACGAGTTCAAGGTTAATGGCCAAAGACTCAAGCTATATCATGAGGGGGCTACAATTGGTGCAGTTGATATACTTCACCTAAGTGGTTCCGATTCACTCTGAGTTTCACTGTGGTAAGAGGGTCGTGCGGGACCTAGATAAACCAGTGCTTTGCGGCAGGCAACCCGTATTTCTTGCTTTCTAGACTAGTTTTCCTTTTTATTCCTTTTTATTTTTATTTTAGAGAGGAGAGGAGAGTGAAATTTTACCGTTTATAAGTGTTTTTGTACAGGTATAGGTTTAAGAGGTCGAAATACTTAAAAAAATTTGAAGACGAAGAAAAAGCTAAGGAAGTTTGACTGGGCACGGGCTCGATCGGGCGAGCAAGCAAGGCAAAATTCAACCTTAATTTCGCCCAATCGGGCGTGGCTGCCCGATCGGGCGCGCAAGGAGAGTTGGAAATCGAGGCTTATTTCGCCCGATCGGGCGAGGTTGCCTGATCGGGCGCAAACCGAGTGAAGGAAAAGATATGTCAGGCGAAGCTCGCCCAATCCGGCGATTAATAGGGCAAAATTTTCGTTCGTGTTCGCGCCTGATCAGGCGGAGCTCGCCCGATCGGGCGCGCAACTGAGATCTTGGACTTCAGCATTATCCGCCCGATCAAGCGAGGCTCGCCCGATCGGGCGCGCCTATTATGGCCGTCCCTTTAAACTTTTCCTCTTCTTTCTTTCCTTACTGTCTTCTTATTTCATCTTCTTCTTCATTACTTTCTCTCTCTAAAACCTCCATTTTTACACCTCCAAACTCACTTATTTTTCAAGATCTTCTCCAATCCTTCCATCAAAACTCAAAAAATTTTGCATATTTTTAATCCTTTCATCTTTCTCTACAATCTACACCCAATTTCTACCATTTTCTCTCAATTTTCTCTAAACCCTAAGAGAGAGAAACCACTCAATTCCTATACTTTCTAATCTCAATGGCTTTCAAGAGATCAAGAACGGTAAGGGGGGAAGGCTCAAGGCAACAAGAGACGATAATTGACCCGGATTTGCAAATTCCGGGATGGGAGAGGGTGGTAATCACCACCCAAGAGCAAAAACAGAGGATGCTCAACCTCATTACGAGGCAGGTAATTCCCACTCGCTTCATTCATCACCCTACCCTTATTAGATTAGGAATTGATAAGCATGTAGAAAAATTATTCAAGGGAGTTGGCATGAGCGATTTCTTTAACATGCATTACGATACTTATGATTATTTAACCTTAGAATTCGTTTCTAGTTTTAATGTCATAAAATCAAATGCTTTAATTTCTCATGTTCTATTTTGATTATTCAATAATGATGTTAGATTGACATTGAAAGAATTTGGTAAATTTTTTGAGTTGAAATCGGATAGGCCCCTTGAACCGCCCCAAGACAACATTGCCGTTGTCTATCAATCCCGTACGGGGGATCCTAATTTGAACCTCCAACATGCTAAGGGCACTTGGATACAACATCCCGTGCCAAAGATTTGGCAACGGTTTGTTAGCCTTACCATTTTTTGAAGGCATGAACCCGCCAATGTTAGGTGGGATGAGCTTGAATTACTAGGGTCATACATGATCCCTAGGAGTGAAAAGCTCAATATAGTCCATAAAATGGCCAACCACTTCTAACGGGTGGCCAATGCGGCCGAGGCGGGTAGGTCTAGGGTACACATTTACTTTGGTGGCCTAGTTACACATATAGCGGTCAAACACCTTAGCTTTGTCCCTAACGATGACGGTAAGGTAGCCGGCCCAACTATTATGGACCTACCCTATCTAGGTGGCCTTAATTGGATTAATATCATGGGAGGGGAGACTTGGTGGGTGATTCAACGGGAATCGGGTAGGAGGGATAATTCTTTCACTTTACCCCACCCCACCTTGACCAAATTTGAGAAGGGGAAGCCTTCTTACACTTTCGAGCTTAACGGTCAAGGTAAGGTGCAACCACCTCACTATTCACCTCAGCCCCATCACTCTCCTATTGACCACTCACCTCCTCACCATTCACCATATTATCCACCACCCACCCTTTACATACGATATTCCCACTTCCTCTACCAACTATAACATAGACCCCAACGCCCCTTAAGACTTCTCTGCTTTTAGGAGCCAATTAGATAGGATTGAGATGGGGCAAGGGCGAGTTGAGGGTATGGTTAGGGATTTGGACACTAGAGTAGGGTCTCTAGATAGAAGGGTAGGGTATGTGGAGAGGAACCTAGGGCGGGGTTTATACCCCATGTATGATGACTACGCCCGTCGGGGGGCTATTCCCTCCGATTCACTTGTCCCCGATTGGTTCCAATATCCGCAAGGTGGATATACGAACCCAAGTGCCTTTGGTACTTACGTTGACTACTCATCGGTCCATGGTTATGGGACCGATGTACCTTTTGGTGGGCTTGGGGGGAATGTGGACCTTAACTACTTTGTAGGTGGTTCGAGTTATGGAGGTGGTGGCTCTAGCCATGGAGGAGCCGGTTCTAGCCACGGAGGGGGCTATTCGGTAATGGATGAGGATGAGGAGTAGGCTACACTCCCAAGTCAATGAGGGCATTGCTTGATTTGGCTTGGGGGGGAGGGGGTATTCTTTCACTTGGTAATTATCTTCCTTTTCTCTCTTTATTTTCTTTCTAGTATAGTTTTTATTGCTTTCCTAGTGTAGTTTTTATTGCTTTCTTATATATGAAAAATACAAAAAAATTGAAAAATAAAAAAATTCAAAAATACGTTCCAATGAATTATGAATCATACTTCCCTGTGCCCCATACTTGAGAAAATTTGTTTTGATTCTTGGTTATTGATAATGAGCATTGTGGATTTGTTGGTCATGATTTGAAGTTTAATTGCTTGGATTCCTAAACATGAGTCAATTTTGCCAACTATTTGTGAATATAGTGCTTGACTAGTTAGTTTGGTTAGGAAATGTGTGATAGTTCCATAATTCCTGGTATGTCAATGAATTTGAGTATTGATTTGCAACTATGAGTAGTGTTTCATGACTTATTAGTATGCACATGAGGAGGACGAAGGCGTTCATTCTTTTAGGTAGCCTTCAGAGTATTAGATACATTTGTTCCCTTCTTGTTACCCATGTTGTTGCTTGTGCCCTTTTATTGTTTATTTAGCCACATTACAAGCCTATATGAGCCCCATTGGTTACTAGTCCCAAGCTTGGCTTGGGGGAGCTATTAGTTGGTGAGGTGAGGGAGTTGTGGTGTGCATATTATTTGCACAATGTGGGAATAAAAGAAGAGTTATTGTTCTTTGATTTTTAATTGGAAAATATTGATATTGTATTTCAAAGTTGAATTTTCCAATATGAGTTAAAAAGAAAAAAAAAAAGAAAAAGAAAAAAAAAAGAAGAAAAAAATTCAAGTAAAAAAAAAAAACGAATGAGTTCAAAGTTTGTTTTTCACTCAAAGTTCTACATTATCATATTTTTTATGAGTGATTATTGTAAGTGTTGGAATTGTTTATGATGATTAAAGTTGTATTTGGTGGTTTTTGTTGGAGTTAGTTATGTTGATGGAGATGTATGATCATCATTTGTTTTGATCATGGGTTTATTAGGATTTGGCTCCCTTAATGCATATTTTTTCTCTCACATAATCCCAAATTTATCCTACCTTTACCCTAGCCTTACATTACAAGCTTTAAAGACCTTCCGACCTTGTGCATAGAAGTTATGTAAATGTGAAAGTGTTGTTTATCAATGCAAGTTATGACTTGGCATATTTCGAGTCGACTAGTAGGATGAGCGTTCATTATTATTATACACACGAGAGTGTGAGTTGGGAGGGCATTGTTCACATTAATGGGTGGTAGACGTGTCGCGTACCTAACAAAAATAAACCTAACTAGACCACTACTATGTAGACGGGCAAGCAAGGGTCGGATCCCAAGAGACTATGGTTCAACCAATTAAATAGACTCAAGAAATTACCAAGCAAGTAACCAAATCAAATAAATGAGAATCAATATCTAAAGGACTAGTTAAAACAATTAAATCTAAATAAAATGACAATTTAATGCTAATAACATCCAAGATCAAGCTTCACCACGAATACAATTAATGCAATAGTCGTTCTACCCCTAACACATAATTCAATTGATTTAAGAGGAAAAGTAATCCATGAATAATACCAATGGTCTCTCTCGAGTTATCAATGGCTTCTCTAATCACAATCAAGCCTACTTCCGTGGAATAATGTAAATTAGAGACCTTAAGCACATTACTCTAACTTCCTAATCATCCATTCAACTACTCCCGTGATGAACTTCAAACCCTTAATTGATTTATTCAAATCCGTCAAAACCCAACTCCCGTTGCGATTAGAACAAAGGATTAATAACAATACCAATTATCCCTAATCTAGTATTGGCATAAGCATAATCAATTAAGCATATTAATTACAATTATTATTAGAGAATTTAAAGAATTAAATCATGCATTAATAATATTCGGGATCCGCTAGATCTTGGAATAAAGAAACTACTCACACATATTAACGAAAGCAAAAGCAATATTCAATGAAGAAAACATGATTAATAAGCAATTAAAAGTAAGAGAAGAAATAAAGATGAATACCAATTGCTTGAATGAAGAAAAGTACCAATTGTTGATGAATAAAGATTAAAACTTCAAAGTGGAATGTAATCTAGATCTAGAGAGAATATTAGGGTTCTAATAGTGTTTTAAAACTGCTAAGATAATGATTAAGTCCTTAGTCGGGCTTTACAAAGGGGTATTTATATCCCCAATTAAGAAAAATCCCGAAAAAGAGGGAAATGAGCTCCGCGAAACTCCGCCCGGTCAGACCGGGCAAAACCGCCCGGTCGGGCGCGACAAACGCTTTGGCTCTTCGCATGAGATCTTGTTTGCCCGGACTGCCAGGGAAATGCCGCCCGGTCCGGGCGGACCGGGGCTGAACCTTTTCACTTCTTTTCTTCTTCGCCCTGGCTGCCAGGGCAATGTTGCCCTCAAGGGCGGACACGGGAAAAATCTCTTCCATCCTACTAAGCTCTCGTGGCTATCCAAAACGCGTCCAAATCATCCGAAAATCTTCATATGCCTACAAAAATCAATTAAATAGACCAAGCCACACTAGAAGAAGGATATTAGCGAGAAATAGCTCCGTAGAGCTTAGAAATCATACAAAAATAGCTATAAATCGAGGGTAAAGTATGGTATAGAATGTGTACATCAAAGTGGTTGGTTGGAGAGCGATCGAGTACATCTTTTACTCGCCACATAAATGAGAGTTGAGTGTGTGAGCACTAGTCTTGAATTCTATATGCCCTTGTGGTTTTCTCTACTTGACAATTGTTGGGGAGGAAGGGTGATTAGATGAATAAGATTGATTGATGTTGAAGCATGTTCATTAGATTTGCCTTGAATCGTTGGTGCTTGATTTGATTATTGGGGTGAAGTATGTTTTATATGTTCATTGATGAGCTCTTTGCTTAGGGACAAGCAAAGGGTTGGCTTGGGGGAGTTTGATATGTCCATTTTATATAATGTTTTACCCCCGTCCCTTGGTCGTTATTAGTAGTGTTTTTGGCTCTTTCGGGCCACTTTTATTACTAATTTGTGTTTTCTAGTGTTTTCGTAGTTTTATTTGTATTTTACAGGAAATTGCACTCTTGGAGCATTTTCCCGGGCTTTATGGATCAACTACGGAAGCTAGAAGGACACGACCACTTTTGGAGCCCAGGATCGGTGAGAGCCGGTGATTAAGGGCTCGGTAATTGGGATCCCGAGCCATTTGGGCGAAGTATTCAAGACCCGAGGAGGAAATCCGGATTGGGCCAAGAAATAAAGCCCAATCGAAGTCCAAGCCTCAAAGTGAAGCAAGGGCCCGATCGGGCAACCTCTAGCGCGATCGGGCGCGGCAAGGCAATGGTGCTGTGTGTGGCTATAAGCGCGCCCGATCGTGCGAGCATGTAGCAGATCGGGCGATGCTGCTGGGAAGGAACGCGAAGAAAAAGGCGCGCCCGATCGGGCACGCGTTTTTAAGAGACATGATTAGTTTAGCCTTAATTTTTGTATTAGAAAATGTTTAAGTACGATTTTGTACGGATTTTTAGATTACCTTCTTTCTTAGACTTTCTCTCTCTACTTAGAATTTTTCTCTCTCTACTTAGAATCTTTCTCTCTCTTAATTCTTCTCTCAACTTTTGTTCTTAATTATTCCATTAATTCTAGATTTCTTTTTGGTAACAATTTCTTCCCTTTTAATTTCAAATATTTTATTTACTTCTTTGATTATGCTATTATTTATTTATTTGATTAGTTTAGTTATGATGATGCGCGAGTAGTTTAATTTCTAGGGTTTATGGGGTTCTAATAAATGATATGAAGGGGTACTTTTATGATTGTTAATTATCAATGCTTGGTTGATTTCCTATTGATTGTTTTAATGCTATGCAATTAGGTTTGACCAGATTTAATTGTATGAGTTTAGCAATATTAATTCGAGATTCGACAGATGAGAATTGATATTTAGGCTTAGTTTCAATAGGCGGATTAATTTATAAATGGTTAAGTCGAGATTCAACAGATGAGATTTAATACCGGTAAATTAACTTTGTGATTATAATATGTAGCGAAAGCCCTTTATAATATGATTAACCAATGCTTGATGATTTCTTATTATGAATTACCCTGGAATATTGTTTATTAGTGAACCTATGCCCTAGGCCTTTAATATTTGACTTTCTCCCTACTTTATTCCTTTCGACTTTATTCTCTGTAGTTTAGATTTTATTCACAAAAATATTGGTTACTTTGATAATTTAGATTATAATAATTAATTAGGAGTAAAAAGACCTGTTTCCTAGTGGAGTTCGACCCTACTTCCCTATCTACTTTAGTTAGAGGATTTAGGTAATTATTTTTTATTAGGGGATACGACTTTACCATGTCATTGCGCCAGCTCTGTTTTTTGTGCATCATACTCTGTTTTGTTTATTTTATCTTTTTGGCTGATTTTTCTCTATAAATAACGTCGTAAAAACTCCGTTTTCATTCACCAATTATCATCAACAGTCAGTTTTAATTAGCATTAGCCTACAATTAGTTTTCATTCATTAATTCTCTTAATACCCTTAATCATTCATCTTTCTTTCTTTCCTTTTCTCTAAACTTTGTTTTCACGTACAAAATTCCGTATTCGCAAGATCTAGACACACCTAGCCATATTCAAAGTTGCCTTCGCCCTAGACGTGAAAGGTTTAATTTCTGAGGGTTTGGTCCCAAATCTCTATTTCAATTATTTAATTTAATTGTTTTGTTTATTATTTTCCTTGAAGTTACTAATGTGTGTATTTTGTTATTAGAAAGAGGTACGAAGCATCAAAGTAAGTGCTTTAATGGTTTTAATTGATGTTATGATGTAGAATCATGTTTATATTGTTGTTATGATATTCCTAGTATCATGTCTAAGATAATTTTAATATTAAATATGATTTATATGATGCCTTTTATTCTCTTCCTAATATTTATAATTGTTAGTATCATGTTAGGGTTAAATATTTGATTTTTATTGCTTAGTGACATGCTAGGGTTTGTTATTAATCTTGTTAGTATCATGCCTAGGATCTTGCTATTATTCTGCCTTAATATTAACATGAACATGATTATTATTATAACTGTTATAATTCACGATGATTATGAATATTATTATTATTATTATTATTATTATTATTATTATTATTATTATTTTGATGATGATTATTATAATTCATGTTTATTCTAAGCTTCCGTTTAGATAGTCAGGAGTGTTATCCTCGAGGGAAGTACGCTATTGATTATTTATTATGTTGCTTGATATTTATTTTTATTGCTTGATCACGCCTTTTATGCATGTTAAAAAGAATCTGTACTTGTAATCACGCTTAATAAGATAATTAATAATCTTGTTAGGGTTAATGTGATTATAATTCAAGTGATCGCCAATAATAGTTTTATTTGTGCATTAATATTCAACCAACAAAGATAAACAAGTTTAGGGTTAATCCTATTTATTGCATGTTAATCAAAAAGCACACATGAATACGATCAGAATAAAGTAGAGGCCTATTATTAGGACATGTTCAATCTCTTTTAGGTTTGATTTGTAACTTCATCCCCGAATCCTTATTTGGTTCTAGACCTTATAGAGTTGACGATCTCTTGGATCGTTAAGGGGTGTAACCTTCATCCTATGAACGGTTTACAAGTTCCTAAAACTTGTTGGCGACTCTTTTGCTCTATCTTCTTCCCTTTTGGACGCCACCGTACTTTAGTGTATGATCAAAGTGGGGTTCAAGCTAGGGGTTTAATGCTTGAAATATTCCCTACAGTTTTTGGCGACTCCACTGGGGAGGATTTCTATTTTAATTCCTGATTTTGTTTCGGCAATGATTTAGAATGAGTGGATGAGACTCGAAACGTTCTAAGTATTTCATGTGCGTAATTTTGATTAACATTATTATCATATGCATAAAAAAGATCTCATTGGAAAGACCATCCGTAATGAGTGAAAAACATAGGATTTTACACGTAGGAAATTTGAGAAATATCTTTCACAACTAGGACCGAAATAACACCGTGCGAAACTGGAAAATTTTATCGAGCACAGAAAGGTGCCGAGGCATGTGGGAAGTAGCGTCAGGGGCCAGAGCTTGGCGCCAGCATTTTAGTCGTAGCACCAGACGCCAGTATTGGCGCCAGGCGCTACAGGTAAAAGCTGGCGCCAGTCTCTGATTGCTGGCGCCAATTTCCCTCAATACCGAGCAAGAAATATGCGTTCTAATTTCGACCGGTTTTTCGTATTGTTTGCTCGATCCTACTTCCTGATTGAATTTTTTCTCACTTTTCTGAAACCTATATGTGTTCTACATATGGACATAACCCTCTGAGATTCATGCTCCATCTATCCAATTGAACACTCCGTGCAACAAAGGGTACATTCGAGATGTTGAATTCACCAAACCATGGAAGCGAGTTTTTTCCAAACTCGCAGTGTCCCATCCACTCGCGCCAACCCTTCACGGTTAGGCTTCCCCGCGGTGCATCCGGACAATTAACCATGGACCCTCTATTGACTAACCCATATCACGAACTTTAGAGAACCAGAGCCATGGTTAGGTTGCAAACGCATTGCATCATATTGTGCCTACTTGACTAATTGTGCATTATTTGTTGTGCATATATTCTATGTTTCTCTTAACTGTTTGTTGACTTGTGTTGAGACAAAATAAATTAATGAATTAAAGAACTTTGCCTAATTAACTAATTAATTAATGAATTTGAGTCAATAAAGTTTAATATTTTAATCGGAATTGACCTAGTACGACTTTAGGCATACCCCGATTGACTAATAACACCGAAAATAGTCCCAGATCAAAGCTCCAATATTGGCGCCAAGGTCTGAGATGTAGCGCTACAATATGGAGTGTAGCGCCTGACGACAGCTCTGTCATCTAGTGCCAAGCTCCACAGTGCGACGCCAGTCCTGTCGTTTGGCCGACAGCTCGGATTATTGGTCGAGTCATCACCTAGAGTCTAATTAATCAATTTTCTAACTAATTCGGTTAAGTTTTGCCGTCAATAGTACTTATTTGAGTCGATGATCGAGTTTAGGCACTAAGTCCCATGTTTTACACAAGAGTCCAAGCATGTCACTTACACTCAACGCACACACCAATACACATACTTTGACCATGTTTAAGAGAGTCTTGTGTGCGCGTTTCTTTCCGTCATTTTATTTAGGGGGTAAGTCGGATATTAACCCTCCAATAAAATAAAAAAAAACTATACTTAGTTCCCTAGAAATATGTACATTATTTTTGCCAAAAATATGCACTCTTTTTTTTTCCTCCTTAAAATAAACCGTAAAGTCAAGTTGATTCGAGTCAAGTAATTAAAATGCAAAATGGTTTAATTTACAACGCTTGGCCAAGACAGGAAGGACGGTTAATCAAAGACAACCTCTTCGTATAAGTCCAACTTTTCGACAAAACCATAGCTCGTAAGAGGAAAGCTAAGACTATAATGGCAACACAAGAAGAAGTCAATGATCTTAGGAACCAACTGGTTACCGTGACTGAGACAGTGAAGCTTCTCGCACTCAAGATCGATGATCCCGTGAAGCAACAACAGATGGACCTCATGCAAGAGAGTCTAAGCAAGCTGTCTAGCGACTACAAGTTTCAAGAGCTTACATCACAAGGGGTCTCGGTGGACAAAGATCTTCTTCCGCAGAAGTTCAACGCCAACGACATCCCAAAATTCAGAGCAACTGACAACCCTTACTTTCATTTAAGAGCATTTGAAACAATAATGAGTATTAAGGGTATCGATAAGAAGGTTTTCCCTTCTCTGTTCTCCCTATCTCTCGAGACCATTTGCCAACAATGGTTCTTTTCTCTCGAGAAATAAAAGACCTCTACTTGGGAGTCCATAGAAAACGCTTTTGTTGATAGATACAAGTGCAACATTCAAGTCGAGACTGACCATAGGGAACTTGAAATCCTCAACCAAAAGAGAATGAAGGCTTCACCTCTTTCTTTAACAAATGGAGGGAAAACTCAGCTAAGATGGTGGAGGTGCCAAGTGAAAAAGAATCTGTGAGGCTGTTCGTAAAAAATCTTCAAGAAAAATATTCCAAGCATCTCAAGTATCAAAATAATCTCCATACCTTCAAGGCCGTTTATGACATTGGGATCAATATTGAAGACGACTTGGCTAAGTTAAAAGCTGCCAACAATAACTCCAACAGTGGCTGGAAAGGAAAGAAGAACGACAATCCTTCTTCTTCCAAAACCGCCAACTCAAACAACGTTAGCACTTTTAATTTATGAGAAGTCCTTGCTATGAACAATCAGAAGAAACTGTTGGGGTTAGGTGAGTCCGACTCATCGCGGAAACAAACCCCAACCCAAGGAACCACTCGCAATAATTAAAATCATAAAGCATAAATAAATAAACACAAAGAAAAGATAACGAATCTTACCCTCGAAGCGAGCTTCGCCCAAAAACCGGGGCTCTTACTTGAAAGCTACGAGCACGTCAAGCGCCGCGCCTCCGACGGTATCCACCCACAAATGGGGCGAACACAACTTTAAGGTCCGTTACCTTGGGGTTAGCAAGGTCCGACCAAAACCCGAGTGTTATATGAGTTTAAGTGTTTTTCCAATATTATGGAATGCTCTATTTAACTCCCACTCAAGCAAAGAATTCTCAAGCCATTCCATGACTATTTATAAGGAAGTATGCCTTGTGAATTTCACTCATCTTTCAATGTGGGACTTTTCACAAAAAGATCCCACATGGAAAGATTGGTGAATTCAACCCTTAGTTAAATAAACAAAGGAACAAGTAACAAGTGTCACATGGTTAGGTGTGGACCACTTTCTCATTTGGTCCCCAAGGCATTTCACATGCAATGTGAACTAACCATGTGTCACCCAACCTTGAGCCCCAAGTTGGGTTCGATTGGTCCATTTTATTTTGGCCCGTGTCCATGACCCATCAACCCGGGTCCACGGCCATTGCCACATGTGTCGCCACCGTGGCGCGCCGCCACCATGGCGCTGCCACGTGGCACGCTGCCAACGTGGCACGCTGCCAATGTGGCGGCTGCCAACGTGGCTGCTGCCACTTGGCGGCTGCCACGTGGCATGCTCCTATTGGGCATGCATTCCTAGCCTTTTGCGTGGCTAGGATTTTACTTGTTACTTGACGCATTTTCCCGTCTCGCCAAATCCTAAATTTTGGCTCGACATTTGAGATTCTCCGACGCTCGGTTTCGACGCTCCAAGCTCGAATTTCCGACGTCTAAATGTTTAACACTCGGGCGACGAATTAATTTCTTTCGAATTAATTCGTCGAGTTGGTTCGCATATATTTGCTTGGGTGTGACCCGAAGGGTTTAGTCAAGATTAAGCTGTAATATTAATTATATTAATATTACTGATCGGAAGCGGCCTCCACCCAGGCATTCCGATCACTTGACCTTACTGAATAATTAGTTTTCTAATAATTCTGAACCCGCTATCAAAATAATACACTTGTTCGAAGGACACCATTCCTTTCAATCTCCCACTTCTCCTTCCGGACAAGTGTGCATTTAATGTATAGCCCTTATCCTATGTCTCTTCATGTCTCTTCATGAACTACAGAGTAAGATTACTAGTCATCTCTGTTACGTCCAGAAGTGTTTCTCGAAATCCGAGTTTGACTGTTAATAAGCAGATGATTTCTAAAATCCATCTGAGCACGGCCATGCATTTTTCAGAGTCTCGCTCTTCGAGAGGCCTTGTAAACAACAAGACATGTTCCCTATAGTTAGTAGGGGGACATTTCCAGTCTTGTAATGTAGCTTCTCTTACTAAGAGGACTCACCCGCCCGATATCTGTCTTTATAATCCCCAGTTACGGCAGACGTTTGGCGGATACCAAAGCGGACCAGTACTCAAACAAGAGATCTCCCACTACTCGTGGTCAAAGGAAAAGAGTTCCGATAGTAATAATGAGAAAATACTTATGACAATTTTTAAATCTCTTAAAGTATCCTCATAGGTCGATCCAGTATGGTTCTAAACCAATACCTGTGCAAATGATTTATATTCTCATAGCACAAGAAACGGTGCTACAAATCATACTACACACTAATCCCTGATGGTCATCAATCGTCCACAAAATATGACCTTGATTAGGGATAATTTTTGATTAAAATATTCAATGTTCACTTAATAGGTGTTTCTTTATCCAAGCCATTGACTTGATACCCTATTTTGAATATTTATTAAAATCGAATGGACTCATTATTTAATTCTAAACCATAATTAAATAGTTTTGTGGAATATTTAGAAATATTTTATTCCACTATGAAACTTCACAATGTTTCATCTTATGATAAATGGTTTTTCACAAATGTTTAAAGAGTAATACTCTTCATAAAACATTCATAGAAATTACACCCATATTTGATATGCTTGATTTCTATCATGCAATTATGAATGTTGTCGTTCACTTATTGTAAAGGTTTAGTTAAAATTACTTTGCAAACCTTAGCATCTTCATTATCCACCATTTCCATAATAAGATGATAAAATTTTGAGAGTGTTAATGGATTACATGTGATTCATGATTTATTGTCCAAGCAATGGCTCCCACTTATTTTCATGATTTGAGACCTTCTACTTGACAACCTACAATCATTAATGTTCAACAACGAACCTTTCCATTTAACATCTATCTTATTATTGCCTTTAAGGCAACAATATTCTCAACATATATTTTAGTAGACTCCCCGATGATGTCTTGCTTGGGTTTTACTCCAAGCGACTCACAACGATTTGGGATACCCTAATCACTTGTGATCATGGAAATTTTCCTTGGATTCCCGCACATCATATATGGATGCACATCCATGTTACCATTCTCAAGCCACAACGCTTCTTGCCTCGTGCTTATAAATGGCTTCCTTGCTAAGGATCTTATCCTTGTTAAGGTTTGTGCTTGCAACATCAAAACTCAAATTATATTTGTTTCCATGCGTCAAGACCTTCATCCTACTACTTATTTAAGTTCTATGGATGTTCTTGACTATAATCTAATGATCTAATACTTAGATTAATGTCGATTGGTATTATATACGTACTTCACATGCTCTAAGCATGTAAGTCATCTGACGATTCCATATCATAGCCTTACATGATGGATTTAATTCTAGAATGATTCTCAATTTTATTCCATCCATGTGACATTTAGCTCATACAGTTACACTAAGTCTTGCCAAATTGTTCGCTATATGATATGATTGAAAGTCTCTTACTAGAGTCTTTCTTGTTTGATTTAGTACTTATCCTAGCTTATACTTAGTTCAAACATTTACTTAGCTTCATACATATGGGTTGAAAGCCTTTCAAAGTCCTTCATGTTTAACATGGTAATTTCCTTTACTCATTTAAACACTTTAATTAAGTCTATACCATAGAACTTAATTCCCAACATGTACTAAGTATCGTCTTTAGCTTGGTCCATTGTCGAAAATACTTTCAAATCTAAGCATTTAGCATTTGATAGTTGTTTCACAATAGAGTTCGTAAACATCTTGTTGGACCATTACTTTTGCTCCCACTAAACTTCTTGTTCATCAAAATTTCTATGTTTCTCCATAAGTCAATCCTCTTATTAACTTTATGAGAAAACACGTTCCAATTCCTTCATGCAATGCTTCCTTTAATCCCATGACGGATTCCATGTGCTTGCTTTCAAATCTAGCATTTATTTAGATTTTCAAAACCCTTAGACTATTCCATAGTCACTTCCAAAATTCCATTTTGGGAAGGCGGTTTTGGTATCTATTTTGCCATATTTCATATGCGCAATTTTGCTAGATCAATCACAAAAAGACTTGAGCATTCCGATTTGTGAATGGGATTTTATTAAAATCAACTCCTTGAAATTAACTATATCCTTTACAACCAATCTAGCTATGTACGCATATACATTTCCACATTTGTTAGTTTTCTCCTTGAAAACTTATTTGCAATCGATGGGTCTTTCACCTTTCATGCAAATTAATCAAGTTTCAAACATGATTTTCAAACATGGAGTCTATTTCGGATTTTCATGGCTTTTAACCATTATTCGGAATTTGGATTTGTCGTAGCTATCTTACAATACATTATTCATTTACTATCTAATAGTAAATAGTATGCTTGTAAGTCTTAGGTTTGTTTCGAACTTAATAGAAAATTTATAGGATTCAATCCAAGCCTTTGGTGAATTCTATACCTATACGGGGCATCAAACACTGAGTTTTAAGGCGCTTTCAAAGCCCTTTTATTATGTTGATCTTACTCTAACATCTTTAATGTTTTGTGAGTAATGAATTCTCTTTTAAGGCACTTGTAAAGTCCTTTTGAGTATTCTTGATCAAGCATTATCACGAAGTCCTTTAAGGTCTTCCGAGATTCTCAGTTCTAGTTTGTTGCTAAGCTCGATGGTCATCGAGTTCATTTTCTTCCCACTTGTCATTTTGGAAACGTGTTACTTTCCAGAAAGACACTACTCAGAGCAACAAAAAATTTTTTGTTCTCAATTAGGATGTGGAGGTAATACCCGTAGTCTCACTTGAATGCTTACAAAGAGACATGTATATTTTCTTTGGGTAAAAGTTCGTTGTGAAACAAACAGTTAGCTCCTACTTGAGCTATCTTAGTCTTTATTGAGCCATACAGCTCCCACTGAGTCACCTAGCTCCCACTGAGCCACTTTGCTCCCACTGAGCTAGTGAACTCCCACTGAGACTAAGAGCCTTAGACATATACTTGAAAAGACTTTTAGAAGTTATTTCTATCCATGACTAAATATGGCGTCCTTTCTTAGCTTCGACATTTTGTTTAGTGTAACATTAGTCATTTGTGCAAATCTTTAAGAACTTTATAGGAAGGGTTGTGAACCATCATCGTTCAAGTCATTTTCAAATGACACCGAGGTCTCCGTGAAGACACACCATTTTCTTTGTGGAGTTATTTATGAAAATTTCCATTCATAACTTTGAGATAGTCACGCTTGGCTCAAGCAAACATCGCTCGATCTAATCTAGACACTTTGATATCTTGCCAAGTCGATTCTGTACTTCACCGAACTCTTGAGCTACTCAAGTCAAGTTTGTTCACATTTGATGAATATAGCCATATCCTTTCAAATTCTTTGTGAAACGTTGAAGTAATTGAATCCTCTTTAGCCTTCGGAGTCAATTGTCTATACCAAGAACAATAGCTCTCTGCTTTGTAGGTTTCAACAAGTAAGACTTTCTTGTCTTAGAACGATTCCAATTCAAGCAACTATCAAGAGCCTATCTAATAGAGCCTTGAGTACGTTCTTGTCGATGTGACATTGCTAAAGATGTTTGGAACGCAAATCAAGCCCATGACTTGAACTTAGTGAGTTTATCATGTTAGAGAAATGTTTGTTTATAATCAAGCATTCTTAACTCAACGCTTGGATAACCATCCCATTCAAATAAATCTCGCAACTATTGCTCATTACTTTGAATGTGAGTCTTTCCGTGTGTAAACGGATCAGTTGCTGATTATGGAACATAATAACCATTACTTGTTCCAGCCTTTGGCTTAAAAGGTCTTTAAACAAAACATACGACCTTACAACTGATGTAGCTCTTCTTGCTTCCTTCTAAGCTTGTAAGTCGATAACTTAGCTTAACTTTAATAGTTTGAGGTCACTATCATAGTGGAACACTCAAGCAGTATCCGATACTTGTGAAGATAACGAATTGCTAAGTAAACTACAATAACATGAACTCATGAGTTGAAATGAAATCTAATTCCTTTTCTTCGTTCCTTTTTTCCTATATTTCTTATCATACAATATCTCATAATCCTACTTTAAGAATCATTTCTTTAAGTACCTTGACTCTTATACTTTGTTAGGCATAATCAAGCATCTAGTGCGCCGTTAAACAAAGTTTCATCTTTTCCATTAATTCTTACTCGAATTACTACATCAATGAGTCTTACTCAATTGTGATGCGAAAAGATACGTTGGTTGTCAAACATTGACAATCTTGAGTTTGCAACTCAATACCTCATGTTTTATCGAAACTACCTAGTATTTTGAATACATGATGTCCAACCGTCCTTTCGGACTTAATTATAAAAGTCATTTATGAGAATTGTATTTTAGAAATGCTTTTCCTTTCTTTGAGAACTATTCTCAAGGATTTCCTTTACCAATCATGGAAACAATATTATTTGATTTAGAATACTATAATTATAAGTTCTAAGTATAACCATTTATCAAGAACATAATAAGTTTGAAATTTAATAGCATTCATGCAAACTTCAATCTTATTAAACGTCTTATTTACGCATAATAATTGTCCCTATTTGGCGAAAATAAGGCGATTCCAAGATCCGAAGAAACAAAGAGTGATTAAGCATGCTTTGGCTTGTCTTAAAAACTCAATATTCTAGGGTAAGCATTGCCTTGCTAACGGCTCTAAGCCACTCTTGATTAGATAATCATCGCATCTAATGCATCTTTGACGATGTATCTCTTTTGCCACGGTATGTGAGGACTCCTCACTCATACCGATGAGTTAAACCAAAACCAACGTGCACACCCGGTGTGCCTTATGCCCCTTGGAGAAGTGATGGCACCTCGCTTTGGCGTAGCCTACCATCACTCTCGTTCGGTTAGTAAGTGTTGTTTTGGAAAGGCAAGTTTGACTCAATATTATTAGGGACCTAGGATTTCTATGTTGGTTGATTTAAGTGAACTTAACTAATCATCGCAACATCAAGAAAACCTAAACATGCATCTAACGAATAATTCACACATATATATATAAGTATAAAATATAAAGCGAAATTATAGATGCATATTGGCAACTAGCATGACCCCTTGAGATCTTCATATCTTCAAAAGGTCTTCATTTGCAATTCAAGGCTTTGTCTTCCAAGATACGCCGTCTTCAAGACTTAACCAAACTATGCAAAAAATAGTGTCTACAACTAGGAATGATCTAAATAATAAAGTACAAAAATACTTAACGGTGCGTAGACCGTATTTAGATTTACAAAAATACATAACGGCAATTAGTCCGTATTTTCTATCCTAGTCGGGTCCCACTAGTTGCCAATTTATAAAACCTGTGAGAGAGAATATAGATATATTCCATTCATCCATTCACTATTTGTGAATGGCCCATGCAATTTACAAAATTAAAACAAGTAAAATGCATTTAAACAACGCGCGCACTAGTAACTAATCTAGGTGGTTAATCCGATTAACACGCCTAATTAAAACTAGTCAAAGTTGTTTAACCAATTATATAATTTACGTCATTAATAATTGAAGCTCCCACTAAATTCCGCATTTCCTTAATTAATCTAATTAATTAAGTCGGTAGCACCCAAACTTGTCAAAATGAAATTTTGCCAATGCCGCTCAAAACCGAGGCCTAGCCTCCCAAAATTTTAATTAAGATAAACAAAATTAATTAAAATAAATAAAACGGCAAAATAAGCAATATTACGGCTAGTCACCTCACCGCACCAAGCATACGCACATGCCAAAAAAACACGAGCACACGACCCACGGCACATGCCCGCGGGATGCTGTCACGGCATGGTCGCGCGTGTGGCCACAAACAAGGCGGCGCTGCCACCTTGGCAGCCACATATGGGCTGCTATGCAGCCCGGCTCGCCAAGGTGATGCAATGCCTCGTTTTGCGTGCCACGGCCTCGGGATTTGATCCCTTTTCGCGAGACAACAATAATTAATTCTAAATTAATTTTAGAACTAATTTAGAGTGCAAAATAAAATTTTAAACAAGTCTAACTTAATAAAATTTTCAAAGTGCAAATAACCAAAGTAATTCCAAGAACCATTCTTAATTAAATTGGTTTAGCTTGGTGCAACATAAAATTGAGGCAATTTCTCACTTTCAATTTAATCAATTTAAATTAAACTTGAGAATTTGACAAAGTAAAGGGAAATTGGAAAAGTATGAACTTTAATGTTCAAATGAAAATTCCAATATCTAAATTTTGTGAATCCTTGAAAATTATATCTTCCAACATACAGATAACCAAATTTCTATCACAAAAATTGAAACTTTATGTTTCCAATCAACTCAAAATGATTAAAACATCAAACTTTAACACAAAATAACATGGAATTTAGTGGTTTTTAAAGTTTCAATCACTTATCACAAATAAAGATTGAATCTTTAACACTTAGGAAGCCTCAAAATTAACACTTTCACACTAAAAAACAATTAGTTTGCAATTATGTGAAAATGAATCAACCTTTAAGCATCAAATACTACCAAGTAAGTGTGCTTTAAGGGGACATAAAAATGCAGAAAATAATGCAAATAATCAACCATATAATCAACAATTTATGCCATTAATTTCAAGGTTAGAAAAGACTTAAATTTTTTCGTCAAAAACGAAAAACCCCTCGAAAAAGGCATTTCTGGTCAGAATTTGGCTAAAATCACAGCCCCATAGGAATAAAAACCTTTCCAGAACACGTTTTCCACAAAAAATTCATTAGTCTTGGGCGAAAATCTGGGTTCTGGGCCAAAATCGACATTAAAACGGGATTAAAATAAATAAAACCGAGCTACTAATCTAATTAGCAACTTAAACCAGAAAATTAAGCCAAAATAAACCTTGAAAAACATGATTATAAAAATAAACGAGCGGGGCTCCGATACCACTGTTGGGGTTAGGTGAGTCCGACTCACCGCGGAAACAAACCCCGATCCAAGGAACCACTCGCAATAGTTAAAATCATAAGGCATAAATAAATAAACACAAAGAAAAGATAACGAATCTTACCCTCGAAGCGAGCTTCGCCCAAAAACCGGGGGCTCTTACTTGAAAGCTACGAGCACGTCAAGCGCCGCGCCTCCGACGGTATCCACCCACAAATGGGGCGAACACAACTTTAAGGTCTGTTACCTTGGGGTTAGCAAGGTCCGACCAAAACCCGAGTGTTATATGAGTTTAAGAGTTTTTCCAATATTATGGAATGCTCTATTTAACTCCCACTCAAGCAAAGAATTCTCAAGCCATTCCATGACTATTTATAAGGAAGTATGCCTTGTGAATTTCACTCATCTTTCAATGTGGGACTTTTCACAAAAAGATCCCACATGGAAAGATTGGTGAATTCAACCCTTAGTTAAATAAACAAAGGAACAAGTAACAAGTGTCACATGGTTAGGTGTGGACCACTTTCTCACTTGGTCCCCAAGGCATTTCACATGCAATGTGAACTAACCATGTGTCACCCAACCTTGAGCCCCAAGTTGGGTTCGGTTGGTCCATTTTATTTTGGCCCGTGTCCATGACCCATCAACCCGGGTCCACGGCCAATGCCACATGTGTCGCCACCGTGGCGCGCCACGCTGCCAACGTGGCACGCTGCCACTTGGTGGCTGCCAATGTGGCGGCTGCCAACGTGGCGGCCACGTGTGCTGCCACATGGCGTTTTGCCATGTGTGCTTCCACGTGGCATGCTCCTATTGGGCATGCATTCCTAGCCTTTTGCGTGGCTAGGATTTTACTTGTTACTTGACGCATTTTCCCGTCTCGCCAAATCCTAAATTTTGGCTCGACATTTGAGATTCTCCGACGCTCGGTTTCGACGCTCCAAGCTCGAATTTCCGACGTCTAAATGTTTAACACTCGGGCGACGAATTAATTTCTTTTGAATTAATTCGTCGAGTTGGTTCGCATATATTTGCTTGGGTGTGACCCGAAGGGTTTAGTCAAGATTAAGCTGTAATATTAATTATATTAATATTACTGATCGGAAGCGGCCTCCACCCAGGCATTCCGATCACTTGACCTTACTGAATATATTCTGAACCCGCTATCAGAATAATACACTTGTTCGAAGGACACCATTCCTTTCGGAAACCATTTAGGAGGAACTTTACTCCTATTGGCATGAGTTATGACACCGCATTTGATTGATTAAATGCAAAAGGTCTTATAACTCCTATTGGACCATTTGGGGACCCACCAGTCAAGAAGAGGTCGGCTAATTAGAACCCCAATGAACATTGCAAGTATCACCAAGGTAGGAGCCATGTAGACACCCATTTGTGTCTCCCCAAAACCAAACCCGGTGATGAGTGCCTTTCACGTCGAATCATTATCGAATAAAACAAAAGTGTGGAAAGGTCTAGTGTTGCGGAAAGTTTTATTTCTTTTCTCTTCTCCCTGATTTTGAAAACTTTATTTTAAGAAAACAGCCAATCCATTTTGGTTGGTCCATGATACGGGTCCAATAGTGGTGTAGTTGTATGGGGCTTGCAAAGACCTTTCCAACGATATATTATAAGCCCAATTCCGATGAATATTGAGGAAGTTATGGCCAATTTACTAAACTGGGCCCGGTTTGAGCTTTATGTACAACCCAATGATCTAGGGGAGGGCCTAATATGATTTATCATTCCTAATGCAATTAGGAATGGTTTTAGTCTTCTAGAACATTCTAGAAGGTTCTTTATCATTCCTAATTCAATTAGGACTCTTCAGAGTTTTAATCAAGATCAAATAGCATTTTCGATGGAAATTATATTATTTTATCTTCCAGTACGGGAAATTTATCAGATTTTCGAAAACGCGTTGAAAATCAGTTTGGCGTCCAACCCCAGGCCTTGGCGCATGGAACCAGGCTTGGCGCCACGCGCTAGCCATTGGCGCCTGGCGCTAGCCACTGGTGCTGGCGCCAACTAGCCAAGGCTGGTGCCAATGCTGTTTTTCGATCTTCAGACTCTGTTTTGTTAAATTATCTTTTTTGGACATGACCAAATATATTTCCCTTAGGATCCCTTTGTCATGAAATCTTGTTTCAATTATTATTAATATGATCAAATATAATAATTGTTTCAATTATTATTAATATGATGATTATTTTCTTTTATGATTGTTATCATGATTATTTCATTTATAATTTATTTTTATGATGATGATATTCATTATTATGTTGCTTGTTATTTATATTTATTGCTTGATCACGCCTTTTATTCATGTTAAAGGGAATTTATACTTGTTATCACGCTTAATAAGATATTTAATAATCTTGTTAGGTTAATATGATTATAATTCAAGTGATCACCAATAATAGTTTATTTGTGCTTTAATGTTCAACCAACATAGATTAACAGGTTTAGGGTAAACCTATTGATTGTATGTTAATCAGAGAGCGCACATGAATACGAGCAGAATAAAGTAGAGGCCTATTATTAGGGCAGGTTCAATCTCTTTTAGGTTGGATTTGTACCATCATCCTCGAACCCTTATTTGGTTCATGACCTTATGGAGTTGACGATCTCTTGGATCGTTAAGGGGTGTAACCTTAACCTCGTGAACGGTTTACAAGTTCCTTAAAAACTTGTTGGCGACTCTTTTGCTCTATCTTCTTCCCTTTTGGACGCCACTGTACTTCAGTGAATGATCATAGTGGGGTTCAAGCTAGTGGTATTTAAAGGCTTGAAATTATTCCCTACAATTTTTGGTGACTCCACTGGGAAGGATTTCTATTTTAATTCCTAAATTTGTTTCGGCAATGATTTAGAATGAGTGGATGAGACTCGAAAAGTTCTAAGTATTTCATGCGCGTAATTTTGATTAACATTATTGTCATATGCATAAAAAGGTTCTCATTGGAAAGATCATCCGTAATGAGTCAAAAACATAGGATTTTACACGTAGGAAATTTGAGAAATGTCTTTCGCAACTAGGACTGAAATAACACCGCGCGAAACTGGATGATTTTATTAAGCACAGAAAGCTGCTGAGGCATGTGGGAAGTAGCGTCAGGGGCAAGAGCTTGGCGCCAAACTTTTAGCCGTAGCGCCAGACGCCAGTATTGGCGCCAGGCGCTACAGTTAAAATTTGGCGCCAATATCTGTTTGCTGGCGCCAATTTCCCCCAATACCGAGCCAGAAATATGCGTTCTAATTTCGACCGATTTTTCGTATTTTTTGCTCGATCCTACTTCCTGATGGAATTTTTTCTCACTTTTCTGAAACCCATATGTGTTCTACATATGGACATAACCCTATGGGAATTCATGCTCTATCTACCCGATTGAACGCTCCTGGCAACAAAGGGTACATCTGAGATGTTGAATTCACCAAACCATGGAAGTGAGTTTTTTTTTCTAAAAACTCGCGGTGTCCCATCCACACACGCTAACCCTTCACGGTTAGGCTTCTGCGCGATGCATCCGGACAATTAACCATTGACCCTATTTTACTAAACCATATCCCGAACTTTAGAGAACTAGAGCCATGGTTAGGTTGTGAACTCATTGCATCATATTGTGCCTACTTGACTAATTGTGCATTATTTGTTGGGCAAATATATTCTATGTTCCTCTTAACCGTTCGTTGATTTGTGTTGAGACTAAAATTAATGACTTAAAGAACTTTGCCTAATTAATCAATTAATTAATTTAAGTAAATAAAGTCCATTTTATTTTATTTTAATCAGAATTGACCTAGTACGACTTTAGGCAAACTCCAGTAGACTAATAATACCGAAAATAGACCCAGACCGAAGCTCCAATATTGGCGCCAAAGTTTGAGTTGTAGCGCCACATTACAGTGTGTAGCGCCAGACATTAACCGAATTGTCTGGCGCCAATCACCATAATGTGACGCCAGTTCTGTCGCTTGGCTGACAGTTCGGATTATTCGTCGAGTCATCACCTAATGTCTAATTAACCAGTTTACTAATTAATTCGGTTAATTTTCGCTGTCAATAACACCTTGTCAAGTCATTAATCGAGCCTTGGTCACATAGTCTAGCCACATGGTCATGACACGAGTCTTAACATATCACCTACACTCACTAGTCTTAGCACACAATTTGAGTACACATCACCATGGCCATGTCTTAGGTTCATGCATGAGTCAGTCTCTTCCGTCGTTTAAGTTGGGAGTACATTCTATTCCTAATTCTTCATATTCCTCCATCTAAATCTTCTTTCGCATTCTTCCATCTTTCTTCACTTCCTCCATCAATCGCATGTTGAATAAAGTTTGAGTCAAATAATTAACAATAAGTATCCCCAAATTCCTTTCCCACAGTACTTGGTCGAGGAGATAAGGGCAATTAATCAAGGACAACCTTTTTATTCAAGTCTCGCTTTTTGATAAACCGATTCGTCAAAAGAGGAAGGCTAAGAAGATAATGGCAACTCAAGAAGAAGTCAATAATCTTAAGAATCAACTGGCCACTGTGACTAAGACACTGAAGCTTCTCGCACTTAAGATCGATGATCCCGTGAAGCAACAACAGATGGATCTCATGCAAGAGAGTCTAAGCAAGCTATCTAGTGACTATAAATTTCGAGGCATGAATTCACAAGGGGTCTCGCTGGATAAAGAACTTCTTTCGCATAAGTTCAACGCCACTGACATCCCTAAATTCAAGGCAACTGATAACCCTTACTTCCATCTAAGAGCTTTTGAAACTATAATGAGCATTAAGGGTATGGATAAGAAGGTTTTCCCCTCTCTGTTCCCACTATCTCTTGAAACCATTTGCCAACAATGGTTTTTCTCCCTTGACAAGGAAAAGACCTCTACCTGGGAATCAATAGTGAATGCTTTCGTTGATAGGTACAAGTGCAATATCCAAGTTGAAACCGACCATAGACAACTTGAGATGCTAAGACAAAAAGAGAATGAAGGCTTTACTTCTTTCTTTAATAAATGGAGGGAAACTTCCGCCAAGATGATTGAGGTCCCCACCGAAAAGGAGTCTGTGAGAATGTTTTTCAAGAATCTCCAAGAAAAGTATTCAAAGCACTTAAAGTATCAACACAGCTTGAATACTTTCAAGGCCGTCTATGACATAGGTATCGAGATCGAAGATGACCTCGCAAAGCAAAAAGCTACTAACAATAGCAACCACGGTGGCTGGAAAGGAAAGAAGAGCGACAATCCTTCTTCCTCCGAAAACACCCACTCTAGTAATAATGTTAGTACCTTTGACCATAATGATGTGTTAGCCATGGACAATCAAGGATCTAAAAGGAAACCCAGACGAGAGTTTACATCCATTGGAATGACCTACGATGCTGCTTTCGATCGTCTCTATGATCGAGGATTAATCAAACCTATTGGCCCTACCGAGGATCCAACACCAGAAAATCGATCTTCGAGATGGAATCCAAACTCCTATTGCAAGTACCATCGAGGAAACGGTCATACTACTGATGAATGCTACAGGTTTCAAAATCTCATTCAAGATCTCATAGAAGCAAATAAGATCCCATTGTCTCTAGCTAGCGAGAAGACTTGATGATGACGCAAACAACACAAGATAAGAGGCGAACTTCAATGACAAGATTTCATGACCTCTTTTTCTATTTCTTTTTCATTTTTTCCTTTCCCCAATAAGTCTAGCATAGGCACCTTTTCTTTTCCTTTAGATTATTTTTGTAGTTTTTCTTTTCTTTTCCCTTTTTAATAAAATGAGCATTTATTTCCTTGCATATGATCATCGCATTGCATTGCACCATTTAAAAAAAAAATAAAAATAAAAAAAAAATCCATGTCGAATTAAGCACAAGGTATACTAATGATTTGAGGCACCCTTTGTAGCCACATCATATCTCCTTTCACCTTCCAAATTTACAATCCTTTCTTCATAAACCACTTTGAGCCTCGTCTAACGATAGACCCTTCTTTTTTCAACCTACATATACCTAACCTTGGGATGGGATGGTGTGCAACTTATGCAATTCTAAAGAAAGCTTGAGCAAATTCAAAAGAAAGAAATAGCAAAAAAAAAAAAAAAAAAAAAAAAAAAAAAAGCAAAAAAATAAATAAAAGTGTACAAAAGGGTAAGTGTTCCAATGTCTTTGATATGAAAATATCTTTGATAAGAACACGTCTCAGATTGGGTCTCTTATCGAGTGCTCGGTACCGTGCCTGAGAAACATGAATGCCAAGTGAGTGATAGACCGCATGATCGGGATTGTCCACACTTATAAAAATGAAATAAATGCTAAAGCAAAAAGAGCTAAAAAAAAGAATAGAAATTCAAACATAAAAATACAAATATTCAAAATCAAGGTTGCACACCTTGGGGGCTTATCTAGGGTCTTGAGCCTTTATCCCCTTCTTCTTTAAACCTTTAGCCTAACCACGTTAGAACCCTTAAAAAAACCTTTTTGAGGTATACACACTTGTGCGAGGTTTGGCTAGAGCTACGTTCGGCCTGATTCCTAACGGATATGTAGGCAACCTCACATCGAGGTGCGGCCGTAATAAAAATGCATTCTTATTCACATTCACACACTTACACCATGATCATATCAAGGGATCTCCAATGCTCATCCCTATTCATTTAAAGCTAGACTTGGGGGCTTGATCCCTACATCATTAGCTTACCTAGCCTAAGAGTCACAACCATTTGACTCTTTTAATAAATAATATCTTTTCACACACTTAGCTCTTGCGGCCTAACTTTAGTGTCACTATCACACACATCACGCATACATGAACAAATATATTTTCCTTAGGAACCCTTTGTCATTAAATCTTAACATAACGATGAAGCATGCCTTGTCACATCACTCATCAATCATAATCATCATTGCATCACGAAGTATAAAGTGCTTAGCCTCCGTGACTAAGTTACCCAAATACTTTCATCATGGAGTCAACAGTTGAGATAGCCTAGGATGAATTAATCCTTGAACCTTGAGAGATAGTATAAAACAACATTTGACTAAGCTTATTCAAAATGCACCTTCAAACTTTTGATTTTCTTTTTCACGTCTTTCTTTTTCAGGAGAAAGTCGGTACCCACCACAAAAATGACGGAAAATTTTTTCTTTTCTGCATTTTCGAGTCGCACGATCACATTACAATGCACACACAAGTCATGTACACATTGAGTCATGTCGTGTCATTTTACTTTGAGTCGAGTCAACCTCGAGTCAGTCAATCATAGCGAGTCAAGTTTATACCTTGAGTCGTGTTAAGTCAATGAGTTGAGTTAATCAACATTAAGCCTTAGGTCAACCCTAACATAATTAAAGAGATTGGCAAAGTTCTATAGTTAAAAATAAATACAGGTGCAGCAAAACAGGGAAGACCCTACTCCAGCGCCTGGCGCCAAAAATATCTCAGCAACGACAGAGCTCGAAGCCTCCCAGAAAGGTGATTCGACCTCATGCAGCAATTTCGGGTTCCTTGGTACGCCAGTTAGCCCCTATAAGCAATTTGACATGATTAAGTACTCGGTTTGATTACAATTCCAATAAGTGATCGACCTGATGAAAGATCGATCGTCTCATTAAGCTTAAGCGCCTAAAACACTGGCTCATTACAATCGGTTCAAAAGCAAGCACTTAAACGACAATATTTCCAAATATGGATTGTCGCGCATTCTTATTAAACGACAAAGTTTTCCAAAAATTGGATTGTCATCCCCAACTGACAATATTTCCAAAAATGGATTGTCGTGCATCTTCTTCAACGACAATTTTTCCAAGATTGGATTGTCATCTCTGGCAAATTTTCCAAGCGTGGATTGTCGTGCTCCTTCATTGTTGGCAAGTTTTTCCAAGTTCGGATTGTCATAATCATAGATCGCTGGCAAGTTTTCCGAGATTGGATTGTCATACACCCAGTTCCCTATGGCAAATTTCCCAAAGGATTGTTGTAGGTCTCTACTCATCATAAATATCGGCAAAAGTTCCTCAACGTGGATTGTCATTCATTTCAGTAAGTGGAAAATTTTCCCGAAGTGGATTTTCGGTCGACTCTTTTTTGCAAATGTTCCAAGACACGGATTGTCAATAGTGGCAATATTTTCCTAAAAGGATTGTCGCATAGCGTTGGCAAATTTCCAAGGTGGATTGCTTTCAAGAGTTATATTCCAAGATGTGGATTGTCGATCGTAGCAAAGTTCTTATGAAAGATTGTTACGAAGCATTGGCAACTTTTCCAAAAATTGGATTTTGGCAAATTTTCCGAGGTACAGATTGTCGCTTCATCGTGACAACATTTCCAAGGATAGATTGTTACGTGGCATTGACAACTTTCCCTAAATCGGATTTTCATACATCATACAAGAGTTGTGTTGGCAATTATTCCCAAAGAAAAGAGGATTGTCATCACAGCAAAAGCACCGACATACTGGTTCACAAGCAGCAAAGTACCGACGTACTGGCATAGCAGCATTAAGGATTAAAAAGCAGTGATCTTTTCGAAGACTATCACAGCGGAAATTGGAACATATCCAAAAGAAGCTCTTTGTTCAGAGACAAGTGAACATCGAAACAGCAAGGTGGCGTTCCCTGGATTATGGAGAGTTGTCACAAACAACTGAGGATTGTTTCAACAGAAGCAATCTTCGATGATGTTCCCTAGGATGTGGAATGTTATCACAGCGGGGAGGATAGTTTCAGGCGAAGCAATCTTCTAATTTGGAAGCAGTTACAGGCGTAGCGGTTTTCAAGCAGGATGGCATTCTCTAGCTTGCAGGAGGTCATCAAAACAACAGTACAACAATAATTGGTTACTTTCAGAGACGTGTGCTCGACGGTCCAAGATACGCATTTCTTAACTCTTTGATCTGTTTAACTAACGCTAGTTTGCAGGTATCGGCGTTACAAGATTGATTTAGGATCGCAGAACGTTCTGAATCATTTTCCGTCCCTATCGTTACTTTGGCTTTCGTTTTCGAAACTTGCGTTTCTCCAAACTCAGTCAAAGTGGGGGCTTCTGTAGACACCCATTTGTGTCTCCCCAAAACCAAACCCGGTGATGAGTTCCTTTCACGTCGAATCATTATCGAATGAAACGAAAGTGTGGAAAGATCTAGTGTTGCGGAAAGTTTTATTTCTTTTCTCTTCTCCCTGATTTTGAAAACTTTATTTTAAGAAAACATCCAATCCAGTTTTGTTGGTCCATGATACGGGTCCAATAGTGGTGTAGTTGTATGGGGCTTGCAAAGACCTTTCCAACGATATATTATAAGCCCAATTCCGATGAATATTAAGGAAGTTATGGCCAATTTACTAAACTGGGCCCGGTTTGAGCTTTATGTACGGCCCAATGATCTAGGGGAGGGCCTAATATGATTTATCATTCCTAATGCAATTAGGAATGGTTTTAGTCTTCTAGAACATTCTAGAAGGTTCTTTATCATTCCTAATTCAATTAGGACTCTTCAGAGTTTTAATCAAGATCAAATAGCATTTTCAAAGGAAATTATATTATTTTATCTTCCAGTACGGGAAATTTATCAGATTTTCGAAAACGCGTTGAAAATCAGTTTGGCGTCCAACCCCAGGCCTTGGCGCCTGGAACCAGGCTTGGCGCCAGGCGCTAGCCATTGGCGCCTGGCGCTAGCCACTGGTGCTGGCGCTAGCCACTAGTGCTGGCGCCAACTAGCCAGGGCTGGCGCCAATGCTGTTTTTCGATCTTCAGACTCTGTTTTGTTAAATTATCTTTTTTGGATGATTTTCTCTATAAATATCGTATCAAAAACTCCGTTTTCATTCACCAATTACCAATTATCATCAACTCTCACCAATTACCATTCATCAAGAATCATCAATTCTCTTCATCTACAATTAATTCATTCATTCATCTCATTCATTCATCAATTTTCAATAACATTAATTCTCTAGCATTCTTTTCTTTTCTTTAGTTATTTCTTGCTTTTTCATACAAAATTCCGCATTCACAAGATCTTGATACACCTAGCCATATTCAAAGTTGTCTTCGCCCTAGACGTGAAAGGTTTAATTTCTGAGGGTTTAGTCCCAAATCTTTCTTTCAATTATTTAATTTAATTGTTTTGATTATTATTTTCCTTGAAGTTACTAATGTGTGTATTTTGTTATTAGAAAGAGGTACGAGGCATCCAAGTAAGTACTTTAATGGTTTAATTGATATTATGATATAGAAATCATGCTTAGATTGTTATTTTGATTCCTAGTATCATGTTTAGGGTAACTTTAATATTAAGTATGATTAAAAGTATGATGCCTTTTATTCTCTTCCTAATATTTATTCATGTTAGTATCATGTTAGGGCTAAAGATTTGATTTTTATTGCTTAGTGACATGGTAGGGTTTGTTATTAATCTTGTTAGTATCATGCCTAGGATCTTGCTATTTTTATTATGCTTTAATATTAACATGAATATGATTATGATTATAATTGTTATAATGATTATGAATATTATTATTTTGATGATTATTTTATTTATGATAATTGTTTCAATTATTATTAATATGATGATTATTTTCTTTTATGATTGTTATCATGATTATTTCAATTATAATTTATTTTTATGATGATGATATTCATTATTATGTTGCTTGATATTTATATTTATTGCTTGATCACGCCTTTTATGCATGTTAAAGGGAATTTGTACTTGTAATCACGCTTAACAAGATATTTAATAATCTTGTTAGTTTAATATGATTATAATTCAAGTGATCACCAATAATAGTTTATTTGTGCATTAATGTTCAACCAACATAGATAAACAGGTTTAGGGTAAACCTATTGATTGTATGTTAATCAGAAAGCGCACATGAATACGAGCAGAATAAAGTAGAGGCCTATTATTAGGGCAGGTTCAATCTCTTTTAGGTTGGATTTATACCATCATCCCCGAACTCTTATTTGGTTCATGACCTTATGGAGTTGACGATCTCTTGGATCATTAAGGGGTGTAACCTTCACCTCGTGAACGGTTTACAAGTTCCTTAAAAACTTGTTGGCGACTCTTTTGCTCTATCTTCTTCCCTTTTGGACGCCACCGTACTTTAGTGTATGATCACAGTGGGGTTCAAGCTAGTGGTATTTAAAGGCTTGAAATTATATCCTACAGGCCATCTCACCGAAAATTGTTGGAAGCTTAAGGAAGCCATCCAAGACTTAATCGACAACAACAAGCTGCCGTTGCCCCCTGCCAGTAAGAAGCCAAGCATTGACAATTCACCTCTCGCTCATACCCTAGCTATCTCTGATGAGGAAAACGAGGTTGACCCCTCATCTCTCATTAGACCCATCAAAGAAATCCATGCCGCAGAAAAGGAAGAGGAAATCTTTTTCGATGTCAAGGATAACCTTCCAGAACCGGCAAGTAAGGAAGATATACAATTGCTCACACTATCTATGATGGAGGTATCGCATCTACTACGTGAAGCTCTCAAGGCTATAAAGGAATCCCAAAATAAATGTGATGAGGTTCCACTTTCAAAAGATAAACCTAAAAGAGAATTCACACCCATAGGAATGACCTACGATGCTACTTTTGATCATCTCTATGATCAAGGACTAATCAAACCTATTGGTCCAACAGAGGATCCAACACCAGAAAAGCAATCTCCAAGATGGGATCCCAAATCCTACAACAAGTACCATCAAGGAAACGGTTATACCACAAATGAATGCTACAGGTTTCAAAACCTCATTCAAGATCTTATGGAAGCTAATAAGATCTCATTACCTCTAGCTAGCAAGGGAACGACTTATGAGGCAAAGCATTTTCCTTTACAAGTCACTGAAAAACCCAAGAAGAGCAATAGAATATACACTCAAATTGGGATCCCATTTGCACAAATGTTCAAAATTCTCTTTGAGAGTGGCGAGATCAAACCTCTCAAACCGAGACCATTCGAATCGTTGAAAAGAACAGATAGATATTATTGTCATTATCATCAATCAGGGGGTCACACTATAGAAAACTGTTTCAAATTAAAGGATTTGGTTCAGAAAATGATTGATGAAAAGAAACTAGTCCAAGTTCAACAAGAAAAGGATGCAACCAATAATGGAGTTTGGGACAGTGATGAAGAAGATGTCTATCTAAGACATAGTAGGACCTACACCTTCTGTGTCATACACCACAGATGACATTTGGGCTGAAGAAGACTCATCGATAGACGTCCTCACAAGATCCGGGAGAATGCAACCTCCCATTTCAACACAACCTATGCCAACCACACAACAAGTTCCCATACCTATCATTGAAGAAAATGATATTGTTAAGCAGTTTAAGAAGACAAAAGTTGAGATGAATGTATGGAAACTTCTGGCAACATCTCGAGAACATAGGTTGGCTGTAATGAATGCCTTGGACGAAATTGGGATAGATTCTAACACTACTCCCGAGGGATTAGCCAATTTTCTCACAAGTGACCTTCCTAGTCCGATTAATTTGATCACCTTTTCTGACAAAGATTTACCCCCAGAAGGTGACAAACATTACAAGGCATTAAACCTCACAGTAGTTTGCAAGAGGATGAATGTTCCTATGACTCTTGTAGACAATGGATCGGCCATCAACGTCTGTCCACTTAGAACTGCGAGGATGCTCGGCATAAGGGATGAAGATTTAACTCCGTCTACACAAGTAATAAGGGCCTACGACAACACTTGTCGTCAAGCTCTTGGCAAGAACACCCTAAATGTAATGGCAGGAGCAATAGAACATGCTACTACTTTCCAAGTAGTAGACATTAAAGCTTCATTCAACTTGTTGTTAGGACGCCTTTGGCTTGATGATCTAAAGGTCGTCCCTTCATCTCTCCACCAACAAGTAAAAGCTATAGTTGGGGGAATTCCAATCACCATTGATGCTTCGCCTATGAGGATCAAATCTATAGAGAATCCAATCATTAATGTGGAGCACGACGAGGATGATGAAGATTTATGGGGCTTTAACGAAGAAGTCTCCTTAATCCAGGAGGATGAAAGGACCCATCTTTTCCATGACCCCCATTCTAACATGATTGTCAATGCCATACTGAAGAAACAAGGACATTTTCCTGGGATGACCCTAGGAAAGAAGAAAGGAATGGCAAAACTGCTGGAGTCACCTGGCCTCCCTAAGTTAGACACTTTCGGACTTGGTTTCAAACCGACTCGGATAGATCTCAAGCGAGCCTAGGAAAAGTCAAAAGCACGTAGGGATGCTCGCATTCAAAAGAATGCAATCCCAATGGATCAGTACCCTCTTACGCTTAATGGTCAGTTTATAAAAGAAGGAGAGGACTATCCATGCCATGAATTTTCCGAGCCATTTGTTGTAAACGGCATAAGAAAACCGGGATTTGAGATTTTCTTGGATTGCTACTTCACTGATGAAATCCCAACTCCCGTCTACAAGGAGAAAGCACCCCCATGCTTTGACTTTAACGTCATGGGATTACTGTTTGGGCGAGAAAAGAATGAGCCAACTTGTAAAGAGGATACTCCTCGTTCATTCAAACAGTCCTACAAAGTGAAAGCTTCGATCCCTCGAAGCTAATCACTCTAGCTGAAGGATCACTACAAGGGTGGCGCAAGACTATCAAGGTAACTACTCCAAGCGGAAGGAAGATATCCATCACGACAGGGCAAGGACCAATGTTTGAAGAGTCGTCTGAGTCAGAGTCTCTCCCCCTAGAGTCTTCTAAGTCTTTAGTAGTAACACCTCCCCCTCCTATTTCTTCTCCCAGATAGTTAGTGATCCAGTCCCTGAGGACATATGACTCTTTGATGTAATGATCTCAGAGTATAATAATATTTCTCATTCTCCTTACTTCTCGTGTTCTTCTCTAACCCAAGATGACAAGAATTGCTTAACTAAAATGAAAAAGACAAAGAAATTATTAAAGCAATGGAAACACTCGAAAAGAAAACACCGGTAATTGAATAAACTGAAACAGTTGATATCTCAAATGATTCAACTCATAAAAGAGAAGTTAAAATCGGATTAACACTGAATAAACAAGAAAGATCTGTCTTAATTAACTTACTTACAGAATTTATCGATGTATTTGCTTGGTCATATGAAGATATGCCAGGCATTAATAGAGAAATAGCTCGACACACTATACCACTAATTCCAGGAATGAACCCCGTAAAACAAAAGTTACGTCGAATGAAACCTGACGTAGCTCTTAAAATAAAAGAAGAAGTTCAAAAACAAATAACTGCAGGTTTTATCAAAGTATCCAAATACCCCGAATGGGTCTCCAACGTCGTCCCAGTTCTGAAGAAAGACGGAAGGGTAAGAATGTGTGTCGACTATCGAGATCTAAATAAGGCAAGTCCAAAGGACGACTTCCCTTTGCCACACATCGATATTCTGGTAGATAACACGGCGAATCACGCGCTTCTTTCGTTCATGGATGGGTACGCAGGTTACAACCAGATTCTCATGGCAGAAGAAGACATGGAGAAAACAACTTTTATAACACCATGGGGCACTTACTGCTACACGGTAATGCCATTCGGGTTGAAAAACGCGGGTGCTACTTACTAACGTGCAACAACTGCTTTACTCCATGACATGATGCATAAAGAAGTCGAGGTATATGTCAACGACATGATTGTAAAATCAAAAGACTGTCCAGGCCATCAAGTAGCCTTAAGGAAATTTTTCGAAAGGCTAAGAAAATATAATATGAGGCTGAATCCAGCTAAGTGTGCTTTCGGAGTCACCTCAGGCAAGCTTTTGGGTTAAGTCATAAGCTCTAGAGGAATAGAGGTAGACCCAACCAAGATCAAAGCAATCATGTCAATGCCACCGCCAAAGACTGAGAAACATATTCGAGGATTTATTGGCCGGTTGCAATACATAAGTAGGTTCATATCAAAATCAACGACAATATGTGAACCAATCTTCAAAAAACTCAAGAAGAATGTACCAGTAATATGAGATGACGAGTGTCAAAAAGCCATTGAAAAGATCAAAGCCTATCTCGCAAACCCTCCCGTATTAGCACCAGCACTTCCCGGAATACCTCTTAGGTTATATTTGACAGTTACCAAAGAGACAATGGGAGCTATGCTAGCACAAGAAGTAGAAGGCAGAGAGAACGCAATCTACTACCTAAGCAAGAAGATGCTCGAATACGAAGCACGCTATACACCGCTCGAGAAGTTGTGCCTCGCCTTGGTGTGGGCCACAACTAAGCTAAGACATTACATGCTAGTGCATACCGTCTTCGTAGTCTCCTGATTAGATCCACTCAAGTATCTATTCGAGAAATCTACGCTCAATGTACGCATATCAAGATGGATAGTCAATCTAGCCCAGTTTGATGTAAGGTTCATGCCACAAAAGCTATCAAAGGATCCGTGGTGTCAGACTTTCTAGCAGATTTTCCAATAGAAGACTCGACGCCAATACAAGACAATGAATTTCCAGACGAAGACCTAATGGTTACTGAAGATGATACTTGGACCTTATACTTCGACGGAGCCTCAAACCCAAAGGGATGTGGCGTTGGAGTACTACTAGTATCACCTAAAGAAGAGCACGTTCCAATCTCCATAAAGCTTGATTTCGACGTTACCAACAATGCCGCTGAATATGAAGCATGCGTGGTAGGCCTTGAAACAGCTTTGGCATTGGGAGTAAAAAAGTTAAGGATATTCGGAAACTCTTCTTTGATTATCAATCAGATATCTAAAAGGTGGAAAGTAAGGAGCGAAAGTCTAGCCCCTTACCAAACCTATCTGGAAACTCTTACCGATCAGCTAGACAAGGTTGAATATACATACCTACCTAGAGAGGAAAATCAATTTGCTGATGCCTTGGCAAGATTAGCCTCAATGGTTAGGATTCCCACGGATATCGAGCAAATGCCTCTAACTATAGAAAAAAGACACAAACCAGCATACATCCAGGCTATAGAAGAAGAAGAAGAAAAAGAAGAACCGTGGTACACGGACATACTCAATTATGTCACCAAAGGAGAATACCCTCCTCATGCTGACAAAAGAGCAAAACGAGCATTAAGGCTTTTTGCTTCCCAATATGTACTCATAGACAACGAGCTACATAAAAGGGTACCTAAGGGTCGAGCTCTCTTATGTGTAGGAAAGAAGGATGCACAAAGAGCAATGAGAAAAGTCCATGAAGGAATCTGTGGCACTCATATAAATGGCAAAATGTTAGTCTAAAAAATAATGCGAGAAGAATATTATTGGACTACAATGAATAGGGATTGCCATCAATACGTAAAAAGATGCCCTAAGTGCAAAATTTATGCCAATTTACAACATGTCCCTCCATCCTTGCTCTACACCTACACATCGCCATGGCCATTCTCTACATGGGGAATTGACATCATTGGCAAAATCACTCCCCAGGAACAGGAGGCCACGAATATATCCTAGTAGCAATTGATTACTTCACAAAGTGGGTCAAAGCGCAATCATACGCTAAACTCACTGCAAAACATGTAGCACTCTTTATCGAGAGAAATATTATTTGTCGATACGGAGTCCCACATGAAATGATAAGTGACAATGGAACTCACTTTCAAGCCGAATGTGAAGAATTGCTACAAAAATACAGCATTCAACATCATCATTCTTCCCCTTATAGACCTCAAGCAAATGGAGCAGTCGAGGCAGCTAATAAAAATTTAAAGACTATCATCGAAAAAATGACGGAAAATTATAAGGATTGGCCTGACAAACTTCACTTCACATTATGGGGATACCGCACGTCAATCCGTACATCAACAGGAAATACGCCATTTTCCTTGGCATATGGAATGGATGTCGTACAACATGTCGAACTAGAAATACCATCTCTACGCATTGCATTAGAGAGTAAACTTGATGAAGTTGAATGGACTAGGGCACGATATGAAGAATTAATTCTACTCGATGAGAAACGACTAGAAGCTCTACATCACACTCAGTGTTACCAGACTCGTATGGCTAGGCATTTTAATAAGAAGGTCAAGACAAGAAATATCAAAGTAGGAGACTTGGTGTTAAAAGCACTAAGGAAAAATGTTTTAGATCCAAGGGGTAAATTTAGACCTAATTGGTCTAGACCCTACATTGTCAAAACAATCCTGTCAGGAGGTGCAGCAAAACTAACTGATATGGATGGCAATGAATTCTCGAACATGACAAATCTTGACCAACTTAAGAAATACTACCTGTAATTACTTGAGTAGGATACTCAAGAGAGCTACGTTTGGCCTGATTCCTTAAGAAAGGATACGTAGGCAACCCTTTACGGGTGCGGCCACCTTATTTTTCGACATCCCCGCGTCCCAGAATTAATTAAAAATTCAACAGAAGATCGGCGAAATATCGGCGTCGCAGAGTAGAACTTGGCGCCAGCCAACAACCATCAGCGCCAGCCGATGAAATTGGCGCCTAGCGCCAGACTTCCATGGCAGGCGCCAATTGCAAATAAGTGACGCTAATTTCAAAATAAATTCTGGGCAAATTTCGATGTTTTTTCGGAAAATTTTCAACTTCCGTACTCGAAGAATTTCTGGAAAATTAATTTTTCGGTTTTCATTACTTTAATAAAATATATTTAAAGTAAATAATTTAATTAAAAGCTGAAATTTCATTAATAAAATAAAATTACATTATTGGTGGAATTTAAATAAAGCTGAAATAAATTAACTTTAAATGAAAAATTTTAACTAAGTCTATTAATTTGGAATTAAGCAATGCTCCTAATCTTTCTTTTCTTATCTAGCCCTTTTCCAATTTTTGTCTGTTTCCTCCTCCTCATCCATAACTTTAGCTAGTAGGCATCCTTTAGAGGACCTACATTCAATATTAGAATAGATAGTCTCCCCTTCAGCTAGTACTCCATGTTTCTTTTCCACCCAAGCCTTTTTATCTGTGGTGTCAGCTTTCCTTTTCCCTTTATCTTTGGTAACACCTTTCTTCCTAGGCATTGCAGGTGTTTTGAATTCAACTCTTGCACCTAGGCGTTCCTTAGCAGGAATCACCTTGTCACCTAGACAACTCTTCACATCAGTTTTACCCTGATCTTTCTTCGAATCCTTCGAAGGCTTCTTCAGCAACCACTTCTTCACATCATTGGGCAAAGAAGGAGGAACCTTTTGAGTAATCACTTCCCATAAAGGTCTAGCACTCCAGTACGCATCAAATCTGTCTACTTCTTGGGAAACAGGGTACTCATAGGGAGGAAGAAGATCCCCGGAAGGAATATTCTAAAGCAAGCCGTATTGTCTTTTTACCCTGCAGGGGTAATAATAAGTCATACGAGACAAGCTTAGAAGACGGCAGAAAGGTTGCTTGTTGAAACCAACCATCCTTTCTATTTTCCACCATGGGACGACCCACTTGATAGCAAAATCACGAGATTCGAAGACCTTTCTCCACCCATGGCGCCCAATTTTAGGGAAGCGTTTCTTCCTTCTCTCGAAGCAATTGGGAGTATACTTCTCAATATCGTCTGGAGGGATAATTAATCCTAGCCTTTCCATTAGCCACATCTGTAAAAAAAAATTGCAATGCAAATAAATTATTATTACAATACAAAAATATATTTTTTGATTTCTGTAATTAAAAATATTATTTTTCTACCTGTAATAAAATTGGAGAGCCACAAAAAGGTGCTTTTGGGTTCCTTTTCAGTTCATCAAGACTAATCATAGTCTCTCCAACTATCAATGGCATTGGATTTCTCCCTAATTCAATTTGTTATAGTACGGTGGTTATAATTGATTGACCTTCATTATTTTTACCACTACTAAGAAAAAATTGATTAAGAATGCAAAATAAGAACGCCCTTCTTCTATATATATGAAAAGATTCAGAAAGAGGTTTATCAAAATAATGGCGTGCAAATTCTTTTAAATTAACTATGTTGCCATCTACTATTTTTGATAAATCCCTTTCTTTTAAATTAAAGAAGCGCTCAAAATCCTTATAATAATATGCATCTACTCTAGGGATTACTATGAGGTCTATTGCAGGGAAGCCTAAAATAGCACCAAATTCTTCTGGCAACGGGCTAATCTCATCATACCCTATTCTAAAGCAATGAGTATCAACATTCCAAAATTCTAGAGCGGTATGTATGAAGTCTAAGTCAAGATTTACCCCTTTGATGCCATAAATTCCTCCCAAGTGAAACAAATCTAATTCTTTTATGTCTCTAGCATTAAGAGATCGACACCATTCATGAGTGTATTGGGTGAAATTTTTGGTGACTAGAGACATGGTATTTTTTTTTTCTAAGGCAAAGAATTATTTTATTTGCTGGAATTATGAGAAGAATCGGCTGGGCAGGGGGCTATTTATACACAAATTGCGAGAAGTTTTAATCAGAACGAAATACGGAATCAGCGCCAATTGGCGTCGGACTCCGTAATTGGCGCCACACGCCAAGTGTAGCGCCTGGCGCTACGCGCCATTGCATGGCGCCAGCTGGCGCCAAGTTGCCACATCAGGCGCGCTTGCTTAAGTTGCGTTTTTATCCTAAACTCGAGACGGCTAATGACTTTACGGCTCCGTTTACCTGTTCTAAACATCTTTTTTATCCTTTTTTTAATTAATTAAAATAGCTACTATATTAATCATATTATTCCTTTTTGGACTTTATTTAAATTAATTTCCAATTTTTCCTTTTTTTATATACACCCGACATTTTATTTGATTTTTTCCTTTTTTATTTTTTCTTTTTAGGGGAGAGAGTCGGATACCCTCCATCAATAACAAAAATGACGGAATTTTTTGCGCAAACTTGTTTGTCACACTTCTCTTGCACACACAAACATACACATAATAAAAGCAAACAAAATAAACTCATAATAGCATAAATATACAAAATGTGTCTAAAAATAGTGAGTCTAAGGCAAAGTTCTATAAAAAGTCAAAATAAAAATCACAGGAACAAACTACGGCGCCGGAGGACGTATACCCATCATATCATAAAATTGCGCCATACGAGGAGTCACCTCTCCACCAGCTCCAGCTCCATCTCCAGTCTCCGTAGGAGGAGGAAAACTCAATGGAGGTCCACTCCACCCAGGATCAACTTGAGGCTGAGGCTACAGAGGCTGCTGCGATGATGAGCCTACCTCGCACGTCCCACCACCTCTGAAAGCTGAGGTAGCCTCTCCTCGCCTACCGGTGCAGCATGAGCACCCTCAGAAGAAGATCCTAAGCCCTTTGTAACGTTAGCACGAGCAGCCTCAGAGCGATCACCTCTACCCCCTGACGTAGTACGACGACGTCTCGAGCTAGACCTCGCCGGATCCCTCCGCACCTCAGGTCTCGTGCGGGTGTGAGAAGCAATAGGTTGGCCTTGTAAAAAGAATGAAATCAGAAATAAGGCAAAATCGAAGCGGTAATGCAAAAAATAGATAAAGAAAGACTACCTCTCGAATGACGTCGTCCCGACGGCAGGTGGCTGCATTCCTCATCCGGACAAGCTGGCTCCGGAAGGCATCTATACATCGTGCCATCGCCGAAACAACCTCACGCGAAAACTGTCAGAGAAATAAGTCAGTAAATATGCATGATATATGAAAAAAAAAATTGTGAATAACTAGGCTTACTCGAGTCTGGTGGCGAGGAATCGACCGCTCTATGAAGCGCTTGCCCTCGGAAGCCGGAGGAATCATCTCCTCGATCAGCTCATATGTCCCCTGGTAGTGGATGGACATACGGGGTGGCACGAACTCAGTAGCACCGTCCTGATAAACCAAAAAAGTCAGTAAAACATTACTTCGGGGCTACTTAATGGAAAGTAAAAGCTGAAAAATCTTACCCTCACATCCTTAGTCGGTACAGGGGCTGGAGCTAACAACGGCAGTAGCTCCTCAGCATAGCACCGCCCAGGGATCGCGTAGGACCGCAAAGGGGTACCAGCTCCCTCAAACATGCTCAACAACCGCGCGTCGTCGAACATATGACGTGGTGGAGGAGCAGGAACAACGAAGACATCAGAGGAATGTTGTCTAGCAACCCTCTCTTCTAAGTACGCGATCACCCCATAAGTCTGCAGGAAGTAGTGACGTTCAGCAAAATACTGTGCGGCTAACCCAGGGACTGTCCAGCCACCCCACGGCCGGTACACCACCTCAGGCTCTGTAGGGAATAATTTCAAGCGTTAAACCCCTAGCTTGAACCCCACTGTGATCATACACTAAAGTACGGTGGCATCCAAAAGGGAAGAAGATAGAGCAAAAGAGTCGCCAACAAGTTTTAGGAACTTGTAAACCGTTCACAGGGTGAAGGTTACACCCCTTAACGATCCAAGAGATCGTCAACTCCATAAGGTCTAGAATCAAATAAGGGTTCGGGGATGAAGGTACAAATCCAACCTAAAAGAGATTGAACCTGCCCTAGTAATAGGCTTGTGCGATTTTAATGAACATGCAATCAATAGGATTAATCCTAAACCTGTTTATCTATGTTACTTGAATATTAATGCACAAATAAATCTATTATTGGCGATCACTTGAATTATAATCACATTAACCCTAACAAGATTATTAATTATCTTATTAAGCGTGATTACAAGTATCAATTCCCTTTAAACATGCATAAAATGTGTGATCAAGCAATAAATAAATAATCAAGCAACATAATAATCATAATCAAAATAATAATTATAATAACAATCATTAGAATAAACATGAATAATAATAATCATCATAATAATAATCATCATAATAATAATAATTATAATAATATTCATAATCATCATAAATTATAACAATTATAATCATAATCATGTTCATGTTAATATTAAAGCATAATAACAATAGTAAGATCCTAGGCATGATACTAACAAGATTAATAACAAACCCTAGCATGTCACTAAGCACAAAAATCAAATCTTTAACCCTAACATGATACTAACAATCATAAATATTAGGAAGAGAATAGAAAGCATCATAATAATCATATTTAATATATTTGATATTATAACCTTTTCCCTAAACATGATACTAGGAATATCATAATAACAATTTAAACATGATTTCTACATCATAATATCAATTAAAACCATTAAAGCACTTACTTTGATGCCTCGTACCTCTTTCTAATAACAAAATACACACGTTAGTAACTTCAAGGAAAATAAAAATCAAAACAATTAAATAAAATAATTGAAATAGAGATTTGGGACCAAACCCTCAGAAATTAAAACCTTTCACGTCTAGGGCGAAGGCAACTTCGAATATGGCTAGGCGTTTCTAGATCTTGCGATTGCGGAATTTTGCATGTGAAAACAAAGTTTAGAGAAGAGAAAGAAAGAAAAATGAATGATTAAGGGAATAAGAGGATCAATTGAATGAAATATGATTGTAGGCGAATGCTAATTAAAACTGATTGTTAATGATAATTGGTGAATGAAAATGGAGTTTTTAATACGTTATTTTTAGAGAAAATCAGCCAAAAAGATAAAATAAACAAAACAGAGTCTGACGCACAAAAAACAGAGCTGGCGCAAACCCTGGCTAACTAGCGTCAGGCGCCAATGGCTAGCACCAGGCGCCAGGCCTGGTTCCAAGCACCAATGCCTGGAGTCAGGAGCCAAGCCTGTTTTTAACGCGTTTTCGAAAATCAGATAAGTTTGCCGTACTGGAGGATAAAATCATATAATTTCCTCGAAAATGCTATTTGATTTTAATTAAAACTCTGAAAAGTCAACAAAAGTCAATTTATCAATGCTAATTGAATTAGGAATGAAAAGAACCTTCTAGAAGAATCTAGAAGACTAAAACCATTACTAATTGAATTAGGAATGATAAATCATATTAGGCCCTCCCCTAGATCATTGGGCCGCACATAAGGCTCAAATCGGGCCCAGTTTAGTAAATTGGCCTTAATTTCCTCAATATTCATCGGAATTGGGCTTATAATATATTGTTGGAAAGCTCTTGTCAAGCCCATCCAACTACACTACTATTGGACCCATATCATGTACCAACCAAACTGGATTGGCTGTTTTCTTAAAATAAGTTTTCAAAAACAGAGAGAAGAGAAAAGAAATTAAAACTGTCCGCAACACTAGACTTTCCACACATTCACTCCTTTCGATTATGATTCGACGTGAAAGGTACTCATCACTGGGTTCGGTTTTGGGGAGACACAAATGGGTGTCTACAGGCACCTACAAAGAACATCAATCAGGCGAGAGTGTACCTAAAGCATCATGAAAAAGTAAATAAATAGTAAAAAGTCGTACCGCGATGATCCAGTTCCGGACATGTGTAGTAGACATATCCACATGGCGGCCAGCAGGAAGGTAGTAAAGTAACGCCCTACCACCTTTGTTAGGGGAGAACGTCCCTGACAACAACATCAGCGCAAAGATGCGCACCCGCTGCTGTCAGGTGGTCGCATCGTCTGCTGCCAGCGTCGAGTGGCAAATTCCCCTAGCACTAAACTTAGTCGTCTCGACCTCAGCTCGGGCCCGAATAGCGATCAGCCCCAACAGCTCCTCGACCTCCGTAGAAAAGACGTCGATTCCACTGTCGAACGGCAATGGCACAGAGTTGAACTTCAGTCCTATAATGAGAATGAAGTCCGTAGGGGTGACCATCATCTCGCCCTAAGGGAAATGGAAAGTGTTGGTGGTGTCCCAGAAGAACTCCACCAAAGCACGCACTATATGGTGACCCCCACTAGAGGCAACCATAGCCTTGGAGGTCTCAAACAAGGTAGTCAGTCCGCAAGACTCCCATAGGAGTCTCGTCTCTAGATCCCTGGCGATGTACATCTTGTACAAATCGCCCAAACCATCACAGCCGGAACCGTGATAGCGCGTCCTCCCGACCGTGATGCCCCGTCTCACCCTCTTAGAAATGTGGTGGATAGGGGCGAAGAACAGGGTCCGCTCATCCCACTCGGAAAGTCGACCAAGCCAAGTGGAAGGTGTGACGTCATCCTCTACGAGCTCATGCTCCCGTCGGGTGTTTCGGGACCGTGAACTCGAGCCTCGCTGTCTAGCCATACTACATTGTGCAAAATCATCATAAACTAAGGTTCTATAGTATCTAAGGTTCGCCTAGGCGCATGATACTATGTTCGCAAAAAGCAGAGTACGTAGTACTAAAATAGAGCACAAATTCAAATTGAGCATAACGGCATTTTTCAAGCAATCACACAATTTCTTGCAACACTATAGTAATTATTGTGAAAAATTGGACAAGAATTGCTAGCAAAAACACCAAGAACAAGTCACATTGTTCTTCACGACCTTAGGAGGTCCAACAATGGCAAATTTCCCATTTCTTCACCAAATTGAATCAAACAAGTCTCAAATTACTCCCAAGGCAATATATAAACATAATCAAGCAATTTCATGGCGTAAAATTTGATAAACAAAGCGAATTAAGCATTTTTAATTTCCAATTTACATGAAATTCTTGAATAAACATGCCAAATATTCATAAAAACTGATGTGAGTTTGAAGAAAACTTACATAGATTGGGAAAATAGATGAAAAGAGCTTTAATTTGCAATGAATTTGAGTGAATTCGGTTAAGAAACGAGCAAGAACCGAGCAATTGAAGTTCTGCGGTTTTTCGAGCAGTTTCGCGACGAGCAAGCATCAAAATGAAGAGGAAAGGGTTATTTAAGGAAATTCTCGTGCTGGCGCCAAGCCCTAAGCATTGGCATCAAAAATTAGGCTTGGCGTTAAGGCTAATTGTGTGGCGCTGATGGTTTTCAGCGGCGCTAGAACGCCCAGCCACTTAATGAGGTTGTTCTACCTTTCTGCAACATATTTTTGGGTTCCTTGGTACGCCAGTTAGCCCCTCTAAGAAATTTGACATGATTTATTAATCGGCTTGATTACGTAAAGTGATCGACCTGATGAAAGATCGTCTCACTTAGCTTAAAGCGCCTAAACATTGGCTCATTAACAAAAAAAGTCACCGACATATAGGTTCAAAAGCGAAAAAAGGCACTGACGTACAGGTTCAAAGCAACAGAAGCGCCGACGTACAGGCATAGCAGAAGCAAAGTTCAGGCGAAATTTTAAAGATCGACAAGCGTGGGTCTTCGGTAATTTCCTTTGGAAAATTATCGCATCAAATGAGGATGACTTCAAGCGAGGATATCTTCGATGGCATTCCCTAGCTTGTGGAGTGTTTTCACAAACAGCTGAAGGTGATTTCAAGAGAAATAATCTTCTATGATATTCCCTTGGATGTGGAATATTATCATAGCGGAGGAGGATCGTTTCAGGCGAAGCATTATTCTAATTTGGAAGCAGTTACGGGCGTAGCGATTTTCAAGCAGGATGGCATTCTCTAGCTTGTAGGAGGTCATCAAAACAACAAGGATACAGCAACAATCGGTTACCTTTAGAGACGTATGCTCGGCGGTGCAAGATACGCGTTTCTTAACTCTTTTATTTGTTTAACTAACGCTAGTTTTGCAGGTATCGGCGTTACAAGAGTGGTTTAGGATCATAGAACGTTCTGAATCATTCTCCGTCCCTATCGATACTTTGACTTTTGTTTTCGAAACTTGCGTTTCTCCAAACTCATTCAAAGTGGGGATTTTGTTGATACCCATTTGTGTCTCCCCAAAACCAAACCCGGTGATGAGTACCTTTCGCGTCGAATCATAATCGAATGAAGCGAAAGTGTGGAAAGTTTAGTGTTGCGGATAATTTTAATTTCTTTTCTTTTCTCCCTGTTTTTGAAAACTTATTTTAAGAAAACAGCCAATCCACTTTGGTTGGTCCATGATATGGGTCCAATAATAGTGTAGTTGGATGGGGCTTGAAGAGCTTTCCAACGATATATTATAAGCCCAATTTCGATGAATATTGAGGAAATTATGGCCAATTAACTAAATTGGGCCCTGTTTGAGCCTTATATACGGCCCAATGATCTAGGGGAGGGCCTAATATGATTTATCATTCCTAATGAAATTAGGAATGGTTTTATTCTTCTAGATTTTTCTAGAAGGTTCTTTTCATTCCTAATTCAACCAGCATTGATAAATTGACTTTTGTTGACTTTTCAGAGTTTTAATCAAAATCAAATAGCATTTTCGAGGAAATTATATGATTTTATCCTCCAGTACGGCAAACTTATCTGATTTTCGAAAACGCGTTGAAAACAGGCTTGGCACCTGACTCTAGGCATTGGCGCCTGGCGCTAATGTTGGTGCCTAGCGCTAGTCAGCCAGGGTTTGCGCCAACTCTGTTTTTTGTGCGTCAGAATCTGTTTTGTTTATTTTATCTTTTTGGCTGATTTTTCTCTATAAATAACGTCGTAAAAACTCCGTTTTCATTCACCAATTATCATCAACAATCAGTTTTAAATAGCATTTGCCTACAATCAGTTTTCATTCATTAATTCTCTTAATTCCCTTAATCATTCATATTTCTTTCTTTCCTTTTCTCTAAACTTTGTTTTCACGTACAAAATTCCGCATTCGCAAGATCTAGACACACCTATCCATATTCAAAGTTGCCTTCGCCTTAGACGTGAAAGGTTTAATTTCTGAGGGTTTGGTCCCAAATCTCTATTTCAAATATTTAATTTAATTGTTTTGTTTATTATTTTCCTTAAAGTTACTAATGTGTGTATTTTTTTATTAGAAAGAGGTACGAAGCATCAAAGTAAGTGCTTTAATGGTTTTAATTGATGCTATGATGTAGAAATCATGTTTATATTGTTGTTATGATATTCCTAGTATCATGTCTAGGGTAATTTTAATATTAAATATGATTTCTATGATGCCTTTTATTCTCTTCCTAATATTTATAATTGTTAGTATCATAATAGGGTTAAAGATTTGATTTTTATAGCTTAGTGACATGCTAGGGTTTGTTATTAATCTCGTTAGTATCATGCCTAGGATCTTGCTATTATTCTGCCTCAATATTAAAACGAACATGATCATTATTATAATTGTTATAATTAACGTTGATTATGATTATTATTATTATTATTATTATTTTGATGATGATTATTATAATTCATGTTTATTCTAATGATTGATTATTTATTATATTGCTTGATATTTATTTTTATTGCTTGATCACGCCTTTTATGCATGTTTAAAGGGAATTGGTACTTGTAACCATGCTTAATAAGATAATTAATAATCCTGTTTAGGGTTAATGTGATTATAATTCAAGTGATCGCCAATAATAGTTTTATTTGTGCATTAATATTCAACCAACATAGATAAACAGGTTTAGGGTTAATCCTATTGATTGCATGTTAATCAGAAAGCGCACATGAATACGATCAGAATAAAGTAGAGGCCTATTATTAGGGCAGGTTCAATCTCTTTTAGGTTGGATTTGTACCTTCATCCCCGAACCCTTATTTGGTTCTAGACCTTATAGAGTTGACGATCTCTTGGATCGTTAAGGGGTGTAACCTTCATCCATGAACGGTTTACAAGTGCTTAAAACTTGTTGGCGACTCTTTTGCTCTATCTTCTTCCCTTTTGGACGCCATCGTACTTTAATGTATGATCACAGTGGGGTTCAAGCTAGGGGTTTAATGCTTGAAATAATCCCTACACCACCACTACTATTAATGGTAGTGTGTGCTCGGTGGTCGAGGTGACCATCTTTTTTGAGGAACGCCAGAATCAATTAGGCACATCCAATTTTAGGAGGATTCCGAATGTATCCCGCGCTTTATTTGCTAACTCGATCCTTGGAGCGGACGAGTTACCGACTTCTTTGCCCCGCTCTCCTCCTCGAACGGTCGCAGGTGAATCTGACCAAAATAGGCTCGATCAGTCATTGCACCACCACCGTATTCTATTTGGCCAAAGTCAGCCACAGTCCTTGGAGGCTGCTTGTGCACAATACCAAAATTAACTAGGCTCCTCTAACGCGGCCGGGCGAAATCCTCCTCCCCTCTTCTCTCAACATATCTGGTCGGCCAAACCTAGAACTGGCAAAGTAATCGCTGAGCCGACTGACTCCCCCTCGTAAAGTTCCATCTAAAAGTCACGATTTTGGGATCGGGGAAAAAGACAAGGGAAAGGCCCATTTAGTGCCCGAGGAACCAGGATTGGCCGAACTAAGGCAAGGCTCGGTTGGAGGGATTTTCGCTAAGGCGGACGAGATGGAAAGGGTCTTGTCCCTAGACTTTGGTTCGGCAAGGGCCAACAAGCCGAAAATACTGCCGTCGAGGCAGAGAAAGAGGAAAATGACTTCAACAGCCCCTACGGCTGCATGATTGGGGACGTAGCCGTGGGGTACCTCAATGAACGGTTTGAGGAATGGAGGGAGTTCCTCATGCTGGGGAAGGGCTTTCGGATAAGTCCTCCTCGGACCTTAGGATCCGTTGCTGCCTCTGACAACCCTAGGGTTGTCCGCAGAGGCTTTAATGTATATAAGGCATCCTTAGAGGTTTGCCTCCGCTTCCCCCTTCACCCATTCGTCCATGAGCTGTTGGACAAATATCAAATTGCCATGGTCCAGCTTGCGCCGAACAGCTGGGCTAATATTTTTGGATACTTGGTGACATGTCTAAGGATAAGTTTCACCCCCAACTTCCTAGTCTTCTGCGCCATGCACAACATGGTGAAGCTAGATGCCGATTTGGATAGGTGGTTTGTCTTGAGCACCCGGCCAGAGTATATGGTATGCTTGCACAAGCCGTCTAAGTGGCACGATTGGAAGTAGAGGTTCTACCTCATAAAGACGGGAGATAAGGAGTTCAACAAAAAAAATGAACAACTTCAACTCCTCTCCCGTTCAGCTTGGACGAGGGGATCGGCGACGGACTCGCCCCCCAATTCATCCGGACCATGTTGACCAGCTTGACTATTTTTGAAGGTCAAGCGAAATCTCGAGGGGTGCGCCAAGTACCTGTTATTCCGAGGTGGATCCCCTTAGTGAACTGGATAAGGGATCCCCTGTTTATTGAGGATATGGACGTTCGACTCCCTGGATCTTTTCTGACTGGAGCCGAACGGAAGGTCATCCGGGACACTATTCATAAGGCCGTCCCGGCCGAGATGTAGGACAAGTTCTGAGGGATCCATGATGGGCACCTTGGTCCAATGATCAACAACTGTGTTGAGGTATAACTTCAGTCCTTTGTCAAATACTTAGCCATTTTTTTTACTCATTTTATAATTATCTTTTTTATTCGTCCATAGCTTCTCCTTAGGCTCTTTGCCTTCCAAGACTGGCATCCTCGCCTGCGGCGTGAGATTCAAGCGAAGTGGGACAACCTCAAACGTCTCCAAAACGAGAACACTGGCTTGCTGGCCATGGAGAAACTCAATCATCAGGAAACCATAAATGCCTTTTTTGAGAACGCTACGCGGCATACTAAGGACATCGTCAAGATTAGCGATACTCTCAAACTGGAGAGGCTAGACAACGAGCTCTCACTAAGGAAAGGGACGATGCGATCAGCTTGGCAACCAGCCGACAAGAAACGGTCGAAGCCTCTAAGAAGCTTAGGTCCGAGCTAGAGACCAACAGGGAGGCTTTGAACACAACTCTCTAGGCTGCGGACAAGAGCAACCAAGAGGTCGAGCAGCTGAGTAAGGAGATAGAGGAGTTGAAAATTCAGCTAAGTGCCCCAAGGCCAATTCCTCCAGCCGACGTCGTCCGCTTTGATCAGTCGGCCCTCACTCGCATCAAGAATTGCTTTGAGGATGCCTTTGCCATTATGATGGATCCAGACGAGCTTGCTTATTATTATGAGCGGTTCACCAGAAGGCTAGACTTCCTCACCATGAGGGAAGAGTGTGAGGTTATAGGTCTGCCCTTCTCTCCTTTTTTGGAAACTCCTGGCTCAAGCGATGGCGAAGCCAATGGAGACAATGAAGAGGCGGTCGAGGATGGGGCCCCCCAAGCTAACAGTGCGACAAATGCCGAGGCAGCCAATGCTGAGGTGTCCAATGCTGATGGTGGTGGCGATGATACGGCCGAGTGAGGAGCTCTATTCTACAGCTCTTTTTAAGCTTTATATGCTTAAATTTCTTTTTTTTTTTTCTGCTTTCACTGAACAATTTTTTATTACCGCCTGTTTGGAGCGATCTTTTGTAAAGATATTTTGCCGCCTTCTGAGCGGTTTTTAATTATGCTTAATCTGTCGCCTTCGGAGCGGTCTTCTGCATTTTCATACTTAGAAAATTTATGCATTTTTTTATATGCTATGCTTAATGCTTTTGTGTATGAATACTGGGGGTATTCCCCTTTATTCGGCGTTTGCCTAGTCCAAATACCGAGTGGTTTTATCAACTTAGTAGATTTTATACCTTGAAGGGTATGACTTCTAGTGAGTTAATCAAATCATATATAATGATTGACCTTCAACTAGGTGAACGTCGAATCAACTTTAGGTATATGGCCGTTGTAATGGATTTTGTTGAGTTGTCTGTTGAAACTATCGCTCGGACGGACCCAAGAAATTCAAAGTATAATTTCAACTTGTAAATTCCTATTAATTGGGCTCGTTTTCCTAGGGAAGTCTTTGCCCCATACGGGCAACTTGTGCCTTAGACAAATTTTTGACTTTCCTTTTGGTCTCTTGTTTGACCCTAAGGGACTGAATAGTTAGACTGGACCTTAGGCTATTTGGTCGAGTGGTTGATTGGTCAAGTGGATAAACAGAGTATGCCATTGCTACACATTGTAGTCGGCATAATTTGGTACAATTGATCTTACGGCCGAGTGATTTTACTTATATTACCCTTTATTAGAATACTACTCGGCCATTGTAAGGTTGATGGCCGAGTAGCCTTGATAGGAGAGCTTTCAATTAGCATTTCACTCGGCCTATGCAGTTTGCCCTTTCTGTTAGGTGCATCATCGTTCGATTTTTTGCGGCCGAGCCAATCTTATTTATTGGACTATCATTGAGTTTCTACTCGACCTGCACTTCATGCCTTATTTTGAGAAGACCGAGTTGCTATGTTGGAGCAACACTAGTTTCTCTTTTCAGGCGGCTGTTGCACCTCTGCCGACTAGCATTGCTATGAGCCACCTTGTTATTAAATCTATTCGGCATTGCTATGAGCCGCCTAAAAAATCCGGATGTCCCATGGTGGATCCGCCTAAAATTTCTGGATCCACCATAGAACATACGGGAATTTCAAGCGGAAGTAGGGATCCGCCTGAAATTTCCGGATATTCCAATGTTGACCGGAAATTTTAGGCAGATCCACCTTGGTACATCCGGATTTTTCAGGCGGATGTCCCTTTTCCAAGTTTTTGTTTTTATTATTATTTTTTAATATTAATTAAGTTTTTTTTTTTTTTTTTTTTTTTTTTTTGCGAATGTGATTGTTATTATTGTTAATATATGTAATTATTATTGTTGATTAAGTTTTTGATAATAAATGTAATTATTATTGTTTTATATTAATATGATTAGATGTAATATGATTATTTTTTGTAACATTATTATTATTATTATTATTATTATTATTATTATTATTATTATTATTATTATTATTATTATTATTATTATTATTATTATTATTATTATTATTATTATTATTAGTATTATTATTATTATTATTATTATTCATTTTTATTATTGTTGTTGTTGTTGTTGTTGTTGTTGTTATTCTTATTATTAATTAGTAGAAATATAATTATTATAAATATTATTATTATTATTATTATTATTATTATTATTATTATTATTATTATTATATCTCAAAAACAAAAGTCATACAACCTACAATAAATTAGTGGGAAGCCAAGATACAATATGGGCCCCATTCCTCTAGCTATAGCAAAGTCTACCCTAGTAAAAATATGAGTTGCAGCACGTGCTCCAATGTCTTGCGTTGTCGAGAACCTCTGAATTCGCTTAAGCAACGCAACAACCTCCTTCTCTAATTCACCAAACAAAGAAAAGGAGAAGGGAATGAACCCATATCCAATCGCCTGACAACGAGCCTCATACTTAACCCGCTTCCAATGAACTGCATCAGCCACAACCCGTCCAGGAATAAAGTCAGATAGCCCTGACTGTGTCAAAGGAGAAGATCCTGTCAAATCTACACAGACATCACGACCACGATCCCCAAGAATAAAGTAACACATCAGCAGGTCCGAGGGCCTCGTCGTATTATTGTTATTATTATTAATTTTAATTATTTTTACATTATTATTGTTTTGTAATTCTTGTTATTATTGTTGTTGGTGGTGGTGGTGATTATTGTTGTTGCTATTATGATTGTTGTTGGTGGTGGTGGTGATTATTGTTGTTGATATTATGATTGTTGTTATTAGTATTAGTTATTAATGTTAATAATATTATTAGTTGCAATATTGTTTTATAAATATTATTATTAATATTATTAAAAATAACATAATGACATAAACCATTGTTTTGTTTAATTTGTATAGGATATGGAATCTGAAGACGGCGGTGACGGTGTGAATTATAGTGGGAATTTCGTCACGGATACATTGTTTCCAACATTTGACGATGCAGTTACATGGGCTGATGGTGTTTCCATAAATTTGGGATTTAATTTGGTGAAATCGTCTTATAACAAAACAGAAGATGGTTCACCGTATAGATATTTGCGATGTGATCGGTCACGGAGGAGCAAGCCGAGAGATTTGGAGAACGCGATACGGAAAGACACAAAAGCTAATGGTTGTCCATTCTACATCAAGATATATTATGAAGTCAGCACTGACTATTGGAAGATCTGAGCAAAAAATGATCACACCGGGACACATAACCACCCAATGATTGTGTACCAAGAGGGTCACCGTAAAGTGAGCGGATTGAGTCCGGGTGCAAAACAGGTTGTGCGTGACATTACAAAGTCCAAGGTTGCGCCCCATAACATCATGGAAACTATTGCAGAGCAATTTCCTGATGATCATCCCAACATCCGACACATTTACAATTGCCGGAATGACTTCAGGATGGAGATGTCCGAAGAAAGAGGAGTTGTTCAGCAATTTCTTCATCTGGCAAGATATAGTAAGTACATTTAATGGGTTATGACTGATGATCTCGACGTTTGCAACATGCATCTATGGTGCACCCAATCATGGTCAACATTACTCTGCACATACCCACATGTCATAGGTATGGATTCTACTTACAAGAACAATCTATATGGGATGTCGTTCTTTGAGGTAGTAGGTGTGACACCGACAAAGAAGAATTTTCTACTTGGTTATGTTTTCATGCGCAACGAGTGCATGGCTATCTATCAATGGGTGTTGTAGAGATTAAGGGAGTTGATTGGGTTTGATAAAGAGCCATCTGTATTTTTGTAAGACCGTGAACTTGGGCTATGTGGGGCTTTGAGAGAACTGTTTCCAGGGACGTCACATTTACTCTGTACATGGCACATCAACAAAGGTGTGGAGGCTAAGGTGACGAAGATGTTCAAAAACAAGAAGGTTGGTGAAAGTTTTAAAAATGGCAAATGGAACAAAATCATGAATGCAACAACCCAGGCGGAGTATGATCATGCTCTAGCTACCATGAAAGTGAGGTGGGAAAGATATCCGGTAGTGATTCAGTATGTTGAGAGAACATGGCTTTGTCATAAGGAGAAATTTGTGACATATTGGACGAACCAGGTTCTTCACTTTGGTAATACCACCAATTGTAGAGTTGAGAGCCAACATTCAGCAGTGAAAATGTGGTTTGAATCATCCACAGGTTAGTTGTTTTACTGTATTAGTTGTTGTTGTTATTACGTAATTGTAATTATAATAAAAAAAAATTAAAATGTATTTACTAATTTGAATCAATGGCAGGTTCTTTGGATATCGATGGGCCCGAGTCCATAGTCACATCGGTAATCGAATCATACAAATTCGTAATGAGTTGGAGGCATCAAGGTCTAAAATTGGTCAGATAAACAGACAATTGCCACTGTCACGTATAAATGGCAAAGTGTCTCAACATTTCTTGAAAGAACTTTATGACAAGAAGAAAAGGATGCGGTATTTGAGTTACCAGATTTATGAACGTTGTGGATGTGCTATGTGTGTGACCCATAGTGTTCCATGTGCTTGCTAGATATATGATTCGATAGTTGCACAGACAAGCTTGTATAGCAGTCAAATTCATTCTTTCTGGAAGACATTGGTTACTGGTGATGGTGTTACCATTAAGGAAGTGGTTAATGATTCGACCGAGGAGGCTGCACATTTTTGATCCCTAATTGATGAAGTAATGGAAAGTGATCCGGCTGTACGTCAAAATGTATCGCAAATCGTTGAAGAGGGGCTACATCCGGATCATACACACCTTGAAGAACCACATGTGAACCTCAACGTTCGTGGTCGATGGAGGAACATTGACACCAGGCGTGATCGAAGTTATTTCGAGCATGTGAATCGTCAATACACGGTGGTGACCAACAACCAGGTAATATTAAAAGTCTATTGATTTTAAAAATTATGCTTGTAGCTTTACTAATAATTTATCTTTTAATTATGTGCAGTAGATCCGTGTGACATTAGTCAATGCAGGTATTTGAACCTGCTTCCAAGCCCATGTTGCCGTACGTTACGTCTTGGTAGGATGTCATTGGTGATGGGAACTGTGGCTTTTGTTGTGTCACCGACTTCTTCTTTGGCTATGGTTTGACGCTCGGGAAACAATAGCGAATAAGATCACTGGTCATCCTGATTTATACGAACGGATTTACGGGCTTGAACAACTTTGTATGAACGTAGAGCGTATTCGATGGAATGGTGGGGCTGTCGGGGAGCGGCATTGGATGGTTACAATTCAACATTTATTTCCTATTGCTACGTACTTCAACGCAAGGGTGATTTGTCTCGCGGTAGGCCTAGTATCAACTTGCTACTACCCATGCATCACAGTCTTATCGCTGAGGGCATGCAATGGGGTCCGGACACCGAGTCGAGAGTTCGTGATTACTACAGTTTGTGGATCACATTTCATCCGTCTTGACCTTGTACCTGATTCACCTCTCCCGCCGATCGCCGGTTGGTGGAAAGAACATGTGGGATGCATTAGTTAGGTAGTTTGTAATGTACATTCACTGACTTTGAACATTTATAAGAAAAGTAGAATTATAAATATAATTTTTAATGTGCTTGTTTTTAAGTTAGTTAAAATCTAACATGACATGCAACAAAACATAAAAACTAAAAGTGTCCAGTTTTCACATTACATGACAAATAAAATAAAAAAAAAAATCAGTTCAAACAAGTAATTAAAACCACTAACACGACTTCAATCAAATTAATTTAAAGCCCCATTTTTTACTTCCAATCAAATACAAGCTGCTCAGTTATTGTCCGAGTCTCACTCGACATGTGAGGATACTCAGCCAGTGCTCTTTGGTGAATCTCCATAGACCGACCAATCCACTGCAAATCAAACAATAACATAGTATATACACAACAATTAGTAGAAGTCATTCTTAATATTATAATAAGCATAGAGACTTACATAATCAGTATTAGTCCGCTCAGGTAGGTTGCTTGTAGCTCCTGCATCTTGAGATACCCGCGGGTGAGAAAAAATGTACAGCCACTGCATGTAACCAGGCGCAATCAAAGGAGCTGCAACACTAAGCCTTGTGAGGGTACCTAAAACTACACTCCAAGATACCCCGGGGACAAACATCTTCCACATCACATCTGTCATCTCGGTCGGGAAGTCTACCCGGTACATCTTCAAGTTAGTCGGCCTCTTGGCCTTCTCTGGCCTGATGATCTCACGGGGAATGCCTTGCACGAAACCAAGTTGTCGCACCACTCTATCAGGAATGTACGGCTCAATGATGTTACGGTACTGGATGCAACTAATGAATAAAGTGGGGGGCACTCCTAATGCAGGATCAACTCCGTACGGTAGCCAGTGCACCTCACGGTCAGTCAGCGCATCAATTCTTGTACGAAAAAGATAACAGGCGCTCCAAGTTCTTGCTAGGACATCCCGCTCCAACTTCCCAAGCAGACGCACAAGGCATAAGAAGGTCTCGGGTCAAGGTACTCTACTGTGGCCGAAAGCAAGGAAAGTACTGTGAGGTTTAATGCCTTATAATGCTTGTCACCTTCTTGAGGTAAGTCTTTGTCAGAAAAAGTGATCAAGTTGATAGGACTAGGGAGATCACTCGTAAGGAAGTTAACCAACCCCTCAGGAGTGGTGTCAGAATCTATCCCTATCTTATCTAAGGCATTCATCACTGTCAACCTATGCTCTTGAGATGTTGCTAGAAGCTTCCATACATTCATTTCAACCTTGGTTTTCTTGAACTGTTTGACAATATCATTGTCTTCTATGATAGGTATGGGGACTTGTTGTGTAGTTGGTATAGGTTGTGTCAAAATAGGAGGTTGCATTCTCCCGGATCTTGTGAGGACGTCTATAGATGAATCTTCTTCAACCCAGAAGTCATCCATGGCATATGACACTGAAGGTGGAAGTCCTACCATGTCTTTTAAGTAGACATCTTCTTCATCACTGTCCCAAACTCCATTAATGCTTATGTCTTCCTCTTGTGGAATTTGGACTAGCTTTTTGTCATCAATCATTTTCAGAATTAAATCTTTAAATTTAATATAGTTTTCAATAGTGTGACCCCCTAATTGATGGTATTGATAGTAGAACCTATCTGTCCTTTTTAATGATTCAAATGGTCTTGGTTCGAGAGGTTTGACCTCGCCACTCTCGGAGAGCATATTGAACATTTTAGCATATGGAATCCCAATTGGAGTATAGAGTCTATTACTCTTCTTGGGTTTGTCAATTACTTGTAGAGAGAAGGGTTTCTTCTTTGTGGATGGGAACTTGTCACATTTTCTCTGAAGTTTTTCTAATTGTTTCTTCGCAACTTCGAGAGCTTCACGCAGCAAGTTTGATCCCTCCAACATGGACAGTGTAAGCAATTGTATATCCTCTTTACTTGCTAGTTAAGGAAAGTCATCCATGGCATTGAAAAAGATCTCCTCCTCTTCTTCAATAGCATGGATTTCTTCGATAGGTTTGATGAAAGATGAGGGATCATCCTCGTTTTCCTCATCAGAGATGGCTAAGGAGTGAGCGAGAGGTGCACTATCAATGCTCGGCTTCTTACTGGCAAGAGGCAATGGCAGTTTGTTGTTGTCGATTAAATCTTGGATAGCTTACTAAAGCTTCCAACAATTTTCGGTAAGATTGCCCCTACCTTGGTGATACTGTTAGCAGCTTCCGGCCACTGTTGGAGTTACTGTTAGCAGCTTTCAGCTTAGCCAGGTCGTCTTCAATATTGATTCCAATGTCATAGACGGCCTTGAAGGTATGGAGATTATTCTGGTATTTGAGATGCTTGGAGTACTTCTCTTAAAGGCTTTTTATGAATAACCTCACAGATTCTTTTTTCACTTAGCACCTCAATCATCTTAGCGGAGGTTTCTCTCCATTTGTTGAAGAAAGAGATGAAACCTTCATTCTCCTTCTGTTTGAGGATTTCAAGTTCCCTATAGCCAGTTTCAAATTGAATGTTGCACTTGTATCTATCAATGAAAGCATTTACTATAGACTCCCAAGTAGAGGTTCTTTCTTTCTCAAGAGAAAAGAACCATTGTTGGCAAACGGTTTCGAGAGATAGGGAGAACAAAGAGGGAAACACCTTCTTGTCAATACCCTTGATACTCATTATTGTTTCAAAGGCTCTTAGGTGAAAATAAGGGTTGTCAGTCGCTTTGAATTTCGGGATGTCGTTGGCATTGAATTTCTGCGGAAGAAGATCCTTGTCCACCGAGACCCCTTGTGAGCTAATTCCTTTAAACTTATAGTCACTTGACAGTTTGCACAGACTCTCTTGCATGAGGTCCATCTGTTGTTGCTTCAAAGGATCATCGATCTTGAGGGTTAAAACCTTTAACGCCTCAGTCACAATAATTAATTGGTTCCTGAGCTCATTAACTTCCTCTTGAGTTGCCATTATTGTCTTAGCTTTCCTTTTACGAGTGATCTGTTTGTCGAAAAGTTGGACTTGAATAAAAAGGTTGTCTTTGATCAAATGCCCTTCCTTTCTTGACACTACTAGAAAACAACCAAATTACGACGGAAATTTTCCATCGGAAAACCCGTTTCCGACGAAAATCCGTCGGAACTGGTTGTCGCAATATACTGTGTCGGAAAAAAGCACTTTTCCGACGAAAATTCCGTCGGAACCGCTTTTCCGTCAGAAACCAGTCCGTCTGAAGAGGTTTTCGGGCCTGAGAAAGTCCGTCGGAATTTTCCGACAAACTGTATTCCGCCGGAAAATTCCGACGAACATTCGCCGGAAAATTCTCTAAAAACACAAAAAAAAAAAAAGCCTACCCCCACCACCAGTCACCACCGCACAGCACCAACCCCCACCATCCCACATACTCGTACCACCGCACAGCACCAGCCCCACACCAGCCCACCAAAACCTCCACCAGAACCCTAAAAGATCTGATTCCTCACCTAACCCACGCCCACCCAAACCAAACCCATATCTACAACCCTTACCCTTACAAATTCGGCCAAACCCCCCAACCTAAGAAAGCCACCCCATCACCCACCTAAAAACCACCACTGTGGCCACCGAAAACCACCGTCACCACCAAAAATTAACAAAAAAAATTGAAGAAAAAAAATTAATATCCTTAACAATTACCCAAAAAACCCAAACTCCAACAACAACCACCTTCCACCACCAAAAATTAACAAAAAAAATTAAAGAAAAAAATTTAATATCCTTAACCATTACCCACAAAACCCAAACTCCAACAACAACCACCTTCCACCACCAGAAATTGTAAAAAAAATCCAATAAAACAACAATAAAAAAAAAATAAATAAAATAAAAAATAAAAAAAAAACAAAATTGAAAAAAAAGATACATACCGACCACACAAATCGAGAACCTTCAAATTAGGTTTAAGAGACCAAATTCGACCATAGAAACTCTATATCTAGAGTTTTCATGGTTGAGTTTGACCCGAAAACCTTTGTTTTAAGCATGAAGAGAGAGAATAAGGGCGAAAAAGATGAATACTGTTGTTGATGTTGATGCCGGCGATGGTGTTGTTGATGTTGATGTTGGTGTTGCTGTTGTTGTTCGTTGTTGATGTCGGTGGTTAGTGTTGGCTATGGTGGGAGATCAAAGCTTAGTGCTGGTGGTTAGTGCTGGTGTTGTTCGTTGTTGATCCAAAGGGATTTCAACCTCTTTATCAAAGCTTCGAGCGTCTCTCCACTTCCAAAGCCACCAGCAAGTTACCACAAAGATCAGGTTCCAATCATCTCTGTCATAATACCCCTTCCAAGTCAGATTTTTTAAAATCCAATCTTTAAGAGGTTTCTGAAATTCGAGGTCCTCCACCTTTGCTCCAACTTTTTTCCACACCGCAATAGCAGCTGGGCAAGATCTCATAATGTGTTCAACATTTTCTTCAACATATCCACAAACTTTGCATCTAGGATCCGGTGTCAAATGTCTTAAGAATCGGGCTGCATTGGTCATTAAACGCTCACGATAAGCCAACCAAAAGAAGAATCGCATTCTTTGGGGAGCTTTAATTTTCCATATTATCTTCCAAGGAGTCACATTTTCTGTCTCAATATCATCCTCATGTCTCACAATAGCCAGAGCAGACTTCAAAGTGAATCCCCCCGTAGGTGAACCATTCCAATAAATACTATCTATGGCTTCTTCATCTTCTATCAATTCATGAGCTTGAATTTTATCAAGTATCTCCTGAGGCAAATAATCAGCAAAGACTTCAAACTTCCACCCTCGATTGCTGTCCCATATATCTTGAACTCTGAAGTCCATAATTTCCTCTGGCAGCTCTCCAATTGTGTCTTCAACTAGAGGTCTTTTCGTTGCCCACCTATGAAACCAAAACGAAGTGTCTTTACCATTACCCACTGCCGAACTGATGCCCTTTTTCAGAATATCAATGTGCTCCATAATGCCTTTCCAAGCATTTGAAGCATCACCTTTACTCTTAAACATGTCCACATCGCATCTTCCTTCACAATACTTGTGCCTTAGGACCCTCGACCATAAAGAATTGGGCTCTGCCAACACTTTCCAACCCAACTTTGACATAAATGCAGCATTCGATTGTCGCATTGATCTCAAACCCAAACCTCCATCACAATTCTGCTTAGTCACTTCATTCCAAGAGACTAAATGAATCTTCCTTTTTTCATTTGTGCTTCCCCACACGAAGGCTATTGTTTTTTTATCAATCATATCACATATGCCACGAGGGATTCTAGCTGACTGCATCGCATAAGTTGGTATCGATGAGATACAAGCTTGAGCTAAAGTTGTCCTACCAGCTATAGACAACGTCTTGGATTGCCATCCGCCCAACTTTGCATTTATTTGTCTACCAAAAACTGATATGTGGCTTTGGTTACCCTTGCGTTCAAAGTCGGAACTCCCAAATAAGTCCCAAAGTCTTTTGTGCTCTCCATATTGAGCTCCACACAAATTGCATCTCTGGCATCAAAATTGGTGTTTGGAGAGAAGTAAATTCTAGATTTGTCATTACTTACTCTGCTCCCCGAGGCACCAAAAAAATCATCCAAGCATTTCTTCATAACCCTAGATTTATATTGTTCCATAATGATACAAAGGAGGATAATTGATATCCACAAATATTTCATAACAATAATCACAAAAATCATGTTAACAATAACATACTAATAATAATAATCATAAAAATCATAAAAATAACAATAATAATAATTATTATATTTATTCACGAAAAAAAAACAGCAAATTGGGACTTCTGCCCAAAAATTCCAGAAGACCCTTGGAGGATCCGTCTGGAATTTCCGGATCCTCCAAGGTTTTTCCGAAAATTTCAAACGGATCTTGACTTCCGCCTTGAAATTCCGGAAAAACCAAGGAGGATCCGGAAATTCCAGGCGGATCCTTTTCCGGATCCTCCAAGGGTCTTCCGGAATTTTTGGGCGGAAGTCCCAATTTCAATATTTATTATTTTTTTTTTTTCAAAAACTTTTACATGTTCGTCGCCGCCTCCAACACCGCTGCCGCCTAACCCACGACCACCGTTAGTCACCCTAAATCGCCCCGGATCAGCCATCTTGTTCTTCAAGTGGTGGTTGTAAGGTGGTTGTTTTTTTTTTCTTTTGAGATTTAAATTTCAAAAAAAAAAAAAAAAAAAAAAAAAAAAAAAAAAAAAAAAAACAGATTTTAAATTTCTAGAGAGATAAAATGAGAGTGAATGAGGTTAGAGAGTGAAATGTGTAACTCGTGAGTAGAAACTCCGTAATTATATGCTAGAGTTAAAAAAGGAGATTCCTTATAAAAATGGGAGCGTTAGTATGTAATTTGCAAGAGACCTTTAACACCCAATTGAATTGGCTCAAATGAGTGAAATCTAACCAACACTTGTTTCAAAAAATATCTAACTGACACAGCGACACTAACTTATTCAATTATTGGCTTCAAAAAAAAAAAACAAAACAAAACAACTCGTGAAAGTGTAAAACTAGTGCATGATAAAGACGTTATCAAATTGTAGCTTTATATTTCTTTCAAGAAATTGTAGCTTTATACTAATCTAGTTTTGTGCCCGTGTGATGCCCGGGTTGTTTATTGAATTTTAAGATATATTTTTAATCTATATGTCAAATTTTAAAACATATTATTGATACAAAATTAGTTAGAAATTGATGTATTTTTGTGGCGATTTAAACTTGTAGACATGTAATGACTACTAATAATAATATTGGTGAAAAATACATTTTGACCCGTAACCTGAAATAATGACCCTGCGTAAAATGACTAGTAACCCGACCTGATTTACAAGTCTACACACAGTAATAAAATTATATTAGACTGTAAAGTATATTATTTTAATTGATTATAATATATTATAAACAATGGATGTGGTACATTTTGAGCTAATTCCTTAGCTCCAGAAAAATATTATGATACAAAAAATAAATTTATATAATAATTATGAGAGTTATAATCTAATTATTTTTTCAATAAAATTATAATTCAATTTGTACTTTATTAAAAAATAAAATTCTATGATAAAAATATTGGTACTTTAAAAATAAAACTCTAAATTAACAATTTTATCCTAAAATTCTATCCAAATTTGATTGAAATAAAATTCTAAACTAACTTTTTTATCTTACAAATTGAATTCTATATAACTCTATCATACATGGCACGACACTTGGCGAAAAGTTGGGACGCCAAGTGTCACTACCTCGTCGTCTGGCTAAAAGTTTAGCTTTATATATTAGTTATATGATTGGAATGATTATGTTCTGATATTGGGCCCCAACTAATCTTTCCTTTAGCTAAAAGTGTTGGTATAATTCTTCTTCACAATTTATTTTTTTATTTTTTAGAAAACAGATGCACCATAATTTCAAAGTTACATTAAAAGTAATTTTTATTAACAGAGTAAGGAGAAGTGATTTCATTCAATAATACTCTCTCTATCTCTAAATATTTTTTCACATTGAAAATTTTGTAAAAAACCACTTTTTAAATCTTATTGTTTGCATATAACCACTTTTTAAAAAAAATGTTGCAATAGACCATCAATTTTAAAATTTTTGTAGTAACAAATTTTAAAATTTTGTTGAAAAATAATGAGAAATAAGGTTTGAAAGGTAAAGTCATGATAGTATATTGAAAAAGATAAAACCCCAATCATTTTCACAAAAAAAGGCTAAAGTTAAAAAAAATAATTAAAATAAAATTAAAATAAAAAAAAATGTAAAGAATCTAGGAAATTTTGTGCAGATAGGGTCACTTGTGAACAACTACCCTAAAGATAGGTTCATTTGTGAACAACTACCCATTTTTTTTTAATTTCTTTACAACTACCAGCAAGTTTGGAAAAGTTTGGGTAGCATTATCCACTAACGTTTTTCGTCCAATTAAAACGTTATTTTGGCCCAATTTTTCACTTTTTTCAATTACAATGGCCAATTAATGCTAAAATAAGCAAAATTCCCAATTCAATTAAACCCTCAAACCTTAGAAATCAAAATCCCCAAATAATACTAAACTCATGAACCCTAAATGAATTCTAGTTAAAACCCTAATTAGGTTAATTAAGGTAAATTAAAACCTTTATACAAATTGGGAGAGTTAATTGGGTGGCAAAAGTGAAAGAAATAACGTCTTAATTGGACGGAAAATGTTAATGAGTAGTGCTACCAAAACGTTTTCAAACTTGTGGGTAGTTTTAAACATATAAAAAAAAAAGGGTAGTTGTTCACAAATAACCCTATCTTTAGGGTAGTTCTACACAAAATTTCCAAGAATCTACTCGTAATCATAATTTAAGTTGGAAAAAGTGAAATGGGAAAAACATTTAGGAGCACCAAAACTGTTAAATGGGAATAACATTTGGGGACGGAAGAAGTAATAGCCATAAAAGTTTATAAAGTTATCATGTATAGTACAAAAGTCATTATTTTTATAAGGACATTTTGTAAAAAATTACCTTATAAAGCACTTTTTTTGCAAGAAACTACCTAATAAAAAAAATATTGTACGAAACTACCTTAAAAAAGGATAAATGTTGTAAGAGACTACCATTGGTCGGAAAGTCGTCGTTGACTTTCCGTTTCCGGCGTTAACCACATCACGTGCCAATCAGGTGACTTTTAATTCACTTTTTCCCTCCTTTTTTCTTAATTGACACGTGGGGTGGTCAACGCCGAAAAATAAAAATCAACAATGATTTTTCGACCAAAGGTAGTCTCTTACAACATTGACCCTTTTATAAGGTAGTTTCTTGCAACATTTTTTTTATTAGGTAATTTCCCGCATAAAAAATTGTTTTACAGATAGTTTATCACAAAATATCCTTTTTAATAATAATTTTATCCTACAAAAAACTTATAATGTATTAGATTAATTTACGAGCGACGTTTAACACCCAATTGAATTGGCTCAAATGAGTAAAATCTAACCAACACTTGTTTCAAAAAATATCTAACCGACACAGCGACACTAACTTATTTAATTATTGGCTTAAAAAAAACAAAACAAAACAAAACAAAACTTATTCAATTATTGGCAGGTGAAATGGTGAAACTCGTGAAAGTGTAAAACTAGTGCATGATAAAGTAAGACATTATCAAATTGTAGCTTTATATTTCGAAAAAAAAAAAAATTAGAACAAACTAAAATGGGCAGTAGCATTATAGTGAAGAAATCAACCATGGTGTGCCCTGCTAAAGAGACTCCAAAAGGCAGTCTTTGGCTCTCAAAGATCGACATGATAATACGCACACCTTACTCACACACTAATGTTCTCTTATTCTATCCTCCCAACAATAATAAACCTTTTGATCCCAACATTTTCAAGGAGGCTCTTAGTAAAGCTCTAGTGCCATTCTACCCAATGGCAGGGAGGTTAAAATTTAACCATGAAAACGAAAGGTACGAGATCGATTGCAATGCTAAGGGGGCCTTATTTATCGAGGCGGAATCAACAAAAGCTCTTGCCGAGTATGGGGATTACTTAAACCCGAATTCGCCACTCAAGAAGTTGGTTTTTCCTAAATGCGACTACTCGGGAGGGCTCTCGTCATTCCCTCTACTACTATTGCAAATCACTTACTTCAAATGCGGTAGTTTATGCCTTAGCTTTCAACCACATCACCATGTAGCCGATGGAGCTTCCCATTTTCACTTCTTCAACTCATGGGCTAGATTGGCTAGGGGTTTGGACCTTAGTGTCTATCCTGTTCATGATAGGGCTACTTACCTTGCTCCTCGCAACCCCCCTCAAGTTAAGTTTCGGCACCTCGAGTATGAGCCATCCTTACCCCCTTTAATCCCAATGGGCTTATCAGGTGATTGTATACTTCTTATACTTCATTCGTTTTTATTCGATACATCACTTTTTATAAACAAAAGTTTCAATTTAGATATATCACCTTCCCTTTTAGTCACTCTCTCAATGAATAGATTATTAATATTTAATTGTTATAACTTTTACTGATTGATAATTAATGATATTATCGGTCAAAGTTTTGCACTCACATATGTATTGTGTACATGAGAAACATTTCACTAAAAAGGAATACAACAACCCTATTCCCATATAATTGGAATAAAAATAATTAAAATAATAAAAATAATCAAACACGGGTTAAAGTGATATAATGACGTCATAGTTGGGTTTAATAGGGGTTTAATAGTAATCGCAACATCTTAAAATTTTTTGCGGTGATAATTCACAACTTTTTTAATTTGCGGTAGTAATTTACAAAGTAGTATTAACTTGCAATAGTAATTAACAAATTTTTCTAACCCCAAAATTGATGTGATTAAGAGTTTGATTGAAGCTCCCTACCATGGTTGTGGTTGAATTTCAGGTGGGTATGTTTGAAATGGGTTTGAATTTGACAGTGTTGGTGACGGTGGAGGAGTTGGTTGGGGTTTTTGGGCAAAGGTGTTGGTTGGGATTCCGTTGATGGTGGCCATGATGGGGGGCTTCGGACGTGGTACGAGGGTGGTTGTTGAGGCTTTAGGGTGGTGCTGTTGTTTTTTTTTAAAGAAAAAAAAAATTAATAAGAATTATCATTTTTTTTTTCTGAAAGCAATAAGAAGTATCATTTTTTTTTCTGAAAGCAATAAGAAGTATCATTTAATTAATAAGAAAATTGTAAAAAAAAAAAACAATTTACCAATCACTAAGTGACATGTGTCACACTAACTTATTAAGCCGATCACCAACCGGTTACGTCCTATTTATGAAAGATGCATGTCAAAGGTCGTTTTATTAGGGAATAATCAAAATATCGTTTTATTTTTAGAAGATCAAGCAAAGGTCATAATATTCTTGACAATTTTTCGTAATTGAAAATATTAATAGTTATATTCAACATTCACATATGTGCCCATTTAAAGTGAAACACTTAAATAAGTCGTGACAAAAATAATTGAATTATTTCACTAAAAAAAGACTACAACACCCCCCTATTCCCATAAAATTGAAATGAATAAAAAAATTAAAATATATTAATCTACAGTGAAAAAAGAAAGATGATTAATCAATCATCACATAAAAGGAAAAAAGTAGTGACAATTAAAATATTACTCCTTCCGTCCCATTTTTACATTCCTATTTGTAAAATTAAACCGGAATTAAGAAACTTGGAATAAAACAAATATCAATAAAACAAAGTATAATAATGGGAACTACAAGACATTAATTGATGTCTTTGAGTAAAACAAAGATAGAATAATTTTTTAACGCTACGCATGTCATCAATCCTTTGAAAAGAAAAAATGACCAATAACATTTTTTGATAGAAAAAAAAAAGAACCATTTATATTCATCTAAATTGATGCACATGGATTCTGAAAATAAGAGTGATAAAATAGAGAAAACATTAATTACAAAACAGAAAAATAGGGATAATTTGGAATATTTGGTAAAAATTTACTTACTAAAAAAGGAAAGTAGAAAGGTAATTTTGAAATATCCAAAAAGGAAAGCAGGAATGTAAAATAGGGATGAAGGGAGTAATAGTTAAAATTCTACATCGGAATACGTGCCCATTAAAAGTGAAACACTTAAATAAGTACTACATGAAAAAAAAAAAAGGGAGAATACGCTTTAATAATCCCAACTATGGTCAATTTACTTTTAATAATCCCAATTAAGGTTTGTTATCTAATAATCTTAACAATGGGGTATGTTTGCCTCCAATAACCCCAACCGGTCAATGACTTGTTATAACATGTGACCATAACACGTGTCAACACGTGATGATTGGTCCAAATTAAAAAAAAAAAAAAAACATTTAAAAAAAAAAGAAAAAATTCCTCCAAAACCATTGCACAGGAGCCGTCACCTCCACCGCTGCTAAACCCTAATCTCCACCAGAAAACGGCTAACCCCCATTAACCACCAAAATCGGTCGGCCGACACTCGATCTACTACCCATTAAACCCACTTCTGACCTCCAAAACCACCAACATAACCTACTTCGACCCTAAAACCACCAACCTACAATTTGAACCCACCGCCAAAACCCTCAAAACCATATCTACAACTTGAAGCCGCACAAAATACAGCCCTCCTCCTTTCCTCCACCGCTGAAATGGCCGATTTCGAGGGTGGGAAAAGGGAGGAGGGGCGATTTTTTGCGGCGGAAGAAGGAGAGGGCGATTGATTTCGAGGGATTGGTTGGTGATTTTAGGGTCGAGGTGGGCTGGGTTTGTGGTTTTAGGGGTCGGCGGTGGGTTAGGTAAGGTGCTATAAAGGGTCGATCGACCGATTTTTGGTGGTTAGGGGAGTGGTCGGCCATTTTCCGACGAGGTAGGGGGAGGGGTTTGGGTTTGGCAGTGGTGGGAGGTTGGCTGAGAATTTTTTTTATTTTTTTTTTTATTTTTTGGACCAATCATGTATTGACTCGTGGCTATTTAAACCCAAAAAAAAAAAAAAAAAAAAAAAAAAAAAAAAAAAAAAAAAAGAGAACTCTTTCAGCAGGTTACCAATCATCGGGACTATTCTAGGAAAGCATACCCAATAGTTAGGATTATTAGATAATAAACTTTAGTTAGGATCATTAAAATTAAATCGCCCATAGTCCGATTATTAAAGTATATTTTTTCAAAAAAAAATTAAATTAATTTTATTTGCACAAAAATATAAGGTGTATGTTATATAGCAATTAGTGTTAGGCCTGAGTGATGTCCCGAGTTATTGTATTATATCCATGATAAAAATCTACATTAATATTTAATTATTAAATACATGTAATATGGTAATTTTGTGGCTAACACGTTGGAATTTAAACTTGAGATCATGGCTTCAAATCTTGAAAGAACCATATTATTAGACATTGAGTAAAAATCGAATTAAATGAGGAGAATGTTATGTGACATCTAAACTTCTTTTTAACGCCTTGAGGAGAGCGTCACGTGGAACCTACACTTCTGTAGGAACGTCTTTTAATATATAGTATAGATAGATATGGAACATGTCACATAACTACAAGATACTAATTGTATTTTATGAAACAATTGACAAGAATAATCCCAACTTTGTCTCATCCGCTCAAAATAATCCCAATTTTAGATTATTTTCTAATAATCCGAACTTTGAAATTAATTTGCTTCCAACGGTCCCAACCGGTTATCCAAATTGTTATAACAAGTTATTTGACACGTGTACTTCATATAGATAACAACCGGTCCTAATCGGTTATCTTAATTTTGTTTCCATAACATTCATTGTTTGATCAGGTGAGATGGTAACAACCGAGTGTACCTTGAAGCTGACTAAAGACCAAGTTAACACCTTAAAATTACAAGTAACATCTCATCAAGAAGTAACAAATTACAAGCTAAGTACATTTGAGGTTCAAGCCGGGCATGTGTGGCGCAGTGTATGCATGGCGCGTGGATTAGCAAATGATCAAGACGTCAAACTTTACATCGTAGTAAACGGACGGTCAAGAATGAAAGATATGGGACTACCAAAAGGTTATTGTGGTAATATCATTTTATATGCAACTTGTTTAGCAAAGGCAGGAGATATCAAGTGCAAACCATTAAGGTACACCACGAGTAAAATTCATGAGGCAATTAAAAAATTTGATGACATTGAATATATAAAGTCAAATATTGATTATTTGGAATCACTTCCTAATGTAATGGATATTGTTCGAGGGTCACAAACAACTACATGTCCTAATTTCACAATAAATTCTTGGGCTAATTTGCCTTTATATGAAGGTGATTTTGGATGGGGTGGACCCATGTTTACGGGCATTAATGCAATCAAGTATGAAGGCCAATCTTACATTACACCAAGCTCAAATAGGGATGGTAGTTTTTCAGTCACCCTCAAGCTTTTCTCTACTCATATGGAGGCTTTTAAGGAGTACTTCTACAACATTATTAGTAGCAAATTTTGACCATTCTTGGAATAACACCTTTTATGGATGTAGGTTCATCCAAAGGTTTTTTTTTTTTTTTAGAGAGCCATAAAGGTGGGGTTGAGAATCGATCTCAGCCAGAATCTCCTAAAATTGAAAGAGAAGCTCTAACGACTTGAGCTATTCCTCACACTTTTGTGTGTGTGTGTGTGGGGGGGGGGGGGGGGGGCTCATTTTAAGATTCTAAAGTGACCAAGTAATATAAAATGAGTAAAATATATATGTGATGGGTGCACTTTACAAACGTGTGTAAGTAAATTTTTATTCTTGAAAGGCTCTTGTATGATTTCTCTTATATATGCACAAGTTAAACGGTGTGTTTCCCCTCTACATGTCGAGCTTTTAGCTTTCAGTTCAACTCTAATAAGTTCAGTTCAGTTCAGCTCAGCTTAGTTCAGTCAATGAGAACAGACCCTAAGGGTATGTTTCGATTTACTGAAAATAACTAAACTGATTAGGGCTGAATTGAACTAAACTAAACTTAGTAGAGATGAAATGAATTGTTTATGAGAGAAGAGAATTTGGAATTGAAGTGATTGGAGCTGAATTGAACTGAAATTAAGCTAAACAGTACATGCCTTAAGTGGGTAAGAAACTAAGAATTGAACCTCAAAGCTGTTCTTCAAAGTATATTATTTATATCTAATTAAACCACAAGCTTTTATATGTCTATGTTAAAGGTGTTAGAGAGTTTAATTAAAACTATTAGTTGATCAAAAAATTTATTCAAAGTCAAGCATCTAAATACCCCTTTAAAAGCATAAATAATGTACATATTTTTGTAGTCTAACATTCCGAGTAGCACAGACTAGGGTTGAGCAAAACTATCCGAAAAATCAAAAACCCGAAAAATCGATTTGTAACCGTTCCGAAAATTAGGGTACCCATCCGATAACCATAACCATAACGGTTCAGGTATCCGTTCCAATAATTTGTTATCGGGTAAGGTAATTATTTTAAAATTAACGGTTACCCGATTCAATCCAATAAACATTTTTTTTGCTTTTTTTCCCTACTTAAATATATTTTTTTTTAAATCTAAACTCTTACTTTATTTCACAATTACTCTATAGTATCAATGATTAGTAATATTATTAATAATTTGGTCAAAATCATATGATATTGTCGTTAATTAGTGGTAAATTATATCATAATAGCTACGGGCTTGTTTGACATCAGTTTTGGTTTTTAGTTTCCCGTTTTTTTTAAAACCAAAAACAGGAAACAAGAAAAAGGTGTTTCCACTTACTTTTCTGTTGTTAGTTTTCAAAATTATCATGATTTTAATAAGTTCAAATAATTTTTGATTCATTATGGGGCATATATCATATACTTTAAAAAACAAAAAACAGAAAACCACAATAATGCCAAACGAACCCTACATAATTAAGTTTAATTATCATTATTGGATATTTTATTGGGTACCCGATAACCGATCCGAAAATCTGGGTACCCAAAGTTCGGGTGCCCAAATTTATCGGTTCGGATTACGGATATCACTTTTAGGGATTTTGGTTATCGGGTACCTGAAGCGTTAGTACTAATGGTACGGGTACCCGTCCCATACTCACGCATGGACAACACATGAGGTTAACAACTACTAGGGAGGGAGGAAGTACAAATGGAGTGTTGTGAGACAAATATAAGTGTCTCACAACCATTAAAATAACATAAAAGTAAAAAGAAGAGAGAGATAGGAAGAGTGAAAAATCTGGTGTGGGCCCACAAAAAATTTTCAGAAATGGTTTCACGTGCAAAAACGACAAAAAAAACTGGGGTCCGCAACTACTGAGAGTATATTTTGTACCACTGAAGATTTTTATAAGTACTACTAAAACCGCATTGAGTGCCACTGGGAATGTATTTTGTACCTCTGAACTGTAATGATATTATTTGACAGTCTAATTAGACATTTGAACCTTTTTTTAAATACCACTAAATTATATTTTGTACCATTGAGAGTGTATTTTGTACCATTGAATCTAAAAGGGAAAATTTTAAATCTCGCATGAAATGACCAATTTACCCCTGCGAGATACTTCTACATCTCTCTCAACCCTTCGTTTATATAACCTCCTAGGGAGGTATCTATAATATTATTAAAACTCATTGGGACAACATGCTAACGACATGTGTCACTCATATGCCACATATGCGCTACATGTCATCCTATGTGTCATCCCTCTTCTCTCACCATATTGAATTGTATTAATGTTTAGTCTCTTTAACAAAAACTCTTCATTTTTGACAAAAACTCTTCATTGGTCTAACTTTAATACTATATAATATAATAGTGTTTAATTTAATAGAAAAACTTTTCATATTGACCTCTTATTACATTTTCATTTACTTATTAATTTATGATGATTTGGGGCATTGCCCGGGTCAATAACTAGTTAATTATTTAAATATCATAATAATTGCATATATATTCTGGCATATATGAGTGGCCTAGCAATCTAATAAATTAAATCCCTTGTTTCCGCTTTCAACATGCGGACCAACTAATAACTAACGTTGAAACTTCCATCTATTATATTATATTATAATTATATTCAGCTTTCTTATTAAAAACCAGCTCACGCAATAATATCAATATAGTATTATTAATTATTAACTATAAAATGAGATTATATTATAATTATATTCAGCTGGTTCCACTTCTAGCGCATCTCATACATTTTTTTTTTTTTTTTTTTTTTTTTGTACAAAATCCTAAAATGGAGGATGTACATTTAAGAATTTGTATTATAAATATGAGATTTTCTTGTAAATAATAAGTCAAAATTACAACGGTACAAATGTGAAATAAAAATAAAAATTAGGTATCAAATGGTAAAATCAAAACTACAATGGTACCAAATGAAATGTACCTAAATATACATATTAATGGCTAGTTTGATTTATTATGTACTACCTCCGGTCCAAATTGCTCGCAACTTTGAGGTATTATTTGTGAGATATAAAATATTTCAAAGTTGCAAGTAATTTGGACCGGAGGTACTAGTACACTTTTGGTAAGCCATAGCTAAAGTGCATGTCAAAGATAGAGTTCATCACTTTCTTTATCCCTTTCTTTAAAGCTTAAAATTAGTCATCTGATCATAAAAAAATGAGCAGCATCAAAGTGAAGAAATTAACAATGGTGCACCCTGCTAAGGTGACAAATTAGGGAGAAGAGAGAATGAATAGCTTTTGTATTGCTTGATTATTATTCATCAATAGGTTGAGTATTTATACAAAACCTAAGCTCATAAGATAGGAAACAATCTTCCTAAAAGATATACGTCTCACCATAAACCCTAAAGATATATTCTCAAAATAATATCTTAACATAAATATCCTAATTAAATATATTGTTCTCTTAAATGATATATACGGAAAATATATCACACATATATTTTCCGATATCTCTAACACCCTCCCGCAATCGTAGCGGTAGTAACACGAACGTTGCGATTGGAAATTGTTCACTTTGTTGAAGCCGAGATGCACACTCTTGTGATGTCGCCTTCAATTTTTTTTTTCATTCTTCAATGATGAGAACGTTCATCTTTTTCGAACTCATCAGTCATCAATCAAACAGGAACGTCATTCTTTTCGAACCTGCAAATATAACAATTTTGGTTTTTCCAAAGCAAAACCGAGCTCCAATCAAATATTGGTTGGTGAGAGTAAACCACACTCAAATTTCTTATTGGTCTTTCAGAGTAAACCACACTCAAATTTCTTATTGGTCGTTCAGAGTAAATCACACTCAAATTTCTTATTGGTCTTTTAGAGTAAACCACACTCAAATTGGTCTTTTAGAGTAAACCACATTCAAATTTCTTATTGGTCTTTCAGAGTAAAGACCACTCAAATCCAAAGGAGCAAAATTATGCTCGAATCAACTCACAAACCTTGTCTCACGGCACAAGGTTAACCAATTTCTTGTCTCACGACACAAGAGAGCCGAAAACCTTTTTTTTTTTTTTTAATAAAAATCCTAGTGCAATGCGCCACAACATATCTCCTTCTTCAAGGATCAAAGACCTACGTACTAGGTACTGATCCACCAACAATAAACTCATTAACCTCTTAAAAAAAAAACTTTCACAGCGGAATTCTTTGGGTTTTTTTTTTTTTTAAATGTAAATTTGGCAAAAAGTTTATCCCACCGGTGGGTTTAATTTTCTAACCCACCGGCAGGGGGAATTTTTTTTTTTTGTGATACCCTCCCAAGATCTAACCTGCTCTTGATACCATGACAAATTAGGGAGAAGAGAGAATGAATAGCTTTTGTATTGCTTGATTATTATTCATCAATAGGTTGAGTATTTATACAAAACCTAAGCTCATAAGATAGGAAACAATCTTCCTAAAAGATATACGTCTAATTATAAACCCTAAAGATATATTCTCAAAATAATATCTTTACATAAATATCCTAATTAAATATATTGTTCTCTTAAATGATATCTACGGAAAATATATCACATATATATTTTCCGATATCTCTAACATAAGGAGACTCCGAAAGGTAGTCTTTGGCTATCGAAGTTAGACATGATCATATGTGCACCTTATTCACATACTAATGTTCTCTACTTCTATTCTCCCAATAATACATCTTGTTCTAAATTTTTTCATACCAACATTTTGGGGGAAGCTCTTAGTAAAGCCTTAGTGCTATTCTACCCGATGGCGGGTAGGTTAAAACTTAACAATGAAAATGGAAGGTATGAGATCGATTGCAATGCAAAGGGGGCCTTGTTTATCGAGGCAAAATCAACTAAGGAGTAAGGAAGGTAGTGTTCCCTAAATGTGACTACTCGGTAGGGCTCTCATCGTTCCCTTTACTACTCAAAATTACCATCTTCATGGAATGATTACAGGAAGAAGTTGTTGCATACCTCTGAGGAATTCACTTTAGAACAGATTCAAAAGCACTTACAAATTGAAGAGGAAACTCAAAATCGTGAGAAGGATATGAATATTGCATCTAACTCTAAAGTGAATACTGTAAGTCAGAAGAATAATAAGAAGGGTAAAAAGAGAAAGGCTAATGATGATTCCAATAATGATAACACCAACAAATCCTCTAATCCAAATAAAAAGAGTAAGAGGCATCTGTCTAATGTTGAGTGTTACAAGTGTTGGAAAAAAGGCCATATAAAACGTTTTTCTAGAAATCCTTCTGAGAAGGAACAAAACAAAAACCAAAATCAGAAGAAAAAAGATGAAAACGTGACTGCTGCTAATGTTGTTGAGGAAAGGGACAATGAGATTATTGCCATGATTTCTGATTTGCACATTGGAATGATCCAATAGTTGCATATGGTTGTTGTTGTCTCTTTGAATGATGATTGGTGGTATGACTCCGGTGCAACCACTCATGTATGCAACAACCGTTCACTTTTCAAGGATTATGTTGAAGCTGTTGAAGGACATGAAATTCTATTAAGAGATCATCGCACAAACAAAGTCCTTGGAACAGGAAGTGTGGAACTCCAATTTACTTTTGGAAAGAAAGTTGTACTGACTAATGTATTACATGTTCCAGATATTAGAAAGAATCTGGTTTCTGGTTTTGTTTTATGCAAGAAAGGACTCAAAGTTGTTATAGAGTCCGATAAGCTTATTTTATCAAAGGTAGGAACATTTGTAGGCAAAGGTTATGTATCTGATGGTATGTTTAAACTAAGTATCAATAAAGATGAAAGTTCAAATTACTCTTGTGTGCAATCTTTTAATTTCAGTTTTAATGTTGTTGAATGTTCAAGTTTTAATCTTTGGCATAATCGATTGGGACATGTTAATTATCAAACAATGAAATTTATGAATAAAAATGGACTGATTTCATTTAATGATGAGCATAAAAATAAATGTGAAGTTTGTGTCCAAATGAAAATGAAGAAAAAACCTTTTCCAAAGGTGGACAGAAATTCTGAAATTCTAGAGCTTGTACATTCTGACATTTGTGAGTTAAATGGTGTTTTAACTAGAGGTGGAAATAGGTATTTTATTACTTTTATTGATGATTGTTCTAAATTTACATATGTGTATTTGCTGAAATCAAAAGATCAAGCTTATGACAAGTTCTTGATTTACAAAGCCATGGTTGAAACACAAAAGGGCAAGAAATTGAAGATCTTGCGAAGTGATAGAGGTGGGGAATATTTTTCCTATTGAATTTACTTCTTTTTGTGAGGATAATGGAATTGTACATCAAGTTAGTGCACCTTATAGACCTCAACAAAATGGGGTGGCTGAAAGGAAAAATGGAGTTTTAGGTGATATGGTGAATGCCATGATTATTAACTCCAATTTACCTATGAATCTATGGGGTGAGGTTTTGCTGACAGCTTGTCATGTACTTAATATAATTCCTTCAAAGAATATAAAACTGTCTCCATACGAAATTTGGAGAGGGGGAAAGCCTAACATTAGTTATTTTAGAGTTTGGCCTGGGGATGTTTGTCTTATTACAAAGTCCTGGACCCTAAGAAAACTAAATTAGGTCCAAGAGCTTTGAAAAGTGTATTTGTGGGATATGTTGAAAATTCAAAAGCATATAGACTTTTGGATTTAGACTCAAATGTTATAGTGGAATCAAGAGATGTTGAATTTTTTGAAAATAAAGCACTTTCCTTTCTTGTGGAAGGAGACAGAAATATTGTTACCAATAAAATCCCTTTGATTTTTAATGTGGAAAATAAGAATGATGAACCAAAAACATTTCAAGAAGCAATGAGTTCTAGAAATGCAGCATTTTGGAAGGAGGTAATTGATGATGAGATGGAATCCTTAATGGCTAATAAAACATGGGTCTTATCAGATTTGCCACCTGGATCCAAAGCTATTGGTTGCAAATGGATTTTTAAGGTAAAGAAGAATGTTGATGATGAGTCAATACAAATTTTCAAAGCTAGACTTGTTGGACAAGGATTTTCACAAAGATAAGGGATAGACTATTTTGATACATATGCACCCGTGGCTAGAATTTCATCGATTAGGGTGGTATTAGCGATAACTGCTTTATTTGGTTTGCATGTTCACCAAATGGATGTTAAAATAGCATTTTTAAATAGAGATTTGGATGAGGAGGTGTACATGAAACAACCTGAAGGGTTTGCACTTCCTGGAAATGAGAACAAAGTTTGCAAGTTGCTTAAATCATTGTATGGTTTAAAACAGGCACCTCAACAATGGCATGAAAAATTTGATTCTGTAGTTTTATCTCATGGTTTTGTGCATAATTATGCAGATATATGTATATATTCTAAGTTTACAAAGGATTATGGTGCCATTTTATGTCTTTATGTTGATGATATGCTGATTTTTGGAACTAACATGAAAGGCATAAATGAAACCAAGGATTATTTGAGTTCATGCTTTTAGATGAAAGACTTGAATGAAGTTGATACAATTTTGGGTATCAAAGTTAAAAGAAATAGTGGGGGTTATTCTCTTAGTCAGTATCATTATATTGAGAAAATGCTTAAGAAATTTGAGCATTTGAGTTTTAGAGAATTTAAACTCTATATGATACATCATGTAAACTTAGTAAGAATGATGGAAGAGTTGTTGCGCAGTTGGAGTATGCATGCTAATGCAATAGGTAGCTTGATGTATGCTACTCATTGTACTAGACCGGATATTGCATTTGCTGTTTGCAAACTCTCAAGGTTTACTAGCAATCCTAGTACAGATCATTGGAAAGCAATTGGCAGAGTATTTGGTTACTTGAAAAGAACCAAAAAGTTTGCTTTGCATTATGGAAACTTTCTAGCTGTACTTGAGGGATACTCTGATGCTAGTTGGATATCAAGAGATGGAGATAACAAATCCACAAGTGGTTGGATCTTTATGCTTGGTGGTGGTTCTGTTTCTTGGGCCTCAAAGAAACAAACATGCATTACTCATTCCACCATGGAGGCTGAATTTTTAGCCTTAGCAGCAGCAGGCAAAGAAGCAGAATGGTTGAGAAATATGCTATTGGATATAAAGTTGTGGCCACAACCTATGCCGGCCATTTCTTTGCACTGTGATAGTGAGACAACATTGTCTAGAGAATATAATAAGATCTATAATGGAAAATCTAGACATATCAGTTTGAGACATTCTTACATAAGACACTTAATATCCGATAGGATTAGAACTGTAGTTTATGTAAGATCTTGTAACAATTTGGCAGATCCTTTCACAAAGGGTCTTCCAAGGGATATGGTTCATGGAACAAGCCGAGAAATGGGCTTGAGACCATAAAATTAAATCAGCAACAATGGAAACCCAACCTTATTTTTGCGAGTACTATATACCCGTGATTAAAAGGTTCAATGTGGTAATAACAAATTGTTGATAACTGATTGGTTCATACTAAGATATTTATTTATTTAGTGCATGATTTAGGGTGAGTAATATACTATTAATGGATTCTATGGTAATAGAATTCACCTATATAGATATAGGAAGTGGTGCCGCTTCTACTAGAAGTATGTGTTTAATCTTTTGGAAATATTTATGAATCCAGGAGAGCACATGGCCATAATAGTGCTACCTTTGTTTTTGGACATGTTGTGTTAAAACAATTGTGTGTGAGGTAACTCCGACTTTAACACTAGACATTGTGGATCAAAAGCTTTTTAGCTGCCATTAATTTTGTTAGGGTTCTGAGTTGTTTTCACTAAGTGGAAGTTCAAATCGAAAGATACTTTCATTATACATTTTTGTTGGTTTGAAGACTAAGTGGGGGATTGTTGTATGTAGTCTTCAATTAGTGAGTTTTTGTGGGAATAATGTCCCACATAGAAAGAATATGAAAAGTTGGTCTTGTTTATTAACTAGTGGGTACTATGTGTATTATGAGTTGTGAGCCCTTTTTGTGTAATTAAGCTTGATCATGGGCTTACTAGTAAATGATTAGTAGTATATTTATCAGAATATTTACTAATCATAGACTAGCACTTAGGCACGTGGCACATGCGCGACGGTTAATTAATTATGACTAACACGTGCCAATTATTTAATTAATATTTTTTAAAATTTTCGAATAATATAGGAGGCAGTTATTTTATCTCAAAAATAACTGCCATACTTATATTTATATAATGGCTTGATTGGCAGTGAAATATTATTAGTTTTCATATTCTTTCTGATAAACGTTTTCCTCAAAAAAAAAAAAAAAAAAAAAAAAAAAAAAAAAAAAAAACATGTCCATGGAGAGTGAAAATTATGCTGTGTTTTCATTCTTAGAAATAAGATAATCCTGGGGGGAAATTAGCATAGGAATTCCCATCAGCATCGTAGTGGGGGCTAATATTATCCTAAGGACAGAGATTAATCTCGTCCTATTCAGTTTGTATTTTCATTGTAATCAGTTTTCATATTTTCTATAATTATAATTTCTAACAGTGTATGTATGGCGCGTGGATTACCATGATCAAGATATCAAACTTTATATACTACATCCATTAAATGTTATGTGCAACTTTTGCCAAAAACGGATGATCAAGGTTATGTGCAACTTTTCATTTTCTTTCCTATTTTAGTAAACAAAAAAGTTTAAAAGGATTTATATACCCTTACTTAAAAAATCAGATTTGAATAATTAAGTGGGTGGTCCCAATTTCTTTCTCCCTTTTTCAAGTGGAGTGGTCCTATTTTCTCCCCTTTCTTTAATTACTTCCCATTACAGTAGCTAATCTTTACCCTTCAAATTTTGCTTTGGTAACCGCAACCCCCTCTAAAATTGCACATAATATTCAACGAAAGTAGTATTAGTAGACGGACAGTCGAGATTGAAGGACATGGGGCTACCACAAGGGTATTGTGGTAATCTCCTCTTTCATGCAGTTTGTGTTGAAAAGGCATGAGATATTACAAGCAAACCATTGTGGTATGCTGTGAAAAGAATTTATGAAGCAATTAAAAGATTTGATGATATTGAGTATTTGAAATCAGCAATTAATTTATTGGAATCACGCTTATATCTTATAGATATCTTTCATGGGTCACAAGCTACTATTTGTCCAAATTTGTCAATAAATTCTTGGGCTAAATTGCCTTGTAATGAAGCTGATTTTGGATGGGGTGGACCCATATTTACGGGCACAAATGGAACCAAATTTGAGGGGAAATCTTACATTGTGCCAAGTTCGATTGATGATGGTAGTTTATTTGTCACGATCAAGTTGTTCACTTCTCATGTCAAGGCTTTTAAGGAGTACTTCTACAAGATTATTAACAGCAAACTTTGAATTATTTGTACACTCACTACTGATCAATTACTCAACTGGCTGAAAGTAGGAACAATCTGAAGTATTGATAAGTATAAATTTGACAACCCCTTTATTGAGGATATTATATTTTAGGAAATTATAGGATAATATTTAGTTGCTATATTTTGTGCGTAGAATATAATCTTTTGATATTTTCTAATTCTATCGCTTTAGGGAATCCTTGTATTATATATTGGCTATGGCCGTATCAATGAAGATCAAGTAATTGTGTTTATTCAATTTATCGTATTCACTCAATACTTCAGCATGGTATCAAGAGCAGGTTAAGGCCCTGTTTGGTAGTAAGCTTATTGGGGGTATATTAGCTTATTTGACTAACTTTAGCTGATTGACTAGTCAAACAAGCTAATACAAGTGTTTGGTAGTAAGCTTATTGAAAGAGCTTATTCCACTAAATAAGCTCTTTTTTAAAAGGATTTTTTGTGAAAAACTACCTTTTATATACAACTTTTTGTGAAAAACTACCTTTTAAAAAAATGTTGTAAATGACTACGGCCCTGTTTGGTAGTTAGCTTATTGGGGGTATATTAGTTTATTTGACTAACTTTAGCTGATTGACTAGTCAAACAAGCTAATACAAGTGTTTGGTACTAAGCTTATTGAAAGAGCTTATTCCACTAAATAAGCTCTTTTTGAAAAAGCTCATTTTAGGAGCTTTTTCAATTAGCTTATTCTTTAATTATTGTGAAATTACACTTATAACCCCATTTAATTTAAAATCCTATCTAAACTACCTACCCCACAATTAGCTTATTGGTCATTTTACATACTCATTCACCTTTAAGCTATCAGCTATTTACCAAACACTTTTATATAATCAGTTAATACAATAAGTTAGTCAAATCAGTTAATAAAATCAGCTAGTCAAAATCAGCTAACTCAATTAGCTTCAGCTTTCAGCTTTCTCCCAAACATGGCCTACCTCTTTTTTTAAAAATGTTGTGAATAACTACCACTTGCCGGAATCTTGCCGTTGACTTACTTTTCCGGCGTTGACTAGACCACTTGGCGGCTTTTTCTCGTTTTCGACCACCCCCACCCCTCCTCCTCCTCCCTTTTCCAGTTTTCGACCACCCCCACCCCCTCGCCGTCAACTCCCCCTCCCTTTGTCCAGTTTCAGACTGCCCCTACCCATACCCCTGCCGGAAAATTGCGCTTGTTGCCCCTCCGCCTTCCTTCCCGATTTTCGACCATCCCCACCCCCTACAAGCCCTCTTTTTCCCTAGCCATCCTTACCCCTTCTTGCAAACCTCCTTTAATTTAGTCGTCCCTACACCTTCTTCCCCGCAACCACCATTAAAATCAACCTTCAATGTCTTTGAAACCTGAAATTCAAAAAAAAAAAAAAAAAAAAAAAAAACCCCAAATCCAGAAATTGAAAAGGGTAAGGTTTTCGAGGGGGCCGAAGGAGGATGGGCGGGATTTTGAGGGTGAGATATGGTGGGTGAGATGAAATTTGGCTAGAAATTGATAACTTGTTTGAGGGGTTTCGAAGTATTTGGGGCCGGAAATCAGAAAATTGATAATTTGTTTGAGGGGTGGCCGGAAATGGCTGTCGAAAACGGAAGTGGGGGTGGTCCGATTGTGAGGGCTGCAAGAAGGGGTAAGGGATGGCTAAAAGGATGGGTGCAGGGGTGGCGGTGGTCGGAAATTGGAAAAGGGAGGCGGAGGGGGTGGGTGGTGGTCGAAATTTGGTAAAGGGAGGCGAAGGGGGTGGGGATGGTCTAGTCAACGTCGGAATTAAAAGTCAACGGCAAGATTCCGACAAGTGGTAGTTATTTACAACATTTTTTTAAAAAGAGGTAGTCATTTACAACATTTTTTTTAAAAGGTAGTTTTTCACAAAAAGTTGTATATAAAAGGTAGTTTTTCACAAAAAAATCCTTTTTAAAAAGCTCATTTTAGGAGCTTTTTTAATTAGCATATTCATTAGTTATTGTTAAATGACACTTATAACCTCATTTAATTTAAAATCCTATCTAAACTACCTACCCCACAATTAGCTTATTAGTCATTTCACATACTCAATCACCTTTAAGCTATCATCTATTTATCAAACACTTTTATATAATCAGTTAATACAATAAGTTAGTCAAATCAATTAATAAAATCAGCTAGTCAAAATCAGCTAACTCAATCAACTTCAGCTTTCAGCTTTCTCCCAAACAGGCCAAAATCTTGGGACCGCTCACAAAAATTTTCCCCCCTACCGGTGGGTTAGAAAGTTAAACCCACCGGTGGGATTTAAAATTTTGCTTTCACTATGCTATATTAATACTCTTTAAATTTTTCTTTTTTTTTTGGGTTGGTACACGTTAATCATCATATATGTGTATGTGAATTTTTTTTTTTGGGAGAATTTTTTTTTTTTAGAGTATGTGACCACTATAACACATCTTTGGAGATGAAGAAATTAAATAGCGTTATGCTTGACGCAATATTTTTTTTTAAAAAAATATCGGCTCTCTTGTGTCGTGAGACAAGATATATTTGGTTCTCCTTGTGCCGTGAGTCAAGGTTTGTGAGTTGATTCGAGCATGATTTTGCTCCTTTGGATATGAGTGTGGTTTACTCTGAAAAACCAATAAGAGATTTGAGTGTGGTTTACTCTGAAAGACCAATAAAAGATTTAAGTGTGGTTTACTCTGGAAAAACCAATATTTGATTGGAGCTCGGTTTTGCTCTGGAAAAACCAAAGATTGTTACATTTGCATGTTCGAAAAGAATGACGTTCTTGTTTAATTGATTGATGACAGATGAGTTCGAAAAGATGAACATTCTCATCATTGAAGGAAAAAAAATTTGAAGGCGACATCACATGAGTGCATCTCGGCTTCAACAAAAGAAGAATTTTCAATCGCAACGTTCGTGTTACTGCAGTTACGATTGCGGGAGGGTGTTAGACATATGAGATATCAGAAAATATATGAGTGATATATTTTTCCGTAGATATCATTTAAGAGAATAATATATTTAGTTTATGTTAAGATATTATTTAGAGAAATTATTATTAGGATATATGGTATATCTTTTAGGAATAGTGTTTCCTTTCTTATGTTGGTAGGTTTTGTATAAATAATCTACCTTTTTTTTTTTTTTTGGTGTTTAGAGAGCCACAAAGGCGGGTGATGAGAATCGATCCTAGGATCACCTGGGACCGAGAGGGGAGCTCTAACCACTTGAGATATCCCTCACTCTCAATAATCTACCTATTGATGAATAATAAACAAGTCATTATATTCTATTTCTCCCCTAATTTGTCACCCTTTTATATACATCTGGGTGTACATAGAAATAGATGCATCTAATGATAGTTGTTTGTTCATTTCATATTTTTGTGCATCTTATATCCGGTGTATATAATTAATTTTACAAATTTAAGGGAGAATTGAACCTCAAAAGTATTTTATTTATTCTCTCTATCTCTTCCTCTTAATCTTTCTTTCATCATAGAGTAAATCTTATACTCTGTACTTATTACTTTTGTATGATCCACAACGGTTTAGCAACCACTTGCATTGCTTCTTCTCTCCAATGATTTTTTTGTAGCAAGTCTTGGATTAAGGCATGTTCACTTCACCTTACAAAAATAATACTTTACCCGTCTTTATTTACTTGACCTATAACCCTTTGACACGCAATTTAAGGAAGACATTAAAGAAGATTAACATAAGATAAATAAAAAAAAAAAATTAATACCATGAAATCCTAATTTATCCCTTTTATTGACAGTTTTATTTTTTTTGTATTAAAAATATCATTTGTCTTCTTTAATTAACTCCTTAAATTGCGTTCCATCGGACTATAGGTTAAGTAAATTGAAGCGGAGGAAGTATTAAGTAAAAATAATTTCTCTCGTAAAAAAAAAAAGGGAAAATAATTTCAGCTTGGTAAAAATAAGTTCAGTTCAGTAAATCTAATTTCAGTTCAGTAAAAATAAGTTCAGTTCAGTAAAATTTAATTTTCTTAAAGAAGAATTATAATAGAAAATCAGTAAAAATAATTTTAGTTCAGCAAAAACAATTTCAGTTCAGTAAAATTAATTTAAGTTTAGTAAAAATAATTTAAGTTTAGTAAAAATAATTTAAGTTCAGCAAATATAATTTTGTTTCAGTAAATATAATTTCAGTTTAACAAAAATAAGGTGAAGTGAACGGGGCCTAATGTCTATGTTAAAGGTGTCATAGAGTTTAATTAAAAATTAGTTGATCAAAAAAATATATTCCAAGTCAAGCCTCTAAATACCCCTTTAAAAACATAAACAATTTACATATTTTTGCCACAGTCTAACATTCCGAGTAGCACGGACAACACACGAGGTTAACAACTACTCGCTATCGCTGGAAGGTATTATTATTATTATTATTATTATTATTATTATTATTATTATTATTATTATTATTATTATTATTATTATTATTATTTTGGTACTCCATCCAATTCACCTTTGGGCTAATTCGGATTTGGGGATCAAATTTGGACGGTTAAGTTCCTATTCCCTTCCAATTGTTGTTGCGGAGGATGAAACACTGACCCCTCCTGCCGAGTGTATTCTCAATCACCATTGTACCAACAATCAATTAGTGTGTATTAATTATTTAAATATGATAATAATTGCATATATATCTTGACATATATGTAAAGATGGGCACGGGCCGTGCCGGCACGCGGGCGGCACGGGCCCGGCACGACTCCGGCACGGCCCGGCACGGGCACGGTGGCCGGCACGGCACGGCACGGCGGCACGCCGGCGTGCCGTGGGCCGTGCCGTGAACAACTTTTTTGGGACCGGCACGGGCACGGCCCGTGGCACGGCGGACGGCACGGTGGCCGGCACGTGGGCCGGCACGCCGGCACGACCCGCCGGCACGGCACGTGGCACGGCCCGGCACGGCCAGGCACGGCTAGGCACGGCCCGGCACGGCCAGGCACGTAGTATTTTTTTTTTATTATATGCATTTTTGTTTTTAATTCGTTTTTTTTAACATTTATTTTTTTTTTTTAAGAAAAAAAAAAAAAAAAAAAAAAAAATTAAAAACGGCACGGTTTGGCCCGCGGCCCGGCACGGCACGGCCCGCTAGGCACGTGGGCCGTGCCGTGCCGTGGGCTGGGGTGTGCCAATCCCAGGCACGGCACGGCACGGCACGCCGCGGAGCCGGCACGGCACGGCACGGCACGGGCACCACCCCGGCACGGCCAGGCACGGCCCGCGGCGGCACGGGCACGGCCCGTGCCCATCTTTACATATATGAGTGGCCTAGCAATCTAAAAAATCCCTTATCTCCGCTTTCAACATGCGGACCAACTAATAACTAACGTTGAAACTTCTTCTATAATATTATAATAATATTCAACTTTGTTACAAAAATCCAGCTCACGCAATATCAATCTAAGAAGTAATTAACTATAAAATGATATGATTACAAGTTGGTCAAACTATGAACAAATCAACAATTCAAAGACGAGTATTTTGTAATCTAAACAAACAATAGACCTTTAATACCTTAAATACTATATATATACGTTATAGCTAAAAAGCTAACTTTTAGACTTACAATCTAACGCATACAAAACTAAAATTTCATAAAAATGTCTTCATTTCAGAGAAAAGGAGCAACATATATGGTTATTATTTGCATTATTCTAAGTATTATTCTTATAAATATGGTTGAAGGTCGTGGCGGAGGTGGCGGTCGTGGTGGTGGTGGTGGTGGTGGAAGCCGTGGCGGTGGTGGAAGGACGACTACAAGGAGAACTCCGGCAATTATTGGAGCAGGAGGAGTAGGTCATCACGGATCATCTCAAAGCTCCCCTAATTATCAACCATCATTTAAACTTATTTCTTTTATTTTTTCATTCATATTCTTTACTATAAGTTGGTAATAGAAGATATTCTATACATCATATGTTCATTTTTTTGGGGATTATTTTTAGCATATGTATATAACTTAAGCATGCTTGATTGTACATTATTACATGGGTGATTTTGGGTTTTTGTTTGAGAATTATGTATGATTCTATCTTTTAATTTAATTTGTTATTTGATTCTCAATCGAAGAAATAAAGATCAAATCTATTTTATGTTTATTCTACCTTAATTTGCTTTTTATTTTTTGTATTCTGATGAAATTAAAAATAATCCTATGTTCAATCGTTTACTTCTAGACCGAGTATTTGTGCCAAACTGCCAACGCCCGTGAATCGTGTAGAAATCCAAAATATGAAAGTGATAAGTTGGTCAAAGTAGGAGGCTTTTTAGTATACGCTGTAACTAATTATATATTCTTGTTTGGTCATTAAATATAATACAAGTAAAAGATTATCCAATATAATAAAAATGGATGTCCCTAAAACATTTTTCCTACCTTAATAAGTAAAATTTTGCATCCACTTGCCAACTCCACTTGCAAGTTGCAACTCAACTTGCTTCCTCTATCTTTGTCCTCGTCTAAAAATGTGTCCAGTGAAACCTGTTGCAACTTGCACATTAAGTAAGAGGGCGTTTAAAGGGAGGAGTCAGGATACACAAACAATTGCATAACGAGAGGTAAGCTGTAAGCCTGTAATTAAAAGTAAATGAAAATCCTGAATTTAGAGTAGTATTATTGGGTGATTAAATAGGATCATCGAGTAATCAAATACTCCTTTTGTCCCATAATAAATTTCTTGTTTGTATTTTTTCACGGTATTTAAGAAATAAGAGAAAAAAGTGGATGAAGTACATTAATTACAATGAGTACAATTATAGACAAAAGTTGGAGAGAGATAATGAAAAAAAAAAAGTACAAGTCATGTGCAAAATTCAAAGGTAATTTAAAAAGTACAATGAATAAAGTAAAAAAAAAAAAAAAAAAAAAAAAAAAAAAAAAAAAAAAAGTGAGGTTGCAATGGTTTTTACGTACTATCCAAAAATAGAAACAAGAACTACATTTTGGATCTCCAGAATAGGAAAACATGAACTATATTATGGGACAGGGGGTGAATTGAGTGGTACTCCCTCTGTTTTTTATTATTTTTATTTTTATTTGCATCACTTTTCTTTTATGGATGGTTTTTTTTTTTTTTTTTTAAATGCATCACTTTTATATTTGGTAACTTTATTGTTAGTTGAGACGAACACTATAAGAGGGGGTGAATTGTATGTAAGTTTCTATTACTACTTTTTGCGGAAAATAAATAAACTGTAAAGAAACTTGCAATGCACACAGATTTTTACGAGGAAACCTTCCAGGGCCCAACTGGAAGTAAAACCTCGATCCTTCCTAAGAGATTTTCAAAACCAAATTACTTCACTATAATAGGGCAATCCCAAATTACAACCTATTAAACACAGACCTTTACTCACAAGTTCCACACTGAACTTGCTACACAGTAGGACCTATCCTACCCAATCTAAGTCCCAAACTTAAATTCACTCGTACTCCCAAAGTACTCTCTTAGCCTCACACTAGAAGCTTACACACTGTATGCAAAATATAAATCACACACTCACCCAAGAACCCAACCAATACAAAATATATGACCCTAGTATATGCTAGGCAAGCTATGCACGAAACCCGGAACTAATATGACAAGATTATAAGCTTGGAAAACTTACACCATTGAAGCACGATTGATTTACAAGCATAAACTCACACCCTCTATGAAATGAGACCTCTACTATTTATACAAGTCAAGCTCATATAGCAAGTAGGGTAAAAAGATAATTATGTTTTTTTTTTTTAATAGCAAAAGATAATTATGTTAAGTTAACTAAAATCTCAAAAAACACGGTTTTAAGTAAATCATTTTTAAAGAAAATATTTTCGGAAAATAAGATAAAGAAAGATTATAAAAATGAATACTATCTTTTTGATATTCTGATTTTAAGAAATAATTGTTTAGAAAATCTTTTCCTAAAATTTGTCTTTTTATCTTTTCCGTTTTATTAGATTTGTCAAGCCCTTTGCCACGCTTCTAATAGGTTCATGCATTTCCTACTTAACATATTTAACAACATATCTAGAACATAAAATCTTAACTAAATTAAGTTGTTGCGTCGTTTTATTCTGTACTCGAAGATTGCTTGGGCTTCACGCAGACCAAGACCAAGTTCCTGCTGTCTTCAAGTTCCTGTTAGGGAACGTTCCAGTTAGGGAACGTTCCACTTAGGGAACTTAGATAGTTCTTGTTAGAGAACTAAGTTCCGGTTAAGGAACTCTTCTTTTATCTTGTTTAACCTTCTTAAAGTATTATCTTCATGTTCTTCTTAGTCAAGGTTACTTTTCCACCACCAAGGTCCACTTCACCTGTTCTTAGTCAAACACTTAAAGAAATCTTTAGTCGAGTTTTCTTGAGTTTAAGTCTATCATCATCAAAACCTTTAAGCTTCAATATTTATACTATATTTTAGGAAAATTTGCGAGGAAGGTCCTTTTATGAGGTCGACCTTGTGTGGAAGGTCCTTTTATGAAAAAGGTGCCACGAAAGGTCATTATATGAACATTGGGTTGCGAGGAGGGTCCTTTGACCAATTTTTTCCGGCCAAAAATTAAGCTCTTTTCCCTCTTTTCCCTTAATTTCCCTTTTCCCCTTTAAATTAAGCTTGGAAACAACAATTAGAATTAGAATAATGGTTGTTATAGTGTTTAATTTCACCAAAACCACCAATCTAATTAATGAACCACCGATCCAGACTAACCAACCACCCTATATCTACCCATAACCACCCATACTCACTGAGAACCGACCACCTATGAAAACCACCCATTAAAACTCACACCTCAAACATCCACCCCACTAGAACCCAAACCCACGACCCCCACGAACACCCACCCACCAATAACCGGCGAAAATTAAAGAACGAAGAAGACGATGGGGAAAAGTTCAAGCAACAACACTAAGGTGAGGAGGAAAGAAGAGCACGCAGCACCGGCTATGGTTGAATGTCTTTGATTGGCCTTTAATTGTAATTTCAGGGATAAGAATTGAAGATTTGGGATTAATTTTGCTCTAAAATTAGGGTTTCATAAGGGAGAAATGGGGGGTAGATGGAAAATTGTGAGAAAAGAGGAGAACGGAAAAAAAATTTAAAAAAAGGGAACTTAAGGGGTCACGTGATTTGCACGTGATTTTAAATGGCCGGAAAATTTTGGTCAACGCCGGAGAACGGTCAAAGGACCCTCCTCGCAACCCAATGTTCATATAAGGACCTTTCGTGCCACCTTTTTCATAAAATGACCATCCCCACAAGGTCGACCTCATAAACGGACCTTTCTTGCAAATTGTCCTATATTTTATCATTTCTCTCTTATTTTAATCTCACTCAAATTATTTAATCATTTTTCTCTCATCCATGGTCCTCACTTAAATAATAAAAATATATATATATCATCTCTTACATATTTTCTCTTTCATTCATGGTCTTCATCTTACTTTTACTGTTTCTGGAAACAAAATGCTCCTGGGAGTCTTAAGGTAATAAGGGTAATCAAGATGTCCTAGAGCTATGTCCAATGATTGTCCGAATGTCCCTCAGCTATGCCTTGCTGTCCGAGAGCTAGGCCTGCAAAAGAGAAAGAAGGTTAACTGCCCCGGGGGTGTGACCCGGGAAAGCCCCTCCGATGCTTAAGTCAGCGAATGTACTATCTAGAGAGAGAAATTAGAGAGATAAAGTAGAGAGAGAAGATTAGAGTATTAGGAAAAAGTTACCATCATCAATGATTGGAGAGCTATTTATAGATGTACTTTCAGGTGGCAAGAGTTGTACTTAATTGGACAGATTAGGGGTAAATCCGTACTTTGCTCTGACTAATGATGGGCTGGATCATGGAGGGGTATTTTCGTAATTCCAGGTCACTGGGCTTAGGACAATGGACTATGCCCAAACATTTAGCCCCACGCGTGATGTGGGAACGAGATCGCATGAAGTTCGGATATCACGCGGAATAGAGATGAGGGAAGTTGTCACAGCTAAAACGAGCCCCAAGGGTACCTGAGGGCTAAAATGAGCCCCAAGCGACTTGCAAGGGTGAAAACCAGCCCCAAGCAATGCATTGAAGGTACTTTAGTTTAGATGATCGAGCAGTTTTGAGAGCTAAGCCTGATGATGGCTTAGGGGTAACTGATGAAATTTCCTCTTTCGGAATATTTTCTTCGGCCTGAGCTTTATGAATTTTGCGGAAGGCATGTCTTGTCTCCATTTTTGACTACCCTTGAGACTTTTAGAGATAAGCTGATGATGATTCAACATTAATTAAGCTTGAAATTAAGCTTAATCCTTCAATGGTGACTTTCTGGGCTCAAGCATCACTTAGGCCCATTTGAACCAGGGTTTTGAGGAGTTTCCATCTCCTTAGCTTGAACATATGAACTCCCATTGTACTTGCATTTGTTTCTTTCTCATCACTTGCCTTAGAGAAAATCTTAAAAATCCTTCTCCAATTTTTCCCAAGTTCTTGAGAGTTTGAGTGTTCAAGTCACATCATTTGAGTTTACATCACTAAGTTCATCCAAGTTCATCAAGATCTTCAAGAGGTATGTGAAAATTCTTCACTTTTGATTCGAATTTGTAGATCCGAAAGCATGCCTAGGTGTTTATGTACTTGCAATTTTATGTGAATTTTGAATTTACCTAAGGGTAGACATATATGAACTTGAAATTGATTTAACTCCGGGGTAGAATGGCTATGCCCAGCCGAAATTAAGGATTTTTCTCGGTGATTTTCGAATTTTGGCTATGGGTGTTCTTTGGGTTTCGGTTAGGCTTAGGTGAGGGCAGTTATGAGAGCTTGGGTTGTGAGGAATTGTTATCTGGTGCGATTTTTTTTTTAGTTGAGGGAAGATAGGAGGAAGGTCGAAAGGGTGTGTTAGGCCGAGGGAGAGTCAGCCTAAGTGAGAACGAGAGTTGAGGGATGCGAGGGTCTCTCGGCTATGCCGAGAGGGGTACTGTGCAGGCCGAAGGGGGCGATGGCGCGCCGAGGGCTTGCTTGGCCGAGCGAAAAGGCCGAGGTGAGGGAGAATAGCTGGGAGTTCCGAGGGATTTAACTTGGCAATTTTTGGGGATTTTTGAGATGCTGAGGAGAAGGAGTGAGTAAGGGAAAGCCAAGGTGAGGGGAGTAAGAGAAGAGGTGAGGGAGGTGAGAAGTGCTGGGCAGGCCGAGGGAGCTGCTGCCCTGGCCGAGGGGTGTGCGGCGTGCCAAGGGGGTGCTGGCGCTCCGAGGTTGGTTCCTAGAACGCGGGAGGCCTGCTTGACCAAGGACCACCCCGGGGAAGAGGGAATTCCGAGGGGTTTAACTCGTGATTTAATTGCGTGAGGCAAGATGCAAGAGAGAGAGAGAGTTTGAGGGAGTCACCTCTCAGGCCGAAGGGGTGATTGTCAGGCCGAGGGACTGCTGTGCGAGCCGAAGGGGTGCCTGGCGCACTGATGGCCCGTCTTGCCGAGGAAAGAGAGTGTAAAGGTCACTAGGAGCCTTGAGCTTTTTACTTATGATGTTTTTGGGATTTTGCGAGTGAATGCTGAGAGATGAGAGAGTAAGACGCGGGAGAGAGAGAGAGAGATGGGACTACCTCGAGGGACGTGCCTTGCCGAGGGGTTTAACTTGGTGATTTTTTAGCTTAGCTGGGTGTTACCCCGGAGTGAGGCAATATTGAGTGTGCTACCCCGGGGTGAGGGAGCAATATTGAGGGAGAGGGAGATCTATACCCCGGGGTGAGGGAGCTATACCCCGGGGTGAGGGAGTATTGGGTGAGAGGGAGAGCCATACCCCGGGGTGAGGGAGCTACACCCCGGGGTGAGGGAGTATTGAGTGAGAGTGAGAAGAGGGCATGCTCTCCGGGGTGTTAAGGTAGTTTGATTGTCACCCCTAGGTGAGGAAGGAGTGAGCGAAGGTGAGAAGAGGGCATGATCTCCGGGGTGTTGCTACCCCTAGCTCTCGGCATTTCTGAAGTCCGAGAACTTTTGTACCCTGGCCGGAGGAACTTTGAGAATAAAAATCCAAGAGACTTTGTACCCTGGGCGGAGGTGCTTTGACAACAAAACCAAGTGCTTCATACCCCAAGGCTGAGGTACTTTTAAGAACAAAACCAAGTGCTTTATACCCCTAGGCGGAGGTACCTTGAGAAATAAACCAAATACTTTAACCCCTAGACGGAGGTATCTTGAGAAATAAACCAAGTATTATATACCCCTAGGCGGAGGTATCTTGAGAAATAAACCAAGTGGTTTAACCCCCAGACGGAGGTATCTTGAGAAATAAACCAAGTATTATATACCCCTAGGCGGAGGTATCTTGAGAAATAAACCAAGTATTGTACACCCTTAGGCGGAGGTATCTTGAGAAATAAACCAAGTGTCCTATACCCCTAGGCGGAGGTATCTTGAGAAATAAACCAAGTATTGTACACCCTTAGGCGGAGGTTTCTTGAAAAACAAGTGTCCTATACCCCCAGGAGGTAAAACTTTGAGAAATAAAAAGTCAAGAAGCTTTATACCCCAAGTCGAGTTACTCTTTCAAAATAACCCCAAGAACTTTATACCTCGGGCGGAGGGAGGCGATGTTGAGAGAGTGATTGAATAGCCCGAGCGGAGGGAGGCCAAGATGAGAGAGTGATGAATAGGCCAAGCGGATAGAGGCCAAGCTGAGAGAGTGACTTAATAGGCCGAGCGGAGGGAGGCCAAGTTGAGAGAGTGATTGAATAGGCCGAGTGGAGGGAGTAAAGAGCCAACTTTAGGCTGGGAGATGCCGATGGGCTTGACTTGTCATGTTGAGGCCTCCTCTAGGCCGAGGGCCTAGCTTCAAGTATCAAGAGCGTGCTCGAGCTGGGTCTCTATTAGCCAAGATCTCGGCATGCATTCTCTTTGCTAAAAATTACCCAAGGTTGAGGAGGGATATAGATAAGCCGGGAGCTGAGCCTTAGATAGCGACGCTGAGAGCCTGGGGTATGCCTTGTTTTTGAGTTTGTCACAAACCCAAGATAATTATTTTTCTCCTAATTGAAGCTTGATGATTATTTCTAACTTTTGAATTTTGTTGATGTTGTAGAAGCTAGTCCCCGGGGTGTGCTTGATGAGAGGTATGCTATTCCAATCATAGGGATAGGCTAGGGACGGAGAAGTACATTATCCCCAATCTTGAGATAGATTAAGGGCTAAACGAGCCCCTTGTTATATATGTATGAGAGCTAGACTATCCCAACTTTTAGGATAGGCCGAGGAGAAGTACGTTATCCCAAATCTTTGAGATAGGTTGAGGGCTAAACGAGCCCCTTGTTATATATGTATGAGAGCTAGGCTATCCCAACTTTTAGGATAGGCCGAGGAGAAGTATGTTATCCCAAATCTTGAGATAGTTTGAGGGCTGAACGAGCCCCTTGTTATATATGTATGAGAGCTAGACTATCCCCACTTTTAGGATAGGCCGAGGAGAAGTACGTTATCCCAAATCTTTGAGATAGGTTGAGGGCTAAACGAGCCCCTTGTTATATATGTATGAGAGATAGGTTATCCCAACTTTTAGGATAGGCTGAGGAGAAGTATGTTATCCCAAATCTTGAGATAGTTTGAGGGCTAAACGAGCCCCTTGTTTTATATGTATGAGATGTAGGTTATCCCAACTTTTGGGATAGGCCGAGGGTTGAACGAACCCTAAGTTTTAGATGTATAATAGGTAGGCTATCCCAACTTTTGGGATAGGATGAGGGGCTAATGGAGCCCAAAGTTAAAGATGTATGAGAGCTGGGGTATCCCATCTTTTAGGATAGGCTGAGGGCTAAACAAGCCATTTGTTATTTAAGCGATTCGCCAGGACACTATCTCAAACATTGAGTATAAGCTAGCATCTTGCCCCAAACATTGGAACAAACTTGTTATTGATAACGTTAGTTAGCGACCCGGGGTGTCTTGTATGAAGGAAGGCCCGGTGCTTTTTGAGAAGATAATGAATTCCTAAGATTTTAGAGCTTTAGGCAGCTATGTAGATAACCAACTCGAAAAATGAAAATGATGGACTATAAAAAGAAATATCTTCTAGTATAAGCTCTTATTGCCCCTAGGGCATCATTGTCATTTGAGAAGTTTCTCAGACACAACGTCTTAAGTCCGCATTCCAAGCATATCGGTTACAGGCTCCACCTTGTAGATATTCATGATAGATGGGGAAGGATAGCTGAGGACCTTTCTATTTGGAACTTGTGAGTGGAAGACCCTCGAGTGAATGACCTCCTTGATCTTGTAAAGTTCATCTTCAAGAGGGATGCTTGCACCTTAGCATTACTCTTAGCTAGGCATGTTAAGTCGGCTTGGCATGCCGAGGGCCTGATAGAAGCATATCCCTCGGCTAGGCATGTCGAGGGGATGATAGAAGCATAGCCCTTAGCTAGGCATGCCAAGGAGACGATAGAGGCATAGCCCTCGACAAGGCATGCCGAGGAGGTTGATAGAAGAATAGCCCCCGGCTAAGGATGCTGAGGAGATAATGGAAGCATAACCTTCAACGGGGGTTGAAAGAAGCATATCCTTAGGCTAGACATGCCGAGGAGATGGTAGAGGCATAGCCCTCGGCTAGGCATGCCAAGAAAGCCGAGGAGACGATAGAAGCATAACCCTCAACTAGGCATGCCGAGATGGTTAATAGAAGCATATCCCCCGACTAGGCATATCGAGGAGATGATAGGTAGAGGCATAGCCCTCGGCTAGGTATGCTGAGGCGGTTGATAGAAGCATGGCTTCGGCTAGGTATGCTAAGGGAGTAGCGAGGCAAGCCGAGGGGATGTGCTGGCAGGCCGAGGGGGTAGCCAAGCAGGCCTAGGGGGTATGCTGGCAGGCCGAGGGGTAGCCAGGCAGGCCGAGAGGGTATGCTGGCAAGCCGAGGGGATACCCAGGCAAGCCGAGGGGGTATGCTGATATGCCCAGGGGGTAGCCATGCAGGCCGAGGGGGTATGCTGGCAGGCTGAGGGGGTACCCAGGCAAGCTGAGGGGGTATGCTGGCAGGCCGAGGGGGTATGCTAGCAGGCCGAGGGGGTAGCCAGGCAGGCCGAGAGGGTATGCTGGCAGGCCGAGGGGGTAGCCAGGCAGGCCGAGGGGGTACCCAGGCAAGCCGAGGGGGTATGCTGATATGCCTAAGGGGTAGCCAGGCAGGCCGAGGGGGTATGCTGGCAGGCCGAGGGGGTACCCAGGCAAGCCGAGAGGGTATGCTGGCAGGCCGAGGGGGTAGCTAGGCAGGCCGAGGGGGTACCCAGGCAAGCCGAGGGGGTATGCTGATATGCCTAGGGGGTAGCCAGGCAGGCCGAGGGGGTATGCTGGCAGGCCGAGGGGGTACCCAGGCAGGCCGAGGGGGTACCCAGGCAAGCCGAGAGGGTATGCTGATATGCCCAAGGGGTAGCCAGGCAGGCCGAGGGGGTATGCTGGCAGGCCGAGGGGGTAGCCAGGCAAGCCGAGGGCCTTGATGTTCGGTGGGGCATGCCGAGAGCCTAATGTAGACTGGCTGGGGGCTCGGCTTGCCTATGATTCTTGAATTGTTCATTTCATTTGAGTGAGTTGTAAAATGATGAGAGCTTAGCTTGTATAAGGGTTTGCCTCTAATATTTTCCTCGACTTCATGCTTATGCCAAGCTGAGAGATTCGGAGCTTCTCTAGTAGCATCTTGATATGTGCTGCGGGGACGCCTAATGTTCACCATGACTTTTTGTTAGTTATCCCCACAGACGGCGCCACCTGTTTCTGGAAACAAAATGCTCCTGGAAGTCTTAAGGTAATAAGGGTAATCAAGATGTCCTAGAGCTATGTCCAATGATTGCCCGAATGTCCCCCAGCTATGCCTTGCTGTCCGAGAGCTAAGCCTGCAAAAGAGAAAGAAGGTTAACTACCCCGGGGTTGTGACCCGGGAAAGCCCCTTCGATGCTTAAGTCAGCGAATGTACTTTCTAGAGAGAGAAAGTAGAGAGAGAAGATTAGAGGATTAGGAAAAAGTTACCATCATCAATGATTGGAGAGCTATTTATAGATATACTTTCAGGTGGCAAGAGTTGTACTTAATTGGACAGATTAGGGGTAAATCCGTACTTTGCTCTGACTAATGATGGGCTGGATCATGGAGGGGTATTTTCGTAATTCCAGGTCACTGGGCTTAGGACAATGGACTATGCCCAAACATTTACTATAATAATTTATTCACCTACTCACAATAATATATTACTCTCCTAAAACTTTGTGTATCTCCAAGTGATGCAAATAAATAAATATAAATAAAAGAGGATGGAGTATTATATATGTATGTAGTGATACTATATATTTATGTTGGTTGTTCAATTCACCGCTTGTTTCACCTTTATCACGTATTTTGGTTGGGTTCCTTGATATGCTTTTAAGTTTAGTTTAGTTTAGTTCAATTTAATTTAAATTTTTTTTTAACGGTAAGGAGAAGGACCCTAACCGAACCTTAACCCTCACGATATCGACGGAATTAATTTCGGTCGGAAACTGGCCATTTTCTAGTAATCGATTTTTTTAGTCCGGTATTTGCAAGTCAGACACTTTGAGAGTGAGGGGGGAAGGGTAAGGGATCTCCCACCCTCAAAGTGGCTGTAGTGGGAATTGAACCACTAACCTCAAAATTAGAAGGTACAATCCTTACCACTTTCACTTGGTATCTCCTCATATTAGTTTATCCATAAAACAAGAAGACTTTTACAAATTACTTGTATAGTCGTATTAGTTTATCTTTTTTTTTTTTTTTTTTTTTTTTTTTTTTTTGGTGAAAGAGAGGGACAAGCCCCAAACAAATATTAGTTTATCTATGAGACTGAAGAACTTTTATATTAGGTTTGTCTAACCCTATGGTGTGAGGACATTAAAATTCTTATATTTTTCTATAAATAAATTAATACTTTTGTGATCTTAGCTATTAGCTACCTTATAATTGATTATATTTTATATTCTAAAAGCGACCCTCTATCTGTTGCTAGTTGATTCAACAATACTACAAGAATAAGAATATGATTTAGAATGAAAAAATGCAGCCATTACTATTTTTAACATGTAAACGACAACAAATCTATGGTGTTTAATTTCCACGTATCTAATATAAGAATTGCAGAAGAATATGTCAAAATCGTGCAAATCAAAGAAATTGGAGAAGCCAATTTTAGTGTATGTCGTTAATTTATCCCATCATCCATTCAAATACAAGCAAAACATAAACTAACCAAACTTTATTACAACTCTAATTTCTCTTGAAAGAATTAATAAACTCCAATTATATCCAACCTCTTTCCTATAATTACTCTTCTCCACCAATTAACCCTTCTCTTTTCCAATCTAAAATACAAATTTACCTCCTAAAACAAACACCTTAGAAAAACACTAGGGTGAAAAAATAAAACTATCATAAATATAAAGTAACAAAATACCAAAAAAAAAAACGCCATTTCTTACAATGGCGGAGTTATTATCATCAAATAATATGATGAAAATAAACAAATTTTCGGTTGTTTTGGTCACCATACTTCTCCCATTGTTGGTAGTACAATCAAAGAGGCCACCTCCTCTTACAAAGGACTACTACAAGAAATCATGTCCTCGTTTCGACGACATCTTAAATGGCATTATAACCACCAAACAGGCAGAGACACCCACAACAGCAGCTGCTGTGGTTCGAGTTTTCTTTCATGATTGTATGGTGGATGGATGCGATGGATCAACCCTCGTAGCATCGAACCATCTCCATGGCAAGGCCGAAAGAGATGCTGACATTAATCTTTCTCTCCCTGGAGACGCCTTTGATCTCGTGACTCGGGCTAAGACAGCCCTTGAGTTGGAGTGCCCTGGCATTGTTTCTTGTACGGACATTTTGGCTACCTCGGCTAGGAACCTTATTACGATGACTGGTGGCCCCTTCTATGAGGTTCCCCTTGGGCGTAAGGATGGTCTAGTTTCCCAGGTTTAATCCCGACCCCACCTATATAACTTTGTTTCTTAATACATGCAACATTTTGACTTTTACACTTGACAATGCACATCATTGATCATTAACTTTTTTAAATAAATCTAAAGAATTTACAACATACGTAATTCTGGTTATTGGTTAAAACATATTTAGATATTACGAACTATTTCAAACATATATCATGTAAACTTTGTTACTTGATAAATGTTACAACAAAATATTTGGCAATATTCTAAACCCTAAAGATAACATATTACATTCTAACATGTTGAATTTGTCTCTTTGATACTAGGCCTCAAGAGTGCTTGGCAATTTAGCCCTTCCAAACATGACAATGACTCATATCATAGACATGTTCAAGATCAAGGGGTTCACAGTCCAAGAGATGGTGGCTCTTGTAGGTGCTCACACAATTGGGTTCTCTCACTGCAGCGAGTTCAGCAACCGTATCTTCCACTACAGCAAAACCCAACCCGTGGACCCAAAGTTGAACCCTAAATACGCAGAAGGGCTCAAGAAGTTATGTGCCAACTACACCAAGGACCCAACCATGGCGGCCTTCAACGACGTTATGACCCCTGGAAAGTTTGACAACATGTACTACAAGAACCTCCAACGTGGCCTAGGCCTCCTCGCCTCAGATCAAGCCATGGCCGAGGACCCCCGGACCAAGCCCACAGTGGACCTCTATGCTGCTAATGAGACAGCCTTCTTTAATGACTTTGCTAAGGCAATGTTAAAGGTGAGTATTTACAAGGTTAGAAGTGACAAGGATGGAGAAGTCAGGCACAGATGTGATTCCTTCAACAAATAAATGGAAACTTAATTATGAGATGAAAAGGAATTCTAATTAGGAGGAAATGAGAAAGAGTGTCCTTTATTTTCCTAGGAATGAGATGAATGTTGGACCTAAAAGAAAAGAAAAAAACACACAACCAAATATTTCATGTAATCATATTGTAGTGACATCAATTTGATTTTATTGTCATTTTCCTTTCTCTCTTTTTTTTTTTTTTTTTTACCATGTTTTTATGGTTTAATTTAATTTCTTTTATGTAACTTGATTTTCCATTGTAACCCAAAAGAGTTTTCATTTTACATTTGTCGTACTGTCCTATCACTAAGCTATATAGAAATTATCGTATGCTTAACTTCCTCTTAGAATTTTAAGGATGAGAGAGAAAGGTAAAAATACAAGATTGCCCATGTGATGGTATACATAAACTAAATAATTATGTGTTGAAAAATAAGGGTATATTAGGTATTTATAGTGTGAACACAAGTATTTTTTTTTCCTAAAATAGAAATGGTGCAATATTTGTGATACTTCCTTAAAAGGCAAGTGGTGCAATATTAAAAAAACGGAGGAAGTATAAATAAATAAACTCTCTTGTTTCATACTCCCTCTGTCCCTAATTGTTTGCTCCACTTTCCTTTTTAAGGTGTCTCCAAAATATTGCTCTATACTATTTTTGACATGTTTTCCCACATGCACTCTCTCTATCTCTCTCCTCATTGATATTTGTGTCAACCCATGTTCATCATTTTTTGCCCAAAACCTTAATAAAGTAGATTTATGGTTTGGGGCAAACAATTGGGGACAGAGGGAGTAGTAGGAAGTAGGAATCAGCTCAAAACATAATTCCACAAGTAGAGCTAGCTGTCAAAAACAACTTGACACAAAAACTCTAATTACTTGACCAAATCCGAATTGACCGATCATGAATTTCAATCCACATGGATACATACACTAACCTAACTGGCTAACTTAACTCAAATCCTATACGACTCAGTCAATCTCGCACACCCAATTTGACAGCCATACTAGCCAAAGGGCTGCAACCGATAGTAGCACAATCGTGTGACTTGGGTTTGTATCCGAGTTGCTACCCTGAATTGTAAGGTCTAAGCTAAGGAGTAACGCGCCAGAGACTCAGGTATTGGCCGTTTATGATTATGTACATTATTTCACTTGGCCGTTTATGATTATGTAACTAGGTCTGCGTATGTAAATAATGATTAAAAGTTGATTTAAATGTTATAATAAGAAATCAAAATTTCAAAAGTTGGATTAATTTACTTGAAATATGAGATTGTCAATACAATCCAACAGAAACGTTCTAAAATTTTAATAAAGTTCAAGCAATATACCCCCACATTTACTACTGTTAACCACTATAAAACTGCATCAACATCAGCAAAACAAGTAATGAATAAATCATGCATTTTATAGAAGCTGATGCTCGGAATACATGAAAAAAGTAGTGTATAAAAAAGGAAAAGGAAACTACATGAATGAATATTACACTAAAAATGAATGACTAATGCTTTACAGGAGAATTACCAAACAAATATGTAGTTGTATCGGCAACTGCATGAAAGAGAACAGCCTGATGCATCTGAATCCAAGATATGCTTGCCCCATATCCTGAAATTTTGCACAAAATTGCAGTCATCGACATGGTTTCTCCATTTTAATCCAAGCAGCTGGATTAAAGATTCTCATCACTCCCCATCCGTATTATAAGAATCCCGAACTCTGAGATAAATAAGATATAATATGGCATCATCTTACTGCACTCAGCCTGACTTCCTCTTATCGGCCTTTAAGTGTATATTAAACCATTTTTTCTTCTTCAGCCTTTCCCTAACAGGCTTCCTTTCTCTTGAGCTTGAGTAACCCTCTTCTTTGGACTCTTTAGCTGAACTCCTTTTAGTTTTACTAGAACTACGCTTCATCGGAGGAGCAACTGTATATGAGGCATGTATTTCATTTCGCTGTTTTAGAAGGTCATCAATCTGCAGAACATGTTAAACGCATGAATGAGGTTGGGATTCTTAACATTAACAGCAGAAACAAATGAAGATTGAGCTTTCAAATGAAAAGGCTCTAAAATACTCTTCAAACTAACCGTTTGCATTTCTTTTGCGTATCTATTTGTCATCTCAGTAAATTGAGTAAGAACCTACACAAGTACACATGCAGAAACATGTAAGACAAGAACAGCAAACAGTTCAAAGTCTTCACACCCTACCCTATCTGTCCTTTTCTTTTTCTTTTTTAGGGTGTTGGTTTTTCAGTAGATTTATTCCCTGAGATAGAAAGCTCTACTGTTTCGTTCCTTGAATTATTCATGAATAAATAAATAGAAAGAAAGAAGAGTGCTAGGAAATACTTCTCTGTATTCACTCTCAAACTTCGAGAGTTCTGCCCTTTTAGTTAACAAATGAGCTTCCACTTCTCTTAGCTCACCCTTCTCTTTTGTAAAAGGTGAAGCACAGAGAGCTTCAATTGTGTAGCTCATGCTTTTGAAAAAGTTATCACCTGTAAGTTTGCAACAAAAAAAATGTTTAGGTCTCTCCTAGCAATTTATTTATGTGTCAGGATTCCTAATACATATTATAATAATCATCCATAATGAACTTCACATTTAGATTTACCATAAACTAAAGTGGATTAATAAAAAAAGAGTTATGTAAAAGTTGAGAATGGAAGAAAAAAATGACAGTTCAGCAGAATTTTTAATAGAACATCCACCCTCCACTTAACCAAACAACACAAAATCAACAATGAAACCCAAAAATCGATTCTGATTCAAATGTTAACACAGCTAAAAAAACAAATACATACTCTGACACTCTGTTCCAAAGTACATGCAACACTTATATTCTTGGTAGCTTTTTACCATATTCTATCATTTGTCTCTCTCGCCATAATCCCACCAAACACCTTGAATTAACTTATTTAATAGTCAATAAGCTAATGTTGGTCAAATAAGCTGTTTACCAAACACAGCCTTTGTAATTGGTAATTGGTACTTCAGATAGAATACAAAAACAGAGGGACATCAAAGTGTGGATGATGTTGGGATAACATAATGAAAACTCCAAAGTGATAATTGTGTAATTCAGACAGATGCTTTCATGCAAAAACAAAAAGCAGGTGCAAATTTGACCATAATTAGATCCACTGACCATAAACTGCAAATACATGTGTTCCAGCTTTCAATTCAATCACTTCACACGGTTGAAATCCATCCAGCTTCTTAAAAAAGGCGGCATCTGGATCTTTTGCAGCTGCCACCTACAATATTCACAATACTGAATATAACAAATGCATGCCTTAATTCGAAGTAAATAATTGAAATTGCAATAAATGATAGCTCACCGAACTAGCAGAACGATCTAATCGATAAACAGGGAAACCAAGAAAATACATTCCAGCAGATGTGACCTTTCTGCTCTTGGTGCTGTCTTCCTATTTCGAAAGAAGCAAGACGTTAGCACTTTACAAAGACAAGAAAAATTAGCACATCCTTGATTCCTTTCAATTGACAACATATGTAGTTGAAGTAAATATTTAGACAATAAAAAGGACAACACTATATTTTTCGATTAAAAAAAAAAAGAATATACTACCTCCGTTAAATATTAGTTGCTACTTTGGAATATTTCATATCTCACAAATAAAACCCCGAAGTTGCAACTAACATTTAACGGAGATAGTATGATAAAAGATAGCAATTTTTCTTTAAATTTAAACCAATTTATGCAGGCCTACCAAAAGAAAATATAGCTATTAAACCTCTAGTGGAATCATGCAATCATAGTTGAAAGAAATGCGAAATACCTGTAGAGCAAGACTTAAGCCTCCATTTTCTTCTTGTTCAAAATACAGTAGCTGCACAAAAGGTATGCATCAGTAAGCAACAATGATTTTGCCATAGTAATTTAAAAAAAAAAAAAATATAGAACCAACAGAGATGAAGTCCAATGCCAGTGGGTTCCAACTAGAATACGACAAGCAAAGAAATTCAGCAGCCAAATGCTTTTGAAGAATCAGCATCAATAATTAAGCAAATTATCATTTAAATAAATGGAAATTAAATCTGGAACTCCAACCCACAATAACTTTCATGGTTGAAAGTTGAGAGAGCATTAAAATGTTTCCATGTTCCTTTTCCTGGACTGGAAAAGTAGAGAAAGTAGCAGAAAAGAAAAGAAAAAAAAAACTCTTCAATGAAGCCCATAAAGTGTTGGCTTTTGACAAGTTATGCAACCATAGGTATATGATGAGAAGATTAGCATGGGTTGCAGAAGGGTGAAGCAACAAAAGATGCTAACAGAAACAAGGTGAAAATCTGAAGATGTCACAAGACCCAAGATTCCTTCTAGAAGAAACTTCTTATAAAAACTTGAGCAGTAGAGACCACCAAACCAGCTTACTTTCTTGACTTGTCTTACATTATAATATAGTATAACAGTATATCTCTTAGAGGTCACACATCAGCTTATAATTACTTCTCATTACTCATCAAAAATAAAAAAGCACTCTTAACTTCAAAAGTTCCAATATTGCTTTCTACCAGTAATACAAGAACGAGTGAGAAAGAAAACATAGATTAAGGAAGAACAGAGGCCTTCAAATGTCTCAAGCTTGCACATAGAATTGTGATGCAGAGACAGATTCACTTATCAAGCACTAGAATGCACATTATTGGCTCTGGTTAAAGGCAGACTCAGTTGATGAATCACCAGCCTTATGACTGCTGTTTAGAATCTAGAAAATTCATGCCAGGTTGCAAAAGGTATGCAACTATTTTTACTCATGTCAACTACCATATAGAAACCACTAGCAAAGAAAGTATCAAATTCAACGCTTCACCAGACGTTTGCATTGATTTACATAGTCCACTACTATATGCAAACTAGCAAAGGCAGTGTCTTGCTGGTGTAGCAGTTCAACAACTAAACTGTTTTTCTGATTTGACTTACTTGTGTCTAGACTCTATAACATCAATGCCAAGTTGCACTGGAGCATTCATCCTTGCATGCATAATATCATATGCACCACTAACAAAAGAAATATTACAGAAGCATAGTGGTTTAAGCCCTAACACACACTAGGCTGGGTATAGGATTCCAAGATCAGTAGTACAATGTAATAGACTATAATAATTATAATTAAGGAGGGCAATTTGGGAAATTTAGTACTTTTAGGTTAGTAGTCATTGACCTTGGTATAAATAGGGATAGTATGTGCAGTAGAATATGATGTGAATTATGAGGAAAAATGTTGAGAGTAGTAACCTCAAGTTACTAGGAGAGTGATAACCTAAAGTTATCAAGAGAGTGAAAGCCTTAAGCTATTAATCTATCCTTTTGTACCCAAATTCTGCCACTATGAATCTAAATTATCAAGCTTTTATCTCTTAATTAGTCTTTAAATCAGAAAATACTATGTCAGTCCATAACATACAAGCCCTCTCAGGAGGCTAGACCAACTCTAGGCCTGAGAACTAGAAGCGGAAAGGAAATAGAACTGGCGCATAACACAAACCTTAAATTTGCTTTTATCAGATGATTGCACACGGCAGACAAGTCCACCTTGTGCCTCTTCTTCAGTTATTGAGACGGAATAAAAATGAGCAGACTGTTTTTCTACCTGTAAACCAGGTTGGAATTAAATAAGTCCAAGAAAACAAAAACAAAAACAAAAATAAAACAAAACAAAAGACAGATAATTGACACTTCAGCTATTGAGACAGAATAAAATGGGCAAATTGTTTTTCTACATGTAAACCAAGTTGGAATTCAACAAGCCCGAGAAAAAAAAAATCAAAAGAGAGACAATTGACACTTCAATCGTACCTTTCTAAATAAAGGTTGGCCTAGTGGAAGAGGTGAGACAGGTACCCTGCCATTTAACGCTTCTTCTAACACTGTGGCAGAGACTGTGGTCTTGATGGGCACACCAAGTTTGCTAAATAGTGCCGCAAACATTGTATTTACAGTTCCCAAACTTGAAAGATCAAGCTCAAGTTCTTGATTTTCAGATTCCACAGCCTAGTTTGTAAATAAAACAAATTCACCCAAAGTGAAGAGACATATATTGGAAAATCAAAGGCCATTCAAATAACATTACATGCCTAGGCAGTTCCTAGGTGGTTGCTCACCTCAAAACCAGCTGTGTCATACTGGCGTCTTTTCTCAGGATCGGATAGTATGTTGTAAGAGAATGTGACCTCTTGGAACATATCCGCAGCCTTAGGATCATTTGCATTCTTGTCAGGATGATACCTGAAAAAAGTCATAACAATAGTCTTAATCAATTGTAATTGTAATCACTACCATCAAACGAAGTATATAATAACAATTTGTTATGATTGTCATCCATAATACGTTTACTGGGCATGCTTTCAAGGTGGCAAAAAGTAGAATATATGAGCAACTCATAATGTAGCATTCATATGACTTTAATTTGCCTCATCTCCCTCAAACCCGTCACAGGCTCGTAACACAGCTTGTGATTCAGGATAAGAAATCGCCAGCTCCATTCAGCTTTCTAATCTATCTAAGAAATAGAAGGACCAACATTACCTAATGTAAACAGCGCAATGTTTGCCTCAAAGTAAATACAAATACAAATATACAATAAAATTTTCAAAGTAGAATTGTAGAAAACATTTTTTTTTTAAATAGCCCTCCTTCCCTCTAAGTCTCTAACATCACGAACCCACCAAATGCCGTTGGACCCACTAATAGCCAGTGAACCCTCCATCCAAGCTTGCTCCTCCTTCCTCCCCCCGCTCTTTCCTACCAAGAAGCCTCATCTTCCTTAACCCACTACAAGTCCCAATAAAAGATCTATCTTGGAGGAGTCTATGCCTGAACAAAAGGTTTAGCTCGGGACTGAATGACTGATGATGGGAAAGAAGATGCCTCTTTCCAGAAGGAAACAACCAACAAGGAGACTACATTCCAGTATCCCACTTCTATCTAGTATAGTGGAAAATAAGGAAGATTGCACGACTCAAGCAACTTAATCAAATATGCATAACACAAAATCCAACAAGAAGCCTTACATTCTCTTCTTTTTCTGCTCAAATAAAACTATCTGAAATACTATTGAATTCTGACCAAAAGCTCCAGCCGCAAGCAGACCTAATCAAGATTCAGCCAGCCTTCCAACAGGGCTTTGTAAAGTCTGTGACTTTTCCACAACATTTATGCAGACAAAAGGTCTCTACCATCACAAACTCATGGTATTGACGCATTCATAACATCTAGTAGCAGGATATAGCAATGTGCAAGGTTGAATTGTCCTCACAGTCTTATCACTAAATCATCTCAACTTGCCTCTCCTACAACCAGCAATGAAAGTTTATGTGCTTTCATGTCTTTAAAGAACTATACATAGATTGATATATCCATTCTCAAGCTTTTTCAAGCCATCTTCAACAATGTAAAAGCATACTTCAAGATTTTCAGCATAATTCTACTCTGACAATAATGCCAACATAAATAATCAAGATTAACGCATGCCAAATCCTCACGCAGACATCAAGCACTCCCCATGTTGAAACTCGTAATGGACCGTAGCACCAACTCTTGTATAGCGATCCTTTAAGATTGGCTTGTATTCCATGACAAGCAAATAAAAGATGGAAAATCCTAGGCTGAGTTTTGTTAATATACAACATATATCCAATAGAAACAACAAACTCTAATTAGTTACAAAGTATTACGCTTTCAAACTCACAATGTCATTAATAATGACACAAAAGGTTTAGCACGCAAACAACCAAATGTTCCATGAGTCTATACAAAAGCCTCGCACAAGTCTCCGATTCCAATAGCAGGCCATTTAGAACAGTCTTGGTCTATTGGAAGCCCCAACTGGGAGTGATTGATGGACACTTGCAAAGTAATATCATACCTTCTCCTTATTATATGAACTACAGCTACTTTAATCCCATCTAGAGGGCTCGATGCAACACGCAGTCACACACCCGATGCCATTTGACAAACTAGTAACTACCATTTCACCTAAACACTCTTGTATTTGCATATACAACAATTTAGCCTCCATTTCTCCATCAAAAAACCTAATCTTTATTACATTCCCACCACTCATTCAATCACCCACTAAAAATTAAACTCACTCAAAAGACTTTTACACTAATTAAATTCTAAAACTACAACAATTTCCTCTAATCATAACCCAAAAAAATTCAAATTCAAATTTGAAAATAAACCAAATTAAATAAGAGTCCACAATACATGAATGAATCTTAGCTCAGCAATGTAAATAAATAAAAACAAAAATACGAAAAACAGACCATAATGCCAATCAAATCAAAACCCATAAATTCAAAAATAAATAAAAGACATTAAATTTAAAAATTAATATTAGTAAAGAACATACTTAAGAGCTAATTTGCGATAAGCCGATTTGATTTCTTGATCGGTGGAGTTTAGAGAAACGCCGAGAACTTCATAAGGATCACGACGGAGCTGCGGTTGTTGTTGCGGCGGTTGTTGTTCTTGCTTCTTCCCGGAATTCACTCTTTCCGGCTTCGATTTCTGAGCTGCCGGCATTTTCGAAATCGATTTACCAAATTCTCTCTCCTCCAACAAGAAATCAACCAACCCCAGAAAAAAAACAAACCCTAGAAATCTACACTCTTCTTCAGAAATAGAAATCTACCCTTCGACATAATTATAGTGACAAACATAGTAGATTCAGTGAGATACGAATCATGAATAATTATTTTTGAAAAATGAATAATTAAAATTGAAATTAAAATGTGATTTTCGACACTTTATTTCGTTGAGAAATTATGGAAATTGAAATTTGGGGTTAATTGAAACTAATTTTCATATGCGTCACAAAGTTTGAGTTTAGCTTAGAAAGAGAAAGAGAGAGGAGAGAGAAAATTTTAGTACGGAATAAAATTTAGGTGAATTTTTATTTTTTAATGGTTCATAAAAAGAACTTGAGCTTTCATTCAAATTTTTAAAAATTGAACTTGAGCCTTTTGTGTTTTGTCTCTAGAATTTTGCTCACTCGTAGGAAACACAAGTTAAGAATTTTAAAATGGCAACTCAATTATTGTCCAAATTTACCAAATTTATACATAAACTATAATAAGTTTAAATGAGTTATACTCTACAAGTTTAATAGAGCTCAATTATAGCTCGAATCAAAATCGACCTAGTCAAAATGATTTGAGCTACATACGAAGTCTTAGTATCCAATTATCATTTCATCTTAATTTAAAGATTGTCTCATTTTTAGTCATCTGTCATGTTAGTTAATCTCATAGAATTTATTTTATTTATGTTTTGATAATTGACCCTACTATTTATCTCAATAGCATAAATCATTATAATGTGAGATATTGAGGGATGGCTCAAGTGGTTAGAGCTTTCCTTCCCGTTTCAAGATATCCTGAGATCGATTCTCACCCTCGCATTTGTAGGCTTGTAGCTCTCTAAACAGCAAAAAAATTAAAAAAAAAATTAAAAAAAAAAACATTATAGGGTGAAAATTAAATGGGACAACATTAAACGAAAAGGGAGTAAATAATTAAAATAGTCTAATGATGACTTGAACTGAAATGACTCGAACCAACCCAAAATTAAACCAACTGATATTTAAAGATCCCACGTGTAAATGATTTGAATAAGATCAAAATGACTCAATTGTCACACATTAACGATCCACCCCTTAATTTAAATGTAAGGGAAAATGTCCACAAGTAAAACATAGGCCGTGTTTGGTAACCAGCTTATTTGAGCAAAATTAGCGTACTTGACCAATATTAGCTTATTGACTACTCCCTCCGTTTTATAATGTTAGTCTCGTATAGAATCAATCACATAAAATAAGAAAGCAAATATATTTGGAATTTAACATTAAAGTACAGCATATATGTATAATTTATAATTAGTTTAATTACCTTATTTAACTTTTTTGATTTTTTTTATTAGGAAAACACAAGTCATAATTGTATAATTTAAGGTAAAAATTTCCTTACTTAGAGTGATGTCATTAATCCACAATCAATTAATTCCAAAAACAATCTAGTTATAAATGAAATATATTCAATATGGGTACATCTTTTTGAAACGCCTAAAATAGTATATGGGACTAACATTATGAAACGGAGGGAGTATTAAATAAGCTAACATGAAGTGTTTATTGGTGGAAAGCTTATTTAAAGAGTTTATTCTAGCAAATAAACTCTTTTACAAAAGGAGCTTTTTCAAATAGCTTATTCAATTACTATGATGAAATGACACTTATACCCTCATTTACTTTAAAATCCTTTATGAGCTACATACCCTACAATTAGCTTATTGGTCATTTCACATACTCAATCAGCTTAAAACAACCAGTTATTTACTAAACACTTTTATACAATCAGCTAATAAAATAAGTTAGTCAAATCAGTTAATACAATCAGCTAGTTGAAATCAGCTAACACAATCAGTTTCAACTTTCAACTTTAAGCTTTTCACCAAACAGGGCCATTAACTTTGCCTTTATTAACATCTAATGTTATTTTCCACAAAACAACTCCTCAAGTTCATGTCCTACAAAGTTGTGTTTCCTACACAATTTAAATATACCATGCTAACTAAATAAATGACCACTTAAATTAGCAACTCAGAGTATATTAGTGTGGAATCAACAGCTTAATTAAGAATTACTTGAAACAAAAATTATTTAATTTATAGGATCCCATGTGAGTAAATGAGTGTGTAATGGAGGGTGCGCAGTGTGCACCTAAGACAAGATAGATAAAATGTGATTAAAAATTAGATTAAAAGAGTCTTTCACAGCTTTCAATGGTTAGAAAGAGAAATGAGGTTGATTATTGCCATAATCAAAGCAATAAAGGTAGGGCATTGAAATCTCAATCTTTAGGCTAAGGAAACTTGCTTTTCAATTCATATACTGTAGTTCATATTTTTATTGATTTTGAGTATTTTTCACATTATCACATGATCCTTAATTGGAATATGATGGTGTTTTTACCCTTTTTCTTAGATAAATTTTACGGGTTGCTTAGCTTCCAACTTAGTGGTTGTAATTATTACCTATGTTTTATGTTCTGTTCAATCTTTGCGCACAAATTATTGACTAAAATAGGTGTAAACTAAAATAGTAGTTCAGCTCCAATCAGTTCAGTTCAGCTCCTAATTTCCTTCTCTCATAAAATATTCATTTAAGCTCTATTCAATTCAGTCCAGTTCAATTTAACTTCAATCAGTTCAACTCAGTTTAGTAAATGTGAACAGTCCCTAAGTGTAACCTCCGATTCAATAATGTATTAGTAATAGGCATAATTCAACTCTTACTCTGTAATAATTATCTTTGATTAAAGTATCTCGACTTTTGATTAAATTGATCGAAAACGTCTCTATACTCTATACCCCTCCCACTCCTCAGTCCTCAATAGCTCGTATTGTCTTTCACTCAAATTAATCCCCATAATCAGGTGTAATTTTAATGAGGTTTCCATCTTGAAAATAGGAAAGTTTATTGCTCCATACATCCTAATCAATTTGAAAAGGTAAACCATCTATAGCATTAGGTTTTTTTTTTGGTAACCTATAGCATTAGTTTGAATTATTAAAAATAAGAGTACCAGTGAAATTGCACAAATTGGTATTAATTTTTTTTTTTTCCCTCATCGAGCGTGAAAGTGTCAATTTTATTATTGCTAAACACTTGCTTCTTCCATTTCTTCAAACTTATAAGGCTTGCTTAAAAAGGAATTTATTTATTTAGTTATTTTTTTTTAAATGTTCCAATAACATAAATTTAATCAGGCACCATTAAACCAATATTTAACCATGAAAGTGGGTTCCTTGAACACACGGTCCATGAGAGCTTTTAAAGTCATGTTAAATCATCTTGCTCGATAACCAACCCCAATTACTCAATCAAAGCAATGCTAGATTGCTAGTTATCTAGCAAGTTGTCATTCTGTTTGGTTAATACCTAACAACTACGAAAGAAGAAAAGTCTAGAATATGGATATGTGGGGAACTTGAGAATGATTCATGATCATTGATAAAGATAGTCACAGAGCAAGTGTGACATATATTATTTATCAGTTTTCAAATCTAAGGGGTACAAAGCTAGAGTTAAAATGTATGGTATTTGCCTGTAAATAATACATACAAACAAGTACTTACAAAAATGTGAACCTCTTATGCATTCAGCATTACACCGCCAAAACAACAATAATAAAAAATTGAAAGATTACAACCAATTACATTCAGCATTACACCGCCAAAACAACAATAATAAAAAAATTGAAAGATTACAACCAATTACAATATGTAGTTTTTTTTTTTCCTTTAATGTAGATGATAAGAAATCTAATATCATATAACTAATATATAAAGCTAAACTTTTAGCCAGGTCACGAGGCAGCGACACTTGGCATTCTAACTTTTCGCCAAGTGTCGCGACACGTTGGATAGATTTAAATACATTTCATAAGATAAAAAAGTTAGTTTAGAATTCTATTATGAATCAAATTTGGATAGAATTTTAGGATAAAATTATTAATTTAGAGTTTTATTTTCAATAAAATAAAATTTGAGTGTCGCGCCACATGAGAGTTTTTCCCCGAGTTTTTAGAGAGCCACGTAAGATTTAATTTTCTTAGCGCACCATGTAGGATTATGAATTCAAGTAGTAGCCAATTAAATAAGAGATTATTAATTTCTTTTACAATTAAATCATTCAAATGCCACGTAAGCAAAATTAGCAAATGAAATTTTAAAGTTTAAATTAATTAAATACAAAATATTATCTTTTGATATTAGGAATTTTATCTAATATTCCAAAACTAATATAATAACAATTTTAATCACATAAATATGAAAAATATTTTATTAAAAAAAAATACTGACAAACCGTGCATCGTCTAAAGTTATATATATTGAACCAAATATCTACACCAATCAAAATCTGCCTAGTTTAACAAATAACATAACGCCGTCCTTTGATTGTAGGGAAATGGTAAGAGATCTCCATTTTCCACATCTAAACTGATCCTATTGGGATTTGATTCATCGACCACATAGTTGGTACTCATTGAGAGATGTAAACTTTATCAATAGACCAAGATTAGCTTAGTTTTTACGACTACAAATTAATTGATGTCACTTCATGCAAGTGTAAGTTGTATTAATTATTTGTTAATCAGTGTGTTGTTACACTCGTTAGCATAAATGCAGTAGTTAGTAGCGGATCTTTCCTTAATAAATAGCAGGAGGAGGTTTCCTTGCAATGTCTCTGACATATCATGACATTGACCAAACACCTAATCCACTGCTTGATATCTGTGAACTTTGTCTCTAAGTTCAAACCAAACAAATTAATTACAAATAATCATATGATAATAATCATATTATACAAGTAAGATGTCATTGCTAATTATTCCTCCATTGTACTTCCTTCTTTTCTTAGAGTTTAACATAACTTTAAGATAAATCCACATCATTTTTATTGAGTTTTGACCGAGGTACCGGCGATAAGGCGTTGTAAGTACAAGTAATTAACTTCTTAGGAAAAATTAATTAATGAGTTTAATTTAGGGTCGATTCTATTCACCTTATTTTCACTTATTTCAAACTTGATAAGTTCAGATTAGTTCATGTTATTTCAGATGGTATACTACAAGAGGGGGGTGATTTGTAGTAAGTTCCTAGTGCCTAATTTTCGCGGAATATAAAACAGTTATAGTTAGGAACTTAAAGAGTGCAAAACAGATTTTACGAGGAAGGAAGTAAAACCTCGGTCCTTCTCGGGACTTTCAAACAATCTCCACTATAATAGGCAACTCTCCTAGTACAACCTATTATTACAGATCTTTCTTCACAAGTTCCACCACGGACACTTGCTACCTGATAGGAACCTATCCTACCGTCCCAAGACACACTCAGGTTCCTTTACGACCCAAGACACACTCAGGTTCCTTTCTCACTATGCAACCCAAGACATACTCAGGTTGACTCACTACCACTTGAATTTTAGAGTATTCAAACTCATACACTCAAATGTGAATTTGTAGAGAATTCACAATCTCACTTCAAAACCAAAAACACTCAAACCCCTTTTTCCCATTAGAAGGTCTCATCGAATAGCTCTAAATACATATATATGAATAAAGAGATAAAACTAATATGTTGGACACTCAAGATCTGTCTGGAACTCACTGATAAAACCATTAAGCACGACTACTACACTTCGTCAACCTCAACTTTGAATGAATACATATGAGCATATTTATAGTACACTCGAATTATTCATTTCATCTTGAAAAAGATAATTTTTCTAAAAAGATAAGTTTAAAAGATATTTTCTAAAAACAAGTTTTCCGAAAATATATCTTTTTGTTAAGAATAAAAACTATCAATAATAATAAGATAAACTTAACATAAAATCAGATTTTATTGAAAACTTATCTTTTTTGTTTAAAAATATTTTTTAAACAAACTTATCTTTTTTAAAAAGGGATTTATTAGAAGATAATTATCTTTATTCAGTGAAACCAAGGCCCTGTTTGACAATTGATTGTTGGTTGTCGGCTGTTTTAATTGGCTGGTTTGACTGGCTGTTTAGACAGGGCCGTAGCTGGGGCGGGGCAACCGCCCAGGGCCCAGGATTGTAAAGCCCAAATTTCGTTTAAAACAGGGCCTCAAATTATCCAAGAATAAAAATCTATAATTACTTGAGCATTTAACTCTAATGTAGTTGAGTAGTTCGACAATTTCCTAAGCAAAGTAAGCATTTAACTCCCTTGATTTTCGCATTGTATATTCAGTTTTTGCCTAGATGAATCCCTTTATTTCTAAAATTAAATTATCTCTTTCAACCTTTTCAAATTTCACCGAGATCCCATTTTCCAATATAATCAATTGAAGATGAAAATAATTTTTAACACTGAAATAACTCTTTTATTTTGTTTTTGATGAAAATTCTCTGTAACTTGTATCTTTTTTTTTTTTATCTTACATACATAATTACTTGATTATTGAGTGGGTTAGTAATCTGAACATGGACAAAACTTTTTCAATATTCACTCTGTCTCCAAATCGCTCTTGCTACGACGTTGTATAATATTTTTGCAAGGTTTGTGTTCAACCTTCTACAATTTCTTTCATTTGAATGTTTTTATCTTTATTTATTTTTTATTTTATTTTTTGTGAAAAAATTGATAAATTGTGTTCAGCAATCTAAGTTTTAATTTGATAGATTAATGTGATGCAATTAGAGCTGTCAGTTTCTGACCCGAACCGTTAAATCCGACTGTTTCGAACCGATCCGAAAAGGAACTGAACCGTTTAAAACTTGTTTTTTGGAAACCGAAAACTGACCCGACCCAATTTTTTTCAAACCGAAACTGAACTAAACCGAATTTGTGCAAACCGTTACTAACCCGACCCGTTATCAAGCCAAACCGTTACAACCCGAAACTGAAAGCAACCCAAACCGATTACGTTTAAACCCGATAGTAACCCGACCCGTTTTAAACCGAAAACCATTAAAACCCGATAAAAATCCAATAAACCTAAATCGTTCCAACCCGTAACCCGTTGTGACCGAACCGGTTATAATCCGTAACCCGTTGTGACCGAACCGTTTACGACCCGTAGCCCGTTATGACCAAACCGTTTAAAACCCGTAACCCGTTATGACTGAGTCATTTACAACCTGTTACCCAATATGTTTATGATCTAATCTGTTTCAACCCACTACTCGATAAACCCAACTTATTTATGACTTGACTTGATTATAACATGACTCGTTCCTACCCATTATCTGACTAATTCAACTTGATAATCATCCGACTCAATTTTAACCGATATGATTTTGATTAGAAACCCGTTTCAAATTAGGTAAACTCGTTTTCAAACCAACCAAGTTCAATCTAAACCGATTATAACCGAAACAATAATGGTTGGACCCGATTTCACCCGATCTATTTTGAACCGAAACCCATTTTCGAACCGACCCAGTTAAACCCAAACTGATTATGACCCGAACCAATTACGACCCGTCCTGATTAAGACCCGAACGGTTTTTAACCGAAAGCCACATTAAATGGGCTAAACCCGTTTTCAAACCGACCCAGTTTAACCCAAATTGATTATGACCCGAACCGACTAGAACCCGACCCGATAAGGACCCGATCCGAAGAGAAACTGCAATTAAAAAAACCAAACCGAACTGACCCGATAGTTTTCAAAACCGACCCAAACCGACCCGCTTATTATTTCAATCCGTTATAAACCGACCCGTTATAACCCGAAACTGATAAACCCAACCCAAACCCGAACTGTTTAACCGAATTGACACCCCTAGATGCAATGGGCACTTGTGTATAAATTAATTGGATGAAGTAAGATTTTTTTTTTTAAAAAAAATAAAAATAAAAATAAATAATAAATAATAATAATTATGTGGCTTGTAATTTTTCCTCAAAAAATTAAAAATTATTTGGCTTGTAATTTCATACTTACGGAGGAGCAGTAGTACATTACTGTGTAGTTTTGTTTTGTTTTTTCCAACCTATTGGGAAGATGAATGGAAACAAATGCAATGGCTTAAACTAATTAGACAAGCGATTTGACTATTTTACCAAATAGGCAAATATTACTCAGTAGTGAATAAAATCATTTTTGTTTCGAGATTTTGTTACTCCGTAGTTCCGTACTAATTAACATATAACAACATGTAGCTACTAAGCTTTCATTGTCTTTTAGAGTAGTTTTGATATGAATTTGGAATTGAAATCGAGGAGGTTAATCTTTCATTTTGCATACCCTTCCAAGTTAAAAAATAAAAATAAAAATCATATGTATATACCTTGTACTTCGTACATAATATAATGGGTGTTAATTAATTAGGGCCCCCAATTTATATGTTCGCCATAGGCCACCAAAGTCTCAGAAACGGGCCTGTGTTTAGATTGGTTTTTGAGTTGGCTGTTTGATTAAAGTTGTAGTGTTTGGTAAATTGGCTGTTGGGTGCTAGTTGTTGTTAAACTATATCAACACTAATGAACTAATATAGTACTTTAATATTAATTAAAATAATAAATTATTGGTAATTATAATTGTAAATTAATTAGTAATTATTTACAATAAGTTTACAATAATTTAATAATAATTAGTTATAATTTAAATTAATTAATTATTGGTTTAAAATTACTAATAATTGTATATTACTCTATTTTAATACATATTATTAAAAACTAATTATTGAATGATAATAATTAATTATTAATTATTAAATACTAATTATTAAAAAATAATTATTAAATACTAATAATTTATGTTTTTAATAAATATTAATTATTAATTACTAATTACTAATTATTAATTATTAATTATTAATTATTAATTATTAATTATTAATTATTAATTATTAATTATTAATTATTAATTATTAATTATTAATTATTAATTATTAATTATTAATTATTAATTATTAATTATTAATTATTAATTATTAATTATTAATTATTAATTATTAATTATTAATTATTAATTATGCCATAAGCCAAAAGCTGCTCCAACTAACTTTTGGCTTTTGCAGCTTTTGACTTTTGGCTTAAAAGTCAGCTTTTCAGCCAGTTAAAAAAGCCACTAACCAAACATGTTTTTTGGCTGTTTAACCAACTTGAAGAAGCCAAAAGCCAGCAGAAAAGCTGGTTTCCAAACACCCCCCAAATCCCTAAAAGATATGCACGTACGTATTAGAAAAATATATACATCATTAAACCCGACTTTTAACGACGTGCATACTTAAGTTCCTATTAGGTTCCTGAACTCTGACAGTCTTTGGATTCCTGACAAGTCAGTTACTCTAAATTCATTGACTGTCTGGAGTTCACATTGGGTTCTATATAGACTTGTTCCATACCGAATTTTATGTCCACCATACTTACATGAATCCTAGAGCAATATACTTCTATTTCTTTGTCTTCATGTTGTTTTTCTGAAACTCTTGTTCTGGAATCCTGTAGTATTGATATATTCTGGATCTTAGGGTTTGCCCCAGCATTACACCGAAACCAGGTCGTTACAACCCGTTGCGACTTGAAGTTCCATTTCTAGAACTCTTCTTCTAACTTTACTTGTATCCTCATGAATCTTCTAAAGTTCCTCTGTTTCAGTTCCTTCTTCAACTCCCGCAAACATTACAACACTAGAAAATCCTTATTAAATGGAAGTTTGCTCAATCATAACTATCATCATCAAAACCTCATAAGGGTCAACAAGTTGCCCCTTTTTTATGATGATTAACTGAGCAAACTTATGAGGATAACAAAGTAAAACAGAAGGTTAGTTTTTTCATTTATAAAAACAATAAAGAAAACTAAACTAATTTAAAAGACTCCTACACATACATGACCTATATATGCATAGGATACTTACCTTATGAAACTAACATATGCAAACACATATTTACATAGTTACTTTCATGGTTCCTTGGCTATCATCATGCTTATCAACCATAACACTTATCATTGTTCTTGTTACTCTATTGCTTATCATATATTACTCAAGTTCCTTACATATATACCTGTCATTACTCAGGTTCCTTGTACCCTGTTCCAAGCATAACTTGTTCTTTCTATGCACAACTAAACAAACACGTTAGATAGATAATCATCATTAGTTTACAATCATCAAAACCTAATTACTCAACAGTTCAGTTTAGAAAAAATAATTTTAGATAAGTTCAGTAAAGGAGAAATAAGTTCTTATAAGGGCTGCCCAAATTCAGATAAGTTAAGTTCGGATAAGTTCGAATAAGCTAAATTAAGTTCAGATAAGTGAAAATAAGGGGAATAGAACACACCCATGGGTTTAGCTCAATTTGAGTTGGGATAAACTTTGAGCTGAACTAGATTTTGAAATAAAGTACTTTGTATATGGCATATGGACGTTAAATATGAAATAATCACATTGATACAGATATTGGTGTATATCCAACAAAATACTTCATCCGTTTCATTCTAATATTATCTTAATTTGTATTAAAAAAAAATCATAGTACTCGTATTTTAAATGGTCTGAATTAGGAGTGAGCAAAAATCCAGAGTATCCTAACCTAGAACCGAAACCTGTTCAAAACCGCAGGTTCTAGAACCGGAACCTGTAGATCAGGTTTTGGTTCCGGGTAATAAAATTGGGAACATATTGCAACAGGTTTTCGGTTCTGGATAATAAAATTTTGGACCCAGAACCTGTATGGTACCCTGTTAGTACTTGTTCCCTGTAGGATACGCAAAACCGAAACCTATCATTTAAGCCAAAATATAAAAGCCCTACATCAAAATTGTATTAAAGCCATCACCTACCTCTTTCCCTCCTCTTATTCATATTTCATCTTACACTTAAAGGTTTAAAGAATAGTGTTAATATAAGTATTTGTAGAATGGTATTACATAATCTAGGACAATCAGTGTTAAAGTTGTAAGCTTTTATTATGAACATCCATTTTGTACTAATTTATCAAGTAACTATTAAGCTTACTTTGACAGACAGGATACCCTGTTTCGGAACTTGTTAAACAGGTTCTGGTTCCTATTTTTGGGAACCTGTTGCAACAGTTTTCAGTTCCGGGTCCTGAAATTTTTACAGGGTACCCTGCTACGCTCACACCTAGTCTGAATCTTTAGGATTCAACGACTTGTTTGTACACGGTTAGTTAACATTATTTCCTTGCTATGTTGTTCATGTTCAAGTACTTGAGTCACACATTGCTGGAAAACATGAAGTACTCACAGTTCTCAGCACACGGGTGCTCTCCATGTCGTGCTTTCACGGTTCACACTCTTCACACCAATGCTTATGGAAACATACACTGAGTACTTCACTACTTCATACAACATGAAACTAATAAGACGAAGGAAAATGCATTTGACATCATACTTGTCTCCAGTTATCATGATCAATCATTATTCAATTAACACAACTCAGACATGCCCTGTTTAGCCCTCCCATTTGGAGGCCAGAGGAAGACTCTGCTTCTTTGTCTCGCAAGTTCAAGCCCTCGAGATGCAGCTGTGCAGAGTATTCCATGTCTTGTGGCTACCGGACCTGAAGGTAGGCCAATCCGCCAATCACTACTGTAGCCACAATGTTTATACTCCCTCCGTGCTTTTTTAAGTGTTACAGTTTGACCGGCACATAGTTTTAGGCAAATTAGTTGACTTACATAAAATAATAAAAAATTATAAAAGAAAGATAGTGGGGTAGGTGGAATATTAAAAAATTATAAAAGAAAGATAGTGGGGTTAATAGTTTATTGAAAAGTAATGAATGTGAAAAGAAAGATATAATAAAAAAAAAGTACTAGTGGATTTGGGTGGGGAGCATGAGAGGAAAAAGATATACTATTTTAATGTAGCTTTTTACTATAAAAAAAAAAGTATAACACTTATTAAAACACAACCGGATTTGGTAAGTGTAACACTTATTAAAACATGGAAGGAGTAGCAGATTATGGGGCAGATGCATTTTCCTTCACTGACAATCACAAGAAGTTTACAAGAAAAAACAGATTTTTTTGTTTGTTTGTTTTTATTTATTTTTTTATTTTTTTTATTTTTTTTATTTTTTGGCAATGCTAGTGACTTAATGAGGATACTATCCAAAGAAGAAAAGAAAAGCAACGACAGAAAACAAAACTAAAAGAAATAACCAAATAAACTAAGCGAGGAAGAACAATACCTCATAAAACCTCATATGTAATTCTGCAAATACAAGGTCAATGAATCAACAAGCTCCTGCAAAATTCGATCAGGTTGAGTCACTCCTTGATCAGAAATTGATTTCATGTGCTTTTTTTTTTTATGATTTATACAGAAGTGATACTTCAACACTCAATACACTAAAATTCTCTACAAACGCTCTCAAATTAAGTGATTGTCTGTCCAACAAGATTCAGGTAGCAGCAATAAACAATGAGCTTATACATACGCCTCATACATAGCGAGTGGAATATATCAATATAATAGAATTGAACAAGTCCTTGAAGCTGTAGGACACATCAATAACTTCTCCACCTCTTCTTCGTCCAGTCCATAAGATTCAATCATCATTTGCTCCAATACTCGAGCATTTTTTAACAAATACTCTACTACTTCTACTTCGTCATTGTTTCCTGTATACCAATCAACTCCAATTATCCGGAGATTTTCTAGCAAACAAACAGGAACTTCATCGGGTGGAGTCCACACACATGGTTGACGTTCATCAGGGACACTATTCATCCTTCCCTGGAAGATTAAGCTTCATTTCAGCTTCAATATTTTTAAAGGACAATAGCAACAAGCGTACTAATTAAGCTTGTACCTACCAAATCCAAAAGAAGAACTTTTAAGTTGGGAGCAGAATGGAGCAATCTTGGAAAACAGGTCCAACCCAATGATTCATCGGTTAAACAGACTTCTAACATCATCAAATTAGAAAATGTGGGCCACGTATAGCTGAGAGCTGATCCGAGAACCTTCACACAGCAATAAGAGAAACTTGACTAAGTAAATACAATTAAACTTAATAAACCAATGCTTATAGCATAGAACATGCTGTCCTAGGTATAGAATAGAACGAACTGAAATACTGATTGCATAAACAAAGAATGGAAAGAATCTTACAGCTGTAGTGTGAAAATGTAATATCATCAGATCCGTAGCAGCAATCCCATTCAAAAGCTCAAGCAAGCTTTTTTTATGCTTAGGCTTTAAACCTTCAACACCCCAGGGGTCATACATGATATCAACATGATGGACTCGTGATAGATTTTTCACCACAAATTGAGAGCACGAGTTACCCTCTATTTTTAGGTATTCAAGATTTGGTGTATCAATGGTAATATCATACTCATCACCTCTTTTATACTCGAGAAACAGGCTTAGTCTTTTCAGAGTCGGAATGCATATATCAATTTTTCGTACTTTCCCAAAATCAAGGAGGCCAGTCAGGGACAGTTCTTCTAATAACGGACAGGAAGACAAAAGCTGATGCATAACCCTATCCTGATTAGGGAGTATAACATTGAAACCAAGTGACTTAATATGAGGAAAACAAACTATTGACTCGGGTATGCGTATATCAAAACATGAATCTAACTTAAGCACTACCAACGTGCTGCAATCAAGAATGCATTCTGGCAGGGGAGGTGCAGGTAAATCCGGAATCCATTTTTGAAAGTAGAGGAATAGCTTTTCAATTCTACAGCTAAGAGCAGTGGAAACCCAAGCATTCATATGTGTTAAGCCTATTTCATCTGGACTGGAAAGGTCAATTGAAAAAGAGTTGATAAATTTACAATTGTCAAGCACATGCTCCACAAGGTTTGCAAATCTATCAGGATTAGACTCACCACCCTCTAAGCAAATCCTGTGAATTCCTCTCCAAAGATACTTCCACTTCGAAGACAAAATGCTAGTTCTAATTGCCTCATCTGTCGGAAGGAAAGAAATGATGTGTGCAACTACATGGTCTGGTAAATTACTAAATATGTCTGATTGTTCGTCTTGATTTTCCCTTTCCATCTTACCTTTCCTGCACAAAAGACTGCTTGTATATCAGCTCTTGACACCAATAATAATCAATCATGAAAAATACAATTCATCAATTCACCAATAATAATCCATCATGTTCAAATCCAGTCAAAATGCTCACAAATTAAACCATAACAAGACGTATCAGTTCTTATAAAACTATATGAAGTATATCAGATGAATTTGCAAGAAATGAAACTCATAATTAAATTCCAACAATATGCTCAAAACAATTTGACAATGGCAACAACAAAGTCAGTTATCGGAAATCTATTACGATTCTCAAAAGTAGGAACATTTCAGTCTAATAAAATCAAATAAGGGCAGAATTTAAAAAAATAAATAAATAAATAAATAAATAAAAATGGTGTAAATTTCTTAGATTAATCATGTATTTTAACAAATATTAGTGAGCAATTAGAAGAATAATATGACGTAACGTATAAACAAAGTAAATTCATCAAAATGAACATGTTAATTGACTGGAAAAAATAAAATTGAATAACTGGATTGGATGAATTGTTCCCTAAATCAAAACCCTAACCTTTTAGACTTAATTTGCATGCATAAAACAAGTAGCAATAACATAAAAAACACAATTGGAAATATAATTAACAGAAAAGAAAAGATAAAATATAGAAGAATCATACCTGGGTAATTGATGAATGTAGATGATTTTTACATCAATGAACTTTCAGGTAATTTAGAAGTAAGAGTGAGATGTGTCTGCATATTTTACCAATTGGTGTTTCGTATTATACTTCCTTAGTGTTTTTAGTTGACATCGTTACACTATCGCTTTATATTTTATTAATATCCACTTTTTATAATTTTACAATGTTGATAATTAAGGATAGTAATCGTTTATAACATGCGTTGGCAATCGTGATACGGAGTAATAGATTAGTGTCAACTAAAAAAAACAAAGGAAGTATAATCGTGTAGTATATGACTCCATAATCAATATGCTTGAATTGTTTGGGAAATTCCTAATTAACTTATCAAGTGGCAAAAATGAAAATAAAATGAACTTTTGTATTGTAAAATAATACTCCGTAATAAAACAAAAAAAAATAAAAAACGAAATTACAAATGTACCCCTTAAACTGTTAAGTGAGCAAAGTAGGTTTTACTATGCAATTACAAATATACCCCTTGATAAGTTTTACGGAGTATAAAATTATCAAGATTATTTTCTTTAGACCTTGTGTTAGTTTGCTTAAAATTGTTAATTTTTTGTATTTAAAACCAACTTATGTGTTCTCATTCATTTGAGAGGATTAAATATTACATGAAATATTGTTAAGAGTATAGAATATTCAAATTAACACAAGAGCTTTATACAATGAAATGATCAATTTTGAATATAAAAACAGCATGCATGTATAAAATAACATGTTTATATATATATATATATATATATATGGAGTAAGAAATTGACATCAAAATATCATGAATTTTATAAACCTAGATTACCTTGTGCGTGGTACTCCAATAGTACAATAGAAATTGCGACTAGCTTAGCTCGAAATTTTCGTCCTTTAATATTGGGTTTTGCGCAAATTCTTAGTTGTATCATTATGCATAGGCCATAGAGTGAAACTAATACAGTTAAAAACCGAACTAAGCCGCAAACCAAATCAAACCAAGGGCCTATTCAGTTCAACTTAGACCTGGCAATCCTGACCCGACTTGATTGACCCGACCCGAATGACCTGACCCGTAACCCGAAAGTTGACTCGGAATTATTGACCTGAACCTGAACTAACCCGACTCGACCTGAACCCGACCCGAAATAGAGTTGACCCGGACATGACCTGATTACCCGAAGTGACCCGACCCGAATGACCTGACCCAAAATTGGCCCGAAACCCGAACTTGTCCCGATCCAAAATGACTAGAAACCCGAAGTGACCCGACCCAATTTTAACCCAAATTGATTGACCCGAATCGACCCGACTCGTAGTGACCTGACCCGAATCCTAAGTGAATACGGTGAAATAGTGAATTACTTAGTTTAGGGCTTCTTTATTTCCTACGTAATAGGTACTCATGATTTTTTTTCTATTTTTTTTAACAATTTAACTTTATTTTTTAACTATTATTTTAAAATGAATACACCCGACCCGAATTGACTCGATTCGAATTTGACCCGTCCCAAAATTGACCCAAAAATTGATCTTAAAAATTAACCTGATCCGAACAGACCCGACCCGAATTGACACGACCCGAACTTAACCTGACCCGAACTTGAAAACCCGAACTTGACCCGAGGTGCTGACTCGATTTTGACTTGAAACCCGAATCGACCCGAACCCGACCTGAACATTTGCTGACTCGAACTTGACCAGACCCGAACCCGACCTAAATGACCTGTTTGCCAGGTGTAGACACCCATTTGTGTCTCCCCAAAACCAAACCCAGTGATGAGTACCGTTTCGCGTCTAATCATAATCGAATGAAGTGAAAGTGTGGAAAGTCTAGTGTTGCGGATAGTTTTTATTCTTTTCTTTCTTTCTGTTTTTGAAAACCTATTTTAAGAAAACAGTCAATCCAATTTAGTTTGGTCCATGGCAAGGGTCCAAAAATAGTGTAGTTGGATGGGGCTTGAAAAGAGCTTTCCAACGATATATTATAAGCCCATCCAATTCCGATGAATAATGAGGAAGTTATGGCTAGATTACTAAACTGGGCCCGGTTTGATCTTTACGTGCGGCCCAATGATCTAGAGGAGGGCCTAATATGGATTTATCATTCCTAATGCAATTAAAATTGATTTTAGTCTTCTAGATTCTTCTAGAAGTTCTTTTCATTCCTAATTCAATTAGCATTGATAAATTAACTTTGGTTGACGTTTTAGAGTTTTAATCAGAATAAAAGAGTGTTTTTAAGGAAAATACGATTTTGCCCTTCTGTACGGCTAAATTTTATCAAAACTAAGAAAACGTGTAAAGTTAATTACTAGCGCCTAACAACAGGGATTAGCGCCTGGCGCTAATGCTTGGCGCCTGGCGCTAATGTCCAGCGTCTGACGCTAACTTGTTTCATTCTCGTCGAAACTCTGATTTGTTTTTCTATCTGTCCGGCTGATTTTCTCTATAAATAGCCTCCTAAAATCTCCGTTTTCGATCATTAACTCTCTAGTTTTCTAATTCTCTTTTCTCTCTAAGCTAAAGCTTACTCTCTCTCTCTTTTTCTAAACAACCCCTTTTGCATACACAATTCCGCATTCACAAGATCTAGAAACACCTAGCCAAGTTCGAAGTTGCCTTCGCCCTAGACGTGAAAGGTTTTAATTTCTGAGGGTTTGGTCCCAAATCTCTCTTTCAATTATTATTTAATTTAATTGTTTTATTTATTATTTTCCTTGAAGTTACTAACGAGTGTATTTTGTTATTAGAAAGAGATACGAGGCATCCAAGTAAGTGCTTTAATTGTTTGCATTGTTATTATGATATAGAAATCATGATTAGATTATTTTATTGATTCCTAGTATCATGTTTAGGGTAATTTCTAATATCAAGTATGATTAAAAGAATGCTTCCTAGTATCATGTCTAGGGTAAAGAATAAGTTTCTTAAATCAATTATGATTTCTATGATGCTTCCTATTTCTTTCCTAATAGCATGTTAGTATCATATTAGGGTTAAAGTTTTGATTTTTATTGTTTAGTGACATGCTAGGGTTTGTTATTAATCTTGTTAGTATCATGCCTAGAATCTTGCTATTATTATGCTTTAACATGATTATTTTTATAATTGTTATAATTATAATTTTAATTGTTATGATTATTATTATGTTGCTTGATTATATTTGTTGTTATTGCTTGATCACGCCTTTTATGCATGTTTAAAGATAATTAATAATCTTGTTTAGGGTTAATTTTATTATAATTCAAGTGATCGTCAATAATAGTTTTATTTATGCATTAATATTCAACCAACATAGATAAACAGGTTTAGGCCGGGTTAATCCTATTGATTGCATGTTAGTCAGAAAGCGCACATGAATACGATCAGAATAAAGTAGAGGCCTATTATTAGGGCAGGTTCAATCTCTTTTAGGTTGGATTTGTACCTTCATCCCCGAACTACCAGTCATGGTTCCAAACCTATTGGAGTTGACGATCTCCTGGATCGTTAAGGGGTGTAACCTTCACCTCGTAAACGGTTTACAAGTTCCTAAAACTTGTTGGCGGCTTTTTTGCTCTATTTTCCTTCCCTTTGGACGCCACCATGCTTAAGTGTATGATCACAGTGGGGTTCAAGCTATGGATAATGCTTGAAATATTCCCTATTGTTTTTTGGCGACTCCGCTGGGAGGATTTCTATTTTAATTCATGAAATTTATTTCGGCAATGATTTAGAATGAGTGGATGAGACTCGAAAAGTTCTAAGTATTTCATGTGCATAATTTTGATTAACATTATTGTCATATGCATAAAAAAGATTTCATTGGAAAGACCATCCGTAACGAGTTAAAACTTAGAGCTGTTCATGGACGGGTCAACCCACTAAATCCGCCCAACCCGACCCGTAAAATAAGCGGGCTTGGACAACCATTTTGAAAAAAATTGAAAATTTGGGCGGGCTAAACTCGACATGTTAATATAAATGGGCGGACACGGACAAGCCCAATATGTACCGTGGGCTAGCCCGCCCGACCCGTTTATTTCAAAAAGTAATAGTTTAATGATTTTTTAGTTAGTTGATTATGTAGTATATTTTAGAAAATAAATACAAAGTGACTATATTAGACTTTAACCTATTATTAGCTACAACTATTTATTTCAATTTTATATTTAATCATTATGCTTGTATTAAATAAGTTCATTCTTTCCTTTTTTTCACTAACATATGTCACAAGTTAAATATGTTTTTTTTCTAGTATCATTAGTGATCAAGAAATTTTTAAGATAACTAAATCGAAATAATATTAACATATGTAAATGATAAAAAATAATAACTAGTGTTAGATATATGTAAAACAAATATTTTAGGCCTATGAGCCCGTGGGAAAGCCCGCCCCGTTAATAGAGGGGGCTTGGATAATTTATGAAGCCCGCATAAAAGGGCTCGGGTTAGCTACAATTAGCCCGTTGGACAAAAAATGAAGTATAGGCCCGGCCCGTTTCCCGTCCAAGCCCGCAAACGATCACCTCTAGTTAAAACATAGGATTTTTACACGTAGGAAATTTGAGGAATATCTTTCACAACTAGGATCGAAATAATGCTGTGTGAAACTGAAAAATTTTATCGAGCACAGAAAGCTGCTGAGGCATGTAGGAACTAGCGTCAGAAAACAGAGTTTAGCGCCACTAATTTGACTCTGGCGCCAGGCGACAGTTTCTGTCGCCAGGCGCCAAAGCTAAATTGTTGGCGCCGACCTCTGTTTGTTGGCGCCAAGTTCTTCCAATACCGAGCCAGAAATATGCGTTCTAATTTCGACCAGATTTTAGCACTGTTTGCTCGATCCTACTTCCTGATTGAGTTTTTCTCACTTTTCTGAAACCCATATGTGTTCTACATATGGACATAATCCTCTGGGAATTCATGCTCCATCTACCTGATTGAACGCTCTGTGCAACAAAGGGTACATCCGAGAATGTTGAATTCAGCAAACCATGGAAGCGAGTTTTTGTTTAAATTCGCGGTGTCCCATCCACTTGCGCCAACCCTTCACAGTTAGGCTTCTACGCGGTGCATCCGGACAATTAACCATGGACCCTCTTTGACTAACCCATATCCCGAACTTTAGAGAACTAGAGCCATGGTTAGGTTGCAAACTCATTGCATCATATTGTGCCTACTTGACTAACTGTGCATTATTTGTTGTGCATACTCTATGTGTTTTTCCTAACCGTTTGTTTGACTTGTGTTAAGACTAAATAAACTGATTAATGACTAAAGGAATTTGCTTAATTAATTAATTAATTAATTATTTGAGCTAATAAATATGTCTAAAATCGAGTCATAGTTCCTTTAAGTCAACCCGGATTTTTATTCCCGTATACTGCACAAGAGTCAACTTGTTTTGGTCATAGCCGGAGCTATAGGAATAGTTACGAGTCGTAAAGCCTATGGATCTGTAGCCCCGAGTTTTATCTTTAATTTGGCGTTGGTTTCATCACAATCAGAGTCACAGATCAAAAGTTATGACTAAAATACCACAGCCTGTCCGGTTTAATGCATATACGCGAGGTCTTAACTTAGTCTTTGTTCGAGTCTAGTAACATAGTCTAGCCACATGGTCATGACACGAGTCTTAACATGTCACCTACACTCACTAGTCTTAGCACACACTTTGAGTATATGTCACCATGACCATGTCTTAGGTTCATGCATGAGTCAGTTTTTTCCGTCATTTGAGTTCGTTGGGGGTACATTCTATTCCTAATTTTTCACATCTCTCCACCTACATCACCTTTCCATTTTCTACATGATCCCTTCATATCACAACCTTAATTGTTCTTGACTTCTTCCATCTATGCATGTTGAATAGAGTTGAGTCAAATAATTAACAATAAATATCCCTAATTTCCTTTTCCACAGTACTTAGCTTGGTTAAGGAGAGAAGGGCGATTAATCAAGACAACACCTTTGTTCAGGTCTTACTTTTTTATAAACCGATTTGTCAAAAGAGGAAAGCTAAGAAGATAATGGTAACTCAAGAAGAAGTCAACGAACTTAGGAATCAATTGACTACCGTGACTGAGGCATTGAAGGCTCTAACCCTCAAGATCGATGACCCTGTGAAGCAACAACAGATGGACCTCATGCAAGAAAGCTTGAGCAAGTTGTCTAGTGACTACAAATTTCAAGGCATCAGTTCACAAGGGGTCTCGCTGGACAAGGACCTTCTTCTGCAGAAGTTCAATGCCATTGACATCCCGAAATTCAAGGCAACAGATAACCCTTATCTTCACTTAAGAGCCTTTGAAACTATAATGAACATTAAAGGTATTGATAAGAAAGTCTTTCATTCCTTGTTTTCCTTGTCTCTTGAAACCATTTTCCAATAATGGTTCTTCTCCCTTGACGAAGAGAAAACCTCTACCTGAGAATCGATAGTAAACACTTTCATTGATAGATACAAGTGTAACATTCAAGTCGAAACCGATTATAGACAACTCGAGATACTAAGACAAAAAGAGAATGAAGGCTTTACTTCTTTCTTCAATAAGTGGAGGGAAACTTCCGCTAAGATGATTGAGGTGCCCACCGAAAAAGAATCCGTGAGGATGTTTGTAAAAAATCTCCAAGAAAAGTATTTAAAGCATTTAAAATATCAACATAATTTGAATACTTTCAAGGCCGTTTATGACATCAGAATCAAGATCGAAGACGACCTCGCAAAGCAAAAAGCTACTAACAATAGTAACCACGGTGGCTGGAAAGGAAAGAAGAACGACAATCCTTCTTCTTCCGAAAATGCCCACTCTAGTAACAATGTTAGTACCTATGATATCAGTGAAGTTTTAGCCATGGATAACCAAGGACCTAAGAAGCAACTAAGGAAAGACTTCACCCCCATTGGGATGAGCTACGATACTACCTTCGATCGACTCAAGGGACTCATTACTCCCATTGGACCTATTCAAGATCCTACACCTGAAAAGAGATTGCCTAGTTGGAATCCAGATGCACATTGCAAATATCACTAAGGAAGGGTCATATTACTGAGATATGTTGGACGCTAAAGGAGGCTATCCAACATTTGGTCGACAATAATAAGCTTCCTATGCCTCCAGCTAGTAAGAAGAGCGAGTGATGATAAAGCGAACGACACAAGATAAGAGACGAGCTTCAACGACGAGATTTCGTGACCTCCTCTTTTCTTGTTTCTTTTATTACCCTTTCCCCAATAAGTCTAGCATAGACACCTTTCTTTTCCCTTAGATTAATTTTGTAGATTCTTTTTCTCTTTTAATAAAATGAGTATTTATTTCCTTGCATATGATCATTGCATTGCATTGCATTAAAAAAAAAAATCTATGTCGAACTAAGCACAAGGTATACCAATGATTTGAGGCACCCCTTGTAGCCACATCATATCACCTTTCACCCTTCAAATATGCAATCATTTTTTGGTAAACCACTTTGAGCCTCGTCTAACGACAAACCTTTCATTTTTTAACCCATATCTACCTAACCTTGGGATGGGATGGTGTGCAACTTATGCAACTTCAAAAAGCTTGAGTGACCAAAATAGCAAAAAATAAAAAATAATAAAAATAAATAAAAGTGTACAAAAGGGCAAGTGTTCCAATGTCTTTGACATGAATATGTCTTCGATATGAACACGTCTCAGATTGCGTCTCTTATCGAGTGCTCGGTACCGTGCCTGAGAAACATGAATACCAAGTGAGTGATAGACCGCATGATCAGGATTGTCCACACTTATAAAAATAAAAAAATGCAAAAGTAAAAAAAAAAGAAGAGAGCAAAAATAAATAAAGCAAAAAAACGAGAACTAAACCTCAAGCATGAAAATACAAATATTCTGAGCCAAAAGCAAAGTTGCACACCTTGGGGGCTTATCTAGGGTCTTGAGCCTTTTATCCCCTTCTCCTTCAACCTTTAGCCTAACCACGTTACAACCCTTAAAAAGACCTTTTTGAGGTATACACACACTTGTGCGAGGTTCGGCTAGAGCCTGATTCCTAACGGATACGTAGGCAACCTCACATCGAGGTGCGGCCGTAATAAACATGCATTCATATTCACATTCACACACCATGATCATATCAAGGGATCTCCAATGCTCATCCCTATCTACTTAGAGCTAGACTTGGGGGCTTGATCCTTACATCATTAGCTTACCTAGCCTAAGAGTCACCATCATTTGACTCTTCTTGAAATAATATCTTTCTACACACTTAGCCCTTGAAGCCTAACTTTAGTACCACTTTCACACACCGCACAGATACATGACCAAATATACTTTCCCTTAGGAACCCTTTGTCATGAAATCTTAACATAACGCTGAAGCATGCCTTGTCATATCAACATCAATCATCATTGCATCACAAAGTATGAATTACTTAGCCTGTGCGCCTAAGTTACCTAAATACTTTCATTATCGAGTCAACTAGGATAGTCTAAGATGTTACAATCCTTGCACTATGAGAGATAACATTTGATTAAGCTCATTCAACATGCACCTTCAAAAACTTCGCTTCTTTCTTTTTTCGCGTCTTTCTTTTTCGGGAGAAAGTCGGTACCCTCCACAAAAATGACGGAAATTTTTTGCATTTTTTTGCATTTTCGAGTCGAGCGATCACAATACAATGCACACACGGGTCATGATTCACACGTGTCATTTCACTTCGAGTCGAGTCAACCTCCAGTCAATCACAGCGAATCAAGTTTATACCTTGAGTCGTGTCAAGTCAATGAGTCAAGCGACATTAAACCTTAGGTCAACCCTAAAATAATTAAAGAAATTAGCAAAGTCCTATAGTCAAAGATAAATACAGGTTCATCACAGCGGCATCAAGAGCAGAATAGGGAAGACCCAACTCCAGCGCTAGACGACAACATCTAGCGTCTAGCAACATATTTCAGCGCCTGGCGACAGAGCAAAATCGCGGCGCCAGAGGCATTGCAGCGGCAACAAGACGTTCAACCACTCAGAATGGTTATTTCGACCTCATACAACAATTTCGGGTTCCTTGGTACGCCAGTTAGCCCCTATAAGCAATTTGACATAATTAAGTAATCGGCTCGGTTACAATCGCATTAAGTGATCAACCTGATGAATGATCGTCTCACTTAGCGTAAAGCGCCTAAGCATTAGCTCAGCAAAGGCACTGACATACTGGTTCAGAAAACACCAACATACTGATTCAAAAGACACTGACAACTGGTTTAGAAGCACCGACATACTAGTTCATAAACAGTAGAGGCACCGACATAATGGTTCACAAGAAGCAAAAGCGCCGACGTACTAGCATAGTGGAAGCAAAGTTCAAGCGAGCTTTAATGATCAACAAGCGTTGGTCTTCGGTAGTTTTCTTCGGAATATTATCGCAACAACTGAGGATGACTTCAAGAGAGGTTATTTTAGACAGCGTTCGCTAAGATTGTGGAGGTTGTCACCAAGATTTGAGAAGATAGTACGAGATGGGCGGTCTTCGACAGCATTCGCTAAGATTGTGGGGGTTGTCACCAAGATTTGAGAAGATAGCACGAGATGGGCGGTCTTCGACAACATTCGCTAAGATTGTAGAGGTTGTCATCGATATTTGAGAAGGGCGGTTCGTGATGAGGCGGTCTTCGGCGACTTTTGCTATGATTGGGAAGGTTGTCACTATGACTCTTTGTTCAGACACGCGTGGACACATATAAAAAAAGCTCTATTGTTCATAGACGAGTGAACATCAAAACAGCGGGATGACGTTCCCTGGCTTGCGAAAGGTTATCACAAATATAGCAATACATCAACAAATCGGTTACCCCAGATACGTGTGCTCGATGGTGCAAGATACGCGTTTCTTAACTCTTTTATCTGTTTGACTAATGCTAGTTTGCAGGTATCGGCATTACAAGAGTGATTTAGGATTGCAGAACGTTCTGAATCATTCTTCGTCCCTATCGCTACTTTGACTTTTGTTTTCGAAACTTGCGTTTCTCCAAACTCAGTCAAAGTGGGGGCTTCTGTAGACACCCATTTGTGTCTCCCCAAAACTAAACCCAGTGATAAGCACTACTAAAAATTAAGGTTTTTGCGACCGCCTCTAACGGTCGCAGAAAATACAAAAAACGGTCGTAAAGGGGGTGTCATTATTTACTTGGTCGCAAAAAAAAAAAATTTCGACCGGTTGACGGTCGCAGATTTTTTTGCGACCGTTTTTAATATTTTCAACGACCGTTAGGGGAACGGTCGCAAATATTAATAATTGCGACCGTTTTAATCGACGGTCGCAAAATTGGATTTTAGCGACCGCTTAAAGTTGTCGCTAAAAGTTATCAAAAAAACCAAAAAAAAAAGCACCCACAGCCAGCCTGTACTTCACAGCCATCCCTGTACTTCACAACCTCCCCCATCACCAATGTCCACCTAAAACACTACTAGCCACCACCGATACACCACCCAACCACCTCGAAAGCACTAGCCCACCCCATACAACTCACCTTGCCACTCTCGTAACTCCACCAGCCACCCCCATAAATCTCACCCAATAGAAAAAAAATAAAACTGAAAAAAATAACGTTCTTAGCAAAACAAATTATACCAAAAATCAAACAAAACCAAAAAAATCAAACAATAGCAAACAAAAAATCAAACAAAACTCACTAAAATTAACTAAATAAAAAATTCGAACATTCTTCAAAAAAAAAAAAAAAAATTCGAACAAGCAAAAAAAATCGAAGGACATTCAAACACACAAAACCCACAGAAATCCAGAAAACAAAGGAAAAAAAACAAGAAAATCAAGCTATAAAAATCCAGAAAATCAACCCCCAAAATATGAAAAAATTTACAAAGTAGACGAAAACTAAAATCAAACTCAAAATCAACAAAATTCGAACATCAACGAAATTGAAAATCAAACCCAATATCAACGAAATTCGAACAATATATGAACAAAAGTCATGAAAATCGAACAAAATTATCAAAAAAATATAATCAATCCCCAATAACTGAAAATCAAATAATATATGTAAAAATTCATGAAAATTCGAACAAAATTAACAACAAATCAGAATCAAACCCAAATCAAAGAAATTCGAATACAAACTCCAACAAAAATCACAAAAATCGATTAAAACACAAAACAAAACCACAAAAAATAGAAAATAAACAAAAATTTTAGAAAAACCAACATACCTTTCCCAATATTTCTTCCTCTTTGGGTTTATATGTTCAAATTCGACCATAAAAACTCCAGATCTGGAACTTTTATGGGCGAATTTGACCATGAAACCAATAATTCATTTGTTGAAGATAAACCCTTTTCCATAACTTGCTTGTTGACAAAAAATCCGAACACCAAAACTCAAGATCTGAAAAGAATGAAGAAAAAAAAAAGGAAGGTCGTGAGATCGAAGGAAAGAGGAAGGAAAGAATGAGGAAGGAAAGAGAAGGAGGAAAGAAAGAAGAAGGAGGAGGAACGTGAGATTGAGAAAGGAAAAAGTAGAAAGAGAAAGAAGAGAGAAGAAAGAGGAGGACGTGAGATGTGAGCGGCTATCAATATATTAGGGTTAGGAGTAGAGCTCTTTTATACCCTTTTTTAAAATAAAATAAAAAAATACTTTTGCGACCGTTTGAGAAGCGGTCGTAATTGTCGCATTTTGCGACCGGTATAACGGTCGTAATTTTGCGACCGTTTGAGAAACGGACGTAATTGTTGCATTTTGCGACCGCCACTAACGATCGTAACGAAATTTAATTTAATTTTGAATTATTTTTCACATGAATTTTATTTTAAAAATATATTAATACCTTTGCGACCGTTTTATAACCCAAAAACGGTCACAAAATTGCGACCGCCTTAAAAACGGTCGCACCTATCATATTTTGCGACCGTTTTCATGACGGTCGTAGAAAAACGGTCGCAAAACGACCGAATTTTAGTAGTGGAGTACCTTTCTCGTCTAATCAGAATCGAATGAAGTGAAAGTGTGAAAAGTCTAGTGTTGCGAATAATTTTTATTCTTTTCTTTCTCTCTATGTTTGAAAACCTAGTTTAAGAAAACAGCCAATCCAATTTGGTTTGGTCCATGGCAAGGGTCCAATAATAGTGTAGTTGGATGGGGTTTGAAAAGAGCTTTCCAACGATATATTATAAGCCCAATTCCGATGAATAATGAGGAAGTTATGGGCAAATTACTAAACTGGGCCCGATTTGATCTTTATGTGCGGCCCAATGATCTAGAGGAGGGCCTAATATGGATTTATCATTCCTAATGCAATTAGAATTGATTTTAGTTTTCTAGATTCTTCTAAAAGGTTCTTTTCATTCCTAATTCAATTAGCATTGATAAATTGACTTTGGTTGACTTTTTAGAGTTTTAATCAGAATAAAAGAGTGTTTTTAAGGAAAATACGATTTCCCCTTCTGTACGGCTAAATTTTATCAAAACTAAGAAAACGCGTGAAGTTAATTACTAGCGCCTGACGACAAGGATTAGCGCGTGGCGCTAATGCTTGGCGCGTGGCGCTAGCCTTAGCGCCTGGCGCTAATGTCCAGCGTCTGACGCTAACTTGTTTCATTCTCGTCGAAACTCTGATTTGTTTTTCTATCTGTCTGACTGATTTTCTCTATAAATGGCCTCCTAAAATCTCCGTTTTCGATCATCAACTCTCTAGTTTTCTAATTCTCTTTTCTCTCTAAGCTAAAGCTTACTCTCTCTCTCTTTCTAAACCAACCCTTTTGCATACACAATTCCGCATTCACAAGATCTAGAAACACCTAGCCAAGTTCGAAGTTGCCTTCGCCCTAGACGTGAAAGGTTTTAATTTCTGAGGGTTTGGTCCCAAATCTCTCTTTCAATTATTATTTAATTTAATTGTTTTATTTATTATTTTCCTTGAAGTTACTAACGAGTGTATTTTGTTATTAGAAAGAGATACGAGGCATCCATGTAAGTGCTTTAATTGTTTGCATTGTTATTATGATATAGAAATGATGATTAGATTATTTTATTGATTCCTAGTATCATGTTTAGGGTAATTTCTAATATCAAGTATGATTAAAAGAATGCTTCCTAGTATCATGTCTAGGGTAAAGAATAAGTTTCTTAAATCAATTATGGTTTCTATGATGCTTCCTATTTCTTTCCTAATAGCATGTTAGTATCATGTTAGGGTTAAAGCTTTGATTTTTATTGTTTAGTGACATGCTAGGGTTTGTTATTAATCTTGTTAGTATCATGCCTAGGATCTTGCTATTATTATGCTTTAACATGATTATTTTTATAATTTTTATAATTATAATTTTAATTGTTTTGATTATTATTATGTTGGTTGATTATATTTGTTGTTATTGCTTGATCACGCCTTTTATGCATGTTTAAAGGGAATTGGTACTTGTAACCATGCTTAATAAGATAATTAATAATCTTGTTTAGGGTTAATTTGATTATAATTCAAGTGATCGTCAATAATAGTTTTATTTATGCATTAATATTCAATCAACATAGATAAACAGGTTTAGGGTTAATCCTATTGATTGCATGTTAGTCAGAAAGCGCACATGAATACGATCAGAATAAAGTAGAGGCCTATTATTAGGGCAGGTTCAATATCTTTTAGGTTGGATTTGTACCTTCATCCCCGAACTACCAGTCATGGTTCCAGACCTATTAGAGTTGACAATCTCCTGGATCGTTAAGGGGTGTAACCTTCACCTCGTGAACGGTTTACAAGTTCCTAAAACTTGTTGACGACTTTTTTGCTCTATCTTCCTTTCCTTTGGACGACACCATGCTTAAGTGTATGATCACAGTGGGGTTCAAGCTAGAGATAATGCTTGAAATATTCCCTACACCAGTTCTAGTTCAGCTTAATTTTAGTTCAATTTAATTCAGTTCAGTTCCTAATTTCCTTCTTTCATAAAAATTCATTTCAGCTCTATTCAGTTCAATTCAACCCCAAACGGTTCAGTTTAGTTGTTTTTAGTAAATCAGAATAGGCCCCAAATTAGTAATGTGTTTCAATTTTTTATTTTTTTTAATTTTTTTTAATTTTTTTTTTTAATAATTATGATTCAGTAAAGTTTGGAAAATTTAAAAAAAAATGTTTGCCTTTTGGTATCGGTTTTAGGATTTGAAAAAACGAATACCAAACCACAATATAGGCCCATTTCTAATGTATAGCTCAAGTATGATTTTCAGCCCAACTAAATAAGGCCAAAAATAAGTTATGTTGAGTTAGGCCCCAAAAAGTTACAAATGCTCAAAACACTAGGCCCCAAAATTGTTGTGTGGTTTGGTTTTTATTTTTGAAAACCGATTTTAAAACGGTGTGGTTTTGATTTAGACCGAATAATCACATGGTGCGGTGCGGTTAGAAAAATCTCAAAATGAATTAATATGGTTTGGTTTCGGTTTGAGCTATAAACCACATCGTAAATCGAACTTTCACCCCCAAATTTATGCAGCTAAGCTAGTTGCATCACTTCTCAAATGCAGCTTGTTAATGAGATGCACTTGCCTTCTTCTTCATAAAAAAATCTTAACATTCTTAACATTCAGGCCTTGGTCCCTTTTGCCCAACTTGAATGGTAGCCACAACAACGTGAACAACCATCACCTAATATGAGGGCGTGGATTTCGTGATAAATTTGCCTCAATTTACTTCAAGATTGACTTCGTAACTCACACGGTTTTGCTAGTAGTCCATCTTCCTCCATTCTAATTCTGATTACTCCTCAGGTACTCCTTATCCTTTAGCACATTATAAATTGTGACAATTTTTTTAGTGAATTATGGAAGATTCTTCTTACAACAATTGTGGTGAAGCTATAAAGTATGATATTTGACAGCAATCTATAAAAGAAGTTCAGTCTTTACATGACAATGGCAAATTGACCTTGAGATATTTTCCTCTAGGTAAGCAAGCTCTTGAAAGTCAATGGGTGTACAAGACAAAGTTTTTGTCAAATGGAGACATTGAACTTCTCAAATCTGGATTGGCTATATTGGGCAATCATAAACAAGCGGTCATTGATTATAATGAAATTTTTGCCCCAATGGCGAAGATGACAACAATTCAGTCTTTTCAAGCCATTGCAGCAGTCAAAAATTGGGAGCTTCAACAAAAGGATGTTCATAATGCCTTTTAGCATAGTGATCTTAATGAGGTGTACATGATGTAGCCTCTCAGTTAAGAGAGCTCGGATCCTTATTTGGCGTGTCCCCGGTGTAAAACTATGATATTCTCACAGTTCAAAAGACATATGAATGAGAATGGTTAACTAAATGGTCAGTCATCCACAAGTTTAGAAAACAATATAGAGCACAGAGCGAAAAACTTCTACGACATTTTTAAAAAACGAAATTAGCCATTCATGCATCCTCCAAAGCAAGATGTTGCATTCTTCCAGTTTAACAATCCGTAGAGAAGTGATACTTCCAACACAATACAATTACAATAAAACTCTCAGCAAGCGCTCTCAAATTAGGTGACAGTCTGTCAAGCACAATTCAGGTAGCTGCGATTTTTAATAACCCTCCCAACTGCAGCAACCATTGCAGATTAATAATAACATCTTACTAAACAATGAGCTTATGTGCCCCAAACACTGATCTTAGTGAGTGGAATATCAAAGAATACTTTCTCATAGAATTGAACATCACAAGTCCCTGAAGCTGTAGGACACATCAATAACTTCTCCATCTCTTCTTCGTCCAGTCCACGAGAATCAATCATCATTCGCTCCAACACTCTAGCATTTTTTAACAAATACTCTACTGCTTGTATTTCATCGTCGTTTCCTGCTAAGCATTTAACTCCAATTATTCGGAGATTTTCTAACAAACAAAGAGGAACTTCATCTGGTGGAATCCACACGCATGGTTCACGTTCCTCAAGGTCACTATTCATTCTTCCCTGGAAGACCAAGAATTAGCTTCTTTTTACCTTCAAATATGAAAAAGGGCAATAGCAACAAGTAAGGATACTGACCAAATCCAAAACAAGAACTTTCAACTTGGGAGCAGAATGGAGCACTCTTGGGAAACAGGTCCAACCAAATGATTCATCGGTTAAGCACAAATCTAACATCATCATGTTAAAAAATGTGGGCCAATTATAGCTGAGAGCTGATCCGAAAACCTTCACACAATTAATTTTTTTTTAAAAAAAAAAAAAGTAAATACAATCAAACTTAATAACCAATGGTACCGACAATACTCATACTCTATTCATCTATTGAACATAACAAGAGGAGCTAACTTAAGAATAGAGCTGAAATACTAGGTGCAAAAAGAAAGTATGGAAAGAATCTTACAGCTGTAGTGGGAAATTGTAATATCATCAAATCCGTAGCAGCAATCCCGTTTAAAAGCTCAAGCAAGTTTTTTTTGGGCTTAGGCTTTAAACCTTCAACACCCATGGGGTCATACGTGATATCAACATGATGGACTTGTGATAGATTTTTCACCACAAATCTAGACAACGAGTTATCATATATTCTCAGGTGTTCGAGATTGGGTGTATCAATGGTAATATCATACTCATCAGAGTCATCACCTCTTTTATACTCAAGAACCAGGTCTAGTTTTTCCAGAGTGGGAATGCATATATCAATTTTCGGTACCTTGCCAGCATCAACTGTTAGTAATTTTCCAAAATCTAGGAGGCAAGTCAGGGACAATTTTTCTAATATCGGACAGGAAGACAAAAGCTGATGCACAACCCTATCCTGATTAGGGAGTATAACTTCAATACCAAGTGATTTAATATGAGGAAAACAAACTATTGACTCAGGTACGTGTATATCAAAACATGAATCAAGCTTGAGCACTACCAACGTGCTGCAATCAAGAATGCATTCTGGCAGGGGAGGTGCGGGTAAATACGGAAAAAATTGTCGAAAACAGAGGACTATCCTTTCAATTTTAAAGCTAAGAGCAGTGGAAACCCATGCATTCATACGTGTTAAATCTATTTCATCTGGACGGGAAAGGTCAATTGTAAGAGAGTTAATTGATTTACAATTTAAGTACATGCTCCACAAGGTTTGCAAATCTATCAGGATTAGACTCACCACCCTGTAAGCAAATCCTACGAATGTCTTTCCAAAGATACTTCCACCTCGAAGACAAAATGCTAGTTCTAATTGCCTCTTCTGTTGGAAGAGAAGAAATAATGTGTGCAATTATATGGTCCGGTAAATTACTAATTCTGTCGAATTGTTCGACTTGATTTTCCCTTTCCATATTACCTTTCCTGCATATAAGACTTCTTGTATATCAGCTCTTGTCACCAATAAAAATCAATCATGAAATTACGACTAATTGATTAAATGATACAAGTATATGTTGAATAAACAACAATCTATCAACATTTAAAATCCAGTCAAAATTCTCACATATTATCATCTACTCGGAAAAAAAAACTATAAATAGCAGATGAATTTGCAAGAAATGAAAATCATAAGAAATTAAATTCCAACAATATGCTCAAAACAATTTGATTTTGGAAACAACACAATCAGTTATCGGCAATCGTGGAGTACAATTCTAAGAACATTTGAGTCTAATAATACTCTTATCAAATGAAAAAAACATAAAATTGGTGTAAATTTCTTAGATAAATCATTTATTTTTGTTAAATATCAGTGAGCAATTTGCAGAAAATTCTTACATGAAACAGAAACAAAGGAAATTCAACGAAAAGAACATGTTTATTGAACTGGAAAAAATCAAATTGAAAACTTGATCGGATTGATTATTCCCCAAATCAAAACCCTAACTCTTTAGACTTAATTAGCATGTATGAAACAAGTAGCAATAAATTCAAAAATACAATTGGAAATATAATTGACAGAAAAGAAAAAAATGAAGATTCATACCGGATTAGTCGATGAATTTAAATGATTTTTACATGAATGAACTTTGATGGTACTCGTAATTCATAATTACTGAGTTGTAGTAAAGGTTTTAGAGACTAAAGTCAGAGAGTGGGAGTAATCGCCGAGTAAGGTTTAAAGTTTTAAACATGACAACAAAATGGTTCAGCCCAGCACTAGCCGGTTGACAGGCTACAATGCTTTGTTGCTTTTTCACATCAATTTTTAAGTTACAACTTTGAGCAATAAAGTGTTCTAATGATAAGCTATAATATCTTTTATTTAGCAGAAAATAAATTTTATAAAATAAATAGATAATTATACAAATATTATAATATGAGTGGAGTTTTTTTTTTAATTTTTTTTTTCAATCAAGCACGTAGCTTGTTTGGGCTACATTATAGCATCTCTAATGACAAGCTACAATACATTGTAGCTTGTTTTGCCACGTCAGATTTTAAAACTACAAAGGTTAGAGTTACAAATTTTGACATTGGTTGGCTACAATACTTTGTAGCTTGCGTTATCAAATATTTGTTAATTTTTTTTATATGTTTAATATTTTAGTCTATTGTTTAAAAAATAAATAAATAAATAAATAAATAAATAAATAGTCTACAGATAATATGTTTACATTTTAGTCTAAAAATAATACAAAAAAAAAAAAAAAAAAAAGCAATTTATGACTGAGAAAAATTAAAATGTTTTGTATTAAAAAAAAAAATTAAATTGTTTGAAAAGATCATGATAAAGATCAGTGGTAACTCTCAGGAGTCTCAGCTGTGAAGGTAGCTGTCAGCTGTGTAAGTAGCTTTTAGCTGTCAACAAGTTGTTAGTTGTGAAGATAGATACTTTAGGTATGAGTGTTCGGTAAAGTAGCGGTTGACGAGATATTACATTTGAAAATCAATATTTTATAATTAATACCATAGATTAAATTTTCAAAAGCTACCTCTAACTTCAAAAGCTAATATTTCTAACTTTTTATAAAAGCTACTTTCACCACTAAAAGCTACGTAAAAGCTACTCAAATTCTAATGCCAAACATGCCCATAGGCCCCTACAAAATTGAAATACATCATACACATCATGGTATCAAGTATTGTATATTTCATGTCAATCTATTTTTAGTAGTATTTCATCAATTGTTGGAAATTGATTTGCATTATATTTTAAATAATTAAAAAAAAATTGTATTTGCTTTAACTTTCAAGCAGTGTTGCTCATCCAAACAGGGCTACCAATGTTGTTCCAATGGTCAACTTTATATTTTTTTTTAATAATTTTTAAATTTACAAGCAAGTCCTTTTTAATAAACCAATGGAGATACTCTTATAAGTCTAGCAGACCAGCACAAGAGGCATGCCGATGAGCTAGTCAAATTTTATCACTTATTCTGCACAAGCACAACAAGCTGTCTCGCATTTTGGCCTGCTTATTTTTGTCCTATTTACCAAAATATATCATATTACTTCATATATACAGTATATGGAGTACTCCCTCCATTTTTAAATACTTGTTCCATTTCTCCATGCGTGAGTTTAAGGCGAATATAAAATATGGAGGTAGGGTGAAGAATAAAAAAAATTGTAAAAAACAAAAGTAGTCAAGAGAATTAGAGGAGAAATAATATGAAATTAATAAAATATGATTTATGTTGGGTCCACTAGGTGAGAGAAATGAATTGAATATTGTATAAGATTTCAAAATAAGGAAATGGAACAAGTATTTAAAAACGGTCGAAAAAGGAAAGTGGAGCAAGTATTTAAAAACGGAGGGAGTATATTATTAGGAAATTAGGTATTTAGGTGGCCTGTATGGACTATATTGTGTAAGAGGTCTATTTGTGAAAGATCAGCACAAGCCTGACATACAGGACACAACTCTTTCTTGCTCGTTCTTGGTACGGACCACTTAAGTATGAGACATGCTAGCACGACACAATTTGTACCTATCTTGGCTCATGAAATACTGAATGAAATAGAGGTGTCAAAATTATAGCATGACCGAAAAAAAAAAAATCTAATTCTTTTATGACAACCCATTATAGCCATTAATGACGTGCACAAATCATGTCCCTATTATAATACTAGCTTTTAATGACAGTCTTATAGCCTGTCATAAAACATCCCCAACTTCTTACAAAAGACCCAACCCAACTCTTATGACTCAACTAGCTAGAATCTCAAACAAACATTCTACCTTTGATTGGCTTTTGCGAGGAATTTTTTCCTGTCGTAATTAGCTTTCACGGCAGGAAATTAATCTACGACGACCCCCTTCTAGAACGGCTCAGACGGAAAATCCTATTATAAATGATCTTTTATGACAGGTTTATGACGAGAATTCTCGTTGTTAGTTGGCTCTTTTCTTTTAGTGACTCTCCAAAATAATGTGTCGTGATCCAATTGTCAAAGTGACTAGATATGTACTTTGATCTACATAGATTAAGTAATTTAGTACCACATGATTCAACACCGAAAACAACCCAACTAAATTAGATCCAACCCAAACTGATAACTCGAATTAACACCTCTTAAACATTTTGGTAAAAAAGAGAATGCGCATAAATCCTTCTAACCCAAAGAATTTCTCTCATTATTTATTTATTTATTTACTACTACTACTACTATTATTATTATTATTATTATTATTATTATTATTATTATTTGACAAGAGAAGAACATAGTGAAATTGTTAACCAACATTATTTTCTTTCCAAAAAATACCAAAATTAGCGATATTGCCAGTACATACTGTTTCTGGAATCAGAATTCTCCTTGGGTTAATGTAATCAAGATGTCCTAGAACTATGTCAAAGTATGTCCGAATTTCTCTCCACTATGCGTTGCTGTCCGAGAGCTAGGCCTGCAAAAGAGAAAGAAGGTTAACTGCCCCGAGGGTGTGACCCGGGAAAGCCCCTCCGATGCTTAAGTCAGCAAATGTACTTTCTAGAGATAGAAAGTAGAGAGAGAAAGAGTTTAGAGAGAGAAAGTAGAAAGAGAAGGTTAGAGAATTAGGAAAAAGTTACCATCATTAATGATTGGAGAGCTATTTATAAATGTACTTTCAAGTGGCAGAATTGTACTTAATTGGATAGATTAGGGGTAAATTTGTACTTTGCTCTGACTAATGATGGGCTGGATCATGGAGGGGTATTCTCATAATTCCAGGTCTATAGGACAATGGACTTGGCCCAAACATTAAGCCCCACGCGTGATGTGGGAAAGAGATCGCATGAAGTTCGGATGTCAGGCGGAATGAACATAATTAAAGCTGTCATGAGCCAGAATGGATTTTAGGCGTACCCAAGGGTTAAAATGAGTCCCAAGTGTACTTGGGGGCTAAAAAGAGCCCCAAAGCGACTTGCAAGGGTGAAGACCAGCCCCAAGCAATGCATTAGAAAATATTTTAGCTACTAAAGCTAAGTTATTGTGAAATAGTCTGAAGAGTAAGTATATTTATAGATGACGGCTTGTATGTAGCTGAGAGTTATACTTTACGCCTAGCCGAGAGCTTGATTTGTTTTGATAATATTCTAAGAGATAAGTCTTACACTTAGTTGAGAGCATAACTTGTCTTATTTTTTGGCTAATTTGAGAGTTTAAGTTATGGTGATTAGATTATGAGTTTGCTTTGTGAGGTTTGGCTGAATGCTTGACCGAGGGAGGAGGGAGAGGACAACTAGGTCGAAGGGGTTATTAGCCCAACTGAGGGGGTTGATCGCTCAGATCCTTATCCGAGCTGAGAGAGGAGTGAGAGATCGAGCGCATGGCAGCCCCATGCCGAGGGCCTGTCTTGTAGTCCGAGGGGGTGCAAGCTCGGCTTGGTGCTGATTTTTGGGTAGGGGTACTCGAATTTTGTACTTAGGAATTTTTTGTGAGTAAATCTAGGCCGAATTTCTTGTGTTTAGGCTTAGCCGAGAGAGATAAGTGAGCTGCTTTTGGGCTGGCGGAGGTAGCAAGAGCCCAGCTGTTGATTTTTTTATTTTTTTTATTTTTAGGAGTGAACAATTGTCGGCATAGCAACAGGCCGAGGGCATGGGGTGCTTCTATGCCGAGGGGGGTGCTGATGCGGCTTAGGGCTTGTCTTAGCAAGCCGAGGGGGTGTAGATACAAAAGATGGGTAGGCCGAAGGCTTAGCATACCCTATGCTAGGCCGAGGGAGTTGTATATCTATCAGAGGGAGAAGCTTTGAGTGTTATAACTTGGTTTTATTATTTTAAGTTTGGAGTTGGTGAGGTGGGGCAAGCCGAGAGGGCTTACAAGCCGAGGGGTTTGGATGCCAGACCGAGAGCTTAATATGTGGCCATGCTGAGGGAGGCGAGAGAAACCGAGGGGGTGAATGTTGCGCAAGGCTGAGAGCTTTAGAAAGGCTGGGCGCTCGACATAGCCATCGAGTGACTTGATGAGATTTTTGCGGGCTAAGTGGGGGTGATTGACGACTTTTTGGTTGAGGTAATCTGGGGGACTTAAGAGAGAGAAATGTGATGCGGAGCGGAGGGTTTGACTAGCTGAGCGGAGAGACAAGAGCCTGGGGTGTGAACTAGGTAGCAAGGCCTAGCGGAGGGAGACTTTAGCCGGGCGAAGATACCTTTAGAAAACCCAAAAAAGCATTTTTACCCCAGGTTATGCATTGCGAGGTAGCATGATTCGGGCCTAGGCTATGCTTGTGCAAGACCAAATATGTCGAGGGAATGATGTGAGAGCTGAGAGAATTTCCAAGCGGAGGAAGTTTTCTTTCTATTATGCGGATAGACTAAGAGCTTGGGTGTTGGACGGGGAGAGAGCCAAGAATTTTTATACCCTGACCGGAGGAACTTTGAGAATAAAAACCCAAGAAACTTTGTACCCCGGGCGGAGGTGCTTTGACAACAAAACCAAGTGCTTCATACCCCTAGGCGGAGGTACTTTTGAGAACAAAACCAAGTGCTTTATACTCCAGGCGAAGGTACCTTGAGAAATAAACCAAGTGCTTTATACCCCCAGGCAAAGGTATCTTGAGAAATAAACCAAAGTATTGTATACCCCTAGGAGGAGGTATCTTGAGAAATAAACCAAGTGCTTTATACCCCCAGGCAGAGGTATCTTGAGAAATAAACCAAGTATTGCATACCCCTAGGAGGAGGTATCTTGAGAAATAAACCAAGTATTGTATACCCCTAGGAGGAGGTATCTTGAGAAATAAACCAAGGGCTTTATACCCCTAGTTGAGGTATCTTGAGAAATAAACCAAGAAGCTTAATATCCCGGGCGGAGGGAGGCTGTAGGGAATAATTTCAAGCGTTAAACCCCTTGCTTGAACCCCACTGTGATCATACACTAAAGTACGGTGGCGTCCAAAAGGGAAGAAGATAGAGCAAAAGAGTCGCCAACAAGTTTTTTTAGAAACTTGTAAACCGTTCACAGGGTGAAGGTTACACCCCTTAACGATCTAAGAGATCGTCAACTCCATAAGGTCTAGAACCAAATAAGGGTTCGGGGATGAAGGTACAAATCCAACCTAAAAGAGATTGAACCTGCCCTAATAATAGGCCTCTACTTTGTTCTGATCGTATTCATGTGCGCTTTCTGACTAACATGCAATCAATAGGATTAACCCTAAACCTGTTTATCTATGTTGGTTGAATATTAATGCACAAATAAATCTATTATTGGCGATCACTTGAAATTATAATCATTTTAACCCTAACAAGATTATTAATTATCTTATTAAGCGTGATTACAAGTACAAATTCTCTTTAAACATGCATAAAAAGGTGTGATCAAGCAATAACAATATATCAAGCAACATAATAATAAATTAATTATAATCATCATAAATAAAATAATCATCATCAAAATAATAATAATAATATTCATAATAACAATCATAATCATAATCATGTTCATGTTAATATTAAAACATAATAATAGCAAGATCCTAGGCATGATACTAACAAGATTAATAACAAACCCTAGCATGTCACTAAGCAATAAAAATTAAATCTTTAACCCTAACATGATACTAACAATCATAAATATTAGGAAGAACATAGGAAGCATCGCAGGAATCATAATAAGCATATTTGATATTATAACCTTTTCCCTAAACATGATACTAGGAATATCATAATAACAATATAAACATGATTTCTACATCATAATATCAATTAAAACCATTAAAGCACTTACTTTGATACTTCGTACCTTTTTCTAATAACAAAATACACACGTTAGTAACTTCAAGGAAAATAATAAAACAAAACAATTAAATTAAATAATTGAAAGAGAGATTTGGGAACAAACCCTCAGAAATTAAACCTTTCACGTCTAGGGTGAAGGCAACTTCGAATATGGCTAGATGTTTCTAGATCTTGCGAATGCGCAATTTTGTATTTGAAAACAAAGTTTAGAAAAAGAGAAAGAGAGATGAATGAATGATTTAGAAGAGAATTAATGATTGCGAATGAAAACTGATTGTAGGTGAATATTAATTAAAACTGATTGTTGATGATTGAAAACGGAGTTTTTAATACGTTATTTATAGAGAAATCAGCCAAAAAAGATAAAATTAACAAAACAGAGTCTGGCACACGCAAAATGAGGTTGGCGCCAGCCATTGGCCATTGGCGCCAACGTCAGCGCTAGGCGCCAATGCTGGCGCCAGGCGCCAATGCCTGGCGTTAGGCGCCAATCTTGTTTTTGACGCGTTTTCTAAAATCTGATAAATTTTGCCGTACAGGAGGATAAAATCGTATATTTTCCTCAAAAATGCTCTTTGATTTTAATTAAAACTCTGAAAAGTCAACAAAAGTCAATTTATCAATGCTAATTGAATTAGGAATGAAAAGAACCTTCTAGAAGATTCTAGCAGACTAAAACCATTCCTAATTGCATTAGGAATGATAAATCATATTAGGCCCTCCCCGAGATCATTGGGCCGCATATAAGGCTCAAACCGGGCCCAGTTTAGTAATTTGGCTATAACTTCCTCAATATTCATCGGAATTGGGCTTATAATATATCGTTGGAAAGCTCTTGTCAAGCCCCATCCAACTACACTACTATTGGATCCATATCATGGACCAACCAAACTAGATTGGCTGTTTTCTTAAAATAAGTTTTCAAAAAACAGAGAGAAGAGAAAAGAAATTAAAACTATCCGCAACACTAGACTTTCTACACTTTTGCTTCATTCGATTATGATTCGACGTGAAAGGTACTCATCACCGGGTTTGGTTTTGGGGAGATACAAATGGGTGTCTACAGAGGCTGAGTTGAGAGAATGATTGAATAGGCCAAGTGGAGGGAGGTCAAGCTGAGAAGGTGACTCAATAGGCCGAGTGGAAGGGGTAAAGAGCCAACTCTAGGTTGAGAGACGTGAGGGCCTAGCTTGTCATGTTGAGGGTCAAGTCTGCTCTAGGCTGAGCGGAGGGAGGCCAAGTTGAGAGGGTGACTCAATAGGCCGAGCGGAAAGAGTAAAGATCCAACTCTAGGCTGAGAGATGCCGATGGCTTATCTTTGTCATGCTGAGGGTCAAGCCCGCTCTAGGCCGAGCGGAGGGAGGCCATGCTGAGAGGGTGACTCAATAGGCCGAGCGGAAAGAGTAAAGATCCAACTCTATGCTTAAGATGTCGATGGCTTAGCTTGTCATGCTAAGGGTCAAGCCCGCTCTAAGCCCGCGGAGGGAGGCCATGCTGAGAAGGTGACTTAATAGGCCTAGCAGAAGGAGTAAAGAGCCAACTCTAGGCTGAGAGATGCCGATGGGCTTGACTTGTCATGTTAAGGGTCAAGCCTCCTCTAGGCCGAGGGCCTGGCTTCAAGTACCAAGAGCGTGCTCGAGTTGGGTCTATTAGCCAAGAGCTATGCATGCATTATCTTTGCTAAAAATTACCCAAGGTTGAAGGGGTGATATAGATAAGCCGAGAGCTGAGCCTTATATAGCAGCGCTGTGAGCCTAGGGTATGCCTTACTTTTGAGTTTGTCAGTTGTCACAAACCCAAGAGAAAATTCTTTTTCTCCTAATTGAAATATGCTGAATGTTTTGCCGGCTTGACTTGATGATTATTTCAAACTTTTGAATTTTGTTGATGTTGTAGAAGCTAGTCCCCGGGGTGCGCTTGACTTGCATTGAAGAGATCTTCCGGCCGAAGTAAGCCTCCTAATAATTATAGATGAGAGGTATGCTATTCCAATTATAAGGATAGGCTGGGGGCTAAACGAGCTCTATGTTATTGTTATAAGTGAGGTACGCTCTCCCGAACCTTGAGATAGGCTAGGGGCAAAAAGAGACCCCTGTTATAGATGTATGAGAGTTAGTTCATCCTAATTTTTGGGATAGGCTGAGGAGAAGTACGTTATCCCAAATCTTGAGATAGGTTGAGGGCTAAACGAGCCCCTTGTTATATATGTATGAGAGATAGGCTATCCCAACTTTTAGGATAGGTCGGGGGCTAAACGAGCCCCAAGTTATAAATATATGAGGGGTACTGTAGACACCTAAAAATGTCTCCCCAAAACCAAACCCGATGATGAACAACCTTTCACCGCCATTATTGGTCGGGTTGAGTATTTAATCTTGGAGTGTTTAAATCCATATTTTCATTTCATAAACCAACCCAATTCCTAGCCCATTTCCCAAAACCATAACTTATTTTCCTCTTTTCGTGCCTTTAAACCCAAAATAATTCATTTCGTGTCCTTTAAAATCATTCATTTCGTGTCCTTTTTATAAAAACGTTTGATCTAGTTTATTTTGGTCTATAATATGGGTACAATGATTAAAATAGTTGGATGGGGTTTGAAAAGAGATTTCCAACGATATATTATAAGCCCAAATCCGAGTTATAACGAATAAGTTATTGCCAAAATATTAAACTGAGCCCAAACCGAACTTAAGCCCACCTTACCTACGACCCAATGATCATGTGGAGGGTCCAAATTATTTAATCCCATTCCTAAACCAATTAGGATTAATTAGAAGCTTCTATAAGTTTCTAAAAGATCTTAATTATCCTTTTTGAAAAGATAAGATTAAAGAATTTGAAATTGAATAAAACTCCTTTTTTTGAAAATCCTATTTATATCCGAATTGAAAGACGTTCAAAGATAGACAGATATTATTCTCGTACCTTATAGTTTTTATCCAAATTTTATATGGTTGGATAGCCCTTGAAATTATATTTCCAATGATATATTATAATATCAATTCCGAGCTATAACGGAAAAGATATGAATAAAATGTCAAACTCTATCCAAAACTGATAACATCTCACTATTTCGGATATATCTTTTGTTCTAAAAAATATTTTAATCTGATTCTAATTGAGTTAGAAAGTAGACTTCAAGATCTTTCCAACAATATCTTATTTATCTTATTCCAATTTCTGGATCAAAAGATATGATAAAAACAAAAACCGCAAAAACTGCAGTCTATCGAGTTTTATTCCGATTTAATTCGGATCTTATCTTAATTTTTCGACCCTTCTTTTTTCTCTATAAATAGAGGTCATATCTCCCCTTTTTTGAAACATCAACAAGCTTGATCATAAAATAATTCTCTTCTCCCTCTTTAGCCTAAACACTAACCTCCCTATTCTTCCATAATATATACTTTCCCTAAGCACTCCAAGGAGTCCATACAATACCCGAAGTTCTATACTTAAACCAAGGCGTGAAAGGTATAATTGACTGAGGGTTTGGACCAAATCAACTCTACTTTAATTTAATTTTCATTTGATTTATATTTTTATTGAAGTTACTAACAGTTTATTCATGATGTAGCAATTTAAAGGAACGCGCAGAATGTGAGTAATTAATTAATTTAATTACTCTTATTTTATTTTAATATTGCTAGTATCATGATTAGGGTTATTTTATATTTGATTTGACTAACGCTATTATTGTTGAATTGATTCCAATATTGATGTTTATTCTATTGTTATTATGATCACCATATTGCATATTAAAGGGAATATGTAATTGAAAATCACGCCTAATAAGATAATTTGGACAACCGGTTTAGGTTCCTTTTTAATCTTGTTATTTAATTCAAGTGATCACAAATATTTTAGAATTATATGTTGCATTAATATTCAACCAATTTAGCCTAATAATAGATTGGAGAAAATTGAATATTTTGTTTGCATGCCTTTGAGATCGCAGGAATTACTTTTCACTATAAGAATCGAGTAGAGGCCATGACTCACTTCGTACCATCATCCCCGATCCTCCTTTCGTGGTTCCGAACCATATGGAGTTAGTAATCTCATGGATTATGAATGAGGTGTAACCTTCACGGGTCAATCGTTGTTGCCTTCGTTGTCCCTTTATTCGTGGTTGCCTTTTATGATCCGTGAACGGTTTACAAGTTCCTTAAAAACTTGTTGGCGGCTCCCTATTTTCCTTGTCCCTAATCGTATATGTCAATTCCTACTTCCTAAGAGTGCCAAGCATATTCACACATGATTTAACGTAGGCGCACTTCGAGCAATGCCTACAGGTACGCTATCCCAACTTTTGGGATAGGCCGAGGGCTAAACGAGCCTTTTGTTATTTTAGCGATTCGCCAGGACACTATCTCAAACATTGAGTATAGGCTAGCATCTTGCCCTAAACATTGGAACAAACTTGTTATTGATAATGTCAGTTAGCGACCTAGGGTGTCTTGTACGAAGGAAGGCCTGGTGCTTTTTGAGAAGATAATGAACTCCCAAGATTTTAGAGCTTTAGGCATCTATGTAGATAACCAACCCGAAAAATGAAAATGATGGACTATTAAAAGAAATATCTTCTAGTATAAGCTCTTATTGCCCCTAGGGCATCATTGTCATTTGAGAAGTCTCTCAGACATAACGTCTTAAGTCCGCATTCCAAGCATATCGGTTGTAGGCTCCACCATAGACGGGGAAGGATAGCTGAGGACCTTGCTATTTGGAACTTATGAGTGGAAGACCCTCGAGTGAATGACCTCCTTGATCTTGTAAAGTTCATCTTCAAGAGGGATGCTTGCACCTTAGCATTACCCTTAGCTAGGCATGTTAAGTCGGCTTGGCATGCCGAGGGCTTGATAGAAGCATATCCCTCGGCTAGGCATGCCGAGGGGATGATAGAAGCATAGCCCTCGGCTAGGCATGCCAAGGAGACGATAGAGGCATAGCTCTCGACTAGGCATGCCGAGGAGGTTGATAGAAGAATAGCCCCCGGCTAAGCATGCTGAGGAGATAATGGAAGCATAGCCTTCAACGGTGGTTGATAGAAGCATATCCCTAGGCTAGGCATGCCGAGGAGATGATAGAGGCATAGCCCTCGGCTAGGCATGCCGAGAAGGCCGAGGAGATGATAGAGGCATAACCATTAACTAGACATGCCGAGATGGTTAATAGAAGCATATCCCTCGGCTAGGCATACCAAGGAGATGATAGAAGCATAGCCCTCGGTTAGGCATGCCGAGAAGGCCGAGGAAATGATAGAGGCATAAACCTTGACTAGGCATGCCGAGGAGGTTGATAGATGCATATCCCTTGGCTAAGCATGCTGAAGAGATAATGGAAGCATAACCTTCAACGACAGTTGATAGAAGCATATCCCTAGGCTAGGCATGCCGAGGAGATGATAGAGGCATAGCCCTCGGCTAGGCATGCCGAGAAGGCCGAGGAGATGATAGAGGCATAACCCTTAACTAGGCATGCCGAGATGGTTAATAGAAGCATATCCCCCGGCTAGGCATACCGAGGAGATGTTAAAGTTATAACCCTCGGCTAGGCATGCCGAGGAGGTAGTCAGGCAAGCCGAGGGGATATGCTTGCAGGCCGAGGGGTATTCTGGCAGGCCGAGGGAGTATGCTGGCAAGCTGAGGGGGTATGCTGGTAGGCCGAGGGGGTAGCCAGGCAGGCCGAGGGGGAATGCTGGCAGGCCGAAAGGGTAGCCAGGCAGGCCGAGGGGGTAGCCAGGCAGGCCGAGGGGGAATGCTGGCAGGCTGAAAGGGTAGCCAGGCAGGCCGAGAGGGTATGCTGGCAGGCCTAGATGCCGAGGACCTTGATGTTCGGTGGGGCATGCCGAGAGCCTAATGTAGACTAGTTGGGGGCTCGGCTTGCCCATGATTCTTGAATTGTTCATTTCATTTGAGTGAGTTGTAAAATGATGAGAGCTTAGCTTGTATAAGGGTTTACCTCTAATATTTTCCTCGACTTCATGCTAATGCCAAGCTGAGAGATTCGGAGCTTCTCTAGTAGCATCTTGATATGTGCTGCGAGGACGCCTAGTGTTCAGCATGACTTTTTGTTAGCAATCCCCACAGACGGCACCACCTGTTTCTGGAAATAGAATTCTCCTTGGGGTTAAGGTAATCAAGATGTCCTAGAACTATGTCCAAAGTATGTCCGAATTTCTCTCCGCTATGCCTTATTGTCTGAGAGCTAGGCCTGCAAAAGAGAAAGAAGGTTAACTTCCCTGAGGGTGTGACCCGGGAAAGCCCCTCCGATGCTTAAGTCAACAAATGTACTTTCTAGAGATAGAAAGTAGAGAGAGAAAGTAGAGAGAGAAGGTTAGAGAATTAGGAAAAAGTTACCATCATTAATGATTGGAGAGCTATTTATAGATGTACTTTCAAGTGGCAGAAGTTGTACTTAATTGGATAGATTAGGGGTAAATCTGTACTTTGCTCTAACTAATGATGGGCTAGATCATGGAGGGGTATTCTCATAATTCCAGGTCAATGGGTTTAGGACAATGGACTTGGCCCAAACACATACCCCTCAACCCTAGTCGATCTAGACTAATTCTATTGATTTTTTTTTTAAATAAAAGAAACAGTACTAAGTACTTGTAAAATCTAATGTAATCAACATTTTTTATATGCACCAAAAAAAAAAAAAAAAAAAAAAGTTTAATGTTATTTATGTGATTAAGGGTATAATATATAAATAACAAATAAATTATGGAAATTCTAATTTTAAGATGTATAACAATGAAAATTAAATTTTAACTAATTAGCAGCCAAAAAAAAGAACCTTCTATGAGAATGCAATTATGCAAAGATAATAATATAATATACAATAATACAATGTCATAGTTTCATAAACTTGACTGTGATCCTAACATCCTTTCTTCACCTCCTTGATGGCAAATTAAAATTCGAACCAATTTATGCACTGTGAGACAGTGTTGGCAACCTCATTATTAACAATATACTATTATATCTTTAAAAATAGGAGGCATTTTTAAATATTGTCATACTAAGAAATAACACAAACGCAAATTTATTAATAAAGAATAATGAAATTTTTTCGAAAAAGAGATGCAAAAGTTATGGTTGTTTCTTACGTTCTTGTTAGTCTTTTTATTTTACGTGTGGTTGAAGGAGAGAATTGTGGAAGTTCTTCATTTGATTCAAGGCGTACGACATTCGATGGAAGCCCTTCGAACTCTCATGCCACCCCGACGATGCTAGGGTCTTCGAATGCTCATACGAGCATTCGAACAAGCGATCCTAACCATGGAACAACAACAACAATAATATCTCCAAGTTCCACTGCTTATCAACAATCTGTTAAGCTAGTTTCATTTGCTTTTGCTTTTTATACATTTTGGTTTTTGGTGGTATTAGAAGATCTACATAGTCAATTGCAAATTGTTATAGATATTTTGTTATTATTATTTGTATATCTAACATACGTATATGACTTATGATGTTAACTGATAAATGTCCAATAATTATGTACATATGTTATGAACCATGGAGTATAAATCAAATGTATAACAATTATGCCTTAAAAACGTTTAAATGAATTTGTAATCTTACCTTTAGTCTAGCTAATAGTTGGTTAAACAGTTTTAGCTGAATTAGTATTGATTTTTGACAGCCAATATTTAGCCTAGCTTACAGCTGATAAAACAAATACTCTTTATTTTGCCCCACTAAGGTTGTCCCATACATCTTAATTTTTTTTTTTTAATTTTTTTTTTTTTTTTTTTTTTGAAATTCTATGCAGTAGTAAAGCAAAAAAAAAAAAAAAAAAACCGAATTGAGCACAAATGCACAATACTGCCTACAATTCAAATTTGTGATAGAATTGAATACTAGGCAATTCCATCACTTCCATTTTAATATTAATAATCTGTGTCAAAATTGTCTATCAATTCAATTAATGATTAATTAGCTTTAATATTTCCATTTTTAGCTCTCTTATCTAACATTATAGAGGCGCTTGCTACTTGTTAGCTTTTGCCTATCATTATTATAACCTTTTTTTTGCTTTTAACATAAAAACTACTCGTAGTTTTTAGGCCCGGGCGATGTCCCGGATTTTGTAAGTTGTGATTCAATTTTTTTGTAATTAGATTTGTTACTCATATTGTCATTGGTTGCATATTAATATTTTGTATTCAAAAGATTGCATAAAAAATTGCATAGCTTGGTGATAATTAGTTGTAGAATTAGAGGTGTGTTCAAATTTTATGGAGAACATTTTTTTTTTTGTAAGTGACATGGCGACATGGCATAGTGAGCATGTGGCATGGGTGACATGGCGTAGTGAAATAGGTTTACGTGACACGTGGTCATTCTTAGGAACATCTTTTAATATATAAGTATAGATAGATGTTATTTCTTTTAATTACCAGCATGAACATAAATTTATTTTTATTGTTTTTTTTTAACTATTACTGTAGCATTTTTGCTCTACACACAAAAGAAATGGAAGCAGTGAAGGGGTATAATATTCTTTTCCAACTAAGCAGCAGGCCGGAGTGATTACCGAAGCTTTGTTTGACTACAAGATCAAAATGAAGGATTCCACATGGACAATATACACATACATCAATGTATGTGGTCCCAACATACATTACCAATTAAAAATTGACAACTCATCATTAGCTAAAAAAACGAGAAGGAAAATTAAGAGGGAAATTTTTTGGTTTTTGGCGCCATTTACCATAAGAAGGCGGGACAAATTTCATTTGAGCCAAGTAATTTTTCTTTTGTTACCAAAAAAATATTTTACGTTACTAAAATATACAATTTTGTTACTGAGAAAATAACATCCTAGTCAACGTCATTAATGAAAAGAGATGTTTATTATAAAAATCGAATAATACTTTATTTGACGATATTATACATACTATAAATCATAAAATTATTATAAAAAAATCAATGAAATTATTTTTTAAAGACCTTTTTATAGACATCCGTATCGATATATTTTCAAAAAATTTATAAAGTTGGATAATTTTAACCTTACTATATTTGTTAAATTTTTTAAAGAAGTGTTTGTAATTTATCATTATTGTTACTACAAAAATTTCAAACATACCAAAAAAGAACAGTTTATATTTTTATTACATATAAGGAACTATATAAAATTAAATAGGTGTTAACTATAATTACACAATTATCAAGTGTTGTACGGATTAATTCATACATTGGAGGGTTTTATTCCTTTCTTGAAGGTTTTTAATCAAATAATTGAGAGTTAACATGAAATCACAAAAGCTAAGGTTACACACAAACTTTTATCACTTATTGCTAAATACTCCCGTGTGTTTATAACTTATCTTTTTTATTTGCGTTACTAAATAAGTTGGTTTAATTTTTTTTATATAATTTTATCATATTTACGTATACTAGTTTACTCGTATTATGTTTTAAAAAAAAAAATTACTCATATTAAATATGTGGAAAAGACTAGTTTGCTTATAGTATCAATGAATACAAAGTGTTAATAAAATCAAGTAGTGTTAAATACAAAGTCTTAATAAAATAAATACAAAGTGTTATTAAAAAAAAGGATGTTTTTTTTTAAAAAAGGATGAATTATATGCTTGTAAACATCAAAATTGAAACATTACTGAGGCCTTTGAGAGTTACAATATAAGTGTAATAGATTTACTTTATAGCTTTGAAGATTTAAATAAATTAATTAAGAGTTTAAGGGCATGTTCCCTTTAGCTTAATTTCAGTTAAGTTCAGTTCAGCCCAGTTTAGCTTCAATTAGTTCAGTTCAGCTTAGTTCAACTCTTAATTTCCTTCTCTCATAAAATATTCATTTAAGCTCTATTCAATTCAGTTCAGTTCAATTTAGTTCAGCTAAGCTCAGTTCAGTAAATATGTCACTTATTACTAAATATTCCATGTGTTTACGACATATTTAATTTTTTTAATAATAAGTTATTACTTTTCATTTTTTTTTAAAAAAAAAGGTTGTTTCTAAAAACAGTGTCATATAAGAATAAAATATATAGTTTCGAATATTATATTTAATTTTTGTTTTGAATTTGTGTTTAAAACTGATGATCTACCACATACGTACATTTTGTCTAAATAAGGATATCACTTTATTTAGGACGAAATTGTATATAATGAATAATTTCCTTATAAAAACTAAAATAAAAATACTAGGTATTGAATAATATTTAGAGGACTTGTTTCAAACTCTATCTTTAGACATTGTTCAACTACTAATTAATTATATTGGGATACCAGTTAAACAAAACGTGTTACCAAACAAATACAAAATGTTGCTCCGATTGTAATTTGTACTGTAGTCAATTTTACCGTGGTTACCAAATATACTTTTATTGTTGAGAAGTGACTTTTATGTCACTTTTAGGGGTGTTTTTAGAGTCGTTTTTCGGCTTATTTTCCAATAATTTAGCTCATTTTATTCTTTATTTCTCTTATTCTCGTCTCTTGTCTCTTAATTCGAGTATTTTCGTAGTTTTCAATAGTTTTTAGTTAATAATTCTTAATTTCTCTCATTTTCTTATTTTATTTTAGTTTAACCTTTTATTTTACTTCATTCTATTTTATTATTTTAGTCTTTGTCCCGATTCTCCCTCGTGTTTGTTTTTGGTTGTAGGTGTTTTCGGATCCTTGGTCGAATTACAAGTTCAAATCGAGTTCAAGGTACGAGGTTGAGGCAAATGCTCTATGCTACTAATTGCCCTCTTGCTAGCAGCTTATCCTACACCCCGCAATCACCACACCTTTCACTATCCTACACCACACCAACATCACCAATTCCCCTGCATTTTCTCCTCTCATAATTCCCCTGCATTCATCAATCGCCCAACTGCAACCACCTCTGCCCCAGCCAACTCGCAACATTAGCCACTAATTGAATTCGGCAGCCCTTCAATTCACAGTCACCACAACGCATTCTCAGCTCACCAATTCGCACCTCCTACCACTTCGCATAACCGTCCAAACCACCTCCAATCACCACCGCAACAACCACTACAGCAGCATCAATTCGCTCCAATTCATCTCCATTCACCATCGCAACTAAACTGCACCAATCGCAACGAATAGGCAGCAACAGAGCAGCGGCAGCCTCGCCAATTGCAGCGACCCAGATAACCACAGGCGCGGGGCTCTGTTTTCCAGCCTTGTCCAAATTTCGGTTGATTTCTTGGATGAGAAATCACTAGAAAATAAGATCATGAGAAAATACTGTTGATTTCTCCTCTGCGCTGATCATCGAGTGTTGCATAAATGTTTTTTTTATTTATTTTTTTTTTTTGCAAAAAAAATATTAAATTAATTGCATTGGAAATGACAATTAATTTAAAATTCAAACCTCTAAATTTTTATTCAAATTTGAATGAAAATTGAAAACTAATGGATTTTGGGCCCCTTCAAAAGAACCAATAAAATGCTACCATGTCACAATGTATGTGGGAGCCACATACATTCAATTCATGTGTAGCTTTTTCGTTCGTATATATATCTACTTCTCTCTCTGGAGTAAGATTAAAGCTGACTTAATTTTCGGAGGGGTTTCCCTGAGGCCACTCTTCCATCAGGAGGCTAACTCCAATGCAGCCGCAGGTTCGTACTGTTCAGTGTTCACAAGCATTAAAATTGTTCTTTACAGTATGTTTGTCAAAAATACTCCCAGAATTCACAAAGAAACACTCCGCAGACATCAGAATTCAGTGGAAGACATGCACACCTAGCTCCTGCGTAGACTACTGTAGAATTTGCAATCTCTTTACAGTATGTTTGTCAAAAAAAACTCCAGCGGATTAACACAGATCAGAGACTTAAAACTGGTCATTATTTTTTTTTTTTTTTTTTCTTTTTTTCTTTGAAAGAGTCATTGTTTCTTCAATGTACACAAGTAGCACATTTATGTCTGAATTGTGCAGGTGTGAACATTCATACCGCGAACTATTTAGGTTAAAAAAGAAGCTCAAAGTTTCACGGGAAAGGAAGTAGGGGTGCTTTTGTAGAGGCATTCATGTTCCAGGGCAGAAACACAAGAGAAAGCATAAAATGAACATAATGTGGTATCTCAAAAACTACATTGTACAAAACTAAACAGCTTTCAAAGTCATCAGACATAGAGGACCATTGACAGTATGCCAACACCAACTAGCATTGCATGATAAAGAATTCTGATTTCAATTAGTATCAACTACAATAATCAGCTTCTCACAAGATAAATAACAAAAATATACTTATCTTCAAGATTAGGTAAAAAAAAAGGCTAGGAAAAATGAAGCATTTGACCCGTTCAGCTTTTTACTCCATAGGCATGAAACTTGTACAAGATAGCCAGAAGGAAAGTTAATAAATTTGCACCTTTCTGAATGTTGAGTGACCGCATGAAATGACGTGCCAGGCACAATTTGTCAAAATCTGGAGCTGCAGCTATTTGATGCAAATGTGTAGAGCCTTAAGTTTTCAAGGTTACCTCCAAAATTAACCATAAGAATTATCTCCAACTGGCTGAAGCCTTTGAATTTGAATTGCTTCGAGAATCCTTTAGGCTCTAATTAACAATGGAAATCAATGATCAGGGCAAAGTTCTAATTTGCTGATACTATCATTTTATGAACAAATGAAGCAGCAAAGGCTTACCAGTCGCTTAAAGGATGTTTTAGTCCCAACTTTCTTTGTCTTCTCTGGATCTGATTTGGCACGATCAAGTGCCTGAGACACAAAAGGTAGATCCTTTAGATGTTACTATGCATGCGGGAGAGAGAAACTAAACATAACTGATTACTTTCTTAAGTTGTTGTCTAAAAAAGAACCAAAATAATTACAGAACAAGTATACAGCTTTACAACAGGGTCTACAAATTTTCTCCCCTTCTGTTCTGGGTTTTTTTTTATGAGCACTGCACTTGCAGAAGCAAGGGTGCATGCATCAAGGCCATCAACTCCTTTCTGGCTTTGTGCCTCAACATAGGTGCCAACATGCCAGGTGGTAACTTCGTAAGAGAAACCACTCGGCAATACGCAAAGCTAGTATGCTAATATCAATATGCTATTGTGTACTCATACTCTTTATATACCTCAAAAATCTGTCAGATTCTCAACACTCCAACATCGGTACGGACTGTTGAGCACGTCAACAGTTCATGTTAGGCCAAATTTAATACTTTCTCCGTTTTAATTAACTACAGTTTGACTTTCACACTCATCAACACATAAATTTGACCGTCAACATATTTAATTTTCTTAGTAAAAACTAAAAAGTTTTAAAAAGCTGGTATTCTAAAAATATACATTGTGACTAATCCAATAACATTACATATTCACATTTGTTTTATATGCTAGTAAATAATATGGTCAAAACTAAGGCAAGTCCGACACACATTGTTTTCTGATATGATTTTTCAAGTCCTGGTAACATCGATCTTTGTACACCATATCCAACTTATAAATAAAATTTAGCAAAGAAGATGCAGGGACATGGAATTAATTAATTGCCTATTAATTCCAACAGAATCCAGTATTAGTTGGTAATGACTCCTCATACTATAAAATTTAAGTAAAATAACATACTACCACAATGACTTGAGGAGATAAGTGGGACTACTAAAGTAACAGGAGAGCTACATTAAAAGGATACCTCAATCAAAGATTCCACGCGACGCCTCATTCGAGTATGCATGAATCCTTCAGAGCACTGGTGGCAGAAATGTGAGATTCAGTAAGATGCAAGTCACGGCATTCCAAGACGAATCATTAAAAATAAAAAATCAAAATGAAAGTCACGTGAGATATGGAGACTTGTAAAACAACATTAAACCAAATATAAAATTTGTCCAACTTGGTTGTTGGATCAGTTATTTTGACATCAATAAGACAAAGTTACACAGCTATATAGTATTCCCACATCATTGGTTTATGCAAATATGCATCACATTACAGTATTGAGGCCTGAAAATAATTTTTCTTAGTAGCAACTTTTTTTAGGGACTAATGAAGAATTATAGCAACACATTTGTTAGATCATGCACAGGACAGTACAAGGCTTCTCAAATGTATCCTAGTGCTTCTGCAGAGATGATGACAACTACTGTTGGTAACGACACACTTGAAATTTTCCATTAATATACAGAAAGGTAGTGAAAACTAGGGGCACAAAAGAAGATAGAATTGGACTTGAGGAACTGAAAAACATTACCTTGACATGGTAACTAACATATGCATGAAAGGTTGACAAAAGCCATACAGTTCTATCTATCTTCTTGCTGTCGACATGACGCGGGAAAATGACTGAGCATAATAAGGAATACAGTTAGATATAAATACATGTAAGAGTGAAAGGACACATGTTATGCAGCTAATGTGGGCATTACCAAAAGAAACAAAGCCAGCATTTGCAGATAACGCTTCTGCAGGCACTCCCGCAAGTTCTTCAGGTGGTGAAGGTGACCACAGACACGAAGGAGCATTATTAAGTCCAGCACTAGCACTACGACGTGCTTCAACAAATTCCTGAACAAGATCAAAGAGTATCAAACAAGAACGTCAAGAGAGTCCAATACACTGTGGCAATGTTGTAGTAAACCATGACGTCTCCAACAGCATGTACATTCCAGCATATTGTCTTGATCATATAATTGTGCACACTTGACAGAAATTACTAATAGCAATACCTGCAGAAAAGAAGTGGCCAGACATGTATCTGTGGAATCTTTAAATCTCATAGGATATATGACCGTCACTTTTTCAGTCTGCCACAAGAAAATGGCTAATTGAAGTTACATTTAGAAAATTTGTAACAATACTATAAATGAAAATATAGCCTCTCATATTATTTGGTTGTGCAACCGAACAGCTCAAATTCAAACTTTTGCCAAAAATAATGAAACAAAACTCAAACCTGAGGAATAAGAAAGAATGCTTCATTAGGCCGATGCACTAGAGCAACTAATTGATCCATATCAGGAGCAAGTGATCTTGAAGCAAGATGTTTTAAGATCACCCTTAAAGGTGCACCAAGCACCACTTCCCTAACAGAGGCAACCTTCATCAACAGAGCCTGTCTAGTTTCTGAAAATGACAAGCATACAACTGTCACAAGAGTGTCGCTGAGAAGATGGCAGAAAGAAAAAATCATTCCAGATGGACTTGGAAGGCAAAAGTTTCAGCCAAGTCATTGACGGTAAATGTTTACAGTTGACTGAATTTTGAACAATATTCCACATTTAAAGTCGAGACCAAAGCATGTTAAAACAATTATTCTATTTCATGATGGTGTTCATTGTTCAATATATTTGTGCAAGCAGGATATCATTCTCATTGCTATAGACCAAACACACATATTCTACATTCTCCTCTCCACTCCCTCACTCCCCTTTAATCTTTCCAACCAAAACTAGTAAAGTGAAATTAGCGTTGAATTTTCTGTCCACATACCACAAACCTTTTCTCTTTATAAAGGCTTTAAGACCATATCCAAACATTATGCATGCAATTACTTCTTAATTGAAACAAGACATGCACAACCCAAAGACACGCATATATACGAGTATTGTAAAACATAGCACATCAAAAAAAAAATCAGGCTTTGCAATTCTATTCATGGTACAGTCTGTAATAGACTGATATTACTCAAGTTAATAACAGTAAAATAAAGAGAAAGGTTGGTTCTTTGATTAGCTAAATAATCTGATTTTTTTGGTAAATTGATTTATAAAGAAGAAATAAGAAGGATGGAAGCTTAACTATTGATTGAAAAAGGCAAAAGGTTTACAACAGGATAGGTTAATAGCTTTAGGCTATCACTCTCAAAATGGCTTTAGGCCATGACTCTCTAAGGTTTCCCTTCAATACAAATTTCTGCCTGTCTTACTTCTACTCTACCTTTTTATACTACTTAGCTAAAGAGTACAGGTTTAATTACTAACTTTACTACCCTTTGCCATTATCCCAATGTGCCAACTAGTGGCTGCAGCTTTAAGTTGCTGTTGCTTGGTGTGGTTGTGCTTCACCACCTTGATTGAGATAATGCTCAGAGGTCTCAGACCCTGTCCTTTCCTCTGCTGGCTGTTGTTTATATAAAGCGTAGGTGTCTTGCTCTGATTCGTCTTGCCTACAAAAACAATTTCTAATAGCTGTTTCCTCTAGACCAAAATCCATTACAGCCAGGTTATATAAAGTGATTAGGAAAAGAACAGAACCAGTGTCCTCTATCTCTCCTAAGAAGCCTCTATGATTATAAAACTCTAGCATAAAAGTAAAGACGAAGGGGCACACTATCCAACCTAAAAGGGTAATTCTTCCCTAATGTAATCTAAGTTGCTGTGAGATTTGAGAACCTTAAGCAAGAAATTTGGATGTGACATTTGAGTAATGTACATAAATGCAATAAAATGTTTCTTTTTTCTCAAATTTCTATACATTATCAACTCCTTGGGACCAAGAGACTTTATATGGTGTTAAAAACCAGCTTCCTGATAGCAATGAGGCACTTTGACGAAAAAAGTGAAGAAATTATAATCTCAATTAAGCAGGTCAATACGCAAAAGATATTTCGATAGTGAATTCACTGAAATGTAAGCGACCATATGATTCAGCTAGTCACAGCAAAGATCATAATGACCTTAGAAAGAAGAACTCGTAAGACCTTCATCAGGAGAAAGCTTTGAGAAATTCAGCCTCAGTGTGAGATTATATCCATCTTTTGGAGGGTCAAGCATTTTCACCACTGTTCCATATGCAGCTTTTATAGCTTCTATAGATCCACTAGGTAGTCCTCCAACAAACATAGCTCCAGGAGGTGGTGTTGGTAATGATACTGACAACAACAAGATGAGTGGATTCTTCATTGAAGTCTGCAAAGGCAGCACATATTACATAGTGAAACAAGAAGCATAAATAAGACATAATTTCTCCTCACCAATTGGTATTCTGGTAAACAAGATAGTTCACTATAGACAGATAATATAATACAGTAATAGTCAATGTCTGACATATTTTCTATCTAAACACGTAAGGCCTTAAAGTAATAAACTGTAATGAAAGACCAAAATATACCTGGACGTTGAATCGCACATCATCAAACTCAATCCATTGGCAGTCCAGTTCAACACCTTTGTCAAGACTGTAGAGCACACAATAGATATTAGACAGCATGAAGGCAAGACAATACAGAAAGAGTCATAAAGTTTGAAGTTCAAATTACATGGAAAACATATATTAGGTTTAGCCCCTGCTTTACCCTTTCCATGCCCAGCTGTAATATAAGAATTTCAGCTAGCAGTTAATTCATGGGAAGACTATTGGTGTTTTCAAAACTTAAACTACAATCGAGCATAGAAGGGCATGGTACTATATATCGGCCACATCACTGCTTTATTTAGTTTGCAACAACCGCAAACCATCCAGTCCACAAAATAGGTTCTGCAATCGTTATTGTGATTAAGACTGCATCTGCATCTGAGATTTTAACCATGTCCAAGGGCACAATCAGCTATCTTTGTACAACTCTTAATGTTCTGGTCTAATTTCACCATCTCGTATCCAAGTCTCTAGGGTTTCAAGCGATGTCCATATCAATGATATCATAATTTTCATTAGGTTACAGAAAAGTACGCAATTACAATTTAGGGGTCATAAAACAGATAATAGTGATCTGTTCAGAAAAAAAAATTAAAAAAAAAATAAAATAAAAAAAAAATTAATAGGAGCCCATATTTGTCTTATTGTCTAGTAAAACCAAAAATTGCTGAAGATAAAGTGTATGATCTTAAAATCAAGGAGGAGCAATTACAACTTACTTTTGAAGACGATTTGTGAGAAGTTGGAGAAGATACTTTGAATGGGATTGCAAGAGTATCATTTGATTACAACCACTACCACTTGTAGCTCCCTCAAAAGCAGAGATAGAGGATCAAAAGAGGTCAAGCTTGCAAAATTTGGCTTCAATAGGCTAATCCTCTCCTAACAAGCAAGCTTATTTATGTTTGTCACCACAACTTCATAGGTTAAATTATCAAATTTACAGCCCTAAAAATTAACAAAGTTTGCAAAGGTCAGTATAACTCTTATATTATGAGCATAGAAATTATATTTATTCTAATAGCATATCGTAATATATACAAATACCACAATAATTGTTTGCAAAATTTATGCGTGGCTTTACAACTGTCTAAATAAAAATTTCGTAATGCTACTTAACTTTTTGGTGCCCAATCCAAGTTCATACCACAGCCATTATAGAATTCTATCAAAATCATATATATTTTTTATTTTCACCACTATCTATATAAAACATCTATAATCCTATAATATAAAGGCTCACCATGGTATTTAATCTAGGCCGTATTACCATCCACATTGCTCACAAAAGTGGTTGCATCCGAAATTTAAACCAATGATCCTAATTATTAGTACTGTCAACTGCTGATAAATAACGACAATAAAGCAACATTTCCATCTAATTGAGATTCAGGGATTTACACAGCCAATGTAGATGCTCTTAGTAACATACATAAAAGACCCAAAATTTGAGGCAAGAAAATAATCGCAAAATTTCTTTCAGCTGAGGCGTGCATTCTAATTTATACAGAGTATGAATTTGATCTTGCCACACTCGAATATTCAACTTGAAATGGAACCTCAATCTGATAAGAGTGCTTCATCGTCATGTTCAAAATCAGAACCAAGAGTGTTTGAACTCTCACTTAAATCACATTTTCAGATAAAGTTTCAGCTCGATAGAGCTAAAGCTCCCCTAAATTCAATTTTTCAAATAAAATCACAACCATTTCTTCAAATATAATGCTTGTTCCATAACAAACAATTATAAACAGCCCATTTCAAGAGATATAAATAATAATTACCAGAATTTCACATGCCCAATTACAATTTTTCAGCCCAAGTATAATCATAATTAATTCACGATTCAGATATAATCATACTACAAAAACTCATTGTGAATCCCACAAATTAATCTGTCAATCATCTAAAAGTCTAAATGCAAGAACCCTAATTTCGGATGTACATCGCAATTCCCCTGCATAAATTAGTCAAAAATTGAAAACCCTAACACCCAAATATTCTATCGATTAAGCCAAATTAGCAAAGTATAATTATCCCCAATTCACCTTCGAAATCAACCAGAAACCAAGTAATCAACACGTCAAATGATCAAGGAATCAAAATTGAAAATGTAATCGATAAAAAGAACGTCACATTATTATTTTCTTATTAAACAAGATAAAAAAAAGGAATTATAATGATTAATGAACAGAAAAAACAAGGGGCTTACCTTGGGAGAAGCAGAGAGGTTGTGAGAAAGAGATACGATGAAGTAGAAATGATGAGGTATGACTCGTATGAGTAGAGAATTAGAGGGAAATGGGTCGAACCAGCACAAGGACTGGTTAAGTACAACACGAAAATAACTCGGTCTAGTACAAGTCTATAAGCCAAGCATGACCCGCATGACACAAGAGACACACAGTACGCTTTATATTTAGAATCAGGCACAAACCTGGCACTAGCATTCGAGCACGATGGGCCAGCCCACACGTGGGCTCGCTTTTTACTATTGTAACAATGTTATTTAGCTTATTTGTGTGTAATATATACTTAGGGGTCGTTTGGTTTACACGGGGTAAAAGAAATGGAATGAACAAAGGGAAAGAAAGAGAATGGAATGAAATTACCCAAAATTATGTAAGTTGTTTGTTTTAAAAACAAAGGGAAACACTATCACCAACTTCACCACCACACAAGCACCTTACAACCACCTTATTTCTTCAATTCCCACATTTCCCAGCCACCACCCAGCCCCCCACCAACTCGCCGCACATCCCCAACCACCACTCACCGCCCTTTGCCTCCCACCAAACGCTCCCCTGCTGCTTGTCGTCGTTGCTCTCTACCCTCGTCGCTGCTCGCTGCTGCTCTCGGCGAGGGTGTTAGCAGTGGTGGGTTTGGGTTGTGGGGGTCTCGGGGATGGTGAGTCGATCTGGGGTGTCGACGATGGTGAGCTTCGATCAGCGATGGTGGGTTTGGGTTTGTGAAATTGTGAGGGTGTCAGATCTGGGTCTTATCGATGGGCGGCGGTGGTCGGGGAAGGGGTGGAGGTGGTCGGGGAAAGGGCATCGATGGCGGTGGAGGTGTGACTGGTGGCAGTTGGGTGGTGAGGGTAAGGTAAAAGGGTGGTGGCTAGTGTGGGTGTGGTGGTGGGTGGGTGGCTAAGGAAAAGGAATGGGAAAGTCTAGGGGGGTTTGGGAATGAAGTTAGAAGGATTTAGGGTAATGGAGGGGGTAAAGGGAATGAAAGAAAGTGTCTAACAAACAACAACAAAGGGAATCGGGTCAGTTGATTCCCATTCCCTTTGATGAATACCCCCAACCAAACGGCCCCTTAGTATAAATAATTTAATCAACACCTAATAATTTGAGAAATTAATAAAGAGTGGAAGCCCCAATTCATATACTTCGTAATCAGTATAAAATATACGAAGTATGTGAAAAAGATAATATTTATAAGAAAATAAAATAGTCTGATCTTCCTTTAATTTTTACAATCTTAATTGCATAATTAGTCAATTTAAATATAAAATATGTTAGGAAAATATATAATTAATATATCATTTTTAATTTTTTATTTATGTTGAAAAAAAATAATGATGTCATTATTAGTTTTGATGGGAAATTTTTTTATAAGAGGTTGACATGTGAAAAGTAATGATATTAGCGATAATTACTTTAGTTACATTTATAAATATATAATTACCAATTTCCCTATCACAAATGTTTAATAACATCCGATATACAGTATACACTAAAGGCTGCAAGCCTGCAACAGGAAACAAAATTTTGTTTCCTTTTTTAAATCACACGTGCTAGAAATTTTTTCAAAATTTATCAAAACAAATATTTTCTCTCTCTTCCTCATTTCTTCAGCAACTACTTTCTCTCTCTTCTTTCTTCCTAAACTTGTCATTTTCTCTCTCTCTTCTACCTACAGTTTTCGCTCTCTTCAATCTCTCTTCTACAGTCGATTGTTGCTCTCTGCGTTTCAATTGCGAAGTTTATTTGCTAATTTTAGGTTTGTTTACTTAATTTTTTGAGATTTTTGTTAGTTTTAGTTGTTTTTGTTCTTCTATTTTTAGGTTTTTTGATTTGATTTTTGTTTTCATTTTTTGTAGTGTTTGATTCTGCAATGGTGAAGAAGAAGAGTACAAAGAACTCTTCAGATGCTGAAGAAGGTGTGTTTACTTAATTTTTTCATCATACTTTCGATCAAAATTTTCAATTTAATTTTCACTTATAAATGTGTTGTTATATGTCGAATTACTAGTGCATGTTATTTTTAGAGTTTGCACTTGATTTTTTATGCAGATTATGATAATTGGAATTGAATTTTGAGTCGTTTGGCATTGCTGTGGATTTCTGTTTTTTGGTTTTTTGTTGTATAAAAGTAAATGATATATGTTACATAATAAATAAAAAATTATTTAAACTTATTAAAATCGTAATAATTTTACAAACTAACAACAAAAAAGTGAAAACACCTTTTTCTTGTTTCCTGTTTTTGATTTTTAGTTTTTTAAAAAACAAGAAACTAAAAACCAAAAATGATGCCAAAAGTTAATGTATTTAATTTTGCTTTATATTATTGTTCATTGTATATAATTGGTTAAAAATTGGTTATACATGTGTTGTTATATGTTAAACAACTTTTGCATGTTATTTTTTAGAATTTTGGTTTTGATTTTTTGTTTTTTTTTAAGAGAGATTAAGATAATTTGTATTGATAATTGTGTTTACTTGTTTATAAATTGCTTATTATTCTTCAGAAGTTGTTCTTTGTTATTTTTTGCTTAGGTTTTAGGCAGAGAATGCTAATTGGAATTGATTTTGGTTTTAGTTAGAGTATGAGAATAGGCATATGTGTCATTGTGTTTAGAAATCAAAGTAAAGGGGAGTAATAGGCATATGTGTCACTTATATGCATGACAAGGGTCACTTTATGCAGTTAAAATGGTCATTTTATGCAATTAAAAGGGTCACTTTGTGTAGTTAAAATGGTCACTTTTTGTAGTTTATAATTTCGCTAGGGTAGCTTATGAATTGGTAATTTGTGGTAATTTATGAATTGCTTATCTATGTTAATTTTTTCCTGTATTAATCAGATATAGGTGGTTCTATAGGTGGATATTGCTATAAAGAGTCTGCTACGAAGGCCAAAGCAGTACCTAAGAAAGCAAAAGCAGTATCTCAGAAGGCTAAAATAGTGCCTCAAGAGTCTCCTAAGGGTAAAATAGTGCCTAAGAAGGCCAAAACTGTGACTGAAGAGGCACCTAAGGGTAAAATAGTACTTAAGAAGGCCAAACCAGTGCCCGAAGAGTCTGCTAAGGAAAAAAAGTACGTAAGAAGAGAAATATGAGTCCTCAATTAGAATTGGATTCTAATTCTGACCCTAATACTTCACTGTAAGAGAGTTTTTCAATGATTCTTGATTTGCATTTGTTTATAATATTGTTTTATTTACTTTTAAAAAAAAATTATATAGGGACCAGAGACCTTTGATTAAAAGGTGTAGACCATATACCTAGGAAACCTTCGGATTTAAAGACTATTGCTCCTTATTCTATCAAGTAAGCAAATAGGATTTACCTTTGATTGGTCTTTGCTCAGAAACAGGATGAGGGATTAGCTTCGGTACGTCCATAGGTAGTGGAGTGTCGCGAATTCACCGGATGTTTCCTTAGCCTTTAAAGGCTAAGATCTTCGAACCTGAGCCTGATGCCCTGGCGATTCCACAGCCTAGCATGTCCTCCACCAATCCAAGGCACCGTTTTTTAGGCTGTTAATGCTTGGTGCAGAGCTTTAGTGTTAATAAAAAAACATGTTGTTGAAGAAGTTGATTTTAGTGGTTTATTACATTTAAAGTTGAAAAACTCTCTATCGTAAAATGCTACCTTGGCTTGTTAAAAACTTTAATGGTGGTAGCTGCATGTTTATTATTTGTAGTGGTAAAGAATTTGTAGTTACTAGGAATGATGTATGTGACGTGTTTTGTTTGCCTATGAGTGATATTCATGTTCCTGAACTGAAGAAAAATGTTGAAGATGCAAGTGTAGACAACCGTATTATTCAGGCATGGAGATCTGATTTTGATACTTCTAATAAGCAAGCTATTCCTTTGTCAAAATTAGAGGCTTGAATGAAGGCTTTGGTTGATGGAGGGGAAGAATTTAAGAGGTATTTTGTGGTTCATGCTATGTCTAGCTTTTTAGCTCCTACTACTAATAGGACTGATTCATTGAAGTTGCTAAAGGCTGTTGAAGAAGTTGATGAAATCAAAACTTTTTATTGGTGTTCTTATGTTTTGAAGAAGGTAAAGAAGGCTGTTGATAACTATAACATTGATTTAACTGCTCAGAATGCTAGTGGATGTTTGGTGGTTTTGCAAATTCTGTATTTTCATCGTCTAAATTATAAATGAGTAAAGGAGAGTTGTAGCACTCCTTTGATTCAGCATTGGGCAAATGCTAAGATTAAGAGTCAAATTAATTTAGAGATTAAAGCTGGTGCTTTTGGACAAGGACAATTGGAAACTACTACGTATCCTGTGTCACAGCATGCTATTAGCCAATTTGTTGTTGAGCAACCTCTTATTTTGGGATCTGGTCAGGGTGGTTTAAAAGTTGGTGGAGCTTCTTCAAGTGGTACAATTTGCCGCTTTGTTCAATTTGAGCTTCCAAAAGGTGTGATGATTGATGATGAAATATAAGAAATTTCAACAGACGTAAGTGTTTATATATATGTGTGTATATATATGTGTGTGTGTGTATATATATATATATATATATATATATATATATATAGTGACACGTGGCCCAGTTATAGGTTGACACGTGTCACTATGGGAAGATGCCATGTATCCAGCTCAAGAGCACTCAAAGGTTCAGGCCAATCTCGTAGCGACACGTGGCCCAGTTAGAGGGTGCGTGACACGTGTCGTCACGGGAAGATGCCACGTGTTTAGGGCATGTGTTCTCCTTAAATCAGCACGCAAAAGAGGCCTGACAACGTCAGGGCCCAAATCTCGAGAGATATCATTGAAACCCGCAAAGCGGCGCCCCCAAAGTAATACGTGGCATTCACTGATTGCGCAGCTAATCACCTCACGCAATTCTAGGGTACAAACCCTAGAATGGGGCACGAGTCCCACCCCTATAAATACCCCAATCATTTATGATGGGAGAGGTGGATTGAGACATTACAACAAAAAGAGCATTTAATAGCTCCAACTTCTCTCTACTTTCTTTCTCTAGCCTTTTCCGTTTCCGATCACTAACTTGATCGTCGGAGGCGAATATTCCGACAACCGGAATATTCGTTGTTTTGTAGGTCGGACCGTCTCGTTGCCAGGAGAGCGTGACCAGTATCCAAGGAAATCCAAAACACCTGAAACATTTGGCGCCGTCTGTGGGGATACTCGTACGTTATGGCGATAGACGGTCAGACACCTAATCCAGGCGAGGACGGACATGTAGAGGATATAATCCCTACAATCAATACCAGCGATCCGCTGATAGCCACATTTCAAGAAGCTGATGACCCTCCTGTTACCGCAGCCTCTCTTAAGGCCACGCTTAACAAACTCAGGAAGGAGATTGAGAGCAATGGAGCCTCTACCTCTAGGCAGCCGCCCAAGAGAGAGGAACAGAGGGCTCCAAAGAAGACGCACAGCAAAGTAGTCCATACAACGGACACTGGAAACACTCCCTTTCGAAGGCCGACTGGAAGGTCCCCAAGGGTACCACGGACAAATTTCTCTGATTTGTTGGCGAAAACACAGTCGGCTGGGGAGAGGGGTAGGCAGCCTCGAAGAGAGGAGCCTGAGCCGTCTAGACGGTGGAAGGACATAAGGGATTACCTTCGGCATAAGCAGCGGGAACGTGTCGCCTACTCGGACACGGCCTCAACCCCAACTATGCCGGATGATTTTTCATATCATTCTCTCTCCCAACATACCAACACGGCCATATTCAACAGAAGTCAGGCGGTCCGCACCCCAACTCCTATTCCAGTTGTCCATACTCCAACTCCTATTCCAGCCCAAGCACTTCAATATCAACCTCCTCAGGGGTTCAATGGCTTGATGCAGCCGAATTCCCAAGTCTTCGGACAATATGGGCCTTACGGACAGGCTCCCTACCTGGCTGGACCGTCCGTGCAGCCACAACCCATCGATTGGCAGATTCGCCTACTGACTCTGGAGATAAGCCACCTCCGTTTTCACAAGATGTTTTAACTGCCCCTCAGCCGCCAAAGGTGAAAAGTGTACTTGTGGGAGCCTATGATGGTATGGGAAACCCAGAAGAACACATCACCTCGTACAGGAACCTGATGTACCTGCAAAGTGTAGATGATGCTACTTGGTGCAAATGCTTTCCGGCCACTTTGAAAGGTGTGGCGCAGGATTGGTTTAACAGTCTGTCGGCCGGATGTATTAATTGTTTTACTACCCTTAGTCTGCTGTTTGTGGGAAATTTTTCATACAACATACCGCCTCGAAAGACTAGCCTTAATTTGGCGACAGTCGTCCAAGGGAAGAATGAGAGCCTACGCTCGTACGTCCAGCGATTTAACCAAGAAAAAGCCCAACTTCATAATCTGCCGGATGAAATGGCTTACTCTGAATTTCTTCGGGGATTAAGGCACAATGGTTTTAAATTTGACCTGGTAAGGAAAAAGATTCGGACATACGCAGGTGTTTTGCGGGAAGCCGAAGCCTATATTGAAGCGGCGGAATTTTGTTCGCTCACAAAATCAGAAGCGCCGGCCAAGGGGGATGAGAAGAAACTTTCTCAGCAAGACTCGGCCGACCAAAAGAAAGAAGGAAAAAAGAGAAAGGAGGTCTGGGTGGCTGATGCCCAGCCATAGAAGTCCAAGAAGGTCAAGACGTACGAGCCTTAGTTTGAATTCAACAAGGACTGTTATTCTATCTTGATGGAAATCAAGGATAAGTTTGAGTTTGAAAAGCCACAGCCGCTGAGAGGCCCGGCTCAGTACAAAAACAAGAACAAGTACTGTCATTACACAAACGATTGCATCAACTTGAAGAGATTGCTGGACAAGCTAGACGAGAAGGGCATGTTGAATTCTTATGTGATGAAATCCAAATTCACTTACACACGGACAAACAACACGTTCGAGCAAAGACAGAAGAATGATAAGAATAAAGACAAGGAAGATGATGGGAATAACACTGACTCAGGCTTTGTGGCCGTAATATCAGGGGGATTTGCCTCAGGCGGCCCAACTATGAAGGGGATCAAGCAGGACGCCCGGAACTTGGGAAAGGTGATGCAAATGGACTCAGTAAAGGTCGAACCCTTCCCCGAAGTAATCATCAGTGAGGCCGATCGGGGGGAGGTCAAAGCTCTGCACAATGATCCCATGGTATTCATTATGAAGATAGCCAATTTGAAGGTCGGACGAATATTGATTGACACGGGTAGCGCGGCTGACATCATCAGCCTGGCCGCCTTGAAGAATCTAATCTTCCCAAAGGATGCTCTCCAAGACATCACTCACCCGTTGGTCGGATTTGGGGGGAATGTTATCCACCCGGTGGGGCAAATAGATTTACCCGTCCGCTTTGGGCAAAAAGGGGAAGGAAGAGATATGGTTGTCCGCTTCCTAGTTGTGAAAGAGCTGACTGGATATAATGTCATACTCGACCGTCTTACACTGATTGCAGACAAAGCAGTCATCGTACCTCACCTAATGCTGCTAAAGTTCGAGAGGAAGGACGAAAAAATAGGGACAATCCAAGGGAGTCAGAAGATGGCAAAGGAATGTAATCTATTGGCCATTAAGCCTACAACGCGCGGACCAAAGGCGTCCGAGCCAAAAGAAGAAGGAACCCCACTCCTAGCACACCAGGTCGGCCAGATGCGTAAGGCGGCCAAGATAGAACAAGCACAATAGCTAATGACTGTCGGTCGGCCAGAAGAGTTACGACCCCAGCCGGCCGGCAGTCACCAAGATATAACGCTTGACCCCGATCAACCAGGTCGGACGGTTAGTGTGGGCACTATAGCCTAGGGTGTGCTTGGGGATGAGTTAATTCAATTGCTGAGAAAGTTCAAGGATGTATTCGCATTTGATGTTAGTGAGAGGCCAGGAATAAGCCCTGACCTGGTCGTGCACAAGCTGGCTGTAAATCCAGCCATTAAACCTGTCCGCCAGAAGAAAAGGAATCATGGAGAAGAGAGGAATCAGGCGGCCGCAGCTGAAGTAAAAAAGCTGCTGAACGCCGGTTTCATTCGGCAATGTTATTACCCAGACTGGGTAGCCAATGTGGTTCTCGTGAAGAAGCCGAATGGAACTTGGAGAATGTGTGTGGATTACACCGACCTGAACAAGGCATGCCCTAAGGATAGCTTTCCCTTGCCCAAAATCGACCGCCTAGTTGATTCAACGGCCGGGCATGTCCTGATGAGTTTTATGGACGCATACTCCGGATTCCATCAAATTCCATTATGGGAAGAAGATCAAGAGAAAACAGCGTTCGTAACTGAGCAGGGGTTGTACTGTTACAAAGTTATGCCATTCGACCTTAAGAATGCCCCAGCTACCTTTCAACGACTTGTTGATACAGTCTTCAGAGATCAGCTCGGCCGGAATATGGAGGCGTACATTGATGACATGATTGTCAAGTCAAAAGAGCCGGCCGACCATCTGAAGGATCTGCGAGAAACTTTTAACGAACTCAGGCGGCATAAAATGACGTTAAATCCAAAGAAATGTGTCTTTGGTGTTGAGTCCGGTAAATTTCTCGGATTTTAAATTGACCAGCGTGGAATTGAGGCCAACCCTGAAAAGATTCAAGCCGTCCTGGACATGAAGTCACCAAGGACGATTAAAGAAGTACAAAGATTGACCAGCTGTTTAGCAGCACTTGGTAGATTTCTGTCAAGATCAGGGGATAAGTGCCGTTATTTCTTTCAAACCATCAAAAAGAAAGCCATGTTTGAATGGACAGAAGAGGCCGAGGAAGCATTCGTATAGCTAAAATGCCACCTTCATACATTGCCTCGGCTCGTCAGTCCACTCAAGAGTGAGAAGTTATTTATCTATCTCGCCATCTCTGAACACTCTCTAAGTGTCGTCCTGCTTGCTGAACGGGACGGCCACCAGATTCCAGTCTACTTTATCAGCCATGTACTTCACAACGCTGAGCTGAGGTATCCCCCTATTGAAAAATTTGGCTTGGCATTGTACATGGCATCAAAAAAGCTGCGACCATACTTTTTGACACATTAAATTGTGGTTTACACGGACCAACCCCTGAAGAAGCCATTTACAACTCTAGAGGCAAGTGGCCGTATGCTCAAGTGGGCCTTGGAAATGAGAGGCTTTGACATTACGTTTGAGCCAAGAAAAGCAATCAAGGGGAAAGCCTTTGCTGATTTCTTAGCTGAGATGACTCGGACGGATCTACAACCGGCCGGTGACCAGGTCTGGAAGGTGTTCGTGGATGGTAGTGCAACAGCTACCGGGTGTGGTGCAGGTGTCATATGTCAGTCTCTTGAGGGAGATAAGTTTGAATACGCTCTGAGATTTCAGTTTCAAGCCTCCAATAATGAGGCCGAGTATGAAGCCCTCCTGGCCGGCCTTAGAATGTGTAAGGCGGCAAGAGCAACAAAAATTGATGTAAGCTCAGACTCCCTACTTGTCGTCGGCCAGGTGAATGGAGACTTCGAGGCAAGGGAGCCGGCTATGATGAAATACCTGAAAATTGTAAAAGAGGAGGCCAAGGGCCTAGATCATTTTACTTTACAACAAGTTCCCGTTCGTCCAATAATCAGGCGGACGCCCTCTCTAAATTAGCATCCTCAGCATCATGTGTTACCCCCAGGTCGGTATTTTGGGAGGTAAAGGAAAGAAGGAGTATTGATGCCGAGCCGGTACATATCATTGATAGAAGCTCCACTTGGATGGACGGGATCATATCTTATCTAAAGGATGGATTACTCCCAGCCGATCCTAAAGAGAGCTGGCTGATGAAAAAGAGAGCGGCCTGGTTCGAAATGAAGTAGGGGAAGTTGTTTAAAAAGGCATTTGTGAAGCCGTACCTGAAATGTATCACTCATGAGAAAGGGCATGATGTCCTGGACGATCTTCACCAGGGGCAGTGCGGCTCTCATATTAGAGGATGAGCCTTGGCTGAAAAGGCTGGCCATCTAGGCTACTACTGGCCGAGCTTAAAGTCGGACGCCATGAAAATGGTAAATAAATGTGACAAGTGCTAGAGATTTGCAACCTTGATCCACCGCCCCGCCAATAGTCTGTCGGCCATCAGTAGTCCGCTCCCCTTTGCCAAATGGGGGATGGATATTTTAGGACCGTACAAAACAACATCTTGTCAAAGGCGCTATGTGTTTGTAGCAGTAGACTACTTCACAAAGTGGGTGGAGGCCGAGGCTGTACGGGGCATCAAGTGGACGGATGTTTCAGCCTTCATATGGAAGAGTATCATTACACGCTGTGGCGTACCTCAGTCTATGGTGTTCGACAATGGACCCCAGTTTGAAACGCCTCAACTCAAAGAATGGTTGGAGGACCAGGGCATAGCTCATTGCTTTGCTTCAGTCGGTCGACCATAAGCCAATGGCCAAGTAGAGGCATACAACAAGTTGATCTCCAATGGAATTAAGCGCAAGCTTGAAAGGGCAGGCGGCTTATGGGCTGATGAGTTGGTTAATGTGTTATGGTCCATACGAACCACGACCAAGAGCTCCACAAGAGAAACTCCATCTTCTTGGTCTATGGCGCCGAGGTTGTCCTCCCAATTGAGATGTATGAGCCCACCCTTAGGGTGATGCTATATGATGAAGCGGCTAATTGGGAAGCCATGAAGACCGCCCTAGACTTCCTTCCTGAAGCTAGGGGCAACGCGGCGCTTAGACACGAAATCTATCGCCTAAGGATGACAAGGGCATACAATCGCCGAGTGTCAAAGCGACCGCTAAAATTGGGAGATCTGGGTCCTAAGGAAGATGAAGGCTGTGGGACGAGCAAATGAAGATGGAAAGCTGACCCCAAACTGGGAAGGGCCGTATCGAATCAGGGAAGAAGTCCGAGATGAGACTTACCGTCTCGAAGCCATGAACGGCCGACCAATTCCGCGTACATGGAATACTGACAATTTGAAGAAATATTATGTTTAGTACTTAGCCAAAAGCTGTATATACAGCTAGGTCTGTTGACCGAGCAATGTAAGCCGTACGACCACAACAATGTAATTTTGACAAATTAATGAAAAGTCAAACATTGTTATATTATTTTCCATCCTATTTATGCTTGTTTGCACGGTCATAGTCTACACAGAAATGCCACGCCGCGTAAAATTTGTGATTAGGTTGCTTGCAACACAGCAACCTGGTCGCAGAAAAAAAATAAAAAAAAAATAAAAAAAATAAACGAGCGACTTGACCTTAAGTCGTATGTATACGTTCGTCCCTCACCGAGGCGGACGGGAAAGGTAAGGTACCCTATGAAACCCCTCTAATGGGGTAAGGGCATACCTAGGTATTCCAGCCCAGCCCAAAGCTTAGAAATTTTAAGTTGAGATCATACTTGAAATTTTTTGAGTGCGTCCGAACGATAGTTTCAACGGACAAACTCGCATAAAGCCAATCGGACGACCAAATAATGTGTTGATTCGGGGTACCACCTAGTCCAAGGGCAATCATTACTATGATTTGATTGACTTGCTAGTAGTCATACCCCCCAAGCTATAAATTCTACCAAGTCAATCAAACCACTTGAAATATGGACTAGACGAATGCCGAATAAAGGGGCATACCCCCCCAATTGTACGAGGATACAAAAACGTAAAAAAAAAATTTGCAAATTATGAAGCATAATAGAAAAATTAGATTAATAAAAACACCGCTCAAAGGGCGGCAAAGTATCTTACATAAAACCGCTCGAAAAGGCGGCAGATAAAGAAAATAGAAATTAACTAAACAAGGCAGAAAGAGCTGAAATCAAGGGGCGGATGGGGTAGAAGCTGGACTCTGGCCTAGGCCGGGCTCTTGATCGGCGGCAAGGGACGCGTCCTTAGTAGGCGTCTCCTTTCTCTCCGCTTCACCGTCTTTGCTGGACGCCACTTCTTCGTTTTCCTCCTCTTCTGAGGTAGTTGGCATGACGTCCAGCTCAGGAGAAGGCTGCCCGACCTTCTTAGCCTCTTCTCTGAGGCAAACAAAGTTGAGGCGTTTGGTGAAGCGTTCTTGATAAAAGGTCGTCTCCCCCTCGTCCACCATTAGCTCAAAAGCCTCAAAGAAGTGGCTCTTCAGCCTATCCTCAGCAATCTGCTCAATGCGGACGACCTCATCCGCTCTAGGGGCCCGAGGTGTTTGCTGCTGTAGAGTTAAGTCCTCAACGGACTTCTTTAAACTTTCCACCTCGGTCTTGAGAACGTCCGCCTCGTCCAAGGCCTCCTTCAAGTGTTTTTGGGCTAAGGCCACATCACTTCTAAGCTTTTCGGAGGCCTCGAATCCTTCTTTCCAGCGCTGGCCGTCCAGGAGGGCCTGATCCCTCTCCTATCTCATGGCGTCTCTGGCCACGGACTCTTGCTCCAGGGCTTGGCCCAGCTTCACCAAATCTTCAGCTTGCCGCGCCGCTTTGGGTTTCGAAGTATCGGCGCTGGACGGCCGTTTCCCCAGTAATGGTATCCTGGGTCTTCTGTATCTGGGCCCAGGCATGCTTCAGCCTTTCATTCTCCTTGTCCTTCCATTCAAGGAAGGCATTCAATCGCAGGAAGAGCTGCGTACAGGGAAAACGTGTTAGCAAAATAAGAATGAAAAATTGACCAAGTATGACAGTTGAAAAAGAAGTTACCTCAGCACTGCAGTTGATCATTGGGCCAAGGAAGCCCTCATGGATCCCTCGCAGCTTGTCTCGCTGCTCAGCGGGGACTGCCCTGGCCATGGCCTCCCTTATGGCCTTCCTGTCCGCGCCCGTAAGGGATTGGGTTTGGCAGCTTCATATGCAGCTCCTTTGCAATGTCTGTGCAAGGGCGCAAAAATAAAGGTTTATTTCAGGTTCAATCGGACTTATAAAGAGCAAAGTAAAAGATTCAAAGTTACTCGGACTGACCGTCAGAAAAGCTTGGAGGGGTAGGAAGATTGAAGGTGAATGACGGGGGCGGCGCAGGATCGTCACATTCCTCCCCCGTCTGGCCAGGCTGATCGCCGGCCGACTGAGAGGCTTCAAGCCAATCAGATTCGTGGACTCTTTGTACGGGCGGAGTCACTTCTGGCCCGGTCTGTTTTGCCGGGGTCGACTTACCCCTATCGTCCGATTTCTCGGACTTGTCATGAACCGGCATGGCGGCAGGATCCATGGACTTGGAGGCCCCGCTATCACTCAGCCGGGGTTGTTCTCCTTTGGATTGCTTAGAGACAGCCTGCGACGTGGTCTTGACCGCAGTGGTGGAAGTGGTCTTGGATGCGACCGTCTTCCTTTGCTTGGACGCCCTACCGTCCTTGTCCGTCTTGGAGGTAGGGGACGACTGCTTCCGTTTGGACCTAGGGGTCGGAGTTGACAACTGAAGAGGTAAAAGTTGGCTAAAAGAGAACAAGATAATACAATTGATTGGCCGTGTTTAGTTAGGAAGAAGATCTTTTCCGTAATGCCTACACGGACGCAGGAATACGTCCGTGGGAACCCAGAAGGGAGGACCTTCCAAGCATCCCAACACGGACGAAAAGGAGAAATGGAGGTGGATATACTTACTTCTTTAGATTGCTCGTACAGCTTCCGACGAGCCTTGTAGTGGGCCAAGTCAATCTACGACATATTCACATCCCCTTTCTGCTCTGAGTCCAGCATCTTGTACGCCTCAGCTGTAAAAGAAAGGGAAGAAGTGTTAAAAAACCCTTCAATTTAATATAACCTATGTATGTGCAAAAATATATGTCCATGCGTCCACCTTGGGGCAAGTTGTTGTACAGGCCATAGGCGGACATGAACGTGGGATCTCATAGCGAACTAGATAAGGGGACCCAGTTGCTTGGAACGCACTCAGTTTTGCCGTTCCTCTTCACCCTCTTGACTTTGAAGTATTCAAGCTGGTGCTCTTGGCTGGGGTGGACGGGTGGCATTGAACCGATTCATCCGCAGGTTGAATTCATCATCTTTGGTCTTGATGTGGTAGAATCGGTGCTTCCAGTCACGCCATTTGGAGACGCGGTCAACCACCATCATGTAGTCCCTACTGGTACTCAGAATAAGCCAGCCGTCTGTTTCGGCGTCCAACTTGGTCAGTGAGTGCATCTCACAGAAAACTGCAAATTCCGGCTTGAAGCTTTTGTAGATGCACGTCACCAAGTACCAAGAAATGTTTAACCAGCTGTTCGGCATCAGCTGGAAAAGAGCAATGTCGTATTCGTCCAGGGTGGTACGGACGAAGGGGTGGAGAGGAAAGCGCAGTCCGACGTCTAGAGCCGCCCTGTAAACGCTAAAAGACCTTTGGCGCAGCCTCTCTTCCTCCCAAGCGGCCATAGCATGTGACTTCCTTGGGGGTTGAATTTCAAATCCCTCCCTAAGGTGGAGGAATGCCTTGTACTCCTCAAAATTGTCATTTAGGTAGTCCAAGGCCGTGCTACCCACCGTACAGGCGTACGGGTCCTTAAAGTTATCGGCGTTGGCGACGTCTTCCTCGACCGCCGCCTCGCTCTGGGCTGCTTTCTCGACCTCTCCCTCCTCTTGTTGAGGAGCACTCCCAAACTCAGAAGACAACACTCTGTCCAGATCGGCTGCCTCCGCTGAGCTGCGGCTCCTAGAGCTACGGCCGCCCCTTGGAGAGGTAATGTCTTCATTAATTAGGGGCCTTTTGCCTTTGTCTTTGGCATCGGCCGCCTGACTCCCAGTAGGAGGCGCTCTGCGAGGGAGCAGGTCGGACGGTTCATTAATTGAAACCCCAGTCCTTGGCCTGTCCGACCTGCCATATCGGAGATAGAGTTCTGAGGGAGTGGGGACGGACGGATCATCGTCCGCCCGAGAAGAGGAAGGAGGTCCTTCACAGAGTAGCAACTTGGCCCCATCCATGACCGAGCTGGCATATTGGGGGAACATTAACCCCGGATTTCGCCCGGACGATCCCCCCGCAGCAGAAGTGCCCTGAGTTCTTTGGCACTCCTAAAAAGAAGAAGTTACTTCCACGGCCAAGCAGTGAGTGCCCGTGGAAGCGGTCGTAGGAGTAGAAGAAGGGGTCTCTAAATTAGTATTGTTAGGGTCATAAGGAGGCCTAGGGTTCACCAGACTACCGTCTGGATTTCTGGCCGCATGACGATAGTACGTCTGCATCGTCCTTGCCATGTTCGACTGCAGGGATAGAGAAGAATGGGTGGAAGTGAGTTGGTACGCACTAGAAATAGACCCACTCCATGAAGGAGACAACTCGTCTCCGTCCACTCTAGACTCCTCAGTCCCAGGCGAACGGCCGACCTCATGAGGAGAAACGGACGAAGCCGAGTGTTGAGCCAGATTTTAAAATGAAGAATAAAGAAATAAAAATGCAAGAAAAAGAAAACAGGCGGCCTATCTCTGTACGTGTAGAAAACTTGAAAGCCTTGAAGGTTGACCGGAAAACTCAAGGAATGTGCCCGGAAAACTCAAAGGCACGGCGGAGCTCTTGAAGATTAAAAGGAAAAGGCACTTTCTCTCTCTAAAAGCTCTGACTTCTCTCTAGAAAATGAAAGTTCCAAAGTGTGAAAATGAGGCCACAACCTTTGTATATATAGACAAAATTTATGGGGGTAGGATGGTAACTTCAACTTTCCCGCCTAAAGAAGTTGAACAGTTATAATTCGAAATTTTAACCTAGAATTTGAAGGGTTAAGGGACAATGCCGTTAGAATAGGCGGAAAAGAAGACGACCTAATAAACGGCACGTCCAAAAAATAAGCTGACGGAGCTAAAGCTCCCTCCGCAATGGCAAGACGGCCGCTATTCCAAAAGCGAGACGGCCTACCGTTGTCCGCGCCATTCGTAAAGATAGGCGTTCGCTCTAAATTTTCAGGCGGACATAAATCTGTCAAAACCCTAATACACTCGTACGCCCCAAGGCTATTTGAAGTCAGAGGAGTCGGCTTGTAAGCGTATGAGCTACCCCCCCTGAGGGGCAAATGTTGAGGGTAAAAATACCCCGTATACCCCGTAGTGACACGTGGCCCAGTTATAGGGTGACACGTGTCACTATGGGAAGATGCCACGTATCCAGCTCAAGAGCACTCAAAGGTTCAGGCCAATCTCGTAGCGACACGTGGCCCAGTTAGAGGGTGACACGTGTTGTCACGGGAAGATGCCACGTGTGTTAGGGCATGTGTTCCCCTTAAATCAGCATGCAAAAGAGGCCTAATAACGTCAGGGCCCAAATCCCGAGAGATATCTTTGAAAGCCGCAAAGCGGCGCCCCCAAAGTAATACGTGGCATTCACTGATTGCGCAGCCAATCACCTCACGCAATTCTAGGGTACAAACCCTAGAATGGGGCACGAGTCCCACCCCTATAAATACCCCAATCATTTATGATGGGAGGGGTGGATTGAGACATTACAACAAAAAGAGCATTTAATAGCTCCAACTTCTCTCTACTTTCTCTCTCTAGCCTTTTCCGTTTCCAATCACTAACTTGATCGTCGGAGGCGAATATTCCGGTTGTCGGAATATTCATTGTTTTTCAGGTCGGACCGCCTCGTTGCCAGGAGAGCGTGACCAGTATCCTAGGATATCCAAAAAACACCCGAAACATATATATATATATATATATATATATATATATATATATATATATATATATATATATATATATATATATATATATATATATAAAGTGTTTTTTTATATGTTTAGTAGTTACCCTTTTAAGTTTATAAAAGTTACCCTTTATGTGCACTAAAATCACCTTAAATGTTCAGTTTCGGTTACTTTTTTTTTTTTTTTTATTATTTTTCTTTGTTTAATTTTTTCTTTATTTCTATGTTTGTAGGCTACCTATGAGTCATTTCTTTTTCTTAAAAGAAACATGGATGTTCTATCAAGTGTTCAGGCATATGGTTTTAAAACCTTGAGTGATTTGGTTTCCAATGTTCTTTCTAAAAGAACTGTTTCATTATCTTCTGAGGATCCTATTGCAATTTCTCAAACTCAACAGTTACTCTCTTATCCTCATTACCATAAGCTTGTAGATGGTATAATTGAGGAGTGTATTAAGATGAAGTCTGCACATGAGTTGTTTCGTGAAGTGTATGGTTGTAAACAACGAAAAAAGGATGATGTTCCTGAAGTTAATGATGATGTTGGTGGAGTTAATGAAAATTTTCCCGTTCCCAAAGTTAATGATGATGTTGGTGGAGTTAATGAAATGTTCCTGGACCTAATGAAGTTGTCCCCGGGCATATTATCTGATTCAATAAATCATTTTGCTCACTGGACTGTGGGCCAGTAGGTCAGAAAGTGCTTTTTGTTACTCTCTTTTTTTAGGGGTAATGCTCGGATTTTCAACATTTGCCTCAGTTACATTTGGAAGTTCTTGATTAGTGTTTGCTGAAGGATGAATCACTGCATAGGAAGTTAAGTGTCATTTTCTATGATTATTATTGTTTTCCCTTTTTTTTTCTTTTTATTTTTTTTAATGTTGATCTTATTTTTTTTTATCGTTGTAGTGAGAAACTTGTGACTATTGGAATGAATTTTCTAGTTCCAAGAGAAGATATGGTGTCCCTTGCTGCCCCACTTAGGATTTGATTGTGCATTATTGATTGCTTTGCTCTGTATTTGAATGAGAGAGCATGTTTTGAGTCTTCTGGTCCTCGAAGATTTTATTTAGGTATGAGACAAAGTGTAAGTAACTTGATATTTTTATATTTTAAACACATTGACTTTATATTTGTATATAAACAAGATCTTATACTTAAATAGTTTGCATTATTGTATGTTTGTGAAAACATTAGGCAAGGTGACATTTCTAGCGTTCTTAAGAATTTGACCGATCTATGGGAAGGGTGGGTCAGCTCACTAGTAGAAAATACTAAATGACAAATGATTCAAACCCCCTAATGGGAAGCGGTTTTGAACCGCATGCGCTTAGGGGGGTTGCCATTAGCCATTTAAATGGCAAGCGGTTCAGAACTGCTTGCCATTTATAGTGAAAGGGCAGCGGTTTTGGCGCCAAACCGTTGCCCATTATGGCTATAAAAAATATATATTTTTTTTCACTTAAATTACACAGAAACACCAAACAAATGTATAAATATCGATATTTTTATTAATAAATTGTTATAATATTACATTTTTATCCAAAAATAAATGAACTAATACTACAATTAATAAGGAATAATAATATGTCTTTCCCTTAGTCATATCAGCAACACATTGACAACTTAAATCCAGTAAACACTTGATTTCCATGTAATTGCATCCTGCATATACACATATAACTAATTTAATTTAGTTGTACTTTATAAATCAATCATAAAAATGTATAAAAAAATTAAACGACCACCACTACGCTACCCCCACCCACAATCAGATCTAACCACCCCCACCCAAACCAGACCCCATCCCCACCCATCCTAACCCACAATCAAAACCCACCATCCCCACCCATCTTAACCATGAATACCCACATTGGCCCACCATCACAACCCTAAAACCACTGACGACCACCCAAATTCACCACCTAAAAGCCTAAAAATAAAATAAATATATATATATATAAAATCAAAAATAAAAGAAAAGAAAAATTTAGATCTAGACACCAACCACAACCATTAGATTAACGAGAACAACTGACCATTTTTTTTTAAAAAAAAATACAGCAAATTCAAAACCAAAATTAAAAGGAAAAAAATTAAAAGAAAATAAAAGAAAGAAAAAAGGGAACATACCTTGAATTCCACCAAAACCCCAAAATTAGCTTGAATGTGGGTTTTAAGGTCAAATTCGACCATGAAAACTTTAGATCCAAAGTTTTCAGGGTTGAATTTGACATGAATAGCCTATAATTTAGGGTTGATGGTACTTGCTCGGTGAGTCGGTGATGCTCGATGTGCGATGTACTCGCTGTGGTTGTTGTAGACGGTGGTTGTGTGTGGACTGTGGTTGTTGTGGGCGGTGGTTGTTGAGAGGGGAGAGGAGAGAGAAATGAAAGGGAGGAAGAAAGGGCAGGGGAGTTGCGTGAGAAAAATTGAGAACTGAAAACGAAGAAAGGAAAGATGCGTAGGAGGGGAGAGGAGAAATGCATGAGACTAAGAAGGAGGAGAGGAGGGAGAAAGGTGAAAGTGGAGAGGAGAGAGAAAGGGAAGGTGAAAGTGGAGAGGAGAGAGAAAAGGAAGGTGAGAGTGGAGAGGAGGATATAGAAAGAGGGCGTGAGAAATCTGAGAAAATGGAGTGGTGGGAGGCGTCTAAGTATAAAGGTAAAGGCCCAATATTATTTTTAGGGTTTTTTTAACTAAATGGCAAGCGGTTTAACATCAATCTGCTTCCAATTACAATATTTGGAAGCGGTTCAACCCCAAACCACTTGCCATATGATATATGATGTTTTTTTTGGTGGGTTTTTCGAAGCGGATTTAATAATGGATGCTGAAGTGGTATGCTTCATGCTAAACTAATATAATACCATTAAAAGAGTTATGTCTGTGAAATGCTCTATCTAAATCACTTTTAATTTTTCTGTTTCAGATCTATATTCCTATTCTTATTTAAAATCACTATGTTGTGTTTGTTCTTGATCATTCAGCAGAGTTGATGTATTATTTTGACAATATTATTTGGAGTGATTCTAGTCTCTACTACTTTAGAAATTTGTCTTCTCAAGTGGTACGTTTGTGGCGGAAAGGGTAACTTTTTATAGTTAAAAAGGTCTCTTTTTGCATTTAAAAGGGTTACTTTTTTACTTTACAGTTTAACTCCCCATTTTTCTTTGTATTCAATTTATTTTAAACTTTTATATTTTTTTATCAGTGTGATCAATTGGGTGCTTTTCTTGGCAAAAGAAATCATCCAAAGAGTTCTCAGATACCTTCGTATCGGTTTGAAATTGTTGAGTTGGAATGGAGAAAGGATAAGATTGATAAGTTGGACTATGGGGTTGTAGACACCCATTTGTGTCTCCCCAAAACCAAACCCAGTGATGAGTACCTTTCGCATCGAATCATAATCGAATGAAGCGAAAGTGTGGAAAGTCTAGTGTTGCGGTTAGTTTTTATTTCTTTTCTTTCTCTTTGTTTTTGAAAACCTATTTTTATAAAACAGCCAATCCAGTTTGGTTTGGTCCATGTCAAGGGACCAATAATAGTGTAGTTGGATCGGGTTCGAAAAGAGGTTTCCAACGATATATTATAATCCCAATTCCGATGTATAATGAAGAAGTTATGACCAAATTACTAAACTGAGCCTGGTTTTATATTTATGGGTGGTCCAATGATCTAGAGGAGGCCTAATATTGATTTATCATTCCTAATGCAATTAGAATTGATTATAGTCTTCTAGATTCTTCTAAAAGGTTCTTTTCATTCCTAATTTAATTAGCATTGATAAATTGACTTTGGTTGACTATTTTGAGTTTTAATCAGAATAAAAGAAGTGTTTTTAAGAAAAATATGATTTTGCCCTTCTGTACGGCTAAATTTATCAAATTAAGAAAACGCGTGGAAACTATTTTCTCGCGTCTGACCAGCGCCTGGCGTCTGGCGCCAATTCGTTTTATTCTCTTCGAAACTCTGATTTGTTTTTTTATCCATCCGGCTGATTTTCTCTATAAATAGCCTCCTAAAACCTCCGTTTTCAATCATCAATTTTCATCAAAAATCAGTTCATCTCATCAACTCTCTAATTTTCTAATATTATTTTCAAGATTCTCTTGATTACTCTCTCTCTCTCTTTTCTAAAATAGCTTTTGCATACAAAATTCCGCATTCACAAGATCTAGAAAAACCTAGCCAAGTTCGAAGTTGCCTTCGCCCTAGACGTGAAAGGTTTTAATTTATGAGGGTTTGGTCCCAAATCTCTCTTTCAATTATTTAATTTAATTGTTTGTTTTATTATTTTCCCTGTAGTTACTAACGTGTGTATTTTGTTATTAGAAAGAGGTACGAGACATCCAAGTAAGTGTTTTAATTGATTTATTGATATTATGATATAGAAATCATGTCTAGGTTGTTATTATGGTTCCTAGTATCATGTTAGGATGCTTGATGTTTTTAATGACAACAATGAATTGCTAGTATCATGTTTAGGGAAAAGGTTATAATATCAAATATGCTTATTATGATTCATGTGACGCCTTTTATTGTCTTTCCTAATAGTGTCATGTTAAGGCTATATATTTGATCTTTGTTGTTTAGTGACATGCTAGGATTTGTTATTAATCTTGTTAGTATCATGACTAGGATCTTGCTATTATTATTATTATACTTTAACATGATGATGATTATGTTTATGATTCATGATTATTATTATTGTTATTTTTATGATGATCGTTATTATGTTGCTTGATTATATTTAGTGTTATTGCTTGATCACGCCTTTTATGCATGTTTAAAGGAAATTTGTACTTGTAATCACGCTTAATAAGATAATTAATAATCTTGTTTAGGGTTAATATGATTATAATTCAAGTGATCACCAATAATAGTTTTTTTTGTGCATTAAATTCAACCAACATAGATTAAACTGGTTTAGGGTTAATCCTATTGATTACATGTTAGTCCAAAAGCGCATATGAATACGATCATAATAAAGTAGAGGCCTATTATTAGGGCAGGTTCAATCTCTTTTAGATTGGATTTATACCTTCATCCCCGAACTACTAGTCATGGTTCCAGACCTATTGGAGTAAACGATCTCCGTGATCGTTAAGGGGTGTAACCTTCACCTCGTGAACGGTTTACAAGTTCCTAAAACTTGTTGGCGACTCTTTTGCTCTATCTTCTTTCTCTTTGGACGCCACCGTACGTTAGTGTATGATCACAGTGGGGTTCAAGGTAGGGATAATGCTTGAAATATTCCCTACAGTTTTTGGCGACTCCACTGGGGAGGATTTCTATTTTAATTCCTAAAATTTATTTCGGCAATTATTTAGAATGAGTGGATGAGACTCGAAAAGTTCTAAGTATTTCATGTGCGTAATTTTGATTAACATTATTGTCATATGCAGAAAAAAAAGATCTCATTGGAAAGACCATCCGTAATGAGTTAAAAACATAGGATTTTTTACACGTAGGAAATTTGAGAAATATGTTTCACAACTAGGATCGAAATAATGCTGCGCGAAACTGGAAAATTTTATCGAGCATAGAAAGCTGCTGAGGCATGTAGGAACTAGCGTCAGAAAATAGAGTCTGTCGCCGCAAATTTGACTCTGGCGCCAGGCGACACTCCTGTCGCCAGGCGCCAAAGCCAAATCGCGGCGCCAGTCTTTGTTTGCTGGCGCCAAGTTCTTCCAATACCGAGCCAGAAATATGCGTTCTAATTTTGACCAATTTTTAGCACTGTTTGCTCGATCCTACTTCCTGATTGAGTTTTTCTCACTATTCTGAAACCCATATGTGTTCTACATATGTACATAACCCTCTGGGAATTCATGCTCCATCTACCTGATTGAACGCTCTATGCAACAAAGGGTACATCCGAGAATGTTGAATTCACCAAACCATGGAAGCGGGGGTTTTTTTTTTAAACTCGCGGTGTTCCATCCACTCGCGCCAACCCTTCAAAAGGTAAGGCTTCCATGCGGTGCATACGGACAATTAAACATGGACCCTCTTTGACTAACCCATATCCCGAACTTTAGAGTACTAGAGCCATGGTTAGGTTGCAAACTCATTGCATCATGTTGTGACTACTTGACTACTTGTGCATACTTATTATGTGACTAAACTAACCGTTTGGTTTGACTTGTGTTTGTAAATAAGTCTTAATAAACTAATTAATGACCAAAGGACTTTGCTTAATTAATTAATTTGAGCTAATAAATATGTCTAAAATTGAGTCGTAGTCCCTTTAAGTCAACCCGGATTTTTATTCCCGTATACTGCACAAGCGTCAACTTGTTTTGATCATATCCGGAGTTCTAGGAGGAACTACGAGTTGTACAGCCTATGGATCTGTAGCCCCGAGTTTTATATTTGATTTGGTGTTGGTTTCATCCCAATCTGAGTCACAGATCAAAAGTTATTACTAAAATACCACTGCCTGTCCAGTTTAATGCATATACATGAGGTCTTAACTTAGTCTTTATTCGAGTTTGGTCACATGGTCATGAAACGAGTCTTAACATGTCACTTGAACTCACAATAAAGCACTCACTAATATGTATATACACCATGAACGTGTCTTAGGTTCATGCATGAGTCAGTTTTTTTCCGTCATTTGAGTTAGGGGTACATTCAATTCCTAAATTTTCATATCTCTCCATCTACATCATCTTTCTCCATATCAAAATATTCATTCTTCTTAACTTCTTCCATCTATGCATGTTGAATAGATTTTGAGTCAAATAATTAACAGTGAATATCCCTAATTTCCCTTTCAAACACTTGGTCAAGGAGAGAAGGGCGATTAATCAAGGACAACACATTTGTTCAAGTTCAACTTTTTTGATAAACCAGTGAGTCGGAAAAGAAAAGCTAAGAAGATAATGGCAAGTCAAGAAGAAGTTAATGAACTTAGGAATTAATTGACTAACGTAACTGAGGTGTTGAATGCTTTAAACCTTAAAATCAATGATCCTGTGAAGCAACAACAAATGGATCTTATGCAAGAAAGCTTGAGCAAGCTATCCAATGACTATAAATTCCAGGGCATCAGTTCGCAAGGGGTCTTGGTGGACAAGGAGCTTCTTCCGCCGAAGTTCAATGCCACTGACATCCCTAAATTCAAGGCAACATATAATCCTTATCTTCACTTAAGAGCCTTTGAAACTATAATAAACATTAAGGGGATTGATAGGAAAGTCTTTCATTCCTTGTTTTCTTTATCTCTTGAAACCGTTTGTCAACAATGGTTCTTTTCTCTTGATAAAGAAAAAACCTCTACTTGGGATGCTATTGTAAACGCTTTCATTAATAGATATAAGTGTAATATTCAAGTCGAAACCGATTATAGACAACTCGAGATGCTAAGACAAAAAAAGAATGAAGGCTTTACTTCTTTCTTCAATAAGTGGAGGTAAACTTCCGCTAAGATGATTGAGGTGCCCACCGAAAAAGAATCTGTGAGGATGTTTATCAAGAATCTCCAAGAGAGGTATTCGAAGCATTTAAAATATCAACACAATTTGAATACTTTCAAGGCCGTTTATGACATCGAAATTGAAATCGAAGATGACCTCTCAAAACAAAAAACTACTAACAATAGTAACCACAGTGGCTGGAAAGGAAAGAAGAACGACAATCCTTCTTCTTTCGAAATCACCCACTCTAGTAATAATGTTAGTACCTTTGACCATAATGGTGTCTTAGCCATGGACAATCAAGGATCTAAAAGGAAACCCAGGAGAGAGTTCACACCCATTGGAATGACCTACGATGCTGCTTTCGATCGTCTCTATGATCGAGGATTAATCAAACCTATTGGCCCTACCGAGGATCCAACGCCAAAAAATCGATCTTCGAGATGGAATCCAACTCTTATTGCAAGTACCATCGAGGACGCAGTCATAATACTGATGAATGCTACAGGTTTCAAAATCTCATTCAAGATCTCATAGAAGCAAATAATATCCCATTGCCTCTAGCTAACGAGAAGACTGGGTGATGATGAAGCAAACAACACACGACAAGAGGCGAGCTGCAACGACAAGATTTCATGACCTTTTTTTCTATTTATTTTTCATTTTTTCCTTTCCCCAATAAGTCTAGCATAGACACCTTTCTTTTCCCTTAGATTAATTTTGTTGATTCTTTCTTTTTCCCCTTTTAACAAAACGAGCATTTATTTCCTTGCATATGATCATTGCATTGCATTGCATTTAAAAAAAAATCCATGTCAAACTAAGCACAAGGTATACCAAAGATTTAAGGCACCCCGTGTAGCCACATCATATCACCTTTCACCTTCAAATATGCAATCCTTTGTTGGTAAACCACTTTGAGTTTCGTCTAACAATAGACCCTTCATTTTTTAACCCATATCTACCTAACTTTGGGATGGGATTGTGTGCAACTTATGCAATTTTCAATTTCATAAAAAGCTTGAGTGACTTCAAAAGATTAAAATAGCAAAAAAATAATAAAAAATAATAATAATAAAAGTGTACAAAAGGGCAAGTGTTCCAATGTCTTTGACATGAACATGTCTTTGATATGAACACGTCTCAGATTGATTTTCTTATCGAGTGCTCGGTACCGTGCCTGAGAAACATGAATGCCAAGTGAGTGATAGACCGCATGATCGGGATTTCCCACAGTTATAAAAATAAAATAAATAAAGCAAAAAATAAAATAAAAAAGAGAGCTGAAAAAGAGTAGAAAGCCTTAAGCATAAAAATATAAAGATTCGAAAGCAAGGTTGCACACTTTGGGGGGCTTATCTAGGGTCTTGACCTTTTATCCCCTTCTTCTTCAACCTTTAGCCTAACCACGTTACAACCCTTAGAAAGACCTTTTTGAGGTATACACACACTTGTGGGAGGTTCGGCTAGAGCTACGTTCGGCCTGATTCCTAACGGATATGTAGGCAACCTCACAAAGGGGTGCGGCCGTAATAAAAATGCATTCATATTTACATTCATAATTGATCATATCAAGAGATCCCCTATGCTCATCCCTATCTACTTAGAGCTAGAATTGGGGGCTTGATCCTTATATCATTAGCTTACCCAGTCTAAGAGTCACCATCATTTGACTCTTTTCAATATATTTTCCATACTTAGCCCTTGCAGCCTAACCTTAGTGTCACTTTCACACACTGCACAGATACATGACCAAATAGTCCTCCAGTTAGGAACCCTTTGTCATGAGATCTTAACACGACATTGAAGCATGCCTTGTCATATCAAAATATCTCATCACTTGTAATCGTTATCGCATCACGAAGTATGAAGTGCTTAGCCTCCGTGCCAAAGTTACCTACATACTTTCATTATTGAGTCAACTAGGATAGTATAAGATGTTACAATCCTTGTACTATGAGAGACAACATTAACAGATTAAGCTCATTCAACATGCACCTTCAAAAACTTTGCTTCTTTCTTATTCTTTTTTGCGTCTTTCTTTTTCGGGAGAAAGTCGGTACCCTCCACAAAAATGACGGAAATTTTTGTTTTTCTGCATTTTGAGTCATGTACATATCAAGTTTCATGAATCAACACTACACACACACGAGTCACATCGAGTCGAGTCAACCTCGAGTCAATCAATCATAGTGAGTCAAGTTTATACCTTGAGTCATGTCAAGTCAATGAGTCAAGCAACACTAAGTCTTAGGTCAACCCTAAAGTAATATAAGCAAAGTCCTATAGTCAAAGATATAAATGCAGGTGCATCCCAGCAAGCGGGGACATTCCCAGATTTTTTTTGAAAAAAAACCGCGAATATGACACAGGAGATTCCTCCAAGATAAGAGGAGTTACATAGAACAGTATATTAGAGATGAAGAGCTTTAATTTACAAAATATTTGAGCAGATTTGGTTGAAAGGAAACGACCAAGCTCAAAGTTCGGTGCAAAATCGAGCAACAGCGGCAGCAAGAGCAAAATAGGGAAGACCCGACTCCAGCGCCAGACGACAAGGCTGTCGCTTGGCGACAACATCTGTCGTCTGACGATAAAGTTCAGCGCCTGGCGCTAGATCCCAACGTCTGGCGACAGAGCCAATTCTTGGCGCTAGCGATATTTCAGCAGCGACAGAGCTCGAAGCTTCTTAGAATGGTTATTTCGACCTTATACAGCAATTTCGGGTTCCTTGGTACGCCAGTTAGCCCCTATAAGCAAATTGACATAGTTAGTAGTCAGCTCGATTACAATCGCAGTAAGTGATTGACCTGACAAAAAAGTGTCTCACTTAGCTTAAGCGCCTAAAACACTGGCTCATTACAAGCACCAACGTATCAGTTTAAAAGCAAGCACTTAAAAGACAATATTTCCAAATATGGATTGTCGCGTATTCTTCTTAAACGACAATATTTTCAAATATGGATTGTTGCGCATCTTCTTCAACGACAATTTTTTCCAAGATTGGATTGTCATCCCTGGCAAAGTTTCCAAGCGTGGATTGTCGTGCTCCTTCTTTATTTGGCAAGTTTTTCCAAGTTCAGATTGTCATACATTCATGGATTTTTGGCATGTTTTCCGAGATTGGATTGTCATACACCCAGTTCCCTATGGAAAAATTTCCCAAAGGATTGCCGTAAGTCTCTACTCATCATAAATTTCGGCAAAAGTTCCTCAACGTGGATAGTCATTCATTTTAGCAAGTGGCAAATTTTCCCAAAGTGGATTGTCGATCGACTCTTTTTTGGCAAATGTTCCAAGACACGGATTGTCAATTGTGGCAATATTTTCCTAAAAGGATTGTCGCATAGCATTGGCAAATTTCCAAGGTGGATTGCTTTCAAGAGTTATATTCCAAGATTTGGATTGTCGATCGTAGCAAAGTTCTTATGACAGATTGTTACGAAGCATTGGCAAATTTTCCTAAAATTGGATTTTGGCAAATTTTTCGAGATACGGATTGTCGCTTCATCGTAGCAACATTTCCAAGGATGGATTGTTACGTGGTATTGACAACTTTCCCTAAATCGGATTGTCATACATCATACAAGAGTTGTGTTGGCAACTATTCCCAAAGAAAAGAGGATTGTCATCACCCAAAGCATCAACAGTAGGGATGTCAATGGGGCGGGGCGGGGCGGGGCGGGGCGGAAGTTGGCTTTCCCATCCCCATCCCCACCTAATATTTTCATCCCCATCCCCATCCTCATCCCCGCGGCGTGTCCAATTTTCATCCCCATCCCCGCCCCACCGGGTATAACTCCAAAACCATCCCCGCCCCACCCCCCACTTGGATATCCATCCCCACCTAATCCCCACCAAAGACCCGCCTAATCCCCACCCAAGATCCACCTAATATCCAATACACAATCTTACATAATTAATACGAATTATAAAATAAAACATTCTATACACATTTTTGTGTTATAATATAAGTGTCATACAAAGTATTATAATTAATATTGTATTTCATGTAATTATTTTATAAATAGAATAAAAGTATGTAATTTTGCTTTAAAAGATATATAGATGTGGGTATGAGGTGGGGATGGGGTGGGTCGAAGTGGGGCGGGTCGAAGTGGGGCGGGTGGGGCGGGGCGGGGATGGGGCGGGTACAACTTAAAATCCACCCCTGCCCCATCACCCATGGCGGGTATGGTTTTTATCCCCATCCCCGCCCCACCACCCGCTAAACCGAGACCCATCTCCGCCCCATTGGGGCGGGTATGGGGCGGGTCTCCTACTTGACCCGCCTCACTGACATCCCTAATCAACAGCAAAATGCAAACAGCATTAAGGATCAACAAGCAGTGGTCTTTTCGAAGTCTATCACGGCGAAATTGGAGGCAGTTACAGGCGTAGCAGTCTTCAGGCTGTATTCTCTAGCTTGCAGAAGCTCGTCAAAACAAACAACAGGATGACATTCCCTAGCTTGCGGAAGGTTGTCACAACAACAAATGCAACAGCAACAAATCAATTACTTTCAGAGACGTGTGCTCGATGGTGCAAGATACGCGTTGCTTAACTCTTTTATTTGTTTAACTAACGCTAGTTTGCAGGTATCGGCGTTGCAAGAATGATTTAGGATCGCAGAACGTTCTGAATCATTCTCAGTCCCTATCGATACTTTGACTTTTGTTTTCAAAACTTGCGTTTCTCCAAACTTAGTCAAAGTGGGGGCTTCTGTAGACACCCATTTGTGTCTCACCAAAACCAAACCCGGTGATGAGTACCTTTCGCGTCGAATCATAATCGAATGAAGCGAAAGTGTGGAAAGTCTAGTGTTGCGGTTAGTTATTATTTCTTTTCTTTATCTTTGTTTTTGAAAACCAATTTTTAGAAAACAGCGAATCTAGTTTGGTTTGGTCCATATAAAGGGTCCAATAATAGTGTAGTTGGGTCGGGTTCGAAAAGAGGTTTCCAATGATATATTATAAGCCCAATTCCGATGAATAACGAGGAAGTTATGACCAAATTACTAAACTAGGCCTGGTTTGATATTTATGGGTGGCCCAATGATCTAGAGGAGGGCCTAATATTGATTTATCATTCCTAATGCAATTAGAATTGATTATAGTCTTCTAGATTCTTCTAGAAGGTTCTTTTCATTCCTAATTTAATTAGCATTGATAAATTGACTTTGGTTGACTTTTTAAAGTTTTAATTAGAATAAAAGAAGTGTGTTTTAAGGAAAATACGATTTTTCCCTTCTTTACGGCTAAATTTTATCAAATTAAGAAAACGCGTGGAAACTGTTTTCTAGCGTCTGACGACAGGACCAGCGCCTGGCGCCAGGATTAGCGTCTGGCGCTAATGTCTGGCGTCTGGCGCCAATTAGTTTTATTCTCTTCGAAGCTTTGATTTGTTTTTTTATCCATCCGGCTGATTTTCTCTATAAATAGCCTCCTAAAACCTCCGTTTTCAATCATCAATTTTCATCAAAAATCAATTATTCTCATCAACTCTCTAGTTTTCTAATATTCTTTTCAAGATTCTCTTGATTACTCTCTCTCTCTTTTCTAAACTAGCTTTTGCATACAAAATTCCGCATTCACAAGATCTAGAAACACCTAGCCAAGTTCGAAGTTGCCTTCACCCTAGACGTGAAAGGTTTTAATTTCTGAGGGTTTGGTCCCAAATCTCTCTTTCAATTATTTAATTTAATTGTTTGCTTTATTATTTTCCTTGAAGTTACTAACGTGTGTATTTTGTTATTAGAAAGAGGTACGAGACATCAAAGTAAGTGATTTAATTGATTTATTGATATTATGATATAGAAATTATTTCTAGGTTGTTATTATGATTCCTAGTATCATGTTAGGATGCTTAATGTTTTGAATGACAACAATGAATTCCTAGTATCATGTTTTGGGAAAAGGTTATAATATCAAATATGCTTATTATGATTCATGTGATGCCTTTTAATGTCTTTCCTAATAGTATCATGTTAGGGCTATATATTTAATCTTTGTTGTTTCGTGACATGCTAGGGTTTGTTTTTAATTTTGTTAGTATCATGCCTTGGATCTTGCTATTATTATTATTATACTTTAACATGATGATGATTATTTTTATGATTCATGATTATTATTATTATTTTTATTATTATTATGATCGTTATTTTGTGCATTAAATTAAACCAACATAGATTATACAGGTTTAGGGTTAATCCTATTGATTGCATGTTAGTCCGAAAGCGCACATGAATATGATCAGAATATAGTAGAGGCCTATTATTAGGGCAGGTTCAATCTCTTTTAGGTTGGATTTGTACCTTCATCCCCGAACTACCAGTCATGGTTCCAGACCTATTGGAGTTGATGATCTCCTGGATCGTTTAGGGGTGTAACCTTCACCTCGTGAACGGTTTACAAGTTCCTAAAACTTGTTGGCGACTTTTTTGCTCTATTTTCTTTCCCTTTGGACGCCACCGTACTTTAGTGTATGATCATAGTGGTGTTCAAGTTTGGGGTAATGCTCGAAATATTCCCTACAGGGGTGTTTGTCATTTATCACATGCTCCCTTTTGTTGGTGAATCATTAAAATTAAATAAACTCAAACAGTAATCATTCATCTATCTGTCTATTGTGTGATATGAATGAATCTAGGACTGATATCTTGTCAGAATCAGCCAAGTTCAATGAGAGGAACAAAAATGTTGATTATGTCCAGGCAATTGAAGTAAGAAGAAAGACTGCAAATACTGAGAAGAAGAAGAACGAAGATGAGGAAAGAAAAAAGAAAGCAGAAGAAAAATCAAGGGTGGAGTCAGAAGAAGAAAAGCCCAGAGATGAAAGGAAAAAATTAACTCAAAAATTAAATAAAAAACATGAACAAATTTTGAAATAGGAAACCAATATAATTGCGTAGGAAAATCTTAACTAAGCTTAATTAATACTTCCTCCGTTTCTTTTTAGTTGACACGTTTCTTTAGTTACGTTTGCCAATGCACTTATTCAATCATTAATATCTTTAATTATCGATAAGCAAAAATTATGAAATGTTGATATTTTGAAAGTATATAACGTGACGAATCTGACAAGATCCCACATGAATATATTTTTCATTACGTAGAAAGCACAAAACACGGTCAACGGGAGGTGTGTGAATAGTGCTAAAGTCAAAACGTGTCAATTGAATAAAAACGGAGATAGTATAAAGGTTCGTGTAATAAGAGAAAAAAAGAAGATTGATTGTTGACTAGGACAAAAATACATATTAATGACTATGAGATTAAAACTTTTAAGAGGCTAGGTAGGATACTCATAACACTAGTATATATACTTCATAGTTCATAAAACTTGATGAAAAATGTCACATAGTTTTTTCAATCTCAGACCAAAATTACACATGTAATAGATCACATAGTTTGTTCAATCTCAGACCAAAATGGAAAGAAATTTTACAATGAAAATAATTTACTCCATCCTCCACCTTTTAGAAACATCTTGGTGAACATAAGAGTTCCTCTTAAAATTATCCTAAGGAGATAGTTCGTTTGAAGTCCAAGTATTAACATTTTTTTGTTGGGTAAATGCTTCTTTCATTTTGTGAGGTAGTGGTGCGGCCACCAGGGACACCCCAAGTTTGAGAAGATGTAACTGGTCCATCAAAAAGATAAAAACCGTCAGTGTGAATCATAATTTAGTAATGACAACCAAGAAGTTAATATTCAACTGGCAAGGCCCACAAAAAAAAGCAGTTACCTAGATTGTAATAAGTTTTTTAAAAAAAAATGTACTTCATATAATACCCTTCCTTGATATCAAGCAAGGAGGTAAAACTACATAGCAATGAAGCATTGACTGACCTTTGAGAATTACTCCAAGAAGGTTGGGGATGGATTATTAAAGGACTTGCAGCAATAATTGAAGAAGGTGACTATCTTTTCTGTGTAGTTACACGGTCATGATAATCAGAGGAAACATCTGCATTGCTAAATCATGTGAAACAATTGAAATTAGGAAATATATTCAAGATGAAATGTACCATAAAACAAATTTTTAAATAAGGGGATAATTTAGAGAGTTCAAAAGGTCCCTTAACAATTTTTCAAAATAGGTAATAGCTCAAAGTTCAACATTCTAACGTTGGAACTTGGAAAATAATAAGAAAAATTGTTGTGTGTACTGAAAACATAAACAAATATTTATGACTTGAAAGTTGTAATCTCTAAGACGACACTGAGTGAGTTGACTCATTCAGCTTAGTTTTCATCATGTCACCAAAACTCTCAAGGTGACTCTTAAATTTGCATACAAAAAACCTCAATATAAGTAAATCAAACACCAACTTATAAATGTTAATCTAGCAGCAAGATTATATCATTGTTTACAAATTAGCATAAAATTAAAACTATAAGGAGTATTCACTCTAACTTAATATAGATTCATTAACAAATCACTACCCTATCCTGCCCGAAACACATCTAAGCTATTAAGTCAATGATCACGGTTAACACAGAATATACAACAAAATTATAGCATCAAAACAAATTACTAGCTAAAAATCCATTCCTTAAAAACAATAATTTGCATATCAACAACATTGACCAAACTTCTAACATTATCTTCTTATAAAATGTTCACACTACAATTACTACAAAATCATAATCATAAAACACATATTTAGCGCAAAATTCAAGACAAACAACACAACTAACAACACTAATATCAGCAACAAATAAAGCTTAATAATCAAACCAAGTTCAATGTCAGATCTAAGTAATAAACAATTACAATCATAATCAACATGAAACTCAATCAGCAACTGAATTCATCAAATTAACCTTAGAATTATTTTAACATACGCAAATCAAATTGAATCTTTAGATAGAGAGAGAAAGAGAGATGACTTGGACCAAATCCATGGAGAAAAGCTAGACAAATTAAAGATTTGGCGTTGAAAATTGCAAAATTGTTAAAAATGGCTTATTTTTTTGGTAGAAATTGCAAAATTTTAACCTTAATTTTCAAGTTAATAACAACACCTAGAAATATAAAATGAAAAAAAAATCGAGAAAAAGTAGAGAAAGGGGAAGAGCGAAAGTGAGAATAATTACCCAATTTCTTTGATGGATGGTTTGTACACTTTCTCTAAGGTTGCATGGAAAAGGGGAAACCGGGTAGTGAGAGGGCGAATAAAAAGCAAAGTTCTCTAATTTGGCTTGAAAACATCAAACACCATCAATTGAATCGTATTTTTACCATCTTCATTATCCCAATCTACACTAATCCAGTAATCATAATTCATCAGATCAACTTAGATCTGATGAATCCAACAAAATTTATATAAAAAAAAAAACTTCACAAAATCCCAAATAATGTAAGCTAAAAACATTATAGTTTAAAGTATAATTAAAGATATCATACCTCAGAGAAGAAGATAAGAAATTATTCTCGTCGTTGTTTCGAATCTCTAACATTATCGCGCAAAACTGAACAAAAACGGAGGGAGGAGATTGAGTGAGGATAGAGAGAGAGACATAGAGAGAGAGAGAGAGAGAGAGAGAGAGAGAGAGAGAGAGAGAGGTGAAATGAGAGAGGAAGTGAAATTTTGACGGTTGTGTGTTGAAACCCTAATACTCTAATACAATGGGCTTACGCCTTTTAGCAAATTCCGCCCCATCACAAGTCTATTTGTATCGGGCAATATTTTGCCAGGTATAATTAAATGATGATTCGTAACTGTAGGGAATATTTCAATCCATCCCACACTTGAGTCCCACTGTGATCATACACTTAAGCATGGTGGCGTCTAAAGGGAAGGAAGCTAGAGTAAAAGAGTCACCGACAAGTTTTAGAAACATGTAAATCGGTCACAGGGTGAAGGTTACAACCTTTATCGATCCAGGAGATATTTAACTCCAATAGGTCTGGAACCATGACTGGAAGTTCAGGGATGAAGGTTCAAATCCAACCTAAAAGAGATTGAACTTGCCCTAAAAATAGGCCTCTACTTTATTCTTCTCATATTCATGTGCGCTTTTTGACTAACATGCAACCAATAGGTTTACCCTAAACCTATTTAATCTATGTTGGTTGAATATTAATGCACAAACAAAACTATTACTGGCGATCACTTGAATTATAATTGTAACACCCCCAAATCTCCCTCTACGGAAATACCAATATAATACGTATAATTATACCGTAGAGATAGACTTAGGCGTAATACCGCCGTGTGATTATGCAAGGCTACTCAACTTACTAAACAAAACAATACTTTGCAGCGGAAACTTCAAAACTCTTCTTATTAATAATAACTATAAATAGTAACCAATGTCCTGAGTACTCAAATCAAATACAAAGACCAAGATTCCTAAATTAGTGAAACCAAATCTCGGGACTCCATGCATCACTTTATTCACTTCACCTGAAATAACACTACTTACCATTACGGTAAACATGGCCAACCAAAACAAAAAAGAAGTACGGGTTAGCAAAATATGCTAAGTACGGTAAGTGCAAGATAATTAAACTCAATTTATTTGCAAACATGGTTTTAAACTAGTTCCAATAATTAATCCAATAATTCCAAACTCATGATTCCAAACCAAATTCACAATATTCCAATAACCAATAAAACCAATACCAATTATTTAAAACCAAATCCTCATATTATAAACCAATTCCTAATAATTAAACCAATAAAACCAATAAAACCAATTCCTCTCCCAAGTGTGCACACCCCCCAAGCTAGTCTCCTTATGTTACAAGGCTATTCTTGAGGAAAGACCCGATCATACAAAGTCCTAGGCCTTATCAATAAACCAAATCCGCATAGTGGGATTACTAACATGCTTATAAAGCATTAATAATAATAATTCAATGATTCAATAAATCCTCTTTTAAATCCAATAATTTAACCTTTAATGAAAACAATCCAAACTCCTTTTTAATAAATTCAATATGCTTTTAAAATCAATCCCTTTTTAAACATGAATAATAAATTAATTAATCAAAACATGTTATGAAAAATCAATACTCCAATTTAATTATTAAAATCAATCTTTTAAACATACTTTTATTTCATAAACATACTTTTATTTCATAAACCATAATTCAAGTCAATTTAATTCAAGAAACATAAATCATTCAAACATGTTCATTCAAATCGATCACTTCCAAGGTATCTAGCCACCTAACGTACCTTGATCCTTGCTTAGCCAAAAATTACTTTAAAAGAACTCTCAACTAGCTTGATCAAAAACACCATACAAATAAATATAACCTTAATTAATATAAGGTTATCAAATAATCACAAACAATTAAATTAAACCCTCCCAACTATATGTACATGAACCTCTTAAATTAATTCAACATGAACATTATTAAAATCTGATTTTATATAATTAAACTACTCATAATAATTTTATATTAATCTCTCATAATAATAATAATAATAATAATTGAATAAGAGAAAAGGAGAAGAAAAGAATTGGATTTGCGCAGGAAATAATAGGCAGAACTTTCATAAGCTATAACTCCTTTGATATAGCTCCGAATTGGGTGATTCTTGATCCTACCCTCAAGGATTTTTTGAGAGGAACAACTTTTTGTGAAACGTCAATACCCCCAAAAACTGACCAGAAGTGCCCGAAAATTGGCTTCAAAGATGAACGGGATGATTTGTGTAAAATTGAGGAGAAGAAAAGAAGAGAATTGGTGTGAAGAATGTGAGAGGTATGAAGGGGTATTTATAGGCTATTATGAGCATGAATTATGGTAGGAAAATGTAGGAAGAATTATGGTAATTAGGGTTTAAGAGATTACTTGGAGAAGTGAGCAAAGATTTAAGGAAAGTTTTGATATTTGAAGGGATTGTGTATAATTGAATATGGAAGGTATGTATGTCATGAAAAATATTAAGGAAATTGGAATTACTTGGGGAATAATTAAGAAGAATGAATGGCAAGAAAATATAATGATTGGATATCAAAAAGATGGAGAATTAGAATTATGGAAAATAGGAGATTTTAAGAAGATAATTAAAAACACAAATTACCAAAATATTTTCCCAAAATCTTCATGGGATTGCCGAAATTTTTGAGCTTTCCTAAGCTCATATTTTCGGCCCTCCTATTTAGTATTTAGGAATATATTTTTCTACTTTTAAGGAATTAAAAATAATTGTGTAAATAATATTTATTGTAATAAATAATTAAATAATAAAATACCAAATATTCACCAAATAATTTAACTAAATAAAATCAGATTTTCACATAGAAAAATCCAAAATTATTAGCTAATTAATTGGGATTTTCGGACCTATTAAAATAATAATAAAATATAGCTTTTGCCTTAATTAAAATATCCGAAATATATAAATAATCAGGTTTTTAAAATAGGATAAATGGATAATAAATCTCATCCAAAATAATGATTAGTTTTCAAAATACTTTTGGCGCCAAAATTCAAATATTATTTTGGCTCCAAATAATAAATTTACTAAATTACCCTTTTTATAAAATAATTCTTAATTAATTAATTAGAAAAATACGTATGAAAATACGGGGTATTACAATAATAATAATAACCCTAAACAAGATTATTAATTATCTTATTAAGCGTGGTTACAAGTACAAATTCCCTTTAGACATGCATAAAAGACGTGATCAAGCAATAACAATAATATACATCAAGCAACATAATCATAACAATCATACTAAAAAATAATCATGTTAAAGTATAATATTAATAGCTAGATCCTAGGCATGATACTAACAAGATTAATAACAAACCCTAGCATGTCACTAAACATTAAAAATTAAAGCTTTAGCCCTAACATGATACTAACATGATATAAGGAAAGAATAGGAAGCATCATAATAATCATACTTGATATTAGAAATCTTAAATATTACCCTAAACATGATACTAGGAAGCAATAAAACATCCTAACATGATACTAGGAATCAATAAAATAATCTAAGCATGATTTCTATATCAAAAGATCAATGAAACAATTAAATTACTTACTTCGATGACTCTTATCTCTTTCTAATAACAAAATACACATATTAGTAACTTCAAGGAAAATATAAACAAAATAATTAAATTAAATAATTGAAATAGGGATTTGGGACCAAACCCTCAGAAAGCATCAACCTTTCACGTCTAGGGCAAAGGAAACTTCGAAACTTGGCTAGGTGTATGTTTCTAGAGCTAATGAGTGAGGAATTTTGTAAAAGGAAAGGTTTAGAAAAAGAATAGAGAGAGAAGGAAAGCTTCTAGCTTTTAAAGAGAGAATAGAGAGATGATTCTAGATGTTGATGATTGTGTATGTAGTAGGCCTGTTCACGGATCGGACATCCGATCTGAAATCCCATTTCGAATCGGATATCCGAAGCTTCGGATATCTAAAATTGATATCCGAATCCGATTCGAAAATTTCGGATATCCGATATCCTATATCCAAAATCATTCGAATCGGATATCCATTATCTAATATTATTAAAAAATTGATTATGCTTATCTAATAAATCTCATTAATTATATCAATTTGGTAACATTAAGCCTTCTTGTACAATATATATGAGCATTGTAGTAGTTTTTTTTTTTTCAAATTAAATTATCAAAAGACCACTAAGTATTAATTGACAATTTGACATACAAGTGATACAACTCCTCAAATACTAAACCAGAAAATCAAATAACAAATCAAAATTCCCAAATTGAAAACCAGAAAATTAACACAAATAGATTAAAAAATAAATATTAAAAAATCAAATCGAAAGTCGCAACAAATACTAATAGATCTAAAATCAAACAAAAATTCAAAATCATCAACAACTAGAACCAAATTATGTAAGGTGGTTGTGTGTATAACCAAATCAACTTCCAAACAGTTAGCAACTTAGCAACGATGCAGCAAATAGGAGCAAAAAACACAAAGTTTTCAATTTTAGTTTTATTTAACAATAAGATAAGCTTCCAAACAATGAAATAGACATACATATTGGAGATTAAGGTCGAAAAGAATGGCGATTTGCCGAGCAAATGCGAGTAGAACAAGATCGAAAATGAAAAATAAAATTAAGGGAGATTGGGCGTAGAGGACGATCAGTGTCGTGAGAGAGTAAGGGCCTATGAACGCCGTGAATGGTGGCCGGTGGCTATGAGCCTATGAAGGGTGGGTGGCGGCCTGAACATAGAGAGAGAGGAAGAATTTAGGGTTTTTCTTTTTTAGTGAGAGATTGAGAGTAAGAAAGGTGTTGTGACTTGCGAATTTGTTTTAGAAAATTTCAGTTTTTTTTATTTTCTATTTCCTGATATCACTATTTACCCTTTTTAATTTCGGATATCAGCTTGGATATTCGATATCCAACACCCGACAACTTTCGGATATCCAAAAATTTGAAAATCAGTATCCGGATCTGTATTCGACATCCGATTTTTTGGATCGGATATCATAAAATTCAAATCAGTTGCGGATTGAATTTTTGGATTCTCGGACAGTTTTGTACAGGCGTAGTGTGTAGATGATTTGAAAATAGGGAGAAATGACCCCTATTTATAAGAAAAATAGCACGGGATCAAAGAAAATCATATTCGGAATAAAAATCCTCCCATCGCAAACGACAGGAGCCAGCGCCAAACTACGAGCTTGTCGCCAGGCGACGAGGGCCAACGCCAGGTGACGAAGGTCAGCGTCTGGCAACGACTCCGTCGTCTCGCGCTGGTCTAAAATTCAACGCGCTTTTCCACGCGTAATTACCTTCAACACCGGTTGCAGGTAATTATGCATCCGAGCAATTTTCGAAATCAGATTTAATATTTTTATTCTAAATAAAACATTCTTTTTTAAAATAATAGTTAATAGGCCCTCTCTAGATCAACGGGCCTAATCTAATTTAATCCATAACTTCCTTATAAGTCATCGGAATTGGGCCTATAATATATCATTGGAAAGCTATTTTCGAGCCTAATCATTTTTATTATGGACCAAACCAAATTAGACTGACTATTTTTCATAAATAAGAGTGAGAAAAGAAATATTTTTAGAAAACAGAAATAGAAATATTTTAATAAAAACATCCTCGTCATTAGTCTTTCACACTTTCATCTTGTTCGATAATCAAATCACGCGAAAGGTATTCATCACCGGGTTTGGTTTTGGGGAGACACATTTGGGTGTCTACAATAACGAACTTTATTTGCCCGTTACAATCAAATGTATATTTGTAACGGGCATTATTTTGCTCGTTACAAATAGTTGTTATTTGTATCTGTCGTACATATTGCTTGTTACAAATAGTTTTTTCGTAATGGATTTTATTATGCCCATCACAAATGAGGCGTTACAAATGAAGTTTTTTCCACTAGTGCTTCTTTATTAACTTTTGCCTTATGCTTGCCATACAATCAGATTGTGTGATGGCTACTTGTATTTGCTTTCTTGCTTTCACATTTACATTCTCTTCATCAATCATTTCAACCAATTTTGTTTTCTTATCACCTGAATTTCTCTTTCCTTCAACATAATACACAATATTTTTCACTTACTATCTTTGTGTGAGTGAAATATCTTTTTATATGTTTTCTTATTGAAAATTTAAGTATAGCAGCATGCTTTCATACAATTCCAAGATTTCTTCAAAAGTTTGTCTTGCCACACCAACAAATGATCCTCTAAGATATAAACCAGAAGCATCAATTGGATTTGCATCTGTGATCTAATACTGTCATATCAGATAAGAAGAAGCAACATATCATTCTGTTAAGAGAAATACTATGTTTTATATGGGTTACTTTTATGCATAAAAAGGATAACATCTACGCATAAAAAGGATAACGACATATTACAAAAAGGGTAACATGTGAACATATAAAAGGATAAAATTTGTGTACACAAAGGGTCACCTTTATGCATAAAAACGGTAACATTTGTGCATAAAAAGGGTAACGTTTGTATATAAAAAAGGGAATGTTTTGCATAATAATTAGAAGGTTGATTGTACGTATTATTACAAAAAAGGTAACATGTGAGTATACAAAAAGGTAACATTTGTGTGTACAAATTAAAGGGTCACGTTTCTGCATAAAAAGGGTAACATTTGTGCATACAAAGAGTGAAAAAAAAATCAATTCCAGTTATCATAATCTGCATAAAAATTAAGCACATTAATTTCAAAATTCAGTTTCATTCCAATTAGAAGGTTGATTGTATCGAAATTACCTTCAGTTTTATTTGATTTGGATGTTTGTGTTGAATTTGAATCATTTGACTTACGAGGAACCACTTGATTTTCTATCACTTCTGCATTGTCAATTTGATTATCTTTAAAACTTTATTTACCTCTAGTGTCATGATTCGTGCTTATACTTTCTCTATCCTTGTTCATTAATGGCGCTTCTCTGTGTTCATCATTAATTTGAGTAGTTTCTATGTTATCATCTAGAAAATTTTCTGTTTCATCTTCTATTATTTTGTAATTTAGGTCAAAATCACCTAACAATAGAGTTTGAATTTTCCTGTGTGTGTAGAAAATCGTGGATCAATTACTGCAATTTGATGAATTGAAGTTTGCTGATGAATCCTCCATTGATGATCGAAGCCCCAATGTAATCAATTTCACATTTTCTCTCCGCATTTTCTCAGTTTCTCTCTCCTCCACTGTTGCTTAGCAATTTCTAAAATTAAGGTAAGAGTTTTCGCAACTTTTATAGAAATTTTTTTTAAAAGAAAAAAGTGGCACGTTTGGCGGCGTCGATTTACAATAAATTGTTATAAATCGGGGGCATGCAAAATTTTTTGTTTCCCTATCCCTACCTTATAAAAAGTTTAAGAAAACTCTTATAAATAGTGCATGGACATTTATATTACTAAGAATGTTCTTTTACATATTTTCCCCCATTGAATTCAAAAGCCTTAAGATTATCTCTTAAATCAAGAAAATTGATTAATTATTTGTGTTTATTTCAATATTTAAAACATCTTTTAGACTCTCCAATTTATTTTATTTTTTTGGTTTTTTCTATTTAGAATATATACACTATTTTTTAGTATTTTACATTAATTTTAACACAATATATATGGAGTACAAAAATTACAATATATACATTATATGATGGCTTGTTTAATTTATTCAATTTATCATAATAAATACTTAAAAATTACCATGCAAATAAGGCATAAAGGTCACCAGTAATAATTCTCTTCAAAGGGCTAATCATATCACGTGCATCGTGCACGTAAGAATCCCAAGTATCATAAATATACAAAACTAATTAGGTGGCCCGTTAGCACTGTAGCACGACATAGCACACGAAGCGCTGGTGCATGTGCTCCGTGCCTTCGTTTGTAAGAGATCGGTATAGTGTGATTACTTCCTTACCTGTTATAAACTTATAACCCTTTATAGGCATGATTGTTTGAGCACAAGGCACACTGACATGATAAGTGAGTTTACACAAAACGACTTATGCATATCTTTCTTTAGGCATGAAAGTGAATTTTTGCACTATTCATTACCTCGATTTGTTTTAATTATTTTTTGTAATAAAAAATTAGGAAATTCTCTTTGATAACATCTAATTTCTTATATTTCGCTTTGGTAAATTGCAAAAAAACTTATTATCTTTGGTAATCATGAGTTATTATATTTAGTTATAAATAACATGAATGATACTTTTTAATCAAATATTTAACTATATATAGTTAGGTTGTTTTTTTTAAAAAAATGCCCAATATAATTTAATAATAATTTTTTTTTAAAAAAACCACCTTCTCCACCATCTCAGCCACCCTCTCCCCACCCCCCCAATTATCGGCGACTGACCCAAGTTCCCCACCGGCGTGCGCTGTAATACCATGTATTTTTATACGTATCTTTAATTTAAATAAGTATTTCTTAAAGTATTTACATAAGTTGAAATTAATTATTTATGAGGTTTTATTAATTTAAAGAGTTTTATTAAAGGTCCAATTTATTTATTTAATAATTTTGGAAATACTTTAATTTATAATATAAAAGTATTGGGGCATATGATTTTATAAAAGGTAATTTTTAAAGTCAGGGGTGTTTAAAGGAAAGTCAAAATAGTAGTTGGAATAGGAAAGGGGTCATTAGGAATTTTAAGTAGGAGGGTTGTTTAGAGACGGTATAAATACCCATCATATGAGCAAAATCAAACTTTGCCCAAGGTGGAGAATACCCAAAGGTAAGTCTCTTTCTCCTCTTATTTTCCCTTTATCTCTCTTATTTTTCCCCCTTCCCCTTTATTTTTATTTTGAGTTTTATTCCACAACCGCCACCGGCCACCACCACGACAACCCATCAGTCGGCGACCAGCACCACCAGCACTCGCCGGCAGCAGCAGCCACCTGGTGGGCGCGGCATCAGCCGGACATGGTGGTTGTGGGCCGGTGGTGGTCGAAAAAAAAATGTTCCTTTTGTTTTTAATCCTTAATCTAATTATTGTTTTTGGGTTTTGTGATGATTTTAAGATGGATTTTAAGTATGATGTACTATCTTTGTTTCTTTTTAGTTGACATTTATTCCCTTTTAGAATGTTATTTTTTAGTTGACACGTTTCCTTTTGGGGTAAATTTTTTACCTTGCCTTTACAAGCAACCCCACTTGCTTTTTCATTCTCTCTCACTCTCTCTCATCTCCTTAATATATGTGAATCAAACGCGTCAACTAAATAGAAACGAAGAAAGTCTATACTTTTTCAGATTAGGTTTTGAATTAAAAAGTCCCAAATTACAAACCCTAGATTTCTAAGTTTATGAATATTGTTGAAATTTGATTATGGGTGATGTAAATTATTAAAATAGGTGTTTTAAAACATAATTACAGCAATTTTAGATGATTTAATAAAGCTGCAATTTTTGTATACAAGCCATAAGTAAGTTTCTTGAAATGATTTTTATTTACCCGTTAATTGGGAATATAAGTGAGGGGTTTTAATTAAATTTCAGATTATTTTAAAGGATTTATGAGTGATTTAAGGAGTTTATATAATGCTGGAAATTTGTGTGGAACATATATTAATGTCTCTTCATAATTTTGGATTGCAGGAGATTTCCAAGTGAGTAATTTCTTGTAGTCGTGGAGTTTTTGAGATCGCAGTTAAGGTAAGTTCGCGTACTTCATAATTATTCAATGATGTAGGAATTTGCTAGGATGTGATTAATTAATTCCAAGTAGTATCATGATAGGTATTGATTGGAATTTGTTGTATGGCTGATGTAGGTAATTGAATTGTGAAGCATGGATTATTTGTGATCGATTGGTGATTTGAAATAATTATATTGGCATATTGAATATAAACCACACTTTTATTATTGGCATGATTGAAAGCATGTTTAATTAAATTAAATGTTTAAATTTGTTTGGAATATAGAAAGGGGATTATATTGTGGTTCATATAATTTTTATTGATGCTTTAAGCATGGGAATTGAGCTATTAAGTGTCTTAGTATACAGGAATATATTGTATAGCGGTGCCTATGTGCACTTAAGTTCGGCAGCGGATCACTTATGCGTTTAAGGTATCTTTGACACCGAGGTAGATTAAAAAGGACTCAACATTTAAAGTTATGTGGTCACTAATTATTCAAGGATTAATTTGGTATGTTTGATTGCTTGTATAATTATAATGTTTGATTATGTTATGATTTGTGAGTCATCACCAAGTTGAATAACATGTAAAACAACGTAAAGTGAAAGAGATTACGCACCAAAGCTCTTGGAACGTATAAACCTCAAGTATGAACATTTGGGGGGAGTTATGGGGTTTTATATTTAACCATTACTTCTATTGGGAGTACAGGTTAATGTATTCTCCTTTTATTATTATTATTATTATTATTATTATTATTATTATTATTATTATTATTATTATTATTATTATTATTATTATTATTATCATTATCATTATTATTATTATTATTATTTTTTATTGTTATTATTATTATTATATCTCAAAAACAAAAGTCATATAACCTACAATAAATTAGTGGGAAGGCGAGATACAATCTGGGCTCCACTCCTCTAGCAATAGCAAAGTCTACCCTAGTGAATATATGAGCTGCAGCACGAGCTCCAATGTCTTGCGTCGTCGAGAACCTCTGAATCCGCTTCAGCAACGCAACGACCTCCTTATTATTATTATTATTATTATTATTATTATTATTATTATTATTATTATTATTATTATTATTATTATTATTATTATTATTATTATTATTATTATTATTATTATTATTATTATTATTATTATTATTATTATTATTATTATTATTATTATTATTATTATTATTATGCCCGCAGGACGTCCGTCACTTCATGTGACATTTGCCTACCCGATTAACTCCCGGTGTAGTTTTCCTCAATTTATTTGGGGTAGGGATTTGGTTGGAAACCCGATCGATGCATAATCAAATATAATGGACATTGGTATTTGTCTAGTTAAATGTTGAACGTTTTGAATGCTTGTTTACAGGTGCAACAAGGTAAGTTGTGTGATTGGTAGGATGAAAGCATGTTAGTGTGTTTAATTACGCTTATTTACTCAAATTTGTTGATTGTGTGTTTATATGTTTGTTTGGCCTTGTCTTTATCTTGGCCCTAGGACCACCCATTTCTTATGGCGAGTAGTGGGGACAAGTAGAGAGAGAAGCTTTTAAGGTGATGAAGCATATTCATGATGGGCATGAGTGAAGAGCGAATCATACTTAGTTCTCATAGGAATATGATATGTTTTATTACTTTATTATTATTTATTTATTATGCTTGCAAACTAACGCAAAGGTTTTAGTATCACTCGGTTTTTAATAAGGGTCTTCAATGGTTCCAAGTTGTAGGTTGACTTGATTTAACTTCGTTTGACTTTGGTTTGACTTTATATTCGTTGGGGTTTGACTTTGAAGTTAACTTGTTTTGAATGGTTTTAAAAATAGGCTTCCACCGTGTGTTTTTGATATTTGCCTTAGCCGTTTTCACGGTGGTGGTAATATCTTAGATTTTTCTTATTTTGTATTTTAAAAAGGGCAAAGCGGGTATTTTAAAAGAAAGGAATTTCATGATGATAATTATAAACAACTGATGTTTATATTGGGTTTTGCACCTTATAGGTTGAGGGTATTAGTGTAATTTCCAGTTTAACCCCAAACAGTTTTTGTTAACGTCGCTCTTCATCCCCTACATTAACATCACCATTCTCTCTCCTCCATCACATAAATTTGATGAACTTTAGTGGAGAATTGGCTAGCTGCAATGGAAAATTGGAAGTAGATGGCATACCCTACCCTTTAGGGTTAATCATGTCCTATATTTCACCATGTTTTTATAGGATTTTCATTTGATTCCGAAGGTGAACCGCTAGGATTGGTGGTGGTCAACCTGCTCGTTATTGTTGGTGTTGGCGATTTTAAAGGTAGTGGTCGACCTGTTCGCATAGTTGGTCGTGTAGTTGTTGGTGGTGCATATTGTTGGAGATAGGAGGAAGAAGAAGAAGCAAGTCAGTCGTTAGAGGTGGAAAAAGATGAAGCTAGTTAGTCGTTAGAAGAGGAAGAAGGTGAACTAACACAGTTAATATTGCATCTTCCATCACACATGGCCAATTGCAAGTACATGATGTGTCACATTTTACTGTTGCCAAAATTCACCAAAATCCCACTAGATAAAAAAAAAATGTTTATCTCCAAGATAAATGGGGGCTTTCCTAAGGGTAGAAACATCATCATTAAACTTCAATTTCTGTAATAAAATTATTTGTTGGAAATTTATTTATAAGTTTCTGGAATTTGAGAGAGCGAGGAAGTGAGCACTAATCGACGGTAGGGAATGGAGGTGGGGGGTCGGGGTAGGGTTGGTTGGCTAGGTGAAGGGACTCGACGCTGGTGGGGAACTTAGGCAGGGCCCTGACAGTGGATGTGGAGGGGGAAAGGGTGGCTAAGCTGGTAAAGGGTGGATGTTTTTTATTTTTTTAAAAAATTATTTAATTATTATAAAACTAACCATGATTAAGTATTTTAATTAAAATAGCTATTATATGTGTTAATTAAATATTCATGTTTACCATTGATAACAATTTTTTTTTTACAATTTACCAAAGTGAAAAATAAAAAGTTGGGTGATACTAAAGAGAATTTCCCTTATAAATTTTATATATCTTAAGGTATGAATTCCAAAAAAAACATACTACATAATAAATATATTTGAAAAAGGCGGTCCAATATAATCCAATGTAACTAACTTTTAACGTTTAAAAAGTTGTGAACTTATTAAATTTCACCATCTTTTTTTTAAATGGAATAAGGAAGGGTGTTTTTATTAAATAATAATAGTCATTTGGCACTTACAATCATCACTTAAGAAATTCAAAACTCGATACAAGTATTTAACACCCCTAAACTAATGACATCGCTTCTGAACTGCTCCTGAATAATTTTTATATGTCTTTGTATCGTTCTTGACAAAGCTCCATTGATGTATAGTCGCAAAATTGATAAAACTTGATTGGTCATTGTAGGGAATAATTTCAAGCCTTTAAAAATCCAACTAGATTGAACCCCACTGTGATCATACACTAAAGTACGGTGGCGTCCAAAAGGGAAAAAGATAGAGCAAAAGAGTCGCCAACAAGTTTTTAAGGAACTTGTAAACCGTTCATAGGATGAAGGTTACACCCCTTAATGATCTAAGAGATCGTCAACTCCATAAGGTCATGAACCAAATAAGGGTTCGGGGATGAAGGTACAAATCCAACCTAAAAGAGATTGAACTTGCCCTAATAATAGGCCTCTACTTTATTCTGCTCGTATTCATGTGCGCTTTCTGACTAACATACAATCAATAGATTTACCCTAAACCTGTTTATCTATGTTGGTTGAATATTAATGCACATATAAACTATTATTGGCGATCACTTGAATTATAATCATAATTAACCCTAACAAGATTATTAATTATCTTATTAAGCATGATCACAAGTACCAAATTCCCTTTAAGCATACATCAAAGGTGATCAAGCAATAAATATCATCAAGCAACATAATAATAATCAATATCATGATAATAATCATCATAGATAAAATCAAAACAATAATAATCATAAATAAAATAATCATTATCAAAATAATAATAATAATATTCATAATCATCATAAATTATAACAATTATAATCATAATCATAATCATGTTCATGTTAATATTAGAGCATAATGGAAATAGCAAGATCCTAGGCATGATACTAACAAGATTAATAACAAACCCTAGCATGTCACTAAGCGATAAAAATCAAGTCTTTAACCCTAACATGATACTAACATGAATAAATATTAGAAAGAACATAGGAAGCATCATAGCAATCATATTTAATATTAAAAATACCCTAGACATGATACTAGGAATATCATAATAACAATATAAACATGATCATAATATCAATTAATCAATTAAAGTACTTACTTTGATGCCTCGTACCTCTTTCTAATTACAAAATACACACGTTAGTAACTTCAAGGAAAATAATAATCAACAATTAAATTAAATAATTGAAAGAGAGATTTGGGACCAAACCCTCAGAAATTAAAACCTTTCACGTCTAGGACGAAGGCAACTTCGAATATGGCTAGGTGTTTCTAGATCTTGCGAATGCGGAATTTTGTATGAAAAAGCAAGAAAGAAAGAATACTAAAGAATTAATGTTTGTTGAGAATTGATGAATGAAAGATGTAGAGGATGAATGAATTGTAGATGAATGAAAACGGAGTTTTTGATACGATATTTATAGAGAAAATCAGCCAAAAAAGATAATTTAACAAAACAGAGTCTGACGATCGCAAAACAGGATTGGCGCCAACCCTGGCTAGCTGGCGTCAGGCACCAGTGGCTAGCGCCAGGCGCTAGCCACTGGTGCCTGGCGCCAAGGCCTGGGGTTGGACGCCAAACTGGATTTCACCGCGTTTTCGAAAATCTGATAAATTTCCCGTACTGGAAGATAAAATAATATAATTCCTTCGAAAATGCTATTTGATCTTGATTAAAACTCTGAAAAGTCAACAAAGTCAACTTATCAATGCTAATTGAATTAGGAATGAAAAGAACCTTCTAGAAAATTCTAGAAGACCAAAACCATTCCTAATTGCATTAGGAATGATAAATCATATTAGGCCCTCCCCTAGATCATTGGGCCGTACATAAAGCTCAAACCGGGCCCAGTTTAGTAAATTGGCCATAACTTCCTCAATATTCATCGGAATTGGGCTTATAATATATCGATGGAAAGGTCTTTGCAAGCCCCATCCAACTACACCACTATTGGACCCATATCATGGACCAACTAAACTGAATTGGCTATTTTCTTAAAATAAAGTTTTCAAAATCAGGGAGAAAAGAAATAAAACTTTCCGCAACACTAGACCTTTCCACACTTCGTTTCATTCGATTATGATTCGACGTGAAAGGTACTCATCACTGAGTTTGGTTTTGGGGAGACACAAATGGGTGTCTACAGTCATCAATATCGGCAATTTTGCAACACAAATCTTCTAAATCTGCAACCCTAAACCAGCAGACTCGCAATTTCACATATTCGCAAGACGAATCTTCCCAATCTGTATCATTGCCCACATAAAAACCTAACAAATTAAACAAACAATACTAAAAATCCCATCATTAGGGAAGTGACTAAACCCTACATAGAGGGACTGACTTTAATCACCATACTATTAATGATTTTAATGGATAAAAACATTAAATTGAAGAAGGATTTGAGTCTTGCTATTGATAAAATCCATGACAGCCCTTAAGTTTTACAATGGTGCATGGCCAGGTTTAAAGAGAGAGAACACATATCTTTTAGGGTTTTTATCTTTTATTAAATTCCACCATCCTTTTATGCTATTGTATAACTTTTTTTAAAAAAAATAACCACACAGAATGTTGTTGTAAAACTTGTTTTTTCTTTCTAGTTTGTTTTTCAATTACAAATAAAATATGAAATTAAAATGGGAATTTAGGGGAGATTAGTATCCATTAAAGCAACAATTTAAGATCGACAAATCCCCACAAAAAAGAATATAAATAATTTTTGAGGTAATGTAGTTTTTAAATTGTTGTGTGACTTGTGAATTTTATGTGGAGTCTTTTTTTTTATTTATTTTTTTTAATTATATTCTGAACTTGTATACTTTCAAAATTCATAAGGAGTTTTTTTTAAATTAAATTTTTAAATTTGTATCTATATAGTATATATAAAAGAGAATTGCTGGTTTGGGCTTAAAGGGTAGCTCTACAATAATTTGTTTTGGTGAAATCCCTTTCAAGTCCCAATTGATGACTTGCAACGTTGCAAGCTATAACATTATTTTTTATTTTTTTTTATTTTTAACAAAACCAAGTTGCAGCATTTACTTATAGTGTTTATGTTTTTTTTTTCATCAAAATTTTAACTGCAACGATTATGTTATTTTATTTTGTTTTTTTTAATAACTTTATTTCTTTGGTCATGAGTCTGATTTATAATTCTTACTAAGGGTAGGACAAGCAAAAATTTGTGTCGTATTCATGTTTGGTCTTGTGTTCATTTCGCGTTGTTTACTAAATTTAACAAAAACCTTTGTTTTTTTTTCAAACAAAAAAAATTATTTTCCATTTATTCTCTTTGTTTATTTTTTTTAAATTTGTAAAATAAATCCATATATTTAAATAGGAAAATCCTAGGATTTGAGTAGGTTTGTAGAAAAATGATTTACTTTGATAACGATGTCACAACACATCATGCCGACAAGAGATTGATCTGAAGTGTAGTATGCAGTTCCATATGTCAAATAATAAAGAAAACTTTTCGGATGTGACGAGACTCTTAAATATATGAGAATGTGTGTAGCAAATTGGAGCTATAATATTGACAGATGGCATGCATGCATGCATCCATGCAATTAAATAGCTCATCACTTGCATGACAACCATCATCACATGTCCAAGTATGTATTTTATTTTTTGAAAGTTTTTATTTTATTTTTTAAATTTAAATTTATGGTTTTGTTTCTTACTAGCTATGTTTTAGTGATAATTTTAATTTCCTTTTCTTATATTCTGCCTCATCCAAAAACAATACTACGGAGTATAAAAATACAATATATGACTCATATTTATCACTTTATATTGTCTTTTATATTGTCATTAATTATGTATTGTAGGGAATAATTTCAAGCCTTTAAAATCCCACTAGCTCGAACCCCACCGTGATCATACACTAAAGTACGGTGGCGTTTAAAAGGGAAGAAGATAGAGCAAAAGAGTCGCCAACAAGTTTTTAAGGAACTTGTAAACCGTTCATAGGATGAAGGTTACACCCCTTAACGATCCAAGAGATCGTCAACTCCATAAGGTCATGAACCAAATAAGGGTTCGGGGATGATGGTACAAATCCAACCTAAAAGATATTGAACCTGCCCTAATAATAGGCCTCTACTTTATTCTGCTCGTATTCATGTGCGCTTTCTGATTAACATACAATCAATAGGATTAACCCTAAACCTGTTTAATCTATGTTGGTTGAAATTTAATGCACAAATAAACTATTATTGGCGATCACTTGAATTATAATCACAATTAACCCTAACAAGATTATTAATTATCTTATTAAGCATGATTACAAGTACAAATTCCCTTTAACATGCAATAAGAGGTGTGATCAAGCAATAAAGAATAAGCATCAAGCAACATAATAAATAATAATCATGAATAATAATTATAATCATAAATAATCATCATCATGTTAAAGCATAGCAAGATCCTAGGCATGATACTAACAAGATTAATAACAAACCCTAGCATGTCACTAAGCAATAAAAATCAAATCTTTAGCCCTAACATGATACTAACAATGAATTAACATTAGGAAGAACATAGGAAGCATCGTACTTTTAATCATACTTGATATTAAATTTACCCTAGACATGGTACTAGGAATTAAAATAACAATCTAAGCATGAATTCTACATCATAATATCAATAAATCAATTAAAGTACTTACTTGGATGCCTCGTACCTCTTTCTAATAACAAAATACACACGTTAGTAACTTCAAGGAAAAATAATAAACAAAGCAATTAAATTAAATAATTGAAAGAGAGATTTGGGACCAAACCCTCAGAAATTAAAACCTTTCACGTCTAGGGCGAAGACAACTTCGAATATGGCTAGGTGTTTCTAGATCTAATGAATGCGGAACTTTGTGTGAAAAAGTAAAGTTTAGAAAAGAATACTAAAGAATTAATGTTATTGAAAATTGATGAATGAAAGATGATGAATGAAGAAAATTAATGAATGGCAATTGATGATTCTTTGATGAATGATTGGGAGAGTAGATGAATGAATATTGATAATTGGTAATTGGTAAGGTGATTGTTGATGAATGAAAACGGAGTTTTTGATACGATATTTATAGAGAAAATCATCCAAAAAGATAATTTATCAAAACAGAGTCTGAAGATCGAAAACCAACCTTGGCGTCAACCCTGGCTCATTGGCGCCAGGACCAGTGGCTAGCGCCAGGCGCCAATGGCTGGCGTCTGGCGCCAATCTTGGTTCCAGGCGCCAAGGCCTGGGGTTGGATGCCAAATTAGAATTCAACGCGTTTTCGAAAATCTGATAAATTTCCCGTACTGGAAGATAAAATAATATAATTTCAGTCGAAAATGCTATTTGATCCAATTAAAACTCTGAAGAGTCCTAATTGAATTAGGAATGAAAAGAACCTTCTAGAATGTTCTAGAAGACTAAAACCATTCCTAATTGCATTAGGAATGATAAATCATATTAGGCCCTCCCCTAGATCATTGGGCCGTACATAAAACTCAAATCGGGCCCAGTTTAGTAAATTGGCCATAACTTCCTCAATATTCATCGGAATTGGGCTTATAATATATCGTTGGAAAGGTCTTTGCAAACCCCATCCAACTACACCACTATTGGACCCATATCATGGACCAACCAAACTGGATTGGCTGTTTTCTTAAAATAAAGTTTTCAAAAACAGGGAGAAAAGAAAAGAAATAAAACTTTCCGCAATACTAGACCTTTCCACACTTTCGTTTCATTCGATTATGATTCGATGTGAAAGACACTCGTCACTGGGTTTGGTTTTGGGGAGACACAAATGGGTGTCTACAGACGCCCCCACTTTGACTGAGTTTGGAGAAACGCAAGTTTCGAAAACGAAAGTCAAAGTATCGATAGGGACGGAGAATGACTCAGAACGTTCTGCGATCCTAAATCACTCTTGTAACGTCGATACCTGCAAAACTAGCATTAGTTAAACAGATAAAAGAGTTAAGAAACGCGTATCTTGCACCGTCGAGCACACGTCTCTGAAAGTAACCACATGTTGCCGTATGTTGCTTTTTTGATGACCTCCTGCAAGCTAGAGAATGCCATCCCGCCTGAAAACCGCTACGCCTTGTAACTGCTTCCAATTAGAAGATTGCTTTGCCTGAAACTACCTTCTCCGCTGTGATAATATTCCACGTCCAAGGGAATATCATCGAAAATTATTTCTCTTGAAATAATTCTCATCCGCATTACGATCATCTTCCATGCCTCAGGAACTATGATCGAAGGCAATTTCGCCCTGAAATTACCTTCAGTTGTTTGTGACAACCTTCCGCAAGCTAGGGAATGATGTCGAAGACATCTTCTCTTGAAGTCATCCTCATTTGATGCGATAATTTTCCCAAAGGAAAATACCGAAGATCCACGCCTGTCGATCTTTAAAAGTTCGCCTGAACTTGCCTTTGCTATGCCTGTACGTCGTCGCTCTTTTGCTCTTGAACCTATATGTCGGTGCCCTTTGCTCTTGAACCTGTATGTCGGTGCTTTTTGCTAATGAGCCAATGCTTAGGCGCTTTAAGCTTAGTGAGACGATTTTTCCATCAGGTCGATCACTTTACGTAATCAAGCCGATTACCTAATCATGTCAAATTGCTTAGAGGGCTAACTGGCGTACCAAGGAACCCAAAATATGTTGCAGAAAGCTAGCACAACCCCAACAGGTGGCTGGCTGCTTTGGCGTCGCTAAAAATCAATCAGCGCCAGCCTTATGGCATTAGCACCATACGCTGGCATTGGCGCCTAGCGCCAAGAACAGAATGTGACGCCAATGCCTAGGGACTGGCGTCAGCACGAGAATCACTTTAAATTCCCGTTTTCAGTTCATTTCGTGCTCTGGTTTGTTGCGAACGCTGCTCGAAAGAAGTCGAAACTTCAATTGATCGTTGCTCATTCGTTTCTCAACCGAATTTGCTCAAATTTGTTGCAAATCAAAGCTCTTCTCATGCATATTCCCGATCTATGTAAGTTTTCCTCCAACTCACACCGGTTTTTATGAATTCTTGGCATGTTCATTCACGAATTTCATGAAAATTCGAAACTTATAATGCTCAATTTGCTTTGTTTATCAAATTTTATGCCATGAAATTGCTTGTTTATGTTTGTATATTGCCTTGGGAGTAATTTGAGACTTGTTTGACTCAATTTGGTGAAGAAACAAGCAATCCACCATTGTTGAACCTCTTAAGGTCGTGAAGAACAATACGGCTCGTTCTTGATGTTTTTGCTAGCAATTCTTGTTCAATTTGTCACAATAATCACTATAGTGTTGCAAGAAATTGTTTGATTGCTTGAAAAAATATTATCATGCTTAATTTGAATTTGTGCTCTATTTTAGTACTACGTACTCTGTTTTTTTGCGAACATAGTATCATGCGGCTAGGCAAACCTTTAGATACTATAGAACCTTAATTTATGATGATTCTGCACAATGTAGCATGGCTGGACAACGAGGCTCAGGTTCACGGTCCCGAAACACTAGACGGGAGCATGAGCCCGTGGAGGACGACACTACACCGTCCACTTCGCTTGGTCGGTTCCCAAAGTGGAATGAGCAGACCTTGTTCTTTGCCCCTGTCCACCACATTTCTGAGAGGGTGAGACGGGGAACCGAGCCTGGGAGGACACGGAATCACGGCTCTGGCTGTGACGGTCTAGGCGATTTGTATAGGATACATCGAGAGACGAGATTCCTATGGGAGTCTTGCGGATTGGTTGCCCTGTTTGAGACCTCCGAGGCTATGGTTGCCTCCAGCGGGGGTCACCACGTAGTACGCGCTCTGGTGGAGTTCTTCTGGGACACCACCAACACCTTTCATTTTCCATGGGGTGAGATGATGGTCACTCCTACAGACTTTAGTCTCATCACAGGACTGGAGTTCTCTTTTGTGCCGCTGCCATTCGACGGCAGTATCGATGTATTTTCTCCAGAGGTCGAGGAGCTGTTGGGGCCGATTGCTGTTCGGGCCCGAGCTGAGGTCGAGACAACTCAGTTCAGTGCCAGAGGGATTCGCCGCTCGACGCTGGCAGCGGCTCTTGATGATGATGCAACCACCCGAGAGCAGCGGGTGCGCATCTTTGTGCTGATGTTGTTGTCAGGGACAGTCTCCCCTGACAGGGGTAGTAGGGCATTGCTTTACTACCTCCCTGCTGTTCGCGATCTCCAGCGGATCGGGACTTATGATTGGGCCAGCTTAGCCTATACTGACTTCGTTCGCGCACTGAGGGACTCGTGTCGCCATCGGTCCTTTAGGACGAACGTTGCTTTGTCTGCTTTCTGGAAAGTCGTAGAGGTAAACATTATTTCCTATAAAGTTTAGCCCTATATATTAGGCAGCATTTACTCATGCTTTAGCTTTTTTGTAGATCTGGTTCTATGAGTACTTTCCTTCCATTGCGCCGGCGAGACCATCGCCGAGGGGGTATCCGGTGAGCGCCTCTTAGGGCGGCCACCATGTGGACCTGTCTACTGCACGTGTCCGGAGTCGGATCATCTCGGTACGACTTTTAGTGTTTATCTTGCTCTTCTGCGATGTTTTAGACATGTTCTTACCTGATTGGTATTTTTATAGGGACCTGAGGTAGTATACCGACCATGGGGTGGTTGGACAGTCCCTGGATTAGCCGCGCAGTACTCTGCTGAGCGCCGCTACTTTCTGGGGACCTACGGAGCGGTTGTGTACTTAGGAGAGAGAGTTGCTAGACAGCACTCTTCCAATGTTTTTGTTGTTCCTGCTCTTCCACCACGTCACATGTTCGACGAGAGGGAGTTGTCGAGCATGGATGAGGAGTCTGGTTCCCTCTAGCGGTCCCATGTGATCCTTGGGCGGAGTTATGCTGAGGAGCTACTTCCTTTGTTGGCTCCAGCCCCTGTACCGGCCGAGGATGTGAGGGTAAGATCCTTAACTTTTGTTTTTCGCTGAGTAGCCCCCAAGTAATACCTTGTTGATTTCTTTATGTTTCATCAGGATGGTCCCACTGAGTTTGTGCCACCTCGTATGTCCATCCACTACCAGGGGATGTACGGGCCGATCGAGGAGATGATTTCTCCGGCTCCTGAGGGCGAGCGCTTCGTGGAGCGGTCGATTCCTCGTCACCAGACCAGGGTAAGTCTAGTTCTAATTTAGAATCTTGTATTCAGTTATCATGCATTTTTACTGACTTAACTTTCCTTGACAGTTCTCACGCGAAGTGGTTTCGGCTATGGCACGATGCATAGATGCCTTCCGGAGCCAACTCATTCGGATGAGGAATGCAGCTACCTGTCGTCGAGACGACACTATCCGAGAGGTAACTTTTCTTTACTTATTATTTTTGCATTATGCTTCAGTTTTTTTTACCTTGCTTCTGATTTAATCCTTTTTGCAGGGTCAGCCGATTGCTTCTCACACCCGTACGAGGCCTGATGGGCGGAGAGAGCCGGTGAGGTCTAGCTCGAGACGTCGTCGCACTTCGTCCGGAGGTAGAGGTGGTCGTTCTGAGGCTGCTCGAGCCGATGTTGCTGAGGGCTCAGGGTCTTCTTCTGAGGGTGCTCCTGCTGCACCGGTAGGAGAGGCTACCTCGGCTTTCAGAGGTGGTGGGATGCACGAGGTTGGCTCGTCATCGCAGCAGCCTCCGCGGTCTCAGCCTCAGGTTGACCTTGGCTGGAGCGGTCCTGTTTTGAGTTTCCCTCCTCCTACGGAGACTGGAGCTGGTGCTGAGGCCGGAGCTGGTGGAGAGGTGACTCCTCGGACGGCGCAGTTTTATGGCGTGATGGGCCTACGTCCTCTGGCGCCGTAGTTTGCTTCTGTATATGTTTTTTTATTTTGACTTTTTATAGAACTTTGCCTTTGAATTATTATTTAGACACTTTGTACTTTATGTTATGTTATTGTAAATTCATTATTATCTATTATTATGTTAGTGTATGTTAGTGTGTGCAAATGTGATAATAATTTTGCGCAAAAAAAAAAAAATCCGTCATTTTTATTATTGATGGAGGGTATTATCCGACTCTCTCCCCCAAAAAGAAAATAAAAAGGAAAAATAAAATGGAGGAAAAAAGCTGATATTTGAAAATTAATATTAAATTCAAAAATAATTTGCTATATTTAATTAATTAAGAAAAGGATAGAAAGATATTTAGAAGAAATTAAAACGGGGTCATAAAGCGATTAACCGACTCCAATTTAATATCAAAACGCAACTGAGCACACGCGACTTTTCTGCTAATGTGGCGCCAGCTGGCGCCAGCCTGTAGCGCGTGGCGCCAGGCGCTACACCTAGCGTGTGGCGCCAATAGCTGATGGGTGACGCCAATTTCGGGTGTGTGACGCCAATTGACGCTGACTTCGTATTCCAGTCAGGTTGAAATTCCTCGCAATTTGTGCATAAATAGCCCCCTGCTCAGCCGATTCTTCACATAAATCCAGCGAAAAAATTATTCTTCTCTTTAGAAAAAATAATAATCATGTCTTTAGCCACTAAAACCTTCACCCAATATTCTCATGAATGGTGTCGATCTCTTAATGCTAGAGAAAGAAAAGAATTGGATTTATTTCACTTGGGGGGAATTTATGGCATTAAAGGGGTAGATCTAGACATAGACTTCATACATACCGCTTTAGAATTTTGGAACATTGATACACATTGTTTTAGAATAGGGAATGATGAAATTAGCCCTTTGCCAGAGGAATTTGGTGCTATTTTAGGCTTCCCTGCAATAGACCTGTTAGTAATCCCTAGGGTAGATGCATATTACTATAAGGATTTTGAGCGCTTCTTTAACTTGAAGGAAAGGGATTTATCAAAAATAGTAGATGGCAATGTAGTGAACTTAAAAGAATTCGCACGCTATTATTTTGATAAACCGCTTTCTGAATCTTTTCACATATATAGAAGAAGGGCGTTTTTATTCTGCATGCTTAATCAATATTGTCTTAGTAGTGGTAAAATTAATGAGGGACAATCAATTATAACCATTGTGCTAGAACAAATTGAATCAGGGAGAAATCCAACGCCATTGATAGTTGGAGAGACTATGATTAGTCTGGATGAATTGAAAAGGGACCCAAAAGCACCTCTTCGCGGTTCTCCAATTTTATTACAGGTAGAAAAATAATATTTTTAATTACAGAAATCAAAAAACATATTTTTGTATTGTAATATTAATTTATTTGCATTGGAATTTTTTTTACAGATGTGGCTAATGGAGAGGCTAGGATTAATTAGCCCTCCGGACGATATTGAAAATTATACGCCCACTTGCTTTGTGAGGAGAAAGAAACGCATCCCTAAAATTGGGCGCCATGGGTGGAAGAAAGTCTTTGAATCACGTGATTTCGCTATCAAGTGGGTCGTCCCATGGTGGAAAATAAAAAGGATGGTTGGTGTTAACAAGCAACCTTTCTGCCGTCTTCCAAGCTTGTCTCGCATGACATATTATTACCCCTGCAGAGTAAAGAGACAATATGGCTTGCTTCAAAATATTCCTTCCGGGGATCTTCGTCCTCCCTATGAGTATCCCATATCTCAAGAAGTAGATAAATTTGACACTTACTGGAGCGCTAGACCTTTATGGGAAGTGATTACCCAAAAGGTTCCCCCTTCTTTACCTAATGATGTAAAGAAGTGGTTGTTGAAGAAGTCTTCAATTGATCAGGGTAGAACCGATGTGAAGAATCGTCTAGGTGACAGGGTGACACCGGCCAAGGAACGCTTAGGTGCAAGAATTGAGTTCAAAACACCTATAATGCCTAAGAAAAAGAATACTACTAAAGAAAAGGGGAAAAGGAAAGCTACAGACAAGAAGACTTGGGTGGAAAAGAAGCATGGGGTGCTAGCTGAAGGAGAAACAATCTATTCTAAAATTGAATGTAGGTCCTCAAAAGGATGCCTACTAGCTAAAGTAATGGATGAAGAGGAGGAAACGGAAAAGAATTGGAAAAGGGCAAAGAAGGAGAAGAAAGAATAGAACATTGCTTAGCTTTAGATTTATTAGATTGTTAATTTTTTATTTAAAGTTAATTTATTTCAGCCTTATTTAAATTCCATTAACAATGCAATTTTATTTCATTAATGAAATTTCAGCTTTCAATTAAATTGTTACTTTAAATTTATTTTATTAAAGCAATGAAAAACCGAAAAAATTAATTTTCCAGAAATTCTTCGAGTACGGAAGTCGAAAATTTTCCGAAAAACACCGAAATTCGCCCAGATTTTATGACTGAATTGGCGTCAGTAACTGCAGATTGGCGCCAGCTATTGAGGTCTGGCGCCAGGCGCAAATACCGTCGTCTGGCGCTAATGGCTTTTGGCTGGCGCTAGACTCTGTTCTGTGACGCCAATAATTTTCTGACTTTTTGTTGACTTTTGTTGATTTTGGAACGCGGAGATGTCGAAAAATAAAGTGGCCGCACCCGTAATGGGTTGCCTACGTATCCTTTCCTAAGGAATCAGGCCGAACGTAGCTCTCTTGAGTGTCCTACTCAAGCAATTATGGGTAGTATTTTTTAAGTTGGTCAAGATTGGTCATGTTTGAGAATTCATTGCCATCCATGTCAGTTAATTTTGCTGCACCACCTGACAGGATTGTTTTGACAATGTATGGGCCAGACCAATTAGGTCTAAACTTTCCCCTTGGATCTAAAACATTTTTCCTTAGCGCTTTTAATACCAAATCTCCTATTTTGATATTTCTTGTCTTGACCTTCTTATTAAAATGTCTAGCCATACGAGCTTGATAGCACTGAGTGTGATGTAGAGATTCTAGTCGTTTTTCGTCGAGTAGGATCAATTCTTCATATCGTGCCCTAGTCCATTCCACTTCATCGAGTTTACTCTCTAGCGCAATACGTAGAGATTGTATTTCTAGTTCGACAGGTTGTACGACATCAATTCCATATACCAAAGAAAATGGTGTATTTCCTGTTGACGTACGGATTGACGTGCGATAACCCCACAATGCAAAGTGAAGCTTGTCAGGCCAATCCTTATAATTTTCTGTCATTTTCTCGATGATAGTCTTTAAATTCTTATTAGCTGCCTCGACTGCTCCGTTTGCTTGAGGTCTATAAGGGGACGAATGATGATGTTGGATACCATATTTGTGTAGCAAATCTTCACATTCGGCTTGAAAGTGAGTTCCATTGTCACTTATCATTTCATGTGGGACTCCATATCGACAAATGATATTCCTCTCGATAAAGAGTGATACATGTTTTGCAGTGAGTTTAGCATATGATTGCGCTTCAACCCACTTCGTAAAGTAATCAATTGCTACTAGAATAAATTCATGGCCTCCTGTCCCTGGAGGAGCGATCTTGCCAATTATGTCAATTCCCCATGTAGAGAATGGCCATGGTGATGTGTAGGTGTAGAGCAAAGATAGAGGAACGTGTTGTAAATTGGCATAAATTTGACACTTAGGGCATCTTTTCACATATTGATGGCAGTCCCTATTCATGGTAGTCCAATAATACCCTTCTCGCATTATTTTCTGGACTAACATTTTGCCATTTACATGAGTTCCACAGATTCCTTCGTGGACCATTCTCATTATTCTTTGTGCATCCACCTTCCCTACACATAGGAGAGCTCGACCTTTAGGTACCCTTTTATGTAGCTCGTTGTCTATGAGTACATATTGAGAAGCCAAAAGTCTCAAGGCTCGTTTTGCTCTTTTGTCAGCATGAGGGGGGTATTCTCCATTGGTGACATAGTTGAGGATGTCAATGTACCATGGTTCTTCTTCTTGTTCTTCATCTTCGTCTTGGACTGGGTTGTCGTCTTCTATAGCCTGTATATATGCCGGTTTGTGCCTTTTTTCGATAGTTAGAGGCATTTGCTCGATATCCGTGGGAATCCTAACCATTGAGGCTAATCTTGCCAAGGCATCAGCAAATTGATTTTCTTCTCTAGGTAGATATGTGTATTCCACCTTCTCTAACTGATCGGTAAGAGTTTCCAGATAAGTTTGGTAAAGGGCTAGGCTTTCGCTCCTTACTTTCCACCTTTTAGATATTTGATTGATGATTAGAGAGGAATCTCCGAATATCCTTAACTTCTTTACTCCCAATGCCAGAGCTGTTTCAAGGCCTACCACACATGCCTCATATTCAGCAGCATTGTTGGTAACGTCGAAATCGAGTTTTATTGAGATTGGGACGTGTTCTTCTTTAGGTGATACTAGTAGCACTCCGACACCACATCCCTTTTGGTTTGAGGCTCCGTCAAAATACAGGGTCCAAGTATCATCTTCGGTGACCATCAAATCTTCATCTGGAAATTCGTTGTCCTGTATTGGTGTCGAGTCTTCTATTGGAAAATCTGCCAGAAAGTCTCAACTTAGTTGTGGCCCACACCAAAGCGAGGCACAATTTCTCGAGTGGTGTATAACGTGTTTCGTATTCGAGCATCTTCTTACTTAAGTAATAGATTGCATTCTCTTTGTTTTCTACCTCTTGTGCTAGCATGGCTCCCATTGTCTCTTTGGTAACCGTCAAATATAACCTAAGAGGTATTCCGGGAAGTGCTGGCGCTAATACGGGAGGATTTGCGAGATAGGCTTTGATCCGGTCAAAGGCTTTTTGACACTCGTCATCCCATATTACTGGTACATTCTCCTTGAGCTTTTTAAAGATTGGTTCACATATCGTTGTTAGTTTTGATATGAACCTACTTATGTATTGCAACCGGCCAATGAATCCTCGAATCTGTTTCTCGGTCTTGGGCGGTGGCATTGACATGATTGCTTTAATCTTGGTTGGGTCTATCTCTATTCCTCTAGAGCTTATGACGTACCCCAAGAGCTTGCCTGAGGTGACCCCAAAAGCACATTTTGATGGATTCAACCTCATATTGTATTTTCTTAACCTTTCGAAAAATTTCCTTAAGGCTACTTGATGGCCTGGACGGTCCTTTGATTTCACAATCATGTCGTCGACATATACTTCAACTTCTTTGTGCATCATGTCATGAAGCAAGGCAGTTGCTGCATGTTGGTAAGTAGCACCTGCGTTTTTCAACCCAAATGGCATTACCGTGTAACAGTAAGTGCCCCATGGTGTGATAAAAGTTGTCTTTTCCATGTCTTCTTCCGCCATGAGAATCTGATTGTACCCTGCGTATCCGTCCATGAATGAGAGAAGTGCGTGATTTGCTGTGTTGTCTACCAGAATATCGATGTGTGGCAAAGGGAAGTCGTCCTTTGGACTTGCTTTATTTAGATCTCGATAGTCGACACACATCCTTACCCTTCCGTCTTTCTTTGGAACTGGGACGACGTTGGCGACCCATTCGGGGTATTTGGATACCTTGATGAAACCTGCAATTATTTGTTTTTGAACTTCTTCTTTTATTTTAAGTGCTACGTCGGGTTTCATTCGACGCAACTTTTGTTTTACAGGTTTCATTCCTGGGATTAATGGTATTGTGTGTTGAGCTATTTCTCTGTTAATGCCTGGCATATCTTCATATGACCAAGCAAATACATCGATAAATTCTTTAAGCAAGTAAATTAAATCGGTTCTTTCTTGTTTATTCAATGTTAGTCCGATTTTAACTTCTCTTTTATGAGTTGAATCATTTGAGATGTCAACTGTTTCAGTCTCTTCAATTACTGGTGTTTTCTTTTCAAGTGTTTCCATTGCTTTAATAATTTCTTTATCTTTTTCATCGTTAGCTAAGCAATGTTCGTCATCTTGGGTTAGGGAAGAACACGAGAAGTAAGAAGAATGAGCGATATTATTATACTCTGAGATCATTACATCAAAGAGTGATATGTCCTCAGGGACTGGATCACTAACTATCCTAGGAGAAGAAATAGGAAGGGGAGGCGTTATAGCTAAAGACTTAGAAGATTCTATGGGGAAAGACTCTAACTCAGACTCTGACTCTGACTCTGACGATTCTTCAAACATTGGCCCTTGTCCTGTCGTGATTGATATCTTCCTCCCACTCGGAGTGGTCACCTTGATAGTCTTGCGCCACCCTTGCAATAATCCTTCAGCTGGAGTAATTAGCTTTGAGGGGTCGAAGTTTTCGCTTTGTAGGACCGTTTGAATGAGTGAGGAGTTATCTTCTTCATAAACTGGCTCATTCTTTTCTCGCCCAAACAGTAATCCCATGACGTTAAAGTCAAAGCATGGGGGTGCTTTCTCCTTATGGACGGGAGTTGGGATTTCATCAGTGGAATAGCAATCCAAGAAAATCTCGAATCCTGGTTGTCGTGTGCCATTTACAACAAATGGTTCGGGAAATTCATGGCATGGATAGTCCTCTCCTTCTTTTATAAACAGACCATTAAGCGTAAGAGGGTACTGATCCATTGGAATTGCTTTCTTTTGAATGCGAGCGTCCCTACGTGCTTTCAATTTTTCCTGGGCTCGCTTGAGATCTTTCCGAGTCGGTTCGAAACCAAGTCCGAAAGTATCTAGTTTAGGGAGGCCAGGTGACTCTATCGATTTTGCTATCCCCTTCTTCTTTCCTAAGGCCATCCCAGGGAAGTGTCCTTGTTTCTTTAGCATAGTGTTGATAATCATGTTGGAATGGGGGTCGTGGCAAAGAGATGTCCTTTCATCCTCTTGGATTAAGGAGACTTCTTCGTTAAAGCCCCATAGGTCTTCATCATCTTCGTCGTGCTCCACGTTGATGATTGGATTCTCTATTGATTTGATCCTCATTGGCGAAGCATTAATGGTGATGGGTATTCCTCCAACTATGGCTTTCACTTGTTGGTGGAGAGATGAAGGGAAGACCTTTAGGTCATGGAGCCAAGGGCGTCCTAACAACAAATTGAATGAGTCTTTGATGTCTACCACTTGAAAAGTAGTAGCATGTTCTATTTCTCCTGCCGTCACATTTAGGGTTATTTTGCCAAGAGCTTGACGTCGAGTATTATCGTAAGCTCTTATCCCTTGTGTGGACGGAGTTAAATCCTCATCCTTTATGTCGAGCATCCTCGCAGTCCTAAGTGGACAGACATTAATAGCCGATCCATTGTCTACAAGAGTCATGGGAACATTCATTCTTTTGCAGACTACTGTAAGGTTTAACGCTTTGTAGTGCTTGTCACCTTCCGGGGATAAATCTTTATCAGAGAAGGTGATTAGATTAATTGGACAAGGGAGATCACTCGTGAGGAAGTTAGCTAGTCCCTCAGCAGTAGTGTCAGAATCTATCCCGATTTTATCCAAGGCATTCATCACAGCTAACCTATGTTCTCGAGATGTTGCCAGAAGCTTCCATACATTCATCTCCACTTTTGTCTTCTTGAATTGTTTAACGATGTCATTGTCTTCGATGATAGGTATGGGAACTTGTTGTACAGTAGGCATAGGTTGTGTTGAAACGGGAGGTTGTATTCTCCCGGATCTTGTGAGGACGTCTATTGATAAATCTTCTTCAGCCCAAATGTCGTCCGTGGTGTATGATACAGAAGGTGAAGGTCCTACTATGTCTTTTAGATAGACATCTTCTTCATCACTGTCCCATACTCCATTAACATTTATATCCTCTTCTTGTTGAACTTGGACTAATTCCTTTCTATCAATCATTTTCTGCACCAAATCCTTGAACTTGAAGCAATTTTCTAGGGTGTGTCCTCGTGACTGATGGTATTGACAGTAATATCTATCTGTCCTTTTTAATGATTCAAATGGTCTCGGTTCGAGAGGTTTGACCTTGCCACTCTCGGAGGGCATTTTAAACATTTGTGCATACGGGATCCCAATTGGAGTATAAACTTTATTGCTCTTCTTGGGTCTTTCGGTGACTTGTAAGGGAAAGTGTTTGGCCTCATAAGTCGTTTTTACTGGTGTGAATTCTCTCTTAAGTTCTTCATCATATTCCTTGTGAAGTTCATTCAAAATTTTGAGAGTTTCATGTAACAGTTGCGATGTCTCCCTCAGATACAGTGTGAGTATTCGTATCTCTACCTCATTTTCTGGTTTTGGAAGATTATCTTCGACATCGAAAAAGGTCTCTTCTTCTTCCTCTTCGACGTTGGTTACTTTGACAGGCTTAATGAGAGATGAGGGGTCAACTTCGCTTTCTTCATCGGAGATAGCCAATGTGTGAGCTAGAGGAGCATTGTCAATACTCGGTTTCTTACTGGCAGGGGGCAACGGCAGCTTGTTACTGTCAATTAAGTCTTGAATAGCTTCCTTAAGCTTCCAACAGCTTTCAGTAGAATGGCCCCTACCTTGATGATATTTGCAATGTGCATTGGGGTTCCAATTAGGCGACCTCTTCTCGATTGGTGGATCTCCAAATGGTCCAATGGGAGTTATAAGACCTTTTGCATTTAGCCGATCAAACGCGGTGTCATAACTCATGCCAATAGGAGTGAAGTTTCTCCTAAAGGGTTTCTTTTGTCCTTGATTGTTCATGGCGAGGACTTCTCCTAGATTAAAGGTGATAACATTATTTGAGTGGGAGGTTTTGGAAGAAGAAGGATTGTCGTTCTTCTTTCCTTTCCAGCCACTGTTGGAGTTATAGTTGGCAACTTTAGATTTAGCCAAGTCATCTTCGATATTAATCCCAATATCATAAATAGCCTTAAAGGTATGAAGGTTATTTTGATATTTAAGATGTTTTGAATATTTTTCTTGGAGGTTTTTAATGAACAATCTCACGGACTCTTTTTCACTTGGTACCTCAATCATTTTAGCTGAGGTTTCTCTCCACTTGTTAAAGAAAGATGTGAAGCCTTCATTCTCCTTCTGTTTGAGGATTTCAAGTTCTCTATGGTCAGTTTCGACTTGAACGTTGCACTTGTACCTATCAACGAAAGCGTTTGCTATGGATTCCCAGGTAGAGGTCTTTTCTTTTTCAAGAGAAAAGAACCATTGTTGGCAAACGGTCTCGAGAGATAGCGAGAACAGAGAAGGGAAGACCTTCTTATCGATACCCTTGATACTCATTATTGTTTCAAATGCTCTTAGATGGAAGTAGGGGTTGTCGATTGCCCTAAACTTTGGGATGTCGTTGGCACTGAACTTCTACGGAAGAAGATCCTTATCCACCGAGACCCCTTGGGATGTGAGTTCTTGAAACTTGTAGTCGCTGGACAACTTGCTTAGGCTTTCTTGCATGAGGTCCATTTGTTGTTGCTTCGCGGGATCTTCGATCTTAAGTGCGAGAAGTTTCAGTGTCTCAGTTACAGTAGCCAATTGGTTCTTGAGATCGTTAACTTCTTCCTGAGTTGCCATTATGACTCTTGCTTTCCTCTTGCGAGCTATAGGTTTGTCGAAAAGTTGGACTTGTACGAAGAGGTTATCTTTGATTAATCGTCCTTCCTTTCTTGACCACGCGCTGTAAATTAAGCCAGTTTGCGTTTTAATTACTTGACTCGAATCAATTTGACTTTATGGTTTTTATTTTTTTAAAAAATAAGAAAGAGGGTATGTAAAAAAGGGTATACAAAAAAAAGTATGCATATTTTTAGGGAGCAATAATGTACATGTGTTTAGGGAACTTAAGTATTATTATTTATTGGAGGATTAATATCCGACTTACCCCCCTAAAAAAAATGACGAAAAATGACGCGCGCACACAAGACTCCCTTTATCATGGTCAAGACATGTGTATTGGTGTGTGTATTGAGTGTAAGTGACATGCTTGGACTCTTGTGTAAGACCATGGGACTTAGTGCCTAAACTCGAATATTGATTCAATTAAGCATTATTGCCAGCAAAATTAACCGAATTAAACAGGAAACTGATTAATTAGACATTAGGTGATGACTCGACAAATAATCCGAACTGTCGGCCAAGCGACAGGACTGGCGTCACAATATGGTGGTTGGCGCCAGGCTTTTTAGTAAATGTCTGGCGCTACACACCATACAGTGGCGCTACAGCTCAGATTTTGGCACCAATTTTGGAGCCTCGGTCTAGGACTGTTTTCGATATTATTAGTCAACTGGGGTATGCCTAAAGTCGTATTAGGTCAATTCCGATTAAAAAAAAAGACTTTATTGACTCGAATTAATTAATTAATTAATTAATTAGGCAAAGTTCATTAAGTCATTAATTATAATCTCAACACAAATCAACAAACGGTTAAGAGGAGCATAGGATATATATGCACAACAAATAATGCACAATTAGTCAAGTAGGCACAACATGATGCAATGAGTTCGCAACCTAACCATGGCTCTAGTTCTCTAAAGTTCGGGATATGGTTTGGTCAAATAGGGTCCATGGTTAATTGTCCAGATGCACCGCGTAGAAGCCTTACCGTGAAGGGTTAACGCGTGTGGATAGAACACCGCGAGTTTTGGTGAATTCAACCTCTCAGATGTACCCTTTGTTGCCAGGAGCGTTCAATCGGGTAGATAGAGCATGAATTCCCAGAGGGTTATGTCCATATGTAGAATACATATGGGTTTCAGAAAAGTGAGAAAAAATTCAATCAGGAAGCAGGATCGAGCAAACAATACGAAAAACCGGTCGAAATTAGAACGCATATTTCTGGCTCGGTATTGGGGGAAATTGGCGACAGCAAACAGAGACTGGCGCCAACTTTTAACTGTAGCGCCTGGTGCCAATACTGGCGTCTGGCGCTACGGCTAAAAGTTTGGCGCCAAGCTCTGGCCCCTGACGCTATTTCCCACATGCCTCAGCAGCTTTCTGTGCTCAAAAAAATCATCCTGTTTCGCGCGGTGTTATTTCAGTCCTAGTTGTGAAAGACATTTCTCAAATTTCCTACGTGTAAAAATCCTATGTTTTTTACTCATTACGGATGGTCTTTCCAATGAGAACCTTTTTATGCATATGCCACAATGTTAATCAAAATTACGCACATGAAATACTTAGAACTTTTCGAGTCTCATCCACTCATTCTAAATCATTGCCGAAACAAATTCAGGAATTAAAATAGAAATCCTCCCCAGTGGAGTCGCCAAAAACTGTAGGGAATAATTTCAAGCCTTTAAAATCCCACTAGCTCGAACCCCACCGTGATCATACACTAAAGTACGGTGGCGTTTAAAAGGGAAGAAGATAGAGCAAAAGAGTCGCCAACAAGTTTTTAAGGAACTTGTAAACCGTTCATAGGATGAAGGTTACACCCCTTAACGATCCAAGAGATCGTCAACTCCATAAGGTCATGAACCAAATAAGGGTTCGGGGATGATGGTACAAATCCAACCTAAAAGAGATTGAACCTGCCCTAATAATAGGCCTCTACTTTATTCTGCTCGTATTCATGTGCGCTTTCTGATTAACATACAATCAATAGGATTAACCCTAAACCTGTTTAATCTATGTTGGTTGAATTTAATGCACAAATAAACTATTATTGGCGATCAATTGAATTATAATCACAATTAACCCTAACAAGATTATTAATTATCTTATTAAGCATGATTACAAGTACAAATTCCCTTTAACATGCAATAAGAGGTGTGATCAAGAAATAAAGAATAAGCATCAAGCAACATAATAAATAATAATCATGAATAATAATTATAATCATAAATAATCATCATCATGTTAAAGCATAGCAAGATCCTAGGCATGATACTAACAAGATTAATAACAAACCCTAGCATGTCACTAAGCAATAAAAATCAAATCTTTAGCCCTAACATGATACTAACAATGAATTAACATTAGGAAGAACATAGGAAGCATCGTACTTTTAATCATACTTGATATTAAATTTACCCTAGACATGATACTAGGAATCAAAATAACAATCTAAGCATGAATTCTACATCATAATATCAATAAATCAATTAAAGTACTTACTTGGATGCCTCGTACCTCTTTCTAATAACAAAATACACACGTTAGTAACTTCAAGGAAAAATAATAAACAAAGCAATTAAATTAAATAATTGAAAGAGAGATTTGGGACCAAACCCTCAGAAATTAAAACCTTTCACGTCTAGGGCGAAGGCAACTTTGAATATGGCTAGGTGTTTCTAGATCTAATGAATGCAGAATTTTGTGTGAAAAAGTAAAGTTTAGAAAAGAATACTAAAGAATTAATGTTATTGAAAATTGATGAATGAAAGATGATGAATGAAGAAAATTAATGAATGGCAATTGATGATTCTTTGATGAATGATTGGGAGAGTAGATGAATGAATATTGATAATTGGTAATTGGTAAGGTGATTGTTGATGAATGAAAACGGAGTTTTTGATACGATATTTATAGAGAAAATCATCCAAAAAGATAATTTATCAAAACAGAGTCTGAAGATCGAAAACCAACCTTGGCGTCAGCCCTGGCTCATTGGCACCAGGACCAGTGGCTAGCGCCAGGCGCCAATGGCTGGCGTCTGGCGCCAATCCTGGTTCCAGGCGCCAAGGCCTGGGGTTGGACGCCAAATTGGAATTCAACGCGTTTTCGAAAATCTGATAAATTTCCCGTACTGGAAGATAAAATAATATAATTTCAGTCGAAAATGCTATTTGATCCAATTAAAACTCTGAAGAGTCCTAATTGAATTAGGAATGAAAAGAACCTTCTAGAATGTTCTAGAAGACTAAAACCATTCCTAATTGCATTAGGAATGATAAATCATATTAGGCCCTCCCCTAGATCATTGGGCCGTACATAAAGCTCAAACCGGGCCCAGTTTAGTAAATTGGCCATAACTTCCTCAATATTCATCGGAATTGGGCTTATAATATATCGTTGGAAAGGTCTTTGCAAACCCCATCCAACTACACCACTATTGGACCCATATCATGGACCAACAAAACTGGATTGGCTGTTTTCTTAAAATAAAATTTTCAAAAACAGGGTGAAAAGAAAAGAAATAAAACTTTCCGCAACACTAGACCTTTCCACACTTTCGTTTCATTCGATTATGATTCGACGTGAAAGTCACTCATCACTGGGTTTGGTTTTGGGGAGACACAAATGGGTGTCTACATGTATCAACTTCAAATTAATTTGAATTTACCTTTTCACTTTATTACTTTAGATAATAATGAATGAAATTAAAAAGAGTATATTGAATTTATCTTACAACCAAATTGTTTTACTACATTCTTATCAAATTACTATTCAATGTTATCTTTTTTGTGTTTCTTTTTTTCCCATGTATACATACATATAGTTATCAATATAATGTACATCTTTTGGCATATATTTTCTTTGTTGATGAGCATAGTTATCAAGTTACTGTTTATGTTTTGGCTTTTATGATTGTGTATATAAGTAGATCTCCGGTGCTGCGATAGCATTTCATTCCATCTTCATCCTAAAATATTTTGATACATCAAATTATCATGTGATACTACATTTGTATTTCTTTTCGTTCATGTAGTTACATTGATCATTAGACAACAAGGTATTATTAAAAATCTATTACACCAAGAGATGACACGTGTCATTACTGGTGTGTCTGTTAGTATATAGTTATTTATGGATTGATAGATAGATTTACCTCTTTCATCTTTAGATATTACCTAGGAAATCGTGATTTATAAAGTGATACATCTTAATTGAAATGGAAAGAATATAATATTTCATAGTTTAATACTTTGTGTAATTCATGAGTTTAAATTAGCTAGTTCTCCGATCCAACTTTGAATCAGAATTTTCAAATTATTTTATTTTCTAAATATATGCATTTTCCCCCTTGTCCAACAAAACTCTGTACTTAGTATTTAAAAACTCGATCTGAGATTAACGTGTTCCCTTTCTACTACACTTCCCTATCTTCTTTTTCAAACCAAGATGTCACATCATGTCTTCTTATATTTTCTAACCACATACCCCTGAGTTTTTTGTTTATTCACCATATACCCATGAAAATTTTCAAATTCACCATATACCCCTAAATTATTACCAAAATTCACAATATACCCCTAATGAAAATAAGGTGAATGGAATTTGGTTAATTATACCTCGAAATCACCTTAGATCTCTCCCCTCATCCCCAAAATCACTCCTCTTCTTTTTCCAGCCCCTAAAACCACTCCAAATCTCCATAACCATTTTTGTATGATTGATTTTTAGGATGAAAAAAGGAAATTTAGGGTGGTTTTGTGGGTGGGAAAAAAGAATGTGGGTAGTTTAGGAGGTAGGGGAATGTATTTAGGATGGTTTCGGTTCATAATTAGCTCTAATATTGACAAAATTTAAAATAATTAGTCATCAAGGGTATATGGTGTATTTTTGTAAAAACTCGAGGGTATTTGATGAATTTACAAAAGTTCAGGGGTATATGGTGAATAAACAAAAAACTCGGGGGCATATGGTGAAAAACCCTTTTTTTTTCCACTATCTTTGTTAACCCTTTTCTTACACTTTATCTTCATCATCTACCTTTATCAATTCTACCTTTCTATTTTCTCTCTTTAATTTTACTCCTTCTACCTTTTTTTTTCACGTCTAATTTAGAAAAAAAGAGTCCCAAATTTTATTTCTTTACTCATTTTGTTGAATTGGTTATACATTGCACCCATATATAATGCTTTAGTATATTGGTATTTCCTCACTCATCTCCCAGTGCAGTTTTTTGTGAACAACACACGCATTGCACGGGATTTTAGTAACTCCAGCTAGTTAATAACTTCTCACATAATGTTCACTTGTATTACTTCAACTTTTATAGTCATGTCTAATATGAAGTATAATAATTTCTTTAAGCATAAATATGTCCCATATATTACCGGTATAAAAGATTTGTTATAATCTAGGAGCCATAAGTACTTTTAATGACATAAATCTAAAACGTAAACTTTTAATTATAGCACTCCATCTAAAAAAAATAAAAACCTCCATACCTCCCTATATCAATAGTTTTCCCATATTAACCCTCTAAATGAGGTAGTTTTGAGTTAGATTTATCACTTACGTTTTTTTTAGTACTATCTCCGTGTTTTTTTAAGCAAAATGTTTAATTTTGATTTTATACACTATTCACCTAATCCATTTTAACTAACAATTGATTTAGAAAAGTTTATTAATTTACAATTGTTATAATGTATACTTATTGATAATAAAAAATATTATTGATTAACTTAAATTAAAGTTTTGCATTGGCATACGTGCACCAGAGAAACGTCTTATTTAATTTTAAATAAACTACAAAGAGAGTAGAATATATATCCAAATTCTATAGTTTCTCCATTCTTTTTTAGTTGACCAGCTTTGACTTTTACACAATTCACAACCAACCCTCTTTTGACTGTAGTTTGTGAGTTATATGTAATAAAAAAAATGTTATTGTGTGAGATCTTGTTAGAATCATCTCAATAAGTATTATCCTAATATATAATGGAGAATTAGAGTTATTAATTATTAAATTCTAGCTACTTTGGCAAGTGTGATAAGTGAAGTATGTCAATGTGAGATTGAAGATACTCCATCGATAAATGTTTTACCTAAAAAATGTAGAAGGAATAATTAAATAAAATTTTACATCGATACACTTAAACGATAGGATTATTATAAAAGGTAAAAATAAAATTTAGTTAGTTAGTTTTATATATATAACTTGTTTGAAATGTTTATAATTGATTTATTGTACAAATTGCACCACTTAGGTCATCAATCAATCAATCAATAACATAATACTAAAACTGAAACCGAAAATGACACATGACACTTTTTGATGTCGTTTTTTCACTCCAAAAAACACTTTTCAAAATTAAATATAATTTTACTTTATTTTTCTTTATATCTTTTTTATTGACAACTTATTTAAGGCAATAAAAGGAAAAATAATACACTTTATAAATCCCAACTATTGACCATTTACCTACAACAATCCCAACTACAGTTTATTTTCTAAAAATCCTAAGTATTGACCCAGTTTGCCTAGAGCAGTACAGGTTGACTGGCAACCGGCTTCAAAAGGTAACCTTCCCCCAAATTTTTTTTTTCTTTTATTTTTTAGACTAAATTGGAGTGTTGACCTGGAGGAAGACTTAAGTGGACCTCCTTATTTCATTTCCCTCCCAAACCAAGTGCCACGTCACCATCTCCCTCAACCACCTTCTGCAAAAATTAAAACCCGCCATTAAATTTTCATCCCTTCAATTAACACTGTGAACCATAATTGAGTAACCATTATTGGAAATTTTCGACCAAAATAGAGTTTCCATTTGTAGAAAAAAAGGAGTGAGGGTGTTAGAAGGATTGTGCGCGACACCATTGAAGGAGACAAGTGTTGCATCTTCCAGGTAAACCCTAAATCTCTAAATGTTCGCAAAAATGGTTGCTTTATGATGCTAAATTATGCATTTAATTGCCAATATTTGGGTCGAATTATCTGTTACTGTGGTTAGTTGGGTCTGGTTTGAGAAACATATTGATAATTGACTGTTGAATTGTATTGTGTTGCATGTAATTATTTTCGTAATTGTAATTGGAATTAGGGTTTATTGTTAATGATTTATGTGCTGGGCTAAATTGTGATTATTTGTGGTAGTTGTTAGGTTGAAATGTGTGATAAAATTTGTTTGAAGTTCTGGCATAGTGGGTGGTTCAAGCATCTTAGTAATGGTGATTTGGTGTATGAGGGGGGCAGAGGTAAATCTAAGCAAATTGACCCAGATTTGCTAAGTTTCTTTGATATAATAGAGTTAGCTAAGGAGTGTTGTGGAGAGAGTAATGATGTTGCTGGGTTATATTATTTGCTGCCTGGGTTAAGCATGACAAATGGTTTGAGGAAAGTACATGATGATGCTGATGTTATGGAGGTAGCAAGGTTGGGTGTGAAGTATAGGTGTGTGGAGCTTTATGTGAATCATAGAGATGAGTCACCAGAGCTTGACCCTTTTGAGGAACCTGAAGTTCAAAGGCACTTCCAACCACTTACACAAGCTTCCCAATCTGCCCCACAACCATCCAAGTCAAAAAAAGAAAAACACACCTAAGAGGGGCCCACCAACTATGTTGAATCAAGTTAGGACAAGCCTTAGGACCAAAAAAGCACCTGCCCCACCATTAATGCAAAAAGATCTGCCAGAGCAGCTGCCCAAAAAAGCATCTTCCCACCCACCCAAACATACAGATACCCCAAACCCCCCTTCCTACCCAGACTGGTATTAATACTTTAGATCTAGGTTTTTTGAAGCAAACTACTCCACAAAAAACAACTGCACCTACAAATACAGCCACTCTTGCTAAAACCTCACAACCCTTAGCTGATGATGATTATGATTGGCTTGATGACAGGCCTGATAGTCCACTTAGGCTAAACCAGCTGGTTGAGGGTTTTTACAGTGATGAGGATGATCATGGAGACCCTTTGTATAACCCTTTAATAGATAAAGGGAAAGGTGTATTAGTTGAGAGTAGTCAGGCAGGGAAGGTTGTGGGAGGTGCAGATTCTGTTTTTGGTGGAGTTTATACTGATGAAGACAGTGATGAGGATGATGTTGATTTGGAAGCTGAGTAGTTTAAAAGTGGATTGGATGGATTAGATGCAGAACTTGAGGAAGACTATAATGAGGCAATTTTTGAAGATGGGGATTTGTATGATTCTGATGTGAGTGATGAAGAGTATGACCAAGCTAGGGAGAGAGTAAAGGCTTGTACCACACAGCTAGTTCAAGCTGCTGCTCAGTTGGCTAGAGAAGCAGTTGAGGGGAGCAAGGCACCTGAAGTTGAGGAAGTACATGATAAAGGCAGTGAGCATGAAAGAGAGTATGATGAGAGTGCTGAGGAAGAAAATACACCACCACCTAGTGATGATGAAGGAGTGGAGGGGAACCTGAGAAAGAGATCAAGCTTGCTAGTGAGTCCAGACACAAATTTCTCACAGTTTAGTTGGAGAGCTGGTTTGAGGTTTGCTAAGAGGGATGACTTCAAAGAAGCAGTTGCAAAGTATGCAGTCTTTCAAGGCAAAAATTTAGTGATTGTAACAGCAACAAGAACAGGGGTCAAAGAATTGAGGCAAGGTGCATTAAAGGATGCCCTTTTAGATTGTATGCTTCTTGGCATACTGGAAAGGAAGCCTTTTTGGTAAAAAGTGTGTGAAACAAGCACACTTGTTACAGAAACATGAAGAAGAACAGACAGTTGAAAGCAAAATGGGTTGCTGAACAGTTTCTGGAAGTGTTCAAAACAAGGCCCCACTGGCCTGCAAAAGTAACAGTGGACTGTATTAAAAGGGCATACAAAATAATAGTGACTAGAGTGTTTGCATATAAGGTCAAGTATGCAACCCATAAGCTGTTACATGGATCCATGCATGAGAACTACACTAAAGTGGGAGGCTATTTAGCTGCACTGAACAAAACCAGCCCAAGTAGTCACACTGAGTTAGTGATTGTTATGCAAAAGACCCCTCCACCAGTCTTCCAAAGGCTGTTTATGTGCTTTGAAGGTCTTGCAAAGGGTTGGATAGAGGGTTGCAGGAAGGTTTTATGATGCTTGCTTCTGGAAGACCTTCCTGGGTGGTCAGCTCCTGTGAGCAGTAGGCAGTGATGCCAATGACCAAACGTACCCAGTGGCATGGGCTATAGTGGAAGGGGAGAACAACTTAAGCTGGGAGTGGTTTTTCAAACACATCCAAGCTTGTCTCCTGTTGGGTGAAGGTGAAGAGGTTGCTATCATTTCAGATGAGCATCAAGTAAGTTCTTTTCTTTTTTTTTTTATGCAGTTTCTATCTTGTGCTATTAAATCATGTAGTTAACTTTCTTGAAAATTTGTTGTCTTTGGTTTTGCAAGGCCATATTAAATGTTGTCTCCACTGTGTTGCCTAAAGCTGAACATAGGCACTGTGCAAGACATGTGTTTGCACACTGGCATAAGACTTACAGAGGAGATGAACTTAAGTTGCAATTTTGGAGGATTGCAAAGAGTTACAGCATTGCTGATTATGAAGAAAGATTGCAGGAGATGGCTGTAATCAACAATGATGCAGCTGAAGCTTTCAAACGCTACAATCCATCTTTGTTTTGCATGGCTTATCTCAGAACTTCAATTAAAACAGATGCTATCACAAGCAACATAGCTGAGACCTTCAATGGGTATATAATTCAGGCTAGGACAAAGCATCTTCTGCATTGCCTGGAAGACATCAGAGCTATGCTTATGCAAAGGATAGTGAAGAAAAGAAGTGAAATGATAAAGTGCACAACTACTCTTTGCCCAAGAATTCAGTCTAAGTTGAACAAGGAGAAGAACAAGTCTGCCTATTGTGAAGTGTTCCCATCTTCAGAGACTTTGTTCAATGTCTCTCACAATATGGATCAGGTTGTTGTCAACTTGGAAACTAGGAGTTGTTCTTGTAGGAAATGGGATATGCTTGGCATTCCCTGTTGTCATGCATGTGCATGCATATTCTTCCTAATGAAAGAAGCATAGCACTATGTGGATCCCTGTTACACTAGGGAAAACTACTTGAAAGCCTATGCAGGTAAACTTGTCTATTTAATGTCTTGTCTTTTTCATATAAATAGTTGTATCGTGAATTGAGCACTGACATTACATGTATACTGGTTTGAATTGTCACAGGCTCTATTCCACCTGTAGAAGGTGAGATATATTGGCCCAAAGTGTCTTGCCCCCTAGCTCCACCTCCAATTAAGATTGGACTAGGAAGACCTAGGAAGAATAGGATTAAGGACCCCTATGAGAATCCTAAAAAACCAGGCACTTTAACCAAAACTAGCATACAAATGTCTTGTTCTTTGTGTAAGTCCACCCTCCACAACAATAGAAAGTGTCCTCACAAGGATACTGTAGAGGCCCCACCTGAACCACCCACAAAGAAACCTAGGGGAAGACCTAAGAAAGATTGCCAGCCATCCCAAACAATTGTTGATGATGCACAGGTTGCCCCACCACATCATCACATATCTGCCCAACCCACTCAACTTGGGAGAGGGGGAAGGGCAATAAGAGGGGGAGTGGGTGCAAGAGGTGGTCAACAACCTCAGACTGGGAGAGGTCAATCACAGACTTCTGCAGCAGCTGCATCACAATCTGTTGGGTTGTCTCAATCTACAGAGGGAAGGGGTGGCAGAGCTGGTGGGAGGGGGCAGACAATGGGTGATAGAGGTTCTGGGAGAGGCCATACAAGGGGTGGCAGAGGAAGGGGAAGAGGTCCTATAGGGGTTGGAGTTTTATTTGGTGCAGATGGGTCTGTACTACCCAATGTAAGTAACCTAGACTAACTTGGATCTCTGTCTTTTCTTATTTTTCACTGTCAAATTTCACTAACCACGCTTGTATATTTGTCTTCTAGGTTAGAGGAAAATCTTCTAAGGAGCTATCTGGAGCAGCTATCACCATGAAGACCAGAGCAGCATCAAGTCAGCAAGCCTATAATGTCATGACTGGAGATAGCTCAAGCCACAAAACAACCAAGCATCATCAAACTTAGTAGCATATGTAGGATGTGTTTGTATGAAACAATGTCCTTTTGTGTGTCCTTTTGTGTATGAAACAATGTTTCTTTTGTACTTGTAATAACCTGTGCATGTTGGCTAGTTATTTTGGACTTGTTTGACTTTAAATGAATCTACTACTTTACTCTAACATGAATATATCTTTGTGTATGATAAGAAATGTAGCATATATTGTTCAAATGTCAACTTTTATTTCATTGCATAAACACTGACAAAATACAAAGTGAAATCCAAACCACAATGCTGATCTAGCAACACATCACACACTAAAGTACTCTCAATTGACATGAGTACATAATGTTTCAACAAACACTAAGCTACTTAGTTCAATACTAATCAAGAACCCATCTTTAAAATACAAACCACAATGCCAAAGAACACCCATGAAGAAAACAGAGCCAATGTCAAATTGGATTCAGCCCTTGAACAACGCATGAGTCAATCCTAAGTTGGGTAATTTCAGCTTTCATTTCTTGCAGCTCGTCCGCAAAATTTCCCTTCTTTCCTTGAAATCTCTTGACTTTGTCTTTTAACATAGCCTTATGCGTCTCCAACTCAGCTATTGTTGTTTCCCTTTCAAAGATCTGAAACCTCAAGTCATCCCCATTGTTACAGTCCACCCACTTCATGAAATTGCAATCAGTGTCCTATACAGTTGCAACAAAACCCTAATTTCACCATCATTTCAAAATTTTAAAATTAAAAAACAACAGCAACATCAACAAATCTTCAATAACCAAAAAATGCAATCACAACAGAATAAACTAACAACCAATTAACTTAGTAATTAACTTACTGGCCATTTTGGGCAGCCAAAGAACTTACAACCAACATTTGGTCCCTTCTTCACTATACGAACAACATCATCTAGCCCACAATTGCACTTCATGTTAGCATATAAGCCTCCTCTAGAGCTTGAAGAAAAAGCAGGGGACCCACCAATTGAAGTTCTTCCACCAGCCATTGATTAATTGAAGGAAACGCAAAAAAAAAATTAAAAAACTTTAATTGCAGAAATAGGGGAGAAGAAGAGAGGAGAGAAGAGAAAATAACGGGCAAAAATTTCCAGCTAAGGGAGAAAGTCAAAATTTGAATTAAAAAAAGGAAAAGAAATGCCACGTGTGTTTTTTACCTGCTAATGTAGGTTGGTGACCTGCTGGGACTGCTCTAGGCAAACTGGGTCAATACTTAGGATTGTTAGAAAATAAACTGTAGTTGGGATTGTTGTAGGTAAATGGGCAATAGTTGGGACTTATAAAGTGTATTTTTCCTAAAATTATACGTATAAAATTTATATATGGTATAGGATAAATCAGTCATTGGACAATCACCCTTAACCAAACACTAATTCTACCTAAACCAACCTAAGACAAGTCTAGGGTAAGCAAAGGATCGTATCTACAGGGAATGGGTAAATAACACCAAGAGTATGAAACGGTTGTAAGCTAGTCCGATCACAAATTGGGGTTTTGATTAGTTAACTTCTATAGAGATGAACACTTGGGGAAACGAGATTTAACACCAACCAAGCAAAATAATCGATAACAAGGATAAATCATGAAGATACATGGGTGATAAAATAGGAACCTAACATTGTCTTCTTTCAAAGTCACAATATAAGTATTCCCTAGATCAAACACTAACATGATAAAGAGTAAGTCTCAATGGTAGGAAGTGGGTTTCTAGTTCGAATTTGTCTTTCGATCAATTCGAGCTAGCATGAAGCACAAATAATCACCTAATTGCTACACTAAAGAATCCTATTCATTGAAACCAAACATCTATATTCATGAATATAACATAATCTAATTGCATAAGAAAAGACTCACTACCAAACCCCATTATCTTTCAATGTGAGTAAGGAAATGAATACATGAGCATGAAGTGGCCATTAAAATATACATGCAATAATCAATTCAAGCACAAAGAGACATCAACACAAAGTAGAACATGAAGAAATCCAAGTTAGATCAATCAACCATGGCTTGGTTGGGTTTTCACCCAACCCCTAACTAAAGAAATACTCACTAAACATGGTGGGAATTATTCTAGCAATTATATCTAGGGATTTCAGGAATTCAATTATATTAGGAGAGAGATAAATCAAGGATAGATTGAACATGCAAGAACAATTAACAAGAATTAGAGATAAGATAAAGCAATTAAAACATATAAAATCAGAAAATTAGCAAGAGATAAAGAGGAAAGAGATTACTGTAATTGATGCTTCAAGGTTTGAGAAATTGTTGAAATTGATAGAACAAACTAATTCTATTTATTCTTACAAAATGATTAAGTTTTTGGAAATTTAAACTATGGGAGAGGAAATTTATGCACTAACTGTGTGAATAAACCTAAGGGAATTAGGAGAGAAGAAGGTCTATACAAAGAAGCTCAAGGGATGTATTTATATGACCCCTAAATAAAAAGGATAAAGAAAACAAGAATTGGGCTCGAAAGCAGGCTTGCATGGACGTGCCACCTTATGCACGGACGTGCTAAAGTGAGCATGGTCGTGCTAATTGTCCAACTGGAAGGAAGGGAAATAGTAGGAACTATTTTGAAGCTGAGCACTCTACACGGACGTGCCACCTTATGCACGACCATGCAGGTCTTACAATGCTGAATTAGTGCCTCCTTATTTGAACCCAGATACCTTGCACGAACGTGTAGGGTTTCGCACAGACATGCCAACGTGCCTTTGCTACAGTTTTCATTACGGGTCGCTGCATTTGCAAAGCATGGGCTTAGTGTGGAGCGTTTGACCCAAGAGGAGCAAGCCATCTAAGAAGTCACCTCGTTGAAGCAACAGGTTGCGGACCTGGAGTCGTAGCTCGAAGAGATTAAACGTCTTCGGCAACAGGGTATCTGGAAAGTGAACCAGCTCAGGAGAGAGCAAAAGGAGGCTTGGGAAAAGATGTATATGTCTCTGGCGGATTTGGAGTTGACAAAGGAAAAGTTGGCCAGCGTTGAAGACTAGTTGAACACGGCTGACACTCAATAAGAAATGGAGAAGGCTTGGCTCTTAACAACAGACGGGCAGGCTCATATTGCAGACACATGTGTTGAAGCCAATGAGTTGGGGCAAGAAACGGGCGTTCGTCGTCTTCAGGCTGCCCTTGAACTTGTTCACCCAACTCTCTAGTTCAGGCCTCTCTATCACAAGTACCAAGAAATCCTCCAAAGCGAGCTTGATGAGATGATGAAGAATTTCTCGGTTTGCGATGAAGAACTGATAGGTGTGTCAAGTACCTAACAAAAATTACCAAACTCTACTATGTAGTTGAGCAAGTAGGGGTCGAATCCCAAGAGACTAAGGACTAACTAATTAAACAGACTCAAATTAATACTAAGCAAGTAACCAATCAATATCGATAAATCTATACTAGAACAACTACGAACTATCAAGCAACGAAAATTATAATAATGAATTAATAAGAAACTAAAGACATCTAAGATTAAGTATCCCCACTAACATGAATCAATACAATAGAACAATCTTCTATCCCTCGATTAAACCAATAAATAGTCCACATAACGGATGCTCCCTGTAACAATACTAAGAGTTTCTTTCAATCAACTAATAGCTTCCCTAATATGCAATAATACCTATTTTCATGGAATCATACATATTAAAGACATTAAGAACGACATCCTATAAGTCCTAGCAAGAACAATTAGCTATTTCCATGCATAAAAGCTCTTACTTTTAATTAGGGTTCCAAAATCAATTAAAAATCAACTTTCGTTGTAAATCTAATTACATTCAATAATACTATTGCTAGTTAATCATTGATAATTAAACCAACCCTAACAAAGAGGAATCATAAATTAATTAAATTGGGAATTGGGAATTAATTAACACATCAATCCATATTAGGGTTCAACTTAACCCTAGATTATGAAACTACTCACACATGAAAATAGAAATAAAAAGACAATTAATTAAAGAAAACATAATAATAATAGAAATTAAAGAGAATAAGGAAAAGAAATCAATACTTAAAATTTAATATGAAATCTTCAATCTTCAAAGCTAAACCCTAGAAAGTATTATTATAGAAGAACGTAATACCAAAAAAACTCTAAAATAATGTATAAAAAGTGATTAATAAAAGACTATTTAAAACCTATTTATATGCTAGGAACTTAGTAGTAGTCTTTTCTTAGGATTAGGAGTCCTAAAATCCCAAAAATAGAGCTAAATTAGTTGGTAATGAAGAGGCCGCAACTGAGCTACGGTACAGGGTCGCGAGCCGCAGTACAGTTGCGGAGTGGGCTGTCAACCTTGAGTTTATTGCTCCTTTATGAAATGCGCCGCAGGCAAGCTGCCATAAGTCATGGTGAGCCGCAATCAAGCTGCGGACTAGGTCGCCCATGAAGCTTCGTGGATGCTAGAAACGCTCCTTATGAAGAATATCTCGCATACAAAGCAAATTCCAAACAAATCAATCCCTATTCCTATAAAAATAAAAACAAACAAATCGAGAAGAGCAATATCGAAATAGGAAGAATATTAACTCTAAAAGATTAGGAGGATGAAGAAAACACAAGAAAATATGACCAAATATCACATACAAATCATGTATAATATCATGTTATCAAATTCCCCCACACTTAACCTTTGCTCGTCCTCGAGTAAAGCAATGAATAAATAAATCATACTTCAACCCAAAAATAATCAAAATCAAGAACAACCAATTCAAGGTAAATCCAACAAATATGCTTCAAAATCAACCTATCTCATCCATCCAATCACTCGTCCTCCCTAACAATTGTTAAACAGAGCAAACTACAAGAGCATATAGAATTTAAGACTAATGCTCACACACTCGACTCTCATTTATGTGGCGAGTAAAAGATGTACTCGATCGCTCTCCATCCCAACCCCATCATGTGAACAATGCCCTCCCAACTTACGCACTCGTGTGTTTAAAAAGACATACACTCAACCTAATAGTCGACTCGGAATATGTCAAGTCATTCCTTGCATCGATAAGTAACTACTTTCACATTCACACAACTCTACGCACAAAGATCGAAAGGTCTTCAAACCTTGTAATGTAAGGCTTAGGATAAAGGGTAGGAAATATTTGGGAAAATGTGAGAGTAAAGTCATGCTTAAGGGAGCCAAATTCCTAATAAAACCAATGCCAAGAATAAATAATGACCAAAACATTTCCAACACAACTTAACTCTACAAATATTCACCAAACAATCAAATTAATATCTCACAAAATTACCATCACTTGCAACTTCACTCATAAAGACATGATAATATAGAACTTGAGTGAATAAACAAACTTTGAATTATTTCTTTCTTTTTTTCAAACTTGAAAATTATTTTCTTTTGAATTCTTTTTTTTTTAAGCAACCTTCATATATAACATTTGAACATTGAAATAATTTTTTTTCTTTTGCTCTTTTTTTCTTTTTATCTCACATTGGAATTTTTTTCAACTTTGAAACACAAATTCTCATCATTTTTTCCAATCACAATACAAAAGAACAAATTATTCTTCTCTTTCTCCCACATTGTGCAATTATGTGCACACTACAACTCCCTCACCTCACTAACTATTAGCTCCCCCAAGCCAAGCTTGGGACTAGTAACCAATGGGGCTTAAATCAGCTTGTAATATAGCTAATAAACAACAAAAAGGTCATGATGACAACAACATGGGTAGCAAGAAGAGAACAAATGCATCTAATTTCATCTGAAAGCCACCTAAGAGAACAACGCCTTCGTCCTCCTTAATGCGCATAATAACGAGTTGTAAAACACTACTTATATTCGCAAACCAATACTCAAATTCATTGACATACCAGGAACTAAAACACATTCCTCACAAAATCAACTAGTCAAACACTATATTCACAAGCAATTGGACAAAATTGACGCATGTTAAGGCATCCAAGCAATCAAATATCAAATCATGGATAATCTATCCACAATACTCATCATCATTTACTAAGAATCAAAACAATTTTCAAGTTATGGGGCACAGGGAAGCATGATTTATCATTCATTGAAACATATTTTTTTATTTTTTTTGTTTTTTTAAAAATTTTTTTAATTAATTTATTAATTTTTTTTAAATTGAAAGCAATAAAAACTAAACTAAGCATACCAAAATATGGAAAAGATATAAAGTAAGAAGGAGAAAGGGTGAAAAATGTACCATGCGTACACAAGAACCTCCCCCAAGCTAAATCAGACAATGTCCTCATTAAGGGGGAAGAGGAGGGTTTAGAAACCCTTGAGATCGCAGCCAAACACCAAAGTCAATGAAAGCCTTTGATAAATAATCCAATTGGTCCTTGATTTCCTTCTGCTCGACTCTGATTTCATCAACAGTCTTTTGCACTTTTGTAAGTGCTTGTTCAATCGACATAGGAGAAACTCTAGCAATTTCAGGAGGAGATGATGATCTGGGTGGCTCAGGAAGCAATGGAGCTTGGTCTCTCAATGAAGAATTAGTAAAGGACCAATTATTCATGTCCTTCAAAGACATTTGCTCAAGAGAGAGGAGTGCATCTTCCTCTTTATGAGTGCACCAAAGGGTTGTGCCATCTTTCTTTTTCAACCTACTAGAGGGAATTTCTACAAAACCATATATTTTGAGGTCTTCATTGTATCCTAGATAAGTTGCAATGCAAGTGATAAACCCTCCTTGCACAATTTTTCCTCCAGTAGTGTTATTATTGGCTACGTGTTGCAGTTGTTGAATGAGGAAGGCACCAATGTCTATAGGTTAAACATGAAGCATGTTATGGAGCATATATAACTCATCCTTACGAACCGTACTTCCATATTTTCGACTAAAAATTGTATTGGAAAACAACTTGAGAGTATAACGTAGTGCGGGGTGGTGGACGAACGTAAACTCCCCTTTGCATCGTATATGCCTTCACCAGTGAGGATCCGCCAAAGGTCATCTACATTCCATCTTATTGGGGTCATTCACGAGCCACCACCCTGTAATCCAAGAGCCAAATTAAGATTATCTAAAGTCTAAGTATGATCATTGTTAAATAGCCGAAAAGTGATCTTAGTCTTGCCACTTAATGGGTTAGGGAATAGTTGGACTTTTAAGGAGCTTAAGAATTCCAAAGTCGCTCTATGTGATGTTTGGAACTTAGTCATGAGAAGGTTGCCCATCCCAACATTATCGAAAATCCAACGTATATCATCCTCAATGTGTAAGGTTGTCAAAGTATCAAGGTCACCATAGCGTGTAGCAACGACTCCTCGATTAAATAGCTGCTCATATTTATCCTTATACTTTGCATCCCTATTAAAGTCAATGTCAAAGCAATTGACGACTTCATTGTTCTTGGCTCTAGTGATTGACGAGGTTGCTTTCTTGCCATTAGAGACGCAGGAATTTCGCTTGGATGATGAACCTTTCTTTATAAAAGGCTTCCTTGCCTTAAGAGTGGAGTTATTAGTGCCGTTCTTTTGCCGAACACTTGAAGTGCGTGCCATGAGAGAGAGGTTTTAAAAATAGGAGCAAATCACTACCAAGCACCACAATTACAATTTGTACCACAATATGCACCCACAATTACTCTACTATCCGATTATCTAGCCAAAAATCACAATACTCCCCATTTGAGCATCAAAAATCAATTCAATCGGCAGAGTTCTCCAATGTTATAGTACCCGTACATTATTTGATCCAAATTCACAAACTAAATCGTCAATAATAATATAATTGGTATCCAAAAGATTGTCAAGCAAAACATACCATCCAAAAATTTGAACCCAAAAACCTTTCAACTAGCAATTAGATCTCGACCGTAATTGATCCCAACGAATGCAATCACCCCAAAACAGTAGATTGACCCGTATACTCCAAAATTGATGTCGAAGTGACTGCTAATTTGAGTGAGAAAAAAGATTTCAAATTTTTTGAATATTATTATGAAGTAAAATAATTAAATTTATAATGTTAATTCAGAAAGTTAAACTTATTTAATTAGCAAGCTAGTAGCTAGCCATTGGGGCACAAAATAAGTACAAAGAGGGTTAGCGTGATATCATACATGACAATGTGGCATGACAAGTTAATTTAATTTAACAATGAGCTTACCATTGGAGATACTCTAACGATCACTCTATTTTGGGTAGTAATTAATTATTTTATTTCCTCATTTCTTTTTAGGAAAAATGATTTAATGGTTTGGGGCATGACTCTATTTTTTACTTAAGTGTTTTGGTTTGGGGCCTTTAATTTATGTTATACTACTTAGATTGAATTTTTTTTACACGATCATCAAATTTTGTTTTAATGAAGAATAAATTACAATCGATTATAGATGTTAATGTAATGGACAAGAGAAAGTATTGTGGCAGTTCGGTCTCACGGTGAGACGAATATAAGTTTTTGGACATTTCATATTAGTTATTAAACATATTAGTTTTAGGAATATAATATTTTTTTTAGTAGGTAAACTCACGATGAAATAAACTCATGCAATATTTTGTGATTATGAACTACTAGGTGATGTGATAAAACATATTTAATTAATTAAATGGTCTAAATTAATTGTTAAAACCTTAACATTGCAAGGTAGAGCTTAGATGTTGTGAATTTTTTTCATTTGTTGGAGTCTTGGTAACCTAGACAATATACTATGTATTGTTATTGAGCTTTTATCTTGCAACCTATCGTCAAATGATGTAAAAGTACAATTTAATTACCGTCCAAAATTTAAGTTGAGAGAGGTATGTAATTTTTGTAAGGTAAGATTCTTACTAGATTGACACTTAGAAATGAGGAGAAAATAATAAAAATTTTAATTTCGAAAGAGTCATGATAAAATTTTGTCCCATGCAAATTAAAGGCTTTTAAGCAATGTCAAACCTTTACAATAGGTCAAATTATGGATGCAGATGATGCTGTGCAAGTTTCCCCCTCTTCTTCTATTCAGGGGGGTTTGCCCCGGCCTGGATTTCATGTAGCCCATTTGGGGAAATCTCGTACAGGCCTTAACGTGGTTCAGATCCAGATTGATGAAGCATGGTACACTGATACAAGACACGCAGGAATGGGATGGTGCCTTGATAATGTAGATCCTCTTGATGACAGGATTATTGGAGGGAGAAATTTTGGACTTTGCACTTCACCTCTCCATTCGGAAGTTGCCTTAGCATGTTTCTATGCCTTACAATGGGCTTCGAAACATCAAGTTTAGTCGCCTCTGCTTTTTACAGATTCTTACAATCTCGTCTTTCTTCTGCGGGCGATGGTAGGGGGGATATATCCTGTTTATGGCTTGTACAACGGATACAAAGTCTCGGATCCGCCTTTCAACACCGTGGTTTTTACAAGGCAGACAAACGTCGCGTTCACAGGGCTCACCAGATTGCAGGAGAGGCTGCAGTTCTTTTTTTTTTTTTTGCTTTAGTAGTAATATGTATTAGGTTTATTTTCCTTTATCCTTTGTCCAAAATATATATATATATATATATATATATATATATATATATATATATATATATATATATATATATATATAAGGTATATAATAGACTTTTTTTTTTTTTTTTTTTTTTTTTTTTTTTGTAATTTAGAGAGCCACAAGGAAAGGTCAGATGTGATAACTGATCTCAATATCTCCTAAAATCGAGAGAGAAACTCAAACCATTTAAACTATCCCTCACTCTCATAGGTATATAATATACATGAATACAAATTAAACTATGGAGGCTTAGTGGAAAGCAATATAATATTAACATGGAGAGTATCTCTATAATAGTGTTTCGATTCGTTTATTTTCTATAGTTAATCTACTGATGATATAATTATCTACTTTATGTAGTGATGTTTATAATAAATTAAGAAGCATATAAAAAAAAAAAAAAAAAAAAAAAAAAAACATTAACAACCCCTCCAAAATATAAAAAGTATTAACAACGTTATTATTGTTGCATCTTTTGTAAGTGTACTTAAAAATTGTCAATAATTCAAACTGATCAACTCGACATAAAAACTATCATTATTGGTTTTTAGCCTTTGTCTATTCTTTAACTTTTCGGTGGAATTTTTTAAGTAACAAGAAATTGCATGACTAAAGAATAATCTTTAACATATCTCACTTATTTAACGTGTTAATTAAACTTTAATCCAAATCTATTATGTTTGATTAGTTGACTGCTTCTAGGAAATAAATTATTCCCACCTACTAAGAAAATTTCATTCCACTTCTACCAAATTGAATGAATTTTCAAATAATTTAGTGAAATACATTTTAAAACTCCCTAATTAAGTCAGAACAAAATCGAAATATTAAACAAAGAAAGAGTACATAATTGTATATATATACATATTATACTTCGTTACATTCATTGATCATCTACAAAGAAGAATTATTATAGTACATTGCATTATATTATTGACTAACTGTCTTTAATATCTTAGTTGATTGAAAAAAACATCAAAAGAGTGTTAAGTTATGTTAGAGAATTAACTCGTGGCAATAATTCTTGTGTGTCGACTTTCTTCCCTTTCTTAACCAATATAATGAATAATGCAAAAATAAATAGTTAAGTTTGGCTCAAGATGTTCTGTTCTAGATATAATAACGTTTGATCTAAAAATTTAATTTCTAGTCTAATCAGGCATGATTTTATGTACTGGTTTGTTATTTTTACATTAATGTATAAGAAAAAAAGTATATCAAATGAGAAATTGTTATTTAGATTTATCTATTAAATTGTGTACTTTTCAAATATGTTCTTTTCATAACTTTTATCAAATTATCATTCATATGCAATTAAAGTTTTATTTCCCAATGAGTAAACGAAATTTTAAAAGATATAATCTCATGTGATTTAAATATTTATGATATGATTTGATCTAGTTTGCTATGCTTCCGACAAGAATAAGTAATACTCCCTCTGTCCCTTAATTATATGCCTGTTTCTTTCATTTATTACTCAAAGAATAGAGAGAAATAGACATATAATTAAGGCACGGAGGGAGTACAAAGTAACTTGAATGAAGAAATAAGTTGTAAGAAACCCTTATAGCCAATTTATGTTTAATTAAATCCCGGACCCTGCTAACTAATTAATAAGTGTATACTTGCATAAGATAGTCAGTCAATGTTATTCGAATTACTAGCAATAAGCATGTGATTCCATCAATAATAATTGGTGTTTAATACTATGTATTAGCTAAGAAATTGAAGTGGTGTGCAATTATATATGCAAGTGTGTATCATTTGATTTAGTTGATGAGCTTGATTCTTTATCAACTTATAATATCGTCTTTTTATTTAGGCAATGTTGTAGAACATGTCAAATACGAAATATAATATTTAAGAATGTACATGTAATTGTGTTGACCAGTCAGATTTTTATTTCATATTCTAGAATATGAAGTTTATTATGGAATTCTTGATGACTGCATATGTTTATACGTAGTAGTTTCTTGTAAGATTAATCTCTAAATTAATTATGGGATCTAGATCTTGAAGTATAATATAGTATGAAGGAAAATGTAGTTGTTGAAAATATTGTTAATTAGTTTAATACACCATGATTATAATAAGGCGAAGGTTTTAATCGGTTACCAAAATGATTACCTTTGTCTCTATACAAAGTATTAAATTAATGATTAAAAATCTTGATCATACAAGTTACTGTTAATTTATCTAGGCGTTGCAAGTATTTTGGGTGTTGAACAAGTTTTTATTATATCTTTTTTATTGGTGTTACATATAGTGTCTTAGTGTCTTGACATTGTAATCCACTAATCCCTCCGTCACAAGTTAATCCAAGTGAAAATAAAATTCATTCACTATCTTACATCATATTTAGTATTCAATTTTCAACTAAATTTTTTTATTTTTTTTTAAAAGAGCCATAAAAATAAGTGATGGAATCGATATCAAGATTTCCTGCAATCAGAAGAAAAACTTTAACCACCTTACTATCCCTCACTCTCATTAAAAATTACCAGTAACTAGTAATCTAAAAACAAATTATCACATTAGCCTCTATACGTGTGTATAAAAATCATACTTCGTATTTACTTTTCAATTAAAAATTACCTGCAACTAGTAACCTAAGCACAAATTATCACATTAACCTCATGTATATGTAAAAGGTTATGTGTTGCTTAAATTGCACAGAAGGAATATCTCTTTATCTAGTTGTGTTCCACTTCAAAAATTACACATTTTGAGGTAGTTAATTAAAACCATTTGAGATTAATTTATAAACCATAAAGTTACCTTAGTTAGTTTTAATCCATGTTTAAATACTCATCTCATAATATATATACCCTTTTTACATTGAAAATTCAGAATAAGGCCCTGTTTGATTCACCTTAAAAAATAATATTAAGTAAAAATAATTTCAGTTCAGTAAAAATAAGTTCATTTCAGTAAAATTAATTTCAGTTCAGTAAAAATCATTTCAGTTCAGTAAAAATAAGTTCATTTCAGTATAATTCGGTTTTCTTAAAGAAGAATTATAATAGAAAATCAGTAAAAATAATTTCAGTTCAGTAAAATTAATTTAAGTTCAGTAAAAATAAGTTCAGTTCAGTAAAAATAAATCAGTTCAGCAAAATTAAGGTGAATCAAACAGGGCCTAAGTTGTCACATCTCTAACAAATAATCTAATTTATTTTGTTGTATTTCATCATCTACAATAATTAAGAGCTCTCTTTATTACGGTCTATATGTTTTACTTATATTGACCAAAACTTATTTGAATTTGTTGATTCCAATTCAAGTTTAGCTTATGTGAATATATAATCTAAGTACGTGATAGAAAAAATAACAAATTAACATCCTTCACAGTGAATTTGATTGATGCATGGAGTAATTAATTTGAATTTATTTAACAACTAGTTTAAGTCCCATGCAATGCACGGTTTTTACTTAGCATATTTATAAATTATAATGTTAATTTAACAATAATTAATAATTAAATAAAAATAACAATCAATATTTTTAATTGAAACAAATACTTGATTTTTTTTTTCCATAAAATACCTATTATAAAATATTATATGTCAAAATATTTTCATTGAATGCATATAGAATATACTTTATATATAGTTGTCAAATTGAAAGTTAAATATTACAGGATATTATAAAATAATGTTCATAAATATTTGTTAAAAAAAGAAAAGTAAAAGTGGCGGGAATTTTTTTAATCAAAACCTGACAAGTGTCATATCAGATTCGCTTTTAGTATAATGTAATTGATGTATCAAGTGTGACAACTACATCTAAATGAACAAATTAAATAAAGAATACGGAGTACATAATAACGCAGATTATGGACCCAAGATTGGAAGGACGCGGAGATCTATTGATCAATATTTTTTTGATGCAATAGATCTATTGATCAATATGAATATATATGTAGTTGAGACTACAAATTAAACAACATGACATACTAGCTAAAGGGCACTGAATTACTTAATCAATGTTATTCATAAAAAAACTCGTACTCCCTCTATATTTTATTAATTACTTGCTTCATTTGCAATTTTTACACTATTTATTTAACCTATTTTGACTAATATTTTTATTTATACATAAGAAATAATACCACGTATAATCTTGTAGCTATTTGTTGAAGTCATCTCAATGGATAAATTTAATTAATTTTCAGTTGTTATAATTTATACTTAGGCCCTATTCTCTTCACCTTAAAAAAATAATATTAAGTAAAAATAATTTCAGTTCAGTAAAAATAAGTTCAGTTCAGTAAAATTAATTTCAGTTCAGTAAAAATAATTTCAGTCCAGTAAAAATAAGTTCAGTTCAGTAAAATTCAGTTTTCTTAAAGAAAAATTATAATAGAAAATCAGTAAAAAATAATTTCAATTCAGTAAGAATAATTTCAGTTCAGTAAAAATAAGTTCAGTTCAGTAAAAATAATTTCAATTCAGCAAAATTAAGGTGAATTAAACAGGGCCTTATTGATTGATAATCAAAGATATTACTAATCAGATATTTACATCGCGATATACATGCCCATGAAAAATGGAGTAAGTTATAAACTACGTACAATTACTTAACGGATGAATTTTATTTAGTAAGAATCTCCAAAAAGACAATGAATTTACTTTGTTTTCTGGCTCACGAGAAGAGGCACTAATGCTCGACGTTCATCGAAAAGGTGGTAATATGATTTATGAATGTCAAATTATTCTGATTTTTTGTTAAGATCCATATTCTACTATATTATTATTCTGACAATTGGGGTACTTGCTTCCATCACCCTGTCTCATATTTGGTAGAAAAAAAATCACATATCATGGATTTTGTTTACACACAACATTCTAAACTTGTGCCATAAAGTATGTTATATTATTATAAAAATAATTGTCTAAGAAAATGCTCTTAGGAATAATGATATTTGATGGTTTCTTGCCTTCTTTGTTATGTTTGTAAGTCAACAATAATATATACTCCGTAGACCGATGTACTTAGAGATATACTACGGAGTATATATATATTTTGAAAACTACTCTTTAACTAGACTCTTTCATACATGTGGTATTCTTTAATTCAAACAATATGATAATTGATACATGCAACATGCCACATCTAATTAATATAAGCATAATTAACCACTTTATATTAATCACTTTTGAGCATTAATTAAAGTGGCCGGCAATTTTACCCTTCTCAAATCACAATCCCATAAAATGTATGAAGTAGGAAAAAAAATATTATTGACTATGGACATTAAAAAATGTAATTGGTTGAGGCTTCATCCTTTTCATTAGCCCTTTTTCCACTATCTTGCAAATTGTACTTAATGCTCTTCCTTCTAATCATATTAAGTAGAATCTACATTATTTACTTAAGACACTAATTATATTTTGGTGATTCTATGTTTTTTTTTTCTACATTAATTCTATCAAGGGTAATGATATATGTAACCCTTAGTGCTACATATAAGCATTAAATATATTCTTTAAAATTGTACAGAGTATAAATTTAGGATTTATGACAATAACACACATAAATCAGTGTAATTAGCATGTTTTTGTCATGATTTCCTAAATTTAAACAATTTTCTAGACTGTATTTAATATTATATATAGGGCTATGTATAACATTTTCTATTAATTAATTAGAGTATAGTCTCGAGATTGAAATGAGTAATCAATTCATATGAGCAATCATAAGTGGTAAACCAAAAGGAAAATTGGTGCAAAAACAAAAGGGATAAAAAGCTCATATAACTATGCAATTTATATGTTCTAGAAAAATTGATTTATATCTTGTTGAAATATACCATGAATCTGTTATAATCGTGAATGAGCGATTTAGCTAAACCTCGCTAGCTAGATCGTAGGGGAATGTCACACAAAAAGGTTTGAGCTATAGCTCATATATAGGAAAGTGATTTAGCCATCTTTCGAAGGCCGTTGGAGAATGACAATGGTGGAGCTATAGCTCTAGGTATATTGAGCCATCATTCACTATCTAATAATCTATTGATCGTTCCTAATCTATTTTATTTTCAGTAATTTAGTCTGTATTACTCAAGAGCAATAAAATTATTCATCTCACAACATGTAGATGTAGCCCACCTATATTAGTCGAATATACTTGTATAAAGGAAAGGTAAAATGAAAGTTAGGGAAGGGTATTAGTACCTTTTTTTTTGTTTTTTTTTTTTTTTTGAAGGCAGGGTATTAGTACTTCAATTCGTAATACATAGACTATTTTGGAATATTATCCTGAAAAATTATCACTATTTAAAAACTGGTATTGGCTCATAATTAGACTTAAAACCGAACGATTGATTTTAATAGGGGAAGTGTCAAGTGTAAGATTTCCGGTGTGTTTGGACTTTAGAATAAAGGAAATGGAGGGAAAGGAAGGGAAGGGAAATCACTACAAGAATCAGGTCAAATAACGACGGATCAGTTCCGACGGACCTGAAAATCCGTCGGAAAAATCGATATTTCCGACGGATTTAATTTCCGTCGGACAATTCCGACGAATTAAAAAACTCCGTCGGAAATTTCCGACGGAAAATAAATCCGTCGGAATAATTGGACATTCCGACGGAATATTCCGTCGGAGAAGGTAATTTCCGACGGAACAATATTCCGTCGGAACATATACTATAAAAAAAAAAGGGGAAAAAATATTTGTGTGGTATTTAACCTCTAACCCTAATCCTCCTAGCCGCCCCTTTTTTTTTCCCTCACTTCTCTTTCCTCTTCTTTCTCTCTCCTTAATCCTCCTCCTTTCCTTTCTTCTCTTTCTCTCTCCTCATCCCCTCCGTCCGCCCTTCTCTCGTCCTCTTTCCTCTCTTTCTCTCTCATTTCTCCTCCTTTCATCTCCTCTTTCACCCCCTACCACCACCAACAACAACAATACCATAAAGATCAAGAAACAACAACGAAGACGACTACAACAACACCGAAGACGACTACAAAAACAACGACGACCACAACAAGAACGGCGACCAAAAAAAGAGCGGCGACCACGTACATGCGCATAATTTAGTTAATTTTTTATAAAATTGTAATGTTAATTTATAAATTTTATTAGATGATTGTATAATTATATATTTCCTTTAATTTTTGTGGTTTAATTAACGTTTTTTTTTAATTTTCTTTATGAAATTCTTGTTAAATATGTAGATCTATTGGTTTTGATTTATTTGTGTGGTGTTTTTCGATTTTTTTTGTCTCAATTTTCGTATTTTTGGGTTGGTTTTCGATTATTGGGGTTATTTTTAGTTTTTTTTTTTGCTAATTTTTGTGTTTTTTTGGGGTTTATTTTTGGTGTGGTGGTGTTAAAAGGTGGGAAGGGGCTAGGGTGGGTGTCGGTGGCGGTGTTTGAAGGTGGATTTGGTGTCGGTGGTGTCGATGGTGGTGTTTAATGGTGGGATAGGGGCTGTGGTGGGTGGTGCTTAGGTTGGGGGGTTTGGTTTGGGTGGGCTGTTGAAGTTCGGGTTTAGGGTTTGGGTGGGCTGTTGAAGTTCGGGTTGGGTGGTAGATCTGGTGGTTGTGGGTGGGGTGGTAGATTTGGGGTTTGTGGGTGGGGTGGTAAATCTGGTGGTTGTGGGTGGTGGGGTGGTTCTGGAATTCCGTTAGTTAGGGGTTGGGATGTTGGTTTTTTTGGTGGTAAGAGGTGGTGATACGCGGTGATACGCTGTGCCGTGGTGGCGTGGCGTATTTTTTTTTAAATTTCAGAAAAGCAATTTCCGACTGAATTGAATCTGTCGGAATTTTCCGACGGATTATTGCAGTACCTGAAAATATTTTTCCGTCGGAATAGTGTTTCCGACGGAATTTTCATCAGAAAAGTTCATTTTTCCTACAACTAATTTTCCGACAACCTCTTCCGATGGAATTCCGTCGGAAACCCTATTTCCGACGGATTTCAGGGTGTTTCCGACGGAATTTTTCCGTCGAAATTTAGCCTATTTCTAGTAGTGAATGGAGAGATGTGATATTTTTCGGTTGGATAACAAATGAGAAAGGAAGGAAATTGGAGGGGAGAAAAATGAAAGGATTAAACTGTAGGAAATTGAATTGATCCCTCCAACAATGGAGAGATTTGGAAGAAAAACTCATCATTCACTACGTGAAAAAATGAATTTGGCACCGGTTCAAACCCGGCCTAAGGCACCGGTTTGAACCGGTGCCAATGTGGGGGGTGCCAAAAAGGGGTTTAAAAAGGCACCGGTTCAAACCGGTGCCAAAACTTGAAATTGGCACCGGTTAACCGGTGCCAAAAAACCCCAAAAAAATTTAATTCACTCTTTTTGGCACCGATTAACCGGTGCCAAAAATGCCAAATAATTAATTTTTTTAAAATTAAATAAACTAGAATTAAATGAGAATACCAAATATGAATCGAACATCACAATCAATATAATTCAATCTGTTCAATATATATATATGATAAAAAAAATTACAGTATAGATCAATAAAAAATTTACTATATATAAATCAAAATAAAAAAATTACAACATATAAATAAAAAAAAATTACAATATAAATCACAAAAAAAAATTACAACTTCACAATATACTTGCATCTTGATTCTTCAATTTAAGATCTAAATCCATATACCTGCACCAATTAAAACAACCAAAATGAATAGATTAACATGATTTAGCTGCGAAAAAAATAAAAAAAAACCCCAGAAAATCGGGAAAAAAAAAAGAAAAGAAAATCAGTTTAAAACCTAGAAAAAAAAACCCAGAACATCAAAATCAAAAAATAAAAATATATAAAAAAAAACTCAGAAAAAAAAACCGATTAAAATAAAAATTAAAATCGAAAATCAGAAGAAAAAAAAACCTAGAGAATAAAAAAATTTCGAGAGAAAAAACCCAGAAATTAAAAAAAAAAATCGAATTAAAATAAGTTTAAAAATCGATTAACCAAACCAGAAAATTGAAAATCACTTAAAAAAACAAATTAAAATCGATAAAAATAACAAATAAATCGATTAAAATAAAAAAAAATTCGAAAATCAATTAAAAACCCAAAAAATAAAAAATAAATTGAATTAAAATCAAGAAATTATACCCTAACCTTGCTCATGCATGTGTTCGTGGTGGATTAAACCAAAAAAAATTCGAAGAAACCCATAAAAAATTTCGAAGACACTCATAAAATCAATTAAACCCAAAATTAACTTCGAACAAACCCAAATCAACTTGTATTAACCCAAAATAATCAATTTCGAACAAACCCATAAAAAAACACCCAAAAACGCATGCATTAACCCAAAATCGATTATTGTAGCCGAAAATTAACCCAGAAATCGAAAAACAAAATTAAAATCGAAAAAAAAACAATCGAAATCGAAAAAAAAAACCCAGAAATAGAAAAAAAAAATCAAGATCGAAATCAAAAAAATTAACCCAGAATAATCCACAAATCGAAAACACCCAGAAATCAAAATAGTTGAAATCGAAAGAAAAATTGAAATTGAAAGAAAAATCAAAAACCCAGAAAAAAAATTGAAATCTTAAAAAAAAAAAAAAAAAAAAAAAAAAAAAAAAAAATCGAGAAATCGATTAAAAAAAAATGCAATCAAAATTGATGGAAAGAAGGGTTTGAAAGAGAACGAGAAAGGGATTGAAAGAAGGGATTGAAAGAAGGGATTGAAAGAGATTGAAAGAGGAGATGAGAATGAGAGCAGATGAAAGAGAAAGGGATGAGAGAGAAAGGGATGAGCGGCGAACAGAGTGTGTTTTGTGAGTGAATTAGCTTTAGGGTTTGAGACTTTGAGTGGTATATAACCTTATATATAAATGGAATAAAAAAAAAAGCCGGTTTTTTTTTAAAGGATTGGCACTGGTTCAAACCGGTGCCCTTTGTATTTTTGGCACCGGTTTGGTCTGAACCGGTGCCATTTCTCTTTGTCTAAAAACCCGCCCATTTTTAGGCCAATTTTTGGCACCGGTTTTGCCTGAACCGGTGCCATTTGGGGGTTGCCTTTTTGTATTTTTCTACTAGTGATTCTTCCCTCCCCTCCTCTTCTCCTCTCTCCCCTTCTTTTCCTTTTCCTTTCTTTATCCAAACACACTGTTAGTCCGACAATTTATATTAAACGCTTCAATGTTACTCTCTTTAATAATTAATTAAGGTAGAATATGACCTGTGCTATGCTCCAGGTCATTACTATAATTATCATATCAATGAGTTTCTATATACATAGCGCATAATTTAATAAAATAGTATTAAACAATACTACAATAGAATAACAAATGGAAAGTATAAATAAATACCCCAATCAAAATTAGATATATAATTTAAAGTGTTAAAAATAATAGTATAACCAAAAGTTGGCTAAGATGGTTAGGCTTTCAACTGAATGATTGTTGGTCATGAATTCAAAAACACTATAAAGACCATTTTCATTAGTATTAAATATTTAATATATAAATAATATTGATTATGGATGATGTGGCATGTTTCTAGTGTTTAAGAAAGTGCCACATTGCATATACACTTTCTTAAGAACGCTTTTTAGTAGAATACTAAGCTAGTTTTTGGGCTGGGGCGATGCCCCAAATTATTATTGAAACTGATCATTAATATAAATTGTAATTTATGATTCAATTTTCTTGTAATTAAATTTGTTGTTCATAATATCATTTGTTGAATATTAATATTTTGTATTCAAAAGATTGCATAAAAAAATTACAAAGCTTTGGTGGTAAGCTAAGACTTTTATGCTATATTTGGATAACAAATTAGAAGGGAAATGGAAGGGAGGGAAATAGGAGGAAGGGGAAGGAAGGGAAAGTGGAGGAAATGGTGAGCTCTCTTTTCCCTCCAAATCTCTCCAATTTTGAAGGGATGGTCTTTATTAAAGGAGGAGGGAAAATGGATGCCTCCCTCCCCCTCCCCCTCCCCTTCCCTCCCCCAACATATTATCCAAACAAGGAACTTTGTCTCCTTCCCTTTCCCTTCCTTTCCTTCCATTTTGTGTTATCCAAATATAGCCTTAGTTGTAGAATCAAAGGTTGTGAATAACATTTTTTTTATTATAAGTGCATGACATGCAATAAAAAAACAATAGAAGGGAGATCCACATGGCGTAGTGAGTAGTTGAGTGGGTGACGTGGCGTAGTGAGAGGGGTTTACATGACACGTGGACGTTCTTAAAAATACGTTTTAATATATTAGTATAGATTATAGATTGATCATAATAATACAAGAGAACTAGACTAATAATAGTACGTATAGGGATGTTAATGGGGCGATGGGAGATGTTGGCATACCCATTTCCATATAACATTTTCATCTCGTTCCCCTTCTCGACTGATATAATTCCAAAAGCATCCCTGCCCCCATCCCCCACTTGGATATTCAAACCCATTCAATTCCCACCCAAGACCCGCCTAATCACTTCTAGAAAACAGTCTATTTCCTACGGAAAAATTCCATCGGAAACGATTGTCGGAAAGGCTTTGGTAAGAAAAACCACCTTTTCCGACGAAACACTATCCCGACCGAATTTCTGAAGGAATTTTCCGTTGTAAGACAATTTCCGGCATCGCCGAATTCCTTCTGAAATTTCCGACGGAATTTATATTTCGGTCAAAAATATCCGACGGAATTTATATTTTGGTCGGAAATTTCCGACGGGAATTCTGTCGGAAATTATTTTCGGGAAATTAAAAAAAATACGCCGTGCTAGTGGCACGGCGTATCACCACCTCCAACCATCCAAAAAGTCCATGTCAACCCTAACCAAACCCACTTCATAACCCTAACCTACCTACATCACCACCACCACCAACCACATCAGACCACCACCGCCGCCACTACAAACCACCACCACCAAACCCTAACCAAACCCAGACCCACGACCCAGACCTAACCAACCACCGCCATACCTTGACCGAAAACCACCGCCATACCCTAACCACCGCCATACCCTGACAGAAAATCACCCAAAAATTAAATAAAAAAAACACCCAAACTTAGATCCACCACCACCGAAAATCACCCAAAAATTAAATAAAAAAAAATCAAAAATAAAAACATTAAAGCGTACCTTAAGATAAAAAAAAAAAAGCTTCGAAATTCACCTCAAACTTGGTTTAATAAGGCCAAATTTGACCACGAAAACCCTAGATCTGGATTTTCATGGTCGAATTTGACCTTAAAAACCATTAATTTGACCTTAAAGCATCACCATAAACGACATAAACAAGTAGAAGAGGAGAGTAGGAGAGGAGAGCTTGCGAGAGGAGAGAGAAAGCGTGAGAAGAGAAGGAGGAGGAGGGGAGGAGAGGAGAGAGAAAGCGTGAGAAGAGAAGGAGGAGGAGGAGAGAGAAAGAGAGGAGAAGACCGGAAGAGGAAGAGAGGAGAGGAGAGGCGGAATGTGAATGAAAGGGGAGGGGTAGGGGGCGTCGTTTTACTAGGGTTTTGGGTTTTTTTTAATTAAATTCCGTCGGAAATGAGTTAAAATTCGTCGCAAACTTTCGACGGAATGAATTTCGGTCGAAAATTAATCCGTCGGAAATTTCGTACTTTTCGACAGATTTTCGTGTCCGTCGGAAATGACCTGTTTTCTAATAATGAAACCTTGCATCCCAAATCCAACAATATTACATGCATAATTCGGTTAGTAGAAGATAGCTTAATTTTAAAGAATATATTTGCAAAATATTATCTTTACAAGTTAGGATAAGTTTCCTAGTTAGATTAGATTTTGTTCTACACGATTTTAGGCTAAATATTTAGCTTATAAATACGTGGTTAAAAATTAATAAAAATCAGATTTGAGTTTTGATTATCGTATGAAAAACATGAGCTTAGCTTGTGTTTATGGTTTGTTTAACCTTGTCGTTGTGCTAAACTTTGATTGAGCCTTGGGAGTTCTATCATTGTGTCACAAAAATTCTTTGACTTGTTTTTCCTCAAGAAAAACGAATACATACAACTATATTCGTATAATAAACATATTTAAATCCAAGAAAGGTTTAAAGATTGTTTCTTTTATTTAAGAAGCTCAAAATAGCTGCGTAAATAAAGCATTCACATTCCCGTCTAACATTTTCATCTCCATCCCCTTCTCGACGGATACAATTCCAAAAGCATCCTCGCTCCCATCCCCCACTTGGATATTCAAGCCCATTTAATTCCCACCCAAGTCCCGTCTAATCCTTGCATCCCAAATCCAACAATATTACATGCATAATGTAGATTACAAATTTTTTTTGAAAATCATTGTTGATATTACACTTTTTTTTTTGTTTATTTTATAAGTCTATTACTCCCTCCGTTTTTAAATACTTGCTTCATTTCTATTTTTTACACTATTCATTCGTCCTACTTTGAGTAATGTTTGTGATTTACACATAAGAAAAAATATAGTCTTGTGGGTACTTGTTGGAATTGTCTCAAAAATAGATTATTAATTTTCAATTGTTAGAATTTACACTTATTGATAATTAAAGATATTATTGATCAAAGATTAACATCGGCATTCGTGTCCAAGAGAATGGAGCAAGTATTTAAAAACGGAGGGAGTATAAAATATTACTCCCTCCGTTTTTAAATACTTGCTCCATTTCTATTTTTGCACTATTCATTAGTCCTACTTTGACTAATGTTTGTGATTTATACATAAGAAAAAATATAGTCTTGTAGGTACTTGTTAGAATCATCTCAATGAATAGATTATTAATTTTCAATAGTTAGAATTTATACTTATTGATAATTTAAAATATTAGTGATCAAATATTAGCATCGGCATGCGTGTCTAAGAGAAATGGGGCAAGTACTTTAAAACGGAGGGAGTATATTTATTACTACTAAGTTTTATTTTTACTGATTTTTTTTTCTTATAATATATAGTACAAAAGTTTATAATTTTATTTTTACAAAAATATATATATGTGGGTATGGTCGTATGGGGCAAAGTGGGTCTCATACTTGACCTACCCCACTGACCTCCCAAATTACGTTTTCAATTACTTCCTCCGTTCTTTTTTTATTGAACCATGAGAGATTTCACACTTCCCAATGCATTATTTTAGCTATTAATATCTTCAATTTTACTTTTGTAAAATTTATAAAAATTTGATATTTGAAAAGTAAATTTCGAGACGAATCTAACGAGATCATATATGACTATATTTTTCCTAATGGATAAATCACAAATAATAGTCAAAGAAGATTAAGTGAATAGTGTAAAAGTCCTTATGGTGCAATAACAAAAAAACGGAAGAAGTATAAGAAATTGCAACAATAAGACAATTACATATAGTATATCTTAACCTAGGGCCTAGGGGGGGGGGGGTATCCGGGTATAACAATATTTTGGTTTAGGATGTTTACGGACAATATTCTATCCCTTTCAATTGTTTTTCATTCAATGTAACAATATTATAAGTATTTGATAATCAACCTCGACAAACGTTATAATGATATAGTACAAATTATCGATTATTTGTACAAATCATAGATATCTAAAAAGTAAGAAACATCACAATATATGGAGTAATTAATTGATGGGTGCAAACTAAACCAACCATATTAGTTTAGTTTTTAACCATATTATTATTCATTGTATTATTATTTGTACATGTTGAAATGAGGGAGTTTAGTGGGTACGATGAACAAGCTGATTAAAATCATTGGATTCCTCGTTACACATACTATATAGTATTATAGTAGTAGTGTAGTACTATATATAGATTTTATATTAATCATTAACATATAAAATTATAAACCTTGCCTTAGCTTCTAATCAACCATTCGGGATCATAGATGATGAACCTAGCGAAACTAATAATACCGCCGTATATATCCGTAACTCCCTTCATTAAATTTCTACTTATTTATTATTCATGTGGTCAATGTTTTTTTTTTTCCTTTGATCGTATTTAGTAAACTATATATTAAAACGTAAAACATAATCATATGAAATCTAGGTTAAATCCTCTTGTCAAAAAAAAAAAAAAAATTACCTAGATTAAATTCATTTCAATGTGTATATAGTTACAAAAAAAAATATACATATACAGTTTTTGTCATTAAATATATTAGCATTAAATACACTCTTACAAAAAAAATATATACGTAAAAAGGGCTATATATTAGCATTAAATACACTCTTGAAAATTGTATAAAATTAGGAATTCATGACAAAAACACGCGTAAATCAATGTAATTAGTATTTTTATTTTGATGATCTCTTAACTTTTTACGATTTTCAAGTGTAGATTTAATGCTTATATGTAGCCCTAAGGGCTATGTATAGCATTTTCCTTAATTATAATACTAATAATCAAAATTATGCATTATTAGAGATTTAGAGATAGTGTAATATGGAAATGAGTATAATAGTATATCTATTCATAAAAGGCAGGGAGTAATATTAATTTCCTTTAATTTTATATACTTGTATACATGAAGAAATCATAAACTAAGAATAAATTTTTTAAAAAAATAAAAAATTAAATGAAGCTGGCAATCTTTGAAAAAAAAAAATTAAGTATATGAATTAATATGATATATTAATCTATGATTAAGAAAAATGCAAAGAATTCATAAAAGTTACCCAGCTCTAGGAGAGCTTTTGATAACAACATTAGAATCTAAACTGTACTAAGCCCTAATTGAAGATCCAAAGATTTACAGCTTTGTTTTGTAACAGGTTTCACAAAAACAGGTGTACTATTTTCTGAAGTGCACCTGCTGCCACCATGCGTTACCGTAAACTGCTGGAAAGCCGCCGTCGCTGCCCTCGGCTTCTGATGATCGTGTTCGTGTTCATGTTCGTGTTGATAATCAAACTGGCCGAAGCTAATTTGAGATTCTTCATAAAGAGAAAAATTATGGTTTTCTGCTGGTGCATGATAATAAGATTTAGGATCAAAGTACCATAAAGCACCTGAAGAAGAATTGTTGTTTTTCTGTTGGTATGGTTGAAGGTAAAAATTAATACTCGCTTTTCGAGCTTGTAGTTGAAGCCTCTTCTTCTTCATCCTCTCCTTTTTATGGGCATTTTGATGGCCACCTAATGCTTGAGAATTTGCAAATTCTTTGTAACAATATTGACACTCGAATTTCTTGTTGATTTCGATCTCAATGGTATTGTTGTTGTTGTTGCTGCTGTTGTTGTTGTTGGTTACGGATGAGCTTCTTTCACGATCACCCTGCTGGTTTTCTTTTTTATTAGAACCAGAGGAGATTGTGTTGGATGAATTCGTACTTTCTTCGTGTTCATTCATGTTCATGTTCATGTTCTCGGGATTTTTGTATAAATCGACTTCAAACCCAAACAATTTAAGCTTCTTTTCTACATAATATGGGCTACTCTCCATGTTATATGTTTTTTTTTTTTTTTTTTTGGAAAGGAAAGTATGATTAGTGTTTGTGTTTTTTTTGGTTGTTTCACTAATTTGGTGTTGTTTGTCCTTTGGTATAACCTTCCTTATATAGGACTACTTACGAGGCCGGTTTGGACGATGCGTTGCATCACAAGCAAACAAACCTTATGTTAGTTTAATTAACATGAATAGCAAAGGTCAATTTTTAAAAAATATGATAAGAGGAAGGTAGGAAAAAAAAAACAAAAAGTCATATAAGGGAAGCTCATGTATGCATGCAAAATGGTATATTATATAGTTATTATATAATCTAAGGAAAAAAATTTGAAACTTTTGTATAAAATAATAGATACACCTCTAACTTTCACTATCAAAAGAGATTCAGTTGGTTTAATAATTAAGAAGAATTATGGTAGATAAGCATTATAATTATGAATTGATTAAACTTGCAATTATGGGACATCATGTGGAATAATTTAAGCTAATATTCCATGTTTAAAGATGTGAGAATGGTAATATAAAAATCATATTATATAGAGAAGTCAAAGAAAGATGGGGATGTAATCACCCTGGTTTATAGTTTAAGGTTCCTGTTGGTCTGTAACAAATCTAGCATACTGTACTTAACAATGTAATTAAAAATTAATTATATATATCTTGACCAACTAACAAGCTAGTGGAGTCATGATATAATGTCATCTACCGAAAAGCTTATTATAATATAATATACATAAATCTGAAATTAATTAATGCTACCTTATTAATTAATTTATTTGATTAATTAATAAACATCTACTTTAATTTGGTCTCTAGTCCCATCCACTATGTAGCTTCAAAAATGATGCATATTATTATAACCTATACTTCTGTAGAAGGTGTGATTATTCAGCACTAGATGAAGCTTCATTGAACTAATCAAACACAATGTCTAGACCTGTCAAATCGATAGATCAAGTTGGATGAAGTTGGTTTGTTTATTTATGGGTAGCTTTTGAATCAAAACACTTTAAAGTATAACTTTTTTAGGGTTTTGGACAGGGGTTTTGGACCGGATTAATGGTTAATTATATTTAACAGCGACAATTGCCAAATCAGTTAATCATATCATATAACTTACATGTATGTCGTAATAATAGGACCTTTTGGATCAAAAAATGTTTATTTTAATTTTGTTTTCTTGGTTTGAACTTTGGGTCAAGCAACTATACTTGAGCGAGACCTATGATCAGGTCGGTTAACTAATTAAGTCAGATGAACTTCCATGTTGTACATACAACTTATTTTTATGGTAGCTTTTAGTCATTATTATTCGGTTTTTCAATTAGAACTTTGGGTCGAACTAAAATATTCAAAGCTCTAGATTTTATACAAAGATCACATATAAGTAACTCTATTTTAAATAAATAAATTAACAAAGAGAGCAACTTGAAGATGTTTATCTTTAAATTTATGACCATATATGTATGTGAGAAAAGCTCTTGGAAGAGCAGAGTAGTTGCTACAACAAGCTAAGGAATATTAAGAAGTGGGCAAATGATGTAAGCATAATAATTATATAGTAGTACACTTTATATTATAATTATAAAGTAATAAATTACAATTTAGGAGGTCTTCGTTAAGATCTCAGCATATCTTCTTAGAGCAGGCAAAACCCATATTATATACCCAAATAAAAAGCATATGTTTATAGGTGAATCAAGTCATCAACTATTATTATTGAAATTGAAACAAAGTTATTTTTGTTGGACAGTTGTTCTTGTTGGACCCCATCTTTAGTTTTAGCTTTATTAAGGACATGAGAAAACAAATTAAACTAATTAGATTATGTTGTTTATTCTATTGTCTCTCTTGATTAGATCTTTTTCTTTGATTGGTGGAAATAGTCCACCAATAGGTTTCCCATACTCTATCAATTCCCACTCTATTTTAATTTATTATTTATATATTAAATTAGTAATTTTATTTATAATTTTTCTTTCTTCCTATCTCCTTCATCATCTAATCTTTTCAATCATATTCAAATTGCTTTTTTCTTTATAAGAGAAAAATTCCAAATTAGAGTAGTGAGTATGTTGTCATTGACATGTGGAAGAATATTAGGATTATTTTTTTAAAAAAATAAATAAATTTGTAAATAAGGGATGATTATTTGGATTAAGTTGGCTAGGTGGGTGGGTTGGTTGATTGATTTGATCTAATCTAATCTCTAATTTTCCTGTTAAACTAGAGGATCCTAAGATAACCCCACCATTTTATTAAGCCACATCAATTTTCCATTTTCCATATCATTTAAATACTTTTCCTCTAGACAATTCTTGTCACAAAAATTGTGTACCAAAATTGACCAGGTGAAACTTATACTCTTAAAAGCATAGATCATGTGATATATATAAATATACTTTAAGAAACAATGAACTTTGTCACATTAAGCTTAGTTATATGCATGACAATTTTTACTCATTGACATGTTACTATTCTTAGCCAAAGCAATTCAGTAAACAAGAAGCAAGAAAAGTTATATGCCGGTTGATCTTACCCTTTTATGTCTGCCAAATAAATTTCATAAATAATGACATGCCTAAATGTGTTTACGAAAGTTGTTGCCTGTCCTATGATAAGCTAAAGTAAGGGATTAGATGCATGCAATTTTACCTGACCTGATCTACATGATCGATACAATTATAGAAAGATATACCTCAAGTAAATTTTTAAATTTTACTCTCTTAAGCTTCGTACTTATATGCGGACTGATTGTTAGGCAATACGCATTTGATTAAGAGTCGTTTTATTTTGTAAAGAACAAAGTTAGAGAATACCATAACCATCAGTATTCACTATATATGTATTTTAGCTTCTATACATAGTACGTATGTAGATATACTGTGGTGTTCTTAGTTAAATATATTTTCAATGACCATATCTTAAATGTATAAGGATAATTAATCAAAGGTAGGAATGACGATATTATAAGAGTATACTTTGTACTTAATTATGTAAATTAAAGATTATCTCATTTCAATGTCGACAATAATTTTAACCCAAAGCATGCATCTAAAAAAAAAAAATTGTCAAAAAAAATAAATGCACTCCGTAAATATTTCCATTACAAATTAAAATCACCTCTAAATTTGGCAATGAGTGTAGTAGAGTTAAATGATTAAAAAAAAAATTACATTTTAAAAGACTATGTATATAAATTTAACGTATAACTTATAATGCAAAATTAAGAGGGATAATTGACCTATCAAAGAAAAACAACATATCAAAATGTAGGTTTTTTTTTTCTTTTTCTTTTTCTTTTTTTGCTGTTCAAAAATTATGTTTTGTAGCTTATAATTTGTAGACAAGTAGAAAGCATACACCATTACAGAAAAAATGAAGTATAAGGAAGATTAAATTGATCATGTTTACTTAGTCTATCACAATATCTATGAAATAATACTAAAACAAAAGTTATTGGCATCATATCTTCTCCGAATTGTATACATGTCACTCTGACATAAAAAAAATTCCCGCCAATTTGCTATGGTGATGCCATTAGTTTTTTTTTTTAACCTTTATTTTTTATCTAATAAATCTTTTATATGCTTTATTTTTTAGTCCTACCAAGTCTTTTTTATTTTTTTAATTTTTTTTTTACAAGTATGTTAATATATCAATGTTCAAAATTGTTAGTTGTGATTTTTTTTTTCCAAGTAATATGTTACAGTAGAAATTACTTACTATATATGTATATAAAAACATTAACGGAGTAGAAAACATTCTTTTCCTTATTATAAACAAACCTTACAATGTATTTATTTAAACGTGCATCGCATGGGAACTAAACTAGTCTAACATCAAAGAATAGTGCATATCTTGACTTTATTATAAATGGACTCAAAGTAATGCTAATCAGTATTATTAAACCAAACACTTGTACAATTAACCCATAAAAAGCTAATTAATTAGGTTCTTTAATTAATCAACAGTAAAATAAGGTATAGAAATGACATTAATTATTAATTAATTACAAAAACACCAACCAATGAATGCAAACGTAGCCTTACATGATTGGCCCTAGTAGTGTTTGAAAAGAGATGGGGACAATGAAGCAACGATATGATGTTCTTAGTTATCACATATATTCTCGCTTTCATCATGCACAGTCTTAGATACCAATGTGCTAAGCTAGATAATTGTTCTAGTTGGTGGAAAAGGAATATTTAGCTTAATATTAAGGAAAATTTGCAATTAAAGGTATTAATTGCATGTTATCCATCCAGCATGTGCCACGTTACGTATCTACTTACATAGAAAAAGTCAAAATATCTAAAAGCACACTTCTTTTCACTTTGTTACATCGTTTTGATATTTATACTTGTTAATGCATCATAATTAACTTAAGGTCTGATATGATTATTTTCACTTCAATTCAGTTCATTCAGTTCAACTTTAATAAGCTCGGTTCAGTTCAGCTCTAATAAGTTCAGTTCAGTTCAGATCCTAATTTCCTTCTCTAATAAGATATTCATTTTAGTTCAGTTCAGTTCAACACTAATAAGTTCAATTCAATTCAGTTCAGTTCAATCCAGCTCTTATCAGTTCAGTTCAGTTCAGTTCAGTTCACCTAACTTCAGTCAATGAGAACATGCCCTTAAACAGTTCATATCGAAAACAAATCTATCAACATCACATAAAACTATATTTTGTGCAAAGGCTTAACTTTGTCTTTCTTATTTTCGTTTATTTTAGAAATTATAAGTTCATATAAGTTTAGAGCCGATCAAATTTCTATTTTAGAGCATTTTGTAATTATTAATAATTAGCCTTCTCAAGCAATATAAGTTGTCATTAGAATGCAGTCTAGTATTACTTTTGGAAGAAACATTAGTTTGTTGGGTGATCAATTAACACCTCTGAGTGATGATTTACCACTTTTGAATTCTCCTTAACCATGGGGGATAGGTATGTAATTTGGCTTTGGTTTATGACACCTATTACTACTTTAACCTAAATCTAATCTAGTTTACTTATTACAGGTAGGGTGACAAAGTCATGGCCTCAAATCTCATCCACCCATCCTTTTAAATAGAATATTTAGCGCTGGACACATTAGGAAGCTTATGTTGCATCCATATTTCTAGTACAGCAGACTCTCATGTGAGTGGATTTGATAAGATAAGGTATATAAACCAATATTGAGCCTCAACCATAAGCTTAAACTTTTAATTAAAATTGGCTCTCTAACATAAGCAACAACCCCATATAAGTGTGGTTTGGTCTAGATTCTCAGGCTAGAAACCACAGCCGGCAATCATCCCTGGAAAAAGAAAATGAATAAATAATGAAATGTAATAATGATGATAATTATTAGTGCTTAATATTAGAGTATTATGTAAGTACATATCCAAGAGAACAATAACAGTACAGGCAGCAGTACACTGTTGACTGACTTATATATCGGCTAGTTTTTCCAAATACAACTACACAAGTTCCAAATACAGAAATAGGGTTTGCATATTGTCCTTTATTCTAAAATTAGAGCCATTGATCATTTAATAAATTCTATTTTTAGCTAAAGGAGAAAACATATTAAATAGAAATTATGGATGCACTGCCCTTTAGTGCGCTGCGCTTTCCATGCATGGTAGTTCACAAGTGCATTTGATAGCTACAACAAGGGATGATTTACAAGCCAATATAAGTTTTGGTAAAAATAATTCATGTAAAATATATAAATGCAGAATAGAATTAAATCAGACAAAATAAATTTAATTCAATTAATAAGTTTAGATAAGATAAGTAGTTTAAGCGAGAATCATGAACTAAAGATTATATTACCTAGTATTTTGGAACTCTTTCCAATAAACAAAAAGAAAAGATGGTGCAATTGGATTGGCCGCATATTTGTGAGTTTGAAAGTAACTCTACTCAAGCTAAGGTAAGAACAAATAAGCTAAGTTGCATGAACACCTAAGTTAGAGGTATTTTGTCTTATCAATAAGAGTCTTAACTATATATATAGTTTGAAAAATGAGGGTGATTGACAATAATGTAACCATTCTTCGTCTTTTTGCAATAGGTTCTAGCTTGTTTGGTCTCTAGACATTCGGCAAGTTCCAACAAGAAGATAAGAGCATAAGACTTTGCATGTTTTACACTAATTAATTTTTTTAACTATTGGTGAAATATTACATTATTGGTAATTATATATAAATAAGTAAAATACAAGTTTCTTTCAAATTAATTACATAAGTGATTAGAATTTGTCAGTAAAAGTATTTCCATGGAGGTGAATGCACGATGCTCCATGCATCCGTTTTCTATAAAAAAAATAAAAAATAAAAAATAAAAAAAAAAAAAGGCAGAATGAACATTTAGTTATTCAGTAAAGAACATACAGTTGTTTTGTAAAGAAAATATAGCTATTTTATAATGAACATCTCATATATATAGTTGTATTGTAATGAACATATAGTTGTTTTGTAAAGAATATATAACTATTTTGTAAAAATAATAATAATAATAATAATAATAATAATAATAATAATAATAATAATAATAATAATAATAATAATAATAATAATAATAATAATAATAATAATAATAATAATACATCCAACTTTATGTTCTTTATATATATCTAAAGAACATCCGTAATATTAATAATAAACATGACAATAATTAGAAGTGATCAACTTTGGCCCGGCCCGATCTGACCCCAAAATAGGACGGGTTTGGACAAACCTAAAAATCATTTAGCTAAAAATCGAAACTTGATCTGAAAAGCCCGCTACATTTTCCGGGTTTGGCACGAGATATTATGTTAAGGCTCGGCCCGACCCAATTTTTTATCACCTCTAATGATAATATAATGTAATGAACATTATTTTTATTCAACCACCATAATTTAAAGACATAATTCAACGAACATTTCAAAACATTATGTCACAAATAAAAGTACATTATACCTGACAACCAAAGAACATGAAGATAAAGAACATTATTTAACACCATGTTATGTTCTTTACAATTATATAACATTTTCTTTTTCACTTTAAATGATTGTTCTTTATATTTCAATACAATGTTCTTTACAATTCTATAATATATTCTTTTCACTTTAACTAAATGTTCATTATATCTCTATACAATGTTCTTTCCGTTTTTTTTTTTTTTTTGAAGGGATGCACCATGCGGATCGTGCATCCGCCTACAGGAACCACACATTATATTGATTTGTCATCGCTCTTGGACTACTACAACATCTTACCAGATCCATTAGATATTTGTCTCATTATTTTATATTCACGTTTTTTAATCAATGCCTTTAGCTAACAATATACAATACTGAATCACTCTATACAAATGTTATATTTAAAAAAAAATTATAAAAAAAAATTATAAAAAAAACTATCAAAAAATAATAATTTGATACAATTCATCGAGATAAATATGACAAAACCTTAAATGGATATATTTGTTGTAATTAGTACAGTAGATTTTTACTTATGGTCATAGTTTGGAAATTGATTTTGGCACACTCTGAATTGATTGGCACATCCTATGTAAGAAGAACATAAAAAAATTGTGCTCTCACATAGAGGTGTGCCAAAAATCATTTCCCCCGTAGTTTTGTCTCTCTTCTTTCTTAAATTTTTTTTTTTAATTTTTAATTTTAACTACATATCATGCATTATTAACTAAAAGTACTTTGTACTCAGTATGTTTTTATACATTATTTTTTCCCTTTTATTGTAAATCATATTAAATGTATATGATTATGTGGACTAAGATAATGTTAATTAGTGTAATAGGATGGTTAATTTTCTATTAATGTTCTAATTGGATAAGATCATGTATAATGCACAAGAGGCCAACACCTCCTACAAATTATTGAGTGCCAAACAAACGGATGACTTATAGGTATCTAACTCCACAAAATAATAACATGATTAGACATAATAATAAGTTAGAAGTTTCATTCAAACCTAAACATTAGCTCTTCTAGCTTGTTTCGTGACCTTTATTTTCCTAAAACCTAACACTCCTTTGATTAGACATATTGAGTTTGATTATTGTTGCGTGTTTGAATTTATCTTCAATTAGAATGAAATAATAATGGTCCATTATGAGTCAATCCTCTATAGTTCCAACTTCCAAGGGAGCACTTATAATTAGACTATGAGAAGCATGACATTGCACCATATTACGTGTGAGATGATTGATTTATTTGTTCCGATCGAATTTATAGTTATGATGGTTGACTGTATTATTAACTAAAGTCGTGATTATTAAATTTTAATTGAGGGAATAAATTTCATCATCTTATCATTCAACGATGTATTAATTAGCCATAGATCTAAATTTGGTTTTTTAGTCATAAATTGAAATGTATTGGTAGTAGTAGTATGTTATTGTAATGTATAAACTTTTTAAAAATGTATTCTGTATTATACAAGTATATGATAATATGAACAATATAGTGCAACATATCATATCGTATTATCGTTCATGAATGTGCCTATGTAGAGCTTATTGAAAGAGGTACTTTAATTACCATATATATCCATATAGTGAACTATCACACAAGATTTTATACATACCGATCATATGCTATGAAATGCATGAGAATGATGCTTAAGACTTATGAGGTAAACTTAACTCTAGAATTAATTAACAACCTCTTGATTTTAATTTGCTTGTGCAACAATGCAGTAAATTTGTTCAAGTACCAAAAGAGAAACGAGGAACTAGAAATGGAGGACAGTTATGCATTTACTAATGCATAACATTGATTAAAATATTATAAAAACAAATGGTAGAGAGAGAAAAGAGGAGAGAGATAGGAAGAGAGAGGCATGTAGGTGGACCACACCTATTTTTTGGTCGGATTGTATCACGTGATGGGGGACCACATGCTGATTGTTCCACTGAAAGTTTATACAGTACCATTGAATCCTCAGTGGTACTATTTACGTATAAATTTAGTACAACTGAATGCATATATAATACCATTATATGCACATATAGTATCACTGTATATTCAATGGTACCATTTGATCATCCAATGATATCAGAATATTTATTCGTTTGTACATATGCATAATTACATGAATACCCTTTGTTATGCATTTCTAAATGCCTAACATTCCTCCCTTTAAAATTCCTCAAAGAGAAACCTCTAAAACAGAATAAGTTCCACGTGTCACCCTTTTTAAGTTTGACATGTCAGCAATATGTGCCACATGTCACTATAAACATGACACGTCACATTTACAACATGTATAAGGTTTGCATCTAAAAAATGCTTATAACAAGACTTGAACTCAAGACAAACAAGTCTTAAGTTACAAGTCTTACCATCTTAGCTATTTATTAATTGTGTTTTTTTTATACAACAAGATTATAATTAACTTAGATAAGTTAATTGGTGTTTTATTATACTATTTGTTTCCATTATGTAATGATTGAGTTTGACAACTAAAAAATGTCTATAACAAGACTTAAACTCGAAACCAACAAGTACAAACTAGCAACCCGAGACATCGCCCGGGCCACACACTAGTTGTGAAGTATAACCTAACAAGTATGTTTATCACGTAAATATAATCAATTCTAGCTAGATACAAAGTATATTTTAGGTAGGGCCGCTTTTTGAGATTTCGGAGGTCCTAGGGCGAAATAATATATTGGGGCCTATATGTATACTTCACCGGTTTTCTAATAATTGTACCACTTTCTCCAAAATCTCATATTTTCAGTTAAAGTGTTGCAATAGAATTGAACGAAATTGTACTCCGTATAAAAAATTGTACATAAATTTTTAATATTGGGAGAAGTTCTTTTTATTACTATGAATTAATAGTCTATAGAGTGTGTGTATAATTTAAAAACTTTTCCAACAAAAGAAATTGATCACTTGTTTGCATAATTTTAAAACTTAGCAGCAGTTTTGCTTTTTTAACAAAATTTTCGTTGCAATTATACATAAAATAGTAGGCTAATTGATAAATATTGTTCTAAAAGTAAAGTATGGATAATAAGCAAAAATAAAGCTTTGGGTTTCGAACTCACGACCTTATGAGAAATAAAAGAAATATATCTAAGCAATCAAGCCACTAGGCCACACAAAGTACTAGCATCATATTTCCACAAATAATTTATATAACTAATAAAACAGACTTAAGAGCTGAATAAATTGGGGCCCTTTTTGGCCATGGGTCAGATACGGGCCTGATTTTAGGGCAAGTCGGACAAAGTTAAGAATGATTAAAATAGATTTAACGAGCAATCTTATTTGGCTTTATTGAAGGATATGCTGCAGTTTCTAGTCATGATCAATTGATCACAGTAATGGTTGCATGTTTTCTTCATTCAGTTGAGTTGGATGAAGATACAAGTCAGCAATCTGAGGCTTAAGTATTTCAACCATGTCATCAATCTGTGTGCAGACTGACAAGTCAACAGCGGTCGTAACAGATTCTGTTATGCTTCATAACAAAATTGATTCCGTTTTGTAACTAACTTCTAGTTGATAGTTATGAGCTGTAATATTAGAGTAATTGTTGCAATATTCTAGTATAAATAAAGAAAACACAAATCATGTAATTCATTAAATCATTACCCTATTTTTCAATCAATCAATGAAATCTTTTCCTCTTTTCGTTCTATCTATTCTTCTCTATTCTATTTTTTAGTTCAAATTTCTTCAGAATTTAAGAACTTTATCATGGTATCAGAGCAACAACGATCTACTAATTGATTTTTTTTTTCGCAAGATTATTCAGTCATTGAAGTTGATTTTGATCTGATAAGCTTAAGAAGAGTTTACAGAATTTTCTGAGTTCAACTCAAGAAGAGTTTGAATCGTTTGAACAAATTCAAAAGAATTTTATATAATTTTCTGTTTGATTAAGAAATTTAGAAATGGCAGCACCAGGCCACAACTTCCATTGATGCAAGATCCTTCGAGTGTGTATTTCATACATCCTTTAGAAAACCCAGCAAACCCTTTGGTTTATGAAAAATTCAATGGTGAAGGTTATGATTGGAAGAGAGGCATTATCTTGGCCTTAGCAATCAAGAACAAAGTGTTTTCATTGATAATACTTTACTAAAACCTCTTGATGTTAATACTTGAGTTTAAGGCTTGGGATTGATGCAAAAGTATGGTTATGTCCTATTTGCTCATATCTTTGGATTCTGGCTTAGCAAAAAGTGTTTTGTTTCTGTGGGGAATAATTTCAAGCCTTTAAAATCCCACTAACTTGAACCCCACTGTGATCATACACTAAAGTACGGTGGCGTCCAAAAGGGAAGAAGATAGAGCAAAAGAGTCGCCAACAAGTTTTTAAGGAACTTGTAAACCGTTCACGAGGTGAAGGTTACACCCCTTAACGATCCAAGAGATCGTCAACTCCATAAGGTCATGAACCAAATAAGGGTCCGGGGATGATGGTACAAATCCAACCTAAAAGAGATTGAACCTGCCCTAATAATAGGCCTCTACTTTATTCTGCTCGTATTCATGTGCGCTTTCTGATTAACATACAATCAATAGGATTAACCCTAAACCTGTTTAATCTATGTTGGTTGAATTTAATTCACAAATAAACTATTATTGGCGATCACTTGAATTATAATCACAATTAACCCTAACAAGATTATTAATTATCTTATTAAGCGTGATTACAAGTACCAATTCCCTTTAACATGTAATAAAAGGTGTGATCAAGCAATAAAGAATAAATATAATATGTATCAAGCAACATAATAAATAATCAACATCATTAATAATAACATTAATCATAATCATAATCATCATAATCATGTTAAAGCATAGCAAGATCCTAGGCATGATACTAACAAGATTAATAACAAACCCTAGCATGTCACTAAGCAATAAAAATCAAATCTTTAGCCCTAACATGATATTAACAATCATAAATATTAGGAAGAAAATAAAAGGCATCATAGCAATCATATTTAATATTAAAAATACCCTAGACATGATACTAGGAATATCATAATAACAATGTAAACATGATATCTACATCATAATATCAATTAAACCATTAAAGTACTTACTTGGACGCCTCGTACCTCTTTCTAATAACAAAATACACACGTTAGTAACTTCAAGGAAAACAATAAACAAACAATTAAATTAAATAATTGAAATAGAGATTTGGGACCAAACCCTCAGAAATTAAAACCTTTCACGTCTAGGGCGAAGGCAACTTCGAATATGGCTAGGTGTTTCTAGATCTAATGAATGCGGAATTTTGTATGAAAAACCAAAGTTTAGAAAAGAAAGAATGAATGAAGAGATGAATGAATTCAAAGAATTTGATGAATGATTGAGAGTTGATGAAGACTTAAGAATAGAGAGAATTGGTGAATGATAGATGTAGATGATGAAGATAGTTGATGAAGACTTAAGAATAAGGAGAATTCGTGAATGAAAACGGAGTTTTTGATACGATATTTATAGAGAAAATCATCCAAAAAAGATAATTTATCAAAACAGAGTATGAAGACCACAAATCCACCTTGGCGCCAGACCTGGCTCATTGGCGCCAGGAACTGTGGCTAGCGCCAGGCGCCAATTCTGGCGTCTGGCGCTAATCTTGATTCCAGGCGCCAAGGCCTGGGGTTGGACGCCAAACCGGATTTTAACGCGTTTTCGAAAATCTGATAATTTTACCGTACTGGAAGATAAAATAATATAATTTCGGTCGAAAATGCTATTTGATCTAATTAAAACTCTGAAGAATCCTAATTGAATTAAAAATGATAAAACCTTCTAGAATGTTCTAGAAGACCAAAACCATTCCTAATTACATTAGGAATGATAAATCATATTAGGCCCTCCCCTAGATCATTGAGTCATACTTAAAACTCAAACCGGGCCCAGTTTAGTAAATTTGCCATAAATTCCTCAATATTCATCGGAATTGGGCTTATAAAATATCGTTGGAAAGGTCTTTGCAAGCCCCATCCAACTACACCACTATTGGACCCATATTATGGACCAACCAAACTGGATTGGTTGTTTTCTTAAAAATAAAGTTTTCAAAAACAGGGAGAAGAGAAAAGAAAAGAAATAAAACTTTCCGCAACACTAGACCTTTCCACACTTTCGTTTCATTCGATTATGATTCAACGTGAAAGGTACTCATCACTGGGTTTGGTTTTGGGGAGACACAAATGGGTGTCTACAGTTTCTTTCTACTGCAAGGGAGATATAGAAAGACCTTGAAAATCGATATTCTGTAACTTTTGGGCCTCAATTCTATGGTTTACAGCAGAATTTGAGTGAGATATATATAGCTCAAGGTGATAGTAGTATTGCTGATTTCTTTACCAAGTTGAAGATGATCTGGGATGAATTGAGCAGTGCAAGTCCAATTCCAATTTGTAGTTGCAGTGGTTGTATTTGTAATGTTACTCAGAGATTCTTGAAAGTTCTGCAAAAAGAAAGGCTTGTTCAATTGTTGATGAAGTTGAATAACAAGCGTAGTTCAGTAGTGAGAACTAATATCTTGATGATGAATCCTTTGCCAAGCATTTCTATGGCTTACAGGCTCTTGATATAGGATGAGAAGCAACAACAAATGACTTTTCAATCAGAAGAAGGGTATATGGCATTTGCTGCTGCAGAAGACAGGAATGTTGGGTATTATGCTGGGAATTCTTCCACAAATTATCCAGCATAGAACAAGAATTACAGATAGGAAGTCTTGATTTGACCAGGAAACAACAAGATAGTTGTGCACAAGAAGAGTTCACTCTACTGTGATCATTGCAAGATGGGTAGTCATTCAATAGAGAAGTGCTGGAAGATCTATGGTTATCCTTCCAATTTTGTCAATAAAGGCAAAGGCAAGAACACTAGTAGAATAAACGTAATGGGAAGCCCCAAATGGCAAGCGGTTTTTAAAATCCGCTTGCCATTTACCCGATTTTTTTTAAAAAAATTGAAATAAGCAAATGGCAAGCGGTTTGGGGTGAACCGCTTGCCAAAATGTAAATGGCAAGCGGTTTAAACCGTGAACCGCTTGCCATTTGTTAGAGAAACCCTAAAAAAATAAAAAGCCTAGCTATATATTCTCTCTCCTCCCCTTACCCCTCAATTCTCACGCTCTCTCTCCTCCCCTTACCTCTCAATCTCACGGCACTCTCTCTCTCTCTCCTCCCTTTACCTCTCAATCTTACGGCACTCTCTCTCTCCTCCCCTTACCCCTACTTTTTCTCACGCTCTCTCTTCTCCCCTCCCTCCATTCTTTCTCTTTGAAGTCCGGAAGGTGGTGCACAACGACCGACCACGACGACCCTTGAAGTCCGGTGGTGGTGCGTGTGGGTTTTTGAGTTTTTTAGGTCAAATTCGACCATAAAAACTCTAGATATAGAGTTTTCATGGTCGAATTTGACCCTTAAAACCTGAATTTCAAGCAATTTTCGAGGTTTTGGTGGAATTCATGATATGTTCTCTTTTTTATTTTATTTTTTGTTTTTTTTTAAGTTTTTTTTTTAATTTTATGGTGATTTGGTGGTTGAATTGGTTTTTTTTCAGGCCGCCGATTTTGTGGGGGTGTTAGTGGGGGTCGTGGTGGGCGAAGTAGGATGGGATTTGGTGGATGGTGGTCGTGCTGGTGCGTGGTCTAGTGCTGGTGCGTGGTGCGAGTGGATGGTGGTGGTGGTGGTACGCGTGGATAGTGGTGGTGGTGCTTGTGGACGGTGGTGGTGCTGGTGGTGGAACAAGCCTTCTCTTTTTTTTTTAGACAACTTGTTGTAATAATTTAATTAGTTGTATTAATTTTTTTAAATATATTTGTATATATATATATTTTATGAAAATGTAATACTTACATCAATTAATTAATTAAAATATTGTTGTTTTATATTTGTTTTGTTTCTGTATCAATTTCAGCTGGAAAAAACCAAAAAAAAAAAATTATATTTTTTATACCCCTAATGGGCAGCGGTTTGGCGCCAAAACCGCTGCCCTTTCTCTTCAAATGGCAAGCAGTTTGAACCGCTTGCCAATTTAAATGGACAATGGCAAGCCCCCCAAGCGCGAGCGGTTCAAAACCGCTTGCCATTGGGGGGTTTGAACCGTTCCCATTACGTTTATTCTACTAGTGGAAGTTTGCGCTATTTCTCAGGGGGAGGATGAAGATGATAATTGTGTTACACACATCTCTGCAGACCAATACCAGCAATTTATTGAATACTGTAAGAATTCAGAAGCAGAACAAGTTGAACATGCTGCAAACATGGTAGGTACATGTCTGATTACTTGTTCTAATACCAAATGCATTATTGATATATGAAATAATATAAACTGGTTTGAAAACTATTCTATTTTTGATAAAAATATCAAAACAATTACAATTATATAGTTGATGAGAAGAAAGCCGAGATAAAACACATAGGAGATGTTAGAATTGGGAATGGTATAACGCTAAAAAAATGTTCTCCATGTTCCAGGTTTTCAATTCAATCTGATTTCTACTCATAAATTGTGTAAAGATTTATGTTATGACATAGTTTTTACACATGACAAGTGTATGATCTAGGATCATACTCAGAGAAGTACAGTTGTTCTTAGTAGACTTGAATCAGGCTTGTATGCAGTCACTGACCAAGTTGGTGTTGAGGATAAAAAGTCATATGTGAAGACATATCATGAAGCTCTTATGTCAACAAGTGAAGATGTTAAGCTTTGGCATTTAAGACTAGGGCACTTACCTTTTAGTAAGCTGCATATTGTAAATAAAGCTTTGCCAAAAATAGGAAAGAACTGTGATGTGTTTTGTCAAGTCTGTCCTAAAGCAAAGCAAAGTAGAAAATCATTTCCTATTAGTACTTCTAGAACTAGTGTATGTTTTGAGTTGATATATATATTGATGAATGGGGTCCCTATAGCGTGAAAACTCATGATAATTGTAGCTACTTTCTCACTAATATAGTTGATGATTTTCCAAGAAATACATGGACTTTTTGATGAAGAATAAAAGTGATTCAAGTGAAATTCTGTCCAATTTCTTAAACTTTGCTTACACTCAGTATAATCTGAAAGTGAAGTGTATAAGGACAGATAATGCAAAAGAATTGTGTGAAGGCAAAATTCCGAGTGTTTATCATTTAAATGGGATAAAACACCAAAAGAGTTGTGTTGATACACCTCAGTAAAATGGGATTGTTGAGAGGAAATATAGACATTTACTTGAGACAACTAGAGCTCTTTTTTTTCAATCTAGACTGCCTAAGTGATTTTGGGAAAAGTGCTTGTTGACAGTTTCTTAATTAATCAATAGAATGCCTTTGAGTTCAATTGATTTTGAGGTGCCATATGAGAAGTTGAATGGAGTTAAGGTGGATTTAGATCATTTGAGAGTTTTTGGTGTCGTGGTTATGTTTCCACACTCAAAGCCAATAGATCTAATTTGATCCCAAAGCTGTACCATGTGTTCTGATTGGTTATCCACCAAATCATAAAGTATACAAAATGCTAAACTTAGAAACATAAAAAAATCATTGTTTCTAAGGATGTTATTACATTCCATGAAAAAAATTTACCCTTTCATCTTTCTATAGCCAAACACAAACCAAAACCCATATACTTTCCCTCAAACATAAACTTTGACCTACAAACACCTTTTGAATATCTAGATGCTTTCTTATTTCCAGAACCAGAGCCTAATCACCAACCTCAATCTCCTATACCTTGTTTTGTTCCCATTTCACAACAAGATACAAGTTTCGAAACTGAACCCTTAAACACTGAAACCATAAACACTACCTTAAACACTATTCCCATTCCAAACCCTGAACCTAACCCAAATCCTATTTATGAACCTGTTATATTATCCACAAGACCACATACCACTCCAGCTTGGATGAAAGATTATGTGTGTCCAGTTCCTAGAAAGCATTGGTGTAATGTTGTTCAGTATGATGGGTTGTCTGGTACTCACAGAGCTTTGGTAACTGATATAGTAAAGAAGATGGATCCAGGTAATTACTTGGAAGCTTCACAAGATTAAAGATGGGTTGATGCAATGCAGAAAAAAAAAATAGATGCATTGACAATAAACAACACTTGTGTGCTTACTAATCTTCCTAAAGGGAAAAAGGAAATTGGTTGCAAGTGGGTCTTCAAGGTGAAATTTAAAAAGGATGGCCCTATAGAAAGGTTTAAAGCAAGGATTGTTGCTAAAGGATTCACTCAAATATATGGGGTGGATTATGAAGAAACTTTCTCACCTGTTGTCAAACTCCCAACTGTGAGATGTCTTATTTCTATAGCAGTGACTAATAATGCTTGACATTAAAAATGCTTTTCTTTGAGAGATTTGACAAAACATTAGCTTGACGTTAATAATGCTTTTCTTCGGGAGATTTGACAAAAGAAATATATATGAAGGTGCCTGAAGGTGTTCCCAATCTAGACAATAAAGTTTTTTGTATTCTCAAAAAATCACTTTATGGCTTAAAGCAATCTAGTAGACAATGGTTTGCTAAGTTGACATATTAGCTTATTTCTATGGGTTACACTTAATACAAAAATGATTACTCTCTCTTTCTCAAAGATACTCTTGGCTCAAAGATAATTGTTGTTGTTTATGTTGATGACATACTTGTCACTGGTCTTGACAGTGTTGCAGTACAAATACCCAAGGACATTCTTCACCACAAGTTTAGCTTTGAAGATTTGGGTGAGATGAATTATTTTCTTAGGATAGAGATTTCAAGAGTTGCAAATGGAGTAATCCTTACTCGAAGGAAGTTTATTAAAGAGTTGCTGACAGAATGTGAGTTAGATGTTTCAAGGAGCAAAAACTCATTTGCATGTATCATTGAAGCTCAGAGTATCTCGTAAAGACTTGTGCTATGCTGTATAGAAACTCAGTTAGTACTTGAATAATCCCAAAATGACTCACTTTAAAGTCCTGCATCATTTACTCAAATACGTAGCTTATACAGCAGGACAAGGAATCATGATTCAATTTGCTAGCAAGCTTATTTTACAAGGGTATACTGATTCAGATTGGGTTGCTTGTCCAGACAGTAGAAGATCTGTCACGGGTTTTGTCATGCTCCCATGTCAAAGTCCTATTTCATTTAAGTCTAAAAAGCAGGGAGCTATCTATTTCTAAATCTTCCTCAGAAGCTGAATATAGGGCTATGGCTGCAGCTGCGTCATAAATTTAATTTACTTGGTTGATTAGGCTGTTACAGGAGTTGAGTGTGCAAGTTTCAGGTCCTGTAGAGCTTAAGTGTGACAACCAGTCAGCAATTCACATTAGGAAGAATCCAGTCCATCATGAAAGGACCAAACTTATTGAATTGGACTGTCACTTTACAAGGGAAAAAGTGTTGGAAGGTTTGATTGAATTAGTCTATGTACCTACTAAGGAGCAGCTTGCTGATGTTTTCACGAAGATTCTTTCTGCAACACAACATACTAAGCTCTTATCCAAGTTAGGAATGCTTGATAATCAACCACCCACTAGCTTAAGCAGGGGTATTGAAGGATATGCTGCAGCTACTAGTCATGATCAACTTATCACATCATTGGTTGCATGTTTGCTCCATTGAGCTGAGTTGGATGAAGATACAAGTCAGCATGCAATTCGAGGCTCAAGTATTTCATGTCATCAATCCGTGTGCAGATTGACAAGTCAGCAGAGGTCATAACAGATTCATTTATGCTTTATAACAAAATTGATTCTGTTTTGTAACTAAATTCTAGTTAATTGTTATAAGCTGTAATATTAGAGTAATTGTTTTAATATTCTAGTATAATTATAGAAAACACAACTCATGTAATTCATTGAATCATTACCAATTTTTTGAATGAAATCTTCTCCTCTTTTCTCTCTATTCTTCTCTCTTCAATTTTTCTGTTCTAAGTTCTTCAGATTTTAAGAACTGTATCAGACATAGTTTGAATCTTGAATCCATTATTCTTGGATAAGGTTTTATTTATCAGGTTACCATACATCATATTCATAACTTCATAAGCATAGAAGGGGCTTTGTTACAATCATTACAAATGGGGTGTATGAATTGTCCTACACAAACGTATCATTATAATCTATAGAGAAGAGTTTTATTGACCAAACTATAATTTGGAATATATTTTGGTGTTCCATCTACCACTTACATACACTTTGGAAGGTTAGAGTAGACATCTTCCTACCTAATAATAATAATAATAAGGAAAATTTGATTCTAATAATCTAACCTTTGACCGATCTTTTTTTTATTAACCCAACCTTTTGATTATTCACCAATAATCCAAGCTTTGGGGGGTGTTCTATTTTATTAGGCCAAGGTGACCGGTACCTTTTCTTCAGGTAATTTTTTTATATTTCTTTCTTTTACGATTTTTAACCAAAAAAATATAAAAAAATAAATACACCCTGCCATCCCTCTTTACCCCCAACGGAACCACCCCTCTTATTTTCTGGGTTTCAGGATGTGGGGGTTTCGCGTTGTCGAATTTCTCAATTTCAAGGGGCTTTGTTGGAGTTCTCAATTTCAAGGAGGTGGGGAGTTTCTGGGTTAGGGATCGGGTTGGGGGTTTATCTGGGTCATGGGTTGAGGTTTCGGGTTGAGGATTCAAGAAGAGGGATGGTGGCCAGAAAATCGATCTAATGGAGGGGGATGGGAAGGGAGGTCGAAAAAGGTTAGGGGCGGCCGGATGGGTCGGAAAATGATCTACGTTTCATAGTTTTGGGAGTTGTGGTGGTGGTTGCTGGTGTTGTGGGTTGTGTGGCTATTGGCAGTTGGGGTTGTGGTGCGTGTGTTGGTAGTTATTGGTGGAGTTGTGTGGGTGATGAAGGTTAGTGATTTAAGGTGCTGGAAGTTAAAAGGGCTGTCGAGAAAGGGGGAAGAGGGCAGCCATTGATGAAGGTGAAGAGGAATGATGGAGGTGGAAAGAAGGGGGAAAAATTAAAAATAAAACTTATCAATTAATTAAAATAATTTAATTTTTTATATATATATTTTGGACCAATTATGGTGTGACACGTGGCAAGGTAACTTGCTATTAGAGGTAGGTAACCGGTTTTGCCTAGTAGAATAGAATGGGGTGTAAATAAAGCTGGGCGTGGGCCGGGTCAGCACGCGGGCGGCCCGGGCACGGCACGAGGATGGCCCGGCACGGCACGGCCCGCCGGCAGGCCCGGCCCGGCACGATGGCACGCCCCTCGTGCCTCGTGCGGGCTGCGGTTAAAAAAAACCAAAAAACAGCCCGGCACGGCACGAGCCCGGCCAATAGCCCGCAGGCACGGCCCGCAGGCACGGCCCGCAGGCACGGCCCGCAGGCACGGCCCGCAGGCACGGCCCGCGGGCTAACGGCTATAAGGCTGGTTGTGTTTTCCCTCCAACGGCCATAAACGGCCATAAACGGCTATAAACGGCTATATTTTCACCTATAAATACCACCCTAAACTTCCAATTCTTTCCACAACTCAACTTCTCATCTCATTCTCTTACTCTCTTATTCTCATAATCTCATTATTCTCATATATTATAATTTATAAATTATAATCTCTTAATATTTCTTAATCTCTTATTCTCTTATAAATTTTACATTTTTAATATTATTAGTCTACTACCAAAAAAAAAAAAAAATACTTTGTTATATTTACATTCGGGAAATTATAATTTCGGGAAATTATAAATTCGAGAAATTATAAATTTGGGAAAGCGTTGAAGCGTCGTTGTAAGATCTAACTCAACTTTATTTTAATTTGTTATTGTTATTGTTATTATTATTGTTGTTATTATTATTATTATTATTATTATTATTATTATTATTATTATTATTATTATTATTATTGTATACTTGGAACTACTTAATTACATAAAAACTAATTTCTATTTTAATTGTGGGTTATTTGGATTGTTGAAATCTGTCTAAGGCGGGATTTGGGCTCTGGACAACGTCGATCCTAACCATAACCTACCTGGGATCTCATTGATTTAGATAATCTACTATTATTATAATTATTTTTGAAAATTTATTAACTTACTAATTAAGTAATAATTAAGAAAAAAAACTTACTTATACTTGTTAATTGTTATAATTTGTTACTTTGTTAGTGTTATAAACTTATAATTGTTAATTTGTTATAATTGTTAATATTGTTGTTAATTATTATTTATTAGTTAATAATCTTAATTAATCATGGCATCAAACCCGAACCAATCCTCCTCTAAAAAAGCCAAATCTAAACGACCATTGGAAGGCTCTTCTATGCCCCCCCCTACAATGCAAATCCCTACTATGCAAATCCCTACAATGGCCACCACCCACCCCGGGTTTTCTACCGGTTTTCCCAGCGGATTAGATCAACAAGGGACATTCCAACCATGGCAAAGCACCCAATCTCCACCTTATTATGCCTCCGCACATGATATGCCTTTTGAATTTAACTATCAAACAACTCAAGCAAGCAACACACAACCTGCCGGCTCTAGTGACCCATCCGTCCAAAATACTATTCCCCCATCTGATAACCCATTCATTGAATGGTACACCGAAGAAGAAATGACCCTTTTGAAAAACCGAAAGAGTAAATGTTGGCAATATTTCTTGTTAAGTAGAGATGGTGAAAAAGCCAAGTGTAAAACTTGTGGTAATATTTATTCGGCTCCAGCCAAAGGCGGTACGGGGCACCTAAACCGACACAGTGAAAAATGTGGTGCCCCAAGTACTGACCCAACTCAACCAAAAATTTCTCAATTCCATCCTTATGGCTTCACTTACAATTATGAGAGAGATAGAGATGAACTTGGGAGAATGATAGTCCAAGCCGAACAACCTTTTCTTTTTGCTGAAAGTGATCCGTTTAACAATTACATTAAACGAGCACTACAACCCCAACACAAAAAAATCTCCCGAAAAACCGTTAAAACAGCTGCCATGAAAACTTACTTAGAATACAAAATGAAATTAATTGAAGAACTTAAAACTCTTACTTCAAGAGTTTCTATAACTTCTGATGCATGGGATGGTGGTTATGGTTTACATTATTTGTGTGTTACTTGTCATTGGGTTGATAGTGAATGGTTATTGCAAAAACGTATTATTTATTTCAAATTGCTTGAATACCCCCATACGGCCTTTAATATTTCTAATTGTATTATGAGTGCTCTTGATGAATATTGTCTTAGGGACAAAATCATGTCCATGACGTTTGATAATGCAACATCCATGACAGCTAGTGCTAATCTAATTAAACCAAACTTGCATAATGTCATAATGGATGGAGATGCATTACATATTAGATGCATTTGTCATGTTTTAAACTTGTGTGTTAAGGATGGACAAGAAGCAATTGGTCCATACTATTCCAAAATTCGAAATGCTGTTTTGTCTATTATGTCTTCTAGCAGTAGGTATCAGGAATGGAGGCGATATCTTAAGCAAAATAAGATAAAGCCTATTAGAATTAAAACGGATTGTCCAACTAGGTGGAACTCCACCTATGACATGTTGAGTCAGGCACTTTCGTATAGAGTTCCATTTTCATTGTTTTACAATAATAAGTATCCACAATTCATGATAGCAGACTCCGATTGGGATAATTGTGAAAAATATATGCAATTTTTACAATTATTATATAGTATGACTCACTGTTTTTCTTCTGTTTATGTTCCTTGCATTCATTCTTTCCTTCAAAATGCATGTTTATTTGCTCAACTTCTTTATGAACATCGATCACAACAAGATTACAATGATTATGTTCCACAAATGGAGGCTAAATGGCGTAAATATTACACTAAGCTTCCTATGGTTTATATGTTTGCTTCTATTTTAGATCCTAGATCAAAGTATGATGGCACATTTATGCTAATTGATATTTACTATGAATGCATGCAACTCGGTGATGGTGTCGAACAATATAAAAATCATGTGAAAGATAAATTTTTTGAGTTATATAGAGTTTATGAATCTAAATATGGAACCGTCACTCATTTTGCCCCTTCTCAAACATCCAAAAGCGTAAGTAAAACGGGCAAAAGTTTGGCGGCCCAAGCTGCTAACATGTTATCTAAGTTTTCAGGTAGTGGATCATCATCAAGGCGAACACAAAGCGATGTTTCGGAGTTGCAAATGTACTTAAACTACGACTTCATGAAAGGCTTGGACGAAGATTCGAGGTTGGGGATGGACATCCTAGATTGGTGGAAATCCCAAAGCACAAAGCATCCAATTTTGGCGGCAATGGCACGTGATATTTTCAGCATCCAAGCCTCCTCCGTTGCCTCGGAACGAGCTTTTAGTGCTTCGGGAAGGGTTCTAGACGATAGAAGAACAAGTTTGAAGCCCGAAACACTAGAAATGTGTGTTTGCTTGAAGGATTGGATGGATGCCCAAGAACGCATCCAAGATCGTACTTTTACGGCCAACGACAACATCGATGGTTCCGATCGTTCTGGTTCAACTAGCTCCTCCGCATTAGCTAGTGAACATGAAGCCGAAGATGAAGACGAAGAAGATAATGAAGACCTTGATTGAAGATTACCAACAACTCGAGAATTAATATTAATTAGCGAAAATTCTAGTATTTCCTATGTACTCTATTAATTAGTGAAAATGTTAGTATATCCTATGTTGGCTATGTACTCTATTAACATTAGCCGTATAATAAAATAACAAAATAAGTTATTCATCAATTATTGTTAGTTGTACACTTGTACTTCATATTATCTTTTACTTAATAAATTTTTATGAATGAATTTTTTCAACTTTTAATTTTATGGAATATGTTATATTGTTATTTAATTTTTGTCTAATACTTATATAGTTATATGAATAATATGATATATAGTAAATTATGAATGAACAATAAATATTAATATAATTTAAACAATATTTAATATAACTTAACTCCATAAAAAATTTAATAATTATTATATTCAAATATTAAATTGTATAATTATTCAATTCAATTTTTTCTTTCATAAAAAAAATTCAAGTTTTTTTAAAGTTTTTTTTAATTTTTTTTTTTAAAAAAAAAAAAGAAAAAAGGGTAAGCCGTGGCCCGTGGGCCGGCACGGCCCGCCTCCACCGTGGGCCGGCACGGTGGCCGGCACGACGGGCGGCCCGGCACGGCACGACCGGCACGGTGGGCCGTGCCGTGCCGTGGACAGGGATGCTTGAAGGCAGGCCCGGCACGGCACGGCCCGCCTCCACCGTGGGCCGTGCCAGGCCCGGCACGACACTGTACCAGGCCCGCCTAGGCACGGCCCACGGCAGGCCCGGCACGGCACGTGCCCAGCACTAGGTGTAAAGCTTGGATTATTGGTGAATAATCAAAAGATTGGATTAATAAAAAAAGACCGAGTAAAGATTGGCTTATTAGAGTCAAATTTTCCTAATAATAATAATAATAATAATAATAATAATAATACACTCCGGATGTTTAGAGTAGACATCTTCCTTTCTCATCTTCCTTTCTCTTTTTCTTCATCAGTGTATGGCTCCTACAAGCGTGTGTACCTTGCATCGTACCACCGTTTCGCAAAAAGAACATATTATACAAATGTAAAGAATATACAATTGTAAGGAAAATAACATACTATTATAATGTAAAAAACATATACCTAAAGTAAAAAGAACATATTTGCACCAAAAAAAAGTGAAAAAAACATATGTCCATGTTCTTTGATGGATCTTTTACCAAAATGGCTACTTTGACAAAATTATTTACCAAAACGGCTAATTAAAAAATTTTAATTCCCAAACTAGCTAAATTTATTGATTTGAAAGGATATTATTATTATTATTATTTTTTTATATTCCTTTGAACCGGTTCGGTTCACTTTTTTTATATATAAAAAGAATTAGTTTTTTTTTTTAATTTTGGTTTTATTTAAATTCTAATGACATAGTTTAAAATATCGATCCCATTAATAAGAACAATAACAATCAACATAATATATACGCAGCAATTCTCAATTTTTAATAAAGTTACACAAAATAAACACCCACTCAAAATATTCATATTAGCCGACATCAACAAAGAGTATACAATTAATAGATATGAAAAGATGAACAATACCTTAAAATCCCTTATCGTCATATAAATTTGCGATAGTCTTGATAGAACAATACTACTTAAAATTCCAGATTTTTGTGATTGATATGATCAAGATGAAAAATTAGGGCTTTTAATTATTTTTTTTATCGAAATTAGGGTTCTGCGAGTCTGCAACTGTTTACGTTATTTGTAGTTTTGTATATTGCTTAAATGTTCCAACTTAAAAAAATTTAATGAAATAAAAAATAAAAAATAAAAAAAAAACCAATTTTTTTTAAAAAAAAAATTAATAAAGAAAAAAAAAAAAAAAAAAGGTGAACCAAACCGATTCAAAGGAAATAAGATACAGATAAATACCTTCCAAGTTAATAAATTTAGGGATCTTTTTAAAAAAATAATAATAAATTAGCTAGTTTGGGAATTTAATTTTATAATTAGCCGTTTTGGTAAATACTTTTGTCAAACTAGCCATTTTGGTAAAAGATCCTTCTTTGATTGTCAGTGTAATGAACTTTTATTTGTGGTATAGTGTTCATTGCTTATTGTAAAATGTTAATTTTATCATAAAATTATGGTAGATATATATAAATAATGTTCATTACATAATATTTTTGTGTTCTTTATTAACATTATAGATGTTCTTTAGATATACAAAAAAAAAACATAAAATTGGATGTTCTTTACAAAACTGCTATATGTTCTTTAAAAATACAGTGGTATGTTCTTTACAAAACAACTACATGTTCTTTTCGCGCTTTTTATCTGTACCAAGCAAGGTAGAGGTTGGTGTACCTTAAAATTTGCACTTCTTCATTGGGGATTTAGAGACAGACATTGTTACTTTGCTTAAACCAGTACAAAAGTTCTCCAAGGTCAGGATATTGGTGATGGAGCAGCATCTTACATATTTGTTAGGACTAGTTTTGCTATAGCTTGAGGAGTGGAGGCTTAAATCCTTTCTCAACTACCTACTAATTTTATGTAAATTTTTTGAGTTTTTAATAATAACTAGCATTTTGGCCCATTCAATGCACGGGTTATAATATAGGTTATTTCCCTACCTTATAAAAAGTGAGAAAACACTCTTATGAATAGTGCATGGACATTTATATCCCTAAAAATGTTCTTTTACATATTTACCCTCATTGAATTCAAAAGCCTTAAAATTGTCTCTTGAATCACCAAAATTGATTAATTATTTGTGTTTATTTCAATATTTAAAGCATTTTGTAGAGTTTAGACTCTCCATATTTTACACTCTCCATTTTTTACAAAATATGTGATTATATGATGACTTGTTTAATTTATTTAATTAGTCTCATAAATAAGTACTTAAAAATTACTATGCAAATAGATATAATAAAATATATATACCATGCAAATATGCATAAGGCATATAGACCACCAATAATAATTCTCCTTAAAGGGTTAGCCATCTGCGCGCATCGCGCGCGTAAGAATCCCTAGTTTATATAAATGTATGCTTTTCAATAGTTGAAACTACGAAGTTATTGTTACATGACTTTTGAGGTAAATGCTTGTGAAAATTTTATTTTATTTTATTTTTTAAAAAAAAAAAAAAAGAAAAAAAAAAGAAGGTGAGAGTGGAATTGTGAAAGAATAATTAATTTAGTTAATTATATATACATGAATATTGTAGAATATGAAATGACATATTAGTTTAAGCTATATTTAAGTTTAAGAGATAAAAAGACTATTTTTATTATACTTCATATGTTTATGTAATAGTTAATTCAACTTTATTCTATCATGGTAGAAATTAAACACTTCATTTTTTTACTTAAATGTGCAAGTTACGGAATGCACAAAGACTTTAACATTATGTAATATTTTTAATTTAATTTTTTTAATATTGAATAGGTAAGGGAAGTAACATTTGCATATGAGTGAGTTTTGAGGACATGTGGCATATGAATTATTGTGGTTTGAGTTTTTAAATACTAAGTATAATAATAATAATAATAATAATAATAATAATTTCCTAAAAAATAATAATAATAATTCTTATACGTGGCTAACCACACCATGTGGCCAACCATCATAATGATTATTTCGTTAGTATTATAAAAGTTACTCGGTCAGTGCTATAGAGATCAGATTACTTTGTTTTTTTACAGGTTATCACTTGATATGGCTAATCCACACAAGACGCAACTGCTACCGCACCATCTTTCATTCTTTCCAAGGGAAATTTCCGGTATTGCCAACAATGCAGTGACCCGTAGAATGTTTTCGGTTATTTCAAATATACTGTTAATACAAGCAACCTCACCAAACAAGATAACTAAATTCATTTTGGCTTCTTGAGTTTCAAAAGTTACTAGAGTCAAACATAATGAACGAACAGCATCTGTCTAACCATACAAGTACATTCAGATACCTTGGACCATACAAGTCATACGAGTCGACACTCGAGACTCTAGCAACATACTTCGTACTGATACTGGTCATACAATTTAGCCGCCAACATAGAAGCCAAAGGATTTTTATCAACCACTTTAGTATTTTACTTCCTGAAACTTGTTGCTACTTGCTTTAGACTTATTTCAAATCTAGTACAAGGAATAAATTTAAAGAAAAATTCAGAGCTAATTATATTCAATTAATATTTTTAAAAAAAAAGCACATAAAGAAACACTATCTTACTACGGAGTAGTTACTAGTGTAAAATGCTCTGCCAACGGAAATTGATTTGAGCTCACCACTAATTAATTTTGGCTCATCCCTATGTGAGAAGGGCATAGAAAACTGTGTTCTCGCATAAAGGTGTGCAAAAACATTTTCCCCTGCCAACCTATTGTTCTGTAATTACAACATAGCGTTAGAATTAGAATCACATTCCTCTATTCTAATCCTGCCATTACAAAGGGTGGACGATTAGTTGGAAAAATAAAAGCGTTTAATTTTGATCTTTTTTCCACCCAAACCATTACATCCACCTGAAGACCACCTTTAACAGCGGAAAAAACAACCCAACATAGTTGCTACTAGCAAATGTTCAAGTTGGCCTGATTTTAATCGATCAAGACATAAGCAAAGCACAAAGCTCTCTGCTTATCTCGTCGTACTTGCCTGACCATCACAACCCCCCACAAAGCCACAACCATCACCCACCATAAAACCAACGACAATAAAGATAACAATTTCTAATATCTTTATTATAGGCATTGCCTTATTCATGTCAATACATACAATAGTCATGGCAAAAGTTATCAGGAGCCGTGACTGCAACACTCTTCATTCATCTGCCACATTTCCAGAATAATCCACCTAAATCAAAAGCCAAATGCATACAGAATTTCTGCACCTTCACAGAATTGAAGGTTTTAGACAGTTAGTTCCAAAAAGTCACATTCACAGATATTGCTCAACAAAAAAATTACACTGAACATGCTGAGAGCTAAGCTTAGAACTAAAACAATCCCTGCCTTCTTTAATTTTCAATCTCAATTGCAAAATCATGGCAAAAAATTTCAATTATCATACATACATCAACTACTCATCTTGCCCACATTACAAGCATGATTTATAAATGGTGGAAGTGGGTAATCTTGACAACAGTATAAGGGTCTCTTATCAACCCAAGGGTGAACAAAGTCTAAGAGTATCCATTGTGTAGATGAACAGCTGCATACATGCCCAACACAAATTTCGCAACTGGATATTCTAGAAAGTTTGCAGATGCCAGCTTATGGATGCCGTCTAGAACGAGACACAAGGGATTGAAGTATCTTCTTTCTAGGCCCCTGCAGAAGATAATCAACATCCATCAATCACAAATGAAAGTCTAATCAAGTAGTCATAAGATCATAGCCAATATTAGCTGTCGTCATTTTCAATTTTCCAGTACCAAAAAAAAACCATAAATAAAGCATTTGGTTTCTCAGAAAGCTAAGAAAATCAGAGTTCTTTGTTTACTCTTCCTCTCTGCCCTTCCCTTGACGTTTTCCCATCCAAACACAACATAAAAGTAAATCCTGGGATATGCTGCCCTCAGTAAAAAGGGGAGGGGGAAAATTTAACAAGAAATTCTTCCCTACATCTTTACATCTGCATCTCAATTTATAAGAAATCAAATACCTAGAAGACCATCTATGCTACTGAAATAGAAGTATTAGAGATGCATTCTTTTTTCTTTTTTTTTTTTTTTTTTTTTTTTTGACAAAGAGATGCATTCTTTTTTTTTTTTTTTAACAGACCACATCAACAACTAGTGCACGAGATTCTCAAGAGAGATCAAGGTGCTAAAATTAATTATTGGAACAAATCAAACATCATAGCCTGAGTTGAACATTTATGGAAGAGCTGCTTTCCCACTCCACTTTCTTCACAGATGGCAAGTTTCAAATTTTCCAGAAACAAGACGTAAACAAAAACAAATAAAAAAAGAAGGATTACACTGTAAATCGAGAGTATTGAAGTTTTTACAGGACCTCAAAGTGCATGCAAAATCCCAAATAAAAATGAAATGAATCCATAGACTTGAAGTCACATGCAAAATGAGTAGCTGATATTCCTTAATTCTTATAGATATAAAGTAAACATTTGACAGAAATGGTTATTTCGTTATTAAATATACATTCCATTCTCTAAAGATACCAAAGACAAAAGAAGTTATTTATAAAAAGTAAAAGAAAAAAAAAAAAAAAAAAAAAAAAAGGTCTTTAAAGATACCAACTAGGGCAAATGGATGAATGTAGATTTGACTGGTGCATATGCAATACAATACATCTGATGTGCGTATATATCATCTAGGATTAAAAGTTCCACAGTTCATTGTTTTTGTCAAGTAATTTGAAACTGAGCTCAGCATATTGCAAACGAAAATGCCAAGAGACAGCTGACATATAATTAATGAAAGGATGACAAGGATCTTTTAAGAAACTCTACAGAATAGGGGGGAAACAAAAGGACAGAAGGAATATTGTGAATTACCATAGGTACACCCAATTCTTTCAAGTCATTGTCACCCAACTGCTTCAATGCATTCATGTCTATCTGTTCAAGGAAAAAGTAAAATTAATCACATAATCAGCATACAAAATCCAAGGAAGGAGAAAAAAAGTTTGATAGCACATAACACCAAGTTCCTTTGTTATCGGCATGTCTAAGTTGAGCACTAAAATATCCTATAGTACCATCTAGATCAGACACGGATAAAAAAAAAATGCAGAGCTATAAGATAAATGCTTTTGCTCTAATATGATAGATACAATATCCGTACTAGTATTATAATGTTAGTCATGCTACTCACTTACTCAGTAGGGTTAAATTTATAGTACATAGAATCTCTTTTATGATAGGTACGTATATCATATACTAGTGCTATAGTCATGCTACTTGGATTAAAATCATCTAATTGATAGTCCAGGTAACATGAATGATGTCAAGTAGGGTTTTTCAATCAACTAAATCAGGAATATATAGCCAATGATGTCCTTTATCCAACATATGACAAATATATCCAAGAAAGGGACATAATGCTTTATCCAAACAGTATAATTTTACTCACTTTCCATATTTAAAAGGACTACGATAGTAGACCAATTTAAGCTCAGCACACATTCCATGTCATCAAAAAATTACTTAAGACATAACCTACTCATCTTATCCTCCACACAGCTTATCTGATACAAGCTCGGTTTCCAGCAAAGCCCTTCTACGACTTTTTTTTCGTCTTTTTGAAACTCAGCACATTTAATAGAACAACAATGCTTAATTGGTTATTGGGTTTACAAAATCTCAATGAAAGTAACTTTCCGACCACAAAAGGAAACATAACTTCCCTCTTTCATATAATATTGACTAATGCCATAATAGAAAATCATACGAGTAAATGACCAAATGGTATGATAATTCTGGTTACAAGTCTTAACAGATGTGTATGACAGATAATTTACAAAGAACTACATATGGCACTACTAAGGATTAAAGGCTTTGAGCTAACCCAATAAGGTCAGGAAACTATAAGGCTTAATGATAGAGTCATAAGTGTGCATTATTTTTATTATTTTTCTCTTGATACTATAATGGGTTTTAACGGTTTAACAGTGTTTTATGTAATTTTACTTTAAGAGACGCAAATTATTACTATGTCATTTGTTTATAGGAAGGAAAATTTTGGAACAAAATGTATTTTACTACTGCTCGGGATTAAAGGAAGTGAAAACTACAAGTTCATGGCAACTCACACTTGTCTCAAGCCCAAAACTATTAAATTAAGTAATAAGCCCAAGTGGGATTTTATGTCTAGCAGACCTCCGTTTGACAAAAGCATAGAGCACCTCAAAGTCTCAAACCCTCTCCATCCTTCTTGCGAAAGCGGCAAAGGAAAATCTTGAGCATGATTCACAAGATTCTCAAATTGGCGAGCAAGAAGAAATTGGAAATTTATTGTACTTTGATTCGATTGATACTCCATATTATTGATTAAAACTAGTTTAATTATACTTTAAACAAGCCATCTTTAGTGTAATTGGGTAGTTTTATTACTAGTTTTAACTTGTGATACGTAATTGTCCTCGTTAATGCCATTAGTAGCAATTAGTTGTTAGATTAGTGACTAAAACTTCTTAGATACCTAAGATTATAAACACTTTGAGTTGCAAAATCCGAGCTTGTGAGATTGTGGCTTAGGTTGAGTACTTCTTAATTATCAATGTTGTTAATTAATCAAGTCTAGAGAGCTTGTTCTAGATTATTAGTTAGTTAGACAATAATCTAAGAGCTTGCTTGGTTTATTCAATTAAGAGAAGTTTTGAATACTATTTTGTTTTCTCGAGTTATGAGTGATTTATTTAATTCAATGATCAATTAATATTCCGATACTAATATAAGGGGGGCGTTTGGTTCGCAAACTGGTATGGGGTTGAAATCAGGAATGAAACCATAGTGGTATGGGTTTGGAACTCGATTCTTAATACCGTATGTCTGGTATGATTATGGAATGCAATTTTTTTCTATTGTTTGATACCTTAAAGTATGGGAATAAGCCAAACCCACCTCCCCCCCCCCCCCCCAAGGTTTCTAAACCCCATACCTTGGGGGTTTGAGGTATGGGTTTGAAACTCTTAAAATCATAAAACAAACATAAGGTATGGGTTTAAACCATTCTAAACCCATACCTTATATCTTAATTAAGTGAACCAAAAACCCCCTATAAGTCTCCTGATCCCTATTTTATTATTCTTGATTTTAACGTCTCTTAGTTTTATTAGTTTACTAATCTATAATTATAATCTAGTTTGTAAATAAGTTCTTTAGATCATCTACTCTTTCAAATATGGGTTTATAACTTACTTAAGTTATAGTTTGATAAAATCAATTCTGTGGGATCGACCCTAGCTTTCCTTACTACATTTTTAGGAGGTTATAGTTAGGTTTATTTTTGGCCTAATAGTCGTAACACTTAAGCAACAAAGCATGACCAAAAAGGTAGCAACTAGTAAGTGTCAACATAGACAAAGACATTAAGTCTAAATCCCTACCCATACAACACTTTAGACATTCTTGGAGTGAACTTAACAAACTTTTATTTCTTGAAAAAGCACCTTAATCAATCAAATCTCTGCATTGTTATTCAGAAAAGGCTAAGTGGAGACGGTGTCTAGGTCACATACATGTCTATTTCATGAAATATGGCTCAAAATGAATAATCATATTATCAAAATCCATGTTAAATACCAGAGATAAGTACCTGCCTTGATAATTTTATATTCAGAATAGCTAGCACAAATAACAATTATAAACCTAGTGTAAAAGGCTATTTCACGTTTAAGTCTACTCATAAAAGCACATTAATTTTCCTAAAATGTATTCAAATCTCCATCTCCTAATCTGAAGCTGAATAAATATTCATACTACAACCTATCTCATTCCGTATGACTTTAACGATCAGCGGTAAGATATATAAAAAAAAAATAATAAATAAAAAATAAAAAAAAAATACACACCTCCTCAGCCTTGAAATTAATGATGTACTTATCCAACCCGAGAGAATGCAAGAAGCTATCAACAGTGGGGAGTTCATCAACCTGCAAAGGTTATCGTAGTCAACAAACAGAAACAGGAGAACACAACCCATAAGTCAGATCAAAAATCATCAACTTATGAAAGTAATCTTTCATAGTAATGGGTACCATAATGCTTTGGTCTGCAGCATGTAAAATTTCATAAAAGGAGCAAAACAATTAGCCAGTCATCAAGCATCCTCTTTTAATCATCCCAATTAAAAAGAAGGAAAAAAAAAGAATCTTATCATATACTCCCTGCGTATTTTATTACTTATTCTATTTCTCCATGCACGGAGTTTAAGGAGGAACGGCAGAAAGTAATAAAATATGATGGAAGTGGGGCTGGTTGAAGAATAAAAATCTTAAAAAGCAAAAGTGAGTATAGGTGGAGGGGAGAGAAAATATGCAAAATATTAAAATATGATATTGGGGGACCACTAGTGGGGAGGAGAATAGTAAAATATTATTAAAATTTTCCAAAAAAAAAAAGAAATGAAGCAAGTATTAAAATACGGCCGCAAAAGGAAAGTAGAGCATGTAATAAAATACGGAAGGAGTACATATAAATCTCTTATTCATCAAAAAAAAAAAAGGTTCCATTGTTCCAAGTCCATAACAAACATGTCTTAACTCTAACTTAACATTCGCATATCCTCATAAACAAGACATAAAACCCAACACAATTGCTTTTGGTAACTATTCTGTCGAAAGTAACAAAAAATTCACTACCTAAATCAGCATCTCTTCATTGACACAAACTTATGAGTTGATTATCATCTATAGTTATTGGAATATGCACAAGCTTCACCTGTTGTCTGTTGACCTACTGTCTCTGTTTCTAATCTAAAATTACCACCCCTTCTATTTCCATGTGAAGCACGTCACAATAGGAAGCATTAACATCTACATTTGCATAAACAGATAAACCCAAAAAAAAAAAAAAAGAACCCTACAACTGTTAGATCTATAAAAAGGATTTTCAGTACTAGCATCATATAACAGTTCTCTTGCAGCAAAAAAAAAAAAAAAACAAAACAAAAAAAAAAAAAAAAAATTCATATAACAGTTCTCTAGATGTAGTAATTATTTAGCCACATACAATTTAGGAAAATCCAATGAGTCCAAATTTCAGAAGGGCAGGGCATAAATATAGTATACAAGTTCTTCTCTGCCAAACTCTAATGACACTCAAATGATTAAGGTAACATAGAATGCAACTCATACCGTGGATGGGATCTTGTGCATAATTCCACTTGCTTGAGAATAATGTGGAGGAAGAGGTACAGAAGACTTAACAGGAGCAGCAGAAATAGAAGGTTTTGACAGAAAGGGTGAAGAACTGACAGGTCTTTGTGGACTAACTCTCACATATGAACTTGATCTCCCATCATCATATGCCCTTACCGCCCTTCTCTGCAAATCTTCCCTACTTCTTTCAGGAGATATCCCTCTATGAGCAGAAGAATGATATAGCCTCTCCGGGGACCTTCGTCTCAAATTGTCCAAAGTCCAGGAAGAATAAGTTCGGCCAGGGTCCGCTGCAGACAACTCACTTGTGTTTCTTGAGGAAGGATACCGCCCTAATATGCTAGCATCCCTCTGTTCAAGCATAGGGTGCCTAGGTATTCCAGTATTCCTCTTTTCATCTAGAGGATGTCGAGTACTAACATTAGACTCAGGAGGACGCATGGACTTACTACCCACTGAAGGTCGAGAGGTCCTACTCAACAGTTTATCTCGGAGATCAACATTACCACGTACAACACTGTTCTGAGATTGAATTGTGTTTTTTTGCATCAATTTAAATCGAAGATCATCCTGACGAAGATGTGTATCTTTAAGGTTCCAAAGGCAACATGGTCAGTAACAGGAAAATAAGCTCTGAAATACAGAATGGAAAACACTCTAATGCTCATAAAAGCTCATTACCATTTAAGCTACTTGTGCCAAAGCCCTCCCCACGTTGCCTGAGAATGAGAAACATAGGATATTAACTGCCAAAACCAAGAAAGAAGACCATAATTGATCAGACATCTATCCCATTTAGGACTAATTGCAATGTGCAAATCAACAATGATGACATTCTGATGGGTTGCATATCATACATGATTGGCACGTTCGATAAACCGGATACGGAGTATCAAGAAAGCAACAGAAAAATGAAACAGTAGGTTGATTCTAAACAAAGGAAGCAGCAAAGCTCCTATTAAATTCAGGATGACATTCTGATGCAATAGCCATCAACAAACACTACATAATACTTCGTATAATTCAAGAAACTAAAACAACATTGTGATTTGTGAACTCTAAAACATCTACTAAGGCAAGGGGCAAGGTAACGCACCGCTTGTTGTACGGATGATATCTATCATCAGAATTACCACCCAGTCTATCTCTGATAGATCGTTTGCTTCCTGTCATTGCTCGGTCATTGCGAAACCCTTCCTCCGACAAACCACCTGCCTTCTTCACCACCTACATTCACTCATACCCATTAATTAATCAAAATCAATAGCAACACCCCTTAAAAATCTTCAATCAACTGATGTCACGTTCTATAAACACTATAATAAAGTTGCAATTTTAAGATTCCATGTTTCGGCGAGCTTCGAGTTTTCCCAAACAATTACCATTGTTATATATAAACATCATATCCTCATTTCTTCACCATTCTCCCAATTTCAAAAAATTCATATCTTTATTCACTGGTACTACTCAGTTTCAAACATATTCACCATGCTTACAATCTCTCTAAAACAATGGCAAAAATTAACAATCAATAAGTAACTAAAACCCTAAATTTGGGTTAAAATTTAAAATTGATGATTTAAAAAAAAAAAAAAAGCATAAAGAAATGTACCCGACCACCACGACCAAGAGTAACGGTAAAACCAGGCCTCAAACTTTCCGACATTAGAAATTCTCAAAACTTTCAATAAATTATGAATCTCCCAAAAAAAAAATCAAAAAAATTAGTACTGAGAATAATTTTGATTCGAAAGCTGACGAAACAGAAGATTTATAGATGAATTAAACATTGAAACTTTCGAACAGCGACGACAACTAAGAAGAAAGAGATTGGAAGTTTCAGTGATTTGGGAGAGATTAAAATGGAGGTTGATTTCGAATTTAGGGTTTTATTTTTCCAAATTTTTCCCCTTTTCTGAAAAAGTTTGAATGTTGGAACGAGAAGCAAAATGTTGAAGAGAGAGAAGGAGGTGGTGATGCAATGGGCCTTGATGAAACTTTATGTAGGCCCAAATATAAGTTAGACATTAGCCCGTATGTAGTGATGTTTTTTCCGATAGAATGGGTTTGCCCCTATTCACTTCACCATAAAAAAATATGGAAAAGTTTTGTATACACCCGGTTTTCAGTAATTTACTGTACGACGGGTTCACTTTTGTCAGATTTAATGTCACTTTTGTCAAATTTAGTGTCGCTTTTGTCAAATTTATCAATGAAGCATAAATAACTCATATATATATCAGGGTAACTTTTATGCGTTTTAGTGTAACTTTTGCGCATTTTATTGTCACTTTATAACGGATGTACAGTAATTACTGAACATCCGTTTTATTTAAAAGTTTGTGAAAAAATATATATATACTACCTCCGTTAACAGTTATTTGCAACGAAAGGGACATGCGCGGACTCCTAGGCGAAAGTTTTAAAACATGATTATTGAAATACAAGGGTAATACTTAAGTATTAATCTAATTTTTAAAAAACCACAATTAACCAAAATCAATAAACCACCAAACTCAGAACCCAGATTCACCACCACCACTAAAACCCAGAACCCACCAAAAACCACCACCACTGAACCCAGAACCCACCGAAAACCACCACCACCGACACCCAGAACCCACCGAAAACCACCACCAACAAACCTACTGAACCCACCACCACCGAAGACCACCAACACCCAGAAAACCACCATCAAAACCCATTGAAAACCACCAAAATCCACTAAATACCACCACTAAAAACCACCACTATAACCTATCGAAAACAACCACCAAACCCACTAAAAACAACCACCAAAACCACGAAATCCCCAATCAAACCACCCCCATCCCCCCACGAATTGAGTTAATTCCAACCACCACCACCACGAATTGAATTAATCCCAACTACCACCATAAAACCCAACACCACCTAGACCACCCACAACACCTACGAAAGCTTGAACACCACCTAGACCCCCGACACTTAGATCCACCCACGAAACCCACAAAACCTTGACCACCATATCCACGATACTCGTGCCGCACAAAACCACCTCCAATTTTAGATCTCCATGGAAGATGGGGATGATGAAGGAGGAGTGAGATTTTGATGGTGGAGGAGAGAGATTTTGATGATGAAGGAGGAAAGAGAAATTTTGTTGATGAACCACGAAGGGTGAGTGAGATTTTGATGAATATGATGATGAATGAGGAGTGAGAAATGTGATGAACTAGATGAATGTTGAGAGGTTTGGTTTTTTTACAGATTTGATTTTTTTCTTTAGAAGATTAGATGAGTTAAGTTAGGGTTATAATAGAGTATAGTTAGTGAAATAATTAAAGGAGTAAGTTGGTTAAGTGAGGGCAGTTTGGTCATTTCAAACAAAAAAACTTACCAAAAGAGGAAAAAAATCAGTTTGTTGCACATAATATATAGCACCTGTTTTTGGTAAATGTTGCAAATAACCGTTAACGGAGGTAGTATATATATATATATATATATATATACGAATTAAAAATAATTCAATTTAGTAAAAATATGTTCACTTTAATAAGGTTCCGTTCACTTTATTTTATTTTTGCTGAACTGAAATTATTTTTATTGAAACAAAATTATATTTGCTGAACTTAAATTGTTTTTACTGATTTTTTGTTATAATTATTCTTTAAGATAACTGAATTTTACTGAACATAACTTATTTTTACTGAACTAGATTTATTTTTACTGGAGTGAAATTAATTTTACTGAACTGAACTTATTTTTACTGAATTGAAATAATTTTTACTTAATATATTTTTTTTAAGGTGAAGTGAACATGGCCTAAATATTATTTCAATTCATTAAATTTAATTTCAATTTTTTTTTAAAATCGATAACTTTAAAGAAGAAATGTAATAGTGAATCAGTAAAAATAATTTCAGTTAAATAAAATTAATTTCAATTCAGAAAAAATAATTTCAGTGCAGCAAAAATAAAGTGAAGTGTTATTTGATTTCTACTCATCAAAAATTATCTGTAGACTTCGGGCTTGTTCTGATTTATTGAAATGAAATGATTGGAGCTGAACTAAACTAAACATAACTGGATATTTTATGAGTGAAGGAAATTAAGAACTAAGACCCTATTCTCTTCACCTTAAAAAAATAATCACTAGTAGAAAAAGTGTTATTTGTAACTGGCGAAATTGACTTTTTGTAACTGACATTGTTGGTTGCGAATGCCACCATTACAAATAGTAAAATTTATTCGTAACCGGCTAATGTTAGTTACAAATAATGTACTATTTGTAACTGGCTTAACTAAACGCCAGTTACAAATAGGCTATTTTCCAAGTTAGAAAGCATACTATTTGTAACTGGCGTTAAGTTATGCCGGTTACAAATAAAGTATTATTTATAACTGGCATAGCCTAACGCCAGTTACAAATAGTGTTTTTATTATAAATAAAATGGTAGCAGTAGCAAATTCCTCTACTACCACCACCCGTACACTACATTTATATATTTTTTAATGTAAAGATATTAATTGTTAATAAACTTTTATAAAATACAATAACTATCGATCTAACCAATATAAGACCAACTTTAAGCGACATCTTGTAAATTATATTGAATTGATGTATTTGTAAATTACAGATATTTCTCACAATTCACAATAGATAATACTCTAACTAAAAAAAGCTAGTTAGTTAATTGATATAATGGTCCACCCCTAAAGAGCAAAAATAAGAGCACTCATGACTAACCACATGAGTTCTAATGCCTAAGGGATCTTCAGATGTTGAGAGCTTCCTTTTAAGTCCCTTTGGTGAAGGTAGTTTGCCATCATCATAAGAATTGCATAAGTGAAAATGTGTAGATGTTGATGGAGATTTGTGTGCACATGGCCTAGAAGAGGCTGATTTCTCATCAGAAACTGACCAAATTACCACAGGTCCTCTAGGCTTTGTGTTAGACTCAAAACTATTAGGATGGATGTCCCTGAACACGAGTTGCACTGATTTCTTTAGGGCCTAAAACATAGGGAAAACATCATTTCAATGCTAGAAAATAAACAAATATAAACAAGACAATAGAAAATTTGAAAATTGGGAGTATTTGGCTTAGACGAGGCAGTCTTCTCTTCAATGGGTGGTATTTTATGACCAGATAGCGCTCCAACGAGCCCTTCACATTTTGCTTCAAGACCGAAACTCTCCTGCTCTTGCACGACTTCAATTTGTGTCAACCAGTTGTGAACCTTTAAAAAGGAAATGAGAAAAATAAAAATCAAAGATAAAGAAAGAATTCTTCTCAATGAAAAAAAGGACAAGCTAAGCAAACTTAATAGGTGCACAAAAATCACTTCATTGCTAGCTGGTTAGGCATTAGACAAGCCTGCACAATATTTATTAATAGCTACGAGGTCATATTTTTGTGCTTAAAATTCTATGAAAGAAAGAAATATACTGACTCTAGAATATTTAAATAAGGCATGACAAAAGTTTAAGTACTACAGGGAATCAGAATTAAGTGGTCAGCCATATTAGACAGTGGTCCTTAACTCAATTCCATCCAAGTAGAGAATAAGAGCTCATGTAACAGGAAATTGAGGTTAGTTATGCAGACTTTGACACGTCAACATCTAGTTAGATCGTAAGGTTGTTTGGTAAGTCAACTCATGCTTGTATTGCTATTGAATAAGAGAGCTATAGTACTATAAATTTCATTCATTCAGACAATTGTTGTAAGATTCTTTTTCATCATTAATTAATGCTCTAGTGTATAAGCACTTGAGTTGACAAGGTTCAACAATGAAGAAAAAGTTCATATTATTGTGTGTTCTAATTTAATAATTAAATCAGTACTTGTAACATAGAGTGAGGAGATTGAGAGACCAGAAAATAGGTTGTCGTAGTCACAGTAACAACAAACAAGTAATAAATAAAACCCACAGGGCAACAAGCACACAACCTTTTTTAGAGAGGTACTCTACCCTAGCCATATGGTTGGGGGATGGTTAGGCAGCTATGCGTGTGCTATAGAGGAAAGAAATCCTTGTGCTGTAAGCCTACGGCCCCCCAAGCAAATTCATTCCAGCCACACAATCAACAAAGTCCTGTGTTTCATGATTAGTCACAGGAGCACTACTTTCGAACTGAGGGTTCGGTTCGGTCAGTAGAGGGGACGACTTTGCCTACAATAGCCCCGCTCTCTAACCGACTGATATTGAAAGCAACAACACTCGCGGAAACAGACCGGAAGACGAGAGAGCTGACCAGAAATGAAATAGGAAAGGTGAATACCCCGCTCCAGCTAACACTCTACGGTCATATAGGCTCCACCACTCCTTGTTCTGAAGAAAGAATGTTACCCTTATTGAAAATTTCTGGCTTAATCTGTATTCTTTCCTTCTGTGTTCAGGACGGAGACTCTTAAGAGTTCACAAGATAATTACACTCCATCTAAAAACCTTTGCATGAAGAGAGTGCTGATACAAAATCTTAAAGTCCACAATACTAGTTACAAAAGGTGCTGATCTAAAAAGTAGTCATCCTAATGAGGAAACACTGCACTATGATATATGAGATAGCCAAACCAATAATTAACAAAGAAAATAGATCATATTAAGTAAAAAATAATTTCAATTCAGTAAAATTAATTTCAGTTCAGTAAAATTAATTTCAATTCGGTAAAATAAATTTAGTTCAGTAAAATTCAGTTTTCTTAAAGAATAATTATAATAGAAAATCTGTAAAAAAAAAAAAAAATAATTTCAGTTCAGCAAAAATAATTTCAATTCAGTAAAATTAATTTAAGTTCAGTAAATATAATTTGGTTTCAGTAAAAATAATTTCAGTTCAGCAACAATAAGGTGAAGAGAACGGGGCCTAAGCTGAACTAAACTGAAATTAAGCTGGAGAGAACAACCCCTTCTATTCAAAAAAAAAAAAAAAAAAAAAAATCTTTAAATCTTATATAACTTATGTTATAAATTGAGCTTTATTTTCAACAAGTAAAAAAAAAAAAAATTTTGAACTTTTCTTGACAATTTGAACTTGATTGAGGCGTATCAAAACTTCTCTTTAATTATCTAACTTAATATAATTTTTTTTTCTAAAAATAAGTGAAAATAAGGTGAACAAAACAATACTTCAAATCATTTTTAGGTTTTTTATTAGATGATGAAAGAAATATAAAGGGTTTTTTCACAGGTGTCGTAAGGAGATTAAAGTGGGTTGGAGGGTTTTCGTGGATTGTGGGAGGTTTTAAGAATGGGTGAGTTGAGTTTTTTAGGTGGTTTGTTAGGTAGGGCTATTAGCGAGGAAGTTAGGGTTGCGATACAGGTGGATGGTTGGGGTTTTGTAATAAATTTGGTCAAATCTATAATATTATTAAAATTCATAGGAACAACATATAAACGCCATGTATCATACTTTCTTAATATGATTTGGTGCTTCATGTGCGCTACGTGTCACCCTATGTGTCATCACCCTTAATTATCTTACCGCATTGAATAGTATTAATGTTTAGTCTCTTTATATATATATAAAATAAAAAATAAAAAAAAAAATCTTCATTGGCGTAACTTTAATTCTCAATAATAATGTTTAATTTACTTGAAAAACTCTTTTTATCTTTGTATAACCTCTTATAATATTTTCATTTACTTATTAATATTGTTCAACATCAACCCTCCTAGATTAATTTTGACCAAACTTATAAATTTATAATGATTTGGGACATTGTCCAGGCCAATTACTATTTAGAATAGTTAATTCCTTAACTTTAAACCTTGGGGGTGGGGGGTTAAGAGAAAGCATAGTACAAAGAGAATAAATTACTTATGGAGTATATGAACTTATTACCTATAAGAGGGATTGCTCAAGTGGTTAGAGCTTCCCTCTCAGTTTCAGAAAATCTTGGGATCGATTCTCACCCCCGCCCTTGTGGCTCTCTAAACACCAAAAAAAGAAACAAGTAATGGAATCATTATGAACTTATTACCTATAATATTAGAAACAAGTAATGGAATCATTATATTTCATTTTCTTAACTTTTCTTGCCAATTGCATATTAAGGCCCTGTTCTTTTGAGCTTCTGGGCAGAGCAGAGCAGATTTCAGGATAGTAGAGCAGAGCAGAGCCGAGCCGAGCAGAGCAAATTTCAACATTATTATTAATACTATTATTATTGTTATTATTATTATTATTATTATTATTATTATTATTATTATTATTATTATTATTATTATTATTATTATTATTATTATTATTATTATTATTATTGTTATTATTATTATTGTTATTATTATTATTGTTATTATTATTATTATTATTATTATTATTATTATTATTATTATTATTATTATTATTATTATTATTATTATTATTATTATTATTATTATTATTATTATTATTATTATTATTATTATTATTATTATTATTATTATTATTATTATTATTATTATTATTATTATTATTATTATTATTATTATTATTATTATTATTATTATTATTATTATTATTATTATTATTATTATTATTATTATTATTATTATTATTATTATTATTATTATTATTATTATTATTATTATTATTATTATTATTATTATTATTATTATTATTATTATTATTATTATTATTATTATTATTATTATTATTATTATTATTATTATTATTATTATTATTATTATTATTATTATTATTATTATTATTATTATTATTATTATTATTATTATTATTATTATTATTATTATTATTATTATTATTATTATTATTATTATTATTATTATTATTATTATTATTATTATTATTATTATTATTATTATTATTATTATTATTATTATTATTATTATTATTATTATTATTATTATTATTATTATTATTATTATTATTATTATTATTATTATTATTATTATTATTATTATTATTATTATTATTATTATTATTATTATTATTATTATTATTATTATTATTATTATTATTATTATTATTATTATTATTATTATTATTATTATTATTATTATTATTATTATTATTATTATTATTATTATTATTATTATTATTATTATTATTATTATTATTATTATTATTATTATTATTATTATTATTATTATTATTATTATTATTATTATTATTATTATTATTATTATTATTATTATTATTATTATTATTATTATTATTATTATTATTATTATTATTATTATTATTATTATTATTATTATTATTATTATTATTATTATTATTATTATTATTATTATTATTATTATTATTATTATTATTATTATTATTATTATTATTATTATTATTATTATTATTATTATTATTATTATTATTATTATTATTATTATTATTATTATTATTATTATTATTATTATTATTATTATTATTATTATTATTATTATTATTATTATTATTATTATTATTATTATTATTATTATTATTATTATTATTATTATTATTATTATTATTATTATTATTATTATTATTATTATTATTATTATTATTATTATTATTATTATTATTATTATTATTATTATTATTATTATTATTATTATTATTATTATTATTATTATTATTATTATTATTATTATTATTATTATTATTATTATTATTATTATTATTATTATTATTATTATTATTATTATTATTATTATTATTATTATTATTATTATTATTATTATTATTATTATTATTATTATTATTATTATTATTATTATTATTATTATTATTATTATTATTATTATTATTATTATTATTATTATTATTATTATTATTATTATTATTATTATTATTATTATTATTATTATTATTATTATTATTATTATTATTATTATTATTATTATTATTATTATTATTATTATTATTAGTAGTAGTAGTAGTAGTAGTAGTAGTAGTAGTAGTAGTAGTAGTAGTAGTAGTAGTAGTAGTAGTAAGTGCATATACCATCGATTTAGGTGAGTGAAAACATAAATATATGTGTACCATATTTAACATAAGTTAATAGTAGAAAGAAAAAAAGACAATGGTTTACTTATATTTATTTCACAAAAATTTTAAAATAAAATGATTTAATGAGTCATACTGATTTTACTTATAAATTTTTCTTAATCATATATTTTTAACACTAAAAATAATAATGATATACAAAGTACTACTTGAAAACAGCCCCCCCCCCCTTTTTTTAATTCCTAAATTGTATGAAAAGATTTGAAAAATAATTCAACTCAATGAACTAACCACCAATACCCACATAAAATGTTTCTACACATTGTGATTCTAATATCAAATATTTATAACAGAAATTGTTATTAATTGTTATTATTATTATTTATTTATTTTGAAAGAATTGTTATAATTATTAGAAATTATTAATTAATAATATTATTAAATATTAATTCTTAATAGTTTGAATTATTAAATATTATTATTGATAATTATTATCATTAATTATTATTATGATTAATAAATATTAATTATTATTAATATTAATAATTATTAAAATTATTTTTAATATTAATAATTATTATAATTATTCAGAATAATAAATTATTATCATCAATACAATATTAATTATAATTATTGAATATTAATTATTAATATTGTTATTATTAATTATTATTTGAAAATAGAGCAGAGCAGCTCTAAAGAACGGGGGCTAAATGCTCTTAAATGTAAAAGCAAGATTCCTAATAAACTTTAAATTTTATTAACTCCTAACAAAATTTATATGAACTTATAACCCTTTAAACATAATATATCTATATGGACTTAGGGCCTGTTCTGATACGTTGAAATTCAGTTCAGTTCAGCTCAGCTCAGTTCAGTTCAGTTCAGTTCAGCTCTTAATTTCCTTCTCTTATAAAATATTCATTTCAGTTCAGTTCAGTTCAGTTCAGCTCCTAATTTCCTTCTCTTATAAAATATTCATTTCATTTCAGTTCAGTTCAGCTCAGTTCAACATAGTTCAGTCAGTTCAGTCAATGAGAACAGGCCTTTAATAACCCTGAATTATGGTTTAATCTAATTTAATAAGAAAATATAAGAAGGTAAAGAGAGCATATTCTTATATATTTTCATTATTCATTAAGTAGCTACCTAAAATATGTAGCCAAGCATGCCCCTAAATCCCTAATCATGCACCAAATCATAATCATAACTAGTGTGTGGTCCGGGCGATGCCCCCACCTAGTTTGTATTTGTTTGATTTGCTAATTAAATTCGACTGTTTAGATAGTAAGACTTGTTGGTTTTGAGTTTAAGTCTTGCTATAAACATTTTTAGTTGTCAAACTCAATTATTACATAATGGAAACAAATAGTACAATAAGAAACAAATTAAATTATCTAAGTTACCTATAATTTTATTGGGTAAAAAGGCACAATTAATAAATGGCTAAGATGGTTTTGAGTTCAAATCTTGTTATAAGCATTTTTCAGATGCAAACTTAATACATGTGAAAGTGACATGTCATGTTATAATGACATGTGGCGCATATTGCTGACGTGTTGAAATTAAAAAAGGTGACACGTGGAATATATTCTGTTTTAGAAATGTATTTTTAATATATAAGTACAGATAATACTCCGTAAGTAGATAAAAGTATTCAACATGTTATAGGCCTTCTAGGCTTCTAGCCATAGCCATTGGGCAGAAAAAAAAAAAAAAAAAAAAAAAAAAAGTAAGCCCAAATCCTTAACAAATGGCCTATCATTAATTGTGGCCCATTTTGATCGACCATTTCTACAAAAACCCACTGTTGAGGCCTTGAGGGGAGTCATGGGACCATCGTCTACATTAGACATTACTACATACTAGCGACTTAAGGGTTATCAACTGCCCACACATTTTGGGTAGAGCTTAATACCTACATGGCTACATAACATTATTCTATAATCCGGTAATCCCCCAACTGTTTGGACTAGATGAAGTGAATACGAACACGTTTTGTACGAGATTAAGTTCAATTGGTTCATTTATTTTACAGGCATTGTGAATTTGTGCTGTGATATATGCGTGGTATAGTTAAGTTTAGTTTGTGGAAGAATTGTTTCAACTTACTCGTAACTTATAAAGTTATAATCTTGAGTAATGGGCTTGCAACAAAATTGGCTATGATGTGCATCCCAGGCTCCAAGCATATGTAAATTCCAATCAGCTCAAATCAAAGTAAGTTGAGTCTTATTAGTCTCACACGGAGTATATATATATTTTTTATTTAATTATTTTTTAGATCTGAATGAATCATAAATAATAGAAAGGTAATACTATATGCTGCCCTGCATATAAGCATTTAATATCCTTTATTTTTTAGTATTAAGTTGAGAATTTTTCGACAATTCACGAGTAAATTGGTGTAATAAATATTTGTTTATTGTCTATTCTTTCCACTCTAGAATGTAGTCGAGCATGAAGAAAGAAAGAAGGAAAATAGAAAGCAAATAAGATACCGTAGTAGTAGGGTGTGTTCGTACATGAATCAGTGGATGTGATGAGTGATAAGCGATCGATGAGGAAGACAAATCAGAGCTTCAAATGATGGCACTAAAATTCTCGTTATAAAGCAGCAGAGTATCTATCTACACTTTAGTTAGCTTTGCAGATAAAGTCATTAAGCTATACATACTTTGGCTATTTTTCAGTAACAGTTTCTTGGGGTTGTTTTTTTTCTGTAACGTTATTTCGGAGTACATGTATGTATACTGGATTACTGGAGTATAATTATATTGATTACTGGAGTATTACTGGAGTACATGTATGTATACTGGATTACTGGAGTATAATTATAAAGTCATTAAGCTATACATACTTTGGCTATTTTTTTTGTAACGTTATTTAGAACTCAAGGATACAGACGTACGATCCAATAGAACAGATCCTGTTCAAGTAAGGTCGTGATTTGAGATGAGAGCTAGTTTAAACTATAGATGTGGTATATTTTTATATAATGTATGCACGGCACATGTTGTAATACTGTGGATATATGGTAGATGGTCGGGTTTTGGTCTAGTGGTAAAAGTTTGCTATTAATGAGTCATGACAAAAGGGCCATGCATGGACTACTATGGTCTCTTTAAATTGATTAAAGCTCCCGTTTATCATCTTGATAAATAAACCAATAAAATAAAATCTAACCAGCTTGTATAATATTATCAACAATTGTGGAACTTTTTTTTTTTTTTTTTTTTAATTTTTTTTTAAAAGTTGTTGATTTATTTACATTTTTTTACAACTTGAAAAACAATATACTTTTTGTTTTTGCTCAAAAAAAAAAAATATACTTTTTGTTTATCAAAATGACAAGGTTTCTGATAAGAATTTTGATGGATATAACCTTCAATCGCAGTTGAAAGGTTTGGAATCTTGAGTCTCGGTCAAGAAACGCTAAGCAACACGAGCTTAAAACCTAAACTAGGCCAAGAATACACAAGCACAAGCTTACGTAAAACTTTATAAATTTCAAATCAATCAATCATACTTTTCGTTAAACACCATCACGTATTTATAAGCTAAATAATTAGCCTAAAAATCGGTAAAACAAATTCTAATCTAACTAGGAAACTAACTCTAACTTGTAAATAAAGATAATATTTTGCAAATATGATCTTTAAAGTTAAGCTTATCTTATACTAACCGAATTAAACTAACAAAAATATCCTAATAAATTCGGTCATCTAATAATAAACTAAAAATAACAATAAAAATAATTATAATAACAATATTGATGCCTTGGAACCGCATCATACTCCCCCTCTTGAAAAAAACTTGTCCCAAGTTTTAGCAAATCATGAACCAAGATATCATCCAAATTAATCGAACATGAGCTAAAATAATATGTCTCCATCCAGCACCACAAACTTCAATTGAATGCTCCAAAATTTTAATTGATGACACACCTTTGTCAATGCAATCAATATAATGGAAATAATACGTGAAAATATTTGTATCCCAATTATCACCATAAAAGGAAGTTGTAGAAATTTGACTTTTTGTTACCAACTTAGATAGTTCAAATGTAACCTCCTCGTCAACAAAACTAGACAAATATACACTTTTGTGCTCCATAATTTCTTTTTCTTCTACTAGTTGTTCATGAGATTGCTCTAAAATTGGATTTGTAAGATTATCACTCGGTAAAGATACAATCTTTTCCTCGTATATAGCCTCAACAATTGGTTGCTCTAGTTTCTCTTTCTCATAAGACATATCTTGTACACCACATCTCACGTCACGAATTTGAAAACGAGCATCAATTCTATCCAAACATTCATTCATTTTCTTGATTTCCATCATAAATGCTTCAAACCAACTTTTATTTTCCATGTTTATGTGGATGAGAAAACACACAAAACCAGTCCAGAAATTGATCGAAAGTACGAGGACCAAAACCCAATGAAAAACACCTCGAAAAATTCTGAAATTTTGTATACTGCTAGCCCTATCTGTCTAAAATACTCGACCAAAAATTCAGAAAAAAATTCCCAGCCAAGTAATCGCAGTTTATTTTTTTCTCAACAATGGCAGATTAATTTAATTTTTGACCAGGTGTAAAGAACGAACCCAGTTGAATAGCTATGCTTCTCGAAAAGTTCTCAAATTTTGCAGGTGAAAACTAGACAAAAAATTAACCAATTTGAAAAAAAGAATCACCTCAAAATCTTTAGAAACGAAGGAGAACCAAGTCGATCAATATGACATTCGAAACTGAGTTTTTTGACACAAATTGTCAAACTCGTCCCTCATCAAACAGCAGGCACACCAATTTGATATGAATTTTGATGGATATAACCTTCAATCGCAGTTGAAAGGTTTGGAATCTTGAGTCTTGGTCAAGAAACGCTAAGCAACACGAGCTTAAAACCTAAACTAGGCCAAGAATACACAAGCACAAGCTTACGTAAAACTTTATAAATTTCAAATCAATCAATCATCCTTTTCGTTAAACACCATCACGTATTTATAAGCTAAATAATTAGCCTAAAAATCGGTAAAACAAATTCTAATCTAACTAGGAAACTAACTCTAACTTGTAAAGATAATATTTTGCAAATATGATCTTTAAAGTTAAGCTTATCTTATACTAACCGAATTAAACTAACAAAAATATCCTAATAAATTCGGTCATCTAATAATAAACTAAAAATAACAATAAAAATAATTATAATAACAATATTGATACCTTGGAACCGCATCAGTTTCATTATCTACTTTAAAAGTCCAAGGCTAATTGGCTATAACAGATATTGATTACGACATTATCTATGAGTCTGTTCACTTCAGTTTAATTTTAATTCAATTCAGTTCAGTTCCTAATTTTTTTTCTCTCATAAACAATTGATTTCAACTCTATTCAATTTAATTCACTTTAGTTTAGATTAGTTCAAGAAATCATGACAAGCCCTACGTATTTTATAATACCTTTAGCATTTACATGTATGCAATTTTGCTTAAAGCTTTATTTATTGTGAAATTAACTGACGTCTCACGTCACGTATATAATACGAAGTATAAGCTAGGTTTGCGTTTCTTTCCTATTAAAATTTTCGTCGGTAAAATTGAACTTTGCAACGGATAGCGGTAAAATTTGTCAATATATAAACACGTTTTCTTGTTTTTTATCAAATGACGTTCTCTAATAATTATGGATATATACTACGGATATTGCTAATACTTCCTCAGTTTTTTTTTTTAAAGTTTTATAGTTTGACTTTTTTTACTACTCACATAATGATTTTAACTTGATTAGTTTACTAATTTAGAGAAAATAAATGTTATTGTATATACATGGTTGGAATCGTTATACTTTCATAATATCAAATTCTTTATAATTTTATTAACATATAATTAAATAAATTAGTAGTCAAAGTTGTGTCTTGATATTCGTATTTAGTCAAACTGTAATACTTAAAAAAAATAAAGAGGAAGTAACTTATTTTCTGATATTATGGCTTTAATTAGTACCATCAATTATTTAGGCACGAAAAAACTTTGTACGTACCAAAATCAAGGGATTGAGGTGGTGTACTAGAGAGCCTACATGGAACAGATAAGATGATCTGATCTTCCAATTTCCATGCACGTACACTGGTATATATGTAGTCTGTGACATGACAATGAATTTTCAATGTCTAGTTCCCTGTCCCAGTGCCCACTATCCTGGCCTTCCTCGCCATTACACAATGACAATATTATTCATGACATACTACCTCGGTTTTATATTATTTGCAAAAAGATTAGACATTTTTCCTCTCTACTTTATGTCAAAATCGTTACAAATAATATAAAAAGAAGGCAATATTTTTATACTACGTACAAAAAATATAGAAAAATGATTTAGGCACATCAAATATTGATTATGACACACCTCCATATGAGAAGAGCACACAATGGGTATGCCAAAATCAATTATAGGCGTACCTAAATTAGTTTTCAAAAATATATGTTACATGTATGATAAAATTAACCGTATATACGAATCAATAAGAAGAAGATCAAAATAATAAATAGTTTCCGTTTTTCTTAGTTTTCATAGATTTGTATTTCGAAGACACTACTGACTACACACCTAGCTATATGTAGAATGAATGCTAAATCATTGACAAAGTTAAACCCATCTAGCTTAGTTGGCTGGCCTGTTCTAAGCATATATAAAAGTGGATTGATCAATGCATCCTTATAGTGACCAGTCCGATTAGCTTTTGGAGGATTTCACGATGATGGTTATATTACTTAGTATGTACTATATAGATTTCCCCATATAGCTAGATTAGCTTAGCTCGGGATGCGATTAGTAGAAGCAAAAACTCCAAAGTAAATTTTTGAATCTACTCTCTGAAATAAGTTGAACGATTTTTTAACCCGAAAGAAACGAAGTTGAAAATACTTTGAAGTAATAAGTGGCAAAATGCTAAAGTTATAGACATAAGCAATAGCCTAAAGTGAATTAATTCATCTAGCTCGGTCTTCCAAAACTAAGATATCAATTACCTAGATATAGAAGTTAAAATTTTACTATAACCTACACTATATGATGTATGAAAAGACAAGTGTTACTACTAAAAGTGATCTTTTGAAACTTCCCTGAAATGTCAGCCATTAAATTGAAAGATAAAAACTTTAACCACGAGCTTATCTGTGATAGTACTACAAACATGCTAACATTATACTTTTATGCTACAAAAAAGGCAAGTTGCTAGATTCATGTGAAATAAATTTGTCCTTTTTTCAACCTTTATTTTTTCCCTTTAATTACTTTGATCGATGACAGCTTCAGGGAAAATATACATGATGCTATGAAAAGCAATTTTCATGGTATAAAATAAAACATATCAAATCAAACAATAGTCAAATTTATCGTATGATAGAAAATATGCAAAACCCTAGCTACCCAACTAATTACATGATATAAAGTAATACTTCGTATAGTATTTGGAGTGTTATTTTATTTACTACTCCTTTCAATTCGATTTTGTTTTCTACTTGATTGAACAGATAGAGACAGATCAGAGGAAGTAATTAATTAAGTAGAATGAATTAATTAAGACTCACTATCTATGTCTTATCGAAGTTTCACAAAAATAGAAATACCTTTCATACAAAAAGAATTTCCTTGTTTAGGAGAATAATTATTTAATGTCCTTGTCAAATATTTCATATATATAGTAACAAAATTCAATCTGCATGCAACTTACAAACTTACAGCCAATATAGTAAATACATTAATAGACCACCAACGTACGTAGTACTATTATTACAACAACAATCCTGAAATTAAAGTAATTAATTGGAAAAATCAAATAGAAAATAAAATTTACTTATCATATAATATGCTTTAATTCATACAATATCTCATGACATACACATTAATTAAAATTGGAAAATTCAAATAGAAAATAAAATTTACTTATCATATAATATGCTTAAATTCATACAATATCTCATGACATACACATTAATTAAAATCTTATAATTAAAGCAAAACAAAACCCAAAATTTTAAGCAAATACTATAATAAAAATTACATATACTTTATATTACTCACTATATCATATAACTACTAGATCTATAACAAGAAATTAAAATGAATCGGACCGTGATGCTTCAATTCCCCAAGAGATATGGATCTATCTCAAAGAAGGAGTAAAGAAACCAATCAAGCTAATAAGCGCGCCGTTAGGGCTTACCAGGATTAGCTAGCTAACTAAGCTGGCTTAGCTATCTAGCTAGGGTTTCTTCGTCTTCGTCGTCTTCTTCAATGAGAAGGATGCATATATAGTGAATCGTCTCAATCATGTTCTAAATGAACTTCTAACACAATGAATTTTTTTTCTTTTTCCTTCTAGTTTTAAAGTAAGTGAAGAAAGAGGTAAAAGAAGAAGAGAGTTGACAAAAGTAAAAATAAGGAGGGTGTAATAATGATGAGGTGAGGAAGAAAGAAGAGGACATGATGATTGTTTGGTGCAGGAAGTTGTAGTGGTGTTTGATGATGATGATGATGATAATGAAGGGTTTTGAAAGAGAGAGAGAGAAAGAGAGAATTGAATTAAATCTAGAGAGAGAAAGAAACTAAAGTCATGGAAGAGAATAATATTTTTCACAAAGAATTGCGTGCCTATATAGGTACATAAATAATATTTCTCTCACTTAATTTTAGAAAGAGATTGGAAAAAAGAAGAGTTGAAATTCCTCATTAGATGGGGCAAATTGGACATAATTATCATCTTGGGGTACACCCAACCTTATTTTTCATTCTGACTAATAGCTCGCTTTTCCATGCATCTTTTTTCTTTCTTTTTTTTTTAATACTTCATATTTTTTGGGGTTAAATTTAGATCAGATCACATTCGTTGAATTTATGTCAGTTTAATTATCCAATTAGTTATTTTGGGTCAATTTTTATCGAGTCTAAATTTAAATTAAATTATTTTTAATCCTTTCGTTCTATAATAACTTATACAATTGACTTTTTATTAATTATTATTCATATACTATTTTTACCATGGTCTTTTAATTAATAACTTATTATTAAAAACTAATTTTATCGTATGTTGTCACAAATGTACTACAACAATATATAGTTTCATAATGTCAACATTTTTAGTTTTTTTTTTACTCATTTAAATATTTTTTTTTGAGACCTACTATTTAAATATTGTTAAACTAAACTAAGTTTGTTTCAAAAAAAAAAAAAAAATTGTCTATGTCAAACTAACAATTATTTTGAGATGAAAGGGAGTAATATGCATTAATACATGGTTCCTAACTGCATAGGAATTAAAAGAGTGTAGTCATATAATATGTCGGTATATCATCATTGTATGTGTAATATATGTTTTTTTATTCATAATTTCATATGAATTTCATTAGGTTTATAATGGTCACTTGACGTAGTCAATGCATACCGCGTATGTATATAGGTTTTGAATTATTTGTACGTTTATCAATCATGTACGAGTACTTCGTATGTTTTTCTCTTCCTAAGAAAAGTATAAAAGGTATGTGTATCCGAGATTACTTTTTGCTCATTGTGATAATATTGTTCATTATCAAATGAGTAAGAAACATCTTTGGGTGTGCTTAGCTTTACACCCGAGTTAATACAATAATTCTAATACTAAATTAGCGATATAAGGTGCATGTTTTGTTAAATGTTGTTAAATTGATTGAGAATAACTTTAACAATAAACATGTATGGCATGCATGAGATCTAAAGTAGTTAAATACTATGTATGTAACACACTAACACTAGAGAACTACTATTATATACTCTTTCGGTCCCTATTTTTTAGCCTCATTTGACTTTTCACGGTCATTAAAATGCGTCTTGAAACGTATATATCTTTATATTCATATACGTAAAAATTATAAAACGTGATATTAATAAAAAAAAATGGAAGAATGTCAAGAATCCGATAAGATTCCAAAAGACTAAATTATTTATTATAGAGTTATAGATTGACAATTATTTATTGTCAAAAATTGCAAAATTCGACAAAAAAAATACTAATGGGACAAAAATAAAGGAATCGAGGGATATTTTATACAAATTAGATATCATAATATACATATTACATGGTTATTGGTTAGTGATCAAGGCTTTTTGTATGATCCAATAGGGAAAAGGCAAGGAAACTCTCATCTAACAAGTAGAGACGGGCCTAGGAAGGCACAAGGGGTAGCACAATTTACTGTACTCCATAAAAAAGACCGTGCTTTTTGTCAAACTAAAAGAGACCTGTTGTGTACACAATCGGTCTCTTAGGGTCGTCTCTTGATTTTTTTTGCTTCTTTAACTAGAAAGGACCTGTTGTGTACACAACAGGTCTCTTAGAGTATTTTTTTTTTCCTATTTTCCTTTTGTTTCTACTTTATGTGTGCATAATTATATTAATCATGAATTCAACTTTTAATGATATACATCATAATTTTTTTTTTAAACCTTGAACGAACAACTTATTATTTTTAAAAACTCCTTAATCTGATGAAATTCTTACCATTCTACTGCACGTACTTAATTTCAATACATATATATACATACATATATATATATATATATATATATATATATATATATATATATATATATATATATATATATATATATATATATATATATATATATATAAAAGTAATTTATTTACCTATTTAGTTATATATATATATGAGTAACGCAATAAAGAAAATTTACAGTATAAGTACAAATTACCATATACAAAGTATTAGTGGTATTACATAGAAAGGTAATATTTTGAACATATAAAGTACTTTAAAAGTTGATCATTATAATATTGATAACTACTCGTATAATATAAATTATTTCATATTTGTAAAATAAAAATTTATATACCAAATTAAATGTTTAAAATATAAAGACTGTATATAATAATAACTCATTCTAACCAATTTTTTTTTCTTATTATTCAATGACTCAACGCTACCCCTAGTTAGAAATCCTGGATCCAACACTGCCTACAAGCTTCTAGACTTCAAGAGGGACTTAATACCACAATTGTATGGAAATTGATTTTATCACACCATCCAACAAGCTTCTCGACTTCATGAGGGACTTAATACCATAGTATATTGTATGAATGTGAAATGTAATTTTTTTCACTAGGCAAGGCCTTAGCGAGTTAGCGCGTTTGGTATTTGGTGACAATGTTGGACTGGACGAGATTTAATCGTGAGCCTTGATTTCTAGTTCAAGGAGTTGCAGCCTATCTCTTTATCTTATTTTTTTGTTGAATTTAAATTATTTTTATTAAATTAAAATCATTCTGATTAAATTAGAATTATTTTTACTAAACTCAAAAATATATTGAACTGAAATTACTTTTTCTAATAAAATAAAATTACTTTTACTAATTGTCTATTATAATTCTTATTTAATGTTATTGATTTTTACGCAAATAAAATTCAATTTAATGAACTGAAATTAGTTTTACAAAACTAAACTTATTTTTACGGAATATTTTTTAAAGGTATAATACGAATTACTAAGGCCTTGTTCTTCACTTAAAAAAAATAATTAATTAATTTAATTTAGTAAAATAATTTCATAGCAATAAAAATAAGTTTAGTTTAGTACAAATAAGTTATGTTTAGTAAAAATAATTTCAACTCAGCAAAAATAATTTTAGTTTGATAAAAATCAATATCTTTAAAGAAAGAATGTAACAGAGAATCGATAAAAATAACGTTAGTTTAGCAAAAATAATTTCACTTTAATAAAATAAACTTAAGTTTAGCAAGAAAATAATTTAAATTCAGTAAAAACAATTCCACTTTAACAAAAAATAAAGTAAAGTGGCAAAACCTATTTCCAAGCTCTCACAATAGATTGTATCCTCATCGTAACAATTATGGATCGACTACGGTCTCTATGGATGTCAACAACGTTCCTCGCTCCATAAAAGATTAATTGTTTTATGAATTTCATTCATTAGTCTTAGATAATAATAATAATAATAATTATAATTAAAAAATAAAATCTATGTCTTTCTAATAATAAAAAAAAGTGCCGACAAGGCTAAAAGTTCACTAAAATTTACCAGTCAAAGTTAATTAGGAAATTGTTAGCTTTATTGATTATTTGATTGTTTTGTCTCTCCCTAACACACAGATCAGATTCATTTCTCATCGTACATAATAGCTATTGCAATCATTTCTAAGCAAAGTTTAATTCAAGGCTTTTATTTTCGTTACTATAAGACCCCTCTTGTATGTTACTATTTCTACCCAATTTGAGGCGCAAATTAGATAGTGTAGGCAAGTGACGAGAACGTGTATTTTCAACATGCACATACAGTCCAAACACAACAACCCAATAAACAAAACATGTTCGTCAAAAAAAAAAAAAAAAAAAAAAAACATGCACGTCACCTTCTTCAATCTTTTGGCACAAAAAGAGGATAGCATGAAAAGAACATAACTCACTATAAATAAACACAACTTATGATGAGAATGAAATATGATTTTGTTGACAAGAAAACCGAATTATAAAAAAACATTATTCAATTTTCCAGGTTTTGTGTTGTTTTAAATTAGTCCTTTATTGTGTTCTAATTTTTAAGGAAATTGGATAGATAGTCGTTTCATGTTTTAAAAGTTGTTTATTTTAAAACTTTGAATATATTGACACATGATTACATAGTGAATTAAGGTGACACATGATTACATAGTGAATTAAGGAAATATGTATTTGCATTTTGCCCCTAAGCATGCAACAAGTGACAAATGTTTAATAATTGAGATGTGCTATTTGTTACTTTGTTAGTGCACAATATTGCTTGAATTGGTCGTCGATGTCAACTCTTATAATTAGTTTCACAAAAACTATGCAATATAATAAATTGATAAGTATAAGAAAAAGGCAAATCTGCTAACATCATTTCATGTTTGATTCGATTTAACGAAAATCATAGCTTTTATTTTGCAACAAAGTTAATTTGACATTGTCGTTTACGTCGAAGTTTATTCCCTGAGAATCTCAATTTCTGTCAACTGGATGGCTAGATACATTACAGAACCCAGTATCTCAGTTTTGTAATAGCATTTTACATATTCATTGCTACAATCATATCATATTCATATATACTGTTCTTAGTCTAAGACTATATCAATAATAACAGTAATTAGTACCTCCCCCTCCCCCCCCTCTAAATTTAAGCAAGTTCCTTATAATTAATTATTGTTTAGTTTCCTAGTAAATAGTACTCCGTAATATATACGAAGTATTATTGTTCAACGTATTAGTGTATTACGTTTGTCTCTATAAAAAAAAAAAAAAAAGTGCATTACTTAGTGTTACACTCTTTATTGGTTTGTAATTTTTTTTTTAAAAAGCATTTTGTACTTGATAAGTTGATATATATACGCGTACTACTTTCTAAGAACTTTCTAAAAGTGAATATTCCTACTCCATAATTCTTCAAAATCCTCTCAACTCCATTGATAGATCAGGGTTTAGCAAAATCAAAATTCAAATAGGTGGCAAATGGAAATTCTTACAACGCCTTGCTAATCAATACTCCGTATAAATCAGTAATTAACATAAGTGCCTTTTAAAAATAATAAAAATAAAGGAGCTGATTAATAATATGAAGGGAAAATTAAAAGCATATAAAGTACTCGTATTAAGGTATAAAACCATTTTTAACATGCATGGATAAATATAACAGAACTTTAATTTTTGAAACAAAGACTATGTTAATTAGCTTGACTTTCTTTACTTGTCAAAAAAGCATCTAACATGCACTAATGCACGTGCTATAATAACGTCTAAAAACAGGGTGAAGCATAACTTTTTAAATTATGGTTTATCTAATAATACAACAAAAGGCAGTATAATTTAATTGGCCTGGTCCTCATGATGTAGCTAGGCCAACAACGTTTCACATAACCTTTATATTTTAATAATTACTACCCATAATTATTCAGGATCTTTTACCAAAATGATTAATTTTACAATATTATTTACTAAAACGACTAGTTGAAAATTTTAATTCCAAAACTAGCTAAAATGTTGACTTAAAGAAAATTATTTATTATGTTGCTTTCATGTTCACTAATTGTATGCTCTCTGCTAATGTCGCCTAATTTCTGTTAATTGGATGTTTAGAACAATTTTTTGAGTGATTTTTTATTCTGTGTAACTTTATAAAAAAAATTGAGAGCTATTCAAGTATATTAGGTTGAATGTTATTTCCCAAATTAATAGATATTTTAATCTATGGCTTTAGAATTTTCCCAAAAAAATAAAAAAAAAATCCAAAAAAAATAGGGAATGTTGGCAAGCCGAAATTTAAAGGGATAAAGGCCATATACTATGTACAAAATTACTGGCCTTTAAAATTTTCAACTAAAAAATATATATATTTTTTTTAAAAAAAAGCAAAATTTAAACACCCCCCCCAAAAAAAAAAGTTAATCTTTCCGGTTCAAAGGAAAATAAGAATAAATAATTATCTTCCAAGTCAATTATTTAGCTAGTTTTGGAATTAAAATTATAATTAGCCAATTTGGGAAATACTTTTGTTAAATTAGCCATTTTGGTAAAAGATCCAATTATTCATACATACTACTAAAAGAAAAAATAGAGTCAATAAATGTGGTAATTTCATTATTATTCAATCATAGACCCATAGTGTATAGGTATGTTCTGATTTGCTGAATTAAACTGAATTAATTAGAGCTGAACTGAACTGAACTGAATTGTTTATGAGAGAAGGAAATTAGGAACTAAACTGAACTGAACTGATTGGAGCTGAACAAAACTGAACTGAAATGAACTGAATTGAGCAGAAATTAAGCCGAAGAGAACAGGCCCTATGCCCCTATGTAGCTTCAAATACTATCGTTGTTTCTTATTTATTATATAGTATAACAAAGAGACTTGGCGAGTGTGCACCAAATGATATGCTCTAGGTACACAGACGGGAGGCAGAATGCTTCAAGATGAAAACACATACGGTCGTGACTTGAAGAACTAATATTGATGCATGGCCGTGTTCTTCTTTGTGAACATAATGCACGCACAAGCTAAGCTTAATTGCTTTATTATATAGGTGTCGTCTTTTATTTATTTATTTATTTTATAATAATTATCTTGGCTTGATTATGTACAGAGATTTCGACTCTTTAATGAGATAATATCATAAATGTATTTAAGAGAATACTTCGTATTATTATTGAGTTTATGACTCAATTAATAAGCTAGGAAGTTGATCATTAAATTAGCTCATGCAATGCCTCAAATCAGGTTCTTGAGGCCAAGCTACTCCAACTATTATTGTGTTGTACTAATTTAAAAATGCAACTTCACATTCAAACTTACATAATCTTAAAAAATAGGGATATGCGTCATGCACAATGTTGAAACAATTACTCTTATGACAAACTTCATGCTTATATTACAATCTCACTTACTTTACGTGGATTATGTTAGCTAGTTTAGTATGTTAACGTCTTGGGATTAATGACCAAATTTCATTAGAGCAACTCCAATGGCAAGCTAATTGTCCAATTAGCTTCTTGTCATGCCACTTATATATTTTATTTTTCTATTTTTTTTTGGGTAAGTTTTTTCCCTAGCAAAGCCAATTTGTTACTAAGCTAATTTGGTTGGTCAAGCTAATTTCATTTTCTAACTCCAATAGGTAAAACTTATAATCAGGGATTATTAAATATTGCAAGCAAGTCTTTAACTACAATCATTAAATTGTTCTTATATCTTACTCTCTCTGTCCTTTTATTAGAGTCCATTTCTCTTTATTATGTGAGTAATAAATATTAGATTTTGGACTCTAAAAAAGGACGGATGAGTAGTATACACCGCGTCACCACATGTACCATTTGGACGGGGTTCAATTTCACTTTAAAATGACAAAAAAAGACAAAAAAAATTAAAGTTTCTTTTCAAATAATGAACTACTTTTATTTTTTCTCATAGCAAGTTTCTTGTTCAAATAGGATGATCCACTAACATATATTAACAACCCTTATTTCAAAAAATATTATCTTTATTTACGATTAGTACTCCAAATTTGTTTTGTTTCTTTGTTATTATCAGAGATGAGAATATTCAACTATTGAGGTAAATATTAGACTTGTTCTTTATGTTTAATTACATGCTATAAAAGGTAAGACTAGTTAATTAATTAATAGCTAATCATATTTGTAAATTGTAATGTGAATAGATGAAAAATGATGGTACTCATAACACTCTTTTTTGTTGATAATGCGTTTGGAAATGACAAAAAATGCTAGTTATTGGCGGGCAAGTATGAAATAAAAACGGCCAATATGTCAATTTCATTATCTTTTATGTGCTTGCTTTTAGATGTATTGAGATTTGAGAGTATCAACTATCAAGTGTCTTTTTGCTGCTTTGTGCATGAATGGCTACAATTTAAAAAGTTGATTGCTCTATTTGTTTCTCTTCATCTTCTTGTACGGTATAAAAACCATACTTCATCCGGGTCCAAATAAAACACGATGTGTGCAACCTATTTACATTTTTTATAAAGAAACACCCTATTTACAATTATATTAATGTACAACTATTTATTTGAGATATTAATTTTTTTTTTAAGGTAACTTTAAATCTGATGAAATGTTTAATAAGGGTAATATAGTTACCTTCACTCACCGAGATTTGATTTTGTTCATTTAAAGAGAGTAACTTTATAAATATAGTATTTGATAATGCTTTTATTTATATCGAATAACTTTTATTTATTTCTGAGTAACTTTTGATCATTTTATGAGAACTTTATACGAATGTACAATATTTATTCTACACCATTTTTTCTTTTAAAAAAAAAAAAAAGTGTTTACTTAAACGCTCTATGCACAATTATTTTTTACTCTGTAGTTAATAGTCAAGGCCAGGGGTGCTATTTTAGTATGTTCAAAATGTGGGTATAACGACTCCAACCTTTCAAGCGATAACATAAAGACGACACCTATCCCTATAATTCCAAATAGTTGACACGTTTAATTTAATGCACTATTCATACACTAACTTTGACCACTGTTTTTTGTTTGAATATGAAAACCAAATTTTATCATGAAATATATATACAAGGTGTTAACATCATATGTGAAAAGTTTTTTATTCCAAGTGGACAAAAATCTTTTATTAGAGGAAAATTTGTTAGAGAAGTCTTTTTATGTTTACCATTATGTGAAAAAAAAAGTAAAAAAAAAATGGCAACAAAAGTCCTTATAAGTGATTTTTTCTAGAGACCCTTATTAAGGGCGGGTGACGAGAATCAATCTCCTGAAATCGGAAGAAAAGCTCTAACCACTTGAGCTATCCAAGATTGTGATTGTGTGTTGGGACCTTTAAATACTCCATTTTCTGAGAGTTCACCAATACGTTATAGGCACGTAATATTAAAAAAAGACTCTGAGACTTCCTTTTTGACAAATTTTCCTTTAGTAAAATGAATATTAAATTATTATGGTATTCTTTTTCCGTGTGTTTACATGTGCTCGCAAATTGACCGTAGATGAATTAATATAAATTAGAAAAAAGGGAGGAAAGTTAGGATAAATAGGCTACAAAATTTATAAATGGAAATCATCAGATCAACTGAAAGTGAAATGAAAGTTATGAAATTAAACTAGGCATCTTTAATTTAATTAGATTTAGAATAAAATAGATATTAGAAAGAGGAAAAAACCTATAAGTCTTTGAAAAACTATAAATTAAAAGATCAAATATGAATCATGATTATTAGCAAAAGAAAAAAAAAAAAATTGTGATATAAAGCATAAATCTATTGGGAATGCAAAGATCCTTATTGGGAAAATTTAAAGAGTCAAATACTATTTACCTTTTTATTGATTTTTTTACAAGTTCAAAAATCATAGGCCTTATTAGTACAATTTTACTCAATTTTAACAAAGATTTTACTCTTAACTTTAGCTTTAGATTTGAGTAATTTTACATGACAAATAAATAAAAGTTACTAACTAGGAAAAGCTGCATTTGTTTTTATGTTAATCTAAGTTATTGGTCTTCTTTTTTGCTTTCTTCCGGATCAAAACCGTGCAGTAATCATTTCCATCTTAAAAGGATAGTTTAACTAGAAGAAATTGTAAGAACATAATCTTCTTTTAGCAAATCTAAAAAGTTTTCTAGGATAGCTTCACCTTTACTTATACTCTTCTTAACTAGGAGCCCAAAGAAAGGTATATTGAAGTAAAAAGATAAAAAGAAAGCCGGTTGATTTGTTTTAGCTTTGCAAACGAGTCAGACTGAGCAAAATTTCAATCTATTCGTTTGATCTAATCTTCATACAAATTGGGACTTTTTGTCAGAAACTACCTTTTAAAAACAATTTTTTATGAGAAATTACCTAATAAAAAAATTGTTGTAAGAAACTATCGATTAAAATAAAATTGTTGTAAGAAACTACCTATTAAAGAAAATAATGTTGTAAAAAAGCTATTATTCCTCGAATTTTCGTCTTTGGCTAATTTCTCCGGTGTTGACCATGTTCGGCTGGTCACATGATAGGTGGCAATGTGGCATTGTTGGTGGAGCATGGAATAATAAAGGTTTCAAAAGTTCATGTGATTGGCAAGTAGGTGGTCAATGCCGGAAAAATTAATTAACGGTGAAAAACAGTTAAAAGGGTAGTCTTTTACAACATTTTCATTTTAATAGGTGGATTCTTACAATATTTTTTTTATTAGGTAGTTTCTCACAAAAAATGACTTTTATTAGGTAGTTTTTGACAAAAAGCCCTAAAAATTGTCGGTCATTTAAGTTGATTTGAGCACGAAAGAGCTTTTAAAAGTTCTTGTTCGAACTTGGCTTGTTAAAAATTTGGATGCTCGATCATTGTTCACAAACTTATTTACTACGTATATACATGCATTTTGGTTTTTAGTTCATGTTTAAATGAGCTTAAAGCCTATTCTAATTGACTGAAATGAGCTGAATTGAACTGAACTGAACTTATTGGAGCTGAACTGAACTGAACTGAATATTTTATGAGAGAAAGAAATTAAGAATTGAACTGAAAATAATCCGAAGAGAACATGCCCTAAATTAACCTTATCTTTTATATAAATGAACATTATTGATGGAGTTAACTTTGTCAAAAAAAAAAAAAAAAAAAAAAAAAAAAAAAAAATTAAACTTTTTTATAATAACACGTACGACTTAATTTAGCTTAAGTTTTTACTGATCCCAATCTATCTATACCAAATTTTCGTATGTATTGAAAAATTTGAATTCTTATAAAAAAAAATATATACAACGAGGTCAACGACAACAAAGTAGTTTTAAGTTCCATATATTTTTATGGCTTTTAACCAGTTATATACATATTCAAACGAAGTTTACAAACAAACTTAGGGCCTGTTCTTGTTGATTGAACTGAACTGAACTGAACTAAGCCGAGCTGAGCTGAACTGAACTGAAATGAATATTTTATAAGAGAAGGAAATTAGGAGCTGAACTGAACTGAAATGAACTGAGCTGAACTGAACTAAATTTCAACGTAAGAGAACAGACCCTTAATGATGAGTTGTTTACGAATCCTATATATAAAGTGAAAGGGGGTTTTGGGTGATAAATTTCACTTTTCCAAAATACCCTTCTCAATTTTGTCTTTAAAAAAAAAAAAAAATCTAAACAAAAAAACTACCATCTTAAAAGAAAAGAAAAGAAAAAAAATCTTCCGTACATTCACACACATGAATTTCGCTTAGCTTGTATGTATAAAACGAGTGGAAACATGAACTTGTGTGACCTTGACTCATTTAAATCACGGGGCTAAATTCTGTTAAAGCTTTTTTATTACTTAAGACTTAACTAACGATAATTTAACTGATGTTCAACCTAGTTTGTTTGCAAGAAGTTCATAATTAATGTGAGAAGTGCTAGTAATTAATATAGATGACCGCCCATGACAAGATGGAAGAAGGCTTACATAGTTACATATGTAAATTCAGTATGTACAAACGTTTATACTAGTGTTTCGAATTTGTTCTGCGTAAAAGAAAGCACACAAAATTAAAGTCATCCTATGCATTATCCTTGCAGAAAATTAAAGTGTTGTGGAAAATAAAAGTATTATGGAGTGTGATAAGTTGATAACAAAAATAAAGAACATATATATATATATATACAAAAATCCGTAAAGAGAGTAGTTTGGGAATCAAATTGTATTAAAGATAACTGCAATGATTATGAACACTAAATAGGGGGCAATAAGATTTATGCGATATGAACTGCACCCTACTCTTAATGAATTTCAATGTTATTTTTATCAAGTTAGTTGTGACCCTTTATGAACACAAATTAAGCTCGGAATTGACAAAAAAATAACGTAAATGTTGTTGGAAATAAAGAAAGGAAATTCAAAGGGTCAGATATGGGCGCCCGATCGGGTGCGAGAAGAGTCGTAAAATTCTGGAGCTCCGTTGCCAGATCGGGCGAGCTCCACCCGATCGGGCGCGAGAAGAGTCGTAAAATTCTGGAGTTCCGCCGCCCGATCGGGCAAGCCCCGCCCGATCGGGCGCGAGAAGACGTCTGGAAAAAAAAAAGAGTGTCAGCCCGATCAGGCGAGCTCCGCCCGATCGGGCGCGTGTTTGTCCGTTGAACTCCAACGGATCCCTTGGATTCCTCTTCTAGTTTGATTTCTTGTAACCCCCCATTTAAGAGGTTTATTATGGTGTTTTAACCACCATAAAAATTCTGATTTCATTCTTCTTGTTCAAGAATATTCTCTCTATGATCTTTTCATCTACCTCAATCTCTATTATAAATTAGAGAATAATTTTCTGATTTCATACACTTGAAAATACATTCAAACACAATAGCTTAAACACATCTCTCTTTGGGCATAAGATACTTGACTCCAACCTTCCACCCAAAAGTGTCTTTGTGTGGAAGAGGTGTGTTAACCTTAGGGAACGTGCCGGCGAATACAGTTGAGCACCGTGGTTGCGCCGGAATTTTGTTTTCAAGTCAGTGATTTGCATCACGACACACCATTTGTTCCTTTGTTTTGTGAAATCAATTTTTCGGTCTTACTTGTTATTTCTTTATACTATTACTATAGATTTCTTCTATATTTACAACAATTTGAAAACGAAATTATGTCTATTGGTAATAGTATTATGAAGTCTCTTCCCGACCTCTCTAAGTTGGAACCTCTCGATGGTAACAACTACAAGAGGTGGTCACAAAAGCTACTAATCTTTTTTGAACAAGTGGAAATAGGTTATGTTTTGAATGAAGATGTCATTGAAGTTTTGGAGAAGGCGGAGGAAGCGGCCAAGATTGCAACGGATCCCATTCTGGCGGCCATCACCGATGCCTTGAAGGAGAAGGACGACAATCTTGTTCGTGGACATCTCCTCAACCATATGAACAATACTTTGTTTGATTTGTTTGTCAATTTCAGGTCAAGCAAGGTTATTTGGGACGCTTTGGAGAAAAAATATGGAGCGGATGATGCCGGGAAAAAGAAGTACGTGGTGGGAAAGTGGCTCAATTTCAAGATGGATGATGAGAAGCCTATCATGTCTCAAGTCCATGAATATGAGAACATGGCGACCGAAATTCTTGGTGAAGGCATGAAGATGTGTGAGACCCTTCAAGCTAATGTTCTCTTGGAGAAATTCCCTCGCTCTTGGAATGACTACCGTAACTCTTTGAAGCACAAGAAGAAGGACATGACCCTCCAAGAGCTCACTAGTCACATGAGAACCGAAGAGGCTAATCGCCTTAAGGATAAGTTTGAGAATTTGTCTCTTAATTCTTCTAAAGCTAATCTTGTTGAGTCTTCTTTGAATGTGTCTAAAAACAGGAACAATTCTAAGAAGAAGGGAAACAACAAGTCCAAAAACAATCTCACTCCAAACAACAAAATCCAAAAGCCAAAGGGTGCTTGCTATGTGTGTGGGATCGTTGGACACAAAGCATAACAATGCAACCGGAGGCATGGTGAAAAGAAAGATGACAACACCTCCCAAGCCAATGTGGTGGAAAAAGAAGAAATCATTGCGGCGGTGGTGGTAGAAGCCAACTTGGTGGAGAACAAAGTGGAGTGGATTTTGGACACCGGAGCATCTAGGTACTTTTGTGCAAATAAGGCCTTGATGACCGAGTTTGAAGATGTTACCGATGGTGATCATATCTACATGGGCAATAGTAGCACCGCGGGAGTCCTTGGCAAAGGAAAGGTCCATCTCAAACTCACCTCCGAAAAAACTTTATTTTTAAATAATGTGTTGTATGTTCCTTCTCTTAGGAGAAATCTTGTTTCGGGAGCCCTTCTCAACAAAGCCGGCCTAAAACTTGTCTTTGAGGCCGACAATATTGTAATGACTAAGAATGGAGACTTTGTTGGGAAAGGTTACCTCAATAATGGTTTGTTTGTTTTGAATGTTATGGATGAGAATGGAAGTACTTCTTTTTCTTATATTGTTGAGTCTTTGGATGTTTGGCACAACCATTTGAGACACTTGAATTCCTCTTATTTGAAAAAGTTAAAGGACATGAATTTAATTAATTTTTCAATGGATGATAAACTTGACAAATGCCATATTTGTGTTGAGGCCAAACATACTAAGAAACCATTTAAGCAAGTGGTCTCAAGAAGTACCAAATTACTTGAATTGATTCACTCGGATTTAGCGGACTTTAAAAAATGCACTAGTAGGGGTGGTAAAAATTATTACATTACTTTTGTTGATGACTTTTCTCGTTATACCAAAGTTTATTTGCTTAAAACTAAAGATGAAGCCGAAAGTGCATTTTTAAAGTACAAAGCCGAAGTTGAAAATCAATTGGACCTTAAAATCAAAAGAGTTAGAACCAATAGAGGTGGTGAATATGGAAAAGATTCTTTAAAAGATTTTTGTGAAGCCAATGGAATCATACATGAAACTAGCCCACCTTACACACCCCAATAAAATGGCATTGTCGAAAGGAAAACAAATCTTTAAAAGAGACTATGAATGCCATGCTTCTTAGTTTCGGTTTATCCGATAACTTGTGGGGAGAAGCGGTTCTTTCCGCTTGTTATGTACTCAATAGAGTGCCCCATAAGAAATTGGATAAAACCCCCTATGAACTTTGGAAGGGATATAGTCCAAATTTAAGTATTTTAAAAGTATGGGGGTGTTTGGCTAAGGTGGCTTTACCGGACTTTAAAAAATCCACTATCGGGTCTAAAACTTTTGATTGTGTGTTCATTGGATATGCTCATAATAGTGCAGCCTATAGGTTCATGTTATTAAGTGATAGAACAATTTGTGAAGCTAGAGATGCGGTATTTTTTGAGCATATTTTTCCTATGAACAAATCTTTGTCTTCTAATGTAGACATGCATGCTAGTAAGTAAAGTATGGATGTGCCTTTAGTTGTAACTATGCCTAGTTCTAATCTCCCTTCTTCCTCTACCAAAGTGGTAGTAGTTGAATCTAGGAGAAGTAAGAGACCTAGAGTAGAGTCTTCCTTTGGACCGGATTTCTTGACTTCCTTTCTTATAGAAGACTTTGACGTGGATTCTTTAAGTGAGCATGTTGTGTCTTAGTTTCTTTTAGAAGAAGACCCTAAGACTTATGATGAGGCAATGAGGTCCATAGATGCTAGTTTTTGGAAAGAGGCCATTAAGAGTGAACTAGATTCTATCATGTCCAATCACACTTGGGATCTTTGTGACTTGCCTAAGGGTTCTAAGCCTATAATTTGTAAGTGGATTTTCAAGAAGAAACTTAGACCGGATGGGACCATAGATAAGTTCATGGCTAGACTTGTCATTAGAGGTTTCACAAAAAGAAGGTATAGATTTATTTGACACCTATTCCCCCGTGACTAAGATAGCCACAATTAGAACCTTGGTAGTCCCTGCGGCAATTCATGACTTAGTGGTTCACCAAATGGATGTCAAAACGGCTTTTCTTAATGGAGACCTTGATGAAGAAATCTATATGACCCAACCGGAAGGTTTTGTGGTGAAGGGACAAGAACATAAAGTGTGTAGGCTTAGAAAGTCTCTCTATGGTATTAAGCAAGCTCCTAAGCAATGGTTTGAAAAGTTTGATAATACCCTAGGAGTTGTGGTTATGTGTCTAATTCCTCGGATTCTTGTTTGTATTCTAAAAACTTTGGATCATCATGTGTTATAATCTGTTTATATGTTGATGATATGCTTATTGTTGGTACTAATCTTGATGTTGTGAATGATGCTAAGGCTTTACTTTCCACTAAGTTTGAAATGAAGGATATGGGAGAAGCCGATGTTATTCTTGGAATTCGTTTAAGGAAGACTAAGAATGATTTTTCCATAAGTCAATCTCACTATGTGGAAAAAATACTCAAGAAGTTTGATTCTTTTGATGTTGCTCCTAGCAATACTCCATATGATCCCAACTTAAAGCTTGAAAAAAACAAGGGTACAAGTGTATCTCAAGAGCTCTATGCAAAGGTAATTGGTAGTGTGATGTTTCTAATGAATTGCACACGACCCGATATTGCTTATGCGGTAAGTAAACTTAGTAGATATACTCACAATCCAAGTCAATATCATTGGATTGCACTTCGTCGGTTATTAAGGTATCTCAAAGGTACTATGGATGTATGTTTACATTTTAATCGCTTTCCAAATGTTTTGGAAGGCTATTGTGATGCTAATTGGGTAACCGATAATGATGAAATTTCTTCTACTAGTGGTTATGTTTTTGTTTTAGGTGGAGGTGCTATTTCATGGAAGTCTTTAAAACAACCATGTCTAGCTCGCTCCACCATGGAATATGAACTTATTGCTCTTGAGTTGGCAGGTCATGAAGCGGAATGGCTTAGGAACCTCCAAGCCGACATTCCATTGTGGGGGAAGAGTTCATCACCGGTGTCTATACATTGTGATTCTCAAGCTACAGGTAATTGGAGTGTCAAACAATAGCAACTACAATTGTAAAAAGAGACATATTCGTATGAGACACAAAGTGTTGAGGCAATTTCTCAAAAATGGAGTGATTGCTTTGGACTATGTGAGGTCCGAAAAGAACTTGGCGAATCCTTTGACGAAAGGATTAGCAAGAAAGCAAGTTGATGAATTATCAAGGGGAATTGGACTTAAGCCATATGATACATTACATTTGTCCTAATTCCTATGGTGATGTTGTTGGTAATGTTTGGTTGTGTTTGTGAGCTTGAGTTGTTTAACTCTTAATGGGTCCTTGTGCTATTGAGACGCACACTAAAGGACTCACCTATGTGGTTGTGAAGACTAGCCATCTTCTATGAAAACTTTGGCCGGTTTTCTAGAGCCTCCACTAGACCTAAGGTGAATGTGCTTGGCTATAAATAAGTACATCTCTTCGCGGAGTTCAAGTATATTTTGAAGTGACGTATGTGGTGTGGGGGTCTTGGACTAAATCTTAGAGTTTCAAGGTCCGTCCACTCTTTGATCAAGGGTGTAAGGGTTTCAAGGTTTTTCCACCCTTATACTTGTAATTCATTGCCTCATTTCACTAAACACTAGATTTCAAATTACTAATGTAAATATCTAAGTGTTATGTATTGATCTCCTCTTATGCCAATATGTTACTTATCCACATCTTTTTGTTGGATTTTCTTCCCTTCCTTTAGTGGGGGATTGTTGGAAATAAAGAGAGGAAATTCAAAGGGTCAGATATGGGCGCCCGATCGGGCGCGAGAAGAGTCGTAAAATTCTGGAGCTCTGTTGCCAGATCAGGCGAGCTCCGCCCGATCGGGCGCGAGAAGAGTCGTAAAATTCTGGAGTTCCGCGGTCCGATCGGGCAAGCTCCGCCCGATCGGGCGCGAGAAGACGTTTGGAAAAAAAAGAGTGTCCGCGCGATCGGGCGAGCTCCGCCCGATCGGGCACGTGTTTGTCCGTTGAACTCCAACGGATCCCTTGGATTCCTCTTCTAGTTTGATTTCTTGTAACCCCCCATTTAAGAGGTTTATTATGGTGTTTTAACCACCATAAAAATTCTGATTTCATTCTTCTTGTTCAAGAATATTCTCTCTATGATCTTTTCATCTACCTCAATCTCTATTATAAATTAGAGAATAATTTTCTGATTTCATACACTTGAAAATACATTCAAACACAATAGCTTAAACACATCTCTCTTTGGGCATAAGATACTTGACTCCAACCTTCCACCCAAAAGTGCCTTTGTGTGGAAGAGGTGTGTTAACCTTAGGGAACGTGCCGGCGAATACAATTGAGCACCGTGGTTGCGCTGGAATTTCGTTTTCAAGTCAGTGATTTGCATCACGACACACCATTTGTTCCTTTGTTTTGTGAGATCAATTTTTCGGTCTTACTTGTTATTTATTTATACTATTACTATAGATTTCTTCTATATTTACAACAAATGCTCCGTTTTGTGTGATGAAAAATATTTCGATTAGTGTGTCGTTATTTTTTAATCATCAAAATTGACCGGGTTAGGTTTTTGGGATCATTTTGACCCTTTATTGATGCAAATTAAGCTCGGAATTGACAAAAAATAACGTAAATGCTCCGTTTTGTGTGTTGAAAAATATTTCGATTAGCGTGTCTTTATTTTTTAACCATCAAAATTGATCGGGTAAGGTTTTGGGGGTCATTTTGATCCTTTATGGTAACAAAATAAGCTCGAAATTGACTAAAAAATAACATATATGCCCCGTTTTGTATGTCGATATCGTAATTTTTTTCGGAAAAAAATGCGAAACGCGGTATTTATGTTTTTTTAGCCAATTTCGAGTTTAATTTGTACCCATAAAGGATCAAAATGAACCCCAAAACCTTACCCGAATAATATTCATCACGAAAATCGAAAAAAGTATTATTTTTATTCATTAAAATAAATAATTATTGTGTATTAATTCTAAAAAGTAATGGCATTTGGTGAAATAATTTTCCACAGTAATGGCATTTGGTAAAATAAGAATTGCATTAATGGAAAACTAACGTCCATACGCTATTAGTGGCACAAGGTGTCATTGTATTGTTTGTCAGTGGCATTTGGTGAATTTTGAAAATTTTGATGGCATTTGGTGGATTTTGTAAGTACTTAGTGGCATTTGGTAAAATAGCCGTTTTTTAAAATATTTTTATTAACGGAAATTTCACCAAATGCCCTTAAACTTTTCAAAAATTCACTAAATATCCTCAAGTTTTACAAAATTCACCAAATACCAGTGACGTATTGTACTATTCACACCACGACCTGAAAGGGGTCCTGACGTTAGTGAACCATTGGTGCAAAATTACTATTTTGCCCCTAGTGTCTTCAATGGCGCCATAAACACCATTGACTCCTTGACTTGATCATAATAGGTCAAAAATTTTCGACCTTTCGTATTTCTCATCCTCTCTTTGCTCTGTTCTTCAAGTTTTCAGCAAAAACTAACCCAAAAAATCACGAAAAATCCAATTTTGATAAAATCCGAAGCTTTAACCTAGTTGAACAGTGTTTTATAAGAACTAGTGAGACGAAATTGTGGGTAGAAACAACTTGTGCGACGTGATTCGGAAAGGTTGGCTTAGGGTGGAGCAAAATTGTGATCGGAACATTTCATTTGGTGTTTGACAACTCGTGCAAGGTACCATTCTCTCTTTCGCTTTTGAAATCGATTTCATTTTTTAGGGTTTTTTTGCGAAAATTGATTTAGGGTTTAGGGTTTGATGAATGTGGTTGCTTGATGAATTTGGTTGCTTGATAACTGTAAATTGATTGTTGGTGATTTATATCTGTTATTGTGTGATGAATGTGGTTGATTTGTATAGGAAGTTGTATTTGTATTTGTTCATAGTATCTGCACTCATTGAATAGCTAGTTGTATATGGTTTCTATACTTAGTGAATTTTTTGTGTGCATGTATAGGATGACTCATGTATGGCTGGAGGTTATTTCTAATGATTCTGCATTTGATGTGCAGTGCTGATTGAAGACATTGATAAGTGTAATTTAATGGAGTTGTTTGAGTACATGTTTGAGGACTCTGTAAAACAATGTGTGTACCTGCCTAAGTATTTCACTTTGTTCATTGATAAACCTAGAACAAATAGGAAGTTGGAGTTATGTGATGATACAAATTTGTTGAAAATGTGGGAGTGGAATGAGGGTAAAGAAACCATAAAAGTATGGATACAGGAAACTGATGTTCTAGGGTTGGTGTTTAATCTACTGAAGCTAGTTGGAAAAAAAAAAGATTAAAGATGAAGCAGAGAAGCAAATTAAAGGTGTAGGTTGGAACAATTACAGGCTGAAAGGGAACTGATGGAGCAACAACAATATATTGTTGCTGTTGAGGTGCCAGTTGTTAATGTAGATGATTCAGGAGTTTAGTATATGAGGGTTTTTAACACCCCCGATGTTGCTGATGAGATGTTCCCAGGAGCATCTTAACCACAACCCTCCCAACCCTCAACTCCTCCCAAGCAATCCCAACCACCATCACTTCCAAACCAGACAAAGAAAACACTTAGAAAGAAAATGGCCAGTAGGAGGAAAAAAACCACACCTGAAAAGGGAACAAACAAAGAATCCACACCCCATCCAGAGTCTCCACCCCAACCAAAATCTCCATCCCAACCCCATCCAGATTCTCCACCCCAAAAACATTCTCCTCCCCAACCAAATTCTGCAGCACAACCAGCTGTACCATCCCAACTTTCCCAGCCAAATCAGGATAAACAAAAAAAGGGAGGGATATCTAGACCTAAAGGCTTTAGAGTCTCTAAAAAGATTGCTGCACAACAGGGTATAAGGGTTAAAAAGGGTCCAACCACCAATAGAAGGAAGTCTGCAAGAATTGGGGCCAGGGCAGAGGACTTGGTTAATTCTGACAGTAACTCTGACAGTATGATGATGATTATAGTATGTCTGGCAGTGACATGGATGATGAAGAAGATATTGCTGATTTCAAAGTGGATGAGCTAAAAATTGAGTGTTTGTATGATGATATCCCTGATAAAAAGTTTGAAGACTACCTTGATGAATCTTTAAACATGGACATAACATATTTGAATGGCAAAATTTGGACCAATCAAGAGTTTGGGTCTATCAAGTTAGAACCTTGGTTAATATTTCCAGATAGGCAGCCATTCATTGATGTCTTCAAGGACTACTGCATACAAGAGGGTTTTAGAGTGTTTGTTGAGAAGTCTGACAAGGGTAGGTATGTAGAAAAATGTGCAATTGATAGTTGTGAATGGAGGATTCTTGCTGGAGAGATGACTGATAAGGTTAGTTGGGCAATTAAGAAGATAAGTGGGGAGCACAAGAGTCGTGGCAGGCTAGAAGAGAACCCAGTAGTCACCTCAGATTGACTGTGCAAGCATCTGAAAGCAAACATTAAAACAAACCCATATATACCTGTTCAGGCTCTTAGAAGATATGTATGGAGAGATATAGAATCCTTGTTAAGACAAGGTTATTCTACAAGGTCAAGGCAATGGCTAAAGAGAAAATTCATGGGAACTTTGAAGAGTCTTACTCACTTCTCCCTAAGTATGCAGAAATGATAAAGGCCACTAATCCTGGTAGTTATGCTCTAATCAGTTGGACAGACCAAACACCAACTAAGGTCCCAAAGTTCAAAGCTTGTTTTTTCTCATTTGCAGCTCAAGTTAGGGGATTTTTAGGAGGGTGTAGGCCCATAATTGGTATTAATGGTTCCCACCTTAGTGAATATTTTAAGGGCATTTTCTTCACTGCTGTGGGTATTGACAGTAACAATGAGATATTTGTTATTGCTGATGGGATAGTTGACACTGAGAGCTGTGACAGTTGGTATTATTTTCTAAGAAATCTGAAGATTTTGTTTGAAAAGGAAGGCTGCAACAGAGATGACTGGACTTTCATTAGTGACAGAATGAGGGTAATGGCTTATTTTTATGTATTTTATTTGTCTTCTCTCTGTGACACTTGAAATGAATAGTAACACTTAGTGTTTTTTTGGAATTTGTTTGCAGGGAGTTGACTGAGCAGTACAAGACACTTTTCCAAGAGCTACTAGAAGAGTGTGTTGTCAACACCTCTACATGAACTGCAAGACTGAAGGGTTTAGTGGAACAACATTTCATAATCTCTTTTGGATATCAGCTGATGCATACAGTGAGTATGTCTTCAACAAGGCCATGGAGATGATCCAAAATTATTTTCCAAAGGTTGTAGAGTACTTAGGGAACTGCACTGAACAATGGTCAAGGCATACATTTGACCCAGCTGTTAGGTGTGATCATAATACCACAAATTTTGTGGAGTCATTCAATGCATGCACCAAAAATTACAGAGATCTCCTTGTCTTGACTCTCCTTGAAGGTAACATGCTGACTCTCCTTGAAGCTTAACACTATCACTTGCTTTCACTGTTTATGCACACTCTAAACCATTCTTGAATGTGCTGTGTTTTGTATATCTAGATATTAGGCAGTGGTGCATGAAAAAAATTGGATCAAGGTATGAAAAAGCAGCTTCTATGGGGCCAAATGACTTGACTAAGTGTGCTAGCAGAATTTTACAAAGTAGGAGTAATGAGTCTAGGTTCTGCTATGCTACAGCTTGTGGTGGTGGGGAATTTGAGGTGAGACATAGACATGTTCATTTTCCAATTAAGTTACAAATTGGTACTTGTGGTTGTGGGGTATGGCAGCATTCTAGTATCCCTTGCAAGCATGTGTTAAGGGTGATTTACCCTGAAAGACTGCAAACAACAGACCTTGTTTCAGCTTGGTTCAAGGGGGCTGCATACGAACAAGTGTATGGAGAGCATATACACCCCATGCCTGATCCAAGTCAGTGGAAGTCCTTTAACCTTCCTGAGATACAACCTCCATTCATAAAGAGAAGTGCTGGGAGACCACGCAAACAGAGAAGAAAAGGGCCAAATGAAGCAAGGAAGGGAAAGAGAACAAGAACATTTAAGTGTAGTCTTTGTAAAGAAATGGGGCATAACATGTTAACTTGTGCTGCAAGGAAAAGAAAGGCAGCTAATGAGGCTACCACATCAACCACATCTAAGACCAAGTCAAAAAGCAAACAAGAGATCAAGGAAGGAAGCATAAACTGCACCCCAAGCTTGAATTGCTGCAACATTATTTTTTGCCTACAATGCTAGCATATTTTTGAACTTTGATTATCACAATTTGTACTTATGTTTAGGCAACATCTCTTTGAACATCAACTTTTATTAAACTTGTATTTTTAGACAAAATGGTAAACTGTAATTTTTGGGTTTCAAAGATGAAATTGCTAAGACAATTGGAAAACAAATGTCTTCCTATTATTTATTCCTTTTTTTTTTTCATGTTGTTACAAGATAATTACTTCAACAACACAACTACAATGATTACAACCATTATTATCCCTAATTTTATGAGTACATTAACAAGTTTTTGTTGCCTTTTGATCTTCTTCTTTAATTGCTTCAACTCTTCATGCATATTCATCTGTCTTTCCCCATCCCTTGTGTCCGTGCTTCCCCTTCCCCTACTCTGACATTCTTGTTGTTGATTGCTCAAACTTTCATCAACAAAAACTTTTCACCATTTGAAATTGTTACACGCATCACACTTGTAATAAAGCCTTTGCGGATTTAATGATGACTCGGAACTTCTAATTGCAAATTTCCTCCCACAAACACAATATTTATTTGCCACTCTTATGTAAGAATAGCCATGCATTGAGGAGGATGATCTAGAAATATAACTCATAGTGTGTTAGTTTGTGGTTATTTTGGTGAACAAAGGATTGCTAAGCCTTGTACAATCAAGAGTATTTATAACAAACCAAAATAACGGCTAAAAATATAAAACTAGCCGTTGTAACTTAAACAAAACAGAGGTATTTTGTGTAATTTTTTCAAATTTTGGGCATTTTGTGTAATTATTTTATAAAGTCAGGGCATTTGGTGAATTAAGTTTTGTTCTAACGGTTCACTAACGTCAGGACCCCTTTTCAGGTCATGCTGTGAATAGTACAATACGTCACTGGTATTTGGTGAATTTTGAAAAACTTGAGGGTACTTGGTGAATTTTTGAAAAGTTCAAGGGCATTTGGTGAAAAAACCGTTTTTTTAATCTTCTTTTTCCACCTCACCCCCTTCATTCAACCACCATGACCATCACCACTAAAATGACCACCTTCTCACCATTACCACCAAATTGACCACCTAAGATGCAACCCCAGCCCGTTCCGCCACCTGAACCATGCCTACCTAAATCCCATAACTGATGTGGATCTCTCAAGACTCTCACAAGGCTCCCAAGCTATAATAACATTGTATCTTCGGATTTTAATAAGGACTAAAGAAATTACACGAAAGTAAAAGGATAGTACTCTAATTCTCACAGGAATAGAGGGTCTCTTCCTAGTCGCAACTAGAAGATGATCACAAGTCGCAACAAGTGATGTTTATGATTAACAATCAAACGAGCAACGCTAAAAAAGGATTAATTCCCAAAATCAAACTCTCTCATTCATAAACTATTATTGATATACACCCATATTTATAGGGTGACAAATCGTACAAAGATAAGATAGGAAACTAATAATTATATCCTATAATAAGATAAAATATTAGGAATCCTAATCCTAATATATCTACTAATCATATTTTAACCAACTACTAAATCTATCCTAACATAAATAAATAAATATCCTAATGGCTAAAACTCTTAAAGACTAAAAATAGGAAAAATCCTTTCAAGTGAAAGGTAAAAATCCATAGGCAAAAATCCTAATAATTAATAATAACTAAAAGATAGTGTAGGCTCTCTTAAAATTCCATGAATTTTCAAGAATACCCATATTGGTCTATTGCTCCCGCATCATACTTCCCCTCTTTGAAAAAAATTCGCCTTGAATTTTGTCAAATCTTGAAACATGATAACGAAACCAACACACCAAGATCGTGTAAGTGCAAAAAGGACTCACAAAACCTGATGAAAATCTGATACCATTATGATGTGGATCTCTCAAGACTCTCACAAGGCTCGCAATCTATAATAACTTTGGATCTTCGGATTTTAATAAGGACTAAAGAAATTACACGAAAATTAAAAGGATAGTACTCTAATTCTCGCAGGAATAGAGGGTCATTTCCTAGTCGCAACTAGAAGATGATCACAAGTCGCAACAAGTGATGTTTTTGATTAACAATCAAACGAGCAAATTAAAGCTCAAAGGATTAATTCCCATAACAAATCTCTCTCATTCATTAACTATTATTGATATACACCCATATTTATAGGGTGACAAATCGTATAAAGATAAGATAGGAAACTAATAATTATATCCTAAAGTAAGATAAAATATTAAGAATCCTAATCCTAATATATCTACTAATCATATTCTAGCTGTAGACACCCATTTGTGTCTCCCCAAAACCAAACCTGGTGATGAGTACCTTTCGCGTCGAATCATAATCGAATGAAGTGAACGTGTGGAAAGTTTAGTGTTGCGGACAATTTTAATTTCTTTTTTCTTCTCTCTGTTTTTGAAAACTTATTTTAAGAAAAAACAGCCAATCCAGTTTGGTTGGTCCATGATATGGGTCCAATAATAGTGTAGTTGGATGGGGCTTGACAAGAGCTTTCCAACGATATATTATAAGCCCAATTCCGATGAATATTGAGGAAGTTATGGCCAATTTACTAAATTGGGCCCGGTTTGAGCTTTATATGCGGTCCAATGATCTAGGGGAGGGCCTAATATGATTTATCATTCCTAATGCAATTAGGAATGGTTTTAGTCTTTGTAGGGAATAATTTCAAGCTTTAATCCCACTAGCTTGAACCCCACTTTGATCATACACTAAAGTACGGTGGCGTCCAAAAGGGAAGAAGATAGAGCAAAAGAGTCGCCAACAAGTTTTAAAGAACTTGTAAACCGTTCACAGGATGAAGGTTACATCCCTTAACGATCCATGAGATCGTCAACTCCATAAGTTCTAGAACCAAATAAGGGTTCGGGGATGAAGGTACAAATCCAACCTAAAAGAGATTGAACCTGCCCTAATAATAGGCCTCTACTTTATTCTGATCGTATTCATGTGCGCTTTTTAATTAACATGCAATCATTAGTATTAACCCTAAACCTGTTTATCTATGTTGGTTGAATATTAATGCACAAATAAAACTATTATTGACGATCACTTGAATTATAATCAAAATTAACCCTAAAGATTATTAATTATCTTATTAAGCGTGATTACAAGTATAAATTCCCTTTAAACATGCAATAAAGGTGTGATCAAGCAATAACAATAAATATATATCAAGCAACACAATAACAATAAATAATAATGAATCATAAAAATAATAATAATAATAATATTCATAATCATCATAAATTATAACAATTGTAATCATAATCATGTTCATATTAATATTAAAGCATAATAATAATAGCAAGATCCTAGGCATGATACTAACAAGATTAATAACAAACCCTAGCATGTCACTAAGCAATAAAAATCAAAGCTTTAACCCTAACATGATACTAACATGAATAAATATTAGGAAGAACATAGGAAGCATCGTAACAATCATATTTAATATTAAAATTACCCTAGACATGATACTAGGAATATCATAATAACAATGTAAACATGATTTCTACATCATAATATCAATTAAACCATTAAAGTACTTACTTTGATGCCTCTGATCGAGGTTCAATAGGTCGTTAGTTCTACTAACCCTAATCAAATTAACAATTTATAATACCTAAACTACCCTAATACGAGTATAGGGGTAAGTAAAGGGTCGAACCCAAAAGGACTAAGTGTATCAATCTATGCTAATTAGACTACTAGGAAAGCTTGTGAGGTAAGAGAGGTTCAATTAAACACTACTAAGAGCAAATAACTAAAACTAGGGAAAGTGGAATCCAATTACATCAATGCATTCAACAACATCAAACAATTAGATGAAAATGACCTCAATTAGGACGATTTACACATTTAACTCACTCTCGCGCAATTAAACATGTTAATAATCCTACTAAACTAATTCACTCTCGTGCAACTAGCCTAGCAAAGATATGGAGGAATTTAGGGTTCTCAAACAACTCACTTTCGCACAATTGATTGAAAACACAATTAAAAGCATAGAATCAATTAGCTAGAAAGATTCTAATCCATAAAAGCATCATCCATACACAATAATCAAGAAACAATTTCATACTAACCACAATCAATCATTAAATTAATTAACATAACCTTCATCCATTTCCCTAGAATAAAACCTAAACTAACATAATGAACAAAAATATGGAAAACAAGGTAAAATAATAATAAAAGCAAGAATCAACCACTAAACTAATTAATCTACTCAAATAAACAAATAAATAAGCAAAAACAATAATAAATGAAAGCAATAAAGGTGAGAGAAAGTTAGGAAGACTCATTGAATTTATGAGAGGAAAAATCCACAAATTTGCTTCTTCAAAATCCCAAAAACTCCATGAAAAATCCAAGCTTTCTCTCTCTAAACTACTCCTAAACTAGAGAGAGAAACTCCTAATCTAACCCTAAGAGAGAGAAGCTCTCCTAAACTAACTAAGAAAATAGCATAATAGATCCCCCTTTTTACAAAGAGTCCCGTCTATATATATGTGGCTCCCCCCAAAAAAAAAGAGACTTGGACAACAAGGCGCAAATAAATCGTAAACCCAGTCGTGCGCGCCCGCACATGAGTCCTGTGCGCCCGCACACAGGTGTGTGCGCCCTCTCATCGTAGTGTGCGGCCGCAACTTTGTGGGTACGGGGAAAATAAGTGCGCCCGCACATAAGTCATGCGCGCCCGCGCAAAGGTGTGTGCGCCCGCACAGAGGTCGCGCATAGGGTCGCGCAAACTCTCTGGTTTTGCTCTGTTTCTTCAGTCTGGCTGTGCGGGTTCTGACAGGGCTGCGCGCCCGCACAGCCTCACATGTGCGCCCGCGCATAAGCCGCACAGCACCCCGCGCACAACAGATAACTTGGCTTCTTGATATCCTCTTTCTTTCGGCGCATAATTCCTACAAAACCAAAGCATGGAGATCAAAATAAAAACAAAGAAAATAAGATAAAATAAATAAATTAAGAAAATAAGCTAAAAACTATTAAAAACTACTTAAATACTCAAAACAAGATAAAAGACGAGAATAAGTAAATAAAGAAATAAAGGACAAAAAGGGTTAAATTATTGGAAAAATAAGCCGAAAAACGACTCAATAAACACCCTAAAAAGTGGCATAAAAGTCACTTATCAAACTCCCCCAAGCTAATCTTTTGCTCGTCCTCGAGCAAATTAACATGAAACACGAATGAAGGAGAATGATTTATTCAAGCAAAGCTAGAACACTTAAGGAGACAAGAATGTACACTAACTCACTTTCGTAGGAATCACGGTCACTTTTAGCAACTAATGACAAGCCCTTTAAACCCCTAGATCGCCCTGGAGGACGAGTGTGCTCTCGTGAGGGTGTCCTAAGAGTTTAACCCACAACTCTAAATAAAAACCAAGGCACGGCAATAAAAAATAAAAGAAAAAGAAACATAAAAAAAAGAAAGAAAACACAATTTCATATTTGGACAAGAGATAGGAACAAACACCAATGAATGCGAACCTTTCTAAATAGACAAATGTATGCACGTTCTAAGATGTCAATGGTTGATTGAAACATAACATATGCTAAGCATAGAGAACTAATGAGGACTCAATCCACCCTAGCCCCAACCAATCGGGCCGCGTTCTCTCCACTAGCTTCAAATCAACCCTTAAGCTAGCTTCTCATGATTCCACGAAGGAACCGGAAAAAGATAAAGAAATGAAAAACTTTGAGAAGGTTATCCCGACATCTCAACTATGCATACTCTCTCCATAGGTTTGAAATCTATCTCCCTCCACCGTTCTTTGACCTAACCCTACTAAAGTCTAAGGGTCTTTTATTGGGTTGTAACATAAGGCTAAGGGTTAAGGCGGGGTAAAAATTTGAAAATTTTGGTGATATTTCCTAAGTGAAGCAAATGAGTGGCCTACTCTCAAAAACAAACTCAAGAAATCGCAAAATATCAAACAAAAATACCAATAATGCCATCTCCCACAAGCTTACTCAACACTAACACACAATATATACAAAAAGAATGAAGGAACGCTCCCCCCCCCAAGCTTGAACGAAGCATTGTCCTCAATGCTTAAACTAGGGTAGAAAACGAAACCAAACTAAAATATATTTGTGGTTTTTTTTTTTTTTTTTTTTTTTTTTTTTTTTTTTTTTTTTTAGCTCTTATTTGATGTCCTCGCCTTTTTTTTAACTATGGACGGCTTTTTCTTGAAACTTCCTTTGATTTTCTTGAATTGCATCTTTCTTCTCAAACTTTTCTTGCATTTTCTTTTCAAGCTCAACTTTCAATACCGTACTTAAACCAATTCACAAAGTTTTCTTGCTCATGAACAACACTCTCAAAACTCAAACCTCACATGCCTATGCTTCGCTAACTAAAAGGGTTGGTAAACATAGGCCATTGGGTTTGTAATGCGGTTTAAACAAGAGCGGGAAACATTAGGCTCAAATTGGTTAATAAGTAGGTTGATGCAAAATAGAAAATCAAATTTGTAACAAAATAAAAAGAAGATAAAGAAAAATGAGAAAAGGTGCCCTTTTCCTCCCCTAGAGAGGCCCGGTCACGATCTTGGGAGCTAGAGGTCAAAACAAGGATTAAGACATGCATAGTCAAGGATCCTAAATAGCCGCTCAACAAGGTGATGAAGGCTAGAACAAATGAAACTCACAAGGGATTATGACCAAACAAATACCAACCAAGGGTTTCAAATCCACTATAGAGAGCAACTCCATCTTACCACATTCCCGTGAACTAAGGCTTCATGGACCCCTAAAAGTTCTTAAACTGGCTACCTTAGCATATAGTATCCTAGAGTCAACCAATGACACTCTCAAACCGTGCATACATTTACCACTTAGGAAGAAAAACATTCAAGGATTCAAGTCCCAAAACAAAATGTCCAAAATAAGAACAAACAAAACACATTTTGCCAAAATTACCTTGAAAATAAACAAAAATCTTTTTGGAATTTTCAAAACAAAAGAAAAGGCATGGAAATGCATCTACTCAAGTGCATGGCATAAATAAATCAACATCCCACCAAAGCATGATAGAATACCCTCCCCCAAGCTTGAATGAGACAATATACTCAAACATAAACTAAATAATCCATGGGAGGGGACGAGAAAGAAATCAACCCAACAAACCAACACATGTCCAACGAGTCACCAACCATTAGAGAAAGAGCTAGGAAAGATGTTACCGGATATTGGTGGGTGTAAATACCCGCAAATGAACCAATTTAACCTTTCAAAGCCGATTTCCTTTTGAATTGAAATCTCGATTTCCACATGCTAGCAAAAATAGGCATCAAACTTCCTTGATTCTTGATCCAAACCAATGCATAAGTGTATATCAAGTCATGTACCTAGCAAAAGGCACACAAACATTTCCATGAGAGAAAATCTAATCTAAAAAGGAAAGAAAATGAAAGCAATAAAAACCTCGGGTTACTTCCCGAGAAAGGCTTGTTTAACGTCCAAGCAAGACCGCTCTAGTAAATAATATTGCAACGAACGCAAGAGCTTATCAAATGCACTACTACACATCTCATATGATAACAAGTAGGCAAATGACGAGAGGAGGACGTGCAACAAGATTATTGCACGTAAATGAGGAGGAAGATGCCAAAAGAAAGAAGAAAAATCAAAAGAAAAATCAAGAAAATAAGAAGAGAAAGAAGAAGAAAAATAAGGAAAAGAATAAAAAGGCAAAACCTCCTCAAAATCTTTTTGGGTGGCATAATCACCCATTTCCTCAATGATGGGAGGATGAGAAGGAAAAGTCTCATCAAACAAGAGAGGGTCCTCAATAGGCTCTTTGACAAAAGAAGGGAGGAACATGGGATAGTAGGGGATGTGGTCAAATTTCCTTGAGAAAGGGACATGAGGAAGGGGAGGAGAAACAATGGTCTCACAAAGCCTCACATCACTAATGAGGGTATGAAAATCAATCATTGAATCCTCAAAAGAATACTCTTGACTCTCATCTCCCTCAAACAAAAACTCTCCAATAGAAACAACCTCATCCTCCTCTTTATCACAACGATGAACAACAACTCCCTCAAGATCCTCAAAGCCTAGAGTCTCTAAACCATGCATGAAAGGATAAAGGTTTCTCTCAAATTCATCCCTTTCCCATGAAGCATTGCCAATGAACTCTTTCAAGAGGCTATGATGATTTGTTACACCTTCAATGAACATACTAGCCATAACCTCAAATGAGTCCAAAGACTCATGGATAGAAGGGTCACAAACATGCAAGGTAGACTCATCAAGATGGGGAAGGGGGTTGGAAACCTCAAAATCGAGATTTTCTTCATTCACAACTCTTCCACCATCACTCAAGGGACTTTCAATCTCTCTTGATTGCTCAAACTCATCATCATCATCCTCATGAAATCCCTCATTCAAAATTGAAGATGGCTCACTCACATCCTCACCAAGGGAAGCTCTCAAAGGGGGTAAATAAGGGGAAGGATGGCATTCAAGCTCAAATGGGGAATGAAAAGGATCAAAATCCTCAAAAATCCCCTCATCACAAGAAAATCTCCCCTCAACTTCACACCCTGGGCCCACATCATTCTCAAAAACACCCTCACACTCCAAATGAGGTGCCTCACATCCATTTACATCAACCAAAGCACTCATCACTTGGGCAAGCCTCACTTCTCTCAATTTTTGTTCCTCTTGAAGCTCTTGGAGTTGTTGGGTAAGATATTGCATTTGAGAAAGAATTTGGGCTTCAATGTTATTGGGTTGAGGTTCATGATCAAAGTCAAATTGCACATTATCAAAATTAGCACAAATCTCATCAAAATGAGCATAAGGGGGAAAGGTGTCAATTTGCATACTAGGATTATCACTAGGCACATAAGAAGTATCAAGAGAATTCATGCAAAAATTAAAAGAATCTTGGCATTGAGAATCAAAGTAAGAAACATGAGATTCTCTATCTAAAGAATCCTTAGCAAGCCATGTGAAGAAATCCCACGCATCATGCATAGACAAATGACAAAATCTACCATTATTCATGTCCTCAACCATTCCCCTAGTATACTCATTCATGCCCCAATAAGCTATATCACAAGCATCATTAAGAGAACACCCATGGTAACTAAGAAAACCATCTAGTCTTTCAAAGTAAGCATAGAAGGGTTCACCATCAAATTGAGGAAAAGATAAGCATGCCATTTTTATACAAAGATTGAACAAAGAAATGCAAACAAAAATCAAATTATATACAAGAACCTAGCTAATCTAATCAACACAAACTAATGAACGCCTTAGTTCCCCGGCAACGGCGCCAAAATTTGATCGAGGTTCAATAGGTCGTTAGTTCTACTAACCCTAATCAAATTAACAATTTATAATACCTAAACTACCCTAATACGAGTATAGGGGTAAGTAAAGGGTCGAACCCAAAAGGACTAAGTGTATCAATCTATGCTAATTAGACTACTAGGAAAGCTTGTGAGGTAAGAGAGGTTCAATTAAACACTACTAAGAGAAAATAACTAAAACTAGGGAAAGTGGAATCCAATTACATCAATGCATTCAACAACATCAAACAATTAGATGAAAATGACCTCAATTAGGACGATTTACACATTTAACTCACTCTCGCGCAATTAAACATGTTAATAATCCTACTAAACTAATTCACTCTCGTGCAACTAGCCTAGCAAAGATATGGAGGAATTTAGGGTTCTCAAACAACTCACTTTCGCACAATTGATTGAAAACACAATTAAAAGCATAGAATCAATTAGCTAGAAAGATTCTAATCCATAAAAGCATCATCCATACACAATAATCAAGAAACAATTTCATACTAACCACAATCAATCATTAAATTAATTAACATAACCTTCATCCATTTCCCTAGAATAAAACCTAAACTAACATAATGAACAAAAATATGGAAAACAAGGTAAAATAATAATAAAAGCAAGAATCAACCACTAAACTAATTAATCTACTCAAATAAACAAATAAATAAGCAAAAACAATAATAAATGAAAGCAATAAAGGTGAGAGAAAGTTAGGAAGACTCATTGAATTTATGAGAGGAAAAATCCACAAATTTGCTTCTTCAAAATCCCAAAAACTCCATGAAAAATCCAAGCTTTCTCTCTCTAAACTACTCCTAAACTAGAGAGAGAAACTCCTAATCTAACCCTAAGAGAGAGAAGCTCTCCTAAACTAACTAAGAAAATAGCATAATAGATCCCCCTTTTTACAAAGAGTCCCGTCTATATATATGTGGCTCCCCCCAAAAAAAAAGAGACTTGGACAACAAGGCGCAAATAAATCGTAAACCCAGTCGTGCGCGCCCGCACATGAGTCCTGTGCGCCCGCACACAGGTGTGTGCGCCCTCTCATCGTAGTGTGCGGCCGCAACTTTGTGGGTACGGGGAAAATAAGTGCGCCCGCACATAAGTCATGCGCGCCCGCGCAAAGGTGTGTGCGCCCGCACAGAGGTCGCGCATAGGGTCGCGCAAACTCTCTGGTTTTGCTCTGTTTCTTCAGTCTGGCTGTGCGGGTTCTGACAGGGCTGCGCGCCCGCACAGCCTCACATGTGCGCCCGCGCATAAGCCGCACAGCACCCCGCGCACAACAGATAACTTGGCTTCTTGATATCCTCTTTCTTTCGGCGCATAATTCCTACAAAACCAAAGCATGGAGATCAAAATAAAAACAAAGAAAATAAGATAAAATAAATAAATTAAGAAAATAAGCTAAAAACTATTAAAAACTACTTAAATACTCAAAAACAAGATAAAAGACGAGAATAAGTAAATAAAGAAATAAAGGACAAAAAGGGTTAAATTATTGGAAAAATAAGCCGAAAAACGACTCAATAAACACCCTAAAAAGTGGCATAAAAGTCACTTATCAGCCTCGTACCTCTTTCTAATAACAAAATACACACGTTAGTAACTTCAAGGAAAATAATTATCAAAACAATTAAATTAAATAATTGAAATAGAGATTTGGGACCAAACCCTCAGAAATCAAAACCTTTCATGTCTAGGGCGAAGACAACTTCGAATATGGCTAGGCGTTTCTAGATCTTGCGAATGCGGAATTTTGTATTTGAGAAAAGGCTAGTTTAGAAAAGAGAGAGAGAGAATAATCAAGAAAATCTTGATGAGAGTTGGTGAATGATTAAGAGAGAATTAGAGAATTAATGATTTCAAATGAAAACTAATTGTTGGTGAATGAAAACGGAGTTTTTAATACGTTATTTATAGAGAAATCAGCCAAAAAGATAAAATATTACAACAAAGCACTTGGCACACGTAAAACGAGATTGGCGCACCTAAAACAGAGCTGGCGCCAGCACCTGCTTATTGGCGCCAGGCGCCAATGGCTGGCGCCAGGCGCCAGGCCTGGTTCTAGGCGCTGATTTCAGAAATTCATGCGTTTTTGTTTTTATCATATCTTTTAATCAAGAAGTCCAAATAAGGAATATAATATGTCGTTGGAAAGCTCTTAAAGTCTACTTTCCAACCCAATTAGAATCCGATTAAAATATTTTGTAGATAAAAAGATATGGCCAAAATAGTGGAAGGGTGTCAGTTTTGGATAAAGTTTCATGTCTCATTCATATCTTTTTCGTTATAACTCGGATTTAATATTATAATATATCATTGGAAAGATAATTTCAAGATTTATCCAACCATATAAAATTTGGATAAATATTATGAGGCACGAAAATAAAATCTGAATATATTCCACTTCGTACAAAACAAGGATTCTTAAAAGGAGTAGTTTTATTCAATTTCAAACTCTTTAAAACATAATTATCAATCCTAACTCCATTAGGATTTAAAAGAACCTTCTAGAGTATTCTAAAAGACTAAAATCAATCCTAATAGCTTTAGGAATGATAATTAATAATAGGCCCTCCTCTAGATCATTGGGCCGCATATAAAAACCAAATCGGGCCAAGTTTAGTATTTTAGCCATAACTTCCTCGATATTCATCGGAATTGGGCTTATAATATATCGTTGGAAAGGTCTTTTCAAACCCCATCCAACTACACCATTATTGGATCCTTATCATGGACCAACCAAACTGGATTGACTATTTTCTTAAAATAAGTTTTCAAAAACAGAGAGAAGAGAAAAGAATTAAAACTATCCGCAACACTAAACTTTCTACACTTTCACTTCATTCGATCATGATTCGACGTGAAAGGTACTCATCACTGGGTTTGGTTTTGGGGATACACAAATGGGTGTCTACAGTCTTCTAGATTCTTCTAGAAGGTTCTTTTCATTCCTAATTCAATTAGCATTGATAAATTGACTTTTGTTAACTTTTCAGAGTTTTAATTAAAATCAAAGTGCATTTTTGAGGAAAATACGATTTTTATCCTCCTGTATGGTAATTTTTATCTGATTTTAGAAAACGCGTGAATTTCTGAAATCAGTGCCAAACGCCAGCTGTAGCGCCTGGCGCTGGTTCGGTTTTTTGTGCGCCAATGCTCTATTTTGTTAATTTTATATTTTTGGCTGATTTTCTCTATAAATAACGTCGTAAAAGCTCCGTTTTCATTCACCTACAACCATTTTTCATTCATCGATTCTCTTTCATTCTCTTTAATCATTCGCCATCTTTCTTTCTCTCTTTTTCTAAACTTGCTTTTTACATACAAAATTCCGCATTCATTAGATCTAGATACACCTAGCCATATTCGAAGTTGCCTTCGCCCTAGACGTGAAAGGTTTGATTTCTAAGGGTTTGGTCCCAAATCTCTCTTTCAATTATTTAATTTAATTGTTTGGTTTATTATTTTCCTTGAAGTTACTAACGTGTGTATTTTGTTATTAGAAAGAGGTACGAGGAATCAAAGTAAGTATTTTAATGGTTTTTATTGATGTAATGATGTAGAAATCATGTTTAGATTGTTATTTTGATTCCTAGTATCATGTCTAGGGTAATTTTAATATTAAATATGATTGTTATGATGCGTTTTATGTTCTTCCTAATATCTATGATTGTTAGTATCATGTTAGGGTTAAAGATTTGATCTTTATTACTTAGTGACATGCTAGGGTTTGCTATTAATCTTGTTAGTATCATGCCTAGGATCTTGCTATTATTATGCTTTAATGTTGATATGATTATTTTAATTATGATTTATGATTATGATTTTATGATTATAATTGTTATAATTTATGATTATTATTATAATAATAATAATAATAATAATAATAATTATTATTATTATTATTATTATTATTTTGATGATGATTATTATTATTATTATGATTATTGTTATAATTTTATTTTGATGATCATAATTGTTATTATTATTATTATTATTATTATTATTATTATTATTATTATTATTATTATTATTATTATTATTATTATTATTATTATGTTGCTTGATATTTATTTTTATTGCTTGATCACGCCTTTTATGCATGTTTAAAGGGAATTAGTACTTGTAATCACGCTTAATAAGATAATTAATAATCTTGTGTAGGGTTAATTGTGATTATAATCCAAGTGATCGCCAATAATAGTTTATTTGTGCATTATTATTCAACCAACATAGATAAACAGGTTTAGGGTTAATCCTAATGATTGCATGTTAGTCAGAATGCGCACATGAATACGATCAGAATAAAGTAGAGGCCTATTATTAGGGCAGGTTCAATCTCTTTGAGGTTGGATTTGTACCTTCATCCCCGAACCCTTATTTGGTTCAAGACCTTATGGAGTTGACGATCTCTTGGATCGTTAAGGGGTGTAACCTTCACCTTGTGAACGGTTTACAAGTTCCTAAAACTTGTTGGCGACTCTTTTGCTCTATCTTCTTCCCTTTTGGACGCCACCGTACTTTAGTGTATGATCACAGTGGGGTTCAAGAGAGGGGTTTTAACGCTTGAAATATAGTCCCCACAGTTTTTGGCGACTCCACTGGGGAGGATTTCTATTTTAATTCCTGAATTTGTTTCGGCAATGATTTAGAATGAGTGGATGAGACTCGAAACGTTCTAAGTATTTCATGTGCGTAATTTTGATTAACATTATTGTCATATGCATATAAAAGATCTCATTGGAAAGACCATCCGTAATGAGTTAAAAACATAGGATTTTACACGTAGGAAATTTGAGAAATATCTTTCACAACTAGGACCGAAATAACACTGCGCGAAACTGGAAAATTTTATCGAGCACAGAAAGCTGCTGAGGCACGTGGAAAGTAGCGTCAGGGGCCAGAGCATTGGCGCCATGATTTTAACTGTAGCGCCAGACGCCAGCATTGGCGCCAGGCGCTACAGCTAAAATCTGGCGCCAGTCTCTGTTTGCTGGCGCCAACTTCCCTCAATACCGAGCCAGAAATATGCGTTCTAATTTCGACCGGTTTTTCGTATTGTTTGCTCGATCCTACTTCCTGATTGAATTTTTTCTCACTTTTCTGAAACCCATATGTGTTCTACATATGGACATAACCCTCTGGGGATTCTTGCTCCATCTACCTGATTGAACGCTCTGTGCAACAAAGGGTACATCCGAGAATGTTGAATTCACCAAACCATGGAAGCGAGTTTTTTCTAAAGCTCGCGGTGTCCCATCCACTCGCGCCAACCCTTCACGGTTAGGCTTTCGCGCGGTGCATCTTGACAATTAACCATGGACCCTCTATTGATTAAACCATATCCCGAACTTTAGAGAACTAGAGCCATGGTTAGGTTGCGAACTCATTGCATCATATTGTGCCTACTTGACTAATTGTGCATTATTTATTGTGCATATATTCTATGTTTTCTTAACCGTTTGTTTGACTTGTGTTGAGATTAAATAAATTAATGACTTAAAGAACTTTGCCTAATTAATTAGTTAATTAATTAATTTGAGTAAATAAAGTCTAATTTTTTAATCAGAATTGACCTAGTACGACTTTAGGCATACCCCAGTTGATTAATAACACCGAAAACAGTCTCAGATTGAAGCTTCACCATTGGCGCCAAAATCTAGACTGTAGCGCCACCCTGTGGAGTATGGCGCCTGGCGACAGCTATGTCGTCTGGCGCCAAGCTACACAGTGTGACGCCAGTTCTGTCGTTTTGCCGACAGTTCGGATTATTGGTCGAGTCATCACCTAGTGTATATTTAACCAGTTTGCTAATTAATTCGGTTAATTTTCGCTGTCAATAGTACTTGGTTGAGTCATTAATCGAGTTTAGGCACTAAGTCCCATGGTCTTACACAAGAGTCCAAGCATGTCACTTACACTCAACGCACACACCAATACACATACTTTGACCATGTTTAAGAGAGTCTTGCGTGCGCATTTTTTCCGTCATTTTTTTAGGGGGGTAAGTCGGATATTAATCCTCCAATTTTAAAACTATACTTAGTTCCCTAAAAAAATGTACATTATTTTTGCCAAAAATATGCACCCATTTTTTATTTTTTCCTCCTTAAAATAAACCGTAAAGTCAAGTTGATTCGAGTCAAGTAATTAAAACGCAAATTGGTTTAAATTACAGCGCGTGGTCAAGAAAGGAAGGACGGTTAATCAAAGACAACCTTTTCGTACAAGTCCAACTTTTCGACAAACCCATAGCTCGTAAGAGGAAAGCTAAGACTATAATGGCAACACAAGAAGAAGTCAACGAGCTTAGGAACCAACTGGTTACCGTGACTGAGACACTGAAGCTCCTCACACTCAAGATCGATGATCCCGTGAAGCAACAACAAATGGACCTCATGCAAGAGAGTCTAAGCAAGCTATCTAGCGACTACAAGTTTCAAGGGCTTACATCACAAGGGGTCTCAGTGGACAAAGATCTTCTTCCGTAGAAGTTCAATGCCAACGACATCCCAAAATTCAGAGCAACTGATAACCCTTATTTTCATTTAAGAGCATTCGAAACAATAATAAGTATTAAGGGTATCAATAAGAAGGTTTTCCCCTCTCTGTTCTCACTATCTCTCGAGACCGTTTGCCAACAATGGTTCTTTTCTCTCGAGAAAGAAAAGACCTCTACCTTGGAGTCCATAGCAAACGCTTTCGTTTATAGGTACAAGTGCAACATTTAGGTTGAGACTGACCATAGGGAACTTGAAATCCTCAAACAGAAAGAGAACAAAGGCTTCACCTCTTTCTTTAACAAATGGAGAGAAACCTCAGCTAAGATGATTGAGGTGCCAAGTGAAAAAGAGTCTGTAAGGTTGTTCATAAAAAACCTTCAACAAAAATATTCCTAGAATCTCAAGTATCAAAATAATCTCCATACCTTCAAGGCCGTCTATGACATTGGGATCAATATTGAAGACGACCTGGCTAAGTTAAAAGCTGCCAACAATAACTCCAACAGTGGCTGGAAAGGAAAGAAGAACGACAATCCTTCTTCTTCCAAAAACACCCACTCAAACAACATTAGCACTTTTAATTTAGGAGAAGTCCTTGCTATGAACAATCAAGGACAAAAGAAACCATTTAGGAGGAACTTTACTCCTATTGGCATAAGTTATGACACCGCATTTGATCGATTAAATGCAAAAGGTCTTATAACTCCTATTAGACCATTTGGGGACCCACCAGTCGAAAAGAGGTCGGCTAATTGGAACCCCAATGCACACTGCAAGTATCACCAAGGTAGGGGCCATCTCACCGAAAACTGTTGGAAGCTTAAGGAAGTTATCCAACACTTAATCGACAACAACAAGCTGCCATTGCCCCCTGCCAGTAAGAAGCCAAGCATTGATAATGCACCTCTCGCTCATGCCCTGGCTCTCATTAGACCTGTCAAAGAAATCTATGCCACAGAAAAAGAGGAGGAAACCTTTTTTGATGTCAGGGATAACCTTCCAGAACCGGCAAGTAAAGAAGATATACAATTGCTCACACTGTCTATGATGGAGGTATCGCATTTACTACGTGAAGCTCTCAAAGCTATAAGGGAACCCAAAAAGAAATATGACGAGGTTCCACTTCCGAAAGATGAACCTAAGAGAGAATTCACACCCGTGAGAACGACTTATGAGGCAAAGCATTTTCCTTTACAAGTCACTGAAAAACCCAAGAAGAGTAATAGAATCTACACTCCAATTGGGATCCCATATGCACAAATGTTCGAAATGCTCTCCGAGGGTGGCGAAATCTAACCTCTCGAACCAAGACCATTCAAATCATTGAAAAGGACATATAGGTATTACTGTCAGTATCATCAATCAGGGGGTCACACTATCGAAAACTGTTTTAAATTCAAGGATTTAGTTCAGAAAATGATTGATGAAAAGAAATTAGTCCAAGTTCTACAAGAAGATGATGCAACCATTAATGGAGTTTGGGACAGTGATGAAGAAGATGTCTACTTAAAAGACATAATAGGATCTCCACCTTTTGTGTCATATACCACGGATGACTTTTGGGCTGAAGAAGACTCATCGATAGACGTTCTCACAAGATCTGGGAGAATGCAACCTCCCGTTTCAACACAACCTATGCCGACTACACAACAAGTTCCCATACCTATCATTGAAGACAATGATATTGTTAAACAGTTTAAGAAGACAAAAGTTGAGATGAACGTATGGAAACTTTTGGCAACATCTTGAGAACATAGATTGGCTGTAATGAATGCCTTGGACAAAATAGGGATAGATTCTGACACTACACCTGAGGGATTAGCAAAATTCCTCACAAGCGATCTTCCTAGTCCAATTAATTTGATTACCTTTTCTGACAAGGATTTACCGCCAGAAGGTGACAAACACTACAAGGCGTTAAACCTCACAGTAGTTTGCAAGAGAATGAATGTCCCTATGACTCCTGTAGACAACGGATCAGCCATCAACGTCTGTCCACTTAGAACTGCGAGGATGCTAAGCATAAGGGATGAAGATTTAACTCTGTCTACACAAGGAATAAGGGCCTATGACAACACTCGTTGTTAAGCTCTTGGTAAAATTACCCTGAATGTAACGGCGGGAGCAATAGAACATGCTACTACTTTCCAAGTAGTAGACATTAAAGCTTCGTTCAATTTGCTGTTGGGACGCCCTTGGCTTCATGACCTAAAGGCCGTCCCCTCATCTCTCCACCAACAAGTAAAAGCTATAATTGGGGGAATTCCTATTACCATCGATGCTTCGCCTATGAGGATCAAGTCTATAGAAAATCCAATCATTAATGTGGAGCACGACGAGGATGATGAAGATTTATGGGGCTTTAACGAAGAAGTCTCCTTAATCCAGGAGGATGAAAGGACCCCTTTTTGCCATGACCCCCATTCCAACATGATTGTAAATGCTATGCTGAAGAAACAAGGACATTTTCCTGGGATGACCCTAGGAAAGAAGAAAGGAATGGGAAAATCGCTGGAGTCACCTGGCCTCCCTAAGTTGGACACTTTTGGACTTGGTTTCGAACCAACTCGGAAAGATATCAAGAGAGCCCAGGAAAAGTCAAAGGCACGTAGAGACGCTCGCATTCAAAAGAAAGTAATCCCAATGGATCAGTACCCTCTTACACTTAATGGTCAATTCATAAAAGAAGGAGAGGACTATCCATGTCATGAATTTCCCGAGCCATTTGTCGTAAACGACATAAGGCAACCGGGTTTTGAGACTTTCTTGGATTGCTACTTCACTGATGAAATCCCAACTCCTGTTCACAAGGAGAAAGCACCCTCATGCTTTGACTTTAACTTCATGGGATTACTGTTTGGGCGAGAAAAGAATGAGCCAACTTATAAAGAGGATAACTCCTCGCTCATTCAAACAGTCCTACAAAGTGAAAGCTTCGATCCCTCGAAGCTAATCACTCCAGCTGAAGGATCATTACAAGGGTGGCGCAAGACTATCAAGGTGACTACTCCAAGTGGAAGGAAGATATCCATCACAACAGGGCAAGGACCAATGTTTGAAGAGTCGTCTGAGTTAGAGTCTGAGTCGGAGTCTCTCCCCCTAGAGTCTTCTAAATCTTTAGTAGTAGCACCTCCTCCCTCTATTTCTTCTCCTAGAATAGTTAGTGATCAAGTCCCTGAGGACATATCACTCTTTGATGTAATGATCTCAGAGTATAATAATATTTCTCCTTCTCCTTATTTCTTGTGTTCTTCTCTAACCAAAGATGACGAGCATTGCTTAACTAACGATGAAAAAGACAAAGAAATTATTAAAGCAATGGAAACAATCGAAAAGAAAACACCGGTAATTGAAGAAACTGAAACGGTTGATATCTCAAATGATTCAACCCATAAAAGAGAAGTTAAAATCGGATTAACACTGAATAAACAAGAAAGAACCGATTTAATTAACTTAATTAAAGAATTTATCGATGTATTTTCTTGGTCATACGAAGATATGCCAGGCATTAATAGAGAAATAGCTCAACACACTATACCACTAATTCCAGGAATGAAACCCGTACAACAAAAGTTACGTCGAATGAAACCTGACGTAGCTCTTAAAATAAAAGAAGTTCAAAAACAAATAACTGCAGGTTTCATCAAGGTATCCAAATACCTCGAATGGGTTGCCAACGTCGTCCTAGTTCCGAAGAAAGACGGAAGGGTAATAATGTGTGTTGACTATCGAGATCTAAATAAGGCAAGTCCAAAGGACGACTTCCCTTTGCCACACATCGATATTCTGGTGGATAACACGACAAATCACGCGCTTCTCTCATTCATGGATGGGTACGCAGGTTACAACCAGATTCTCATGGCAGAAAAAGACATGGAGAAAACAACTTTTATAACACCATGGGGCACTTACTGCTACACGGTAATACCATTCGGGTTGAAAAACGCGGGTGCTACTTACCAACGCGCAGCAACTGACTTACTCCATGACATGATGCACAAAGAAGTCGAGGTATATGTCAACGACATGATTGTAAAATCAAAAGACCGTCTAGGCCATCAAGTAGCCTTAAGAAAATTTTTCGAAAGGCTAAGAAAATATAATATGAGGTTGAATCCATCTAAGTGCGCTTTTAGAGTCACCTCAGGCAAGCTTTTAGGTTATGTCATAAGTTCTAGAGGAATAGAGATAGACCCAATTAAAATCAAAGCAATCATGTCAATGCCACCGCCCAAAACCGAGAAACAGATTCGAGGATTCATTGGCCGGTTGCAATACATAATTAGGTTCATATCAAAATTGACGACAATATGTGAACCAATCTTCAAAAAGCTCAAGAAGAATGTACCAGTAATATGGGATGACGAGTGTCAAAAAGCCTTTGAAAAGATCAAAGCCTATCTCGCAAATCCTCCCGTATTAGCACCAGCACTTCCCGGAATACCTCTTAGGTTACATTTGACGGTTACCAAAGAGACAATGGGAGCTATGCTAGCACAAGAAGTAGAAGGCAAAGAGAATGCAATCTACTATCTATGCAAGAAGATGCTCGAATATGAAGTACGCTATACGCCACTCGAGAAGTTGTGCCTCGCCTTGGTGTGGGCCACAACCAAGTTAAGACATTATATGCTAGTGCATACCGTTTTCGTAGTCTCCCGACTAGATACACTCAAGTATCTATTTGAGAAATCCACACTCAATGGACGCATATCGAGATGGATAGTCAATCTAGCCCAGTTTGATGTAAGGTTCATGCCACAACAAGCTATCAAAGGATCCATGGTGTCAGATTTTCTAGCAGACTTCCCAATAGAAGACTCAACGCCAATACAAGAAAATGAATTTCCAGATGAAGACTTAATGGTCACTGAAGATGATACTTGGACCTTATACTTCGACGGAGCCTCAAACCAAAAGGGATGTGGCGTTGGAGTATTACTAGTATCACCTAAAGAAGAGCATGTTCCAATCTCCATAAAGATTGATTTCAACGTTACCAACAATGCTGCTGAATATGAAGCATGCGTGGTAGGCCTTGAAACAGCTTTGGCATTGGGAGTAAAAAAGTTAAGGATATTCGGAGACTCTTCTTTAATCATCAATGAAATATCTAAAAGGTGGAAAGTAAGGAGCGAAAGCCTAGCCCCTTACCAAACCTATCTGGAAACTCTTACCGATCAGTTAGAGAAGGTAGAATACACATATCTACCTAGGGAAGAAAATCAATTTGCTGATGCCTTGGCAAGACTAGCCTCAATGGTTAGGATTCCCACGAAAATCGAGAAAATGCCTCTAACTATAGAAAAAAGGCACAAACCAACATACATCCAGGATATAGAAGACGACGAAGTGGTCCAAGACGAAGAAGAAGAAGAAGAAGAACCGTGGTACACGGATATACTCAATTATGTCACCAAAGGAGAATACCCTCCTCATGCTGACAAAAGAGCAAAACGAGCATTAAGGCTTTTGGCTTCCCAATATGTACTCATTGACAACGAGCTACATAAAAGGGTACCTAAGGGTTGAGCTCTCTTATGTGTAGGAAAGAAGGATGCACAAAGAGCTATGAGGATAGTCCACGAAGGAATCCGTGGCACTCATATAAATGGAAAATGTTAGTCCAAAAAATAATGCGAGAAGGATATTATTGGACTACAATGAATAGGGATTGCCATCAATATGTAAAAAGATGCCCTAAGTGCCAAATCTATGCCAATTTACAACATGTTCCTCCATCCTTGCTCTACACCTACACATCGCCATGGCCATTCTCTACATGGGGAATCGACATCATCGGCAAAATCACTCCCCCAGGAACAGGAGGCCACGAATATATCTTAGTAGCGATTGATTACTTCACAAAGTGGGTCGAAGCGCAATCATACGCTAGACTCACTGCAAAACATGTAGCACTCTTTATTGAGAGAAATATTATTTGTCGATACGGAGTCCCACATGAAATGATAAGTGACAATGGAACTCACTTTCAAGCCGAATGTGAAGAATTGCTACAAAAATACGGCATTCAACATCATCATTCTTCCCCTTACAGACCTCAAGCGAATGGAGCAGTCGAGGCAGCTAATAAAAACCTAAAGACTATCATCGAGAAAATGACGGAAAATTATAAGGATTGGCCTGACAAACTTTACTTCGCATTGTGGGGTTACCGCACGTCAATTCGCACATCAACAGGAAATACGCCATTTTCCTTGGTATATGGAATGGATGCCGTACAACCTGTCGAACTAGAAATACCATCTCTACGCATTGCGTTAGAGAGTAAACTCAATGAAGTTGAATGGACTAGGGCAAGATATGAAGAATTAATTCTACTCGATGAGAAACGACTAGAAGCTCTGCATCACACTCAGTGTTATCAAACTCGCATGGCTAGGCATTTTAATAAGAAGGTCAAGACAAGAAATATCAAAGTAGGAGACTTGGTGTTAAAAGTACTAAGGAAAAAAATTTTAGATCCAAGGGGAAAATTTAGACCTAATTGGTCTGGACCCTACATTGTTAAAACAATCCTGTCAGGGGGTGCAGCAAAACTAACTGATATGGATGGCAATGAGTTCTCGAACATGACAAATCTTGACCAACTTAAGAAGTACTACCCATAATTACTTGAGTAGGATACTTAAGAGAGCTACGTTTGGCCTGATTCCTTAAGAAAGGATACGTAGGCAACCCTTTACGGGTGCGGCCACTTTATTTTTCGAAAATCTTGCATCCCAGAATTAATTAAAAATTCGACAGAAGATCGGCGAAATATCGGCGTCGCAGAGAAAACTCTGGCGCCAGACAGAGACCATTAGCGCCAGTCGACGGCACTGGCGCCTGGCGCCAGGTGGCAGGCGCCAGTCGTAAATAAGCGACGCCAATTCACAAACAAATTCTGGGCATATTTCGGTGTTTTTCGGAAAATTTTCGACTTCCGTACTCGAAGAATTTCTGGAAAATTAATTTTTTCGGTTTTCATTGCTTTAATAAAATAAATTTAAAGTAAATAATTTAATTAAAAGATGAAATTTCATTAATAAAATAAAATTACATTATTGATGGAATTTTAATAAAGCTGAAATAAATTAACTTTAAATGAAAAATATAAACTAAGTTTAATAATTTGAAACTAAGCAATGCTCCTAATCTTTCTTTTCTTTCCTAGCCCTTTTCCAATTTTTGTCTGCTTCCTCCTCCTCATCCATAACCTTAGCTAGTAGGCATCCTTTAGAGGACCTACATTCAATCTTAGAGTAAATAGTCTCCCCTTCAGCTAGGACTCTTTTCTACCCAAGCTTTTTTCTCTCTGGTGTCAGCTTTCCTTTTTCCCTTATCTTTGGTAGTACTTTTCTTCCTAGGCATTGCAGGTGTTTTGAATTCAACTCTTTCACCTAAGCGTTCCTTGGCAGGAATCATCCTGTCACCTAGACGACTCTTCACATCAGTTTTACCCTGATCTTTCTTCGAATCCTTCGAAGGTTTCTTCAGCAACCACTTCTTCACATCATTGGGCAAGGAAGGAGGAACCTTTTGGGTAATTACTTCCCATAAAGGTCTAGCACTCCAATAAGCATCAAATCTGTCTACTTCCTGGGAAACAGGGTACTCATAGGGAGGACGAAGATCCCCGGAATGAATATTATAAAGCAAGCCGTATTGTCTTTTTACCCTGCAGGGATAATAATAAGTCATACGAGACAAACTTGGAAGACGGCAGAAAGGTTGCTTGTTGACACTAACCATCCTTTCTATTTTCCACCATGGGACGATCCACTTGATAGCAAAATTGCGAGATTCGAAGACCCTTCTCCACTCATGGCGCCCAATTTTAGAGAAGCGCTTCTTCCTCCTCACGAAGCAATTTGGAGTGTACTTCTCAATGTTGTCCGGAGGGCTAATTAATTCTAGCCTTTCCATTAGCCACATCTGTAAAAAATTGCAATGCAATTAAATTATTATTACAATAAAAAAATATAGTCTTTGATTTTTGTAATTAAAAATATTATTTTTCTACCTGTAATAAAATTTGAGAGCCGCGAAAAGGTGCTTTTGGGTTCCTTTTCAATTCATCAAGACTAATCATAGTCTCTCCAACTATCAATGGCATTGGATTTCTCCCTGATTCAATTTGTTCTAGTACGGTGGTTATAATTGATTGGCCTTCATTATTTTTACCACGACTAAGAAAAAATTGATTAAGCATGCAAAATAAGAAAGCCCTTCTTCTATAAATATGAAAAGATTCAGAAAGAGGTTTATCAAAATAATGGCGTGCAAATTCTTTCAAATTAACTATGTTGCCATCTACTATTTTTGATAAATCCCTTTCTTTTAAATTGAAGAAGCGCTCAAAATCCTTGTAATAATATGCATCTACTCTAGGAATTACTATGAGGTCTATTGCAGGGAAACCTAAAATAGCACCAAATTCTTCTGGCAAAGGGCTAATCTCATCATACCCTATTCTAAAGCAATGAGTATCAACATTCCAATATTCTAGAGCGGTATGAATGAAATCTAAGTCAAGATCTACCCCTTTGATGCCATAAATTCCCCCCAAGTGAAACAAATCTAATTCTTTTCTATCTCTAGCATTAAGAGATCGACACCATTCATGGGTGTATTGGGTGAAAGTTTTGGTGACTAGAGACATGATATTATTTTTCTAAGGCCAAGAATTATTTTGTTTGCTGAAATTATGAAAAGAATCGGCTGGGCATGGGGCTATTTATGCACGATTTACGAGCAGTTTTAATCGGGGTAAAATACGGAGACAACGCTAATTGGCGTCACACTTGGCGATTGGCGCCAGACGCCAAGGCTTGGCGCCACACGCCAAGTGTAGCGCCTGGCGCTACACCCAATTGCGTGGCGCCAGCTGGCGCCAATCTGCCATGTCATCCGCGCTTTCTAAAACTGCATTTTTACCTTAATCCGAGTCTGCTAATGACTTTACGGCTTCTTTATCTTTTTTCTTAAACATCTTTTTATTCTTTTTTAATTAATATAACTATTATATTAATTATATTATTCTTTTTGGATTTTATTTAGGTTAATTTCCAAGTTTTTATAAACCCAACATTTTATTTGTTTTTTCCTTTTTTCATTTTTCTTTTTGGGGGAGAGAGTTGGATACCCTCCATCAATAACAAAAATGACGGAATTTTTGCGCAAAGTTGTTTGTCACACTTTTTCTTGCACACACAAACATGCACTCATAATAGTATGTATGTACAAAATATGTCTAAAAAATGAGTTTTAACTAAAAGGGAAAGTTCTATACAAAGTCAAACCACCTCGCGCGAGAGCTGTCAAAGAAATAAGTCAGTAAACATGCATAATATATGTGGACAAAAGTTGCAAATAAATAAGCTTACTCGAGTCTGGTGGCGAGGAATCGACCGTTCTACGAAGCGCGACCGGAAGAATCATCTCCTCAATCGGCCCATATGTCCCCTGGTAATGGTAAGACATATGGGGTGGCACGAACTCAGCAGCATCGTCCTGATAAAGCAAAACCAAGTCAGTGAAGCATTACTTGGGGGCTACTTAACGAGAGATAAGAGCTGAAAAATCGTACCGCCACATCCTCAGCCGGTACAGGAACTAGAGCTAACAACGGCAGTAGCTCCTCTGCATAGCATCGCCCAGGGATCATGCAAGATTGCCAAGGGGGGACCAGCTCCCTCTGACATGCTCAACAACCTCGCGGCGCCAGAACACTCAGATTTCCACTCGGTGAGGTTGTTCTACCTTTTTGCAATATATTTTGGGTTCCTTGGTACGCCAGTTAGCCCCTCTAAGCAATTTGATACGATTTTTAGTAATCGGCTTGATTGCACCAAGTGATCGACCTGATGAAAGATCGTCTCACTTAGCTTAAAGCGCCTAAGCATTGGCTCATTGACAAAAGGCACCGACATAGTGGTTCAATTGCGAAAGGCACCGGCATGCTGGTTCATTCGCAAAAAGGGCACCGACGTACAGGTTCAAAGCAACGAAAGCGCAGACTTACAGGCATAGCGGGAGCAATGTTCAAGCGAGCTTTTAAAGATCGACAAGCGGAGATCTTCGGTAATTTCCTTTGGAAAATTATCGCATCAAATGAGGATAGCTTCAAGCGAGGAAATCTTCGGCGGCATTCCCTAGCTTGTGGAGAGTTGTCACAAACAACTGAAGGTAATTTCAAGCGAAGTTGTCTTCGACCGTGTTCCCTTAGACGTGGAAGATGGTCATAATGCGGATGAAGATTGTTTCAAGAGAAATAATCTTCGATAGTATTCCCTTGGACGTGGAATATTATCAATGCAGATGAAGATTGTTTCAAGAGAAGCAATCTTCGATAGTATTCCCTTAGACGTGGAGTATTATCATAGCGGAAGAGGATTGTTTCAGGCGAAGCAATGTTCTAATTTGGAAGCAGTTACAGGCGTAGCGGTTTTCAAGCGGGATGGCATTCTCTAGCTTGCAGGAGGTCATCAAAACAGCAAATCGGTTACTTTCAGAGACGTGTGCTCAATGGTGCAAGATACGCGTTTCTTAACTCTTTTATCTGTTTAACTAACGCTAGTTTGCAGGTATCGGCGTTGCAAGAGTGACTTAAAATCGCAGAACGTTCTGAGTCATTCTTCGTCCCTATCGCTACTTTGACTTTCGTTTTCGAAACTTGCGTTTCTCCAAACTCAGTCAAAGTGGGGGCTTCTGTAGACACCCATTTGTGTCTCCCCAAAACCAAACACGGTGATGAGTACCTTTCGCGTCGAATCATAATCGAATGAAGTGAAAGTGTGGAAAGTTTAGTGTTGCGGACAGTTTTAATTTCTTTTCTCTTCTCTCTGTTTTTGAAAACTTATTTTAAGAAAACAGCCAATCCAGTTTGGTTGGTCCATGATATGGGTCCAATAATAGTGTAGTTGGATGGGGCTTGACAAGAGCTTTCCAACGATATATTATAAGCCCAATTCCGATGAATATTGAGGAAGTTATGGCCAATTTACTAAACTGGGCCCGGTTTGAGCTTTATATGCGGTCCAATGATCTAGGGGAGGGCCTAATATGATTTATCATTCCTAATGCAATTAGGAATGGTTTTAGTCTTCTAGATTCTTCTAGAAGGTTCTTTTCATTCCTAATTCAATTAGCATTGATAAATTGACTTTTGTTGACTTTTCAGAGTTTTAATTAAAATCAAAGAGCATTTTTTAGGAAAATACGATTTTTATCCTCCTACACGGTAATTTTTATCTGATTTTAGAAACGCGTGAATTTCTGAAATCAGCGCCAAACGCCAGCTTTAGCGCCTGGCGCCAGCATTGGCGCCTGGCACTGGTGTCAGCGTTGGCGCTGGTTCGGTTTTTTGTGCGCCAATGCTCTGTTTTGTTAATTTTATCTTTTTGGCTGATTTTCTCTATAAATAACGTCGTAAAAGCTCCGTTTTCATTCACCTACAACCAGTTTTCATTCATCGATTCTCTTTCATTCTCTTTAATCATTTGCCATCTTTCTTTCTCTCTTTTTCTAAACTTGCTTTTTACATACAAAATTCCGCATTCATTAGATCTAGGTACACCTAGCCATATTCGAAGTTGCCTTCGCCCTAGACGTGAAAGGTTTGATTTCTGAGGGTTTGGTCCCAAATCTCTCTTTCAATTATTTAATTTAATTGTTTGGTTTATTATTTTCTTTGAAGTTACTAACGTGTGTATTTTGTTATTAGAAAGAGGTACGAGACATTAAAGTAAGTATTTTAATGGTTTTTATTGATGTTATGATGTAGAAATCATGTTTAGATTGTTATTTTGATTCCTAGTATCATGTCTAGGGTAATTTTAATATTAAATATGATTGTTATGATGTGTTTTATGTTCTTCCTAATATCTATGATTGTTAGTATTATGTTAGGGTTAAAGATTTGATCTTTATTACTTAGTGACATGCTAGGGTTTGCTATTAATCTTGTTAGTATCATGCCTAGGATCTTGCTATTATTATGCTTTAATGTTGATATGATTATTTTAATTATGATTTATGATTATGATTTTATGATTATAATTGTTATAATTTATGATTATTATGATTATTATTATTATTATTATTATTATTATTATTATTATTATTATTATTATTATTATTATTATTATTATTATTATTATTATTATTATTATTATTATTATTATTATTATTATTATTATTATTTTTATGATTATTATTATTATTATGATGATTATTGTTATAATTTTATTTTGATGATCATAATTGTTATTATTATTATTATTATTATTATTATTATTATTATTATTATTATTATTATTATTATTATTATTATTATTATTATTATTATTATTATTATTATTATTATTATTATTATTATTATTATTATTATTATTATTATTATGTTGCTTGATATTTATTTTTATTGCTTGATCACACCTTTTATGCATGTTTAAAGGGAATTAGTACTTGTAATCACGCTTAATAAGATAATTAATAATCATGTGTAGGGTTAATTGTGATTATAATTCAAGTGATCGCCAATAATAGTTTATTTGTGCATTAATATTCAACCAACATAGATAAACAGGTTAAGGGTTAATCCTAATGATTGCATGTTAGTCAGAAAGCGCACATGAATACGATCAGAATAAAGTAGAGGCCTATTATTAGGGTAGGTTCAATCTCTTTTAGGTTGGATTTGTACCTTCATCCCCGAACCCTTATTTGGTTCAAGACCTTATGGAATTGACGATCTCTTGGATCGTTAAGGGGTGTAACCTTCACCCTGTGAACGGTTTACAAGTTCCTAAAACTTGTTGGCGACTCTTTTGCTCTATCTTCTTCCCCTTTGAACGCCACCGTACTTTAGTGTATGATCACAGTGGGGTTCAAGCTAGGGGTTTTAACGCTTGAAATATATTCCCCACACTAGCCAACTACTAAATCTATCCTAACATAAATAAAATAAATAAATAAATATCCTAATGGCTAAAACTCTTAAAGCCTAAAAATAGGAAAAATCATTTCAAGTGAAAGGTAAAAACACATAGGCAAAAATCCTAATAATTAATAATAACTAAAAGATAGTGTAGGCTTTCTTAAAATTCCATGAATTTTCAAGAATACCCATATTGGTCTATTGCTCTCGCATCAACAACTCTCATGAATATCCACCATCCCTACCCCATACTTGATCTCAACGACCATCATAGCAATGCGAAGAAAGATTGAAAGACGAGAATTCAACCGCCATTGATTCCGATTTATCAAACTCTAAGGTTTCAAAACGGCAACCGCGTTTCGTAACCAATTCTCAATTATCGACGCTATTTTTCCTTCTTTGTTATTATTCCACGGATCGTTGCTCTGTTTTCCAAACATTTCAACGGCAGAATATGACAGTTTTTGGTGATTCACCTTCAATTTCAATTGTCGAGGAAGGGGCTGCCATGTTCAATTCACACCCCAAATCCCCTGTTAACCTCCAAATCGAAACCCACCCTAATTGGAAACCTTGTTCATGTGTGGTGTATGGGCCTAATGGCGAAGATTCAGACATTTGTCTGGCCATAACTCGATCAATGCGCAGCTCGGCGACGAATTAAATAGGAGTTTCTCGGCATTCGGGAGGCCTAGCAATTAGAAATCTACTTCACACACCAAGGGTAAATTCGACAGGGGAGAAAATCGACGGCTGGGTCCGGCGGCATCGGTCCGGCAAAGGAGGGAATTGAGGAAGGGGAACTGGAAAGGGGAACAGGGAAGGGGAGGGAATCGAAGAAGGGTGACTGGCTCGGCTGTTCCGGTGGCAACTGGGTCCGGCGATGGAGGGATCTTCGATAGGGTAAGGAAAAAGAAGCTAAGGATTATTAAATTTTTTTTGTTTATTTTTTATTATTTTAAAAAAATAATAAAAGCCAATTATAAGACGACACGTGGCAAAAGAACTTCTTAACATGTTACCAATTTCACCAACAAGTAAAAGGCTTGTTTTGAGAATATGGGGTATGAAGGTGGGATTTTTTTTTTTCCAGAATACGCAAAGGTGGGATTGTTTTGAGAAGATGGGCCAAAGGTGAGATTATTCTTTTCAATTATTCCTATTATTAATAATGATCTTAAGTTTTCATAAATCCATTAGGTTGGTTCAAGTTTATCTCTATTACAAGCCATGCCCAAAGTTCAAGCTTACATTCTTAAAAAAAAAAATGTTCAAGCTTACATTTGATGAAGTAGTTTATATTCCTGATAAAAAAAGGTACTTCGTAGCTAATAGCTAAAAGTTTTTTTTTTTTAATTTTTTTTATTTTGGTGTCAAAAAGAGGTATAAAGCAAAATTAATTCTGCCTCAAGGAGACTAAATTAGAGTTATTTCAGACATTAGTGATAGGAGCTAACAACACCCATCAGAGTGAAACACAAAAGACATGTTAATCAATAAGTAAGATTTCAACCCTACTTCTCTTTGGGGTGGGGGGGATGTGCAAAACTATAGAGTTGCTAGGGAAGGGGATACTTGTCAAGTTCCATAAGACATTAGTTCCTCTAAGCACCAATCAAGCTTGCTGTGCCAGAATGAGCATGTGCCACTTGGTGTCTTTGTCGGACTACACTAAATACTCTTTATTTGGGTCCTTTGCATAAAATCTTCGTCTACATGTGACATGTTAAAATAACTATAAGCTTTAGTTTATTGTAAAAAACAAACAAATTAAATATGTTGAGAAAGTTTTTTGCATGTCATACATTAGAATTTTCAAGTTTTAACCAATTGTTTATGTATCAACCATGAACATACCTACAGATGAACTTAAACCAATTATTCATGAAGTGATAGAAAATAATTAATCAAATAAGAAGTTTTATCTTCAAGTTTGGACACAATTACTAAAAGAAGTTAAGACTATTGTTCAAAAGTTTGTTTATTAAATCAACAAATGAGTTTTGAATGAGATTTTACTACAACTGTAATGGAAAAAATCTCAAGGGCAAAAGATTAAAATGTAAATGATTTATTTAATGGAAGGGGTATATAAAAGACCATGAATAAGATGGAGAGAGAAAAGAATGCTTTGATGAATATGAAATAAAATTTTAGCTCAAATTGTAAGAGGTAAATTACAAATATTACAATTACTAATAGAGGAAGAATGATGACCTAACCAACAAAATACGTTAAGGTATTAGAGGTAATCATAGGTCAAATCATATTGGTCTACAAGGACTATACACTAGAGTTCCTAGTTCAACTAGACTCTCTGAAAAAAATGTCCGTAAGTTAATCCTAAGATTAAAATTCATGAAATTAAACTGGACACTAGATAAAAAAAAAATTGCCTTAAGACTCAAGCTACACCATGTTCAATAACAAGTCGACACCTGACCAACTAGTTTGAGTCGGGCTTATTTTATCTCTACAACAAAACATAATTCAAAAGTTTTATTCTTCAATAACCTCATATGCTAGAAATATGCCTTGGATATGTTTTCGGGTCTTGGAGTAGTGAGTGGTAGCTTGTGAGGTAGATTAGTAGTTCGTTGACAAGGTTGAAGATTGTGACAAAAAGGGGGGCTATAGCTCCTAGGCAAGCAAGCTATAGTGCGTAGAGGTACTTAGGTGCGGCTGGGTCAGGCGAGAGCTCAGTCGCGCGCAACACTAGGAGTCGCTTGCGGTTGGCCGCGCAAGTCTGAAAATTGCGCATAAAGGGTCAGCGTAACTATGAGAGTTGCGCGTAGCGGCATTTAATGTTGAGGCGGTCAGCGTTTTTCAGTGGGTCTTGTAATACCCCCGTATTTTTAAATATGTTATAAATGAAATTTAATTTTATTTATAATATTATTTTGTATTTTTACGTAATTTAATTTCAAAATATTCAAATTATTAATTTGGGTCAAAAATTATTTTGGTACAAATTATTTTATGAACCTTCATTCTAAAATTTATTTCAATACAACTAAAGCTTAGTCCATTTCATTCATTTGGCCCATTAATTTTATGAGGCCCAATCTTTCTATTTACCCTACAACGTTCTCTCCTATAAATACCCCATGAATCCCTAAAAATTTCCCACAGAAAAAGGTTAGTCTTATTTTCTTTCTCCTTTGTTTTATTAATTTGTGTAATTATAATTATTGATTTATGGGTTTTAATTTTATTGTTTGAAAGTAATTTAATTAGTATCAAGTTGTATTTTGATGATTAAACTTTATAATTTCAGATTTTATAAATGTCATAATTTTCAGATTTTGAAAATTTTATAACGCAGGGTTTTTAATTATTGAAAATCATGATTTTAGGGTTTTTATGAACAATTGATTTAGGGCTTTTATAGTAATGATGTTTTGAAATTTTGGTGATCATAACTACTGATTAGTTTAACTTAATTCCATATTATTTTGAACACGTAAATTCGTGTTTTAATTTTTAGATTTCCGTTCATTAATATTAATCCCGTTTTAATCCCGATCAGATTCTGAACTCATCCGATTTTGATGAAAAAGTAGTGTTTTTCATGTGGAAACAACGTTTTAAGAAAGACTCACTACATTTAGATGTGAGCACCACCCTCTCGTGGCCAAATTCAGCCTCTAAATATGATTTTCGGGCAGTTTTTAATTTTAACGAAGTTTTTTTTATACTTAAAATATTATCCTTGAGTTTGATTAATAAAATTAATTATGTTTAAAGTTAATTAAGCATAAATATATGTTTTATTGAAGTTTTAAGTGCTGGAAATAGTTTCTAAGTATTACTTTTGATGTTTCATAAAGAGGGTTTAATCACCCATTAAAAAGGGAGATTATTAGGGGTTTTTAAATAATTTTAAGATTTTTATTAAACTTTAAACTTGCTATAATTTCACGTATAAGAGTGTATTTTAAGGTTTTTATGATGAAAATTTAAAGAACTATATATAAGCCTTTAATTTTAACTAAAGGGAAGGTTTTAAAGTGATGTTTGATTTGGATTTTGAAGGTTTTAAAGTAAGTTAGTATTGCTGTAAATTTGATTGATTGGGTATTGATTGAGATGCTATTATTTGGTTTAGGAGAGGAGTTTATTGAAGGTGATTTCTAGTTAGTAAAGTGGCATACCAATTCGTTTGCTCAAGGTACGTACAAGTTACGAAACCTTTTCTTTTAGGTGCATGTTTAAGGACGGATCGAGAACTTAGTATCATGTAAAGGGATGACTGAGTTAAATTGTTTGGTTATACATTGTGAATTTCGTATGACGTGCACTATTTTATATTGCAAGTATTATTTGTGCTCTAGTTATGCAAGGTGCACTTAGAGGCAAAGGTATATGATTGGTGTAATGATTAATTTATTACTCATTCATGATTATGCAAGCAGGATGAGTAAAGGAAGAATTTAAGTCTTATAAGACGAGGTTAAGGTTTTGGGGTGCCTTATGCACTCAAGCTGTTAATACACCGAGTGTAATCCCCCGTATTTTAAAAATATTTTATCAATGAAATTTTATTTTATTTATAATATTTATTTGTTATTTTCCAGAATTTAATTTCAAAAGTTTCAAATTATTAATCTGGATCGAAAATTATTTGAACAAATTATTTTATGCACCTTTATTCTACAATTTATGTCTAATCACACAAGCCTAACCCATTTGTTTACTTAATCGACCCATTATTTTTATGAGGCCCAATTTGACTATTTACCCTACAATTCTCTTCTATAAATACCCCATGAATCCCCAAAAATTTTCCCACACAAAAAGGTTAGTATTATTTTCTCCTTTGTTTTATTAATTTATATAATTATAATTATTGATTTATTGGTTTTGATTTTATTGTTTGAAATTAATTTAATTAGTATCAAATTTGTATTTTGATGATTAAACTTTATAATTTCAGATTTTATAAGTGTCATAATTTTCAGATTTTGTAAATTTTATAACCTAGGGTTTTTAATTATTGAAAATCATGATTTTAGGGTTTTTATGAACAATTGATTTAGGGCTTTTATAGTAATTATGTTTTGAAATTTTGGTGATTATAACTAATGATTAATTTAACTTAATTCCAGATTATTTTGAACACTTAAATTCGGGTTTTAATTTTTAGATTTCCGTTCGTTAATATTAATCCCGTTTTAATCCCGATCAGGTTCTGAACTCATCCGATTTTGATAAAAAAAGTACAATTTTCCATGTAAAAACAACGTTTTTAAAAAGACTCACTACCAATGGTAGTGATCACCACCCTCTCGTGGCCAAATTCAGCCTCTAAATATGATTTTCGGGCATTTTTATTTTTAACGAAGTTTTTTTTTATACTTAAAATATTATCCTTGAGCTTGATTAATAAAATTAATTATGTTTAAAGTTAATTAAGCATAAATGTATGTTTTCATTGAATTTTTAAGTGCTGGAAATAGTTTCTAAGTACTACTTTTGATGTTTTATAAAGAGGGTTTAATCACCCATTAAAAAGGGAGATTATTAGGGGTTTTTAAATAATTTTAAGATTTTTATTAAACTTTAAACTTGCTATAATTTCACGTATAAGAGTGTATTTTAAGGTTTTTATGATGAAAATTTAAAGAACTATATATAAGCCTTTAATTTTAACTAAAGGGAAGGTTTTAAAGTGATGTTTGATTTAGATTTTGAAGGTTTTAAAGTAAGTTAGTATTGCTGTAAATTTGATTGATTGGGTATTGATTGAGAAGTTATTGTTTGGTTTAGGAGAGGAGTTTATTGAAGGTGATTTCTAGATAGTAAAGTGGCATACCAATTCGTTTGCTCAAGGTACGTACAAGTTACGAAACCTTTCTTTTAGGTGCATGTTTAAGGACGGATCGAGAACTTAGTATCATGTATAGGGATGACTGGGTTAAATTGTTTGGTTATACATTGTGAATTTTCTTATGATGTGCACTATTCTATATTGCAAGTATTGTTTGTGCTCTAATTATGCAAGGTGCGCTTAGAGGCAAAGGTATGTGATTGGTGTAATGATTAATTTATTACTCATTCATGATTATGTAAACAGAATGAGTAAAGGAAGAATTTAAGTCTTATAAGACGAAGTTAAGGTTTTGGGGTGCCTTATGCACTCAAGGTGTTTATACACCGAGGTAGTTAAAAGAATAAATAATAAATGTTGCTTGTCACTAATAAATTAAGAATTGAAATTGGAAAGTTGTTTTACTTGATTGAATTGATATTGGATTGATTGTATTGTTTGCATATGAGTCATCACCAAGTCTAAACCTGTAAATCACGTAAAGTGCAAGATGGATGAGCAATAAAACTCTGGATTGGTGCACTTCTGGAGTAATGACAATCAGGGGTTGGGATACACGGGGTATTAGCCGTGTACTTTTATCGAGGTCGTCTGATCTACGAGTCTCCTATTTCAAATATTATTTTTAAAAACTAGGAGTTAGGTGAGATCTCATACTAACTACGGTCACGAAGTCGCGCCCGTGGTCATTGGATGTTTATTGATGTTTCCGAAAGGAGGCATGGGGTTTTTTATTTTATTGCAAATGGAACATGGGTTGGACAACCTTGTCTATTGCTAAATCCAATGAAATAAATAAATGAGTTAGTTAATATCAACTAGTGAAGTCTTAATAAATTTGATAGTTAAGTCATGTGTTGAGTCTATGATTTAATGATGCTTATGCTTGATTAATAGTAGCATGTTAGGTATTTCTTAATTTATTTCGCAGCTTGTATGTACTCAGCTTTGCTGATTGCGTGCTTTTGTGTGTGTCTTTCTTTGGTCATGGCCTTCGCCTTTCAATGACCCTGTGACGATCCAATTTTTACACTTGTAATATTGGGGAGCAGATTAACCACAGGTTCTTACACATGCAGCATTTGCATCAAGGTTGTGGGATTTTAAGTGGAGAATTGGTTATTGTTCGCAATTTATTTCTTTTCATAAGTTTGAATTTATTTAAACTCTGGTTTTATTTATTTACTACTTTTTTGGGGTTTTGAATAAGGGCCTTATTGGTTTCATCTTGTATCACTTAATTTGGCTTTATTTGTTGGTTTTGAAACTTATTTATAACTGAGTTAGTTTTTCCGCTGCTAATTTATGATAAAACCTTAACGTTTAAACACGTGGCGGTAGCACGCCATTAATTCTCTTGAATATTGTTCAGGGTCCTCACAGGTTTAAAGAGAGAATTATTGGGGTGTTACACTGAGGTAGTTAAAGGAATAAAAAATAAATGTTGCTTTTCACTAATAAATCAAGAATTGAAATTGGAAAGTTGTTTTACTTGATTGAATTGATATTGGATTGATTGTATTGTTTGCATATAAGTCATCAGCAAGTCTAAACCTGTAAATCACGTAAAGTGCAAGATGGATGAGCAATAAAACTCTGGATTGGTGCACTTCTGGAGTAATGACAATCAGGGGTTGGGGTACACGGGGTATTAGCCGTGTACTTTTATCGAGGCCGTCTGATCTACGAGTCTCCTTTTTCAAATATTTTTCTAAAACTAGGAGTTAAGTGAGATATCATACTAACTACGCTCACGGAGTCGCGCCCGTGGTTGTTGGATGTTTATTGATGTTTCCGAAAGGAGGCATGGGGCTTTCTTTATTGATGTTCCAAATGGAGCATGGGTTGGACAACCTTGTCTATTGCTTAATCCAAAGAATTAAATAAAAACAGTTTGCTACTATTAACTAGTGAAGTCTTAATAAAATTGATAATTGAGTCGTGTGTTGAGTCTATAATTTAATGATGCATGATGATTGATTATTAGTAGCATGTTATGGATTTCTTATTTAATTCGCAGCTTGTATGTACTCAGCTTTGCTGATTGAGTGCTTTTGTGTGTGTCTTTCTTTGGTCATGGCCTTCGCCTTTCAATGACCCTGTGACGATCCAATTGTTACACTTGTAATATTGGGGAGCAGATTAACCACAGGTTCTTATATACACAACATTTGCATCAGGGTTGTGGGATTTTGAGTAGAGAGTTGGTTATTATCTCAGTTTATTTCTTTTCATAAGTTTGAATTTATTTAAACTCTGGTTTTATTTATTTACTACTTTTGTGGGGTTTTGAATAAGGGCCTTAATGGTTCCAAGTTGTATGATTTAATTTGGTTTTGGTTATTGGTTTTGAAACTTATTTATAACTGAGTTAGTTTTTCCGCTGCTAATTTCTGATATAGCCTTAACGTTTGAACACGTGGCGGTAGCACGCCAGTAATTCTCTTGGATTTTGTTCAGGGTATTTACAGGTTTTAAGAGAGAATTATTGGGGTGTTACACTATCTTTCTTATTATGGAGTGCTATATATATACCCCATAGGGTTATTTGTATCCGTATGATCATTAGTTGAGTGATTATTCAGAAATCTGAGAGTATTTTGTGTATTTCGCATCTGTGAGATCTGAGAGCGATAACATTAGAAATCTGAGAGACAATCAATCTGTATTCTGTGATTGGTCTCAAATCTGTTTGATTCTGTAATCTGTTTTTCCAAAAATCAATAAAGATTTTCTGTCGCCTGCCCGTGGACGTTGTTTTGGGTAAAAATAACTTGTTCATGTGGACTAATCAGAGAGGGCCACGTGTCAAGCATAAGTAGGTCCATTTAGGCCAATTGTCAGCTGACACGTGTCAGCCTTAGATGCTTTCCAAAAATTGCAGCCTTCAAGGCCCAATTCCCAAGAACGCCGCAAAACAGCGCAGCCCACCAAATCTAGGTCAAGTGTGACCTAAGAGAGGGCACACTCCCCAATGACCCTATAAATAGGGAGATATCCCCCAATTTTGGGACACATTCAATCATTTATTACACCTACCCTACATTCTCTCACATCAGAGAATACCTGATCTCGGAATCCGAAAAGATCTCATTTCATTTTCCACACCTTCTCTTACTCATATTCAAGTACTAACTTGATCGTCGGAGGTGGAGCTCCAAGCACTCGAAGTCTCCGTTGTTTTGTAGGTACAGGCCGCGAGCAACCAGTCTTCGAGCTGTAACTCTCCCGAGGGACAAAAACACCCAAAACAGATATAGCCAACACATTATTGGTGAACCACATAAATCTGTGTGTGTGTTAGTTTTCTTGTTAATTTTGCATTCAATATTTGTTCTTTCTTGCATCCTTTACAACGTCATATTTATTTGACATTAGTGTTTTGTATCAATCAACAATAGTTGGAAAACGCAAGAAATACTTGTTAGGTAGTAGTTAAAGTAGCGGTTAGCGTAGACATAACTTTTCTCGAACACCAGATTTACTAGCAACATTTCAAAGGTAGTGTGTAATGTTTGACAAATTATATTTACTTATTTACAAGTTTACAACTATAGAATATTATTATTGTATTTCAAAATTCCAACCACTATTTACCATTACCAAACAATGAGAAAAATTGAAGTTTCTCAACATGAGAAACATGCCATGTATCTCCATAGGGCAAATTCGTCATTTTCAATCTTTGAGTTGGGGTAATGTTGGAATTTTGTATAAAAATTATGAATTTTCACGGAAAAACAGATCCAAGGTTTCAATGAAAACAGAAAAACGCCAATGTAGAAACATGGAAACTTCAATGGAAAAATTGAACATGACAAGGTTCATCAATGGAGTAGGATGATATAATTACCCTTTGGGGTTAATACTAATGTAGCACATCTCTGGTACGCCTCGTGCACTTTTCCTGTTGAGAAACATTAGAAGTTTCTCATCTTGAGAAATCGAGGCAGCCTCCCAAACAATAAGAATATCAAAAAGTATTTTGACATCTTATTTTTATCCCTGTACTAATTGACTATTACTCCCTCCGTCCCATAATTACAGGCAAATAACTCTTAAAAGCACAGTTTTTAAGAAAATGAGAAGATTCCTTGTACATTAATCATTGGAAGTACAATGCCCATGTGGGGTTGTTTTAATGCATTGTTTAAAAAACTTTAAAATATCATAAAATAGCTGTCATTTTTTACCCGATGGATATTGATCCTTACATTTATTGTTAACCAATAGCATTCCAAAATGACAGAGTGTGGTCCAATAGCATTTCAATATTCATGTTCACACGGATTGCTCCACAAATCTCACAAGTTTTCTCACTACAAAAACAATAGATTTAGCAACCAAATCATTCCGTCTCTATATATGATATTTTGGTTGCTAAATTTTTTAGCAACCAAATTGGCAACAAAACTACTTCGTCGTTAAAACTCTAGTAGCCATCTGAAACTGACAACCAAAAGCCAATAAAATACGTCGCCAAATTGGCGTCAGAAAAGTAATTTGGTTGCCAATTTTAGCTACAATTTATTTTATTTCGTTGCTAATATGGCAACCAAATATTAATATTTCCGTAGCTAACTTAGCAACCAATATTATATTTTGTTGCTACTTTATCTTGATGGTTATCAACAAAGTTGAGAATATAGACCAAAATATTAGTATTCGTAGCTAAAATTGCAACCAAATTTTAGTTCACCCGTTGCTAATTTTGATCTTTTTTATTTGTTGGCTAAATGTAAAATATTATATATAAATCAAAATTTTAAATTAATTTTTAGGGAACATGAACTAATTGATAATATTTTAGGCCGCATGTTCATATAAATCATCAAAATATATATAAATGAAGGGGTAAAGCGCAATATGATTTTAAAACAAGCTTCATTAGTTAAACATTGTAAATTAGTAGCAATAATGTACTAAAATTACAAGGGATATTAGCCTTGATAACAATAGTGCTCACAAAAAAAAGAGCAGGCCTACAACTTAGAACTAATCTAAGTCAACGTTAGAGTACCATTTACAAAAAGTGCCCAAAACTATGTCATATATACTCCTTGAAAATAGGGGAGCCCACCTGCTATGTTACTTGCTAAATAACCTGCTTGAAAAGATAAAAAAAAGTTCACGGCAAAAGACTGATCAATAATTTCAAGGACCTGCTACTTCATATATCAAATTACTATTCTTAAAACGCTAAGGAGCATGGGGTGTAGGCGGGAGATTAGTTGACGAAGCAGTACCATTCACATCAAAATGTCCACTCAAAAGAATTTGCATTTGTTGTTGTAGAGTCTTCACAATCTGATTTGTTTGATCCAATTTTTCAGTAGTTGCAGTGAGGACATCCTTTGTTTCATCTAATTGCTGTTTCAGTTGGGCATTCTCTGAATTAACTTGCTCCACTTGACTCTCGAGATGATTAACATGATTAATTCTTGCTTTCTTAACACTAATATCTTTACAAGGTTTCTCATAGAAATCATTAGCTGCTGAACCTAAACCATATATCCTCCCATTCTTCCATCCACCTACAGACTCCAAAAACAACTCATCTTCTGGTCGTTGATCTGGAACTTCTAAATTATCAGCTTTCTTCTTCTCAAAATTAGCCTAATAGACAATTAAAAATATCCACATTAAAAAAAACAACAACAAATCACTCTAGACATTATCACAATGATGATTACGCTATTTTATGATAAAAAAAATGTATTAGAGCTTAGTTTGTGGATAATTAAAAGTAAAGTGTGATGTATCAAACAACAATATTTCCTCCTATATAACACCATATCAATGCATTAAAGAAGTTCATAAACATGTTCCACAATGCTTAAACATAAACTATTGTTAACCAGAGATACAATCGATATTACCTCTTAATGCATTCGGTATGAATTCTAGCAGCATCAACACTAAAAAAAAAGATGCAGACTTTAAAGACATACCCAAACATTTTCAGAGGTCTTATCAACAAACTTTTGTTTCTTGTTCACATGAGCTTCGCGGTAGACCTCGGCTGCAGTTACCTTACGCTTTAGCTTCTGCTCCTAATTATTAGAAGTGCCAAGAGCAGAGTAAAGATGCATAATCATAACATATTTGTATCGAAAATATATACATTGTAATATAAAAAAGGAAGATTACCAGATCAATCCTTAGCTTGACAGATGATTTGGAACCCTGACAGTGAAGTGGCATTTCTTTTTCAGGGTTCTTTTTGTTTAAGGAACATTGCTTTGACTTTTCTTTGAACTCATCCTTTTCTCTAAGGTTCATTATACGTAATTTAATGCTTGGAGCACACCACGTAGCAGAATAGTTTTTCCTTGTACATATTGCTGATATAATACCTGTCAATCGCCTCTTGCATTTTGTCTCCCATCCTTTATTCACATCCTTAGCCACCGAAGGATCCCATGAAAATTTTTTCTATACAAAAAATGGATGGACATAAGTGTTTGTCATAACACTTGTGAAAAATATATACGTAAAATTAAAGAAATTGCAAAAATTCTTGCCTTAAAGGCATTCCACCATAGAGCTCGGGCTTCTGGGGGAACCATAGACCAATTACACCATGGTCCACGAAAATACATCTTATAGGATGTATTAACAATTGCATTAGTAACCTCAGAATCATAAAACCTGTTAAAAATATTCATCAGATACAATTTTTTGTAGTGAAAGAATAAGGAAGCAACTTTTGTATTAATCAATAAAGTATAGTAAAAAGGAAAAAAGGGTAACAAAATGGGTAGCATACGTTAAAAGTTCAGAGAAACCAAAAAGGAGCAATAAACTAGTTGCTCCTTTTTACAATGTAGAAAGTCCTCACTCTTTCTCCACTATTTGTAGATAAAAAGAGGAGCTCAATTAGGGAGAAACATGTAAATAATAAAAAGCAATTAAATACTTACCATAAACTAGTCGGGTGCAATACTTTATCAACCTTTAAGGGGTTGCCAGATTCATCACATACATTAGTGCTCATCTCAGAACTAGAGGAGTTATGTTCTGGTTGGGTAAAATCATCATATGGCACATCATCATCATCAATCTCTTCGTCTTCCAATGATAGTGAAGGAGAGCGATCTTGGACGATGTTATCTTGTATAGGCGGTGAAGGAAGACGAGCAAGGACATTGTGTTCTTGTACAGGAGGTGTAGGTTGGCGATTAGAGATGTGTTCTGGTATATGCGGTGAAGGATTATGCTGAATGATTGGCCCCATCCCGTTCAATCCACCTCTACGTCTACACTTAGACATGGTCTGCAAAAATTTATCACATTAGAAAAAAAAATAGGTGAGTACATAAAAAATTTGAAAATAAATAGAACAAATTTAAATGGGTAGCAATTACAATTATTGCAATAAAACAAATCAGCTGTGTATAGCTTACAAGTAAACAAAAAATGCTAACTATCTAGAAAATACTACAATATAAACATTTCTATTAGATAATGATATGTAACATGTGTTATCTTATTTAAATCGCAAAAGGAGTGAACATAAATAGTTTTTGTTAATCTGAAAAGCTATCTTCCTCTTCATCCTCTTCTTCTTCTTCTTCCTCCTCCTCCTCCTCCTCATCATCATCATCATCATCCTCTTCTTCATCCTCCTCCTCTTCCTCGTCCTCTACCTCACCCTCTTCATTGTTAACCTGTCCATCAACTTCTTCTTCACACATATCCTCAATGCAAACTTCATTTTCTACCATATTCATTTCGATCTCAGAAAGTGAGGGGGTATTTCCTATATAGTCCTCTTGAAATGCCACTTGCTCGGTTGGTGCATCTACAATTCCTCTAGCCTTGATGTTGAATACAACCCACCATTGACTTCTTTCAATTCTAGTATTTGGAGTTGGAGTAAAATACACTTGTTCAGCTTGATGAGCCAAAATAAATGGATCATATTTTGGATATCTCCTTGTGTGATTCACCTCAACTAGTTTATACTTCTCATGAGTCCTTGTGCCTTGTCTGGGATCAAACCAATCACATTTAAACAATATTGTATTGTAACACTTCTTTACTCCAAAATAAACCAATTCAATGATCTCTTGGAGTGTACCATAGTAATCATCGCCTTGAACACTTTTCACACAAATACCATAATTCATATTCGACTTGTTCTTTCCATAATCATATGTGTGAAAATGATAACCACTAATGCGATATTGCTTGAATTTCCGAACTCTAGTTGAAGGACCAAGTGCCAAGGAATAAATTACATCGTCCTTAATGCCCATGTTCAGTACCTATATAATTGACACAGCCGCAAAGCAATTAGGAGCAACATATAATATATAACTATGTAAGGTATAAGAAATAGTATTAGTCGTGCTACTTACATAATCTTTGAACCAGCTAGAAAATTTATCCTCACATTTAACCCAAACTTCATCCATAGTTCTGTATCCATATTCTTTTATCATTTGTTCTTCAAAAATGCTGGTTAATATAAATGTAGTTAATGCATGTTAAAATTAATGGATAAAAAAAATAATAAAAAAATAAAAAGAAAAGAAGAAGAAGAGGAAGGGGAAGGGGATAAGGGATTACCTTTCATATTCAGAAACCAATTCACAATTATTTAGTACATATCGATGTGCAACATTATAATCCTTCTCATCAAGATAGCAAGATTTACCAACAGAAGAACTATGTCCGTCACTGTATGAGAAAATCTCAGGAAGTTCTGGGTGTAATTGCTCAGAAATACATGTATCAACCAGTCCTTGATTGTTGGCCTTTGTGTCAACATCTTTCTCAAAATAAAAAGAGCAGAAATTTGAAATCTCTTCCATAAGATAAGCATTACAAATGGAGCCTTCAACCCGAGCTTTATTTCCCACCTTTTTTTTAAGATGATATAAAAACCTAAAAGGTACCTAGATTATGTTAATATAAGCTTTTATATAAATAAATAAAGATCACATAAAAGACATTATTAACAAAAATATGTAAGAATAGGTATGTTAAATTTACCTTTCAAATGGATACATCCATCTATATTGAACCGGCCCTCCAACTTTCGCTTCATAAGGTAAATGAATCGGTAGATGCTCCATTGAGTTGAAAAAACTAGGAGGAAATATTCGCTCTAGCTTGCATAGAATCTCAGGTATATTTTTCTCCAAGCACTTCACATCATCAACTCTTAGGGTTGTTAAACAAAGATCTCTAAAAAATTGGCTTAATTCGGTCACAACATTCCATACGTTGCAAGGCAGAAGTTCTTTAAATGCAATCGGAAGCAACCGTTGCATAAAACTGTGACAATCATGACTTTTCATTCCAAACAACTTATATTCCTTCATATCAACGCATCTACTCAAATTAGAAGCATATCCGTCCGGAAACTTCAATTTTTTCACCCATTCACAAAGAGCTTTTCTCTTCTCTTTCGACAACGCAAAAGGAGCATTCGGCATAACATCCTTAGACTTTCCGGCTCGAGAAGTCACACCTCGAACCTCTAAGTTGCGCCGTTTACAAAAAAATTTCAAGTCTTTCCTCGCCTTCAAGTCGTCCTTGGTCTTTCCTTTAACATTCATTAAAGTGTGGAACACGTTATCGAACACATTTTTCTCGATATGCATGACGTCAAGATTGTGACGTAATAACAATTTGCTCCAATAGGGCAGCTCCCAGAAGACGCTCTGCTTTGTCTAGTTATGCTCTTTGCCATATCCTTCTGGGTGAATTTTCAAATTACCACATGTACACTCATCAGATTTGGGCAATGATGACAGTCGCTGCCATATTTGTTCTCCACTCAGTCTAGGTGGAGGCAATGAGCTCTCTATCCTATCTTTGTAAAATCCGCTCTTATTTTGCCGATATACATGATCTTGTGGTAAAAATTGTCGATGACAGTCAAACCATGTTTGTTTCCCACCATGAGTAAGTGTGAATGATTTTGTCTTCTCCATACAATATGGACATGCTAATCGACCGGCAGTACTCCAACCTGACAACATGCCATAAGCAGGAAAATCACTTATAGTCCAAAGTAATGCAGCTTTCATCTGAAAATTTTGCTTTCGGGACACATCAAAAGTTGGCACTCCAACCTCCCATAGCATCTTTAACTCCTCAATAATAGGTTGCAAAAACACATCAAGATTTCCCTTAGGGTTTTTAGGACCAGGAATGAGCAAAGTTAAAAACATGAAGGGTTTTTTCAAACACAACCATGGTGGCAGATTGTAAGGAGTTAGAATAACAGGCCAAGATGAATATTGTTTCCCTGACTTTCCAAAAGGGGAAAACTCATCAGTACAAAGGCCCAATCGAATATTTCTCGGCTCATTAGAGAAATCTGGAAATTTTTCATCAAAATCTTTCCATGCCTCTCCATCACATGGATGAGACATTACACCCTCGGCTTGATTATTCTTTGCATACCAAGTCATTTGTTGAGCCGTAGATTTTATCGCATAGAGTCTTTGCAATCTTGGAGCAATTGGAAAGTAAATAAGTTCTTTCTTAGGACTTTTTTTACCATTTGCTCTTGAAGGTTTGAAACGCCCTTCTTTGCATATACGACACTCTTCAAGATCTTTGTTTTCTTTTCAGAATAGCATACATCCATTTGGACAACAATCAATCTTAAGATGTGGAAGTTCAAGTCCGTCGAGCAATTTTCGAGTCTTATAGAAATTGTCAGTCACTCCTGGACACATATCTTTCATTAAGGATGTGACACTATCAATTGCTCTATGAGGTACGTTATATTCACACTTAATATTTGTTATTCTTGCAGCAACTGATAACAAAGACAAAGTAGAACCCTCATACAAAGGTTTCTCGGCTGCAGATAACATATCAAAGAACTTCTTTTGCTCTGGAAGCGGATCCTCCTCCACAACATTATCCATAGCATATTGAGGTCCGAATGCATCAATTACCATATCCCTATAGGGGTTAGACACATCTTGTGTAGAGGTTGACTCTCCACTTAGAGATTCATTTGAAATGTAGTCTTCCCCATGGCAGGTCCATTGGTAATAATCTGGTTGAAAACCGTTCTTATAAAGATGGTGTTTGATCGTGTCTACATTTCTGTATGGAATATTTTCACACTTCGAACAAGGACATTTCATCAACCCGTCAATCAAAACATTTTCTTGCTCGCTAACAAATTCAAGGAATTCATCAACTTTATTAGCAAAGTTTGAGCAAAGAAACTTTCCATCAAGCCTCTTATACATCCACTCTCTATTTGAGCACATATTGCTGCAAATCATGTATCTTAGTTTTTTCCAATGATTTGATTAAAAAAAACAAAATTAAACTTGCAGATGAAAATCAATTATTCATGACTTTGGAAACAAATAAACAAAATTGGGCAAATGTATACATAAATTAAAGTATTTGATAATTTGAAAGTAGTTAACTTCATTTATACCAAAACACAATGATTAAATGTTAACGCATGATTCAATGTATCATACTAGCCAATAAATTATATCATACAAACTCAATTTCTCAATATCTAGAATTCTATACCCAAGCTAAGCATTAAAATGACTATACATGTGATCTTATATACGATGACTACTTGGTACTCCCTTTGATCCTTTTGTTCTTACCTCTTGACATCTTTTTGTGAGAAAAACAAAATCAAAAGTGGCAAAAATAAGAAGAGGACTTCACATTTATAAAGATACAATAATTTAGCAACAAGTTACAATTTTTTAGTAAACTTTAAAGGGTAAGCTGTAAGTCAAACTAACTTAATAGTATGTCTTTAGCATATATACTCAGTAATGCAATGCAAGATCCTACATTTATATATAGGAATAGTATGAACAAATCTAGTAATGTTATACAAGTGCATATATATATATATATATATATATATATATATATATATATATATATATATATATATATATATATATATATATATATATATATATATATATATATATATATATATATATATATATATATATATATATATATATATATATATATATATATATATATATTTGTTCTAATTGAAAAAAGATTGACAATCAAATGCTCATAACATGAAATATTTTTCTTTGTCAACCACTTTCATATAATGTTAGTATAATATAGAGTGGTACCTTTTAGATGACGCCCAAAATAAAAGCAAATTCCCAAGTGTTACCAACAATCCTTGCGTCTACAATGCACTACCAACAGACTAAAGCTAGCAACTATCACACTTTCAACAACACGGTGTCACCCCTACATCAGTCACCTATACCACACATGCATCAACCAATTAGATTATTAAATTCTCATAAATTAAGAATGGGATAATTTAAAGTAGCCAAATCAAAGATATTACTCTAACTTACAAAATTAAACAATAATACTATAATAATAATAATAAAAAATAATTAAAAAAAAAAAAAAAACAAAGTGCAATCTCTTCAAAATAAAAAATACATAGTATATGAAAAGGGATATGGGAATTGAATTAATTAAAACATGTCAAGTAATGTTAAAGCTGAAATCCCAAAAACATGATAACCCATAGTAGAACCTTCCAAATTTAGTACTACAAACTTAGACCCAACATTTCCTCTGTAGGAAGTTGGAACGCAGGGAAGGAATTCCAAAAAAAAAAAAACATTACTAATTTAACAATTCCAGCTCACATCAAACTGATCCAAGCTATCAAAATATCTATCTACCAATTCCCTACCTATTGCATTAAGAGAACAAAAATAAACACAATAACCTATAATTTTTTAAAAACACTTATTAATAGTAGAATTTTGGGCTAACTATGCTACAAAACTGAAATTAACCTAGAAAATTGAAGAATTTCATGTCAAATTATAGACAAGAACTAAGAGGAGATAAAACTTACCAATTCTAGGGTTTTGTGTTGGTGGATTTAGGCAGACAACTATTTATATACTTTAGCAACCCTTTGAAGACAGCTACAACTACCCACCGTTAACAGAGGGTGGCGGCAATTCCCAAGAACAATGGTTTTTCACATACTTGAATTGGGTTTTGGCAAAACAAAATTCTTAGAAAGCCTAGAGTTTACAAACTGAAGGAGGACAGAGAGAGTGAAATTTTTTGGGCATAAGCTTTTTAATATTCAACTTTTTTCAGGTTAATTGGGTGAAATTTTGGGGACCCGCCAATATTTTCGTTTAGTCCGCCAAAATGAAAATTGGCGACAAATTTGGGTTATGACTTTTTAATATTCAACTTTTTCTTAGATTGTGTATTACAGCTATATAGCTTTATGAAATGTGTTTCCAGAACTTAGCGACCAAAATTTTTTTATATACGTTGCCAAGAAATTTAGCAACCAATAATAAAAGGCAGATTTTAGCCTTATAAGCTCGGCAACCAATAAATTTTTCTTCGTCTCCATTTAGCTACGAAATAAAACACGGTTGCCATATTCAGTTGCTAAATCTAGGTTTTTTTGTAGTGTCTGCTGTTAAAGGCCTCAGAAATGGACTTGAATGAAGATTGGTCGCCAAGTGATGATGAAATACATGGAGGTGAAAACGATGTCGATATTAGGGGACATTCTTTTGATTTAAATCAGCTGCCAGTTGAAGAAACAGGGGCAAATGTCCATAATAACTCAGGACATCAACATATCAATGATTCAGCGACCAATCAAGAAGAACAACGAACAAATGCTCAGGCAACAAGCCAAGGGCCAACTCATCACAAGCATCGACAAGTCAGGCTTAACAGTGAAGACAAATTTAATGTCCTCATTTTCCTGTTAAAATATCATGAAGGAGATGATATTAAAAGAGGGGCAATAAAATCAGCCATGGAACATTTCAACCTCAAACGAAAATGTGTCAGCTCAGTTTGGAATGAAGCAAAGAAACAGAAACAAGCACTGGGAAAATAAAAACCATGCACAAATTATCACCTGGCTGGAAGGAAAAGAATCACTATTCCAGTAGGGGACATTACTAAACTTGGGATTGGTGAAAGGTCATGCATTAGAGATGTTGCAACAAATCTCAATATCTCAAAATCAACAGTTGGAAGAATGATCAAGAGGGGAGATATAAAAGCACATACAAATGCAATTAATCCCCCACTGACTGAGGCTAACAAGTTGGCTAGACTAAAGTGGATACTTGGTCTCATAATGGGTTCATCACCATGGAAAATGTCAAGATACTTCCCAATGTACGACTTTGTTCATATTGATGAAAAATGGTTCAAACTAACCAAAAAAAGTCACAGGTACTACATTGCCAAGAATGAAAAGGGTGTACACAGAACAGGGTCAGCAAACAGTCATGGGCCAAAATTCATGTTCACAGCAGCATGTGCAAAACCAAGGTACAATGATCAGGGGGAATATTATTTTGATGGGAGGATTGGAATCTTCCCATTCACAACACTAGAGGCAGCCAAAAGAAAGTCAAAAAATAGGGAAAAGGGGACATTGATAAGCAAGCCCATTGCAAAAGTCACTAAAGCAGTCACAAGAAGAATGCTCATAGATCAAATAGTCCCAGCAATTAAGGCAAAATGGCCAAATGATGGCACCTCAAGGACAATATACATTCAACAAGATAATGCAAGGGCACACATAACTCAAGATGACCTTGAGTGGCAAGAAGTGTATATGCAGGATGGCTTCACATTCATTTTGGTTCAACAACCTCCAAATAGTCCTGATTTAAACATACTTGATTTGGGTTTTTTTAGGAGCATTCAATCACTTCAAGAAAAAAAAATGGCCTCAGATGTTGATGATTTACTTAAGCATGTAAATGAAGCTTTTTATGAGTTAGATCCACAAGCTTTATATTTTGTGTGGATCACCCTACAAGGAGTAATGAATGCAATGCTAAAAGTAGGTGGCTCAAATGCTTGTGATGTTCCACATAAGAACAAGGAAAAATTGTAGAGAGAAGGAACACTCCCAGATACACTAGAGGCACCTAAGTGGGCTGTATTGGATGCATGGGAAGCTGTTTATGGGTCCTTACCACTAGTTGAAGAGGAAATAGCAGGGGGGTCACCAGAGTTTGTCAATGAGCTTGACCCACATGTGCAGCAGTAAGCCACAGAACAAAGGCCAATTTATGGAAGTACAACAAAGAATGAACAAACAGAGAATAATCAAACAACAAATCATGCTTTGTGGGAATCACAAGAAACAGAAGACTATGTTTACATGGCATCACAATTCAATGAAGACAGAGATGAGTATGAAGACAAAGACCCTTTTTGGGATGCAATGGTACATGAACAAATTTATGAGTTCACATCAACAACTGCCACCAAATATGGCACAAAGGTGTGTGCAAATGATCATGAAGCATCAAGTTCAAAACCATCATCAAAGTAAGTAGATCATGCATAATGTCTAAAGTAGTTTATGCAAATGGTATCATAAAGTGTCATCATCCCTTTTTGTAGGCAATTGATACCTTCTATTTATGTTTATCTTTGTTAGATTTGAAGTTAGTTTGGAATCATTAATTTTTGTATGCAAATGGCACATAATATATCAATGAATTAATGGATTTCAAACTTATGGGATAGAAATCATGTTTATCTTTTTAGTTTTGGTCTCAAATGTCCCCATTCATCATTGAACATCATCCCACAATCAACAACAATTGTCTAAAAGTCTCAAACAACCTATATCAAACAAACATAGGTGGAATCTAATGGTAAAGTGTTGTGGACTTATGGGATGACACTCTCACATTGTGGACTTTCATCATTGTGGACAGAAACAAAATAAAGGGACAAAAATTAAAGCAAATGGAAGATAATAAAAACTTAAAATTAGCCTCAGTTTGCCCCATCAATCATTGACCCAAATCCCAAATGTTAATCAGTTCTGCCTGATTGAGCATGCAAACAGTCAACACCAAAACTTAGTTTAAGTGGTCAAGAACAATGGCAAAAACTCTTAAACACATGGGGATTTGGGGTCTCATCATTCAGGTTATCATCATTGACTTAATTAAGCACAAATGGCAAGCATAAAATCAGTCACCAACTTCAAATTGTAGCATCATAAAAATCATATCCAACTCACTAGTAGCATCATAACATAGTCTGATAAATCAAACAAAGCATACCATATGCACCTAATCATCATAATCAAATAAGTAAAGCATCCTCCTAATCATATCAAATGAAAGCATATTACCCTCATATTCCAATCAAAGCATGCATCATCAGTCACCAACTTCAAATCATAGGTAATTCCTTTTAACCAAATTCAAATCATAGCATCATAAAAATCATATCCAACTCACTAATAGCATCATAACATAGTCTGATAAATCAAACAAATCATACCATATGCACCTAATCATCGTAATCAAATAAGTAAAGCATCCTCCTAATCATATCAAATGAAAGCATAGTTAAACATGTTTCACAAAATAAATAAAATTACAGTCCTAACATGCTCCTAATAACAATTCTCCTCATCAAGCACACATAATTCCCCTAGCCAGCAAGAGATCACACTTGCTGGCATACACCATCAACAACTAACCTAATATAAAATGCGTTAAAACAGAGATTTATAGGGAGGAAGAATACTTAGCTATGTGATTCATATGAATCACTTACGTAGCCGCCAACATTACCGTCGTCCGAAGGTGAATTAGTGTTGCTGGAGTTACTCACATAGCCTAATGTGTAATTAGGAACTGGAGATGGAGGTGACACAATATTTTTGTCAGCAACATAGGACTTTTTTTAACATCAGGGGACTTTTTTTCAGCAACAGGGGAGGAGTTAACTTCATCATCATTTTTTTCAGCCATTTTTTATGCCACCTCCTCACCTCTTAGGGTTTTACCATCACCGTCACCAACAGACCACCCATACTGCTGAAATTCTTCCCTAGTGTAGAGGTAACGACCAAAGCGACTCCTCCAAACATCTAAGCTGTAAGAATGGTCGCCATTGCAGTCAGTCGGCCAGTGACAATCACGATCTGAACACTCGTAAGGCACGCTTTCCCCACTATCCTCATCACTGTCGGTACGAAACAAAATATCAGGATCTGGGCCAAACCTTTCATCCCAAACTGGAGGATTTTGTTTTGGAAGATTGGAACTCGAGTTCTTAGACATGTTGTCGAAAATAAATTGGAGAAAGAAACTCAATTTCTGCAAAGAAATTGCTTAAGATTGTCGAAAATTACCTCAAAATAATCGAGGGGATGAGTCGTCAGTAACAATTGAGCAAGCTAACCCTAGATCTGATGGTTTTTTTAGGAGAGAGAAAATGAAGAGTGACTCCGATAATTTCAGATCTACGACAAAGCGAAGCAATTTGCGCAAAATTAACATGGGGCTTTTGTAGAGGGGACTATTTCAGAGGGAATCATGTAAATTTCGTGAGATTTGAAGCAACAAGCCATGAGAATTAAGGAGAGAGAGTGGCGGAGGATGAAGAAGAGAGGAGAGAGAGAATGTGGTGGAAGAACCCAGTAACTTAATGGAGAGAGAAAATATCCAGAGAAAAAGAGTAGAAAATGAGAGAAAGAGAGAGTACAAAGAATTAATTGTAGGGTATTAAAAGTACTCCGAAAAAGAGACGAAAGTACACTTATCCCCAAAAATAATATTCCAATTCAGCTTAAAATGAGGATAGATTCGTCAATTAAAAACTAAGATGAGGGTATTATTGTCCAAAAATATAGTCCAAAAATAGAAAGATTCCCCTAATTGATCAAACATTTTGGGACACTCAAAATGGTATATTTGCCTGTAATTATGGGATGGAGGGAGTACAAGCTACTCTAACAAGCTCGACAACTACCCATGGGCCAGGGCTCGACATCTAAAAATTACCCGCTATTGCTAGTTTTTTCCAAACAAGGCCATAACGTTACCCCGAGTCCTAACGAGAAATCGTTCAGCCCGTCACCATATTTTGGGCCAGTCTTAACTCTTCCGTTATATAGTCCAGTCCAACTTCTACCCCTCTGTTTCGCGCCAATGGCGACACTCGCAGTTTCTCTCTCTGCTTCACTGCCTGAGCAACTTCGGCTGCAAAAGTTCATGATCAAATCATGAATATCAATCTGTAAGTTGAAAATTTTCAATTTCTGAGCTCAATTTCATACTTATTCTGGTAATTATTCGCCTGATTTCAATTTTCCTTTTCGCATTCGTTGAATTACGGTTTTTTTGCATAATTTTTGCTTAATGTTGTTGGTTACAGTTCGCAATTTGTTGTTCTAAACCTAATTTTTGGTAATTTTATTCGTAATTCAATTGTGATTTTGAGTTTTTCTGATTATTGCACGTTAATCTTCTTTTAAGCTTGAATTAAGGCACCGAGGGTTTATAATTAAAATTTCTAAAAATATTTTTTTTATTCTTTTACAAATAATTCTCTCTTCAAAAAATTTCTTCAAGGTTTATTTATAATCCGCAATTTTATTGAAAACTTGCAGCCCTAGAATTGTGTCATTCCTTGTGTATGATATTTTAGCAGTTAATTACCGAATTATCATGCACATTTACGAAGTATTATCCTATGAAAGAAGAAATCAATTACTAGATCATATATGTGTAGCTTCAGTTGAATCGTTGATGCAGTTTCAATAAATATTGTACTTTATCTGTTCGCAATTTATAGTCACATATACTATTTTGAGAATAGAAAGAAACAACTATTACGAAGGACTTTTTAGAGACGTAGGACTTTCTAGTAAAGAATGGTGAAACCTTAATTATGGAGGGTTGAGACAATGTGACTACTAATTCTGACGGATAGTTTTGTACTCTTATAATATTTTTTAAAGATAGGTATAGGTTTCTTAACATGCTCTTTGATTGTTGTACTGAATAGCTTTATTTTAACTTGTCTCTCTATTATTCGTGGTTGATTTTCAGGCATCCTGTAATTTGTTGCTTGGAGGCATGATTGTGAAGATTGTTCAATGAAGTGCCCAATTCAGCACGTTTGATTCGGTATGTTTTTCTTTGTATAAATTCTCCAAATGCTTAAGTAATGAAGGTTTGTTTTATTTAAGATTGTATCAAATAGAAGTGCAATGAAAAGATGGCAGCAGGCTTAAGCAAACATCTATATGTTCACCCAGCTTGTTACCTTCGACTTTATTAATTAGCAGTGTGGTGAGAAATTTTAGGCTTTTCTTTGTTGTACTACTTAACGTTTTACTTTCTTAGATCTAGCTATTGAAATGTGAACTCAACGTGTTCAGCACTGTTCATTGTGTTTTTACTTCCTTTGTTATTCATCTCTTTTTTCTCATCACAAGTTTTTTATTTATTTATTTTTTGAATTCTATGTCCAGCTTACTAAGTTACTATAGATGAATACAATCCTAGTAACTTGCGGATGATCTCATGATTTACAATTCTGTTATGTTCTGTAAAATATTTTAGGAATCGTGACTTAGGCAGCTGCCATCCTTTGGGACTTCGTAAGCCAAGATTTTTCAACTATAGAAAAAGAAAAGGCTACATGTATGCACTGATCATATGTTTATCGATCCATTTTAGTTGTGCAATATATGAATTGAGTCAATTGACTGACTAGTGACTACATTTTTGCATGCTACGGAGTATTCAGCAACTTTATCTAGCTAAGAAAACACCTTTAACATTCTGTTTGCATATTATATTAGATAGGAGTTCCTCGATTAATATCTACTTTTATTTAGCCTTTGGACTTTGGTTCTCCTGATTTTTCTTATGATGAGATCATTGATGTTGAGAGTGCTATGTTTATTAACTGAAATCATACTACGAGTGGTAAGGCATATATTGTGTAGCACCGAGTTTGTACTTATTCCAGTTGCAAATGGTCCAACTTTTTTTTAAGCTATTGATAGTATGCAGGCAATCTAGCGGATTTACCTGTGCTTGTGTCAGCTTGGTTGCTGCACTTTGGCTGCTATAAGGCCTTTTTCCTTGTAGAAATAATAAAGGCTTATTAGTAATTTATAAAAATACATTATTGGTAGTGGGTAATTGGGTATTATTAAAGTTAATGCCAATTATTGGCCATTCTTAAGCTAGATGCTTTTTAAGCTTTTGGAATAGCCAATATAAGTCAGTTGTGCTTACATAATATAACACAATACAGAATTTAAAATGTCACCTTGTCTGGGTGTAATTCACAAGCTATAATAGTTTTGTTATGTTCGATTGAGCTAGGAACTATACTACGTATAATAGCACTCTATCCTTGCATTTCGCTTCAAGATTAATATACTATTAAAAGCAAACTACATTATTTGGTGAAAGCATGCTTCATGTCGGTAAAATTGTTGGGGATGACTGATTTTGAGCATTTTTTCCTTCTGCCATGTACAAGAATAATACTTTCCAATTTTAATGTGTCAAGTAAATTCTAGTAGTGATTAGTGCTATCCAAACTTTCACCTCTTATTTCTTCTCTCTTTATATCTTTTGGGTATTATTTTATGTCATTATAATCTTACAATATTTATCTGAGAAATTACTTATCTGGTTATTCCAAGTTCACCATTTTTATTTATTTAATTAGAACATTGTAATCTAGATTAAGAGAATTCTGGAGTCAAAAGGGTGATTGCAGCACTTTCTTCTGTTTTTCTTAATTACCTTCCTTCTCGCTGTCACTCTTTAACGTGGCAGGGTTTTGCATAAATAAAAGATTAATTATTGGCCATCTAAAATCTGCTAAGAAGCTTCCTATCATTCTTTATTCACCATTAAGAAGAATCTAGGATAATCTTGATCTTTTGTCTCCTTAATCCGCGTTTTAGTGCTCTTCCTGTTGCTGAAAAGATATTACCTTAAACAATGAGAGAAAATCAGAAACAGGATCACCTTTAATTTTGTGTTTTCTTAGATCATGTTTTTGTTACCTCCCTACAACCATTTTTTTTTAAAGAAAAGTAGAAAGGAAAGAATTAAATATTATGGGTTACAGGACTAAGAAATGACTTTTACCTACCTTCTAGTTCAAGAGCAGTTATTAATTTTAGTATAGTAATCTGAAGTTAAAAGTATTAATTTAGTATATTAATCTTAGCTGTTTGCTCTCCTTTAATAAATGGATATTTTAGAAGAGCCATTCGTTTATATATTACTGTCTTACTGAATAGTTTTACATTATATTGTATATAAATATCAAATACATAGAAAAGAAAATGACTTAAATATTGATAAATAACCTTTAGTTGCAAACTAAGTGGATATGCTAAAACTTTCGAGTTCTGCATTTAAAAAGCTCTGAAGGGCATTTAACTAACCATTAATTTTGCTTTTCTTCGATCAGAAAAATATTTTTGTATAGTAAAAAGAATTAACTAAACTTCCAGCAAATCAATGTCTGTAAGAGATTAAATTCATTGTATAGTATTCTTTGCATACCTTCATTTTTGGTTATATGTAAGAAAATATTATTCCTCTGTGTGGTGCTTGTTACTTGTTTATTCAATGATCAAAGAACTAAATTCATTGACGAAATCATGCTGTCTTTCCGTGTTTGCTTAATATTGAATCCTGGAAAAAGTATACTGACATCATTTACAGGGTGATATGGGATTTTGTGTGTAGCTTCTCAATCTAAGACTGTAATCAACTAAATTGCCATGTTACAAAAAGAATAAAAACAAAGCCTTTTATAGTTTTATCTAGCTGCAATTCTGGAGCCGAAATAAGAAATAAGGGTTTGCTATAGAGGCCGGGTAGATTTCATAGCCTATCTAAAAGTCAATTGTAGTGCTCACTGTGTAACAGGGAATAGTTTCATTTGAAAAAAAATTAATAAATAATCTAGTATAAGAGCTTGTTAATGAACACAGGAGCATAACATACCATTGACTAACCGAAAATTGACATTTAAATTAGGTTTTCTTATAAAGTATATGTAAAGGGGATCTGGGAGTTTTAATTTTTTTCAACTTCCTCAGTAGATTCCTCTTATATATTTCATACATAGCAAATTCTATCATATCTCTACTACATAAAATCTGTGCATATATGTTAAATTTGTTTTGATTTCTCATTAATGTGAATTTTAGTCTATTTATAGATTTGATCTCGCTTTGCTTGTTTGATGTGGTAACAACAATATAGTTTATTTGAATCTGTAAATGTGCTTAAGAGAAATAGTCCTGTACTGATGCATATGTAGGTAGACTATGCCTACTAGCTTCTTAACTTGTTAGTAACAGTAGTGTGACCAAATCTTAACTCTATATTGGCATAGGAGCTGGAAATTTCTTAGAAGTGTTTTAAGGAAATGGCCGCCCACCATCAAGGAGTCAAGGAACTTCTTTGAATCATCTGTAAACCTTTTATTCTGGCTTTTGACCGATTTTATTTTTTATTTTATTTCTGAAAGCTAGAGGAAAGAAAAGGGAAAAAAGATGGGGAAAAATGAAAGGAAAGATTAAGGCTATTCTTCCCCAAGCTGTTGCCCTGAAAATCCTTGGATGATTTGAAAGCAAATAAGGGCTTTAGAGCTAGGAAATGTTCAACAAAGGCCAACTCCAAAGGACAAAATCTGTAAATAGTCTAAATACTCAAATCATATCTTACTCACTATTCTATGTACATTTGAAATAATATGTAACAAAATTTCAATAAATTAACTACATAAAACATGGAAAACTCAGTGAAAAGGAACCCAAATTTTCCATACCTTAATATCACAATCTAAACTTCCACTATAAACTAAATAAGAAGTACCAGAACAAGAACTACTGTTTGGATCAACAACTGCAGTTAAGCACTTAATTGGTTTCATATGTCCCTCTAAGACTGCTAAACAAGTATAATTCTTGTCAACACCTGACCTCTTCCATATCCTGATAGTCTTATCAGCTGAACCACTGAATAATAGATCAGACACCACAGCCAAGCACAAAATAGCCTTGCTGTGGCCTCTAAGTGCTCCCACCACCACCATGTTGCCACTATCACCAGATTCTCTTTCCCACACTACGATTGAACGATCACATGCTCCAGAATAGAGCACAGACCCGTCATTGCTTAGAGCCAATGCATTGACTGCAGACTTATGCTTCTGTAATGTTTCCACCAAGGAGTGTTTTCGTTCTCCTTGGTGTTTTTTCCATACTTTAATGGTTTTGTCAGCTGATCCAGTGTAGACATACCCATCATTAGATACTACGAGAGCATTGATGGCATCATCATGAGCGTTGGCCACTGATTCTAGGCACTTAAAGTCGGAGGTCCTCCATACCTTGAAGGTTCGATCCCATGAAGCGGAGTATAGGAGGGATCCATCACTTGACAAGGCAAGTGCTGAGACAGTGTCAACATGATGGACCCAGGTACAGGACTTGTTTCTCCGTACCTCTATGTAGTTTTTTGCTGATAAGAGCCTTAGGAAACGATCGTTCATTGTGGGAAGAGTGGCTATACATTGGTATCTCTTATTATGGCTCTCGTTATTGCTATCAATCTTCCAGACACGAATTTTATGATCTTGATGTGCACTGAAAAGCTTGTCTCCCAAAGCCACCAAGGACTTAACTGCACCGTTTGTAGTAGCAACAATATTGCTATTATTTTCAGCTAAATTCTGGTGGTGGTTGGTAAGTTCTCTAGGCCAAACTCTGATTTCGTCGTTGGAGGAACCACTATAGAGATATTTTCCGTTGAGAACAAGGGAGAAAACGTAGGAGGTGTGGCCTTTGAGGGTGGAAATACACTGGTAGTGTATGGTATTGGTTTTTTGATCAAGTTGTTGGGATAAAGAGAGAGAAGGGAGGGATTGAAGACTTCTCTGTGAAGTAAGAGAGGATGAGGATGACGAGGAAGAGTACCCGGATCGAAGGCCATGAGAGTTAGATTGATTTTCATCTTCTAAATGGCAAGGCAGTGGACATTGAAGAAGTTTCATATTTGGTTTTCTTCAAAGCTTTAGAGGGAAAGTATGTGTTTGATGGGTGGGTAAGGCTTACAACAAAACTTGTATTTAAAGATAGGAATGGAAGTAACTTAAGGTTCAGGGCTAATTGCAATTAGGTAAAGAGTAAAGGAGAAAGTTCATAATAAAATTTTTAAATTTGTGGAGGCCCCACAAGATACTGTTGAGAATGTAAGCAATACGACAATGTACGAGAACTGAGTCCAATTTAGCTAGTCGCACAATGCACTCACCAAATTTTTTATGGGTCCATCAATTTTCACCTTTTATTGTTGTTTTTTAGTGCCTGAATAATATATGTATCAAACTGTCATTACATTCTTTTTCTTCTTTTTTTGCAAGGTTTGAAAGAAATAATCTTAGTCTTTAGAATGGAAAAGTCCAGCCAATGGTTCCTATTGCTTGCAAAAGATAAGGTGTAAACTGGCATCTTTTTGGTAAGATTTGTTTTGTTAGCTTCTTCGCTTTAGTCAGGAATAATTTTCCTATGATGAGTGGTTTGGTTTGGTGCATATGTGAAGACTACTTAAACCTAAAGATGAGGTCATATTGAATAAAACTTGTATAAACTGTAGAACTATAAAACAACTTGCGACGCCTTCAATTAGACTATCTATTAATTTAATAAAATGATTAAATTTTGCTGGGAATAATGATCTGTATGAATCTTAAATTTCTCCTTTACTATGCATACATTTGAAGACTCTTTTAAGAAATAATTTGTTGCATTGGCTAGTCTTGCTAACAATGGTAAAACACTCATAAGATCAGACATTTTAATCCTATGCCTGGGTAGGTTTTACGAGTAACATTATGGTGTATCTTGGTGCATGTTAGGTTTTCCTGACTAACGTAGTTGTACAATTTAGGAATAAAACAACTTCAGTTAGAATTTAAATCTTTTTAGGGATCAAATATGTGCTCCTTTTAAACATACTTGCCTTTTCTGTTAGCATCCATGTTTTTTAGTTTTAGCTTAGATATTTCCGCACTAGGTGTACATCTTTGCGTAGACTAAACTGGGAAGGGGTTTGAATAAGTATGCATCTATACAAGTATAACACTTGGCGGTTGAGATTTTATGACAAGTCATTAATCTGACTAATTAAACCATATAACAAGGATGCTTTTTTAGGTTAGATTTGATTTTGTAATTTAAAAAAAGAAAAATTTGATTAGCTTTTAAAGTATGCCAATTTTAAAGCAGACCATAGTCATGTCAGTATGTCACCATAGAGCATAAGATGCTTTGCCATACTAACAGTCTAATAAAAAAATCCTCCTTTGTGGTAAAACCAGATCAGCATAATCCTATAAGAAAATATCAGGATCATAATCCCATGTCGATCTTTCCCTAGTCATCTTAGGGACCAAAATTACTTAATATATAATTTAGTCCTAAAGAATTTATTAAATCATTAACCTCTTATTTCGGCTAATTTAAGAATAATGTTGAACGCTCTAGATTGTTTTGATCGATTCTAAAAGTGATATAAGTGTGGGTGAAGGGTCGAGATTAACCCTAATTATGCTGACTAATGCCACGTAAGCCATTCTAGCCGTCTTGTGGTGGAGTTTATAATATTGCTCCTTGTTTCCTAAGCACTAATTAACAAATTTCTAAAAAAAAACCTATTTCAGAATATTAAATTACTAAAGGAACAATAGTTTTACACCAAGTTGCAATGAGATTCTATGGTAGGGTGGGGAAGAAAGGGGATAGGGAGTTGATTTTGCGGATAAGAGAGATTTTCTTCTAGATACATGAGGTCATTGGCATCAAAATTACTTTTTTCAGATTGACCTTTTAATCTCAGAATGGTTAATTTGACCTGTCCTGTTCAAGATTATGGTGCTTTTGTTGTTCCTTGCAGTTGTTTCACGTTGTTTTAATTTTATATTTTTATTATTATCTTTGATCAGGCTAGGAAAGGGATGTATAAAGCATATTACAGAAGTCTAAAGAATGTTACAGAAATGTTTAGTAAAACTGTAAAAGTGGCAAGGATTAGTAAATTTTTTATCTTGTACGGTACAAGTGCATACAGTTTATTGCAGACTAAATTATCTGGTTTGTCTTTCTACCTTTTTTATTTTTTTTATTTTTTTATTTTTTATGTTGAAACCATACCATTTGTTTGTTAACCTTGAATATGAATGTTTTCCTGTTCCATCTGCATGTGCATGGGCTTAATGCCTGAATACGTACGAAATATTAAATTTCCATTTATTTTTTTTCTTAAAATGATTGAAATTAACTATACTTGTACAATTTGTGTGATAATAACACATTTAGCCATTTCCTAACTTTTATTTGGGTTCCTGTACCTTACTCACAGCTTGTAGTAAAACCATCAGAAGATCTGCCATGATCAAGTGATTTTTTCTATTAAAACTTTAAACTCGTCTAATAGATCAAATCTATCCTCTTTCGCAGAAGCTAGTTCACGGATGTTGCAACACTTACAACATTGCTCATTCCAAGTGCCAGAAATCTAATTTGTCGTATGCAAGGTGAGAAGCTTCATTCTTACTTAATGCCATGTATTCCTTTCAATTTTTGTTTGAATAAATTGTAAGCTGGATAAAAGTGTGTGTGTTTTTTTTTTTTTTTTTGATAAAGACCCTAGAAATACTAGTAACATAGTAACACACATTTTAAATATAGGATATATTTCGTACATTTGGTTGATCAAGTGATAAACAGGGGAGGAAACTTCAGAAATTATTGTAATATATCCTCTTTGGTTGGTATAATCGTATCAGACTTTCTGGCCCCCATATTTTGCTAATTCACATGCTCTCCCCATGATTGGAAATTTTGGAACTACGTGTGTGGCTCATATCACTTAGGAGCAAGTAATATAAATCTGGTAGAATGGTTACACTCCACAAATAAAATATCAATATAAAATCTAATTTCTGATAATATTTCTTAAGAGCTGTAAGCTAAATTGTTAACACAGTATTGGAGTATGGGCTAACAATTTTTTGATTCCTATCATTGATGTTTTTATTATATTTGTGATATTTAAGTGAATATGTCCTAATGTGCGTAAGTAGCTGTATTAGAGTAAGGCAGCATACAATGAATAAGTCATTTTAAATATAATTATCTTCCCCTAAGGTCTAAACTCTAAACCGATAAGGCATTAGTGACATGATGCACCCTAAGGGCTAAGGTTAATACACCTACTTCTATCTAATCCTATTGCAAATGGGTTAATTTAAGAGTTGCTAAAGTCATAGGAGTCGGTACGTGGTGCCATTATTAAATCATTATGTCGCACCAATTGTGATTTTTTCATGTTCTTTCTGAATCAGATTTCATCTGCTGTGTCTTACTCAATAACCTTCTAGTCCCAACTTTATCCAAAGCAACGGTGGTTGTTCTTCTTAGCTTTGAAGTCTTTGGTTGAATGAAACAAGAATAGTGCCTAGTGGTCCTAGTATATTAAAGAAAAAAAGGCAAAAGCAAGAAGTACACTAGTACAGGGATATACTCTCCTATGTTCTGAAATTCATTATTGAAGCTGATTCACCATGATTTCAATAATTTGTCATCCTTTAACTAATTGAGTAGGAGTATATATGTTTGGAAATCTAGATGCATGCATGCATACAACATTCATGCATTCTTAGATAGAGGAGATTTTATGAAATAGAAAATAGATGTACTTATAGAAGGATTAGGTTGAATTAAAAAATATTAATATTTTGTAAAAACTTAGGCAATTAGGTTGCCAAAGCATCAAAATTCCTGTGATATCTGAATTGGTGTAACCTGGACTTGAACACATTGTTGGCCAATGCACTAGGGAAAGTTGGATAAAATTCAAGGGAAAAGCTTGAAAACACCCAATTTAAGGGTAAAGTTTTTAACTTGGAAAAGTCCACTTTGTTGCTAAGATGGCACAATTCTACTATCTTATATCTTTAGAAAATTTACTTGCTACAAAGTACTTGCTAGTTCTATCCAAAGGGGATTTCTTGCCGTGTTCTTATCTCTGGAAAATCTAAATTATTTCTTGACTAGTTAGATATTAGTCATTTTCTTGTGTATAGTCGTAATTCGTTAGGCTCGTAATAGTTAAATTATGAGTCTCCTAGATGAAATCTGTGCTATAATTCTTGTAGTTTACCGTGATTGTTTTGTCTTTTGTTTCAAAGACCATTGCTTCTACGGCCCTATGTCAACTTCTGCAATATGAGATCCTTATTATTATTAGGAGTGTTGGTAGTAACTTTTGGTAGGAGACTCTTAATTTGTGAGGAAGTCGTGTTTCTGTCTTACATGAAACTGAATACAAGTATCATACATCACTGCATGATTCAGTATTTCAGTAAATATTCAAGCTTGGTTTGTAGAATGCTTATTGAATTGCTAGGTAGCAGTGTTACATACTCGTAGTATACTAATGCAAGTAGAGCATTGTTTAGAATGTGCAAATTAGGTATGCAAAACATGGTACATACAGAATTAGTAGTGAATTATTATATTCCCGTACTCGTTCCACGTATCAAATGTTTTGCTGGCAGGCAGCTCATCTTTGTTCTAACAGTCCTCTACCTTCCTATAATGAGTCTGCTCCCTAGTTTTAGTATAGACGTATAGTTAGAATCAAAAGTATATATGATCCTGGTTCTTAGATCTTGGCACTAGTTTCTCTTAAAGTGTGCAAACTTGACTTTAGCTTTCTAATAAAGTCTTTTGTGCAACGAGTGTATTTTATACAATTGAATAAATGGTTCAATTTTTAATTTAAGTCGATCTAGAGTTACTAAGCATGTGTATATTATACACCTGTTGTATAAGATTTATCGTTATTGCAAGTTGTATCTTGTTGTTTGTTGTCTTTGAAAAGGAGAAACTTTATTGCACAAATATCTTCAGGTTAGTCTGGTAAGTAATACGGAGTACGTTGACAGTTATTGCAAAACATATGAATAGCTAATCAACCAAAGCTTATGATGTGATGTGTTTTGTATTCCTTATCGCATGCATCAATTATCATCCTTTTTTTGGACCTACAAAAAAAGGAAGAAATGGTTGATGCTAGCTCTTCATCTAATGGCACAAAATTATGATGGGCCCTTTCTAGAAATTGCTCTTCATTTTGGTTAAAATCACACATTTTTAGCTGTAGTTATCTTACCAGTCGATTTTCAGTTTCATTATCAAATGAAATTCGTCTGTCAGATTTATTAGGCTGTTTTTTTCATTTAGTAATATGAGGTGATTAGTAAGACACGATATTTATATCTGGTAAACATATATGAAGACTTGTATGTATCATACTTTTAATTTCTATTACGATATGTTATTTTCTATTTGACCCACGCCTCAGAAAATCAATTAAATAAATTGAACTTCATCTTGTCTTATTGTATGTATGGCTTTAACTATAGAGATGTGGTTAGGGGAAGTCACTTGAGATGACAAACTTGTTTATCACTATAAGCCTCGTGTACTTGCGTGCCACCTCTAGAGAACTTTGATTTGCTTACCTTAGTATGAAATGTTAGTGTTAACTATCAATATCAGCTGCTTAATTGGTAAAATCTTTGGAGGGAGTGAGTGAGTGATATCATCAGATTGAAGATTGAATACATCACACATTATGTTTACTTAGAGTCGGGTATCCATGTTTGAAATGAGTTAATAGTGTCCAAGTGTCCGACTTGGCTATTTTGAAATATATTCTTTGTTTTTGGTCAGAATACAAGTAATCAATTGTCCTCCCTCTTGTTAAATCGTCGAGAATCTCGTTCGAGTTATATTAATCTTATTATTGGCCTTTGTGATTCATATGTACAAATAATTGTTTTTCGATTGATTCTAGTATTATTTGCATAACACTACCCTCAAACTTGATTTTATATACTTCGTAATAGTATTTGCTAACCACGCACTACCCTAGTCCGTACACGTTAGTTATCACGAGTCTTACTTTGTTAGATAATAGTTCCTCCATAATCTTACTTGATGTTATGCTTTCACACAAAGAATTAGGTTGTCGACTTGCATCAAACACCAATCTTCATCAATAGCATGTGCACCTGTATGGCCTTATTAAAATTCGTCACCTTCTATTACAAGTTAGTGGTTGAGGATTACGGATCAGATACGCAAAATGTCATTGTTAATATCTCAGGTGATTGATAATATCAGTAATATGTGGATGTCCTTAGAGTTTTAATGGGTAATATTCAAGATATAAGATTAATTTTCGTCTATATCATTTGTTTTTTTATAGTTCTCTCTCTGCACTCTATACAAAATAGTACGGAGTAATATCATATTATACCTCACATCAACATGACTATTGAATATTGTACACTTCTCATCACTTTTAATTTATATGGGATTTTTTAAATCTAAGATTACGATTACTCATAATCTCTAATTTTCTCTTTTATTTTTATTTTTTTAAAAAAAAGAAATTATAACTCCACAATCTATAGGAAGTCTAGTTCCTATCAATGAAACCCCATGAAGAAAATAATTGAACATAGATGTTAACAATTCATTAGCCTTATCTGTATCATTCTCTACCACGTACTTTAAATCTAATTAGAATCTCAAAAATTTGAGTAAACATGATTAGAGGGCCTTTAAATTAAGTGGAATTCTCTTTTCCCCTATATTGGGATAAAATGTTGCTTTTGTGAAATGATGAGTATTTGAGTAAGCACTAAGCAGTAACCTTTTGTTGTCTGAATCTTCTGTTGGGTGGTACGGTACATAATATAGTACAACGTACTAACTGTACAAGGTTCTCAATTGCCTTATCCAAATGTTTATCTCGCCAGCTAATTTGTGATCTTACTGGTGCTTTTTATAGCTTACTTTCCCTAGCAAAAGGAGTATGCCTTTAGCTGATAGGGTGAATGACCTAAAAAGGAAGGGAATAGGGCCTTTGATTGTAAAGAACTGTGCTAGGAGAGAGACTAATTATTTGGATCTAGGTGCAACTGGCTAATTTAATCTACTAATGGAGTACATCTCATAAGCTAATGTACTTTTGGGTGTTTAAGGAGCGTGATTATTGATTAGTGGTAAAGTATACCTTACAACCATGCATGTTTTTTGTGACATGCCTATGATTGGGACTTGAGACTTGGGAAGTTGGGAGTGTGTAGTAGACTAGTAGTGCATGCAAATACCTTTTTTTAACCAATTTTGTGTCTTTCACAACTCTTTCTCCTAAATTCCTAATAAGTGTGTAATTGGAAAATTGGTGAATGGAATATTCAAGGGAGTACAAATGTGTAGATGACTTAAGTACCATAATTAGGGGTGCCAATTTGGATAAACAGTTCGGGTTTAGGTTGGATTTATCAGTTTTGGGTTATAATGGGTTGATTTTTAAAAGGTTGAAATGATTAGCAAGTCGGTTTTGAAAATCACTTATTATTATTATTATTATTATTATTATTATTATTATTATTATTATTATTATTATTATTTATTGCGGTTTCTATTTGGGTCAGGTTATAGTTGGTTTGGAGGAGTTGTGAAAGATGAATGGATGGAAGTTGAATGGACTTTATTTGGGGTGAATTGAATTTGATGAGAAGAATTATGTTTAATTAAGTTAAATTATTATTTAATTAATTTTGATTTAGTTGTTTAATTGTGTTTATGATATTTTGAGTAAGGGTATTTGAGGAATTTCATTTACAAAAATTTACTAAAAAAGGAGAGAATGGGAAAGTTGCATCTAATGTGAAATTTCCATTTTTGGCAAAAGTTGCATATAATGTGTATCGGAGTTAGTATACAACAAAATCATAAAATAGATTTTTTTTAATAGGTATTAAATAAATTTTCATTATATATAAATTTTTATATTTTTTTCCGTTAGATACTTTTTTTTTTTCTAAAATACAATAAGGCTCCGTTCTCTTCACCTTAATTTTGCTGAACTGAAATTATTTTTACTGAACTAAAATTATTTTTGCCGAACTTAAATTATTTTTTACTGAGCTTAAATTAATTTTACTGAACTGAAATTATTTTTTACTGATTTTCTATTATAATTCTTTTTTAAGAAAACTGAATTTTACTGAACTGAACTTATTTTTACCGAACTAAAATTAATTTTACTGAACTGAAATTATTTTATTGAATTGAAATTATTTTTAGGAAATTTTGACAATTACCACCTTCTGTTATGTCTATTTTAGCAATTACCACCTTCTATTTTATTTTTTTTTGAAAATTACATCTTCTATTTTCAAAAAAAATCAAAAGTTACCACCTTTTTGCCCCCCAATTATCACATGACGTCATTTTGAGCTCATTCTTTCCCTTCCCTCCTTATTTCCCTCACATTTCTCATTCCTATGTGGATTCTCATCTCCCCTTTCACTTTTTTTTCCCCTAACCACCAATAATTGTTCGTCAATTGATTTGGAGGAGTGAATTGAAGTGTTTTTGATTGTTTGGGGGAAAAAAATTGAAAGGGGATGAGAATCGAGTTAGGAATGAGAAATGTGAGGGAAATAGAGAGGAAAGGGAAAGAATGAGCCTTAAATGACGTCATGTGATAGTTGGGATGCAAGACGGTGGTAATTTTTTATATTTTTGAAAAAAGAAGGTGGTAATTTTCAAAAAAAAAAAAAAAAAAAAAAGTTGGTAATTGCTAAAATGAACATAACAGAAGATGATAATTCTCAAAATTTCCTTATTTTTACTTAATATTTTTTTTTTAAGGTGAAGGCCTATATATATATATATATAGCGTATTGACATGTGTGTCAAGTTCGAATAAAATAATTTAGATTTTTTGTCTTTGTTTTTTATTTATTTTTATGTTGATGATCTGTGTGATTAAATGTTTTACCTAATTTGTTTTAAAAAAAGGAGTTGTTGTTGTCATATTTTCAACATTTGAGTAGTTGGAACCTTAAGTCTTTTTGTTCTGAGTTAATTTCAAGCTGAGAATTATTAACTATCATCTATCAATTTTTTACTCCATAATATAAAAGAAATTGTAAAAAGTTGATTAAACGGGCGAGAAATAGAGATTTATTGTACGGAATACGTGTTAAAGTTTACTACAAAATGTATAGTCTAAAACATTATTTCGTATAATTTTGACTGTGCTTTTAACCGAAGTCTAAAAATACATTCTACCTAGACTATAATGTCAATAATCTGAACAATTTTTCTGACGTTAATGATTCAAATGTGATTATGTCAAGGTATTTGACCTAACATTTGATGGGACAATAAGTAATCAAAATTTATTAATTCTTATGACATGAGGGCATTGTATTTTTGGTTGAAAACTTTACATGATGGGATAATAGAGTACGCAACCCTTCTAAAAATTATTTGGTAACCAAGGGAGTGTAGATTGGATTTTGCAAACCATCTGATTTGATTATTTGTTGACATCCAAGTATAATGTACATATGTAGGTCCTTGTAGAAGGATTTGTAACAATCTGATTTACTGAACGGTTAACGTAGAAGTTAATGTTTAGTAAAAGTAGGCAATAGCAACTAACAATTGCCTTTTTTTTTTTTTTTTTACAAGAAGGCTTATAAAATTATGGCATACATAAATTAAAAAATTACATAATATTTTTGGCAAATACTTTAGCTATGGCTGTCTGAAGGAATTAAATCTGCAATTCATTTCTTTGCATAGAATATGGAAGCATAACCTAACAAAAATGCTCAACACAACTAACCTTAAAACAATGAGTAACATATAGCAGCTACATGTAAGCCAACATCATTTTGTTCCATCTACATATGGCGACATCAGCAGAGAGATGAGTTAAAGGTTGATGAATTTCATCAGTAAGACCTTGTTCTCTTCACCTTAATTTTGCTGAATTGAAATTATTTTTACTAAACTGAAATTATTTTTGCTGAATTTAAATTATTTTTACTGAACTTAAATTAATTTTATTGAACTGGAATTATTTTTGCTGAACTGAAATTATTTTTACTGATTTTCTATTATAATTCTTCTTTAATAAAACTGAATGCTGAACTGAACTTATTTTTACTGAACTGAAATTATTTTTACTGAACTGAAATTAACTTTACTGAACTGAACTTATTTTTACTGAACTGAAATTATTTTTACTTCATATTATTTTTTTAAGGTGAATAGAACAGGGCCTAACTCATTGCCAAAAAATTACACATCTCCTCCAAGTTAACCATAGTTTGCTGCTGGCATTCGATCCTTTCCCAAAAATAGCAACCCGAGAACATAAGCAAAGCCCAGATCAATAGTTTATCTCTTAAAGCTGCGGGCATGGGCAGTTAGGCACCAGCTTAAGCCTACCATTGAGGTCCCTTAATAAATCAGACATCATGACGACAGAGAAACCAACAGCTGCTAGAAGAGAATAAAGTAAGGGCTTGTTTCTATAGTGCTCGGGTTAAAAAGATACCCCCATGTAATTTAGAGCAAATGTGGCAACCTGCAACATCATTTGAACCATGTATGAAACTGTGTTTACCAGGTTTGGATAAAAATTAAATCTTGGCTCAATACATTCATCAGGCATGTATTTTCCAGTCTCCTTCCCAGCACTTGTCAAGTAATGGAGGTGGACAGAAAACTGTCCAATTAAAGAGAGAAAAATGTATCAGCAGAATATACTGGGGTGGACTGGGTGGTCAATCAGCCGAGAGTGTCTGAAATGGGCGAGCATGGGAGATGAATAGGAAAAATGCAGCAATGAATTCCTCACACTATCCAAATTCATGACACTGAACACATAGGCAGTTGCAAGGCAGTTAAATTGAACATCTGAAGTGTAGTAACAAGAGTTCTCTGACCCTGACACATGATATCTGTAATTGGGTCCACTGATGCATGCGTTAACGGAGAAGCCATAGACGCATCCCCTAACTTCACAATAGGGGCAGAACAGCCATCACCACCATCTTCATTCATCTCTTCCATCATTTTTTCCAGCTGTTTCTGCGACTCAACAGCAGTTAGATGCCTAACACTGACAACTTTCTTATCCTCCGAAGCAATCTTTTGTTTCTTGGACTTAGATTTAGTAGTTTCATTTTGAAGTTTCAGAGCGATCTCCATTTTGGTTTGGAGGAACAGCATTTAGCAAAGCCACCCCACCCCAACATGTGCCTAATACATAAACAGCAGAGCAAAACCATTGATTATAGAACCTACTACATGTAGTAAAGCATGGACTAGAGAAGAACCTTGTATCAGATTATGATGCTGTCTCTCTGAATGAGTTCAGCATAAAATAGGAAAGATTGTTATATCTTTAAGGATGTAAAAGAAGCAATTACAAACATGCAGCAAATATGGAATACTCTCCCTCCCCGAAAGCCCCGGTCCCTATCAAGTATTCAGATTTACCACCTATCAAACTTATGCTTCGCACCCCCCCCCCCCCAAAAAAAAAAAAATAAATAAAATAAAATTATCGTCAATCGACTGATGAAAATTTTCGGGGTGAGATACTGGCAGTAACAAGGGAAGTCTTCACAGCTTCTGGAGACATAATTAATTCTATCAGCTGTTGCTAAATTTATCGGTACAATCCAACTTGACATGAAAATTTTCTCTCTTTCATTTTCACTTCCCTTCCCTGAGTTTCCTTTCCAATCCACTATAGAACCCCATCCATCTAACAAGTATCACACAAAAAATCAACAACTAATTCTCCATAAATCCCCATCCATCTATGCCCCAGTCACTCCCCAGCATCAACTGGATAATCATCTGACTAGTCCGAACACATATGTACAACAATTGCCCAAACCCCAAGTGCCTTTATTGAGGAGGTGATTAAATATGCAAATAATCAATGGTCTTCATCAATCTCACGATGAAAACCATAAAAGCCCAAGCAACACAGGAAGAGCACAACTTTCTCTTGATCAATGATAAAATTCTCCAATTTCTTCCTCTGCAATGGTGATCATACCCAAGTATTGTAAATGTTACACCATGATTTGCTATCCAAATCATATTTCAAGTCACAAGCTCAAGTAACATAATATCTAGACAGTTCAATTAGCATGAAATATCACAGGCTTAGTAGAAATTAAAACATTTCACACATTTAAATAGTTTGATCGAACTTACACTTTACAAGGCAATATTTAAAAGTTCACTCTTTGCAAACACATCAATATGTAACATAATAGAAGACCATGAAGTACAACATCATTGCACCATCGCCACATATAAATGTCATTCTTCCCACAGTTTGTAGTGTGGTCATGATGAGCTCTTTCTGTTCTGGAGAACCCGAGCAAGTGCCAGTTGATCTTTTTGATTAACAAGGCTTGTCAATCTAGTGGCCTAATTGTAATAATGAACAACAGTGTTAATTTGCCAGCTCATAAAATTGCACTGTCATATGCTTAGATAGTATAAAGGCCAGTTAGCTGTGCCAGAGCGTTTCATAAATCCGTTTGTTAACATGTTGGATTCCATTTGTATGGTATATCTATACCAATTACTCCTTTCCCAAAACCCTTACAAAATTTTCCTTATTTCCTTTATTATCACACAAAATACTAATCACTCAAACAAATACTTGTAATTAAATTTGCTAAACTGCTTGCTCTAAAGCAACTGACACTGAATTTCACTTAAAAGCAGCTGACACTGACTACCACTATAAAAATGATAATACAAATTCCAACTTCATTGCTAAACTGTTTGCTTTTGATTCGTGAATCAAAACATTAACTAAGAAATTTAACATAATATACAAAACAAGAGACTTATGTTATTTTTTGCTAAGAACCCCAACCTAAAGTTTAGCTGCTGTGATCTAATGAATATTAAGTTATTATGTACAATTCCAATTGTGACTATTAAGAGTTTTTGTAATTTACCACCTTAATAAACCCAGCTTTGATTTAACCGCCTGTTTTCATTTTATTTAAAATACCACCTAACAATTAAAAAATAATTGATTTCACCAATGTTGTCTAATTCAGGTGATGATTTCAAAGTCTTATCTTTTCTATTCCAACAATAATAGAAAATTGATGACATCTCTTACATTTTAGCCACGGCCTTCTCATCGGATTTGTAGGAACAGTTAATTCCTTTAAGTTCAGCTTACTCAAGATGATCACCAACCTAGACAACAGTAGCCAATGAAGGATGAAGATATCCCAGCATAAAGAAGTAGAGAACACAGACTCAAAAGTAGATAATATACAGTTAAAGATCTTCAATGATAAATTGAGAAGTAAAGCAACTGTAAGAAATAAGATATCAGCATACAGTGTTCAACTAGATACTCTTTCCATATCTGACTCTAAGTCTAAACTTTCTACAGATCCAACGACACCAGAAAATTCCTACGGGCACCAGAAATAATATCAGATAAGTAGTCTATAAAATTATGTGCTTAAGTTGACGTATTAAGAACAACACATAAATGACACACCATAACATCTGAAATCAGGGTTCCAGTCTTTCTAGTCAAAACAACTATATCAACCTGCAAATATAAACCAATTGAAATTCTCAGCATACAGGTAGGGAAGAGAATATGCCGGGTTCTTTTCTATTGTAATTTCACGTCATAGTTATGACTCCCTGCATACATATTTCTTTCGTACTTCCAACTATTAATTATTACGCTATATAAAATAGACCAACAAATTCAAACTTGTACTACAACAAATGGGATCATCAAATAATAAAATTGCCTTAGGCCATCAGGCATAACGCTCTACTTAGAGTCAGTATACAACTTTCGGATTAGAAGTACAGATACTGCTTTATTTTGGTTAAACAGATATGAAAAACCAAATATCTATAGGCCTATAGCATAATAGGACTTTTAATCAGAGCAATCACAATTTTTTCATTTTGAGCAAAAGTCTATAAGTGATTCCAGCATGAAACCATGCTTCCCATCAAAATAAAACATATATCATTCGACACAACTTTTCAAGCAAATGATGACATGATTGACTTTGGAAGAAGAAATGAATTGGCAAAAAAAAAAATAAAAAAAAAATAAAAAAATCTCAATCACCTTCCCAGCAATTGGAATCGGAATGGCTCCGTAGATATATCCCAGCTACAAATAATTCCATTGGAAGCTCATGGGGTATAACAGAAGTAATAATCAGCCAACCACTGAGGATAAGTATGTGTCTGCTCCTGAAAGGATCCTCCAGCCCCTACAAAAATCATTTTTGTTATCAGTAGCAAGCTAAAAAGAGCTGTAGTGCAGAGAAGCTCATTTGTATCAATATTGACCATGTAAGCATATACTTGCCTTCTTCAGAACATAACCAGCAGGTATAACATTTCAACAATGACGGGTAAGCTTTGTAAGTGAGATGTGAGAACGCTTATATAAAGTGTTTCAACAGTTTTGTGAGATAAAAAGCATTTCAACAGTTGTATGAGATAAACTAATACCTGCCGAGGGTTGCATATAAGAGATGTTTACAGAAACAATTTACTTAGAATGCTCCAAGTTTCCATCCCACTCTATCAAATATAAAGACAAGCTAGACACAGCCGCACGTTTCCAAGTCAAAAAGAGAAGATTTCTGAGTCCTTTACCTTTAACCCCAGAAATGGAAGTTTAAATCTCATCATAGTCATCAAGCTTATCCCAAATATTTCTTACCAACCCCCCCTCTCCCCCCCCCCCCCCCCCCTCTCATTGAGAGAACAAAGCAGGAAAGAGATATAAAGTAAATTAAAAAACTTTAATACCAGAATATTCAGCTCACAACTAACGTTTGGAGAACATAAAGGCTCACTCTACAAGGAAGCAAAACAGTTTAGGAATCTGGTGCAATCAATGGGAGGAGTCGGCAAGCACATAAATGAAAGAAGAAACGAGTAAAAAAAAGAAAAAAAAAAAGCAAAAGCAAAAGGACATTAAGAGTATCTCTAATGACAGGATTCACACACATTGCTTAAGCTAGTCATTGTAGTGGCATTGTTGCAAATTAATATGGAAAAATTAATATTAATAATCCTTCCTTTCTTCTCTGCTCAAAATAATCCCAGCTTTCAATAATTCCAAAATAAACCCACATTTTATCCCTATCTTCTTATAATAGACTTTTTAACCTACGGCCTGTTTAATCAGTTGATTTTTCCCCCCTCTTTAATCTCTCTCTAATAACCACCAAACCACTACCACCGTTGCCACCACCTTCCATGGTAATCCACCCTTACACCTATCATTAACCCCAACTCTTCACCTCCTTCCATGGCAACCCGAAACACCACCCTACCCCTTTCCAAAGCAACCCTTACACTTATCACAGAGCCACCAAACATCATGCCACCATCATAACCACCATAATCATTATTCCACCACAGTCACCCCAACAACCTCCCACCCATCCGCCCCAAAAACCCTGCCACTTACCCATCCAGAAAACAACCCAGTATTGTTTGTTGATCTATTTCAAATAAAAAAAATAAAAAAAAAATAAATAAATAAAAAAACGATGAAATTAGGCGCCATTAAATCACTAACAAAAGCACCAGCAACATCTAATACAAAATCACCACCCAATGAAATCTTAGAAATCGAAGTAAGCACCTATTTTCTATCTCTTCCCTCTTAGCCGCCACCACCACTTATCTCTCTCTTCTCTATTCTGTCACAAGCTCACAACCCCGACACGACCACCACCACCACCTATTTTTATCTATCCTCCCCTAAATACACCTTCATATTTTCTCCCCCTCTTCGTCCCTGACCTCATATCCTCCAAAACCTAAGCATTCGAAAGTAAAATTTCAGATAAAAAACGTTCGCCAGCAAGTCAAATTTGAATGTTGGAATTCCATAACATGATCACACCATCTTAAAACTCTTTGTCAATCAATTGTCTTCAAACACTCCAAGTCTCAAATACCTAGCGTGATTCACCGTCCTCTTCTCCAATCTCACGCCGTCTTCTTCGACAATCATATGGGTCGGATGGGTGTAGGGTAGCTTTGCAGTGGAGGGTGGGTGAAGAGTGAGTTTGGGGTCGGTGTTTGGTGGTTGTGAGGTAGGTGGGTTTAGTGTGGGTTTCTAGTCAGGGTTTGGTGTTTGGAGGTTGGTGGTTGCGGGGTGGGGTTTCAATCAGGATCTTATTAGTGGTGGGGTGGGTATATAGGTGGTGAATGCGTATTAGTGGTGACATGGTGGATAACTAATCCCCCACTCTCTCTTTCCTCCACTTAATCACATCCCTTTAATTTACTAATCAGGCATTAAGAATTTTTGCCTTGGATTCCATGAGCTCATTGTTGAAAATGAAAAGTAACGGAAGTTGTAAATTCTTGAATACAAATAATATAGATTAGAGCAATTTGCACAAGAAAAACTTACACATTGCGTCGCCATTTCCCGGTGCCGGCAACCATTTATGCTTCAGAACCTAGTATGATAAGGGAACTTAACAACCTTCATTATTAAGGAAAAATTAGTTAAACTGATAAATAAACTAAATAATTACTTCTATTCAATAAACTTAACATCCTTCATTATTAAGAAAAAAAAAATAGTTAATTTGATAACTAAACTACTCCGCAAGTAATTATATAACTTAACAACTTCATCATAATATGTACAGTACTTGATACTTGAAAGAAAAACACAGTCCGAAAGCATGGTATATCACTATATCTCCCTTACAGTGTGTTGGATAAAGAAAGGGGAAGGAAAAGAATGGGAGGGAGGAGAAGAATGGTGAGTTTTCCTTCCAAATCTCTCCATTGTTGGAGGGATCAATTTCCTACAATTTAATCCTTTCATTTCTTTCCCCTCCAATTCTTTTCCTTCCTCATTTGTTATCCAAATGAAAGATACCCCATCTCTACATTTCTCTTCCCTTCCTTTCCCTCCATTTCCTTCAATCCAAATACACCATTAATAATAATGAGTAACGGTGTGTTTGGATTGAAGGAAATGGAGGGAAAGGAAGGGAAGAGAAATGAAGAGATAGAGTATCTTTCATTTGGATAGCAAATGAAGAAGTGAGGGAATTGAAGGGGAGAAAAATGGAAGGTTTAAATTGTAGAAAATTAATCTTTCTAACAATGGAGAGATTTGGAAAGAAAACTCACCATTCTCCCCTCCCCTCCTCTTCTCCTCCCTCCCCTTTCTTTATCCAAACAAACTGTAAAAGTTAGGTTACGTTTTCTACATTTGGATGAAGGTGTTCAACTATGAATTTTCTAATCTTGTCTAGACTAATCTTGTTTGAAATCAATAAGAACGAGTAGTAAGATTCTGAAATAAAGGTGAAGAGACAAATTACTAGATGTTGTTTACGAATGCAACACAGATAAAGTTGTGGACAATGAAATTGATATTGGAATGTTCAATGACTTCACAATCTACTCCCATAGAGTCGATCCTTTCTCACTTTGCCTCGAAAAGGTTTCTCGATTCTCTAAAGTTTATATTCCTTTTCAAGAATTTGTTAGATCGAAATCAGTCACAAATTAAGCCAATTAAAGCAGTTTGTTCAATTTTCAATTTCTATAACCTACGTCACCAACACAGTCAGTAAATGAAGGAAGAAAATTCAAACTAAAAATCAACATACATACCATAATCAGCACAACATCAAATTCAATTATATTTCCACAGTTCTAAAATTACAAATTCACAAAAATGTATATATATATATACGTATGCGCGCAATTCAAACACCCAAATTAAACTCAAACTCAAAAGTTCCTGATCCAATTCCTTAAAAACGGAGTACTAAACTCAAATAAATACAAAGTAGATTTAAGAAACTGTAAATTCTAAATTCAGAATAATAATAATAATTAAATTGAATTAGTAACTAGCAAGTACCTTGATTAAATTGAAGAATCGGCAGCATTGCAGACGGCGGAAGTATAGTCGACGGCAGGGGTCGAAGGATGAGAGTTAGAATTGGAAGTTCTTGAATCGAAATTGGAAATTCGAAGGATGAGAATGAAGTTTTTTTTTTTAAAAAAAAAAAAAAAAAATTGAAACCTCTCTGACTCGCATTTTTTTTTTTTTTTTTTAATTTTTTGAAACCTCTCTGACTCGCATTTCATGGCTTTGAAATATAATGTATAATCGCTACCCAACTATTGTAGTTGGGTGACTCACATTTCAGTAACAATGACCCAAGCAAAATAAAAATGACAAAAAAACAAAAAAAATGCTTATCAAAAAAAAAAAAAAAAAAAAAAAAAAAAAGACTTATGCTTTCTCTCTCTAAAACCCTAGCCTCCATTGTTGAATATTGAAGGGCTTCCAGCTCTAATCCTTGTTTCTTTATTGTTTTTTTTTTGTAGGTTTATAATAATGCTTCCTCCTTTTGGGAGGAACTTTTCTCCCTCGAAAGAAAGGATTTCCGATCTCCTTCGAAAGATAAGGGTTTTTCGACCTCCTTCGAAAGACAAGGTTTATCTCCTCTTTTCGAGGGAGAAATTTCTTAGTTTTGAATTCATGGTAGCAGATCTAATGGATTGTCGTGAAATTATTTCGTTAAAAGTTATCAAGTTTTCGAATACGAACAGATGAATCAGAAGGAAAACATCCTCACGGGTACAAAGGATCGTTAAATTGTCTCTCCAACAAGGCTGTAATTTTCAGCGATATAAGCGGGAGATGCTCCACAATGCAAGATCTACTCGACGATCGTAGTTATTATGAAAGAAAATTCTATTTGATTCAATATCTTATGTATTTGTTAACGCCGAATCTATATTGTAGATGTCGTATGACTTTTAATTAATGAAATATTTTTGTTATTCAAAAAAAAAAAAAAAAAAAAAAGTTTATCTAGTGGCATTTTTGTAAATTAGTCAGCAATAACAATATCAATACTAATATTTTAAAATATTATAATTTAAGAGTCGTTTTCCCAACTTTTAACCACATCACTCCAAACTAACAATCCTCAAATTCTGTAAACCCTATTTTATTTTATTTTTTTTAAAAAAAAATCCATCATAACTTCCTATTTTATAACTTCCACTAAGCAAATTCAATAACTTCCACTATTATATTTACAAAAATAATTTAATAATAAAACATACAATTAATATATTTCGTGCTTTAGCACGGGTACGCCCTAGTATTTTAAAACAAGCAGTTGGAATGACACTTGTTTTGGGTGTTTTTGTCCCTCGAAAGAGTTACAGCTCAGAGACTGATCCGACCCTGCACCTGCAAAGCAACGGAGACTCCGGGTGGTAGGAGCTCCACCTCCGACGATCAAGTTAGAACGCGTAGGAGAAAGAAAGAAGTGCGAAAAGTAAAGAGGATCTTCTCGAATTCCGAGTTCAGGTGTTTTCTCTAATGTAAGATAATGTAAGGTAGGTGTAATAAATGATTGAATGTGTCCCAAAAATGGGGGATATCTCCCTATTTATAGGGTCATTGGGGAAAGTGCCCCCTCTAGGTCATTTGACCTAGATTTGGTGGCCTGCGCCGTTTTACGGTGTTTCTTGGGAATTGGGCCTTGAAGGCCGCAATTCCAGGAGGAATCTGAGGCTTCCACGTGTCAGTTGGCTATTGGCCTACATGGACCTGCCTGGGCTGGACACGTGGCCCTCTCTGATTGGTCCACATGAATAGGGTATTTTTACCCAAAACAGTTTCCCCTCACAGGTAGCATGTGGTGGGCCACGTGGTGCCTGTGACACGCGGCAATCTGGGAGTGGTGAACAGTAAAAACTGTTCACCTTCTGGGGGTATGACGGGGATGCCCCCGTTTTACCCTTCTATAAATAGAGATTTTACCCCCTCTCTCTTCTCACTTTCAACAGAGCTTTTGACTTTTTAGGGAGAGAAAGAGAGAATTTCTAGAAAGAGAGACTCTGCATCCGTCTGCTGCGAATTTTGAGACTTCTGTCTGCGTTTCGAGGAGCACATCCGGTCACCGCGTGTAGCAGTTTTCATATTTTCCAGAGCTAAGTTAAAGGTAACCGCCTTTACTCCCTTCAAGCTTTTTATACTTTTCCGCTTGTATAGTTAAGCTTCCAAGATAAAAATGGATTCTCCATCAACACACACGACACCGCCTAGGTCTTTCAACCGGTCTCGTGTTACGGCTGAATCTAGAACCGGGGTGCCTTTTCTAGACATTTGGACCTGCTTTGCTCATCCCCGAACTCCTCCGTCTCTGTGTTTATGCAGAAAAGAATGGCTAGAGTCAAACAGAAGGTTGTCAAGCCTGGAAGCGGCGTGCTCAGAGAGTGCCCGCTGATGAAGTTATTCCCACTAGTAGAAAAAACGCTATTCGTAACTAACAAAAACGGGCTTTTTGTAACAAACGTTGGCCGTTACAAATATTGGGGTTACAAATAGTCCTGTCATTGTCCGTTACAAATGGGTACCTATTCGTAACTAACAATTCAATTGTTAGTTACAAATAGTTATGTATTTGTAACGGACATTTAATATGTTCGTTACAAATAGGTAAATCTTTGTAACCCACAATTGATATGTCAGTTACAAATAGGTGCCTAGTCGTAACGGACGTGTCAATTGTTGGTTACTGTAGACACCAAAATGTGTCTCCCCAAAACTAAACCCAGTGATGAATACCTTTCATGTTATTTGATTATCGAATAAAGTGAAAGTGTGAAAAGTCTAGTGATGAGGATGTTTTTATTAAAATATTTTTTCTTTCTGTTTTTGAAAATATTTCTTTTCTTACCTTATTTATGAAAAACGTGCATTCCAGTTTAGTTTGGTCCATGATAAGGGTCCAATAATGGTGTAGTTGGATGGGGTTTGAAAAGACCTTTCCAACGATATATTATAAGCCCATTTCCGATGAAAAATGAGGAAGTTATGGCCAAAGTACTAAATTGGGCCTTGTTTGATTTTATATGCGGCCCAATGATCTAGAGGAGGGCCTATTATTAATTATCATTCCTAAAGCTATTAGGATTGATTATAGTCTTCTAGAATATTCTAGAAGGTTATCTTAAATCCTAATAGAGTTAGGATTGATAATTATATTTCAAAGAGTTTGAAATTGAATAAAACTACTCCTTTTGAGAATCCTTATTTTGTACGAAGTGGAATATATTCAGATTTTATTTTCGTGCCTCATAATCTTTATCCAAATTTTATATGGTTGGATAGATATTGAAATTATCTTTCCAATGATATATTATAATATTAAATCCGATCTATAACGAAAAAGATATGAATGAGATATGAAACTCTATCCAAAACTGACACTCTTCCACTATTTCGGCCATATATTTTTATATACAAAAGATTTTAATCTGATTCTAATTGGGTTGAAAAGTAGACTTCAAGAGCTTTCCAACGACATATTATATACCTTATTTGGACTTCTGGATCAAAATGTATGATAAAAACAAAATCCGCAAAAACTGTTTTCCAGCGTCTGATGACAGAACCAGCGCCTGGCGCCATACCTCGCTTCTGGCGCCATACCTCGCGTCTGGCACTAAAGTCCAGCATTTTGCGCCACGCGCGTGTTTGACGCTGCGATCATGTTTCATTCTTTTCGAAACTCTGATTCGTTTTTTATCACATCCGGCTGATTTTCTCCATAAATAGCCTCCTAAAATTCTATTTTCAATCATCAATTCTCATAATATAAACTCTCTAATTCTCTCTCTCACCAACTCTCATCAAGAATTTCTTGATCTCTCCCTCTTTTCTAAGCCAACCCTTTTGCATACAAAATTCCTCATACATTAGCACTAGACATACCTAGCCAAGTTCGAAGTTGCCTTCGCTCTAGACGTGAAAGGTTTGATTTTTGAGGGTTTTGTCCCAAATCTCTCTTTCAATTATTTGATTTAATTCTTTGATTTTATATTTTTCTTGAAGTTACTAACGTGTGTGTTTTGTTATTAGAAAGAGATACGAGGCATCCAAGTAAGTGCTTTAATTGTTTGCATTGATATTATGATATAGAAATCATGTCCAGGTTGTTATTATGATTCCTAGTATCATGTTAGGATGCTTGATGTTTTGAATGAATACAATGATTCCTAGTATTATGTTTAGCGAAAAGGTTATAATATCAAATATGACAATTGTGATTCCTGCGATGCTTCCTATTCTCTTCCTAATGTTTATGTTAGTATCATGTTAGGGTTAAAGCTTTGATCTTTATTGTTTAGTGACATGCTAGGGCTTGTTATTAATCTTGTTAGAATCATGCCTAGGATCTTGCTATTATTATGCTTTAACATGAATATTATGATTATAATTACCATTATTTTTATGATTATTATTATGTTGCTTGATGCTTATTATTGTTATTGCTTGATCACGCCTTTTATGCATGTTTAAAGGGAATTGATACTTGTAATCACGCTTAATAAAATAATTAATAATCTTGTTTAGGGTTAATTTGATTATAATTCAAGTGATCGCCAATAATAGCTTTGTTTGTGCATTAATATTCAACCAACATAGATTAAACAGGTTTAGGGTTAACCTATTGATTGCATGTTAGTCAGAAAGCACACATGAATACGATCAGAATAAAGTAGAGGCATATTATTAGGGCAGGTTCAATCTCTTTTAGGTTGGATTTGTACCTTCATCCCCGAACTACCAGTCATGGTTCCAGACCTATTGGAGTTGACGATCTCCTGGATCGTTAAGGGGTGTAACCTTCACCCTGTGAACGGTTTACAAGTTCCTAAAACTTGTTGGCGACTCTTTTGCTCTAGCTTCCTTCCCTTTGGACGTCACCGTACTTTAGTGTATGATCACAGTGGGGTTCAAGTTTGGGGTAATGCTTGAAATATTCCCTACAATTACAAATGCTGATTTTTTATATTAAAAAAAACCTAGCAAATGTTAGGTTGATGCAACTTTCATTATTATTATTATTATTATTATTATTATTATTATTATTATTATTATTATTATTATTATTATTATTATTATTATTATTATTATTATTATTATTATTATTATTATTATTATTATTATTATTATTATTATTATTATTATTATTATTATTATTATTATTATTATTATTATTATTATTATTATTATTATTATTATTATTATTATTATTATTAATCCATAATTAAGGGCACCAATTCAACAACCAAAAAATAAATAAAAATAAACAGGTGAAACCCGACCCACTTCCCCTACATTACACCGACGAATCCACTGCACCACCCTAAACCGTATCCCTTCTTCCCCACCTACGACCACCATAAACAACACCAACAGTCCAACTCACACCAAACGCCGCCACCTAACACAAAAAAACATATCTTTCATAGAGAAAAAAAAAATTAAACACACATATAACGAAATCAAGTACAGCTATAAAAAAAAATTAAGCATAAATAATCGAAAATTAACAGAAATTAAATACAAAAAATTTCCAGAAATTCGAAATGAATATATAATTATACAATTATCTAAAAATATATAAATTAAAATTGAAATTACATCAAAAAAATTAATTACAATTAGAAATTCAAAACAAACCAACCCAGATCTAATGTCTAATCTAATTTAAAATAAGATCCAAAATTCAAAAACCTTGTTGACAATGGAGGCTTGCTTTAACAGTGGATGCTCGATTGTTAAGTGGTGTGTGCACGGTTGACGGTGATGGTGAAGCTCGATTGTTGACGGCTCGTGGGTGGCGGTGTGTGCTCGTGGATGCTCGTGGGTTGCGGTGTGTGCTAAAAGTGGTGTGTGCACTAGTACATAATTAACCTTAAGTAACACCTAAAAAGTGGTACATAAAGTGGTAAAAGTGTTATTATAGACAATAGGTAACACTTTAGTGGGTGATACATCCGCCCATGTTACCTAAGGTCTTATGTAACATTTTGGGTAGTGTATGGTAACACTTTTAAATGTGTTACTATAAACCGACTTATGTAACACTTTTTAATACTATTAGTATCATTTTTAAGGCGTTACTTTTTATTTCTTATGTAACACTTACTCATTTTTAGTAACACTTTTCAATAATAAAGTAACACTTTATCCGACATTATGTATCACTTTTGTGAATTAATGTAACACTTTGTTGATTATTAGGGTAACATTTTTTAAATCATCTTTGACGTATAATATCACTATATTCAACATTATCTATCAATTTTTGCAAACAAATGTAACACTTTATTAATTGATAGGTAACATTTTTTTTTTTTTGCGCCACATATTATTATTATTATTATCAAAACCAACTTAGGGCACCCGTTTTGAACCAGTGCCTTTTTTGGGGTTGCCCATGACAGAGGTTAAGGACACCAATTCAAGGGTCTTTAAGGGCACTAGTTTTCCCCTTAATTCGGTGACCTTTATGCCTAAAAAAATAATAATCAATAAAAAATCCATTATATATAAACTAAGGTATTTTTATTAATAAATGCTTGTGGTGTTACAATTTCATCAAACAAAAAATATTAAATTTTTTTTTACAATGCTTAAGGCTAGGTAGAAGTAAAGCGCAACATAAGTAGCAGCAATGCTGAACTAGGCCATGATCATTCACAATCTCCTCAACTCCTTCCTTCGATGCTTCCCTTTTTGCAAGTACTGGCTGTTGGGATTTGAGTCACATCCTTGATCATTACAAAGTTCGTCAAATAAAATGAAAATTAAGTTAGAAGACCAGTTAAAGGGTGAAAAAGTATCACTATAATCTTAGTCAAAGTTCATAATGACAGCAGCAATTAAGAATAAAAAAATTTCACCTTTATAACTTCAAATGTTTTGTTAGTAGGTTGGACAAAGAGTAATAGATATAGGGTTCACTACAAAAAAAATCACTTATAGAAGCAAGAACAAAATGCCTCAAATGATAGTAATGTAGCCTCTAATTGCTTTTAGAGACAACAAATTAAGTGCCTCTAATAAGTCTGTCGCTAATTGATGGCATGCCCCTAAAGCCTCTTTTAGAGGCAATACAATGTATTGCTTTCAAAAACCCATATATTTAGAGGCAACCATATAATCTTGCATCTAAATATAATTAGAGGCATTATAAAAGTTTGTTTCAAAATACCATATATTATCAGGGGCAACCATATAATTTTGCATTAAAATATAATTTGGAGCATTATACAAATTTGCTTCTAAATACTATATTCATTTTGGGGCAATCATACTGTTTTGTCTCAAAATATAATTAGATGCATGTCGTATATAAATGCTATAATGATATTTAGATGCAACTAAAAAGTTTGACGTGAGTGATTTTTGGAGGCATAATACATAATATGTGCCTCTAAATTATTTGTTCTAGATATATAGAAATTTATTCATACAATATCCAATTTTGTAACATAATTTTCGTACAAATCATTTATAATATCAATATAACAGAAGTACAGCAAAAAAAACATGACTGACAATGCTGATTTTATTAAATCACACTAAATGATTTTATTTATAATTTAATAGTCATACCAAAACTAATCTAAATACTACAATTAAGTTATTATTAAACAACTTAGCTACAAAATAATTACATGACTAGTTATTAAAATTTTATAATGTGAAATAATAAAGAGTTTTCATTTCAAACTATAAGCTTGAAAAAAAGACATCATTTTCTTCAATTGCTTCTAATTCGATCTCTATCCATCTTCATTGTATAAACTCCTGCCATTGTAAAAATATGGAATTATATATTTGTCTGCAATAATAAAAATTAAATAAAAGTAGGTATTAATCATTAATTCATAAGTAAATTAAAATGTTAAATGATCATAAATAAATATTACCCAATAAAAAGAAAGATTAGATAATTAATTTCACTAAAACTTACAATTATTTAAAAAAAAAGTAGTACGTACTACTCCTCTTCATCTGCTTCCATTTCATCATCCTTATTCTCATCAATAAATTCATCTTCATCCTCATCTTCATAAGTATTTTTTTGTTAATGAAAATGAAGTTACTGTAATCTAACTACAAATAGCATCTGTTGAAGCTTTGACCATTTTGTTTTTTCTATTTGCATATACATAAAGCCTAAATAACAAATGCAATATGGCAGTTCAAACACAATATATTATAAACTCAACAAATATAGAATTTGACCACTAACAATATATTATAAACACAATATAGTATAAACTCAACAAATATAGAATTAGTCATGTTAAGTGTGAAGTTTATAATCACTCTAATATCATAAATGAGATTAAAATAATGACATGACTAACAAAAAGTCTCAGTAATAAAAAGAAAGAGAATTCTTATCAAAACATTATCGAAATTATAGCATCAATTTGCCATGATAGGTTTAGCACATTCAATATATTTCAAAGTAGAAAAAATATTAGTTAATAAAAATACTTGTTCTGTGAACCATTTTATGAACTCTCTTTTATGAGAAGAAATCATCCTTGTGTTAGTTATAGCATTGTGATTGTACTCACTGTATATAAAATTACCAAAGTTATATATTCTTACTATAATTATTAATCTTTAAATATGTACTCTACTTGCTAAAATATATTAAACTTACTCAATAAATGGTTGTACTTTGTCACAATTATTCAACACATAATAGTGAACTTCTTCCCATTCCTTTGTGGTAAATAATCGAGGACATTCCTTTCCAAACGCTCTACCCCTTGTCTCAAATATAGGTAAGGAATCTGTTTGAAAAATGTCACGATCATCATAAATTCCGTTTTGTTTGTTTGTCTCTATATCCTACATATATCTTGAGCAAAATGTTAAGCACTCCTCTAAAAGATAATGGCCCTATGGGTGACCTTTGTTACGTACATACCCTTTTAATTTTTCCGAGATACCTGTTAAAAAAGGAAAATTTATTAAATTCCATATGTATTTATTATTATTATTATAAACACAAAAAAACTATGAAATTAATATATATTTCAATGGGGTACATCAAACGATAATGAACTGGCTTGCAATCAGAGCTTCACTTGCAAAGTGTATGGGTAAGTGTACCATGATCACAAAAAAAGGAGGAAAATTCTTTCAAGTTCACAAAGGGTAACACCAATTTGCCTTTCCAGCTTCTCTAACTCATCAATCTTACATCACATATATGGCAATTACATAATCAATACTATACCACAATATAACAATGAAACGAAGTCCATAACTACAATTAATAGACCAAACAATCAAGACTTTATAATATAGATAATTTATAAGTTATAAGAAAAAGTAGATAATATATAAGTGATAAAAAAAATGCTTGATTGATTAGTTAATGATTTAAGAATACATTGGCTATATGGTATTTTTCTTTTACTGAAGGCACTTTAAATAGATTAATGATAATTAGAGTACAAACAACGAACCAAGTTTTGTGAGCAACCAAAGCCATTATCCTTGAACAATATAATAACAACTCATATCATGCATTCTTCTGACCCTGCTAAATCATCATTTGCCTCACAAATTGGTAAATCGTTATATATTGGGGCTGGGAGTATTTACTTGGTGCGGATGATCATTTTCTTAATCAAACATAATCCCTTTGAATACATGTCCTATGTGTACTACTGCTAAGCTCTTTGATATGCATACTCATCCGTTTCACTTTTTTTCAACACAAAACAATGTTGTATGTTGTACATTCTTCTATATCTCTTCTTTTTCTAACACAAATCATTAATATACACATATTTAATTTCACCAAATTCAACCACTATTATACATATTTAATTTCACCAAATTCAACATTGTTAAGTTTTAAATTTAAATCATTATTCAAAATTTCCCTTAAGTATAATAGTAGATAATAAGCATTGCATCAAAGTTGATACATTTCATAGCATTCGATTTCAATTCGACAATTAAAGTAGTCCATTCTTAAAAAAAAAATAATAATAATAACCCTAAATTCTCAATTCAATTAAAAATATTAAGAATACCCTTAAATTCAAAATAACAAAAAAATACACAAAAAATTTTACTTCTATTGATAATTAAACAATTAAATTACCTTGGAGAGTGATGTGTACTCTGACAAATCAAGTTCGGCTGCTAATTCCAATAGCTAATTTTCTTCGTCTTACTTTGCCAATCTGTATGATTATTTTTTGAAATTGTTTAGGGCAAAATTACGGGAGGAAAATTTGGTAAAGAAGATAGTCAAGGGATAATTTACCACATATTTCACAAATTAGGGAAATTTTAGGAGCGAATAACTGATGAAAACAAAAAAAAAAAATCCCTCTCAAAATTTGGGGCTGGTTTAGTTTCGAAAATTCCCTTATTTTGGAACAAATTCCGCCAAAATTATCATGAAGATAATTATGAAAAGTATTTTTTTCATTTTTTTTAATTGTTGAGATTGAAGATAACTTTGGATGATTTGGTGGGTTTTTACTAAGTATTTCTTTTTGGGGAAATAATGGCGGAGGATACGAAGATCCTTTGCATTGTTGGGATATGTAAGGCTTGTAATAACAAAACTATAAGCTAATTACCTAAGTACTTTTTATGTTTTTTTTTTTTTTTTTTTAAAAAAAGTACTCTAAGTGGCTGTTCTAATTTAGGGTCTGTTCACATTACTGAACTAAGCTGAAATGAAATGAACTGATTGGAGCTAAATTGAACTGAATTGAAAGGAGCTGAACTGAAATGAACTGAGCTGAAATTCATTATTGGTGGCTAATTAAGACACTAATATCACTTTTAATTGCCGCCAAAACACTAAAATTATTTAGGATTATTCTCTCAACTTTCCAACCTAAACCTTTTTGCTTTTGTAATTAACAATTTCACAATCTCGTGAATCACAATTGTCATTGCTCAACCCAATTTGCAAATTCCTTTAATACACCTAGAATTATTCTCATTGTTTTTGTTTTTTAATTTGATGATATTGGAAAAACTCTGGTTGTCATTAGTTCTAATATCACAAATCAAGAAAAAGAATTGCAATCTGAAACAAATGCACAGGTAATGTGATTTACTCATATTGTACTCCGCATTTTTTTTTCTTTGCTTGATAAATTAATTCTAGATAACCATGTTGAACAAAATTAATTTTGTAGTTATTTTATACAATTTGTTTCGATTATTCTCTTTTTCTTAGTTTAATTTTTTCCAAATGAATCTCAATCGAATTCTAAGGTTAATTTTATGAATACAATTGTGCTATTTATATATAACTTATTTTAAAATTGAGTATTCATCCTCAATGTTAGATCTGTATGTGTGACATTTTTTTAAGGTTTTTTTTTTTTTTTTTTTTTTTTTAATGTTGATCTTAGTGTTGTTTGTGGTCTTGAATTTGCACTAATAAATTTTGTAGATAATTTGAGGGTTTTTTTTTTTGTGCTATTTATCTCATTTTTCGTAAGAACCAACTCGCCAGGTTATTTTTTCTGTTGTGGTGATTCCTAGTTCAAGTAAGCTGAATTGATAAAGCTAGTCGGTATTAGAATTTTATTGTGCCTAAATTGATGAATATATGCGTGCGTTATCTATCACCCTGGTTTTTCAATGGTATAAAATTATACGAGTAACATAATTTTTGCTTCTTTATAAGTTAATTAAATTTCTTTTATTTGAAAGTATTTGGGTTGTGATTGTGAAATTGTTGCTATAATTAATAAATAGGTTTCTTTTGGTTGTATATTAGTATCATTAAAGAAGGTTGTATTGGTTTTGCCAAGACTTTGATTTTTTTATTTCAATTTAGTCCGAGAGACATTGTAATCAAATGGGGACTTTTTGATTTTAGAGGTTAGGAAAATTGGAGGACAGAGAATGTGTTTGAGGGACATATTGTACATCAAATTTAATGTTTCCAAAGAATAATTAACTGTCAATAGCACCATAATATTTAATGTTAAATAGAAACTTTTAGGGGCAACAATATTTTTTGTAAAGGCAACCATGATTTAAATTATATTACAAATAACTTTTAAAAGCAACATAATATTTATTATAACTAAAAATAACTTTTAGAAGCAGCATAATATTTATTATTACTAAAAATAACTTTTAGAGGCAATTACATTTTCATTAATGCAAAAAATGAACTTTTAAAGGCAAGTTTGAATTCACTAATGTTAAAAGTAACTTTTAGAGGCAAAAATAATGTCATTGACACAAGAAAGTACATTTAGGGGCATCTTATAAACCACTAATGCAAAAAATGACATTTAGGGACAATCATAGTTTTATTGATGCTAAATATATCTTTTAGAGGCTAGAAAAAATTATTTGCCTCAATGTGTTGCCTTTATAAATAAATTTTCTTGTAGTGGGTTGTTATGTCCTGCCAAAAAAAAAAAGGAATTAAGTTTGAAGACCAATTAATTAAAGGGTGAAAAAGTATCAAACATAACACCTTTACCAAGTCATTTACCCGAATTATTAACAAATTTTATTGCTGATATAATACAGATATAAGAGACAAGATGAATTCGAATATACTCTAGCAAGATTATAATTTTTGAATTGATCAATGGATAAATAACCCAAAAACTAATCCAAAAGGAAGAGACTCCAGTTCAAGAACCACGTGACAAGCATTGATCGAGATCATACTTCAAGCCACTCTTTTGCGAGCACCTGCTGTTGGAGTGCTTAAATGCCATTAATGAAGAGCTTAGATAATCATTCAAGAAAGAATGTTAGAGATAGAGGTGAGTGGAGTAAGAATAATCAAGAGAATATACTAGTGTATATTCCAAGAAGAATATCTCAATAGTGGGAGGCTTCTCTAAGCATTGCCACCAGTTTAAAAACAATTGAAACCAAGCCAGACTAGGAAAGCCCATAAAACTTCAGAGTTTAGAAACCCATATGTTAACTTGAAATAATAAATTCTAGACCTAGACCCTGAACCAAGCCCGGTTAGACACAACATTGATCCAGCAGCCAACATACACCTCACAACCAACATTCAACAACCATTTATCCTAAATCAGTTTCTGTATAGAATCAATACAAGCTTACACATGCAACAATTAAATTACATAAATCATGGCTTCAAAAAAAATTATAAAATCTACAAAATCTGAAATTTAACAATTGAATTTGACTTAACAGGCTTCTCATCTAATGGCAAAGAATATTGCTATGTTCAACAGTAGCAGGCAGGACATTTTAGATTCTAATTTAACAAATCTGTTGCTAGTGCTTTCTTAGAACATTTATGCACAAGCATATGCAAATTTGATGACCAATATAACACACTCTATAGAATACATAAGTTCTTCATAATCCATTAAATAATTCATAAATGAAATACAAAGTAGTACTAAACATAAGGTATCTTGCACAGATACATCATTGCCAAATTTACCATTGACAATATCAATAAAGCGTTAAATTCTATACTATAATCTCAAAATAATTACTACAATACACTTTGAACAAAAATCGAGCTCTTAAATAAGTGTAAAATGACTTTACCTTGTAAATAAAAGTAAGCAAATTTAGAAATAGGAGAAGCAATACAAAAGCATCTTAATGATTGGTTCTTCATTAGAAGAATAATTATCCATTAATAGGACACGAAAAGCAGCAAGCTGCTTCTTCAGTTTGTCTCATAAAACAAGCAAATGATACAAAATATCTCCTTCTTATTCTCATCTAGTCATCTTTCCCCAAAAACAGTAGTCATAATGTCATACATATATAATCCGCCTTTTAACATTTTCGAAACCAAATTCAATCAATATTTCACAGCATCGTCACATCATTTTGTAATAGTATTATGATAATATAAAGAATGCATCACTCAAGTTCCAAATATTTAACATTCTTAAACAATTTCATCTACAACACTCAAAATTCTATAAATTAAAAAAAAAAAAACAGTTTCAAGCTCGATTGAGCTACACAATGTAAGAATTCAGAGCACAAACAACATTTAATAATGAAAGTATGCACACGCATTACAAATCAGGTTAGTTTCGAAAATGTGAATCACAGAACAATAAATCAAATACTCCAAAAATTATCAAATTTCAAACGCAATATAATTAGAACAGGAGAGGAAATCTAACCGGCAACACCAGCTCCATAATGGAAATTGAAGAGCGAGAATGAAATTTAGGGATCTGTTGAGCGAAAAATTGAAAAGAGAGGGAGGGATTTCCGGCAGCAGCAACTCCATTATACGAAGACGACGTTTTCTACGGCTCGCCGTCTCTTCTTCGCCACCGAATTGATCCCGTTAGCCGTATAATCGGTCATTTTGCGGGTTGATGGATCGATTGAGTCGGACACTAGGGTTGGATTTGGTCGTTCAATTCTTGTTAAGAAGTTAGAGTTTGGTGAGGAGTAAGAATCTAAAGATTGGGGTAAAATTTCAGAGAGACTTTTGAGCCTCTCCATTGATTAAGGAGATGGAAAGTGTGAATAGCATAAATGGATGGAGAAAAGAGGGAAAAGTGAAAGAAAGAAGGAAGAGAGACAGAAAGATAGAGAGCTTGGAGAAAAAGTGAAAGCAGAGTTAGGCAAGGGTCTATGTAAAGTGCTTTTTGTATAACTGCTTTTCATACTCAAAGTGATACATGAAAGTGTTACTCTATGTAAAGTGTTACTTTGAAGTGTTACATATTACATATGTGTTACATACAAGTGCTACCTACTATCTAAGTGTTACAAAAGTGTTACTTAAATATCTATTTATATCTTGACTTATAAAGTGTTACCACAAGGTGTTACATTAGGCCAACTTTGCAGTAGTGGCTCATCGTGGATGCTCGTGGGTTGCGGTGTGTTCTCGTGGATGCTCGTGGAAATCGAAAAATTTTTCTTGGAGGCCGATGAGATGCCGACGGAGGATATGAGTGGGAGAGAGGGGATGTTCGACTCATGCATAGGAGTGGGAGAGAGGGGAAAGAAAGAAAGAAGGGAGGAGGACATAAAGATTTGAGAGGAGAAAATAATGAAGGAAATTTCAGGAGGATACAAAGAAAAGAGAGGAGAGAGAAAGAAGAGAGGGGAGGAGGAGAGAGAATAGAGATGAGAATAGAGAGGGGTGGTGGCTATATGGTATTTAGGGTTAGGGGAGTTATGGGCTATGGGTGGTCAGACTTCCTATTTGTAACCAACATTCTGTTGTCCGTTACAACTAAGATGTATTTGTAACCAACATTCTGTTGTCCGTTACAACTAAGATGTATTTGTAGCCAACATTCGGTTGTCCGTTACAACTAAGATGTATTTGTAACTAACATTATGTTATACGTTACAAATACTATTCTATTTGTAATAGACATAGCTAATGTTAGTTACAAATATAGTATTTGTAACTAATAAAAACTTGTTGGTTACAAATAAGGCGTTACAAATAGAATTTTTTCTACTAGTGTCCTGATGAGGAATACGAGGGTTCAGAGGAGTAGGTAGAATCCTCTCCGGATGGCACCCCGTTAACCCTTAGTGATTCTATTCTAGAAGAGGTAGACAGCGAGGATGAAGCCTCTTCCCTAGGTTCTGATGAAGGGGGGTCAGGCGGTGAGGAAGCCGCCGAAAGGTCTGGGTCAGAGGCATCGAGCTCTGATCAAGAGAACATTGCGGCTGACTACCAGCAGCCGCTTAAGAGGCCAATTAAGCCAAATCCCTTATAAACTACGATGATTCCTAGAGACTTAGCGGTCATGAGAAGCAGCTTCCGAGCCTTTACAGAAGCACATACGGTTGGGGAAGGCTGGAGAATAGAAGTTTCGCCTCCTGAGGTAACCTAGGAGGATGATATTGAAAATGTCGACAACTGTTTCGGCTGATACAAAAGCTGTGATTAAAGCCGACCTCCGCTTTCCCCTCCACAAAGGAATTAAGAAAATTTTAAATGGGGTATGACCTGGGAGTCTGGCAGCTTACCCCCAACTCGTGGATAAACATAATGAGCTATATTGCCGCCTGCGAGTTTCAAAACATAGAGCCAAGTTTTGCGGCGTTTGCTCATATGAATTACATGAGCCGGGCTCCAGGCGGGTATGGGGCGTGGTACACTCTAATCACACACCCGCATTACCTAATGTCCTTGGACAAGCCGTCCAAATGGTCCGGCTGGAAGGAGAGGTTTTACTTGATCTCCTCTCCAACGTTGGGACACAACCGGTTTCTACGCCGGTACTGTAGACACCCATTTGTGTCTCCCCAAAACCAAACCCGGTGATGAGTACCTTTCACGTCGAATCGTAATTGAATGAAGTGAAAGTGTGGAAAGTCTAGTGTTGCGGATAGTTTTAATTTCTTTTCTTTTCTTTCTGTTTTTGAAAACCTATTTTAAGAAAACAGCCAATCCAGTTTGGTTGGTCCATGATATGGTTCCAATAGTAGTGTAGTTGGATAGGTCTTGAAAAGAGCTTTCCAACGATATATTATAAGCCCAATTCCGATGAATATTGAGGAAGTTATGGCCAAATTACTAAACTGGGCCCGGTTTGAGCCTTATCTGCGGCCCAATGATCTAGAGGAGGGCCTAATATGGATTTATCATTCCTAATACAATTAGGAATGGTTTTAGTCTTCTAGATTTTTCTAGAAGGTTCTTTTCATTCCTAATTCAATTAGCATTGATAAATTGACTTTTGTTGACTTTTTAGAATTTTAATCAGAATAAAAGAATGTTTTTGAGGAAAATACGATTTTATCCTTCAGTACGGTTAATTTCTATCTGATTTTAGAAAACGCGTCAATAATTTAATTAGCGCCAAACGCCAGTATTAGCGCCTAACGCTAAGCTTGACGCCTGGCGCTAGCGTTAGTGCCTGGCGCTAACCTCGTTTTTGCGCGTTAGAACTCTGTTTCGATTTTCTATCTTTTTGGCTGATTTTCTCTATAAATAGCCTTCTAAAAACTCCGTTTTCATTCACCAATTCTCACGAATATTCACCAACTCTCATCAAGAAATTATTGATATTCTCTCTCTCTCTCTTTTCTAAACTAGCCTTTTCTCAAATACAAAATTCCGCATTCACAAGACCTAGATACACCTAGCCATATTCAAAGTTGTCTTCGCCCTAGACGTGAAAGGTTTTATTTTCTAAGGGTTTGGTCCCAAATCTCTATTTCAATTATTTAATTTAATTATTGTTTATTATTTTCCTTGAAGTTACTAACGTGTGGATTTTGTTATTAGAAAGAGGTATGAGGCATCCAAGTAAGTACTTAAATGGTTTTTATTGATGTTATCATGTTAGAAATCATGCTTAGGTGGTTATTATGATTCCTAGTATCATGTTAGGATGTTTTCCTTAATTTGATGTTTAGGGTGACAACAATAAATTCCTAGTTTCATGTCTAGGGTAACTTTAATATCAAGTATGATTAAAAGTACGATGCCTTTTATGTTCTTCCTAATATTTATGATTGATAGTATCATGTTAGGGTTAAAGCTTTTATTTTTAATGCTTAGTGACATGCTAGGGTTTGTTATTAATCTTGTTAGTATCATGCCTAGGATCTTGCTATTATTATTATGCTTTAACATGATTATTTTAACTATAATTATTATCATGATCATTATTATGTTGCTTGATTATATTTATTGTTATTGCTTGATCACACCTTTTATGCATGTTTAAAGGAAATTTGTACTTGTAATCACGCTTAATAAATAATCTTGTTTAGGGTTGATTTGATTATAATTCAAGTGATCGCCAATAATAGATTTATTTGTGCATTAATATTCAACCAACATAGATAAACATGTTTAGGGTTAAACCTATTGATTGCATGTTAGTCAGAAAGCGCACATGAATACGATCAGAATAAAGTAGAGGCCTATTATTAGGGCAGGTTCAATCTCTTTTAGGTTGGATTTGTACCTTCATCCCCGAAATACCAGTCATGGTTCAAGACCTATTGGAGTTGACGATCTCTTGGATCGTTAAGGGGTGTAACCTTCACCTCGTGAACGGTTTACAAATTCCTAAAACTTGTTGGCGACTCTTTTGCTCTATCTTCTTTCCCTTTGGACGCCACCGTACTTTAGTGTATGATCACTGTGGGGTTCAAGCTAGGGATAATGCTTGAAATATTCCCTACAGGTACAATCAGGACCCGACATTACTCGGGAAAAAATGCGCCCTTTTTCGAATTCCGTCTAGGGCCTACGAGAAAATAATGAGGCCCTGCTTTTTTAAGACAAGGATTGAACCCTTAGAGGATGGGAACCAAATAATAGTCCCAAAGAATTGGATACCCCATCCGGACTTTTTGAAGGATGATGCATTCCTTTCCGCCTATGGGTTTAGCACCATGTTCCCACAGGGTAGACTTACTACACATTCGGCAATTTTCCGTTTATGTTAATGCCCTTATTACTTTTGTTGATCTTTTTTGACCAACTGTTTCCTTTCTTTTTGTAGAAGACACAAAGAACAAGGTGGCTCCAGAGAAGACGCTTGCTAAGTCGGCTGCTCAGCTAAGGAAAAAGCAGCTACTTGAGAGGAGAGCCGCCTTAGAAGCCAAGGAGGCTAAGAAAGGAGGGGTAAGCTCGCCAGCTAGACATTCTGTCTTTTACACCAACTTAGTTATTTACTAGTTGTACCCCTTTACCTTAATGTTTAAATTTTCCGTTTGTAACTCATTTCCCATTTGCAGAGTGGAAATAAGTTGATTCCCCGTTCAATTACAAAACTATTCAAGCGGCCGGGGGATGAGCTGGCCAAGACCCCCTCTAAAACAGGGAGTAAGGACCCTCCTCGCTCAACATCTTCAGCTAACCCTGACAGACCCACAACCGGGGGAAAAAGCCCGGCTGTGATGAAAGCTCTGAGTGAAAGCTCAGAGCAAGGGAAAAAGCCAGATGCTTCTAAAGCACCGAAGAGTGGCGAGCCACTCACTGCTGCAGTCGGCTCTACAGCAGCTGAAGTGGAGTCTCCTCAGCTTCGAGTCCAAGGTAAGACACGAATCGAACTCCCCTGGCTGGTTGACTATATGTGAGTCAAGACTCTGGTCAACCCGTCGGAAGGTTCGATGAGCAGCCGGCATGAGTCGGGTGCCTCCTATGCTGCTTTCTCACCAAGTACTTATTTTGGTGTCGATACCCCCTCAGGGCCGCCTGACATGTAGGTTTTCGCCAAGAGGATGGTGCGGACCCTGGCCAGGACAGAGATGCATTCTATGCCTGATGTGTAGACGGTGGATTTTGACAGAATCCAAGGCCTGCTGGCTGAGGTAACTTAATACTTAATACTTCACTTTTTTCAAGTTTTTCAAATGTTTAGCTAACCGTCTGATCCATCTTTACAAGCGATGTTGAGGGTAGCAGGCTGAGGGTCCCCTTCAGGCGGAAGCATTAAGAGGTAAATGATGCTAAAAAGAGGGCCACCTAAGCTCTCAACTCTACTGAATACAATAAAATGAAGTGTAATGTTGAAATTAAAGCAGTAGAGTTGCAACAGGAGGAACTGATAAAGAACTTGACGGCTGCTAACGACGCCGCCAACGACCGGGTGGCCAAGTTTGAACTAGATCTGAAGAATGCCTAATATGACCTCAAGGCCTTGGAGGGAGCTGATAAGGAGAACGCCCAAGTAGGGGGAGACGTCAGCCGCCTGGGTGTCGAGCTCACCAATACGAGATTGCTAAGGAGCAAAACCGGTTGGTGGCTGAAAATGAGTGGGACACTGAAGCCCGGCTGCGGATTGCATGGGGTCTACTCCACCCAAACATTGAGTTTGATGTATTCAAGCTGAGGTATGATTACGCCACTGCGGTGTATGATGCTCATGCGCTGAATGAGCAGGCTCCGCCTCCTTTTAAAGCCTAGGCCCTTGAACAAGGCTTCAAGGTATCAGATGACGAGGAAGAGTCGGATGTTGATCAGGCGAATAAAGTCCGGACTAATGAAGTCCAGACTGATCAAGTCCAAGATGCTCAAGTCCCAGCTGGGAAAAATAAAGCATACCTCCCAGTAGGCCAGGACTAGTCGGAGCAGACCCATCAGCCTTAGCTCAACCTTTTTCTTCTTTCTACGGAAGTATGCCATTTTAGTCTTTTCGGCCTGTGAGCCGAGTATCTTTGTGTTTTTACCAACTAAGGGGTCGGGTAACAATTTTTATTTTTCCTTTCTACCGGATGTATATCCAGTTAATAATATTATCCGGCCTTGACCGATTTTGAATGAAATATGCCGACTGAGTCGGCTTAATGAATTTGTTTATTTTGTTTCAATTTTTGCAATTAAATTTTGCAATTTTTCCCTAACTTTTTATAGCATGCGACAATTAGTATACTGGCTACTCTTGCCCCTAGCGACCGTGTGGTTGGTTTTAGTACTTCTTTGATTGATTGACTTGGGAATTTTTGATACTTTAAGGAGTATGAAATGTTCCTAAGTCAATCAATCATAGTAGTGACTGCCCCAAACCAAGTACACAGCCGTCCACAAAACCAATAAGTAGTCGTTTTACCCAGCCGGAGGATAATCTAGACATAGTCTTATTTCTCCTCCTGGGATTAGGAGTGTTCATAAATCGGTCTGGACCGAAAAAATGGATCGGACCGAACCAGACCGAATTAATCGGTCCGGTCTTTGGGTCTTGAAATTCATTTTTCGGTCTTCGGTTCGGTCCGGTCCAAACCACTATAAAAACCGGTTTTGGACCGGACCGATTTTTTTATTAAAAATATGTGTGAAACCTTAAATAATGGTTAAAATTATCCTTAATAAGCTTAGTAAACTTTAACTTTATAAGTTTTTTTGCACTAAAAATACAAAAAAAGACGTAAAAATGACGTTACAATATAGTTTTTTCAATAATTTTTTTTATGTTTTCCTTAACTTTATTAAAAATTTAGTATTCTTTTTAAAAAAAATTCTTAAATCGGTCAAAGCGATCCGCTCTGGGTTTTGGACCGGTTTTTTCGGTCCGGTCCGGGTTCGGTCCTAACTTAATCGGTCCGGTCTTCGATTCTTAAAATTTTAATTTTCGGTCTTCGGTCCAATCCGGTCCGGTCTGGTCTTGGACCGATGAACAGCCCTACCTGGGATATTCGCAATCCAGTAAAAACTGTCTTTTAGTGAACTAGGCGGGAACTTGCTGCCTGACGGTTGATGAAGCAGGGGACAAATTGTTCGCTTGTCTGATGGTGCCCAACCAGACAACTTAAAGGCCGTCAAGGATACCTGCAATCCATTGCACCTGGTTCGTCTGACCCATTGGAGAGACTTGTACAATTTCGTCGAATAGTCTAGCGCAGAACTTCAGTTATCAACTGGCTGATGTCAATTGACATTCGGTTTTTAAGCTTAACCATTCTTTTAGACTATTTTGGCAAGACATTTATGAGTTGACCAATTTGGTCGTTCAATCTTTGTCGTCTGCATATGCTTGTAGAGCAAACGATAGAATGCCCTCTGCGACGATAACACCCGGAGCTAGGGGTGTCGTCGGACGCCATACTCATGTTGGAGCAGACGAATTTATAAAATAACTTTGCATCCGGCCATTGTCCTCTTAATTTAAGTATCGATTTAGCCACTAAGTTTTTAACTTAGCTTAATTCATTCAATGGACCGTCTGTGCATTGCATAGATGGTCATCTATTATTACGCATGTATATATATAAGGTAATTAAAAGGATTGAAAATAAAAAGCAACTTTTTCATTGATAGGGTTTTCATTTACAAAAATTTACAAGTCTTAAAAGTAGTACTTTTTCAGGTTGTCTACATTCGAAGTTCTGGGCAGCCGCCTGCCATCTGGAGTTTCCAAGCGGTTGGTGCCGTTTCTTACTTTCTCATAGATCTGGTAGGGGCCTTCCTAGTTAGGAGTTAACTTTCCCTGCTCATTTACCCTATAGGTTGCCTCCGTCTTACGTAACACAAAGTCCCCAACTTTCAAAGGGATTTTGTGCACTCTTTTGTTATAGGCACGAGTTATCCTCAGATGGTAAATCTTATGATGCAAGGCAACATTACCCCTGCGCTCCGAGAGTGAGTCCAATGCTAGCCGCATGGACTCCCAGTTTGCCCCTTCATCGTATAGCATGACTCGTAGTGTCGGCTCATAATGTTCTATGGGCGAGACGTCTTTGGCACCGTAAACCATGAGAAATGGGGTTTCACCGGTTACCCCTTTTTCAGTTGTCCGGATGGCTGATAGGACATGCATCAATTCTTCAGCCCATAAACCACCGGCTCTTTCAATTTTCTTTTTGATACCGTCTGATATGAGCTTGTTGAAGGCTTCAACTTGGCCGTTTTCTTGGGGTCGGCCGACTAATGCAAAACAATGTGAGATCCCTTGATCTCCCAACCAATTCTTAAGCTGAGGCGTTTCAAACTGAGGACCATTATCAAACACCATAGACATACGTACACCAAACCGGGTGATAATGTTCTTCCAGATGAAAGAGATGACATCCTTTGTCTTGATGCCTTTGACCGCCTCTGCTTCCACCCACTTGGTGAAATAATCCACAGCCATAAGGATATAGCGCTTTCCGCCTGGAGCAGGCGTATAAGGACCTAGAATGTCCATGCCCTATTTAGCAAACGGGGCCGGGCTGTGGATTGTCGTCAGGTCAGTAGCCGACCGATGGATTAGTTTTCCAAATCATTGACACTTATCACATTTGTTAACAAACTCCATCGGGCCTAAGTCAAGAGTGACCTTGAAATTGTACAGTGCCGCATGGCTCTGACGACCAAGGATCTGCTGCCTACATGAGAGGCGCAATATCCATGATGCAATTCTTCGAGAACTTCTTTCCCCTTTTCTGGGGTAACACACTTCAATAGAGGTTTCAAAAACCTGGCTTTGAAGAGTTTTCCTTATCTCATCTCGAAGTTTGCAGCCCGCTTCTTCATGACGGCTGCCTCCTAGGGTGAATCAGGGAGCGTGTCGTCTATCAAATATGCCCGGATGTCATCCATCCAGGTATAGCTTCGATCAAGTACTCCAATGGGATCTTCATCAGATATACTCCTTTTTCCATAACTTCCCAGAAGACTGACCGAGGCGTATCACAGGAGGGGGAGGATGCCGAATTTGACAGAGCATCTGCCTGGTTGTTTTCAGACTTGGGCACTTGACTTAGATGAAATTGTTCAAGTGTCCCAGCTTCAGCTTTGACCGCCTACAGATATTTGATCATAGCCGAATGGGCAGCTTCATACTCACCATGGTATTGGCTAACGACCAACGGAGAATCAAAGCAAACGTCAATTTTTGTTTCCCCTGCCGCCTTGCACATGCAGATGCCAGCTAGCAGAACTTCATATTCCGCCTCATTGTTTGAGGCCTGGAACTTGAACCGCAGTGCATATTCATATTTATCTCCTTCCGAAGATTGATAGATTATGCTTGCACTACAGCCGTTCATAGTACAACTCCCGTCTACATGCACCTTCCAAACCTGATCAAGGTTGTCTGGGGCAACCCAGCCTTGTCATTTTGACAATGAAGTCGGCAAACGCCCGACCCTTCACTGCCTTTCTTGGTTTGTAGGTGATTTCAAGGTGTAGGGAATATTTCAAGCATTACCCCAAACTTGAACCCCACTGTGATCATACACTTAAGCAGGGTGGCGTCCAAAGGGAAGGAAGATAAAGCAAAAGAGTCGCCAACAAGTTATAGGAACTTGTAAACCGTTGACGAGGTGAAGGTTACACCCCTTAACGACCCAGGAGATCTTTAACTCCAATAGGTCTGGAACCATGACTGGTAGTTCGGGGATGAAGGTACAAATCCAACCTAAAAGAGATTGAACCTGCCCTAATAATAGGCCTCTACTTTATTCTGATCGTATTCATGTGCGCTTTCTGACTAACATGCAATCAATATGTTTACCCTAAACCTGTTTATCTATGTTGGTTGAATATTAATGCACAAATAAACTATTATTGGCGATCACTTGAATTATAATCATACTAACCCTAAACAAGATTATTAATTATCTTATTAAGTGTGATTACAAGTACAAATTCCCTTTAAACATGCATAAAAGGTGTGATCAAGCAATAACAATAAAATATAATCAAGCAACATAATAATAATCATAATCATAAAAATCATAATATTCATGTTAAAGCATAATAATATCAAGATCCTAGGCATGATACTAACAAGATTAATAACAAACCCTAGCATGTCACTAAACATCAAAGATCAAAGCTTTAATCCTAACATAATACTAACATGAATATTAGGAAGAAAATAGGAAGCATCGCAGGAATCATAATTATCATATTTGATATTAGAAATTATAGTTGTTACCCTAAACATGATACTAGGAAGATCAAAAAGCCCTAACATGACACTAGGAATCAAAATAACAACCTAAGCATGATTTCTATATCATAATATCAATAAATCAATTAAAGCACTTACTTGGATGCCTCGTATCTCTTTCTAATAACAAAATACACGCGTTAGTAACTTCAAGAAAAATATAAAACAATTAAATTAAATAATTGAAAGAAAGCTTAGACTGGATTTGGGACCAAACCCTCAGAAATCAAACCTTTCACGTCTAGAGAAAAGGCAACTTCGAACTTGGCTAGGTGTTTCTAGATCTTGTGAATGCGGAATTTTGTAGAGAAAAGCTAGGAGAGAGAGAAAATAAGCTTTAGCTTAGAGAGAGAAGAGAATTAGAAAACTAGAGAGTTGATGATTATTGATGAGAATTAATGGAAATTGATAGTTGGTGATGGAAATTGTTGATCGAAAACGGAGATTTTAGGAGGCTATTTATAGAGAAAATCAGTCGGACGAATAGAAAAACAAATCAGAGTCTCGACGAGAATAAAACACGATTGACGCCAGACGCTGAACATTAGCGCCAGGCGCTAGAGGCTAGCGCTAGGCGCCAAGCCTTAGCACCAGGCGCTAAAACTGGCGTCAGGCACTAATAGCCGTACAGAAGGGCAAAATCGTATTTTCCTTAAAAACATTTCTTTTATTCTGATTAAAACTCTAAAAAGTCAGCTAAAGTCAATTTATCAATGCTAATTACATTAGGAATGAAAAGAACCTTTTAGAAGAATCTAGAAGACTAAAATCAATTCTAATTGCATTAGGAATGATAAATCAATATTAGGCCCTCCTCTAGATCATTGGGCCGCATATAAGTATCAAACCGGGCCCATTTTAGTAATTTGGCCATAACTTCCTCATTATTCTTCGGAATTGGGCTTATAATATATCGTTGGATAGCTCTTTTCAACCCTGACCCAACTAAACTATTATTGGACCCTTGCCATGGACCATACCAAACTGGATTGGCTGTTTTCTTAAAAAAGGTTTTCAAAAACAGAGAGAAAGAAAAGAATTAAAAACTATCCGCAACACTAGACTTTCTACACTTTCACTTCATTCGATTATGATTTGACGTGAAAGGTACTCATCACCGCGTTTGATTTTGGGGAGACACAAATGGGTGTCTACCCAAGGCTCTGCATTTTAATAGCCCATTAGAGCATTCTTCCATATGACTCCAGGGTTGCTATTGGCCGTTTGAGGGGTTGATCTGTATAGATCACCACAGTATGTGCCAAGAAGTATGGTTTCAACTTCTTAACAGCCATGTAAAGGGAAAGGCCAAAATTTTCAACCATGGGGTACCAGAGTTCAGCACTTCTGAGAACATAGCTAATATAATAGACCGGGAGCTGAATACCGTCTCTTTCAGCAAAGAGAACGGCACTAAGGGAATGATCTGAGACGGCTAGGTACATATAAAGCGTCTCCTTTGGAAGAGGGCTAACAAGCCTTGGCAAGGAGTGTAAGTGCTATTTCAATATCTGAAAGACCGCCTCAGCATCATCTCCCCATTCAATCTAGTCTTCTTCTTGATTGCTTGGAAGAAGTAAAGGAATTTGTTGCCTGACAAGCTGAGGAATCTCCCAAGCGTAGCTAGGCAACCGGTAAGCCTATGAGCTTCCTTAACAGAGCAGAGTGACTTCATGTCAATCATTGCATGTATCTTCTCGGGGTTATCCTCTATCCCCCTTTGATCAATCAAGAATCCTAGAAACTTCCCAGACTCAACACCAAAAACACGTTTTTTGGGATTTAACATGACCTTATTCCGTCTGAGTGTGGTGAAGGTTTCTTGGAGATCAACAAGGTGATCAGGCTGTATCTTGGATTTGACTAACATGTCATCAATATACGCCTCTACAATCCTCCCAATCTGATTAATGAAGACTGATTAATCATCCGTTGGAAAGTAGCCGGTGCATTCTTCAAGCCTAACGGCATCACTGTATAGCAGAATAACCCCTGATCAGTGACAAAGGCCGTCTTCTCTTGGTCTTTTTTCCACAGGGGTATCTGATGGAAGCCGGAATAGGCATCCATAAAACTCATTAGGGCATGCCCGGTTGTAGAATCGACCAGAATGTCGATATTTAGAAGCGGGGAACTGTCCTTTGGACATGCCCTATTCAAGTCGGTGTAGTCAACACACATGCGCCAGGTACCATTCGGCTTTTTTAGAAGCACCACGTTCGCAACCCAATCAGGGAAGTTATATGGCCGAATGAACCCGGCGTCTATTACTTTTTGACCTCGGCAGCTGCCGCCTGACTTCTCTCCTTGCCATAGTTTCTTTTCTTTTGCCGGATGGGCTTCTTTTTAGGATCCACGACGATTTTGTGGACAGCAAGATCCGGGCTGATGCCTGGCATCTTTTCCACTTCAAAGGCAAAGATGCCGTTGAATTCTTTCAGCAGGAGGTGCAAGTCTGCAACTAACCTTTCAATGGCAGTCGTCCCCACCTTAAATGTTCCCCGACTGGGGACAGAGATCATCTGACCGTTCCCCGGTCAGTGATTGCTATATCTTCTCCTTCTTCACCTCCATCAGCTGATCAATTTTTCTCTTCTTTGCGGTTTCTGGAGGGGGTGAATCAAGGTCCTTGACATCGTCAAGGTATATTGGCTCCTTTGGCTGACCGGCTGCAGCAGCCGTTGGTTTGACGTTTGAGGGATAACACTCCCTTGCCGTCTTCTGATCCCCGTTGAGGGAGCCAACAAAGCCATCATCCCTTTCATACTTGAGAAGCATGAGAGTTGGGATGATGACGGCCTTGCACTCGTTCAAAGTGGGTCGGCCAAGAATAATGTTGGAGGCGGTCAGCTTTTTAACCACCAGGAACCGGACGAACATGTGTTGCCCTTTTCCCTTCTGCCCCAGCCGGATGGGTAGATCGGTTTGTTCGACTAGGTGCACGACCCCTCCACCAAAGCCAACTAATGGATGGGAGACGTCGTGTAGATTTTCCAACTTGTAATTAAGCTTGGACAAACACTTGTAGCCGATGAGATCAGAGGAGCTACCCGTGTCTATTAGGATCCTACCAACCAGTTGGTTGGCGACCTTGCATTCAATGACGACTGGGTCATCATGCGGTCGGTGGACTTTGCCCCGATCCTTCTCGTGATGAGGAAGTCTGGGAATGTCTCACTGGAAGACGCATGTCCATCATCAACTGAATGGATCATCTTCTTAGACGATCCTTGGTGCCCCGAATAGTTGGTCCACCGCATGCGAATCCGCCTGCTATAGTGTAGACCGGATCTTTGTCGTTATCCGAGCTACTAGTAGGCTGGACAATCTTTGACGACTGTCCCGGATTCGTCTTAGAAGCCACTTTGGACTTCAAGACATAGGACTTCAGCAAGCCCTTGTCAGCCATACGGTCCAACGTCCGCTTGAGGATATAGCAGTCGTTGGTGTCATGGCCCACTTCCTCATGGAAGTGACATAATTTATTCTTGTTCCGCGACTTAACGGAACTCTTCATAGGATCTGGCTTCTCAATAGTAAGCCGATCCTTCGCCTCTGTGAATATGGTGTAATAGTCTTTATTGTATTCATACCGTGAGACATACTGTTTGAATTCTTTCTTTTTCTTTTTGGACGGCTGATCAGGCTCGTCAACTGCCCAATCTTCTTTTCTCTTTTTGCTTGTCGGACTTCTTGGAGTCCGACTGATGGCTAGACAAGAAGAGGTCGGTATCTTGAATAAAGATCTCCGCCTCTATCAGCGCCTTTTGAAGGGTGAAAACCCTCTTTTGGACAAGGTCAAACTTAAAGGTTGACCCGTCCTTCAGACCCTTAAAGAAGTCTGTATAGGCTACCTCGTCAGACAGCCCCTGGATTTGGATTCTCACCAAGTTAAACCGCCTGACATAGGAGCGGAGTCCTTTTCTCTCTCCTGCCTTATGGTGCTCTAGTCAAGACTTATTTTCTTGGTAGGGATGTTCATTCAGAAGTTGGAGGTAAACAGGAAGGCAAGCTTCCTAAAGATGTCAATGCAACCGGCTGGCAGGTTGCCAAACCATTGTTGGGCAATGCCCTTCAATGTACCCGGGAAGCACCGACACCACATAACGTCTTCCAACCCCTACATGTGCATGAGGTTGGAGTAGGCCATGAGGTGGTCCTCCGGGGTTGTGGTACCATCATAGGCACCCACCAACACATTCTTAACCTTGGCCGGCTGTGCCGCCTCGGTTATCTCCTTGGTGAACGCAGAAGTTTGTTCACCAAGATTGAGCACACGGAGATGCTAGTCTAAAGGTTGGACATTGTATGTCGCCTGACCCCTAAAGAGGGTTGGCTGCATGAAATGTGGAGAATACGGACCGTAGAACATAGGGGGTACATACGGTGAATTCCCAATCATCCGAGGGCAAGAATGGACGATATTATTACGGCTCTCATGCAAGGATTGAGTATTCCTTGCAGATGTATTTTTGAAGCTGTCTGGAAAGCTCGATGTAGAGGCTGACTCAGACAGCTGCTGGCTCCGATTTTGCTCGATGACATGCCAAGCATCGGTGTAAGTCTTCTTGCTACCATCCGGTTGGACAGCACGGATGACCTTCCTTGTGCCCGTCTGGGGCAGAATTTCTCGCAGTTCGAGGAGACTTTTTGGACGGCTGACCCTTGCTAAAGCCAACCGTTTTCTTTTCGATCAGGTCCTGGATCTCACCCTTGAAACTGGTCATGAATTTCATGAGTTCGTCTCTTGTGACCGAAGCCTGACCTCTTGTCGAATGGGTTTCCCCTTCCGGCTGTCTAGGGGGCCTGCTGGTACCCGCCTGGCTGTTACCTCGTTCCAGGTTATCTCTTGGACGGAGGCTCCTGGTAATAAGTGACCTATCTTTGGCCACATGAGTTTCGACCTGAAGGTCATCATCCTCCTTGTCTGTAAAGACCTCCGGCTAATGACTATTGGGGTTAGGAGGCGGTATAGACTCTTGAACCATCTTTAAGGTACTCTCCCCACAGACGGCGCCAAATGTTTTGGGTGTTTTTGTCCCTCCGGAAAGTTACAGCTCAAAGACTGATCCGACTACGCCTATACCTGCAAAACAACGGAGACTTCGGGTGGTAGGAGCTCCGCCTCCGACGATCAAGTTAAAACGCATAGAAGAATGAAAGAGGTGTAGAAAGTAAAGAGGATCTTCTAGGATTCTGAGATCTGGTGTTTTCTCTAATGTAAGAGAATGTAGGGTAGGTGTAATAAATGATTGAATGTGTCCTAAAAATGGGGGATATTTTCCTATTTATAGGGTCATTGGGGAAAGTGCTTCCTCTAGATCATTTGACCTAGATTTGGTGGGCTGCGCCTGTAGGGAATAAATTTCAAGCATTAACCCCTAGCTTGAACCCCACTGTGATCATACACTAAAGTACGGTGGCGTCCAAAAGGGAAGAAGATAGAGCAAAAGAGTCGCCAACAAGTTTTTTAGGAACTTGTAAACCGTTCACATGGTGAAGGTTACACCCCTTAACGATCCAAGAGATCGTCAACTCCATAAGGTCTAGAACCAAATAAGGGTTCGGGGATGAAGGTACAAATCCAACCTAAAAGAGATTGAACCTGCCCTAATAATAGGCCTCTACTTTATTCTGATCGTATTCATGTGCGCTTTTTAATTAACATACAATCAATAGGATTAACCCTAAACCTGTTTAATCTATGTTGGTTGAATATTAATGCACAAATAAAACTATTATTGGCGATCACTTGAAATTATAATCAAAATTAACCCTAACAAGATTATTAATTATCTTATTAAGCGTGATTACAAGTATAGATTCCCTTTAAACATGCATAAAGGGTGTGATCAAATAATAAAAATAAATAATCAAGCAACATATAATAAATATCATGAATAATAATTATAATAATCATAATAATAATCATAACAATAATAATAATCATCATTATAAAATTATAGTCATAATCAAAACAATAATAATCATAAATAAAATAATCATCATCAAAATAACAATAATAATAATATTCATAATCATCATAAATTATAACAATTATAATCATAATCATGTTCATGTTCATGTTAATATTAAAGCATAATAATAGCAAGATCCTAGGCATGATACTAACAAGATTAATAACAAACCCTAGCATGTCACTAAGCAATCAAGATCAAATCTTTAACCCTAACATGATACTAACAATCATAAGCATTAGGAAGAAAATAGGAAGCATCATAAAAATCATATTTAATATTAAAACTACCCTAGACATGATACTAGGAATATCATAATAACAATGTAAACATGATATCTACATCATAACATCAATTAAAACCAATTAAAGTACTTACTTTGATGCTTCGTACCTCTTTCTAATAACAAAATACACGTGTTAGTAACTTCAAGGAAAATAATAAACAAAACAATTAAATTAAATAACTGAAAGAGAGATTTGGGACCAAACCCTCAGAAATTAAACCTTTCACGTCTAGGGCGAAGGCAACTTCGAATATGGCTAGGTGTTTCTAGATCTTGCGAATGCGGAATTTTGTATATGAAAAACAAGGTTTAGAAAAAGAGAAAGTTGAAGAGATGAATGAATTAGAAAAGAATAAGAATTGAAAACTGATTGTCGATTAATTAAAACTGATTGTTGATGATTGTTCGTGAGAATTGGTGAATAATGATGATAATCGGTTGTTGATTCATGAAAACGGAGTTTTTAATACGTTATTTATAGAGAAAATTAGCCAAAAAGATAAAATAAACAAAACAGAGTCTGACGCACAAAAAACTGAGTTGGCGCAAGCCCTGGCTAACTGGCGCCAGGCACCAACACTAGCGCCAGGCGCCAATGGCTAGCGCCAGGCCTGGTTCCAGGCGCCAACGCCTGGAGTCAGGCGCCAAGCCTGTTTTTAACGCGTTTTAGAAAATCAGATAAGTTTACCGTACTGGAGGATAAAATCATATAATTTCCTCAAAAATGCTATTTGATTTTAATGAAAACTCTGAAAAGTCAACAAAAGTCAATTTATCAATGCTAATTGAATTAGGAATGAAAAGAACCTTCTAGAAGAATCTAGAAGACTAAAACCATTCCTAATTGCATTAGGCCCTCCCCTAGGTCATTGGGCCGCACATAAGGCTCAAACCGGGCCCAATTTAGTAAATTGGCCATAACTTCCTCAATATTCATCGGAATTGGGCTTATAATATATCGTTAGAAAGATCTTGGCAAGCCCCATCCAACTACACTAATATTGGACCCATATCATGGACCAACCAAACTAGATTGGCTATTTTCTTAAAACAAGTTTTCAAAAACAGAGAGAAGAGAAAAGAAATTAAAACTATCCGCGACACTAGACTTTCCACACTTTCACTTCATTCGATTATGATTCGACGCGAAAGGTATTCATCACTGGGTTTGGTTTTGGGGAGACACAAATGGGTGTCTACAGAAGCCCCCACTTTGACTGAGTTTGGAGAAACGCAAGTTTCGAAAACGAAAGTCAAAGTATCGATAGGGACGGAGAATGATTCCGAACGTTCTGCAATCCTAAACCACTCTTGTAACGCTGATACCTGCAAACTAGCGTTAGTTAAACAGATAAAAGAATTAAGAAACGCGTATCTTGCACCGTCGAGCACACGTCTCTAAAAGTAACCGATTTACTGCCGTATCCTTGTTGTTTTAATGACCTCCTACAAGCTAGAGAATGCCGTCCCGCTTGAAAACCGCTACGCCTGTAATTGATTCCAATTTGGAAGATTTCTTCGCCTGAAACGATCCTCCTCCTCTATGATAATATTCCACGTCCAAGGGAATACTATCGAAGATTGCTTCTCTTAAAACAATCCTCAGTTGTTTGTGACAACTCTCCACAATCTAGGGAATGCCACCTCGCTGTTTCGATGTCCACTCGTCTCTGAACAAAGAGCTTCTTTTTATATGTTCACGCGTCTCTGACCAAAGAGCTTCTTTTTGATATGACCCCAATTTTCGCTGTGATAGTCTTCGAAAAGATCACTGCTTTTTAATCTTAATGCTGCTATGCCAGTACGTCGGCGCTTTGTTGCTAGTGAACCATTATGTCGACAATCCTCTTTTATCTAGGAATAGTTTCCAACACAACTCTTGTATGATGTATGACAATCCGATTTAGGGAAAGTTGTCAACGCCACGTAACAATCCATCCTTGGAAATGTTGCCACAATGAAGCGGCAATCCGTATCTCGGAAAATTTGCCAAAATCCAATCTTTGGGAAAAGTTGCCAATGCTTCGTAACAATCTTTCATAAGAACTTTGCTACGATCAACAATCCACATCTTGGAATATAACTCTTGAAAGCAATCCACCTTGGAAATTTGCCAAAGCTATGCGACAATCCTTTTGAGAAAATATTGCCACTATTGACGATCCGCGTCTTGGAACATTTGCAAAAAAGAGTCGACCGACAATCCACGTTGAGGAACTTTTGCCGAAATTTATGATGAGTAGAGACCTACGACAATCCTTTGGGAAATTTTTGTCATAGGGAACTGGGTGTATGACAATCTTTTAACTTTGACATTACTTGTGGTTTCATTTAGGATTTTTAACATTATTTTTGTAAAATTTTGAATTAGATATGCTAAATTATGGTTTTAACTTTGGATAAGTTTTTAACTTAGGATATAAAATTGATTTTGGTTTTTTTTAGTAGTTTATTTTGATTTTTTTTTTTAAATCCTATCTTATCCTAACGGTTGTTTATGAGTTGATAAATTCATATTTGGCTCATCTTTATTTTTTGATTATGTATTATCTTTTTCATTTTTAATTCATTGGTTTGGATTTATATTTTTTTGAAAGATTTTTTTTTTTTCTTTTATCTATTTCTAGATTTGACAATTCTATTTAATAGGATGTTGTACTCTACAAGATACTATTTGTCTTTGATGTACTCAATTTTTTTTAAAAGTTTATGCTTTTCGTTTTGGTGTTGTATGCGTCGTTTGAAGTGCGTCTATGTTAAGCATGTGTGAATATGCTTGGCACTCATAGGAGTGGTAATTGACATAATACGATTAGGGACAAGGAAAGTAGGGAGCCGCCAACAAATTTTTAAGGAACTTGTAAACCGTTCACGGATCATAAAAGGCAACCACGATAAAGGGACAACGAAAGGCAACAACGATTGACCCGTAAAGGTTACACCCCATTCATAATCCATGAGATTACTAACTCCATATGATTCGGAACCACGAAAGGAGGATCGGGGATGATGGTACGAAGTGAGTCATGGAGTCGCATTCGCCCGTATTGGCCTCTACTCGATTCTTATAGTGAAAAGTTATTCCTGTGATCTCAAAGGCATGCAAACAAAGATTCAATTTGCTCCAAACTATTATTAAGCTAAATCGGTTGAATATTAATGCAATCCAAAATATTAGTGATCACTTGATTATATAACAAGATTAAAAAGAAACCTAAACCGATTGTCCAAATTATCTTATTAGGCGTGATATTGAATTACATATTCCCTTTAAACGTGCAATATGGTGATCAATAAATATATAATAGAATTAACATTAATATTAAAAGCAATTTAACAATCAATCCAACAATATAAAATCGTTAGAAAAATAATAGAAATAAAAGGAACACGATTCACTAGTAGATTAAACTGAATGGGCAGCCACAAATGGCAAGCGGTTTTTAAAATCTGCTTCGAAAAACCCACAAAAAAAACATTAGATATCAAATGGCAAGCGGTTTGGGGTTGAACCGCTTCCAAATATTGTAATTGGAAGTGGTTTGATGTTAAACCGCTTGCCATTTAGTTAAAAAAACCCTAAAAATAATATTGAGCCTTTACCTTTATACTTAGACGTACGCCTCTCACTACTCCATTTTCTCAGATTTCTTACGCCCTCTTTCTATCTCCTCCTCTCCACTCTCATCTTCCCTTTCTCTCTCCTCTCCTTTCTCTTTCCTCTCCTCCTTCTTAGTCTCATGCATTTCTCCTCTCCCCTCACTCAACTCCTCTGCCCTTTATTTTCTCTCTCCTCTCCCCTCTCAACAACCACCGCCTACAACAACCACAGCGAGCACATCGCACATCGAGCATCACCGACTCACCGAGCAAGCATCACCGACTCACCGAGCAAGCACCATCGACCCTAAATTATAGGTTATTCATGTCAAATTCGACCCTGAAAGATATATAGTTTTCATGGTCGAATTTGACCTTAAAAACCCACATTCAAGCTAATTTCGGGGTCGGTGAATTTGGGTAGTTGTTTTGTTTGCTGGATTTTTTTTCCTTTTAATTTTGTTTATATATATATATATATATATATATATATATATATATATATATATATATATATATATATATATATATATATATATATATATATATATATATTTAATTATTTATTTATTTATTTTATTTTCGGGTATTTAGGTGGTGAATTTGGGTATTCGTGGTTAGGATGGGTGGGGATGATGGGTTTGGATTGTGGGTTAGGATGGGTGGGGATGGTGGGTTTGGGGTCTGGTTTGGGTAGGGGTGGCATAGTGGTGGTCTTTTAATTTTTTTTTTATACATTTTAATGATTGATTTAGAAAGTATAACTAAAGTAAATTAGTTATATGTGTATATGCAGGATGCAATTACATGGAAATCAAGAGTATGCTGGATTTAAGTTGCTGATATAATTAAGGGAAAGACATATTATTATTCCTTATTAATTGTAGTATTAGTTTATTTATTTTTGGATAAAAATGTAATATTATAACAACTTATTAATAAAAATATCGATGTTTATACATTTGTTTGGTGTTTCTGTGTAATTTAATTGAAGAAAACAACAAAAAAAAAAAAAAAATTATAGCCATATTGGGCAGCGGTTCTGAACCGCTTGCCATTTAAAAGGCTAATGGCAAGCCCCCAAGCGCATGCGGTTCAAAACCGCTTCCCATTATTAGGGGGTTTAAACCGCTTGCCATTTAGTATTTTCTACTAGTGATTCCTTACTTTGATTTTGCTTGCTTGCAACTATAAAACAATAAACGAGTTAGTAACTTCAAGGAATTAATAATTAAAATTAAATTAAATAGAGTTGATTTGGGGCCAAACCCTCAAACAGTTCTACCTTTCACGCCTTGGTTTAAGGACAGAACCTCGGGTAAAGTACGGACTCCTTGGATTGCTTAAGGAAGGTATTTTAGTAGAATAAGGTAGGCTAGTCTTTAGGCTAGAGCTTAGAAGAGAGAAGAGAATGTTAATTGATGCCCCGAACAACATAAATGAGGGGGTATTTATAGGGAAAATGAGCTGAAGGAAAGCACGGAACCCTAAAAAGATCATAATCATAAAAATAATGTTGCGACACGGCAAAACATTCCGTGACACGGCACACTTTAGTGTGACGCGGTGAAATCTAAAGTGACGCGGGATAGAATTGACCTACAGAGGATAAAAGCGCGTGAAGAATTTACGCGGAGAAAACACGGAACAATCTCGTGTCACAACATGGGCACCGTGATACGGGAAAATATGCTATGACGCGGCAAGATTTTCCGTGTCGCGGCACCTGTTTCCGTGACACGGTGGAATTTATTTCCATTTTTGCGTCCAGATTCACTTTTACCCTAATTACGCTCAGCATTTTTAAGTGTCGTTTCATAATTTCGGGCTATTTCAGTTTATTATTTATTAATTGGGCTAAAAATAATAAATTATATGAAATGAATAAAAAGGGTTGAGCCAAAATAAAAATTGGATTATGCTTTGACTAAACATTAGGACTGATCCGTTGACTACTTTATAAACTGAATTTGATTGAATATGAATTTTAAGCACTCCCGGGATTAAATACTCAACCCGACCAATAATGGCGGTGAAAAGTTGTTCATCATCGGGTTTGGTTTTGGGGAGACATTTTTAGGTGTCTATAGGTGTAAGTATTGTTGATTTATTTATTTATTTATTCATTTATTAATTGTAATTTTGTATATTTTGCGGGTGAAAATTTATTATTCAACAACTAAACAATTTATTGGATGGTAGCTACATTAAATTTTTGAGAGAAATTGAAATAATTTAAAAAAATTTAGCTGATTAGTTAGGTACAAATGTTTTGTATATTCCTTTGCATTCTCAATAGTGCTAAATAATACTTTAATCAAAATTAAAAGTATTAGTGTTTAATGGTGCTAAACAATGTTTTTGGATGCATAATTAAAAATATAAATTGTTCTTGGCAATCAATAAACACGCTTTTTTTGGTGTTTTTATTTAATTAAGAATTTCAAAAACTCTATCGTTTAACTTCATCAATATATAATTTAATAATTTTTATTACATGCTTTGTTACTCTAGTTTGGGAGCAAAAAATTAACAAACATTGTGGCTGAGTTTTAAGTGATAAGATTACAATACAATGAGGACTAGACTCAGAAGACTCAAAGCTAGGGCTATGAGGCATAAATGGAGGGCATATGGATTGTAGGTGGAGGGAGAATGATGGGAACAGATTATTTTATGGCAGGATTACACACTTAAAAGCAAGGTTTCGGATGATGGACAAACAAAAACAAGCCATTGCAATAGTCTAAAATATCAGGACCACGGTGGTTAAACAGCAATATACTTGCATAAGAAATACCCTTAATGCCAGATTTCTCCTTCAAAGGAGCATCATTCATGATGTGCGCATTATCATTTGAATTCATTGCTCATATGGCCAAAGAGTAGTTTTTTTAACTTTTTGAGGGAGTATGTTGTAAGATGTCCTAACTTACCCGAGCAATACATAAGAAAACCCTCGACGTAATAATATTCGGGTAAAGTGATTCAAAAAAGTGAATTTGGACATATTAGTTGTGAATCGAGATTTCTCAGTGAATTCGAAAGTTCGAGATTATTGGTAGTGGTCAGTGGAGGATTTAAATGCATCACAAAATGTATAAATAATTTTTATCAAAAATTTTAAGCGGTAAAGAAAATGGTTTTAGGAAGTGAAGAGGGTTTGGATTTCAATTGCATCATTAGGTACAGTTCATTGATATTGTTGAGATTTCTGAAATATTTGAGTTGTGTTGCTAACCCTTTTTTTTTTTTGTTGAATTAGGGAGGTGAGATTTGCACAGTTTTCTAATAAGAATAAGGTTAGATAATTACGAAGCATGGTTTGAAAATAAAGTTGTTGGCAAATATGAAATTGAATTTGAAGAAAAATGTTTTGAGGATAGCCAAGAATCTCGCTCTTGTTTATACATAAACAAGTTGAACTTTTTAGAGATATTGCGACTTGAAAATGTTTGGGATATCTTTTAAAAAATTGCTATAGGATTACGTGCGATTCATGAAAAAAATTTGACAAGGGGATCTTAAACCTGCAAATATTACTGTAGCTGGAAAAAATGAAGTCAAGATTTGGGATTTTGGGTTGAGTAAGTTTGTCAAATACATATAATTAAATTTAAAATTGTGATAACATAATTAATGTTGAAATTTAATATGTGTATATCATCTTACATCAAAGGGTTCGTATGTGTACATATTGCAGATGGTTTATATGTTGCTTCTGAATTGAATTTGTGTACATCGTTAGTTTTGCCTTGAAAAGTTCATACTCTAGCTAATGCTTATATTGCTTATTTATTCATATGTATTTCAATGTTGAATTTATTGTATGCAACGATATATTTATACGATATAAATTATTTATATAAAAAAGAACAATTACAATGAATTACAAAATAAAAATAATTTAATATGAAATTGCACTGTATTTCGTTATGTAAATAATTTTTACCTTTTTCTTTTGTATATAATTCAATTTGAAAGTCAGTATATATATTTTTTACATAATAAAATAGTTAATAAGATATATAAAATGTTGCATAAAATAAATTATTTAAAATTATAATTATATTAACAAATTACATGAGATTATATATATTGACAAATTACACCATCAATACGTGTTAACGTACAAATCTAATGATTTTTGTCATTGAAAGGGTTGATACATAAAAAAAAAAAAAAAAAAAAAATTCTCATGTATAAACCATTCGATTTCACATTAGGCGATTGGTTGAAAATGAAAATTAATCATCATTCACATTAAGACAACATTTACAATGTTTGGAGCTCTAATCTTATAATAAAAAAAAATAAACTATATATGGTTAGGATTTTAAACGAATTTTTAAGGATACAATAATAGTTGTAGAAAGTATGTTGAAAGATGTGATGCGATTTCATAATAGAGGTGAATACCATGAATTTTTTACATCATGTAGAGGTTTTTCTATTTAAGAAAAAGATTGAACAAAGAGGTGGCATTCGAACGATTATTCTTGAATGGGTATTTTGGTCTACCAAAACATTAGTTGGGGTGATAACGATGATAAAAAATCTATATAGACACATGATACGCTTAAGTGGGGTGATATTTAATATAATTCCTCATGGTAAAGAGTGGACACGTGGGTTGAAACATATAAATGATGATGAGGGATTTTCAAAATCTAGATTCTAATAGTCGATTAATCGCAAATCATCTAAGTCTTTGGTTTTAAGAGTGATGCGATAATTTTTTTAAGATATGTTGCTATTATGGATGAAAATTCACCACCATAAAAAATAAGATATAGATCAGATGATGTAAGTCATGTTTTTAACCTGTTTGAAATGATTGTAAATACAAACCTATGTAACGGACAACTAGTAGATTGTTGCTTCATCTCTAATGTAATACCCCCCGATTCACTAGCTAAAAATAAATAAGAAATAAGAAACAATAAACAACTTTTGAATAAAAATGCAGAAGCATACACCTAAATTTGAGGTATTACCGCCACACTCGACAACATGTCAAGTGTTAAGACTTACAAAAATATCAATAATTACAACCCAACGAATCTAGGTTAGCTATTTATACAACTTTATAAACTCATTATAACAAACTAATCGAAACACTTGGGCTCCTTTAGCTACGATCATCACTTGATCAACCTGTTACAACCTTGACTGCTCACCAATAAGGACAGATTCCAAAATAGATCGTTGTAGGGCCACCATGAGAAAAAGACATGGCCGCAAACACAAATAGAACAACAAACAAACACACACACGTCAACAAAAAGCTGAGTAATCACCCCACATCAGAATACAAATATTACAAAATAATCAACATTACTAGCTCAATTAAACAATGTAGTTCAAAACTACATAACATATTGTACTTTGAAAATAACTTTTGTCAAACTCAACCTCGAATAGTAATATGATCTTTTACTCAATTAAATTATGTATCTCATAAGTGTGCCGTGCTCTTTGTTCTATAGCCTTAGACATGGGTCATGATTGAGTAATAAATAAATAAATAATAACCTTGTGGAATAATTAATAAATTCATTCCACTTAAACCATTCAATCCAATCCTTTAATAATCCAAATGTGATTAACAAACCAATCTAATGAAAATATGTTTGTATCAACATTTCATACAAATATTTAATCCAATATAATTCAACATGCTTGCCTCCATAATTCCATACAAACACAATTAATTCACCAAAATATGTCTCATAAACATAAGCACATGAATTAATTCAATGTATAACCAAACAATTTCCATACAAGTGTTCCCTAAACATGAAACAAAGTTCTTTTCTTTTGATACCTAAACATGATACTACTTACAACAATGTAGACATGTACGTACCTCTTGTAAACAATCCTTTGTGCCACTTTTAATCAATTAAAAGTCTCTTAATTAGGGAATAATCACCTCCTAGAAAACAACCAATAATCACAAATTAATACTTAAACAAATTTTCAGCAATATAACTTTGATTAAAACTCCTTACAACTTCATTAAAAACATGTTTTTATGCTTAATTAAACAATATAAATCTAATAGGAACAAAAGCCCCAAATTAATTAGTCATAAGAACCCTAAAATTTTAATTTCAATAAATTAAAACCCTAAGTTTTAGAATTCATAAAATCTGAAAATTATAACAATTATAATATGAAATTATTAGTTTAAAACATCAAAAACATGATTTTGATACTAAAAATATAATCTTTATACTACAAAATCAAAACCCAAAATAATTAAATTAACATTAAGCAAAATAATTAAGCAAAATAATGAAACAAAGGAGGAAGGAGGAGAGGAAGGCCAGCCACCACTGTGGCTGGGCTGGCGGTCCGCTTAGCTGGTTGGAGCTTCGCCGACGAGCAGGGGTGCGGCGGCGCTGAAATCCGGTGAGGTGGGTGGCGGCAGCAGTGAGTACTAACTCACGTAGGAAGGAGGAAAAAAAGAAAGAAAGAAAAAGAGAAAAAATAAAAGAAAAGGAAAAGAAAAATAAACGAAATAAAATAAAGGAGAAAGAAAATTAGACTAACCTTTTTGTGTTGGGAAAATTTTGGGGATGTATGGGGTATTTATAGGAGAGAGAATTCTAGGGTATGTAGGAATATTGGGCCTCATGCAAATTATGGGCCTATTAAATAAATGAAATGGATTAGGCTTAATTTGTATTGACATAAATTGTAGAATATAGGTTCATAAAATAGTTTGTGCTAAAATCATATTCGACCCAAATTAATAAATTTGAAATTTTAGAAATTAAATTCTGGAAAAATACAAATAAATATTATAAATAAAATAAAATTTCATTTATAAAATGTTTAAAAATACGGGGGATTACAAATGTAAATTGCAATCTGAACTCAAAAGGATTCCTTGACCTGGACATCCTTTCAAGTAGCGAACCGTACAAAGTGTCGCCTCCTAATGGTCTTGTCGAGATTGTTGCATAATTTAAGACACGATATGAACCGTATAAGCCAAATCGGGGTCTAGTGAAAGACAAATAGATCAAATGGCCCCAAGATGTCGATACATTTCGAGGTCTACAATAAGAGGAGTATTTGATCTAGCGAGAGTATGATTTTCTCATAGGGGTACCTGCCAGACGTGCCCCTAGAAAACCAGACACTACAATAATATCAAGAGTATATTTCCGTTGACATAAAAATATGTCCTCTAGGCTCCGAGAAACTTCAATACCAAGAAATTAAAGTACTTCAACACACCTAAATCTTTCATATGAAAACAGTACTCAAATATGATTTGAATATTAAAATTACAGAAGAATCATTCCTCGAAATTATTAAATCATCAACATACACTAGAATACTAAGATAAATAGCCCCATGATTCATAGTAAAGAGAGAGTAATCTGAGTACGATTCCAAAAATCCGTACCTTTTTAGAGAATTGGCCAATTTAGAGAACCAACAAATAGGTGCTTGTCGTAGGCCATACAGAGACTTCCAGAGACGACAAACCAAGCCGGAATGAGAACCATGGAAGCCGAGAGGAGGTTTCACATAAAATTCCTCTTCAAGGTCACCATGAAGAAAGACATTATAAACATCCATTTTATGTAGTTCCTAATTTTTTGCCGCAACAAAACCTAAGAATGCACGAACGGTGACCATTTTAGCAACGGGAGCAAATGTTTCATTATATTCAATACCCTCAACTTGATGATTTCCAAATATAACAAGGCGAGCCTTTAATAGTTCAACTATGCCATCAAAATTATGTTTCACCGTGTCAACCGCACCCGAGATCTTTCTTCTTTAGAGGTAATTCTTCCGTTACCCAAGTCTCATTAGCTTCCAAGGCAGAGATTTCTTTTTGCATAGCCTCCCTCCAACCCTCATGTTGCATAGCCTCTTTGAATTACGATGTTTAACCGCCATATCTATAGCTGCAATAAATATACGGTGTCGCATAGAAAATTTATCACAATTCACAAAGTGTGTTAAAGGATAGGGAGTACATGAGGAGCGCAGAAGGAGTGGTGAATTAGGAGAGATAGATGGACTCGGGAGATATATAGTATGCGCAACATATTCACGATGCCAACCCAAAGGATGTCGATCATGTTGACCACGAACCAAAGCATTAGAGGATGAAGAAGAGACACCCATATATGTCACGGGGTTGCTGTCTAGAGTAGCACTAGCAGCATCACTGTTGGCAGCAGTAGTAGAGGTAGAAACAGTAGGAGTAGGGCTGGAAGGAGCAGCAGAAGTAGAGGCAGTAAGGGCAGTAGCAGCAGATTCAGTAGCAATAGAAGCAGGAGCAGTAGGTACAGCACTGGCAGCAATAGAGCTAGCAGCAGTAGCAGGAGTAGGTCAAATGGGAAGCCGACACCATAACTATCCGAAGAACTAGGCTCAAGAGAAACCTCACCAACCTCTAAAACTAGCTCCAAGTCATCCAAAAAATAATTTCAACCCCATTATTGTCATGGGACACTTCGCCATTATCCACATGAGAATTATCCGAACCACCATTAATCAAAAACAAAAATTCATTTCATAAAACTTGACATCACGTGAGACAAATATTTCACCATTTTCGAAATCATATGACTTCAAATCCTTCTTACCATGAGGATATCCCACAAACACACACTTTCTACTCCTAAGTGCAAACTTATCACCCTTAGCCCTTTGATTGCGAGCAAATCAAAGACAACCGAAAACTCGCATTTCATAAAAAGTAGGTTCTTTGCCAAACAAGACCTCATACGGTGTTTTATTGTCTAGTAAACGAGAAAGTGTACGATTAATCAAATACACCTCCCCAAGTACACATTCACCCCACAAATCAATCGACAATTGCCTTAAAACATTAGTGCACAACTCACATTTAATATATGTTGGTGTTTACGCTCAACCCTGCCTCACTCTGGACACACTTTACAAACACATCAAATCGAGTCTTAATTTTAGCAAAAAATGAGCAGAAAGAAGTATAAACCTCGGTTTTGTCATTTAACAAATATACCCAAACACCCCTAGAAAAATCATTGATAATAGTGAGAAAGTAGTGTGCACCATAAGTAGACAGAGTTCTATATGACCCCCACAGATCACAATGTATCATTTCAAAAATTCGACTAGCACAACTATCACTTATAGGGAAGCTGTCTCGAGTTAGTTTAGCTTAAGGACAATTTCACACGCCTTACATAAATATTGATTACTAGAACTACCTCGAATAGCAAGAAGTAACTTGACAATTCTTTCTAACGGATGCCCCAAACGGCGATGCCACAACTCAAATGTAGAGACCCCCGGACCCGTGACCGTACATACTTTTGGAAGACACCGGAAATAGTAGAGTCCATCTATTCGTTCACCTCCTCCAATCAGTCTCCCCGAATTTTTATTTTGTATAGCACATAAAGAATCAGTGAATCGTACATGACAATGAGTGTCATCAATCAATTTAGACACCGAAATAAAATTGCAATTTAATTTAGGAACAAATATGACGTGTCAAGAACAATTCCATTCGCCAAGAAAACACGACCCTCCTTTTTGTAGCAACTACGTGAGCACCATCGGGAAGACCAACGAGGCATGGTAGAATGGATTGTAAATCGAAGAGAGAGGACTCGTCACCCGTTACATGATGAGAGGCAATCGTATCAATAATTCAAGACAAAGAAAAATAATCAACAATCCTCATTATGGTTGGCGGACAATTGGTGGTGTGAGTAGTGTGGACTGCTGCCGTAGCATGAGCAGCGCACGAGAGTAGTGTGGGCAACAGTAGGTTGTGCGTGAGCAGCGATATTAGAAGAGGTAGAAGTGCTCCCTTGGTTGTCGTATTTGTCGAGCCACCAATCCGGGTAGCCATGGACCAAAAAAACAAGCGGCATATATAGTCGTCACCAAATCGATGGCAATGGGTACAGTACGAAGTCAGTTTATCTTGCCGCTTCGATAAAGAATTATCATATGTCAAATTGCTTTGTTAATTGTAGATAGGGGTAAAAGAACCAATGTGCCCTTCGTTCACCATTGTTGATCAAGTATTAGAGGATTAGAGAAGAGTTTTTTTTTTTTTTTTTTTTTTTTTTTTTTTTGTAGGGTTTAGAGAGAAAAAAATTTAGGGTTTAGAATGTTAGAGGCTCCAATACCATGTCAGTAATTGATTTTCCTTAGTCGTATTATTGTAATAACAAGTATATATATACAACCTAACGAGAGATTATGGCCGATAACATTGACCCAGTAGCTATACAATATTTGGCTTAACATAAAATTTATGCAAGAGAAGTGCATTACAAACCCAATCAATACAAAATGATTTGCCTAAGTATCACATGCAATCGAATTTTCGACAAATTGTGGCTCATTTGTGATGCAAATTCCTTGTATGTGTAATATAAAAGAAGAGAAGAAGAGATGTAGGGGATTAAGGGGAATACTAGTTAAATACGGAGTAACATTCAACATGTTTGAGGTACAAAAATACATCGTTAAAATACACATTAACCTTCACAAATCACAAGTTTCACAACAAATTATCATACTATAATTATTACAGAGTAATATAAAATCATTGTCTAAACAAATTTCCTATAAACAAAATTTATGCAAGAGAAGTGCATTTCAACTCAATCAATACAAAATGATTTGACTAATTATCTACTTTGACATGCTTCTAGAATTGATTCCACAATTACTTCCATCTATGATCTATTGGCTCCAAACAATTGCACAAGTACACAAATATGTAATTTCACATTTAAAAACCTTACCTCCTTTTGTGTGACTTTCAAATGAATGGTCATTAGCATGACAAGCATGAAAAAGAAAGAGAAAAAAAAAAAAAAAAAACAGCCGTCTAAAGAAAGCTACGTGCATACACATTATGACATAAATTACAAATTCATAAATAAATTCGACCTACATTATTTTATGAATGAAATTGTGACAACAACGTTTACTTAAATTTAAAAATCATATAAATATTTTCCAAAAAGTGCCATGTGGACTGTGAAAAGCTTGACAGCCAATGAGATGCTTCCATCTCCATTTTGGCTTGCTATTAGATAAGATTGACCTTCATATTTAATGCCACCGTGTCGCACATATTTGGGCCCACCCCATCCAAAATCAGATTCATTGTAGGGTATGGTGACCCAAGAATTTATTGTAAAATTTGGACTCGTAAAAGTATGGGCCCCACGAACGATTGTATTAAGGTCGGGTTGAGATTCAAGGTAGTCAATTGCCGATCTTAAGTATTCATCGCTTTTCACTCTACATACGGCTTGGTGAACCTTACGTACGGGGTACCATAGTGGTTTGTTCATGACATCGCCTGCCTTGGCTACACAAGCCGTGAAAAAAATTACATTGCCACAATAGCCTTGTGGCAACGGTGGATCCTTCATTCTTGATCGGCCGTCACTTGGTATGTAGAGTTTTACGTCTTGATCATCTGTTAGTCCGCGTGCCTTGCATGAAGTACGCCATGCATGTCCGGCTAGGACCTCAAAAGTACTTGGTCTATAGTTTAGTACTTCTTGGGACATTGCCTGTAGCCTTAGGGTACTAATTTGTTCTTTGGTGAATCTAAATAGACCTTCTACTATAGTAGTTGCCTCACCTGTAATAAAAGTACACATGCAATATTAGTTAATAACCATCTAATTTTCAAAGTCCAATTTTGAACCGGTGAATAGCCTTAGCTAAATCACATAATTGATTTATATATCCTATTACCTCCGTCCCTTATTTTTTATCCTATTACAAATACATGGTTAAACTTTTATAACTTTATCCAGGAATTTTCGTTAATTTTTAAATGATAACATATTTATGTAACATCTTGTTAAAATCATCACATTATACATTTTAGGCAAAATTGGCCTCAACACTCTAAATGGCTTGGGTGCACCCAGCACCCTGTATTTTGCGTAGTAGCCAAAACACCACAAACTAGTGACTTGGGTGCAAAGCTTGCCTTTAGTAAGTTTTTTGGCCACCATTCTTGCCGGAGCCGGTTAATTAAATTTTTAATTTTCAATTTTCGTGCCAAAAACCGTCCCGTTAAGGTTTTGTGGATCATTTTGGTTCTTAAGAGTCCAAATTAAGCTCAAAATAAGCAGAAGAATAGCGTATGTAATCGACTAAACTTGGCATAAAAACAATGACACGCAAATTGAGATATTTTTTATTAACACACAAAACGAGTCATTTTTTCGAGCTCAATTTGGTTACTTAAGAATCAAAATTACCCCCTAAACCTTAACGAGACATATCGACATGCGACTAAAAAAAATAATAACTTAATTCATCACCGGCTTCAACGAGAATAGTGGTCGGAAAGCTCACTAAAGGTACGCTTTGTACCCAAGTCATTAGTTTGTGTTGTTTTAGCTATTATACAAAGTACAGGGTATTGGTATATTTAAGTCATAATTCAGAGTGTTAAGGATAATTTTACTTATATTTTGTTAATATTAAGTTTTTTATAATTTTAAGCATATAGATATAATGGAATATTTATATTTGAAGACATGTTTTAAAAATTGTGAAAAGTAAAATGGAGCAAAAAAATAAAGGATTAAGGGAGTATCATCTAACAAGTCTCCGAATCTCCAATACGTATTCAACCTTAAATCTAAACTTCATTGGAATATGAAACAAAAATTGAATAATTCCGTACTACTGACAGGACCCTATTCTCTTCCACTCATGTTAAATGGGACCTATGTTATACTTTTTTTCCCTCCAGATTCAGAAAATAAAACAAAAAAAAAAGAGCTTAATTAGTGCAAGTAGATAACTTGTTAGCCTCACCTGAAAACACCTTAGGCGGTAAGGGTGGCAAGGGTGGCTCATACTCCAAATGTTGGAACTTAATTTGAGGCGGGTCTCGCGGCGCAAAGCAACTATACCTATCATGAAAGGGCAAAACATCAAGGTCAAGACCTTTAGTTAGCTTTGCCCAAGAGTTGATAAAATGCACATGAGAAGCCCCATCAGCTACATGGTGATGTTGCACAAACCCAAGGCTTATCCCACCACACTTAAACCGGGTGAGCTGCACCATTAGTAGAGGGAACGACGAAAGCCCACCGGCATAGCCATACGTCGGAAACACCACCTTTCGTAGCTCAGGGGACGGCTTAAAGTCACCAAAATCAGTGAGAACATGTGTTGTCTCAACTTCGATGAACGTGGCCCCTTCTGCGTTGCAATCGATCTCGATTCGACCGGTTTTGTTGTTGGTCTTTAATCGTCCTGCCATAGGGTAGAATGCCACTAGGGCTTTACTAAGAGTTTGTTTTATAAGATTAGTGTCAAAAAATGGTGTAGAGTTAGTGTTTTGAGCCTTGTTTGGTTCATAGACGAACAACACATGAGTATGTGTGTAAACTGAACGAGTAATTAAGTCTAGGCTTGAAAGCCAAAGACTTCCTTTTGGGGTTTCTTGTTCAGGGCATATAATTGTGGTTTCTTTAACTTTGGTGCTCATTTTGGCTTAAGATTAATTAGTTGGAAAAAATAAAGAAGTTGGCTAAGTGATGTTAGATGCAAGTCATGCAACTAACTTGTAAACACTAGGCAGTAATCGTTGGCTATTTATATACCTTTATTGGACTATCTATATACTTTGTAGAACTTTTCAATCTTTTTCAAGTTGTTTGCATTTATTATTATAATGCGAAATTGCGAAGAGTAATAAATAGATACAAAAATTAGAAAGTATTTATATTTTTATATGGATATATTGCTAGCATTTACATGTCAAACGGGTGGGATGGGATGTGCTTATTTTAGGGTCTGTTTTGATTTACTGAACTGAACTGAACTGAATTGTTTATGAGAAAAGGAAATTAGGAACTGAACTGAGTTGAAATGAACAAAATTGAACTGAAATTAAGCCGAAGAAAACAGGTCCTTACTTAATACTACGTTTCTACTGTGTCATTTTTCAAAAACTGACATTATAACATGTTGATGTGTCGTGTTATAATTGGTCAATTTTTAATTTATTTAAAAGCCTAAATATACTATACATATATGTATAATTGTAAAGACATGTTTTTTTAAAAAAAAAATACATAATTATAGCTTATTAAAATCTATTTTTATCTTATTAAAATTATTTTCAAAAATTAAATTATAATTAAAATTTAGGAAATAAATAATTCATCATTGTTCAATGTTCATCATTCATCAACGTTCATAGAATTGATGCTGGAAAAGAACCCTTGCTGAAATAATAGCCACCTGAAAACACCCCAAATTCGCCGGTAAATGATTAACAAATTGACCAAGAAAGACAGCCTGAACCCTACCTGAAACAGTCCAAAAACTACACCAAAAACTGCACAAAAATAACGAAAAAACCACACCAAAAGCTGACACAATTTTGCGTCGCCTAAATTCCTTTTTGGTCGCCTGAAAACTGACCAACACAAGCCACCTAAACCCCGCCTATATACGGCTATAACTCTATATATAAGTCGCCTGAAATTCGCTAGAAAATAGCCTGAATATTGCCAGAAAAATGCACTCAATACCGTACCTTGAAAATGCATAAAAGAATAGAGAAGACGACCTGAAATCCACCCTGAAATTGCACCTAAAAGACAGCCAGAAAAACGCCCTAAAATTGCACAAAAGAATCGAGAATTCCGCCTGAATTTTGCCTGGAAAATGCACCCTGAACCACCAGAAACCGTAGATGCCGCCGTGAACCCTTTGCCTAATCGAAGTACGCCTGAAAATCGCCGGACACGCTACCGAAAAATGATCGTGAAAGTGCGCCCTGCTCTAATTTTTATTTTATGATTTTTAGTTATATGTATAATTTCGAAAATTAATTTGATTATAAATATAAATTTTAATAATCTATAAATATGTATTTCTAAAATAATACAAAAAAAAGTACATGTATTATAATACATAACATAAATAAAATTTTAATATATTATGGACATTAAAATAACTCAAAATAAAAATCAAAATACTTGAAACACGCCAATCAGATTTTGCAACATAAGCAAATTGTGGTGCCTTTTTTTAAAGAATGACGACATTGTACAATTTTCATACTTTATACTTTTGAATTTGTATTAGGCTGTAGTCATACATAGTAAAATTATATTTACTCCATTTAATGTTTAATAAGTGTTACACTTATTAAATACGGCTATGTGTTACACTTTTTTTTTTTTTTTTTTTTTTTTTTTTTTTTTTTTTTTTATCAAAAAACTACATGGGAAAACAAAATTTACATGAGAAATTTTAATCTGTACAAATATTGTTGCAAATTGGAGGGAATTTTGGTAAATAATTAATATTAATGGTTGTTGAAAAAAAACAAATGGGGTGAACATTTTGGGACTAAAATTTGCTCATAAAGGACTATCAAAAGGAGACGGAGAGAGTATATTTTAATATTATATCTTTCTCTCTCATGACCCTTTCTAAACCCACTACTATTAAATTTAATGAGTTCTTTCCTTTCACATTCATTAATTTTTAATAAACTATTAACCCCACTATCTTCTTTTATAATTTTTTTAATCAATAACTATATACTATAAGACACATCAGCAATGACACGTGTCATTTCCTGGTGTGTCCTTTTTTTTTAAAAAAAAATAATTATTTAAGAATCAAATTATTTACATATATAAAGTATAATAGAAGATTTGATGCGTCTTTCAAAAAAAAAAATATTGACAACTATGACTTAAATTAAGCAAAAAAATAAAATAAAAAATAATATTCTTATCATATTTGTGACATATGGAGTATTTGTTTTAGGAAAGACATACATTATATATGTATGTATTATGTATGTCGTACGTAGTACGCACTATGTTTTTTACAATAAGATTATATATTTTCTTAATAGAAGCTAAGCTACAAGCTTCAACAATGAATTGCCCATATCAAATCAACTAATTAAACTTTTGCTATTTCCTTGAATTATTTATGACTAGAATATTAACTAATTAATACTATACTGTAATTAACTATGGATACTTCAATAAAACGTTCCAAGACCGGCACATGTTGATTATTATTAGTGTAATATTTTTTTTTTTTTCAAATTTTGTTGTTCCATTCAATTGATATGAATATAACATACGAAAGTAATTTTTTTTTATTTTTTTTTAAATATAGTGTTAAATTTAAAAATAGTTATTGGAAATTACAATATAGTGTTAATTTTAAAAATATTAATTGAAAATTACCGTGTAGGGCAAGGGAGCTAACCTAGTACTCTAAGTACCTCACTTACCTGTTATTTTATTTAAGTCAATTAAATTGCCTAAAAAGGTACGTGTAACACTTATTAATTAAAACACAAAGGGAGTATATCATACTTCGTTTTTGAATAGTTGAGTTATTGCACTGTGTTTATACTTAGATTGACTCAATGACTTGGATGATTTTAAGGCTTCAGAAATCTATATCTATACTTCTATACTTTAGTATTTAAAAACAAAAACCGTCATTCTTATAATACCACATGTACATTTTATTTTTTCTCCAAATGTCACATGTCACCTCATTTAATCTTTCTTTTTTTAATCCCTTTTCTCATATGAAAAAAAAAACTTTAATTCAGTACATGTATAATGATTGAAGATTGTTTGGCTCACTTTCCTCCACTTTAATTTCTACTACAATTGCATTTAATTGTCACCTCTTCTTCTCCTCTATAAACTATTCATTTGCCAATATAAATATATTAAAAAATAATTATATATATTGTATACCTATTAATAAACCATGCATTGCACGGGCCAGAAAGCTAGTTTCATTTTATTTAGAGTAAGTTCTCGTCACCTTATTAGATCTAAACTTAACTGAACTTATTATCTAACTTGTTAGACTTTTTTCACTATTCACATAATGTGTTTGAATTGATTAATTTACTAATATATAAATGTTATTGTATAATACATTGTTGGATTCGTTATAACGTATACTTTCATAATATCAATTTTTCTATAATTTTATTAACATATGATTAGATAAATTGTTAACGTCAAAGTTGTGTCTTAAAATGCGTGTTTGATCAAATTGTAACACTTATTAAAGTAAGGAGGGAGTACTATCTTAATTCTTAATTAGTACTTTTGACTTTTCCTATAAGTCCCCCTACAGTGAATAAAAAGATGAATCCACTGCAAATAATGGTGTTAATGCGTTATATATCATTTAATATTTTATAATTTATAAATTTAAATTTAATCTATTAAGATTGAACTTATTAAACCAGATTGAACTTATTGGACCTTATTTGAACTTATTGAAACTTATTAGACCTAATTAAACGTATTAGAACTTGTTGAAACTTATTTGAACTTATTATTAGACCTGAAACATATTTTTTAAGATGAAGAGAACACACCCTTAGAGTTAAATGATCAACGTTGAATAAAAAATTTAAGCTGATGGTTAGGGCCACACAATATATTACATGCTCTATCATGCCCCTCTTCCTCTCATATATAAATGTTCGTTAGATTTGAAGTGTGCATGCAGTATGGATCCTCGATCATCATACTCATCATTTAATATGTAAATTTCAAAATAGAGGTGGATGAGAATTCAAACCTGTGATCATTTTTACACATTGACTCTTGTTCGATATCATTTTTTAACTTCGAGTTTCAATCTGATGCGGTTCCAAGGCATCAATATTGTTATTATAATTATTTTTATTGTTATTTTTAGTTTATTATTAGATGACCGAATTTATTAGGATATTTTTGTTAGTTTAATTCGGTTAGTATAAGATAAGCTTAACTTTAAAGATCATATTTGCAAAATATTATCTTTACAAGTTAGAGTTAGTTTCCTAGTTAGATTAGAATTTGTTTTACCGATTTTTAGGCTAATTATTTAGCTTATAAATACGTGATGGTGTTTAACGAAAAGTATGATTGATTGATTTGAAATTTATAAAGTTTTACGTAAGCTTGTGCTTGTGTATTCTTGGCCTAGTTTAGGTTTTAAGCTCGTGTTGCTTAGCGTTTCTTGACCGAGACTCAAGATTCCAAACCTTTCAACTGCGATTGAAGGTTATATCCATCAAAATTCATATCAAATTCTAATTTTTTTTTTTTAAGATTAAAGATCCTAATGCTTGAACCAAGAAAAACCCTTTCAAGTGATAGGTAAAAACTTGTAAGCAAAAATCTAAGTAAAGAAAATTCAAGAAAGTTCAAGAAAGTGAACTAGACTCCAAGAAAAACCACTAAGCAAACCGTGGCTTTGCTTTGATATCCAAGAAAGTGTCCATGCAATGCTTGGCTTGAATCAATGTTTAGGGATAAACTATCTTGATGCATGATAAGCAAATCTTCGAAGTTCTCCATGCTTAGACTTGCATCATCATGATGTGAATTATTGATCCGAAAATCAACAAAACACAAGGGATATGTTTAAGTCTAATTCTATACAGGAAATCCACCAAGAATTAAACAAAAACTAAGATTAATCAATTAAGAATCCACCTAATTAATCAATCCAAACGAATGTTTTAACTAAAACAAGCAAAACAGCAATTGATCACAATCAACAAAAACTCAAGTATGCAACTTAAGAAATAAATCTGAATATTAATGATATGAATTTTGATGGATATAACCTTCAATCGCAGTTGAAAGGTTTGGAATCTTGAGTCTCGGTCAAGAAACGCAAAGCAACACGAGCTTAAAACCTAAACTAGGCCAAGAATACACAAGCACAAGCTTACGTAAAACTTTATAAATTTCAAATCAATCAATCATACTTTTCGTTAAACACCATCACGTATTTATAAGCTAAATAATTAGCCTAAAAATCGGTAAAACAAATTCTAATCTAATTAGGAAACTAACTCTAACTTGTAAAGATAATATTTTGCAAATATGATCTTTAAAGTTAAGCTTATCTTATACTAACCGAATTAAACTAACAAAAATATCCTAATAAATTCGGTCATCTAATAATAAACTAAAAATAACAATAAAAATAATTATAATAACAATATTGATGCCTTGGAACCGCATCACAATCCCATGTTAGTTTGTTAAATGAGTAAATGACCCACTTAATTTTGGAAGTTGAGACCTACTCCCTACTCAGTATAAACAAACAAATGGACACAACAGTGACAACACCCCAACACTCAATAATTTTTCCACTCTGGTATAAGAATAGGCAGCTACCAGTCTACCACCATAGCCTATTTCCTAGACGTAAAACATATGGATTGGATAATGGATGACGTTACAATGCACAATGCACAACAGCACAAATGAACTACATTCGTACTACTGCTACTCGTATGTATCAATATCGATCTATCAAACACGTAATTGCAAATGTTTTTTATTCATAAATTAGGGCAAGCTAATGCAAAGTTTTACAAACATGGCCTACTATACAAGCATAACGGATACTCCTCTTACTACGGAGAACTTGTCATTTTCATTTGTTTGTATATATTGTATTTAAGCAAAGTTTGGTGGAGATGGTGAAAACTCATCTAGGCCCCGTTCTTTAGAGTTGCTCTGCTCTGCTCTACTCTGCCGAAATCTGCTCTACCCTACTCTGCTTAAAAATAATACTTAATATTAAATTATTATGTTAATAATTAATATTTAATAATAATAATAAATATTTAATATTTAAATAATATTTAATAACTAATAGTTAATAATAATAATATTATTATTAAAAATTAATATTTAATAATAATATTAATTAATTAATATTTAATAATAATATTAATTAATATTTAATAATAATATAATAAATAATTGATATATAATAATAATATTTTAAAAATTAATTTTTAATAATAATATATAATTAATAATTAATAATTATAATAATAATAATAAATATTTAATAGTAATAATAATAATAATTAATATTTAATAATTATTATAATAATAATAGTAATAATAATAATGATAATAATAGTAGTAATAATACTTATTAATAATAATAATTATAATTATTATTATTATTACAATAATTGATTTTTTATTATAAAAATTAGTATTTAAAGATAATTATTCATATTTAAAGATAATAATAATTTTTATTTTTTAATAATAATAATAATTAAATAATAATTATTATTATAATTATAATAATAATATTTCATATTTAATATTAATATTTAATGATTATTAATATTTAATAATAATAATAATTGTAGTAGTAGTAGCAGTAGTATACGTAGTATAAATAATTTAAGCAAAGTAAAATAAGTTGATGAATTTATGAAGAGTAGAACCCTAACTTCATACCATCTATAAAATAAAGAGAGTAGGAGGAAAGATAATATTTATAGGAAAGTGAAATAATCTAATCACTCCATGAAAAATTGTGTAGTTAGTTGATTTAAATAAAAAAAATCTTTTAGGAAAATAAATAATTACTTTATCATTTTCAAATATTTATTTATCTTGAAAAAATAAATAATGATGTCATTAATTATTTTTCTAATTGTGTCCAATTAGAAATAAAAACTTCGATCTTATCGTAGTCTAATGCAAATATAATTTTTGAAAATTTTAATCCAACATAAAATAAATATTTTTCGCGAAACTATAAAATAAGAGTAAAAATTACATAAATAAAACTAAAAATTTGATGAATTAAAAAAATATTGATAATAATATTTTATAGTAAAAATAGAGTAATATAATTAATTACTTGAATAAAAATATGTTAATTATGAACTATATATTCATTAAAATATTATGACAATCATATTTCAAACGACCACGGTAGAATTTTCATATTATGATCAATCATATAAGTACTAATTAAATAATATTTTACTCAATACTTGTTAACATTTGCATTTGATAAATTAATAAAAATTTGTTGTAAGATATGATCAAGCAGTGTAAATCTAAAAGGAATACTACAAGTACGAATATTTGAAAGCATAAAAATGGCTTTTTTGGTGCAACAGGCCACACCGTGTGGCCTGCTGCCAAGTAAGTAAAAATAACGAATTATGCGCATATAACGGGGTTACTATTCTTTCGCATAACGGGGTTACTGGTTTTGTCAGGGTTACTTGTATTTTTTTAAGGGGTTACTTGTATTTTTTTCAGGGGTTACTTGTATTTTTTTTTTTCTGGAGTTACTTGTATTTTTTTTTTCAGGGGTTACTTGTATGGATTACTTATTCAGGGGTTACTTGTATTTTTTTTCAGGGGTTACTTGTATGGATTACTTATTCACGGGTTACTTGTATTTTTTTTTCTAGGGGTTACTTGTATGAATTACTTATTCAGGGGTTACTTGTATTTTTTTTTCAGGGGTTACTTCTATGAATTACTTATTCATGGGCTACTTGTATTTTTTTTTCTAGGGGTTACTTGTATTTTTTTTTCAGGGGATACTTGTATTTTTTTTTCAGGGGATACTTGTATGGATTACTTATTCAGGGGTTACTTGTATTTTATTTTTTTCAGGGTTTACTTGTATTTTTTTTTCCAGGGGTTACTTGTATGGATTACTTATTCACGGGTTATTTGTATTTTTTTTTTCAAGAGTTACTTGTATTTTTTTTTCAACGGTTACTTGTATTTTTTTTTTCAAGATTTACTTGTATTTTTTAAAAGGGGTTATTTGTATTTTTTTTTTCAGGGTTTACTTGTATGGGTTAATTCAAGGGTTACTTGTATGAGTTAATTATTCAGGGGTTACTTATATGAGTTACTTCAAGGTTACTTGTATGAATTACTTATTCAAGGGTTACTTGTTACTTATTCAAGGTTTGCTTGTAAGCCCTATACCAAAACCAGTAACACCCTACAGGTAACCTTTGAGCAAAACTAGTAACACCCTACAAGTAATCCCTAACCAAACCAGTAACACCCTACATACAAGTAACCCTTGAGCGAAACTAGTAACATCCTATAAGTAACCCTTGACCAAAACTAGTAACACCCTATAAGTAACCCCTGACCAAACCAGTAACACCCTACATGTAACCCCTGACCAAACCAGTAACACCCTACAAGTACCCCTGACCAAACTAGTAATACCCTACAATTTTTGACGTAGAATGTTCGATCTAAGATTCCACGAAGAAAACGAGATCACATTTCTTTGGTTCTCATCGATTTCACTACTTCAAATGTTGTTGATGATCTTAAGGATAATTAATCACAATTTTTCACATCAATTTGACACCCAATTTCTACAATTTTGGGCTTTAATTACAACAATTTGGCAAAGAGGTGAGAGAAAATGGGTGGAGTAGAGATATGGTTGTTGGTGATGTGTGGTTTGGCTTGAAGAAGAAGCTAAGAAAAGAGGAGAGAGAAAATGGGTGGAGTAGAGATATGGTTGTTGGTGATGTGTGGTTTGGCTTAGAGAAGAAGATAAGAAAAGAAGAGAGAGAAGAGTTGTGGTATTTTTTTTAAAAAAATTAATAAAATTGTGGTTGGCCACACCGTGTGGCCAGCCACATACAAAAATTTGTGATTTAACTAAATTTTACTTCAATACTTATATATATTACGGAGTATTATTTTTTTAGATCACACAATCTCGACAAGCTTTCTTCTTTATTTCTTACTCCACATGCAAAATTAATAAATTATAGTATATCTGAGCGACGATACTGACCTCTGTTAATATGCATGGGAAGATACAATAATTTGATAATTCCTATTCACTACACCCCCCTTTGGCTAGTAATACCTACTCCCCCCCTGAAATTACTTAAAAACCCTTCCCCCACTACCCACACCCCACTAACTAGAGTAAACTTATTAACCTTACCACATGCAGTTACTGTGTAGTTACCATCCACTTCCCACGGTAACTGCAAGTAAATGCAACTTCCCACCCAAAAAAATCATATATATACGAATTAAAAAAAAAATTCAAAAAACTGATCAAATTCTACACTCTTCTTCATTCATAATTTCTCTCTCCATTTTCTCTCTCATCAAACGTATGAACAAGCAAAATTCATACTAATTTCTGCAATTTCTTACAATTGATCAACAATGAGTACTCTACAAGAAGAACATGCATTACAAAAATCTACTGGAAAATCAGAATCATAAGTATTTGGGCAATTTTTTGCAATTAAACCCTAATTTTTTGAAATTTTGTTCAATTGCAAGTTTATTTGTTTAATTTTTTTGGTAGAACACAAAAGGAAGATCCAAAAGACGACAAAGAAGATCCTGAAGCTTTGTAAGTGAACAATTTTAAGAATTAAACACTTAATTTTTAAGATTTTGTTCAAAAAAAAGTAAGAAAAGTACTAATTTGTATAATGTGTTTTGCAGAAAACAAAAGCAGGACGAGCAACCAGAAAACAAAGATCCTCTGGTTGATCCTAAACTTTTGCAAGACATAATATCGTCCAGTGGTCCTCCTGAAAAAGAAATGTCTTCAATTCCAAGGTATAATGTTCAATTATGAATTACTAAATGTTCATATACCTGTTTGAAGTTGTACATTTGAATGTTGATTTTTAATTACATAAATATACATGTTTGTACTTGCACATTTATACATATATAAATGTTCATTTTACTGCAAAACTATGAACATGTACATATTCATTTATGAAAACATATATAAAATTGTACATTTTATTGTAAACTTATGAACACATATATTAATATGATACTTTTTTCCTATTAAAATGCAAATCACTATAATTAAGAAAAATGAACATTTATATTTTATAAAATGATCAATTACAATTTGTGTTGTAAAACTAAATAAATATGCATGAAAACTGATATATTGATGGTAACTTTTGATATTGTAGTGTTGAACCATGTAGAGTGAAACACATGATGAAATTTAGATATGGAAATTCTGAACCTAAAATTGAATAAGAGATTATGCAGCCAATTATTTCCAATGAAATAAAAGAAGACCATAGTAGTTGGTGGGAACCATATATTGATAGAAAAATGTTAGACCCCAAGTAAGTTAATTTATGTAATTTATTTATTTCCATAACTAATTGTATACATGTCAGTTTTCTGAAATAATTCTTAAAATTCTAGTGAGAAAAAAAAAGATCAAGGTAACTTTTATAATGTCAAAATCAAGGCCAGAGACAAATCAACCAATAAGGTATCAAATTTTAATACTATCTTTAAAATTTAACATGTAAAATATAACCATTGTTTTCAAGCACATTTTCTATTTCAAACAATTTTAATTAAACAATTGGACTTAAAAACAATGCAGAGAAACAAATCAAGAGATGTCAACTACTGTTGATAAATCACAGAAAAGGTAAATGTTCATTTTAAAATCATTAAATAATCATTTACATAAATACAAATGATTGATTTTATACTGTTACAATTTTTTGCCTTTCAGTGATGAAGAAAAGAAAGAACAAACTCCTATGGCTCATGATGTAGAAAAACCCATGAACAAGGAGTAAGTATGCATAGAATAATAAATGTTCATTAACACTATATAATATAAACATTTTCATTATTATTTACATTGACATATATAAATAAACTAATTTTAGAGATTCATCGGTCAGTGTACACAGTACTCCTGAAGTACATCAAAAAACAATACAGAGGTATACATTCTACAACATTGTAATCAACTGTTTCAATTTTTATGTTGTTTATATTCTAATATTTTTAGAATTATATGAAAATAATACAGCAAAATGGAAGCAATGCAACATGATGCAAGAAAAAATCCAAATTTTTCAAAAACAACTCAGAAAATTCTTCAAAAGTTGCAGAAGAAGAATCTGATGTTAAAATCAACAAAAAAGAAAAAAGAAAAAGTTGATGATGAGAAGAAATCAATTGAGGAAGGTAAACCTGTAGGGAAGCTGTCAAAAGAGGAAGGTGAAGGAAAAAAACCTATTGAAGGTAAATGTTCAAACATAACAAGTAAATTGAACATTTGTATGGAATTGTTTATTTGTCTTTTTTTTAATGTGTGAACATGTATGTATTGTAGGAAATGAACCAAAGGATTCAGAAGATATTCTAAAGAGCCAGAGCCATGAAAAGAAAAAAGCCCTCCAAAGGAAAATGTTAAAGATACTAAAGGTAAAATGCTCAAACATAACAAGTAAATTGAACATTTGTGTGGGATTGTTTATTTGTCTATTTTTAATGTGTGAACATGTATCTATTGTAGGAGATGAACAAAAGGATTCAGAAGATATTCCAAAGAGCCAGAGCCATGAAAAGGAAAATGTTAAAGATACTCAAGGTAAAATGCTCATCTTTATTATATAAACTGATCAATGATATCTCATAAATTGAACATATTATCTGTTTTTACATAAATGTTCATTTAATATTCTGTATGTGATCATTTGACATAACTATTAAATTACATGCTAAAATAAATGCAGCAAAGAAAATATTGGATGATTTCATTATTGAGGATGAGACTGACCTCATTGATGAAGAAACGGAATCAGATAGTCTTGATGCTTCAATTGATCCCGGTGAAGGGTCAACAAAGAAGAAAACAAATTTTAAAATGGTTGCAAGAAGAGTGGGAAAAAAGAATTCCCCTTTGGTAGAGGAGCTGTCAATTGGTAGAGTTACAAGAAGCACAGATAAAGGTATATATATTTTATATAAATTTGTAGACATAAAATGTTTTTGAAATGTCATTATCTAATTGACATTATCTAAATTTTGCAAATGTCCTATCTCAAGCTTCACAATCAGAACCTGCTGTCAAGGAAATTTCACCAAAACAAAAACAAACAACTGCTCTTGCTGAAGCAAAACAATCTGGAACTCCTGCAAAAGGTGATAAAATGCACATTTTATTATCTATATAAATAAAGAAAATTTTTCTTTTTGAAAATGAACATTTTGTTTTAAAAAAATGATCATTTATGTTATTTTTATGTAAGAGGAAAAAGGACAACTGCTGCAAATATTAGTCCCATTCAAAAGAAACCAAGTGCTCCTGCTGAAAAAATAGTTAAAAAAGGTAAATATTCAATATGTTTTATATCATAATAATTTACTTTTTGAAAATGAACATTTTAATATCTAAATAAAAAAGAACATTTTTCTTTTTGAAAATGAACATTTTGTTTTAAAAAAATGATCATTTATGTTATTTTTATGTAGGAGGAAAAAGGACAACTACTGCAGATATTAGTCCTATTCAAAAGATACCAGGTGCTCCAGCTGAAAAAATAGTTAAAAAAGGTAAATATTCAATATGTTCTATATCAGAATAATTTACTTTTTGAAAATGAACATTTTAATATCTAAATAAATAAAGAACATTTTTCTTTTTGAAAATGAACATTTTGTTTTAAAAAAATGAACATTTTGTTTTTAAAAAATGAACATATTGTTTTAAAAAAATGATCATTTATGTTATTTTATGTAGGAGGCAAAAGGACAACTGCTGCAGATATTAGTCCTATTCAAAAGAAACCAGGTGCTCCTGCTGAAAAAGTTGTTCAATCAGGAAAAAAGAGGTCTGCTCCCACACCTGCAGGAGGAACAAAGAAAATTGCTAAGAAATCTGGTATAATCATGATCTTTATTAATGTTCATTTGCAAAAAATTAATGATCATATATAGTAAAAGTTCATATTTATTTATTTAGATAATTTTAATTTATTAAAGTTTATTTTCAATAACTTAAATGTTCATAGTTAATAATTTTTATATTCATTTTCAGTTGTCAGCCCTGCAAAGAAGATTGCTGGGAAGAGGAAAAAAATAGAGGAAGTTCCATCTGATGAACCATCTCAGGATCCTTCTGATGAAGATTCCACTAACAGTGGTGATGACAGTGAAGATTCTGTCTACAAAGCTGAAACAGAGCTTATTGATGATGAAGATGATGAATTGGAGGAGGAGGAGGAAGTTGAAGTAAAATCAAACAAGAAAAAGGTAATGAAAAAGGGGCCAAAGAAAGTTAAGGCAGAAATAGAGAAGGAGGAGAAAAAGTTAGTAGTGTATAATCAACAGAAGAGTGAAGGAAGGGGGAGAAAAAAGATGAAAACATAAATAGTTTTGGCAGGTGAAACTGATGAGATTAAGGAAATTCAGGAAGAGGAGTTTGAGGAAGAAAGATCATCAAAAAGGGGGGGACATGTCAAGTTCATAGCATGGGTAAATAAGATGACGTAAACCAAAAAGCAAGAAATTGTTGATATAGGTTTAGGATCACTTCTTGAAATCAATTTACCACAACTTGATCAAAAGTTCTGTAACTGGGTATTGGATAGTTTTGAAGAGAATAGTCAGAATTTTGAATTGCCAAAGAATGAAAAAATTCAAGTTGAGGTAGAGGATGTGAGGGTAGTTTATGGATTGTCTACGGGAGAAATTCCAATTGTTGAGGCAAAGTCTGATAAAGCTAGTGAAGAATATGCAGAATTTCTGAAGAAATGGAGAAAGTCATGGGGAGGAAAGACTCCATCAGTGAGTCAGGTATAATCACTTACTTTCTTTAAATGTTCATTTTTAATACACTAAATGATCATTAATAGTAATTGTCTTGTTCATTTGCTTTACAGATTGTGAATGGATACATACATGACAAATTCAAGAACAACAGACCACCAAGTGAACATTTCATAACCAATTTTTTAGCAGTTGCTGTGAACTGCATGATAAAGTGCATATCAAACAATCAATGTCATTTCAAGTTTCTTTTTTCAATGATGGACAAAGAAAGAATAAGAAATTTAAATTGGTGTCAGTATGTCTTTGATTCACTAATAAAGAGTCATGTTGATTGGAGAAAGCAGAATGGAAAGGGGTTCTACAAAGGCCCTCTGCAATTTCTGATGGTAATATATGGTTTTATAAAATGTTCATTTATAATATGTAAAATGATCATTCAGTTTATGATTATGTTCATTTGTATTTTCATTGATGTACATTTTCTATTTTGTCTTGTAGCTGTTTTACTTTGATAAGGTTCAAAGGTTGGACAAACGGCCTCCAAGAACATTCCCCATTATATCTGTTTGGAAAAGAGACATGGTTCTTGAGAGGTTGAAAATAGAGTATGAACTGGGATTTGGTAGAGGTAAAATCTTACCTAGAATTGCTGTAAAAGTGGAAGAAAGTCCAGAGGTTAGGAAAATGATCAATAATAATGACATAAATGTTCAGTTTATTTATAATAAATTTATTTTAGTAATTCTTATAATTTGATTTGCAATATAGGTTTTCTTGAATGATTTTGTTAGCCTAGTGAAAGAGACTAGTACAAACCTTTCAAGACTTTCAGGAAAATTGATGAAGGCAAAGGAAATATTTCCAGAGAATCATTTGGTGAAAAAAGTTGATGAAGTTTTAGGAAGAATGGCTACAAGGGAGCAATCAATCCTAAGCCAAGATGAAGAGTTCTATGAATCAGAGGAGTTCTTGAATGCAATTGCTCAAATAGAAAAAGATCTCATGGAAGCAGCTGATTTGAACAAAACTAGAAACTGGAAAAAGCAGGATTATGATGTACGAAAAGCATTTGCCTTCCATTTAACTCCACCGTCTCCAGCAACTGGTAAATACAAATTATATTCTTTTTTAAGCATCATGTCATCGCTTTTAATTTAACAACTTTGTTTAACTAACAAAATTTAATTCAAAACAGGAACAGGTCCTAGTTCTTCAACACAGGCCTTGATTCTTGAACCCCCAATGCAAACAGTTTAAGGATCAACTGGAAAGGCTAATGAAGGAACATCTTCTATAGGTTCAATATGTTCATACTTAATAATCATAGTTTTCATTTTCAATATTTGAATGTCTAAAAGAAATTGATCATATTATAGATAAAAGAAATGTAGCCCCTGCTACAACAGCAGCTGAAAAGACTATTGAAGAAAGTTCAGCTTCAGGTAAAAGATGTTCATATATAATGAATATAATGATCATTTACAAGTATATTTCATTATAATTGTTTATTTTCAATAATTGAATTTGTAAAATAAATTAAACATATTTTACAGAACAAAGAAAAGTAGCCTCTGCTATAGAACCAGTTGAAAAGGCTAATGAAGGAAGTTCAGCCTCAGGTAAAAGATGTTCATATATAATGAATTTAATGATCATTTACAAGTATATTTCATTATAATTGTTTATTTTCAATAATTGAATTTGTAAAATAAATTAAACATATTTTACAGAACAAAGAAAAGTAGCCTCTGCTATAGAACCAGTTGAAAAGGCTAATGAAGGAAGTTCAGCCTCAGGTATAAGATGGTCATATAAAATAAGTATAATGATCATTTACAAATACAAGAAATTGTTTATTTTCACATAATTAAAAGTGTTATTTTTTTTTAGGTGATCCAAAGAAGTGTTATTCTACAGTTCCTCCTGCTGTTATTGATTTGAAATTGAGCATAGGAGGAAAGAATGAAGATGTATTGGAAAAAGACAAACAAGGAGGACACGGGTAATATGAAAAACCTCACCAAACTTTCAAGATGTATTAAGTGGATATGTATATTTAAAACAATCTAAATATGTAATAAGTAAGCCTACTGTTTTATTTTGGGGATGAAGAAGTAGTGTTTATTTTGCTAAGAACAATTTGTGTTATGGTAATTTATTTTGCTAAGAACAATTAGTATTATGTATAATTGTAATATTTAAATTATGTAATTAAAGTTTTTAACTTTTCCAATATATGAATGTTTAAAAATGATGGGTATTTTCAAGAGGTTATTAAGAATGAACATTTAATGTTGTATAATTGTACATGTATAACCTACTAACTACCTTTGATATTTCAGTGAGAACAAGGAAAAAGATTCATCAGGGAAACTCATGGACAGGTAAACAATTTTAAATAGTAATGAACATTTCCAGATAAGTAAATATTCATTTGTTTTTAATGTTAAATTATAATGAACATTTATAGATTACTAAATGTTCAATTGTGTTGTTTAATATGTTCAGGAATGATGAAAAGAAAAACCCAATTGCAGAAAAGAGTAAAAAGGCTAGAAAGGAAAAAGTTGAAAGGTATAATTTCAAATTTATTTATATACATTTAAATGTTCATTTAATGTTCTTAATATAACTATAGTACATTTGTTGAACATCAAGACCTCAACGTGAAAAGCAAACAATTCCTCATGCTTTCCGATCTTCGTACGTGATCAAGTACAAAGACCTATTCAAAGATGAGAAAACAATGAACCAAATTGTAGTAGACTTTGCTCTCAGTGGTGAAGATGAAAGGTAAATATTTACTTTAATTTAATTAAAGTGGAATATATTATCTAACAATATGTTCGTATATATATTACGAAATGTTCATATTGCAGTGCACTTTTATATTATGATGACTTGAATCTCATCAATAGACAAGAAATGAAAACACTTGGAGATGATGTTCAAGTAACAAATTGTGTGATAGATGGCTGGGTAAGAGTTCTTAATCATAAAATGCCAAAAAGCAAAATTTACTTCTCAACAATGCTTCACGTTAGTTTTACTTCTTTTTTTATACCAAGTGTTGTTTTATATGATTATTTTATACAAAATTTTCACTAATTTTTTATATCATTGTTTCTATTTCAACAGCACATTATGTGTACAAATAGAGTTTGTAGAGAAGGTTCATCCATGAAAAAAAGAATTCATGCCTTCATAGAAAGAATTGACAATGAGTTGAAAATGAATAAGATTGATAGCCTTGTTGGATACAAACAGGTATTGCCATAAAGTTCATAATAAAAATGTTCAATTATGAATAGTAAAATGATCAATAACAATATAATATTTGTTCAGGTTTTCTTCCCAGTTTCAACTTCTGAGCATTTTTTTCTATTTTGCATCAATCATATGGAAGAGAAAATTCATATTATTGACAATAGGAAACTACCTCAACATATCTCAGTCCAATCAAAGTATGAAGAGCAACCAAAAATGATGGTGAGTAATTATGTTCATTTTTGTTTGGCTAAATGATCAGTTTATGTTTCTATTTGTTCATGTATTCTACACAATGCCAAATTCTAAGTATTTTTTTACTATTGCTTTTATTAGCTGAAGGGATTGGCAGGATACATGAAACACCTTGGGTATGAAGATGCTGATAGAATTGAAGAGTACAAAATTGTTTTGGAGAAGATGAAATGGCGTAGCAACGAGGATCATACAAACTGTGGTGTATACAGTATGAAGCACATGGAAACCTTCACTGGTGATCCTAATGAAAGTTGGATATGTGATTTAAAACCAAACAATGTAAGTATACTAAATGTTCAATTATATAATATAGAATGTTCATTTATAAAAAAGGTACAAAATAATAATCATTTTAATTTATTTTGTTCAACAGAACCAAATTAGAAAGCTAAGGATACAATACGTAGCAGAGCTGATGCTATTTGAAGAAAACACTGAAGTAATGATAAATAGAAGAAAAGCGAGAAAGTTTGCAAAGGATTAATTTCACATGTTCATTTACGAATATGCATATGATCAATGTTTAAATATAGACATATAGATTTTTTATTTTTCACAAAGTATTCTATGTTATATTTCTTATGGTTATTCGAATGCAAACAATATTTTTATCTTTTTAAGATACAGTTTATATGAAAATTGCAAATTTTATAAATTTGCTCTTATTCTTGAATATAAAATACTTAATAAAACAAAATAATAAAAATGTTCATTACCAATAAAGTATATGATCATTACAAAAATCAAATATGTTCAATTACATATCTTGCAACAAAATATTAAAGTGGAGCAAAATAGTTCAACAAAACAAGTTTTTACTTGTTATTTTTTGCCAACCTCTTAGCTACATTAGTATCAAAAAATGCTAAAAACCTATCATACTTATAAGAAACATGTTGACCACCACGCTGAGTGCCTTGAACTTGTTCATCATTTGAAGAAGCTGTAACTTCAATGCTTCTTGACGATGGAACAGAAACTTGAACAGGTTTTAGAGGTAACTGAACATTTCTTGGAGGTACTTGAACATTTTTTGAAGGACCTTGAACATTTGTTGGAGGAACTTGAACATTTCTTGCAGAAACTTGAACATTTCTTGGAGGAACTTGAACATTTCTTGGAGGAACTTGAAAATTTCTTGGAGGAACACTTGAAGAAGCATGAGCATTACTTGAAAAATTTAAATCCTTCTCCTGGATAAAAAAATATTAAGCATTATAATAAATATAAATATACATAAAAAAAATTATAAATGACATTTAAAAAGAGTAAATAAACCTTAGCAAGAGCAGAAATATCTTCATCAAAAGATAAATTGGATCCAAAAGAACTTTCAACAGCAACTTATAAAAAAAAAATTACAATTAACCAACAAAACAAGAATACAAAAATTATATTTACATAATGCCAATAATTTTTAAAATAAAAAGAATTAAAAAACAAATACCTGATTAAAACCATTAAAAATACTTTCATCAAAGTCATTAGAACATTAAGGATCTTTTTCTACAGAAGATGCCTTCCTAGCAACCTAAATTATAAAAACATGAAATATGATCATTCATAAAAACGTAAATGAACAAATTTAGGAAAAAAAAAAGTTATAAAAATATTACCTTAGAAGGTGGGTTTTTCAATATAACCAGTTAATCAGAATCACACATAGAATTAGCATAAGAAACAGGAAGTCCAATATCATCAAATTCCTAAAACAAAAAAAAATAAACATTAGTATCAAATAAAGTGATCAAATATAAAAACCTTTATGTTCAATAGTACATGAACTCCTGATTGACCTTTATCCCTCATGTAAGGTGTATATAAAGACTTTCTCTTCCTCCAATTACCCTTAGCTTTATTAAACTCCTTTTCTACAGTACTTTTAGGCCGAACATTTCTCTCACCAACAGGTCGTTTTTTGGGAGGATCATTAACTTCATGATCAACAATTTCAACACCTTCAGCAGCCTCATTGAAATCAATTGTGCCCCTAACACTCTCAACTTTGTCTTTTAAAATATCAAAATAGAGGTCAACTTCAGCTCTTGCAGGTAAAGAATTTTGACAACTAGTTACCAACTTCACAAACTTCCTTAATGTTTGCGACCTCCAAACAATAGAGGACACCAAATTAGTTCTTGAAGAAGGTTTATGAACAGTAGTATGAGTACACATTGCAGCCTTGGTCCAACGCTTCATAATATACTCATCCGGAATCTTAGGTACACAATGTAAATGATATACACGAAGAGAATGAGAACATAACAATCCCATTTCACTAAAGTACATGCATGTGCAGCATATAGCATGAGTTTCCTTGTTGAAAACAACTTCATGCCTAATCTTATCTTTACCAGATCTCCATAAATGGTATGAATATTCAGGAAAATGAAGACCAGCATCAGAATGTTCATAAGCAGTATCCTTAATGAACTCCTCTTCAAAAATAATATATGCTTGAATAGTGTACAAAGACTTAGCATGAACTAAAATGCTAATATGAGCAAAAGCAAGATGACGATTACCCCTCAATGTATTAAAATCATTTCCATTCTCTTTGCTCCTCCACTCAGAGATAACATCAAGAAAAACATGGTAGAAGTCACACAAACCTTGGGTCTTATTAAGCCTTTCCGAAACAGTTTTATTTGTAGTTTCACTTCGTTGTGATGATAAAACACCACCAGACCAATGCTTCTTAGAATAGGCTGGACACCACATCTCTTTAATCTTGTACAAATCACACAACCAATCATCTTTTTCACATTTATATTTCATTAACATTCTGCATAAAACATATGATCATTAGATATTGTATAAATGAACAAATTATATCATAAAATGTACATATATACAAAACTAAATGATCATATTATATAACTAAAATAAACAAACTTGAAAATACATATTATAATTAAAAAAATTGTCAATACCTTTTCCAAAAATGTTCAAATTCAGCAGGGGTTTCACAATACTTGAGCAAATAACCAAACAAATCTGTAAATCCATCCAAAGCTCTCAAAGCCCCAATATGCTTCTTTGAATTTTGCTCAATGTGCCAAACACAAAGACGATGATGCACACTTGGAGGAAATACATTCCGAATACCAGCTGCAATAGCTTGAGCTTGATCTGTCATAATTGTGATAGGACTTTTGTTTCCCATATATTTCAAGAATGTATCAAAAAGCCACACAAAAGACTCGGTTCGCTCATTGAAAATAAAACCCATACCAAACATGAGGTTATTAGCATGATGATTCATACCAACAAATGGAGCACAAATCATTCCATATTTATTTGTCCTATACGTGGTATCAAAAACCAGCAAATCTCCAAAATACTCATAATCTCTCTTCATCCGACCATCACGCCAAAAAAAGTTAACTAAACACCCATCCTCATCTTGTTCAAAGTCATAGTAAAATTCAGCTTCATCAAGTTGTCTTTTAGCAAAGTATTTGATCAATTGATGACTGTCACAACCATCAAGTAAAGCTCGTTTTTCAGCAGATAAAGCATTATAGGCATCCGGTGCTGTAAATCCTAAATTAGGAGAGCTACCAACATCCTTCTTCATTGCCCTCAAGGCTGCAGAAATTTTAACTCCACTACACCTCAATGTAGACATGAATTGCAAATTTTCTTTAGAAACATTCCTTTGAGACCTTAACAAATGTCTCTTTTCAAGAGGAATCATATGATGATTATGTTTTATGTAATGCTTTGTACATGTCCCTAAACCTAAACGATCAATCTTAAACTGAATAAAAGCCAAACAACCAGTTCTTATATTAAGTCTCTCATAAGTCCTTTTATTCTTTGCCTTCTCATCCTTCCAACCTTCATTGCAACAAACAAATCTTTTCATCTTCAAAGAGCCATCATTTCGACTTTTACTTTTATCAATTCTAATCCCAAATCCATGCTTAAAAGCATATTCATTATAAATATCATAAGCTTCTTCTTCAGAATTAAAATCTTTATAAAGTAACTCTGATTTAGTTGCCAAACATAATTTCATCACTAGTACCCACTGCATAAGTTTTTAAAAATGAACATAATAAATAACAGATATGTACAAATACAAAGCAGTACATATATAAATGATCATTTAGCATAATCAATATGATCAAAATATTTAAATAAAATAAATTACTGAATATTAATGTAATTGATAATGATCATTTAAAATTATTCAACTATTCAAAATAATAATACACAGTACCATAATCAACAATCAAAATCAAAAATCACAAATAAAACTAAATAAAAAAACAGTCAAATAATTATATAACAAATAAAAATAAAATAGAAATCAAAATCAGAGTACTCAAAATCAAGCTAAAACAGAGACTAAATTGATCTAAAACAAAAACAATTTAATCAAACAAATCAAAATCATAAAACAACTAAAACAAAAGCAAAATCAATTCAAAAAACTAGCATTAATCATAATCAAACAAATCAAATTCATTAATTAACTAAAACAGAAACAAAATTAATCAAAACAACTCACATTCATCATAATCAAACTAATTACATTCATAAAACAACGAAATCAAAATAAAAAATGACCAAAACAACTTACATTGATCAACAAATGAATTAAGCAATCCAGTAGAAGACGAAAAAACAACTTCACAATCACGATCAAACTCGGAAATCGAAGAATGCTGAAGTTCACAATCACGATCAACATCTAGAATCACAAATTCATCCATAATTGAGAAAAACAGGAACGATCTAGAGAGAGAAAATGAACAAAAAAGAGACAAAAATACAAAAATTAGGTTGAAATTGAAATATATAGGTAGCTTGAACAATAAGTAAGGAAAATTAAAAGAAAAGAAGGAAAGTCAGGAAAAAAAAAGAAAGAAAAAAAAAAAAAGCCAAGAATGATCAAAACGACGTAGCTACATGGGGAGAGTAGACAACAATAGCTAAAGGAGGGTGTAGGTAAAATTTTTTAATAATTTGATGGTAATGTTTTTGCAAAGTTGTGGGTTGTTCATCACACACATCATGTGTGCAGTGGATAGACCCAAACATAATGGAAGATTCGGGAGGAAACATTATACAGTATTAATTAGACTGAACGTTAACATACTTGAAATAATGTCTACAAATTTTTTTTTTATTTTTTTTTTTTTGCCAAACTTAACTAATAACGTTATAAAAATAAGATGAATGGAATATTTCCTTTGCTAAAAGTAGAGAGAATATGTTAAATTGAACAAACTCAATTGCTTGATTTTCATTGATACGTCCATAGCCAATATATAATACAAGGTTTCCCTAATATGATAAAATTAGGAAATATCACAAAGATATCAAAAGATATATTCTAGGCACAAAATATGGCCACCAAATATTATCATATATTTTCCTAAAATATAATATCCTCAATACCCCCCCTCAAGTTGGAGCATGGGGATTGTAGATGCCCAACTTGGAAAGAAGATGATCAAACTGAGACTTCCCAAGCGCCTTAGTGAAAATATCTGCAAGTTGCTCCTTAGTGGAAACATAGGAAGGATCCATTAAGCCCTCTGTAATGGCATCACGAACAATGTGACAATCAATCTCAATGTGTTTCATACGTTCATGAAAAACAGGATTTCGAGCTATATATAAAGCAGATTGATTATCACAAAACAACTTGATCGCCTAAGGGTGTTCAACACCCAAACTCAAAAGCAAGGCCTTCAACCATTTCAACTCATGTGTGGTTGAAGACATGCAACGGTACTCAGCCTCAGAAGAGGATGTGGCAACTGTGGGCTGTTTCTTGGTCTTCCAAGAAATAGGTGATTTTCCAAGGAACACAAGCCAACCGGTCAACAAACGACGAGTAAGAGGACACGCCGCCCAATCTGAATCACACCATCCCTGCAAAGTCAGGTCACTATCTGCACTTAACAAAATACCCTGTCCTGGGGTACCTTTTAAATATCGAACCACCCTGAGAGCTGCATCCCAATGTTCAATCCGAGGCTCGTGCATAAACTGTGAAAGAATATGAACCGAATATGCCAAATCCGATCTAGTCACCGAGAGATAAATCAACCGCCCTACCAGTCTACGATAAGACTCAGGATACTCAAGTAACTCACCACTAGCAAGACTTAGCTTGTGGTTCTGCTCAATTGGAAAACCACTTGGTTTCGCACCTAATAGCCCTGCTTCAGAAACAATATCCAAGGTGTATTTTTCGTTGACTCAAAAACAAACCTGATTTACTGCGAGCAACTTCAATGCCCAAAAAATATTTCAAAGGACCAAGATCCTTCATCTTGAAACAATCACCAAGATAAGCTTTGAACACATTTAATGCAGCGGAATCATTCCCAGAAATAATAAGATCATCAACATAAACTAAGACATTAATCTGAACATTACCTTTAGTGTATGTGAAAAGAGAATAATCAGAGTAAGACTGTATAAAACCGTACCCTTTTAGAGCAGTAGTGAGTTTTGCAAACCAACATCTTGGAGCTTGTTTCAACCCATATAAAGACTTTCTCAAACGACACACCAAACTCGAATCCGAGCTCTAAAAACCTGGGGGTAATTTCATGTACACTTCCTCTTCAAGATCACCATGTAGGAAAGCATTGTGAACATCCATCTGCTGAATCTCCCAGTTTTTTGAAACTGTTATAGCAAGGAAAGCGCGAATAGTAGTCATCTTTGCAACCGGAGCAAAGGTCACACCATAATCAATGCCTTCTCGCTGATGATTACCAAACACAACCAAACGAGACTTGAGACGTTCAATATCACCATTAGACAAAAATTTTGTCTTATACACCCATTGACAACCTAGAGCTTTCTTGCCAGGAGGAAGATGTTCCAATGTCCAAGTCCCATTATCTTCCAATGCCCTTATTTCTTCTTTCATAGAACGTTGCCAACCTTCAGATTTCATGGCTTCTCTAAAAGATTTTGGATCCTTTCCCAAAACAACAGCTGCAAGAAATTTTCAATAATTTACAGAAAACATGTCACAATTTATATAGTGTGCCAAAGGATAAGGCGTACCTGAAGGAGTATTGGATGACGGAGAGGACGAAGACGGACTATTAGCAAAAACGGAATGAGTTACATAATCACGAAGCTTTACCGAAGGAATTTTTTCACGATGTCCTTTTCCCAAGAGTTCGACCCCCTGATTTTGCGCGGAAGAACCCTCAACCTGATCGGTCGTCGCTGAGCTATTGCTGATGTGCTGCTCTGTCGCAGCCGTGCTACTGTCGTACAACTCTGCCCCTTCTGAACTACTGCCACCCTGCGTGGTGCTTGCTACTGCCTCCGCGCCCCCCTCGTGGTATGTGGCAGTCTGCTGCGAGGTGGCTGCGGAGCTCCCTGCCTGGTCTGTCGCAAGCTTTGTGGTAGGGGCAGCTTGATTATCCTCCCCATATACACCATTTTCGGCACCTAAATTGGCTTCCGGCACATCCAAATAGCCATACTCCAAGAAATCTTCATGGATATCACCATTAGTGGAAAAATTCGTGGTCACTATATTCACATCATCAGGGCATCTAAACGGAAACACTTCTTCAATAAATTTGACATCACGAGAGACAAAGAATTTTTTCGACTCAACATCATACAATTTCCATCCTTTCTTTCCAAAAGGATATCCCACAAAAATACATTTCCTACTCCGACTTGCAAACTTGTCCCCATTTGTTTTCTGATTATGAGCAAAACAAAGACATCCAAAAGTACGGAGAGCATCAAACAAAGGTGGTTTGTTGAACAAAATTTCAAATGGAGTTTTATTTTGTAACAAGGGAGTGGGTGTACGATTAATTAGATGAGCAGCGGCAAGGACACACTCCCCCCCAAAAATAAATAGGCAAATTGGCTTGAAACCTCAAAGCTCTCCCAACTTCAAGAATGTGTTTGTGTTTTCTCTCAACCCTCCCATTTTGGTGTGGAGTCCCCACACAAGAGGTTTGTAAAATTATACCAGTAGCACTAAAATAATCATGCAAGCAATTAAACTCCGTACCATTATCACTTTGCACAATTTTAATAGTTTGAGAAAATTTCCTATCAACCATTGCAACAAATGCTAAAAACATTCGAAACACCTCAGTTTTATCAACCAACAAGTAAATTCAAACAGCTCGGGAATAATCATCAACGATAGTAAAAAAAATAACGAGCTCCGCACGACGAGACATGTCGATACGGACCCCACAAATCACAATGTATTTTCTCAAAAATCCTAGATACTCTACCATCACTCAAAGGAAATTTATCCCTAGGATGTTTAGCACGCATACATACCTCACACCCTTTAGCAAGATTATGTTTGTTTCCACTGACATGAGGAAGTAACTTAACCACTTTTTCAGAGGGATGACCCATTCGACGATGCCACAACTCCAAGGTCAACCTTGCGTCACCCACATCAACATGATTCACCGAATCTGAATTGCTAAAATAGTATAGTCCGTCTCTCCTAGCTCCCGTTCCAATCAACTCCTTCGTTTGATCATGTACAACACACATATAAGAGTTGAATTGGACAATACAATTAAGCTCATCTGTAATTTGGGACACAGAAAGCAGATTACAACTCAAATTAGGAACATAAAGAACCCCGGTTAGGGTGAGCTTGTCCGACAAACGAACAGAACCAATTAAAGAAGCCAATACGGTGTCTCCATTGGGAAGACCAACAGGACACTCAAAACCCTGCGTATCGAATAACCAATATTTGTCTCCGGTGACATGATGAGTTGCCCCTGTGTCAATGATCCAAGAGGTAAGATCAAATTTTCCTTTCAAACAATTTTCGGGTACATGAACATTACCGAACAATCCCGTTATTGTCTCAACTGTACTACTTGAAACGTCATTAGCACGAACCAAATTTCGTGGTTCTGAAAGGTGCGCAACCATGTATATGGTATGGTGATGTGTTTGTGGTGGAGGGATTGCATCGTCTCCAACCATTGTAAGAAAAAAAAATAAGGATTTTAACCTGCTCTTGATACCACGCTAAAAGTAGAGAGAATATGTTAAATTGAACAAACTCAATTGCTTGATTTTCATTAATACGGCCATAGCCAATATATAATACAAGGTTTCCCTAATATGATAAAATTAGGAAATATCACAAAGATATCAAAAGATATATTCTAGGCACAAAATATGGCCACCAAATATTATCATATATTTTCCTAAAATATAATATCCTCAATGTTGAGTAATTAGGTTTTGATGATTGTAAACTAATGATGATTATCTATCTAATGTGTTTGTTAAGTTGTGCATAGAAAGAACAAGTTATACTTGGAACAGGATATAAGGAACCTGAGCAATATATGATAAGCAATAGAGAAACAAGAACAATGATGAGTGTTATGGTTGATAAACATGATGATGGCTAAAGAACCATGAAGGTAACTATGTAAATAGGTGTTTGCATATGTTAGCTTCATAAGGTAAGTACACTATGCATACATGAGTTGTATATGTGTAGGAGTATTTACATAAGCTTTAAGTTTAATTAGTTCTCTCACTTGAAGTTTGTTTATGACAAACAAACTTCAATCTAATGTTTCTCTTAAGTGTTTATGTGAAGACAGGAACTAACTTAGGTGAAGTTAATGGGTTGGAACATAGAAGACTTCAAGAGGAACAAGAGATAATGAATGAACCTAAAGCATGTTCTCCCATGAGAACCAAACCACGAAGGAACCTGAAGGTATTCTCTAACAAGATCCAGAAGGAACTTTCAGCAGGCTTTCCCACGAAAGCCGGAGCATGTTGCCTAACAGGAACATGAAGAGTTCCATTTTCCCTAACAGGTACATGAAGAGTTCCCTAACAGGAACTTAGTTCTCTAACAAGAACTATCTAAGTTCCCTAACAGGAACTTGCCCCGAGATCTAAAATACTCAATACTACAAGATTCCAGAACAAGAGTTTCAAAGAAACAACATGAAGACGGAGAAATCGAAGCATATCGCTCTAGGATTCATGTAAGTATGTTGGACATAAAAGTCAGTCTGGAACAAGTCTAAAGAACCAAGGTGAACTCATGATAGCCAATGAAATTAGAGTTACTGACTTGTCAGGAACTCAGAGACTGTCAGAGTTCCGAAACCTAATCGGAACTTAGGTCTGCATGTCGTTAAAGGTCGCATGTCGAATTTAATGATATAAATATTTACCTAATACGTGCATATCTTTTAGGGATTTGGTTTTACAGAATAAAAATATTTATTTTCTAATAATTCCCTTTTGGAAAAAGATATGTTATTTTTGGAAAATATTTTCAGTAAAATAAGTTTTAAATAAAATCTAATTTTATGGTAAGTATATCTTTTGTTAAAAGATATGGTAATTATATCTTTTGTAAAAAGATATGGTAAGTATATCTTTTATAAAAAGATATGGCAAGTATATCTTTTGTTAAAAAGATATGGTAAGTATATCTTTTGTTAAAAGATATATTAGTATATTTGAAAAATATAAGATTTAGATAAAATCTGATTTTATGGTAAATATATCTCATTATTATTGATAGAATATATTCTTAACAAAAGATATATTTTTGGAAAACTTATTTTTGGAAAATATCTTTTATTTCTATCTTTTAATAAAACTTATCTTTTATGAAAAGAATAATTTGGGTGTACTATAAATATGCTCATATGTATTCATTCAAAGTCGAGGCTGATGAAGCTTAGTGGTCGTGCTTAATGGTTTCATCCTTCACCACGAAGCTAAGTCAAACCTCCAGGTCGAAGTTCCAGTCAGGTTCCAGTTACAGTTCGTCCAGTAAGTTCCAGACAGATCTTGAAGTGTCCAGCATATTAGTTTTATCTCTTTATTCATTGATAGGTATTTAGAGTTATTCTTTGAGAGCTTGTAATTGGGAAAAAGGGTTTTGAGTGTTTTATGTATTGGGGTGTGAGAGTTCGTGAGGATTCTCGTTATAATTATTTTGTAAGAGTGCAATGTGTGAGCTTCTAGGTGAGGCCAATTGAGCTTCTAGTGTGAGGCCGAGTGGGTAGTACTTTGGTGGTACGAGTGAATCTAAGTGTGGTACTTAGATTGGGTAGGTTAGGGTCCTATCAAGTAGCAAGTCCAGTGAGAAACTTGTGAAATAAAGGTCCGTGTCTAATAGGTTGTAACTTGGTGTTTGCCCTATTATAGTGAAGTGTGTTTGAAATCCCTAAGGTAGGGTCGAGATTTTACTTCCAGTTGGGCCCTGGATGGTTTCCTCGTAAAATCCGCTTTGCATTGTCTAAGTTCCTAACAACAATCAGTTTTATATTCCGCGAAAAGTAGGCACTAGGAACATACTACAATTCACCCCCCTCTTGTAGTATATCATCCGAATTAACAATTGGTATCAGAGCCAATGCTCTAGATAAAACCGGGTAACCCCAAGGAGCAAGTTCCAGGCTAGGATGTATATCTACGAGAATTGCAGCAATTGGAACTCAGCCCGAGAATGTTCCCAACTCCACATTAAGACCAAAATCTTCTTGTCAAGTAGAAGTAATTCAAAGATCAACATCTTTGAGGTAAGTGTTTCGTCTTTGAATTCTTTGTTATATGCATGTTATTATGTGTGCGAGTTCCTTGCGGTATTTTTAGTTAAATTGTTGATTTTATTATTAATGTTTTTAAATCAATTTTGTGTAACCTAAAATCTGATTTGAGTATATTTAAAAATCATTTTTTTTTTCAGATTTATAAATTGATTTATTAATAAAGAATCTGTTTACTGGAAATAGTTTAAGGTACTTATTGTTTAGAATTATGCATATTTGGTCTTTTGGAACCTGGACTACTCTTGAATGGAAACTTAATTCTTTAGGCAAGGTAATAAACGAATATTTTGAATATTTGTCAAAGAATGACCTTATCATGTGTTTTTATTATTCTGAATATTTATTATGTAGACACATGATGTTTATTGTTAGTAAAGATAGTTGGCTTAATCGTAGTTGTTTTAATTATGGATTATTGATGACTATTACTAACAAGAAGGTACCCAATATATATTGGGTAACCAAATCCAAAAGGTGAATGATTTTGCAGGCTATGTGAGTGGAGACAACCTATTAATAATGATGATACTTTGGTTGTTTGTATATAAGGAATTATGTGCAAGTTCCTCTCACTAGAGAGCCTTTAAAAGAGGTTTGTAGTAGGTGAAGCGACAATATGGAAAAGTGTGTAAGTCACCTATACATTTCTCTATAAATATTGGTCATGATCTTTTGGTATATATTGATCCTTCACAAATTCCTATTAAAATTCAATTCCCCATTTGTATGAAGGTTATTAGTGAATGGATGTAAAAGAGAAGTTGTTTTGAAGCTTATAACATATATCATGACAAACTAACTTCTCTTCTAGTTTGGTGCTGGTTGTTAATGATTGTTTTGTAGGTTTGTCCATTGAGATAAATCGGTGCATAAAAGTTTGTTCCGTTAGGAACTTGGTGCTTAACTAGTTGGAACTTGATGAACTTGAATTGATAAAATAGATTTAGGATATAGGAATAACAAAGCTTCTATATCAAGGTGCTATAGGAGTTAGTGTACAAGTTCCTGTTCAGCTTCTTATGCAAGTTCCAGTCAAGTTCCTATTGTTCAAAGTTCTTTGGAACCAAGCATAAATTCCTGTAACAGACTCTTATGAAGGATGATGAGTTAAGATGATTATCTTTGTCTACTTGTTGGAGATCCATAATTTCGTTTATGGAATGACTTCCAAAAGGGAGTATTTTTACTGGAACTTTATGTTTTAATACTTTTATGCTTTAGGTTTTATCTATCTCTCTTGACTAACCTACTAACCTTTTGAAAGCACAAAAGAATTCTCTTGGGTTTTGATTTTTCAGGTTATATCTTCAGAATGAATATTTGAGGAACTTTGACAAGGTGTTGAAGAACTTGAGATTAAACCAACACGTTCCTCTACCCAAGATACAATGGTCAATAGGACCAGAAGGGCATGTTCCAACCTAATATCAATATGAACATGAACAGTTGAAGGTGCATAGTAGGAAGGAACTCGTAGTATCTCGACAGCGAGGTTCCAAAGGGATGATGATTGTCAAATCAAGATATTTCCTGCTATAAACCTACAATGGAAGAGATTTGACTTATAAGACTAACACATAAGGTAAAATTGTTGCATTACAGGTGGTTAGTAAGTCAAGTTCCTATACCATTGTGAACATTTTTCTTGTCGAGTTTTTGATGCACATTTTGGTGTTTTAAATGCTTGGAACTCTAGATGTTTTACGAAATAATTCTATGCTTCAAACTGTAAACATGTTAATCTTTTTATGCTTGATAAGCCTAGTAGGAACTTGATAATAGGTATATGTATACGTAAGTTCCAAACAAGTAAAAACTGAGAAGCATGAGGATTAAAACATGTTATATTCTCTTTCAACCTCGGGTAGATGGTAAGCAACACTAATCCGTTGGATCTCAGTGATATGGATTTGTTTATCATGTGATATTAAGAGACTAATTGAAAGATATGTCTTGTTTATAAGTAATGAACGCAAATGGACACTTGGCTACTTTTCTTAATAGAAGAGATGACGAACTGTTTGTTGAAAGTCTTTTCTATCACAGGGTTTGTTGCTAAATGTTCATTATTTATGAAGTTATGGATCTAACAATGGAACCTAGTTCCAGTCATGTTTGATGTTTGTAGTAGGAACACAAGATTGACAACAAGTTTCCAACTTTGAATCATGAAAGACATGAAGAGAACAAAGTTATATGCTAATGGTCTTTGGATGTTTGATGATAGAAGTGCCAAGGCGATTACCCATAAACGCCTAGATCAGTAAAACAAAAAGGTTATAAAAGATGAACTCACAAATTCTTGTAGAACTAACTGAGTTCCTAATAAAGAAATATGTCACTAAGGATAACGGCAAGGGCTAGATACACATGTTGAGGAACTTTTAGATGTTAAGTTCCAACTCATGCAACAAAGTTCAATGAACTCAATACAAGAAAGAAAGTTCCGACGAAGTTCCAGAACTGAGATAATATTTGTTCCGACCAGCAAAATCTCAACAAACTATGGAGCTACAGTGTCTTATATGCATATGTAACTAAGACCGAGCCTCAAGATATTGAAGCATTTGAGGATGGAGCTTGAAGGTTAGATGTGTAACAAGAACTCAATGAGCTTAAAAGGAAGAAGGTGTTTGTTACATCCTGAACCTATTCTAGAACACCTAAAAAGGGTCGGAGATTTAAAAGGGTGTTCTGGAAAAAGCTTGTTGAGTAAGGCACGTGATTGGAACAAGGCCATGTTGGTTCTTATAGGAAACAACCAATACAAAGGTATGTATTGTTTTTCAGGAACTTGTTGCTCGTATAGCTAGACTTGAAGGTAATTGAATATTATTTTATCTTGCTGTTTATATGGGATTAGAGTTGTACCACATGGATGTCATGGATGTCTTTTGTATAACTTTCTGTTATAGATGTCTATGTGGAACATACTCTAGGATAGATTGTTATCCAAGTTCCTTCTTGAAAATTGAGCTTTAAAATTGTCAATTTTTGTTTTCAAGATGGACTAAGGTATTAGTTGTACTTATTTACATTGATTATATTTTTGGTACAACTAACGAGCCATTGTGCATTGGTTTTTGATGATTCTATGATGAGAAAATATATTTGTAAGCATTAACCATTGACAATGGAACTTGAGTTAGAAGTGGAAGTTCATATTAGATTTGAGATCATCAAGGAACAAAACAACCACTTCAAGAACTCCAAGGTAAGCCATCATATCAACCAAAAGTTTTAAAAGTTATATTTTTACTGGTTTAAAACTACATAAGATATAAGTTCCTGTTCACATGACGACATTAGATGAATTGAATTGATATATTTTTGGTATGAATGCAATATGTGAATTTATGAATTGATTAACTTATGGTTCTGTCTTAAATTGTCATATTCTTGTATATTGCTTAATGGAACAAGACTTGATGAAACATAACATGAGTATAAAGTATTTTTCCCTTAAGTTATGTCAAGTTGGGGTTCTTATGCATGTTAAACTTGAATTAAAGAATGTACTCTTATTGTTTATGTGTCACACTTAGTTCTTGTGTTGTAAAAGACATACTCACTTGCCTAAGAGTATTAGAGGTCTCATAATAGAACTATGGGTGCTGTCAAACACGAAGTTCCTAAGTTGCCAAAGGAACAATGGAAGAAACTTTGATGGAACAAGACAGGTAAGTTCCCAGACCGTTTGTATCTCACCCGTTTAAATTTCAGAGGGAACTAACCTATCTATTAGCCAACTTTCAAGCATCCACACTATATTTCTTCGAATGCAACATTATTCAACAAATTTTAGTTGTGTGTCCGTGTTGCGCTATACTTATCTCATATTTTCATATATTCGGAATTCTATTGACCCTATTTCCTTATCTTTTCATATAGCCATACTTCTTATTCTTAATTCCCATGTGCTCTAAGTTTGTTCATCATCTTTTTATGGTTCAATGAAACGTGAAGAAAGTGATTACATGTTGAGGGGGAAGTTGAAGAAAAAGAAAAGAAGTAAGCACTTGAAAAGAAAGAAGAATGGTAAGGAACTCAGGGGGAATAAGGTAGGAACCAATAAATCAAATTGGTTCATATTTGGTTGTGGAAATCAAGTGTATGAGTAAGTATTTTCTTCATTGATTTAAAATGTGTTATTATAGGAAAGCATGCAAAATCTTTGTAATGACACCCTATGTTAAAAAAAAAAAAAAAAAAAAAAGAAGAAGAAGAAGAAGAAGAATAAGGGTGATCCAATATTTAATTTCCTAGATATCTAAATATGAAGAATATTGACTATGTTGATGTCGTGTACTCGTATACTTGGTAAGCTAGCTAGTGAAGGAGCAACATTAAACGGTGAAGGAACTTGACTATGAAGCTGAAATCTGTTTAAGTTCCAATAAGCAGAATGTTCCTCAAAGAAGTTGGTAGTTGAAGTAAGGGAACTTGGTTATCAATTAGCAAGATGAATATGTGTTGTGTTTAGTAGGAGGTTCAAGAGTATGAAATGAAGAACAAATGTGGTGAACCTTATCATCTCAAAGGGTCTAAACGAAGAGCACAAATTCCACTTCATGTTCCCTCTACTTATTTTGTTCCATATGCTTCTTTATATATCCTTTGAGCTTGCGCTTTCATTTGCCTATTCATACAATCCATTTCTAACTTTTTAGCTTTGATCTTTACTTGATTTTTAACTTCTTATTTGTCAAGTTCAATTAAGGGTTTTGAAGTTGGGCCTTTGGATTGTGAGTTGGAAATTAGTGTGGAAAGAGTATACAGTTTGAAAAGTGAGTACCTTGAGGCTTTTAGGAACAACAAGTGTTTAACCATTATATATTTACTTATTATATGGTGGTAGGTGTGACATATGACTTTATGTGTGTGTAATTTACGGAAAACAAACTTGTGGAACAATACCCTTTTTGATAAAGACAAAAGGGGGAAGAATATGTATGATGCTTATGGTATGTAGTAGTTAAGTCTAAAGTTCTTACAACATGATCTTTGAAAGTATATATATATTGATAAGGATGTGTATTGCTAAGTTTCTAACTATGTGAAGTTCCTGTGTATGTTCCTAACTTGTTCTAAATGTTATTTCCTTGAAGAACTAAGGGGGAATAAATGTACAACGATTTATCCTTTAATGTGTGATAAGCATCATTAGTTTGTCATCATCAAAAAGGGGGAAATTGTTGAGTAATTAGGTTTTGATGATTGTAAACTAATGATGATTATCTATCTAATGTGTTTGTTAAGTTGTGCATAGAAAGAACAAGTTATACTTGGAACAGGATATAAGGAACCTGAGCAATATATGATAAGCAATAGAGAAACAAGAACAATGATGAGTGTTATGGTTGATAAACATGATGATGGCTAAAGAACCATGAAGGTAACTATGTAAATAGGTGTTTGCATATGTTAGCTTCATAAGGTAAGTACACTATGCATACATGAGTTGTATATGTGTAGGAGTATTTACATAAGCTTTAAGTTTAATTAGTTCTCTCACTTGAAGTTTGTTTATGACAAACAAACTTCAATCTAATGTTTCTCTTAAGTGTTTATGTGAAGACAGGAACTGACTTAGGTGAAGTTAATGGGTTAGAACATAGAAGACTTCAAGAGGAAAAAGAGAGAATGAATGAACCTAAAGCAGGTTCTCCCATGAGAACCAAACCACGAAGGAACCTGAAGGTATTCTCTAACAAGATCCAGAAGGAACTTTCGGCAGGCTTTCCCACGAAAGCCGGAGCATGTTCCCTAACAGGTACATGAAGAGTTCCATGTTCCCTAACAGGTACATGAAGAGTTCCCTAACAGGAACTTAGTTCTCTTACAAGAACTATCTAAGTTCCCTAACAGGAACTTGCCCCGAGATCTAAAATACTCAATACTACAAGATTCCAGAACAAGAGTTTCAAAGAAACAACATGAAGACGGAGAAATCGAAGCATATCGCTCTAGGATTCATGTAAGTATGTTGGAAATAAAAGTCAGTCTGGAACAAGTCTAAAGAACCAAGGTGAACTCATGATAGTCAATGAAATTAGAGTTACTGACTTGTCAGGAACTCAGAGACTGTCAGAGTTCCGAAACCTAATCGGAACTTAGGTCTGCACGTCGTTAAAGGTCGCATGTCAAATTTAATGATATAAATATTTACCTAATACGTGCATATCTTTTAGGGATTTGGTTTTACAGAATAAAAATATTTATTTTATAATAATTCCCTTTTGGAAAAAGATAAGTTATTTTTGGAAAATATTTTCAGTAAAATAAGTTTTAAATAAAATCTAATTTTATGGTAAGTATATCTTTTGTTAAAAGATATGGTAATTATATCTTTTGTAAAAAGATATGGTAAGTATATCTTTTATAAAAAGATATGGCAAGTATATCTTTTGTTAAAAAGATATGGTAAGTATATCTTTTGTTAAAAGATATATTAGTATATTTGAAAAATATAAGATTTAGATAAAATCTGATTTTATGGTAAATATATCTCATTATTATTGATAGAATATATTCTTAACAAAAGATATATTTTTGGAAAACTTATTTTTGGAAAATATCTTTTATTTCTATCTTTTAATAAAACTTATCTTTTATGAAAAGAATAATTTGGGTGTACTATAAATATGCTCATATGTATTCATTCAAAGTCGAGGCTGATGAAGCTTAGTGGTCGTGCTTAATGGTTTCATCCTTCACCACGAAGCTAAGTCAAACCTCCAGGTCGAAGTTCCAGTCAGGTTCCAGTTACAGTTCGTCCAGTAAGTTCCAGACAGATCTTGAAGTGTCCAGCATATTAGTTTTATCTCTTTATTCATTGATAAGTATTTAGAGTTATTCTTTGAGAGCTTGTAATTGGGAAAAAGGGTTTTGAGTGTTTTATGTATTGGGGTGTGAGAGTTCGTGAGGATTCTCGTTATAATTATTTTGTAAGAGTGCAATGTGTGAGCTTATAGGTGAGGCCAATTGAGCTTCTAGTGTGAGGCCGAGTGGGTAGTACTTTGGTGGTACGAGTGAATCTAAGTGTGGTACTTAGATTGGGTAGGTTAGGGTCCTATCAAGTAGCAAGTCCAGTGAGGAACTTGTGAAATAAAGGTCCGTGTCTAATAGGTTGTAACTTGGTGTTTGCCCTATTATAGTGAAGTGTGTTTGAAATCCCTAAGGTAGGGTCGAGATTTTACTTCCAGTTGGGCCCTGGATGGTTTCCTCGTAAAATCCGCTTTGCATTGTCTAAGTTCCTAACAACAATCAGTTTTATATTCCGCGAAAAGTAGGCACTAGGAACATACTACAATTCACCCCCCCTCTTGTAGTATATCATCCGAATTAACACTCAATATCCTTACATATAATAATTAAAAAAAGTCTTTAACAAATATTTTTATTAAACATATCTTATATCTTACACCTATAGTATTAATTATACCCATCAATTAAAAGTCTTGTGATGTTATATATTTAAAAAAATTCGTTCAAAAAAAAAAAAAAAAAAAAAACTCCATAGATTTTAATAAATATGTAGTATATATTATTAATTTTATTTTGTAATAATAATTTTTTTTTTCTTGTAATTAAGTTGTAACACACACTCTCAAATAAGTCAACTAATCAATTTAATACAATTATTCCCTAGCCAAGAATTAAGAGTCAAATAAAAGTGATAGAATATAGGATAAATATTATAGATATTCTGTTATAGAAGGATATATGTTGTGAAATATTGTGTAAATATCTCTTGGAATCTTCTAACGTGACTCATCTAGCCTTAGATATGAATCAATCGAATACACTCTAATATGAAGAGTTTCATAAGATCATCTAACATGGTATCATAGCCTAGGTTTTAATCCAACCCTAGCTTCTGCAATTAATTCTATTATCATAAGCCCTAGTTGCCACTCCAATTCTTCCCGTAGCCACCCTAAACACCACCCATCATGACCAAGGACGGCAAAAATTCGTCTTCTTTCTCTAATTTTCATCTCGCTCTTGGGGTGAAGAACATAAAAAATGCAATCTCTTTTATTCTTGATCGTGAGAAAGTTCAGTATTCGAATTGAGTTGGGCTATTCGAATGTCATTGTCATGCTTTCAATGTTCTTGATCATATAGATCCGAAAACAAAAAAAAACTTGCAGATCTCTCTCTGATGCTATACATGTGGAAGAGACTCGATTCAGCTGTCAAGAATTGGATCAATGGTACTTTTTCTTTTGATTTGCTCTAGACTATTTTATGCAAAGGGGACACGACACACAATTATGGGATAAACTAAAGGCGTTTTTTCTAGATAACAAAATTAGTAGGGCAGTATATCTTGAAATTCAGTTTAATACGCTACATCTCCCAAAATTTCCTAATATTTCGTTATATTATAAGGAGAAGAACCTAAAAGATCGATCAACTTGCCAATGTTTTTTGCATGGTGATTGAATGAGTGTGTTTATATGCACGCATCAACCCCCATGGTTTGTTGACAAGAGGTTTCTAGGTTTTATGTTTGCAGACTTCGTAAGGCTCTTAATGGCCTAAAATTAAACAAGCTCCACGAGATTGGTGTTAGCGATTTGTTAACTATCTTTTGTAGATGGGGTTTATTATTGCTAAGAGTTTCCGACAATGCAAGCTAAGGGAATGATATGGCATATTTGCTACTGTATGTTGACGATATTGTGTTGGTTACATCTTCAGATCGGCTGCGTGAGAGTATTATTTCTCACTTGGGGAAAAGGTTTTTCTATGATTGACTTAGGTCCTTTGATTTTTTTTTTCTGGGAATTGTTGTTACTTGTACTCCATCATACTTGTTCTATCTCCGCAAAAATATGCACGGGAGATTTTAGAGCGCGCAATTATGGGTAGTTGTATACCTACGACGACTCCAGTGGATACTCAATCCAAGCTTAGTGCAGACTCCGCACCTAGGTTTCATGATCCAAAACTTTATCGCAAACTTGCAGGTGCATTACAATACCTCACTTTTACTCTCCCTAATGTAGCTTATGCAGTTTAGAAAATTTGTTTATTCATGTATGACCCTATAAAGGCTCATTATGATGCATTAAAACACATCATGCGGTACATTCAGGGCTCCATTGATCAAGAGTTACATTTATATCATATCCTTCGTACCTACAAACTTGATCACTTATACTAATGCAGATTGGGGCGGGTGTCCTAACTTCAGGATATTATTATTTTCTAGGGGACAATATTATTTCGTGGTCTTCTAAGCATCAGGCTACTTTTTCTAGATCAAGTGTAGAGACAAAATACAGGGGCGTCGCAATTGTTAGGTTGTTGTCGAGGCTCGTTGACTTTGTAATCTTCTTTTAGAGTTGCATTACCCTCTCCGGCAGACTACTATTGTTTATTGTGATAATGTCAGTATAATTTATTTATTTCGTACAACACAAACACACCAAGCATGTCGAAATGGATGTATATTCATTTCTTTCGAGCAAAGGTGGCGTTGGGGCATGTACAGGTCCTACATGTTCCTACTCAATATCAATTTGCAAACATCTTCACAAAAGACCTACTTTGACAACGGTTCTTAGACTTCAGATCTAGCTTTAGCGGTTGTCCTCCTCCTCCCGCTATGACTGGGAGGGTGAGGGTAAATTTTCTAGATATTTTTTTATATAAAGATATATGTTGAAAATATTGTGTAAATATCTTTTGAGATTTCCTAAAGTGATTAGGACTAATCTTTGTAACCCTATACATCTGAAGTAAAGGAATACACTCCAATATAAGGAATTTGATAAAATCTAACAAAAAGTACTACCTTCATAAATTCATTTCAAATTGTACACCCTATTATGTGTTTTTCCTTTTTTTAAAAAAAAATGTTAGAGGACCAACTCAACCAAAAGATTAAACTAATGGTTTTTGGTTGAGGCCCAGGAATATGTTTTTTATACTCTATCACTCCCCCTCACATGAAAGACCCTTTGGGCTTGAAATGTGGATGCAACACAGGCCCACCCATACCTGGTGCAAATTAATTTCACTTTGAAGGAGGGGCAGATGAGATTCAAACCCGTGACCTTTGTGTCACGCTGGCTCCGATAACATGTTAGAGGACCAACTCAACCAAAATTTTAAACTAATGGTTGAGACCTAGGAATATGTTTTATACTCTATCACTCCCCCTCACATGAAAGGTCATTTGGGCTTGAAATGTGGATGCAGCACGGGCCCTCTCATACCCAGCGCAAATTAATTCCACTTTGAAAGAGGGGTGGATGAGATTTGAACCCGTGATCTTTGTGTCACATTGGCTCCGATACCAAAACTTAGTAAAATAGTAAATTCAGAGTAGTACTTTCCTCTATTTTTATTTGATGCAATATTGTTGGGATTAGCTAAGATATTATTAGCTAAGATATTATTTGATATACTTATCTTATATTTTAGGTAGTTGCCTTGATTATAGGATATGATTTGACTTAGCTTATATTGGTGTATATCCTATAGATTTGATATCCTAGGAAATCTGATTGTACGCTGATATATATGCTCAATGAATTAATTGATGGGCAAGCTTGAAGCCCTTACCTAAAACTTTACATGGTATCAGTCGCTTAGGTAAACCTCTATACCCATAATTATGGCTGGTGACGATACTCCACCACCGCCACCGCCGACTAAAATTGACTCCACCTCTCCTTTCTACCTTGGGACTCAAGATCGTCCTGGGGATTTTATTACTCCAACCCGTCTCAAAGGAGACAACTATGACTAATGGGCAGATGACATCCAATTAGCATTAGAGGCTCGCCGGAAATTCGGCTTTCTTGATGGCTCCATTACCGCCCTTGTTGCTCCTTGTACTCAATCTGATTGGAATACAATCCAAGCTATGCTCATCTCGTGGATCATGAACACAATTGATCCCGAAATCAAGTGTACTCTGTCCAAATACAGAGATGTGAAGCGTCTTTGGGACACTCTTAAAACTCGGTTTGCGTTGGTTAATGGCCCTCGCATTCAACAAATAAAATCATCAATTTCCAAATGTGAACAAACAAAAACCATGTCAGTAGCAACTTATTTTGGCAAATTGTCCACATTGTGGGAAGAACTAAATCATCATGAACCCTTGATTACATGTGCTTATTGTTCGGCTTGTACGGCGGGTCAACAACATGAAAAACGCAGGGAGGCCTCTCGTCTACATCAATTTTTGATGGGTCTATACTCTGAATACTATGCTCCTCTTCGTACAAATATATTGTCTCAAGATCCTCTGCCTACTCTTGATCGTGCGTTTCAATTAGTGGTGCAAGATGAGCGTGTTCGTCACGCTAAATCAGTTCCGGAAGAGCAGCCACCTGATGCGGTCAGGTTTGCACTTCGAACTAATCCAGGGAGGGGCAAGGCCACTGACTCGGATGACAAATCAACAAGGGAGGACAAATCACACTTACATTGCACATATTGCAAGAAAACAGGACATCTTAAGAAAGGGTTCTTTGAGTTAATTGGTTATCCAGAGTGGTGGCTAAATAGGTCTAAAGCAAACACAAGAGGGGCAGGCATGTCCACACAAGCAGGTCGTGGACGAGGATCTGCGCGCGCCAATGCTACTGTGACGGCAGCAAGTCGTGAAGCAAACAACACAACCAACACTTCAGTATTCTCTGCTGATCAATGGAAAGCTCTTGCGGGATTCATCGGTAACACCAAAATTCCTGATGATCGCTTGAATGGTGAGTTTAATCACAAATTGTGGATTCTCGACACCGGAGCCTCTAGACATGTTACTTGTCATGCTTCATGGCTTTTTGATACTCATGATATACTTCATTGTCCCGTTGGTCTTCCAAACGGGAGATCGGTTATGGCTACCAAGGAGGGATCAGTTCAATTGTCCTCAACCATAACTCTTAAAAATGTTCTTTTGGTTCCTGAATTATGTTGTAGCTTAATTTCGGTTACTCAATTAATTGATGATTTACAATGCACTGTCCAATTTAATAAATCTATGTGTGTTATACAGGACCGATCGAGGGTGCTGATTGGAACGAGTGTTAGGCGGGATGGACTATACTACCTTGACAGAGAGGCTTCGGTGCAGCATGTTACATCTCATGGATCTTCTTCAAATTTGGAGTTGTGGCACAAAAGAATGGGTCATCCGTCAGAAAAAGTAGTGAAACTTCTTTCTCCTGTTAATGATTGTAAGGGTAGTTTAAATAAAGCTTGCGAAGTTTGTTTTCGTGATAAACACCCTAGAGACAAATTTAATTTAAGTGAGAATAAGGCATCACAAATTTTTGAAAAAATACATTGTGATTTGTGGGGTTCATATAAACATCCCTCTTCTTGTGGTGCTAGATATTTTTTGACTATTGTGGATGATTTTTCTCGTGCCGTTTGGATATATTTTCTTATTGATAAAACAGAGGTGTTTCGTATGTTCATGTCATTTGTTGCAATGGTAGATAGACAATTCTCTCAAACAATTAAAATAGTCCAAAGTGATAATGGAACCGAGTTCAATTGTTTGACCGATTTCTTTAATGCATTGGGGATTTTGTTTCAAACTTCTTGTGTGGGAACTCCTAAACAAAATGGGAGGGTCGAGCGTAAACACAAACACATTTTGAATGTAGGGAGAGCGTTGAGATTTCAAGCTAACTTACCTATTTATTTTTGGGGGGAAAGTGTCCTTGCCGCCGCTCATTTAATAAATCGAACCCCCTCTCCCTTATTGCAAAATAAAACACCCTATGAAATTTTGTTTGGCACACCTCCCACTTATAATACCATTCGCACATTGGGTTGTTTATGCTTCGCTCATAATCAAAACACAAAAGGGGATAAATTTGCTAGTAGGAGTAGAAAATGTATATTTGTTGGATATCCTTTTGGAAAGAAATGATGGAGGTTATTTGATATCGATATGAAAAATTTCTTTGTGTCGCGTGATGTTAAGTTCTTTGAAGATGTGTTCCCTTTTGATGATTCGAAATCTACCAATATTGATCCTCCTAGCATTGTTCTTGTTCCTATACATGATGTTATAGATCCTGATTTTGACGATTGTGTTGCTGAAAATAATTTTGGGGAACATAATGAGGCTGCTGCAGAGGGGGGCTCGGAGGCTTCCCAGCCACCCAAGCAGTCCACGCAGCAACATCAAGATGCAGGCTGCCACGAACAAGCAGAACAGTCCGCAGGCAGCCCGCGACAGATAGCTGGAGACCGCAGGATGGCCGCGGACTCACCTGAAGTGCTGCGGCAGCATGCTGATTCAGCTCAGCACCATGAGCATTCTGCTGACAGCTTGGGGGAATCTGCCACAGGCAGCGCAGAAGGCTCGGTGACCACTGTTTCGCGACAAATAAATGAGCAAAATACTCAAGACGAGTTAGGCAGAGGCATGAGAGAAAAATTTCCTTCAGTCAAGTTGCGAGATTATGTTACTCACACAATATTGACTCATAGTCCATCTCCATCCCCTAATACATCGTCTCAACGGCATCCCTCAAGTACGCCCTATCCTATAGCACATTACATAAATTGTGACAATTTTTCTATCAATTACCGGAACTTACTTGCAGCCATAACTTCCGGACAGGAACCAAAGTCCTTTAAAGAGGCAATGAAGCATGCAGGTTGGAGGGAGTCAATGAAAAATGAAATACAGGCTCTTGAGAAAAATGGTACTTGGACCATGGAAACTCTTCCACCCGGAAAGCGTGCTCTTGGTAGTCAATGGGTGTACCAGATCAAATATAATTCAGATGGAACCATTGAGAGACTGAAATCCAGATTGGTGATCTTTGGAAATCATCAAAAAGAAGGCATTGACTATAAAGAAACCTTTGCTCCAGTTGCCAAGATGGTCACAGTTCGAGCTTTCCTTGCTATTGCGGCTTCTAAAAATTGGGAACTCCATCAAATGGATGTCCACAATGCTTTCTTACACGGTGATCTCGATGAAGAAGTATACATGAAACTCCCTCCGGGTTTTGAATCATCCACTCCAAACAAGGTATGTCGCCTCCGCAAGTCTCTCTATGGTCTGAAACAAGCACCACGGTGTTGGTTTGCTAAACTTACGTCTGCCTTGAAAAAGTATGGTTTCAAGCAATCCTACTCAGATTATTCCTTGTTCACCTACACTAGAAGAAAAGTTCAAATTAATGTCCTTGTGTATGTTGACGATTTAATTATCTCTGGGAATAATTCCGCTACATTAAGAGCTTTTAAAGCTTATCTCAGTGATTGTTTTCATATGAAAGATTTAGGTTCCCTAAAATATTTTTTGGGAATTGAAGTCGCTCGGAGCTCATCCGGCTTGTTTTTATGTCAACGAAAATATACACTAGACATTATTTCAGAAGCAGGATTGTTGGGAGCTAAACCAATAGCGTTTCCTATGGAACAAAACCATAAACTTGGCATGGCAAATGGAGAAATTATTTCCGATCCTGAAGCTTATAGGAGACTAGTGGGCAGACTTATTTATTTAGCTGTTACACGACCAGATCTTGCTTATTCGGTCCATATTCTATCACAATTCATGCAGAAGCCGAGAATTGAGCATTGGGAGGCTGCATTGCGGGTGGTGCGCTATCTAAAAGCCACACCCGGACAAGGCATTTTGTTGCGTGCTGATAGTGATTTGACATTGCAGGGTTGGTGCGACTCTGATTGGGCCGCGTGTCCTATTACTCGTAGATCATTGACGGGTTGGTAGGTATTTCTAGGAAAATCTCCGATATCTTAGAAGACCAAGAAGCAGAAAACTGTTGCCACATCTTCCTCAGAGGCAGAATATCGTTGTATGACTGCTGCTACTTGTGAACTAAAATGGTTAAAGGGCCTTTTATTAAGCTTAGGTGTACACCATCCAAAGGCGATCAAGCTCTTTTGTGATAGTCAATCGGCTCTTCACATTGCTAAAAATCCAGTTTTCCATGAGCGCACAAAGCATATCGAAGTTGATTGTCACTTTGTACGTGATGCGATCACCGATGGTTTAATTGATCCTTCATACGTTCATACATCCTCACAGTTGGCGGATGTTTTCACCAAGGCCCTTGGAAAGTCACAGTTCAACTACTTAATTAACAAGTTGGGCATTTTTAATCCAACCGCTCCAACTTGAGGGGGGGTGTTGGGATTAGCTAAGATATTATTTGATATACTTATCTTATATTTTAGGTAGTTGCCTTGATTATAGGATATGATTTGACTTAGCTTATATTGGTGTATATCCTATAGATTTGATATCCTATAGATTGGTGATTGTACGCTGATATATATATGCTCAATGAATTAATTGATGGGCAAGCTTGAAGCCCTTACCTAAAACTTTACAAATATTTTCTACTTTCAATAATGTTTTTCAAACGCTACACTTTTTGTAATGAAAATAATCTACATACAATATTTAAATAGTACAAAATGTCAAATTATATCCTGTATTAGTTATTTTAGAACATAGGAGTGATATTGTAAGTTAATTATACGCTGTATTAGTTATTCTAGAACATAAGAGTGATATTGTAAGCAATCGAGCACGGAGATCGGGAAAAGAAGTTTGTGTACAAGAAACTTCTAAACTTGTATTTAATGCAAAGAGCAAAGAGAGATCTTTAACTTGCCACGACTCTGAATACACACCATTACAATTATTTTCTCTAGCCATTTTGTACAAAATGTGGACGACGACATTGCCAATTTGTCACAATCCCTACAAATGTGTGTGTCATTGGTCCACCATTACCAACAGATCTTCCATCAATAATATAATCTATTAAACAGACATATAATTAATTGTGCCACAGTGGAGTATAACTTTCTTCAATAAAGATGAACAGTTCATTTGATATGTTCTTAATTTCCCTGATTCCTTTGCTTTCTATATACGACTAAATTTTGACTTCGTTTATAACTTTTAAACAAAAAAAATTATCATATGAAATGAAATTATATTCGTATTAATACGTATTTTTCAAATACACAGTTTTGTTTATTATGTACAGAGTATTATAGAATAAAAAATATTTAAGGATAATACTCACCTGACTTTTAACATCTTAAGCGTAGGATTGATTTATATTGAATAATGGAGTATTTTTTTTTATGGGGTCAGAGTGTCAATTTAGCCTAAAGCTTAAACTTATGAATCTAGGCCTTATTACTTTATAAGTTACACGTCATGATTGGTTTATCATTATTAATGCTTCAGTTTTATTTTAATTGCAACAAAACAATATGAAATATTAATTTTGAGATATACTCCGTATTTAAAAAAAAAATCTATTAACTATTACTAAAATAAAATATTGATAATATCATCAATTTCTTAAAGTGCTTACGTGTCAAACTCTTTTAAAAAATTTTCCAATCCAATTTTTACCTATGATGTCATCAATTTTTTTTTTTTTGGTGCCTTTTCTAGCTAGAAACTAGAACCAATTAGGTGTGAAATTTGAATTTGACATCAATATGATTGTATATACTCCACACTACTTTTGGATATTCATAATACAACAATATTAACTAGACATAAATATTAGTAGCTAATTATACACATTTTGTTTGAACAAATTAATAAACATTTTTTTTGAACAAATTAATACACATTTTTTAAATTTTTTTTAATAGTAAATACACATATATTTAACTTCCACTCTAAACGTATAAGTTTAATGAATTATACATTTATACAACATTAATATATTTAATCTAACCATCATTTTTACATATTTTTAATAACATAGTTAATATTGCATTATGATGCAACATTTTAATACTAATTTTTTTAAGTACATTTTTTTTATATATATATTTATATAACAATTTTTTTTAAATAAAATAACGAGACAAATCATATTAGAAAGTTATCAACAACAAAAGATAAAAAATTATAGAAAAAATTACTAATCAACCACTGTACTAATCTAATTGTTAAACTAAAAGAAAATGAAGGTGTTATTATTATCATACGGAGTAATAATTATTAAAACGTACTACTATTAGTCTACTACTCTGTAGATAATTTAATGCATATATAAATACATCTAATTTTCTGATACTCATTTATAATGAAAATTTACTAAAATCTCTGTTTCTCATTTATGTCGTAGAACTAATCGTAAAGTACAGTTGTTATTTGTTGCAATCAATAAATACACAAAGATTACATCGAAGCAATCTTGTCAATGTCCAGTGTCCTCTCTCTTATTATGATCGAAAGGCAAGATTTGATGGCAACATGCATGTTTCTTTGAGATATAAACATTGAGGAAGTAAACATTTTCCCTATATGTACTCCGTAAGAGATTTTTTTAAAAGTAAGGCCCTGTTTGGTAATTAGGTGGTAACTGATTGTATTAGCTGGTTATAGTGGTTGGTTTGACTAGCTGGTTATAGTAGCTGGATTGACTAGCTGGTTATGATTAACTGATTGTATAAACATGTTTGGTAAATAGCTGTTAATTGTTAGCTGTTTTAGTGTATTTAAGAAACAAAAAGCTAATTGTACAATAAGCTAATTTTAAAAAGCTCTTATAACGAGCTTTTTCTAAAAGAGCTTTTTAAGCCCAAAAAGCTCTTTTAATAAGCTATATACTAAACACCCAAATTAGCTTTTTTAATTGGTCAAACATCTAATTGTAAAAAAATAAGCTAAAAGCTTTTTAAAAAGCTTTTTACCAAACACACCCTAAACCTGTCCTACTCACACTTCTTTTTACCTGGTAAAGGCATATACAACTATACAAGTACTGTACTACGTAGTACATTTCTTCCATTTCTTTTTTACTTTACACAGTTTTACTACGAAGTATTATATACTACTGTACTTCCGATTTTTTTTTAATTGCAACTTTAGAATATATTATATCTCACAAATAATATCTAAAGTTGCAACTTAAGGGCAATAGCAATAAGAGGTTTGTGGGAACAATTTAGAGGTTTGTTGTTGGGTTGAGGTTTGTTGTGGAGAGGTTTGTGTAGACAAACCGGTTTGTCTTTGCTTAGTTGGCAAAAATGTGAAGCTTTTCTCCTTTTTTTTTTTTAAGGAAATAAAGTTATAGGGATAAATTTAATGAGTTGTATTGATAGTGGATCCCCTACATAAACCTGTAAATAGGTTTATCTATTGTTGATGAAAGGTTTGTTAGGGAAGAGGTTTGTGTAATGATGATGTGTCAAGTGAACAAATCTCTTAAAGGTTTGTTCTATTGTGGATGCCCTAAAAAATGGGAGGTAGTATTATTTCCACATGTATCTTTGACTTTTTTTTTTTTTACAATTTAAATTATTTTCATTAGTTTGTCTATTTATCCTTTTAACGGTTCAACCTTTCTGCGGATTGTGTCATGTGGTGAGTTGCATATAGCAGAATAAATAGTTATATCGAGACAACTTTTCATCATTTATAGGATAATATTTTGACTACTTACAGCCAGAAAAATCAGTCTTTATTTCCAGCAAAAAAAGGGAAAATCACTCTTTATTTAATAATGTTTTCTTATATTATTTGACTTTTTCAGCATGTCAAATGAGCATGTTTTTCATACATAGCTATCCATTTATACTTTCACTCAAATCAAATACGTCGTAGTACGAAGTATACATATTGGGACAAACATGTAGACATTTGAGTACACATAATTGTTTCACAACTAGCTGTGGCAATAAGGGAGAATGTGATCACAGAGAGAATATCCGAAATTAGTAAGGTGTTGAACTTGTAATTCGTGCTATTCCATTTCTCATTGCACCAATTTTACTTTTAATACTCCCTCTATCCTCCATTAATAGCCACTTTTGCCAAAAAATTACGGGAATTAAGGAGTATAAAGAAAGTATATTGAAAAAGTAAATTTGAATTGGGTATGCAAAAAGTAGAAAGATAAAGTAATTAAATTACATGGAAAAGTAAAATTTACATAGAAAAGTTAAATTTGCACAAATATTTTTGCAAATGTTAGAGAATTTTGGTAAAAATATAATATTAATGTTACTTGAAAAAAGCAAATGTGACTAACATTTTGAGTGACAAAAAATGACAAAAGTGACTATCAATCAGGGACGGAGGGAGTAATAGAAAAATGATAAACATAGCTCTTATCATAAAGTCTATTTAAGAAATACATATATTATACTACTTCCGCTCCTAAAAGTTCGACTCACTTACTATTGATGTGGTCAAAATAAAATAATTTTGACCACATTTTATGATTTTGATTTAATTTTTACCACATTTTATGATTTATACAATAAAAATGATTTAACAAGTTTGATCTTATGAGATTCCCCTTTTGATAAAATTTTACTTATACATACTCGAAATTATTAATGGTCAAAGATGCTCGTTGGAGACTGTACAAATGCAAAATGAGTCGAAGTTTCAGAAATAGAGAGAGTATATGTTATTCTTATGTACCGTAACCACGTTAGTTAATCGCAATAATGTTTTCAAAACATTACTATATTAATTTTTTTAAAAAATCATAATTAAAGATATTAATCATTAAAGTATAGGGTTGATAAATATATCTAGACAAAAAAAATACAGAGTACAATTATTTTGAAAAGAAGAATTACTTTAAAACTTTTTCTAAAAAAATTCAAACTATGAGTACAAATATCAAATATGAGTAATTGTGTAATTGATAGCTAAAAGACAAAATAATTAATGTTCTACCCTTTTTTTTTAAAAAAGAATTATTGTTCTACTTAAATGCAGTGGAATGTAGGATGGAATCATAAAAGCATAAATCGAAAATTATAAAGTTGAATAACCAAAATGAAAGGACGGTAGTTTGCCACAACTCAAAATAGAAACGTAGGAGTACGACGTAATGTATGCTAGTAGCACAATACATGAAATGAAAGAACCAAGGTTTGCCACAACTCTCAATTGAAGTCCATTCTCTCATATGTATTTATGTCAAAAATTTCAACAGCGATTAAGTAGGGTATGCGTAATTGCGAATGACATCTTTGTGCAGTTGTTATTTTTTTGTGGCGCCATATTGCCGCGGCTTGTGGGTCGGTTATTTATGCAGCAGGCAACTAGGCGCAACATTAGTCTTCTATGGAGTTTATTTATTATTATTATTATTATTATTTTTTTTTTTTTTTGTGTTTATTCATTCATTTCATTGTTCAACATTGGAAGAAAAATGAGTGTTTTTTTTTATTATTATTTTTTATTTATTTAGGAAATTATTAATTTTTAACAGCACAACAAACACAAAAAATGCTTTTAATACTACTAAAAAAAAAACATTTATTTTAATACCACAAAAAAAAAAAAAAGGATTTTACCATCACTTTATTGATTCCATCCAAAAATTTGTTAAGTGGGGTCCATGTGTTGTTTTAAAAAAAGAAAGCGAGGTCCATGTGTCATTATATTATTGGTTTAAAAAAAAACCCTAAAACTAACTTAGCCACCCCACCATCACCACTAGCACCCCTTCCCCACAATACACTCGCAGTAGCTGCACCCCCTCCCTAGTCCCGACCACCGGAATCCACCCCCTCACTTTCCCCCAACCCTAAGTCAATTCCCCACCCAAAACAGCCAAAAAATCGTACACAGGCAGAAATCGGCCTATTTAGGGTCAAAATGTACCACTCAACCCCAAAATCGTCCGATGTCGACCGCTAGTGGCTATTTTTTATATGGTTATTTTTTAGGAAGGATGATTATTTTTGGTGGGTAAAGAGGTGGTGGGCGAATAAGGGCCAAGGAAAAAGGAAGTTGGTGGGTTTCGGAGGTTGAGGGTAGGGGATGGGGTGCGCCGCAGGTAGGTTATTAGGTGCGGCGGGTGCGCGTTTAATGTAGGGAAATTAAAGGGTGCTGGTGATGATGGTAATCAAACTAATTGATCGCATACATACTTAATTAAAATAATAATATACATAATTAATGTTGGTAAAAAAAAATTAATGTTGGTAATCAAACTAACATACATACTGAAGGATTTATGTCTTCGTCGTGTGCAATTACTAGATATATAAATGGATCAAATTATGGAGATAATTAAGTTCGTACACTTGGCTCGTCGTTTTATCATAGCTAGAGGTACTAACGATCTTTGGACTAGTAAAATAGCCCAAAGCCCAATTGGACGGATCCTATAAGGTCACACAAAGGGGCTAGATCGAGCATTAGAGGACGAGGCCCATCATGGGCCTCATCACTCTAGGTGCCCGGCCATATGGAGTGGATAAGAGAGTTTTGGGCTTCGTGCCCTAGTCTAATTATAATACGATTATAAATAGACTAGGTGCCTAGGTTTGCATGCAAGCAATCAACTGATCAGTGTAGGGAATAAATTCAAGCGTTAACCCCTAGCTTGAACCCCACGCACTGTGATCATACACTAAAGTACGCTGGCGTCCAAAAGGGAAGAAGATAGAGCAAAAGAGTCGCCAACAAGTTTTAGGAACTTGTAAACCGTTCACGAGGTGAAAGTTACACCCCTTAACGATCCAAGAGATCGTCAACTCCATAAGGTCTAGAACCAAATAAGGGTTCGGGGATGAAGGTACAAATCCAACCTAAAAGAGATTGAACCTGCCCTAATAATATGCCTCTACTTTATTCTGATCGTATTCATGTGCGCTTTTTAATTAACATGAAATCAATAGGATTAACCCTAAACCTATTTATCTATGTTGGTTGAATATAATGCACAAATAAATCTATTATTGGCGATCACTTGTATTATAATCATATTAACCCTAAACAAGACTATTAATATCTTATTAAGCGTGATTACAAGTACCAATTCCCTTTAAACATGCATAAAAGGTGTGATCAAGCAATAACAATAAAAATCAAGCAACATAATAAATAATCATGATAATAAAATTATAATCATCGCAACTATAATCATCAAAAATAAAATAATAATAGCAATAATAATCGTCATATTAAAATAATAATCATCAAAACAATGATAATAATAACATTCATAATCATCATAAATTATAACAATTATAATCATAATCATGTTCATGTTAACATTAAAGCATAATAATAGCAAGATCCTAGGCATGATACTAACAAGATTAATAACAAACCCTAGCATGTCACTAAGCAATAAAAATCAAATCTTTAGCCCTAACATGATACTAACAATCACAAATATTAGGAAGAAAATAAAAGACAACGCAGGAATCATAATAAGCATATTTGATATTATAACTTTATCCCTAAACATGATACTAGGAATATCACAATAACAATATAAATGATTTCTACATCATAATATCAATTAAAACCATTAAAGCACTTACTTTGATGCCTCGTACCTCTTTCTAATAACAAACTACACACGTTAGTAACTTCAAGGAAAATAATAAACAAACAATTAAATTAAATAATTGAAAGGGAGATTTGGGACCAAACCCTCAGAAATTAAACCTTTCACGTCTAGGGCGAAGGCAACTTTGAATATGGCTAGGTGTATCTAGATCTTGTGAATGCGGAATTTTGTATGTAAAAAGACTAGTTTAGAAAAAGAGAGAGAGAGAGAGAGATGAAATAATCAAGAAAACTTGATGAGAATTGGTGAATGATTAAGAAAGAATTAGAGAATTAATGATTGCGAATGAAAACTGATTGTATGTCAGAATTTGTGAGAATTGGTGAATGAAAACGGAGTTTTTAATACGTTATTTATAGAGAAATCAGCCAAAAAGATAAAACATCAAAACAGAGCACTTGGCGCATACAAAACGAGATTGACGCACGCAAAACAGAGCTGGCGCCAGCACCAGCTTATTGGCGCCAGCCGCCAATGGCTGGCGCCAGGCCTGGTTCCAGGCGCCAATGCCTGGAGTCAGGCGCCAGGCCTGTTTTGACGCGTTTTCGAAAATCAGATAAGTTTGCCGTACATGAAGATAAAATCGTATCTTTTCCTCGAAAATGATTTTTGATTTTAATTAAAACTCTGAAAAGTCAACAAAAGTCAATTTATCAATGGTAATTTAATTAGGAATGAAAAGAACCTTCTAGAAGAATCTAGAAGACTAAAACCATTCCTAATTGCATTAGGAATGATAAATCATATTTGGCCCTCCCCAAGATCATTGGGCCGCATATAAAGCTCAAACCGGGCCCAGTTTAGTAAATTGGCCATAACTTCCTCAATATTTATTGGAATTGGGCTTATAATATATCGTTGGAAAGCTCTTGTCAAGCCCCATCCAACTACACTACTATTGGAACCATATCATGGACCAACCAAAATGGATTGGCTGTTTTCTTAAAATAAGTTTTCAAAAATAGAGAGAAGAGAAAAGAAATTAAAACTATCCGCAATACTAGACTTTCCACACTTTCACCACATTCGATTATGATTCGACGTGAAAGGTACTCATCACTGGGTTTGGTTTTGGGGAGACACAAATGGGTGTCTACAGAAGCCCCCACTTTGTCTGAGTTTGGAGAAACGCAAGTTTTGAAAACGAAAGCCAAAGTAGCGATAGGGACGGAGAATGATTCAAAACGTTCTGCGATCCTAAATCACTCTTGTAACGCCGATACCTGCAAAACTAGCATTAGTTAAACAGATAAAAGAGTTAAGAAACGCGTATCTTGCACCGTTGAGCACACGTCTCTGAAAGTAATCGATTGTTTTGATGACCTCCTGCAAGCTAGAGAATGCCATCCCGCTTGAAAACCGCTACGCCTGTAACTGCTTCCAAATTAGAAGATTGCTTCGCCTGAAACGATCCTCCTCCGCTTTGATAATATTCCACATCCAAGGGAATACTATTGAAGATTATTTCTCTTGAAACAATCCTCAGTTGTTTGTGACAACTCTCCACAATCTAGGGAACGCCACCTTGCTGTTTCGATGTTCGTTCGTCTCTGAACAAAGAGCTTCGTTTTTTTGGATATGTTCACGCGCCTCTGAACAAAGAGCTTCTTTTTTCGGATATGTTCACGCGCCTCTGAACGAAAAGCTTCTGATGATATGATCTTTTGAATGATGTGTCCACGCGACTCTGAACAAAAAGCTTGATAATAGGATGCCCACGCGTCTCTGAGCGAAAGAGCTTGAAAATAGGAGATCTTTGATGATATGTCCACGCGTCTCTGAACAAAAGAGCTTTTGAATGATATGCCCACGCGTCTCTGAACAAAGAGCTTTAATGAAGATGTTCACGCGTCTCTGAACAAAAGAGCTTGAATAATATGCCCACGCGTCTCTGGAGCAAAGAGCTGTGATGGAAATGTTCACGCGTCTCTGAACAAAAGAGCTTGATGGATGAAATGTTCACGCGTCTCTGAACAATAGAGCTTGAATAATATTCCCACGCGTCTCTGGAGCAAAGAGCTTTGATGATATGTCCACGCGTCTCTGAACAAAGAGCTTCAAAGAAATGTCCACGCGTCTCTGAACAAAGAGCTTTGATGAAAATGTCCACGCGTCTCTGAACAAAGAGCTTTAATGAAGATGTTCATGCGTCTCTGAACAAAAGAGCCTGAATAATATGCCCACGCGTCTTTGGACAATAGAGCTTCGGGACTTGAACGTTTGTTGCGATAATATTCTGAAGAAAAATTTTCGAAGACCAACGTTTGTCGATCTCTAAAGCTCGCCTGAACTTTGCTTCCGCTAAAACCAGTATGTCGGTGTCTCCGTGATTAGGCGCTTTAAGCTAAGTGAGACGATCTTTCATCAGGTCGATCACTTATTGTGATTGTAATCAAATTGACTACTTAATCATGTCAAATTGCTTATAGGGGCTAACTGGCGTACCAAGGAACCCGAAATTGTTGTATGAGGTTGAAATCACCTTTCTGAAAGGCTTCGAGCTCTGTCGTTGCTGAGATATATCTAGCGCCAGGAATTGGAGTAGGGTCCTCCCTATTCTGCTGCACCTGTATTTATTTTGACTTTGGAACTTTGCCAATTTCTTCAATTATCTTAGGGTTAACCTAAGGTTTAGCATTGCTTGACTCATCGACTTGACACGACTCAAGGTATAAACTTGACTCGATATGATTGACTGACTCGAGGTTGACTCGACTCAAAGTGTTTGACACATGTGTGACTCATGACCCGTGTGTGCATAGTGTTGATTGTGTGACTTGAAAATGCAAAAAAGCAAAAATTTATTTTCCGTCATTTTTGTGGAGGGTACCGACTTTCTCCCGAAAAAGAAAGACGCGAAAAAAGAATCGAAGTTTGAAGATGCATGTTGAATAAGCTTAGTCAAATGTTGTTTGGTACTATCTCTCAAGGTGCAAGGGTTAATCCATCTTAGGCTATCTCAACTGTTGACTCAATGATGAAAGCATTTAGGTAACTCGGGCATGGAGGCTAAGTCCTTCATACTTCGTGATGCAATGACAATTATGAGTGATGTTGATATGACAAGGCATACTTCAACGTTGTGTTAAGATTCCATGACAAAGGGTTCCTAAGGGAAGTATATTTGGTCATGTATCTGTGTAGTGTGTGAAGTGACACTAAAGCTAGGCCGCAAGGGCTAAGTGTGTGGGAAAATATTATTTGTTAAAAGAGTCAAATGGTGGTGACTCTTAGGATAGGTAAGCTAATGATATAGGGATCAAGCCCCCAAGTCTAGCTCTAAGTAAATAGGGATGATCATAGGAGATCCCCTGATATGATCAATTGTGAATGTAAATATGAATGCATGTTTATTACGGCCGCACCTCGATGTGAGGTTGCCTACGTATCCGTTAGGAATCAGGCCGAACGTAGCTCTAGCCGAACCTCACACAAGTGTGTGTATACCTCAAAAAGGTCTTTTAAGGGTTGTAACGTGGTTAGGCTAAAGGTTATAGAAGAAGGGGATAAAGGCTCAAGACCCTAGATAAGCCCCCAAGGTGTGCAACCTCGCTTTTGAATCTTTGTATTTTTATGCTTGAGTTCCTACTCTTTTTTAGCTCTTTTTGCTTTAGCATTTATTTTATTTTTATAAGTGTGGGCGATCTCGATCATGCGGTCTATCACTCACTTGGCATTCATGTTTCTCAGGCACGGTACCGAGCACTCGATAAGAGACGCAATCTGAGACGTGTTCTTATCGAAGATATTTTCATATCGAAGACATTGGAACACTTGCTCTTTTGTACACTTTTATTATTTTTTTTTATTTTTGCTATTATAATATTTTGAATTACTCAAGCTCTTTTTTAGAATTGCATAAGTTACACACCATCCCATCCCAAGGTTAGGTAGATGTAGGTTGAAGAAAGAAAGGTCTATCGTTAGACGAGGCTCAAAGTGGTTTATGAAGAAAGGATGTATAATTTGAAAGGTGAAAGGAGATATGATGTGGCTACAAGGGGTGCCTTAAATCATTGGTATACCTTGTGCTTAGTTCAACATTTTTTTATTATTATTATTTTTTTTTGATGCAATAAAATGAAATGATCATATATAAGGAAATAAATGCTCATTTTATTAAAAGAAAATAAATAATGATCCTACAAAATGAATCTAAGGAGAATAAAAAGGTGCCTATGCTAGACTTATTGGGGAAAGGGTAAATAAGAAAGAAATAGAAAAAAGAGGTCACGAAATCTTGTCGTTGAAGCTCGCCTCTTGTCTTGTGTTGTTTCCTTTATCATCACTCGCTCTTCTTGTTAACTGGAGGCATGGGAAGCTTGTTGTTATCAATCAAATGTTGGATAGCCTCCTTTAGCTTCCAACAGCTCTCAGTAGCATGACCCCTACCTTGATGGTACTTGCAGTCTTCGTTTGGGTTCCAACTAGGCGATCTCTTCTTAAGTGGGGGATCTTGAATAGGTCCAATGGGAGTAATGATTCCCTTGGCATGGAGTCGATCGAAAGCATCATCGTAGCTAATTCCAATAGGGGTAAATTCCCTTCTCGGTTGCTTTTGATTACCCATGGCTAGGATCTCACTAAGGTCGAAAGTACCAACACTGTTGCTAGAGTAGGTGTTTTCGGAAGAAGAAGGATAGTCGTTCTTCTTCTTTTTACAGCCACTGTTACTATTGTTACTAATCTTGGCCTTCTTGTCGCGCGGAGGAACATGAAGGAGATTTGAATCAATGGAGTCTTGAACACGATCCTTGAGGGTGAGACACTTTTCAGTAGTGTGACCGCGACCTTTATGGTATCGACAATAGGAATTCGGATCCCAATTGGGAAAACGTTTTTCAGGTGGAGGGTCTTGACCTTGATCGTGAAGACAGTGAAAAGCTTCATTGTAAGTCATTCCTATTGGTGTGTATTCTTTAATGGTCCGTTTTGCCTGTGGCTTAGGAGCATTGAGTTCTTCATTAATCCCTTGGTGAGAATTTTGTTCGATGACCATTACCCGATTTGCTAGTCCTTCTACCACATTCAAGAGCATGGCAACGACATCATGCAATTTTCGAACGTCCTCTTTTAGACTTGACGAGTCTTCCCTGGTATTATCTAAGAAAAGACTTTCATCCTCCTCAATTATGGCCACTTCATCGAGAGAGGTTATATAAGCTATCTCGATCATGGGTTCTCCTACAGGTGTGATAAGAAGTGATGGATCGAAAGATGCTTGGTCATCTTCGATGGCTAGAATCTCGGAAGTTTCATTGCTATCGATCAGATCTTGAATAGCTTCTTTGAGTTTCCAACACTCCTCAGTGTCGTGACCCTTTCCTTGGTGATATTTGCAGTGCTTATTAGGGTCCCACTTAGGTGGCCTGGCTTCTGGAACTGGATCTTTGATGGTCCCTATGGGCATGACTAGTCCTTTGTGATGTAGCTTCTCGAAAGTCATTTCATAACTCATACCAAGTGGAGTGAACACCCTTTTTGATCTTTGGATTCGTGGTTTAGAGGCGTTCGTGGCATGTACTTCATTAATGGGAGAGGAAGAAGAAGGATGGTCGTTCTTCTTTCCTCTCGCACCATTATCTTTCAGAAGATCATCTTCAATGTCAATGCCTATATTGTAGACAGCCTTGAAAATATTCAAGTTGTGTTGGTACTTTAAGTGCTTTGAATACTTCCCTTGGAGATTCTTGATAAACATCCTCACAGATTCTTTTTCGGTAGGAGCCTTGACCATATTAGCAGAAGTTTCCCTCCATTTGTTGAAGAAAGACGTGAATCCTTCGTTTTCTTTTTGTTTTAACATCCCGAGTTGTCTACAGTCTGTTTCATCTTGAATGTTGCACTTATATCTATCAATGAAAGCGTTTGTTATCGACTCCCAAGAAGAGGTCTTCTCTTTCTCGAGGGAAAAGAACCATTGTTGACAAACGGTTTCAAGAGATAGTGGGAACAGAGAAGGGAAAACCTTCTTATCGATACCCTTAATGTTCATTATGGTTTCAAAAGCTCTTAGATGGAAGTAAGGGTTATCTGTTGCCTTGAATTTAGGGATGTCAGTGGCGTTGAACTTATGTGGAAGAAGTTCCTTGTCCAGCGAGACCCCTTGCGAACTCATGCCCTGAAATTTATAGTCACTAGATAGCTTGCTTAGACTCTCTTGCATGAGGTTCATTTGTTGTTGCTTCACAGGGTCATCAATCTTGAGTGTGAGTAGCTTCAGTGTCTCAGTCACGGTAACCAATTGGTTCCTAAGCTCATTGACTTCTTCTTGAGTTGCCATTATCTTTTTAGCTTTCCTCTTTTGACGAATTGGTTTATCAAAAAGTGAGACTTGAATAAAGAGGTTGTCCTTGATTAATCGCCCTTCTTTCCTCGACCAAGTACTGTGGAAAAGGAATTTGGGGATATTTATTGTTAATTATTTGACTCAAACTTCATTCAACATGCAATGGATGGAGGAAGTGAAGAAAGATTGACATAGAATGTGAAAAAAGAAAAAGATGATGGAGGTGGAGGGATATGAAGAATTAGGAATAGAATGTACCCCCAACTCAAATGACGGAAAAAAACCGACTCATGCATGAACCTAAGACATGGTCATGGTGATGTGTACTCAAAGTGTGTGCTAAGACTAGTGAGTGTAGGTGACATGTTAAGACTCTTGTCATGACCATGTGGCTAGACTATGTGACTAGACTCAAGCAAAGACTAAGTTAAGACTTCACGTATATGCATTAAACTGGACAGACTGTGGTATTTTAGTCATAACTTTTTATCTGTGACTCTGATTTGGATGAAACCAACTCCAAATTAAAGATACAACTCGGGGCTACAGATCAATAGGTTGTACGACTCGTAGTTCTTCCTATAACTCCGGCTATGACCAAAACAAGTTGACGTTTGTGCAGTATACGGGAATAAAAATCCGGGTTGACTTAAAGGAACTATGACTCGATTTTATGTTTATTTATTAGCTCAAATTAATTAATTAATTAATTAAACAAAGTCCTTTAGTCATTAATCAGTCTATTTAGTCTTAACACAAGTCAAACAAACGGTTAGGAAAAATCACATAGAGCATGCACAACAAATAATGCACAATTAGTCAAGTAGGCACAATATGATGCAATGAGTTTGCAACCTAACCATGGCTCTAGTTCTCTAAAGTTCGGGATATGGTTTAGTTAATATAGGGTCCATGGTTAATTGTCCGGATGCACCGCGCGGAAGCCTAACCGTGAAGGGTTGGCGCGAGTGGATGGGACACCGCGAGTTTTAGAAAAAACTCGCTTCCATGGTTTAGTGAATTCAACAATCTCGGATGTACCCTTTGTTGCACGGAGCGTTCAATCGGGTAGATGGAGCATGAATTCCCAGAGGGTTATGTCCATATGTAGAACACATATGGGTTTTAGAAAAGTGAGAAAAAATTCAATCAGGAAGTAGGATCGAGCAAACAATACGAAAAACCGGTCGAAATTAGAACGCATATTTCTGGCTCGGTAGTGGGGGAGGTTGGCGCCAGCAATCAGAGACTGGCGCCTGCTTTTAACTGTAGCGCCTGACGCCAATACTGGCGTCTGGCGCTACGGCTAAAATTCTGGCGCCAAGCTCTGGCCTCTGGCGCTACTTCCCACATGCCTCAGCAGCTTTCTATGCTCGATAAAATTTTCCAGTTTCGCGCGGTGTTATTTCAGTCCTAGTTTTGAAAGATATTTCTCAAATTTCCTACGTGTAAAATCCTATGTTTTTAACTCATTACGGATGGTCTTTCTAATAAGATTTTTTTTTATGCATATGACAATAATGTTAATCAAAATTACGCACATGAAATACTTAGAACGTTTCGAGTCTCATCCACTCATTCTAAATCATTGCCGAAACAAATTCAGGAATTAAAATAGAAATCCTCCCTAGCGGATTCGCCAAAAACTGTAGGGAATAAATTCAAGCGTTAACCCCTAGCTTGAACCCCACTGTGATCATACACTAAAGTACAGTGGCGTCCAAAAGGGAAGAAGATAGAGCAAAAGAGTCGCCAACAAATTTTAGGAACTTGTAAACCGTTCACGAGGTGAAGGTTACACCCCTTAACGATCCAAGAGATCGTCAACTCCATAAGGTCTAGAACCAAATAAGGGTTCGGGGATGAAGGTACAAATCCAACCTAAAAGAGATTGAACCTGCCCTAATAATAGGCCTCTACTTTATTCTGATCGTATTCATGTGCGCTTTTTAATTAACATGCAATCAATAGGATTAACCCTAAACCTGTTTATCTATGTTGGTTGAATATAATGCACAAATAAATCTATTATTGGCGATCACTTGTATTATAATCATATTAACCCTAAACAAGACTATTAATATCTTATTAAGCGTGATTACAAGTACCAATTCCATTTAAACATGCATAAAAGGTGTGATCAAGCAATAACAATAAAAATCAAGCAACATAATAAATAATCATGATAATAAAGTTATAATCATCGCAACTATAATCATCAAAAATAAAATAATAATAGCAATAATAATCGTCATATTAAAATAATAATCATCAAAACAATGATAATAATAACATTCATAATCATCATAAATTACAACAATTATAATCATAATCATGTTCATGTTAACATTAAAGCATAATAATAGCAAGATCCTAGGCATGATACTAACAAGATTAATAACAAACCCTAGCATGTCACCAAGCAATAAAAATCAAATCTTTAGCCCTAACATGATACTAACAATCACAAATATTAGGAAGAAAATAAAAGACATCGCAGGAATCATAATAAGCATATTTGATATTATAACTTTTTCCCTAAACATGATACTAGGAATATCATAATAACAATATAAAAATGATTTCTACATCATAATATCAATTAAAACCATTAAAGCACTTACTTTGATGCCTCGTACCTCTTTCTAATAACAAAATACACACGTTAGTAACTTCAAGGAAAATAATAAACAAACAATTAAATTAAATAATTGAAAGGGAGATTTGGGACCAAACCCTCAGAAATTAAACCTTTCACGTCTAGGGCGAAGGCAACTTTGAATATGGCTAGGTGTATCTAGATCTTGTGAATGCGGAATTTTGTATGTAAAAAGACTAGTTTAGAAAAAGAGAGAGAGATGAAATAATCAAGAAAACTTGATGAGAATTAGTGAATGATTAAGAGAGAATTAGAGAATTAATGATTGCGAATGAAAACTGATTGTATGTCAGAATTTGTGAGAATTGGTGAATGAAAACGGAGTTTTTAAAACGTTATTTATAGAGAAATCAGCCAAAAAGATAAAATATCAAAACAGAACACTTGGCGCATACAAAACGAGATTGGCGCACGCAAAACAGAGCTGGCGCCAGCACCAGCTTATTGGCGCCAACCGCCAATGGCTGGCGCCAGGCCTGGTTCTAGGCGCCAATGCCTGGAGTCAGGCGCCAGGCCTGTTTTTGACGCGTTTTCGAAAATCAGATAAGTTTGCCGTACTGGAGGATAAAATCGTATCTTTTCCTCGAAAATGCTTTTTGATTTTAATTAAAACTTTGAAAAGTCAACAAAAGTCAATTTATCATTGGTAATTGAATTAAGAATGAAAAGAACCTTCTAGAAGAATCTAGAAGACTAAAACCATTCCTAATTGCATTAGGAATGATAAATCATATTAGGCCCTCCCCAAGATCATTGGGCCGCATATAAAGCTCAAACCGGATCCAGTTTAGTAAATTGGCCATAACTTCCTCAATATTTATCGGAATTGGGCTTATAATATATCGTTGGAAAGCTCTTGTCAAGCCCCATCCAAATACACTACTATTGGACCCATATCATGGACCAACCAAACTGTATTGACTGTTTTCTTAAAATAAGTTTTCAAAAACAGAGAGAAGAGAAAAGAAATTAAAACTATCCGCAACACTAGACTTTCTACACTTTCACCACATTCGATTGTGATTCGACGTGAAAGGTACTCATCACTGGGTTTGGTTTTGGGGAGACACAAATGGGTGTCTACAATCAGTGTGATCAAACCCTAATTAGCAAACACAAAACCCACCCCCTCTCAAAGGTCTCTCTCACGGCTCTCTCCTCCTCCTCACGCCGGTGGTGGTTCATGGTTGTGGTGGTGGTTCATGCGGTGGTCGGTTGTCCGTAAAGGTGGTGATCGCGGTTTTTCCTCAATCAGTCAACCAATCTAGCATTGGTGGACGGCTTGTTCGAATCTCGTGGACTAAGTAGAGGAGCAACGCTTGGGGATCTATTCTCTCCCTGATTTGCCTATCGAATAGCTTCGTGGAATTCACGCATCAAAGGTATGATTATGTGTCTTGTGTGTTATGCATGCGATTTAGGATTAGGTGCTTAATTGAATATGATTCATGTTAATTCCGTTGCGTAGTACCTATAAACTCCTACAGTGGTATCAGTTAGCCTTTTGCATGAACGCGCTAGATCATAATAATACGATTATTTAATGTCCATGTTAATTTTATAATCAATTAAGAGGGAGAAATTAATTTAATTATGGTTCAATTATTATTTAATGTGATTAAACTTTTGGAATCGATTAAATGTAATTTAATTATGCTCAAATAGCCATGAAGAGGACCGAATTTTAGCCCTAATATGTTCGAAATTTTCGAACCCTAACCCTAATAATTTCAAATTTTTCGAAAATTCAAGACCTAAATATGATTTTTGTGCTTGATTTTGATTTAATTCGATTTATTTTATAATTCATATTTTAATCGGATTGATTTATGCATAAAAGTGTTTTATGTATGATCATCGATTTAATTTTAAAAGTTAGAATTAAATTGGGATTAATTTTATGAAGAACCCTAATTTTAAGTTTGAATGATGATTTAATTTTAATATTTGGATTGATTTAATTTAATTTTGATAAAAGTTATTTTAATTAAACTAAAAACAAAAAAAATTATAAAATTATTTAGAGGCGGCAGCCACGGCTGGGTGGTGCAGCCACGGTGGATGCCGCCGTTGCTGGTCCAAGAGGGAGGGAAGAGGGTGGATGTGGGCAGCATCGTGCAAGCGTTGCACGACTGTTGCCACGCTGCTTCCCTTGCGGCAGTGGATGCTATAGGCATCCAGCCACCGTGGCTAACTTCGGCTAGCCAACCACGGTGGCTGGCGATGGTGGCTTGCGGTTTTTCAAAAAAAAATAAAAATCTGTTTTGAAAAATTATTTCAAGATAATTATGAATTATTTTTGGATAAAATCAGTTTTATTTTGGATAAGATATAATATTTTGAAAATATGATCTTTTATTTTAAAAGATAAAATTGGTTTTATTTGGATAAAATCTTTTATTTTAGGATAAAATCAAATACTCAAAAGTTGTTATATTTGATATTATCCATATTTAAAGTTGTTAAATTGGTAATTATCCTAATTAAAGTGGTTAATTTTGGATAAGATTGATTAGGATATTCTGAGCATATTCCAAAAGGATAATAATTGATTTAAATAATGTGATTATCTCATAATTAGATTAGGATATAATTGATTTTAAAATTATTTCATTGGCTAGTAATTAGGATAGAATCTCCTAAATTTGTAAGGATAATCATGGAAGATTAAATATGATTTATCTTTCTAGATTAAAATATGATTTGATTCTATCTCATGATTAAATTAAATATATGATATTTTATAAACGGTCATGAATAATACGGAGTATATGATATTATCTAATTATGATTAAAATATGAGATATTTTAGAAATTCGTTGACTTTATTATGAACATTCGATGTTGTAGTTTAGACAGGCGTGTTAAGTGATTTATTATATGACACTTTTATATAATATATGATATTATGTTGCTATATATAGACTAGTATGACCCATAGATTCTTAAATACGATCTGTGCTTCGTGAAGTATTTTTGTAATCTAAATACGGTATGCATACCGATAAGTATTATTGTAACTTTTATTTAAAGTAAATAGAATTGTTATTTGAATGGTGTTAGTCCAAAGAAGCCCATGAAGTGAAGGCCCAAAGGAGCAAGGTGGATGGAGATCCATGACGATTCAAGTGGGAGCATTTTCATTTCTAGTTTTCACTACTACAAAATCAGCCAAAGAGACCCGTTCAAATCATCCAAAGAGACTGCCTTAGAGGCGATCTCTAGCTAAGCGGTCTCTTTGGCAAAGAGACTGCTTGACTAGAGGCGGTCTCTAGAATGAAAAAACTGAGACCACCTATTGAAGATAGGCAGTCTCTTTTTTTTGAAAATCTAAGAACGCTCATGGAAGAAAAGCAGTCTCTTTTTTAAGAAATTTGAGACCAGTTGTTATTAACAGGTCTCTCGGATATTATTTAAAATAAAAAAATAGCTTATTTGATACGAAAATGTAATTATAATCATAAATATAACACATTTAATTATTTTATACATTATTATTTACGGAGTACAAAAATAATTCTTGAATGTCATATACCTCAAAAATTACAAACATAATACAAATATAATTGAAAATCCAATAGACAAAAATAAAATAAAAATACAAAACTCTGTAAATGATAACATCCAACTTCAAAGATCTTGTAGATGATAACTTGCAAAAATCTTTACTTTTAACCACAAATATACACACATTAAAACCAAACAAAAATTAGTCTCCAGTAAATCAGAAAAACTATACCAACATAATAAAAAAAATAAAAAATCAAAAGAACAAAGAAACATAGGGATTCCTAAAAACAATATGGAAACTTAACCAAGAAAGTATTAAAAAAAATTAAAAAAAAACTAACAATTCAACAGAAAAAAAAAATCAATACTAATGCAATACTGGATGAAAACTAAAAGTTCGGTTAAATGGCAATTAAACACACAATAAGAAAAAATAAAAAAACGAAAATTATAAAAATAATGTTAACCAATTTCAAAAACTAGCTAAATAATGATTTGTCAGGAAAACTTGAATAGATAAATTTTTAAAACGAAAAAAAAATAAAAATCTGAAGAACTAAAATCCGATATTAAAAGGAAAATAAAAGAAATACATCAATATATCACTAATATCAGATCTGGCTGTCATAAAAGAAGAATAAAACGACCAATAATATAAAAAAAAGTGAACGAAAAATTAACTAAATTAGATCCAACTCTACAAAAGATCTAAGAGAAAAAATGAAGAAAAAACGTAAAAGAAAAAGGGAATTAACCCAAAAAATCAACTGAAAAAACCCTCAAAACAGAACCGGAAAAACACATCATGTTCAAATCTCATATTTTTTTTTTGCGAAGATAAGTTTAAAAAACAAAAACATTAACATGAAAACTAAATGAAAATATATTATCATAACTAATGAAGAATTGAGAAAAAATAATTTAAAAAATAGAATTTATAAACAATGATAAGAAAATCATATTTTCATTAAAGACAACAAAAAAATGAAGATCAACACTTACAAAAATTTATAAACTAGCCTTGACAGTAGATCTTGAAATTTTGACATGATGGAGTGAGTCACTTCTTGAAATTGAGAAAAACATGAAGAAAATTATAAATGGGGTGAGAAGTATAAGAGATTAAAGGAGGAGGGAGAAAGAGATGAGTACTCCAAAAGTAAAATATGAAGTAGAAAGAGGAGAGAGTGATGAGGCAAAAGCGGCGGAGCTGAGTGAAGTATTTCAAGGATTAGGGATTTTTAGTAGGAGACCCGTGTCCTTCATAGTGACAGGTGTGTTTGATTTTTCGAATTAAAAAAATAAAAAAAATCAAGAGACCTGTTATATAGAAGGACAGATCTTTCTTTATACCTTGACACCGGTTATTTTAAATGACTGGTCTTAGTTATATTTCAAGAGACCTGTTATTGAAGATAACAGGTCTCTATTTTATGAGAGACCAGTTATGTAGTTAACAGGTCTTTTATTTTGGGTTTCTTTGACCATTTTTGTAGTAGTGTTTCTTAAGACTAAGGGGTCATACTATGTCATGCTTTATTTTATTGCATTAGTAGATTATGCATGTTAGATTTTATTTATGTTGATTGATGATGCGCTAGAGTTCACTAAATAATCACAAGATAATAAATCTAGGTCCCAGTAATATTGAGATTGCTTTTCCAATTAAAAACCCGATGAAACCTTTAATATTTATGATGGGTCATGCCAAAGCTGGGTGTCATATTATATCTTAGGGGAGTGGGGGTAAATCAAATTTTACAATTTTAATTGGTTATGCTAAACAAGGTTACCTAAAGAGTTTAGAACCTTGAAGCAAAAGGAAATAATTAAACATGTGATGATTAATTATTCAACCAAGAATTACAAGAGTTGTAATCAGTAAAGAGTTTACTCACCTTGAAAATGTAATGGTTGATGGTAGGACCAAAGTCCGGTCAATTATTGCACAACTAAAGGATCTTGGAATCACTTAAAATTCAATTGGGATAATTTAATTATTGCATAAAGTGTTTTAAAGTTACCAAATGAATGCTTTTATGGTACTTTAATTTTAATTAAACATAATTATTAAACTTTGCCTTATTTTGACATAGATGGGTAGCCGTAACAATGATGACAATTCTTTACCTCCAACGATGATAACAAGGCTTAACTTTCTCAACTTCAACGATTGGGAAAGCGAACTTAGAAGTGTTCTAAGGAACGAAAATATTGAATTTCGTTTAGACTTACCAATTGAGGGCAGATTTAATCCAGGAATGACTCTTGAGAAGCATTTGAGAAATGTTTCAAATTGTGAGAGAATTGCGCATATGATGTTGTCTTCTATTCAAGAGGATTGGGCTAAAAGATTCATGAACTATGAACCTTATCTCTTATTCAAGTGCTTACGTGATGTTTTCTATGGAATTCTAAATTCCCATGTTGATGGAGAAATGGATGAAAGCGTCAAGGAAATCATTAATATGTTTCCCAAGAATGACTACTCCTGGACTGGCAGTATTAGGTTTGAAACCTACAAGATTAATGGCACGGATTCATGTGGATACGATGGTTGAACTATTTGATCGCATGAGTATGTTAGGGAGACCATATGAATATCAAGGTTCATGATATAATTCTGCATTCTTTACATGATGGTTTTGACCTCGAGAAACTTTGTCAAGATGATGAGGATTCTGCAGTCAAACTTATTGATTTACTCAAGATTCATGCAGAGAATTACCTGAAAAGAGAATAAGCCAGTGCTTGAACAAGGATGTCCTCACTAGGATGAAGTGACAGGTAAGAGTTACCTAACACTCTTGTTATAAACATTTTAACTTTCACTTAGGTATGTGATACCAAGTTGCAGTGCTTAACATTGTGATGTTACGCAGGAACTGCAAACAAGTGAAGCTAGCAAAGAAATGGAGCTTGAAGGTGCACTAGAAGTGTTTGAGTGGCCAAATATAGCTTCATAGTTTTAAATTTTGATTAGTTTATCATGATTTTAGAAAATTTTCCAGTTTTGATGAGACAATATTTCGATTTTCTTGCTTTGAATACTGAATTTGGTTTACTTGGCTTGGACAAGTGTTGATCCATGATCAAGGTAATAAATTGTTTTCATTTTTCTAGATATGAGTTAATTTTGTTTTATAACATTGATATAAGTAGATCAGAAAAGTAAAATTTAGATGGTTCAAAGTACACTTACTTAAAACAAGTAAGGTTAGGTCACATTAACCATTTGCACATCCAAAGTTATGGATGGACTCTTATTCTTATATGATTATGAATCACTTGAGAATTAGAAGTCCTGCTTGATAAGTTAGGATGACCAAGTTGCTTTTTAGTAGAAAGGTTAATTAAGCTAAAATGACTGTATGGAACTTATACATATGATGTATATGGACCAATAAGTTCAAAATTAGCAAAGAGATTTAAATACTTCATTACTTTTACTGACGATTTAAGTAAATATATCGATAATTACTTAATGAAGTAAATCTTGGAAACATTGAAATGTTCAAAATTCCAAAATGAAATGTAAAATCAGTTTGAGATAAACAATTTAACACCACAATATGATTGTTGTGATAAATATTTAACTCAAAAGGAATGATCATCTAAAGGGAATTGTTGAATTAATTCACAATCCAGAAACATTACAATTAAAGTGTATGTTTATGAAGAAGGAATCAAACTTTGCTTGCCATTGTTCGATCCAAGATTTAGTGATTTACAAATATTGTTTTGAGGATATACATTACAACAACAATTGCAAATATAATAAACAGGAAACTTAACCAAAGCATTAGAAAAGATGTCATAAGAGTTATTATTTGGAAATTTTCCAAAAGTTATCTTTTCTAAATAGGATTAAGGGTTATGAAATCAATGTAAAATGTTTACAAAGATGACATAGTGCACCCTAAATCAGAAATATAGTTCTTCATGGGTCTTCTCATGGAAACTAAGAGGTATTATTCCTAAAATCGCGTAGAAACAAAATGTTTGTCGCTCGCGATAGTGTCTTTATAGAAAGAATGTCTTCCTACATAGCCAAGTGGGAGTAAAGATAGATCTCGATGAGATTCGAGATGAGAAACAAATGGATGTGGATAACACTACATCAGAGACAAATGCACATGAAATTAGCTAATTTGATAAATCATGTGTCGAAGCAAGCTAATTCCACTAGCAAGGCTTCTATCGTCCCACTTGAATGAAAGGCTTCAAAGAGTTGAAGAGAATAATTCTATTGTTGCTCATACCAATCGTAGGTTACTTGGGATCAAAACAAATAGTTTGTTGAAATTCTGAGAAATTTTGGATTCTAAAATTTTTCTTATTAGAACGGTTAGAATCCATGCCCTACAAGCAAGCTTTGGACAAGTGCCAACTCAGGAAATGGCTTAAAGCCATGAAATCTAGTATGGATTCCATGTTTGTAAAGATGTGTCAGTCCATAATAGTCTTACAAATAGGGTCAAACCTATTAGTTGGGTAAGCCTATTCGGATTATTCTAGTTATGGATATCAAAATCACCTTCATAAAATGTTCTTGATGGTGAACGTGTATATGATACAACCTAAGAGTTTTGAAATCCTAGAAAGTTTTGCAAACTTCAGAAATTCATTTATGGATTGAAGTAAGCATTAAGGAGTTGGAAAATTCATTTTGATTAGGTAATCAAACAGTTTGATTTCCTTGGTAGAACAAAAAAAAAAATCTTGTAGAGACAAGAATTTTAGTGGGAGCAATTGGTCTTCTTGGTCATGTATGTAGATGACATACAGTTCATATGAAATGATATATCAATGCTTGAATAAGTCAAGCAGTGGTTAGAAAGATTGTTTCCATATGGGAGACTTAGGAGATGTTGAGTACACATTGGGAATTAGGATCCATGAAGTGAATCTTGAAGAATGATTGGAATGAATCAAGAGACTTATGTTGATAAGGATCTTGACAAGATCATGAAGCAAGACTCTAAGAGAGGATGTCTTCCCATGTCTCATGGTATTACACTCAGTAAAACTTAGTGCCTTCAAAAGCTAATAGAGTTGAGTTGTATGGATAATGTACCTCATGCTTTTGCAAAAGGGTCCATTACGTGTGCCATGAAATGTACAAAGCAAGATGTTGCATATGACTTGTGCATGTGTAGCAGGTTTCAAGAAAATTTAGAATAAGCATAAGGAGAATTACCAAGAACAGATCCTTGAGTACTTGAGAAGCACTAAGAGGAATTCTTCTAGCTATTATGTTAAATGGTAATTTAAGCAAGTTGTCAAAAAGTTACACGAATGCAAATTTTCCAAACAGGAAAGATGATTCTAGATGGTGATCTAAATGCATATTTGTGTCTGGATGGAGAAGGACAGTGAGTTTGAAGATTTCAAAGCAGAGCACTGTTTCATACTTAATGTCAGAATATGTGCATTAAACTATAGTAAGATAGTTAGAGAGGAAGTTCGGATTAAAATGTCATGTGACTAACAGGTCACCTTTGCCCAAGAACAAAGGAGCCAGGGTCACATCACAAATCCAAACTTATAGATATGAGATATCACCTCCGTTATGAGATCATTGACCAGCGGAAGGTCGTGTTCTGCAAAGTTTTATTATGAGTGAGAAATCACTAAACCCCTTCCATGGACTAAGGTATGAAAATCGTATTAAAGTCTTAGGATTGAAGCAAATTATGTAATTTAAGTTGTATATGTTTTGAGAAAGCATATTACATGAGAAATGCATCAATTTGCAGAATTATGTTTAAAATAGAAATTATTATTTCTCTTATTTAATTATGGTTTTGGAAATTAAATAATATATCCAAAATAATTATGAATTGATGGGCTCATCAGGTTGATGACCAGGTGAATTGAAACCCCATAGGTGAACAAAATTCTGTTGGGGTTTGGTGAGTCCGACTCACCGCGGAAACAACCCCGACCCAAGGAACCACTCGTAATTAATAAAACCATAAAGCATAAATAAATAAACACAAGAAAAAGGAAGAACGAATCATACCCTTGAAGCGAGCTTCGCCCTCTCAAAACGGGCTCTTACTTGAAAGCCTTGAGCACCGCAAATGCCGTGCCTCCAACGGTATCCACCCACAAAGGACGAACACGACTTTTTAGGTCCGCTACCTTGGAGTTAGCAAGTTCCGACCAAGACCCAAGTGTTAATGGAGTTTAAGAGTTTTTCCCAAAATATGGAATGCTCTTTCTAACTCCCACTCAAGCACTTTACTCCAAATCCCAAGGTTGGTATTTATAGAGGAAAGTATGAGTGGGAATTTCTATCCCATCAATGTGGGATCATGAAATTCCACAAATTAATTTAAAGCTAAATTAAATTAAAATTGCAAACTAATAATAAATCTACAAGTGGCATTACCATGTGAAATGGGTTGGTGAGGACCACATGGAGAGTAGGGGACCATACTTGCTCCCCACTCAATACTCTCCTTGTTCCACATGTCCTTACCCACTTGCTCCCATATTCCTCAAGATTCCTCATAGTGACCGGCCCTATGGCCCAGCCACGAGCCAAGCCTGAGCCCAACCCCGCACCAAGATGCGGGCTGCTGCTGTGCGCGCAAGCCAAGCACTTGGCGCGGGCTTGCTGCTGTGCATGGTTGCTAGTGCGTGCGCTGCTAGCACGCCTAGCTTGCAGCAGCTAGCTGCTGCACGCACCACGTGCACGCAGCTGCTAGCTGCTGCTGTGCGTGGCTGCTAGCACGCACCTACCTAGCCATGCTAGGCTCGGCTTGGTGCGCTTGCTAGCCACCTATGCTTGGACATTTTTGCCCCTAGCATTCGGATGCTCGGGGCATTCCGATGCTAGGGGTATTTTGGGAATATGGTCGATTTATTATTATTTTGCGCGTCTCGTCTTTTTATTATTTTTGACTCGACTTCCGACGATCGGTTTCGACGCTCCAAGCTCGAATTACCGACGTCTAAAAATTTAACACTCGGGCGACGAATTAATTTCATCCGAATTAATTCGTCGAGTCGGTTCGTATATTTTGCTTGGGTGTGACCTGAAGGGTTCAATCAAGATTAAGCTGTAATATTAATTATATTAATATTACTGATTGGAAGCGGCCTCCACCCAGGCATTCCGATCACTTGACCTTACTGAATATATTAGCTTTCTAATAATTCTGAACCCGCTATCAGAATAATACACTTGTTCGAAGGACACCATTCCTTTCAATCTCCCACTTGTCCTTCCGGACAAGTGTGTATTTAGTGTATAGCCCCTTTCCTATGTCTCTTCATGAACTACAGAGTAAGATTACTCGTCATCTATGTTACGTCCAGAAGTGTTTTTCGAAATCCGAGTTTGACTGTCAATAAGCAGATGATTTCTAAAATCCATCTGAGCACGACCATGCATTTTCACAGTCTCGCTCTTCGAGAGGCCTTATTAACAACAAGACATGTTCCCTATTGTTAGTAGGGGGACATTTCCAGTCTTGTAATGTAGCTTCTCTTACTAAGAAGACCTTGCCGCCCGATATCTGTCGTTATAATCCCCAGTTACGGAAGACGTTTGGCGGATACCAAAGCGGACTAGTACTCAAACAAGAGACCTCCCACTACTCATGGTCAAGGAAAAGAGTTCCGATAGTAATAATGAGAATACTTATGACGATTTTAAATCTCTTAAAGTATTCTCATAGGTCGATCCAGTATGGTTCTAAACTAATACCTGTGCAAATGATTTATATCCTCATAGCACAAGAAACGGTGCTATAAATCATACTACACACTAATCTCTAATGGTCATTAATCGTCCACAAAAAATATGACCTTGATTAGGGATAATTTTCGATTAAAATATTCAATGTTCACTTAATAGGTGTTTCTTTATCCAAGCCATTGACTTGATACCCTATTTTGAATATTTATTAAAATCGAATGGACTCATTATTTAATTCTAAACCACAATTAAATAGAGACGGAGTGAATTAAATTGCATGAAAAATTTTAATTACTCCAAAAACTGAATGGTTCTTCATAGTGCTTTACATTAACATTGTCCAAAATTTAATTAAAACACTATAATATGGAAATCAAAGCTAGTTTGCGACATGCTTGATTCCCATTGCCTCAATGTGTTTGTTGTGCTTCACTTGAGACAAGGGTTTAGTAAGTGGATCGGCTACATTGTCATCCGTTCCCACTTTGCAAATTGTGATTTCACCCTCTGTCTTCCATTCTCGAATCATGTGAAATCGCCTCTTGACATGTTTGACCTTCTGATGTTCTCGTGGCTCTCTAGCCTGAGCAATAGCTTCATTGTTGTCACAATGGAGGTCTATTGGACCCTTGATGGAGAGTACAACACCAAGTTCATCAATGAACTTGCGAATCCAAACTGCCTCCTTGGCTTCCTCAGACGCTGCCAAGTTCTCGGCTTCAGTTGTAGAATCAGCGGTTGTGCTTTGCTTTGCACTCTTCCAATTAAACGCTCCTCCATTGAGACAGAATATGTATCCAGATTGTGACTTGGAGTCGTCTCTGTCTGTCTGGAAGCTTGCGTCGGTATATCCCTCAACAACCAATTCATCTTTACCGCCATAGACCAGGAATTTATCCTTGTTCCTTTTCAGGTACTTCAGAATATTCTTGGTCGCAGTCCAATGCGCCTCTCCTGGGTCTGATTGGTATCGGCTCGTAGCACTCAAGGCATACGATACATCCGGCCTAGTACATATCATGGCATACATGATCGATCCAATAAGCGAAGCATATGGAATACGACTCATCCTTTCTCGCTCATCAGGTGTCTTTGGACACTGCTTCTTGCTTAAGGTTATGCCATGTGACATGGGTAGGTGCCCTCTCTTGGCTCCTTCCATTTGGAATCGAGTAAGTACCTTATCGATGTAAGTACTTTGACTCATTCCTATCATCCTCTTTGATCTATCCCTATAGATCTTGATGCCTAGTATGTACTGAGCCTCTCCCAATTCTTTCATTGAAAAACATTTCCCGAGCCAAGCCTTTACAGACTCTAACAACGGAATACTATTTCCAATGAGCAAAATGTCATCGACATATAAGACTAGGAAGGCGATGTCACTCCCACTGACCTTCTTGTAAACACAAGACTCATCTGGATTCTTGATAAAACCAAACTTACTGATGGCTTCATCAAATCGCAGATTCCAACTTCTGCTTGCTTGCTTTAATCCATAAATGGACTTCTTAAGCTTGCATACCTTCTTAGGATTGTTCTGGTCGACAAAACCTTCAGGCTGTGTCATGTACACAGTTTCTTCCAAAATTCCATTGAGGAAGGCGGTTTTGACGTCCATTTGCCATATTTCATAATTGTAATATGCAGCAATCGCTAGAAGAATTCGAACGGACTTAAGCATAGCTACTGGAGAAAAGGTTTCATCATAATCAACGCCGTGAATTTGCCTGTAACCTTTTGCTACCAGCCTAGCTTTGTAAATGAATACATTTCCATCTTTGTCGGTTTTCATCTTGAAAATCCATTTACATCCGATAGGTGTGTAACCTACGGGTAAATCAACCAAGTCCCATACTTGATTTTCAAACATGGAGTCCATTTCGGATTTCATGGCCTCTTGCCATTTTGCAGAGTCCGGGCTCGTCATAGCTTGCTTGTAGGTTGCCGGCTCATCTCCATCCACTACTAGGATGTCCTGATCTTCGGTTAATACAACACCGAGATATCTGTCAGGTTGAGATCTTGGCCGAGTTGACCTAAGTAGGGTAATGGACTGAGCATTTGCATTGTCGGTTTGACTTTGCATATTTTGACTTTGACCAATGTCAACAGATGCTTCGTGAGCACTTTGATTGTCAACTTGTCCTTGTTGCTCGTCCTCTCGAACTTTGTCGAGTTCGATTTTCCTCCCACTTGTCATTTTGGAGAGATGCTCCTTCTCCAAAAAGACGCCATCACGAGCAACAAACACTTTGTTCTCGGATTTGTTGTAGAAGTAATACCCTTTGGTTTCTTTTGGATAACCCACAAAGTAAACCTTGTCAGATTTCGGATGAAGTTTGTCAGAAATGAGTTTCTTGACATATGCTTCGCATCCCCAAATCTTGAGAAAAGACAACCTTGGAGGTTTATTTGTCCATAATTCATATGGAGTCTTTTCCACTGCCTTTGACGGAGCACGATTCAGTGTAAGTGCCGCAGTTAAAAGTGCATGTCCCCAGAAAGAGATTGGAAGTTCACTAAGACCCATAGTCAATCGGACCATGTCTAACAGGGTTCGATTCCTCCTTTCAGATACTCCATTCCATTGAGGAGTTCCCGGAGGTGTCAACTCCGAAAGTATTCCATGTTCTTTCAGATGGTCATCGAATTCTTGGCTCAAATATTCGCCACCTCGATCCGATCGAAGCGCTTTGATTTTCTTGCCGAGTTGGTTTTCAACTTCGTTATGAAATTCCTTGAATTTATCAAACGATTCAGATTTGTGCGACATTAGATAGACATAACCATATCTACTATAGTCGTCCGTGAAGGTTATGAAATACCGATAACCACTCCTTGCGGGTGTACTCATTGGCCCACATACATCGGTGTGTATTAGCCCCAACAAGTCACCGACCCTTTCTCCTAACTTGGAGAATGGTTGCTTTATCATCTTTCCTAATAAACATCCTTCGCAATTCTCAAAGGATTCTAAATCAAATGAGTCAAGAATACCTTCTTGAAGAAGCTTCTTGATGCGTTTGATGTTAATGTGGCCAAGACGACAGTGCCACAAGTAAGTTTGACTAGACGGTGTAGTCTTAGCTTTCTTTGCATTGGTATCAAACATTTTGTCTAAAAACACGTGAAAGTGTCATTCCATAAATATATTCAAGACATCAAAACAAAAGTCTTGGTTGATGAAAACGACGTCCAACGTCGGAAATACATCAAAAGTATGGTGCATAAAACTAAATAAGTTCTACTTCTTTAGACAAAACATGAGATTACAAGTTTTCTTGGATAGATCACCTTCATCCTACTTGTGTACTCATTTCCACATGAAAAAGCACCGCTCACTTGGTTCCTGAAAAAGGAGTGTATTGTGAGTCAATTTTCCGGTATCTAATACCTTTTAAAATTGCTTATATTCAAGTGTTTAAGATGATACCTGAGGTTGAGGTTACTTTTCCTTTCGCCTCATCATCCAGATACTTGCTGCATTCTCTTTTTGTAGCGTCCGAGGTTACCACAATAGAAGCAGCGCATATTCCTCTTGTCTTTGAACTCCTTCTTCCTTGGTCTAAGGGCAAAGTTAGCCTTCTTGCAAGAATAGGTCTTTTGGAGCTCTTGGATGACTTCCCTTAAGGACAGTGTATCCCTATTGGCGGTGAGACGCATTTTAAGCCCCACATATCCCGAGTGAAGAGAGCTAAGAAGCATGTGAGCCGCTTGCTCGTCTTCCACTGGTTTGCCAATTAGCTCCAGATGGTTGAATAGCCTTGTCATGTTAATTACATGAGCTTGAAGTGGCATTCCGGGCCTAAGTCTCGCATTGTAGACTTTTCCCTACACCTCTTGTCTTTCTTTCGAGAGAAAAAAATCTTGCGGTGGCTTGATCCTTATTTTGGAGAGTGACCTAGTCACATCCTCCACGTGACCATCATAATTGCCCCTAGCACTTTTGGTGACCCTCAAATTGGCTACATCCTCAAGAGCTTTGAGCATCATGTTCGGAAAATAGCCGGAGAAAATCTCCTTCCATTGAACCGGGATGGAGTTTGCCATGAGTTTCGAAACTCTCTTGCAATCCATGCTCCATTCTTCATGAGCTTCATCACTCATGATCCCTTTAGAGTAGAAACTGGGGATCGGAGTGTCCAAGATATGCTCTAGGTAGCAATTTCTAAGTGTCTTTCGGAGTTCATCTTCCCATTCCTTAAAGTTCACCAAATTGAGCAAAAATGGTAACTTTTCCGGAAGTTCCGGGTACATAAGGTCGTTGTCATTAGTTGAAGACATGATTCTACAATTGAAAGAATTTTAATGAAAAACCATTCAAAATTACTTAAATAAGATTGAATTTTATTCATGCAAATTTTCAATACTTATTTAGCGTCTTATTTACACGTAAAATTGTCCCTATTTTGTGAAAATAAGGCGATTCCAAGATCCGAAGAAACAAAGAGTGGTTAAGCATGCTTTGGCTTGTCTTAACACTCAATCTTCTAGGGTAAGCATTGCCTTGCTAATGGCTCTAAGCCACTCTTGGTTAGACAATCATCATATCTAATGCATCTTTGACGATGTATCTCTTTTGCCACGGTATGTGAGGACTCCTCACTCATACCGATGAGTTAAACCAAAACCAACGTGCACACCCGGTGTGCCTTATGAGCCTTGGAGAAGTGATAGCACCTCGCTTTGGCGTAGCCTACCATCACCCTCATTCGGTTGGTAAGTGTTGTTTTGGAAAGGCAAGTTTGACTCAATATTATTAAGGACCTAGGATTTCTATGTTGGTTGATTTAAGTGAACTTAACTAATCATCGCAACATAATGAAAACCTAAACATGCATCTAACGAATAATTCACATGTATATAAGCATCAAATATAAAGCGAAATTATAGATGCATATTGGCAACTAGCATGACCCCTTGAATTCTTCAAATCTTCAAAAGGTCTTCATTTGCAATTCAAGGCTTTGTCTTCCAAGATACGCCGTCTTTAAGACTTTACCAAACTATGCAAATACTAGTGTCTACGACTAGGAATAATCTAAATATTAAGGTACAAAAATACTTAACGGTGCGTAGACCGTATTTAGATTTACAAAAATACATAACGGCACGTAGTCCGTATTTTCTATCCTAATCGGTTTCCACTAGTTGCCATTTCATAAAACCTATGAGAGAGAATATACATTCCATTCATCCATTCACTATTTGTGAATGGCCCATGCAATTTACAATATCAAACAAGTAAAATGCATTTAAACAACGCACACACTAGTAACTAATCTAGGTGGTTAATTTGATTAACATGCCTAATTAAAACTAGTCAAAGTTGTTTAACTGATTATGTAATTGACGTCATTAATTAATTGAAGCTCCCACTAAATTCCGCATTTCCCTTAATTAATCCAATTAATTAAGTTGGTAGCACCCAAACTTGTCAAAATAAAATTTTGCCAATGCCGCTCAAAACCGAGGCCTAGCCTCCCAAAATTTTAATTAAAATAAACAAAATTAATTAAAATAAATAAAACGGAAAAATAAGCAATATTAAGCCAACCACATTTCAAGTGGCTTTTGCTTTAAGCGTTTTGCCAAGGAAACTCGAATAATTGCGGCTCATGCAAACCAAGCATACTACGGCTATTCACCTCACCGCACCAAGCATATGAACACACAAAAAAATCCGCACACACGGCCCGCGGCAAGCAGCCATGGGCTGCTGCCACTGCCGCACGCACGCGCACGCACAGCCATGGCTGCTGGTGCGTGGCTGCTGCGGCCGTGTGCTGCTGCCGCGCGTGTGGCCCCACGCAAGGCGGGGCAGCCACCTTGGCAACCACATGCGGGCTGCTATGCAGCCCGGCTAGCCAAGGGTGGTTCTTTGCCTCGTTTTGCGTGCCATGGCCTCGGGATTTGATCCCATTTCCCGAGACATAATTAATTAATTCTAAATTAATTTTAGAACTAACTTAATGAGCAAAAAAATAAAATTTTTAAACAAGTCTAACTTAATAAAATTTCAAAGTGCAAATAACCAAAATAATTCCAAGAACCATTCTTAATTAAATTGGTTTAGCTTGGTGCAATAACAAAGTTGGAAAAATATGAACTTTAATGTTCAAATGAAAATTCCAACATCTAAATTTTGTGAATCCTTGAAAATTATATCTTCCAACATGAGGATAACCAAATTTCTATCACAAAAATTGAAACTTTATGTTTCCAATCAACTCAAAATGATTAAAACAACAAAGTTTAATACAAAATAACATGGAATTTAGTGGTTTTTCAAGTTTCAATCACTTATCACAAATAAAGATTGAATCTTTAACACTTAGGAAGCCGCAAAACAAAAATTTTCACACTAAAAAGCAATTAGTTTGCAATTATGTGAAAATAAATCAACCTTTAAGCATCACATACTACCAAGTAAGTGTGCTTTAAGGGGACTTAAAAAAGCAGAAAATAATGCAAATAATCAACCACATAATCAACAAGTTATGCCATTAATTTCAAGGTTAGAAAAGACTTAAAATTTTTCGTCAAAAACGAAAAATCCCTCGAAAAAGGCATTTCTGGTCATAATTTGGCTAAAATCACAGTCCCAAAGGGACAAAAACCTTTCCAGAACACCTTTTCCACCCAAAATTCACTATTTTTGGGCGAAAATCTGGGTTCTAGGCCAAATTGACATTAAAAACGGGATTAAAATAAATAAAACCGAGCTACTAATCTAATTAGCAACTTAAACCAGAAAAATAAGCCAAAATAAACCTTGAAAAACATGATTATAAAAATAAACGAGTGGGGCTCCGATATCGCTGTTGGGGTTTGGTGAGTCCGACTCACCGCGGAAACAACCCCGACCCAAGGAACCACTCGTAATTAATAAAACCATAAAGCATAAATAAATAAACACAAGAAAAAGGAAGAACGAATCATACCCTTGAAGCGAGCTTCGCCCTCTCAAAACGGGCTCTTACTTGAAAGCCTTGAGCACCGCAAATGTCGTGCCTCCAACAGTATCCACCCACAAAGGACGAACACGACTTTTTAGGTCCGCTACCTTGGAGTTAGAAAGGTCCGACCAAAACCCAAGTGTTAATGGAGTTTAAGAGTTTTTCCCAAAATACGGAATGCTCTTTCTAACTCCTACTCAAGCACTTTACTCCAAATCCCAAGGTTGGTATTTATAGAGGAAAGTATGAGTGGGAATTTCTATCCCATCAATGTGGGATCATGAAATTCCACAAATTAATTTAAAGCTAAATTAAATTAAAATTGCAAACTAATAATAAATCTACAAGTGGTATTACCATGTGAAATCGGTTGGTGAGGACCACATGGAGAGTAGGGGACCATACTTGCTCCCCACTCAATACTCTCCTTGTGCCACATGTCCTACCCACTTGCTCCCATATTCCTTAAGCTTCCCCATAGTGACCGGCCCTATGGCCCAGCCACGAGCCCAGCCCAAGCCTAGCCCCGCACCAAGATGCGGGCTGCTGCTGTGCGCGCAAGCCACGCACTTGGCGCGGGCTTGCTGCTGTGCGTGGCTGCTAGTGCGTGCGCTGCTAGCACGCCTAGCTTGCGGCAGCTAGCTGCTGCACGCACCAGGTGCACGCGGCTGCTAGCTGCTAGCACGGTGCGCTAGCACGCACCTAGCCAGCCATGCTAGGCTCGGCTTGGTGCGCTTGCTAGCCACCTATGCTTGGACATTTTTGCCCCTAGCATTCGGATGCTCGGGGCATTCCGATGCTAGGGGTATTTTGGGAATATGGTCGATTTATTATTATTTTGCGCGTCTCGTCTTTTTATTATTTTTGACTCGACTTCCGACGATCGGTTTCGACGCTCCAAGCTCGAATTACCGACGTCTAAATATTTAACACTCGGGCGACGAATTAATTTCTTCCGAATTAATTCGTCGAGTCGGTTCGTATATTTTGCTTGGGTGTGACCCGAAGGGTTCAGTCAAGATTAAGCTGTAATATTAATTATATTAATATTACTGATCGGAAGCGGCCTCCACCCAGGCATTCCGATCACTTGACCTTACTGAATATATTAGCTTTCTAATAATTCTGAACCCGCTATCAGAATATTACACTTGTTCGAAGGACACCATTCCTTTCAAATTCATATATTATTTAAGTTCCTAGTTCGAGATCATTAAAGTGGACATAAATGATTTCAATAAATGAACTAGCATGTAAGATTGATTGGATAGCGCAGTTTCATGGGCTATAGGGGCATGTTGATGCTCAGTCAATCACTTGGATATGCATGAATGATGCATGATCGAACTAATGATCTACTTTAAAGTTCAAGTATAGAGCTTCCGTATATATTAGTGGATTCCTTTGACATGAGTGGAACATTGATTTCATTCAATGGATGTTGTGACTGTGGTACACTCAAACGTCTAGCCGTAATCGGAGATTATAAAGGGTGTTTCCTTGTTATTTCAGAAGTTGAGTGGGAGTCATGTTGTCACAAGATTGGATAGAGTCTACCTATTTAATTAGGAAATGTGTCATGGCCGCTTGAAGAGGGAGAATTCAGAAAATACGTGGCCGCGTTCAAATGCATTACACAGTAATCATTTGGTTTTGTAATTCTAACTCAGATTTCAAGAAACGATTTGTAGATTAATATGATCTTGACATGTGATGCAATCATATTATCAAATCGACACATATATTGACTTAAGGAATTTGAATATTGCACCCTTGTCTCAGACAAGTGGGAGATTGAAGGAGTTATGTCTTCGTCGTGTGCAATTACTAGATATATAAATGGATCAAATTATGGAGATAATTAAGTTCGTACATTTGGGTTATCGTTTTATCATAGCTAGAGGTACTAACGATCTTTGGACAAGTAAAATAGCCCAAAGCCCAATTGGACGAATCCTATAAGGTCACACAAAGGGGCTAGATCGAGCATTAGAGGACGAGGCCCATCATGGGCCTCATCACTCTAGGTGGCCGGCCATATGGAGTGGATAAGAGAGTTTTGGGCTTCGTGCCCTAGTCTAATTATAATCAGATTATAGATATACTAGGTGCCTAGGTTTGCATGCAAGCAATTAATTGATCAGTGTGATCAAACCCTAATTAGCAAACACGAAACCCAACCCCTCTCAAAGTCCTCTATCTCGACTCTCTCCTCCTCCCCACGCCGGTGGTGGTTCATGGTGGTGGTTTGTGTGGTGGTCGGTTGTTTGTAAAGGTGGTGATCTCGGTTTTTCTTCAATCACTCGACCAATCTAGTATTGGTGGACGACTCGTTCGAATCTTGTAGACTAAGTAGAGGAGCAACGCTTGGGGATCTATTCTCTCCCTGATTTTCCTGTCGAATAGCTTCGTGGAATTCACGCACCAAAGGTATGATTATGTGTCTTGTGTGTTATGCATGCGATTCTGGATTAGGTGCTTAATTGAATATGATTCATGTTAATTCCGCTGCGTAGTACCTATAAACTCCTACACATACTTATTTAAAAAAAATTAAAATACATTATAAAAAATTAATATAAATAAATCTAAAGTAACATAAATACCAACAGTAAACTAACATGCATGCCTAAATGAAAAGACAAATAGCCAATAACCTTTGAATTTGAACTTCTTTTTGGTTATCAAACAAGGGCCTATTCACTTCAACTCCAATTATTTCAGTTCAGCTCTAATCAGTTCAGTTCAGTTCAACTCCAATTATTTCACTTCAGTTCAGCTCCTAATTTCCTTCTCTCATAATATATTCATTTCAGCTCAGTTTATTTCAATTCAGCTCCAATCAGTTCAGTTTAGTTCAGGTCTAATCAGTTCAGTTCAGTTCAATTTAGTTCAGCTCAGTTCAGTAAATGAGAATAGACCCTAATTGAATCTAAAAGACCTACAAATAATTAAATTAAAAAACTTAATTAAAAAGCTAGGGTTTGTAATTAAATAGTTAGAATTTAACTTTAAAAAAAACAATGGAGGAATCACACTAATTGAAGGTTGATGGTGGCCTGGTTTGAAATGATGGTGCTAGTGTGGTGGTGGATATAGTGGAAGGAGTAAGTAAGGACATGTTCTCTTCAACTAATTTTAAATACTTATTTAAAATTTTTGTTCAGATTAGATTTATTCAGATCACATTAGAACAATCCAAACTAGATCAGATTAATTCAAGTCAGATCAGTTCAGTATACATACTTTAATAATAATAATAATAATAATAATAATAATAATAATAATAATAATAATAATAATAATAATAATAATAATAATAATTATTATTATTATTATTATTATTATTATTATTATTATTATTATTATTATTATTATTATTATTATTATTATTATTATTATTATTATTATTATTATTATTATTATTATTATTATTATTATTATTATTATTATTATTATTATTATTATTATTATTATTATTATTAGGAAGCCGAGATACAATCTGGGCCCCCACTTTCCCACTCCTTTAGCTATAGCAAAGCCTACCCTAGTAAATATATGAGCCGTAGCACGTGGTCCAATGTCTTGCGTCGTCGAGAACCTTGAACAACCTCCTCTCTAATTCCCCAAGCGAAGAAAAGGAGAAGGGAAGAAACCATATCCAATTGCTTGACAATGAGCTTCATTTTTAAGCCGTTCAGATGAGGAGAAGATCCTGTCAAATCTACACAGACATCGCGACCACGATCCCAAGAATAAAGTAACACATCTGCATGTCTTAGGGCCTCCTCGTTTCCTCCAGACAACCCAGTGTCAACCTCTTTCCTTGCTAAATCCTGAACGATAACAAAAATCACCTAGGGTATCTCGAACAACATTATGTCGATGTTTAATACCCACGATACCAGCACACGACACATCGTGATCACAAAAAATATCCCCTAGAAAAACCCTCGAACAAGTAGAGCACGACGTCGAGATAGAGAACAATGGAACATCCAATCGGTAGCATAACACACATCGGTAAGTCTTTGCGTTCATAGTCTGAGCCAACCCTGAAATAGGAACCTCCCGGAGCCAAGTAGAGGTGTAATCTCCCTATTGCGATTTCCACAATGCTGATTGTCGAGGAGATAAAGAGAAGGTGGATTCTGCAGAAGCAGTAACTTTCGTGAAGTATATATTTGCCAATTTCTTCATGAGTTTAGGCGCAACAACCTCACTAGGATTACTCAAAATGTCAGACTCAACCGTTACATGAAACAGACTCAACGCATCTGCAAAGGCTCGACCAAGGCCAACAATGCCAGCATTCCCTAGAAGCTTTGTCTGCAACCCAACAGACTGTAACCGAGAGGCAAGAATATCATAATGATAAACATTACCCGCGGAATAAACACCAAGTCCTCCAAACGCAAATGGTAAGGTGGCAAGCCGCTACTGCCAATTGCCAAACTCGGGCCTGAAGCAGTAACGATACACTCCAAGGAAGATTGAAGAGCCTCGTCGAAAGTGCGCTGAGCCACCTCAAAATTACTAGGAGGACAAGTACGCAAAGCAAAGTAGAGTTTAGAAACTCCGATACATGCCATAAGCAACAACAACTCGCACTGGGGATCATCGAGCTTAGCAACCTTATCCATAAGTGCAATGGTCTTGGTCACCCTCTGCATCACAAGCTCACCACTAAACACAAGAATAATCGGAATTACCAGGACCACCAAGCAACTTAACACCATGCAAAGGTCGAGTAATATTAGGTAGAAAGACACCCATAAGCCTTCTTCGAGGGTATTATGTAGGCCAAAAAACTTTAGTTTTTTCACTCCTAGAAAACAATGAAATTACGACAAAAATTTTCCGTCAGAAACACCCGGTTTTTCGTCGGAAATTCCGTCGGAACTGGTTGCCGCAATACATTTTGTAGGAAAAACGCACTTTTCCGACGGAAATTTCGTCGGAACCACTTTTCCGACGGAAATCAGTCCGTGGAAATCAGTCCGTCTGAAGAGATTTTCGGGCCTGAAATAGTCCGTCGGAAATTCACGATGGACTATATTCCGCCGGAAACTTTCGACGGAAAATCCGTCGGAAAATGCTTAAGAAAAACAAAAAAAAAAGCCTACCCCCAAACCAGCCACCACCGCACAACACCAACCCCATACAAGCCCACCTAACACGTACTACTACCCATCACCCCCACCACTAGCCACCACCGCATAGCACCAGCCCACCTAACTAGTACCACCACCCACTACCCCCACCACCAACCACCACCGCACAACACCAGCCCACCTATAGACACCCATTTGTGTCTCCTCAAAACCAAACCCAGTGATGAGTACCTTTCATGTCGAATCATAATCGAATGAAGCAAAAGTGTAGAAAGTTTAGTGTTGCGGAAAGTTTTAATTTCTTTTCTCTTCTCTCTGTTTTTGAAAACTTATTTTAAGAAAACAGCCAATCCAGTTTGGTTGGTCCATGATATGAGTCCAATAGTAGTGTAGTTGGATGGGGCTTGACAAGAGCTTTCCAACGATATATTATAAGCCTAATTCCGATGAATATTGAGGAAGTTATGGCCAATTTACTAATTTGGGCTCGGTTTGAGCCTTATATGCGGCCCAATGATCTAGGGGAGGGCCTAATATGATTTATCATTCCTAATGCAATTAGGAATGGTTTTAGTCTTCTATTCTTCTAGAAGGTTCTTTTCATTCCTAATTCAATTAGCATTGATAAATTGACTTTTGTTGACTTTTCAGAGATTTAATTAAATTTAAAGAACGTTTTTGAGGAAAAGATAAGATTTTATCCTTCTGTACGGCAAAATTTATCTGATTTTAGAAAACGCGTTTTGTTGACTTTTCAGAGTTTTAATTAAAATCAAAAAACATTTTTGAGGAAAAGATACGATTTTATCCTCCTGTACGACAAAATTTATCTAATTTTAGAAAACGCGTCAAAAACAGGGTTAGCGCCTAACGCCAGGAATTGGCGCCTGGCGCTAATGTTGGCGCCTGACGCCAATAAGATGGCGTTGGTGCCAGCTCTGTTTTGTTATTTTATCTTTTTGGCTGATTTTCTCTATAAATAACGTATTAAAAACTCCGTTTTCATTCATCAATAACCAGTTCTCACATATATTAACCTACAGCCAGTCATCAATTCTCTCATTCTCTTTAATCATTCACTATCTTTCTCTTTCTCTAAACTCGCTTTTTACATACAAAATTCCGCATTCATTAGATCTAGATACACCTAGAAATATTCGAAGTTGCCTTCGCCCTAGACGTGAAAGGTTTAATTTCTGAGGGTTTGGTCCCAAATCTCTTTTTCAATTATTTAATTTAATTGTTTGTTTATTATTTTCCTTGAAGTTAATAACGTGTGTATTTTGTTATTAGAAAGAGGTACGAGGCATCAAAGTAAGTGCTTTAATGGTTTTATTGATGTTATGATGTAGAAAGCATGCTTAGATTGTTATTGATTCCTAGTATCATGTCTAGGGTGATTTTAATATCAAGTATGATTAAAAGTATGATGCCTTTTATATTCTTCCTAATATTTATGATTGTTAGTATCAGGTTAGGGTTAAAGATTTGATTTTTATTGCTTAGTGACATGCTAGGATTTGTTATTAATCTCGTTAGTATCATGCCTAGGATATTGCTATTTTTATTATGTTTTAACATAATTTATGATTATTTTTATAATTGTTTTGATCATGATTATAATTTTATTATTGCTATAATAATTACTATTGTTATGATTATGATAATTATTATGATTATTGATTATAATTATCATGATTGTCATGATTATGATTATTATTATGATTGTTATTATTATTATTATGTTGCTTGATATTTTTATTGTTATTGCTTGATCACGCTTTTTCATGCATGTTTAAAGGGAATTTTGTACTTGTAATCACGCTTAATAAGATAATTAATAATCTTGTTTAGGGTTAATGTGATTATAATTTCAAGTGATCGCCAATAATAGATTTATTTGTGCATTAATATTCAACCAACATAGATAAACAGGTTTAGGGTTAATCCTATTGATTGCATGTTAGTCAGAAAGCGCACATGAATATGATCAGAATAAAGTAGAGGCCTATTATTAGGGCAGGTTCAACCCTTTTTTAGGTTGGATTTGTACCTTCATCCCCGAACCCTTATTTGGTTCCAGACCTTATGGAGTTGACGATCTCTTGGATCGTTAAGGGGTGTAACCTTCACCCTGTGAATGGTTTACAAGTTCCTAAAACTTGTTGGCGACTCTTTTGCTCTATCTTCTTCCCTTTTGGACGCCACCGTACTTTAGTGTATGATCACAGTGGGGTTCAAGCTAGGGGATTAACACTTGAAATTTATTCCCTATAGTTTTTGGCGACTCCACTGGGGACGATTTATATCTTAATTCCTGAATTTGTTTCGGCAATGATTTAGAATGAGTGGATGAGACTCGAAACGTTCTAATAAATATTTCATGTGCGTAATTTTTATTAACATTATTGTCATATGCATAAAAAAGATCTCATTGGAAAGACCATCCGTTATGAGTTAAAAATATAGGATTTTACACGTAGGAAATTTGAGAAATATCTTTCACAACTAGTACCGAAATAACAACGCGTGAAACTGGTAAATTTTATCGAGCACAGAAAGCTGCTAAGGCATGTGGGAAGTTGCGCCAGGGGCCAGAACATTGGCGCCAGACTTTTAGCCGTAGCGCCAGACGCCAGCATTGGCGCCAGGCGCTACAGCGAAAAACTGGCGCCAGTTTCTGTTTGCTGGCGCCAATTTCCCCCAATACCGAGCCAGAAATATGCGTTCTAATTTCGACCGGTTTTTTGTATTGTTTGCTCGATCCTACTTCCTGATTGAATTTTTTCTCACTTTTCTGAAACCCATATGTGTTCTACATATGGAAATAACCCTCTGGGAATTCATGCTCCATCTACCTGATTGAACGCTCTGTGCAACAAAGGGTACATCCGAGATGGTTGAATTCACCAAACCATGGAAGCGAGTTTTTTCTAAAACTCGCGGTGTCCCATCCACTCGCGCCAACCCTTCACGGTTAGGCTTCCGCGCGGTGCATCTGGACAATTAATCATGGACCCTCTATTGACTAAACCATATCCCGAACTTTAGAGAACTAGAGCAATGGTTAGGTTGCAAACTCATTGCATCATATTGTGTCTACTTGACTAATTGTGCATTATTTGTTATGCATATGATCTATGTTTCTCTTAACCGTTTGTTTGACTTGTGTTGAGATTAAATAAATTAATGACTTGAAGAACTTTACCTAATTAATTAATTAATTAATTAATTAATCTGAGTCAATAAAGTCTTATATTTTAATCAGAATTGACCAAGTACGACTTTAGGCATACCCCAGCTGATTAATAACACCGAAAACAGTCCCAGATTGAAGCTCCAGTATTGGCGCCAAAATCTGGACTATAGCGCCACACTGTGGAGTTTGGCGCCTGGCGACAGCTCTGTCGTCTAGCGCCAAGCTACACAGTGTGACGCCAGTTCTGTCGTTTTGCCGACAATTCGGATTATTAGTAGAGTCATCACCTAGTGTCTAATTAACCAGTTAACTAATTAATTCGGTTAAATTTCGCTGTCAATAACACCTTGTCGAGTCATTAAGTGAGTCTAGTCACATAGTCTAGCCACATGGTCATGATATGAGTCTTAACGTACCACCTACACTCACTAGTCTTAGCACACACTTTGAGTATATGTCACCATGACCATGTCTTAGGTTCATGCATGAGTCGTTCTTTTACGTCATTTGAGTTGGGGGGTACATTCTATTCCTAATTCTTCATATCCCTCCATCTACATCATTTTCCTTCACATTCTCTTCCAATATTATTTCACTTCCTCCATCCATTGCATGTTGAATAAAGTTTGAGTCAAATAATTAACAATGAATATCCCCAAATTCCTTTTCCACAGTACTTGGTCGAGGAGAGAAGGGCGATTAATCAAGGACAACCTCTTTATTGAAGTCTCGCTTTTTGATAAACCGATTCGTCAAAAGAGGAAGGCTAAAAGGATAGTGGCAACTCAAGAGGAAGTCAATGAGCTTAGGAACCAATTGGTTACCGTGACTGAGACACTGAAGCTACTCACACTCAAGATTGATGACCCTGTGAAGCAACAACAAATGAACCTCATGCAAGAGAGTCTAAGCAAGCTATCTAGTGACTATAAATTTCAAGGCATGAATTCACAAGGGATCTCGCTGGATAAGGAACTTCTTTCGCATAAGTTCAACGCCACTGACATCCCTAAATTCAAGGCAATAGATAACCCTTACTTCCATCTAAGAGCTTTTGCAACTATAATGAACATTAAGAGTATCGATAAGAAGGTTTTCCCCTCTCTGTTCCCACTATCTCTCGAAACCGTTTGTCAACAATGGTTCTTTTCTCTCTCGAGAGAAAAGACCTCTTCTTGGGAGTCGATAACGAATGCTTTCATAGATAGATATAAGTGCAACATCCAAGACGAAACAGACCACAGACAACTTGAGATGTTAAAACAAAAAGAAAACGAAGAGTTCTATTCTTTCTTCAATAAATGGAGGGAAACTTCGGCTAATATGGTCAAGGCTCCTACCGAAAAAGAATCTGTGAGGATGTTTATCAAGAATCTCCAAGGGAAGTATTCAAGGCACTTAAAGTACCAATACAATTTAAATACTTTCAAGGCTGTCTATAATATAGGCATTGACATTGAAGATGACTTTCTGAAAGATAATAGTGCGAGAGGAAAGAAGAACTACCATCCTTCTTCTTCCTCTCCCATTAATGAAGTACATGCCACGAACGCCTCTAAACCACGAATCCAAAGATCAAAAAGAGTGTTCACTCTACTTGGTATGAGTTATGAAACAACTTTTGAGAAATTACACCACAAAGGACTAGTCATGCCTATAGGGCCCATCAAAGATCGAGTTCCAGAAGCCAGGTCACCTAAGTGGGACCCTAATAAGAACTGCAAATATCATCAAGGAAAGGGTCACAACACTGAGGAGTGTTGGAAACTCAAAGAAGCTATTCAAGATCTGATCGATAACAATGAAACTTTCGAGATTCTAGCCATCGAAGATGACCAAGCATCCTTCGATCCATCACTTCTTATCACACCTGTAGGAGAGCCCATGATCGAGACATCTTATATGACCTCTATCGATGAAGTAGCCATGATTGGGGAGGATGAAAGTCTTTTCTTAGATAATACCAGGGAAGACTCGTCAAGTCTAAAAGAGGACGTTCGAAAACTGCAAGATGTCATTGCCATGCTCTTGAATGTGGTAGAAGGATTAGAAAATCGGGTAATGGCCATCGAACAAAATTCTCGCCAAGGGTTTAATGAAGAACTCAATGCTCCTAAGCCACAGGCAAAACAGACCATTGAAGAATACACACCAGTAGGAATGACTTACAATGAAGCTTCTGACTGTCTTCACGATCAAGGTCAAGATCATCCACCTGAAAAACTTTTTCCCAATTGGGATCCAAATTCCTATTGTCGATACCATATAGGTCTTGGTCACACCACCGAAGTATGTCTCGCACTCAAGGATCGTGTTCAAGACTTCATTGATTCAAATCTCCTTCATGTTCCTCCGCGCGACAAGAAGGCCAAGATTAGTAACAATAGTAACAGTGGCTGTAAAGGGAAAAAGAACGACTATCCTTCTTCTTCCGAAAACCCTACTCCAGCAACAGTGTTGGTACTTTCGACCTTAGTGAGATCCTAGCCATGGGTAATCGAAAGCAACTGAGAAAGGATTTCACCCCTATTAAAATTAGCCACGATAATGATTTCGATCGACTCCATGCCAAAGGACTCATTACTCCCATTGGACCTATTCAAGATCCCCCACTTGAGAAGAGATCGCCTAGTTGGAATCCAGACGAACACTGCAAGTACCATCAAGGTAGGGGTCATGCTACTGAGAGCTGTTGGAAGCTAAAGGAGGCTATCCAACATTTGATTGATAATAACAAGCTTCCCATACCTCCAGTTAACAAGAAGAGCGAGTGATGATAAAGGAAACAACAAAAGACAAGAGGCGAGCTTCAACGACAAGATTTCGTGACCTCTTTTTTCTATTTCTTTTTTATTTACCCTTTCCCCAATAAGTCTAGCATAGGAACATTTTTATTCTCCTTAGATTTATTTTGTAGGATCATTATATATTTTCTTTTAATAAAATGAGCATTTATTTCCTTATACATGATCATTTCATTACATTGCATTAAAAAAAAATAAAAATCCATGTCAAATTAAGCATAAGGTATACCAATGATCTGAGGCACCCCTTGTAGCTTAGCCACATCATATTACCTTTCACCTTTCTAATATACAATCCTTTCTTCACAAACCACTTTGAGCCTCGTCTAACGATAGACCTTTCTTTTTTCAACCTACATCTACCTAACCTTAGGATGGGATGGTGTGTAACTTGTGCAATTCTAAAAAAGAACAAAAGCTTGAGTGATTTAAAAAACTAAAATAGCATAAATAAAATAAGCAAAAAATAAATAAAAGTGTACAAAAAGGGCAAGTGTTCCAATGTCTTTGATATGAAAATATCTTTGATATGAACATGTCTCAGATTGCGTTTCTTATCGAGTGCTTGGTACCGTTCCTGAGAAACATGAATGCCAAGTGAGTGATAGACCGCATGATCGGGATTACCCACACTTAATAAAATAAAATAAATGCTAAAGCAAAAAGAGCTAAAAAAGAGTAGAAACTCAAGCATAAAAATACAAAGATTCAAAAGCAAGGTTGCACACCTTGGGGGCTTATCTAGGGTCTTGAGCCTTTATCCCCTCCTTCTTCTTCAGCCTTTAGCCTAACCACGTTAAAACCCTTAAAAGACCTTTTTGAGGTATACACACTTGTGCGAGGTTCGGCTAGAGCTACGTTCGACCTAATTCCTAACGGATACGTAGGCAACCTCACATCGAGGTGCGACCGTAATAAAAAATACATTCACACTCACACACCTACACCATGATCATATCAAGGGATATCCTATGCTCATCCGATCCCTATTCACTTAGAGCTAGACTTGGGGGCTTGATCCTTACATCAGTAGCTTACCTAGCCTAAAGAGTCACCACCATTTGACTCTTTTTTCAAATAATATTTTCCCACACACTTAGCCCTTGCGGCCTATCTTTAGTGTCACTTCCACACACTGCACAGATACATGACCAAATATACTTCCTTTAGGAACCCTTTGTCATGGAATCTTAACACAACGCTGAAGCATGCCTTGTCATATCAAAATCACTCATCAATCATAATTGTCATTGCATCACGAAGTATGAAGTGCTTAGCCTCCGTGCCTAAGTTACCCTAATACTTTCATTGAGTCAACAGTTGAGATAGCCTAGGATGGATTAATCCTTGCACCTTGAGAGATAGTATCAAATGACATTTGACTAAGCTCATTCAACATGCATCTTTAAACACTTCTATTCTTTTTTGCGTCTTTCTTTTTCGGGAGAAAGTTAGTACCCTCCACACAAAAATGACTCCACACAAAAATGACGGAAAATTTTTGCTTTTTTGCATTTTTCGAGTCGCACGATCACATTACAATGCACACACGGGTCATGAGTCACACGTGTCATTTCACTTCGAGTCGAGTCAACCTCGAGTCAATCATATCGAGTCAAGTTTATACCTTGAGTCGTGTCAAGTCAATGAGTCAAGCAACATTAAACCTTAGGTCAACCCTAAGATAATTAAAGAGATTGGCAAAGTTCTATAGTCAAAATAAATACAGGTGCAGCAGAATAGGGAAGACCCTACTCCAATTCCTGGTGCCAGAGATATTTCAGCAGCGACAGAGCTCGAAGCTTCTCAAAAAGGTGATTTCGACCTCATACAACAATTTCGGGTTCCTTGGTACGCCAGTTAGCCCCTATAAGCAATTTGACATGATTAAGTAGTCAGTTTGATTACAATCACAATAAGTGGTCGACTTGATGAAAGATCGTCTCACTTAGCTTAAAGCGCCTAAGAATTGGCTCATCACGGAAACACCGACATACTGGTTTTAGCGGAAGCAAAGTTCAGGCGAGCTTTAGAGATCGACAAACGTTGGTCTTCGGAAATTTTTCTTCAGAATATTATCGCAACAAACGTTCAAGTACCGAAGCTCTATTGTCCAGAGACGCGTAGGCATATCATCAAAGCACTTTTGTTCAGAGACGCGTGGACATTTCTTTCAAGCTCTTTGCTCCAGAGACGCGTGGGCGTATTATTCAAGCTCTTTTGTTCAGAGACGCGTGAACATCTCCATTCAAGCTCTTTGCTCCAGAGACGCGTGGGCATATTATTCACGCTCTTTTGTTCAGAGACGCATGGGCATATCATTCAAGCTCTATTTCTCCAGAGACGCGTGGGCATATTATCAAAGCTTTTTTGTTCTGAGACGCGTGAACATTTCCATTAAGCTCTTTTTCTCCAGAGACGCGTGGGCATATCATTCAAAAGTTCTTTTGTTCAGAGACGTGTAGACATATCATCAAAGATCTCCTATTTTCAAGCTCTTTCGCTCAGAGACGCGTGGGCATCCTATTATCAAGCTTTTTGTTCAAAGACGTGTGGACACATCATTTAGAAGTTCATATTAAAAAAGAATATAATAAAGAAGCTCTATTGTTCAGAGACGTGTGGACATATTAAAAAAAAAAAGAAAAAGCTCTTTGTTCAGAGGCGCGTGAACATATCCAAAAAAGGAAGCTCTTTGTTCAGAGACGAGTGAACATCGAAACAGCAAGGTGGCGTTCCCTAGATTGTGGAGAGTTGTCACAAACAACTGAGGATTGTTTCAAGAGAAGCAATCTTCGATGGTATTCCCTTGGACGTGGAATATCAAAGCGGAGGAGGATCGTTTCAGGCGAAACAATCTTCTATATTGGAAGCAGTTACGAGCGTAGCGGTTTTCAAGCGGGATGGCATTCTTTAGCTTGCAGGAGGTCATCAAAACAGGGATACAACAGCAAATCGGTTACTTTCAGAGACGCGTGCTCGACGGTGCAAGATACGCGTTTCTTACTCTTTTATCTGTTTAACTAATGCTAGTTTTGCAGGTATCGGCGTTGCAAGCGTGATTTAGGATCGCAGAACGTTCTGAATCATTCTCCGTCCCTATCGATACTTTGACTTTCGTTTTCGAAACTCGCGTTTCTCCAAACTCAGTCAAAGTGGGGGCTTCTGTAGACACCCATTTGTGTCTCCCCAAAACCAAACCCAGTGATGAGTACCTTTCATGTCGAATCATAATCGAATGAAGCGAAAGTGTAGAAAGTTTAGTGTTGCGGAAAGTTTTAATTTCTTTTCTCTTCTCTCTATTTTTGAAAAATTATTTTAAGAAAACAGCCAATCAAGTTTGGTTGGTCCATTATATGGGTCCAACAGTAGTGTAGTTGGATGGGTCTTGACAAGAGCTTTCCAACGATATATTATAAGCCCAATTCCGATGAATATTGAGGAAGTTATGGCCAATTTACTAAACTGGGCCCGGTTTGAGCCTTATATGCGGCCCAATGATCTAGGGGAGGGCCTAATATGATTTATCATTCCTAATGCAATTAGGAATGGTTTTAGTTTTCTAGACTCTTTAGAAGGTTCTTTTCATTCCTAATTCAATTAGCATTGACAAATTGACTTTTGTTGACTTTTCAGAGTTTTAATAAAAATCAAAGAACATTTTTGAGGAAAAGATATGATTTTATCCTCATGTACGGTAAAATTTATCTAATTTTAGAAAACGCGTCACAGGGTTAGCGCCTAACGCCAGGCATTGACGCCTGGCGCTTGCATTGGCGCCTGGCGCCAATAAGCTGGCGTTGGCGCCAGCTCTGTTTTAGGTGCGCCAATGCTCTGTTTTGTTATTTTATCTTTTTGGCTGATTTTCTCTATAAATAACGTATTAAAAACTCCGTTTTCATTCATCAATAACCAATTCTCACATATATTAACCTACAGCCAGTCATCAATTCTCTCATTCTCTTTAATCATTCACTATCTTTCTCTTTCTCTTTCTCTAAACTCGCTTTTTACATACAAAATTCCGTATTCATTAGATCTAGATACACCTAGCCATATTCGAAGTTGCCTTCGCCCTAGACGTGAAAGGTTTAATTTCTGAGGGTTTGGTCCCAAATCTCTTTTTAAATTATTTAATTTAATTGTTTGTTTATTATTTTCCTTGAAGTTAATAACGTGTGTATTTTGTTATTAGAAAGAGGTACGAGGCATCAAAGTAAGTGCTTTAATGGTTTTATTGATGTTATGATGTAGAAAGCATGCTTAGATTGTTATTGATTCATAGTATCATGTCTAGGGTGATTTTAATATCAAGTATGATTAAAAGTATGATGCCTTTTATATTCTTCCTAATATTTATGATTGTTAGTATCAGGTTAGGGTTAAAGATTTGATTTTTATTGCTTAGTGACATGCTAGGATTTGTTATTAATCTCGTTAGTATCATGCCTAGGATATTGCTATTTTATTATGTTTTAACATAATTAATGATTATTTTTATAATTGTTTTGATCATGATTATAATTTTATTATTGCTATAATAATTACTATTGTTATGATTATGATAATTATTATGATTATTGATTATAATTATCATGATTGTCATGATTATGATTATTATTATGATTGTTATTATTATTATTATGTTGCTTGATATTTTTATTGTTATTAATTATCATGATTGTCATGATTATGATTATTATTATGATTGTTATTATTATTATTATGTTGCTTGATATTTTTATTGTTATTGTTTGATCACGCTTTTTTATGCATGTTTAAAGGGAATTTTGTACTTGTAATCACGCTTAATAAGATAATTAATAATCTTGTTTAGGGTTAATGTGATTATAATTTCAAGTGATCGCCAATAATAGATTTATTTGTGCATTAATATTCAACCAACATAGATAAACAGGTTTAGGGTTAATCCTATTGATTGCATGTTAGTCAGAAAGCGCACATGAATACGATCAGAATAAAGTAGAGGCCTATTATTAGGGCAGGTTCAACCCTTTTTTAGGTTGGATTTGTACCTTCATCCCCGAACCCTTATTTGGTTCCAGACCTTATGGAGTTGACGATCTCTTGGATCGTTAAGGGGTGTAACCTTCACCCTGTGAACGGTTTACAAGTTCCTAAAACTTGTTGGCGACTCTTTTGCTCTATCTTCTTCCCTTTTGGACGCCACCGTACTTTAGTGTATGATCACAGTGGGGTTCAAGCTAGGGGATTAACACTTGAAATTTATTCCCTACACCACCAAAGCCAAACCCACCCAAACCAAACCTAGATCTTCATCCCTAACCCAAGCCCAATTTGGCCATCGAAAGCCACCGTCACCACCAAAAACCACTGTGGCCACCGAAAGCCACCGTCACCACCAAAAAATAGCAAAAAAATTAAAGAAAAAAATTAAAAACTTTAACCGTTACCCACTAAACCCTAACTCCAACAACAACACCCTTCCACCACCATAAATTGTAAAAAAAAAAATCCAATAAAACAACAATTTAAAATCAAAATTGAAAAAAAAAATATACATACCTTAATTCAACCACATATATACTCAAAATTGGGTTTAAGAGGCCAAATTTGACCATAAAAACTCTAGATCTAGAGTTTTCATGGTCGAATTTGACCTGAAAACCTTTGTTTTCAGCATGAGAAGAGAGAGAAAGGCGAAAAAAATGAAAATTGTTGTTGATGATGTTGATGCCGGTGTTATTGATAACAGTGCTGCCGGTGTTTTGTTGATGTCGTTGGTTAGTGGTTAGAGAGAAGGAGCAGGTTAATGAGAGAGAAAGAAGAAGAGAACGAGAGAGAGGAGGAGCAGGAGAACGAGCGAGAAAAAGGAGGAGGAGTGAGAACGGAGAAGAGGAGGAAAGAGGAGAGGAGAGAGAAGAGAGGAAAGAGAAGAGGAGAAGGAGAGGAAAGACAATGAGCGGCTGATGGAGAAGAGGGGAAATAGAACATGGTTGTTAGGGTTTCTAGAGGATTTATTTTTTTTCTTTTAAAAAAAAAAAATTTCCGACGGAAATATCAGTCGGAAAGCACATTTTTTCCGATGGATTATTATTCCGTCGGAAATTTCCGACAGATTTTCGACGGATTTGTATAATTCGTCGGAAATATTCGACGGAATTAAAATCCGTCGGAAAATTTGATTTTTCCGACGGAATAATGGGTCTGTCAGAACCAGACCGTCGCTATTTTCCTGTTTTCTAGTAGTGTTTCCAGTTAAGATGTAACCCAAAACGGGGCCCTTCCTCCATAATAATTTGCAGGACCTTCCCCATAACCAACGTGTCACCAATAACTGTATCGTCATCCAAATACCAAGTGTGAAGGCACACATCAAAAGTGTCTCTAATTTTACACACCAGGGGTTGTAAAACCAAAGCAAAAAGCAGAGGACCAAGGGGACCATCCTAGCGCACCACCCCCTGAGACGACCATAAGATTTGATCCCCATAATATAATGTGGCTGGAGTAGAATAGCAGAATTCAACCCATCGCAAAATGTCCGGACAACGGTGGCGAACTTCACGTAACATGACCGAACGATCAACAAGATTGAAGGCATTAAGAAAATCCACCAACAACATAGAAAGACCAACATCCGCACCACGGTTCTCAATCAACTGATTCACTACATGAAGAATTTATTCACCACCTGAAGAAACCCCAAAACCAAATAGAAGACCATCAAAGTAACTTCCTAAAGACTGGCCAACCATAACAACACCCACCTTCAAAACCATACGCTGCCAAACAGTACCCACAACAATAGGACGAATACCACCACCAGGCTTGACAAGTGGTGTAAGAGGAGCACAAGGAATATACTCTCCTAGTTGCATAGGACATCTTCCAGCTAGAAAGAGATTAACCACCCCGAAGATAGAGTCAACTAACTCATCTGATATAGCCACGGCACCACCACTCAAGCAATCCATAAGGTGTTGAGCACGTAAACCGTCCCTACCACATAAATTGACACATGGAAAACTCTTAATCCGATCCAAAAAAACTGCAGAAGTAGAACCAAGATGAAGTTAGTCAATAGGTATATCAGGCAACGATGGAGCTAGAGAAGAAAGGTGTTTTGATTGTAAATCTGTAAGAGTGACCTCATTATACGGAGCAACACCTGAAGAAGAAAGAACCCGGACTACAACGGTGTAATGGCCATCACAGATCTTCGTATGACTCTGCTTGATATTACGCTCCTCCAAATCAAGGTCCTCATCATCAACCACTGACAAAGTAGGAGAATCCTCAGCCAAAGTGTAGATACCCAAATGTGTCTCCCCAAAACCAAACCCAGTGATGAATACCTTTCATTTCATTTGATTATCGAACAAAGCAAAAGTGTGAAAAGTCTAGTGATGAGGATGTTTTTATTAAAATATCTCTTCTTTGTGTTTTTGAAAATATTTCTTTTCTTACCCTATTTTTGAAAAACGTGTATTCTAGTTTAGTTTGGTCCGTTATATGGGTCCAATAATAGTGTAGTTGGATGGGGTTTGAAAAGATCTTTCCAACGATATATTATAAGCCCAATTCCGATGAATAATGAGAAAGTTATGGCAAAAATACTAAATTGGGTCCAAACCGGATTTTACCTACGACCGAATGATCATGTGGAGGGTCCAAAGGTTTAATCCTATTCCTAAAATAATTAGGATTAATTAGAAGCTTTTATAAGTTTTTAAAATATCTTAATTATCCTTTTTGAAAAGATAAGATTAAAAAATTTGAGTTAAATAAAAACTTTCCTTTTCTTAAATCCTAATTCTATTCAAATTTAAAGATGTTCAAAGACAGTCAGATATTTTTTTCGTGCCTCATAATATTTATCCAAATTTTATATGGTTGGATAAATCTTGAAATTATCTTTCCAATGATATATTATAATATTAAATCCGTGCTATAACCAAAAAGATATGAATGAGATATGAAACTCTATCCAAAACTGACACCGTAGCACTATTTCGGCCATATATTTTTATCTACAAAATATTTTAATCTGATTCTAATTGGATTGGAAAGTAGAATTCAAGAGATTTCCAAAGAAATATTATATTCCTTATTTGAACTTCTAAATCAAAAGATATGATAAAAACAAAATTTGCAAAAACTGTTGTCCATCGAGTTCTATTTCGATTCGAATTCGGATTCTTTTCTTATTCTTCGACCCTCTTTTTTCTCTATAACTAGAGTTCATATATCCCTCTTTTCAATCATTAAATCTCATCAAGAATTTCTTGATTCTCTCTCTCTTTCTAAGCCTAGCCTTTTACAAACACAATTCCTCATACATTAGCACTAGACACACCTAGCCAAGTTCGAAGTTGCCTTCCCCTTAGACGTGAAAGGTTTTAATTTATGAGGGTTTGGTCCCAAATATCTATTTCAATTATTTAATTTAATTGTTTGATGATATTTTCCTTGAAGTTACTAACGCGTGTATTTTGTTATTAGAAAGAGGTACGAGGCATCCAAGTAAGTTCTTTAATTATTTAATTGATATTTTGATATAGAAATCATGTTTAGGTTATTATTTTGATTCCTAGTTGTAGACACCCATTTGTGTCTCCCCAAAACCAAACCCGGTGATGAGTACCTTTCACGTCGAATCATAATCGAATGAAGCGGAAGTGTGGAAAGTCTAGTGTTGCGGAAAGTTTTAATGTCTTTTCTCTCCTCTCTGTTTTTGAAAACTTATTTTAAGAAAACAGTAAATACAGTTTGGTTGGTCCATGATATGGGTCCAATAGTAGTGTAGTTGGATGGGGCTTGCAAAGAGCTTTCCAACGATATATTATAAGCTCAATTCCGATAAATATTGAGGAAGTTATGGCCAATTTATTAAACTGGGCCCGGTTTAAGCTTTATGTGCGGCCCAATGATCTTGGGGAGGGCCTAATATGATTTATCATTCCTAATGCAATTAGGAATGGTTTTAGTCTTCTAGAATCTTCTAGAAGGTTCTTTTCATTCCTAATTCAATTAGCATTGATAAATTGACTTTTGACTTTTCAGAGTTTTAATCAAAATCAAATAGCATTTTCGAGGAAATTATATGGTTTTATCCTCCAATACGGCAAACTTATCTGTTTTTCGAAAACGCGTTGAAAATAGGCTTGGCGCCTGACCCCAGGCTTTGGCGCCTGGCGCCAGTGTTGGTGCCTGGTGCTAGTTAGCCAGGGTTTGCGCCAACTCTGTTTTTTGTGCGTCAGACTCTGTTTTGTTTATTTTATCTTTTTGGCTGATTTTCTCTATAAATAACGTATTAAAAAATCCGTTTTCAATGATCTACATTCACCTACAATCAGTTTTCGTTCGCAATCATTAATTCTCATTCTCTCTTAATCATTCACCAACTTTCATCAAGATTTTCTTGATTATTCTCTCTCTCTCTCTCTCTTTTTCTAAACTAGCCTTTTCTAAAATACAAAATTCCGCATTCACAAGATTTAGAAACACCTATCCATATTCGAAGTTGCCTTCGCCCTAGACGTGAAAGGTTTAATTTCTGAGGGTTTGGTCCCAAATCTCTATTTCAATTATTTAATTTAATTGTTTGTTTATTATTTTCCTTGAAGTTACTAACGTGTGTATTTTGTTATTAGAAAGAGGTACGAGGCATCAAAGTAAGTACTTTAATTGATTTTTATTGATGTTATGATGTAGAGATCATGTTTAAATTGTTATTATGATATTCCTAGTATCATGTCTAGGGTAATATAATATATGATTGTTGCGATGCTACCTATTTTCTTCCTAATATTTATGATTGTTAGTATCATGTTAGGGTTAAAGATTTGATTTTAATTGCTTAGTGACATGCTAGGGTTTGTTATTAATCTTGTTAGTATCATGCCTAGGATCTCGCTATTTTTATTATGCTTTAATATTAACATGAACATGATTATGATTATAATTGTTATAATTTATTATTATTATTATTTTGATGATGATTATTTTATTTATGATGATATTGTTATTGTTATTATGATTATAATTATTATTCATGATATTGATTATTTATTATTGTGTTGCTTGATATTTATTTTTATTGCTTGATCACGCCTTTTATGCATGTTTAAAGAGAATTGGTACTTGTAATCATGCTTAATAAGATAATTAATAATCTTGTTTAGGGTTAATTGTGATTATAATTTCAAGTGATCGCCAATAATAGATTTATTTGTGCATTATTATTCAACCAACATAGATAAACAGGTTTAGGGTTAATCCTATTGATTGCATGTTAATTACAAAGCGCACATGAATACGATCTGAATAAAGTAGAGGCCTATTATTAGGGCAGGTTCAATCTCTTTTAGGTTGGATTTGTACCTTCATCCCCGAACCCTTATTTGGTTCTAGACCTTATGGAGTGGACGATCTCTTGGATCGTTAGGGGGTGTAACCTTCATCCTGTGAACGGTTTACAAGTTCCTAAAACTTGTTGGCGACTGTTTTGCTCTATCTTCTTCCCTTTTGGACGCCACCGTACTTTAGTGTATGATCACAGTGGGGTTCAAGCTGGTGGGATTAATGCTTGAAATCTATTCCCTACAGTTTTTGGCAACTCCGCTGGGGAGGATTTCTATTTTAATTCCTGAATTTGTTTCGGCAATGATTTAGAATGAGTGGATGAGACTCGAAACGTTCTAAGTATTTCATGTGTGTAATTTTGATTAACATTATTGTCATATGCATAAAAAAGATCTCATTGGAAAGACCATCCGTAATGAGTTAAAAACATAGGATTTTGCACGTAGGAAATTTGAGAAATATCTTTCACAACTAGAACCGAAATAACACCGCGCGAAACTGGAAAGTTTTATCGAGCACAGAAAGCTGCTGAGGCATATGGGAAGTAGCGTCAGGGGCCAGAGCTTGGCGCCATCATTTTAGTCGTAGCGCCAAACGCCAGTATTGGCGCCAGGCGCTACAGTTAAAAGCTGGCGCCAGTCTCTGTTTGCTGGCGCCAATTTCCCCCAATACCGAGCCAGAAATATGCGTTATAATTTCGACCGATTTTTCGTATTGTTTGCTCGATCCTACTTCCTGATTGAATTTTTTCTCACTTTTCTGAAACCCATATGTGTTCTACATATGGACATAACCCTATGGGAATTCATGCTCCATCTACCCGATTGAACGCTCCGTGCAACAAAGGGCACATCCGAGATGTTGAATTCACCAAACCATGGAAGCGAGTTTTTTCTAAATCTCGCGGTGTCCCATCCACTCGCGCCAACCCTTCATGGTTAGGCTTCCGCGTGGTTCATCCGGACAATTAACCATGGACCCTCTATTGACTAAACCATATCCCGAACTTTAGAGAACTAGAGCCATGGTTAGGTTGCAAACTCATTGCATCATATTGTGCCTACTTGACTAATTGTGCATTATTTGTTGTGCATACTCTATGTGATTTTTCCTAACCGTTTGGTTGACTTGTGTTAAGACTAAATAAACTGATTAATGACTAAAGGACTTTGTTTAATTAATTAATTAATTAATTAATTTGAGCTAATAAATAAATATAAAATCGAGTCATAGTTCCTTTAAGTCAACCCGGATTTTTATTCCCGTGTACTGCACAAGTGTCAACTTGTTTTGGTCATAGCCGGAGTTCTATGAAGAGTTACGAGTCGTACAACCTATGGATCTGTAGCCCCGAGTTTTATCTTTAATTTGGAGTTGGTTTCATCCAAATCAGAGTCGCAGATCAAAAGTTATGACTAAAATACCACAGTCTGTCCAGTTTAATGCATATACGCGAGGTCTTAATTTAGTCTTTGCTTGAGTCTAGTCACGTAGTCTAGCCACATGGTCATGACACAAGTCTTAACATGTCACATACACTCACTAGTCATAGCAAACACTTTTTATATGTCACCATGACCATAAACTAAGTTCATGCATGAGTCGGTCTTTTCCGTCATTTGAGTTGGGGGGTACATTCTATTCCTAATTCTTCATATCCCTCCATCTAAATCTTCTTTCACATTCTATTCCAATCTTTCTTCACTTCATCCATCCATTGCATGTTGAATAAAGTTTGAGCCAAATAATTAACAATAAGTATCCCCAAATTCCTTTTCCACAATACTTGGTTGAGGAGAGAAGGACGATTAATCAAGGACAACCTCTTTGTTCAAGTCTCACTTTTTGATAAACCGATTTGTCAAAAGAGGAAGGCTAAGAAGATAATGGAAACTCAAGAGGAAGTTAATGAACTTAGAAGTCAATTGACTAACGTGACTGAGACACTAAAGCTACTCACACTCAAGATCGATGATCCTGCGAAGCAACAACAAATGAACCTCATGCAAGAAAGCTTGAGCAAGCTATCTAGTGACTATAAATTTCAGGGCATGAGTTCACAAGGGGTCTCGCTGGACAAGGAACTTCTTCCACATAAGTTCAACGCCACTGACATCCCTAAATTCAAGGCAACAGATAACCCTTACTTCCATCTAAGAGCTTTTGAAACTATAATGAGCATTAAGGGTATCGATAAGAAGGTTTTCCCCTCTCTGTTTCCACTATTTCTCGAAACCGTTTGTCAACAATGGTTCTTTTCTCTCGAGAAAGAAAAAACCTCTTCTTGGAAGTCGATAACAAAGCTTTCATAGATAGGTACAAGTGCAATATTCAAGTTGAAACCGACCATAGACAACTTGAAATGCTAAGACAAAAAGAGAATGGAGGCTTTACTTCTTTCTTTAATAAATGGAGGGAAACTTCCGCTAAGATGATTGAGGTCCCCACCGAAAAGGAGTCTGTGAGAATGTTTATCAAGAATCTTCAAGAGAAGTATTCGAAGCATTTAAAATATCAACACAATCTGAATACTTTCAAGGCCGTTTATGACATCGGAATTGAAATTGAAGATGACCTCGCAAAGCAAAAAGCTACTAGCAATAGTAACCACGGTGGCTGGAAAGGAAAGAAGAACGACAATCCTTCTTCTTCCGAAAACGCCCACTCTAGTAACAATGTTAGTACCTTTGATCTCAGTGAAGTTTTAGCCATAGATAACCAAGGATATAAGAAGCAACAAAGGAAAGACTTCACCCCCATTGGGATGAACTACGATACCGCCTTCGATCGACTCCATGCCAAAGGACTCATTACTCCCATTGGACCTATTCAAGATCCCGCACCTGAAAAGAGATTGCCTAGTTGGAATCAAGACGAACAGTGCAAATACCATCAAGGTAGGGGTCATACTACTGAGAGCTGTTGGAAGCTAAAGGAGGCTATCTAACATTTGATTGATAATAACAAGCTTCCCATGCCTCCAGTTAACAAGAAGAGCGAGTGATGATAAAGGAAACAACACAAGACAAGAGGCGAGCTTCAACGACAAGATTTCGCGACCTCTTTTTTTTCTATTTCTTTTTTTATTTACCCTTTCCCCAATAAGTCTAGCATAGGCACCTTTTTATTCTCCTTAGATTTATTTTGTAGGATCATTATATATTTTCTTTTAATAAAATGAGCATTTATTTCCTTGCATATGATCATTGCATTGCATTAAAAAAAACAAAAAAAAAATCCATGTCGAATCAAGCACAAGGTATACCAATGATTTGAGGCACCCCTTGTAGCCACATCATATCTCCTTTCACCCTTCGATTTACAATCCTTTCTTCATAAACCACTTTGAGCCTCGTCTAACGATAGACCTTTCATTTTTCAACCCATATCTACCTAATCTTAGGGTGGGATGGTGTGTAACTTATGCAATCTCAAAGGGCTTGAGTGATTTCAAAAGATCAAAATAAAATAAATAAATAAATAAAAGTGTACAAAAGGGTAAGTGTTCCAATGTCTTTGATATGAAAATATCTTTGATAAGAACACGTCTCAGATTGCGTCTCTTGTCGAGTGCTCGGTACCGTGCCTGAGAAACATGAATGCCAAGTGAGTGATAGACCGCATGATCGGGATTGCCCACACTTATTAAAATAAAATAAATGCAAAAGATAAAAGAGAGCTAAAAAAGAGTTAAAATCCTCAAGCATAAAAATATAAAGATTCAAAAGCGAGGTTGCACACCTTGGGGGATTATGTAGGGTCTTGAGCCTTTATCCCCTTCTTCTTTCAAACCTTTAGCCTAACCACGTTACAACCCTTAAAAAGACCTTTTTGAGGTATACACACTTGTGCGAGGTTCGGCTAGAGCTACGTTCGGCCTGATTCCTAACGGATACGTAGGCAACCTCACATCGAGGTGCGGCCGTAATAAACATGAATTCATAATCACATTCACACACTTACACCATGATCATGTCAAGGGATTTCCTATGCTCATCCCTATCCACTTAGAGCTAGACTTGGGGGCATGATCCATACATCATTAGCTTAACTAGCCTAAGAGTCATCACCATTTGACTCTTTTAACAAATAACATCTTTCCACACACTTAGCCTTTGCAACCTAGCTTTAGTGTCACTTTCACACACATCACAGATACATGACCAAATATACTTCTCTTAGGAACCCTTTGTCATGGAATCTTAACACAACGCTGAAGCATGCCTTGTCATATCAACATCACTCACCAATCATAATCATCATTGCATCACGAAGTATGAAGTGCTTAGCCTCCGTGCCTAAGTTACTCAAGTGCTTTCATCATTGAGTCAACAGTTGAGATAACCTAGGATGGATTAATCCTTGCACCTTAAGAGATAGTATCAAACAACATTTGGCTAAGCTCATTCAACATGCATCTTCAAATCTTCGATTCTTTTTCACGTCTTTATTTTTCGGGAGAAAGTCGGTACCCTCCACAAAAATGACGGAAAATTTTTGCTTTTTTGCATTTTCGAGTCGCACGATCACATTACAATGCACACACGGGTCATGAGTCACACGTGTCATTTCAATCGAGTCAACCTCGAGTCAGTCAATCATATCGAGTCAAGTTTATGCCTTGAGTTGTGTCAAGTCAATGAGTCAAGCAATGCTAAACCTTAGGTCAACCCTAAGATAATTAAAAAGATTGGCAAAGTTCTATAGTAAAAAATAAATACAGGTGCCGCAGAATAGGGAAGACCCTATCACAGCGTTCGGCGACAGAGTCAATTCTTGGCGCCAGAGATATCTCAGCAGCGACAGAGATTGAAGCATCTCAGAGTAGTTATTTCAACCTCATACAGCGATTTCGGGTTCCTTGGTACGCCAGTTAGCCCCTATAAGCAATTTGACATGATTGAGTAGTCGATTTGATTACAACCGCAAATAGGTGATCGGCCTGATGAAAGATTGTCTCACTTAGCTTAAAGCGCCTAAGCATTGGCTCAAAATCAGAAAAGGCACCGACGTATAGGTTCAAAGCAACGAAAGCGCCGACGTACAGGCATAGCGGAAGCAAAGTTCGAGCAAGCTTTAAAGATCGACAAGTGTTGGTCTTTGGTAATTTTCTTCGGAATATTATCGCAACAACTGAGGATGACTTCAAGTAAAGTTATTTTCGACAGCGTTCGCTAAGATTGTGGAAGTTGTCACTAAAATTTGAGAAGATAGCACGAGATGGGCAGTCTTCGACAGCGTTCGCTAAGATTGTGGAAGTTGTCACTAAACATTTGAGAAGATAACACGAGATGGGCGGTCTTCGACGGCGTTCGCTAAGATTGTGGAGGTTGTCACCAAGATATGAGAAGAGCGGTTCATGATGAGGCGGTCTTCGACGAATTTTGCTATGATTGGAAAGGTTGTCACTATGATTCAAGAAAAGGCTCAAGTTGTAGCAACATTGATCGACGGCGTTCCCTAGATTGCGGAAGATCGTCAAAACAAATAGCAAGATGGCGTTCCCTAGATTGAGGAGGGTTGTCACAAACAACTGAGGATTGTTTCAAGAGAAGCAATCTTCGATAGTATTCCCTTGGACGTGGAGTATTATCATAGCGGATGAGGATCGTTTCAAGAGAAGCAATCTTCGATAGTATTCCCTTGGACGCGGAATATTATCAATGCGGATGAGGATTGTTTCGAGAGAAATAATCTTCGATGGTATTCCCTTAGACATGGAATATTATCATAGCCGAGGAGGATTGTTTTAGGCGAAGAAATCTTCTAATTTGGAAGCAGTTACGGGCGCAGCGGTTTTCAAGCGGGATGGCATTCTCTAGCTTGCAGGAGGTCATCAAAACAAGGATACAGCAGCAAATCGGTTATTTTCAGAGACGTGTGAACTCTCGCCTGGGTTTCCTTTTAGATCCTTGATTGTCCACGGCTAAGAAATCATTATGGTCAAAGGTACTAACATTATTACTAGAGTGGGCGCTTTCGGAATAAGAAGGATTGTCGCTCTTCTTTCCTTTCCAGCCACCGTGGTTGCTATTGTTAGTAGCTTTTTGCTTTGCGAGGTCATCTTCGATCTCGATACCTATGTCATAGACGGCCTTGAAAGTATTCAAGTTGTGTTGATATTTTAAGTGCTTTGAATACTTTTCTTGGAGATTCTTGATAAACATCCTCACGGATTCTTTTTCGGTGGGGACCTCAATCATCTTGGCGGAAGTGTCTCTCCATTTATTAAAGAAAGAAGTAAAGCCTTCATTCTCTTTTTGTCTTAGCATCTCAAGTTGTCTATGATCGGTTTCAACTTGAATATTGCACTTGTACCTATCAACGAAAGCGTTTGCTATCGATTCCCAGGTAGAGGTTTTCTCCTTGTCAAGGGAGAAGAATCATTGTTGGCAAACGGTTTCAAGAGATAGTGGGAACAGAGAGGGGAAAACCTTCTTATCGATACCCTTAATGTTCATTATAGTTTCAAAAGCTCTTAGATGGAAGTAAGGGTTGTCTGTTGCCTTGAATTTAGGGATGTCAGTGGCGTTGAACTTATGCGGAAGAAGTTCTTTGTCCAGCGAGACCCCTTGCGAACTCATGCCCTGAAATTTATAGTCACTAGATAGCTTTCTTAGACTCTCTTGCATGAGATCCATCTGTTGTTGCTTCACGGGATCATCAACCTTGAGGGTGAGTAGCTTCAGTGTTTCAGTCATGGTAACCAATTGGTTCCTAAGCTCATTGACTTCTTCTTGAGTTGCCATTATCTTCTTAGCCTTCCTCTTTTGACGAATCGGTTTATCAAAAAGCGAGACTTGAATAAAGCGGTTGTCCTTGATTAATCGCCCTTCTCTCCTCGACCAAGTACTGTGGGAAAGGAATTTGGGGATACTTATCATTAATTATTTAACTCAAACTTTATTCAACATGCAATGGATGGAGGAATGAAGGAAAATTGGAATAAAATGTGAAAGAAGATTTAGATGGAGGGATATGAAGAATTAGGAATAGAATGTACCCCCCAACTCAAATGACGGAAAGATCGACTCATGCATGGACCTACGACATGGTCATGGTGACATGTACTCAAAGTGTGTGCTAAGATTAGTGAGTGTAAATGGTGCGTTAAGACTCGTATCATGACCATGTGGCTAGACTATGTGACCAAGACTCGATTAATGACTTGACAAGGTGTTATTGACAGCGAAAATTAACCGAATTAATTAGTAAACTGGTTAATTAGACCCTAGGTGATGATTCGACAAATAATCCGAACTTTCGGCCAAGCGACAGGACTGGCGTCACAATATGGTGATTGGCGCCAGACTTTTTAGTAAATGTCTGGCGCTACACACCATACAGTGGCGCTACAGCTCAGATTTTGGCACCAATGTTGGAGCCTTGGTCTGGGACTGTTTTTGGTATTATTAGTCAACTGAGGTATGCCTAAAGTCGTACTAGGTCAATTCCGATTAAAAGAAGAAAAAACTTTATTGACTCGAATTAATTAATTAATTAAGCAAAGTTCTTTAAGTCATTAATTATAATCTCAACACAAATCAACAAACGGTTAAGAGGAAAATAGAATATATATGCACAACCAATAATGCACAATTAGTCAAGTATGCACAATATGATGCAATGAGTTCGCAACCTAACCATGGCTCTAGTTCTCTAAAGTTCGGGATATGGTTTAGTCAAATAGGGTCCATGGTTAATTGTCCAGATGCACCGCGTAGAAGCCTAACCGTGAAGGGTTAACGCGCGTGGATAGAACACCGCGAGTTTTTTTTTTTTTTAGAAAAACTCGCTTCCATGGTTTGGTGAATTCAACCTCTCAGATGTACCCTTTGTTGCCAGGAGCGTTCAATCGGGTAGATAGAGCATGAATTCCCAGAGGGTTATGTCCATATGTAGAACACATATGGGTTTCAGAAAAGTGAGAAAAAATTCAATCAGGAAGCAGGATCGAGCAAACAATACGAAAAACCAGTCGAAATTAGAACGCATATTTCTGGCTCGGTATTGGGGGAAATTGGCGCCAGCAAACAGAGACTGGCGCCAACTTTTAACTGTAGCGCCTGGCGCCAATACTGGCGTCTGGCGCTACGACAAAAAGTATGGCGCCAAGCTCTGGCCCCTGACGCTACTTCCCACATGCCTCAGCAGCTTTCTGTGCTCAATAAAATCATCCAGTTTCGCGCGGTCTTATTTCAGTCCTAGTTGTGAAAGACATTTCTCAAATTTCCTACGTGTAAAAATCCTATGTTTTTTACTCATTACGGATGGTCTTTCCAATGAGAACCTTTTTATGCATATGCCACAATGTTAATCAAAATTACGCACATGAAATACTTAGAACTTTTCGAGTCTCATCCACTCATTCTAAATCATTGCCGAAACAAATTCAGGAATTAAAATAGAAATCCTCCCCAGTGGAGTCGCCAAAAAATGTAGGGAATAATTTCAAGCCTTTAAAATCCCACTAGCTTGAACCCCACTGTGATCATACACTAAAGTACGGTGGCGTCCAAAAGGGAAGAAGATAGAGCAAAAGAGTCGCCAACAAGTTTTTAAGGAACTTGAAAACCGTTCACGAGGTGAAGGTTACACCCCTTAACGATCCAAGAGATCGTCAACTCCATAAGGTCATGAACCAAAATAGGGTTCGGGGATGAAGGTACAAATCCAACCTAAAAGAGATTGAACCTGCCCTAATAATAGGCCTTTAATTTATTCTGCTCGTATTCATGTGCGCTTTCTGATTAACATGCAATCAATAGGATTAACCCTAAACCTGTTTAATCTATGTTGGTTGAATTTAATGCACAAATAAACTATTATTGGCGATCACTTGAATTATAATCACAATTAACCCTAAACAAGATTATTAATATCTTATTAAGCGTGATTGCAAATACCAATTCCCTTTAACATGCAATAAAGGTGATCAAGCAATAACAATATAAAATATGATACATATCAAGCAACATAATAAATAATCAATATCATGAATAATAATTATAATAATAATAATATCAATCATAATCATAATAATCATAATCATGTTAAAGCATAGCAAGATCCTAGGCATGATACTAACAAGATTAATAACAAACCCTAGCATGTCACTAAGCATTAAAAATCAAATCTTTGACCCTAACATGATACTAACATGAATAAATATTAGGAAGAATATAGGAAGCATCGTACTTTTAATCATACTTGATATTAAAGTTACCCTAGACATGATACTAGGAATCAAAATAACAATCTAAGCATGATTTCTACATCATAATATCAATTAAACCTTTAAAGTACTTACGTGGATGCCTCGTACCTCTTTCTAATAACAAAATACACACGTTAGTAACTTCAAGGAAAATAATAATCAAAACAATTAAATTAAATAATTGAAAGAGAGATTTGGGACCAAACCCTCAGAAATTAAAACCTTTCACGTCTAGGGCGAAGGCAACTTCGAATATGGCTAAGTGTTTCTAACTCTTGTGAATGCGGAATTTTGTATGTTGAAAACAAAGTTTAGAAAAGAATACTAAAGAATTAACGAAAGCTTGAGAATGAAAAGAATTGGTGAACAATCGGTGTAGATGATCCATCAAAACGGAGTTTTTGATACGATATTTATAGAGAAAACCATCCAAAAAAGATAATTTATCAAAACAGAGTCTGAAGACCACAAAAACACATTGGCGCCAGCCCTGGCTCATTGGCGCCAGGACCAGTGGCTAGCGCCAGGCGCCAATGCTGGCGTCTGGCGCCAATGCTGGCGTCTGGCGCCAATCCTGGTTCCAGGCGCCAAGGCCTGGGGTTGGACGCCAAATCGGCTTTTAACACGTTTTCGAAAATCTGATAAATTTCTCATACTGGAAGATAAAATAATATAATTTCAGTCGAAAATGGTATTTGATCTGATTAAAACTCTGAAGAATCCTAATTGAATTAAGAATGATAAGAACCTTCTAGAATGTTCTAGAAGACTAAAACCATTCCTAATTGCATTAGGAATGATAAATCATATTAGGCCCTCCCCTAGATCATTGGGCCGTACATAAAGCTCAAACCAGGCCCAGTTTAGTAAATTGGCCATAACTTCCTCAATATTCATCGGAATTGGGCTTATAATATATCGTTGGAAAGGTCTTTGCAAGCCCCATCCAACTACACCACTATTGGACCCATATCATGGACCAACCAAACTGGATTGGCTGTTTTCTTAAAATAAAGTTTTCAAAAACAGAGAGAAGAGAAAAGAAATAAAACTTTCCGCAACACTAGACCTTTCCACACTTTCGTTTCATTCGATTATTATTCGACGTGAAAGGCACTCATCACTGGGTTTGGTTTTGGGGAGACACAAATGGGTGTCTACACCTAGCCATATTCGAAGTTGCCTTCGCCCTAGACGTGAAAGGTTTAATTTCTGAGGGTTTGGTCCCAAATCTCTATTTCAATTATTTAATTTAATTGTTTGTTTATTATTTTCCTTGAAGTTACTAACGTGTGTATTTTGTTATTAGAAAGAGGTACGAGGCATCAAAGTAAGTACTTTAATTGATTTTTATTGATGTTATGATGTAGAGTTCATGTTTAAATTGTTATTATGATATTCCTAGTATCATGTCTAGGGTAATTTTAATATTAAATATGATTGTTGCGATGCTTCCTATTTTCTTCCTAATATTTATGATTGTTAGTATCATGTTAGGGTTAAAGATTTGATTTTTATTGCTTAGTGGCATGCTAGGTTTGTTATTAATCTTGTTAGTATCATGCCTAGGATCTCGCTATTTTTATTATGCTTTAATATTAACATGAACATGATTATGATTATAATTGTTATAATTTATTATTTTTATTATTTTGATGATGACTTTTTTTTATGATGATATTGTTATTATGATTATAATTATTATTCATGATATTGATTATTTATTATTGTGTTGCTTGATATTTATTTTTATTGCTTGATCACGCCTTTTATGCATGTTTAAAGGGAATTGGTACTTGTAATCATGCTTAATAAGATAATTAATAATCTTGTTTACGGTTAATTTGATTATAATTCAAGTGATCGCCAAAAGTAGTTTTGTTTGTGCATTAATATTCAATCAACATAGATAAACAGGTTTAGTGTAAACCTATTGATTGCATGTTAGTCAGAAAGCACACATGAATACGAGCAGAATAAAGTAGAGGCCTATTATTAGGGCAGGTTAAATCTCTTTTAGGTTGAATTTGTACCTTCATCCCCGAACTACCAGTCATGGTTCCAGACCTATTGGAGTTGACGATCTCTTGGATCGTTAAGGGGTGTAACCTTCACCTCGTGAACGGTTTACAAGTTCCTAAAACTTGTTGGCGACTCTTTTGCTCTATCTTCTTTCCCTTTGGACGCCACCGTACTTTGGTGTATGATCACAGTGGGGTTCAAGCTAGGGGTAATGCTTGAAATATTCCCTACACAAAGTTTCCCTCACAAGCTGCAAACTACAACCCGATGCACTCCAAGAACAAATAACACGAGAAATACTCTCCTCTTGAAGTCGACGAATCACGAAAGACCTAGACTTATGACTATTCCGTGGGCGAAAGGTTTTAAGGATGCAAAGAGGTAACACCAATAGCGAGACCTAACTAGAAATGTCATCCGGCTTTGAGATCACCTTATCTAGAGCACCTTTCAAAACCCGAGAAAACCCCAAACGACACTTGAGAGGGATAGATTTCACAATGCAAAACCCCTTTAAGTACATATCATCAAGGAGAGCTACATCAAAACCACTGTACAGAGCTCGCGCCACACCATCCACATGCCCAATATGAGCCGGAGAAGATGGAGCTTGTGGCTTGGAGAAATTATGAAGCACAAAACGAACAATACCATCTCCCACATCAAGGGGTGACACATCCTCACCCCTATCATGACGACACTTAGAACGAATTGTATGAGTTTTGTAACAAAATCCACATAACCAAATCCCCATATGTGTAAAAGTAACTTCTGCCTCTGTATAAACTGCGAAATTAGAAGTAAGAGAATGACGCGTGACATCCCGCACACCAAGACAGCACTGACGCTCATGAAGATGCTTGATTAAAGAGCTTCTTTTAAACCCATTACTACTTCCTTCTTTACACCCACTAAGCCCCACGAAGGGACAATGAAACTACACACCCACATCCAACATAGCTTCAATCGGCCACCAAAAACTACAGCACGAATCACCAACAAAACAACCAAAACCCGCAAGCATGCAAATACCAAAAACAGCAAGCAAGAAATGACGTTAGAAACTAACCAAAGGCCGCCTGAAACCTACACGTACCAAGAAAATGGCCCAAAAAAGCACCCAAAGCTACACCAAAGTCGGACACAAAACTGCACCCAAGTCGCACCCAAAACTGCTCCCAAAAAACCAATACCAGATAAATAGAAAATCGATACCTGACAACAGAAAATCACTGCTATAAAAAGGCGACTGAAACTACCAGAAGGCAGCCTAAAGCACGAGCCAAAAAATGCAAGAAAGTCGGCTAGAAACGAGCCAAAAACGCGAGCAAAATATCGCCTGAAACACGACCAGAAACACGCTTAGAAAACCACCTGATTATGCCTGAAAACAACCAAAAAATGAGTAAATACAAGTTGATATCAGATATTAACAAAACTTGTTAATATCAAGGCTAATTTTGTAAATTTAGCTACCATACCAAGGGTGATATTGTAATTTTAGCAACCACACCCCCTTTCTCTCCCTTCTATCACCACCGTGCAACCTCTACTACAACCCACATCACCACCTTTACCTTCACGAATTGACCCATGCCGACCACCAATCGACCCAGCTGACCACCACACGGTCACTGCACCAACATTCGGTCGCCGCACCAACATTCGACCGCCGCAACACCACTAGCTACCACTCACAGCACCACCTTTAGCTTCACTAGCCTTTACGAATCGACCCCATCCAACCACCACAGGTCGCTGCACCAACATTTGGTCACCACAACACCACTAGTACGAGAAAATCCCTTTCCCTAAAGGGTTTATATGGCCCCAATTTTCATAAATTACTACTAGGGTGTCGTTTGTTTGGCCGACCAGCCGCTATTGATCCACTTATGTTGTCGACCTAGGGCATGGGAATGGAGGAGAGAGAAGGAAGTAGTGGCCATGGGAATGAAGGAGAGAGAAGGAAAAATTGGTCATGTGAGGGAAAGAGAGAGAAAAATTGGTGATATTAACAAAAGTTTGTTGATTTCAGATATCAACTGGGTCTGGATCCCTAAAAACCCAGCCATAAACGAAGCAAATTTGCGAGAAAAACCGACGTTTGAAAACCACCGAAAATTTGCGTGCAAACAACCGTTAAAAACCCTTGAAAAACACCGTTTAAACAGCCCGATTCCACCGGGAATTTGCCCTAAAAGAAGCACAAGTAATGCTTGATATCGCCGGACCTGATCGCACTACCACCTGGACCTTATTATTGAAAGGAATAGTGTACTTCGAACAAGTGTATTATTCTAATAGTGGGTTCAGAATTATTAGAAAGCTAATATATTTAGTAAGGTTAAGTGATCAGAATGCCTGGGTGGAGGCCGCTTCCGATCTGTAATATTAATGCATAATTAATATTACGGCTTAATCTTGACTGAACCCTTCGAGTCACACCCAAGTAACCAACGAGCCAAAGCGAAGAATTAATTTGGAAGGAATAATTAATGAGTCGGCCGAGTAATATTTATTTAGACGTTGGAAATTTGAGCTTAGAGCGTCGAAATCTAGCATCGGAAGTCGATTCGAAAATAATAAAAGACGAGACTTGCAAAAAGTAATAAATCAATACATTTCCCAAACTACCCCTAGCATCGGAGTGCCCCGAGCAATCCGAGTGCTAGGGGCATAATGCGTATCATGGTGGCTAGCATGCGCACCAAGCCGAGCCTAGGCTGGCTGGTGCGTGCTAGCGCACCATTGCAAGCAGCCAAGGCAAGCCTCGGCACCTAGGGGCAGCAGCAGCCCACACTTGGAGTGCGCGGTATGCTGGCCGCAAGTAGTAGCACCCTACACTTGGAGTGCGGGGCTTGCTGGCCGCAAGTAGCAGCAACCCGCAACTCCACTGTGCGGGTAGCTGGGCCGAGTCCAAGGGAGGAATAAATGGGAGCCTTAAAGGGAGAGGACATGTGGCGCAAGGAGAGGGAGAGAGTGGGGAGCAAGTTTAATTTGGTCCCCCCTCTCCAAGTGGTCCTCACTTTCTCTCTCATGAATAGTTGACGCTTGTTGATTTATTACTAGCTTGCTTAAATAATTTTATTTTACCTTTAAAATAAAATGTGAAAATCTCACTATCCCACATTAGTGGGAGAGACAATCATACTCTCATTATTTCCTATAAATACCCAATTAAGGGCATTGGAAATGATGCTTGAGTAAGAGTTGGAAAAGGGATCACAAGTAAGTGAAAACCTTTGAACTCAAGAGTTGGAAAAGGTATCACATTTAGTGAAAGCCTTTGAACTCTATTACTCGGGTTTATCGGTCGGGTCTTGCTAACCCCAAGACATTAGACCTTCTCGATGATCGTTGTTGCGGGTGGATTATCGTCGGAGGCTTCGTAATTTCAAAGCAAGCTTTCAAGTAAGAGCCCAAGCGGTCGGGAGAAGCACGCTCCAAAGGTAATCGTTTTATCTTAATCTTGTGATTAATATAATTATGTTTATAGTTTTATTTATTGCGAGTGCGGTCTTATTTTTGGGTTTGTTTTCGCGGTGAGTCGGACTCACCAAACCGGTCGTCTAAATAACCTTTATTAGCCTTGATTTTCAGTTATATATTTTCTGTAAACATGCAATATAGTGATCAATAAATATAATAGAATAAACATCAACATTGGAAGCAATTTAACAATAAATCAAACAATTAATACATGACAAACATAATAAAAATTGTTAGAAATATAATAAGAACAAAAGGAACTTGATTCCTTACTTCGATTTTGTTTGCTCGCAACTATAAAAAAATAAAAAAAAAATAAAAATTAGTAACTTCAAGGAAAATTAATAAACAACAATTGGAAATTAAATTAAAAACTAGATTTAATTTGGGACAAACCCTTAGTTAATTCTACCTTTCACACCATGGTTTAAGGATGGAACCTCGGGTCAAGTGTGGACTTTATGGAGTTCTTAGGGGAAGTATTGGGAGAGAATAGAGTGGCTAGTATTTAGGCTAAAGAGAGAGAAGAGAATGATTGTTGGTGCCCCAAAGGAAATCAGCCTCGTATTTATAGGGAAAATGTGAGGAGTGGAGCACGGAACCCTATAAGTAAAAAGGCGCCACGGAGAAACCCTAGAAAAATGCCGTATCACGGCATGTGTGCCGCGACACGGCGCAAGATACCATGACATGGTATGAAATGCCGCAACACGGTGCACACATTTTCCTAAAAAAGTCCAGATTCATTTTATTCTTTGCTTAATGACTAAGGACGTGATATTTTATGCGTCGTTTCAGCTATTACGGATTAATTTCAGGCTTAAGGTTTTATTATTTATAAATCGGGCTTAGTGAATAAATAACACGAAATGGATTAAAAAGGGTTTATGATAGGATATGAATTGGATTGAGTTTGAATAAATTGTTTGACTGATTTGTTGACATAATATATTTGACTGAATATGGGTTTTAAGCAGTTTCGAGATTAAATACTTGATCCGACCAATAATGGCGGTGAAAGGTTGTTCAACAACGGGTTTGGTTTTACGGAGACATTTTTAGGTGTCTATAGATATACACTTCTTATATAACAATGTTTGTATCAATGATATGTTTTAAAATTTGGCATATAAATAAAAAAAAATTTTAAAATTCAATAAACAGTGTTTGTATCCTATGTCAGAATTAAAGTTCTAGCTAAATAGGTAATCGTCTTTAAAAAAAAAATCCTAAACGTTTAATAGCTGAAGACTTACTTTCAAACTAAGGGATTTGAATAAAGTCTAGGATTTCAAATTGTTATATGCATGTCAACGAGACTGTAAAATTAAGTTACTCATTTAATTATATATTAACATTTAAAGCTACAAAAGTTTTAAACGTGGACAGATTTAGACATTACTGATAATTTATTTTAGAAAATAATTATTTTTTTATAAGTAGTCAATTAATGTAGTAAGGACTTTTAAAACATAAGGATATGTATTGCTAACTTGCGGAAGGAACCGGGGCATCGCCCGGGGTACATACTAATTTACTAAATAATTAGATTTAATAATTTATAAAGATAAACACCACACCCCAACCACCAACCAACCAACATCCCACACCCCTTCCTCCTCCCTCTCCCCCCCTTGGCAGCAACCTCCTCCCCCACCGAACCCGCTTCCTAGATCCTTTACCTCTGACAACCTAGCTCCACTATTGTCTGACCCTCCCTTTCCCCTTATTATCGTCGGAAACCACCACCTCTCTTCAAATTTTGGCTCTTATTTACTAAACATGTTCAAAGCAAGTCAAAATCAATTGCAATTTTCTTGTAAATCACCCCAGCAATACATACATACACAATCAAAGTCAAAACAAGCATCAATTTCAAGCAAGATGCATTAATTTAAAAACACCCAAATCAATTTTTTAGGGTTTTTCAAAATCAAGGAGGTGGTAGTCGCCGGTGGGGATAAGAGAGGGTTAGTCAGCGATTTAAGTAGGTCCTTGAAGGTGGGGGAGATCAAGGCGGCAGGTCCAGTATGGGAGGGGGTTGTTGCCAAGGGTGGAGGAAGGGGAAGGGGTGGTTGGTTGGTAGTTGGAAATAGTGGTTTTATTTATGTATAAATTAAAGCTATTTATTTAGTGATTAAGTGGGTTAGAGGTTAATTAGAATAAATGAGAGAAAATTGAAAGGAATGGTGTCCTTCGAACAAGTGTATTATTCCGATAGGGGGTTCGGAATTATTAGAAAGCTAATTATTTTGTGAGTTCAAGTGATTGGAATGCCTGGGTGGAGCCCGCTTTTGATCAGTAATATTAATGTATAATTAATATTACAACTTAATCTTGACTGAACCCTTCGGGTCAGACCCAAGCAACTAACGAGTTGAAGCAACGAATTAATTCGGAAGTAATTAATGAGTAGAGCGAGTAATTGATATTTAGACGTCGGAAATTCAAGCTTGGAGCGTCGGAAGTCAAGCAAATAATAGTAAAAGACGAGACGAGAAAATATTAAAAAATCAACAATGACCAAAATACCCCTAGCATCGAAATACCGAGTGCTAGGGGAACGACCATGCTAGTAGCCCACACAAAGTGCGGGGCTTGGCTAGCATGCCGCAGCTAGCAGCCTGCACCAATGTGTGAGGCATGCTAGCAAGCAGCAGCTAGCAGCCCGCACATGGTGCATGGCTTGCTAGCAGCAGTACTCGGCAGCAGCAGCCCGCATGCAATTGCAAGGGCATGCTGGCCGAGGAAGCTAGCAGTAGCCCACACTATTTGGTACGAGGCGTGCTAGGCTGAGACACAAGTAGCAACGCTAGCAGCCCACATGGGGTGCCTTGGTGCCCAAGTGGGGCTGCCACGTGGCACGTGCTCAATGGGGATTGGGTGTTGTGTTGGGAGGTTTAGGGAGAGGGAGTGGGGAGCAAGTTTGGTCCCCCCCCCCCTTCTCCAAATGGTCCTCACATACTCCCTCATGTGAGCTTCACACTTGTTGATTTATTACTAGTTTGATTAACAATTTTATTTTAGCTTTAAAATCAAATTGTCCCACATTGATGGGAGAGATTTTCATACTCATGCCTTTCCCTATAAATACCCAAATTGGGGTATTGGGAAAGGCACTTGAGTATGTGTTGAAAAAGGCATCACCATTGTGAAAACCTTTGAACACATTTATTACTCGGGCTTTGGTCGGGCATTGCTAACTCCAAGGCATTAGATCCTTGTCAGTGGTCAGGTTGTGGGTGGAATTCCATTGGAGGTCGCCGTACTTTCGAGACTCACTTTCGAAGTAAGAGCCCTTTGAGGTCGGGCGAAGCACGCGTCAAAGGTATAATTACTATCCTAATCTTGTCGTTAAGTCAATTATGCTTATGTGGTTTTAACTATTACGAGTGAGATCTTGGCTTGGGGTTTTCTTCCGCGGTGAGTTGGACTCATCAAACCCAACAACGGTATCGGAGCCTCGCTCGTTTATTCTTAAATCATGTTTTTTCAAGGTTATTTATGGCTTATTTTTCTGGTTTTAAGTTGCTATAATTAGATTAGTGACTTGATTTTATTATTTTAATCCCGTTTAAATGCGATTTTTGGCCTAGAACCTAGATTTTCGCCCAAAAATAGTGAATTTTGGGTGGAAAAGTTGTTCTTGAAACGTTTTCAGTCCTTTGGGGATGTGATTTTAGCCAAAATCAAACCAGAAATGCCTTTTTCGAGGGATTTTTCGATTTAACGAAAATTTGTAAGTCTTTCTTACCTTGAATCTTTAAGGCATAATTACTTGGTAGTAATTAGTGCTTGAAAGATTGATTAGTTTTCACATAATTGCAAATTGATTGCACTAAGTGTGAAATCTTTAACTTTGAGGCTTCTAAGTACTAAATATTCAATCTTTAATTATGTTAATTGATTGAAACTTTCACTACTACAAAATTGGTTAAAGAGACCCGTCCAAATAGATCAAAGAGACTACATTAGAGGCGGTCTCTAGCTAAGCGGTCTCTTTGACAAAGAGACTGCTTTATTAGAGGCGGTCTCTAGATTAAAAAACTGAGACCGCATATCTAAGATAGGCAGTCTCATTTTTTAGAAAACTAAGACCGCCTATATGAGATAGGTAGTCTCATTTTCCAGATAACTGAGACCGCCTATATGAGATAGGTAGTCTCATTTTCCAGAAAACTAAGACTGCTCATTAAGCTAACGGGTCTCTTTGGCCTCATTAATAATAATAAAAAAAAATTATTCAATTTATCAATATAACTTTTATTGTATTTAAATTTCAATTTTTACATTTATGAAATATAACATAAAAAATAATTATTTAAATTTCATATACCTCAAATTACAAACATATTACTAATATTAAATATCAATGAAAATCCAATACACAAAATATAATAATAAAGAAACTCTCTAAAAGATGACTTCGATCTTCAAAGATCTTCAATTACAAATTTCTTCACTTGAAACTTGTATATCTTTACCTACAAACTAAAAAACAAACACGCAAAATCATACACAAAATCATCAAGAAATTAACATAAAAAATTAATCATCAATCGGCAACTAATTACATACACAAAATTGGTAATTTTGAAAAGGTGTGAAACACTAGTTTGATCCAAAAGCTTGTCCTGTAATCCAAACATCAACCAAAAACAATAAAAAAAACCCCCCAAAACATAAAAAATTAATGTAAAAAAATTAAATAAAAAGGAAAATTACTAACAAGAACTTTCTTCTGGGTAACGACACAAACTTAATCTTTCCCACGAACAGCAATTGAAGTAATTCCACCAGATTTCACTGCCTTGAACGCATATTGTGATACGACCCAAAAACAAAATTAAAATCAGCGATAAACCTAAAAATTGATCTAATAAATATGAAAAAATGACATTAAAATGATAGATCTTGAGGATGAAATTGAGCATACCAACTTGGAAGAGACGACATTCAGGAGAGAAGATCGTAATGTGTCGATCATAGCCTGCTCCGCTACCTCTACTCATGCTTGTTTGTTGTTCTGTTGAATCAAGTGTAAATTTAGGAGAGAGAAAAAAGGGAGAGAGTGAAATTGGGGAATGAGGAAAACAGATCAAACATTGGAAATGTTAGAGAGAGGGTGAGAAGAAAGAAGGGATGAAATACGTCAAGGAGGAGGAAGGAAGGAGAGAGATGAAGGAGAGGATGAATAGAAAGGAGTACGAATGTAATACCCCATATATTCATACGTATTTTCTAATTAATTAATTAAGAAGTATTTTATAAAAAGGGTATTTTAGTAAATTTATTATTTGGAGCCAAAATAATATTAGAACTTTGGCGCCAAAAGCATTTTGAAAACTAATCATTATTTTGGATAAGATTTATTATCCATTTATCTTATCTTAAAAACCAGATTATTTACATATTTTAGATATTTTAATTAAAACAAAAATAATATTTTAATTAATTAATTATTATGGTCGAAATTACCTAATAACTAGCTAGGATTTTCGGATGTTCCATGAATGGAAAATCTGGTTTTTCTTGGTTATTTATTGGTAAATATATGGTATTATATTAATTAATTATTTAATTTTTTATTTTACATTTTTATACAATTATTTTATTCCTTAAAAACCGAGCAAAATCTTTCTAAATATATCTAGAGGAATCCGAAAATTTGAGCTATGGTAAGCTCAATATTTTCGGCCCTCATGAATTATTTTGGGGGAATTTATTTGGTAAAATTATATTTTTAATTATCTCCCAAAATCTCTTATTTTCCTTAATTCTAATTCTCCATCTTTTTAATATCTAATCATCATATTTTCTTGCCAATCATTATTCTTAATTATTCCCCAAGTAATTCTATTTTCCTTATTATTTTTCATGACATACATACTTTCCATATTCAATTATACACAATCACCTTAATATCAAAACTTTCCTTAATTCTTTTACTCACTTCTCCAAGTAATCCCATAAACCCTACTTGCCATAATTCTTCCCAAATTCTATTTCCATAATTCTTGCATGAGCTAGCCTATAAATACCCCTTCATACCTCTCACATTATTCACACCAATTCTCTTCTTTTCTTCTCCTCAATTTTACACAAATCATCCCGTTTATCTTTGAAGCCAATTTTAGGGCACTTCTGATCAGTTTTTTGGGTATTGACGTTTCACAGATGATTGTTCCTCTTGAAACATCCTTGACGTTAGGTTCAAGAATCACCCAATTCAGAGTTTTATCGAAGGAGTTATAGCCTCTGCAAGTTCTGCCTATTCTTTCCAACGCAAATCAATTCTTCTATTTTCCTTGGTTTCTTATCTTTTCTTATTATCTTGTCTTATTCAATTATTATTATTATTATGGGGGATTTAAAAATAATTATTATGAGTAATTTTAATAATATGAAATAAGATTTTTAATGATGTTTATGAGAAATTAATTTAAAAGGTTCATGTACATATAGTTGGGGGTTTTTAATTATTTGTTAACCTTATATTGATTAAGGTTATATTTATTTGTAGGGTGTGTTTGATCAAGGATCTTAAGGTTCTTTTTGTGTTGTTTTTCTAGCAAGGATCAAGGTACGTTTAGGTGGCTAGATACCTTTGAAAGTGATTGGTTTGAATAACATGTTTTACATGATTTGATTGGTGATTGAATTAAATTGATTTGAATTATGATTTTGAAATAAATTATGTTTGAAGGTATTGATGTTAATAAAAGTATTTTAAATGATTGATTTTTAAATCATGTTTTGAATGGTTTGGATTACTTATCATGTTTAAATAAAGGAATGAATTTTAAAAGGTTTGTTGAATTAAATAAAGGTTTTTCAAGGAAGAGTTACTGATTTTGAAAAGTTATTAATGTGAGATTTTATTCTCAAGTATTTATTTACAAGGTTTTATTTTGAAAGTATGTTTAAGTAATTAAAAAGGATTTTGAATTATATTGGAACTATTGGAAATTAAAAGGATTTATTGAACCATTGAATTATTATTATTAATGCTTTATAAGCATGTTAGTAATCCCACTACGCATATTTGGTTTATTGATAAGGCGTTGGACTTTGTATGACCGGGTCTTTCCTCAAGAATAGCCTTGTAATATAAGAAGACTAGCTTGGGGGGTGTGCACACTTGGGTGAGGAATTGGATTAAAAGGAATTGGTTCTTAATAAAGGAATTGGTTTTGTTAACTATTATTTTGAATCTTGAATCATTGGAATCGGTTTTGGAATAATGAGTTTTGAATTTATTGGATTAATTATTGGAATTGGTTTTAAAAGCATGTTTGCAAATAAATTGAGTTTACACTATCTTGCACTTATCGTACTTAGCATATTTTGCTAATCCGTATTCTTATTTGTTTTTGTTCGCCCTGTTTACCATAATGGTAAGCAGTGTTGACTATTTTAAGGTGGAGTCATGAATGAGCATATGGGAGTCCAAGGATTTGCTTCACCTAGTTTAGAAATGTTGGTCTTGTCTTTATTTTTGAGCACTCATAACAATGTTACTATTTTTTTTATAAATATTAATAAAACAAAGTTGAGTTTCCGTTACAAGTTTGTTATTGAGTTAAGTATTTTGAGTAGCCTTGCGTAATCACGTGGCGGTAATACGCCCAAGTCTATCTCTACGGTATAATTATACGTATTATATTGGTATTTCCATAGAGGGAGATTTGGGGGTGTTACAGAGGAGGCGTGAAATGGAGAGGTGTGAAGCAATTAGGGTTTCATTTTTTTTTTGTTTTTTGTAAATTAGGGAGACCGGTTAAGAGGGAATAACAGGTCTCTCTTAATTTTTTTAATCTTATTTTTTTTGAAAAAAAGGAGAGACTGGTTTTCTTAAATAACGGGTCTCTAACTATTTTTATTAAAAAGAAAATAAATTTAAAAATACGCTGGAGACCCATTTCTTAGATACCAGGTGTTTTATATTGGGTCTCTTTGGCCAATTTGGTAGTAGTGTTTGAGTTACTAAATTCCATGAATTTTGTTGAACTTTGTTAATTTAATTATTTTTTAGTTGATTGAAATCATAAAGTTTCAATCTTGTGATAGAAATCTCATTAAATCTTCATGTTGGAAGATGATTTTTCAAGGATTCACAAGTGTAAAAGTTGGAATCTTTATTTGAACATTGAAGTTCATATTTCCAACTCCCTTGTATTTTGTCAAAATCTCAAGATTAATTGAAATTAATTAAATTAATAGTGAGTAATTGCCCTTTTAATTTTGTTGCACCAAGTTAAACCAATTTTATTAAAGAATGGTTCTTGGAAATAATTTTGGTTTCATGCATTTGGATGACTAATTTATTTAGTTGGACTTGCTATTTTTTCATTTTTCCTCAATAAATTGATACTAAAATTAATTTATAATTGGTTAATATGTCACACAAAAATCGAAATTTTTTCCCGAAGCATGAGCACACCAATCTAGGCCTAAGAGCCCCTAGCAAGCTCTCGGCCAGCTGGGCTACGCAGCCCACATGAGGCTGTTGGGCGCCTCGAGTGGTGTGTGCGTGCGAAGTGTGCGCATGGGGCAGCAGGCTTGTGCGGCAGCTTGTGCGTGCGGTGTGTGCGAGGGAGGTTAGTGGCTGCAGCTCGCTGCCAGTAGTATGGCGCGCCAGCCAGCAACAAGCAGCAGCAAGGCGTAGCAGCAACATGGTGATGTGCGCGCTGTGCGTGCTGCTATGCTAGGCTGGTCGTGGCTGGTGTGAGCATGAGCAGTGTGTGTGCTTGGTGTTGTGGGGAATGCGCATGGGTGTGCTACGTGCTTGCGGCACGATGTGCACAACCCCACGCTTGACACTTTAACCCCGGGTTTAAGGGTGTAGACACCCATTTGTGTCTCCCCAAAACCAAACACAGTGATGAGTACCTTTCATGTCAAATCATATTCGAATGAAGCGAAAGTGTGGAAAGTTAAGTGTTGCGGATAGTTTTAATTTATTTTCTCTTCTCTCTGTTTTTGAAAACTTATTTTAAGAAAACATCCAATCCAGTTTGGTTGGTCCATGATATGGGTCCAATAGTAGTGTATTTGGATGGGGCTTGACAAGAGCTTTCCAACGATATATTATAAGCCCAATTCCGATGAATATTGAGGAAGTTATGGCCAATTTACTAAACTGGGCCCGGTTTGAGCCTTATGTGCGACCCAATGATCTAGGGGAGGGCCTAATATGATTTATCATTCCTAATGCAATTAGGAATGGTCTTAGTCTTCTAGATTCTTCTAGAAGGTTCTTTTCATTCCTAATTCAATTAGCATTGATAAATTGACTTTTGTTGACTTTTCAGAGTTTTAATTAAAATCAAAGAGCATTTTTGAGGAAAATACGAATTTATCCTCCTGTACGGCAATTTTTATCTGATTTTAAGAAAACGCGTATTTTTCTAGATCAACGCCAAACGCCAGCTGTAGCGCCTGGCGCCAACAGCCAGCGTTGGCGCTGGTTCTGTTTTTTGTGCGCCAATACTCTGTTTTAATAATTTTATCTTTTTGGCTGATTTTCTCTATAAATAACGTTGTAAAAACTCTGTTTTCATTCTCCTACAACCAGTTTTCACCTACAATCACCAATTCTCTCTGTTTTCATTCACCAATTCTCATCAAGTTTCTCTTGATTACTCTCTCTCTCTTTTCTAAACTAGCTTTTTACATACAAAATTCCGCATTCATTAGACTTAGACACACCTAGCCATATTCGAAGTTGTCTTCACCCTAGACGTGAAAAGTTTAATTTCTGAGGGTTTGGTCCCAAATCTCTCTTTCAATTATTTAATTTAATTGTTTTTGTTTATTATTTTCCTTGAAGTTACTAACGTGTGTATTTTGTTATTAGAAAGAGGTACGAGGCATCAAAGTAAGTACTTTATTGGTTTTATTGATGTTATGATATAGAAATCATGCTTAGGTTGTTATTTTGATTCCTAGTATCATGTCTAGGATACTTTTAATATCGAGTATGATTAAAAGTATGATGTCTTTTATGTTCTTTCTAATATTTATGATTGTTAGTATCATGTTAGGGTTAAAGCTTTGATTTTTATTGCTTAGTGACATGCTAGGGTTTGTTATTAATCTTGTTAGTATCATGCCTAGGGTCTTGCTATTATTATGCTTTAACATGATTATTATGATTATGATTATTATAATTATTACTATGATGATTATTGTTTTGATTATTATTATGATTATTTTAATTATTGTTTTTGTTATTATTATGTTGCTTGATTATTTATTGTTATTGCTTGATCACGCCTTTTATGCATGTTTAAAGGGAATTAGTACTTGTAGTCACGCTTAATAAAATAATTAATAATCTTGTTTAGGGTTAATTTGATTATAATTCAAGTGATCGCCAATAATAGTTTATTTGTGCATTAATGTTCAACCAACATAGATAAACAGGTTTAGGGTTAATCCTATTGATTGTATGTTAGCCAAAAAGCGCACATGAATACGATCAGAATAAAGTAGAGGCCTATTATTAGGGCAGGTTCAATCTCTTTTAGGTTGGATTTGTACCTTCATCCCCGAACCCTTATTTGGTTCAAGACCTTATGGAGTTGACGATCTCTTGGATCGTTAAGGGGTGTAACCTTCACCCTGTGAACGGTTTACAAGTTCCTAAAACTTGTTGACGACTCTTTTGCTCTATCTTCTTCCCTTTTGGACGCCACCATACTTTAGTGTATGATCACAGTGGGGTTCAAGCTAGGGGATTAACGCTTGAAAATATTCCCCACAGTTTTTGGCGACTCCACTGGGGAGGATTTCTATTTTAATTCCTTAATTTGTTTCGGCAATGATGTATAATGAGTGGATGAGACTCGCAACGTTCTAATTATTTCATGTGCGTAATTTTGATTAACATTATTGTCATATGCATAAAAAAGATCTCATTGGAAAGACCATCCATAATGAGTTAAAAACATAGGATTTTACACGTAGGAAATTTGAGAAATATCTTTCACAACTTGGACCGGAATAACACTGTGCGAAACTGGAAAATTTTATCGAGCACAGAAAGCTGCTGAGGCATGTAGGAATTAGCGCCAGGGGCCAGAGAATTGGCGCCATATTTTTAACTGTAGCGCCAGACACCAGCATTGGCGCCAAGCGCTACAGCTAAAACCTGGCGCCAGTCTCTGTTTGCTGGCGCCAAATTCCTCCAATATCGAGCCAGAAATATGCGTTCTAATTTCGACCAGTTTTTCGTATTTTTTGCTCAATCCTACTTCCTGATTGAGTTTTTCTCACTTTTTGAAACCCATATGTGTTCTACATATGGACATAACCCTCTGGGAATTCATGCTCCATCTACCTAATTGAACGCTCTGTGCAACAAAGGGTACATCTGAGAATGTTGAATTCACCAAACCATGGAAGCGAGTTTTTTCTAAACTCGCGGTGTCCCATCCACTCGCGCCAACCCTTCACGGTTAGGCTTCTGCGCGGTGCATCCGGACAATTAACCATGGACCCTCTATTGACTAAACCATATCCCGAACTTTAGAGAACTAGAGCCATGGTTAGGTTTCAAACTCATTGCATCATATCGTGCCTACTTGACTAATTGTGCATTAATTATTGTGCATATGATCTATGTTTTCCTTAACCATTTGTTTGACTTGTGCTGAGATTTAATAAATTAATGACTTAAAGAACTTTGCCTAATTAATTAATTCATTTTAGTAAATAAAGTCTAATATTTTAATCAGAATTGACCTAGTACGACTTTAAGCATACCCTTGTTGATTAATAACACCGAAAACAGTCCTAGATTGAAGCTCCAGTATTGGCGCCAAAGTCTGGACTGTAGCGCCACTCTGTGGAGTGTGGCGCCTGGCGCTACACTACACATTGCGACGCCAGTCCTGTCGTTTGGCCGACAGTTTGGATTATTGGTCGAGTCATCACCTGGTGTCTAATTAACCAGTTTGATAATTAATTCGGTTAATTTTCGCTGTCAATAATACTTTGTCGAGTCGTTAATTGAGTCTAGCCACATAGTCTAGCCACATGGTCATGACACGAGTCTTAACATGTCACCTACACTCACTAGTCTTAGTACACACTTTGAATACATATCACCATGACCGTGTTTTAGGTTCAGGCATGAGTCGGTCTTTTCCGTCATTTAAGTTGGGGGTACCTCCTATCCCTAATTCCTCATATCCCTCCATCTACATCATTTCTTCTTCACATTCTCTTCCAATCTTTCTTCACTTCCTCCATCCATTGCATGTTGAATAAAGTTTGAGTCAAATAATTAACAATGTATATCCCCAAATTCCTTTTCCACAGTACTTGGTCGAGGAGAGAAGAGCGATTAATCAAGGACAACCTCTTTATTCAGGTCTCGCTTTTTGATAAACCGATTCATCAAAAGAGGAAGGCTAAAAAGATAATGGCAAGTCAAGAAGAAGTTAATGAGCTTAGGAACCAACTGGTTAGCGTGACTGAGGCACTGAAGCTCCTCACACTTAAGATTGATGATCCCATGAAGCAACAACAGATGAACCTCATGCAAGAAAGTTTGAGGAAGCTATCTAGTGACTATAAATTTCAAGGCATGAGTTCACAAGGGGTCTCGCTGGACAAGGAACTTCTTCCGCATAAGTTCAACGCCGCTAACATCCCAAAATTCAAGGCAACGGATAACCCTTAATTCCATCTAAGAGCTTTCGAAACTATAATGAGTATTAAGAGTATCGATAAGAAGGTTTTCCCCTCTCTGTTCCCACTATCTCTCGAAACCGTTTGCCAACAATGGTTCTTCTCCCTTGACAAAGAGAAAACCTCAACCTGGGAATCGATAGTAAACGCTTTCATTGATAGGTACAAGTGCAATATTCAAGACGAAACAGACCACAGACAACTTGAGATGTTAAAACAAAAAGAAAACGAAGGGTTCACTTCTTTCTTCAACAAATGGAGGGAAACTTCTGCTAATATGGTCAAGGCTCCTACCGAAAAAGAATCTGTGAGGATGTTTATCAAGAATCTCCAAGGGAAGTATTCAAAGCACTTAAAATACCAACACAACTTGAATACTTTCAAGGCTGTGTATAATATAGGCATTAACATTGAAGATGACCTTCTGAAAGATAATGGTGCGAGAGGAAAGAAGAACGACCATCATTCTTCTTCCTCTCCCATTAATGAAGTACATGCCACGAACGCCTCTAAACCACAAATCCAAAGATAAAAAAGGGTGTTCACTCCACTCGGTATGAATTATGAAACAACTTTTGAGAAGTTACATCACAAAGGACTAGTCATGCCCATAGGGCCCATCAAAGATCCAGTTCCAGAAGCCAGGCCACCTAAGTGGGACCCTAATAAGCACTGCAAATATCGCCAAGGAAAGGGTCACAGCACTGAGGAGTGTTGGAAGCTCAAAGAAGCAATTCAAGATATGATCGATAACAATGAAACTTTCGAGATTCTAGCCATCGAAGATGACCAAGCATCCTTCGATCCATCACTTCTTATCACACCTGTAGGAGAGCCCATGATCGAGACAACTTATATGACCTCTCTCGATGAAGTGACCATGATTGAGGAGGATGAAAGTCTTTCCTTAGATAATACCAAGGAAGACTCATCAAATCTGAAAGAGGACGTTCGAAAACTGCAAGATTTCATTGCCATGCTCTTGAATGTGGTAGAAGGATTAGCAAATCGGGTAATGGCCATCGAACAAAATTCTTGCCAAGGGTTTAATGAAGAACTCAATGCTCCTAAGCCACAGGCAAAACGGACCATTGAAGAATACACACCAATAGGAATGACTTACAATGAAGCTTTTGACTGTCTTCACGATCAAGGTCAAGACCCTGCACCTGAAAAACTTTTCCCAATTGGGATCCAAATTCCTATTGTCGATACCATAGAGGTCGCGGTCACACTACTGAAAATTGTCTCGCCCTAAAGGATCGTGTTCAAGACTTCACTGATTCAAATCTCCTTTATGTTCCTCCGCGCGACAAGAAGGCCAGGATTAGTAATAATAGTAACAGTGGTTGTAAAGGGATGAAGAACGACTATCCTTCTTCTTCCGGAAACACCTACTCTAGTAATAGTGTTGGTACTTTCGACCTTAGTGAGATCCTAGCCATGGGTAATCGAAAGCAACTGAGAAAGGATTTCACCCCTATTGGAATTAGCTACGATAATGCTTTCGATCGACTCCATGCCAAAGGACTCATTACTCCCATTGGACCTATTCAAGATCCCCCACTTGAGAAGAGATTGCCTAGTTGGAATCCAGACGAACACTGCAAGTACCATCAAGGTAGGGGTCATGCTACTGAGAGCTGTTGGAAGCTAAAGGAGGCTATCCAACATTTGATTGATAATAACAAGCTTCCCATGCCTCCAGTTAACAAGAAGAGCGAGTGGTGATAAAGGAAACAACACAAGACAAGAGGCGAGCTTCAACGATAAGATTTCGTGACCTCTTTTTTCTATTTCTTTTTTATTTACCCTTTTCCCAATAAGTCTAGCATAGGCACCTTTTTATTCTCCTTAGATTTATTTTGTAAGATCATTATATATTTTCTTTTAATAAAATGAGCATTTATTTCCTTATATATGATCATTTCATTATATTGCATCAAAAAAAAATAAAAAAATCATTGTCGAATTAAGCACAACGTATACCAATGATTTGAGGCACCCCTTGTAGCCACATCATATTACCTTTCACCCTTCAAATATACAATCTTTTCTTCATAAACCACTTTGAGCCTCGTCTAACGATAGACCTTTCATTTTTCAACCCACATCTACCTAACTTTGGGATGGGATGGTGTGCAACTTATGCAATTTTCAATTTCATAAAAAAGCTAGAATGACTTCAAAAAATTAAAATAGCAAAAATGAGCAAAAGCCAAAAAATAAATAAAGTGTACAAAAGGGTAAGTATTCCAATGTCTTTGATATGAAAATGTCTTTGATATGAAAATATCTTCAATAAGAACACGTCTCAGATTGCGTCTCTTATCGAGTGCTCGGTACCGTGCCTGAGAAACATGAATGCCAAGTGAGTGATAGACCGCATGATCGGGATTGCCCACACTTGCAAAAATAAAATAAATGCTAAAGCAAAAAAAAAGAGCTAAAAAAGAGTAGAAACTTAAGCATAAAAATACAAAGATTCAAAAGCAAGGTTGCACACCTTGGGGGCTTATCTAGGGTCTTGAGCCTTTATCCCCTTCTTCTTCAGCCTTTAGCCTAACCACGTTACAACCCTTAAAAAGACCTTTTTGAGGTATACACACACTTGTGCGAGGTTCGGCTAGAGCTACGTTCGGCCTGATTCCTAATGGATACGTAGGCAACCTCACATCGAGGTGTGGCCGTAATAAACATGCATTCATACTCACATTCACACACCATGATCATATCAAAGGATATCCTATGCTCATCCCTATTCATGTGGAGCTAGACTTGGGGGCTGGATCCCTACATCATTAGCTTACCTAGCTCTTATGGCCTAGCTTTAGAATCACTATCACACACTGCACAGATACATGACCAAATATATTTCCCTTAGGAACCCTTTGTCATGAAATCTTAACGCGGAAGCATGCTTCGTCAAAATTACTTATAATTGTCATTGCATCACGAAGTATGAAGTGCTTAGTCTCCGTGCCTAAGTTACCCAAATGCTTTCATCATGGAGTCAACCATTGAGATAGCCTAGGATGGATTAATCCTTGCACCTTGAGAGATAGTATCAAATGACATTTGACTGAGCTCATTCAACATGCATTCGAAAACTTCGATTCTTTTTTTGCGTCTTTCTTTTTCGGGAGAAAGTCGGTACCCTCCACAAAAATGACGGAAAATTTTGCTTTTTTTGCATTTTTTTTAGTCACATCAAATCAACACTATACACACACAGGTCATGAGTCACACGTGTCATTTCACTTCGAGTTGAGTCAACCTCGAGTCAGCCAATCATAGCGAGTCAAGTTTATGCCTTGAGTCGTGTCAAGTTAATGAGTCAAGCAATAGGTCAACCCTAAGACAATTAAAGAGATTAGCAAAGTTCTATAATCAGAAATAAATACAGGTGCAGCAGAACAGGGAAGACCCTACTCCAGTGCCGGACGAAAACATTTAGCGTCTGGCAATAGCTTTCAGCGCTTGGCGCTAGATCACAACGTCTAGTGACAGAGTCAATTCTTGGCGCCAGAGATATTTCAACAGCGACAGAGCTCGAAGCCTCTCAAAAAGGTGATTTCGACCTCATACAGCAATTTCGGGTTCCTTGGTACGCCAGTTAGCCCCTATAAGAAATTTGACATGATTAAGTAGTCGGTTTGATTACAATTGCAATAAGTGATTGACCTGATGAAAGATCGTCTCACTTAGCTTAAAGCGCCTAATCACTGAGACACCGACATACTGGTTTTAGCGGAAGCAAAGTTCAAGCAAGCTTTAGAGATCGGCAAGCGTTGGTCTTCGGAAATTTTTCTTCAGAATATTATCGCAACAAACGTTTAAGTGCTGAAGCTCTATTGTTCAGAGACGCGTGAACATCTCCATCAAAGCTCTTTGCTCCAGAGACGCGTGGGCATATTATTCAAGCTCTTTTGTTCAGAGACGCGTGAACATCTCCATCAAAGCTCTTTTGTTCAAAGACGCGTGAACAATCCTTTTCAAGCTCTTTTGTTCAGAGACTCGTGGACATTTCCTACAAGCTCTTTTGCTCAGAGACGCATGGGCATCCTATTATCAAGCTCTTCGTTCAGAGACGCGTGGACACATCATTCAGAAGGACACATCCTATTATCAAGCTCTTTGATCCAGAGACGCGTGGGCATATCATAAAAAAGAAGCTCTTTGTTCAAAGACGCGTGAACATATCAAGAAGAAGCTCTTTGTTCAGAGACGAGTGAACATCGAAACAGCAAGATGACGTTCCGTAAATTGTGGAAAGTTGTCAAAAAGCAACTGAAGGTGATTTCAGGCGAAGTTATCTTCGATAGTATTCCCTTGGACGTGGAATATTATCAATGCAGATGAGGATTGTTTCAAGAGAAGCAATCTTCGATAGTATTCCCTTGGAAATGGAATATTATCAATGCGGATAAGGATTGTTTCAAAAGAAGCAATCTTCGATAGTATTCCCTTAGACGTGGAATATTATCAATGCGGATGAGGATTGTTTCAAGAGAAGCAATCTTCGATAGTATTCCCTTGGACGTGGAATATTATCAATGCGGATGAGGATTGTTTCAAGAGAAGCAATCTTCGATAGTATTCCCTTGGACGTGGAATATTATCAAAGCGGAGGAGGATAGTTTCACGCGAAGCAATCTTCTATATTGGAAGCAGTTACGGGCGTAGCGGTTTTCAAGCGGGATGGCATTCTCTAGCATGCAGGAGGTCATCAAAACAATCGGTTACTTTCAGAGACGTGTGCTCGACGGTGCAAGATACGCGTTTCTTAACTCTTTTATCTGTTTAACTAACGCTAGTTTTCAGGTATCGGCGCTACAAGAGTGATTTAGGATCGCAGAACGTTCTGAATCATTCTCTGTCCCTATCGATACTTTGACTTTCGTTTTCGAAACTCGCGTTTCTCCAAACTCAGTCAAAGTGGGGGCTTCTGTAGACACCCATTTGTGTCTCCCCAAAACCAAACCTAGTGATGAGGACCTTTCATGTCGAATCATAATAGAATGAAGCGAAAGTGTGGAAAGTTTAGCGTTGCGGATAGTTTTAATTTATTTTCTCTTCTCTCTGTTTTTGAAAACTTATTTTAAGAAAACAGCCAATCCAGTTTGGTTGGTCCATGATATGCGTCCAATAGTAGTGTAGTTGGATGGGGCTTGACAAGAGCTTTCCAACGATATATTATAAACCCAATTCCGATGAATATTGAGAAAGTTATGGCCAATTTACTAAACTGGGCCCGGTTTGAGCCTTATGTGCGGCCCAATGATCTAGGGGAGGGCCTAATATGATTTATCATTCCTAATGCAATTAGGAATGGTTTTAGTCTTCTAGATTCTTCTCGAAGGTTCTTTTCATTCCTAATTCAATTAGCATTGATAAATTGACTTTTGTTGACTTTTCAGAGTTTTAATTAAAATCAAAGAGCATTTTTGAGCAAAATACGATTTTATCCTCCTGTACGGCAATTTTTATCTGATTTTAAGAAAACGCGTATTTTTCCAGATCAGCGCCAAACGCCAGCTGTAGCGCCTGGCGCTACGCTTGGCGCCTGGCGCTACGCTTGGCGCCAACAGCCAGCGTTGGCGCTGGTTCTGTTTTTTGTGCGCCAATACTCTGTTTTAATAATTTTATCTTTTTGGCTGATTTTCTCTATAAATAACGTCGTAAAAACTCCGTTTTCATTCACCTACAACCAGTTTTCACCTACAATCACCAATTATCTCTGTTTTCATTCACCAATTCTCATCAAGTTTCTCTTGATTACTCTCTCTCTCTTTTCTAAACTAGCTTTTTACATACAAAATTCCGCATTCATTAGACTTAGACACACCTAGCCATATTCGAAGTTGCCTTCGCCCTAGACGTGAAAGGTTTAATTTCTGAGGGTTTGGTCCCAAATCTCTCTTTCAATTATTTAATTTAATTGTTTTTGTTTATTATTTTCCTTGAAGTTACTAACGTTTGTATTTTGTTATTAGAAAGAGGTACGAGGCATCAAAGTAAGTACTTTATTGGTTTTATTGATGTTATGATATAGAAATCATGCTTAGGTTATTATTTTGATTCCTAGTATCATGTCTAGGATAATTTTAATATCGAGTATGATTAAAAGTATGATGCCTTTTATGTTCTTCCTAATATTTATGATTGTTAGTATCATGTTAGGGTTAAAGCTTTGATTTTTATTGCTTAGTGACATGCTAGGGCTTGTTATTAATCTTGTTAGTATCATGCCTAGGGTCTTGCTATTATTATGCTTTAACATGATTATTATGATTATGATTATTATAATTATTATTATGATGATTATTGTTTTGATTATTATTATGATTATTTTAATTATTGTTTTTGTTATTATTATGTTGCTTGATTATTTATTGTTATTGCTTGATCACGCCTTTTATGCATGTTTAAATGGAATTAGTACTTGTAATCACGCTTAATAAGATAATTAATAATCTTGTTTAGGGTTAATTTGATTATAATTCAAGTGATCGACAATAATAGTTTATTTGTGCATTAATGTTCAACCAACATAGATAAACAGGTTTAGGATTAAATCTATTGATTGCATGTTAGTCAGAAAGCGCACATGAATACGATCAGAATAAAGTAGAGGCCTATCATTAGGGCAGGTTCAATCTCTTTTAGGTTGGATTTGTACCTTCATCCCTGAACCGTTATTTGGTTCTAGACCTTATGGAGTTGACGATCTCTTGGATCGTTAAGGGGTGTAACCTTCACCCTGTGAACGGTTTACAAGTTCCTAAAACTTGTTGGCGACTCTTTTGCTCTATCTTCTTCCCTTTTGGACGCCACCATACTTTAGTGTATGATCACAGTGGGATTCAAGCTAGGGGATTAACGCTTGAAAATATTCCCCACAAAAGGCAATGTTATTTTTGCTGATTATGTCGTTTTAATTATTTTAATTATTTTGTTTTATTTCATTAAAATTTTGGAGGCTAGGCCTCGGTTTTGAGCGGCATTGGCAAAATTTAATTATGGTAAACTTTGGGTTTTACCAGCTTAATTAATTGGATTAATTAAGATGGATGCAGAATTTAGTGGGAGCTTCATTTATTAATTGCGCTTATTTACATAATTGGTTAAACAACTTTGACTAGTTTTAATTAGGCGTGTTAATTGGATTAACCACCTAGATTAGTTACTAGTTCTCGCGTGTTTTATGCATTGTTACTTGTTTATAGTTGTAAAATGCATGAGCCATTCACAAATAGTGAATGGATGAATGGAGTGTATATTCTCTCACAGGTTTTATGAAATGACAACTAGTGGGGCCCGATTAGGATAGAAAATACGGACTACGTGCCGTGATGTATTTTTGTAAATCTAAATACGGTCTACGGACCGTTGAGTATTTTTGTACCTTAATATTTAGATTAGTCCTAATCTTAGATACTAGTAGTTGCATAATTTTGGTCAAGTCTTGAAGACGGAGGATCTTGGAAGACGAAGCCATGAAGTTGCAAAAGGAAGACCTTTTGAAGACTTGAAGAATTCAAGGGGTCATGCTAGTTGCCAATATGCATCAAATGCTTATGCTTTTATATGAATGACATGTTAGATTCATGTTTAGTTTTTCATTATGTTGTGATGATTAAATTCACTTCAATCAACCAACATAGAAATCCTAGGTCCCTTATAATATTGAGTAAAATATGTCTTTCCAAATCAACACTTACCAACCGAACGAGTGTGATGGTGGGCTACGCCAAAGCGAGGCACCATCACTACTCTAAGGAACGTAAGGCACACCAGGTGTGCATGTTGGTTTTGATTGAACTCATCGGTAGGAGTGAGAAGACCTCACATATCGTGGCAAAAGAGATATATCGTCAAAGACACATTAAATCCGACGATTATCTAACTAAGAATGGCTCGGAGCCATTAGCAAGGCAATGCTTACCTTGGGGTAACAAGTGTTAGGACAAGCCAAAGCATGCCTAATAACTCGTTGATCCCTTGGATCTTGGAATCACCTTATTTTCACAAAATAGGGACAATTTTATGTGTCGATAAGACGTTAAATAAGTTTGAAATATGCATGAATTAAATTCAATCTTATTTAAGTATCATGAATGGTTTTTCATTTCAAATTCTTTCAGTCCATTACCCTATGTAGGTCAACTCGGCTAAGATCTCAACCTGATAGATATCTCGGTGTTGTATTAACAGAAGATTAGGACATCCTAGTAGTGGATGGAGATGAGCCGACAACCTACAAGAAAGCTATGACGAGCCCCGACTCTGCAAAATGGCAAGAGGCTATGAAATCCGAAATGGACTCCATGTTTGAAAATCAAGTATGGGACTTAGTTGATTTACCCGAAGGTTATTACAGACCTATCGAATGTAAATGGATTTTCAAGTTGAAAACCGACAAAAATGGAAATGTATTCATTTACAAAGCTAGACTGGTAGCAAAAGGTTACAAGCAAATTCATGGAGTTGTTTATGTTGAAACCTTTTCTCAAGTTACAATGCTTAAGTCCGTTCGGATTATCCTAGCGAATGCTGCATATTAAAATTACGAAATACGGCAGATGGAATTAAAAACCGCCTTCCTTACTGGAATTTTGGAAGAAACTATGTACATGACATAGCCTGAAGGTTTTGTTGACCAAAACAATGCTGGAAAGGCATGCAATCTTAAGAAGTCCATTTATGGACTAAAGAAAGCCATTAGTAAGTTTGGTTTTATTAAGAATCCAGATGAGTCTTCTGTTTACAAGAAGGTCAGTGGGAGTGACATCGCCTTCCTAGTCTTATATGTTGATGACATATTGCTCATTGGAAACAACATTCCGTTGTTAGAGTCTGTAAAGTCTTGGCTCGGAAATTTTTTTCAATGAAAGACTTGGGAGAGGCTCAGTACATACTAGGCATCAAGATCTATACGGATAGATCGAAAAGGATGATAGGATTAAGTTAAATTACTTATATTGATAAGGTACCAGCTCGATTCCAAATGGAAGGGGCCAAGAGAGGTCACCTACTGTAAGTAATATTTCATGCATTACCCCAAACTTGAACCCCACTGTGATCATACACTTAAGCATGGTGGCGTCCAAAGGGAAAGAAGCTAGAGCAAAAGAGTCGCCAACAAGTTTTAGGAACTTGTAAACCGTTCACAGAGTGAAGGTTACACCCCTTAACGATCCAGAAGATCGTTAACTCCTATAGGTCTGGAACCAAGACTGGAAATTCGGGGATGAAGGTACAAATCCAATCTAAAAGAGAAAGAACCTGCCCTAATAATAGGCCTCTACTTTATTCTACTCGTATTCATGTGAGCTTTCTGACTAACATGCAATCAATAGGTTTACCCTAAACCTGTTTAATCTATGTTGGTTAAATATTAATGCAAAAATAAAACTATTATTGGCGATCACTTGAGTTATAATCAAATTAACCTAAACAAGATTATTAATTATCTTATTAAGCGTGATTACAAGTACAAATTCTCTTTAAACATGCATAAAAGGCGTGATCAAGCAATAATAATAATATATAATCAAGCAACATAACAAATCATAATAATAATAATAATAATCATAATAACCATAATAACAATAATTATAACAATTATAATCATAAATCATAACAAACAGCATCATAATAATATCATCACTAAAGCTTAATAATAATAGTAAGATCCTAGGCATGATACTAACATCATTAATAACAAACCCTAGCTTGTCATTAAACATATAAAAATCAAAGTTTTAGCCCTAACATGATACTAACATGCTATTAAGGAAGAAAATAGGAAGCATCATAGAAATCATAATAGATATAAGGTACTTATTTTTACCCTAAACATCATACTAAGAAAAGCATCCTAATATGATACTAGGAAAAGCATCCTAATATGATACTAGGAATTAAAATAACAGCCTAAACATAATTTCTATATCAAAATATCAATAAAACAATTAAAGTACTTACTTGGATGCCTCGTACCTTTTTCTAATAACAAAATACACACGTTAGTAACTTCAAGGAAAAATAATAAATCGAACAATTAAATTAAATAATTGAAAGAGAGAATTGGGACCAAACCCTCAGAAATATCAAACCTTTCACGTCTAGGGCGAAGGCAACTTCGAACTTGGCTAGGTGTGTCTAGTGCTAATGTATGACGAATCTTGTTTGTAAAAGGCTAGGCTAGAAAGAGGTTGAGAGAGAATAAGCTTTAGCTTAGAGAGAGAAGAGAATTCTGGTTATTGAAAAACGGAGGTCCAGGGACCCTATTTATACGAAAATAGTCCGGAATTGATTGAAACAAATCAGAGTTCGAAAAGGAATAAAACACGCCTCTATCGCCAACGACGGGACTTGTCGCCAAGCAACAGGGGTTGTCGCCAGGCGATAAACCTGTCGTTTGGCGGTGCAGAAGGTTTTCCACGCATTTTCAACGCGGAATTCACTTTTTGATAAAATCAAGTCGTAAAGTCCGTACGAAGGGTAAAATTGTAATTTCCATTAAAACACTTCTTTTATTCCAAATAAAACTCATAAAATATAATTATCAATCCTAATCTCATTAGGATTCGAAAGAAATTTCTTGAATATTCTAGAAGACTATAATCAATCCTAATTGCATTAGGAATGATAATTCATAATAGGCCCTCCTCTAGATCATTGGGCCGCATATAAGAACCAAACCGGGCCCAGTTTAGTATTTTGGCCATAACTTCCTCATTATTCATCGGAATTGGGCTTATAATATATCATTAAAAAGCTGTTTTCGAGCCCAATCCAACTACACCATTATTGGACCCTTGTTATGTACCAAACTAAACTGGTTATATTCATAAAATAGAGTAGATTTTCGAAAACAGAAAGAAAGATTTTTAATAAAACTAACCACAACATTAGACTTTCCACACTTTCACTTCATTCGATTATGATTCGACGCGAAAGGTATTCATCACTGGGTTTGGTTTTAGGGAGACGCAAATGGGTGTCTACACCTACCCATGTCACATGGCATAACCCTAACCAAGAAGCAGTGTCCAAAGAAACCTGATGAGCGAGAAAGGATGAATCGGATTCCATATGCTTCGCGTATTGGATATATCATGTATGCCATGATATGTACTAGGCCAGATGTATCGTATGCCTTGAGCGTGACGAGATGATACCAATCAGACCTAGGAGAGGCTCATTGGACTGCGGCCAAGAATATCCTAAAGTACCTGAAAAGGAACAAGGATAAATTCCTGGTTTATGGTGGCAAAGATGAATTGGTTGTTGAGGATTACACCGACGCAAGCTTCCAGATAGACAGAGACGACTTCAAGTCAAGTCTGGGTACATATTCTGTCACAGTGGAGGAGCGTTTAGTTAGAAGAGTGCTAAGCAAAGCACAACTGCAGATTCTACAACTGAAGCCGAATACTTGGCGGCATCTGAGGCAGCTAGTTCATTGGGGAACTTGATGTTGTACCCTCCATCAAGGGTCCAATAAACCTCTATTGTAACAAGAATGGGGCTATTGCTCAGGCCAGAGAGCCACGAGAACATCAGAAGGTCAAACATGTCCAGAGGCGATTTCACATGATTAGAGTATTGAAATAGGAAGGTGAAATCAGATTTTGTAAGGTTGGAACGGATGACAATGTAGACGATCCACTCACTAAACCTTTGTCTCAAGTGAAGCATAACAAGCACGTTGAGGTAATGGGAATCAGGCACATCGGAGATTGGCTTTGATTTCCTTATTTTATTGTTTTAATTAATTTTGGACAATTTTATGTAAAACACTATGATGAACCATTCAGTTTTGGAGTAATTAAAATTTTCATGTAATTTATATCACTCCGTTGCTATTTAATTGTGGTTAGAATTAAATATTGAATCCATTCCATTTTGAGAATATTCAAAATAGGGTATCAAGACAATGTCTTGGATAAAGAAACACCTATTAAGTGAACATTGAATATTTTAATCGAAAATTATCCCTAATCAAGGTCATTTAAATGGTGGACGATTAATGACCAATTGAGATTAGTGTGTAGTATGATTTATAACACTGTTTCTTGTGCTAAGATGACATAAATGTCTTAAATCATTCACAAAGGTATTGATTTTGAACCTTACTAGATCAACCTATGAGAATACTTTAAGAGATTCAAAATTGTCATAAGTATACTTCTCATTATTGCTATCGGAACCTTTTTCCTCGACCATGAGTATTGTGAGTTTTTTATGTCTGAGTACTAGTCCGTTTTGGTGTCGGTTAAACTTCTATCGTACATAGAGATTATAACGACGACATACGAACAACTAGGTCCTCTTAGTAAGAGAAGCTTACATTACAAGACTGGAAATGTCCCCCTACTAACAATAAGGAACATATCTTTGTTGTTTACAAGACCTCTCGAAGAGCGAGACTAAGAAAATGCATGGCCATGCTCGGATGGATTTTAGAAATCATCTGTTTATTGACAGTCAAACTCGAATTTTGAGAAACACTTCTAGACGTAATAAGGATGAAGAATAATCTTATCTTATAGTTCGTGAAGAGACATTAAGTGACATAGGAAAAGGGCTATACACTAAACGCTCACTTGTCTGGAAGAACAAGTGGGAGATTGAAAGGAATGGTGTCCTTCGAACAAGTGTATTATTCCGATAAGGGGTTCGGAATTATTAGAAAGCTAATTATTCAGTGAGGTCAAGTGATCGGAATGCCAGGGTAGAGGCCGCTTCCGATTAGTAATATTAATGTATAATTAATATTACAACTTAATCGTGACTGAACCCTTCGGGTCACACCCAAGCAACTAACGAGCCGAAGCGACGAATTAATTCGGAAGTAATTAATGAGTCGACCGAGTAATTGATATTTAGACGTCGAAAATTCGACCTTGGAGCGTCGAAACCGAGCATCGCAAGTTGAGTCGAAAATAGTAAAAGACGAGACGAGAAAATACTAATAAATCAACAATGACCAAAATAACCCTAGCATCGGAATACCGAGTGCTAGGGGCACGACCTTGCTAGCAGCCCACACCAAGTGCGGGGCTTGGCAAGCATGCCGCAGCTAGCAGCCCGCACCAATGTGCGAGGCATGCTAGCAGGCAGTAGCTAGCATGCAGCTCGCACATGGTGCGTGGCATACTAGCAGCAGCCCGCATGCGAGTGCAAGGGCATGCTGTTCGAGGAAGTTAGCAGCATCCCGCACTATTTGGTGCGAGGCGTGGTGGGCCGAGATACAAGCAGCAGCGCTGGCAGCCCACATGGGGTGCCTTGGTGCCCAAGTGAGGATGCCACGTGGCGAGTGCTAATTGGGGATTGGGTGTTGTATTGGGCAGTTTTGGGAGAGGGAGTGGGGAGCAAGTTTGGTCCCCCCTTCTCCAAATGGTTCTCACCTACTCCCTCATGTGAGCTTGACACACTTGTTGATTTATTACTAGTTTGATTAATAATTTTATTTTAGCTTTAAAATAAAATTGGAAAATCAAATTACTCGGGTTTTGGTCCGGCCTTGCTAACTCCAAGGCATTAGACCCTTGTAAGTGGTCGGGTTGTGGGTGGACTTCCGTTGCAAGCCTTCGTACTTTCGAGACTTGCTTTCGAAGTAAGAGCCCATTGAGGTCGGGCGAAGCACGCGTCAAAGGTATAATTGCTATCCTAATCTTGTCGTTAATTTAATTATGCTTATGTGGTTTTAATTATTACGAGTGAGATCTTGGCTCAGGTTTTCTTCCGCGGTGAGTCGGACTCATCAAACACCAACAAAAATTAGAATGTAATTAAATTAATTAGAGGGTTATTAAGAAAGTAGGTTTCCTCTCGTAAAAAAATTGAACATAGTGGTTTTTTAACAAAAAACTTTTTTCAGTTTTTTTTCTTTTTTTTTTTTTTTTTTGGTTGCAAAATGGTACTTTTAATAGGATTTTTCTGAAAAAATTTTCATTATAGTATTACTTTCGTTTTATATTTATTGCAACGATTATACATTTTGTACTCACACCTTATATCAAATCATTGCAAATAATATGAAATAAAGGTAGTAGTTTCTTTTATCCAACCTAAAACTTTGTGTTTGAAGAAATTGATCAAGTAATAAAGTACGAAGGGAGTAACACGCAAAATAAAATTACTCATTTAATAGATTTCTGACCCCTCCTTTTTTTTTTTAGAGAATGTGATACAGTTGTATTGTCTAGTGACATACTCATAGACTCATAGTACGTACGATAAGATAGATAGATCATAGTTACAACCTTAGTTGGATTATATCATTGCATTTGTTAAAAAACGGATAATTTGTCAATATAACCTTTTAAAAACACCATTTTGTGAAAAAAAACCTTTTAAAACCTTTTTCGCAAAAGAAAATCCAATATATAGCTTTTTTGCAAAAGAAAATCTGATTGTGAATTTTATTTTTTTTTTATTAAAGAGAACGTAATACTTCTAATTTTCTTAATTAACCTTTTTTTTTTACAAGAAGAAAAAGGAATGTCATTAATAAAATATCGCCAAACGGCACTTACATATAATTCTTAAGAAATCAAGAATTCCAGCACAAGTACACACCTTAAAACTAAATACATCGTAGAATTGATTTATAATCGCCTTTATAAAAACTTCATCCGAAGCAATACAATCTGTGAATTCGCACTGATTCGGCTTGAAATCCACGGATGCGTAGTCTTTTGAGTGAAAATATTCATGTGGTCCTCCGGATTCTTGGAGACAATATGAGACCCTAGATCTTCAACTCTTACCATAGAAGCATAAAAAGAAACACTACTAGAAAACACCTCATTTCCGACGGAAAAATTCCGTCGGAAACACCTCAAAATCCATCGAAAAACACCTTTCCGACGGAATTCCGTCGAAAAAGGGTTCGTAGTAAATAGGGTCTTTTCCGACGAAAATTCCGTCGGAAACACTTTTCCGACGGAATTCTTTCGTAAAAAAGGATATTCCGGCATCGGAAAATCCGTCGGAAAAGTCCGACGGATGCAATTCCGTTGAAGATTTTCGAGGGAAATTCCGTCGGAAAATTCATTTATAAAATTAAAAAAAAATACGCCGCGCCACCACCGGCACGGCGTATCACCACCTCCATTCGTCTTTCACCACCCTATCCAACCCTAAACCCATCTAAGCCTAGATCTTAACTATCCTTACATGGCCTAACCCTAAACGGCTAAACCCGAACTAAACCCGAACTACGCCCCGAACTAAACCTACCACCCACCACACACCACCAACCCACCAAACCCAGATCTAAACTCGAACTACGCCCCACCTAAACCTAGATCTAAACCCACCAACCATGGTCTACCTAAACCCGACCCACCCACCACAGTCCACCTAAACCACCCACCACCGCCCACCTAAATCACCCACCGCGGCACCAAAACAGCCCCAACCACCGTAAATATTTTTAAAAAATCGAAAAAAACATCAAATAATTTTTTTTAAAAAGAGATACATACCTTATTCCACCTCCTAAACCTCGATGTTGGGTTTATGAGGCAAAATTCGACCATGAAAACTCTAGATCTAGACTTTTCATGGTCGAATTTCGCCAATAAACCTTCGTTATTGCGCCGTTGATGTTCATGTGCGGGTTGTTGTTGTTGCTGTTGATAGTCGATTTTTCACCTCGAGGAAAGAGAAGACAGGAGGGAGAAGGACCGAAGGAGAAGAGGAAAGAGAAGGGAAGGAACGAAGGAGAAGAGGAAAAGAGGAGGAGCAGTAAGAAAGGAGAGCTAAGAACGAAGGAGAGGAGAAGAGGAGAGAGAAAGAGGAGGAGGAGAAAAGGAGAAAGGGAAGCGGAAATTTCTAGGAATTTAGGGCAAGGGAAGCGTTTTAGGTTTAAGTAAAAAAGATTTATTTTTTTTTTATTTTTAAAATAGTATTCCGACGGAATTTCCGACGGATGTAAATTCGGTCGGAAATTATAATTTACAACGGAAAAATCCGTCGGAAAGCACATATATTACGACGGAATTTTTTTCCATCGGAAATTTCCGACGGAAAAAAAAATCCCTCGAAAATTTCGCAATTTCCAACGGAATTTCGTGTCCGTCGCAAAGATTCCGTCGGTATTCAGCAGTTTTCTAGTAGTGAAAATAAACTCAAGAGAAAAATCATCATCTCAAGGATGAGATCTGTTTATTGAAAGCAATTTAAAGGTTTTTGGGGCTTACCACCGGCAAGAACACCAGTGGAGGCCCCTACAAAGGTTCACAACTGAGAAAAAGAGGAAAAGAGATTGTAGAGATCGATGAAGAGAAAAGGGAGAGGAGTGAAGGAAAACCTTCAAAAGAATTGAAAAAACCTAACAATGGAGGCTAGGAAAACCCTCTCAAGGGAAAAACCCTAGAGGGAACCAAAAAAAACCCTCCTAAGGAAAAAACGGGAACTCAATTTTCTTAATTAACCTTTAATTAGCCTCTAAACATAAGGCATAACATAACCATTTAATAATTAAGTTAATTTATAAATTTAAAACAAAAAACAAAAACCACCATCCCCACCACCAACAAGCCACCTCTTCCCTTTCCCCCTCCCCTAGCAGCACCACCGGACCCCCCATCTACAACCCCACGGACCACGGCTACCAATCCTGACTTGAACACTGTACCCCCCTTTAAGCCCTTAAAGCTGACCACCTAGCCACCATGAAACCCCCAAAAATCGACCACTGCAAAATTTCCAAAAATCGATCACCACAAAACCCCCTAAACCCAACTGTTACTCCATTTGCACCACTGTCTTTCATCAAAATGTCTAATTAGTTGTTAATTGATATCAAAACACACCTATTGCCACCGTAACTGCCGTCGCACTCACCATTTTCAATCACTCGTGTAGGTTGTCAACTTTTGGGGATTTCAGAGTGGTTGGATTTTTGGAATAGTGGTTGGGTCGATTTTTGGGGTTTTGAGGTGGGAGGGCAGCTTTGTGAGAATCTGGTAGAAAATAGGATTGTGTGGAAGCTTGAGAAATTGTTCATTCATGGCAGAAATTTATCTTCCATTTTTCTGTAAAAATTCTCTCTCCTTACAGTAGAGGTTTTCGTGGTTGAGGTAGTGAGTAAGTGGATTGTCAGGGTTAGAGTCTAGGGAGGAGGGTTGAGGTGGGTTGCCGGGGTGAAGGGTTCAAGGCGGCTGTCAATTTATGGAGGGGCTGCTGCTGAGGGAAGGGGAAATGGAGGGGGTGGCTAGCTAGTGGTGGAGGTGGTGGTTTTTGTTTTTTATTTTAAAATATGAATTAATTTAATTATTAAACGGTTAGGTGAGTAGTAGAGGGTGAGTAGAAGAAATTAGAAGTTAATTAAGTGAATTAGAGGTACAGTTTGTTTTTTTAAAAAAATAAACTTTAAAATTTGGGTTTTTTCATACGATAAAGCTTTTAAAAGATTTTTTTCGCAAATTGCTGCATTTAATAAGTTTTTTTTTTTTTTTTTGATAAATTTTCCAAAAATAAAATAAAATAAAGGAGTTTATTTGAAATATATTTAGGGACAAAAAGGAGAATTAAAATGAAAATTTCATAGCAACAAATTCAAAGTTCAAACGTTAAAATTGGCTAGGTAACAACCACTTCCTAATTCTATGTAACAAGAAAAGTGCCAGCGGCTGGTATCTCTCTCCCACTATACTCAAAGGTTATTAGCATTACTGTAGCAGGCAGCCATAATCACTCATTTACGCAAGAAAAACTGCCCTTTCTCTCTGCTCATTACTATTATTCAGCAATTTACGTTTCCATTTTAAGGTATGTATAGCCATCCCAATTAATTTGCTTATACTTTCCCAAACATTTTACAATTGTGTTAATTTAATGAATACTTGTACCAAACAAAATGAATACTTTTAGCATTTTAATTTTCTAATGTCGTATATCTAAATTGTATTTTATTTGTCATTTGTTTATGGAATAATTTGAAATTTTACACTGTTCACTTATATGTTTGATCATTTTGTTTTGTGATTTATAAATTGATGTAGAGCATTTATGAATATGATCGATTTGATTTTAATATATTTTTTTTGAAAGCATTTAATTTTAATATTGTTCTCTTTCAAAAAGAAATTTATTAAAATACAACCAAAGATATTAATGTGCAATTCCGATTACTAGTAATTGTGATAGTCGAAATGAATGGATGAAATATAAAATTATAAGTTGATTTACACATTAATGGAGGTGCATTTGATGGGAAAAAAAACTATTTGAGTTAACAAATCAGGGATATGGTTTTAGTACTAATCAATTAACTAATTAATTTTGTTCAATATTGTAGGGTTTTTAATTTGGGAGGATTATATATATGTTTCTCTTTCTCAAATGTGAATAAGATTATATGTTGATGGCGACATGACGCCTTTACCATTACTAGTTAAATTACTTTGTAACTGATTCATCTCAAATTCTCAATAGACTATTTTTTTATATGTTCTAATCATGTTTATGAAAAAAAAAAAAAAAAAAAAAACATAACAATAATGGCTTGCTTTTTGTTTGAGAAAGGATAGTTTCAAAAAATTTGATGATCATAACGAATCAGCAGCACAATCAGCTTCAAGGGTGCACAACAGCACAAGTTACATAGAGTATACAAGATGACTCTAGGTAGAACCAAAGATTCATCATCTAGGTATTATAATTTTTTTTTTTTCATTATATTCTAAAATCTAGAATAATGAAACTACAATAACATGAAATTAATCAATTTTACATAATCAATTTTCAGGTGTTCCAAACATGCAATGCCACCAAATAACCATCTATTAGTGTGTAATACCCCCTTCAAGTTGGACAAAGTAAGCATTCTTCACCATGTTTTTTGATATAAAATTAAATGAAATAACTCATTATTTGAAAAATTATTGTGAATTATCTTTGACTATTTTCAGGGACTTCTAGCCAAAAAATCGGCCACAATAGCTTCCTTACTCGACAACAACCCCTTTGAAGACCTCTCTGTCTTCTTCAACGAAATACCATCAGAACCCGAGGCCTTAGAGCTCATAGCAAGATTTTGCCATGGACTCCACGTCGAAATGACGAGTGACAACATCATATCCCTCATTTGCCTCTCTAACCATCTCAAGATGACCGAAACTCACTGCCCTAACAATTTGCTCAACAATGCCATTTTATTCTTGAAACAAAAAATTCTTCCAAGTTGGGACCAAACTATAAGATCTTTAAGAGCATCACAGGGGCCCACATTCCAGCAGGCCGTTGAGATTGGGCTTTTGGATTTTTGTATAGAGGCCCTCACAGCCCATGTTTTATCTGACCCAAATATCCTAGCCCAGCCCATTATGAGTGAGTACACCAACAATATAAATAACAACAGGCCCATTAGTAGTAATAGTAATGTAACAAGGAGGAAGCTCTTTTCTGAAGGTGATCATTCTACTGCTTCATCAGATTCTGATACTTCAACGGAAGATATAACCTCATTGCCGGTGAAGATGTACAAGCCAATCGTCGAGACGATGGTACAACGACAGGTTCCACAAGAGAACATCGCCGGGTCCCTATTTCGTTACCTCAAGAAACATGCTGATGATAGTGAAGCAATTGAATTAATAGAGAGACTTTTGCCTACTTGTACAATTAGTAACAAATATCCTCTCTACCCTTACACTCTCTTGTTCGAGATGCATGAATTGGCAACATCCTTCAAGGCGAGCTCAGATTGTGTGGCTTCCTTGGAAATTCGAATAGGTAAGGAGTTGTATCGCGCTACACCAGAGGATCTCCTTGCCTTAGACCTCGATATAGAGAGCCTAAAAAGGGTACTAAAGGGGTTTTATGAGAATTTCACGGACCCTGATTCATCGAGTTTGGTGGCAGTGGCGGATCTTATGGAAGAGTACTTGTTGGAGGTAGCTAAGAAGAGGAATATGGATGCTAAGAGTTTCACTGAGGTGGCGGAGATGGCAAGTTCGACATCAAATGTAGGGACTTACCGGTACTCGGATGGGATTTATAGGGCAGTGGACGCGTACTTGGATAAACACACGGAGTTGATTGAGTTAGAAAGGGAAGAAGTTTGTAGGGTTTTGGACTTTCAAAAGATGTCATCACAAGCATGTAATCACGCGGCCTTAAATCGAAGGTTACCATTGAGAGTGGTGGTACAAGTCTTGTTTGTGTCACAGCTTCAATTAAGGGATAACATAAGTAAAGCTGTAGGAGGGTGTTGTAGTAATAGTACTAGTAATGTAGAAGAAGGAAGCCAAAGGCGAATAAGCGAAGAGATTAAGCAAGTCGGGGAAGAGGAGTGGGATGATAACGATGATGATGAAGAGAGGCAAGAGATTAAGGAAAGATGTCAAAGGAATTGTTGTGTGAAAAAAGGTAAAAAGAAGGTGGGTTTTTGGAAGGGAATGAAGAGAAAGTTAGGGTGTATGGGAAGTAGTGATTATGAAACTATGTTTGATTGCAATTGCCAAACTACTAAGAGTAACAAGAAGAAGAAGAGAAATTAGGAGCAATTTAGTGATTTTGCTATATTTTTAATCTGGTAGTGAAATTTAGGTTTTTTTTTGTATAATTTGGATAAACTTATTTTCGTGTTTTGATTTTGTTATTGTCATTACTAACCAAGTTGAAAAAATTGGGTTTGACTCTTTAAAGTACTCTAATTTTGGATGATATGATCAATATAATATGTACTCAGTACACTTAGATGTGTGAATGAAAGCTAGGTACTCTAGCAGCAGTTTTAAAAATCGTTTCCTCATTATGGTTATTATTTTTGTAGTATACAAACATAAAATGAACAAAGAATGGTGAAGAAAATGAAGGCATATACAAAGTACTACAATAGCTATTTGCTCTTAAATTATTGTCTTTATTGATATAAAACAATGTCAATAAACTTATATTTTCTCTTGCTATTTTTTTTTTATAAGAAAAACAATGGTAAAGCACTTAGGGTGTGTCTATAAGAGACATTGCATGATATATACATGTTGATTGCAACGTTTTTGATAACACTAACTCATCTCCAAATATTTACAATGCCACATGCATGTTTATCTAGACCTTATTAGTCGTCATTTGTTCTTTGGCATGCATATTGCAAATATATAAGCACCGACTCCTTTTAGATTGAGCCATATATGGCTTGAATGCCTTGAATGTCGTCTGGTTGGAGCCCTCTCTTCCTTTCGCCAGGATTAATAGTCGGATACATCACAGCACTAGGGTCTGCACTATGGGCAAGTCCGAGAAGGTGACCGATTTCATGTAGCGGAACGGAGTATAGATCAAATTGATCTGGTCCAGGGTCTTCGCTCCAATCCTCCGTTGCATCATAATGTGACCGCCCATCTTGAGGATAAAATGCATGAGCCAGTATTCCTTTTGGACCGTCAAACGGGTGTCCATCCCCGTGATCGCCATTGAAAAACCCGAAAACCAAATCGGACTTGCTGTCCTCGGGCACTTCCTGAAACATAAACGGGCTATACTGTCTCCATGTGTTCAATGAAGCAGTTACCATGACTGTCATGTTCCCGGCTCCGGGTACGAGGGTCTTGGACAGGATTTTGAACGTTAGTTCGTACTTTGAGGGTGGCCACTTACTCCCTTTAATTACATACAAGGATGTTTTGTTGTGTTTGTGTTGCATTGTATTCCTACCGTTGACAATGTCCGGACACCCACATCTACGGTATATATATGAATCATCCAAGTTAATTCATCAAAGTAAATGTATAGAGAACGCATAAATTAAAACGTTACAAGGAAAATACAGAAATAATTCCGCGAAATTACAATTATGGCTTGCTTGGGAATAATTCCGCAAAAAAAAATTCTTTCCAAGTTAATAAATTAGCTAGTTTGGAAATTAAAATTTATAATTAGCCATTTTGGTAAATACTTTTGTCAAACTAGCCGTTTTGGTAAAAGATCCCATATTACCACATACATGCAGTTACAATTGAATATGATCTTTAATTTCTATTAATATGAAAGTAAGTGACGCTAACGCTAGCTAGTGTTACCTTAAAGTTTCTAAAAATATTGAAACACAACATACCGAGGTTTCATCATCTGTTTTACTGTGGCACCATCCAAATGTCCTGTAATATTTAGCCTGTAATTCCTTTGGTATAATTTGATTGCCTTCTCAAGGCTCTCATCAAATAATTTATTATCTTCTTTAATAGTCGAGCTAGTAGTTACCTCATTTTGGGAAACATGATGGTTTTTGAGGTACCCAAATTTTCTGAGGTACATTTTAAGCTGGTGAAGACCATCTACGTTTTGGCCCTTCTTGCTACCTTCTAAGCTCTTTAGGAAGCCGAAAGGGTTAGCGTTCGGTTTCGACTGGGTTGTGAATGGAACCAAAGTAAGGAGCAACAAGAAACTTACTGATAGAAGGTATTCTTTCATTGCCATATTTTGTGAGAGAAAATGTAACTAGTTATTATTCTATGGTTAATATGTTTAATTGAGAGATTAACAAACTATGGTACTTATAGGCGTGTAAATCATGACTCTCGTATTAAAAATATTGCCAAATAATATATTAGACTTAATTGATATTATCACAATATCACCCCCATAACTTATTCTTACAGATTTCATGCATGTATTTAGCTCCATGTCTTCATGAATTTAAAATTAGTTCATTGTAAGAGAAAATTCTATTCATTCTATATATCTTTGCACAGAATCCTCCTAGCTAGAATATGTTTTAACATTCTTAGCTCTTTATGGATAACTGTTCTATCAATCATTATCTAAATATTAAAATAATCCACATCATTATCCCCATAATACACATATCATCATCTCAGAAAAAATTTTCCCGTCAAGGAACTTTGTTACTGTTAATTTTAGTATTATTATTTTTGACAGATTTTTTTAAATTGGGTTATCAAAAGGGATATTATCAAAAAGGAAGAGGTTTTGTTAAGATATCTAATTATGCACAAAGTCACATGGTGAGGCCACTTCACATCACATACAAGACAATTAATTAAGTAATAGGAGGTTACGGTGATAAGTAAATGGGGTTATCTTAACGCGTATGTAAGTTACATTTTTTTTTTTTTTGAAAACACGCGTATGTAGGTTACTTAAATGAGAAATAGTGGTTACTCTAGTAAGTGATATTATTCTTTTATTTTTTAAAACAAAAGAATTGAGCTTACTCGAATGAACAAATGGAGTTACTTATTTATAAATTACTTGAATTCACTTGTATAATGAATTTGAGTTAATTTTATGGACAACATAAGGTTACTCTTATGAAAAAATTGAGGTTACTCATATATATAAATGATGATTACTCTTATAAATTAATGTGGCCACACCGTGTCACTAGCCACATACAAGACTTACCCTAATTATTAATCAGCAAGTTTCTGATGCGGCCAACCACACGGTGCGGCAAGGTGCCACGTCAATAACCCCTCTAATAACCCCTCTAGCTAGTTACCCCTCAGTAACTCACCCCACTCAAGTAACCTCTCTAATAACCCCACTCTAGTAACTCCTCTAATAACACCACTTAAGTAACTCCTCTAATAACCCCTAGTAAGTAGCAATTCCCTAGTAAGTATTAACCCCGCTAGCAATAATCGACAAAATTATAAGTATAATTACACAAACAAAACACCAACAGCTACCTCATCCTCAACATTACAGTGATGCTAGTAAATACAACGAATGAAATGACACCATTATCACTTCATAATTACACAAACCGAGCAAGACGACAAATTCGGAGGTGAATGATATACATTGTTAACAAGACCTGCCATTATCACTTCATCTTGTTCCTCCTCTTGTTCAGCACCTCCAAGCTACGAACCGTAAAAATCAAAATCTGGAAATTGGCCGGGGAATTTGTTGAAAAAAAAGAGGATAGAGAGAATCTATAAGCTAGAAATTAAATTAGTAAATTAATTAAAGAACAGATGAAGATGGAACCCTAAAACTAAAAAAAAGGGAAAATCTGGAGAATTAATCGAAATAGGAGAGAAGAGAGAGAATGTGACGTTGAATTTAAAATAAAAATTTTAAAAATGTGTGGTTGGCCACACCGTGTGACTAGCCACATATGAAAGTTTGTGATTATGAATACTTTTGATGGTTAAATAAAAAATACAAAAAGTTTGTTACTAAACTTTGGATCGATAGTTATGTAATAGTGTACTATGAAGCATAAGGCTCCATTCACTTTACCTTACTTTTGCAATAAGTCTTAGTTGCACTTTTATGCAGCTAAGATAGTTGCACTAGCACTAAAATGAACATTTAATAAATAAATATGAACACGTAAAATAATTTCAGTTCAGTAAAATTATTTTAAGTTCAGTAAAAATAATTTAAATTCAGCAAATATAATTTTGTTTTAGTAAAAAAAAAAAAAATCCAGTTCAGCAAAAATAAGGTGAAGCGAATGGGGCCTAAATAAAAAAAATATCAACACGTAATAAAAAAATTAATATTCACTAATAAAAAAAGGAACACATACAAAATTAAATGCACGTTTAGTACTTGTAACACCCTAGAAATTCCTTTATTTTAAAATACATGTTTTGCCCTATTTAAAACTTTATTTAGGACAATCCAAGATATTACCGCCACCGTGAAAACGACTATGGCAACTATCAAAGACACACAGCGGAAGACTCTCCTTTAAAATATTTTAAAACGACTCAACTTAAAAAGTCAACTCACGAAAGTAAAGTAAAACCAAAGTAAAATAAAATCAAACCTACAACTTAGAACCATCGTAGGCCCTTAACAAAAACCAATCCAATTTAAAACCTTTACGTTAGTCTCGCAATAGAAATATAATAATATAATTAAAAGCAATAACACATCGTAATCTTATGGAAACTAGCATGATTCGTTTTTCACTCATGCCCTTCATGAATATGCTTAGCTTCTCTATACTTGTTTCCACTACTCTCCATTAAAAATGGGTCATCATAGGGCTAAGGTAAAGACAAGGCCAACAAACACATAAACACACACAATCAGCAAAGCTGAGTACATATGCGTATTTAAACACACTAACATGCATTTACCTATCAACATACAACTTACCTTGTTGCACCTACTTTCAAGCACACAACATACAACAAAACTTCTCAGCTAAGTGACTAAATAATTTATTTAGTTTTGATTACGCGTCGTCCGAGTTTCCCCTAAACCTGGCCCAATAAAGGGTACTAACACAAGAGCTAATCGTGCCAGTATAAAAGAACCACTCATAAGTGGCGGAATTCCTGCGCATAATAAATAAAGGAAAATACAGCGTCCTATACTCCCAGTAGAAGTTATGGTCAAATATAAAGTCGCATAACTCCCCCCATATTTTCATACTAAAGGTATATATACGTTCCAAGAGTTTTGGTGCGTAATCTCTTTCACTTTACGTTCTTTACAATTTATTAAACTTTGTGATGACTCTCAATTCATAGTAACATCAAACATCATGATTATTCAAATAATTAAACACTTTAATTTAATTCTTGAATAATTAATGACCACATAATATTTAATGTTGAACCCTTTTTAAATCTACCTCGATGTCAAAGACACCTTAAACGTTTAATTAATGCGCCAAAAATCCTATTCCTCGGTGTTAAAAACACCTTAAGTGCACTGAGGCACCAACATACAATTTATTCCTCGTGTACATATTTCTCATGCGTATAGCATCAATAAAAATTATATGAACCAAGATAGAAATCCCTTTTAATATTCCAATCAAAATTAAACATTTAGTTTAATTATACATGCTTTCTATCATGTCATAAATAAAAAGTGTGGTTCATATTTAACATTCCAAACTATTATTTTCCCATCATTAATCCATCACAAATAAATCATGCTTCATAATTCAATCACCAATATAAACCAAATCACAATTTCCATTCCAAATCTAGCATGATACTACTTGTAATCAATTAATCACGTCTAGCATGCTACTACATCACCAAAAATAAGCTAAGTACGAGAACGTACCTTGAATACGATCTTAATATCGCCATGACTAATATAAATCACTCACTTCGAAGTCTCCTACAATTTAAAATAATAAAAGAGTATTAAAATCCTCTCTACACAAATTTCCAGCAATATATACTATTATTAAACCATTCATAATTTAGTTAAAATAAGCTGAAATTATATTTAAAACATCATACTTTAATCCCAATTAATGGGTAATTAAAATTCCTTAAAGAAACTTGATTTTTAATATACTACCAATAATTTCAGCATTATTGTAGGGAATAATTTCAAGCCTTTAAAATCCCACTAGCTTGAACCCCACTGTGATCATACACTAAAGTACGGTGGCGTCCAAAAGGGAAGAAGATAGAGCAAAAGAGTCGCCAACAAGTTTTTAAGGAACTTGTAAACCGTTCACGAGATGAAGGTTACACCCCTTAACGATCCAAGAGATCGTCAACTCCATAAGGTCATGAACCAAATAAGGGTTCGGGGATGATGGTACAAATCCAACCTAAAAGAGATTGAACCTGCCCTAATAATAGGCCTCTACTTTATTCTGCTCGTATTCATGTGCGCTTTCTGATTAACATACAATCAATAGGTTAACCCTAAACCTGTTTAATCTATGTTGGTTGAATATTAATGCACAAAAAAATCTATTATTGGCGATCACTTGAAATTATAATCACAATTAACCTAACAAGATTATTAATTAATTATCTTATTAAGCGTGGTTGCAAATACCAATTCCCTTTAAACATGCAATAAAGGTGATCAAGCAATAACAATATAAAATAATATGTGTCAAGCAACATAATAAATAATCAACATCATTAATAATAATAATATCAATCATAATTATAATCATGTTAAAGCATAGCAAGATCCTAGGCATGATACTAACAATATTAATAACAAACCCTAGCATGTCACTAAGCAATAAAAATCAAATCTTTAACCCTAACATGATACTAACAATCATAAGTATTAGGAAGAATATAGGAAGCATCGTACTTTTAATCATACTTGATATTAAAATTACCCTAGACATGATACTAGGAATCATAATAACAATCTAAACATGATATCTACATCATAATATCAATTAATCAATTAAAGCACTTAAAGTACTTACTTGGATGCCTCGTACCTCTTTCTAATAACACAATACACGCGTTAGTAACTTCAAGGAAAATAATAATCAAAACAATTAAATTAAATAATTGAAATAGAGATTTGGGACCAAACCCTCAGAAATTAAAACCTTTCACGTCTAGGGCGAAGGCAACTTCGAATATGGCTAGGTGTATCAAGATCTTGCGAATGCGGAATTTTGTATTCGAGAAAACAAAGTTTTAGAAAAGAAAGAATGATTGATTAAGAAGAGAATTGAAGATTCTTGGTGAATGAATATTGATAATCCGTCCATGAAAACGGAGTTTTTGATACGATATTTATAGAGAAAATCATCCAAAAAAGATAATTTATCAAAACAGAGTCTGAAGACCACAAAACCACTTTGGCGCCAGACCTGGCTAATTGGCGCCAGAACCAGTGGCTAGCGCCAGGCGCCAATGCTGGCGTATGCCGCCAATCCTGGTTCCAGGCGCCAAGGCCTGGGGTTGGACGCCAAATCGGCTTTCAACGCGTTTTCGAAAATCTGATAAACTTACCGTACTGGAAGATAAAATAATATAATTTCAGTCGAAAATGCTATTTGATCTAATTAAAACTCTGAAGAGTCCTAATTGAATTAAGAATGATAAGACCTTCTAGAATGTTCTAGAAGACTAAAAACCATTCCTAATTGCATTAGGAATGATAAATTATATTAGGCCCTCCCCTAGATCATTAGGTCGTACTTAAAACTCAAACCGGGCCCAGTTTAGTAAATTGGCCATAAATTCCTCAATATTCATCGGAATTGGGCTTATAATATATCGTTGGAAGGATCTTTGCAAGCCCCATCCAACTACACCACTATTGGACCCATATCATGGACCAACCAACTGGATTGGCTATTTTCTTAAAATAAAGTTTTCAAAAACAGAGAGAAGAGAAAAAGAAATAAAACTTTCCGCAACACTAGACCTTTCCACACTTTCGTTTCATTCGATTATGATTCGACGTGAAAGACACTCATCACCGGGTTTGGTTTTGGGGAGACACAAATGGGTGTCTACAATTATAAATCAATGAAAACTTGTAATTAGGCTTTAAAACACTTAAAACAAAGGTTCAAACCACCCTAAATCATAATCCTTCAATAATTAATAATTTTTGAAGCTAGGGTTTCAAAATTGGGGCTTTTAATTAGAATTAAAATCTGAAAATTAAATTACTTACTACTTATCATCAAACATCATAATATTAATTACAAAACTAATTTAACAATTAGATCTAAGGTTTAAACAAAAATTAAAAAGAAAGATTAAGTTTTTTTTTTCGAATGGGAAAAAGCAGTCGAACAGCGGGCTGGCCACCACTGCCGACTACTGTCAGTCGCTGGTGGTCGCCGCTGCTATCGGCTGGTGCTGCTGGTGGCCAGCGGCCCACCGGTGGTGGCGGTGGCCGGCGGTGTGAGTCGAAAACAAGGGGAAGGGGAAAAAGAAAGAAAGAAAATAGGAGAAAAAAATAAAGGAGAAGGGGGAGAAAGTTTACCTTGGGTTTTCTCCACTCTGGGAAAAGTTTAATTTGCCCAAGTGTTGAATATTTATATCCCTTTATCTAGAAAACCCTTCTTACCTAAACTTCCCTTTTTAATCTTTCCTAATCCCTTCCTAATAAAACTTTGCTAAAATAAAACTTTCCTAAATTAAACCCCAACTTAATAAAATAAATAATTAAATGAACTTTCCTTTTATAAAATATTTCCAAACTTATTTAAAATAAATAATTAAAATGCCATAAATAAAGCATTTCAAATTATTTAAATACTCCATGAAATACTTATTTTAAATAAAATACATATAAAATAAGGGGTATTACAATACTAAAAAGTAAACATGTTAAAAAAATGATTATACTAAACATAAACATGATTATCATATCGTCATAAAATCAATGGACCACAACCTTAAAAAAAAACATTTAGTAAAAAAAAAAACATTTAGTAATAAAATTTAATAATAAAAGTGAACACGTCAAAATAATAATAATTAATTTTATTATTTTATACTAAATGTTCATTTATTTAGTGTTCACTTTTATTATTAAAAAGTTAACACGTCAAAAAAATTTAATAATTTAATGTTCATTTATTAGGTATGGTCCAACTATTAAATTATTATATGATGAATGTTCATATTTAATATACTAAATGTTCATAGTTCTTTTTTGACGTGTTTATTTTTATTATTAAATTTTATTACTAAATGTTTTTTTTTAAATAAAACATTTAGTAATAAAATTTAATAATAAAAGTGAACACTAAATAAATGAACATTTAGTATAAAAAATTAAACATGAAAAAAATAAACACGACAAAAAAATAATGAACATGTAGTATTTTTAAAATGAACATGATTTTCATATAGGTTCAAATAAATTATATATAATTATTAAGGAAAAATAAGGATAAAAAAATTGTTCTCGTAAAAAAAAAAATTTAATATGTTCATTTTTTATGTACTAAATGTTCATTCTTAATGTACTAAAGGTTCATTTTGTACAAAATATTCAAATTTAAAGTACTGCGTGATTTTTATTTTTATTTTTATTTTTTATTTAGGGAAATTATTCCCAAGTTCGATTGTAATTTTTTTAACTCTAAAAATTTTAGTATCCACCTTTAATCTAAGTTTCATTCATCATAGAGACAATAATTATCGATCTATAACATGGTAGATTAAGAATCATAATAATCAACAATTTTATAACATTCACATATTTTTTAACCAAAAAAAAAACACTCAAATTTACCTCAAGATTCACTATCGTGACGAAGATGATGACGATGGAGAATGCTATAATGGTGACAAATTGGAGAATATCCAAATTAGAAGGACAAATAAGTGTAAAAAGTTAAAGAAATTTAACTAATAAGGAAAGGAAAAAAAGAGAGAGAAAATTTTGAATGGAAAAGAAAACAGAGGAGGGAGACAATTAATAGAAGTAAGAGAAAGAGAGTGAGAGAGTGAGAGAGTGAGTGTGTTAAGATAAAGGAAAAATGAAAATTAAAAATCCAATCTTTGCTCGGTCTTCTCTTAAAAATCTAACCTTCCATCAATCTCATAAAAATCCAACCTATATACCCCACTTTAACCAACAAATCCATTTGACCTTTAACCTGTTAAATAGGGTAAAAAGTTCTTTTTTTTTTTTTAATTCTCTTAATTTCCTTTCTCACTCCTCTCTCCTCTCTCCTCAAAATTGGAAACAACTCGACAATCCACTAATGACACTGCCATCACACCACCAACAACAGTCAACCACCCCAAACAACTCGCACCAACACCAATGAATACTCGTAACCCAATCACCACCACCAAAATTCAAAACCCGAAACCTGACTCGAATAGGAATTGTTGCGTGAAGTTGGGACTTGTTGAAGTTCGAATGGTGGCAGCACTTGGTGGGCTTCGATTGCGATGGTGAAAATGATATGGCGACAACCAAGTTGGTGGCCGATTTGGGGTAGGTGCGTGTATTTGGGGAATTGTCGTGAGTGATTAGGGCTGTGATTGGAGGCGATTGGTGGCCGTAGTTTGGGGAAGCAGGTTGGTGGTCAATTGTTGGATAATATCGGGCTAAAAGTGGTGGTTAGTTATTGCAATTGCGTCAATTGCTATTGTTGTTGGCGAGTTGATGTTGTTAGTGAAGGTGGTGAGTTGTTGTTGGTGAGTTGTTGTTGGTGAAGTGTGTGGCTGTGCGGTTGTGTTGTTGGTTCGTGTGGTGGCGAGCAAGATGGATGTGGATTGGTGATCGGTGGGAACGCTGCAGCTTGAGGTTGGAGTTGGAGGGTGGTGCGGTTGTGATTGTGGTTGTTGTGAGGCTACTGAAAAATAGATTGGAAATGGATTATAGTGGTGGCTGGCTGGCGGGAGGAGTGATAAGGGAAAGAGGGTGGTTAGTTCCGATGGCCGGTGGGGATGGAGTGGTCAAAGAAAGAGGGTGGGGCTGGGTTTTTTGATTTTTTTTCTTATTAATTTTATTTTTTCTTTTAACTAATTTTGTTTTTTAATAATTAAAAAATTAATTAACCTATTAATAGCTAACACGTGGCATATAACCTAAAAAGACTGGTCATCAATAGGTAATGGGATATTTAGATGAAGGTAAGGTATAAAGGTTGGATTTTTGTGAGATTAACCGAAGGTTGGATTTTTAAAAGAAAACCGAGCAAATGTTGGATTTATAATTTCCATTTTTCTTAAGATAAGAGAAAGGGAAAAAAATGTATGTTCATTTTTTTAGTGCTATATGTTCATATACATAGTTGTTGCACCAAGCTTAGTTGCACTCATGTTTAGCTAAGAATCTGCATTATTTTTGCTCAATTAAAATTAATTTTATATTAATTTTGGTAAACTAAAATTATTTTATTTTACTGAACTAACTAAAATAATTTTAACTAATTTCTATTTTTTTTTTCTTTGGAGTTACCAATTTTTGCTAAATTAAAAATATTTGGAAAAATTGAAGAGAATAATCCCACCCTTGTTCAATCTGCTCAAAACAAGCCTACCTTCGCGTAATCTGGGAACAAGCCCACCTTTCACCCCTATTTTCTCAAAACAATCATTTTTACCTACAACCTGTTTTACAGGTTAATTTTTTTTTAAAAAATCTTTCATAAAAAAAACAACTATCTTCTCTCTCCTCCCCCTTCCCTTCCCAGCTCCCCACCAGCGACCAACTCACCACCTCCTCCCCTTCCCTCACCAGCAGTCAACCGCTGCTTTTTCTTTCTCCCTATCTCTCTATCCTCTTTATCATTTCATTCCACCATAAAAGCACCGTCTTCATTGCTGTCCAAACCTACCACCACGACGGCACCACCTCCTTGAGCTTCGGTTTTTGATAAGTTAGGTTTTCTAATTAGGGATTATTGTTGGTAATTGAGTAGGAACCGATTTGGACTGTTGTTAATTATGCTTAGATTATATTTTTCATGACAGAAAACTCACAAATGTATGATTGGAAGTGCAACAAGGAGGATATTAAATTCATTTATAGTGAAAATTATTTTCTGACAACGTTTTATTTTAGAAAAAAAATATAATTCTAATATGTATCTATTTGCATACATCTTACTAGGAAACTTACACATAGCTTTTGAAATGAACATGTGATGATATAAAAATGATCATTTGTTGAAACACGAATAAACAAAAATGAACATTGGATGATGCAATACTTCTTATAATAAAAATGATTTGAACGTAACAATTCTTATATATAAATCTTCTCTCATTTTTATTTATAGAAAACTCTTGAAATTCAATTCAAAGAGTATATTAATTTGAACAAAAAACTTCTTACTATAAAAATAACATCTAATGATACGTAAATGAACATTTACAGTACAGAAATGAACATGTTATAAAAATTTGTAGGAAATTCATAAATGAAAAAGGGCGGGGCGAGACACGCGCGGAGGGTGGGGGGGGGGGGGTGCAGATAGTGTTCCCTGTCATGGAGTGTAAGTTAAAATTTGTAAAGAAAAAAAACTAATTAAAATATATAATAGTTTACGGACTTGGTTTTACTTATGCAATGCAATGCGTACTTATAAATATATCCAAGTATTAGATACCCTCCAACAAGTTAATTAAAAAAAATTATTAGCTTTTATTATTTAGCTCTCATATCACTTAGTTAGGTAGAACTAGGTTAGTCTCGTGCGATACACGATTTTATCAAACACATATAATGATGAATATATCATCTTTAGCATATATTAAGAACCAATACAAACAACTACTCATTTTTTATTTAAGAGAAAATTCGTCTAAAAGCATTGCTAATGTTGAGCACCACTTTGATGACCATGTGTGTTTAATTAACTTTGAGTCATTTGACCAAACTCGTAAGTTGTTAAGCATATCAACCTAGGACATAAACACCATACACATTATTAATTCTTTCCTCTATCATCATAAAAAGAGAAGATCATTAGAAAAATATTAACATGTACCGCATAATATTAACAAATACTTCGTAACATGTACTTGAAGCAGAGTTGAATTACAAAATAATCTTTTTGCGTAACATAAAAATGAAATGAAAGGAGAGACTCATTAATTAATAAGACAGTAAATTTTTTTAACAGTTTCTTATATATGATTAGCAAATTTGTACAATTGTTTGATAGTCTTTAGAAACATCCATTCCGTATTTGTAGTATTTTCTTTTTAAACAATTGCAGTCATTATTAATCCAATTTTCAAAGGAATGTAAATGAAGTAGCTAAAAAAATTAACAAGATGATGTTGTCATCAATGCGTTTAGACGAGAAAAAATTTCATGAAAAAGCGACACGTCTACAAGTTTGGAGAAGGATGATGTCAGCGAATTCTATTTTAGTTATAGTTATAGAAGATTTACAATGTTTCCTAACCTCTTCACATCCTTTTACTCAAGTTCCCTATGATTAACATTTTCCAAAATACATAATTTTTAATTAAACCGCTTCAAATCTTCTCTAATTACCTAAATTTAAGCCTTTTGTATTTGGCTAATTAGTAGGAAAAATTGATAGGAATATTATGACATTTGTTTGGTCCATAAAAAATAAAACCACCTTTTGATCATCCTTCAAATAAATGGCCTTTGACATGTATCTTCCAAAAATGAAACCAATTGATAACCTATTTAATAGGTTATGTGTGACATGTGTCGTTTTGTAATTGGTAGATTATTTTTCTTACAATTTTTTTACACTAATAAAATTGATTTTAATTTAAAAATAATTAAAAAAAAAAAAAAAAAAAAAAAAACCCAAAACATCCCTCACCCACTAGCAACTACTATCCGACCACCGGTCCACCCTAACCAGTCTGAAACCTTATCACCGGCCCCACCCTCACCCAACCTCACCTCTCTCTGGAAATCCTACCCTACGCTCATCAGCCTAAAACCCCCACCTCATTACTTGTTGTAAGGTTTCGATGATTGTGAATAAATGATGATTATCTAACTAATATGTGTATTGAGACGTGCATGAATAAGTCATGAAACATGAAGATGATTGATTGAGTACAGGTTAGATCATCATTGAAGATGGTTTCCTACATACAATGTACGGATCGTGCTTGAGTTCCTCAGGGGAACACAAAGAGAAGAAGTCTAAATGTAGTATTGTTAGACTTTACATGCACTTTCTAAAAAGAATGGGAAGATGTTCTTTGCAAGGAATGCGCAGCAGTTCCTTAGGGGGAACAAGAAAAGAGAAGTTCCTTCACGGGAGCAGAAGCTTCAGAGTAAAATTTCATCAGAGAAGAGAAGTTCCTTATGGGAACAGGAGCATCGGAGTAGAAGCTTCATTAGAGAATCATGAAGACAAAAAAATAGGAGTATATTTTTCTAGGAATAATGTAAGTATGTTGGACAAGAGAAATTGTATAGGAACAAGCCTAAGGAACTACATTGGAACTTCAGTCAGTAAGGAACTTAGTGTTGATGACCAATAAGTTCTTTACTAGTCAGTCTAGAATTCGTTTATAGATGGAACACGAGTTTTCACAGCACTAGAAGTCAGTTTTCCACGTTAAATAGTCATTGCACTATGTTTGCCTACTTTATAGGAAGTTAGTTTTGACTTGGTATTAATATTTCTTAATTGATTTTATTTTATAAAAGATAAGTTTTTAAAATAAAATCTGATTTTCTTTTAGTAAAAAAGATAACTTATTTTCCTAGTTTCTAGGGATTTAGTTTTCTCGTAAACTAATTTCTAAAATGATTTTATTTTATAAAAAAAAAGTTTTAAAAATAAAATCTGGTTTTGTTGTAGTCAAAGTCATGGTAAAAAGATTTTCAAAGTAGTTACCTTAAAAGGAGTTTAGTTGATATTTTGTTTGTTAAGGAACATAATGAATCTGGTCTATATGTGAAGTTAATTAATGAACGAGTTAGTTATTTTTACTTATCTTCTTAAAGAAGTCTATTTTAAACTCCTATCTTTTAGCACAACGGCAAGGAACTTGTGGCTGGAATTTGTAAAACGTGTTGATTGTTATCCTAAGAAAAAGGAGGTTATTGAGCAAGTTGTGGAGCAACTAATTGATCCATTCTTGTTGCTTATGATAAGATTAGTTTCTATTCATGGGCTTAAAGATTCAGACCACTCTTGATCATAAGGAACATGGGTAGTTAGTGGGTTTTCTAAACCTTCTATAAATAGAACGTTTTAATTCTTTCCAAATTGACTGATTTTAGAGAGTCATTCCATATAAGGCCTCACTTAAGTGGAATAGTTTTTCATGAGAAATAAATTATGTCTTCCACGTTGGTGAGTCAGTTCCTTTAGGTTCCAAGTTCCTTACATGTCTCAAAGTGTCCAGCATATTAGTTTCGTACATCTATCTTTCATATGTATTTGAGAAATGATCAAGGGTTTCAGTGAACTCTTGTATTCGGGAATTTATAAGGTTTGAGTGAACTCTTGTATTGGGGAATGGGAAGTTTGAGTGAACTTCTATTTGTGAGAAAGAGAAGAGAAAGAGAACTGAGAATGAGAAAGAGAAAAAGAACTGAGAAAGTGAAAGAGAAGTGAGAAGAGAGAAAGAGAAGAGAAGAGTAACAAGTTGGGTGACTTGTTCCTCGGGGCTTTAGGTTCATTGAGGAACTCGGAGTTAGAGTCTTCAGTTTGTAATAGGGCATTGCCCTATTCTAGTGAAGATTCTTTTCCTAAAATCCCTTATGGTCGTGGTTTTGCTTCTTGTTCAGGGTCAAAAAGTTTTCCACGTAAAATCTCTCCTGCTCTTTCAGTTCCTTTAGCTTACTTGTTTTTATTTCCGCAAAAAGTTTGACAAATCTGTCATACTAGAATTCAAACCCCGCTTCTTGTAGTATTCATTGAAACAACATTACTGGCCTAAAAATATTTAGGATTTTCAAATCCTAAAGGTTATATTATTTCAAATATGTCATACACAATAGTCTAAGAAGAGGGAAAAGCAAAGGTGAGAATCGAGAGAAGATAAGGGAAAATGAGGGAAATTGAAGAGTGAGGCCCACTATGACGTCACTATAGAGGAATTGGGAAATCAAGTGGTAATTTTTAAGGTTTTGAATAATTGTTTTTTATACCTAAAAAAAATAAATAAATAAAATTTGGTGGTATTTTTAAACTTTTCCTTTTTTTTTTGTTTTTTTTGTACTAATTAAAATTATTTTTACTAAACTTAATTTATTTTACAGAAAATTATTAATTTAATGTGAACTAAATAAGGTCTAAAACTACATTAAAGATTACTCATATTTATATACAAAGTAAAACTATTATCACCAATTTATTTAAGCGTAAAATCTTAAAAATTCTTAGCTACACACTAGTGTAGCTAAGCTAGCTGCAACAGGTTTAATATGAACATATAGTACTTGAAAAATGAACATATGTATTTTTCTCTTCCTTAGATTTTTTTTTTGGAAACTTTCTCTTCCTTATATTTTAACTATATTTGTCTTCTTCTTTCTTAGCTCTATTAAATTTCCTCTCTCTTCTGGTTTATTCTCAATTCAAAATTTCTCTCTTTTTTTTTCTTTTTCCTTAAAAGTTTAATTTAGCACTTCCCTTCAATCTTTAAACTTCTTTGTCCTACTCCGGATATTCACCAATTCATCACCACCGTAGCATTCTCCATCGTCATCATCTTCGTTGCGATTATAAATCTTGAGGTAATTTAATTTAATTTTTTTTGTGTGTTTATGAATATGCATGTGAATGTTGTAAAATTGTTAATCAACAATTTTGCATTTGTGATTAAAAATTCTATCATGTTATTGATCAATAATTATTGTCTCTATGATGAATTAAGATTAGATTTAAGGTGGAAATTCAAATTTTTACAGCTAAAATAATTACAATTGAACTTGTGTATAATTTCTGTAAATAAAAAAAAAAAAAAAAGAACACGTAGTACTTTAAAATTGAACAAGTTTGTACAAAATGAGCATTTAGTACACTAAAAATGAACATTTATTACATAAAAATGAACATATTTTAACAATTTATTTTAGCTTTAATTTTCATAAATGTATTATATACAATAAATTTGAATCTATATGAATATGTGAATGTTCATTTTAATATATTAAATGTTCATAATATTATTTTACATGTTCATTTTTTTTACGTTTTTTTTATACTAAATTATCATTTATTTAATGTGGTCATATATTTTTACGAAATGTTCATATTATTTGGTATATTTTATGGTTGTATGATAAATGTTCATTTCTAATATACTAAATGTTCATTTCTTTTTTTTTTTTGACATAATTACTTTTTATTACTAAATGTTTTACGCGTTCATTTTTTATTACTGAATATTCCTTTTTTTACGTGTTCATTTTTTTTTACGAAGTGTTCATTTTTAAGGTCGTGGTCTATCGAATATATGATTATATGATAATTATGTTCATTTTTAATAAATGATCATTTTTTTTATAACATGTTCACTTTTTAGGATTACATGTCCATTTTTTAATTATTAGAGGTTCATTTTTCTCATGTTCATTTTTTAAAACTAAATATTGATTTTATAGAGCGTGAAGTTGATTTGGGCGGGTGTTTATGGCTTTCCTTGTTGCAACCATAATAGCTACATTAGTATGTAGCAAAGACCCATTGGTAAAATCTGATTTAAGCTCCTAAAAGGATTAAACAGTCCTCCTTATTGGGCTCCCTAGGCCCGCTTTTGATTTCTCGAAATTTAACTTAACCTAGATTAGACTACTGAGGAATTGATGATACTCGATTTTGTACTACTTTCGTGTGAAATTCGTAACTATGAGCATCTTAAGAACTCTCGACAAATTCCGGCGATGGCTATATCTTCTTTTCACATGGGATGATGCGCAACTAGCAAGCAAATTCCATTTCATGATTTTGTCATTATTATTTTTGGTGATAATGGTCCATGAATAAGTATCATTTTGTTTTGCTCTATTATACTTAGTGTGTTTCAGATATTTTTCAAATTTAGCTCACTTTAGGTTCAATCTAGTTCGTACTACTCCCTTTATTATTATTATTATTATTATTATTATTATTATTTTTGATAGGCCCTTTATTAATTATTAGATGCATCACTTTGATATTTACAATATTTTTAGAGTAATCACATGCACAAAGTATAATCATAACATCAACCTTTTGCCACATGTATTCGTTAATAGAAAACTAAACAAGGGGATAATGTTCTAGATTTTTTATAAGTAGAAAAATCTAACCTAATATTTTTTATTTTATTTAACAAAACTAAGATATTTTATCTTAAGTTTTTGTGGGGAAAACATTACTAAGAATTGATTCAAAATCAAGTTCTGCTAAAGCTAAAATGCTTTGCATGAAGGAGTAATTAATACAAACACACCTTGTCACTAGATAGGTTACCGTCTTTCTTACTCTCCATACACGAGAAATACTAAAAGCATAAAAAGAATAGTTAACATTCCTATATCATCATAGAAAACTAATAAGAAAAACCCTTGAAACGTTGCTGACCTTACTAGTCACGTACAATTCGTTACTTTCCTATTTCCACCCAAATGTGAGAATGGCCCATATATTTGACAACCAAGCACCCAAGTCATCAACTGAATAATAACATACGCGTAAGAATCATTACTATTCGTAAAAAAATAAAATAATTAAAAATAAAGAAAAACAACAATGAAAGTCATTGGCTCATTGCTAGCAAAATGCAATCAACGACGACTTGGTAGATTATTAGAAAGACTTGGTAGACTTCTTGACAACGACTGCAAGCTTTTGCACCACTATAAATACCATCAATTTTAATCATATAAACAAATCAAATAAATCGATATTAAGGTAAAATATATCTTAAAAGATTATTATGGCAACTATACCTTATATATTTTCTTCATTTATACTATTTTTGCTCCTTACTTTGGCTTCACTCACAACTCAGTCAAAACCAAATGTTAACCCTTTTGGCTTCCGTAAGAGCTTAGAAGGAAGTAGGAAGGGCCAAATGTAGATGGCCTTCACCATCTTAAAGGGTACCTTGCGAAATTCGGGTACCTCGATAATCATCCGGTGTCTGAAAATAAGGTAACTACTACCATGACCCTTGACAAAGATGCTCAATTATTCGATGAGAGTCTTGAGGAGGCGATCAGAACATATCAGAAAAATTACAGGTTAAATGTTACTGGACATTTGGATGCTGCAACGGTGGAACAAATGATGAAACCTCGGTACGTTATGTTTCAGTAATAATTTTATCAACACATTTGATTATTTGAATGATAACAAATTAACAATATAATTCATGCAGTGTAACTATATATATTGATTTATCTCATATCTCTAACAATATTAATTTGTATTTAATATGGTTGCTCTCCTTTGTTATAGATGTGGTTCTCCTGACATTATCAATGGTATAAACATGATGCGAAAGGACAAAACAAGTTCTAGCTACAAAAGCCGAAAGACATTGTATGGAACATCCTTGTACACATATAATAAGGGACTAATGTGGCCATCTTCAGAGTACCAACTAACGTACCAAATCCAGTCAAAGACCCTAGTCAACGGAGCCGAAAACATGAAATCCATAGTGGCTGATGCATTGAACAAATGGGCACAGTATAGTCCCTTCACATTCCAGGAAGTGGCCGAGGGAAGCCAGTCCCATCTAGTTTTCGGGTTTGCGAAAGGTGACCACGGCGATGGTTTTCCCTTTGATGGCCCTGGAGGAGTACTAGGTCATTCTTTTTTTCCAACTGATGGACGGTCACATTATGATGCAACGGAGAATTGGAGTGATGACCCTGGATTATATGAAATGGATCTTAACTCGGTTGTGCTGCACGAAATCGGTCACCTCCTCGGCCTCGGCCATAGTCAAGATAAGAATGCAGTGATGTTTGGTACCATTGATCATGGGGTGAAAAAAAGAGAGCTCCAACAAGATGATGTTGAAGGTATTCAAACCTTATATGGGGCGACATAATAACACTGCTAAACTTTGGTGTTATATAAGTTGGAGTGAGAAAATTGCATGGCATAACTTAGTACTCCATCCGTTACTTTTTCATTTTTTTTTTTTTTTGGAGAACGTTATTTTTTATTTAATATGGAGTATATGGTTTGATTTGCTTGTATTTGTTACATTTTCAATATTTCCCATTTGTATCAAATAATTTGGATATATAGAAATATATTCTCAAAACATTCCAAAAGACAATCAATGCTTAAATTCTGTTTGTGTAAGACAATTAATGCTAATTTCTAATTGTGTAGAAGACGCATTGGACCATGCCATTAGTTGTTTGGTTTGGTCGAGCCGATTGACTCGGACTTTTTTCTTGACTTTTCAACTTAGGCCCAGTTTGGTTTCTCGTTTGGAACATTTTCAATGGAAAATTAGTTTTCATGGAAAATATATTTTCAAGGAAATAGACAATTGCAAATTAGTTTTCCTTTGTTTGGTTGCATACAAGAAAAGTCTAAGAAAAATAAAAAATAAAAGTGGAAATGTAAGGATGAATGAGACTATGAGAGGGAAGTTAAAAAAGGAGGTAAGGAGGAGAGAGGAAAATGTGTCTTACCTTGTTTTGGGAAGGAAAATGTTTTCCATCATTAATGATGGAATTTTCCACCCTTGAAAAAATGTTTTCTACCCCTTAACAAACCAAACAAAAAAAAATGGGAAAAAAAAAATGAAAAATTTATTTTTCATGAAAACCTTTTACGGAGTACATTAAACCAAACAGGGCCTTAGTATAAGTACTAAACACGAACACATTTATTTAAGGGAAACATTTATTGAAGTATAAAATTGTCAAATAACATATTTAAGTGTCTCGCATTAAGAAAAGAAGAGAGAATTAAACCTTTTATAAGAATAAGGGTTATTCCTCCTATTGACATACGAAGTATAATTTTGGGATAAAAACTCCTTTGGTCTTGTGAAGTAGATTCTCTCTTTTAGTTGCAAGGTGCGATCTAAATTCGTACTCCTTCCCTATTTAAATAAATAAAACATTTTTTTCAGCTTTTCTAAAATTCTATAAAATTCAAAACATTCATTTATTAAAACACTAAGTGAATATTTAACAACATTAAAGAAAAAAAAAGTAATAATATTTAAAAAATAATAATAATAAGGGAGCCCTACATTTTTTTTTTATTATTATTACGAGTATTTTTTTTATTATTGTTTTTTATTTGAAGCCGGAGCCAATAACGGTGGGATCCTCCAGCAGTTTACTTGCAAGTTCTTTGCTTCTTTCTTTACTTTACTGGCCCACTGCATCTTATTGAATAGTCCCTCTTTTGAAATGGACTAATTGTTGGCCCATTTTGAACACGAAAATAATTTTCATTTTATCGATATATTTTTTATTATTTTTTGGAAGACAGACGAGCAATCATTTTGTTTTATCGATTTTGTGGTTGCTATTTAAATTATTGTTCATGAAATGCCATATATAATTTCCAAAAAGAATTGGACTTTTTTTTTTTTAGAGGAAAACACTGAACTATGAATTGGAAATTGCAGTGTTATGATCAATCTCATATCAACAAGTTAAATCAAATACAGTTTGTTTGGGTTATGTTAAGGGATGGAAAAAAAGGGGAGGGTGGTGTAGGGAAATGATGAGTTTTCATTCAAAATCTTTCTATTTGATAGAGTATAAAATATATTCTTTGGCCTCAACCATTAGCTTAAGCTTTTGGTTGAAATGATCCTTTAACATGGTATCGGAGTTAGCGTGACAGAAAGGTCACGGGTTCGAATCTCATCCACCCTCCTTCAAAGTGGAATTAATTCACACCAGGTATGAGTGGGCCTGTGTTGCATACACATTTCAAGCCCAAAGGGTCTTTCATATGAGGGGGAGTGATAGAGTATAAAACATATTACTAGACATCAACCATCAGTTTAAGCTTTTGGTTGAGATGGTCCACTAACATGGTATCGGAGCCAGCGTGACATAAAGGTCATGGGTTCGAATCTCATCCACCCTCCACTTTCAAGTGCAATATTAAGCGCTGGGTATGAGGAGGGCCCATGTTGCATCCACACTTCTAGTCCAAATGGGCTCTCGTGCAGTGTGAGGGGGCGTGATAGAGTATAAAATATATTCCTTGTCCTCAACCATTAGCTTAAGCTTTTGGTTGAGTTGGTCCACTAACACTATTGTTGAAGTTATCATTTTGTTATAATTTAATCCTTCCATTTCTCTCCCCTTCAAATCACTTTATTCTTAGTTAGCCTTTTGGCCCATTCAATGCACGGGTTGTTACTTGGATTAATTATTTTCATATATAGATGTGCTTTTTAAAAGTTGAAACTTTTGATAAAATATACGAAGTAATTGTTTCATTGCTGAAGTTTAAAATAAAAAAGGACCGAGAGTAGAACTGTGAAAGAAGATGAAGGAATTTGGGTAAGTATATATACATGAAGATTGTGGGATATAAAATAACATATTAGTTTAAGTTATACTCTAAGTCTAGGAGATGAAAAGACAATTTTTATTATAATTAATATGTTTATGTAATATGTACTAATTATAGTAGAAATGAAGCACTTCATTTTCTTCCTTGAATTTGCATGTAATAGAATGCATAAATATTTAAACAAAAATATTAAGGGAGGTGACATGTGGCATATGGAGTAATGAGTGACTTGTGAATTTGTAATGACACGTGTCATGTGAAAATATGTGTTTTTAAAATACTAAGTATAGGTTTGTTATTCAAATGAAAGATAATCCCTCCCTCCATTTTTCTTCCCTTCATTTCCCTCTATTTCCTTCAATTCAAACACACTCATAAGCTAACTTAAGGTCATGTTTTTTTTCACCTTATTCAAAGTTTTAACCAGCAAAATTAGTAACTTTAGTGAGAAAATATAATTAAGGATAAATAAAAATAAATTTTAATTTGTAAAATAATTTAATTACAGTAAAAATAAGTCCCAGTACTCTTAAAAATAATTTCAGATCAACAAAAATAAGGTGAAATTAAATGAATAGGGCTTAAACCCTGAGCATATTGTATAAGAGTAAAACTTTGGTCATTCTCTTCACCTTATTTTACTGAATTGAATTTATTTTTACTAAATTATAAATTATTTTTGCCGAACTTAATTATTTATACTAAATTGAAAATAGTTTACTGTTTAATACATTTTTTTTACTTATTATTTATTATCTTTGTTCAATAAAGTTTATGAATTTTACTAATTAAAATTATATTTTATTGAAATGAAACTACTTTTGCTAAACTAATTTTTTTAATGAAATGAAATTATTTTTAATGGAATAAAATTATTTTACTGAATTGAAATTATATTCACTGAATACTACTCAACTCCCTTCGTCCCATATTACATGACACTTTGGACTTTTTTTCACTATTCATGCATTAGGTTTGACCGTAATTTTTTTATTAACATAATAAAAATATATTGTTAGATAGGTTTTAATATAAAGTTTTATAATATAATTTTTCAAATAATTTTCATCAATATTAAATTATATAAAAATAAAGACAAACTAGTTCATTAGCATGTATGCAATGTTTGACAATGTCATGTATTATGGGATAGAGAGGGTATTATTTAGTTAAAGAGGAATAATTATTAGAAAAAAAAAAAAAGTAAGCATGGGGACCATGTGAGAGGAGAAAGTTTTTTAAAAAAAGGTGTGAGGAGTGAGATATAACAATATTACTCCTGTGTAGGGATGGCAACGGGTCGGACTCGGAGCGGATTATGCTAAATCCGACTCCGACCCGACAGGAAGTCGGAGGTTAAATCCGACATCCGACTCCGACTCCGACATCCGACTCCGACATCCGACTCCGACTCCGACTTTAATATCCGACCTCCGACTCCGACTCAGATCCGACATGACTCCGAGTTTTTTTTTTCATTATTCAATATACTTTGAGATGTTGGGCTATTTGGGCCTTTACAACCCACACCCAATGCCACCATGACCCATACAAAAATCCACTATCTATTAGAGTCGGAGTCGGATAATCCGTTAAAGTTGGACATTTGTCGGAGTCGGATTTTTTTCTCGGATTTTTTGTAGGATCCGACTCCGACCCTCCTCTGACTCGGAGTCGGATTATTTTAACGGAGTCGAACTCGGATTACTTTTTTCTCGGACTCGGAGCGGATATTTTACCTCGGATCGGGGCGGAGTAGGGTCGGATCCGGACTAGATTGCCATCCCTACTCCTGTGTCCCTTTATTTTGCCCCATTGTTATTTTTGGGTCAAACTTCATAAATTTTGATTGTAAATTACTGTTAATCAATAAGAGATTATATAGTCATGAATTATCTTGTTAGATTCAGCTCATTGCATATTTTATAATTATTATTTATGTTTTAATAAATTTAACATGTATGAAAATGAAGATATGTGCTTTGTATGACGTGTCTTGGAGATCGTGAAAAATCAAATGGGCAAAAAAAAAAATAGTGACAGAGGGGGTAATTTAAAGTAAGAAAGAAAAACCTGAATGAAGGAAGTAGTAATGTAGTATATTAAAGGATGGGTTTTGGGGGCGGGAGGGTTTTTCTAGGGGGTTTGATGGGGGAGGAAGAGGAGTTTCGAGGAAGTTAAAGAGGATGGTGGTTTGGGGGGGAAGGGGATGGTGGTTTGGGGTTGGGGATGGTGGTTCGGGGGGGAAGGGGATAGCGACGACAAGGGTGGAGGGGTATGTAGGCCAGAAAAGGAGAGGGTTGGCCTGGGCGTCGATGAGGGCTTGGGAGCGGGGTGAGGCCGGTGACTATTTAAAAAAAAAAAAATTCTAAAATAATTTTAACATTGGAAAAAAAAAACTAATAATAGTTTAAAAAATGATTAAAACCTAATATCACATCACTGATAAATAAAGTCGGTCTCGCAAGCCAAGTGTCGTTGTGCCTCGTAGGAGGTAAATAGGTATTATTGTGATACATATAATATTAAGTAAGCGTTTTTTGGATAGATTTTTTAAGATAAAATCATTGTACAGAGTTTTATTATCGATTAAATTCAAAGATATCATATATACAAAATTAATCATAACTTTTAATAAATATCCTATAACTCAATACTAAATCCATCATCAAATTCGTTTTAAAAAGTTCTTTAAAATAAGATCTATTTATAATATATATTTAATCACAAACTTTTATACGTAGTTGGCCAAATTGTCTCACCAATTATTACAATAGTTACTTCGTTAGTGTTATAGGGGTTACATAGCTTGGTCAGTGTTATAATGATTACTCAATCGATCAGTGTTATAGATAAGGGATGTTTAGTCAGTGTTAGAGGTTACTCATCATCATTTAGTATTACAAGGGGTTACTCGATCAATTTTATAGGGGTTACTTTGGTGTGGTTAGCCGCATACAAAATGCATTGTTATTTAATTTATTTAAAAAAAAACTAGAGAATCGGTAAAAATAAGTTTTAATCAGTAAAAATAATTTTAATTTGGTAAAAATACTTTCAGCTCGGTGAAAATAATTTAAGTTCAATAAAATAATTTCAAGTCAATAATAAGTAACATAGATATCTATTTACAAACAAAACTACAAAAAGTGCACTCCATATGATACCGTATATTTAAATATCCTACATTATCATAACGAATTATTTGACCATATTTAACACTAAAGTAAAATGTTATCATTTATTTTATCAACCATTTGGGGATCGAGCACAAAACTAGTAAATCTATAAAGGGGAGTTTTTTTTCCAAGATTTTAGAGCTAGAGCCACATATAATTTAAATTTGTCAAAAATTATTAGAGCGCCAGGTAGGATTAGTATTTTAGAGACTTGTAGGATTATGCCACATAAAATTTTGATTTGGAAGCTCCACATAGAATTAAGTAGGATTAAAATTAAAAGCTTAAATTTATTATAAAAATAAAACATTATCTTTTTAAATTGGAAATTTTATCTAAGAAAAATGAAGAGGCAAAATATATATAAATTTATGTTCAGATTAGATAAAAAAAAATATGAAATATGAGAAGTAATTGTAATAAAAAAAAATTTATATAAAAAAATGTGAAATTACGTAAAATTAAAAAAAAAAAAGGGAAATTTTCACTGGTAATCATCTATTATTTTTTTTTTCTCAATGGTAAAGGGTGCAACTTTTAATTATCCTTGGTAACCAAACATTAATATGTTTAATTAAATGGTAACATGTGTTTAAAAAAACATCATTAAATCATTAACCATGGTTTAATAACAATGAATTGACTTATTTACCCTGACAATTATTTCCCTCCTTTTTTTTTCTCTGGTTTTCGTTCCCCATTTCTAAAACCCCCAATTCATCTTCAATTACTCAATTCTAGGGTTCTTCATTGTCCAGATTACTCTTTTATGGAAAAATTGGGTTCATCCTCTCTATCAACGAAGATTATCACCATGGACGACAAGCTTGAGTGGGTGAAGGAAGGAGATGCAAAAATCGCTATTTTTCAAGTGTAGGGGCTGCGATAATTTTGCTTGGGTGAAGGAAGGAGATGCAGTCAGGGCAGGGGATGAATTCGAGGTTGAAGGAGGTTCATCTGGTTCTTTGAAGACAAAAGTTAAGGATTTGGCCAATTTCATGAAAGTTACTGAGAAATTGGCGCTTATATTGTATTTTGTGTTGTTGTCTGTTGTTTCTAAGTACTAATGTATGCATCCCTTATTGGTATGTTTTGGTATGCTTTGACTAATTCATGTACTGTGAAAGGCTTTTGTGCTATTATCAATAAAATGGTTGGTTTTGAATTTATGAAATTTATTGCATCCAATATAACAGTAACCATAATATAGTCAATTGCATCCAATAGAATAGTAATTACAGAATTGCAAAATGATATAAGTCAATTCCTGCCAAAAGTCAGATTGCTTACAAAATGATATCAAAACAAGTTTCACTACTACTGCCATGTCCACTAACTATTGTCAAAGATGTGTCTACTAACATCTTTTACTTAGAGAAAATACATCACAACTTTTAAATATGTCCAAAAAACACACAAACAGCAAAATAGCTCCACAAAATAACAGTTGCATTCTAAATAAATCAACTAAGCAGGCTGAGAGGCAGAGACACCCTTCCTTGTTCTTGGTGAACTTCTTATAGGCTGGGATGATGATGCATCTGTTGTTGGATCAGGTTAGGACAGAGAGATCCCCTTTGGCTTTGGTTTGGGTCCCTGTTTCTTGTTCTTCTTCCCTTCAGTTGCTGCCTTGGATGCTTTTTCTTTTCCAGTGAGCCCTCCTTGGCATGTCTGAGAGTTATGCCCATAGTTTTGGCACTTGCTGCACTTAACAGTCTTGGACCTTTTACCCTTGGCCTGCTCACCTTCCTCCCTTCTTCTATTTCTTGCTGGCCTACCAATACCTCTTTTCATATTGGGTGGGGCTATTTCTGGGTAGGTGTTGTCAGGCCATTATTCAACAGCTGGGATGGATTTGATTGTGTTGCCATATGTGAGCTTGTACCTTCTCAAGGAGTACCATTCACTCACATACTTCTTAGGATCCTCATTTGCATGTATAATAGCCCTCATAGCATGCTTACATGGCAATCCAGACAGCTGCCACACATTACATGCACAAGTTTTGTCATTTAAGTTGACAGGCAACACTGATTTACCATCTAACACTTCATACTCTCCAGCTCCAGCCTTCAAACACCTACAAGTCCTAGACTCATGACTAAGCACTTGCAATCTTCTAATGATATTTGGACAAATATCATCATTCCAACTCTCACACTGCTCCTTTCTAGTGGCCAGTCTGACCATAGTCAGTCTTCTGATCCCTGCATTAAAATGTAAACAAATTCAGTTCTTGCTACTAAGTTTGGTAATGCAACTCAGCATAAGCATAAGCATAAGGCTACCTTCAAGTAAAGTGAGAACAGGTCTGCATCTGTTAATTCCTAGAGTAGCATTAAAGCTCTCTACAAAATTTGACTTATTCACATCACACTTTATGTTAGGGTTGAAAGCATGTTTTGACCATGTTGATTGGGGTTCCACTTTTGATAACCAAACTAATTCCAAGGGATTAGCCTTCTGGAGAGCTTCCATTGCTTTTCTGAAAGTAAAAGGGTTATAAGCCCCAGCTGCCTTCCAAAAGAGTGAGAACATGAGTAATCCTAGGAATTCCCCCTTGAAGTTCTTGACAAGATGTTTGCAGCAGTATCTTCTACCAGATTTAGGCCATAATTCAGTTAGTGCAGCTTGTATACCCTAGTTTTCACACACATGTTCATAAGTGAGTCAGCAACAAAATTTAGTAAACTATGAACTAAAAAACCAGGACAAGTCATAAGAGTTTACCTTTTGCCTATCTGAGATGATACACCATTCATCTCCTCTTCCACTATCCTTCAATGCATTCTTCAAATGCCAGATGAAAAACTTCCATGTATCAGTGTTTTCAGCTTCAACTATTGCCCAGGCAACTGGAAACAATTCATTGTTTGCATCCAAAGCAATAGCTGAAAGTAGAACTCCACCATAGTTCCCCTTTAGGTGAGTCCCATCCACCCCAATAATGCTTCTACAGCCAGCAAATAGTCCATCCAAAACAGGTTTAAATGATATGAAAATGCTCTTGAATGCTAATGGGCTTTCTGGATGGGTTGCTGGATTCCAAACAGTGTGCCAATGAATTGGGGTTCAAATTTTTAATAACATCACAATAAAGTGGCAGCAGCTTGTAAGATACATCATGCCCTCCATGGATTTCTTCTAATGCCTTTGCTCTCACTCTGTATAGTGTTGACTGAGCCATTTCTACACCGAACCTTTTCCAAAGAAGTTCATTCAATGACTTAGCAGGTATGTCATTGTTTGCTCTAATGTCCTCCAGCAAGACCCTTTTTGCCCACCTAACATTAACCATACTGTTCCTAGACTCCAACCCTTGGCAGGTGTGTTCAGAGTTTTGAATCCCCTTAATAGCCCAAGTGGTTCCATCTGGCAAAACAGCAGCATGTAATCTCCACTGACAATGTGCATCAGAACATCTAACTGTGTATCTTAAGTTGTTTGCATAGTCCACTACCAATGAAAATCCACACTGAATACAATAGTCCCTTACAACATCCCTAAGATGCTGTTTGTCCATGAATAGTTGCCAAGGTTTCAATTCTATTCTCCCAAAACCCATATCCTGATACACTTCCCCATTATTGTAAAGCTTACTAAAGTAATTATCCTCATCCTTCTCACACTCAAAAGCAGGCTCATCAAATAGATCAAAAGTATCCTCAACCATTGGGTCATACTCATCCTGAGATAATTCATCTTCAATGTCAACACTCTCATCAGTATCTGACCCCTCATCACTCTCATTTGGTTCATAACCCCCATCATCTTCTTCTTCATATAAAGACAGGCTTTGATTATTGTCATTCCCATTACTACCAGCCCCCAAGCTACCTGAACTACTCCTTCTTCTACTCCCAACTACACTAACAGTGTTCATATCACTGTCACCACCAGAAGCACTAGCACTAATCACAATTCCCTTCCTCTTTGCAGTAGTCCTAGGAAGTTTTCTCCTAAAAATGGTTGTTGCCCTAGAGGACTTGGATGATTCAGAATTCTGCCCTCCACCAAACTCTCCAGTGTTTGCTAATGGTGCAATCATAGGTTGGGTACAAGGCTGGGATTGTGATTGTGATTGTGATTGTTGGAGACTGATTTCAATTGGGATTTGTGGTTGGGATTCATGTTGTGACTGAGGATCATGTTCTGTCTGAGGTTGAGGTTCATGGTCTAACAGAGGATATTCATAATCTATGGGTTGATCAACTTGCCATGGTGTTGGTGAAATATTAAACCAATTTTCAACTGCATTACCCCTACCCCTGCCTCTCCCTCTTCCTCTCCCAGTACCCCTTCCTCTCCCTCTCCCCTGACCTCTCCCTCTCCCTCTACCTCTCCCTTTCCCTCTGCCTCTTATAAGTCCATCCCTTAAGACATCATCCCAAGTTGCTTCAATGTCAGTTCCTTCAGGTATATAACTTTCAACAATGGGTGCAGGCTTTGCCTTATTCAAACTAGCAACATGCCTCTCAAATTCTTCTTCAGAATAACCTCAGCTTCAACCACAGTGTTCTGTCTCTTTCTAGGGGTCAGCTTAGGATTGCTAGCACTAGGACTTCCTATTTCATTAACTACTTGTTTATCAACTTCCATGGGTGATTTACCTAAAACAAGTGACCTTGCAGCAGACACTACCTTAGTATCCTTAAGGCCATCCCCTACCCATACATATATCTCTTTCTTATCAGGTAGGTTAGCAAACATCTTCATCAAATCAGCATCACAATTCAGAGACACATGCTTCATTTTATACACATATTGAAAAGTCGGGTTTTGGGGTGTTTGTACATTATTTTCCTTAGCCTTCTCCCAATACTCAACTATGAGGTCTATTAAATTCACCTTATCAACATCCTCAACATTCACAGAAACATCAATACCCCTATATTGAAATTGCAACACTACAACATCACCCATTCTGCAACAAATACACAACCAAACAACACAACAGCAACAAACACTATAAGAATCATACCCTAACACACGAAAACAGAGCATAGCACAACAAATTGCAAAAAATATAATCATACCTGGCTTCGAATTGAGTTTTATGTTGTAATTTTCCTCAGATAATGGCTAAAAATTTGATCTTGCAAGCCTTACGAACAGAATTCGATCGTACTTCACCCAGCAAACCTAAGAATCTGTTTCACCAAGTCCCTCGCAATTCACCAAACAATCCCCCCAAAAAACCCCAATTTGTTTGATTAAAACCCTACTAACTAAAAAACCCAGATTTTAGAAGATCGCTCGTGATTTTTTGATTGAAATTCTTCGCAAATTGCTCTCCAATTCTCTGAGTTCAATTTTTCCAACTGATGAAGATGAACGATCAAACCAGTTCACTTAATTTGATTAGACACAGTTGGTTGGGGTAAAATAAATGGGGGGCAAAATTGTCTTTTCGCATCTCAAGAACTAAACCCTGGTTAAATAATTAACCAATACTAAAACACATGTTACCATTTAATTAATCATATTAATGTTTGGTTACCAAGGATAATTAAAAGTTGCACCCTTTACCATTGAGAAAAAAAAATAATAGATAATTACTAGTGAGAATTTCCCAAAAAAAAAATGTATATCATTTTGGATTAGGTGCAAAAAAAAAAAAAAAAAAAAAAAATCTTATAAACTTAATGTGTTATCCCTTTAAATTCAATATTTTTTTAATCCTATATGTACTCTCTATTGTTCAACACAAATAGACGTAAAATTTTGGAGACAAAGAAGTATATTTAGATATAACAAGTGTTACTTTAAATAGGAAACAATATATTTCCCTCTAGGTTTTCTCCTTGGGTGGGGTTTTTGATCCCCTCTAGGATTTCTTCATTGGAAGGATTTTTCTAGCCTCCATTGCTAGATTTTCTCTACTTTTTTTTTTTTTTGGAAGGTTTTCATTAAATCTTCTCCTTCTCTCTCTTTCCCCTCCATCTTTTTTCCTCTAGTCTCTATTGTAAATTTTTGTAGGGGCTTCCACCGGTGTTTTTACCAGTGGTAAACCCAAAAAAAAAAAAAAATTATTGCTTTCAATAAAAGATCACATCTTTATGGTGGTGTTTATTCTATTAGGTTTAATATATTTGTTTGTTCGTCTGTCAAAGATTCACTTCTAAAATCCGCCTAAATAACGATAGTTCATCTGCGACGGTCATAAAAAACTGTCGTAAATTTATAATTTTGTGACAGTTTTATAAGTTGTCGCAAACTACGACAGTTTATATCCCTTTTGCGACAGTTTGTTTGTCGTTGAAATTATATGATTTTATTTTCAATTTTTATACAGGTATTACGACTGTTACAAACCGTCGTAAAGTTTTTTTTAATTTTTTAATATTTCTAAAAGGTTTCGAAAGTCATAAACTATCGCAAAACCGTCGCAGATTATCGTATTTTTTTTATTAAAAAAAAAGAAAATAAATTTAATTAAAATGACTCTAATTCCCCTCTTTCACCTTCACTTCCCTTTAACAGAGCCGCGACGAGAGAGGAGCAAGAGGGAATTTCTTCCGTCGATCCGTCGTTGGGAATTTGGTCCTCCACAATCAATTAGTCAGTAATCCCCTTTCATGTGTATTATATGTAATTATTTTTAATTTTATCATTTTATCACTTAAACCCTAAATTTTTCGTCGCTTCCCTTAAGCTATCGGAGGGCCACCTGAGTGTCGCTTCTTCTGACGCCGGTTTGCCGCTTTCCCTGACTCCGGTGTGCGAGTTCACTAGCGCTGAAGCTTCGACTGCCCTGACGCCGGACTGATTTCACACGTGACGCCTGTTTGAGGTAAAAATTGACCCATGTTTTTCTTTTTTTTTTTTAAAAAATTTTTTTGTTTTTTTTTCGTTAGTAATACTGGAATTTGAGAATGACTCTGAATTTATCATGCCAAATTGATTTGAAGTCCAAATTGATTATGTGAATTGGCAACAAATTGAACATATCAGTCTAGGTTTTAGGTAAACATCTTCAATATATCATGAGTTGTGAGAAACCTTGAGAAGGGCAATAGAAACATGGCAGTTTTACTGGTAATTTCCCCACATTCCCAAATGAATTTTCATGTTTTTATTGGGATTTAGCTCAGTTAATACTTAATCAAATGTGAATTTGGATTTTCCCCTTTTCGATTAGTTATGTTTGTGTATTAATCTGGCTAGGGTTTTGCTTAATTGTGATTTTTATGATTTTGTTTTCAATCATGTAATGTATTACGGATTCGAATGTATGTAGTTATTTGCAATTTCTTTTTCCTTTTTATCTTTAAATTATAAAGAATTGAGGTCAAACAACTTACAAATGAAGGAGAATGTGATAAAATGCGAATAATTTATTGGGAATTAGAGAGAGAATAGGTAGGAATTGAGATAATTTCCATTTACCACCAAGCTATGAATAACTGCATCTTTTTATTTTTATTTTTTTTTTTTTTTTGAAAATGGAGAACTTATTGTCTATTGACTATTGCAATGCTATAAATTGAGGTTTTACCTTAAAAAACCTTGAATTGTGAGAAACCTTGAGAAGGGCAATAAAAATTTGGAAAAACATCTTCCATATTGTTTGTAACTTAGTTCTTACTATTTTTATCACAATTATTTATAATAGTTTGTAGTTAATTATTTATTTTTGCTCATTTATGTAGGATATAAGCAAATTGGTTTGCTTTTGCTTGGAGTTGGTTTCTTTCTAAGGTGAGTTGTGCATAAATTTATTTTGTATGCTTCGAATGAAATTTTTTGTTACATTTTTATTAGTTATAGGAGTTAGTTTATAGTATGAGTATGAGTGTGAGCATGAGTTTGTTTAAAGTGTGTATAAGTATGTAAATGTATATACTAAAAGTATGTATGTTGATATATCAGAGTGTTTGCATTGTTATTGTGGGTACATTTGGTTATTTAGATTAAATTAGCCATCTTTTAACCAAATTGCCTATTCTGAGTAGCTCTATCCTCTACATCTTGTGTATATTATGAGTATCTTAAATTAAGTTAAGTGAGGCGTATACTTGTTCTTTTTAATTATGCCATGACTTATTTTAAAGTTTCTCACATGAAATCTTAACAAATTCTTATCAATAATGAAAATCAGCTGCCAATAAGCTCAAATTTTAATTTACAAAAAGTGTTGCTGTCAAGAAGTCTGATCTGTATTCTTGGATTAGAGATGAGTCTAGTTTGACCTAGAATATGTTTTGCTGATCATTTTTATCTGTTTTTTTTTTCTTTTTTTTTTTTTGGTGGAGTACAAAATTTTGTTTTGTGGCTCTGTTTCTTTGTTCAGATGTATCCCTTCAAACTTTTGAAGTGCTTCCTCTGTTGCTAGTGCCTATTACATATATGATGATGCTTGCTAGTGTTGCAATATGCATTTTATGCACTATTGAAGTTGGCGACGCATTAAATGATATTACGCAAGGCTTTTCTTGTGATATTTAAACGATGCAAAATTATAATTTTTATGCCATTTATGTTGTCAAATTTAAGTGTAAAGCTACTAGTTTAGGCTATTTATGTGATTTATCTTTATGTAGAATCTTCCCGTGTCTATTGCTTTCATGATCGTCTTTGAATTTATTCTATTTATGATATTGAAGTCAAATCACGATTCCTCGCAGCATGCATTTTCCAGTATGTTCTTAGGTAGATTTCTGGTGTAGATTTGCTTTGTAAAAATCCCAAGAAACATCCTTTGTGATAAACTAACTATAGTGTCCTGGTACATTTTATATGACCTTATGGCCTAGTGTTCCTTGGTTGCTTTAGATGACAGAATAGGTATTACTCCAATTTGTGCAGTGTTTTGGTTACATTTGTATGAGTTATAGGAGTTAGTTTATAGTATGAGTATGAGTATGAGTTTCTTTTAAGTGTGTATAAGTATGTTAATGTTTATACTAAAATTATGTATATTGTAGTTTCAATTTCAAGTTAAAGTATGTATGCATATTGTTTAAAGTTAGTATGTATGTAATAGTTTAAAATATCATTCCTAAAATAATTCCATGTTCCAATTTGAAAAAGTATAAATTATATATAAGATACAAGTTTACAATAGTGAATGTCATGATTAAAGCTTAGAATTTGTTTAAGAAATATTAATTAACGTAAAGTATGTTATGATTTGTTCTTCATATTGGAGGTTCTTAATGATAGGTGATTATTACTCTCTTATGTAGAAGTATGGTTACAGTCACTAGTGGGGTTAGATGTCAAAGGATTGGTAATGTTGGAGTGATATGGATCTTTGGACATCATTTTAAATCTAAGTCCATATCATACATACAGACATTTAAATGAATGCATTATTGTTGTTTGTCATTATACTATGTGATCTATCGATTTTGAATAGTGTTGTAGAATTTGTCACCATGAAAAGGAAGGAGCGCTGGTGGATGTTCGATAGAAAAGACGGTAGTAACTTAAGGCCCGAGTTCTTGAAAGGGGTTGATGATGATTTCATTGCTTTTTGCAAAGCAAATCCCGAGAGCCCGGGGTTAGATGAAGTTAGATGCCCTTGTGTGAAATGCAAGATTAAACATTTGTTACCAGCTAACATAGTGAAACTTCATTTGTATAAGAAGGGGTTCTTACCTGAATACTTTGATTACCGGCTAACATAGTGAAACTTTGGCTAACACAGTGAAATTTTAGGCTGCCAATCTCTAAACTTTAAGCTGCTAATCTCTGAGCAAATAATTTTATAGTTTTATGTTGCATCTTTGCTATTTAACTCTTGGCGGAACAGATACTGTGCTGTCTTTGTTGGATGCATCATTTCATAGTTCCTTGCATGCATCATGAATAAAACCTCATCAGTTTCTATTCACATAGCATTTAGGCACTCTTAACTCTTAATACTCAAAGCCTTGTAATCACTACTTGATTAAGTTAAACTTTAGTCATTACTGTTGGAACTCTACTGAAGTCGGAAACCTAATGTGAAGTCTCATACAAGAGAGTTACTACTTTATTAAAAAATTCATTTCTGTAAGGAAATACTTATCTAGCTCAATTATATCACCTGACAATATGAAGCTTCGGTTGTTGGTACTTGCTTAGGAATAAAAAGTTGCTTGGTGGCCAGGTTTCTAGATGCAGAGGGGTTGCTCCAAGGGGCAATGGAGAATGAAGTGTAAAAGCAGAAAGGAATTTTGCCTAGGAAACCTATAGAACCAAAGCCTATGCTGCTATCGCATATGATAGAGCCCCATTAAAGCTTCATTGGCCATCGGAACTCAAACTAGGTTATGTGGTTTGTGGTGAAGGAAGTGGGCAGCAACTTTTGGCTGCCAATCTCCTAGAAACTTGAGGTTGCAAGTCTCCAAGTGTATCCTCAACAATTTTCTGAATGCCCTCCCTCAATACAATCAGACCCCCTTATACTAGAATGGTCAAGGACCTTAAGGCACATAGAAACTAGTTTACTTTCTTTCCCTCCCTCAATCTTAATTAGTTTTGTTTGCTTCTTCATTAGAATTATCTTGAGGGAGTGGGTTGTTCCCTGCTGCTCCTCCTCCTTGTCCACGTTGACCTTTCCTTCTTCGTGTATATACTTTTATAGGTAAGTCCAACATAGCCTTCCCTTTATTTTTCTTGTCTTCCACCTGTGACATATGATATGTGAATTGGTAGTCCAAATTTAGTAAATAAAGAAAATGAACTAATTAAGTTTAAGATAGTCATTCAGTTTCAATAGTTTTTTATTTTTATTTTTTTATTTATTATTATTTTATTTAATAATATACAGAAGCTGCTGATTTATCTCCACATTGAGCTTCTTTGATCATCCCTGCTGATGCAAATGCTGCCTTCTGAAACTGAAATGAAGTTTAAAAAAAAATAAAGAAAAATCAGTATTCATGAACTTACCGACCTCGTTTCAGGATTTGTCTAGACTGATGATTATAAATGAAAAGATGTCCATCGATAGATTTGCTAAGATTCAGTGGTGGACTCAAACCTTGAATTTAAGGAATACGGTGAGAATACCTAATGACACCTAAAAATGTCTCCCCAAAACCAAACCCGATGATGAACAACCTTTCATCACCATTATTGGTCGGAATGAGTATTTAATCTTTGGAGTGCTTAAATCCATATTTTCATCTCATAAACCAACCCAACTTCTAGCCCATTTCCCCAAATCATAACTTATATTCCTCTTTTCGTGCCTTTAAACCCAAAATAATTCATTTCGTGTCCTTTAAAATCATTCATTTCGTGTCCTTTTTATAAAAACGTTTAGTCCAGTTTATTTTGGTCCATTATCTGGGTTCAATGATTGGATAGTTGGATGGGGATTTAAAAGAGCGATATATTATAAGCTCAAATCCGAGTTATAACGAATAAGTTATGGCCAAAATATTAAGCCGAGCCCAAACCGAACCCTAGCCCACCTTACCTACGACCCAATGATTATGTGGAGGGTCCAAATTATTTAATCCCATTCATAAACCAATTAGGATTAATTGGAAGCTTCTATAATTTTCTAAAAGATATTAATTATCCTTTTTGAAAAGATAAGATTAAAGAGTTTGAAATTGAATAAGACTTTTCTTTTTGAAAATCCTATTTCTATCCGAATTAAAAGATGTTCAAAGATAGTCAGATATGATTTTCATGCCTCATATTTTTTATCCAAATTTTATATGGTTGGATAGCACTTGAAATTATATTTCCAATAATATATTATAATATCAATTCCGAGCTATAACGGAAAAGATATGAATAAAATGTCAAACTCTATCCAAAATTGACACCGTCTCACTATTTCGTCCATATCTTTTATTCTACAAAATATTATAATCTGATTCTAATTTGGTTAGAAATTAGACTTCAATATCTTTCCAACGATATCTTATTTATCTTATTCCAATTTCTAGATCAAAAGATATGATAAAAACAAAAATCGCAAAAACTGCAGTTTATCGAGTTTTATTCCGATTTAATTAAGATCTTATCTTGTTTTTTCGACCCTTCTTTTTTCTCTATAAATAGAGGTCACATCTCCCCTTTTTCAATCATCAACAAGATGGATCACAAAATCATTCTCTCTTTCTCTCTTTTACACCAAAAATCATTCTCTTCTCTCTCTCTCTCATATTCTAATCCTTAAACCTATATTCCTTCTTTCACTATTCCTTCCTTCAAGCACTCCAAGGATTCCATACAATACTTGAAGTTCTATACTTTAACCAAGGCATGATAGGTAGAATTAACTGAGGGTTTGGACCAAATCAAATCTACTTTTAATTTAATTTAATTTTCATTTGATTTATATTTTTTATTGAAGTTACTAACAGTTTATTCATGATGTAGCAATTAAAGGAAATGCGGAAAGTGAGTAATTAATCACTTAATTGCTCTTATTTTTATTCTTATTGCTAGTATCATGATTAGGTTTATTTATATGCGATTTGACTTACACTATTATTGTTAAATTGCTTCCAATATTAATGTGTATTCTATTATTTTTATGGTCGCTATATTGCATGTTTAAAAGGAATATGTAATTGAAAATCACACCTATTAAGATAATTTGGACAACCGATTTAGGATCCTTTTTAATCTTGTTATTAATTCAAGTGATCACTAGTATTCTAGAATTATGTGTTGCATTAATATTAAACCAAATTAGCCTAATAATAGTTTGGAGCAAATTGAATATTTTGTTTGTATGCCTTTGAAATCGCAGGAATCACTTTTCACTATAAGAACCGAGTAGAGGCCAATACGGGCGAATGTGACTCCATGACTCACTTCGTACCATCATCCCCGATCCTCCTTTCGTGGATTAGAACCATATGGAGTTAGTAATCTCATGGATTATGAATGGGGTGTAACCTTCACGGGTCGATCGTTGTTGCCTTCGTTGTCCCTTATTCGTGGTTGCCTTAAATGATCCGTGAACGGTTTACAAGTTCCTTAAAAACTTGTTGGTGGCTCCTTACTTTCCTTGTCCCTAATCGTATTATGTCAATTCCAATTTCCTATGAGTGCCAATCATATTCACACATGCTTTAACGTAGGCGCACTTCACACGACGCCTACAATACCATCAAGAGTTGATGATTGAGGTGAGTGATGAGTCTTGAAACTAAGATTGTTTAGTACTTCCATAATATGAATCAATAAGCATTCCTTCATTGGGCATTTTATTGTGATTAGAACCTCAAGCTCTTCTATACTTACCTCTATGTCAATGTGTAATGGCTGCAGAAGTTCTGTTTGAATAGCCTTATTAAAATCTAGGTCAATTTCAATGTTCTCAGAAGCCACACTCTTGTTATAATCGTCATATGCTGTCGAGTCTGCTCTAGCATATCTAAGTCTTTTAATGTTCCTGTTAACTCCAGCCAAATATTTTGTCGCATCAATTAGAATAAATGCTTTGTTCATCTGAAATATCATCAGTGATGGGATCAATTTGCTGACAAGTAAACATAATTGCAAATTTTTATGTTTTTCCTAAAACTAACTCTTCCTTTTTACTCTTTTCATGCATAAAACATATGGCAGAGATATGATCTAAAAGTTTCATTTTAAGTGTTAGAAACTTGAATGCATGCAAATAAGACCTTAATTAAGGGTTAGTTTGCTCAATTCAGTTCAAATATGAGTTTTAGGAAAGTATGAAAGCATATGACCTTCTTTGTTCAAAAGGTATACGAACAATGTAAGCACCACTACTCTCTCCCATCTCATAATCATCATTATCATCATCAAAGCCATTGGAATCTGTTTGATTTAGCATCTCAGTAGGCTCTCCATGACTCCAATCCACATACCTGCCTAGTTAGCAAATCAACTCGATAAACTCCTGGCATCAAACCAAGAGCCCTTGTAAGCTCAACCAAATATTTCACCTGTAATCCAAAGGCAGAAATATTCATATTTATAAGTCTGTCATAATGAGATAAAGCTATGAATCACACAAACTTGGATTAATGTTACCTGACCGCCAGTATCAGAATCACAACCAAGTTCCATATTTTCACCTCGTATCAAACCATGAAGATTGCATATAATCAAGTGAGGAAAAAAAATTAAGCCCCACTATATAGGGGAGGGTAGGAGGGGACTTTGCAAATTTATTATATTGTTAGTACTTTATTGCAACTTCAAATTAAAATGTAGTAAAATGATGAGAAACTTAACTCTGTTTGTATGTATGTGTGTATGTATGTATGTGTATTTTTGCAGGATGCATATGAGAAGAAGGTGGAAGAATGCACTACTCAGGGTTCACAACCTAACCCCAACCAGTTGTACTGGGAGACAGTTGGTGGTAGGAAGCAGGGTTTGGTTAAGGGACTAGGTCAGAGTGATCGCCTATTCTACGAACCCCCTCCTGGTCGTGGAGATGGTTTGTCGCAACCATACTGTCCTTCAATTAATTCTCAGGTTGAAGCCCGGGTACAAGAAGAGGTTAAAGCGCGCTTGGAGGACATCCATGCTCAGTTCGATGTCAGGCTGCAAGAGGCACTCAAAAAAGAAAGGGAGGAGGCACAACGAGCGAACAAGGTTCTCACTACGTAGATGTTGAAGGGTTGGTCTGAGTTTGGCCATGAGTACCTTTCTTCTTGCACTCCTACTCGTACTCCACCTCTCCATCACAGGCGGGAGGTGATGGTGCTGACCAAACTCCAGTGTCTTAGCTTTGTTAGTTGTTATTAGCACTAACCATAAGCATGTTACGTGTAGTACTAACCTTTTGTATTATATTTTTAGTACTAACCTTTTGTATGCTATATGTATAGTACTAACCTTTTGGATGTTATATTTCTAACTTGGTGAATAACTTATTTTGCTAAATATTATTAAACTTTAATGTAATTAGTATGAGTTTAATTTATGCATTTATTTATATTACTAGTGCTCTCGATTAATGGATGTAGGTTCAGCTTAGGGTGAAATAGGTGGCGGAAAAGAAGACAATTTTTATCTCACGTATATTACGACAGACTAAAGTTGACCGTAAGTAAGAAGTTGGCGACAGATAAACGCTGTTGTAGTTTACGACGGCTTTTAACCGTCGTTCTCAGCGACAGCTTACAACTGTCGTACAATTTCATATTTGCGACAGTTTGTAGCTATCGCAGATTCTGATAGTTTTTCAAACCGTCGCAATCAGCGACAACTATAAACTGTCGTAAACTCACATTTTTGCGATAGTTTTTGTCTGTCGCAACACAATTACAACGACGTATTTTTGAATTTGTCGCTGAAATTAAGAAAAATCGTCGTAATTGTGTTTGCGACAATCAAACTTTCGTTAATTTTTTTTTTGCAACAACTGTGATTGCGACAAAAAAATTACGACAGTTAGCCGTCGTAACTTGTAATTGCGACGGTTTATTTCTTATTTGTGACAGAAAAAAGCTGTCATAAAATGTCTGTTTTCTTGTAGTGATTGAAGATTTAGGGTTTCACAATCTCCAAAAGTATCTAGAAGGCCATATGAGTTTTTTCACCCAAAGAACTATTCATCCGTGGATCTCAAACCAATTTAGTGCTAACTCACAAATTGTATTGCTTCGGATGAAGATTTCTGTAAAGGCGATCGTTAATCGAATCTGCGATGTAACTAGTTTTAAGGTGAATTGTATTTGTGTTGGAATTTTAGTTTTCCTCGAAATTGTTTTTGTAAGTGTCGTTTGGCTATCTTTCACTAATGAAATCCTTTTCTTTTTGTCAAAAAAAAAAAAAAAAGAAAAGAAGCATATTTAGAATTTGAACACCATGAAATACTTAAATATGATAAACGGTGATCATAATTAAGAAGTAAGTGATAAGTGTTAATTTTGAAAGGGGTAGGTTTAATTATGCAAATTATCAAGCTTATAAGATCTTATTTTTCATCGTGTACACAATTTGAAAAAAAAGTTGGTTAAACAAAACATATAGCTTTAATTACTACCTCCATTAATAGTTATGTGCCACTTTAGGGCTTGACACGGCCGCCAATGCAAAATTTGATAATGGTGATTAATGTATTCTAAGGGTATGTAATTAAGGTAGAGAGAAAATATTTGGATAAAAATCAAATACCCACTGCCACCACCAAGACCAGCCAACACCACCCATACCACCTTCATCAACACCACCGCCGCCTTCAACGCTGGCACCACCACCAACACTACCACCCCCACGAAACCACCACCACTACCACCCCCACAAAACCACTATCACTCCCCACGAAACCCATCCACCACCACTTCCCACGAAACCCACCACCACCAACCACGAAACCCACCACCACCCACCCCACAAAACCACCACCACTTCCCACGAAACCACCACTACTCCCCACGAAACCCACCTATACAAAACCCAACTCCACGAAAAACAAAACCCACAAAATTATTACCACCAATTCGACAAACCCATCACAAATTAAATTTTTTGAAAGTTGAAGAAAAAGAAAGAAGATCTCAAATCCATGAAACTCACTACAAATTTTTTGAAAGTTGAAGAGAGAGAAAGATGATATAAAAAAGATGTAGAGAGATAATGAGATTGAAAGGGGAGAGTGAAAGTATGGGAGAAGATGATGATGAACCCCCACGAAACCACCACCACTACCAACCCCATGAAACCTCCACTCTCACAAACCCCACCACGAAATCCCGATGAAATCCAATCGCAAAAGCCCGACGAAATCCTAAACAAAAACCACGCACCCCAAAATCCCAGAAATCCTAAGAAATTATTGAAGTTGAAGAGAGAGAGAGAAAGAAGATGTATAAAAAATTCAAAGAGATAATTTGATTGAAAGATGAGAGAGAAAATATGGGGAAAGATGATGATGAAGATGAAGATGAAGATGGTTTTAGGTTTCTTGAATTGAAGATGGAAGAGTTGATGAATTATATTGGGTTGGTTGGGGTGAAAATAGGGTGAGAATTAGTGATCAATTAAATCTGATTATAGTTAGTAATTGTGTTTTAATTTTTTAGATAAGGGTAAAATTGACATTTGACTAGTTTTTTTTTTACTAAAAGAGGAAAGAAATTTTTTTGTTACACATAATGTTTAGCGGACAAAAATAGAAAAAGTTGCACATAACTATTAACAGAAGTAGTATATTATTTTCTTACTATTTTTCTTCAATAGTTGGTTTATATTGTTGTTTGAACAAAAGAAATTGCAAAATGTATGTAGTTTATACATGTGTCAACCTTAATTGTACAAAATTAAAAATAAACATTTGTTATTACGATTAAGTATTAAATGTTAAATTTAACTATTAATAAAAACCCGTGCTTAAAGAGTCTATTATTAATGTTATGGTTAATTGAGTATCAATAATTTATTACTCAGTACTACCATTATTGTTATTCACTAAAGAGAAATAAAAAATAGAGGGTTAATAAGTAGAATTTCCAATTAAAAAATAAAAAAATCCAACAAATAAACATGATATGTATAGAAATATAGAAAATAAAATGTACTCCGTATCTTGTACTCCCTCCGTCCCCGAAAGAACGACCCTTTTGGGTTGATTTCGCGGGTAATATAAAATTAAATAAAAGAAGTAAAAATATATTGGAAAAATAAATTTATATGTGGTTTACAAAAAAGTAAAGAGAGATAGTAATAAAAGCATATGGAAAAACAAAATTTTATATGGGGAAGCTAATTTTACACAAATATTGTTGCAAAATGGTGGTATTTTAATACTAATGGGTCATTTTTTTGGGACTAAAATTAGGCCAAATGGATCGTTCTTTCGGGGACGGATAGAGTAATTAAATAATCCTGCAAGCTAAGTGGTCGCAAGATATGGAAATTTTTTATTACCGTATCTTTGGATATCAATAATAATGGGAATGCATTCAATGGAAATATGCAATATTATGGGACAAATAATAATGTCACATTTTATATTAATTTAGTTTTGTTCAACTATATAAGCAATGTCATTTGGCTAATAATCCATAATAACCAAAGCAATAATAGTAAGATACATTTAATCATTCCAGTAAAATATGGTAGCTAGAGCTCACCATCTTTTTGCTATTTTACTGTTGATCCTTACTTTGAATCAACACACAATCTAGTCAAAACAAAATGCTAGCCCTTTTGGCTTTCTAAAGAGTTTAGAAGGACGTAGGAAGGGCCAAAACGTAGATGGCCTTCCCAAAAGTGAGGTGACTACTACCATGACCATTACAGAAAATGGTGATTCAAATGTCACAAGACTTGTGGATGCTACATTGATGAATCCTCGGTAAGTCATATATACATAATCTAAATTTCCTGTATGCTAAGGTGAATTGTTTTTCGTTCATATAATCCACATAGAGTTGTCAGTTTCTGACCCGAACCGTTAAACCCGACTGTTTCAAACTGATCCGAAAAGGAAATGAACCACCTGACCCAAATTTTCCAATCCGAAACTAAACTAAACCGAATTTTTGCGAACCGTTACTAACCCGACCCATTATCAAGCCAAACCGTTGCTGTCCAAAACTGAAAACAACCCGAACCGATTACATTTGAATCCGATAGTAACATGTTTCATTTTAAACCAAAAACCGTTTAAACCCAACTAAAATCCGATAAACCTAAATTGTTCCAACCCGTAACCCGTTGTGACCGAACCATTTATAACCCGTAACTCGTTGTGATCGAATTTATAACCCGTAACTCGTTGAGACCAAACGGTTTACTACCCGTAACCAATTGAGACCGAATAGTTTACAACCCGTAACCCGTGATGACTAAGTTGTATACAGCCCGTTACCCAATATGTGTATGATTTGATCCCATCCAACCCACTACTCCAAAGACCAACTTATTTATGACTTAACTTGATTATATCATGACCCATTCCTACCCATTATCTGATTAACTCCACTCGATAATGATCTGACTCGATTTTAACCTGATATAATTTGAACTGAAACCTGCTTCACATTGGGTAAACTCGTTTTCAAACCGACCAAGTTCAATCCATAACGATTATGATATGAGCCGATAATAATCGAACCCGATTTCACCCGAAACCCATTTTCAAACGGACCAAGTTTAACCCAAACTTATCATAACCCGAACCGTTTACAATCCGACCCGATTAGGATCCGAATTGTTTTGAACCGAAACCCACTTTAAACGAACTGGCTAAACCCATTTTAAAACCGACTCAGTGTAACCCAAACTGATTATGACCCGAACCGACTATTACCCAACCCGATTAGGACCCGACTTGAATATATAAAAACCGCAATAAAAAACCCAAACCAAATTCACCCGATAATTTTAAAAACTAATCCACTGATCATTTCAACTCGTTATAAACCGACCCGTTATTACCCGAAACTGATCAACCCAACCTCAACCCAAACTGTTTAATTGACACCCCTATATGCACATGTTAATTATATATTTTTTAATTTATACTCTATTATTCAATCATGCTTTTTTAGTAGACACATTTCGCTTATGTAATGTAGCAATGTTAGTTATATTGACTAATTTTTTGTGGTTTATAGTTTAGGTAAATAATTTTTATGCGATATCATGTTAGAATCGTTTCATCAATGTATATTTTTATACTATCAACGGTTTATAATTTTTCATTATTTTTAAAAATGAATTAAATTATAAAGGAGTCATACAATATTTATTAAAGAAATTAAAAGTAGCAGACACAAGTTAAAACAAATTGGATTATATAATATGGTGTCTTTTGATGTTATTTTTGGTTTGGATTTAGAGCATATCCAATGGATGCCCAAGCTAATGGTGGTCATCATATTTTTTATTACTTTCTCTCTCTTCCACCTCATTTATGTCCAACTCCCATGCCCATACACTCACATTGGTTGCCCTCCAAATTTGTGGGCATTGATTCTCCTTTCCTTCCATTCCCATGTGAGTCTTCATCAATTGAAAAAAAAAAAAAAAACTAAACCTCCTCTCTTTGTTGGACAAGTGGCGAAATACCACTAAATGCCCACACTCAACAAATGGTCATGGCCATGACCTGGTCATGAACCATTTCTCACAAAAAGTACAAATTTTTCATTTTTTAAGCTTTTTTTATTTTTCTCTCTCTTCATGCCCACCCAAAATGGGCAACCATTGGCTATACTCTTAGGCCAAATTCAATTCGATCTGAAATATAATTCGGTTTTCAACCTCAATCTAATCCGATCCAATTCGAATTATTTCGTATTATTGTTTCCATTCATCTGATCTGAAACTGGTGAAGTCTTATGGAGGTATTGGAGTACTATAACTTTTATCCAATTCCATATACTTGTGCCCAATGCCCCAAAACTTTATTTATTTGGGATTAAGGGAGTATTGACTTAAGATAATATATGAAATAGGAAATTTTGACAATTACCACCTTCTATTTTTTTATTTGAAAATTACCACCTTCTATTTTCAAAAACATCAAAAGTTACCATCTTCTTGCCTCCTAACTACCACATGACGTCATTTTGGGCTCATTCTTTCCCTTTCCTCCCTATTTCCCTCACATTTCTCATTCCTAGATTATTATCCCTTTCACTTTTTTTCCCCCAAACAATCAAAAACACTTCAATTCACTCCTCCAAATCAAAATTGACGAACAATTATTGGTGGTTTGGGGAAAAAAAGTGAAAGGGGAGATGAGAATCCACATAGGAATGAGAAATGTGAGGGAAATAGGGAGAGAAGGGAAAGAATGGGCCCAAAATGACGTCACGTGGTAGTTGGGGGAAAGAAGGTGATAACTTTTGATGTTTTTGAAAATAAAAGGTGGTAATTTTCAAAAAAAAAGGTGGTAATTGCTAAAATGGACATAACAGAAGGTGGTAATTGTCAAAATTTCCTATGAAATATCTTGAAATTCTATCTTTTAAGGGTCTTTTTTTTTTTAGACATTGTACATTTTAAGTTAACATTGTACTAAAGCTGATATTTTAAGTTAACATTGTACTAAAGCTGATATTATTATACTTCGTACTAATGTACTCCATAATACGGTTATCTCATAAATGGCAGGAATACAACGATTCCTAAGAAAGACGAGAACATCAACAGAAGATCATTGTATAAAGTATTCGGGACGAAATGGCCAACCACACAAACCCAACTAACATACCAAGTACTGTCAAAAACTCTAGTTCCTGGAGCACAAAACATGAACTCCATAGTCGAAGCTGCATTCAACAAATGGGCACAGCATTGCCCCTTCACATTTCAACAAATTGTCGAGGGCGACAAATCCGACTTCCGTTTCAGTTTCTTTAAAGGCGATCACGGGGATGGACGCCCCTTCGATGGGCCTAATGGAAAATTGGCTCATTCTTTTCATCCAACCGATGGGCGGTCACATTACGATGCGGATGAAAATTGGAGTGATGACCCTGGGAAAGATCAGTTTGATCTACCCTCTGTTGTTTTTCATGAAATGGGTCATCTCCTAGGACTCTCTCATAGTGATGATGTAAATGCTGTGATGTATGCGACTATTCGAGTTGGTCAGAGGAAGAGAGAGCTCCAAGACGACGATATTAAAGGAATTCAGGCCATATATAACTCATCAAGTAGCTAAAAGGCAGGGGTGCTGTTATATTACTAGCTACAATATGAGACCAAGAACTTCTATCTTCTATGTATGCATTGCTTAATTATAGTCCATTCATCAAAATTTATCTTTGCATGTATGCCAATCTATAATAAAATTTTGACTTTGCCATAAATCGCTATTTGGGTTTGGGGTTTATTTTAATTTTTTGGCGCGGTTTGGTTTGAGAAAAACCTGAACCAAATTCAATGGTTTGGTTATTATAAGCTTCTTTAACTACTCCCTCTGTTCCCAATTGTTTGCCCCAAATCAGAAATCTACTTTATTAAGGCTTTGGGCAAAAAATAATGCACATGGGTTGACACAAATATCAATGAGGAGAGAGATAGAGAGAGTGCAAGTGGGAAAACATGCCAAAAATAGTATGGAGCAATTTTTTGGGGACGCCTTAAAAAGGAAAGTGGAGCAAACAATTAGGGACAAAGGGAGTATCATACACGTACATTGTATTTTAAGTACAAGCATGTTTCTTTCATTTATCCTTTCATTTATCTACAACTATTGTAAATATCAATTTTTTTAAAAAAAGTATCAATATCAATATACTCCGTGTATATTATTAAAACTCATAACAAAATATGCAATTTTGCCATATGTCTCTAATTTTGCTCATTCGTACAACTCTATAGTTATTTGAAATATGTAATCCGTAAATATGTTGCACTTTTTATGCTAATTTTTTTCTCACATATATGTCAATTTTAAATAGTTTCTTATAACAATTTAAGAACAAAATAAACTTAATATATCTAGAATACCCAATATTAGATGATGAATTTTAATGTTCAATTATATTTGGGAAAAAATAAATAATAATAGTACAAGTAATATTATAAAAATAATTAATCAATTTTTAAAAAATAATATATAACTAATCTATATTAATATTTCACTTAATTATTATTAAAATCTAATTTAAATATATTCATAATGACCCGGGACATCGTATGGGTTAAAAATTAACCATTCAAAAATACTAATTATTACTTCTTAAAAGTTAATATTTGAACTTATACATCGAAATGAATCTAACAATATCTCACATACATATTCAATGAATATAACCAAAGTTTATTTTTTAGTTGAAAATTCCATACATAATAAACAAAAAATTAAAGAACAGAGGTGATAAATTCTGTACATATGATTACTCTATTATTTGGTTTACCATAACTCACTTATATTAGTTTTTTTTATAAATCTCATCACAACTTATCACTTACATTGTTTGGCGATGATAGTCACTTTTTCTCCACTTGTGCCCCACCTTTAAACACTCTCTTAGCACATTAATTAATTTATGCACTAATATTAGTGTTTCTTATGAGTCACAACTCACAACACACCAAACCATCTTTACTTTTGACAGCACCAAACCAAAATTGGATAAAAGTAATAAATCATGACACATGATTGAGAATATAGAGAAACGAGTTTCACAAGGAACTACTTGATATCAAAATAAGATGAAATCTACTTACTACAACCCACAGTTTTCACATTTGCACCAAAAAAAGTAAAATCAAACAATCCACAGTTTTAGTATGATCCCTAAATTTCGTCTTATAATTTACTTCAAAACACATCATTCACCCAAACTATAATAATAAGTGCACCATTTCTTTGCTTTCATACCAACTTAAAACTTTTCCCTCCAATTCCTGCAAATTCAATGCCTATCCCAAGAATTCAGTTAAGCCACAATGGCGGGAGCATACCCGTTTTGGGGTTTGGCACCGCACCCGACCCACCGGTTGCAGCAGAGATAACCAAAACTGCCGTTCTCACGGCCATTGAGGCCGGTTACCGACATTTCGATACCGCTTGCCTTTACTATACGGAGCAACCTCTAGGAGAGGCCATTGCTCAAGCAATTAAGCAAGGCTTGATCACGTCTCGTGATGATCTCTTTATCACCTCTAAACTCTGGTGTAGTGATGGACACCGCGACCGTGTGGTCCCCGCGTTGCAAGCAACCTTGAGGTACATTAGGCTTTATTACAACACATAATATACAACGGTTGCATAAGATATTTTTTGTATTAGCTAGTTAGAATTTTTATGTTGCTAATAATAGATGTTAGGGTCAATTCGTAATATTATATATGTTTAATACTTTAATTGTATCACGTTAACTCTGATAACATGTTATAATGGTAAAACTATGTAACTATCCATATCGATAGTATGTCATACGGAGTATTATTTAGTTTTTATTTGAATAAAAATTGCTTGTGAAGTGTTTGATGAAATGTCTAGTTGAAGAGCTAACAATGTACTCTCTTTTATGATTTAGGAAGCTGAATTTGGATTACGTTGATCTGTATCTAATTCACTGGCCGGTGAGCTCAAAACCGGGGGTGTACGAGTACCCAATAAAGAAGGAAGATTTCATGGCAATGGATTACAAATCGGTTTGGGAAGGTATGGAAGAATGCAAGAAACTTGGGCTAGCAAAGGCCATAGGAGTTAGCAATTTTTCGCGCACAAAATTGGCTCAAATACTATCATTTGCTACTATTCCTCCTGCTGTTAATCAAGTAAACTTTCAACCCAATAATTCAAACTTCAAATTTAAAGCATACTTTTATGAATTATACTATGCTATGATATTGAAATTTATATCATAATTTTGGTATGTAAAAGGTTGAGGTGAATCCGAGTTGGCAACAAAAGGAGATGATAGAATTCTGCAAGGCTAAAGGCGTTCTTGTAACGGCTTACTCGCCCTTAGGTGCATTTGGGACATTCTATGGCAGCAAGAATGTCATGGAATCGGATGTATTGAAAGAAATAGCCAATCGACGAAATAAATCTGTAGCTCAGGTACTTAAATAACACCTACATGGCTACATTATACTCAGCCTGTATGGAAGACTGGAAGTAATAGTCACGTTTGCACACAAGTTGATTACACATCAAAAAATTGTCACCTTTCCTAAAATATTAGTGATTTAAAGGGTATATTTGTATAATCATGGCAAGCGTATCCTTTATAATTAAGGGTACATGAGAGCAAAACCTATTTCAGACATAAATAGTATCATTTTGAATTGTTTGTTCATTGTTAAATAACGTTTCTAGAGAAGTAAATGATTTGATCATGGATACCAAACTAATTCATGCAGGTATGTTTGAGGTGGGGAGTGGAGCAGGGGATCGCGGTGGTGGTAAAGAGTTTCAACAAGGAAAGAATGAAGCAAAACCTCGACATATTCGATTGGGAATTGAGTGCTGAGGACCTTGAGAAGATCAGAAAAATTCCTCAATATAGAGTGTGTAGAGGATTAGATTATACATCTAATTTTGGTCCTTTTGTAACAATTGAGGAACTCTGGGATGGAGAGATCTGATTTGAGTGATGAATGTAATGTGATTGAGACAATCACACAAAGCTCTCTATGAAGAAGCATTACCAAGCTATACTTGATTTAGCTAGTTTTTAATTTTGAAGTTTTGTTTGATTTTTAATCTTGGAAGATTTTATGTGGTTTAACAAAGAGAGAGTAACAAAAGGACAAGTGAAATAGACGGAACTTTGCTCGCAACTTCGTATTATTGTACACCAATTGGATACTACCCTTAAGTGTTTAACAAACTAAGGAAGGTGTCATGTACTAAATTTTGGAAGGTTTAATGAGAGAGAGAGAGTAACAAAAGAACATGTGAAATAGACGGAACTTTGTTCGCAGCTTCATACAATTTTACGCCTTGGATATTACCCTTAAGTGCTTAACAAACTAAGGAAGGTGTATGTACTAAATTTTGTAAGGTTTATGTGGTTTAATTAAGAGAGTAACAAAGGACATGCGAATTAGATGGAACTGATTGAGAATATTACCCTCTGTGAATATTGTAACCTCTTTAAATAATGATCAATGGAATACTCTCCGATCACGGAGTTTCACAATCTAACCAGAACTTTGATCGCAACTTCATACAACTGTACATCTTGCATATACTACCCTTAAGTGTTTTACAAACTAATAAAAGTGTCATATACTAAATTTAAAACGTAATTGTGAATGTTTGATAAAGTGCAACAAATCTAAATTATCGTTGTTAAAGTTTTTTTATTACGTGTAGACGCTTCTCACAAGCGTAATATAATTAACTAATTACCTTTACAAAAAATAATAAAAAAAAAAAAATCACTTCTCACAAAAGTAATGTAATTTAAATGATAGTAATATTATAACCACCTATATCCCTATATGATTTTAATGAGAATATTTGACAGAATATCTTAGTAATGAAATAACTTTTTGTTTAGTTTACAAAACTGTCATAACATATATTTTTTTTTTTTACAAAGTATGACTTATATATTATAATTATAGTTTGCTAGTTTCATACTTGACAGATAAGAAAATCCATTCAACGTAACATACACCTTCCCACGTCTAGACAGCTAGAAACAAATAGACAATCCTAACATAACTCTCCTACATTTATCCATCTTCCAAGTTATTTAACAGCTTTTCTTCATCATCAAAAACCTCTCGTAATTCAATTCATTTTCATTTTTGTTGAAGTCCCTTAAAGACAGGAAAAGAAAATATGGCAGGGCATGGTTCATACTCGAACTCGTGGGCGGATCAATGGGATTTCAACAACAATAACGAAGATCAATCTTCTTCTCTTAATAAGAAGGGAAACAGCAACAATGGGAGTAAAACTAAAAGTTTGACGAAGAAATTGTCAAAGAAATTCGGCGAAAGCTTTAACAAGACGAAGGAGGTGTCGGCGAATGGAATGGAGAAGACCAAAGAATCGGTTTCTAAGGGGATGAGGAAGGCAAAGGATTCTACTTCAGGAAGCATTTCTTGGGTTGTTCAGAAATTCCGCAGAAACTCTTACAAATAGTTGTATACATGTACAATCTATTTATTTGTTCTTTTATTGAGTGATTGAATTGATTTCGCATTTCATTGTGTGTTTGTTGACGCGGTATATTTTTGATGTATAGGAAGTTACAAAAGACTGTAATGTAATCGAGATATGATCTTCAGCATTGATGCTGTAAAGACATTTCATGTTTGGGTTGTGATTGTAAGATTATTGGATTTCAAATATTTGAGACTTCAACATATATTTTGCATTGATGAATGTATTTTACTTATTGGATGTGTACTTGTGTCTTGTTAAGCTTGAATTTTGATCAAACTTGATTGGGCCGCACCTCAACCTGAAATTATGTCCCAAAAGGTTTAGTCTAGCCCATTGAAGGTTTTTGTTTTTTCTTTTTTTTTTTAGTCAAAGTCAAACACAATAGAATTAGCAGGAGATGAATTGTTGGAGTGCCAACAGAATCAGAACCAATGAACCATGCTACCAAATAACTTCATCCTTTTCAAGTCCCACTCCTTTGTTAGTAGGCGCTTGCATCTGCAATATCGTTCACTTCACGATCGGTTCGAGTTTGTGTTTTGCACCCAAATTCCATAACGATAGGCAGATTCCTAAGAGAATCATTCTTGAGGAAATGTCAGACGAGCAAACACAATGCAACCAGTTCCACAATATTTGAGATTTTAGCCACCAACCAGTGGTGATCACACAGAGAAAAGTTTCTGACAAGACACCTAACGGTGATTGAAACCATCAATTGTTCACTTTTAAAGTGTTGGCAGGAGACACTGCAGGCTTATTGCTGATTCGCCGTAAGCCAAACTGTTTGCACACAGCTCCTAACTCCTCCCAGATGGCAACAGACATTTGCAACAAAAGATACAGACAGAAATACAAAAACATAGAAAGAAAGGCATGTCAGGAGATCTACATAGGATAGTTTTGTATTCAATATGAGGGGCTTATTCAGATCAAAATTTCAAATGTGAGATTTATAATCTCAAGTGAGTCCATTTTCAATGCCTGAGGGTTACATCCTCAACAACGTTACATTTGTAGCCGTCAAGTTTAAAGCATTGTCATAGTCAAAGCTCTCCATCCCATAACTCTTCAAGTGTCTTAAAAGGCCCTTTCTTTGATAGATAAGGCCAGCCAGTGACCCCTCTACTCTGAGGGATTCCCCTGATTTTTTCATGGTCTTCTTCAGTCAATTCCCAGTCAAAAATCTTAAGGTTTTCTTTCATTCTCTCATTATTGAAACTCTTAACAACTATAGTAATTTCCTGCTCATATGCCCATCTCAAGCATACCTGCAATTCCCAAAGATAAAAGTGACACTTTTGAGGGATAAGGAATGAAGAGAGAGGATGACAGCAGAGATTAGAAGATCTCTGGTATTACAGCGACAATATAGCATTCTGGTTACCCCATTTAAGCCTTTAGGACTGTTTTGATAAATGGTATTGATAAAGAGTTTGTGTGCACTTTTATCAAAAACAAAATCTACTCAAATGTCTATGGCAAAGCGATTCCAACCTCCAACTATGAGCTTCACTTCATAAAATTCCATCACCACTTTATATTTTTTCGAGCTAGTATCAATTATTAAATGGTAATGATGATTGATGAAGGAAATACATAAGACCATTGCATTACAATCAAATTGTCAGTGAAATTTTCTTACATAATGACTCAAATATACTAACATTAGAGCCATTTATCACTGATTACTAAACAAAACCTAAACATCATTTTCCAATTTCAATCTACTTGAGAATTTCTTATTTCGATTGAAATTCAAAGGACATTACTTCATAATGTTAAAATACTATAGAAGTCATTAAATTAATATCCAGGCAAATAGTTACAGAGAGCTTTTGGTATATCCATGTGACAAGGCAACAACTTACATTTAGTTATGATAGTAACATACGTATATGCAGACATCACATTACATGCAATGTATAGAATGTGAAGACTTTAAAAATAAGGTGTAAAAGGCAAGTACCTGAGGTATAGACTTTCCTTTAGATTTGGCAATCTCCTGAAGCACTTCAGATTCCAATATCCTGTTGCTGCCGTAGAAGGTTCCTATGGCTCCTAATGGAGAATAAGCTGTTATCAGAATACCATTTTCCTTGCACAAGTCTATCAGCTTCTTCTGTTGCCAAAATGGACTAACCTCCACCTTTAATTTTCAAATCATGAATGCCCGAGGTTAGATGATGACCTGACTTTGCACATATCAAAGGAGATAAAGGCAAGCTCTGAACTACATGCTATCAATCACAATACTAACTATGAGTCCACCATAATGGCTTATAGGATTACAGAAACGTACAAAGAATTTGTAGCATAGTAGCATTAGGACCCTGAAGTAAATAGTAATTGCATAGTTGACAAATAAATGGTGTTATTTAGATATGTTAAGATTTCAGGACAGTTATACATGACAAGCGTATTAGTTACGACAGTTTATATGCTCAGAGATCCTAGAGAACTAGAGGCGTTTACTATGTTGCAAGCTTTGATGACATTAAAGCAGTAATAAATCTGCCTTCTTCAAGAAAAATTTCAAGTGCAGACTGTACAGTGCACCAAAGCGTCAAAAGAAAAATAATCATGAAACGTACTTTCAAATCATATTTCTTAATTATACGGAATGAACAGCAGGTTAAGACTGCTGTATAAAGTCCAAGTTAACTAATTCTTACAAAAAAAATTACCGCAGCTTTCAGAGATAAATCATAAGACTCAGGAACACCCCAAAAAAAGAAAAGGTAGCCTCCTGTTCTATCTGTAGCATAAAACACCCAATCCTAGAACCATTTTTAAGAAGTATATCCAAACCCGTAAGAGGTGCACAATACTATACTGCAGATAAGTTCTCTATACTAAAGATTAATGAAGTCAAGAAATGGACTATTTCCCGTCCCCTAAGGGTACATATTATTAATACAACTACTCTGTAGATGAATGTAAGGAAAGAAACAAGTCTTCTTAATTTAATAATGCTCCTTCTACAGATTCTGGCCCTTTTTTTTTGGAATAAGTGGAGTTGAACTGAAGTGAGTTGAGCTGAGCTGAGCATAACATAACTGAATTCAATGGAGTTAAACTGTACTGATAATAGTAATAACATTGAACTAAATGGAGCAAAAGTGAATTAAACTTAGTAGAGCTGAATTGAATAAAACTAAATAGAGTTAAGTCCAAATGGAAAGGAAATTACAGACCTAAAACAGTGATAAATGAAGAGCTTTCATTGGGGAAAAAAATAATAATAAAAAACCCTTACTTGATTAACAGCAGGTGGGATTTTAGCCATAGCCAGAAGTTCATTGAGCTTCTTACAGGAAAAATTGCTAACTCCAATGCATTTAGCAAGGCCAAGCTTCTGGCACTCTTCCATAGCGGCCCAAACACCTTGAAAATCCATGGGAAGGAAATCATCCTCCTTTATTGGAAAATCATTTTTACCAGGTTGACAGCTTAGTGGCCAGTGAATCAAATACAAATCAATCCACTCCATTTTTAAATTCCTACAAAAACACCACCATAGTAACTAGTTATTCAAAAACTTGAGGGTCGGAGTATGCATATATATTCACTGGGGAAGTCCGGTATCTTGATGTTTGAAACTAAGTGAACATGAGGAAATTCTAATTTTACAATGTTAGATTGTTAACAAGAGAATTGTTGCTAAGATAAACATCCAAATATGAGTAAATCTTTCAAATTTTCTTTGTCTGATTTGTTTTCCATTATAGTCCCTTTCAATCAATCAAAGATCTATGACAAACTAATCATTAAGCAAGTTAAAACCTAAACTCATTCTCTATCATAATGAATTGAGGAGATAACTAGCATAAACGGATTACATTGGCTACTCCATCTACTACAAACAATTATGACAGAATCCTGTCGTGCTTTTATGTGGTAAGACTCTCCTCTAACACAAATTCCAGAGCTTGTGCTTAGCCTATGATAGGATTGTCAAGCTCCTGATAGAAGATATACATTGCCATCTATCCAACACTTTATTTTGCTTTAGTTACATCCAATCTACAAAACATTACTTCCTAAGTATATTTTACTATTATTTCCTATTTCATGGATTTCTAATTTCATTAATGAAAAACCAAACAAGTGAATATCAAAATTTTCATAACTTTGCTTTTCTACAGATATCCATATTGTACATTGAATTATGGTTTGCTTAATACTAAAAGGAAGTTTTTCACAGAACACATCTACAAAGTTACATTTCTACACCCACTCCCAAACACCGCCTTCATTAGTTAATCCTTGCAACACCTTACTATTAACATACTCTAGTTTGACTATACACGAAGTAATATTTTTTACACACAACACTTTGTTTGGATAGAAAGAAATGGAAGGAAAAGAAGAGAATAGAAGGGAAGAGGACAAATTCTCTTGCTTGGGTAAAGGATTGATGGAAGGAAGGGGAGGAGAGGGAGGGATCTATTTTCCCTCACTCTTTAATAAGCATAATCCCTCCAAAATTGGGGAGATTTGGAGAGAAAATGGAGCATACCTCCCCCTCCCTTTCTTTTCCCTTTCCTTCCTCTTTTTTCCCTCCCTTCCATTCCTTCTTCTTTGCTATCCAAACAAAGCGTAAAAGTAAATAAACTAAGTACATGGAAAATAGTGTGTAAAATTTCAAAATATCAACTTTGGATACTCCATAACATTAAAAATTCTAAAGTTATAATAGCTTTAGTCATATACTCATATATGACTTTAATAAACTCCGTTGCTAATAAATTGTGTTTGAATGGTACATTTTATACCAACAAAGAAATATATTGAAAACAATAAAATAAAAATTCTTGTTGGTACTAATGAATAAGTATTGTTATAAGAAAATTTATGTCATCAAAAGCTACCCACATTTAAGTATCAGCTGAGATAATTATATTCCGGTCTAATTAAAGCTATTACAGATTAAAAAGAAATCCCCCTTAACATGTTTTTATCGAGAATTAAAATTGACACTCCCTCCGTTCCCTAATGTTTTTTACGTTTGGAATTATGCGCGGTTATTAAGAAATTGTGTAAAGTTGAGGTATATTGAAATATTTCATTGATTAAAAGTACAATTTTATTGAAAAATACAATGTTGAGCATGTGGGGTGAAAGAAGTTAGAGGAGATAGGAGAGAGAAAGTAATAATAAGTGTTGAAAAACTATTAAAATAGTACAAAAAGTACAATAGCACATGATAAAGTAAGGACTTTTGAGTAAAAAAAATTATAAAACAAGGGTAAATTTGTTCAAAATTTATGACTAAAATAGGAAAGATACTAAATGTAAAGAATAAAAAGGAACACCCTAAATGGAAACGTAAAAAACATTTAGGAACGGAGGGAGTAGGAGTTAAAATTGTACTTCAAAAGTACCACTAATGAAGTTTTTAAATATTTGCTCTAGCTATGACAATATTTACTCTCTCCGTGTTTTTTTAAGTGTTACAGTTTGACCGTCATATAGTTTTAGGCAATTTAATTGATTTAAATAAAATAAGAGAAAAATAAGAGATAAGTGGGGTAATTGGAGTATTAAATAATTGTAAAAGAAATATAGTGGAGTTAATATTTTATTGAAAAGTAATGAATGTGTAAGGATAGATATAGGGCCTGTTCATATTTACTTATTTTCAGTTCAGTTCAGTTCAGTTCAGTTCAGCTCCAATCAGTTCAGTTCAGTTCAGTTAGCTCCAATCATTTCAGTTCAGTTCAGTTCAGCTCTTAATTTTCCTCTCTCATAAAATATTCATTTCAGCATAGTTCAGTTCAGTTCCAATCAGTTCAGTTCAGTTCAGCTCCAATCATTTCAGTTCAGTTCAGCTCCAATCATTTCAGTTCAGTTCAGCTCAGTTCAGTAAATATGAACAGACCCATAATAAAAAAAAGTAGTAGTGGGTTTGGGTGGAGACCATGAGAGGAGAGAGATATTATATTTTAATGTAGCTTTTTGCCAAAATAGGAAGTGTAATACTACATCCGTTGATTTGACATAAAGTAGAGAGGAAAAATGTCTAATCATTGCAAATAATATGTAACGGAGGCAGTACTTATTAAAACACGGCTGAATTTGATAAGTGTAACAGTTAAAAAAAACACGGAGGGAGTAATTCATTTCTCTCACATAGTTGATCCAATATAAATTATATTTTATTAATTTCATATTTTCTATCCACCATTTTTTTTTATTATTTTTGCTTTTTATAATTTTTTATTCTTGTTCTTACACCCACGACCTCACTACCTCCATATTTTATTATTTAGTCCAATTACTCACAAAACTCCGTGCATGATAAATGGAGCAAATATTTAAAAACGGAGGAAGTACTCCATATAACCATTAAAAAAAATTCCGAAAATACAAAATCCTCTGTATTTCATACAAGAACTCGACACTTAATTAACATCAACTTAAACAGATTGACTGACACGGCAGAAATTTCAAATCAATGTGATAAAGACACACAACATTGACATTAAATTTATACCTGAGGGATTTTAGGAGGCCAGGAACAACGAGGTTAGGGTGAGCATCACCACACCAAAGCTTAGAAGTGATAAAGAGTTCATCTCTGGATTGGATCAGGCCCAAACTCAAAGCCTCTTGGACCGCATCACCAATGGGCTGCTCCGATTTATACTTATGGGCCGTATCGAAGTGTCGATAGCCCACTTCGATGGCCCGCACAACAGCTGACTTCATTTCATCCGCCGATACCGGAGGATCTACGGCAGTACCTAAGCCGATGACTGGGATGCTTCGTTCTCCGTGACTGAGTTTGATTTGTGGGACTCGGAGTTGACTCGGTGGACTTGTCATTTTTGACTCAGTTGTGAGGTGGATTACTCGTACTCTAAGTGGGTCAACTTGGATCATATGATTTCGGAGATTTTTGTTGTGGGGTTGTTTCTGTGTTATTTTTTTGGGAAATTATTGTTCTAAATTTCTAATGAGTTTGATGTCACATTCAAAGGGTTATTTTTAGACAATTGCATTTTCAAACAATTTGGATCTGATACTTTTTTTATTTATTATTTTATTTGAAACGAAAAACAAAAGAAAAACTTTCTTGACAAAGAATTGTTTTTTATGTTTAAAAAAAAAAAAAAGAATAGAGTTACAGAATCAACGTGTAATGTGTTAGGTGTTCCTTATGGTTCTCAAATTCACATAAACTTGTTTTTAAAGGTATGTTGGTTTATTATCTTACTGTACTAAATTAGCTTTGTGCGATGCACAACATTAAAAATTTCTTTGATTATCTTATCACAAATTATTGGGTGTGTAGTCTGCACCCAATATTTCGTGCAGTAACACGAATCCTTACTTCCACCACTTGCAAAATCCAATTCAATCAAATTCAACTCTATTCAATCAAATTTAACTCAATCCACTCAAATTCAATCTAATTCAAAGGAGGAGAAAAATGAATGCTCCGATGACGACGAGCGTGCAAGTAGAGAAAATCACCGTCATCGCCGTCGTTGGCGTCATCATCGGCAGGATTGTTATTGGCAGTGGTATCGTCGACGACAAGAAACTCGTTTGGATCGAAGATGTCATCCATGGCTGAAGAGCGAGAAAATAAAGATTGTTTATTATTTTGTGGATCTCATGCTTCTGGCCGAACCTTCATTGGGCATTTGATCATTTTTTTTTTTGCTCAAATTATGTTAAATTATGCTCATGGCAGCGTTTGGAATAAAATTTGCAAGTTTTGTAATTTCTAGTGGGTGAATTTTACCAATAAGGGTCAAATTGGCCACAGTTCTTATCACTTCAGGATAACGGCTCTAATAGCAAAATTTAGATGTGTAAATGATGAGGCGGGAAAGGAGAGTGAAAATAAATGTTGTTAATTATTTTGTGGATCTTAGGTTTGTAGTCCACCGATTGTTAATTAAACTTTTTAATTTTTAAAACATTTAATTATTTTAATTTACAAAATGAATTCTATTGTCTGGATGATATCTTCTATAAGTTGACGATATCCTCTATAACGGATGTGATATAATGTATATCAGCCAACAAAAGTAACATATCAGCTAACATTAAGATCATATCAGACATTAATAAAATCATATCAGCCAAGAAAAAGAATAATTTATCAGCTAACAAATTAAAGATACATTCAACTAACAAAAGGAACATATCAGCCAACAAAAGACACATATCAACTAACAAAAGGAACATATTAGCCAACAAAGATTGTGTATCAACCAATAGAAGGAACATATTAGCTAACGAATGAAACACATCAGCCAACAAAAAGATGAAATCGGCAAACAAAAGCAATATGTAAGCCAACAAAATAAACTTATTAGCTAAGAAAATGAAACATGCATATATAAGCCATCAAAATATACATATTAGCCATTAAAATAAAGATATCAGCCAACTAAAGAAATATATCAATCAATTGATGTCTGATAACAACCAACAAAAGGAACATATCAAACATTAAAAAATAAATATCAACCAACAACCGAAACATATCATCCAAGAACCAAAACATATCATCCAACAAATGATCCATCAACCAAGGTTAGCTTCCAGTGCACGTAATTATGCATACGGCATTCCACACACAATATCTTCTCTTAACTTATTACTTAATTACCTCATATGAGAAAAATTATAGAAACATATATAATTATTAAATGCAATGTTATTTAGATCTAGATAATTAATTTTGAAGAAGATAAAAAATTTAAGCAAATTATATCGTACGGGGTACTTTATTTTCAACCAGGAGTAATTATATTTGAAAGTCAAATAGTCACTCATAATATATAATATGTATAGGAAAAATTGTCAAAAATAATACAAACTTTGAGCGATCCGCTAAAAACAAGTCAAACTTTTAATTATGTCTAAATAATACAAACTTTAAGGGATATCTGCTTTAAAAAAGTTATTTTACCTACATCTTATTTAACGGGTTTTTTTTTTTTTTATATTTATCTTATAAAGTTGTTTAATAGTTTTTAAAAAATAATACAATGTCACGTGTTCCATATAACCTATTCATGAGGTAACTAATCGGTTTTAACTTGTTTAAAGCGGATAACCCTCGAAGTTTGTATTATTCAAAAATAATTAAAAGTTTGACTTGTTTTTGGCGGATTGCTCAAAGTTTGTATTATTTTTGACAATTTTTCCAATAATTTAAGGTAAAAAGATGGATAAGATGAATATAATGCCATCAATTGATTTAGGTGAAAAAGTTTTCTACGATAGATTGACATATGTACAATTTGGAGAAAGGATGATGTCAACAATTGTTATTTTATTAATATTTATAAATAACTTTAATTTATAATATCTAATAAAATATGATATAATATATATTTTTAAAATATAATAATTTAAGGTAAAAAAAAAAAAAACAAGAATATGATGCCAGCAATTGCTTTATTAGGCGAGAAAAATTTCTATCATAACTTGACATGTGTATAATTTGGAGAAGAGATGATGTCATTGGTTATTATTTTAGCAATATTTAAATATTTTTTTAGTTGTTTGTTTGGTTGTTTTTGACTTAAAAAAAAAAGTTTGTCGATCTTGTGTGCGGCTAGCCACTTGTAAAAGAATAAAGTAACTCCTATAACATTCTTGTGTGTGACTGGCCACACCGACTTGCGTGTGGCTGACCACTTGTAAAAGAACAAAGTAACCCCTATAACATTGACTCAGTAAATAACCCCTGTAATATTAACTGAGTAACCCCTGTAACACTGACCAAGTAACCCAATAACACTAACAAAGTAACCCCTATAACACTAATCAGATAACCCTTATGATGGCTAACCACACCGTGTGATCAGCCATATATAAGAATTTGTGCGAAAAAAATTGAACCTAGAAATTTGTTAGGGTTTGGTGAGTCCCACTCACCGCGGAAAAAACCCAAGCCAAGGATCTCGCTCGCAATAAATAATATCACTAATGCATAAATAAACATAAAAGGGCAAAATAGGAAATTTACCTTTGGCGCGTGCATCGCCCCACAAATTGGGCTCTTACTTAAAAAGCTTAGCCCCGAAAATACGAGAGCCTCCAACGGAGATCCATCCACAAAAACAACTACCAACTTTCAGGTCCGTTACCTCGAGGTTAGCGAGGTCCGACCAAAACCCGAATATTATGTGAGTTTAAGGGTTTTTGCTAATGCATTGCTCTATTGAACTCCTACTCAAGCACTCTTCCCAAAAACCCAAGATGGGTATTTATAGGCAAGAGGGAGAGTGGGAATTTCTATCCCATCAATGTGGGAGGATGAAATTCCACAATTTATTTTAAAGATAAATTAAAATAAATAAGCAAACTTATAATAAATCTACAAGTGTCACTATTATATGAAAAGGGAAGTGAGGACCACTGGGAGAGTAGGGGACTATGCTTGTTCCCCACTCCATACTCTCCTTGTGCTACTTGTCCCTCACCCACTTGCTTCCCATTTGCTTCCCATGAGTTTCGGCCCTACTACCCGTGCCTTAGGCCTAACCGAAGCCCAGCCCCGCACTTGGAGTTGCGGGCTCCTGCTGTGGCTAGCAAGCCACGCACTCCAAGTGCGGGCTGCTAGCAGCTGCTGCCTTGGTGTGCTTGCTGCTGCTAGCATGCACCAGCCAGCCACCCTTGGCTTGGCATGGTGCGCATGCTATCCGCCACCTGTGCTAGCATATTATGCCCCTAGCATTCGGATGCTCGGGGCATTCCGATGCTAGGGGTATTTTGGGAATATTGTCGATTTATTATTATTTGCGCGTCTTGTCATTTACTATTTTGACTCGACTTCCGACGCTCGGTTTCGACGCTCTAAACTCGAATTTCCGACGTTTAAATATTTAATACTCAGGCGACTCATTAATTTCTTCCGAATTAATTCGTCGAGTTGGTTTGTTAATTGCTTGGGTGTGACCCGAAGGGTTCAGTCAAGATTAAGCTGTAATATTAATTATACATTAATATTACTGATCGGAAGCGGCCTCCACCTAGGCATTTTGATCACTTGACCTTACTGAATATATTAGCTTTCTAATAATTCTGAACCCACTATCAGAATAATACACTTGTTCGAAGGACACCATTCCTTTCAAAAATGAACATATATCCAACAACCGTAAGTAGATTTTGAATGTAATGTCAACCGTGTACAAGAACAAATTCATTATTGGTCATTAATAGGGTGCTCCAAAACCAGTCCGATGTGGGAAAATGGATAAGATCGAATAAACAGGGTCGAGAAATGAATTTAAATTCTTCAGTCCGCTCCGGCCTTGGGCCGGTAAACAACCCTAAATTGTCATGTACGGAGTATAATGTTTTTAGATTCTAACTCGATCATATTATGTATTTTAATAAATTAAAATTATCATTTCATCATTTCTACCTTTGTTAGATTGAAAACAGTAATTAACAAAGTAATTAATACACATCCGTTGTACACAAGGCTTTGTCATTTCAATAAAGTACTCTACTGTTGAGTAGTGATAGACCACTCCAGGTCTGGGCTCGTTGGGCCCATACCAGGGGCAAAAATGTAATTTCACGTAAAACTTACCCGTGTTGTAAAAACGCAGTCTCTCTTCTCTCAATAACAGTATATAAATTATGAATAACAGTATAAAAACCAAGAATAACAGTATACAAACCAATAATAACATTATAGAAATTAATAATAACTGAGCACCGACAGAAAACTATCAGCGTCAATTTCGACCGAACTCAGCGATTTCCAGCATAGAACTCACCGTTTTTAATGGCTAGAGCCATAAGTTTGTGTCTCGTATTTTTGGGTTATGTTTTTTTGAGTGGTTTCCGGTGATTTTTAATGGAGGTAAATGCGTGTTTTTGGATTTCGACCAAGGTAGTAGCTGGTGGGGTGGGCTTCTTGTTGTCGGAGGTGAAGGTGTAGTGGGCGGAGGTTTGGCTGGCAATGGGAGCTATCCATGGAGGTGGGGAAAAGGGTTTAAGGAAGGAAGAAGATGAAGAGGAAAGGGGAAAAAAAAGGAAAAAGAAAAAAAAATTGTGGTATTGGGTAGTATTACCCATACCATGGTAGTGGGTAATAGTTACTTCTATACTGTTTACCATGGAAGCCCAACTAATAAGTTTCTACTGTTTCTGTGCGTTCTTTAAGCCTGTGTGTACTATGTACTTATGTAGGTCTATATTGTGGAATATACTTTGCATAAAAATCCCAGAACGATTTGGGCAGCCAATCTTTTTGGTGGCATGCTTTTTAAAAATATTAAATGGGACTAGGGGTGAGCGTAGCATGGTACCCTGTAAAAATCTCAAGACCCGAAACCGGACCTTGTTGTAACATGTTCCTAAAAATAGGACCCGGAACTGGAACTTGTTCAACAGATTCCTAAAAATTGGGAACCGGAACCGGAACCTGCAGGTTCCGGTTCCAAAACAGGATACCCTGTCTTTCAAAGTAAGCTTAATAGTTACTTGTTTGTCTAGAATATTTAATACTCCGTACAAAATTACAAATACTTATATTAATACCATTAATTAAACCTTTAATAGTAAGATTTAAAATGAATAAAGGGGAGAGAAGTAGGTAAAGTCTTATATAATTTTAATATAGGACTTTTATACTTCGGCTTAAATTATAGGGTCTGGTTTCATGTACCCTATAGAAAACTTATACTACCTGGAACCTATAGATTAGTTTGCTCACCCTAAATTTCGGATTTCGTGCATTGCTTACTTATCATACTAGGTGTCTTATATTTGTATTGGTTGGGTTATTTGGGTGAATTTATAGCTTGAGTTACATACAGTTTTGTGTAAGCTTCTAGGTGAGGCTGTGAGTTTTGTACTGGGGTGGTACGAGTAGTTGTGCTTTGGCAGTACGTGTAGTACTTTGGTAGTACGAGTGAATCTAAGTGTGGGGCTTAGATTGGGTAGGATAGGGTCCTATCAAGTAGCAAGTCCAGTGAGGAACTTGTGAAATAAAGGTCTGTGTCTAATAGGTTGTAACTTGGTGTTTGCCCTATTATAGTGAAATGGTCTGTGTTTGAAATCCCTAAGGTAGGGTCGAGGTTTTACTTCCAGTTGGGCCCTGGAAGGTTTCCTCGTAAAATCTGTGTGTTTTATTAAGTTCCTATACGCATTGTTTATTTATCCGCAAAAAGTAGTCATTAGGAACTCTATACAATTCACCACCCCTTTTGTATTAATCGTCTCAACTAACAATTGGTATCAGAGCAAGATACTCTCGTATAAGCGAATAACTTTGCTGAGTAAGTTCCTGGAGAGATGAATTACAAGGAGAAACTTGAAGAAGGGTACTCCACCCAACGTCCACCCATGTTTAATGGTAAGTTTTACACCTACTGGAAGAACATGATGGAGATCTTTATTAAGGCAGAAAATTACCAGGTTTGGCGTGTTATTGAAGCTGGTGATTTTGAAATAACCATAACCAATGAAAAGAAAGAGGTAGTTCCTAAACCTATTTCTGATTATGATAAAGAAGATTATCAGAAACTTGAACTGAATGCTTTAGCAATAAAGTATTTGCACTGTGGACTTGGACCTCATGAACATAATCGTATCATGGGATGCAAGTCTGCTAAACAGAATTGGGATCTACTAGAAGTAACTCATGAAGGAACAAATGAGGTAAAACGTTCTAAGATTGATTTGTTGATGTCTAGATATGAAAGGTTTGAAATGCAATCAAAGGAAACTATAGAGGAAATTTTTACTAGGTTCAATGATATTATTAATGAACTGAATTCCCTTGGAAGACACATTCCTATTGATGAACAGGCTAGGAAGATCTTGAGAAGTCTACCACAAGATGAACGATGGAGGTCAAAGGTTACTTCCATGTAGGAAGCTAAGGAATTCACAAAGTTCAACATGGAACAACTAGCTGGATCATTGATGACTCATGAACTACATCTGAGTTCCAACTCTGAAAGTTCCAAAAACAAAAGTCTTGCTCTTAAGGATCAAGACTCAGAGGAATCAGAAGCCGATGAAGAGGAAATGACAATGCTAGTTAGAAAGTTCAAAATGATGATGAACTACAAGAATTTTGATAGGAACAAGAAATATTCGAGTTCCAGAAACACAACTTGCTTCAAGTGTGGCTCGAAAGATCACTTCATTAAAGACTGTCCATTACCAGATGGTGAGAATGGAAAGACAAAGGGCAAGGAGCAGTCCAAAGAGTCAAGAGTCTATAAACCTTACTTCACCAAGGACAACGTGAAGAAATCCATGTTGGCTGCTTGGGGAGATTCGGATTCAGAGGAAGAGGAAGACCAACCTCCAGAAGAAACTGCCCATCTATGCTTGATGGCTAAAATCGATGAAAAGGCAAAGCTGAATGAGCTAGAATCTGAGGTATGGTTTTCTCAAAAAGAGCTTAGACATTTTTCTAAAGAAAACCTAATATTAGCTATTTTAGATATTCAAGAAGAACTGAAAGAATTACATAAAGCTAAACAGAAAAGTGATGAAGCTCTGGTTACTTTTAAAGAAAACAGTTAGTGGGCTGATAATTTGAAATTTGATATTCAATATAGATTCTTTAGTCTGTTTGATGATAATAACTATTTAAAAGAAACTATAGACAGGTTGAAACATGATAACATAATGTTGAATGTGGAACTATCCTTGATGAAACTCTGTCTTAATGCCTCTGATTCTGAAGTTCCTCCACTGGCTCAATATCCGAATTTTGAAAAACTAAAATCTGACTTGGAAGATATAAAAGTGGATAAAGCAAGACTTGAGGGGGAACTTGAGAAAGCCAGGAAAGGCAAACAACCTGTAGATTATAGAGTTCCAGATTGGATTACCAAAGCTCAAACCAAAAGAACTGAAGGTTTGGGTTTCAAAAAGAAATTCCAAAAGGAAAAGAAATATGTTGACCTGCCTAGTAGTATAGTTTGCTATTTCTGTGGCAATACTGGGCATAAACAAGTTAAGTGTCCTAAGAAAGAAAAGAGTACACAGAAAAATGAAAAACATGTAAAAGTAGATTTGGATCGAAAAGAATAAACCTACTGTTGTTACACAGGAACCCAAGGAAACCTGGGTTCCTGAACCTAATAATTGATTTCTCATGCAGGTTCCAGTGAGGGGGAACAACACTTGGTACCTCAACAGTGGTTGTTCTAAGCACATAACTGGAGATAAATCTAGATTTCTCTCACTGGATGCCTAATATGGGGGAACTGTGACCTTTGGTGATAATATGACAGGAGAAATAGTTGCTATTAGCAAGGTAGGAAGGTCAAGTTCCCATGCAATTGATAATGTATTTTTGGTCGAGGGTCTCAAACACAACTTGTTGAGTATTTCACAATTTTTTGACAAAGGTAACTCCGTAATCTTTACTTCTAATAAGTGCAGAATCATTCACAATGACACTGGGAACATCATCTTAGAAGGAACTCGTAAAGGAAACACATATGTTGTTGATCTTAACGAAGTTCCTAATAGCAGTTTAACATGTCTTAGTGTCATTGAGAATGATCCTCTATTATGGCACAAGAGATTTGGTCATGCAAGCTTTACTCTACTCGATAAATTGAGATCTAAGGAACTAGTGGAAGGACTTCCATGTATTAAGTTCTTGTATGACAAAGTGTGTGATGCTTGTGTTAGAGGAAAACAGACTCGAGTTTCTTTTAAGTCCAAGAAAATGGCAAGTATCAGAAGATCTTTGGAACTTGTTCAAATGGATCTATGTGGTCCTATGAGAATCCAAAGTAGAAGTGGTAAGAGATATGTTATGGTTATCGTTGATGACTTTTCAAGGTTTTCTTTCTTGTTGGTAAAGATGAAACGTTTGATGAATTTGTAGCTTTTGTCAAGAAAGAACAGAGAAGAACAAGAAATCCATTGATATATTCTTAATTTGATGTACTGAATTTGAAAATTCAAAATTTGATGTTTTTTGCACTGAGCATGGAATGGATCACAACTTCTCTGCTCCAAGGACTCCTCAACAAAATGGAGTGGTGGAACGCAAGAACAGAAGCCTTGAAGACATGGCTAGAACACTGCTGATCTCAAGTGGCTTGCCTAGGAACTTTTGGGCAGAAGCAGTAAATACAACATGCTATATTCTTAACAGAGTATCAGTTAGAGCCATCACCAAAAAAACTCCTTATGAGTTGATCAAAGGAAGAAAACCAAATATTTCTTACTTTAGATCTTTTGGTTGTAAATGTTTTGTTCATAACAATGGTAAAAGGAACTTGGGAAGGTTTGATGAACGTAGTGATGAGGCTGTATTCTTAGGATATGCCTCTAATAGTAAAGCATATAGAGTCTATAATAAGAGGACAATGTGTGTTGAGTAATCTGTACATATTATATTTGATGAAACTGAACAATTTCTAAATGATATACAGGAGTGTGATAATTGATTTGGGTATTTTTACCCGGCCAGGTGGCCCAATCAGAAATTGCCATGTGTCATCAGTAAAGGTGTCATCTGGACCTATGAGATGATGACACGTGGTGGGCGGACATTCTTCTGCCCTAAAAAGATTGATGATCCGGCATGGACCATTCAGAGGGCGACGCGTGTCACCCTAAAAGATGCCCAAAGGCCTTTTGGGCTTAGTGACACGTGTCACTCAGGCATTGCCTCTGGAATGGCGGCCTTCAAGGGCCCAAACCTTGAGGAGCCGTTTTGCGGCGTGACCTAATCCCTAGGTCACCAGATCCTAGGGAGGGCACACTTTCCAAAAGGACTCTATAAATAGGGACAGTTCTTACATTTATGACAAGACAGAGATACACGCAATACAAGACAACACGTCACTTACTCATTTATTACAGAGTTGTCGTTTTTGAAGAACAAACATCACTTTACCTGAGCTTGGAATCCGAGCAGATAACTTTACTTCCGCACATTTTATTACCGAACGCTTACTAACTTAATCTTCGGAGGCGGACCACCGACCATCCGGCGGTCCGTTTGCTTTGCAGGTATAGGCGTCCTTTGCTGAATCCAGTCTCAGTGTTGTAACTCTCCCAAGGGACAAAAACACCCGAAACAATAATGATTTCGAAATTGGACTTGTCCGCAAGACAGATCCAGATTAAAAATCAACATCATTGCAGAAGCAGCAAGTTGAAATTGTTGAACAAACGAATTAGGAAGCAAATGAAGAACCTGAAATGGAGAATGCACCAGGAACAGAATCAAAATCAGATTGAGGAAAATCCTGATGAAGTTCCAACTGAGGTTCAAGAACAAGTTCTTACAGAAGAACCAGTCAACAATGATCAGGAAAGATTGTATCTAGTGAAGGACTTTACACCTAAACGATGGAAACATCAGAAGTCACATCTTGTGGATGCAATCATGAGTGATATTTCAAAAGAAACTCAGACCAGATCTCAACTTAGGAACTTCTGTGCATTCTATGCATTCCTTTCTTCCATGGAACCTAAGAATTATGTTGAAGCTTTAACTGACGTAGACTGGATTAATGCTATGCAAGCTGAACTAAATGAGTTTGAAAGAAATAAAGTATGGCATCTGGAACCTAGACCCAAAGATGAGAAGACAATTGGCTTAAAGTGGGTGTTTAGGAATAAGCTGGATGAGCATGGTATTATTGTTAGAAATAAAGCAAGACTGGTTGTACAAGGTTTCAATCAACAAGAAGGAATAGACTATGAAGAAACATTTTCACCAGTAGCCAAGTTAGAGGCTATTCGTTTACTTATTGCTTTTGCTGCTTATATGGGATTCACGTTGTTCCAAATGGATGTAAAATGTGCATTCTTAAATGGTTTTCTGAACGAAGAAGTCTATGTGGAACAACCTCTTGGATTTGAAAATCCAGAGTTCCCAAACCATGTCTACAAGCTTGACAAAGCTCTCTATGGGCTAAAGCAAGCTCCTAGAGCATGGTATGAAAGATTGTCAAAGTTCCTATTACAAAATGGTTTTAAACGTGGAAAAATAGATAAAACTTTGTTTTTAAAATCAAATAGAACTGACATATTAGTTGTACAAATTTATGTTGATGATATTTTGTTTGGTGCAACTAATGAATCTTTGTGCAAGTATTTTGCTGACCTTATGAGTGGAGAATTTGAAATGAGCATGATGGGAGAATTAAAATTCTTTCTCGGACTACAAATAAAGCAATCTGAGAAAGGAATCATGATCCATCAACAAAAGTACATCAAGGAACTGATCAATAAATACAAACTTGAAAAAGCTCAGACAAATGATACTCCAATGGGTATTTCAACCAGATTGCATGATGATCCATCTCAAACTTGTGTTGATCAACCGGTGTACAGAGGTATGATAGGATCTTTACTTTACTTAACTGCTAGTAGACTTGAAATATCTTTCAGTGTAGGTTTGTGTGTCAGGTTCTAAGCAAATCCAAAGAAGTCTCACTTGAAAGCAGTAAAGAGAATCCTTAGATACCTAAAAGGAACTGATGATTTGTGTCTCTTCTATCCTAGAAGTGACTCATTTGATTTACATGGCTTTACTGATGCTGACTATGCAGGTGATTTGGTGAATAGGAAAAACACTTCAGGTATGGTACAGTTTTTAGGACCTTGTTTAGTTTCTTGGGGTTCCAAGAAGCAAAACACAGTTGCTTTATCTACAGCTGAAGCTGAATACGTGGCAGCATCAGCATGTTGTTCACAAGTACTCTAGATAAAACACCAGGTTAGAGATTTTGGTCTTATTTTTGAATGTGTACCTATCTACTGTGATAACACAAGTGCTGTATGTATTTCTAAAGATCCAGTTCAGCACTCTAAGGTAAAACACATCCACATTAGGCATCACTTTCTAAAAGATAATGTGGAGCAAGGGAATATTAAATTGGAATTTTGTAATACGGAATATCAACTTGCAGATATTTTGACCAAACCCTTGAATAGAGAAATATTTGAGAAATTGAGACTAGAACTTGGAATGATCAAGCTGAATTGATTGCTTCTGAAGTTCCTAGATATGGCAAAGTCAAAAAATAATGGAAATAGAGCGAAAAGAGCATTTAACACAATTTTGGTGTGCTAAGCATAGCTGAAGTGTCACCGTTGTTAACTACCAAAGGTAAGTTCATTAAATTGCCTAACTGTGTAAGTTATTAAATTTATACATTGCACATATGTAAAAAGCGTGTTCCAATTGTGTATTTATAGAAAGTTTCTTTTAAATTAAAAAATTTTTGAAAAGAAAAGTTTTTTTTTTGGAAAGTTCATCCAGTAATTTCAAAATTGGAAAAATTAATTGAATTTGTTCAATTAATGATTGAACAGTGAAATCCCTTAAAATCCTTCACACTGCTTCATTAATTATAAAAGGTTGATTTCACCCACCTCTTTCACCTCACTGTCAAATCAATTAACCCCTTCTCTGTAAAAACTCTCTTGAACTTTAAAACCTTCCCTAAAACAACAATGGTGATCATTGCTGAAATTGTCTCATCAGAAAACTCTCAACACTCCAAAAACACCATTCAAGAAAAAACATCTCCTTTAGCCATGGTGAACTACAAATCATCTTCTACCTCAAACAAAACTCCTGAAAACCCTAAAAACCCATCTCCAAAACCTAAAGAAGTAGACAGTAAGAGTGATCAAGGAGAATCCTCTGTCTCAAGTATTCTTCAACGGCTAAAAGAGTGGAAAGAGAAGAAACAAAGTGAGAAGTCTCTTGAAGAGCAATTCGAAAAAGTTGACGAGTTTGCTCAAAGAAAAAATTCAGAAGAGACAAAAGAGGAGGACGAAGAAGAAGAAGAGATGAATGAGGGAGAAGAAGATAGAGAAGATCAGAATAATTCAGAAAAGGAAGAATTTGAAAAGGAAGATGAAGAAGAGGAGGTAACTGATCAAACCAAACTTGAGTCACAGGCAGGGAGGTATGTTGTAGGACATCACATTGATTTAGTTTGGTGTAGGAAAGCAAGATTTTTAGAATTTCTTGATTTAATTAAGTTCCAAGGCTGGGAATTCTTGCTATCAAGAGTCTCAGCAAATTATCTGTACCCTGCTGATATGACTGAGTTCTGTCAAAACTTTCAAGAAAAATTAGGGGTAATTTCGAGTGTAGTTGATGGGGTCAAAATTGAATTGAATATTGAAACCCTAGGTAAAATTCTGAAAACACCTACTGAGGGTTATGAGTCATATATCAAAGGAAAGGCCAGTGTCAAAGTAGGTAACTATTTGACAGGTGACATTGTTGAAGCCCTAGGTGGTCAAAGGGGGAAGAAGGTCATGAGTCACAATGATCTGAGTCCCTTGAACAAATTGTTGTTTAACCTTGTAAAGAAAACCATTCTTCTTAGAACTGCAAAGAAAGGGGAAGCATGTCTGATGGATATGGCTGTAATTTTCTGTTTGTCTAAGAAAATTAAGGTCAACTTTCCTGCATTGATGTACCAGCATTTAGCACATTGTGTTCCAAGTATGACAAAAGTGGAGTATGGAGCCATTTTGTCTATTGTGTTTGAAAATGCTGGAGTGGTTCTGAAGGGAAAATATGGGGCTTTGGATGAAAAGCCAGAAAATGTGATCAATGAGGAAACTTTAGCTGGATTGAGTTTGGAGGTTGTGAAAGGAAAAATTCAAAAAATAGAGAAGGGAGAGAAAAAGAAAGAGAAAGTGACTGGGAAAAGAAAGGAAAAGGCGGTGTCTGAGCAACCTGTAAGAAAGAGCAGGAGGATTTCTACAAGTACTGTTCCTCAAACAAGCATGGAACAACCACTGGAGTTGGATGTTGAGGAAAGTATCCTCAATGGGCAAGTTGCATAATTGGTGGACAGGATGGAAAGGGTTGAGAATCAGGTGAAGAATTCTGCTGGAAAACTTCAGATACTGACCCTGGAAAAGCTGGTGCAGGAGCAGGGGAAGGAGTTAAAGGAACTCAAGAAAGTGATGCTGAAACAGGACAAGGAACTTCAAGAGCAAAAGAAGTTTAAGCAAGAACTGAACAAGGCTCCTGGTGAAACTCAAGAGTCTTAAAGAGAGTCTGGAAGCTTCTGCACAACAGACAAAGGAGGACTACAAGAAAATTCTGGAGTTTCTTGAAACCTAGCCTATCCTATTCCTTTTCAATCTATATTCAGCCTAGCCTATTTTCTCTGTATCAGTCATGAACAACTTTAATTTCTGTTTAAGTGTTTGAACAATTAATTTTGATTGTAAATTTTCTAAAATTGTTCAACTGGAAGATGAATCTTTTGGTTTTTAATGATTAGTTAGAACTTTGCTTATACTTGTGTGTTTATGTATTACTGAACTCTTATGCAGTAAAGCAGAACCTGCTTGAGGTAGCTTAGCAGCGCTGCCTTCAGTTTCCCACACTCGATGAATTGCTTGTGGGGCTGTGGCTAGATGCTTAATAACTTGAAAAACAAGACTTTTTGATAATGCCAAAAGGGGGAAAAGAAGAAGCAAACTTGGAGGCTAAAGTTGTTCTGGGTTCTAGTTAATAAAGTATCAGATATTTCTCTGATATGATACTGAAGTAGTTTAGTTTGTTTTGGCTTATTTTGTTTTGTTTATTTTTGCTTATTTTTTTTCCTTTCTCTTAGTTTATTTGTTTTGTTTCTGTGAGTGTTTAATTTTCTTTTTCAATAATAAAAAAAAATCAAAAATACGACCTTCTATTTTGTTTAACTTGTTTTAGAGTTTGCTTAAGTTTGTCATCATCAAAAAGGGGGAATTTGTTGAAGCATAGTGGTTTTGATGATGAGGAACTTGAACTAAAAGCAAACTCAACTAATAAAGATTCTCTAGTGTGTGATCAGTCTAGGTGAAGTATGATCTTGGTGATTGAAAAACCATCTGAAACTAAGAATACATGAAGAAGATCTTTATTGAAGAAGTTAAACAAATCAGAGGAAGAGTTCTCTAACAAGAACTAAGTTCCCTAACAGGAACGTTCCCTAACAAGAACTTGAAGACAAGCATTTTAAGTTCTTTGGTGGAACTTGATATGCTAGGAGCCCAAGTAATCTACCTGGTCAAAGTGCGGCGCAGCAATAATAGTTAAGGTTTTATCTTATAAATTATTGTTAATATGTTAAGTAGGTTAGTGCACGAAATTTATTAGAAACGTGATAAGTTTGCTGGGTAAATAAAATAAATATGGAAAAGAATAAAAGATAGATTTTAGGAAAAGATTTTCTAAAAAGATTTTTTTCTCTAAAGTCGGTTTGTTAAAAAGATAAGTCTTCTTAATAAATATCTTTTTAATCTTATTTTCGAAAAAGATTTTATCCCACCTGATTTGCTAAAACCGCGTTTAAAAGATAAGTTAATTTAACATATTTATCTTTTAAGAAAACCTACTTTCTATACGAGTGTTACTTGTATAAATAGTAGAGAGAAAAATGGTTTAGGTTTTTGTGAGTTTATGCGTGAAGAAATCACAGTGCTATAATTGAGTAAGTTTACCAAGCTTCTAACTTGTCATATTAGTGTCGGATTCCGTGCATTGCTTACCTATCATACTAGGTGTCTTATATTTGTATTGGTTGGGTTATTTGGGTGAATTTATAGCTTGAGTTACATACAGTTTTGTGTAAGCTTCTAGGTGAGGCTGTGAGTTTTGTACTGGGGTGGTACGAGTAGTTGTGCTTTGGCAGTACGTGTAGTACTTTGGTAGTACGAGTGAATCTAAGTGTGGGGCTTAGATTGGGTAGGATAGGGTCCTATCAAGTAGCAAGTCCAGTGAGAAACTTGTGAAATAAAGGTCTGTGTCTAATAGGTTGTAACTTGGTGTTTGCCCTATTATAGTGAAATGGTTTGTGTTTGAAATCCCTAAGGTAGGGTCGAGGTTTTACTTCCAGTTGGGCCCTGGAAGGTTTCCTCGTAAAATATGTGTGTTTTATTAAGTTCCTATACGCATTGTTTATTTATCCGCAAAAAGTAGTCATTAGGAACTCTATACAATTCACCCCCCTCTTGTATTAATCGTCTCAACTAACAATATTGTTATAATTATGTTGGACCCACGTGAACAAATACATAGCTAGGTTGATTCGATTATATTAACTAACAAAAGATTAAAGCTAATAAGTGCTTCTTTGTTAACGGCTTTACATTCGTATTTTCTACAGCAGTATTATTTTACTGAGTCAATTGTTCTTATTATCGATTAAGCTTGGATTAGGCACATGCATTAGCTGTAATCATAATGCATTATTATATGCTAATATTGTTCATAACTTAGCCATCATATATGATAGATTAAATATTTTAGTGATACGACCGAATGTGGGTTGAGGAAAGAGGAGTGTAAAAAATGAGTTAATATTTTGGAGCAAATCTAATTTGGATTCTTTCACCATTAAGGACCTTGTTTTTTTCCTCGAATTAAAAAAAGGGTAATGTTATATGTAGCCCTAAGGACTACTAGTATACATAAGCATTAAATATACTCTTGAAAATTATACAAAATTAGGAATTTATGACAAAAACACCCATAAATCAGTGTTATTGGTGTTTATATTTTGATGATTAAAAAAAAAAAAAAAAAAAAGGTGAAACATCAAAACCCACAATCTCCCAATACTCACTTATATAAAAAATTAAATAATATAGCTTAATATTCATGATAATTAAATTCATCTTTGCATTTAATTTTAATGAACTTTCATGACATTCAAAATGATACAGTAGTATACTCCATATTAGGTGTAATTTATTTATTTATTTATTTTATTTATTTTTTTTACCGCCATATTAGGTCTAAAAATTTTCAAACAATTGACACTACTAGAATCCGGAAAAATAAACGACGGTTTTTCTACGACAACTAGCAAAACTGTCGTAATTTTTTTATTCTACGACGGTCTTAGTAGCTGTCGTAATATTATAACGGATTTTGTTAACTATCGGTGATTTACAACGGTTTTTGGACAATAAAACTATCGCAACGGACATTAAAAAAAATTAATCAAAATTTTAATATAGCTGTCGCAAATTACGACGGTTTTAAGTTGTCGTAAGCTTTTTTTTGCGACAACATTAAAAACTGTCATTGAAATTAATTAGTAAAATTGTCGTAATTATTTTTTGCGACAGTTAAACTGTCGTAAAAATTAAATTTTACGACTCATCTAATTACGACAAACTCATTGTGACATTTTGCCGTCGTAACTAATTTTTGCGACGGTTTAAGTCATTTTAGCGACAAATTTTGGCTGTTGCAAAATTGCTAATTTCTTGTAGTGTGAGTTTCATTTGGAGCAAAGTTATATATTTCCTCTGTTCTTTTTTATTGCAGTATGAGTGATTTCATTCTTGCCAATATATTACTTTGGCTATTAATATTTTTAATTATCATTTTAAAATTGATATTTTAAAAATAGATTTCGAGATGAATATAACTAGATCACATAGGAGTTATTGTTTTTTACGGATAAATCACAAAAAAATGGCCAAAGAAAATTAGGTAAATATTGTAAAACAGTAAAAGTCCTTATGGTAGGTGCAATCATTTTCTCCATTTTTGTCTTTTTATTTATTAATTTTTTTTCTTCTAATTGTATGAAAAAATGTTCTTTTTAAAAAACTTTAAACCATTTATTTTCTTTTCTTTTTTTTTTTGGGAATAAATGCAATTAATAATTTTAATGGATACAGATAAATATTACAACCTACAAGTTATGAACTCTCCAATTTTAAAGTATTCATCAATTGAAAGAATCATGCATGATTGTGTTAGCAACTTCAAGAGAAAAAACAACGTGAATTGTCCTACCTAATAAAAACGAGTATGATAGGTCTAATAAAAAAACACTTTGTATATTTTGTACGTACTATGTACATAAAAATGCCGAAAAGATTTGGACAATTAATTTTTGGTGGCATGCTGACTAATTTAAGTACGTATATTAATCATATACACGTTTGAATGTAACTGGACGACTGGATGACGATTCTACTTAATTAAAACATGTCATCGAGCCAATGTGAGTTAATTACTATAAAACAATAACGTTTGATCATAAGAAGTCATTCAGAGATAGTTTAAATGATCAATGTGAGTTAATTACTATAAAACAATAAAGTTTGATAATTTGGAAGGGAAGTCAACAAGAGTAAAAAACAACAATGTATTTTTATCTGTATATAAGCATCCCTCAGGAGGATTTTCCCGAGTTTATTATCACGTATAAGAAGTTTTAACATAAAAATGATGCAAAGATGGAAATAACAAAATCAATTCATCTTTATCCAATGACAAAAATAGTGATAGTGTAAATAATTTGTAGTGTTGTGGTTGAAATCTTGTCCAATAATTGAGATACACTAATTCACGGAACCACAAGTTTTTCTGATCTCTCCATGATGGCCCGTAAGGACTCCGATTCTAGCCATCTTGACCATGGCCGGACCGAACTCGTTCAAAAATTTATAGGGACTTTTGGCAAGCCCCTTCACAATGCCTTTAGTTAGAGGACTTATAGCCATGTTTTGGTCAATCTCTAGGGTGCCATTGTGTGCTACTATTTGCTTGTAATAGGCATTGTCCATCTTAAAATGACTGTTTGGAGTTTGGTCAAGGAATGCCTCATTGTCGCTTTGACTATTGAGAGGACATGTGTTTCGCAAGACTTTGAGAAGTGATGAACTTATGGTTGGATCTGGTTTGTGGGTACCATGGAAGTTATACAGACGTTTTTTAAATGAGTGACAGTGTGCAGTTCCAGCAGTATGTCCTCCTGTAAATTTGTAAGTAATTAATATAGCTTTAGCAGATAATTAAGAGCAATTTATAGATTTGTTGTTATTATATATGTGACTCTTGGAATTTACTTCGTAGAATTTTGCTTAAGAAAATGTATTCGTTTATTAATACCTAAAAGAACGAAAAGTCACGCTTATTAAGCCCTTTTTTGGCAAACAATTGAATGGCTTTATTCACAGGAATTGTTGGAGGAGGAAGGATTGCTTCTGCTTCTTTGCTTAAAGATACACGTCCATCTCTTCTTCCGGTTTCTACGTCATACCATTTTCCTCCGGCCTTCAAATATTACATAAATAACAATCGCACATACATAATTAGTTAAGTGTAATAACAAGCGTAATATGTAGGGTTGTTTTTTTGAAAGTGTAAAATATAAAAGAATTTACTTACCAAGAAAACAGCAGCTCTTGCTGCTATAACAAGGACATCAGTACAAGAGACAACTCCTGGACAAACTTTTTCTACCACCTCCTTAATTTCACCAACATCCTCAATTCCGCCAAGTTTTTTGTTTACTCGTGCCATTTGCTCTGTATGTTTTCCCTCGAGCAAAATTGATGCATCACAACCCTTTTTCAATCAAACAATTTAATTAGCATAGAATTTTAAAAAAAATGTAAAAAAAAAAAAAAATAATCATGGAATTCTTTCCATTTAAATTAGTCAAATACATACCCTAACAAAGCAATCATGGAATGACAGACGAATAAGATCAGATACAATATCGGGATCCTCCCTGATCTTCTGTTGAACTACTCCATAGATGACTTTCTCGATATTGTGTGATCCACACCTGCCATTGTAAAACCCAACTCTTAGCTTATTGTTTCCATAACAATGACCAACAAGGGTCATTAGGATGAGCCCAAGAGAAAGCATCAAAGAAGGCGAAGCAAGCCTCATTATTATTTAATTATTTTCCCCTAATTACTATATGTTTTTATTACAAGTGTGTTTAGCAAGGTTTGCTAAAATGTCTTATTTATAGTGAAGCCAAAGCTTAAACCTTCGGAAGATTATGGGGCATCTAGGGCTGCTGGATATAAAGAATCTTGTCAGCTGTATGTGCTTATAATATTCACGTTCTTATTATTTTGGTTAACTTTAATCTTAAACGGTTGTTTTATAGTTAATAGTTGTATAGTTGTATTGTTATCATTGCTAAAATTGGACCGACGTGATAATAATACTAGTTTGATTTGGTTATAGTAACAAAGAAATGCTTCATTAGTATGGTTGATTAATCCCCAGAAGAAACCTGCTTTCGTATTTTTCTACTAGATCAGTGCATTATTTTACTAGGTTAATTGTTCTTATCGGTTGAACTTGGATTATGCACATGCATTTGCAATAATTGCAAATGTTGTACTACGTAAATTATTTGGGTTTTTTTTTAAAAAATATAATAAATAATGCATGATATATTATTATATGTTTTATTTGTTCAAACATAGCCATCTTATATAATTGATCAATTATTTGCTAATACTAATTTGTGTCTAATGGAGAAAGGACTGATTAAAAATTTTGAGACATTGACCAACTATATAACACCTCCCCCTTAACCAAACAATTCAATGAAACAAGGGTTTTAAATTATTGGGCACTCACAGTAAGTTAATCAACAACAAAGGACAGATATATCAAAGCCTACTAAATTACTAGTAGTATAATTTAATCGTCCATGACTCCATGATAGATGTTGCACAACAACTCCTATGGCAATGTGGCCAATTTCTATCACTATAATTTTTATTATTTTTATTATTATTATTATTTTTTATTTTGTTATTTTCCTTATTTTCCGTTTGGCTACATTTTATTATTTTTGATTTGTTTTTCATAGTGGGAAGAAGATTGTCTGAAAGATTGGCAGGAAGTTTACTAACATATATATTCCTCTGTTCCTAAATAGTAATTGACACATTAGATTTTTTCATTATACATACACTAACTTTGACCTTTTTTTTTTTTTTTTTTTTTTTTTTAATTTTTATTATTTTTTTAATATTGTATAAAACACAAATTTTATCATAAGATATATTATTAAATAGGTATTAATATAAAGTTTTATAATATTAACTTTTTATATTTTTTTTATTAATATTGATGATATTTATATATCTAAGGTAAAACTAGTACATTAGCTTGTGTGCCCAAATTTAACTATGTCAATTATTTAGAAATGAAGGGAATATTAGAGTTGTTTGTTAATCCTCTAATTCTCATACTTTCTCTGTTCTTTTTGACTTGACATGTTTCTTTTATCACGATTGTCAATTCAAAACTTTAATGATTAATATCTGTAGGGAATATTTCAAGCATTACCCCTAGCTAGAACCCCACTGTGATCATACACTTAAGCATGGTGCCGTCCAAAGGGAAAGAAGATAGAGCAAAAGAGTCGTCAACAAGTTTTAGGAACTTGTAAACCGTTCACAGGGTGAAGGTTACACCCCTTAACGATCCAGGAGATCGTGAACTCCAATAGGTCTGGAACCATGACTGGTAGTTCGGGGATGAAGGTACAAATCCAACCTAAAAGAGAATGAACCTGCCCTAATAATAGGCCTCTACTTTATTTTGATCGTATTCATGTGCGCTTTCTGACTAACATACAATCAACAGGAATAACCCTAAACCTGTTTATCTATGTTGGTTGAATATTAATGCACAAATAAAACTATTATTGGCGATCACTTGAATTATAATCAAATTAACCCTAAACAAGATTATTAATTATCTTATTAAGCGTGATTACAAGTACCGATTCCCTTTAAACATGCATAAAAGGCGTTACCAAGCAATAATAATAATAAAATATAAAGCAACATAATAATAATAATAAATAATAACAATCATGAAAATAAAAATCATCATAATAAAATTAATCATGATTAACATAATCATGTTAAAGCATAATAATAATAGCAAGATCCTAGGCATGATACTAACAAGATTAATAACAAACCCTAGTATGTCACTAAACAATAAAGATGAAAGCTTTAACCCTAGCATACTAACATGAATATTAGGAAAGAAAATAGGAAGCATCACAGGAAACACAATTGTCATGTTTGATATTAGAAATTATAGTTGTTACCCTAAACATAATACTAGGAAGATCAAAACACCCTAACATGACACTAGGAATCATAATAACAACCTAGTCATGATTTCTACATCATAATAACAATATAACCATTAAAAGCACTTACTTGGATGTCTCGTACCTCTTTCTAATAACAAAATACACACGTTAGTAAATTCAAGGGAATAATAAAACAACAATTAAATTAAATAATTGAAAGAGAGATTTGGGACCAAACCCTTAAAAATTAAAACCTTTCACATCTAGGGCGAAGGCAACTTCGTATTATGCTAGGTGTTTCTTGGTCTTGTGAATGCGGAATTTTGTATGTAAAATTAGAGAGCAGAATTTTTAAAACTAGAGAGAAGAAGAAAACTAAAGAATAAAAGAGAATTAGAGAGAATTGATGATCGTTGATGATGAAAAACGGAGGTTTTAGGAGGCTATTTATAGAGAAAATCAGCCAAACGGATAGAAAAACAAATCAGAGTTTCGACGAGGATAAAACAGATTAGCGCCAGACGCTAAAGCTAGCGCAAGGCGCCAAACAAGCGCTAATATCTGTCGTCAGACGCTAATTATTAATTTTCACGCGTTTTCTTAATTCAGATAAAATTTAGCCGTACAGAAGCGCAAAATCGTATTTTCCTTAAAAACACTCTTTTATTCTGATTAAAACTCTAAAAAGTCAACCAAAGTCAATTTATCAATGCTAATTGAATTAGGAATGAAAAGAACCTTCTAGAAGAATCTAGAAGACTAAAATCAATTCTAATTGCATTAGGAATGATAAATCCATATTAGGCCCTCCTCTAGATCATTGGGCCGCATATAAGGATCAAACCGAACCTTGTTTAGTAATTTGGCCATAACTTCCTCATTATTCATCGGAATTGGGCTTATAATATATCGTTGGAAAGCTCTTTTCAAGCTTCATCCAACTACACCATTATTGGACCCTTGACAAGGACCAAACCAAACTGGACTGGCTGTTTTCTTAAAATAGGTTTTCAAAAACAGAGAGAAGAAAAGAAATTAATTAAAACTATCCGCAACACTAGACTTTCCACACCTTCACTTTATTCGATTATGATTCGACGTCACTCATCACCGGGTTTGGTTTTAGGGAGACACAAATGGGTGTCTACAGAAGCCCCCACTTTGACTGAGTTTGGAGAAACACAAGTTTCGAAAACAAAAGTCAAAGTATCGATAGGGACGAAGAATTATTCAGAACGTTCTGCGATCCTAAATCACTCTTGTAACGTCGATACCTGCAAACTAGCGTTAGTTAAACAGATAAAAGAGTTAAGAAACGCGTATCTTACACCGTCGAGCACACGTCTCTGAAAGTAACCGATTTGTTGCTGCATTCACTACAAACAAATGTCCATATAGAAACGGAATTCTAGCGACGGAATTTTACACGTTTCTAAATTAGAGACGGAATAAAAAAATCCGTCTCTAAATTAATTTAGAGACGGAATTTAAAAATCCGTTTCTAATTTAGAAACGGAATTAAAAATTCCGTCGCTAAATTAGCAACGGAATTGAAAATCCGTCTATAAATTAGAAACGGAATTTTTTTCCGTTGCTAAATTAGCAACGGATTTTTTTTTTCCGTTGATGAATCTAGCAACGGATTTTTTTTCTGTTGCTAAATTTAGAGACGGATTTTTTTTTCCGTTGCTAAGTTAGCAACGGATTTTTTTTTTCCGTTGCTAAGTTAGAGACGGAATTTTTTTTTCCGTTGCTAATATGAGCAATAGATTTTTTTATTCCGTCTCTAGATAATTTTTTAAACTAATTATTTAAAATATTACATTAGAGACGAATTATGTAAGTTAGATTCATCTCTAAACTAGAAACGGATTTTCAAATCCGTCTCTAATTTAGAAACGGATTTGAAAATCCGTTTCTAAATTAGAGACGGATTTTAAATTCCGTTTCTAAACTAGAGATGGATTTTAAATTCCGTCTCTAATATTTCTTTCATTTATTATCAATTATGTGCGTAAAAGTAAACAAATAATATTTGGTATAGTTGGTAAGAGTATCAATATTTGATATTGAGGTCACGGGTTCGACTCCTACTAACAATAATATTGCGATTGGAGATTCAAGGAGCGTTACATGGAAAGCCGAGTCGGGTTGACCCGAGTGAGGTCGACCCAAATAGCAGCTTTTTTTTCGATTGAAAATATTTTTTTCTGTTGCTAAATCTAGCAACGGATTTTTTTTTTCCGTTGCTGAATCTAGCAACGGATTTTTTAATCCGTTGCTAAAGCTAGCGACAGATTTATTTTTCCGTTGCTAAATCCAACGACGGATTTATTTTTTCTGTTGCTAAATCCAGCGACGGATTTTTTTTTTCCGTTGCTAAGTCTAGCGACGGATTTTTTTTTTGCGTCTCTAAATTCATTTAGTGACAAGTCTCAAATTCGTAGCTAGCTATGTCTAGCGACGGATTTTTAGAAATTAGCAACGGATTTCACCTGTTGCTAAAAGGTCAAATTTTTGTAGTGATTGTTGTTTTATTTTTTACGACCTCCTGCAAGCTAGAGAATGCCTCCTGAAGACTGCTATGCTTGTAACTGCCTCCAATTCTGCCATGATAGACTTCTGCAAGCTAGAGAACCCCATCGAAGATTGCTTCGCTTGAAACGACCTTCTAGCACTTTGTTACCATCTTCCGCAAGCCAGGGAACACAATCGAAGACAACTTCGCTTGAAATCACCTACAGTTGTTTGTGACAACTCTCCGCAAGCTAGGGAACGTTGCCGAAGATATCCTCGCCTGAAGTTATCTTCACTTGTTGCGATAATATTCCGAGGAAAATTACCGAAGACCTACGCTTGTCGATCTTTTAAAAGCTCGCTTGAACTTTGCTTCCGCTATGCCAGTACGTCGGTGCCTTCTGCTGCTTTTGAACCTGTATGTTGGTGCCTTCTGCTGAATTTTGAACCAGTATGTTGGTGCCTTTTGCTGTATTTTGAACCAGTATGTCGGTGCTTTGCGATGAGCCAATGCTTATGCGCTTTAAGCTTAGTGAGACGATCATTCTTCAGGTCGATCACTTTATGTAATTGTAATCAAGCCGATTACTAAATCAGGTCAAATTGCTTAGAGGGGCTAACTGGCGTACCAAGGAACCCAAAATTGTTGTAAGAGGTCGAAATAACCGCACTGAGTGGCTGAACAATCTGTCGCCGCTGAAATACTGCTGGCGCCGCATATTTGGCTCTAGCGCTAGGCGCTGGCACTAGCGCCAGGCGCTAAACCTTATCGTCTGGCGCCAAGGCCTGTCGCTTGGCGCTAGAGTCGGGATTTCCATATATACCCCTTTCTTCGTCATTTTCGCTGCTGCTGCTCATTTTTGCTCGAGAAATCGCTGTGAACTTCAATTCACTCATGCTCGTTTGTTTCTCAACTGAATTGGCTCAAATTTGTTGCAAATCAAAGCTTATTCCCTCCATTTTCCTGATCTATGTAAGTTTTCTCTAAACTCACTCCGGTTTTAATGAATTTCGCGCATGTTTGTTCACGAATTTCTTGAAAATTCGAAACTTGAATTGCTTAATTCGCTTTGTTTGTCAAATTTTATGCCATGAAATTGCTTTATTATGTTTATATATTGCCTTGGGAGTAATTTGAGACTTGTTTGACTCAATTTGGTGAAGAAACGAACAAATCACCATTGTTGGACCTCTTAAGGTCGGGAATACAATGTAGCTTGTTATTGATGTTTTTGCTAGAAATTCTTGTCCAATTTGTCATAATATTGCAAGAAATTGTTTGAATGCTTGAAAAAATGCCGTATATGCTCAATTTGAAATTGTGCTCTATTTTAGTACTACGTACTCTGTTTTTTACGAACATAGTATCATGCGGCTAGGCGAACCTTAGATACTATAGAACCTTAATTTATTATGATTTTTCACAATGTAGCATGGCTAGACAGTGAGGTTCGGGTTCACGGTCCCGAGACGCGAGACGGGAGAATGAGCCCGTAGAGGAGGACGCCGACCTGTCCACTTCTCTCGGTCCCCTCCCTGAGTGGGATGAGCGGACTCTGTACTTCTCCCCCGTCCACCATATTTCTGAGAGGGTGCGACGTGGGATCACGGTTGGTAGGACGCGCTACCACGACTTAGGTTGCGATACCCTGGGCGACCTGTACAAGATGTACATCGGCATTGACGGAGAAGTGAGACTTCTCTGGGAGTCTTGCGGGTTGACTGCGCTTTTTGAGACCTCGGAGGCCATGATTGCCTCTAGCGGGGGTCAGCACGTAGCTCGTGCCCTGGTGGAGTTCTTTTGGGACACCACCAACACTTTCCACTTTCCTTGGGGTGAGATGATGGTCACCCTGACCGACTTTAGTCTCATTACGGGACTGGAGTTTAGTTCTGTTGCGCTGCCGTTCGACAACGAGATCAGCGTCTTTTCTCCTGAGGTTGAGGAGCTGTTGGGTCCGATTGCTGTTCGGGCTCGTGCTGAGGTAGAGTCGACCCAGTTCAGCGCCAATGTGATTCGCCGTTTGACTCTAGCTGCGACTTTCGAGGATGATGCGACCATCCGAGAGCAGCGGGTGCGCATCTTTGTGCTTATCTTGCTGTCAGGGACGTTTTCCCCTAACAAAGGTAGTAGAGTGCTGCTTTACTACCTACCTACGGTCCGTGATCTACACTTGATCGGGACTTATGAATGGGCCAGCTTGGCCTTTGCTGACTTTGTTTGAGAGTTACGAGACTCGTGTCGACACCTGTCCTTCACGGGGAACGTCGCTCTGTCCGGCTTCTGGAGAGTCGTAGAGGTATGCTTTATCTCCCATAAAGTTTATCTCTAAGCTCTGGTTAGCACTTGCTTATACTTTTTTCCTTTTGTAGATTTGGTTCTACGAGTACTTTCCCTTAGTTGCGCCGGCGAGACCATCGCCGCGCAGATTTCCAGTGAGTGCCTCTTGGGGCGGTCGCCGCGCTGGGATGTCTACTGCTTATATCCGAGATCAGATCACCTCGGTATGGTTCTTTGCATAGTTGAACACTTTCGTATTACCTTTGATAGATTCTTATCTGATAGGCATTCTTTGCAGGAGCCTGACGTGCAGTACCTGTCGTGGAACGGCTTGGTTGTCCCTGGATTAGCCGCGCAGTATACTGCTGAGGGTCGATATTTCTTAGGTTCATATGGAGCAGTCACATATCTTGGAGAGAGGGTTGCTATTCAGCATTCCTCGGACACCTTTGTCGTTCCTGCTCCTCCACCGCGTCACATATTCAATGGCGCGAGATTGGTGAGCATGTCAGAGAGAGCTGGTACCCCTTGGCGATCTTATACGATCCCTGAGCGGTGCTATGAGGAGGAGCTACTGTCGTTGTTAGCTCTAGTGCCTGTACTGGCTGAGGAGATGGCGGTATGATTTTCATCTTTTACCTTCCGTTAAGTAGCCCCCAAGTAATGTTTTACTGACTTTGATTTGCTTTTGTCAGGCTGGACCTACGGAGTTCGTGCCACCTCGTATGTCCATCCATTATCAGGGGACATACGGGCCGATCGAAGAGATGATTCCTTCGGCTCCTAAGGGCGAGCGCTTCGTGGAGCGGTCGATTCCTCGTCACCAGACTCGGGTAAGCTTTATTTATTTGCAATTTTTGCCCATGTATGTTATGCATCATTACTGACTTTATTTTCTTGACAGTTCTCGCGCGAGGTGGTCACGGCGATGGCACGGTTGTAGGCGTCGTTCGAAGTGCGCCTACGTAAAACCATGTTGTGAATATGCTTGGCACTCATAGGAAGTGGGATTTGACATAATACGATTAGGGACAAATAAAGTAGGGAGCCGCCAACAAGTTTTTAAGGAACTTGTAAACCATTCACGGATCATAAAAAGGCAACCACGATAAGGGACAACGATAGGCAACAACGATTGACCCGTAAAGGTTACACCCCATTCATAATCCATGAGATTACTAACTCCATATGGTTCGGAACCACGAAAGGAGGATCGGGGATGATGGTACGAACACTACGTGAAAAAATGAATTTGGCACCGGTTCAAACCCGGCCTAAGGCAGCGGTTTGAACCGGTGCCAATTTGAGGGGTGCCAAAAAGGGGTTTAAAAAGGCACCGGTTCAAACCGGTGCCAAAAATCTGAATTGGCACCGGTTAACCGGTGCCAAAAAGGCCTACATGAAATTATTTCAAAGTTTTTGGCACCGGTTAACCGGTGCCAAAAAACCCCCAAAAATCAATTTTTTTTTTTTTTTTTTTTTTTTTTTTTTTTTTTGTTGTTGTTGTTGTTGTTGTCGTCATTTTTTACTTAAAAATTAAATTGACTAAAATAAATAAGAACAACAACATATTAATGGAATATCATTGAATATAACCGAAATTTACAGTATATAATCAAGAAAAAATTACAATATACGAATTATAAAATTAAACAATTACAACATATAAATAAATAAAAAAGAACTACAATATAAATAAAAAAAAAATATTACAACATCACAATAAAAAAAACCCCAAACATCTAAATCAATATTCTTGATTCTTCGATTATGTGCAATATTTTGGGCTTGCAAAGCAAATAGTATACCTGCGCCAATTAGTTCATCAAACAAAATCAATTAAAATGTAATAGCTGCAAAAATTAGTTAAAAACCCAGAAAATTAAAAAAAAAATCGAAAAAATTAAAATCGAAAAAAAATTAAAATCGAAAATTAGTTAAAACCCAGAAAATCGAGAAAATCCAGAAAATGAAGAAAAAATTAAATTAAAACCCTGAAAATCGAAAAAAATTAAAACCCAGAAAATATTAAAAAAAAAAAAAATATTAAAATCAAAAATTAGTTTAAAAACCCAGAAAATTAAAAAAAAAAACGAAAAAATACCTTGAAATCGAAAAAACAAATAATAATCGAAAAATGAATCAAAATCGAAAAACAAATAATAATCCCAAAAATTGAAAAAATACTCAAACCCAGAAAAAATTTAAATCGAAAAAAACACAGAAAAAAAAAACTTGAAATCGAAAAAAAAATCAAAATCTAAAAACAAAACCCAGAAAACAACCCCAAAAACGCATGCATGAACCCAAAATAACGATTATTTTAATCGAAAATTAACCAAGACAAATTGAAATGCTAGCAATAACCCATAACTCGATTAATTAACCAACAAAAATCGAAAATAAAATCGAAAATTAACCTAGAACTCGATTAATTTGGGAAGAACGAAACGGTGGTCTTGGGTGTTGGTCTTGGTGGTGGTCTTCGCCTCTTCAGTGGTGGCCTTTTGTGGTGGAAACGAGTGAGAAGGGGAGGATAATCTGGGAAGAACGAAAGAGGAGAAAGAGAGAGAGAAGGAGATGAGATCGAATTGAAGGAGATGAGATCGAACAGAGAAGAGAGATAGAAGGAGGAGAGAGAAAGAGAAGGAGGAGAGAGAAAGAGAAGGAGGAGCGGCTGAGGAAGTGAGGGAGATTTAGGGTTTTCTTGGGTTTATATGGGGCGGGTTTTTTTTTTTAATTATTTAGATGAACCGGTTTAGTGGCACCGGTTCAAACCGGTGCCCTTTGTATTTTTGGCACCGGTTTGAGCTGAACCGGTGCCATTGCTCTTGAACTGAAATTCCGTCCATTTTTAGGCAGGTATTTGGCACCGGTTTGGCCTAAACCGGTGCCTTTTGGGGGTTGCCTTTTTGTATTTTTCTACTAGTGGAAGTGAGTCATGGAGTCACTTCGCCCGTATTGGCCTCTACTCGATTCTTATAGTGAAAAGTGATTCATGCGATCTCAATGGCATACAAACAAAATATTCAATTTTCTCCAAACTATTATTTAGCTAAATTGGTTGAATATTAATGCAACACATAATTCTAAAATATTAGTGATCACTTGATTTAACAACAAGATTAAAAAGGAACTTAAACCGGTCGTCCAAATTATCTTATTAAACGTGATTTTCAATTACATATTCCCTTTAAACATGCAATATGGTGATCATAATAATAAAAATAGAGTAAACATTAATATTGGAAGCAATTTAACAATAATTCCAACAATATAAAATCGTTAGAAAAATAATAGAAATAAAAGGAACATAATTCTTACTTTGATTCTGTTTGCTTGCAACTACAAAATAATAAACGAGTTAGTAACTTCAAGGAAATAATAATAAAACAATAATAAAATCAAATTAAATAAAGTAGAGTTGATTAAATCAAAAGAGTAAAGGGATAGAATACGTATCTGGCACCAGTGTATCGATGACAAACGAGTTTGGCAGCTTCCTATGCTTGAAGGAATCCACCGGATGATGTTCGTTGAAACGCTTTCCATGCCTGAGGAAAGCCGACTGAGGAATTTGGTAGCTTATTAAGCCTGAAGAAATCTACTGGATGATACTTTTCATGCCTGAGGAAAGTCGACATATGAATTTGGTGCCATTCTATGCTTGAAGAAATCCACCGATAACGCTTTCCATGCTTGAGGAAGGCCGACTTGGCGGTTTTCTATACTTGAAGAAAAATCCACCGATAACGCTTTCCATGCTTGAGGAAAGCCGACTTGGCGGTTTTCTATACTTGAAGAAAAATCCACCGATAACGCTTTCCATGCTTGCGGAAAGCCGACAACTACTGTAATCGTTGAAATTTGCAAGTGTATGATGGTTCGATTATCCCCGAACGTGGGCCGCAGATGATTCACACTTCAAGTCGACTATCCAACCATATTAGGTGTTTAAAATATTGACAAAATTGACTTTGACGCTTCCTAGGGGCAAAATAGTAATTTTGATACCCTTCAACCGTCAGTTAGAATTTTCAGCGTAATTTTACTGAAAAATTAACTGTCCGATTTGCGCGGAAAATTGTGCAATTTTGGTCAAAATGCCAGGAATATTCGCTGCCAGCTTCGAAAAGTGTGCAGGACAGAAGCCTGAACTCCGTGCCACGTGGATCAATCCCGCGACACGGTGCTCAATTGCCGTCAGACGGGAGGAATTCCCGTGACGCGGGATTCCTTTTGGCACAAAAATCCCACGCGCCTGAACACTGTTACTCAGTAACGGGAAACGTGGAACGGTAACGGGGTCGTGTAACGGTCATTTTTTGGCTTTAAATATCAGACACTGCTCCCATTTTTTTTGATTCACCATTTCTCTTTCTTCTTCTCCTCTCACTTCTCCTCTCTTTTTTTGCTCAGATTCCCGTGTCACGGCGAGGCTGCACCGGCGTACTGCCGTTTATACCGTGTCACAAATCCTCTCACCGTGACACGGCGGCGCTGCTGGTTCTTGTTTCTTTTTTTTTTATTTCCGCTACTGCTCATTGCTGCTGCTGCTGTCGCCGCCACCTGAGGTCGCCGCTGCTACCGCCAGAGCTCCGTAAAGTCCCAGGCTCACCGTGACACGGTAACCAAAGCCCGTGTCACGGCTGTTGCTGACCGTGTCGCGGCGGTTGTTCTGCTGTCTTCACGGCTTTTCGAGTTTTGGAGCTCAAATTTTCATCAATTTTGCTTTAAATTTTTGCTACTTTCTTCATTTTTTGGTTCTCCACAAGGATCTATGTAAGTTTCCTTTGATTTTTGTCTCGAACTTGTTTCAAATGAGTAATTTCATGAAAAAACCCTTAAAAATCAATTTGGGGATTTTTTGATTTTGAGGTTTATGTTGAAATTCTTGCCATGAATTTACTTGTATATGTATGTATGTGTGTTTGTGAGCGATTTGAGACAAAAATTGCATGATTTGGTGAAGAATTGAGCAAATCACCATTTTTGGTACTACTTGTGGGAAATGGTGTTCTTGTTGTTCATGTTGTTCTTTTGCACTTGAAATGATGACATATTGGTTGTAGATCTTGTAAAATGTGCCATGATGCGTCGATCTATTGTTTTTGTGAAATTTTGAGACATGTTTTATGTTGTGTATGTACTACATTATCATGGACAACATAGTATCATGCAATTAGGAGAACATAGTATTAGTTCGTCATGGAGAAACTAAATACTATAAATAATTCCATTATTTTGCTAATTTTTATCCTTGAGGTAAAAAATTTAGCGTATAATAGAAAATGCAATAAATAACTAAATAACTTAGGAAATGATGCTAAGCATTTAGGTTTTTGTTAAAATGCAACTCGATATAACTAACTAAATATCTTAGGAAATGTTGCTAAGCATTTAGATTTTTATTTTTATAATAGCATGCCTAGACGACGGGATCGCGATATTTCCACTCATGGCCGGCGTCAGGCTTTTCGGGAGGACACTCCCACGATTCCCGAGGGTATGGATGATGACGTGTTAGAGTCTGAGCCTCGACCCTCTACGGGTAGAGGTAGGTGGGCTTCACCTCCGTGGACACCAGACTAGTTGGTTTTCTATCGTGAGAACCACGTTTCTCATCGTCCACTTGCCGGCATAGTTGACGGCACGCTTCGCCATCACAGTTCTGGAGCCGGAGATTTGATTCCTCGACTTCATCAGATTACCACGAGGGATCCTGCTACGAACGCCTTATGGGAATCAGTTAGTCTAGTAGACTTTTATTCGGCGATCGTAGGGTTTCGCAGCCCCCGGGGTTGCGGTGCGACAGTCGTTCGCGCGTTGTTGGAGTATTTTTGGGATACCACCAACACTTTTCATTTTTCTTGGGGTGAGATGACAGTGACCCCTCTGGACTTTAGCATGATCAGTGGTCTACGCTTCACTGACCGGGCCGTAGCACAGATGTTTAATCTTTCTTGGGGAGCGGCTGAGGCAGCCGATTTGTTAGGTCCGATCGTTCAGCATATCAGGACTCAGCCGGTGTCTCGAGGTGGTACTAGGAGCGGGCGATCAGAGTTGGCTTCGGTTCTAGCCCGTGGTTTTGACATGGAGGAGACATCACCTAAGCAGCGAGTGCGGATCTTCATTTTGATTCTCATTTCCATGCCTCTTTCTCCTGATAGGAGTTCGCGTGCGCTCGTTTGCTATCTTCCTTCTTTAGTCAGGATTAGTGAGATAGAATCCTTTAGCTGGGCCAGCCTCGGATATGCCGACCTTCTCTTGTCGTTACGTCATGGCTGTAGGCAGTTGAACAACGAGTCCCCTGTCACTGTCTACGGTTTATGGAGAGTCGTAGAGGTGACGATCCTTTTCTCTTCTTGTTTTATTTTAATTTGTTCGACTCATGTCCTCAAAGATTACTTTTCATTGCAGCTATGGTTCTACGAGTACTTTCTAGGATTGGCCCCTCGACGGCGTCGTAGAGCGGTTCATGACTTCCCTGTCGGGGCCAGCTGGCGTGACCGAGGAGAGTCACAGGTGGAGTCTGTCTCTGCGCTGCGCGGGCTGCTACGCCGAGGCACCTCTTCTGTTGGTGTAAGAATTACTTTTGTAGCCTGTTATTTTCTATCTTGACGTTATTTCCGGTCGTGCTTCATTGCAACTTTTTATGGTTTTCAGGTTGCTATTGATGTCCAGTATCGTCCTTGGGCTGAGATGACTAATCTTCCCAAGGCCTTGTAGCTTTCTGCGTACCGCACTGTTTTTGTTGGTACCGGACGCTTTGTCATGGGAGCGTGTCGTTCGTCATCACAATGGTGATCGCTTTGTGGCGCCCTTGTCTCCACCGGAGTCGATGCTGGACTCGCGCTTGCTTAGGGAGTTGATAAACAGGGGAGAGCGCTACACTTTTCCTTGGCAGGAGCTTGTGCGCATGGAGGGTGATTATGCGCAAGACTTGCTTCCCTCTCTAGCTCACCACCCCGTCTTCCTGAGGTACGATTTCTTTTGAGGAGTTTGTCGCTAGTCTCTGTTTAAATAGTCGAATAACTTGATTATTCGATCGTATTTTCAGACGACTGTTCGCCGTGTGGGGAGGATTGAGATTCCGCCTCAATCTGTCCGCTACCTAGGGCCGATTGGTATTACTGAGGACCATATTGCTGACGCGCCAGAGGGTTTTAGACAAGCGTAGGAGTCTCTGCCTGATGTTTTTGAGCCGGTAAGCTTTTGATACATTATTCATCCTTTTTAATACCGCTTGTTACTGATTTTTATATGTTTTATTCTCATCCACCCTCCCGGAGATGATGGGATTCATGAAGCTGGTTGACGCTCTAAAGTACTGCATCATCAAGATTCGGCGTGGTGCGAGTTGTCGAAGCAGTTATGGCAATGTTCTTGAGGTATGTTCACTTTTTCTCATTTCTACCATTTGTTTTATTTTGCATTGTTGACGTCTTTTGATTTTGTATCCTTCAGGAGCAACGGAGGTCCCGCTCGCGCTCGAGGCATAGAGGCTCGGATGAGGGAGAGCCTAGTCGTGGTAGACGATCTCCTGAGGTTCATCGGCATTCTCAGTCTCAGCGGGATCCCCAGCTTTCTCAGCCATTTCAGGAGGCTCCGTGGCAGTAGCCTCAGTCCTCCCAGTCAATCCAGCATTTTCAGGTCCAGGGTCAGTGGCATCGACAGTCATTTTCTCAGTCTTCACAGCCTGAGCTTAGGCCTGTTATCACTCCTGTGGATTTTGGCTTAAATTCAGCTCCATCGTCTGGGGTTCCTCCACCGGTGTCGGGCTTGTTTTCAGTTCCAGTGTATGGGACGATGCCTCCACCGACGCTTCATGTTTCTTTGAGTCAGTCTACGCCGTTTTCCAGTTGGACGGGTCCTGCTTTGAGATTGACTGCTACTGGAATTACAGGGACTAGTAGGGATGCTACTCCTCGTACCCGGATTATGGCTGGACTCTTTGGCTCACCACTCCCATATTCACAGGCTGGAGATGACACCAATCCTCACTATTCTAGTTCTACAGATTTTTGACCGAGGGTCTTTATTTGTACATACCGTGATGACACTTGACGCTACCTATTTATTATGACTCATTTTGTACATTATTCACAGTTTATGTATTTATTAGTGTGTGTTAGTGTGTGCTTGAGACTCATTGTGTGTGATTGTGTAATTATTAATGATGCAACAAAAAAACGTAAGTGGAGTAAGTGGAGGGTACCGACCTTCCCCAATAGAAAAAAGAAATAAAAAGAAAAGCAAAATATGAATAAGTTTTACAACTACTCCAATATGTTTGGAAATGGGACGAGGTTTCTAGCTTCCCCAAAGAAAAATAAAATAATAATAGAAAAAGAGTAAAAAATAAAATAATAAATAATAAAGATGAATAAAATAAAATGATAAAAATAAAAAATAAAAATATTAATAAAAAAGTTGAGAATTTTATTAGGAATGAAACTCTCGAAAAACAGAATTAAAAAAATAAACGGTGAAGATAAAACACTAAAAAAAATCCGGATAGATATAGGAAAATGATAAAAAAAAAAAATGCGTGGGCGCCGCGACACGACACCGTACACCGTGTCACGGCAGAATCTGCCGTGTCGCGGCACTAATTCCCGTGACACGGTGGGATTTCCCGTGTCACGGTGCGCGTATTCTACAACGGTGTGGTTTACGCTTATAGAAAGATAGATTATGAGTAGTTCCTAGCGTTTTTGCTATAAAATAGGACCAGTATATTCGTGATATGCATAATTACGAAACACAAAATAATTAGAATTTCATATTTCAATAATAATGTCTCAGAATTTTGATAATACATTGCGCGACTGGTCTTATTCTTTGACCAATGCTGACAAAAGAGAATTTGAATTGTTTCATGTCAGTGGTTTACTAGCCCTGAGACATGTAGCGATTGAACATGATTTTCTTAGGGCAGCATTAGACTATTGGAGTCTAGAAACACATTGTTTTAAATTTGATTACGATGAAATCGCTCTGTCCCCTGCCGGAGGAATTCGGTGCCATCTTTGGATTTCCTGCTAGAAATCTTATTGCCATGCCTGCCCTACGTGAGTATTATTACCAAGACTTTGAACGCCATCTGAATCTAACAGATTTTAATAAAATTGTGTGTGGTAATGAAGTAGACTTAGAAAAACTTGCAAATTTATATTTCAATCGCTTGTCTCTGAGTCTTATCATGTATACCGTAGAAGGGCTTATATTTTTTTGCATGTTTAGCATGCTCTTATTTGCAAACGGTAGGGTAGGACATGCTTGTCTAGCATCTGTGCTTGAACATGTCGAATCTGGGAGATCTCCTATGCCCACGTGCCTTGGAGAAACTTCACACGGCCTTGACGAAGCAAAAGCTGACCGGAAAGCCGTCAAGAAGGGCTCTCTGGTACTGCTGCAGGTAAAAACGCGTTCTGAATAGCCCCCGTGACACAAAACAGGCACCGTGTTACGGTGGTCTTCTGCCGTGACACGGTGAATTCAGCCGTGTCATGGTGGAATCTGCAATTTTTTTTTTCGACTGATTTTTTTGTTTTGTAGATTTGGTTGATGGAGCGTTTAGAACTTTTTGAAGCCCCCGACGATGTTGAAAAATATAGTCCCAACGATCTAGTCCGCAGGAAGAAGAATTATTCTGTAAACATGTCGTATGAAGATTGGAAGAATTTCTTTGCAAAAAGAGAATTTTCCATTCGTTGGGTGGTGCCTTGGTGGAGGCTTACTAGGATGGTTAGTACGAATGATACTCCGTATTGTCGTGTTCCTAGTATCTCAAGACTGACTTTTTACTGTCCTTCTCGACTAATGCGACATTATGGACTTGAACAAGTAGTTCCACGCTATAACGATAGTCCTCGTGAAGTATCGTTGCATGAAAGTAACGTTCACATGTACGAGGCTTATTGGATTGAAAGACCTATGTGGACCGTTTTTGCAAGTAACCAAGCTCCTCCTCCCTTATCTGGTGCATACAAGGCATGGTTGAATCCTAGAAGTAGAAGGGAACGAGTCGGATCACGCAAATCTGATGTGAAGAATCGTCTTGAAAATAAGAAAGCGCCTCCCAAAGATCGTCTAGGTCCAAGAACACAATGGATTGAGTTTAAGACTCCTATAATGCCTAAAAGGAAGAACTATGTGAAAGGGAAGGGTAAAGAGAAGATGGTTTATAGAGAGAAGCAATCAAAGAAATTTAAGAAAGGTGAAAGGGGTGAAAGTTCAACTAGGGGTGTGACAGTTCGGGCTACGAAAGACACATTAATGGTGAAGGCTGACCTAGTTGAAAAAGAGAAGGAGGTTCCTAAAGTGAAGAAGGATTAGATCAGTATTGCTTTGCTTTTATGATTTATAATTTTTAAAATAAGGCGCATGACGCCAATAATTGTAGTCACATTTATTTCAATAATAATAGCATATTTATTTTCGCCTTAAATAAAAATTACAATGATTTTTTTTTTTAATTTTTTATTTTTTATATCCGAGTCAAGAAGCCAGACGCAATGGAAGAATGAGAATAAAAAAAATAAAACGTCGAACAAATAACTGAATTCGCAAAGACTGCGTCACTAAAAAAATCGGAAAGTCTGAAATTCCACCGTGCCACGGTGGAAAATGCCGTGACACGTTGGAAATTCCCGTGGCGCAGCAAAATTTTTATTTTTTATTTTTTTTAATTTCTTTTTTGCTGCAGGTCCACCACGCCACGGTGAAAATGTGCCGTGACACGGTAGAGTTTCCCGCGGCGCGGCAAACCCTTTTATTTTTTATTTTTTGCTGCAATTCCACAGCGCCACGGTGGACTGTGTCGTGACACGGTGGATAGTCCCGTGTTGCGGCAACTGTAGACACCTAAAAATGTCTCCCCAAAACCAAACCCGATGATGAACAACCTTTCACCGCCATTATTGGTCGATTTGAGTATTTAATCTTTGGAGTGCTTAAATCCATATTCAAATCCATATTTTCAGTTCATAAACAAACCCAATTCCTAGCCCATTTCCCCAAACCATAACTTATTTTCCTCTTTTCGTGTCTTTAAACCCAAAATAATTAATTTCGTGTCCTTTAAAATCATTCATTCTGTGTCCTTTTTATAAAAACGTTTAATCCAGTTTATTTTGGTCCATAATCTGGGTCCAATGATTAAATACATGGGAGGGGATTTAAAAGAACTTTCCAACGATATATTATAAGCCCAAATCCGAGTTATAACAAATAAGTTATGACCAAAATATTAAACTGAACCCAAACCGAACCTAAGCCCACCTTACCTACGACTCAATGATCATGTGGAGGGTCCAAATGATTTAATAAAATTCCGTAACCAATTAGGATTAATCAGAAGCTTCTGTAAGTTTCTAAAAGATCTTAATTATCCTTTTTGAAAAGATAAGATTAAAGAGTTTGAAATTGAATAAATTTTTTTTTATTGAAAATCCTAATTTTATCCGAATTGAAAGACATTCAAAGATAGACAGATAATATTTTGGTGCCTCACATTTTTTATTCAAATTTTATATGGTTGGATAGCCCTTGAAATTATCTTTCCAATGATATATTATAATATCAATTCCAAGCTATAACGGAAAAGATATGAATGAAATGTCAAACTCTACCCAAAACTGACACCGTCTCACTATTTTGGTCATATCTTTTATTTTATAAAATATTTTAATCTGATTCTAATTGTATTAGAAATTATACTTCAAGATATTTCCAACGATATCTATTCATCTTATTCCGATTTCTGGATCAAAAGATATGATAAAAACAAAAAATGCAAAAATTGCTGTCTATCGAGTTTTATTCCGATTTAATTCGGATCTTATCTTGTTTTTTCGACCTCTATTTTATCTCTATAAATAGAGGTCATATCATCCCTTTTCCAATCATCAACAATCTTGATCACAAAATAATTATCTTCTCCCACTTTAGCCTAAACACTAGCCTCCCCATTCTTTTACTATTCCTTCCTTTAAGCACTCCAAGGAGTCCATACAATACCTGAAGTTCTATACTTTAACCAAGGCGTGAAAGGTATAATTGACTGAGGGTTTGGACCAAATCAAATCTAATATTTATTTAATTTAATTTCTATTTAATTTATATTTTTATTGAAGTTACTAACAGTTTATTCATCATGTAGCAATTCAAGGAAACGCGGAATGTGAGTAATTAATCACTTAATTACTCTTATTTTTATTCTTATTGCTAGTATCATGATTAGGGTTATGTAGGGAATATTTTCAAGCCTTTAAAATCCCACTAGCTTGAACCCCACTGTGATCATACACTAAAGTACGGTGGCGTCCAAAAGGGAAGAAGATAGAACAAAAGAGTCGCCAACAAGTTTTTTAGGAACTTGTAAACCGTTCACGAGGTGAAGGTTACACCCCTTAACGATCCAAGAGATCGTCAACTCCATAAGGTCATGAACCAAATAAGGGTTCAGGGATGAAGGTACAAATCCAACCTAAAAGAGATTGAACCTGCCCTAATAATAGGCCTCTACTTTATTCTGATCGTATTCATGTGCGCTTTCTGATTAACATGTAATCAATAGGATTAACTCTAAACCTGTTTAATTTTTGTTGGTTGAATTTAATGCACAAATAAATCTATTATTGGCGATCACTTGAATTATAATCAAATTAACCCTAACAAGATTATTAAATATCTTATTAAGCGTGATTACAAGTACCAATTCCCTTTAAACATGAATAAAGGCGTGATCAAGCAATAACAATAAATAAGCATCAAGCAACATAATAAATAATCAATATCATCATATTAATAATAATCATCATAAATTATAACAATAATAATCATCATAAATTATAACAATTATAATCATAATCATGTTCATGTTAATATTAAAGCATAATAAAAATAGCAAGATCCTAGGCATGATACTAACAAGATTAATAACAAACCCTAGCATGTCACTAAGCAATAAAAATCAAATCTTTAACCCTAACATGATACTAACAATCATAAATATTAGGAAGAACATAGGAAGCATCGCAGGAATCATAATAAGCATAATTATTATTACAAATACCCTAGACATGATACTAGGAATATCATAATAACAATGTAAACATGATATCTACATCATAAAATCAATAAATCAATAAAGCACTTACTTTGATGCCTCGTACCTCTTTCTAATAACAAAATACACACATTAGTAACATCAAGGAAAATAATAATCAAAACAAATAAATTAAATAATTGAAATAGAGATTTGGGACCAAACCCTCAGAAATTAAACCTTTCACGTCTAGGGCGAAGACAACTTCGAATATGGCTAGGTGTTTCTAGATCTTGTGAATGCGGAATTTTGTATGAGAAGCAAAGTAAGAAAGAATTGAATGAATGCTAATTAAAACAGATTGTAGAACTTGTGAATGATGAGAATTGGTGAATGAAAACAATTGGTGAATGAATGAAGATGATGAATGAAGATGATCGGTCCTTGAAAATGGAGTTTTTTAATACGATATTTATAGAGAAAATCAGCCAAAAAGATAAATTAGACAAAACAGAGTCTGACGCTCAGAAAACAGAGCTGGCGCCAACCCTAGCTAGCTGGCGCCAGGCACCAACACTAGCGCCAGGCGCCAATGGCTAGCGCCAGGCGCCAAGGCCTGGGGTCAGACGCCAAGCTTAAATTTAACACGTTTTCGAAAATCCGATAAGTTTACCGTACTGGAGGATAAAATAATATAATTTTCTTTGAAAATGCTATTTGATTTTGATTAAAACTCTGAAAAGTCAATAAAAAGTCAATTTATCAATGCTAATTGAATTAGGAATGAAAAGAAACTTCTAGAAGAATCTAGAATACTAAAACCATTCCTAATTGCATTAGGAATGATAAATCATATTAGGCCCTCCCCTAGATCATTGGGCCGTACATAAAGCTCAAACCGGGCCCAGTTTAGTAAATTGGCCATAACTTCCTCAATATTCATCGGAATTGGGCTTATAATATATCGTTGGAAAGGTCTTTGCAAGCCCCATCCAAATACACTACTATTGGACCCATATCATGGACCTACCAAACTGGATTGGCTGTTTTTCTTAAAATAAGTTTTCAAAAACAGAAAGAAGAGAAAAGAAATAAAAACTTTCCGCAACACTAAACTTTCAACACTTTCGCTTCATTCGATTATGATTCGACGTGAAAGGTACTCATCATTGGGTTTGGTTTGGGGGAGACACAAATGGGTGTCTACAGAAGCCCCCACTTTGACTGAGTTTGGAGAAACTTAAGTTTCGAAAACAAAAGTTAAAGTATCGATAGGGACGGAGAATGATTCAGAACGTTCTGCGATCCTAAATCAATCTTGCAACGCCGATACCTGCAAACTAGCGTTATTTAAACAGATAAAAGATTTAAGAAACGCGTATCTTGCACCGTCGAGCACACGTCTCTGAAAGTAACCGATTTGCAGTTTTGATGACCTCTACAAGTTAGAGAATGCCATCCCGCTTGAAAACCGCTACGCCCGTAACTGCTTCCAAATTAGAAGATTGCTTCGCCTGAAATGATCCTCCTCCACATTGATAATATTCCACGTCCAAGGGAATACCATCGAAGATTATTTCTCTTGAAACAATCTCCATCCGCATTGATAATATTCCACATCCTAGGGAATATCATCGAAGATAACTTCGCCCGAAATTACCTCTAGTTGTTCGTGACAACTCTCCGCAAGCTAGGTAATGCCGTCGAAGATATCTTCTCTTGCAGTCACCTTCATTTGATGCGACAATTTTCCAAAGGAAATTACCGAAGATCGACGCCTGTCGATCTTTAAAAGTTCGCCTGAACTTTGCTCCCGCTATATCTGTACGTCGACGCTTCCGTTGCTTTGAACTTGTACGTCGGTGCTCTTTTTCTCTTGAACCTATATGTCGGTGCCTTTTTGCGCTTTTGAACCTATATGTTGGTGCTTTTTTTTTTTTTTAATGAGCCAATGCTTAGGCGCTTTAAGCTAAGTGAGACGATCTCTTATCAGGTCAATCACTTTATGTTATCAAGCCGATTACTAAATCATGTCAAATTGCTTAGAGGGGCTAACTGGCGTACCAAGGAACCTAAAAACATGTTGCAGAAGGCTAGCACAACCTCATCAGGTGGCTGGGTGCTTTGGCGTCGCTGAAAAACCATCAGCGCCACCTTATTAGCATCAGCGCCAGGCGCTGATATTGGCGCCAGGTGCCAAGCCAAATTTATGACGCCAATGCATAGGGCCTGGCGCCAGCACGGGGATTTCCTTAAATACCCCCTTCCTCTTCATTTCGCTGTTTTGTTCATCGCGAAACTGCTCGAAAGAAGTCGGAAACTTCAATTGCTCATTTCTTGCTCGTTTCTCAACCGAATTTACTCAAATTTGTTGCAAATCAAAGCTCTTTTCATCTATTTTCCTGATCTATGTAAGTTTTCTTCAAACTCACATTAGTTTTTATGAATTCTTGGCATGTTTATTCACGAATTTCATGAAAATTCGAAACTTATAATGCTCAATTTGCTCTGTTTGTCAAGCTTTATGCCATGAAATTTCTTGTTTATGTTTGTATATTGCCTTGGGAGTAATTTGAGACTTGTTTGACTCAATTTGGTGAAGAAATGAGCAATTTACCATTGTTGGACCTCTTAAGGTCGTGAAGAACAATGTGACTCGTTCTTGATGTTTTTGCTAGCAATTCTTGTCCAATTTGTCACAATAATCACTATAGTGTTGCAAGAAATTGTTTGATTGCTTGAAAAATGTTGTCATGCTTAATTTGAATTTGTGCTCTGTTTTAGTACTACGTACTCTGTTTTTGCGAACATAGTATCATGCGGCTAGGCGAACCTTAGATACTGTAGAATCTTAATTCATGATAATTTTGCACAATGTAGCATGGCTAGACAACGAGGCTCGGGTTCACGGTCCCGAAACACTAGACGGGAGCATGAGCCCGTAGAGGATGACATCACGCCTTCCACTTCGCTTGGTCGACTTCCGGAGTGGGATGAGCGGACCTTGTTCTTCGCCCCTGTCCACCACATTTCTGAGAGGGTGAGACAAGGCATCGCGCCTGGGAGGACACGGCATCACGGCTCTAGCTGTGATGGTTTAGGCGATTTGTACAGGATGTACATCGCCAGGGATCTTGAGACGAGACTCCTATGGGAGTCTTGCGGGCTAGCTACTCTGTTCAAGACCTCCGAGGCTATGGTCGCTTACAGCGGGGGTCATCATGTAGTGCGCGCTTTGGTGGAGTTCTTCTGGGACACCACCAACACCTTCCATTTCCTCTAGGGCGAGATGATGGTCACCCCTACGGACTTCAGTCTCATCACAAGACTGGAGTTCACTTCTGTGCCACTGCCGTTTGACAGTGGAATCGACGTCTTTTCTTCAGAGGTCGAGGAGCTGTTGGGGCCAATCGCTATTCGGGCCCGAGCTGAGGTCGAGACAACTCAGTTTAATGCTAGAGGAATTCGCCGCTCGACGCTGGCAGCGGCTCTTGATGACGATGCGACCACCCGAGAGCAGCGGGTGCGTATCTTTGTGTTGATGTTGTCAGGGACATTCTTCCCTAACAAAGGTAGTAGAGCGTTGCTTTACTATCTTCCTGTTGTCCGTGATCTTCACCGGATCGGGACTTATGACTGGGCCAGCTTGGCCTATGCTGACTTTGTTCGTGCGCTGAGGGACTCGTGTCGCCACCGGTCCTTTGGGACGAACGTTGCTTTGTCTGCCTTTTGGAAGGTCGTAGAGGTAAACATTTATTCCCTATAAAGTTTAGCTATGCATATTAGTTAGCATTTGCTCACACTTTTAGCTCTTTGTAGATCTGGTTCTACGAGTACTTTCCTTCTGTTGCGCCGGCGAGACATGTCCACTACACATGTCTGGAACCGGATCATCTCGGTACGACTTTTATTGTTTATCTTGCTCTTCCACGGTGCTTTAGATGTATTCTTGCCTGATTGATGCTCTTTATAGGGACCTGAGGTGATATACCGGCCATGGGGCGGTTGGACGGTCCTTGGATTAGCCGCACAGTACTCTACTGAGCGTCGCTATTTTCTAGGGACTTATGGAGCGGTCGCGTACTTAGGAGAGAGGGTCGCTAGACAGCATTCTTCTGATGTCTTCGTCGTTCCCGTTGCTCCACCACGTCATATGTTCGACGAGGCGCGGTTGTCGAGCTTGTCTGAGGGAGCTGGTACTCCCTGGCAGTCCCATGTGATCCTCGCGCGGTGTTATGCTGAGGAGCTATTACCTTTGTTAGCTCCAGCCCCCGTACCGGCTGAGGATGTGAGGGTAAGATTTTCTTAGCTTTACTTTCCACTAAGTAGCCCCCAAGTAATGCTTTACTGATTTTTTCTGTTTTATCAGGACGGTGCTGCTGAGTTCGTGCCACCCCGTATGTCCATCCACTACCAGGGGATGTACAGGCCGATCGAGGAGATGATTTCTCCGGCTCCCGAGGGCGAGCGCTTCGTAGAGCGGTTGATTCCTCGCCACAGACTAGAGTAAACCTAGTTTTTCCAGAATTTTTGTGTTCATGTATATCATGTATATTTACTAACTTATTTTTCTTACAGTTTTCACGCGAGGTGGTTTCGGCGATGGCACGGTGTATAGACGCCTTCCGGAGCCAGCTCGTCCGGATGAGGAATGCGGCCACTTGGCGTCGGGATGACGTCATCCGAGAGGTAGCCTTTCTTTACTCATTATTTTTGCATTACTGCTTCAATTTTACTTTGTTTCTGATTTAACTCTTTTTACAGGGCCAGCCTATCGCTTCTCACACCCGTACGAGACCTGAGGGGCGGAGGGATCCAGCGAGGTCCAGCTCGAGACGTCGTCGCACTTCGTCAGGGGGTAGAAGCGGTCGCTCTGAGGCTGCTCGAGCTGACGTTGCTGAGGGCTCGGGATCTTCTTCTGAGGGTGCTCATGCTGCACTGGTAGGAGAGGCTACCTCGGCTTTCAGAGGTGGTGGGATGTACGAGGTTGGCTCGTCATCGCAGCAGCCTCTGCGGCCTCAGCCTCAGGTTGATCCTGGCTGGAGTGGTCCTATATTGAGTCTTCCTTCTCCTAAGGAGACTAGAGCTGGAGCTGGTGGAGAGGTGACTCCTCGTACGACGCAATTTTATGACATGATGGGCCTACGTCCTCCGGCGCCGTAGTTTGTTGCTGTGTATATTTTATTTTGACTTTTTTATAGAACTTTGCCTTAGACTCATTATTTATAGACACATTTTGTATATTTATGCTATTATGATTTTATTTACTGTTGTGTGTATGTTTGTGTGTGCAAGAAAAGTGTGACAACAATTTTGCGCAAAAATTCTGTCATTTTTATTATTGATGGAGGGTATCCGACTCTCTCCCCCAAAAAGAAAAAATAAAAAAGGAAAAAAATGAAGAGAATGTGTCGGGTGTTTGGAATTTAAAATAAAGTCCAAAGAGAATAAATATAAATTAAAAAAATAATAGCTATATTTAATTAATTAGGAAAAAGGATAGAAAAGGATTAAACAGAGCCATAAAGTCATTAACCGACTCGAGTTTAATATTAAAAACGCAAGTTGAGCACGCGCGGCTGATCTGGCAACTTGGCGCCAGCTGGTGCCACACTATGGCGCGTGGCGCCAGGCGCTACACTTAGCGTGTGGCGCCAAGCGTTGGCAGTTGGCGCCAATCACGGGATTGTGACGCCAATTGACGCTGATGCCGTATTTCAGTCTGATTGAAATTCCTCGCAATTTGTGTATAAAATCCCCCTGCCCAGTCGATTCTTCTCATAATTCCAGCGAATAAATAATTCTCTTCTTTAGAAAAACAATAATCATGTCTTTAGTCACCAAGACCTTCACTCAATACACTCATGAATGGTGTCGATCTCTTAATGCGAGGGAGAGAAAAGAATTAGATTTATTTCACCTGGGGGGAATTTATGGCATCAAAGGGGTAGATCTTGACCTAGACTTCATACATACCGCTTTAGAATTTTGGAATGTTGATACTCATTGTTTCAGAATAGGGTATGATGAGATTAGCCCTTTGCCGGAGGAATTTGGTGCTATCTTAGGCTTCCCTGTGATAGATCTTATAGCAATCCCTAGAGTAGATGCATATTATTATAAGGATTTTGAGCGTTTCTTTAATTTGAAGGAAAGAGATTTATCAAAAATAGTGGATGGCAACATAGTTAATTTGAAAGAATTTGCATGCCATTATTTTGATAAACCTCTTTCTGAATCTTTTCATATATATAGAAGAAGGGCGTTCCTATTTTGCATGCTTAACCAATTTTTTCTTAGTAGTGGTAAAAATAATGAGGGCCAATCAATTATAACCACTATACTAGAACAAATTGAATCAGGGATAAATCCAATGCCATTAATAGTTGGAGAGACTATAATTAGTCTAGATGAATTGAAAAGGGACCCTAAAGCGCCTCTTCGCGACTCTCCAATTTTATTACAGGTAGAAAAATAATATTTTTAATTACAGAAATCAAAATATATATTTTTGTATTGTAATAATAATATATTTGCATTGCAATTTTTTTACAGATGTGGCTAATGGAGAGGCTAGGATTAATTAGCCCTCCGGACGACAGTGAAAAGTATACTCCTAACTGCTTCGTGAGAAGGAAGAAGCGCATCCCTAAAATTGGGCACCATGGGTGGAGAAAAGTCTTTGAATTACGTGATTTTGCTATCAAGTGGGTCATCCCATGGTGGAAAATAGAAAGGATGGTTGGTGTTAACAAGCAACCTTTCTGCCGTCTTCCAAGCTTGTCTCGTGTAACTTATTATTATCCCTGCAGGGTGAAAAGACAATACGACTTGCTTCAGAATATTCCTTCCGGGGATCTTCGTCCTCCCTTTGAGTACCCTGTATCTCAAGAAGTAGATAGATTCGATGCTTACTGGAGTGCTAGACCTTTATGGGAAGTGATTACCCAAAAGGTTCCTCCTTCTTTGCCCAATGATGTAAAGAAGTGGTTGCTGAAGAAATCTTCGATTGATCAGGGTAGAACCGATGTGAAGAATCGTCTAGGTGACAGGGTGACTCCTGCCAAGGAACGCTTAGGTGCAAGAATTGAATTCAAAACACCTGCAATGCGTAGGAAGAAAAGTACTACCAAAGACAAAGGTAAAAGAAAAGCTAAAACCACAGACAAAAAAGCTTGGGTGGAAAAGAAGCATGGAGTGTTAGCTGATGGGGAGACCATCTACTCCAAAATCGAATGTAAGTCCTCTAAAGGATGTCTACTAGCTAAAGTTATGGATGAAGAGGAGGAAGCAGACAAGAATTGGAAAAGAGCTAGAAAGGAAAAGAAAGATTAAGAGCATTGCTTAATTTAGATTTATTAGACTTAGATTGTTATTTTTATTTAAAGTTAATTTATTTCAGCTTTAATTTAAGCTCCATCAATAATGTAATTTTATTTTATCAATGAAATTTCAGCTTTCAATTAAATTATTCACTTTAAATTTATTTTATTAAAGCAATGAAAATCGAAAAAAATTAATTTTCCAGAAATTCTTTGAGTACGGAAGTCGAAAATTTTCCGAAAAAACACCTAAATTCGCCCAGATTTTATTTCCGAATTGGCGCCAGTTATTAGCATTTGGCGCCTGCCATTGAAGTCTGGCGCCAGGCGCCAATTCCATCGGCTGGCGCTGATGACTTCTGGCTGGCGCCAGGTTCTGTTCTGCGACACCAATAATTCGCCGATTTTCTGTTGAAATTTTAATTAATTCTGGAATGCGGAGATGTCGAAAAATAAAGTGGCCGCACCCGTAAAGGGTTGCCTATGTATCCTTTCTTAAGGAATCAGGCCGAACGTAGCTCTCTTGAGTATCCTACTCAAGTAATTATGGGTAGTATTTCTTAAGTTGGTCAAGATTTGTCATGTTTGAGAATTCATTGCCATCCATGTCAGTTAGTTTTGCTGCACCTCCTAACAGGATTGTTTTGACAATGTAGGGTCCAGACCAATTAGGTCTAAATTTACCCTTTGGATCTAAAACATTTTTCCTTAGCGCTTTTAATACCAAGTCTCCTACTTTGATATTTCTTGTCTTGACCTTCTTATTAAAATGCCTAGCCATACGAGTTTGGTAACATAGAGTGTGATGTAGAGCTTCTAGTCGTTTCTCATCGAGTAGAATCAATTCTTTGTACCTTGCCCTAGTCCATTCAACTTCATCGAGTTTACTCTCTAGCGCAATGCGTAGAGATGGTATTTCTAATTCGACAGGTTGTACGACATCCATTCCATATACCAAGGAAAATGGCGTATTTCCTGTTGATGTACGGATTGACGTGCGATAACCCCACAATGCAAAGTGAAGCTTGTCAGGCCAATCCTTATAATTTTCCGTCATTTTCTCGATGATAGTCTTTAAATTTTTATTAGCTGCTTCAACTGCTCCGTTTGCTTGAGGTCTATAAGGGGAAGAATGATGATGTTGAACGCTATATTTTTGTAGCAATTCTTCACATTCGGCTTGAAAGTGAGTTCCATTGTCACTTATCATTTCATGTGGGACTCCATATCGACAAATAATATTTCTTTCGATAAAGAGTGCTACATGTTTTGCAGTGAGTTTAGCGTACGATTGCGCTTCGACCCACTTTGTAAAGTAATCAATTGCTACTAGAATAAATTCGTGGCCTCCTGTTCCTGGAGGAGTGATTTTGCCAATGATGTAAATTCCCCATGTAAAGAATGGCCATGGCGATGTGTAGGTGTAGAGCAAAGATGGAGGGACATGTTGTAAATTGGAATAAACTTGGCACTTAGGGCATCTTTTTACGTATTGATGGAAATCCCTATTCATTGTAGTCCAATAATATCCTTCTCGCATTATTTTCTAGACTAACATTTTGCTGTTTACATGAGTGCCACAGATTCCTTCGTGAACTATTCTCATTACTCTTTGTGCATCCATCTTTCCTACACATAAGAGAGCTCGACCTTTAGGTACCCTTTTATGTAGCTCGTTTTCTATGAGTACATATTGAGAAGCCAAAAGTCTTAATGCTCGCTTTGCTCTTTTGTCAACATGAGGAGGGTATTCTCCATTGGTGACATAATTGAGTATGTCCGTGTACCATGGTTCTTCTTCTTCTTCTTCTTCTTCTTCTTCTTCGCCTTGGACTAAGTCGTCGTCTTCTATAGCCTAGTATATGCTGGTTTGTGCCTTTTTTCGATAGTTAGAGGCATTTGCTCGATTTCCGTGGGAATCCTAACCATTGAGGCTAATCTTGCCCATCAGCAAATTGGTTTTCTTCTCTAGTTAGATATGTGTATTCTACCTTCTCTAACTGATCGGTAAGAGTTTCCAGATAGGTTTGGTAAGGAGCTAGGCTTTCGCTCCTTACTTTCCACCTTTTAGATATCTGATTGATGATCAAAGAGGAGTCTCCGAATATCCTTAATTTCTTTACTCCCAATGCCAAAGCTGTTTCAAGGCCTACTACGCACGCTTCATATTCAGCAGCATTGTTGGTAACGTCGAAATCAAGCTTTATGGAGATTGGAACGTGTTCTTCTTTAGGTGATACTAGTAGTACTCCAACGCCACATCCCTTTTGGTTTGAGGCTCCGTCGAAATACAAGGTCCAAGTATCATCTTCAGTGACCATTAGGTCTTCATCTGGAAATTCATTGTCTTGTATTGGCGTCGAGTCTTCTATTGGAAAATCTGCTAGAAAGTCTGACACCACGGATCCTTTGATAGCTTTTTGTGGCATAAACCTTACATCGAACTGAGCTAGATTGACTATCCATCTTGATATGCGTCCATTGAGTGTAAATTTCTCGAACAGATACTTGAGTGGATCTATCGGGAGACTACGAAAACGGTATGCACCAACATGTAATGTCTTAACTTAGTTGTGGCCCACACCAAGGCGAGGCACAATTTCTTGAGCGGTGTATATATAGCGTGTTTTTTATTCGAGCATCTTTTTACTTAGGTAATAGTTTGCGTTCTCTTTGCCTTCTATTTCTTGTGCTAGCATGGCTCCCATTGTTTCTTTGGTAACCGTCAAATACAACCTAAGAGGTATTCCGGGAAGTGCTAGTGCTAATATGGGAGGATTTGCGAGATAGGCTTTGATCTTTTCAAAGGCTTTTGAAACTCGTCATCCCATATTACTGGTACGTTCTTCTTGAGCTTCATGAAAATTAGTTCACATGTCGTCGTCAGTTTTGATATGAACCTACTTATGTATTGCAACCGGCCAATAAATCCTCGAATCTGTTTCTCAGTCTTGGGCGGTGGCATTGACATGATTGCTTTAATCTTGGTTGGATCTACCTCTATTCCTCTAGATCTTATGACGTATCCCAAGAGCTTTCCTGAGGTGACTCCAAAAGCCCACTTTGATGGATTCAACCTCATATTATACTTTCTTAGCCTTTCGAAAAATTTCCTTAAGACTACTTGATGGCCTGGACGGTCTTTTTATTTTACAATCATTTCGTCGACATATACTTCGACTTCTTTGTGCATCATGTCATGGAGTAAGGCAGTTGCTGCACGTTGGTAAGTAGCACCTGCGTTTTTCAACCCGAATGGCATTACCGTGTAGCAGTAAGTGCCCAATGGTGTTATAAAGGTTGTTTTCTCCATGTCTTCTTCTGCCATGAGAATCTGGTTGTAACCTACGTATCCATCCATGAACGAGAGAAGCGCGTGATTTGCCGTGTTATCTACCAGAATATCGATGTGTGGCAAAGGGAAGTCGTCCTTTGGACTTGCCTTATTATGATCTCGATAGTCGACACACATCCTTACCCTTCCATCTTTCTTTGGAACTGGGACGACGTTGGCGACCCATTCGGGGTATTTGGATACCTTGATGAAACCTGCAGTTATTTGTTTTTGAACTTCTTCTTTTATTTTAAGTGCTACGTCGGGTTTCATTCGACGTAACTTTTATTTTACAGGTTTCATTCCTGGAATTAGTGGTATAGTGTGTTGAGCCATTTCTCTATTAATGCCTGGCATATCTTCATATGACCAAGCAAATACATCGATAAATTCTTTAAGTAAGTTAATTAAATCGGTTCTTTCTTGTTTATTCAATGTTAATCCGATTTTAACTTCTCTTTTATGAGTTGAATCATTCGAGATGTCAACTGTTTCAGTTTCTTCAATTACCGGTGTTTTCTTTTCGAGTGTTTCCATTGCTTTAGTAATTTCTTTGTCTTTTTCATCGTTAGCTAAGCAATGCTCGTTATCTTGGGTTAGGGAGGAACACAAGAAGTAAGGAGAATGAGAAATATTATTATACTCTGAGATCATTACATCAAAGAGTGATATGTCCTCAGGGACTGGATCACTAACTATCCTAGGAGAAGAAATAGGAGGGGGAGGTGTTACTACTAAAGACTTAGAAGAATCTAAAGGGAAAGACTCAGACTCAGACTCTGACTCTGACTCAGACGAATCTTCAAACATCGGTCCCTGTCCTATCGTGATTGATATCTTCCTTCCCCTTGGAGTAGTTACTTTGATAGTCTTGCGCCACCCTTGTAGTGATCCTTCAGCTGGAGTAATTAGCTTCGAGGGGTCGAAGTTTTCACTTTGTAGGACCGTTTGAATGAGCGAGGAGTTATCTTCTTCATAAGTTGGCTCATTCTTTTCTCTCCCAAACAGTAATCCCATGACGTTATAGTCAAAGCATGGGGGTGCTTTCTCCTTATGGACGGGAGTTGGGATTTCATCAGTGAAGTAGCAATCCAAGAAGATTTCGAATCCCGGTTCTCTTATGCCGTTTACAACAAATGGCTCAGGAAATTCATGGCATGGATAGTCCTCTCCTTCTTTTATGAACTAATCATTAAGCGTAAGAGGGTTTTGATCCATTGGAATTGCTTTCTTTTGAATGTGAGCGTCCCTACGTGCTTTCAGCTTTTCCTGGGCTCGCTTGAGATCTTTCTGAGTCGGTTCAAAACCAAGTCCGAAAGTATCTAACTTAGGGAGGCCAGGTGACTCCAGCGGTTCTGCCATTCCTTTCTTCTTTCCTAAAGTCATCCATGGAAAGTGTCCTTGTTTCTTCAGCATGGCGTTGACGGTCATGTTGGAATGGGGGTCGTGGCAAAGAGATGTCCTTTCATCCTCCTAGATTAAGGAGACTTCTTCGTTAAAGCCCCATAAGTCTTCATCATCCTCGTCGTGCTCTACGCTAATGATTGGATTCTCTATGGATTTAATTCTCATCGGCGAAGCATCGATGGTGATTAGAATTCCTCCAACTATAGCTTTCACTTGTTGGTGGAGAGATGAAGGGACGGCCTTTAGATCATGAAGCCAAGGGCGTCCCAACAATAAGTTAAATGAAGCTTTGATGTCCACTACTTGGAAAGTAGTAGCATGTTCTATTGCTCCTGCCGTTACATTTAGGGTAATCTTGCCAAGAGCATGACGACGAGTATTATCGTAGGCTCTTATTCCTTGTGTGGACGGAGTTAAGTCTTCAACCCTTATGTCGAGCATCCTCGCAGTTCTAAGTGGACATACATTGATAGTCGATCCATGGTCTACAAGATTCATAGGAACATTCATCCTTTTGCAGACTACCGTGAGGTTTAATGCCTTGTAATGTTTGTCACCTTCTGGGGGTAAATCTTTGTCAGAAAAGGTGATTAAATTAATCGGACTAGGAAGGTCACTTGTGAGGAAGTTGGCTAGTCCCTCAGGAGTAGTGTCAGAATCTATCCCGATTTTATCCAAGGCATTTATTACAGCCAACCTATGCTCTCGAGATGTTGCCAGAAGTTTCCACACGTTCATCTCGACTTTTGTCTTCTTAAACAGTTTAACAATGTCGTTGTCTTCGATGATAGGTATGGGAACTTGATGTACGGTTGGCATAGGTTGTGTTGAAACGGGAGGTTACATTCTCCCAGATCTTGTGAGGACATCTATTGATGAATCTTCTTCAGCCCAAATGTCATCTGTGGTGTATGACCCAGAAGGTGAAGGTCCTACTATGTCCTTTAGATAGACATCTTCTTCATCACTTTCCCAAACTCCATTAATGGTTGTATCCTCTTCTTGTTGAACTTGGACTAGTTTCTTTTCATCAATCGTTTTCTGTACCAAATCCTTGAATTTGAAACAGTTTTCTATAGTGTGACCCCCTGATTGATGATACTGGCAGTAATATCCATGTCCTTTTTGATGACTCGAATGGTCTCGGTTCGAGAGGTTTGACCTCGCCACTCTCGGAGAGCATTTCGAACATTTGCGCATATGGGATCCCAATTGGAGTGTGAATTCTATTGCTCTTCTTGGGTTTTTCAGTGACTTGTAAGGGAAAGTGCTTTGCCTCAAAAGTCGTTCTCACTGGTGTGAATTCTCTTTTAGGTTCTTCTTTTGGAAGTGGAAGCTCATCATATTTCTTATGGAGTTCGTTCATAACTTTGAGAGCTTCACATAGTAGTTGCGATGCCTCCTTCATAGATAGTGTGAGCAATTGTATATCTTCCTTATTCGCCGGTTCTGGAAGATTATCCTTGACATCGAAAAAGATCTCCTCTTCTTTTTCTATGGCACCGATTTCTTTGACAGGTTTAATGAGAGAGGAGGGGTCAACCTCGTTTTCCTCATCGGAGATAGCCAGGGTATGAGCTAGAGGTGCATTGTCGATGCTTAGCTTCTTACTGGCAGGGGGCAACGCCAGTTTGTTATTGTCGATTAGGTCTTGGATAGCTTCCTTAAGCTTCCAACAACTTTTAGTGGAATGGCCCCTACCTTGGTGATACTTACAGTGTGCATTGGGGTTCCAGTTAACCGACCTCTTCTCCACTGGTGGGTCCCCAAATGGTCCAATGGGAGTTATAAGACCTTTTGCATTTAATCGATCAAATGCGGTGTCATAACTCATGCCAATAGGAGTGAAGTTCCTCCTAAATGGTTTCTTCTGTCCTTGGTTGTTCATGGCAAGAACTTCTCCTAAATTGAAGGTGCTAACATTATTTGAGTGGGCGGTTTTGGAAGAAGAAGGATTGTCGTTCTTCTTTCCTTTCCAACCACTGTTGGAGTTATTGTTGGCAGCTTTTGACTTAGCCAAGTCATCTTCAATATTGATCCCAATGTCATAAACGGCTTTGAAGGTACGGAGATTATTTTGATATTTGAGATGCTTGGAATATTTTTCTTGGAGATTCTTGATAAACAGTCTCACAAACTCTTTTTCACTTGGCACCTCAATCATCTTAGCTGAGGTCTCTCTCCACTTGTTAAAGAAAGAGGTGAAGCCTTCATTCTCTTTTTGTTTGAGGATTTCAAGTTCTCTATGGTCAGTCTCGACTTGAATGTTGCACTTGTACCTGTCTACGAAAGCGTTTGCTATAGACTCCCAGGTAGAGGTCTTTTCTTTCTCGAGAGAAAAGAACCATTGTTGGCAAACGGTCTCGAGAGATAGTGAGAAAAGAGAAGGGAAGACCTTCTTATCGATACCCTTGATACTCATTATTGTTTCAAATGCTCTTAAATGGAAGTAAGGGTTGTCAATTGCTCTGAATTTTGGGATGTCGTTGGCGTTGAACTTCTGCGGAAGAAGATCCTTCTCCACCGAGACCCCTTGTGATGTAAGCTCTTGAAACTTGTAGTCGTTAGACAACTTGCTTAGGCTCTCTTACATGAGGTCCATTTGTTGTTGCTTCACGGGATCGTCGATCCTAAGTGCAAGAAGCTTAAGTGTCTCAGTCACAGTAGCCAGTTGGTTCTTAAGATCGTTGACTTCTTCTTGAGTTGCCATGATAACTCTAGCTTTCCTCTTGCGAGCTATAGGTTTGTCGAAAAGTTGGACTTGTACGAAGAGGTTATATTTGATTAATCGTCCTTTTTTACTTGACCACGCGCTGTAAATTAAACCATTATGTGTTTTAATTACTTGACTCGAATCATCTTGACTTTATGGTTTATTTTAAGGGAAAAAAGAAAAAAGAAAAGGGTGCGTATTTTTGGCAAAAATAATGTACATATTTTTAGGGAACTAAGTATTATTATTTTTATTGGAGGATTAATATCCGACTTACCCCCCTAAAAAAAATGACGGAAAAACGCGCACACAAGACTCACTTAATCATGGTCAAAGTAGGTGTATTGGTGTGTGCGTTGAGTGTAAGTGACATGGTTGGACTCTTGTGTAAGACCATGGGACTTAGTGCCTAAACTCGATCATTGATTCAATTAAATATTATTGACAGCAAAATTAACCGAATGGGAAATTCTCAATGGTGAACTCCACTTTCTCCATTTTACAAGTGGTAAACAATCTTAAAATTAATTATCAACGGTAAACCTAAATTATTGATTACCATTGATAAGTGTTATTTCCTTAACTATAGTTAGTTTTTTATTTTTTTAATTATATTAAAATTAAAAAAAAAACAACCCTCCCACAACCCACTGCCCAGCCCCTCCCCCATCCCAGCCCCCTCTCGGCGGCTGGAAACCGGCGACTCTCCCCCTAGCGCCGGCGACCACCCACTCTCCCTCGAAAATAACCTCCCACCACCGCAAAACCCAAACCCGTTTCCCCGACACCACCCTCTCCTTGTCGGAATCGACCCCCCTCCCCTGACCCCTACCCCGATTCGACCCCTGTCCCTTACGCGTCCCCGAAAACCGACGAGTCCCCTTCCCCTTTCGCGCAGTGTGAAAACCTTAAACCCCACCAAAACCACCTTAAAACCCATACCCGATTTCTGGGTTTGGTTTCAAAACCCTAAACGAGTTTGGGTTTTGCGGTGTTTTTGGGTTGGGTTCAGGGTTTTTGGGCCGGCGAACAGAGGATGAGGGTCGCCGGGGAAGGGGGCCCGTTTTCGGGTTGGTTAGGGCGGTTAGCGGTTGGTTGTTAGGTGGCGCACCGGTGAAGGATGGTTGGGAAGCCGGTGCGCCAGCGTGGGTGGGGGTTGGGAAGGGAGAAGTGGGGGAATTAGGTGATTTTCTTTTTTTTTTTTTTTAAAAAAAAAAAACTAACTAACTATAGTTAAATGTTTAGTTAAATTAATCATTAATGTTACCATTGATTTAAAATAAAAAATTTAAGTTTACCATTGATATTTAATTTTAAGAATGTTCACCACTTGGAAAATTAAATAATTAGAGTTCACCATTGAGAATTTCCCTAACCGAATTAAACAGAAAACTGATTAATTAGACCCTAGGTGATGACTTGACCAATAATCCAAACTGTCGGCCAAGCTTGGCGCCAGACAACATAACTGTCGTCAGGCGCTACACTCCATAGTGTGGCGCTACAGCTCAGACCTTGGCGCCAATATTGGAGCTTCGGTCTGGGACTGTTTTCGGTGTTATTAGTTAACTGGGGTATGCCTAAAGTCGTACTAGGTCAATTCTAATTAAAATATTAGACTTTATTGACTCAAATTAATAAATTAATAAATTAATTAGGCAAAGTTCTTTAAGTCATTAATTGATTTAGTCTCAACACAAGTCAACAACCGGTTAAGAGAAACATAGAATATATATGCACAACAAATAATGCACAATTAGTCAAGTAGGCACAATATGATGCAATGAGTTCGCAACCTAACCATGGCTCTAGTTCTCTAAAGTTCGGGATATGGTTTAGTCAAAAAGGGTCCATGGTTAATTATCCGGATGCACCGCGCGGAAGCCTAACCGTGAAGGGTTGGCGCGAGTGGATAGGACACCGCGAGTTTTAGAAAAAACTCGCTTCCATGGTTCGGTGAATTCAACATCTCAGATGTACCCTTTGTTGCACGGAGCGTTCAATCGGGTAGATGGAGCATGAATTCCCAGAGGGTTATGTCCATATGTAGAACACATATGGGTTTCAGAAAAGTGAGAAAATTCAATCAGGAAGTAGGATCGAGCAAACAATACGAAAAACTGGTCGAAATTAGAACGCATATTTCTGGCTCGGTATTGGGGGAAATTGGCGCCAGCAATCAGAGACTAGCACCAGTTTTTAACTGTAGCGCCTGGCGCCAATACTGGCGTCTGGCGCTACGGCTAAAAGTCTGGCGCCAAACTCTGGCCCCTGACGCTACTTCCCACATGCCTCAGCAGCTTTCTGTGCTCGATAAAATTTTCCAGTTTCGCGCGGTGTTATTTCAGTCCTAGTTGTGAAAGATATTTCTCAAATTTCCTACGTGTAAAATCCTATGTTTTTAACTCATTACGGATGGTCTTTCCAATGAGATCTTTTTTATGCATATGACAATAATGTTAATCAAAATTACGCACATGAAATACTTAGAACTTTTCGAGTCTCATCCACTCATTCTAAATCATTGCCGAAACAAATTCAAGAATTAAAATAGAAATCCTCCCCAGTGGAGTCGCCAAAAACTGTAGGGAATATTTTCAATCCTTTAAAATCCCACTAGCTTGAACCCCACTGTGATCATACACTAAAGTACGGTGGCGTCCAAAAGGGAAGAAGATAGATCAAAAGAGTCGCCAACAAGTTTTTTAGGAACTTGTAGACCGCTCACGAGGTGAAGGTTACACCCCTTAACGATCCAAGAGATCGTCAACTCCATAAGGTCATGAACCAAATAAGGGTTCGGGGATGAAGGTACAAATCCAACCTAAAAGAGATTGAACCTGCCCTAATAATATGCCTCTACTTTATTCTAATCGTATTCATGTGCGCTTTCTGATTAACATGCAATCAATAGGATTAACCTAAAAGGAATGGTGTCCTTCGAACAAGTGTATTATTCCGTTAGTGGGTTCAGAATTATTAGAAAGCTAATATATTCAGTGAGGTCAAGTGATCGGAATGCCTGGGTGGAGGCCGCTTCCGATTAGTAATATTAATGAATAATTAATATTACAGCTTAATCTTGACTGAACCCTTCGGGTCACACCCAAGCATTTAACAAACCGAACCGACGAATTGATTCGGAAGGAATTATTGAGTCGACCGAGTAATATTTATTTAGACAACGGAAATTCGAGCTTAGAGCGTCGAAACCGAGCGTTGGAAGTCGAGTCAAAAAATAGTGAAAGACGAGATGAGAAATAGTAATAAATCAACAAAAGACCAAAATACCCCTAGCATCGGAATGCCCAAGCAAACCGAGTGCTAAGGGCGTATGGCCTAGCATGGTGGCTAGCATGCGCACCAAGCCGAGCCTAGGCTGGCTGGTGCGTGCTAACGCACCCATGCTAGCATCGCAAGGCTAGGCGCTGCCTAGTGTGTGCTAGCATGCTAGGCGCAGCCTTGTGCGCGCAATGGCTAGCAAGCCATGCCGCAACAAGATGCAGCAGCTAGCACGCTAGGCGCGCCAGCCCGCCACATCTAGCAGCAGCATGGCTAGGCCATTGCTTGCTGCCTAGCAGCGCTGGCCAAGGCACAAGGCCAGCAGCAGCCCGCACAAGCATGCTGGGCTTGCTGGCCAGCAGCTCCTGGCAGCCCGCATGCGAGTGCTGGGCCTGCTGGGCGTGGCTGCCACAAACAGCAGCACATGGCAGCCCACCTTGGCTGCCTTGGTGCCCAAGGGTGGGTGCCATGTGGCTAGTGGTCCTTGAGTGTGTGTGGAGTGAGGTGGGCGGTTATGGGAGAGGGAGTGGGGAGCAAGTTTGGTCCCCCCCTTCTTTAAGTGGTTCTCACCTAACCACTCACATGAGCTTGCCACTTGTTGATTTATTACTAGCTTGATTATTAATTTTATTTTAGCTTTAAAATAAAATGGAAAAATCATACTATCCCACATTGATTGGAGAGTAAATGATACTCCCATCATTTCCTTTAAATACCCAAGTATGGGCATTGGGAATGATGCTTGAGTAAGAGTTGGAAAAGGCATCACAATTAGTGAAAACCTTTGAACTCAATATAATTACTCGGGTTTTATTGGTCGGGTCTTGCTAACCCCAAGACATTTGACCTAGTCGGTTTTGTTGGTGCGGGTGGACTTCGTTGGTGGTCTCCGTGTGAGCGGGACTTGAAGCTTTCAAGTAAGAGCCCATTTTGGAGCGAAGCACGCGTCAAAGGTAATTAGCATATCTTAATCTTGTGATTAATATAATTATGTTAATGGTTTTATTTATTGCGAGTGCGGTCTTGTTTTGGGGTTTGTTTCCGCGGTGAGTCGGACTCACCAAACCCCAACATAACCCTAAACCTGTTTAATCTTTGTTGGTTGAATTTAATGCACAAATGAATCTTTTATTGGCGATCACTTGAGTTATAATCAAATTAACCCTAACAAGATTATTAAATATCTTATTAAGCGTGATTAAAAGTACCAATTCCCTTTAAACATGCATAAAGGCGTGATCAAGCAATAACAATAAATAAGCATCAAGCAACATAATAAATAATCAATATCATCATATTAATAATAATCATCATAAATTATAACAATAATAATCATCATAAATTATAACAATTATAATCATAAACATGTTCATGTCAATATTAAAGCATAATAAAAATAGCGAGATCCTAGGCATGATACTAACAAGATTAATAACAAACCCTAGCATGTCACTAAGCAATAAAAATCAAATCTTTAACCCTAACATGATACTAACAATCATAAATATTAGAAAGAACATAGGAAGCATCGCAGGAATCATAATAAGCATATTTATTATTACAAATACCCTAGACATGATACTAGGAATATCATAATAACAATGTAAACATGATATCTACATCATAAAATCAATAAATCAATAAAGCACTTACTTTGATGCCTCGTACCTCTTTCTAATAACAAAATACACACGTTAGTAACTTCAAGGAAAATAATAATCAAAACAAATAAATTAAATAATTGAAATAGAGATTTGGGACCAAACCCTCAGAAATTAAACCTTTCACGTCTAGGGCGAAGGCAACTTCGAATATGGCTAGGTGTTTCTAGATCTTGTGAATGCGGAATTTTGTATGAGAAGCAAAGTAAGAAAGAATTGAATGAATGCTAATTAAAACAGATTGTAGAACTTGTGAATGATGAGAATTGGTGAATGAAAACAATTGGTGAATGAATGAAGATGATCGGTCCCTGAAAACGGAGTTTTTTAATATGATATTTATAGAGAAAATCAGCCAAAAAGATAAATTAGACAAAATAGAGTCTAACGCTTTGAAAACAGAGCTGGCGCCAACCCTGGCTAGCTGGCGCCAGGCACCAACACTAGCGCCAGGCGCCAATGGCTAGCGCTAGGCGCCAGGCCTGGTTCCAGGCGCCAAGGCCTGGGGTCAGACTCCAAGCTTAAGTTTAACGCGTTTTTGAAAATCCGATAAGTTTACCGTACTGGAGGATAAAATAATATAATTTCTTCGAAAATGCTATTTGATTTTGATTAAAACTCTGAAAAGTCAATAAAAAGTCAATTTATCAATGCTAATTGAATTAGGAATGAAAAGAACCTTCTAGAAGAATCTTTGAAGACTAAAACCATTCCTAATTTCATTAGGAATGATAAATCATATTAGGCCCTCCCCTAGATCATTGGGCCGAACATTAAGCTCAAACAGGGCCCAGTTTAGTAAATTAGCCATAACTTCCTCAATATTCATCGGAATTGGGCTTATAAAATATCGTTGGAAAGGTCTTTGCAAGCCCCATCCAACTACACTACTATTGGACCCATATCATGGACCAACCAAACTGGATTGGCTGTTTTTCTTAAAATAAGTTTTCAAAAACATAAAGAAGAGAAAAGAAATAAAAACTTTCCGCAACACTAAACTTTCCACACTTTCGCTTCATTCGATTATGATTCGACGTGAAAGGTACTCATCACTGGGTTTGGTTTTGTGGAGACACAAATGGGTGTCTACAGGTTATTATTATTATTTGATTTGACTAACAATTTATTGTTAAATTGCTTCCAATATTAATGTTTATTCTATTATATTTTTTATGATCATCATATTGCATGTTTAAAGGGAATATGTAATTGAAAATCACGCCTAATAAGATAATTTGGACAGCCGGTTTAGGATCCTTTTTAATCTTGTTGTTTAATCAAGTGATCACAATATTTTAGAATTATATGTTGCATTAATATTAAACCAATTTAGCTTAATAATAGTTTGGAGCAAATTGAATATTTTGTTTGTATGCCTTTGAGATCGCAGGAATCACTTTTCACTATAAGAATCGAGTAGAGGCCAATACGGGCGAATGCGACTCCATGACTCACTTCGTACCATCATCCCCGATCCTCCTTTCGTGGTTCCGAACCATATGGAGCTAGTAATCTCATGGATTATGAATGGGGTGTAACCTTCACAGATCAATCGTTGTTGCCTTCGTTGTCCCTTTATCGTGGTTGCCTTTTTATGATCCATAAACGGTTTACAAGTTCCTTAAAAACTTGTTGGCGGCTCCCTATTTTCCATGTCCCTAATCGTATTATGTCAATTCCCACTTCCTATGAGTGCCAAGCATATTCACCACATGCTTTTAACGTAGGCGCACTTCGAGCGACGCCTACAACAACCCTTCCTTTTTTTTTTGCTCTGTTTTGTCATGACGCAATGCTGGACTGGCGCGTATACTTGATCAACGGAGGAAGGATTTTATTTTTTAAAGTGGCCGGGCCCCCTTGAGGGGTTGCCTACGTATCATTAAAAAGGAATCAGGCCAAACGTAGCTCTATTGGGTCGTGAACCCATGCAACTAGGCATAAAATTTCTTGAGTTGATCCAAGTTGGTTTAATTGTGGAAATCGTTACCGTCCATGTCTACCAATTGTGCCGCTCCGCCGGACAAGATGGCTTTAACAATGTACGGGCCTGACCAATTTGGTCTGAATTTTCCTCTTGGATCCAACACATTTTTGCGAAGTGCCTTAACCACCAGGTCACCTTATTTGATGTTCCTAGTCTTGACTTTATTATTGAAATGTCGCGCCATACGCTGTTGGTAGGTTTGGACATGATGCAAAGCTGCCAAGCGTTTTTCATCAAGTAAGACTAGTTCATCATATCTTGCTCTAATCCAGTCGACTTCATCTAGTTGTCTTTCCAACGCGATTCGGAGAGAAGGGATTTCGAGCTCTATTGGTTGTACAGCTTCAAATCCATAGACCAAAGAGAAAGGGGTAGCCCCCGTTGATGTACGAACAGAGGTTTGATAACCCCAAGGGGTGAAATGTAGCTTACTTGGCCAATCTTTGTAATTTTCTGTCATCTTTTCGATGATAGTTTTCACATTTTTGTTGGCCGATTCGACCGCACCATTTGTTTGAGGTCTGTAAGTTGATGATCTGTGATGCTTGATATAATATTTCTGTAATAATTCCGCGCATTCGGCTTGGAAATGTGTTCCATTATCACTGATCATCTCATGAGGTACCCCATAGCGACATATGATATTTTTCTCAATGAATTGAGCTACGTGTTTCGCCGTTAGCTTAGCATATGAGGCAGCTTCGACCCATTTGGTGAAATAGTCGATTGCTACGAGGATGAATTCATGCCCCCCTTGTCCTGCTGGCGTTATCTTTCCAATGATGTCGATGCCCCAAGTAGAGAAAGGCCATGGAGAAGTATATGTGTAGAGAAGCGAAGGTGGAACGTGCTGTAAATTTGCGTAGACTTGACACTTCATACATTTCTTGACGTATTCGTGACACTCTCTCTCCATAGTAGTCCAATAATAACCTTGTCGTTGAATCTTTTGGACTAACATCTTCGCATTCATGTGCGTTCTACATATGCCGGCATGAAGGTTTTCCATGGTTCTGTGTGCTTCTTTCTTGGCTATGCATAAGAGATTTCTCCCTATTGCATTCCTCTTGTGGAGTTCTCCCCTGATGAGCACATACTGTGAGGCTAGGAGCCTCAAAGCACTGCGTGCCCTTTTATCAGTATTAGGAGGGTATTCTCCTCTTGTCACGTAATTAAGGATATCTGTATACCATGGCTCTTCATCTTCTTCTTGTGGTTCCTGTTCATCGTCAAGTGCGTGAACATAAGCCGGTTCATATCTTCTTTCTATGGTCAATGACATTCTGATTGTGTCTGTTGGAATTCGCACCATTGATGCTAATTTAGCTAGTGCGTCGGCGAACTGGTTTTCTTCTCTAGGAAATTACGTATATTCCACTTCATCTAGTTTGTTCCGTGAGAGTTTCCAGATGAGCTTGATACGTAGAGAGACTTTCACTCCTCACCTTCCATCTCTTGGAGATTTGGTTAATGATTAGTGAAGAATCACCGTAGATTCTGAGCTTCTTAATTCCCAAGGCGATAGCTGTTTCTAATCCCAATATACATGCTTTATATTCTGCGGCATTGTTGGTGACATCAAAGTCGAGTTTCATGGAAATTGGGATATGCTCTTCATTGGGTGATACAAGCAAGACTCCTACACCACAACCTTTTTGGTTTGAAGCTCCATTGAAATAGAGCGTCCAGCTATCATCTTCGGTCATGAGTAAATCTTCGTCAGGAAAATCGTACTCATCTTCTTCTTTCTCAACTTCTTCTAGCGGAAAGTCTGCTAAGAAGTCAGAAACCGCAGAACCTTTGATGGCTTTTTGTGGTACAAATTTCAAGTCAAACTGAGCAAGATTGACTATCCACCTTGATAATCTACCGTTGAGTGTTGCTTTTTCGAACAAGTATTTGAGAGGATCTTTCTTGGACACGACATGCACTGTATGAGTGAGCATGTAATGTCTTAGTTTCTGTGCGGCCCACACAAGTGCGAGATACAACTTTTCAAGTGGTGTGTATCGTGTCTCGTATCCTTGAAGCTTCTTGCTCAAGTAGTAAATTTCATTCTCCTTGCTTTCTATCTCTTGTGCTAGCATTGCCCCCATCGTTTCTCTTGTGACCGTAAGGTAGAGTCGAAGAAGAAAGTCAGGTATTGCTGGCGCTAGCACGGGTGGGTTTGCCAGGTACTCTTTGATTTTGTCGAAAGCTTTTTGGCAATCGTCATCCCATGTGACTGGGACATTTTTCTTAAGCTTCTTGAACATAGGTTCACATATCGCTGTGAGTTTTGATATGAACCTACTTATATACTGCAGCCTTCCAATGAAACCTCAAATTTCCTTCTCATTCTTGGGCGGTGGCATGGCCATGATCGCTTTGACTTTTGTGGGATTTATTTCAATCCCTCGAGAATTGATCACATATCCAAGTAATTTGCCTGACGTGACTCCGAATGCACATTTTGCTGGATTTAATCTCATGTTGTACTTGCGGAGTCTTTCAAAGAACTTGCGAAGTGCAATGATGTGGCTTGGGCGATCTTTAGACTTGACGATCATATCATCGACATAGACCTCCACCTCTTTGTGCATCATATCATGTAACAATGTTGTGGATGATCTTTGGTAGGTGGCACCCGCGTTTTTCAACTCGAATGGCATTACCGTATAGCAATATGTACCCCATTGTGTGATGAATGTGGTTTTCTCCATATCTTCTTCGGCCATTAATACTTGATTATATCCGGCGTAGCCATCCATGAACGACAGGAGTGCATGGTTTGCCGTGTTATCGACCAGAATGTCAATGTGAGGTAGAGGGAACCCATCTTTCGGGCTTGCCTTATTGAGGTCCCTGTAATCAACACACATTCTGACCCTTCCATCCTTCTTTGGAACTGGAACCACATTTGCTATCCACTTTGGATACTTGGATACTTTGATGAAACCTGCGGCCAATTGCTTTCTGATTTCTTCTTTGATTTTGAGAGCGACATCCGGTTTCATACGGCGCAGCTTTTGTTTGACAGGCTTCATACTTGAATTAGTGGTATCGTATGCTGAGGTATATCCCTGTCAATTCCTGGAAAATCTTGGTATGACCAAGCAAATACATCAACAAATTCACTAAGCAAGTTAATTAGCTCTTTGCGTTCGTCTTGACTTAGTGTTAATCCAATTTTTACTTCTTTAATAGTCGTATCATCGGAAATATTAACTGTTTCTGTATCTTCGATAACTGTCGTTTTATTTTCGTGTTCTTCCATTGCTTTTACTATTTCTTTGTCACTTTTATCATTAGCAAAGCAATATTGATCAGGGTTAGGGAAATGACACGCATCGTAAGCAAAGGTACTCATTTTATTGAATTCATCGGTAATTACATCAAGAGGGGCAAGGTCAGCTGCGACCTCACCGAAATTATTTAGGCTAGAAAGAGAAGACTCAACAAAAGACTCAGGAATGGACTCTATAGCAGAAAGAGGGTCGGCCTCAAACCCTAAGGACTCGTCTACAGACTTAGACTCAGACTCGGACTCGGACCCAGACATCTCAGACTCATCAAACATAGGACCTTCAATTCGCCAGCGGTTATTTCCAACTTCTCTCCGCTTGGTGTAGTGATCCTCAATGTCTTGCGCCATCCCTTTGAAATATCATCAGCTTGGACGATTAACTCGGAGGGTTCAAAATCCTTGTTTGCTATAATAGCTTGAATGAGCTTGGAATTATAATTGCAGACAGGCTTAGATTCATTCTTCTCCATTCCAAAAAGAAAGTTAATGCCTAGATCATCAGAGCTTGGGCTAGCTGGTTTCTCAGTTGTGAATAGCTCTTCGCCTTCATCGACAAAGTTACAATCGAGGAACATCTCAAATCTTGGTTCACGTTTCCCATCGTGGACGAAAGGCTCAGGGAATTCATAGCATGGGAAGTCTTCCCCTTCATTGATGTACTGGCAATTGAGGGTGAATGGATATGGATCCATGGCCATTTACATCTTCATGATTCAAGCATTATTGCGAGCCTTCATTTTCAATAGGGCTTGTTTCACATCTTCTTTTGTTGGCTTGAATCCCAAGCCGAAGGTATCTTTCTTGAGTGCACCAGGATGGCCCCAAAGTTCAGCCATTTTCTTTTTTAATCCAAGGGTCATTCCAGGGAAATGCCCTTGCTTCTTCATAATGGCATTAACATTGGTGTTTGAATATGGATCGAAGTAGAGATGACACTTCTCCTCTTCTTCAATCACGAGAACATCATCGAGTGAAAACCCCCAAAGATCTTCATCTTCTTCGTCATGTTCGACAAGGACGATAGGAGTGTCGATAACTTGAATGCGCATGGGAGAGGCATCAATGGTAATTGGAACCCCTCCAACTATGGCTTTCACTTTCTGGTGCAACGACGATGGGATCGCCTTTAGCTCATAAAGCCAAGGACGTCCTAACAACAGATTGAAAGAAGCCTTAATGTCCACCACCTGAAACTTGGTGCGACGTTCAATGGCTCCAGTAGTTATGTTTAGTATGATAGTACCCACGGCTTGACGGCGAGTATTATCATAAGCGTGAATCCCCTGAGTAGAGGGAGTCAGTTCTTCATTCTTTATACCCAACTTCTTTGTAGTGCGGAGTGGGCATACGTTGATTGCAGAGCCATTATCAACCAGGCTCATAGGAACATTCATCTACCTACACACCACAGTGAGGTGTAAGGTCTTGTTATGTTGGTCCCTTTTCGGGGGCAGATCCTTGTCAAAAAAAGAAATCAAATTGCTAGTACTTGGCAATTTAGTAGTGAGAAAGTTGACCAGTCCTTGAGGAGTCATATCATCATCAACTCCTATTTTCACTAGAGCATTCATCACAGCCTTTCGATGCTCGTGAGAGGTGGCCAAAAGCTTCCATACATTCATTTCCACCTTTGTCTTTTGTAATTGTTTGACCACATCGTTTGTTCACAGGATCGATGGGATCAACTATTGGTTGTGATTGCGGTGGAGGTGAAGGTGGGCTAGGATGTTGCAACCGTCCACTTCTGGTAAGAACCTTGACCTCAAGTTCTCCCCAAACATCTTCACTTGTGCCAAGAGACGAACAGGCTATATCCTTGAGATAGACGTCTTCATCGTCACTATCCCAAATTCCATTCACTTCTTCATAGCTCGAGACAAATACCACTTCCGGAAAAGGTTCACTCACAGGTTGAATGAGTATTAACGGATCAAAGGAGACTTCATCTCCCATGATAGCCAAAGCATCAGAAAGAGGACATGTTTGAATGTTAGGCTTCTTTCCCCCTAGAGGGACAAGAAGTTGATTAGCATCAATTAGGTCTTGGATCGCATCCTTTAACCTCCAACACTTCTCAGTATTATGACCCTTGCCTTGATGAAACTTTCAATAAGCATTAGGGTCATAGCTAACGGTTCTATTCTCTGGTCGAGGTTCTAGAAATGGTCCAATTGGCATAATCAGTCCTTGACCATGCAAACGGTCAAAAGCAGCATCATAAGTCATTCCCAAAAGGCGTGTAAACCCTCCTTTGCCTTTGGAATCTTTGAGGAGGAGCATTAAGGACCAGCACATCATTGATATTGATATTGATATTGTTGGTAGCATTATTGGGCTTGGAAGACGAAGAAGAAGGAGTGTCGTTCTTCTTGTTTTTCTAAGTGATGTTATTGTTGTTGCTACCAGCAGTCTTCATCAGTTCATTCTCGATATTGATTCCAATATCGTATACAGCTTCAAAGGTACTCAGAGGTAGAAACTTCAAGTGTTGCTTGTACTTATGAGTCAAATTGGCAATTAACAAGCGAACCATCTCTTTTTCCTTGGGGGGATCCACCAATAGCGCAACTGTTTCCCTCCACCTGCTTAAGTAAGTGGTGAAGCCTTCATTCTCTTTCTGTTTGAGAATGGAGAGTTCACATTCAGAAGTCTTGGCCTGAATGTTACACTTGTAACGATTCATGAAGCTTTCAGCAACATCCTCCCAGGTCGCAACATGTTTGGATTCCAAAGAGTAGAACCATTGTTGACAGGCGTGCTCTAAGGAAAGAGGGAACACTGTAGGGAAGAGTGTCAAATTTACTCCCTTAGGAGCCATGGTTGCAGAAAAAGCCTTCAAATGGAAAAGCGGATTATCAGTAGGCTTGAACTTGGGAATGTCAGCAGTGGAAAAAACTTCTCAGGAAGCTTGTCCCTTATGGACGAAGAGGCGAAAGGTTTCTCTACATAAGTGAATTCTTAAGAAATCTTACTCGGCTGTTCCTTAATCTTGTCCATTGCAGCGATAGTGACATTATTCTGATTGTCTTGCTCTACCGTGTTGACTCTAGTGGTGAGTGTTTGCATCATGTTAGACAACATTTCAATTGTCCTGTTGATGTTCTCGATATCTTCCTTAGTAGCCATTGGTTGAAAGTAGACTGAAGATGGATCTTGTGGTGATGATTGTGGTGGTTTCCTTGTACTCCTCTTTGGTATAAGAGGTTGTTGAGGTATTGACTCGAACCGTAACAATCTACCCCTGCTTCTTGACCAAGTGCTGTGACACCGAAACAACACACCTTTAATGACCAAACTTAACCTTAACCCATCTGGATAAAAAAAATTTGAATTTTAAAAATCTATCATTTTGAAATTCTATTTATGTTTTGTTTTTTTAAAAAAAAATGGGAGGATACTATCCAACTTACTACGAAAAAAAAAACGACAAAAAAAGACTACCCTAAAATACAGTCATGAAATGGTGCACGATTAACGAAAAAAGTGTGTGAACACGACATGTGAGTGATTAAGTGAGGTTATGGACGCGTGTTACGACCGTACTGCTAGACATGACACCAAACTGGACACATACGTGCGCACAAAAACCAAAAAAAAACTAACGGGACACTTTTCCTGGGCACCGTGTCACGGTGCTTACTGTCGTGACATGGTGCAATCTACCGTCAAACGGTAGAAAGCGGCGTGTCACGGCACTATTCACCGTGGCGCGGCAAGACTTGTCGTGACACGGTGCTCAGTTCCAGATCTTTTTTGTGAGTTTTTCTAGATTTTAGTCGATTTTAGGTCCTTATTAATTACTATGTGGAAATAAAAACCCTCGGTCATGGGTTAAACAAAAAGAGTAAACACATGAGGGTTAGCACCAAACAAACCATGTAGCACTTAGTCACGATGATGTAAAAAAAAGTTCGCAACCTAGAGTCAAGATCTATGTTCAACTATTGGTCAAGCTTAGGGTGTCAAAAGGGTACCATGGTTAAGAGTTTGGACGCATTAGCAAGGCAGCCACCCTTGAGGGTGTATGCCAACGAGCGGCTCCGCGAGTTTGTGATGAAATCGAACTCGACTCCATGGTTTGGGTGGATTTAATAACTCGGATGAACCCTTATTGCCATGAGCGTTTTTGGGTTGATAGAGCTTAAATCCCCCGGGGCTAAGACGTATGTAGAACACACACGTTTTTTTAGAAAAATCGAAGGAAGTTGAATGTGAGAAGATAAAACAAGCCACAAGACTGATTTTAGTACTGCCGCGACACGACAGAAATTCCCGTGCCACGGTACTACACACCGTCAGACGGTGCACTGTACCATGACACGGCATATTCTGTCGTGGCTCGGTAGTCAGAAAATTTGAATGGTGCCCTGTTTTCCTTCGTACGCAATCAAGTTATTCAATTTCTCCTACGGGACAGACCTAAATGCGATGTTAAAACGTCTATGTTTATGCAAAAATGCCAAACTAATCACAGGAATATTTTTCAAGAATCTTTCAAGTCTCATCCACTCATCTTAATTAAATACCGATCACTCAAATCGATAAATAACCAAGAATCCTCCCCAGTGGAGTCGCCAAATTGTAGGCGCACTTCGAACGACGCCTAAAAAACTATACCGCGACACGGAAAAGTCCTAAAAAAGTGTCAATTGATAATACACGGCAAAGTCCTAAAATTATATACCGCGACACGGCAAAGTCCTAAAAGTCGTGATTTTGTTCAGTCCATTTTTCCGTCTAAATTCTTTTTTAACCCTAATTTCGTTCAGCATTTAAAGTGTCGATTGATAATTTCGGGCCATTTCTGATTTATTATTATTTGGGCTAAAATAAGAAAATATGTAAATAAAAATAAATAAAAAATTTGGACCAAAAATAAATAATAAAATAAAAGGTTTTGGCTAAAATTAAATAAGACAGTAAAATAAGTTTGGGCTGAAATTAAAACTATACTTTGACCAAACGTCATCAAGACTGATCCATGGACTATTCAGAAATTGAATTTAATTAAATACGATTTTTTAAGCACTCTCGAGATTAAATACTGAACCCGACCAATAGTGGCGGTGAAAGGTTGTTCATCATCGGGTTTGGTTTTGGGGAGACATTTTTAGGTGTCAACAATGGTGTGTAGATGCCTTTCGGAGCCAGCTCGTTCGGATGAGGAATGTGGCTACGTGTCGTCGCGACGACGCCATTCAGGAGGTAGTTTCCCTTCTTATTTTTGTATTACTGCTTCTATTTTTATTATTTCTGACTTAGTTTCCTCTTGCAGGGTCAACCCATTCCTTCTCGTACCCGGACGAGACCTGAGGTGCGGAGAGAACTGGCGAGGTCTAGCTCGAGACGCCGCCGTACTGGTTCTGGTGGTCAGGGTGGTCGTTCTGAGGCTGCCCGGACTGAGCCGGTGGAAGGATCAAGTTCTTCATCTGAGGGTGCACACGCTGCGCCGGTAGGCCAGGGAGAGGCTACCTCGGCTCTTAGAGGTGGTGGGATGTACGAGGTCGGCTCGTCATCGCAACAGCCTCTACAGCCTCAGCCTCGGGTTGATCTTCGGTGGACGGGTCCCGAGCTGAGTTTTCCACCTCCCGAGGAGACTGGAGCTGGAGCTGGTGGAGAGGTTACTCCTCGTACAGCGCTGTTTTACGATATGATGGGCGTCTCTCATCATCTACGTCCTCCGGCGCCGTAGTTTATGCTTGTGTTTTTTTATTATTTTGACTTTGTATAGAACTTTGCCTTTATTAGACTCATTTATTAGACATATTGTATCTACATACCACTATGAGTTTATTTTATTTAGTATTTATTTTTTCGTTTTTATGTGCATGTTTGTGTGTGCAAAGAATTGTGATAATTAATAATTTTGCGCAAAAATGTCGTCATTTTTATTATTGATGGAGGGTATCCGGCTTTTTTCCCCCAAAAAGAAAAATAAAAATAAAAAATATTGGATTTACAAAAACTTAAAAATTATGTCTAAATAAAATCCAAAAAATAATATAATTAATATGATTGATATCTTAATCAAGAAGAAGGAAAAAAAATAATTAGAAAAAGGGTATAAAAAGAATAAAAGATCGTAAAGTCATCGGTCAGACTCTAATCAGGCAAAAAAACGCGGTTTTTCGAAAAGCTCGTATGATAAGACACGTCAGCGCCATCTGGCGCCACGCGTTTTTGGTTAGCGCCAGACGCTAACTCTTAGCGTTTGGCGCCAGGCTCTGGCGTCAGGCGCAAATGTCTGGCGTCTGGCGCTGATGAGCGCTGACTCTGAATCCTTTTCGGATTGAAACTGTGCCGATTTTGTGTATAAATAGCCCCCTGCTCAGCCGATTTTCTTCATAATTTCAGCAGATTAAATATAACCTTACCTTTTGAAAAAACAATAATCATGTCTTTAGTCTCTAAAAGTTTTACCAACTTTACTTATGAATGGTGTCGGTCTTTAACTGCCAAGGAGAGAAAAGAATTAGACTTTTTTCATATGGGGGGTATTTATGGTGTCAAGGGGGTAGATCTTGATGTAGACTTTATTCATACCGCCTTAGAATATTGGGATGTGGATACTCATTATTTTAGATTAGGGTGTTATGAAATTAGCCCTTTTTCGGAAGAATTCGGTGCTATCCTAGGCTTTCCTGCATTAGATCTTGTAGTAATCCCTAAAATAAATGAATATTATTATAAGGATTTTGAGCGCTTCTTTAATTTAAAAGACAAGGATCTAACAAACATAGTAGATGGTAGCATAGTTAATTTGAAATAATTTGCACGCCATTATTTTAATAGACCTTATTCTGAGTCTTTTCATGTTTATAGAAGAAGGGCTCTTCTTTTTTTGCATGCTTAATCAATATCTTCTCACTAGTGGTAGAACTAATGTGGGTCAAGCAATCATATCAAATATTTTGGAGCAGATTGAATCTGGGAGAAACCCAATGCCACTAATCGTTGGAGAGACTATGCTTAGTCTTGATGAATTAAAGAAAAATCCAAAAGCGCCTTTTAGGGGCTCTCCAACTTTAATACAAGTAGAAAAATAAAATTTTTAATTACAGAAATTAAAAACATATTTTTGTATAGTAATATTAATTTATTTGCATTGAATTTTTTTTACAGATGTGGCTAATGGAAAGACTAGAATTAATTAGTCCTCCAGACAATGTTGAAAAATATACTCCAAATTGCTTTGTGAGAAGGAAGAAACGCTTCTCTAAGATGGGGCGCCATGAGTGGAAGAAGGTCTTCGGCTCTTGCAATTTTACCATCAAGGGGGTCATCCCTTGGTGGAAAATAGAAAAGATGGTTGGTGTTAACAAGCAACCTTTCTGCCGTCTTCCAAGCTTGTCCAGAATGACTTTTTATTATCCCTGCAGGGTAAAAAGACAGTACGACCTATTTCAAACAATTCCTTCCAGGGATCTTCGTCGTCCCTATGAGTTTCCTGTCTCTCAAGAAGTAGACAAATTTGATGTTTATTGGAGCGCTAGACCTTTTTGGGAAGTGATTACCCAAAAGGTTCCTCTTTCCTTGCCCAATGATGTGAAGAAGTGGCTTATGAAGAAACCTTCAAAGGACATGAAGAAAAATCAGAGTAAAACTGATGTGAAGAGTTGTTTAGGTGACAAAGTGATTCCCGTTAAGGAACGCTTGGGTGAAAGAGTTGAGTTCAAAACACTTACAATGCCTAGGAAGAAAAGCTCTACGAAGGATAAAGGAAAGAGAAAAGCTGACACTTCATAGAAGAAGGCTTGGGTAGAGAAGAAACATGGAGTCCTAGCTAAGGGAGAAACTATTTACTCAAAAATTAAATGTAGGTCCTCTAAAGGATGCCTACTAGCTAAAGTTATGGATGAAGAAGAGGATACAGATAAAAATTGGAAGAGAGCAAAGAAAGAGAAAAAAGATTAAGGCATTGCTTAACTTTCAATTATTAGACTTAGTTTTAAATTTAAAGTTAATTTATTTAAGCTTTATTTAAATTCCATCAATAATGTAATTTTTAATTTATTTTATTAATGAAATTGCAGCTTTTTTTTTATTAAATCATCTCCTTTAAATTTAATTTATTAAAGCAATGAAAACTGAAAATTTTAATTTTCCAGAAATTTTTTCGAGTACGGAAGTCGAAAATTTTCTGAAAAACATCGAAATATTCCAAGGTACTTTGCAGAAAAATGGTGTCGCGCTTTTACGATTGGCGCCATCTGCGGCAGTCTGGCATCAGGCGACAGACATTGTCGTCTGGCGCTAAGGTTAATCGGCTGGCGCCGGGATTTTTTCTGTGATGCCGATGTTTCGTCGATTTTCTGTCAAATTTATTTTTAATTCTGGGATGCGAGGATCGAAAAAAATAAAGTGGCCGCACCCGTTAAGGGTTGCCTACGTATCCTTTCTTAAGAAATAAGGCAAAACGTAGCTCTCTTGAGTACCCTACTCAGGTAATTATGGGTAGTACTTTTTAAGTTGGTCAAGGTTTGTCATGTTCGAGAACTCATTGCCATTTATATCAATTAATTTTGCTGCACCTCCTGATAGGATTGTTTTGACAATATAGGGTCCAGACCAATTAGGCCTAAATTTCCCCCTTGGATCTAAAACATTCTTTCTTAATGCTTTTAACACCAAGTCTCCTACTTTGATGTTTCTTATCTTGACCTTCTTATTAAAATGTCTAGCCATACAAGTTTGGTAGCATTGAGTATGATGTAGAGCTTCTAGTCGTTTTTCGTCAAGTAGAATTAGCTAATCATATCTCGCCCTAGTCCATTCAACTTCATCGAGTTTGCTTTCTAATGCAATGCGTAGAGATGGTATCTCTAGCTCTACAGGTTGTACGACATCCATTCCATAAACCAAGGAATGAAAATGGCGTATTTCCTATTGATGTGCGAATTGACGTGCGATAACCCCACAATGCGAAGTGGAGTTTGTCAGGCCAATCCTTGTAATTTTCTGTCATTTTCTCGATGATAGTCTTTAAATTTTTGTTAGCTGCTTCGACTGCTCCGTTTGCCTGAGGTCTGTTATGAGAAGAATGATGGTGTTGAATGCCATATTTTTGTAACAATTCTTCACACTCGGCTTGAAAGTGAGTTCCATTGTCACTTATCATTTTATGTGGGACTCCATATCGACAAATAATATTTCTTTCGATAAAGAGTGCTACATGTTTTGCAGTGAGTTTAGCGTATGATTGTGCTTCGACCCATTTTGTGAAGTAATCGATTGCTACTAAGATATATTTGTGACCTCCTATTCTTGGGGGAGGGATTTTACCAATAATGTCAATTCCCCATGTAGAGAATGGTCATGGCGAAGTATAGGTGTATAGAAGGGATGGAGGAACATGTTGTAAATTGGCATAAATTTGGCACTTAGGGCATCTTTTTACGTATTGATGACAATCCCTATTCATGGTAGTCCAATAGTATCCTTCTCGCATTATCTTTTGGACTAGCATTTTTCCATTTACGTGAGTTCCACAAATGTCTTCGTGGACTATCCTCATTGCTCTTTGAGCATTCTTTTTCCCTACACATAAGAAAGCTCGACCCTTAGGTACTTTTTTGTGTAACTCGTTGGCTATGAATACGTATTGGGAAGCCAAAAGTCTTAATGCTCGTTTCGCTCTTTTGTCAGCATGGGGAGGGTATTCTCCTTTGGTGACATAGTTAAGTATATTTGTATACCACGATTCTTCTTCTTCTTCTTGGATCACTTCATCATCTTCTATAGCTTGAATATAAGCTGGTATATGCCTTTTTTCTATAGTTAGAGGGATTTGCTCAATTTCCGTAGGAATCCTAACCATTGAGGCTAGTCTTGCTAAGGCATCAAAAAATTGATTTTCTTTTCTAGGTAGATATACGTGTATTCCACCTTCTCTAAATGATTAGTGAGAGCTTCCAGATAAGTTTGGTAAGGGGCTAGACTTTTGCTCCTTACTTTCCATCTCTTAGAGATTTGATTGATGATCAATGAAGAGTCTCCGAATATTCATAATCTTTTCACTCCCAATGCCAAAGTCGTTTCAAGGCCTACCACGCATGCTTTGTATTCAGCAGCGTTGTTGGTAACGTCAAAATCAAGCTTTATGGAGATTGGAACGTGCTCTTCTTTAGGTGATACTAGTAATACTCCAACGCCACATCCTTTTTGTTTTGAGGCTCCATCGAAGTATAAGGTCCAAGTATCGCCCTCCGTGACCATCAATTCTTCGTCTGGAAATTTATTGTCGTGTATTGGCGTCGAATCTTCTATTGGAAAGTCCGCTAGGAAATCTGAAACCACTGACCCTTTGATAGCTTTTTGATGCATGAATCTTACATCAAATTGTGCTAAGTTGACTATCCATCTTGATATACGCCCATTGAGTGTAGATTTCTCAAATCAATACTTGAGTGGATCTAATCGGGAAACTACAAAGACCGTATACACGAGCATGTAATGTCTTAACTTGGTTGTGGCCCACACTAATGCGAGGCACAATTTCTCAAGTGGTGTATAGCGTATTTCATACTCGAGCATCTTTCTTAGATAGTAGATCGCATTTTCTTTGCCTTCTACTTCTTGCGCTAGCATGGCTCCCATTGTTTCTTTGGTGACTGTTAAGTACAACCTAAGAGGTATTCCCGGAAGTGTTGGTGCCAATATGGGAGGATTTGCGAGATAGGATTTGATCTTTTCAAAGGATTTTTGATACTCGTCATCCCATATTACTATACTAGTACATTCTTTTTAAGCTTTTTGAATATTGGTTCACATATTGTTGTTAATTTTGATATGAACCTGCTTATGTATTCCAACCGGCTAATAAATCCTCGAATTTGCTTCTCGGTTTTGGGCGGTGGCATTGACATGATTGCCTTGATCTTGGTTGGGTCTATCTCTATTCCTCTAGAGCTTATGACATAACCTAAAAGCTTGCGTGAGGTGACTCCAAAAGCACACTTGGATGGATTCAACCTCATGTTGTATTTTCTTAGCCTTTCGAAGAATTTTCTCAAGGCTATTTGATGGCCTGGGAGATCTTTTGACTTCACAGTCATATCGTCCACATATACTTGAACTTCTTTGTGCATTTTGAAATAGAAAAAAGCAAAAATAGGGTGCATATTTTTGGCAAAAATAAGGTGTACATTTTTTGGAGTTAAGTATAGGGTTCAAACATGTGGTTTAATTGGAGGATTAATATCCGACTTACCCCCCTAAAAAAATGACGGAAAATACGCACATACAAGACTCCCTTAGACATGGTCAAAGTGTACATTAGTGTGTGCTTTATATGGTGAGTGTAAGTGACATGCTTTGACTTTTGTGTAAGACCATGGGACTTAGTGCTTAGACTCGATTAATAACTTGACAAGGTATTATTGCCAGTAAAAATTAACTGAATTGACTAGAAAACAGTTCAATTTGACATAAGGTGATGACTCGAGCAACAAACCGAACTGTCGATCTTAGCCAGTAAAAATTAACAGGATTGTCGCCAGGCGCTACGCTCCACAGAGTGGATCTACAGTTTTAATCTACACGCCATTGCTGGAACGTCAATCTGGAACTACTTTCGGTATTATTACTCTACAGGGTATGCCTAAAGTCGTACTAAGTTAACTCTGATTAAATTATTAGACTTAAATTACTCAAATTAATTAATTAATTAATTAATTAGGCAAAGTTCTTTTAGTCATAAATCAGTTTATTTAATCTTAGCACAAATTAAACAAATAGTTAGTGTTGGGGTTTGGTGAGTCCGACTCACCGCGGAAACAAACCCAAAAACAAGACCGCACTCGCAATATGATGCCTTTTCTAACTCTTACTCAAGCATCATTCCCAATGCCCATACTTGGGAATTTATAGGAAATGATGGGAGTATCATTTACTCTCCCATCAATGTGGGATAGTATGATTTTTCCATTTTATTTTAAAGCTAAAATAAAATTAATAATCAAGCTAGTAATAAATCAACAAGTGGCAAGCTCATGTGAGTGGTTAGGTGAGGACCACTTGGAGAAGGGGGGGACCAAACTTGCTCCCCACTCCCTCTCCCATAACCGGCCACCTCACTCCACACACACTCAAGGACCACTAGACACATGGCACCCACCCTTGGGCACCAAGGCAGCCAAGGTGGGCTGCCATGTGCTGCTGTCCGTGGCAGCCACGCCCAGCAGGCCCAGCACTCGCATGCGGGCTGCCAGGCGCTGCTGGCCAGCAAGCCCAGCATGCTTGTGCGGGCTGCTGCTGGCCTTGTGCCTTGGCCAGTGCTGCTAGGCCGCAAGCAATGGCCTAGCCATGCTGCTGCTAGCTGTGGCGAGCTGGCGCGCCTAGCGTGCTAGCCGCTGCAGCTTGTTGCGACATGGCTTGCTAGCCATTACGCGCACAAGGCTGTGCCTAGCATGGTAGCACGCACTAGGCAGCGCCTAGCCTTGCGATGCTAGCATGGGTGCGCTAGCACGCACTAGCCAGCCTAGGCTCGGCTTGGTGCGCATGCTAGCCACCTTGCTAGGCCATACGCCCTTAGCACTCGGTTTGCTTGGGCATTCCGATGCTAGGGGTATTTTGGTCTTTTGTTGATTTATTACTATTTCTCATCTCGTCTTTCACTATTTTTCGACTCGATTTCCGACGCTCGGTTTCGACGCTCTAAGCTCGAATTTCTGACGTCTAAATAAATATTACTCGGTCGACTCATTAATTCCTTCCGAATTAATTCGTCGGTTCGGTTTGTTGAATGTTTGGGTGTGACCCGAAGGGTTCAGTCAAGATTAAGCTGTAATATTAATTATTCATTAATATTACTGATCGGAAGCGGCCTCCACCCAGGCATTCCGATCACTTGACCTCACTGAATATATTAGCTTTCTAATAATTCTAAACCCACTAACGGAATAGTACACTTGTTCGAAGGACACCATTCCTTTCAATCTCCCACTTGTCCTTCCGGACAAGTGCGCATTTTGTGTACATCCTTTTTCCTATGTCGCTTAATGTCTCTTCATGAACTATAAGGTAAGATTTGTTTTGTCATCCTTATTACGTCCAGAAGTGTTTCTCGATTCCGAGTCCGACTGTCAATAAACAGATGATTTCTAAAATCCATCCGAGCACGACCATGCTTTTTACAGTCTCGCTCTACGAGAGGCCTTGTATACAACAAAGACATCTTCCCTATTTTAGTAGGGGGACATTCCCAGTCTTGTAATTTAGCTCCTCTTACTGAGAGGACCTAGTCGCCCGAGTGTTACCGTTATAATCCCCTATTACGGCAGACGTTTGATAACATCAAAGCGAACTAGTACTCAAACAAGAGAACTCACAATACTCATGGTCGAGGAAATAGGTTCCGATAGCCATAATGAGAAGTATACTTATGACAAATTTTTTAATTTCTTAAAGTATTCTCATAGGTCGATCCAGTATGGTTCTAAACCAATACCTATGCAAATGATTTATGACAATCATGTCCTTGTAGCACATGAAACGGTGCTATAAATCAAACTACACACTAATCTCAATCGGTCATTAATCGTCCATCGTTTAAATGACCTTGATTAGGGATAATTTTCGATTATAATATTCAATGTTCACTTAATAGGTGTTTCCTTACCAAGACTGGTCTTGATACCCTATTTTGAATATTCTCATAATCAAATGGACTCATTATTTAATCCTAAACCACAATTAAATAGCATAACAGAGTAATAAAATATTGCATGAAATTTTATATTACTCCAAAACTTGAATGGTTTTCCTTAGCGTCTTACATTAATTTTTCTCAAAATTAACTAAAACACTAAACAAGGAAATCAAAGCCAGTCTCCTACATGCTTGATTCCCATTGCCTCAACGTGCTTGGTGTGCTTCACTTGAGGCAAAGGTTTAGTAAGTGGATCGGCTACATTGTCATCCGTTCCAACTTTGCAAATTCTGATTTCACCCTCTGATTTCCATTCTCGAATCATGTGAAATCGCCGCTTGACATGTTTGAACTTCTGATGTTCCCTAGGCTCTCTGGCCTGAGCAATAGCTCCATTGTTGTCACAATAGAGGGCTATTGGACCCTTTATAGAGGGTATAACATCAAGTTCACCAACGAACTTACGAATCCAAACAGCCTCCTTAGCTGCTTCAGCAGCTGCTAAGTACTCGGCTTCAGTTGTAGAATCTGCAGTTGTACTCTACTTTGCGCTCTTCCAACTAAACACCCCTCCATTTAGACAGAACACATATCCAGATTGCGATTCGAAATCGTCTCTGTCTGTCTGGAAGCTTGCGTCGGTATAACCTTCCACAACTAAATCCTCTGCACCACCATACACCAGGAATTTATCCTTGTTCCTTTTCAGGTACTTTAGGATATTTTTTGCCGCAGTCCAATGCGCCTCTCCTGGGTCTGATTGGTAACGGCTCGTAGCACTCAAGGCATACGATACATCTGGCCTAGTACATATCATGGCATACATGATCGATCCAATAAGCGAAGCATATGGAATTTGATTCATTCTTACCCGCTCATCAAGTGTCTGTGGACACTGCTTCTTGCTTAGGGTTATGCCATGTGACATTGCAGGTGACCTCTCTTGGCCTCCTCCATGCCAAATCAAGCAAGTACCTTATCAATATAAGTACTTTGACTCAATACAATCATCCTTTTCGATCTATCCCTATAGATCTTGATGCCTAGTATGTACTGAGCCTCTCCCAAGTCTTTCATTGAGAAGCACTTTCCAAGCCATGCCTTTACAGACTCTAACAACGGAATGCTGTTTCCAATGAGCAATATGTCATCGACATATAAGACTAGGAAGGCGATGTCACTCCCAATAACCTTCTTGTAAACACAAGATTCATCTGGATTCTTGATAAAACCAAACTTACTGATGGCTTCATCGAATCACAGATTCCAACTTCTGCTTGCTTGCTTTAATCCATAAATGGACTTCTTAAGCTTACAAACTTTCCTAGCATTGTTTTGGTCGACAAAACCTTCAGGCTGTGTCATATACACAGTTTCTTCCAAATAACCATTAAGGAAGGCGGTTTTGACGTCCATCTGCCATATTTCATAATTGTAATATGCAGCAATCGCTAGGAGGATCCGAACGGATTTAAGCATTGCGACTGGTGAAAAGGTTTCATCGTAATCAATACCATAACTTGTCTGTAACCTTTTGCCACCAATCTAGCTTTGTAAATGAATACATTTCCATCTTTGTCGGTTTTCAACTTGAAAAGCCACTTACATCCGATAGGTGTATAACCTTTGGGTAAGTCAACCAAGTCCCAGACTTGATTTTCAAACATGGAATCCATTTCAGATCTCATGGCCTCTTGCCATTTAGCAGAGTCGGTGCTTGCCATCGCTTGCTTGTAGGTTGCCGGTTCATCTCCATCCATAATCAGGATGTCCTGATTCTCGGTTAATACTAAACCAAGATATCTATCAGGTTGAGATCTCGGCCTCTGAGACCTACGTAGGGTAATGGATTGAGCATTTGCATTGTCGGTTCGACTTTGTACATTTTGATCATTTTGACCTGCGTCAACAGATGATGTTTGAGCACTTTGACTGTCATTATGATTTTGTTGCTCATCCTCACGAACTTCGTCGAGTTCGATTTTCCTCCCACTTGTCATTTTGGAAAGGTGCTCCTTCTCCAAAAGGACACCATCGCGAGCAACAAACACTTTGTTCTCCGATTTGTTGTAGAAGTAATACCCTTTGGTTTCTTTTGGGTAGCCCACAAAGTAAACCTTGTCAGATTTGGGATGAAGTTTGTCAGAAATCAATTTCTTGACATATGCTTCGCATCCCCATATCTTTAGAAAAGATAACCTAGGAGGTTTCTTCGTCCATAATTCATATGGAGTCTTTTCTACAGCTTTTGATGGAGCACGGTTCAGTGTTAGTGCCGCAGTTAGAAGTGCGTGTTCCCAGAAAGAGATAGGAAGATCACTAAGACCCATTGTTGATCATACCATGTCTAACAAGGTTCGATTTCTCCTTTCGGATACTCCGTTCCATTGAGGAGTTCCTGGAGGTGTCAATTCTGAAAGTATACCCTTTTCTTTCAGATGGTCATCGAATTCTTGGCTCAATTATTCACCACCTCGATCCGATCGAAGGGCTTTGATTTTCTTGCCAAGCTGATTTTCAACTTCACTCTGAAATTCTTTGAACTTTTCAAATGATTCAGATTTATGCGACATGAGGTAGACATGGCCATATCTACTATAGTCGTCTGTGAAAGTGATGAAATATCGATGTCCATTTCTTGTGGTTGAGCTCATTGGTCCACATACATCGGTATGTATAAGACCCAATAAGTCACTTGCCCTTTCTCCCAACTTGGAGAATGGCTGTTTAATCATCTTGCCTAATAGACATCTCTCGCAATTCTCAAACGATTCTAAATCGAAAGAGTCAAGAACACCTTCTTGTAGAAGTTTCTTGATGCGTTTGATGTTGATGTGGCCAAGACGATAATGCCATAAGTAAGTCTGATTTGACTCTATGGTCTTAGCTCTTTTGGTATCATTATAAACAATTTGTCCAAAGACACAAACGTGTCATTCCACAAATATAAACAAGATGATATGTCTTGTGATCAAGTTCAAAATGACGTCCAACGCCACAAGATCAAAATATGGTAGATAAAACTAAACAAGTTTTAAATCTAGACAAAATATGAGATTACAAGCTTTCTTTGAAAGATTATCTTCTTCTTCCACTTGTGTACTCATATCCACTTGAAAAGCACTGCTCACTTTGTTCCTGAAACAGGAGCATATAGTGAGCCAATTTTCCGGTATCCAATACCTTATAAATGGCTTGTGTTCAAGTGTAAAGATGATACCTGAGATTGAGGTTACTTTTCTTTTCGCCTCATCTTCTAGATACATGCTACATTCTCTTTTGTAGTGTCCGGATCTACTACAATAGAAGCAGCGCATCTTAGCTTTGTTCTTGAACTCCTTCTTCTTTGGTCTCAGAGCAACCTTAGCCTTCTTGCAAGAATAGGTTTTCTGGAGCTCTTGAACAACTTCCATCAAGGACAGTTGGTTCCGCTTGGCCGTAAGTCGCATCTTTAATGCAACATACCCCGAATGGAGTGAGCTTAGTAGCATGAGAGCCGCTTGCTCATCGTCCACTGGTTTGCCAATTAGCTCCAGATGGGTGAATAGCCTTGTCATGTTGAGCACATGAGCTTGAAGTGGCATCCCGGGTCTAAGTCTTGCATTAGAGACCTTAGCCCATACTTCTTGTCTCTCTTTCGTGAGACACCCATCTTGCGGTGGCTTTATCCTCATGTTCGAGAGTGACCTAGTCACATCTTCCATAAGTCCATCACAGTTGCCTCTGGTACTTTTGGTGACTCTCAAATTGACTACATCTTCTAGAGCTTTGAGCATCATGTCCGGAAAATAGTTGGAGAACTTCCCCTTCCATTGTACCGAGATGGAGTTTGCCATGAGTCTGGAAACTCTTTTACAATCCACACTCCATACCTCATGTGCCTCATCACTCATAATCCCCTTTGAGTAGAAACTCGGGATTTGAGTGTCCAGAATGTGCTCTAGGTAGCAATTTCGGAGGGTCTTTCGGAGTTCCTCTTCCCATTCCTTAAAGTTTACCAAGTTCAGAGAAATTGGCAACTTTTCGGGCAATTCCGGGAGCATAAGGTCGTTGACATTAGTTGAAGACATGATTCTACAATTGAAAGAATTTGAAATAAAAAACCATTCATTATACTTAAATAAGATTGAATTCATGCATTTTAATCAAACTTATTTAAAACGTCTTATTCACACATTAAAGATTGTCCCCATTTTAGGTGAGAATAAGTCGATTCCAAGATCCAAAGAAACAAAGAGTGGTTAAGCATGCTTTGGCTTGTCTTAACACTCAATCTCCTAAGGTAAGCAACGCTTTGCTAATGGCTCCAAGCCACTCTTGGTTGAATAAATCGTCGCATCCAATGCTCTCTAAACAATTTATTCACTTTGCCACGACATGTTAGGACTCCATCACTCATATCGTTGAGTATAACCAAAACCACCTTGCATACCTGGTATGCCTTACGTTCCTTGGAGAAGTAGTGATGCCTCGCTTTGGCGTAGCCCACCACTACCCTCGTTCGGTTGGTAAGTGTGTTTTGGAATGGCAAGTTTTACTCAATATTTTAGGGACCTAGGGTTTCTATGTTGGTTGATTTAAGTGAACTTAATTAATCATCTCAACATTCGAAATCCTAAACATGCATCTAACATATAATTCATATATATATAAACATAAATATATATCGAAACCATAAATAGAGATGCATTTGGCAACTAGCATGACCCTTTGAGATCTTCAAGTCTTCAAAAGGTCTTCATTTGCAACTTCATGGCTTTATCTTCTAAGAACCCCGTCTTCAAGACTTGACCAAAATATTACAATTACTAGTATCTACGATTAGGACTAATCTAAATATTAAGGTACAAAAATACTCAACGGTTCGCAGACCGTATTTAGATTTACAAAAATACATCACGGATCACAGTCCGTATTTTCTATCCTAATCGGGCCCCACTAGTTGCCATTTCATAAAACCTGTGAGAGAATTTACATTCCATTCATCCATTCACTATATGTGAATGGCCCATGCATTTTACAACGATAAAAGGTAACAATGCATAAAATGCGCGAGAACTAGTAACTAATCTAGGTGGTTAATCCAATTAACACGCCTAATTAAACTAGTCAAAGTTGTTTTAACCGGTTATGGTAATAACTTAGAGACGCTCCCACTAAATTCCGCATCCAACTTAACTAATCCAATTAATTAAGTCGGTGAACCCAAATATTTGCCAAAATTAATTTTGCAAATGTCGCTCAAAACCCGAGGCCTAGCCTCCAAAAATTTTAATTAAATAAACAAAATAATTAAAATAATTAAAACGACAATTTATGCAAAATTACAAATTCCAAATTGTCTAAGTGCCTAGCACTAAGACTTGGAGTCCAAAAAAATACCCTTATTTACATATTAAGCAACGCTAAAATTAACTTTAAAATAGCATCGCCTTAATAACCCGGGGTTATTGTGCCAATTATGGGATTGTACGTACCGTACAAAAAGCACATAGTATGCCCATGCGCACCCCCGCAACACCAAGCATGCATGTGGGCTGCTTGTGCTCGCATGCGCTACGCCCAGCCCAGCCAAGCGTAGCAGCACGCACAGCGCGCACATCATTATGCTACTGCTGCGCCATGCTGTTGCTTGCTGCTGGCTGGCGCGCTATGCTGCTGGCAGCGAGCAGCAGCCCACGCCCTTCCTCGCACACACACACGCACAGCACCAAGCACCTAAGAACGAAGGGCCCAGCAGCCTCGGCAGCCACATATGGGTTGCGTGAGCAGCCCAGCTGGCCGAGAGCTAGCTCGGGGCTCTTAAGCCTCGTGTTGCGTGTTAATACTTCGAAAATTATCGATTTTTGTGTGTGACATTATAAATCAATTCTAAATTAATTTTAGAATTAATTTTGAGGAAAAATGAAAAATAACAAGTCCAACTTAAATAATTCATCCAAATGCAATTAACCAAATTTATTTCCAAGAACCATTCTTTATTAAAATTGGTTTAACTTGGTGTAATAAAATAAATTAGGGCAATTTTCACTATTAATTTAATCACTTTAAATTAATCTTGAGATTTTGACAAAATAAAAGGGAGTTGGAAAAATGAACATAAGTTCCATAAAGACTCCAACTTTAATACTTGTGACTCCATGAAAAAATTATATCTTCCAATATGAAGATAAACCAATTTCAATCACAAGTTTTAAACTTTATGATTCCAATCAACTAAAAAATGATTAAATCAACAAAGTTTAACCAAAATTCATGGAATTTAGTAACTCAAAGTTTCAATCACTTATCATAAATAAAGATTGAATCTTTAGTACTTGGATGCAACAAAGAACAACTATTTCACACTTAATGCAATTAATTTGCAATTATGTGAAAAAATAAAACCAAACTTTCAAGCACCAATTACTACCAAGTAATCATGCTTAAAGTGGTCTAAATTTGCATAGAAATAAAGGAAAGAACCAAATTCATAACCACCATAAATATGCAATCAATTTTCAAGGTTAGAAAGACTTAAAATTTTTCGTCAAAACGAAATACGAGGTAAAAATTGGAAAAACGAGTTACTAATCTAATTAGCAACTTAAAACCAGAAAAATTAAGCCATAAAAACACCTTGAAAATATTATGATTTTAAAAATAAACGAGCGAGGCTCCGATACCGCTGTTGGGGTTTGGTGAGTCCGACTCACCGCGGAAACAAACCCAAAAACAAGACCGCACTCGCAATAAATAAAACCATAAACATAATTTAATTAATCACAAGATTAAGATAAGCTAATTACCTGTGACGCGTGCTTCGCTCCAAAATGAGCTCTTACTTGAAAGCTTCAAGTCCCGCTCACACGGAGACCTCCAACGAAGTCCACCCGCACCAACAAAACCGACTAGGTCCAATGTCTTGGGGTTAGCAAGACCCGACCAATAAAACCCGAGTAAATATATTGAGTTCAAAGGTTTTCACTAATTGTGATGCCTTTTCCAACTCTTACTCAAGCATCATTCCCAATGCCCATACTTGGGTATTTATAGGAAATGATGGGAGTATCATTTACTCTCCCATCAATGTGGGATAGTATGATTTTTCCAATTTATTTTAAAGCTAAAATAAAATTAATAATCAAGCTAGTAATAAATCAACAAGTGGCAAGCTCATGTGAGTGGTTAGGCGAGGACCACTTGGAGAAGGGGGGGACCAAACTTGCTCCCCACTCCCTCTCCCATAACCGGCCACCTCACTCCACACACACTCAAGGACCACTAGCCACATGGCACCCACCCTTGGGCACCAAGACAGCCAAGGTGGGCTGCCATGTGCTGCTGTCCGTGGCAGCCACGCCCAGCAAGCCCAGCATGCCCAGCACTCGCATGCGGGCTGCCAGGCGCTGCTGGCCAGCAAGCCCAACATGCTTGTGCGGGCTGCTGCTAGCCTTGTGCCTTGGCCAGCGCTGCTAGGCAGCAAGCAATGGCCTAGCCATGCTGCTGCTAGCTGTGGCGAGCTGGCGCGCCTAGCGTGCTAGCTGCTGCAGCTTGTTGCGGCATGTCTTGCTAGCCATTGCGCGCACAAGGCTGTGCCTAGCATGCTAGCACGCACTAGGCAGCGCCTAGCCTTGCGATGCTAGCATGGGTGCGCTAGCACGCACTAGCCAGCCTAGGCTCGGCTTGGTGCGCATGCTAGCCACCATGCTAGGCCATACGCTCTTAGCACTCGGTTTGCTTGGGCATTCCGATGCTAGGGGTATTTTAGTCTTTTGTTGATTTATTACTATTTCTCGTCTCGTCTTTCACTATTTTTCGACTCGACTTCCGACGCTCGGTTTTGACGCTCTAAGCTCGAATTTCCGACGTCTAAACAAATATTACTCGGTCGACTCATTAATTCCTTTCTAATTAATTCGTCGGTTCGGTTGTTGAATGCTTGGGTGTGACCCGAAGGGTTCAGTCAAGATTAAGCTGTAATATTAATTATTCATTAATATTACTGATCGGAAGCGGCCTCCATCCAAGCATTCCGATCACTTGACCTCACTGAATATATTAGCTTTCTAATAATTCTGAACCCACTAACGGAATAGTACACTTGTTCGAAGGACACCATTTCTTTCAGTTAGGAAGAACACAGAGAGTATGCACAACCAATAATGCACAATTAGTCAAGTAGCTAGGCACAACATGATGCAATGAGTTTGCAACCTAACCATGGCTCTAATTCTCTAAAGTTCGGGATATGGGTTAGTAAATAGAAGGTCCATGGTTAATTGTCCGGATGCACCGCGCGGAAGCCTGACCGTGAAGGGTTGGCGCGAGTAAATGGGACACCGCAAGTTTAGAAAAATTCGCTTCCATGGTTTGGTGAATTCAACATTCTCGGATGTACCCTTTTTTGCTCAGAGCGTTCAATCAGGTAGATGGAGCATGAATTCCCAGAGGTTTATGTCCATATGTAAAACACATATGGGTTTCAGAAAAGTGAGAAAAACTCAATCAGGAAGTAGGAACGAGCAAACAGTGCTAAAAACTGGTCGAAATTAGAACGCATATTTTTGGCTCGGTATTGGAAGAACTTGGCGCCAGCAAACAGAGGCCAGCGCCACAATTTGGCTTTAGCGCCTGGCGACAGAAGTTGTCGCCAGGCGCTAACGTCAAATTGTTGGCGCTAGACTTTGTTCCCTAACGCTAGTTCCTACATGCCTCAGCAGCTTTTTGTGCTCGATAAAATTTTCCAGTTTCGCGCAACATTATTTCGATCCTAGTTGTGAAAGATATTCCTCAAATTTCCTGCGTGTAAAAATCCTATGTTTTAACTCATTACAGATGGTCTTTCCAATGAGATCTTTTTTTATACATATGACAATAATTTTAATCAAAATTACACACATGAAATACTTAGAACTTTTCGAGTCTCATCCACTCATTCTAAATCATTGCCGAAATAAATTTCAGGAATTAAAATAGAAATCCTCCCCAGCGGAGTCGCCAAAAAATGTAGGGAATATTTCAAGCATTGCCCCTAGCTTAAACCCCACTGTGATCATACACTTAAGCATGGTGGCGTCCAAAGGGAAAGAAGATAGAGCAAAAGAGTCGCCAACAAGTTTTTGGAACTTGTAAACCGTTCACAGGGTGAAGGTTACACCCCTTAACGATCTAGGAGATCGTACACTCCAATAGGTCTGGAACCATGACTGGTAGTTCGGAGATGAATGTACAAATCCAACCTAAAAGAGATTGAACCTGCCCTAATAATAGGCCTCTACTTTATTCTGATCGTATTCATGTGCGCTTTCTGACTAACATACAATCAATAGGAATAACCCTAAACCTGTTTATATATGTTGGTTGAATATTAATGCACAAATAAAACTATTATTGGCGATCACTTGAATTATAATCAAATTAACCCTAAACAAGATTATTAATTATCTTATTAAGCGTGATTACAAGTACCGATTCCCTTTAAACATGCATAAAAGACGTGATCAAGCAATAAATAATAAAATATCAAGCAACATAATAATAATAATAATAATAATAATAAATAATAATCATGAAAATAAAAATCATCATAAAATTAATCATGATTAACATAATCATGTTAAATCATAATAATAGTAGCAAGATCCTAGACATGATACTAACAAGATTAATAACAAACCCTAGCATGTCACTAAACAATAAAGATCAAAGCTTTAACCCTAGCATGATACTAACATGAATATTAGGAACTTTGCCTATTCTGCTGCACCTGTACTTATTTTGACCATAGAACTTTACCAATCTTTTCAATTATCTTAGGGTTGACCTAAGGTTTAGCATTGCTTGACTCATCGACTTGACACGACTCAAGGTATAAACTTGACTCTCTGTGATTGACTGACTCGAGGTTGACTCGACTCAAACTGTTTGACACATGTGTTAGACTCAAATCAAAGTGAAATGACACGTGTGACTCATGACCCGTGTGTGCATAGTGTTGACTCAAAAAAGAAAAAAATTTCCGTCATTTTTGTGGAGGGTACCGACTTTCTCTCGAAAAAGAAAGACGCGAAAAAGAATCGAAGTTTTGAAGGTGCATGTTGAATGAGCTTAGTCAAATGTTGTTTGATACTATCTCTCAAGGTTCAAGGATTAATCCATCCTAGGATATCTCAATGGTTGACTCCATGATGAAAGTATTTGGGTAACTTAGGCACGGAGGCTAAGCACTTCATACTTTGTGATGCAATGATGAATGATATGTGATGTTGATATGACAAGGCATGCTTCAGCGTTGTGTTAAGATTCCATGACAAAGGGTTCCTAAGGGAAGTAATTTGGTCATGTATCTATGCAGTGTGTGAAAATGACACTAAAGCTAGGCCCCAAGAGCTAAGTGTGTGGGAAAATATTATTTTTAGAAGAATCAAATGGTGGTGACTCTTAGGCTAGGCAAGCTAATGATTTAGGGATCAAGCCCCCAAGTCTAGCTCTAAGTGAATAGGGATGAGCATTGGAGATCCCTTGATATGATCATGGTGCAAGTGTGTGAATGTGAATGTGAATGCATGTTTATTACGACCGCACCTCGATGTGAGGTTGCCTATGTATCCGTTAGGAATCAGGCCGAACGTAGCTCTAGCTAGCCGAACCTCGCACAAGTGCGTGTATACCTCAAAAAGGTCTTTTTAAGGGTTGTAACGTGGTTAGGCTAAAGGTTTGAAGAAGAAGGGGATAAAGGCTCAAGACCCTAGATAAGCCCCCAAGGTGTGCAACCTCGCTTTTGAATCTTTGAGTTTCTACTCTTTTTTAGCTCTCTTTGTTTTAGCATTTATTTCATTTTTATATGTGTGGGCAATCTCGATCATGCGGTCTATCACTCACTTGGCATTCATGTTTCTCAGGCACGGTATCGAGCACTCGATAAGAGACGCAATCTGAGACGTGTTCTTATCGAAGATATTTTCATATCAAAGACATTGGAACACTTGCCCTTTTGTACACTTTTATGATTATTTTTGCTTTTGCTATTTTAATTTTTTGAATCACTCAAGCCTTTCTGAAATTGCATAAGTTGCACACCATCCCATCCCAAGATTAGATAGATGTAGGTTGATAAAAGAAAGGTCTATCGTTAGACGAGGCTCAAAGTGGTTTATGAAGAAAGGATTATAAATTTGAAGGGTGAAAGGAAATATGATGTGGCTACAAGGGGTGCCTTAAATCATTGGTATACCTTGTGTTTAATTCGACATTTTTTATTTTTTATTTTTTATTTTTTATTTTTTATTTTTTATTGCAATGTAATGAAATGAAATGATCATATATAAGGAAATAAATTCTCATTTTATTAAAAGAAAATAAAGAATCTACAAAATTAATCTAAGGAAAGGAAAATGTGCCTATGCTAGACTTATTGGGGAAAGAAAAAAATGAAAAAGAAATAGAAAAAGAGGTCACGAAATCTCGCCATTGAAGCTCGTCTTTGTCTTGTGTTGTTTCATCATTACCCTCATTTTTTGTTTGTCAATCATATGACTCAAACTCGATTCAACACACATGGATGGAAGAAGTGAAGAAAGATGGAAGAATGTGAAGAAGATTTAGGTGGAGGGATATGAAGAATTAGGAATAGAATGTACCCCCCAACTCAAATGACGGAAAGGCCGACTCATGCATGGACCTATGACATGGTCATGGTGATGTACTCAAAGTGTGTGCTAAGACTAGTGAGTGTAGGTGACATGTTAAGACTCGTGTCATGACCATGTGGCTAGACTATGTGACTAGACTCAAGCAAAGACTAAGTTAAGACTTCACGTATATGCATTAAACTTGACAGACTGTGGTATTTTAGTCATAACTTTTGATTTGTGACTTTGATTTAGATGAAACCAACGCCAAATTAAAGATAAAACTCGGGGCTACAGATCCATACTTTGTACGACTCGTAACTCTTCTTAGAACTCCGGCTATGATCAAAACAAGTTGACGTTTGTGCAGTATACGAGAATAAAAATCCGGGTTGACTTAAAGGAACTATGACTCGATTTTATGTTTATTTATTAGCTCTAATTAATTAATTAATTAATTAAACAAATTCTTTTAGTCATTAATCAATTTATTTACTCTTAACACAAGTCAAACAAACGGTTAGGAAAAATCACACAGAGTATACACAACAAATAATGCACAATTAGTCAAGTAGGCACAATATGATGCAATGAGTTTGCAACCTAACCATGGCTCTAGTTCTCTAAAGTTCGGGATATGGTTTAGTCAAAGAGGGTCCATGGTTAATTGTCCGGATGCACTGCGCGGAAGTCTAACCGTGAAGGGTTGGCGCGAGTGGATGGGACACCGCGAGCATTAGAAAAAACTCGCTTCCATGGTTTGGTGAATTTAACATCTCGGATGTACCCTTTGTTGCACGGAGCGTTCAATCGGGTAGATGGAGCATGAATTCCCAGAGGGTTATGTCCATATGTAGAACACATATGGGTTTCAGAAAAGTGAGAAAAAATTCAATCAGGAAGTAGGATCGAGCAAACAATACGAAAAATCGGTCGAAATTAGAACGCATATTTCTGGCTCGGTATTGGGGGAAATTGGCGCTAGCAAACAGAGACTGGCGCCAGTTTTTAACGGTAGCGCCTAGCGCCAATACTGGCGTCTGGAGCTACGGCTAAAATGCTGGCGCCAGGCTCTGGCCTCTGGCCCTACTTCCCACATGCCTCAGTCCTAGTTTCGCGCGGTGTTATTTCAGTCCTAGTTGTGAAAGATATTTCTCAAATTTCCTACGTGTAAAATCCTATGTTTTTAACTCATTACGGATGGTCTTTCCAATGAGATCTTTTTTATGCATATGACAATAATGTTAATCAAAATTACGCACATGAAATACTTAGAATGTTTCGAGTCTCATCCACTAATTCTAAATCATTGCCGAAACAAATTCAGGAATTAAAATAGAAATCCTCCCCAGTGGAGTCGCCAAAAACTGTAGGGAATAGATTTCAAGCTTTAATCCCACTAGCTTGAACCCCACTGTGATCATACACTAAAGTACGGTGGCGTCCAAAAGGGAAGAAGATAGAGCAAAAGAGTCGCCAACAAGTTTTTTTAGGAACTTGTAAACCGTTCACAGGGTGAAGGTTACACCCCTTAACGATCTAAGAGATCGTCAACTCCATAAGGTCTAGAACCAAATAAGGGTTCGGGGATGAAGGCACAAATCCAACCTAAAAGAGATTGAACCTGCCCTAATAATAGGCCTCTACTTTATTCTGATCGTATTCATGTGCGCTTTCTAATTAACATACAATCAATAGGATTAACCCTAAACCTGTTTAATCTATGTTGGTTGAATATTAATGCACAAATAAATCTATCATTGGCGATCACTTGAAATTATAATCACAATTAACCCTAAACAAGATTATTAATATCTTATTAAGCGCGATTACAAGTACAAATTCTCTTTAAACATGCAATAAAGGTGTGATCAAGCAATAGCAATAAAAATCAAGCAACATAATAACAATAAATAATAATGAATCATAAAAATAATAATAATAATAATAATATTCATAATCATCATAAATTATAACAATTATAATCATAATCATGTTCATATTAATATTAAAGCATAATAATAATAGCAAGATCCTAGGCATGATACTAACAAGATTAATAACAAACCCTAGCATGTCACTAAGCAATAAAAATCAAATCTTTAACCCTAACATGATACTAACAATCACGAATATTAGGAAGAACATAGAAGGCATCGCAACAATCATATTTACTATTAAAATTACCCTAGACATGATACTAGGAATATCATAATAACAATATAAACATGATGTCTACATCATAACATCAATAAATCAATTAAAGCACTTACTTTGATGCCTCGTAACTCTTTCTAATAACAAAATACACACGTTAGTAACTTCAAGGAAAATAATAATCAAAACAATTAAATTAAATAATTGAAAGAGAGATTTGGGACCAAACCCTCAGAAATTAAACCTTTCAAGTCTAGGGTGAAGGAAACTTCGAATATGGCTAGGTGTTTCTAGATCTTGTGAATGCGGAATTTTGTATGAAAAGCAAAGTTTAGAAAAAGAGAGAGAGATAGAATAATCAAGAAAATCTTGATGAGAGTTGGTGAATGATCGTGAGAAAATTGGTGAATGAAAACGGAGTTTTTAATACGTTATTTATAGAGAAAATAAGCCAAAAAGATAAAATATCAAAACAGAGCACTTGGCACACGTAAAACAAGATTGGCGCACCTAAAACAGAGCTAGCGCCAGCACCAGCTTATTGGCGCCAAGTGCCAATGGCTAGCACCAGGCGCCAATGGCTGGCGCCAGGCACCAGACCTGGTTCCAGGCGCTGATTTCAGAAATTCACACGTTTTTGTTTTTATCATATCTTTTGATCCGGAAGTCCAAATAAGGCATATAAAAATAGTGGAAGGGTGTCAGTTTTGGATAAAGTTTCATGTCTCATTCATATCTTTTTCGTTATAACTCGGATTTAATATTATAATATATCATTGGAAAGATAATTTCAAGATCTATCCAACCATATAAAATTTGGATAAATATTATGAGGCACGAAAATAAAATCTGAATATATTCCACTTCGTACAAAACAAGGATTCTTAAAAGGAGTAGTTTTATTCAATTTCAAACTCTTTAAAACATAATTATCAATCCTAACTCCATTAGGATTTAAAAGAACCTTCTAGAGTATTCTAAAAGACTATAATCAATCCTAATAGCTTTAGGAATGATAATTAATAATAGGCCCTCCTCTAAATCATTGGGCCGCATATAAAAACCAAATCGGGCTCAGTTTAGTATTTTGGCCATAACTTCCTCGATATTCATCGGAATTGGGCTTATAATATATCGTTAGAAAGGTCTTTTCAAACCCCATCCAACTACACCATTATTGGATCCTTATCATGGACCAACCAAACTGGATTGGCTGTTTTCTTAAAATAAGTTTTCAAAAATAAAGAGAAGAGAAAAGAATTAAAACTATCCGCAACACTAGACTTTCCATACTTTCGCTTCATTCGATTATGATTCGACGTGAAAGGTACTTATCACTGGGTTTGGTTTTGGGGAGACACAAATGGGTGTCTACAGTTACCCTAAACATGATACTGGGAAGATCAAAACACCCTAACATGACACTAGGAATCATAATAACAACCTAGACATGATTTCTACATCATAATATCAATAAAACCATTAAAAGCACTTACTTGGATGCCTCGTACGTCTTTCTAATAACAAAATACACACGTTAGTAACTTCAAGGGAAATAATAAAACAACAATTAAATTAAATAATTGAAAGAGAGATTTGGGACCAAACCCTCAGAAATTAAAACCTTTCACGTCTAGGGCGAAGGCAACTTCGAATTATGCTAGGTGTTTCTTGGTCTTGTGAATGCGGAATTTTGTATGTAAAATTAGAGAGAAAAAAGAATTCTTAAAACTAGAGAGAATAAGAAAACTAAAGAATATTAGAGAATTAGAGAGAATTGATGATCGTTGATGAGGAAAAACGGAGGTTTTAGGAGGCTATTTATAGAGAAAATCAGCCAAACGGATAGAAAAAAAAATCAGAGTTTCGACGAGGATAAAACAGATTAGCGCCAGACGCTGATCATTAGCGTCAGGCGCTACAGCTAGCACTAGGCGCCAAGCATTAGCGTCAGGCGCTAATGTATGTCGTCAGGCACTAATTATTATTTTCACGTGTTTTCTTAATTCAGATAAAATTTAGCCATACAGAAGGGCAAAATCGTATTTTCCTTAAAAACACTCTTTTATTCTGATTAAAACTCTAAAAAGTCAACCAAAGTCAATTTATCAATGCTAATTGAATTAGGAATGAAAAGAACCTTCTAGAAGAATCTAGAAGACTAAAATCAATTCTAATTGCACTAGGAATGATAAATCCATATTAGGCCGCTCTCTAGATCATTGGGCCGCATATAAGGATCAAACCGAGCCCAGTTTAGTAATTTGGCCATAGCTTCCTCATTATTCATCGGAATTAGGCTTATAATATATCATTGGAAAGCTCTTTTCAAGACCCATCCAAATACACCATTATTGGACCCTTGCCATGGACCAAACCAAACTGGATTGGCTTTTTTCTTAAAATAGGTTTTCAAAAACAGAGAGAAAAGAAAAGAATTAAAACTATCCGCAACACTAGACTTTCCACACCTTCACTTCATTCGATTATGGTTCGACGTGAAAGGTACTCATCACCGAGTTTTATTTTGGGGACACACAAATGGGTGTCTACAATATCTTTAATTCTCCATAAGTAAAAATATAATTTTAAAAGTTATGTATTATAATAGTACTTATTGAGACGAATTCAAAAATGTCTCCCATGAATAAGTTTTTCCTTACATATTATTCATAAAAGACAGTCAAAGAAGAGGTAGTGAATAGTATAAAAGTCAAAATGGGTAAATTCCCCTCAAAAAAATTCAAAATGGGGCAAGTAAAAAAAAGGAAGAAGTATGGTTTTAGAATGAAATCTCACTTGACTTGTATGCTCAAGTTGTCAATCCTAATAACCTTATGAAATATAAGGACTAAGGATTTTCGTAATTGTAACTTTGCAACATTTTCTAATTTCTATATATACTACGTTTGTCAAAAAAAAATCTATATAGACTAGGTCTACCCATATTAATTAGACTGTTATTTTCCCACTTAAATGGATCACATATTTTATATTTTAGTGGAAACAATAATAAAATTATTGCATGCCTTTAATGCACTTTGTTGGTTTGTGCATTCAATAAGGGTCTGTTCTAATTTACTGAATTGAGCTGAACTGGATAGATATGAAATGAATATTTTATAAGGAAGGAAATTAGGAACTGAACTGAATTAAACTGATTGGAAATGAATTGAACTGAACTGAAATTAAGATGAAGAGAAAATGCCCTAAATATATGTGGATATCATATTTGTACCCTTGCAAGTTGCTTTGTTATGCCCTAAATTCCCACAGTTGTTGCATTTCACTGTTCTAGATCTTTTCCGTGGTTGGTCTTCACCCTCTTCTCTTTTCCTGTTTCTACTTGGCCTACCAACACATCTCTTCATCTTTGGTGGGTGAATGTGTTGAGGGTGGTTATCATCAACAGGTGGTCACTGACTTGAATCAGGAATTGGGTGAATCACAAAGTTGTACACTTCCTTGTAGGTTCTAGCAGTGTACCATGAGCTCACATAATTATGTGGATCAACTTTGGCATGTAGCATTGCCCTCACTGCATGTCTGCATGGTATACCAGACAGTTGCCAAGCTCCACATGAGCATATTTTTTGTTGAGACTTAAAGGGAACTGGGACCTCCCCTCATGTATTTCATACTCCCCTAGACTGCTCTTGAAAGCTCTGCAGGTGGATGTTGCTTTGCTAATCTCAATGACCAGCTTTGCAATCTTTGGGCATAAGTCATTATACCCCAGCTTTCTGCTCTCTCATGCGTTGAAGCAATCCTCACCATACACACTCTCCTAATTCCTGCAAATTATATATATTAGAACTTATAAGCTTTTCTGTTTTCATAGTTATGTATAGAAGGAAAAAAAAAAGGGAAATTTACCTTCAAGGAGTGTTAAGATAGGTCTGCACCTGTCAACACCCAAGGTAGAGTTAAAACTCTCTACAAAGTTAGAGGTGTTTGAGTCATTGCATACATTAGGATCAAACTTGTGTTTGCTCCATTTTGATTGATCACCTAAGTTTGCAAACCATACCATAACATCCTCTCCTCCTTCCTTTTGCAACCATTCCATTGCTTTTCTAAAAGTGAACTTGTTTGTGGCATTGCATGCCCTCCAGAATAAGGTGTACATCAAAGGACCAGGGAATTATTTTTTGTAGTTCCTGCTCAAATGTCTGCAGTAGTATCTCCTCTTTGCATCAGGCCATACATCTTTCAGAGCTAGATCAACTCCCTATCAATGCATGTAATATGAGTTAGGTACTGTATTACAAGTGTACACATAACAATATATACTCAAAAAGGTAAAATGTGTTTACCTTTTGTCTATCAGATATAATGGTCCAATGTTGCCTGTTGGACTGCTTGACTATGTTGTAGAGAGGCCAGAAGAAGTTAGACCAACTTTCTTTGTCTTTAACACTCACTATAGCATAGGCAATTGGGTAAATCTCATTTTTGCCATCTAATCCAACTGCTGACAAGAGAATTCCACCATAATTTCCTTTTAAATGTGCCCCATCAACACCAATCAAGGGTCTGCAACCTGCCAGAAAACCCTTCCATTGCCCAGCAAAACTGATAAAGACACTTGTGAACAAATTGACCCTTGGAATGCTCTCACCCAGCTGCCAAGCTACAAATGCATTTGACTCTGGATTTGTGTGGCAAATCATGTCAGCATATCTTGGCATCAGGGAGTAGGACTCATCATGCCCACCAAACAGTTCTTGAATGACATACCTCTTGAGCCTATACAATGAAGCTTGTTTCATATATATCCCATACCTTTGAAACAACAATTCATTCAATGCTTTTCCTGGAATATCAAGGGCAGCCCTAATATCTTCCATTACTTTTGGGGCAGCCCACTTCACAGTACAAATAGGGTTATATGCTTCCAAGCCCCTACAATTATGCACATCTAGCCAAATTTTCTTTATTGCCCAAGTTTAGCCATTAATTAACCTACTGGCATGCAATCTCCACTCACAACATTCAACATAGCATGTAATAGTGTGTCTAGTGTTATCTGTAGTAACAACATGTAGAGCAAAACCTTCTTGCACTGCATAATCCTACAAAGTCCCTCTTAAGTGAGCCTTGTCTATGAAGAGCATCCAGGGTCTGAGTACAATCTTCCCAAATTTCACATCCTCATACATTTCACCATTCCCATATAGTTGTTTGAAGTAGTTATCATCATCATCATCATCATCATCTATAAATCCAGACCAGAAACCCTGCTCCTAGTTGTCTTCAATGTGGGGAAGCTGTCCTAGTTCTTCCCTCTCATCTTCTGGCACATCACCATTAGGGATCACTTCTCCATCAGAATCATCAAGCACATCCCTGAAGTCCCCACCACCAGCATTGAACTCATCATCCTCACTACTGCTCTCACTGGGGTCAATAGGTTCAGCCCCACCATCAGCATCAATATCAAACAAGACTCTCCTTCTTGTAGTTCGTTGACTACCTTACCCAACCTCTTTTGGCTTACTGGATTCTCTAGCCTTACCCTTAACCCATAGGCCTTTCCTAACAGCTGTATTCTTAGGCATTTTTCTACCAAAAAGTGTGGGGTTAGTGGTTGGATTTGGACCTCTTGTGTTAGGACTAGCTGAGAGTAAAATGGTGGGTTTCTTGGTATTAGTTTGAACAGTGGAAAACCTAGGGCTTCTCCTAACAGGTAGTATCTTAAAGACAGTGTGTGGGGAAATGGGAGATGGGGGTAAATTCTCACCACCAGAAACTAATAGTTTACCCTTACCCTTACCCTTACCCTTGCCCTTGCCCTTGCCCTTGACCTTTGCCTTGCCCTTTTTCCCACTTCCCTTTGCTTTACCACTAGAAGAATCACCTACATCTTCTCCTTCAGCCTTATCTTGACACTTACCCTTACCCTTTTCAAAATCCTTTCTACCCCTTCTGTACTCTTTTTCAGTCTACTTAGCACTATTCTGTTCATATAGGTCTTCAATATTCATAAAAGTAGCATCTGGTTCATAGTTTATAATCCTAGGGTCAGAGTCTTCTAATGAAGGGTTAACAGAAGAGACAGGGCTTGTTGGTTGAGGTTCTGATTGGTATTTAAGCACCAATCTCCTCCTAGGTTTTAGCTTGCTCCTCCTAGAAGAAGTAGCTTCAAAAGGGTTGGCTTCTTGTTCAATTTCAACAGGGGGTTCAAGAATTGGTTGATTTTCAACTTGAGGTTCATCAACTGGTGGTTCATTAATAGGTGGTGGGTCATCAACAGGTGGTGGGCCATCAATAGGTGGAGGTACATGTCCAATTGCTTGCATAGCTCTTTCAGCAACTATTTTGTTCCTCCTAAATTCAAACACTAGATCATTCAGGGTTAAGTATAACTACTCCCTTTTTTGGTAACCTATCCTCAAACTCTATGACTAAATCCATTAAGTTAATTACATTGATCAAGGTCCACTTCAATATCAATTTTATGCACCTTATACTTAAATCGAAACACAACCCTATCATGCTCATTCATTCTGCAAAATCAGTACACAATCACTTTATTTAGAAACTCATCATCAATTACACACTCAACACCAATTAACATATCTTAAAAGATTAGAATTTAAGCAAAATCTTAGCAACATCACAAGTTACACTGTAAATGTACCCACAATCCATGAAAAATTACACTTATGCATATTAATATAGGAAAAGAATAAAACTTTAGCAACCTAGTAGTTTTAATATGTAAATTGAGCTTAATTCAGAGCTAAATCCTACACCACTTCCAAATTCTCCACAAAATCAAACACATTTCTCAAACATACATACATTTCCATAAACTTAACAATTTAAACCAAAATTCCCAAAATTCAGGTAAGAAATAAGAACTAACCTTTAGAATTGCAGAGAAACGCTTAATCTTCAACGATCGTCCTTCACTTTTGCATCAGGTAGCGTTGCTCAGAAGAAGAAGAACAGGGGAGGGTATGAAAGAAGATGAACGATCAAAAAAAATTTGAAGTATTAAATGGTGTTGGTTGGGCTTGAGGGGGTATTAATGAGGGGGGGTATTTTTGTCAACCCAAGTTAGCATCAAATAGCCCATTAACCCTGTTAACTAAACAAACTTAACGTTTGTTTAACGTTGAGATAACCGTAGCTATTTAGATAAAATTTTAAGGGTACCACTGATAATGAAAGTTTAATGAAGTGTACCATTGATAAAAGTCAAAACCTGGAGGGTATCATTGATAATTTCCCTTATTATTATTATTATTATTATTATTATTATTATTATTATTATTATTATTATTATTATTATTATTATTATTATTATATATATATAATATTATAACTTAAAATTTATTAGACATTTATATTATTTCTAGATCTCTTTTTTTTTTTTTTTTTACCGTTTCCTCACTAAATCAATAGCTTTACTAAAGTTTTAAACATTACACAACTACACAACATCCAATACGTCTATCACCTATATGCAAATAGTTATAATAAATATATATATATATATATATATATATATATATATATATAGTTGTACAAGAATTACTTAAAATTTATTAGACATTTATATTATTTCTAGATTTTTTTTTATTTTTTTATTTTTTTTATTTTTTTTTTATTTTATTTTTTTTTTTTTTACCGTTTCCTCGCTAAATCAATAGCTGTTCTAAAGTTTTAAACATTACACAACTACACAACATCCAATACATCTATCACCTATATGCAAATAGTTATAATAAAATGTCAGGCAAATAGACATAAGGCATAAAAGATCACGCTAATAATTCAACTCAAAGAGAACTCCTAGTTTTAATTAAGAGAAGAAAAGAAAGAAAAGAAGAACGGGAAAGGACATAATAAAATTAAATTAACCACGTCGCACTATCTTCATTTCTATAAATTGTCCTTGTTTGTTTTTGTACATTATTCAATGCACACATTTGAACATCAATATATTTAAATTGTCCATTATTTATTCCGGCCATGGTTTTAAAACTGTGCTGAGCCTAATATCATGTTATGTTTTCTTAACATAAATTTCAGCATCATAAATGATAAATTGTTGACAATTTTAGATACCTTAATTGTTTAGAATTGTATGACATTCACATGATCGAAATAAAATTTACGTTGTTAAAACTAACTTAAAAAATTATATGATACTTGTAAGTTGTAATAATACTTAAGGGTGATTTTCATTATTCTAAATTTATCTTATCTAATTTGAACTTATTTTAGATTTTGTTAAAACTTATTTTACTTGTCATATGAACTAAAATTACCCTTATTAGGATTAGTTATTTTTCTTAAACTTACTTTATTGAATTTATTAAATCTAAAAAAAAAAGTGAAAATAAGGTGAATCAAATGCCTTAGATATCATCTAAACTTTATTAATTTTATCTATTATTATTTCACATTAAGTTAACTTAACAATAATTTCAACTCTCATTCAACTATTATTGCTAAGCACTGATAATATCCCAGCCAATTTAGGATTAAAATTGGACCGTCGAACTTCATGACCCACCTAACGAACTCACCAACCCATCTCTAATGAAATCCAATTCAATTCAATCTAATCCAATTCAATTGCACACTTCTGCACCATTAGACTCCCATCACGAAATTCACAATGCAAGCTAGAATGAGTCCATACCCGGATACCCCATGGCCACTAATAAAACTATGTACTCAAAAATCAAAATATATTGTCTCCTAAAACAGATGGATCACACATTCGCATATATCACATGGCAAATCAATTATGCGTTCACCACATATTTCCTTGTCATTGTCACTCTCATAATATATGGGCGGATGGACCCAATAATAATAATCCAACCAATGAACCCTTTGGATTATAAGGTCGACACTATTTTCTATCACTTGTGTAAAACTCGAGTATTTTCCATAGATTAAGGAATAAAATTTTAAAAACTAATTTAAGCATCAATCAATCAATAACTTAATACTAAAAGCGAAACCAGTGATGACACATGTCATTCACTGGTTAAAAATTTTCCCTCCATTTTTTCTTTTCCTTTTTTTTTTGGTTTTTAATTTTGTCAATTCTTCATGAAAATTATTTATAGCCTATAATATTCACCTAATGAAATATTCTTATATGTATATATTTTTTATATTAAGTAATTTTTGTGATTTTCTCCAAGATTCCTACAATATTCTCATGCTAATATCTCTATAATAATCTCATGCTAATATTATAATTTGGGAAAGCTTTACTTCTATATTAATCTCATGCTAATATTTATGTATTATTTTGTAATATTATTATAAAAAAATATTTAACGACCGTGCATTGCACGGGATTTTAACCTAGTATTCTGCTATTTGCTAAGCACTCAACAACCAAGCAAAAAAGGGAAATAAAGAAAAATGGGAGATGTGGCAAGTCCACCAAGTATACCAATGGTTCAACTAAGCCATGAAGGAGTGTCATTGCCAATTTTGGGTTTTGGCATGGGGCCGAACCCACGAGTCCCCGACGAGGTGTTGAAAGCAGTGGCCCTCGAAGCTATTGAAGTTGGATACCGACACTTTGACACGGCCCCCATCTACTTGACTGAGAAGGGTCTTGGTCAGGCTATCTCGGAGGCACTTGAACATGGGATGATTAAATCAAGAGAGGATAATTTTTGTGACTTCTAAGTTGTGGTGTAGTGATGCTCATCCTCATCTTGTTGTCCCTGCTCTCAAAAGGAGTTTAGAGTACGTAATTCTTGCATATATACTTCAATTCCATGAATGATAAGTTATTACTTAGGAAAAATTGCTAGGAGTAATCCCACTTTTGAGGTGTCTGCGAAAAAGAATCCCACCTTTGGGATATTTTTAAATAATCCGACCTTTATACTCAATCCGATCAAAACAGTCTCAATCGGTCATGTAACATGTTATAACAAGTTACATACTCAGGCCCCAACCAGCGTCGACGCCGACATTGCCACTAACCCCCTCCCCTGAAAACCCCATTCTCGTCCAGACCCCAGCCCCATCTGCGTCCTCCTAAACAACTAAGCACCTTCAATTCGAAACCCTTCTCCGTCCCAATCCCGACCTCCCACTTCCCCCACCAAGTTTCCGCCCCTTCCCCTGTCACTTTTTTGGCCTTCTCCCCTTCTCCTCGGCCGGATTTCGGCCTAGAACACCATCCTTTCCATGCCTCGATTTTGACCCCTCCTTTTCCAGCCTTAATTAATTTCGGTAAGAGGATGTGACGGAATAGGGTAGAGGAGTGGCGGCGATAGGCGTGAGGGAGCTGCGTTCAGCGGCGGAGTTTGGTGGGTGGTTTGGGTCGGTGGTGGGGAGGAGAGGTGGCTAGGGTTTGGGTTGGTGGTGGTGGTGGTCATTTTAAATTTTAATTAGTTTTAAAAAAAGTTAGTTTTAAATAAGTTAATTAAGTTTAATTAGTAATAATTATTTCTTTATTTCCTTCAAAAAAAGTCTTTCTCAAAATAATGTTGCTTTTTTTTATCTAATTTCCAAACTACAGCCACTTTTTAAAAATTTCCCATTATATTGTCCACGTCGGCAAATATACAAAAATCGGTTTTGTTTTTTTACGGTTCAAGTGAAAACCGCTACTTGAAGTGGCGGTTTTCATCTGAACTATTAAAAAAAATAATCTAAGTTAAGGCTTTGAGCATCTTCAGCACCTGCATTTCTCAACCCCATATTTCCTCTTTTTCCATAGTAAATCTTCTTTGACATATGCAAGTATCACACTAAACTCACATACAATTTTCTCAACGAAAACCATCCCTCAAAACATCACTTGTCAATCAAACTCCATTTATTTCCAAATTCATCTCTCACAACTTTCTCCCAATTCTAATTTCATTCATCAAACTTACAATTCTGATAATTATTTGACGATTTTAATAATTAAATTGAAAAAAATAAGTTAGGGCAACTAACTAACCATTCACTAACATAATTAGGATAAATTAAAACAGTAGCAGAATTGTCGCAGGAGCGGCTCGATGGTGGAGGTTAGTCGGCAACGGATTACTCCTGCCATGGTGATTGAGGCGCTCTCCTTGACATACTAGAACTCTAGAAGGTTGGTTGGCTGTAGAGATTTAGAGCGAAAAAGGAAACTTGCATCGCTTAAAATTTATACCAAGTATGTATAAACCGCTACTTCAAGTCGCGGTTTCAAAGTAAAAACCGCTACTTCAAGTAGCGGTTTTGCAATAAAACAGTAAATAAAAAAAGTCATACTAAACCGGTGACGTGGACGGTATAGTGGGAAATTTTTAAAAAGTAGCTGTATTTTAGGAATTAGATAAAAAAAAAAAAAAAGCAACATTATTTAGGGAAAGAGTTCAAAAAAAAAGTAATAATTATTTCTGTAAAAAATAAAAGTAAAAGTTTTTTTCTTGACCAATAACGTTGTGACATGTGTAGATTAGGGTTAATTAAAAATAAAATTACCTATTCAACCGGTTCCAAGTCACTTGGGACCATTTTGAGCAGATTTAGTATAATGGTCGGAATATGTACAAATATCCCAAAGGTGGGATTATTTTTTCACGGATGCCCCAAAGGTGGGATTATTCCATCATTTTTTCCTATTAATTCTTAGCAAAGTTACACAGTATATTATATTCGTTCCAAATCAAATATACTTTGTACTTTGTTAGTGCGACTTTTAATCAATGGCATTTGTTGGGTTAAGTGTGGCCCAAATTCCATAGCCCAATTCATTATATGTCAAGGTTTCTACAAAATTCTAAAATAATCGAGAAATTAATGGAGAATGGTGGAAGAATATAGAAGCAATGAATGCTGAAGAAAGTTCTATATTTATGTGGACAATTTGAAGAGTTTGCCTGTAAAGAAAATTCCACACACTTCCTCCACCTCCTTACATCACCTATAAATATAAGGTGTTGGGAATCATTTAGAGCATGTTTCCACCTATATATCCTCCAATACTCTGATACTCTCATACACCCGAGTGTCCCTCCATGCTTAGAGAAAATTTACCTACAAATTCCGTTCTCTAATATATCTATCATGATCGGAGTTTCTACCAACACACAATCTCCATAATCTACTATTCTTAATTTGTATTACTCCTTTGTGAGTTCCTATAGTGAGAGTTTCTTGTAATACTCACCTTTTTAAGGGTTCTTGTACTCTCCTATTTTTCATATAGTAGATTATTTTGACGCTCGTCGTTCGTGGGTTTTTTAATAATTTTTCCCACGTTAAATATTGTGTATCCAATTTGAATCTACTTATCTTGCCTTTATCTATCTCCTAATTATTTATCAATCTCTACATCTTTAATTTGCTTCCGTTGCGTAGTCATCAACCCTAACATCATTTAATTAACTTTGAATTAGTTGGTGATATTAGATAATTATTAATCCTTTTTAAAATAAAATTTCTATTTTACATTGATGAATGAGAATGTGAAATCAGTTCACATTAAACATGCATGATAAAATGAGAATTGAGCGACAACATTAGAATCTAGAACTAACATCATTTAAAATTGTATGTTATAGTGTTGTTGATAATATAATGGTTGTAACTTTGTATGTTAAAATGAAAAGCTAAACTAAGGAATTTGGATCAATAGATTCATCATAAATATTGGGTCCATTGAAAGCAACACTGGTAATAAAATTTTGTGTTCTCCCCTAATTATCGAAAATTTACTTGAATAAACTAATTCAGAAATATTAGACATGAAAAATTGACTTATATATACAAGTATAAATTTTTTTGGCTTCGAAATTAGTTTATTAGAACACACTTATTGGAATTGTGAATCAAAGTTGATTATCCTTTATTGACAATGAAATCGTCTAAATATTTTCAGAGACTTATGTGAGGATAAATATAAAGAGCCTAAACCTTAGCTTGCAAACCTTTGTTACGAAGCCTTCAGTGTCTTAATATGTGACAAACTTTGTTAGGAAGCATTTAGTGTCTTGATATATATGATATTAAAAGGTTATGTTAATTAAATTTAATTTGTTTTAAATTACATAAGAATACCTTTTTAACCTTTTTTTTAAACAATCATCTAACACATTAATTGAAACCTAACTTTTGAGAAACTTGTGTCTCGAAAAACCTATATATACACCGTATCAATTATAAAATTTATGACAAAATCATGCATTGAAGTATTGAAACCAGAGCATGTGATGATGTCGAGTGTTGGTGAAGGATTTATATTTTCGTCGAGTGCAAATACTAGATATATAATGGATCAAATTATTAAGTTCATTCTTTTGGATCGTCATTATCTGTTGCTAGACGTGATCAATGATCTTTGGGCAAGTCAAATACTCCAAATCCCAATAGAATGGATCCTATAACGTCACACAAAAGGGGGATGGATTGACAAAATACACTACTAGAAATCAGCTGAATTCCAACGGATTGCTTCCGACGGACACGTAAATCCGTCAGAAAAACTAAAATTTCCGACAGATTTATATTCCGTCGGAAATTTCTGACGAATTCATCAATTCCGTCGAAAATTTCCGACGGAATTGAAATCCGTCGGAAAATAGGTAATTTTGGACGGATTTTATATCCGTCAGAATGTTCCGACGGATTAATTTCCTATTTTCCGACGGATTTCAATTCCGTTGGAAAATAAATGATTTCCGACGGATTTTTCCGTCGAAACCATTAAAATAACGAGTATTTTTTTAAAAAAATATCTCATAACCCTAATAAGTGGGCGCCGCTTCTTTCTTTCTCCTTCCTGCTCCTCTTTCCTCCTTCTCTTTCCTCCTTCCTTCTCCTCTTTCCTCCTTTTCTCTTTCCTCCTCCTCTGTGGCGCCCTATCTCCTCCTTCTCCGTCGTCTTTCTCTTTCCTCCTCCTCCTCTATCTTTCCTCTTCTTTCTCCTCTGCAGTTATTCTTCTCTTTCATCTTCTCTTTCCCTCATATTCTTTCCCCTTTACCAATCAAATGTCGAACATCATCTTCAAGTAATGGTTGTTACGGTCGAATTCGAGCTTGAAATCCTTAGATCTAAAGGTTTCATGGTCGAATTTGACCGTATGAAACCATATTCGAGTGAAATTCAAAGGAAAAATGGTAATATAGGTATGTTTTCTTGGTTTTATTTGTTTTTTTTTGTTAATTTATGGGCTGTGAATTTGTATGTTTTGTGTTTTTTTTTAATTTTTAGGTTTAGTTACTGTTGAACGTGGTGGATGGGTGGCGGACCGGTGGTTGGTTAGGGTTTGGGGTGGGTGGGTATCTGGGTGTGGGAGAGTTTTCTGGGCTAGTGGGTTAGGGTTTGGGGTTGGGTCGGGATCTGGGTGTGTGGGAGGGTGGGCTACTAGGATCGAGTTTGGGGGTTGGGTGGGGATCTGGGATCGGGTTTGAGGGTTGGGCGGGGTCTGAGTGTGTGGGAGGGTGGGGCTACTGGGTTTGGGGTTGTGGTTGGGTGGGCAGTGGCGACTGAACTTGGTGGTGGGTGGTGGGTGGTGGTGGGGCTTTTTTTTTGTTTTTTTTGTAGGCATTTCCGACGGAATTTCCGTCGTAATTTTTCGACAGAGGTATATGTAAACCATAAAAATTCAAACCTACAATACATAATTAAAGAGGTAGAAAAATATACGGGAACAATTATTAAATTAATAATTTGTGGGTTACAACTCTCATAGATCTCTTGATTCCTCTCTCCAAATTAAAGGGCTAGGATTTTGATATTTGTTTGTAGTATGGGGCCTTGTCGGCTTATTCCATACTATGGACCTACAATGTTTGGTAGTAGGGAGGATATGGGGTCTTTGTGACTTATTCCATCTGAGCCTAATTAAACCCTAGATTCGACCCTCTTTATATAGAGAGTCGTAGAGTAAAAGATAATAATCTATGAGATTCAGAAGATAAATATCTTATAATTTTTGATATTATCTTTTTATTTACATATATCTGACACCTAATAATTAACGAAATTTCGGTGTCAACAAATGCCCCCTCGGGACCTGTTGTGGAGATTTGATATCGGATGCAACTTGGTCTCGAAATTTTCTTGTAGAATTTGAAAGCAAATTTGGTATGCCCCCATTAAATCTACAAGTTTTGATACTTGAAGAGTGGAGATGAAGAGCGAAAATTGTCCCACCGAGCGTGCCAATTTATAAACCATAAAAATTCAAACCTGCAATACATAATTAAAGAGGTAGAAAAATATACGGGAACAATTATTAAATTAATAATTTGTGGGTTAAACTCTCGTAGATCTCTTGATTCCTCTCTCCAAAGGGCTAGGGTTTTGATATTTGTTTGTAGTATGGGGCCTTGTCGGCTTATTCCATACTATGAACCTACAATGTTAAGTAGTAGGGAGGAGATGGGGTCTTTGTGACTTATTCCATCTGAGCCTAATTAAACCCTAGATTCGACCCTCTTTATGCAGAGAGTCGTAGAGTAAAAGATAATAATCTATGAGATTCAGAAGATAAATATCTTATAATTTTTGATATTATCTTTTCATTTACATATATCTGACACCTAATAATTAACGAAATTTCGGTGTCAACAATATATTTTGTCGTTATTTTACGACGGTCTTTTCCGGCCCGGAAATGTTCTTCGGACACATAAATTCCGTCGGAAAAAGTGTTTCCGACGGAAAAGGCCAATTTTCCTACAACCCCTTTTCCGACGACTTTTTCCGACGGAATTCCGTCGAAAACCCGTGTTTTCAAGGAAAAGTTTTCGTCGAAAAACGGTATTTTTCTAGTAGTGATAAAGAATCCCATTATTGGGTCTCGTGGAGTGGCCGACCATATGGGTTTTAAATACTTCCTCCGTTACGTATTATCTGCAACAAAATGGGTTGCACATTTCCTAAGAAGAAACTTTTAAGGGAGATTAATTAAGGAAAGCTCAAATAATTAAATTCATAAAAGAACACCAACACCAGTACACCACCACCAGAAACCACCAAACTAGCAACCACCATAAACCACCTAGACCCACAACCACCCAGACCCACAACCACCAAAACCGACCAGACCCACAACCACCCACAGACCCGAAATCACCCAAACCTGCAACCGCCCAGACCCATAACCATCCAAAACCAACCAGACCTATAACCACCCAGAACCGACCAGCGCAACCACCAAACCCGTAACCTCGGCCCTCCCCTCTCCCACCCAGTCAACCACCAACCACCCACCATCTCCCCAATCACCAAAACCCACAACCACCCACTCACCTTCCCCTCTGCTCGAAGTCAACAACCACCCACCGCCCTCCCCTCTCCTCGAAATCACCACCAACCACCCTAAAATATGAAGAAAAAAAGCTTAATTTGGAAAGTATTACCTCCTCATCGCTAATTTGGGGTTTATTTGGTCAAATTTGACCATGAAAACTCTAGATCTAGAGTTTTCATGGTTATATTTGACCATAAAAACCTCAACTTTAAACTTTAATGGAAGAGGAAGTGGTTGCGACGACTTTAATGGAGGAAGTGGTGGCGACCTAATCTTATGGTGGCGATGGTGTTGTGGTTGTGAAAGAAGAGAGAGAGAAGATTGATGGTGAGGGTGGCTTGAAAGGGAAGAGAGAGAAAATAGGGTGGTGGTGGAATGGTGGTTGTTAGAGAAAAGAGAGTGGAGGTGAGGGTGGCTTGAGAGAAAAAATATGGTGGTGTGGTTGTGAGGGAGGAGAGAGATTGAGTGTTAGTGTTATTATTGAGGGTTAATTAAGTTAGGTTAATAAGTTAATAACATGTAGTTAATGTGTTAATTGGATTGAAGTAAGGGTTTTTTTTAGTAAATTTACTCAAAAAAATTTACTATATAAAGAAACTTTTTTTTTGTTGCACATAACTTGTAACATCCCAAAATGGAAAATGTTGCACATAATGCGTAACGGAGGAAGTACAAATTTTTGCCTACACCCAAATGCAGGTAGCACTACCTGCACCCCCTCTCTCTTTCTAATGACGTCATTTTAAGTTTTTCAGCTTCGGATCACTTGAAATATGTTCATTTTTAAATATGTCAATATTCAATTTTTTTTTTTTTTTTGACAAAATGTAAATATTCAATTTTGCAACATTAAATGTTCAATTTTATTAATACGACGTATTATTTTCAAATTGTTTTTTTAAAATAATATTTTTATTAATTTGTCTTGTTATTTAATTAATTTAATGAATTTCGTTTGAAAAAATATCTTTCAATAATAAAAGTAATTCAGCTACAATAAAAAATATTATTTTAAATTAATATACACTCATTGTTTCTTAAGTATAAAAGGGAACTTTTTTCTTAACTTTTTTAATGTAGATATCTTAATTTAATAAATAAAAATAAAAAATTCAAGGGAAAAAATTAAAAAAATTAACTTAAATTATGTACGTATTACATATGTGTTTTACAAATTAAACATCGTCTTTTGATTTAATACATTTAGTGTGAATAAAGATATTACTATATAGAATCGTCCTCCTTGTTGTATGATGTTTGTGCGCTTTTCTTGATACATATTTTTTTTCTCAATATATTCATTATCGTCTTCAACTTTTTATTTCATTATCCATAATCCCGTGTAATAAGAGAATAACTTAATTAGTAATAATAAACGCACACTATAAACAAAATAGGATAATATAATAAGCATTTACAAATACAAATTTGAACACATTGCTAGAAAAAACATAATTTAGTATGAGAATGAACAAATATTAAAATGTAAATGAACATCTTTCAACATAAAAATGAACTAAGTATTAAAAGTCAAACAAACATCTTTTAATACAATAATGAACAAATATTAAAATTTAATTGAGCATTTTTTCTGATAACAAACAAGTATTAAAACAAAAACAAATACTCCATATCTTTTAATGTGAGAATGAACATGTTTAGATACTAGAATGAACAAGTATTAAATTTCAAATGAACATCTTTCAATATGAAAATGAACATTAAAATTCAAATGAATATCCTTTAACACATATATATGAGAATAAACATGTATCAAGTTTAATTAAAATTATATCAATATGAAAATGACCGTAAATAAAAATAAATTACATCTAAAATGAATAATTAGGATAGATTTAATTTACTAGCCAAAATTCACCAGATAAGAGTTTTAATTAAAGACTTAAATTATAATAATTAATAATGGATAATTCAATTCCATTAATAAATTTATAATTTGTCTTTATATTTGAATATTATTCCTTCTACAAATGAACATGAATTCCATTTAAATGAACATTTACTATAGCTTAAATTTACTATCTAAAATTCTCCAAATAACCGTTTTAATTAAAGAATTAAGTAATATTACTTGATAATTGACGTTTTAATTCCACAAATCAAATAAATATATCTTTAATTTTAATGATTTATAATTTGAATATTATTCCTTCTACAATTGAACATGAATTCATCCTAAAATGAACATATACTATAGATTACATTTCATGTATAGTCAAAATTCACTAAATAAAATTTAAATTAATGAATTGAAATAAGCAATATTAAATGATAATTGAGGCTTCGATTTCATAATCAAATTGATAATTCACCTTTAGTTTTAAATTTTTAATTATTATAATTTGAACATTAATCATTCTACAAATGAACATGAAGTCCATCTAAAATGAACATTTATAATATATTAAATTTACACGAAATTTATATAAGCATCTATTAAAATGTAATTGACCATATACATGAGAATAAGTATATAATGAAATTCAAAATTAAAATAAATAACTGACAATATATTTTTGATCATGTATCCAAATGAGTATGAGTATGTATCAAAATTCAATTAAGATTCTCTGTAACAAATATGAATGTTTCAGGATACAGAAATTTTGTAGAGTTAAAGAAAAAATTAAAGAAGTATAAATTAATGAACTTTATATCAAAAATTTAATGATAATATATTATATGTAAATAACCACATATATTTATATCATAAATGAACATCTATCAAAATAAAAATGAACATTTATCAAAATAAGAATGAACTTTTTGTCAAAAACACAATTCGTAATAATCCTATAAAATAACAGAAAATTACAACAATTGTACATTGTTTTCAACTTTCTTGTCCAACAATCCTCGATATTAGAATGCAACATAATTTAATTTTAAAAACTAGAAAATTCCATTCTCTAACATAACTTAACCATAATAACATCAATTCTTACCAGTATTTTAATATATATATATATATATATATATATATATATATATATATATATATATATATATATATATATATATATATATATATATATATATATATATATATATATATATATATATATCTCAAACATTTATAGTATAATTCATCCAACATTTTAAGATTTCTTTCTGTACTTTGACAATAAATTTGGGGTAAAAATTTAGGGTATTAAAATCGAAATTTAACGATTATATGAAATTGTTGATTTGGAAAAAAGAGAAAGAGAAATTAGTACATCATCAATGAAATTGCGTCGACGATGAAGTTCCGGTTAGTGGTGGGCCAATTGACCAGATTGGTAAATAAAAAAGACCTCTAGCGACAGTTTGGTAAAAAAAGCTAACAATATGCGACAATTTGGTAAAAATAATAAACTCCGGCGACATTTGGACCAAAAAATCTGTTTTTTTCCCGACAAACTCTTTAAAAATCCTATTTTAATTTTTTTTTTTTGTTCTTAAATTTATTTTTTCCATTTAAAATATTGAATTTACATGTCATCCCTTTTTATTTCCAACCCCTTTTTAAAAAAAATTTCGTTAATAAGGGGTATGAAACTTAAGTGAAAATTGATATTTAACGTTTTTTTTCTTCAAATTGTTATTCCTGTAAAAAAAAAAGGGTTGGTAAAATAACAAGAAAAACGAACTATATTAAGCATTCGCGAGTACGTAATTTATCGGAAATATTTGTATTTTTTGGGTTAATTGTCGTCTAAGATTATTTTATTTACCAAATTGTCGCTTAAGGTTAGTTTTTTTTTTTTTTTTTTTTTTTACCAAATTGTCGCCGGAGTAAGTTTTTTTACCAAATTGTCGCTAAGGGTCTTCTTTATTTACCAATCTGATCAATTGGCCATTAGTGGTGACGTGAATAGGTTATGATGAAACATCCTAAAAGGAAAAAAAATGAAGGTTTTTAGAGAGAGATTGCGGAAAGGATGAAGGTGTTTGGAGAGAGAAAATGGAGTTTTTTTTTTTAGAGAGAAAATGGAGTATGAATGCTTTTTGGAGAGAAACAATGGTGGATGAAATTTTCAGAGAGACAAAATAGAGGATGAAGAAGCGGTAAGATGAAGATGGTGATGTATGATCTAATTATTTTTTTCATTTTTTACTTTTATACAAAAATTTCTTTATTTGTTAGATGGTGGATGGGGTGTAGGTATAGTAACCTACACTTGGGTTTTGGCATATATAATTAAGTTTTAAAGGAAGAGTATTGTGGGCTTGGTTTTGGACTCTAATTATACATATGATGTATAAATAGAGGTCTTACCTAAGGTTTAAGACATAACACAATTATCAGTCAATTGAGAATTGACTTGCTAGCAACCAAACCCTAGCCTCAATCACTCTCCTTTACTACTCCGACCCCTTCCTCCCGCCCGTTCAACCGTACAACCCCCCTAGTGCAAGGTGGCACACGGTGGTGGTGTGGTGGTGTTCGTGGTCAGTTTCCTCCTTCCCTCTCCGTAGAAGGTGGTTCAAAGTGATCGTGCTCAACTACCTAGCAGTAGTGGAGGTTCGATCCTATCCCGTGGACTAAGTAGAGGAGAAACGCTTGGGGCTTTATTATCTCCCTAATTGACAGTCATCGCTTGTGGAAATCACCCGTCAAAGGTATGTATATGTGATTTTTTATGTGTTATTGTAGACACCCATTTGTGTCTCCCCAAAACCAAACCCAGTGATGAGTACCTTTCACGTCGAATCATAATCGAATGAAACGAAAGTGTGGAAAGTCTAGTGTTGCGGAAAGTTTTAATTTCTTTTCTCTTCTTTCTATTTTTGAAAACTTTATTTTAAGAAAACAGCCAATCCAGTTTGGTTGGTCCATGATATGAGTCCAATAGTAGTGTAGTTCGATGGGGCTTACAAAGAACTTTCCAACGATATATTATAAGCCCAATTCCGATGAATATTGAGGAAGTTATGGCCAATTTACTAAACTGGGCCCGGTTTGAGCTTTATGTACGGCCCAATGATCTAGGGGAGGGCCTAATATGATTTATCATTCCTAATGAAGTTAGGAATGGTTTTAGTCTTCTAGATTCTTCTAGAAGGTTCTTTTCATTCCTAATTCAATTAGCATTGATAAATTGACTTTTGTTGACTTTTCAGAGTTTTAATCAAAATAAAATAGCATTTTCGAAGAAATTATATTATTTTATCCTCCAGTACGGTAAACTTATCGGATTTATGAAAACGCGTTGGTATTAGGCTTGGCGCCTAACCCCAGGCCTTGGCGCCTTGAACCAGGCCTGGCGCCTGGCGCTAGCCATTGGCGCCTGGCGCTAGTGCTGGTGCCTGGCGCCAGCTTTGTTTTCTGAGCGTCAGACTCTGTTTTGTCCAATTTATATTTTTGGCTGATTTTCTCTATAAATATCGTATTAAAAACTCCGTTTTCATGGACCGATCATCTTCATTCATTTATCATCTACATTCATTCATTCACCTATTGTTTTCATTCACCAATTCTCATCATCCACATGTTCGATAATCTGTTTTAATTAGCATTCCTTCAATTCTTTCAAACTTTGTTTCTCATACAAAATTCCGCATTCACAAGATCTAGATACACCTAGCCATATTCGAAGTTGCCTTCTCCCTAGACGTGAAAGGTTTTAATTTCTGAGGGTTTGGTCCCAAATCTCTATTTCAATTATTTAATTTAATTGTTTGATTATTATTTTCCTTGAAGTTACTAACGTGTGTATTTTGTTATTAGAAAGAGGTACGAGGCATCAAAGTAAGTACTTTAATTGATTTATTGATATTATGATGTAGAAATCATGTTTACATTGTTATTATGATATTCCTAGTATCATGTCTAAGGTAACTTTAATATTAAATATGATTGCTATGATGCTTTCTATGCTCTTCCTAATATTTATGATCGTTAGTATCATGTTAGGTTTAAAGATTTGATTTTTATGGCTTAGTGACATGCTAGGATCTGTTATTAATCTTGTTAGTATCATGCCTAGGATCTTGCTATTATTATTATTATGCTTTAATATTAACATGAACATGATTATGATTATAATTGTTATTATTTATGATGATTAATTTATTATGTTGCTTGATGATATTTATTGTTATTGCTTGATCACACCTTTTATGCATACTTAAAAAGAATTGGTACTTGTAATCACGCTTAATAAGATAATTAATAATCTTGTTAGGGTTAATTGTGATTATAATTCAAGTGATCACCAATAATAGTTTATTTGTGCATTAATATTCAACTAACATAGATTAAACAGGTTTAGGGTTAATCCTATTGATTGCATGTTAGTCAGAAAGCGCACATGAATACGATCAGAATAAAGTAGAGGCCTATTATTAGGGCAGGTTCAATCTCTTTTAGGTTGGATTTGTACCTTCATCCCCGAACCCTTATTTGGTTCTAGACCTTATGGAGTTGACGATCTCTTGGATCGTTAAGGGGTGTAACCTTCACCTCGTGAACGGTTTACAAGTTCCTAAAAAACTTGTTGGCGACTCTTTTGCTCTATCTTCTTCCCTTTTGGACGCCACCGTACTTTAGTGTATGATCACAGTGGGGTTCAAGCTAGTGGGATTTTAAAGACTTGAAATTATTCCCTACAGTTTTTGGTGACTCCACTGGGGAAGATTTCTATTTTAATTCCTGAATTTGTTTCGGCAATGATTTAGAATGAGTGGATGAGACTCGAAAAGTTCTAAGTATTTCATGCTCGTAATTTTGATTAACATTATTGTCATATGCATAAAAAAGATCTCATTAGAAAGACCATCCGTAATGAGTTAAAAACATAGGATTTTACACGTAGGAAATTTGAGGAATGTCTTTCACAACTAGGACTGAAATAACACTGCGCGAAACTGGAAAATTTTATCGAGCATAGAAAGCTGCTGAGGCATGTGGGAAGTAGCGTCAGGGGCCAGAGCTTGGCACCAGACTTTTAGCCATAGCGCTAGACGCCAGCATTGGCGCCAGGCGCTACAATTAAAAACTGGCGCCAGTCTCTGATTGCTGGCGCCAATTTCCCCCAATACCGAGCCAGAAATATGCGTTCTAATTTCGACCGGTTTTTCGTATTGTTTGCTCGATCCTACTTCCTGATTGAATTTTTTCTCTCTTTTCTAAAACCCATATGTGTTCTACATATGGACATAACACTCTGGGAATTCATGCTCCATCTACCCGATTGAACGCTCCGTGCAACAAAGGGTACATCCGAGATGTTGAATTCACCAAACCATGGAAGCGAGTTTTTTCTAAAACTCGCGGTGTCCCATCCACTTGCGCCAACCCTTCACGGTTAGGCTTCCGCGCGGTGCATCTGGAAAATTAACCATGGACCCTCTTTGACTAAACCATATCCCGAACTTTAGAGAACTAGAGCCATGGTTAAGTTGCGAACGCATTGCATCATATTGTGCCTACTTGACTAATTGTGCATTATTCATTGTGCATATATATATATATTCTATGTTTCTCTTAACCGTTTGTTGACTTGTGTTGAGACTAAATAAATTAATGACTTAAAGAACTTTGCCTAATTAATTAATTAATTAATTAATTTGAGTCAATAAAGTCTAATATTTTAATCGGAATTGACCTAGTACGACTTTAGGCATATCCCTGTTGACTAATAACACCGAAAACAGTCCCAGACCGAAGCTCCAATGTTGGCGCCAAGGCCTGAGCTGTAGCGCCACACTATGGAGTGTAGCTCTTGACGACAGCTATGTCGCCTGGCGCCAAGCTCCACAGTGTGACGCCAGTCCTGTCGCTTGGCCGACAGTTCGGATTATTGGTCGAATCATCACCTGGGGTCTAATTAATCAGTCTCCTGTTTAATTCGATTAATTTTCGCTGTCAATAATATCTTGTCGAGTCATTAATCGAGTCTTAGTCACATAGTCTAGCCACATGGTCATGACACGAGTCTTAACATGTCACCTACACTCACTAGTCTAAGCACACACTTTGAGTACATCACCATGACCATGTCTTAGGTCAATGCATGAGTCGGTCTTTTCCGTCATTTGAGTTGGGGGGTACATTCTATTCCTAATTCTTCATATCCCTCCACCTAAATCTTCTTCACATTCTATTCCAATCTTTCTTCACTTCCTCCATCCATTGCATGTTGAATAAAGTTTGAGTCAAATAATTAACAATGAATATCCCCAAATTCCTTTTCCACAGTACTTGGTCGAGGAGAGAAGGGCGATTAATCAAGGACAACCTCTTTGTTCAAGTCTCACTTTTTGATGAACCGATTCGTCAAAAGAGGAAGGCTAAGACTATAATGGCAACACAAAAAGAAGTCAATGATCTTAAGAACCAACTGGCTACCGTGACTGAGACACTGAAGCTTCTCGCGCTCAAGGTCAATGATCCCGTGAAGCAACAACAAATGAACCTCATGCAAGAGAGTCTAAGCAAGCTATCTAGCGACTATAAATTTCAGGGCATGAGTTCACAAGGGGTCTCGCTGGACAAGGAACTTCTTCCACATAAGTTCAATGCCACTGACATCCCTAAATTCAAGGCAACAGATAATCCTTACTTTCATCTAAGAGCTTTTGAAACCATAATGAGCATTAAGGGCATCGATAAGAAGGTCTTCCCTTCTCTGTTCTCACTATCTCTTGAAACCGTTTGCCAACATTGGTACTTCTCCCTCGACAAGGAGAAAACCTCTACCTGGGAATTGATAGTAAACGCTTTCGTTGATAGATACAAGTGCAATATTCAAGTTGAAACCGATCATAGACAACTTGAGATGCTAAGACAAAAAGAGAATGAAGGTTTTACTTCTTTCTTTAATAAATAGAGGGAAACTTCCGCCAAGATGATTGAGGTCCCCACCGAAAAGGAGTCTGTGAGGATATTTATCAAGAATCTTCAAGAGAAGTATTCGAAGCATTTGAAATATCAACACAATTTGAATACTTTCAAGGCCGTTTATGACATCGGAATTGAAATCGAAGACGACCTCGCAAAGCAAAAAGCTACTAACAACAGCAACCACGGTGGCTGGAAAGGAAAGAAGAGTGACAATCCTTCTTCTTCCGAAAATGCCCACTCTAGTAATAATGTTAGTACCTTTGACCATAGTGGTGTCCTAGCCATGGACAATCAAGGATCTAAAAGGAAACCCAGGCGAGAGTTTACACCCATTGGAATGACCTACGATGCTGCTTTCGACCGTCTTTACGATCGAGGATTAATCAAACCTATTGGCCCTACCGAGGATCCAACGCCAGAAAATCGATCTTTGAGATGGAATCCAAACTCCTATTGCAAGTACCATCGAGGAAACGGTCATACTACCGATGAATGCTACAGGTTTCAAAATCTCATTCAAGATCTCATAGAAGCAAACAAGGTCCCATTGCCTCTAGCTAGCGAGAAAACTGGATGATGTCGGAGCAAACAACACAAGACAAGAGGCGAGCTTCAACGAAAAGATTTCGTGACCTCTTTTTCTATTTCTTTTTCTTGTTTTTCCTTTCCCCAATAAGTCTAGCATAGGCACCTTTCTTTTCCCTTAGATTAATTTTGTAGATTATTTATTTTTATTTTAAATAAAATGAGCATTTTATTCTCTTACATATGATCATCACATTGCTTACAAAAAAAAAAAAAAAAAAAAAATCTGTGTCGAATTAAGCACAAGGTATACCAATGATTTGAGGCACCCCTTGTAGCCACATCATATCTCCTTTCACCTTTCGAATATGCAATCCTTTCTTCATAAACCACTTTGAGCCTCGTCTAACGATAGACCCTTCTTTTTTCAACCTACATCTACCTAACCTTGGGATGGGATGGTGTGCAACTTGTGCAATTCTAAAAAGCTTGAGTGATTTCAAAAGGTCAAATTAAAATAGCAAAAATAAGCAAGCAAAAATAAATAAAGGTGTACAAAAGGGCAAGTGTTCCAATGTCTTTGATACGAAAATATCTTTGATATGAACACGTCTCAGATTGCATCTCTTATCGAGTGCTCGGTACCGTGCCTGAGAAACATGAATGCCAAGTGAGTGATAGACCGCATGATCGGGATTGCCCACACTTATAAAAATAAAATATATGCTAGAGAAAAAGATAAAAGTGAGCTAAAAAAGAGAGTAGGAACTCAAGCATAAAAATATAAAGATTCAAAATCAAGCTTGCACACCTTGGGGGCTTATCTAGGGTCTGGAGCCTTTATCCCCTTCTTCTATAACCTTTAGCCTAACCACGTTACAACCCTTAAAAAGACCTTTTTGAGGTATACACACTTGTGCGAGGTTCGGCTAGAGCTACGTTCGGCCTGATTCCGAACGGATACGTAAGCAACCCCACATCGAGGTGCGGCCGTAATAAAAATGCATTCATATTCACATTCACACACTTACACCATGATCATATCAAGGGATTTCCTATGCTCATCCCTATTCATTTAGAATCTAGACTTGGGGGCTTGATCCTTACATCATTAGCTTACCTAACCTAAGAGTCACCACCATTTGACTCTTTTCAATATATCTTTCGACACACTTAGCTCTTGAGGCCTAACTTTAGTGTCACTTTCACACACCGCACAAATACATGACCAAATATACTTCCCTTAGGAACCCTTTGTCATGGAATCTCAACACAACGCCGAAGCATGCCTTGTCAAATCGCTTATCAATCATAATTGTCATTGCATCACAAAGTATGAAGTGCTTAGCCTCCGTGCCTAAGTTACCCAAATACTTTCATCATTGAGTCAACAGTTGAGATAGCCTAGGATGGATTAATCCTTGCACCTTGAGATATAGTATCAAACAACATTTGACTAAGCTCATTCAACATGCATCTTTAAACTTCGATTCTTTCTTTTTCACGTCTTCCTTTTTCGGGAGAAAGTCGGTACCCTCCACAAAAATGACGGAAAATTTTTGTTTTTTGCATTTTTCGAGTCGCACAATCATAATACAATGCACACACGAGTCATGTACACATTGAGTCATGTCATGTCATATCACTTTGATTTGAGTCTAACATATATGTCAAACACTTCGAGTCGAGTCAACCTCGAGTCAGTCAATCACAGGGAGTCAAGTTTATACCTTGAGTCGTGTCAAGTCGATGAGTCAAGCAACATTAAACCTTAGGTCAACCCTAAGATATTTTTAAGCCTTAGGTCAACCCTAAGATGGCTAAAGAGATTGACAAAGTTCTATAGTAAAAAATAAATACAGGTGCAGCTGAATAGGGAAGACCCTATCACAGCGTTCGGTGACAGAGTCAATTCTTGGCGCCAGAGATATCTCAGCAGCGACAGAGCTCGAAGCCTCTCAAAAAGGTGATTTCGACCTCATACAGCAATTTCGGGTTCCTTGGTACGCCAGTTAGCCCCTATAAGCAATTTGACATGATTGAGTAGTCGATTTGATTACAGTCTAAGTGATCGACCTGACGAAAGATCGTCTCACTTAGCTTAAGCGCCTAAGTATTGGCTCATTACAAGCACCAAAGCATCGGTTCAAAAGCAAGCACTTAAACGACAATATTTCCAAATATGGATTGTCGCGCATTCTTATTAAACGACAAAGTTTTCCAAAAATTGGATTGTCATCCCCAACTGACAATATTTCCAAAAATGGATTGTCGTGCATCTTCTTCAACGACAATTTTTCCAAGATTGGATTGTCATCTCTGGCAAAGTTTCCAAGCGTGGATTGTCGTGCTCCTTCTCTGTTTGGCAAGTTTTTCCAAGTTCGGATTGTCATACATTCATACATCGCTGGCAAGATTTCTGAGATTGGATTGTCATACACCCAGTTCCCTATGGCAAAATTTCCCAAAGGATTGTCGTAGGTCTCTACTCATCATAAATTTCGGCAAAAGTTCCTCCACGTGGATTGTCATTCATTTCAATAAGTGGCAAATTTTCCCGAAGTGGATTGTCGGTCGACTCTTTTTTGCAAATGTTCCAAGACGCGGATTGTCAATTGTGGCAATATTTTCCCAAAAGGATTGTCGCATAGCGTTTGGAAAATTTCCAAGGTAGATTTCTTTCAAGAGTTATATTCCAAGACATGGATTGTCGATCGTAGCAAAGTTCTTATGAAAGATTGTTACGAAGCATTGGCAACTTTTCCAAAGATTGGATTTTTGGCAAATTTTCCGAGATACGGATTGTCGCTTCATCGTGGCAACATTTCCAAAGATGGATTGTTACGTGGCATTGACAACTTTCCCTAAATCGGATTGTTATACATCATACAAGAGTTGTGTTGGCAACTATTCCCAAAGAAAAGAGGATTGTCATCACAGCAAAAGCACCGACATACTGGTTCACAAGCAGCAAAGCGCCGACGTATTGGCATAGCAAACATTAAAAAGCAGTGATCTTTTCGAAGACTATTACAGCGGAAAAAGAAGCTCTTTGCTCAGAGATGAGTGAACATCGAAACAGCAAGGTGGCGTTCCCTAGATTGTGGAGAGTTGTCACAAACAACTGAGGATTGTTTCAAGAGAAGCAATCTTCGATAGTATTCCCTTGGACGTGGAATATTATCATAGCGGAGGAGGATCGTTTCAGGCGAAGCAATCTTCCAAATTTGGAAGCAGTTACAGGCGTAGCGGTTTTCAAGCGGGATGGCATTCTCTATCTTGTAGAGGTCATCAAAACAATCGGTTACTTTCAGAGACGTGTGCTCGACGGTGCAAGATACGCGTTTCTTAACTCTTTTATCTGTTTTACTAACGCTAGTTTTGCAGGTATTGGCGTTGCAAGAGTGATTTAGGATGGCAGAACGTTTTGAATCATTCTCCGTCCCTATCGATACTTTGACTTTTGTTTTCGAAACTTGCGTTTTTCCAAACTCAGTCAAAGTGGGGGCTTCTGTAGACACCCATTTGTGTCTCCCCAAAACCAAACCCAGTGATGAGTACCTTTCACGTCGAATCATAATCGAATGAAACGAAAGTGTGGAAAGTCTAGTGTTGCGGAAAGTTTTAATTTCTTTTCTTTTCTTTCTGTTTTTGAAAACTTTATTTTAAGAAAACAGCCAATCCAGTTTGGTTGGTCCATGATATGGGTCCAATAGTAGTGTAGTTGGATGGGGATTACAAAGACCTTTGCAACGATATATTATAAGCCCAATTCCGATGAATATTGAGGAAGTTATGGCCAATTTACTAAACTGGGCCCGGTTTGAGCTTTATGTACGGCCCAATGATCTAGGGGTGGGCCTAATATGATTTATCATTCCTAATGCAATTAGGAATGGTTTTAGTCTTCTAGATTCTTCTAGAAGGTTCTTTTCATTCCTAATTCAATTAGCATTGATAAATTGACTTTTGTTGACTTTTCAGAGTTTTAATCAAAATCAAATAGCATTTTCGAAGAAATTATATTATTTTATCCTCCAGTATGGTAAACTTATCGGATTTTCGAAAACGCGTTGGTATCTGGCTTGGCGCCTAACCCCAGGCCTTGGCGCCTGGAACCAGGCCTGGCGCCTGGCGCTAGTGCTGGTGCCTGGCGCCAGCTAGCCAGGGTTGGCGCCAGCTTTGTTTTCTGAGCGTCAGACTCTGTTTTGTCCAATTTATCTTTTTGGCTGATTTTCTCTATAAATATCGTATTAAAAACTCCATTTTCATGGACCGATCATCTTCATTCATTCATCATCTACATTCATTCATTCACCAATTGTTTTCATTCACCAATTCTCATCATCCACATGTTCTATAATCTATTTTAATTAGCATTCCTTCAATTCTTTCAAACTTTGCTTCTCATACAAAATTCCGCATTCACAAGATCTAGATACACCTAGCCATATTCGAAGTTGCCTTCTCCCTAGATGTGAAAGGTTTTAATTTATGAGGGTTTGGTCCCAAATCTCTATTTCAATTATTTAATTTAATGGTTTGATTATTATTTTCCTTGAGGTTACTAACGTGTGTATTTTGTTATTAGAAAGAGGTACGAGGCATCAAAGTAAGTACTTTAATTGATTTATTTATATTATGATGTAGAAATCATGTTTACATTGTTATTATGATATTCCTAGTATCATGTCTAGGGTAACTTTAATATTAAATATGATTGCTATGATGCTTCATATGCTCTTCCTAATATTTATGATCGTTAGTATCATGTTAGGGTTAAAGATTTGATTTTTATGGCTTAGTGACATGCTAGGATTTGTTATTAATCTTGTTAGTATCATGCCTAGGATCTTGCTATTATTATTATTATGCTTTAATATTAACATGAACATGATTATGATTATAATTGTTATTATTTATGATGATTAATTTATTATGTTGTTTGATGATATTTATTGTTATTGCTTGATCACACCTTTTATGCATGCTTAAAGGGAATTGGTACTTGTAATCACGCTTAATAAGATAATTAATAATCTTGTTAGGGTTAATTGTGATTATAATTCAAGTGATCGCCAATAATAGTTTATTTGTGCATTAATATTCAACCAACATAGATTAAACAGGTTTAGGGTTAATCCTATTGATTGCATGTTAGTCAGAAAGCGCACATGAATACGATCAGAATAAAGTAGAGGCCTATTATTAGGGCAGGTTCAATCTCTTTTAGGTTGGATTTGTACCTTCATCCCCGAACCCTTATTTGGTTCTAGACCTTATGGAGTTGACGATCTCTTGGATCATTAAGGGGTGTAACCTTCACCTCGTGAACGGTTTACAAGTTCCTAAAAAACTTGTTGGCGTCTCTTTTGCTCTATCTTCTTCCCTTTTGGACGCCACCGTACTTTAGTGTATGATCACAGTGGGGTTCAAGCTAGTGGGATTTTAAAGGCTTGAAATTATTCCCTACAGTTATGCTTGTAGATCTTGTTTAGCAGTTTAGGTGCAAACGAATATGATTCGTGAAATTCCGCATTATAGTACCTGAATCCCTACATTTGGTACATTTATAGGGCTTTGAATTTGGAATACCTTGACATGTATATGATACATTAGCCAGTAAGTGGAAAAGCCAACGCCACCAAAAGTTAGGGGTGTCCATTCGGTTTTCGATTTGGATTTAGCCCAAATCCAATCCGATCTGAAATAAATTTCGGTTTTTAATATTCAAATCCAATCCGATCCGAATTACTTACCAAGTCCAATCCGATCCAATCCGAATTATAATTCGGTTATTTGGATCCAATCCGAATTAAAATACGTTGCTATTTTTTTTGGGTCTAATGCAATTATAAAAATAAAATTGCAATAATAAAATTCAATTCTTGAAAGTATAGTAGTACATGATTTATACAAGTATTGAAAACATAGGTTTACATAATTAATATTATTATAATCATAAACATAGTTTAACATGATGAATATAACCATATTTTATTGTAAAATAACGCTTTCATAATTCGGTTATTTCAGTTTTTTTTATCCGAACATGGTCAATATGATCCAATCCAAAAATCCAAATTTTCAAAAAAAATTCAATCCGATCCAATCCGATTTAAAATTTGGATCCGATTGGATTGGATTTCGGTTTTTATCCGAATAATAGACACCCCTAACCAAAGTATTTCCTGCACGAGGAAGAATTCCTACCATTAGACCTTAAGCTAAGGTGTTTGGACGGCCATGGAAGACAGGAAGAGTACCAAAGGCTAGGCCTCACTAAGGCTATCGGCGTGTGCAATTTCACCCGTAAAAAGCTCAAGCAACTTCTAGCCATAGCCACCATCCCACTTGCAGTCAATCAGGTGAGTTATAATCAACATTCTTGCTATTAACTAAACACATATTGACGTACAATGCACAAGTATATAAGTGCATTACATACATAGAAATCATAATCGTTTTGACAATGCACAAATATACAAATTAGAATTAAACAATAAAGTTTGATCATAAAATCAAATGTAATGTATAATATTAGAATGAATGGAAAATAAAATGGCTATAGAAAAGTTCAAAATAAAGTATGGATTTTAACAATTTGTATATATACCTTCTTTTCTTTAAATATAAATTAAAAACACAAATTAGTTTCCACTTCACTTCTACTCTCTTAAAAATTATAAATTAGTACAAAATTATATTGTTAGAATATTTGTATTGAAATTTATGCCACCATGCTAAATCTTAATATACTTATACTTATAAATTATTGTATCAATTTACGACGCAGTAATATTTAAGTTTATGGCCAAAGTTCATACTCGGAAAATTGTTGCATATGTTTAAAATATAGACGATGGTGCTCCATATAATCTCTTAATATGGTATGTCGTTACTAGTACTCTTGATCATGTTTGTTTTATTTGAACCTCCGAAAATTGGAGACTATTGGAGAGGTAAAGACATAACAATAACGTGTGGCAAATTTTGAAAAAGGTCGAAGTTAATCCTAAATGGCAACAAAAGGAACTCATAAAATTTTGGAAGACCAATGGAATCTTGGTGATAGCACACTCACCATTGGGCGGTCCTCTTGAGGAGCACAAATTGGTGATGGAGAATAATGTTCTCCAAGAAATTGCAAAAGCCAAAGGAAACTCTGTTACACAAGTAGGTGATTCATTCATATTATGATCCCTAATTTTTGTTACTTCTTTTATCATTATATTCTTTTTGGTATCACCTTCAATAAAAAATTTCATTCAATTATGACTACATGTTCGGGATCAATGACAAGTTTGATCACATAGTGAATTGAGAATCTATCAAACCATGTTGATTACTGCTTGTTACATTAAGAAAAAATAATTTGAAATCAATCCTACGTTTTCTAAATACTTACATGTACTTAGGTGTATTTGGAGTTATGTGTATTTCATTTTTATTTATTTTTTCATTTAATGCTTTTTGCTAATTTCTAAATTTCAAATCAACAAAAATATTATCACATGATTAAAATAATGCTCTTTTTTACTGCATCATATACGCCTACATGTATAACAAATGCTATATGATTTACACGAACATATCATTCATCGTTGAACAAGCCAGTAGTGAACAATAACAATAACAAACAAAAAAAAAAAAAAAAAAAAAAAAAAACTAGCCAAGAAACCAGCTACTAATGAATTTGTGCTCTACATGCATGCGTGGTTGATTGGTACTATTAAGATTGCATTGAGGTGGCCAGATGGGGATATGAGCAAGGCATAGTAATAGTGGTGAGCAGTTTTATCAAGGAATGGATGATAGAAAACCTTCAAATATTTGACTAGGAATTGAGCTCAGAAGACCACAAGAAGATTGGTAAAATCCCACAAGGTAGAACACTGACTGGATGGGATTACCTTTCTTCCATTGGGCCTTACCGCATATTCGAGGAGCTTTGGGATGGAGATCTTTAAGACAACTTTACTAATAAATAAGCATGTGACAAATTGCACTTGATGTCTTACAATTAATTATTTTATGTTATGTCGTAATTTTAATAATTGTCATGATCTTGCTCCTGCCTATAGTCCTATCCATATGTGTAACTTATGTCAATGAGTTGTTAATTTATTTCATAATTGTACAAGGCTCCAAAGGACAAGATTGGTATTACTGTTCTAGTTTGAATATTGTACCTAATTAATGATGAAGCTATATATATATATATATATATATATATATATATATATATATATATATATATATATATATATATATATATATATATATATATATATATATATATATATATATATAATCTGATTATAAACAGGTATATACAATATTGTTGTTCTAATCTACTTTTGAATATGATTGTGGTCTAGACTCAACCAACCATGACTAAAAGATCAAACATATGAGCATGAAATTGGCAACATCAATTGATCAATTGAAAGTTGTACATGCACGAGTTCAAATTAAAATGCTACATGTGTACTCTGTTACTCTCACATTTTAGCAACAATTACATAAATATCAAATCAGCAAATCTAACAAATCACTTTCAATTTCACTCCAACATTAACGTGGCACTTGGCTCCCACAAAATACAACCCAAAGAAAAAGGTACTTGTACCCAATTACCCCACAAACTTATGATCATCAATAATAAAGACACTACACTCAGCTTACTAGCTACTAAGACTACAACACTAAACAAAAAAACAGGGGAAATTTAGAGTAGGGAAGAAAAAAACATGGCAAGTGAGGCAACTTCACCAAAAAATCCAACAATTCAGCTAAGTCATGGTGGAGTGTCAATGCCTGTTTTGGATCTAGGCATGGCCCCGAACCCTCCGGTACCCGATGAAGTAACAAAAGATGTCGTGTTAGACGCGGTGGAAGTAGGCTACTGGCACTTTGACACGGCTACCATCTATTTCACTGAAAAGGCTCTAGGGGAGGGCATTTCTGAGGTGCTTAAACGTGGGATGGTTAAGTCAAGAGAGGACCTCTTTATCACTTCTAAGTTGTGGGTTAGTGATGGACATCCTAACCTTGTTGTTCCTGCTCTCAAAACTAGCCTACAGTAAGTTGTTCCTTATACTTCAAACAATTGTTTTTTCCAATAAATTATTGTATGATAGATTAAATTTGTCGTCCCTATAGAACACATATGATTAAAGTTCATTCTAACTTCCTAAGGAATTAGGTTGAAATTATGTGATTATCTTCCCTTAGGGACTGTTCTCTTCCGTTGAAATTCAGTTCTGTTCAGTTCAGTTCAGTTCAGCTCATTTCAGTTCAGTTCAATTCAGTTCAGCTCTTAATTTATGTCTAATGATATTGCTAATGATATAAAGCCAAATTTCATTCTTTTAAGCTCTTATTACAATGACGACGACAACAACAACAACAACAACAACAACAACAACAACAACAACAACAACAACAACAACAACAACAACAACAACAACAACAATAATAATAATAATCAATAAGTAATAATAATAATAATAATAATAATAATAATAATAATAATAATTGAAATAATAATACTAATAATAATAACCAATAAATAATAATAATAATCATCAACAAATAATAATAATAATAATAATAATAATAATAATAATAATAATAATAATAATAATAATAATACTAATAATAATAATCAATAAATAATAATAATAATAATAATCATCAATAATTAATAATAATAATAATAATAATAATAATAATAATAATAATAATAATAATATGTACATTTGTATATACACATATGTATAGTAATAAATAATCAATAAATAATCAAAGATCACTAATCCGTAGTTAAAAATCACTAATTAATAAGTTCAGTTCAGTTCAGTTCAGCTTAGTTCAGCTCAGTTCAGTCAGTTCAGTTCAATTCAGTTCAGTTCAGTTCAGTTCAGCTGAGTTCAGTCAATCGGAACAGGCCCTTAGATTGATTTAACATTTATGTTAAAAGAGACGGATCACAAGGGCGGAACCAGAATTTACTTATAGACCGGGCCGAAGTTATAAAGTATTTCAATTAATAAAGCCACCACAAGGGAAAAAAAAAGTGCAAACAAGGGAAATTGAATCTTTGACCTTCCATATCTATACATTAAGTAACTAATCAATTACAAAACTTATACATTTTACCCAAATTTTTTTATTTATATGTATCAAAATCTGGGCATAGGGGGGCCAAGGCCCGGGTAGGCCCCCCTAGATCCACCTATGACAAATCAGACTAGTTTTAAAATACAAGTTGATCTTTGAGATCAATCACATGACTTTCTCGTAAATAAATCAAAAACTTTTTCCTTAAAAGCGGGCCCCACAAGACTAAATAAATTTTTTTATTTACTTACTGAAATGTCATGTAATGAACAAATAATTTTAACTGAGTAATTCATTTTGGATGGGAGGGAATACAACATTAGTATAACCTAGCCTTAATTGATCCTGAAATAGTATACATTCAAAAAAAAATCTTGAAATAGTATATGTTGAAATATAACCAAGGTATATCTTTTTGATCAGAGGTTGAATCGATCATCAGAAGAAGAATTAGGCCAAAAATTAGGATACATTCTGGAAAAATCAAACCAGTAACTACTTCATATTATTGTTGGAATACAAAATCAGTAAAACCTAGCCTTAAATTATCTTGAAATAGCCTTAATTTTCCAACAAATAAAGGTAGCTTACATTATTGTTTCTATCCTTTATACAGGAACATGAAGTTGGACTACTTGGATCTATACCTTATACATTGGCCTGTAAGCACCAAGCCAGGACCACCTGCCTATCCCATTAAGAAGGAAGAGTTCCTTCCTCTTGACATCAAGGGTGTGTGGACTGCCATGGAAGAGTGCCAACGACTTGGCCTCGCCAAAGCCATTGGCGTTAGCAATTTTACAAAAAAGAAGCTTAAACAGCTTATGGCAACTGCAACCATACCACCTGCAGTCAATCAGGTGAGTCCTCTTATACTTCGTACAATGTGATACTCCCACTGTCCCAAAATAATTGCTCGCATTTGTGTTACAAAGCCATTAGCCTACTTGCTTCATAAATGTAATGTGATTCGGGTTTACTTTGAATACATATAACATTATCACAATTCACAAATACTCAGATTTATAGCTAAAACTATTTAAAGATTGCTTCATATATAAGATCAATATAACAATGTTATACTGTCAAAATATTTGTAAAGGTGGAAGTTAACCCTACATGGCAACAAAAGGAACTAATAGACTTCTGCAAGGAGAAAGGAATAATAGTAACAGCATACTCGCCGTTGGGTGGCCCTCTTGGAGGGCACAACGGAGTAATGGGATCCGATATACTCAAAGACATAGCAAAGGCTTTGGAAAGAGTGTTGCTCAGGTACTTTTCTTCAAATCATCATACATTGGAGTAGTTAGGCTCTCTTATAACATCTTATTTAGTCCTTTATACTCAGAAGTCCCCTAACAAGTTATTGTTTGTAGGTTGCACTGAGGTGGGCATATGAGCTTGGCATTACAGTCGTCGTGAAGAGCTTCAATAAAGACAGGATGAAACAGAACCTTGAAATTTTCGAGTTTGAACTGAGCTCAGATGACCATGAGAAGATTCGTCGTATCCCACAAGGCAGGACATGTGATGGACTAGATTACACTTCACCTTTAGGTCCTATATATACAATTGAGGAGCTTTGGGATGGTGAAAACTGAGATTGCCATAATTTCTAGCCCATAAGTTCTTGCTTCCTTAGTTCGCAATTTAGGACTGTTTAAAACTCGCTTTATCAAGTGTTTAGTAGTTACTATATTTATGAATAAGTTATGAACAAGTCATGGTAATTTTTCAATTGATCTATGGACTATTGAGCAGTTTGTAAGTATAATTCTGCAAAACATTTATTGTGAATATTATGAGAGATACCAAAATACTAGCCTGATCATAAACCAGATTGGAATATCATTAGCACTCCATACTCCATAGTAACACTTTCAGTGAAGGTCGCGTCAAATAAGCAGTACTGCTGGAAGATCATAGAATGAGAAGCGTAACACTACTAAATCATGCACAACCTTCCATGAAAATCAACCGTTAAAGAACTACTCGGTCATGTTTCATCGCAATATTATCTTATATAATCTAGAAATAATCATGTATATAAACCTTCAAGCTCACATCATACTGAAAACATACTCATTCTACCACCATCCATGATTTAAAAGTTACAGCTGCTCCAGAACTTTTGACATCATTGATCCATGGAGCGAAAAAAGTTCAGTAGCCTCTGGGATACAGATTGATGGCTTTTGACTACTGACAACGAGTCCTCATCACCATCAAAATCATCATCATTTTCAAAAACTAGATGAATTCCCCACTTTTTGATCTCAATTCCGGTGACAGTTCCTCTCCTCCACTCTCCCTTTATTATATCTCCTCCTTTTAACAAAGAAACCAAAGGATTATATGCCTTGAATCTGCACAGATAGAGCTGATCTTCCTGCGTGCGTGGAACTCCCATTAAGTATAGTGTAGTACGGAAAATGGGTTCTCCGAGTCTGAATATACAAGCCTGAATATCAGTGATGCCAGGATACTGATGAACTCGTATCTCATCTAATACTCTAGGATCCACAGACACTACAAGAGCGACAATCACATTTTTTATTGCAAGGTTTGGATGAGCTGCAAAAGTGACAGCCGTCTGAGAAAACCAGTCAGGAATTTCACTTCCCGGAACACTCAGATTGTTCAAATTCCTCAAAGTTTCCTGCAGAAAAACACGATACAATATTAGCAGCAACTCGCTTTACTTCTTTAACGATTCAGAATCCACAGGTTGTTGTCTTAGACGACTGTTAGTGACAAATGACTGAAAACTCTAATTAATCTGATTGAAAAATGCAACTTGATAAAGAAAGGGTACTGATACCTTGCGTAGTCTTCTCCGGACAGATGATTTGATTGCTTTGTTACAACCCCCCATAAACAACCTTCTCAAAGACTTCAAGCATTCAAGACCTGGAACATCAATAACTTTGTTGCAGTTTGCAAGCTGTAGTTCTTGTAATCTTTCAAGATTTGAGAGGTCACTTATACACATTAGTTCATAACAATCAGCCGCGTTTAGTTCTACCAAAGTTGATGGAAGTTGAGGAAGGGACCTCAGCTCTGTACAGTAGCGCAGCAATAGCTTCTGTAAAGAACTAAGGCCCTCCAGTGTCACAGGAAGGCTGTGAAAATCATTGTATCCAAGATTCAAAATCTCCAGCTTGGATAACTTGTTAAAATCATTACTTATCTGACCACAAATTCCACAAGTTCGAGCATCAAATTCTTCCAAATTGGAAAGCTTGCAGAAAGAAGCAGGAAGTTCACTAAGCCTTGCGAGTTTATTGGAAGACTTCTTCATTTTCAATACCCTTAAGTCACCAAGCAACCCAAAGCTTTCCGGCAAACTTGTCACAGCAGTTTCCTCCATCATAAATACACACAAGGACCCCAATGATCCGATAGACTCGGGTAGGCTGCATAGCTTTTGACAATTATTCAAGTTTAACCATGTAAGATTCTCCAACTCCCCTATGGACTCTGGCAGCTGTATTAAATCGGCGCCTACAACAGTGAGCATGGTAAGATTTGACATTTTGCCGATTGATTCTGGTAGTTTTTCAAGGAAACTACAACCAGTCATCTGAAGCTTCTCAATAAATTTTAAGCAACCAATATCATCTGGCAGTGATTTAATCGGTGTATTAGTTAGTTTGAGATCGACAATAGAAGCTAATCCTGCTACTGAATCAGGCAGCTTGACAAGAGAATGACAGCTTTCAAGTGATAAGACTTTCAGACAGGATAGTGCACAAATGGATGAAGGAAGTTCCTGGATTGAAGTAGAATTAAGGTGCAACTCAGTCAAAGATTTGAGCCTTCCCACTGATTCAGGAAGGGCTGTAAGCGAGGAACAGGAATACAAACTTAATTCCTCGAGGCTTGTCATGGATCCAATAGATACAGGTAACTCTTTAAGATTAGTATGAGAAAGTGAAAACTTTTTCAGAGAGATAAGAGACCCTATCTCTTCAGGCAGCCTTGTTATCTGGTAGCAACTTTGTAGACTAAGATCTTCAAGCTGTGTAAGGTGAAATAAATATTCAGGCAACTCAGAAATTGCTGTGTTATCGAGATGTAGTTGGATCAACGATGTCATGCTACGAACATCATGGGGAAGTCCTGTGAACTTTCTGCATTCAGATAGAAGCAGATCCCTGAGACCTTTCATCCCCGTCACATCTCTTGGAAAATCAACCAAATTTGAGCATCTTCTTAGATTCAAGTGAGCAAGAGAGCTCATATTTCCGATTGACTCATGAATTTTAGTCAGTCCCATACAAAGCTCAAGTGTAAGCTTTTTCAAATGTCGATGTCCAGACATGTCAGGAAGAGCTTTAAGGCAAGAGCAACCATAGAGATTTATCACCACCAAGTTCCCAACCACCTGAAAGCCAAGCCAAGAATATTCTAAATTTACAACAGAATAAAGATTTTATGGTAAGAGAGAAAGCTCCAAACTTAAGGTGAGGTACTCTACTATGAGTTATGTCAGCATTCAACACTTCAGTGTGACATTTACCTTGTTGAAATTGAAACCCCAACATGCCTGATCTGAGTACCACAAATGTTCTATTCTGCTTTCCGAAAGATCAAGCACACGAATTTGCTCTGGCATAGTAGCAGGAAAAGTCTTTTGAGGGTATCCTTTCCATTGCAGCCACCTTAACTCGGAGGACATATATTTGAAGTTTCCTTGCAAGTTTGCGTGATTTATTTGAAGCAGTTTCAGATGTACCATCTTCTTAAACCAAATTGTTTGAAGAGCAGGTTTTTGATCCTCATCTGTTAGATGCAGTGAAATTAGTCCCTTGAATTTTTCTTTGACGTACCTGACAAAAGTACTGATACCAGGATTCCTTTTGAAGTTGTTCCAATAACTCTTTTCATCAAGGGAGTCTAGAGGAGGCTTTTCTATGTCCAGAACAATTCCCCGTACTGCATCTGTTACCTGTGATACATCATATTGCACAAATTTAAGTATATATGTCTCTGAAACACCATGATCAAGAGTGAAACTCAGTACTCAGTATCATTGAAATATTTTGAAACTCAGTACTCAGTACCTGTGATGCATCATTGATTCATTGAAAAAAAACTAAACAACTAATCTGATGCACAATTTATTTTGCATTTTGTTAAACTATTACTCAATGTCAATTTAAAAAGAGAGAATATACATTTTCATGGCGCAAGACATGCATTATCTCCTCATAGTCCCACAGTCTGCTACGCTTTCCAGTACTTTGAAAGCTTTCCTCTATGACTATTTGCCTTCCCATGTCCCGAATTTGATCATGCATCCACAGCTCCTTATAGCTGTCTTTTTTTATCTTCAGGAGTGATTTTGTGACAAGGCTACCTATAGCTAACTCGGCCCTTAAGCCACAACCTTCTAAAATGTCTACAACATCCTCTCGTTTTAGGTTCATTTGAATTAATAAACACGAAAGGTCAAGAAATACGGTTTTCTCTTGGTTATCTAGCCCATCATAGCTGAATTTCAACACCTGCTGAAGATTAGATGGTCGAAATGTTTTTAATTTCATTAAAGCATCCTCCCACTCCTTTTTTGTCTTCTTAACCAAGGAAGAACCAAACACCTCTAACGCCAAAGGAAGTCCACCCGTTAGAGAAACAATCCTCTCAGAAACATCTCGAAACTCTTGTGTAGGATCCATTCTTCCTAAAGCATGTATGCTAAAAAGTTCAAGTGATTCCCCTGGATCAAGCTTCTCTGCTTCATATAGTTCACGATCATTAAGAGCAAAATCATGTAACGCGTTCACATTTCTACTTGTAACGATTATCCTGCTCCCGTCTACAAACCATTCTCTTACAATGCCAAGTTTTTCAAGCTGGCCTGCTTCAGAGACATCATCCAACACAACCAGGAGTCGGTTCTCATTAACAATCATCTTGATCTTTTGTCTATTCACAACATCGTCTTCTTTCACAGGTAACATTCTTTTTAAGGAAAGATCACTTATGAGTTTGTCTTGAACACCCATAAGACCCTCTTTAGTACATAGTTGTTCTCTAACATTGGAAACATAGCAGCGATGCTTAAACTTTACGACAAGTTTATTGAAGACAGCCTTAGCCAATGTTGTTTTGCCTATTCCTGGCGTTCCATGGATTCCCAAAAACCGAACACCCGGTGAGCGAAGATCTAAAGTTTCAATCACTTTGTCAACACGAGAATCCAACCCAACTGCAAGTTTCACCACATACTCTGGAGTGTTCTTTAACTCACTCCAGACTTGTAGAGCTATACGTTGTATAACATCCTCACTTTCATCACTGCCATTGCATTTGAAATTAAATTTTGTTAGTAGGAACATTAAGGAATTGAAGGGAGGCGTTGTATAAAGAGCTACCAAGGGTTATGAACTAAGCTTTGTTTGGATAGCAAAGAAAGAAGGAAAGGAAGGTGAGGAAAAAAGGAGGAAGGTAAGGGAAAAGAAAGGGAGGAGAAGGTGATCTCCATTCTCTCTCCAAATCTCTCCAATTTTGGAGGAATTTTGCTTATTAAAGAGAGAGGGAAAATAGATCCCTCTCCTTCCCCTTCCTTCCCCCAATCCTTCCCCCTTCCTTCAAATAGATCCCTCTCCTTCCCCTTCCTTCCCCCTTCCTTCAAAGAAGAGAATGTGTCCCCCTCTCTTTCTCTTCTCTTCTTTTCCTTCCATTTCTTTAAATCTAAACTAACGAAGTGTCTTTCAATCAATCAATCAATCAAAGCCTTAATCCCAAATAACGAAGTGTCTTTCAAAAAAAAAAAACACAAACAAACAAAGTGTAATATTCTTGGTTATTTGTTGCGTAAACAAAAAAATTATATTTGCAAATAACATGACAGATTGATAGAAGAAAAATAAAATAATAAGGGGGCCATATTTTTGTTTTATATTCTTGGTTATAACTTCCACTACAAAATTCAAAATTAGATGACCATATATTAATAGAGGTAAAGGGTAGAAAAAATCACAAAATATAGGCATTGATCTTTATCCAACAATATTAAAATGCTAAACCATTCAAAATATTTCAGATATAAACATGAAAAGTATCATTGTAGTTAAGCAAGAATAGTATGCACTCTTACACTATATTTTTTAAAAAAAAAAAATTTAAGTATAGTAACTAGTTTTAGGCTCGGACGATTATCCCAAACCGCATTATTTCCCTGATACAAATCTTAAAATTTTTTTTTTTTTTTTTTTTTTGAAAGAATATTTAATTTTTGTTGAATGACACGAATATAAATAACAAATTTTTTTATTAAATTTTAACAATTTTTATTTTTTAAGATTAAATTATAAATGATTTTCTTAAAAATTAAACCCGTCCCCTCCCCACTCCCCTAAAAACAAAAAACTCCCTCTTACACCGATTTGTATTCAACCTTATTATCGCCGCCGACGACTCCACCGTCGCAGAGGTCACCGGAAACTTAGTCAAGAGTTCAAGACCATGCTAGCTTCTTTGACAAGCTTGTAATCTAATTTCGGCGAAGTTCTACCTGCCGATAAACGACGATGAAAACTTGAAAAGCCATGGTTTCAAGGGTTATGGAAAGCAGCAAAAGCAATTAAAATTGAAGCTTAAATAGATTGGGAATACAAAGAAATCGAGACATCGATTGAACCTGAGAAATCGTCGAAATCAACCATAGATTTGTTGGAGGAGTCACTGGAGAGTACGAAATGGGGGGGCTGGGCGTGTCGGCGGCTGGCTGGTTGGTGGTTGAGGGGGTGGTTTATTTTTATTTTTTTTTAAATGTTAAAAATCTAATCATGGTTAAAGATTTAAAGATTTAAAGAGTTTAATTAAATGTTCCGTAAGTCCGTAGTTAGGGTTTGCTCTGATTTACTGAATTTATCTAAACTTAACTGATTTGAGCTAAAGTGAATTGATTGGAGCTAAACTGAATATTTTATGAGAGAAGAAAATTAGGAACTGAACATAACTAATTGGAGCTGAATTGAAGTGAAATGAATTGAAATTAAGATGAAGTAAACAAACCCTTACTCCAATTATATTTGATATTTCAATGATATAACATTACCAAAAAGAAAATTAAAAAATTAAATGTTACTCGAGATATTCCCATTTTCTTACTCGTATTAGTCAAAAGATATATTTTGACAAACTATGGAGTACTCGTATAAGATTTTAGGAAATACTTCATATACCAAAAGCGTTTACATATTTCAATTTTTTCCAAGGAGTTAGAAAAAAATTTCATATTTTGACCCAAAAGGGATGATAACAGATTGAAAGAGACTAATTTCTTTTTCTTTTTCTTTAATGTCAAGATGTTAACATTTCACATACGTCTTTTACTTATTTTTACTCTTTTGGAAAAATATATTGTACTTCCTCCGTTTTATTTTACTTGCAACACTTTTCTAAAAAGGAAATGTCACAATACTTGCAACACACTATAAAAGGAAAGTTTCTTTAGGAAAAAACTATACTATTTCCGTTATTTAAAACACATGGCCGACTAAATTACACTCCTAACAACCACTCATCCTATTTTAAAGTTTATTATATCATGTAAAACCCACCTTTCTTAATTACCGCGCTAAAGGGTGTGTTGTAAGTAAAAGAAAACGGAGAAAGTACATTTTATCTATTTGACTTTTTAAGGTTTTTAAAATGCATTTTAAAATGTTTATATCTGCTTTTTTATACATGTAAAAAATATAAATTAAATTAAAAATTAAATACTAGCAAAATATACTTATTTCAAAAAAAAAAATAAAAAATACTAGCAAAATATACTAAGACAAATCTAATAAAGATCTCAATGATTATAAGATAGAGGAAGCATTACTCGTACTTATTTAGACTTATAATTTATTTTTCAAATAATGCATAATTTTGTTTTTTTTTGGGAATAAAATAATGCATAATTCAAGATGCTCAACTTAAAAAGAGATACGGAGTGGGACCAAGTTTTCATTTGGCATTATAGAAGTCTTGTCACAAGTCACATCAAAAGACTACTACCACTATGAAACAACTCGATAATTGCATAATACTCCTTTGGTTATAATGGGAAATAGTAATTTATAATTCATGGAAAAAAAATTTCCCTTCTCAAATTTCTAGGAAATTAATTTAGTTTGTTTCGTTGAATTCCTATAAAATTTGAATGACCTTAAGGGAGGTGGGTAAATGAATTCCCAAAGTTATGTGGGAAATTGAATTGGAATTGCTAGGAATTTCTATTTCCTCTATTTTGCAATTTTTTTGTTAACCAACACTATTAATATCATGCGAGTGGAAATTTTGAGTGCCTACATAAAATTGGTGCAACCAAACAAGGCCTTACAAGTCATATGTGTTTGAGCATTTAAAAAAAAAGACTTAATAATTATCTGACAGTAAAACAAGTTAAATGTAAATTTAACACTAAACTAATTGAAATTATACCATAATTGTTAACTCATTACTGTATTTTAGACGATTTTAATTAAGGTACAGAATTCTGAAAACCTTGTACATACCATATAGATAATGATTTACGTAAGATTTATGAGATTGTATTGATTAATCCCAACTAGTTGTGAATAAGAGTAGACGTTAATATGATGATTATGCTAAGAGAATTGCCTTACGGATGAAGTTTTAAGGAGTCAATAAGGTTTTTTTTTTTTTCAATGAGAACTAAGAATGAAGAGTCAATAAGTTTATATCTTAGCTACGTACATATGACATTATAGAGTATAGCCTATAGAGTAATAAATATATGCCACTTTGGTATGATAAACAAGTGACGAAAAACGACAATACAAATGTGCTGCCGACTCAAATTATTAATTTATGTGTTTGGTATTATGAACATGAATCAACTCAAATTCAAAACACCGAATTAATTAGATTTAATTAAGGATTCTGCTAACGAAAATATTTAATTTAATAAAGTAGCAGTAATTTGGAAATAGATACTAAAATCAAGCGTCAATTGGTGTAATGAAGGTTGATTTTAATTTAATTTACGAAGTATGTATTATTAGTTAGCTTATCTAATACCATGTCAGTCAGCTTTTGCCTCTAATTAATTAATTATTACCTTGGAGAATAGCCTGTATAACCAGAAATATTACCGGCATCTTTCAAAGCACTTCTCTACTTCTCAATCTCAGCTTCACTAATCTTCTTCGCTTCATCATTTATAAGTTTCTCAAACCCCTTACCAAGCTCCCCTCGCTGCCTCCGAACATCAGACGGGTCAACTCCGTAGAAAACGGGTATGACCCGTTTTCGACACTCGAAAAGTCTCGACAGCTCGTCGAGACACCACCGTGAGTCAGCGTACCTAGGAGATATAATGGCCACCGCAAGAGCGGAGTCCACTATAGCTTCATCCAGGGTAGGCTTTATAGTATCACCTTTCTCCATGCCTTTGTCGTCCATGAAGGGTCTTAAGCCCTTGCTTTCGAGGGCGTCACGCAGTAGTGTTGTGAAGTTGTGACGTGTGTCTTCGCCTCGAAAGCTTAAGAATACGTCCCAGTTTACCCGTTTTTCTAGCATTGATGGTGGAAGATACGGCGGCATTTCGATGTTTGGGATCATGTACGATGATGGTGACGACGACGAATATTCGCCTCCTCTCTCCATGTTTTGGAGAGTGAGAGTCTGATAGGGATGTTGAGGTGTTGAGGATAAGAGAAATGAATGAATGAAATAAAATGGAATCGAATGCTAATGTTTAGTCCTATAATGCCTTTTACATTTTGATGTTTTGTACGAAGACATACGTACGTACGTAGTGTATATTGTGTATATATACGTACGGAGCATTAATTATAAATTTTTTTTTTATTTGTTGTCAATTTATACAAATAATTGTGTGCATGATTTGTATCTAAAATGTTGTACTATTGAATTAATTTGCAAAATATAATTTTAAAATACTTCAAACGGGTTTAAATTAGGAAAAATTAGAAAAAATAATCCCAACTTTCATCAATTTTCGTAGAATAATCCCAACTTTGAATTATACTGGAATAATCCGAACTTTTGGGGTAGTTCTTTTTCTTCAATCCCAAATACTGGTTACTGGTTCAATGGGTTTTTTTTTTTTTTTTTTTTTTTATAAAATGACACGTGTCGTACAGTAATTGGATAAAAAAAAAATTTTTTAAAAAAACAAAAAAAAATTACCTAGCCTGCGAAAACCCCAACCACCCTGAGAACAACTCCGGCAACCCGCCACCACCATAGCCCAGCCACCCGATCGCTGAACCTTCGTCCCTCCCCCACAACTAGACTCACCGCTCCGACGCTTCCTCTTAGCCACAGTCCCCTCCCCGAAATCCCCACGCAACCACCTATAAAAACCCTCCACTACCCATTTTGAAAACTTCCATCCAATTCGCTTTGAGGGTGTTTCGATGGTGTTTCGAATGGTTGGAGAGGGTTTTCGACGGTGAGGAGGTGGTTGTTGGGGGTTTTCGGGAGTGGGGGAGGGGTTTTGAGGGTGTTTCGAATGGATGGAGGGGGTTTAAAGAAATTTCCGGTTATGGAGGGCCGAAAACCAAATCGAGAAAGGAGGGGATTGGGGGTGGAGGTGGGTCACGACACCGACACCTGGGGTTTGGGGTGAAAGAGGTGCACAGTTGGGGCAGGGGAAGGGAGAGGTTGATGCGGTCGACGGTGGCAGGTGGTGATGGTGGTGGTGGGGGTTACGGGGGTCAGGAAGGGGGGATAAGGGTTTCCTGGTTTTTTAAAATTTTTTTCTTTTTTTGGACCAATTGCATTTTGACACGTGGCATATAACCTTAATATCAGGTCATTGAATTTTGTTGACCGGTTTAGGATTGAAGAAAAAGAACTACCCCCAAAGTTCGGATTATTCCAGTATAATCCAAAGTTGGGATTATTCTATCAAAATTGATGAAAGTTGGGATTATTTTTTCTAATTTTTCCTTTAAATTATTTGTAAATGTATACCTATGCTATTGAATTAATTTGTGAAGTATAAGTTTAAAATACTTCAAACGGGGTTTAAATTATTTGTAAATGTATACCTATGCTATTGAATTAATTTGTGAAGTATAATTTTAAAATACTTCAAACGGGGTTTAAATTATTTGTAAATGTATACCTAGTACTGTATATAATAATACTCCGTACAAATTGTACGGGAGGGAGCCGATAAAGATATTAATTAGCCGATAGCAACCTAATAATTATCGCGATCGCTCAATATCCATAACGGCCTTCATTTCGGCCACGTGGAGAGCTGCTCTAGACCACGTAGGCACCTGTTACCTACAAGGTCGGTTTGCCACCTACGCTAAGAGGTTGCACCAGCCTGGTTATTTTCCTATATATACTCAAGCATATTTTCATAATAAAGGTACAATCTCTCTTTCTTTCTCTCTCTAACTCTCTCTCTCTTTTTATTCCTTCTTCTTCCCAGATTGCTAGCTTTAGCATCGGAGTGGTTATTCCCGGATAACCCCCGAGCTAGCTAATCTGTATTGACTGTGCAGGCATTGATTTGGACGATAAACCTTTACCGACCCCAATACATCACGATATCGGAAATCACCCGGAACAATTGGCGCTAGAAGGAGGGGATATTAATAACTTCTATCGTCCAAAAAGACCTCTAACAATCATGGAAGGAAACAATGAAACCAACACCGGAAACTGAAAACCGAAATTATGATAACGGCATTCTGAACGCCAACGCCAATAAAATCATCAACAGTATGCCTGAGATTGTAGTGGAAGACGAAACTCACCTTCTTCACAAAGACACTACAAACACACCAATGACACTGGAACGAATTCGAGCACTTACCCCAGACCCCTTGGGAGAATTTACTCCATAGGAGCTAGAGATAACAGCTAGGGTCATGCGAGCAATGTCCCGAAAAAGAAAAGAGGTTGAGATAACGGCCACAAGGGAAGGGAGGAATATGCCGACAATACCTGTGGTCATTAACCTCGAAAGTCAATTCAATCAGGCAGAGCCGCAACCTCAACCTCGGCCTCCACCCGTTGCACCACAACCCAACGCGGCAGTGACACTGCCCGAGCAACAGGCCACTCAAACTGTGCAAAGGGGAGATTTAGGATCTTACCGGCAAGAAGCCAGCAATGGGCCGCCAAGACGTATATGCCGAGCTATAGTCAGGCCAAGGTGTAGGGAATATTTCAAGCATTACCCCTAGCTTGAACCCCACTGTGATCATACACTAAAGTACGGTGGCGTCCAAAGGGAAAGAAGCTAGAGCAAAAGAGTCGCCAACAAGTTTTAGGAACTTGTAAACCGTTCACGGGGTGAAGGTTACACCCCTTAACGATCCAGAAGATCGTCAACTCTATTAGGTCTGGAACCATGACTGGTAGTTCGGGGATGAAGTTACAAATCCAACCTAAAAGAGATTGAACCTGCCCTAATAATAGGCCTCTACTTTATTCTGATCGTATTCATGTGCGCTTTCTGACTAACATACAATCAATAGGTTTAACCCTAAACTTTTTTAATCTATGTTGGTTGAATATTAATGCACAAATAAATCTATTATTGGCGATCACTTGAATTATAATCAAATTAACCCTAAACAAGATTATTAATTATCTTATTAAGCGTGATTACTAGTACCAATTCCCTTTAAACATGCATAAAAGGTGTGAACAAGCAATAACAATAATAAGCATCAAGCAACATAATAATAATCATAATCATAATTATAAAAATAATAACAATCACAATCATAATCATGTTAAAGCATAATATTAATAGCAAGATCCTAGACATGATACTAACAAGATTAATAACAATCCCTAGCATGTCACTAAACAATAAAAATCAAAGCTTTAGCCCTAACATAATACTAACATGCTATTAGGAAAGACAATAAAAGGCATCATAAAAATCATAATTGACATTATATTCTTTAGCCTAAACATGATACTAGGAACTTATTGTTGTCATTCTAAACATGAAATTAAGAAAAACATCCTAACATGATACTAGGAATCAAAATAACAACCTAGACATGATTTCTATTTCATAATAACAATGCAAACAATTAAAGCACTTACTTGGATGCCTCGTACCTCTTTCTAATAAAAAAATACACACGTTAGTAACTTCAAGGAAAATAATAAAACAAACAATTAAATTAAAGAATTGAAAGAGAGATTTGGGACCAAACCCTCGGAAATTAAAACCTTTCACGTCTAGGGCAAAGACAACTTCGAATTATGCTAGGTATGTCTAGTGCTAATATATGAGGAATTGTGTTTGTAAAAAAGTTGGCTTAGAAAGAGAGAGAGAATAAGCTTAGAGAGAGAAGAGAATTAGAGAGAATAAGAATTGATGAAAATTGATGAGAAAAATTGATAATTGAAAACAGAATTTTAAGAGGCTATTTATAGAGAAAATCAGTCGGATGGATAAAAAAACAAATCGGAATTTCAACGAGAATAAAACACGATTAGTGGCAGACGCTGGTCATTAGCACCAGGCGCTGAAGGTTAGCGCCAGGCGCTAATGCTTGTCGTTAGGCGCTAATAATCAGTTTCACGCGCTTTTTTTATCATATCTTTTGATCCGGAAGTCCAAATAAGGCGTATAATATTTCGTTGGAAATATCTTGAAGTATACTTTCCAACCCAATTAAAATCAGATTAAAATCTTTTGTAGATAAAAAGATATGGCCGAAATAGTGGAAGGATGTCAGTTTTGGATAGAGTTTCATATCTCATTCATATCTTTTTCGTTATAGCTCGGATTTAATATTATAATATATCATTGGAAAGATAATTTCAAGATCTATCCAACCATATAAAATTTGTATAAATATTATGAGGCACGAAAATAAAATCTAAATATATTCCACTTCGTACAAAACAAGGATTCAAAAAAGGAGTAGTTTTATTCAATTTCAAACTCTTTGAAACATAATTATCAATCCTAACTCCATTAGGATTTAAAAGAACCTTCTATAGTATTCTAGAAGACTATAATCAATCCTAATAGCTTTAGGAATGATAATTAATAATAGGCCCTCCTCTAGATCATTGGGCCGCATGTAAACCCAGTTTAGTATTTTGGCCATAACTTCCTCATTATTCATCGGAATTGGGCTTATAACATATAGTTGGAAAGATCTTTTCAAACCCTATCCAACTACACCATTATTAGACCCTTATCATGGACCAAACTAAACTGGAATGCACGTTTTTCATAAATAGGGTAAGAAAAGAAATATTTTCAAAAACAGAAAGAAGAGATATTTTAATAAAAACATCCTTATTACTAGACTTTTCACAATTTCGCTTTGTTCGATAATCAAATGACATGAAAGGTACTCATCACTGGGTTTGGTTTTGGGGAGACACATTTGGGTGTCTACACAAGGATATCCCCCTTCACTCAGGAAATCCTTGACCAGCAAACGGAAAAGATCAAAATGTCGTCATGCATGTATGACGACAAGGGGGATCCTAAGAGATATGTGGCGGCATTTGAGAGCCACATGCTGATGTATACCAACACCGATGCCGTCTGGTGCAAGGTTTTTCCCACGACGTTGACAGGAGCGGCATCGGATTGGTTCTCTAATCTGGAACAAGGGTCTATAGACTGCTTCGATACTTGGTTGAGTTGTTCACGGGCCAATACATAAGTAACGCCATGAGGCAAAGAACGTCAAAGGAGCTTATGGCGGTTAAGCAAAGGAAAGATGAGTCTTTAAGGGACTTCATCCGGCGTTTTAATAATGAAGCTAACACTATACAAAAATTACAGCAAGAAATAGCTGTTATGGCCTTAATGAACGGCTTGACTGACAGCGATTTCAAGAGGTACATGGCACGAAAATCCTTCCCTAATCTCGGTACCGCATTCAGCAAGGCGCATGAATATATCAAGAGCGAAGAGCTCCTGAAAACCAACATCCAAATAGCATCGGTGGAACCACCTCGAAGACAAAGCACTTATATAGCACCTGAAACACATGTCGGTGGGATAAACCGACTGCAACAGCAAAATCAACAGAAAGCGAATAGGCCTGCCAGAGGCCTAGGGCGATACAATAATTACACTCAGCTGAACACACCCAGGGTCGCTATATATTCGATTAACTAACACAAGGAAGATTGGAATCGGCCGGCGCCAATGATAACCAAGGGTCGAGATGTGAAGAAATACTGCATGTTCCATAAGGATGTCGTCTATTATACTGAGGAATGTATTCAGTTGAAAGAGAATATTGAAGATCTCATTAGAAAAGGACATCTATCTCAATATCAATCCCAAGCAGGTACAAGCCGTCAACAACCCCCGCCGACGAGACAGACAAAATATCGAAAACAGGGTGATTCGTCAATGCAAGATGACAGCTACCGACAGGCACACACTAAGGTTTATCGGTAAGGTACTACACCACCTGGACGCAAAATTACTATCTATGTAATTACCGGGGGGCCTGTGCATGGAGGCTTTGTCAGTGGTGCGAAGAAAAGTTTGTCGGGGTATAAGCACATAGTAAACGCTCTGGGAGTGGATGAACGACCTCGACCAGCCGTTATCCCTTCCGTATCTTTTTCGGAGGCCGACACAAGGGGTATAGTCTTTCCCCATGATGATCCGTTGGTACTGATATTAGTGATAAATGGGTGCGACATCAAGCGCGCACTGGTAGACGGGGGTAGCTCGGCAAATATTTTGTTCGCAAAAGCGTTCGATGCCATGATGATAGGCCGAAAGTACTTAACACCGGTGCCATACCTAGTTATTGGTTTTAATGGTTCCACGGTTAGACCTGGGGCAGCATAAACTTACCGGTCTAAATTGGAGACGGTCCAACGACTCGAGATGTTATGGCCGAATTCCTGATAGTTGATGTACCGTCAGCATACAATGCCATTGTCGGCAGACCACTAATTCATGATACGCAGGCTGTAGTCTCGACATACCACCTTACAATGGTTTATGTCTCTAACGACGACAAGACACATTGTGTCAGAGGAAGCCAAATCATGGCAAGAGAATGTTACGTGACAGCACTAAAACAACCATGTCGGCAAGGTCTTACGAGCCAGAATAAAAAAAAAAAAAAGGGAGCGGTCTCCGTCCATGCACGACCTGGCAATGGAAAACTTTGATACAAGGCCCGTAACGGTACCTAGACCATTACCAGGAGGAGAAACAGTTGAGGTTGAGTTGTAGCCAGGGATGTCGATTTGGACAGTAAAAATCGGATCCAAAATGGACGCCGAGATGCAATGCCACTTAATCGAGCTCCTGTAGGAAAATGCCGATGTATTTTCCTTTTCGACTGATGAGATGCCGGGAATTCACCCCGATGTAATGGTGCACAAGCTAAATGTGGACAGGAAAGCTAGACCGATACGACAGAAGAAAAGAAATTTTTCTATAGAAAAGATTGAAGCTATACAAGCAGAAGTTAACAAACTGCTAGCGGCAGGTTTCATAGAACCGTTTACTTACCCGGAATGGCTAGCCAACGTAGTCATGGTCAAGAAACCATCAGGAAAATGGAGAATGTGCGTCGATTTCACGGACTGGAACAAAGCTTGTCCTAAGGACTGTTATCCACTACCGAGAATAGAACTCTTAGTTGACTCCACTTCCGGCCATGCCCTCTTAAGTTTTATGGATGCCTTCTCGGGATATCACCAAGTTGTCCTCTATCAGCCAGATAGGAATAAAGCAGCGTTTATAACAGATGCTGGAGTTTATTGCTACAAAGCACTACCTTTCAGACTGCGAAATGCAAGAGCGACCTACCAGAAGTTGGTAGATAAGGTTTTTGCAGACAGAAAGGAAGAAATGTGGAGGTATATGTGGACGAATCCATCGAAAAAAGCCGATTGGCTGCAGATCATGTTGCAAACTTAAAAGAAAGCTTTGACATCCTTCGACACTACCGAATGAAGTTGAATCCTGAGAAGTGTGTATTCGGAGTCAAGTCTGGAAAATTGTTGGGCTTTATGGTTAGCGAAAGAGGCATAGATGCGAATCCCGACAGAATTAAATCCATCTTCAGCCTGCCACAACCGAAATCCATTAAAGATGTACAAAAGCTAATCGGTCGAATGGCGGCATTAACAAGGTTTATCAGTAAGTCGACAGATAAGGCGTTACCATTCTTTGTTGTCCTCCGCCAAAACAAGACTTTTGTTTGGGGGAATGAACAAGTAAAAGCGTTAGAAGCGGTCAAGAATCACCTCCGATTGTTGTCGACAATAGCAAGATCGGAAACAGGAGAAACATTACAGCTTTATATCTTGGCTTCCCTGAAGACGGTAGCAGCAGTACTATTAGTGGAGCGAAAGAAAACACAGATGGCCATATACTTTGTAAGCCATGTGCTAAACGCTGCAGAACGAAGATACCCCCTAGTGGAGAAAATTGCATATGCAGTGATAATAGCGGCAAGAAAGCTGAGACCATACTTTGATGTGCATACAATCGAAATTCTGACCAATCAACCGTTAGAAAAATCTCTTTAGAAAATGGAAACTTCTGGTCGTTTGCTGAAATGGGCAGTTGAACTGTTAGAATACATGCTGATTTATACACCGAGAGTGTCAATAAAGGCTTACGCCTTGTCCGACTTCATAGTTGAAACTTCTTACACTGAAGATGAAGATGATATCGGTACTGGGAAGGTGTCAGTTGATGGCTCGGCAACCTCAACTGGGTCAGGGGCCGGAATCATCATGACCTCTCCACAGGGAGATGTCTTTGAGTATGCGATAAAATTCAAATTCAAAGCTTCCAACAACAAGGCCGAGTACGAGGCAGCACTGGCAGGGGTCTAGTTATGCATAGCGGCAGAGGCAAAGAGGGTGGAGCTGTCAACGGACTCACAATTAGTTGCTAGCCAATTCAGTGGGGGATACGAAGCCCGTGAGCCGACAATGATAGCCTATTTAGCTAAGCTCAAAAGCTTAACGGCAAATCTTGATCACTTTGAAATCAATTTAATTCCTCGTTGCCAGAACACACAAGCAGATGCACTGGCAAATCTTGCGAGTTCCAGCTTCAATGACTTAGAACGCACGGTAATGGTCGAGATTTTAAGTCATAGAAGCATAGACGAAGAAAAGAAGAAAGAGGTGAATTATGTGGCGGTAGACCGTGAATGGTACGACGATATCCTGGCTCATAAAGTGCACAGTGTGCTTCCTACTGATAAAAACGAAGCGCAAAAGATCAAGAAAGATAGCGTTTGGTTTGTTATGTTTCGAGGCATGTTGTACAAAAGAGGCTTCTTGTTACCTTTGCGCAGATGCTTAACAACATATGAATCCACGAGGGCGATTGCGGAAATCACTCGGGTGGCTGATCAATGTCATAAGAGGCGATGAAAAGAGGCTATTATTGGCCGACAATGAACGCAGATACGTTGGCTTACGCAAAAAGTTGTGATAAGTGTCAGAAGTTTGGGCCGACCATAAATCAACCGCCTAACGACCTGACACCTATCCTTAACTCCATACCCTTTGCACAATGGGGAATGGATATTGTCGGTCCCTTTACGTCGGCCACTAGAGGGCGCAAATTCCTGATAGAAGGGATAGACTACTTCATAAAGTGGGTCGAGGCTGAGCTAGTAGCAAAGAATACGGCAAATGAAGTGAAAAAATTTATTTGGAAAAATATATTCACCAGGTTTGGTTTGCCGATAGCAATGGTCTTTGATCATGGCTCTCAATTCGACTGTAGTCCAGTTAAGAATTTTCTTAGCATTTACAAAGTTAAATTCGCCTATGCTGCAGTCTGCCATCCCCTATTTAACGGTCGAGTTGAGACCGCTAACAAGCAAATATTAAACGCCTTGAAAAAAAATTGAAGATGCCAAGGGATTGTGGGCAGGCCTGGTGCCAGAAATATTATGGGCTAACAAGACGACAACAAAAGAAACTACAGGAGAGTCACCTTTCAATCTCGCTTTCGGCTCAGAGGCGGTCATTCCTACAGAAGTAGGTCTCCCAACGTTCCGAATTCAGCATTTCTGCGACTCTGCGAGGACCAAAATGACCTACTGTTACGGCAACAACTAGACTTCCTACCAGAGGTGAGGCTAACGACCGCGCTATCAAATCGGCAGCATATAAAAATAGGATGGGTTGGGCCTACAATAAACGCGTCAACTATAGACCACTGGAAGATGAAGATCTAGTTTTGCGTAGAACAATGACAACAGGCAAGGGAAATGCTGATGGTAAATTCACGGCCAATTGGGAAGGGCCATACCAGATATATGGGACCATGCGGCAAGGCTCTTATCAACTTATGACTCTACAGGGGGTCCCGTTAAGAACGTTTGGAATGCGGCTGTTTTGAAAAAATATTATGTTTAAATGTTTTTTATTTGTCATACCTTTTAGATCTATATTGGCATAACTCAAGGTCAAACGTTTTGTAATATTTTTCTTTTGGCTAAGGCCATTAATAAAAATTGCCAATGTTTTTCGGCCGCAAAATAGAACCATCTGCCCACTTTCGATATGTACGTGCAAACGACCTAGCTAGCTGTTGCGCCCATTCAAGTGAGGGGATGGTTGGATAACTAGCACACCTAAAGGCGAGTCGAATAGATGTCTGTAGACACCCAAGTATGTCTCCCCAAAACCAAACCCAGTGATGAGTACCTTTCACGTCGAATCATAATCGAATGAAACGAAAGTGTGGAAAGGTCTAGTGTTGCGGAAAGTTTTTATAATATCTTTTCTTTTCTCTTCTCTCTGTTTTTGAAAACTTTATTTTAAGAAAACAGCCAATCCAGTTTGGTTGGTCCATGATATGGTTCCAAAAATGGTGTATTTGGATGGGGCTTGAAAAGACCTTTCCAACGATATATTATAAGCCCAATTCCGATGAATATTGAGGAATTTATGGCCAATTTACTAAACTGGGCCCGATTTGAGCTTTAAGTACGGCCCAATGATCTAGGGGAGGGCCTAATATGATTTATCATTCCTAATGTAATTAGGAATGGTTTTGGTCTTCTAGAACATTCTAGAAGGCTTTTATCATTCTTAATTCAGTTAGGACTCTTCAGAGTTTTAATTGGATCAAATAACATTTTCGACTGAAATTATATTATTTTATCTTCCAGTACGGGAAATTTATCAGATTTTCGAAAACGCGTTTAAATCCAAGTTGGCGTCCAACCCCAGGCCTTGGCGCCTGGAACCAGGATTGGCGCTAGACGCCAGCATTGGCGCCTGGCGCTAGCCACTGGTCCTGGCGCCAATGAGCCAAGGCTGGCGCCAAGTTAGTTTTTCGATCTTCAGACTCTGTTTTGATAAATTATCTTTTTTGGATGATTTTCCCTATAAATATCGTATCAAAAACTCCGTTTTCATGGATCATCGACATCTATCGTTCACCGATTCTCTTTATTCTTAAGTTTTCATAAACTCTCTTCAATCATCAACAATCACTTTTTTCAATTACCAATATTCAATTCTTTTTTACATCATTCATTCATCAATTTTCAATAACATTAATTCATGCATTCTTTCTTCTTTGCTTTTTAATACAAAATTCCGCATTCGCAAGATCTAGAAACACCTAGCCATATTCGAAGTTGCCTTCGCCCTAGACGTGAAAGGTTTTAATTTCTGAGGGTTTGGTCCCAAATCTCTCTTTCAATTATTTAATTTAATTGTTTTGATTTATTATTTTCCTTGAAGTTACTAACGTGTGTATTTTGTTATTAGAAAGAGGTACGAGGCATCCAAGTAAGTACTTTAATTGGTTTTATTGATATTGTGATGTAGACATCATGTTTATATTGTTATTATGATATTCCTAGTATCATGTCTAGGGTATTTTTAATATTAAATATGATTGCTATGATGCCTTTTATTTTCTTCCTAATATTTATGATTGTTAGTATCATGTTAGGGTTAAAGATTTGATTTTTATTGATTAGTGACATGCTAGGGTTTGTTATTAATCTTGTTAGTATCATGCCTAGGATCTTGCTATTTTTATTATGCTTTAATATTAACATGAACATGATTATGATTATAATCGTTATAATTTATGATTATGAATATTATTATTATGAATATTATCATTATTATTATTATTATTATTATTATTATTATTATTATTATTTTGATGATAATTATTTTATTTATGATGATATTATTATTATTATAATTATTATTCATGATATTGATTATTTATTATGTTGCTTGATATGCATTATGTTATTTATTTTATTGCTTGATCACCTTTATTGCATGTTTAAAGGGAATTTGTACTTGCAACCACGCTTAATAAGATAATTAATAATCTTGTTAGGTTAATTGTGATTATGATTCAAGTGATCGCCAATAATAGTTTGTTTGTGCATTAAATTCAACCAACATAGATTAAACAGGTTTAGGGTTAATCCTATTGATTGCATGTTAGTCAGAAAGCGCATATGAATACGAGCAGAATAAAGTAGAGGCCTATTATTAGGGTAGGTTCAATCTCTTTTAGGTTGGATTTGTACCTTCATCCCCGAACCCTTTTTTGGTTCATGACCTTATGGAGTTGACGATCTCTTGGATCGTTAAGGGGTGTAACCTTCACCTCGTGATGGTTTACAAGTTCCTTAAAAACTTGTTGGCGACTCTTTTGCTCTATCTTCTTCCCTTTTGGACGCCACCGTACTTTAGTGTATGATCACAGTGGGATTCAAGCTAGTGGGATTTTAAAGGCTTGAAACTATTCCCTACAGTTTTTTGGCGACTCCACTAGGGAGGATTTCTATTTTAATTCCTGAATTTGTTTCGGCAATGATTTAGAATGAGTGGATGAGACTCGAAAAGTTCTAAGTATTTCATGTGCGTAATTTTGATTAACATTGTGGCATATGCATAAAAAGGTTCTCATTGGAAAGACCATCCGTAATGAGTCAAAAACATAGGATTTTACACGTAGGAAATTTGAGAAATGTCTTTCACAACTAGGACTGAAATAACACCGCGTGAAACTGGATGATTTTATTGAGCACAGAAAGCTGCTGAGGCATGTGGGAAGTAGCGTCAGGGGCCAGAGCTTGGCACCAAACTTTTAGCCGTAGCACCAGACGCCAGTATTAGCGCCAAGCGCTACAGTTAAAAGTTGGCGCCAGTCTCTGTTTGCTGGCGCCAATTTCCCCCAATACCGAGCCATAAATATGCGTTCTAATTTCGACGGGTTTTTCGTATTGTTCGCTCGATCCTACTTCCTGATTGAATTTTTTCTCACTTTTCTGAAACCCATATGTGTTCTACATATGGACATAACCCACTGGGAATTCATGCTCTATCTACCTGATTGAACGCTCCTGGCAACAAAGGGTACATCTGAGATGTTGAATTCACCAAACCATGGAAGTGAGTTTTTTCTAAAAACTCGCGGTGTTCTATCCACACGCGTTAACCCTTCACGGTTAGGCTTCTACGCGGTGCATCTGAACAATTAACCATGGACCCTATTTGACTAAACCATATCCCGAACTTTAGAGAACTAGAGCCATGGTTAGGTTGCGAACTCATTGCATCATATTGTGCCTACTTGACTAATTGTGCATTATTTGTTGTGCATATATATTCCATGCTCCTCTTAACCGTTTGTTGATTTGTGTTGAGATTATAATTAATGACTTAAAGAACTTTGCCTAATTAATTAATTAGTTAATTAATTTGAGTCAATAAAGTTTCTTTTAAATCGGAATTGACCTAGTACGACTTTAGGCATACCCCAGTTGACTAATAATACCGAAAACAGTCCCAGACCGAGGTTCCAAAATTGGTGCCAAAATCTGAGCTGTAGCGCCACTGTATGGTGTGTAGCGCCAGACATTTACTAAAAAGTCTAGCGCCAACCACCATATTGTGACGCCAGTTCTGTCGCTTGGCCGACAGTTCGGATTATTTGTCGAGTCATCACCTAATGTCTAATTAACGAGTTTACTAATTAATTCGGTTAATTTTCGCTGTCAATAACACCTTGTCAAGTCATTAATCGAGTCTTGGTCACATAGTCTAGCCACATGGTCATGACACGAGTCTTAACTCACCATCTACACTCATTAGTCTTAGCACACACTTTGAGCACATATCACCATGACCATGTCTTAGGTCCATGCATGAGTCCGTCTTTCCGTCATTTGAGTTGAGGGGGTACATTCTACTCCTAATTCTTCATATCCCTCCGTCTAAATCTTCTTCACATTCTTCCATCTTTCTTCACCTCCTCCATCCATTGCATGTTGAATAAAGTTTGAGTCAAATAATTAACAATAAATATCCCCAAATTCCTTTCCCACAGTACTTGGTTAAGGAGAGAAGGGCGATTAATCAAGGACAACCTCTTTATTCAAGTCTCGCTTTTTTATAAACCGATTCGTCAAAAGAGGAAGGTTAAGAAGATAATGGCAACTCAAGAAGAAGTCAATGAGCTTAGGAATCAATTGGTTACCATGACTGAAACACTGAAGCTACTCACCCTCAAGGTTGATGATCCCGTGAAGCAACAACAGATGGACCTCATGCAAGAGAGCCTAAGCAAGTTGTCTAGCGATTACAAGTTTCAAGAGCTTACATCACAAGGGGTCTCGGTGGACAAAGACCTTCTTCCGCAGAAGTTCAATGCCAACGACATCCCAAAATTCAAGGCAACAGATAATCTTTACTTCCATCTAAGAGCTTTCGAAACTATAATGACCATTAAGGGTATCGATAAGAAGGTTTTCCCCTCTCTGTTCCCACTATCTCTTGAAACCGTTTGCCAACAATGGTTCTTCTCCCTTGACAAGGAGAAAGCCTCTACCTGGGAATCGATAGCAAACGCTTTCGTTGATAGGTACAAGTGCAATATCCAAGTTGAAACCGATCATAGACAACTTGAGATGCTAAGACAAAAAGAGAATGAAGGCTTTACTTCTTTCTTTAATAAGTGGAGGGAAACTTCCGCCAAGATGATTGAGGTCCCCACTGAAAAAGAATCCGTGAGGATGTTTATCAAGAATCTCCAAGAAAAGTATTCAAAGCACTTAAAATATCAACACAACTTGAATACTTTCAAGGCCGTCTATGGCATAGGTATCGAGATCGAAGATGACCTCGCAAAGCAAAAAGCTACTAATAATAGCAACCCCGGTGGCTGGAAAGGAAAGAAGAGCGACAATCCTTCTTCTTCCGAAAACGCCCACTCTAGTAATAATGTTAGTACCTTTGACCATAATGATGTCTTAGCCATGGACAATCAAGGATCTAAAAGGAAACCCAGGCGAGAGTTCACACCCATTGGAATGACCTACGATGCTGCTTTCGATCGTCTCTATGATCAAGGATTAATCAAACCTATTGGCCCTACCGAGGATCCAACACCAGAAAATCGATCTTCGAGATGGAATCCAAATTCCTATTGCAAGTACCATCGAGGAAACGGTCATACCACTGATGAATGCTACAGGTTTCAAAATCTCATTCAAGACCTCATAGAAGCAAACAAGGTCCCATTGCCTCTAGCTAGCGAGAAGACTGGGTGATGATGAAGCGAACAACACAAGACAAGAGGCGAGCTGCAATGACAAGATTTCATCACCTCTTTTTCTATTTCTTTTTCATTTTTTACTTTCCCCAATAAGTCTAGCATAGGCACCTTTTCTTTTCCTTTAGATTATTTTTGTAGTTTTTTCTTTTCTATTCCCTTTTTAATAAAATGAGCATTTATTTCCTTGCATATGATCATTTCATTACATTGCATTCAAAAAAAAAAAAAAAAAAAAAAATCCATGTCGAGCTAAGCACAAGGTATACCAATGATTTGAGGCACCTCTTGTAGCCACATCATATCTCCTTTCACCTTTCAAATTTACAATCCTTTCTTCATAAACCACTTTGAGCCTCGTCTAACGATAGACCTTTCTTTTTTTCAACCTACATTTACCTAACCTTGGGATGGGATGGTGTGTAACTTATGCAATCCTAAGCTTGAGTGAATCCAAAAAATTAAAAATAAGCAATGATAAAAAATAATAAATAAAAGTGTACAAAAGGGTAAGTGTTCCAATGTCTTTGATATGAAAGTATCTTCGATAAGAACACGTCTCAGATTGCGTCTCTTATCGAGTGCTCGGTACCGTGGCTGAGAAACATGAATGCCAAGTGAGTGACAGACCGCATGATCGGGATTGCCCACACTTATTAAAATAAAATAAATGCTAAAGCAAAAAGAGCTAAAAAAGAGTAGAAACTCAAGCATAAAAATATAAAGATTCAAAAGCAAGGTTGCACACCTTGGGGGCTTATCTAGGGTCTTGAGCCTTTATCCCCTTCTTCTTTAAACCTTTAGCCTAACCACGTTACAACCCTTAAAAAGACCTTTTTTGAGGTATACACACTTGTGCGAGGTTCGGCTAGAGCTACGTTCGGCCTGATTCCTAACGGATACGTAGGCAACCTCACATCGAGGTGCGGCCGTAATAAACATGCATTCATATTCACATTCACACACTTACACCATGATCATATCAAGGTATCCCCTGTGCTCATCCCTATTCATTTAGAGCTAGACTTGGGGGCTTGATCCCTACATCATTAGCTTACCTAGCCTAAGAGTCACCACCATTTGACTCTTTTCAATAATATATTTTTTCACACACTTAGCTCTTGCGGCCTAACTTTAGTGTCACTATCACACACATCACGCATACATGACCAAATATATTTCCCTTATGAACCCTTTGTCATGAAATTTTGACGCTGAAGCATGCTTCGTCAAAATCACTCATAATGGTCATTGCATCACGAAGTATGAAGTGCTTAGCCTCCGTGCCTAAGTTACCCAAATACTTTCATTATGGAGTCAACCATTGAGATAGCCTAGGATGGATTAATCCTTGAACCTTGAGAGATAGTATCAAACAACATTTGACTAAGCTCATTCAACATGCATCTTCAAACTTTTAATTTTCTTTTTCACGTCTTTCTTTTTCGGGAGAAAGTCGGTACCCTCCACAAAATTGACGGAAAATTTTTGCTTTTTTGCATTTTTTCGAGTTGCACGATCACATTACAATGCACACATGAGTCATGTACACATTGAGTCATGTCGTGCCATATCACTCTGATTTGAGTCTAACACATGTGTCATTACACTTCGAGTCGAGTCAACCTCGAGTCAGTCAAACATATCGAGTCAAGTTTATACCTTGAGTCGTGTCAAGTCGATGAGTCAAGCAACGCTAAACCTTAGGTCAACCCTAAGATAATTAAAGAAATTGGCAAAGTTCTATAGTCAAAAAATAAATACAGGTGCAGCAGAATAGGGAAGACCCTACTCCAATTCTTGGCGCCAGAGATATCTCAGCAACGACAGAGCTCGAAGCCTCTCAGAAAGGTGATTTCGACCTCATACAGCAATTTCGGGTTCCTTGGTACGCCAGTTAGCCCCTATAAGCAATTTGACATGATTAGTAGTCGGCTCGATTACAATCGTAGTAAGTGATTGACCTGACAAAAGATCGTCTCACTTAGCTTAAGCGCCTAAGTATTGGCTCATCACAAGAACCAAAGCATCGGTTAAAAAGCAAGCACTTAAACGACAATATTTCCGAAAATGGATTGTCGAGCATTCTTATTAAACGACAAAGAATTCCAAAAATTGGATTGTCATCCCCAACTGACAATATTTCCAAAAATGAATTGTCGCGCATTCTTCTTAAACGACAATTTCGAAGATTGGATTGTCATCTCTGGCAAAGTTTCCAAGCGTGGATTGTCGTGCTCCTTCTTTGTTTGGCAAGTTTTTCCAAGTTCGGATTGTCATACATTCATAGATCGCTGGCAAGTTTTCCGAGATTGGATTGTCATACACCCAGTTCCCTATGGCAAAATTTCCCAAAGGATTGTTGTAGGTCTCTACTCATCATAAATTTCGGCAAAAGTTCCTCAACGTGGATTGTCATTCATTTCAGTAAGTGGCAAATTTTCTCGAAGTGGATTGTCGGTCGACTCTTTTTTGCAAATGTTCTAAGACGCGGATTGTCAATAGTGGCAATATTTTCCCAAAAGGATTGTCGCATAGTGTTGACAAATTTTCAAGATGGATTGCTTTCAAGAGTTATATTCCAAGATGTGGATTGTCGATCGTAGCAAAGTTCTTATGAAAGATTGTTACGAAGCATTGGCAACTTTTCCAAAAATTGGATTTTGGCAAATTTTCCGAGGTACGGATTGTCGCTTCATCGTGACAACATTTCCAAGGATGGATTGTTACGAAGCATTGACAACTTTCCCTAAATCGGATTGTCATACATCATACAAGAGTTATGTTGGCAACTATTCCCAAAGAAAAGAGGATTGTCATCACAGCAAAAGCACCGACATACTGGTTCACAAGCAGCAAAGTACCGACGTACTGGCATAGCAAACATTAAGAAGCAGTGATCTTTTCGAAGACTATCACAGCGGGCAAAAGAAGCTCTTTGTTCAGAGACGAGTGAACATCGAAACAGCAAGGTGGCGTTCCCTGGATTATGGAGAGTTGTCACAAACAACTGAGGATTGTTTCAAGAGAAGCAATCTTCGATAATATTCCCTTGGACGTGGAATGTTATCAATGCGGATGAGGATTGTTTCAAGAGAAATAATCTTCGATGATGTTCCCTAGGATGTGGAATATTATCATTACGGAGAGGATAGTTTCAGGCGAAGCAATCTTCTAATTTGGAAGCAGTTACAGGCGTAGCAGTTTTCAAGCGGGATGGCATTCTCTAGCTTGCAGGAGGTCATCAAAACAAATCGGTTACTTTCAGAGACGTGTGCTCGACGGTGCAAGATACGCGTTTCTTAACTCTTTTATCTGTTTAACTAACGCTAGTTTTGCAGGTATCGGCGTTACAAGAGTGATTTAGGATCGCAGAACGTTCTGAATCATTCTCCGTCCCTATCGATACTTTGACTTTTGTTTTCGAAACTTGCGTTTCTCCAAACTCAATCAAAGTGGGGGCTTCTGTAGACACCCAAATATGTCTCCCCAAAACCAAACCCAGTGATGAGTACCTTTCACGTCGAATCATAATCGAATGAAACGAAAGTGTGGAAAGGTCTAGTGTTGCGGAAAGTTTTTATAATTTCTTTTCTTTTCTCTTCTCTCTGTTTTTGAAAACTTTATTTTAAGAAAACAGCCAATCCAGTTTGGTTGGTCCATGATATGGTTCCAAAAATGGTGTATTTGGATGGGGCTTGAAAAGACCTTTCCAACGATATATTATAAGCCCAATTCCGATGAATATTGAGGAATTTATGGCCAATTTACTAAACTGGGCCCGATTTGAGCTTTAAGTACGGCCCAATGATCTAGGGGAGGGCCTAATATGATTTATCATTCCTAATGTAATTAGGAATGGTTTTGGTCTTCTAGAACATTCTAGAAGGTTTTTATCATTCTTAATTCAGTTAGGACTCTTCAGAGTTTTAATTGGATCAAATAGCATTTTCGACTGAAATTATATTATTTTATCTTCCAGTACGGGAAATTTATCAGATTTTCGAAAATGCGTTTAAATCCAAGTTGGCGTCCAACCCCAGGCCTTGGCGCCTGGAACCAGGATTGGCGCTAGACGCCAGCATTGGCGCCTGGCGCTAGCCACTGGTCCTGGCGCCAATGAGCCAAGGCTGGCGCCAAGTTAGTTTTTCGATCTTCAGACTCTGTTTTGATAAATTATCTTTTTTGGATGATTTTCTCTATAAATATCGTATCAAAAACTCCGTTTTCATGGATCATCGACATCTATCGTTCACCGATTCTCTTTATTCTTAAGTTTTCATAAACTCTCTTCAATCATCAACAATCACTTTTTTCAATTACCAATATTCAATTCTTTTTTACATCATTCATTCATCAATTTTCAATAACATTAATTCATGCATTCTTTCTTCTTTGCTTTTTAATACAAAATTCCGCATTCGCAAGATCTAGAAACACCTAGCCATATTCGAAGTTGCCTTCGCCCTAGACGTGAAAGGTTTTAATTTCTGAGGGTTTGGTCCCAAATCTCTCTTTCAATTATTTAATTTAATTGTTTTGATTTATTATTTTCCTTGAAGTTACTAACGTGTGTATTTTGTTATTAGAAAGAGGTACGAGGCATCCAAGTAAGTACTTTAATTGGTTTTATTGATATTGTGATGTAGACATCATGTTTATATTGTTATTATGATATTCCTAGTATCATGTCTAGGGTATTTTTAATATTAAATATGATTGCTATGATGCCTTTTATTTTCTTCCTAATATTTATGATTGTTAGTATCATGTTAGGGTTAAAGATTTGATTTTTATTGCTTAGTGACATGCTAGGGTTTGTTATTAATCTTGTTAGTATCATGCCTAGGATCTTGCTATTTTTATTATGCTTTAATATTAACATGAACATGATTATGATTATAATCGTTATAATTTATGATTATGAATATTATTATTATGAATATTATCATTATTATTATTATTATTATTATTATTATTATTATTATTTTGATGATAATTATTTTATTTATGATGATATTATTATTATTATAATTATTATTCATGATATTGATTATTTATTATGTTGCTTGATATGCATTATGTTATTTATTTTATTGCTTGATCACCTTTATTGCATGTTTAAAGGGAATTTGTACTTGCAACCACGCTTAATAAGATAATTAATAATCTTGTTAGGTTAATTGTGATTATGATTCAAGTGATCGCCAATAATAGTTTGTTTGTGCATTAAATTCAACCAACATAGATTAAACAGGTTTAGGGTTAATCCTATTGATTGCATGTTAGTCAGAAAGCGCATATGAATACGAGCAGAATAAAGTAGAGGCCTATTATTAGGGCAGGTTCAATCTCTTTTAGGTTGGATTTGTACCTTCATCCCCGAACCCTTATTTGGTTCATGACCTTATGGAGTTGACGATCTCTTGGATCGTTAAGGGGTGTAACCTTCACCTCGTGATGGTTTACAAGTTCCTTAAAAACTTGTTGGCGACTCTTTTGCTCTATCTTCTTCCCTTTTGGACGCCACCGTACTTTAGTGTATGATCACAGTGGGGTTCAAGCTAGTAGGATTTTAAAGGCTTGAAACTATTCCCTACAATGTCTGATCCACTATCATTGCTCGGCCTGTCAAAGGTCGCAATATAATCATGGTATCCTCAGTGAGAAAAAATAAGACGACCGATTTCAATATGATTTATGTGAAATCGGTTCACGAACAATGTAAGCATTTCAATAGCAATGAGTAGATTAAAAATTTTAATCAAGGAAAGTACCAGCATAAATTTGTTAATATCGGTAACAGTTTTAACGCGCAAATGTTAAACATTTACTTGTAAAACTAGGGGACCGTAATGGTGATAGCACAACTAAACGGAATTGATAAAACATAAGCATGTAAAAACAGCACAACATATCAAATCAGCACAGAAAGATAATTAAACAACATTAGCTGCTAAGAACACAGAAAATGTACGACAGTACGTCATGAGCAAAAATATATGTAATTATTTACAACCGACAACCATCACCCAAAATGGCATTAAAAGGCCCATGTCGGGCAAAAACAAACACAAAACAAGTCTTAAAATTTGATTACATAACAAATTGTTCATTCACTACCAAAATAAGGACAAGAGCCGCATGATGAGTGTGGTGATGTCTGCCAATCACTTCAGCGCTGCTTGGCCTTAGACTCCTTCTCCAAAACTTCGTTATGGGGAGGAGTAGCAATAATGGCGTCTTCAAACTCTTCGTCGAGAAGGCTGCGCGGATCAAGATTATGCATAGTGGTTAGGCCGGGAGGATCAGAAAAGTATGATTCCTCGTAACTGGTGGGAGAAAGATGTCGGTCATCTCCATAAGCATCCTCTACTGCCTTCCATTTCTTCTCACCCCAATCCTCGGCCTTACACACGCAACGGTGTGCAGCAACCCAACCTTCGGTATAGCGGTTGTAGGCGTCGTTCGAAGTGCGCCTACATTAAAGCATGTTGTGAATATGCTTGACACTCATAGGAAGTGGGAATTGACATAATACGATTAGGGACAAAAAAAGTAGGGAGCCGCCAACAAGTTTTTTAAGGAACTTGTAAACCGTTCACGAATCATTTAAGGCAACCACAAATAAAGGGTCAACGAGAGGCAACAACGATTGACCCGTGAAGGTTACACCCCATTCATAATCCATGAAATTACTAACTCCATATGGTTCGGAACCACGAAAGGAGGATCGGGGATGATTGTACGAAGTGAGTCATGGAGTCACATTCGCCCGTATTGGCCTCTACTCGATTCTTATAGTGAAAAGCATTCCTGCGATCTCAAAGGCATACAAACAAAATATTCAATTTGCTCCAAACTATTATTAAGCTGAATTGGTTGAATATTAATGCAACATATAATTCTAAAATATTAGTTATCACTTGATTTAATAACAAGATTAAAAAGGAACTTAATCCGGTTGTCCAAATTATCTTATTAGGCGTGATTTTCAATTACATATTCCCTTTAACATGCAATACGGTGATCATAATAATAATAAAATAAACATTAATATTGGAAGCAATTCAACAATAATAGCGCTAGTCAAATCGAATAAAAATAAATCTAATCATGATGCTAGCAATATTAAAATAAATAAGTAATTAAATTACTTAATTAATCACATTCCGTGCGTTCCTTTAAATTGCTACATCATGAATAAATTGTTAGTAACTTCAATAAAAAAAATATAAATCAAATGAAAATTAAATTAAATAAATGTAGATTTGATTTGGTCTAAACCCTCAGTTATTTGTACCTTTCACGCCTTGGTTTAAGGACGGAACCTCGGGTTAAGTATGAACTCCTTGGAGTGCTTAGGGGAAGAATAGTGTAATTAGGAATATAGATTTAAGGCTTAGAATATGTGAGAGAGAGAGAGAAGAGAATGATTTTTGGTGTAAAAGAGAGAAAGAGAGAAGGATTTGATTCCCCGAACTGTAGAAATGAGGGTCTAATTTATAGGGAAAATGAGTAGAGGGAACACAAGAAACCCTAAAAAGATAAAAACCCTAAAAATTAACACTACGACACGGAAGAGAACACCGTGACACGATGCTAGGCACCGTCAGACGGGGCACAATCCCGTGACACGGTGGAAAACAGTGCGAAGCGGGAAATAATTAAGGTACGGGAGAGAAAACACGTGAAGGGCTTACCACTACTAGAAAACAGGCTAATTGCGACGGACTGCTTCCGACGGACCCATTATTCCGTCGGAAAAAGCTAAATTTCCGACGCATTTTTATTCAGTCGGATATTTCCGACGAATTCTTCAATTCCGTCGAAAATCCGTCGGAAATTTCCGATGGAATAAAAATCCGTCGGAAATTTAGCATTTTCCGACGGAAAAATCCGTCAGAAATTAACTTTTCTGACGGATTTATAGTCCGTCGGAAATTTCCGACGGAATTTTCCATCGGAACATATATTTTTTTAAAAAAAATAAAACACATTTACCTCCTAAAAAAACCCCAAAAGCATCCGCCTCTTTCTATCTTTCCTATTCTCGTTCTCCTATCTCTTCTTCTCCCTCTATGTCCTTCTCTCTGTATCTCCTCTTCTTCTCTCGATCTCCCCTCCTCTCCTTCGCTTTTTCTCACGTTCTCCTCTCTTTCTCTTTCCTCTCGTTCTCCTCTCTTTCTCTTCTCTACTTTCCCCTCTTTTACCACCACCACAGCAACATAAACACCGAACTCAACAAGTAATCACCGACATTAACAACAACAAAGGTTAGGGGTTATCTTATTTCGTCCATTCTCTCTCTTCTCATGCTGAAATCAAAGTTTTAGGTCAAATTCGGCCATGAAAACTCTAGATCTAGGGTTTTCATGGTCGAATTTGACCTCTTAAACCCATTTTCGAGTGTGCGGTCGAAATAAGGTATGTGTCTATTTTTTTTTTCAATTTTGATGTTATTTTGTTGTTTTATCGGATTTTTTTACAATTTATGGTGGTTGTGGGTGGTGGCTGTTAGAGATCGTGTTTAGGGGCTTGGGTTGGGATTTAATTTTTTTTTCTTTATTTTTTTTATTAATTTCTTGGTTGGGATGATTTTCGGTGGTGGCGGTGGTGACTGAGGTGGGTGGTGGGGTGGTAGATCTGGTTAGGTAGGTGGTTGTGGTGGTGGTGGTTGTAGATGGGTAGATCTGGTTAGGTAGGTGGCTGTGGCGATTTAGGTGGGTGGTGGGGTGGTAGATCTAGTTAGGTGGTTGGTGGGTAGGTGGCTATGGCGATTTAGGTGGGTGGTGTGGGCCGGTGATACGGTTGGTGGGGTTGGGTGTGGGTATGGTGAAAGTTTGGCTGGTTGTGTGAGGTGGGGGTAGGTGGTGTTGGGTGTGGGTATGGTGAAGTTTGGTTCGTTGTGTGAGGTGGGGGTAGGTGGTGTTAGGTGGCGGCTTGCGGTGGTAAGTGGTGGCGGTGAGCTTTTTTTTTGTTTTTTAAAGCATTTTCCGACGGAAATTCCGTCGAGAATTTACGATGGAATTCAATTCCGTCGGAATTTTCCGAGGGACTTTGCCGGGCTTGAAAATACTCTCGGCGGACTGAAATCCGTCGGAAAACCCATTTCCAACGGAAATTCCGTCGGAAAAGGGTGTTTTTCCGACAACAACTTTTCCGACAACCGGTTACGACGGAATTCCGTCGGAAATGGGTTTTCCGACGGAAAACAAGGTGTTTCCGACGAAAAATTTCCGTCGTAATTAACCTGTTTTCTAGTAGTGTACGCGGAAAGGACACGGAGATGCCCCGTGTCACAGCACAGGAACCATGACATGGCATTGTCCATCGTGGCACGGTACAGTACACCTTGTCACGGTAAAAAAAGTGTACGCGGAAATTACACGAAACATCCCCGTGTCACGGAATGGGCACCGTGACACGGGAAATTGTACCGTGACACAGTGCAAAATCCCGTGAAATAGTTGAATAAACGTGCAGAATTACAAAAAAAAAAGGCATCGTTCCATGGCAATAAGCCCCGTGACACGTCAGCATTTGCCGCGTCGCGGCGTTTTAGCTGCTGCGCGGTGCGTGATTCCAGTTTTTTACCCGTTTTTAAAATCATCATAACTTTTGATCCATAACTTGGAATAAGACATATAATATATCATTGGAAATATTATCAAGTCTACTTTCCAATTCAATTAGAATCAGTTCAAAATGATTTGTATATTTTAAGATATGTCCGTTTTAGTGGAAGGGTGTCGGTTTTGGGCCGAGTTTAGTGTTTAGCTCATATCTTTTTCGTTATAGCTCGGAATTGGGATTATGATATATGGTTGGAAATCTTATTAAAATGCCTGTCCAACCAAATAATAATTGTATCAAAATTATATATCCATAAAATCAGTTCAACTCGGTTTTGTGATGTGGATACGAAAAGTGGAAAATAGGTTATGGTTTAGGGAAATGAGCTAGAAATTGGATTGGTTCATGAAATACCTTGGATAGAATATGTATTTAAGCACTCCAAGGATTAAATACTCATCCCGACCAATAACAGCGGTGAAAGGTTGTTCATCATCAGGTTTGGTTTTGGGGAGACATTTTTAGGTGTCTACAGCGGTCAATCAATTTGTTCCTGTATAAATCGGACTTTAGAAATTTGTCAACAGCCCGACGCTTAATTACAGGTTTCTCCAAGCGAGTCAGCCTAAGTTCGTCCTCGGCCCTTTATCTCTCCGCTTTCTCGGCCTCCAATTTTTGTTCAAGATCAGCAACTTGAGCCTCCAGCTTCTTGGACATCACCTCATGGTCGGCCACCTTGTCCTCTAGCTGCTTAATCCTACCCTTGTACCCGTCAACCTCGGCTTTGTGGGCTTTGCGCTCCTCGTCGGCCTTCTTCAAAACCATCTCAGCCTTATCCTCCTGTCTCTGATAATGTTTGTACATGTGAACAACCTCCACAGCAAAGTTGACGGTCTGCGGAAACAAAAACATTATATATTCGGTATAATGACTTAATAATAAAAATGAAAAAAATTAATATATATATATATAATAATAATAATAATAATAATAATAATAATAATAATAATAATAATAATAATAATAATAATAATAATAATAATAATAATAATAACAATAATAATAATAAATAAACACACCGACACAAAGCATACCTTGAGTATATCATTCATCATCTGGCTGCAGGGAGCTACAAGCCGACCAGTAGGCTTGTCGGCGGGAGTGGGTAGATCTTTTAGCATTCTCCAACAAAGGCTACCCCAAGATGCTGGGTCGTCAGTATAGACCGACTCGACCCTATTCACCGTAATCTTAGGGCGCCAAGGTTCGCTGGCATTGCCGATAGGGAAGTCTAAAAGCTCATCAGCCACCTCTTCAAGAATCTTCACATGTGGCACCTCAATAAAGTCCGATACAGAGGTAGGGACGAAGGCATTCGAACCGACAAGCCCAGACAGACCGGTTTTGACCCGGGGAACTTCTTCTAGTAATTGAAATCACCTTCTCGGCTTCAGTAAAAGGCGGCAGCGAAGCTGACATATCGGCACCATGGGTCTCTTTCTCAAGACCACCGATATCATCCTCGTCCAGATCCACGAACTCCCGAGTCTCAGTGGAGGAGTCCTTCAGCTGACTTGCTTGTTGGCCGGGAGCAGGAGTAGACGTTTGCCTTTTGGACTACTCTCGATCACTAGCCGAGTTAGTCCTTTTCCACTTGCCGAAACCCCCACCCCTTCTGAGAGGGAGAATGATGGCTCCTATCGACTTAGATTGTGACAGAGCACTCATGTCTCGCTTGCTCCTTTGTCTTCCTTTTTGAGCCCTGGTGGCGAACTTGGGGAGAGTGTCAAATTTGCTCCTGGGATTGGTTGGGCACTACCGTTTAACACTGCCGTCAGGATGAATCCCTAATTTCTTGTTATCCAACTTCTTAGGTGATGTGTCTATTTTATATAGTATTTTACCCCCGTCCCTTGGTCATAATTAGTAGTGTTTTTGGCTCTTTAGAGCCACTTTTATTACTAATTGGTGTTTTATAGTGTTTTCATAGTTTTGGTTGAGTTTTGTAGGAAATTACACTTTTGGAGCATTTTCCCGGGTTTTCATGGATCAACTACGGAGATTGGAGGAGCACGACCATCTTTGAAGCCCAAGGCCGATTAGAGTCAGCAAGCCGGTGATTAAGGGCTCGGTAATCGGGATACCGAGGTATTTGGACCGAATGATCAAGACCCTAAGTAGATATCCGGATTGGGCCGTAGAAATAAGCCCAATCAAAGTTCCAAGCCTTGAGGTGAAGCAAAGGCCCGATTGGGCAAGCTTAGCTCGATCGGGCGTGGCGCGAGAGTTGTGCTGGTGCGTGGCCAAAGGCGCGCCCGCTCGGGTGAGCTGCAAGCTCGATCGGGCGCGACTGTTTAGAAGAGTACGCAGAGAAAAAGGCGGGCCCGGTTGGGCGGCCCTTTGCCCGATCGGGCGCGTGTTTTTAGAGGACCTGATTAGTTTTCAATTAGGATTCGTTTTAGGGAGGTTTAAGTACGATTTTTGTACATAATTTTAATTACCTTCTTTTTTAGATTTTCTCTCTCCACTTAGCTTTTAGATTAGTTTCTCTCTCTAATACTCTGTTCTTGACTTTATTCTTAATTCCAGATTTCTTTGGTAACAATTTCTCTTCTCTTAATCTTACTTATTTATTTTATTCCTTTGATCATGTCTTGTTTTATTGCTTTGATTAGTTTAGTTTTAATTATGTATGAGTAGCTCTATTTCTAGGGTTTGTGAGGATCCATAAATAATATGAAGGGGTAATTTATTGTTGTTAATTGTCAATGCTAGATTAATTTCCTATTGATTGCTTTAATGCTCTGTGACTAGATTTGTGAAGATCTTTTATGCATGAGTTTGACAATATTGATTCGAGATTCGAAAGATGAGAATTAATGTTTAGGTCTAGTTTCAATAGGCAGGTTAATTTATAAATGGTTAAGTCGAGATTCGAGAGATGAGATTTAATACCGGTAAATTAATTGTGTGATTGTAATACGTAGCGAAAGCCCTTTATAATCTGATTAATTTATGTATTGATGATTGATTATTATGTTTTACCCTGTAATATTATTTATTGGTGAACCTATGCCCTAGGCCTTTTATTCATTGTTTTCTCCTTATTCTTAATCTTCATAGTTTAGTTTCCTTCGATTATAATATTTTGATTACCTTATAATCTAGATTATATTAATTAATTAGGAATAGAAAGACTCGTTTCTCTGTGGATTCGACCCTACTTCCCTATCTACATTAGTTAGAGGATTTAGGAATTACTTTTGATTAGGTGATACGACTTTAGCCTGTCATTAGGACATGATAAAATGTGAATTAAATTAGCATAGATTGATAATAGTAAAAAGGCAAGTCCATGACCAGTTAGAATGATAAAGTTAATTTCTGATAAAAAATAATAACGGCAATAGTACTAGCACAATAATGAAAAGAATTATAGCGTAAATAACAGATAGAGAAAAAATTGGAAGTGGTGGCTTAAATCATACCATATTCGTCAGTATGGTAGAGACTGACATGAAAGAGGGGAGCGTTGCCCAAGATATAATTACAATTGGGCAGCCACTCCCTAGGAACAACTTTTACTTTACTACCTTCATTTACATACAGACATCAAAGAACCAAAAAGCTTTTCGTTCAAGCGTGCCTAATTTCCTATCTTTAAGTGTATCAAACCTAGTGTGAGGGAGATATAAGGTTCTTCGTAACCCAAAGGTATCAGGAACCTTCACAAAATAAAATTTTTTTTGCCATTTTTTACAGCTGGTCAGTTTCGGCCACACTGTAACCTTACTGGTAGTAGTATAAAGTGACCACCAGCCTTGTGACTGCTATCTTTTTTTAGCCAATGAAGTTTACGAATCACATTCAGAGTTAACGGAAAATCCATATATATCATGACCCAAACTAACGACACAATGTTACGAATTGATGTCGGTGTCAGTTATGCAATACATACATTCTAAGCTTTAAATATTTCTTCAATAAAAGGGTGAAGTGGAAAACGGAGACCAAATTCAAAATGCTTGGCGTACACGACAATATGCCCCTCAGGGCAATCGAAAATAGTGTTGTCGGACTCAGGAAGTGTTGAAGCTTAAAGGTTTTGATGATGAGGAACTTAAACTAAAGCAAACTCATCTAATAAAGGTTTTCAAGTGTTTGATTAGTTTAGGTGAAGTAGATCGTGGTGATGGAAGAAGTGACTGGAACTAAGAAGACATGAGGAGATCTTAATACAAAAAGTTTAACAGAAAAGAAGAAGAGTTCTCTAACAAGAACTGAGTTCCCTAACAGGAACTTGAAGTCAGTAAGCTAAGGTTTTTGAAGGAACTTAGTCTGCGTGGAGCCCAAGTAACCTACCTATACAGAAGCGCGGCGCAGCAGTTTAATTTAGCTAAGGTTTTTATCTTCTAGATTATTGTTAATATATTAAGTAGGTTAATGCACGAGATTTATTAGAAGTGTGGCAAGTTTGCTTGGTAAATAAATTGATAAGGAAAATATAAAAGATAGATTTTAGAAAAGATTTTCTAAAAGGTTTTATTTCTTAAAATCAGTTTGTTAAAAGATATGATTCTTTTTAACAATATCTTTCTATCTTATTTTTCCGAAAAAGATTTTCTTCAAATATGATTTTCATAAAACCGTGTTTTAAAGATAAGTTAAGTTAGCTTATTTATCTTTTAGAAAACCTACTTGCTATACAAGTCCTACTTGTATAAATAGTAGAGATAGAAATGGTTTAAGGTTTTTGCGAGTTTATGCGTGGAGAAATCACTGAGAATTTATAGAGTAAGTTTACCAAGCTTCTAACTTGTCATATGAGTTTAGGATTTCGTGCATAGCTTGCCTATCATATACTAGGAGTCATATATTTGTATTGGTTGGGTTATTTGGGTGAGTTTGTTATATTTTTATATCGCATACAGGTTGTGTAAGCTTCTAGTGTGAAGCTGAGAGTTTTGTACTTTGGCAGTACGAGTGAATCTAAGTGTGGTACTTAGATTGGGTAGGATAGGGTCCTATCAAGTAGCAAGTGTGGAACTTGTGTTTAAAGGTTTGTGTTAATAGGTTGTAACTTGGTGTTTGCCCTATTATAGTGAAGTGCTTTGTGTTTGAAATCCCTAAGGTAGGGTCGAGGTTTTACTTCCAGTTGGGACCTGGAAGGTTTCCTCGTAAAATCTATGTGTCCTTGCAAGTTCCTATATGCATTGTTTTATTATTCCGCAAAAGTAGCTATTAGGAACTCAATACAATTCACCCCCCTCTTGTATTAATCGTCTCAACTAACAGGAAGCTAAAGGTGAGAGCCGAGTCCTCAAGGAGGCGGAAAAACCTCTTGTCGACATTGCAATATTTCTTCTCAGTAACAGTTCTCAACCATGTATCATCAACTTTCACCTCTTTCACTTTGATTTCGTTGGAAAGCTGCAAGGGATGTCGGTGATTATCATCATCATCTTCCAAGTTGTAGCCTACATCAACCCTTTCCTTGGCAATTACTTGCTCGCGATATTGATATTCTCATTTATTTACTCATCAGTCTCCTCACCGCTGGTGCTAGGTTCATGAACTTCTTCCTCTTGTCCTTGACTGTCGCCTTCTTCCTCATCCCCATCCCTCTCGAAATCTATGCTCTGCTCCACTGACTCAACATCTTCATCATGGATGTCAGACCCTTGAGTCTTAGGTTCTTCTAGTGGTTCTTTGCCAGGGCGTCTAAGGGAGCTCTTGGCCTGATCAGAACCGATATTTGGGTGCTTAGATCTCGGCATCTCCGCGCTTCTAACACTTATTTTGCCAATGTTAGAGTCGTACTCATCGATGAGAATTTCTGAGTCGCTTTGATCGAAAATACTGACAGACTCAACTTTGACAATATCAATATCTTCTAAAATAGAAGTACTAACACGCTGAGAGAACTTTTCAGCTTCCTTCTCTGGCGCTGAGGACAAGTGCATAAACGGGTCAGCCACAATGGCTTCACGCGTAACATAGTTCTTTACAGATTCAGACATAAGTAACTAAAAATACACAAACACCGCAAAATCCACTATATACGCATACAATGCACACCAGAAAATTAAAAGTAAATACAGGAGGCAAAAGTTAAATTTTTTACCTCTGAACAAGAGTAAATCAAGCCACCGAATGATTGGAGTGTAGAAGTTGTCACCGCTTCTGCAAAATCAGGAGCAAAATCTTTCATTGCGAAATTGAGAAAGACGAAAAATCGCACTTTCGAAATTTTTTTAAAAACCCAAGTTCTAATGGTGAAAAACCGTTCGTTTTCTCTTTTTTATACTCAGTGAAAATGACTTTTGATTTGACATGTGCTGCATGAAATCCAACGGTTGAAAGTGCAACACAACATTACTTGCTTCACCAGGTTTGCAACACGTGTCCCACTACTCTCTAGTACTTTCCCGCCCATTTCCAGTGGTATTCAATTATCTGAATTGAGCAAAGTATTATCGGTACTTAGCTCACTTTGGGGGCAAATCGGAGACTTTTAAATCTCATAATTGTTTTTAATTGAACAAAGTACTATCGGTACTTAGCTCACTTTGGGGAAAAATTGGAGATTTTTAAATCTCATAATTGTTTTTAATTGAGCAAAGTACTATCGGTACTTACCTCACTTTGGGGGAAAATCGGAGATTTTCGAATCTCATAATTATTTCTAATTGAGCAAATTACTATCGGTACTTAGCTCACTTTGGGGGCAAATCGGAGATTTTCAAATCTCATAATTATTTTTAATTGAGGAATGTCGATTTTTTTTACAATTGAATCAAACAACATACCTGTTAGGTACAAAACTATATGTTAAGTGAGAACACCGATTCCAACGATGTCCTCACTTGGGTGACTAGTTGTATGGGAGGGAGCCGATAAAGATATTTATTAGCCGATAACAACTTAATAAGTATCGCGATCGCTCAATATCCATAACGGCCTTTATTTCGGCCACGTGGAGAGCTGCTCCAGACCACGTAGGCACCTGTTACCTACAAGGTCGGTTTGCCACCTACGCTGAGAGGTGGCACCAGCCTGGTTATTTTCCTATATATACCCAAGCACATTTTCATAATAAAGGTACAATCTCTCTTTCTTTCTCTCTCTAACTCTCATTCTCTTTTTATTCCTTCTTCTTTCCAGATTGCTAAATTTAGCATCGGAGTGGTTATTCCCGGATAACCCCCGGGCTAGCTAATCAGTATTGAATGTGCAGGCATTGATTTGGACGGTAAAACTTTACCGACCCAAGACATCACGATATCGGAACTCACCCGGAACATAAACCAATAGTGTCACATGTTACACTTACCATTTAAATTTTTATTTTTTGTTTTATAAAATATTCATATTAAAATCATCAATAAAGTTTATTCATTACAAGTAATCCACAATATGTCTTTCAAATTTCCACTAACTTAAATATAGATATATAATGTTAAATAGTTAAAATTTTTAGATATTTCATACTAAATACTTTCTCCACTTTTCATTTTCGGCCGTTTTTAAATACTTGGTCCATTTCCTTATTTAGAAAACTTATACAATATTTAATTATTTAATTAATTTCTCTCACCTAGTAGATAGACCCGCCATGAATCATATTTAGGGCTTATTCTGATTGACTTAAATGAACTGAATTGAACTTATTTGTGTTGAACTGAACTGAATATTTTATGAGAGAATAAAATTAAGAATTGAAGTAAACTGAACTTATTAGAACTGAAATGAACTGAACTGAAAATAATCTGAAGAGAACATGCCCTTAATTAATTTCATATTCTTTCTCCTCCAATTCTCTCCACTACTTTTGTTTTTTACAATTTTTTATTCTTCCACATACCCCATTACCTCCATATTTTATTACTTTCTCCAATTTCTCCTAAAACTCCGCGCATGGAGAAATGGAGCAAGTATTTTAAAATTGGAGAGAGTAATAACTTGCATAATTTAAGCAATAAAATAAGGTGTTTTATTTTTATGAAATCACACCTCGAAAAATTCTATAAAAAAATAATTTGTGCGTCCAACGGCCAAAAGGCTAGTTGATAATAGAATAATGGATAACAAATGTTATATTCCCTTCGTCCCTTATTGATAGCCCCTTATGGGCAATTTTCAAGGGAATTAATAACCATAAATAAGTAGTAAAAGTACCTTGTAAAGATAAATTTACATTGGGTATACAAAAAAGTAGAGAGAGAAAGTAATAAAAGTATATGGAAAAACAAAATTTACATTGAAAAGTTAAACTTGCACAAATATTGGTGCAAATAAGAGGGAATTTTAGTAAAAAAAAAAAAAGTAATATAAATGGTTGTTTGAAAATACAAATGGGGTGAACAATTTGGGATTAAAATTTAGCCATATGAGACTATCAATAAGAGACGGAGGGAGTAGTAATAATAATTGTTGGAAATAATACTGATTAATGAAAATTAAAAGTTTACTTGTTTTCTACTTCCTCCGTTTTTTTAGTTGACACCGTTTGACTTTTATATTATTCACACAACACGCTTTGACTCGCTTTTGTGGTTTATAGATACAATAAAACATATTCATGTGGGGTCTTGTTTAAATCGTTTCAATGTATATTTTATTAATATCCACTTTTTATAATTTTATAATGTTGATAATTAGAGATATTAATCGTTAATAACATGCGTTGACAATCGTGATAATAAAAATGTGTCAACTAAAAAATAGAGGAAATATTTTGGAGGAAAGTGTATTGTTCCGTATTTGTAGGATTAAAACTTTTTGCTTTGTTTAATTATGACTTATGAGGATTTAATAAAGATGTTTGAACAACTTTTCTTTGCTTAAAAATTTGTAAATGTATGTAACGGTTTTTTTTAGTAAAAATAATTTCAATTCAGTAAATTCAATGACTTTAAAGAAGAAACTAGTTTTGTACCCCGTGCAATACCCGGATTGTTTGTTGAATTTTAAGATAAATTTTTAATCTATATGTCAAATTTTAAAATATATCATTGATACAAAATTAGTTAGGAATTGATGTGTTTTTGTGACGATATGCTATCTAGTAGGCATGTAATAACTAATAATAATGTTGGTGGAAATGTTCGATTTAATACATTAAAAAAAATAAAAATTTAGCAAAAAATTAAATTAAATTAAATAAATAATCAATTCCCATTGGGTTGACCCAAACCCAAAACTTAGGGCTTTTACACTTTGAACTATTTCCTTCGCTCTAAAAAAAGTATTATGATATAATAAATAAATTTATATGATAAAATTTTAGAATTATAATCTAATAATTTTTTTGAATAAAATTATAATTCAATTTGTACATATTAAGTATTGATATTTTATCGAAAATAAAACTCTAACCTAACAATTTTATCCTAAAATTCTATCCAAATAGAATTCTAAACTAATTTTTTTTTTATGTTATAAAGCCAATTTAAATCTATCCAACGTGGCGTGACACTTGGCGTTTGGCGAAAAGTTGAAACACCAAGTGTTGCTGCCTCGTGACTTGGCTAAAAATGATATGATATATTAAAAATTAGTAAAAATAATTTCATTTCAGCAAAAACATGGGAAATGAATGACTATTGAAAGAATAAGTAAAAATAATTTCTAGGATTTTTTTTTTACAATTACCACCTACAATTGTTGCTATTTTAGCGATTATCACTTAATTTTATTTTTTTTTAAATATCAAAACTTTCCATCTATTGGCTCTCAACTCAAATGTGATGTTACGTGGGGCCCAATAACTACCCTCCCATCCTTTTTCCCTCACTTTCTTCCTTTCTCACTCGTTTCTCATTCCCCTATATTGTACTCCTCTCAAAATAGAGGAAAAAATACAAATTAAATTATATATTCATGTCAATTATTTCACAATTTTGAGAGAAATACAAGAGCGCGCCCCCATTGATCTTCTTGATCAATTTAACTTTCGAATCAAAATGGCCCTTTTGTAATTAAAGTGAACAGCAAACTGCCACTTAAGGTGGGCTTTTAAAGTTGGCAATGAGTCAGCTGCTGAGTAGGAAGCTTGGTAGACAAAAAATTGTAAACGGTTGTAGCTGTCGTCCATCTTCCGCCGTCATGTATTTAGAGCAACGTCATAGTGCTAAATTTATGTCCATCCTCACCACAAATAATACAATTTAAATTGTGAATGATTTGTCCTATTTATATCCACTTATGATAAAAATGGCCCTTTTTGAATTGTAAAGGATTTGCCTTCTTTATATCCACTAATGGTGCTTGCTGTTGTTTTGATGTGCTTGATTCAAAAACACCACCTACCATTATATCCATTTTTATACCATTATATCCATTGTAATTAAAGTGAATTGTAAAGGAGGTTGATGCGAGTGATTTTGGTATCGAATGAGCCAATTTGCTCCTAATTCGAATACAAAAGTAAGTTCAAAGTTTGATTGTAATTGGATTAATGTAAATTGGTTTGTTGTTCATCTGTAATTAATGTAACCAAATTAAGTATATATTAAAGGATATTTTTGTATTAATTATTTTAAACTCTACTGGACTTATATTATGTTCCATGTGTTAAAAGGAATTGAAATTGTATAAAAATTGGTGTGTGTTAGAGATTTTTTACGAATTTGCATTGATATATAATAGTTGTGTACCTTTTTGCAAGTTTTAATAAGGAGTACGTAATTTAAAGGATGTATTATTAATATGGTAATAAAATAGTTAATGTAATGCAATTATTTAGTAATTTGGAGCTGTGGTGATTTGGTCGTAAGTATGGCATGTATATAGAGTTTAATAGGGAAATGATTTTAGATTTGATCGCGTGGTATTAAGGATGTCGCAAGCTTAATATAAATGGTTTAATAATTTTATAATTGTTTCGTACGTATGGGTTTGTGTGAAGTGTTACTGAGTGGGAGTATTGATATCTTCAAATCACATAGTAGGATTACTGTTATATGTGTAAGTATAGATGATTGAGTAGTATATTCTTATATGTTTTAGTGTAGATTAAAGTAGTCGTTGAAAGAATGGATTCACGATCCTGATTTAGGTTAGAGATATTTGATAAAATATGAAAGATATTAAGATTAAACAATTTAGATTAACTGGCCATTCGAAAGTACTGTTTATTTACACTCTAACTAGAATGTGTTTGCTTGTTTTAGAAATTGGAAGACGTCTAAACTAGACATGGAGAACTGTACTGTGTCGCCTTCAGTTGTTGGATTTGTTAATGGTTTTCAAGATAAGGGGAGTGGGGTTAGGTGCAGATGCATAGAGGATTCGTGTCCGGAAGATGATGGACACCACTGTTGTGAAGTCGGAGATGAAATTGTACCTTATGTAGAGAGGGAAATCAATCCACCTAGCTATCTTGGATCACCTAGTCCAACTGATGTAACCCACAGGTCCCCCATCAAAACAATGGAGACGGTTGAAACCACGGTGGCTAGTAATCATGTTAGTGTACACACATATGTCGAGGCTCCTAAAATTGGAATGGTGTTCAACAATTGGAAAGATGTGGAAGCATATTACAAAGAATATGTCAAACAAAAAGGTTTTGGGGTTTGTAGAGTGCAAGGGGTATATTCTAAGGGCCTGAAAAGAGATCGGACAGCAACAACTTGGAGGTGTGAGTGTTGGGGGGGGGGACCAGACATGAGGGCTCCGAGGGAGGCTAAGAAGAGGGAAAAATCAATGGATCCATGTGGGTCTGGTGGAGTTGTTGATGGTGTAGTTTGTGAGGATGAACTTAGTCGTAGAAAACGGCGGTCTAAAAAATGTGGTTGCTAAGCAATGATATATGGAAGTCTTGATAAGGATGGTGTGTGGACTTTAAAGAAAGTCCATTTGGATCATACCCACTTAACTTCACCAGGCAAAGCGAAGCTAGTTAAGGAGTATCGGATGAAGAATTATACATCCAGGGTTAGGAGGCAGCTTTTGAATTATTTTGAGGAGGGTGTGCCAGTATCCCAAATTTATAGTTGTATGGTTAATGACAGTGGTGGACCCGAAAACATTGCATTTACTGTAAAAGACCTTCAACACGAGGTGTACAAGAAACGGAGGTTACAAATGGTCGGCGGTGACTCAACGGCGATGATGGCTTATTTTGCCAAAATGCAAGTTGGGAGTCAAAATTTTTACCACTCACAGAGGTTGGATAATGAAGGACGATTGAAAGATGTATTATGGGTTGATGCTAGGAGTCGTGTTGCTTACGAAGAGTTTGGAGATGTTGTGTGCTTTGATGCTACATATTTGACAAATGAGTATGATTTACCATTTGTCAATTTTATAGGTGTTAACCACCAAGGACAATCAATTCTGTTGGGATGTGCGTTGGTTTCCCGCGAGGATTGCGATACATACCACTGGATTTTTAAACAATGGTTAGAATGCATGAATAATCGTGCACCGGCAGCAATTCTAACAGATCAAGCGGCTGCAATGAGTAAGCCACTAGAGGAAATCATCCCATTAACAAGGCATCGTTGGTGCATTTGGCACATAATGAAAAAAAATCCAGAGAAGTTGGGTAAATGTAAAAGGTATACGGTGTAACAGTATGCGTATCATTGGCCAACAAGTAGATTTTTATTAGGAAAATTTGTCAGGAACTACACGCTTAATAAGGGTATTTGGAAACAACTACCCACTTATAAATTTTATCAAAAAAACTATCCCCTAAATTAAAAAAGTTAGAGTAGCACTACCCATTTGCATTTTTTGGCGAGAATATCCGCCGCATAGGCCCACTTTTTCAATTTTTTTCTGAAAAGACACGATGCAATGACAATTTAGACCCTAATTCGTAACCCTAAGATAACCAATTTGAATTAAAAGCAAAAAAATCAACCAATTTCAAATTATCCCCAATTTCTAAGAACCCTAATTTTTCTAATCGTTATACACTAACATCAAAATTCATAATTAATTGATTAAAAGAGAAGAATTACCTATGAATTGCATACCCTACTTGTTTTCACTTCTATAATTAGGAATTTTTAGAAGAAAAATTGAAAAAGTGGGCCCCACACGTTGAACTTTCTCGCCGGAAATGCAAATGGGTAGTGCTACTCTAACTTTTTAAATTTAGGGGGTAGTTTTTTTGATAAAATTTTTTAGTGGGTAATTGTTTCCAAATACCCCTATTTAGCATGTAGCTCGTGACAATTTTTCCTTATTATTACATAGAGTTATAATCCTAGTGCATTATAGCATTCTTATATCGTACAAAAAAAATATAAACTGATTTTAATATGTGTAGCACTAAGTGTGTAAAACAATATTATTATAGAAAAAGATATACCTAGTTACACCATCATTGTTGGTTTTACTTATTAAAACTGCTTTGCTATTTTCAGGTATAAGGAGTTCAAAAACGTGCTTAAGGCTACTATGTACGAAAGTTTTACGGTGAAAGAGTTTGAAAGCAGGTGGCTATCATTTGTAAAAGAGTATGAATTGCACAATAATGACTGGCTGACCGTGCTTTATAAGGAACGCCATATGTGGGTGCCCGCCTTTATGAAGGAATATTTTTGGGCTGGAATGAAGACAACACAAAGAGTGGAGAGTATCAACAGCTTTTTTGATGGTTTTGTTAATCGTCGGACGAAACTATTCGAATTCCCACAAAATTACTCTAGAGCTATGACAAAGCGGGTTAAAGATGAGATGGACGCAGACGCAAAATGCTCCAAGTACCTTCGACGACTAGTTACTTGTTTCAATGTGGAGAAGGTTTTTCAAAAACTGTACACTGACACAAAGTTTCAAGAGGTTTAAACCGAATGTTGTAGGATGATGTAATGCTATCCTCGTGATGAAATTAGGGTGTCTGAGAATGAGATTCAATATGTAATTGAGGACCGTGTATGGATTGTCCCTGAAGGGTCAAGCGAGGAAGTGTTAACAGATCGACGCCGGTTCTATTGTGCAACATTCAACACGGACACTAAGGAGATTTTATGTGACTGTCGTAAATTTGAAACACATGGTATCATGTGTAAGCACATTATAAGGATTCTTGATTTAAATTTTGTGAAGGAGGGTCCAAACAAGTACATTGTTAACAGATGGCGCAAAGATATAATGCGTAAGCACACTAGGGTGAAGGTTTCCTACCATGATCCAAGTAAGTCTGTTGAAGTTATCCGCTACAATAGGTTTATGAATGTGTTTGAATGAATATGTGATGAGATGGCCATGGTTAACGATGAGACTATGGAGATGGTGTTAGCATCGCTTGGTAGATTAAAGTCTGAAGTGACCAAGTGTATGACCAGGAAGCTAGAACAAACAGTTGCAATGAGTTATCTTGGAGAAGGCGCTACTACGGTTATACCTAGTGCAGATGAAAGGGGAACATCATCATCAGTTCAGAAGCCACCTTCGAAGTCTCCTCCCCAACCTTTGACAAATGATGAAGCACCTTATGAACCACCCACTGAGCAACCCTGCGGTGCGCCTCCTGACATTGGAGTAGTACTGAAAGACCCCATTCCTAAGAAGAGAGGTCGAGGAAGGCCCAAAGCTGTTAGGTACAAAACCCTTGCTGAAATTGGGTACAAAGTACCTCCCAAAAAGAAGGTAAACCTTTATTTTTTTTTTGTTTATTTTTTTTGGGTAGAAGGTAAATCTTTTTGTTTAGCAGAAATATGGTAAAACTAAGTCGCTTGATTTGTAACATACTATTAATTGTGGAGTTTATATGTATCACAGGCCAAAAAAGTCGTAGCTAATATGGTTGATCAAGCCGATGATACGCCAACGAATTACGTAAGGAAAATTCACGTATGTCGTTTCCTCTTATAACTAAAGCTGTCTATGTTACTACTCTCATTAGGCTAAGTATGTTTATTAATATGGTTTTCGATGTGTTGATAGGTTCGTGGAGAGATGCGAGACAATGTCCTGCCTAGTCACTTGGATTTTGTTCCCGAAGGTGACAACCTACCCCAAAATTCTTCCGACGTATCGGCAACCTTCTAAAGCTAACCATGTACACAATTGTATTATTTTGTGCCCCTTTCACATTAGTATCTGCCTAATTCCCTAAAACATAAAGTTTTACGTTGCTATTTTTGGAACTTTAAGAAGTGATTGTTATTGTGACTTATTGTCTCTGTATGATTTATATGGATAATTATTTGGGTTTTATCTTTATTTGTATTAAAAAAAGGTTATATATTGGGTTTGTCTCCAAAAAAAAAATTGGTTATATTAGTGTTGTTAACAAAAAAAAAAAATATAAATGGTTATTTCAGTTTCGCAAATTCTAATTGGATTAATTTCATACTTAGAATGGACTACACAACAGTAGTCAAATTTAATACGATCACTTGTTACAAATAATAATAACCAAACATTTTCAAAATTAAACCCTTAGTTGTATTAATAAATGGTTTTGTAACCATTTTTTGTATTACTGAATGGGTTCATTATTGCCATATGTTCTTAATGGAGTTTTTTCCGTCACATTTTGAATGGATTATAATACTAGTTAAGTTTGGGCCTCCCAGCCCAATCTGATAAACGACCCTTACCAGATGTGTTATTTGATAAACCAGAAATAAATAGAATGCGAACAGTTTACACTACATTTGGTTCATATAGGACTTAGCCCAATGACATCCTTACAAGCTAGTCATGTTTACAGGCCAGTCCACATTTGCTAATCTATACTGCCACGTTATGGCAGATTACTATAACATAAGACCATTACAATAATAAGCACAATACAAACTACGGCCCATTACAAATAGAAGCCCATACACAATACTCATTACAAACCACAGGCCATTACAAATAGAATCCCATACACAAGATTCATTGGGAATATATTTAACGTTTCACACAGACAAACATAATTAATTTAGATTTTCAATCTTTAAGTCATATTATCAACCAACGTAGTAATCTACAACACTACTTACTAGTATCGTCATTGTAAACCCAAAAACAAACACGAGGGGGGTTTTGAGTACCAATGTCAACTGTGTACTATTTAGATTTAAGAAAGTTAGATAACCGAAATCAATCAAATTCATTCGGGAATGTAGAATATTGGAGGTTTCACATCACCAAAATACTCCACTGTGAATTCTTGGCCAACCCCAAATCCTTCTTTTGATATCATGGACTTAACACCTTCATTGATCATACATCCCACTACGTTTTTGCACAGATCATACTTAATCTGCATCGATGCACGATAGGAGTTGCTTGTTTTAGCAACTACGATTTCCACATCAACTGACTTTGGGTAGCCACTCAGGTTCTCCCTTGCAAACGCAACTGGAACGTACTGTCATTAAGAGTCAACGAATTGACATTAGTAACTAACAGGGTTTGGGAGAGAAGACATTATGAAATCAAACTATATATATATATGCATTCCCCAACTACCAAAAAGGTTTCATACTCTTACACTCTTACCATCATCCCCTTGTTTACGTGATTCATTATCAACAGGAATTTTAAAGGTATCATCTAAACAATCATCACCGTCCTCTACCACCCAACCATCTCGTATTACTTTTGCCCTGAAATGACAATCTCCAAAATAATACATCTCAACGACATCTCGTAATCGTATATCATTTAGACGTATGAATTCTGTACATCCATCACCAATTACACGCTTATTTTGTTTTCCCATTTTTACCAAATTTATGGTAATTGGGAAAATTAGACCACGGTGTCGTTGGTGTCCTTTAGCAACGAAAAAAATCCCAGATGCCATGTGAATTTGCTCATTGATCCTTTTAGGAAGAATCTGTTTGATTTAAGTTGATGATCATACTGTATAGATTAGATTAACATTAAAATAATATATATTTGGAAAAAATATGAGTGTTTTTTTAACTAACTCACCAGTCGTTGGCGTCGGGATTCGTCAACAATGAATTGAAACCAAATGGGATACATTTGAGCCTCTTTCTGGACATCACATAAAGGCTAAACATTATTAGAGTATAATCTGTATTCAGAAGTAACAAATTCAGATCAAGCGAACCCCAAAAGTAAGATGACATTTTATGTTCAAGTATATGTGTTTGAAATTGGATTAAGCGTCTGCACTCCTAAGTCATAACATAATACTCACGTACATTTGAGGGCTTATTAAGTGTTGAGTACACCTAATACTGATCTCAAGTTGGTACATAAATTAGTTAACAAATTGTAACTATTTTGTGCGTACATTGATCTACACATGTACCCTTGTTTCATTTGTGTGCGACTGACATTACATTTACAAGCATAAGTAAATGGGAAGGAGAGTTCATAAGCAATGTAGTGCCTGTGCGCCTTCACCAAAGGGGTCAAACACGTATCAATCTACGGATATATATGTCATTATGTTGTATACAAATAAGATCATTTGACCGGTGAGTTGCTTTCATCTTGTTATACGCTAAAGCGAATTTCACTTGCATATCCTAATTATAACTTCAGTTTCATATTTACATATTAATGGAGCGAACACATTGTTCCCAAAATTGATCACTTCTCATTAGCATACAAAAACCAGTGTTCCCAATTGATAATTCCCTGTTAACTTGATCACAACTCTGTTAACTTGGGAACACATTGACCAAGTAACACAACATGTATTAATTCCCTTCAATAGAAACTAAATCACTTCTCATTAGCATACCAAAAGTAGAGTTCCCAAGTGAGAAGTAAGCCCAAAACATTATTATTCATTAAAAAAGGCATAAAGTTACAGAAATTCGTGTTTATTATTATAGAACATCGATTAACAATAGTACAACCCAACTATTAGTAGCCATTAAACTCAAAGCGCAAAAAAAATCAAAACGGTGGTAGATATATTATGCATTTCCACCCAAATCATTTAAATCTCGAAACACTTGATTGAATTTATGAATCCCGACATCTATATTACTTGGACATACATAAGGGCACTACATTGGAAAGATTTGGAGATGAGTTTATATGAATTTAATCTTTTTAATTAAGACAATGAATTCAATTCAACAATTTATCGGTATTAGCTGAACAATTAAATTCTAATACACAGCATCACATCACTTCAATTACTCAAATGTTATCTAATTGTTAAACAATACCAACATTAATTTAAAAACACAAAGTTAAGAGTATATGTTACCAATTGAACCTTTTATCCTTGGAAGCGACTACATGATTTCACACCAACATCACTCAAGATCCACCGATATGCCGCTGAGAAGAACTCCCTGGATCCGTGTGTTCGTAATTCTTGATTCCGCACTTAACTTCAATATTCCATTACTACCGTGAATGAGTTGCGTCTGTGTAAAAATGGGGAATGGACAACCAGGGCCGGTTGCCGGATCTAAAGGAATGTGAATATGCGGCGGATTGGGAAAATAGACGACGTTTTTCTGGGATTATAGGGTTGGCTTTACTCTTATTTAGGTATCCATTTTTATTTTTCATTTAATTACTTTACTTGAAATTCCGAATATATGGTATAGCACAAACATGAATTGTGCACCAATAGGCAATATGGCAATATGTTATTGTTAAATAATTACAAATTACCTATTATACAATCCTTGAAATAAGTGAAAATACAACCATGCAATGATACAGACAATAGTTGTACAACTTAATATCTAACTTACTGTTTTAAAACATTGTGTCAAACGCTTATACATTTTAGTCGTACAACAACCAAATAAAACTATTACTATAATAAATTACAAATATATATATATATTAAGATCAATATTGTTAATTAAAACTTCAATAGCCCCTTCATTTGTAAAAAATTGCTCCTCCATTGCTATTTTTTACTATTTTCATTTGTAGAACTGTGATTGTTGTTTATGATTTATACATAAGGAAAAAAATTTATCTTGTGGGTACGTGTTCGATTAATCTCAATGAATGGAATATGGATTTTATAAATTTTTAAAATTAAATTTTTTTGATAATTAAAATACGAACTACACATTTTGCATCGCTTTGCGTGACCGTGAATAGGATGAATGGATCAATGTTTATGAACTACGGAGTAATAGATATTTATAACTTGAAATATATATATTTTAAGGGAAGAAATAACTCATCATCAACTAATCAATCATGTATTCTTATAAGTGAGTTGTTTTTTTATACATATGAATCACTCCATAAATTATAGCATATAGGTATATACAAATTAAACGTAAACGAAATATATAGGATATTCAACAATTATAATCAATAATCAATAACTATATACTAAAACACACACGAGCAATGACACGTACGCAAGGGTGCTAATTGAGTTCAGCCACTCGCGACCAACTCGTAGTCGACTCAGTCAACGCTCGGTCAAAATTCGACTCGAGTTAGGTCGACTCGACTCGTGATGTTAACAACCACGAGTTGAGAAAGCTCTAACTCGACTCGATAAGCGCGTGAGCAAATCGATAAAATATTATTAATACAGAAATAACAAACAAAATTACTATGTTTAAACAAATTTGACACTTATTAGGTCTTAATTTATATCATAAAAAAAAGAAAGACTAAATCTTTAATAATATCCATATATAATAAGGAAAACACTATGAATTGAACAATAAATAAATAAAGGCGTATAATAATAGGAAGACCAAAATATTAACGAGCAGATCGTGAGCTACTTGACTCGACTCATAACTTTAACGAGCACTAGTCAAGCAGGTTTTATTTCCTCGAAACTTAAGCGATCACGAGTTGAGCACATGTACAAAGTTTTCAAGTTAAGTCGAGCACCCCTCTGCTCATGATCGACTTGCTCGATGGGCACGCCTACTTGTGAGTTACAAAATAAAAGGAGCAAACACTTGGTACAAAACATACCCTTACCAACCCGATCGAAAACCAAACCAAATAATATTCGACTTCACTAACTTCATTGGATGTAAAAAGCTTTTTGTTCTTCATGCAAATACTATTTTATTTTATTTACTATTTTAAGATAAGCGATGTAGGTATTTACATTTGTCAGCTCTATGTCTATGTATAAACACACACAGATACATCAGTTACTTTTAGTTTTATAGGGGTTATTCACTTAGTGTTTTACATGTAATCTCGTTGTTGTAATAAGGGTTATTATGTAGGATGCCACAACTGCCCAAGAATAAAATTAGTTAAAATAACATATTAAAATAAAACCGAAAAACAAAGCATGATTAAACCATTAAACTTGTTTAAGTTATATTATAATACATATGTACAAAGAATATTGTGTATCTTAGTTGTACGACTGGTATAGTGACCCTCCTCGCAACCACATCATCCAAGGTTCGATTACCCACTGCTACATTTTTGTAAAAAGTGTTTATAAAAAGGGAAATTCTCTTTGGTGAACTCCAACTTTTTGGTTTTCTAAGTGGTAAACATTCTTAAATTTTATTATCAATGGTAAACCTCAATTTGTGATTACCATTGATAAGTGTTATTTTAATAAAATATCCTTAACAATGGTTAGTTTTTTATTTTTTTAATAATTAAATTATTATAAAAATATTTTTTTTTTAAAAAAACCTTCCCCACCCAACCTAGCCACCACTCACCAAAAGCCCCTCCCTTACCGGCGACAACCGGCCACCTCTCCCCCACCCCTACCAACATGGTAAACCTCAATTTGTGATTACCATTGATAAGTGTTATTTTAATAAAATATCCTTAACAATGGTTAGTTTTTTATTTTTTTAATAATTAAATTATTATAAAAATATTTTTTTTTTAAAAAAATCTTCCCCACCCAACCTAGCCACCACTCACCAAAAGCCCCTCCCTTACCGGCGACAACCGGCCACCTCTCCCCCACCCCTACCAACGTCGGCGCCCAGCTCCAGCTTCGCCGGTGGCGCCGGCCTTCGATCCCCCCCTCTCCACCTCCTCACTTTCTCCAAACCACGAACCCCACCACCTTCCATTTCCCTCACCGCCCCACTACCGACCTCGACTCCACCCCAAACCACCCCGAAAATCGGCGTATCTCCCCCTCGACCCCCCTCCAAAGTTCGCCGGCCCAGATTTCCTTAAAACCACCCAAAAAACCAGAAAATGCCCAAACCCGTTTAAGGGTTTCAAAACCAAACCGGTAAAAAAACCCTCCCCAACCACCTTGAACTTCGAATCAAGCCCTCCCCCACCCTCGAAACTTCATCGCCTAGGGTTTCGAGGGTGGGAAAGGGTCGGATTTAGGTTTTAACGTGGTGGGGGAGGGTTTATTCAGGTTTCGGGTTGGGTGTTTGGGAGTTTCGGGTGGTGGAGTTTCGGGTTGGGTTGTCTGGGTTGGGTGGTGGAGTTTTGGGTTGGGTTGTCTGGGCGCCGACAGAGGGAGGGTGGGGGTTCGCAGCACCGGCGTGGGGAGGGGGAAATCGACGCAAGGGAAGGGGGTTAGGTGGTGGTCGGAATTAGGTGGTTTTGGGTGATCGGCTGGTGGCCGGGATTAGGGGTGGTTGGTGGTGTTTTTTTTTGTTTATAAATTGTTCTTAAATTATTTTAGCTAATTCACTTGTGACATGTGTCACTTAAAAAATCCCAAAAAAAAACTAACTAACTATAGTTAAATATCTAGTTAAAATTTGTCGTTAATGTTATAGTTGACTTAATATAACAAATTGAGGTTTACCATTGATAATAAAATTTAAGAATGTTTACCACTTAGAAAACCAAAAAGTTGGAGTTCACCAAAGAGAATTTCCCTTATAAAAATTGTATAGAGAATGTCCAAAATACCCCTTCATCAAGGCCTACAACAGATGGGCCGGTTTGATGATCTCTATCTACATAGGCCCAATTGGGCTTAGGTTCCAGATATTATCCAGTAAGAATGTTCATATGTGACATTTGGTTAGACGAGCCCCTTGTCCTAAATTGTCCGCTTAAGTACAACATGTAACAATTATACCCAACAGAATTGAAGTTCATATCTTGTATTGACTTGAAAAGTTAATCATCTTTTACACTATATTGTACTCACATGACTCTTACATGTAATAGATGTGGAACGGTAAAATGGCACGATGACAAATGCATATTACTGTCAGAGGGGATTAACATGAAATGTTAAACTCATAAATAAACTATGGCTCCATCTTTTAAACATACCTTTTGAACAAGCATTTCGGTATACCTGTGTCTAATCTTGTTAACATATTATATTTCAACCTGCCATACACTGTTTATTAAAAATGATAATTTAACAAAATATGAACTCAACTTAATAGCACATAACCACCCACAATATTGAATTACACAGTCTTCATGGAAATTGGTTTTGGGCTAGAGTAACTCTTGTATACATTGAAACTGAGGGAATACTAGATTCTTCCCTCTAAATGTTGAATGTATTACCACACAAGTGAAAACAATTTTATTATGATTTTGTGTTTTTTGTAGTGTCAAACTAAGTATTCCTTATTGTTATTCAGTGCCTCGTTTGAGATGATTCCTTTACATTACTCAATTAAACAACATATATTTACTCCAATTATACATTATTTTCACACTTTGTTAAAATAAATTAAAGCAAGTCTTCATATAATTGTTAGCTGACATATTCAATGAATATACTATACTATGATCCAAATTTTACACATACCAAGATTGTCTGAAGTATAAAATATCTCAATTCTTCATTACGTTTCAATTACATTGTTAAATAGGGTGCTTTTAATTTTGTCATATCTTTCACCTTTTACTGACATGGTAATACTAATAACTTATATAATGAATTTAATTATTAAGCTTAAGGCTTTCCTCGCTATCTCTACATAATGTGTATAGTAGATTATCTTACAAAAGCATGATTGCCAAAATTCTTTATGAGTGCACTAAAAATAAAAAAATTTTGGCAGTTGAGATGAAACTAAGTCATTGTTGCAATGACAAAGTACAATGTTGGAGGGACTTAGTCCAAATGATAGTCCAATTGATCCGATCTAAACAAATTTGATAGTCCAATTCGTACATAATAAACATTGTAAGCACACAAATTACACATTGCCGATCTTAACATAACAAAACACATAAAAACATTCACACTTAAACAAAATAAATAGTCCAATTGATCCGATACAACCCATAAACACCTGCTACATAATAACCAAATCCAACAAACGTGTTACACATAAGATATATAATATTTGATCACAAATATTACACACTTACAATTACTAGGATGAACATTACATAACAAACAAACTTAACAACTATTAATTTAAGTATGCCATAATAACTTCAACAGCTTCCCACACACTTCATCGGTTGATCGACAAACACCTCACTTTGCATCAAACATCTAGCATGGTTCTTCAGCTTTCCCTAGCGTCACTTGGTCCTGCTCCATCAAACTAAACAAATAATACAAAAATATCAAGATTAGTAAAAGTTAAATATTTACATCAAGGTCAATTAAAATAAACTACCTTATTTTACCAAAATATATTAATTACTTAATCTACAAAATAAACTACTCTCTAAATCAAATCCAAACGCATTAGTTTATAATTAACTCCAAAAAACATGTAATTCATACCTTCTTAGCTCCAACACGACCTAACACACGGAGCTCATGATTTGGATTTTCAGACACAAGCACCTCTTGAGTGACTCTATTAGCATACCACATTACTATTGTACCTCCACCCAGAGTTTTTGTCTCTTCCAACTTCCAACTCATACTAGTTCCCAGTTGCTTCATCATCCTCTCACAAGTTATCTTCCCCACCCGGGCCTCGGTGATAATAAAAAGCATTGGATTGTTTGTTTGCACCGCCCACTTAAAATCATCCTTAAACGAAGGCCTTATAATGCGCCTAGCGTTCCACAAAATTATGCTTGTACCTCTTGCAATAAGATCCTTACGTGGCTCATTTTCTGGGGTGACTCTGATGACATGATAGCGGCTTAGAGGGTTCCCATCTATGACTTCAGCGCGGAACACCATGAACGCCGCATTCGTCACATCAGCCCGGACATGCAAAATCTGGAATGCATCAGTTAAGCTTCCAACTTCCGTGGTGTAAGCTGTCCTAGTAAGGGGGTATATCTTACCGTTACGAGGTATGACTGGCTTTGGATCGATTTTATCAACCAATAGCTTCGGGATAAGCTTAGTTACCCCTTCATACTCAATGAACTGTGTTTCTAGCTTCGGAATGACAACTTGTACCTCTAGAAGTACAACGACATCCCCAGTGTGCGGCAAATGAGCGGGGACGACCTTTCCGGACGCATTCATCATCATAAGCTTGTCCATCTTGGCTGGCAAGATCCTCTCAAGATTCGCAATAGCAGTTCGCAAATCCATTAAATCAGCCTCATCGAGGGAAATGCTACCATTTTCACTATAAAAATACACATAATTATTAAAATTCATTTCTGGCACAGATCTATGCCCTCTAGCCCAAAAATATGTGGTGCCTGTAACAAGTTCTAGGTTGTACCCAACAGGAAAAGGTGGTAAACTAGCCATTTCAATTAAGCTTAGTCGAAAAAGGGGAAGTAAATTTTGAACCTAATTTTTTTTTTTTTTTTTTTTTTTTTTTTGCCTAGTTGCTTTTGAGTGAAGAGGGAAAATGGTTGTGTGGTGAAGGTTTACCATCGTTGCACAATTATATATAGGCAATATGAGAGTTGGTGTTGGACCCACTGCATAATAAATTTTATTAATTGAATCCAAAACACAAACAAGTTAAATGCTAACCCTAGTTAGACACAAACCCTAACCGACTCAAACCTTTTACTCAGTTAAATCTCAACCATGGTTAAATAGAAACCCTAATCTAATTCTAATACGCCTTGATCGTATACTTTACAATTGGTCTGGACTTGATTCATGACTTGATGGTACTGTGTATGTTCCTTAAAAACAAGTTAGTAGTTAATTGTTATTTAATAGCATAACAATATACATTAAACAAGAACAACTAAAAGGGACTACTTTGGACATAAATTTATGGGGAAATTAATCATTTATGGGATAATGAGACGCGCTGAAGTACACATAAAGCTACATGTCATATTTTCATTTACAAGTTACATTACATAGCTTAAAAGTACACATCCAATTAATTAACAGTTCGACCCAGTTTCGGTAGCAGTTCAATACATTCCAGTTCATTCAGTTACAACAGGTCTATAAGACGGAGTATATAAGATTAACTAGTCACCTCACAGTATCATACATTATACAATACATACAACAACTACTTGGTGTATCACATAAAATAATGATGACAATACATCTCATATACATCTTCTCTCCAAGACATACATGCTTTGCGCTTATTGCGGCCGTTGGTCACCCTTGTATTCATGATTGTTGCTATAATTTAATATAACTCAGTAACTCACTCCTAACATCGTATTTGATAATATGCATGATTTTATAAAACGCAGTGCATATACCCGGTTGATTCACCAGAACAATATAAGTCTCTACGTGTCAATTTATTTGCTATTAGGGAGCATATTCTCGCTTGTTTTACTAAGTCTATAATTTTGTATTAGGAATGAATCCTATTTAATATAACGTTTAAATTACTCAGTTATTAAGAATTTAATTTATTAGCTAATGTCAATTTTGGATTTAAAAGCATATCCGCATAATGTTAGATTAACTACTAATTTAAGTAAACCATCAATTCAGCATACATTTTAAAGTGATCCTACTAAGAACATTAATTTAGTTGATTACTTGTGTAGATGGTTATACACTTATGTGGCTGCACTTTCATAAAACTCTTTTACTCTCTCATAGGCTCATTGTTGGTTATATATTGTTCCTATTTTTTAATGATTTGGTATGTTGTGTAGTTTATATTTTTATAAAAAATGTTATATATACATACCCTCACTAGTGTTTTAAGGACGTCGTCATTTAATTTCTTAACAACACACGTTAAATTGAATTGTAATCCATTAAGTATGGTTTTCAATCTTCTAATACATCCGATTTATGATAACCAAATATCTAGCAATATTGTCATTAAGCACATATTACATAGAATTCAATAATAAAACCACCATCACCAACCGTACATATTTTAAAAAATAATACATGGAGATACTGATAATGAAGTCTAAATCCAAAACATTACTAACCTAATTAACTAAATTAAATAAACAGCAAAATTGTTACATCTTAGCATAAAGGCACAAGCAACTTGTATCACCAGCAATCCCATGTCAGACTTCTCCTCTTGGTAGGCCCATGTAGCAGCTGCACCTTCTCTATTGGCACCTCGTTCAAGTTGATGGCTTCACCCTGTGAACCCTTATAACAACTCGACCAGCTTCTTTGAATTTTTCTGTGACCCAGAGATTTTCCCTCCATCTACCATTTACCAACACTTTGCGCTTCTTCTTTGACTTTATCTTCTTCTTGTTAATTGATTTTTGACTTGCGAAAAACCTCCATTTTTCCTTAGTGGTCTCTGGAGAATCTGGTACGTAGTTCAAGTCGCCAATAGTAACATACTTTTTGGTTCCAGCTACAGTGATTTCAGGAGATGCAACACTTATTTCACCAAGTAAATTACCCTCTAATCCGTAGGGTTCGGGTGAAAACGCTTCTTTAGGGGTTAAAAATGGAGTTTCATTCGTACCTTCTTCCAAATGAGGAAACAAATCGAACTCCAAAGTGTCAACACGCATCGACTCCAGTTGCTCTGGAAGCATTTGATCCAAATCCATGGAGGAAGGACTTGAACCCCCCTAGGCCCGAAACGACACTGTGGAAGAAGATCGTCGATCTGTTGCAAATCTTTCACGTACAAACGGTCATTTGGATTCTTGTGATCTATTTTTTTGCGAGGTTCCTCTCTTCCGTACAGTAATGAATAAAGAGTAGTAGTGTGGGTTGGGGTTGAAGGGCTTGAGTTTAAGGACATTTTCTGAAATTTGTAAGAGAATTGTTGTGAGGCTCTTTGAATTTGTTTTTTGTTTTGTTAAAAAACTCCTTAGAAAGTTGATGCAACTGGAAAAGAGTTTATCAACACTATTTATAAAGTGACGTTTGAGGGGGGTGAACCACAATATTGGGGATTTGATTGTGCGTGCTTTAGAGTTGGGTAGATGAGATATAATGGGGTTCATTAATTGTTGCATATCAATTTAAATTAATTTCAATAGTTTATTTTGCAATGTGCAATGGTCTTTTTTTTAATCCAATAAATAAATTGATTAAGTCTATGACCAGCTAGTGTTTGTTTTTGTCACTTACTGTGGGAGATTACGATGTGGCTTAGTAATCACAAATGTATTACAAAAAGTCTAGCCAACAAAGGAATACAAACTACACTAGAGTCAATTGATTGCAATCGAATAGTGTTACGGGATAAACTAAACCCCTAATGCTAACGATAATGTCATTTGTTTCAAATGCTTTTATATTGTAGTTGTGAGTTTTGACACATTAACATTTTATCGACACGGTATATACGGTTTCAAACCATTGTCTACACATCCGGCTAATGTCGGTCAATAGTTTTTGGAATCCATAACAAATACTATTACCGATTAGTAATGGTCCTATTCAGATCTGTCCTGGTAGCTCCAATGAATTACACCAAAAACACGAACCGATAGCACCCTATTTCCAATTCAGTATAAGACATTTAGGGACCAATATCCGGCATTTTCAATTCATAATATAAAAGATTACGAAAAGATTAGACTCGTTCCAAATCCTGTTCTTTATTTTAAAACACTTGCATTTTTGGATGTATCTAAACATATATGTCAGTCACTATTCATAAACTACACCAGTGTATTTAGCTATTGGATTAGATATTATGTTATTGTTTTAATGTTAACAATCCACTAGTTTATGGTAAGGGTAGCTGTAGACACCCATTTGTGTCTCCCCAAAACCAAACCCGGTGATGAGTACCTTTCACGTCGAATCATAATCGAATGAAACGAAGTGTGTAAAGGTCTAGTGTTGCGGAAAGTTTTTATTTCTTTTCTCTTCTCCCTGTTTTGGAAAACTTTATTTTAAGAAAACAACCAATCCAGTTTGGTTGGTCCATGATATGGGTCCAATAGTGGTGTAGTTGGATGGGGCTTGCAAAGACCTTTCCAACGATATATTATAAGCCCAATTCCGATGAATATTGAGGAAGTTATGGCCAATTTACTAAACTGGGCCCGGTTTGAGCTTTATGTACGGCCCAATGATCAAGGGGAGGGCCTAATATGATTTATCATTCCTAATGCAATTAGGAATGGTTTTGGTCTTCTAGAATCTTCTAGAAGGTTCTTTTCATTCCTAATTCAATTAGCTTTGATAAGTTGACTTTGTTGACTTTTCAGAGTTTTAGTCAAGATCAAATAGCATTTTCAAAAAAATTATATTATTTTATCTTCCAGTACGGTAAATCCATCGAATTTTCGAAAACGCGTTGAAATCCAGTTTGGCGTCCAACCCCAGGCCTTGGCGCCTGGAACCAGGCTTGGCGCCAGGCGCTAGCCATTGGCGCCTGGAACCAGGCTTGGCGCCAGGCGCTAGCCATTGGCGCCTGGCGCTAGCCACTGGTGCCTAGCGCCAGCTAGCCAGGGTTGGCGCCAATCCTGTTTTGCGATCGTCAGACTCTGTTTTGTTAAATTATCTTTTTTGGTTGATTTTCTCTATAAATATCGTATTAAAAACTCTGTTTTCATTCACCAATTCTCACGAATTCTCTTCATTCGCAAGCTTTCATTCATCTACAATCATTCATCTACATCTCTCATTCAAACATTAATTCTTTAGCATCCTTTTCTTTCTTCTATTCTTTCTTGCTTTTTCATACAAAATTCCGCATTCACAAGATCTAGAAACACCTAGCCATATTCGAAGTTGCCTTCGCCCTAGACGTGAAAGGTTTTAATTTCTGAGGGTTTGGTCCCTAATCTCTCTTTCAATTATTTAATTTAATTTTTTTTATTATTATTTTTCCTTGAAGTTACTAACCTGTGTATTTTGTTATTAGAAAGAGGTACGAGGCATCAAAGTAAGTACTTTAATTGATTAATCGATTTTATGATGTAGAAATCATGTTTACATTGTTATTATGATTCCTAGTATCATGTCTAGGTTAATTTTAATATTAAATATGATTGTTATGATGCCTTTTATTCCCTTCCTAATATTTATGATTGTTAGTATCATGTTAGGGCTAAAGATTTGATTTTTATTGCTTAGTGACATGCTAGGGTTTGTTATTAATCTTGTTAGTATCATGCCTAGGATCTTGCTTTTATTATGCTTTAATGTTAACATGAACATGATTAAGATTATAATTGTTATAATTTATGATGATTATTATTATTATTTTGATAATGATTATTTTATTTATGATGATTATTATAATTATTATTCATGATATTTATTATTTATTATGTTGCTTGATTATATTTTTTCTTTATTGCTTGATCACCTTTTATGCATGTTTAAAGGAAATTTGTACTTGTAACCACGCTTAATAAGATAATTAATAATCTTGTTATGGTTAATTGTGATTATAAATTCAAGTGATCGCCAATAATAGTTTATTTGTGCATTAAATTCAACCAACATAGATAAACAAGTTTAGGGTAAATCCTATTGATTGCATGTTAATCAGAAAGCGCACATGAATACAATCAGAATAAAGTAGAGGCCTATTATTAGGGCAGGTTCAATCTCTTTTAGGTTGGATTTGTACCTTCATCCCCGAACCCTTATTTGGTTCATGACCTTATGGAGTTGACGATCTCTTGGATCGTTAAGGGGTGTAACCTTCACCTCGTGAACGGTTTACAAGTTCCTTAAAAACTTGTTGGCGACTCTTTTGCTCTATCTTCTTCCCTTTTGGATGCCACCGTACTTTAGTGTATGATCACAGTGGGGTTCAAGCTAGTGGGATTTTAAAGGCTTGAAATTATTCCCTACAGTTTTTGGCGACTCCACTGGGGAGGATTTCTATTTTAATTCCTGAATTTGTTTCGGCAATGATTTAGAATGAGTAGATGAGACTCGAAAAGTTCTAAGTATTTCATGTGCGTAATTTTGATTAACATTATTGTCATATGCATAAAAAGGATCTCATTGGAAAGACCATCCGTAATGAGTCAAAAACATAGGATTTTACACGTAGGAAATTTGAGGAATGTCTTTCAAAACTAGGACTGAAATAACACCGCGCGAAACTGGAAAATTTTATCGAGCATAGAAAGCTGCTGAGGCGTGTGGAAAGTAGCGTCAGGGGCCAGAGCTTGGCGCCAGCATTTTAGTCGTAGTGCCAGACGCCAGTATTGGCGCTAGGCGCTACAATTAAAAGCTGGCGCCAGTCTCTGATTGCTGGCGCCAATTTCCCCCAATACCGAGCCAGAAATATGCATTCTAATTTCGACCAGTTTTTCGTATTGTTTGCTCGATCCTACTTCCTGATTGAATTTTTTCTCACTTTTCTGAAACCCATATGTGTTCTACATATGGACATAACCCTCTGGGAATTCATGCTCCATCTACCCGATTGAACGCTCCGTGCAACAAAGGGTACATCCGAGATGTTGAATTCACCAAACCATGGAAGCGAGTTTTTTCTAAAACTCGCGGTGTCCCATCCACTCGCGCCAACCCTTCACGGTTAGGCTTCCGCGCGGTGCATCCGGACAATTAACCATGGACCCTCTATTGACTAAACCATATCCCGAACTTTAGAGAACTAGAGCCATGGTTAGGTTGCGAACTCATTGCATCATATTGTGCCTACTTGACTAATTGTGCATTATTTGTTGTGCATATATATTCTATGTTTCTCTTAACCGTTTGTTGATTTGTGTTGAGACTAAAATTAATTACTTAAAGAACTTTGCCTATTTAATTAATTAATTAATTAATTAATTCGAGTCAATAAAGTCCATTATTTTTTTAATCGGAATTGACCTAGTACGACTTTAGGCATACCCCAGTTGACTAATAATACCGAAAACAGTCCCAGACCGAAGCTCCAATATTGGCGCAAAAGTCTGAGCTATAGCGCCACATTATAGTGTGTAGCGCCAGACATTAACTAAATTGTCTGGCGCCAACCACCATAGTGTGACGCCAGTCCTGTCGCTTGGCCGACAGTTCGGATTATTTGTCGAGTCATCACCTAATGTCTAATTAATCAGTTTTCTGTTTAATTCGGTTAATTTTGCTGACAATAATTCTTAATTGAATCAATGTCCGAGTTTAGGCACTAAGTCCCATGGTCTTACACAAGAGTCCAAGCATGTCACTTACACTCAATGCACACACCAATACACATGTTTTGACCATGATTAAGAGAGTCTTGTGTGCGCGCTTTTTTCGTCATTTTTTTTAAGGGGGGTAAGTCGGATATTAATCCTCCAATAAATAATAATACTTAGTTCCCTAAAAATATGTACATTATTGTTGCCAAAATATGCATAATTTTTTAAAAAAACCATAAAGTCAAGTTGATTCGAGTCAAGTAATTAAAACGCAAAATGGCTTAATTTATAGCGCGTGGTCAAGAAAGGAAGGACGATTAATCAAAGATAACCTCTTCGTACAAGTCCAAATTTTCGACAAACCTATAGCCCGCAAGAGGAAAGCAAGAGTTATAATGGCAACTCAAGAAGAAGTCAATGATCTCAAGAACCAACTGGCTACTGTAACTGAGACACTGAATCTTCTCGCACTTAAGATCGATGATCCCGTGAAACAACAACAAATGGACCTCATGCAAGAGAGCCTAAGCAAGTTGTCCAGTGACTACAAGTTTCAAGAACTCACATCCCAAGGGGTCTCGGTGGATAAAGATCTTCTTCCGCAGAAGTTCAGCGCCAACGACATCCCAAAATTTAGGGCAATTGACAACCCTTACTTCCATTTAAGAGCATTTGAAACAATAATGAGTATCAAGGGTATCGATAAGAAAGTCTTCCCTTCTCTGTTCTCACTATCTCTCGAGACCGTTTGCCAACAATGGTTCTTTTCTCTCGAAAAAGAAAAGACCTCTACCTGGGAATCCATAGCAAACGCTTTCGTTGATAGGTACAAATGCAACATTCAAGTCGAAACTGACCATAGAGAACTTGAAATCCTCAAACAGAAAGAGAATGAAGGCTTCACTTCTTTCTTTAACAAGTGGAGAGAAACCTCAGCTAAAATGATCGAGGTACCAAGTGAAAAAGAGTCCGTGAGACTATTCATTAAAAATCTTCAAGAAAAATATTCCAAACATCTTAAATATCAAAATAACCTTCATACCTTTAAGGTTGTTTATGATATTGGGATCAATATTGAAGATGACTTGGTTAAATCTAAAGCTGCCAACAATAACTCCAACAGTGGCTGGAAAGGAAAGAAGAACGACAATCCTTCTTCTTCCAAAACCGCCCACTCAAATAATGTTAGCACCTTTAATCTAGGAGAAGTCCTCGCCATGAACAATCAAGGACAAAAGAAACCATTTAGGAGGAACTTCACTCCTATTGGCATGAGTTATGACACCGCATTTGATCGATTAAATGCAAAAGGTCTTATAACTCCCATTGGACCATTTGGGGATCCACCAGTTGAGAAGAGGTCGGCTAACTGGAACCCCAACGCACATTGCAAGTATCACCAAGGTAGGGGCCATTCTACTGAAAGCTGTTGGAAGCTTAAGGAAGCTATCCAAGACCTAATTGACAGTAACAAACTGCCGTTGCCCCTTGCCAGTAGGAAGCCAAGTATTGACAATGCACCTCTAGCTCATACTTTGGCTATCTCCAATGAAGAAAGCGAAGTTGACCCCTCATCTCTCATTAAGCCTGTCAAAGCGACCAATGTCGAAGAAGGAGGAGAAGAGATCTTTTTCGATGTCAAAGATAACCTTCCAGAACCAGCAAACAAGGAAGACATACAATTGCTCACACTGTCTATGAGGGAGGCATCGCAACTATTACGTGAAGCTCTCAAAATTATGAACGAACTTCACAAGAAATATGATGAACTTCCATGTCCAAAGGATAAACCTAAAAGAGAATTCACACCCATAGGAATGACCTACGATGCTACTTTTGATCGCCTCTATGATCAAGGACTAATCAAACCTATTGGTCCAACAGAGGATCCAACACCAGAAAAGCGATCTCCAAGATGGGAGCCCAAATCCTACTGCAAGTACCATCAAGGAAACGGTCATACCACAAATGAATGCTACAGGTTTCAAAACCTCATTCAAGATCTTGTGGAAGCTAATAAGATCTCTTTACCTCTAGCTAGCAAGGGAACGACTTATGAGGCGAAGTATTTTCCCTTACAAGTCACCGAAAAACCCAAGAAGAGCAATAGAGTTTACACTCCAATTAGGATCCCATATGCACAAATGTTCGAAATGCTCTCCGAGAGTGGCAAGGTCAAACCTCTCGAACCGAGACCATTTGAATCATTAAAAAGGACGGATAGATATTACTGTCAGTACCATCAGTCAGGGGGGCACACCATAGAAAACTGCTTCAAATTCAAGGATTTGGTGCAGAAAATGATTGATGAAAAGGAATTAATCCAAGTTCAACAAGAAGAGGACATAACTGTTAATGGAGTATGGGACAATGATGAAGAAGATGTCTACCTAAAGGACATAGTAGGACCTTCACCTTCTGTATCATACACCACAGACGACATTTGGGCTGAAGAAGATTCATCAATAGACGTCCTCACAAGATCCGGGAGAATGCAACCTCCCGTTTCAACACAACCTATGCCTACTGTACAACAAATTCCCATACCTGTCATCGAAGACAACGACATCGTTAAACAGTTTAAGAAAAAAAAAGTTGAGATGAATGTATGGAAGCTCCTGGCAACATCTCGAGAACATAGGTTGGCTGTAATGAATGCCTTGGATAAAATCGGGATAGATTCTGACACCACTCCTGAGGGACTAGCTAACTTCCTCACAAGTGATGACCTCCCTAGTCCGATTAATCTAATCACCTTCTCTGATAAAGATTTACCCCCAGAAGGTGACAAACACTACAAGGCGTTAAACCTCACGGTATTCTGCAAAAGGATGAATGTTCCCATGACTCTTGTAGACAATGGATCAGCTATCAATGTCTGTCCACTTAGGACTGCGAGGATGCTCGACATAAGGGATGAGGATCTAACTCCGTCCACACAAGGAATAAGAGCTTACGATAATACTCGCCGTCAAGCTCTTGGCAAAATAACCCTAAATGTGACGGCAGGAGCAATAGAACATGCTACTACTTTTCAAGTGGTAGACATCAAAGCCTCATTCAATCTGTTATTAGGACGCCCTTGGCTCCATGATCTAAAGGTCGTCCCTTCATCTCTCCACCAACAAGTGAAAGCCATAGTTGGAGGAATTCCAATCACTATTGACGCTTCGCCGATGAGAATCAAATCCATAGAAAATCCAATCATCAATGTGGAGCACGACGAAGATGACGAAGACCTATGGGGCTTTAGCGAAGAAGTCTCCTTAATCCAAGAGGACGAAAGGACATCTCTTTGCCACGACCCCCATTCCAACATGATTATCAACACCATGCTGAAGAAACAAGGACACCTCCCTGGGATGACCTTAGGAAAGAAGAAGGGGATAGCAAAATCGGTGGAGTCACCTGGCCTCCCTAAATTAGATACTTTCGGACTTGGTTTCGAACCGACTCGGAAAGATCTCAAGCGAGCCTAGGACAAGTTGAAAGCACGTAGGGACGCTCGCATTCAAAAGAAAGCAATTCCAATGGATCAGTACCCTCTTACGCTTAATGGTCAGTTTATAAAAGAAGGAGAGGACTATCCATGCCATGAATTTCCCGAGCCATTTGTTGTAAATGGCATACGACAACCAGGATTCGAGATTTTCTTAGATTGCTACTTCACTGACGAAATCCCAACTCCCGTCCGTAAGGAGAAAGCACCCCCATGCTTTGACTTTAACGTCATGGGATTACTGTTTGGGCGAGAAAAGAATGAGCCAGCTTATGAGGAAGATAACTCCTCACTCATTCAAACGGTCCTACAAAGCGAAAACTTCGACCCCTCGAAGCTAATTACTCCAGCCGAAGGATCATTGCAAGGGTGGCGCAAGACTATCAAGGTGACTACTCCGAGTGGAAGGAAGATATCAATCACAACAGGGCAAGGGCCGATGTTCGAAGAGTCGTCGGAGTCAGAGTCCGAGTCAGAGTCTTTCCCTTTAGAATCTTCTAAGTCTTTAGCAATAATACCTCCCCTTCCTATTTCTTCTCCTAGGATAGTTAGTAATCCAGTCCCTGAGGACATATCACTCTTTGATGTAATGATCTCAGAGTATAATAATACTTCTCATTTTCCTTACTCCTCGTGCTCTTCCCTAACCCAAGATGACAAGCATTGCTTAGCTAACGATGAAAAAGATAAAGAAATTATTAAAGCAATGGAAACACTTGAAAAGAAAACACCAGTAATTGAAGAGGCTGAAACAGTCGACATCTCGAATGATTCAACTCATAAAAGAGAAGTTAAAATCGGACTAACGTTGAATAAACAAGAAAGAACCGATTTAATTAACTTACTTAAAGAATTTATTGATATATTTGCTTGGTCATATGAAGATATGCAAGGCATTAACAGAGAAATAGCTCAACACACTATACCATTAATCCCAGGAATGAAACCTGTAAAACAAAAGTTGCGTCGAATGAAACCCGACGTAGCACTTAAAATAAAAGAAGAAATTCAAAAACAAATAACTGCAGGTTTCATCAAGGTATCCAAATACCCTGAATGGGTCGCCAACGTCGTCCCAGTTCCAAAGAAAGACGGAAGGGTAAGGATGTGTGTCGACTATCGAGATCTAAATAAGGCAAGTCCAAAGGACGACTTCCCTTTGCCACACATCGATATTCTGGTAGACAACACGGCAAATCATGCGCTTCTCTCATTCATGGACGGATATGTAGGGTACAATCAGATTCTCATGGCAGAAGAAGACATGGAGAAAATGACCTTTATCACACCATGGGGCACTTACTGCTACACGGTAATTCCATTTGGGTTGAAAAACGCAGGTGCTACTTACCAACGTGCAGCAACTGCCTTACTCCATGACATGACGCACAAAGAAGTTGAAGTATATGTCGACGACATGATTGTGAAATCAAAGGACCGTCCAGGCCATCAAGTAGCCTTAAGGAAATTTTTCGAAAGGCTAAGAAAATATAATATGAGGTTGAATCCATCAAAATGTGCTTTTGGAGTCACCTCGGGCAAGCTCTTGGGATACGTCATAAGCTCTAGAGGAATAGAGATAGATCCAACCAAGATTAAAGCAATCATGTCGATGTCACCGTCCAAGACCGAGAAACAGATTCGAGGATTTATTGGCCGGTTGCAATACATAAGTAGGTTCATATCAAAACTGACAACGATATGTGAACCAATCTTCAAAAAGCTTAAGAAGAATGTACCAGTAATATGGGATGATGAGTGTCAAAAAGCCTTTGACAGGATCAAAGCCTATCTCACAAATCCTCCCGTATTAGCGCCAACACTTCCCGGAATACCTCTTAGGTTATATTTGACGGTTACCAAGGAGACTATGGGAGCCATGCTAGCACAAGAGGTAGAAAGCAAAGAGAATGCAATCTATTACCTAAGTAAGAAGATGCTCGAATACGAAACACGCTATACACCGCTCGAGAAATTGTGCCTCGCTTTGATGTGGGCCACAACTAAGTTGAGACATTACATGTTGGTACATACCATTTTCGTAGTATCCCGATTGGATCCACTCAAATATCTGTTCGAGAAATTGACACTCAATGGACGTATTTTAAGATGGATAGTCAACTTAGCCCAGTTTGATGTGCGGTTTATGCCACAAAAAGCTATTAAAGGATCTGTGGTGTCAGACTTTCTGGCAGACTTTCCAATAGAAGACTCGACACCAATACAGGACAATGAATTTCCAGATGAAGATTTGATGGTCACCGAAGATGATACTTGGACCTTGTATTTCGACGGAGCCTCAAACCAAAAGGGATGTGGCGTCGGAGTGCTACTAGTATCACCTAAAGAAGAACACGTCCCAATCTCAATAAAGCTTGATTTCGACGTTATCAACAACGCTGCTGAATATGAAGCATGCGTGGTAGGCCTTGAAACAGCCCTGGCATTGGGAGTAAAGAAGTTAAGGATATTCGGAGACTATTCTTTGATTATCAATCAGATATCTAAAAGGTGGAAAGTAAGGAGCGAAAGCCTAGCCCTTTACCAAACTTATCTGGAAACTCTTACCGATCAGTTAGAGAAGGTAGAATACACATATCTACCTAGAGAAGAAAACAAATTTGCTGATGCCTTGGCAAGATTGGCCTCAATGGTTAGGATTCCCACGAAAATCAAGCAAAGGCCTCTAACTATCGAAAAAAGGCACAAACCAGCATATATACAGGCTATAGAAGATGACGACTCAGTCCAAGACGAAGAAGAAGAACAAGAAGAAGAACCATGGTACACAGACATACTCAACTATGTCACCAATGGAGAATACCCTCCTCATGCTGACAAAAGAGCAAAGCGAGCATTGAGACTTTTGGCTTCTCAATATGTACTCATAGACAACGAGCTACATAAAAGGGTACCTAAAGGTCGAGCTCTCCTATGCGTAGGAAAGGTGGATGCACAAAGAATAATGAGAATGGTTCACGAAGGAATCTGTGGAACCCATGTAAATGGCAAAATGTTAGTCCAGAAAATAATGCGAGAAGGGTATTATTGGACTACAATGAATAGGGACTGCCATCAATACGTGAAAAGATGCCCTAAGTGTCAAATTTATGCCAATTTACAACATGTTCCTCCATCTTTGCTCTACACCTACACATCACCATGGCCATTCTCTACATGGGGAATTGACATAATTGGCAAAATCACTCCCCCAGGGACAGGAGGCCACGAATTTATTCTAGTAGCAATTGATTACTTTACAAAGTGGGTCGAAGCGCAATCATACGCTAAACTCACTGCAAAACATGTAGCACTCTTTATCGAGAGAAATATCATTTGTCGATATGGAGTCCCACATGAAATGATAAGTGACAATGGAACTCACTTTCAAGCCGAATGTGAAGAATTGCTACATAAGTATGGCATCCAACATCATCATTCGTCCCCTTATAGACCTTAAGCAAACGGAGCAGTTGAGGCAGCTAATAAGAATTTAAAGACTATCATCGAGAAAATGACAGAAAATTATAAGGATTGTCCTGACAAGATCCACTTCGCACTGTGGGGTTATCGCACGTCAATCCGTACATTAACGGGAAATACACCATTTTCTTTGGTATACGGAATGGATGCCGTACAACCTGTCGAACTAGAAATACCATCTCTACGCATTGCACTAGAGAGTAAACTTGATGAAGTTGAATGGACTAGGACAAGATATGAAGAATTGATCCTACTCGACGAAAAACGATTAGAAGCTCTACATCACACTCAGTGCTATCAAACTCGTATGGCTAGACATTTTAATAAGAAGGTCAAGACAAGAAATATCAAAGTAGGAGATTTGGTATTAAAAGCACTAAGGAAAAATGTTTTAGATCCAAGGGGAAAGTTTAGACCTAATTAGTCTGGCCCCTACATTGTTAAAACAATCCTGTCAGGTGGTGCAGCAAAACTAACTGATATGGATGGCAATGAATTCTCAAACATGACCAATCTTGACCAACTTAAAAAATACTACCCATAATTACTTGAGTAGGATACTCAAGAGAGCTACGTTCGGCCTGATTCCTTAGGAAAGGATACGTAGGCAACCCTTTACGGGTGCGGCCACTTTATTTTTTGACATCTCTGCGTTCCAGAATCAAATAAAAGACAACAAAAAGTCGGCAAATTATTGGCATAGCGGAACAGAGTCTGGCGCCAGCCATAAGCAATTAGCGCCAACCGATGGTATTGGCGCCTGGCGCCAGACCTCAATAGCCGGCGCCAAACTACAATTACTGGCGCCAATTCAGCAATAAAATCTGGGCAAATGTCGGTGTTTTTTTCGGAAAATTTTCGACTTCCGTACTCGAAGAATTTCTGGAAAATTAATTTTTTTCGATTTTCATTGCTTTAATAAAATAAATTTAAAGTAACAATTTAATTGAAAGCTGAAATTTCATTAATAAAATAAAATTACATTGTTAATGGAATTTAAACAAGGCTGAAATAAATTAACTTTAAATAAAAATTAACCATCTAATAAATCTAAAGCTAAGCAATGTTTTTGATCTTTCTTCTCCTTTTTAGCTCTTTTCCAATTCTTTTCTGTTTCCTCCTCTTCATCCATTACTTTAGCTAGTAGGCATCCTTTAGAGGACCTACATTCAATTTTGGAATAGATTGTTTCCCCTTCAGCTAGCACACCATGTTTCTTTTCCACCCAAGCCTTTTTGTCCGTGGTGTTAGTTTTTCCTTTTCCCTTTGTCTCTAGTAGGATTCTTCTTCCTAGGCATTGTAGGTGTTTTGAATTCAATTCTTGCACCTAAGCGTTCTTTGGCCGGTGTCACCCTGTCACCTAGACGATTCTTCACATCGGTTCTACCCTGATCAATTGAAGATTTCTTCAGCAACCACTTCTTTACATCATTAGGTAAAGAAGGGGGAACCTTTTGGGTAATCACTTCCCATAAAGGTCTAGCGCTCCAGTAAGTGTCGAATCTATCTACTTCTTGAGATACGGGGTACTCATAGGGAGAACGAAGATCCCCGGAAGGAATATTTTGAAGTAAGCCGTATTGTTTCTTTACCCTGCAAGGATAATAATATGTTACGCGAGACAAGCTTGGAAGACGGCAGAAAGGTTGCTTGTTAACACCAACCATCCTTTCTATTTTCCACCATGGGATGACCCACTTGATAGCAAAATCACGTGATTCAAAGACTTTTCTCCACCCATGGCGCCCAATTTTGGGGATGCGCTTCTTCCTTCTCACGAAGCAATTGGGAGTATATTTTTCAATGTCGTCCGGAGGGCTAATTAATCCTAGCCTCTCCATTAGCCACATCTGTAAAAAAATTGCAATGCAAATAAATTATTTTTACAATACAAAAATATATTTTTTTATTTCTGTAATTAAAAATATTATTTTTCTACCTGTAATAAAATTGGAGAGCCGCGAAGAGGCGCTTTTGGGTCCCTTTTCAATTCATCTAGACTAATCGTAGTCTTTCCAACTATCAAAGGCATTGGATTTCTCCCTGATTCAATTTGTTCTAGTACAGTGGTTATAATTGATTGACCCTCGTTATTTTTACCACTACTAAGAAAAAATTGATTAAGCATGCAAAATAAGAACGCCCTTCTTCTATATATATGAAAGGATTCAGAAAGAGGTTTATCAAAATAATAGCGTGCGAATTCTTTCAAATAAACTATATTGCCATCTACTATTTTTGATAAATCCCTATCCTTTAAATTAAAGAAGCGTTCGAAATCCTTATAGTAATATGCATCTACTCTAGGGGTTACTACCAAGTCTATTGCAGGGAAGCCTAAGATAGCACCAAATTCCTCTGGCAAAGGGCTAATTTCATCATACCCTATTCTAAAACAATGTGTATCGATATTCCAAAATTCTAAAGCGGTATGTATGAAGTCTATGTCTAAATCTACCCCTTTGATGCCATAAATTCCCCCCAAGTGAAATAAATCTAATTCTTTTCTTTCTCTAGCATTAAGAGATCGACACCATTCATGAGTATATTGGGTGAAGGTTTTAGTGGCTAAAGACATGATTATTACTTTTTCTAAAGAAGAGAATTGTTTTATTCGCTGGAATTATGAGAAGAATCGGCTGGGCAGGGGGCTATTTATACACAAATTGCGAAGAATTTTAATCTGAATGAAATACGGAGTCAGCGTCAATTGGCGTCAAAACCCCGACATTGGCTCCACTCTTCAGTGCTTGGCGCCACACGCTAAGTGTAGCGCCTGGCGCCACGCGCCATAGTGTGGCTCCAGCTGGCGCCAAGTCATCAGGGCGGTCGCGCGTGCTCAGTTTGCGTTTTTGATATTAAACTTGAGTCGGTTAATGACTTTATGGCCCCGTTTAATGTCTTCTAAATATCTTTTCTATCTTTTTTCTTAATTAATTAAATATCGCAATTATTTTTTAATTTATTTTATTTTTCCTTTTTGGATTTTATATTAATTTTCAAAAAACGGCTTTTTTCCGTTTTCTTTCCCTTTTTATTTTTTCTTTTTGGGGGAGAGAGTTGGATAATATCCTCCATCAATAATAAAAATGACGGAATTTTTGCGCAAAATTGTTATCACACTTCTTTTGCACACACTAACATACACTAACATAATAATAAACAGTCAAATGAATTTACGATAACATAAAAATACAAAAGTGTCTAAATAATGAGTCAAAGGCAAAAGTTCTATAATTCAAAATAAAATACATATACAGAAACAGACTACGGCGCCGGAGGACGCATGCCCATCATGCCATAAAACTGCGTCGTACGGGGAGTCACCTCTCCACCAGCTCCAGCCTCACCACCAGCTCCAGTCTCCGTAGGAGGAGGAAGACTCAAGACAGGACCGCTCCAGCCAAGATCAACCTGAGGCTGAGACCGCGGAGGCTGCTGCAATGACGAGCCAACCTCGTACATCCCACCACCTCTGAAAGCCGAGGTAGCCTCTCCTACCGGTGCGGCAGGAGCACCCTCAGAAGAAGATCCCGAGCCCTCAGCAACGTCGGCTCGAGCAGCCTCGGAACGACCACCTCTACCTCCTGCCAAAGTACGACGACGTCTCGAGCTAGACCTCGCCGGATCTCTCCGCCCCTCAGGTCGTGTACGGGTGTGAGAAGCGATGGGCTGACCCTGCGAAAAAAAGAATTAAATCAGAAACAAGGTAAAACTGAAGCCATAATACAGAAATAATAAGTGAAGAAAGGTTACCTCTCGGACAACATCATCCCGACGACAGGTAGCCGCGTTCCTCATCCGGACGAGCTGGCTCCGGAAGGCATCTATGCATTGTGCCATAGCCGAAACCACCTCGCGTCAGAACTATCAGAAAAATAAGTCAGTGAAAATACATGATAACTGAATACAAAATTCTGAATTAAAACTAGGCTTACACTGGTCTGGTGGCGAGGAATCGACCGCTCCACGAAGCGCTCGCCCTCGGGAGCCGGAGAAACCATCTCCTCGATCGGCCTATATATCCCCTGGTAGTGAATGGACATACGGGGCGGCACAAATTCAGTGGGACCATCCTGATGAAACAGAAAGAAATCAGTGAGGTATTACTCGGGGGCTACTTAGAGAAAAATAAAAAGCTAAGGATCTTACCCTCACATCCTCAGCCGGTACAGGGGCTGGAGCTAATAAAGGTAGTAACTCCTCAGTGTAACACCGCCCAAGGATCACATGGGACCGCCAGAGGGAACCAGATCCCTCTGCCATGCTCGAAAACTGTCTCTCGTCGAACATATGACATGGCGGAGGAGCAGGAACGACGAAAACATCGGAAGAGTGCTGTCTAGCAACTCTCTCTCCTAAATACACAACCGCTCCGTAGGTCCCCAGAAAATAGCGACGCTTAGCAGAGTACTGTGCGGCTAATCCAGGGATTGTCCAACCGCCCCACGGTCGGTATACTACCTCAGGTCCCTATAAAAAGCACCAATCAGGCAAGAATATGTCTAAAACACCATAGAAGAGCAAGATAAACGCTAAGAGTCGTACCGAGATGATCCGGCTCCGGACACGTGCAGTAGACATGTCCACATGGTGGCCGCCCCAAGAGGCGCTCACCGGATATCCCCTCGGCGATGGTCTCGCCGGCGCAACGGAAGGAAAGTACTCGTAGAACCAGATCTACAAAAAGTTAAAAGCGTGAGTAAATGCTAACTAATATATAGGGCTAAACTTTATAGGGAATAATGTTTACCTCTACGACCTTCCAGAAAGCGGACAAAGCGACGTTCGTCCTAAAGGACCGGTGACGACACGAGTCCCTCAGCGCACGAACGAAATCAGCGTAGGTCAAGCTGGCTCAGTCATAAGTCCCGATCATCTGGAGATCACGGACAGCAGGGAGGTAGTAAAGCAATGCCCTACTACCCTTGTCAGGGGAGAATGTCCCTAACAATAACATCAGCACAAAGATGCGCACCCGCTGCTCTCGGGTGGTCGCATCATCATCAAGAGCCGCTGCCAGCGTCGAGCGGCGAATCCCTCTAGCACTGAACTGAGTCGCCTCGACCTCAGCTCGGGCCCGAATAGCAATCGGCCCCAACAACTCCTCGACCTCTGAAGAAAAGACGTCGATCCCACCGTCGAACGGCAGCGGCACAGAAGTGAACTCCAGTCCTGTAATGAGACTGAAGTCTGTAGGGGTGACCATCATCTCGCCCCAGGGAAAATGAAAGGTGTTGGTGGTGTCCCAGAAGAACTCCACCAAAGCGCGCACTACGTGGTGACCCCCGCTGGAGGCGACCATAGCCTCGGAGGTCTCGAACAGAGTAACTAGCCCGCAGGACTCCCATAGGAGTCTCGTCTCACAGTCTCTGGCGATGTGCATCCGGTACAAATCGCCTAGACCATCATAGCCAGAGCCGTGATGCCGTGCCCTCCCAGGCTCGGTTCCCCGTCTCACCCTCTCAGAAATGTGGTGGACAGGGGCAAAGAACAAAGTCTGCTCATCCCACTCCGGGAGCCGACCAAGCGAAGTGGACGGCGTGGCGTCGTCCTCCACGGGCTCATGCTCCCGTCTAGTGTTTCGGGACCGTGAACCTGAGCCTCGTTGTCTAGCCATGCTACATTGTGCAGAATCATCATAAATTAAGGTTCTATAGTATCTAAGGTTTGCCTAGCCGCGTGATACTATGTTCGCAAAATACATAGTACGTAGTACTAAAACAGAGCATGAATTCAAATTGAGCATGACAGTATTTTTTCAAGCAATCAAACAATTTCTTGCAACACTATAGTGATTATTGTGACAAATTGAACAAGAATTGCTAGCAAAAACGTCAAGAACAAACCACATTGTTCTTCACGACCTTAAGAGGTCCAACAATGGTAGATTGCTCATTTCTTCACCAAATTGAGTCAAATAAGTCTCAAATTACTCCCAAGGCAATATATAAGCATGAACAAGCAATTTCATGGCATAAAACTTGATAAACAAAGCAAATTGAGCATCATAGAATTCGAATTTTTATAAAATTCGTGAATAAACATGTCAAGAATTCATAAAAACCGGTGTGAGTTTGAGGAAAACTTACATAGATCGGGAAAAGAGATGAAAAGAGCTTTGATTTGCAACAAATTTGAGAGAATTCGGTTGAGAAACGAGTGAGCAATGAGCAATTGAACCTTTCGGTTTCTTCGAGCAGCTTTCGCAACGAACAGAGCCAAGAAATGAAACAAAAACGGGAATTTAAAGAGTATCCCTTGCTGGCGCCAGTCCCTAGGCATTGGCGTCACCATATGGGCTTGGCGCCTGGCGCCAACATCAGCGCCTGGCGCTAATGCTATTAGGCTGGCACTAATGGCTTTTCAGCGACGCCAAAGCACTCAGCCACTTGTTGGGGTTGTGCTGACGTTCTGCAATATATTTTTGGGTTCCTTGGTACGCCAGTTAGCCCCTCCGAGCAATTTGACATAATTAAGTAATCGGCTTGATTACGTAAAGTGATCGACCTGATAAAATATCGTCTCACTTAGCTTAAAGGCACCGACATGTAGGTTCAAGAGCAAAGGGCACCGACATATAGGTTCAAGAGCAAAAGGGCGCCGACATACAGGTTCAAAGCAAAAGAGCGCCGACGTACGGGTATAGCAAAGGCAAAGTTCAGGCGAACTTTTAAAGATCGACAGGCGTGGATCTTTGGTAATTTCCTTTGGAAAATTATCGCATCAAATGAGGATGACTTCAAGAGAAGATATCTTCGGCATCATTCCCTAGCTTGCGGAAAGTTGTCACAAGCAACTGAAGGTAATTTCGGGCGAAGTTGTCTTCGATCATATTCCCTTAGGCATGGAAGATGATCATAATGCGGATGAGAATTATTTCAAGAGAAATAATTTTCGATAGTGTTCCCTTGGACGTGGAATATTATCAATGCGGATGGAGATTGTTTCGAGAGAAATAATCTTCGATGATGTTCCCTTGGACGTGGAATGTTATCATAGCGGGAAGGATAGTTTCAGGCGAAGCGATCTTCTAATTTGGAAGCAGTTACAGGCGTAGCGGTTTTCAAGCGGGATGGTATTCTCTAGCTTGCAGGAGGTCATCAAAACAGTAAAGCAGTAACAATCGGTTACTTTCAAGACGTGTGCTCGACGGTGCAAGATACGCGTTTCTTAACTCTTTTATCTGTTTAACTAACGCAAGTTTGCAGGTATCGGCGTTATAAGATTGGTTTAGGATCGCAGAACGTTCTGAATCATTCTCCGTCCCTATCGATACTTTGACTTTCGTTTTCGAAACTTGCGTTTCTCCAAACTCAGTCAAAGTGGGGGCTTCTGTAGACACCCATTTGTGTCTCCCCAAAACCAAACCCGGTGATGAGTACCTTTCACGTCGAATCATAATCGAATGAAACGAAGTGTGGAAAGGTCTAGTGTTGCAGAAAGTTTTTATTTCTTTTCTCTTCTCCCTGTTTTGGAAAACTTTATTTTAAGAAAACAGCCCATCCAGTTTGGTTGGTCCATGATATGGGTCCAATAGTGGTGTAGTTGGATGGGGCTTGCAAAGACCTTTCCAACGATATATTATAAGCCCAATTCCGATGAATATTGAGGAAGTTATGGCCAATTTACTAAACTGGGCCCGGTTTGAGCTTTATGTACGGCCCAATGATCTAAGGGATGGCCTAATATGATTTATCATTCCTAATGCAATTAGGAATGGTTTTGGTCTTCTAGAATCTTCTAGAAGGTTCTTTTCATTCCTAATTCAATTAGCATTGATAAGTTGACTTTGTTGACTTTTCAGAGTTTTAGTCAAGATCAAATAGCATTTTCGAAGAAATTATATTATTTTATCTTCTAGTACGGTAAATCTATCGGATTTTCGAAAACGCGTTGAAATCTAGTTTGGCGTCCAACCCCAGGCCTTGGCGCCTGGAACCAGGCTTGGCGCCAGGCGCTAGCCAGGGTTGGCGCCAATCCTGTTTTGCGATCGTCAGACTCTATTTTGTTAAATTATCTTTTTTGGTTGATTTTCTCTATAAATATCGTATTAAAAACTCTGTTTTCATTCACCAATTCTCACGAATTCTCTTCATTCGCAAGCTTTCATTCATCTACAATCATTCATCTACATCTCTCATTCAAACATTAATTCTTTAGCATCCTTTTGTTTCTTCTATTCTTTCTTGCTTTTTCATACAAAATTCCGCATTCACAAGATCTAGAAACACCTAGCCATATTCGAAGTTGCCTTCGCCCTAGACGTGAAAGGTTTTAATTTCTGAGGGTTTGGTCCCTAATCTCTCTTTCAATTATTTAATTTAATTGTTTTGATTATTATTTTTCCTTGAAGTTACTAACGTGTGTATTTTGTTATTAGAAAGAGGTACGAGGCATCAAAGTAAGCACTTTAATTGATTAATCGATTTTATGATGTAGAAATCATGTTTACATTGTTATTATGATTCTCAGTATCATGTCTAGGTTAATTTTAATATTAAATATGATTGTTATGATGCCTTTTATTCCCTTCCTAATATTTATGATTGTTAGTATCATGTTAGGGCTAAAGATTTGATTTTTATCGCTTAGTGACATGCTAGGGTTTGTTATTAATCTTGTCAGTATCATGCCTAGGATCTTGCTTTTATTATGCTTTAATGTTAACATGAACATGATTAAGATTATAATTGTTATAATTTATGATGATTATTATTATTATTTTGATAATGATTATTTTATTTATGATGATTATTATAATTATTATTCATGATATTTATTATTTATTATGTTGCTTGATTATATTTTTTCTTTATTGCTTAATCACCTTTTATGCATGTTTAAAGGGAATTTGTACTTGTAACCACGCTTAATAAGATAATTAATAAGCTTGTTAGGGTTAATTGTGATTATAAATTCAAGTGATCGCCAATAATAGTTTATTTGTGCATTAAATTCAACCAACATAGATAAACAGGTTTAGGGTAAATCCTATTGATTGCATGTTAATCAGAAAGCGCACATGAATACGATCAGAATAAAGTAGAGGCCTATTATTAGGGCAGGTTCAATCTCTTTTAGGTTAGATTTGTACCTTCATCCCCGAACCCTTATTTGGTTCATGACCTTATGGAGTTGACGATCTCTTGGATCGTTAAGGGGTGTAACCTTCACCTCGTGAACGGTTTACAAGTTCCTTAAAAACTTGTTGGCGACTCTTTTGCTCTATCTTCTTCCCTTTTGGACGCCACCGTACTTTAGTGTATGATCACAGTGGGGTTCAAGCTAGTGGGATTTTAAAGGCTTGAAATTATTCCCTACAGTAGCGTAGCATATTCAATTTATAATTCCAATGTAGTTCGTAATACCTTTTACAAGTGTTTTACCCTAAGGATAAAAGATGGACATGCTCTTATTGTCATTTATTGTAATTGTGATAGTGGATATTAGTTTTTTAAATGACATGCTCTTATTGTCATTTATTGTAATTGTGATAGTGGATATTAGTTTTTTAAATGTTCCCAGATTCTTTTGTATGTAAGAACTTTTTTACAACACAATCCATGAAGTCTAACTAATCAAATCCAGAGTGTTGAATATGATTCCCGATTAGTTTCAAATATTTACCATTACTAGGACTAGTTCATGCTATAGCATGACACCATTATGCTCTTAATAGACTGTACCACCATTTACAGCATGACAAATTGTTGGTGAGCATCTTATCATGATGTAAGTTTGATATTTTTGTAACATGATTTTATCTTTAATTTTATTAATAAAATGGTTTTAACTGCATAAAATGTCTAAGCAACTACTAAGCAACCAGTGTTATAAGAGCCACCATGATGGATTGATAAAGCTAATGTAAAATGACCAGTTGTTTAGATACATTGAATTATTAAAACATTTGTCACATTGCATGTCTCCTTCAGTTGGATTCATGAGTTACAAAACCAACTTATACAACTCTGCAATTTTTATTACACACAACTAGTGTTGTTAAAAACAAAAAATTTAATCCATTTATTATAAATGTCTCTAAATTGTTCACAACTCTAAATAATTTGTCACATATTGTATAAAAAGAACGGATTTAAAAATCATTATTCGCATTTTGATATACCTAATGTCTCATGCATCCACTATGTTAGGACTTAAATTCTACTAGTATTATCATAAATTAATTTATCGCTATGATTTATGCATGTTTCAAATGCGTCGCTATGATTATATCCCATTCATTCAATGTTATGCAATATAAGGATGTAATTTCCTCATTGATCTCACATAATATGACCATAATTCAATGATTTATTCATGTCTTGGATTATTTTCTATACTTCTATATATACTATTATCTGTACATTTATTAAGCACGTTATTAACATAATATTAACGTTTATTACATAATACATATTAGTGAAATAAAGTTCTTGAAAATTACTGGGTGTAGACGCCCATTTGTGTCTCCCCAAAACCAAACCCGGTGATGAGTACCTTTCACGTTGAATCATAATCGAATGAAGTGAAAGTGTGGAAAGTTTAGTGTTGCGGATAGTTTTAATTTCTTTTCTCTTCTCTCTGTTTTTGAAAACCTATTTTAAGAAAATAGCCAATCCAGTTTGGTTGGTCCATGATATGGGTCCAATAATAGTGTAGTTGGATAGGGCTTGAAAAGACCTTTCCGACGATATATTATAAGCCCAATTCCGATTAATATTTAGGAAGTTATGGCCAATTTACCGAACTGGGCCCGGTTTGAGCCTTATATGCGGCCCAATGATCTAGAGGAGGGCCTTATATAGATTTATCATTCCTTATGCAATTAGGAATGGTTTTAGTCTTCTAGATTCTTCTAGAAGGTTCTTTTCATTCCTAATCTAATTAGCATTGATAAATTGACTTTTGTTGACTTTTAGAGTTTTAATCAGAATAAAAGAACCTTTTTGAGGAAAATACGATTTTATCCTCCCGTACGGTCAATTTCTATCTGATTCTAGAAAACGCGTTTAAAACTTAGTCAGCACTAAACGCCAGCATTAGCGCCTGACGCTAAGCTTGGCGCCTGGCGCTAGCGCTAGCGTTAGCGCCTGGCGCTAATGTCAGCGTCTGGCGCTAATCTTGGTTTTACGCGTCATAACTCTGTTTTGATTTTTTATCTTTTTGGTTGATTTTCTCTATAAATAGCTTTCTAAAAACTCCGTTTTCATTCACCAACTCTCATCAAGATTCTCTTGATTACTCTCTCTCTCTCTCTCTTTTCTAAACTAGCCTTTTCACAAATATAAAAATTCTGCATTCGCAAGACTTAGAAACACCTAGCCATATTCGAAGTTGCCTTCGCCCTAGACGTGAAAGGTTTAATTTTTGAGGGTGTGGTCCCAAATCTCTCTTTCAATTATTTAATTTAATTGTTTGTTTTATTTTCCTTGAAGTTACTAACGTGTGTATTTTGTCATTAGAAAGAGGTACGAGGCATCCAAGTAAGTGCTTTAATGGTTTTTATTGATGTTATTATGTAAAAATCATGCTTAGATTATTATTATGATTCCTAGTATCATGTCTAGGGTAACTTTAATATCAAGTATGATTATTGTGATGCCTTTTATGTTCTTTCTAATATTTATTCATGTTAGTATCATGTTAGGGCTAAAGCTTTGATTTTTATTACTTAGTGACATGCTAGGGATTGTTATTAATCTTGTTAGTATCATGCTTAGGATCTTGCTATTATTATGCTTTAACATGATTATTATGATTATTATTTAATATTATTATTATGTTGCTTGATATTATTTATTTATTGTTATTGCTTGATCACACCTTTTTATGCATATTTAAAGGGAATTTGTACTTGTAATCACGCTTAATAAGATAGTTAATAATCTTGTTTAGGGTTAATATGATTATAATTCAAGTGATCGCCAATAATAGTTTTGTTTGTGCATTAATATTCAATCAACATAGATAAACAGGTTTAGGGTAATCCTATTGATTGCATGTTAGTCAGAAAGCGCACATGAATACAATCATAATAAAGTAGAGGCCTATTATTAGGGCAGGTTCAATCTCTTTTAGGTTGGATTTGTACCTTCATCCCCGAACCCTATTTGGTTCAAGAACTTATGGAGTTGACAATCTCTTAGATCGTTAAGGGGTGTAATCTTCACCTCGTGAACGGTTTACAAGTTCCTAAAAACTTGTTGGCGACTCTTTTGCTCTATCTTCTTTCCCTTTGGACGCCACCGTACTTTAGTGTACGATCACAGTGGGGTTCAAGCTAGGGGTTAACTCTTGAAATATTCCCTACAGTTTTTGGCGACTCTGCTGGGGAGGATTTCTATTTTAATTCCTGAAATTTATTTCGGCAATGATTTAGAATGAGTGGATGAGACTCGAAAAGTTCTAAGTATTTCATGTGCGTAATTTTGATTAACATTATTGTCATATGCATAAAAAATATCTCATTGGAAAGACCATCCGTAATGAGTTAAAACATAGGATTTTACACGTAGGAAATTTGAGGAATATCTTTCACAACTAGGATCGAAATAATGCTGCGCGAAACTGAAAAATTTTATCGAGCACAGAAAGCTGATAAGGCATGTAGGAATTAGCGTCAGAGAGCAAAGATTAGCGCTAGAAATTTGACTGTAGCGCCAGACGACAGTTTTTTCGCCAGGCGCTACAGCCAAAAATCGGCGCCAATCTCAGTTTGCTGGCGCCAAATTCTTCCAATACCGAGCCAGAAATATGTGTTCTAATTTCGACCAGTTTTTAGCATTGTTTGCTCGATCCTACTTCCTGATTGAGTTTTTCTCACTTTTCTGAAACCTATATGTGTTCTACATATGGACATAACCCCCTGGGAATTCATGCTCCATCTACCTGATTGACCGCTCTGAGCAACAAAGGGTACATCCGAGAATGTTGAATTCACCAAACCATGGAAGCGAGTTTTTTCTAAAACTCGCGGTGTCCCATCCACTCGCGCCAACCCTTCACGGTTAGGCTTATGCGCGGTGCATCCGGACAATTAACCATGGACCCTCTATTGACTAACCCATATCCTGAAATTTAGAGAACTAGAGCCATGGTTAGGTTGCAAACTCATTGCATCATATCGTGCCTACTTGACTAATTGTGCATTATTTGTTGTGCATATGATATATGTTTTCTTAACCGTTTGTTTGACTTGTGTTAAGATTAAATAATTTAATGACTAAAAGAACTTTGCCTAATTAATTAATTAATTAATTTGAGTAAATAAAGTCTATTATTTTAACCAGAATTGACCTAGTACGACTTTAGGCATACCCCTGTTGATTAGTAACACCGAAAACAGTCTCAGATCGAAGCTCCAACAATGGCGCCAAAGTCTGAACTGTAGCGCCACTCTGTGGAGTGTGGCGCCTGGCGACAGTTCTGTCGTCTAGCGCTACACTGCAAAGAGAGGCGCCAGTTCTGTCGTTTTGACGACAGTTCGGATTATTGATCGAGTCATCACTTTGTGTCTAATTAACCAGTTTATTAATTAATTCGGTTAAGTTTTACTGTCAATAATACCTTTGTTAAGTCATTAATCGAGTCTAGGCACCAAGTCCCATGGTCTTACACAAAAGTCCAAGCATGTCACTTACACTCAACGCACACACCAATACACATACTTTGACCATGTCTAAGAGAGTCTTTTATGCGCGTTTTTTTTTCCATCATTTTTTAGGGGGGTAAGTCGGATATTAATCCTCCAATGTAAATACCATACTTGGTTCATAAAAATATATATATTATTTTTGCCAAAATATGCACCTATTTTTTATTTTTTCCTTTTTAAAACCGTAAAGTCAAGGTCGATTTGAGTCAAGTAATTAAAACAAAAATGGTTTAAATTACAGCGCGTGGTCAAGAAAGGAAGGGCGATTAATCAAAGACAACCTTTTCGTACAAGTCCAACTTTTCGACAAACCCATTGCTCGTAAGAGGAAAGCTAGGACAGTAATGACAACACAATAAGAAGTCAATGAGCTCAGGAACCAACTGTTACCGTGACTGAAGCACTAAAGCTCCTAACTCTTAAGATCGATGATCCCGTGAAACAACAATAGATGGACCTCATGCAAGAGAGTCTAAGCAAGCTATCTAGCAACTACAAGTTTCAAGGGATTAGTTCACAAGGGGTCTCGGTGGAAAAAGATCTTTTTCCGCAGAAGTTCAATGCCAACGACATCCCGAAATTCAAAGCAACCGATAACCCTTATTTTCATTTAAGAGCCTTCGAGACAATAATGAGTCTTAAGGGTATTAACAAGAAGGTTTTCCCCTCTCTGTTCTCACTATCTCTCGAGACCGTTTGCCAGCAATGGTTCTTTTCTCTCGAGAAATAAAAAACCTCCACCTGGGAGTCCATAGCAAACGCATTCGTCGATAGATACAAATGCAATATTCAAGTTGAGACTGACCATAGGGAGCTTGAAATCCTCAAGCAGAAGGAGAACGAAGGCTTCACCTCCTTCTTTAACAAATGGAGAGAAACCTCAGCTAAGATGATTGAGGTGCCGAGTGAAAAAGAGTCTGTAAGGTTATTCATCAAAAACCTTCAAGAAAAATAATCCAATCATCTCAAGTATCAAAATAATCTCCATACCTTCAAGGCCGTCTACGACATTGGAATCAATAATGAAGACGACCTGGCTAAATTGAAAGCTGCCAACAATAACTCCAACAGTGGCTGGAAAGGAAAGAAGAACGACAATCCTTCTTCTTCCATAACCACCCACTCAAACAATGTTAGCACTTTTAACCTAAGTGAAGTCCTTGCTATGAATAATCAAGGACAAAAGAAACCATTTAGGAGGAACTTTACTCCTATAGGCATGAGTTATGACACCGCATTTGATCGATTAAATGCAAAAGGTCTTATAACTCCTATTGGACCATTTGGGGACCCACCAGTCGAAAAGAGGTCGGCTAACTGGAACCCCAATGCACATTGCAAGTATCACCAAGGTAGGGGCCATCTTACCGAGAACTGTTGGAAGCTTAAAGAAGCTATCCAAGACTTAATCGACAACAACAAGCTGCTATTGCCCCCTGCCAGTAAGAAGCCAAGTATTGATAATGCGCCTCTCGCTCATTCCTTGGCTATCTCTGATGAGGAAAACGAGGTTGACCCCTCGTCTCTCATCAGACCTGTTAAAGAAATCTATGCCATCGAAGAAGAGGAGGAGATCTTTTTCGATGCCATGGATAATCTTCCGGAATTAGCAAGTAAAGAAGACATACAATCGCTTACACTGTCTATGATCGAAGGATGGCACTTGCTACGTGAAACTCTTAAGGCTATAAAGGAACTTCAGGAGAAATATGACGAGGTTCCACTCCCGAAAAGTGGACCTAACAGAGAGTTCACACCCATGGGAATGACTTACGAGGCGACACGTTTTCCTTTACAAGTCACCAAAAAACCCAAGAAGAGTAATAGACTCTACACTCCAATTGGGATCCCATATATACAAATGTTCGAAATGCTCTCCGAGAGTGGCGGGATCAAACCTCTCGAACCGAGACCATTCGAATCGTTGAAAAGGACAGATATATATTACTGTCACTATCATCAACCAGGAGGTCACACTATCGAAAACTGTTTTAAAATCAAGGATTTAATTCAGAAAATGATTGATGAATAGAAACTAGTCCAAGTTCCACAAGAAGAAGATGCAAGTATTAATGGAGTTTGGGACAGCGACGAAGAAGACGTCTATTTAAAAGACATTGTAGGACCTCCACCTTCAGTGTCATACGCCATGGATGACTTTTGGGTTGAAGAAGATTCATCAATAGACGTCCTCACAAGATCCGGGAGAATGCGACCTCCCGTTTCAACACAACCCATGCCAACCACACATCAAGTTCCCATACCTATCATTGAAGATAATGATATCGTCAAACAGTTCAAGAAGACAAAAGTTGAAATGAACGTGTGGAAACTTCTGGCGACATCTCGAGAACATAGGTTGGATGTAATGAATGCCTTGGACAAAATAGGGATAGATTCCGACACCACTCCTGAGGGGTTGGCTAACTTCCTCACGAGTGATCTACCTAGTCCCATCAATTTGATCACCTTTTCTGACAAGGATTTTCCCCTAGAAGGTGACAAACACTATAAGGCATTAAACCTCACAGTAGTTTGCAAGAGAATGAACGTCCCTATGACTCTTGTAGACAATGGATCAGCCATTAACGTTTGTCCACCTAGAACTGCGAGGATGCTAGGCATAAGGGATGAAGACTTAACCACGTCAACAAAAGGAATAAGAGCCTACGACAACACTCGTCGTCAAGCTCTTGGTAAAATTACCATTATGTAACGGCGGGAGCGATAGAACATGCTACTACTTTCCAAGTAGTAGATATCAAGGCTTCATTCAATTTATTGTTGGGACGCCCTTGGCTTCATGACCTAAAGGCCGTCCCCTCATCTCTCCACCAACAAGTGAAACCTATAGTTGGGGGAATTCCTGTCACCATCGATGCTTCACCTATGAGAATCAAGTGTATAGAAAATCCAATAATTAACGTGGAGCACGATGAGGATGATGAAGATTTATGGGGCTTTAATGAAAAGGTCTCCTTAATCCAGGAGGATGAAAGGACCCCTCTCGTCCATGACCCCCATTCTAACATCATCGTCAATGCTATTCTGAAGAAACAAGAACATTTTCCTAGGATGACCCTAGGAAAGAAAAAGGGAATAGAAAAACCGCTAGAGTCACCTGGTCTCCCTAAATTAGATACTTTCGGACTTGGTTTCGAACCGACTCGGAAAGATCTTAAGCGAGGCCAGGAAAAATCAAAGGCACGTAGGGACGCTCGCATCCAAAAGAAAGCAATCCCAATGGATCAGTACCCTCTTACACTTAATGGTCAATTCATAAAAGAAGGAGAGGACTATCCATGCCACGAATTTCCCGAACCATTTGTCGTAAATGGCATAAGGCAACCGGGATTTGAAATTTTCTTGGATTGTTGTTTCACAGATGAAATCCCAACTCCTGTCCATAAGGAGAAAGCACCCCCATGCTTTAACTTTAACGTCATGGGACTACTATTTGGGCGAGAAAAGGATGAGCCGACATACAAAGAGGATATCTCCTCGCTCATTCAAACAATCCTACAAAGTGAAAACTTCGATCCTTCGAAGCTAATCACTCCAGCGGAAGGATCACTACAAGGGTGGCGCAAGACCATCAAGGTGACGACTCCAAGTGGAAGAAAGATCTCCATCACGACAGGACAAGGACCGATGTTTGAAGAGTCGTCTGAGTCTGAGTCTGAGTCAGAGTCTCTCCCTATAGAGTCATCTAGGTCCTTAGTAGTAGCACCTTCCCCTTCTATCTCTTCTCCTAGAATAGTTAGTGATCAAGTCCCTGAGGACATATCACTCTTTGATGTAATGATCTCAGAGTATAATGATATAATTTCTTCTCCTTGCTTCTTGTGTTCTTCTCTAACCCAAGATGACAAGCATTGCTTAACTAACAATGAAAAAGACAAAGAACTTATTAAAGCAATGGAAACACTTGAAAAGAAAACACCGGTAATTGAAGAAACTGATACGGTTGATATCTCAAATGATTCAACCAAAAAGAGAAGTTAAAATCGGACTAACACTTAATGAACAAGAAAGAACCGATTTAATTAACTTACTTAAAGAATTCATCGATGTATTTGCTTGGTCATCCGAAGATATGCCAGGCATTAATAGAGAAACAGCTCAACACACTATACCACTAGTTCCGGGAATGAAACCTGTAAAACAAAAGTTACGTCAAATGAAACCCGACGTAGCTCTTAAAATAAAAGAAGAAGTTCAAAAACAGATAACTGCAGGTTTCATCAAGGTATCAAAATACCCCGAATGGGTCGCCAATGTCGTCCCAGTTCCGAAAAAAGACAGAAGGGTAAGAATGTGTGTCGACTATCGAGATCTAAATAAGGCAAGTCCAAAGGACGACTTCCCTTTACCACACATCGATATTATGGTGGATAACACAGCAAATCACGCACTTCTCTCGTTCATGGATGGATACGCAGGTTATAATCAGATTCTCATGGCAGAAGAAGACATGGAGAAAACAACCTTCATAACACCATGGGGCACTTACTGCTATACGGTAATGCCATTCGGGTTGAAAAACGCGGGTGCCACTTACCAACGTGCAGCGACTGCCTTAATCCATGACATGATGCACAAAGAAGTCGAAGTATATGTGGACGACATGATTGTAAAATCAAAAGACCGTCCAGGCCATCAAGTAGCCTTAAGAAAATTTTTCGAAAGGCTAAGAAAATACAATATGAGGTTGAACCCATCTAAGTGTGCTTTTGGAGTCACCTCAGGCAAGCTTTTAGGTTATGTCATAAGCTCTAGAGAAATAGAGATAGACCCAACCAAAATCAAAGCAATCATGTCAATGCCACCGCCCAAAACCGAGAAGCAGATTCGAGGATTTATTGGCCGGTTGCAATACATAAGTAGGTTCATACCAAAATTGACAACGATATGTGAACCAATCTTTAAAAAGCTTAAGAAAAATGTACCAGTAATATGGGATGACGAGTGTCAAAAAGCCTTTGAAAAGATCAAAACCTATCTCGCAAATCCTCCCATATTAGCACCAGCACTTCCCGGAATACCTCTTAGGTTGTACTTAACAGTTACCAAAGAGACAATGGGAGCTATGCTAGCACAAGACATAGAAGGCAAAGAAAACGCAATCTACTATCTAAGCAAGAAAATGCTCGAATATGAAGCACGTTATACACCACTTGAGAAGTTGTGCCTCGCCTTGGTGTGGGCCACAACTAAGTTAAGACATTATATGTTAGTGCATACCATCTTTGTAGTCTCCCGATTAGATCCACTCAAGTATCTATTTGAGAAATCTACGCTCAATGGACGCATATCAAGATGGATAGTCAATTTAGCCCAGTTTGATGTAAGGTTTATGCCCCAAAAGGTTATCAAAGGATCTGTGGTGTCAGACTTTCTAGCGGACTTTCCAATAGAAGACTCGACGTCAATACACGACAATGAGTTTTCAGATGAAGACTTAATGGTCACTGAAGACGATACTTGGACCTTATACTTCGACGGAGCCTCAAACCAAAAGGGATGTGGCGTTGGAGTATTACTAGTATCACCAAAAGAAGAGCATGTTCCAATATCCATAAAGCTTGATTTCGACGTTACCAACAACGCTGCTGAATACGAAGCATGCGTGGTAGGCCTTGAAACAGCTTTGGCATTGGGAGTGAAAAAGTTACGGATATTCGGGGACTCTTCATTAATCATCAATCAAATATCCAAAAGGTGGAAAGTAAGGAGCGAAAGTCTAGCCCCTTACCAAACCTATCTGGAAACTCTTACTAATCAGTTAGAGAAGGTAGAATACACATATCTACCTAGAGAAGAAAATCAATTTGCTGATGCCTTGGCAAGACTAGCCTCGATGGTTAGGATTCCCACGGAAATCGAGCAAATGCCTCTAACCATAGAAAAAAGGCACAAACCAGCATATATTCAAGCTATAGAAGATGATGAAGTAGTCCAAGACGAAGAAGAAGAAGAAGAAGAAGAAGAAGAAGAAGAAGAAGAAGAAGAAGAAGAACCGTGGTATACGGATATACTCAATTACGTCACCAAAGGAGAATACCCTCCCCACGCTGAAAAAAGAGCAAAACGAGCATTAAGACTCTTTGCTTCCTAATATGTACTCATAGACAACGAGTTACATAAAAGGGTACCTAAGGGTCGAGCTCTCTTATGTGTAGGAAAAAAGGATTCCCAAAGAGCAATGATAATAGCCCACGAAGGAATCTGTGGCACTCACATAAATGGTACAATGTTAGTCCAAAAGATAATGCGAGAAGGATATTATTGGACTACAATGAATAGGGATTGCCATCAATACGTGAAAAGATGCCCTAAATGCCAAATCTATGCCAATTTACACATGTTCCTCCATCCTTGCTCTACACCTACACGTCGCCATGGAAATTCTCTACATGGGGAATTGACATCATCGGCAAAATCACTCCCCCAGGAACAGGAGGCCACGAATATATCCTAGTAGCAATTGATTACTTCACAAAGTGGGTCAAAGCGCAATCATACTCTAAACTCATTGCAAAACATGTAGCACTCTTTATCGAGAGAAATATTATTTGTCGATACGGAGTCCCACATGAAATGATAAGTGACAATGGAACTCACTTTCAAGCCGAATGTGAAGAATTGCTACAAAAATATGGCATTCAACATCATCATTCTTCCCCTTATAGGCCTCAAGCAAATGGAGCAGTCGAGGCAGCTAATAAAAACCTAAAGACTATCATCGAGAAAATGACGGAAAATTATAAGGATTGGCCTGACAAACTTCACTTCGCATTGTGACCGCACGTCAATTCGCACATCAACGGGAAATACGCCATTTTTCTTGGTTTATGGAATGGATGTCGTACAACTTGTCGAACTAGAAATTCAATCTCTACGCATCGCGTTAGAGAGAAAACTTGATGAAGTTGAATGGACTAGAACAAGATATGAAGAGCTAATTCTACTCGATGAGAAACGACTAGAAGCTCTACATCACACTCAATGTTATCAAACTCGTATGGATAGGCATTTTAATAAGAAGGTCAAGACAAGAAACATCAAAGTAGGAGACTTGGTGTTAAAAGCATTAAGGAAAAATGTTTTAGATCTAAGGGGAAAATTTAGACCTAATTGGTCTGGACCCTACATTGTCAAAACAATCCTGTCAGGAGGTGCGGCAAAATTAACTGACATGGATGGCAATGAATTCTCGAACATGACAAATCTTGACCAACTTAAGAAATACTACCCATAATTACTTGAGTAGGATACTCAAGAGAGCTACGTTTGGCCTGATTCCTTAAGAAAGGATATGTAGGCAACCCTTTACGGGTGCGGCCACTTTATTGTTTTTAAAAAAAAAATCTCGCATCCCATAATTAATAAAAAGTTTGACAGAAGATCGACGGAACATTGGCGTCACAGAAAAAGTTCTGGCACCAACCGATGAACGACAGCGCCAGACGATGGCAACCGTCGCCTGACGCCAGACTGCAGCAGCCGGCGCCAGTGGAAAAATCGTGGCGCCAATTTACAGTTAAATTTCTGGGAATATTTCGGTGTTTTTCGGAAAACTTTCGACTTCCGTACTCGAAAAAATTTCTGAAAAATTAATTCTTCGGTTTTCATTGCTTTAATAAAATAAATTTAAAGTAAATAATTTAACTAAAAAGCTGGAATTTCATTAATAAAATAAACTACATTATTGATGGAATTTAAATAAAGTTGTAAATAAATATAAAAACTAAGTCTAATAATTGGAAATTAAGCAATGCTCTTAATCTTCTTTCTCTTTCTTAGCCCTTTTCTAATTTTTGTCTGGTTCTTCTTCCTCATCCATAACCTAAGCTAGTAGGCATCCTTTAGAGGACCTACATTCAATCTTGGAGTAAATATTTTCACCCTCAGCTAGGACTCCATGCTTCTTCTCTACCCAAGCTTTCTTTTCTATGGTGTCAGCTTTCCTTTTCCCTTTATCTTTTGCAGTGCTCTTCTTCTTAGGTATTATAGGTGTCTTGAATTCGATCCTTTCACCCAGGCGTTCCTTAGCAGGAATCACCTTGTCACCTAGACGACTCTTCACATCAGTTTTACTCTGATTTTTCTTCACGTCCTTTGTGGGTTTCTTTAGAAGCCACTTTTTCACATCATTGGGCAAGGAAGGAGGAACCTTTTGGGTAATTACTTCCCATAAAGGTCTGGCACTCCAATAAACATCAAATTTGTCTACTTCCTAGGAGACAGGGAACTCGTAGGGACGACGAAGATCACCAGAAGGAATGGTCTGAAGTAGGCCGTATTGTCTTTTTTACCCTGCAGGGATAATAAAAAGTCATACGGGACAAGCTTGGAAGACGACAGAAAGGCTGCTTGTTGACACCGACCATCTTTTCTATTTTAAACCAAGGGATGACCCACTTGATGGCAAAATTACAAGACTCGAAGACCTTCTTCTACTCATGGCGCCCCATCTTAGAGAAACATTTCTTCCTCCTCACGAAGCAATTTGGAGTATACTTCTCAATGTTGTCTGGAGGGCTAATTAACTCCAGTCTTTCTATTAGTCACATCTGTAAAAATTACATTGAAAATAAATTATTATTACTATACAAAAATATATTTTTGATTTCTGTAATTAAAAATATTATTTTTCTACCTGTAATAAAATTGGAGAGCCCCGAAAAGGTGCTTTTGGATTCCTCTTTAATTCATCAAGACTAAGCATAGTCTCTCCAACTATTAAAGGCATTGGATTTCTCCCTGATTCAATTTGTTCTAAAATAGTGGATATAATTGATTGACCCTCATTATTTTTACCACTAGTAAGAAAAAATTGATTAAGCATGCAAAACAGGAAAGCCCTTCTTCTATAAACATGGAAAGATTCAGAATAAGGCCTATCAAAATAATGTCGAGCAAATTCTTTCAAATTAACTATACTACCATCTACTATTTTTGATACATCTCTGTCTTTTAAATTGAAGAAGCGTTCAAAATCCTTATAATAATATTCATTTATTCTAGGGATTACTACAAGATCTAGTGCAGGGAAGCCTAAAATAGCACCAAATTCTTCCGGCAAAGGGCTAATTTCATCATACCCTATTCTAAAGCAATGAGTATCTACAACCCAATATTCTAGAGCGGTATGAATAAAATCGGAATCTAGATCTACCCCTTTGATACCATAAATACCCCCCAAGTGAAACACATCTAATTCTTTTTTCTCTTTGGCATTAAGAGACCGACACCATTCATGGGTGTAGTTGGTAAAAGTTTTGGAGACTAGAGACAATGTTATTTTTTCTAAAAGCTAAGAAATATTTTATCTGCTGAAATTATGAAGAGAATTGGTTGAGCAGGGGGCTATTTATGCACAAAATTGGAGCAGTTTTAATCCACGAAGGATTCGAAGTCAGCACTCATTAGTGCCAGACGCCAATATTGGCGCCTGACGCCAAAGCCTGGCGCCAAACGCTAAGTATAGCGCCTGGCGCTACACCAAAACGCGTGGCGCCAGCTGGCGCTAATATGTCTCAGCGTACGCGCTTTCTAAAGACCGTGTTTTTAATCTGATTCGAGTCTGCTAAATGACTTTAAGGTTTCCTTATCTTTTTCTAAAATATTCATTTATTCCTCCCTTTTAAATAATATAGCTATTATATTAATTATATTATTTTCTGATTTTATTTGGACTACCTTCCAAGTTTTTATTTTATTTGACTTTTCCTTTTTTCATTTTTTCTTTTTTGGGGGAGAAAGTCGGATACCCTCCAACAATAATAAAAATGGCGGAATTTTTGCGCAAAATTATTTTTTCACATTTTCCTTGCACACACAAACATGCACATAATAATAAAAAAAATGAAAAAACATGATAAATAAGGAATAAACTCATAATAGTATGTATATACAAAACATGTCTAAATAATGAGTCTATCTAAAAGGCAAAGATCTATACAAAGTCAAAATAAATAATGAAAAGCACATGAACAAACTACGGCGCCGGGGGACGTAAACCCATCATCTCATAAAACTCCGCCGTACGAGGAGTAACCTCTCCACCAGCTCTAGCTCCATCACCAGCTCCAGTTCCCTCGGGAGGAGGAAAACTCAACACGGGACCCGTCCACCCAAGATCAACCTAAGGCTGAGGCTGCGGAGGCTGCTGCGATGACGAGCCGACCTCGTACATCCCACCACCTCTAAGAGCCCAAGTAGTCTCTCCCTGGCCTACCGGCGCAGCATGTGCACCCTCAGAGGAAGAGCCTGAGCCCTCTACTGCCTCGGTACGAGCAGCCTCAGAACGACTTCCCCTACCTCCCGAACCAGTGCGGCGACGTCTCGAGCTAGACCTAGCCGGATCCCTCCGCGCCTCAGGTCTCGTGCGGGTACGAGAAGGAATGGGCTGACCCTGCAAAAGAAACTAAGATCAAAAACAGGCAAAATAAAAGCGGTAATACAAAAACATATGAAGGGAAGACTACCTCCTGAACGGCGTCGTCTCGACGGCAGGTAGCCACGTTCCTCATCTGGACAAGCTGGCTCCGGAAGGCATCTATGCATCATGTCATCCCTGAACCCTATTTGGTTCAAGACCTTATGGAGTTGACGATCTCTTAGATCGTTAAGGGGTGTAACCTTCACCTCGTGAACGGTTTACAATCAAGTTCCTAAAAACTTGTTGGCGACTCTTTTGCTCTATCTTCTTTCCCTTTGGACGCCACCGTACTTTAGTGTACGATCACAGTGGGGTTCAAGCTAGGGGTTAACACTTGAAATATTCCCTACACTGGGGGATGCATTATACAAACACAGAAAAAGCAAAAGTGAGAGACTTGTTAAAATGGGTATTCAACACACAATGATCCTCAATTAATAGCACACAGTAAGAACATTATCATACAAACAAGGCCACCGCCAAACACTAGTCCAAAATAGGCAAACCTTACCCAGTTACAACATCAAGGATCACTTAAAAGTTCATTGCTTCACTACAAAAGTAAATTATTTTTTACAAACCGGCCACAAAGGTTCAAAATGCGATCACAACTTGATTAAGGCCAGTCGATAGAAGTTATATTATACACTTACTAACTAATGTCGACTCCAAGCAAAATGGCTCCAAAAGCATGTAGACGAGCTTAATTAAACTGTGATATTCACTAGTCGACATATTACCCAAAAGATACAAAAACCTCAACAGAACTCCAGGGCAGCACTAGACATTTGCGAATGCAAATATTTTATACCCGTTGGAGATATGTGCCACATGTGGTGTCTGGTAGGTGTTCAAGTACTTCCGTTCCCGAAATAAAATAAGCCTATGTGGAGGCACGTTCAGTTGTGATCCCCAATAGGTGTACACACCATAGAGTGGCTCGTGAAGTGGCCACATAATAGTCAACTTCCTTGGATTGTTGCAAATCTCCTCAATAGTGAATTGCTTGAATCGAGTGTCTACATTTTTTTCAAGGTCCTACAAGATACCAGAGTTATCTCCCTCAAGTAAATTTTAATTTTCAAATTTAAATAATTATATGTAGCGTTGTGTACTTAATTTTAAGTTCATACCAAAACGTGAAGGAGTGTGTAACTATGAATATATTTGCTACACAATGAGTTTACTTGTTTTAAGCATCTAAACAAATTGAGTAGTCGACTTGTTCTAAAAATTTGACTCTCCTTAAACTAAAGTGTTTGATGTGGAAATTTTTTTTGAAAAAATAAAATATTAAAAATTGACTAATTTAAATATATTACTTATTAAGTACATTAATACTGAGGACAGGTTACATTTACATGTAAGCAATATATCTATGAAGCGATGGCATAAAAACCCGTCTTACAATGAAGCATGTTTTTTTAAATCAACATACATAGGTAGATCAACATGCATGCAATATTTTTTTTATTTTTTAAAAAACCATGCAACAATGAACATTATTTACTCTCTAGCTCTAGTAATACCATTTATTCCATATGATTTAATTCCACCAACAAAAATAATTACAATAGATCATTCAAGTGTTCTTTTTAGTGGAGTCATTCACATACTTTATATTTGTAAATGATATAACAAATCTACGGAAATACCAACGACATAAGAGACCTCTATCCAAAATTAAATCTCATTGTATTTAAACCTTCACACCGCATAATTAATGCATTTGACAAAAATAAAAGGACTGTAATATTCCAAAGAACCCTAAATTATTCTATTGAATTATAATAAATTGTAAATCAAACCATACCTTCGGAGTCACGATAAGAACCTCACCATTTTGGATCAGGGCTCCAAAAGCAGTTTGATTCGGCTGAATCACTTAATTTCCCTTGCTTAGAACTATATCGTGTGATTCTGCAGCATAATCAGAGTAAATGTGTTGGAAAGTGTGGTCGCCCCTAATGGTGTACATCACACCAAAGTCATTGAGATTGACAGATCTAACCCTAACAGTGAAAATGGTTATGGCATAATATGGCACGGGTTGGTGAATTGGTGCTTGGGCTGCTTGGCCATGGGTTGGAAGGAAATTATAGAACACAGGTTGTGGGTTTTCATTCACAGCTAAATTTTGTTGTGGTGGGTTGACATTGACAGCCAAACTAGGATAGCCACGAAAGGTGGGGGGATTACCTTCAACATTTGGTTCAAGCCTAGCCTCTTCCGGTTCATCAGATGAACTACTAGGTGGCCTTTGAGCAGGTGACACAGGCCGCAGCTCATCAAGTCATCCGTAGTTGGAACAACTTGGTCTGAAGTGGTTGGACTAGGAGCCCTAGGAGTGTTTCGCATGTTTCCTAACACCTGCCCAGCTCTGTAATTTCTGGTGAATGAAGCACCACCCTTCTCTAACTTCTTATTCCTGTGATACATCATTGTTCGACGCCTCTTGTTGCACCAGAATCCATCACTGAGAAGGCTATTTGAGTTTGGATTTGGAGGTTTGAGGGAATACATGAACATGCAAAACACAGTTGTTGGTGTTTTGCTTTTAAAAGAATGAAGTGAGTGAGTTGAAACTTTGGTTGCTGCCCCTATTTAAAGCAAATAATCATCACAAAAATAAAAATAAAAGGGCAGACTTATTTGATTTTTTATTGCTTAGAATGGTGACATAAGCAAACATAATTTGGGCAACATTGGTAATTCAGAGGTTTCATGTACATGCTTGTTTAGAGTAACGTATAATGTATGCTACACATTTTAAAAACCTATTTTATTTAATGCATCATAGTGAAGACTATAATCACCATTGTTATTTATGTGGAGAATAAAATTAAGTAATCACTTTACCATCTACCATAATAACATAATACATCTACAATACTACATTCAAAAATTTCCCAAAATTACGCGTGACTAGGGTGAGCTTGCAAGGTGGTCAACGCTGGAGCTGCGGCGTTGACTATCAAAAGTTAGTCACGTGATTCGGTTTTATAAAAAATCACTACAACATTACCCCAATTTCCCACCCCCCCTCCCTTCCGGACCTCTCTCGAAGAACTTTATGAACGCGTTAGGTCGAAGTGATGTTAATTGGGGAAATTATTTAATATAAGTTTACAAAAGAGGACATGTCACTACTACATGAAAGTCATGCCCTAGACACCGGCGTTGACCACCATACAAGCTCGCACAAATACATTTTACAAACAAATTACTATTTAAAATTAAAGGTCCTTTTTTGACAAATTGTCAATTAAAAGGTTCGTTTTCAAATACTCGGTCAATTAAAAAGTCCTTTTTAAGTCCTTTATAAAAACAAATTAAAAGGTAATTGTATGACAAATTATCAATTAAAGGGTCCATGATCAAATAATCGGTCTGTTACAAAATGACCATTTGTACAATATGCTTCTTAAGCATACCGAGCCTAATTATGAAATATAACAAATACTCCTTAGTGAATGTTATGATAAGGAAAATAATATTTTATGGGGATACATGGCAACGTCTTATTTTTTAAAATCAATTACTGTTATTACGTTTTTACTTATACGGGTATCAGATATATTGAAACATGTTTATATATTTCATAAGAAACGTAGCCAATCTTATAAGTACACAATTCATAACACTTTACTGAATTAGACAATTGCAGTTTGTCTCACTTTTCAAATTTAAGTTTCTAGACGACTATCAACTTAACTGATTCCATAAAAGATTGTAATTTAATTATTGTACATATATAAAATGTGTTGAGTTTTAGTCCATAACAATTGACATTAATAGTGTTGACAATACTTTTTGATGTGTCTTAGATTGTTGTTCTATAATTAAAAATATTGGCTTGCACCTTCAAATTAAAATAAACCAAAACAATAAACGAGTTTGTTATTTAAATTTATATAAAATTTTCGCTATTATCTTGTACATTATTAAATATTGAATCCAATGTGATCCTAAATGATTAACTATGCTTACAACTTAATTTATGAGATCAATAAACGTATGGCTCCTTATTTATTACCAATGTCATGTAATTCAACATTTGATACAAATTAGTGGAGTGTCTGAAGCATAAGTTGTGGACGGCTATCACATTAGAGATAAAACATAGCCTTCTTTCTGTATATTATAATTAGTACTTCACATTTGATATTAGTCATAAGTAAGGTTTTCATAGAGTATGACCTAGCAAATTAGCATTAAGCTATAAAGGGCAAAATGGTCTTACAAATCAAACAAATATATTTGCAAACCCTCACAAAATCCCAACTGCCGCAATGAATGTTTTGTTTAATACTCCTGACATTCGGCTTTTACAAGAGCATAGATTTCTTGGGTGTTTACTTGGGCAGCTTAGCAAAGATGAATTTTCTTTTTAGAGTTTTCATTTGTTAAAGTAAGTCTCAGTGAGACATTTACTTTATACAATATTACAATAACTCCCTGAATTCGCCACAAGGAGTAAATGGAACACATTACAAATACTTAGATCCTCAACTCACTGACTTGTAATTTGAAAATCTAGAGTATGTAATTAGCTATCTTTTTGCGATGCGCTAATGTAGGATGGGATCATAATTTATTTTTTTTTTATTAAGAAGAATGGAATATTTAACAATGAATATTAAAAATTGAAGTCATCTGATGTGTAAAATGCCAATGTCAATCGAAGTTAACACACTAAGGCTACTAGATGACATTGCTTGTATTATTAGATCTTGAAAAAAAAATATTAATAAAACACAACAAATTGGTGTACACAAGATTATTAAATGAGGCAACTTAATAAGATATTCTGATGATTGTTTTAAAAAATGGAAAGCTAGTAAAACCACTAATTCCAATCTAGTACGTACTAATAAATTTGCTTTTCCCCTTGATTAGATACGGCGAAACAAATAAAATAGTCAAAGCAAACTCTTGAGTCGGTTTCGTTGTAAATAATAAAATGAATTACAATCTTATCTGAAGTATTTTATTTAGTTTTTACATCACATTTTTCTTTTAATGTACATTTCTTCTTCCAATACGATTATGGCAATAAATATAGTAACTACCCGGCACGTGATATCTGATTGTCTATAGCAACAAATATTATAATAATTTATTGTGTCTACCTTAATATCTACACAATTGTTTATATTAGTGTATCCGAACCAAGTATGAATTGGTTAATACTAATAATGTTGAATCCTCAGATATTCTAATTAATCATAAACTAGCTCAAAATGATTTTAAAGTATAACACCAACAAGTTGAGCAACCAGTTCACATAAAATTATGGGCAAAATAGTCATACCTATGTAGGTTGCACTCCTTTAGATTTTCCCAACCACCCAATGAATGCTCTTACACAAAACCTGTTATTCGGCTATGGCAGACTTTGTGTCATAATCTGCTTGCGCCAGTTATTGGAAAAGACACAATTTATTGAGCACCTTCAACATTTTCAACACTACACCATGCACTGTCATCAGCATATTCAAATGGTAGACATATTGGCCCTGTTTGGGAGAAAGCTGAAAGCTGAAGCTGATTTTGACTAGCTGATTTTATTAACTGATTTGACTAGCTTATTGTATTAACTTATTATATAAAAGTGTTTGGTAAATAGTTGATAGCTTAAAGGTGATTGAGTATGTGAAATGACCAATAAGCTACTTGTGGGGTAGGTAGTTTAGATAGGATTTTAAATTGAATGAGGCTATAAGTGTCATTTCACAATAATTAATGAATAAGCTAATTGAAAAAGCTCCTAAAATGAGCTTTTTCAAAAAGAGCTTATTTAGTGGAATAAGCTCTTTCAATAAGCTTACTACCAGCAAACACTTATATTAGCTTGTTTGACTAGTCAATCAGCTAAAGTTAGTCAAATAAGCTAATATACCCTTATCAAGCTTACTACCAAACAGGGCCATTCTCCAACATATAGATCCTCGTAATGTTAGTCACATTTTAAAAACCCTGATTTTAGTGTGTATAAAAGTGTTGTATATGCCTCAATGTTGTTCGACATGTTCGATCACAATATATGTAGTGACATATGTAAATAAAATTAGCTTTATGTAAACTAGTAATTAATATCCTAACAGTTGCATTTATAAGTTGTCATGCTAGTAATCATGTGAAGGTGGTGTTTTACATGTGATGATGCCAAAATTGGTAATTAGAGAGGGCGACTACTAAAGTCGTTAGTGTTCCATCTTGAGTGCAATATATTTTCAACTCAATTACGAACACTAACCCTGTGGCTGTATTAGTACATCAACAAAAAAAAATGTATATATTGGTTTGATTTAGGTTTTAGATTAACCCAATTGTTGATACGTTTACAATGTCAATGAAGTAGTAACACTCGTTATTAAAGATTAAAGATTTAGACTGATAACTAAGTTATGATTTTTTTTTGTTAAAAATTTATTAGTTCAAAGTTTTAATTGTATTTAGATTTATTATCGTAAGAAATTTGTGGTTTTGGCTAATCACTTGAAGAACATAATATAAACTGCTAAGGTTAACATAGTTTAAGTTTAAGAAAAAAAACCTATAATATTATTACGTAGTTTTTTACGTAGTTGGAAACATTTAGAGCGCAGGGTTTAGATTTCTTCACTTAGGGTAATACGCCTTTCACACCAATTACGTGGGGACGGGTGATAGTAACGTGATCACAATGTGATCGGCCCACCACTCTGGATATATTTAAACACTATCAACTTATCTTATAAATGGGATGCTGATAAGGGTCACTAGGGCACAGCCAAACACACAATGACCTCTCATAGTTCTTCATCAGGGTCAAGTGATACCCTAGTAGTGTGTGAACATGGAATCCCAACCAAAAGAAGCCAAGTTCGCAAGGGCCATAACGCTGGGAAAAGATACCTTCATTGCCCTTACGTTCAGGTATAAATGTCTTAATTCTTCAATTCCATCATAGACACTAGAAGAAGCACCTTTGAGTTAACATATTACTCTAAATAATTACAGGATAACACGAAGAGATGCGGGTTTTTCGAATGGGATGAGGTATCTGAATTTGAAAGCCAAATTTAGAAAGGTGAATTAAATGATAAGATAGAAACGCTCACCTATGAAGTGGATGAAATGAAGGCTGAATTAATCAACACCATATCCTTGGTGGTAAAGTTGTGCAATGAGAACCTAGGACTTACTAGGCAAAACAACTGTCTTGTAGTGTCACTTGTGATATCTTGAGTTGTGTTTATTGCAATTTTGTATTTTGCTTGGTGATTGGTTAAGGTTTCACTGTTAGCGATATGAAATCATAAAAGTGTCATTATGTACTGTTCTTACTTATTATGTAACTCCGAAAAATCGAAATTAGTCTAGTGTATTTTTATTATTATTGAAATGCGTAAAGAATGGTATTATAAGCAAGATCTATTAATAATTTAGGTAAATGAGAAATATCAGAAATATGATTTGGGCATTTGTTAAAATCGACTTGGTGACTTATTAATAACAGTCGATAATTATAAAAGTTCCGATAATACTTGTTACACTTTTTCGCGCAATACAATACCAACTTAAAAAACACCACATTCGCATCAAAGCACGACAAAACATTACAACTTTTTGTCTTACAAAATCTAATTAGTAATTTCGTCTATAGTAGTTTTCCCCTTATATAGCAGATTTCGCATTAGAACAACCACTGCTTAGAATAACACGCGTCTTGAACTCGGATGACCCTGCAATTGACAAATAGATTAATTGATGTTTAGACATATATTGTTATGTTAAAAATGCCTAAACTGCATTGTACTTATATTATTGATTTTATGCAATTAATTACCTTGAAGTAGATATCTGCCTTTACAAAGGCCGTAAAAATTGGCTTCTGATCTCCAGCTATAGCATTGTCTAGCCACATTACCACCACGCCTCCACACAGACCATCTTCTGATGGAGAGTAGAATTAGCGGTAGTTGCCTGGAAGTGAGTTGATAAGGGACTTTGTGTTTTCAAGCCCTGCCTTGTTTCAAGCAAACCTACAACACTTGGCTTATGCAGCTCATATAGTATTTGGAAATGCTCAACAACAGATGGTCGTGCTAACCCTCTTACATTCCAGCAAACAAATATTGTGTCTGTCGGGATAGCAACATTACTTCCTCTAGCAAGGTAGAATGCCTTTTCCCCTTCATAAGTGGTCAAGTCAACCTTATAATAACCGGGAACATACTAGGAAAATTCATCAAATCCTACCCATAGATGGAAAATATGAGGAGCTGGAGGTAACTTAACAACTTGAAAAGCGTCTGTGTATGGCCCGATACAGAGCCGCACTGGCTCAATGCCTAAATCAAACACAGGACCATCTAATTTTATATTAGGTTTAGGGTCAAGAAGATGCAAAGCAGGTCTAACTAGGTGAGGATTGAATGACCCAGAAGGTACGAAACCTAGACACCAACGGAGAAAAATGTGGAATTCACACCTCGTAGGGTAAGTATAAAAAAGGTTGGGTAGATAGGCAGGTTTAAGAGTAGTGTTGGTGCCCGACTCACGCATGTATAAGCCATTAAACTGCGTGTGGTTTCGGCATGAAGGGTATAAAATTAGTGCACCTATAGTCTCGGGAGACATAATATGCAACTCACCCTTGTTATCTTGAATAGGTATTCATAATTGGTGAAATCCATTTCAGGAATCGTTCCAGAGGGGGGGCTCAAATACATAAGGACTAGAGTTCCATCAGGCATTCGTGCTCGCCGAGCCATTATTTGTGGAAGTACTTGAATTTTCCTAGGGAATAAAGGTGTTTAAAATTAGTTGAGTTAGGCAAAGAAGCAAGCAACGAAGATAAGGATTGTGTGTAAAAGGAACACATTTATAAGTCATTTAAGCAGCAACATGCTAGTGAATCTGTGACAAACAAAGTGGTTTACAATTGGCCACATAGTCCATGTGATGTAATCTGTCTTAACTCCGAACAGGAATGGTGGAAGTACAATGGCTATAATTTTTGGTTTTACATTTCATTGTCTAGATTAGGAGAAGGTTCCAAAACACGACGTCCAACCCAAAATACAAAACTTTATATAATCATAGACAATAGATATTTTTATTAATTGTAGAGCATATGTTCCAATCCCTTCAAGAAATGTGATACCACGTGGAATTGTATAATTTTTTTTAACTAAGGCATTGTCATTAATCCAATATATATATTAATATATAGGATTGACAACCTAATTTTGAGATAAACAAAATGACACAAAAAATTTCTTTAAGGAAAATTAACATGGTAATATTAATATATTATCTAACATAAAGCATAATCGGAATTACAATATAATTACAATATCTAATTAGTATTGACATTATTGTTTCAAAGGTTATGTACTTCAATATTTCCCATCACATTTATAGTAACATCGACCACTTGTAAGGTTGTAATTAATTAAGCACATTAGAGCAAAGAGCCGTTTAGGGCATCGTAATAATATCTTAAATTTAAGATCACACTAAGGGCGTCTCCAAAAGTAAGCTACAACACCTAGTAGCTAATCCTCCCAAATTAAAATATCAACAAAAATTAAATTTAGACTACAAGTCGCACCAGGCCACCAGCCGTAATTCTTATTGCTAAGAAATATATGTATTAATACCAAAATATATTATGTCACATTAATATGTACACCAGGCCACCAACCGTAATTCTTATCGTGTGTTGTTTAAGCAATATATGTATTAATACCAAAATATATTATGTCACATTAGATTAGTAGACAATTATTTTACATAAACATTAAACTATGTTAATATTTATATTCAGTAAATCGATTAGCTAAGAATACAATACAAGATTAATTTGATACAAGATTTTACTCAAATTCAGAAATAAAAAAGGAAATAGTACAATATTTATTCTAATATGATTATTGAAATCATAGTAGATTTCCCATTGTGAACATTATCAAACTATTCTTCTTATTGATTTAAACGCGTGCAATAAAGATATGTAAATAGAGGACCTTAGGTTAGTTGTGACAGTTGCAAATAAAGTCTCAATTCCGTTAATGAATATGAACTTTTGTGGGCATATGTTAAGTGTTTGTAGACGAATTTGTGTTTTAAAGAATGAGTTTGGGAACAATATTACAATTCCATAGACAATTAGAGACATGTATTGATGGGAATTTAAAATCCTACTTTGACATTTTGAGAAATATTTGATACATTTAATGTAGTACATATGTGTTGTTGTAAATACGTGTTTGCGATTACTAATTTGTAAAATGGTAATGCATATGTGTTCCTAGTATGTATCTTATTAAAAAGGACAAAATGTTGGCTTTACATAATATTAGCGAACAATGTAAAACAAACATTAATATTTGGGTTTCAAAACATAACATTTTAAATCAAATACATAATCATAAAACACACCATATACATAAAGCATACAAATAAATATTTTGTTTTAATAAAAAAAGGTTACAAGAGTGCACGACAACTATCCCGGGTACCACCACTTTCCAATGTACCCAAAAGACGATCTATGGTAATTGTGGTATGGTTGCCTAATCCCTCGATTCGGTCCCCGTTCATGTCTGAATTGGGGATCCCCAAGGTTCCTCCATTCCCAATTTTCCCTATATGGAGTGTCTTACACAAATAACGGAATAAGTCTACCCTATTCCCTATTCATTTGAAGTACACCAAACATGCAGGAAATAATAAGTGTACGTGTAATAATTGATTTATTTATTTATTTATTATCAAAGAGGTTTGAATTATAATTTACACAGGAACTAGAGTGGAGGCAGTTATTTCCAATTCATAATAAAAAAAAAAGGACAGGTGCATTACAAATGGAAAATAGGAAATAACTATATCATATCAATTTATTCTTGACGTGGTAACAAACCGCCATACAAAATTTCATTATTGTTCTATAACCAAGTGTCCAAACCGACTGATACATCAAATCTAGAACTTAAATGATATACACAAAAATGTTTAACAATTATATGGCCAAAAAAACCAAAATATATATACAAACACACAATAGAGACTACTTATCATGTAACGTAGTATTCATTAGTATTAAAATATCTTTAAAACAGGTGAAGATGTAATTTTTACTGTATTCCTCCAACGAAGAAGCGCATTATTGTCAGCATCCTCGTCGCCAGTAATGACATCATCCTACAAAGAGACATATTAATATGTACTCAGCGAGTCATGTTGTAGTAAAACACAAAATAATAAAACAAATAAATTTGTAAGTAGTACTTGAATACTTATATAACTTTACACACTAACTTAATTCATATGCATTCTAAGGATAATTACATTGTGTACTGAACTCACAACTAGTACGTCGATGTCACAAGCACGGGCATACAAAAACCTATAATGGAATATTGATGGAATACAAAATAGACATAGTGCATTAACAAATCAAACGGGTAGATAAACCTTTTTCCGGTTTCCTTGAGATGATGACCCAACGTCGTCCTCATCGTGTAAGGCCCGTTTTCTCTTACGATCAATACCCTACCATAAGATGAAAATTTATGAATAATACAAGCATACCTACAAAATTCAACCATTACAGACATTCGATTACATGGTTTTGTCACGTTTGTTCCATGTTTTGTTTTTCCAATTATAATTACGAGATATTTATAATAGCATTCAACGAACTCTAAAACATTTAAATATCAAGACACTCATGTACATACGCTATCACCAACGTCGATGTTGTTGTCTTCATCGGAAACCTCTTCGATTACCACCATGATCAAATGAGACGAATAAATAAATTATGCCGAAGGATAAGTGGAGATGATGGTTGATGGATATGGGAGGGGAGATGATTGTGACCAACGTGTTCGAGGGTATTTTTTTTCTTTTTTTTTTTCCTTAGCAAAATGTTTATGAGCCCAGTTTGTAATTTATACAAGAAAAATGACAGTTATTTTTTATACACAACCCCATGATTGTATAAATTCTAAAATTACGGTTTTGTTTGGTAGTTATTGTTACTTAAAAAATTAGGGGTAGATAAGAACCATAGTTCGAATATTCTGTAAATAATTTTTAATAAATAGGGGCAAATGTTTATGTATTTAGCATAAATAACTTCTTTAAGCTATTTAAAAACTATTAAAAAAACAAAATAACTTCTCTAAGTGGGAGTATGGCTGTAGTGGGAAGTTTATTATGAGAGATGAGATGAGGATTGAGTACTAATTTGTAAACCATGCACGTTTTTAAATTGATGATAAGATTTTCTCAAAAAAATAACAAAAAAAAATATAATGACAAGATAAAATACACATATATATGTACAATAAATGGTTTATAGTTAGTTACACTATGCACGTAATGACTTAAAACAATTCATTCGACTAACAATTTCATAGATGTTTGTTTAAAAATTGTTGGGTTATTAACCACCAAATTATATATAAACGTACTTGACTCTAGTAATCAAACAACATATGTGTAATTTAGATAAGTATATAATGTAACTTGGAAAAATGTTAATGTATTTACTTAACATGATTAGGTTTCAATACACGTAATTAAAGCACGTATATGAGCCAACTTTTCGCATAGTGCCGCGCCACGTAGGATAGACTTAAATAGATTTGACAGGACAAATAATTTACTTTAAAAATCTATTTGGAATATAAATTCAAGATAAAATAGCTAGCTTGTTCAAATTTAGATTGTAAGTCTAATATAGTTCAAAGCGTAAAACATCCATTGATAATGTATACTCATTGCCTAAAATAATTTGAGTACTTTACAATTGAATAGAGTTTTAGACCCATCAATTAGGGTCGGGTCACGAGTCATCTCGAATTGGGTCAGTTCAGGTTAATTTCAAATTACATCCACCTAATTCAGGTGCATATGATTGAATACATCTGCGTGGTTAGTTGTAGCGTTGCAGGTAGTGGTTAGCTGTGTTGGTACGTAAATGGTCTCCATCAAAATGTTGTTTGTGGTGAAGAAACGTTATTTAGATTTGTGTGTTCGGTAAAGTTGCGGTTGACGACCACCCGTTTCATCTAACAGTTAGTACTGAGGTATTTTAATAATTTACATTAAGTCCTCACCTGATATCTCAAAATCTGTATATAATTTCAAAAGCTAAGTTATGTAACTTTTCAAAAAACGTACCATCACCTCTAAAACTTAGTTGATCGACTACTTTGCCAAACCCTCACGCTATTGGTAAAGATGTGGTTAGTCTGTGTCATAAAAAAAATATTCTACCTTAAACCTAATCAAGAGCTACGGCTGAAAACACCGTTCGTGCTACCTAGATACTTTCATAATCTTTCAAAGTATTGTTAGTAAGTTGAGGTGAATTAATTTATGGGAAAGACAGTTAAGAGTAGTTGCCTAGTTTAAATAACTAGTCCGATTAACACTCAACAAAGGCTTCCAAAAAGTACCGAGTAACGCGAAAAATGAATTATAAGTGTTAAAGAGTTCAGAAAGAATTTTGGCCATGTTTGGTAATTGCTTTCTTTTTGTAATGACTTTTTGGTTAGGTTTTGGCTTTTGGCCTTTTTTGGTGGACAAACAACAATGAAATGTGTTAGGTATTTGGCTTTTTAGTCCGCGGTAAAAAAAGGTTTTTAAGCAAAAATGAAAAAGCTGTTTTGAATAGCATTTTAGTTTGTTTTGGGTTTTTTTGCCCACAAATTATCTAATAAACAGCCAATACCCTAAAATTAAACAGACACTTTTATAATTAGCTAGCTTAAACAGCCAATTTCAAAAGTCATTATAAACAGCCAAACATTCCAGCTACTCATAAAAGCCAGGTGAACAAGCCGACAGCCATCCGGCAACAACCATTTGCCAAACAAGGCCCTTATATATTCAAATAATTGGAGATAAGTTCAAATAATTTCTGATACAGACAGGTTAGTAATAAACAGTTGAATAAGACACAGCCTCATTCAAATTAGGGTATGTTCGGCAAAACATAACTGTGAAGGTAGATGTAGTAGTGGAGATAGATGTGAGCTGTGTATGTAGCTATTAGCTGTCAACAAGCTGTTAGCTATGAAGATAATCATGAGGGTTCGGTAAAGTAGCGGTTGAGTAGCTGTTATATAAAATACATCAACATTTTATTTTTAAAACTATAGATTAAATTTTCAACAGCTACCTCCAAAGCTACCTATAATTTCAAAAGCTAATTTTTCTAACTTTTCGTAATAGCTACCTCCACCACTAAAAGCTACCCTAACCAGTGCTTTGTCAAACACTCACATTTTTTGTCAAGTAGTTATTTGATTAAGTCAAACTACTAAAAGCTACTCTAAATAGGTTTTTATACTCCTACGTTTTTCAACGAACGACATAACATTAAATAGGTAACGCCTTAGCCCAATGTGAAGGAATAGAGTTGTTATCTAATGTTATTAGGTGTAAGGTGTATCAGAATTAACACATTGTATATCTATAATATTTACATATAAATCGTTATAAATTTATAGTATTAACAAATTACAGGCAATACCCTCGAATTGGATAGAACTAATGAAAGATCGGTATAAGCATAAAAAGTTGCAATATCAAATGGCAATGCTTTTGGAATATTATGTACCACGAGGTTATGGGACCAACCGTCTCCCTAAGCTATTCTTTGTTATACATTGGCTTCAAATCATTTCATTCAGAACGGGCAGAATGCAGAATAAAAAGTTGTGTAGTGTCGAGGCACTATGTCTTTGATTAGAGTGTGTTGACTTGACATATTATGAGTTACATATACAAATACCAATATATTGTTAATCCAGACCGGATATAATATGTACATTGTAATGACTATTAAAAATTATTATTATACTGATTAAGTAATTATATTTACAAATTAAACGTCAACAGTAATTCAAAGAACATTATATGTACACTTAGTTTATTTATACGGAATTTTATATAAGTATTGGCATAAACAAAGAGTGTACTTATGTCACTTTATTTTATACAGTTACGGTATTTTGTATGGTATTTTTTAAAAGTAATGTTTTGTTGAAAGAGTGATGTTCTCAATTAAAATTGAAGCTTAAATTTAAATTTGACTCTTTTGGGTTGTCTTTTTGTAAAAATTATAAAGAACACTTTCAACAAAAGTATGCATTTAATACTCAACTATCTTTTTCATCAAGAAGAATACACATATAAATAAATTATGATTGGTTGCTCTTGTCTCACGGGCCATGTAGCATCACCACCTCCCAATTGAACCCTACGTCCCTAAACTTGGTTATTCCAAAAAAGGGTCAATTACAATTAAAAACTCAAACCAAAGAAGAATTCATATCCTTCATCAGTCTTCCGTCCCTCCATGTCCTAATCATAATATCCTCCTTAAATTCCGCCTAATATTGTATTAATACCACTAGCCGGCGCCGACCACCATTACAATAACACCTTGTGGTGCGGTGTTGAGCAAGGAATATCCTTAATCTAAAGCAAAATTCCAGGTAAACCACTTAACCCGAATAGCAATTACATCAATGATATGAAGATATTATAACCAGATCCGCATATTTTAAGTTGTTTTGTACTGTGTCATAAGCTGAATTTTCATACTTATGTTGACTGATTCTTCTTGTTTTGTAAATTAGTCAAATTTTTACAATTACAGTGGTTAATTTGGTGGTTGAAAATTATGTGAATCATTTTATTATATGGATGGTAAAGGAACCTCCAAGCCTGATAATTGTAAGGTTTTTTCCTGGTTTTAAGTAAAGTGTTTTTAATCTACGATTTAATTTACATTAAATCTGTTATTTCATTTGCTTTTTTTTTTCAAAAAATAAATAAATAAAAACAATAAGTATATTAGATACCTGGTGCATGTCAATTGCATATTATATTGATGCATGTCAGTTGAAGATTATAATTTGAATTACACTAAAGCTAAGGATGTTATGTGTTTAGGATCGGACAACTTCGTATAAGTGTTTATGAATATAGTTATATAGTGATAAACCCTTGTAGTTAGGGGCTTTGTAGTTGAATACTTTGGTATTTAACCTTCACAAAAAGCCTATTATAAACCCGGCCAAAAAAGGCCTCTGAAAACAACAAGATCTATGAGTATGAATGGTTGTGATTGCGCACAACAGCTAAAAATTTAATACGGTGTATATAATTTCCCGGAAATTTGTGATTTTTCAAATGATTCGGTATGGTCTCCTTTTGTTATAAAAAAGGAACAGTTCATTTATATAACAAAATTAAAACCATATTAATCTGTGTAGCTAAACTAAAAGTTTGGTGTATTATGCAGTAAAGGTCATTGGCGTTTTTGTATATCTTGCATTTTTAGTGTTGCATTTTATCCGTGGCAGAGACTGATGTCTTAATTAAACCTTGAAATATTTGAGACAACGAAATGCATGACTAGATTAAGCTGGAAAAGATATTTAATAATCAATCTTGTATGGCACAGTAAGTAATCCTTTTTACAGATGTACATGACAATATAGGTAGGATATGATTTAGTTGATTTCATAATCCCCCGACCCAGTTTAGAGGGACTTAATAGCGTTCTATGTATTTAGAATTTTAGATGTATAAAGATATTTGTTCCTATATGTGCATGTAGCATTAAATTGAATTTTAGGCTTTGGGATGAATGTTTTGTTAATAATTCTATTTGTTACTTGGCTTTTACATATGTGCTTGAATTTTTTAGGTTTATTCACTGTATCATGATGTTTAATTTGCAATTCTCCTTAATCAGGATATCATGGCCGCATATAATAATGTAAGCTTTGATGTTGAAATCGACAATTCAATGTTTGATAGCTTGGTGAGACTCTTTGCTTAATTTTTAGGGTTGTATGGGTATATCAATACTTTGATTGGATGTTGTGATAGTAAATGTATTGCACTATTGCAGCCAATACCTGACAGAGTGAATAAGCTTGCTAGAGGAGAAGCATTTGTCAAGGTGCACCGAGGAGAGTATACTGATAAGGAGTACTCAATCTATTTGCTATACATCTCCCATGGACATCGGGTGGAAACACACTTTGGGAGAGGATGGGAGTTATTCATGAATGAGAACGAAATACTAGTAAAAGACAAGCTTGAAATTACTTACGAGGGAGACAACTGCTTTCATGTCACTGTATTTAGAGATGGAGTAGAGGTCCCAAAACCATTGACACAAACGTGATTGTCCTCTCTGATGGTACTTCCAGTGATTATATTATCTCTCTCTAATGGGACTACAAATGATGGTACTGACCCTGATGATGATGGGGAGGACTACCCGGAGTTCAGGGCAAAGTTCACACAACCATACATTAACATGGGCAGACTGGTAAGGGTCGAGCTTTAAAATGCATCTTTTTTTCCTTCGATTCTACATCCAGAAATTATGCTTGTCTTGAAACAATTTGACATACATATTTTGCTTTGAATCAACACACTTCCTACTCACAAATAGATTAGCTAAAATACACCATAAAATCTTGTGTAATGTGGATTTTGATTCGAGACTTGTAATTAGGGTGTGTGAATGTATGAAATCATGCATACACCAACAATGAAGTATTGTGTTAGTGGTTTGCACTGCGAGCTATATTGATCAACCCAAATTATATACTTAAACTATGATTACATTTCGAATTGGAAAGTCTCATGAACCAAATTTCAATATAATATGAACTTCGTTTAGAAGGTCAATGTTTATGTGTTGGACTGCACGAATAAAGACAAACTCTCTCTTAGGTTATTGGAATTTATTTATTTACATCAATTGTGATGCTTGCATTCATAAGATCACCATCGATGTTGTAGAATGTGGCGCTGGCCTTTGCAAAATCTCAGCTGGAAACCCTTGGTCCTAGGACTAAGGTTAAAGTATGGATGAATAAGAAGTATCAAGCTTACCTCCATGTTAAGGGACGAGAGGGACAAGATCAGACTTTATTTGCAATATAAAAGAGGGAATTTCAAGCATGATCCAAGGTCAGAATATTGTTAACGGGGAAGAAGTGGTGGTGCAGATGATCTGCAAATATTCTCTTGCTTTCAAGGTAACCAGGGCATCTGAATATGTGTAAGCATCAACCTTTTAGGGGTTTCCAGCCATACTTTTGATGTGTACGTTTTTGTCAACTATTAATGTATGTGTTCAGCCAACTGTGGCAAAACTTTGTATATTAGTAATTTGGTGAACGAGTAGTTGGATGGTATGTACTTGTTTAGTCTAAAAGTTAATAGTTATGCCAAGCTTACAGCCAGCAGACTGTGGTTGGCGGTTGAACATATGTTGAACAACAAACTGGTGGATTTGTATTTTGCGTAGTTACCATACTGTATGTTAATCTATGCTCAGTTTACTAATTCAGTTTAATACGTGGATGTATGTGTTATCCCTAAATGAGGAATTTGTACCCTATGAATTAGTTAAGTCAATTTAAATGGCCCTAATACATTCTATGCTAAGTGAGTATATGATTTACTCATAACAAAATCATTGGAACGTGTTAATTCATCGGGCCTAAAAATGTATAGGGTGCCTAATAATGAAAAGTTTTGACGTAGTTTGTAACTATGAGTAAGGTTATGCCATACACCCAATTGGGCTAATGACCTAAAGTAAATTGTGTAACTTGTATGTGACCCTGTTGTTCTAATTGATAAGGAATGCAACAATGGTATAGAGAGATAAAGTAATTACAGTGGCTGGGAAAATTCATATTGTAGCATTTGTTTTTTTTTAATTTTAAAATGTTGGAATAGTTTTAAAAGAAAAAAATATTCATGGGTAGTTGAGAAGGGAAAATGTGAATAACATTATAAATCACCAAAAAATACAAATTATACTATCAATAGGTTACAGTGGTAGTAGTTTTTATTATATAGCTAGGCACAAATATATATGTTTTTGTAAGATTTTGGAACGAATGATGTAGAGTTAGTGAATAATAATAATCAAGACACGAAGGCAAGGAGTGTCATTTTATTATTATTAATGATATGGTCTACAAGCAGGTATAGATACTACATAATGACACCCGTTGCAAGATGTATGGTGATTGATTTGTTATGGGTCAAGAAATGTATTTACGAACTAGCTTTTTAAATAAGAGTTGAAAAAGTTAACTGAATTCGATGTAAATCACCAAACTAATATTATAATGGGAAGCTATTGTTGTTCATGGCCTATATAGAAGCTTTGACCTTAAAATAGGATGCAGAATATGCACGCATAATAAGGTTTGTAAATAAACTACAACCATTACAAATTGAATTTTTTAAGAATTATACACCCTAACGAATAAGGTACATGCCTTAATAAATGTAACAAACATTTAGTATGCTTCATGTAATAGTATTAAGTTGGGTGTTTATCAACACCTCACAATTATATCGGTCTAGTAAATGTTTAATTATTAATATCCTCGGTATGTTAACAATTATGTTGGGGGTTGAAAGTAGTAATACCTTATCACTTCAACATAATTATTGTAACTACAAATTAAATTACAAACCTTAAATATTTATTGAAAAAATCCTACAATAACAATACATCAATGCTTAAGAGATACAAAAACCAGTTACATATTAACAATTAGAATGCAATTGGTGACAAATTGGGGGAGGGGGGAATTAATCAGTAATTAATTGGGAATTTATTTGGAGGAGATGAGTTTAGAATGGTACAAATTCCTAGTAACTTGTATTTGGGATATCTATAATTGGAATATAAAATAATTGGACTTCATTTTTTATTTGCAAAAGAAAAAAAAAATTAACGTGACACTATTATTTTTTAAACGGAGATAGTATGTTCCACAAATAAGATGATGAAATAAAAGCTAACAAGAACGTCCCACTAAGATCTAGTTTTACTCATGAACGATTGCATAAGTACAAGAGTTTATAAGTTGATATGCACATTTTGTTTTTAGTATTTATGTAATTAAAGTGGTTAAATACTAAAGGTATCATCATATTGGTACAAAGAGTAAAAGGATTAAGGTGATGTCCACACTCTTCCATACCATTATAATAATTATTTTAGTAAAATGATTAATTAGAACACGGGGGAGAGCCCGGTTAAGTAACTAGTATATATTGTAATGCAACGGTTCGTGGAATACATAAATATAATTATTTTATTAAGTTAACGTACTTATTAGCGGTTTTTATGACTCTACTTAAGTTTCAATAACAACACATAAGTTTGTTGATTTTATATGATAATTGACTGAAGGCAACAGTTTTTTATTTTTATTAAGCACATGAGCACATGTATATTTTCCTCAATAGTAATTGACAATATGATTTTTATTGGATATAATTATTCAATTATGTAAAAAATTTTTAAGTCGGTAATATCATACATTAATAAAAACATTTGCCCAATTTTAAGCAATTTGAATTTTGTGACGTCATGTTACTATGTCATACATTGCTAGAGTACAGATTAAACTGAGGAAGTGTCGCCGTCAAACAATTGTAATTTGATAGATTGAGCGAATCTAGAAGGTTTTTTTAGTAAGATACTAACAAAACCACTTACAATAATAGTACGGAGTACATAAAGAGTAACAAACTAAAAAGGAAAATATGCCCTTTTTCGACAAATAAAAAAATTTAAATAATTAAATGAATATTCCACAGTCCCACCTTCACTGGAACCCTAACATTTTGTAATTCCCAAAAAAAAGAATTTAAAATATAATATATTTATTAAAAATAATAACAAAAACCCATAACTCACAAATACTGTATCGATCTTTTCAATTTCTAATTCTCTCTCCTCAAACCCAAATCCTCTGCAACTTCTCCTCCCAAAATTCCTTCAGAGTATCTCCGTAAAAAAAGATCGGCAATCAGAACGTCTTTCAACCAGCCCTTGCTTTCCCGCTCGATTCCAGGTATACATTTCCAACCTATCACGATTTAATCCATTATTTGGACGAAAATACATCCAGATCCAATTTATTTGCACTAGTTTGTCGTTAATTCGATTGGTCATTTGTATGAATACTTGTTGCAGTTGCTTAAAATATTTTAGCATTTGTAACCAAACGTTCTCACTTTACTTTATCTTGTTTAAATAAAATTATTTCGATGATTTCGTAAATTTAAAAAAAAAATCAAAACAAAACCATTGGTGAATTAGGGGGTTTTGACCTTGAATCTGTACTTGTTGACTGGAGGCTTATGTGACTTTTGGTTTATTCACATTATTTATTTAGATTATATTATATATTTGGTTCGATTTAATGTGTATTATACAGTTCAATTGAAGCATGCCGGTATGAAATTTTCATATGATTTGGTTAATTTCATGATTTTGCTCTATGTGAATGATAATAGTATTGTTTTGACAAATTTTTTGATGTGCTCTAATTTCCCCTTTTAAATATATTATGGACTTATAATTCGCTACACCAACTACAAGCCAATAATTTCGCTACACCAACTACAAGCCAATAACATATGTCACGTAAATTCCTGGCTAAGACAATCCCTAGATCTATTGTTTTGATTTATTGAGATTTCCCTTAAAAATTCATGTGTACACAAGTATTATATAGTAATATGGGCTGGATTATATTGGAAAGTGAATTCTGAAATATGTTTATTTATAGATTGTTGCGGTTTGTTTTTTAATTAAAAATTGGTAAGTACTACATTACTTTTAGTTGTCAATAATCATTAAATTGGGATGCGGTTTAATTCATTATAATATTAAAGTTAGATTTTAAGGTTTTTAATATGTTCCTTGTAACTTTTTATGAGATTACCTATTAGGCAGCTAACGTAAGACACATAAGTACGGTAGATTATAAAAGACAATCTAGAAGATCTATGAGTATCAATGTTTGATATTTCGCTATTAACTTTATAATGAAAGATGTAATAGTGTATAAAAGTGGTGGTTGTTTATTATATGGTATAACTTGAGTCCGCTTTTTGGGGTGTTGAGGTTGTTCTATTAACTGAAAATTGATAAATAAATATCATATAAAAAAATCTTATTTAAAATGTTATTTTTACTGTTATTTGGATTCTTTATTTGTTATTTTTTAATAGATGTTTAGATCATTATTAAAGTATTAATGATTGAATTTTATACACTGCAAAAGGTATAGTTGCTAGACTTTTAGTCACAATATTTTCAGTATCTACATTTGATGAGGATAATGTTTGCACATCATGTGAATGAAACATTATCAATGCTTTTGCAGTAGAGTTGTGCACCCCAGTTGAGACAGGAAGTGATTTGGTTTACTGAATCCACCTAGTCACCAAGGTAGATGTCATGTACAGCGTAACAACTTTTGAGTCTTATGAAAGTAGTTGTACTTCTATGTGGTTGTAGCTGTAACTAATTGAGTAGGTGGTGGAAGAACCATGTTGTTACTGGTTTTCCATCAAAGTTGTCTATACAGAACTCATGTGTTGTAGTTTACACTATATACTCTATGCATAATGATGGCTATTATTTTACGTATTAGGTAAAGATGGCACCCAATAAGAAGCTAACTTTTGAAGTAACGGTTACCAGGTCCATGTTTATTACCTTGGTGAGAGTCTTCTTTATATTTTATTGCATTGAAGTCCTAGTTCATGGTATTAAGCTAATCAAAATGCATCTTTGCAGCCAATTCCCAAAAGAATCAATCAGCTGGTTAATACTCCTTTTATCAAAGCTCGCCGAGCAGACGACAGTCATTGGTACAACCTGTCGCGGGTTTATATAATGTTTGGAGATCGGGAGGAAATACACTGGGGACATGGGTGGGATAAATTCATGGAGGAGCAGAATATCCAGCTACAGGACAAACTTGAAATTACGTATGAGGGATGTAAGTGCTTTCGTGTGAAGGTTTTTAGAGGGGGTAGAGTGGTCCCCATAGCTACTGAGTCCGATGTCATTGTGCTGTCTTCAGGGAGTTCAAGTGATGTTTCCCATGCTGGTATTGGTTCCCTATCAGATGGGAGTTCAAGCGAATCTGTTTGGAGTAAAAGTGAGTCTAGTGGGAGGTCAAATGATTTTGCTGGCACCCAGTCTGATGGGACTAGGGAGGAACAGCCGGGTTTCAGGGCAACTTTCACGCAGCCCTGCCTGAAAGTGAATAGACTGGTAAGGGATTTTTTTTATGTATATATGAACTTCTGCGTTTTTTTGGAGACCCACTGATAGAGTGAGTATGTTTTTGAATCTGCTGGTCAGTTATATAATTTGGTCTACAACCTTATGCGTAACAAGAGGCTAATTATCCAACTCCCCTACCCCACCCCCCACCCCCAATCAAAATCAAAGAATATGAATGCGTAGCTTTATTAGTTCTGTAAGGCTTGTGGTGTTTGTCTTGTCTTTTACCATGATAATGCATACAACTAACTTAGGCTGTTGTGCTATGTTAATTTTTAGCCTTGATTACTATCAACCAATCACCTAATTGGATTATAAAAAAACAATAATTATAGTGGGTGAGTGATAGTAATGTAATGGCCTCAATCGTATTGATTTTATAATACATTAATTTGAATACAATCAAGATATTGTATCTGTTGAGATGATTCCATTCATTTGTTGATATTAAATTTTTGTAGAATGTGCCTTTGGGCTTTGCTAAAACTCACCTGGCCTCCCTGGACCTGAGAATGAAGCTGATGTGTTTATGAACAACAAAGTATATGAGTCAAAAATTTTTGTGAAGAAGGAGGGTAACCGGATTACACTTTGCAACATGAAGGGGGAAGGAATTAAGAAGATGATTATAGAACAAAAAATCAACAAAGGGCATCAAGTGGAGGTGAAGATGCTGTCCAAAACTCCCCTAGTGTTCAAAGTCAGCAGGGTATGAGATCTACTTATGCTGTCCAATCCAGTACTTTATGTAAAAATTACATTTGGTTTTTGTTTTGGTTTCTACAACCAAATTTTTAATCACTAATAGGCCATTGGTGGCACAACTTTATGACGGTATTAGCGTAGGATGATCTCCTAATGCAGTAGACTTTTTTATTCCAGCTTGCTGCGCGGCAGCTTCAGGTAAGAGCTGGAAGCTCTTTGGACATGTTACTTCAATATATAATGTGAATATTTAATGTGAATATGTGGTGGTCTTTATGTGAATAGATGGTGGTCATTTTGACTATGTGAGTTTCAATTTAACTGTAGTACTATAATTGTAGATTGTGGCCTTGTTAGTATGTAGATTATGTTTAATTGCATCCATCTGTCCAGTAAAATGTGCTATAGTTATGTATGTAATTGGTTTAGTACTTGTTAATGTGGCTTATATATGTTTTCCATTTGAATTATGCGTAAAGAATAATATGAACAACGTTCTTCATCGAATGAACATAGGGAAATGAGTCTATTGTTTGAACAAAACGAAATCACAATATATCATATTTTATGAATTTGTGAATAGCCGAATACAATCGAGTTGAGATCCCCGAGATTTTGAAAAATATAGACTTGTAGAGTTGTGAGAGTAAGAGTTAAAAATTATTTTTATTGAACATTTATTTTTTATTTTGAAATGAATGCAAGATGATTATTCCCCATTTATTGAAGTCAAAATTTTGAATATTCCCCATTTATCCCCGAGATTTTGAAAAATATAGACTTGTAGAGGATCCAAAACCCAATATAATCACTCTAATGACCTTTAGATAGTTATAAAAACAACATAGACTAATTAGGTGTACTAAAGGCGGGATATAAGTAGCTTCTTCACCTACACACAAGCAATGTGATATGTAATTGCTATTACTATATTCATGGCAGCAAAGAACTGATTCAAGCACTAAAAACATCTACAAAAAAAACATAACACATATCTGAATTATAAACATTGGTATGTTGGTAAAGGATGGCACAGATCAGTTTCAAATCACAGAAGCAAAAAAATGGCCCGGATCAGTTTCATATCACACAATCAATAATATGGCCCATATTACTTAGCACATACCAAATGTATAAAATAAGGGTCAGACATGGAAGCCCATACATGTTTGGTAGCCTCGAGCCCACAAGCCATAAAGGACGATTTAGACGTAACAGTTCGACTATGTTTTGGTTTAACAACGTTAGAGGGGGGTACACGTAGATCAGCACAAGTGGCAAGCATGATGAGTCAACCATAACGCAATTACTGATATGTCCTTGGTTTAATGATGGAAAGTCGTTTATACCCTGTTGATTTACAAGACAAATTAATCAACTTGTATTTTGCGGAAATACAATACATGGTAATGAGACATCGAGTGAGAAAGAAAGAAAAAGGAGAAAAAAAGGTAGTTAGTGAGCCCTACATGACGTCACTTTTGAGTTGAGAAAGGAAAAATGGAGGGAAAGGTGGTGGAAAGTTTTGATGTTTTGAAAAATACTTAGTAGTAAAATTTAAAATAAATAGATAATTAAATTTGTAGATGACAATTGCTAAAACAACATCAATTGTAAGTGGTAATTATCAAATTTTCCTTATTTCGATTCAGTATGTGAATGAATCAAATAATTTGATTAATTTCGATTTGAATGAATCCTAATACAGAGCAACTCCTGGAATTTAAACAAGCCGTTCTTCAGTTTAACTTTTCGGGATCCTACCTCGCTTTTTCTCAAAAAAAAAAAAAAAAAAAAAAAAAAAAAAAATCACTATTCGGAAAATCCTTTGGTGGGTAATCACATTTTGCGGAAGAATTGAGAGCAAAGAATTCGGCGCATAGTCAAAGATTTCCTGAAAATTGAACTCAATTACTCACTGCGCTAGATTGATGGTAAATTATCAATCGTTTTCTTCTTTTATTGCTCAACCCTTTCGAATTCAAATTGATTATATTCTGATTTTGTTGAACCCACTGAACTCCATTGGATACGCAATTGATTATGTGGTTAGTTTTTATATGTGTAATGGTGTTTGCTAATTTTAGAGGGAGATCTCCAATTTAGAAAACCAATTATATAATCATAAGTTTTTGTTGTTGTTGTTAGGCATCGAATATCAATATCATAATCTATGGTTTATTGTTAAATTTAATGTCAGTATAATCAATTTAGGGTTCTTGTAAAGTGTGCGATTTATGGAGCCTAATTTGATAGTTAGTCAAAATAGGCTGTTAATGTGCTGCAGTGTTTCGTTCGTATTCCTATAATGTTTAGGACAGGATTATGAAAATAGACCTTATCCTATAATATTTGGCCTGTTATAATGTTTGGCAATGATGGATATTTTGAGATTCTATGAAATTATAACAATAGCTTTTGAAAATTAAGTTAGAAAAAGAGGAATATCCCGGTCGCCTGAGCTTATTAGCTATGCACTTGAGTTGGACTTGAGCTTGGCTAGTTGCACAAAATTAATGTTTGGGAAATAATTTTGGCACACCCATTGTGAGAGCACAATTTTCTATGCTCTTCTCACATAGTTGTGTGCCAAAATCAATTTTTGGTGTGCTGCAAATTTGTTTCTTTAAGGTTCATTTGCTTCACATTTCCTTTACAGTGAGACGGAGGCAAAAAGAAGGTAAAATCATTAGTGGGATCGTTGTTTTGCCTTGATTGATTTTTCCAAGAGCATTACACAGTAGTCCTTAAAACCTCAGATTAACGAAAGGCTTATTTGTTTCATTTCTTTATTTTGAGACGTTAAGTTAGCCATTTTATTGGTGTTGGGTCATAACTTCAGATATATGGAAAAACTCATTGTGCTAGTACTAAAATAAGCCATTTTCCATTTGCAGTGATAATTCAAGAAGAAGCCTTAAGTGCATTTCACGAGGTTTTGTCACCTTTAAGGCTTTAATGTATGATGTCTACTCAGGTTAACAATGTGTTTTGCTGCTTTTTCTCAATGGCATATGTAATTAATAGACACATTGTAAAGGGGCTTCACCCTTTACCCCCTGTTCTGTAGCACCTGTCCATTGTCCTCTAAAGTTTCAAGTTCCCTTGAAGATCTTAACCAATTCAGTGTTATACAGAGTATGTCAGGCTTGTTTGTCTGGCGGGGAAACTAGAGCTGGGAACGGAAATCAGGTAAAAATATAAGTTGCTCTATTGTAAATGTGTGCTTGTTAATAGATTTGGTTTTATATGGCTTGTTTGGTTTAAGTAATTCATGTAGTGAAATTGATGATAACAAGTCTGCTTTATTTGTTGGGTTTTACTTTATTTTAAATCAAGAGCCACTTCTATTGAATAAGTTAAAAGAGTATTCAGTTTGTTATATTGAAACTTGAAAGGTTATGTTTCGTGATTTTTTACTCATGGAGAACTTTGTGACAGAATATAAATATAGGTTATCAAATGAGTGAAGTTAAATTACAAAGCTGTTTATGGGGTGCTTCTTGTCAGCTGTTCCTCTGCAAGTTGCAAATTTTTAATTTTGTTCCTAGTTGTACTTTGAACTGAATAGACCAACTCATTAATGGAGGGAAGATAGGTTAATTTTGAGGGCTGAGAGATTGAAAATTGTTGATCCCTATAGAAATATTCCTTTTATGCTCTCATTTCAGATTTTGCTAGAACGAAGAATTTTTTCTTTTTAGAGTGGATTTGAGCTCTTACTATCTCCATCTCTCTGTCTTGCCTAAACTGATAGTTCTGGTATAATTTATAAGGTAGCTTGGTACTTTTTAATGGAATTTTAAAGTAATGACAGGGAGGGCTGTTTTGGATATATTCAATCTAATTTATCTTCACTCAAAGTCATGAAAACTGGTTTGGTCTTTTTACCTTAAAAAATTCTTACAAAGTTAAGTTTAGGTAAGAGCCACCAAGTTCATTCTCAAAGTTTGGTATTATCCCGAGTCATTTGTTATGGGGTCAGATTTGGGGTCGTTATCTAGTTACACTTGGTATGTGAATTCCTGGAACACAAACCCAGAAGATTGTTTCGTCAAGGGAGAGTTCAAATTTGGAATTGGTGGTTGGGAACTTTAATTGATCCTATTTACCATTGCTGGAACTCTCAACTCATCTGTCAATTATTTCTCTAATTTGATCAAGCAAGGGTGTTGAGCATTCCCTTGAGTAATAGAATGCCTGAAGATTTATTATGCTGGAATCTTGAGAAAAATGCAGTGTATTCTGCATGTTCATCGAATAGGCCTACTTTTGATGATTCTTGGAAGGGAAATGAGGATGCTCCATAGAAATGGAAGAATTGTGGGAGATGGTCTGGCAAATTATGGTGCTTATTAGAGTTATCTTTCCTTGAGGCACTCAACTCGGAGGGCATTTAAATTTTTTGAACTATCATTTTTTTACTTAATTTGTGGGGACTGGGAAGTATCCTTCATGGACATGGAGAATTTTGTGACATTGATTGGGCAGTATAGGGAGCTCAAAACAAGTATGTAATTTAGAATGAAATTGTTGAGCCAGAAAAAGCTTTGAGATATACTTTGAAGTTGGATGGGCAGATGTGTGGGAGGCGTCAAAGAAGAAAACTAGCATCAGAGGCAAATTTCCAATTGCTGCTGGGTGGTTGAAGATGGATTTCAACACTGACAAACTGGGAAAAAGTGGGCTCAGGTGTGGTTAAAGGTGTTATGTCCTGCTGTCCTGCTTTGAGAGGTGTGGAAACCAAGTGTGGCAGAACCCAAAAGCGGAATTTGGGGTTTGGGGATTGAAGGTGGTGGTGGAGTTGGGTTTGAGTTGGTCAGTGGTTGATAGTGATGGTCTTATGGCCAATCAATCTCTTCAAAGGTATGCAAAAAGCAGTACCTTCCTCTTGGTTGTAGATGATAATATTGGTTTAATTTCTTGATTTGATCGTCTAGTCTGGTCCTAAATGTAGTGGAATAAAGCTGCCTATGAATTGGGCACATTTTCAACCTTGTGAAGCTGGCTAAAAGATAATGAGAGGCAAATTACCGAATTGAATTTTGGATATGGTTCTTGTTCCGATTCATAAATACTCCATATAATTCTTATTTGATGGGATTTCTCAAAAAAAAATTGTGTTCCGTGTAAATCCAAGTTATTTATGATCAGTTCAGATATAAGGGTTTCATGTACAAAGAATAAATTCCAATTGTCGAACTAACTATTTTGAGTGGATACTATAAAGAACACGATAGAGTATTTTGTATAATGGACCTTGTCGATTGTATTCAACTGATGATCAACTGAAATTTATACATTCTCTGACTGTTGAGCAACTGTGAGCTCTGTCCAGGAATCTATTTGGGAATTTTTTGGAAAAGCCATTGAAAATTTAGGAAATAAATCTTTAGTGGAGGATTTATTGAAACAGCAGATTGAGAAACGGGAATATTATGATGAGGGTGGAAAGCCTCCAGGAGGTAGAAGTGGTGGTAGCAGTGAAGGTAGGGATTGGTTTTGGTGATGTCAGTGGATCTAAGGAAGAAGTGTCTCTAGAATATTAGATGAGACTGTACAAGTTATCTTAGCAACATTTGTTTTAATCTTTGGTAAAAGAATCTTCTGAATTCTGTTACATGATTTGCTAGATTGAGTAGATTACCAGTATCAAACATGTACGTAGTATTTTTATATTTTCTATTGACATTTGTTGTAATTTATTTTAAGATTTTCTCACAATTAATGATAGACATTGGATTTATTTTTTCATTATGATAGAGCACTGAAAAAACGTTTTACTTAAGAACGTTTTAAGGCACAATTAATGATAGAGCACTGGAAAAACGTGTATTATGATAGAGAGGGAAGTAGTACTCTGTATATTGCCTTAAAAAAAAAAAGTATTGTATATGTGGGTATTTGTTGGAATTATGTAAGTGAATAGATTATTAGTAATATTTAATTGTTATAATTTTTATTTATTAATAATTAATGACATTATTAGTCAAATTTTTGCACTGGAAAAACGTTTTACTTAAGAAAATACAGAGGAGTACTCCGTATATGTGCATAATGGATAAGCAAAACAAAACACTATAAGCATAAAAGATTGTGGATATATCTGTTTGCAAGTTGCAAGACTTGCAACTATGCAAAATATTCTCTTCTGCAAGAATCGAAATGGCTTCTAGACGAGGATATATTTTTAAAAAGGCTACCTACAATTTTTAGATTTGGTACTAACATATTTGTCATATGCCGCAAACCCGCAAACCCATAGTTAGCCAGGCCACCATATTATTTTGTTCAATGGTTCAACTACTATGCAACTTAATTTTGCAATTTTGGGAATTCCTCTTGTTGAAAGTTCTCTAACAAGTAGCAACCAATTAAAGCAATTACTCCCGTCAAAAAAAAAAATTAAAATAATTATTGCCCGATTGAAACCATATCGTAGCGGATAGGTGGCTAATTATTTTGTACTTGAAATAAATGCTATGAAGTACGGAGTACTCCATATTACATCTTATACTTGGAAGTTAGAACTAGGGAGATTTCACACTCGATCACTTGCTTTACATTCTCGTCTCACATTCTCCATGGAAATATGAATTGATATATTGTAGTCTTACATTCACGCGTATGTTGGATGAACTCCTAATTTGATTTTTGACTCGGGACTAATTTCTTGTATAAGTAGTGTAGAATAATTCGCATTTGCTTACAAAAGTATTTATATTACTGTACAATGCTTGTTAAATTAATCGATGATAAAAGCTTAGGTTTTATAAAATTTAAATAATTGATAATCTAAGAGCTACTGAGTTAAATGTAATCCTAGTCCTTTAAGCAACGTTAATTTAGATAGAAGGATATCAAATGGAGACGAAGAGGTACAACATATAAATCATTTTGAAAATCAACAACTATATACAATTATTTCTAGTTTTTTTTTTAGTTTTTAAATTTAAAACAAACAAAGATTAAACATGGATTGTCTTTTTTGAATTTATAATAAATATATAATGGTGTTTTAAAAAAAACAAAAGACATAAAGTGCAAAATAGCAACGCAATAAAAACAAACAAGTCCTTAAATTAATTAATTTTTAAACTTTATATGTGAAGGTGATAAAGAATAGACATAGTGAAAGTGAAATAAGGATATAGAGGAGCATTTGATTCTTCCTTTGGCCGAAACTTTTAAAAACTACTACTGTGAATCTAAAGAGAAAGCACTTATAAAAACAGCACAAGTACCATTTGCTTTAACCAATTGATGTTCATGTTTGTTGTGCATGATATTCCCCCTTCATTTACCCTTTTTATGGAACCTGCTTCTTTTTTCTGAAAAAGAAAAAAATTAGTCTATTCTTTTCAACCTATATCAAAGTTTAATTTTACAGTATGAAATCTAATTGATGTATTCTTCATGATCAAGCTTTGATTAATTAGCATTACTAAAATGGTTGTCGAGATTGTCATTTGAACTAGGTGTCTCAAGCTTGTTCCTTGAATAGGTCAAGTGATCAAAGCATATATGCTTGACCATTAACATCCACATATGTACTACTATAATGTATTAATTACTCCTTCCTATGTGCAAAAGTATAGATATATAAGGCAATTTTGTCGATCTGCCAAAAAAATTAATATTAAATAATAATCGTTGGTCAATACAATGGTGTACAGCCATGTACGCTGTATAGATTTGAGAAAAATCGTATAAAAGGTACATAATAATGCATGAAGTTCTTTTGTGAATCTAATAAATAACAAATTATATACTTAGTATAAACTAACCCACTAAACTGACTGTTTAGAGAGGCTACATCCAAATATTCATTGGTTAAGACTTACATGTCATAAGAACTTATAAAAGAGCGAAGCCATCTAAAACCCTTCATTTTGAAACCAATAAAGTCAGACTTATTTTGGGTTTGTATCACTGGATAAGCCAATTCTAAGATTTCAAAATTCACAATATATAATTTTCTTAACAGCTATATATAATCAGTTTTTCGATCACTTTCTTCAAATTTCTACTTGTTTTGTACTTCGAATATTATTTACCAAAATTTATTGCTAATGATGGATAAGACGATAAAATTTCCAAATAAGTTGGGGTAGCTAGCTACAATTAGTATAACGTGCATCATAAGTTTTTAATTTGTTGTAAGGAAATCTTGAACATCAAATATCACATAGTCCAATTTTTACGGGATAGGCAATTGAAATTAATGTGAGGGAACGTGTTAAGAAATTTAATCTCCTGACACCTATAGTAGGGAGGATTCAACCTTACTACCTCAAGGTTACAACTTAAAAGGCGATGAATGTCAATTTAACCAAATCAAGCTTTGCTTATTGGTAGTATATTGATACATATGCCAGCCCTTATTCTCATACAAACGTTTGTTCTCATACAAACCTAAGAAATGATAATAAGATATATCCTTGAGCTTTTGGGGTATTGTATTTGTAAATGCATAAAAATACACAATTCAAAGCAAAAGTGTAGTGTTGGTATTGGGAACTTAGCATTATAAAGCTAGGAGCCTTGTCTCCATGTCACGTTCCAAACCAGCTAACATCTTCATTCTATATTTCTCTTCCTTTTCTCTCTCCTCTAGGTTCGAGAAAGTGTAACAAAATCCCTTAAACCTATAAAGGAAATAATATATCCAACCTTCCTCCAAGACAAGTTTAGACCAATTCCTCTTATGAAGAAAGCAACAATTCCTTGCCTTATTTGCTTTTCCTAGCTACTTCAATTCATTTCCTCTCTTATAAGTTATCCATCTTAACATAAATTTAAAACTCTAAACACAAAATCTTAGACTAATTAAGTAATTAATCTAACATTAGTCTTGCACAATTGTTTCAATTCACATCATCATGCAAGCATAATAAAGCTTTTGCTCTTCATCATTGGTCCTTCTTCCTCTTTAGTTTTATATATAAACTTGTATATATACAAACAAAGAGGAGGAGAGCAAATTAAAGAAGTTGGAATATGATGAGTAGTAGGAGATTTAATAGGTCTATTAAAGGCTTATTAAGATCAATAAGCTTATTGTGGCTTTCTTTGGTTGGAGTTTTATTAGCTAGTAGAGGAACAACGACGATGGCGACAACGACAAGTCCTTTAAACAAGCATAATGTGAATCATGAAGTGCTCACAGTTGGAAGAGAGAAGCACTTAGCTCGCTCAGAGGTGAATATAAACTACATGAGCAAAAGAAAAGTACCTAATGGTCCTGATCCTATACATAACAGGTGTGTTCGTAGCTGCTAGAAAGTTTTAATTTTAAAATTGTTATTCAATTATATCTCCATCATTTCGTTAAATTTGTTTTTAATAATTTGTTGAGAACGATAAATTAGATAAAACTCTAGTTAGACGGGTTTCTTATTTTGTACTTCGTATTATTCATTTCCTTACTATAAAAAAGTCTAAAATTTGCTTATATAGATTTCATGCATGGAAAACAAAACCAAAAAATACATGAATATTCATGTCTTTCTTTGTCGTCCCTATATATTATTCAATCATTAGACACTGAGAGAAAATTTATCCATGTAGTTTTTAATTTTAAATTCTCTAATTCACAAAATGTTAACGTTAGTTATAGACTTGATGTAGTAATAACGTAATTTTTTTTTTGTTGGTTTAAATTTTTTTTTTTTTTTTTTTTTTTTTTTTGAAACTTAGTTAGTTCCTAACTACTCGATCTGTATTAGGAAATTTCTAGGATTTTGTAAGTATTGTAAAGCACTCCCAAAACCTTAGAAAAAAAAGGGCTTTTAAATACATATACACAATACACCCAATAAAAATAACCTAAATACATGTATTACAATATCCAAGAATTAGTGTATACCTTATCTTGAGAAGCATTTTTTGATATGTTTGTTTCATCTATGTCCTAATAAAGAAAATAAAGAATCTTGGCACACTTCACTTACATATCTCTAAATATTCTTTCAAGAAAAAAGCAAGTATTCCCTACTCAAAACAACCAGCTCCTTACTTTGTTATCATGTTTATAGAATGGCTTGCATGAATTTCCTTAGCTATTTTAATTCTAACTACATGATTTTATTATATCAATTCATCTCATTCTTGCGTGCGATTGCCTCCTTGCATAGTACAATTTCGATGAGGGTAGAGGGAAATACAATATGAGACATTATCAAGAAAATCTTTGATGTTCCTAAGATTGTTGCTTCAGGCATTATTGACCTATTAACTAAACTCGCATTGTCTTAGCTTGTTAATTGCGTACATCGCCTTGAAATTTAAAATCATCACCTAATTGTAATACTACCTCCGTTTCATATTATTTGCAACGAGTAGACATTTTTTCCTCTCTACTTTATGTCAAATCGTTGCAAATAATATAAAACGGGGTAGTAAATAAAGTCTATGGTTAAATAAATTCCTCTTACAAAGATACAGTCGCAAAGGTGGTGCGTGTTATCCCTCAAATTCAAATTTCACCAAACTAAGCAAATGAAAAGCAATGTTCTTGTATCTATATGCTTTATTCCAACTTCTATTTAAGTTTGCATAAAGTTAATTAACATATAATTTTGTTCCGCTTGAAACTTTTTGCAGAAACTCTTTTTTTTTAGTTCTACCATCTCTTTTTTCTTCTTTATAATATCTTAAACAAGTACCTGTTAGCTAAGTAATGATTTTAATAAAAAAAGACATTAAATTAAAGATTATTGTCTGAACAGGCATCTTCTTTAAAGTGACTTACAACAACACTTAGCATTTTGAAGCTGCTTTTGTTGCCTTATCAAAGTAGATAGCCTGTCTTTTCAGTCTCTGTAAGTATCAACTAATTAACAAATGTACTTTTTAATTACGGATCCTTCATTTTGTACTTTGATTTACAGAATATATTATGGTATAACTAGTGAACAAATCCTTCTTAATTATCTTTTTGACGGACTATTTATCCATAATTTAATATTTTAATTTTACTGGTCTTTTCTCTATTTTGCTTTTATTAAACTCGTTTCGACTTTCGTGATTTATCATATTCTAAGAAAAAATATACGGAGTACTCATTTAAGATTTTATTGGAAGTAATACGTTAGCCAGCGTGAAAAATGAATATAGTCAAATAAAAACGAACTACTACTTAAGTAGTATATATTATATATATATATATGCATCATTTGTTTTCTTTAGTTTGCTAGCATCTTCTTTTGAAAATTATAAATAAACAAAATCAGACATGCTTTTTTACATCTCTCTTTATTTAGATCCTTAATACAAGATATACTTTGAGCAGGTTTGAATTTGAAAAGCTAGTCAAATATTGCTTCTTTAATTTTGTACAACTCCTTTAATAAGCAAACAACTTATAGTGGTCACTGGCCACATCACAACGTACTGAAGTGTAAGATTTACCTCTTCTTTGTTCAACTTTCTATCTACGCCTAGGTCTACGTACACACACTCGGGTGGTGCATATTGCATCAATGTGTGGTGTACGCCTAGGTCTACGTACATACACTCGGGTGCGCGGTGCATATTGTGTCAATGTGCGCGGTGCTTGTTAGCCTATTAGGTATGCATTGGTTGCGTGAGGTACGTACTTGGCGCATGATGCGCCTGGTGCGTATATCTAGCGGCATCCACTGCACTGGTGTGTGAAAACACACATATCTAGCCATTGATAATTTTACCTTCCTTTAGATTCCGTCATCTATATACCAAAATTTGCAACTCTAGCTTACCTTGATTAGGAATTTTCATTTTATTATTATCACTGATTAATTAATATTCTTACATATTGATGAAGTCAGAAAAAAGAGTATTAGGAAACAATGGTAGAAGAGATTGGAGCCTCACTATGAGGAATATATCTCATTGGGTATGTGTCACACAACTAATCACAAATTCACTCATCACTAGTGTCCAATCCTTTTTTACCTTACAAGTTACAATCATAAAGACTTAATATGGAGAAAATTCTCACTTTAAGTACATATAAAATTAACCTCGTCAAAGAGTGACCCAACTCAGGCCAAGAGACTCTTAAATTTAAAAGCTACTTCGTCTATGACTAGTATTTAATTATTTTATTTCCCGCCCTAATTATTATTTAATTGACAATAAACTTTCATAAAAGTAATACATTTTATTAATTAAATACATCCTATCAACTCTTTTTATCCCTTAAAATTTACCTTAACCATAATATTAGCGTGATGAAATTTTACATATATGTTCACATAGTCGTGTACAATTTGCATATCTTCCTTAGCTTATTGAACTTGGTAGTATGACTCTTAAATCTAATCCATTATTTTATTTCTCCTGTGTTTAGGCGAGCCGGAAATTCTAGACGACCACCAGGACAAGCTTAGGGTATGTACAAGAGACTGAGGAGCATCCTCCATTATATATAGTTCACTAAAATGATGAAGATCAAGTGCATATCATTTTATTTTCAACATAATTGTAGGAGTATTATTTTTGTAAAATAGGAGAGAAAATGTCATGAAAGTCATCAGTAAGAAAAGTTATGTTCTATGATCCAGTATCTTAATATAGGTTGTGAGGTTGAGAAGTTACCTTAATTTGGAAGAATAAAAATTATTGAGGTTCTTTTCAAGAAATTCTCACACATCTCTCCCGGCCCACATTTGTATATGACTTAAATGATACTCCTAACTTATTCCATTGAATAAAGTGGTCAAATATTTAACGGTAAAATGTATAATTAATTTATGAGTGTTTGAATTTCTTATAAGCATGCATGGCAGATAGTCTCACAATATTTTATGAAGTTAATGTTTTAGGTAAAAATAGGGCGTACCTATGATCTACGGGCACTTATGACGGCCTTAATTTTTACAAGAAAATAAAAAGTATTACATCAATCAATAAAAGATATGCAAATGGCACTTTAAAACAATATAATTCAATCTACAAAAACCAACTTCTGGCCTAAAATTTACTACTCTAGATTACTACAATACCTGCAAAATGAATCCAAGCCTCCAGTGTGACCTAAACCAGAGCTTCCAACGCCAAATTTAAGTCCAAACATTACATATTTAGCTTTAAATTTAGCTCTTAGAGCAAGCTTCGGTTCCTGCTGCTTTGTCTTGGGTTCAATGCTCAGCTCATTACACTTCTTACTCCTAAAAGATCGGCAAATGCAAGTTTATCTGCTAGATAAACGAATTTTTGATAATCTAGCGGCAATTCTGTAAATATATTGAAAAAGTGTGGTTATTTATTCAGTGCTATTGGTGAGTTGTTCAATTAGTGCTTGCAACTTGCATTTAGGAAATTACACGTGTACCCCTCAACTAGTACATGAAAATACGCATGTACCCCTCCACTGGTACTTGAACAGACGATTATGCCCCTAGATAAACAAAAATTATCTGGGGAATTAACTGGGCACAACTCCTAAAATATTACATATTTAAAAATAAGTTTTTGTATGGCTTGAGTACAAGTTCTGATAAGGGTTATTCAAGTAGATTGACGACTAACAAAAAATCATACAAAAATACGTAATCCTCTCTTGAAAAAAAGGACCTCTCTTCCTATCAAGTTGCCCTCCCGATTCTACCGGACCGCTCTCGCCGTTTCTCGACTGCTATCCTTAGCAATGGCAGAGGAACTTGTTTCCCGAAACTCATAATTGAATTTAGAAGATGACGGTTGTGGTGTTGTAGATCTTGGAGGAATTTTAAAATCAGATCCTTCAAAAAATATAGAATTGCTGATTCTTGGGAAATTGCTCACTAAAAGGCCAGGCCCTTCAGTCTCGAGGCTTTCAAACGAACAATGCTAAAAGTATGGGCACCATCGCAAAAACTGGTAATAATTAATTAGGGCTTTGGGATCGAATCTTTTGGCTTTCCAATTTTTTCATTAGAGGGATAAGGAAAAGGTTTTTAATGGTCGACATGGTGTTTTGATAACTCTTTTATTGTGTTAAAAGAAGTGGAAGAAGATGAGCAACCTAAACAGGTTGTGTTGAATTCATCTCCCTTTTGGGTGCGAAGTAAGGGGGCTCTCCTTCAACTGTCACTCTGACGAACATGTTTGAGCGTTGGTTGCAGGAATGGGGGAATTAGTAGAAATGGGGGAATTAGTAGATATTGAAGAAGATTTAATTTCCTCGGGCTGGATCAATTCAGGCATGAAAGACTGGTGCCAGATGTCACAAAACCGCTGCGATGTGTCCATCGAATTATTGATAAGAAGGGACATGAGGTTAGATAATAATTGAATTTACTCATGTGTGTCTCCCCTTTTTCTGTTATGCTTGCGGAATCATGGGCCACTCCGAGAAGGACTTCTATGCAATATCAGAGGAGGAAAATAATTAAGAAAGGATTGGGTTGGGAGACCTGGCTTAAGGCCTTGCCATGGAAGGGACGACTTAAGGAGGTTAAGAAAATCAATGCCCTCCTTTCCTGTAAGAAGTCTCTATTTTTTACAAAGGACAAAGAGTCACCACTTACAACCCACCAGGAGAATAATAAAGAACCCAGCCTTGCAACTGATTTCTTAACTTGACCCTCAGGTGACAAGTGATGATGTGCAGGACAATGCTGTAATTCTAAACCTTTGCAATGTGGAGCCAGTAACACATGTAGAGAAAGCAGTAACCCCTGAAACCTTTATCTTTGGTACTCATGCTGATAAAGAGGACCAAACTAAAATCAAAACCTGGAAAAAAAAGGACAGAAAACACTCCCAAGGGGGTGGAAAATCTAGTGACTTGAACCTTTTGCAGAAAAGGAGATTTGGAGCCAATCAGTTGGAAGTAAATGAAGGTGGGGGTTTGGAGAAGCGTCTTAAACAAAACTTTCTTGACTAGACAGACTATATTATGTCGGTGGAGGTTGGATTAGACCAACACCGCCCATCATCATGAATCTCTTATGTTGAAACTATAGGGGGATGGTAACCCCCTATCAGTTCGTCAGCTCCGGCGATGGAGCAAGTCTTCTAAACCCAACATGATCTTTTTGTCGAAAACTATAATGAATAAAATTGAAGTTGAGAAGTTAAAAGAGAATTTTGGCTTTCAAAATGCTTTCGGTGTTTCTAATAGAGGCAAATCGGGTGGTTTTGTCTATATTGGAAGGAGGAAGTGGATTTTAACCTTGTTTCTTTCTCACAAATTCACATTTGTGGGGATGTTCACAGAGCCGGGGTGTTTGTTTGGTGGTTTGTAGGTGTGTACGGGTGGCCAAAAGAGGAGGAGAGGCATAAAACTTGGTCTCTCATTAGTCACTTGTGTGAAGATGATGTACCTATAGTTTTAGGGGGGATTTCAATGAAATTCTCAGCTATAGTGAGAAGGAGGGGGGAGTTGACAGAGTACGTAAGGAGATAAAACCATTCAAAGAGGTGGTGGATGCTTGCAAGCTTCGAGACCTTGGGTTTGAAGGTCAATGTTATACTTAGGAGAGGGGTGATTCAGAGGGGTCTATGGTGCGAGAAAGACTAGACCGTTTTATGGCTTCTCAATCTTGGCTTGATCTATTTCCAAGGACCTATGTCAAACACTTGGTATGGTATAAGTCTAACCATAGCACTATTATTCTTCGCCACAAAGCTGCATCTAAGGAGAAAAGGAAAAAATCTTTCAAGTTTGAAGCTAGCTGCTAGAAGAGAAATATAATTTGGTTGTGAAGGAGGTGTGGGATGAAGCTTGTGGCCTAGCTATTGTTGACAAAATTGTTGTTGTTGGGCGTGGTTTAATTGAATGGAGTGGTGCGAATTATAAAAATTTAAGTAAGAAAATAGATGATACGGAGAAGCTGCTCCATATTACGCAACAAAACCCCATCTACAAGGATAGCTGTGCCAAATGTACTACTCTTAAACGTAAGTTAGATGATCTTAATGACAAACATGGCTTACTGTCTTATTGGTATTTGAGTTCTAGAGTTTCGGAGGTTCGGGATTGTAGGGAATATTTCAAGCATTAATCCCTAGCTTGAACCCCACTGTGATCGTACACTAAAGTACGGTGGCGTCCAAAGGGAAAGGAGATAGAGCAAAAGAGTCGCCAACAAGTTTTTTAGGAACTTGTAAACCGTTCACGAGGTGAAGGTTAGACCCCTTAAAGATCCAAGAGATCGTCAACTCCATAAGGTCTTGAACCAAATAGGGTTCAGGGATGAAGGTACAAATCCAACCTAAAAGAGATTGAACCTGCCCTAATAATAGGCCTCTACTTTATTCAGATCGTATTCATGTGCGCTTTCTGACTAACATGCAATCAATAAGATTAACCCTAAAATTGTTTATCTATGTTGGTTGAATATTAATGCACAAATAAATCTATTATTGGCGATCACTTGAGTTATAATCATATTAACCCTAAACAAGATTATTAATTATCTTATTAAGCATGATTACAAGTACCAAAATTCCCTTTAAACATGCATAAAAGGCGTGATCAAGCAATAACAATAAAATCACCAAGCAACATAATAATCATAACAATTATAGAAATAATCATAATAATAATTATAATCATAAAATCATGTTAAAGCATAATAATAGCAAGATACTAGGCATGATACTAACAAGATTAATAACAAACCCTAGCATGTCACTAAACAATAAAGATCAAAGCTTTAGCCCTAACATGATACTAGGAATCATAATAATAATCTAAGCATGATTTCTACATAATAACATCAATAAAAACCATTAAAGCACTTACTTGGATGCCTCGTACCTCTTTCTAATGACAAAATACACACGTTAGTAACTTCAAGGAAAATAAAACAAACAATTAAATTAAATAATTGAAAGAGAGATTTGGGACCAAACCCTCAAAAATTAAACCTTTCACGTCTAGGGCGAAGGCAACTTCGAATATGGCTAGGTGTTTCTAAATCTAATGAATGTGGAATTTTTATATTTGAGAGAAGGCTAGTTTAGAAAAGAAAAAGAGAGAGAGTAATCAAGAAAATCTTGATGAGAGTTGGTGAATGAAAATTGAGTTTTTAGAAGACTATTTATAAAGAAAATCAGCCAAAAGGATAAAAAATCAAAACAGAGTTCTGACGCGTAAAACCAAGGTTAGCGCCAGACGCTGACATTAGCGCCAGGCGCTAACGCTAGCGCCAAGCGCCAAGCTTAGCATCAGACGCTAATGCTGGCGTTTGGCGCTGACTAAGAAATTGACGCGTTTTCTTAAAATCAGATAGAAATTGACTGTACGGGAGGATAAAATCGTATTTTCCTCAAAAACGTTCTTTTATTCTGATTAAAACTCTAAAAAGTCAACAAAAGTCAATTTATCAATGCTAATTGAATTAGGAATGAAAAGAATGTTCTAGAAGAATCTAGAAGAATAAAACCATTCCTAATTGAATTAGGAATGATAAATCTATATTAGGCCCTCCTCTAGATCATTGGGCCGCATATAAGGCTTAAACCGGGCCCAGTTCAGTAATTTGGCCATAACTTCCTCAATATTCATCGGAATTGGGCTTATAATATATCGTTGGAAAGCTCTTTTCAAGCCCTATCCAACTACACTACTATTGGACCCATATTATGGACCAACCAAACTTGATTGGCTGTTTTCTTAAAATAGGTTTTCAAAAACAGAGAGAAGAGAAAAGAAATTAAAACTATCCGCAATACTAAACTTTCCACACTTTCACTTCATTCGATTATGATTCGATGTGAAAGGTACTCATCACTGGGTTTGGGTTTTGGGGAGACACAAATGGGTGTCTACAGAAGCCCCCACTTTGACTGAGTTTGGAGAAACACAAGTTTCGAAAACAAAAGTCAAAGTAGCGATAGGGACAGAGAATGATTCAGAACGTTCTGCGATCCTAAATCACTCTTGTAACGCCGATACCTGCAAACTAGCGTTAGTTAAACAGATAAAAGAGTTAAGAAACGCGTATCTTGCACCGTCGAGCACACGTCTCTGGAGATAACCGATTTATTGTTGTATACTTGTTTTGATGACCTCCTGCACGCTAGAGAATGCCATCCCGCTTGAAAACTGCTACGCTTGCAACTGCTTCCAATTCTGCCATGATAATCTTCCGCAAGCAAGGGTTCACTATCGAAGATTGCTTCGCTTGAAACGATCCTTGATAACTTGTTATTTGGTATGATTTTAGGGTACTTTTGAACCTTGTTTTCGTGATTATTTGACATCAAAGTTCATTATTTATCCTATTTTTATACAAATTTTGTACCATCCATGCTTCACAGGTTATTTGTGTTTTTGATGTAATGTAGCTATTTTTAGCACTATATATGGACGTGATCAAGCATGAGTGAACAAGGAGAAGGGAAAGCTTGGTTGATAGAGCAATTAAGGAAGAAGGATGAGTGCCTTAAAGAGAAATGAAAAGCTTTTGGAAAGTTTTGGAAGGATTTTTGCACTAAGGTCAACTTCAACTGACCATAACTTTTGTTCCACTCAACATTTTGAAGTGATTCAAATTGGAGATTAAATTTCATCTCAAGAGCTTTCCAACGACTGGTCACATGCCTTATTCGGATGAGTAACAAAGAAGTTATAACCTTCCGAAAATAAGTTGTATCGCTAGAAAAGAGCTGCACGTCCGTGCCAATAAGTGGCACGTCCGTGCAAGTCACTGCACGTCCGTGCCAAATGAAGCACGTCTGTGCAAGGTCAGGCAGTAGCTACTGGTCGCATTTTAACAGGTCTGCACGTCCGTGCAACCTTTGGCACGTCCGTGCCGACCTGTAGACGGGTCGTTTCCTCGTGTTCTCCGTCCTTTTACTTGGGGGTTATATAATACCTCTTTGGCTTCATTTGTAAAGGGAGGATCTTCTTAGTGTAGTTTTAGCTTAGGTTATTTTTTAGAGAGAGAAACTCTCAATTTCTAGAGAGAGAAAGTGTGAAAAACTTGTTGAAAGCTTGAAATATGAAGAATTGAAGGAAGGAGACTTGAAGATTTGATTATTTCTTGCATTATCAATGAGAATTTCTTACTCTCTCTCTTATTTTGTTGCTTTAATTACTTATTTTTGTATCTTTTCTAGTTTTATTACTTGTTTATGTTAAATTAGTGTTTGGATTCATGTTCTTAGTAGTTTACTACTTTAGTTTTGCAATTTATAATGTTTTGTGAGTAGTTTATTTACTTATGATGGTTGAAACCATTGATGAATTCACAAATACTTGTTTGCATGTGTTGATTTAGTTAATGTGGGATGTTAATTAGTTGAGCTTAAGTGGTTTCATTGTTAGTTCTTGTAAGTGGCCATTGCAAGAACTATTTATCTAAGCTTTCTCAACGAAGGATCGAGAGATGAACTTGAGTTAGCTCCCTTATGCTTAATTGACTTGAAATGCCATGAGAATAGGAATTTCCAGTCAAGGGAATGTTTATGTCATCGTGATTATGTTTTAACACTTGTTTTATGCTTTGTAACCACGAGAGTAGGTTGTATTCAAAACTCAAGTAATCCCTCTAGCTTGAGAGAGTAGTTGGGTGCCTTAGATGACTTCCCCTAATTTACCCCCAAATTGCTATGTTTTGTATGTTAAATTGTAGTTTGTGAATGACTTAATTGGTGGATACCTTCCCAAGATCCTTTTTTATTATTTTTTTGTAGTTTTTCTTTATAACTCAAAACCCAAAAAGACTTGACTTAGCTTATCACAAATCGATACTTGTTAGTGCTCCCCTTAGTCCTTGTGGGATCGACCCTTACTTGCCCTTTCTACCCATTAGAGAGACCAAGTTAGGTTTTTATCTTTGGTAGGCTCGACGACGGCCTATCAATCCTCTTCCGCTTTGTGATCATCTTCCACGTCTTAGGGAACACGATCGAAGACAACATCGCTTGAAATTACCTTCAGTTATTTGTGACAACTCTCCACAATCTAGGGAATGCCATCTTGCTGTTTCGATGTTCACTCGTCTCTGAACAAAGAGCTTTTGGATATGTTCACGCGTCTCTGAACAAAGAGCTTTTGAATGATATGCCCACGCGTTTCTGGAGCAAAAGAGCTTGATGATATGTCCACGCGTCACTGAACAAAAGAGCTTGAAAATACTTGAATGTTTGTTGTGATAATATTCCGAAGAAAATTTCCGAAGACCAACGCTTGTCGACCTTTAAAGCTCGCTTGAACTTTGCTTCCGCTATGCCAGTACGTCGGCGGTTTGCTGCTTGTGAACCATTATGTCGGTGTCTCCGTGATGAGCCAATGCTTAGGCTAAGTGAGACGATATTTCGTCAGGTCGATCACTTATTGCGATTGTAATCAAACCGACTACTTAATCATGTCAAATTGCTTATAGGGGCTAACTGGCGTACCAAGGAACCCGAAATTGTTGTATGAGGTCGAAATCACCTTTCTGAGAGGCTTTGAGCTCTGTCGCTGCTGAAACATCTCTGGCGCCAAGAATTGACTCTAACGCCAGACGCTAAAAACTGTTGCCAAACGCTAGATGTTTTCATCTGGCGCTGGAGTAGGGTCTTCCCTATTCTGCTGCACCTGTATTTATATCTTTGAATATAGGACTTTGCCAATCTCTTTAATTATCCTAGGGTTGACCTAAGGTTTAGCGTTTCTTGACTCACGACTCAAGGTATAAACTTGATTCACTGTGATTGACTGACTCGAGGTTGACTCGACTCGATGTGACTCATGACCCGTGTGTGCATTGTATTATGATTGTGCGACTCGAAAATGCAAAAAAGCAAAAAATTTTAGTCATTTTTGTGGAGGGTACCGACTTTCTCCCGAAAAAAAAGACGCGAAAAAAGAATCGAAGTTTTCGAATGCATGTTGAATGAGCTTAGTCAAATGTTGTTTGATACTATCTCTCAAGGTGCAAGGATTAATCCATCCTAGGCTATCTCAATGGTTGACTCAATGATGAAAGTATTTAGGTAACTTAGGCGCGGAGGCTAAGAACTTCATACTTTGTGATGCAATGATGATTGATGAGAGATTTTGACATGACAAAGGCATGCTTCAACGTTATGTTAAGATTTCATGACAAAGGGTTCCTAAGGGAAAGTATATTTGGTCATGTATCTGTGCGGTGTGTGAAAGTGATACTTTAGTTAGGCCGCAAGGGCTAAGTGTGTGAGAAAATATTATTTTAAGAAGAGTCAAATGATGGTGACTCTTTAGGCTAGGTAAGCTAATGATGTAAGGATCAAGCCCCCAAGTCTAGCTCTAAATGAATAGGGATGAACACAGGGAATCCCTTGATATAATCATGGTGTAAGTGTGTGAATGTGAATATGAATGCATTTTTATTACGGCCGCACCTCGATGTGAGGTTGCCTACGTATCCGTTAGGAATCAGGCCGAACGTAGCTCTAGCCGAACCTCGCACAAGTGTATGTATACCTCAAAAAGGTCTTTTTAAGGGTTGTAACATGGTTAGGCTAAAGGTTGAAGAAGAAGGGGATAAAGGATCAAGACCCTTGATAAGCCCCCAAGGTGTGCAACCTCGCTTTTGAATCTTTGTATTTTTTTTTTATGCTTGAGTTTCTACTCTCTTTTTAGCTCTCTTTTTATTTGCTTTATTTATTTTTTCTCTCTTCTTTTTTTTGCTTTTGCATTTTTTTTATTTTTATAAGTGTAGGCAATCCCGATCATGCGGTCTATCACTCACTTGGCAATCATGTTTCTCAGGCACGGTACCGAGCACTCGATAAGAGACATGTTCTTATCAAAGACATTTTCATATCAAAGACATTGGAACACTTGCCCTTTTGTACACTTTTATTTATTTATTTTATTTATTTTGTTTTTTTTTCTATTTTATCTTTTGAAGTCACTCAAGCTTTTTATGAAATTGAAAATTGAATAAGTTGCACACCATCCCATCCCAAGGTTAGGTAGATGTAGGTTGAAGAAAGAAAGGTCTATCGTTAGACGAGGCTCAAATTGGTTTAAAAAAAAAGGATTGTATATTTGAAGGGTGAAAGGTAATATGATGTGGCTACAAGGGGTGCCTCAAATCATTGGTATACCTCGTGCTTAGTTTGACATGGATTTTTTTTTTTATTATTTTTTTTGTTTTTGCAATGTAATGAAATGATCATATGCAAGAAAATAAATGCTCATTTTATTAAAAGGGAAAAAAAATAATCTACAAAATTAATCTAAGGGAAAAGAAAGGTGCCTATGCTAGACTTATTGGGGAGAGAAAAAAAATGAAAAAGAAAATAGAAAAAAGAGGTCATGAAATCTTGTCGTTGCAGCTCGCCTCTTGCCTTGTGTTTATCATCACTTGGTACTCTTGCCGACTTGAGGTATTAGAAGCCCGTTATTGTCGACCAAATATTGGATTGCTTCCTTTAGCTTCCAACAGCTCTCAGTAGTATGACCCCTACCTTGATGATACCAGCAGCGTACATTTGGGTTCCAACTAGGCAATCTCTTCTCAAGTGGGGGATCTTGAATGGGTCCAATAGGAGTAATGATTCCCTTTGCATGGAGTCGATCGAAAGCATCATCGTAGCTAATTCCAATGGGTGTGAACTCTCTCCTGGGTTTCCTTTTAGATCCTTCATTATCCATGGCTAAGATTTCATTAAGGTCGAAAGTATCAATATTGTTACTAGAGTAGGTGTTTTCGGAAGAATAAGGATAGTCGTTCTTCTTTCCTTTACAGCCACTGTTGTTATTGTTACTAACCTTGGCCTTCTTGTCGCGCGGAGGAACATGAAGGAGATTTGAGTCAATGAGATCTTGAACACGATCTTTGAGGGCGAGACATACTTCGGTGGTGTGACCACGACCTCTATGGTATCGACAATAAGAATTTGGATCCCAATTGGGAAACCGTTTTTCAAGCGGAGGGTCTTGACTGGGACCAATGGGGTGGATAAGACCTTGATCGTGAAGACAGTCAAAAGCTTCATTGTAAGTCATTCCTATTGGTGTGTATTCTTCAATGGTCCATTTTTCCCGTGGCTTAGGAGCATTGAGTTCTTCATTAAACCCTTGGCGAGAATTTTGTTCGATAACCATCACCCGATTTGCTAATCCTTCTACCACATTCAAGAGCTTGGCAACGACACCTTGCAGTTTTAGAACGTCCTCTTTTAGACTTGACGAGTCTTCCCTGGTATTATCTAAGAAAAGATTTTCATCCTCCTCAATCATGGCCACTTCATCGAGAGAGGTTATATAAGCTGTCTCGATCATGGACTCTCCTACAGGTGTGATAAGAAGTGATGGATCGAAGGATGTTTGATCTTCTTCGATGGCTAGAATCTCGGAAGTTTCATTGTCATCGGTCAGATCTTGAATAGCTTCTTTGAGTTTCCAACACTCCTCAGTGTCGTGACCCTTTCCTTGGTGATATTTGCAGTGCTTATTAGGGTCCCACTTGGGTGGCCTGGCTTCTAGAACTGGATCTTTGATGGGCCGTATGGGCATGACTAGTCCTTTGTGATGTAGCTTCTCGAAAGCTGTTTCATAACTCATACCAAGTGGAGTGAACACTCTTTTTGACCTTTGGATTCGTGAGTTAGAGGCGTTCGTAGCATGTACCTCATTAATGGGAGAGGAAGAAGAAGGATGGTTGTTCTTCTTTCCTCTCGCACTATTATCTTTCAGAAGGTCATCTTCAATGTCAATGCCTATATTATACACAGCCTTGAAAGTATTCAAGTTGTGTTGGTATTTTAAGTGCTTTGAATATTTTCCTTGGAGATTCTTGATAAACATCCTCACATATTCCTTTTCAGTGGGAGTTTTGACCATGTTAGCGGAGGTTTCCCTCCATTTGTTGAAAAAAGACGTGAACCCTTCGTTTTCTTTTTGTTTTAACATCTCAAGTTGTCTATGGTCTGTTTCGTCTTGAATGTTGCACTTATATCTATCTATGAAAGCGTTTGTTATCGATTCCCAAGAAGAGGTTTTCTCTTTGTCAAGGGAAAAGAGCCATTGTTGACAAACGGTCTCAAGGAATAAAGAAAACAAAGAATGAAAGACTTTCTTATCAATCCCCTTAATGCTCATTATGGTTTCAAAAGCTCTTAGATGAAAGTAAGGGTTATCTGTTGCCTTAAATTTTTGGATGTCGTTGGCATTGAACTTATGCGGAAGAAGTTCTTTGTCCAGCGAGACCCCTTGTGAACTAATGCCCTGAAATTTATAGTCGCTAGATAGCTTGCTCAAGCTTTCTTGCATAAGGTTCATTTGTTGTTGCTTCACAGGGTCATCAATTTTGAGGGTTAAAGCCTTTAACACCTCAGTCACGTCAGTCAATTGACTCCTAAGCTCATTAACTTCCTCTTGAGTTGCCATTATCTTTTTAGCCTTCCTCTTTTGACGAATCGGTTTATCAAAAGGTAAGACTTGAATAAAGAGGTTATCCTTGATTATTCGCCCTTCTCTCCTCGACCAAGTACTGTGGAAAAGGAATTTGGGGATATTCATTGTTAATTGTTTAACTCAAACTTTATTCAACATGCAATGGGTGGAGGAAGTGAAGAAAGATGGAATAGAATGTGAAGAAAAATGATATAGATTGAGGGATATGAAGAATTAGGAATAGAATGTGCCCCCAACTCAAATGACGAAAAAAACCGACTCATGCATGAACCTAAGACATGGTCATGGTGGTATGTACTCAAAGTGTGTGCTAAGACTAGTGAGTGTAGGTGACATGTTAAGACTCGTGTCATGACCATGTGGCTAGACTATGTGACTAGACTCAATTAATGACTTAACAAGGTATAATTAACAGAATTAAGTAGCAAACTGTTTGATTAGACACAAGGTGATGACTCGATCAATAATCCAAACTGTCGTCAAAACGACAGGACTGGCGCCTCTCTTTGCAGTGTAGCGCCAGACGACAGAACTGTCGCCAGGCGCCACACTCGACAGACTGGCGCTACAGTTCAGACTTTGGCGCCATTGCTGGAGCTTCGATCTGAGACTGTTTTCGGTGTTACTAATCAACAGGGGTATGCCTAAAGTCGTACTAGGTCAATTCTGGTTAAAATATTAGACTTTATTTACTCAAATTAATTAATTAATTAATTAGGCAAATTTCTTTTAGTCATTAATTTATTTAATCTCAGCACAAGTCAAACAAACGGTTAAGAAAACATATATCATATGCACAACAAATAATGCACAATTAGTCAAATAGGTACGATATGATGCAATGAGTTTGCAACCTAACCATGGCTCTAGTTCTCTAAAGTTCAGGATATGGGTTAGTCAATAGAGGGTCCATGGTTAATTGTCCGGATGCACCGCGCGGAAGCCTAACCGTGAAGGGTTGGCGCGAGTGGAAGGGACACCGCGAGTTTTAGAAAAAACTCGATTCCATGGTTTGGTGAATTCAACATTCTCGGATGTACCCTTTGTTGCTTAGAGCGTTCAATCAGGTAGATGGAGCATGAATTACCAGGGGGTTATGTCCATATGTAGAACACATATGGGTTTCAGAAAAGTGAGAAAAACTCAATCAGGAAGTAGGATCGAGCAAACAATGTTAAAAACTGGTCAAAATTAGAACGCATACTTCTGGCTCGGTATTGGAAGAATTTGGCGCCAGCAAACAGAGGTTGGCGCCGGATTTTGGCTGTAGCGCCTGGCGACAGAGCTGTCGTCTGGCGCTAGAGTAAAATTTCTGGTGCTAACTTCTGTTCGCTGATGCTAATTCCTACATGCCTCAGCAGCTTTCTGTGCTCGATAAAATTTTCCAGTTTCGCGCAGTGTTATTTCGGTCCTAGTTGTGAAAGATATTCCTCAAATTTCCTACGTGTAAAAATCCTATGTTTTAACTCATTACGGATGGTCTTTCCAATGAGATCTTTTTTATGTATATGACAATAATGTTAATCAAAATTACGCACATGAAATACTTAGAACATTTTGAGTCTCATCCACTCATTCTAAATCATTGCCGAAATAAATTTCAGGAATTAAAATAGAAATCCTCCCCAGTGGAGTCGCCAAAAACTATAAGGAATATTTCAAGCATTAATCCCTAGCTTGAACCCCACTGTGATCGTACACTAAAGTACGGTGGCGTCCAAAGGGAAAGGAGATAGAGCAAAAGAGTTGCCAACAAGTTTTTTAGGAACTTGTAAACCGTTCACGAGGTGAAGGTTAGACCCCTTAACGATCCAAGAGATCGTCAATTCCATAAGGTCTTGAACCAAATAGGGTTCAGGGATGAAGGTACAAATCCAACCTAAAAGAGATTGAACCTGCCCTAATAATAGGCCTCTACTTTATTCAGATCGTATTCATGTGCGCTTTCTGACTAACATGCAATCAATAGGATTAACCCTAAAATTGTTTATCTATGTTGGTTGGATATTAATGCACAAATAAATCTATTATTGGCGATCACTTGAGTTATAATCATATTAACCCTAAACAAGATTATTAATTATCTTATTAAGCGTGATTACAAGTACCAAAATTCCCTTTAAACATGCATAAAAGGCGTGATCAAGCAATAACAATAAAATCACCAAGCAACATAATAATCATAACAATTATAGAAATAATCATAATAATAATTATAATCATAAAATCATGTTAAAGCATAATAATAGCAAGATCCTAGGCATGATACTAACAAGATTAATAACAAACCCTAGCATGTCACTAAACAATAAAGATCAAAGCTTTAGCCCTAACATGATACTAGGAATCATAATAATAATCTAAGCATGATTTCTACATAATAACATCAATAAAAACCATTAAAGCACTTACTTGGATGCCTCGTACCTCTTTCTAATGACAAAATACACACGTTAGTAACTTCAAGGAAAATAAAACAAACAATTAAATTAAATAATTGAAAGAGAGATTTGGGACCAAACCCTCAAAAATTAAACCTTTCACGTCTAGGGCGAAGGCAACTTCGAATATGGCTAGGTGTTTCTAAATCTAATGAATGCGGAATTTTTATATTTGAGAGAAGGCTAGTTTAGAAAAGAAAAAGAGAGAGAGTAATCAAGAAAATCTTGATGAGAGTTGGTGAATGAAAATGGAGTTTTTAGAAGACTATTTATAAAGAAAATCAGCCAAAAAGATAAAAAAATCAAAACAGAGTTCTGACGCGTAAAACCAAGGTTAGCGCCAGACGCTGACATTAGCGCCAGGCGCTAACGCTAGCGCCAGGCGCCAAGCTTAGCATCAGGCGCTAATGCTGGCGTTTGGCGCTAACTAAGAAATTGACGCGTTTTCTTAAAATCAAATAGAAATTGACTGTTCGGGAGGATAAAATCGTATTTTCCTCAAAAACGTTCTTTTATTCTGATTAAAACTCTAAAAAGTCAACAAAAGTCAATTTATCAATGCTAATTGAATTAGGAATGAAAAGAACCTTCTAGAAGAATCTAGAAGACTAAAACCATTCCTAATTGCATTAGGAATGATAAATCCATATTAGGCCCTCCTCTAGATCATTGGGCCGCATATAAGGCTTAAACCGGGCCCAGTTCAGTAATTTGGCCATAACTTCCTCAATATTCATCGGAATTGGGCTTATAATATATCGTTGGAAAGCTCTTTTCAAACCCTATCCAACTACACTACCATTGGACCCATATTATGGACAAACCAAACTGGATTGGCTGTTTTCTTAAAATAGGTTTTCAAAAACAGAGAGAAGAGAAAAGAAATTAAAACTATCCGCAACACTAAACTTTCCACACTTTCACTTCATTCGATTATAATTCGATGTGAAAGGTAATCATCACTGGGTTTGGGTTTTAGGGAGACACAAATGGGTGTCTACAGGGATGGTAATAAAAATACAAAGTATTTTTACCACAAGACTTCTCAGAGAAAAAAGTGAAACCGTATCAAAGGGCTCTTTGACAATTCTACTACTTGGCAAACGGGGTCAAAGGAGATAGTGCACATCATCAGTGGTTACTATGAGGGTCTTTTTTTAACAAATAATCCATCCCCGATTGATATTATGAGGCGCCTTAAGATGTGAGTTTGACGAGGGGTGAAGACTAGGTCGTTGACTTATCCTCCCTCGATCAAACTAAATTTATAAACACTTAACAAACCTAAATACAAGTATAGAGGCAATTCAAGGGTCGAACCCAAAGGAACAGTAATGTTCAAGCACTCTCAATTATGCGCTTAATCTAGGTCAAAGTCTAAGGATAAAAGGTAAGTACTAACCAACTACCAAAACGAAGAATCAAACAAATAAAACACTAGGAATGGGGATCAATTGCAACAAGTAATCATGACATTGTAGCAACTTGGGAACAACAAGCAAATCCATGGTTGCGAAGACTAATGATAAGAGCAATCAAAAGAGCTCGACAAGCTATCTCCTAGAGGTCTAACTAGCGCCAACTACGAGAGACTCTAACTAGGAACGTCACAAACCAAGCTCAATCGACAATTGCAAGCTACAAATCAATGGTCCGTATCAATGTAGACTCACAATGCAATCTAGCATAATTCTCCAGGCCTATCAAATTACACACATGCATAATTAATCAACACAATTCCCAAATTAATCACAATTAATCAATCATCCAAGTTTCACCCAATCCCCATCCAAACAACTACTCTAACATCATCATCTAAACAATTAACAACTAAGGAAATTAAGAATCAATAATGTATGAAGAACAACTGTTTGGGGTAAAAATACCCCCTGTATGTGGACCAATGCCACCGCGACACCTGTCCGCAAGCTCATCGCTCAATGAGCCGATTAGAGCATGACACGTGTCACTCAATGATAGAAGGGTGAAAATGGGCTCTAAGCCCACAACCCTAGAAACCGTAAAATGATGGGAAGCCAATCTACTTAGGTTAAATAACCTAAGAGGCACATATCCCAATGCTCTATAAATACTGATCTTTACATCAGTTTCAAGGGATCCAATTCTCTCTCCAAGGGCAATGCCCCCCACAATTACTCTCCCTTCTCTCTACTTTCTCTCTCTAAAATACATTATTTCGATCACTGACTTGATCGTCGGAGGCGGACCTCCGCCCCCCCCCCCCCGGGGTTCGTTGTTTTGCAGGTGTCCGGGCCGTTTGAGTGTTGCATTGCGGATCTGTCTCCCGAGGGACGTACACACCCTCCATTCGGGTACGTACAAAAAACCCCAAAATATTTGGCGCCGTCTGTGGGGAGACACATCTGTAATGGCACAACGGTTGTGGATCACCGACTCAATAGGGAAGCCTCCTTTGGGAGGCAGCAGGCATCATGAGGCCGGATGTCAAGTACATCAGGCGTCGTGAGGTTGAATGTTGAGAGTCAGGCGGCCAAAAAGGCCTGTCAGACTAAGTCATGCATATTTGATGGTTAAAAGGAAATGTCGTTTAATCTAAATTTTATTAGGGGAGAGACGGCTAAATTGGCCAACTCTAATATTTTAATCCGACTCATTTAATGAGCCGGCCCTCATGCTATTTATGATTGATAGTTTGATACTATCAACATCATGGCCGCATGCTATTCATGGTTGATAGTTTGATACTATCAGCATCATATATATTAACAAATATATATGTATATGAATGTTACTAATTGTATTATACATAATATAATACAATAAATTTTTAAGAGTAAACTCTTGTTATAAGTGGGGTACATGCATGCGGCAAGTGACATTCACTTCCATACTTCCAAGTTTTTGACAGCTAGCCTGTTCATTAATTTTATTCACAAAAGTTCACTAGCTCATTAACTAGTGGAGTGAGAGATTCCATCATTTTTCATTGTTTCATTAAAAAGCTAGCCTTGCTTGTATTAGGACAGCCGACACTATATATCAAGTTACTCCATTATTTCATTAAAAAGCTTCTCCCTATTAACATAAGCGGCATTTCTCCATTTGAGGGAATTTGTGAGCTCAATGTTAGCAATGACTCAGGCGGCACCATCAAGCGGCTTGGCAAATTTTTTGCCAAACAAATCAGTCGGTTACTATCATCAATAATGTCAGCCAGTTACTACCATCAATGGTGGCAGCCGGTCAGCATAATCAATAAGGTCATCAGACAATTGCGGGGCTACTTTGCGCTCCTACCAAGCACAGCCGTAAGGGCTTTGTTCTTCAATTAAGCTGGCTGCGTGGCTGCTATATTCTTCAATTAAGCGGCTGCCATATCTGTTGTGTTCACTCTTCAAAGCCGGCTGCCATGGTTGTCTTGTTCAACCTCTAAGTTGGCTTCTTGATTGTGTGATTAACACAAGCGGCAATTATGTGCCATCGATATAAGGAATCCCTCAGCTCCGCAAATACAAGCGGCAAAAGGGTGTGTGAAAAATGTCGTCTATATATTGCTACCCCCTATATTATTCTCAATTGAAGCACACAGCCGGCATGTACACGCATGTTGACACCCAAACGGCAACCAAGCCTAATAAAGATACAACATGCAAGCTCGGTAACATGCTTTTCAAGCGGCCAAGCTTCTTTCTTGTGTTCGTATACACAAGCGGTTCTTGTGTTAGCATACGCAGACGGATTTTGTGCCGGCTAAGCATCATCATTTAATCAAGAGTGCATACAGCCGGCCATAGTCATAGTCAGCTCCACACAGTTGCAATGCAGGCGGCATGGAGCATCATTGCTCGGAAATTAAGCCGGCTGCGGGGCTGCTTGGTTCATACTCAAGCCCAGCCGTAGGGGTGCTTTGTTCTTCGTTAAGTCCGGATGCGTGGCGGTTGTGACGTTAGATTGTAATCAATCTATTCCGGCTGCAGAATTGGCTCTTTGATCTCGCATTTACTCCAAGCCGTCTGGGTCGTAATCAATCAATTTGTAAATTTTGCACTCCATACCGCCTAGGTTGTACTCAATTAAACCCGGCTGTGGGGGTTGCTTTGAACAATCTCAAAAACGGCTGTCATGTGAGCTTGCAATGGCAGATAAATTGCAATCATTATTATGATTACAAAAAAAAAAAATACCAAGCAATAGCAGCCGTATGTACTCCACTATTATTATAGTGAGTTTATCTTTTGTTACTCTCATAAGTGACACTGATATACATTCGGCAAAAAGAGTATGATGATGAGCTTGAGTATGCCCAGCCGGCTGCCATCATATTTTACATAAGAGCACTCAAGCGGCACTACTTATTCTTGCGTTAATAAGTCGGGTACTCATGGCCGATTATCCGTCGAAAAGTTTGATTGTTTAAGTAGTCAGGCGGCATGGTTGCTTCGTTCAACCTCAATTTCGGTTGTTTGAGTAGCTTCCGTTGCCAGTTTACCCCAACTGTAGTGGCATCTTTGCTCATCACAAAAGCCGACTGCATGGGCTGCTTTGTGCCTCAATTTAAGTCCGGCTCTAGAGGTTGCCTTGTCCTTCAAAAAGCCCGGTTGTGGGATGTTTTGTTCTTCATCAAGCCCGGCTGCGGGGCTGCTTTTTAATCTTCAAAGCCATCTGCGTGGCTGCCTTGTTCACCAATTAAATCTGGGTGTTTTGTGCATCATTATTATGGCAATACGCGTACGGTATAAAGAGTCGTCTGTATAGTCAGTGATCAAAGCTCGGTTTCCAAGATAAGTTGCTTGACATCCCAAAGCCGACCAACATTTGATAACTTGCGTTCAAACTTGTGAGTTAGCATAGGCGGCAAATTCAAATTGAAGCGCCATGAAATAGTGAATGCAGCATGACTCCACTACAACAACGAGCTTGTAACATCTCCGGCTGAGATTGCATATGCTCAAAGCAACTCCAATGCCGGCTGCAATTGTTATTGTGGATGCATCACTTATGCATATTTATACAAGTAAAAGCCTCAATATGGCCTTCCACGATGCGGCTCATTATTCATCAAGTTTTCAGAGCAAGTAATTAAGCTGCTTTGTTTCTCAATCCAAGCGGCTGTGGGTTTCTTGGTTTATACTTAAGCCCAGCCGCAAGGGTGCTTTGTTCTTTGTTAAATCCGACTGTGTGTGAGCAGCTTATCCCACCAATATACCCCGGCTGTAGTGACAGCTCTGCTCGTCACAAAGGCCGACTGTAGGTGCAGCTCTCCTCGCCAATTTATCCCACTTGCCAAGGCTCAATTGCTCGTCAAATATGCCCGGCTGTGGGATGCTTTGTTCTTTTCAAATGCTCGTCAAATAAACTCGACTGAAGGGTTATTTTGTTCACCAATTAACGCCGGCTGAAAGGGCATCCTTGCTCGTCAATTTAGTGCGGCTGTATCACCCCTTAGGCAGCTTTTGTGCGTGAAGCTAATTGGGCTACCATGCAAAATTGCTAATCATTATTATGATTTCAAAAAAAAAAATGACAGGCCACATACGACAGCCATAGGGGTTGCTGCCTGCCTTGATTAAACCCGGTTGTGGGGCTGTTCCTTGCCTCGATTAAGTCGGCTGCCATGGCTGCTTTGTTCAAGCTCAAAGCCGGCTGCCATGGTTGCTTTGTTCCTCAATCAAGGCCGGTTGTATGTGCTGTAGGGGCTGCTTTGCTCATCTTCTCTTCCCGGCTTCGGGGCTGCATTATGCCTCAATAAGGACCGGCTGCAGTGAGTGCTTTGTTCATCAATTAAATTCGGTTGAATAATAAACTCCAATAATAAACTAAGTTTGAAACTTATTAGCTAAATTAACGTCCAAGTGACGTGAGGCCAATGGCCGGATAATAAACTAAGTTTGAAACTTACTAGCTAAATTAACGTCCAAGTGACGTGAGGCCAATGGCCGGATAATAAACTAAGTTTGAAACTTAGTAGCTAAATTAACGTCCAAGTGACGTGAGGCCAATGGCCGGATAATAAACTAAGTTTGAAACTTAGTAGCTAAATTAACGTCCAAGTGACGTGAGGCCAATGGTCGGATAATAAACTAAGTTTGAAACATTAGTAGCAAATTCAACGTCCAAGTGACATGCGGCCAATGGCCAGATAATTAAGCTAAGCACAAACCCGCTTAGTGGCTATACAGCCGGTCTCAACCTAGACCAGAGGCTAATGGCCGGATGGCTGCTTTTTCACAAATTCGCCTGTCCCAACATGGACAAAGGCGTCCGGCGACATCCCTCCGGGTGCAATCGTCGCAGAGAGAAGCCAACTTGCTTGCTCTACGTACCTATGCAGACGGCCACAGTTGAACAACCAAATTGGTCAACTCATAGCCGTCTGACCAGAACAGTCTAAAAGAACGACCAAGTTTTCGGAACACCGGATGTCCTAAGACACCAGTCGGTGACCGACCGAAGTTCTAACCTAGATTACCTTCTGAAATTATACAAGTCCTCCCAATGGGGTAAAAGGACATTGAAAGTATAATTGGATTACAAACACCCCAGGCGGCCATTTGCCTCCTGCCCCTAGGCGGCCATTTGCCTCCTGCCCTATGAAAAGTCAGGCGGCCATTTGCCTCATGCCCTATGAAGAGTAAGGCGGCCATTTGCCTCCTGCCCTATGAAGAGTCAGGCGGCCATTTGCCTCCTGCCCCCAGGCGGCCATTTGCCTCCTGCCCCCAGGCGGCCATTTGCCTCCTGCCCTACGAAAAGTCAGGCGGCCATTTGCCTCCTTCCCTATGAAGAGTCAGGCGGCCATTTGCCTCCTGCCCCCAGGCGGCCATTTGCCTCCTTCCCTATGAAGAGTCAGGCAGCCATTTGCCTCCTGCCCCCAGGCGGCCATTTGCCTCCTGCCCTATGAAGAGTCAGGCGGCCATTTGCCTCCTGCCTTATGGGATGTCAAACGTCTCAAAAATATTCTAAGTCACCCAAAGGTCATATGACCACCATAGTGGGGCTAAAAGAAATAAAATTCGTCATCTGTCTAGTTCAGGCGACAATCATTATTATGATTGATTAACTTAGAAAATATCATACCCTTTAAGGTATCAAATTTTCCAGTTAATCAAATCTCTCTTTTATTGAACTAGACATATGCCGCCCATAGAGCTTTTGAACAAGCGGAAAATAAAGCCTTGATTTCGAAACGAGTAACTCCTCTTAAAAGAGAAATTACCCCTTTCGAGGGGCTAATGTTTGGGGTAAAAATACCCCCTATATGTGGACCAATGCCACCGCGACACCTGTCCGCAAGCTCAGCGCTCAATGAGCCAATTAGAGCATGACACGTGTCACTCAATGATAGAAGGGTGAAAATGGGCTCTAAGCCCACAACCCTAGAAACCGTAAAATGATGGGAAGCCAATCTACTTAGGTTAAATAACCTAAGAGGCACATATCCCAATGCTCTATAAATACTTATCTTTACATCAGTTTCAAGGGATCCAATTCTCTCTCCAAGGGCAATGCCCCCCACAATTACTCTCCCTTCTCTCTACTTTCTCTCTCTAAAATACATTATTTCGATCACTGACTTGATCGTCGGAGGCGGACCTCCGCCCCCCCCCCCCCCCCCGGGGTCCGTTGTTTTGCAGGTGTCCGGGCCGTTCGAGTGTTGCATTGCGGATCTGTCTCCCGAGGGACGTACACACCCTCCATTCGGGTACGTACAAAAAACCCCAAAACAACAACTACACTAATCAAGCATCAAACATCAAAATCAAATTAAACAAATATGAAATCAAACAAAGCAATGAAGTGAGATAGAGATAGAAATGATCATTGATAATAGAGAAGATCTTCAGCACAATTGTCACCATTGAATCTTCAATCTCTCAATCACCAATGAAATTCCTCACTTTCTCTCTCTAAAATTTACTCCTAAACTAACCCCTAAAACTAGAGAGAGAAGCTCTCAACTAAGCTAATATTATGATCTAATTTCAATCTAAATCTAATTTTAATCCTCTATCTAAAATCGGGTTACAAGTATATAAGTAGGAGGCGCGAAACAAATCCGAGCAAAGAAGGGATCCGAAGGGGCGCGCCCGCGCTTCAGGGTTGCGCGCCCGCGCCCGCACTCCTCTAGGTTTCTTCGGTTCTTCTCGAAGGTTCCTGCGTTCGCTAAAGGCTTCGAATGAGCGCACCGAATGATGATGATGGACACCAAGAGTGGCAGTCCCTAAAAGCACTTGACAGTGGGTTCAACACCCCATCTTCATGAGAGCACGGCTTGAGAGCACAAGAGCTAGAACTTGGAGAACCCACTTCCTTGCATCTTAAGCTTTCCTATTGCCATGAGCTTGCTCCAAAAGCACCTTCCACCTTATTTTACCCCCAATATCAAGATTTGAATCTCGTACAATACCTACAACCACGAAAAGAGAGCAAATAAAGGAGAAAAACCATCAAAATGCACAAAACCACAAAATAAGAGAGAAAAGGTAAAACAAAGAGCAAAAGCATGAAAATAAGAATTTAATAAGAAAGAAAGCTATGAAAAGAAGGCAAAAGCAACCTAAATACTCATCAAATGGGTGCCATTTATGACACCCATTAGAGTTCGTGTATTTCAAAGGAGGCCAATCTTGACCTCTTAGGCCCAGTTACAAAAGCGGAGGTCTTCACGGCTCTTCAACAAAAGCATCCTTGTAAAGCTTCTGGCCCTAATGGTATTGTAGACACCTAAAAAATGTCTCCACAAAACCAAACCCGATGATAAACAATCTTTCACCGCCATTATTGGTCGGGTTCAGTATTTAATTTTTGGAGTGCTTAAATCCATATTTCCATTTCATAAACCAACATAATTCCTAGCCCATTTCCCCAAACCATAACTTATTTTCCTCTTTTCGTGCCTTTAAACCCAAAATAACTCATTTCGTATTCTTTAAAATCATTCATTCCGTGTCCTTTTTATAAAATGTTTAATCCGTTTTATTTTGGTCCATAATCTGGGTCCAATGATTTAATATTTTTATGAGGCTTTAAAAGAGCTTTCCAACGATATATTATAAGCCCAAATCCGAGTTATAACGAATAAGTTATGACCAAAATATTAAACTGAGCCCAAACCGAACCTAAGCCCACCTTACCTACGACCCAATGATCATGTGGAGGGTCCAAATTATTTAATCCCATTCCTATACCAATTAGTATTAATTAGAAGCTTTTATAAGTTTCTAAAATATCTTAACTATCCGTTTTGAAAAGATAAGATTAAAGAGTTTGAAATTGAATAAAACTTTTCTTTTTGAAAATCCTATTTCTATCTTAATTGAAAGACATTCAAAGATAGACAGATATTATTTTCGTGTCTCATAGTTTTTATCCAAATTTTATATGTTTGGATGGCCCTTGAAATTATCTTTCCAATGATATATTATAATATCAATTCCGAGCTATAACGGAAAAGATATGAATAAAATGTCAAACTCTATCCAAAACTGACACCGTCTCACTATTTCGGCTATATATTTTGTTCTACAAAATATTTTAATCTGATTCTAATTGGGTTAGAAAGTAGACTTCAATATCTTTCCAACTATATATTATTCATCTTATTCCGATTTCTGGATCAAAAGATATGATAAAAACAAAAACCGCAAAAACTGCTGTCTATCGCAAGAGTTTTATCCTTCGAATTCTTATCTTATCTTGTTTTTTCGACCCTTCTTTTTTCCCTATAAATAGAGGTCATATCTCCCCTTTTTCAATCATCAACAAGATTGATCATAATATAATTCTCTTCTCCATTTTTAGCCTAAATACTAGACACCCTATTCTCTCAAAATACTTCCCCTAATTAAGCACTCCAAGGAGTTCATACAATACCCAAAGTTCTATACTTAAACCAAGGCGTGAAAGGTATAATTAACTGAGGGTTTGGACCAAATCAAATATACATTTATTTAATTTAATTGTTTCAATTTGATTTATTTTTATTGAAGTTACTAACAGTTTATTCATGATGTAGCAATTCAAGGAAATGCGGAAAGTGAGTAGTTAATCATTTAATTACTCTTATTTTTATTCTTGTTGCTAGCATCATGATTAGGTTATTTTATATTTAATTTGACTAACGATATTATGGTTAAATTTCTTCCAATATCAATGTTTATTCTATTTATTGATCACAACATTGCATGTTTAAAGGGATTATGTAATTGAAAATCACGCCTAATAAGATAATTTGGACAACCGGTTTAGGTTCCTTTTTAATCTTATTGTTTAATCAAGTGGTCATGATATTTTAGAATTATGTGTTGCATTAATATTCAACCAATTTAGCTTAATAATAGTTTGGAGCAAATTGAATATTTTGTTTGTATGCCTTTGAGATCGCAGGAATCACTTTTCACTATAAGAATCGAGTAGAGGCTAATACGGGCGAATGTGACTCCATGACTCACTTCGTACCATCATCCCCGATCCTCCTTTCGTGGTTCTGAACCATATGGATTTAGTAATCTCATGGATTATGAATGGGGTGTAACCTTCACGGGTCAATCGTTGTTGCCTATCGTTGTCCCTTAATCGTGGTTGCCTTTTATGATCCGTGAACGGTTTACAAGTTCCTTAAAAACTTTTTGGCGGCTTCCTACTTTCCTTGTCCCTAATCGTATATGTCAATTCCCACTTCCTAAGAGTGCCAAGCATATTCACACATGCTTTTAACGTAGGTGCACTTCAAACGACACCTACAATTTGGCGACTCCACTGGGGAGGATTCTTGGTTATTTATTGATTTGAGTAATCGGTATTTAATTAAGGTGAGTGGATGAGACTTGAAAGATTCTTGAATTGTATTCCTACGATTTATTTGGCATTTTCACATATGCATATGCAATTTTAGCTTACCTATTTTGCCACAATAGTACGTGCTCTAAGTATGTGGCTAGCCCGGGGGATTTATGCTCTATCAACCCGAAAACGCTCATGGCAATAAGGGTTCATCCGAGTTTTTAAATCCATCCAAACCATGGAGTCGAGTTCGATTTCATCACGAACTCGCGGAGCCGCCCGTTGGCATACACCCTCAAGGGAGGCTGCCTTGCTAACGCGTCCAAACTCTTAACCATGGTACCCTTTGACACCCAAAAGCTTGACCATAGTGGAACATAGATCTTGACTCTAGGTTGCGAACTTCATTGCATCATTCGTGACGATGTGCTTATATGTGCATTTTTTTATTGATTTTTTTTAATTATTTTTTTTATTAAACCCTTTTTATTTATTTAATTTTTTTTAAAGTCGAGTCATAGATTTTTTTTTTTTAATTTTTGAGTCACCCGGATTTTTATTCCCGTATACTGCACAAGAGTCAACTTGTTTTGGTCATAGCCGGAGTTCTAGAAAGAGTTAAGTGTCGTACAACCTATGGATCTGAAGCCCCGAGTTTTATCTTTCATTTGGAATTTGTTTCGTCCCAATGAGAGTCACAGATCAAAAGTTATAACTGATATACTACAACCTGTCCGGTTTAGGTGTCTTTTTAGCGTTACCTTTTTTTTATTTTTTTTTTTTTAAAAAAAAAAATTTGTGTCAAGCTAGTCTTAGCCAAGTCCTTTAATCCGTGTCAACTCAAATAACATAGGATTATAGATTTTTATTTATTTATTTTTTTTTTATACCCATGAGTCATAACTCTTCTAGAATTCTGGTCATCTTCCTAGTTTCTTGTGATCAATTTTTGTGCTAACCTTAACATGTGTTCTTTGTTTTTGATTGTGGTTGATCTTATTTGTGACTAACGATTGCCAATGGACCGTTTTCACCTAGTAAATAGCATAAACATTAAAATTTGACAAAATTAATCAAGTTAGTTTGTCTTTTAGTCTTCCGTGCTATTTGGTCATTGGGTCCTTTGTTTTTCACAACGTCCTCATGTCTAGCCATGCGATCATACCACGAGTCTTAATAAACTCACCTAATCACACATGTTGAGTCGTTGCACACACTTTGTCTTCGAGTAATGCACTATACTAGGACCATGCATGCGTCGTTTTCCGTCGTAATAGGAATGGGTGAAGTATTCCCCATTGGTTTTCAAAATTCTTTCATACACTCTTCCTTTCCAATCCGAGTATTGAGTCAATTAGGGGTGTTCAAATCCGGGTACCCGGAGTTTCGGGTAGTTGTGAATTCGTCCCATGTCCCGACCCGAATATCTCGGGTACCCGGGTTTCGGGTACCCGAGATATTCGGGTCGGGACATAGGGTACCCGAATTTCTTTCTTTTTTTTAAAAAAAAAATTACATTATACTTGTATTAATTTTTGGTATTTATACTTGCTGTAGTTTAATTTTTTTGTTAGATAACACAAATTATAATAATTGATTTCCCAATTCACAAGCAGTCAAGTATTCCATCATCAAAAATAACAAAAACACAATGCAAAAAATAAAATAAAATTTATAATTTTTGGGAAAAATGTAGAAAAAATATCCATGGAATTAATAGTTTAAGGATTGAATCTTTGATGCGAAAAATAAACAAATAAAAGGGGTTAACAAAACTTAATGAAATTGGAAAATAAAGAGGAGAAAAAGAATTAGAAATTGAAGCCGACGACGACGCATACGGTGCTCTGCTGAATTACAGTTCAACGCTTAAGTTCACGAGGGTAATGAGTTATCCTTTTTGTTCAGAGGGTAATGAATTACAGTAGAGCTCCTCAAGATCTTCTCGTCGACAATTATGCATCTCCATTCAGCACTTGAATTCTGATGAATTACGCTATGGTGCTCTGCTAAATTAAAAATCTTCGCTTGAATTCTGATGATTGTTCATATTTTGTCAAAGGGAAGGAAGGAGGTAGGGAATGAAAGAGATGCAAGAAGAGAGAGAGAAAGGCAGGAAGAGAAGAGAGGCGTTTGAGAGTGAAAACCTAACTAGGGTGTTCTGAATGTCTAAAGTATAAATGGGCTGGGCTTATTTGAGGGAGGGTTTTTCTTTATTTATTTATTTAAGATATCGGGTAATCGGGTACCGCGAATTTAAAAATGCGGCCCATGTCACGACCCGGATAACAAGCAATTTTCCCGGGTCGGGTACCCGTCCCGGAAAAACAGATTTTTCCCCCAAATTTCCCATCGGGTATTTACCGGGTCATCGGGAAATCGGGTCGGGACAATCGGGTCGGGTTTTTTTTAACACCCCTAGAGTCAATGCATTAAGTGAGCTCATTTTGTTCCATAGTACTCGAGTTTAAGAATCACTAGGCAAGAGTTGGAAGAATAAGGGGAACATCATTCCTTCCTTCTTTTCTTCCAATCAAAGCATCAGCAATAACAAACTTCTTGTTCCTCTTGGCGGTAACAAGTAATTCATAAGCAACCATGAAGACGAAGCACAAGACAAGTTTCCATATAAGATTTCATGCTTTTTTCTTTCGGTTTAACCCTGTTCCCCTAATAAGTCTAGCATAGATTCTCGTTATCCATGTGTCTATGTGTCACATTTCTTACCCTCTTCATAAACGAGCATCTCTTTCTTACATTCGATCATGTTATTAGCAAAAAAAAAATGTCGTACCGAACACAAGGTATACCAATGATTTGAGGTACCTTTGCAACCCATTCATTCCCCATTAACCACTCAATCACAGATCCATTTCTTCATCAACCACTTTGAGCCTCGTCTAACATCTGGCCTTCATTTCTTCAACCCACATTCACTTAACCCTGGGATTGGAAGATGTGTAATTGTATAACATTCAAAAAGCAAGTAAAAAAAAAGAAGTAGCAAAGCAACAATAAACACAATGTCTAAAGGCAAGTGTTCCAATGTCTTTGATATGAACACGTCTCAAATTGCGTCTCTCATCGAGTGCTTGGTACCGTGCCTGAGAAACATGAATTCTAAGTGAGTGATGGACCGCATGATCTGAGATTGCTTACATTGATTCAAAAGAATGAAAGGAAAAAAAAAAGAAATTCAAAACAAATATATATATATATATATATATATATATATATATATATATATATATATATATATATATATATATATATATATATATATATATATATATATATATATATATGAAAAATAAAACTTGCAAAGTCTAACACATAATTGCATATCTTGGGAGCTTCTCTCGGGTCTTGAGCCTTTTACCCCTTTCTTCCTTAAACCTTCAGCTTAACCACATTACTACCCTTGAAAGACCTCTTTGAGGTGTACACACACTTGTGCAAAGTTTGGTTAGAGCTACGTTCGGCCTGATTCCTAACGGATACGTAGGCAACCTCACATCGAGGTGCGGCCACATTCACATTCACATTCATATGCTTGATTGAGTCAAAGAATATCCCATGCTTACCCCTACCCATTTAGAGCTAGACTTGGGGGCTTGAACCCACATCATTTAGCATACCTAGCCTAAAGAGTCATCATCGTTGACTCTTCTCACATCTCTTTCCATCTCCATAACCCTTGCAGCCAGCCTTTGTATCACATTCACACACTTCACTCACACATCCATATCCATATCATCCTCCCTTTAAGAACCCTTTATCATGGAATCTTGTTTCAACACTGTGCATGTTTCATCATCTTTCAAGACAACATTCATTGTGCAATACTCAATAATAACTTCAGCTATATACGTGCTTAGCTTCCAGACCTAAGTGACGTTCAAGATCGTTTCTTTACACCATATATGATGCTTAGCTCCCTGACCTAAGTTAATTCATCTATCGTGTCACATGATGTAATTGCCCTTAGCCTCCTAGCCTAAGAAATTGCATCGTGCATACAATCCATGCGATTCATTTCATCTTCCTCAAGGAGGAAGTTCAAAACTTCTTCCCTTTTTCATCTTTTTCTTTTGGGAAAGTTCAAAAACTTTTTCAAAATTTTTTGTCATCAAGGGAAGTTCAAAAATAAAAGTTCAGTTTTCACGTCTTTTTGTTTCGGGAGAAAGTTGGTACCCTCCACTCGTTTCATGATAAAAATTTCGGTTGCTTGTGTCTGCACACACACTCAAACTATACACACACAATCACAAGTCATACTCATGTCATGTCATGTCGTGTCAAGTCAAACTTGGTCAAGTCAGTTGGTCAAGTCAATCATAGTCTATACGAGTCCCTTGGCAAATTTTATTTTGCAGGTCTCAATTACAGCCCACGTCCGGGGACAAGCGGACCATCTACAGCCCACGTCCCGGGACAAGCGGACCATCTATAGCCCACGTCCGGGGACAAGCGAACCATCTACAGCCCACGTCCGGGGAAAAGCGGACCATTTACAGCCCACGTCCGGGGACAAGCGGACCATTTACAACCAGCCCACGTCCAGGGACAAGCGGACCATCTACAGCCCACGTCCGGGGACAAGCGGACCATCTACAGCCACGTTTGGGGACAAGCGAACCATTTACATCCCACGTCCGGGGACAAGCGGACCATCTACAACCCACGTTCGGGGACAAGCGAACCATCTACAGCCCACGTTCGGGGACAAGCGAACCATCTACAGCCCACGTTCGGGGATAATCGAACCACCATCATTTCATGACGCAAGGTTCTCGATACACAGAGACTTGCAATCTCATCATCTATCGACTTTCCTCAAGCATGGAAAGTATTATCCGGTGGATTTCTTCAAGCATAGAAAACCGTCAAATTCCTTTGTCGGCTTTCCTCAAGCATGGAAAGCATTATCGGTGGATTTCTTCAAGCATAGAAAAACGCCAAATTCATATGTCGACTTTCCTCAAGCATGGAAAGTGTCATCCGGTAGGTTTCTTCAGGCTTAGAAAGCTACCAAACTCATATGTCGGCTTTCCTCAAGCATGGAAAGCATTTCAACAAACGTCATCCGGTGGATTCCTTCAAGCATAGGAAGCTACCAAACTCATTTGTCACCGATACACTGATGTCAGATAAGCGTTCTATCCCTTTACTCTTTTATCTGTGGAATTAACATTTTTTGCAGGTATCGGCGTATACAGAGTGATTTAGGATCGCAGAACGTCTTTAATTATTCTCCGTCCCTATCGACTACTTTGACTATCGTTTTTGAAACTGGCGTTTCTACAAACTTAGTCAAAGTGGGGGCTTCTGTAGACACCTAAAAAATGTCTCCCCAAAACCAAACCCGATGATGAACAATCTTTCACCGCCATTATTGGTCGGGTTGAGTATTTAATTTTTGGAGTGCTTAAATCCATATTTCCATTTCATAAACCAACCCAATTCCTAGCCCATTTCCCCAAACCATAAGTTATTTTCCTCCTTTCGTGCCATTAAACCCAAAATAATTCATTTCATATCCTTTAAAATCATTCATTTCGTGTCATTTTTATAAAATGTTTAATCCATTTTATTTTGGTCCATAATCTGGGTCCAATGATTTAATAGTTTTATGGGGCTTTAAAAGAGCTTTCCAACGATATATTATAAGCCCAAGTACGAGTTATAACGAATAAGTTATGACTTAAATATTAAACTGAGCCCAAACCGAACCTAAGCTCACCTTACCTACGACCCAATGATCATGTGGAGGGTCCAAATTATTTAATCCCATTCCTAAACCAATTAGGATTAATTAGAAGATTTTATAAGTTTCTAAAAGATCTTAACTATCTGTAGGGAATAATTTCAACCTTAATCCCACTAGCTTGAACCCCATTGTGATCATACACTAAAGTACGGTGGCGTCCAAAAGGGAAGAAGATAGAGCAAAAGAGTCGCCAACAAGTTTTTTAGGAACTTGTAAACCGTTCACGAGGTGAAGGTTACACCCCTAATAATAGGTCTCTACTTTATTCTGATCGTATTCATGTGCACTTTCTGATTAACATACAATCGATAGGATTAACCCTAAACCTGTTTAATCTATGTTGGTTGAATTTAATGCACAAATAAACTATTATTGGCGATCACTTGAATTATAATCACATTAACCTAACAAAATTATTAATTATCTTATTAAGCATGATTACAAGTACAAATTCCCTTTAAACATGTATAAAAGGCGTGATCAAGCAATAAAAAAAAATATCATCAAGCAGCATAATAATAAATAATAAATCATGATAATAATCATCATCAAAATAATAATAATAACAATATTCATAATCATCATAAATTATAACAATTATAATCATAATCATGTTCATGTTAATATTAAAGCGTAATAATAATAGCAAGATCCTAGGCATGTTACTAACAAGATTAATAACAAACCCTAGCATGTCACTAAGCAATAAAAATCAAATCTTTAACCCTAACATGATACTAACATGAATAAATATTAGGAAGAATACAGGAAGCATCGCAGCAATCATATTTAATATTAAAAATACCCTAGACATGATACTAGGAATATCATAAGAACAATGTAAACATGATTTCTACATCATTATATCAATAAATCAATTAAAGTACTTACTTTGATGCTTCGTACCTCTTTCTAATAACAAAATACACACGTTAGTAACTTCAAGGAAAATAATAAATAAACAATTAAATTAAATAATTGAAATAGAGATTTGGGACCAAACCCTCAGAAATTAAACCTTTCACGTCTAGGGCGAAGGCAACTTCGAATATGGCTAGGTGTTTCTAGATCTTGTGAATGCGGAATTTTGTATGAAAAAGCAAAGTTTTAAGAAAGAAAAAGATGAATGAAGAATGCTAATTAAAACTGATTGTAGAACTTGTGAATGATGAGAATTAGTGAAAGATTAGAGAGAATAGGTGATGAATGAATGTAGATGATGAATGAAAACGGAGTTTTTAATACGATATTTATAGAGAAAATCAGCCAAAAAGATAAATTAAACAAAACAGAGTCAGACGCACAAAAAACAAAGTTGGCGCCAACCCTGGCTAGCTGGCGCCAGGCGCCAACACTAGCGTCAGGCGCCAGGCCTGGTTCTAGGCGCCAAGGCCTGGGGTTAGGCGCCACGCCTGATTTTAACGCGTTTTCGAAAATCCGATAAGTTTACCGTACTGGAGGATAAAATCATATAATTTCTTCGAAAATGCTATTTGATTTTGATTAAAACTCTGAAAAGTCAACAAAAGTCAGTTTATCAATGCTAATTGAATTAGGAATGAAAAGAACCTTCTAGAAGAATCTAGAAGACTAAAACCATTACTAATTGCATTAGGAATGATAAATCATATTAGGCTCTCCCCTAGATCATTGGGCCGTACATAAAGCTCAAACCGGGCCTAGTTTAGTAAATTGGCCATAACTTCCTCAATATTCATCGGAATTGGGCTTATAATATATCGTTGGAAAGGTCTTGTCAAGCCCCATCCAACTACACTACTATTGGACCCATATCATGGACCAACCAAACTGTATTGGCTGTTTTCTTAAAATAAGTTTTCAAAAACAGAGAGAAGACAAAAGAATTAAAACTATCCGCAACACTAGACTTTCCACACTTTCACTTCATTCGATTATGATTCGACGTGAAAGGTACTCATCACTGGGTTTGGTTTTGGGGAGACAAAAATGGGTGTCTACAGAAGCCCCCACTTTGACTGAGTTTGGAAAAACGCAAGTTTCGAAAACAAAAGTCAAAGTATCGATAGGGACGGAGAATGACTCAGAACGTTCTGCGATCCTAAATCACTCTTTTAACGCCGATACCTGCAAAACTAGCACTAGTTAAACAGATAAAAGAGTTAAGAAATGCGTATCTTGCACCGTCGAGCACACGTCTCTGAAAGTAACCAATTGTTGCCGCTTCTGTTGTTTTGATGACCTCCTACAAGCTAGAGAATTCCATCCCGCTTGAAAGTCGCTACGCCTGTAACTGCTTCCAAATTGGAAGATTGCTTCGCATGAAACGATCCTCTTCCGCTTTGATAATACTCCACGTCCAAGGGAATACCATCGAAGATTGCTTCTCTTGAAACAATCCTCATCCACATTGATAATATTCCACGTCCAAGGGAATACTATCGAAGATTATTTCTCTTGAAATCACCTTCAGTTGCTTTTTGACAACTTTCCACAATCTATGGAACGCCATCTTGCTGCTTCGATGTTCACTCGTCTCTGAACAAAGAGCTTCTTTTTTATATGACTCCAATTTCCGCTGTGATAGTCTTCGAAAAGATTACGACTTCTTAATGTTTGCTATGCCAGTATGTCGGCGCTTTGCTGCTTGTGAACCAGTATGTCGGTGCTTTTGCTGTGATGACAATCCTCTCTTCTTTGGGAATAGTTGCCAACACAACTCTTGTATGATGAATGACAATCCGATTAGGGAAAGTTGTCAATGCTTCGTAACAATCCATCCTTGGAAATGTTGCCACGATGAAGCGACAATCCGTATCTCGGAAAATTTGTCAAAATCCAATTTTTGGAAAAGGTTGCCAATGCTTCGTAACAATCTTTTATAAGAACTTTGCTACGATTGACAATCCACATCTTGGAATATAACTCTTGAAAGCAATCCACCTTGGAAATTTGCCAACGCTATGCGACAATCCTTTTGGGAAAATATTGTCACTATTGACAATCCGCGTCTTGGAAAATTTGCAAGGAAGAGTCGACCGACAATCCACTTCGGGAAAATTTGCCACTTGCTGAAGACAATCCACGTTGAGGAACTTTTGCCGAAATCTATGATGAATAGAAACCTACAACAATCCTTTGGAAAATTTTGCCATAGGGAACTAGGTGTATGACAATCCAATCTCGGAAAACTTGCCAACGAGCCGATGAATGTATGACAATCCGGATTTGGAAAAACTTGCCAATAAGGAAGGAGCACGACAATCCACGCTTGGAAACTTTGCCAGAGATGACAATCCAATCTTGGAAAAATTGTCGTTGAAGAAGATGCACGACAATCCATTTTTTGGAAATATTGTCGTTTAAGTGCTTGCTTTTGAACTGATGCTTTGGTGCTTGTAATGAGCCAATACTTAGGCGCTTAAGCTAAGTGAGACGATCTTTCGTCAGGTCGATCACTTAGACAGTAATCAAATTGACTACTCAATCATGTCAAATTGCTTATAGGGGCTAACTGGCGTACCAAGGAACCCGAAATTGCTGTATGAGGTCGAAATCACCTTTCTGAGAGGCTTCGAGCTCCGTCGCTGCTGAGATATCTCTAGCGCCAAGAATTGGAGTAGGGTCCTCCCTATTCTGCTGCACCTGTATTTATTTTGACTACAGAACTTTGCCAATCTCTTTAATTATCTTAGGGTTGACCTAAGGTTTAACGTTGCTTGACTCAATCACTTGACACGGCTCAAGGTATAAACTTGACTCGCTGTGATTGACTGACTCGAGGTTGACTCGACTCAAAGTAAAATGACACGTGTGTTAGACTCAAATCAAAGTGATATGACATGACATGACTCAATGTGTACATGACTCGTGTGTGCATTGTAATGTGATCGTGCGACTCGAAAATGCAAAAATTTCCGTCATTTTTATGGAGGGTACCGACTTTCTCCCGAAAAAGGAAGACGCGAAAAAGAAAGAATCGAAGTTTGAAGATGCATGTTGAATGAGCTTAGTCAAATGTCATTTGATACTATCTCTCAAGGTGCAAGGATTAATCCATCATATGCTATCTCAATGGTTGACTCCATGATGAAAGTATTTGGGTAACTTAGGCACGGAGGCTAAGCACTTCATACTTCGTGATGCAATGATGATTATGAGTGATGAGCTATGTTGATATGACAAGGCATGCTTCAACGTTGTGATTTCATGACAAAGGGTTCCTAAGGGAAATATATTTGGTCATGTATTTGTGCAGCGTGTGATAGTGACACTAAAGTTAGGCCGCAAGAGCTAAGTGTGTGGAGAAAATACTATTTTTAGAAGAGTCAAATGATGGTGACTCTTAGGCTAGATAAGCTAATGATATAAGGATCAAGCCCCCAAGTCTAGCTCTAAGTGAATAGGGATGAGCATAGGAGATCCCTTGATATGATCATGGCGTAAGTGTGTGAATGTGAATATGAATGCATGTTTATTACGGCCGCACCTTGATGTGAGGTTGCCTACGTATCCGTTAGGAATCAGGCCGAACGTAGCTCTAGCCGAACCTCGCACAAGTGTGTATACCTCAAAAAGGTCTTTTTAAGGGTTGTAACGTGGTTAGACAAAGGTTATAGAAGAAGGGGATAAAGGCTCAAGACCCTAGATAAGCCCCCAAGGTGTGCAACTTCGCTTTCGAATCTTTATATTTTTATGCTTGAGTTTCTGCTCTTTTTTAGCTCTATTTTATCTTTTGCTTTAGCATCTATTTTATTTTAATAAGTGTGGGCAATCCCGATCATGCGGTCTATCACTCACTTGGCATTCATGTTTCTCAGGCACGGTACCGAGCACTCGATAAGAGACGCAATCTGAGACGTGTTCTTATCGAACATATTTTCATATCAAAGACATTGGAACACTTGCCCTTTTGTACACTTTTATTTATTTTTTGCTATTTTAATCATTTGAATTACTCAAGTTTTTTTTTTTAGAATTGCATAAGTTACACACCATCCCATCTCAAGGTTAGATAGATGTAGGTTGAAAAAAGAAAGGTCTATCGTTAGACGAGGCTCAAAGTGGTTTATGAAGAAAGGATGTATAATTGAAGGGTGAAATGAGATATGATGTGGCTACAAGGGGCGCCTCAAATCATTGGTATACCTTGTGCTTAATTCGACATGGATTTTTTTTTTTTGTTTATTTATTTATTTTTTTTTTTTGTTTTTTTAATGCAATATAATGAAATGATCATATGTAAGGAAATAAATGCTCATTTTTATTAAAAGAAAATATATAAGGAATCTACAAAATTAATCTAAGGGAAAAGAAGGGTGCCTATGCTAGACTTATTGGGGAAAGAGTAAAGTAAAAAAGAAATAGAAATAGAAAAAGAGGTCACAAAATCTTGTCGTTGAAGCTCGCCTCTTGTCTTGTGTTGTTTCATCATTACCCTCATTTTTTTGTTTGTCAATCATATGACTCAAACTCGATTCAACACATATGAATGGAAGAAGTGAAGAAAGATTGGAATAGAATGTGAAAGAAGAATGATGTAGATTCAGGTGGAGGGATATGAAGAATTAGGAATAGAATGTACTCCCCAACTCAAATGACGGAAAGACCGACTCATGCATGGACCTAAGACATGGTCATGGTGATGTACTCAAAGTGTGTGCTAAGACTAGTGAGTGTAGGTGACATGTTAAGACTCGTGTCATGACCATGTGGCTAGACTATGTGACTGAGACTCGATTGATGACTCGACAAGGTGTTATTGACAGCGAAAATTAACCGAATTAATTAGCAAACTGGTTAATCAGACACTAGGTGATGACTCGACCAATAATCCGAACTGTCGGCCAATCGACAGGACTGGCGTCACACTGTGGAGCTTGGCGCCAGACAACATAGCTGTCGTCAGGCGCTACACTCCATAGTGTGGCGCTACAGCTCAGACCTTGGAGCCACTATTGGAGCTTCGGTCTGGGACTGTTTTCGATGTTATTAGTCAACTGGGGTATGCCTAAAGTCGTACTAGGTCAATTCCGATTAAAATATTAGACTTTATTGACTCAAATTAATTAATTAATTAATTAATTAGGCAAAGTTCTTTAAGTCATTAATTTATTTAGTCTCAACACAAGTCAACAAACGGTTAAGAGAAACATAGAATATATATGCACAACCAATAATGCACAATTAGTCAAGTAGGCACAATATGATGCAATGCGTTTGCAACCTAACCATGGCTCTAGTTCTCTAAAGTTTGGGATATGGTTTAGTCAAAAAGGGTCCATGGTTAATTGTTCGGATGCACCGCGCGGAAGCCTAACCGTGAAGGGTTGGCGCGAGTGGATGGGACACCGCGAGTTTTAGAAAAAACTCGCTTCCATGGTTTGGTGAATTCAACATCTCGGATGTACCCTTTGTTGCACAGAGCGTTCAATCGGGTAGATGGAGCATGAATTCCCAGAGGGTTATGTCCATATGTAGAACACATATGGGTTTCAGAAAAGTGAGAAAAAATTCACTCAGGAAATAGGATTGAGCAAACAATACGAAAAACCGGTCGAAATTGGAACGCATATTTCTGGCTCGGTATTGGGGGAAATTGGCGCCAGCAAACAGAGAATGGCGCCAGCTTTTAACTGTAGCGCCTGGCACCAATACTGGCGTCTGGCGCTACGGCTAAAATGCTGACGCCAAGCTTTGGCCCCTGACGCTACTTCCCACATGCCTCAGCAGCTTTCTGTGCTCGCTCGATAAAATTTTCCAGTTTCGCGCGGTGTTATTTCAGTCCTAGTTGTGAAAGACGTTTCTCAAATTTCCTACGTGTAAAATCCTATGTTTTTAACTCATTATGGATGGTCTTTCCAATGAGATCTTTTTTATGCATATGACAATAATGTTAATCAAAATTACGCACATGAAATACTTAGAACTTTTCGAGTCTCATCCACTCATTCTAAATCATTGCCGAAACAAATTCAGGAATTAAAATAGAAATCCTCCCCAGTGGAGTCGCCAAAAACTGTAGGGAATAATTTCAAGCCTTAATCCCACTAGCTTGAACCCCACTGTGATCATACACTAAAGTACGGTGGCGTCCAAAAGGGAAGAAGATAGAGCAAAAGAGTCGCCAACAAGTTTTTTAGGAACCTGTAAACCGTTCACGAGGTGAAGGTTACACCCCTTAACGATCCAAGAGATCGTCAAATCCATAAGGTCTAGAACCAAATAAGGGCTCGGGGATGAAGGTACAAATCCAACCTAAAAGAGATTGAACCTGCCCTAATAATAGGTCTCTACTTTATTATGATCGTATTCATGTGCGCTTTCTGATTAACATACAATCGATAGGATTAACCCTAAACCTGTTTAATCTATGTTGGTTGAATTTAATTCACAAATAAACTATTATTGGCGATCACTTGAATTATAATCACATTAACCTAACAAAATTATTAATTATCTTATTAAGCATGATTACAAGTACAAATTCCCTTTAAACATGTATAAAAGGCGTGATCAAGCAATAAAAAAAAATATCATCAAGCAACATAATAATAAATAATCAATCATGATAATAATCATCATCAATATAATAATAATAACAATATTCATAATCATCATAAATTATAACAATTATAATCATAATCATGTTCATGTTAATATTAAAGCATAATAATAATAGCAAGATCCTAGGCATGTTACAAACAAGATTAATAACAAACCCTAGCATGTCACTAAGCAATAAAAATCAAATCTTTAACCCTAACATGATACTAACATGAATAAATATTAGGAAGAATATAGGAAGCATCGCAGCAATCATATTTAATATTAAAAATACCCTAGACATGATACTAGGAATATCATAAGAACAATGTAAACATGATTTCTACATCATTATATCAATAAATCAATTAAAGTACTTACTTTGATGCTTCGTACCTCTTTCTAATAACAAAATACACACGTTAGTAACTTCAAGGAAAATAATAAACAAACAATTAAATTAAATAATTGAAATAGAGATTTGGGACCAAACCCTCAGAAATTAAACCTTTCACGTCTAGGGCGAAGGCAACTTCGAATATGGCTAGGTGTTTCTAGATCTTGTGAATGCGGAATTTTGTATGAAAAAACAAAGTTTTAAGAAAGAAAAAGATGAATGAAGAATGCTAATTAAAACTGATTGTAGAACTTGTGAATGATGAGAATTGGTGAATGATTAGAGAGAATAGGTGATGAATGAATGTAGATGATGAATGAAAACGGAGTTTTTAATACGATATTTATAGAGAAAATCAGCCAAAAAGATAAATTAAACAAAACAGAGTCAGACGCACAAAAAACAGAGCTGGCGCCAACCCTGGCTAGCTGGCGCCAGGTGCCAACACTAGCGCCAGGCGCCAGGCCTGGTTCCAGGCGCCAAGGCCTGGGGTTAGGCGCCAAGCCTGATTTTAACGCGTTTTCGAAAATCCGATAAGTTTACCGTACTGGAGGATAAAATCATATAATTTCTTCGAAAATGCTATTTGATTTTGATTAAAACTCTGAAAAGTCAACAAAAGTCAGTTTATCAATGCTAATTGAATTAGGAATGAAAAGAACCTTCTAGAAGAATCTAGAAGACTAAAACCATTCCTAATTGCATTAGGAATGATAAATCATATTAGGCCCTCCCCTAGATCATTGGGCCGTACATAAAGCTCAAACCGGGCCTAGTTTAGTAAATTGGCCATAACTTCCTCAATATCCATCGGAATTGGGCTTATAATATATCGTTGGAAAGGTCTTGTCAAGCCCCATCCAACTACACTACTATTGGACCCATATCATGGACCTGCCAAACTGGATTGGCTGTTTTCTTAAAATAAGTTTTCAAAAACAGAGAGAAGAGAAAAGAATTAAAACTATCCGCAACACTAGACTTTCCACACTTTCACTTCATTCGATTATGATTCGATGTGAAAGGTACTCATCACTGGGTTTGGTTTTGTGGAGACACAAATGGGTGTCTACACTATCCGTTTTGAAAAGATAAGATTAAAGAGTTTGAAATTGAATAAAACTTTTCTTTTTGAAAATCCTATTTCTATCCGAATTGAAAGACATTCAAAGATAGACAGATATTATTTTCGTGTCTCATAGTTTTTATCCAAATTTTATATGTTTGGATGGCCCTTGAAATTATCTTTCCAATGATATATTATAATATCAATTCCAAGCTATAACGGAAAAGATATGAATAAAATGTCAAACTCTATCCAAAACTGACATCGTCTCACTATTTCGGCTATATCTTTTGTTCTACAAAATATTTTAATCTGATTATAATTGGGTTAGAAAGTAGACTTCAATATCTTTTCTACTATATATTATTCATATTATTCCGATTTTTGGATCAAAATATATGATAAAAACAAAAACCGTAAAAACTGTTATCTATCGCAAGAGTTTTATCCTTCGAATTCTTATCTTATCTTGTTTTTTCGACCCTTCTTTTTTCCCTATAAATAGAGGTCATATCTCCCATTTTTCAATCATCAACAATCTTGATCATAAAATAATTATCTTCTCCATTTTTAGCCTAAATACTAGACACCCTATTCTCTCAAAATACTTTCCCTAATTAAGCACTCCAAGGAGTTCATACAATACCCAAAGTTCTATACTTAAACCAAGGCGTGAAAGGTATAATTAACTGAGGGTTTGGACCAAATCAAATATACATTTATTTAATTTAATTATTTCAATTTGATTTATTTTTATTGAAGTTACTAACAGTTTGTTCATGATGTAGCAATTCAAGGAAATGCGGAAAGTGAGTAGTTAATCATTTAATTACTCTTATTTTTATTCTTGTTGCTAGCATCATGATTAGGTTATTTTATATTTAATTTGACTAACGATATTATGGTTAAATTGCTTCCAATATTAATGTTTATTCTATTTATTGATCACAACATTGCATGTTTAAAGGGAATATGTAATTGAAAATCACGCCTAATAAGATAATTTGGACAACCGGTTTAGGTTCCTTTTTAATCTTATTGTTTAATCAAGTGGTCACGATATTTTAGAATTATTTGTTGCATTATTAATATTCAACCAATTTAGCTTAATAATAGTTTGGAGCAAATTGAATATTTTGTTTGGTTGCCTTTGAGATCACAGGAATCACTTTTCACTATAAGAATCGAGTAGAGGCCAATACGGGTGAATGTGACTCCATGAATCACTTCGTACCATCATCCCCGATCCTCCTTTCGTAGTTCCGAACCATATGGAGTTAGTAATCTCATGGATTATGAATGGGGTGTAACCTCCACGGGTCAATCGTTGTTGCCTATCGTTGTCCCTTAATCGTGGTTGCCTTTTATGATCCGTGAACGGTTTACAAGTTCCTTAAAAACTTTTTGGCGGATCCCTACTTTCCTTGTCCCTAATCGTATATGTCAATTCCCACTTCCTAAGAGTGTCAAGCATATTCACACATACTTTTAACGTAGGCGCACTTCAAACGACGCCTACAGGTATGCATGCTGTATTTTATCAACGTTTTTGGCATATAGTGGGTGATGATGTTTTCATTTTGTAAGTTCGATTCTCCATGGTCATAACTCTCCTCTATGTGTGAACAATACTAATATTGTTTTGATTCCCAAAGTGACCTCAGCCACTAATATGACAGAGTTACGCCCCATAGCACTTTGTAATTTTATTTATAAGATTGCATCAAAAGTTATTGTGATTTGTCTAAAAATATTTTGCCGAGTATTGTGTTAGAGAACCAGAGTACATTTGTTCCGGTCTGCCTGGTCACAGAGAATGCCCTTATTGCTCTTGAATTTTTTCACTCCATGAAATCCAGAAATCGCAGCAGAATGGGGCTTATTTCCATGAAATTTGACATAAGCAAGGCCTATGACAGGGTTGAATGGGTTTTCTTAAGGAAGTTGTTGCTTACTATGGGATTTGATGGGAGGTGGATCAATTTAATCATGCAGTGTGTTTCTACTGTCTCATACTCTTTTTTGTTAATGGTGGAGTTTGTGGAGAGGTAAAGTCATCTCGTGGTCTCCGACAGGGTGACCCTTTGTCCCGTATCTTTTCATTTTGGTTGCGGATGCTTTTTCTAAATTGATTCAAAAAAAGAACAAGATAAATGTCTACATGGGGCTAGGGAAAGTAGAGAGAGACCGGAAATTTCTCACCTTCTTTTTACAGATGAAAATCTTCTGTTTACCAGGGCCAACTGACAGGAATGCTCAACTATAGTTGATATACTCAACAAATATGAAGCAGCAACTAGATAGAAAATTAACTGTGAAAAATCAGAGGTTTCCTTTAGTAAGGGGGTGAATTCTCCAAGAAGAGATGAACTTATGTCACTTCTTAACATTAGACAGGTTGATAGGCACGCAAAGTATCTTGGGATCCCAACTATCGCCGGAAGATCTTAAAAGGCGGGTTTTAGGGTTGTCATTGATAGAATTTTGAAGAAATTACAGGGATGGAAGGAGAAGTTTTTCTCTCGTGCCGGCAAAGTAATCCTACTATAATCGGTCATTCAAGCGATCCCGACCTACTTGATGAGTGTGTACAAATTTTTGGTCTCTGTTATTCAACGCATCCACTCAGCTATGGATAGATTTTTGTGGGGATAAAAAGACTCATGTAGGAAAATACACTGGTAAAGTTGGGAAATGATGTGCTCTCTGAAATGCTTAGGTAGTATGGGGTTCGTTTAAGGACCTTACGGTGTTCAATGAAGCCTTATTGGGGTGGCAAGAATGGCGTCTTGTTTGATTTTCAGAGTCCTTTTTTGGGAAGGTAATGAAGGTTAAATACTATTCTAATTGCAATTTTCTTGATGCTTATTACTTGGGCCCCACTGCTAGCTTTTCTTGGAAAATAATTTAGGGTTCAAAGCCATTGATCAAGGAAGGTAACCTTTGGAGAGTGGGGAATGGAGCTTGTATCAACATTTTGCATGATCCTTGGCTTGTGAGTGAGAGTAGCAGATTTGTTAGCAGCAGCAGAGTGGATGGGGTTGAGACTGTTCGGGAACTTAATGATTTTGAGGCTCGAGATTGGAATATGGACGTTATTAATGAACTCTTCAACGAGGAGGACAATAAGAGCATTCTTGCAATTCCCTTAAGCTGCTAGGAGCAATGTGATGAGTTTTCATGGGCTTTCTCCAATGATGGAGAGTACTCAGTCAAGTATGCATATATTCTAGGCAAAGGGTGTAATTTAGATGCATTTCACCATGCTATTGTGGAGCTTTGGAGCCTTGATGTTACCCCAAAATTTCGGAATTTTCTGTGGAGAATTGGCAAAAACTTCCTCCCAGTGCGAGCGGCATATCGTAGACTGTGTAATATGTCCTTGGTGTTTAACAACACCCGAATCAGCTGGGCATGCCATATTTGACTTCCCTCGTGTACAGGATCTTTGGGATAATTGCGGGTGTAGTATCATGACAGATTTGAGGAGCAAGGAGAGCATGTGCGACTTGGTTGAGATCTGGAAAAATGTCAACCCCAAAATCAAGCAAAAAGGAGCATTTCTGGCATGGCTTCTTTAGGGGGAGCGAACAAATCCACTCCCAATGGTGTCTTGATTAATAGAGTTGCAAGATTGGTGGATGAGTAGGGGAAATATGCTAACTGTATTTACTCAATCCTAGGGGCTGCTCCTAGGAAAAGTCCGAAAGTTTGGAAGGCTCCTCCTGTAGGAGTCATGAAGCTTAACGTTGATACTTCCTTGTCTAATTGGCTGGATTGGGTTGGGAGTGGGGGCTAGGAATCACGAGAGGAGTGTCTTATTTGCTACAACAACTAGGCGAATAAGAGCCTTCTGGTCCTCTGTGATTGTTGAGGCCAATGCTCTTGCAATGGTAGCGATATTGGGCAAGAGATACGGGTGCAAGGATGTGCTTTTTGAAACGGATTGTTAAACTCTCGCAAGCCGACTCACTCAAGGCACCATCTTCCTCTTTGATTTGGATTTAGTGCTGGGAGATATTCTATCACTTTGTACTTTTTTTTAATTCTTGTAGTTGCTCTCACGTTAAGCAAGACGACAATTTCGTCACTCATCATTTAGCTAAGCTAGTCCCTTTCAGAGTAGAGCTCTAGTGAAATCTGCTCTTCTCTACTCTGATCTGTTGATTTAATACCCTGGAAATTTCCCTCTTTTAAAATACACTTTCTACTCTAAATAAAACTCTCACTACAAGAAATAAGCTATTTTACGACAGCCAAAATTTATCGCAAAAATAGCCAAAACTATCGCAAAAAATAACAGTTAGCTGTCGCAATCAAAATTGTCGTAAAATTTCATTTTTATGACAATTTGACTGTCGTTAAAATTATTACGGCGATTTTTACTAATTTTAGCGACAGTTATATATTTTGTCGCTGAAATTACTCTACGACAGTTTAAAACCATCACAAGTTATGACAGCAAAGAAACAGTCGTAAAATTTAATTTTAGTGATGGGCGACCATTGGTAAAAAAAAAAAATAATAATAATAATAATAATAAATAAAAAAACCCCCCAATCCAGCCATAGCAGTAGCCGTACTTCAAACCCTTCACCCAAAGTAGCCCAACCGCAAGCATCAACACCACCCACCGCCATCACAAACCACCACCCCACCGCCATCACAACCCACCCACTGCCACCGTAAACCACCAAATTAAACCCAGAAAAACACAAAATACCTCCCAAAAAAAACCAAGATCTGAAATTAAAACCAAAAAATTAAAAATCTAGAAATAAAAAGTACAATTCTCACCAGCCTCCCTACCCCAACAGCAACCTTTCACACCACCAACAACTCTCCCTTCCCACCACCACCTTACACAGAGAAACTTCAAGATCTAAAAATTAACCCAACATACCTCATACAAAAAAAACCAAACATATAACAAAGATAAATTAAAATAAGAAAACAATAAAGAGATACAAATATGCATTAAATTATAAAAAAAAAATCACAAAAATAGATCAAAAAGTGAAAGAAAAAACAGAAATTATCGAAACAATACAAAAGTCGAACACAAAATCCATAATAAATCAAAATAAAATAAGCGAAATATAAGAAAATCAAACAAAAAATAAACGAAAATCAATGCGAAAATAGACGGAATAAAAAATCAAACAAAAACAAATGAACAACAAACGAAAAATTAAAAAAAAAAGGCAATAAAAGCATAATATAATGAATTTAGACCAAAAATATCAGAATATAAATAAAAATCATAATAACAAAAACAAAAATACTAAAATTTTAACATACCTTCGAAATTTTCCTTTTCTTTGGGTGTTGATTGTCAAATTCGACCATAAAAACTCCAGATTTGGAATTTTTATGGTCGAATTTGACTTAAAAAAAACCCGAACGTCAAGAAATTAAACCTCAAATTAACGAATTTTTCTTTTCCTCCTTTGCCATTAACACAAGAAAGAGTAGAAAGAAGGAGGATGAGAAACAGAGAGGATAAAGAAAAAGACAGGAAAGAGATGAGGAGAAGAAGGGGGATGATCTGGGAAAGAGAGAGGAGAGAGAATCTGAAAGAGGAGATAAGAAAGGAGAGAGAAACTGAAAGAGGAGATGAAGCGAGAAAGAGAGAGGAGAAACGACAAAAATAGTAGGGTTTCACCTGGGCTTCTTGGGTATTTAAATACTCTTATTTTTTTTAAAACAAAAAAAAATCAACTCTACGACAACCATATATAAACTGTCACAAATTACGACGGTTTTCACTAACTTGTGACACTTTATGGTTGTCGTAAATATTATTATTAATTTTTTAATTATTTTTACTATCTATTGCGACAGTTTTATTTAAAAAAAAAAAACCATCGTAAAATTGTGACAGCTACAAAAACTGTTGTAAAATTTAAAAAAATTACGACAGTCTTTCTAGCTGTTGTAGAAAATATGTCGTTTTTTTGCTCGGATTTTAGTAGTTTTTTTTAGGAAATATCCAAAATATTACCGCCACCGTGATAATGGCTAAGGCTATTTTTCAAAGTCACACAACGATTGTCTAAAATAAAAACAAACTTGAGTTCTCAACCTCAAAACAAAAGTAAAATTAAATAATTCACAAGTTGGAACCAATCCAAACATGACCCCTTTTTAAAATCCAACTTTAAAATAAACATAACAATGTTAGTCCATAATCAATAATCCAATGAATCTAAATATAAACTAGGAAAGCATAACAAGTAACTCTCCACACTCATTCTCATCATGCTATTCATGCTTCAAGTACATGTCACTTCTCCTTCATTTTAACCCTCTACTCACCATATAAATGAGTCATAGTATGGCCGACCAAGGGAAGCTAAAGACAAACACAAAAGTACGAATCAACAAAAGTTGAGTACATATGCACCACACTAACAAAAATATCCTATCATCAATAAAATAATTAAAACATGGTCGCCATACAATCACAAGTTAACTTACCTTTGACTCATAACTAGCAATATTAGTTATTAAATAATAGCTTGGATTACGCATCGAACGGGTTTTCTTCCTTAAAAATAGCCTATTGAAATAGAGATTCCAATCAGGGAGCTACCCCAATCGACACCTACTATGTTACACTTGGTGAGGGAATTTCAGCGCATTAATAATAAAAGAAAATATAGCGTCCTGTACCCCTGTAGAAGATATGCTCAAATATAAAGTCACATAACGCCCCCCCATGTGTTCATATTCAAGGTGTATACATTCTAAGAGTCTTGGTGCGTATCCTCTTACACTTTACGTGATTTACCAATTTAATATGTGATGACTCCAACCAAGCAATCAAGAATAAACATAACAACATTCAATACATATTTCCAATTCATTCTTGAATTAATTAGTAAGCACATACTATTTATTTTAATTAAGGTTCCTTGCCTAGATTTGTATACAAAATTGCACGATTACTACCTTGGTGCATAGAATGCACTAATAAATTTATTTGACTCAATCTCAACTTACTTGAACGAGTAAATAAACAAACTAATTAACTTCTTGACTCAACATCAATAATAAATGGGTAATACTTAAATTCATAAATCATGCTCAATAATTCTGCTTATAGCTTTTTTAAACATACATAAGTCTTGCTTATTAATTTCATGCTTCCTTGATACTTGAAAATAAAACATACTTCCATGATTCATATAGATTCAACTTGTATATATCATGCTTCAAATAACATCTTCACATGCTTGCATAATAATTCAAGTTCATCCAACATCAATTCCAAGAATATAATCAACTAATCATGCTACTAATTCATTACTTAAATCATAATTCACATTCCTAACATGATACCAAGAATACAAAATATTCTTGTGTACATACGTACCTTAAATAATGCCTAAAGTTGGCCACACTTGCTAGAATGACCTAGATCAAAGCTTCATACAAATAAAAATACATAACTATAATTAATCCATTAGTTCTCACAAATTTCCAGCAACTACAATACTCTTTAAACCTTACTAATCAGCCCAATTTAATGACATAAAACCCATAAAACCTTTTTTTATTTAAGTGAGACTTTAAATCCTTTCAAAAAGACTAAGTTTTCATGACTTAAATAAAATTCTAGCATATACACTTATTTAATATAAAACATCACTTTTAGATTAGGAAGTTATATTTAAATTGTTAAAACCTTTTTCGTTTTATGGGTAATCAAACTCTAACTCAATAATTGAAAAGTAGTGTGTATAATTAAATTACAGCATTAAATTGAGGGCTTTAAACTCATTAAAAACATGTTTAAACCATAAATTAATCAGTAACAACAACCTAGCATCAATCCCTAACCAATTACATGGAATCCCCAATTTCTAGGGTTCTTGATTAAATAAAAATCTAAAACTTATATGAATAATTTAACAACATCATATACCTAAAATCAATACCAAAACATAATTAAAATCATGCTTTAAAAACAATAGAATTAAATTAGGAAGAGATAAGAGTTTTTTTTTCTTTTGTACCAAAACCAAAAAGTAGGGGAGAGAGAGGAGTGAGAAGGTGGTCGGCTGATGGTCGTCAGTGCTACTGCTGGTCGATGGTGGCGCCGGTGATCGCCGGTGGGAGAGAAAAGAGGAGAGAGAGAGAGAGGCGTGGGAAAGAGATTAGTTGACACGATTTCACTTTAGCACTATACACACACTCTCATTTGACCATATTTTGTGCTTTATATGTAATGAAAAATATAATGATGTGGGATCTTGTTAGAAGCGTCATGATTTATATTTTCTAAATATCAAATTTTTATAATTTTTGCTTATCGGAAATTAAAGATATTAATAGTTGAATTTGTGCATTGGCAAACGTGACTAAAGATACATGTCAACTAAAAAGAAACGGAGGAAGAATATAATAGAGATTAGATAAATTTAACACACATTTAGATGTAGAGAAAGCCATAAGCTAAGAATAAATAATGTAGATGAAATTTGAGCTTAAGATTTAAAGTAACACTACTAGGGGTGTTAGAGCCTAGCAAAGATCAAGCTTGAATCTTGACAAGCCGGAAAAATTTAAGCTAAGTTTGAGACTCCAAAAGACGAGCTCCATTTCAGGCTCGATAAAGACTTGTCAAGTCTAAAATCAACAAGGCCCAAATGGTGCTCATAGCCACTGCTTCAAAGACAATTATATATTGTGTTTATAACTCTTATATTTTGTCCCTTGCTCCTATCATTCAATGTAAAACTATTTCCTCTACTCATCATTTCTTTTTTTAGTTCTACATAAAAAAAAAAAAAAAAAAAAAAAAAAAAAAAAAAAAAACCAAATATCACGAATGAAATCTCCAACACTCAGGGAGAACACAACTAGAATTTTAAAAATTAACTAGTTTTTTGCTCGGACGATGGCCCGTGACAATTGCTTGTAATTTGATTATAGTTATTTTTCTTAAAATTCAATATTGAATGTAAAGGAAACTAAGAAAAATTATGGTAGGAATATTTGATGGCTTTCAATGATTTTAATATTTCAAGAGAAAATTGTGAAAAAGGACCTTTTAAGTGGTCGACTTTTTGAAAAAGGACCTTTTAAGTGAAAACTTGTGAAAAATGACCTTTTAAGTTGCATTTTGTTTGTATGGGGTACTTGGGTGACCTTCCGTGGTGGTCAATGCTGGAGCTTCGGCGTTGACTACCACGTGCGTGTTAGTCACGTGACTTATTATTATTTTTTAAAACAAAAATAATTCACAAATTTCCCTCCTTTCCTGACCTAATTCTTTCATTGGTTAGGTCGGGAAAGGAGGGAAATTTGGGTTTTTTTTAAAAAAAAAACAAGTCACGTGACTAACACGTGATAGTCAACGTCAGAGCTCCGGCATTGACCACCATGTAAGGTCGCAAGCTCACCCAAGTACCCCATATAAACAAAATGCAACTTAAAAGGTCCATTTTCACAAGTTTTCACTTAAAAGGTCCTTTTTCAAAAAGTCGACCACTTAAAAGGTCCTTTTTAAAAAAGTCGACCACTTAAAAGGTCCTTTTTCACAATTTTCTCATATTTCAAAAGTGAATCAAAGTTGAAATTTAAAAATGAATTTATGTTTACTTATTAAATGAATTATAAAAAATAAAACAATAATTAATGAGTAGTTAATAAAAAGTTGCGAAATAAGGAGCGTATCAAATTAGAAAGATACAACACGTAATTTAAATCATTCTATTAAGCACAATTACTACTAAGAGGCATTGATAGTTTGATAGTAAATGATGATACAAACTATAACTGAATTATAAATTTGCATTGATTTTTACTACTCCGTAGTATTTAGTATAGATGAGTAGGCCTTGACATGTATTGCTCATGTGGAGCCAAATTTATTAAGGGAAAGGTGACACATGAAGATATCATGTTATCCTTTGAGTTTTGAGTTTTGAGTTTTGAGTTTTAATAATATTATACTCTGTAGTTTTTAGATACCAAATCCTAAATATGAAACAAAATTTATGTTATTAATTATTTTATTACTAAAAAGTTAATGTTAAACAAAAAAACTCGAGCTTGTTCACAAGCTTTCAAGTCGATTCAATGATAGCTAAGATTTTGAGCCGAACCCGAGTTCGAGTTAAGCCTATATTGTGCTATGACCGAGTTAGGGTCTCAAGATTTTGACCAATTAGTTAGCTTATCAATCCACTTTATTATCTTTAGTTATATTCTCTATAATAATTGCATAAACGCCATAAATATTAAATACTCCCTATGTGACACAATACATAACACAATCAAACATTGCACACATGTCAATGCACTAGTTTGACTTTATTTTTATATAATTAAATATCGATGAAAATTATTTAAAAGATTATATTATGAAACTTTATATTAAAACATATCTAAAAACATATTTTATGATTAAATATATTTTTATTATGTTAGTAAAAAATTATAGTCAAACCTAATGCATGAATAGTGAAAAAAAGTCCAACGTCTCATGTATTATGGGACAAAGGAAATACATAGTAGTTGTACTATTTGTCTTTCATGGCTATTGGGTGCCCTAATTTAATCATAAACTAGCCTTCTGCCGCGTGCGATGCACGGGTTATTCATATAAAATTGTATTGATAGATAAGTGAGGAAATATTAGTAAGTCATTATAGGGTATAATATGTAATCGGAAACATGATTAAAGAAATTAAAATTTTGAAACTTTAATCGAAAAAGAGGCTTATATATAGAAGGTGGAAGGGCTAAAATTTTAAAGGGGAGAGATGAAGATGAAGAGATGAAGTGTGTATGAAAGATGAATTATAAGTTTAATGAAAGAATTAAAAAAAATGGTGTATGGAGTAATAAAAGATTAATAGTGTAAGATGACATGTAGCACTATGCTTAGAGAAGTGTAACAGAATGGATGGGGACATGTGTATTTCTTAGTTTCTTGGTTATAGTTTTTAAATACTAAGTATAGATATAGATATATTTGATTATTTAGGGCCTGTTCATATTTACTGAATTGAGCTGAAATGAACTAATTGGAGCTGAACTAAACTAAACAGAACTGAACTAAGCTGAAATGAATATTTTATGAGAGAGGGAAATTAAGAGCTGAACTGAAGTGAACAGAATTGAAATTAAGTAAATGTGAACAGGCCCTTAGTAGTAATTAATATTTTGAAAAAAAAAAGGTAGGTGTGTTCTACAAGATCATGCTTGACTATTTCCTTTGTTCTTTTTGTAGTTGGAACACTTCTCTTTTCAGGCTTGCCGATGTAAGATTTCAATCGTTAAATATCTTTAATTACCAATATGTAAAAATTATAAATATTTGATATTAAAAAATTGTAAATCGAGACGAATATAACAAATTCTCATATAACTATTTTTTAATTAGGTATAAATCATCAAAGTTAGTTAAAATGAAACACATAAATAGTGTATAAGAAAATAAGACAAACAATTGTAATAATAATAATAATAAAAAGTACTCCGTGTTTAAATAAATGAAATGTTTTCTTTGTGAACGTATGCAAATGCAATATTTTGACTAAAAATACCTTTAATTAACAAGAAATTAAAATGGAGTATTCATTAGGACGTTCCAACAAATATCCACAAGACTATATTTGTTTAGTAAATTAAATGAATAATTTGAAAAAGTTAAAATACTTCAATTAGTCAACACGTACTACTAAAATATTAAAATCTTGTTTATCAAAAAAAAAAAAAATTAAAATTTTGACTTTTTTTTTTGCCAGAAAATTTGACTTTCAAAAAGAAAATACAGCATTTTTTTTAAGGAAAAAATACAGAAATATTTTTTTAAAAGAAATATACGGAAATTATTTAAAAAGACGGTCTTATTTAAAAATTGGAATTAATAAAATCGCACTTCAAAAAAAAAAAAAAAAAAAAAAAAAAAACTGGAGCCACGCAAACTAAATTTCAACCGTCTCCAACTTCCCGTTTCCCCAAGGTCGCATCCAAAAAGTACCCACGTGTCACAACGACTGGTTGAATATTTGACTCGGCGGAGCCACCGTACTTTAAATTCCCAAAATACCCCCGCCTTTTTCTCTTCCCTCTCTTTCAATTTCATTTGCATTTGCATTTCATTTCAACCCCCTCTTTCTTCCGTATAAATTCATTTTCCCTTATCTTTTACCAAATTTTGCTCTTTTAGAGAGAGAAAGTAGAGAGAGAAACTGAGATTCATACGAGAGGTTAGAAATTATTCAAAATTAATTTCCAGATTTTTTTAATTTTTTCTTCCTTCTTCAATGGAGTTCAATCAATGGCGTGATTCCTTTCTCTTTGTCTTATGATCTCCATAGTTTTCGATCTATTACCCAATTTTTGCTTTGGAATTTGAAACCCTAACCCTAATTTTTCACCGAATTCGATGCAAATGTTGATTTGAATTCTTCAAAAAGGGGAGAAAACTACAGATTTGATCGGATTATTGAATCTGTCGAAATTTTTGAATCGGAAAAATGCCGTCGCACGCGGATCTAGATCGGCAGATCGAGCAGCTGATGGAATGTAAGCCGTTGTCGGAAGGAGAAGTGAAGACGCTTTGCGATCAAGCGAGGGCGATTTTGGTGGAGGAATGGAATGTTCAACCGGTCAAGTGCCCGGTCACCGTTTGCGGTGACATCCATGGCCAGTTTTACGATCTTATCGAGCTCTTTCGTATCGGCGGAAACGCTCCTGATACTAATTATCTCTTCATGGGAGATTATGTAGGTCAGTTTTCAAACTATTTAATCAAACTAAAAATATACTAGTATTTACTTATAATAGGATTATTATTCATTTTAGTTTGATTAGTTTTTTGGCTGGTTTTTATGATAATAATTATTGATTAGGTAGCTTGTGGATTTGTTAGAGAGAAATATACTAGTCAAATGTTTTGGAATGATTCATTTATGTTTTTGATTGATTGAATATATTTATTAATTTATGGTTTAATTGAATATTGTAATGGAATTGTTTTGCTGCATAAGCTGGAGGTTGAAGTGGAAATTCAGTTGGGGATTGGGAGGGGCAACTAAATGAAGAATATGGCAGTTTGTAGTTGCAAGATTTTTGGGTCGAAAATGAAATGGTGAAGATAGCTAATGTCTTTGTTCTGTTTTTGGGAGGGGTGATAGTGGTGAGAGGAAATTCGTATATGTGGTCATGTGGATGGATGATTGATGTAAATCATGTAACTGTTTCCTGATTGCGATAGAGGGAAATTAGAGGAATCCTTATTTGGCAGCTTGGGCGTCGTGTTTCAAATCCTTATGCTGCACCTTTAACTCAAACTACTCAATCTTGTTTGTTTTTAGAGGTGCATAATTACGTGTTATACTTTGGTATTCGGCTAGTAGAGGTTAATTGCAACTTGTGATGTGGTATTCTTTTCTTGAAGATTTATGTCGGATTTTCAGCCTCCAAGCTTGTATATAACTACATAAATTGTTGGTATCCTGGGGATTAAAGTTCATATGTTAGTTGCGTAAAGTTCAGAGTCTTCAGACCAATGGTTTCAGTTCAAGACTCTTGGAATTTAAGTTTTGAAACTGGATAATGATAGATAGATAAATATATAATGATGACTGGGGCTGCAAACGTGCAGCCTTTTCCTCTTCACCTTTGTAGAGTTTACAGTTCTTTCATGAAAGTAATTCCTTAGGATAAAGGATGCCTCAATCTAAAGCATTTGCAGTCTTTAGCTCTGGTTTAAGCCAGGATTATTTGTTGTTTGGCCTTGATGGATTTAACTTAACCGTTTTTTTTTTTTTTTTTTTCATTCAAGTATCTTTGGCGCTCCAATTTAGTGTCTTTATCATACAGCTGTAGCTTCTCCTTATGACTTACGAGAATAATTGTGTTTGATTTTATGTTTTCACACTGATTTCTACTGTTATTTCGTTTGTTTAATTGTATTATTTTTAATTTAGCTTTGTTTTCAACTAGTCTTATGATTTATGATTAGAGAATAATTGATGTATATCATAATTTCCAGTTTCCATTGAAATTTTTATGAACTATGGTGGTGGTAGTTGCTTGAATTTGTTACTTTTTATTGAACTTGTGGTTTTGTTCTTAGCAGAACTTATGTCGCTGCTTTCTTTATCTGAAATATAAAGTGTCGTATAGTATGATTTCAAAAATTAGTTGATTGTCTGATATAATATAGGAACTGGGTTAAGGATTTTCTTCTGGCTTGTTTTTATATGTATAATGTGTTTAAGATCTCTCCGTGACATCTGTTATAAACCTTGACATCATTGCATCAGCTAGTAGGCATGCAGATTTTTGTTGCTGTCCGAAACTTCACTTGTGGACCTATGTATTGTAGTCCTTATAAATGTTGTAGCCCACTCATCTTTTCAATAAAGTAACAAGATTAACTGGTGGAAAATTTTTTCTTCAATACAAATTTTATAACACTTGAAATACTTTGGAGTAATGAATTGTTACTACTTGTTAATTTATGTTCTCATGGTTGTATTGTATGTTGCGACCATTGTGACGGGCAACCACATTTTTCCTATCCTAGCATTGCTTATTGTTTTGATGTTCATGGAAAATTGTAATTTTCATCGTTCTTGAACTAAAATTGAAGGAATGGAGGGGATGGGGAAAACATGTTCCTCTGTAAGGTTATAAATTTATTCATTTGCTTTCGTTTGTGCACTCAAGTGATTTTTGTTATCTTATTTCACAGATCGTGGATACTATTCAGTAGAGACTGTCACTCTCCTGGTGGCTCTGAAGGTTCGTTACAGAGACAGAATTACAATTCTTAGAGGAAATCATGAAAGTCGGCAAATAACTCAAGTGTAAGGCTCTGTTGCTTCTTGTTTACAGACGAGCATCAATCTTTACGCTTGACTCTGCCGAAATGTTCAAGTATTACGTCATTACGAACTTTTGATTGTGATTAAGTAGCTGTTGTACGGTTCAGAAAATGTTCTATTTTCCTACAGGCCACGCTTATTGAGTTGGATGTAGTGGTTTTCCTTGTTCAGGTGGATGTATAGTGTCTTCGTTTTACCCACAAGGCTGTACTATTTGAATTTGCAGAAGAGATGTGTGACATGTATGGAAGTATATGCTATACTTGCATGGAACAATAAGATTGGCTTTCACCTTCCAATTTTTTCCCTTTTTGTTTTTGTTTTTTTTTTTTGTTTTTTTTTTTTTTTTTGTTTTTTCTTTCGTTTAATGCCGTATCTATGTTTAAACTTTGAATAGTTCCTGTGTCGTTTTAGTTTTCCAGTTATTTTTATGGACCATGATTGGAGGGATAAGTATATGAAGTATAATAAGTCTTAGCTTTGTTTCAAGGTTGATATCTTGTGATGACCCCCCTTAGCTTTTTTGGTTCCTTTCATTCTCAGTCTAGTAGTCCTCACTCCTCAGATGCTTGTCCTTAGTGACCCAGCAATATTTTTTTTTTTTTTTTTTCAGATGGAATTGGTGGTGTTATGCTGTTTATATGCTATTTAGAATCTGATCCTTGTAATTGTTGAACAAAATCAACAAATACTCTTTCCCTTTGTCCATGAATAGACAGGTTCAGATTCTTTATCTATCTGTTTTGTTAGCTAAAACATGATATTTGATTTATGTAAAACATGAAATTTGATTTATTTAGACTGATAAATTGAGTTAATAATAAATTTTTCAAGTACATTCCGGCTTTATATTGTTCTATAGAAACAGTTTATGGTACTGATGATTTTATTTTGGCTGTCAGTCATTTATCTTATTACTGTGATGATCTGATTCTTTTGTAATCGACCTTTCAGGTATGGTTTTTATGATGAATGTTTAAGGAAATATGGAAATGCAAATGTCTGGAAGCACTTCACTGATCTTTTTGATTATCTACCTCTGACAGCTCTTATTGAGAGTCAGGTTAGAGTTGATAATTTATATTTTTTAGTGCTTTGGATTATTATTATTAATGAGTTTGTTAGGATTAATGTATTGTCTGCATTATAGGTTTTCTGTTTGCATGGAGGTCTTTCACCATCTTTGGACACATTGGACAACATCCGAGCCTTGGATCGTATACAAGAGGTATGGTGGTGATAGTTGTTTTAGCTATATGAGTTGGCAGGTTCTGACCTGGGTTTTTTTTTTTGTCTTTGGATTTCTTGCTGTGCCTGCATTTTTCTTCCAGTGAAAGTTCTTGAAAGGCTAAATATTGTTGCTTTCAGGTTAATAAAAGAAGCATGTGTATATAGATATTTGGATGCAATCATGCAATTACTTTGTATATTGATTTATTGGGCTGATTTGCAGACTTATTTTGCTTGTGTTGATATTGTTGCCTCTCTTGGTTGTGTAGGTTCCTCATGAAGGACCTATGTGTGATCTGTTGTGGTCTGACCCTGATGATCGGTGTGGTTGGGGGATATCTCCTCGTGGAGCTGGCTATACTTTCGGGCAGGATATTGCCGCTCATTTCAACCATACCAATGGACTTACTCTTATCTCCAGAGCCCATCAGCTTGTGATGGAAGGTTTTAATTGGTGCCAGGTCTGTCAAAACCCAAATCCTGAAACATAGATAATTTTTTTCCCTCACATAATTTCATTTATCTTGTGATTTTACTTGCTAAATGAGCTGGAATTTTACAGGATAAAAATGTAGTGACAGTTTTTAGTGCTCCAAATTACTGTTACCGATGTGGAAATATGGCAGCTATACTTGAGATTGGGGAGAATATGGAACAGAACTTCCTTCAATTTGACCCTGCACCTCGACAAATTGAGCCCGACACCACTCGCAAGACCCCTGACTATTTTTTGTGATTTCAATAGCTCAACTGGATGTTTGTAAAACTCTTTATCCTCGTGTTGCTGTAGATTTATTTAAAAGAGGATTTTGGTTGTTTGAGGATCAGTGTCAGCATCATTCTTTGCTTTGGAGTGGTCTTTTGCTACTGCTGTCATTGCTCAAGATATCCACAGTATTGATGAAGATTCCAGTAGTTTATTTGTATATTTTTCAGCGGGGAAGCAAGTAGCAGCAGTGACGATGGCAATATATTATTGTAATTTTACAAATTCAAGTTAAAAGCAGGGTTTTAAATGTGGTCACTTGGTCTCATTTTTGCCAACTTCTCGAGGGCGGATGGAATGTGCGGTGGATGATAATAAGCAGTAGGGCTTGGGTCTCAGGTGGCGTAGCTATTCAAATCTCCCAGAATTTGAACTTGAAGATCACGCTGCTCATGTTAGTCTGCAGCAGTTTTATTTTTGAATGTTTTGATTATTCAAGTATACCTCATAACTCGTTTCAATTTCATTATGAAGCATATTTTTAAGTATCTGCTGTTGTGAATTCATGTTCAATTTGTATTGGAGTTCGTAAAGTTTAGTTTAGCTTGTTTAGGTTTGCATTTATGTAATTTTGTTGTTCAAACATGAGCATTCTAAGGATGATACGGGGATATTGCAGAAGCAAACAATATAGGAATCAGAATTTTTGAGTCACGGTTCAGCACTGTAATTCATTCTGTGTCCTGAACCTGCCTACACTGTACCATTGTACTGAATAGTTTAGGGCTCCATGATTTTACTAAAATACTCGTTTGTGGTTGAGTAATTGAGTTGCTGAATATGTTTATGCTTGTTTCCCTTCTACTTTAAATGTTTATTTTGTGTAATTTGGAAACTTTGTGCTCCGTCTTGATCGTTACATTAACCTTTGCACATAGTTTAGACAAGGTTACAAATCAGGAGTAGTTGGGTGGGTTTGGTTATGTCATCACATCCTGAGTGAATCAAACCCAAACAATGTTTAAAAGTTAAATTATGCATTAATTTAGGAGGTTTATCTAACGCTGACGTATCATATGTACATCAATAAATTTTTAAGATAGATTATCTTGAATGGATTGGTTATGACTTATGAATAAGAGAAATACTTTTATTTATTTTAATTAATTTGTCATTTATATTGTAGTTTTTGTCATGCGCTTGCTTTCCCCTCTAAGGGGGTGTTTGGTATGAAAATTTTTAACATAGGAAACGTAAACAAATAAGTGTTTCCGTTTCTATTAGTTTGATGTGAGCTATAAGTAACAAATACCGTTTCCAAAGGGTAACAAAATCCCCCAAATTGTTACCCTTATCCAACTAGTGGAAACAAAATGTGTTTCCCTCCTCAATCATAAACTCCTCAATTTGTTTCCATTTTATAAAGATACCAAACAATATATCAAAGGTAACGTGTATCATTATCCTTTCCCTTACTTATATAAATCATTTCCATTACGTTTACGGAATTTATACCAAGCGCCCCCTAAAAGTATCTCACTGGTCCTCCTTGACCTTAGATCAAGAAATCAAAATCTGAACACAGGATCAAGCTCTAAATAACTTATTCTTAATACTTTAAACATATCATGTCTACACTTGAAACAAATCATAACTACGTTATAATTCTGTGGCTTTCTACATGCAAAATGAATAGGTTTATTCGTTCATTCTACTATGTTGTCACATGGATGTGCGACAAATATGAAATGGATTCCTCCATTTTATTTAATTGACATTCAATTTAGAGACACATATTAAAGAGAGGAGAGAGAATGATAAAGCAAGTGGGATAGCTATTAAATACAAGGCATAAAACTTACCTAAAAAGAAAACGGATCAACTAAAAAAAATTTCTAAAAACTATACGTGTCAACTTAAAAAAAAAAAAATAAATAAATAAAATTAGAGGTAAGTATTTTTTTAGTACGGAAAAGTACACCAAGACAATAAATAAATACTACCTCAGTTAATTTTTAATTGCAACTTTAAAATATTTAACAGCCCAAAATTACAACTAAAAGTTACAGAGTTGTACAATAAAAATGAAGTGGATTAATGAATCATCTTAGCCATACAGTTCGCATAATTCGCAACACAATTTGGTAATGGCTAGCTTAAAAAACCCGGACTGCAAAGCAAGGTCAAGCCTACTTAAGTTTCAACAATGTCCATAATATAAAGGTACATCTTAGCACACTATTTATATAGATTGTGGCATAGGGCATAAAGTTTCACAGCGATTCTAAAGCCTCTGCAAGCATCTTAGCTAATTTGTTAGACTCACGCACACCATCAAGGTCGAGATGTCGAGTGATTGACTACAGCAGACCAATTCATAGGCTCATAGCACTATTTAGCACAATATATCTTGAGCAAAGATGTAATCGACTGCTTTTGCATCTCAACCTCCCTTCAATAAAACATATTGCTGGGAAATACACCCTCATCGTGTCCTGCTTAATCATTGACTTCAACTTGGCTAGCAATCCCATATGATACTTACACAAAGTCAGACTAGAGTCAAGCTAATTACACATGCCACAGCAACAAAGAGAATAACAAAATCAGCCAAGAAAATATTACTACTTAAAACTTACAAGGAGCCTTATAATGAATTGATTAAGGTGAGGATTTGAGATTTTGTAGATTTGTGGGTCAAGACCTTTCATGACAGCCTATTACAACATTTACAAGAAAAGGTAAAAGTAAAAAAAGCCTTCATTTCACTAACACAGCCATAGACCACGCCAAAAGAATTCGTTAAAACCTTGAGTTACTCTGAACCCTTGCATTTCCAACACCAGCCATTGCTACAGTTTTTTTCCGCCTGATGAATACAAATGATCCACTGACGAGCAAGAGACCCAATATAAGAACCTATAATTTAACAAAAAATATTAGGACATCAATGATTCAAAGTATACAGAAACAGAACAAAACCTGCACAAAAACCCTGCAGAACCATATGCACAGCTACAACAATAGAGAAAAAAGAATTTCATATGCACAGTTACTTCCAAATTTAGGATGCCAGCAAAATCTACACAAGATTGAGGGAGACAAATGGTTTAGAAACTCAAGCAGGCTCATCATTAAAGCAAATCAGAAAGCATTTCAAACACAAAACCAGATTTGTTCCATAAAGGATAATAAATGCAAGGAGAATAATTATACAAACATCAATTACCACCCAAAAATGTAACCATTTTCGAAATAACCACCCGTTTAATTTTTATATTTTAAATTACCACTCCTTAAATTAAATAAATGCTCAAATTACCACCCATTTAAAAAATCCGGTGGATTTTCCGTCTGTACCCTTTTGACTGATTTTTTTCCCCGATTTTTCTTTTTAAAAACACTCTCTATACTTTAATTCACATTTCCTTCACCAAATTCTATCATATTTCAAAGAGAAAAATGTGAATTGAAGTTAGGAGAGCGTTTATAAAGAGAAAAATCGGGGGAAAAAAATCAGTCAAAAGGGTCAAAATAACCATTAGGTGGGGCCACAGACAGAAAATCCACCGGATTTTTGAAATGAGTGGTAATCTGAGCATTTATTTAATTCAAGGGTGGTAATATAAAATAAAAAAATTAACGGGTGGTTAGTTCGAAATGGTTACATTTTTTGGTGGTAATTTAAAAATTTTCCTTATATTTATTCAACCTTCAAAATATTCTCCAATTGTCTTGCTTGGACAAACCACCATCACAAATATCATGCATGACTCCTATTGCTTATGCAAGTAAAATCTAAGAGAAATAGCTTGAAATATACTAAGGGGTCCTTCTTGCATAACAAAGGTGCCAGGGATCTAGGAGAAAGCCACAAGATGTAGGTGCTGGTTTTATTTCTGTGGATACAAAGCACAAATGCGAGCACATAGTGATTTAAGACTCGACTCAAGGGGGGTGGCAAAGGAAGCCTAAGGCATGCCCGGGCTAGTGTAACTGATATATAGAATGTTTAACCAATCCATTCCGGATTGACCAAGGGTTTGATGTTTCAAGTTCATCTCTGGCAACTGTTCTTGGACAATGGGCGAAAGCCCAATCCGGCAATATTGCGTGAGTGAAGAAAGGTAATGCCCACAACCCAACAAGTTGGCAAATCCAACACAACATTAGGGCTGTCCCCTTCATTCTATGCTGACCCCAACCAGGGCTGTAAAAGCAAAAACAAATAGGAGAGAAGAAAAGTAGAAAAAGGGAAAGAAGTTTAGTGCTAGTTCTTAAAACAGACTAAATAAACCTGAACTAAGTCTGATCTCATCAGGTGGACTTGGTTCATGTATGCTGTTACTATATAGCTTTATCAAAGCCAAGACCTTCAATAAATCAGAACAAAAAATCTGTGGCATGCTGCATGAATCAAATGGCATCCCTTCTGTTATTTTATCAAGTACAAGTGAAAAATATTGTTTCACATCTTCTCACTTGTGCACTAAGAGGTCTCCCAAACAGAGGGCACTGATTCCTCTCTCAAGCCCCAAATCACTTCATATTTCTGGAAGATCATTTAGAGGATCCAATACTATGGACATAAATGATCTGCAACTGCAACAGCCAGCATTTTGTATCTTCCTCTTGAATTCAGAGGGGACACAATTCTTAATTGCACAATTTAGAGCCAGCATTTTGTCTTTGCAACACAACTAAGCATAATTCTCTCATAAAGGACACATAGATTGCAAATTTTTAACATCTTTCTGCAATAATTGAGCACACCTAGTTGCATGAGATCATTACTAGAGCTACTAGTTGACAAAGGTAATTTACCTAACTCAGCGACAAAATAAAAGTACCAATCTTGTAAAAGTTGATGGGATGGAAAAACATGCTCATGGATAATGGCTAATAAAACAGTATCAGTCATACAACCAACAAATTATAGAGCTAAAGAACACACTGTCATCCAAGCAACATAAATATGTGAAAAGCAAAAACACTAGTATAAGAAAAAAAAAAACAACGTTTTGGAAGACAAGAACTGAGAGCTTATCTTCATATTTGGATTTCTTTAAAAAAAAAAAAAAAATTGAAAAGCAGAATTACGCACCTCAAAACCAAGAACAGAGAGCTTCTCTTCATTTACACCCTGTATACAACTTCTGTAGGTCACATACTCAAGGGGTTCACCCTTCTGATTAGAAGATTTGTCTGTTGCTAATGTCCTGTGCTTAGTTGCAACATTGTCTGCATTAACAGATACTTCTTGAGTAGATTGGCCATTTTGAGGGACATTACCAATCGTTTCCTTTTTCACATCTCCAACTTTGATACACTTAAAAGGAATACGATATCCAGTTTCACTACAGCGATATTTGTCATCTTTCTGTGATAAATAACAGATATTAATTGATTAGCTGCTAGCCTGACAGCAAGCATGTTGACACCAGAAGAGCAAAGTCTAGCAAAGTAACTAAGATTATTGTATTTTATTTCACCTACTAGTCTCTAATCACAAATCATCAACAATAGTAGAATCATACAGTATGAATGTATGATGCTTATACGGTTATACCAGCATCCACGATATTCAAATGCGAAAGTATTTGCCTCGGTCTAGTTCAAAAGCAGTTCATCATACTATATGCTACTACAATTCAATAGATAACCACGATCCAATATCTTTAATATACTACGGAAAAGTAATACACAAGGAGCCACAAAGAACTCTTCAAAAAATCAATCATCTCCGCGCTTAATGCATAGTGATAAAATTAACCTCCTAGACTCGGGTACATGTATAAGCATTTCAAACATCATTCATGACTTCTTACTACGCAGAAATATAGAACTGGTATTTGTACCATGAAAGGAAACAATGCCATATCATTTTAATTCCCGAAATGTTCAGAGCTCAAGCTTCCCAATTAAGTACTTCGTAGCACTGAACTACTGAAGGAGCCAAGAACAACTCTAGCAGAGTACATTGATCAAATTTACCTCTTTAATCACAAGTTTAAGAATTTCGGGTTTTCAACCAATGCGCCCTTACTAATCTGGCGACACAGGAAGATAGATTCAAGCATTTCAATAATTTAAGGAAGCAATCTCATAACTTTTTAATTCCAAACAACATTCAAAGTTTTCAACAATATAGCATTAACTGTAATTTCAAACACAGAAGCCAAATCACATACCCAAATTCTGAATTAATTCAATATCCCATTTCCCATAAAAACTGATCCAAATCAAAAGGCAGTTCAATTCAATTCAACCAAATTCAAGCAAATTACACAAACTTAATAAAAAATACAAACAAATTTTGAAAAACCAACATGAAATTGATGAAATAATTCAGAGAAAGAACCTTCTCAGAATACTGACAGGAAACGCAAGGACCAGAAGGGGAGCATTCAAAAGTAGTATTCGAACCATCTGGATTCTCTTTAAACCCTAAAAGTTTCCGACGCCCAAATCCTTCTTCTTCTTCGTTTGTTCTGCTTCAAAAATCAAAATTGGTAACAACCCATTAATCTACAGATAGAGAAAGAAAGAGAGAGTGAAGATGGTGGTTGATGATCGGAACTTACAGTTGGTGGGAGAGTGAGAGCTGCAGAAGCAACGAAAAGAGAATCAAAGCGACAAGAAAAGATCGAGGAAATTGAATGTGTATTGCAGATGAACAGTTTAGCATGGAAGCCATGGCTCACGACTCACGACGGTGATGATGGGTTTGTATAAATGTTTTCTGCGCTGCCATGGCAGATCATGACCAGATGTATTCTCTTTCAACTTGTTTATCAAAGGGCAAATACGTAACTTCGACTGTTTTTTGAAGGATACTTATGTAAATTATGGGATGCTTGAGTTAACTCTATTCAACTCTGGTTAGTAGAGAGTGTACCCGTGCAAAATACGCGGAATATATTTTATATTAAAATAAATTAATTAAATATGTAATATAAGAAAAAAAAATATATATTTCAAATAGGGAAGTTGATTTGATGTAGTAACTTAGGCCATGTCTTTTTTAGAGCTGTTGTGGTCTGATTTGCTTTACAATGCTCTGTTCAAATCTACTCTATTGAGTATTTTAGTAATCTGTCGACACCTATTCTGCTCTGCTGAAATCAGATCTTCACTGCTTATCTCAGAAACTCAAAAAATAAAGGGTCGACTCTTATGTGACCAGCTATTATGGAGGCTTTTTTATTAAATCTATAGAGGTTATTCGTTCTGTGTTATAGGAGTTATTAAGTTAGTGTCATAGGTTTATTTTTGATCTTTTGCAAGTAGCTATCTGGTGAGGCCAGTCGCGCAAATAGCCAAATAGCGTGTTGTACATTTTTTTAGAGAAGTGGAAATTGTTTGTAGGATAGTCCCCAAAAAAATATGCATATAAGTGAAGGGTTGGGGATTTAGAGTGCTATGGTGAATTGTTGATAAAGGAACTGTATATCCATGCTAATGCACAACATACATTATACGCTAAAGAAAATAGCACAAAGTGAAATGTTAGTAGTGTTTTTAAAAAAAGTTAATTTTTACGAAGTATTAATTATTGCAGTCCCTTGAAAATACAAATAAAAAAAAATAAAAAAAAAAAAAAAGGATAGGATAGGTAGTTATTGTACTTATTGATTTTTTAAAAAATAAATTAAAAAAAAATAAATCAATAATAGTGGGAATGTGGGATGGGTACTTGGGTAGTTATTGGTTTGTAAATAAATAAATAAATAAATAATAAAAATTAAAAAAAAAACTCACACATTAATTTTTTTTTGGTGCTTAGAGAGCCACAAGGACGGGGGGTGAGAATCGATCCCATGATCTCTTGGAACCGAGAGGGAAGCTCTAACCACTTGAGCTATTCCTCACCCTAAAAAACTCACATACTTCCTCCGTTAATGGTTAATTGCAACAAAGGAATATTTTATATCTCACAAATAATACCCTTTGTTGCAATTAACCATTAACGGAGGAAGTATTATAGATTTGGCGTTAGCTCAACAAGTAAACAGAAATTTCAACTCCGTTACTTTAGTACTTAACACCTGCAGCCATTTGTCCGGTTAGTTTTGACTGACTTGGTGGTATTAGAAGCTGGAAATTTAGGTAATTACTAGTATGCGCCCGTGCTAATGCATAGGTTATAACTATTAATGGGATTTAATAAATAAAAACAAAAATATAACATAAAAAAATAAAAATAAAAAAACTAACTAAAAAGAAAATAAAATAAAAATATGACGTACATTTTTTTTTTTTTTGAGGTAATAAAATGTCACATTTTAAATTATTGATAGGAATGTATGAAATTAAAACTAGAAAAAAGTAGTGGAACTTATGGTGGAATTAAAAAATACTTAAATAAAATTGAAATTTTCGATAATCATAATTAAACAAAGATTTAGGGCCCGTTCTGATTGACTGAAATAAGCTGAACTGAACTGAATATTTTATAAGAGAAGGAAATTAAGAACTGAAAATAATCTGAAGAGAACAGACCCTTAAAGCAAAAATGATTGCTTACCCAATCGGACTACATAAAACCAAATACAATAATGTATTCTATCCCAATTTTTTTTTTTTTTTTTTTTTTTTTTTTTCTTTTTTTTTTTTACGGATATTGAATACTATAGTAATAATCTAAGCTTTCATAATTTATCTGTAGTTAAGGAATAGTGTATGTGTGGGTAGTGTAAATGAAAGTGGAGTTGAATGATGATGACTTGTTGAGATAACTGCATCTAGTCTCTCTCTTTTTTTTTTTTTTTTTTTTTTTGAAGTTGAAATTATAATTAGTTCGTTTTAGATAAGATTAATTTGATTGGAGAGTAGTCAGTAGATGAGTAGTTGAGTGTTTTATGTATATTCCTTTTTTTTTTTTTTTTTATTATTATTATTATTATTATTATTATTATTATTATTATTTCTTTTTTATTTTATTTTTTTTGAATTTGAATTAAAGGAAAAGAAGGGAGTAATTTTTTAGGTGAGAGTGAATGAGGAGGCTTGGTTGGGGTTTTGGAGGCTCCTCATTCACTTAGGGTCTGTTCTCATACGTTTATTTTCAGTTCAAATCAGTTCAGTTCAGTTCAGCTCAGCTCAGCTCAGTTCAGTTCAGTTCAATTCAACTCAACTCCTAATTTCCTTCTCTTATAAAATATTCATTTCAATTCAGTTCAGTTCATCTGATTTCAGTCTATTAGAACAGACCCTTACTCTACAATTATATATTAGATGTGTTATTTAGGGGTTTTCTTTAAAGTAAATGATTTTTCATGTGTTTTAGTATTGTAGTGGATGTACTTTTATTTTATTTTTTTAATGGCAAGGAGGATCCTAGCTAGACTTGGGCTAGACACTTAGCATTAGATAGATGGTAAGGAATCCATAGCGGCTACCCCCACATACCCTCACTTAGTAGAATTCGAATCCCAAACCTCTAAGATTTGAGGTAAAAACTTTACTAATAAGGGCCTGTTCACTTCATTTTAATTTTAGTTCAGTTCAGTCCAATTCCAATTAGTTCAGTTCATTTCATTCCAGTTCCCAATTTTCTTCTCTCATAAAATATTCATTTCACTTTAGTTCTGTTCAATTCAGCTCCAATCAGTTCTGTTCAATTCAGTTCACTTAAGCTCAGTTTAGTAAATGTGAACATGCCCTAAGTGAGTCAATTTTTTGTTGGTTGCAGTGGATATAAAATGGTTAAACCTTTTTTTTCCTATTAATTATATAGTTCGACATTGTTGGTGAATATAGTTAACTTATTTTGTTTAATTTATGCTTTGAAGTTAGGGTTTTTGAATTTAGTAAATGGTTATTTTGGTTAGTGTTTTTCAATTCTAAATTATTCATAATTGTTTACTTCAACAAGTATGTTAGGATTAGTGATGATACATTTATACAGGTCTTGTTTGGCAAATGGCTGTTGGCGGTTGGCTGGTTCACTTGGCTTGTTTGACCAGCTGGAATGTTTGGCTGATTATAATGGCTTTTGAAATTGGCTGTTTAAGTTGGCTGTTTATAAAAGTGTTTGGTAAATTAATTGTTGGTTGTTGGCTGTTTATTAGATAATTTGTGGTCCAACAAGCTAAAAGCCAACAAAAAAGCTACTCAAATCAGCTTTTTCATTTTGGCTTAAAAGCCAGCTTTTTCGTTAACTAAAAAGCCAATTATCAAACACATTTTTTTGCTGTTTGACCACCTAAAAAAGCCAAAAGCCAAAAGCTAACCAAAAAACCATTAAAAAGCCAATTACCAAACATGGCCACAATGTTTGTTGTTAGCTATGAGAGGCTGTGGTTTTGTTGATGTGGAATTGGGCTAAGCAATTGGCCAACACTGCCAGAACAAAAACCTAAGCTACACTAGATCTTCATTAAAAAAAATGCCAACAACACTAGCAAAACTTGGAAAACCGTTCAATTATGCACAAACGACTTGCAAATTTGGTGGTTGAACGTTGGAATTCATATATCTTTGGCTCAGTTTTTATCCCTTCACTATTTTAGGGTGACCAAATTAAAACTTTGACATAAAGACGTAACGTCAGTCAACTCCTCACCAATACCTTGATTATTAACCTTTCACCCAAGCTAAGGTTTATTTCTAGGTTGATTGATATGTATCAATAGTTTAATATTTGACACATTACTATACCCAACACAAGTTATTTACGGAGTACATAATTAAGGAGCGGTACTCGATTTTTCATATTGAGAAACATAAGATGTTTATCAAGTGTTAAATATGTAACTACAGCTGGAACTGAAGGGTACATATGAAATTTGTGGGATGCTTGAGTTAACTATGTTCAACTCTAGTCACATGACGTTAACTCAACAACTAAACAGAAGTTGCTTCATGTCTTCCTCCTTCCTCCAACCCACCTTCATCCTCTTTCTCCAATGGTAAAGGCTACACATAAACTGAGTATATGTGAGTCATATATAAACTGATGATGTGGCAAATTTTGATTGGTAAAAGGTTTGGGCTCCTAAAATAATCTATTTTAATATTTCATTCAAATTTCAAACCAAAAAATTCAAATTATTTCAAATTAGATTGTGTTTTTCAATGCAAATTGAATGACCCCCACATTCTCAACCACCCATTTCTCTCTCCTCTCATTTTTTTTTGGCTGATTGTTTTTTGGTTTTGTTTTTCTCTCTTCTTTTTCTTCTTGTTCTCCATGTTCATACCTTCAAATTTAATTTTTTTTTGGTCTGGATTTTTTGTGTAATTATTTTTTTTAATACAATGTATATTATATATTTCATGACTAATTCATTGAATATTTATCTTATGCTTAAAGATTTTGCATTCCGAATTTCAATTTTGTCTCTCTTCTCTCTCTTGTTATGTTCATGTTCTTGATGATATTTTGAAAAAAATTCATCTTGGCTTGAAAATATTTGTTTGTTTGTTTTTTTTTTTTTTTTTTTTTTTTTCAGAAACTCATTTAATATACAATGTTTTGTTATACATTAAATTATTAATTATTTGTTATTTATTTTCATTTTACAGATCTAGTAATTCATTGTTTGATTTGTATGAATGTAAGTTGTTACAGATCTGGAAAAAATTGATTTTTTTTCACCTTTTTTTTTTATCTGGCTTCTTATGTAAGAAACTTTGATCCTTGTGCTCAACCACCATTACTGGGTCACTTACTCTACATTACCTTCTTTTGGGACTTCTAAATGGTTAATATTAATATTATGACCTGGAAAGAATTGGTTTTTTTACTCTTTTTTTTTTTGGTAGAGAAGATTCATTGTTTCATTTTTTTTTTGTTTTGTTTGTAGACAAATTATGTTATACAAAAATTCACCAAGATTGAAATATCGTGCTATATCATCTGAGTGTAAACATCATTATTTCCAATGTTATTCCATTTACCCAGATTTGTTTGACGAACAATTTTCCCAGAATTTAAACATCAAACTTTAAAATTTCTGCAAGTTACATTATTGGCCGGTAACAAATGTTGGATATTAGATTTATCACAAGGATAAGTCATTAAAATCCTTAAAATTATCACAATGACCGAGGACATATTTATAAGAAATTATTATCCAGTTTTATAGCACAAAACTCTTGAAAACAAATTAAAGTAAACAAAGGAAAAAATTGTAATTATAAAACAGGAAATAAAATTATGTATCTTTTTTTAAAAAAAAATTGAAAGGTTGGTAACGATTGTAAATTTCTAATTTATTTAGTAGCACCATTTATTTTAATAGTATTCATTAACAAAATTACAGTAACAAGATTTATTTAAATAGTATTTCCATTTTTACTTAACTTATTCTAATTTATAACATGCTATTGATATTATTTCAAAAAAAAATAAAAAATCCATGTTATATATTGATATTTGGTGTAAAATTCTAATTTATTTGGTAACACCATTTATTCTAATTTATAACATGTTATTGATATTTAGTTGTCAAATATCTCCGTATTAACAATTATAATTTCACCTTTTTAAAAAAACACAATTGATCAAGACCGAGTTATGGAGAGTTTCTATTAAGTATATATGTGTGGCTTATAACAATAATGATTAATCTAATATTAATATTAACCAACTAAAACATAACTAGTAATACTAGTTATTAATTTCCTTACTAGATGTAAACAAAGTTTCCAAAACTTTTAGTACTATTAATATGTATTAAAATTCTCGATTGGTAAGCATTTTCAATCGTTTTTAAAAAAATGGAATATTTATTAGTAACCGATAGCTATTATGTTTAATCCAAATTTAATATATTTTAACCCTTCACCATTGTATTTTGGAAATGATAATTATTGCATAATCTTACTTTTTGCTAAAACAATTTATCGAGTGATAAAACTTGTATATTACATTATTAATAATTGTAATTCATATTAATAATCAATTATGATCTAATATTTATATGAAGTAGCGTGATTTCATTTTTTGCCCGTTACAAATAAATAAGTATTCGTAACGGACACTATTTTTCCTGTTACGAATATCTTAATTGTAGCCTGTTACGAATGAGATTTTTTCCACTAGTGCACGTGATTACACAAGGCTACTCAAAAATACTTAACCCAATAACAAAACTTGCAGCGAAAACTCAACTTTCTTTTATTAATACTTATAAAAATAATAACATTGTTATGAGTGCTCAAAAATATGGACAAGACCAACATTCTTAAACTAGGTGAAGCAAATCCCGGGACTCCCATATGCTCTTTCATGACTCCACATGAAAATAGTCAACACTGCTTACCATTACGGTAAACAGGGCGAACCAAAACAAATAAGAAATACGGATTAGCAAACTATGCTAAGTATGATAAGTGCAAGATAGTGTAAACTCAATTTATTTGCAAACATTCTTTTAAAACCAATTCCAATAATTAATCCAATAAATTCAAAACTCATTATTCCAAAACCGATTCCAATGATTCATATTCAAAATAATAGTTAATAAAACCAATTCCTTTATCAAGAACCAATTCCTCACCCAAGTGTGCACACCCTCCAAGCTAGTCTCCTTATATTACAAGGCTATTCTTGAGGAAAGACCCGGTCACACAAAATCCAAGGCCTTATCAATAAACCAAATCCGCATAGTGGGATTACTAACATGCTTATAAAGCATTAATAATAACAATTCAATGGTTCAATAAATCCTTTTAATATCCAATAGTTCCAATATAATTAAAAATTCTTTTTAATTAATTCCACATGCTTTCAAAATCAAACCTTGTAAATAAATACTTGCGAATAAAATCTCATATTAATAACTTTTCAAATTCAACAACTCTTTCTTGAAAAATCTTTATTTAATTCAACAAACCTTTTAAAATCAATTCCTTTATTTAAATTCGATAAGTAATCCAAACCATTCAAAACATGATTTAAAAATCAGTCATTCAAAATACTTTTATTAAATAAATACCTTCAAATATTATTTATTTCAAAATCATAATTCAAATCAATTTAATTCAATCACCAATCAAATCATGTAAAACATGTTATTTAAACCAATCACTTTCAAAGGTATCTAGCCACCTAAACGTACCTTGATCCTTGCTAGAAAAATCACACAAAAAGAACCTCAAGAACCTTGATTCTGAATATCAATCAACACTTCGCACTTTCAAAGTTCAATCACGAATACACCTTGCAAATAACATATATAACCATAAGGTTATCACAACATAAACTCAAATCTAATGTGCATGGACTATAAAACTCTTTTAAAATAATACTTTAATATAAAATTATAACTTTGAAATAGGTATTTGTATTTTAGAAAACTAACCTTGAAGAAGATAAAGGAATAGGTTTAAAGAGAATTGAATTTTCGTTGGAAAGAATAGGAAGAATTTGCAGAGGCCATAACTCCTTCAATATAACTTCTAATTGGGTGATTCTTGAGCCCAAACTCAATAATTTTTCGAGAGGAACAATTTTCTTTGAAACATCAATACCCCAAAAACTGACCAGAAGTGCCCGAAAAGTGACTTCAATACCCCAAAAACTGACCAGAAGTGCCCAAAAAGTACCAGAAATGGTTACAGGCTGATTTGTAAGAAAAGTATGAAAAAGTTTAGGGAAAAGAAGAAGAAGAAGAGAGAAGAAGAGAATTGATTTTTGGTGTGAAGAATATGAGAGGTATGAGGGGGTATTTATAGGCTCATGAATGAAAGAATTATGGTAGGAGAATGTAGGAAGAATTATGGTAAAAAGAATTAAGGAAATTACTTTTGATATTAAGGTGATTAAGAATAATAGCATTTAGGAAAGTGTGTTTGTCATGAAAATAATATGGCAAAAGAGATTACTTGGGGAATAATCAAGGATTAAATAAGGTAGGGGTATAAGATGATCAAATCTTTGTGAGATGGAAAATAAGAGATTTTAAGGAGATAATTAAAATACAATTTACCAAAAATAAATCACCCAAAATCCAACCAAAGTGGCCAAAAATTTTAAGCTTCCGTCCATAGCTCCAAATTTTCGGACCATATTAGTAGTGTTTAGGAAATTATTTTGCTAGATTTTAGGCTTAAAAATAATTGTGTAAATAATATACTACCTTTTGTTCAATTTACTCGCAACAAAGGAATATTTTATGTCTCACAAATAATACCCCTTTGTTGCAAGTAAATTGAACCAGAGGTAGTATATTGTATAAAATAATTAAATAGGAAAATACCAATTATTCACTAATTAATTTACTAAGAAAAATCAGATTTTTTACTTAGAAAATCCCAATATCTTAGCTAATTAATTAGGGAAATTAGGCCCTTTTAAATTAAATAAGAAAATATAATTTTGTTTAATTAAAACATCCGAAATATATATAAATAATCCGGTTTTTAAAAATAAAATAAATGGATTATAAATCTTATCCAAAATCCAAAAATAATAATTGAGTTTTTAAAATACTTTTGACACCAAAATTAAAATATCATTTTGGTTCCAAATTTCAAATAGTAAAATAAATTACTAAAATACCCTTTTAAAGAGAATACTAATTAATTAATTAATTAATTAGAAATACGTTTTAAAAATACGGGGTATTACAGATCCTTTTTGCATAATCTTAATTTTTGCTAAAATAATTTATTGAGTGATAGAATTTGTATATTACAATATTAATAATTGTAATTCATATTAATAATCAATTATTATCTAATATTTATATGAAGTAGTGTAACTTCATTTTTTGTTAAATTAATACTACCCCCGTTTCATATAATCAATTTGTATATCCTCCGTTTAAAAATAAATTTCTCACGTGAAATCTTATGGTAAATTAATACTACCTCCGTTTTATATTATTTGCAACGGTAAGATGTTTTTCCTCTCTACTTTATGTCAAATTGTCGCAAAAAATGAAACGGAGGTAGTATTAAAGAATGCGACAATACTAGTAATGCTAATGAACATGTAAAAAAAAATAAAATTAATAAAACGATGAGTAGTTAGAAATCTAGCTAATTACAATATATAAACAAAGATTCCAAAAGTTTAAGTTTTATTATTAATATATTTCAAAATATTTATTTACTTTTCATATATAACTTCTTGTTGTATTGCAAATGAATTTTTTTTTTTAACCTCTCCACTATTTGATTCTAACCATTCACTACTTTACTCGTTTAATATTTCAACTCAAGACTTGTCATTAATATTGGATGTTTGAAGCAAACATTTAGTATTTGAAGAGTTATTCTTACTTAGTAAATATATATATTTTTGTAAAAATAGTTAAAACAACTTTAGGTTTGAATTTACTTTGCTAACAACTTATATTTAAATAGTATTCAAAACCTAAATTATAGTTTGTAAATATCGGTTGTTGTTATTCCCATGTTGGTTGTTATGTACAAGCTAGTAAATTTGTACCTCTTGGTAATGCCTTTACATATGATATTAGATAAAAACATTTTCTAGTAACAATAACATATAAATTGATATTGGGGATATATGCTTTTATAACATATATTGTATTTAGGGGAAAAAAAAAAAGAATTGTAAAATCTACTGCAAATGAATTATATATAAAAGTTGGTGGGACTGTGAGCATTAAATTAAAGGGGGTTTGGCGCTTAGCATTTTCTCCCGCCCAACAATGACTTTAGGCGCCTAAAGCCAAATGTTTTTCCCCCCAATTTCCCCCCTCTTTATTTTGGCTAGTAGTGACATGGCGTTTTTTTTTTTTTTTTTTTTTTTTTTTTTTTTTTTTTTAATTGGGAGTTTATGCCTACCCCATATAAACCTGGTTTATGTGTAGCATCTCTCTTCTCCAACCCATCTTCAAGCTGCTTCGACATTACCAACACCACTGATTTTGGCTGCTCTGCCGCTGAGCTACCGGAATTAAACGAAAATTCTAATAACACATAGAGATAAAGGGCCGGGTTTAATCCTAGAGGGTAATTGAGCTTTCCTTTTCTATTGATTTATCCATTAAATTTGAGCATTCCCTTCTTCTCCATTGAAGCCGAGATCAATTAAATTGATTATATTTTTTTTTTTTTTTTGCATAATTAGATAGTTCAACATTGTTGGTAAATAGTTAAGTAATTTTGTTTGATTTATGCTTTTGAATTTGGTAATAGGTTATTTTGGTTGGTGGCTATCTTTTAATGCAGTTTGCCAAAATTGCCAAAACAAAAACAAAAACAAAACTTGGAAAGCATTCAATTACACAAATGACTTACAAATTTGTTGGTCGGAGGTCAGAGTTCATAGATCAAGGAACTACCTTTCACTCGTCCAATTGGAGTATCAAACTATAAACTGTTAACGTCGGTTAACCATCTACTATTAATATATGTAGGGTTGTGATCCAATGAGAAGGATCTTAAAATGAGAAGGAAGAGAAGGAATCTCAACCATTCATATGAGCAATCTAACGTCAGATATTGGAAACAGTAAAAACCCATTTCATCTCTCACTATCACTGTACTGACAAATTCACAAGATTATAGAGCTTAGTTCCCAGTTCCCACTAATTCACTCTACTCTTCCATCTGATCAAGACCGACTACCGTCCTCAAAAATTTTTCTATTCATATTTTCTCTCTCTTCCTCCCTCAAGTTTCATGATTATTTATCTCCTTGCCTTCAATTCTTCCCTCCAATAGAACCAATCTGATCATCTTCACCATTTTAGATCATAGATATTCATTTGGAAGCTCTCGGCAACGCCAACGAATGTTAGTTAGAACTCTTTAATGGAAATAGAGGATGAGGGAGAAAGAGAAGCGGGGTGTATTTATTAGGTGCGTGAATGAATGAAAAACTAAGCAACAAATAAATTAAATTTATAGAATAACTTGGCATGTCTACTGGAATTGGTAGTGTCGCTTTGCCAAATCTCTTTCCTCAGGTAAATGAATACGAGGATAAACAATTTGCATATTTAGAAGTCAAATAATGCACAATTTGTTTAAGATTTATGCACATCGAATTTAAGTCAAAAAATATATGCACATTCAACTAAAAAAATGCAATATATATATATATATATATATATATATATATATATATATATATATATATATATATATATATATATATATATATATATATATATATATATATATACACATATATATATATACATATACATATGTATATGTATATATATATATATATGTATATAGGGAAGTTTTTTCCCGAGTAATTAGAGAGCCACGCAGGATTTAATTTTTTCAGCGCGCCATCTAGGATAATAAATTTTAGTGGTAGCCAATTAAATATGAGATTATTAATATCTTTTAGAATTAAATAATTTAAATGACACGTAAGCAAAATTGGCGAATGAGATTTTCCAGTTTAAATTAATTAAATATAAAATATTATCTTTTGATATTAGGAAATTTATCTAAATATATAACAAATTTTAGCACATAAATATATATATATATAAATTATTTTAAAAAATTTAAACAAACCGTGAATCGCACGGGCTTCATCTAGTTTCACCATATGGGTTAACACAGGCTTAGTTGCCATGTGTAATGGGCTGAGCAAAACTACCCGAAAACTCGAAGCCCCGTTCCGTAACTGTTCCGAAAATTAGAGTACCTGATCCGATAACCATAACGGTTCGAGTACCCATTCCGATAGTTTATTATCGGGTATGGTTATTGTGTATCCTTTTAAAATTAACGGTTACCCGATCTGATCCGATAAGCATTTTTTTGTCCTTTTCTTCCCACTAAAATCTATTTTTCCAAATCTAAACTCTTACTTAAATTCATAATCACTTTATAATGTCGATGATTAGTAATATTATTAATAATTTGGTCAAGATCATGTGGTATTTTTGTTAATTAATGTTAAAAGATATCATAATAACTAAATTATTAAGTTTAATTATCATTATTGGATACCTTATTGGATACCCGATAACTGATCCAAAAATCCGGGTACCCGAACTTATTGGTTCGGTTTATGGATATCTGTTGAAGAATAAACCTCTCAAGAGTCACCACATGTAAGTGTCCCACATTGGTTGAAGAAAAGAGAGTTAAACACTTTATAAGGCTAAGGGGCTACTCCTCCTATTGCCATATGGTTTTGGGATGTAACCTCCTTTGATCTTGTGAAGTGAACTCTCTCTCTTGATTTGCAGGTGCGGCCCAAACCCGCGTTTAACATGGTATCAGAGCCAGGCCCACGATATAGGATCTTAAAAAGTTCACTAGGCCAAGAGTAGGTCCATATGAGGGGAGTGAAGAAGCACTCTAGCCCGAAAAATCACATGAGACAAAGTTAAAAGGGACCTTACATGTGAGGGGGAGTGTTGAAGAATAAATCTCTCAAGTATCACCACATGTAAGTGTCCCACATTGGTTGAAGAAGAAAGTTAAACACTTTATAAGGTTAAGGGGCTACTCCTCTAAATCACCGTGCAAGAAAGCATTATGTGCATCCATTTGATGTACATCCCAATTTTTAATCGCCGCCACTGCTAAGAAAGTACGTACCGTAGACATTTTTTCCACTGGAACAAATGTTTCATTGTAATCGATCCCTAATGATTACCTAACACCACAAGTCTTGCTTTTAATCGTAACAAGTTACCGGCCTCATATCTCTTCTCAGTGTAAACCCACTTGCTTCCAAGTGCTTTCTTTCTTGCCGAAAGATTCTCCAAGGTCCAAGTGCCTTGATCTTCGAGAGCCTTTATTTATAAGGCTATAGCTTCTCTCCAACCTTCATGTTGCATTGCTTCCTTGAAAGATCTCGGTATGTGTAGACACCCATTTGTGTCTCCCCAAAACCAAACCCAGTGATGAGTGCCTTTCACGTCGAGTCATAATCGAATGAAACGAAAGTGTGGAAAGGTCTAGTGTTGCGGAAAATTTTATTTCTTTTCTTTTCTCTTCTCTCTGTTTTTGAAAACTTTATTTTAAGGAAAACAGCCAATCCAGTTTGGTTGGTCCATGATATGGGTCCAATAGTGGTGTAGTTGGATGGGGCTTGCAAAGACCTTTCCAACGATATATTATAAGCCCAATTCCGATGAGTATTGAGGAATTTATGGCCAATTTACTAAACTGGGCCCGGTTTGAGTTTTAACTACGGCCCAATGATCTAGGGGAGGGCCTAATATGATTTATCATTCCTAATGTAATTAGGAATGGTTTTGGTCTTCTAGAACATTCTAGAAGGTTTTATCATTCTTAATTCAATTAGGATTCTTCAGAGTTTTAATTAGATCAAATAGCATTTTCGACTGAAATTATATTATTTTATCTTCCAGTACGGTAAAATTATCAGATTTTCGAAAATGTGTTAAAATCCGGTTTGGCGTCCAACCCTAGGCCTTGGCGCCTGGAACCAGGATTGGCGCCAGACGCCAGCCATTGGCGCCTGGCGCTAGCCACTGATCCTGGCGCCAATGAGCCAGGGCTGGCGCCAAGTTGTTTTTGCGATCTTCAGACTCTGTTTTGATAAATTATCTTTTTTGGCCGATTTTCTCTATAAATATCGTATCAAAAACTCCGTTTTGGGGGACGGATTATCATCTATCATTCACCACTTCTTTTATTCTTAAGTTTTAATAAATTTCGTTTTCGTTCATTCATCTACAATCTTCGATCGTCAACAAATTAGTTTATGAATCATTAATCTTTCATTCATTCTTTCTAAACTTTATTCTTTAACACAAAATTCCGCATTCACAAGATCTTGATACACCTAGCCATATTCGAAGTTGCCTTCGCCCTAGACGTGAAAGGTTTTTAATTTCTAAGGGTTTGGTCCCAAATCTCTCTCTCAATTATTTAATTTAATTGCTTTGTTTATTATTTTCCTTGAAGTTACTAACGTGTGTATTTTGTTATTAGAAAGAGGTACGAGGCATCCAAGTAAGTACTTTATTGATTTTATTGTTTTTATGATGTAGATATCATGTTTAGATTGTTATTATGATTCCTAGTATCATGTCTAGGGTATCTTTAATATTAAATATGATTGCTACGATGCTTCCTATATTCTTTCTGATGTTAATTCATGTTAGTATCATGTTAGGGCTAAAGCTTTGATTTTTATTGTTTAGTGACATGCTAGGGTTTGTTATTAATATTGTTAGTATCATGCCTAGGATCTTGCTATGCTTTAACATGATTATGATTGATATTATTATAATTATTATTATGATTGATTATTTATTATGTTTCTTGATATGTATCATATTTTATATTGTTATTGCTTGATCATCTTTGTTGCATGTTAAAGGGAATTGGTATTTGCAATCATGCTTAATAAGATAATTAATAATCTTGTTAGGTTAATTGTGATTATAATTCAAGTGATCGCCAATAATAGATTTATTTGTGCATTAAATTCAACCAACATAGATTAAACAGGTTTAGGGTTAATCTATTGATTGTATGTTAATTGGAAAGCGCACATGAATACGAGCAGAATAAAGTAGAGGCCTATTATTAGGGCAGGTTCAATCTCTTTTAGGTTGGATTTGTACCATCATCCCCGGACCCTTATTTGGTTCATGACCTTATGGAGTTGACGATCTCTTGGATCGTTAAGGGGTGTAACCTTCACCTCGTGAACGGTTTACAAGTTCCTTAAAAACTTGTTGGCGACTCTTTTGCTCTATCTTCTTCCCTTTTGGACGCCACCGTACTTTAGTGTATGATCACAGTGGGGTTCAAGCTAGTGGGATTTTAAAGGCTTGAAAATATTCCCTACAGTTTTTGGCGACTCCACTGGGGAGGATTTCTATTTTAATTCCTGAATTTGTTTCGGCAATGATTTAGAATGAGTGGATGAGACTCGAAAAGTTCTAAGTATTTCATGTGCGTAATTTTGATTAACATTGTGGCATATGCATAAAAAGGTTCTCATTGGAAAGACCATCCGTAATGAGTCAAAAACATAAGGATTTTTACACGTAGGAAATTTGAGAAATGTCTTTCACAACTAGGACTGAAATAACACCACGCGAAACGGGATGATTTTATTGAGCACAGAAAGCTGCTGAGGCATGTGGGAAGTAGCGTCAGGGGCCAGAGCTTGGCGCCAAACTTTCAGCCGTAGCGCCAGACGCCAGTATTGGCGCCAGGCGCTACAGTTAAAAGTTGGCGCCAGTCTCTGTTTTCTGGCGCCAATTTCTCCCAATACCGAGCCAGAAATATGCGTTCTAATTTCGACCGGTTTTTTCGTATTGTTTGCTCGATCCTACTTCCTGATTGAATTTTTTCTCATTTTTCTGAAACCCATATGTGTTCTACATATGGACATAACCTTTTGGGAATTCATGCTCTATCTACCCGATTGAACGCTCCTGGCAACAAAGGGTACATCTGAGATGTTGAATTCACCAAACCATGGAAGTGAGTTTTTTCTAAAAAACTCGCGGTGTTCTATCCACACGCGTTAACCCTTCACGGTTAGGCTTCTACGCGGTGCATCTGAACAATTAACCATGGACCCTATTTGACTAAACCATATCTCGAACTTTAGAGAACTAGCGCCATGGTTAGGTTGCGAACTCATTGCATCATATTGTGCCTACTTGACTAATTGTGCATTATTTGTTGCGCATATATATTCTATGCTCCTCCTAACCGTTTGTTGATTTGTGTTGAGATTATAATTAATGACTTAAAGAACTTTGCCTAATTAATTAATTAATTCGAGTCAATAAATTTTTTTTCTTTTTTTAATCGGAATTGACCTAGTACGACTTTAGGCATACCCAAGTTGACTAATAATATCGAAAACAGTCCCAGACCGAGGCTCCAATGTTGGTGCCAAAATCTGGGCTGTAGCGCCATTGTATGGTGTCGCCAGACATTTACTAAAAAGTCTGGCGCCAACCACCATATTGTGACGCCAGTCCTGTCGCTTGGCCGACAGTTCGGATTATTTGTCGAGTCATCACCTAATGTCTAATTTTTCAGTTTCCTGTTTAATTTGGTTAATTCTGCTTAATTGAATCAATATTCGAGTTTAGGCACTAAGTCCCATGGTCTTACACAAGAGTCCAAGCATGTCACTTACACTCAATACACACACCATTACACATGCCTTGACCATGATTAAGGGAGTCTTGTGTGCGCGCGTTATTTTTCGTCATTTTTTTTAGGGGGGGTAAGTCGGATATTAATCCTCCAATAAATAGTACTTAAATTCCCTAAACACATGTACATTATTGCTCCCTAAAAATATGCATACTTTTTTCTTTTCTTAAACAAAAGCCATAAAGTCAAACTGATTCGAGTCAAATAATTAAAACGCAAACTGGCTTAATCTACAGCGCGTGGTCAAGAAAGGAAGGACGATTAATCAAAGATAACCTCTTCGTACAAGTCCAACTTTTCGACAAACCTATAGCTCGCAAGAGGAAAGCAAGAGTTATAATGGCAACTCAGGAAGAAGTTAACGATCTCAAAAACCAATTGGCTACTGTAACTGAGACACTAAATCTTCTCGCACTTAAGATCGAGGATCCCGCGAAGCAACAACAAATGGACCTCATGCAAGAAAGCCTAAGAAAGTTGTCCAGTGACTACAAGTTTCAAGAACTCACATCCCAAGGGGTCTCGGTGGATAAGGATCTTCTTCCGCAGAAGTTCAGTGCCAACGACATCCCAAAGTTTAGGGCAATCGATAACCCCTACTTCCATCTAAGAGCATTTGAAACAATAATGAGTATCAAGGGTATCGATAAGAAAATTTTCCCTTCTCTATTCTCGCTATCTCTCGAGACCGTTTGCCAACAATGGTTCTTTTCTCTTGAAAAAGAAAAGACCTCTACCTGGGAATCCATAGCAAACGCTTTCGTTGATAGGTACAAGTGCAACGTTCAAGTCGAAACTGACCATAGAGAACTTGAAATTCTCAAGCAGAAGGAGAATGAAGGCTTCACATCTTTCTTTAACAAATGGAGAGAAACCTCAGCTAAAATGATTGAGGTACCAAGTGAAAAAGAGTCCGTGAGATTGTTCATTAAAAATCTCCAAGAAAAATATTCAAAACATCTTAAATATCAAAATAACCTTCATACCTTTAAGGCTGTTTATGATATTGGGATTAATATTGAAGATGACTTAGCTAAATCTAAAGCTGCCAACAATAACTCCAACAGTGGCTGGAAAGGAAGGAAGAACGACAATCCTTCTTCTTCTAAAACCGCCCACTCAAATAATGTTAGCGCTTTTAATCTAGGAGAAGTCCTTGCCATGAACAACCAAGGACAAAAGAAACTGTTTAGGAGAAACTTCACTCCTATTGGCATGAGTTATGACACCGCGTTTGATCGACTAAATGCAAAAGGTCTTATAACTCCCATTGGACCATTCGGAGATCCACCAGTCGAGAAAAGGTCGCCTAATTGGAACCCCAATGCACATTGCAAGTATCATCAAGGTAGGGGCCATTCTACTGAAAGCTGTTGGAAACTTAAGGAAGCTATCCAAGACCTGATTGACAGTAATAAGCTGCCGTTGCCTCCTGCCAGTAAGAAACCGAGTATTGATAATGCACCTCTAGCTCACACATTGGTTATCTCCAATGAAGAAAGCGAAGTTGACCCCTCATCTCTCATTAAGCCTGTCAAAGTGACCGAAGAAGAAGAAGAAGAGATATTTTTCGATGTCGAGGATAATCCTCCAAAACTGGCAAATGAGGTAGAGATACGAATACTCACACTATATCTGAGGGAGACATCACAACTGTTACATGAAACTCTCAAAATTCTGAATGAACTTCGCAAGGAATATGATCAAGAACCTAAGAAAGAATTCACACCAGTAAAAACGACTTATGAGGCAAAATACTTTCCCTTACAAGTCACCGAAAGACCCAAGAAGAGCAATAAAATTTATACTCCAATTGGGATCTCGTATGCACAAATGTTTAAAATGCTCTCCGAGAGAGGCAAGGTCAAACCTCTCGAATCGAGACCATTTGAATCATTAAAAAGAACAGATAGATATTACTGTCAATACCATCAGTCAGGAGGACACACCATAGAAAACTGCTTCAAATTCAAGGATTTGGTGCAGAAAATGATTGATAGAAAGGAATTAGTCCAAGTTCAACAAGAAGAGGATATAAATGTTAATGGAGTATGGGACAGTGATGAAGAAGATGTCTATCTAAAAGACATATTAGAACCTTCACCTTCCATATCATACACCACAGACGACATTTGGGCTGAAGAAGATGCATCAATAGACGTCCTCACAAGATCCGGGAGAATACAACCTCCTGTTTCAACGCAACCCATGCCTACCGCACAACGAGTTCCTATACCTATCATCGAGGACAATGACATTGTTAAACAATTCAAGAAGACAAAAGTTGAGATGAATGTATGGAAGCTTCTAGCAACATCTCGAGAACATAGGTTGGCTGTGATGAATGCCTTGGATAAAATCGGGATAGATTCTGACACCACTCCTGAGGGACTAGCTAACTTCCTCACGAGTGATCTCCCTAGTCCAATTAATCTAATCACCTTCTCTGATAAAGATTTAGCCCCGGAAGGTGACAAGCACTACAAAGCGTTAAACCTCACAATAGTCTGCAAAAGAATGAATGTTCCCATGACGCTTGTAGACAATGGATCGGCTATTAACGTCTGTCCACTTAGGACTGCGAGGATGCTCGGCATAAAGAATGAGGATTTAACTCCGTCCACACAAGGAATAAGAGCTTACGATAATACTCGACGTCAAGCTCTTGACAAAATAACCCTAAATGTGACGGCAGGAGCAATAGAACATGCTACTACTTTTCAAGTGGTAGACATCAAAGCCTCATTCAATCTGTTGTTAGGACGCCCTTGGCTCCATGATCTAAAGGCCGTCCCTTCATCTCTCCACCAACAAGTGAAAGCTATAATTGGAGGAATCCCCATCACCATTGATGCTTCGCCAATGAGGATCAAGTCAATAGAGAATCCAATCATCAACGTGGAGCACGACGAAGATGATGAAGACCTATGGGGCTTTAACGAAGAAGTCTCCTTAATCCAAGAGGATGAAAGGACATCTCTTTGCCACAACCCCCATTCCAACATGATTATCAACACTATGCTGAAAAAACAAGGACACTTTCCTGGGATGACCTTAGGAAAGAAGAAGGGGATAGCAAAATCGACAGAGTCACCTGGCCTCCCTAAACTAGATACTTTCGGACTTGGTTTCGAACCGACTCGGAAAGATCTCAAGCGAGCCCAGGACAAATTGAAAGCACGTAGGGACGCTCGCATTCAAAAGAAAGCAATTCCAATGGATCAGTACCCTCTTACGCTTAATGGTCAGTTTATAAAAGAAGGAGAGGACTATCCATGCCATGAATTTCCCGAACCATTTGTTGTAAATGGCATACGACAACCAGGATTCGAGATTTTCTTGGATTGCTATTTCACTGATGAAATCCCAATTCCCGTCCATAAGGAGAAAGCACCTCCATGCTTTGACTTTAACGTCATGGGATTACTGTTTGGGCGAGAAAAGAATGAGCCAGTTCATGAGGAAGACAATTCCTCACTCATTCAAACGGTCCTACAAAGCGAAAACTTCGATCCCTCGAAGCTAATTACTCCAGCCGAAGGATTACTGCAAGGGTGGCGTAAGACTATCAAGGTGATTACTCCGAGTGGGAGGAAAATATCAATCACGACAGGACAAGGGCCAATGTTTGAAGAATCGTCAGGGTCAGAGTCAGAGTCTGAGTCAGAGTCTTTCCCCTTAGAATCTTCTAAGTCTTTAGTTATAACGCCTTCCCTTCCTGTTTCTTCTCCTAGGATAGTTAGTGATCCAGTCCCTGAGGACATATCACTCTTTGATGTAAAGATCTCAGAGTATAATAATATCGCTCATTCTCCTTACTTCTCGTGTTCTTCCCTAACCCAAGATGACGAACATTGCTTAGTTAACGATGAAAAAGATAAAGAATTTATTAAAGCAATGGAAACACTTGAAAAGAAAACACCAGTAATTGAAGAGACTGAAACAGTTGACATCTCAAATGATTCAACTCATAAAAGAGAAGTTAAAATCGGACTAACATTGAATAAACAAGAAAGAACCGATTTAATTAACTTGCTTAAAGAATTTATCGATGTATTTGCTTGGTCATATGAAGATATGCCAGGCATTAACAGAGAAATAGCTCAACACACTATACCATTAATTCCAGGAATGAAACCTGTAAAACAAAAGCTACGTCGAATGAAACCCGACGTAGCACTTAAAATAAAAGAAGAAGTTCAAAAAAAAATAACTGCAGGTTTCATCAAGGTATCCAAATACCCCGAATGGGTCGCTAACGTCGTCCCAGTTCCAAAGAAAGATGGAAGGGTAAGGATGTGTGTCGACTATCGAGATCTAAATAAGGCAAGTCCAAAGGACGACTTCCCTTTGCCACACATCGATATTCTAGTAGACAACACTGCAAATCACGCGCTCCTCTCATTCATGGACGGATACGCAGGGTACAATCAGATTCTCATGGCGGAAGAAGACATGGAGAAGACAACTTTTATCACACCATGGGGCACTTACTGTTACACGGTAATGCCATTTGGGTTGAAAAACGCAGGTGCTACTTACCAACGTGCAGCAACTGCCTTGCTCCATGACATGATGCACAAAGAAGTCGAGGTATATGTAGACGACATGATTGTGAAATCAAAAGACCGTCCAGGCCATCAAGTAGCCTTAAGGAAATTTTTCGAAAGGCTAAGAAAATATAATATGAGGTTAAATCCCTCAAAATGCGCTTTTGGAGTTACCTCGGGCAAGCTCTTAGGATACGTCATAAGCTCTAGAGGAATAGAGATAGATCCAACCAAGATTCAAGCAATCATGTCAATGCCACCGCCCAAGACCGAGAAACAGATTCGAGGATTCATTGGCCGGTTACAATACATGAGTAGGGTCATATCAAAATTAACAACGATATGTGAACCAATCTTCAAAAAGCTCAAGAAGAATGTATCAGTAATATGGGATGACGAGTGTCAAAAAGCCTTTGACCGGATCAAAGCCTATCTCGCAAATCCTCCCGTATTAGCGCCAGCACTTCCCGAAATACCTCTTAGGTTATATTTGACGGTTACCAAAGAGACAATGGGAGCCATGCTAGCACAAGAGGTAGAAAACAAAGAGAATGCAATCTATTACTTAAGTAAGAAGATGCTCGAATACGAAACACGCTATACACCACTCGAGAAATTGTGCCTCGCTTTGGTGTGGGCCACAACTAAGTTGAGACATTACATGTTGGTGCATACCGTTTTCGTGGTATCTCGATTGGATCCACTCAAATACTTGTTCGAGAAATCAACGCTCAATGGACGTATTTCAAGATGGATAGTCAACTTAGCCCAGTTCGATGTACGATTTATGCCACAAAAAGCTATTAAAGGATCCGTGGTGTCAAACTTTCTGGCAGACTTTCCAATAGAAGACTCGACACCAATACAGGACAGTGAATTTCCAGATGAAGATTTGATGGTCACCGAAGATGATACTTGGACCTTGTTTTTTGACGGAGCCTCAAACCAAAAGGGATGTGGTGTCGGAGTGTTACTAGTATCACCTAAAGAAGAATACGTCCCAATCTCAATAAAGCTTGATTTCGACGTTACCAACAATGCTGCTGAATATGAAGCATGTGTGGTAGGCCTTGAAACAGCCCTGGCATTGGGAGTAAAGAAGTTAAGGATATTCGGGGATTCCTCTTTAATCATCAATCAAATATCTAAAAGGTGGAAAGTAAGGAGTGAAAGCCTAGCTCCTTACCAAACTTATCTGGAAACTCTGACCGATCAGTTAGTGAAGGTAGAATACACATATCTACCTAGAGAAGAAAATCAATTTGCTGATGCCTTGGCAAGATTAGCCTCAATGGTTAGGATTCCCACGGATATCGAGCAAATGCCTCTAACTATCAAAAAAAGGCACAAACCGGCATATATACAGGCTATAGAAGATGACGATCCAGTCCAAGACGAAGATGAAGAACGAGAAGAAAAACCATGGTACACAGACATTCTCAATTATGTCACCAATGGAGAATACCCTCCTCATGCTGACAAAAGAGCTAAGCGAGCCTTGAGACTTTTGGCTTCTCAATATGTACTCATAGACAACGAGCTACATAAAAGGGTACCTAAAGGTCGAGCTCTCCTATGTGTAGGGAAGGTGGACGCACAAAGAATAATGAGAATGGTCCACGAAGGAATCTGTGGAACTCATATAAATGGCAAAATGTTAGTCCAGAAAATAATGCGAGAAGGGTATTATTGGACTACCATGAATAGGGATTGCCATCAATATGTAAAAAGATGCCCTAAGTGTCAAATTTATGCCAATTTACAGCACGTTCCTCCATCTTTGCTCTATACCTACACATCACCATGGCCATTCTCTACATGGGGAATTGACATAATTGGCAAGATCGCTCCTCCAGGGACAGGAGGCCATGAATTTATTCTAGTAGCGATTGATTACTTTACGAAGTGGGTTGAAGCACAATCATATGCTAAACTCACCGCAAAACATGTAGCACTTTTTATCGAGAGAAATATCATTTGTCGATATGGAGTCCCACATGAAATGATAAGTGACAATGGAACTCACTTTCAAGCCGAATGTGAAGAATTGCTACATAAATATGGTATCCAACATCATCATTCGTCCCCTTATAGACCTCAAGCAAACGGAGCAGTCGAGGCAGCTAATAAAAATTTAAAGACTATCATCGAGAAAATGACAGAAAATTACAAGGATTGGCCTGACAAGCTTCACTTTGCAAATTGGGGTTATCGTACGTCAATCCGTACGTCAACAGGAAATACACCATTTTCTTTGGTATATGGAATGGATGCCGTACAACCTGTCGAACTAGAAATACCATCTCTACGTATTGCGCTAGAAAGTAAACTCGATGAAGTCGAATGGACTAGGGCACGATATGAAGAATTGATCCTACTCGACGAAAAACGACTAGAAGCTCTACATCACACTCAGTGTTATCAAACTCGTATGGCTAGACATTTTAATAAGAAGGTCAAGACAAGAAATATCAAAATAGGAGATTTGGTATTAAAGGCACTAAGGAAAAATGTTTTAGATCCAAGGGGAAAGTTTAGACCTAATTGGTCTGGCCCCTACATTGTCAAAACAATCCTGTCAGGTGGTGCAGCAAAATTAACTGACATGGATGGCAATGAATTCTCAAACATGACCAATCTTGACCAACTTAAAAAATACTACCCATAATTACTTGAGTAGGACACTCAAGAGAGCTACGTTTGGCCTGATTCCTTAGGAAAAGATACGTAGGCAACCCATTACGGGTGCGGCCACTTTATTTTTCGACATATCCGCATTCCAGAATTAACAAAAGTCAACAAAAGTCGGAAAAGCAACTGGCGTCGCAGAACAGAGCCTGGCGCCAGCAAAAGGCCATCAGCGCCAGACGACAGTATTGGCGCCTGGCGCCAGACCTCAATATCTGGCGCCAATTCGCAATTATTGACGCCAATTCAGTAATAAAATCTGGGCGAATTTCGGCGTTTTTTCGGAAAATTTTCGACTTCCGTACTCGAAGAACTTCTAGAAAAATCAATTTTTTTTCGGTTTTTCATTGCTTTAATAAAACAAATTTAAAGTAACAATTTAATTGAAAGCTGAAATTTCATTAATAAAATAAAATTGCATTATTAATGGAATTTAAATAAAGCTGAAATAAATTAAATTTAAATAAAAACTAAGAATCTAATAAATCGAAAGCTAAGCAATGTTCTAATCTTTCTTCTCCTTCTTTGCTCTTTTCCAATTCTTTTCTGCCTCCTCCTCTTCATCCATTACTTTGGCTAGTAGGCATCCTTTAGAGGGCCTACATTCAATCTTAGAATAGATTGTTTCGCCTTCAGCTAGCACCCCATGCTTCTTTTCCACCCAAACCTTTTTCTCTGTAGTGGTAGCTTTCCTTTTCCCCTTGTCTTTAGTAGATTTCTTCTTCTTAGGCATTATAGGTGTCTTGAACTCAATTCTTGCACCTAAGCGTTCCTTGGCCGGTGTCACCCTGTCACCTAGACGATTCTTCACATCGGTTCTACCCTGATCAATTGAAGACTTCTTTAACAACCACTTCTTTACATCATTAGGTAAAGAAGGGGGAACCTTTTGGGTAATCACTTCCCATAAAGGTCTAGCGCTCCAGTAAGTGTCAAATTTATCTACTTCTTGAGATATGGGATACTCATAGGGAGGACGAAGATCCCCGGAAGGAATATTTTGAAGCAAGCCATATTGTCTCCTTACTCTGCAGGGGTAATAATATGTCATGCGAGATAAGCTTGGAAGACGGCAGAAAGGTTGCTTGTTAACACCAACCATCCTTTTTATTTTCCACCATGGAATGACCCACTTGATAGTGAAATCACATGATTCAAAGACTTTCTTCCACCCATGGTGCCCAATTTTAGGGATGCGCTTCTTTCTTCTTACAAAGCAAGTGGGCGTATAATTTTCAATATCATCTGGAGGGCTAATTAATCCTAACCTTTCCATTAGCCACATCTGTAAAAAATTTCCAATGCAAATAAATTAATATTACAATACAAAAATATATTTTTTAATTTCTGTAATTAAAAATATTATTTTTCTACCTGTAATAAAATTGGAGAACCGCGAAGAGGTGCTTTTGGGTCCCTTTTCAACTCATCTAGACTAATCATAGTCTCTCCAACTATTAATGGCATTGGATTTCTCCCTGATTCAATTTGTTCTAGCACAGTGGTTATAATTGATTGACCCTCATTAATTTTACCACTACTAAGACAATATTGATTAAGCATGCAGAATAAAAACGCCCTTCTTCTATATATGTGAAAAGATTCAGAAAGCGGTTTATCAAAATAATAGCGTGCGAATTCTTTTAAGTTCACTGCATTGCCATCTACTATCTTTGATAAATCCCTTTCTTTCAAGTTAAAAAAGCGCTCAAAATCCTTATAATAATATGCATCTACTCTAGGGATTACTACCAGGTCTATTGCAGGGAAGCCTAAAATAGCACCAAATTCCTCTGGCAAAGGGCTAATTTCATCATACCCTATTCTAAAACAATGCGTATCAATATTCCAATATTCTAAAGCGGTATGTATGAAGTCTATGTCGAGATCTACCCCTTTTATGCCATATATTCCCCCCAAGTGAAATAAATCCAATTCTTTTCTTTCTCTAGCATTAAGAGATCGACACCATTCATGACAATATTGGTTGAAGGTTTTAGTGGCTAAAGACATGATAGTTATTTTTTCTAAGGAGAAGAATAATTTTTTTTTCGCTGGAATTATGTGAATAATCGGCTGAACAAGGGGCTATTTATGCACAAATTGCGAGGAATTTCAACCTGACTGGAATACGAAGTCAACATTAATTGGCGTCACACACCCGAAATTGGCGTCACCCATCAGCTATTGGCGCCACACGCTATGTGTAGCGCCTGGCGCCACGCGCCACAAGCTGGCGCCAGCTGGCGCCAAGTCAGCAGGACAGCCGCGCGTGCTCAGTTTACGTTTTTATATTAAATTGGAGTCGGTTAATGACTTTGTGGCCCCGTTTTAATATTTTTCTATCCTTTTATTAATTAATTAAATATAGCGATTATTTTTAGTTATTTTTTATTTTCTTTTGAGTTTATATTAATTCTCAAAAATCAGCTTTTTTTTTCTCCGTTTTATTTTTCCTTTTTATTTTTCTTTTTGGGGGAGAGAGTCGGATAATACCCTCCATCAATAATAAAAATGACGGAATTTTGCGCATATTTGTCATCACATTTGCACACACTAACATACACTAACATAATAGTAGATAAATTCGCAATAACAGAATGTACAGAGTGTCTAAATAACAGGTCAAAGGCAAAGTTCTATAAAAAGTCAAAATAAAATGCATATACAGAAGCAAACTATGGCACCGGAGGACGTAGGCCCATCATGCCATAAAACTGCGCCGTCCGAGGAGTCACCTCTCCACCAGCTCTGGCCTCAGCACCAGCTCCAGTCTCCGTAGGAGGAGGGAAGCTCAAAACAGGACCGCTCCAGCCAAGGTCAACCTGGGGTTGAGACCGCGGAGGCTGCTGCGATGACGAGCCAACCTCGTACATCCCACCACCTCTGAAAGCCGAGGTAGCCTCTCCTAACGGTGCAGCCGGAACCTCCTCAGAAGAAGACCCTGAGCCCTCAGCAACGTCGGCTCGAGCAGCCTCAGAACGACCACCTCTACCTTCTGACGAAGTGCGACGACGTCTCGAGCTAGACCTCGCCGGCTCTCTCTGCCCCTCAAGCCTCGTACGGGTGTGAGAAGCAATCGGCTGACCCTGCAAAAGAATTAAATCAGAAACGAGGTAAAAACAAGTCATAATGCAGATATAATGAGTAAAGAAAAGTTACCTCTCGGACAGCATCGTCTCGACGACAGGTAGCCGCATTCCTCATCCGAACGAGTTGGCTCCGGAAGGCATCTATGCATCGTGCCATAGCCGAAACCACTTCGCGTGAGAACTGTCAAGGAGAGTTAAGTCAGTAAAAATGTATGATAACTGAATGCAAAATTCTAAATTAGAGCTAGACTTACCCTAGTCTGGTGACGAGGAATCGACCGCTCCACGAAGCGCTCGCCCTCAGGAGCCGGAAAAATCATCTCCTCGATCGGCCCGTACATCCCCTGGTAGTGGATGGACATACGGGGTGGCACAAACTCAGTGGGACCATCCTGATAAAACAGAAAAGAAATCAGTAAGGTGTTACTTGGGGGCTACTCAGCGAAAAACGAAAAGCCAAGAATCTTACCCTCACATCCTCGGCCGGCACGGGGGCTGGAGCTAACAAAGGAAGTAGCTCCTCAGCATAACTCCGCCCAAGGATCACATGGGACCGCCAAAGAGAACCAGGCTCCTCAGCCATGCTCGACAACTCTCTCTCGTCGAACATGTGACGTGGTGGAGGAACAGGAACGACAAAGGCATCGGAAGAGTGCTGTCTAGCAACTCTCTCTCCTAAATACGCAACTGCTCCGTAGGTCCCCAGAAAATAACGGCGCTCAGCAGAGTACTGTGCAGCTAATCCAGGGACTGTCCAACCACCCCATGGCCGGTATGCTACCTCAGGTCCCTATAAAAAATATCAATCGGGTAAGAACATGTATAAAACGTCGCAGAAGAGCAAGATAAGCACCAAAAAACGCACCGAGATGATCCGACTCCGGACATGTGCAGTAGACAGGTCCACATGGTGGCCGCCCCAAGAGGCGCTCACCGGATATCCCCTCGGCGATGGTCTCGCCGGCGCAATGGAAGGAAAGTATTCATAGAACCAGATATACAAAAGGCTAAAGCATGAGTAAATGCTAACTAAACATATAGGGCTAAATTTTATAGGGAATAATGTTTACCTCTACAACTTTCCAGAAAGCGGACAAAGCGACATTTGTCCTAAGAGACCGGTGGCGACACGAGTCCCTCAGTGCGCGAACGAAGTCAGTATAGGCCAAGCTGGCCCAGTCATAAGTCCCGATCCGCCGAAGATCGCGAATAGCAGGGAGATAGTAAAGCAACGCCCTACTACCCCTATCAGGGGAGAATGTCCCTGACAATAACATCAGCACAAAGATGCGCACCCGCTGCTCTCGGGTGGTCGCATCGTCATCAAGAGCCGCTGCCAGTGTCGAGCGGCGAATCCCTCTAGCACTAAACTGAGTCGTCTCGACCTCAGCTCGGGCCCGAACAACAATCGGCCCCAGTAGTTCCTCGACCTCTGGAGAAAAGACGTCGATACCGCCGTCGAATGGCAGCGACACAGAAGAGAACTCCAGTCCTGTGATAAGACTGAAGTCTGTAGGAGTGACCATCATCTCACCCCATGGAAAATGAAATGTGTTGGTGGTGTCCCAAAAGAACTCCACCAGAGCGCGTACTACGTGGTGACCCCCGCTGGAGGCAACCATAGCCTCGGAGGTCTCAAACAGGGCAACCAACCCACAAGACTCCCATAGGAGTCTCGTCTCTCGATCTCTGGCGATATGCATCCTATACAAATCGTCGAGACCATCGCAGCCAGAGCCGTGATGTCGCGTCCTTCCCGGCTCGTTTCCCCGTCTCACCCTCTCAGAAATATGGTGGACAGGGGCAAAGAACAAGGTCTGCTCATCCCACTCTGGGAACTGACCAAGCGAAGTGGACGGTGTAGTGTCGTCCTCCACGGGCTCATGCTCCCGTCTAGTGTTTCGGGACCGTGAACCGGAGCCTCGTTGTCTAGCCATGCTACATTGTGCAGAATCATCATAAATCAAGGTTCTATAGTATCTAAAGGTTTGCCTAGCCGCATGATACTATGTTCGCAAAAACAGAGTACGTAGTACTAAAACAGAGCACAAATTCGAATTCAGCATGATAAACATTTTTCAAGCAATCAAACAATTTCTTGCAACACTATAGTGATTATTGTGACAAATTGAACAAGAATTGCTAGCAAAAACATCAAGAATGAGCCACGTTGTTTTTCACGACCTTAGGAGGTCCAACAATGGCGGATTGCTCATTTCTTCGCCAAATTGAGTCAAACAAGTCTCAAATTACTCCTAAGGCAATACGCAAACATAAACAAGCAATTTCATGGCATAAAGTTTGATAAACAAAGCAAATTGAGCATTATAAGTTTCGAATTTTCATCAAATTCGTGAATGAATATGCCAATAATTCATAAAAACCGGTGTGAGTTGGAAGGAAACTTACATAGATCGGGAATATGGATGAAAAGAGCTTGGATTTGCAACAAATTTGAGCAAATTCGGTTGAGAAACGAATAAGCAAAGATCAATTGAAGTTTCGACTTCTTTCGAGCAGCGTTCGCAACAAACCAGAGCACGAAATGAACTGAAAACGGGAATTTAAGGTGATTCCCGTGCTGGCGCCAGCCCCTAGGCATCGGCGTCACATTATGTGCTTGGCGCCAGACGCCAATTTCAGCGCATGGCGCTAATGCGAAAAAGATGGCGCTGATCGATTTTCAGCGACGCCAAAGCAGCCAGCCACCTTTTGGGGTAGTGCTAGCCTTCTGCAATATATTTTGGGTTCCTTGGTACGCCAGTTAGCCCCTCTGAGCAATTTGACATGATTAGGTAATCGGCTTGATTACATGAAGTGATCGACCTGATGAAAAGATCGTCTCACTAAGCTTAAAGCGCCTAAGCATTGGCTCATTAGCAAAAGGCACCGACATACAGGTTCATTAGCAAAAAAAGGGCACCGACGTATAGGTTCAAGAGCAAAGAGCGCCGACGTACAGGCATAGCAAAAAGCAAAGTTCAGGCGAACTTTTAAAGATCGACGGGCGTGGATCTTCGGTATTTTCCTTTGGGAGATTATCGCATCAAATGAGGATGACTTCAAGAGAAGATGTCTTTGGCATCATTCCCTAGCTTGCGGAAAGTTGTCACAAACAGCTGAAGGTAATTTCGGGCAAAATTGTCTTCGATCATAGTTCCTGAGGCATGGAACGTGATCATAATGCGGATGAGAATTATTTCAAGAGAAATAATTTTCGATGGTATTCCCTTGGACGTGGAATATTATCACGGCGGAGAGGATAGTTTCAGGCGAAGCAATCTTCTAATTTGGAAGCAGTTACAAGGCGTAGCAGTTTTCAAACGGGATGACATTCTCTAGCTTGCAGGAGGTCATCAAAGCAATCGGTTACTTTCAGAGACGTGTGCTCGACGGTGCAAGATACGCGTTTCTTAACTCTTTTATCTGTTTAACTAATGCTAGTTTTGCAGGTATCGGCGTTACAAGATTGATTTAGGATCGCAGAACGTTCTGAATTATTCTCCGTCCCTATCGATACTTTGACTTTCGTTTTTCGAAACTTGCGTTTCTCCAAACTCAGTCAAAGTGGGGGCTTCTGTAGACACCCATTTGTGTCTCCCCAAAACCAAACCCAGTGATGAGTGCCTTTCACGTCGAATCATAATCGAATGAAACGAAAGTGTGGAAAGGTCTAGTGTTGCGGAAAGTTTTATTTCTTTTCTTTTCTCTTCTCTCTGTTTTTGAAAACTTTATTTTAAGGAAAACAGCCAATCCAGTTTGGTTGGTCCATGATATGGGTCCAATAGTGGTGTAGTTGGATGGGGCTTGCAAAGACCTTTCCAACGATATATTATAAGCCCAATTCCGATGAGTATTGAGGAATTTATGGCCAATTTACTAAACTGGGCCCGGTTTGAGTTTTAAGTACGGCCCAATGATCTAGGGGAGGGCCTAATATGATTTATCATTCCTAATGTAATTAGGAATGGTTTTGGTCTTCTAGAACATTCTAGAAGGTTTTATCATTCTTAATTCAATTAGGATTCTTCAGAGTTTTAATTAGATCAAATAGCATTTTCGACTGAAATTATATTATTTTATCTTCCAGTACGGTAAAATTATCAGATTTTCGAAAACGTGTTAAAATCCGGTTTGGCGTCCAACCCCAGGCCTTGGCGCCTGGAACCAGGATTGGCGCCAGACGCCAGCCATTGGCGCCTGGCGCTAGCCACTAGTCCTGGCGCCAAGTTGTTTTTGCGATCTTCAGACTCTGTTTTGATAAATTATCTTTTTTGGCTGATTTTCTCTATAAATATCGTATCAAAAACTCCGTTTTGGGGGACGGATTATCATCTATCATTCACCACTTCTTTTATTCTTAAGTTTTAATAAATTTCGTTTTCGTTCATTCATCTACAATCTTCGATCGTCAACAAATTAGTTTATGAATCATTAATCTTTCATTCATTCTTTCTAAACTTTATTCTTTAACACAAAATTTCGCATTCACAAGATCTTGATACACCTAGCCATATTCGAAGTTGCCTTCGCCCTAGACGTGAAAGGTTTTTAATTTCTGAGGGTTTGGTCCCAAATCTCTCTCTCAATTATTTAATTTAATTGCTTTGTTTATTATTTTCCTTGAAGTTACTAACGTGTGTATTTTATTATTAGAAAGAGGTACGAGGCATCCAAGTAAGTACTTTATTGATTTCATTGTTTTTATGATGTAGATATCATGTTTAGATTGTTATTATGATTCCTAGTATCATGTCTAGGGTATCTTTAATATTAAATATGATTGTTACGATGCTTCCTATATTCCTTCTGATGCTAATTCATGTTAGTATCATGTTAGGGCTAAAGCTTTGATTTTTATTGTTTAGTGACATGCTAGGGTTTGTTATTAATCTTGTTAGTATCATGCCTAGGATCTTGCTATGCTTTAACATGATTATGATTGATATTATTATAATTATTATTATGATTGATTATTTATTATGTTGCTTGATATGTATCATATTTTATATTGTTATTGCTTGATCACCTTTGTTGCATGTTAAAGGGAATTGGTATTTGCAATCATGCTTAATAAGATAATTAATAATCTTGTTAGGTTAATTGTGATTATAATTCAAGTGATCGCCAATAATAGATTTATTTGTGCATTAAATTCAACCAACATAGATTAAACAGGTTTAGGGTTAATCTATTGATTGTATGTTAATTGGAAAGCGCACATGAATACGAGCAGAATAAAGTAGAGGCCTATTATTAGGGCAGGTTCAATCTCTTTTAGGTTGGATTTGTACCATCATCCCCGGACCCTTATTTGGTTCATGACCTTATGGAGTTGATGATCTCTTGGATCGTTAAGAGGTGTAACCTTCACCTCGTGAACGGTTTACAAGTTCCTTAAAAACTTGTTGGCGACTCTTTTGCTCTATCTTCTTCCCTTTTGGACGCCACCGTACTTTAGTGTATGATCACAGTGGGGTTCAAGCTAGTGGGATTTTAAAGGCTTGAAAATATTCCTTACAGTATGCGTGCCTCTGTTACTACAACAATATAATTTCTATGTTTTTCGGAAAACCGATCATAATTCACAAAATATGTTATTGGATAGGGAGTACCTGACGAGGGAATGTCGCGGATGAAGATGTGACTTTATTTTTTTAAATGGTGTGTGTAACGCAATCCCGCAACTTTGTCAAAGGAAGTTTCACTCTTTTCCCCCGTCCTAATTCTTCTTCACCCGTATTTTATGTCTCCACGCTGTCCCCCCTGTCTTCAAGAGTCTGCGTGGCTTGAATCCCTTGTGACTCATGGTCGGAGCCGTTGTGATGCAGATCCGAGCTGCTGTGAAGCTGCGGACTGCTGCCTGGGGTCAATATGCGGCTGCCAGCTGCGGAGTCCTTTGCTTGGTGGGTTTGTGCAGCCTGTTGAGCAGACCACTCCAAACACTGGGTATGAGAAGGGCCCATGCTGCATCCAAACTTCTATCCCAAACGGGCTCTCATGTGAGAGGGCGTGATAGAGTATAAAACATATTCCTGGACCTCAACCATCAGCTTAAGCTTTTGGTTGACTTGGTGTAGGGAATATTTCAAGCGTTAATCCCCTAGCTTGAACCCCACTGTGATCATACACTAAAGTACGGTGGCGTCCAAAGGGAAAGAAGATAGAGCAAAAGAGTTGCCAACAAGTTTTTTTTAGGAACTTGTAAACCGTTCACGAGGTGAAGGTTACACCCCTTAACGATCCAAGAGATCGCCAACTCCAATAAGGTCTTGAACCAAATAGGGTTCGGGGATGAAGGTACAAATCCAACCTAAAAGAGATTGAACCTGCCTTAATAATAGGCCTCTACTTTATTCTGATCGTATTCATGTGCGCTTTCTGACTAACATGCAATCAATAGGATTAACCCTAAACCTGTTTATCTATGTTGGTTGAACATTAATGCACAAATAAAACTATTATTGGCGATCACTTGAATTATAATCATATTAACCCTAAACAAGATTATTAATTATCTTATTAAGCGTGATTACAAAAAACCAATTCCCTTTAAACATGCATAAAAGGTGTGATCAAGCAATAAAAATAAATATCAAGCAACATAATAATAATCATCATAATATTCATAATTAAAATAATAATCATAATTAAAATAATCATGTTAACAATAAAGCATAATATTAATAGCAAAATCCTAGGCATGATACTAACAAGATTAATAACAAACCCTAGCATGTCACTGTAGACACCTAAAAATGTCTCCCCAAAACCAAACCCGATGATAAATAACCTTTCACCGCCACTATTGGTCGGGTTTAGTATTTAATCCCGAGAGTGCTTAAAAAAATCATATTTTATTAAATTCATATTTTTGAACGGTCCATGGATTAGTCTTGATGTTTGGTAAAAGCATAGTTTTAATTTCAGCCCAAACTTATTAATTAATTTTAAGCCCAAACCTTTTTTGTTTTATTGTTTTATTATTTATTTTTGGCCCAAACATTTTATTTATTTTTATTTAATTATTTTCTTATTTTAGCCCGAATAATAAAAGTCAGAAAAGGCCCGAAATTATCAATCGGCACTTAAAAAGTCGAAGGAAATTAGGGTTAAAAATGTATTTAGACGGAAAATGGACTGGAAATTCCCGCGCCACGTTAGACTGCCACCGTGTCACGGGAATCCTTCCCGTCTGACGGTGGATCTTCCCGTGACACGGGACATTCCGTGTCTTTTCCGTGTAAACCCTTAACTCGTTTTTTATCCCGTTTTCTGAAAATTTCCCGCGTCACGTCAAAAATGTACCATGTCACGGGAAAATGTACCGTCTGACAGTGGAGCTTCCCGTGTCACGGTACAGTTTGACCGTGTCACGGGATACTTTTTTAGGGTTTTTATCATTTTAGGGTTCCGTGTGCTCCCTCAGCACATTTTCCCTATAAATACCCCCTCATTTCTGATGTACGGGGCACCGAGTAATTCTCTTATTTTATTTTCTCTCTTCTATGCTATTAGCCTAAACACTAGCCTACCCTTTTCACTTCAAAATTCCTTCTTCAAGCACTCAAAGGAGTCCATATTTTACTCGAGGTTCTGTCCTTAAACCAAGGCGTGAAAGGTAGAACTGTTTGAGGGTTTGGCCCCAAAATCAACTTTATTTTATTTAATTTAATTTAGTTATTGTTTTATTATTTCCTTGAAGTTACTAACTCGTTTATTATTTTGTAGTTGCAAACAAACAGAATCAAAGTAAGAGTCATGCTCCTTTTATTTTTATTATTTTTCTAACGATTTTATGTTGTTGGGATTGTGATTAAATTAGTTTTAATATTAATGTTGTTTTATTATATTTATTGATCACCATATTGCATGTTTAAAGGGAATATGTAATTGAAAATCACGCCTAATAAGATAATTTGGACAACCGGTTTAGGTTCCTTTTAATCTTGTTAATTAATTCAAGTGATCACAAATATTTTAGAATTATGTGTGCATTAATATTCAACCAATTTAGTTAAATACTAGTTTGGAGCGAATTGAACTATTGTTTGTATGCCTTTGAGATCACAGGAATGCTTTTCAATATAAGAATCGAGTAGAGGCTAATACGGACGAATGTGACTCCATGACTCACTTCGTACCATCATCCCCGATCCTCCTTTCGTGGTTCCGAACCATATGGAGTTAGTAATCTCATGGATTATGAATGGGGTGCAACCTTCACGGGTCAACCATTGTTGCCTATCGTTGTCCCTTATCGTGGTTGCCTTTCATGATCCGTGAACGGTTTACAAGTTCCTTAAAAACTTGTTGGCGGCTCCCTACTTTATTTGTCCCTAATCGTTGTCCCTAATCGTAATGTCAATTCCCACTTCCTATGAGTGCCAAGCATATTCACCACATGCTTTTAACGTAGGCGCACTTTGAACGACGCCTACAATTTGGCGACTCCACTGGGGAGGATTCTTAATTATTTATCGATTTGAGTGGTCGGTATTTAATTAAGATGAGTGGATGAGACTTGAAAGATTCTTGAAAAAATATTCCTGTGATTAATTTGGCATTTTTGCATCTGCATAGACATTTTAACGTCGCATTCAGGTCTGTCCCGTAGGAAAAATCGGATAACTTGATTGCGCGCAAAGGAAAACAGGGCACCAGTCAGATCTTCTAACTACCGTTCCACGGCAGAGTCTGCCGTGTCACGGTACAGTGTACCGTCTGATGGTGCACAGTACCGTGACACGGGAATTTTTGCCGTGTCACGGCAGTCCTAAAATCAGTCCGGTGGTTTATTTTCTTTCCTCACAGTCGACTTCCTTCGATTTTTCTGAAAAAACGTATGTTTTCTACATACGTCTTAGCCCCGGGGGATTTAAGCTCTATCAACCCAAAAACGCTCATGGCAATAAGGGTTCATCCGAGTTATTAAATCCACCCAAACCATGGAGTCGAGTTCGATTTCATCACGAACTCGCGGAGCCGCCCGTTGGCATACACCCTCAAGGGAGGCTGCCTTGCTAACGCGTCCAAACTCTTAATCATGGTACCCTTTTGACACCCAAAGCTTGACCAATAGTTGAACATAGATCTTGACTCTAGGTTGCGAACTTTTTTCACATCATCGTGCCTAAATGCTATGTGGTTGTTTGGTGCTAACCTTTATGTGTTTGCTCTTTTGTTTAACCCATGATCGAGGGTTTTTATTCTCACATAGTAATTAGTACGGACCTAAAATCGGTTAAAATCTGGAAAAATCACAAAACTGACCTGGAACTGTGCACCATGTCACGGCATTTTCTGCCGTGCCACGGTGAACAGTGCCGTGACACGGGGCTGTCTACCGTTTGACGGTAGACTGCACCGTGTCACGACAATCTGTACCGTGACACGGTGCCCAGGAAAGTGTCATGACAGTCTTTTTTTCGATTTTTGTGCGAATGCTGTGTCCAGTTTTGTGTCGTGTCTAGCTATATGGTCAAAACACGTGTCTATAACCTCACTTAATCATTCACATATCGTGTTCACACACTTTTTTTTTTAGTCGTGCACTACTTTTGACCGTATTTTAGGGAAGTCTCGTTTTGTGTCTTTTTTTTTTCGGAGTAAGTCGGATGACATCCTCCCATATTTTTTTAAAAAATAATAAATAAGTTTTTAATAAAATAATTTTTTTTTTCCTTTTCTTTTTAATCCGGATAGGTTAAGGTTAAGTTTGGTCATTAAAGGTGTGTTTGTTTCGGTGTCACAGCACTTGGTCAAGAAGCAGGGGTAGATTGTTACGGTTCGAGTCCATACCTCAACAACCTCTTATACCAAAGAGGCGTACAAGGAAACCACCTCAATTATTTCCACAAGATTCATCTTCAGTCTACTTTCAACCAATGGCCACTAAGGAAGACATTGAGAACCTCAACAGGACAATTGAAAGATTGTCTGACATGATGCAGACACTCACCACTAGAGTCAGCACTATAGAACAAGACAATCAAAACAATGTCACTACTGCCGCAATGGACAAGATTAAGGAACAGATGAGCAAGATTTCTGAAGAGTTCACTTACGTGGAATAGCCTGTCACCTCTTCGTCCATAAGAGAGAAGCTTCATGAGAAGTTTTCCACTGCTGACATCCCCAAATTCAAGCCTACTGATAATCCGCTTTTCCACTTGAAGGCTTTTTCTGCAACTATGGCTCTTACGGGAGTAGATGTGACACTCTTCCCTACGGTGTTCCCTCTTTCCTTAGAGCATGCCTGTCAACAGTGGTTCTATTCTTTGGAATCCAAGCATGTCGCGACCTGGGAGGATGTTGCTGAAATCTTTATGAATCGTTACAAGTGTAACATCCAGGCCAAGACTTCTGAACGTGAACTCTCCATTCTCAAACAGAAAGAGAATGAAGGCTTCACCACTTACTTAAGCAGGTGGAGGGAAACAGCTGCGCTCTTGGTGGATCCCCCCAAGGAGAAAGAAATGGTTCGCTTGTTCATTGCCAATCTGACTCATAAGTACAAGCAACACTTGAAGTTTCTGCCTCTGAGTACCTTTAAAGCTGTATACGATATAGGAATCAATATCGAAGATGAACTGATGAAGTCTGTTGGTAGCAACAATAGCAACAGAACTTGGAAAAACAAGAAGAACGACACTCCTTCTTCTTCGTCTTCTAAGCCCAATAATGCTACCAATAATATCAATATTAATGATGTGCTGTCCCTTAATGCTCCTCCCCAAAGATTTCAAAGGCAAAGGAGGGTTTACACGCCTTTGGGAATGACTTATGATGCTGCTTATGACCGTTTGCATGGTCAAGGACTGATTATGCCAATCGGACCATTCCCAGAACCTCGGCCAAAGAATAGAACTGCTAGCTATGACCCCAATGCTTATTGCAAGTTTCATCAAGGCAAGGGTCATAATACTGAGAAGTGTTGGAGGCTGAAAAATGCAATCCAAGACCTGATCGATGCTAATCAACTTCCTGTCCCTCCAGGGGGCAAGAAGCCTAACATTCAAACAGGTCCTCTTTCTGATGCTTTGGCTATCATGGGAGATGAAGTCTCCTTTGATCCGTCAATACTCATTCGACCTGTGAATGAACCTATGCCGGAAGTTGTATTTATCTCAAGTACTGAAGAAGTGAATGGGATCTGGGATAGTGATGATGAAGACGTCTATCTCAAGGACATAGCATGTTCATCTCTTGGCACCAGTGAAGATGTTTGGGGGGACTTTGAGGTCAAGGTCCTCACCAGAAGCGGACGGTTACAACAACCTAACCCACCTCCACCTCCACCACAATCACATCCGATAGTTGATCCCATCGACCCTGTGAACAGCGATGTGGTCAAACAACTGCAAAAGACCAAGGTGTAGATGAATGTATGGAAGCTTTTGGCCACTTCCCACGAGCATCGAAAGGCTGTGATGAATGCTCTGGTGAAAATAGGAGTTGATGATGACATGACTCCTCAAGGATTGGTCAACTTTCTCACTACTGAGCTGCCAAGTACTAGCAATCTGATTTCGTTTTCTGATAAGGATCTACCCCCGGAAGGGGACCAACATAATAAGGCCTTACACCTCACTATGGTGTGTAGGCAGATGAATGTTCCCATGAGCCTGGTTGATAACGGCTCTGCAATCAATGTATGCCCACTCCGTACTGCAAAGAAGTTGGGCATAAAGAATGAAGAATTGACTCCCTCCACTCAAGGGATTCGCGCTTATGATAATACTCGCCGTCAAGCCGTGGGTACTATCATACTGAATATAACTACTGAGGCCATTGAACGTCGCACCAAATTTCAGGTGGTGGACATTAAGGCCTCTTTCAATCTGTTGTTAGGACGCCCTTAGCTTCATGAGCTAAAGGCGATTCCATCATCGCTTCACTAGAAAGTGAAAGCCATAGTTGGAGGGGTTCCGATTACTATCGATGCTTCTCCTATGCGCATTCAAGTTATTGATACTCCTATCGTCCAAGTTGAACATGACGAAGAAGATGAAGATCTTTGGGGGTTTTCACTAGATGATGTTCTCGTGATCGAAGAGGAGGAAAAGTGCCATCTCGACTTCGATCCCTATTCAAACACCAGTATCAATGCCATTCTGAAGAAGCAAGGTCATTTCCCTGGAATGACCCTTGGACTCAAGAAGAAAATGGCTGAATCTTGGGGCCATCCTGGTGCACTCAAGAAGGATACTTTTGGCTTGGGATTCAAGCCAACAAAAGAAGATCTGAAACGAGCTGCATTGAAGATGAAGGCTCGCAATAATGCTCGAATCACGAAGACGGAAATGGCCATGGATCCCTATCCGTTCACCCTCAATGGCCAGTACATCAAAGAAGGGGAAGACTTCCCATGCTATGAATTCCCTGAGCCATTCGTCCATGATGGGATCCGTGAACCGGGATTTGAGGTGTTCCTCGATTGTGACTTCGTTGATGAAGACGAAGAGCTCTCCACAGCCGAGAAGCCAGCTAGCTTGAACTCTGATGATCTGGGAATCAACCTTCTTTTTGGAATGGAGAAAAATGAGTCCAAGCCGGTCCGCAATGATAACTCCGAGCTCGTTCAAGCTGTCATAGCAAACAAGGATTTTGACCCCTCTGAGTTAATAGTCCAAGCTGACAACATTTCAAGGGGATGGCGCAAGACATTGAGGATCACTACGCCGAGTGGAGAGAAGTTGGAAATAACCGCTGGCGAGGGTCCTATGTTTGATGAGTCTGAGTCGTCTGGGTCCGAGTCCGAGTCTGAGTCTAAGTCTGTAGACGAGTCCTTAGAGTCTGAGGCCGACCCTCTTTCTGCTATAGAGTTCAACCCTGAGTCTCTTGTTGAGTCCTCTCTTTCTAGTCCTAATAATTCCGGTGAGGTCGCAGCCGACCTTGCCTCTCTTGATGTATTAGCCAATGAATTCAATAAAATGAGTACCTTTGCTTATGATGCGTGTCATTCCCCTAGCCCTGATCAATATTTCTTTGCTAATGATAAAAATGACAAAGAAATAATAAAAGCAATGGAAGAACACGAAAATAAAACAGCAGTTATCGAAGATACATAAACAGTTAACATTTCCAATGATACGACTGTTAAAGAAGTAAAAATTGAATTAACACTAAGTCAAGATGAACGCAAAGAGCTAATTAACTTGCTTAGTGAATTTGTTGATGTATTTGCTTGGTCATACCAAGACATGCCAGGAATTGACAGGGATATAGCTCAGCATACAATACCACTCATTCCGGGTATGAAGCCTATCAAACAAAAGTTGCGCCGTATGAAACCGGATGTGGCTCTCAAAATCAAGGAAGAAATCAGGAAGCAGTTGGCCGCAGGTTTCATCAGAGTGTCTAAATATCCAGAATGGATAGCAAATGTGGTTCCAGTTCCAAAGAAGGATGGAAGGGTAAGAATGTGTGTTGATTACAGGGATCTCAATAAGGCAAGCCCAAAAGATGGGTTCCCTCTATCTCACATTGACATTCTGGTCGGTAATACAGCAAACCATGCACTCCTGTCATTCATGGATGGTTACGCCGGATATAATCAGGTATTGATGGCCGAAGAAGACATGGAGAAAACCACATTCATCACGCAATGGGGTACATATTGCTATACGGTAATGCCATTCGGGTTGAAAAACGCGGGTGCCACCTACCAAAGAGCAGCTACAGCATTGCTACATGACATGATGCACAAAGAGGTGGAGGTCTATGTCGATGATATGATCGTTAAGTCTAAAGATCGCCCAGGCCATATTATTGCACTTCGCAAGTTCTTTGAAAGACTCCGCAAGTACAACATGAGATTAAATCCAGCAAAATGCGCATTCGAAGTCACGTCAGGCAAATTACTTGGATACGTGATCAGTTCTCGAGGGATTGAAATAGATCCTATAAAAGTAAAAAGCGATCATGGCCATGCCACCACCCAAAAATGAGAAGGATATTCGAGGCTTCATTGGAAGATTGCAGTATATAAGTAGGTTCATATCAAAGCTCACAGCAATATGTGAACCTATATTCAAGAAGCTTAAGAAGAATGTCCTAGTCACATGGGATGATGATTGCCAAAAGGCTTTCGACAAAATCAAAGAGTATTTGGCAAATCCACCCGTGCTAGCGCCAGCAATACTTGACTTTCCTCTTCGACTCTACCTTACGGTCACAAGAGAAACGATGGGGGCAATGCTAGCACAAGAGATCGAAAGCAAGGAGAATGCAATCTATTACTTGAGCAAGAAACTTCAAGGATATGAGACGCGATACACACCACTTGAGAAGTTGTGTCTCGCACTTGTATGGGCCGCACAGAAACTAAGACATTACATGCTCACTCATATAGTGCATGTCGTGTCCAAGATGGATCCTCTCAAATACTTGTTCGAAAAAGCAACACTCAACGGCAGATTATCAAGATGGATAGTCAATCTTGCTCAGTTTGACTTGAGATTTGTGCCACAAAAAGCCATCAAAGGTTCTGCAGTTTCTGACTTCTTAGCAGACTTTCCGCTAGAAGAAGCTGAAAAAGAAGAAGATGAGTACGATTTCCCTGACGAAGATTTACTCATGACCAAAGATGATAGCTGGACGCTCTATTTCGATGGAGCTTCAAACCAAAAGGGATGTGGCGTAGGAGTCTTGCTCGTATTACCCAATGAAGAGCACATCCCAATTTCCATGAAGCTCGACTTTGATGTCACCAACAATGCCGTAGAATATGAAGCATGTATTTTGGGGTTAGAAACAGCTGTCGCCTTGGGTATTAAGAAACTCAGAATATATGGTGATTCTTCACTAATCATTAACCAAATCTCCAAGAGATGGAAAGTGAGAAGCGAAAGTCTCGCCACGTATCAAGCTCATCTAGAAACTCTCACGGAGCAACTAGATGAAGTGGAGTATACGTATTTGCCAAGAGAAGAAAACCAATTCACCGACGCACTAGCTAAATTAGCATCAATGGTGCGAATTCCAACTGATACAATCAGAATGCCACTGACCATAGAAAGAAGATATGAGCCGGCTTATGTTCATGCACTTGACGATGAACAACAACCACAAGAAGAAGATGAAGAGCCATGGTATACAGACATCCTTAATTATGTGACAAGAGGAGAATACCCTCCTAATACTGATAAAAGGGCACGCCGTGCTTTGAGGCTCCTAGCCTCACAGTATGTGCTCATCAGGGGAGAACTCCACAAGAGAACTGCAATGGGAAGAAATCTCTTATGCATAGCCAAGAGAGAAGCACATAAAACCATGGAAAACCTTCATGCCGGTATATGTGGAACGCACATGAATGCAAAGATGTTAGTCCAAAAGATTCAACGACAAGGTTACTATTGGACTACTATGGAGAGAGATTGTCACGACTACGTCAACAAATGTATGAAATGTCAAATCTACGCAAATTTACAGCATGTTCCACCTTCGCTTCTCTACACATATACTTCTCCATGGCCTTTCTCCGCTTGGGGCATTGACATCATTGGAAAAATAACACCATCAGGACAAGGGGGGCATGAATTCATTCTCGTAGCAATCGACTATTTCATCAAATGGGTCGAAGCTGCCTCATATGCTAAGCTGATGGCAAAACATGTAGCTCAATTCATTGAGAAGAATATCATATGCCGCTATGGGGTACCACATGAGATGATCAGTGATAATGGAACAAATTTTCAAGCCGAATGCGCGAAATTATTACAGAAATATCATATCAAGCATCACAGATCATCACCTTACAGACCACAAACAAATGGTGCAGTCGAATCGGCCAACAAAAATGTGAAGACTATCATCGAAAAGATGACATAAAATTACACAGATTGGCCAAGTAAGCTACATTTCGCCCTTTGGGGTTATCGAACCTCTGTTCGTACATCAACGGGAGCTACCCCTTTCTCTTTGGTCTATGGAGTTGAAGCTGTACAACCAATCGAACTCGAAATCCCTTCTCTTCGAATCGCATTGGAAAGCCAACTAGATGAAGTCGACTGGATTAGAGCAAGATACGACGAACTGGTCTTACTTGATGAAAAACGCTTGGCAGCTTTGCATCATGTCCAAACCTACCAACAGCGTATGGCGCGACATTTTAATAAAAAAGAAGCCATCCAAGAGGAAAATTCAGACCGAACTGGTCAGGCCCGTACATTGTTAAAGCCATCCTGTCTGGCGGAGCGACACAATTGGTAGACACGGACGGTAACGGCTTCCATAATTTAACCAACTTGGATCAACTCAAGAAATTCTATGCCTAGTCGCATGGGTTCATGACCCAATAGAGCTACGTTTGGCCTGATTCCTTTTTAGGATACGTAGGCAACCCCTCAAGGGGGCCCGACCACTTTAAAATAAAAATCCTCCCTCTGTTGATCAAATATGCGCATCAGTTCAGCATTGCGTCACGACAAAAAAAAAAAAAAGAAAAATTACCGCGACACGGGACATCCCACCGTGTCACGGTACTGTTCACCGTGACACGGTGGGCCTGAGCGAAAAAAAATAAATAAAAAAAAGAAGGGAAATTCCCGTGACACGGGATTTTACCCCGTCTGACGGGAGAAGTTCCCGTGCCACGTCACCTTTTTGCCGGAAAAAAAAAGGGGGGGGGGGAATTGCCGTGACGCGAGAATTTATAATGTGTCACGGGATTTTTACACCGTGACACGGTGGAATTTCAGGTTTTCCGTTTTATTTTTTTTAGTGGCGCATTCGTTGCGGATTCATTGTTCGAGTTTTTATTTTCATTCTTCCATTGCGTCCGACTCCTTGACTCGGATAAATAAATACTAAATAAAAGTCTTTGTAAATTTTATTTTTAAGGCTGAAATAAATGTGCTATTATTATTAAAATAAATGCGACTACAAGTATTGACATCATATGCCTTATTTTAAATAAAAATTATAAATCATAAAAAGCAAAGCACTATTGATCTAATCTCTCTTCTCTTTAGGAACATCCTTCTCTTGGTCAATTAGGTCGGCCTTCACCATTAATGTGTCTTTCGTAGCCCGAACCGTCACACCCCTAGTCGAACTTTCACCCCTTTCACCTTTCTTGAATTTTTTCGGTTGTTTCTCCCTATAGACCATCTTTTCTTTACCCTTCCCTTTCACATAATTCTTCTTTCTCGGCATTATAGGAGTCTTAAACTCAATCCCTTGTGTTCTCGGACCTAGACGATCTTTAGGAGGAGCTTTCTTATTTCCAAGACGACTTTTCACATCAGACTTGCGAGATCCAAATCGTTCCCTCCTACTTCTAGGGTTCAACCATGCCTTGTATGCACTAGATAAAGGAGGAGGAGCTTGGTCACTTGCAGAAACGGTCCACAAAGGTCTTCCAATCCAATAAGCCTCGTACTTGTGAACGTTACTTTCATGCAACGATAGTTCACGAGGACTATTGTTATAGCGTGGAATTACTTGTTCAAGTCCATACTGTCGCATCAGTCGAGAAGGGCAATAAAAGGTTAGTTTTGAGATACTAGGAACACGGCAATATGGAGTATCATTCGTGCCAACCATCCTAGTAAGCCTCCACCAAGGCACCACCCAACGAATGAAAAATTCTCTCTTTGCAAAGAAATTTTTCCAATCTTCATACGCCATGTTCGCAGAGTAATTCTTTTTCCTGCGGACTAGGTCGTTAGGGCCATATTTTTCAACATCGTCGGGGGCTTCGAATAGTTCCAAACGCTCCATCAACCAAATCTGCAAAAAAAAAAGAAAGAAAAAATCAGTCGAAAAAAAAAACATGTAAAATATTCCCGTGACACGGGATTTCATCCCGTCTGACGGAAGAAGTTCCCGTGTCACGACTGCAAAAAAAAAATAAAAATAAATTATCAAGCAGATTCCCGTGACACGGCAGGTTTTGCCGTGTCACGGCAGACACCCACCGTGACACGGTGCCTATTTTGTGTCACGGGGGCTACTCGGAGCGTATTTTTACCTGCAGTAGTACCAGAGAGCCCTTCCTGATAGCTTTCCGGTCAGCTTTTGCCTCGTCAAGGCCAAGAAATGTCTCTCCAAGGCACGTCAACATAGGAGATCTTCCAGATTCGACATGTTCAAGCACAGACGCTAGACAAGCATGTCCTACCCTACCGTTTGCAAATAAGAGCTTGCTAAACATGCAAAAAATATATGCCCTTCTACGATATACATGATAAGACTCAGAGATAGGGCGATTAAAATATAAATTAGCAAGTTTTTCTAAGTCTACTTCATTACAACAAACAATTCTATTCAAATCTGGATCTGTTAGATTCAGATGGCGTTCAAAATCTTGGTAATAATATTCACGTAGGGTAGGCATGGCAATAAGATTTCTAGCAGGAAATCCAAAGATTGCGCCGAATTCCTCCGGCAAGGGACAGATTTCATCATAATCAAATTTGAAACAGTGTGTTTCTGGACTCCAATAATCTAATGTTGCCCTAAGAAAATCATGTTCAATAGCTACGTGTCGCAGGGCTAGCAAACCCCTGACATGAAATAATTCTAACTCTCTTTTTTCAGCATTGGTCAAAGAATAAGACCAGTCGCGCAATGTATTATCAAAATTCTGAGACATGATTATTGAAATATGAAATTCTAAAGGAAAAATTAGAAATAATAATCCCAACTTTCATCAATTTTGCTACAATAATCCCAACTTTGGATTATTCTGGAATAATCCGAACTTTGGGGGTTCCTCTTTTTCTTCAATTCCAAACCCCGAAACCCCAAATCCATCAACGAAACCCCTCCCTACTGCCAAAAACCCCCAATCGTTTTTCCCACCACCCCGAAAACCCTAAGCGGCTAGGGTTTTCGACGGTGGGGAGGAGTTTTTGGGGGTTTTCGGGTTTTGGAGAGGAGGTTTTAAGCAGGAAGGATGTTTTCGGGTTTGCGCAGGGGGGGGAAGGGGAAAGCGGCGAGAGGGGAAAACGACGAGAGGTAAACCGTCGCCGGTGATGGGGAAGGGGAAGAGGAAACCGGCGCAGGGGAGGGGTTAGCGCCGCCGTTTGGGTTAGACTAGTTGTTGGGGTTGGTCGGTGGTTTTTGGGGTTGCTGGTGGCTGAGGTTTGGTTGTTTTTTTTTTTTTTTTTTAATTTTTTTATAAATTTGTTTTAGCCAATTCAGTTGTGACACGTGTCACTTTAAAGAAACAAAAAAAAAATAACCTATTTAACCGGTCACCGGTTTTTGGGATTGAAGAAAAAGAGGAACCCCTAAAGTTCGGATTATTCTAGAATAAATCAAAGTTGGGATTATTGTAGCAAAATTGATGAAAGTTGGGATTATTATTTCTAATTTTTCCAATTCTAAATTATTTTGTGCTTCGTAATTATGCATATCATGAATAAACTGGTCTTATTTTATAGCAAAAGCGCTCGAAACTGCCCAGAATTTATCTTTTCATACGCGTAAAACACACCGCTGAGTAATACGCGTCCCGTGACACGGGAAGTTCCACCGTGTCACGGGAACTTTTGCCGTGACACGGCAAGTTCTGCCGCGACACGGTACACAATGCCGTGTCACGGCACTTCACGCGTTTTCTTTTTTCATCTTTTCCCGTATCTATCCGGATTTTTATAGTATTTTATCTTCACCGTCTATTTTTCAGATTTTCTGAGAGTTTTATTTCTAATAAAATTCTCACTTTATTTTTATCTATATTCTTGTTATTATTATTATCTTTATTTTATTTATTTATTTATTCATCACTTTAAGATTTTATTTCTTTATCACTTTATTAATTTTTTGTCTTTTTATTTCTTTTTATTTTGGGGAAGGTAATTTCATTTATTTTATTTCTTTATCATTTTATTTTTATTTCTTTTTCTTTTGGGGAAGGTAATTTTATTTTGCTTGTCTTTTTATTTCTTTTTCTTTTGGGGAAGGTCGGTACCCTCCATTACTCCACTTATGTTTTTTTTTTTTTTTGTCGCGTCGTTAATAAATACACAATCACACACAAGGAGTTTCAAGCACACACTAACACACAATAATAAATACATAAACCGTGAATAATGTACAAAGAGTCGTAATAAATAAACATGTCAAGTGTCATCATAGTATGTACAAATAAAAACCCTTGGTCAAAAGTCTCTAGAGCCAGAGTCAGTATCATCTCCACCCTGCGCATATGGGAACGGTGAGCCGAAGAGTCCCTCCACCATCCGAGTACGGGGAGTAGTGTCCCTACTAGTCCCTGTGACCCCAACAGTAGTCAAGCTCAAGGCAGGACCCGTCCAGCCGGAAAACGGTGTAGACTGGCCCAAAGACACTGGAATCGTCGGTGAAGGCATCGTCCCATACATCGGAACTGAGAACAAGCCCGACACCGGTGGAGGAATCCCGGACAATGGAGCTGAAAATGAACCAGGATCCAAGGGAGTCAAAACAGACCCAAGCTCAGGCTGCGGAGGCTGTGAAAACACGATTGTCGCTGCCCCTGACTCTGGCTCGGAAAGCGCTGGGAAGACTGAGGCTGCTGCCACTGAGCCTCCTGAAATGGCTGACTAGTCTGAGGCTCTCGCTGAGAATGAGAACGCCGGTGAATCTCAGGAGATCGTCTACCACGACCAAGCTCCTCCTCGTTCGAGCCTCTAGGCCTCGAGCGCGAGCGGGACCTCCGTCGCTCCTGAAAGATACAAAATCAAAAGGTGTCAACAATGCAAAATAAAACAAATGGTAGAGGTGAAAAAATGAATGATACCTCAAGAACATCGCTAGAGCTCCGACAACTCGCACCACGCCGAAGCTTGATGATGCAATACTTCAGGGCGTCCACCAGCTTCATGAATCCCATCATCTCCGGGCGGTTAGGCTGAGGATAAAACAAAGAAAAGTCAGTAACAAGCGGCGTTAAAAAGATGAATAACGCATCAAAGAAAACTCACCGACTCAAAGACCTCGGGCAGAGACTCCTACGCCTGTCTGTAACCCTCTGGCGCGTCAGCAATATGATCCTCGGTGATACCAATCGGCCCTGGATAGCGGACAGACTGAGGAGGAATCTCGATCCTCCCCACAGGGCGGATGGTTGTCTGAAAATATGATCGAATAATCAAGTTATTCGACTATTTAAAACAGAGACTAGTAAAGAAGATCCTCAAAAGAAATCATACCTCAGGAAGACGGGGTGGAGGAGCCAGAGAGGGAAGCAAGTCCCGCGCATAGTCACTCTCCATGTGAACAAGCTCCTGCCATGGAAAAGTATAGCGCTCTCCCCTGTTGATCAACTCTCTGATCAAGCGGGAGTCCAGCATCGACTCTGGTGGAGACGAGGGCACCACAAAACGATCGCCGCTATGCTGACGGACGACTCGCTCCCCCAAATACCAGACAAAGCGTCCGGTACCAACCAAAATGGTACGGTACGCTGAAAGACGCAGGGCCTCAGGTAGATCAGTCATCCCGGCCCAAGGACGATACTGGACATCAATGGCAACCTGAAAACCATAAAAAGTTGGCGTGAAACAACGGAAACAACGTCAGAAGGAACAGCACAACAAAACTAATCCTTATGCCAACAGAAGAGGTGCCTCGGCGTAGTAGCCCACGTAGTGCAGGGACGGACTCCACCTGCGACTCTCCTCGATCACGCCAGCTGGCCCCGACAGGGAAATCATGGACCGCTCCATGACGCCGGCGAGGAGCCAAGCCTGGGAAGTACTCGTAGAACCATAGCTGCAATGAAAAGTAATCTTTAGCACATGAGTCGAACAAGCTAAAGTGAAATAAAAAGGGGAAAGATCATCACCTCTACGACTCTCCACAGACCATAGACGGTGATGGGAGACTCGTCATTCAGCTGCCGACAGCCATGACGTAGCGATAAGAGGAGATCGGCGTATCCAAGGCTGGCCCAGCTATAGGATCTTATCTCATGGATCCTGACCAGAGCGGGGAGGTAGCAAAGGAGTACACGTGAACTCCTATCGGGAGAAAGGGTCATAGAGATCAAGATCAGGATGAAGATCCGCACTCGCTGCTCAGCCGTCGTATCCTCTATGTCGAAGCCACGAGCTAAAACTGAAGCCAGCTCCGATCGTCCGCTCCTAGGACCACCTCGAGACACTGGTCGGGTCCTGATGTGCTGAACGATCGGACCCAACAAATCAGCTGTCTCAGCCGATCCCCAAGACAGATCAGACATCTGAGCTACAGCCCGGTCGGTGAAGCGCAACCCGCTGATCATACTGAAGTCTAGGGGGGTCACCGTCATCTCCCCCCAAGCAAAATGAAAAGTGTTGGTAGTATCCCAGAAATACTCCAACAATGCGCGAACGACCGTCGCACCGCAACCCCGGGGGCTGCGAAACCCTACAACCGCCGTATAGAAATCTACTAAACCAGCCGATTCCCATAGGGCGCTCGTAGCAGGATCCCTCGTAATGATCTGGTGAAGTCGAGGGATCAAATCGCCGGCTCCAGAACCGTGGTGGCGAAGCGTGCCATCGACTATGCCGGAGAGTGGGCGATGAGAGACATGGTTTTCACGGCAGAAAACCAACTGGTCTGGAGTCCACGGAGGTGGAACCCACCTACCTCTACTCGCGGATGCCCGAGGCTCGGACTCTAAGGCATCGTCGTCCATGCCCTCAAGAACGGTGGGAGTGTCCTCCCGAAAAGCCCGACGCCGGCCGTGGGTAGAAAGATCGCAATCTCGTCGCCTAGGCATGCTATTATAAAAATCTAAATGCTTAGCATCATTTCCTAAGACATTTAATTCAAGTTGCATATTTATAAAAATAAAAATCTAAATACTTAGCATCATTTCCTAAGTTATTTAGTTATTTATTGAATCATATGCTAAATTTTTACCTCCAGGCTAAAAATTGGCAAAATTATGGTATTTAGTTTCTCCATGACAAACTAATACTATGGTTCGTTATTTATTGAATTATATGCTAAATTTTTACCTCCAGGCTAAAAATTGGCAAAATTATGGTATTTAGTTTCTCCATGACAAATTAATACTACAGTTCTCCTAGCCGCATGATACTATGTTCTCCATGACAATATAGTACATACGCAAAATATGTTTCGAAATTGCACAAAAACAATGAATCAACACATCATGAAACACTTCACAAGATTTACCACCATTTTTTCACCATTTCAAGTACAAAATAAGTAGCATGAACATCATTTCAAAAAGTAGTACCCAAAAATGGCGATTTGCTCAATTCTCCATCAAATCATGCAATTTTTGTCTCAAATTTCTCACAAACACACATACATACATATACAAAAAAAATCATGGCAAGAATTTCAACATAAAACCTCAAAATCAAAAATCCCCAAATTGATTTTTAAGGGTTTTTCATGAAATTACTTTTGAAGCAAATTTGAGGCACAAATTAAGAAGAACTTACATAGATCCTTGTAGAGGGTCGAAAATAAGGAAGATAGCAATAAATTAGAGCAAAATTGGTGGAAATTTGAGCTCCAAAAGCTCAAAGAACTTCGAAGAGCTGCTCGGTGGAAGACCGACGTGTCACGGGGACCAAGTAGGGTGCCGGAGCCCTGTTGTGCAGTAGCAGCACCGACGAACAACAGCAGCGAATAACAGTAGCAGCGGCTCGCAGCAAAAAAAAAAAAAAAGAAAAGAGATATATATATATATATATATATATATATATATATATATATATATATATATATATATATATATAAATAATAAAAAAAAAGAGAGAACCGCCGTGTCACGGTTGCCGTTACCGCGTCACGGTGAGGCTGAACGGCGGCCGGAATGTCTTAACCGTGGCGCGGCGATTTGTGAGTAGCAAGAAGATGAAAATGGAGAAGTATAGAGAGATGAGATGAGAAATCGCGAAATAGTGAAGCAGAAGTGCGAATTTAAAGACAAAAAAAATAACCGTTACGTTCCCCGTTCACCGTGCCACGGTTACCGTTATCGTGTAACGGTACACTAATGACGTGGCGCGCTGGTATCCGTCGATAAAAAGCACAATAATTCACGCGTTGACCGATTCAAGCAGCGAAAAAAAAGGGAAAAAATATTCCCGTGACACGGGATTTTATCCCGTCTGACGGGATGAGTTCCCGTGTCACGGCAAAGAGGTGACGTGGCACGACAGTTCTGTACATTGTCAGCGAATATTCCTGGCGTTTTTGACTAGTTTGACCTATTTTTCGAGGTTATTGGGCGGTTATTTTTCGCTAGAATTACGCGGAAAATTCTAACTGATACTTAAAGGGGACTAAAATTACCATTTTACCCTTGGCAAGCGTCAAAGTCTATTTTTTTTGGCATTTTAAGCACTTAATATGGTCGGATAATCGGCTTAAAATTGTGAATCATCTGCGGCCCACGTTCGGGGATAATCGAACCATCATACAAATTTCAGCAATCGTCGGCTTTCCTCAGGCTTGGAAAGCATTATCGGTGGATTTTTCTTCAAGTGTAGAAAACCGCCAAGTCGGCTTTCCTCAGGCTTGGAAAGCATTATCGGTGGATTTTTCTTCAAGTGTAGAAAACCGCCAAGTCGGCTTTCCTCAGGCTTGGAAAGCGTTATCGGTGGATTTTTCTTCAAGTATAGAAAACCGCCAAGTCGGCTTTTCTTAGGCTTGGGAAGCGTTATCGGTGGATTTTTCTTCAAGTGTAGAAAACTGCCAAGTCGGCTTTCTTCAGGCTTGGAAAGCGTTATCGGTGGATTTTTCTTCAAGTATAGAAAACCGCCAAGTCGGCTTTCCTCAGGCTTGGGAAGCGTTATCGGTGGATTTGTCTTTTAGTATAGAAAACCGCCAAATTCATTTGTCGGCTTTCCTCAAGCATGGAAGGCATTATCGGTGGATTTCTTCAAGCATAGAATGACACCAAATTCGTTCGTCGACTTTCCTCAGACATGGAAAGTATTATCCGGTAGCTTTCTTCAGGCTTAGAAATGTACCAAACTCTTCAGTCGGATTTCCTCAAGCATGGAAAGCGTTTCAACAAATGTCACTCGGTGGATTCCTTCAAGCTTAGGAAGCTGCCAAATTCGTTCGTCACCAATACACTGGTGTCAGATACGTATTCTATCCCTTTACTCTTTTATCTGTAGAATTAACATTTTTCTGCAGGTATCGGCGTATACAGAGTGATTTAGAATCGCAGAACGTCTTAAATCATTCTCCGTCCCTATCAGCTACTTTGACTATCGTTTTCGAAACTGGCGTTTCTACAAACTCAGTCAAAGTGGGGGCTTCTGTAGACACCTAAAAATGTCTCCCCAAAACCAAACCCGATGATAAATAACCTTTCACCGCCACTATTGGTCGGGTTTAGTATTTAATCCCGAGAGTGCTTAAAAAAAATCATATTTTATTAAATTCATATTTTTGAACGGTCCATGGATTAGTCTTGATGTTTGGTAAAAGCATAGTTTTAATTTCAGCCCAAACTTATTAATTAATTTTAAGCCCAAACCTTTTTTATTTTATTGTTTTATTATTTATTTTTAGCCCAAACATTTTATTTATTTTTATTTAATTATTTTCTTATTTTATCCCGAATAATAAAATTCAGAAAAGGCCCGAAATTATCAATCGGCACTTAAAAAGCCGAAGGAAATTAGGGTTAAAAATGTATTTAGACGGAAAATGGACTGGAAATTCCCGCGCCACGGCAGACTGCCACCGTGTCACGGGAATCCTTCCCGTTTGACAGTGGGTCTTCCCGTGACACGGGACATTCCGTGTCTTTTCCGCGTAAACCCTCAACTCGTTTTTTATCCCGTTTTCTGAAAATTTCCCACGTCACGTCAAAAATGTACCGTGTCACGGGAAAATGTACCGTCTGACGGTGGAGCTTCCCGTGTCACGGTACAGTTTGACCGTGTCACGGGATACTTTTTTAGGGTTTTTATCATTTTAGGGTTCCGTGTGCTCCCTCAGCACATTTTCCCTATAAATACCCCCTCATTTCTGATGTACGGGGCACCGAGTAATTCTCTTATTTTATTTTCTCTCTTCTATGCTATTAGCCTAAACACTAGCCTACCCTTTTCACTTCAAAATTCCTTCTTCAAGCACTCAAAGGAGTCCATATTTTACTCGAGGTTCTGTCCTTAAACCAAGGCGTGAAAGGTAGAACTGTTTGAGGGTTTGGCCCCAAAATCAACTTTATTTTATTTAATTTAATTTAGTTATTGTTTTATTATTTCCTTGAAGTTACTAACTCGTTTATTATTTTGTAGTTGCAAACAAACAGAATCAAAGTAAGAGTCATGCTCCTTTTATTTTTATTATTTTTCTAACGATTTTATGTTGTTGGGATTGTGATTAAATTAGTTTTAATATTAATGTTGTTTTATTATATTTATTGATCACCATATTGCATGTTTAAAGGGAATATGTAATTGAAAATCACGCCTTATAAGATAATTTGGACAACCGGTTTAGGTTCCTTTTAATCTTGTTAATTAATTCAAGTGATCACAAATATTTTAGAATTATGTGTGCATTAATCTTCAACCAATTTAGTTAAATACTAGTTTGGAGCGAATTGAATTATTGTTTGTATGCCTTTGAGATCACATGAATGCTTTTCAATATAAGAATCGAGTAGAGGCCAATACGGGCGAATGTGACTCCATGACTCACTTCGTACCATCATCCCCGATCCTCCTTTCGTGGTTCCGAACCATATGGAGTTAGTAATCTCATGGATTATGAATGGGGTGTAACCTTCACGGGTCAACCGTTGTTGCCTATCGTTGTCCCTTATCGTGGTTGCCTTTTATGATCCGTGAACGGTTTACAAGTTCCTTAAAAACTTGTTGGTGGCTCCCTACTTTATTTGTCCCTAATCGTTGTCCCTAATCGTAATGTCAATTCCCACTTCCTATGAGTGCCAAGCATATTCACCACATGCTTTTAACCTCAGAAATTAAACCTTTCACGTCTAGGGCGAAGGCAACTTTGAATATGGCAAGGTGTTTTTAAGTCTTGCGAATGAGTGGGGAATTTTTATATTTGAGAGAAGCTAGTTTAGAAAAGAGAGAGAGAGTAATTAAGAGAATCTTGATGAGAGTTGGTGAAACTTGGTGAATAAAAATGGAGTTTTTAGGAGATTATTTATAGAAAAAATCAGCCAAAAAGATAAAACATCAAAAACAGAGTTCTGACGCGTAAAACTAGATTAGCGCCAAACGCTAACCTTAGCGCCAGACGCTAAGGCTAGCGCCAGGCGCCAAGCGTAGCGCTAGGCGCTACAGCTGGCGCTTGGCGCTGACTAAGAAATTGACGCGTTTTCTTAAAATCAGATATAAATTGCCGTACAGGAGGATAAAATCGTATTATCCTCAAAAACGTTCTTTTATTCTGATTAAAACTCTAAAAAGTCAACAAAAGTCAATTTATCAATGCTAATTAAATTAGGAATGAAAAGAACCTTCTAGAAGAATCTAGAAGACTAAAACCATTCCTAATTGCATTAGGAATGATAAATTCATATTAGGCCCTCCTCTAGATCATTGGGCCGCATATAAGGCTCAAACCGGGCCTAGTTCAGTAATTTGGCCATAACTTCCTTAATATTCATCGGAATTGGGCTTATAATATACCGTTGGAAAGCTCTTTTCAAGCCCCATCCAACTACACCATTATTGGACCTATGTCTTGGACCAACCAAACTGGATTGACTGTTTTCTTAAAATAGGTTTTCAAAAACAGAGAGAAGAGAAAAGAAATTAAAACTATCCGCAACACTAAACTTTCCACACTTTCACTTTATTCGATTATGATTCGACGCGAAAGGCACTCATCACCGGGTTTGGTTTTGGGGAGACACAAATGGGTGTCTACAGAAGCCCCCACTTTGACTGAGTTTGGAGAAACGCAAGTTTCGAAAACAAAAGTCAAAGTAGCGATAAGGACGGAGAATGATTCAGAACTTTCTGCGATCCTAAATCACTCTTGTAACCCCGATACCTACAAACTAGCGTTAGTTAAACAGATAAAAGAGTTAAGAAACGCGTATCTTGCACTGTCGAGCACACGTCTCTGAAGTAACCGATTTGTTGCTGCCTTTGCTGTTTTGATGACCTTCTGCCAAGAGAATGCCATTCCGCTTGAAAACCGCTACGCTTGTAACTGCTTCCAATATTGAAGATTTCTTCGCTTGAAACGACCCTCTTCCTCTTTATGACCATCTTCCACGTCTAAGGGAACATGATCGAAGACAACTTCGCTTGAAATAACCTTCAGTTATTTTTTACAACTCTCCATAATCTAGGGAATGCTGTCGAAGATATCCTTGCTTGAAGCTATCCTCATTTGTTGTGATAATTTTCCAAAGGAAATTACCGAAGACCTCCGCTTGTCGATCTTTAAAAGTTCGCTTGATTTTTGCTTCCACTATGCCTGTACGTCGGCGCTTTTGCTGCTTTTGAACCTGTGCGTCGGTGCCTTTTGCTGAATGAATGAACCAATACGTCGGTGCCTTTTGTGATGAGCCAATTCTTAGGCGCTTTAAGCTAAGTGAGACGATCTTTCATCAGGTCGATCACTTTGTGTAATCAAGCCGATTACTAAAAATCGTGTCAAATTTCTTAGAAGGGCTAACTGGCGTACCAAGGAACCCAAAACCTGTTGCAAAAGGTTAGAACAACCATACTGAGTGGCTGAACATTCTGGCGCCGCTGAAATAACATCAGCGCCAATAATTTGGCTGTAGCGCCAGACGCTGGAGCTAGCGCCAGGCGCTAAAGCCATCGATTGACGCCAAGGTCTGGCGCTCGGCGCCAGAGTCGGGTGTTCCTTAAATACCCTTTTCTTCTTCATTTTCGCTGCTGCTCGTCGCGTTTCTTGCTCGAAAATTTCCAGAAATTCATTTGCTTCGTTCTTGCTCGTTTCTCAACCAAATTCGCTCAAATTTGTTGCAAATCAAAGCTCATTTCATCCATTTTCCCGATCTATGTAAGTTTTCTTCAAACTCACACCGGTTTTAATGAATTTTGCATGTTTTTATTCTCGAATTTCATGAAAATTCAAAATTTAAAATGCTTAATTCTCTTTGTTTGTCAAATTTTATGCCATGAAATTGCTTAATTATGTTTATATATTTCCTGGGGAGTAATTTGAGACTTGTTTGACTCAATTTGATGAAGAAATGAACTAATTGCCATTGTTGAACCTCTTAAGGTCGGGAATACAATGTGGCTCGTTCTTGATGTTTTTGCTAGCAATTCTTGTCCAATTTGTCACAATAATCACTATAGTATTGCAAGAAATTGTTTGATTGCTTGAAAAAATGCCATTAAGCTTAATTTGAATTTGTGCTCTATTTAAGTACTACGTACTCTGTTTTTCTTGCGAACATAGTATCATGCGGCTAGGCGAACCTTAGATACTATAGAACCTTAATTTATGAAAATTCTGCACAATGTAGCATGGATAGACAACGAGGTTCCGGTTCACGGTCCCGAGACATTCGACGGGAGCATGAGCCCGTAGAGGACGATGCCGAGCCGTCCACTTCGCTTGGTCGACTCCCCGAGTGGGATGAGCGGACCTTATACTTTTCCCCCGTCCATCACATTTCTGAGAGGGTGAGACGGGGCATCACTGTTGGGAGGACGCGCTGTCATGGTTCCGGCTGTGACGGCTTGGGCGATCTGTACAAGATGTACATCGCCAGAAATGATCAGACGAGACTTCTATGGGAGTCTTGCGGGCTTGCTGCGCTGTACGAGACCTCTGAGGCAATGGTCGCCTCCAGCGGGGGTCACCATGTAGTTCGTGCTTTGATGGAGTTCTTTTGGGACACCACCAACACTTTCCACTTTCCTTGGGATGAGATGATGGTCACTCCTATCGACTTCAGTCTCATCACAGGACTGGAGTTTAGTTCCGTTCCACTGCCGTTCGACAGTGGGATTGACGTCTTTTCCCCTAAAGTCGAGGAACTGTTGGGTCCGATTGCTATTCGGGCTCGAGCTGAGGTTGAGTCGACTTAGTTCAGTGCTAGGGGGATTCGCCGCTCGACCCTAGCAGCGGCTTTGGACGATGGTGCAACCACCCGAGAGCAGCGGGTGCGCATCTTTGCACTCATCTTTCTGTCAGGGACGTTCTCCCCTGACAAGGGTAGTAGGGCGCTGCTTTACTACCTTACTGCCGTCCACGATCTACACCGGATCGGGAATTATGACTGGGCCAGCTTGGCCTATGCTGATTTCATTCGAGCGCTGAGGGACTCGTGTCGACATCGGTCCTTTGGGACGAATGTTGCTTTGTCCAGCTTTTGGAGGGTCGTAGAGGTAAACCTTATTCCCTGTAAAGTTTAACTCTACGTTTTAGTTAGCATTTGCTGATAACTTTAGGTTCTTGTAGATCTAGTTCTACGAGTACTTCCCTTCAGCTGCGCCGGCGAGACCGTCGTCGCGCAGGTTTCCAGTTAGCGCTTCCTGGGGCAACCGCCGTATGGGGATGTCCACTGCATATGTCCGAGATTGGATCATCTCGGTATGATTCTTTTCTTATTTGACATTTTGAGATGCTTTAGATAGATTCTTGCCTGATTGACACTTTTTGCAGGAGCCTGAGGTGCTGTACCGACCGTGGGTCGACCTGGTAGTCCTTGGGTTAGCCGCGCAGTATTCTGCTGAGCGTCGCTATTTCTTGGGGACTTACGGAGCGACTACATACCTTGGAGAGAGGGTTGCTATTCAGCATTCCTCCGATACATTTGTCGTTCCTGCTCCTCCACCACGTCACATGTTTAAAGTTACGAGGTTGTTAAGCATGTCAGAGGGAGCTGGTACCCCTTGGCGATCTTACACGATCCCTGGGCGATGCTATGCGGAGGAGCTACTGCCGTTGTTAGCTCCAGTTCCTGTACCTGCTGAGGATGTGGCGGTACGATTTTTCAGCTTTTACCTTTCGTTAAGTAGTCCCCAAGTAATGCTTTACTGATTTTCTTTTGCTTTGTCAGGACGATACTGCTGAGTTCGTGCCACCCCGTATGTCTATCCATTATCAGGGGACATATGGGCCGATTGAGGAGATGATTCCTCCGGCTCCTGAGGACGAGCGCTTCGTGGAGCGGTCGATTCCTCGCCACCAGACTCCGGTAAGCTTGTTTATTTACAACTTCTTTCCATATATGTTATGCATGTTTACTGACTTATTTCTTTGACAGTTCTCACGCGAGGTGGTTTCGGCGATGGAACGGTGCATAGATGCCTTCCGGAGCCAGCTTGGCCGGATGAGGAACGTGGCTACCTGTCGTCGAGACGGCGCTGTTCAGGAGGTAGTGTTCCCTTCATATGTTTTTGTATTACCGCTTCTATTTTGTTTGTTTCTGATTTTAATTTCCTTTGCAGGGTCAGCCCATTCTTTCTCGTACCCGCACGAGACCTGAGGTGCGGAGGGATCCGGCGAGGTCTAGCTCGAAACGTCGCCGTACTACTTCGGGAGGTAGGGGCGGTTGTTCTGAGGCTGCTCGGGTAGAGGGCTTAGGTTCTTCCTCTGAGGGTGCACATGCTGCGCCGGTAGGCCAGGGAGAGGCTACCTCGGCTCTCAGAGGTGGTGGGATGTACGAGGTTGGCTCGTCATCGTAGCAGCCTCCACAGCCTCAGCCTCAGGTTGATCTCCGGTGGACGGGTCCTACGTTGAGCTTTCCTCCTCCCGCGGAGACTAGAGCGGATGCTGGAGCTGGAGCCGGAGCTGGTGGAGAGGTTACTCCTCGTACGGCGGAGTTTTATGCGCCGTAGCTTATACCTATGCTTTTTTATTATTTCTTTGACTTTGTATAGAACTTTGCCTTTTAGTTAGACTCATTTTTTTAGACATATTTGTATATACATGAGTTTATTTTATATTTATCATGTTTTTTTCATTTTTTATTATTGTTATTATTATGTGCATGTTTGTGTGTGTGCAAGGAAATATGAAAAATAAATATTGCGCAAAAAATTCCGTCATTTTTATTATTGATGGAGGGTATCCGACTTTCTCCCCCAAAAAGGAAAAATGAAAAAAGGAAAAGTCAAATAAAAATATTGGATTTATAAAACTTAGAAATCAGTCTAAATAAAATCCAAAAAGTAATATAATTAATATAATAGTTATATTAATTAAAAGAGAGGAATAAAAGAATATTTAGAAAAAGATAAGGAAACCGTAAAGTCATTAGCAGACTCGAATTAAGTCGAAAACACGGTTTTGCAGAAAGCGCGTACGATGAGGCAAATTGGCGCCAGCTGGCGCCACGCGTTTTGGTGTAGCTCCAGGCGCTACACTTAGCGTTTGGCGCCAGGCTCTAGCGTCAGGCGCCAAGAGTAGTGTCTAGCGCTAAATAGCGCTGACTCCGAATCCTTCCCAGATTAAAACTGCTCCGATTTTGTGCATAAATAGCCCCCTGCTCAGCCGATTCTCTTCATAACTTCAACAGATAAAATATTTCTTAGCTTTTAGAAAAAATAATATCATGTCTCTAGTCACCAAAACTTTTACCAATTACACCCATGAATGGTGTCGGACTCTTAATGCCAAAGAAAGAAAAGAATTAGATGTGTTTCACTTGGGGGGTATTTATGGTATCAAAGGGGTAGATCTTGGCTCAGATTTTATTCATACCGCTCTAGAATATTGGGATGTAGATACTCATTGCTTTAGAATAGGGTATGATGAAATTAGCCCTTTGCCGGAAGAATTTGGTGCTATTTTAGGTTTTTCTACAATAGATCTTGTAGTAATCCCTAGAATAGATGCATATTATTATAAGGATTTTGAACGCTTCTTCAATTTAAAAGACAGGGATTTATCAAAAATAGTAGATGGTAACATAGTTAATTTGAAAGAATTTGCTCGCCATTATTTTGATAAACCTTACTCCGAATCTTTTCATGTTTATAGAAGAAGGGCTTTCTTATTTTGTATGCTTAATCAATTTTTTCTTACTAGTGGTAAAAATAATGAGGTTCAATCAATTATAACCACTGTATTAGAACAAATTGAATTAGGGAGAAATCTAATGCCTTTAATAGTTGGAGAGACTATGATTAGTCTTGATGAATTAAAGAGGAATCCAAAAGCATTTTTTCGGGGCTTTCCAATTTTATTACAGGTAGAAAAATAATAATTTTAATTATAGAAATCAAAAATATATTTTTGTATAGTAATAATAATTTATTTGCATTGTAATTTTTTTACAGATGTGGCTAATGGAAAGGCTGGAATTAATTAGCCCCCCAGACAACATTGAGAAGTACACTCCAAATTGCTTCGTGAGGAGGAAGAAACGCTTCTCTAAGATGGGGCGCCATGAATGGAAGAAAGTCTTCGACTCCTACAATTTTTCCATCAAGTGGGTCATCCCTTGGTAGAAAATAGAAAAGATGGTTGGTGTCAACAAGCAACCTTTCTGCCGTCTTCCAAGCTTGTCCCGTATGACTTTTTATTATCCCTGCAGGGTAAAAAGACAATACGGCCTACTTCAGACTATTCCTTTTGGAGATCTTCGTCCTCCCTACGAGTTCCCTGTCTCACAGGAAGTAGACAAATTTGATGCTTATTGGAGCGCTAGACCTTTATGGGAAATAATTACCCAAAAGGTTCCTCCTTCCTTGCCCAATGATGTGAAAAAGTGGCTTCTAAAGAAAACCTCAAAGGACGTGAAGAAAAATCAGGGTAAAACTGATGTGAAGAGTCGTCTAGGTGACAGGGTGATTCCTGCTAAGGAACGCTTAGGTGAAAGAGTTGAATTCAAAACACCTACAATGCCTAGGAAGAAGAGTACTGAAAAAGATAAGGGAAAAAGGAAAGCTGGCACCACAGAAAATAAAGGTTGGGTAGAAAAGAAGCATGGAGTCCTAGCTGAAGGGGAAACTATCTACTCCAAAATTGAATGTAGGTCCTCTAAAGGATTCCTACTAGCTAAGGTTATGGATGATGAGGAGGAAGAAGACAAAAATTGGAAAAGGGCTAAGAAAAAGAAGGAAGATTAAGAGCATTGCTTAATTTCCAATTATTAGACTTAGATTATTTTTTTATTTAAAGTTAATTTATTTAAGCTTTATTTAAATTCCATCAATAATGTAATTTATTTTATTAATGAAATTCCAGCTTTTTAATTAAATTATTTACTTTAAATTTAATTTTATTAAAGCAATGAAAACCGAAAAATTAATTTTCCAGAAATTTTTCGAGTACGGAAGTCGAAAATTTTCCGAAAACACCGAAATATTCCCAGACTTGTAACTGTAAATTGGCGCCACACTTTTGCAACTGGCGCCGGCTGCGGAAGTCTGGCGTTAGGCGACGGTGCCGTCGGCTGGCGCTGATGTTTATCGGCTGGCGCCAACTTTCAACGGCTGGCGCTGGAACGTTTTCCGTGACGCCGATATTTCGTCGATCTTTTATCGAATTTTTTATTAATTCCGGGATGCGAGATTTTTGTAAAATACAGTGGCCGCACCCGTGAAGGGTTGCCTACGTATCATTTCTTAAGAAATCAGGCCAAACGTAGCTCTCTTGAGCATCCAACTCAAGTAATTATGGGTAGTATTTCTTAAGTTGATCAAGATTTGTCATATTCGAGAACTCATTGCCATCCATATCAGTTAATTTTGCTGCACCTCCTGACAAGATTGTTTTGACAATGTAGGGTCCAGACCAGTTAGGTCTAAATTTTCCCCTTGGATCTAAAACATTTTTCCGTAATGCTTTTAACACCAAGTCTCCTAATTTGATGTTTCTTGTCTTGACCTTCTTATTAAAATGCCTAGCTATACGAGTTTGGTAACACTGAGTGTGATGTAGAGCTTTTAGTCGTTTTTCATCGAGTAGAATTAACTCTTCATATCTTGCCCTAGTCCATTCAACTTCATCGAGTTTGCTCTCTAACGCGATGCGTAGAGATGGAATCTCTAGTTCGACGGGTTGTACGACATCCATTTCATTTACCAAGGAAAATGGCGTATTTCCTGTTGATGTGCGAATTGACGTGCGATAATCCCACAATGCGAAGTGAAGTTTGTCAGGCCAATCTTTATAATTTTCCGTCATTTTTTCGATGATAGTCTTTAGATTTTTATTAGCTGCCTCGACTGCTCCATTTGCTTGAGGCCTATAAGGGGAAGAATGATGATGTTGAATGCCATATTTTTGTAGCCATTCTTCACATTCGGCTTGAAAGTGAGTTCCATTGTCACTTATCATTTCATGTGGGACTCCGAACGACAAATAATATTTCTCCCGATAAAGAGTGCTACATGTTTTGCAGTGAGTTTAGCGTATGATTGCGCTTCGACCCACTTTGTGAAGTAATCGATTGCCACTAGAATATATTCGTGGCCTCCTGTTCCTGGGGGAGTGATTTTGCCGATGATGTCAATTCCCCATGTAGAGAACGGCCATGGTGATGTGTAGGTGTAGAGCAAGGATGGAGGAACATGTTGTAAATTGGCGTAGATTTGGCACTTAGGGCATCTTTTTACGTATTGATGGCAATCCCTATTCATTGTAGTCTAATAATATCCTTCTCGCATTATCTTTTGAACTAACATTTTTCCATTTATGTGAGTGCCACAAATTACTTCGTGGACTATCCTCATTGCTCTTTGTGCATCCATTTTTCCTACACATAAGAGAGCTCGACCTTTAGGTACCCTTTTATGTAGCTCGTTGTCTATGAGTACATATTGGGAAGCCAGGAGTCTTAAAGCTCGTTTTGCTCTTTTGTCATCATGGGGAGGGTATTCTCTTTTGGTGACGTAGTTGAGTATATCCGTGTACCACGGTTCTACTTCTTCTTCTTCTTCGTCTTGGATTACTTCATCATCTTCTATAGCCTGGATGTGCTCAATTTCCGTGGGAATCCTAACCATTGAGGCTAGTCTTGCCAGGGCATCAGCAAATTGATTTTCCTCCCTAGGTAGGTATGTGTATTCTACCTTCTCTAACTGATTAGTAAGAGTTTCCAGATAAGTTTGGTAAGGGGCTAGACTTTCGCTCCTTACTTTCCACCTTTTGGATATTTGATTGATGATTAATGAAGAGTCTCCGAATATCCATAACTTTTTTACTCCCAATGCCAAAGCTGTTTCGAGGCCTACCACGCATGCTTCGTATACAGCGGCGTTGTTGGTAACGTCGAAGTCAAGCTTTATGGAGATTGGGACATGCTCTTCTTTAGGTGACACTAGTAATAATCCGACGCCACATCCCTTTTGGTTTGAGGCTCCGTCGAAGTATAAAGTCCAAGTATCATCTTCAGTGACCATCAAGTCTTCATCTGAAAATTCATTGTCTTGTATCGGCGTCGATTCTTCTATTGGAAAGTCCGCTAGGAAGTCTGACACTATAGATCCTTTTATAGCTTTTTGCGGCATAAACCTTACATCAAACTGGGCTAAATTGACTATCCATCTCGATATGCGTCCATTGAGTGTAGATTTCTCGAATAGATACTTGAGTGGATCTAATCGGGAGACTACGAAGACGGTATGCACTAGCATGTAATGTCTTAGCTTGGTTGTGGCCCACACCAAGGCGAGGCACAATTTCTCAAGTGGTGTGTAACGTGCTTCATATTCGAGCATTTTATTGCTTAGATAGTAGATTGCGTTTTCTTTGCCTTCTACTTCTTGTGCTAGCATAGCTCCCATTGTCTCTTTGGTAACTATTAAGTACAACCTAAGAGGTATTCCGGGAAGTGCTGGTGCTAATACGGGAGGATTTGCGAGATAGGCTTTGATCTTTTCAAAGGCTTTTTGACACTCCTCATCCCATATTACTGGTACATTCTTTTAAGCTTCTTAAAGATTGGTTCGCATATCGTTGTCAATTTTGATATGAACCTACTTATGTATTGCAACCGGCCAATAAATCCTCGAATCTGCTTCTCGGTTTTGGGCGGTGGCATTGACATGATTGCTTTGATCTTTGTTGGGTCTATCTCTATTCCTCTAGAGCTTATGACATAACCCAAAAGCTTGCATGAGGTGACTCCAAAAGCACACTTAGATGGGTTCAACCTCATATTGTATTTTCTTAGCCTTTCGAAAAATTTCCTTAAGGCTACTTGATGGCCTGGACGGTCTTTTGATTTTACAATCATGTCGTCGACATATACTTCTACTTCTTTATGCATCATGTCATGGAGTAAGGCAGTTGCTGCACGTTGGTAAATGGCACCCGCGTTTTTCAACACGGATGACATTACCGTGTAGCAGTAAGTGCCCCATGGTGTTATGAAAGTCGTTTTCTCCATATCTTCTTCTTCCATGAGAATCTGGTTATAACCTGCGTATCCGTCCATGAACGAGAGAAGTGCGTGATTTGCTGTGTTGTCTACCAGAATATCGATGTGTGGTAAAGGGAAGTCGTCCTTTGGACTTGCCTTATTTAGATCTTGATAGTCGACACACATTCTTACCCTTTCATCTTTTTTCGGAACTGGGACGACGTTAGCGACCCATTCAGGGTATTTAGATACCTTGATGAAACCTGCAGTTATTTGTTTTTGGACCTCTTCTTTTATTTTAAGAGCTACGTCGGGTTTCATTCGACGCAACTTTTGTTTTACAGGTTTCATTCCTGGAATTAGTGGTATAGTGTGTTGAGCTATTTCTCTATTAATGCCTGGCATATCTTCGTATGACCAAGCAAATACAGCGACAAATTCTTTAAGTAAGTTAATTAAATCGGTTCTTTCTTGTTCATTAAGTGTTAGTCCGATTTTAACTTCACTTTTATTGGTTGAATCATTTGAGATATCAACCGTCTCGGTTTCTTCAATTACCGGTGTTTTCTTTTCGAGTGTTTCCATTGCTTTAATAAGTTCTTTGTCTTTTTCATTGTTAGTTAAGCAATGCTCGTCATCTTGGGTTAGAGAAGAACACAAGAAATAAGTAGAAGAAGATATATTATTGTACTCTAAGATCATTACATCAAAGAGTGATATGTCCTCAGGGACTTGATCACTAACTATTCTAGGAAAAGAGATAGAAGGAGAAGGTGCTACTACTAAAGACCTAGATGACTCTATAGGGAGAGACTCCGACTCAGACTCTGACGACTCTTCAAACATCGGTCCTTGCCCTGACGTGATGGATATCTTTCTTCCACTTGGAGTAGTAATTTTGACAGTCTTGCGCCACCCTTATAGTGATCCTTCTGCTGGAGTGATTTGCTTAGAGGGATCGAAACTTTCGCTTTGTAGGATTGTTTGAATGAGCGAGGAGTTATCCTCTTTGTAATTTGGCTCATCCTTTTCTCGCCCAAATAATAATCCCATGACGTTAAAGTCAAAGCATGGGGGTGCTTTCTCCTTATGGACAGGAGTTGGGATTTCATCTGTGAAATAACAATCCAAGAAAATTTCAAATCCCGGTTGCCTTATGCCGTTTATGACAAAAGGTTCGGAAAATTCACTGCATGGATAGTCCTCTCTTTCTTTTATGAATTGACCATTAAGTGTAAGAGGCACTACTAAAAATTGGCCAAATTGCGACCAGCGCAAACGGTCGCAAAAAATAGTGACAACGGTCGCAATACATAATTGCGACCGTCAACGGTCGCAACATGGCGGTCGTTATTCACATGGTCGCAAAAAAAAAATATTACGACCGTTTGACGGTCGCAGATTTTTAACGGCTGTTTTACCTATTTTCAACGACCGTTAAAAAAACGGTCGCAAATATTAAAAATTGCGACCGCCTTATGAAACAGTCGCAAATATTGAATTTAGCGACCGCCATAAGCTGTCGCTAAAAGTATTAAAAAAAAGAAAAAAGAAAAAAGAAAAAGACCCACCCACCCACCCTTAACCCAGATCCACCCAAACCAGAACCCACCCAAACCACGCACCACCACTACCCTTCTTAAACAACCACTACCCGCCTCCGCCACCCTCTACCCACCATCACCTTCGCCCACCTTCAACCACCAATACCAACCACCACCTACCCACCTTTAACCCAGAAAAACAGAAAAAGAAAAAAAAATCACCTACATAATTTTGAACAAAAAGCAAACAAAAATGAAATAAAACATCATCAAACAATCTATGAATGCACAAAAATTATATAAAAAAAATCGAAAAAAAATTAAATAAAAAAATCGCCCAAAAATGCACAAAAATTAAACCAAAAAACGAACAAAAATTAAATAAAAAAATCGCCCAATAATTATACCCAAAAAAAATTAAACCCACAACAATTAAACCCACAATTCGAACAACAAATTCGACAAAAAAATCAAACAAAAAATCTATGAAATTCGAACAAATAAAGAACAAATTCGAACAAAATTATGAAAAACTCGAAATAAAACCAAAATCAAAGGAATTCAAACAGAAACGCAATTAAAAATCAATAACAAAATCAAACAAACATGGAAATTCGAACGGAAAACGAATTTCAACCAAAAAATTCGAAAATAAACAAAATTTTCAGAAAAATAAACATACCTTTCATAATATATCTTCCTCTTTAGGTTTATATGGTCAAATTTGACCAAGAAAACTCCAGATCTAGAATTTTTAAGGTCGAATTTGACCATGAAAAACCATAACTCGTTTGTTGAAGAAATTCGAACACCATAATTTGTTTGTCGACGAAAATACGTACACCAAAACTAAAGCTCTGAAAAAATGAAAAAGAAAAAGAGAATGAAGATGGAGGGGCGTGAGAAGCGAACGAAAATGGAGAAGTCAGAAGAAGAAGAAAGGAAACAAAGAAGTAAGGATAGAGAAGAAAGAGATGGAGGAGCGTGAGAAAGAGAAGTAAGAAAGAAAGAGCAGGAGAGAGAAAAGAAAGAGGAGGGGTGAGCGGCGTGAGGGAGTGTGAAGTAGATTAGGGTTTGTGAATAAGGTATGCTTTTATACCGTATTTTTTTAATTAAAAAAAGGGCCTTTTACGACCGTTTTGCCGGTCGCAGATTATGATTATTTACGACCGTCTCTTTGAAGGTCGCAGATTATGACATTTACGACCGTCTTTGCCGGTCGTAGATTATGATTATTTACGACCGTCTCTTTAACGGTCGTAGATTATGACGTTTACGACCGTTAGAGACGGTCGCAGATTTTGACATTTACGACCGTCTCTTTGACGGTCGCAGATTATGACATTTACGACCGTCTTTGACGGTCGCAAACGATTTATTTTAATTTGGAATTATTTTTAATTGTTCAAACATCCTAGCGACCGTTTAAAAGGCTAAAAACGGTCGTAAAACGGTCGCAAATTTGCGACCGTTGTCAAAGCAGTCGTAATATTGCGACCGCATAAAAAACGGTCGCAAAATATGAATTTTGCGACCATTTTTCAGACGGTCGTAAAAAAACGGTCGCAATTTAGCCGAATTTTAGTAGTGAGGGTACTGATCCATTGGGATTGCTTTCTTTTGAGTGCGAGTGTCCCTACGGGCCTTTGATTTTTCCTAGGCTCGCTTAAGATCTTTCCGAGTCGGTTCGAAACCAAGTCTGAAAGTATCTAATTTAGGGAGGCCAGGTGACACCAGCGGTTTTGCTATTTCTTTCTTCTTTCTTCTTTCCTAGGGTTATCCCATGGAAGTGTCCTTGTTTCTTTAGAATAGCATTTACAATCATGTTGGAATGGGGGTCATGGCAAAGAGAGGTCATTTCATCCTCCTAGATTAAGGAGACCTCTTCGATAAAGCCCCATAAATCTTCATCATCCTCATCGTGCTCTACATTAATTATTAGATTTTCTATAGACTTGATCCTCATAGGTGAAGCATCGATGGTGATAGGAATTCCCCCAACTATGTCTTTTAGTTGTTGGTGGAGAGATGAGGGGACGGCCTTTAGGTCATGAAGCCAAGGGCGTCCCAACAGTAGATTGAATGAAGCTTTAATGTCTACTACTTGGAAAGTAGTAGCATGTTCTATTGCTCCTGCCGTTACATTCATGGTAATTTTACCAAGAGCTTGACGACGAGTGTTGTCGTAGGCTCTTATTCCTTGTGTCGACGGAGTTAAATATTCATCCCTTATGCCTAGCATCCTCGCAGTTCTAAGTGGACAGACGTTAATGGCTGATCCATTGTCTACAAGAGTCATAGGGACGTTCATTCTCATGCAAACTAACGTGAGGTTTAATGCCTTATAGTGTTTGTCACCTTCTGGAGGTAAATCCTTGTCAGAAAAGGTGATTAAATTGATGGGACTAGGCAGATCACTCATGAGGAAGTTAGCCAACCCCTCAGGAGTGATGTCAGAATCTATCCCTATTTTGTCCAAGGCATTCATTACAGCCAACCTATGTTCTCGGGATGTTGCTAGAAGTTTCCACACGTTCATTTCAAATTTTGTCTTCTTGAATTGTTTGACTATATCATTATCTTCAATGATTGGTATGGGAACTTGCTGTGCGGTTGGTATGGGTTGTGTTGAGACGGGAGGTTGCATTCTCCCGGATCTTGTGAGGACGTCTATCGATGAGTCTTCTTCAGCCCAAAAGTCATCCATGGCGTATGACACCGAAGGTGGAGGTCCTACCATGTCTTTTAAGTAGACGTCTTCTTCATCACTGTCCCAAACTCCATTAATACTTGCATCCTCTACTTGTGGAACTTGGACTAGTTTCTTTTCATCAATCATTTTCTGAATTAAATCCTTAAATTTAAAACATTTTTTGATAGTGTGACCCCCTGATTGATGATACTGACAGTAATATCTATCTGTCCTTTTCAATGATTCGAATGGTCTCGGTTCGAGAGGTTTGAACTCGCCACTCTCGGAGAGCATTTTGAACATTTGTACATATGGGATCCCAATTGGAGTGTAGAGTCTATTACTCTTCTTGGGTTTTTCGGTGACTTGTAAAGGAAAACGCTTTGCCTCATAAGTCGTTCTCATGGGTGTGAATTCTCTCTTAGGTTCCTCTTTCGGGAGTGGAACCTCATCATATTTCTTCTGAAGTTCCTTTATAGCCTTGAGAGTTTCACGTAGCAAATGCGATCCTTCCATCATAAACAGTGTGAGAGATTGTATATCCTCTTCGCTTGCTGGTTCTGGAAGGTTATCCATGGCGTCGAAAAAGATCTCCTCCTCTTCTTTGATGGCATGGATTTCTTTGACAGGTTTAATGAGAGATGAGGGGTCCACCTCATTTTCCTCACCAGAGATAGCGAAGGAATGGGCGAGGGACGCATTATCAATACTTGGCTTCTTACTGGCAGGGGGCAATGGTAGCTTGTTGTTGTCGATTAAGTCTTGGATAGCTTCTTTGAGCTTCCAACAGTTTTTGGTGAGATGGCCCCTACCTTGGTGATACTTGCAATGTGAATTGGGGTTCCAGTTAGCCGACCTCTTTTCGACTGGTAGGTCCCCAAATGGTCCAATGGGAGTTATAAGACCTTTTGCATTTAATCGATCAAATGCGGTGTCATAACTCATGCCAATAGGAGTAAAGTTCCTCCTAAATGGTTTCTTTTGTCCTTGATTATTCATAGCAAGGACTTCACTTAGGTTAAAAGTGCTAACATTGTTTAAGTGGGTGGTTTTGGAAAGAGAAGGATTGTCGTTCTTCTTTCCTTTCCAGCCACTATTGGAGTTATTGTTGGCAGCTTTCAACTTAGCTAGGTCGTCTTCAATATTAATTCCAATGTCGTAGACGACCTTGAAGGTATGGAGATTATTTTGATACTTGAGATGCTTGGAGTATTTTTCTTGAAGGTTTTTGATGAATAACCTTACGGACTCTTTTTCACTTGGCACCTCAATCATCTTAGCTGAGGTTTCACTCCATTTGTTAAAGAAAGAGGTGAAGCCTTCGTTCTCTTTCTGCTTGAGGATTTCAAGTTCCCTATGGTCGATCTCAACTTGAATGTTGCACTTGTATCTATCAACGAAAGCGTTTGCTATGGACTCCCAGGTGGAGGCCTTTTCTTTCTCGAGAGAAAAGAACCATTGTTGGCAAACGGTCTCGAGAGATAGTGAGAACAGAGAGGGGAACACCTTTTTGTCGATACCCTTAATACTCATTATTGTTTCGAAGGCTCTTAAATGAAAATAAGGGTTATCGGTTGCTTTGAATTTCGGGATGTCGTTGGCATTGAACTTCTGCGGAAGAAGATCTTTGTCCACTGAGACCCCTTGTGAACTAATCTCTTGAAACTTGTAGTCGCTAGATAGCTTGCTTAGACTCTCTTGCATGAGGTCCATCTGTTGTTGTTTCACGGGATCATCAATCTTAAGTGTTAGGAGCTTCAATGCCTCAGTCACGGTAACCAGTTGGTTCCTAAGCTCATTGACTTCTTATTGTGTTGCCATTACTGTCCTAGCTTTACTCTTATGAGCTATGGGTTTGTCGAAAAGTTGGACTTGTATGAAAAGGTTGTCTTTGATTAACCGTCCTTCCTTTCTTGACCACGCGTTGTAATTTAAACCATTTTGCGTTTTAATTATTTAACTCAAATCGACCTTGACTTTACGGTTTTAAAGAGGGAAAATGAAAAATTGGTGCATATGTTGGCAAAAATAATGTATATATTTTTAGGGAACTAAGTATGGTATTCAAATTGGAGGATTAATATCCGACTTACCCCCTAAAAAAATGACGGAAAAAACGCGCATACAAGACTCTTTAGACATGGCCAAGGTGTTAATTGGTGTGTGCGTTGAGTGTAAGTAACATGCTTGTACTCTTATGTAAGACCGTGAGACTTAGTGCCTAGACTCAATTAATGACTTAACAAGGTATTATTGACAACAAAATTTAACCTAATTAATTAGCAAACTGGTTAATTAGACACTAGGTGATGACTCGATCAATAATCCGAACTGTCGTCAAAACGACAGGACTGGCGCCTCTCTTTGTAGTGTAGCGCCAGACGACAGAGCTGTCGCCAAGCGCCACACTCCACAGAGTGGCGCTACAGTTCAGACTTTGGCGCCATTACTAGAGCTTCAATCTGAGACTGTTTTCGGTGTTATTAATCAACAGGGGTATGCCTAAAGTCGTACTAGGTCAATTATGGTTAAGATATTAGACATTATTTACTCAAATTAATTAATTAATTAGGCAAAGTTCTTTTAGTCATTAATTTATTTAATCTCAACAGAAGTCAACAAACGGTTAAGGAAACATAGTATATGCACAACAAATAATGCACAATTAGTCAAGTAGGCACGATATGATGCAATGAGTTCGCAACCTAACCATGGCTCTAGTTCTCTAAAGTTTGGGATATGGGTTAGTCAATAAAGGGTCCATGGTTAATTGTTCGGATGCACCGCGTGGAAGCCTAACCGTGAAGGGTTGGCGCGAGTGGATGGGACACCGCGAGTTTTAGAAAAAACTCGCTTTCATTGTTTGGTGAATTCAACATTCTCGGATGTAACCTTTGTTGCTCAGAGTGTTCAATTAGGTAGATGGAGCATGAATTCCCAGAGGGTTATGTCCATATGTAGAACACATATGGGTTTCAGAAAAGTGATAAAAACTCAATCAGGAAGTAGGATCGAGCAAACAATGCGAAAAACTGGTCGAAATTAGAATGCATATTTATGGCTCGTATTGGAAGAATTTGGTGCCAGCAAACAGAGATTGGCGCCAGGTTTTAGCTGTAGCGCCTGGCGACAGAACTGTCGTCTGGCGCTACAGTTAAAATTCTGGCGCTAATACTCTGTTCGCTGACGCTAATTCCTACATGCCTCAACAGCTTTCTGTGCTCGATAAAATTTTCCAGTTTTCCTGCAGTGTTATTTCGGTCCTAGTTGTGAAAGATATTCCTCAAATTTCCTACGTGTAAAATCTTATGTTTTCACTCATTACGGATGGTCTTTTTAATGAGATCTTTTTTATGCATATGACAATAATGTTAATCAAAATTACGCACATGAAATACTTAGAACGTTTCGAGTCTCATCCACTCATTCTAAATCATTATCGAAATAAATTTCAGGAATTAAAATAGAAATCCTCCCCAGTGGAGTCGCCAAAAACTGTAGGGAATATTTCAAGCGTTAATCCCCTAGCTTGAACCCCACTGTGATCATACACTAAAGTACGGTGGCGTCCAAAGGGAAAGAAGATAGAGCAAAAGAGTCGCCAACAAGTTTTTTTTAGGAACTTGTAAACCGTTCACGAGGTGAAGGTTACACCCCTTAACGATCCAAGAGATCGCCAACTCCAATAAGGTCTTGAACCAAATAGGGTTCGGGGATGAAGGTACTGTAGGGAATATTTTCAAGCCTTTAAAATCCCACTAGCTTGAACCCCACTGTGATCATACACTAAAGTACGGTGGCATCCAAAAGGGAAGAAGATAGAGCAAAAGAGTCGCCAACAAGTTTTTAAGGAACTTGTAAACCGTTCACGAGGTGAATGTTACACCCCTTAACGATCCAAGAGATCGTCAACTCCATAAGGTCATGAACCAAATAAGGGTCCGGGGATGATGGTACAAATCCAACCTAAAAGAGATTGAACCTGCCCTAATAATAGGCCTCTACTTTATTCTGCTCGTATTCATGTGCGCTTTCCAATTAACATACAATCAATAGATTAACCCTAAAACTGTTTAATCTATGTTGGTTGAATTTAATGCACAAATAAATCTATTATTGGCGATCACTTGAATTATAATCACAATTAACCTAACAAGATTATTAATTATCTTATTAAGCATGATTGCAAATACCAATTCCCTTTAACATGCAACAAAGGTGATCAAGCAATAACAATATAAAATATGATACATATCCAGCAACATAATAAATAATCAATCATAATAATAATTATAATAATATCAATCATAATCATGTTAAAGCATAGCAAGATCCTAGGCATGATACTAACAAGATTAATAACAAACCCTAGCATGTCACTAAACAATAAAAATCAAAGCTTTAGCCCTAACATGATACTAACATGAATTAACATCAGAAAGAATATAGGAAGCATCGTAGCAATCATATTTAATATTAAAGATACCCTAGACATGATACTAGGAATCATAATAACAATCTAAACATGATATCTACATCATAAAAACAATAAAATCAATAAAGTACTTACTTGGATGCCTCGTACCTCTTTCTAATAACAAAATACACACGTTAGTAACTTCAAGGAAAATAATAAACAAAGCAATTAAATTAAATAATTGAGAGAGAGATTTGGGACCAAACCCTCAGAAATTAAAAACCTTTCACGTCTAGGGCGAAGGCAACTTCGAATATGGCTAGGTGTATCAAGATCTTGTGAATGCGGAATTTTGTGTTAAAGAATAAAGTTTAGAAAGAATGAATGAAAGATTAATGATTCATAAACTAATTTGTTAACGATCGAAGATTGTAGATGAATGAACGAAAACGAAATTTATTAAAACTTAAGAATAAAAGAAGTGGTGAATGATAGATGATAATCCGTCCCCCAAAACGGAATTTTTGATACGATATTTATAGAGAAAATCAGCCAAAAAAGATAATTTATCAAAACAGAGTCTGAAGATCGCAAAAACAACTTGGCGCCAGCCCTGGCTCATTGGCGCCAGGACCAGTGGCTAGCGCCAGGCGCCAATGGCTGGCGTCTGGCGCCAATCCTGGTTCCAGGCGCCAAGGCCTGGGGTTGGACGCCAAACCGGATTTTAACACGTTTTCGAAAATCTGATAATTTTACCGTACTGGAAGATAAAATAATATAATTTCAGTCGAAAATGCTATTTGATCTAATTAAAACTCTGAAGAATCCTAATTGAATTAAGAATGATAAAACCTTCTAGAATGTTCTAGAAGACCAAAACCATTCCAAATTACATTAGGAATGATAAATCATATTAGGCCCTCCCCTAGATCATTGGGCCGTACTTAAAACTCAAACCGGGCCCAGTTTAGTAAATTGGCCATAAATTCCTCAATACTCATCGGAATTGGGCTTATAATATATCGTTGGAAAGGTCTTTGCAAGCCCCATCCAACTACACCACTATTGGACCCATATCATGGACTAACCAAACTGGATTGGCTGTTTTCCTTAAAATAAAGTTTTCAAAAACAGAGAGAAGAGAAAAGAAAAGAAATAAAACTTTCCGCAACACTAGACCTTTCCACACTTTCGTTTCATTCGATTATGATTCGACGTGAAAGGCACTCATCACTGGGTTTGGTTTTGGGGAGACACAAATGGGTGTCTACAGGTACAAATCCAACCTAAAAGAGATTGAACCTGCCCTAATAATAGGCCTCTACTTTATTCTGATCGTATTCATGTGCGCTTTCTGACTAACATGCAATCAATAGGATTAACCCTAAACCTGTTTATCTATGTTGGTTGAATATTAATGCACAAATAAAACTATTATTGGCGATCACTTGAATTATAATCATATTAACCCTAAACAAGATTATTAATTATCTTATTAAGTGTGATTACATATACCAATTCCCTTTAAACATGCATAAAAGGTGTGATCAAGCAATAAAAATAAATATCAAGCAACATAATAATAATCATCATAATATTCATAATTAAAATAATAATCACAATTAAAATAATCATGTTAACAATAAAGCATAATATTAATAGCAAAATCCCAGGCATGATACTAACAAGATTAATAACAAACTCTAGCATGTCACTAAACGATAAAAATCAAAGCTTTAGCCCTAACATGATACTAACAATCATAGATATTAGAAAGGACGCAAAAGGCATCATAACAATCATACTTAATATTAAAGTTACCCTAGACATGATACTAGGAATATAATAATAACAACCTAATTAAGCATGAACTCTATATAATAACATCATTAAAAACCATTAAAGTACTTACTTGGATGCCTCGTACCTCTTTCTAATAACAAAATACACATGTTACTACTTCAAGGAAAATATAAAAACAATTAAATTAAATAATTAAAAGAGATATTTGGGACCAAACCCTCAGAAACTAAACCTTTCACGTCTAGGGCGAAGGCAACTTCGAATATGGCTAGGTGTTTTTAAGTCTTGCGAATGAGTGCGGAATTTTTATATTTGAGAGAAGTTAGTTTAGAAAAGAGAGAGAGAGTAATCAAGAGAATTTTGATGAGAGTTGGTGAAAATTGGTGAATGAAAACGGAGTTTTTAGGAGACTATTTATAGAAAAAATCAGCCAAAAAGATAAAACATCAAAAACAGAGTTCTGACGCGTAAAACCAGATTAGCGCCAGACGCTAAGGCTAGCGCCAGGCGCCAAGCGTAGCGTCAGGCGCTATAGCTGGCGCTTGGCGCTGACTAAGAAATTGACGCGTTTTCTTAAAATCAGATAGAAATTGCCGTACAGAAGGATAAAATCGTAGTTTCCTCAAAAACGTTCTTTTATTCTGATTAAAACTCTAAAAAGTCAACAAAAGTCAATTTATCAATGCTAATTAAATTAGGAATGAAAAGAACCTTCTAGAAGAATCTAGAAGACTAAAACCATTCCTAATTGCATTAGGAATGATAAATTCATATTAGGCCCTCCTCTAGATCATTGGGCCGCATATGAGGCTCAAACCGGGCCCAGTTCAGTAATTTGGCCATAACTTCCTCAATATTCATCGGAATTGGGCTTATAATATATCGTTGGAAAGCTCTTTTCAAACCCCATCCAACTACACCATCATTGGACCCATGTCATGGACCAACCAAACTGGATTGGATGTTTTCTTAAAATAGGTTTTCAAAAACAGAGAGAAGAGAAAAGAAATTAAAACTATCCGCAACACTAAACTTTCCACACTTTCACTTTATTCGATTATGATTCGACGCAAAAGGCACTCATCATCGGGTTTGGTTTCGGGGAGACACAAATGGGTGTCTACACTTGGTCCATTAACATGGTATCAGAGCCAACGTAATATAGAGGTCACGGGTTCGAATCTCACTCGCCCCGCCTTTAAAGTGGAATTAATTCGCACCAGGTATGGGTGGGCCTGTTTTGCATCCATATTTCAAGCCCAAAGGACTTTCATGTGAGGGATTGTGAATATGATATATATAATACATATTCGTGGGCCTCAACTATCAGCTTAACCTTTGATGGTTGAGTTGTTCCTTTAACATGGTATCAGAGCCAGGCCCAAGATATGGGACCTTAAAAAGTTCACTGGGCCAAGAGTAGGACCATGTGAAGGAGAGTAAAGAAGCACTTTAGCCCGAAAAATCACATGAGACAAAGTTAGAAGGGACCTTACATGTGGAGGGGAGTGTTGAAGAATAAACCTCTCAAGTGTCACCACATGTAAGTGTCCCACATTGGTTGAAGAAGAGAGAGTAAAACACTTTATAAGGCTAAGGGGCTACTCCTCCTATTGCCATATGGTTTTTGGGATGGAACCTCCTTTAATCCTGTGAAGTGAACTCTCTCTCTCTCTTGGTTTGCAGGTGCGACCCAAACCCGCGTTTAACAATATCACTTTTAGTGATATTGGTTATCGAGTACCAGAACCGTTAGAACTAACGGTAGGGGTATCCGTCCCATGTAGAGGTGAGCAAACCGGGTACCAGGTCAAAATTTTAGGACCCGGACTTGGAATTGGTTGAAACCGGGTCCTAAAATTCAGATCCGGGATTGGAATTGGTTCAACTAGGTCCTAAAATTTAGGAATTGGTATTGGAACCACCGGGTACCGGTTTTGATTCCGGGTACCCACTTATGTATGTAATTGTTAAAATATAATACAAATTATAATTCTTATTTAGTTAGGTTCATTTTTAGCGTTTAAAACTCACTTATATTTATACATGCATTAAGCTATTTGTATTTATGTTAAGTATTAATAATACTTTTTTAATTTACAAATTAGATACATTCAACATATTTTTATTATTTAAAATTTATTTATTTTAGCATATATTAGGTAACCGGGTACCCAACCAGTTCCGGTTCCAAAAAATTGAGAATTGGAATTGGTTATAACCGGGTCCTTAATTTTTTACCCGGAATTGGAACCACCGGGTCCAATTCCGGTTCCGGACCCGCCGGTTCCTAACCGGTTTCGGTTCCAATTCCGGGTACCCGGAATTTTTGCTCAACCCTAGTCCCATGCTCACCCCTATTATGTATAGCATGAAATACTTAAATGTTTTTTTTTACAATTTTCAGTGCAAGTTATTTACCAAACTTGCCACTTGGTAAAATTACTTGTTCTCTCTGTGAGAAATATGTATTTTCTCGCATAAGTTGACACTTGATTAACATTACATGTTTCTCATTGTGAGACATGTATTTTCTCCCACTTTTACTATTACCCAGTACATGCTTTAATTTTTATTGCCCTTTTTATTTTATTATTTTATAAGTTTACTCTTTTTTATGAGTATTTGTATTTTTTTTCAGAAAAATTTAATAGAGAATTAAATTTATTTATTTTTTTTTTTACAAAGGATAAAAACCGAAAGAAACTTAAGTAGGGGATTTTGTTTTTTTTTTTGGTGTTTAGAGAGCCACAAGGGCGGGGTGAGAATCGATCCCAGAATCTCCTGGAGCCGGGAGGGAAGCTCTAACCACTTGAGCTATTCCTCACTCTCAAAGTAAGGGATTTTGTGATAGAATAAAGGATTTTAAGATTGTGAGTTGTGATAAAAAAAACTTTTTTTTTCCTGTCAAAAAAAAAAAAAAAAAAAAAAAAAGTTGTGAGTGAAGGAGTATGTCTTCGATAAGTGAAATTACTAGATATATCAAGAATCACGATTATGGAGATAATTAGTTCATTCTATAGGGTCGTCAATGTTTGGTGCTAGATATGACAATTGATCTTTGGGCTGGCTTAATGGCCCAAAGCTTTATAGAATGGATCCTACAAAGTCACACATAAGAGTATTGGGTTAAACAAGTTAGAGGCTCATTATTGGGCCTCATGAGTTCATGACATACCATGTTGATAATTGGGCTTGGATAGTTAGAAGAGTCTGATGGGTTTTGGACTTGACATGGTTTTATTTCTAGATATGATCTATAAATATAAACCATGCCTAGGGTTGCATGACACAACAATTGACACACAGTGAATTGTCACACAAGCAACCAAGTTTCCCAAAAACCCTAACTCTCTCTCTCTCTCTCTACTCGGCCCTCTCTCTCTCCTCCCTGTCCGTACGGCCCTCCTCCCCGAGTGGCGCGCGTGTGGTGGCGCGTGGGTGGTGTTGTGGTGTGTTCGTGGCTTAAATCTCCGTTGAAGGTTGATTGAAGTGTTCAGTCACAACTAACTAGCATTAGTGGAGGCTTAATCCATGCTCGTGGACTAAGTAGAGGAATCACGCTTGGGGTTCTTTATCTCCCATTGTTCTTGCTCGATCGCACGTGGAATCACGCTTCAAAGGTACGATTATATGTTCTTTATGTGTGATGCATTAGATCTTGGGATTAGGTACTGTATGAATATGATTCATGTTTTTCCGCTGCATAGTACCTATAATTCCCTACAGTGGTATCAGTTAGCCTATTGCATTTACGCATATTGACTATAATTATTTGATAGTCAACATTTTTAATTCAATTAGGAGGGTGAATAATTTAATTATGGGTCAATTATTATATTAAATGTGATTTAACTCTTGGAATTGATTAAATGTGATTTAATAATGCTCAAAATAGCCATGAAGAGATCCGAATTTTGCCCCTAATCACTCGAAAATTTCGAACCCTCGCCCTATTTTTTTGAAAATTTCGAAACCCTAACCCTAAATTATGAATTTTGTGTTTTGGTTTTGATTTAATTCGTTTACTAGGTAATTAATGATTTTAATCTATTTGATTTCATGAGAAATTATGAATTTTTCATGATCAAATTATTTAATTTAAGTGTTAAATTAAATTAGGGATTAATTTCATGAAAAACCCTAATTTCAAGATTGAATATGATTTAATTTTGAAATTAATTGGACCACATTAACATTAATTTAATTTTACAAAATATGTTTTGTTTTATTTAAATTAAATTAAAAAAGGGGGTTTTTAGCAGCGGCAACAGCGGCTGGGTGGCGTACCCACGGCGGCTGCCGCTGTAGGTGGTCCAGAGGGAGGGGCGGGGTGGGGCAGGAGTAGGGGTGAAAGTTCGGTGTTCGGTTTGGTTTTTGGCCCAAACCGAAACCGAACCACCTAAATTCGGTTTCTTGATTTTAGAAACCACACCGCACTACTTTACTTTAGAAACCGAACCAAACCAAACCATATTTATTTCGGTTTCACAATAAAAAAACCGAACCAAACCGATTTTTAAGCAATTGAGCAATTAATTCCCACAAATTAGCAGAGAAATTAAGCAATTGACCAATTAATTCCCACAAATTAGCACAAACTAAAATCGCAATTCACAAATTAGCAAGTAGTAGAGCAACGATTCAAGCAAGTAGCAAGTAGCAGAGCAAAGATTAGCAAGTAGCAGAGCAACGATTAGCAAGTAGCAGAGCAACAATTAGCAAGTAGAGCAAATTAAAATCGCAAATTAGGAGAAGACAGTAGAGAGAGAAGTAGGTGGACGGTGGTCGCCTGGTGTACTAGTCAGTGGTCGGAGAGGAGACAGGAGGGGAATGAGTAGGAGGAGACGAGGAGTGGAGAAAGAGACTGAGAGAGTGAGGAAGGCTGAGAGGAATTAGGGTTTTCTTATTTTTCATTATATACCTAGGGTATTTAGTTTTGGGCCAGGGGTTTTGTAGAATTGGGCTTATAATTCGGTTTTGTTCGGTTTTTCAATTTCCCGAACCGAAACCGAACCGAAAACCGAATTTTTAAAATTTTTGACACCGAAACCGAACCACTCTCTCAAAAAACCGAACCACATTCCTTATTCGGTTCGGTTTTTCAGTTCGATTCGGTTTTACACTGATTCACTTTCACCCCTAGGCAGGAGGACAGGACAGCAAAGGCAGCAACAGCAGCACCGTGCAAGGGTTGCGCGGCACTGCTGCTACTGTTGTGCACCGCTGCAGAGCAGCGTACACCTCACGGTGTACGGCCACCGTGGCCGGCTTTGGCTGGCCACACCACGGTGGCAGGTGCACGTTTTTCAAAAAAAATTGTTATTATTATTTTATTTTAAAAATATTTCAAGATAAATATGATTTATTTTGGATGAGATAAAATATTTTGAAAATATGATCTTTAATTTCGAAAGATAAAATCGGTTTTATTTGGATAAAATCTTTTATTTTAGGATAAAATCAAATATTCAAAAGTTGTTATATTTGATATTATCCATATTTAAAGTTGTTATTTTGATAATTATCCATAATTAAAGTGGTTAATTTTGGATAAGATTTGTTAGGATATTCTGAGCATATTCCAAAAAGATAATAATTGATTTAAATAATGTGATTATCCCATAATTAATATTGGATATAATTGATTTAAAATTTTGTGATTGGCTAGTAATTAGGATATAATTTCTTAACATTGTTAGGATAATCTTTGAGGATAAATATGATTTATCTTTTAAGATTAAAATAAGATTTTATTCTATCTCATGACTAATTTAGAATATATGATATTTTATTGATGGTCATGAATAATATATGATATTATCTAATTGCATTAATTAAAAATATGAGATATTTTGGTGCCATGTTTCCTTAATTGTGAACATTCGATGTTGTAGTTTAGGAAAGCATGATTAGTGATTTATTATGTGGCAATTTTATAATATATGATGTTATTTATTGCTATATAATGACTAGTATGGCCCAGTAGATTACTAAATACGATCTACACATCGTGATGTATTTTTGTAATCTTAGTACGGTCTACATACCGATAAAGTATTTTTGTAATTTTATTTCATTTTATTTAAGTAGTAGATAGAATAGAATAAAATTACAGGTTGCAGTTAATCCAAGAAATCCATGGAGGGAAGGCCCAAATGAGCAAGATGGATGAGATCCATGAAGGTTCAAGTGGGAGTTTTTTGCTTTATTAGTTTCTTAGGATTAGGGGCCATGCTATGTCTTGTTTATGCATTCATTTTATTATGCATGTTAGATTTTATTGATGTTTTGTGATGATGTGCTAGAGTTCACTAAATAATCACAACATAATAAATCTAGGTCCCGGTAATATTGAGGTTGCTTTTCCAATTAAAAACCCGATGAAACCTTCGATATTTATGATGGGTCATGCCTCAGCTGGGTGTCATATTATATCTTAGGGGAGTGGGGGTAAATCACGTTTTACAATTTTAATTGGTTATACTCAACAAGGTTACCTAAAGAGTTTAGAACCTTGAAGCTAAGGGTAATAATTAAACATGTGATGGGTGATTATTCAACCAAGAATTACAAAGAGTTGTAATCAGTAAAGAGTTTACTCACCTTGAAAATGCAATACTTGATGGTAGGGCCTCAGTCCGGTCAATTATTGCACAAATAAAGGATCTTGGAATCATTTTATTCAATAGGGATCAAATTAAAATTGAATAAATGCTTTAAAGTTACCAACTTAATTCGCTTATGGTACTTTAAATTTTATTAAACATAATTGAATTTTGCGTTTACTTATAAGTAACATGTCGTTCTAATTTTATTTTATATATAATCTCCTCGATTGGAAATAAAGTTGAGAAACGTTCTCAAAAGGTTAAAAGATAATCCATAAACCTATATTCCAATTATGCTAAGATGGTTCTAAAAGGCAAGTTTTAGAAACCTATGTCATATGTCTAAGATTAGTTTTATTCAAAATGTTTGAGTAAAATGCCAACACATCTTCATTTTGAAAAGTGTTTCAAGGGATATAATGAGATGGGATGTACAAACCCTCTAAAAGACAAGTATAGAAGTCCAATAAAATCTCTTATCTTCAATATGATTGAATATAAGAAAGTGATTGAAAATCTCTATGATCAAAAGTTGATCAAATGACGCTATTCTTCATCCACTTTATATAAGAGTTAAATTGTTGGTTAAACTCTAATATGAATGATGATTGAATAGACTTAGCAAAATCATGAAATGTGCTTAAAGTAGTTATAAAAAGCAACATTTTGAACCTAAGAGAAGTGTTCAAAGTGGCTCAAATGGGAAAGGTTTAGGAATATATGAGGATTGCATTAAGAAGTTATGGGCCAAGAAATGCAAATAAGTTTCTACTTCTCAAACCTAGAACTACTTACATGCTAAAAGTTGTTATGAACAACAAATGTTTCAAATTAAATGGACCAATTCCAATTGATTAGAAACTGCCTCATAACAGTTGGAAGGTAAAAGAATGGAAATGTTCCAATTTAAGAAGTATATTATAGAAATTGATTTAGCACATTGATACTTCTTGGACATATGATGTCTTGTTTAGTTATCTCTTATTGAGAATGAGGTTGAACTAAATGAAGAAGTATGGCTAAAGGAGAAATAAATCTACAAGTTTAGAAGCAAATGTTGCTACTTCACAAGTAGAGTCTACGAGTTTGGAAGCAAAAGTTGCAACTTTACAAGTTGGACCTATATTTCACCTTAACTAGTTATTGGCTAGAATTAAATAAATGTTATTCATTCTTGCCATTATCAAAACACCATTCAATGTTAGTAATGACTAAGCATCGAAGATTCAAAAACGTGGAATAAATCTTATTCTATGCTTCATTGAGTCATAATGTGTTTTGAGATTGCCAAATAGGTTCAAATTTCTATATGATAGAAATAATTAAACCATTTCTATATATGAATTGTCTCTAATTCGAACGAAAATGAACATTGCATGTGAAAGATCCAAAGGGATGGACTTTCAATATCATTAGATTATGAATCCATTGATATATGTAATTATCATTCTAATTTGAAATTTTGAAAAGTCACCATTTACAGAAATGATGATGTGAACTCAAGGTCGAATACATATCGATGTCAGAAAACCAAAGGTTCAAAGGCTAGAGACGGACAATGAAACTTCATTTGTGATATGATCTCTACTTGTGCTTAGTTGAAGCATAAGTATGAAAATTTTGAAAAGTTAAAAAATGTTCAGTATGAAGCTCAGTATCAACTTGACAAGATAATGATTACATTACAATATGATTGTAATTGTGAAAATTTAAGTCAAAAGACATATACTTGAAAACACATTCAAAATATTGCGATATGATCGTAATAATGAAAATTTAAGCCAAGACCTTGATGAACATCCAAGAGTTGTGAAATCGTTTTATAACAAACTCCGAAAGAAAACCTTGTGCAGTGTTTATGAAGGGAGCTATCAATATATATAAGATATATTTTGATAATGGATGAAAATTACCTATCTTCCAACCGTTTTTCAAGGGATATACTTTTAAGATAAGCTACAAAACTAAACAAAGAAACATAAGTCAAATCAAAATGTAGCAAAGGTTTCATATGTGATATGGATAAGAAGAGTTCTTATTAAGCCTTTCTACAAAGCAAGGAATAAATATTGTATTAAATCGTTTAATGCACGATCAATTCCTACACAGAGCACGGGGTACTACTACATAAATCATACTTAGCACAAAATGTTTGTTGCTCAAGTAGGTGCCCTTATGTTCCAAAAGGTCAAGTGGGAATAGTGTAAATCTTGAAAGAGTTCTAGAAAAGCAACAAACAAACATGGTTCAAACCATGGTTGGTTCACCCTATGCTAAATGTGCCTCCTCAAAAGGCAAGTGGGAGTATAAGAATCTCAAAATGTTTGAGAGCCTTGAAAGAGTTCAAGAAAAGTGATTTCGAAAATCTTGAAGAAATTTGAGAAGTAATCGAATCAAAGCAACAATATGAGCATGATTCACCCCATGTTACAAATGACAACGTGTGGTCTCATTAAGTGTAATGGGAATAATAACCATGTGTCAAAGGTAGTACATTCCAAGTGCAAATCCTCTATTGTCGTTTCTCATTGAAAGCTAAACAAAGTTGTTGTATGAGTTTTAATTGTTGCATAAAAACCCACAATGATGACTAGCATATGTACAACATAGCCAAAGAAATATGATTTCATATTGACTAAGAGTTCTAAAATATTTATTTTGGAACATGATGATTATGCAAGTAACAAAGATGATTTGACAAGTTATAACTCCAAGTGGTTTCAAAACCAGGAAATCTGACATAGATTCTAAGTCTGTAAGCAAGTGTATGACACTTGAATAATTTGCCTCATTGGGTGAGACCCATTATAAGCAAAACAGACGAGAAAGAAAAATGTTTTCTAAGTAAGCAAAGACTTGTTAAAGGATTCAACTAATTCATAGTATGACTATGACTACGACGAAAACTTTACATTAGTCATGTTGCAAAGATCTATTAAACATATTTTAGTGATTTCTACCTTATAAGATTTGGTAGATGGATTTCAGAATGCCTTCTTGAAATTGTTCATGAAAGAAGATTTGTATATGATACAATCAGAATGATTTTAAAAATCCAATAATCCTAAAGATGCATAAAAGATCCTTTAATGGATTGAAGTTAGCATCATGGAGTTGATTAATGTTCTTAATTTTGTGAGTTAATCAAATTATTTGATGTTCTCGTAAAATGAAGAAAAGGTCTTGTGTGCACAAGATGTTTAGTGGGAGCTATGAAGTCTTCTTGGTCTAGTACAGAGAGCAATTATTCATTTCTTGAAGGGTCAAGTGATGGCTAATGCATTTTGTATGAAAATCTTGAAGAAGAAGATGAGTACATTTGGGATTCAAGATCTATAGAGATAGGTCTCAAATGATGTTTGATCTTGGTTAAGAAACTTATATTGATAAGACTCTTATAAGGTTCAACATTATATTGAAAGGAGTTTCAATCCCATGTAACATGGCACATTGCTTATGATTCAATACTTTGAGAAAGGTTGATGAAATTAAGGTCTTGAGTGATGATCCTTATGCAGGTTGCAAAGGATGCATCATGCATGTCATGGACTATACTTGTCTATTTGATTCACATGTTTTTAAGAACAAGTGATGATAGATTTCAATCGAAATCCTATGTAACGTTGGAATACAAATTAGAAATTTCTAAGTTCCTTGTGAAAGGACGAAGGAAAATTCTTAGTGTATGGAGATGAAAATGATTATAAGATTTAGAAATTACAAAATTCATGTTTATGAGAATGTCTCATGAACTCTACTTAGTAAACCCCTTCCATTTCCAAAGCATGAGAAACATGCTAATGAAACTGGATTGAGGAAAATGATGTAATTAGAAGTTGTATTTGTTTTTGGAGAAAAACAAGTTACATGTGTAATACATTCATTTGTAGAATTATATTTATCAATTGAAACAAAGTTTAAATCTTATTTAATCGTGGTTTCAAGATTAAATAAAATGTCCAAAATAATTATGAATTGATGGGCTCATCGGGTTGATGACTTGTTGAATGAAACCCCACAGGTGAACTAAATTCATACATTATTTAAGTTCCTAGTTCGGAATCATTAAAGTGGACATAAATGATTTCATAAATTGGACTAGCATGTAAGATTGATTGGATAGTGCAGTTTCATGGGCTATAGGAGCATAGTGATGATGCTCGGTCAATCACATGGATATGCATGAATGATGCATGATCGAACTATAGACCTACTTTGAAGTTCAAGTATAGAACTTCCGGATATATTAGTGGATTCCTTTGACATGAGTGGAACACTGATTCCATTCAATGATTGATTTAGCTGTGGTACACTCAAACATCCAACCGTAACTGGGGATTATAAAGGGTGTTTCCCGGTTGCTTCATGAGTTGAGTGGGAGCTTTGGTTGCCACAAGATTGGATTGAGTCTACCTATTAAATAGGAATGTGTTTTGGCCCCTTGAAGAGGGAGAATTCAGAAAATGTATGGCCGTGCTTAAATGCATTACATAGTAATCATTTGTTCTGTGAATCTCACTCAGTTTTTCAAGAAAAGATTTGTAGACTAATATGATCACGACATGAGATGCAATCATATTATCAAATCGACACACATTGACTTAAGGAATTTGAATATTGCGCACTTGTCTCAGACAAGTGGGAGATTGAAGGAGTTATGTCTTCGATAAGTGAAATTACTAGATATATCAAGGATCACGATTATGGAGATAATTAGTTCATTCTATAGGGTCGTCAATGTTTGGTGCTAGATATGACAATTGATCTTTGGGCTAGCTTAATGGCCCAAAGCCTTATAGAATGGATCCTACAAGGTCACACATAAGAGTATTGGATTAAACAAGTTAGAGGCCCATTATTGGGCCTCATGAGTTCATGACATACCATGTTGATAATTGGGCTTGGATAGTTAGAAGAGTCTGATGGGTTTTGGACTTGACATGGTTTTATTTCTAGATATGATCTATAAATATAAACCATGCCTTGGGTTGCATGACACAATAATTAACATACAGTGAATTGTCACACAAGCAACCAAGTTTCCCAAAAACCCTAACTCTCTCTCTCTCTACTCGGCCCTCTCTCTCTCCTCCCTGTCCATACGACCCTCCTCCCCGGGTGGCGCGTGGGTGGTGTTGTGGTGTGTTCGTGGCTCAAATCTCCGTTGAAGGTTGATTGAAGTGTTCAGTCACAACTAACTAGCATTAGTGGAGGTTTAATCCATGCTCGTGGACTAAGTAGAGGAATCACGCTTGGGGTTCTTTATCTCCCATTGTTCTTGCTCGATCGCACGTGGAATCACGCTTCAAATGTACGATTATATGTTCTTTATGTGTTATGCATTAGATCTTGGAATTAGGTACTGTATGAATATGATTCATGTTTTTTCGCTGCGTAGTACCTATAACTCCCTACAGTGAGTTGGGGAGTCAACGCCGGAGCTCGATTTGACCACCAATCATGAGTATTGACTATACATTCATCTACTGAGTAATTCCACAAACAAAGGTTTTGCCTCCTCTAAAACATTACTCCCTTCCTCTTATAATAATTGATACAGTCAAACTTTGCACACTATTAATGCACTAATTTGACCTTATTTTTGTATAATTAAATATTAATAAAAAAATATAAAAAAAAAAGTTATAATATAAATTTCATATCAGTACCTATATAAAAATAGAATAATGCTATATGTAGTCCTAAGGGTTATATATAAGCATTAAATACACTCTTGGAAATTGTATAAAATTAAGAATTCATGACAAAAACACGTGTAAATTAGTATAATTAGTATCTATATTTTTATGATTTCTTAACTTTTTATGATTTTTAATTGTAAATTTAATTTAATGCTTATATGTAGCCCTAAGGGGTATGTATAGCATTTTCCATAAAAAATATTTTTCATGATTTTTTTTAAAAAAAAATAGATATACATATATTTCATGATAAAAAATTATTACTTTAAAAAAATTATAATCAAAGTTAATATATGAATAATGAAATTATATCCAAATGTGTATACTATTCTAAAATGGAGTGAGTATTTCACATATTCATGTCATTTTCACTTCCAATTTTGAGTTTCGACACAATATAAATTGAAAAATTGGCTTAAAATAATACTAATTGTCAATGGTGTGTGCAAAATAATACGAACTAAACTATTTACTATTAGCAGTACCACCTTTTGTACTATATGTGCAAAATAGTACTACAGGCACCGAAAAAGTGCCGCAAGTAATACTTCGTCTATATTTTGCACATATAGTACAAAAGGTGGTACCGCTAATAGCAAATACTTGAGTTCGTATTGTTTTGCACACACCGTTGATAGTTGGTATTATCTTAAGCCAATTTTCCATATAAATTTGGTATAATGAGTTCAATGATTTTTAAATAGCTATCTACCTACTTTTTTTTTTTGTTTTTTTTGAAACAAGCTAGCTACCTACTTTTAGTAGACAAGTAAATATTTATGACACTATATTAATTTGTACAACCGATAGTAAATGTGTTTCACGTTAAAGATTGTATATTGTACATTTGTACTTGTATTATCAAGATAGAAGTCATTGTTAAAAAAAAAATTAAAAAAAATAAAAAATAAAATAAAGATAGTAGTCATGTTCATATGAAGATATGATGCATGTTCTTTGGAAACACCATAATACCATATGCATAATGCACGGTGCATGGTGAATTGGTGATGGTGCTATATAATAAAGCTCAATATGAAATTGCTCCCAAGACTTTCATAAACGATATGCGGAGTAATTATTTAAGATGTTATTGGGATGAACGGGATCTTACTTTTAATGCGAACTACTTATCTCATAATGATTTTTTTTTTCTTTTTTCCTTTTAGTTTAAGACAATAATACTCGCCAGCAATATTTACTAATGAAGAAACATGAGTTAAGTACAAAGTTAGGGTCTAAGTTTTTAAGTTTTTCACCTTTTGGTACCTGAGTTTTTTTTTTTTTTTTTCACCTTTTGGGACCTAGAGTTTAGAATCCAGCAAGTTAACTCACATTTAACTCACCTGAGAAAAACTTAGTCCCTTAGCACTAATTTTAGGGAAAAAAACATAATCCTCTCTTTAAAAAAAAAACAACATAAATGCTGTCAAATAAATAAAAAAAAACAGGTGAATCATTAATAAATTTTAAAAAAATAAAATTTTATAAAAATATTTATAAAAAATCGATGGTAATCAGTAATCTTCTAATGATGTTGATTCCCTTATTGTAATTTCTTTAAAAAAAATATAAAAAATTAAAACTTAATGTAATTTCTCCTTAAGCATTTGGGCAGCCATCTTCACTATTCCCAGCAACCCCTACGACCTTCACCTACCCAAAATCACCCAACCATTGCAGCACCACCTCCAAGTTCTCCAACCACCGTCCACAACGCGTCCAGCAACCAAAAATCACAACAATTTTGATTCAACTATAAAATTTTAAGGGGGCTTTGAGCTTCATCTTCATCTTCGCCATCATCATCGGAGTCGTTGTTGGTTGATGCTTTAGCTCCTGTAATATCGGATCTCGCCGCATGAAACTCTTGGTGCGGCATAGTTTGTGAATATATATAAATTGAATTGCAAAATAATATTAGTGTAAAATGGCATGATATACGTAATTTGTTTAAATTGTATGCATAATTCCGTCAAAATTATTACTACATTTCAGCACACTAAAAAAGGAACGCTTGAGCAACACTAAGAGAAGGGAGGGTGTTAAATTAAAAAAAGAAAAATAAGTGTCATCTATGAGTATCTAATTATCTATAGGGGACTAAGTTTTTTTTTTTACCAACTTTTTAGGGGACTATGTTTTTTTAAGGAAATTTTGACATTTGCTACCACTAAAATGACCTTCTTTCACATTTGCTACCTGTTTAAAATTTTATTTTAATTTACTACCACCCAAATCTCACATTGTTAAATATCACTACCTCCATCCTTATGTCGTTACTATTTCCGTTAAGGAGCTCAGCCACCCTCACTGCCATCGTACAACCACTCCTATCTCCTCAGCCAAACCTATCGCTCCTCTCCCCATTCCGGCACCTAAACCAGTCCTAGCCCCTCTTCGCCGACCTTATCTCTCTTCTTCACCGTCCCTATTGGCTATGGGGGTTGAATTTGGCGCTCGAATCATCATTTTCACCATCTTTTATCAAGAAATTAGCACAATTTAGCAAAATGCATAGAATCGCACTTTTTCACACAATTCACAAATTAAAAATCAACAAACTTCTAGAAAAACTTTAGCTTTAGCTTTAGAAGTAGCAATTACAGTAGAACTTTCAGGATGTGATTCAACAGAATGAATCAAATTCGTCGGTCTCTCACCGACAATTCGATCATCATCCGCCGGAGACCGATCGATGACGACAGAAGACAACGAAGAATCACGGATCTCGCCGAAATTACAGCAGAATACGTCGTTTTTTACGAAGTTGAGGCCATTGAAGAGGATTAGGGATCCCAGTGTAATAGTAATAGAAATTATCTAGAAAAAGGGCCGATTTTCGAGTGGTCGGAGGTTGAATTTGGTTTTGGCGGTGCGATGGTGGAGTGACTGATATGTGGAGGTCGATTTGGGTTGTTTGTGATTGATTGGGCAATGCTGCTAACTGGTGGCTGCTTCGACGTTTGGTGGGCGGTACGGCTGTGCAAAGTGAACTACTGCTACTGTTATTGTCGTGTTGGTTGGGTGTTGCTGTTGGAGTTGTTGGTGTTTGCGTCATTGCGTAAGTATAGACAGAGGTGCGAGGTGGCTGTGAACAGTGGAGGTGACTCAGGTGAGGGTGATGTCGCTGAATTGTGTGGTGATGGTGGTTGGTTTGAGGTGCGGTGTGGCTGCTTGGTGGGCAGGTATAGGGAGGGGGAAGGATGGCTAACGGGGAGGGGGAAGTGGCTGGGAAATATATTTGGGAAATTCTACGTGGCGGCCTCCAACTTTTACAAATTCTATATGGTGTCAAAAAAAAAACACATAATCTCTAGTGAACCCAAACTTTCATTAAACTCTATTTAGTGGCCAAATCTCACTTAGAATCGGTTAACCACTCGATTAGGGTTAGATTATTAACTCTAATCAAGTGAATTACTAACCTACCCCCATTTAAATCATATCCACCTTTTTATTTCAACTGATTATATTAAAACCATTGCAGGCTCTTAAAATCCTCCCCTTTTCTTTGATAAATTAGGGTTCTTTAAAAAAAATCTGACTTCCTAAATTTGCAATTGATTTAATTGGTTTTCGAGCAATTGGTTCAAGGTCCAAAGCCACCATTACAAAAACGAAGAGCTTCAATTTCTGATCGCCTTCAATCGCCGACTAGTCCCCTGTTCTTATGCTCAAACGACGACAAACTTGAACGCGCTAAAGCCCGTGCCGCACGCGCTGCCACCGTTCGCCGTAAACTCGCCTGAGGTGATCTATTTCTGCTATATATCTTAAATTCTAGTGTTTTTGGGTAATTTTTGGTTTCTGCTTGGATTGGTGTAGTTTAATTTTTTTGATTCTATTAAACTGCAATTTGTGAAATTCAATTGCCCTTTTTTGTAATGATTTCTGGGATTTTTATTTTTTTTGCTTGGATTGGTGTAGCTTAATGTACTGGTAAAATTCTCTTTCATATCATGTTACTTTGCTTGATTTTTGAGTAGATTAATTACATGAATTTTATTAAAGATGCTGGATTTCTGTAACTAATTTATTGTTTAGGGGAATTATGTTGGAAGTTAAGGAATTATGCTCATGTCAAGAACTAAAAATTAGATTAAGATAGTTGCCCCCCTGATGATCGAACCTATAATACGATCATTAGAGGTTATATACTCAATAATGACTTGTCAAATGCAATATACTCAATAATGACTTGTCAAATGCATTATACTATTGTGATCTTATGGTTGGGAAAAGATTTGAAGCTGATGCAGACACTTTGTCATTGTTTGTTGGCCTCTTGTCTTCTGATAAATTAAGTGACTCAAACAAGAATTTGCTATCGAAGTTTATCAGCTGAATTTCAGTTAAAATGTATGCAAAGATTTTGGACCTTGAATATGTTTTCTGCAGAGAAAATTGAGATGGAGTAGGATGCTCCTAGACAATCTATGAATAACAGACCGCTTTTAGCTCCAATTGGCATGTTTCTTGTGAGCTTTGGTGCAGAGATCACCAAAGAACAATGATATCTTGTTTGTATCCAGATGCTTCACTACTTGGTTTTGTAAATATTTCTGTACTTTAATGTATATATTATGCTCCTTTACTTTGTTGTTAACAATGTAATGCCCTGTGAGGTTCATTTGCAAAAAAAAAAAAAAAAAAAAAAAAAAAAAAAAAAAAAAAAGAACTAAAAATTAGATTATTTTTCAAGGCTATTAGCTCAACGGGTAGAGCAATGTACAGTAGTGTACATGGTGCGGGTTCAAGCCCCGCATAGCCTACATAACACTCCTAGAGTGATCAAAGTTGATGCTAATATTCCTACCCATGGCATATCTTAGAGTAAAGCAAATGGATTGTATATAAAAGGTTTAATCAACATTAGAACCATACTCATTACCTCATAAGCACACTGAAGCTTCTTAAACGACTCACTTGCTTGTGGAATACCCATATTTTTATCAGGATGCACTAGCACAGAAAGATAAAAGTGCCAACAAATTTATCCTTTTGTTAGCACGTACATCCATTCTGCATATTGTTGCAACAGAAAGATGCATAAATAACATGAAATATTCGGCAATTTATAAGAGCCCATTGCTCAGCACTTCGGCATGAAAAGTTTACTGATCTTACTGCATAAGGACAGCCATCTTTGGCATTTAATTGCATTAAAGCCATTTAGCTGGAAGGTAGTCACATGTATACAACAGCAGATCTGGCTGGACTATCACTAAAGTGAATGTATGTAGAAGTTCAGGAATCAAAGCAACACAAGATTAAAAGTAGATAGCAGCAGTCTGACAAATTCCAATTGATGCATAAAAAAATGTTTCAGAAAAAAAAAGAAAAAAAAAACATCAAATCTAGTACATAAGTTGACCTTTATTTACTACTAAATAAAAGATACTCATGTTGAAAAAACCAGACCCCAGGCTACATTTTCTCTTTCCCTTTGTTGCTGTTCCTTGGCTTGGACTGAGATGGCTAAGAAACTGGCTCTGGTTGGGAAGAAGATATAGTTAAGCTTCGTGTAACATTAGCAGTGGTTGGCTGGGATGCAGAGGCAGCAGCAGTTGTCTTTTGTTTTTTCTCAGTACCGTGTGATGCTTTCTCCTTTGCCGTCATACCACCTTTGCATGTTTGCTTGTTATGGCCATATGATTTACAGAGTGAGCATTTGACTGTGGTTGACCTTTTTTCTTTATCTGGTTCATCATCAGCTCTTCTTCTCTGTCTTGATGGTCTTCCTATTCCTCTCCTCATTGTAGGAGCTTGAATTGTTGGCTGGTCAATTTCTGGCCAATGCTCAATGTTTGGAATTGAGTTGATGGCATGTGAATAACATTGTTTGTAGGCTGCAACTGAGTACCATGTGCTAACATACTTATGAGGATCATTTCCTGCAGCTAGTATAGCCCTTAATGCATGCCTACAAGGGATGCCTGAAATTTGCCAAGCCCCACATATACAACTTCTATTATTGAGTGACACCGGGAGCATTGACTTACCCTCTCTTATTTCATATTCTCCCTCTTTACTCTGGAATGCCTTGCAAGTTCTAGAAGCATTGATCAGCATTTGGATTCTCCTTACAATGGTAGGACATGGATCAGAATCATTCCAATCTTTACATTTCTGTCTTCTACTTGACATCCTTACCATACACATTCTTTGTATGCTTGCAAAAACCACATATAACCAAGCATACAATTCAACATAAGAACCAAGTTATATTTACAAAAATAATTATAAAGATTAAGAAAGACATAAATTTTTACCTTCCAAAAGAGTCAGAACAGGTCCGCATCTGTCCACTCCTAAAGTGGCATTGAAACTCTCCACAAAGTTTGTTTTATTCTCATCTGTGCATATCTTTGGGTCAAACTTGTGTCTTGACCACCTCTCTTGATCTCCTAGATTAGCTAACCATATTAGTGCCAAGTGGTTTGTCTTCTGAATTCTTTCCATAGCCTTTTTAAAGGTGAATGTTGAAGTAGCACTACATGCCAACCAAAATAAGGAGTGCATCAAGGGTCCTGGAAAAGCAGATTTCCAGTTTTTAGCTAAGTGCTTGCAGCAATACCTCCTCCCTACTTTTGGCCATAGCTCAGTTAAAGCAAGATCTATTCCCTACAAGAACACATAATGAAGAAATTAACACTAGTAGAGTATACTTACTGAAATTAAGCCAACATATGAGACACTAACCTTTTGCCTGTCAGATATAATGCACCAATCATCCCCTCTATTTAAGTCTTTCAAGATTTGCTTCAAATGCCAAATGAAAAACTTCCAGTTCTCCCCATCTTCAACTGAAACTATAGCCCATGCAAATGGATGTAGCTCATTATTTGCATCTATAGCCACTGCAGATAGCAAAACCCCTCCATAGTTCCCTTTCAAGTGAGCACCATCAACCCCAATCAAACTTCTACAACCTGCACCAAGCCCATCTATTGCTCCCTTGAATGATATGAAAATGCTAGAGAAAGTGAGTGACAGTTGGGGATCATTCTTTCTCCATGCACAGTTAGCTTCTGAACCAGGATTAGTTTGCTTAACCATTTCATAGTACCTAGGAAGATGGCCATAAGACTCATCATGCTCACCATTGATCTCCCTAAGAGCAATACTCCTCATTTTATAGAGAGTACTAGTGGCCATCTGCACCCCATACCTGGTCCACAACAAGTCATTCAAAGTTTTCCCAGTTATATCATTGTTTGCCCTTATATCATCAATTAGCTTACTTGCAGCCCATTTCACATTAACTAAAGGATTCCTCTCATCCAAACCCCTACAACTGTGCTCTTGATCTTTTATACTCTTTATGGCCCAAGTAGTGCCATCAGGGAGTACACTTGAATGTATCCTCCAATTACAGTTCAATTCCAAGCACTGAGCAGTGAATCTAGCTGGACTAGATCTATCCACTACAATGGCAAACCCAGATTGTATACAATAATCTCTTAGAACAGATAGGAAATGTGCTTTATCACTAAATATCATTCATGGTTTCAAAACAATACTTCCAAACTCAACATTTTCAGCAAATTCTCCATTCTTATAAATTTTACTGACATAAGTGTCATCATCAAGTAGTTCAGTTTGCCATACATCAGATGCATAAGCATCATAATTGTCAATGATCTCACTAAATTCCTGATCTTCTTCATCTGAGACACCACCTCTTTCAAAATCTATGTCTAAATCTTCATCTCCAATGTTAGCATTCATTTTTGGCCGTAAAGTTTCTCTATGCTCAAACCTCCTATATATTAAACTCCTCTTCAGTAATCACTTGTGCCTCTTTTTCATATGGTTTGTTCATCAAGCCCTTCCTAGCAGCAGTAGTCTTAGGTATTTTATGAACAATCAAGGCTGTGTTGTTTGATAAGGTTGGATTCAGGGTAGTTTTTTCAAGCAAAGGAGCATTGGAAAAAGTAGTAGTGTCAGCTAGAGTAAGTGGCTCATTAGTAGGTAAACTCCTTTGAACAGGTAACTTAACCCTAGGCTTAGGATTGCCCCCTCCCCCCTTTCCCTTCTTTTTAAGTGTCTTACATCCACTCGCTTCCTCTTCCATTCTTTCCCAATTGTCTATAAGTGTTTCATTTAACCTAGGTGGACTAACATCAGGCATGTCACTAGTCCCAACATCAAAGCTTTGGTTGTTTTTCTTAGGTGGACTTAGACCATAATGCATATTGGGTTTGTTTTTCAATGACTCTTTAAGATTCCTAGCTGCAACTACACATTCAGAAGGTGTTTCAACTGAACCCACATACACTGTAATCACTTTCTTACTTCCTCCTATTCTATCTAACATAGACATTAAATCACTGTCACTAGTAATTTTAACATCCTTCTTATTATAACAGTAATGGAAACTAGGATATTTAGGCATCATATACGCATTTTTCCTAAACAATTCCTCATACTCAATAATCAAATCAATCCACATTACTTTATCAACATCATCAACATTAATATCAACCACATTCTCTGCCGTTTGAAATTTTAACACAATTGAGTCCATTCTGCAACATTAAACCAAACACACAAAAATTCCAAATAAATCAAGGGAATGCTCAATAAAATTCTCAAAACTAAGCTAGCTGCAAATCGCACAAAAAAAAAGACCAAAAAAATGCTGCAAATCGCACAAAAAAAAATTTTAAAAAATTTTTTTAAAAAAAAAAACAGAGTAACCAGATAATTTAGCATGCATATATGAGCAAAATTCAAAATTTATTGAAAATATCTTCAACTGATTACCTGGAAGATGTTTACCACTTTAATGTTCAGTCGCAAACCGTTATTTTGCAATAAATCCAACAACAAACCCTAGCCGTCGATTTGAATACTCAATCGCAAAATTGCCAAAAAATACAACACAAAACAGAGAGAACTTTGTGCAAAATCTGTAAATAATCAATTTACGTTCTTAAAATTTGCTCAATTTCAACGAGTTTGAAGTGTTGTTATAGATTGCACTTTGAATTTTAGGGAAGAAGATGAACATGTATATGAAATAATAGGGCAGTGGAAGAAGATGAACAGAGAGATCATCAGTGCGTGAAATATAGTCAGCATTAATGAAATAAGAGGAAAGGATTAGAAATAGGGGTATGTTAGTAAATTCATAAATTAGAGTTAATAAAGTCAGCATTAGTGAGTGGTTAACCGATTCTAAGTGAGATTTGGCCACTAAATAGAATTTAATCAAAGTTTGGGTTCACTAGAGATTATGTGTTTTTTTTTTTTTTGACACCATATAGAATTTGTAAAACTTGGAGGCCGCCACATAATATTTTTTTAAGAGGTTTTTTTCTTTTTATTTTTAATAAATTAAATTATTATTTAATGAAATGATGGTCCCCACTTAACGGAATTCTAACGGATTCTGTTAAGTGGTAGCAATATTTAACAATGTGGGATTTAGGTGGTAATAAAATAAAATAAAATTTTAAACAGGTAGTAAACGTGAAAGAGGGTCATTTTAGTGGTAGTTAATGTCAAAATTTCCTTTTTTTAACTAAGGGACTAAGTTTTTAACCCAACTCAATTAAATTTTGACCAGAATTTGCATGTGATGTCCCAAACGGTGAAAAAAAAAAAACATAGGTCCCAAAAGGTGAAAAACTTTAAAACTTAGACCTCATATTTGTACTTAACTCGAAGAAACATTTGCCTATTCTTCAAAAAAATCTTGCCTAAAATTTTAATAAAAGACCCTTTAAGTTAATCATATCAAAATAGAAAATTAGTATAAACATTCAGATCAAATTTGATCATACATTATTATCTTATCATATCATTCTATAAAAATAAATAAATAAAATAAAAAAAAAAAAAACTCAATACATTTTCTCAAATATGACATTGTACTCCGGTAACTTGTCATACCATTAATTCAAATTACATGACCAACACGACTGTTAATTTTCGATGGAGGGAGTTATTTTTCCGAGAAGTAAAGCAATGGTCGAAAGAATATGAACACACCCCTTTCAAAGTATGGTCATGAGGAGTGTAGGGACGAGAACATGTGCTCTACTTCATTACAGAATGCAACAGCAACCATATCATACTCCGTAATATCAATGAATTATAGGCAGCAGAAAGCCAAAAGTCATACATCTACAAATAGTCCAAAGTATACTCTATATCAAAAGCATCACATGCTGAGTTTTAATGGTCCCCCAAATCCAACATTTTCAGGCCCCTCAGCAGTAACCTTAGACAAATGGATGAGATTAGCATAAAAAAGGGAGACTATGATTGAACATCAAAGATAATGAAAGCTGGTTAAATATACACATTTATTAGGATCACAAGAATCCTGCTTTTGGTGCTACCTATTCTCCTTTACTGCACCTGATTCATCAGCTACTTCATGATTCAGTTTTTGGACTAAAGCAACAAATCTATTTCTAATGATCATGCCCGGCCCTCTAATCGATCGATAAATATAGTAGTAAATCATTGAACAATGAGTGCACCAATAAGCTTGGAAAAATACTGAATCCCTATGGTAGAGAGATGGAAGTTCTGCCATTGAGCTCTCACTTGATTCTCGACATTGATGGATGATAAATTCATCTCAAGCTTTTTTGGCATAAGTTGGGCATTTAGGTATTTCTCTCATTAAATGGGATAAGAACCCCGAGAATGAATGGTTTTATCCATCCCTAGTTAGTATAAGCTTTATTGACTACCATGACTTTCAGGACTGTTTGAGTAATTAGTGGCATACTTGCATAAACAATGATAGCTAAAACATGTATAGTTGTATATTATGCTGAATAAACACCACTAAGCATAGACACAATCATACAAGTGGATGAAAGAACAATGGAAGCTGACAATAAAGAAAGGTGATAACATACAAAATTTTGTATTATACAGGAAATTCCAACAATGGAGGAGACATAGAAAGATACAAGCTGCAGGAATTGGAAAACCCCATGAACTTGAAAAGCTCCAAGAACACAGCAACAAATACAACAAAGAGGTTAAATTTCGAACCAAACCATGAAATTAACATGTTAAGAATCAATTTAATCAAGATCTTGTTCATTCAAGATCATAGGGAACTCATCGTACTGCTCTAAGCAACCGTGATTCTCAGCCAAGTTCTTCAGGGAATCGTACACCCGGAACATAGAAGGTCTATCCTTGGGCCTCGAAGCCACACACGAACAAGCAACTCTAAGCAACTGCTTAATCTCATCGTCGTTACCCTTCCCACACAAGGACTTATCAATTGCATCCTTAATCCTACCAGAGCTGGACAAATAAGTCACCCAATGAACCAAGCTCCCTTTAAAGCCTTCCCCTGCATTATTAACTTCAAGGGGCTTTTGACCAGTAACCAGTTCCAATAGGACTACTCCAAAGCCATAAACATCACCCTTCAACGACGCAACCAATGTGCTTGCGTACTCAGGTGGGACGTAACCAAACTCTCCAAAGTCCCCATTGGCAACCGAGCTGCCATTGGAGTTCCCGATCCCCATGAGCCTAACTAACCCGAATTCAGTGATCCTAACATCGAAATCATCATCGAGTAGAATCACATTCGAGCATATGTTTTGGTGCTTGACTGGGGGCTGGCAACCATGATGGAGCCAAGCTAACCCTCTAGCAGCCCCAACACTAATCTTAACCCGAGCTCGCCAATCCAACACACTATCCTGATTAACCCCTGAGTGCAACCATGAATGTAAATTCCCATTACTCATATCCTTATACACCACCAATTTCTCATCCTCCACACAACAAAACCCCAATAATGGCACCAAATTCGGGTGCCTAAGTTGCCCTAACCTATAAATCTCCGACCTAAACTGCTTCTCACTCACCTTATTACACCCTCTTAACCTCTTAATCGCCAATGCCGATCCATCACTTAACACCGCGCCATACGAAACCCCGGTTTTCGTGGTATTAACAATCTTCCCATCACTAAAACTGCTGGTAGCAATTAACAAATCCGCCACTCGAATCTTAACAATAGGTTTCTGAAAGAACACCACTTGAGCATTCTTATTAGACCTCAATTTCCCAACCCAACCCACAAAATTCCCACCTTTTTCACCATCAAAAACAACATCATCTTCCTTCTTTCTATGATCCCAACAACACCACCACCAAATCATAAACCCTAACAAAAGAGAACCAACACCACCAATCACACCACCAAGAATCACAACCCTAAGATTACCATTTGCACCACATCTTAATCCAACAACATTCCCACAAAGTTCATCATTCCCACTAAACCCATCTTTCCCAAACTTACCCAAATCATCTGGGATCAAACCCTTAAGTCGATTATTATCAAGTGAAAGCTTCTTAAGCCTATCTAACCTACCCAATTCAAAAGGGATAGACCCAGAAAGCTTATTATCACTCAAAATCAAACTATTCAAAAACTTGCAATTTTCGATCTGGGGTGGAATCGAACCAGAGAGCTCGTTTCCAGAAAGATCTAGGGTTACTAAATAAGGCAACCAATCACAGATTTGAGGTGGGATTTCGCCGGAGATTTGATTGCCGGAAAGCACAAGAGTCTGTAAACTCCGGCAAAACTGAAGCGAAGAAGGGATTTTTCCGGCGAGATTCATCGTCGGAAGTTGAAGAGAGAGAAGACGGTCTTCCTTTTCATTCCAGCAAGAAACGCCGGTAAGTCGGCAGATTGAATCGACGGAAGTGTTGTCAAAGTGCCAGTTTGAGAGACGGTTTTGTGGGTCTGAAAGCGACGATTTTACGCCTTGTAAGCATTTTACGTCGTCGTCGAAGGAGAGAGAAAGCGTCACAAAAAGAGAAAAGAGGAGAGAGAAAATGAAGGGAAAAAAGGAAGACGACATTTTTTTTTTTAAAGGAATTTAAAATTTCAGGGAAGCCATGGAAGTAGAGAGTAGAGTAAATGAAGCAGCTTTTTTTGGAAGATGAGGAAGGAAGAACTAAAAAGTGAAAAAATTGGAATGAAATGATGTCGTTTTTAGGAGAGAGACTTGAAAGTGTTTTTTTTAGGCTAATGATTGAATGAAAGGGTCAAAGTGTGTTCAAACTATAATTTTTCTTTTTTTTAAGTAAAAGTTTTTTTTTTTTAGAATAAAGAGTGATTATTGTATAGTTTCTCAACAAAAAAAAAAAAAAAAAAAAAAAAAGTGATTATTGTATGATTTGTGTAAAGATGTGGTTGGGTCTTGGAAATTGGGTAAACCTTTTCAATGGTTTTGGGCTTTTTGGAAGGTAAAAAGGCTGCCTGCCTTACTAATCATGTGGTCTTTAAAAGTGGTTGGATTTCTACGAGTACTTCGTGTATTAGGCCCTGGTAAGTACAGTAAAATAGAGAAGGATGAGCACTCAGCAGGTAGAACAAGGAGCAGAGCATAAGGGTCTGTTCTCATTGATTGAATTGAGCTAAATTGAACTTATTGCAGCTGAACTGAAGTGAGCTGAATATTTTATAAAAGAAGGAAATTAGGAGCTGAACTGAACTGAACTTATTAGAGCTGAATTAAACTGAATTGCACTTATTAGAGCTGAACTAAACTGAACTGAACTTATTAGAGCTGAGCTAAACTGAACTGAAAATTATCGTATCAGAACAGGGTCTAACAGTATAGAAACCTAGATTAGAACCGAGGAAAAAAAATTTGCTCAAAAGAATATGACCTTAGAACATAAAAGTAAAATACTCCCTATGCATCATTTTGAGTTTTCACACTACTCTCTTTGTTTTTATTAATAACTCATTTTGATTGAACATGTAAAATCGATATAGAAATTTGACTAATTATATATTTTCTTTGTTTTTTATTAAATTGCATCATTTGTCATTTCACGCTTGTTGATAGGGATATCATGGGGTGGGGTGGGGCGGGCGGATGTTGACTTTTCCATCCCCACCTAACATTTTCATCCCTATCCCTGCGGCAGATTCAGAATTCATCCTCATCCTTGCTTCGTCGGGTACAACTCCAAAATCATCCCCGCCCCCCCCCCCCCCCCCCAACACTTAAATATCCACCCCCTCCTAATCCCTACCTAAAACCCACCTAATCCCCACCCAAGACCCACTTAATATCCATCTTTCAAATACACAATTCAACATAATTAATACGGATTACAATAAAAAAATCCTTAATATTACACACATTTTTTTTTTATAATATAAGTGTAGTACAAAGTATTATAATTAATATTTTATTTCACGTAATTATTTTATAAAATAGCATAAAAGTATATAATTTTGTTTTTAAATATATATAAATGTGGGTATGAGATGGGGCTGGGGCGGGTACGAAGTGGTGTGGGGCGGGTACAACTTAAAATCCACCCTCGCCCCATCACCCATGACGGGTATGGTTTTTATCCCCATCCCCGCCCCACCACTCGCCAAACTAAGACCCATCTCCGCCCCATTGGGGCGAGGGTAGCCGGGGCGGGTCTCCTACTTGACTCGCCCCGCTAACATCCCTACTTGCCGATGCAATACTTAGGTCATTAACATCTTTGATTATAGTTAAGTAAAAATTATAAAAAGTTGATATTTGAAAAGTAGACGTTGAGACAAATCCAACAAGATCCCACATGACTAAGTTTTTTTGTATAGATAATTCACAAAGATGCTCAAAGGAGGTTGTGTGAATCTATAGTGTAAAAGTCCATATAGTATGTAATTATTAATAGGGTTTTTCTACATGGTACCCTTGAATTTTTGAGTTTTCTACCTTGTACCCTTCTAAATTCAGATTTCTACAAGGTGACCTTGAGTTATTAGTTTATTTTACATTATACTCTTGAGTTTTTAGATTGTTCTATATGGTACCCTTGAGTAGTAATATAAATGGCTCTAAATTAATTTGACTCAAACTCACACCACCTAAACGACTTATTTAGCACCATCAAATACACAACTAACATGTTTATTGTAAAAAAAAAAATAATAAAATAATAATAATAAAATAAAATAAAATAAAAAACCTAACAACTTGAGTCCCTCTAAAACAAGCTCTTTTAGTTAAAGTATGAGCAAAAAAAAGTTCTTACCTTCCATCTCAAATGATCATACAAAAGTTTCACTAAATAGCGAATAATGAAGATTGGTGATTCCTCCATCTAATATAAATATAGAAGTGGTAAATAGATCATTTAGATGGTGTCGGTTTGAGTCAAATTAAGTTAGAGTCATTTAATTTACAACTCAAGGGTACCATGTAGAAAAACCCAAAAACTCAAGGGCACCTTGTAGAACTTAGGATTTAGAAGGGTACAATGTAGAAAACCCAATAACTCAGGGGTACCATGTAGAAAAACCCTTATCAATAAGTACAAATTATAATAATTGAAATGATAAACTATACATTGAGATGATTCTAACAGGACCCGCAATGTAATACCTTGGAAATTTCCTCCTTTTAATACTCTTTTTACTCTAAATAAAACTCATTTTAGGAAATAACCAAAATATTACCACCACCATGATAACGGCTAAAGCTATTTTCAAAGTCACACAACGAAAGTCTAACTTAAAAATCAACTTTTCAACATAAATAATTGAGTTCACAACCTCAAAACATAAGTAAATTAAAACAACCACAAGTTGGAACTAACCAATATAAACATGGCCCATCCAAAACCAACTCTAAAATAAAACATAACAATGTTAATCCATAAATCATAAGCAACAATTCAAAATATAAAACTAAGAGATCGAGCATAACAGATAACTCTGTGCACTCTCTCCCTTCATGCTCTTCTTGCTTCAAGTATCTGTCACTTTCTCTTTATTTCAATCCCTCTACTCACCATATAAATGGGTCATATTAGGGTCAATCCAAAGATAAGCCAAACACAAACACAAAAGTACGAATCAGCAAAAGCCGAGTACATATGCACCCCACTAATATGATCTGCCTAACAATAAATAAAACCTGCTCGCCATACTATTCATAAGTCAACTTATCTTTGACTCATAACTAACACTATTAATTTTAATAAATAGCTTTCGCATTGAACGAGTTTCTTTCCTTAAAAATAGCCCATTAAAATATTAAGCTTCCAATTAAGGAGCTACCCCAATTGGCACCTACTATGTCACACTTGTGACGGAAGTCCAACGCATTATTAATAAAAGAAAGTACAGCGTCATGTACCCCTGTATATACATTCCAAGAGTTTTGGTGCATATCCTCTTACACTTTACGTGATTTAACATTTTTACTTGTGATGATTTCAATCAATCAATCAAGAACAAACATCACAATAAACAATACATACTTCCATTCCATTCTTGAATTAATTAGTGAGCACATATAATTTATTTTAATCAAGGTTCATTGCCTAGTTTTTTGCATAAAATTGCACTATTACTACCTTGGTGCATAAGATCCACTAATAAACTTCCTTAACTCAATCTCAACTTACATGAGTGAGTAAAATAAAATAAGCACTAGGTGAAAAAGGGCTTTGGCAGCGGTTCAAACCCGGTCTAAGGCACCGGTTGAACCGCATTCTATGTGGAAGGTGCCAAATACCCCCCTTTTTAGCACCGGTTCAAAACCGGTGCCCTATACCCAATTTGGCACCGGTTAACTGGTGCCTTTAACTGTTTTGGGCATCGGTTAACCGGTGCCTAAAATAGTCTCCCGCCATTTTTTTTGGGTGGTAGCTAGTTTTGGCACCGGTTAACCAGTACCTTTTTACTCAATTATTATTTTTTTTTCCCAATTTTCGTGCAATAATATTTTTTTAAAAAAAACCTGTTTCCAGCAATAATAATAACCTGTAATTCCAACAATTATATTAAATAAAATAATTAATAATATTATTATTATAATTACTAATAATAATAATATTATTAATTATTACAGTAAGATACAAAAATAATATTAAAAACAAGAATTCATATATATATATATATAGATATAAATATTCCCAAACGCAATACAATAAAAACAAGAATTCATATATATATATATATATATATATATATATATATATATATATATATATATATATATATATATATATATATATATATATATATATATATATATATATATATATATATATATATACATATACAAATGATAGTAAGTAAATATATAATGAATAATAATATATATAGTTCAAAAGTTAACATAAATAATTTACAATTAAAATGTCATTTACATGTTGAAGGTGATAAAATACGGCAACATGTCACGAACTTCATTAAGCTCCTTGATTGTCAACGGACCATCCTTTTGGACCTTGAAAAACTTGAAATACAAAAACATTATGTTAGAATTAATTAATTAGGCAAAACAATATGTATTTTATCAAATATTACCTATATGACTTCTATGTAGCCCATTTCCTACATTACTTATCAAATGAACTATTTCTTTCTCATAACATGTCAATGTTGGGTAGTTTTATGTGTCTAAGCCCTAAAATTGAATCAAAGGAGCATTTTATTAAGGTTTATGACGCTTTTTACTCAAAATGGCTCGAATATGGCCTATATGACTTTACTTTGCCCATTTCCTACATTTCTTATTAAATGAACTTTATTTATCTCATAACATGTCAATATTATCTAGTTATAGGTGTATAAGGAAAGAAGTCACATCAAAAGAGCATATTAACACAAAATGGCCAAAATATGGCCCATATGACTTCTATTCAGCCCATTTTCTACCTTTCTTGTCAAATGACCTTTTTATTTCTCATAACATGTCAATGTTGGGTAATATTAGGTGTCTAAGGATAGAAATCACATCAATATAGCAGTTCATTAAGTTTTAGGACTTACCGCATCAAGCTATCTAGTGTCCGTACAATGAGTCACAATGTCAAGCATGAATCTCATCACATACAAAGCACAATCAAATCCATTATCTTGTTGTGCGCACTAGCATATGACAAACAAATCACATCAGTGAAACATGCAAAGGAAATTAGCAAATATTTACTAACATAGATTTTGAAATAATCACAATATCATGTAAATTACCAACGGTGACTTCCATGTTGGACCCTTTGGAGCACGACAATGTAGCTTCTTCATAACACTGTAGTAAATAAAGTACATTCAAATTTGATTAGTCGTATGACTACTAAATTAGTTATTATTAGCAATAATCATCACTAGGTAGCTATATATATATTTACTTTTGCAATATAGACTTTACGAGCCACTTCTCCGATGATCGAGCTGAATCAAGGTGATAAATTGTGTTATTGGAATTACAAATCACCATGAGGCTCCAATGCTCCCTACATAAGTTCACAATAGACAAGCAAATTAATATTTAGGAGTCAACATATAATGAGGCCAAATCGATTGAATTTGACATGGTTAGACTTACTCTTTATAACATGGGGAAAATATGAACTTGTCTCCCGCACGCGCTGATTCCTTGATACTTTGCTCAATATAGTACAACACGTCATGGGGGTTTCCTATGATTCTAGTAGTGGATAACTACTCGGGGCATAACCACCCAACTTTACAAGGAGAATCAGTTTCAGTTAAGTGCTCCTGTACTGCTCTGCGTGCATGAACATTGAATAATTAATCACATGTAGGATAATCACCATAAATTTGAATAACTTGAAAAAAAGTGTAGATTATGTGGGCATTGAAGTACCTCATGAATGTTTGAATGAGGGAAATGTTAAGCTTTGCACCATGTAGAAATTCCTTCACATCTTCTTTGCTGATCCATGCAACTGCATCCTCATCATAGTGGAACATTGCCTTAGGAAGTGAAACTTCCATGGGATCGACCAAATGACAAGCACGGTTGTGAAGAAAGGTCATGTCAGTAGAGAGCGATTGAAGAACAATGTCTTCAACTAGTGGAGTAGGTTGCATGGGTGAACCTTTCGAAGAGTGCAACTTCGATGCTTGTTCACTCTTGGACCTTTTTCCACTTAGCTTCTTCTTAGGTTGATCAATGCTTTAAGGCTTCTCCACCCTCTTTCTCTTTGAAGTTTTGCTTCCATGCGAAATCTGAAATAGTTTGAGAAAGAATAAGTTTATAAGTTGAGAAATGAAGAAAATGGCATTATTTTGATGAAATGGGACCAAAAACCTTAGAACTTTGCTTCTTTTATGTAATTTTAACTCACAATCACTTATAAATATGTAATTATGATATGGTTTGAGAATGAATAAGTTTATAGGTTGAGAAATGAAGAAAATAGGCAAATGAGAAGCCATTTTGGCTCAAAATGGCTTTATTTTGATGAATTGGACCCAAAACCTTAGAACTTAGCTTCTTTTATGCAATTTCAACTCACAATCACTTATAAATATGTAATTATGAGATGGTTTGAGAATGAATAAGTTTATAAGTTGAGAAATGAAGAAAATAGGCAAGTGAGTAGCTATTTCGGCTCAAAATGGCTTTATTTTGATGAAATGGGCCAAAAAACTTAGAACTTTGCTTCTTTTATGAAATTTCAACTCACAATCACTTATACATATGTAATTATGAAATGTTTTGAGAATGAATAAGTTTATAAGTTGAGAAATGAAGAAAATAGGCAAGTGAGAAGCCTTTTTGGCTCAAAATGGCTTTATTTTGATGAATTGGACCCAAAACCTTAGAACTTAGCGATTTTTATGTAATTTCAACTGCCAACCACTTATAAATATGTAATTATGAGATGGTTTGAGAATGAATAAGTTTATAAGTTGAGAAATGAAGAAAAAAGGCAAGTGAGAAGCCTTTTTGGCTCAAAATGGCTTTATTTTGATGAATTGGACCCAAAACCTTAGAACTTAGCTTCTTTTATGTAATTTAATTTGACAACCACTTATAAATATGTAATTATGAGATGGTTTGAGAATGAATAAGTTTATAAGTTGAGAAATGAAGAAAATAGGCATGCGAAAAGCCATTTTGCCGAGTTTTTTTTTTTTTTTTTTTTTTTTAAAAAAAAAAAAGAAAATTGCTCAATTTTTTTTAAAAAAAATACGCAACTTCCGCCAAACCGGAACACCCGAGGGAGCCGCCCTCGCTGCCGGAACAGCGAAGCCCGCACCGAGGCCACAGTAGCCCCGGCAGCCTCCTGCCAAGGCTGCAACAGCCCAGGCAGGGGCTGCAGCAGCCCCGACAGCGGCTGTGATAGGTGTGTCGCGTACCTAACAAAAATAAACCTAACTAGACCATTACTATGTAGACGGGCAAGCAAGGGTCGAATCCCAAGAGACTATGGTTCAACTAATTAAATAGACTCAAGCAATTACTAGGCAAGTAACCAAATCAAATGAATGAGAATCAATAACTAAAGAACTAATTAAAACGATTAAATCAAAACAATATGACAAATCAATGCTAAAAACATCCAAGATCAAGCATCACCACGAATACAATTAATGCAATAGTCGTTCTACCCCTAACACATAATTCAATTGATTAAAGAGGAAAAGTAATCCATGAATAATACCAATGGTCTCTCCCGAGTTATCAATGGCTTCTCTAATCACAATCAAGCCTACTTCCGTGGAATCATGTAAATTAAAGACCTTAAGCACATTACTCTAACTTCCTAATCATCCATTCAACTACTCCCGTGATGAACTGCAAACCCTTAATTGATTTATTTAAATCCGTCAAAACTCAACTCCCGTTGCGATTAAAACAAAGGATTAATAACAATACCAATTATCCCTAATATAGTATTGGCATAAGCATAATCAATTACAATAATTATTAGAGAATTTAAAGAAGTAATTCATGCATCAATTATATTCGGGTTCTGATATATCTTGGAATAAAGAAACTACTCACACATATTAATGAATGCAAAAACAATAATCAATGAATAAAACATGATTAATAATCAATTAAAAGTAAAAGAAGAAATAAAGATGAATACCAATTGCTTGAATGAAGAAAAGTACCAATTGTTGATGAACAAAGATCAAAACTTGAAAGTGCAAATTAATCTAGATCTAGAGAGAATATTAGGGTTCTAATGAAGGTTTAAAATCTATAAAATAATAACTAAGTATGTTAATTCGGGGTTTACAAAGGGTATTTATATCCCTTAATTAAGAAAACCCGAAAAAATAGGAAAACGCGGTCTTCAACACTCCGCCCGGTCTGACCGGGCAAGGCTGCCCGGTCGGGTGCGCGAAGAAAAATCGACCTTATCCCCTTGATAAATCCTTCATATGCAGTGCTTTTGTCCGCCCGGTCCGGGCGGATTGAAGTTGGACTCTTCACTTCTTTCTCATGACTTCTCTTCTTTCCTTCTTCGCTCTAGCTGCCAGGGCAATGTTGCCCTCCAGGGCGGACACGGGTAAAATTCTTCTCCATCTTGATAAGCTCTCATAGCTATCCAAAACAAGTTCAAATCATCCGAAAATCTTCAGGTGCCTATAAAATCAATTAAATAGACCAAGCCTCACTAGAGAAGAGAGTATTAGCGAGAAATAGCTCCGTAGAGCTCAAAAACCATATGGAAATAACTATAAAATGAGGGTAAAATATGGTATAGAATGTTTACATCAAATTCCCCCAAGCTAACTTCTTGCTTTCCCTCAAGCAAGACAATCAATGACTAGCAACAACCAAATAAACATACTTCACCCCATAATACATTTGAAAATACCATACTTAAAATCGAAATCGGACACACAAGCATCTTAGCCAACCAATCACCTCATTCAGACTATCAATCAACCTGAATGGCCATCAAACAGAGTCAACCATGTACACATAAGGAATCGATGACTAGAATTTCTCACTTAGTGGTCACTCCGCACAATTTTATGTGGCGAGCTAAAAATGAGCCCGATCTCTCTCCATCCCCACTAATAATGATAACCCCCCATTCTCACAACACTCGCGTGTTTAAAGGGTGATGATGTCGCTCAACCTAGTCAAATGTCGACTCGAAATGTGACAAATACTCCAGCATTTTGACAAAAGACTCGTTTCACATGAACACAATACTATGCACGAAGGTCAGAAGGTCTTTTTTTTCAAGCTTGTAATGTTGGCCGGGTGAAAATGGGTAGGAAAAATTTGGAAAATGTAGGCAAATATAGTCCCTCAGGGAATCCATCAAAAATGAACAATACAAATCAAAATCCCATCGAACTAATTCACAAGAATACACACTCCAAACACAACTTGAATTAAGAGCAACTACCACCTTATTCACCCTACATAATCAATTCATCACACTATTCTTATTGTTGAAGCTATTTTATTTATCCTTCAAGAAGCTGAAATTTTTTTCTTTCTTTTTTTTCTTTTTTCTTTTTTTTTTCTTTTTTTTTAACAAACTATAAGAGCTAAAAAATAGATCATATAGCAAAAATTTCAAGAACCTTCAAGCTTTAAATTAATCTTCTCCAAAACATCATCACAAACCATAGAGAACACCAAGATAGATGGCTCCCCCAAGCTAGACTTGGGATAAGTTACTAATTGGGGCCGATAGGTTAATTTTGTGACTTAGATGAAAAACATGGACAAGGCTACAACATGGGTAAGCAAGAAGGGGACAAACGTTTCTAAATTCATCTGGAGGCTACCTAATGAATTGAACATGGCCTTCGTCTTCCTCATCGTGCATGTGCAATGTATCATGACATACTACTAAGAGTCTCAAGACAAAACTAAGATCAATGTCACACCAGGAACTAACACAAATAAATAAGTAATAAAGGCTCAAGCCTCACAGTTAACACAGTCAAGCTCCAGATTCATACACAGTTGCGCAAAGTTGATTTCCATTAGGCCAAGACAATCCAAAATCAGATCATGATCATTTAATCCGCATTGCAAGTCTTTCAATCAAAATCAAGCCAAAAACCTTTAAATCATCAAGGATAGGGGCACAGAGAAGTAGTTTACTAGCTATTCATGTCATGATTTATAAAGTAACAACAAGCTAAACTTCACATTGTCCTCAATCTGAACATATATCAAATAACAACAAGCAAGGGAAAAAGAAAACTAGGCCCTACTGGTAGAGGAGGGATCATACCTAAGGGCGGATCTGGGACCGCCCTCAAAATAACGTCGCATCATAACCCCAAGACACTAAAAAAAAATTAAATAAAGGGAAAATAAAATAAATAACAAAAACAGAATGGGTTGCCTCCCATTTAGCACTTGTTTAAGGTCTTTAGCTCTACCCCTCTTTAGTAGCTCAACCTGGGTCACCACACAGAGAAGATACTCTATGGTATTTCTCATAAATATATCCACCTCCAAACGACTCCTTCAAATTAGAGTTGATGTGCTTTGTATCCGAGCTTATTTTGATGTAGCTAAACCCATCATGTACTGTGGTGGAATATTGTCTTTTTTGCGCACATGATTTCTATTAGAAACACACTTATTAACCAAAGGGTTAGTAGCATCAATTCTCAAACAAGTACCACCATCAAAAGTAAAATTATGGTCATTGAAAAGCTTAAACACAACTTGTTTATCCTGAGCTCTAATGGTCACTTGTCCTTTAGGAACATTTATTAAAGCTTGACTTGTAGCAAGAAAAGGGCGACCAAAGATGAGTGGGATCTTATGGTCTTCTTTCATATCCACTACAACAAATTCAACAGGAAAAACAAGTTCACCAATCCCAACTAATACATCTTCAACTACACCCTTAGGGAGTCTAACAGTTCTATCAGCCATATGAAGAGATATAGGAGAGGGTTTAAGGTTTTTCAAACCTAGTTTGTCATACACTGAAGAAGGCATTAAATTAACACTAGCCCCTAAATAACACAAGACCCTATCAAAATATGTTTCGTTTATCTACAAGGGATAATAAAACTACCAGGATCATGCAATTTAGGTGGTAAGCTATCATGTAAAAGATCAGAACATTTCTTCTTTACTACAAAACTTTATAATTTCTTATCATTATGATCATGATCTAGAATTCCTTTCACAAAATTTGCAAATTGAGGCATTTGAAATACAAGATTGGAAAAAGGAATGGTAGCATATACCTTCTTAAGAGTCTCAGAATACTTCCCAAAATGCGTATCGAGCACATCTTTTGATAACCTTTGCGAGAAAGGCATCGGCTCCTCATATGCTTGTGGAGCAACATATTTGGAACCTTCTCTCTCATGCTTCTCAGTTCTTGACTTCATATTGCACACTTTTTCTTCTAATCCACCCATAAACAATTCATCACTCTTCACGAAAATTGCATTGCATTGTTTCGTCTGGACTTTTGCTTGATCTTGAAGAGTTGTTAGATGACTCACTTGCTGTGAAATTTGATAAAGATGAGTCTCTATCCTCTTATTTTGAGCGGTGAGCAATTGGATTGAGTTTTCAAAGTACTCATTTTGCTTTGCTTGTAGCTCAAATTTCCTTGATATAAGCTCTTGTTGTTGAATTTGGGAGGTAGTAAAAACTTTCATAATTAATTCAAGATCAAATTTTGAGGTTTGGGGTGGTGGTAGTTGTGTGGATTGATGATTCAAAGGTGCCCTTGCTTGAAAAGTAGGTGGTGGTTGAGGATTCACTTGAGCCTGATTGTTCATATATGAGAGCCCTTGATGATTTCTCCACCCTTCATCAAACGGCCTTGTGGAGGTTGTGGTATAAAAATCATTAGCCTGCTCAATTGTCATTCCATCATAATTAGGTTGACACTCCCGTGTAGTATGGCCTTGCAATCCACACATCTGATAAGTTTCCATCGAGGGTCGAGGGGACTCAGCTTGGAGTTGATTGCCTTTATGAGTTAGTGCCTGCACAGAACTAGTCAACATGGATAGCGCATCAACATCTTGTTTATTACCGGTGTTGATAACATTTCTTCCCCTTGGATGGTAATTATCATTAGCCGCCATCTTCTCAATCAAATCCTTTGCATCGGTTGGGTTCTTCGTCATGATAGAACCTCCAGACGCAGCATCAATGTATATGCGAAACTCATGGGTCAAACCATTATAGAACGTTTGGATCAAGATCCACTCTGGAATACCATGGTGGGGGCATTGTCTCTATGTAGACACCCATTTGTGTCTCCCCAAAACCAAACCCAGTGATGAGTGCCTTTCACGTCGAATCATAATCGAATGAAACGAAAGTGTGGAAAGGTCTAGTGTTGCGGAAAGTTTTATTTCTTTTTTCTTCTCTCTGATTTTGAAAACTTTATTTTAAGAAAACAGCCAATCCAGTTTGATTGGTCCATGATATGGGTCCAATAGTGGTGTAGTTGGATGGGGCTTGCAAAGACCTTTCCAACGATATATTATAAGCCCAATTCCGATGAATGTTGAGGAAGTTATGGCCAATTTACTAAACTGGGCCCGGTTTGAGCTTTAAGTACGGCCCTATGATCTAGGGGAGGGCCTAATATAATTTATCATTCCTAATGTAATTAGGAATGGTTTTAGTCTTCTAGAACATTCTAGAAGGTTCTTTTCATTCTTAATTCAATTAGGACTCTTCAGAGTTTTAATCAAGATCAAATAGCATTTTCGATGGAAATTATATTATTTTATCTTCCAGTACGGTAAGTTTATCAGATTTTCGAAAACGCGTTGAAAACCACTTTGGCGTCCAACCCCAGGCCTTGGCGCCTGGAACCAGGCTTGGCGCCAGACGCCAGCATTGGCGCCTGGCGCTAGCCACTGGTCCTGGCGCCAACTAGCCAGGGCTGGCGCCAATGTGTTTTTGTGGTCTTCAGACTCTGTTTTGTTAAATTATCTTTTTTGGCTAATTTTCTCTATAAATATTGTATCAAAAACTCCGTTTTCAATCATCATCTCTTTTCATTCAGGAACTCTCATCAAGATTTTCTTGATTATTCTCTCTCTCTCTCTTTTTCTAAACTAGCCTTTTCTCAAATACAAAATTCCGCATTCACAAGATCTAGAAACACTTAGCCATATTCGAAGTTGCCTTCGCCCTAGACGTGAAAGGTTTAATTTCTGAGGGTTTGGTCCCAAATCTCTATTTCAATTATTTAATTTAATTGTTTTGATTATTATTTTCCTTGAAGTTACTAACGTGTGTATTTTGTTATTAGAAAGAGATACGAGGCATCCAAGTAAGTACTTTAATGGTTTTATTGATATTATGATGTAGAAATCATGCTTAGATTGTTATGATATTCCTAGTATCATGTCTAGGGTAACTTTAATATCAAGTATGATTAAAAGTACGATGCTTCCTATGTTCTTCCTAATATTTATGATTGTTAGTATCATGTTAGGGTTAAAGATTTGATTTTTATTGCTTAGTGACATGCTAGGGTTTGTTATTAATCTTGTTAGTATCATGCCTAGGATCTTGCTATGTTTATTATGCTTTAACATGAATATTGTTGATTATTATTATTATTATTGATTATGTTGCTTGATGCTTATTTATTCTTTATTGCTTGATCACCTTTATTGCATGTTTAAAGGGAATTGGTACTTGTAATCACGTTTAATAAGATAATTAATAATCTTGTTTAGGGTTAATTGTGATTATAATTCAAGTGATCGCCAATAATAGTTTATTTGTGCATTAAATTCAACCAACATAGATTAAACAGGTTTAGGGTTAATCCTATTGATTGTATGTTAATCAGAAAGCGCACATGAATACGAGCAGAATAAAGTAGAGGCCTATTATTAGGGCAGGTTCAATCTCTTTTAGGTTGGATTTGTACCATCATCCCCGAACCCTTATTTGGTTCATGACCTTATGGAGTTGACGATCTCTTGGATCGTTAAGGGGTGTAACCTTCACCTCGTGAACGGTTTACAAGTTCCTTAAAAACTTGTTGGCGACTCTTTTGCTCTATCTTCTTCCCTTTTGGACGCCACCGTACTTTAGTGTATGATCACAGTGGGGTTCAAGCTAGTGGGATTTTAAAGGCTTGAAACTATTCCCTACATTCTGAAATCTCTTAAACCTTCTCCATGACTCATATAAGGATTCGTCATTAGATTAATGAAAGGTAGATAGCTCGTTCCTTAATTTCGTGGTTTTCTCTTTCCCCAAGAATTTTACTAGGAAGGCCTTAGCAAGCTTGTCCCACGTATCAAAGGAACCAATACCTTCATCTCGTAGCCACTCCCTTGCCCTATCCCTTAGTGAAAAAGGGAAAAGGCGTAGTCTAATAGCATCATCAATGACACCGTTGAGCTTCATAGTGTCACACTTCTCCAAGAAACTATCAATGTGAGTCACAGGGCAATCATTTGATGAGCCCGCAAAAGAATCATTGGAGATGAACTGTATGAATTGGGGCTTCAACTCAAAACTCTGAGCGGTGACAGGTGGTCTAACAATACTGGAGAGAAATCCGGTTGTTGTATCCGGAATACCATACTCCAAAGGAGATTTTGTTCCTGGGTCGCCCATGTTTCTTATATTTCGATTTCTCCTTCTTCTACCTCTTCGTCTTCTTGCAGTAGCTTCGATCTCAGAATCAAAAGGTGTTAAATCATCTGAACCTGAACTTCGAGTTTGCATGCAACAAAGAAACTAAAACGGGAGATCAAAGACACAAGGAACAATAGCCGAAGCAACAAAATATATGCTTAGTAAAACGAATCACAAATAACTAGAATGAAACCGTTAGTCCCCGGCAACGGCGCCAAAATTTTGATAGGCGTGTCGCGTACCTAACAAAAATAAACCTAACTAGACCACTACTATGTAGACGGGCAAGCAAGGGTCGGATCCCAAGAGACTATGGTTCAACTAATTAAACAGACTCAAGCAATTACTAAACAAGTAACCAAATCAAATGAATGAGAATCAATAACTAAAGAACTAATTAAAACGATTAAATCAAAACAACATGACAAATCAATGCTAAAAACATCCAAGATCAAGCATCACCACGAATACAATTAATGCAATAGTTGTTCTACCCCTAACACATAATTCAATTGATTAAAGAGGAAAAGTAATCCATGAATAATACCAATGGTCTCTCCCGAGTTATCAATGGCTTCTCTAATCACAATCAAGCCTACTTCCGTGGAATCATGTAAATTAAAGACCTTAAGCACATTACTCTAACTTCCTAATCATCCATTCAACTACTCCCGTGATGAACTGCAAACCCTCAATTGATTTATTCAAATCCGTCAAAACCCAACTCCCGTTGCGATTAAAACAAAGGATTAATAACAATACCAATTATCCCTAATCTAGTATTGTCATAAGCATAATCAATTAAGCATATCAATTACAATAATTATTAGAGAATTTAAAGAAGTAATTCATGCATCAATTATATTCGGGTTCCGCTAGATCTTGGAATAAAGAAACTACTCACACATATTAATGAATGCAAAAACAATAATCAATGAAGAAAATATGATTAATAAGCAATTAAAAGTAAAAGAAGAAATAAAGATGAATACGAATTGCTTGAATGAAGAAAAGTACCAATTGTTGATGAACAAAGATCAAAACTTGAAAGTGCAAATTAATCTAGATCTAGAGAGAATATTAGGGTTCTAATGAAGGTTTAAAAGCTAGAAAATAATAACTAAGTATGTTAAGTCGGGGTTTACAAAGGGTATTTATATCCCTTAATTAAGAAAACCCGAAAAAAATAGGAAAACGCGGTCTTCAACACTCCGCCCGGTCTGACAGGGCAAGGCTGCCCGGTCGGGCGCGCGAAGAAAAATCGACCTTACGCCCTTGATAAATCCTTCATATGCAGTGCTTTTGTCCGCCCGGTCTGCCAGGGCAATGCCGCCCGGTCCGGGCGGATGGAAGTTGGACTTTTCACTTCTTTCTCATGACTTCTCTTCTTTCCTTCTTCGCTCTGGCTGCCAGGGCAATGTTGTCCTCCAGGGCGGACACGGGTAAAATTCTCCTCCATCTTGATAAGCTCTCATAGCTATCCAAAACAAGTTCAAATCATCCGAAAATCTTCATGTGCCTATAAAATCAATTAAATAGACCAAGCTACACTAGAGAAGAGAGTATTAGCGAGAAATAGCTCCGTAGAGCTCAAAAACCATACGGAAATAACTATAAAATGAGGGTAAAATATGGTATAGAACGTTTACATCAAGCTGTCTGGGGTGCCGTAGCCCCGGCAGCGGCTGCCTGGGGTGCAGCAGCCCCTGCCGGGGCTGCTGCTGTAATACCCCGTATTTTTATGTATTTTTATAAAGTATTTAAGTATTAATAAAATGTATTGTCAAGGGCTCAAGTATTTTAATTAAATATTTTAAAGGGTTAAAGTATTTTAAATATAAAGTTTTATGAAAGTAAAATATGTTTTGGGCCAAACGTTTATTAATTATTGGGCAATGTAAATTATTCCTACATACTCTTATTGGAATAACCCATTCCAAAACCCATAACTTAAGCCCTATCCCATAACTCAAGCCCACATTTTTATAAGCCCAAATTTAACCCTACACTTTCTACTCTATAAATACCCCATGAATCCCCAAAAATTTCCCACACAAAAAGGTTAGTCTTATTTTCTCTCTCCTTTGTTTTATTAATTTGTGTAATTATAATTATTGATTTATGGGTTTTGATTTTATGGTTTGAAATTAATTTAATTAGTATCAAATTGTATTTTAATGATTAAACTTTATAATTTTCAGATTTTATAAATTTTATAACCTAGGGTTTTTAATTATTGAAAATCATGATTTTAGGGTTTTTATGAATAATTGATTTAGGGATTTTATAGTAATGATGTTTTGAAATTTTGGTGATTATAACTACTAGTTAGTTTAACTTAATTCCAGATTTATTTTGAACACGCAAATTCATGTTTTAATAATTAGATTTCCGTTCGTTAATATTAATCCCGATCAGGTTCTGAACTCGTCCGATTTTGATAAAAAAAAGTAGTGTTTTTCGTGTGAAAACAATGTTTTAAAAAAGACTTACTACCTTTGGTAGTGAGCACCACCCTTTCGTGGCCAAATTCAGCCTCTAAATATGATTTTCGGGCAGTTTTTTATTTTTAACGAAGTTTTTTTTTTATGCTTTAAATTTAATCCTTGAGTTTAATAGGGGTAAGAGATAATTTAATGTTTCTATGGATAATTTAAGTATAAAGATGTATTTTGATGAAGTTTTAAAGGATTTTTAATTAGTTTAAAATGTTGGAATTTTATTTAAAGTAATATAATTGTGATTTTTAATAAAAGGGTGTGATTATCCATTAAAAAAAAAGTTTAATTAGGGGTTTTTAAATAATTTTCAGATTATTATAAGTTATTTAAAGTGAGTTTAAGTTGCTGGAAATTATGTATACAAGGGTAATTAATATAGGTTTATTGTCCCTTTATGTAGGAGACTTGGTTCGAGAGGTGTTGTAGTGTAATTGACCATTTTGAGAGCTTAATTGAGGTACGTTTGCGTACTTAGCATATTTTGATGATGTAGAATCACGCTAGGCTTGATTTCAATCAATTACAAGTAGTATCATGCTAAGGTTTATGTATGGAATTGTGAATTTATGATGTTTGTGATTGAATTGGGAAGCATGAATTATTTGTGATGGTTATAGATTGGAAGATTATATTTTGGGCATGTTGTGTTTGAACCACATTTTTATTTATGGCATGTTAGAAGGCATGATTAATTAAACTACATGTTTAATTATGTTTGGAATATTGAAAAGGAATTTTATTATGGTTCAAATAATTTTTATTGATGCTTTAAGCATGAGGAAGGAGCTATATAAGTGTCTATGTACACAAGGAATAAATTGTATGTTGGTGCCTTTGTGCACTTAAGGTGTTTTTAACACCGAGGGATAGGATTTTTGGCGCATTATGCGTTTAAGGTGTCTTTGACACTGAGGTAGAATTAAAAAGGGTTCAACAATAAATAATGTGTGGTCACTAATTATTCAAGAATTAAATTGGTATGTTTGTTTGATTGTATAATTATTGTTGATTGCCTTATTATGCTTTGAGAGTCATCACCAAGTCTAATAATATGTAAATAACGTAAAGTGAAAGAGATTACGCACCAAAACTCTTGGAACGTATATACCTTGAGTATGAACAATGGGGGGAGTTATGGGGTTTTATATTTAACCATAACTTCCAATGGAGTACAGGACGCTGTATATTCCTTTTTTATTATTTATTATTATGCGCAGGAATTCCGCCACCTTTGTGTGGTTTTATCGCTGGCACGGTTAGCTCCCGTGCCAGTTAACCTCAAATTTATTTGGGGGAGGTTAATAGGTGGAAACCCGTTCGATGCGTAATCAATGCAAAATGAATTAATTAGTGTCTAGTCATTGTGTCTTGTTGATTGGTGTGAGTGCTTGTGAACAGGTGCAATGAGGTAAGTGTGTGTTGATAGGTGAAAGCATGTTAGTGTGTTTAATTACGCTTATGTACTCAGCTTTGCTGATTGTGTGTGTTTGTGTGTTTTAGCCATGTCTTTATCTTGGCCCTATGATGACCCATTTTTAATGGAGAGTAGTGGAGACAAGTAGAGATAAGCTTTTCAGGTATTGAGGCATATTCATAATGGGGCACGAGTGAAAGAGCGAATCATGCTAGTTTATATTAGTTACAATGTGTTTCTACTTTAATTATTTATGCTAATATTTATATGTGAAGCTAACATCAAGTTTGGATTTGGTTTGGTTTTTAATAAGGGCCTTTAATGGTTCCAAGTTGTAGGTTGATTTTCATTTTACTTCGCTCATTTTGGTTTTAACTTTACTTTCGTTTGGTTGGCTTTTCAAGTTGGTTTGTTTTGGAAAGGTTTTTAAAATTAGTCTTCCAATGTGTATCTTTGATATTTGCCTTAACCGTTTTCACGGTGGCGATAATGTCTTAGATATTCCTATTCAAATTTTTATACAGGGCAAAACAGGTATTTTAAAATAAAGGAATTTCTAGGGTGTTACAGCTGCACCCCAGGCAGCCGCTACCGGGGCTGCTTCAGCCACTGCAGCCGCTCCCGGGGCTGCGTGATTCCAATGCCGGAGTAGCCCCGACAACGGCTGTCGAGTTCGGAGCTGCCCGGGCAGCGGCTCCCGAGGTCAAGGCTGCCCGGGCAGCCGCTCCGGAGGCCGGAGCAGCGCAGGGAGCACCAGCCGAGGCCGCCGCTGCCTCGGCATCGGAGATGGGGGCCGGGGAGTCGTGCTATTTCGGCGGTTTTATTTTTAGAGTGCTTAACGGTTATTTAACACTTAAAAAATTGAGAAATAAATAATTTACCTCCTTATTAATCAACTTGACCCATGCACGTGGCCAATCCACGAAGCTACCTATAACTTGCCAAAGCTTTGTTATCTCAACCTCCTCTATCGGTACGGGTAGTGGGACGTCTTCGAACCCCGCAACCACTGAATCGATCCCAACCGAGTAATGATGTGGCCCCGCCGTAGCACCCGTCGTCGCTTGGGCTCTACCATACGCCACCCAACTCAACGCCGTACTATTTGCATGCCCCGGGGCTAGAAATGCTCACCGGGTGTCTTCCTACACAAGTATATATAAAAAGAAGATAGTTAAATAGGAATTTTACTACAGCATAGATAATATAACAAAATTCATTAAGGTAGAGGGTTACAAATCACCTGTAACTCTGGATATTCATGCGGTGTTGGATTATCAAGCTCCCTCGAGTCCGCATGTGTAGGAGTAGGAACCTGCAACAGTACATCAATCATGCCACCTCAGATATCAATTAACTCAGTATTTTAAAACTTTTAATAACCCAATTGATTTTACCTCAGGTGGCACATCTTCACCACGTATCTAATCTCCTCCATGTCTATCACCTTCTCCTTGTCCTTTTGGTTGAGAACATGAGTCGACTGGGGTACTCGCGAGGAACGGAAAAGTGGGTAAGTTCTTCTGCTTCGCCCAAGCATTGAATTCACCTACTAACTCGTTGCGTACTTGTTCCTTAATTGATGCCACCTTGGCATCCAACTCCCCCGGTGAGTTAACACTGGCTCGAGATCTACCCGATTTTGTGTATTCTGGACCCATCACCTTTTGCCATCCAAGCAATGACCCTCCCGAACCTATTACTCGTCCTGGATGGTATGGCCTTCCCAAAGCCATGGTGAAAGGGTCATTCTCCACACTTGGTTCAAATTTTCCCTCCACCAGCTCTTGAGTGTGCTCAAGCTATAGCAAAAGGAAAAATGGGGTCAGTAAGACAGTTAATGGTTTGTATAGTGATTTAGATGCAAAAGTGACTTAAAATTTAACAGTTCATAGGTAACTTACAAGCTTATCTGCCAATTTTTTGGTTTCCGGACCCTTGATGACCCATTTTCCGGTTTCCTTATCAAACGTATGGAGAGAACAAAAGAAATCACCGGCACGACTCACCAAAGTAGTGATCGTAGAACTAAAGGGTTCCTTCGATGCCACTAGAAGCGATTTAGGGTATAAACCCGTATCGACCCACTCAGGTCTCTTTTCACCAAATGTCTTCGGCCCCATACGATGGACGTATTCCTTCATTTCTGCATTTTTTTTATTTTTCTCTTAAAGTTCCTACAAAACTAAAAATGTTAGTATCATTGCTACAAAAAGAGTTAAGCTATTATTCAATTGAGATCTGATTTACACAAACTTACAATGGCTTTCTTTTGAGTCTTCATTCTAACGAACTCTTCCCAGTCATCTTTTGACACGGTCGGCCATATTTGCCACGGGAGAAGGTCATCCTCATTAGCTTTCTTCTTCTTTGATATCTTCTTCTTCTTGTAGATCTACCCATTAGTCAAGTTGGTCTTAAAGCCTCTGAATCTTTCCGCTAATAAAGATTCAAACACCCTTCTCTTCTCGGGATCATTAGGAATAGAAAACAGCCTATGCAAGCACAAATTAAAACCGATTATTAGTTTCTATTTAGTAACAACCATAAGGTTAAGGTTTCTTAAATTGTCTAAATGTGCCAAAAACACACTTACCCTTGTATCATCCCAAAATGTTTGAATCAAACCCGGAGGTACTTGCCGCATTACAAGTGTAATGGGGATTTTCCGCGCACACATGCCAACCTGATTAGCATATTGTCGACGCCATTTGGGCCCGGGTTGGCCGTTGTTGTCATACTCCAAGACCATGGGACCGTCCGGTTTCTTAAAACTTCTCGTCGGACCCCTTCTTTTTCTTTGAGCCGGTGCCTTTACTTCCCCTCCACCACCTGTGTTGTTTTGATCTTGTCCTTGGCCATGAGTTTCAGGAGTCGGGTTCTCACGAACAATCTCACGTGCTGTATTTTCAATAGGCGGTGCACGTTCAGCTGAAATTTCAAATTCTTCAAGCCTACGCTCGAACTCATCTTGAGCCTGATCCTCTGGCTCACCCAAGTCATCTTCCTTATTCACATCATAAGGCTCATCATCGTCCTCGTCCTCATCCTCGTACTCGTCCTCATACTCATTATCGTCAATGTCCTCTACACAATGAGGGTCATGATCGTCCGCCATTAGATATAAGCACCTGTCAAAGCAATCATAAAACAATATTAGTGTATAGTAAAGTATATGCATGATAGTTCATACACAAAACAAAGGAGTTGGGTTAAGTAGAAGCTATTTAAGCCATTTTCACCTACTTATGGTCCTATAACCTTGTATATGCATGATAATGAGTACACTTAGGCAATTTCAAACTACAAACATGTTAAATATAATGAATATTGGTTGTTAGAATGAATAAATGTTAGTTCATACACAAAACAAAAGAATTGGGTTAAGTAGAAGCTATTTAAGCCATTTTCACCTACTTATGGTCCTATAACCTTGTATATGCATGATAATGAGTACACTTATGCAATTTCAAACTACAAACATGTTACATATAATGAATATAGGTTGTTAGAATGAATAAATGTTAGTTCATAAACAAAACAAAAGAATTGGGTTAAGTAGAAGCTATTTAAGCCATTTTCACCTACTTATAGTCCTATAACCTTGTATATGCATGATAATGAGTACACTTAGGCAATTTCAAACTACAAACATGTTACATATAATGAATATAGGTTGTTAAAATGAATAAATGTTAGTTCATACACAAAACAAAAGAATTGGGTTAAGTAGAAGCTATTTAAGCCATTTTCACCTACTTATGGTCCTATAACCTTGTATATGCATGATAATGAGTACACTTAGGCAATTTCAAACTACAAATATGTTAGTTTATGGTCATTTTCGCCTACTTATGCTCCTATATACATGATAACTAAACTATATTTGCAATTAAACCATTACTAACTTTTAATCAAACTACCTCAATCTGAAATTCCTTCGTTGTGGTCTGATCGCATATAACCTGCTTCGTTGTCTATGTCATTTAGTACAACAGGTCTAGGAACAGTAAAAGGTGCTGAATCATCAAATGCATCATATTCTTCCTTATCCTCAACATCTCCAATGCCTAGGATTCTTCTTTTGCCAACTAGCACTATAGACCATTTTGAATCCATTGGGTCAGTTACGTAGAACACTTGCTTAGCTTGAGATGCAAGGATATATGGTTCCGCACTCTCATTCAAGTGGCCAAGATCTACAAGAGTAAAGTCCTCATATTTGACGTTACGCCTGATATTATCAACCCACTTACACTTGAAAAGAGCAACCGTGAAGTCACAATAATCAAGCTCCCATATTTCTTGAATTCGACCATAGTATGACAACTCTGCATCGACAGGTGATTTATCCTTAGAACTTGCAAACTCCCTTGACGATGCCACAAGCGTTACACCACTGTTTTGGGTGGAGGAAGATTTCAAATCACAACCCTCGGTCCAAAAAGTGTACCCATTGATGTCATATCCCTCAAATGAACGGACATCATCCCTAGGACCGTACGCAAGCCACCGTACTGTATCGGTCACATTAGTATCATCCAATCCACTCATTACTCAATCACGAAACCAATTAACAAACCTCTTATTATGCAACTGCATAAGTGCCCTTTCACCTTTCGATGGAAATTCGTCAAGCAAACTAGCTATGTGCTCGTCTAAATATGGGTGCACATCTGAAACATGGTGCAACACATAAAGGTGTGCTTGTAAGAACTGATCTCGGTCTGGTGACATTCGTTTCGACCCAATTGTTCCATGACCATCAAGTCTACCTTCATGTCGAGAAGTAGGAAGACCAATAGGTTGAGCAAGGGCTATGTAGTCCGCCACAAAGTTACCTATCTCCTCACCCACGGTCCCTTGCATCATACTTCCTTCAGGGTGAGCCCGGTTCCGTACTTTATCTTGTAATGTACCCATGTGTCTTTCAAAAGGGTAGCACCACCTCATGAACACTGGACCGCACAACTTAATCTCACGCACCAAATGAAGAACTAGATGAACCATTATGTCAAAAAATGAGGGTGGGAAATACATCTCAAATTTGCACAAAGTCACAACCACATCTGTTTGCAAAGCATCTAGTGTACAAGGATCAAGAACTTTGCTACAAATTGTATTGAAAAACGAACAAAGGCTTGTAATCGCTTCCCTCACGTGTTTCGGTAGAATACCACGGATTGCAATCGGTAGGAATACTTGCATCATAATGTGACAATCATGGGATTTCATACTTGTCAGCTTCCCTTTTCTAACCTTTTCTTGAGGCCACAATTCTGGACGAATCCCCATCTCTTTCAAATCTAACCGTGCACCCTTTCCGTCCTTTGTTTTGCCTTGGATATTCATAAGCGTTCCCAAAAGAGCATCACACACATTCTTCTCTATATGCATCACATCAAGACAATGCCTAACGTCATGTTCTCTCTAGTACGTAAGCTTCTAAAAGATTGATTCTTTCTTAAACAGAGCAGCTGAGACCCTAGTTTTTTCTGATTTTCCAAACACCGTTCGTATCCCTTTCACCCGAGCACAAATCTCAGCACCAGTCAATGGTCTAGGCGCAGTATCCTCTTCCACGGCTCCATCAAAAGCCTTTTTCTGCCTACGGTACGGGTGATCACGCCTAAGGAACCTTCGAGTCCGTAGGTAGACATCTTTGTGAGAATGAGTAAGGTATACGCTTGATGTGTCATCAATACAATACATATGGGGCATGCTTTTTTCCTTTTGGCCTTGTACCCACACAAGTTGTCATATGCAGGGAAGTCATTCATGGTCCACATAAGGGCTGCACGCAATGTGAACATCTCGTTCTGATTAGCATCGAAAACGGAAACCCCTTCGTCCCACATCTTTCTCAAGTCGTCAATAAGCGGCGCAAGGTAACCATCTATGTCGTTTCCAGGTTGCTTAGGACCAGTTATTAGCAATGAAAGCATTACATACTTACGTTTCATGCACATCCAAGGAGGCAAATTATAAATCACTAAAAGTACCGACCATGTGCTGTGTTGGGTACTAAGAATGCCAAATGAATTCATCCCGTCCGTGCACAACCCAAGCCTTAAATTTCTGACTTCATTACCAAATTCCTCAAACTTCAAATCAATTTTCTTCCACTGTGGAGAGTCAGCTGGATGCTTCACCATTATGTTTTTCTTTCTTCCCTCTGCATGCCACCTCAAGTTTTTAGCGTCTTTTGGTATTGAGAACAGACGCGTAAACCTTGGAATAATGGGAAGATACCACAACACCTTAGCAGGAGGTCCCTCCGTGCTAGGATTGCAACTCATGCGCTTGTAGCGCGACCGCTTGCATCGTGGACACTCCTGCAGTTGTTCATACTCATTTCGATACAGAATACAGTCATTAGGACATGCATGTATCTTCTTATACTCCAAACTAAAGGGACACATGAGCTTCTTTGCGTAATAGTAAGACTTAGGAATTTCATTCCTATCAGGCAACATATCACTTAATGTGGTCAACAAAGAAGTAAAACTAATGTCCGTCTACCCATGCTTAAACTTAATGTTGAAAAGTGTTAGCACGGCCGATAGTTTGGAGTATTTTTTGCACCCGGGATACAAAGGCTTTTTGGAAGCCTCCGATAATAACTCAAACACTCCACCTTCAACACCATGCAACATCTCATCCACTTGTTCATCCTCAACCTCATCCGCCTGATCATCATCGGCTCCATCCTCACCATTATCAACAATATAGTCATCATTCTCGTATTCCTCGTCCACATTAAACTCATTGCTTCTAACACGCACATCATTCCGATCAAGATCCTCATTGTACTCTCCACTTTCTCCGTGCTAAATCCACACATGGTATAAATGCCTAAACCCACGACATAATACATGATCTTTAATGATTTCAACACTATTGACCACATTCACATTATTATAATCAACACAAGGACAATAAAAGCCTTTGCCACCCAGTTTGCGTTGATAAGCTAAAGCCATCTCGCAAAACTCTTGAACCCCATTCCAAAATTCCAATGTATCGCGTCTACCATACATCCAACCACGATCCTTCTCTATTTAGTAAATTGTCTCTAAACATATATAGCAACATATAATGAATAATGTGTAGTTGCTACAAATTTTATGTAAATCAAATTCAAGTACAAAACGTGAATATACCATTAATATAGTGAAAAATGCATGTTTCCAAAGGGTCCTTATCACTCCAACCTAACCCATCCTTGAATGTCTACTCTCACTAGTGAATGTATGTCAACTTTCCAATTTTAAGGAAAATCCGGCTGCATTTCCCCCTAGTTCTCTAAGTACACGATGTAGATAATTAATTACCCACATATGTACCCAGAGAACATAGTGAGGAAATGGTAAGCCAAGATGTTCCTTAAAATCGAAAAGAAAACATACATTCACCACCTAAGTGAGAGTACACATTCAAGAACAGTCCCAACCGGGGACTATTCAAGACTTTCTCCTAATGAGAAAGCCTTGAACGGGTATCTAGGCATATGATGATGCAAGTATTCTATATATTGTTGTATTTATTTGAAATTAAACAATACACAAGTTGCAATTTCATGAATAAACTTTTATTAAATGGATAAATAGAAAGAAATATAGCTAAGTATAGTTTATAAGTCATACCAATATAGCAACTACCCACTTGAGCTCAATATGTAGTCCTCAAGCTAAACTCGTGCTTCAATTCACATATGAATCTATATATTAAAAAAAACAAAAATTAGCAACGTCACTAATTCTCTAATATATTCACAGTTCTCTAATGTATTCACAATTCTCTAATTTATTCACAACTAATTAAGTGGAAATATCACTATTTCTCTAATTTATGCACAATTCTCTAATTTAATCACAATTCTCTAAATTATTCACAATTCTCTAATGTAATCAAAATTCTCTAATTTATTCACAATTTTCTAATTTATTCACAACTAATTATTGACAAGGTCACTAATTCTCTAATATATTCACAATTACCCATTAAAACAACCTAAAATTACACATAATAACATACCAAAATTCAACTAATTAAGTAACATTTTTACTAATCTCTACTATATTCAAAAGTACTCATTAAATCAACCTTAAAATAACCCATTAAAACATACAAAATTTTCAACTAAGGAACAATGATTTGCAAAATTACTCTAATCTATAATATGTATTTAAAATTTCTAAATAAACAACCAATTAAAAAATTAAAAAAATTAGGGTAAAATTATATACATTCCTTGACTTTAATTTGCTTAACAATAATTGTTCAAAATGCTATTGAAAATAATAGAAGTACATATTTCAAAATAATTCTGGTGGAGGCAGCAACTTTGAAAGAGAAAGAAAGGGAAAACAGAAGGGCAGAGGAGGATGGAAAGAGAGGGCGGTGGTTTTCGACACCCCTGGTGGCCGGTGAAGGTGGCGGCTGTGGTGGAGTGAAAAGGGGGAGGTTGTTCGTCTCTAATGAAACAGTGAAGTCGGGGATAGCTAGAAAGGAATGAAAGAGAAAGAGAGGAAGGAGAAGAATAAAGGCCGCGTTTTTTTTTAAAATGCCCCGGTTCAAACCGGTGCCCTTCTTATTTTTGGCACCGGTTTGAGTTGAACCGGTGCCTTTTCCCTTTGTTTAAAAACCCGCCCAATTTTGGGCCGATTTTTGGCACCGGTTTGGCTTGAACCGGTGCCATTAGGGGGTTGCCTTTTTGTATTTTTCTAATAGTGAAGCTAATTTCTTGACTCAACTCCAACTATATATAGTGAGAATAAAATCATGAATCATGTTCTATAATTCTAATCTTAGCTCTTTTTATCATACATAAGTATTCCTTATTAAATTCATACTTCCTTTATACTTAAAAATAAAATGTACTTTCATGATTCACACATATTCTACTTGTATCATGCCTCAAATAACATATTCACATGCTTGCGTAATAATATATAATCAACTAACATCGAATTCAAGCATTTAATCAACCAATCATGCTACAAATCCATCACTTTTTTTACACAAAAGGGAAATATTATCATTAATTACTTAGAAGAATTACTAATGATAAAATCATCAGGGCAAAAGATAGACTCTTAGAGCACATGAAATGCTTCTCAAAGAGGATAAAGTACATGAAACAGTTACAAAATATAGAAGAAACATAAAGCTTAAAGTAGATAGTACTGATAAACATCAGCAACTTTGTAGTCTTCAAAAGTAGTTGCTAGGATAAGCAGAAGCTTAGGCTTCCATTTCAGGCATTTCTGCTGCATAAATGTCGAAGACATCAGGTGGAGGATAAGAGAAAGGAACAACCTCTCCAGCTTACATCTTAGTTCTGCCCATCAGAGCCAATCTGTCAGCAACTATATTGACAGTCTTGCTGCCATGAAAAAATTGGACAGTCCAATCTCTTTCTAGAAGAGAAGCAACATCCCTAAGGATGTTACCCAAGTCACTGTCTTCAAAAGCTTTAGGATCCTTCAGCATTTTAGTTAGTGCGTCTGCATCAGTTTCAAGCTCTATGAACTTGATTTTCTTGCTCCAAGCAGTCAGCAGCCCCTCTGTAATTGCCATAAGTTCAACAGCAGTAGGTGAGAGAGCATTGGATTTCATGGCATATCCTGTAACCCACATTCCCTTTTCACATTTGATAATTCCACCTCCCCCACCATTGTCCACATTAATCCAAGAACCATCAATGTTCAACTTGTGGTACCCCTTTTGGGGAGGGGCTCACATCCTTGCAGCCTGAGTGGAGGATGATGGTCCGTCAACACTCTCCTGAGATAAGACCAAGCAGTTTTGATAATCAACCAGGAACTTGTTAAAAGTTGACTGTATAAACAACCTTTTTTTTTTTATCAAAAACTGCCATATTTCTAGTATTCCAGATAGGCAGATATGCCATATGGCAACAGAAAATATAATTCTCCAAGAAGCATCATTAGTAAGGTTAAAATGCAACCAATCAGTGAAAGTGGAGTTATAGAACTTTTGTAAATCGATTTTTAAATGGTTAAATTTTTGAAAAATAAGTGGCCAAAGAGAACAAGAATTGGGGAAGTCTCTAAAAAGGTGGATAAAATCTTTAAAGGAGTAATCACATCTCATGCATTTAGGATCAAAAAAGGAAATTTTTTTCTTTAGAACAGTTCCCACAAGGAGGATGTCTCTAACAATGTTCCAAAGGAGCATTTTATACTTATAAGGAACTTTGATTTTCCATAAATTTTTCCAAGAAAAAGAATAGAGAAAGGAGGTATTAAGATTATTATAGGTGAGGGTAGAGTTATAAGCCGATTTAATGGTGAAAGATCCGGAATTATCTAAAGTCCATTTTAATCTATCATGAACCTTAGCAACTTTTGGGAGGGGGTGAGCAAGAATTTGGATACAAAGGGAGTTAGGAATAATAGCAAGACATCATTTAAATACCACTCATTGTTCCTAATAATGTTGGAAATTCTCCAATGACCTTTAGAATTAGGAATAGAAATGTTAGGAATTTGATAAATGGGACTCTCTTATCCAATGATGATACCATATGGAAGTTTACTCACCATCTTCCGGCCATATTTAAAAGCTTAGCTTGCCAACCTTTAATTCGTGAACAAGTTATCAAGAAGAGGAAAGTAGTCTAACTGGTTTAAACGTTTGTGAGATATGATGATACCCATATATTTTCCAAAATTAGTGGTATTAGTAATGTTACAAAGGTCACAAATAGACTTCCTGACATTGTAGTTCATCTTGCTAGGGAAAATAGCAGAAGACTTTTGAATATTAATAGAAGACCTGAAATGCTTTTAAAGTTATTAAGAACTTCCATAATAACCTTAATATTGTTAGAATCCGCCTTTCCAAAAAGAAAGACATCATCGGCATAAAATAAGTGAGAAATATTGACATCTTTAGCAATTTTCATAGGTTTCTAAGCACCATAACTAACTTTGTCTTGAATCATACAAGAGAGCCGATCTAGGAAAAGGACAAAAATGTAAGGTGAAAGGGGACAACCTTGTCTAATGCCTCTAGAATGAGTAAAAGAGTCAGTGATCTCACCATTCCAAAGAAGAGAAATGTTAGGAGTACAAATGCAACTTAGAATGAGATTAACAATGTTAATGGGCAGATTAATCATTAAAAGGGTGTCTTTAATAAAGTCCCATTCTAAACCATCAAAGGATTTTGAAAGGTTGATTTTAAGGGCCATAAGATTAGCATTCTTAGAAACTTTGTTAAAATGGTGAGCTACTTCCTTTGTAATGATGATATTCTCTTCTATAGTTCTATTTGGAATAAAAATTGATTGAAAGGGGCTAACAATATCATTCATGAGAGGTTTAAGTTTATTAGAAATGCATTTAGTGATTAATTTATAAATGGAGTTACATAAACCAATAGGTCTAAAGTCTTTTATAGAAACAAGACTATAACACTTAGGAATAAGGGCAATGTAAGAATTGTTGATGGAAGGGGGATATCACCTTTAGTGAAACAATCCGAAATGAAATTTGAAATGGAAGAATCAAGGAAAAACCAATTATTTTGAAGGAAAATAGGTTGTAGGCCATCAGGACCCGGGGACTTAATTGGGTCCATTTAAAAAGAAGGGTTTTGATTTCATCAGTAGAAGGAGGAAGGGCAAAATTAGGATCAGAATAGGAGGGAATAGATTTAGGATATTGATAAGAAAGCAATTTGGAAAAGTCTACAGAAACACTTTTGAAAACATTTAAAAAATTAGCCCTAGCCATGCATTTCAAATCATTTAAATCAATGGTCCAATTACCATCATGATCTTGCAAAGTTAACACTTTTCCCCTGATTCTTTTAATATTTTCCATCATGTGGAAATATTTGGTATTACAATCACCATTCTTCCTCCAATCCAACCCGATTTTTGAGCATAAATGACTCTTTCCATTTTATATATGTGATTTAATTCAAAAAGTAAATCTTTTTCTAAAGAAACAAGGAAAGCTGAATACCGTTTAGAAAGGGCAATCTGAATCCCATCAATCCTAGCAACTAATCGTTTTTTTATTGGTAATATTCCCAAAAATATTATGATTCCAATATTTAATATTACTACTAAATTCTTGCCTTCCTTTAAGGAAATCGAAATCATGCATATTCCAATTTTGAACAAAAAAATCTTTAAATTGAAGGTGTTCTAACCAAGCAGCCTTGCATCTAAATGGATAAGGGCCTCCATTATAATTATCACAAACTGAAATTAAAATAGGACAATGATTGGAATAAGTGCGAGCTAAGTGAGATACCTGAGTATTAGGATAGGTGTTGAGCCAATTCGGATTTCCCATATCCCTGTCCAATCTTTCTTGAATGATATTTAGAGCCTCCCTCGGGTTGTGCCAAGTGAATGGATTGCCAGAGAAGCCCAAATCCATTAAACAAGCCGCATCAGCCAATTTATTAAGATCAGAACACTAACTCTGTCGAAATCTTAAGCCACTAGATTTTTCAACAGGGTTGGTGACTTCATTTAAATCACCTAGAAAGAGCCAAGGTGTGTCATCAAGGGGAAGGGAGGAACGCAAGTCATTCCACAACTTATGACGTTCAGCAGGAGAAGATGGTGCATGCACTACAGTAAGGAGAACTTCCTTGCTTTGAGGAGAGAATTTGAACAAAGCATGAAAGTAGTTCCTCGTGTGGCCTTCAATGTTATCGACAATTTAATATTGTTCTTATACATAAGCCAAATCCCACCTAGACCATTTGGCTTGATAAATTCAAGTTTATCAAAACCCAAAATCTTTGAAATATGAGAAGCCCTTGTTCCATCACTTTTAGTTTCCAAGAAAATGAAAATACTCGGATTATGAGCTGAAATTACCTCCCAAGCATGGGGAATGAATTTTCTCCTTGAAGCACCTCGGACATTCCACATAACAATCTTCATATCAAGATCGGGATACGGGGGTGGCGGCTTTCCATTACAAAATAAAGGGTCGAATTTATCCCAATCCTTCCATGCTTCCGCTCGATCCATCATCACTATGTCGTGCATTTTAAGCGGGATGACCATTGAGTCTAGTTCCCTGATTGTGTGCACTGTTTCCTAGAAGTTGACATCTATCTGGAGTCCCACCACTCCCTTTCTGTTTTTGAAGATTTTCATATGGTGTTCGGGGTTTTCTAAATCCTGTTCGCTGTTTTCTTAACAAAGATTGATGATTTGTGGGTTGCTTGGAGGAAGAGCTAGGTTATGGGGTGGGTAATTGGGCCAAGAAACTTGTTGTTGATACCAAGGGCGGAGCGTCTGGGATGACGGGGGAGGTGGTGGTGGTGGAGGTGGAGTAGGTAGAGAGTTCCGTGCTAATTAGCTGGTCATGAAGGAAGTTATTTGGAGCAAAGTGTTGTACATCATCTCGATTTTGGACGGAGTGGGAGTTGAATCTATCAAAGACCATAGCAGAGGCCTCAAAGATTGATTGTGGGTCGGGATTGTCGGAATTAAGGGTTCGTTCGACAACCATAGCATCGGTGAGGGTAATTGAGGGGGGGGTTTGAATCAATTCCTTGATTTGAGCTGGAGACATAGATGGAGTGAATGATAGTTGGATTGGAGGAGTTAGAGGACGGGGGTAAGGGTTGAACGACATTCTCATTAATAAGGGAGATGCCGGAGTTATTAGTTCTCCCTGAAATATTCGAGGGCGGGAGAGAGATAGAGGGTTTGAGGTTTGAGCTTGCTGCTGCGGTGGCGATAAGGATCCCCTCCGGGGAACTCTCACTGACCACCGGGGAGGTCGTACAGGGAGGAATTTTTCTTTGTTTTTCTCCATTGGAATTGATTTCTTGGTTTTTTTTTTCAGTGTTGTTGTTTTCTTTTGTGATTTTGATATGAGAAATGGTGTTTAAATTAGGGGAATTGGAAGGGTTTGCATGGTTTTCCATTGTTGGTGTCGAGTGTGCTTTTTCCAAATGGAAAGAAAGGTCTTTGGGAGGGAGAATAAGAGAAGGGGAAGAGGAAGCGTCTGGGTGAAGAAGAATATAAAAGAGATTTGGGGGATTTTCTTTGGTTTTTTCCATATGAAGCTCATCATTGCCATGAATTAGTTTATTAGCTAAATTCTGATGGGGAGTGGAGATAGTGGGGTCCAATAGAGAAAAAGAGTTTGGAGAAGTAGCAATATCAGCAGAAGAAATATTTTGGGAGAATTTCTTGGTTGGATTAGGCTTTGTGATGAGATTAGGAGTTGGGCTTAGCTTGGGTTTTTGGTTAGGATTGGAGAAAATAGGTCTATAATTATTTTTTTCATTTGTAATTTGGAAGGGGAGGGCTTTTTTTTTATTGAACACTATGGTCCAAGGGCCATACTCAGATGAGCTATGGGAGGCATTAACCCTTGAATTAAGGGTAGTGGAGGCTGATGCTTCATCCACTTTGGAGCTATCTTTATTGGAAACTGGAGGATTAGTTGAAATAACCTTATCTTTGTCAAAGTTTGCAACAAAATCAACATCTTTTTGCTTTTGGCTACATTTGTCTTTAGAGTGACCTATTTTTCCACATAAGAAACATAAACATTATATATTCTCATACTCAATGCATTGCCAACTATTCCCAACCCAGACATTTGTGATTAGGGGGGAGGTAAGATCAATGTCGAGACAAACCCTTGCATATCTGGCACTTTTTAAGTGATCGGTGGCATAATCAACTCTGAGGGGATTTCCTGCAAGCTTTGCAATATCAAACAAATCTTCTTTTTCATAATATTCAACCGGCAATTCAGGGAAGCGTATCCAAACCGTCATTCTATCAAATGGATTCATCGAAGGACGGAAATTTGGCTTCCATTTTGTGATCATCAAATAGTGATCTAAAATGAACCAAGGCCCTCCAAGGAGAGCCCTCTCATAATCATCTTGGATAGAGAAACGGAAAAGATAGACAACCTTTCCAAGATCAATTACTTCCAAGGATCCCTTTGGTCTCCACATAGCCCTTACACGTTGAGTAATGAACGAAGGACGGACTGAGATGCCTAAGCACTTTCCCATCAGAGTTAACTTCTAAGGTTGCCTGAGTTTTTGCAGAGTGTCTTTACCAAAAGAGACTGCCTTAGAAGGGCCAGGAGGTGAAAAAACTTCATCTTCCCATTCGGTGGAAGTGATGACAATCTTTCGAGCCTCAGAAAACCATTGAGAAGAAGCTTGAACAGCTTCTCTAAATGATTTCTTATTGGGAGAGGAAGGAGGTGTAGAAACTGTATTAGGAATAACAGTTTCAATAGCTTTCATGACAATATCTTTATCAAGATCCTTAGCAGGATCTTGATTTTCATTAAGCATTGAATCCAACATCAGAATTTCAACTGAGTTATCGTTAGTGACAATTACATCAAATAAATTTTCAATACCAGTAAAATCCATAAGAAAGAGAACAGGGAAAAGAAAAGGACAGAAAAATAGAAAAAAGACAAAAGAAAGGGAGGAAAGAGAATAGGACAGGACTAGTGAGAGAACCCAAAGACTGAACACCTGCAAAAGAAAAAACAATTTGAGAAAGAAACCCAACTAATCCTCAAGCAAGGATCCCAAGGCCTCCTTGCCTAAGCAAGAAGGAAAACCCTTGATGACCCTCGAGAGAGAAAAAGAAAGCTAGAGAGAGAAGTCATAAACGGCTCGCATTACAAATCCATCACTTGAAACATACTTTACAATCCTAGCATAATACTACGCATACACAAATATATCTATGCGCATACATACATTGAATAATGCCTAAACTCAACCACAGCTGCTGGACACCACCAAGTTCAAAGCTTCATACAAATAAAAATACATTACCACAATTAATCCACTATTCTCACAATTTCCAACAACTATAATTTACTTTAAACCGCACTAACTAACCCAGTTTAATGTCTTTAAAGCCTTTTAACCTTTTCTTTAAGTGGGTATTTTAAACTCTTTCAACAACGCTAAGTTTTCATAACTTAAATAAAATTGGGAAATTCTCAATAGTGACCCCAACTTCTGCTACACACACACGGTGCTCTTCTTGAAAATGGATTGTACGAAATGACCTTATTTAAGAATTTTATCCCATTTATAACCTTATTTCATTTAAAATTATTTAAAATTAACTATGGTTATTTTTTTTTAAAAAAAAAACTAAAAAAATCAACCCAACCACCAATCTCCACCTCCACCACCACCAAAACTCTAACCCCAACCAACCTATCTTCGTCCCCTTCATTCATGCTTCCTAGGCTTCTCCCTGCCGAAGAAGCTACTCCGACCACCACCTATAACCTTTCCTCTCTCCTCTAACCCCAAGCACTCTCCTCTCACACCGCAACAAAATCCCCCTTGTTTAGGGTTTCAACTGAGATGGGGTTGCTTGTTTGGAGGGAGGAGCAGCATCAATAACGCCGCATTTTTTGTGGTGTTGTGTAAGGTTGAGGGTGAGTAATGGTGGTGTGGTGGGAGGATCTTTCATGGGTAATTGAGAGGAGTAGGGAATGGTACAGTTGCTGAAAGGTCAAGTTTATGTTCGATTGGTTTAGGTCGATATGGGTGGTGGGGGGAAATCTGTGCACCGGTTGCTGAGAGGCAGGGTCATGAGTGGGGTTTTGGGTTCTAGGTGGGTGGTGATAGAGGCTGGGGTAATGTTGCTGGCAGTTTAGGGGAGGGGAAATTAGAGAGGTTGTATGGTAGGTGGTAGGGATGGTTGGGTTGGTGGTAAGGTCAATTGTTTTGTTATTTTTGTAAAAAAATTAATCTAACTATAGTTATATTTTATTAACAATTTAATGAAATAGGGTTATAAGTGGGATAAAATTCTTAATTAGGGTCATTTCGTATAATCCATTTTCAAGAGGGTCAATATATGTGCGTAGCAGAAGTTGGGGGGTCACCATTGAGAATTTTCCTATAAAATTCCACCACACTTATTTAATATAAAACATCACTAATAAACTAGGAAGTAAAATCATAAAGAACCTTTTTCCTTTTATGGGTGATCAAACCCTAACATAATCAATTAAAAAGTAGTGTATATAATTAAATTCTAGCATTAATTGAGGGTTTAAAACTCATTAAAAACATGTTCTAATCATTAATTTTACAACCACAATAACCTAAAATCAAACCTTAATCATAAAAAATTCATCCCCAAATTCTAGGGTTTATAAATTGGGGTTTTCAATCAAATTAAAACATGAGAATTATAAGAATAAATTAACAACATCAACTATCCAAAAACAACATTAAAAATTTAATCAAAATTATGCTTTGATGAATTAATTAAACAAACTTAGAAATTAAATCAGAGAAAAAAGTTTTTTTTATTATTTTTTTATACCAAACCACAAGGAGAGGAGAAAGAAGAAGGTTAAGGCCGGTGGCCGACGGCTGGAGGTTTCTGCTGGTTGCCGACATAAGATGGTGGTTGTCGGTGTGGTCATCGGTGGAGCGTGGATAAGAGAAGAGATAGGCGCAAGAAAATAGGAGAAAAAGAGAACAAAAGGATCGGAGAGTGAGAAAAATATGAGAAAAAAGCTAGGGGTCAAATGAGAGATTGGTTCCTAGTTATTATTCACCTAAGTTCTCACTTGATCTCAATTTTATATGTATATATAAGATTTGGGGTCAAATGAGAAGGATCTTATAATGAGAAGTAATTTCATACGTTCAAATTAAATAATAAAATTGCTCTAATTACATGATTCATTAATAATATAAAAACTACTTTTTCCCTTCCTCTCTTTCCTCCATGTGTTCTACTTCCTCTTTTTCCTCCATGTTCATCACTCTTCTCCATTGTTTCTCTTGAGAGTTCAAAATTAATTTGAATAATGTAAGAATTTTTAATTTCCCCATTTCTCTCTCTCCACTATTGAAACGTTTTCCCTTGAGGCGTATGCACCATGCGCTTGGTGCATACGGATTTTCAATTTATTTATTTTTTTTTTTAAAAAGTTGAATGAACATATAGTTGTTTTATAATGAAGATATAATAGTTTTGTAAAGAACAAATAGCTGTTTTATAAAGAACATCCGGCTTTATATATATATATATATATATATATATATATATATATATATATATATATATATATATATATATATATATATATAAAGAACATCTGTAATATTAATAAAGAACGTGATAATATAATATGTAATGACCATTATTTTTATTGAACCACCATGATTTAAAGACAAAATTCAAAAAACATTTCAAAATAAACAATAAAGTTATGTCACAAATAAAAGCATATTGTAGGGAATATTTCAAGCGTTAATCCCCTAGCTTGAACCCCACTGTGATCATACACTAAAGTACGGTGGCGTCCAAAGGGAAAGAAGATAGAGCAAAAGAGTCGCAAACAAGTTTTAGGAACTTGTAAACCGTTCACGAGGTGAAGGTTACACCCCTTAACGATCCAAGAGATCGTCAACTCCAATAGGTCTGGAACCATGACTGGTAGTTCGGGGATGAAGGTACAAATCCAACCTAAAAGAGATTAAACCTGCCCTAATAATAGGCCTCTAATTTATTCTGATCGTATTCATGTGCGCTTTCTGACTAACATGCAATCAATAGGATTAACCCTAAACCTGTTTATCTATGTTGGTTGAATATTAATGCACAAATAAACTATTATTGGCGACCACTTAAATTATAATCAAATTAACCCTAAACAAGATTATTAATTATCTTATTAAGCGTGATTACAAGTACCAAATTCCCTTTAAACATGCATAAAAGGTGTGCTCAAGCAATAACAATAAACATCAAGCAACATAATAAATCATAATCATAATCATAATCATCATAATAATAATCATAATAATGTTAAAGCATAATAATAATAGCAAGATCCTAGGCATGATACTAACAAGATTAATAACAAACCCTAGCATGTTACTAAACAATAAAAATCAAAGCTTTAACCCTAACATGATACTAACATGAATAAATATTAGGAAGAACATAAAAGGCATCATAACAATCATATTTAATATTAAAATTACCCTAGACATGATACTAGGAATATCATAATAACAACCTAAACATGATTTCTACATCATAATATTAATAAAACCATTAAAATACTTACTTTGATGCCTCGTACCTCTTTCTAATAACAAAATACACACGTTAGTAACTTCAAGGAAAATAATAATTAAAGCAATTAAATTAAATAATTGAAAGAGAGATTTAGGACCAAACCCTCAGAAATTAAACCTTTCACGTCTAGGGCGAAGGCAACTTCGAATATGGCTAGGTGTGTCTAGATCTAATGAATGCGGAATTTTTATGTATTTGTGAAAAAGCTAGTTTAGAAAAGAGAGAGAGAAAAATCAAGAGAATCTTGATGAGAGTTGGTAGATTGTAGATTGTAGATGATTGTGGATGATTCTAGGTGAATCAAAGCGGAGTTTTTACGACGTTATTTATAAAGAAAATCAGCCAAAAAGATAAAATATCAAAACAGAGTTTTGACGCGTAAAACAGGAATTAGCGCCAAACGCTGACCTTGGCGCCAAACGCCAAGGCTAGCGCTAGGCGTTAATGCTAGCGCCAGGCGCTACAACTGGCGTTTGGCGCTGACTAGGAATTTGACGCGTTTTCTTAAAATCAGATAGAAATTGTCGTACAGGAGGATAAAATCGTATTTTTCCTCAAAAATGTTCTTTGATCTCAATTAAAACTCTGAAAAGTCAACAAAAGTGAATTTATCAATGCTAATTGAATTAGGAATGAAAAGAACCTTCTAGAAGAATCTAGAAGACTAAAACCATTCCTAATTGCATTAGGAATGATAATTCCATATTAGGCCCTCCTCTAGATCATTGGGCCGCATATAAGGCTCAAACCGGGCCCAGTTCAGTTATTTGGCCATAGCTTCCTCAATATTCATCGGAATTGGGCTTATAATATATCGTTGAAAAGGTCTTTTCAAGCCCCATCCAACTACACTACTATTGGACCCATATCATGGACCAACCAAACTGGATTGACTGTTTTCTTAAAATAAGTTTTCAAAAACAGAGAGAAGAGAAAAGAAATTAAAACTATCCGCAACACTAAACTTTCCACACTTTCACTTCATTCGATTATGATTCGACGCGAAAGGTACTCATCACTGGGTTTGGTTTTGGTGAGACACAAGTGGGTGTCTACACATATCATACTGACAATGAAAGAACATAGAGATAAAGAATATTATTAACATTATGTTCTTTTCACTCTAGGTAAATGTTTATTATTACATTTTAATAGCATGTTCTTTTCACTCTAGGTATATGTTCATTACATTTTAATAGTATGTTCTTTTCACTTTAACTATATGTTCATTTTAATAGCATGTTCTTTTCACTCTAGGGTCTCTCCGCCAACGAAACAAAGCCTAAGGACTAGGCCTAACGCCGCCGTCATATGTTATCGGTAAGTTTGACCGTGACGGAAACAGTAAAGTTAGGGTTAAGATTTCGTGGGTTCTTGCGCTGGAGGGCTAGGCCTAACGCCGCCGTCAAGAGAAGTTCGTGACGGAAACGGTGAAGTTAGGGATAGGGTTTCGAGGCTCCTTGTGTTAGTGGGTTCTTATGTTCGTGGTTTTGGTTTGGATGGTGCTCTCCTCTGGTTTGTTCTCTTTCTTAAGTATGTTTTTAGTTGGTACTTATCAGATTTTACTTGTTTTAGTTTGTTTTTGTAGACACCCATTTGTGTCTCCCCAAAACCAAACCCAATGATGAATACCTTTCACGTCGAATCCTAATCGAATGAAGTGAAAGTGTGAAAAGTCTAGTGTTGCGGTTAGTTTTAAATTCTTTTCTTTCTCTCTATTTTTGAAAACCTATTTTATAAAAATAGCCAATCCAGTTTAGTTTTGTCCATAGCAAGGGTCTAATAATAGTGAAGTTGGATTGGGCTCGAAAATAGCTTTCCAACGACATATTATAAGCCCAATTTCGATGAATAATGAAGAAGTTATGGCCAAATCACTAAACTGGGCCCGGTTTGATCTTTATATGCGGCCTAATGATCTAGAGGAGGGCCTATTATGATTTATCATTCCTAATGCAATAAGAATTGATTGTAGTCTTCTAGAATCTTCTAGAAAGTTCTTTTGAATCCTAATGTGATTAGAATTGATAATTGAGTTTTATTTAGAATAAAAGAAGTGTTTTTAAGGAAATTACAGTTTTACCCCTTGTACGCTTAAATTTTATCAAAATATGAAAACGCGTGGAAAAACTGACTGCAATGCCGCACTACAGGCTGTCGCCTGGCGACAGGCCTGGCGCTGCGGCGACACGTCTGTCGCTTGGCGACAGGCTCTGTTGTTTGGCGACAGAGGTGTGTGCGGCGACAGCGTCATGTTTTATTCTTTTCGAAACTCTGATTCTTTTTTATCATATTCCGGCTGATTTTCGTTATAAATAGCCTCCTTAAACCTCCGTTTTCACCAACTCTCATCAAGAATTTCTTGATTCTCTCTCTCTTTCTAGCCTAGGCTTTTACAAACACAATTCCTCATACATTAGCATTAGACACACCTAGCTAAGTTCGAAGTTGCCTTCGCCCTAAACGTTAAAGGTTTGATATTTTTGAGGGTTTGGTCCCAAATCTTTATTTCAATTATTTAATTTAATTGTTTGTTTTATATTTTCCTTGAAGTTACTAACGTGTGTATTTTGTTATTAGAAAGAGGAACAAGGCATCCAAGTAAGTGCTTTAATTGTTTAATTGATATTATGATATATAAATCATGTTTAGGTTGTTATTTTGATTCCTAGTATCATGTTAGGATGTTTTATTGCTTCCTAGTATCATGTTTAGGGTGACAACAATAAGTTCCTTATATCAATTATGATTTCTATGATGCTTCCTACTTTCTTTCCTAATATCATGTTAGTATCATATTAGGGTTAAAGCTTTGATTTTTATTGTTTAGTGACATGCTAAGGTTTGTTATTAATCTTGTTAGTATCATGCCCAGGATCTTGCTATTAATATTATGCTTTAACATGATTATTTTATAATTGTTATTATTATTATTATGTTGCTTGATATTTATTGTTATTGCTTGATCACACCTTTTATGCATATTTAAAGGGAATTGGTCATTGTAATAACGCTTAATAAGATAATTAATAATTTTGTTTAGGGTTAATTTGATTATAATTCAAGTGATCGCCAATAATAGATGTATTTGTGCATTAATATTCAACCAACATAGATTAAACAGGTTTAGGGTAAACCTATTGATTGCATGTTAGTCAGAAAGTACGAGAAGAATAAAGTAGAGGCATATTATTAGGGCAGGTTCTTTCTTTTTTAGATTGGATTTGTACCTTCATCCCCGAACTTCAAGTCTTGGTTCCAGACCTATTGGAGTTAACGATCTCTTGGGTCGTTAAGGGGTGTAACCTTCACCCTGTGAACGGCTTATAAGTTCTTAAAACTTGTTGGCGACTCTTTTGCTCTAGCTTCTTTCCCTTTGGACGCCACCATGCTTAAGTGTATGATCACAGTGGGGTTCAAGTTTGGGGTAATGCTTGAAATATTCCCTACAGTTTTATGATATTTTTTAGGCCCCTTTGGTTGTTTTCCGGGCTATTAAGTTGTTTTGCCTATAGTATTTTGGATGGTTGTACAAAAACGGGAGTATTTAGATACTAACTTTGACCACTTTTAATTACTAATATACAGTTATAAATATATTTTTTTTGGACGGGGATAACTATTATTATTTCAAATAGATTATGCTGATGTCATCATTGTCCACATATCACTCTCTCAATAAAATTTTTTCCATTCTAATAGCAAGGATGGTGTCATCTGTTTTTTTTTTTTTTTTTTGGTAGAGCTACCATATTTAACATTTTGAATTTAAAAGCTTCTATATTACGACTACAACCTATCAATTTTTCCTAGAAAATTGAACTTTTTTTAAATAGCACATTAATAAATTACCTCCTACTTTGAAATATATATTAGACGACGTTAAATAGATACTATATCATAATTTTAATGAAAGTTGTGTTGTGAATTTTGCTGGATTTGGAAATTGGATATTCCCCCTAAAATATAGACTTTTCTTTGGAAAATCCTTCGTAACATTCTCCTTACTCGTCATACTCTATCTACTAGCAATATTGTTGTTCTTAGTTTTTGTGCACTTGTTCTAATCGTTCTAAAACTCAGGATCATCTTTTTCCCTGGCCTCTTGCCCATTGTCTATGGAACTTTGGTCTTCTTCTTCTGTTCTTCAGTGGCTTGGTCGCATATCCCTCAGATTAATCAGATTCATGATATTTTTTTTAGATTTCTTAAAGTCACTTCCCATAGACTCTTTCCTAAGATAACAATCTTGTTTTGGAGTATTTGGAAACATCATTACGCGGTAATTTTTAAGAAGTCTTCTGCTAATGTTTATAGTATTTTTTATTCGAGCTATATGTTTAAAGAATAATATAGGAGTCCTGGTCACTTCCTAATGTTATCCACCTTCCTACCAGGACAACACCACTGTCACCTCCTCCTACACCCCCACCTATTATCTCATGGTCTCCTCCCCCTTTCGGTTTTTTGTAAACTTAATTTTGATGGCTCTTCTAATCAAAGTTCTGCTACTGCAGGTGTGTTCATTCGGGACCACCTGGGTAACCTTAGCTTGTTGCCATTCGTACGCATAATTAGCCTTCCTACAATAAGCTCTTCACAATGGTTTTCTTCTTGCTAGGGATTTTAATATTTTTGATATTTCTATTGAAGGCGATAATCTCACAGTTATTAATATTTTGCAGGGCCATTTTAGCTGTCCATGAAAACTTCAAATTCTTAGGGTAGATGTCAAGGCTATTTTGGATTCTTTTCAAGCTTTTAGGAAAGACATATCTACCGGGAAGGAAATTGGGCAACAGACTATGTTGACTCTCTTGTCTATTTTTGTAATACCCTTAATTATTGTTTTATACGAGTTTAATATACTGCTCATACCAACAAGATATATGCATCTTTTCACTAATAAACTTAAGGTTTCTGCAACCGCCTCTAACGGTCGCTGAAAATAGCAAAAACAGTCGCTAAAAATAATTGTGACCGTCAACGATCGTAACGCGGTGGTCGTTATTTACTTGGTCGCAAAAAAACATTATTACGACCGGTTGACGGTCGCAGATTTTTTGCGACCGTTTTTATTAATTTCAACGATCGATTGAAAAAGGGTCGTAAATATTACTAATTGCGACTGGTTAAAGGAGCAGTCATAAATCTGACATTAGCGACCATCATAAGCGATCGCTAAAAGTTTAAAAAAATGAAAAAAAAACGCAGCCACTTCCAAACTTTACCCACCACCACCCATCGTTAACCCGAAAAAACATATAAATTTATCAAAAAAATTAAACCCACAAAATTAAATAAACAAAAAATACCCACAAATTTTCGAACAAAAATTACACAAATCAACCCGTAAATTGAACAAAAATTAAATTAAAATCAACAAAAAAATTCGAACATAATCAAACGGTCATACCCACAAAAACTAACAAAAATTTGAACAAAAATCGAACAAAATCAAACCCACAAAAACTAATAAAAAAAAAAAACTAAACCCACAAAAATAAAACCCACAACGAACAAAAATCACACAAAGTTCGAACAAAAATCGAACCAATACAAACAAAATCTACAAAATTTGAATAAAACTTCGAACCAAAATTCAAATAGAAATTCAAACAAAAATCGAAATAAAACAACAAAAATCGAAAATAAATTCAAAAACCAAGGAATACAAAATCAATGAAAACCCTCAAAGAATATTAACAAGGAAATTCGAAAACAAAATCAACGACAACACCTTAACCCATCCTAAATATCGAACAAAACTAACGAAAACTCAAAATCAAACCCAAAAAATGGAATTCGAACAAATTAAAAACTCAAATAAATTTTGAACAAAAACAAAATAAAACAAAAAAAATCGAAAATAAATACAAACAAACAAAATTTTTAGAAAAAAAAACCTTTCCTAATACTTCTTCCTCTTTGGGGTTATATGATCAAATTCGACCACGAAAAATCCAGATCTGGAATTTTTATGGTCGAATTTGACCATGAACACCAAATTCATTTGTTTCTCAAACCCTTATACCAAAATTCGAAAAGTTACAGAGGGTGGTGAAGAGGCGTGAGAAAAGAAAAGAGAATAGGGTTACAAATCAAAATATTCCTCCAATTTTTTACAGATCCGAAATCATAGAGGTATTTTTCTTGATTTTTTTTCAACCAAAATGCTGCATTTCGAATTTTCTATTACGTCTAATTTTAAAGGGGTAATTGAAGAGGAAAATTCAAGTTTTGATCGTTAAATTTGATTAAGAGAAAGGAAAGAGAAAAAGAGTGAGAAGAAAGAGAAGTGGAGAGGAGTGAGAAGAGAGAGAAATTAGAAAAGTGCGTGTTGAGCGGCGTTCAGTATTAGGGTTAGGGAGCCGACCTTTTATATCCTATTATTTTTTAAAAAAAAATAATTGTATTGCGACAGTTAAAAGCGATAATTGTGACAGTTAAAAGCGACAGTTAAAAAAATTAACCGTGTTGGTCTTTGAGGATAATTGTTGGCCCTTGATGCACATTTCATGACAAAAATGGTATAAGAGTAACCTTGCGACCGCGTGCTGATCGTGGATAATAAATTCTATATCAATCACCTAGTGTGGGAGAATTCTGGGGCCATATGGCGGTATCTATACTAGATGTAACACTTTGGCTACCAAGTGCCATTAGGCGTAATACTGGGGTCCTCGGGATTCCAGGCGCAACGAAGGCGTTGCCGTTTTTAAGTGGGGGTGTATGTAAAAACCCTCATGATTGCTTTAAATGAGTTAAATATACAACTCATACCAATAAGATGCATCTTTCTTTTATGGAGCTCATATACAGTATATGATAAGATACTTCTCAGTTAAGCGTGCTAGGTTGGGAGTAGTCAGTTTGGGGTCGTGGTGTTACAATTTTATTTCGAATCATCAAAATATAGATAATACTTTAGATAGTAAATTTGATTATTTTTACTCCTTGATAGTTTAGGTCACGGTCTTGTGAGAAAATGTACCTAAACTCCATCATGTATCTTACATTAAAAAAAATGTAAGATTGGTAAAAAGTATTAGCAACTTATTGAATAAAATGGATTTGAGTAAAGAAATTCAAAATGAAATTAAAGGAGAAATTGGTATAGAGCCGATGAAATTAGATCTTTTACCCATATGATACATTTAGTGGCGGAGCCACAGTATGTCCTGGTAGGGCACGTGCCCTGTCAGGTTTTTTCAAAAAAAAAAAAAAAAAAGTTTGTCTAAATTTTGTTTAAATAGAATATAAAGTGCATTATTATGTTATAGCTTACTAGTACCCTAGTGGTTAGAGCTTTACCTTTTCAATCAAAGGTCATGGGTTTTAATCTCTTGCCCAACATTTTTGTTATTTTTTTTCCATCTCATTGTTTATTCTTCTTAATGTCCCCCCCCCCCTTTTTTTCTTTTTTCTTAATGTCCTTTTTATCTAATTTTCTAAATAACACAAAAACTTACCAACATAAAAGTTTGATCACATTGGGCAAGATTACTTTTCTACCTAAGATAATGAAATTGATGATATAATAATATGCTTTCAAAACTTGAAAAATAGTCAAGTTTAATTTTAACATTTCTTTTTACATATACGAGTATACTTGAATTATTAGTTATAAATCCTTATAATTAGTATTTTGGATAATCCTATTTGATACGAAAGATCTATCTGATTCCAAAACTATTATAAAAGATCTAAAAAAATATGAGCGAGGTTATTGTTTAAAGCCTTAAATAGGGGTAATATTATGTATTTTTGAATAATAAAGGTTTGACAAATATGATTGCTAAGTAATTTTGAGTCTTCATATTATGAACATTCTTTGATAAAAGGGTTTTAGATGATACGGTGCCCTACCATCGTAAAAATCCTAGCTCTGCCACCGGATACATTGATACCTATACAAGAGTCTATAATAACAATAACTAAGTAATAACCATTAACATCACTGCTCTCCATGTGACAACTTCACATAAAAACATTTTCCGCCAAAATGATTAATAATGACATTAATTTTTTTCTCAGTGTCTGATTAACTACAAGATTTCCTACACAGTAATAAAATTGACATTTTTATTTATCTTTATGTCCTACAAACTCTACATTTCCTCTTATAATTTATTAACTAGTTTTGGAGCCCTGGCGATGCCCCGGGTTATTACATATAGGGTTGATCATTAATATAGATTGTAATTTAAAACTCATTTTTTTTTGTAATTAAATTTATTGTTTATATTGAATTGTCATTTGTTACATATTAATATTTTGTATTCAAAAGAATACATAAAAAATAACTTAGTTTGGTGGTAAAACACTTAATTTTAGATTTAGAGGTTGTGTGTTCAAATCTTGTGGACAACATTTTTTTTTATTGTAAGTGCGTGTCATGGCGTAATGATTGGTTTATGTGGCACATGAGTTAGTGACATGGTGACACGTGGACGTTCTTATAAACGCCTTTTAATATATTAGTATAGATAATTGTACGAATTTGAGTATTCGACTCCTTTTTAAAACATTGAATTGTTTGTTAAAAAGAAAAGTCACTAAGCTAATTTTGAATCATTGTCTTATAAATAAGATTTTATTTAATGTATATATGAAGTACTCCCTCCGTTTTTTTTTTTTTATATGCATCACTTTCCTTTTATGAGTGTTTTTTTATATATGCATCACTTTTATATTTGGTAAAGCTATACTACATTTTATTATTTCTCTCTCTTACTTTAAACCCCACTCAAATTATTTTATCATTTCTCTCTCTTCTATGTCCCCACTTAAATAATAAAATATCTATTCTCTCTCACATACTTTCTCTTTCATGGTCCCCATCATATTTTTATTATAATAATTTATTCACCCACTCAAAATATTATATTTATCTCCTAAAACTATGTGCATTCCCAAGTGATGCATATAAAAAAAACGGAAGGAGTACATTGTATAACATGCAATTAGAATATTTACATTAACATCATGTCTTTCATTTATCCCAAATTATCTTAATGAAAATGTTAACGATTTATTACTTTAGGTTTTTGTTTATAATCCAAATAAATGAATAAAATTCAAATGTTAAAACCGTGCATTGCATGAGACTAACCTAGTTAAAATATACGAGTAAATGAATTATCCTTCTTTCTTCTATTCCATCATTTATGACAGTAATGTTCTTGCTTCTTTATTATTGTCTTTGTTCCTGCAAGGATCCGACAACCCGATCCAAAAGTCCAAAGCACAAGTATAGAACCCGTAAAGCTCCTATCGGCCAGACGTGAACCTACACAAAGAGAAAGGATTAGCTAACCCTGGGGTGTTCCAGGGATAACCACTCCGATGACAAAGTCAGTTTGTGATGAAGAAAGAGAAATTAGAGAGAGAAAGAGAGAAAGAGAGAGAGAGAAAGATATTAATTACCTTCATTAATGGCTCCTTACCTACTATTTATAATAAATGCCATGACAGGTGGCTACAAAGCATGCAAAGATATTCCTGCCAAGTGTCAAACCATTGTTGCCACGTGCCAAGTATCGACAGGCGTGTCATTAATCTGTGAATCTGTGATTTTAATTTTCAAATTTTTGAACCGTTAGATTTCTGACACGGTTGTCACTTCAACCGTTTTTTTTTTATTTTTTATTATTTTTATTTTTAATTATGTATTTAACAATTTATTCGCAACCTTTTCTATTCATCTTACCCAATTTTCTTGCCATTTCCTGATAAACAAGGTACATTCTTGAGAAAGTTTTTCGACAAAAGGGGTTTACGATTTAGAATACCTTCTTTGCGCGCTATCATCTGCCTTCTGCGCTAGTCCTATCGACACCACAGATAATTGTTGGAGAGTTCCATTGTTGGCGAATAGTTTAAGGTACTCACGAAACTTTAATCCCAATTGACTAATTTTGATTTCGAGTTCTTGGTTAATTTCATAATTATTTTCTTCTTTTTTTTTCTTTTTTAAAAGAGACCAAATTGCATGTTTTAAATTTTGTTCCCTTTCACTTTGAGGTCTATAAACCAAGAATTAGATGTCCAACAGTAGTATTGAAGAAGAACAACCTACCCTTAACACTACTAGGCGCCGACTTATTAGACAATCTTTAGGAAAAGACCTTGGTCGAACTGGAGAAACTACATCTTCACTTTCTGACAACATTGACAACCCTTTTCAGCCGTTATCCGTAGAAGAACAAAAGAAGGCCTTTTACCGTCATAAATTGCTAGCCGAGTGTGAAAAAGCAAACCGTCCTGTTAACCCTAACATACCGGAAGATACTGAAATCCTTGAGATTGAACCGGTCAGTGTTCGTTATCATTTAAGGAGTTTTGCTAATACTCAATTTGACCAATACGGCTCAAACGTGGGGCATATAGGTATAAATACTATGCCAAGAGTTAAGCATACTAGCTATCAGCCTGAGGTTGCTGCTCGTGATGCTGCTGAAGAGGCTGAGTCGAGCAGAAAGGCTAAAGAAGATGAAGTTGTTAGCTCTTCCGAATCTGATGATGCGGAAACTCCAAACGCTGAGAGAAATCAACCATCTCCAGTTCATGAATCGGCCATTAACTCTGTCTTAGGTGATGATGATGCTCAAGAGGACAGTGTTAATACTGATAATAGGAATGACATAATCGATATGATGGCCGAAATTATTCAAGAAGAGAATCTTGACGAAGGATATAACTCTGAGACCGACGGGGCGGAATTCCGGCAGCCTATTGTTTTAGCTGCTAAAGGCAAAGTCGCTGAAGCAAAGATAAGCGAAAAGTTTAGGCAAACGGCTTTAGAAAAGGATTATTGCCAGCGTGCCAAGCGATTTTATAAGCTTCCGGACGGGTATGATCTTTATCTTCCACCTTCTGGATCTTCAGTGCTTGACTGCCCAGACAGCCATATCGCCATTTACCTTAAGCACTTTGATTTCGGTCTCCGTTTCCCCCTTCATCCTTTTGTGGCAAAAATTCTAAAGGCATGAAACGTTTGTCTTGTACAGCTTACCCCTCCCACCATCCGTGCCGTTATTGCCCTTATTTGGTTTTTACTTCATAGAAATTATCCATTAACCCTTAATGCATTTAGACGGCTGTTAACTTTAAAGAGAGATGGCCAGTCGGATGGGTGGTGGTCTTTATATACCCAACCTCATAAATATACCGTTCACCCTAAATTATCAAGCTGCAAAGGGTGGCAAGACAAGTTCTTTTTTATGTCAGTTCCTGATGACTTCCCACTCAGAAGGACATTCTTTCGGCCCCATCCAAGGTTTGAATCTATTCCTAAGAGAAATCTCGGCAAACATGAGCGTAGGGCCGTAAACCATTTTGACATTATCGAATCTGATAATGGCGACGGTCGGGTTCGTATCACTCCTAAGGTGTGGGTGCCGAATGCTGGATATATTCTCGGCAACGCCCCTTTATCTCACGTTGGTCTTTGTTGGACTGACCACTATGGTATTAACTTATTTATCAGTAATTAGTTTTTTCCATTGTGTTGTCTGTTTGTCAAGTTTTTTTTAATATATTTTTTTTGTATATGTCTATTCATAATATGATTCTGATGTTATGTAAACATTCTTTGTAGGTGTCGACAAGTTGGATAACAAATTGCTAGGGCTTTCCTCTGACGGCAAGAGAGTTATCAGACGATGTCCTAAGGCTACAAAGCCTTTATACGATACTCTTACAACCCATTGCAGCCGCACTCCGACCGTTAGTGCCAAAAGAAAAGCCGAGAGCATGGCTGACGAAAACGCCAAGAAAAGGAAACTAACTTCTCTGGACAACCGGCGGGGCACTTTTCCCAGATCAGGCATTACTCGGCATCCTGAAGATCGCAGCAAAAAGGATCAGACCGAGAATAAGGATAAACCTCCTTCTCCTAGGGTTCAGGTAAAAACGGTTGTTTAGAGTTCTGAAGCAATCATCAAAAAGGTGATTGACAGAATTGACGTTGAGGACTTTACCAACGTTGAATCTCCTACCCTACCTCAACCTAATATACTGGACCAAACAGCTCCTCGAACCGTTACCACGGCCGCTGGCGGTTCCGATACAAGTGCTCCTGGTCTTATCTACCAATCCAATCAATGGATCGAGCGTCCCAACCAGAGGATACCCGAGGTTGTTCTCAACGGATTTTCTGTCCCTCCCGGCCACTCTGGGTATAAATGGCGACCTGCCATAGATGCATGTCGGAACGAGTCAATTATCACCGATGACCCTATGCTAGGTGGAACTCTAGGTTATCGTCTTTTAAGAAATTTGACCCTCCCAATGGATAGGCCTGCTGGTGTCATCGGCCCTTTGGCTGCTATGCATATGCTTAACATGATGAAGGTTCTTGTCCTTTAATTTATTACTCTATTATGCCCTGATATATATTTTTTTATATATATATATATATTTTTTTTTTATCGTTACGCATATATATATTTTTTACTAACTTTTCGTTTTTTATTACTTCACAGACCGTTATGTCTGGCACTGAGCTTGTTGAAATGTTTCGGTATTACCAAGAACAACATCATCAATCTTCTGCCAGTCAAAACGCACTTCAAACAGCCCTAGACAACGCTGATAAGGCTCTGCAAAATTTAAAGGAAGCAAAAGAAAGAGATGATCTTGAGATGTCATCTCTCAGGGAAACAGCTTCTAAGGTCAAAGATCTCGAGCTAGAAGTGCAACAATTAAAGACTCAAATTACTGAGAAAAACAAAGTTATCAGCCGCGCTTCAACTCTTGAGAAGGATCTCGAGGCTGCCAGGGGCTCCATTCATGATCTTCAAGAAAAAATCAAAAGATTTGAAGCAGATAAACCTAGAGTCCGTCAAAGAGCAGTTAGACGCTTTTTGACATCTCGAGAGTTTTGTACACGACTTCAGAACCGCTTTGACGGAGGATGGACTGCTGCCCAAAGATGTATCGCCCATACTGTCGGCTGGAAGAAAGAGGATTGGACTGCCATTGAAAAGGCCTTTAACGAGGAAGTTTTCAAGATCCCATCCGGCTTTGAGGAGCAAGAGTTTGCAGACGAAGATCTTTTTAATCTTACTCCAGCAGAAGATGAGGGTATTGCAGATCTCAGCATCTTGGATTCTCCAGCTTCTGGTGGTACACAAGCTTAACGGGGCGGGCAGTCATCACCGGCATCTTCTTGCGGGTCTTGTGTTTTTGGGCCTTATCAGCTTTGACTTAAATCCTGTATTTACTTGTTTTTTGTTAGATTCTGTATTCATAATGCTGCTATATCGGCATATGCCCTTTTTTGTGGTGATGCCTGTTGACTATTACTTTGAAACTTTTTAACATGTCATGCACTTCTACATTTGCCTTATCGTCTTTAAATTACTTTATCAGCTATCATCTTTCTTTTTTACTTTAAAGTCTTTTTTTTTATATATATACTCCACCGCCTTATGACTGCCAAATTTTACTATTGACTTTATTAGTTATCAGCAATTTCGCCATAGCTAAAGAAAAACTTATGTATTTAAAAATAATTCAAACACAAATTTATACACAGATGCTATTTATACGTGGATGCCATATCCATTTTACCCCCACAGTGTATATGGTTAAGAAATAACTATATATACTTGTTGCTGGTTCATTGCATAGCCCTGATCACTTACTGCGCTATAGTTGTAGCCAGTGAAGTATCCTCTCGGCGATCGTATTCAAAGCTACGCTTCAATTCAGCATATACTTGAACCGATTTAACCGGTATTATACAATGAACCAACAACCTCGCGAATCAATTATAAGCTCATTGACTTCGCGGAAGTGGTTTTTAGCTGTCCATCCTACATAACGATATTACTGTTAAGTAGAGGATGCCTATATCATGAAAAATTTTCCTTGATACTGCTTGTATTTATTGTTTCTGAATACTCAACATTGCTTATATTTCCAAGTACAACATACTATTCAAAATATTTCTTTAGTACAGCTGTGTTCCATACATTCTTTAATGGCTTTCCATCCATTGCCTCTAAGTAATATGAACCCTGCATTACCATATCTCTAATACGATAAGGTCCTTCCCAATTTGCCGTTAACTTTCCGACTTCATTCCCTTTCCCGGTTGCAGCTGTTCTATGCAGTACAAGATCTCCTACAGTAAGAGGTCGGTGATTGACACGCTTGTTGTAAGCCTTTGCCATTCTGTTCTTATAGGCTGCCGATCTTATCGCCGCTTTTTCGCGTACTTCCGGTAGGAAATCCAGTTGTTGCCGTAATAAAAGATCGTTTTGTTCTTCGCAATAGTGCTGAACTCTAAATGTCGGCAATCCTACCTCTGCCGGCACTACTGCTTCTGTTCCAAAAACCAATGTAAAAGGTGATTCACCTGTTGCTTCCTTAGCCGTTGTTCTGTCAGCCCATAATATTTCTGGGACCAAGTCAGCCTATAACCCCTTTGCATCTTCTATCTTCTTTTTAATTGCCGTTACTATTTGCTTGTTTGCCGCTTCCGCCTGTCCATTTGACTGCGGATGACACACTGCCGCATACGCAAATTTAACTTTGTACATTGACAAGAGCTCTTTTACCGGCTTACAATCAAATTGATATCCATGGTCGAAGACCATAGCCATCGGCAATCCAAACCTTGTGAAAATGTTTTTCCAAATGTATTTTTTTACCTTCGTTGCTGTTATCTTTGCTACCGGCTCAGCTTCAATCCATTTTGTGAAATAATCAACAGCTACTAATAAAAATTTTCTGCTGCCTGTTGCTGACAGAAATGGCCCTACTATATCCATTCCCCATTGCGCAAAAGGAATTGGATTCAATATCGGCGTTAAATCATTTGGAGGGAGGTTGATAACTGGCGCAAACTTTTGGCATTTCTCACATGCTTTCACATATCGAACTGCGTCTTCATTCATGGTCGGCCAGTAGTAGCCTCTTCTCATTGCTTCTCTTGATAGAACTCTCGGCCCGAGGTGATTACCACATGTTCCTTCGTGTATTTCTTCAACCAACTTTTTTGACTCAAGATCACCTATGCACCTCATCAGCGGCAATGAAAATCTTCTTCTGTACAACTGCCCTTGATGCATAACGAACCACGCACTATCCTTCTGTAACTTTCGTGATTTTCCTCTATCTGCCGGTAACACCCCATGTATGAGATATGCTAGTATGTCATCATACCATTGGGCGGCCCTTTCAATACAAAGTATCTGTTTTGGTGCTTCATTTATGCTCTTCTCATCCAGAATTTCAACCATTACAGTTCTTTCTAAGTTATTAAAGCTCGAACTTGCCAGCCTTGCCAAAGCATCTGCTTGCGCATTTTGAGCTCTCGGCACCAGCTTTATCTCAAAATATTGCAGTTGTGTTGTTAATTGCTTTACCTTCTCTAGGTATTTCATCATTGCTGGATCCCGTGTCTCATAATGTCCATTGTACTGACTTGACACGAGTTGGGAGTCAGTTATAAGTATTAGACGCTTTGCCTCAGCCGCAAGAGATAACTGGATTCCTGCCACCGCTGCTTCATATTCGGCCTCATTGTTCGTTGCTCTGAATTTAAATTTTATTGCATATTCGAATACTTGCTCATCTGGTGACGTTATGATTATGCCAGCCCCTGATCCCATTGATGTCGCAGATCCATCCACAGATACCTGTGGCATTATATGTTGGCAATAGCAAACATGTCATAAGATAAATATGTATTTGATTGCTTTGCGTATAAAAAGAAGAGAAAACACTAAAAACTTTATTAAATTTTGGTCACTAAATTACAAACTATTGAAACCTGCCAAGTGCCTATATCTTCCTCTTCATCCATATATGAGGCCTCTACTATGAAGTCTGACAAGGCCTGTGCCTTTATTGATACCCTGGGTTTATAATGTATCTCATACTCCGATAATTCCACAGCCCATTTCAGCAACCTTCCTGATGTATCCATCATGTGTAATGACCTCTCCAATGGATAATTCGTTAGAACATCTATCGGATGTGCATCAAAGTAGGGCCTTAACTTCCTTGCCGCAACTACCACTGCCAACGCCATTTTCTCAATTATTGGATACCGTCGTTCTGCCGCATTTAGTACATGACTAACAAAGTATATCAGCATTTGTTGCTTCTTCCTCTCCACTACCAGCACTGCAGCTATCGTCTTTGCAGACGCTGAGATGTATAATTGTAACCGTTCCCCCTTCCCGGCCTTGCAACCGTCAGGAGAGATTTCAAGTGATTCCGTACCACCTCTAGCGCGTCCCGCTGTTCTTTACCCCACTCAAACACTTTGTTCTTCCGCAGAACCACAAAAAAGGGAAGCGCCTTATCAGCCGATTTGCTGATAAAACGAGTTAACCCTGCCATTCGGCCAGTCAATCTTTGTATATCTCGGATCGTCTTTGGCTGCTTCATCTCAAGCACCGCATTCACCTTATCAGGATTTGCGTCTATTCCCCTTTCACTGACCATGAAGCCCAAAAACTTCCCTGATCTGACTCCGAATATACACTTCTCGGGATTCAATTTCATCTGATATTTTCGTAAAGTTTCAAATGTCTCCCTCAAGTCTGCTATGTGATTCTGCTTTTTCTTATTTTTAACAATTGTGTCATCCACGTACACCTCCACATTCCGGCCCTTTTGTCTCTCAAAAACCTTGTCAACTAATTTCTGATATGTTGCCCCAGCATTCTTTAACCCGAACGGCATGGCTTTATAACAAAACACCCCAGCATCCGTTATAAAGGCCGTCTTCTGTCTGTCGGCCTTATGAAGGATGACCTGATGATACCCCGAAAACGCATCCAAAAAACTGAGCATCTCATGACCAGAAGTGGAATCCACCAGTCTATCTATCCGGGGCAACAGATAGCAATCCTTAGGACATGCCCTATTCAGATCGGTAAAGTCGACACACATTCGCCACTTTTCCGTCGGCTTTCTTACCATGACAACATTTGCCAACCACTCCGGATATGTGCACGGCTTAATAAAACCAGCCGCTAAGAGCTTGTTAACCTCAGCCTGTATAGCTTCTATCTTCTCAGTAGAGAAGTTGCGCTTTTTCTGTATTATCGGCCTGAACCCCCTGTTGACATTCAATTTATGTTCTATCACCCCTGGGTGTATTCCTGGAATTTCACTCGCTGAGAAAGCAAAGACATCTGCATTTTCACGCAACAGGCTTATCAGATTACACCTCATGTCAACATCCATATCGGCTCCAACCCTAACCGTTCTGCTGGAGTCACCCGGCTGCAACTCAACCTGCACCGTTTCCCCTCCCGGTAACGGTCTCGGAGCTGTTTCCGGCCTTGTATCAAAGTTACCCATGGACAAGTCACGTACTGTGGGCTCCAACTCCTTTTTAGGATTACTCAGTACTGATCCATCTCCAACCGGATTCTTCAAAGCCGTTAAATAACAAGACTTCGCCATAACTTGTCCCCCATGAACTTTTTCCACGGCTCCCAAATTTGACACATAAGCTATTGTCAAATGGTATGTCGATACAACAACTTGGATATCGTGAATTATCGGCCTTCCAATGATCGCATTATAAGCCGATGGAACGTTAACTACCAAAAACTCTGCCATCATATCCCTCGCTGTAGGCCCATCACCTAGTCGTACCGGCTGGACTATGCTCCCCTCTGGTCGTACTAAAGATCCATTAAATCCAATAACTGGGTATGATACCGGCGTCAGGTATTGCCTCCCTATCATCATCTCATTAAAGGCCTTCATAAAAAGGACATTGGCCGAACTCCCTCCATCTACTAGAACTCTTTTTATGTCAGCTCCATTAATCTTTGTAATCAGTACCAACGGGTCATCATGCGGAAAGACTATCCCCCTTGTATCCTCTTCAGTGAACACAACATCTGGGATCAAAGTTGGCCTGGGGCGGCTATCGGTATCTAAGGAATTGATTATATGACGATGCTCTGATAAGTGCTTCTTTGCTCCACTGATCGTCCCTCCATGCACTGGCCCTCCGGTTATCACATCAACTCCTCTTCCCGTCGATAACGGCGGCATTCCTCCACCTCCCTGTCGGATCACAATTCCTTGCGGCCTTTCTGGCCTTACCTCAAGTTGCTGCCTTTCAAGTTGCCGGGGTGGCGGTTGGCTTCCACTCGCATTTAGCCGGTACTGAGATAAATGACCCTTTCTTATCAACTCTTCTATGTTGTCCTTCAGCTGCGTACATTCCTTTATATAGTGACCCACATCTCTATGAAACATGCAATATTTTTTTGCATCTCTAGGTTTTGCCTTCATTGGAATCGGCCTCATCCAACCTTCCCTATTTTGATTTACTGCATAGATTGCCGCCCTTGGTGTATTAAGGGGGGTATATGAACTGTATCGCATTGGTGGCTTTGTTGCCCTTGCCTCCTGCCGACTTCCACCCCTTCCCGGGGCAGGAACCCTTGTCCTCATGCTACCGGAGGCCGCTCCTTCAGCCTGATACCTTCCAGCTGATATACCCTTACTGATTGTCTTCATCAACTCTTCACTTTTTATATAATCATGTGCCTTGTTGAAGGCAGCTGCCAACGTAGGAAAATTCTTCCTTGTGAGATATCGCTTGAACTTGGAATCATTCAAGCCGTTCATGAGAGCCATTACGGCTATTTCTTGCTGCAACTTTGGGATTGTGTTCGCCTCATTATTAAACCGCCTGATATAGTCTCTCAAAGATTCATCTGGGCGTTGTTCTACTGCCATTAATTCCCCTGAAGTCCTTTGTCTCACACTGTTGCTGATGTATTGCCCAACAAACATCTCTGTCAATTTTCTAAAGCTATTTATAGTTCCGTTTCCCAGGTTGTTAAACCAATCTGCCGCTGCCCCAGTCAAGGTAGTCGGAAAGACTTTGCACCATACGGCGTCTGAATTTGTATACAAGATCATATGCCCTTCGTAAGAGGTTATATACCGGCCTGGATCCCCTCTTCCATCATAGCGGCACGTTGGCATCTTTATCTTTTCCATAGGTTGATCCAAGATCCCTTGTGTAAAAGGCGATGCCCTCAACTGGACTATCGTTTGCACTGCCCCTAACTGCTGGTTTTGGGTGCTGACAATGGGACCTGTAGACTGAACTTCTGACTCCCATTGAGCCGGCTGTGACCTTGTCGGCGACCTTTCATGTCGACGCCTCTGTGAATTTCCAGCCCGGTTTGATTGATTGCCATGACCAGTAATCGGCACCCCTTCCCCATCTTGAGTTGCCTTAGCCTCCTTCCTTTTTCTACTCATGGCAGTCATTACCCTTGCTGCTGTTTCGAGCTCTTCTAGAGTGAACTCAGCCATTGGATCCTGTTCTCCTTCTCCTTGACCTTCTGGGGTTAACGACACATGGAAATGGTTACCCTCTAACGTATGGGTTTCATCTTCAATTTCAATCTCTGGATTTGGTACCCCCGTTCCCATTCTAATTGTCCGATTAACAACCTTCTCGGCTATCGGCGTACTCTGGTTTTCAGGCATTTTTTTTAATGTTGTAGGATGTGAGGTTCTTAGGCGATAGAAGCAATTATACTGCTCCCCTCCATCTAGCGCCAATTGTTCCTGCAAGGATCCGACAACCCGGTCCAAAAGTCCAAAGCACGAGTATAAAACCCGTAAAGCTCATATCGGCCAGACGTGAACCTACACAAAGAGAAAGGATTAGCTAACCCTGGGGTGTTCCAGGGATAACCACTCCGATGACAAAGTCAGTTTGTGATGAAGAAAGAGAAATTAGAGAGAGAAAGAGAGAGAGAGAGAAAGATATTAATTACCTTCATTAATGGCTCCTTACCTACTATTTATAATAAATGCCATGACAGGTGGCTACAAAGCATGCAAAGATATTCATGCCAAGTGTCAAACCATTGTTGCCACGTGCCAATTATCGACAGGCCGATATGTCTGCTTTACCAAACATATCTGCCCATTTCTCAAATCCACTGGGTTTAGACCTATATTTATAAAAGATGTCGGCCCGTCTTGCATATCTTCCTATACAGTCTTAATTGATCATTTAGTTACTTGTAAAAAATTCATTTAATCTCCCCTTAAAAAACACAGTATTTGATACGGACTAATAAAATAACTCCCTTGTTTACTCTTAATAATCAAGGATATTCCCAAAATTAAATTAATATTGTTAGATTTATACATTTATTTTTATGAAATTTTTATTCATAATTGTATTATCTAATTGATTAACCTTTCAACACTCAAAGTCCTATGTTAACAAATAACACAGTATTATATATATATATATATATATATATTTTTTTTGAACAAATTAAAACGTCTCTACTCTCTACACAACAATAAGTTATTATTTCATAAGTATTATCTTAGAATTTGATATTATGATTGATTAAATAATACAGAGTGTCATTATGTTCTTATTAATCTTATAGGGGGTATCATTACGTTCTTATTAATCTTATAGGGTTTATGTAATATTACTCTAGGATCTCATATAACTCTTAACAATTTTCTTTCCTTCTACTTCAAAACACTTAAACGAATACACGTGAAACACAAATTAAAGTCACCCTACATAGATCTTTCCAATCCTTTGTACCAAAAAAAAATATACTTCGTATATATCCAATCATTTGTCGTGAAAATCGTTATACAACTGGCGAAGGAGCATCGAAAAAGCAGATGCACCTTTGAAACAAAAAACAAAAGATTAAAGACTGAAGAAGAATAATCATAAAATGTCCTACAATCAATTTTATCCATTCAAGTACATACTGATTATAATGACTTGTTAAAACTCATTTTCCAATCAATTTAATGGGACCATGCACTACATAAAAGTTGCATGAGTTAAACAAGCAAGAATCAATTCTCTAATCTTTAGGTTGGTTGTATGCAAAGTTTTGCATATAAAGTTGATGATGAAATTCCACTCTTGAGATTTAACCATTTGGGTGGTGCAAAACATACATATAATATTAAGCAGTCTCATTAGTTCAATGATTAAAGTTTTGATAAGATAAATAAGTACAGATCATATTAGCAATAACAACAACAGTTAGTGTTATTCTAACTTCCTCATTATTCTCATGCAATTGTCATTATCACTAATTTGAAAGATTAACAAGGTAAAGAGAGAATTTCTTTAGGAAAAAAAAAGGAAAATAAAGCATTGTAAATTTGTAATTGGATCGATTTATGTGGAAACTTCTATTATTTTTGACAGGTTAAACACGTATTATAGTCAATTTTTAATATATTGATTAAGATAGAGATGATTCCACAATTTAAATTAATTAGACTATACTTTAGATCAATAATAATTTGGAAAACTTCCATTAGAGTATGTATCAAATTAATTAAAGGTGGACTATCAATTGGATATGAGATGATGAGGAACTAGAAATGGAGGAAAGTTATGCATTTACTAATGCATAACATTGATTAAAATATTATAAAAACACATGGTAGAGAGAGAAAAGAGGAGAGAGATAGGAAGAGAGAGGCATGTAGGTGGACCACACCTATTTTTTGATCGGATTGTATCATGTGATGGGGACCACATGCTGATTGTTCCACTAAAAGTTTATATAGTACCATTGAATCCTTAGTGGTACTATTTAAGCATAAATTTAGTACAACGAAATGCATATGTAATACCATTATGTGCACATATAGTATCACTGTATATTCAATGGTACCATTTGATATCAGAATATTTATTCGTTTGTACATATGCATAATTACATGAATACCCTTTGTTATGCATTTCTAAATGCCTAACATTCCTCCCTTTAAAATTCCTCATGAGATGATAGGTGTATTGTATTGTTGAGCCAATTATAAAACGTACAGCACAATATTGTTATTGTCATGTACAGAGTAGTGAAAGGCCAATAGCATATTAAAAAAGGATACAGAGCTTGCACCACCAAAAAATAAATAAATAAATAAATAAATAAAAATAAAAAAGGATACAAAGTGCTTCGATAAAAAATAAATAAATAAATAAATAAATAAAAATAAAAAAGGATACAAAGTGCTTCGATATATACATCGTTTGATTTGTCTGTCTCTAAATTTTAAGACAAAATGCTATTTAAATCATCCTGTTCAAGTTTCTAAATTTATTATTTTATTATAACTTTGAACTTTTTTGACACAAATTATAACTTTGAACTTATGTATGTTACTACCCTTCATGTTATCCTATGCGCGCAAAAGAGTTAGCTCTCGTATAGAAGTTGTATTAGCGTGTAGTTACACCTTTGGTTTGGGTGGTAGATATGGTAGTTTTAATACGTACTATTTGATTTATGTGCCTATATAGTGGTTTTGTAGTAATATAAAAAAGCCATCAAAATGTTAAATGATAATTATTTTTTAAAACCCTCCAAAGTTTGACAATGTTATTTCAAAATTATTATTAAATTTTATTTTATTGATTTGCATCCCTTCATATCTTAAGCTAGTTTAGAACTCTTAATTGATTTGCATGATTCAATAATACTTAACGTATTTTTCTTCAAACGAATTTTTTGTGAGCTTGGTCATACGGATTAATAATATGTGAAATGTTCGTTGTAGCTAAAAACTTAATAATGTAAGTTCAATGTTCTACGAGCATCTAATATCTATATTTATATCTAATACTAAAGCAATAACCACTTAGTTATATTTTTCCTCTTAAATTCTCTCCATATTTAATACATTTTTTTTCTATCATCGATTTCCTTCGATTTTAGGATTTTAAAGTTATTTATACCTCTTGATAACATCTGCTTAAATATCATTATTTAATATGAATGCCATTTAAATTCCACGTTGTTTATGGGCGTGTCATCAAATAATGTACAATGAAAAAGCTAATAAACCTTAACAATATTTGTAATAATTAAAGGATAACAAAATTGTAAATAAGAAGAGCAACCACGAAAGAGTAAAAATAAATCATCTCGTGGTAATAAACAAAGTCTTCGTACATACAATTTTTTTTTCCTTTTTAAATAACAATAATAACATATGAAGTACAAAACATTATAATTTTTTTATATAAAAATAAGGCATTACAAGTTTTTGTTAAAAAAAACTTTGTATTAATTGATGGTATGTTTAATGAAAAAAAAAACCCAATTAAATATATTAATGAGAGTAAACATATTAATGAGGGTAAAAAAGTAAATATACATTTTTATACACAATTTTGTACATATTTTTGAGGGTATAGTTGGTAGCACACTATTCCTAAGAGTTATTTTCTACTTTTTATAAGGTAGGGATCCTACAAGTATATATTTACTTATGTAATAATACCTCTATTAGTTTCATTATGGTGTTCATCATGGTGTTAACATTATAATGATTCACAAACTCTACTCTTTTTTTTCCCTAAAAAAAAAAAAAAAAAAATTCTACTCTACTTTAAACATCATTTGTGAATTGTGATTAATACATTATGAAATTATAATTAAGTAAGGTCTAGTTAGATTCAAATATTCAATCATACATCTTAAAATGTTTGCTTTATTTCTATAATTTTTACATACATATCGTTAAAGACATTAAATGCCCGCTCAAAGTTTTACATTAAAAGCTATATGTTAACACCATTATTATATAGGAAAAATTAGTTTTAATAATTCCAACTTTGACCGATTTTCTTTAAATAATCTCAACTTTTGATTATTCTAGAATAATCTTAACTTATATAGGTATCTTCTTATAATAATTCGAACTTATATTTTTGTTATACATAATAGTCCCAAAAGTGATCATCAAAAGCATTATTTTAAGGAGATACATATATAAGTTGGGATTATTGAAGAATAATCAAAAGTTAGGATTATTTAAAGAAAATCAGTCAAAGTTGAGATTATTATTAAAACCAAATTTTCCTTATATATAAAGTAGAGGTAAATTTTTTTTGATAGGCATCTATGACGGATTTAATTATACTATTATTGATTTCCTTATTTTATTTGAAATAATATAATTCTCAAAATTAAATTTTAAGGATTGTGTACCTTGTAAATTTTAAAATTAAAGATAAAAAATCACATATCTTAATCACCTTGTCTTCTACTAGAAAGACAGACAAGAATAAGCCAGTAGTCGGGAGATTAGAATGAATGATATGATCCCCTCATATATATGCTTTGCTTGTGTAACTAAACAACGAACACATAGCTTAATTAGGGAGATGGACCCACTTTTTACAATCAAATCTAATACAACCATATTATAGCACTTGTAAACAAGCCATTTAATTTGCTCACTACTTTACTTTTTTGGAGAATTTGTCCCATCCACATAATTATGCCCTATTGCCAAACTATATCTTGCTATATATATAAATTTATATAAATCATGTTTTTCTATTTATCTCATGCATCATAGCTAATTATCCGACCTCCCACATATATAGTTCCTACAAAAAAACCTACTATTTTTTCTTTAGAACACATCTAAAAAAACATGAGCAACATGAAATACAGAGAAAAAAAATCCCTTTGTGAAGAATCCATGCTAGTTTTTGTTAACATCTTAAGACTCTCCTCTCTTTCCCTTACAAGAAGAACCTCATTCAATGACGATGACAACGACAACGACAATAAAGATCATCAAGTCTCGGTTGTTCCTAGGAAAAAGACTACCGCTACTACTGCCACTACTGCCACTACTACTACTATTAATAATAATTCGAAGGCATTCCATCGTAATAGAGCCTCATCCATAGCACCTAAGCCTAACGAGTCCCCGAAGAATAAAAAGTCTCACAGGTTACAGAAGCCAGAACAACCACCGGAGTCGAATCGGTCCTATGTCATGTTGCCTGAACATGATGAGACAGCCACCGTCGATGAGAAGGTTTCCGACTACATTCGACGGTTTCACCAAAAGGCGCAGGATGATCTACAAAACTCGATTGTTGAGGGAAAAGCCGCGAATTATATCAAGAAATTCCATGAGAAGAATAAGAAGGATTTGAACAACGATTCGATGCGACATCCACATTATGTTCTGCCTCCACCACCACCTCCAGTTTTCAAGTAGTTACTAATAGTAGTGTGTGATGCAGTGATCGAGTTGTGTTATTTTGGAGCTCATTGACTGCTTATTAAACTATTAAATCAACTTTTTTTTTTTCCCTTTATTTTTATCTGCTGATTTTTGGAGGGGATTGAGTGTAACTTGATGGATAAGGCAAGAATAATGCTTGGCTTTGATTTGAAGCTAGTGATGATCTAGCTTGGTTGTACGTAAAAATTAAAGTTAAGTTGTTTTATTATGAAAGTGAAAGTGAGATGGTTATTGTGTAAAAAGATTGAGCTGTAACCAGTTAATTTTGCAGATAAAACAGTGGAGGGGTACATGTGTCTTTTCATCTACTAGTTGAGGGGTACATGTGTAATTTTCTCACCAAACATTAAAAGCAAGTTGCAAAAAGTAATTAGACAGCTCATCAAAAATACTGAATAAATGACCACACTTTGTCAATATATTTACAAAAATGTCATCAGATAAAAAAAATTCGTTTATCTAGCAGATAAACTTGTATTTGCCCAAAAAATTGTGTTCATTTCTTCACTTCTTGCAAAGAGGATGAAAAAATAGGGAGTAATTTTTGTTTGAGGGTTGCCCTGACTCTTAAAAATAGATTAGGAAATAATTAAACATGAAAAGATAATATTATTCACAAATTTAGGATATATTTTGTAAATATTTTGTATCCTTACAATACAATATAAAAAGACATTGCTAATTTTAATCTTTTTTATCACATTTATAAAACAATGCTACTGTATTTATTTATATCGGTCCGCATTATTTTAATTGGTTAAATTTTGTACCATTTCAATATTGATTTGCATATATGTATGTATGAATATAATTGATGGTTAATCTTTGTACCATTTCAAGATATGACGATACAACAGACATATATATGTATGATATATGACTGTGCATTGACTAAGATATTCCTAAATATATGTACTTACTGTAGTAGATATTCTTGAGGAAAATATTATTCCTATAAAAATATCTTAATCATCTATGATAAATTATTAGCATTGTTCATCCTATACTAAAAGCAGGCTCACATGGTAAGTCCAATTAGTTCTCGCACTGTGATCTGTACTTGTAATTAAGCACTTGAAGAAACTTCTCGACAATAAAATCCTTCACAACAGTTTTCTGTACCAAGATCACATGTTTGATCTTCTTTGAGACTTTTGCTTATTACTACAAAGTATTATTTGTTGCATGTATATAAAATTAGTCATATGTTTTATAGTAGCTAGTAGTGGCCGTGGGTTTCACGTTTTCATATTTTTTTAAAAATCTTTTTCATATCTTTATTTTTAAAATGTTAGAATTAAAGAAAAATGTAAGGAAAAATTGTCAAAAATAATATAAAATTTGAGCAATCCGTCAAAAACAAGCCAATCTAATATTTCTAAATAATAAAAATTTTGATAGTATACAAACTTTGGACGGTGTCCACTTTAAACAAGTTATGACATGTTGGTGACTTGTTTAATAGGTATATGAGAAACATGTCATCGTTTTATTAGTTAGGCGATTTAATTAATTTTTTTTTTATCTTTTTCAATTTATATAATGTTTTTAATATTAAAAAAATATCATAATAAAAAGAACCACACATTATTATTAAAACTCCTTTTTTTTAAACACTATTATTATTATTATTATTATTATTATTATTATTATTATTATTATTATTATTATTATAAAATATCAAAAAACGTACGAAGTCAATCAATTTACAAGAAATTGGTGGGGAACCGAGATACAATCTGGGCCCCCACCCCTCTAGCTATAGCGAACTCGATCCTGCTGAAGATGTGAGCAGCTGCACGAGCACCAATACCATGAGTTTTAGCGAACACCTAAACCCGCTTCAGCAATGCAATAGCATCCTTCTCTAATTCCCCTAATGAAGAAAAGGAGAAAGGAAGAAAACCATATCCAATAGCCCTGCAACGTGCCCCATACTTTTCCCGCTTCCGCTAAGCCGCCGCCGACACAACACGACCAGGAATGAAGTCAGACAACCCCGATTGTGTCAAAGGTGAAGACCCCGTCAAGTCAACACATACATCAAGGGCTCTATCCCAGAAATAAAGCAACACATCTGCTGGTCAAAGAGCTCCGATGTTCCCTTTAGTCAACCCAACGTTAACCTCCTTTCAAGCAGAAATCCCAGACCAAAAACAAATATCAACAAGGGTGTCACGAACAACGTTGTGCTGATGTTTAATACCCATCATCTAGCACTAGACAATGCATGATCCCCATATATATCCCCATCAAATACCTTTGAGCAAGCAGAACAGGGTGTTGAAACGGAGAACAAAGGAACACCCAACCAGTAGCAAAGTAAACAACGATAAGTCTTACCATTCATAGTCTGACCCAAACCCGATATCAAGATCGTCCGCAACCAGGCTAAAGCGTGATACCCCTGTTGGGACTTCCATAAGGCAACCTGACGCGGAGATAAGGAGAAAGTGGAATCCGCAGATGTAGTGCCCTTCGTGAAATATATATATGCTAGTTTTTCATGAGTTTTGGGGCAGTGATCTCACTAGGGTTACTCATAAGGTCAGTATCCACGGTCCTGTATGTTAAAAACACTAAGATCACCATTGAAGGTCGGTCTCGGACCAACAATACCATAATTGCGAAGAAGTGTAGCCTGAAGACCAGAAGACTGCAGACGCGACACAAGGAAAGCATAGTGCCGAACTTCACCTGCCGAATAGACACCCAAACCACCATAAGCAAAAGTTAAGGTGGCAAGTGCCCTTGCCAATAAGTGAGCATAGCAAAGTAGAGTTTTGAAACCCCAGTACACGCACGAAGAAGCAACAACTCGCATTGGGGATCATCGAGCTTAGCAACAACATTTCTTTAGCACAATGGTCTTCGACACTCTCTGCGAAACAAGCTCACCACAAAAAGAGGAATCAACACTAACAGGACCACCCAGCAACTTAACACCATGCATAGGACGTCTAATATCTGGAGGAAAGACACCGATGAAACGGCTACGAGGGTCACTTACATTGCTTAATATTACGCTCAGACAAATCATGGTCCTCATCAGCATCCAACAAAGGTGGAGGCACATTAGCCAACGTGTCTCGCACAAGCTGCATAGAACCACTAGGCTCACACCAAGAACGAATAGCAGCGGTGATACTCTCTTCCTATCGCTGTCGCCTGACACCCGAAGAACACTCTCAACTAATCCTCGGAGAAAAGGTTTTAAGGACACAGAAAGGCAACACAAGTAATTGTACCCAACAAGAGATGTCATCAGGCTTGCCAATCTCCTTATCAAGGGCCCCTTTGAGAACCCGAGAAAAACCCAAGCAACACTTAGGAGGGAAAGATTTCACCGAACGAAACCGCTTAGACAACAAACTATCAAGAAGAGCAACATCAAAAGAAAAATTAGGCTCACTAGGCACGCTGGGATCAAATACGTCAGAAGATGGACCCTATAGTTTAAGAAAGCCATAAAGAACAAACCGAACAACACCATCCCCAAAATCAGGTGGGTCCACAAAATCATCAAACCAAGAACATGATGAAATTTCATATGAACAATATGAGTCTTGAAACACTACCCACATAGCCAAATTCTCATACGACAAAAGGTTGGCTCCGCCTCCAAGAAAATAGCTAAATTAGAAGTAAGAGAGTTTCGAGTCAAATCTCGAGCATTCGCACAACAATGACGGTCACGCAAATGAGTAAGCAAATAAGTTTTTGTGATCCCATTAGCCCCATCATCTGTACACCCATTAAAACCCACAAATGGGCAATGAAAATGTAGGGAATATTTCAAGCATCCCACACTTGAGCCCCACTGTGATCATACACTTAAGCATGGTGGCGTCCAAAGGGAAGGAAGCTAGAGTAAAAGAGTCGCCAACAAGTTTTAGGAACTTGTAAACCGTTCACAGGGTGAAAGTTACACCCCTTAACGATCCAGAAGATCGTTAACTCCAATAGGTTTGGAACCATGACTGAAAGTTCGGGGATGAAGGTACAGATCCAACCTAAAAGATATTGAACTTGTCCTAAAAATAGGCCTCTAGTTTATTCTTCTCGTATTCATGTGCGCTTTCTGACTAACATGCAATCATTAGGTTAACCCTAAACCTGTTTATCTATGTTGGTTGAATATTAATGCACATCAAATCTATTATTGGCGATCACTTGAATTATAATCATATTAACTGTAGACACCCATTTGTGTCTCCCCAAAACCAAACCCGGTGATGAATACCTTTCGCATCAAATCATAATCGAATGAAGTGAAAGTGTGGAAAGTCTAATGTTGGGGGTTAGTTTTTATTAAAAATATTTCTTTCTGTTTTCGAAAACCTACTCTATTTTATGAAAAAGTGAATTCCTGTTTAGTTTGGTCCATGATATGGGTACAATAATAGTGTATTTGGGTGGGGTTTGAAAAGACCTTTCCAACGATATATTATAAGCCTAATTCCGATGAATAATGAGGAAGTTATGGCCAAAATACTAAACTGGGCCCGGTTTGGTTCTTATATGCGGACCAATGATCTAGAGGAGGGCCTATTATGAATTATCATTTCTAAAGCTATTAGGATTGATTATAGTCTTCTAGAATCTTCTAGAAGGTTCTATTAAATCCTAATGGGATTAGGATTGATAATTATGTTTTGTGAGTTTATATGGAATAAAAGAAGTGTTTTAAATGAATTACCCGTCATACAAATTTTACGACTTGATTTTATTAAAAGTAGATTCCACGTTGAAAACGCGTGGAAAACCTTCTGCATCGCCAAACGACAGTTTCGTCGCCTGGCGACAGAGAGGTGTTTTATTTCTTTTCGAACTCTGATTCTTTTCTATCGATTTCGGACTATTTTCTTATAAATAGGGTCCCTGGACCTCTGTTTTTCAATAACCAGAATTCTCTAATTCTTCTCTCTCTCTAAGCTAAATCTTATTTTCTATCTCCCTCTTTCTAGCCTAGCCTTTTACAAACACAATTCCTCATACATTAGCACTAGACACACCTAGCCAAGTTCGAAGTTGCCTTCGCCCTAGACGTAAAAGGTTTGATATTTCTGATGGTTTGGTCCCAAATCTCTATTTCAATTATTTAATTTAATTATTTGATTTTTATTTTCCTTGAAGTTACTAACGTGTGTATTTTGTTATTAGAAAGAGGTACGAGGCATCGAAGTAAGTACTTTAATTGTTTAATTGATATTTTGATATAGAATTATTCATGCTTAGATTATTATTTTGATTGTTAGTATCATGTTCGGATGTTTTATTTCTTCCTAGTATCATGTTTAGGGTAATGATTAAGTTTCTTATATCAATTATGATTTCTATGATGCTTCCTATTTCTTTTCTAATATCATGTTAGTATCATGTTAGGGATAAAGCTTTGATCTTTGATGTTTAGTGACATGCTAGGGTTTGTTATTAATCTTGTTAGTATCATGCCAAGGATCTTGCTAATAATATTATACTTTAACATGATTATTAGAATTATTATTATGATTATATTGCTTGATTTATTTATTGTTATAGCTTAATCACTTCTTTTATGCATGTTTAAAGGGAATTTGTACATGCAATCACGCTTAATAATAAGATAATTAATTTTTTTTTAGGAAAAGATAATTAATAATCTTGTTTAGGGTTAATGTGATTATAATTCAAGTGATTGCCAATAAAAGTTTTGTTTGTGCATTAATATTCAACCAACATAGATAAACAGGCTTAGGATAAACCTAATGATTGCATGTTAGTCAGAAATCGCACATAAATACAAGAAGAATAAAGTAGAGGCCTATTTTATAGGGCGAGTTCTTTCTCATTTAGATTGGATTCATACCCTCATCCCCAAACATCAGTCATGGTTCTAGACCTATTGGAGTTAACGATCTCATGGATCGTTAAGGGGTGTAACCTTCACCCTGTGAATGGTTTACAAGTTCCTAAAACTTGTTGGCGACTCTTTTGCTCTAGCTTCCTTCCCTTTGGACGCCACCGTACTTAAGTGTATGATCACAGTGGGGTTCAAGCTAGGGGTAATGCTTGAAATATTCCCTACAATATGCGTGCCTCTGTTACTATCAAGCAATAACAATAATAAATATATATCAAACAACATAATAATAATAATCATAATAATAATAATCACAATTAAAATAATCATGTTAAAGCATAATATTAATAGCAAAATCATAGGTATGATACTAACAAGATTAATAACAAACACTAGCATGTCACTAAGCATTAAAGATCAAAGTTTTAGCCCTAACATGATACTAACATGATATTAGGAAAGAAATAGGAAGCATCATCATACTTGATATTAGAAATATTAATTAACCCTAAACATTGATAGTAGTGATCCGTGCCATTTATGGCACCTTTAGGCTATGTTTTCTTTATATTTCTATGCTCGTTTTTAGTCATTTATGTCGTGTTTTTAGGGAGTAATGCTTGATTTGTGTGTTTGTGTGTTATTTTAGAGAAATGCGTGCTTTTAATGGTTTTCTTATTATTTTATTCATTTCTCGGCTATTTCCCTCGCTTCTCCGTTTGTTTGACTTGTTTTGTAGGTGTGACGAGCTTCCCGGAATTTAATCATCAAGGAGGGAGCTCAAGTGCATTCAAGGAATTTAACGGATCCAAGTTAGGAAAGCCAAGCACGCAAGTCAAGCCAATCCAAGAAACAAAGGAAAATGAAGGCTTGCAAAGTATCAAAAAGGACCTTTGTGCATTGTTTCGGCCATATCTCAAGTTCTACAGATCGGATTGAGGTGGTTCAAGTTTTGTTGAAAACTAGACTTGAAGAGCTTTCCAATGATAGGTTGCACGCTTTCATAAAATTCCTATATTGTGAGTTACAGCCTTCCAAAGTTGGCCCTGCAAATCTGCCGCAACCTATTTCTGCCGATTTTGGGCAGTAAGTCCCCGAGGGCTGGCCGCGGGCTTTGGCCGCGGGCGTGGCTTCCGGGGTGTTCGTTTCCCTCCACGGGCACGGCCAATTTCTCCGAGGGCGCGGGCTTCCGGGTCTTTTACGGTTTTAAGATTCTTTTCTCCTTTTTTTTAGATTGTTTTTTTTTTGGGGTTTTTTATGAGGATTCATTCATGTAATTCTTAGTCTTAGAATAGTTTTCTCTCTCTTAGGTTGAGAGATTATATCTCTATATTAGGCTAGATTAGGAGTAGTTTTAGAGAGAGAAAGTGAAGGATTTCAATGGTGATTGAGAGATTGAAGATATAAGGGTGACAATTGTGTTCAAGATCTTCTCTATTATCAATGAGCATTCTTAACTCTATCTCACCTCATTGCTTTATTCAATTTCACGTTTGCTTGAATTGATTTTGATTTTTAATGCTTGTTTAGTGTATTAGTTCTTGATATTTTGTGAATTCTTGATTTCTTTAGTTGATTGTTGATTAGATGATGATGTTAGAGTAGTTGTTGGCTAGGAATTGGGTGAAACTTGTATGATTGATTAATTGTGATTAATTTGGGAAATATGTTGATTGATTGTTGAGATTAAAGTGATTAATGTAGGTTTGCATGTGTGTAATTCGATTAGGCCTCAAGAATTATGCTAGATTGCATTGTAATTGCTAATGATACGGACAATTGATTTAGTAATTGCAATTATCGATTGGTTTTGATTGTGATTCTCTTAGTTTGTAATTCATAGTGAACCCTAGCTTAACAATTAGGAGGTAGCTCTTTGATTCCAATTGATTGCTCTTATAATTAGTTTTTCACAACCTTTGATTGGCATACTCTTCTCAAGTTGTTGCAATTGACATGATTACTTGTTGATCCCCGTTCCTAGTGTTTTATTTGTTTGGTTACTTGTTTCGTTAGTTATTAGTGTTACATCTTACCTTCAATTTTGACCTAGCTTAGGCGCTTAATTGAAAGTGCTTGAACATTACCGTTCCTTTGGGTTCGACCCTTGACTTGCCTCTATACTCGTATTTAGGTTTGTTAAGTGTTTATAAATTTAGTTTGACCGAGGGAAGATTAGATAACGGCCTAGTTTTCCTCTCGTCAAAATGGCGCCGTTGCCGGGGAACAGTGTCTATGTTTGAGTGTTTTTGATTGCTTGTGTCTAGGTCTTTGCATATATTTTTCTTTTATTTGATTTTTGTTTGTTTTGTGAAAAAAAAAATGGCATGTCTATCATTTCCTCAATATGACAATGAGCCTTTTTGTGAATATTTCAATAGGCTTGAGGGATTTTTAGACTATAATTGTTGTAATATTTGGGAGGCTTGTGAGATTTGTTATTTTGGTTTGAATGAGCAAACTAGGGATGAAGTTGAATGCATGCATAATGGTGAATTTAGAGCATTGTCAATTGATGATGCTTGGGGTTTTTATGTTTGGTTTGCTTGGGATGTTTATAATAGGGGTAGTCATGATTCTAATGTTGGTGTGCAATGTCTTGATTCTTCTAATGTTAGCATGATTTCCCATGATTTGTCACATTATCCCATAGTTGAACCTAGAACAAATGCTTTCAATTCTATTTCCTTTTTTGCTCATGATGATGAAGTACATGCTCAAGTTGATGCTAATGGTGCGTTTTAATTTTCTTCATTATTTACCATGCCTTCTTGTGATGTAGTTCATTCCCTTAATAGCGAATCTCATATTCTTGATTGTGCCCCCTCTCCCCTATTTAATGAAAATGCTCATGTTTATAATGATGATGATCCTACCTTTGGTTGTGGCTCTTCTTTTACTCTTGATCCTCAAACCTCTTCACCTTCTCATTCTCCAAATTTTTGTGATAAGTCTCTAATCCCCTATAGTCAAATTCATGAATCTTTGAGGGAGTTGGAGATGAATCCTAACCTAAGGCCCTTAGAGAGACAAATGATGGAAACTTTAAGGAGCCAATTGGAGATGATTAGAGAGCGCGAGGATATTTGTAATGAAGAATTGAAAAGAAAAGAAGAGTTAGAAAGCCAATTGTCATCCTTGATGCTTGTTTGTGATAAATCCCAATTTAATGTGTGTGTTGAGGATGATGCTGATGATTTTGAGTAACCAAGAGAGTGTGAGGATCCCATTGGTGAGCATTTGAGTGATGGTGAAGGAGTTGGGAATTAAGAGAGTGTTGATATTGAAATTTCTAACCCTCTTTCCCATATTGATGAGTCTCATGTGCATGTTTGTGACTCTTCTATCCATGAGTATTTGGACTCGATTGAGATTATGACCAATGCGTTCTTTGAGTGTCAAATAAAAACCCATAGCCTTTTGAGTGAGTTCATTAAGAATGCTTCATGGGAGAGAGATGAGTTTGAAATGAATTTGCATCCATTCATGCGTGGCTTTGAGACTTTAGGCTTTAAGGAAGTTGAGGGAGTTGTTGTTCATGGTTGTAGTGAAGGGGATTATGTAGTTCCTCTTGGAAGATGGATGTTTGAGGGAGATGATGATCATGAGTGTTCTTATTTTGAGGATTCTATGATTGATTTTTATGCTCTCATTGGTGATTTGAGGCATGGTGGTGAAAAAGAGTTCATTTGTGAGACCATAGCCCCTATTCATTCTTCTTATATCCCTTTTTCAAGGAGATTCAACCATATCCCTCACATTCCTATTTCTCTCCCTTCTTTTGTCCATAAGCCTATTGGGGACCCTCTTGTCTATGATGATTTGCATGTAGCTCATTTGTCCCCAATTGAGGAAAAGGGTGATGTTGCCACCCAAAAATATTTTGAGGAGAGTTTGCCTTCTTTTTCTTCTTCTTTTTCTTTTTCTTCATATTTTGTTGAATTTTCTTTTGATTCTTCTTCTTCCTTTTCTTGGCATCTTTCTCCTCATTTGCGTGCACTATCCTTGTTGCACGCCCTCTTCCCGTCATTTGCCTACCTTCTCTCCTATGAAATGTGTAGTAGTGCATTTGACAAGCTCTTGCGTGCGTTGAATTATTATTTTCTAGAGCGGTCAAGCTTGGACCTTAAGCAAGCCTTTCTCAGGAAGTAACCCGTGTTTTATTGCTTTCATTTTCTTTTCTTTTTAGAATATATTTTCTCTCATGGAAATTTTTGTGTGCCTTTTGCTAGGTACATGACTTGATATACTTTGGTGCTTTGATTGGGATCAAGAATCAAGGAAGTTTGACTCCTATTTTTGCTAGCATATGGAAGGCAAGGTTAAACTCTTGAGGAAATTAGCTTTAAAAGGTTTGATTGGGTCTTTTGCGGGTATTTACACCCACCTAATATCCGGTAATATCCTTCCTTGCTCTTTCTCAAGTGGATGATGACTTGTTGGACATATGTTGGTTTGATTGGATTGATCTCCTTGTTTTTCCCCTCCCGTGGAATATTTGATTTATGTTTGAGCATGTTGTCTCATTCAAGCTTGGGGGAGGGTATTCTATCATGTTTGGTGGAATGTTGATTCATATTTGCCATGCACATTTGTATATGCATTTCCATGTTCTTTATTTTGAAAAACTCCAAAAATATTTTTGTTTCTATCAAGGCAAATTTGCATTGTGTTTTGTTTGTTCTTGCTTTGGACATAATAACATTTAGACTCGTATAATTGAATGATTTTCTTCCTAAGTGGTAGTGGTGTGCACAGTTTGAGATTACGTTTGGTTGATTCTAGGATAAACCATGCTAAGGTAGTTGTCTAGAACTAGGGGGAATATGAAGCCGGATTCTACTGGTTTGTGGCATGATTGGTAGTTGCTTCCTATAGTCGATTTGACACCCATAGTGAGTTTTTGCTACATCCGTGTGAGGTTCATTATTTTTCAAGCCTTCAACATTTACTTTCATGAGCGGCATAGATCCTTGACTATTGCTAACCTAATCTTGAATCTTGACTTATGGTTCCTAAGACCGAGACCGAACCACCTAGGGAGGACACAGGCATCTTTTCGGGGTGGTAATTTTTCTTTTCTAAGATAGTTTTCATTTTCTCCGATTTTTGGGTTTACATTTGCCTACTTGCTAACCCTTTGAGCCTTTTTCCCTTCTTTTCAAGCCACATCTCTAGATCTTGAGCCTTTTGTTTCATTTTTGTTTCCATTCTTGGTTTTTGTGAAGCAATTGTTCATTATTGTTGGAGTTTGTGGTGGAGGAGTTTGGATATTTGGTTCTCTTGAAAGCAAGTTTGTGTTGTGTATATTTTGTGAAGAATGGAAAGTGAATAAATGAAAAGGCCGTCCAAAGTAAAAAAAAAATTAAAAAAAAAAGGCAAGGACAAAGCAAGTGCAAAGTTGAAAAAGCCGTCCAAAGTTAAAAGAGACGAGGACAAAGCACTAATAAAGAAAAATGAAAAAAAAATGAAAAAATGCAAAAATGTAAAAAATATTTTTATGTGAGTTTTCTTCCTTTTTGAACATTGAGGACAATGCTCCATTTAAGCTTGGGGGGGGGGGGGGGGGAGCGTTCTCACGCTTTTTGTATATATGTTTTTTATCTTAGCTTTGAATAAGCTTGGGGGTGTTGGTATTTTTATTTGGTGATTACTTGGTTATGGTGTAAAGAAATGCGCAATCTTTGCTTCACAATTTAGGTTAACCACTAAATTTTAAATTTAGCCTACCTTAACCCTTTTTGCCTTACATTACAACCTTTGGAAGACCTTTTGACCTAGGGGTTGAGTCATTCATCGGTGGAGGGAATCATGGGTTATAGCCTAAGGAAAGGGGATGCGTAGTCAAGACGTCGAGTAGCCATAAATTTGATCTTTTTCCGGTTCCTTCGTGGAACTTATGAGATTCTCACTAAGGGGAGATATGAGATTAGTAGGGGGAACGCGGTAAGACCGTTTGGGATGAAAGTGGAGTGTGATAACTAGTTCCTATGCTTAGCATATTTATGTTTCAATCAACCTTAGGTATCTTGGAGCGTGCACTCCCTTACTTGTTTAGAAAGATTTGCATTCACTTGTGCTTGTACATTTGCAAAAGTCATTTCATGAACATTTGTTTTCTTTTCTTGTATTTTGGTTTCTTTTTCATGCTTTGCCTTGTTTGTATTAATATGAGAGTTATAGGTTAATCTCTTAGGAAACCTTTACGAGAGCATCACTCGTCCTCTAAGGCGATCCAGGGGTTTAAATGGCTTGTCTATAGTTGCTAAAATTGACCGTGATTCCTACGAAAGTGAGTTAGTGTATATTCCCATCTTCTCTAGTTTTCTTGTTTCTTTCTTTGCTTAAATAATGTCTTCATTATTCCCTTGGGTTGGATTTTGTTTTGCTCGAGGACGAGCAAAAGTTTAGCTTGGGGGAATTTGATCCGTGCCATTTATGGCACCTTTAGGCTATGTTTTCTTTATATTTCTATGCTCGTTTTTATTCATTTATGTCGTTTATTTAGGGAATAATGCTTGATTTGTGTGTTTGTCTGTTAGTTTAGAGAAATGCGTGCTTTTAATGGTTTTCTTATTATTTTATTGATTTCTCGGCTAGCTATTTCCCTCGCTTCTCCGTTTGTTTGACTTGTTTTGTAGGTGTGTCGAGCTTCCCCGGATTTAATCATCAAGGAGGGAGCTCAAGTGCATTCAAGGAATTTAACGGAGCCAAGTTAGGGAAGCTAAGCACGCAAGTCAAGCATATCCAAGAAACAAAGGAAAATGAAGGCTTGCAAAGTATCAAAAAGGACCTTTGTGCATTGTTTCGGACATATCTCGAGTTCTACAGATTGTATTGAGGTAATTCAAGTTGAATTGCAAACTATACTTGAAGAGCTTTCCAATGATAGGTTGCACGTCTTCATACAATTCCTAGATTGTGAGTTACAGCCTTCAAAAGTTGTCCCTGCAAATCTGCACCTATTTCTGCCGATTTTGGGAAGTAAGTCCCCGAGGGCTGGCCGCGGGCCCCCCGCGGGCGCGGGCTTTAGCTGCGGGCGCGGCTTCCGGGGTGTCCGTTCCCCTCCGCGGGCGCGGGCGATTTCTCCGAGGGCGCGGGCTTCCGGGTCTTTTACGATTTTAAGCTTCTTTTCTCCTTTTGTTTTTAGATTGTTTTTTTTTTGGGTTTTTTTATGAGGATTCATTCATGTAATTCTTAGTCTTAGAATATTTTTATCTCTCTTAGGTTGAGAGCTTCTCTCTCTAGATTAGGCTAGATTAGGAGTAGTTTTAGAGAGAGAAAGTGAAGGATTTCAATGGTGATTGAGAGATTGAAGATACAAGGGTGAAAATTGTGTTCAAGATCTTCTCTATTATCAATGAGCATTCTTAAATCTATCTCACCTTATTTCTTTATTCAATTTCATGTTTGTTTGAATTGATTTTGATGTTTATTGCTTGTTTAGTGTATTAGTTCTTGATATTTTGTGAATTCTTGATTTCTTTAGTTGATTGTTGATTAGATGATGATGTTAGAGTAGTTGTTGGCTAGAAATTGGGTGAAACTTGTATGATTGATTAATTGTGATTAATTTGGGAATTGTGTTGATTGATTGTTTAGATTAAAGTGATTAATGTAGGTTTGCATGTGTGTAATTCGATTAGGCTTCAAGAATTATGCTAGATTGCATTGTAATTGCTAATGATACGAACAATTGATTTAGTAATTGCAATTATCGATTGGTTTTGATTGTGATTCTCTTAGTTTGTTATTCATAGTGAACCCTAGCTTAAAAATTAGGAGATAGCTCTTTGATTTCAATTGATTGCTCTTATCATTAGTTTTTCACAACCTTTGATTGGCATGCTCTTCTCAAGTTGTTGCAATTGACATGATTACTTGTTGATCCCCTTTCCTAGTGTTTTATTTGTTTGGTTACTTGTTTCGTTAGTTGTTAGTGTTACATCTTACCTTCAATTTTGACCTAGCTTAGGCGCTTAATTGAAAGTGCTTGAACATTACCATTCCTTTGGGTTTGACCCTTGACTTGCCTCTATACTCGTATTTAGGTTTGTTAAGTGTTTATAAATTTAGTTTGACCGAGGGAAGATTAGATAACGACCTAGTTTTCCTCTCGTCAAGTAGGAAGCAATAAAGCATTCTAACATGATACTAGAAATCAACAAAATAATCTAAGCATGATTTCTATAATAAAATATCAATAAAGTACTTACTTCGATGCCTCGTATCTCTTTATAATAACAAAATACACACGTTAGTAACTTCAAGGAAAATAATAAATAAAACCATTAAATCAAATAATTGAAAGAAAAAGTAAAAAAGTTTAGACTAGAGTTGGGACCAAACCCTCAGAAATCATCAAACCTTTCACGTCTAGGGCGAAGGCAACTTCGAACTTGGCTAGGTGTGTCTAGAACTAATGTATGAGGAATTTTGTAAAAGGAAAGGTTTAAAAAGAGGGAGAAAGCTTCTAGCTTTTTAGAAAGAGAGAATTCTAGGTGTTAATAATTTGAATACAGGGAGATACGACCCCGATTTATAGGAAAAATAGCATGGGATCGAAGAAAATCATATTCGGAATAAAATACCTCCTATCGAAAACGACAAGAGTCAGCGCTAGACGACAAACTCGTCGCCAGATGACGAAGGTCAGCGCTAGGCGACGAAGGTCAGCGCCTGGCGACGACTCTGTCGTCTCGCGCTGGTTCAAAAGTCAACGCGCTTTTACACGCGTAATTACCTTTAAAACCGGTTGTAGATAATTATGCGTCCAAGCAGCTTTAAAATCAGATTTAATATATTTTATTCTAAATAAAATATCTCTTAAAAATATAACTATCAATCCTAACCTCATTATAATTAAAAAGAACCTTCTAGATATTCCTAGAAGACTAAAATCAATCCTAATAACTTTAGGAATAATAATTAATAAGCCCTCCTCTAGATCATTGGGCCACCTTGAAAATCATTGGGCCTAATTCAATTTAATCCATAACTTCCTCATAAGTCATCGGAATTGGGTATATCATTGGAAAGTTTTTTTCGAGCCCAATCCAACTACATTATTATTGGACCCTTATCATGGACCAAACCAAATTGGACTGGCTATTTTTCATAAAATAGAGTAAGAAAAGAAATATTTTTGAAAAACAGAAAGAGAAATATTTTAACAAAAACATCCTCATCACTAAAATTTGCACACTTTCACTTTGTTCGATAATCAAATGACGTGAAAGGTATTCATCACTGGGTTTGGTTTTGGGGAGACACATTTGGGTGTCTATAGAAGCCCCCACTTTGACTAAGTTTGGAGAAACTTATGTTTCGAAAACAAAAGTCAAAGTAGCGATAGGGACGGAGAATGATTCCGAACGTTCTGCGATCCCAAATCATTCTTGTAACGCCGATACCTGCAAACTAGCGTTAGTTACAACACAAAAGAGAGTTAAGAAATGCGTATCTTGCACCGTTGAGCACACGTCTCTGAAGGTAACCGATTTTGTTTGACAATATTCCTCAAGCTAGGGGATACCGCCTGAAGACTGCTACACTTGTAACTGCCTCCAATTTCCGTTGTGATAATTTTCTGCAAGCTAGGGAACACTATCGAAGATAACTTCTCTTGAAATCACCTCCTATTTTCTGACAACCTTCCACATCCTAGGGAACGTCGTCGATCAATGCTGCTACATCTCGAGCTTTTTTCTTAAATCATGGTGACAACCTTCCCAATAATAGAGAATGTCATCGAAGACCGCCTCATCACGAACCGTTCTTCTCAAATCTAGGTGACAACCTTTCCAATATTAGCGAACGTCGTCGAAGACCGCCCATATCGTGCCGTCTTCTCAAATCTAGGTGACAACCTCCACAATCTTAGCGAACGTCGTCGAAGACCGCCCATCTCGTGCCATCTTCTCAAATCTAGGTGACAACCTTCACAATCTTAGCGAACGTCGTCGAAGATAACTTCGCTTGAAGTCACCTCCAATTTCCTGACAACTTTCCACATCTTAGGGAACACTGTCGAAGATAACTTGCTTGAAGCTATCCTCAGCTTTCTGATGACTTTCCACATCCTAGGTAATGTCGTCGAAGACAGCCCCGCTTGAAGCCATCTTCAGTTGCTGTGATAATATTCCGAAGAAAATTACCGAAGACCAACGCTTGTGATCCTTAAAGCTCGCTTGAACTTTGCTGCTGTGATGTTTGCTGAAATTTCCACGGTGCTAGTACGTCGGCGCATTTTGCTGCTTTTGAACCATTACGTCGGTGCTTTTTGCTGCTTATGAACCATTATGTCGGTGACTTCTACTGCTTATGAACCATTATGTCGGTGCTTTTGCGATGAGCCAATGTTTAGGCGCTTTAAGCTAAGTGAGACAATCTTTTATTAGGTCGATCACCTATTGTGATTGTAATCGAGCCGATTAATTAATAATGTCAAATGCTTAGAGGGGCTAACAGGCATACCAAGGAACCCGAAAATGTTGCATGAGGTCCACGTAGTCATTTATGAGGGCCATATGTTCTGTCGCCGCACCAGCGCACGCTGGAACGCGTTGTCGCCAGGATTTAGCTTTGTCATCAGGCGACGAAGGTCAGCGCCAGACGACATTTTTGTCGTTTGGCGAGAGAGTCAAGTTTTTTTGAACTAAAAACTCCTTTCTTCGCAATTTTTGCTGCTGATGTTGTCCGTTGCTCGGTTTCGTTCTGAACCTTCAACTTGGTCGTTTCCTTTCAACCAAATCTTGCTCAAATCTTTTTCAAATTAAAGCTCTTCATATCTAATTCACCAATACAAGTAAGTCTTGCTCAAACTTCTCTTAACTCGGAAGAATTTCATGCGTTTATATTCGCGGTTTTTTGAAAAATCCGGGAATGTTCTTGCTTGCTCTTTGGATGTGATAGCTTCCTATCCCTTGAAACTCTGTTTAAAACTCTATTCTTCAGGATTTTATCGAGTTTGAGGTGCTTCATCAAAATCAGGATGTGCTCGATCAATCAGGCTGATCGTCAATCTAACTGCGATTAGGCTGACTCTAGTTGATTTGCTAAGCCATTTGCGTCCTTTTGCTTCAAATATTTTGTACCCGCATTTATATTTTGGACTATAGGACTTTTCTCATCTTTTCTCTTCTTAGGGGTTGACCTAAGGCTCAGTGTTACTTGACTCATTGCATAATACTCAATATATTTTTAACACATGTGACTTGTCATGAATCGACTCAAAGCGTTTTGACACACATGGCTTGACATGACTCAAGGTGTAAACTTGACTTAATACGATTGACCGACTCAAGGTTGACTCAACTTGATTGTTACTCGTGTGTGCAAAGTGTTGACTCATTACTCAATGTGTGACTCGAAAACGCAAAAAAAACAAAAATTTCCGTCATTTTTGTAGAGGGTACCGACTTTCTCCCGAAAAAGAAAGACGCAAAAAGACAGGAAGTGAAGTTTTTTTAAGGTGCATGTTGAATGAGCTTTAACAAATGTATGGATCAACGTCGTATCTTAGGGCGCGAAGATTGTAACATCCTAAGCTATCTCCATTGTTAATTTTGGATGAAAGTATTTGGGTAACTTAGGCACGGAGACTAAGCACTTCGTACTTAATGATGATTATGATTAGTGTTGATATGACAAGGCATGCTTCCACGTTATGTTAAGATTTCGTGACAAAAGGTTCCTAAGGGAAGTACTATTTGTCTATGTATTTGTGATGTGTGTGAAAGTGACACTAAAGCTAGGCTGCAAAGGCTAAGTGTATGCGAAAGTATTATGAGAAGAGCCAAATAATGGTGACTCTTTCGACTAGGTAAGCTAATGATGTAGGGATCAAGCCCCCAAGTCTAGCTCTACATGGATAAGGATGAGCATTGGATATCCCTTGATATAATCAATTATGCATTTTTTATTACGGCCGCACCTCGATGTGAGGTTGCCTACGTATCCGTTAAGAATCAGGCCGAACGTAGCTCTAGCCGAACCTCGCACAAGTATGTGTATACCTAAAAGAGGTCTTTTAAGGGTTGTAACATGGTTAGGCTAAAGGTTGAAGAAGAAAGGGATAAAGGCTTAAGACCCTAAATAAGCCCTCCAAGGTGTGCAACCTTACTTTTGAATCTTTGTATTATTATATATGCTTGAGGTTTCTTACTCTTGAACTCTCTTTTATTTATTATCTTTTGTTCTCTTCTTCTTTTTCTTTTTTGCTTTGTCATTTTTTAGTTTGAACCTTTTTTTAATAAGTGTGGGCAATCCCAATCATGCGGTCTATCACTCACTTGGCATTCATGTTTCTCAGGAACGGTACCGAGCACTCGATAAGAGACGCAAACTGAGACGTGTTCATATCAAAGACATGTTCATATCAATGACATTGGAACACTTACCCTTTTGTACACTTTTTATTATTTCTATTTTTTGCTTTTTTTTTTAAATTTTTGAGTTCTATGTAAAATCACTCAAGTTTTCATATTTAGAATTTGCATAAGTTGCACACTATCCCATCCCAAAGTTAGGTAGATGTGGGTTGAAGAAAGAAAAGTTTATCGTTAGATGAGGCTCAAAGTGGTTTATCAAGAAAGGATTGTATATTTGAAGGGTGAAAGGTGATATGATGTGGCTACAAGGGTACCTCAAATCATTGGTATACCTTGTGCTTAGTTCAACATGGTGTTTTTTTTTGTTTGTTTTTTTTTTTTTTTTGCAATGCAATGATCATATGCAAGGAAATAAATGCTTATTTTATTAAAAGGAAAAACCTACAAAGTAAATTTAAGGAAAATGCAAGGTGCCTATGCTAGACTTATTGGGGAAAGGAAAATGAAAAACAAATAGAAAAAAAGGTCGTGAAATCTTGTCGTTGAAGCCCGCCTTGTGTCTTGTGCTTATCATCACCCGGTCTTCTTGCTAGCTAGAGGCAATGGGATCTTGTTTTCTTCTATGAGATCTTGAATGAGATTTTGAAATCTGTAACATCCATCGGTGGTATGACCATTTCCTTGATGGTACTTGCAATAAGAATTGGGATTCCATCTTGAAAATCGTTTTTCTGGCGTTTGATCTTCAGTGGGGCCAATAGGTTTGATTAATCCTCGATCATAGAGACGATCGAAAGCAACATCATAGGTCATTCTGATGGGTGTGAACTCTCTTTAAGGTTTCTTTTTAGATCCTTGATTATCCATGGCTAAGACACCTTTATGGTCAAAGGTACTAACATTGTTACTAGAGTAAGTGTTTTCGGAAGAAGAAGGATTGTCGTTCTTCTTTCCTTTCCAGCCACTGTGGTTATTATTGTTAGTAGCTTTTTGCTTTGCGAGGTAATCTTCGATCTCAATACCTATGTCATAGACGGCCTTGAAAGTATTCAAATTATGTTGATATTTCAAATGCTTCGAATACTTCTCTTGGAGATTCTTGATAGAAATCTTTACAGATTCTTTTTCGGTGGGCACCTCAATCATCTTAGCGGAAGTTTCTCTCCACTTATTAAAGAAAGAAGTAAAGTCTTCATTCTCTTTTTGTCTTAGCATCTCAAGTTGTCTATAGTCAGTCTCGACTTGAATATTATACTTATATCTATCAATGAAAGCGTTTTTATTCCATCCCAAGTAGAGGTTTTTTTCTTTATCAAGAGAAAAGAACCAATGTTGACAAACGGTTTCTAAAGATATTGAGAATAAAGAATAGAAAATATTCTTATCAATCCCCTTAATGTTCATTATAGTTTCAAAGGCCCTTAAGTAAAAGTAAGGATTGTCCATTGGCTGGAACTTAAGGATGTCATTGGCATTGAACTTCTGCGGAAGAAGATCCTTGTCCACTGAGACCCCTTGTGAGCTAATGCCCTGGAACTTATAATCATTAGAGAGTTTCCTCAAGCTTTCTTGCATGAGCTCCATTTGTTGTTGCTTCATAGGGTCATTAATTTGAATGTTCAAAGCCTTCATCATCTAAGTCATGCTAGCCACCTCTTTCCTAAGGTCATTGACTTCTTCTTGACTTGCCATTATCTTCTTAGCTTTTCTCTTTTGACGAATCGGTTTATCAAAAAGTAAGACTTGAACAAAGGTATTGTCCTTAATTGCCCTTCTCTCCTTGACCAAGTGCTATGGAAAGGGAAGTTAGGGGTAAGTTTTTTCATTAATTATTTTGACTCAAGCTCTATTCAACTTACAATGGATGGGAAGATAACATGGAAGAAAATAGAAAGGGGATGGACCCTCAACTCAAATGACGGGAAAACGACTCGTGCATGAACCTAAAAACATGGTCATAGTGTGAAAAGAGTATGTACAAAGTGTGTGCTAAGACTAGTGAGTGTAGGTGACATATTAAGACTTGTGTCATAAACTCATGACCATGTGACTAGACTATGTGACTAGACTCAAACAAAGACTAAATTAAGACTTCACGTATGTGCAATAAACTGGACAGGCTGTAGTATTTTAGTCATACCTTTTTATCTGTGACTCAAAATTCGACTAAACCAACGCTAAATGAAAAATAAAACTCGAATCATAATCGAATCATAATCAAACCAAAACCAAACCCAGTGATGAGTACCTTTCACGTCGAATCATAATCGAATGAAGTGAAAGTGTGGAAAGTTCAGTGTTGCGGATAGTTTTTAATTTCTTTTCTCTTCTCTCTGTTTTTGAAAACCTATTTTAAGAAAACATACAATCCAGTTTGGTTGGTCCATGATATGGGTCCAATAGTAGTGTAGTTGGATAGGGCTTGAAAAGAGCTTTCCAACGATATATTATAAGCCCAATTCCGATGAATATTGAGAAAGTTATAGCCAAATTACTGAACTGGGCCCGGTTTGAGCCTTATATGCGGCCCTATGATCTAGAGGAGGGCCTAATATGGATTTATCATTCCTAATGCAATTAGGAATGGTTTTAGTCTTCTAGATTCTTCAAGAAGGTTCTTTTCATTCTTAATTCAATTAGCATTGATAAATTGACTTTTGTTGACTTTTTAGAGTTTTAATTAAGATCAAATAATGTTTTTGAGGAAAATACGATTTTATCCTCCTGTACGGCAATTTCTATCGGATTTTAAGAAAACGCGTCGATTTCAGAGTCAGCGCCAAACGCCAGCTGTAGCGCCTGACGCTACGCTTGGCGCCTGGCGCTAGCCTTAGCGTCTGGTGCTAAGGTCAGCGTTTGGCGCTAACCTGGTTTTACGCGTCAGAACTCTGTTTTTGATGTTTTATCTTTTTGGCTGATTTTTTCTATAAATAACGTCGTAAAAACTCCGTTTTGATTCATCAATTCTCATCAATATCAAATATTCTCAAATATCACCGACTCTCATCAAGAAATTCTTGATTCTCTCTCTCTTTCTAAGCCTAGCTTTTTACAAACTAAACTCCTCATACATTAGCACTAGACACACCTAGCCAAGTTCGAAGTTGCCTTCGCCCTAGGCGTGAAAGGTTTTAATATTTCTTGTCCCTAATCGCTATTTCAATTATTTGATTAATTGTTTTAATTATTATTTTCCTTGAAGTTACTAACGTGTGTATTTTGTTATTAGAAAGAGGTACGAGGCATCCAAGTAAGTGCTTTAATTGATTTATTGTTATTATCAGGCCTGTCTAAGGCCCTGTGCAACCAGCCCTACTTCACAGGGCCCCAAAAGTTAAGGGGCCTCATATTGAAGTTAGTCCTTAATAAATGATAGTATAAAATTTTGATATGTCAGTAAGAAAACAAAATGGAATTTGGAAATTGGTTAAGCGCTACATTACTTCAACTATAAATTGAAAATTAAGGTCAGGGGATCGAGCACTTGTGTTAGTTGTGTAACTGCAGTTTTTTATTTTTTTAATTTTTTTTTTCCATTTTTCATGTTAAAAAACTAAATTATGTCAATCATATACGTACTTAAACTCTATCAAAACGGAGTAATGTAAGAGTTCTATTTTTTTAAAAAAAAAATTCTATCAATTCGTACACTTATAACTTATATTCTATCAATACGGAGTGATGTGAGTATAGATTTATGGATTGGAGTTCATGTTAATAATAAAGTTAGCGTGAAAAAAAAATGGTATACTATAAGTCTATAACTTAAGTTAATAAAACGAGTACAAGTTTCCATATTTTAGCATGTTAAAAAGATCAAATAGCATAATTTGATAACAAAATTTGCGTGGTTTTTACGTTTAGAGGGCCTATAATTATTAATAGCACAGGGCCCCTAAATTGTTTAAGACGGCCCTGGTTATTATGATATAGAAATCATGCTTATGTTGTTATTATGATTCCTAGTGTTATGTTAGGGTGTTTTGATCTTCCTAGTAACATGTTTAGGGTAACATTTATAATTTCTATTATCAAACATGACAATTGTGTTTCCTGCGATGCTTCCTATTTTCTTTCCTAAAAGCATGTTAGTATTATGTTAGGGTTAAAGCTTTGATTTTTTAATGTTTAGTGACATGCTAGGGTTTGTTATTAATCTTGTTAGTATCATGCCTAGGGTTTTGCTATTATTATGCTTTAACATGATTATTTTATTATTATTATTATAATTATTATTATTATTATGATGATTATTATTATGATGATTTATTATGTTTCTTGATTATATTATTATATTGTTATTGCTTGATCACACCTTTTATGCATGTTTAAAGGGAATTAGTACTTGTAATCACGCTTAATAAGATAATTAATAATCTTGTTTAGGGTTAATTTGATTATGATTCAAGTGATCGCCAATAATAGTTTTATTTGTGCATTAATATTCAACCAACATAGATAAACAGGTTTAGGGTTAATCCTATTGATTGTATGTTAGTCAGAAAGCGCACATGAATACGATCAAAATAAAGTAGAGGCCTATTATTAAGGCAGGTTCAATCTCTTTTAGGTTGGATTTGTACCTTCATCCCCGAACCCTATTTGGTTCAAGACCTTATGGAGTTGACAATCTCTTGGATCGTTAAGGGGTGTAACCTTCACCTCGTGAACGGTTTACAAGTTCCTAAAAAAACTTGTTGGCGAATCTTTTGCTCTATCTTCTTTCCCTTTGGACGCCACCATACTTAAGTGTATGATCACAGTGGGGTTCAAGCTAGGGATAATGCTTGAAATATTCCCTACAGTTTTTGGCGACTCCACTGGGGAGGATTTCTATTTAAATTCCTGAAATTTATTTCGGCAATGATTTAGAATGAGTGGATGAGACTCGAAAAGTTCTAAGTATTTCATGTGCGTAATTTTGATTAAAATTATTGTCATATGCATAAAAAAGATCTCATTGGAAAGACCATCCGTAATGAGTTAAAACATAGGATTTTTACACATAGGAAATTTGAGGAATATCTTTCACAACTAGGATAGAAATAATGTTGCGCGAAACTGGAAAAATTTATTGAGCACAGAAAGCTGCTGAGGCATGTAGGAACTAGCGTCAGCGAATAAAGTTTAGCGCCAACAATTTGACGTTAGCGCCAGGCGACAGCTTCTGTCGCCAGGCGCTAAAGCCAAATTATGGCGCTGGCCTCTGTTTGCTGGCGCCAAGTTTTTCCAATACCGAGCCAGAAATATGCGTTCTAATTTTGACCAGTTTTTAGCACTGTTTGCTCGATCCTACTTCCTAATTGAGTTTTTCTCACTTTTCTGAAACCCATATGTGTTCTACATATGGACATAACCCTCTGGGAATTCATGCTCCATCTACCTGATTGAACGCTCTGAGCAACAAAGGGTACATCCGAGAATGTTGAATTCACCAAACCATGGAAGCGAATTTTAAAAAAAAATATATAAAAAAAAATCGTGGTGTCCCATCCACTCGCGCCAACCATTCACGTTTAGGCTTCCGCGCGGTGCATCCGGACAATTAACCATGGACCCTCTATTGACTAACCCATATCCCGAACTTTAGAGAACTAGAGCCATGGTTAGGTTGCAAACTCATTACATCATATCGTGCCTATTTGACTAATTGTGCATTATTTGTTGTGCATATGATATATGTTTTCTTAACCGTTTGTTTGATTTGTGCCAAGATTAAATAAATTAATGACTAAAAGAACTTTGCCTAATTAATTAATTAATTTGAGTAAATAAAGTCTAATATTTTAACCAGAATTGACCTAGTACGACTTTAGGCATACCCCTGTTGATTAATAACACCGAAAACAGTCTCAGATCGAAGCTCCAACAATGGCGCCAAAATTTGAACTGTAGCGCCACTCTGTGGAGTGTGGCGTCTGGCGACAGCTCTGTCGTCTGGCGCTACACTGCAAAGAGAGGCACCAGTCCTGTTGTTTTGACGACAGTTCGGATTATTGATCGAGTCATCACTTTGTGTCTAATTAAACAGTTTGCTAACTAATTCTGTTTATAATACTTTGTTAAGTCATTAATTGAGTCTAGTCACATAGTCTAGCCACATGGTCATGACACGAGTCTTAACATGTCGCCTACACTCACTAGTCTTAGCACACACTTTGTATATGTCACCATGACCATGTCTTAGGTTCAAGCATGAGTCGGTCTTTTCCGTCATTTGAGTTGGGGGTATATTCTATTCCTAATTCTTCATATCCCTTCATCTACATCATTTTTCTTCACATTCTATTCCAATCTTTCTTCACTTCCTCCATCCATTGCTTGTTGAATAAAGTTTGAGTCAAATAATTAACAATGAATATCCTCAAATTCCTTTTCCACAATACTTGGTCGAGGAGAGAAGGGCGATTAATCAAGGACAACCTCTTTATTCAAGTCTCACTTTTTGATAAACCAATTCGCCAAAAGAGGAAGGCTAAAAAGATAATGGCGAGTCAAGAAGAGGTCAATGAACTTAGGGATCAATTGACTGACGTGACTGAGGTGTTAAAGGCTTTAACCCTCAAAATTGATGACCCTGTGAAGCAACAACAAATGAACCTTATGCAAGAAAGTTTGAGCAAGCTATCTAGTGACTATAAATTTCAGGGCATTAGTTCACAAGGGGTCTCGCTGGACAAGGAACTTCTTCCGCATAAGTTCAATGCCACTGACATCCCTAAATTCAAGGAAACAGATAACCCTTACTTTCATCTAAGAGCTTTTGAAACTATAATGAGCATTAAGGGTATCGATAAGAAGGTTTTCCCCTCTCTGTTCTCACTATCTCTCGAGACCGTTTGCCAACAATGGTTCTTTTCTCTCGAGAAAGAAAAAACCTCCACCTGGGAGTCCATAGCAAACGCTTTCATAGATAGATATAAGTGCAACGTCCAAGACAAAACAGACCATAGACAACTTGAGATGTTAAAACAAAAGGAAAACGAAGGGTTCACGTCTTTCTTCAACAAATGGAGGGAAACTTCTGCTAATATGGTCAAAACTCCCACTGAAAAAGAATCTGTAAGGATGTTTATCAAGAATCTCCAAGGGAAGTATTCAAGGCACTTAAAGTACCAACACAATTTGAATACTTTCAAGGCCGTGTATAAAATAGGCATTGACATTGAAGATGACCTTCTGAAAGATAATAGTGCGAGAGGAAAGAAGAACGACCATCAGGAAAGAAGAACGACCATCCTTCCTCTTCCTCTCCCATTAATGAGGTACATGCCACGAACGCCTCTAAATCACGAATCCAAAGGTCGAAAAGGGTGTTCACTCCACTTGGTATGAGTTATGAAACAGCTTTCGAGAAGCTACATCACAAAGGACTAGTCATGCCCATAGGGCCCATCAAAGATCCAATTCCAGAAGCCAGGCCACCCAAGTGGGATCCTAATAAACACTGCAAATATCACCAAGGAAAAGGTCACAACACTAAGGAGTGTTGGAAACTCAAAGAAGCTATTCAAGATCTGATCGATAACAATGAAACTTTCGAAATTCTAGCCATCGAAGAAGATCAAACATCCTTCGATCCATCACTTCTTATCACACCTGTAGGAGAGCCCATGATCGAGACAGCTTATATAACCTCTCTCAATGAAGTGTCCATGATTGGGGAGGATGAAAGTCTTTTCTTAGATAATACCAGGGAAGACTCGTCAAATCTAAAAGAGGACGTTTGAAAACTGCAAGATGTCGTTGCCATGCTCTTGAATATGGTAGAAGAATTAGCAAATCGGGTGATGGCCATCGAACAAAATCCTCGCCAAGGGTTTAATGAAGAACTCAATGCTCCTAAGCCACGGGCAAAATGGACCATTGAAGAATACACACCAATAGGAATGACTTACTGTAGGCGTCGTTCGAAGTGCGCCTACGTTAAAAGCATGTTGTGAATATGCTTGGCACTCATAGGAAGTGGGAATTGACATTACGATTAGGGACAACGATTAGGGACAAATAAAGTAGGGAGCCGCCAACAAGTTTTTAAGGAACTTGTAAACCGTCCACGGATCATAAAAAGGCAACCATGATAAGGGACAACGATAGGCAACAACGATTGACCTGTGAAGGTTACACCCCATTCATAATCCATGAGATTACTAACTCCATATGGTTCGGAACCACGAAAGGAGGATCGGGGATGATGGTACGAAGTGAGTCATGGAGTCACATTCGCCCGTATTGGCCTCTACTCGATTCTTATAGTGAAAAGTGATTCCTGCGATCTCAAAGGCATACAAACAAAATATTCAATTTGCTCCAAACTATTATTAAGCTAAATTGGTTGAATATTAATGCAACATATAATTCTAAAATATTGTGATCACTTGATTAAACAACAAGATTAAAAGGAACCTAAACCGGTTGTCCAAATTATCTTATTAGGCGTGATTTTCAATTACATATTCCCTTTAACATGCAATATGGTGATCAAAATAAATAATAGAATCAATATCAACATAAAAACCAATTTAATCATAATTCCAACAACATAAAAATCGTTAGAAAAACAATAATAATAAAAAGAGCATGATCCTTACTTTGAATCTGTTTGTTTGCAACTACAAAATAATAAACGAGTTAGTAACTTCAAGAAAATAATAAAGCAATGACTAAATTAAATTAAATAAAATAAAGTTGATTTTGGGGCCAAACCCTCAAACGATTCTACCTTTCACGCCTTGGTTTAAGGACAGAACCTCAAGTAAAATATGGACTCCTTTGAGCGCTTGAAGAAGGAATTTTGAAGTGAAAAGGGGAGGCTAGTGTTTAGGTTAATAGCATAAAAGAGAGAAAAATAAGAATAATCGAATTCCCCCGTCCCCGTTCATCAGAAATGAGGGGGTATTTATAGGGAAATGTGCTGAGGGAGCACACGGAACCCTAAAATGATAAAAACCCTAAAAATGCATCTCGTGACACGGTCAGACTGTACCGTGACACGGTTAGACTGTACCGTCAGACGGTACAAGTTCCCGTGACACGGTCAGTTTTGGAGTGTCGCGGGAAATTTTTAGAAAACGGAACGGAAAACGCGTTAAGGGTTTACGCGAAAAGGACACGGAACTTCCCGTGTCACGACAGTCCTCCCGTGTCACGGGAAGTCCCACCGTCAGACGGGAAGAGTTCCCGTGACACGGTCAAGCTTGACCGTGACACGGTCAGTACCAGTCCACTTTTCCGTCTAAATTCATTTTTAACCCTAATTTCTTTCGGCTTTTTTAAGTGCCGATTGATAATTTCGGGCTTTTTTCTGACTTTTATTATTCGGGCTAAGAATAAGAAAATAACAAAAATAAATAAAATATTTGGGCCAAAAATAAAATAATAAAATAAAAAGGTTTGGGCTTAAAATTAATTAACAAATTAAAACTATGCCTTTACCAAACACCAAGACTGATCCATAGACCTTTCAAAAACAAGAATTTAATAAGATACGATTTTTTTAAGCACTCTCGGGATTAAATACTAAACCCGACCAATAGTGGCGGTGAAAGGTTATTTATCATCGGGTTTGGTTTTGGGGAGACATTTTTAGGTGTCTACAGAAGCCCCCACTTTGACTGAGTTTGTAGAAACGTCAGTTTCGAAAATGATAGTCAAAGTAGTCGATAGGGACGGAGAATGATTTAAGACGTTCTGCGATCCTAAATCACTTTGTATACGCCGATACCTGCAGAAAAATGTTAATTCCACAGATAAAAGAGTAAAGGGATAGAATACATATCTGGCACCAGTGTTTCGGTGACAAACGAGTTTGGTATTTTCCTATGCTTGAAGGAATCTACCGAGTGACATTGGTTGAAATGCTTTCCATACTTGAGGAAAGCCGACTGATGAGTTTGGTAGCTTTCTAAGCCTGAAGAAAGCTACCGGATAATACTTTCCATGCCTGAGGAAAGTCGACGAACAAATTTGGTGTCATTCTATGCTTGAAGAATTCCACCGATAATGCCTTCCATACTTGAGGAAAGCCGACAAAGGGATTTTGTGGTTTTCTATACTTGAAGAAAAATCCACGGATGATGCCTTCCATGCCTGAGGAAAGCCGACTTGGCGGTTTTCTATACTTGAAGAAAAATCCACCGATAACGCTTTCCAAGCCTGAGGAAAGCCGACTTGGCGGTTTTCTATACTTGAAGAAAAATCCACCGATAACGCTTTCCAAGCCTGAGGAAAGCCGACTTGGCGGTTTTCTATACTTGAAGAAAAATCCACCGATAACGCTTTCCAAGCCTGAGGAAAGCCGACTTGGCGGTTTTCTATACTTGAAGAAAAATTCACCGATAACGCTTTCCAAGCCTGAGGAAAGCCGACGAAAAAAATTGATAAGTATATGGTGGTTCGATTATCCCCGAACGTGGGTCGCAGATGATTCACAATTTTAAGCCAATTATCCGACCATATTAAATGTTTAAAATGCCGAAAAATAGGCTTTGGCGCTTGCCAGAGATAAAATATCAGTTGGGATTTTCTGCGTAACCGTAGCGAAAAATCATCGCCCAATAAACTCGGAAAGTGAACCAAACTGGTCAAAAAGCTAAGAATATTCCCTGACCAGGCTCAGATTTGCCACGCCACGTCAGCAGGTTCCCGTGACACGATCAGGGATTCCCGTCTGACGGGACTAGTATCCCGTGTCACGGGGCACATTCTTTTTTTTTTTTTTTTACTTTTTTGCTGTTTGAATCAGTCAGCAACGGTTACTTTTGCTCCTTTTTGTCCTTTTCTGCCTTTAAATCTGCATGCTTGCTTTCACCATTTCACATTTCACATTTCACATTTCTTCTTCATACTTGTTTTCACACTTCACCATTTTTGCTCCTTTCTTACTAAAAACTGCCGCGCCACGTCTGAGGTTAACCGCCGGCCGGTCAAAGCTCGCCGTGACACGGTAACGGAGACCGTGACACGGTTAGTCTCTCTTTTTTTTTTATTTATTTTTTTTTCCTTTTCTTTTTGCTTTGCTGCGGTTGTTTGGCCACCGCATTGCTGCTGTTTCGTTGCTGCTTCTGTTTCTGTTCCTGTACTGCCGCCCAGTTCACCGGAGCTCCGTCAGGTTTGAAGGTTTGCCGTGACACGGTTACTGTTGACCGTGACACGGTTAGTCTTGTCCGTGTCGCGGCAGCTGTGCTGGTGGCCGGAACATATTTTCGAGTTTTTGGAGTTCGAATTCCATCAATTTCGTTGTAATTTCTCGATCTTATTTTTGACCTTTTACAAACATTCATGTAAGTCCCTTTGATTTTTGCTTTGAATTTGCTTCATATTAACAATTTCATGACAAACCCTAAAAAATCAATTTGGGGGTTTTTGATTTTGAAGCTTTATGTTGAAATTCTTGCCATGATTTTATTTGTACATGTGTACATGTGTGTTTGTGAGAAATTTGAGACAAAAATTGCATGATTTGATGGAGAATTGAACAAATCACCGTTTTTGGGTGCTACTTTGTGAAATAATGTTCATGCTTTGAAATGGTGAATTTTTGTGAAATGATGTGTTGATTCATATTTTGCATATGTACTATATTGTCATGGAGAACATAGTATCATGCGGCTAGGAGAACTGTAGTATTAGTTTGTCGTGGAGAAACTAAATACCATAATTTTGCCAAATTTTAGCCTTGAGGTAATAATTTAGCATATAATTCAATAACCAACTAAATAACTCAGGAAATGATGCTAAGTTTTTAGATTGCAATTTTAAAATATTTAGGAAATGATGCTAAACATTTATAATTCAATAAAGAACTAAATAACTTAGGAAATGATGCTAAGTATTTAGATTTTTATTTATAAATATGCAACTTGAATTGAATGTTTAGGAAATGATGCTAAACATTTAGATTTTGACAATAGCATGCCTAGACGACGAGACTGCGACCTTTCCACCCGCGGCCGGCGTCGGGCTTTTCGGGAGGACACTCCCACGGTCCCTGAGGACATGGACGACGACGTCTTGGAGTCCGAGCCTCGGACATCTACGAGTAGGAATAGGTGGGTTCCACCTTCATGGACCCCGGACCAGCTGGTTTTCTATCGTGAAAACCACGTCTCTCACCGCGCCCTCTCTGGCATAGTCGATGGTACACTTCGCCAGCACGGTTCCGGAGCCGGTGATTTGATCCCTCGGCTTCACCAGGTTATTACGAGGGATCCTGCTACGCGCGCTTTATGGGAGTCGTCCGGCTTGGTTGATTTTTACTCGGCAGTTGTAGGGTTTCGCAGCCCCCGGGGTTGCGGTGCGACGGTCGTTCGCGCATTGTTGGAGTATTTCTGGGATACTACCAACACGTTTCACCTTGCTTGGGGGGAGATGACGGTGACCCCCTTAGACTTCAGCATGATCAGCGGGCTGCGCTTTACTGATCGGGCAGTAGGCCAGATGTCCGATCTATCTTGGGCATCGGCTGAGGTAGCTGATTTGTTGGGTCCGATTGTTCAGCATATCAGGACTCGACCAGTATCTCGAGGTGGTCCTAGGAGTGGACGATCGGAGTCGGCTTCAGTTCTTGCCCGTGGCTTTGATATGGAGGATACGACGGCCGAGCAGCGGGTGCGGATCTTCATCTTGATCCTGATCTCTATGACTCTTTCTCCTGATAGGAGTTCACGCGTGCTCCTCTGCTACCTCCCCTCTTTGGCCAGGATTCCCGAGATAGGATCCTACAGCTGGGCCAGTCTTGGGTACGCGGATCTTCTTCTATCCCTACGTCATGGCTGCCGTCAGCTGAATGATGAGTCTCCTATCACCGTTTACGGCCTGTGGAGAGTCGTAGAGGTGATGATCTTTTCCCTTCTTGTTTCATTTCGGCTTGTTCGGTTCGTGTACTAAGTATCACTTTGTTGCAGATATGGTTCTACGAGTATTTCCCAGGCTTGGCTCCTCGCCGGCGTCGAGGAGCGGTCCACGACTTTCCTGTCGGGGCCAGCTGGCGCGACCGAGGAGAGTCGCGGGTGGAGTCTGTTCCAGCACTTCGCGGGCTACTACGCCGTGGCACCTCTTCTGTTGGCGTAAGGATTAGTTTTGTCACATTATTTCCTTCTGATATTGTTTCCGTCGTTCACGCCTAACTCTTCATGATTTTCAGGTCCCCATCGATGTCCAGTACCGTCCTTGGGCCGGGATAACTGACCTGCCCGAGGCCCTACGTCTTTCAGCGTACCGTACCATCTTGGTTGGTACTGGGCGCTTCGTCTGGTATTTGGGGGAGCGAGTCGTCCGTCAGCATAGCGGCGATCGCTTTGTGGTGCCTTCTTCTCCGCCAGAGTCGATGCTGGACTCCCGCTTGATCAGAGGGTTGATCAACAGGGGAGAGCGCTACACTATTCCGTGGCAGGAGCTCGTTCGCATGGAGAGCGACTATGCGCGGGATTTGCTTCCCTCTCTGGCTCCTCCGCCCCGTCTTCCGGAGGTATGATTTCTTTCGAGAATCTTCTTTGCTAGTCTCTGTTTCAAGTAGTCAAATAACTTGATTATTTGATCATATTTTCAGACGACCATTCACCCTGTGGGGAGGATTCAGATTCCTCCTCAGTCTGTCCGCTACCCTGGGCCGATCGGTATCACGGAGGATCATATTGCCGACGCGCCGGAGGGTTATAGACAGGCGCAGGAGTCAGTGCCCGAGGTTTTTGAGCCAGTGAGTTTTCTTTGACGCATTATCCACTCCTTTAATGCTGCTTATTACTGATTTTTCTTTGTTTTTATCCTCAGCCTAACCGCCCAGAGGTGATGGGAATCATGAAGCTGGTGGACGCGCTGAAGTATTGCATTATCAAGCTTCGGCGTGGTGCGAGTTGTCGGAGCTCTAGCGACGTCCTTGAGGTATCACTTATTATTATTTCTACCGTTTGTTTTATTTTGTATCATTGACATCTTTTGATTTTGTGTTTTTTCAGGAGCGACGGAGGTCCCGCTCGCGCTCGAGGCCCAGAGGCTCGGACGAGGAGGAGCTTGGTCGTGGTAGACGATCTCCCGAGGCTCGCCGGCGTTCTCAGCGAGAGCCACAGACTACTCAGCCGTTCCAGGAGGCTCAGTGGCAGCAGGGTCAGTCTTCTCAGCGTCCGTCATTTTCACAGCCTCCAGTTCCTGAGTTTGGGTCTCCTTTGGATCTTGGTTCATTCTCGGCCCCATTACCCGGGATTCCTCCACCGGTGTCGGGTTTGTTCTCGGTTCCGCTGTATGGGACGATGCCTTCGCCGACGATTCCAGTATCTTTGGGCCAGTCTACTCCGTTCTCCGGCTGGACAGGTCCTGCTTTGAGCTTGACTACTACTGGGCCTACGGGGACTAGTAGGGACGCTACTCCCCGTACTCGGATGGTCGAGGGACTCTTTGGTTCGCCGTTCCCATATACCCAGGGCGAACCACCTACCCAGGGTGGAGACGCGACTGATTCTGATTCTAGAGATTTTTGACCGAGGGTTTTTGTATTATGACTCTTTGTACATGCTATGATGACACTTAACATATTGTATTACAACTCTTTATACATTATTTACAGTTTATACATCTATTATTACGTGTGTTAGTGTGTGTTTGAGACTCTTTGTGTGTGATTGTGTACTTATTAATGACGCGACGAAGGATATAAGTGGAGTAAAGGAGGGTACCGACCTTCCCCAAAAGAAATAAATAAAGAAAATACTTAAAATAAAATTTCCCCGAAAGAAAAGAAAAGAAATAAAATAAAATGATGAGTAAATAAATTAAAAAATCTTCGTGAAAACAAAACAAGTAAAACAAAAATAAAAAGGTGAGAATATTATTAGAAATAAAACTCTCAGAGAAGACTATAAGATAAAAATAAAAAAGGTGAGAATTTTATTAGAAATAGAACTCTCAGAAAAGACTAAAAAATAAAAATAAAAAAGGTGAGAATTTTATTAGAAATAAAACTCTCAGAAAAGACTAAAAAATAAATGTTAAAGATAAGAAAGTATTAAAAAAAATCCGGATAGATACGGAAAAGATGAAAAAATCAGGCGCGTAAAGTGCCGTGACACGGCACTGTTTACCGTGTCACGGCAAAACCTGCCGTGTCACGGCAAAGGTTCCCGTGACACGGTGGAATTTCCCGTGTCACGGGAAGCGTATCATTCAGCGATTTGTTTCACGCGTGCGAAAAGATAAGTTCTGGGCAGTTCCGAGCGCTTTTGCTATAAAATAAGACCAGATTATTCATGATGTGCATAATTACGAAACACAAAATAATTTAGAATTTCATATTTCAATAATCATGTCTCAGAATTTTGATAATACATTGCGCGACTGGTCTTATTCTTTGAACAATGCTGAAAAAAGAGAGTTAGAATTATTTCATGTCAGGGGTTTGCTAGCCCTGCGACATGTAGCTATTGAACATGATTTTCTTAGAGCAGCATTAGACTATTGGAGTCCAGAAACGCATTGTTTCAAATTTGATTATGATGAAATATGTCCTCTACCGGAGGAATTTGGTGCAATCTTTGGATTTCCTGCTAGGAATCTTATAGCCATGCCTACCTTACGTGAATATTATTACCAAGACTTTGAACGCCATCTGAATCTAACAGATCCGGATTTAAATAGAATTGTTTGTGGTAATGAAGTAGACTTAGAAAAACTTGCTAACTTATATTTTAATCGCCCTATCTCTGAATCTTATCATGTATATCGTAGAAGGGCATATATTTTTTGCATGTTTAGCAAGCTACTATTTGCAAACGGTAGGGTAGGACATGCTTGTCTAGCGTCTGTACTTGAGCATGTAGAATCTGGAAGATCTCCTATGCCGACGTGCCTTGGAGAAACATTTCGCGGCCTTGACGAGGCAAAATCTGACCGGAAAGCCATCAGGAAGGGTTCTCTGGTACTATTACAGGTAAAAATACGCTCTGAATGGCCCCCCGTGACACAAAACAGTCACCGTGTCACGGTTAGGGTCTGCCGTGACGCGGTCAAAACTGCCGTGTCACGGGAATCTGCAGTTTTTTTTTTTTTTTTTTTTTTTTTTTATTCTTGTTGTTTTCTTGTTTTGCAGATTTGGTTGATGGAGCGTTTGGAATTATTTGAAGCCCCCGACGACATTGAAAAATATGGCCCTAACGACTTAGTCCGTAGGAAGAAGAATTATTCTGCGAACATGTCGTATGAAGATTGGAAAAATTTCTTTGCAAAGAGAGAATTTTCCATTCGTTGGGTGGTGCCTTGGTGGAGGCTTACTAGGATGGTTGGCACGAATGAAACTCCATATTGCCGTGTTCCTAGTATCTCCAAACTGACTTTTTACTGTCCTTCTCGACTAATGCGGCAGTATGGACTGGAACAAGTAATTCCACGCTATAACGATAGTCCTCGTGAAGTATCGTTGCATGAAAGTAACGTTCACAAGTACGAGACTTATTGGATTGGAAGGCCTTTGTGGACCGTTTCTGCGAGTGACCAAGCTCCTCCTCCATTATCTAGTGCATACAAGGCGTGGTTGAATCCTAGAAGTAGGAGGGAACGATTCGGATCACGCAAGTCTGATGTAAAGAGTCGTCTTGGAGAGAAGAAAGCTCCTCTTAAAGACCGCCTAGGTCCGAGGACACAAGGAATTGAGTTTAAGACTCCTAAGATGCCAAGAAAGAAGACCTATGTGAAAGGAAAGGGTAAAGAAAAGATGGTGTATAGGGAGAAGCAACCGAAAAAGTTCAAGAAAGGTGAAAGGGGCGAAAGTTCGACTAGGGGTGTGACGGTTCGGGCTACAAAAGACACACTAATGGTGAAGGCCGACCTAATTGAACAAGAGAAGGATGTTCCTAAAGAGAAGAGAGATTAGATCAATAGTGCTTTGCATTTTATTATTTATTTTTATTTAAAATAAGGCGTATGATGCCAATATTATAGTCGCATATATTTTAATAATAATAATAGCGCATTTATTTCTTAAATAAAAAAAACAATGACTTTTATTTATTATCCGAGTCAAGGAGTCGGACGCAATGGAAGAACGAAAACAAAACTCGAACAGGAAATTCGCAACGAATGCGCCAATAAAATGGTAAACTGAAAATCTGCCGTGTCACGGTCAAAGAGTCCTGTGACACGGTTAAAGTTTCCGCGTCACGGCGAAACCTTTTTTTTTTTTTTTTTTTTTTTTTGGCAGGCAGGGTGACGTGGCACGGAATAGTTCTCCGTCAGACGGGAACAAATCCCGTCAGACGGGAATTCTTCCCGTGTCGCGGCATATTTACCTTTTTTTTTTTTTTTTTTTTTTTTTTTTTTTGGCGTGACGCAATGTTGGACCGGGCACGTATTAAAGCAATAGAGGGAGGATTTTTTTATTTTAAAGTGGCCGGGCCCCCTTGAGGGGTTGCCTACGTATCCTAAAAAGGAATCAGGCCAGACGTAGCTCTATTGGGTCATGAACCCATGCGACTAGGTGTAGAATTTTTTGAGTTGATCCAAGTTGGTTAAATTATGGAAGCCGTTGCCGTCCATGTCTACCAATTGTGCCGCTCCGCCAGACAGGATGGCTTTAACAATGTACGGGCCTGACCAGTTCGGTCTGAATTTTCCTCTTGGATCTAACACATTTTTGCGAAGTGCTTTAAGCACTAGGTCACCCTCTTTGATATTCCTGGTTTTGACTTTTTTATTAAAATGTCGTGCCATACGCTGTTGGTAGGTTTGGACATGATGCAACGCTGCCAAGCGTTTTTCATCAAGCAAGACCAGTTCGTCGTATCTTGCTCTAATCCAGTCGACTTCATCTAGTTGGCTTTCCAATGCGATTCGGAGAGAAGGTATCTCGAGCTCGATTGGTTGTACAGCTTCGACGCCATAGACCAAGGAGAAGGGGGTAGCCCCTGTCGATGTACGAACAGAGGTTCGATAACCCCAAAGGGCAAAATGTAGCTTACTCGGCCAATCTTTATAATTTTCCGTCATCTTTTCGATGATGGTCTTCACGTTTTTGTTGGCCAATTCGACTGCTCCGTTTGTTTGTGGTCTATAAGGTGATGATCGATGATGTTTTATATGATATTTCTGTAACAATCCCGCACATTCGGCTTGGAAATGTGTTCCATTGTCACTGATCATCTCATGTGGTACCCCATAGCGGCATATAATATTTTTCTCAATGAATTGAGCTACGTGTTTTGCCGTCAGCTTAGCATATGAGGCTGCCTCGACCCATTTGGTGAAGTAGTCGATTGCTACGAGAATGAATTCATGCCCTCCTTGTCCTGGTGGTGAGATTTTGCCAATGATGTCAATGCCCCAAGTGGAGAAAGGCCATGGAGAAGTATACGTGTAGAGAAGTGAAGGTGGAACATGTTGTAAGTTTGCATAGATTTGGCATTTCATACATTTCTTGACGTACTCGTGACAATCTCGCTCCATAGTAGTCCAATAGTAACCTTGTCGTTGAATCTTTTGGACTAACATCTTTGCATTCATGTGAGTTCCACATATACCAGCATGAAGATTTTCCATGGTTTTATGTGCTTCTTTTTTAGCTACACATAAGAGATTCCTTCCTGTTGCGGTTCTCTTATGGAGTTCTCCCCTGATGAGCACATACTGTGAGGCTAGGAGCCTCAAAGCACGGCGTGCCCTTTTATCAGTATTAGGAGGATACTCTGCTCTTGTTACATAATTAAGGATGTCTGTATACCATGGTTCTTCATCTTCTTCTTGTTCATCATCAAGTGCATGAACATAAGCTGGTTCATATCTTCTCTCTATGGTCAGTGGCATTCTGATCGTGTCAGCTGGAATTCGCACCATTGATGCTAATTTAGCTAGTGCGTCGGCGAACTGGTTTTCTTCTCTTGGCAAATACGTATATTCCACTTCATCTAGTCGCTCCGTGAGAGTTTCCAGATGAGCTTGATACGTAGCGAGACTTTCACTCCTCACTTTCCATCTCTTAGAGATTTGGTTAATGATTAGTGAGGAGTCACCATAGATTCTGAGTTTCTTGATTCCCAAGGCGACAGCTGTTTCTAATCCCAAAATGCATGCTTCATATTCTGCGGCATTATTGGTGACATCAAAGTCGAGCTTCATGGAAATTGGGATGTGTTCTTCATTGGGCGATACGAGCAAGACTCCCACACCACATCCCTTTTGGTTTGAAGCTCCATCGAAATAGAGCGTCCAACTATCGTCTTCGGTCATGAGTAAATCTTCGTCAGGGAAATCGTACTCATCTTCTTCTTTTTCAGCTTCTTCTAGCGGAAAGTCTGCTAAGAAGTCAGAAACTGCAGAACCTTTGATGGCCTTTTGTGGCATGAATCTCAAGTCAAATTGAGCTAGATTGACTATCCACCTTGATAATCTGCCGTTGAGTGTTGCTTTCTCGAACAGATATTTGAGAGGATCCATCTTAGACACGACATGCACTGTATGAGTGAGCATGTAATGTCTCAGTTTTTGTGCGGCCCATACAAGTGCGAGACACAACTTCTCGAGCGGCGTGTATCGCGTCTCATATCCTTGGAGTTTCTTGCTCAAGTAATAGATTGCATTCTCCTTGCTTTCGATCTCTTGTGCTAGCATTGCCCCCATCGTTTCTCTTGTGACTGTAAGGTAGAGTCGAAGAGGAAAGTCAGGTATAGGTTCACATATCGATGTGAGCTTTGATATGAACCTACTTATATACTGCAACCTTCCAATGAAACCTCGAATCTCCTTCTCATTTTTAGGTGGTGGCATGGCCATGATCGCCTTTACTTTTGTAGGATCTATTTCAATCCCTCGAGAACTGATCACGTATCCAAGTAATTTGCCTGACGTGACTCCGAATGCGCATTTTGCTGGATTTAATCTCATGTTGTACTTGCGGAGTCTTTCAAAGAACTTGCGAAGTGCAATAATATGGCCTGGGCGATCTTTAGACTTAACGATCATATCATCGACATAGACCTCCACCTCTTTGTGCATCATGTCATGTAGCAATGTTGTAGCTGCTCTTTGGTAGGTGGCACCCGCGTTTTTCAACCCGAATGGCATTACCGTATAGCAATATGTACCCCACTGTGTGATGAATGTGGTTTTCTCCATGTCTTCTTCGGCCATCAATACTTGATTATATCCGGCGTAACCATCCATGAATGACAGGAGTGCATGGTTTGCTGTATTATCGACCAGAATGTCAATGTGAGGTAGAGGGAACCCATCTTTTGGGCTTGCTTTATTGAGATCCCTGTAATCAACACACATTCTGACCCTTCCATCCTTCTTTGGAACTGGGACCACATTTGCTATCCATTCCGGATACTTAGATACTCTGATGAAACCTGCGGCCAATTGTTTCCTGATTTCTTCTTTGATTTTGAGAGCCACATCTGGTTTCATTCGGCGCAGCTTTTGTTTGACAGGCTTCATACCTGGAATGAGTGGTATCGTATGCTGAGCTATATCCCTGTCAATTCCTGGCATATCTTGGTATGACCAAGCAAATACATCAACAAATTCACTAAGCAAGTTAATTAACTCTTTGCGTTCATCTTGACTTAGTGTTAATCCAATTTTTACTTCTTTAACAGTCGTATCATTGGAAATATTAATTGTTTCTGTATCTTCAATAACTGCTGTTTTATTTTCGTGTTCTTCCATTGCTTTTATTATTTCTTTGTCATTTTTATCATTAGCAAAGCAATATTGATCAGGGCTAGGGGAATGGCACACATCGTAAGCAAAGGTATTCATTTCATTGAATTCACTGGCTAATACATCAAGAGAGGCAAGGTCAGCTGCGACCTCACCAGAATTATTAGGACTAGAAGGATAAGGCTCAACAAAAGATTCAGGGCTGAACTCTATAGCAGAAAGAGGGTCGGCCTCAAACTCTAAGGACTCATCTACAGACTTAGACTCAGACTCGGACTCGGACCCAGACAATTCAGACTCATCAAACATAGGACCCTCGCCAGCGGTTATTTCCAACTTCTCTCCACTTGGCGTAGTGATCCTCAATGTCTTGCGCCATCCCCTTGAAATGTTGTCAGCTTGGACGATTAACTTGGAGGGATCAAACTCCTTGTTTGCTATGACCGCTTGAACGAGCTCAGAGTTATCATTGCAGACCGGCTTGGATTCATTTTTCTCCATTCCAAAAAGAAGGTTAATTCCCAGATCATCAGAGTTCAGGCTGGCTGACTTCTCGACTGTGGAGAGTTCTTCATCGATGAAGTCACAATCGAGGAATACCTCAAATCCTGGTTCACGGATCCCATCATGGACAAATGGTTCGGGGAATTCATAGCATGGGAAATCTTCCCCTTCTTTGATGTACTGGCCGTTGAGAGTGAACGGATATGGATCCATGGCCATTTCTGTCTTCGTGATTCGAGCATTGTTGCGAGCCTTCAATTTCAACGCAGCCCGTTTCAGGTCTTCCTTTGTCGGCTCGAATCCTAAGCCGAAAGTGTCCTTTTTGACTGCACCAGGATGCCCCCCAGATTTAGCCATTTTCTTCTTGAGCCCAAGGGTCATTCCAGGGAAGTGACCTTGCTTCTTCATAATGGCGTTGATACTAGTGTTTGAATAAGGATCGAAGTCGAGATGACACTTTTCCTCTTCTTCGATCGCAAGAACATCATCTAAAGAAAAACCCCACAGATCTTCATCTTCCTCATCGTGCTCAACATGGACGATAGGGGTATCAATAACTTGAATGCGCATAGGAGAAGCATCGATAGTAATCGGAATTCCTCCCACTATGGCTTTCACTTTCTGGTGAAGCGACGACGGAATCGCCTTTAGCTCATGAAGCCAAGGGCGTCCTAATAACAGATTGAAAGAGGCCTTAATGTCCACCACCTGAAACTTGGTGCGACGTTCAATAGCCCCAGTAGTTATATTCAGTACGATAGTACCCACGGCTTGACGGCGAGTATTATCGTAAGCTCGAATCCCTTGAGTGGAGGGAGTCAACTCTTCATTCTTTATACCCAACTTCCTTGCAGTACGGAGTGGGCACACATTGATTGCAGAGCCATTATCAACCAGGCTCATAGGAACATTCATCTGCCTACACACTACAGTGAGGTGTAAGGCCCTATTATGTTGGTCCCCTTCCGGGGGTAGATCCTTATCAGAAAAGGAGATCAGATTGTTGGTACTCGGCAGCTCAGTAGTGAGAAAGTTGACCAATCCTTGAGGAGTTATGTCGTCATCAACTCCTATCTTCACCAGAGCATTAATTACAGCCTTTCGATGCTCGTGGGAAGTGGCCAAAAGCTTCCATACATTCATCTCCACCTTGGTCTTTTGCAGCTGTTTGACCACATTGCTATTCACAGGGTCGATGGGATCAAGTATCGGATTTGATTGTGGTGGAGGTGGAGGTAGGTTAGGTTGTTGCAACCGTCCACTTCTGGTGAGAACCTTAACCTCACGGTCCCCCCAAACATCTTCACTGGTGCCGAGAGATGAACAGGCTATGTCTTTGAGATAGACGTCTTCATCATCACTATCCCAAATCCCATTCACTTCTTCAGTGTTTGAGATAAATACAACTTCCGGCAGAGGTTTATTCACAGGTTGAATGAGTATTGACGGATCAAAGGAGACTTCATCTCCTATGATAGCCAAAGCATCAGAAAGAGGACCTGTTTGAATGTTAGGCTTCTTGCCCCCTGGAGGGACAGGAAGTTGGTTAGCATCTATCAGGTCTTGGATTGCGTCTTTCAGCCTCCAACACTTCTCAGTGTTATGACCCTTGCCTTGATGATACTTACAATAAGCATTGGGGTCATAGTTGGCGGTTCTATTCTCAGGTCGAGGTTCTGGAAATGGTCCAATTGGCATAATCAGTCCCTGACCATGTAGACGGTCATAAGCCGCATCATACGTCATTCCCAAAGGCATATAAATCCTCCTTTGCCTTTGGAATCTTTGAGTAGAGGCATTAAGGGCCAGCACATCATTGATGTTGATATTGTTAGCAGCATTATTGGGCTTAGAAGACGAAGAAGAAGGAGTGTCGTTCTTCTTGTTTTTCCAAGTGCTGTTGTTATTGCTGCTACCAACAGACTTCATCAGTTCGTCTTCGATATTGATTCCAATATCGTATACAGCATCAAAGGTACTTAGAGGCAGAAACCTCAGGTGTTGCTTGTATTTATGCGTCAGATTGTCAACGAACAAGCGAACCATCTCCTTCTCTTTGGGAGGATCCACCAAGAGCGCAGCTGTTTCTCTCCACCTGCTTAAGTAAGTGGTGAAGCCTTCATTCTCTTTCTGTTTGAGAATGGAGAGTTCACGTTCAGAAGTCTTGGCCTGGATGTTACACTTGTACCGATTCATAAAGCTTTCAGTAACATCTTCCCAGGTTGTGACATGCTTGGACTCCAGAGAATAGAACCACTGTTGACAGGCATGTTCTAAGGAAAGAGGAAACACCGTAGGGAAGAGTGTCACATCTACTCCCTTAAGAGCCATAGTTGCAGAAAAAGCCTTCAAATGGAAAAGTGGATTATCAGTAGGCTTGAACTTGGGAATATCAGAAGTGGAAAACTTCTCAGGGAGCTTCTCTCTTATAGACGAGGAGGTGATAGGCTGTTCCACATAAGTGAACTCTTCGGAAATCTTGCTCATTTGTTCCTTGATCTTGTCCATCGCAGCAGTAGTGACACTGTTTTGCTTGTCTTGCTCTACAGTGCTGACTCTAGTAGTGAGTATCTGCATCATGTCAGACAATCTTTCGATTGTCCTGTTGAGGCTCTCGATGTCTTCCTTAGTGGCCATTGGTTGAAAGTAGACTGGAGACGGATCTTGTGGAGATGACTGAGGTGGTTTCCTTGTACGCCTCTTTGGTACGAGAGGTTGTTGAGGTATGGACTCGAACCGTAACAATCTACCCTTGCTTCTTGCCCAAGCGCTGTGACACCGAAACAAATACACCTTTTAATGACCACACTTAACCTTAACCTATCCGGATTAAAAAAAAGAAAAAGAAAAAAAAAATTGAAGTTCTACTTATTTTTTTTTTTTGTTTTTTTTTTTTTAATAATAAAAAAAAAGAAAAAACATGGGAGGATACCATCCGACTTACTCCGAAAAAAAACGACACAAAAACGAGACTTCCCTAAAATACGGTCAAAAGTGGTGTACGACTAAAAAAAACGTGTGTGGACATAACATGTGAGTGATTAGGTGAGGTTATAGACGCGTGTTTTGACCATATAACTAGACACGACTCAATACTGGACACAAAATCGAGAAAAAAGACTGACGGGACACTTACCTGGGCACCGTGTCACGGTGCAGACTGGCGTGACACGGTTAAGACTTACCGTCAGACGGTAGCCTTTACCGTGTTACGGCACTGTTCACCGTGACACGGCAGAAAATGCCGTGACACGGTGCGCAGTTCCAGGTCAGTTTTGTGATTTTTTTTTTAGATTTTAATCGATTTTAAGTCCGTACTAATTACTATGTGAAAATAAAAACCCTCGGTCATGGGTCAAACAAAAAAGCAAACACATTAGGGTTAGCACCGAACAAACACATAGCATTTAGGCACGATGATGTAAAAAAAGTTCGCAACCTAAAGTCAAGGTCTATGTTCAACTATTGGTCAAGCTTTGGGTGTCAAAAGGGTACCATGGTTAAGAGTTTGGACGCGTTAGCAAGGCAGCCTCCCTTGAGGGTGTATGCCAACGGGCGGCTCCGCGAGTTCGTGATGAAATCGAACTCGACTCCATGGTTTGAGTAGATTTAATGACTCGGATGGACCCTTATTGCCATGAGCGTTTTTGGGTTGATAGAGTTTAAATCCCCCGGGGCTAAGACGCATGTAGAACACATACGTTTTTTCAGAAAAATCGAAGGAAGTCGATTGTGGGAAAAGAAAATAGGTCACCGGACAGATTTTAGGACTGCCGTGACACGGCAGAAATTCCCGTGTCACGGTACAGTCTACCGTCAGACGGTACACTGTACCGTGACACGGCAGACTTTGCCGTGACACGGCAGTCAGAAAATCTGACTGGTGCCCTGTTTGCTTTTGCGCGCAACCGAGTTATCCAATTTTTCCTACGGGACAGACCTGAATGTGACGTTAAAACGTCTATGCAGATGCAAAAATGCCAAATTAATCACAGGAATATTTTTTTTCAAGAATCTTTCAAGTCTCATCCACTCATCTTAATTAAATACCGATCACTCAAATCGATAAATAATTAAGAATCCTCCCCAGTGGAGTCGCCAAATTGTAGGCGTCGTTCGAAGTGCGCCTACGTTAAAAGCATGTTGTGAATATGCTTGGCACTCATAGGAAGTGGGAATTGACATTACGATTAGGGACAACGATTAGGGACAAATAAAGTAGGGAGCCGCCAACAAGTTTTTAAGGAACTTGTAAACCGTCCACGGATCATAAAAGGCAACCATGATAAGGGACAACGATAGGCAACAACGATTGACCCGTGAAGGTTACACCCCATTCATAATCCATGAGATTACTAACTCCATATGGTTCGGAACCACGAAAGGAGGATCGGGGATGATGGTACGAAGTGAGTCATGGAGTCACATTCGCCCGTATTGGCCTCTACTCGATTCTTATAGTGAAAAGTGATTCCTGCGATCTCAAAGGCATACAAACAAAATATTCAATTTGCTCCAAACTATTATTAAGCTAAATTGGTTGAATATTAATGCAACATATAATTCTAAAATATTGTGATCACTTGATTAAACAACAAGATTAAAAGGAACCTAAACCGGTTGTCCAAATTATCTTATTAGGCGTGATTTTCAATTACATATTCCCTTTAACATGCAATATGGTGATCAAAATAAATAATAGAATCAATATCAACATAAAAACCAATTTAATCATAATTCCAACAACATAAAAATCGTTAGAAAAACAATAATAATAAAAAGAGCATGATCCTTACTTTGAATCTGTTTGTTTGCAACTACAAAATAATAAACGAGTTAGTAACTTCAAGAAAATAATAAAGCAATGACTAAATTAAATTAAATAAAATAAAGTTGATTTTGGGGCCAAACCCTCAAACGATTCTACCTTTCACGCCTTGGTTTAAGGACAGAACCTCAAGTAAAATATGGACTCCTTTGAGCGCTTGAAGAAGGAATTTTGAAGTGAAAAGGGGAGGCTAGTGTTTAGGTTAATAGCATAAAAGAGAGAAAAATAAGAATAATCGAATTCCCCCGTCCCCGTTCATCAGAAATGAGGGGGTATTTATAGGGAAATGTGCTGAGGGAGCACACGGAACCCTAAAATGATAAAAACCCTAAAAATGCATCTCGTGACACGGTCAGACTGTACCGTGACACGGTTAGACTGTACCGTCAGACGGTACAAGTTCCCGTGACACGGTCAGTTTTGGAGTGTCGCGGGAAATTTTTAGAAAACGGAACGGAAAACGCGTTAAGGGTTTACGCGAAAAGGACACGGAACTTCCCGTGTCACGACAGTCCTCCCGTGTCACGGGAAGTCCCACCGTCAGACGGGAAGAGTTCCCGTGACACGGTCAAGCTTGACCGTGACACGGTCAGTACCAGTCCACTTTTCCGTCTAAATTCATTTTTAACCCTAATTTCTTTCGGCTTTTTTAAGTGCCGATTGATAATTTCGGGCTTTTTTCTGACTTTTATTATTCGGGCTAAGAATAAGAAAATAACAAAAATAAATAAAATATTTGGGCCAAAAATAAAATAATAAAATAAAAAGGTTTGGGCTTAAAATTAATTAACAAATTAAAACTATGCCTTTACCAAACACCAAGACTGATCCATAGACCTTTCAAAAACAAGAATTTAATAAGATACGATTTTTTTAAGCACTCTCGGGATTAAATACTAAACCCGACCAATAGTGGCGGTGAAAGGTTATTTATCATCGGGTTTGGTTTTGGGGAGACATTTTTAGGTGTCTACACTTACAATGAAGCTTTTGACTGTCTTCACGATCAAGGTCATATTCACTCCATTGGTCCCAGTCAAGACTCAAGACCCTCCACCTGAAAAACGTTTTCCCAATTGGGATCCAAATTCCTATTGTCGGTACCACAGAGGTCGCGGTCGCACTACCGAAAAGTGTCTCGCCCTCAAGGATCGTGTTCAAAACTTCATTGATTCAAATCTCCTTCATGTTCCTCCGCGCGACAAGAAGGCCAAGATTAGTAACGATAATAACAGTGGATGTAAAGGGAAGAAGAACGACTATTCTTCTTCTTCCGAAAACACCTACTCTAGTAACAGTGTTGGTACTTTCAACCTTAATGAGATCTTAGCCATGGATAATCAAGGATTTAGAAAGCAACAAAAAAAGGATTTTACCCCTATTGGAAATAGCTACGATGATGCTTTCGATCGACTCCATGCCAAGGGACTCATTACTCTTATTGGACCTCTTCAAGATCCCCCGCTTGAGAAGAGATTGCCTAGTTGGAATCCAAATGTGCGCTGCAAGTACCATCAAGGTAGGGGTCATGCTACTGAGAGCTATTGGAAGCTAAAGGAGGCTATCCAACATTTGATTGATAAATAACGGGCTTCCCATGCCTCCAGTTAACAAGAAGAGCGAGTGACGATAAAGCAAACAACACAAGACAAGAGGCGAGCTTCAAAGACAAGATTTCGTGACCTATTTATTTTTTTATTTTTGTCCTTTCCCCAATAAGTCTAGCATAGGCACCTTTCTTTTCCCTTAGATTAATTTTGTAGATTCTTTCTTTTCCCCTTTTAATAAAAATGAGCATTTATTTCCTTGCATATGATCATTGCATTGCATTACAAAAAAAAAATCCATGTCAAACTAAGCACGAGGTATACCAATGATTTGAGGCACTCCTTGTAGCCACATCATATCTCCTTTCACCCTTCAAATATACAATCTCTTCTTGATAAACCACTTTGAGCCTCGTCTAACGATAGACCTTTCTTTCTTCAACCTACGTCTACCTAACCTTGGGATGGAATAGTGTGCAACTTATGAAGTTTTCAATTTCATAAAAAGCTTGAGTGACTTCAAAAGATTAAAATAGCAAAAATAGAAAAATAAATAAATAAAAGTGTACAAAAGGGCAAGTGTTCCAATGTCTTTGATATGAAAATATCTTTGATATGAACACGTCTTAGATTGCGTCTCTTATCGAGTGCTCGGTACCGTACCTGAGAAACATGAATGCCAAGTGAGTGATAGACCGCATGATCGGGATTGCCCACACTTATTAAGATAAAAATAAATGCTAAAGCAAAAAAAAAAAAAAAAAAAAAAAAAAAAAAAAAAAAAAGAGAGAGAGAAAAGAGAAGCAAGCCTCAAGAATAAAAATATAAAGATTCAAAAGCAAGGTTGCACACCTTGGGGGCTTATCGAGGGTCTTGAGCCTTTATCCCCTTCTTCTATAACCTTTATCCTAACCACGTTACAACCCTTAAAAAGACCTTTTTAAGGTATACACACACTTGTGTGAGGTTCGGCTAGAGCTACGTTCGGCCTGATTCCTAACGGATACGTAGGCAACCTCACATCGAGGTGCGGCCGTAATAAAAAATTGCATTCATATTTACATTCACACATCATGGTCATATCAAGGGATCTCCAATGCTCATCCCTATTCATTTAGAGCTAGACTTGGGGGCTTGATCCTTACATCATTAACTTGTCTAGCCTTAGAGTCACCATCATTTGACTCTTCTAAAAATAATATCTTTCTACACACTTAGCTCTTGCAGCCTAACTTTAGTGTCACTTTCACACACATCACAGATACATGACCAAATATACTTCCCTTAGGAACCCTTTGTCATGGAATCTTAACACAACGCTGAAGCATGCCTTGTCATATCAACATCACTCATCAATCATAATTGTCATTGCATCACGAAGTATGAAGTGCTTAGCCTCCGTGCCTAAGTTACCCAAATACTTTCATCATTGAGTCAACAATTGAGATAGCCTAGGATGGGTTAATCCTTGCACCTTGAGAGATAGTATCAAACAACATTTGACTAAGCTCATTCAACATGCACCTTCAAACACTTCGATTCTTTTTTTCGCGTCTTTCTTTTTTGGGAGAAAGTCGGTACCCTCCACAAAAATGACGGGAAAAAAAAAATTCTGCATTTCGAGTCATGTACATATCGAGTTTCATGAGTCAGCACTACGCACACACGAGTCACATCGAGTCGAGTCAACCTCGAGTCAGTCAATCACAGTGAATCAAGTTTATACCTTGAGTCGAGTCAATGAGTCAAGCAACGCTAAGCCTTAGGTCAACCCTAAGATAATAAAAGAGATTAGCAAAGTTCTATAAAAAAATAAATACAGGTGCAGCAAAATAGGGAAGACCCTACTCCAGCGCCAGACGAAAACATCTAGCGTCTGGCAATAGTTTTTAGCGTCTGGCGCTAGATCACAGCATCTGGCGACAGAGTCAGTTCTTGGCGCCAGAGATATTTCAGCAGCGACAGAGCTCGAAGCCTCTCAAAAAGGTGATTTCGACCTCATACAGCAATTTCGGGTTCCTTGGTACGCTAGTTAGCCCCTATAAGCAATTTGACATGATTAAGTAGTCGGTTTGATCACAATCGCAATAAGTGATCGACCTGACGAAAGATCGTCTCACTTAGCTTAAAGCGCCTAAGCATTGGCTCATCACGGAGACACCGACGTAATGGTTCACAAGCAGCAAACCGCCGACGCAATGGCATAGCGGAAGCAAAGTTCGTTCAAGCGAGCTTTAAAGATCGACAAGCGTTGGTCTTTAGAAGTTTTTCTCAGAATATTATCGCAACAAACATTCAAGCTATTTTGCTCAGAGACGCGTGGGCATATTATTCAAAAGCTCTTTTGCTCAGAGACGCGTGGGCATATCATCGAAGCTCTTTTGTTCAGAGATGCGTGGACATTTCTTTCAAGCTCTTTTGCTCAGAGACGCGTGGGCATCCTATTATCAAGCTCTTTGTTCAGGGGCGCGTGGACACATCATTCGGGAGTTCATATTAAAAAAATAAGCTCTTTGCTCAGAGACGCGTGGACATGTATTTCAAGCTCTATTGTTCAGAGACGCGTGAACATATTAAAAAAAAAGAAGCTCTTTGTTCAGAAGCGCATGGACATATCCAAAAAAAAAGAAGCTCTTTGTTCAGAGACGAGTGAACATCGAAACAGCAAGATGGCGTTCCCTAGATTGTGGAGAGTTGTAACAAACAACTGAAGGTAATTTCAAGCGAAGTTGTCTTCGATCATGTTCCCTGAGACGTGGAAGATGGTCACAAAGCGGAAGAGGATCGTTTCAAGCAAAGCAATCTTCAATATTTGAAGCAGTTACAAGCGTAGCGGTTTTCAAGCAGGATGGCATTCTCTGACTTGCAGGAGGTCATCAAAACAGAAAAAGCAGCAACAAATCGGTTAACAGGTTCATTCCTAAACAAACCACGCTGGGATATGAAGATCCCTGTGTAAATCCCACGAGCGTTTAGGCTCTGAATACCATTTTGTAACACCCCCGATTTACGAGCTAATAATAAACAATAAATAAATGAAAAATAGACAACATTTAAATAAAATTGCGGAAGCATACACCTAAATCGGAGGTATTACCGCCACACTTAACAACCTGTCAAGTGTTAAGGCTTACAAAAATCCCAATAAATACAACCCAATAAATCTAAGTGAGATTTTTATACAACTTTATAAACTCATGACATCACACTAATCGAAACACTTGAGCTCCTTTAGCTACGACCACTTAATCAACCTGCTTAGAAAATCTTGACTGCTCACCATTAAGGACAAATTCCAAAATAGATCGTCGCAGGGCCACCATAAGAAAAAGACATGACCGCAAATACAAATAACACAATAAAACAACACACACGTCAGCAAAAAGGTGAGTAATCACCACATATCAGAATTTAGAGTATAATATAATAATTAACATTACTAGATCAATTAAACAATGTAGTTCGAAACTACATTACACATTGTACTCTGAAAATAACCTTTAACAACTCAACCTCGATTAATAGTACGAACCTTTACTTAATTAACTCATATAACCCACAAGTGTGCCACGCTCGTTGTTCTATACCTAGCCTTGGACATGGGTAATTCGAATAAAACCAACAAGTATAAAAACTTGAATACTCCCAATAACCAGAAAACACCTTGAACCAGACCACATACGGGCCAATTCCCACTGTAGGGGACCATAGAAAAATAATTAATAAAGATTGTACCTCATTCTTAACTTATGATTATTATCTCATTACCAACATGTCAAGGACTAAGGTCTATAACGCCGAGCCTCAAACCAATAACAAAATAATAATCTCAACCTTTTGATCTCATACATCGATCAAGTAATCTTTCACATGATAATAAATTCTCAATATTGGCACATGTTCCCAATTAACATAACAATTCGATTCATAATATCTCAACTCTTAAAACACATACTGATAACCCAAATATAATCATATCTCAACCCAAAAATAATACTCTGCATTAACAACCCTAAAACCTTGATAAAACAATACTCCTTATAACAACAACATTAAAACCCTAGCAATAATTGTACAATCAATATATACAACAAAAATAAATAATACGATACTCAAATCTATTCAAATCATATAATACCATAATAATTAATCATATATACAAAGAATACAAATAATAAATCATATCACACATAACAATACGAAAATACAAACATCTCAAAAATATAGTGTGATTACACATAATAAATAATACAATCAAACATCTCCAAATTGATAAAGTGTGATTACATAAAATAAATAATACAATCAAATTATAAACAAACGATCTAATTAAGGGTTGATAGTGTGATTACGAAATAATAAATTATAGACATACAACTCCAAAGATTAAATTTGTGTGATTACCTTCCCAATTAAATCAATTCCACAGTCTACAACCTCGACAAAAGTGAATCGCAAGGTCATAGCCGTAGTAGTAGGTCAGCAGCATGATGGGTTGACTTGGATTGTATTAAATCCAATTGTTGATTTGAATTGTAAAGAAAATGGTGCAAAAGTACAATAAACTCACCGAAGGAAATTTTGGGGAAATTGGTTTAGCTACAAAAGATAAATTGGAGTGGAGGCAAAGCTTAACATAATTAGGGTATGAGACGTATTTATAGTTCATAAACAAGAGTTCTATCAAATATAAAATAAGGTTTAAAACTTTTCGAACTATAAAATTAATATATATATATATATATATATATATATATATATATATATATATATATATATATATAGGGTAATGCTATATGCAGCCCTTAGGGCTGCATATAAGCATTTAATATCTTTCCTTTTTTAGAATTAAATTGGGAATTTATCAACAATTCACGAGTAAATCGGTGTAATAATTGTATATTTATTGTCAATTCTTTCCACTTTTAGGTTCTTATATGCAGCCCTTAGGGCTGCATATATCTTTTTCCATATATATATTATATAGAATAGAAAAGTTATTTAATAATTAAAAATTATTATTTTTTTCAATAAAATATATTATATAAAATCATAAAATATTCGGGTATTACATGGGTATTACAATCTACCCTCCTTAAAACCAGTTTCGTCCCCGAAACTTAAAATAGAAAAATAGCTTACTTGTAAATTTAAGAGAGACTAAAAATTAATGAACCAAACATTTCTTAAATATAAATATAGAGTATTAAAGTATTAGGGGTATTACATACTAATATACTATCCCCCTTGAAAAGGAGTTTGTCCCCGAACTCAAAGTCAGTCACATAAAAAAAAACTCATAACAAGCACAAGCATATGGAGAGAAACACTCTTGAAACGAACGGCTTAACCTATGTTAATTTTAATCCTAACTCTTAATTAACAGGTTCATTCCTAAACAAACCACGCTGGGATATGAAGATCCCTGTGTAAATCCCACGAGCGTTTAGGCTCTGAATACCATTTTGTAACACCCCCGATTTACGAGCTAATAATAAACAATAAATAAATGAAAAATAGACAACATTTAAATAAAATTGCGGAAGCATACACCTAAATCGGAGGTATTACCGCCACACTTAACAACCTGTCAAGTGTTAAGGCTTACAAAAATCCCAATAAATACAACCCAATAAATCTAAGTGAGATTTTTATACAACTTTATAAACTCATGACATCACACTAATCGAAACACTTGAGCTCCTTTAGCTACGACCACTTAATCAACCTGCTTAGAAAATCTTGACTGCTCACCATTAAGGACAAATTCCAAAATAGATCGTCGCAGGGCCACCATAAGAAAAAGACATGACCGCAAATACAAATAGCACAATAAAACAACACACACGTCAGCAAAAAGGTGAGTAATCCCCACATATCAGAATTTAGAGTATAATATAATAATTAACATTACTAGATCAATTAAACAATGTAGTTCGAAACTACATTACACATTGTACTCTGAAAATAACCTTTAACAACTCAACCTCGATTAATAGTACGAACCTTTACTTAATTAACTCATATAACCCACAAGTGTGCCACGCTCGTTGTTCTATACCTAGCCTTGGACATGGGTAATTCGAATAAAACCAACAAGTATAAAAACTTGAATACTCCCAATAACCAGAAAACACCTTGAACCAGACCACATACAGGCCAATTCCCACTGTAGGGGACCATAGAAAAATAATTAATAAAGATTGTACCTCATTCTTAACTTATGATTATTATCTCATTACCAACATGTCAAGGACTAAGGTCTATAACGCCGAGCCTCAAACCAATAACAAAATAATAATCTCAACCTTTTGATCTCATACATCGATCAAGTAATCTTTCACATGATAATAAATTCTCAATATTGGCACATGTTCCCAATTAACATAACAATTCGATTCATAATATCTCAACTCTTAAAACACATACTGATAACCCAAATATAATCATATCTCAACCCAAAAATAATACTCTGCATTAACAACCCTAAAACCTTGATAAAACAATACTCCTTATAACAACAACATTAAAACCCTAGCAATAATTGTACAATCAATATATACAACAAAAATAAATAATACGATACTCAAATCTATTCAAATCATATAATACCATAATAATTAATCATATATACAAAGAATACAAATAATAAATCATATCACACATAACAATACGAAAATACAAACATCTCAAAAATATAGTGTGATTACACATAATAAATAATACAATCAAACATCTCCAAATTGATAAAGTGTGATTACATAAAATAAATAATACAATCAAATTATAAACAAACGATCTAATTAAGGGTTGATGGTGTGATTACGAAATAATAAATTATAGACATACAACTCCAAAGATTAAATTTGTGTGATTACCTTCCCAATTAAATCAATTCCACAGTCTACAACCTCGACAAAAGTGAATCGCAAGGTCATAGCCGTAGTAGTAGGTCAGCAGCATGATGGGTTGACTTGGATTGTATTAAATCCAATTGTTGATTTGAATTGTAAAGAAAATGGTGCAAAAGTACAATAAACTCACCGAAGGAAATTTTGGGGAAATTGGTTTAGCTACAAAAGATAAATTGGAGTGGAGGCAAAGCTTAACATAATTAGGGTATGAGACGTATTTATAGTTCATAAACAAGAGTTCTATCAGATATAAAATAAGGTTTAAAACTTTTCGAACTATAAAATTAAAAAAAAAAAAAAATTATATATATATAGAATAGAAAAGTTATTTAATAATTAAAAATTATTATTTTTTTCAATAAAATATATTATATAAAATCATAAAATATTCGGGTATTACACGGGTATTACAGTGCAAGATACGCGTTTCTTAACTCTCTTATTTGTTTAACTAACGCTACTTTGCAGGTATCGGCGTTACAAGAGTGATTTAGGATCGCAGAACGTTCTGAATCATTCTCCGTCCTTATCGATACTTTGACTTTTATTTTCGAAACTCGCGTTTCTCCAAACTCAGTCAAAGTGGGGGCTTCTGTAGACACCCATTTGTGTCTCCCCAAAACCAAACCCAGTGATGAGTACCTTTCACGTCGAATCATAATCGAATGAAGTGAAACTGTGGAAAGTTTAGTGTTGCGGATAGTTTTTAATTTCTTTTCTCTTCTCTCTGTTTTTGAAAACCTATTTTAAGAAAACAGCCAATCCAGTTTGGTTGGTCCATGATATGGGTCCAATAGTAGTGTAGTTGGATAGGGCTTAAAACGAGCTTTCCAACGATATATTATAAGCCCAATTCCGATGAATATTGAGGAAGTTATGGCCAAATTACTGAACTGGGCCCGGTTGGAGCCTTATATGCGGCCCTATGATCTAGATGAGGGCCTAATATGGATTTATCATTCCTAATGCAATTAGGAATGGTTTTAGTCTTCTAGATTCTTCTAGAAGGTTCTTTTCATTCTTAATTCAATTAGCATTGATAAATTGACTTTTGTTGACTTTTTAGAGTTTTAATTAAGATCAAAGAATGTTTTTGAGGAAAATACAATTTTATCCTCCTGTACGGCAATTTCTATTGGATTTTAAGAAAACGCGTCGATTTCTGAGTCAGCGCCAAACGCCAGCTGTAGCGCCTGACGCTACGCTTGGCGCCTGGCGCTAGCCTTAACGTCTGGCGCTAAGGTCAGCGTTTGGCGCTAACCTGGTTTTACGCGTCAGAACTCTGTTTTTGATGTTTTATCTTTTTGGCTGATTTTTTTCTATAAATATCGTCGTAAAAACTCCGTTTTGATTCATCAATTCTCATCAATATCAAATATTCTCAAATATCACCAACTCTCATCAAGAAATTCTTGATTCTCTCTCTCTTTCTAAGCCTAGCTTTTTACAAACAAAACTCCTCATACATTAGCACTAGACACACCTAGCCAAGTTCGAAGTTGCCTTCGCCCTAGGCGTGAAAGGTTTTAATATTTCTGGTCCCTAATCCCTATTTCAATTATTTGATTTTATTGTTTTAATTATTATTTTCCTTGAAGTTACTAACGTGTGTATTTTGTTATTAGAAAGAGGTACGAGACATCCAAGTAAGTGCTTTAATTGATTTATTGTTATTATGATACAGAAATCATGCTTATGTTGTTATTATGATTCCTAGTGTTATGTTAGGGTGTTTTGATCTTCCTAGTATCATGTTTAGGGTAACAATTATAATTTCTATTATCAAACATGACAATTGTGTTTCCTGCGATGCTTCCTATTTTATTTCCTAATAGCATGTTAGTATTATGTTAGGGTTAAAGCTTTGATTTTTTAATGTTTAGTGACATGCTAGGGTTTGTTATTAATCTTGTTAGTATCATGCCTAGGGTCTTGCTATTATTATGCTTTAACATGATTATTTTAATCATGATTATTTTATTATTATTATAATTATTATTATTATGATGATTATTATTATGATGATTTATTATGTTGCTTGATTATATTATTATATTGTTATCGCTTGATCACACCTTTTATGCATGTTTAAAGGGAATCGGTACTTGTAATCACGCTTAATAAGATAATTAATAATCTTGTTTAGGGTTAATTTGATTATGATTCAAGTGATCGCCAATAATAGTTTTATTTGTGCATTAATATTCAACCAACATAGATAAACAGATTTAGGGTTAATCCTATTGATTGTATGTTAGTCAGAAAGCGCACATGAATACGATCAGAATAAAGTAGAGGCCTATTATTAGGGCAGGTTAAATCTCTTTTAGGTTCGATTTTTACCTTCATCCCCGAACCCTATTTGGTTCAAGACCTTATGGAGTTGACGATCTCTTGGATCGTTAAGGGGTGTAACCTTCACCTCGTGAACAATTTACAAGTTCCTAAAAAAACTTGTTGGCGACTCTTTTACTCTATCTTCTTTCCCTTTGGACGCCACCATACTTAAGTGTATGATCACAGTGGGGTTCAAGCTAGGGATAATGCTTGAAATATTCCCTACAACTTTATTCTTCTCATATTCATATGCGCTTTCTGACTAACATGCAATCATTAGGTTAACCCTAAACCTGTTTATCTATGTTGGTAGAATATTAATGCACAACAAATCTATTATTGGCGATCACTTGAATTATAATCATATTAACCCGAAACAAGATTATTAATTATCTTATTAAGCGTGATGACAAGTACAAATTCCCTTTAAACATGCAGAAATGGTGTGATCAAGCAATAACAATAATAAATATCAAGCAACATAATAATAATAATCATAATAATAATAATCACAATTAAAATAATCACGTTAAAACATAATATTAATAGCAAGATCATAGGCATGATACTAACAAGATTAATAACAAACCCTAGCATGTCACTAAGCATTAAAGATCAAAGCTTTAGCCCTAACATGATACTAACACGATATAAGGAAAGAAATAGGAAGCATCATCATACTTGATATTAGAAACATTAATTAACTTTAAACATGATACTAGGAAGCAATAAAACATCCTAACATGATACTAGGAATCAACAAAATAATCTAAGCATGATTTCTATAATAAAAGATCAATAAAGTACTTACTTCGATGCCTCATATCTCTTTCTAATAACAAAATACACACATTAGTAACTTCAAGAAAAATAATAAACAAAACAATTAAATCAAATAATTGAAAGAAAAATGAAAAAGTTTAGACTGGATTTGGGACCAAACCCTCAGAAATTATCAAACCTTTCACGTCTAGGGCGAAGACAACTTTGAACTTGGCTAGGTGTGTCTAGAATTAATGTATGAGGAATTTTGTAAAAGGGAAGGTTTAAAATTAGGGAGAAAGCTTCTAGCTTTTTAGAAAGAGAGAATGCTGGGTGTTAATAATTTGAAAACAGGGAGATACGACCCCTATTTATAGGAAAAATAGCACGGGATCGAAGAAAATCATATCCAGAATAAAATACAAGCGCCAGACGACAAACTCGTCGCCAAGGCCAACGCCAGGCGACGAAGGTCAGTGCCTGGCGACGACTCTGTCGTCTCGCGCTAGTTCAAAAGTCAACGCGCTTTTACACGCGTAATTACCTTTAAAACCGGTTGCAGATAATTATGCGTCCAAGCAGCTTTAAAATCAGATTTAATATATTTTATTCTAAATAAAACATCTCTTAAAAATATAATTATCAATCCTAACCTCATTAGAATTAAAGAGAACCTTCTAGATATTCCTATAAGACTACAATCAATCCTATTCACTTTAGGAATGATAATTAATAGGCCCTCCTCTAGATCATTGGGCCAGCTTGAAAATCATTGGGCCTAATTCAATTTAATCCATAACTTCCTCATAAGTCATGGGAATTGGTTATATCATTGGAAAGCTCTTTTCGAGCCCAATCCAACTACACTATTATTGGACCCTTATCATGGACCAAACCAAATTGGACTGACTATTTTTCATAAAATAGAGTAAGAAAAGAAATATTTTAATAAAAACATCCTCATCACTAAACTTTCCACACTTTCACTTTGTTCGATAATCAAATGACGTAAAAGATATTCATCGCTGGGTTTGATTTTTGGGAGACACATTTGGGTGTCTACAGAAACCAAATAGGAGGCATAACACCTACGCAAATTGCCACAGGAAGACCGCAAAATAGCACAGCATAAATTCATCCAAAAAGCACCAAAACTGCACACCAAAATCACACCCAAAATGCACCAAAAACTGCACCAAAAGCACCTCAAACCTGCACGCCTAAAAACCGCACCAGCTGACCAATATTACAGCACCAAAGACACCCCAAAACTGCACCAAAATAGCTAAAATTTGACCAGAAAACTACACCAAAATAGCAGCCAAAAGGACCACCAAACTGCTCCTAAACGGACCACAAAACAACACCCACAATGCACAAGAAACTACAGCAAAAATGCACTAAAAGCCGAGATACTTGCCTGATAATAACGCCTGAAGAAAAGGCCACGAATAGCTGAACAAAAAGCTGTAAAAAGGAATAAAATCCACGACGAGAAAACCTACAAACAAGTAACCTCACTGTCTGCCTGAAATAGCCCAAACGCAACCCTGCACCTGCCCCTTGACCGCCAAGACGAACTGAAAAAAAGACGATCCAAAAACCTCTCAAAACGGACCAAAACCAGGCCTAAAACGAAGCCAAACTTCCTACAAAAATAGCCCTAGCTAAAACTGACAAAAGATACAGTTGCCAGAACCGCCTGAAAACACCTGATAAGCGGTTGCACACCTAACAAAAATAATACCTAACTAGACCTCCTAATTATGTAGTAGGGTAAGTCAGGGTTGATCCCACAGAGAGAAGGTTGTTTAACAATCAACTTTTACTAATGACAAAACCAAATAAGAGATAGAATAATAGATTAAATAACTATGACTACTCAAATATCAAATACGAATCAAATAATAATAAAAAGATCCAGAATTAAGTATCACCACTAGCATAATCAATACAAGACAAATTCTTACCCCAATTAATTAATTATATGTTTACAAGGAAAGGTACGCCCTATAAAATATCAAAGATCTCTCCCGAGTTGTCAATGGTTTCCCTAATTAACAATTAAACCTACTTTCGTGGAATCATGTAAATTAAAGACATTAATTTCGGCATTCTAACTTCTTAATAATCTGTTCTACCGAATTCCGTGGAGAATTTCATACCCTTAATTGATCTATTCAAATCAATCAAAACCCAACTCCCTTTGCGTTCAAGACAATGGAATAATAACAATACCAATTATCCATCCCTAATCTAGTATTGGCATAAGCACAATCAATTAATCATGAACAATATAAACAATTAATTGGGAATTTTAAAAAAACAAATCAAGTATCAATCATGTGTAGGGTTCAACCTTACCCTAGATTAATAATCTACACTAACATAATAAAAGAAATAAAATAAAAGAAAGAGAAGAAGAAAATATAATACTTGAATTAATAAAATATAACTAGAGAGAAAACTAGGGTTCTAAACTAATGGGATCTTAGGATAATAAAGCTAAGGAGTATTTATAATAAATCTATGAATTAGGATAGAATTAGGAAAATAATCCGCTAATAAGATGATTTATCGTCCTTGCACGGACGTGCTAGCATGAGGCACGTCCGTGTCTCACTGCTGCACGCGTAGCTCTTCTTAAAACGGTTATAACTTGAGTTTTGGATCTTTGTTTGATGAGTGTAATATATCGTTGGAAAGCTATTAAAGTCTACTTTCCAATGCAATTTGAATCACTCCAAAATAATTTGTAGATCAAAATTTATGATCAAAATAGTGGATGAGACTCATATCCGTCAAGTCTTTCATCAACACCTTTGCTTCTTTCTACGGCTATTTCACCAAATGCCACTGAGCAATTTAATAATTCACCAAATGCCATCAAGGGGTTTTCAAAATTCACCAAATGCCACCGAGTTTTAAAAAAATTCACAAAGTGCCATTATTGTCTAACAGAGTTAACTCCGTTAATCACTAGGGCTTAATCATGACACATGTGGACATGTGTCAGTTAGTTATTGGTTTAAAAAAAACAAAAAACTCTAAATATTAACCTAACCCAGCCCCACTACAATAACCACCAGCCAAAGCCAATCGACAGCCCAAAGCCAACCGCCGGAACCCCCTAACCTCCCGACGAAATCCGCCGGAACCCCCTAACCTCCCTCTTGAACCCAATGACCCCACCAAAACCTCAGCCCCCGCAACCTTCTCACGCACCAACACGACGCATCACCATAGCCACCGAAATCGACCATGGAAACCCTAAATAGAACCCGACTATGGAAACCCTTCACCCTCAAACGGCTGAAATCGACCATGGAAATCCAAAATGGTTGATTTCTATGGCCAATCAATTTCGTCGTTTCAAGGGTGGAGGATAGGAGTGGTTTTGCGCGGTGGTTATGTTGTTCATCAAAGCTCGTGCTCGCTGTTTGTTTTTGGGGTCGGGGCAGCTTGTGTGGGTGGTTTTGGGGGTCGGTGGTGGGTCAGGTGGGGTGTTAAAGGGTCGTTTGGTCGATTTTTGGTGGTTAAGGGTGTGGCTGGCCGTTTTCCGACGAGATAGGGGGAGGGACTAGGGTTTGGCGATGGTGGAGGTGGCTGGGTTCATTTTGGGGTTTTTTTTAAAAATTTTTTTTTAATTTTTATTAATTAAGATAAATGGACCAATTCATGACATGTGTCATAATTAACCCCTAATGACAAACGGAGCTAACGGTCGTTGGTCATTAATGGCACTCGGTGAATTTTTAAAAAAGTGGGTGGCATTTAGTGAATTCTGAAAAAGTCCGATGGCATTTGGTGAATTTTTAAAGTGCTCAGTGGCATTTGGTGAAATAACCGTTCTTTCTATCCTTATTTTCTCTCGAAAACATGAATTGAGATCCTTGAGCGACGTAGCTTCATAGTCCATGATTATTATACTCAAGAATATCCAACCATAATCCATTTGCATTTAAATCACCTGAAATTCATCAAAACACACAAACGGAGAGTAGTAGAGCGTAATCTAAGCAAATAATGTAAAAATACTCCTTAGACCTCTAAATCCATAAGCAATTGAGTGTAGATAAGCACCTAAAATGTGTACAAATTAGGACCTATCAATAGTCGTCCGCAAACTCGCTTTGAATATGCCTGAAAATAATTCTTCAAAATTGCACCAAAAATGTCAGAAAACTGCCTGAATTACGCCCAAAAACAGTACCAAATGGAACGTGGAAACCGCCGGAATAATGCCTGACCTAAAGTCGGTGACACAAGCTACCTTTGCTGGACCTAAAGGCACTTAAAATCGCCAGAAAAGTGTCGGAAACCCACCCTATACCCAGCCCTAATTACCCCTACCGAGAGAGAGGTTGTTATTATTATTATTTGTTTAAAATGAAAAAAAAAAAGTTTAAAAATAAAGAGAAAAAACCACTCACCACCACAGTTCAGCCCTGCCACCACCTTCCTCCTCCACCTCCGGTCGCCGGCTCGCCGCCCAGACTCTTCCAACCCCCTCGCGTCGGTCGACTAAACGACCAGTTCAGCCGGCTAGCCTTACTCTTCCCGGCCTTTCCCCGATTCGACCCCTCTCCTTTTCTCTTCACCCAAAATAAAAAAATTAAAAAAAAAAAAATCATTTTTGTTACTCCATATATGACATATGCTTACATTTTAAATGCTTCTTTCTTCTTTGTGCTTCCTCTTTCTTGGTCCTCTACTTAGGCCATGTAATGTTCCCTTAACTATGTTCAATTATTTGGTTAAGATAAATTTAACAAAAATAAATTATGATGTTATAACTAAAACAAGTTCAAAAAATAAAAATTAAAAATTAAGTAAATAGACCACGCATTCACACAATTAATTTATGGTTGGATAATTATTTCAACAATAAATCTTGTGTAAGACAGGTCTATGGTAATATTATTGTACGATGATCAGTTTGAGGGTAACTTTAACTATTTTAATGGAAAATTTAGCCTTTTAAAGGGTTTAAATTTTTATTTTTTATTTTTTTTTGGAAGAGGTTTAAATTTTTTTTTTTTAATGTTTAATATCTTATAAATTCATGATTACATACTATAAAGGCTAATATGGTTAATCTAATATATTATAATTTTTTTGTAAGATAAAATTTACTATTAGAAAAATTATAAATTTTGTAGTATAAAGGGTAACTTTAAGTAATTTTAAGATAACTTTAACCTGTCTTACTATATAAGTATTAATGTACTTCTGCCTTTTTGGAGAATATGTGTTATTTCAAAATGTTTTGAAGAAATTTTGTGACACTTTGGTAACGTTATGAATAATGAGTAACTTTTGTATACATGTGATGTACAGTAATTTACTTGTTTCAAAAAAAATGTATAGTAATTTACTATACATTAGGGGTCACTTTTATCAAATTTAGGGTCACTTTTACAATTTTTTGGGTAACTTGCGACGGTCTTTTTAAAAATGACTACCATATTATTTTAATGACATATAATATGATCGGCTTATTTCTTCACGTTATAAAATGGCCACAATTAGTCTTATAATACGAAGTATATACAATGTAAATATAAATTTTGAAAATTTTAATCCAATATTAATATAAAAAATAATTTTTGTCAAACTATAAAATAAGAATAAAAAGTAAATAAATGAAACTAAAAATTTGTTAAATAAAAAAAATGTTGATAATACTATTTAGTACCATTAATAAAGTAATATAACTAATTACTTTGAGAAAAATATGTCAATTATTAAGTATATAATCATTAAAACATTATGATAGTCATTTTTCAAACGACTACAGTAAAATTTTCAAAAATATAAATACTTTGTAACTTAACTTTACACATATTAGGGTAACTTTGCTCATTTTAGGGTGACTTTTATAAAGGATGTACAATATTTATAGATTCATATTTAAAAGTTTGTCGTGAGTAATAAATAAGGGTTTAGATTTTTATTTATTTTTATGTTTTTTGTTGAAAGTTTTTTTTTTTTTTTTTTGGGTGAAGATTAAAAGGATTTATGCCAGTTTATATACTCTTAGAATATTTGTCCAACTTTAGGTTACTTCACAAGTATATGTTCATTGAAGAGCCAAAAGTCTAGTTTTTGTTCAAAATAATACCCGGTGGGCATTGGGTCATCCGGCTTCTCAACATTTGAGCAACATTTTAGGGGTACCTGCTGACCCGTAAAAAATCATCCTCAGAAGATTTACAACTACCCGTACAACATTTGCTTCACTTCCACCATCTTACAACATTGGGCTCACGGGTTTACCCCTCGCCCCAAATAATCGGCCCACCACCTCAACTAACAACCAAAGACAAGGAGTTGAATTCAAGTACTACCTCCGTTCTTTATTATGTGCAACAAAGGGGTATTATTTGTGAGACATAAAATATTCCTTTGTTGCACATAATAAGAAACAGAGGTAGTAGTATGTTTTTACTCCATATGTTTTATGTTTTGACGTAGGGAGAGTTCTAAGGGCAATGATATACACTGCTTTGGATCCCAAACTAACAACTTCTCTAAGACTTCAATCGATTATATTAGTTGGCATCCTCTAAATCTATGTGGTTTACTCTAGCAACAAGTGAGATTAAGTGGTTGATCTAAAATTTGAGATTGAATTTCACTTTCATCATTTGTATGGTACATTGTAACTCCTTTGATTTTTTATTTATTTATTTATTTATTTTTTTTTTACAAGAACTCCTTTGAAGTTACTAGTTTATAAATTCACAACATGGGTGTTAATTTTCAATAAATATTGTACACTGTCTTAATTTTCGATAAATATTGTACATTGCCTTAACCCATTATGCTTTGTGATTGAACAAGGTAGGGCATACTATTATGGTATAGAAGGGCCAAAGACTTTTTGAATATGGTTTATCCATTGGCTATATTTATGGTTGAATTTGTGCCATGAGTTTTAAGGGGTCAGGCCTCAAGCCTTGTCCTACATATGGGCTATTCCACTTGAATTGCGGTTTTCGGTGATTGATCTTCAAATCTATAGGCAACTCATTGTGGACCTCAATGTTTGTGTAGGCCTATTTAACCAATTTCAATGGGCCTGCTTATAATACATAACATCACCAACATAGGTTCTATTTTTAATATTTACCCAATTTATTTGAGATGAGTTTTTTATTGACATTTTGTATCAGTTTCTTTTTCAATACGGTAATACCAAAAAAAATCTTTTCTTTTTTTTTTTTTTTTTTTTTTCATAGCTAATCTTTGTTGAAATATTTGTAGGGGCCGTTTGGTTCGTTTGATTGGAATGGGTCGGTATGCAATTTCTAATAGTGGATTCTAAATTCCATACTAGTTTGAAGTGTTTTGGCTTATATGTTTTATGGTTCCTCGCTTTATTGATGGAATGGAATCTTAATCTTAGAAGGTGAGGTGAGTATAAGATTTTAAGGAATGGGGTAGAGTTAACCCTATTGGTATGAGATTCCATATCTAAAAAGCCTAATTACATAACAAAATACTCCGTAGATTTTTACTCCAATTTAACTCATTTCAAAAGGTCCAATCAAATGGTCCCTTAGACATTTTTGTTTATTTTGGTGAAATTTCGATCCCGTTTATCGATAAATTGGATAATATAGTAAGAACTTTCTAAGGTGTGCCCACGAGACACACTAAGAATCAAAAGATTTGTTACTAATTCAGAATTTCCTATTTAGAGTCCATAATTCTCATATTTTACTGTCTTTTTATTCACTAGATACACTACTCCCCGTGGTATGGTAGCTACTCAAGGTACCATTCGTTAATTTTTATAAGAAGTACGGACCCTTCTCCCTAATACCCTAGTAATCAACCCATAAATAAAAACATGACGAATAAACAGGCCATAGTAAATTACTAATTTAAAAAATAAAATAAAATAAAAATAAAATAATAAAATAAAAAGGAGCCATAGTACAAGTCCCTTTCTTGGTGAGGGTCACTACACCTATATCGTTTAGTGTCAACTATTCTTGCCAATTGCCAAGTTGCCACAATTACTTAAATAGTAGTAACACATTGCAACAAAATGATTCATTTCTAACAATTGGAACATGAGCCAATCAAAACCAATTATTATGACCAACTTTTATTAAAAAAAATATATATATAATACTTATCTTTTCTTTTTTTTTTATTCTATTTGGATTTAAATATATTTTGACTAAAAATTAGAATGTTTATTCATCTTTCATTGAATATATTCTTGATCAAAGGTGTCCATTAGAGAATAGAGATCATTAAATTTAAAGCATAGAGAATAAATATAAACGGAGGAAATACTATATATGGACATAAGGTGAGGATTTGACACGATTGATGATAAAAATCAAAAAGCGATTCTACCAAAAAAATAAAATAAAAAATAAGAGTGGATCCAAACCAAAAAAAATACATCAAGAAAATGATGTTCACTCAATTATGTGATATGTCCACATATTTCATCACTTTGAACCTCTTACCCTATACATCCAAAAGGAATCACCTAATCACCTTCATAAAAAATACTTTCAGAATCTTATCTAAAATCATAGCATTTTGACTAATCACATGATTATAATATGATTAATATATGTATAGGTAGCGCTAGTAATATGACATCTAATAGAAAAAATTATCTGATGTTTTATAAAAATCAATCACAACCCCCCCTTTACAACCCCAACAAAACTAATCTAATCATTATCATATCTTCATTACCATTGCCTTTATTCTCCTTCAAGCAACACTAATGATGCTATCTTTACTGCCGTCGAATCCTCGAAAGGTAGGGGATCGCCTCGAAGATTCCTCATCCAACGGTGGTCCTGGCCCTGGTCCTTGTGCGAGCTTAAGAGAAAGCAATGGCTCACATTCCCTTTCTTTAGGACTATAGGTTGACGTTGATGATGATGATGGTGATGACGTCGTTGGTAATTGGTTTAGATTAAGACATGCCATCTTTGAGGAAGGCGGGACCGGAAGTAATGGGAGCGAACGGCCTTGTTTGGTTGAGAATGCAGAAGGATAAGGAGATGGAAATGGTGTAGTTTGTTGAGTTGAGTCTAGGCTTGATAATTGACTCTCACTTGCTGATCGACTCACCTACAAAATAAAATGAAGTACGGTTTAACAAAATGGTGTGATCGGTAACAATAATCATTCATCGACGAATAAAGTTATGTTAAAAAGTAACACAACTTACATATTCATTTCATTCCCGTAATATTAAAAAAATAATACTGTGTTACACTATAAAAAAAACTTAGATAACATAAGATAATACTCCATTGTGTTACATTATACTATGTGTATATATAAAACGTACTCCGTAGTAGATAATATAGAATAAACGAATGATAATTGAGTCTCTCCCTCTTGAGTCGGCAATAGCCACTTCCACTTGTACAAAAATTGATACACAAATCACCAATATGAGAATAAATCATTATTAACAACTACTCCATTACTACTGTGGGAAACTATATCCTTTAGAAATGACTTATAAGAGTTATATAACAAATGTTATACTGTACAAAAGTGGTTGGTCTTCAATGTGACATAACTAAACTTGTTATGACTATTAAAAATAAAGATTGTATCCTTCAATTTATAACTTCTACTTCGGATTTAATGAAGCATAATAATTGTATAATTCACCTACTAAATTACATCACAATTGTAATCAATCGTAATATGTTTTGTACTAGTAGTATTTTTAACAATAGATAGAGAGCAATAATGTGTATAATATCAACAGACAATTTATAAATGAATGCATCATCATAATTTTAGTAGTACCAAAACAAACAAAAAAAAAAGTTTCAACTTTATATAGAAAGCTACTTCGGACCAAACACACACAAGTCCAAAATGTGATCTCCTACCTGATTAAATCAAGAAATTAAGCAAATTTGTCAACCAAGCAAAACTAGAAAACAAATAAGTTGCTTACAGTGTCGGTAGTGATGTCAAAGAGACTCGATCGACGTCGACGGCGATTGAGATTGGTTCGCCGGAGGAAATACTTTTGAGCATGACTAGCAACTTGTGTTGGTGTTCTTGTCTTGACAAAGTTCCTTGATATCCCTCTCCAATCTCCTTTTCCTACCTTATCTAACCCCAATAAAAATAGCCTGTGCTCTTCTTCTGTCCATGGAATTCCTAAGCATATATGCAAATAAAACAATTTATAACAAAATCAATTAACCGAAATAATTTCATAATTTTAATGTAACAAATTAAAGGTCTTCAATTGAAAATTTACACTATTCGTGATTTGTTAGGAACGTCCTAATTAATTATTTATTAATATTCAATTGTTATAATTTTTATTTTTTATAATTAAAAATATAAAAAATATTTCACTTAAAAAAAACCGAGTACTAATATGTACTTCTATTTAAAGTACCTAAGAGAAACTCTCGTTCCGAACATGTTAAGCACCTAACACACCCAACCACATCAGGGCCGTAGAGGTATGGGACTATGGGAGGACGATATGTAAAAAGACTACAGTGTGATTTAATTTTTCTTTTTTCATTATTTTATTTAATTGGACGGCACCGCCTTAATATAAACCGAGTAATCTTTAAAACATAAATACATATTGTTAATTTAGATAATAATTAACAATTGTTATCCCTTTTTGCAACTAACAAGTAAGATCTAGTAATATAACAACATCTAATCTAAAGACTAAAATTTTAGCTAAATGAAAATGGATTCAAACGCTAACATTATACGGAATTGTAATTAAACCAGTCATACCAATAAACACTAATAACGTCTTCAAATAACTTTTTGACTTGATTAATTAATTAATTAATTAATTAGATTTTAATCTCAAAATTATTGATAGATGAGTAATCAATTATTTTTAAAAAAATTTTTAAAAAAAAAACCACGATTCTTCATTCTCACGTAATAGCCAAAAAAAATTAATACTACTAGATTAAAAAAATAATAAAAAATTACCTCGTTTGCGTTCGCGGTCACGGGTTCGAGACCCGGAAGCATGAAGAGCATCATCAGAATTATACCCAGAAGAAACAACATCCTGAGAAGAAGAATCGATATGTTGTTGCTGCTGATCTTGATGCTGCTGTTCGTATTGACATAGATTATTCATACTAAAGCTCTTTCGAAAACCCGATGACGATGACAACGACGAAGACGACGGAGAAAAGGGAGGAGAAGGAGATAGAGAGGAATCTACGGCATTAAATGTAACACCAAATAGCCTAAACCCCGTCGTATGAGACGGAGGTACGGCAGAATGTTCCGAGCAAGTTCTAGCGTTGTGTCCATTGTGGCCGCACTGAGAGCATGTTCGAGGTGATTTGGATGGCGGCGCAGTCATCTTTGCGGTGGATTTTTAACAATTTTGAGGATAAATATATAAATTATGAGAGGTTTTTTTTTTGGGTTTTTGGGGTTTGGTTTGGTATATATACACAAAGGGGGAGGATTAGATGGGGTAAAAGTAAAGTTGTCTATAAAATTAAAATGGAAAGAAAAATGGGAGTGAAAAGGAAGTTTCGTGCAATTGTGATTTTAGGGATATATTAAAAAAGATTTTGTCAATAATAAAGATTGAATAAATGAGTAATAAATAATAGATAAAATATAATTAACAAAAAGAAGAGAGAGAGAGAGTGTGGTAGAGAGAAGGATGATATAACGTGTTGTGAATTGTGACTCTTGTTTCTTAGTAACTCTAATTTAATTAGCGATTAATATGTTATTTATGAATCATCACTACCTAAAATAATGGGGATATTTTCTATTTTTAGGGACATGAGGTTATTGAGAAATACTGGCTTTACTTTCCAAAGTTTTTCGTTATAAATACTTGCTATTTGGGGATTTAGATTATTGCCTTATCTCAATAAGTTATCCTACCTTTTCATTTTATTTACCATATTAACATGTCTAAAAAAAATTAAAATTTTACCATATTAACATGAGGATTTTTTTTAAAAGGAATATTTACACGAGGATATAATTTATGCGATGAGTAATTGTCTAATTGATTTACTACTGTACAAATTATTATCTACAAATTTTTGTGATGATTATTATTTTTATTATTATTATTATCATTATACATTTGTTTTAAAAGTATTGACATGTTCTTTGACACATATAGGTCCCGTTCTTTAGAGTTGTTCTGCTCTGCTCTACTTCAATCTGCTCTACTTTAAAAATAATACTTAATATTGAATTATTATATTAATAATTAATATTTAATAATAAATAATAAATATTTAGAAATAATATTATTATTATTAAAAATTAATATTTAATAATAATAGATTATTGTTATTTTAAATAATAATAATAATAAATAAGCTCAAAAGAACAGGGCCATAGTTTAAGTAAACAACAGTGTATGAATTATTTTAAATTGTTTTGTATGAACTTATTTTATTTTGTTTGAATTTATCCCAATTTATTTTAATTTATCTAAACTTATTTTATTTTATCCGAACGTCGTAGTTGTTTTATTTTGTTTAAACTTATTTTATCTAAAATATTTTGCTTGAATTTATTACGCGTGATTGTGCGTTTTCTGCGCGGCTGGCCATATCGTGTGACCCCTTTTTTTAAAAAAAATGGAGTAGCCTATGTATAACACTGATTGAGTAACCTATATTATACACAAATTAATCCCTTTTGTTATTACATTGATTGAGTAACCTTTATATAGCCTACAACACTAATAGAGTAAAACCTACAATATTAACTAATAACCCCTATAAGTCTATAACCATAATAGAGTAAGCCCTATAACACTAATAATAATCGAGTAACTCATGGTGGCTTTCTATATAAAAGAAACTGTTTTGTTTAAAATGATTTTTTCTAAACTTATTTTAGGAATTTATTTTAATTGAAATTTTTTTAAAACTCAATATCATTATTTTTGAGGAGAAACTCAGTTTCAATTAGTTCAATTCAGTTGTTATTGTTTTTGTTGTTGTTGCAATCTGGACCCCTATCCCTCTAGCTATAGCGAACCCGATCATGTTGAAGATGTGAGCAGTTGCACGAGCACCAATGTCTTGACTCTTGTGTCTTAAATTAAAGAATTTATGAACTCGCTTCAGTAATGCAATAACATCCTTATCTAGTTCCCTTAGATGAGAGAAAGATAAAGGAAGAAAACCATAACCAATTGCCGGACAACTTGCTTTATACTTGACCCGCTTATGATTAGCCTCATCAATCACAACCCATCGCAGAACAAAGTCAGACAACCCAGATTGTGTCCAAGGTGAAGATCCTGTGAAGTCAACACACACATACATCATGGCCCAATCCTAAGAATAAAGTAACATATTTACGGGTCAAAGAGCTCCTTAGTTCAATTCCCACCAAATAATCCAATAGTAACCCCTTTCCTTGTTCAAATCCCAGACCGATAACAAACATCAAAAATGATATCTCGAAAAATATTATATCGAATTTTAATACCCACAATACAAACACATGACACTGCATGATCATCGAAGATATCCTCGGCAAAAACCCTAGAATAAGCATAACATGGTGCCAAAATAGAATACAAAGGAACACCCAATCGGTAACACAACACACAACGATAAGTCTTAGCATTTCTCAATCCCGATATGGGGACTGCCCGGAGCCAAGCAGTGGTATGATCGATCTCCCTATTGCGATTTCCACAATACCAATCACCCAAAAGATAAAGAGAAGATGGATAATGCAAATGCAGTATGAAACCTTTTTGAAATATATATCTACTAATTTCTTCATGAGCTTATGGGTAACAACCTTACCAGGATTACTCAAATGCATGTCAAACTCCACAATCTTATGAAATAGACTTAATGCATCCTCAAAGGCTCGGCCTAGACCAACAATAATGTCAGCATGCTGTAGAAACTTTGTCTGCAAACGGGAAGCGAGAAAAGAAAAATGTGAAACATCACCTGTGAATTATTATTATTATAATTATTATTATCATGAGTAATTATTATTATTAAATTATTATTATAACAATATAAATTATCATTATATTATAAGTAAGTAATACAAAGTAGTAACTATTAATATTAATAAAAATAATATTATTACTTTTATTAATAATTTTTTATACATTAATTATTATTATTATTATTATTATTATTATTATTATTATTATTATTATTATTATTATTATTATCATATTAGTATAATTATTACTGATTTTTAATTATTATTTAATAATATTTATATTATTTTATTATTTAGGATTTTGCTAACAAACACCTCGGGGGCGCGTTAGATTATCCTTTAAAATATATAGCTCTTAAATGACACTAATTTTGGAATGCATATCAAAATCATGCGTCAATCGATGTAACTAATATTTATTTCTTGTTAAAATTTCTAGTTTTAATTAACTTATCTAACACCCGGGCGTCCGTTAGCTTTTGCCTATTATTCCCTCTGTTTCGTAATTAGAAGCCTATTTCTCTTTATTATGTGAATAATAGATGTTAGAAATAGACTTCTAATTATGAAACGGAGGGATGTATTTATTATTAATACTCCCTCCGTTTCTTAATTAGATGCTTAATTCTAAAATTACACGGAAATTAAGGAACTTGGAGTATCCTTAAAACCCATGATTGGGAGATTCAAAGGGAATAAAAAGACATTTATTGTTGTCTTTGAATAAAACAAAACATAATGAAATTAAATGCTTGCACATGTCAGCAATCCTTTAAGAAAAAAAAAGGACCAATGACATTTGTTTATAAAATGCTGCACATGGATTGTAATTGTTCAGATGGGGGAATGAGGAGGAGAGATAATATATTTTTTTGTGCAACCATTAAATGCCAAAAACAAAAGTAAATAAAGTAGTGATACATCACACTTATTTGGAGATAATTGGGGGGCATTTTGGGGAATAAATTTGGAGAATAAGGATAATTTGGTAAAATATAATTTACTAAAAAAGGAAATAGACATCTAATTTTGAAACCTTTTAAAAAGAAAATAGACATCTAATTAAGTGACAAAGGGATTAATAAAGAGCAGTAATTATTACGAGTACTCCGTATTATCATTAAAGATTATTATTAATAACTAGTTTTGTGCCATGTGCGATGCCCAGGTTGTTTATTGAATTTTAAGATAAATTTTTATATTTCAAATTTTAAAATATATCCTCAATACAAAATTAGTTAGGAATTGATGTACTTTTGTGAAGATTTGCTATCTAGTAGGCATATAATGACTAATATTAATGTTGGTGAAAATTTTCGATTTAATACATTAAAAAAAATTTTAAAAAAATAGCAAAAAATAAATGTTCAAAAGCCGTTGGGTTAACCCGAACCCAAACCTTTGGGCAAGTGTTGAACATTCTTGACTCGTAATCTAAAGTGACCCAATTCAAGATGATTCATGACGCAACCCTAATTGATAGGTCTACATAGTAATAAATCGAAAAAAAAAATTAATTGTCAAAAATTAGATAATAATGGTCATATATTAGATAATACGTTTCAGAATAGATAATAATGGTCAGATATTAGATTAATTTCTTTTGTTTGATAACAACTTATATTGGTCAAGCATTAGATTTCTTTTGTTTGATAATATGTTATATTGTTCAGGTATTAGATTTATTTTGTTTGATAATAGATTATATTAGTCAGTTCTTTTTGTTTGATAATAGACAATATTAGTCAGGTATTAGACAAAGTATCACAAATTCGGATGTTAACGTAAATACATTTGTGTTATGCAAGTAATGGTATCTGATTGGAAATAACTAAGTTGTTAAGCCATGAAAATCTTACATTCAAAAAAACAATCCTTTACCAAAAACACCTTACTCAAACAAAAATAGCGGAAAAAGCATTAAAATGAAGATAAATTCGGACCTAAATTTTTTAGAACATCGAGAATTCCATAACAAAAGAGGCAAACACGAAGATCAGTAGAAGAAGAAGTGATGGACTCGGCGAGTTCAACATAATCCGCCATTGAAGAAGAAGAGGAAAGCTTCTACGATGAGATAAGGATCCGAATGAAGAGGAGAGAGAAAATGTGAAAAAAAAATGGTGATGAATGAAGGAGAGAAAAAAGGGAGGTGGTGTGTTTAAAGGTTATAAAATGGACTCACGTGAGTCCGTTCTAACTTTGGTATGTTACTGATATGTCTATTTTATATAGTATTTAACCCCCGTCCCTTGGTCATAATTAGTAGTGTTTTTGGCTCTTTAGAGCCACTTTTATTATTAATTGGTGTTTTCTAGTGTTTTCGTAGATTTGCTTGACTTTTGTAGGGATTTGCACTTTTGGAGCATTTTTCCGAGATATTATGGAGCAACTACGAGCACTGGAGAAGCACGACCGGTTTCTATAGCCCAGGGCCGGTTAGAGTCATCGAACCGGTGATTAAGGGCTCGGTATATGTGATACCGGGGCATTTGGACCGAGTATTCAAGACCCGAAGAGGAAATCCAGATTGGCCCGAAGAATTGATAGGGTAAAGTCGTATCCCCAAATCAAAAGTAATTCCTAAATACTCTAACTAATGTAGATAGGGAAGTAGGGTCGAATCCACAGAGAAACGGATCTTTCTATTCCTAATTAACTAATATAATCTAGATTATGAAGTAACCAATATTTATAATTAAATAATAAACTAAACTACGGAGATCAAGAATAAGGAGAAAATAATATATAAAAGGATCTAGGGCATACGTTCACCAATAAATAATATTCCAGGGTAGAATATAATAATCATTCATCAATGCATATATTAATCAGATTATAAAGGGCTTTCGCTACGTATTATAATCACACAATTAATTTACCGGTATTAAATCTCATCTTTCGAATCTCGACCTAACCATTTATAAATTAACCTGCCTATTGAAACTAGACCTAAACATCAATTCTCATCTGTCGAATCTCGAATCAATATTATCAAAATCATGCATAAAAGATCAGGCCTAATCTAGTCACAGAGCATTAAATCAATCAATAGGAAATTAATCTAGCATTGACAATCAACAACAATAAATTACCCCTTCATATTATGTATGGATCCCCATAAACCCTAGAAAGAAAACTACTCACACATAATAGAAACTAAACTAAACAAAGCAACAAAACAAGACATGATTAAAAGAATAAAGTAAACAACTAAGATTAAGAAAAGAGAAATAGTTACCAAAAGAAATCTGGATTAATGAAAAGTAATTAAGAACAAAGTTGAGAGAGAAATTAAGAGAGAGAAAATATCCTAAGTAGAGAGAGAAAATCTAAGGAAGAAGGTAATCCGAATTTACGTACATAATTCGTACTTAAACATTCCTCAAAACAAAAATTAAAACAAAACTAATCAGCTCTTAAGAAAACACGCGCCCGATCGGGCGAAGGGCCGCCCGATCGGGCCTGCCTTTTTGCCCTGCCTTTGCTTGGAACGCTGCGCCCGATCGAGCCTATGCTCACCAGATTGAGCGCAGCTCTCCCTTGAGGCTACTGTTGCGCGCATCCGCCCGATCGGGCGTATGCTTGCCCGATCGGGCCCGGCTTCTTCTTCGAGGCTTGGATTTCGATTGGGCTCGATTCCTCGACCCAATCTAGATTTCCTCATCGGGTCTTGATTAATCGATCCAATAGCCCCGGTATCTCATATCGAGCCCTTAATCATCGGCTCTCACTGATCCTGAGCTTCAAGAGTGGTCGTGTCCTTCTAGCTTCCGTAGTCGATCCATGAAAACTCGGGAAAATGCTCCAAAAGTGCAATTTCCTGTAAAACTCAACTAAAACTAGGAAAATACTAGAAAACACAAATTAGTAATAAAAGTGGCCCTAAAGAGCCAAAAACACTACTAATTATGACCGTGGGACGGGGGTAAAACACTATATAAATTGGATATATCAAACTCCCCCAAGCCAAACCTTTGCTTGTCCCTAAGCAAAGAGCTCATCAATGAACAATAAAACATGCCTCATCCTAATAAAAAAAATCAAGCACAAACGATTCAAGACAAATCTAATGAACATGCTTCAATGTCAATCAATCTCATTCATCTAATCATCCTTCATCCCCAACAATTGTCAAGTAAAGCAAACCACATGAGCATATAGAATTCAAGACTAGTGCTCACACACTCAACTCTCATTTATGTGGCGAGTAAAAGATGTACTCGATCGCTCTCCAACCAACCCCTTTATTTGTGAACAATGCCCTCCCATCTCACACTTTCGTGTGTTTAAAACAATGAACACTCAACCTACTAGTCGACTCGAAATATGTCAAATCATAACTTGCATCGATAAACAACACTTTCACATTCATACAACTCTATGCACAAAGGTCGGAAGGTCTTTAAATCTTGTAATGTAAGGCTAGGGTAAAGGGTAGGATAAATTTGGGAATATGTGAGAGTAAAGCCATGCTTAAGGGAGCCATATCCTAATAAAACCCAAGGTCACATCATGTGATGACCAAAACATCTCCAATCACAACTCAACTCCACAAAAGTTCACCAAATAATCATATATACAACACAATCCCAACACTTACATATTCACTCACAAAATATGATAATATGAAATAGAGTGAATTAAAACAAACTTTGAACCACTTATTCTTTTTCTTTCTTTTTGAATTTTTTTTTCTTTTTTTTCTTGAACAATCTTCAAATAGAACATTTGAACATATGAAACAACTTTTTTTTTCTTTTTACCTCATATTGGAAATTTTCAACTTTGTAACACAAAACATCAATATTTTCCAATCATAATATCAAAGAACAATCACTCTTCTTTTATTCCCACATTGTGCAAATAATGTGCACACCACAACTCCCTCACCTCACCAACTAATAGCTCCCCCAAGCTAAGCTTGGGACTAGTAACCAATGGGGCTCACATAGGCTTGTAATGTGGCTAAATAAACAATAAAAGGGCACAAGCAACAACATGGGCAGCAAGAAGGGAACAAATGTATCTAATATCGTCTGAAGGCTTCCTAAAAGAACAAATGCCTTCGTCCTCCTCAGTGTGCATAAAAATGAGCTATATAAACATTACTAATGGTTGCAAACCAATACTCAAATTCATTGACATACCAGGAGCTAACACACATTCCTAACCAAATCAACTAGTCAAGCACCATATTCACAAATAGTTGGCAAAATTGACGCATGTTTAGGAATCCAAACAATTAAACTTCAAATCATGATCAACAAATTCACAAAGCTCATTATCATATACTAAGAATAAAAACAATATTTTCTAAGTATGGGACACAGGGAAGCATGATTTACAATTCATTGGAACGTATTTTTGGATTTTTTTTGTTTTTCAATTTTTTTTGTATTTTTCATATATAAGAAAGCAATAAAACTAACCTAGAAAGCAATAAATAGAGAAGAGAGAAAGAGAGTTACCATATATACAAGAAATTTCCCCCCAAGCCAAATCAAGCAATGTCCTCATTGACTTGGGAAGGTAGCTAGGAGAAGCTACTCCTCATCATCATCCATCCTCTCATACCCTCCTCCATAGCTCGAGCCGGCACCACCCTGGATCGTTCCAGCGCCACCATATCCCGAACCACCTGCAAAGTAGTTAGGGTTCACATTTCCCCCCATACCCCCAAAAGGAGCATCACCCCCGTATCCATGGACTGAAGAGTAGTCCACATAAGTACCAAAAGCTCCGAGGATGGAATACCCTCCTTGGGGGTATTGGAACTAGTCGGGAACTAATGCCTCGGAAGGAATAGCCCCTCGGCGTGCATAGTCATCGTACATGGGGTATAGACCCCTCCCAAGGTTCCTCTCTATGTGACCTACCCGACCATCCAAGGTGCTTAACCTAGAATCTAGGTTTTTCATTATGCCCTCAACTCTCCCTTGCCCCATCTCTATACGGTCCAATTGGCTTCTAAAAGCCAAAAAGTCATAGGGGGCATTGGGGTCGACGTTATAATCGACCGAGGAAGTGGGTATGCCATAGGTGAAGGGTGGAGGTGGTGGGTAGTGTGGTGAATGGTGTGGGGGGGATTGGTCTTGGGGTTATTGGTGGGGTTGTGGTGAAGGGTGAGGTGCTTGAACCTCGCCTTGACCGTTAATCTCAAATGTGTAAGAAGGCTTCCCCTTCTCAAATTTGGTCAAGGCGGGGTTGGGTAAGGTAAAGGCTTGGTCCCTCCTACCCGATTGTCGGTGGACTATCCACCAAGTGTCACCTCCCACGGGTTGCACCCAGTTTAGGCTCCCTAAATAGGCTAGGTCCATGAGGTTTGAGCCCGCTACTTTCCTATGCCCATCCGGGTTCTAACCTAGGTGTTTTATAGCAATATAGGTCACTAACCCCTCAAAATAAATAGGTTCCCTAGACCTACCCGCTTCGGCCGTATTGGCCGCCCTTTGGAAGTGATTGGCTATCCTATGAGGTATGTTCAATTTTTCAGCATTAGGGGTTACATAGGATGCCAATAGTTCTAATACATCCCTCCTCACATTTGCCGGTTCATGCCTCCCAAAAATAGTGAGGCCGGCAAATCTTTGCCAAAACTTTGGGACGGGATGTTGAATCCACGTCCCTTTGGCGTGTTGGAGGTTAGCCAAACCCTCCCCAGTGAGTCTCTTGTAGACTACGGCAATGTGGTCTTGGGAGGGTTCGATTGGTTTATCCTATTTTAATTCAAACAACTTCCCAAATTCTTTAAGAGTTAAACGCACATCGTTGTTCTATAATCGGAATTGCACATGAGTGATTATAGCATTCATTTTAATAACATTAAAACTAGAGATAAATTCTAATGTTAAATAATCGTATGTATCATGGCACATTTGAAAGAAACCACTCATGCCTATACCCTTAAACAATTTTTCCACATATTTATCAATACCTAGTCTAGATAAAGTGGGATGATGAACAAAGCGGGTTGAGATTACCTGTCTATCGACGAGATTTAGCATCCTAGCCCGTTGTTCCTCCGAGGTGATAACAACCTCCTCCCATCCCGGTACTTGAAGCTCCGGGTTGACCATTGGTTGTTATGGCCTCGAACTTTCACCCCTTTGTGTCCTAGAACGCTTTGAAGCCATGTGAATGTGGAAAATTGGGTATTTGGGGCTTTCTCTCTCTAAGGGTTAGAAGAAATTATGAGAGAAAGTGGGAGAAAATGGGTGGAAAATGAAGAGGAAGGTGTGAGGATTAAGAATATGTAAAAAATTTGAGGTTTTGATGGGTGAATTTGAGGAGATCTTGGAAAGAAAGTGAGGTTGAAGGTTTGAAAATGGAGGTTTTAGAGAGAGAAAGTGTGAAAGAGAAAGAAGAAGTAAGAAAGAAAAAGAAAAGAGAAAGGAGAAGGATGTTTAAAACATCTGGATGAAATAGGCGTGCCCGATCGGGCGAAAGTGGCTTCTGTGGAATTGTAAAGTGCGCGCCCGATCGGGCGGCCTCCGCCCGATCTGGCGCGAACTCGAACTTGGAATTCGCCCTTTGCTCGCCCGATATTTCTTTTTGTGGCACTCGATTTCTCCAAAATTCCGCCTGATCGGGCAGCCTCGCCCGATCGGGCAAAATTTCCCTTGATTTCTTCCCTCACTTGCGCGCCCGATCGAAACTCCTTTCCCGATAGGGCGAAATAAAGCTCCGTTAAAATCAATATTGCGCGCCCAATCGGGACTCCTTGCCCGATTGGGCGAAATTTTCTTCAATTCTGACCTTAGGTGCGTGCCCGATCGGGCGAACCTCGCCCGATCGGGCCCGTACCCAGGCCTGGAGCTTCTCTTTCTTCTCCTTTTTCTCTTAAAACCTCCGTACTTTGTGATCTAAAACCTCTACAAAACACTCATGAAAGGTAATTCACTCTTCTCACTTCTCTAAAAGAAATAAAAAATAAAAATAAAAATAAGGAAAAATTTAGTCTAGAAAGCAAGAAATACGGGTTGCCTCCCGCAAAGCGCTGGTTTATCTAGGTCCCGCACAACCTTCTTATTACTGTGGACACCTAAAAATGTCTCCCCAAAACCAAACCCGATGATGAACAACCTTTCACCGCCACTATTGGTCGGGTTTAGTATTTAATCCCGAGAGTGCTTAAAAAATCGTATTTTATTAAATTCATATTTTTGAACAGTCCGTGGATTAGTCTTGATGTTTGGTAAAAGCATAGTTTTAATTTCAGCCCAAACTTATTAATTAATTTTTAGCCCAAGCCTTTTTTATTTTATTGTTTTATTATTTATTTTTGGCCCAAACCCTTTATTTATTTATTTAATTATTTTCTTATTTTAGCCCGAATAATAAAAAGTCAGAAAAGGCCCGAAATTATCAATCGGCACTTAAAATGCCGAAGGAAATTAGGGTTAAAAATGTATTTAGACGGAAAAACAGGCTGGAATTTCCCGCGCCACGGCACGGGAATCCTTCCCGTCTGACGGTGGGATTTCCCGTGACACGGGAGGTCTTCCGTGACACGGGACATTCCGTGTCTTTTCCGCGTAAACCCTTAACGCGTTTTTTATCCCGTTTTCTGAAAATTTCCCGCGTCACACCAAAAATGTACCGTGTCACGGGAAAGTGTACCGTCTGACGGTGGAGCTTCCCGTGTCACGGTACAGTTTGACCGTGTCACGGGATACTTTTTTAGGGTTTTTATCATTTTAGGGTTCCGTGTGCTCCCTCAACACATTTTCCCTATAAATACCCCCTCATTTCTGATGAACGGGGCACCGAGTAATTCTCTAATTTTATTTTTCTCTCTTCTATGCTTTAGCCTAAACACTAGCCTACCCTTTTCACTTCAAAATTCCTTCTTCAAGCACTCAAAGGAGTCCATATTTTACTCGTGGTTCTGTCCTTAAGCCAAGGCGTGAAAGGTAGAACTACTTGAGGGTTTGGCCCCAAAATCAACTTAATTTAATTTAATTTAATTTAATTATTGTTTTATTATTTCCTTGAAGTTACTAACTCGTTTATTATTTTGTAGTTGCAAACAAACAGAATCAAAGTAAGGATCATGCTCCTTTTGTTTTTATTATTTTTCTAACGATTTTATGTTGTTGGAATTGTGATTAAATTGGTTTTAATATTAATGTTGATCTATTATATTTATGATCACTATATTGCATGTTAAAGGGAATATGTAATTGAAAATCACGCCTAATAAGATAATTTGGACAACCGGTTTAGGATCCTTTTAATTTTATTATTAATTGAAGTGATCACCAATATTTTAGAATTATGTGTGCATTAATATTAAACCAGTTTTGTTAAATGATAGTTTGGAGCGAATTGAATTATTGTTTGTATGTCTTTGAGATCACATGAATGCTTTTCAATATAAGAATCGAGTAGAGGCCAATACGGGCGAATGTGACTCCATGACTCACTTCGTACCATCATCCCCGATCCTCCTTTCGTGGTTCCGAACCATATGGAGTTAGTAATCTCATGGATTATGAATGGGGTGTAACCTTCACGGGTCAATCGTTGTTGCCTTCGTTGTCCCTTTATTCGTGGTTGCCTTTTATGATCCGTGAACGGTTTACAAGTTCCTTAAAAACTTGTTGGCGGCTCCCTACTTTGCTTTGTCCCTAATCGTTGTCCCTAATCGTAATGTCAATTCCCACTTCCTATGAGTGCCAAGCATATTCACCACATGCTTTTAACGTAGGCGCACTTCGAGCGACGCCTACAATTTGGCAACTCCACTGGGGAGGATTCTTGATTATTTATCGATTTGAGTGATCGATATTTAATTAAGATGAGTGGATGAGAATTGAAAGATTCTTGAAAAAATATTCCTGTGATTAATTTGGCATTTTTGCATCTGCATAGACGTTTTAACGTCGCATTCAGGTCTGTCCCGTAGGAAAAATTGGATAACTTGGTTGCGCGCGAAGGAAAACAGGGCACCAGTCAGATCTTCTGACTGCCGTGCCACGGCAGAATCTGTCGTGTCACGGTACTGTGCACCGTCTGACGGTGCACAGTACCGTGACACGGGAATTTTTGCCGTGTCACGGCAGTCCTAAAATCAGTCCGGTGGCTTATTTTCTTTCCTCACAGTCGACTTCCTTCGATTTTTCAGAAAAAGTGTATGTGTTCTACATGCGTCTTAGCCCCGGGGGATTTAAGCTGTATCGACCCAAAAACGCTCATGGCAATAAGGGTTCATCCGAGTTATTAAATCCACCCAAACCATGGAGTCGAGTTCGATTTCATCACAAACTCGCGGAGCCGCCCGTTGGCATACACCCTCAAGGGAGGCTGCCTTGCTAACGCGTCCAAACTCTTAACCATGGTACCCTTTTGACACCCAAAGCTTGACCAATAGTTGAACATAGATCTTGACTCTAGGTTGTGAACTTTTTTACATCATCGTGCCTAAATGCTATGTGATTGTTTGGTGCTAACCTTCATGTGTTTGCTCTTTTGTTTAACCCATGACCGAGGGTTTTTATTCTTACATAGTAATTAGTACGGACCTAAAATCGGTTAAAATCTGGAAAAATCACAAAACTGACCTGGAACTGCGCACCGTGTCACGGCATGTTCTGTCGCGCCACGGTGAACAGTGCCGTGACACGGGACTGTCTACCGTCTAACGGTAGACTGCACCGTGTCACGACAGTCTGTACCGTGACACGGTGCCCAGGAAAGTGTCCTGTCAGTCTTTTTTTCGATTTTTGTGCGAATGTTGTGTCCAGTTTTGTGTCGTGTCTAGCTATACGGTCAAAACACGCGTCTATAACCTCACTTAATCACTCACATATTATGTTCACACACTTTTTTTTTAAGTCGTGCACCACTTTTTGACCGTATTTTAGGGAAGACTTGTTTTTTGTCGTTTTTTTTCGGAGTAAGTCGGATGGTATCCTCCCATATGTTTTTTTTTTTTTTAAAAAAAATAAACAAATAGAATTTCAAAACTATAGATTTTTTTTTAATAAAAAAAAAATTCTTTTTTTCTTTTTAATCCGGATGGGTTAAAGTTAAGTTTGGTCATTAAAGGTGTGTTTGTTTCGGTGTCACAACACTTGGTCAAGAAGCAGGGGTAGATTGTTACGGTTCGAGTCCATACCTCAACAACCTCTTATACCAAAGAGGCGTACAAGGAAACCACCTCAATCATCTCCACAAGATCCATCTCCAGTCTACTTTCAACCAATGGCCACTAAGGAAGACATCGAGAACCTCAACAGGACAATTGAAAGATTGTCTGACATGATGCAGACACTCACCACTAGAGTCAGCACTGTAGAACAAGACAATCAAAATAATGTCACTACTGTTGCAATGGACAAGATTAAGGAACCGATGAGCAAGATTTCTAAAGAGTTCACTTATGTGGAACAGCCTGTCACCTCTTCGTCCATAAGAGACAAGCTTCCTGAGAAGTTTTCCACTACTGACATTCCCAAATTCAAGCCTACTGATAATCCGCTTTTCCATTTGAAGGCTTTTTCTGCAACTATGGCTCTTAAGGGAGTAGATGTGACACTCTTCACTACGGTGTTCCCTCTTTCCTTGGAGCATGCCTGTCAACAGTTGTTCTATTCTTTGGAATCCAAACATGTTGCGACCTGGGAGGATGTTGCTGAAAGCTTTATGAATCGTTACAAGTGTAATATCCAAGCCAAGACTTCTGAACGTGAACTCTCCATTCTTAAACAGAAAGAGAATGAAGGCTTCACCACTTACTTAAGCAGGTGGAGGGAAACAGCTGCACTCCTGGTGGATACTCCCAAGGAGAAAGAAATGGTTCGCTTGTTCATTGCCAATCTAACTCATAATTATAAGCAACACTTGAAGTTTCTTCCTCTGAGTACCTTTGAAGCTGTATACGATATTCGAATCAATATCGAGGATGAACTAATGAAGTCTGTTGGTAGCAACAATAATAACAGCACTTGGAAAAACAAGAAGAACGACACTCCTTCTTCTTCGTCTTCTAATCCCAATAATGCTACCAACAATATCAATATCAATGATGTGCTGGCCCTTAATGCTCCTCCTCAAAGATTCCAAAGGCAAAGGAGGGTTTACACGCCTTTGGATATGACTTATGATGCTGCTTATGACCGTTTGCATGGTCAAGGACTGATTATGCCAATCGGACCATTTCCAGAACCTCGGCCAGAGAATAGGACCGCTAGATATGACCCCAATGCTTATTGCAAGTTTCATCAAGGCAAAAGGTCATATTACTGAGAAGTGTTGGAGGCTGAAGGATGCAATCCAAGACCTGATCGATGCTAATCAACTTCCTGTCCCTCCAGGGGGCAAGAAGCCTAACATTCAAACAGGTCCTCTTTCTGATGCTTTGGCTATCATGGGAGATGAAGTCTCCTTTGATCCGTCGATACTCATTCAACCTGTGAATGAACCTCTGCCAGAAGTTGTATTTATCTCAAGTACTGAAGAAGGGAACGGAATTTGGGATAGTGATGATGAAGATGTCTATCTCAAGGATATAGGCTGTTCATCTCTTGGAACCAGTGAAGACGTTTGGGGGGACTTTGAGGTCAAGGTTCTCACCAGAAGTTGACGGTTGCAACAACCTAATCCACCTCCACCTCCACCACAATCACATCCGATAGTTGATCCCATCGCCCCTGTGAACAGTGATGTGGTCAAACAACTGCAAAAGACCAAGGTGGAGATGAATGTATGGAAGCTTTTGGCCACTTCCCACGAGCATCGGAAGGCTGTGATGAATGCTCTGGTGAAGATAGGAGTTGATGATGACATGACTCCTTAAGGACTGGTCAACTTTCTCACTACTGAGTTGCCAAGTACTAGCAATCTGATTTCATTTTCTGATAAGGATCTGCCCCCGGAAGGGGACCAACATAATAAGGCCTTACACCTCACTGTGGTGTGTAGGCAGATGAATGTTCCTATGAGCCTGGTTGATAATGGCTCTGCAATCAATGTGTGCCCACTCCGTACTGCAAAGAAGTTGCGCATAAAGAATGAAGAATTGGCTCCCTCCACTAAAGGGATTCGCGCTTATGATAATACTCGCCGTCAAGCCGTGGGTACTATCATACTGAATATAACTACTGGGGCCATTGAACGTCACACCAAATTTCAGGTGGTAGACATTAAGGCCTCTTTCAATCTGTTGTTAGGACGCCCTTGGCTTCATGAGCTAAAGGCAATTCCATCATCGCTGCACCAGAAAGTGAAAGCCATAGTTGGAGGGGTTCCGATTACTATTGATGCTTCTCCTATGCGCATTCAAGTTATTGATACTCCTATCTTCCATGTTGAACATGACGAAGAAGATGAAGATCTTTGGGGGTTTTCACTTGATGATGTTCTCGTTATTAAAGAGGAGGAAAAGTGCCATCTTGACTTTGATCCCTATTCAAACACCAATATCAATGCCATTCTGAAGAAGCAAGGTCATTTCCCTGGAATGACCCTTGGACTCAAGAAGAAATTGGCTGAATCTTGGGGCCATCCTGGTGCACTCAAGAAGGATACTTGTGGCTTGGGATTCAAGCCAACAAAAGAAGATCTGAAACAAGCTTTATTAAAGACGAAGGCTCGCAATAATGCTCGAATCACGAAGACAGAAATGGCCATGGATCCATATCCGTTCACCCTCAATGGCCAGTACATCAAAGAAGGGGAAGGCTTCCCATGCCATGAATTCCCTGAGCCATTCGTCCATAATGGGATCCGTGAACCAGGATTCGAGGTATTCCTCGATTGTGACTTTGTTAATGAAGACGAAGAGCTCTTCACAACCGAGAAGCCAGCTAGCCCGAACTCTGATGATCTAGGAATCAACCTCCTTTTTGGAATGGAGAAGAATGAGTCCAAGCCTGTCCGCAATGATAACTCCGAGCTAGTTCAAGCTGTCATAGCAAACAAGGATTTTGACCCCTCTGAGTTAATCGTCCAAGCTGACAACATTTCAAGGGGATGGCGCAAGACATTGAGGATCACTACGCCAAGTGGAGAGAAGTTGGAAATAACCGCTGGCGAGGGTCCTATGTTTGATGAGTCTAAGTTGTCTGGGTCCGAGTCCGAGTCTGAGTCTAAGTCTGTAGACGAGTCCTTAGAGTCTGAGGCCGACCCTCTTTCTGCTATAGAGTTCAACCCTGAGTCTCTTGTTGAGTCCTCTCTTTCTAGTCCTAATAATTCCGGTGAGGTCGCAGCCGACCTTGCCTCTCTTGATGTATTAGCCAATGAATTCAATAAAATGAGTACCTTTGCTTATGATGTGTGTCATTCCCCTAGCCCTGATCAATATTGCTTTGCTATTGATAAAAATGACAAAGAAATAATAAAATCAATGGAAGAACACGAAAATAAAACAGCAGTTACCGAAGATACAGAAACAGTTAACATTTCCAATGATACGACTGTTAAAGAAGTAAAAATTGGATTAACACTAAGTCAAGATGAACGCAAAGAGCTAATTAACTTGCTTAGTGAATTTGTTGATGTATTTTCTTGGTCATACCAAGACATGCCAGGAATTGATAGGGATATAGCTTAGCATACAATACCACTCATTCCGGGTATGAAGCCTATCAAACAAAAGCTGCGCCGTATGAAACCGGATGTGGCTCTCAAAATCAAGGAAGAAATCAGGAAGCAGTTGGCCGCAGGTTTCATCAGAGTGTCCAAATATCCAGAATGGATAGCAAATGTGGTTCTAGTTCCAAAGAAGGATGGAAGGGTAAGAATGTGTGTTGATTACAGGGATCTCAATAAGGCAAGCCCAAAAGATGGGTTCCCTCTATCTCACATTGACATTCTGGTCGGTAATACAGCAAACCATGCACTCCTGTCATTCATGGATGGTTACGCCGGATATAATCAGGTATTGATGGCTGAAGAAGACATGGAGAAAACCACATTCATCACGCAATGGGGTACATATTGCTATACGGTAATGCCATTCGGGTTGAAAAACGCGGGTGCCACCTACCAAAGAGCAGCTACAACATTGCTACATGACATGATGCACAAAGAGGTGGAGGTCTATGTCGATGATATGATCGTTAAGTCTAAAGATCGCCCAGGCCATATTATTGCACTTCGCAAGTTCTTTGAAATACTCCGCAAGTACAACATGAGATTAAATCCAGCAAAATGCGCATTCGGAGTCACGTCAGGCAAATTACTTGGATACGTGATCAGTTCTCGAGGGATTGAAATAGATCCTACAAAAGTAAAGGCGATCATGGCCATGCCACCACCTAAAAATGAGAAGGAGATTCGAGGTTTCATTGGAAGGTTGCAGTATATAAGTAGGTTCATATCAAAGCTCACATCGATATGTGAACCTATATTCAAGAAGCTCAAGAAAAATGTCCCAGTCACATGGGATGACGATAGCCAAAAGGCTTTCGACAAAATCGAAGAGTATTTGGCAAACCCATCCGTGCTAGCGCCAGCAATACCTGACTTTCCTCTTCGACTCTACCTTACGGTCACAAGAGAAACGATGGGGGCAATGCTAGCACAAGAGATCGAAAGCAAGGAGAATGCAATCTATTACTTGAGCAAGAAACTTCAAGGATATGAGACGCGATACACACCACTTGAGAAGTTGTGTCTCGCACTTGTATGGGCCGCACAGAAACTAAGACATTACATGCTCACTCATACAGTGTATGTCGTGTCCAAGATGGATCCTTTCAAATACTTGTTCGAAAAAGCAACACTCAACGGCAGATTATCAAGGTGGATAATCAATCTTGCTCTGTTTGACTTGAGATTTGTGCCACAAAAAGCCATCAAAGGTTCTGCAGTTTCTGACTTCTTAGCAGACTTTCCGCTAGAAGAAGCTGAAAAAGAAGAAGATGAGTACGATTTCCCTGACGAAGATTTACTCATGACCGAAGATGATAGCTGGACGCTCTATTTCGATGGAGCTTCAAACCAAAAGGGATGTGGTGTAGGAGTCTTGCTCGTATCACCCAATGAAGAGCACATCCCAATTTCCATGAAGCTCGACTTTGATGTCACCAACAATGCCGCAGAATATGAAGCATGCATTTTAGGGTTAGAAACAGCTGTCGCCTTGGGAATTAAGAAACTCAGAATCTATGGTGATTCTTCACTAATCATTAACCAGATCTCCAAGAGATGGAAAGTGAGAAGTGAAAGTCTCGCTACGTATCAAGCTCATTTAGAAACTATCACGGAGCAACTAGATGAAGTGGAATATACGTATTTGCCAAGAGAAGAAAACCAATTCGCCGACGCACTAGCTAAATTAGCATCAATGGTGCGAATTCCAACTGATACAATCAGGATGCCATTGACCATAGAAAGAAGATATGAGCCGGCTTATGTTCACGCACTCGACGATGAATAAGAACCACAAGAAGAAGATGAAGAGCCATGGTATACAGATATCCTTAATTATGTGACAAGAGGAGAATATCCTCCTAATACTGATAAAAGGGCACGCCGTGCTTTGAGGCTCCTGGCCTCACAGTATGTGCTCATCAGGGGAGAACTCCACAAGAGAACTACAATGTGAAGAAATCTCTTATGCATAGCCAAGAGAGAAGCACATAAAACCATGGAAAACCTTCATGCCGGTATATGTGGAACACACATGAATGCAAAAATGTTAGTCCAAAAGATTCAACGACAAGGTTACTATTGGACTACTATGGAGAGAGATTGTCACGAATACGTCAAGAAATGTATGAAGTGTCAAGTCTACGCAAATTTACAGCATGTTCCACCTTCGCTTCTCTACACATATACTTCTCCATGGCCTTTCTCCGCTTGGGGCATTGACATCATTGGAAAAATAACACCACCAGGACAAGGGGGGCATGAATTCATTCTCGTAGCAATCGACTATTTCACCAAATGGGTCGAAGCTGCCTCATATGCTAAGCTGACGGCGAAACATGTAGCTCAATTCATTGAGAAAAATATCATATGCTGCTATGGGGTACCACATGAGATGATCAGTGATAATGGAACACATTTCCAAGTCGAATGCGCGGAATTATTACGGAAATATCATATCAAGCATCACAGATCATCACCTTACAGACCACAAACAAATGGTGCAGTCGAATCGGCCAACAAAAATGTGAAGACTATCATCGAAAAGATGACAGAAAATTACAAAGATTGGCCAAGTAAGCTACATTTCGCCCTTTGGGGTTATCGAACCTCTGTTCGTACATCAACGGGGGCTACACCTTTCTCTTTGGTCTATGGAGTTGAAGCTGTACAACCAATCGAACTCGAAATCCCTTCTCTTCGAATTGCATTGGAAAGCCAACTAGATGAAGTTGACTGGATTAGAGCAAGATACAATGAACAGGTCTTACTTGATGAAAAACGCTTGGCAGCTTTGCATCATGTCCAAACTTACCAACAGCGTATGGCGCGACATTTTAATAAAAAATTCAAGACCAGGAACATCAAAGAGGGTGACCTAGTGCTTAAGGCACTTCGTAAAAATGTGTTAGATCCAAGAGGAAAATTCAGACCGAATTGGTCAGGCCCGTACATTGTTAAAGCCATCCTGTCTGGTGGAGCGGCACAATTAGTAGACATGGACGGTAACGGCTTCCACAATTTAACCAACTTGGATCAACTCAAGAAGTTCTACGCCTAGTCGCATGGGTTCATGACCCAATAGAGCTACGTTTGGCCTGATTCCTTTTTAGGATACGTAGGCAACCCCTCAAGGGGGCCCGACCACTTTAAAAAATAAAAATTCTCCCTCTTTGACCAAATATGCGCGTCAGTTCAGTATTGCGTCAAAAAAAAAAAGGGGAATTGCCGTGGCGCGGGAATTTGTACCGTGTCACGGGATTTTTCACCGTGACACGGTGGAATTTCAGATTTTCCGTTTTTTTTAGTGATGCATTCGTTGCGAATTCATTGTTTGTACGAGTTTTTTTTTTTTATTTTCGTTCTTCCATTGCGTCCGACTCCTTGACTCGGATAAATAAATAATAAATAAAAGTCATTGTAATTTTTATTTTTTTAAGCCTGAAATAAATGTGCTATTATTATTAAAATAAATGCGACTACAAGTATTGGCATCATATGCCTTATTTTAAATAAAAATTATAAATCATAAAAAGCAAAGCACTGTTGATCTAATCTCTCTTCACTTTAGGAACATCCTTCTCTTGGTCAATTAGATCGGCCTTCACCATTAATGTGTCTTTCGTAGCCCGAACCGTCACACCCCTAGTCGAACTTTCACCCCTTTCACCTTTCTTGAATTTCTTCGGTTGTTTCTCCTTATAGACCATCTTTTCTTTACCCTTTCCTTTCACATAATTCTTCTTTCTTGGCATTATAGGAGTCTTAAACTCAATCCCTTGTGTTCTCGGACCTAGATCTTTAGGAGGGGCTTTCTTATTTCCAAGACGACTCTTCACATCAGACTTGCGTGATCCGAATCGTTCCCTCCTACTTCTAGGGTTCAACCATGCCTTGTATGCACTAGATAAAGGAGGAGGAGCTTGGTCACTTGCAGAAACGGTCCACAAAGGTCTTCCAATCCAATAAGTCTCATACTTGTGAACGTTACTTTCATGCAACGATACTTCACGAGGACTATCGTTATAGCGTGGAATTACTTGTTCAAGTCCATACTGCCGCATCAGTCGAGAAGGGCAATAAAAGGTCAGTTTTGAGATACTAGGAACACGACAATATGGAGTATCATTCGTGCCAACCATCCTAGTAAGCCTCCACCAAGGCACCACCCAGCGAATGGAAAATTCCCTCTTTGCAAAGAAATTTTTCCAATCTTCATACGACATGTTCGCAGAGTAATTCTTTTTCCTGCGGACTAGGTCGTTAGGGCCATATTTTTCAACATCGTCGGGGGCTTCAAATAATTCTAAATGCTCTATCAACCAAATCTGCAAAAAAAAAAAAAAAAAAAAAAAAAAAAAAAATCAGTCGAAAAAAAAAACATTGCAGATTCCCGTGACACGGCAGACTCCCACCGTGACACGGTGCCTGTTTTGTGTCACGGGGGCTACTCAGAGCGTATTTTTACCTGCAGCAGTACCAGAGAGCCCTTCCTGATGGCTTTCCGGTCAGCTTTTGCTTCGTCAAGGCCACGAAACGTTTCTCCAAGGCACGTCGGCATAGGAGATCTTCCAGATTCGACATGTTCAAGCACAGACGCTAGACAAGCATGTCCTACCCTACCGTTTGCAAATAAAAGCTTGCTAAACATGCAAAAAATATATGTCCTTCTACGATATACATGATAAGACTCAGAGATAGGGCGATTAAAATATAAATTAGCAAGTTTTTCTAAGTCTACCTCATTACCACAAACAATTCTATTTAAATTTGGATCTGTTAGATTCAGATGGCGTTCGAAATCTTGGTAATAATATTCACGTAGGGTAGGCATGGCAATAAGGTTTCTAGCAGGAAATCCAAAGATTGCACCGAATTCCTCCGGCAGGGGACATATTTCATCATAATCAAATTTAAAACAGTGTGTTTCTGGACTCCAATTATCTAATGCTGCCCTAAGAAAATCATGTTCAATAGCTACATGTCGCAGGGCTAGCAAACCCCTGACATGAAATAATTCTAACTCTTTTTTTTCAGCATTGGTAAAAGAATAAGACCAGTCACGCAATGTATTATCAAAATTCTGAGACATGATTATTGAAATATGAAATTCTAAATTATTTTGTGTTTCGTAATTATGCATATCATGAATAAACTGGTCTTATTTTATAGCAAAAGCGCTCAACACTACCCAGAATTTATCTTTTTATACGCGTAAAACACACCGCTGAGTAATACGCGTACCGTGACACGGCAAGTCCTACCGTGTCACGGGAAATTTTGCCGCGACACGGCACCCCACGCGTTTTCTTTTTTCATCTTTTCCCGTATCTATCCGGATTTTTTATAGATATTTTATCTTCTCCGTTTCCTCTTCAGTTTTCTGAGAGTTTTATTTCTAATAAAATTCTCAACTTTTTTATCTCTATTTTTTTATTTTATTTTATTATTATTATCTTTATTTTATTTATTTATTCATCACTTTAATATTCTATTTCTTTATCATTTTATTTTTGCTTGTCTTTTTATTTCTTTTTCTTTTGGGGAAGGTAATTTTATTTATTTATTTATTCCTCACCTTAATATTCTCTTTTTATTTATTTTTGGTTTGTCTTTTTATTTCTTTTTCTTTTGGGGAATGTCGGTACCCTCCATTACTCCACTTATATTTTTTGTCGCGTCATTAATAAATACACGATCACACACAATGAGTTTCAAGCACACACTAACACACAATAATAAATACATAAGCTATGAATAGTGTACAAAAGAGTCATAATAAATAAACATGTCAAGTGTCATCATAGTATGTACAAATAAAAACCCTCGGTCAAAAGTCTCTAGAGCCAGAATCAGTATCATCTCCACCCTGCGAATATGGGAACGGTGAGCCAAAGAGTCCCTCCACCATCCGAGTACGGGGAGTAGTGTCCCTACTAGTCCCTGTGACCTCAGCAGTAGTCAAACTCAAGGCAGGACCCGTCCAGCCGGAAAACGGTGTAGACTGGCTCAAAGACACGGGAATCGTCGGTGAAGGCATCGTCCCATACATCGGAACTGAGAACAAGCCCGACACCGGTGGAGGAATCCCGGACAGTGGAGCTGAAAATGAACCAGGATCCAAGGGAGTCAAAACAGACCCAAGCTCAGGCTGTGGAGGCTGTGAAAACGACTGTCGCTGCCCCTGACTCTGGCCCGGAAAGCGCTGGGAAGGCTGAGGCTCTTGCCACTGAGCCTCCTGAAATGGCTGAGTAGTCTGAGGCTCTCGCTGAGAATGAGAACGCCGGTGAATCTCAGGAGATCGTCTACCATGACCAAGCTCCTCCTCGTCCGAGCCTCTAGGCCTCGAGCGCGAGCGGGACCTCCGTCGCTCCTGAAAGATACAAAATCAAAAGGTGTCAACAATGCAAAATAAAACAAATGATAGAATTAAAAAATGAATGATACCTCAAGGACGTCGCTAGAGCTCCGACAACTCGCACCACGCCGAATCTTGATGATGCAATACTTCAGGGCGTCAACCAGCTTCATGAGTCCCATCATCTCCGGGCGGTTAGGCTGAGGATAAAACAAAGAAAAGTCAGTAACAAGCAGTGTTAAAAGGATGAATAATGCATCAAAGAAAACTCACCGGCTCAAAGACCTCGGGCAGAGACTCCTGCGCCTGTCTGTAACCCTCTGGCGCGTCAGCAATATGGTCCTCGATGATACCAATCGGCCCTGGATAGCGGACAGACTGAGGAGGAATCTCGATCCTCCCCACAGGGCGAATAGTCGTCTGAAAATATGATCGAATAATCAAGTTATTCGAATATTTAAAACAGAGACTAATAAAGAAGATCCTCAAGAGAAATCATACCTCAGGAAGACGGGGTGGAGGAGCCAGAGAGGGAAGCAAGTCCCGCGCATAGTCACTCTCCATGTGTACAAGCTCCTACCATGGAAAAGTATAGCGCTCTCCTCTGTTGATCAACTCTCTGATCAAGCGTGAGTCCAGCATCGACTCTGGTGGAGATGAGGGCACCACAAAGCGATCGCCGCTATGCTGACGAACGAATCGCTCCCCTAAATACCAGACAAAGCGTCCGGTACTAACCAAAATGGTGCGATGCGCTGAAAGACGCAAGGCCTCAGGTAGATCAATCATCCCGGCCCAAGGACGATACTGGACGTCAATGGCAACCTGAAAACCATAAAAAGTCGGCGTGAAACAACGAAAACAACGTCAGAGGGAAATAACATCAACAAAACTGAGTCTTATGCCGACAGAAGAGGTGCCTCGGCGTAGCAGCCCACGCAGTGCAGGGACGGACTCCACCCGCGACTCTCCTCCATCACGCCAGCTGGCCCCGACAGGGAAATCATGGACCGCTCCACGACGCCGACGAGGAGCCAAGCCTGGGAAGTACTCGTAGAACCATAGCTGCGATGAAAAGTAATCTTTAGCACATGAGTCGAACAAGTTAAAGTGAAACAAAAAGGGAAAAGATCATCACCTGTACGACTCTCCACAGACTATAGACGGTGATGGGAGACTCGTCATTCAGCTGCCGACAGCCATGACGTAGCGATAAGAGAAGATCGGCGTATCCAAGGCTGACCCAGCTATAGGATCCTATCTCATGGATCCTGACCAAAGCGGGGAGGTAGCAAAGGAGTACACGTGAACTCCTATCAGGAGAAAGGGTCATAGAGATCAGGATCAGGATAAAGATCCGCACTCGCTGCTCAGCCGACGTATCCTCCATGTCGAAGCCACGAGCTAAAACTGAAGCCAGCTCCGATCGTCCGCTCCTAGGACCACCTCGAGACACTGGTCGGGTCCTGATATGCTGAACGATCGGACCCTACAAATCAGCTGTCTCAGCCGATCCCCAAGATAGATCAGACATCTGAGCTACAGCCCGGTCGGTGAAGCGCAGCCCGCTGATCATACTGAAGTCTAGAGGGGTCACCGTCATCTCCCCCCAAGCAAAATGAAAAGTGTTGGTAGTATCCCAGAAATACTCCAACAATGCGCGAACGACCGTCGCACCGCAACCCCGGGGGCTGTGAAACCCTACAACCGCCGTATAGAAATCTACTAAACCAGCCAATTCCCATAGGGCGTTCGTAGCAGGATCCATCGTAATGATCTGGTGAAGTCGAGGGATCAAATCGCCGGCTCCAGAACCGTGGTGGCGAAGCGTGCCATCGACTATGCCGGAGAGTGGGCGATGAGAGACATGGTTTTCACGGCAGAAAACCAACTGGTCTGAAGTCCACGGAGGTGGAACCCACCTACCTCTACTCGCGGATGCCCGAGGCTCGGACTCTAAAGCATCGTCGTCCATACCCTCAGGAATGGTGGGAGTGTCCTCCCGAAAAGCCCGACGCCGACCGAGGGTAGAAAGATCGCAATCTCGTCTCCTAGGCATGCTATTATAAAAATCTAAATGCTTAGCATCATTTCCTAAGACGTTTAATTCAAGTTGCATTTTTATGAAAATAAAGATCTAAATATTTAGCATCATTTCCTAAGTTATTTAGTTATTTATCAAATTATACGCTAAATTTTTACCTCCAGGCTAAAAATTGGCAAAATTATGGTATTATGGTATTTAGTTTCTCCATGACAAACTAATACTACAGTTCTCCTAGCCGCATGATACTATGTTCTCCATGACAATATAGTACATACGCAAAATATGTTTCGAGGTTGCACTAAAACAATGAATCAACACATCATGAAATATTTCACAAGGTTTACCACCATTTTTTCACCATTTCAAGTACAAAGAAGTAACATAAACATCATTTCACAAAGTAGTACCCAAAAATGGTGATTTGCTCAATTCTCCATCAAATCATGCAATTTTTGTCTCAAATTTCTCACAAACACACATACATACATATACAAGTAAGATCATGACAAGAATTTCAACATAAAACCTCAAAATCAAAAAAATCCCCAAATTGATTTTTAAGGGTTTCTCATGAAATTACTTATTTGAGGCAAATTTGAGGCACAAATTAAGAAGAACTTACATAGATCTTTGTAGAGGTTCGAAAATGTGGAATATGGCGAAAATTTGGAACAAATTCAGTGGAAAATCGAGCAGCAAAAAAACTCAAAAAAAAAACTACGGCCACCAGCAGACCGCCGCGACACGATCAACGGAATCCGTGACACGGCGAGGCTATCCCGTGTCACGGTGAACTTGACAGGCGACGGAGCTCCGATGACTCCGACGGCATCTCCGGCAGTAAACAGCAATAGCAACAGCAGTAGGCAGTAGCGATAACAGCAGCAGCAAGTCGCGGAAGAAAAAAAAAAAAGAGAAGGAGGTAGCAAACCGCCGTGACGCGGTTGTGGACGCCGACCGACGGGAAATGACACCGACCGCCGGTGAGAAGAAGCCGAGACACGAAATAGAATGAGCCAAAGAAAATTCTTTCGAGTTTAGGTGAAAATCAGAGGAGAAGAAGAATGAGCCAAAATGAGAAAATGTTGATATTTAAAAACATAAAAATCCCGTGCAACGGACCCCGTTCCCACGTAACGGTCAGATTTTTGTGTGGTGCATAAACTTTGACCGGTCAAAGATGCTTTTTTTGACCGTTTTTCAGCCATTCGGTTCCCGTGACACGGGACCCCCTTGCCGTGTCACGGGAAGCAGCTCCGCGTGACGGGGGGTCCTTCCCGTGTCACGGGAATTTTTTTTTGTGACACGACGATTTTTGTACAGTTATTTGCGAATATTCTGACATTTTGACTGAAGTTGCACGATTTTTTGCATAAATTGGACAGTTATTTTTCGCTGGAATTACGCGGAATATTCTAACTGAGACTTAAAGGGGACTGAAATCACCATTTTACCCCTAGCAAGCATCAAAATCTATTTTTCGGTATGTTAAGCACCTAATATGCTCGGATAATCGGCTTAAAATTGTGAATCATCTGCGGCCCACGTTCGGGGATAATCGAACCATCATACACTTACAAATTTCAGCAATCGTCGGCTTTCCTCAGGCATGGAAAGCGTTATTGGTGGATTTTTCTTCAAGTATAGAAAACCGCCAAGTCGACTTTCCTCAGGCTTGGAAAGTATTATCGGTGGATTTTTCTTCAAGTATAGAAAACCGCCAAGTCGGCTTTCCTCAGGCTTGGAAAGCATTATCGGTGGATTTTTCTTCAAGTATAGAAAACCGCCAAGTCGGCTTTCCTCAGGCATGGAAAGCGTTATCGGTGGATTTTTCTTCAAGTATAGAAAACCGCCAAATTCCTTTGTTGGCTTTCCTCAAGCATGGAAGGCATTATCGGTGGATTTCTTCAAGCATAGAATGACACCAAATTCGTTTGTCGACTTTCCTCAGGCATGGAAAGTATTATCCGGTAGGTTTCTTCAGGCTTAGAAAACTACGAAACTCTTCAGTCGGCTTTCCTCAAGCATGGAAAGCGTTTCAACAAATGTCACTCGGTGGATTCCTTCAACCTTAGGAAGCTGCCAAATTCGTTTGTCACCAATACACTGGTGTCAGATACGTATTCTATCCCTTTACTCTTTTATTTGTGGAATTAACATTTTTCTGCAGGTATCGGCGTATACAGAATGATTTAGGATCGCAGAACGTCTTAAATCATTCTCCGTCCCTATCGGCTATTTTGACTATCATTTTCGAAACTGACGTTTCTACAAACTCATTCAAAGTGGGGGCTTCTATAGACACCTAAAAATGTCTCCCCAAAACCAAACCCGATGATGAACAACCTTTCACCGCCACTATTGGTCGGGTTTAGTATTTAATACCGAGAGTGCTTAAAAAATCGTATTTTATTAAATTCATATTTTTGAACAGTCCATGGATTAGTCTTGATGTTTGGTAAAAGCATAGTTTTAATTTCAGCCCAAACTTATTAATTAATTTTTAGTCCAAGCCTTTTTTATTTTATTGTTTTATTATTTATTTTTGGCCCAAACCCTTTATTTATTTTTATTTAATTATTTTCTTATTTTAGCCCGAATAATAAAAAGTCAGAAAAGGCCTGAAATTATCAATCGACACTTAAAATGCCGAAGGAAATTAGGGTTAAAAATGTATTTGGACGGAAAAACAGGCTGGAATTTCCCGCGCCACGGCACGGGAATCCTTCCCGTCTGACGGTGGGATTTCCCGTGACACGGGACATTCCGTGTCTTTTCGGCGTAAACCCTTAACGCATTTTTTATCCCGTTTTCTGAAAATTTCCCGCGTCACACCAAAAATGTACCGTGTCACGGGAAAGTGTACCGTCTGACGGTGGAGCTTCCCGTGTCACGGTACAGTTTGACCGTGTCACGTGATACTTTTTTAGGGTTTTTATCATTTTAGGGTTTCGTGTGCTCCCTCTGCACATTTTCCCTATAAATACCCCCTCATTTCTGATGAACGGGGCACCGAGTAATTCTCTCATTTTATTTTCTCTCTTCTATGCTTTAGCCTAAACACTAGCCTACCCTTTTCACTTCAAAATTCCTTCTTCAAGCACTCAAAGGAGTCCATATTTTACTCGTGGTTCTGTCCTTAAGCCAAGGCATGAAAGGTAGAACTGTTTGAGGGTTTTGCCCCAAAATCAACTTAATTTAATTTAATTTAATTTAATTATTGTTTTATTATTTCTTTGAAGTTACTAACTCGTTTATTATTTTGTAGTTGCAAACAAACAGAATCAAAGTAAGGATCATGCTCCTTTTGTTTATATTATTTTTCTAACAATTTTATGTTGTTGGAAGTGTGATTAAATTGGTTTTAATATTAATGTTGTTCTATTATATTTATGATCACTATATTGCATGTTAAAGGGAATATGTAATTGAAAATCACGCCTAATAAGATAATTTGGACAACCGGTTTAGGATCCTTTTAATCTTATTATTAATTGTGATCACCAATATTTTAGAATTATGTGTGCATTAATATTAAACCAATTTAGTTAAATGATAGTTTGGAGCGAATTGAATTATTGTTTGTATGCCTTTGAGATCACAGGAATGCTTTTCAATATAAGAATCGAGTAGAGGCCAATACGGGCGAATGTGACTCCATGAATCACTTCGTACCATCATCCCCGATCCTCCTTTCGTGGTTCCGAACCATATGGAGTTAGTAATCTCATGGATTATGAATGGGGTGTAACCTTCACGGGTCAATCGTTGTTGCCTTCGTTGTCCTTTTATTCGTGGTTACCTTTTATGATCCGTGAACGGTTTACAAGTTCCTTAAAAACTTGTTGGCGGCTCCCTACTTTGCTTTGTCCCTAATCGTTGTCCCTAATCGTAATGTCAATTCCCACTTCCTATGAGTGCCAAGCATATTCACCACATGCTTTTAACGTAGGCGCACTTTGAGCGACGCCTACACTTACCAAGTACAAAAACTAGGACCCTTGGCCTAACGCTTGATCGGGCGGTTTCTCACCCGGTCTAGCGGTGTTTTGGCTGCGACGCGGCTTCCTGACATGCCCTGTGGGACGCCAATTCACTTTGTCTGGTGGATCCTCCTTGACTTGGGTTGGGAGTGCTTCAATGCTACGCACTAAAGATCCTTCTTTGATCGAGAGTTGCTTCAATTTGGCATTGCATTTAACACTTGCAACTCGATCTGGCGGAACACTTACCGTAGGCTCAAATTGCACAACTTGCTTGATTGATTCCACCTTTTCGTCCTCAAAACCAAGACCAACAGTGTAGAGGGCTCTTTCTATTGCACCAGCTTCCTTCTACCATTTGTCTATCTCATCTGAAAGGGATGCAACACGAGATACCGCCTCCAAGGGATCTTTTTCAAGAGCTTGGGGTTTGTTAGAATAATTCTCAACTACATTTACACTAAAACACTTCTCCTATGTCATGGGGCTTTTAGGGGTGTTATTAAGATTAAAAACAATTTTATCATCCCCTACTGATAGTGTTAAATTACCACTTCTCAAATCTATGATTGCTCTTGCAGTGTTAAGGAATGGTCTACCCAAAATAATTGGGGTTTGCATATCCTCAGCCATGTCAAGAACAACAAAATCAACAGGTATATAAAATTTACCTACTCTAACGGGAACATCCTCTAAAACACCTAAGGGGTATTTGAAAGAACGGTCGGCCATTTGTAGAGTAATATTAGTAGATTTTAATTTACCCATATTCAGTTTGGAACACACAGATAATGGCATGACACTAACGCTAGCACCCAAATCACACAATGCATTATCAATCAATAGATTGCCTATATGACAAGGGATAGAAAAGCTCCCTGGATCTTTTAATTTAGGTGGAGACTTATTTTGAAGTACGGCACTACATTCTACAGTGAAAGCTACTGTCTCTACCTCACTAATAGACCTTTTTCTTGTCAATATTTCCTTCACAAATTTTTCATATGAAGGAATTTGTGTGATTAATTCAGTGAAGGGAACTGTTACCTTCAAATCTTTCACCATCTCCAGGAACTTACCAAACTGCTTATCCAAGTTTGTCTTCAAGTGACGATTGGGGAATGGAAGTTTGATAATTGGCTTCGGAGCATTGTTGCTCTTATCTGGAGTGGCCACCTTCTCTGGAGTCGTACCCTGCAATGTAGAATTAAATGTATTAGTACTATGCTTTAGCCCTGCAGGGCTATTAGCTACATTGTCTGGTTTAACGGAATCAAGATTAGCATTATTTAATAAAACATGTTCATCAACTCTGGGCATAGGGGGCCCTTCATAGTTTGAACCACTCCTTAGAGTAATTGCATAGGCTTGATCCGTAGGCCTGGTCGGTTGTGCCGGCAGAGCTCCCTGTTAGCGGGCTTGTAGAGTAGCGGAAAGTTGCCCTATCTGATTATCTACAATTTTGTTATGCCTCTCCAAAAGGTGATTTCGACTTCATACAACAGTTTCGGGTTCCTTGGTACGCCAGTTAACCCCTATAAGCAATTTGACATGATTGAGTAGTCGATTTGATTACGGTCTAAGTGATCGATCTGACGAAAGATCGTCTCACTTAGCTTAAGCGCCTAAGTATTGGCTCATTACAAGCACCAAAGCATCGGTTCAAAAGCAAGCACTTAAACGACAATGTTTCCAAATATGGATTGTCGCGCATTCTTATTAAACGACAATATTTTCAAAAGTGGATTGTCGTGCATCTTCTTCAACGACAATTTTTCCAAGATTGGATTGTCATCTCTGGCAAAGTTTCCAAGCGTGGATTATCGTGCTCCTTCTTTGTTTGGCAAGTTTTTCCAAGTTCGGATTGTCATACATTCATAGATCGCTGGCAAGTTTTCCGAGATTGGATTGTCATACACCCAGTTCCCTATGGCAAAGTTTCCCAAAGGATTGTCGTAGGTCTCTACTCATCATAAATTTCGGCAAAAGTTCCTCAACGTGGATTGTCTTCAGCAAGTGGCAAATTTTCCCGAAGAGGATTGTCGGTCGACTCTTTTTTGCAAATGTTCCAAGACGCGGATTGTCAAGTGTGGCAATATTTCCCCAAAAGGATTGTCGCATAGCGTTTGGCAAATTTCCAAGGTGGATTGCTTTCAACAGTTATACTCCAAGATGTGGATTGTCGATCGTAGCAAAGTTCTTATGAAAGATTGTTACGAAGCATTGGAAACTTTTCCAAAAATTGGATTTTGGCAAATTTTCCGAGATACGGATTGTCGCTTCATCGTGGCAATATTTCCAAGGATGGATTATTACGAAGCATTGACAACTTTCCCTAAATCGGATTGTCATACATCATACAAGAGTTGTGTTGGCAACTATTCCAAAAGAAAAGAGGATTGTCATCACAGCAAAAGCACCGACATACTGGTTCACAAGCAGCAAAGCGTCGACGTACTGGCATAGCAAACATTAAGAAGCAGTGATCTTTTCGAAGACTATCACAGCGGGAAAAAGAAGCTCTTTGTTCAGAACGTCAAAGCAGCAAGGTGGCATTCCCCGGCTTGCGGAAAGTTGTCACAAACAACTGGAGGTAATTTCGGGCGAAGTTATCTTAGATGGTATTCCCTAGGATGTGGAATATTGTCAATGCGGATGAAGATTGTTTCAAGAGAAATAATCTTCAATAGTATTCCCTAGGATGTGGAATATTATCAATGCGGATGAGAGATTGTTTCAAGAGAAATAATCTTCGATGGTATTCCCTAGGATGTGGAATATTATCAATGCTAAGGAGGATTGTTTCAGGCGAAGCAATCTTCCAAATTTGGAAGCAGTTACAGGCGTAGCAGTTTTCAAGCGGGATGGCATTCTCTAGCTTGCAGGAGGTCATCAAACAATTTGGTTACTTTCAGAGACGTGTGCTCGACGGTGGAAGATATGCGTTTCTTAACTCTTTTATCTGTTTAACTAATGCTAGTTTTGCAGGTATCGGCGTTGCAAGATTGATTTAGGATCGCAGAACGTTCTGAATCATTCTCCGTCCCTATCGATACTTTGACTTTTGTTTTTCGAAACTTGCGTTTCTCCAAACTCAGTCAAAGTGGGGGCTTCTGTAGACACCCATTTGTGTCTCCCCAAAAAACCAAACCCAGTGATGAGTACCTTTCACGTCAAATCATAATCGAATGAAACGAAAGTGTGGAAAGGTCTAGTGTTGCGGAAAGTTTTTATTTCTTTTCTCTTCTCTCTGTTTTTGAAAACTTTATTTTAAGAAAACAGCCAATCCAGTTTTGTTGGTCCATGATATGGGTCCAATAGTGGTGTAGTTGGATGGGGCTTGCAAAGACCTTTCCAACGATATATTATAAGCCCAATTCCGATGAATATTGAGGAAGTTATGGCCAATTTACCAAACTGGGCCCGGTTTGAGCTTTATGTGCGGCCCAATGATCTAGGGGAGGGCCTAATATGATTTATCATTCCTAATGCAATTAGGAATGGTTTTAGTCTTCTAGAATCTTCTAGAAGGTTTTTTTCATTCCTAATTCAATTAGCATTGATAAGTTGACTTTGTTGACTTTTCAGAGTTTTAATCAAAATTAAATAGCATTTTCGAAGAAATTATATTATTTTATCCTCCAGTACGGTAAACTTATCGGATTTTCAAAAACGCGTTAAAATAAAGCTTGGCGTCCAACCCCAGGCCTTGGCGCCTGGAACCAGGCCTGGCGCCTGGCGCTAGCCATTGGCGTCTGGCGCTAGTGCTGGTGCCTGGCGCCAGCTAGCCAGGGTTGGCGCCAGCTCTGTTTCCTGAGCGTCAGACTCTGTTTTGTTTAATTTATCTTTTTGGCTGATTTTCTCTATAAATATCGTATTAAAAACTCCGTTTTCATTCACCAATGCTCTTCATTCGCAAGTTATTCACCTACAATCAATTATCATCATCTACATCCATCATTCATCTCTTTTAAAACATTCAATTCTTTCTTACTTTGCTTTCTCATACAAAATTCCGCATTCACAAGATCTAGAAACACCTAGCCATATTCGAAGTTGCCTTCACCCTAGACGTGAAAGGTTTAATTTCTGAGGGTTTGGTCCCAAATCTCTCTTTCAATTATTTAATTTGATTGTTTTGATTATTATTTTCCTTGAAGTTACTAACGTGTGTATTTTGTAATTAGAAAGAGGTACGAAGCATCAAAGTAAGTACTTTATTGGTTTTTATTGATGTTATGATGTAGAAATCATGTTTATATTGTTATTATGATATTCCTAGTATCATGTCTAGGGTATTTTTAATATTAAATATGATTCCTGTGATGCTTCCTATATTCTTCCTAATATTTATGATTGTTAGTATCATGTTAGGGCTAAAGATTTGATTTTTATTGCTTAGTGACATGCTAGGGTTTGTTATTAATCTTGTTAGTATCATGCATAGGATCTTGCTATTTTTATTATGCCTTAGTATTAACATGAACATGATTATGATTATAATTGTTATAATTTATGATGATTATGAATATTATTATTATTATTATTATTATTTTGATGATGATTATTTTATTTATGATGATTATTATTATTTATGATTATTATAATTAATTATGATTGTTATGATTATGATATTTGTTATTATTATTGATTATTTATTATGTTGCTTGATTTCTTCTTTATTGCTTGATTACACCTTTTATGCATGTTTAAAGGGAATTTGTACTTGTAATCACGCTTAATAAGATAATTAATAATCTTGTTAGGGTTAATTTGATTATAATTTCAAGTGATCGCCAATAATAGTTTATTTGTGCATTAATATTCAACCAACATAGATTAAACAGGTTTAGGGTTAATCCTATTGATTGCATGTTAATCAGAAAGCGCACATGAATACGAGCAGAATAAAGTAGAGGCCTATTATTAGGGCAGGTTCAATCTCTTTTAGGTTGGATTTGTACCTTCATCCCCGAACCCTTATTTGGTTCATGACCTTATGGAGTTGACGATCTCTTGGATCGTTAAGGGGTGTAACCTTCACCCTGTGAACGGTTTACAAGTTCCTAAAAAACTTGTCGGCGACTCTTTTGCTCTATCTTCTTCCCTTTTGGACGCCACCGTACTTTAGTGTATGATCACAGTGGGGTTCAAGCTAGTGGGATTAAAGCTTGAAATTATTCCCTACAGTAGCGAAAGCCCTTTATAATCTGTTTATTTATGCATTGATGATTGATTATTATGTTTTACCCTGGAATATTATTTATTGGTGAACCTATGCCCTAAGCCTTTTATTCATTGTTTTCTCTTTACTTTTAATCTTCGTAGTTTAGTTTCCTTTAATTATAATATATTAGTTACTTGATAATTTAGATTATATTAATTAATTAGGAATAGAAAGACTCGTTTCACTATGGATTCGACCCTACTTCCCTATCTACATTAGTTAGAGGATTTAGGAATTACTTTTGATTAGCTGATACGACTTTAGCCTCACAGTTACCGAAAATAAAACTCTAAACTAACAATTTTATCCTAAAATTCTATCCAAATAGAATTCTAAACTAACCTTTTTATCTTATGAAATCTATTTAAATCTATCCAACGTAGTGTGACATTTGGCGAAAAGTTAGAATGTCAAATGTTGCTGCCTCGTGACGACCTAGCTAAAATTTTAGATTTATATATCAGTTATATGATACTACGAGTACTTTTTATCATATTAATTAAATAATGATTTTTTTTAAAGAATTAATAATAATTATTAATATATTTTTTTTGAGGGAAATAATTATTAATGTATTTATCATTACTAAAATAATTTATTATTAATTCAAATTAATTAATTATCATATTGAGGCCCTAAAAGGTGATCTCATACTTATGCTTAGCTCATTAATTCTTGGTCCTCCGAGTATCATGGAGTGGAAGGGCGGTGTGTCCCTTCATCTTTTCCCGTAGTGACCTGGGTTTGATTCTCATCCTCCCTCTCCTGTAATAGGACGGGCACCCCATATCTTAGGGCATGTTCTCATTGACTGAACTGAACTGAATTGAAATGAATATTTTATAAGAGAAGGAAATTAGGAGCTGAACTGAACTGAACTGAGCTGAACTAAACTGAACTGAACTGATCTGAGCTGAACTGAACTGAACTGAATTTCAACGTAAGAGAATAGACCCTTACTGTGTAAAATAATACTCCATATGTAATAATGATAATTATAATATTCTCCAAAATTCAATTGGAACATTAAATTTATCTGCTAGGGACTGTCATGGTTGGCAGTAGTCACATTTTCCAAGATAATAGGGTGAAGATGCACTGTACCAAAAAAAAACTAATTATTGTTGTAAAAAAAAAAAAAAAAAAAAAAAAAAAAAAAAAAAAAAAAACAAAAAAAAACTACTCCGTAATCATGGTTCACTTGCAAAAATATGTGTTTGGATTAGGTTGTTAGGTGAATAAAATTGCATGTTGATTTAAATTATTTAATATTACAAAGTGGACCAAATAAAGTCCTTAGATAATTAAGCGTGAGCAACAAACAAACTGGATAAACGTAGAAGAATAATTATACATATCTATTTTTGGAAATATTGGAAGAATTCAGTGCACTTTACTTTTCTATAATCCACTTGGTTCAACATATACGGAGTACTTCGTATATATATACGGATCAGAGTAAAATTGTTAGAATGGTAGGCGATTACCATATTTACATGGATTGCTGGTTTTATAAAACTGTGTCCGTAGATCCAATAATGCACTTATGCACTAATAAAAGATAGATAATTAAGGTCCGTTCAAAAAAAAAAAAAAAAAAAAAAAAGATAGATAATTAAGGTAAACACTAAAGAGGAAAGGTGGCCTTGGAGAGGAGATACGGAGTACTAATAATAATCTCAACTCTAACCTGCTAGTTTTAGGTTACTACACAGACAATTGTCAAGTAATGACGTGTATTCACCTAATTTTAAGTAAATGAAATTATCAGATTATATTTTATATCTTTTTTTTAAGTAAGTGAAAATAAGACGAACAAAGTAAGCCCTAATTACACGTCTGTTAAATATGTGATCGTATATATATGAAAGGTTGCCAAATTTATATACTTCCTCCGTTTTTTTTATTATTGCACCATAGGGGTTAGATATAAATATTTTGGTAGTGGAAAAAAAATAAGAAAGAGAAAGGTAAAAATACAAAATTGCCCATGTGACATATTGTTAAATTAAAAAGTACGGAGTAAGTGTGAAAAAGTAAGGGTATGTTGCATATTTATAATGTGAACACAAATAATTTTTTTCCTAAAGAGAAAATGGTGCAATATTTATGAAACTTTCTAAAAAAGCAAGTGGTGCAATAAATCAATAATAAAATAACAGAGGAAGTAAAAGAATTGGAGTATTATATTATTGGCCATCTCATGTATGAAACAATTTTTTCTATATGCCTACTAATTTGATATAAGGATTAACTCTTTTAACAGGCATCATTTATAGAACACTATATGCTAATTTGACGTATTACGTACCTTCATTTCAAGATATTTACACTATTTTGACTTTTGTCATTCATTTATCTTACTTTTACTCTTTTTTCTACTACTCCGTAATATATAAATGCTCTGTAATATTATTGGATTTATTTAATTACACCGAACGACGCGTGATTTTGTCATGAATTTCTAACTTAATACCATTTCAACCAATATAATTATCCTTATCTAACGCCCCGGGGCGCTCAGCTCGTTAGCAAGATCCTTTATTTTAGGGTCTGTTCTCATTGACTGAACTCAGCTGAACTGAACTGAAATGAATATTTTATAAGAGAAGGAAATTAGGAGTTGAGCTGAACTGAAATGAACTGAGCTGAAATGAACTGAGCTGAACTGAACTGAGCTGAACTAAACTGAACTGAACTGAGCTGAACTGAACTGAACTGAATATTTTATAAGAGAAGGAAATTAGGAGTTGAGCTGAACTGAACTGAACTGAGCTGAACTAAACTGAACTGAATTTCAACGTAAGAGAACAGACCCTTAATGTACATATTCAATGTATTACTCGTAGCCTTTATATTACTTATACAGTTATACTACTCCGAGTAATACATTGAATAATAGTGCATTAAAAATTTAAAATACATTGAATAAATACTCCGAGTAATATAATAGACATGGAGTGTTTATTTGTTTTGAGGCTCAAAGTTAACCTTAGGCAAGTGTGAAATTCAAATTAAAATAGTGTAAATATTTCGAAATGAATTAAGTATTACTACCTCCGTCCCCGAAAGAACGATCCATTTGGCCTAATTTTAATCCAAAAAAGAATGACCCATTTGCATTAAAACACCCACCAATTTACAACAATATTTGTGCAAAATTAGCTTTTCTATATAAAAATTTGATTTTTCATGTAATTTTATTACTTTATCTCTCTATTTTTTTTTACAAACCCCATGTGAATTTATCTTTTCAATATACTTTTACTTTTTTTATTTAACTTTCTTAATACCCGCGTAATCAACCCAAATGGGTCGTTCTTTCGGGGACGTAGGGAGTATGTGATAAGAAATTTATAATGTGTGCTCATGGGCACATAATAAAATCTACAAGATTAATTATTCCTTACTCTATTTTTTTTTTTTTTGAACGAATTCCTTACATTAGAGCCTGTTCACATTTACTTAAATTCAGTTCAGTTCAGTTCAGTTCAGCTCCAATCATTTCAGTTCAGTTCAGCTCCAATCATTTCAGTTCAGCTCTTAATTTCCCTCTCTCATAAAATATTCATTTCAGCTCATTTCAGTTTAGTTCAGTTCAGCTCATTTCATTAAATGTGAACAGGCCCTTAGTGTATGTTTTATTCATCACCTAATTTTAACTTATTTCGAGAAAAAAAAAAAATTAAGGTCAAATAATACTAAACAAGGTATTTCCCTCAAAAAAGAAAAAAAAAAACTAAACAAGGTATTATTCTGAAAATTTAATTAAATGAAAATAGTTTCATACTTAATTATTTTAATTTGATGAAGTATATATTTTCCTTACGTTCACCGTTTTACAATTTACACCTTTTTTTTTTTTTTTTTATTTATTTTTTATTTTTTATTTTTAATACGGAGTACGGTTTTTCTTTAAATTTGGGGTAGAAGTAAATGAAAACTATACTTTAGTAATTCGAACCAAATTTAACTTCTAAATATTTTTTCCGTACAATCTTGAACTATAGATGGGGTTAAGCGTTAACTAAGAATCAAATAAGAAGAGCGTTAACTAAGAATCTCAAATAAGAAGACTTTATTGTACTTTAGAGTAGCCTAGTAAGATGGAGTGTTGGAGACACGAGCTTCTTAATTATACTATTCTAATAAAAAGTAGAGTGTTATATAATGAAACAATGATGAAAAGAGCATAATTAGGAAGACTTAAACATGGGATTTGACCTAATTAACTTATACATGACCCTCATGATTCTTAATTAGTTGAACCCAAATGTAGTTGGAAGAGTCAAGTTAAAGAGAATAAGTGGGAAATGTTTGGTTGTAAGTAGAAACCACAAGAAAAAAGGATAAAAAGTGAAGTAATTTCCATTTAAGAAAGCAAATGAAAAACGAATGGTGCGAGAAAAAGAGTTATTCTCAACCGTTAGGTTGGCATATTCTCTGTTGCATACAAGTATATTTTTGTGATTTTCTTTGAAAGCTACATTTCTGGTTGTCTCTCAAATTGTACCAATGTTTTATTTATTTATTTAATCACACTTCTTTTCACTTTAATTGCTCTTTCAATTCTTTTGGTGATGGTGGGTGGGTGGTGTGCTATGAGGATCCCAAACCCCACGTTACATAATTAAATTTGCAATTCTCTATAATTTAGATTGTACCCGTTCCAATGAATGATGTACACTTATATTATACGTAGTATATCGAACTTGTAAAGATAAACAATATTGACCAAAAATAAAAGCAAAAGTTGTACTAGTAGAAATTGGGATTAAAGATTTAAATGGTTGTTAAAAGTTGAGAAGACGACGACTCAACTGATTGATCTACATACTATTATATTAGATTATTCGACCCTTACAAGATCTACTTCTTGTAGGTATTTAGTTTGAACTGAATAATTCAATTGGACTTGATCTTTTAATTAAATTAACTTTAGCGAGTCCGATCACTTAAAGTATTGGAGATAAGAAATTCCATCAACCACAAAAGAAACTACTTGTATTAGAATTTGACTGATTTCTTCAAAAAAAAAAAAAAAAATTTGACTGATCTCATGCGTTTGAGTTAATGTCTCCCATAAATATATGTACTATTACAAAAAGTAGTTTTTTTTTTTTTTTTTTTTTTTTTTTTTTTTCAAGAGCACAAAGTAGTTTTTATTGTGGAGTGGACTACGTTGCATTCTGATTATGCATCTTGATTTAGATTATTTTGACCGTATATAAGGTACTTTTGGGTTACTTGGTCTTCAAATCTTGTCAATTATTGTTTCCACCTTTATATGTTGCCAACACGGCAATATATAAGCAAATTGGTGGAATTTGAAGATTAGAGTGTCCACTTACATTGAGACATGTAAGATGAGCCGAAGTGAACTGAACTGAACTGAACTGAACTAAAGTATTTATGAGAGAAAGAAGTTAGAAACAAAACTAAAATTAAGCTGAAGAGAACAGGTCCTAAAACTATGAAAAAGATTAAAACCACGGGAAAGCGTCTTAGTTCAGACCCACAGTTAAACGAAATAAGTGGTATATAAAATTTGAAAATCCCGACTTTTGAAATTTAATTATCTTTGTTTTATAATATTTGTAATTTTAGATTATTTTATCTCTCAAATACATAAAGTTGTAAACAATATGAAACAGATGTGGGTCCTGTTCACTTTACCTATAAAAAAATTTTCAATAAAAATTATTTTAGTTCCATATATATAATTTCAATTCAGTAAAAATAAGGTTAGTTCGGTAAAAATAAGTTTTAGTTCGATAAAAATAATACTTCCTCCGTTCTGTTGATATTGCAACAAGGAGGAAATTACGCATCCCAAAACACATTTTATATGCTAAATATCTATAATTGTGTAAGAGTAAATATTACAAAAAGTTGATATTGTGAAAGTATTACATGAGACGAATCAAACAAGATCCCACTTGACTATATTTTGTTTAACGTATAACTCATATTATATGGTCAAACAAGAGTGATGAATAGTGCAAAAAGTCCATTGTTGCAATATTAATAGAACGGAGGAAGTATTAGCTTAGTAAGAATCAGTAACTTTAAATAATAAATATGATAGAGAATCATTAAAAATAATTTAAGTTCATCATATAAATTTAATTTCACCAAAAATAAAATTTTTGTGCAGTAAAATTAATTTGAGTTCAATAAAATAATTTAAATTCAATAAGAATAATTTTAATTCAATAAAAATAAGGTGAAGCGAATATGACCGTAGTATAAGTTTTTGGACAATTCATATAAGACGTATATAAATTTTGTAATTTTCATTTAAGTGAATGGACATAACAATTTTTGGAATTTTATATATCATTAGGGTAGCTAACGCGCATGATGCACACACATAGGACATAGCTAGTCATGTTTGAGTATCCCTTTCAGTTTGGTTTTATGTTATCACTTTAATTAGTTGTTGGTAATATTAATTAGGGAAAGTATGTAAACAAAAAATCTTAGGGGTATAAATGTCCTCACTATATTTTTTTAGAGTTTAATAGAAGAGACAACTAACATTAATAAGGGCAAATAAGTAGATAAACATTTTAAGGGTATAATTATTCAAATAATATTTATAATAAGCAAGCCAAAAAGCTATGTATGGTAGTGGGAAAAAGGAAGAGAGAGAGAGAGGGAAGCCAAAAAGCTATGTAAAAGCTATGTATGGTAGGAGAAAGTATTGCCCACTACAAGGTAGGGACTAGGAAGGTCCATACCACCGTTGAAATTTTTTTTTCGCTAAGTGTTGGAAAAAAGTTATTTCCTATTTTAATACTGTTATTTTAACTTCTAGACTGTTAAAATAAATTTTAATACTGTTATATGTTTCTTCAATATTGTTTTCGAGGTGTTATTTTGATTTTTTTAGTAGTACTTATATATTAAAAGGATAAGTATTTGTGTTAAAAATTAAGTATTATGTTTGAATACAGTTATTATACAAGTGAAATATGTTATTAAGGAAGACAATACAGTTATTATAAATTAGAAACTGTTAAGCTACGTGATTTGGTATCAGAGCCATACGGTTAAAAGATTAATTAAGTTGATTTAATAATTAGGTAAAACTGGAGAATACTAGACCTTCTACTGAGTGTAAGAAACCTGATTTTAAGCATTATTATCATATTCCTGAAAATACTAGTAATTTTGGCCGAGTCCTTAATTATATAGTAAAACAAATTGGTGAGTTAAGATCGGAAGTTGATAACATACATGCTCGTTGTATTAATATCGAGAATAAAATATCAATAACCACAACCGATATTAATAAAAAGGTAAGCGATCTAAACGAACAGGTTAAACAAGTTCAACTTGCTTGAACAAACGAAGTTAGGCATCAATTTGGAAAAGAAGTATCGCCTAATAAAGAGAAAATTGTCCCATATAAATATAAATATCCTTTTCAAAATCTAGATAAAAATAAAAAGTTTACTGTAACACTTCCTAAAAGACCAACTAGTAACCAAGAAAAGAATAAAGAGACTAAAGATGAACCCTCATCTTCAGGAGAAAACGCTTAACGAATTACAAGCCCTATTTGATGAAGAAGAAGACCCTAATAAGCTTAACGAAATCATGAACTTAATTTCTAACAAAGGGATTGCTTCTGATAATTAAATAAAGGAAAATAATTATGCTACTTTAGAGGAAGATTTATATCAACAAATGGGATTAATGAAGTTAAATGATCTAGACTTTCTGCCCATAGAAGTTGTTCGACAAAAGATTGAAAACAAACTAGGAAAAAGAGTAATGGAAAATAATGATGTTGGAGAGGAAATTATTAATGAAAACATTAACGTAAACAATGTCATCCAAAGACCTAGGTATCAAGGAGAAGGAAGTTGCACAAGACCAAGATACATACCAGGGAAGACTACCCGGTTTAGTGTCAAGGTTATGCCTAATCATATACCTAAACAAGAAGAAGTGACTCTTGAACCTATAAGTAAAACTGGTTATAAACTTAAGCTAGACGGTGTAAGATATAGACAAGATATTTTAGATCAATGGAAGAAGAGTATGAGTAGTGTACTTAAGTTAAACACTGACTGGACTTCAGAAAAATTTCTTAAACTATATCGAACATAGTCTTTATGGCTGTGTAGAAGACTGGTACGATGGAATAGAGGAAGAAGTCAAAACTGCATTAAGAGCTAGTGAATCACCTACTAGAATGTTCAGACAGTTATGTCAATACATTGAGATAGAATTCATTGGTCCTAGAGCCGATCCTAATGAAAAACGAATGGAATATCAAAGGAAGTTAAGTAATTTGTCCATCTGTAATATGAAATATGTTGATGATTACATTATGGAATTTGAAACATACTATTATAAAATTGGTGAAAATGAAACAAATCTTGGAATGTTCTATGACAAATTACCCAGTCCTCTTAATGAAGAAATTAGTGAAAAATATCAAGAATGGAGAGAGAGATTTTTAGCTAGGGATGCCCTAGGTAACATAATTGCTTTCCTTAGAAAATGGATTGAAAAGAAATGTAGCTAGAGAGGTTGCAGGAACTCAACAAATGAAGAGACAATTTCTCACTTGTTGGGATTTCCCAAATAATTATGGATGTGAAAGAAAAAATTATAATAAAAGAAGGAACTATAAGAAAAATAAATTCGACCGATCAAGAGGAGAAACCTATAAGAAGAAGTATTATAAACCATAGATATAGAAAGCCAAGTAGGTTTTTCAGAAAGGCAACATATTGTCCTGAGAAAAAGAAAACATGCAAGTGTTGGTCTTGTGGAGAACTAGGACATTATACTAATGAATGTAAGAAATCTAATCATAAACTAATGGAAGCCTTAGGAAGTTGGGATTACATAGAAATACCAGAAGATGAGGCTTTAGAATTGACTTTGAGTAACAATAAAGGAATAGTAGAGATCATAGAAGATGAAAATGAGTATAATGAAGAACCTGAAGTTAATGATGAGTTTGAAGATGAAAATTATAAAGAAATAAATAACATGATGGAAGGAGAAGAATTAGAAAATTCAGAATAAGATGACAATGAGGAAGATAAAAGCAAAATGAAAATAGGTCAACTAAAAAGAGCTGAGTATTCATTTGAAGATAATGACCTAAATCAAGTAAACAAAGAAAGCTGGAATTTTCCCCAAATTACTAAAGATAAAATATTTAAAACTTCTTTCTTTAAAACTAGAACTAAATATGTATGTGAAGAAATGAAAGGAAGCATAGTAATCGAAGATTGTGAACAAAAGGCAGCCGAAATTAATATCATTAACTGGAAAAGTATTAAAAAACATAAAGAAAAAGGAAATTATAGCTATATTTGTATTGGCACAGTACAAGTATACACAACCCCTTTGCAAGATTTTGGCAAGGATGTTAAATGCTTGAGTTTCATTTGTGATATTAGACATAAAGAATTTTATGATCAAATAATTAGTGGTATCACATGTAACTTAAGTCAAGGAACGGTAAGCTATATATGTGAACCTAGATATTATGTGAGCTTAGAGGATTCCTTTGCGTCAAAGTTCTTAGGTATCAAGCTATTAACAGAAGGAGTAAAAATGCATAAAGGAACACGACCCATACAATTAAGATGGAAGGTGGTTTATAAGTTGGTAAACACTATATACTCATCTTTTAAGAAACAAATAGTCGACGCTCAGAAATATGAGCAAGGAGGAGGTCCTAAGAAGAAAATTACACCTATAAAGGTAAATCTTAATGAAATTGAAATTGAAAAAACTTGGGAAGAATTCTTTATGAACCCTGCAGTTAGTAATAGATCAAGTAAGATGTTAATTGATGAATTAGGATTACTTCATATTGGAATGAATATAAAACCTAAAATACAGATAAATCTGAGTCTTTGAACACCAAGTCTAAGTAGACAAAATTCAACAATAATAAGAATGAAAAAACAAGGTGATGAAACGCCAGAGGAGGATGAAGAAGAAATATTAGTTCTACTAAAGAAACTAAATGAAAAATATGAAAGTAAAAAAGCCTTGAAACAACCAGCAAGGCATAGCATTGATATGGGATCATGTTCTAATTTCGAGTTAAATGAAGATCCAAATAATCCTATTGATAAAAGGAAGGTAATTGGATATAAAACCAAAACTGTGAGTGAACCGGTATATGAGGATGAAGTTAATATGCAAATGGAAGATTGTAATGAAATATCCAGTACTAATCCTAATAGCTTTTATATTCCAATTGATATATGCATTGAGGATTACAATAAATATAGATTATGTGCATATATTGATAGTTGTTGTTATACATGTTTTGGAAAGAGATCATTATTTCCAGAATTCTTGTGGAAAAAGGCCAAAAATCCTATGCAAGTTAGAATTGCTAATAATAGTGTCATGATGCATACAGAGATAATTGAAGATTTAAAAATAGAAATTGAAGGAGTTCAATGTGTTATTCCTATTTTATGGGCAACTGATCAACCTAGTCATGATATGATAATAGGAAATAATTTTCAAAGGTTATACTCTCCATGCACACAAACTATTGATTAGATAATCTTTACTATTAATGGTCATTTTGTTCCTATACAGAAAATAACAAAGGCTTATACTCATCAGACAATGGAATTTACGCACAGCCAGCGTGGTGATAGGGTTACTCCTACACAACGAGAGGTTGCACTTAGAATTTCTGAGTGTGATTCATCATTAATAAATCAGATAAATAAGCAACAAGAAAAACTATGCAAAAAACTATATTCAACAAATCCTTTAGAACATTGGGAAAAGGATAAAGCATTTGCTAAGATAACTCTAACAAATCCTAATAAGGTTATTAGAGTGAGACAAATGGTTTATACCTACCAAGATATTCAGGAATTTAGTGAACAAATAAAAGAATTGCTTAATAAAAAGCTAATTAGGAATAGCAAAAGTCCTCATAATAGTCCAGCATTCATGGTAAGAAATCATGCAGAAGAAAAGAGAGGTAAAGCTAGAATGGTCATTAATTATAAACAGCTAAATGATAATACTGTTTTTGATGGCTATTACATTCCTAATAAAACTGTGTTATTTAATAGAATACAAGGAGCCACATGGTTTTCTAAAATGGATTGCAAAAGTGGATACTGGCAAATTAAAATGGAAGAAGAAAGCATTCCTTTAACTGCATTTAGTGCCCCTCAAGGGCATTATGAATGGCTAGTAATGCCTTTTGGATTAAAAAATGCTCCACAAATATTTTAGAGAAGAATGGATAATATTTTTAGAGAACTTAATCATTGTTGTTTGGTCTATATAGATGATATCCTAATATTCTCAAAAGATTTAGAACAACATAAGAATGATCTTAAAGCAGTAACTCAAAAATGTGCAGAGCATGGTATAATCCTTGGAAAAGATAAATGTGTTTATGTTAAACAAGAAATTGAGTTTCTTGGATTAGAAATTAAAGCAGGACAAATAATATTGCAAAAACATATTTTAGAAAAGATTGAAAAATTTCCAGATAAAATTGAAGATAGAAAGCAACTAGAAAGATTTCTAGGATGTTTAGCCTATGCTTCTGATTTCATAGAAAATCTTGCTCTATTAAGAAAACCATTATAGAAAAAACTGAAGAAAGAAATAACTTGGAACTGGAAGGAAAGTGATTCCAAAATTGTTCAAAATTTAAAAGCTATGTGTAAAGATCTCCCTGTACTAACACTACCTACTAGTGAAGATGATTTAATCCTTGAAACAGATGCTAGTAATGAGCACTGGAGTGCTGTGTTAAAAATAAAAGAAGGAGAAAGACTTTGCAGATATAGCAGTGGAGGTTTTAACAAAGCTGAGTTAAACTATCCTACAATGCAAAAGGAAATCCTTGCAGTTATTAGAGGGATCGAGAAGCTTTTAATCTTCTTAGCCCCTAAACAGTTCTTAATAAGAACAGATTGCAAAGTGTGGGGAATAGTTTCAAGCCTTTAAAATCCCACTAACTTGAACCCCACTGTGATCATACACTAAAGTACGGTGGCGTCCAAAAGGGAAGAAGATAGAGCAAAAGAGTCGCCAACAAGTTTTTAAGGAACTTGTAAACCGTTCACGAGGTGAAGGTTACACCCCTTAACGATCCAAGAGATCGTCAACTCCATAAGGTCATGAACCAAATAAGGGTTCGGGGATGATGGTACAAATCCAACCTAAAAGAGATTGAACCTGCCCTAATAATAGGCCTCTACTTTATTCTGCTCGTATTCATGTGCGCTTTCTGATTAACATGCAATCAATAGATTAACCCTAAACCTGTTTAATCTATGTTGGTTGAATATTAATGCACAAATAAACTATTATTGGCGATCACTTGAATTTATAATTACAATTAACCCTAAACAAGATTATTAATATCTTATTAAGCGTGGTTACAAGTACAAATTCCCTTTAAGCATGCAATAAAAGGTGATCAAGCAATAAATAAATAAAATAATATGTATCAAGCAACATAATAAATAATCAATATCATGAATAAAATAATCATCATTAAAATAATCACAATCACCATGATAACCATAAATTATAATTATAATCATGTTAAAGCATAATAAACATAGCAAGATCCTAGACATGATACTAACAAGATTAATAACAAATCCTAGCATGTCACTAAACAATAAAAATCAAATCTTTAACCCTAACATGATACTAACATAATAAATATTAGGAAGAGAATAAAAGATATCATAGCAATCATATTTAATATTAAAAAATATCCTAGACATGATACTAGGAATCAAAATAACAATCTAAGCATGATTTCTACATCGCAAATCAATTAATCTTTAAAGTACTTACTTGGATGCCTCGTACCTCTTTCTAATTACAAAATACACACGTTAGTAACTTCAAGGAAAATAATAATCAAAACAATTAAATTAAATAATTGAAATAGAGATTTAGGACCAAACCCTCAGAAATTAAACCTTTCACGTCTAGGGCGAAGGCAACTTCGAATATGGCTAGGTGTTTCAAGATCTTGCGAATGCGGAATTTTGTATTAAAAAGCAAAGAAGAAAGAATGCATGAATTAATGTTATTGAAAATTGATGAATGAATGATGTTAAAAAGAATTGAATATTGGTAATTGAAAAAAGTGATTGTTGATGATTGAAACCGGAGTTTTTAATACGATATTTATAGAGAAAATCATCCAAAAAAGATAATTTATCAAAACAGAGTCTGAAGATCGAAAAACTAACTTGGCGTCAGCCCTGGCTCATTGGCGCCAGGACCAGTGGCTAGCGCCAGGCGCCAATGGCTGGCGTCTGGCGCCAATCCTGATTCCAGGCGCCAAGGCCTGGGGTTGGACGCCAAATTGGATTTCAACGCGTTTTCGAAAATCTGATAAATTTCCCGTACTGGAAGATAAAATAATATAATTTCAGTCAAAAATGCTATTTGATCTAATTAAAACTCTGAAGAGTCCTAACTGAATTAAGAATGATAAAAACCTTCTAGAATGTTCTAGAAGACCAAAACCATTCCTAATTACATTAGGAATGATAAATCATATTAGGCCCTCCCCTAGATCATTGGGCCGTACTTAAAGCTCAAACCGGGCCCAGTTTAGTAAATTGGCCATAAATTCCTCAATATTCATCGGAATTGGGCTTATAATATATCGTTAGAAAGGTCTTTGCAAACCCCATCCAACTACACCACTATTGGACCCATATCATGGACCAACGAAGCTGGATTGGCTGTTTTCTTAAAATAAAGTTTTCAAAAACAGAGAGAAGAGAAAAGAAAAGAAATAAAACTTTCCGCAACACTAGACCTTTCCACACTTTCGTTTCATTCGATTATGATTCGACGTGAAAGGTACTCATCACCGGGTTTGGTTTTGGGGAGACACATTTGGGTGTCTACACAAAGGCATACTCGGATTTGTTAAAAAGAATTTTTCTAATATGCAAGCGCAAGGGAGACTCCTGCATTGGCAATTATGGCTTAACCAATTCTCTTTTACTGTTGAACATATACAGGGAACAAATAATTCTTTGGCAGATAGCTTGACTAGAGAATTAGCTAATGTCGTCCAAGAAGCTCAAGACTACACAAAAACCTCCTGCATACCAACTTCAAAAGATGGATGTAGAGAGGAAAACTCTCATTGATGAGACCCAAAAATCAATGGAGCAGGTTTCACCCTCCAGTTGGGCCTTAATGCAAGGCTTGATTATATCGGAAAAACAACATTCGCGAGATGGTTTAATTAAGGGTTGTCATCGGGCAATCAAAAGGTTATTGATGTTCGAAATAACAATTATGTTATTTCAGCTCATTCTTGATGTACGAAATACAATATTAAACAAAATAAGAGATAACGATTTTAGGACATGGTACGAGTTTGTGGTTACAAGGTCCAGTAAATTCTTTGATCTTCAAGATCTGTGGGGAGAAAGAATAGAGTTTCCCAAAAACTCTAAAGTTGCACCCATATCCTCTTGATAAAGATGCTCCATTCATTAGTATACATTACAAGGCTTGGGATTATGGAATGGTACATGATTTCTATGAATTCCCTACTCCTAATGACTCTTTCTTTCCAAGACTTACAAAGTTCCAGCAGTACGCATTCAACAAGGTTCAAAAATATTGTGATGACAAAAAAGACGAATTTCAATTAAGAGTAAGGGTACAATGTGCTAATATCGAAGTTAAAGAAGGAAAATTTAGTCCCCCTCATTACTTGATTATTTGGGGAAGTGAGGTATTGCAAAGATCTCATACTAATTCGTCAGAAGACTGTTAGAAATCCAACTGAAGCAAGAGCACTGAGATTTTTCTATATTTCACAATATCTTAACGATTTTATAAAAAGGGAAGAAATTCCTCTTGTCATGTTTCATGTTGGTAACACAACAATTGTGGCGCCTAATGAGATGAAAGAATATTTAGTAGATGGCATAAACAACACCGAGTCAATCTACAAATATTTAGAAGATATCGAAAGTGGAAAGTTTCTGTCATTTGAAGGCTATGAGTATTTGTTTGAATCATTCATGAGTTGGGATGAAGAGTATGCAGCCAAATGTGTTGCATACCTTTGTAGAGAGAATCCTATGTACGAAGACAGTAAATATAGCGAGGGAGGTCCACAAGAGATGATCATGGATGAAATTATGAATGCTTGAGCCCACGCCAGCAATAATTCAAGGCATCTTTACTGTAGCCACGTTTTATTAATTGTTTCTGTCTTAAAGTGTCTTTGTAAAAAGCAATTGTGTAGAATTGCTTGCTGAGCCAGGATAAGGATCCTATGTAAGTTTGCTTCCCTATATAAAGGGACTTAGGCCAAGAAGTGAAGGCAGAGTTAGAAGAGTTAGCTAGAGAATTGCTCTGAAAGCATTAGAGAGTCCTCTAGAGAAAAATACTCACCTTAAGAGACATATTGGTTCTCCATCTCTCTTAAAGTAGAGAAAACTCTAGTTCAGCTTATGTCTATTTAAGCTTTCAATTTGTGTGTTTGTTGTAATATTTGAGTGTTGTAATCTTTTCAAATTAAATAAAAGTTTCGTTCAAGAAGGGAACGTTATCCCCTTGAACCTTATATATCAAATGAGTTATCTTTCCGTTTAAAAAGTTCCATCATAAACATAGTAATGATTGCCTAATTAGAGATTACGGTCTAAGGTAGGAAACGAATTAGATCTGTGTTGAGCTTGATCTAAGGAAGACAGGGTTGGGGTTAGCTACCTTGGTAAAGCCGGAAGCTCAGAACGCCGAAGGTTCCATTGTCGACTAAGTTCAGGTATTGGTCAAAACTCTCTTGTTAAATAACTATTATTGCGAACATTGGTGGGCTTTTAAACTGTTAAAATAATTTATTTTGATGTATAAGTAGTAGAGTTGTGATAACTAGTACCATTAAAACTCATTTAAGTAATTATCATATCGAATTATAGTAAAAATCAGTGTATTATTAAAAACTGTTGTATAGGATAGCTCCCGCTGAACTATCGCCCAGCCCCCAGGGTGTGCACTCACTGCCAAGAAAGCAATTAAAGGAGGGCTCACTAGCCCGGCAGAGTCAGCCCGCAGGGCTGACCAGGCTGAACTATCCACGAAGGAGATGGTACGCCTATAAATAGAGGGTAAAGTACAACGGAAAGGGGTAAGACACTCAAGTCATTATACTTCCAACATCTTTCTAAGTACACTTTCTCTCTCTAAACACTCTCTAACTTAAGATTCGGAGGGGGGTTCCTCGAGCCACCCCCGAGGGCAGTTTACATGTGCTGCCTTGTGTAGGTAGTTGACGGGACCCAGTTCACCCAGCAGAACCCTTGGATCCACACCTGGAACAATTGGCGCTAGAAGGAGGGGAAGGATCATCTAACCTGAGGTTCACCAATTGAGCTAGGGACTAGTTAACTAACCACCATGGCCTGAGAAGAAACTGTACAAACACCCATGTCTAAAAAAAATGAGACCAGCCAAACACTACAAAAAATAGCCCCAGTAACCATCGATCCAAAAGGACCCACCGGAAACCCCAAATCGACCATCTCACAGAATTCCAACCCCAATGGATTGACATCAGCTGCTGCTACAGCGGCGTCGAAACCAGTAGATCCGGTGGGATCCAGTTCCATTTTCAAATACGGAATGCCATTAACAGGCGCGAACAATGAGCTCATTGTTTCAACATTTGTAACCCATAAACAACAGCCCGTAAATAAGCCTGTCATTCTGCAGAACCTCTCTAAGTGCAGTAAGGAGCAGCTAGCTGCAATGGCTATGGTCCTCACCAGTATGGGTAAGGGGGAAAATCCGTCACTGGCAGCTGCGGAGCCTGTAGCAAAAAAGTCGGCGTCCACGACCCTCACCCCTGAGCAGAAAGAGCTCATTCAGCTGAGGAAGAAGGTATTGGAGCTGGAAGCTCGTAACCTGAATCGAGAATGGAGCATGGAGGAAATAGCCCCTGCTCGAATCAGCCCGGAGAAGCGGGTCCCCCGCAGCAGGTCACCAGCCTTAGAGCAGGAACCCAGCCCAGAGAGAGACAAGCGAGCGCGAATCCAGGTTGTTCCAGATGATTCCCCATTTTGCTGAGAGATTCTGGAGGAACCAATGGAGAAAATAAAGATGCCAAGCTGCAAATACGGCGGAACCACAACACCCAAAAGCCACATGTCAGCTTTTGAGAACCACATGGTACTTTCCACTATGACAGACTCAGTCTGGTGTAAGGCTTTCCCGCCGACCCTGGAGGGGCTGGCAACGGAGTGGTATGGAGCCATTCCCAAATGTTCCGTATACTCGTACAACCCATTGAAGAGAATGTTCATGGAGCATTTCATAACCATGGTAGATCGAACCAAGATGACAACCGAGCTGATGTCGTTGGTTCAAGGGAAAGACGAGCCCCTGAGGGAGTTCATCACCAGATTCAACAAGGAGGCAACAACCATCCCAAATATGAGCTAGGAGGTAGCGCTACTAGCAATGCAGAGTGGCTTACTACCGGGATCTCCGTTCAAAGCGTATATGGGGCGTAAGAGCCTCAAAACACTTGCTGAAGCGCTGGGCAAAGCGCACGAGTTCATCAAAGCAAACGAGACTGACAGAGCAATGCTGGGTAGGAAATCACCTGGTGACTAAGTTAAGCGGGCAGAGGTCACCCGGGAAGAGAACACACTCAGGGTGGACCAGCCGAGCAAGGCTGAGCAAAATCCCAGAGAAGCGGACAGAGTAGTAGGACTGAGAAGGTCAGACCTAAAGAGAGGGCCAAGGCCTGGGAGGTTTGACCAGTATACCCCGTTAACCCATTCCAGGTCTCATATATTCAGCGTGAATAAAGCTGACGACAAGTGGCAGAGACCCCCGAGGATGGTTAACAGGAATCGTGATACCAGCAAGTGGTGTGACTTCCATAGGGACCATGGTCACACCACTGAAGAATGCACACACTTGAAGGACAACATAGAAGACTTACTCAGGAGAGGGTACTTGAATCAGTTTAAGCAGCGCGATGACTCCCCCAGAAGGAGGGATAAGGATAGAGCAGGCCGCCCTGACCGCAGAGGAGGTCATAGGGGCCCAACCGGAGATAGAGACATAGATGGCAAGCCAGAAGGCAGGGTGTATGTGATCAGCGGAGGTCCAATACATGGGGGAACAGTTAACAGAGCGCAGGTTGACCTGCGGGCGATGATACATCAAATAAATTACAATGATAAGCATAGATGGCCACCTCTTCCCCCGCAGCCGCAGGCCACGTTTGACGAGTATGACCAGAAGGGCATAATTTACCCTCATAATGACCCGCTGGTGGTGACAATGAGAATCGCAAACTGGGAGGTGGATAGAATACTGATAGACGGAGGCAGCTTAGCCAACATCATATACATCAGTGCGTTCAACGAGCCGAAGTTGGACAAAAAGACCCGAAGAGGGTGAGCTACGAAGTCACCGGGTTTAACGGGTCGGGGCTTACCCCAGAAGGTATAATCGAACTCTTAGTCCGAGTAGGGGAAAGATCAAGAAGGCGTGATGTCCATGCAGAGTTCCTTGTGATAAACTCCCCTTCACACTACAATGTGATCATGGGAAGACTGCTCATCCACAAGATAGGCGGGGTGGTATTGTAGACACCTAAAAATGTCTCCCCAAAACCAAACCCGATGATGAATAACCTTTCACCGCCATTATTGGTCGGGTTGAGTATTTAATCTTGGGGTGCTTAAATCCATATTTCCATTTCATAAACCAACCCAAATTCTAGCCTATTTCCCCAAACCATAACTTATTTTCCATTTTTCGTGCCTTTAAACCCAAAATAATTCATTTCGTGTCCTTTAAAATCATTCATTTCGTGTCCTTTTTATAAAACGTTTAATCCAGTTTATTTTGGTCCATTATCTAGGTTCAATGATTGAATAGTTGGATGGATAGTTGGATGGGGCTTTAAAAGATATTTCCAAAGATATATTATAAGCCCAAATCCGAGTTATAACGAATAAGTTATGGCCAAAATATTAAACTGAGCCCAAACCGAACCTAAGCCCACCTTACCTACGACCCAATGATCATGTGGAGAGTCCAAATTATTTAATACCATTACTAAACCAATTAGGATTAATTAGAAGCTTCTATAAGTTTCTAAAAGATCTTGATTATCCTTTTTGAAAAGATAAGATTAAATAGTTTGAAATTGAATAAAACTTTTCTTTTTGAAAGTCCTAATTTTATTCGAATTGAAAGACATTCAAAGATAGACATATATTATTTTAGTTCCTAATATTTTTTATCCAAATTTTATATGGTTTGATAGCCCTTGAAATTATCTTTCCAATGATATATTATAATATCAATTCTGAGCTATAACGGAAAAGATATGAATAAAATGTCAAACTCTATCCAAAACTGACACCGTCTTACTATTTCAGCTATATCTTTTGTGATACAAAATATTTTAATCTGATTATAATTGGGTTAGAAAGTAGACTTCATGATCTTTCCAACGATATCTTATTCATCTTATTCCGATTTTTGGATCAAAAGATATGATAAAAACAAAAACCGCAAAAATTGTTGTCTATCGAGTTTTATTCCAATTTAGTTCGGATCTTATCTTGTTTTTTCGACCCTTCTTTGTTCTCTATAAATAGAGGTCATATCACCCCTTTTTTCAATCATCAACAAACTTGATCATTAAATAATTCTCTTCTTCCTCTTTAGCCTAAACACTAGCCTCCCCATTCTTTCACTATTCCTTCCTTTAAGCACTCCAAGGAGTCCATACAATACCTGAAGTTCTATACTTTAACCAAGGCGTGAAAGGTATAATTAACTGAGGGTTTGGACCAAATCAACTCTACTTTTTATTTAATTTAATTTCATTTGATTTATATTTTTATTGAAGTTACTAACAGTTTATTCATGATGTAGCAATTCAAGGAAATGCGGAAAGTGAGTAGTTAATCATTTAATTACTCTTATTTTTATTCTTGTTGCTAGCATCATGATTAGGTTATTTTATATTTAATTTGACTAACGATATTATGGTTAAATTGCTTCCAATATTAATGTTTATTTTATTATATTTATTGATCGCCATATTGCATGTTTAAAGGGAATATGTAATTGAAAATCACGTCTAATATGATAATTTGGACGACCGGTTTAGGTTCCTTTTTAATCTTGTTGTTAAATCAAGTGATCACAAATATTTTAGAATTATGTGTTGCATTAATATTCAACCAATTTAGCATAATAATAGTTTGGAGCAAATTGAATCTTTGTTTGTATGCCTTTGAGATCACATGAATCACTTTTTACTATAAGAATCGAGTAGAAGCCAATACGGGCGAATGTGACTCCATGACTCACTTCGTACCATCATCCCCGATCCTCCTTTTGTGGTTCCGAACCATATGGAGTTAGTAATCTCATGGATTATGAATGGGGTGTAACCTTCACGGGTCAATCGTTGTTGCCTATCGTTGTCCCTTATCGTGGTTGCCTTTTTATGATCCGTGAACGGTTTACAAGTTCCTTAAAAACTTGTTGGCGGCTCCCTGCTTTATTTGTCCCTAATCGTATGTCAATTCCCACTTCCTATGAGTGCCAAGCATATTCACAACATGCTTAACGTAGGCGCACTTCGAGCGACGCCTACAGGTATCCACCTATCACCTTGCCATGGCCTACACAACTAATTAGGGACGGTTAGCAAAGCTCAGGGGAAGTCAAAAGACAGCCCCGCAATGTTACATAACTCCCCTAAAGCAGCCCGCAAAAACCAAACAACAGTCTGGTTCTAAGAGAAGGCCCACTGAGCAACCTGAGAGGAAGTCGAGGAAAAGGAAGCGTGAAGAATATCACAGGGAAAAGGATAAATAGAAGTTAGCAATGGAAAACTTCGAGCCCGCAAAAGAGGAAATGGCCAGGCCACTTCCCAGTGGGGAACATGTCACAGTCGAACTCACAGAAGGTGACCCCTCAAGGACGGTGAAAATCGGGAAAGACATTGATCCAAGAGTAGGGGTACACCTCATAGAGCTGCTGAGGAAGAACAAAGATGTTTTCGCATTTTCCGCAGATGAGATGCCCGGAATCGACCCAGTAGTCATGGTACACAGGCTGAATGTGAAGGAGGATATTAAGCCAGTTAGGTAGAAAAAGTGAAGCTTCTTCGCGGAGAAAAACCAAGCAATTCAGGAGGAGGTGGAGAAGCTCCTGGAAGCAGGATTCATTGAACCTTGTGATTACCCATAGTGGTTAGCCAACGTGGTCATGGTAAAGAAAGAAAATGGCCAGTGGAGAATGTGTGTTGACTTCACAGATCTTAATAAGGCCTGCCCAAAAGACTGTTACCCGCTGCCGCGGATAGATCAGCTGGTAGACTCAACCAGCGGGCATGCCCTGCTAAGCTTCATGGACGCCTTCTCAGGGTACCATCAGATCAGCCTGCATGAGCCAGATAGGCAGAAAACTGCATTCATCACTGAAGGGGGAGTGTATAATTACATAGCTATGCTCTTCGGGCTGAAGAATGCCGGGACAGCTTTTCAGAAGGCAATGGATAGAGTATTCCTTCACCAGAAGGGGAGAAATGTTGAAGTATACGTTGACGGCTCAATTGTTAAGAGTGTCACGCAGGCTGGACATATCATGGATCTGGAGGAAACATTTGCCACCCTGAACAAGTATAAAATCAAACTCAACCCGAAGAAATGTGTCTTCGGAGTGAGCTCGGGAAAGTTCTTGGGTTTTCTAGATTAGCGAGAGAGGGATAGATGCCAATCCAGAAAAGGTCGAAGAAGTCCTCAGCCTACCTGAGCCTAAGTGCATCAAGGATATCATGCGATTGACAGGCAGAATGGCCGCACTGACCAGGTTCATCAGCAAGTCAGCGGATAAGGCCTTGCCGTTCTATCAGCTATTGAAAGGGAACAAAGAATTTAAGTGGGGAGCTAAAGAGAAAGAAGCCTTTGAGGGTATTAAGGAGCATCTAACTAAGCTCCCAACAATGATCAGCCCAGAGCTGAGAGAAAAGCTGCAGCTGTACATCTTTGCGTCGATACATACAATCGCAGCCGTTTTGCTGGTAGAAAGACAGAAGCAACAAAGGCCAATATACTTCGTGAGCCACGTGCTGACCGAGGCAGAGCAAAGGTACCCATTGGTAGAGAAGCTATCCTTCGCAGTGGTCACAGTAGCAAGGAAACTAAAGCCATATTTTGACGCGAATGTAATAGAAGTCCTCACAAACCACCCGCTGGAGAAAGCATTACAAAAAATGGATGCATCGGGCAGGCTCTTAAAATGGGCAATTGAGCTTTATGAGTACGAATTTGAGGTCAAACCTAGAGCAGCCATTAAGGCACAAGCTTTAGCAGACTTCATAGTGGAAGCCTCATACGAGGAAAAATAGGATGATATTGGGGACTGGAAGGTGGAAGTGGATGGGTCCTCGGCCCAAACGGGGAGCGGAGCAAGAGTCATAATGACATCTCCAGAAGGAAACGTATTCGAGTGTGCCATAAAGTTCAAGTTCAAAGCATCGAATAATGAAGCTGAGTACGAAGCGGCGCTGGCAGGCCTGCGTATGAGCCTCGCAGCCGGAGCCCAAAAAGTACACCTTCAAACTGATTCTCAGCTCGTTGCCAGCCAACTGCAGGGGGCATATGAGATAAGGGAAGCCACCATGCTGAAGTACGTAACTAAGGTAAAGGAACTGGCAGCCTAGCTAGTCCATTTCCAAATAGACTTGGTCCCCAGAGCAGGAAACTCTCAGGCCGACGCCTTGTCTAAGTTAGCCAGCTCCACCTTACAAAGCCTCACAAGGACAGTGATGGTCGAGGTGCTAGAAGAAAGCAGCATTGCCGAAAAAGAGCAGGTAAACTGCTTTGGAAGGCAGAGAGCCTGGTTCTCAGACATCTTGGCATACAAGGTCCACCGCTCACTGCCCGATGATGAAGTACAGGCTAAGAAGGTGAAGAAAGACGCCAACTGGTATGTAGTGATGAACGGGGAACTCAACAAAAAAGGCTTCTCAAAACCACTGCTGAGGTGTATTCCAGAGTGGGAGCAGGAGGGCATTATGGAAGAAGCCCACTCTGGAATATGCGCCAACCACATTAGTGGAAAAGCATTGGGAGTGGAGGTCCTCAGAAGGGGAGCATATTGGCCAACTCTCACACAAGACACACTAGCATATGTGAAAAAATGCGACAAGTGTCAAAAGTATTCACCAGTCATAAATCAGCCAGCAAACGATCTAACCCCAATCCTCAGCCCGATCCCGTTTGCTCAGTGGGGAATGGACATATTGGGACCTTTCACCACTAGGTCAGCGGGCAGGAAGTATCTCATTGTGGCGATAGATTACTTTACAAAGTGGATAGAAGCCAAACCCACTAAGTACATAAAGGCAGCCCAAGTCAGGACATTCATATGGAAAAACATCATCACAAGATTCGGGGTGCCACAGTGCATAGTCTTCGATCACGGGTGCCAATTTGACTATGACACCATAAAAGACTACCTGGGGGACATGGGCACCAAGTATGCAAGTACCTCAGTCTGCCACCCACAGATCAATGGTCAAGTAAAAGCAGCAAACAAGCTGATCCTGACAGCCCTGCAGAAGAAGCTGGAGGAGTACAAAGGCCTGTGGGCAGACCTAGTCCCAGAGGTCTTGTGGGTAAAAAGGACCACTGAAAAGGAGTCAACCGGGAAGAGCCCCTTCACTCTAACCTACGGGGCTGACGCAATTGTCCAAGTGGAAGTACAAATCCCCAGCCTGAGGATACAACACTATGAGCAGCAAGGAAATGAAAAGCGTATGCTGGAAGAGCTAGACTTCCTGCCAGAAGTAAGGCTGGAAGCAGTTCTCAAGTTGGCAGCCCAGAAGAGCAGGATTTCAAAAGCTTTCAACAAGAGGGTCAAGCATAGGGAGCTCATGCCCGGAGACTTAGTCCTTAGAAGGACAACAGTAGTGGGAAGAGGAAATCAGCATGGAAAGCTATCAACAAACTGGGAATACCTTTTCATCATTCACGAGCAAGTTGGACCAGGAGCGTTCCTCCTTGCAGATCAAGAAGGTCAGGTCTTAAGAAACAGTTTCAATGCGGATGTGTTAAAGAAGTATTTTTTTTAAATAGTCTAAAAAAAATAAACATAGCTGTTTTAAGTCTGATAAACTCTTATTCAGTCCATGTTATGTTAATTAAGGCATTTGAGCCATTTTTATTAAATGAAATACAAGCCTCCACGTGAGGAGTATGCTGCGTAAATTTGTTTAATATGTTATGCCCAAGCATCATATGCTAACATGCAGAAGTCAGATAAAGACAATAATAAAGCGTTAGAGGCAAGAAGCACTCTAGCGCAAAGTGGCAAAGTAAACGCATCTCTCCCTAAAACCTCACCTCACCTGCTCACAGCAAAACAGGGCACCACCTCGGGGACGCCTGAGGGGGAAGCCTGGCACGTTCAGCTTGAGCAGGAGAGGAAAGGGGAAAGAACAAAATGAGCTATGTAGGCAACACTAAGGCTCTCTTGGTCCCACTTAGCCCATCTCTTTGAGGGGGAGAGGAAAGGAGAAGACAACTAGACAATAAGCCCTTACGAAAAGAAGTAAGTAGGCACAAAATGACAAAGTCGCAGCATAAAAAAGCTGAACGACATAAATAAGTCGCAGCATAAAAAAGCTGAACGACATAAATAAGTCGCAGCATAAAAAAGCTGAACGACATAAATAAGTCGCAACATAAAAAAGATGAACGACATAAATAAGTCACAGCAAAACAAGCTGAATGACAACTCACAAAATGGCAAGTCGCAGCATAAGTAAGTTGAACGACACAGATAAGTCACAACAAAACAAGCTGAATGACATAAAAGGAATAGGCAAAAAGCTGATCGACACAAATAAGTCTCAGCAGGGGTAGATTAAACAGCGCGCAATCGAACAAAGACAAAACCTCTGGTCAGAGCCAACCTACGAGGCCCCATCAAATGCAATAAAGATGCTGCAGCGCAAAAAGATCTGGATATTGCTAAAAAATGCATAGTTGCAGGCAAATGTGCAAACAATAAAATAAACAGCAGGCAAAGCAACAGAAGAAGATCATAAAGAGCATACATTATAAAGCTGAACCCCTGCCCCCAAGGCAGAGTAAACATTCAGCAAGTCGGTCGCGGGACAAATAAAGCTGAGCCCTCGTCCACCAGGACAAGGAAACACTCAGCAAGTAAAGTTAGGAGAACACAAATCCAAGTTAAGCTGGGCAGACCCAGCAACAAAAAATAAAGTATTCAGGAATTACACAGAGAAACATAATCTTTGGCAGCTATACACCCCAACGATAGTAACAAAAACTACCTAGTTCCAACAGATCTGGGTGAAGGAAACTCAGAGGAACCACTGGAGTAGGAGGGTGACAGCCGCCATAACCTTTATTGATCACCAGTCAAGGACTCCACTCCAATAGCTACAGCAACGTCAGGGCAGAGAGGCACCTCCAAGTTCAGCACAGCTTGGTTGGGAATCTTGCAGCCAGCAGCACGAGGATGATCAGCAGGGAGGTCAAACAAACCAGCTTCACCTGCAGCTTCAACCTTAGCCTAGAAAGCGTTGAAGCGAGTCTGCTGCTCCTCACCTTCACCATATAAACTGCTAACGCACCGAGCCGCAGCTTCCCATCCTCCGTCATGGCGATCAGCCAGTAGCTTAGCAAAAGCAAGAGAGAGCGCAAAAGATCTAAGAGCCTCTTTCCTAGCAGCCTCAAGCTCAACAGTATGCGCAGCCCGCAGATTTGCCATTTCCGCCTCCAACGTCTTCACCTTGGTCTGAGAGGTCCCCAACTGTTCCTCGCAGCTCTTCAACTTAGTCTGAGTGAGCTGAAATTCTCCCAACTGGAGCTGCAGGGCGACCGCCCTCTCCCTCAGTGGAGTCACCTCACTGGCCATGGCATCCCTCTCAGCCTGAGCTTGTTGAACCTCCAAATTCCTCTGAGAGAGAGTTATGTCCTGATTCTGATACTCCTTCTACACTGACAGCAGAGCGTTGGACAAATCTCCAACAGACATAACAAGCTGCAAGAAAAGCAGAGGAACAGAAGGGTGAGCCAAAGCGGGAGTTAACAAAAGAAGTTAACAAAAAAAAAAGTAAAATAAAACAGTAGCAACAGAATAAGTAGAGAAGAAAAGAAAGGCTGAAACGAGAAAGAGAAAGACCGAAAGCAGAAACTAACCTTCTATAGGTCATGGCAGGCCGTAGCAGCTGGGAGGCTGACTGAGCTACGCGTAGAATCCGCAGGAAGACGAACCCCTTGAGTCAAACGGTACCCTAAGGTACCATCCTTCTAGGGGTCGTCCACAAACAAAGATTCGTCAGCCCTCACATTCATTCAGGGCCAAAAAGGAGCGTTCTCAGCTCCAGCAGGATAGAGTATTGGGCGGAGATGAACATCAATGGGAACCTCAGCAAACTCAATAGCCCCAGTGGGGGCGGAAAGTCCCTCCAGCAGAGAGTGAGGACGTAGACAAAGGATTCTCAAAGGCATCATTTAAGAAATGGTGAACACAGCGGTTAAGTTCACTGGAGTTCTGAGTGTCTTCCCCACCAGCGTTCCCACCTGAAAGCCCAGTGTTGGCAGATGCGGAGGCAAGAGGGTCTGGACTACGAGAAGTGCGAGCCTTTTTCGCTTATGGATCATCTCCGGCAGGGGCAGAGGACACCGGATCGTCCTCCAAGTCAATCACTGGACGATCTTGCTGGTGAGAACCCCCTGCTCGGGAGAGCCCACCCCGTGAAGCGCTTCGGAGCCGCCCTCTCAGCCCGTAGGGACGCGGCGGAAATCTAGGAAGCTCCATGATAGACTCATCAGGGAGCTGAAAATCAGCGGCTGCAGCAGAAGGAACAGTAGTGTCCTTCGCAGCTGTAGTATCATCAATAGAAGAAGGAAAGAGCAGAACATGCTCAGCAGAAGAAACGGGTTTTTCATCCGCAGCAGTAGTCTCAATCCCCTCAGAGGGAAACTGGAGAACGCTGTCAGCAAAATCATCGGCAGTAGCCTTTGGTTCATCAGAAGCTTGGTCACGTTGCCTTTTGGCAGCAGAGGTCTGAGGTGCCACCTGGCCGGAAGCCGCGATAGACTGCTTCTCAGGAGAAGCAGCAGGCGCCACTAACGCCTCAAAATCTGAAGCCTCCTTTCGAGGAGCAGGGCGAGTCTCACGCCTACTCCCAACAGTAGAGGACGAAGGCTCAGGCTCAGCGCGGCTAGACCCAGCACGCTCACCAATAGCTGCTGTGCCAACAACAGCCCGCAGCTCAGCGAGAGCCAGCGCACCTCACCCTTCAGAGAGCCCGCAAACACCTCCAGCGTATCAAAAAGCTGAGGAGGATTCTCAGGAGTGGCCGTCAAAGGGTCCTTCCAATTACCAGCTAGCCCGAGCATACGCTTGTCCAACTTGTCATAACCTGAAAAACAAAATAGCAGAAAAGTTAAATAAGACGAGGAAAGAAAAGGAAAGGCAGAAGGTAGAAAAACTTACCAGACTCATGCGTACGGCACAAACGCATGGCAGAGAGCTGTTCATTGCCCATAATGTAGATGGGGTTGGGCAGCCAGACCTTGGGAAACTTGGAGTCACCAGTCCCCGCTCCCTGCAGAGCCTCAAAAGCTTCTGTCTCACGGGCAGGCTTAGAGGGGGAAACTGTGACCCCGACCATGTTGGTACGAATCTATCTGAAGTTGCGCGGGGCAACAAAGTTGGAAGGCACCCTCACCCAGAAGAACTTGCCAGTCTAGTCCCTGAAACGTCCAAGTTTTGGGTAGGACAAGACCCTACTCTCCTTTGGAGCAACATAGTACCACCCCGACTCAGTCCCAGAAGCAGACCTCTTCAAGCTCATGAGAGACTTGAACAAGTGCAGGGACTCAAGATACCTTCGAAACCTTAGAAACCACAGTAGGCAAATCAGGGTGTGAAGGGAAGCAGGGTGCACCAGAGAGATACAGATATTGAAAGCACAAAGCAACTTCTCTAAGGTGGGGTCCAAAGGAAACCTCAAACCCAAATCTAGCTGCGAGGCAAACACAGCAATATGACCTGGAGGAGGAGCTGATAACTTCGCACCATTAGCGGGGACAACCAACTCGTAACCCTCCCCAAAACCATAGAACTTCTGCCTAACAGCAGCCAGACCCAGTCTTTCAGCATCCTTGCGCCAACTGGAATCCAACACACAGTTATTGGGCCCATAACACTTGTCGTCCAGGAAAAATTCAGTTTTGCCCTCCTCTACGGGCTCCACAACATAAATGGGCTGACAGTCGTAATATGAGTGGTCACCAGGAGACTCAGTCATCCTGCTTGATTGAACTGCTGGGGAAGGAGACGGTGATGGAGTCCTAGTATTTCCACCTCGCACTACATAATGATCAAATCGATGCATGTCAGCCATGTCATCAAGCCAAGCAAAACTGTTTAAAGGCTGAATATGAGGAATGAGGCTAACAAGAGACACGTCAGGGGGATTAGCCTTGACAGCATCAGCTAACGCTTTATGGCGCATTGCGCGCAACCTCAAGCGAGTAAGATGGGATAAAGGAACCCCATCCAGCGTGAGCACTCGCTCGCAATAAGGATCAAAGAAATCAGGGCGGGGCCTGCGCTGGAAAGGGCGAAATGCACTACCCTCAGTGGGACGACTACTGCCCGACCCAGACACAGCAGCAGGAGTCGCAGTAGTACCCGTCCCGCTCGCAGCAAGGGGAAAATCAGGAGGGATAACAGTTCGTATAGGGGTAGGAGAAGAAGAAAGAGAAATAGGAGAAGTGTGCGCAGGACGCTCACCTGAAAGAGAAGATTGGGAAGAGGAGTCCGATCTAGTGGTCGTTTGAGGCTCACTCATGTTCTGACTATCAGAAGCGTCAGACATTATGAAATCTACAAGGAAATACAAGCCCACAAAGGAAAGAAAAAGCAATGGGGCACCAGAAAATCAAAGAATTAGTTTAGGAACAATGAAGGAATAAGAAGAAAAAAGCCAAGAACGCAAATACAACAACAAAGAGAAGAAAAGGGAACAACGACAATTGAGAAGAATAAAAAGGCACAATCTTGCGAAGAAAAAGCAAAAAGAAGCAAAAATGGGGTAAGTACAAACAACAAAAGGTACAAAGTAAGTACCTCTAAGGAAAAAAGTTGCAGAAGAAACAGAGTACAACAACAATGGCGAAAACAAAAGCCCAGCAAGACGAAAGCTTGAATCTGCAATTAAGAAGAACAACGAAGAAACAAGTCAGTGAAGGAGCAAGAATTAAGGAGGGAAAAGCAAATAAAGTGAAAATTAAGACATAAACAAAGACGAAGAAGCAAGAACTTACCACAACAATGGAGAATCACGAACGCTTGAAAGAGGAAGAGCAAAGAGTGAAAATTTTGAAATGACAAATTAATGAAGAGGGGAGATGAAAAAGTAAGAGGAGTAAAAGAAATAAGTGAAAAGAGGGGATAGTGAAATTAATACAAAGTAAATGGGCAGTTAGACACAAGGCAAAGAAAAACCGCCATGTCACTTCAGTAAAATCAAACTGACAACCCGGATCGTCAACACGTGTCCCACTCATGCAAATACGATTCCCGCCCAAAAAAAAAAAAAAAAATCTTTCAGCGGGAGTGATCGAAAATCCTCTCTGCAAGATCGTCATTTCTCAGACTTCAGCGGGAGTGATCGAAAATCCTCTCTGCAAGATCGTCATTTCTCATACTTCAGCGGGAATGATCGAAAATCCTCTCTGCAAGATCGTCATTTCTCAGACTTCAGCGGGAGTTATTGAAATTCCTTCCCGCGAAATCGTCATTTTTTAAGACTGGAACCAATGTCACCATACAAACAATACGGCCAGGGGCGAAGCCAAGATTTTAAAGCTATAGGGGCCGACTAAAACTTTAATGTGAAAACAGGCTTGATCCGATGATCTAATTAAAACCCCAAACAATGGGATTCAAACCACTGCGACAATAGTTAAATACAACTTAAGTTATGACAAAAATATTACTACTCCCTCCGTGTTTTAATAAGTGTTTTCACTATTCACATAATGGTTTTGACTTGATTAATTTACCAATATATAAAAATCAAATGTCATTGTATAATACATTGTTAGATTTGTTATAATATATACTTTCATAATGTCAAATTTTCTATAATTTTACTAAAATATAATTGCATAACACTAGTAGAAAAAATGTTATTTGTAACGCCTTATTTGGAACCCAATAATTTATTATTAGTTACAAATACTATATTTGTAACCAACATTAGCCATGTCTGTTACACATAGAATAGTATTTGTAACGAACATCATAATGTTAGTTACAAATATATCTTATTGGTAACTGACATCATATAGTTGGTTGCAAATACATCCTATTTGTAACAAACAACATATAGTTGGTTACAAATAGGATGGATATTTTTCTCTATTCTTATAACCGCCCATTTTCCCCACTTCTCACCGTATCTCCTTTAATGGGTTGGAAAGCCTAATCCTAATCTAAAAGGACTATATATAAGTTGGAAACCTAAACTAACTCTAATTCACAAACTCACTCAGCCGCCCCCCTCTATCTTTTTTCCATGTTCTCTTTTCTCAACTATGTTATGAAACCCTTATTCACTCCATAGGTACGTCATTTCTCTCTCTTCTCCAAACTCCATTTTCTCTCTACTCTTAATTAACTCCGCCATTGTTGCAAGTTCTTCACTCATCGACCATTCAAGTTGCTTCACCGTTTGACACCATGTTGTTCCACCGTACACCGTCGACCACCGACCACATTGCTCCATTGTACAATGTCGACCACCCACAAAAGCCGCAAAGAATGCTAAGCACCCACAAAATAATTATCCAGGGCGAGCATTAAGATGTCAAGGTTTTTATTTTAGATTTGATTTTTTATTTAGGTTACTGTATAGATCAAGTTATTCTTGTTTTTATATATTTTTTTTATTAAAGTCTTGATTATAATTAATTTGTTGATATAATTGTAATTTTTATACACTTTTTGAGATAATTGTATAATTTTTTTATTTTTGGACGTTTATTATACACTTTTTGAGATAATTAAAATACAAAATATTTTTTTAATTTATAGTATTTTTATCTGAATTTTTTTCGAGATCTCCATCAAGATAAGCTATGTTCTTTGTGGAGTTGTTTATGAAAATTTCCATTCATAACTTTGAGATGGCTACGCTTGGCCGAAGCAAACATCACTCGATCTAATTTAGACATTTTGCTATCTTGCCAAGTCGATTCTGTACATCACTGCACTCTTGAGCTACTCAAGTCAAGTTTGTTCACATTTGATGAATACAGCCATATCCTTTCAAATTCTTCGTGAAACGTTGAAGTAATTGAATCCTCTTTAGCCTTCGGAGTCAATTGTCTATACCAAGAACAATAGCTCTTTGCTTTGTCGGTTTCAACAAGTAAGACTTGCTTGTCTTAGAACGATTTTGAATCGAGCAACTACCAAGAGCCTATCTAATAGAGCCTTGAGTACGTTCTCATCGATGTGACATTGCTAAAGATGTTCGAAACGCAAATCAAGCCCATGACTTGAACTTAGTGAGTTTATCATGTTAGGGAAATGTTTTTTTATAATCAAGCATTCTTGACTCAACGCTTGGATAACCATTCCATTCAAATAAATTTGCAACTATTGCTTTTACTTGGAATGTGAGTCTTTCCGTGTGTAAACGAATCAATTGCTGATCATGGAACATAATAATACCCATTACTTGTTCCAGCCTTTTGCTTAAAAGGTCTTTAGACAAAGCATACGACCTTACAACTTATGTAGCTCTTCTTGCTTCATTCTAATCTTGTAAATCGATAACTTAGCTTAACTTTAATAGTTTGAGGTCACCTTCAAAGTGGAACACTCAAGCAGTATCCGATACTTGTGAAGATAACAAATTGCTAAGTTAACTACAATAAAATGAACTCATGGGTTGAAATGGAATCCAATTCCTTTTCTTCGTTCCTTCTTTCCTATATTTCTTATCATACAATATCTCATAACCTTACTTTAAGTATCATTTCTGTAAGTGCCTTTGACTTTTATACTTTGTTAGGCATAATCAAGCATCTAGTGTGCCGTAAAACAATGTTCTATCTTTTCTTTCAATTCACACTTGAATTACTACATCAATGAGTCCTATTCATTTAGGTATGAAGCGAAAAGATACGTTGGTTGTCAAATATTGACAATTTGAGTTTGCAACTCAATACTTCACGTTTTATCAAAACTACTTAGTATTTTGAATATATGATGTCCAACCGTCCTTTCGGACTTTGTTGTAAAAGTCATTTATGAGAATTGTATTTTAGAAATGCTTTTCCTTTCTTGAAGAACTATCCTCAAAGATTTCCTTTACCAATCATGGAAACAATATTATTTGATTTAGAATACTATAAATATAAATTAATGGTCAAAGTTGTGCCTCGGCGTGTTTGGTCAAATTGTAACACTTATTAAAAACACGGAGGGAGTACATCTGTTTCATATTATTTGCAACGATTAGACATTTTTTCTCTCTATTTTATATCAAATAAATGCAAATAATATGAAACGGAGATGATATTTATTCAAAAAACTTATAGGGGCCAACAGTTAATATTAAAGGCCACGAAATTGGTCCATGGGGGCCGGGCCTCCACCCGCCCCCATGTAGCTTCGCCCTTGAATACGGCAGCAGACTCAACGGTAACAGCACCTGACCTTCCAAGTCTCCAAGGCACATCAACACCCTAGAGACTTGAGGGGCTAGGAGTGTGCAGGTTAATTCAGCCAGACGACCCGTTGAGTCATGGCCGATAAGGCTACACGCTCAGAACAACTGGCATGAAAAGAACCTCACGCCATCTCTTAAGGGGCTAGTTGTAGGGGATAGCTCCTGCTGAGCTATTCCTTCCAGCTGGGCTCAGTTAAGAAGAATGTTCCTACAAGCAAAGAGTCGGCATGAGTGACCTCATACCACCTCTTGAGGGGCTAGTTGTATAGGATAGCTCCCGCTGAACTATCGCCCAGCCCCCAGGGTGCGCACTCACTGCCGAGAAAGCAATTAAAGGAGGGCTCACTAGCCCGGCAGAGTCAGCCCGCAGGGCTGACCAGGCTGAACTCTCCACGAAGGAGATGGTACGCCTATAAATAGAGGGTAAAGTACAACGGAAAGGGGTAAGACACTCAAGTCATTATACTTCCAACATCTTTCTAAGTACACTTTCTCTCTCTAAACACTCTCTAACTTAAGCTTTGGAGGGGGGGTTCCTCGAGCCACCCCCGAGGGCAGTTTACGTGTGCTACCTTGTGTAGGTAGTTGACGGGACCCAGTTCACCCAATAGAACCCTTGGATCCACACCTGGAACAACTGTTATTTTAAATTAAGGTATTGTTATTAATTTATCAAATAATGTTATTAAGTCATTAAGTACTGTTATTTATCCTAAATAAAATATATATAAAAAAATAAAATAAAAAAAATAAAAAATAAAAAATAAAAAATCTGACGTCACTTGGTATTGGGCGGGGTAGCCTATACTGGGTAGCGGTCCATCATTTCCCATGTATGGTAGTGGGAGAGAGAGAGAGAGAGAGAGAGAGAGAGAGAGAGAGGGGAGGCGGGGGTAAAATTATAAAGTTATCCATGTAAAGTAAACATAAACTAAAGAATTGAATAAAGCTACAAAAAAGGTCGAGTATATTGGGTATTTTAATTGGGGAATAGATATATTTTGTTTCCTAAAATGAATGTGGTGCAATATTTGTAAAACATCCTTAGAAGGCAAGTGGTGCAATAAATAAAAGTTGAAGGAAGTATGTAATTAGACATTTTAAGGAACATAGTTGGAATAATACTATTTATAAATGTTTGATTAAACTCTTAAAAAGGTAGGGATAAGTGGATGGATTCACGGTAAACCAACTGACCTCCTAATTGATACTTTGTGTTAGTAAACCGTAATACTCATAACCCACGAGGATGCAATATCTAATACTACCTCCGTTTTTTTAGTTAACACGTTTTGACTTTAGCACTATTCACACTCCTCCCTTTGACCGTGTTTTGTGCTTTATACCTAATGAAAAATATAGTCACGTGAGATCGTGTTATCTTTGTCACGTTATATACTTTCAAAATATCAACTTTTCATAATTTTTGTTTATCAATAATTAAAGATATTAATGATTGAATAAGTGCATTGGCAAACGTGACTAAAGAAACGTGTCAACTAAAAAGAAACAGAGGAAGTATCAAGTATTCTTGAAAGTATTCCAAATGTGATTCTAATTGATGATTTCAACAAAGTAGAATACCTTTTGGATAAACTAGGCGGTAGTTTTTCTACACCAGACATATTTTATTTAGTGGCGTTCTAGACTGGACTTGGTGGATGTTCCGTTTTCTAGTCCTAAGTACACCTGGACTAATAATAGGACTAATTCCGATCTAATATTTGAAAGGTTGGATAGGGCCTACGCCACCTCTTCTTGGTTTCTTGATTACCCTGATACAAAGGTTCTACACCAACCTATTTTGCTCTCGGATCATGCCTTTATCATCCTTTTGGATACAGTTGATTCTGGGTACGTAAAGCGACCTTACAGGGCGGAGAATCGACGTTTGTCTGCTTTAGAGGTTAGAGCGAGCCATTGTTCTTGATGCCTTTTCTCTGTTTGTTCCGGGTTAACCTATGTTCTCTCTATCTAGGAATTTGTCAATTGCTAGAGAATGACTATTAGATTAGTGTGTTTCTCACAAATGAGTTTAGGGGATTAATTAGAAATCTCTATTTTCAGAAGTTTATGAAGATTATGTGACATTGTCTATGCACATCGATTATTGTCTCTTTCTCACTATAAAAGAAAAGAAAATTGCAAAGGCACAAACAACCTACCTTTTTTTGGCGTCAGCAGGAGAAAGTAAAATGGGATGCTGTGGGGAATAATTTCAAGCGTTAACCCCCTAGCTTGAACCCCACTATGATCATACACTAAAGTACGGTGGCGTCCAAAAGGGAAGAAGATAGAGCAAAAGAGTCGCCAACAAGTTTTAGGAACTTGTAAACCGTTCACGAGTTGAAGGTTACACCCCTTAACGATCCAAGAGATCGTCAACTCCATAAGGTCTTGAACCATGACTGGTGTTCGGGGATGAAGGTACAAATCCAACCTAAAAGAGATTGAATAACCTGCCCTAATAATAGGCCTCTACTTTATTCTGATCGTATTCATGTGCGTTTTTTGACTAACATACAAGCAATAGGATTAACCCTAAACCTGTTTATCTATGTTGGTTGAATATTAATGCACAAATAAATCTATTATTGGCGATCACTTGAATTATAATCACATTAACCCTAAACAAGATTATTAATTATCTTATTAAGCGTGATTACAAGTACCAATTCCCTTTAAACATGCATAAAAGGCGTGATCAAGCAATAACAATAAATATCAAGCAACATAATAATAATCATAATAACAATTATAATAATCATCAAAACAATAATCATCATAATAACAATTATAATAATCATAATCATAATAATTATAATAATCATCATCATAAAATTATAATCATAACTAAAATAATCATGTTAAAGCATAAGAACAACAAGATCTTAGGCATGATACTAACAAGATTAATAACAAACCCTAGCATGTCACTAAGCAATAAAAATCAAATCTTTAGCCCTAACATGATACTAACAATCATAAATATTAGGAAGAACGTAAAAGGCATCATACTTTTAATCATATTTAATATTAAAATTACCCTAGACATGATACTAGGAATCATAATAACAATCTAAACATGATCTCTACATCATAACATCAATAAAAACCATTAAGTACTTACTTCGATGCCTCGTATCTCTTTCTAATAACAAAATACACACGTTAATAACTTCAAGGAAAATATAAAATCAAAACAATTAAATTAAAAATTGAAAGAGAGATTTGGGACCAAACCCTCAGAAATTAAACCTTTCACGTCTAGGGCGAAGGCAACTTCGAATATGGCTAGGTGTTTCTAAATCTAATGAATGCAGAATTTTGTATTTGTGAAAAGCTAGTTTAGAAAAAGAGAGAGAGAGAGTAATCAATAGAATCTTGATGAGAGTTGGTGAATTGTAGATGAAAACTGGTTATTGATGAAAATTGGTTTTTAGATTAAAACTGGTTATCGAAAATGGAGTTTTTAGTACGTTATTTATAAAGAAAATCACCCAAAAAGATAAAATATCAAAACAGAGTCTGGCGCACAAAAAATTGAGCCAGCGCCAACGCTGGCTATTGGCGCCAGGCGCTACAGCTGGCGTTTGGCGCTTATTTAGGAAATCACGCGTTTTCTTAAAATCAGATAAAAATTGCCGTACAGGAGGATAAAATCGTATTTTCCTCAAAAATGCTCTTTGATTTTAATTAAAACTCTGAAAAGTCAACAAAAGTCAATTTATCAATGCTAATTGAATTAGGAATGAAAAGAACCTTCTAGAAGAATCTAGAAGACTAAAACCATTCCTAATTGCATTAGGAATGATAAATATATATTAGGCCCTCCCCTAGATCATTGGGTCGTATATAAGGCTCAGACCGGGCTCAGTTTAGTAAATTGGCCATAATTTCCTCAATATTCATCGGAATTGGGCTTATAATATATCGTTGGAAAGCTCTTGTCAAGCCCCATCCAACTACACTATTATTGGACCCATATCATAGACCAACCAAACTGGATTGGCTGTTTTCTTAAAATAAGTTTTCAAAACAGAGAGAAGAGAAAAAAAATTAAAATAATTCGCAACACTAAACTTTCCACACTTTCACTTCATTCGATTATGATTCGACATGAAAGGTACTCATCACTGGGTTTGGTTTTGGGGAGACACAAATGGGTGTCTACAGATGCCATGGGAGATTCTCAATCTCGTGTTCTTTTTTCCTTGGTGCTGTCTAGAAAGCGCCGTAATATGATTTATGGACTAACAGATTCTGCTGGTACCTAGTAACGAGATTCGGGATGCATCGCTTCTATAGCCTTAGCCTTTTACAGGGATATTTATTCAGATATTGGTATTGCTTAATTACTCCTAAAGTTCTAAATGGTAGGATGATCTGCAGTTACCATCTCTCTCTTCAGCTCAGCAACAATCACTTATGGATCCTTTTACTCCTCGAGAAATTAAAGTAGCAATTTTTGGTATTGATGACAACAAATCTCCTGGCCTGGATAGGTTTCCATAGGCCTTCTTTAAGACTCATTGGTTTGAGGTTGGAACATTTGTTAGCTTAGCGGTTCAACACTTCTTTGTTCATGGTTATTAATTAAAGGAATGGAATCGTACCTTCCTCGTTCTTTTCCTGAAAGTTGATAAATCTGAGTTAATCTTTCAGTTTCAGCCTATTGGTTTATGCAACGTGATTTGTAAATATATTGCGAAGTGCCTAACAGGGCGGCTTTGCTAAGTTTTTCCAAGTTTAGTGGGTGATTCTCATACTGCTTTTATTCCCAGTTGTCTATTATCAGATAATGTGTTGATAGCACACAAGGTCATTTCATTTATGAATACCTCAAAGGCTAAAAAGAGACTTTATGTAGCCATCAAGTTGGATGTGAATAAAGCGTATGATAGGGTCAAATGGGATTTCTTGTCTCAAGTTCTAAAGATTTACGGGTTTCCGCCTTATTAGATTCATATATCATCCGTCAGTGCATTTCTACCGTTTCGTACCAGGTAATTTTTCACCGGCTTTTTAACCTCAGTGTGGTCTTCGACAGGGGGATCTTTTATCTTCATATTTGTTTGTTCTTTGTATGGATGTTCTCTCTTCTATACTTCAAAAAGCTAAGAGGGATTCTCTTACTTGAAGACTCTTCTTCATATACCTAAGGGTCTAGAGGGTTTAGGTATTCGTCATCTATAAACTTTCAAATATTCTCTTCTTACTCGGCAATAATGTTGGTGTATTCACCATCACCCCCATCTTCTGGTTTCTCTGCATCTTATTGCCAAGTACCCTGCTCTTTGATCTTTTAAGACTCGTACGTTTTCTAGATATTCTTGGGGTTGTTAAAGTCTTTTAACAGGCATGTCAATCCTCGATCGGGGTTTAGCTTGGACGGTTAGTTCAGGTTTCCACGTTCGGATCCTAGAGCACAATTGCGTTCCTAGGGAACCTGTGGTTTTTCGTAGTAATTTTGGTGTATCAACTCTCCTAGCACAAGTATCTTCTATTATTAATTCTCATTCTTATGCGTGGGACTTGTCTTTCATTCATCGACTATTTGATACCCATACGACTCTTTGAATTATGGCTTCAGAGCGCCCAAGTCAACTGATGGAAGATTTTGTATACTGCAAAATTTTCTCGGGATGGATTTTTTTCCACTAAATATGTGTATGCTTTCCTCATGAGTCATCTGGGGACTTCTAGGGTTTTGAGCATGATCCCGTTCTCTTAGTGGAAGTGTTTATAAGGTTTGCCTCTTCTTTCGAAACTGTAGTATTTTTGCTGGAAGTTACTTTAGAAAGCTCTACCCTTACCTGCGACTCTACAGCTTTAAGGGATCCCGGTGAATCCAATTTGTGTGTATTTCTTTCAAGGGCATGAAACATCAGCACATCTTGTTTGTGATTGTCCTTTTACCACCCAACTTCGGCAACGACTCCGCTTGCTTTTCTCTTCCTTTTTCACTACTAGAAATAGGTCGAATTCCGACGGAAAAATTCCGTCGAAAACACTCTGAAATCCGTCGGAAATAGGGTTTCCGGCGAAAATCCGTCGAAAATAGGGTTTCCGTCCGAAAAACAGTTGTAGGAAAAATGAATTTTTTCGACGAAAATTCCGTCGGAAACACTATTCCGACAGAATTTTTCGACGGAATTTTCCGTCAACGAAAAAATATTTTCAGGCACTGCAACAATCCGTCGAAAAATTTCGACGGATTCAATTCGGTCGGAAATTTCGGACGGAAATTCCGTCGAAAATTGCTTTTCTGAAATTTAAAAAAAAATACGCCGCGCCACCACCGGCACGGCGTATCACCACTTCCAACCACCAAAAAAATTCAACATCAGACACCGCCACAACCACCAGCCCCTAACTCGTATCAACAATCCCGAACCACCCCACCACCCACAACCACCGGATCTACCACCCCACCCACAACCACCAGATCTACCACCCCACCCATAACCACCGGATCTACCACCAAACCCGAAAAAATTAACAAAAAACAAAGAAAAAAATTAAATTGAAAACTTGAAACCCGAAAAGAAAATGAAAACAGAACAAAAAATGAAAACACAATGGAAAAAAATTAACAAAAAAAAAAGAAAAAAAAATTAACAAAAAATGAAAACAGACCACCGCCACCACCCACCTAAAACCACCGCCGAAACCCAACAACAGACAACCGCCAAAACCCGAAAAAATTAACAAAAAAAGAAGGAAAAAAAATTAAAATCCCAACACCCTAAACCCGAACTTCAACAGCCACCATATATAACCACATATTTATTCGATCTAGTAAACTTGAAACCCGAAAAAAAAAACATAACAAAAAGAGTTGAAATTCAGACCAAAAAACTTAGCACAACGATTCAAAGTCTTGAAATTGATCTTAAAATTGGTTATATAAGGCCAAATTCGACCATGGAAACGCTAGATCTAGCATTTCCATGGTCGAACTTGACCTTAAAACCACAACATGCCGGGAACTTAGTCGGGAAATACATCGGGGTGCTTCGTGGGCTAGCTTCAGAATTCAACAATGGAGGAGAGATAAAGAGAAGAGAGGGAGTAGCAAGAGAGGAGAGAAGGTAGATGAAGAAAGAAGAGAGAGAGGGTGTGCGGCCAGAGAGACGAGAGAGAGAAAGGAAATTGAAAGAAGAGAGGGAGGGGAGTGCGTTTTTAGGGTTTTAATTAGCTTTTATACTAATTTTTTTTGTTTTTTTAAAAAAATATTATTAGATGCCTTTTCGACGGAAATTTCCGCCGGAAATTCCCTCCGTCGAAAATTATTTTATTTCTGACAGATTTTATTCCGTCGGAAATTTTGCGATTTGCGACAGATTTTCGTGTCCGTTGGAACACTTCCGTCGGAATTCGGCCTATTTCTAGTAGTGTTTGGCATTGTAGGGAATATTTCAAGCCATCCCACACTTGAGCCCTACTGTGATCATACACTTAAGCATGGTGGCATCCGGAGGGAAAAAAGCTAGAGTGAAAGAGTCGCCAACAAGTTTTAGGAACTTGTAAACCGTTCACAGGGTGAAGGTTAAACCCCTTAACGATCCAGGAGATCATTAACTCCAATAGGTCTGGAACCATGACTGAAAGTTTGGGGATGAAGGTAGTAGGTACAAATCCGACCTTAAAGAGATTGAACCTGCCCTAAAAATAGGCCTCTACTTTATTCTTCTCGTATTCATGTGCGCTTTCTGACTAACATACAATCAATAGATTTACCCTGAACCTGTTAATCTATGTTGGTTGAAAATTAATGTACAAATAAATCTATCATTGGCTATCACTTGAATTATAATCATATTAGCCTAAATAAGATTATTAATTATTTTATTAAGCGTGATTACAAGTACAAATTCCCTTTGAACATGCATAAAAGGTGTGATCAAGCAATAACAATAATAATCGTCAAGCAACATAATAATAATCATCATAATAATAATCATAATTAAAATAATCATGTTAAAGCATAATATTAATAGCAAGATCCTAGGCATGATACTAACAAGATTAATAACAAACCCTAGCATGTCACTAAATATTAAAGATCAAAGGTTCATCCCTAACATGATACTAACATGATATTAGGAAAGAAATAGGAAGCATCATAATAATCATACTTGATATTAGAAATTTTAGTTATTATCCTAAACATGATACTAGGAAGCGATAAAAACATCGTAACATGATACTAGGAATTAATAAAGTAATCTAAGCATGATTTCTATAAAACAATTAAAGTACTTACTTCGATGCCTCGTATCTCTTTCTAATAAGAAAAAACACAAGTTAGTAACTTCAAGGAAAATAATAAATCAAACAATTAAATAATTGAAATAGGGATTTGGGACCAAACCCTCGGAAATTATCAACCTTTCACGTCTAGGACAAAAGCAACTTCGAACTTGGCTAGGTGTGTCTAGGACTAATAAGTGAGGAATTTTGAGAGAGGAAATGTTTAGGAAAAGAAGAGAGAGAGAGAAAGCTTCTAGCTTTTAGAGAGAGAGAGAGAATAGAGAGATGATTGTTGTGAATTATAGATTTTAGATGATTTGAAAACAAGGAAATATGACCCATATTTATAGGAAAAATAGCACGGGATCAAAGAAAATCATGTTCTGAATAAAATACCTCATGTCGCCAACGACGGGAGCCAGCGCCAAACAACAGGCTCGTCGCTAGACAACAGCTGCAGCGCCAGGCGACGAAGTTCGGCGCCAGGCAACAACTCTATAGTCTCTCGTTGGTTCAAAAGTACAACGCGCTTTTACACACAAAATTACCTTTTAAATCGGTTACAGGTAATTCTGCGTCCAAGCAGATTTAAAATCATATTTAATATATTTTATTCAAAATAAAACATCTTTTAAAATATAATTATCAATCCTAATCTCATTAGAATTAAAGAGAACCTTCTAAATATTCCTAGAAAACCAAAATCAATCCTAATCACTTCAGGAATAATAATTAATAGGCCCTCTTCTAGATCATTGGACCACATTTAAAATCATTGGGTCTAATTTAATTTAATCCATAAATTTCTCATAATTCATCGGAATTGGGCTTATAATATATCATTGGAAAGCTCTTTTCAATCCCAATCCAACTACACTATTATTGGACCCTTATCATGGACCAAACCAAATTGGACTTATTTTTGAAAACAGAAAGAGAAATATTTTAATAAAAACATCCTCATCACTAGACATCCACACTTTCACTTCGTTCGATAATTAAATGACGTGAAAGGTATTCATCACTGAGTTTGGTTTTGGGGAGACACATTTGGGTGTCTACAGGCATGCAAACCTTTTACTGATTGTTTTTGTAGATACAATCATGAAGCTTTGTTACTCTCATAATTGGAATGGATTGGTGTCCTTTATCTCTCTCTTTTATGTAAAATGGCTTACGTGTAACCACAAGATTTTCCACCAAGTAGTGATGTCTCCCGCGACAGTTTTCCAGTTGATGTAGGATTAGATTTTAGAAGTACTTCAGCACGTGTGTTTACTTCCACCATCCACTCTCTAGAGAGATCTTCCCATTCCGTCCTGGTAGCTTCTGATTCTTGTTTTCTACAAGGTAACTCTTGCTCTACGTTTGATGTTTGTGTTATTTTTATGGGGCTTGGAGTTCCCCAGGATTTTAGAGTCGGGGTAGGTTGGATATTTAGAGATGTCGGTACGGAGTCTGTGTGGGCCAGGGCGGTTACTCAAAAGCTTGTTACTCTTCTTCAACTCTTTAATCTAATAAGTTAAAGGCTTGTTTATGGACTCTTCGGGTTGCTGACCATCGTGGTTTTCATCGTCCACTTATCTATACCGACTGTTCACACCATTTTTCTCTACTTTGGGATAGACGTGATCAGAATATTTCCATCGTTTGGTTGCTTCGAGATCAGACATTCGTTTGTTGCTTTAAAGTTTTTCTGTTTGCATGATCCACAAGATCCCTCGGCACTGGGTTCTCCAACTCATTGGTTGGCTTTTCAGGATCATTGACGGCGATTGCTTTTTTAGGTCCTTTTAGTTTTTCTCGTGTGTGTATTTTGCTTTTTTATGATTCCTGTTAAAAACAAATCAAATTAAAAAATCTCAATAAGTAAAATGATATGATTGCTCGAGATATGTATTAAGTATCGGGTACTATGCTTTCAATTAAAAAAGGTATTGAGTCATACCATCTTCTAAAGTGTTAACTCAATCCAACTAAGGGCCTGTTCCAATTTACTGAAAATAACTAAACTGAACTGAACTGATTGGGGCTGAACTGAACTGAACTATTTTTGAGAGAAGGAAATTAGGAAATGAACTGAACTGATTGGAGCTGAAATGAACTAAACTGAATTGAATTTAAGCTGAATAGAACATACCCTAAGTGTTAATACCCATATGATAAAGCTCTTAAACTACGTAGTTGTGGTAATATTCCGTAGTGGAGCCAGGAATTTCTAACTGAGAGGACGACAACTAAATATCACATAGTTTGACAAAATTATTAATAAGAAAATTTAAACACAGAGAAGTTTTATAGTTAAGTTTTGCAACACAAAAATCCAAAATATTTAGTCACATAATTCAAAAAAAGATAAAAAAATATACAAAGTTTAATACTTCCTCTGTTTCTATTTAGTTGACGCGTTTGATTTAGGCACATATATTAAGGAGAGGAGAGAGAGTGAGAGAGAATGATAAAACAAGTGGGGTAGCTTGTGAATGCAAGGTAAAAAAACTTACCCCAAAAGGAAACGTGTCAGCTAAAAAAAACTTCCTAAAGAGGAATACGTGTCAACTAAAAAGAAACGGAGGTAGTAATAAAATACAAATGGATCCTTTAAGTCTTCATATTTTGAAAACAATCAATTTTTTTTTTTTTAAATGGCAAACTTGTAGGAACACAGTCTTCCTAATAAGAGTGACCAAATAATCATTCATAAGTTGATCCGCAACTGCTATTTCGCAACTTATTACTTTAATTTTGACATATGTTATTGTGAGGAAGACTCTTTCTGGTCATATCATACATACAAATTAAGAAGCAATTTAACAACCCTAATATTGGGATCATAACAATCATAAAAAAAGAATAGGGATTTAAACAATTAAGCAATTATAAAAATTAAAAAATTTGAATAGCATTACTTCAAAGTGATAAAATTGTGAGTTGAATTTATAGGTTTCTTCTAGGGTTTCCCCCTTGGGAGGGTTTTTCTAGCCTCCATTGCTAGATTTTTTTTCCCTTTCTTTTTAGGGGTTTTCCTTCACTCTTCTCCTTTTCTCTCTTTATTTTTCATCTAAGGAAATTGTTCCGTGTACCCTTAAGATTTTAAAAAATGCATCGTGTACCCCTGAAAACTTTCGAATGCATCATGTGTCTCTGATGTTTGTAAGAACTTGCACCAAATACCCTAGACTCATATAACAAATGATAATTTTGTTAAATTGAGACCCCATATAGGCTATAAGCATCAAATTATTTTAAATTGTTACAATGTAATGCTAGTATAATGCTAAAACATTTAATTATCAAGCAAACTTAATTGATAAATCAAATTCTAACACCTTAAAGTTTAGGATTTAGAATGATCGATGTAGTTCAAATTTTGATGTAATTTATGCTTTAATTTTAGGCGGTTTTACTCCGTAAATATAAAGTACTAAAAATGAGTCAGTGTGTGGGCATAATTTTAGTTTGATAAGTCAATGATATGTGCATTTGTAAGACGATTGGGGTATGTGGTGCATTTTTTTTACAAACCTCAAGGGTAAATGGTGCATTTGAAAGTTTTCAATTCAAGGGTACACGCACTACACGGTGCATTTTTTAAAACCTCAAGGGTATACGGAACAATTTCCCTTTCATCTATTTACTGATCCAAATTGCAAATCTTTGTAGGGGCTTCATCCATCGGTGTTTTTGCTGGTGGTAAGCCCAATTTTTTTTTTTAGTTGCTTCAATAAATAGATTCCATCTTTAATTAAGATGGTGATTGTTCTATTAGGTGTAATCTTTTTATTTGTTCGTCTGCCGAAAGTTGAAGATTTAGGGTTTTATAATATTTGAAATTATATCTAGAATATAATATGAGTATTTTCACTCAAACACCTATTCATCACTGGATCTCAAGCCGAATTAGTGTTAACTCACAATTGGTATTGCTTCAGATGAAGTTTTTTTTATTAAGGTGATCATTGATTGAATCTACGGTGTAACAATTTCTAAGGTGATTTGTACTTGTGTTGAAATTTAATATTTCTTAGGAATCGTTTGCAAGTGTCGTTTGGCTATTCTTCATTAATGAAATCAATTTTCTTCTTGTAAAAAAACAATTATAAAATTCAAATTTAAACAATCAAGCAATTATAAAATAATTCTTCTGGACAATAGATTACTAGTTTGCTAGTTTCTTTTGCCTTTTTTTTTTAGATACAATAAAAACTTGAATTAATTTTATTTAGATAAGGGAACAACTGTCCTCCATTGCCCCCCTCTCTCCGGAAAAAAATACAAGCTTATCTTCTTGATAAACTGTAGACACCCATTTTTGTCTCCCAAAAACCAAACCCAGTGATGAGTACCTTTCACGTTGAATCATAATCGAATGAAACGAAAGTGTGAAAAGTCTAGTGTTGCGGAAAGTTTTATTTTCTTTTCTCTTCTCTCTGTTTTTGAAAACTTATTTTAAGAAAACAGCCAATCTAGTTTGGTTGGTCCATGATATGGGTCCAATAGTAGTGTAGTTGGATGGGGCTTGCAAAGACCTTTCCAACGATATATTATAAGACCAATTCCGATGAATATTGAGGAAGTTATGGCCAATTTACTAAACTGGGCCCGGTTTGAGCTTTATATACGACCCAATGATCTAGGGGAGGGCCTAATATGATTTATCATTCCTAATGCAATTAGGAATGTTTTTAGTCTTCTAGATTCTTCTAGAAGGTTCTTTTCATTCCTAATTCAATTAGCATTGATAAATTGACTTTTGTTGACTTTTCAGAGTTTTAATCAAAATCAAATAGCATTTTCGAGGAAATTATATGATTTTATCCTCCAGTACGGTAAACTTATCGGATTTTCGAAAACGCGTTAAAATCAGGCTTGGCGCCTAACCCCAAGCCTTGGCGCCTGGAACCAGGCCTGGCGCCTGGCGCTAGCCATTGGCGCCTGGCGCTAGTGTTGGTGCCTGGCGCCAGCTAGCCAGGGTTGGCGCCAGCCCTGTTTTCTGAGCGTCAGACTTTGTTTTGTTAATTTATCTTTTTTGGCTGATTTTCTCTATAAATATCGTATTTAAAACTCCGTTTTCATTCACGAATTGATTTCATTCATTCACCTATTCTCTGTAATCATTCAACAATCATTAATTCTTTAGCATTCTCTAAATCATTCATCTCTCTTCAACATTCAATTCTTTCTTACTTTGCTTTTCATAAAAAATTCCGCATTCGCAAGATCTAGAAACACCTAGCCATATTCGAAGTTGCCTTCGCCCTAGACGTGAAAGATTTTTAATTTCTGAGGGTTTGGTCCCAAATCTCTCTTTCAATTATTTAATTTAATTGTTTTGATTATTATTTTCCTTGAAGTTACTAACGCGTATATTTTGTAATTAGAAAGAGGTACGAAGCATCAAAGTAAGTACTTTATTGATTAATAATTATTATGATGTAGAAATCATGTTTACATTGTTATTATGATATTCCTAGTATCATGTCTAGGGTATTTTTAATATTAAATATGATTGTTACGATGCTTCCTAAGTTCTTCCTAATATTCGTGATTGTTAGTATCATGCCAGGGCTAAAGATTTGATTTTTATTGCTTAGTGACATGCTAGGGTTTGTTATTAATCTTGTTAGTATCATGCCTAGGATCTTGCTATTATTATTATGCTTTAATGTTAACATGAAAATGATTATGATTATAATTGTTATAATTTATAATGATTGTGAATATTATTATTATTATTATTTTGATGATGATTATTTTGTTCATGATATTGATTATTTATTATTATGTTGCATGATATTTATTATTTATTGCTTGATCACGCCTTTTTATTGCATGTTTAAAGGGAATTGGTACTTGTAATCATGCTTAATAAGATAATTAATAATCTTGTTAGGGTTAATTCGATTATAATTTCAAATGATCGCCAATAATAGTTTATTTGTGCATTAAATTCAACCAACATAGATAAACAGGTTTAGGGTTAAACCTATTGATTGCATGTTAATTAAAAAGCGCACATGAATACGATCAGAATAAAGTAGAGGCCTATTATTAGGGCAGGTTCAATCTCTTTTAAGTTGGATTTGTACCTTCATCCCCGAACCCTTATTTGGTTCATGACCTTATGGAGTCGACGATCTCTTGGATCGTTAAGGGGTGTAACCTTCACCTCGTGAACGGTTTACAAGTTCCTTAAAAACTTGTTGGCGACTCTTTTGCTCTATCTTCTTCCCTTTTGGACGCCACCGTACTTTTGTGTATGATCACAGTGGGGTTCAAGCTAGTGGGATTTTAAGGGCTTGAAATTATTCCCTACAATTTTTGGCGACTCCACTGGGGAGGATTTCTATTTTAATTCCTGAATTTGTTTCGGCAATGATTTAGAATGAGTGGATGAGACTCGAAAAGTTCTAAGTATTACATGTGCGTAATTTTGATTAACATTATTGTCATATGCATAAAAAAGATCTCATTGGAAATACCATCCGTAATGAGTTAAAAACATAGGATTTTACACGTAGGAAATTTGAGGAATGTCTTTCACAACTAGGACTGAAATAACACCGCGCGAAACTGGAAAATTTTATCGAGCACAGAAAGCTGCCGAGCCATGTGGGAAGTAGCGTCAGGGGCCAGAGCTTGGCACCAGAATTTTAGCCGTAGCGCCAGACGCCAGCATTGGCGCCAGGCGCTACAGTTAAAAACTGGCGCCAATCTCTGTTTGCTGGCGCCAATTTCCCCCAATACCGAGCCAGAAATATGCGTTCTAATTTCGACCGGTTTTTCGTATTGTTTGCTCGATCCTACTTCCTGATTGAATTTTTTCTCACTTTTCTGAAACCCATATGTGTTCTACATATGGACATAACCCTCTGGGAATTCATGCTCCATCTACCTGATTGAACGCTCCGTGCAACAAAGGGTACATCCGAGATGTTGAATTCACCAAACCATGGAAGCGAGTTTTTTCTAAAAATTCACGGTGTCCCATCCACTCGCGCCAACCCTTCACGGTTAGGCTTCCGCGCGGTGCATCTGGACAATTAACCATGGACCCTCTATTGACTAAACCATATCCCGAACTTTAGAGAACTAGAGCCATGGTTAGGTTGTGAACTCATTGCATCATATTGTGCCTAATTGACTAATTATGCATTACTTGTTGTGCATATATATTCTATGTTTCTCTTAACCGTTTGTTGACTTGTGTTGAGACTAAATAAATTAATGACTTAAAGAACTTTGCCTAATTAATTAATTAATTAATTAATTTGAGTCAATAAAGTCTAATTTTTTAATTAGAATTGACCTAGTACGACTTTAGGCAAGCCCCAGTTGACTAATAACACCGAAAACAGTCCCAGACCGAAGCTCCAATATTGGCGCCAAGGTCTGAGCTATAGCGCCACACTAAGAAGTGTAGCGCCTGACGACAGCTCTGTCGTCTGGCGCCAAGCTCCATGGTGTGACGCCAGTCCTGTCGCTTGGCCGACAGTTCAGATTATTGGTCGAGTCATCACCTAGGGTCTAATTAACCAGTTTGCTAATTAATTCGGTTAATTTTCGCTGTCAATAACACCTTGTCGAGTCATTAATCGAGTTTAGTCACATAGTCTAGCCACATGGTCATGACAAGAGTCTTAACATGTCACCTACACTCACTAGTCTTAGCACACAATTTGAGTACGCATCACCATGACCATGTCTTAGGTTCATGCATGAGTCGGTCTTTTCCGTCATTTGATTTGGGGGGTACATCGTATTCCTAATTCTTCATATCCCTCCATCTACATCATTTTTCCTCCGTATTCTATTCCATTTTTTCTTCACTTCCTCCATCCATTGCATGTTGAATAAAGTTTGAGTCAAATAACTAACAATAAATATCCCCAAATTCCTTTGCCACAACACTTGGTCGAGGAGAGAAGGGCGATTAATCAAGGACAACCTCTTTATTCAAGTCTCGCTTTTTGATAAACCGATTTGGCAAAAGAGGAAGGCTAAGAAGATAATGGCAACTCAAGAAGAAGTCAACGATCTTAAGAACCAATTGGCTACTGTGACTGAGACACTGAAGCTTCTCGCCCTTAAGGTCGATGATCCCGTGAAGCAACAACAAATGAACCTCATGCAAGAGAGTCTAAGTAAGCTATCTAGTGACTATAAATTTCAGGGTATGAGTTCACAAGGGGTCTCGGTGGACAAAGATCTTCTTCCACAAAAGTTCAATGCCAACGACATCCCAAAATTCAAGGCAACGGATAATACTTACTTTCATCTAAGAGCTTTTGAAACCATAATGAGTATTAAGGGTATCGATAAGAAGGTTTTTCCCTCTCTGTTCTCACTATCTCTTGAAACCGTTTGCCAACAATGGTACTTCTCCCTTAACAAGGAGAAAACCTCTACCTGGGAATCGATAGTAAACGCTTTCGTTGATAGGTACAAGTGCAATATCCAAGTTGAAACCGACCATAGACAACTTGATATGCTAAGACAAAAAGAGAATGAAGGCTTTACTTCTTTCTTTAATAAGTGGAGAGAAACTTCCGCCAAGATGATTGAGGTCCCCACCGAAAAGGAGTCTGTGAGGATGTTTATCAAGAATCTCCAAGAAAAGTATTCAAAGCACTTAAAATATCAACACAACTTGAATACTTTCAAGGCCGTTTATGACATCGGAATTGAAATCGAAGACGACCTCGCAAAGCAAAAAGCTACTAACAATAGTAACCACGGTGGCTGGAAAGGAAAGAAGAGCGACAATCCTTCTTCTTCCGAAAACGCCCACTCTAGTAATAATGTTAGTACCTTTGACCATAATAATGTCTTAGCCATGGACAATCAAGGATCTAAAAGGAAACCCAGGCGAGAGTTCACACCCATTGGAATGACCTACGATGCTGCTTTCGATCGTCTCTATGATCGAGGATTAATCAAACCTATTGGCCCTACTGAGGATCCAACACCAGAAAATCGATCTTTGAGATGGAATCCAAACTCCTATTGCAAGTACCATCGAGGAAACGGTCATACTACTGATGAATGCTATAGGTTTCAAAACCTCATTCAAGATCTCATAGAGGCAAATAAGATCCCATTGCCTCTAGCTAGCGAGAAGAGCGAGTGATGATAAAGGAAACAACACAAGACAAGAGGCGAGCTTCAATGACAAGATTTCATGGCCTCTATTTCTATTTCTTTTTCATTTTTTCCTTTCCCCAATAAGTCTAGCATAGCACCTTTTTTTTCTCCTTAGATTAATTTTGTAGATTCTTTCTTTCTTTTCCTTTAATAAAAATGAGCATTTATTTCCTTATATATGATCATTTCATTATATTGCATTAAAAAAAAAATGTCGAAAAAAGCACAAGGTATACCAATGATTTGAGGCACCCCTTGTAGCCACATCATATCTCCTTTCACCCTTCAACTATACAATCCTTTCTTCATAAACCACTTTGGGCCTCGTCTAACGATAGACCCTTCATTTTTTCAACCTACATCTACCTAACCTTGGGATGGGATGGTGTGCAACTTATGCAATTCTAAAAAGCTTGAGTGATTTCAAAAGATCAAAATAAATAGAAAGAAATAGCAAAAGAAAAATAAATAAAAGTGTACAAAGGGCAAGTGTTCCAATGTCTTTGATATGAAAATATCTTCGATAAGAACACGTCTCAGATTGCGTCTCTTATCGAGTGCTCGGTATTGTGCCTGAGAAATATTAATGCCAAGTGAATGATAGACCTCATGATCGGGATTGCCCACACTTATTAAAATAAAATAGATGCTAAAGCAAAAAAAGAGAGCTAAAAAAGAGTTAAAATCCTCAAGCATAAAAATACAAAGATTCAAAAGCGAGGTTGCACACCTTGGGGGCTTATCTAGGGTCTTGAGCCTTTATCCCCTTCTTCTTCAGCCTTTAGCCTAACCACGTTACAACCCTTAAAAAGACCTTTTTGAGGTATACACACTTGTGCGAGGTTCGGCTAGAGCTACGTTCGGCCTGATTCCTAACGGATACGTAGGCAACCTCACATCGAGGTGCGGCCGTAATAAACATGCATTCATATTCACATTCACACACTTACACCATGATCATATCAAGGGATCTCCAATGCTCATCCCTATCCACTTAGAGCTAGACTTGGGGGCTTGATCCCTACATCATTGGCTCACCTAGCCTAAGAGTCACCACCATTTGACTCTTTTAACAAATAATATTTTTTCCACACACTTAGCCTTTGCGGCCTAGATTTAGTGTCAATTTCACACACATCACACATACATGACCAAATGTATTTCCCTTAGGAACCTTTTGTCATGGAATCTTAACACAACGCTGAAGCATGCCTTGTCATATTAACATCACTCATCACTTATAATTGTCATTACATAGAAGTATGAAGTGCTTAGCCTCCGTGCCTAAGCTACCTAAATACTTTCATCATTGAGTCAACAATTGAGAAATCCTAGGATGGATTAATCCTTGCACCTTGAGAGATAGTATCAAACAACATTTGACTAAGCACATTCAACATGCACCTTCAAAACTTCGATTCTTTACCCTCCACAAAAATGACGGAAAATTTTTGCTTTTTTGCATTTTTGGGTCACATTGAGTCAACACTATGCACACACGGGTCACGAGTCACACGTGTCATTTTACTTCGAGTCGAGTCAACCTCGAGTCAATCAATCACAGAGAGTCAAGTTTATACCTTGAGTCGTGTCAAGTCAATGAGTCAAGCAACATAAAACCTTAGGTCAACCCTAAGATGATTAAAAAGAAATTGGCAAAGTTCTATAGTAAAAAATAAATACAGGTGCAGCAGAACAGGGAAGACCCTACTCCAGCGCCTGGCGCCAGAGATATTTCAGTAGCGATAGAGCTCGAAGCCTCTCAAAAAGGTGATTTCGACTTCATACAGCAATTTCGGGTTCCTTGGTACGCCAGTTAGCCCCTATAAGCGATTTGACATGATTAAGTAGTCAGTTTGATTACAGTCTAAGTGATCGACCTGACGAAAGATCGTCTCACTTAGCTTAAGCGCCTAAACTACTAGCTCATTACAATCGGTTCAAAAGCAAGCACTTAAACGACAATATTTCCAAATATGGATTGTCGCGCATTCTTATTAAAACGACAAATTTTTCCAAAAATTGGATTGTCATCCCCAACTGACAATATTTCCAAAAATGGATTGTCGTGCAACGACAAATTTTCTAAGATTGGATTGTCATCTCTGGCAAAGTTTCCAAGCGTGGATTGTCGTGCTCCTTCTTTGTTGGCAAGTTTTTCCAAGTTCGGATTGTCATACATTCGTCGGCTCGTTGACATGTTTTCCGAGATTGGATTGTCATGCACCCAGTTCCCTACGGAAAAATTTCCCAAAGGATTGTTGTAGGTCTCTATTCATCATAAATTTCGGCAAAGGTTCCTTAACGTGGATTGTCATTCATTTCAGTATGTGGCAAATTTTCTCGAAGTGGATTGTCGATCGACTCTTTTTTACAAATGTTCCAAGACGCGGATTGTCAATAGTGGCAATAATTTCCCAAAAGGATTGTCGCATAGCGTTGGCAATAAATTATGTTTATTAAGTGGTAAAAATGTAAAAATCAACAACTTTTTGTTATTTATGGGTCCCATAAGTTTTAATTTATTTACCAAAATGTAACACTGACTAGATAAAATGGCAAAATTGTAAATAAATCAATTTTTTTTTGTCATATATGAGACTCACAATTTTTTTATTTACCAAAATGTCATGCTGATTAGACGAAATTCTTGATTTATTTACAATTTTGCCACTTGATGAACAAATCTATTTTATCAAGGAGATAAACTAAGACTTGCTCCCTCCCTCAACCTCATAATATTAAATAACTTTATTTTTTTTAGTAAACCTATTGCGATGAAAATTGAAAATATACCTTCTCTACCTTAGTGTAATTTAGATTAATTTTGTCCCCTTTGCAATTCTATCCTTGATAATTTTTTAGTTTGAAATAAGTGTACCTTATTTAATTTTAAATTTACGCAAAATCATTTAGCCGTAATATATACTTTAAAGGGATTAAAAAAACGAGGTATATAATTAAGTCCCCACATAAAACTAATTAAACCAAAAACTCAAGAAGTCAGGCCACTAAAACAAAGAGAGAAGATTTGAAGCATATTCTTCTCTGACAATACCATATAAGGTCCTGTTCACTTCACCTTAAAAAATAATATTCAGTTCAGTAAAAATATGTCCAGTTCAATAAAATTAATTTTAATTCAGTAAATATAATTTCAGTTTAGCAAATTTAATTTTAGTTAAGAAATAATAATTTTAGTTTTGTAAAAATAATTTTAGTTTAGCAAAAATAAAGTGAAATGAGCGGGACCTAAGTGTCCCACATGACACTTAGATCAAAGCTCAAAGAGCTAAACTTTTTTTTTTTTTTTTGGTAAATTGAAAATGTTATTACTAAAAGGATAACAAAAAATTACAACTTACAAAAAGCTAAGTTGCAACACCAAACTACTCAAGCCAGCTAGGCAGGCAACCAACCACCCGACCACCCCTAACCGTTCCTGACACCATAATGCAACCTTCTAAGAACTAAACACTTTATAGAGCCAAGGAGCTATTCTTTTTTTTTTTTGTAGGTAAAGTAAGTAATACTTGTATCATTAATCACAAAAAGGGTAACTACATAGAGAACTGTGCAAACACTACAAGGGTACATTAGCCCCCAAAAGAACTAAACAAACCAAAACAAGCTAACAACCACTAAGCTACAAAATTGAATTCTGCAATCCCAAAAGCCAATCATGATCCATTGTCTTCCATTTCTTGCTATGAAGCCTCCAACAAACCTCATTCTTCACCTTCTTGCATAAGGTTTCTCTGCTTCAAATGGCCTTCTCCTAGTACGTACACAACATTTCTTGCCTTCCAAATTTGATAAACTAAGCTGGTCAAATCACAGAAAACCATCTTTCTTCTAACATCAGTCCTAAAATTTCTGCTTCATCTCTTCCAAATCACAGCATTACACCTATTACCTTGAGACCTTACCCAATCCAAGAGCATATCATATCATAGCACCCAATACTATACGGACAAGAAGAAAAACAGATGCTCATAAGTTTCAGCAGCATTATCACAAAATAAGCAAGCATATATCAGCCTCACTTATGTTATGTTTGAAGAGTCTTTCTTTGGTTTTAAGTTTCCCTAACACCCATTTGCTCCAAGGGACCTTGTTGTAGTGCCAAGGAGCTATTCCTTATATTTGAGAGGTAATGTCGAATCATAGCCTTCCCAAAAACAATTTATGTTTGAGAGGGAGCCTCAAATCATAACTTTGCCAAATAATACATGTAAGCGTCAACTGTCAAGTTGTGCACGTATTATAATACCTTTCGCAAAAAACACATATATTCCACATACCCTTGGGGATACTGTGGTCCTCTTTATTTGGACTACCACTATACTCAAATATCATTGGCTGATTTTACCTTTTTTTTTAAGCTTGGTCAAACCTTATTTTAGGTATTTTCCTTTTTTAAATCTTTTTTTGATTTTCCATTATTCAATTAATAATTTTACCAAAACATTTTAATTATATTTTCAAAATTTATATTTAATTCAGTTTTTAATTAAATCAAAAATTAAAATATAATTAAAAAACAAAATCAAAAAGAAATTCATCAACGTTCTTCATAGTTCATCATTGTTCATCGAGCATTCTTCAACAACCTTCAAATTTGTTCAACAATCGATGCAATTCTCTATAAATTAAGACCTACAGTCGTGCGTCGTCGAAGAAACCGCAGTAAGATCTACAGTCGAGCGTGGTTGCAGAAAACGAAATACGATCCCTCGTCCCGCTTCATATCGAATTTGCAAAATCCGGGTTGTAACGCGTATCGGCGTCAATTGTAGGAAATTAGTTTTTTAATTTGTACAATATTCAATGGAAAATGCAAAAACATCGAATTCATTTGTTCGATCACAAAATAAACTCAATTATTTCGGTAATCCAGGTTATTCAAAACACCTTGTTTAGAAACCGTAAGGTCTTTTGAAACACTGTTTGATCTGAAATTTTTTTAGTCGTAATTACACATTATGCTTGTATATAAGGAATTAACCGACATACACATCAGACATTACCTATTGTATTCATCTTTAATTATAAACAGTTATTACCCGACAATATGTTGGACATTACCAATTAATTTAAAGTACAAAAATGCGACCATTGCAAAATATTTTTAGATACACATGTACAAAAGTTTAAACTGAATCTAATTTAAAAATATAGTATAAAAAAAATAGAATCTATATCTTTTAGGATATCTTTTAACATTTGATGTATAATTTAAAAAACATTATAATCACCAATTATAATAATGATAGTTTCCTAATTTTTATCTTATTATTATAATAAGGATAATATTTATGGAAGATTTTAAAATCAGTATAACTTTCAAATTTGAAAATATTATATTCTAATTTTTTCAAACTATTATACGTTGTACATCTTCATCGTTATACACTGAAAACTCTTTGCAAATTTGCGGCTTCCGAATATTGTGTTTGAACACCAATCATGGTTAAAAAGAAAGCAGATGTAAGTGTACTCAACACAGATTTGTTTACCTGTATTTGTACTATAATTTAATTATGAAATATTTGTACTATATTTTAATTATGCAATTATGTATTTGAAGAATTGGACAACAAATTAATTGCATATATTTAGGGTTTATGTTATCGAAAAAGATTTTCAATTTCCTGAATCATGAGTAATTTCAATTCAGATTATTATTGCTTTTTCCTTGTAGAAAGATAAGGAAATGATGAAAGAGATTCACAGCAAAGTGTCAAACATGGAGGTATCATTGGCTGCACTAATTACCGAAGTTGCTAGTATAAACAAATTTTTATCCAATAGTATCTCCAAGGTTCCAGAATCAATTGGTACCATTGCGAATCAACCACTTTTAAATCGTTCTAAGTCTCCTTTCCTAAGCCCTAATGGTGAGTTGATTGTTAGTACACGGGTCTCAACCACTAAGCGAAAGATATATGTGGATAACACTCTAGATGTGGATAACACTCTAGATGTGGAAAACTCTGTAGATGTGGAAAACTCTGCCGACAAAGAAGATGAACAAGCGAAAGGCTTCGATATTGATTCATTTAGCATTCGTAATATCCGTTTTAATGAGCCTCAATTTCCGCCGGGACTTGAAACACTAAAGGACCTTATTGAGAAGGAGGAAACACTGAAGGGCACAAAAGAAAAAGAGAAGGCGAAAAGCCCTGACATCAAATTGAAAACTCCAAAGGCAAAACCAACATCAAAGACTGGTAATAACAAATCAGATGACATGATTTCTTCAGATTCATATTCAGAGAAGAGGCCGCATAGGAGGCCAAGGACTAGGCCAATAAGTCAATTAATAGAGAACTCTGTGATTGTAGAAAAGGTAATCTTTAATTATTTTATTATTCATTACATTTATTAATTAGATTTTGGATTTGTGGTAATCATTCATTAATATTTTGGTCACTTCATTTAATAAAGGCTTCAGCGTCCTCAAAGCCCGAAAAAGGAAATAAGAGCAAATCAAAAGCACAAGTGGAAAAGGTAATACACTTGAATAATTCCTTACAATTAAATTTGTATACTGAGTTTTTTGTAACTCTTTATTGTAGCAACATACGCCTGTTCAAACATCAACGTTCTCTACCGAGAAGGAAAACCAAACTCTTGGAGAATTGGTAATCGTATTACCGTTATGTTTCTTATTTTTATATTCAACTCTATTTGATCCGAAAATGTGACATCATAGACAAAATTATATGCAGGCCGAGTTATCAAAATCAAAGAGGCAGAAGAAATGCATCACGAATGCAATTACCGGCGAGGTGATCTTGTATAAAATTAATTGTTTGTATAACAATGACTAAACACAGTATTGGTTAATGCATAATTAATTTATTACACTATGTTTCTATGGGTCATCGTTATCTAAATTACCACGCATAACACGCAGGGACCAAGAAATAAGGTTAAAGTACAAATTTGTGATGATAATGGTGATGTGAAACGGTATCAAGATCAGCATTCTCCAACTCCCCTATTTCTTGAATATGTATCACAACTAACATCCTTATAAAAACATATATGTATCATGGTTCACAAAGAACGGCATTCTGAAGAATTTTACTGTGCCAAAAATAAACCAATTATAAGGTTTACCATTGGTGAGTCTTGGTCTTTGTATCCAGATAGATTTTTATCTGATCAGGTATGCTATATCGTAATCTTCCAACCCTTTTTAGTTTAATGTACATAGACATGTTAACCTATTAAATTGCATTTGTTGTGGGTTTTTTTTTCTTTATATGCAGGTGATAAATGTGTACTTATATGATATGGTAATGGGATTAAATGACCTAACTAAGCTCATATTGCCGGCAATATTTCAGGTATTAACAATAGTTGATACTACACATGTCAATTTATTATGATTTATAAAAGTAGTATAATTACATGCTGCACCCAGACTATAGTAATGAGATCAGATGATCGGATCCCGCATATGATGAATCAATCGACTCTTAATTACTGTCACAAAGTGTTTGAACCCTTCATACCATGTGGAGATCTTGACAAGATTGAACAGGTTTGAGCTTTGTTTGTTTTGTTCAAATTTTCATATGTGTTTAATGATATGTGTGTCATAAAATGATGTATGTTCATCAGATATTCATCCCAGTGGTTACTGAATTAGGCGCACCTAATTGGTTCCTTCTAGTTTACAATGTCTTCGATAAAATGGTGCACATCGTTGATCCGCAACAGAATACTAATAGCCGATTCATTCTTTCTATGGATATGGTAATTAATTACGTGACTGTGTGTTAGCCTTATAAACACTTATAAACACTTTTTGTGTGATGATGATGGAACCTTTATACTGTGAATAGATGAAATATGCTAGCTTTGCTACGCGGAGAAATCCATTGGGTCGATTTTTCAAAGACTACAAAGTTATTTCACATGAAGTTCTAGATGTTCATCATGATGCTCAACCACATGGGTATATATTTCTAAGACCATACCATTAACATTTGCATGAACACGTTTAATTTATATTGCTAATTTAAATTATTTTCTCTCTCTCTTCAGGCCTAATTGTGGAATGTATGTCTTGAAGTACATCGAGTGTGGTGATATCAATGTCATGAAGGACATTACCTATATAGTATAATTGAAACTATATTACTTGTGAAAATTATACTATTGAATAATTGCAAAACATTTAACTCTCTTTTTTCTTGTGTCATTGAACATACTAGTGAAATGCGTGTTGAACGGTTAAAGTACCTGGCAAAGCTTCTTACCAGCGAGCATAATAATGGTGACAACATTAAGAGATTGTGTAGTGATTTTTCCGGTTGAGCGGTGCTAATTACATTGTTTAGCCTACGAACATGTTTTCATTTTTGGCAGGAATCAAGTCAAATTCGTGTTATGTTAATATTTTTCCTAAATGATCACATTCTAGCATTATCTAATCAATTTTTTTATATGGATATGAAATGTCTTATTTATAATTAAGACAATACCTGTGTTTTCTTTTTCTCTCCTTTGTTGTATCATGTAAAAACTTGCACTATATTTTTATATACATGGTACTATTGGGTAATGTCCTACTCGTAAACATGACAATACATATTTAAAATTAAAACTAAAAAACAGTAATACTTTCTTGTTTATTTGTATTCCCTTTGGTCATTTTTTTTAAGTTATAGGCACAATTAAAACCACAAAAGGAAACAAATAACACCAAGCCTGTGTGTGTGTTTTTTTTTTTTTTTTTTTTTTTTTTTTGGTTTTATAAAAAAAACTTGCACTACATTTTTATGTACATGGTACAATAAGGCAATGTACTAATAATAAACAGGACATTACAAATGTAAAATTAAAACAAAGAAATAGTCACCCCAAACCTTTTTTTTGGTTTTATTAATAAAAAATTGCACTACATTTTTATGTACATGTACGATTTGACAATGTCCTAATAATAAACATGACAATACAAATGTTAAATTAAAACAAAGAAATAGTCACCCCAATCTCTTTTTCTTTTTTTGGTTTTATCGATAAAAACCTGCACTACATTTTTATGTACATGAGACGATTGGGAAATGTCCTAATAATAAATAGGACAGTACAAATGTAAAATTAAAACAAAGAAATAATCACCCCAAGTCTGTGTTGTTTTTTATTTTTTATTTTTATTTATTTTTATTTTTATTTTTTTTGTTTTATCATGTAAAAACTTGCACTACATATATACGTGTACAATTGGGCAATGTCCTAATAATAAACAGGACAATACTAATGTAAAATAAAAACTAAGAAATAGACACCCCGAGATTTTTTTTTTTTTGTTTTATTAATAAAAACTTGCACTACATTTTTATGTACATGGTACAATTGGGCAATGTCCTAATAATAAGCAGGACAATACAAATATAAAATTAAAACAAAGAAACAGTCATGCTTTCTTGTTTACTTATATTCCCTTTCGTCATATTTTTTCTAGTAAATTAAAAATGCTAATATTTGGAAAGACTGTTATGAAAATTAATTAAAATTAAATTAATCAAAGTGACAATAAACCAAAAAATATAAACAAGTCTAAAGCATCAAACATAAGGGTTGTTTGATATAACAACATATACTGTTTCTACAAACATACTACTACTACATAATGGTTAATGCAAACCTATAAACATTTAAATCTTAACTTGTGCAAATAAAAACATAAACATGTCCATGACAGAAATAATAAAACATCAACTACTTTACATGTGTAATATCCAATATTGTGTTATGTTAAAACCAGTTCAATCTAAATAATCTTCATATAGCAGAGACCTCTGGACCATCACCACTTTGATCAGCTGCACTCTCAACAGGTTCATCACCTTGCTGACCAGGGCCTGTGCCAGTAGCAGATACATCATGATCACCAACATTTTCAGCAGGTTCATCAATTGCACTTCCAACTGGTGGCTCATCAGCTTCTTTTGCATTGCCACTCTTGTCCTCCTCCTCCTCTTTAGCTTCACCATCAATCACTGAGGCAGCGTTCTCAATCACAGCCTCTTTGACACTGGTGGATTCTTCTTGCACATCCACAAAATTTTGTGCTGCTTTAAAACCAACATCCACACCATCCTTAAATTCTTTGGGTTTTTTGGACATTTCAACATCAACATCACTTTTCGGGACATCTTCTTCAGCCACGGGAACATCGGTTTTTTCTGCCATACTTTCATCGTCGGCATGTGGCTCACGAACAGTGTGCATGTATGGATTTTCAACTGAAGATGACAGGCGTTGAATGACCAAGTTCAAGCTTTCTTGTTTTTCCTCGTCTTCACCCTCCTCCAAATCAGCATCTAGGTCTTCTTCAGCCTCTGTTTCAGATTTCTCCTTAGGCATTCCCTTCTTTTTCTTATTTGAAACCCCCACTTCAGATTCTTCAGTGTGGTCCGCTTTCTTGCCCTTTTTTTTTGGCTAACTTCCGCGGGGGTCCCAACAACTTTCTCTTTTTCTCCCTTTTGTTTTCCTTCAAAATCAATCTTCCTTTTCACAGTTCTTTGTTTGCCCTTAGTTTTTTTCTTTGGCACTTCCTCCTCTTTCTCTTCCACTAATTCTGTTTCCTCCTCATCTTCAACAGCCTCCTTGACTGCCTTCTGAGAAGGGAGGGCAGTATACATAAATATATAAAAATGCAAATAACATATTTGTGTAATGACTAACAGTAATATATGTTAATCCATATTTGCATAATATATACATGAATACCTCCTTTGCAGCTTTCTTCAACTTTTTTTTGGCCTTTAGGTTTTTCCTTTTGTATTTCCTTCTCCTCCTCTTCCTCTTGTTCTTCCTCAACATCTTCTTCAGCCTCCTTGGCTACTTTCTGAGAAAGGAGGGAAGTATACATCAAGTTATTAAATGATATATCACATATATATGTAATGACAAACAATAATATAGGTTACACCATATGTGCTTAATACATAAATAACATATATAACAGCACACAAATAACATATATATGTAATGACAGACACAAACATAGGTTATATCATTTATAAAAGACATATATAAAATATTTACCTGCACATCATTAGCATAAATATGTAATAACAAACTAGATAATAGGTTAAACCATATATAAAAAAGCAGCATTATATTTATACATCATACTTTAGTGATCATATACATACAAATAAATAATAATAATAAGGATAATTTGCCAATTACTACCGCAAGTTAATACCACTTTGTAAATTACTACCGCAAATTAAAAAAGTTGTGAATTACTACCGCAAAAAATTTTAAGATGTTGCGATTACTACCAAACCCCCATTAAACCCAACTATAACGTCATTATATCCCTTTAACCCGTGTTTGACCATGGTTAAGGGCTTTAACCAGCCCCCCCAAAAAAAGAAAATGGTTTAGGGATATAATGACGTCATGGTTAAGGGATTTAACCATGGGTTAAAGTGTAATGACGTCATAGTTAGGTTTAATGGGGGTTTAGTAGTAATCACAACATCTTAAAATTTTTTGCGGTAGTAATTCACAACTTTTTAAATTTGCGGTAGTAATTTACAAAGTAGTATTAACTTGCGGTGGTAATTGATAATTTTAAATAATAATAATATAATAATGGTGATTACCTCTTTCAAAGCTTTCTTCCCCTTTTTTTCTTTTTTCTGTCCTTCTCACTGTCAGATTCATTAGCAGAATCATCATCTCCAATGTCTTTTTCCTCCTCATAATCACTGTAATCCTCATCTTCTTCAATTTTTTTTTTACCCTTACTTTGTTTTTTTTTTTTTTTGCTTGCTTCATTGACATCACTATCACTGCGGCCTTCATGCAAGTCAGCCAAAAAGCTGCCCATCAACCTCCATATTTGGTTCATGGCAGCACCCCATCTACCAATCTTATCTTGAATGAGGTCAAATGCTTTCTCCACAACTTGAATATGTTCTGGTGGATGCTTTCCAACTATCATTGCCTTTTCTTTTCCAATCACCGACATCAGCTACAACACAAAATGTTATCAATTAATTGTAGGTAATAAAAAGATGGAAGATTACGCAACATAAAAAAAAAATACCATGTCACTTAACTTGTTTTGTATCCATCTTTTAACCCGTGAATTAACTCGTGCAAACTCTTCATATTTGCATCGGTCCAGTCCCTAATCCTAGGTAAGTCATATTTCCAGATGTTGTACAGTCCATCCCGAGGAGAATACTCACATAATATTGCCTAAACATGCATCAACAAACAATCTAATTCATACTGTCCTATACAATGTTTATGTAATAACAAACACGATAATAGGTTAACACATATTAAAGCATATAACATTAAAGTAGGATACCACACTTATGTGATCATACACTTACTATTTGGTCATTACTTAAGATACAATAAGAACATTGATCTTATACTTTGGCTGTGGTATTAATAATAACTAAAAGCACCTTTTGATAAAAATACCAATACAACTACAATAAAATAGTCAGTGTCATTAAATTACTGGTGATCATTCACATTCCCTGTCTAAAAAGCAGAGTACTGTAGTAGAGTCATGTTAAAGAATATGTAATCACACACATCAAATTAGACATAACCCATATAAACAAACAAACCTTATACCATTAAAAAGATTTTTTTGAACAGAGTTTGTGTTATGGTTTAGTAATCTTTTATACACTGAGTGGTCTATAACTATTAAAATGCATAACAAAATCTTTCTTCATAAACAATGTATCTTATATGGTTTTGTAATCATTTAAAGATTAATTGGTCAATATCTAATATTATGCAGCACAAAACAGTTTTTAATACTGTCTTTTTTGGTATTGTAATCACATATATAAACATTGGTCACTACCTAACAAAGCAGAACATTAACATACCATCATCAGCAGAGTATAACCACCCAAATGCAGAGGTGTATCTTAGGACTTGAAATCTTGTATGGCATTAGCCATACTATCCAGCACAAATTTTGCAAAATTCCAGTGACCTATACAGTTGTCTTCAACTACAGGATGAAGCCATTCGCTATGTGGCTTTTCCTCTAGGTTTGGACAGATTAAAGTTGTCATGACAAAAAGCGTAAACATTCGATCAAAGTTTGGATCGTCATGTGCAACTTTCCTTAACTCAGATGCCATTCCTTGTACTTTCAGCGTCATAAACCTATGTAATGCTTCATCTACGGCAGTCTTGTCATCTAACTCCGCGCTATCAATATCAAAACCATGGTCCTTAAACCCCAATAGGTACTCTACATGGTTAGGTGTGATTTCCAATCTTTCACCATATACTCCAAGAGTTCTTGTGGTCGGATCAAAGTGTTCAATGACCCACTTGCACATCGTTTTCCTAGTTGTTTCGGTGTTGTAATGTACAAGGAATCCAAATCCTATGGCCTTCAACTTCTCCTTCTTCTCTCTTGGTAAGCCTTTAACTAATGCAACAAATTCTTCAAGGTTACACATTGGCTCCCATGATACCCCTGTTTTTGTTGAACTTCTCACAAGGAAAGGTTTAAGTTTCTTATCCACTTGAGTAGGAAAAGCACTTGCACTTGGCTTTCTCTTTCGGGAAGACATGGTTATCCTTGTTTCTGTTTACAGAGAAATCAAGTTTATATTCAAACCAATACAATTCGAATTGAGTAACAGCAAGCGAAGGAAGAATCAAAAAATTCGAACAAAAACAATTAATTAAATTAGACAAATTAAAAAAATCATAATTCAGGTAATTTTACAATTAAACATTCGTGGAAAATAACATTCACATCCTTTACAATCAAGCCCATATACATATAAACTCATTACTTAATTTAAAAAAATTCAGCAACCCTAAAAAAATAAGAAAACCACCCAATTGAACTAATTGTAGTTCAAAATCACTACTAACATGATTTCGTAAGTGATAAAATGGTGCCAAAACAAGTAATTAAACCATCAATCAACAAATTAAAATCATGTATCGTATACCTAAAAACCCAATTAAGTTCCGAAAATAATACTTGACATTGTTTTTACTTAATTTTGGAAGTTGCAAATTTACATTCTATAGAATACATATGAATAGTCGAAAAAATATATACAAATAACATGAGTAACAACGATGATGGTTGAATGCTACTTACAATACTAACGTCGGTTAAAGTGCGAAAGAGTTGCCGTCGTTCTCGCCGCCGCCACCGTCACCGTTCGTTTCTCAAAATTTAAACAACAATGGTGAATGCTTATTGTTGAAGGAAACTAGAGAAAGAAAGAGTGAAATAGAGAGAGAAAGAGTGAAATAAAGAAAGTGGTGAATAGTAACCGCCAACCCACCCTTGGTATATGTATGAATTAAAAAATTGACGGTTGCACTAGTAGAAAAAGAGAGATGCGCACCGGTTCAAAATCGGCTTTGCACACCGGTTTTGAACCGGTGCTTATTTGAGGGGTGCCAAAAACATCAGTTTTTGGCACCGGTTCAAAACCGGTGTGAAAAATAGTTATTAGCACCGGTTAACCGGTGACAATAATGCGTACAATTTTTTTTAAAAAAAAAGTTATTTGCACCGGTTATTAACAGAACCGGTGCTAATAATGCCCAAAAAAAAATTTTTTTTTTTTTTGCTTTTTTTTCACCTATATAACAGCACACAGTTGTATATAATCATATTATACCTAAAACACATATCTTTTTATTAATAACTTGTAGTTTTACACTTTTCATCCAAATTTTTTTTAAAAAATTACAATATAGAATGACCAAAATAGTTGAACAGCAGTAGCTGTAGAGCAGAATAGCAGCAGGGATATAGCAGCATCTAGTCTGCAGACAAAGCACCTGGGCTCCAAGAGTCTTAGCCTTGTTTCCTCTAGTAGCACGGAGCTGAATGTGGAGAGCAATGATGCCAAGTTCCGATAATTCAAAGAACATATTCACAACATCAACAAGCAGTCAACGGGTATGTTAATTGTTATGTCCAAGCAGTATAATCAAAGGATACATTACAAGTGGGCTTCCTTTCCATTAACCAACTACCAACTCAATAAGAGAAACTATTTTTCTTCAAATAGTAAGAGGGTATATTGGTAAATAATCAACATACCCTCACTTGTTTCACATAAGGAACTAGAACTATAAACTCGCCAACATCCCTATCTCCAAGGGATCGAGATAAACAAAGGCTACCAGGCCAGCATTTCAACAGACCAATTTGTATATGCATTGAATAACATGCTCCAATTAGTAACAAAATAGAAAGAAAAAAAAAAAGTAAAGCTAAGGGCAAAATAATTAAAAATAAAATACACATAATGCATAAGATAAAATCTGGTGCACAACATGCTCCAGAATCCAGTACTTCATCCACTTACTTCACTGGAATTCCCTCTGAAGAAGAGGCATCCAAAGAGGGTTTTAATAAGCCTTAGGCATACACTCAACATATATTACTCAAGTTCAGAAACTAACTCAAGTTCAGAAGTACCCCCACTATTCATTTTTTACATAGGAACCTATTTTGGACAAAACTAGGACACTAACATCTTGCCAAATTACTTTATCCACAAAGACCTAACCTCTCAATTAAGTACCTAGGTTTTGGACCTACAAACTGCTGCATTTTAAGGCTTTAAGCTACAACAATGGTTACTTGTAAACCCATCATCACATTCATTGAAAATAAGTTGTCAGTTTATAGCTCCCGAATAGCCAAACACCTGTAATACCTTAAGGAGTCACTACAGGACAACTTACCTCATTTTTAGATACCAACTACGATTTATGCTTCAAGGAAATGGCTGAAAGTAGCTGCAAATTATGATGAGATCACACTGAGGCTAGATGAAAACAAGCAACCCAATAACTTTCTGAAAGCACTTTGCAAGATATAAGAGAAGAGAAGTTCTTCTTGAAAGCCGAAACCACATAAACCAAAGCAAGTAGTCTCGACACCTATCATTGTTAATTTAACAATTATTAACACCCAAAAAAAAGGCAAAAGCATCATAAAATAAACCAGCAAGATAAAATACATATCACAAAAAAATTCATTTTGCTACTTAAATGATCCCTTCAATAACAGCATTTCAATCTTGTAATTTAAGAGTTCCACTATATGAAATTTAAAATATGTATATCTAGTGTATTCGTAAGAAGAGTATGTGGTTGTCATGGAAGGATTGATAACTTTGACAAAGATACTTAACCCACAAAAGCAAGAAAGTGGAATGCCATTAGCCATTCCAAATAAAATTTGCCTTACTTCACAGACGGTAACAATGGAAACAATAATACAATGCAAATTCTCATGTTAGTTTAGATTAGTTGAAATAAAGAAACTTAAGTTGTTAAAGATGAAATAATATATTTACAAAGAAGTCCATAAATGGGAATCCAAGAGATAGACCAAACTTAATAAACCTTATCTAAACCCATCTGATCTTTATGAATCTATCTAAAACTGTTAAACATCAATTTGACTTTCTTAAAGGTGAAGTGGACAAGGCCATTCTACTGAGTAATATTTTGTACAACCTAGTAGTCCAGCACTCACTACTCTTTTACATGGTGTCATTAAACAAAGAAGGATATACATATATTGTTCAAGAAGCAGAGGACACACAAGAGGATGTATTTGTAATTGTACAATATACACCCTCCGTCCAAATTTAGTTTTCACATCAATAGTTCGAATTACGCCATCAATATGACAATTAATTCCGGACAGAGGAAGTACATGACCACCCTATTTCCCTACACAAGTAATGTAAACAAACACATATCTTATACAATTAGCTTCAAACAACATACAGGTAAAACACAAATTTCTCAAACAAATAATCAGAAAAATCAAGCTCAAATAGTTAAGAATTTTACATAGCCATTGAATTGCTGAGCAGTTGCTTCAACTTCTTCAACTGAGGATCGGATATGGTCACAATACTCACAAATCCAAACCCTCTGCTCCTTCCAGTCATTTTATCATATATAACCTGCATAAATTCAGAACAATTTTTTCTTATTAATGTTACCCAAATGACATATTCTACAAATTTTCAAAATAAAAAATTTAAACCAAAATTACATGCAAAACAACCCTAAAACCCCACATAATTAAACAAAAAAATCCCCATTAAATTACAATTAAAATTAATTCAACAAAAACCCATAAAATAAAATAGGAAGTTTGAAATTACCTCGACCATTTCAATAGTACCAACAGCACTAAACAACCCAGCAAGTTCAGCACTGTGAACATTAAAAGGAAGATTAAGCACTTACCACAAGCTTTCTCTCAATGATGACAATGGCTTAAAACGCAGCGAAACAAAAACCCTAAACGGCTGGAATGAAGCCCTAAAAAAGTAAATAAAAATCAGAAACCCTAGATTTTAAATCAAAGAGCACATACCTTCGTGAAGAGATGCACCACCACTACAAAGATCCGACGCCGGTGAAGAAATAGACCCATCACCATCATATCGTCGCCGCGATGGTTAGTGCGAGGGTAAATGAAATAGAGAAATAGAGAGATGAGAGTAGAGTGAATGCGAGGTGGGATGGATGATAGACAGAGAGTTGAAAGGAGAGTGCGGCGGCGAGGTGGAATGGACGACGAAATCGAGGAGAGGGGAGAAAAAAGAGAGAGAGAGAGAGAGCGTGAGGAAAGAGCTGAGAAAGAAAACGCAGCAAGAGAAAGAAAAGAGAGGTGCCGGTTTTTTTTAAATTATTTGCCACCGGTTCAAACCGGTGCCATTTCACCAATTTGGCAACGGTTTGATTTGAACCGGTGGCATTTCTTTTATGCTAAACCCACCTAATTTTTTTGCTACCGGTTTTTAAGAATCGGTGCCATTAACTCGGTGCCCATTTGTGTTTTTCTACTAGTGTTGTAATTTAATTTTTGGTTTAAATTTTTTTTGTTTTTTTGTTTTTTTGTTTTTTTTTTTTAATTTAAAAAATTATTACTCCAAAAAGCCTTTAACTATGGTAATGTTTTATTTGCAAATGAATATGACTATATTAGTATTTTTTAATATAATATGTATACTTTCCTTTAAAAAAACAAAGATATTATGTTATTGCTATTTATATGATTTTTTTTTTTTTAGAAATTAGATAATTTGGAATATTTTAAATAAAATTGTGTGTTTATCCAACATCAAATTAAAGATTCTGTACTATCTTTTGCTGTATGGAATAATATATTTTATAATTATTATCTTATTTACTTAACTATTATTGTTCGTTTATGCTGAGAGCAATTCCTATATAACATACTGTTTTGAAATTTGAAGCTTAAACTAAAATATTAAACAAGAACATCGTGTTACATTGTTTTGTAATTTAAGCTTTTAAGCTCATAATGGATTTTTTCTTAGAAGACGGCGTGTCTGATATGGATGAAACTCCTATATAGCGAGTCGATGATAGCGTATGTGATTCGAAGGTATGTGTTATTAAATGTATTGCTTAATTTATATATTATTTTTCTAACAGAAAAAACTTTTCACATCAAAACTGTATGTATAGGCCATGTACTAACATCTAGTTTATTGTAATTGCTTTGATAATCTTTCCACAAGACAAATAATCAAGAGATATCCGAGAATGAGGATGCGATTATTGAAATACAAGAACTTAAGGTATTACTCAGAAACTACCAAAACGGAATTGACCTATAATCACATTGGTCATTACTTTTCCTTTTAATAGACTATGTACAATGAGACATCACAATCTTACATTAGATACATTACCTATATTATGTAGGATACTAACAATGGGGATGATAGCAATGGAGATGATGACAATGGAGATGATGACAATGGAGATGATGACAATGGAGATGATGACAGTGGAGATGGTGACGATGGAGATGAAAATAACGATGGAGACGATGACATAAACGACACAGAAATCAAATATGAGATACCAAAATCGTTTAGAGGTTTAGAAGTATGGGAAGAAATTGGCAAGAGATTAGAGGATTTTACATTGGAAGACATGCAACAATTATCGTTCAAAGATCTTCAAACATGCTTTGATTTTTACAAGATGTATGCCAAGTGCAAGGGTTTTGGAATACGCCGTAAGCATACAAGACTAAGCAAAATTGATGGACATCCGACCTCACAAATTATTTGGTGCAATAGGCAAGGTTTTCGAGAAGCAAAACACCTTCTCAGACCTGATAGGCACTACTACAAATATGGGAAAAGGGATCTATCTAAAGAGACCTGTTACAAGACTTAACAGGTCTCTTTGGTCAAAGAGACATGTTGTTATTGATAACAGGTCTCTAAAGAGCGATTTGTTGGCGGGAAAAAAAACAAAGAGACCTGTTGTTAGTGTTAACAAGTCTCTTTGTTTTTATTATTTTTTTTAATCTTAAAATTATTTATGATTACTTATATCCTAGTATTACGTGTACACTAGTATCAAATAACTAAGAAGCAAAAAAGAAATATTGAGTAATTTTTTTTTATTATTAAAAAAAAAAAGTTAAGACTACTTCACGTGTACTACTAACTTGAGGAAATGTATACTATACTAACCCGTGTACTACTAACTTGAGGAAATTTATACTATACTAATAACTTAGAGTTTTAGACTAACACATCCTCATAAAAAAAATAAAAAATTAAATTAAGGGGTTAAAAGGGGTTTCTAGACTTTCTACTTAGTAGTAGCAGTTCATAGTTTCATCTTCTTCCTCCAATAATCCAAACCCTTGAAATTCCATGGCTTCCTTCCCAAGTTTTTCACTACCTAATTAGAGGCGATCGTTTTCAAGATTGTGTTCACCATCATCTACTTTGTAAGGCCTTCACTATCGTGAAGTTTACAAAGTCGCCACCATCTGAAGCGTACTCGGGCCACGACTATCAACCACTCCGTTTGTTCAGGTGATTGTACGAGGTAAGCCGTTCGATTTTCGGGCCACGTCTCCCAACCACAATTTCGTTCTTCTTTCATTGTTAACTATCAATTAATGATAAAGATTGTTCAATTTTCAGCCATAATAATACAAGAAATTGCACTACTTTGATCGATTTCCCGCCACAACCAGAAACCCCTTATTATTTTTGAGGTATTTTTCATTCATGTTCCTTACCCAGACAAATAATTGATACTAAGGTTAAAATTGATTTCTTAATTAAACCTATACTACTCACTAGCTTCAATTTTTATATGTTGTATATATATACTAATTTGTCTTGCTTTTGAAGTCTATTGTACTGTAAATGGATTTTATGTTTCTTTTTATTATTCTCTAATTGAATTCAATGTTCTAAATTGATATGATATTTAAATTAAGATGATTCATGTTTAGTTTATAGGTGTAAAAATTCTGCTTGCATATATGGTGGTTGTTTGGGTTATGGTTTCAAATTTGATTTTCCCGTGAAAAGTACGGTTTTGTCGTATTTCGGTTGATAAAAATATTTTGTTTAATCTAGTAAAATATTTGTTGTATTCTCTAATTTAATATCTTTGTCACCCCCTTACATACATTACAAGGATGCTACTATTTTTATGTTCACTGCCACATATCTCTTTTTGTTGTTCCTCATATGAATCTTTTTATTGTAGGAATGCAATTAATCTGAAACATTAGTGTCTTTATTATATTTTGTATTCACCTAGTCATTTAGGATTTACACATTATTCGGTTAAATATATTGATACTAATAGTAATTAACATAGTGTATGCGGAGAACTCTAAGGAAATGCCACTGAATTTTTGTTTTTAAGTGATAAGTGAGTATGCATTCACTAGAGAGATTTATTAAACAAATTCGAGTTAGGTTAGAGTGATAAGGACCCAAGACTTACATGTACATATATGTGAAGACATTATCGCTTTAGAAAATATTATGATTATTATGAATTAGTCTTGAATTTCTATTGGTGCATATATAATGGATCGAAGTTGGATATCAACAAAACAATTGGGTGACCCATAATATCAAGCAGGTGTTAGAGAGTTCATTAATTTTGCAGTTACTAATAGTGGAGGTCATCCCAAGCTACCATGTCCTTGTTATATGTGCCACAATTTGCTATATAAGAGGCCTGACGAAATACTTAATCACTTGAGTAAGTGGGCATTTGATAAAACATATACGAATTGGATTTGGCATGGAGAATGTAGGGAAACACCTCTTGTTAGTAATGTAGAGGGTTGTGTGTGTGAAGGTGATAGAATAAATGAGGCTGATAATTTGGAAGATTTTGTTGCATTTAGTGAAGGATAACTTTGATGATAATCCTACCATGTTTGAGAGCATTTTAAATGACTCTGAAAAGCCTTTATATGACGGTTGCACTAAGTATACTAGATTGTCTGCGATAATCAAGTTATACAACTTGAAGGCAGGACATGGTTGGATTGATACAGGCTTCAGCATGCTACTAGAAGTTGTCAAAGACATGCTTCCAGAAGACAATGTCCTTCCATCTGGTACTTATGAGGCAAAAAAGAGTTTAAGCTCTATGGGTTTACCTTACGAGAAAATCCATGCGTGTCCTAACAATTGCATGTTGTATTGAAATGAAAATGAATCTTTACAGAGCTGCTCAATTTGTAATGCCTCGTGTTATAAGAAAGATGATGGCACAGTCCCAGCTAAGGTATTATGCCTCAGTTCACAATTACAGAAGATATTGTGCCGACTTCTCTCTTGCCATGTCCTAATGATGAACTAGTCTGTGTTTGTCATGCAAAGAAAAGCTACACACCTTGGCCGATTAACTTGATTTTTCCAAGAAAGGTATGAAATTTAATTAATGATTGGTATATGTTTGCATTGTAATATTTTTTAGCATGTGTTATCAATGGGCATTTTGTTATGTATGCGAATTCTTTTAAAAAATTAGCTTAATCCAACCACATATCTAGGAAATGTCACAACATATATAGTGCTTAAAATTTTTCCATATATATATATATATATATATATATATATATATATATATATATATATATGTTATAATGTCTCTTATTCATCATGCTATAGACCATTACTCACCAAGAAAAAGTGTTAAATATAACAACATCATCTCCACATTCAACATCATCTCAAGTGGCTACGACTCTTAAGTACGTTATCACCGAAAAGGATCGTGAGATGGTGACTTCCACATGGTTACGTGTGTTAAATACTCATGCTATGGTATTGAAAAAAAGGGGTGTGACACTCTCCATACCAATTCCAAAATGCATGTTTCTTAATGAAGACGTGGGTGTGACGCTTGACTACGAGGACTTGTTAGATTGGTGTTTTAAAAGAGAGGTTGGAGAATCCGAAATGAATGTTTTCATAAAGTGAGTGTCTTTTTTTACCAATTATTTCTTTACTCTTGAATTTATTTGTGTATAAACTTCAACATATACAACTTTTGATGAGGCAAGGTACTTGGAAGGTCATTGTCAGAATGAAGGTGTCTCGGGTATGTATGGATTCTGTGACACACATGTTTTATCTCCAATGACACCAACTACAGATGAGGAGGTTCGATCCAACTATCTTTCTCGTGTTTTTGGATGCAACGAGGGAAAGAATGGCAATCAACTCTTCTTTGCTCCTTATAATGACAAGTAAGTGTACGTAGTATGCATATTCTATACAATTACTATTCAATACTATTCACCATTGATTTTGCTAATATAATCACTATCATTATGTGTAGTATGCATTGGAGGTTAGCTGTTATTAGTCCCTGGAATTGACTAGTGTGCTGGTTAGATCCGACTGGGGAAGAAAATGAGATCAATGAGTTTGCTAAAAAGATCATAAATGAGTACGAGTTAGAGTAATTATCCAACATTTTTGTTTTTGCATTATATATGCTCTATTATTAATTATTCAATTCATTGTTTTTGTCAAACAATGTCACAATTCTATAGGGGATTAAAAAAATTCAGCATGGTCCATCGAAAGGACATCAAGAAGATAAAAAAGAATCCATATATTGAGTGGAAGCAACCTAAGGTACGTCATTTTAGTTTATACTCTTGATATTAAAAGAATAATGTGTCATTTAAATGCTTGTGTTATTTTAATGCCAAATTTTCATGCATTTATAATTTGAATGTCTTTTTTAACAGTGTCCTCGACAACCTCAATACTCCAAAGTTTGTGAATACTATGTTTGTCGCTATATGCTTGAGATTATACAGAAAAAGGGTATTGTGGGTTCCTGATAAGGTATGTTTATTAATCTGATTTATGCACACAAGTCGACCCTAGTTACTAAAATCAATATCATTTATGCATAATAAATTTTATAATAGGGTTCTAGATATTTTTAAACTTAATTTGACAAAGTGAAGGTCGTTCAGGGCTTATTTGAACAACGCGGGTGAAAATTACCCTCAAATGACTCATTTTAATCCTACCATTGCATATTTCAACCCATATCATTATATTCATTTGTTTGTATGTGTAATTATTTTTTAATATAGTTATAATATAGCATCATCTTCCATTATGAATGAGTTATGACCATATACGACGATTTATTGTTTATCTTGCAGTTTTTTCAAGCGGACCCCTGTACATATTCAACTGAAAATATTGATGAAATTAGAGACTTGTGGGCTAAGTATGTTCTAGAGCTTGAACAAGATGACGTTAATGAAGGAAATGAAGATGGTTCAGACATTGCGTGAGTTTAGTTTGTCCATTACTTTTGGGAAAAGTATTGCAAATTTTAGAATTTTTTGTATAAAACTTTTGGAGGAAATCTAAGATGGCATGAAAATTAAAAGAGTTTGGTTTATATTTTTGGGAATTGAATACTAGATTTTGTTTTGCAGATGTTGATGTATAGTATTTTTGGAGTTATATAGTAATTAATGGATATTTGTAAAAGTGTTTATCAACTTTTATATTATTATATGCTTCATGAATATTATAAAATTATGGAGTAATGTATATGATGTGCATATAAATAGCAGGTGAAAAATATAGGTACATATGTCCTACAGGTGCCATACAGAAACAAATACAGCTCATATACCGTACAAGAACAAACACTATAATTTAATTTTTGGCAGAAAAAAAAAATAAAAATAACAAAGAGACATGTTGTCGTTACTAACAGGTCTCTTAAATAACAACTATGAAACCTGTTGGCCATGGTAACAGGTCTCTTTGCTTTCTGAAATTTAAAAAATAATCACACACAAAGAGACCTGTTGTCTTACTTCTTAGGTCTCTTATTAATACCAAAGAGACCTGTTCTATTAACTAGGTCTCTTAACCAAAGAGACCTGTGAGCTAGAGACCTCCTAAGAAGAGGTCTCTTATGTCTATTTAAACAGGTCTCTAAGGCATATTTTGTAGTAGTGAGGAAGCGTAAGGAAAAACCAATAACTCGATGCGGTTGTAAAGCAATGATTAATTAAGTGGGATCACCAAAAGGATTCATGGTATGTGAAAAATTTTGTATCTGAACATAACCATGACCTAATTCCCATGAACCAGGTCTATTTTGAAAGGTCGGTAATTAATTCTATTCACAACAAATTTAAAACATATACGATTTATCGAGTATCAATTGTAATTGTTTCTTTTGAATTGGAAAATACAGGACATTTCGAGACGTGACCAAAGCTGATCAGATTTATATGAAGTCTCTAATTGATTCTGGAGTGAAGCCATCTATCACTATGAGAAATATTTCTCGTAATGCCGGAGGTATACGTGGTGTAGGTTTCTTAGTGAAAGACCTGTATAATACTTGTGAGAAGTTCAAAAAAGAAGAGATAAAAGACGGCGATACCGAAACTGTCTTGGCATACTTACTTGGAAAAACAGCTTCGGACCCAAACTTTTTTCTGAGATTTAAACGACATCCAGTTACAGGGATAGATAAAATGTTTTGGTGTGATGGGATAAGCCAAGGGGATTACAAGGCTTTCGGGTCGGTAATTGCGTTTGATACGACTTATAAAGTCAACGCACACCATAAACCTTTTGTTGTTATTGTTGGTGTGAATCACCACAGAAAGACGGTGCCATTCGCTGTTGCTCTTGTTGCAAACGAATCAACAGAGACCTACATATGGGTGTTAAAACAATTACTTGAGGCAGGTGGCGGTGTCGCTCCCCATACTATTGTTACAGACGGGGACAAGGCCATGTCAAAAGCAATTGTGGAGGTGTTCCCAAACGCTCATCACAGACTATGTCTTTGGCATCTAATAATGCGTAATATTAAGGGCCACACAAATAGACGGTTTTGCAATGGGTTCATGAAATGCATGGATGGAGCTCGGACACCAACTGAGTTTGAGGAGGCGTGGGAAGATTTAATGAAAGCATACCCTAAAGTCAGAGATAAAAAGTGGGCAAAAGATTTGTACAGTAACAAAACCAAATGGGCTGAGGCTTTCATGGTTGGACAATTTTATGCAGGTAAGTGTATTGAAATTTATATGTAATCCGTAGACCCATGATAGGTTATAGCCTATATATGAATGAAAGTCTTATGTCACGTGAGGAGATAATCAGATATAACATGTTTTACCTAATATTAACAGGGGTCATTACCTATATAATGAATAGATAGTTAACTTTTTTGTTGTGGTCATGTTTAACGATAATTGGTCATTACCTAACTCATGGTAAATGTATTCAGATGTTAAAATCATTCTACAGGTTTTACATAATATCTAATATGGACATTACCTATATGTTGTCTATGCAGGTATGAGAAGCACCCAAAGATGTGAGTCCATGAATAGCACATTTAAAACGGTAATAACATCCAAAATAATGTTGTACCGGTTTGTTGAGCTATATGATCAAGATCTTGAACTTATCCGGTTTGAAGAAGATAAAGATGATTACACATCCACACATAAGTTTCCTGTTGTTGGTGGTGTCTTGACCGAAATAAAAACCCAAGATGCGCGAACATATACAAGGAACGCTTACAATTTGTTTTGCAAGGAGCTTGGTTTTGAATCAAGGCACATCGTGACTAAAATAGAGGAAGACGATATGCATGTTGATGGGGCTTCTGTTACCTTTTGGTTAAATGACTGTGTGATGAAAGAGTGTAGGTACGTTGTCTGTTTCAACAAGAAACTACAACAAATGGTATGTTGTTGTATGAAGCTTGAGTCCATAGGCATTCCATGTCGACATATGTTTGCATGCATGAAACATTATGGAATAGTTGAGCTACCAGTGGGTGTAATACTTCAAAGATGGACAATTAGAGCAAAGCTGCATCTTCCTAATAATTACAAGCAAATTCAACTTAAGAAGACAAACGATCAGTCAGCATCAAATGGTCGTTTTGCATTTCTAAGTGCATTGAGCAACCAGCTTGTTAGAATGGTGTCTACCTCTTATGATCGATCCATATGGCTAAAGGACAAACTGGCGAAGATGATTTTGGAAGTTGAGAAGGAGAAAACATTCCCTAACAAAAAGGACATTAATTTTAAACAAAATTTTGTAAAAAAAAGGGATGGGGAAGACCCAAACGTATGTTCGATGAAGTTGAACCCATCGATGACAAAACGTACGGTTTGGATGGACAACCTGTAGGTGAGGAGGGTAATGACATAGATGAACAGGTTCCTAATATTAATGTCACTGCGCAAACTGACCATCCTAATGTTATTAAACGGGGTGGTTTTGTTGACCTCTTAATACGGTTAATGCCAAGGACATATCAACCTGGTGATGTTGCAAGAGCTACAGATAGTTATGAGGTTAGCATATTCGCGAGAATGCACACCATTTTCGATTGGGATCCTAATGTCGGCTATTAGAGATATTATCTTTTAACCTATTTGATAGGTAGTGTCCTACAGTTTGATTAGGGATTACCAAGTTTATTATTAATGTTACAAAACATTCGACTGTTCAATAAAATTGTTTTAAGTATTGTCAATCTATATGATATGTATTGACCTATTGTTAACTTCTTGCTTACCTGTTTATCTTCCTTCCAAATGTTTAATTTTCAGTCCACTTTCGAAATTTTGAAAACATAATTACCAGCACATAAATTATCCCAAATTCACGAGTATAATTATTCTCTAAAATTTGTCCAAAAGTAACACGTGTACATAAATAAATCACTGTTAGCTGTAAGATGGTGTTACCATGTAATATTTCTTGAATTACTATTTTGAATTTTATATCGTTTCAGTTTTGGTAATCTAAAAATATCCAATCTTGTGTAATTTTATATAATACCTTTGACTGTAGTGTGTATCTTAGAATATATGATATGATTATCTTATATTAGGTTTGTTGTATATATCTTTAAATTAGTTAAGTATATATTTCTATGTATATCTTTGCGTTGTAAGTTCCCTTGATTGTAGGCTACAATTTGGCTATAGTTTGACTTGTAACTTGAATATATATTCCTTGTACATTGTTAGTTTAATTATAATAAATAATTAACAAAAATAATATAACTGTTATCTTAATTATAGTAAATAAAATGTAATTTTTGAAACTTATTTTTCCAAATTGATAATGTACCCCTTTATAATCGCCTAATATATGCATCATGTAGAAACATAAGCAATAATATTAATATTAATTGTATTTTTAAGTAAAAAAAATCTTAACTTAAAACTGTTTATTCTTGTGTTTTTTTTAATTTATTAAATTAGAATAAATATTTATGCGAATAGATATCAAAGTTTATTGATTTTGTTTAAAACAAGTATTAACTCAATTAAACAGGTACTAACCTATATAAATATATATATCAAAACCAACAAATTAAGGAAATTAGGATACTATATATTATTGAATAAAAAAAAGTACATCTGTGATAGCCGTAAACCCTAATGGTTTAACCCGATATTATTTTAAGGTTTAATTAAAAAACAATAAACTAAAAAATGTGAACTAAAAAATTGAAAACATCTAATCCTCCAACGTAAGATCAACAAAATCAATAAATTTTGTTATTTTGGGTACTTTCTCAGGACGCTTAGTAAAGGCAGTTGGCGTCCATATTTCTTCATTTGAAACCATATCATAAAGGGTTTCCGCGACCTCAAGTACACGCTTTCCATTTACGTTTAATGGCAACTTTTTGAACATAAATTTCTCTTTATAATAAGAGTTACGCTTGAGCCGAAATATATTTTTAAGAAACTCTGCCTGACCTTCAATCAAAGGCTTAATCTGTGTTACACCACATGCTATGATTAGTCTTTTCATAAATATACGAAATTGGATATAATCTCGAGCTTGACTCACATCATCACCAAGTATCCCGGGAGGATGTTCACCATCCGGGTTGTCATCATATGGCATTCCATTATCCATACGATACACTGAAACTTCATCGCGAAATATCATTTCAATCGTAGGTAATTGCCCACAGTCATACAAGATGTCGCTAACTTTTTTTTCCCCAATAGTGTAAAGTAAGTGTGAAATAAATATACTAAAGTGAATAATGTCAAACAAATGATCAAAGACTGCTTCTGGATTTGGAGGCATTTCTGTAGAAACCGAAATTATAAAGATAAAGGTTTTGATGATTCAAAGAGAAAGCAATTGCATATGAATAAATATGGTTATGTAATTTTGTGTCGTGCCCTTAACACGTATTTATATAGTTATTATGGCGCCAAAATATATCAATTTTCCCACCAAAATCTGGGTCCATAATGTGTGCACTGACTTCCCTCAAATATATTAATTTATTTTTAAAAAATTATACGTCTATGAAATAAATAATAATAAATAGTTAATATTATGTCATGTCATATAATGTATTTGGTGATTATATATATAGGTTTAGTCTGCTGATTACGAAATATCATACATTCAATTTCAATAATAACAAAATTAGATATTAACGTATTGGTATTGACATACACTATAGTCTTCTACTACAGTTTGACTGTCTCATCCTTGTTAAACGTAAGATAAATCATATTGATAAGAGTTATTGGAAAATGATAAATTTTGGTAATATCTTATAGTCAAACCTTTTTTAGTTAATCAAATTTATATTATATCTATTTATTGAAAAATTTGTAAAGTAAATAAATTTGAAGGTCCACAAGATAACATTCTAAAATATTTAAATAAAATATATTTTATATCTATTTATACATTTTCACATGATTTTAAATAGGAAGTTGTTGACAAATTAATAAAAATAGAAGTTTTTTTTTAATTTTTATTTTTGTTAAAAATAAAAGGAAAATTAAAACCACTAATGCATATTAAGTAGTAATTACTTAGTACATTAAAATATTTGACGTGCTTACAATAAAACCAGTTTAAAAAAAAAACAATAATAAAGTGAGTAAGAACTAAAAAATTTATAAATACATAATAGGTGTTGTCATAAATTGTGTTCGGCGATTGCATATATGGGTTTATTCTGCTAATTTCAAAGTACAGCATATTCAATTTCAAAATTAACAAAATTAGATTATATGCAGGCATGTCTGACATTTTGTATTCTATATATGGACATTACATGTTGGTTTTAACTGGTGTTTATATTATAGGTGTACGATTTTTATACGAGTTTTTACGCATTTTACAAATTAATAATCTATATCTAATCAACAGGTAATATCAAAGTATTGGTATTGACCTACACTACAGTCTTGTTCTACATATTGCCTTTCGCATCCTTGTTAAACGTAAAACAATTCATATTCATAGGGTTTTTTTTTTGATTTTTTTTTAAATAGACACATCTTGTTAAAATTAAAAAAAATATATAAAAAAAATTGACATTGATAGAGGTTATAGGTAAACGATCAATTTCAGCAATTTTTGGATGGGAAGAATAAATTTTCGGCATATCTTGAAGTCAAACATTTAATTTTAATAAAATACATATTATAACTATTTATAATGAGATAAATATAAGTAAAAAAACTTTGAATTTTAAAAAGGGTATTATTCGAAATTAATTAAGTCAAACATATTCATAATACATGTTCACACGATAGGAAGTTTAATTTTAAAATTTTTATTTTCTATTTTTGGTAAAATAAACTAGATCATGTCATTATTCTAGGCACTTCGTGTGGATTATGTAGGATATGGTGGTATCACGAAATGATATTTTTGGATTTAAATTACAATTAAATTTATTTTATTTTTTCCCTTTTTGGGGGGAGGGGGGTTTAATTTAAAAAAAGAAAGGATAAAATATGTTAAATTTCTAATTCAATAATGACACATGTTCACATTATAAATCAATAGTGAAATAAGGAGTATCAAAAGTATGGCTACAATTAATGTCGTATTTACATACCATAAAAAGGAAAACACAATATTATATATTAATATTAGTAATTACCATTCATGACAATACTCATTACATAGAAATTGATCAACACAACTACATTAAATATTAATATATTTAGAAGGTTTAAAACAACTAATACATACTAATAACTAAAATATTAAAATTTTTGACGTAGACGGCGCAAAGTCATAAATCGATAGAAATCCGGCTTAGGCCTCTTGATTTGGTATTCATTGGGGTTGTCTTTAAACCAAGTCCATTTCCTACACACACTAGAATCATTCACAAAGAATGGTATAGCCCTCCCCCATTCACGACAGACAAGCATTGCTTGCGCAAGCCATTTTTCACTCATTTTTGACCAAATTAACTCCATAACGGTCTTCACTCCGCCTACACAAGGGTTTTTTGGATCCTCAGGTACGACATCATGAAATGTGCACAATTGAAAGTACAAAGCTTTTGACAACGGAGGAACAGACCACTTGGGGTCCCTCATTTTATCTTCCGCTATATTCTGTAAACAGTTGCACTCCCTAGTGTCCGTTTGTCCTTGTTGTTCATCAATGATCCTCTGTCTTTTTAACTGCCACTCATCATAGTTAGAAACATCATGTGTCTTTTGTTTCTTGTTAGAAGATGTGTTGCATCCATCATTGTCTAATGGTCTTTTGCCTTCACTACGCACACCCTGTCAATCAAATTTCAATCTAAATCAACAATTAATTCAACAAATGTAATAACAAAAATCCAGTTATGACAATACATATTGGGGATCAAAACATGAAATTATTTTCCCTACAAACAGAAACTTAAAGCGTTCAATATATCATAAACTACTTATTCAAATAATGTCGTATTAAAGAATAGTGTAATAAAACTAAATGCAACTGGACAATAGAGGATGTAACTATATGATCTATATTACCATATGCTTTAGGAAAAGCATCAAATAAAATAAATGCATGTAATGAACATTATAAGAAGTCATTATATGATCTTCAGTTATAAATGCTTTAGGAAATGAACCAAACATAGAAAATGCATCATATACAATATTAACAAAAACTAAGATACTATTACTATATTTAAGTAGATTTGTATATGTTAGGATAGTCTAAATAATTTTACATAATCAAAGAAAATCCTATCACTTACATTGTTTTGCTCCTCCTCAATTTTGTCTGAACTACTCTCGTTCATCTCCATTGTGTCTAAATTAATGTGTGTGTTTTGTTTAAATGTATTTGCAAGGACAATAAAATGATTTATATAGAATCTATAACCGTTTTCTTTTTTTGTTTTTTTTTTTTATTTTTTTATTAGTGGTGTTTCATTGTAACCGGTTTTTTTTTTTTTTTTTTTTTGCTAAGAACATAAAATTTCAGTTTTTTTTTTTTTATAAATTTTTCCTTTTTATTTTTAAAAGTAGAACATGGGGGGAACGTGTGTTCAATTTATTTTTTTTATTTAATCATCAGTTAGTTTATATGTAATGAAAATAATTAATTAATTATGGACGTGTTTTTCTGTCAAAAAAAAGGTTGAACTTGTGTAAACCAATAAAACTGTTAGTTGTTTTTTATTTTTATTTTTATGTTTTTTTTCAAGGGGTAACGAAATTTATGTTGATTAAAATTCTGTGTAAATCCACTAAACATAAATACATACCATATTATGTGCCTATAATTATGGTATATACATATTCACCACTATCTCTCATACGATTGTGTTTATCTATTTCCATTTTTAAAATCGTGTCAAGATATGTCAATACATATATAACTCAGTAAAAAGAATAATCTCCTATACATGTATATATCAAAACCAAAACAATTAGTAAATAAGGTAATTATTTATTATTCAATATAATAATAACTCCAACCTCAAAAAAAAAAAAAAAAAAAAAATCGACAACCCTAATGGCCTGGTTACTAAATGATAAAAACATATTAAGAAGATAATAATAAAAGTGTTTCTTAATAAAAAAAAAGGATCTAATCATCCGACGTAAGATCAATAAAATCAATAAATATGGTTATCTTGGGAACTTTTTCAGTACGTTTGGTGAACCAATTTGGAGTCCATGTTTCTTCATTCAAAACAATATCATAAAGCGTCTCCGCAATCTCAAGAACACGCTTTCCATTCTCATTCAAAGGCAACTTGTTGAACATGTATTGCTCTTTGTAGTAGGAGTTCAGCTCGAGCCGAAAGATGTTTTTAAGAAACTCTGACACGGTTACATCATCAATCAAAGACTCGGCTTGTGTTACACCACAAACGATGATTAATCTTTTCATAAATATCCGTAATTCAATTAAATCTTTTGCATGACTTACATCATCACCTAAAATTCCAGGAAGAGGCCCATCATCTAGGTTTTCATCAAAGGGCAACCCGTTATCCCAACGATACACCGTAACTTCATCGGCAAAAATCAATTCAATCGTAGGTAATTGCCCACATGCTTGCAATATCTCAGATACCTTTTTTTCCCCAATACGATAAAGTAAATGAGATATAAATAACCTAATTTCAAAAAGGTCAAAGACAGCTTCTGGATTAGGAGGCATTTCTGAAGAAAATGATATGACAAAGAGAAATATTGGAAATATTCAATAAAAGAGAAAATAAATTGGTAGTGAATAATTGTGATGCTTTAAATTGGTTATTAAGCTACGTATATAAAGCAAAAATATGGCGCCAAAATGCTAAATTTTCACACCAAATTCTGGCGCCAAAATGTGTACATACATAGATTTCTTTATAGCTAATAATAAGGGTAAATAAAAAATCTTCTATATTACTATATTATTTTAATAATAATATAAAGAATATTTTAGGTTTAATTGTTTATATTTTTGGTAATATATCTTTATTAATACTGTAAAGAATTTTTTGGTATATATTGTACATAAATTACAGTAATTAAAATCTATTAATATATCATATATAAATTACAATAATTAAAATCTATTAATATATCCTATTTTACGTAACTGTACAAGTTCTAAGGGTTTAGTTTATAAACGTATGATGTATGCGATTAAGTATTTGTTATTACGGGTAATAACCTACCGTATCAACGGCTATTACACAAATATTTTAGTGGACTTTACTATATTAATATATCCTAAAATTTTATTAGATTATTCAATTCATTTAAATTTCAAAAATATATCACCCAATTCATTTTAAGATAGTTTTCTTATAACATATTATGCCTTTAGTGATTACATATAATAATTACCTATGTATATTCACTTTGATGGGTATCAAAGTTTAAATGGGTGCAAAAATTGACAATGTTTTCCATTTTCAAGTTACCACAATTCAAAATTCCAAAAAAATTTATAAGATTATTGAAATCATTAACATTTCAAACTGGTATATAACCAATTCATTTTAACAGAGTTTGACTGTAACATATTATGCCTTTAGTGATTGCATATAATTATTATCTATGTATATTCACTTTGATGGGTATCAAAGTTTAAAAACAAATTTTTAAACGGGTGCGAAAATTGACATTGTTTTCCATTTTCAAGTTACCACAATTCAAAATTCCAAAAAATTTTATAAGATTATTGAAATCATTAACATTTCAAAAATAAATAACACAGTGAATTCATTTAACTTTCCAAAATATATCACCCATTTCATTTTAACGTAGTTTGCTTATAACATATTATAATTAACAATTAGGTTGAAGAGTACGTGCAAATTGATAAGTAACTGAAATTATATATTACGAGCATACACGTATTCGTTCTTAGCTGAAACTTGTTCATGATCCTTTGTGAAATAAATAATATCCATGTTGGCTTCCATAATAAGGTATTAACATGTATCGTGAATATACTAACCAACCTTACACATAAATAATCCTAAAATGCTTAATTATATAGACTACAAATATAAAGTGATGTACTTTAAAATTTAGCAAACATCCTTAAATGCATAGATTTAGGTAACACAAATAAAACAAAAATAAAAAAAAAACAAAATAAAAAAAAATAAAAAAAATAAAAAACAATTAATGTGATGTAATCATGATCATCACATCAACTACCACACTCAACCATCCCCATCCACAATATTACTCTCCTCGTTTTGGGTGAAAAAAAAAATATTACAAAAAAATAAAATCAATTTTTAAAATTTTATTAGAATAACTTACTCACTTAAGGGAGAAAAAGTAGGAAATAAATCCCATCAAAACCGCCTTAAGAAACCCCAAACTTCCAAACTTATCTCACTCTTCTTCTCCAATTCAAAATTTCTCTAACTCCATTAACAACTACCGAATACTTAACCTAAATCCTAGTAAGTTATTTTCTCTTCACTTACTCAGCTTTTAATTTTTTTGCTTTTTTTTTTTTGTAATATTATTAAAATTTATCTGTCTTGCTTGCAATGACAATGTCGAACAAGTGGTTTTGGCTTTGATTTGGTTTATTGAGTAATTCAAATTATTGATCTTTGATTTTCGTCTGATGCATGTCTTCTTTAGATTAATTTCATATTGCAATTGTATTTTTTTTATTTTCCGTTTTTGCTTTCATGGTTATTAACACTAGTGTTGTTGTTATAGTTTTCGAATTTCAATTACCTTTGTTTAAAAAATAGTCGTTTTTCATTTTGATTTTGGGATCATTTTTCTAAATTGTTGATGTATGAACTACTATTCTTTTAATTGTAACTATACTCATGTTTCATATGTGAATTTATATGTTCAATTATAAGTTATGAATATAATATTTGTTTTATTCTGTTTGTGATGGCCTGTTATATATTGGTTAATACCCATCTTTATATATAATTTTCAAATAATTTTTTGGCTTTTTGTGATTGCACTTTATTTTTAATATATAAATTTTATATTTGTTTTAGTCTTTTTGTAATGTCCCATATTATATTGGTTAATACCAATCTGTAAATAAAATTAAAATTACATAGTTTAATTGGATTGTGTAAAATCAATTTGAATTTTAAAGCAAAACCATTCAGTTGGGGTTATTGAATTTGGCACATGTATTCATAATGATAATTTAAAGGAAATCCATTCAGTTGGGGGGTTATTGAAGTTGGCCCATGTATTCATAATATAATGTTTTGTATTTATTGGGTATGTAATTACTCTTTGTCGTTTTGATCAATACCAATTTGAATCTGATAGTGGATCAAAACTTCTGTGTTTTGTCTACATATGATGAGCCTCCTTTTGTTTCAATCTTTTGGCCATTTCAAAAATAAGTATGATTTGATTTTGCAATGACTCTACATTGTGTTGGTTGATACCTATTTGCATTATATAGGAAGCCCAATCATTGTAATGGCTATTTTCTGATTTGGTTATTCCCTTTTTGAATTAGGCAGTTGATATAAGCTTTTTTTGTGTGTTGATAAACCCCTTATTTTTACTGAATCTTTCTTGCCATAATCAAATGGAAGTCTGATATGACTATGCATTATCCATTTATTGAATTGGTTAATACCTCTAGACATTTTAAAAGAATTCCAATCAGTTGGGATATATCTAGTTTCCTTCTGGAATGTGAGATAATGGTCTGTTATCGCTATGTAATCATTTTTTTTGTTTTGGTTATTACCTATTCGTATATGGAAATACTCAAATCTTTTGGTATTGTGTACTTTTGACCCTAGTTGTAGTTCCTTTTAGCTAGCAATTTCAAATTGCATTCTTATTTGATTTGTCCAAATGAACTTTCTATTTTAGTTATTTATTTTTTTATGTTGTTTTTCCTTTTTGTAGCAAAATGGTTAAAGTTAAGCAGGTGGCAACGAAATCAAAGAGACCCAGAAAAGGAGCAAAGATCGTTGGGCTTGAAAAAGCTTCCCCTCCTACAAGAAAGTCAACAAGGAAAGGTTCCACTGCTGCTACACCGCCTTCTCCGGTTACAGCTACTAGTAGTGATGATGTACAACCAGAAGAGGATCCCCGATTCAAGTCACCCCTCTACCGTGAAATATACTACAAGACATTCACTGGTAGGACAATTTGTGAATGCCGGCATGTAGACTTCGATTCACTTGACAAAGTCCATGCTGGCTTCATAAGACAGTGGTTTCACCACCAACAATGGGATAACTTGCTAACAGAAAAGCACCCTATATACCCCGAACTTGTTCGCCAGTTCTACACTCACTTTGACCATGCAAACAAAACGGCGGGAGTAATAATCACTTGGGTAAAGGGAAAACTGATTAAGTTGGATGAAAACACTTTGAGCAGAATCTTGAAGATCCCTCGAGGAGGGGTGCAAGCCGTTCTTTCGGGTAAGAAATGGAGCACTGTTAAGGAATTTGATATTCAGAAAAGTCTTAATCTTGTGCTTAAAGAAGAACACTCTAGTAGGACTAAGAAACCAGAAATTTATGAACTGCCGCTGCCTACGCGTCTTCTTCATCTGATTCTGTTCAGATCCTTCAATTGCCGTAATGGTAGACTGTCCTCGTTGACATACCTAGATATGTTGGTCATGTACTTTGTACTTGGTGGTATCAAAATGAATATGCCGAGGATGATGATTGACTACATGATTGCTATTCAAAAATCAACAAAAGAAGGCCTATTCTTTCCTTATGGGATGTGGTTGGCCAAGGTTTTTAACCATTTTGAAGTAGATTTATCTGATGAAGTAGAAATTCAAGGACCAAAGCAACCATTCAACGACAGTACTGTTGTTAATGCTTTGGGGTACTTCTATGATGTCAAGGCAAACAAGTGGGTTAAAGTAGGGGTAAAGCGTGCACCTAAACGGAAGCATGATCCTGAAGTGCAGGAGGCAGATATTGGAGATGATGATGAAGATGTTGTACCTTTTACACCTTCAAATGATGTTGTCATGCTTGAGAGCATCGTTGTGCAACAAATGCTTAAGCGGATGATGCCGGACTTATTCACTGATGATGTTATGAGTGACATCCGGGCGAGTGCACAGTCTATAATAGACGCTCGTAATGAGGAGGAAGGTACTAATTGTACTTTAAATTCTTTGATTTACAATATGGTATTTTTCTCGTAGTTCATATGTTATGCTCATATACCTTGTTTATTATTGTTTATGCTCTGTTTTTTTAACATCGGTAATTGCCTATCTATATATATGTAATAACTTATATTGGTTGAACTCATGTCATATACTCTGTAATTAACACATCACTTAATAGGCAATGACATAACAACAATCGGGGTATTACCTACCATTTTTAATACTAGCACTAATTAAAAAATAATTGCTTAAAAGTTGTTAATTAAGGTATATATCTCTATGTTAATATGTTATGACCATATACCTTATTGATTATTGCCCATACTTTGTTTTTATTAAATAGGTTATTGACTATCTACGTATCGGTAATTACCTACATTGGTTGAACAGTTGTTATCTACTTTTTATTTATCATATTCCTTAATATAAATGACTTATCATATGTCGGGTTCTTGCCTACTTTTTTAAATACTAGAAATTAAAATAAAATAATTGTATATCTTTTGCTCATTCATTGTTTGAAAGTTGGTGATTAAGGTATTTATCTCAGAGTTCATATGTTATGATAATATACTGTGTTATTGCCTATAGTAATTTCGTACCTGTCTATATTACTGTGGGTAATTACATATATTGGTTAAACTCATTGTATATACTTTCTGTTTCACACATTAATATGTAATGAAATGTTATGCCAAATATTATTACCTATTTTTTTATACTAACAATTTAAGAAATATAACTGTATTATTTTTGTTCATTGTTTGAAAGGTGCTGATGAAGGTGGTGAAGACACTGGGAGAGGAAAAATGCCTGCTGCTGACGAAACTGATTCTGATTCTGGAAATGCTAGCTTTGGTGATGATTAAGCTACCAACTTCTATGTAGTTTGCTTTATTTATTATTTTATGACTAGGATATCGAATATTATGGAAAGGTGTCTATAACTGGGAACTATTAGTTTTTGCATTCTCTTTTGTGCTGTTTCAAGTGTGATGTGAAGACAATTTAACATCATTCGTGCTGTAGTTATTAAAAGAATTTTGCCCCTTTGTGGAAAAATTCTACTGATGGCATGTAATTAAAATTTCTACTGATGGCATGTAATTAACTTATTAAGTACTTAAGTGTGGTATGTTTCTTTTCTTCAACACGAAAAACAAACGTGTGGTATGTTTCTACATTATGAGGTCACTTAACAAATTCAAGTAAAATGTGTTATGTATGAAACATGATATCCCCACCTTATATATTCAAATGGACATAGAATTCTGCCTTCATTTCTTCAACTGATTATATAAGGTCATTGATTATGGACTTATTGATAATTACCAATTTTTCAATGATAAAAGGCATAATTGAAAGTATAAAAGGCATAATTGAGAGTAATTGGCAGGCATTAATGCAGCAACTGCTTTTTTAGAATTTAAATCACTTAAATAATATTTAGCATTAACAAAATCCCTAACACCAGATTACACAATGAGTCTTATTCTACTGAATTTTTCATTAGGTAAGTTATTTAATAATATTTGACCACAAACATAACCCATGACATAACCAACGCAAACAAAGTTGCTATTGTGTATGCAATTTGTTTGTTCTTCTCCGTATTTGATCGACATAACTTGCTTTTCAATTGGAATATTTGTTCATGAAATTGTGACTTTTTAACCTTCACTTTGTTTAGCTTCATAGTAAGAGATTCAACTTGTTTCTCAATTGCATCCAACCTCTTTGACATCATCTCACACTCTACGCATCCACCAACATCATCGTACAACCATTTGAAAAATCCACAATCAGCCTCCTGCAATTTATACATATTAAAAACCCTAATTTGTAATTATATTGCTAATGATAAGTATATTACATGTACTCATATTTATTATATTAAATGACGAAAGGATTTAGAAATTTTACCGGAAATTTTCCACAACCACGAAATTTCCTTCCCCTTTTGTGGTTACGCTTGGTAACTGTTCGAATCTTAGAGGGAACACCACATCCACACTTCATCATGAATCTGCCAAAACTTGAAGATGAGCCTCTGGAATGTAGTGAATCCCCCATTTTTTAAATTTTTTTTTATTTTTTCCTTTTTGTGGTTATGTTTATAGAATTAGGTCAAGGGTATAAATTCAAGTTTTGTAACTGACAACCGAAAATCATGGGCGCTCATATTTCAATTTTGAATTCAATTTCATTTGAAATTTTCAATTAATGATTTTTTTGAAAAAAGATACCGCGTAGTTCTTTATATGTACTAACATTATGATTTATCATGTTTATTAAAATGTCATTATCTATTTCTATTTAAACTATTTTTACAATTAAAAGCCAACTTGGGGCACATCATGTATGTATAAATAAAAACTACGGTTCATTTCAGTAACAATCAAGCAACTAACCATTTGGGCAAATTATAATCTAAAAATTGGTAATGCCATAAATAGGGAACAAAATACTGGACTTATTTCAAATTTGAATTAGCACATGAAGTTTATTACAAAGATAGCAAGATATTAACAAATTATAATCTAAGAACTGGTAATGACCACAACATTTTAACATCATAACCAATACTTAATTTATTTGTTTCCACAGGTAAATCCCTGTTTGATGTTTGGTGAATTCCTTCTTTCATAAATAAGGTTTAAATTTCAATCTTTTATGGGATAAATAGGGGGGTACAATTAAAAAAAAAAGTTATTTTCTCTAAAAGTATTTTATCTACTATTGAAGTATATGCATCCATGGAGCAAACCACATGTGTAAATATATATTAGTTACCATTAATACCAAACCTGGTTAACATGATACTGTGGTTGTCCAGTGAAGACCACAGTCATATCTACTACTCTGTACCAATTAAGAACATAACAAATTATTATTGAATATAAATCCGTAATTGGTAATGTCCAAATAAACCAAATGTCATATGTTTTTATTAATTACAATTTTCATAATAGGTAATGTCCCATCCGTTTTTGGGTAAAACATTTTACACAAACAAGATTTCAAATTCGTTTTCCATATTTTTTGGATCAAACAAAGTTTCAAAGACATAATGATGCGGTTTCTTTTTCAGATGTTCAGGTCAAAGCCGATTACTATACAACTTAAATATTATGATTTCAATTACATATAATCATCATTTTGGCAAACGTTCACTGATGTCGTACAATCAAAACCTATTATTTAGGTAATTCAATCGCTGCCCAAAATCGCAACAATCACAATTTTTTTGTTAATTAAATTTTCGCAATTTCTTTTTTAATCGAGCAATATTGTAAAACGATTTGGATGTGCGACTGAATTTAATGGACATAGATCATGGTTTTATGTTTAATCTCATCCATGGATGAAAAAAGTTGAATAACATTGATGAACTATGAAGAACACGATGAACAATTTTTTGATTTTGTTTTTTTTTTTTAAATTTAATCGTTTTTTATTTTTTTGATTTAATTAAAGACTGAATTAAATATAAAATTCAAAAATACAATTAAAATGTTTTGGTAAAATCATTAATTGAATAATACCTAAAATAAGGTTTGACCAAGCAAAAAAGAAAAAGGTAAAATCAGCCAATAATATTTTAGTATAGTGGTAGTCCAAATAAAGGGAACTCCTATTGATACTGGCAATCATTCTTAGTTATTATAGTAAAAAATACAGTTTATTTGTCATACTATTATCCCTTTGTTCCTTAGAGAGAAAAGGGTTACTCTATGTTTGAATAATAATAGTGAAGGGAAAAGAAAAAGAGGGAAGGGAAAGGGAGGTGATGGGGGAAATGTGACCTTCTATTTGGTTTATTAAAAAAGGGAAGGAAAATGGATCCTTCCAATTCCCTCCCATTCTCTTCTTGTATTGATGAATATCCAAATAATGAATGATGCTTCCCTCCTTTTCTTGTCTCTTCCTTTACCTCAATTTCTCTCCATTCATACATAGTGTTGATGTAGTAATGGTATTATTAATTTACCATGCGAGGGGTGGGGACTTTTAAATTAAATCTAATTATAAACCACATACACTCCCTCACTTAGTTTTATATGATTAGGGCGGCTAATAAGCACAATGCGTGTGTTGTAGCTAGTCATTTTCGAAGAGTTTTTTCAATTGTTGGTAACAAAGTTAATAAATTGGGATTCTGCTTTGAATCGGAAAGGGTTCTTAGAATTGCATCGTAAAATCGAATCGTAAGATTTTACCGACAAGCATAATCAAGACATCATATCTAAATTTAATTAATTATATTTAAATTAGGAAAAATTGCCCTTAATAATCCGACCTTTTGCCCGTCCGCTGAAAATAATCCCACCTTTGGATTATTTTTTTATAATCCCACCTTTACCCCCCCCCCCCCCGATCTTTTTTATTGGTCCCTACAGGTTACCTTACCTATTGTAGCCGGTTTTGGGATGACGTGGCTTCCAACGGTTATAATCCTATTAATTTCCCTTTTTAAAATTGACAGCTCCTCAATTTTCATTTCTCTTCCTTCTTCGTTCTCTGTTCTAAAAAAAGCTCTCCCCTTTATACTCTGAATTTCATCTTCGAATTCAATTTCTTCTCAGCTAAATCTGTCACAAATGGCTAGTAGGAGGCATAATGGTTCAAGTAGTTCTACGTCGTCAAGAAATTTTGGCTTGGTTTCCCCAAAATTGAAGTGCAGGTGTGGATTGGAAGCAATTACTCGTACGGTTAAGAATGGTGAGAACGTGGGGTTGAAGTTCCATGGATGCCCTAGATGGCCTGTAAGTTCAATGTGTTGTGAGAAATTATATGTATTTGATTAATTAAGATAAATTAAGATAATTAAATTGGGCATTTGAAACTAGGGTTTTTATTCTAATTGAATTGGGGATTTATCATTTTTTTCAGGAGGGTGATTGTGGCTTCTTTCAGTGGGTTAATGTTAACCTCAAAGATATTGATGACCTACGATTACTAGTGTTTAAAAGAGATACGCAAGTAGCTGAAAAAGAAATGGAGATTGATTTACTTAAAGAACAATTGAAGAGGGTTGAGAAGAAATTGGGAAATAAGGAGGATGAGTTGGATGACACAAAAATGGAGCTTTTCCACACTCGAATCGAACTGATGAAGGCTACAAGGAATGAAAAGAATTTTTCACTTGCTCTGTTTGTTTCATGGATTTTCTTTGCTTTCATGATAGTGATTTTAAAGGCATGACTATGATGTATTTAATGATGGTAGGTAGTTTAAGTAAGTTAAGTTAGTTTAGTTTGGTTAAGTAATGCTTTTTGGTCATTTGAGTCATGTATTGAGCAAAGACCTAGTTGTTATGTAATGACCTATACATTGATGAGTTAATGAAAGTTGTTTTGACAATGAATTGCACAATACTTGAATTTCTGAGTAAATGCATCATCATATAGCTGAATAAGTTTAACAAAAAAGGGTGAAACTGTTTCCCAGCCATACAGAAAATAAACCTTGATAAGGTTCATGACTTAACAATGTATACTTGCTGTTGGACTTCACACAACCAACATGATGAAAATACAATATCCAAAAGTTTTACATAAACATAATTAAGTCTAATATAGTATCCATAAAAGTGACATGAAACTATTCATTGACTTGATGTAAAGTGGAGGTTTGGCTTGATTGACTGCACTGAAACCAGGACATAGATGATCTTGTCCTTCTTTGATTGCCAAGGGTCTGCAAACACATAGAGAACAGAGAGCTTCATTAGGTTTTAGTCTTATTAACATTGAACCATGTTATTTTGACAATGAACATCAACTCACATTAGAGTGGGCTGATCCATCAGGTGCAATGTACACACCTACACCTTGTGGAACATACAACAAACACATACAGTTCAGGCACATAAGCACACAACATAAACAGGTTTAGGGTCTAATTGAGGTGTTTATAAGAAGAAAAAAGGACCTGGTTCCTTCCCCTACCCCTTGAGCCACCCCTTGCCCTTCCTGATCCCCTTGTGCCACCTCCAGCACCCCTACTCCACTTGCACCACCTCTGCTAGAACCTGCAGCACCTGAAACACCTCTCTCAGCAGGAGCTCCTCTACCAGCAGCAAAGCCTCTCCTAGAAGAAGCCCCTCTCCCAGTAGCAACAAAACCTCTCCTAGCACCATCTCTTGTACCCCTTCCACCCATAGAGCCTCTACCCATTGCTATCATTCTTCCTCCTCTACCAAGTATGGTAGGTTGAGCAGTTTGGTTATAGTGACTTGTATTTGGCTGTTGGGGTGCTGATGGCACAGCCTGACTATCTTATGTAGGTGGCACATCCTGACTAGCTGTTTGGGGTTGAGTTGCTGGTGTAGCTTGAGCATCTTTGCGAGGCCTTCCTCTAGCCCTTTTTGGAGCAGGTTCAGCTGGCTTCACATTGTTGTGGGGCATTTTCTTTTATTATGCCCCTTAAGCTGGCAGAGTGAGCAAGTCATTTCAATCCCTGTTCTTGTCATTGTACCAGATTTCTTAGGGTTCTCATGAGGGTCTTTGATACGATTTTTTCTTGGCCTCCCTGGACCAATTTTGATTGGTGGTGGAGCAATACATTGGGACACTTTTGGCCAGTGTCTTTCACCTTGACATGGTGGAATTGAGCCTGCCAAACACAAGTAACATGTAACAAGTCTGCATACAGGTTGTTTTAACTAGAGAAATGGAGAAATGGATTAGTTGTTATACCTGCATAAACTGACATGTAAGTGTCCTTGAAATACGATGAATCTACATACAACTCAGGCTCTTTTCCCACAAAATAAATGCAGGCAACTGCATGACAGCATGGGATGCCAGTCATGTCCCATTTTCTACAAGTGCAGCTCCTATCATCCAAGTTCACCACTAACAGATCCAATATGTAACTAACATTAAAATGAAATTCAGAAGAAGGATGCACTTCACACTCAGCAGCTTTTGTCTTTTCAAATTCCAACTTGGATTGAATTCTTGGACAGAGCACACCAGTAGCTTTCATCATGGCTTGCCTTTTGACTACCAACCTTTGCATCAAAGAAGTTCTGATATCTTCCAACATGTATAGCAAGTATTTGGTCCTTGATTGAATGATGAATCCATTGAAGGTTTCTGCAATGTTGGAAGTTATTGCATCTGTTTTTATTGCAAGACTGAGGAAAGCTCTGCAAAAAAAACTTTGCCTATGCAACTTGAAGTCATTGGCAGCATCCACATTGATTGATGCAAGCTTAGCCAGGTTCTCTTCATAATCAGCCTCATTGTAGCTCTTTGCAATACTCCAAAACAACAATTTCATCTCATCTCCTCTGTATTTTTTGTGCCAGTGAGCAAATATATGTCTAGCACAGTGTCTATGTTCTGCCCTAGGCAGGACAGTTGAGACACTACTCACAATACTCTGAATTTAAGCAAAAAAAAACACATGAACAAGTAAATCATCACAAATCAAACCATATAAACACTATGCCAAATAATTTGTTTAAAGTTAAGGCACATACCACATGCTCATCAGAAATGATTGAGATGCCTTCCCTTTCTCCAAGACTTAGGCAATTTTCTAGCTTCCTAAAGAACCATTCCCAAGAGGAGTTATTCTCTCCATCAACAACTGCCCAACAGACAGGGAACATTTGGTCATTGATGTCCCTTCCCACAGCAGCCAACAGCTGACCCCCTAAAAAAGTCTTTAGGAATCATGCATCTACTTCCAAGACCTTCCTACAACCTTCCATCCACCCATTCTTTAACCCCTCAAAACAAATGAATAACCTTTGGAATACAGGTTTGTTAGCTTGTTTTACTGAGTCAGTTACAAGCTCAATTTCTGTCCCAGGGCTGCAATTCTCTATTTCTTTTAAGTACCCTGCAAGCTTGTTGTAGTGGTCATGAATTGACCCATGTAAAAGCCTATTAGCATTGTACTTTACCTTATAAGCAAAGTCTCTGGTCACCAACATCTTATAAGCCTTCCTTATACACTCCTGAATCTCTTTTGCAGGCCAATATGGCCTGGATTTGAAGACATCCGGGAATTGCTTTGCCACCCAACTTGATTTCAACTGCCTGTTTCTTTTCATATTTCTATGACAATTGTGTTCACCTTTGACTGTCTTGACAACAATTGTATCCCTCCTTGTGTCCCAAGAAGCATACACATAAAAAGGACACTTCTCTATGCACCTAACACCCAATCTTTGGGACCTTTTTTTGTTGCTCACAATAAAAGAAACATCCCTACCCTGCAGAATACCATACTTAGCAACTGCATCCTTGAAAGTCCTCTCTGTTGGCAAACTTCTGGCCAACCTTCCATACAAAAGAACTGAAGTCTGTATGCTTAAACACTAACAGCCCTACCCTTTTTTTCCTCCCAGGAATTAACTCTTCTTCATCACCACTATTAGGGGGGGTATGAATTTCTTCATCACTGTCTTCATAATCACTCTGAGCTCCAGAACCTGCACTTTCCCCTACCTCTGTCCTGTTCCCTTGATTCTCTTGTATGCTCAAACCCCTAGCAGCCTCTACTTGTATTTTCCTTGCAATATCAACTAGCTGGGCAGTTGTGTCCCTAACCCTTTGCCTAGCTATGTTGTACTCCTCATCTCCACTATCAGATTGATACTGCAAGTCCTCATCCAATATCTCTTCATGTTCCCTCTCTTATTCTTCCTCTAACTCCTCTAAAGCTTCAACCTCTCCTTCTACATCAGCACCACCAGCCTGCTCCCCATCTGTGTCCTCATCCCTATCACTTTCATCTGTATATACTTCCCCAAAGAAAGGATTAGAACTCACTCCCTTGCCCTTGTCAACCAGTGGGTTGTAAGGAGGGTCTTCATTGCCACTGTCAGTGCTATAATCTAGAATCAGGTCATTAATGGGAATGGGGCTATCTTGCCTTGAATCTTCCCACTCATAAGAGTTTAAAGGGTCAGCTTCTGTGTTTGAGGCTGCTATAGTGGAAGAGAGAGTGGGAAGAGGTTTTGCAGTTTCTGAGCTGGGGTTTATAACATATTTAACTCTAAAAGAACTTTGGTTGGATAAGGTAGTGGTGGGTTGAGTGGAAACAGATTCAGTGGGAGCATCTTTTTTTAAAGTATCAGTGAGGGCATCTTTTTTTGGCTCATCTTTTTTTGGCTTTAGTGAGCTATCATGGGTTTTTTGGGAAGGTTCAACAATATTCAAGGGCTGACTTTTCTTTCTTGGACTAGATCTAACCTGTGGTCCCCTTTGAATTGGAAGTATTTTAGGTCTCACTGTTTTGGGCTGGTTTTTTTTTTTTTTTTTTTTTTTTTTTTGCAGAAGCTTGTAGCTCTGAGGGGAAAGCTATTGGGTCATTGTCATCATGTATGGCATATACCTCCACCCCCCTGTACTTCTCTGCCACTTGTATCATATCCCTCATACTTTCATCATTTGTCACCTTCCTCAAACCATCCACCAAACTCAACCCAGGAACCAAGTATAAAAACCCCTTTATTCTTCCATCATATCTAGCACACTTCATAACCAACTCAACCAAGTAAAAAGAACACAGTTCATCAGGGTCTACATCAAAGGTTTTCCCCATCCCATTCCTATAACACAACCCACCATTGTTAACTGTCTCAAACACCCCTCCATGCCACATTTTCAAGGAAATTTTAACCATACCTAAATTAACAACAACTAAATTACAATCAACATAAAACAACCAAAATTACTCAATGAAAACATAATCAAACATCAATTAACATATTAACATAAAACAAAAAATAAAGCGCAAATTTTTACTAGATAAATACGACAATTCACAACCAAACTGAACAAATACATAGTAATTACACAAACAAAATAATCTAATTCCAGTTGAATTGATTTAGGGTTCGAAATTCGCATCCAATTACAGAAGGATTAATGGGGAAATTTAGGGTTAGCAACTTACCTAAAATGGCGCAAATTAGGGTTTAGCCGTTGAAATTCCCCCAAAAATGGAAGCTTGGGAATTTACTGCAACGTACGAAGGTGGTTGAAGCTTCAAGTATGGCTATCGATCTACTTTCTAAGCTATATTCAATTGCTCTGCTGTAGAAGTTATGAGGGAGGGAGAAAGTTCAGATATTACAGAGGGTGGTTGGGAGGGAGAGATGACATGTCAAGTTTAAGAGAGGGAAAATTAAATCCCCTAGTCCACGTCACAAGTCTTTACCTTCTTAACCGGTTTCATGTAAACTGGGACCAATAAAAAAGATCGGGGGGTAAAGGTGGGATTATTAAAAAATAATCCAAAGGTGGGATTATTTTCAGCGGACGGGCAAAAGGTCGGATTATTGCGGGCAATTTTTCATTTAAATTATGTGTTTGAAACTTAATTATTAATAAGAAATAATTGTTTATCTATTAATCAACCAATAATTGACAATATATATTTATAAATAACTATATAGGCATGTTTTAAACATGTAAGAATTTCATTAGTTAAGAGATTTGTGTAAATTGCGGTTAGGATCGTAAATCGAATTGTATGACATACAATGAATTACAATGAATCGTAAAATCATATGATTCTAAGATTTAAATCGGGATTTTAATGGTTGGTAACATATATAGTAAAGGAAAATATGTAAGCAAATACTTTTGGGGGTATAAATGTCTACATAATATTCTTTAGAATTTGAAAAAAGAAAAAAGACAATAAACGTTAATGAGGGAAAATGAGTAAATAGATATTTTAGAGGATATAATTTTCCAAATACTATTCATAACATTTAAATCATTAAATTGCACAAAGAAAAGTTCAGAGGCAATTAACATCATTTTAGTAGGGAAGTGTAGGTAAACAAACTTTTTAAGTATATAATAATTGCCTTCACTATATTCATAAGTGTTTTCTCTTACTTTTCAAAGGTCCTATACTATTCTATTATTCCTTTTCTAACTTTCTTCATTCCATTACATACATATATTTTTTTCAAAAATTAGTTATGCACTAATATATCTTAATTTATACATCTAAAATATTAATTAATACATGATAGGTTGTCGTACACCTGTCAAAAATAAATTCCTAACAAAACTAACTAACAATGTAGTAGGGTAAGTAGGGTCGAATCCATAGAGAGATGGCTATTCAATCTAGCTTTCAAGGTATGGAGAAACTAAACTATGTCACGAAATTGGGATAGATATATATTCTAATTGAAATAAGAAATAAAACAATTAATAAAAAGACCTAGGGTTATGGTTCACCATGTTTATAGTTCGAAATCTAACAAGTATCAATAACAATTCAATCAATCAATTATCTAGAGCAATTGCTAAGCCTACGGTCGGGTCTTAACGCTCTCAATTCAACATATGTAGTTCGGTCGCTAACATAATCAGAATTGCTAATTGTAGGTAAGCCTCTAAAAGTAAGATCTTTTGATTCAAACTCTTATTAACAATAATTAATCGAACAATTGATCAGGTTGCAAGATTAACAATAAAACACTATCAATTAGAGAAATCAATAATTAAAATATCAAAAACATCAATCAAGATTCATAATATAAATATGGATTCCCAAACCCTAGAAATAAACTTGTAATCCCCCATATTTTCAACATAATTATAATGTATTAGTTTATTATTTATACAAATATTTCTATTTTTGATTTTATAACCATGAAGTATTTTGAGGTAAAGTAATGAGATTTTTAATTATTTTCAAACTAAAACTACTAAGTTGTAATTTAAATTCTAAGTCTCTCCTAACTCACTAGCCCAAACACTTAATTCCTCTTATTCAAGCCCAAATTACAAATTCCTAAACCCAAAATAAAACCCTCTTCTATTCTCCCTCTCCCCTTTTCACGTGAAATTAAAAATAAAAATAAATAAAAAAAACCCTCACTCTCTTCTCCTCCTCCACGCATACAGTAAACAAAAAAAAAATTCTCAAGCTCTTGCCGCCTCCCTGCCACCGCACCACCACCGGCTGACCGCCCCCTGCCGCCGCGCCGCCCCTGCACTGCCAGCCAGCCAACCAGTTCGCCCCTCCTCTCTTCTCCTTCCTCTTGTTTTCTCTTCCCTTATTTTTGTTATTTTGATTAAAAGATTCACTTTTTGTTTGATTTCAATTATAAATTATTGTTATTAGGCTTTGATAGTATGTTTAAGTTACAAAAGATTATAAATTTATGGGTTTAGTATGTCTAAATTATTAAATAAAATTTCAGATTATGTATTTTGTATATTTTAGGGTCTAAACCTTAATTTTTCATGTTTTAGGGCTTGAAAACGTGCTAATCAAGTTATCTAATTATACTATGCTTAAATTTTGTTAAAGTATAATTATTTTGATCATATATAAATTTTCAGATTATTAAAGTTTCAATATTTATGAGCAAGTTATGTTAGTTTCATGTATTTATGCTTCTAAACCTACAAAATAATTATTGTGGGTATTTTATGATTAAAAAAGCTTTGAACTTTAAATTCTAATTTTAAAAATAATTTTCAGATTTCATACTTTTTATTTTGAAGCCTCTAATTGCATTGAATTGATATATTTTTGGGTTTTTAACACACTAACTTGTTATATAATGATTATTTCAAGTAATTATGCTTATGGGGTTATTTTATATACTTAAACCAAATTTTCAGATTTATTTACTTACTTTAAAGTTGCTGTAATTTGATATTAAACACTATATTTTCATAATTTTAACATATAAACTTATAGTTGGGATGCTATATTATTAACTTTGACTATTGGGGACAATTTAAAGGCTTTATTTTGATGATTTAAGAGGTTTTAAAGTAGTTTAGTATTGCTGTAAATTTATTTGCTTTGGTATTGATTTATTTCTCATTGTTTGGTTTAGGAGAGGACTTTGTAGAAGGCGACTTCTAGTTTTAAAGTGGCCAACCGGATTGTCTACACAAGGTACGTACAAGTTACGAAACCTTGCTTGTAGGTGCATGTTTAAGGACGGATCGAGAACTTAATATCATGTATAGGATTGACTGGGTAAATTGTTTGGTTATACATTGTGAATTTCAAATGATGTGCACTAGTTTTTAATGCAAGTATTATTTGTGCTCTAATTATGCAAGGTGCGCTTAAAGGCAAAGGTATGTGATTGGTGTAAAGATTAAATTAATACTCGTTCATGATTATGCAAACAGGATGAGTAAAGGAGGAATTCAAGTCGTATAAGACGAGATTAAGGTTTTGGGGTGCACTCAAGGTGTTTATACACCGAGGTAGTAAAGGAATAATTAATAAATGTTGTTTGTCACTAATAAATCAAGAATATAAATTGGGAATTTACCATGCTTGGTTTAATTGTATTTGAAATGTTTGTATTGTAATGTATATGAGTCATCACCAAGTCTAAACCTGTAAATCACGCTAGATGGATGAGCAATAAAACTCTGGATTGGTGCACATCTAGAGTAATGACAATCAGGGGTTGGGGTACATGGGGTATTAGCCGTGTACTTTTATCGAGGCCGTCTGATCTACGAGTCTCCTATTTCAAATATTATTTTTTTTAAAACTAGGAGTTAGGTGAGATCTCATACTAACTACGGTCACGGAGTCGCACTCGTGGTCGTTGGATGTTTATTGATGTTTCTGAAAGGAGGCATGGGTGTTCCAAATGAGACATGGGTTGAACAACCTTGTCTATTGCTAAATCCAATGAAATAAATAAATGAGTTAGTTAATACCAATTAGTGAGGTCTTAATAAATTTGATAATTGAGTCATGAGTTGAGTCTGTATTTAATGATGCTTATGCTTGATTATATGAGCAATAAAACTCTGGATTGGTGCACATCTGGAGTAATGACAATCAGGGGTTGGGGTACATGGGGTATTAGCCGTGTACTTTTATCGAGGCCGTCTGATCTACGAGTCTCCTATTTCAAATATTATTTTTTTTAAAATTAGGAGTTAGGTGAGATCTCATACTAACTACGGTCACGGAGTCACACCCTTGGTCGTTGGATGTTTATTGATGTTTCCGAAAGAAGGCATGGGGTTTTTCTTTTATTGATGTTCCAAATGGGACATGGGTTGGACAACCTTGTCTATTGCTAAATCCAATGAAATAAATAAATGAGTTAGTTAATACCAATTAGTGGGGTCTTAATAAATTTGATAATTGAGTCATGAGTTGAGTCTGTATTTAATGATGCTTATGCTTGATTATTAGTAGCATGTTAGGTATTTTCTTAATTTATTTCGCAGCTTGTATGTACTCAGCTTTGTTGACTGTGTGCTTTTGTGTGTGTCTTTCTTTGGTCATGGCCTTCGCCTTTCAATGACCCTGTGACGATCCAATTTTTACACTTGTAATATTGGGGAGCAGAATAACCACAGGTTCTTACACATGCAGCATTCATCAGGGTTGTGGGATCTTGAGTAGAGAGTTGGTTGTTTGCAGTTTATTTCTTTTGCAAGTTTGAATTTATTTTAATTCGATTTTATTCGACACTATTTCTTTTGGTTTGAATTTATTTGAACATTGGATTTAATCACTTACTACTTTTATTGGGCTTTGAATAAGGGCCTTAATGGTTCCAACTTGTAACACTTATTTTGATTTAATCCTTTTGTTTTGAAGTTTATTTATAACTGTTTTAATTTTCCACTGCTAATTTTTGAGATAGCCTTAACGTTTGAACACGTGGCGGTAGCACGCCAGTAATTCTCTTGAAATTGTTCATGTTATACAGGTTTCTCACAGGTTTTTAAGAGAGAGTTATTGGGGTGTTACAAAACTACTCTAGCATGAAATAAATAATAAAAACTAGAAATAATAAAGAAAGCATAATTAAAAGTAAATAAATAAAATTACATCTATAAATTAAAGTAACAAATTCAAGGACAAATCCATGGAGGAATCCATGGAGTTGTCTATGAAAAACTAGGGCTAGAGAGAAAACTAAAATGAACGTAAACTAAAAGGCATAAAAAGGCATAAGGGGAAAATAAAATCCCTTCGAGTATTTATATCATCCTAAAACTAATCTAAAGATAAATAAATAAATCAAAATCAGAAAATAGCAATTACATAAGTCGTGATATGATTGGTCGATTGAAAAAGTTATAATCAACGTAGGATTCCTCGTGGCTTTCACGCACACCCCACCCATTGGACGATGGGTGGCCGATGGTTGGATGAGCTGCACAAGGGGAGTTCGACCAGCGGCCACTGGTTTTCCATCGCCCCAACCAGCAGCTCACGGCCGATCGCACAGCACGTCCATCTCCCGATGGTTGGGCGATGTATTGGCAGCTTCGCAGGGTCGACTTCAAAGGCTTGTATCTCGAGATCTAGGACCTATCAATGGAAATATCTTCAAGTCTAGTTTCTAGTGCAATTTGAATCGATTCATTCCGATCTGTAGAACTCAAGTTATGATCAAAAGAGTGACCAAAGGTCTGTTTTGACACTTTATAGACCATCGTTTAACTTCGTTTCTAACTCAAATTCAAGTCCAAAAAGTGCATAATGATCATTGTGGATGCTATTTTCATTTCTCATGCTTAAATTCCTCAGAGTCAACATCCACAAACATGATATCTTCGATTAATAAACTGAATTCATCAACTTTCATCCAAATATCATCCAAATTAACTCCAAACACTATGAAAGCGTCCAAATGACTATGAAATCACCTGAAACATCAAGAAAAATACAAACGGAGCGTAATAGAGCACAAAACAAACAACTTATGCATTTGCAACCTAAAAAGAGACCAAAAGATCTAAAAAAACAACTATAAAAGTAGCATAAACGTGCCTATAAACTCTATATAAATATAACTCATCAATACACAATTGTCGTGTAAATTTAATTTGTACGATACATTACATATAACATGTGCATAAATTTATTTAAAAATACAATTACTATTGTTTCCGCAAAAGAAATTTGAGATTTGTGAGTGGGGTAGCCTACTCGTCTCATCAAACCGAGTCTTGCAAAATAAAGAAAGTCAGCTACCCTAGGGGTTTTTCTCAAGAAAGCTCCTCCGACGGTCAAGTTGGTCAATTGGTTATAAAGAGAAAACTTGTCGAGAGAGATTGGAGAAAATTAAGTATCCGGCTTATAGTTTCTAGCCGTATGGGGTCGTATTAGACACTGTTGGGCTGGATTAGGCTTTCTTAAGATGCGTGTTGTGCATGGTTTTAGAATATTCTTGTCCTATGGCTTATTCCAAGGGCATTTTGGTAACTTCAGTATTTTTACAGAGTTAGACCCACGGAAAGGGCCTGAACAAATACCAAATTGCATGATTTTTTCAATCACCCAATTCTATGAGCTATTTATACTAACAAAGTGTTGGCTTATTTTGGTGGGTTTTTTTTACCTCATATTCTAGAAGTTTGGGGTATGAATCTTATCAAGTGAAAGTGCTTTGGGGGTAGAACACTAGTAGAAAATAAGTGATGGGAAGCCCCAAATGGCAAGCGGTTTTAAAAATCCGCTTGCCATTCACCCATTTTTTTAAAAAAAACTTGTAATATTCAATGGCAAGCGGTTTTGGCGCGAACCGCTTGCCAATATATATAATGACAAGCGGTTTGGGGTTGAGCCACTTGCCATTAGATATATTGGCAAGCGGTTCAACCAAGCGGTTCAACCCCAAACCGCTTGCCATTTAAAAAAGAACCCTAAATTCGCGCGCCCCCAGCCCCCCTTCTTTTATTTCTCTTTCTCCTCTTTCTTTACTGATCATCTCTCTCTCTCTCCTCTTTCATTTTGGCTGCTCTCTCTCTCCTCTTTCTACTCCCGTTTTCCCTCTCTTTCCTCTTCTCTTCCCTCTAATTCGCCCCTTTCTTCTTTCATTTTCTCTTTTTCTTTATTCTTTCTCATCTCATCAAATTCGAACAATAACCGGGTAATTTCAAGCAAATTTCAAGGATAATTTCAACCAAATTTCGAACAATTTCGAGCAAATTCGTGCATGCGTGTAGGTGTTCAAGTTTTTTAGGTCAAATTCGACCATGAAAACTCTAGATCTAGAGTTTTTATGGTCGAATTTGACCTTTAAAACCATAATTTGAAGCCAAAATCGGTGGGTTAGATGGTCGTGGTGGGTTAGATCGATGGTTTTTTTATTTTTATTTTGATTTTAGTTTTACTTTTTATTTTTATTTGATTTTTGGTGGGGGTCGTGGTGGGTGGGGGTCGTGGTTTGGGTTAGGGTCGTGGGTGGAGGTCGTGGTTTGGGTGGGGATCTGGTTTGGGTTAGGGTCGTGGGTGGAGGTCGTGGTTTGGCCGCCATTATTATAATTCCAAAAACTACATGTAACTCTATTATTTTCTACTAGTGTTCTACAGGTTTCTCCCTGAAATATGTGAAAATTTAACAACTCTTTTATCGAAATTTTGCAAACTGACAGGTCAGGTTATAAACTTACAAAAGTCATTTGTTTAGTTCAGCCCGAATACTCCGAATGGCTATCAAGATTACCTTTCTTATAGTCTGAAGCTGTAGTGCAAGCCGTCTCTTGGCTTGTACTTAGGTTTACCAGTGGAATTAAGTCGCAGTAAAGTTTCTGACTTTTGGTTTCTTATTGATAAGGTAGTTAAGCGTCTTTCGGATTTTTCTTCCGTGGGCGGCAAAGTTAGTTATTATAAACTCGGCTTTAGTTGCGTTGTTCAATCATATTCTCTCTGTGTTTAAGGTTCCATCCTCAATTTTCTTGAAGATTGATGATCTGTTGGTTCGGTTTTGGTGGAAATCTGATTCTCAGTCTCGAGGAGTTGCTTTACGCTCGAAATCCCTCTTGCATTTGCCTAAAGGTTTGGGGGGTTTAGGTATTCGTAATTTGAACAGCTTTAATTCTTCTCTTTTAGCTCGTTAGTGGTGGCGTATTCACCATAACCCTCAGCTTTTGGTCTCTAAGTTACTTACGGCCAATTATCCTTCCCTCCGCTCTTCTAAGGCTCGGACAATTATGCGTTCTTCTTGGGTTGTCATGGTCTGCTGACAAGATTGTCGACTCTAGCAATGGGATTGCTTGGAAGGTCAATTCAGGTTCTCAGGTTTGGATTCTTGAGGATAATTAGGTTATAGGGGAACCATGGTTTTTCGATCAACTTCTGGTGAGACGGTTTTTCTGACTCATGTTTCTTCTATCATCAATCCGCGTTCTTACGCGTGGGATTTGACTTTGGTTCATCGGCTGTTTGATACCCCTACGACGCTTTGTATTCTGGCTTTAGAGCGTCCGACACAGCCGATGGATGATTTTGTATACTGGAAGTTTTCTAGGGACGACTCTTTTTCTACTAAGTTAGCTTATGCTATGTTGCTCAATCTGTCGATTGGCTCTACAGTTGCTTCTACAATCCCGGTCTCTTGGTGGAAGTACTTTTAGGGACTGCCCCTTCTGCTGAATTTACAGTGTTTTTGTTGGAAGCTTATCAATAATGCTTTACCTCTTACTGGAATCTTGCAGCTACGGGGTATTCCAGTGGACTCGACTTGTGTGTTTTTGCCACAGGGATCAAGAAACACTTGATCACCTATTCCGGGATTGCTCATTTACTTTTTATTTCTGGGCTTCTGCTCCGACTGCGTATTTGGTTCAACTTTTGTATGACAAGCCATTTATTGATTGGTTTATCGACATGTCTCAGACTTTCGTTGCGCCAAAAAATGGGATGGTTTGGTCTCGTTTGCTTCCTTCTGTTGGGCTGTTTGGCTGGCACATACCGTAATCATAAAATCTTTCGCCAAGCTGTGTTGTCTCCAGTTGTGAAATTTCACATGATGCAGGATTGGATTTTTAGGAGTTCTTTGACTCGGGAATTTAGTTCGCTTGTTCACTCTTCTGGGAGACCTCCTCATGGATCCTTGGTAAACTCTATGTCTTTTTGTCTACAAGGTTCTCCCGCGCCTACTTTCGACGCCTGCTTAATTTTTGATGGGGCCTAGAATGTTCAAGACGGCAGTGATGGGGTAGGTTGCATTTTTCGAGATGTTTGTTCGGACTTTGTGATAGGCGGTGGTTCACGGGCTTTAATTTGTTCTTCAGCTCTCCATTCTGAGTTACAAGCTTCGAGCTGCAAATCGTTGGGGTTTAAGGCGTTGGCTAATCTACACCAACTGCTCGATTTTATTTAATCTTCTTCGGGATAGAAGTGATCGAGGTATTTTTTGCATGCGGCTCCTTCAAAATATTAGGACTACGCTTTCGCGATTTTCTGCTTGTGAGCTTCGCAAGGTCCCTCATCAGTGGATTACTTTGGCCCACTGGTTGGCGGTTCAGGCTCATCGTTGTCGTGTGCTTTTATGGTCTTTTTAGTCTTTAGTTCTTGTTTGTTTATTCTTGCTTTGTTAGAACTTCTTGTAAAAAAAAAAAGATAACAAAAAAAAACCGCTGAGCTCAATAAATTGTCAGGATTTTTGTTAGACCCGCCTTAGTCTCTCACTCGTATAAAGTAAAAATTGTCTCAATTTTCTTTTTATTTAGTCTCTTTGAATCTGTATTGTATTACAGAGTAAATTTTGGCAAATATTCTCCAAGATTTACCACAATTTTACAAAGAAATTGACGGAGTATTCATGTGGGTGTTTCACGCCTATCAATCAAAACAAAAGTGTCAATATCATTATCCAAAATATAATCTTATTAAGCTAACACTGTAATAATTTCGTAATGGGAAGAGCAAAATGCATAATACAAGTATATATGTGTCGATATATATAATAATTGAGACAAACAATAATCATACCAAAATAATCATGTGATTCACGACACCAATCATAGCAAAATGAGAACAATTATTTGCAGTAGGATCAGTTTTGAAAATGACCAAAAATGATAAAAGGGCCAAGTTCCTAGCATAGGGGTAACAATGTAATATCATTAAGAATTTAAGATGTACGGAGTAGATAAGAAACACATCTTATCTTTTTTCCTTATCTTTTATTCATCATTAGTGAGCATCTTTTTTACGGCAAACTAGGTTGATATAGCCAATTAGCCATGCATGAAATGATGCATTAATGCATTATATAATTAAATTAGAAAATTCCAAGAATTGATAAAAACTACTTGCAGAGTTTGCACTCTTTGCAGGTAATTGCAGCATGTCTTCTATATACGAAGTATATGAGTATCTATATTATTATATACTTCGTATATATACAATTATACACTAATGTTATCACTATAGATCCATAAGTTGAATATGAATATCTAATTTTTGATATGGCAAATAATTTAGTTACGTACTTCTATTACTTTATACCCCCAATAACACTATATTACTATATGGGTTACATTAAGGTGAGGGGTAGCTCATTTAGTTGGGGGTTACATAATACATTTGGTGTTCGTTGTTATACTAATAAGCAATAAAACAGAATTAACTTATCTCTTGATGCGTGAACCAAACTGACAATAGCCGCGTCGTGGAGAACCACTGACCTAAAAGACGATTCTGCGCTACCTCCCGGTGCAGTAGACAGTTGCGGTCGCCCTCCAGGATAAGCACGGCGCCGGAGTTTATGTGCACTCACAAACCCGACTGGAACTCAGAATACTTGCCCAGAAAACAGAACGAGGAGAACATGTGTTTAGATAATTTTAGAGAAGAGAGAAGACTGATTGTGTTGTGTGTTTAGACTGAGAAAACCACCGAGTATTTATAGACTGAAGAGGAAAAACGGGAAGCATAAAAGGTGAGAAGAATCTGGCCAAGAAAATGATCAGATTAATTAATTCCGTAATCCCAACAGTCAGAAAAGAATAATCCCAACAGACAAAAGGGAATATTCTGTTTAACAAAGAAAGGGAAATAAAATTTCTCCAAAAAGATAACAAGGACCCACGCCCGCGCATCGCATTCCCCAAGACCCCAAGTCCCGAGGCCCGAGCCCGACCCGGCTCGGCTCGGCGCGCGCGCGTGTGTGTGTGGAGTAACACACACCTCCAACTCACTCAACTAAGTAGTGATAAAGCACTACAATATAAAAACAAGGAAACACCTCACTCCCCAATCAATGTGGGACTTTTTCTCCTCAATTGTTTTTCTCTCTCACTTTGTTTTTCCCCAACACTCTTGTTTTTATATCAAGAACTTCCAACAATCCCCCACAGGTTCGAAGATATGAAAAAGAGAGAAAGGAAAAATGAATTCTGGGCAAAACACAACAATTGCATAAGTGTCAATATCTCGCGACTTGAATTAACACATAGTGGACATCAAGCTATGATCCCTCACCTACCAAGTGACCTTCGTCTTGAACTCAATAGGGAGTTAGGGACCCGTCACTTTGAGCCACACAATTGAATATGTATAATATTCTGAAATTCCGCGAATAAAGGTGACGCATTATACTGGCCATACGTCCAGCCTGGATGCTCATAGGTGCTCTAGAGTATAAGCCCACGAAATACTCATAGGAAGCGGCCACACTTCCACACCTAAGTAGGTGAACTCCATCAAGTGTGAGCTACAACACACCTCCAAAAATATGGATATGGGTTCATTAAGAGCCGTATGCTCAACCTCCTTCTCATATGTAGCTAAGCAAAAAACAAACATCTAGAGATGGACAAATAAAATAAAAATGTGCTTCCGAATTATTACATAATGTTCCCCTTTGAACTCATAGTGAGTAGGAGTTCATTATTTCACAATTCATACAACGGGATTTAGCCCCATCTCTTCCGATGTTTCCAAAACTAGTTTTTTACATAGGCCTTTAGTTAACGGATCCGCAATGTTCTTTTCGGACTTAACATAGTCCAGTGATATCACCCCTTCAGACAACAAATTTCTGACGGCTTTATGCCTCAGACGGATGTGTCTCGTCTTCCCATTATAGGCATGGTTGTGTGCAACAGCAATAGCAGCTTGCGAATCACAATGAAGTACAACTGAAGGAGCTGGCTTCCCCCACAGTGGAATATCTGCAAGCATGTTCCTCAACCATTCTGCCTCATGACCTGCCAATTCAAGAGCAATAAACTCAGATTCCATAGTAGACATAGCAGTACAAGATTGCTTACAAGATTTCCAGGATACGGCTCCACCCCCAAGGGTGAAGACATAGCCACTAGTGGAGTTAACTTCATCATTATCGGATACCCAGTTGGCATCACAAAAACCCTCCAAAACTCCAGGAAATTTAAAGTAGTGCAAACCCCAATCCATAGTACCCTTAAGGTACCTAAGCAACCTCCTTAGAGCAATCCAATGATCACTGCTTGGATTATGAGTGTACCTGCTCAACCTACTAACTGATATGAAATAACCAAGGAAAGACAAGTTAAAAGGGAGGATAAATCAAGTAACAACAAGTTCAAACCAACAACCCAAGATAACCTATCTCAAATTCACAAAGATAGATGAAACAGGGGTCTTAATCAAAGCCAACACCAAGTAAAGCTAAGATTAAGGTGTAACCACAAAGATTATAAGAGATGCAATCACAAAGAAAGCAAGATAATCACAAAGATTATGGTAGAGAGTGAAAGTCTCTTGATTACAAAGTTCAACAAAAATTAATATGCAAAAACGTCTTAAAACAACTTAAATAGTTCGCACAAACTGGCAGAAAAACGGGAAAAGGTTCGGCCGAACTCTGGGTAAGTTCGGTCGAACTTGTGGGTAGGTTCGGTCGAACTTTTTGAGTTCGACCACTCCTACAAAGATGCAAAAATCAGCTCTGAAACTGCCTGGGAGTTCGGGCGAACCACAGTGTAGGTTCGGTCGAACTCCCCTGCTCCTGGACAGCTCAACTTCAAACGTTCATAACTTCTTCGTTTCTCGCTCAAATTTGGCATGTGACCAGTCGTTGGAAAGCTCTTGAACTCTACTTTCACCTCCAACTTGAATCACCTAAAAATTCCTTGTAACGAAGGAGATATGACTGAATGAAGTAGCTGCATCATATATTGATAAGCTTCTTTTCTTCAAGTGTGATGATGGTTAGCCCCGAAAGGTGACCTCCAAGGAGCTTGGCCCTACTTCGTGTCATGACACGTGGCATGTCTTCCACTTCTTCCACTAAGTTCCATGCACCCGCGTCAAACCCCTCCTCTTCAAAAGGAATTGCCCTCAATTCCGGATCATCATCACCAATATCATCTTCAAAGAGAAAAGGAGCAAGATCACCAACATTAAAGGTAGCATGAACACCAAAGTCTCCCGGTAGTTTGAGCTTATAAGCATTACGTCCAACTCTTTCCACAACTTCAAAGGGGCCTTCGGATCTTGGCATGAGCTTGTTCTTTCTCTTAGCCGGGAATCTTTCCTTCCGAAGATGGAGCCACACAAGATCACCTACATTGAATTCCCTTGGCTTTTTGAATTTGTTTGCCCTTGCCTTGTAACTCTCATTTGTCTTCTCAATTCTCTTCTTGACATCTTCATGAAGCCTTTTCATCGTTTCAACTCTATCTTTTGCCTCAAAGCTCAACTCCTCTTGAAGGATACTAGGCAACAAGTCAAGTGGTAGGCGGGGATTAAAACCATACACTACTTCAAATGGTTTTTTCCCGGTAGCTATGCAATGAGAGCGGTTGTAAGCAAATTCAACTTGAGGTAGCTTAAGATCCCAATCTTTCATGTGTTTGCTAATGATAGCTCAGAGAACGGTGGACATGGTACGATTAGTCACCTCGGTTTGGCCATCGGTTTGAGGGTGACTAGAGGTACTAAACAAGAGCTTGGTTCCCACTAACTTCCACAAAGTCTTCCAAAAGTAGCTCAAGAACTTAGGATCACGGTCCGACACAATACTTTTTGGAATGCCATGAAGCTTCACCACTTCTCTAAAGAACAAGGTAGCCACATGAGAAGCGTCATCGGTCTTATGGCAAGGAATGAAGTAAGCCATCTTGCTAAAACGATCAACCACAACAAACACGGAATCATTTTGCCTTTGAGTGCGAGGGAGAGCAACCACAAAATCCATGCTAAGATCATCCCAAGGGTGACTAGGGACCGGAAGAGGAGAGTAGAGTCCTTCACGAAATTGACTCTTAGCCTTGTGACAAGCCCCACAACGAGCTATCACATCTTGCACATCACCAAACATCTTGGGCCAATAAAAATGCTCTCGAAGAATGTCATATGTTTTCGCAACCCCAAAGTGTCCGGCTAGCCCTCCTTGATGAGCTTCTTTAACAAGCAACCGTCGATGAGAGCATTTCGGAACACAAAGCTTGTTTCCCTTGAAAAGGAAACCCTCTTGCACCATGAAAGAGCCATCGACCCCTTCGTCACACTTCTTCATCAACCCACCAAAATCCTCATCATCGTGATACAACTCTTTAAGCAACTCAAACCCTAAAAACTTCGCATCAAGAATAGTGATCATACAATGTCTCCTAGAAAGAGCATCGGCAACAACATTGCTCTCCCCTTCCTTGTACTTAGAAGAGAAATTGAATGATTGGAGGAATTCAACCCATTTGGCATGCCTTGCATTGAGTTTATGAGAACCATTGATGTACTTGAGAGATTCATGATCGGAGTGTAGTACAAATGGTCTAGGCCTCAAGTAATGTGACCAATGATCAAGAGCCCTTACAATAGCATAGAACTCCTTGTCATAGGTACTATATCTCATTCTTGCTCCACCAAGCTTCTCACTAAAATAGGAAACCGGCCTCCCTCCTTGCACAAGAACCGCTCCAACTCCAACCCCACTAGCATCACATTCAACTTCAAAGGGTTGATCAAAATTCGGAAGAGCTAAGATTGGAGCCTCACACAACTTCTTCTTGAGGTTCTCAAAAGCCCTTTGAGCCGATGGTTTCCACTCAAAAGTACCCTTCTTCATGCATTCAGTCACCGGGGCCAAAATAGTGCTAAAATTCTTCACAAACCTTCGATAGAAGGAAGCTAGACCATGGAAACTCCTAACTTGAGTGAGAGTAGTAGGAGTAGGCAAATATTGAATGGCCTCCACTTTACTAGGGTCCATTGAGATCCCTACATTTGAAATCACGTAACCAAGAAAAACAATACTATCCACCATAAAAGTACATTTTTCCAACTTGGCAAAAAGCCGCCTACTTCTCAATGTTTCAAATACTTGCCTCAAATGTTTAGCATGATCAAGTTCACATTTTCTATAAACAAGTATGTCATCAAAATAAACAACAACAAATTTACCAATGAATGGGCGAAGTACCTCATTCATGAGCCTCATGAAAGTGCTAGGAACATTAGAGAGCCCAAATGGCATAACTAGCCATTCATACAAGCCTTTCTTTGTCTTGAAAGCGGTCTTCCACTCATCTCCTTCACGCATACGAATTTGATGGTACCCCATCCTCAAGTCAATCTTCGAAAACACCTTGGAACCATGTAACTCATCAAGCATATCATCAAGTCGGGGAATAGGGAAGCGATACTTGATGGTGATGTTATTGATGGCCCTACTATCCACACACATCCTCCATGTACCATCCTTTTTCGGAACCAAAAGAGCCGGAACCGAACAAGGGCTAAGGGATTCCCTTACAAATCCTCTTTCAATCAACTCACCAACTTGTCTTTGAAGCTCTCTTGCTTCATCGGGGGTACACCTATAAGCCGGTCTATTAGGGAGTTGTGATCCGGGAATAAGATCTATTTGATGTTCAATTCCCCTAATAGGTGGCAAACCGGGTGGGAGATCATCGGGGAAAACGTCATGGTACTCAACCAATACTTCCTTGACAAGGGGGTGGATTGGGTTCTCTCGCTCACTCTCTTGTGTTTCCCTAAGAAGACAAATAAAGACAATGTGTCCTTGATTTATCTCCTTTCCCATCTCATTTTCCCCAATGAGAAGGTTCTCTTTGATTGTGTTTCCCGTACCCAAGGGTTCTTTGTGTTTGATGGTGGGGGACAAGGGGTTGAGTACAATATTTTTCTTATCCATCATGAATGAATAAGTGTTCTTTCTTCCATCATGCATCACATCTCTATCAAATTGCCAAGGTCTACCAAGCAATACATGACAAGCATCCATAGGCAATACATCACAAAGCACCTCATCCTTATATAACTTGCCAATTGAGAAAGAAAGAAGAGTTTTTTTCGTTACCTTCACCTCATTGTGATTGTTAAGCCATTGAAGCTTGTAGGGAGTAGGATGATCGGTAGTTTCAAGATTGAGCTTGCTCACCAATGTTGTTGAAGCCACATTAGTGCAAGAGCCACTATCGATGATAAGATTGCAAACCCGATCCTTGATGGTGCATCGAGTTTGGAAGATGTTTTCCCTTTGCTCTTCCGCTAAAGGGGTGGAAATGGAGTGAAGTGCTCTCCTCACTACAAGGATTTGACCCTCATCGGCGTCAACTACAATTTCATCCTCCTCATCATATATAGGGTCACCAAAATCCCTCTTCTCATCTTCGTACTCATCATCATCCATTTCACGAATCATCATAGCTCTACTATTTGGACACTCATTAGCAAAATGTCCATAGCCTCTACACTTGTAGCAAGTCTTTCGATTTCCCATCTTGTTGTGATCATCTTTGTTAGGAAAATGCATGGGAGCCTTGCCTTTGTCATCTTTAACAATGGGCTTGCTTGTCTCACCCTTTGGAGCAAAAGAATTCTTGAAGGTAGGCTTAGGATACCCACTAGCACTACTCACCTTGTCATACTTCTCAAACTTCAAAGCCACTTGCACCACTTGATCAAAACTTCCATGGGCATGCACATAAACCTTTTACCCAAGCTTTCTTTCAAGACCACCAATATACCTAGCAATCTTATGCTCCGGTGCTTCCTCAACTCCACTCATGATAGAAAGTTTTTCAAACTCCCTAGTATACTTCTCTACCGACATAGTTCCTTGCTTAAGAGAGTTCAATTTAAGATAAGTATCTTGCAAATAATCTCTAGGCACAAAAGCCTTGTTCATATGTTTCTTCAATTTCTCCCAAGAAGTGATTTTTGATTTTCCATCTTTCTTCCTACGATTCTTAAAGTTCTCATACCACAAAGAAGCATGTTTTTTGAGTTTAAGGATGGCCAATTTGAAACATTTTTCATCATTATAACCCTTATATTCAAACACATTCTCCATACTTCTAACCCAATCAAGAAATTCATTGGGATCAAGATTACCTTCAAAGTCCGGAAATTCCAACTTGATGTCTCGGTCACGGTTGTCCTCATGGTGTCGTTGGCGGTGTTCCCTTCTCCGGTGAGGAGAGTGAGAGTCATCTTCTTCACTAGGGCTCCTCCTCCTTCTAGGACTTCTTCTATTCTCCAAGACCTCAAGAAGTCTATCAAACTTCCTTTCTAGAGCATCCAATCTAGAGTTTTCATTGTAACCTTCATCATCTTCATAATAGTATCTATCACTCATGTTTGAAGATATAAAGCTTGTATTTTTGAGGGAAATTTCAAATTTTTGTGGGAAAAGATGAGATCTTTTGAGAGGGGGAAAGAGAAAATAAAAAAAGGTAGGATCTTTCTAGGCTAATAACCTAGGCTCTGATACCAAATGATATGAAATAACCAAGGAAAGACAAGTTAAAAGGGAGGAGAAATCAAGTAACAACAAGTTCAAACCAACAACCCAAGATAATCTATCTCAAATTCACAAAGATAGATGAAATAGGGGTCTTAATCAAAGCCAACACCAAGTAAAGCTAAGATTAAGATGTAACCACAAATATTACAAGAGATGCAATCACAAAGAAATCAAGATAATCACAAAGATTATGGTAGAGAGTGAAAGTCTCTTGATTACAAAGTTCAACAAAAATTAATATGCAAAAACGTCTTAAAACAACTTAAATAGTTCGCACAAAATGGCAGAAAAACGGGAAAAGGTTCGGCCGAACTCTGGGTAAGTTCGGTCGAACTTGTGGGTAGGTTCGGTCAAACTTTTTGAGTTTGACCACTCCTGCAAAGATGCAAAAATCAGCTCTGAAACTGCCTGGGAGTTCGGGCGAACCACAGTGTAGGTTCGGTCGAACTCCCCTGCTCCTGGACAGCTCAACTTCAAACGTTCATAACTTCTTCTTTTCTCGCTCAAATTTGGCATGTGACCAGTCGTTGGAAAGCTCTTGAACTCTAATTTCACCTCCAACTTGAATCACCTAAAAATTCCTTGTAAAGAAGGAGATATGGCTGAATGAAGTAGCTGCATCATATATTGATAAGCTTCTTTTCTTCAAGTGTGATGATGGTTAGCCCCGAAAGGTGACCTCCAAGGAGCTTGGCCCTACTTCATGTCATGACACGTGGCATGTCTTCCACTTCTTCCACTAAGTTCCTTGCACCCGCGTCACTAACAGAATAAGCAATGTCAGGTCTAGTGTAGTTCATAAGAAACATAACACTGCCAATAATTCTAGCATATTCAGACTGATTAACTGGATTACCATTATTTTTCTTTAGGTGGAAACTTGGGTCATAGGGAGTCTTAACTGGATCGACATTAAATGAGTCAAACTTTTTAAGAAGTTTTTCAACATAGTGTGACTGATTAAGACAGATGCCATTTGGAGTCCTTTTGATTTTAACTCCCAAAATCACATCTGCCTCACCCATGTCTTTCATTTCAAAATTCGAACTCAAAAACTGTTTTGTCTCATTTACACGATCCAAGTTAGTCCCAAAAATCAACATATCATCCACATAAAGACAAATAATTACACAACCATGACTATCATGCTTAAAATAAACACAAGAGTCACCTTCATTAACATGAAAACCATTACCAGTCATAGTCTTATCGAATTTGTCATGCCATTGCTTTGGAGCTTGTTTAAGCCCATACAATGACTTGACTAACTTACAAACCTTTTCCTCTTGTCTTGGAACAACGAACCCTTCAGGTTGGACCATGTAAATCTCCTCATCCAAGTCACCATTCAAAAATGCAGTTTTGACATCCATTTGATGAACAACAAGATCAAAAATGCAAGCAAGAGCAATTAAAGTCCTAATGGTTGCAATTTTAGTAACAGGGGAGTAAGTATCAAAATAATCAATGCCAAACTTTTGAGTAAAACCCCTTACCACTATCCTTGCCTTATACTTGTCTATGGATCCATCGGCCTTTAACTTTTTCCGAAAGATCCATTTACAAGTAATGGGCTTACAACCTCTAGGAAGTTCAACCAATTCCCAAGTGTTATTATTGAGAATTGATTGTAACCCACTATCAATTGCTTCTTTCCAAAAAACAGCATCAACTAACCTCATTGCCTCATCATAGGTTCTTGGATCATCTTCCAAAACAAAAATATGCACAAAATCATCATCAATTAAGGAAGATTCAGATAAATAGGAAGTAATAAAATCAGGACCAAAACTGTTTTCCTTTCTTGCCCTTTTGCTTCTCCTTGGCTCCAAAACAGAATCATCGTTAGTAATAGGAGCATTAGCAATAGGTAAAATAACAGAACTACTAGCATGCAATTCACTATCATTAGAAGGAGACATTTTCAAAGGAAAAATGTTCTCAAAGAACTCAGGATCTCTTGCTTCAATGATATGACCACCTGCATAGGAGTTGTTAGCACCTTTAACAAAGAAACGATAAGCTGCACTTTGATAAGCATAGCCAATAAAAATATCATCAACAGTTTTGGGACCAATTTTATCCCTCTTGAAACTAGGTATGCCTACTTTTTCTAGGCACCCCCACACTTTCAAATATTTCAGGTTTGGCACTCGACCCTTCCATATTTCGTATGGAGTCTTGTCAAGCTTCTTGTGAGGAACCCTGTTCAAAACATGACAAGAAGAAAGAATAGCCTCCCCCCACATGTTATTAGGAAGCCCAAAACTAATAAGCATAGAATTCATCATATTCTTTAAAGTTCTATTTTTCCTTTCAGCTATACCGTTTTGTTCGGGTGAATAGGGAGTCGTCGTCTCATGAACAATGCCAAGTTGCTCACAAAATGCCTTAAGAGTGTCAGGGTTGTACTCACCACCCCTGTCACTCCTAACCCTCTTGATCCTTTTGTCCAACTGGTTTTCTACCTCAGCTTTATATTTGAGGAACATTTCCTCAGCTTCGTCCTTAGACCTGAGAAGATAAACCATGCAAAAACGTGAACAATCATCAACAAAAGTAATATAATACTTTTTACCCCCTCTACTTTCGTGATTATTAAAATCACCTAAGTCACTATGAACAAGTTCTAGTACTTCAGTCTGTCTATCTACTGATTTAAATGGCTTCTTAGTAAATTTGGCTTCAACACAAACTTGACATTTCGAAAAATCAGTGTTAGAAAAACTTGGAATCAAATTTAAGTGTTTAAGCCTTTTAACAGAATCAATATTAACGTGACCTAATCTAGCATTCCATAAATCAATAAACTCAGCAATATAAGCAGAAGAAGTACTAGCATTCTTATTCATAGTGTCAACTTTAACATCAAGAGTAAAAAGCCCCCCATTACAAAAGCCCTTCCCCACAAATTCCCCATTGCGAGTAAGAACTAATCTATCAGAATTAAAGGAGAGCTTCAATCCAGCTTTCATGAGCAAACTGCCAGAAATTAAATTCCTACGCATTTCTAGAACATGCAAAACATTAGTGAGAGTAAGCAATTTTCCAGAAGTGAGAGTGAGAACGATCTTCCCTTTGCCTTGGATAGAAGCAGAAGCTGAGTTTCCCATGAAGACATTTTCACCTTCAACCTTGTCATAGGTAGTGAACATGTCCTTGTTGGCGCAGATGTGCCTGGTAGCTCTAGTGTCAACAATCCACTCAGCATCATTACCTGTAAAGTTAGCTTCTAAAACAACAGCAACAATAACGTCAGAATCCTCAATAAGATTTGCTTGACTTTGCCCATTCTTCTTGCAATCTCTAGCCCTGTGACCAGTCAAACCACACTCATATCAGATTCCCTTAAACTTGTACTTCTGAATTTTCCCATTAGGCTTAAGGTTACTGTTTTTGGCTTTGGACTGGTTGTTTGATTTGGGTTCAACAAGGTTGGCTTTGGCAGAAGAAGAGGAAGGAAAAACAGAAGGGGTTTTGTCTTTGATACGGTTTTCCTCCTCGATTTTGAGGTGGGCAGCAAGTTCCTCTAAGGTTAGGTCTTTCTTTTTGTGCATGAGTTGGTTACGAAAATCCTTCCAAGAGGGAGGAGTTTCTCAATCAGAACAATAGCAAGGGTAGTATCACAAATAGACAGACCTTCAGCAGCCATATTAATACAAACACTCTCATAAGCATGAATCTGATCAATAATAGGCTTATCATCAACAACTTGAAAACTTAACCACTTACTAACACAATAACGTTTAGTACCAGCATCATCAGTTCCATATTTTTTCTCTAAAGCATCCCAAATATCCTTAGCATGATAAAAACCCATATAAATATCCAACAAACTATTCGACATATAATGCAACAACATGCCCTTACAGGTTCTATCATCCTTAGCAAACTTAAAATCACTTTCAGACAAATTATCCTTATCATCAGGTTCAACAATATCATCAAGAACATATGCAACATCAATTTGCTCCAAATAAAAACGCATCCTAACAGCCCAACGTTTATAATTCTTTCCATTAAGAGGTTCTAACTTAGACATATCAGGAATCAGAAACTTGGAAGCCATATTCGTCTTTTAGATTGTTATACTAATAAGCAATAAGACAGAATTAACTTATCTCTTGATGCGTGAACCAAACTGACAATAGCCGCGTCGTGGAGAACCACTGACCTAAAATAATAATAATAATAATAATAAAAATAATAATAATAATAATAATAATAATAATAATAATAATAATAATAATAATAATAATAATAAAAAAAAAAAAAAAAAAAAATTAAAGTAGCTGTTGAAAATTTAATCTATAATTGAAAAAAAATTGATTTTTATATGTAAATAACTAGTCAACCACTACTTTATCGAATACTCATATTTAAATTATCTATTTTCACAACTAAAAGCTTGTTAACAACCACCTACACAGCTAACATCTACTACTACAGTTCACAGCTATATTTTGTCGAACATGCCCTTAGTCATACCATTATACCAAAATTAATTTTACAATTTTTTTTTTAAAAAAAAAGTATGAAGTAGTGATAAAATGATCAAAATTTACCATGAAATAAATAAAAGTTTCCCTAGTATAAATAAAATTTAAGTCAATATATATATATCAAAGTAATTTATGCTTTATTGATAAAATTACCCTCTTTAAATGAGTAAAATTCAAATCTTAGTGTGTAAAAGTAACTATATTATTAGCTTTAAAATCATCCCATTGTCTAGCTATATACATTAAAAAAAAAAAAAAAAAAGCATATCAAAGTTACCTCAATTAAGATTAACCAAATTGGTATCCTAACATTGTTCCATATAGCTTTCCTTTCATTTCTTAAAATGAGTAAAACTCTGCGCATTAGAGAAATGAAGGAAGTAAAAAAAACACGGAGGGAGTAGTAAAATTATTTACTTTTTTTTACGTGAATATTATTGTAAATTGGGTGCAAACAAATGTAACCCCCTCAAATCTCTCTCTACGGAAATACTAGTATAATACGTATAATTATATCTTAGAGATAGATTTAGGCCCCGTTCTTTAGAGCTGCTCTATTTTGCTCTGCTCAAATCATAACTACTCTGCTCAAAAGAAATTTGCTCTGCTATATTTTTAAATAATAATTAATAATAATAGTTAATATTCAATAATTATAATTAATATTGTATTGCTGATAATAATTTATTATTTTGAATAATTATAATAATTATTAATTTAAAAATAATTTTAATGATGATTAATATTAATAGTAATTAATATTTTTTAATATTAATAGTAATTAATAGTTATTAATAATTATCAATAATAATATTTAATAATTCAAACTATTAAGAATTAATATTTAATAATAATATTAATTAATAAATTCTAATAATTATAACAATTCTTTCAAAAAAAAAAAAGTAAATAATAATAATTATTCAGATCAGCTTCAATAAGTTTAGTTCAATTCAGTTCTTAATTTTTTTCTCTTATAAAATTATTCAGTTCAGCTCAACTCAGTTTAGTAAATCTAAACATGCTCTTAGACTTTTAGTGATGAATCGCCGATTCACCATATGTACTAATGGTTAATTTGTTCACTAATTGTGTAAAAAAAAGATTTGTTCAACTTAATATGTTTCGTTTCCTTTGCCTCCAAAAAAAAGAGTCCTTGTTACCGATCCAACAAAGATGAATCTAAACCTAATCCGCAATCCCAAAAAATGTTTTCTAATTTAAAAAGTTGTACTTATCTATAAATGATGAAATCCTATGAGTCCTTGTTACCGATCCAACAAAGATGAATCTAAACCTAATCCGCAATCCCAAAAAATGTTTTCTAATTTAAAAAGTTGTACTTATCTTTAAATGATGAAATCCTATTACATGATACTTCTACATACTTTCCCTTTTTAAAGGTCAAAAACTTACATTCTAGAGACTTTTATATGATAAGAAATTTGTGCTTCTAACAAGTGTTAATTACAACTAAGCTAGAGAATTCTAGAGCATTTTAAGCCTTCTTACATAAACTATAGCCGACATATACTTAAGTATATATATATATATATATATATATATATATATATATATATATATAATCGAGTTAGAGACATAAGAGAAGTCCCCAAGCCATCATCTAGAAAGTAAATCAATTGGATCATACTAGGCTAGCTTACTACAACTTGTCTACTACTACTTAAGGCTTTTAAGTTGGTTGATTGTTTGAAATATGGCCTTACAAGGGAATCAGCAAGGCGGCCCAAGCCAAGAGCCCAAAGAAGTCGACGAGGAAGCGAAAAAGCCCATTAGTTTAGAAGATGGAGCGTCAGCAGAAAACTCTACTACAACGGTAAGTGAAAAGGAGGAAAAGGAACAAGGTGATAGCAAAGAGGGTGTTAAGGGTGGAAGTAATACTAGTTTTGTGACTGTTGTCAACCAAGAAGTTGAAGCTGAGGTGTTTCCATATTCTACTAGTACCTTTTAAAAAAAGTAAAGGGAGCTATGCATGGGATGCGCACTTGTGGTAAACTCCGATGTTAAGATAATCGTTGTTATTTTATTTTACTTGTAATTATAATTGTAATCATCATGTATTAAGAGTGTATGTGAGATTGTTTTTTTTTTTTTTTTTTTTTTTTAAAAAAAAAAAAGTAGTGTATGTAAGAGGTACAACTGTACAATCCATATTTTTTTTTGGTTACTTTATAGTTTGCTTACATTACTTGTAACAAGTCTCTCAGATTTTGATTATACTAAAATTACAAAGATGTTAATTCAGTGGATGAAGTTTGAATCAGGTCAGGTCTGTTAGAGTCAAATTCTTTGTCATATTTAAAAAGAAAACATTAAGGGTCTGTTCATATTTACTTATTTTCAGTTCAGTTTAGTTCAGCTCTAATCAGTTCAGTTGTTAATTTTTTGTTTTAGATGTTTTAGCATATTACAACAACGACAATAATAATAATAATAATAATAATAATAATAATAATAATAATTATTATTATTATTATTATTATTATTATTATTATTATATTCGTCGTTCAAAATGGTCACATGTTTTTTTATAGTTGAACTCATTGACAAAATGAGAGTACTACACAACAGTTACTAGCTTTCATAATCGGTTAGTTCTTCGTTTTTTTCTTCTTCATTAAGTTGCTCCATTATCTCGGCATTCCTTTGAATGGACTCCCATATCTGATCAGTTATTTGGTTTCGTACAATATCCATAGCTGCTTTTCTGTTATCACCGTACATAGTATGATCTTCTGTTGGTCTCATGACTTCAACTTGGTGCGTGAATGGAATCCCTAGTTTATGTAAACGAACAAAATTGTGTAGAGTACAACAAGCAACGATTGACTACAGTAAAATACTGAAGAATACTTTTTATTTATATATATATATTCAAACTATAATACACAAAAATTTAATAATTTAAAATATAATAATTTAAAATACAAAGTTATTTTTAAAACACTTTTATATTTTTCACAATCCACTATATATTATCATTAATTTTCATAAACATTTTCATATATTTTTATGCATTTTAATTTTTCAGTTCAGTTCAGTTCAGCTTCAATCAGTTCAGTTCAACTCAGTTCAGTATATATGAACAAGCCCTAATTACGTACACATACAGTATTATTTAAGACATTATCTTGACCTAAATACTAACCTTAGACTTGTACTCCGCCCATTACTTGTAAATTGAAAGGAATACTCGTAGTTAGTACTCCGTATTTCGTAAGTTCGTAGTAGTATTTTTGTTGGCAGAACCTGAAAAAACAGAACACTAGCAATTTACTCCGTACTCCGTAGCATGCGTAGCAACTTCAACAAATTATAACAATGGAAGCGGGAACTCTCAACCTCCATATCCATTCTATTTATTGCACACCTAAACGACCTTTCCGATACCATCGTTCATCTTCCCCGACTTTCCCGCGCTTCTCCATTTCCTGCTCTTTTCAGGTACTACTCCCTTTCTCTCTCCTCTCTTCCGCCATTTTTGGACCTCAAGCTTTTCTTCAAGCTAACAACAATGGAGCTTTTTGTATAGTCGGAAGGCTTCAAAGGTCCGAAACCTAGCAGAAATTTGGTCGCTGATTGGGTCTCTAACAACGACAATGTCGCTCGTAGCTTGCCTATTTATGTCGGTGGTTTCTCTCTCCTTGCTGTTCTCTTTAATCGTACTGTTTCCGGCATTGCTCCTGTCGCCGACGCTAGTAGGTCAGTTTTCAGAATTGGCGGATTTTTTCAATTTGTTGTTTAATTCAATTGTTTTGCCTGATAATTTCGACGTTTTTTTGGTTGATTGTGGCTTTAATTTTCGAATTGAGATGATCAATTTTTAACTGGATGTTGAATTTTGTTGTTTTTGCTACTACAAATTCCAGCTGAGATGAATTAGGGTAAATGTGGCCTGGAATTTGCTGTAGATGATGTCGAATTTTCGTTGTTGTTTGATTACTTCATCTGATAGTTGCATGAATGAATTGATAGGATTACTAGATGTTGGTATTATAGTTGATAATTGAAAGTATTTTAATGGAAAGCAGTAAAGGTTATGAAATGGTGGTAGCTAGGGTTAGAAATGCGGTCGAAAATCGTTTCCAGGCGTCCTAATTGGAACTGAAAGCGAGAGATTTGAATTTTTGGTGGTTTGATATATGAAGAGTTATGAGTTAGAAAGAATATATGCTGTGACAGTATACTGGTAGATTTGGGAAAATTTTGTAAATATATATGTGAATTAAGTCATTGATTAAGTAAGTAGTTATTTGGAAGGATTCCCATATGATGGATGGCACATTGGCGTAAGGAATTGACAACCCAGTGCTCTTAAGAATAAGAAACTTCCATCAACCGTGTTTGCTAACTGTCAATTTATTCTTCCTGATACGGTAAAATTGATGCGTAGTTTGCGTGTATTTTGTTTTGAATGCGTATCAGATTAGACATTTGAATCCAAATTGATCAAAGTTTAGAAGAAGCCTTATTTTTACCCGCTGCCGTGACTTTATATCTGAATTTCTTTTTTCCTTTTGTACAACTCATAAAATTTTGTCACGAAACAGCCTTCCTTCTTCCTTGACCATTTCATAATACATCACTTCCTTTAATGAGAGAGGTATGTAGAGTCAGGAAGGGGGCATCATTCTGAGTGCAACAAGCTTGTTATCTATGATGTCTCATGTAAAGCAAGAACCATGAATTTTGCATTGTAACTTAAATGGTTTGATTTATTTTCTTGAGCTTGTTGTATACTTAATTGTGTTTTGCAGCTCACAGTCAAGGGCAGATCTGTTGGCTCTTGGATTGGCTGTTACGAATATCTTAACTGGTCTTGTTTGGCTATCAATTAGGCCCAAGGCTATCTCTAAGGTTAGGAATTCCATTTCATGTATAAATTCTTAATCATTCCTAGCATACCCTGTTCATGGACCAAAAGATTCATATCTACTACCTGGATTTTGTATGGCGATGTGTTCATTGATCTCCTTCCATTTCAGGTGGATCCTGAAGGTGTGGAGTGTCGCTGGATATCTTCCAGCCTCCCTGATTCTGCTATTTCTGAATTGGAATGGTGCTGTATCTAATGCATGATTTGTGCTCATTTCCGTGTTTGCTTCTCTTTGTGATTGCTTTTGGTTTTCTTGTGTAATCAAATAAATGGTTCCAAACCTTCCAATGTACTCACCAAAAAAAAAAAAAACAAAAAAAAAACCTTCTCACAGTATCTAGTTATCTACTATCCCACAGAGATGTTATTATAAAGAATTTTCACACATTTCTCTCTGCTAACACATTGAGTAAGACTAAGATGATGTGTATAAACTACATTACTCTATTAATCTATTATGGCGGATGAAAGTTCTGATGATGTAGGTGGCCTTGGGATTGGTGTCCAGTCACGATTCTCTTCCTTTTTGCAGGTTTTGGCAATCTCTTTCAGCTGCCACATGCTGCAGATCCTTGGTCGTTATCTATGAGGAGAGTTGTATCTGTCAAATTGGTGTGGCAGCTGAATCATTGATTAGTGGTGAAGCAGAGAATGTAGACGCAAAAAAATTGATTCAGGGCACACTTTACAGAGGCATCATGAAATCTGGAGCTCGTATGATGTTGAATTTGATTATTAATGTTGTTGCTTCTTTTAGTTTTGAATATTTATCAAGGAAAAAACCATTATTTTATCCTTGCCTTGACGAAAAATGTTCTTGCTTGTGTCTGCAGAGAGCTACTTGGCAAATCTCTCTCTGTATCCCGGCAGGTCTGAACTGCCATTTTTGCCATCAAATACACAGGTATGTTCCATCTTATTGTCTAATGATAATGTACCTTAGGGCGATTATGTGGATGCAATCAATAGGTGTATGTCAGTAGTTATCATGGTTAGGGAAGAGCCCTTTCTTGTATAGGTTTGCTGGAACGTTTAATTTACGTGTAGCAAAAATTTTCCATGTAATTTTTGTATCTACAATTATTAATACTCCCTCCGTCCCTAAACATAGTTCCCGTTTGACTAATTTCAAAAGGGAAGAGGAAGTACTAAAAAGACATGGGAAGCCCAAATACTCAATCATTTGTAAAAAAGAAGAGAGAGAAAAGGTATTTTTTTTCACTATTTTCAATGACAAAAAAGAATAAAGTACAAAAAAAGAGTAATGATGCACAAAGAATAAGAAAAATTAGATTGTACTTTTGGTAATTCACATAATAAAGGCACAAAAATAAAAATAAAAATAAAAAAGAGGATTCATTGGTCATTTCCAAGGAACCATAAATGTTAAAAAAGCAAATGGAAACAATATTTATGGATCACCAAATATGGCAAATGAGAACTATATTTAGTGACGGAGGGAGTAGTGTCTAGTTGTCTACCAAATTAACTAACAAGCAAGTATAAGTTTAAAACTCCAATTTATTAACTGTTAGGAAACAAAAGACAAATGGAGAATAAATGTGATCTATTCTATGTTACATTGACACGGGTATGAGTATCCGATATTGGTACGGATCCGAATGTCCAATACGTCATTTTTTAAAATTTAGGACATGGGGACACTGTCTTAACTTTGGACTCGGGTATGGATACGGTAATAAACTATTTAAGCAAAAAAAAACATTAATAAGAAAAACGTTTTTATTTATTTTTTATTTGGAACAGATAAAAAATATTTGTGGCTTTTGAGTCAATATTTATTCAATATAAATTTTGATACATACAAAGTGCTATCTTTTAAATAACTAAGAAAGATTTGTTATTAAAAAAATGAGTACCACAGCTTTTCTGTACCAATTTCTTGGGAAACCCAAAGCCTTTTTTTTTTTTAAATAAATGTACAGTACATCTCTTTCTTGGGAAATCAGAATGCCTTTTCAAATAAAGTTATTCCTCAAAAATATAAAATAAAGGTAAAGAAATACTTAAAACCCTTCATCTTTCTTTAATGGCTGCTTTCTTCGTTCTTCTTTCTTCCCCCTCTCTCTCTAGAAGCTTCTTTTCTTCAATGGCTACTGTGAATAGCCATTCCCGAGAGCTAGATGGCGATTTCGGAATGGATTTCACACCCAGATTAGTGTCAGGTCATACCCACGTGGGTATGATGGCAAAAATGTCGTGTCCGAGTAACAGAGGATCCAGTAATGGAAAAATTGCTCGGAGTAATCCGACCATTGCCTCATCTGCCTAAAAGAATCCACATTTCAATTATTTTTTAATAATCCGACCTTTATACCCAATCTGCTCCTAAGGGTCCCAAGTGACTTGAAACCGGCTAAACAGGTTACCAGACTTGGGGTTGTGTTGCGCACGTGTCACCACGTGATTAGCCAAAAATGAATGAATAAAAAATGATTGAATTTTTTTTTTAAAAAAAACCCCACGATCACCCTCTCTAGAAGACCCACCACCGAAACCACCTTCCCTACTTGGCCACCTACTGAAACTACCACATCTACCTAATTTTAGCCCACCGAAACCGTTCCTCTTCCCTATGCTGCTATTGTAGGTTTGTGACTTTGAAGCTAATTTGTGGGCATTTGAAGCGGGTACTTTGTGGTGTCTGCCGGCAGTTGTTGGTGCAACAGTGGTGGGTGGCGTGACTGATTGTGATGGTGGTTCTTTTGGTGTTTGCTGCGGTGAGAATGCTTGTGATGTTGTTGCGGGTTAGTGGGTGCCTGGGTGGTGCACTTGCGAAGTGGGTTAGCGCTGCTTTTTTTTTGTGGTTTTGCGGGCTGCTGCTTTGGTCGAGTCGGGCGGAAACGGGGAAGGGGAGGTAGGGTTTGGCCTGACTTGGGAAGGGGAAGGGCGTTGGTGGCCAAAATCGGGGTAGGAAAAGGAGATGGTGCCGGTAATCTGGGTTTGGGGCTTATTTATTTTTAAAATTTTCTGTTTTTTTTTTTTTTTTTTTTTTTTTATTTCTGTTTTTTTAAATTTTTTTTTTTTTTTTACCAATTAGAGGTTGATAAGTGTTAACAAGTTAGATGACCGGTTGGGACCATTTAAAGCAGATGAGGTATATAGGTCGGATTATTAAAAAATAATCGAAAGGTGGGGTTATTTTGGGCAGATGAAATAAAGGTCAGGTCCGGTAATTGGTTACTTGATTCCAAAAGCTGGAGAGTACTATAAGCAAATTCACAAGTTATTAATTATTCTGAAAACTTTTCTTAAATAACGTTATACTCATGGATTCATCATTTTGTAGTATTTGTAGTTATCAAGTCTAGAGTTATCCAAAGTTACAACCTTTTGTGCTTATCATCAACCAAATTGCATGAAAAGGGGAAAGATTAATGAAAAGTAAAAAAGAAAAGGAAAACAAAAGAGTGATTAATTTTCCATTTGTCCATCCATAATGACTACTCTTGTGAACAAACTATAAGTTGAGATAAAATAAAGTTCCCATTTGTTATGGAGACGTGTAAGAAGAAAGTGGCGTAGACAAGGAATCGGCTTAACTGTATTAGGGGTCTCATTCCTTTTCCATCAAAAAAAGACTTCATTCTATTCATTCCATTATGGATGAAAGAACACTTGTAATCAACTAACCACCCAACAATATAGTATCAACAATGATTAAGTGGTATTTTTTAATAAACACAACACAGCACCAATATACATTATATAGTATAATAATATAATACTCCCTTTGTTTTTTTTTTTTTAAAGTGACACATTAGCTTTCGCGCATAGTTTTATGAGAAGCATATAAGTTGGGTGGTTTGGTGGAGAATTAATTATTAGGACGTGAGATTAGAGAATACTCCCTCCGTCCCACACAGTTACCATTTTCACGTTACTAAATATGGAATGGGACCACTAATAAAATAATATTTTCCTACACTCTTTGGGACTACAAACCCCAAAATCCAATTAAATCCTACATTTTCTCTCTCCTCTATCCCCACCTCCCCCCCCCCCCCCCCCCCCTTTTTCTACAATATAAAAATACAAAAGAGAATCATTTATATAAATAAATGTTTTAAATGGACTCACTTGTAGCTTTCTTAAACTACGTGTCTACCCCAACGTCCCTAAGTAATATAGGACAGAGGAGGCAATAAAGATTGTAAAAGTTGGGACTATGAAGATAGAGAAATGATTTTAAATGTAGTGGTGGGGTTCAAAGGAGAGAGACATATGATTAAATATGGTATAATACATCCAAAAATTAAAAGTGTGTTGCTTAAAAAAAAAAAGTGTCACTAACAAAACAAGTAATGTGTCAATTATTGATGGTATGGTAAGTAATAAGTTTGGGTAAAATTAATAGCCCAAGGACACGTCAATAGGACCCTAATTGTATGCAACACGATTTCAAAACAAACTTATATGACCCTAAGGCGACAACCATTTATTCTCTTCAATTTTGTAAACATTTTTTCAAAATTGGTCCGAAAGTGTGGATATGCCTTGAGTTTGGACATATTTTTACTTTTCTAATCTTGGAAAGGAAAAGGGTTAGTATGCTTCCCATGATCCCACGTCAACCTAGGAGGCTAATTGGGTGACTGCTTTGCTTTTTAATTGTCAATTTACCCGTTTATGTACATGACTCCTTTTGTTAAAACAAGGCTATTACACAATTTTATATGATCGACTAGTGCTTAGTGGTCGTATATGGTTCTGTTGAGGTAAATATTGCTCTTTACCGACAAGTTAAATACTCTATCTTGTTCTAGAGTATTAGGGGCTACCCGTTGAGTTCCCGGTTTCAAATATTGATAACCTTGCTAACGTGAAACAAACAATATGAAACCTTTTTTAAAAGAAGTAAAACAAGTTAGATTGCTCAGAGAAACGAGTAGATAAACATATGACAAAAGATACAAATGCATTCCATTAATTAAAAAATAAAGTCGGGTTTACAATTGTATAAGTTGAAGGAGAGGTTACCTCCATGGTCCTACATATAGAAATGACGAACAAACTTCAATACATGCTACTTGCTGAACTATACTATCGCTTGGTTACTAAGCCAAGGGAAACTACGAAAACTAAGAAGAAAGATTAAAAGAATTGAAATGCTTGTTGTTGATTGATTTGCCGATGTCCTCTTTTGACCCTTGCACTTCTATTTATAGGCAGCAAGGAATGGTTATGACTGACTCCCATAACTGCTGTACAATTATGCTTCTTAGCGCCAACTAGATGTGGGCATCGTGTCGTGTCGGGCCACAGCGGGCCGGGCCGTGCCTGTATTTTGGCAGGTCGTGCCCTGTCGGGCCACCATTTCGCACACCCCAGCCCACGGCATGGCCTTTCAACGTGCCTGGCGTACCGTGCCGGGCCGGTCTGTTATGGACTGGTTTCCGGCAACCGAATTATATTAATGTAATTGTAATAATTAATAAGTAGGAAGGCTTAAACTTGGTTAATTAAACAGGAGAATTGGTTACAACAATAGCTTGAGGCTATCACTCTCATTACTACTTAAGAGTTACATGTGACTTAATTACTACTTTAAGAAAAACCATACATAACATAATTGAAGCTGCTTGTTCTTCTTTCCTTCTTCTTCTCTTAATTACTTTTGTCCTTAGTTCTTTGTTGTGTTTGACCCTTGTTCAACCTTCCCCTGCTTCTGCTTCCTTGCGCTTCTCGGTAATCGCTCCTTGACCACGGTTGTCAACCTTGGCCCTACGGTGGTAGACCCGTATAGGCTGAGTCCTATTTGGGTTCATCACATTACCCGCCGCGGCGCCGCCTCTAGATTCACCTTGTCCTCAAGGTGGAAAGCGGGAAAACGATCTCTGATGATGGTTGCCTCTTCCCAAGTTGCTTCAAACGTTGGCAATCCCTTCCATTTGACTAGGACTTCCACTTTAGACCCAATACCAGGCTGCTCTTTGCGTACTTCCAATATCTCTTCCGATTCCACTACCATCACCAATTCGGGTGTCAATTGTTCCGGAATTGTTGGATTAACCGGGGTTGCTCCAATGGCCTTCTTCAATTGCGAAATATGAAATACAGGATGAATATGACAGTGTGCTGGTAATTCCAGCTTGTACGCCACCTTGCCTACTTTCTTCACAATCAAAAACGTACCATAGAACCTTGCCGCAAGTTTCTCATTGGGTCTTTTGGCCAGAGACTGCTGACGGTACGGTTGTAGCTTCAAATAAACCTGCTGCCCGATCTCAAAGGACTCATCACGCCTCTTTTTATCAGCCTGCTCCTTCATCACCTGTTGAGCCTTTAACAAAGTAATTCGCATTTCATCCAACAACAAATCCCTTTCCTTCAATCCTTCCTCTAGCGTATCCACCGGAGTGTGGTTGTTGCCGATTCGCCACAACTTTGGTGGGTCTCGGCCTTAGACAATTTTGAACGGCGATTCACGATATATCAAACACTTAGAGAGGGATTGAGGGAAGTTTTGTGGGAGCATTTTAATATCATATCATTCATGCTTGTAATCTCATTTTCATTCATCATCAATACTACATAGTGTAAGGTGGAACTTTTCTCCCAATTCTTGGGTTTTCCCACAGTATCATTGTCTCCATTTCTTTTGCTTATTTCTTCATTGTTAGTTTTCTATTAATTGCTTGCTTGCTCATTGTGTTGTTGTGGGTTGATTGCATATTAGCTGGCACTTTAAATCCTATCAAATAATTTCCTTCTAACTGTTTCTGCTGAACAGGCTGTCATTTTGCAGCCACTGGGGGACAAAGGAATTGCAGTTATAGGTGGTGATACAATAAGGGGGTTTTCCACTGCTGACCAGGTGTGTTTTACTATTTTATAAGCTCTCCATATTCACCGTATGTTGAGGTTCTTGTATGTGTTTTACTGTTCAATAAGAATACATGCCAACGTTCATTTCAAACTCCACAAATTTGCAAATGGCAGAAGCATTACTGATTAGAGGTTGTGGACAGCTTGACACAAATAACTAATTCGTTTCTTAGTGATGGATTGATGTTCGTAGATAGCTTGATAAAAATTATGGCTGATACACACATCTGTGAAAGACTTGTATTATTTTTACTTGAGATCTCCTTCTTTGAATTTAGTCACCCATATCTCAACGTATTTAAATGATTATTCCTTGGTCTCCAAGAAAATGAAACTGTGTCAACGTGTTTGCTTCTCCTATATTGTACCAGATTTTTAGCAAGTTTTGTTGCTGACACTTTGTCAACATATATTGGGTAAGGCCTAAGTTCTTGCATGATATTTATAACCATAATGCTTCACTACTCCAAATGAAGCTGTTGATACTTATATATATTGCTTCACGACTTGATAATGCCACCATTGGCAGTTTTTTAGAAATCCAAGTATTAACCGTTAAACCTAGATAAGGTGAATATCGTGTTGTACTTTTCCTTTAATATTGATCATCGACCCAATCACTATCAGAGTAAACAAACAATTTTGCTTCATCTCCATAAGAATGAAACATTCCAAAATCTAGATTTTATCAAGTGTCGTTATGTATTATTTGGGTCAAAGTCAAACGGTTGACTCATATATATTGACTAAATAATTTATCTGGCTTAAATTAGCCCGTATGATTTATTTTAGTTAGACTCATTTAATTAATAATAGAGTCCAACAAAATGGATTTGATTTAATTAAATGGGTCATTTATGAAATAAGGTGGAAATGGATATGAGGCTCATTTAGTGGTCATCTTGAAACCCTAGCTTGGGAGAACTTTATAAATTCTCCTCCTTCATTTTCAGACACAGAAAATCCTCTCAACAAAAAAACCTCTCTATATATAAAAAAAAAACCCTCTCTAAAAACATTTCAAACCTAGAAGAACAACAAGCACCGGATCAAGCTTGTCGGTCCATTCTAGAAGACAAACCTTGATTGGGATCAAGCCTTTTTGGCCCTCTATCAAGAAGTTCAAGTTAGAGTTTCGACAATAACAAATCGAGTCATCAAACGACATAGCGTGGAGATCGAATGTGGATTATATTAGAGATTGTACTCAAAAAATTGTTATATTAATAAAATTACATTGGTTGCATTTAGTTTGAATCTTTATTTTTGTAGACTCAAAATTTGTGTTTACAAATTTTTGGCACGCCCGGTGGGACTATCTCTACCACTCATCTCCTTTTCCACGTCAAGTCTTCAACAATGGCTTTAAACAACACCACCTCTCAATCCGCCGCCAAGGATCTCACCTTCGCTCAACAAAGGGCTACGGAGTTGGCTACGTTGTTCAAGGACGACAACATGCGCACTAGAGGAATGAAGAGGGCTGGATTTCAGGAAGCTGCCGCGAAACTTCGAACTGCCTTTGTTCCTACTAAGGCAAGCACAAGATTTCGTAGACGTTCTTCTGTCACTTCCACCAAGTCTTTTTTGCACTTCTCATGAGATCCCGGTGCTCGTCTCATCCCCTCCTCATGAACCTTCCTCTTCTACACATGACTCGGAGAGGACTCCACCTGTTGAGAAGTTGGTTATCCATACCAGCCCGCTTTTCGATGCCTTCGACGAAGAAGATCAAGAAAGTAGTTGTGCCTCGTCTCCCTCAACTCCACGACGAATTTCTAATATGATAGAGTTATCTCAATCATCACCAACAAACATTGTTGCAGTTATGATGATTGAATCCAAGACCGTCGAGGAACAACTCGCTGAATTGAAGGGCCTGCTTCAAAAGTTAATGAAGGATGGAGACAAGCAACAAAATGAAAAGATCTCTTCTTTAAACAAAAAGCTTGAAAAACGTTCAAAGGAAACAAGCGATTCGGGAGAAGAAGAAAACTCTGACGCAGACGGTTCTGAATTTAGTGCTAAAAGCGAGTCTACATTCACCATCAACAAGATCTAGGATATGATAGCAAATGCTATCAAGAACCAACTTGGAGAAAGCTCTCGTGACAAGAAGCTGTACAAGAATCCATATAGCAAGAGGATTAGCAAATTGAAGATGCCCAAAGGTTATGAACACCCAATATTCCAGCAATTTGATGGGAAAGGAAACCCTAAGCAACACATCGCTCATTTTATTGAGACATGCAACAACGCTAGAACTGCACGAGACTTGCTTGTCAAAAAATTCGTTCGTTCCCTTGGGAATTGCGTTTGATTGGTACACTGATCTCCCTCTCAAGAGTCCATCGATAGCTGGGATGACATGGAGGAGGAGTTCAAGAAGAGATTCTATTGTACACGACACATAGTCAGCATGACCGAATTAACCAAGACTGAACAATGGGAAGATGAACCAGTTTTGGACTACATCATTCGATGGAGAGTTTTAAGTCTAGAGTGCAAAGACCATCTATCAGAAACCTCTGTTGTTGAAATGTGTATCCAAGGGATGAAGTGGGATCTGTTGTACATTCTACAAGGCATAAAATCAAGGTCCTTTCAATAACTAGCAACTCGAGCCCACGACATGGAGATAAGCATCTCAAGCCGTGGTACAAGCACTTCGGATTCTGTTAGGAAAGAAAAGAATAATTTTAAGAAGACCGAAAAGACCAGCAAAAAATCTACCAAAGAGTCATTGGTAGTCTCCACCACATCTGCTCCAGCGAAGATCTCTGCCAAGCCAAAGAGCGAACAAAAGATGGAGTCATCCTCGAAGGATACAAAGAGAGAAGGGCCCACCATAAAGGAACTGCAGGCAAAAAAGTATCCGTTTCAGATTTATACGACTTGCTCGAGAAAAAGATCATCGAGCTGCCTCTCAACGCCCCGAGCAAATGGGTAGAACGTATGATCTAAACTGTTGTCGATACCATCGATTGGTGAGTCATCTCCTCGAAAAATGCATCACTCTCGAGGAGAAAATAATATGGCTCGCATCCAATTCACAACCTTCTAAGAAGCACCTGCAAAAAATGAAAGGTCCTAAAAAAGCGGAGGAAATGAAAAGGACAAGGAAGCGACGCGCCCTGCGTGTCCCTCGTGAAGAAGTAAAGCCCTGGATGCCAATCACGCTAGATGAGTTTTTCCCTCAAAAGTACATCAGTGAAGCTTCTGTTGGTGTGGTGTCTTGTTACACGACGAAAGTAAAGAAAGCCAACCATCTACATGTCTCGATCATTCAAGGGATCCCAAAAGAGATTTGAATATTCTTGCGTTATTAGATACAGTCCCATCTTGTATGGGATGACGCCAAGCTTTGTCTCTTCCAGAAGAAATGTGATTTGCTATAGCACGAGCCTTAGAAAATCCTACTCATTACACATCAACGGAAAATATCGAACAGGGCATCTATGAGAACCATCATGATCGATGTGCAGCATACAGTGCATCTTTGGCGTTCACTGTTGAAGATCTTATGCTTGGTTCGAAACCTCACAATAGACCTCTTTTCGTTTGTGGATACATCTGCAAACAAAAGGTTAATCACATACTCATAGATAAAGGTTCTGCAGTGAATATCATGCCGAAGTTATGAGGAAGTTAGGGATCATCAACGATGAATTGTCTCAAAGCCGCCTCATGATTCAAGGTTTCAACCTGGGGCAACGAGCCATCGGCATGATAAGAGTTAACCTCACCATTGGAGAGATGACTGCAACAACATTTCATGTCATTGAGTCAAAAACTTCATACAACTTGTTGTTAGGGCGACCATAGATGCACGAAAATGGAGTAGTAGCATGAACTTTGCATCAATGCTTCAAATATTACAAGAATGGTGAAAGGAGGGTAAGCGCAGACGTAAAGCCTTTCTAATCTCATTTCGCTGATGCAAAGTTCTACATCGATTAAGAGGAGCTAGTGGAAGTGATAACATTATTAGAGATCGCCTCCACGGGAAAACAAGCTCCAAAGAAGCAACAAACGAAGGAAGACACTCCTTCAAAGGAAGACTTGAATAAGAAGGTTCAGGAAATCAATGAAAAGAAAGTTTCAAAACCTCTATCAATGAGTGATGAAGTGAAGTCTAACTCGCATGTTCAAGTGCTACGTTACATCCCTATGTCACGTCGCAAAGAGGGTCAAACTCCATTCAAAACATGTGAAGTACAGGTCGCTCCTAAGAAAGTTGAAAGTAAGTTATCTTCATTAAATGAAAGCATGACCTTGTCGGTTCAGCGAGTAAGCAATCAAAAGATATCGAATCCACCATCTGCAAGCCTTGAAAATATATCGGAGTTGCCTAGCGCTAGGAAAGAAGGATTTGACCCCGTTACTTATAAATTGATGAAAAGCTCAAGGTACGACCCATGGGAACGATCGATGCTGGCTCCTACGGTCTCAACAAATCTCAACAGCAGCTGCAACAAGGTGAGAGTGTTTGGGTGAAAAAAGTTGGATTGGGTTTCACGGAACCTCAGGTAATGAAGATCTCGACTCGAAGAAAGTCGGTACAAGCATCCCATTATATTGCGGTGGAAGAGGTCGAGGAGAGTATAGGTGAAAACACTACACCAAGACAAAAGGGCTCTGTCTTCGATAAATTTCAACCATCATCTGCTTAGGGCCGTAGCAATGATTTTGGGGCCCTGATCCAAATCAAAAAAGGGGCCCTTAATAATGTGAAATTTATACATTTTTTAAAAAAATTTATAATTTAGGCAATGCACAATTTTCCTATATATACATTGCATAAATGAAAATGCTTTCATATAATAATGATAAATTCAATTACGTAAAATTAAATTCACATTTTATTCATGTTGATAATAGTAACTCAATACAACTCAAAGCTCATATCAACTTAAGCTATATTAACTTCTATTTATTTAAAAAGTGATATTCTTCTTAACGCTCTTTGAGGCACAATTAAGTCTTCATATTCCACTTTCTCTAGAAGATCATTCTCAATTGCTATCATCGCCAATCCATTAAGTCTTTCTTGTAGCATCGTAGAACGAAGATATGACTTCTATAGCTTTAACTTTGAAAAACTCCTTTCTGCAATTGCAACTGTCACAGGAATAGTCAACAAAATTCTATATACAATAGTAGCATTAGGAAAACAACCCACATCATTCAAAAACCTCAAAATATCCAAAGGTCCTTTTATGTCATTGTGCAGAATTTCTTTAACCAACTTCTACTCCACAAATAATTCATTCCCATCAATATCTGATTGTTCATTAGACATAAGTGCATTTTCAAATTTCAAACAAGAGGATTTCATACTTAAATCATCCAATGACTTCATCTTTTGAGGAGTGAATAAGAAACCAAAAATACTTTCATATTCCTCAAATTGTTCAATTCTTTTATAAAGAGAACTAATAGCTTGATCAACAATATAAAGAAAGTAATCAACTCTAAATGATTCTTCCTTGGATTCTCATTAAAATGTTTTTTTCTTTTAATTTCGTGCTTTTGGGGAAATATAGGATCAACATCCATTTCAATAGCAATTTCCTTAGCCCTACTCAAAGCATCATAAAACCAGTTTCTATATACCCCTCAAAAAAAGAAATCAACCTTCTTATGTTTTTAATAGCCGCATCAATAAGCATATCCTTTGATTGTAATAGCTTGCTTACCAAATTAATTGCAAATAGTATTTCGTACCAAATTACTATTGCAATTAAAAACTCAAAATCACCGAGCTCATTATTTGCTAAGGATTTAGCTTCACTCTTTATATTTTAATCCTTATCATTGCTATCGGCTACTTGAAGTAAAGCTTCTCGTATATCTCACATTTGAAATCTAATAGCCTTAACACTTTCAACACGACTTTCCCAACGAGTAGATGACAAAGATTTAAAGGTTAGTCCTTTTACATTGTCTTTCAAGATTTGCCATCTCTTAGTAGAAGCTGTAAAAATTGTTTATATACGTTGGATGACTCTAAAAAAGTCTCTAGTTTTACTACATGTATTAGCCATATCACATAATGTCAAGTTTAAACTATGACAACCTCAAGGAGTATAAAAAGCATTAGAATTTAAATCCAAAAATTTCTTTTGAACTCCTTGATGTTTTCCTTTCATATTAGATCCATTATAATGGCCTTGTCCTCGCACATCCATTATATCAAGATCAAGATTTTTCAATTCATTTTGTAAAATATCAAAAAGCCCTTGGCTAGTTGTATCATTTACATTAAAAAAATACTAAGAAGGATTCCTTAATGCAAATATCAAAAGTAGAGACATTCACATATCTTAATATCAATGACATTTGCTCTTGATGGCTAACTCATTTTGAATTGTATGACCTAAATAATGAAAGTGAATATCATTATTAGTAATACGGTTGACATGTTCTTGAATAATTGGGTCAAACTCGGCCAACATTTTAATCAAGCCCAAAAAATTACCATTACTTTTTTGGTATAGTTTCCTATTTGAACCACGAAAGGCTAGATTATGTTTGGCAAGAAATTTGACAATTGAAATAATTCTTTGCATTACTTTCGTCCAATGGTCTTTTTCCTTTTCGATTAACATTTGAGTCGTCTTATCAATAGTTTGATTCTTTTGAAACCTAAGACGCAACTCATACCAAGTAGTCATATTCTAAACATGATATATGCTTGTCTCATGTTCTTTAAAGTCTAAAGCCTACATGCCCCCAATCTGAAAATCCTTCATTTGTCAATGTCCTCTACCCATCCCTTTTTAAAATATTTTACAGCAAAAACTGTAGACTCTATCAAGCTCTTTTGAATAAACAAGTCAATCCCTATCACATTTCTCACCGTTTGATAAAACTCTAGTATACAAGTTAGCCGTAAGTCGTCTTGAAGATTTATCTTTAGCACCTTTCACAATAGAATTATCTCTTTTAGGACCATTTTTCACTAATAAATCAATCATTTTAGAATCAAGAGTTCAAGACTATCCCAAACTCTAGGATCATATATATTAGGCATATAACTAGTTTCACAGTGATCAACATTGTCATTGTCACAAGGCATATCATCAATATTTTCAGCATTATCATCATTCTCAATAGGCACATCATCAACATTGCAATTAGCACTAGGCACATTATCAAAAATATCATCCACATCATCAACATTCTCCGCAATAGGCATATCACTAACAAGATCAACATTAACATTATTAATATCATCAACATCAACATTATTATTCTCAATAGGGACATCATCAACGGACTCAGCAAGAGGAACGTGAGGTTTTTTTATAACGAATTTATCAATAGCACCGTTTTGAGAATTAATTAACACTTCTAATTTTCTCTTTTTATTACGCTTTTCAGACCAAAATTCATACTTTCTAGGAGGCATAATCTAAAAAAAATAAAAAATAATAATAATAATAATAAATAAATAAATAAATTAAGTATCATATACATGGATTGAAAAAACCTGGAAAGCAGAAGGTTTGTTTCAATCAATTGGACGAATTGGCGAATTACTCAATCTCGTTGATTCTCAATCTTTGTTCAAAAGAATATGATCAATTTCGACCTTCAAAAAATGAAATTGCTTAGATACAGAAGAGTATAAACAAATCAATTTGTGTTAAAATAAAAAATTAATAACTGATTCAATTGACATCATCAAAACCAGAATTTTTTTTTTAAAAAAATGAATTAAAACGCTTTAATTGAAACTATCAAAACCAGAAATAATTGACAAAAAAAAAATGAAATAAAACGTTTCAATTGAAACTATCAAAACCTGAAATACTTAACAAAAAAAAATGAAATAAACGCTTCAATTGAAACTATCAAAACCAGAAATAATTAACAAAAAAAATTAAAATAAAACGCTTCAATTGAAACTATCAAAGCCATAAATAATTAACAAAAAAAATAAAAAAATTTACCTAAAATCGATTGCTTCAATTTGTTCCCTTCAAAAAGAAAAAAAAAATTGCTTCAAACCTTCAATTCGTTTTTTATTTTGTATAATTGTATCAATTGGGAATAGATAGATGAAGATGATTGAATGGAAGATAGCCCATATATATGGGAAAATAATAACCGTTTGATAACAAAAATTTCGGAAGATTGAAATTGATTTCTTGACTGAGTTTATTTTTTTTTCCGTTGAAAATCCTTGAATAGGAAAATATGCATTTCAATTTTCCATAGTTGATAAGTTAATTGATGTAATTATGGAGGAATTTGGAAACTTGAAGAAATTAATATGGAAGGTTGAATAAAGAAGGTTGAATTGATTGAATGGAAATTGGGTAATTGATTGAATGCGTGAATGTTATCAGTGTTGTTTGCTCCTTGCTGTCTGCTTTGTCTTTATAAACAAGATTAATTTTTTTTATTATTATTATTATTATTTTTAATAAGAATTGGAAAAAAAAAAAAAAAATGGGCCCCTTTAAATTGGGGGCCAATGCAAGGGAATACCGTGCACATGGTGTTCTACGGGCCTGCATCTACTAGACCACATTCTTGATGGTCTAAGTCTTGATTCATCATAGTCCATATTTAGTAGATTGGGTGGTCAATCGAGAGGCATGCAAATGAAGAAGTCTAAGGGTGTCTTCAAAAGATTAAGAGTGACAAACAAACCCATCAACCATCGCCTACAAAATATCCAAGTCTAGAAGCATAGGAGAAATGTCTTCACTTGAGCCATCTCTAAATCACGACACCAGCACAAAAGGAACATGAAGAAATTTGAGTTAGAGAATGATGTCGGGAGCATTATCCCATCTCACATGAAGCGCCTCGATCTAAATAAACACTGCCAATAATTTGATGTCATTAATGAGTGGAAGGTGACCTGGTATTTATAGAGCTACAAGTTAACTTGTCTCCAAGAAGATGATTTAGAAGCTTAGCCGACTAATTTATCTCTAGCCAATCAAATGGGAGATGTAGTCAGGATAATACACTTCTATTTCATGAGATAAGATTCTATCTTTTCTTTTTATTCAATAAAGCTCAAATATCACGGTTAGCTCGCTTATCATAGTATTTATCTTCAATCGAGGTAAATAAAGTGGGCAAGTTGACTTGATTTCCCATAAAATGATAGATTTTGGTGGTTCACAAAATATATATCTCAATTAAAAGATATATTCGTCTTTCGTATTATTATATCGGCAATGAATGGAGTTGACAATCACATCAAATCCAAGATATTTTTAAAAGTGAATCTCATGTTAATTATCCACAAGAAAGGATAGAATTCAAGAAGATAGACTGTATAGCGTGGATGCATGGGAAAATATATATATATATATATATATATAATAAAAAAAAAAAAAGAGAGAGAGAAAGAAAAAAAAAAGGTCTGTAGACACGGAAATTTTATGAGTGTCATACATTAAATTAAATAAATTAATTTGGGTTAAAATCATATGAATAATCCATTTTAATTATTTTTGGCCCACCCAAATAGATAATCCGAATTAATCAAATACAATTCGGATTATAAAATAAATTAAATGGACCAGGTTAAAAGACTTCTAAGTCATAAAATGGGCCAGGCCCCAAACCTACTAAGTCCACTCAAGGGTTTCTCATCTCCTATAAATATACTATTCCTCCATTAATTGAGGGATCCAGAAATCATTATTAACTCATAAAACTCAAACGGAATTCTCTCTGAAGTAAGTCAACAAGCACATCAAACTCGTGCCGACTTGTTCAGATACACTCAAACACATTTGAACGGGACTAAGCTTCAAAGCCCTCGTTCAGGTGTATTCAAACAAAACCCTTAAATACACGTTGACATCATTAAACGTCACCTTGCATTCAAACTCAAGTCGACGTCATCAAACGTCAACCTACATGTGTCACACACGTGTCATCGTCAAGCTGCGGAACAGAATCAGAGGACTTAGTTTATTTTATTATAAACTTTTTTACAAAGATTGTACCCAAAAATCACATATTAATATAAATTCATTTGTTACTTTATTTCCCGTCTTTATTTATTTAGACTCGAAATTTGTGTAAACAGGGTCACTCGATAATTATTATCGGGACAACCAAATTTCGAGCCCGATCACGATCAAACACTTCAAAATCATGTCCGTGACCAATCTCGAGGGGGCAATATGTAGACACAGAAATTTTATCAAGTGTCGTTATGAAGTATTTGGGTCAAAGTCAAACGGTTGACTCATATATATTGACTAAATAGTTAATTTGGGTTAAATTAGCTCGTATTATTTATTTTAGTTAGACTCATTTAACTAATAATAGAGTCCAACAAAATGGATTTGATTTAATTAAATGGGTCATTTATGAAATGAGGTGGAAATGGATATGAGGCTCATTTAGTGGTCATCTTGAATCCCTAGTTTGGGAGAACTCTATAAATAGAAAAGTCTCTCTACAAAAAAAAACCTCTCTATACTAAAACACCCTCTCTAAACCTCTCTATAAACATTTCAAACCTAGAAAAACAACAAGCACCGGATTAGGCGTGCCGTTCCATTCTAGAAGACAAACCTTGATTGGGATCAAGCCTTTTCGGCCCTCTATCAAGACGTTTAAGTTAGAGTTTCGACAACAACAAATCGAGTCATCAAACGAGATAGCGTGGAGATCGAATCAGTGGATTATATTAGAGATTGTACTCAAAAAATTGTTTTATTAATAAAATTACATTGTTGCATATTAGAGATGAATCTTTATTTTTGCAGACTCAAAATTTGTGTTTACAATAATCTATTTAAATTTACTTCATTTTTTTTTAAAAGTGTTATACTTAGACCGGCATATATTTTTAGGCAATTTAATTGACTTAAATATAACAAGAGTTTTTTTTTTTTTTTGAGGGAAAAATATAACAAGAGGTAAGTGGGGTAGTTGGAGTATTAAAAAAATTGTAAATGTAGTTTTTCACCATTAAAGGAAGTGCGACACTTGTATGAAAACGGTCGCATTTGATAAGTGTAACACTTTAAAAAAAAGAGGGAGTACTTGAGTTAGCAATTTGTAACTTTAACTCCTACAACATGAGCTCCCCTCTATTCACCCCCCACCCCCCCCCCCCCCCCCCCCCCCCCCCCAAAAAAAAAAAAAAACACACACACACTGCTCACTAGTTTGATTGAATACTATCAAGTAGACAAAAAGATTAAAAAATAGAGAGAGCAGGTTTTCAAGAAAGCAATCATGGACAGTAGAAACCTGGAACTATACTTTTAGATATTGAGGGTTTTTATTTATTTATTTTTTTTTAATATTTATTTTTTTACTTTTTGGCCTTTGTATGTGTCATTATGGTGCTTGTATTTTGATTTTGGTGTCTAAGAGGAATTGATAGGGAGGTCTATTAACATCATGATGAGTTATGAGGCGGATGATCAATTTGAGATGGCGATGTGAAGTATGAATTAGGAACTTATGGGGGAAGATGGCTTTTGAATTTCAAGAGGATTGGTGTATTTTGTTTTAACTCTTTATTTTTTCTACCTTTTTCTTCTAGTTTCATACCTAGTGGTAGAAGGATAAATGTACTCCCAAGAAGTTGTGGAGTCAAGTATTGGCAGTATTCCTTTTAACTGCTAAGTTATTGGACACTGAAATTTTCTTTCAAATACCTTTGAAATGGAACCATATATTAATAATATAAGGAAAACCTTTTAGGATCACTCCTGATGTGCATTTCATGGGAATGACTTCTGCAGATTCATAATTTTTATTATTTTATTTATTTATTTTTTGAAAGCTTAACTTGAATGTTCTGGTTTCTTCATTTTTCTGAGTTATTGCAAATTTTGGAGGCTATATTAATTGATAAGATGTGTCATTTAGCTTACATATTGTTGTGATCATTAAGATTCCTCAACTCCATGTCATCATCCAACTCACATACAAGTATACAATTTGCTCAAGGGATTATTTAGTAATAATGTTTTATTTGTCCCTTTTAGCAGTTGTTGATAATTTGACATTGATTATTAATATTATTTTTTAATATTCTTTCCAGCTAATGTTTCAGTGATCTTATAATTTCCTAAGTCAACATCTCTGCTATTGGTTATAGGCATGGATATCATTAATCGGTGACAAATTGGATGCTACATTGACGAAGTCTGTGACTGGGGATGCACTAATGACTCCAGATAAAGGTCGATAATGATAATGTGTATTCTCATTGTGGCGCAGTAATTTGCACGGATGCTAGTTACTGAAGCCTATAGGCAAGGTATTTTTTCTTTTTTCCACTGCTCAAATAAGCAGGCCACTGGAATAGATAGCCCCCAAACATTGAGATGATATTGAGCAGACAATGCTGTGAACCTTCCCTTTTTTTTTTTTTTTTTTTTGGTCCTTTTTTGTCTTTTTTGCCGACTATTAATGTGCAATAAGAAAAAATAACAGAAAGGAAAATGTCATTGTCATGTAGCTCCTGATTTGAGTAAGATGAATTTTAGGATGTTGTGGAGTTTTTTATATGGTCTGGATTGGTTTTTGACAAGCAGGGAAGTGATTACTGTCTGCCTTTTCAGTGGATTAAGTTTAATTACCTTATCTGAGTTATTTAACAAATCGTTTAAAAAGCTATACTGAGTGCCCTAAGTCATTTTTGCTTACTAAGCTCAAAGTTTCTGTTAAAACTTAAAAGTCTAATAATTAATTGACCATGATGGTAACTTTAGCTTCTTCCAGAAATGGAAATACCTCAACTTTATATTTTCTAATGTCAAAAATGAGTCAGTAATCAAATAACTTTTTTTGGCAGATTCTGGTCCCAATGTCTCATAAGTGTCGCAGGGAACATCAATATCCCGTCTCAGATAATACGTCAAAGGAGAAGTATATAGTTCATTCAATTTTCTTTGTACATTACCATCAACTGTGAGTTTCTGAATCTTGTGTACATGGGCTTCCACACTGGTTGATTTCTCAATTAGTTTAAAATAGATTAACAGAATACACAGCCGCTGATACATTTTCCAAGAAGTGCTAATTATCTATTTTCTGTTTATTCTCTTGATGTTTGCAATGATTTATTCAGTACTTAATGTTAAACTTGATTTTGCCCCCAGATATATTATCAGATAGAAATTACTCTGTAAAATTTGAGGAAGTGAGCTCTCCATGTCTAATCTGTTTCAGAAAGCAGTTTTTTCTTCATGCACACTTGTAGTTGCTGTACAAAATTACAATTCACAAAGCACTGTTTGAGCCATTGAATTCAGGACTGCAACTGACATTCAGTAGTTTGAACAAAATGCTCAAACAATGCACTGTTTGTAAAGTTGACTTAGTTCAGAAGATTACTACCAAGTATGTGATTATTCTTTGGATTCAAAAAGCTCTGCACTGTATTACAAATTAATCCAGTAAATCTTCCAGAAGATTACATACATCAGCAGATGAGGAAGAAAAACAGAAAAATATTTTTTTCAAATAAGAGGTACTTAATACCTCTCTAATATGCCTAGGTAAAAATTGTAACTAATCTATGGCTTCTCTACAAAACATGCACAAGAAATAGGTTCAATAAATAAGGGAGAAAAAAGAATTAGTGTGTCGTTTTATGTTTTACAAATGTAGATGAACTGCAGGCATCTCGACCTTGGTCATTGAACAGATTTCTGCCATGGGAGCAACCCTGTATTCCGATCAGCCAAGTTAGACAGAACAAAGTCCCTTAACCTGGTATCCCAAACCTCACAGAACTTCTGGGGCCAATTGGGCGGTTCAATAGCTTCTGTCCCCAATCCAGGTGCCCTATCTCTTGAATTTTCATTCTGATTCTCTTGCCAGTCAACAACATAGGTTGAAACCCTTCTATAGAATTTTGCTTTAAAGTTGTCCCAGACTTGGTACTTGTAGTGGTTTATCACAGCCCGATGAAAATTTAGCTTCTTGAACTCCTTTTTCAGCTTGAAATGATGAACTTGATTCAGAAGACTATCATCAACAGCATCAGGCCTAACAATTGACTTATGCCTCTCAAGGCCCTTAAGCCGGCAAGTATACCCTAACATCAGTCCCTCTGCCGGAGTTTTCTTTAGCCCTGAGGGTCCAAAATTATGACAATCTGTTCTGATTTCACCTACTGTTCGCTGTCGTGCTGAAACATGCTCCACTACTTTTTGAAGAGCGTTTGGTCCCCGGTAAACAATGGTTGAGTTTTGCCTGGGTTTTGGAGGTGGGAAATTGTAAAACTCATCCACATCAAAGAATGCAACCCATTGACACTGATCTCTGGCCCTCAACAAACAGTGTGAAAACCCTGCCTCCTGAGACTTAATCCATGGCCAAGTGTGCCTATTCACATCATAATTTTCAGCATTCAGCTCATCGATCACATCCTTTAAGCCGTCATCGCTATTATTGTCATAAACAAACCACCTCTCAACCCCAAGCCAAGTATGGTACATTACCCACTCCCTAATAAATGCAGCTTGATTCCAAACCATAGTACAAGCACAGAGCTTATATTTAAGTTTAGACCTACCCTTCACATTATTCTTATTACTGCTCTGATGCAATTTTGCTATTGATGGTACTAGTTGTCGTTTCGTACCTGTCAAATGGGACCTTCCAGGCACTTTGGAAGTCACCTCGACTGTAACTCGAACTTCTTCGCCATCCCACGGTTTCACCTTCGATTCGGGAGGCAAGGGACACCTGATTGTCTCCTGTGCTGCAGTGGTAGCCTGTGTGGTAAGCGCATAATCCTCTCCCTCCTTCCAAAATTGACATCTAAATGGAGTTGGTTCCGATTCTCTGTCTGACTTCAGCTGCAAACCCTTAACAAAAACAACAGCCATATCCTCCCCATCGAATACCGCCTCATAAGCCACCATATCCCACAATTGAACACTCTTCTTATCCCCCCTCCCCATCTCCCACTCAATTCCTTTCCCATTCTTCCATTCCCCCTTCAACCCGACAGCCGCCGTGTAATTCGCAGGCGGTACCGGGCACCGAACCAACCACCTTCCATCCCCATAATCATCCACTGACAACATGGGATGATTGACAGTTTTCTTTCCAACACTAACACCCGATTTCCGGGGGTAAACACAGTCAATTTTCTCAGGAAGTTGCAGATGTAAGGATTTACTCTGACTAGCTGGTAAAATTACCAACACATGATCATTAAACAATACTCTGCTCTCAATGCTCAACGCCATGAACAAACCATCACCTTCACTACTCTTGTTACTATTACTAATAATCTTAATCTTACTAGTATTACTTTTACTCTCACTGCTACCAATCTCAACTTTTCTCTGGGTAGAAAGATCCTGCACTGAGTTACTACTGATTGAAGATGAAGAAATTATGGCTAGTTTCGGGACGATCGGCGCAGGCCGAAACGTCCCGGATCCAAAATTATAACCCCGAGTAATAAAAACAAGAAACAAGAAGCAACAAAAACACGCCATTATATACCTTGTTGAGAAATTCTGTGTTAAAGATAATGGTGTTTTAAGTATCCGTTTTCTCTTCCTAACATCCATTTTTTTTGGTTAGTTCAATTAGTGTAAAATTCTTCCAAAGAACACACAATTTAAGAAGTGAGACAAAAGAAGAAGATCTGAAGATTAATGGTGAAAGAAAAAAAAAAAAAAAAAAAAAAGTTTATGTGGATCTGGGTATATTGGACCGACAGTGGGTCGGGTGAGTTTCGTTGTGTTTTGTGTCGGAGAGAGGAGAGAGAAAAACACGCGTTTAAGGCTGCGGGTTTAGGCTAATTATAGGAGGCGACTTCGAAACTGCTACTCAGTAAAAAGACTGAGTTTGTGTTCTGGGTTTTTTTGGTGGCGGAATTGGTACATAAACGGGAATCATTGGTGGTCCAATGTAATATGTTGGCTACTATTCTTTGAGAGTTTGATTAGTGAGTAAAGTTGTTTGATTGAGAGAATTTTATTTGGTTAAGCTTTATGTTTAGCATGGGAAAAACATCGTGGCCTCGTGGTTTTGAGGATTTAAAACCCGATTTTATTTTATTTATATTAAAAAAAAATATTTTAATAAGTGCATTTATTACCAAGTCCTGATAATTTTAATGATATGGTAATGGATTATTATTTAATTTTTTGGGGTTTACTAGTTGGTATTATAAAATTGATGGTGACTTGTAATATTCTTTTAAGGGGTAAGTTGATTTGTTAAAAGAAATGATTAAAATTGGGTTTTGGGTATGAACAAGTTCATGTGATGAGCAAGGTATTAGTTGTGTTGTTTCTTATGCTTATGTCATGTAGATATTATGGTGTGAGTCAAGGGTATTTTTATATAATTTATTGCCTTCTTGCATTTTTCGTGGAAAACTATTTTACAAGTTTTTTCATAGGTGGTTTGGTAATTTGAAAGTTTCTTTGTGGGTTTACTTATACAAGTTTTACAATTTCAAGTCTTAAGACTTTTTTTTTTACAGGGATTCTTTTTTTTTTTTTTTTTGACGGGAGGGATTCTCTTACTTTGTCAATATTTTGATAATAAATTATTTTGATGCTAGTATGGTACATTAGTGGTGATCTTGTCAATATCTTCTATTCTTCCACCATGATTGATGAACCCAAAAGTTTGTCTATTTTGTTTCATCTTTACTAATTTATGGAGCATATGCTTTCAAGCGTTTATTGTATACCTAGGTGCACTACTCGGAATGACACATGGAAAATGTGTTGCTGGAAAAAAAATCAACAATATATTATTTGCTTTTTAATGAAAGAATATGATTAATTATATCTAGTAGTGTTCTATATATCAATTTGTGAAATGATATATATGTTTAAGTTGCAACTAAACATTTTAATTTTTGCGGAGCAAAAGTAAGAGGTTCAGCATAACAAATAGAAGTATTCTAAATTAAGCCTAAGATTCTGATGAGCACAAAAGTGTATGTATTTATCAATTTGGATATCTGGTGTAATTAGTTATCCAAGTACGTCAAGGTATAATCTTAGATGAAATAAGTGTAGACTTAAGAAACACAACCAAAAATTTGTTTTGATGGACGGGATTGGTCATGATTTAGATTTCAGCAAGCACAACATGTGCACACTTTTTTTTTTTTTTCCATTGTGCGGTGCCATACCCAAATCACGATGATTCTAATACAAGTATGATTTGAAATTGATAATTTTTTTTAAAGTTAATTTTAATGTAAATTATTTTATATAGATATTTCTATTAAAAAAAAATGCTTCTCCCTCCACGGAAAATTCAATTACTAATAAATGGCATTAAGAAGTTATTGGCGCTTTTAAGGTTCTTTTCCCCACCTTATGTATAGTGTATTTGGAAGCCAAGTAATTAGCGAATTATACCCTTTTTTTTTTTTTTTTTTTTTTTTGAATAGCAGCGGATTATACAGACTATATTAAAAATTATCTAAACATTGACCCATTAATTAAATTCTTTACATATATTAGGGTACAATTTTTTTTTAAGGGACTTACATAACTTTTACTCCGTACATCTTTTCTTTAAAAATCTAAAATTCAGCTCAACTATGGAAGAATGAATGAAGTGGTAGGGAAAAAAAACAATTTTCAAATAACAAACGAAAGGTCGAAAGTGGTCATTTTCTCCTAAACTACTAGTCTTACTATAAAATTGTACTAGAGCTTCTGTCGTATTCAACCTATTGGCTTTATTTTATTGGATTATTACGAGTATTTATTTATTTATTTTAAGAAAATAACCTACTGGCTATCATAGCCTTTTAAAAAGTCTAAAATTTACATGTAATTAAAAAAACAAAAAAAAAAAAAAAAAAAAAAAAAAAAGGTATCGTGCTTGTCACTAATCCGTTAAAACATCCCTATCACTTTACCAGGAATCCCCGCAAATTATACACTTTTATATTAGCAAATTTACACTCTACTAGATATAGATAAAAAGAAAAAAAAAAAAAAAAACTATAACTATTTTGTAATACCATATCAATGTCAAAAATAATCCAGAGAATAATAATACAAATTGCAATAAACAATTAAACGACAATAATTACCGTAGCTTCTCGTCGTTTAGAGATAGGATATGAATCATATGATGTAATATTGGCAACCACTGCCTAATCTTGTCCGATTTAAAAACCAACAATCATTTTCAACCGTTGGATTAGATTAAAATTCAAAATTGACCTCCACATGAGTTGGAACTTATAGGTGGAATAATAAAATTATTTGTCCCATGTGATTATATTATTAATATTAATATTATTTAGGCCGCCTTAGTTTTGTAGGATTCTGATTAGCTAAAAGGAAAGAGGTGTTATTGTCACCTTTAAACATACAACAATGTTAAAAGTAGAAGCAACGTATATTAGTTGGTGTTACTATTAAAACATTCATGTAGGTGGTTGAGGACTTGAGGTACTACGTACTATATATATGCTATTGCATTTGCATGCATGATTTTACAAGTTTGAAGATTGTTCTTTTACTCATTTATGATGACTAAGGACTAAGAACATGTCACTCCCCACCTGGCCGATCGATATTGATTACTTACTCTATTTCATAATATATGACACGGTCAATATTGTGCACACATGTCAATGCATTAGTTTGACTTTATTTTTATATAATTTAATATTAATGGAAATTATTTTTAAAATTATATTATGAAACTTTATACTAAAACCTATCTAACATCATATTTTGTGATAAGATATATTTTTATTATATAAGTAAAAAATTATGGTCAAACCTAATGCATAAATAGTGGAAAAAGTCTAACGTCTCATGTATTGTTGGATGAAGGGGGTATAAAAATTATTTTTACTAATCAAGCTGATTTATATTGTACTACAAAAATATGAGTTCTAGTTTAATATTTAAAATAATTGTTTTAGAAAAAGTTAAAGCTTGTAGGAATTTTTTTTGGCTAGCTAATTATGACCAATTTTGGTCCAGACAATAAAGTGCTAGTCGGTAAATTACATTGGTTGATTGTTGGTTGCAAATTTGCGATTTGTTTTGCAATTGTTAATATTGATTTAATTTTGTTTTTGGTATGCAATCTAGAGTATATTTTTCAATTATAATGGCTGATCTTATCAAAATTGTTTTTTTTTTTTTTTTAATTGGCTCGAAATTGGTTTGTAATGATTAATATTTTTGTAATTAAATGAAATGAGGTGAAATAAACACACCTTTAATTTAACTCGTAAAAAAAATAAAAAATTAAAATGCAAAAATTATACATAGACCAAAAGAGAGTAAAACTCCATCCATTTCATAGAGTTCTTTTCTTTGGCTTATATCTTAATGTCAAGTTTCATTGACTTTTGGAATGTCTTTTTACTTCTTATATTTTACTAAAAGAAATAAATAAATTGACATGGAGTTTATTTTTTATTTTTTTTGGAAAGTAATTTTAAATACAAGTATGAGTTTCTTGATAATTGGGCATTGTACATTGCACGTCTTCTAGCCACCAATATGATTGATTTTTTGATAGTGGGAATAATATAGTAAAAATTTAAAAGACAAAACTTAAGGAAAATAATTTGGAATGTATTGTACTCCGTATTATAATACGCCGCAGTATAGACCACTTACATATTTAAATTATAATGATGAAATCATTGGTCAATGATATTGATGTTATAATAACTTTTTTTTTTTTTTTTTTTTTTGAAGAAATGTTATAATAAACTTATAAAAGTGTACTCTTTTTTTTTTTTTTTTTTTTTTTTTTTCCTTTCTTAATTTTAAAGTTTTACATTTAGCAATTTTTGTCATCATTTCACTACACCACATTGTAGAAGACTACCAACCTAACAATTTGAGTAAATATTAGAAATGCCCAACAAGTATAGTAGGACATGTTAATACATGTAATACTTTGATAAAACTGGCATTGCATGAAAGAGGCATCACGATCCTTGAATAATGACATTGAATTATTAATAAATTCAATAATAATTGAGGCATAAGTCAACATTACCAAAACACATAGATAAAGGAAGTTTCCAACTACACGTGCTTTCATGGGTTTCATCTACCTTTCATACTCTTCTATGTTGAAATTTGGACAAATTGCGTAAAAATTGAGAGTTATATTGATCAAGTTAACCAAAGTTTCATTTAATAATTGGAAAATGATATACACATTTTAAGGGCTTGTTTCATTTAATTATATTGTATAAACTTTTCTAACTACGCGTATATATATTATCTATGAACTTATTTTGGCTTAACTAAATAATAGTATTACGTAGTAAAATTTAGGGTGATGCTATATGCAGCCCTTAGGACTGCATATAAACATTTAATATACTTCTTTTTTTAGTTTTAAGTTGGAAATTTATCGGCAATTCACGAATAAATCGGTGTAATAAATGTTTATTTATTGTTTATTCTTTTCATTTTTAGCTTCTTATATGCAACCCTTAGGGATGCAAATATCTTTTTCCGTTTATTAGAAATAATTTAAGCTTATTTTTTACTGTAGTAAAAATTGATTGACATTACTTGATATTTTATGAATTTTTTTAACATAATTATCTTGTCCGAATTAAAATAAAATGCGGTGTAGAAAATGTTACTCAATACCAAACCAAATAAAAAATATATATCAATAATTTATGCTAATTTAATTTATGTGTGATTTTGTTGTACACTACTAAATTAAACCAAATTAAATTATGTATTAAATGTTTACCTAAGAGCCATGCGCCTATTAATTATGCGAAGTATTCAATTTGATTATCAACGATGAAGTTGCGATTGTGGGGATTTGATGCACGTAGCAATGTATTGTGATTTGTGGGATTTGACTAATTAGTTACAAATATACTTTTTCAACACCAACCTTGAGAATGAAGTTGAGAGTCACCAACAAGCGTAGCTCAATTCAGAAAACAAATGTTCATTAGGATTAATTATTCATTCTAACGGGATCTCTCGAATACAACGACTAGATAACTAACCAACATTAATTAAAACAAAATTTTCATTCTTAAATAATTTGCCAACTTTGTATTCAATTTGACTTTATTGAGCATACCATCGATTGCCCATAGTATGCTTGGTGTATGTGTATATATATAGGTGCACAGAGTTGCTCACTACTGCTCATATTTCTAGTCTGTCAATAACTCAATATACAAGAACCATTTTGATCATATATCAATTAAAATGACATTAGCTAATTGAGTTGTACTTCAAAAGTCTAGCCAATAAATAGTAGGAGTCATTTTATAGTTAGGTAGAGTTGTTAATATCTAGCTTAGCATAATTAAATACAGCACTTGCAATGGGGCACAAAAAAAAATTTAGAAACTAAAAAATTAATCCTACACGACACGAAAAAAAATAACGTGATTTCTTTCTTTTTTTTTTTTTTTTTTTTTTTGAGCAACCATTCATCTCAAATACTCGACCAATTAAGTATGGGTCTATGCTAATTGTCAACTCGATCTTATGGTATGTCTAGTTCACAAGCTACATCCCAATTCCCATTTTCAATGCTACAATTTTATTTTCTAGATTTTAGGGGAATTCACTTACACCTTTCAACAAATACGAAGTATATAATTATAAAAAAAATTAGTAACCAAAAAAAAAAAAAAAAAAAAAAGTTAAGCATTGCTTTGTATTATATACTCTTATTTATATAACTGTATTAGGTTTCCCAAAAAAAAAAAAAAAAAAAAGTTCAAAAAAATCTTTGTTGAACAACGTTCTAAAAAAGACATGTGCATCGTCTTGGCCATCTGACAAGCCTCAAAAATTGGAGTTCAATTATTTTTATCTATATAAATTGGTGGATAATTAGATACAGCCCTATGGTGTGGGAGAGATCAACGGAAATTGTAGTTATGGTCGTAACTTTGATTTGCGGTACGCCGGTACATGATTAGCCTCAAAATGGATTTTTTTTTTTTTTTTAAAAAAAAAAAATTATCCGTAACTAGAGTGTATTCGTGCAAGAAAATACATAAGAATATACTCCCTCCATTTTTTTTTATATGCATCACTTGGTGATTCGCGGAGTTCTAGAAGGGTAATATAATATTGTGAGTGGATGAATAATTTATTATACTATAAGTAAGATGGGGACCATGAAAGAGAAAGAATGTGAGGGAGAGTAGATATTTTTATTATATAAGTGGAGACCACAGAAGAGAGAGAAATGATAAAATAGTTTAAGTGGAGTTTAAAGTAAGAGAGAGAAATGATAAAATATAGTATAAAGTTTCCAAATAAGGAAGTGATGCATTTAAAAAAACACCCATAAAAGGGAAGTGATGCATATAAAAAAACGGAGGGAGTAGCATCTGAAATGATTTTAGAGAGACAACAATGTCAAAAGTTAGTTTGTGTGAGAAAATACTGATTTAAGTAAAAAAAAAAAAAAAAAAAGTGCCCAAAATATGAGGATTGAAAATTTCGGATTTTATGGTGGAAAGTCATAAAAATGACTACTAAATTAATATACGGAGTATTAGATAACTAATATCGATATTGGGCTTTTTTTATTTTTTTTGAAACCAAGCTGCGAGAATTTCGTTAAAGTAGATAACTAATATCGATATTAGGCTATTTGTTGTTAAAATAATTATATTTCATAATAATAAATTTAATTCAGTAAATATAATTTATGTTATATATATACAAATAGATCAAGTTCAGCAAAAATAATTACAACTAGTGAAACTAAAATAGTTTTTATTCAGTAAAATTAAGAAACTTCAAAGAACAAATATATATAATTGAGAATAAGTAAAAATATTTTCAAAATTTTATAAAAATAATTAAAGCTCAAGAATAAAAATTTCAATCATAGTAAGAATATTCTAGTTTAGTAAAAAACTAAGATGAGAAGAACAAGACATTATTGTAAAAAATTATTCTACAAATACATTAAAATGAAAACAATTTCATTCTTAGATAATTTTATTTATTTTTTTAAAAAAAAAGGATCAGAAGAAGTTTGTAAATTTTCATTTAGAGTTTAGCATTCTCATATGAAGTATTTTCTCCTTTTTTATAATATTTTCCATTTAATTTGGTGGTAAAAAAAATATTTATTCTATTACTTAACCTGTGCTCACGGGCATATTAGACAATAAAATACTCCTACCTATTAAACTAAGGCCTCATTCACTACTTCACCTTTGTTACTGATTTTTACTAAAATGAAATTAATTTTAATGAACTGAAATTAAATTTATCAAAATGGAATTATTTTTCTAAAATGAAATTATTTATACCGATTCTCTATTATATTTCTTCTGTAGAGTTGCTGATTTTTATTGAGCTGAAATTATTTTTACTAAATATTACTATTTGAAGGTGAAGTGAAAAGATCCTAAATAAGTAAGTATATCTATTAATTTATACCTAACATTTTGAAATACAATTACAGTACTTTTTTTTTTTTTTTTTTTTTTTTTTTTTTGTGTGCAAATGAAATACAATTATTTAATACACATGTTGTCTACTTGTCTCCTTTGTCTTTATTTACTCCGTATTTCTTTGCTCATTTTTTTTTTTTGACAAGTATTTCTTTGCTCATTTACAATAAGACAAAAAACAAAATTAAATCAATTTCTTTGCTCATTTCCTTATTCACCTTGTCACCATAAAATTTAATCATTATTCATATTTAAATAAAAATAATAATTTCAACTCATTAAATCAATTAAATGAAGAAAGTGGATGGAAGAAAACTCTCATTTACAATAAGACAAAAAACAAAATTAAAGAATATCACCCAAAAAATTGATTTGTCATTTGAGAAGAAAATAAGTTATACGTTTTAAACTAATCCACTCTTTAATCTTTACCCATGTTTAAGTCTTTAACAACTTCTTGCCAAAAAAAAAAGTCTTTAACAACGTCAAACTAAAGCCAATTTACAACATTTAAAGAGATTCTAATTGACTATGCTGATTTTATGTGCTAAAATAAGTATGTTTATGCATCTAATTATTTAGTTATTTTTGTAAACATTATAAAGATTTCCTATTGGTAAACTAGTCCCTCTCATACCTAATTTTTTGGCCAATTTCTTACAATGTAGGCCTGAAATATTAAAGATATGATAAGTGGTCATCTTAAGCTATACAATACATCGAATTAAATTACATTATCACAAAATAATTATTGATGCGTAAAACGGTACGAAACAAACTTGCTTCAATTGCTAGCATAATTGCATTTTGCATGTATATTACAACGCAAAATATCACATGAATTGTATTTTTCTTTAAAAGCGTAACAACACCGTAAAAAATACCTAATATCTTTGTATGGATTAGAATATGAGATTATTATTATATCAATGAAATTACCTTTTATTTTGGCTCTAATTAAGCAGACATACGTGGGATTTGCTTGGAATTATTCTTAACTTAATAATAACATGGAATATTGGTATGTATTACTGTCCACTAAACCTGCTAACATTGACCAAGCAAAATAATACTCCTAATAATAAGTAGGTTAATTATTGACAAATTCTTATATTAGGCCCTGTTTGATTCACCTTAATTTTGTTGAATTGAAATTATTTTTACTGAACTGAACTTATTTTTAATGAACTGAACTTAATTTTACTGAACTGAAATTATTTTTACTAAACTTAAATTATTTTTACTGAACTGAAATTATTTTTACTGATTTTCTATTATAATTCTTCTTTAAGAAAACTGAATTTTACTGAACTGAACTTATTTTTACTGAACTGAAATTATTTTTACTGAACTGAAATTAATTTTACTGAACTGAACTTATTTTTACTGAATTGAAATTATTTTTACTTAATATTATGTTTTAAAGGTGAAAAGAACAGGGCCTTATTCTTTCTTTGCTTTTTACATTGCACTATTATGACTGTATTGATGACTATTATAATTCCTTCATATACAAAAAAAAAATAAAAAAAAAAATTCCTTCATATACTAATTAGTTTGATCATTTTTGGTGAATTATACAAAAAATAAATAAATAAATAAGAATGTATAATTTTGTCAAATGCGTTTCAATATACGAAATTTCTACAACAAACATAAGTACTACTCGAATCTTATTTATGTACTCTGTAATTCCATATTATTCTTTATAGTTATATATTGACAGACATTAAAATTGCATATGAGCTATTGTGCTCCATACAAACTTTTATTCCTTTTTTTTTTTTTTTAAAGAAAATTGTTATTCCTAAGTACTTGCTAATCTTACCAAAAAATTAAGAACAAAATTTTTATGTACGGACAAAAATGTCAAATACTTCTATGGATAACCTTTTTTTTTTTGGTTGAATTGTGAATAGATAAACTACTCCCTTTGTCTATTCAAAAAAAAAAAAACTACTCCCTTTGTTCTTACTAGAGTTTTTTTTTTTTTTTTCATTGTAAATAAATGGGTTAAACTTTAAGAACTTTGACTATAAATTCTTTTAATCAATAAAGAGATAATGTAGTCATGTGAGGTCTTAGTTTCGTCCCATTTCATATATTAATAATTTCTAGTATTTATAATTTTTACGCATATGGTTATATACGTTTTAAATCGCATTTTGGAGACCGTAAAAGGTCAAATGAGATTTTTAAAAAAAGGACGAATGGAGTACCTTTTAACCCTACATCTCCCCCCAAAAAAACTAATGTGATAACAATGACAAAAATCTAGAAATATATGGAGTATAAGGGTTTGTTCACATTTACTAAACTGAACTGATTGGAGCTGAACTGAACTGAACTGAACTGAATAGAGCTGAAATGAATATTTTATGAGAGAAAGAAACCGAGAGCTGAACTGAAATAAAATGAAGCTGAAGCGAACAGATCCTAATTTAACCTTTCTCAATTCTCACACTTGCATTGTTCTAGAAACCTTATTTTCATACTAGAATAATACGATTCCGTACAAACTTCTTGATATAATAATACATGAAAAAAAAAAAAAAAAAAAAAAAAAAAAAAAAAAAAACACTAAAAGAAAAAGGAATAAATTTCCTAAAATAAAAATAAAATTATTAGGTTGTGATTACTAGAAGATTAGGACACGTTTGAAATTATTGGTATCTATTGAATGGACAAAATGGAACCCACAATTTAGAGACTAACTTGTAAAGTAGCCTCCTTTGCTTATAATGTGGCGGCCTTTTGTGACAACTTGATTAATAATTGTGCTCTATCTGTCAATTTTTTATGCAATTACGTCCTTTCTAGTTACATTAATATTCGAGGGGTCGATCATTTTTATTAATTTTTATCGTTTTGTCATTAACGTTCTTGAATGTTCGTCTAATATTTGCTACTATTATTTCAATACCGTAAAGCAAATGAAATTGTTATTGACAAAGGATGAATAGTACCAATCGGACATTGTTGTCAATCTTAATGTGATGGTCACGAAGATAAAGACATTGTTATCGATCTCAATGTGATGGTTACTTTCGACGTAAATACTTCCTCTATTTTTTTAAAATAGAAAATGAGTTGAACTATAAAATACATATGTTTAATTGTTCTTTGTAATTGATTTGTATTGTATTCTGTTGTCCTTTCCTCCCTCCCTCTTTTGTTTCAAACCTTAGCCTCTCTTTATTTAGTGAATTTTAATAATTTGGTTTTCATTATTGATTGTGATCTATTGAAAGCCACACTTCTTTCATATTTTTGTAAGGTACTTCTGCCTTAAAAGAAAGAGTAATGTGTCCTTCTCTATCTCTTTGTGAGAGACTTGTTTAAAAGAATTTCTAGGATAACAAATCTAATTAATTAGCCTAAAATTTATTTGTTGGTAACATGATCACAACAACCATCAAATTTTCTAATACAATCAAAAGAATCAGATGATAAATATCTTAATTGTGGCTCTAAAATGTCCTTATCTGTCATTTTGAATAGTCGTACATATGATATATGTGCGTAAGATGTGTCACATAACATGATTCATTTGTTATCTAATGACTTTCATCAACGAATTAATTTTTGTTTAAAAAACTAAGGCAAAATGAACTAGTCTTCGTTTACATCAAACTTATAATTGTTTCCTTGTTGGAGAACCATTTACTCAATTGAATAACATGTCCCACTACATGCACACCAAAACCAAATAAAAACTATAGAAGTCAATACCAAATCATAGTACATAGTTGTATAAAAAAATTACTCATCAATAAATAAATTTGCCAACTATTTAAAATATAAAAGAGAATATTTTATTAGCTTTAGTAGTACTCAAATTGAAGAATTTCGTATATGCTATATAGTTCATGTTATTTGCTGTCACATATGTGATTGATTGCTAATGATGAGCTCCAAACATCGATGCTCCAATATAAATTGAAGCGTATATTATACGGAATTATGTAGTATAAAAATACGACTATTATTTATTTTTTACTTCAATTTATTAGTTAAAATTAAAAGATAAAAACAGTTGCCGACAAATAATACCTTTTTTTTCGAGGGTCGTCTGAGGTAAATGAGGAGTTGCTTGAAAGGCAAGGGAAGAATGGCTATGTTGTTTTGCTAATGTTTCTTAATTTTCTTCCAAAGTTTTTATGTTTGTTGGAGCTACCATTTATAATGAATAAAGAGATAAAGTGATAAAATAAAAGGTATAAAACTATAAACAACTTTTTTTTTTTTTTTTTTTTTTTTTTTTTTTTTTTTTTTTTTTTTTTGTTGATAACATGAAGTATAATTATCTAACAAAATGATTATTACTAGTAGCTTGATGGCTAGCACATACACAATATTATGACATGGTCAAAACATTGAAAGTTAGAAACACGTGTTTCTTTTACTCTTCACCTCCAATTCTTCGCTGGCATCTTCTTCTTCTTTCTTTAATAGTCCTTACATGTGAATTGTGATAGCACTAGGGTAACTAAACTCAAAGATGGAGTTGTATCTCTTCTAAGAAAAATAATTTTGACAAGAGTTAAAAAAAAAAAAATCTCATTATATAAATTCAAGAAAAGTAAGGGTTTTTTTTTTTTTTTTTAAAAAAAAATATATATAAGTTGGAATAGATGGATGTTTCTACAATGGTCCCTTTTATTTGGACTACCACTATACTTAATTATTATTGGATGATTTTTTATTTTTTTTTAAAGCTTGGTCAAACCTTAATTTTAGTATTTTTCCTTTTTTAATTCTTTTTTATATTTTCCAAAATTTAATTATTGTATTTCCAAAAAACATTTTATAATTTTTGAAATTTATTTATTATAATCAGCTTTTAATTAAATCAAAAAATAAGATTAAATTAAAAAAACAAAATCAAAAAAAATTTCATAAACGTTCTTCGAAGTTCATCATTGTTCATCATCGACAATCTTCAACGTCCTTCAAATTTGTTCAACAATCGATGGATTTCTCTATAAATTAAGATCTACAGTCGTGCATCGATGAAGTAACCGATAAGGAAGATCTATATTCGTGCGTGGATGGAGAAAACGAAATAAGATCTACAGTCCCGATTCATATCGGCGTTAATTGTAGAAAATTATATTTCACTTGTACAATATCAATCAGTGAATGCAAAAACATCGAATTTATGTACTCAATCACATAAAAAAATTTGATTTATTTCGGTGATCTAGGTTATTCAAGAAAACCAGTTAAGAAACCATATCGTTTTTCTTTGAAACGCCGTTTGATCCAAAAAATTTGGAGACCGAATTACAAATCGTGTTTATGAGTAAGGAATTTACCTACTTACGTATAAGACATTACCTATTATATAGGGCTTAAATATTAAACGGCTAATTATCCCCTAACGTTATGTTGGACATTACTAATTAATTAAAATTAATGTGCGACCAATACAAAATAATTTTAGTTAAACATGTACAAAAATTAAATTCAATCTAATTTAATTATTAAGTATAAAAAAAATGGAATCAATATCTTTTAAGATATCTTTTAACATTAGATTTGATAAGAAACTGTGTCATTGTTTCTTCGAAACCTTGTTTGACCCAAAAAAATAGAAATCGGAATACAGATCTTGTTTGTTTTTAAGGAATTTACCAAAATACGGATAAGACATTACCTATTGGAAACATCTTAATTATTAAATGCTTATGAACATACGTTATGTTGGACATTTACTTTAATGCATTGTACAACCATTGCAAAATATTTTATGCTAAATATGTACAAAGATATAAATGAATCTAATTTAACTATATATATATATATAAAAAAGTATGGAATCAATATCTTTTAGGATATCTTTTACCTTTAGAAATTAAATATTATTTAAGAAACATTTTAAATCACCAATTATAATAAGGATAATTTCCTAAATTCTTATCTTATTATTATTGTATAAAAGATTTTTAAATCAGTATATTTTTAAATTTGAAAAGATTATATTCAAATGTTAAAAAAATTTTATGCGTGAACATCTTCCTCTTTGTATTGCTTAGATTTGTTTGATATGAATACACTTAATGTTAGAATATGTTATATTTTGCCTTAAATAATATATTTTGAATATATATTCTATTTTATATTGTATCTTTGTATTTATAGCTAGTATATATTTAGGCTCCTTTTTGTAAGCTTTTAGTTTAGTTTCAATCTTTGTGTAACTGATCTACTAATTCCTAGCATTCAGTTGTTACACTCACGCATATGATTAGCAAAATCTTTGGCTGACTATTAGCTTGTATTTTGTTATGATAATAGACAGCAGCAAAGTTTCATGAAAAGACTCGAAAAGTAAATTCCTTCACTTTTACTCATATGTTATGATCATAAGATTATTGATTAGAATATATTTTGAAAATATATTTTATTAGAGTGTATATATCATATTTGTTAAGCTATAAATATATATACCAAATAATACACGAGGATAATAAGATAATAGCTTAGGCTCGTGCCATGCACGGTAAGTTAAATAATAAGGTTTAAATTTCAATCTACGTTTTTTGGGATCAAACAAGGGAGTACAATAAAAAAATAAAATAAAAAATTGTTAGTTAGTCTCTCTAAAAGTATTTAATCTAATATTGAAGTATATGCATACATAAAGTAAACTACAATAGTAAATATATATTAAGAGCCTGTTCATATTTACTTATTTTCAGTTCAGTTCAGTTCAGCTCCAATCAGTTCAGTTCAGTTCAGCTCTTAATTTCCCTCTCTCATAAAATATTCATTTCAGCTTAGTTCAGTTCAGTTCAGTTCAGCTCCAATCATTTCAGTTCAGTTCAGTTTAGTTCAGTTCAGCTCCAATCAGTTCAGTTCAGTTCAGTTCAGCTCAGTTCAGTAAATATGAACAGGCCCTAATTATCATTTATACCAAACCTAGTTAACATGATATCGTGGTTGTCCAGTGAAGACCACATTCATATTTACTACTCCGTACCAATAAAGAACATAACAAAATGTTAGTGAATTATAAATCAGTAATTGGTAATGTCCAAAACAACCTAATGTCATATGTTGTTAATAATTACAATTTTAAAAACAGGTAATGTCCTATCCTTTTTTGGGTTAAACATTTACACAAACAAGATTTTAAATTCGTTTTCCGTGTTTTTTTGGATAAAACAAGGTTTCGACCAAAGAATGATGCGGTATTTTTTTTTCCAGATAATCATGATAAACCCCGATTACCGTAAAACTTAAAAATTATGATTTCGATTACATAAAGTCATCGTTTTGGCAAACTTTGATTGATATTGTATAATCCAAACCTATTATTTAGGGATTTCAATCGCTGCCCAAAATCGCAACAATCCCAAATTTTTTGTAAATTAAAATTTCGGATTTTCCTTTTACATCGAGCCATATTGTAAATCGCTTTCGATGCGCGAGTGAATGATAATGGACATAGATCATGTGTTCATTTTTAATCTCTCCATGGATGAAAAAAGTTGAAGAACATTCATGAACTATGAAGAACATGATGAACAATTTTTTTTATTTTGAATTTTTTTTAATTTAATCATTTTTTTTATTTGATCTTATTTTTTTATTTAATTAAAATCTGATTTTAAAAAATAAATTTCGAAAATATAATAAAATGATTTTTCTAAATTTTGTAATTATATTTTGTAAAATAAAAAATGAATTAAAAAAGGAAAGTACCAAATTTAAGGTTTGGCCAAGGTAAAAAAAATAAATAAAAAATCAACCAATGATAATTAAGAATAGTGGTGGTCCAAATAAAAGGGACCATAGTAGAATTTTTGTCGAATAGATATGATATAATAAGAGTTGATTAATACTCCGTAAAAAAAATAGTCAAATTCAATTTACAATTAAAATAAGGTCTTGTAATTATAAGTTCTCTCAATGTGTCTCTTATGATGAGTAATAATACAAATTGCATTTACATCATCTTAATAATTTTAGTAGGTTAGAAGTTAATATTAATTTATCTTTGTTTTCAGTTAAGCTTCAACATACATTGTATTCATTGTATATTTTAAAATCATCCTTCTGTTTATTTAAGAGAATGATGGCATAATTGTAATTGTACCTTTGTCATTTTCACACTTGTAAAGTTGTAATTAGGCATACGAGTACCTTTGCCATTTTCATACTTTTTAATATACAATTCTGACCATTAATAACTTCTAAGATATTTTTAAATTGTATGTGATAAAGTATCCAACAAAATCGCACATGATTAGATTTTTAATTGTACATGTTGGAATTGTTAGGCAAATCAACCATTTATTCCGTAATACGAATTAGAAATTTGGCTTGTTGGGAGTTGCTAACTAAGGCCTTGTTTGGTTGAATGAAGGAGGCAGAAATTCCATGAAATAATCTCAATTCTTATGAAATTGTAATTGCTAAGAATTTCCAAAAATTATTTGGTCAGATGTAGGAATTTCTACTTCCCATGGGAAATTCCACTTACTTAGGGGGGACTAGGTAAGTTAATTCCTCCATTTTGTGGGAAGTAGAACTTCTTAAGAAATACCAATTCCAAAATCCCAATTTCTACATTATTGTCAATCAAACAATTATGCATATATTCATTTTCTTAAAAATTGAATTTTCCATGAACTTGTTAGTCAGCCAAACAAGGCCTAAATGGAGTAGGCCCTATATGGCAAAATGGCCCAATTGAAGACGGGCCTAACTGGTAGTCCTGAGTTTAGGTCCATTCTATTGGATAGCATTAGCCCATTTGGAAGTGGGCCCTACTGAGTGTCCTCGCTTAGTCGCTTGAGAGGATGGTGCAATGGGCCCATATGTTGTTACATTGTGCTACGTTGTTTAAAGTCCTTTGGATTTGGAGGCTGTATAAAAACAGTGTTGTGGTGAAACTGATATGCATTCAGTGAAAACTTACATGATGGCATATCTTAAAAAGATGATTACATTGCTTTTGCGCTGAATCGTAGAGAGTTGTACGCGCCAAATGTTAAAACAGTGTATGCGACGATTGTTAAAACCGTGTGCTAAATCGGAGAGTGTATTATGCACCAAAGACGGGAAAGAAAGGAGAGGATTCAGGGCAGATGGGAGGGAGAAGATGGGGTATTAGTATTACTATCTCATTGTGCTTACTATTTTTGATGTAATAACAGAAGTTAAATAATTAATTTTTTAAGGGGAAAAAAAAAAAGGAGAAAGAAGTTGAATAACTAGTGAAATGCCTTTAACGGCTCTAAATGGGTTAAAGTTCAATGAAAGTATCGGCCCACTAAGTCCAGTATCTTTTACAGTACAAAAGGCCAGCCCAAAAAGTAGATTTCTATGATCCATTTTTTTCAAACGTAAAGGGCTGATTTTAACACCCCATCTGGGCCATCTCGTCATCAATTAGTTGGAACTTGGAAGTTCTCAAGAAAAATTGACATATTAAAATGGGTTAAGATTAAGTCCCAACATTAGATTTGTAAGCCCAAATTTATTGAAAAAACGTAATTGTATTATGAACAGGAAAATTTGGGAATTAGGTGTATACGTACATTACAAATCTTAAATAGATCTGGTGCACATTAATTTATTGTGAACTACTATTATTAGGGTCACTGGTTATTATGTTAAAATAAAAGTAATATAAATTTAAATAAAGATTACTATGTTAAAATTAAGATCATTATGTTCAATAAAACGTTATTTGCGCGCATATAGGTCCACACAAGTTTTTTCCAACATATATAGCCGCAAAGATATAATTTTGACAGAGTTCGATCCTTCCAATCAAGCTAGATGATATCCCAAAAAAAAAATTAAGATCATTGAGTATCGCCTTTTCATCCCCATCTTCGAAAAGCCCTAGAACAATATTTTGTTTAACATATTTTTAGTTACACAAAAATATACTCCATACACAGGAGTACGGTACATACCACAATATAGTGTTGCCTAAGAAAGGTTAGTCTAAGCCCATAGGTTAGGCTCAGCTCAATGCTCATATAGTGAATGGAGTGTTACTTTTTTGATAAAGTTTCTAGTCAAAACCTAGCTTACTTAGCTCATCCGTGAAGGAACTTTGTAATTTGCTAGATCACTTAACAGTTATAGGCCATTTCCCAGAAAATAAAAGTATAAACAAGTAAACAACGTTACAAAGAAGTTACTAGGAAACACTAGTTTTGGTGTTCCATTAAGATCACACACACCACCTGTCTGGATTTGATAAATCGGGAAAGAGTTTTATTATTATTATTATTATTTTTGTAAGTAATTTCTTTTGATCCAAAATGCATACAAGTTATTATACACTAGTTTGGTGCCCCGTGCGATGCCCGGGTATTTATTGAATTTAAGATAATTTTTATTTACATTATGTAGTAGGTACGTAATAAAAACTAATAGTAATATTTTGAATAAAATTATAATTCAATTTAATATTGGTATTTTATCGAAAAAAAACTATAAACTAACAATTTTATCCTAAAATTCTATCCAAATAGAATTCTAAACTAACTTTTTTTTATCTTATGAAGTTTATTTTAATCTATCCAACGTGGCACGACACTTGGCGAAAAGTTGGAACGCCAAGTGTCGCTGTCTTGTGACCTGGCTAAAAGTTTAACTTTATATATTAGTTATATGATTACTAAGCATCTGTTCACTTCAGCTTAATTTCAGTTAATTTCATTTCAGTTCCACTCCATTCAGTTCTGTTCAGTTCTGCTTCTAATTTCCTTCTCTCATAAACGTTTCATTTCAGCTCTATTCAGTTCAGTTCACCTCCAATCAGTTTAGTTTAGTTAAGTTCAGCTCAATTTAGTAAATGTGAATAGGCTCTAAGACTCTAACCCTTACTTAATAGAAGTTTCATTTTTATTCTAACAAAACCCCCTCAATTATTAATCATAGTAAAATAATAGTTTAGATCCCGTGCATGCACGGTAATACAAGTTTATTTTATTATAATTAAACTTTAATGAATAAATTGACACATAAATATGTCTTTTATTTTTTAATTTATACTAACATCAACATTATAAGAGATTATTTGTATAAAAATTATTTTTATTAAATTGATATTAGTTAATTAATATATACATTTTCCTTTCTGTTGATTAGAAAGTTTGTTAGTTATTTTACTTATTTATACATTGATTTTATTTTTCCAACTTTAGATTTGTTTTAATGCAAAAAGATAAGATTATTGTTATTAATAGCAGTGATATATCATGTACATATCTTGATTTATTTATTAAACAAAAAGATATTATTAAAATCATCCCTGAAAAAATAATTTAAGATACATTAAAATTTAAGACCAGTTCTCTTCAGCTTATTTTTAGTTCAGTTCAGTTTAGCTCCTAATTTTCTTCTCTCATAAAATATTCAGTTCAGTCTAGTTCATTTCAATTCAGCACATTTCAGAAAATCAGAATAGACCCTTAGTAACAATATTATAAAAATTTGGAAAGAAAAATAGGCGATAATTTTTTTAGCCACATACTGACACGTGTAGTTCAAGATTCTCCTTTTAATATAGGTTTAATTGATGTTTTATTTTTCTTTTTTTTTTAAAAAAAAATGTGAGACGTAATCTCGTGATATTTACTTCGAGGTAACATATGACAATCTTTTTATACCAAAAAATTGCACATAATGTAAACATGAACCTATATGTTAGATTTCGGGAAAACTCCTCAATCTGGAGTGTGTACAATTGATCAATATATATAGAGATACAAGACTAGTCCTCATCACGATAGGAGATCTAGAAAGATAAAGATACAAAAGATACAAATATATCCGACAAATATTATCTAATAATAATATCTATCACACCCCTACAGTCGCAGTGGGAAGAGGTCGTACGCAAAGACTTGATCTGAAGTCTAAAAATAGTTCCCTCGATAGGCCCTTAGTGAAGATGTCTGCAAACTGATATCTAGATGGAACATGTAGAACCCGAACCTCACCCAAAGCTACCTTTTCTCGAACAAAATGGATGTCCATCTCCACATGTTTAATGCGTTGGTGCTGAACCGGGTTGCTCGAAAGGTAGATAACGCTGACATTATCACAATAAACGATAGTAGCCTGCCGGAGAGGACAATGAAGCTCCAATAAGAGATTACGAAGCCAACAAGCTTCAGAAACAACGTTTGCAATGCCTCGATACTCCGCCTCTGCACTTGATTTGGACAAAGTAGGCTGACGCTTAGCTGACCAAGATACGAGGTTGTCCCCGAGAAAGCAACAATAACCCGATGTGGAACGATGCGACGGGTGTCGGGACAACCACGCCAGTCAGCGTCAGTGTAGGTAATCAAGCGAGAAGGAGCAGACGGATATAAATGTAAACCATGATCAATAGTACCCTTAATATAACGCAGAATGCGTTTCAACGCATCAAAATGCAGCTCATAGGGATCATGCATGAATAATCACACTTGTTGTACCACATAAACAATATCTGGACGAGTAAAGGTAAGATCCTGAAGTGCATCTGCAAGGCTGCGATACAGAGTAAGATCCCGGAATAGAGAACCCGAATTGGCACTAAGTTTAGACTTAGTGTCGACTGGAGTGTCAGCAGGTTTACAAGAGCTCATACCTGCACGCTCTAAGATTCCTGAGCATATTTCTGCTGAGACAATAACATATAAGAGGGAGTGCGGGTAACCGCAATTCCCAAGAAGTAACTCAGTGGCCCTAGATCCGTCATAGGAAACTCTGTCTCCAAGCTAGAGATAATTCTCATGCGCAACTTGTCAAAAGATGTAACTAGAATAATATCATCAACATAAAGCAATAAGTACGCCATATCGTGTCCTTGCCGAAAAGTGAAGAGAGAAGTGTCACTCTTGGCAATAACGAAACCCAACTTGAGCAAAAAAACTCGCAAACCGTTGATACCAAGCCCGTGGAGCTTGTTTCAAACCATATAGAGCTTTGCAAAGACGGCAGACATAGTTAGGTTTTCTCAGGTCAATAAAACCCAGAGGTTGATGCATGTACACTGTTTCCTGCAAGTCACCATGAAGAAAGGCATTTTTAACATCTAATTGAGGAATAGACCACTTTTTAGCCATGGCTAAACTGAGTACTGTATGAATAGTTGCCAATTGGCACTACCAGCCCATCTCACTTCACTCCACCAGCCGGCCAATCCTCCATTCTCACTCATCCCATCATTCTCACATCACCCCTGAATCATAATATGACGTGCCCTGATATTGATTCTCACCCCGCCTTTATGGCTCTAAAAATAATTATAAAAAAAAAAAAAAAAAAAAAAACAAAAACAAAAAAAAAAAAACTATGATGTGCCTGAAAGTCTGAAATAAAGAAGAAATCAAATACTAGTATAAACACCATCTATCTATATCAATACTGATATACATACTAAAGTAATCCCCAGCTCTATCCCACAAAGTACACGTGTCGCATTTGTATTAAAAAAATTTCCATCAAAAACCTTTTTTTTTTCCTTTTTTTTGTTCATGAAAATTAATAACATAACTGATAAAATAAATAAATAAAGAATATGCAACCTAAAAACTAGAGCAACAATAACAACTTAAATAAATAAATTTTTTTTTTTGTATATTCCCTTGATTCTTTAATCGTTAAATTTAAATTGTATTGTTAGTTTCTATTATAAAAAAAGGAGTTTTAACTCAATTTTAAATTCATATATAAGATGTCAAGAAACTAAAATTAGAGATAAGTATTCTACATTACCGTATCTAATTTATAATAATTTGATAACATAACTTGTGAATATCCGAGCGTTGCTCGGGGCAAAGAACTACTTCCTCCGTTTTTAAATACTTGCTCCATTTCTCCATGTGCGGAGTTTTAGGAGAAATTAGAGAAAGTAATAAAATATGAAGGTAGTGGGGTTGGGGGAAGAATAAAAAATTATAAAAAACAAAAGTAGTGGAGAGAATTGGAGGAGAGAGAATGTATGTTGGGAACATTAGGTGAGAGAAATTGATTAAATATTGTAAAAGCTTTCTAAATAAGGAAATGGAGCAAGTATTTAAAAACGGCCGCAAATGGAAAGTGGAGCAAATATTTAAAAACAGAGGGAGTAGACGAGTAGTATACACTAAAATAACAACTGTTGATGTCATCACTGCTTACGTGTCACTTTCTTATTTTATTTTTTCCCTCCAAAATGCATGGATGATGTCATAATTTTCCTTTACAAGCTACTCATACCATATTTAACATTGCCTTGAAAATTAATTCCATTTGAATTTTTAAATTTTGGGTTTTCTACATATATTATGTTATTTAATTATTTATAATTTGTTAACAATAGTTAATAATATAATTTAATTGAAATTTCCTAATTAAATATGAAAATTATGCACTTTTGGGAATTGTATATTCATATTTAATCAAAAATAATTAGAAAAGCGAAAAAAATAGTTATTTTCTTTCAATATGTGTTAAAAGTCTATAATTCAATTTTTATTATAAATTAACCTAGTGTAACATTAAAGAACTCCAATGTATAGAACTCACTTTGGATCTGAAGTTGTCCAACTAATCAACTTTTTTTGGTAAATAAAGTTCCAAATCCATTTCATATGTTCTATATAGATGTAGCATATCTAATTATGCTCAAATGACTTTCCAAATTAGTGTTTCGTTACGTTAATATAACCTTTAATCTACTCAACTAAACAGCTCATAAACTTGTTTTTTTGCTGAACTAACGCATTAATGCAATATGCATTATGCATTGGGTCACCAACAAATTAAAATGTCTACTGAATTTGTGGAATATTTTTTCGAACCACCACCTTTCACTTTGTAGTTGGTCCAATATAATTTCCAAATATTATGTGGAGTTCGTAATTGGTTCCTATATCACTTTTTTGTGCATTTTATTCTGAAAATATGATCTAATAATCCTAGTTGCTGGATGTGTGTTAATTCTTGAGTTCTAGCTAGTTCTGGCTCACTTAGAGTTTATATGTTTTTATATATATATATATATATATATACATATATATATATATATATATAAACATATTTATGACATAAAGCCGCACATTTCTGTAAACCAGTTTACTATTCCAGCTGTTGCAATATACTACCTCCGTTACATATTAATTACAACTTTGAGCTATTATTTGTAAGATATAAAATATTTATAAGTATTTTATTATACTTCTAATAAGTAGCGGAACTATTCTAATTCTGTACGTCTTTTTTGCCTTAACAATTCAACATTATGGTTTTGTTTGAAATCCCTTGATAAATTAAGACCTAAAGGGTTTCACTAGTCTAATATACTCCGTATATGTATTATTTGAGACGAACTAAAATTGATACTCCGTAGTTGATAACTAGTCTACTCTCTTTATGAGCATATCCTTGTCTATGAAGAGCCCCTTCAAGGTGACTTAACATGTGTATAATTTTGTACCCTACCAATAACATACTGTGTGTTTAGTTCTTTACATTACAAAGTATTGATTCTTGCTGTTCTCAATGTACAGTTTATTGTTCTTGTCTTAGTTTGGTATCAGTGTTACCGGTGCACCGAATAATACTTGTATGTCACAGACTCAGAGCAAGCTGAACTCTTGAAGGCCAAAGAATACAAGAATTATATGAATAATAGTAACGCCAAGATTTTATCTTCTCTTCCTTTTCTCCTGTACAAACATCATCATTTATATACCCCTCCACAACAAACAAATCCGAAATAAATCAAGCACAAGCTCTCAAAGATCACAGCAAACGTGAATGGTGATCATCACCGGCTGTTAACACCAGCCTAACTGCGAAATGAATCGCCACGCCTAATACATTGGATGTTCAAATTGATGATGACACATTTCGGAGTTAAATACATGATACACCCCTTTTGTCAAGGTCAAATGAACCAAGTAATATACAAGCTTCAGTAGAGTAGTCACGGTCATCAAAGACAAGCCCATGCCGAATGTCTAGAAGCTAAAGCTTGAGGATCTTATCTTAAAAGTTCTTTAAACTTCATCCATTGCAAATGCTGTATAAAATAATTAGATGGTAAGCAAAAAGTTGCTGATGATGGATTCTAAATATAATAAAACCAACTATAGTATAAAAATGTTGCAAAAGATAGTCATTACAAGATAATCATTGGATTCTAATTAAAACAATAGTTCTTTACTTCTATAGTAGTAGTCTATTAGAGCTAGTGGGCATACAGCATCTAATTGTAGATGCAAGTAGCTTTGGATGCGCCCGTAAAAAGAACACTTTGAATGTAATTCATCTTTATACTTTATGTTACTCATGACCAGTTGATTACCAAACAGAATTGAACAGCAAAAATAAATAAATACTCGTATCCAATGATTAGTATTCGTTCATTCATTCACAATCCATGAACTCGTTAGCCCTTATATTCACAGCATATTACTCTGTTAAAACTTTTTTCCCTAATCTTTACCATTGAGTTTGACATAGTAGAAGATAGACATAAATAGGGAAGGACCGACAGTTTAAAGGGCCCATACTATCAATTAGATAAAATCAACGGTTAAGTCAGCAACAAAATCCCATCCCACCTGTAATATATTCAATATTGGTCAGATTTAATGGCTTGACTGACATAGATATGAATATTCCAAAATTCTAGCATACTCAATAATTCAAGTGCTATTTGTTATTTGACATATTTGGTGGCCATATTAAATCAATGTAATTAATCTTACTATACTATGAAAAGAAAGGAGGGGAAAAGGCGTTTTATAGCTAGAGGATTCACTGTCAAGAAAAGTAAGAAAAAGATCCTATGATGGAAAAGTAGAAACAGGAAGTTGGTGTAAAATCATTTCTAGAACAATGATCATTAAACATTCAGCAGGTTGTAGAATGAAAAACAAACTGTATATCAACTAGAAGTGGCTAAAGGGTTGTTCGGCGGATCAGGTCTGTTTATGTAATCTCGGGTTGGGCCATATTTGCGGCCATTGCCAATATCGCCTCAGGTCAAATCAGGTCAATTTTGAATCTTATATCATATTATGTAATACTCTGTATCATGTAAGATTGTAAGGTATGGGTTTTTACCAATTATGAGTCGGTTTTGATGTCTACCTACTACCACATAGCGAGTGACTCATTAAAAAGTAATGGATAAAATTAAGAAGCATTTATGAAATGCTAAATGCCTGTATCAACTAACTACAGCAAAAGATATGATGGCCAAGGCAAAAGAATTGACAAAATTGCAGACTAATTGGGTAGAAAGCGAATTAAATTTACCTGTAGTCTATGCTCCTCGAACCACTGAATTAAAACAAGCAGCAGTGGAAGCTGAATCAAAGCTTCTGGGACTGCAATTTCTTCCTCTCTGGGCAGTTTGGCCTATGCCTTTGACACTTCCCCATGACTCCCGGTAAAAGCCTTCGTTCTGCTCGTGGTGCTTAAAACCATCCATCTGTGGAGCAGCTTCGAGACTACCATCTCTACTAGGCATACTTCCTGAATAAGATGACTTAGGAATAGAGGACGACCTTCCTTCTGTTCTTCTCCAGAATTTCGGACTCAGGAATTCTGTACTAGGACAGCAAGTGCTTCCTGCTGAGTCATTGTTCGCAATTCTTCCACTTTGCACAGCTAAATCATGGGAGATTTCATCCAATGCTCTCTCGAGGCCAGATACTCGATTCTCCAAAGAGTCAATCCCACTTTGAGAATTACCCATAAATCTCTAAATATTGCAAAGCAAAAGATTAATGTCAGCTATCAATCTTCAAATTAAAAATGCAGAAACTACAATGATCTTTTTGCACTACTCTCATTCATATTATTATAGGTGTCTGTTTTTCGGGTGTAAATCAACACAAAAAGATACAAGAATACAAAATAGCCAGTTCTTATTAACAACGGAATACAGATAGAGTATGCAACCAACCTGGATGAGAACCATCATATCAGATTGCTGTCTCTCTATCTGAAGAAGCTGTTTTCTGATCAAAGACAGGTCCTCAGAGTCTGCATTGCTTTCACCGACTTCTTCGTTTCCTCCTCCATCAAAGTCCAACCTCCGAGGCTCATCTTCCTCGGAGAAAGGAACAACACGAGACCCAGGCTTGAAAGCATTAACCTTTGGCACCTTTTCCACCTTTCCTTCAAAGGACTTCTTTACAAAGTTGCTGCTCACATCTGATTCAACCGTCTCAGATGAAGCCGCAAGAGCAGCTAATTCAACCTTCCAATTTGACAATTTCTTAGGCTCAGCATTTTGGTACAAACTCGACTTCTTATCATTGGCCTTCAAAGGCAAAGACGACCTGCCCTTGGACAGATTTCTTTTTGACTGAGCAGCTTCAAAGGCAACATCAGGGGAACTTTTAGAGACGGAAGAAGAATCAGTGACAGTCGAGTCATCGGACAAGGATGATCTGCTTTTCGACAGTGTTTCCTTCCTTTGCGGCGTCTCAAGTCCTATACTCTCTTGAGTGCTTGGGGACATGGAAGGTGAAATAGTGGCAACTGGACCATCAGACAAAGATGACCTACACTTTGCCATTGCTTTCTTTGATTTAGGAGTTTCAGTGCCAGCATATGAACATCTCCTTGGGATAGGAGGTGAAACCCCACCTGTTGTACCACTTTCTACTCCATTGACAACATCAATAAATAAAAAACTAATTAGTTAAAATATCCCCATCATTAATTATCTCAATCTCCAAGATAAACAAAATTGATTGCTGAACAATAGTTCATGCTTCAATTTCAGTTCCACATCTCCTATTTTTTTTAATTTTTTTTCCTTAATAATTAGTCATATGACATCTACAATAAACATCGTATCGAATCAAAAATGAATTGCAAACAAGCTTCATAGCATTCAAAAAAAGGTAATTACACAGCTCAATCAGAAATTTTTTGCATGATATTTGAGATTTATATTATCAAGTAATTATAAACTACCAAACCCATACAAATAAAAACTTGCAACTTGCAACAAAAAATAATCTAAAATTTGCACAAAAACTCAGAAAATACATAGTCAACAATTTTTTTTAAAAAAAAAAGTTAATACCTTTAGAAATTGATGAATTAGATCTAGATAAAGCCTCAGGACCACCAGGAACCTCCCTCCAAGCCTCCAATGCCCGGTTCATAATTTCACGGGTAACCTTAACCTGTCAAAATCAACCATAATACAAACTTTAAAAAACAATTAAAACAAATCTACCCAAAACACGAAATCCATTACTGTCCTTTACGACTCGATTTACTTTACCTTATCGAACCTCCTGGAGTCCAAGGAATTGACCACAAAACGCTTAACCTCAGCAGCAGAATCTTCATCTACAACAACCGCCATCTTAAGCAAAAGCTCGGCAGCAGATTTTCTAGCCATCCAATCGTCTGAACTCAGCATTTCGACCGCAACACCGACCACATTGCCAACTAAATTAGCACCATTATTGTTGCCATTATTAACAACAACACCATTTTTAACGCCAACAACACTCTCAATCACACCTAACAGTGCTCCTTTCGCCTTAAACCCGTCTCCTTTGAGCAACTTCATTGCTTTAGGTAATACCCTTTTTCTCAACTCAATCACTTCTTTCTCCTCGAAAGCACCTGCATCAATGGCGGCCTTCAGGCATAGACAGCACCCGATCTGCGCGTTTAAATCTTGTTCAATCGATATCGAGCCGAGAGTTGCGTCAAGTAAAGGCGGGTAGTTTAACGGGGAGAGCGCAGTGACGGCGGAAACACAGGCATTACGAACAGAGGAGTCGGAATCCCTCAAACGACGGAGTAAAAAGGGGATGATCTTGGGTAAATGAGGAGAGAGAAAATGTTTGTGGGTTTGATTTAGGAGAGATAAAAGAGTAATACAATGAACACGAACAGGGGATTTCAAGGAAGAATCGATTGAGAGAATACATGATAAAAATGTTGGGAGAAAATCTAAAGAAAGAGATTTAGCGAGGTAATTTAGTTCGGAAGAAGCTTGAGTGAAGGTTGCTCTGTCTGAGAGTTTATCAATGGAGGTGAAGATTTTTTGTCTGAGTTCGTGGGTGTTTGATGGTTTTTGGTATGACGCCATTTTCATGGAATTTGATGAAGGAAGAGAGAGAAAAATGGAGGAAGAAGAAGAAGGTGTTTTTTTTAAAGGTGGAATTTGCAGAGGATTTTGTTTATAAACGTTTCAGAAGGAAGAAGGAAGAGAGAGGAGAGAGAGAAGAAGTGGGAGGGAGGTATCGTTTTCTAAGTTACAAGGCGGGGTTTTTTTTTTAGCTCGTTCAGAAAGTGATTTAGGTGGGACATTCTACTTAATTTTTTGATTAGGATTTGTATTAGTGATACTGATATCCGTTGTTAAATGTATGTAGTTTTGTTTTTTTTTTTTCCATCTGATATTTACTAAACTTAAATTTATTACGAATTACTCGCAATAAAGAAGTATTATTTATGAGACATAAAATATTCATTTGTTGTGAGTACTACAAAATGGAGGGAGTAATTGATTCGGTGATTAGGTCATGATCTTTTGAGGTATTGTGCTCTACTAAGGGCATGTTCTCATTGACTGAACTGAACTGAACTGAATATTTTATAAAAGAAAGAAATTAAGAGCTAAGCTGAACTGAACTGAACTGAACTGAGCTGAACTGAACTGAACTGAACTGAATTTCAACGTAAGAGAACAGGCCCTAAGTCATGTTATGTTCTATTCTGCTAATATTTGTGTTTACTTTACTGAATTCTTCTCTACTGTACTCAGAAGTTCAAAAGAACAGGGTCTTACTTGTATTTGAAGTTATTACAATATCATTCAAATTTCACCAAACACTCGTGGTTCAATTATTAATCTTCACTGCTAAGGGCTTGTTCTCTTCATCTTAATTTCAGTGCAGTTCAGTTCAACTCCAATTAGTACGTTCAGATCAGCTCATAAACACTTCATTATTTCACAAACAATTCATTTTAGCTTTATTCAGTTCAACTCCAATCAGTTCGGTTCACTTAAGTTCAGTAAATCAGAACAGGCTCTAACATATTGTTAAGAGCTAACCGTTACGTGCACAGGTAATAGCTACTATAGCTACCGTACCACACAACTACCAGCTACGTAAACAAACTACTCTCTCCGTGTTTTAAGAATTTTTCCACTATTCACATAATGGTTTTGACTTGATTAATATAACTAATATATAAAAACAAATCATATCATATAACTAATATATAAAGCTAAACTTTTAGCAGAACATGCCCTAGTCCTTAGGGCTATTGGCTACGTTTATTATTTTCCCTAGTTTTATTCAATAACAGTCGATTTTGATAAGTAAAGATTGATTATTTCATATACTAAGAAATAAAACAATGAACTAATGGCCTGTTCTCATTGACTGAACTCAGCTGAACTGAACTGAACTGAACTGAACTGAAATGAATATTTTATAAGAGAAGGAAATTAGGAGCTGAGCTGAGCTGAACTGAACTGAACTGAACTGAAATGAAATGAACTAAACTGAATTTCAACGTAAGAGAACAGGCCTTAAATCCCTCCCCTTTGAGTAAATGAACAAACTCACATGTAAGTGAAAGTGTTATCCTACATTGAAATAGGGAAAATTTGCAAATTGCAGCCATTTAAAGTTCTTATTTTGTAAATTGCAGCCATTTAATTTTTTTTTTTTTTTGCAAATTGCAGCCCAAAAGTTCGTATAAATTGTAAATTGCAGCCCGATTCAATTTTTTCATCGATTTACATGTTGAAAAATCTTCGATTATGGTTTTAGGGGTCATTTTAGCCCTTAGGGACCCGAATTGAGCTCGGAATTAGCAAAAAAATAACGTATGTGTCTCATATTTACAGTTTCCCACAAATCGATACATTTTTGTTATGCAAAACGAGATAGTTACGTTATTTTTTTGCTAATTCTGAGCTCAATTCGGGGTTCCTAAGGAATAAAATGACCCCTAAAACCTTAACCGAAGATTTTTCAACTTGTAAACCGATGAAAAAATTGAATCGGGCTGCAATTTACAATTTATATGAACTTTTAGGCTGCAATTTGCAAAAAAAAATTTAAATGGCTGCAATTTGCAAAATACGAACTTTAAATGGCTGCAATTTGCAAATTTTCCTTGAAATAGTGTAAAAAGTGTTGGAAAGTATATCCACATTGAAAAACGCAAGAAAGTTATGTCCACTTTATAAGACTAGCATGTTCAGATTTACTGAAAACAACTTAATTGAACTAATTGGAGTTGAATTGAATTGGACTGAATAGAGCTTAAATGAATCGTTTATGAGAGAAGGAATTAGAAACTGAACTGAAATTAAGTTATTATAAAAAATATCATCCATAATCCCGCTAAATAAAAATGAGTTTTATTTTTTATTTTTTATTTTTTATTTTTTTTTGTGGTCTAAAAACGCATTTTTGGATCCCATGTGTAAAAAAATTTTCTCCCACACTTTTTATTACAAATTTTCCAAAGTTATTCAATCCTTGGACTCATAAAACCTAATTTATTCTAAATTGGTTAGCAAAAGAATACAGTAAATGGATTTTAAAAAAGGTACAATGAAACATGCACTGCTGAAAAATTGGATTGAATAATACGGAGTACTAGTACAGGCTAATAAAATTACTAATGATCATATATTTGTACCTCAAGTCTATTGCTCATATATGTACATTAAACAAGCGTAATTGCAAGGTTAACTACAAAAAATGGAAAGAGTACTAAAATATTTACATATCGTGTTATGTCATATACTCCGTACTTCAGTAACTTTGCATTTGGTACATTGAATTTAATGTCTAACAGACTAACCAGAGTAATTAAGCCAAATTATTGATTACTAGAAAATAGATGATTCCTAGTTTTCTTGAAACAACCATTCCGGAAGTGTCGTGACGTTACGAAGACTCAACTTTTTGGTAATGTCACAAGGATTAACCTGGACAAGTGGTTATGTATTTGTTGACAAGCTTCTCATACATTACCTTATCATATTATACTCACAATATTAATGAACCTTTTAATTACTTTATAAATAAAAACTCAGGTAAATTGCCTGAAATTGATTAAAAAGAGGATTAAATAGATAAATTAAGTTTTAAAAAAATGAGGAAAAAAAAGGCGTAAATCTAGAGTGAAAGCATGTGAGAAAGATATGGGTTAAATTAAAGTGTTCCAAGGAACAGCAAACCACGTGACTCCTCAGAAGTCTCTCATTCATTAGAATTCATTGAATGATGAGAGGGACTTTGCTTACTTTGTTTCCCTCCCCTGCCAATGCCATCATCATCATATTCTCAATCCCCAGTTTTTAACTTAGAGATTTTTTATACGGAGTACTTATTAATGTAATTTTGCAAGAAAAGATTCATGACTTATTACTCATATCACTCATCTACATACTTATTAAGAGTAAAGTATGTGATTGGATTTGAGTAAAGCTCATTGAATTTGAGTTCTTTCAATCCATTTTAGATGATGAGCTGTTTAATTAATAACAGGTCAAATTAATTTGAGGTCGTATTTGGTGAAAAGTTGAAACAAATTGTGTTATGTTGAGGCCTTGAGCAAACCCACGTGTAAAGTGTAACTAGAAGTGTTGTCCCTCATCAATTGAGTATATAAATAGAGTGAGAGTGTTGGAATGTGTAACCCGCATTAAAAAGAGAAAATTGTGTTCATTTTATAAGGCTAAGGGCATGTTCTCATACGTTTATATTCAGTTCAGTTCAGTTCAACTTCGCTCCTAATTTTCTTCTCTTATAAAATATTCATTTCACTTCAGTTCAGTTCAACTCAGTTCAGATGAGTTCAGTCTATGAGAACATGCCCTAAATGACTACTCTCTTCATTATCATATAATTTTAAGGTAAAACTCTTGGACTTATAAAATAGACACTCATAACGGGTGCACTTTAAACCTGCCCCAAACAATTGTTATAATACACATGCATACTAAAGGAACAAAATAATAACACGGTACGGTGTTAAGGTATGCAATCTGGTAGTATAGATTTTGATGACCAAAAAAATATTGCAAAGTCGTGAATTTTGTGAATGATATTCACCAAGATTCTAGCAGTTCATCTTTGTACAAACTAGATAGTGTGAACAAAGAAAATATTGCAACTAACCATATCGATCATAATAAATCAGAGTTGCAATTACTAATATTTCTGAGCTGTTGAAGACTATCTAGCTTCAAGACCGAATCAACTTTTGTTCGCACGTTTAATTTTCAGTCATACAGTTCATGAAAAACAAAGTACTAGCTACTACTAGTCTTCTGTTCTACTGTGTTGCAGTATATCATGACGTGCAAGTCATTTGCTAACGACAAAATTGGCTCGTCATGTAGGTTGCAAGCTCTCTTTCACAAATCGCCAAATCTGCCATAGTTTTTTTTTTTTTTTTTTTTTCTTTTACAAAGCCATAGCATAATTTTTTTAGCCATGAAGGTCACACAAATATATATGGGGTAGGTGGACTCCATGGTTATACTCTGTAAAACAAAGGCTGACTTTCAATTCGAAAAGTATTTGTTCTGATTTACTAAACTGAGCTGAACTGAACTTATTGAAGCTGAACTGCACTAAATTAAATATTTTATGAGAAAAGAAAATCAAGAACTGAAGTGAATTAAAAAAAGCTAAAGAGAAAAGACCCTTAACCATTGTCAAAGTTTCATTGGAATCGTATCGGTCATATTATATTACTTCATATGTAGTATTATGTAATATGTTGTATTATCCAGTCCCTTCCTCTCAATATAATTGTCACATTTAACCAAGCATGCTTGGTAGAGTTGGTGGATAACTTAGCGAAGGTCACAAGTTCGAGCCTTAACAACTACATATGCGTGGGAGTAGGGGATTTCATTACCCCACCTCTACTCTCAAGCGTTAACTTGCGAAGCTGAGCTCACTTAACCCGTGAGAGGTGCAAGTTTAATAGGGTCTTAGCTTCTTCATCTTTATCTTTAAAAAAAAAAAAAAAAACCTAATTGTCACATTTCGTTTTTAAGCTATCATAAATCGATTTTTTTTTTTTTAATACACCTTTTTCTATCAAGGTGAAATTCACACGCACATTTTTTTTTTCTTGTACTTTATTTTTGGACTTTAATGCTAAAAATTGTTTATGGGTAATTGTTAGTTCAAACGAACACTACAAGAGGGGGTGAATTGTAGGTGAGTTCCTAGTGACTACTTTTGCAAATTATAAACAGAACATAAAAGGAACTTAGCAAAGCACATATGATTTTATGAGGAAACCTTCCATGAACCAATTGGAAGTAAAACCTCGACCCTTCTAAGGGATTTCCACACAAAACCAATTCACTATAATAGGGCAAACACCAAGTTACAAACCTATTATATGATAGACCTTTACTCACAAGTTCCAATTAGAACTTGCTGCTACACAGTAGGACTCTATCTTACCCAATTCAAGTTCCTTACTTGAATTAACTAGTACTCTCACAGTACAATCACATACTTTGCACTCAAAACTCTCTCACCTGTATGCAATATAAATTTCACACACTCACACCCAATAATCCAACCGATTACAGACAATGTAACCCCTAGAATATGTTAGGCAAGCAATGCACGAAATCCGAAACTAATATGACAAGATTAAGCTTGGCAAACTTACACGAATTAAGCTCAAAGATTTCTTCACGCAAAAACTCACAAAAACCTAATGAGATCATATCTCTACTATTTTTACAAGTATAACTCGTATAGAAAGTAGGGTTTTCTAAAAGATAAAAGTTAACTTTCCTTATCTCAAGAACACGGTTTAAGTAAAACATATTTTGAGAAAATCTTTTTCCGGAAGATAAAGAAAGATATAATTAAAAAGAATAATATCTTTTTAACAAAACTGATTTTAAGAAACAAATTTAAATAAAATATTTTTCTAAAATCTATCTTTTTATCTTTTTCAATTTTATCTAATTTGCCAATTTATCTTATCACGCTTCTAATAGATTTCGTGCATATCTACTTAAAATATTTAACAATAAATCTAAAAGATAAAATCTTAACTAAATTACTATTACTGTGCCGCGTTTCCGTAATCTTAAATTACTTGGGCTTCACGCAGACCAGGAGCAGGTTCCTGCTGTCACTCGATCTCCAGTCCTCAACTGGAACTTCGCAGACTAAGTTCCTTCTGGAACTTCCTGTCTTCAGCTTACATCTTCCAAGTTCCTATTAGGGAACATTCCTGTTAAGGAACTCAGTTCTTGTTAGAGAACTCTTCATATTGTTTGTCTTTTCATTAAAGGTCTCTTCATGTCTTCATAGTCCAAGTACTTTTCCACCTCCAAGGTCAACTAAACCTATACTAGTTAAACACTTAAAAACCTTTATTAGTTGAGTGTGCTTTAGTTTAAGTTCATTATCATCAAATCCTTTAAGCTTCAACAGTAATTAAAATATATTGGAGGGAGGAAGTATGTACATCTGTTTATTTGTTCACATTCTTCATTGTGTCTTTTGTTCTACCTTTATGGCCGTGTTGCCCGTGTATCCGATCCCTTTGTTTCCAATTAATCTCAACACGTCGATCTTTAGTTATACACTTAATCTTGTATAACTCGACTAGACTAATAGTCAACATTCTAGCTACTTGATCCGATTGAAACCTTACAACTTTGTGCAAATTGAGTAAGAGTAACTATGGCACTATGCTATTATAATGTAGTAAACGTGACAAATTTCATGGTATCGGACTATCGGGAGACAATACACAACACTTTCCAATTCCCAAGAGTTAACCTACTAAAAAATTAAGTGTGCGTACAAAAACAGCATGCATAATTGCACATTGAATTTTTATGCATGCAAGTCTCAAATATCTTAGCCATTTTGCTATCCTATGAATTGTAACATCTACTCCATTGAACATTAATTAAAACCTCTGGTCTATACATTATGCAAGCAAGGAGTTACACTACTCCATAATCTTATGATTTTATATAAGCACTACGTATATTTTGATCGATATTATAATGCTCATGTTACTATGTTAGCACGTAAGGGCATGTTCTCATTTACTGAACTGTACTAAACTTATTAGAGCTGAACTGAATATTTTATGAGAGAAGGAAATTAAGAACTGAACTGAATTTATTAGAGTTGAAATGAACTGAATTGAACTGAAAATAATCTGATGAGAACAGAGTTAACTTGGGAGAATCTTTGCTCTATGAACAGAATCTAAAAAGAAGAGAATAAAATTGGGTGAATTTTCATTAAAGAATAAGGGCCCTGCATAGCTAATTAAGCTAGTATAGGTTGGCAAGAAAAACCCTATATCCACCTTTCTTTTATGTCCTATTTACTGAATTACACTATCAATTTTTTTCAATTTATAGTAAAGCTAACCCGAGAAAAAGAAGGCCTAATTCGAGCAAACAAATAAAAATAAGAAGCTTTTATTCATGTGTTTATTAGGCTACTAATACGTTAGGTTGGTATTGTATTAATTGATTGACGCAGTACACTATTAAGCTTATCTTCCCTTTAATGGTCTTAATGCCTTAAGATGGCAAGATAAAGGTATAGCTGAGCTCCTTCTTTGATATAGTACTCATATTTAATGTAGAGAACGAAGGTACTAGCTAGGGTGGTGCAATATCTACGAGTAGTTCACTAGACATAGTTGGCATGTGTCGGTTATGTAATTATAAGATGCATCATCATAAACGGGATTTAATTATCTTTAAAAATATGATCATCGTGAAATTCTTCTCAATATGTCTATAATTGAAAATTTCTATAATTAGTTAAATTAAATTTATAAGATAACAACATAACACACATGGAGACTCGAGACCTTAACATCTTGCATGGTAGCGACATACACCTAAAATTAATATCCAAAATACTCACAAGGGTCGGGAATAAGGAAGAGGCAAAGCACATGAAGTAAGGTGGATCCATGTGATAGGAAGGTTAGAAGACAAACAATTTAGACTTGTGTTGTTATTGTCAACTAATATCTTGTAGACGTTTAAGTAGATAAGGATCATACGATATTATTACTTGTTCATCCAATAACCAAAAGAACCCGCAAATCCTCGGGCCACCTTATATTTCGGAATACTTCACTACATGATCAAATGATTCTACTATATGTTTTATATAATTATATCTAAGGTTTGAAAACTATGTAATATAATATAAATGTCAAAATTAATTCACGGGCTTCCTTAACAACATTTGGATATTGATATTATATTGTCTCTGTCAATTCACAGAATCACATAGATTCACGACAGCTAAAAACTTGGAATTATGATTCAGTTGAACAAATCGGAGCTTGGAAATTATTCTATATTGATTTTTTTAAAGTGGTGATACTTGGCCAATCTTATGTATACGGAGTAACGATTTAAATTTAACAGCTATTATGTGCATAGAGTAATGTAGAAGGGAATATATTATTTCAGAGGTCCAACTATCCAAATATAACTGTATTTATCTGCACCAAAAAAATAAATCATATAACTGAATTTATGAGTTACTTGAATAATTGACACATTTAACTTTTTTTTTCTTAACTTTGACAATTTTTTATTGCTATTATATGAAATCAAATGTTAATAAAAACTTTATTCCAATAATATGCATTAAGATAAATTCAACGACTTATTAACATTTTATTTTATATAATATCAAAAAAGACGGTCAAAGTTATTATTAAGGTTAGATCATGCGTTTGTCATGATCAAAGTTAGTTTTGCCACATCAGCAAGTTTGTTAGGACTTGTCCGCTCATATTTTATTTTCTTCATTTATTTCTCTTTGTAATAAATATTGCGCGGCTGTAATTTTATTTTCTCATATTTTGATATTTTCCATTAATGAAATTAGTCCTTAATCTTTGTCAAAAAAAAAAAAAAGAAATTATTCCTTAATCTTACTTTCTCTTTCTAAGATTCTTTCTCTCTTTTCTCCTCTTCTTTTACGAATTTTTGGTTTCTTCATATGGTATCAGAGCTCAAAATCCTGGAATTTCGATTGTTTTCTACAGTCGATTATTGATTTGCTTTGTTTTCTTTTGCAATTGTAGTTCGATTGTTAACTTTTCTCCATTTTCGAATCAATTTTTGAAAAAAGTCAAGCGTGTCAATTATTCAGTATGGAGGAGTTATTGCAAAAAGTCAAAACGTTGTACTTCAAAAAAAAAAATATCGAGGGACGATTTATATAGCAATATAATTTGGAATGGTTGATTTTGAAAATAACTTCGTATGTGATTATGATAAGGAAAAAACTGACACTTTTATTATATAGCCAATTGTACCTTGTATAAAGTGAGGAAGCCCCGGTTTATCTTTGTGATAAACAAAAAAAATATTTATAATATAGCCAAGAAATTAAAAGATCAAATATTTTACTGGAAAAATTAACAACAATAAGTTGAACTATGGGTGGTCTTCCAATATTAAGTTCAACTTTAATAATTAAAAAACACAACTTTATGGTCACTTTTCCAATATTAAGTCATGACTTGTTGGATGAGTTAATTATCGATTAATGTTTCACGTGTCAAAACATTATTAGTGACATTTGTTTCAAATATTATTTTTTCAATAAAAAAAAGTTTAACTAAATTGTTGTTAAAATCTCACTAACACAATTAACTAATCTAGCTACTTTACGGTATATAAAAAAGTAAATCTAAATAATAAAACACCGCCACCCCAATTGTCGGACCCTAACCCCTGCCAGCAAACCCCACGGGTGAGCCTCACCCTTCCCGGTGAACCTCACCCTTCCCGGTGAACCTCACCTAGACCCATCCTTGCTGGCAAAACCCCACCTAATCACTCATGGCAGCGAATCCCACCCAACCCCTCCCTTGCTTGTGAAATTCCTACCCATTCCTCAACCCGATGCGGCCTTGCCTAGGAAACCCACCCAATCCGTCGACCAAGCCCCCCTCCCAACGACGACCCACACCCAAACATTAACGACAATCTCTCCTGCCCCCACCTCGAACCTAAATGTACAATCCTAAATTTTGACCCGCGCAAATCCTCACCCGCTCGCAAACCCAGGGCCGTAGCAATGATTTTGGGGGCCCTGTTCCAAATCGAATAAGGGGCCCTTAATAATGTAAATTATACAATTTTTTTAAATCTATAATTTAGACAATGCACAATTTTCCTATATATACATTGCAAAATGCTTTCATATAACAGTGATATATTCAATTGGAGAATTGCTCCATATCGTTGATTCTCAATCTTTTTTCAGAATTATAAGAACAATTTCGACCTTCAAAAAAAAAAAAAAATACTTAGATACAAAATAGTATAAAGTATAAATAAATCAATTTGTGTTAAAATTAAAAATTAAAAATTAAAAATTACTTCAATTGACATTATCAAAACAAGAAAAAAATTAATAAAAAAAATTATAAATTGATTCAGTTGACATTATCAAAACCAGAAATAATTATACTCTATCAGCAATCATCAACCAACATTCTCCCAACTATTGTTTAAATAATGTACAAAAATTGCAAATAATACATTAATACCGATTACCGAGCAAGTGATAAGATCAAATAAAAACAAAGATATTACACATATTAATGTCTGGGAAGATTGAATGATTTGATGAGCCGACGTCATATTTTCATACTTCAATTATTCAATTGCTTAAAAACCAGAAATAATTTTTTAAAAAATCAAAAATTACCTTAAATCGATTCCATGAACAACCGAACAAAGAACTGAAATTAATTGCTTCAATTATTATTCCTTCAAGCCTTCCAATTGCTTCAATTCGTTCCCCTCAAAAAGATAAAAAAAATTGATTCAAGCCTTCGATTCGTTTTTGATTTTGTATAATTGTATGATTTGTATTAATTGGGAATAGATGAAGATGATTGAATATAATTATGGAAGATTGATATTGATTTCTCATTGCCATTGTTATATAACAAAAATAACTTGAATTTGACTGAATTTATTTCTTTTTCCGTTGAAAATTTTTGAATGGAAATTATGCTAATACAATTTTCCATAGAATTGATTGATGTAATTATGGAGAAATTCAGGAAATTGGAGCAATTAATATGGAAGGTTGAAACAAAGAGGAAAAAATGGAAAAAATTAGCGTGATATATTCGTGATTAATATTACTGCTGCTTGATTGCCTGCTTTAGCGTTAAAAACAAGAGATATTTTTTTTTTTTTTAACAAAATTGGGCCCCTTTAAATTGGGGGCCCTGTGCAAGAGGGCACCTTGCACATGCTATTCTACGGGCCTGCGCAAACCCCATGAACCTTGCTCACAAACGCCCACCAACGCTACCCCTACCCTTGTCGGTGAAGCTCCACCCAACCAACAACCTAATTTTTTTAAAATAACTTTTTTGTACTTAAAGTTAATATTAAGATTAATTTTATTATTAATTAAATTAATTAATATAATATGGAATAATTAAGAGTTAGGCCCTGTTCACTTCAGCTTAAAAAAATAATATTAAGTAAAAATAATTTAAGTTCAGTAAAAATAAGTTCAGTTCAGCAAAAAGAATTTCAATTTAGTTTAAAAAGTTTAATTCAATAAAAATAATGTCAGTTTAGTGAAAATCAGTAATTTCAAAGAATAAATATAACATGGAATCAGTAAAAATAATTCCACTTCAATAAAAATGATTTGAGTTTAGTAAAAATAATTTAAGTTCAGCAAAAATAATTTCAGTTCAATAAAAATAATTTCACTTCAGCAAAAATAAGGTGAAGTGAACGAAGCCTTAATTATGGTGTAAGTTAATTTATAACGGGGTTGACCAATCACAGGTAAAACTACTCATTTATGAAAAATTGACATCAAAGTTGGGCTTATTTTTGAATTAATTAAAGAAAAAAGATATTTGCAATCCTAAGGGTTGCATATAAGAAGCTAAAAGTGAAAAGAATAGACAATAAATAAACATTTATTACACTGATTTACTTGTGAATTGTCGATAAATTCTCTACTTAATACTAAAAAAGAAGTATATTGCTGCATATAACATTACCCTTCATTAAAATTAGGAAAATGTTATACATAGCCCTTAGGGCTATATATAAACATTAAATTTACACTTGAAAATCATAAAAAGTTAAAAAATCATAAAAATATAAACACTAATTACCCTGATTTACCAATGTTTTTATCATAAATTCCTAATTTTATACAATTTCCAAGAGTGTATTTAATGCTTATATATAGCCCTTAGGGCTACATATAACATTACCCTTAAAATTAAACTTAATATTGGAAGATCACCCAAAGTTCAACTTATTTTTGTTATTTTTTATGTAAATTAATAAAAACGCAAACTAGAGAACGAAGTAGTTTGATCTCAAATCTTAGATACCAATTTTGTAAATCTTTGCCAACGAATGAAGTGAGAGATCGTTGACATACATAACTCTAAAATTAATGCTGTGAATTAATTGGTTTTGATCTTTGAAGGTACTGTATGGGGAGATATTTACACTCAAACCGATATTGTGTGGTAGGCCGATATGTTGCCCGAATCCGGCTCATCAGCAATTTTACTCATATCGGCATTTATGGAGAAAGTATACATATCGGTCTATCGGCGGCTGACACGTGTCGTCCTCACATTTGACACGTGGCGAAAACTACTTTGCACATTACGCTGCCACCTGTCACTTAATCAAGCTATAAATAATCCGGTTTTACCTCATAACAAAGGTAGCATTTATTACACACACTCTCTCTCTAAATTCTCTCTCCTCTTTTTATAAACACTTACTGACTTAGTCATCGGAGTGGTTATCCCCGGATTCACCCCGGGGGTAGCTGATCTCTTTTCTGTGTGTAGGTTCTCATCTGGCCGATAGGAGCAGAGTGGGTTATATACTCAGGCTTCGAATCTTGGAGTTGGGTCATCGGATCCTTGCAGAAACAATTGGCGCTAGAAGGAGGGGAAGCTACTTAATAACTTCTATCGCCTAAAAGAGCCTCACATCTTCCGATTTCATAAAAAAAAAATAAAAAATGCCTGATCCAGAAATTCAGATTGAAGACGAAACTCATACTCTGGAGGGTAACGAGTTTCATATGCCGATAACCCCAAAATGACAGACTGGGATGGATACAGACCCTATGGCTGGGTTTACATCAGAAGAGCTAGAAACGGCGGCAAGAGTGATGACCGCCATGAGTAGAAAAAGAAAGGAAGTAGGGGCAACCCAAGATGGAGGAGGGGTGCCGGTTATAACTCATGGTAATCACTTCAACCAGGCTGGAAGTTCACAAAGACGCCGACATGAAGAGTCACCGATAAGATTGCAACAGACTCCCAGAGAATCAGAGGTTCAATCCTCAGGTCAAGATGAAAGCACAGGGACTTATCAGCAAGGAGCGGTGCGAAGAGTGGTTCAGTTGAGGGCATCACCATTTGCGAAGAGCATCCTTGATCAACCGATGGAAAAAATCAAAATGCCGATATGTCGGTATGATGGAAAGGGAGATCCTGGTAGATATATGACCTCATATGAAGGGCACATGATTTTATATACCAATTCTGATGTCGTTTGGTGTAAAGTATTCCCGACCACTCTGGTTGGGGCAGCGGCAGATTGGTTCAATAATCTTGAAAATGGAGCGATCCATAGCTTCCAACAGTTAGCTGAAATGTTTGTGGGACAATACGTCAGCAATAGTGTTCGACAGAGAACTTCAGGGGAGTTGATGGCCGTTAGTCAAAAAGCAGATGAGTCTCTAAGGGACTACGTAAGAAAATTTAATAATGAAGCCGATACAATCCCAAAATTACAGCAAGAAATAGCAGTCATGGCACTAATGAACGGCCTGAATGATTCGGAATTTAAAAGGTAATTAACCAGAAAGAATTAGCCAACATTAGCTATGGCGTTCAACAAAGCTCATGACTATATAAAGAGTGAAGAATTGATGAAAACAAGCAGCCGGGTTAGTTCCACCGATAGGATTCACCCAATGCCGGAGGGGGGATCTTCGGGAGGTGGAAGGCCGAGGAATCCAACCCCAGCAAGGGGAGGAAGCCGTCAAGAGGTTATAGGAACCAAAGCACCAATGCGATATAATTCGTATACACCGCTGAATGCACCAAGAGCTGCAATATATTCTGTAAACCAGAATCGAGAAGGATGGGTAAGACCCATGCCGATGAAAGTAAAAGGAAGGGATACCAAGAAGTATTGTATGTTCCACCGGGATGTGGGGCATTATACTGAAGATTGTGTGCAGCTGAAAGATAATATTGAAGAATTAATAAGAAGGGGGCACCTCACTCAATACCGGCTACATTCAGGGGAAAGTCAACAACAACCATATCGGCAGCCAGAACGTCAGCAGATAGAACTCAGGCCAGAAAGGCAAGGGCAAATAAACCGACAAGGGGATAGCGGGAAACCACCGTCGTCCACTGGAAAAAGAGTTGATGTAATAACCGGTGGACCAGTTCACGGAGGAACGATAAGTGGAGCACGGAAGCACCTATCGGAATATCGACACATTGTTAATGCATTAGATGTCAATCATCGCCCGCAGCCATCCGAGATTCCAGATGTAATGTTTACCAAAGAAGATGCAAAGGGAATAGTTTTTCCCCATGATGATCCCCTGGTATTGATAGCAAAAATCAACGGGGTCGATGTGAAGAGAATTTTAGTTGATGGAGGAAGTTCAGCAAATGTTTTGTTCATGCAGGCGTTTAATGAGTTGATGATAGGCCGACAATACCTAATGCCGGTGTCTTACCCAGTGATTGGGTTTAATGGTTCGACAGTGAGGCCGGAAGGGAGTATAATTCTCCCTGTTAGGTTTGGAGATGGAACAACGGCAAGAGATACAATGGCTGAGTTTCTGGTGGTGGATGTACCGTCGGCATACAATGGAATTGTTGGAAGACCGATAATTCACGACATACAGGCAGTAGTATCAACTTACCATTTAACTATTGCTTATGTGTCGAATAAGGGGGTTGTAGAAAAGGTACATGGTGGGCAAGTGATGGCAAAATCATGCTATGTCACAACACTGAAAAATCCAGGGCAAAAAGGACCAGTGTCGAGCAACCCGAAACGAGCAAGAGAGCCAGCGGTACGAGACTTATCTATGGAGAATTTTGATTCTAGGCCGGAAACTGCGCCGAGGCCGTCACCAGGAGGTGAGACAGTGCAGATAGAACTCCAGCCAGGGAACCCAAACCAGATGGTGAAAGTTGGAGCTGATATGGATGTTGAAATGAGGTGCAACCTGATCAGCTTGTTAAGGGAGAATGTAGATGTGTTTGCATTCTCGGCAGATGATATGCCCGGTATACATCCGGAGGTAATGGATCATAAGCTTAATGTAGTCCGAAGGTTTAGACCGGTAAGGCAGAAGAAGCGCAATTTCTCAACAGAAAAATTCGAAGCCATTCAAGCAGAAGTCAACAAGCTTTTAACGGCAGGATTTATAGAACCATGTACTTACCCAGAATGGTTAGCAAATGTCGTAATGGTCAAGAAGCCGACTGGAAAATAGCGGATGTTTGTAGATTTTACAGATTTAAATAAAGCTTGTCCGAAAGATTGCTATTCATTGCCTCGGATAGACAGGTTGGTAGATTCAACTTCTGGCCATGAAATGTTAAGCTTCTTAGATGCATTCTCAGGATATCATCAAGTCAGCCTTCATGAATCAGATAGGCCTAAAACAACGTTCATAACAGATGCTGGGGTATACTGCTATAGAGCAATGCCGTTTGGGTTAAAAAATGCCGGAGCAACATATCAAAAATTGGTTGACAAGATTTTTGCAAACCAAAAAGGCCGTAATGTGGAAGTGTATGTAGATGATACGATAGTAAAGAGCAAGGCAAAAAAAGATCACATAGATGATTTAAAAGAAACTTTTGCTACTTTACGGCAATATCAGATGAAGCTCAATCCCGAAAAGTGTGTCTTTGGAGTTCGTTCTGGAAAGTTCTTGGGTTTCATGGTTAGTGAACGAGGCATTGACGCAAATCCTGATAAGGTTAACGCCCTCCTTGAAATGAAGCAGCCTAAAACAATTCGAGATATACAGAGGTTAACGGGAAGAATGGAAGCCTTATTAACACGCTTTATTAGCAAATCAGCAGATAAAGCGCTCCCATTTTTTGTGGTTCTGCGACAGAATAAATCATTTGAATGGGGAAAAGATCAAGTCGATGCCTTGGAGATGGTGAGGAATCATCTGAGATCTCTCCCAACAATAGCACGACCAGAGCAAGGGGAGAGGTTACAATTATACATATCGGCATCGCCAAAAACAGTAGCCTCAGTCCTGCTAGTCGAAAGAGCCAAACAACAAATGCCAATATACTTTGTCAGCCATGTTCTTAATGTAGCTGAGCGACGATATCATGTGATAGAAAAAATGGCATTTGTTGTCGTCATTGCCGCTAGAAAACTACGCCCTTATTTTGATGCACATCCGATAGAGATCCTTACGAATCACCCATTAGAGAAATCATTGCAAAAAATGGATACATCGGGAAGGTTACTGAAATGGGTTGTTGAGTTGTCGGAGTACGAATTGCATTATAAACCAAGAGTTTCTATAAAAGCGCAAGCCTTGTCAGATTTCGTTGTAGAAACTTCTTATAATGATGAAGAGGAAGAGTTAGGGACGTGGCAAGTATCTGTAGATGGGTCAGCAACTTTGATAGGATCTGGAGCCGGAATTGTGATAACAACTCCTGATGGGGAAACTTTTGAGTACGCTTTAAAATTCAAGTTTAAAGCGACAAATAATGAAGCTGAATATGAGGCGGCAATAGCAGGCATTCAACTTTCCATAGCGGCAGACGCTAGGAGACTAATTCTCAAAACTGACTCACAGTTGGTTTCCAGTCAGTTTAGTGGGCAGTATGAAGCAAGAGAATCGGCAATGATAAAATATCTGGAAAAGATAAATGGTCTCACAGCTCAGTTGCAGTATTTTGAAGTCCAATTGGTGCCGAGAGCGCAAAACTCACAAGCTGATGCTCTAGCAAAGTTGGCCAGCTCAAGTTTTAACGACCTAGAGAGAACTGTTATGGTGGAACTTCTGAAACATAGAAGTATAGACGAATCAGCCAAAGATATTCATTGTGTTCACCTAGGGAATCAATGGTATGAAAAAATTCTGACATATCTGTTGACAGAAGCTTTGCCGATAGACAAGGAGGAATCTCGAAAAATCAGAAAAGACAGCGTCTGGTTCATAATATACCAGGGGCAACTTTATAAAAGAGGATTCTCATTGCCATTGCAAAGGTGCATAACGGCCGATGAATCCTCGCAAGGTTAATAGAAGAAATTCATGAAGGGACTTGTGGAAACCAGTTAGGGGCACGAGCTCTTTCAAGGGAAATGATGAGAAGAGGATATTACTGGCCGACAATGAATGAGGATGCTTCTTCTTATGTCAAAAAATGTGAAAAATGTCAGAAGTTTGCGCCGGTTCTAAATCAGCCACCGAATGATCTGACGCCGATATTAAACCCAGTCCCGTTTGCTCAATGGGGAATGGACATAGTTGGTCCCTTTCCGTCAGCCACTGGGGGAAGAAAATTTTTATTGGTAGGCATCGATTACTTCACCAAATGGATCGAAGCAGAGCCGGTAACCACAATATCAGCTGCAGAAGTGAGGAAGTTTATTTGGAAAAATATCTTCACAAGATTTGGCCTTTCGATGGCAATGGTCTTTAACTATGGATCACAATTTGATTGCAAACCTGTAAAAACTTTGCTAGCAATGTATAAGGTCAAATTCGCATATGCGGCAGTATGTCATCCGCAGTCAAACGGCCAAGCAGAAGCAACCAATAAGCAAATAGTAATGGCAGTAAAGAAAAAGATCGAAAATGCCAAAGGGTTATGGGCATATTTGATTTCTGAGATCTTATAGGCAAATAGAACAACAGTCAGAGAAGCAACAGGAGAATCCCCTTTCCATTTGGTTTTCGAAACAGAAGCCGTCATACTAGCTGAGGTCGGTTTGCCGATATTTAGGGTACAACATTACTGTGAAGAGCAAAATGATCTACTGTTGAGACAACAGTTAGATTTTTTGCCAGAAGTCAGAGAAAAGGCAGCAGTTAAGTCAGCCTCATACAAAAACAGAATATCCAGAGCTTATAATAAAAGAGTCAATCATCGACCATTGGCCATTAGAGATTTGGTGTTACGGAGAACATCGGCAACAGGAAAGGGAAATGAAGATGGTAAGTTAACAGCTAACTGGGAAGGCCCATATCGGATAAGAGATATGGTAATGCAAGGATCGTACTATCTAGAATCAGAGGATGGAAAACCACTAAAGAATGTCTGGAATACGACAGTTCTTAAGAAGTATTTTGTGTAAAAAAAAAAAGAGAGTTGTATAATGTAAAAACACTTTTTGTGTATCCCCAGTGATAAATAAAAGTAGACGCAGTATTATCCATCTTATAACATGCGTATAAAGGCATCCTCCACTTAACAGACCACCGTTAAGTGGGATGGACAGCTAAAAACCACTTCCGTGACAACGACGCACTTACAACCTGATCAGTTGTATTCGTTATTTCACGAGGTTGTTGGTTCAATATAAATTCCCGGCTAAATTATTGTATGGTATGCGCCGACATGAGGCACAACTATAGCGTGATTGCCGATAAGGGTACTTGCGAAACTATTATGTAGTTGCACAAGTGACCAATGATTTACGTTGAATCAGCTTTTACTATCTGCAAATAGCCTTTAAGTACATGCATCATAAAAATGATGCTTGCACTAAAAGGGGAGGAGTAAGGGGCTATACCCCAAATTATAACTTATCATCTTTCAGAAAAATTATGATTTGTTAACATACCGGTTAATATGTTAGGATTGTTTTACAATTATATTTATAAGCATGATGTATGAGCTGTATGCTCAAAACAAATATGATTTTAGGTTGAATGGTTAAAACCGATAAGAGTTAGAACAAAGGCAGTTATAGCATCAACTGAAATTACATAAAAACATAAATGTATTGAAATTATACAGACATAATGTTGCGAAAGAAACGATGTTTTGGCAAAGCTAAACTGGATCGACAGGCATCACCACAAAAGGGTATATGCCGATAAAACAGCATTGTCAAAAACGCATAGTTTTTCAAAAAATATAAAGATAACATAGACTAAAGTAGATAAGGCCCTATAACACAAGAGCCGCAAGATGACGCTGGTGATGACTGCCCGCCCCTTTAAGCTAGTTTGTTCTCAGGCTCAGGAGAGTCTAAAATTTTGGGGTTAGAGATGCCGGCATCGACAGATGGAGCGAGATTTAGAATATCTTCATCTGAAAACTTCTGCTGCTCAAATCCAAAAGGTGTTTTATGAGCATCATTATCAAACGCCTCCTCAATTTTTGCCCAGTCGTCTTTCTTCAAGCCTATAGCGTGAGCGGCACATCTCTGAGCAGCAGTCCACCCACCGTCAAAGCGATCTTGCAGTTTGCTGCAAAATTCTGCCGATGATATATAACGGCTAAGCTAACAGCTCTCTGACGCACTCTAGGTTTGTCGGCTTCCATTTTTTGAAGCTTAGCCTCCAGATCGCTAATGGTTGCCTTGGCATTAGAAAGGTCATTTTGCACAGCAAAAAGTTGATTGACAACGACATTCTTCTCTTGAAGCTGAGATTTCAAATCCTTTATCTCTTCTTCAAGATTCTTCATGTTATCAACTTTCTCGCGCAGAGATTTTAACTCAGCATCATCTTTAGTCTTTATTAGCTTAATTCCGTCAAGGGCTTTCTCGGCATTCTTCAATGTTGTCTCCAGAGATTGTTGGTTAGATATGTTCTGGTGATATTTTTCTTGGTAGAATCTATACATTTCGACCAACTCTGTTCTGGAAGCAACTGCCTATACGTATATAAGATATATAAAATATAAAATATGTATATTAGCGTAAAATGAAAAATAGAAATAATAATAATAAAAGCATAAAGTAAGACGATAACTGCGTACCCTCATCAGATCATGCATATGCTGAGCAGCGACAAGGCCGATAAGTCCAGATGGCCTGTCAACCGGAGTCGAAACATTTCGCAAAAGTCGATATCCCAAATTTCCACCCCGTAGAGGATCGTCAGTAAAAATGGACTCGTTCCGAAAGACGTCCATTTCGGGCCGCCATTGGTCACGGGAACGACCCTCTGGAGCCCTTACTCTCTCTAAGACCTCATCCGGAATCTTACCTTCAACATGTTCGATCCATTGACCACCCCGATAGGTAATGCCGGGAATACTTGTGTCGGAGTTGACAGGGCCGACCTGTTGGGGCTCAGCAGAGATCGGAGCAGGTACCTGATATGAAATAAATAGTAAATAATAATAATAATAAAAACTTTTTAGCCGTTATGAATAATATTTTTCTATACTGAATTTATTACTTGTTGAGGGATAGGAGATAAAGTAAGGTCTTCAAACACCTTCTCGGCATTTATATTGGTTGTTGCCACTGCCGAAACCACCTGTTCAGGAACAGAAGCTTTGGGGGGCAAAGTGGCCTTTGGCTCTTGAGTGTCGGCCTTAGAACGCTTAGAAGCCGGTTCATCTTCTTTCCTTGTTGAGACAGCAACAGCAATACCACCGCGTCTATTAACCAGTGAAAATAGACGCCGATTTCTTCTTACATTCTCGTCGGCCATCTCCTCTGCCCTTCTTTTAGGATTGCGAGTAGGGGCACGTGAGCAAAAAGAGGCAAAAGTTTCTAAGGCTGGTCTAGGAGATGGGGGACAGCGGAAAATCACCCTTTTGTCGTCAGGCGATAAGCCGAGAGCTTTCTTGTCTAAGTTTTGTGGACCTACATATACCAAAAATAGTTAGCAAATACAGAGGCTGATAAGTATGTATAATAATAATAATAATAATGATAATAATAATAATAATAATAATAATAATAATAATAATAATAATAATAATAATAATATATATAATATATATATATATGTATGTAATAATAAGATAATAAGTATGTTAATAATATCAAAACACGAACAAAATAAAGAACGACAATAATATGTAAGGTTAGTACCATAAGGATCAGTCCAGCATAGACCGATATATGATAGCGGTGCGTTGTTCAAAATATACTTAACGTTTGACACCCACACTTTAGGAACAACCTGAGTTTTCCGCCGATATTAACCCTAACGGCGTCAAAATAATCAAACGCCCTTTGTTCTTGAGGGCAAAGATCTCTTTCGGCAATGTGGCCGAGCCGAGGATGAGGCCGAAAGAAAGTTCTCCGAATAGGAAAATCTTCCGGAACACTCATAAAAAAGAATTTATCTTGCCAACCTTTGCAGCTCGACAATTTCGGATTTACAGTAAATTTATGGGAGGCCGTGTACAACGACCACCAACCTTCAGATTGTCCATCACGTTTCAAGGTTATCAACCTCCTAAATAAATTCAATGTTAACGGAAAATTTTTAAATAGCAAAACCCAGACAAGTGCAATAACAGCACGAACAGTGGGAGGAGTAACTTGTACCAAACATACGTTCCAAGCCTTAAAGATTTTAGCAATAAAGGGATGAAGGGGAAATCGGAGGCCAAATTCAAAGTGTTTGGCGTAGATAGCAATATGACCATCAGGGCAATCAAGAACGGTAACAGAGGGTGGTGGAAGTGTTAGCTCATACCCCTCTGGTAGACGATAGAATCTTTTTGCCTTACGACAATATTCCTTTTCCTCGGCTAATTTTAGCCAAACACCGCTAACACTAGCTTCAGCAACCTTACTATTAGAAGTTCAAATAAGAGGTTGACGGTAGTCAGCCTCATCGGTTTCAGAGTTATACTCCTCATCTAAGCTTTCTTCATGCGTAACTTGAGCCATGAGGTCAATCATCTCAGACCTTTCAGGGCTTTCGACATTATCACTCTGGTTTACCTCTTCTTCGTTATCGTCATCATCATTTAATACAGATTTAACAGCAGAATCGTGAACAGGAGATTTTGAACCCTTTTCAGACTCAGAGCTGGAAGAACTTATAACTTGTGCGTGTCCGGGCCTTTTACTGGGCTCAGGCCTAAAACTTGGTCCAGCCCCAGCACTAGGCTCTGCTGTATCATCTGTAGCCTGAGACTGATAGCCGGCCGACTTAGATCTCGGCATATTTGAAGTTTTAATATGAATATTTCCAACGTTGGTTCCGTATTGATTAAAATCAGGTTTGTCGGCAAAGCTTCGTAAATGATAACGGACACTAACAGGTTCAATGTCAAGAATTTCAACGTCCTCAGGAATATTAGGGTTCGTAGGGCGTCGTGCCCTTTCACGATCTGTTAATACTTTATGACGGTAAAAGGCCTCCTTTTGCTCTTTCTCTGATAACGGCTGAAAAGGGTCGTCAATATTATCAGATAGAGATGAAATTCCACTTTTATTATGGCCGAGATCTTTTCCCAAAGACTGCCTAATAAGACGACGCGTAACAGTACTAAGAGTAGGTTGTTCTTCTTCGATATTATTATTGGACATTTAATAAACCAACTAAGAAACTAAAAAAATAGACAAGCAGCGAATTTATTCCAAGACATGCAAATTGAAATTGAAATCTTTAAAATACTTTAAACTACTCGATTGCAGCAACAACGCAAAAAAGAATTGTTGACGCTTCAACAAAACGACAAGTCCGGCAAAATCCAATTGCAGTTTTCCCTAACAAAGATTGCAGTTTTCTCTAACAAAAATCGCTCAAAGAAACCAATTTTTTATGAGAAGAATGTGAAAATGTGAAAAGTAAAAAAAAAAAGGGTTAAAAAGGAAGTTGAAAAGGTGACGTTTGATACGACACACTGTCAGAAATCCAACGGTTAAAATAAAATGGGAATTCGAAAATTAATTCATTAGATCATCGACACGTGTCATTATACTTATGTAATTTTCCCGCTTAAAATTTTAAGTCACCCATATTATTAGAGTAAACCTTGCTTGTTAGCGGCAAACAAGGTTACTCGGGGGGAAAAACGGAGTTTTTTCGTTCCCAGCCAAATTATTATTAGAGTAAACCTTGTTTGTTAGTGGCAAACAAGGTTACTCGGGGGGGAAAACGGAGTTTTTTCGTTCCCAGCCAAATTATTATTAGAGTAAACCTTGTTTGTTACCGGCAAACAAGGTTACTCGGGGGGGAAAACGGAGATTTTTCGTTCCCAGCCAAACTATTATTAGAGTAAACCTTGTTTGTTAGCGGCAAACAAGGTTACTCGGGGGGAAAAACGGAGTTTTTTCGTTCCCAGCCAAACTATTATTAGAGTAAACCTTGTTTGTTAGCGGCAAACAAGGTTACTCAGGGGGGAAAACGGAGTTTTTCGTTCCCAACCAAATTATTATTAGAGTAAACCTTGTTTGCGGCAAAACGAGTTTTTCCGTACCTAACGGCAAACAAGGTTACTATACCATTTATCACCAGCAATAAATTACATACTCATCCTCTTTACTCTTCAAATACAAATCAGTATAGCAGAAGTCATCCTAAATGTTCACATACACCAATAACACAAAAATACTCAACAGAGTGCAAGAAAACACTATATTACTCACGTTCAAAGAAAATCGCAAATATATAATGCATACAAGTGAGAACGTTCACTATATATTCAACGTCCTCACTTGGGGGGCTAGTTGTATGGGGAGATATTTACACTCAGACCGATATTGTGTGGTAAGCCGATATGTTGCCCGAATCCGGCTCATCAGCAATTTTACTCATATCGGCATTTATGGAGAAAGTATACATATCGGCCTGTCGGCGGCTGACACGTGTCGTCCTCACATTTGACACGTGGCGAAAACTACTTTGCACATTACGCTGCCACCTGTCACTTAATCAAGCTATAAATAATCCGGTTTTACCTCATAATTAACAAAGGTAGCATTTATTACACACACACTCTCTCTCTCTCTCTCTAAATTCTCTCTCCTCTTTTTATAAACACTTACTGACTTAGTCATCGGAGTGGTTATCCCCGGATTCACCCGGGGACTAGCTAGCTGATCTCTTTTCTGTGTGTAGGTTCTCATCTAGCCGATAGGAGCAGAGTGGGTTATATACTCAGGCTTCGAATCTTGGAGTTGGGTCATCGGATCCTTGCATAAACAGGTATGATGAATTAGATATGTGAACATTGGAACAACCTTGTAGTTGACTTATTTACTCAAGTTTTTGCTGCACTACTTGTATGATTTAAACCAATAAAATCTCAACCTTTTGTATTCTTTAAAGTTTAAACTATTGCTAGAAGTCTTCCAACATTTTACTACGTGTATTTATCATTTTCCCGTCCAAGAAAACATATACTTAGGACTTTCATTAGGGTGTATTATATTATATATGTTGATCCAAAAGTTATAACACATGTTCTCACGTGAAAACACATGTTATTTTGCAACATTGATCCATATTATACAAAGTGAGATATCTCATCATACTTTTAAATGTCTAATGAAAGTTGTGATGGCATATATATATATGTCCATATGTACGTACAGTACGTTCATTTAGTAAATTAGGGTTGACTAATGGACAAGGTGCCAAGTGATACTTAATCTAGCTAGCTAGTTGCAATAATAATTGTATCAAAAACAACAAGATTATAGGATCATCCCCTTAAGAGATATTTTGGGACGAAGATTACCTCCCAACTCCTAACAGATCTAAATTACACATTAACTAAGTTTATGGTGACTAAGGATAAATTTAAAAACCTTTTAACGGACCAAGTGTTGAAAAAGTTAAAACCAAAATTAGACTAATTTTGGTTTACCAAATACATGAGCTCGTTTCTTTGGGATCCTCAACTCTCGACCAACTTGATCCAAAGCAGACTAAGAACGTACATGGTCTCGGGTAATTCGATCCTGCCTAATCCATTGACAAGATTTGTTAATTAAACAATTTTTTCAACCCACTATTACCCTAACGTTATGTATATATTTCAAAATTCAAAATTCAAACTTTAAATGTTAAATGTTAATTTAATTACAAAAATGTAGTGATCAAATAAATAACTGTCTCTAACATATATTATTGTTTTAAGCCACAATATCTTCTATATGCATGCCAAATCCAAGTGACTAAGTGAGATATGTAGTACGACACAAATTAAAGAATGGGAGAGATGGAGATAGTAGTGAGCTTAATATAAGGTGTGCTACATATATATAGCGTGCAATGTTTACGTACTTATAAATTGATGTCGAACCTTAAACTAATCATACCAATACCAATATTTGGTTGACTAAAAACCAAGTTTTTCCTTCTTGTCATAAACTCCTTTTATTTGAACTTAAAATCTAAGGTCCCTTTACTCACATGGGAAGGCCACAATGCAACAAAAAATGACCTTAATTATGCAATATAATTCATTGAATGTGCCTTAGCTTACCAAATAATTTCTTACCATGTGTCTATCATTTCCTACAAAGGAGACACACCCACATGTATGGCAACATGTCTTATATATTCAATACATTTTTGAAAATATTTATTGTATGGTTTTGTAGCAATATAAATTTTGGTCTACCCTTTTCTCAAAAAATAAATTTATCAATAAATTTTTGTTCTACCAATAATTCTTTTTAAGGACATTCTCTATGTTTGTTATTGCCCGTTGTCACCCTCCACTTGCCATCATATCCAATGTAGATTGATCTTGACATCCATACTATGTAAAGAACATATGTTAATAATATCACTAAAGTATTATTATTATTATTATGGATATATCCAAATATGGGCTATTGATAGAACTAATTAATTAGAATTATATGAGAAAAATACAACTCAATGTGTCTACTTAAAGTTTTTAATGAAAGAGGAATGAAGTTGCTCATTAACAAGATTGAGTTTCACACTTTGCTTACTTTGAAATAGATCGCTTATATTTGCATAAATTATTGTATCTTTTAATTTGTGTACACTATCAAAAGTTGTACATAATTCCTTGTTTATCATTATTTAATATCACATTTTTAGTTTTTGCATAAATTGTTGTATCTTTTAATCGAATAATTTTTTGGTATGTTTTATTTTTGCATAATTATTGTTGCGGGCTGAGTGTATTTATTTAGTACATACTCGTACAAATTAAATATACATGATCCTAACAGTTGGTATTAAAGCGGTTCATTAAGTTTTTGAAAAGATAACATCTAACAATAGTTATATCAATAATTAATTTATTAGTATTATTATTATTTAAGGGTTTGATCACACTTTTACACGATTAGACTATTAAATCACACATGTAATTTCTTACCAACGCTTCATAGATTGTTGTACATAGTACTACGTATAAGCTATGTCTAAGATTTGGCTAGCATGCATATTTCCCATGAAATTAATCGTGCAAATTTTGTTGGACAAATTACATCGCTTTCTATAGATTAATAGATCTATCATAGTATTAACTAAATTATCAAGATCTAAATTAAATTATGTCTCAAAGATAAATTGTCTCCTCATTGGAGTATACTCTTTTTAGAGTGGTGGGGTGAAAGGTTTGCCTCTTATGCATCATTTGTAAAGATCATCCTAATCATTGAAGAACTACCATATCCTCTAACTCAAATGACAACTATATATGATGCTTCCTACCGCCATTAATTATCACCCATCACTAACTTTAATTAAGTTGTTAGTAACAACTACTGCACACTAATCACTAGGATAATGAGTTAAATGACCATAATTGTGACAATAATTTGATAACAAGAGCTCGAAAATATAACTTAAATGTTTTCCTATTTATGATACTTGATATGTATGTTAGATCGTCTTTTTTATGTACATATATAACATGCTTTCTGTGTTTCTAAAAGTTATTCAAAGTCACAATCTTAGCACTATTTATAACATATATATTTGGATCTTATTTGATTTTTCTCGATGAGTAAATTATTAATATTCAATTGGTATATTTTTTATTACTAATATGCAACTAAAGATATTTATGCTTGAAATGATGCATTAGTAAACATGTACAATCAGATTGAAAAGAACTTTTAGAAACGGAAGAAGTACTTTCTATTTTAGTATCTAATAGGGCATATGATATTTGCTACCACTAAATTTACCGTGCCTCACTTATAATTGCAAATCCTGGGATCGATTCTCATCACTTGTCTGGTTGTCTTTGGGATCGTGGTCGCGATGTCTGTGTAGATTTGACAGGATCTTCTCCTTTGACACAGTCAGGGCTATCTGACTTTATTCCTGGACGGGTTGTGGCTGATGCAGCTCATCGGAAGCGGGTTAAGTATGAGGCTCGTTGTCAGGCGATTGGATATGGGTTCATTCCCTTCTCCTTTTCTTCGTTTGGTGAATTAGAGAAGAAGGTTGTTGCGTTGCTTAAGCGAATTCAGAGGTTCTCGACGACACAAGGCACTGGAGCACCTGCTGCAGCTCATATTTTAACTAGGGTAGGCTTTGCTATAGCTAGAGGAGTGGGGGCCCAGATTGTATCTCGGCTTCCCACTAATTTATTGTAGGTTGTATGACTTTTTGTTTTTGAGATAATAATAATAAGGAAAATTTGATAATTACCACCAACTATTGTTGCCAAAATTGAAATTACCACCTCAAGTTTTTTATTTTAATTTTACCACCTAGTTTTTCCCAAAAGTTTTCAAATTCCCACCTTTTGGAAGAGATGACGTCATCAAGGGCCCACGCAACATTTTTCCCTCTCTTTCTCTCTCTCTTCCCTCGATTTCCCTCTTTCTTCCCCTGTTCTTCTACTCCCTTATTTCAGTTTCATCTCTCTCCTCTTCAATTCTCATTACTGTACTCTCACCCACCCAAATTTTATTTTAAACCCTAACATTCAACACTCAACTTTCACACTCTCTCCTTTTCTTTCTAAAAGAACCCTTATTGCGGTACTTTCTCTGAGCAAAAGAGCAGTGGGGGGCACCAATTGAGAAGCCAAATCAACTGCATTGTAGAGGGGGAACCTGGAATTTGATGCTAGTGTTGAAAGTCATCGAGGAAACTGAAAAAATTGAGGTAATGGTATTTTGGGCTGTAATGGTGTATTTTTTTTTTTTTTTTTGCACATGAACATGATCCTCGAAATGATTAATCACCACTACAATGTTAGTGTTTTCGCCCAATTACATGTTTAAATTATGTTTTTTCCCCCAATTACATGCTTAATTGTCCAATTAATCATTTCATAAACCCTAATTTTTTGAATTGAGCAAAAACCCCCAAATTGATGTTGTTAACCCTAATTAAACTACTCAATTAAGTTTGTTCTACGTTAGATTGCAACAATTGTAACCTAATTTGCGAAAATTTCGTGTTTAAAATCGAATTTTCTGATTCAATTGGAAAGATATCGTGGGAAGAAAGAGGGAAATCGAGGGAAGAGAGAGAGAAAGAGAGGGAAAACGGTTGCGTGGGCCCTTGATGACGTCATGTCTCCCAAAAGGTGGGAATTTGAAAACTTTTGGAAAAAACTAGGTGGTAAATTAAAAAAAAAAAAAAAAAAAACTTGAGGTGGTAATTTCAAATTTGGCAACAATAGTTGGTGGTAATTATTAAATTTTCCTAATAATAATAATAATAATAATTGCAACATTTTTTTTCATCCATCCCAACTTTAGAAACTTGCTCTTTTCTCTCTCTTTTTTTCTTTTATTTTATTTTGAATTTTCCATAGTCCACCAAAAATGTTCTTAAATTCACCTACCAATTTTACTTAAATTACTTCGATAAAAGGTTATTTGCTTCTTTGTACGTTAGGAGAATAGTCCACCTCGACATGGTTGTCCACATATTCCCTAAACGAGCCATAACAATCAAATCAAACTCTTTAAAACTCTAAAATGAAAAGATAATTAAGAGAGTTTCATAGCGAAAGATTTCAATAAAGTTTAATCCCATGATCTTAAAATTTTAAAATTAACACTATACCGCGTATGGAGTTTAAGTATTATTTTAAAATTATATGTTGTCGCGTGGTATGGAATTTAACCAGCCATTATCTTATATTATTTGTATGACCTAAACATTTTAATTGGCTTATATCCAAATTTCCTATATCCTTGGTAGCAGCGGTACTTAATAATTTATACTGGAATTCCACATGAAAGCAGCAGAACAATCATAAACTTGTTAATTGGCTTCATCTATATATAATGTGTCATATTATTATTTTACTAAAATTATTAGCAGAATAAAAAATCACTTTTATCATTTGATCTGTAAATAGTTTTTAAATATATTTGTTTGTTGATGCATCATTTTATGTTAGATCTGGGAAAGCTAAGCAATCTGGCAACAAAAGGCAGGGGAGGTTTATGATTGGTTGACCATAAAAATAACTTTATTTTTTATGACATAAAACTATATAATAATTAGAATAATAAGAATAAACGTAAAGTTGGATATTCCATTCCAATAATCCTGTTACAAGATTTTGGACGTGTTCAAAATATGACAGCTTAGAGTAGACAAGTATTAGGCTTTGTGGAATTTTGATTGTAGATGAAAGTTGGCAGGATCACAATTGAGCGCTCCATGTTTAGGTTTAAGGTGTCCATGAAGTTAACTAGTTAAGCCTCTAGGATTTCTTCCCTCCCCCGGCCCACTCTCAAAAGGGTTAAAACTTAAAACCGATCTAATGTGTAGTTTTGGATCGATGATTGCTAACTTTCTAGAATTTCTTCTCTCCCACTCCCAAAAGAGTTCGAACTTAAAATCGAGCTAACATGTAAGTTTAAGATCGATGAATAGAGTACCTGGATACCATAGACAAATAAAATAATATTGTTACAAAATGGATTAAATAAAAGTACCCAATAATGGGTTAAATTTCTAAGTTAGGTGCTTAGACCCCAATATTAGTGATTATTCCATGGTTGATGTTGATATTCATAGAAAAAAGGTTAAAGAGTTAGAATTTTTATTTTATTTTTTTCCAAAGAGATTGCATTTGAGATAAAGATTCTCTTAGGTTTTTTTTGTACCTCAAAAAAATAAGATTGAAAAGTAAGTAGCTCCAAATTTTAAAGATGAATGGGTATTTGAAAAGGTTGAGCAATATTATTTGAGTCGTGCCCAATTAATTCCCCATATAAATAAAATAGGGTATAATCGTCTTTTCACGTACCGGTGGAGAGAGGGGTACATGTATCTTTTCATGTACTACTTGAGGGGTACATGTGTTATTTTCTCACCAAACAAAAAATGCAAGTTGCAAACAGTAATTGACAGCTCACCAAAAGTATTGAGTATACGACCACGTTTTTTCAATATATTTACAGAAATACCACTACATTAACAAAAATTCGTTTATTTGGCAGATAACTTGTATTTGCCGATATTATTTGTCACTTGTATTGAATTATCTTAAAATTCATTTTTCCCATCTAGCCATATGCAAGGATTCAGTCATAAAACACTTGTACATGATTCACTTAGTAGTTGACAAGTTTTTGAAGGTGTGCAAATGTGAAATGAATGAGAATGAAGTGTATTAAAAGGTTAGGCATTTAATCTTGACAAGTTTTTGAAGGTGTGCAAATTTGAAATGAATGAGAATGAAGTGTATTAAAAGGTTAGGCATTTATTAATTTTTTTATTTTTATTTTTGAGGGAAGGTTAGGCATTTAATTTGAAGGAGCCATATAATAGCAAAATCATACTCCGCTCAAGTAGTGATATTGACACTATCAATAAGATATATAAAAGGAAAATTTACGAGAAATGACCTTTATTTTAAAATGACATGTTTGCGAAAAAGGACTTACATTTTAAAAAAAAAGAAAGATGGAAGATTGGGACCTTACTTAAAATAAAATAAATAAATAAATAAATAAATAAATAAATAAAGTTGTGAGAAGAGACCCTATTTCAAAAAAACATTGTGAGATGAGACCTTTTAATGGATTATGGCGTGGTGGAGGTGGTTTTCGAGGGTCCGTGTGGGATTTCAACTATGTGGAGGTGGTATTTGGGGGTCTATGTAGGATTTCAGCTAGATGGAGATGGTATTCGGGGGTCTGTGTGGGATTTCAGCTAGGTGGAGGTGGTATTCGAGGGGTCTGTGTGGATTTCGCATTTTGGCAAAGTGGAGATGATTTTTGAGGATGGGGTGGAGATTTGGGCCTAGTGGAGGTGTTTTTCAAGGGGTTTGGTGTGGGATTACAGCGAGGTGGAGGTGTTTTTTGAGGACCGTTGTGGGATTTAGGCGAGGTGGATTTTAAGGGTCAGTGTGGGATTTCGGCGAGGTGGAGGTGGTTTTAGAAGGTCAATGGCCGAATTTTGTCAAAAGCTCCCATCTCACCTTTTTTTTTTTTTTTTTTTTTTTTTTTTTTTTTTGAAATAAGGTCATAGTCTACCACTTTTTTTATATAAAGTCCTTTATTACAAACAATTCACTATAAAAGGTCTTTTCTCGCAAATTTGCCTATACGAAAAGATAAAAATAATGAAGAGAAAACATTAAAATTGCAAAATAAACTTTATACGAAAATGAGTATATTTGCTCAAATTAGGAGTAATGATCTGAGGATCTAAGAGTTCAAAGGATGGTTAGGCCCTCTATCTTCCACATCTTAGGGCCTGTTCTCATACGTTTATTTTCAGTTCAGTTCAATTCAGTTCAGCTCAGTTCAATTCAGTTCAGTTCAGCTCATAATTTCCTTCTCTTATAAAATATTCATTTCAGTTCAGCTCTTAATTTCCTTCTCTTATAAAATATTCATTTTAGTTTAGTTCAGTTCAGTGCAGTTCAGCTGAATTCAGTCTATGAGAACAGGCCCTTAGTAATTGAGGGTTTAATTCCTCATCCCCCCTCTTGTGATAGAATGGGTCCTCCTCATATCTTACCCAAAAAAAAAAAAATGTATAATGGGCCAGGCCCAAAATTTTATCACCAAAACCTTGACCCATCAAAATCAAACAAACAAATTAAAACTATGGTGAAAATCAACAGAACCAAAAGAGAACACGATAAGAACAATTTAGTGACAATAAAACTACTACTCAGTATATAATTATACTATAACTTACTCTATCAGTTAATTATGACAATCAATTATGTGGTTAATTTAAATAATTTGCAAGCGAGAGCCAGCTAAAGAATACCCTTTCTGCTAATAATTTGACATTAGAGTAAGTTGAACAACACAATTATTCAATTTTAGAAGCAACACAAAAAAAAATCACAAACTTTATCGTTATATTATTAATTGAACATTAATTATTTGTGAATATCAACCACAAAATATGATAATACAATAAGCACATAATTACACTGTCTTATTAGCTTAACTTAGCTTAATGCAGATTTGTCTTTTTTAACTTATATAGGCAATAATGATATTCATTTATTCTGTTATACTCTTGGCTTCTGGGTTGACTAGTTTCGGTTAGGTATCAATCAATTACATAATACTAAAAGCGAATTTGACATGACACTTGTCATGTTTCGATTAAAAATTTTCCCGCCACTTTTTTCTTTCTATTGTTTTTTTCTTTTTTGTACAAAATCTTCATTAATATTATTTTATATATCCTATTATATTTAACTTTCAATTTGACAACTATATACGAAATATATTCTATATGCATATCTTTTATATTTTTTATAATAGGTATTTTTCTATAATAAACAAACACATAATAAGGTAATATATTAGAATAATAAAATGTACTACTCCCGTACTTTTTTTTTTTTGAAACCACTACTCCCGTACTTCGTATCATCTACAACGTATTTTTTCTTTGAAAGTTTTTTTGCTCTAACCAGGATTTGATACTTTAGCTATTATACGAAGTAATAACATTACAATTCAATAACTATAAACATAAATATAAAACAAAATTAAAAAATCATGATTATTAATTTTCATAAATATTAGTCAATTAAATTTGTAAAACATTGTGCCAGTTATAGTATGCTATAAAATATTGTGTCGGTCAAAACATGCCAACAAAATAGGGACATATGAGTATATAACTACATTGCACGGGTTATAATTATAAATTGCATTCTCATATAAAACACTATAATCATTAAATTTTTGTTTTTTTTTTAATGTTTAATAATCAATAACTTTTGATAACAATATAATATTAATTCAAGTTTTTTTTGTTTTTTTTTTTTTTTTGAAAAGTAATTCAAGTATTTGTTTCAATTAAAAATATTATTTTTTTAAAAAAAATAAAATTATTGTTGTATTAACATTATAATTCACTAATTCATAATTTGATTAAGTAAAAACCGTGTGTTGCACGGGATTTAAACTAGTTATGTATACAAGTCAAGGCTGAGGGGTCATACGTCACTCGTACTAATAATGTATAACTGTATAAGTGACTAATTAAGTGGGGTACAATTTTTATTAATTAGGAAAGGTAACTAGGTGTAGTTTATTGAAAAAAGACTACTTAAAATAAATCATTTTTGAGGACGAACATGACTATTTATTCAAACAAACTCGATTATTTGGTTTAAAATACTCGGAATATATTTGAAATTAGAACAGATTAATTTGGAGGATTGGACTATGCTAGAAATTCAAATAATCAAATTGGAATAGACTCATAATGTATTAATGTATACACGTAATTTTATTTCATGTTCAATCATATTTGAGTTAAAAGAAAACGGAAAATCAAACTTTCATCCCTTCATGGGGGGTGCCGACCATGCTACATATTACGTATAATAAGGGTCATAGTCCAGCACTAGCTCGATCATGAAATAATAATTAATAAGATCTCTAAATATTGCAGACAAAAAATAAACAACAAACAAATAATGTACTCCGTAATATTATTATATATTACTACGTATATATTTTGTTTGTAATTAGGTGATATACGAGTCATGTTTGATTTTTTTCACAAATAAAACTATAACAAGAATTAGCTAGACATCTTTGTATTAAACATTTTTTTTTTTTTTTAATGCAATCATTATTTACTAGTAAGTACGTAGAGCGTTACAAGATTATTGCTTATATGCTTACATATCCAACAATGCAATCATTAAACAAATCATATTTCCTATAGGAGTAAATTTTAAGGAAAAAAAAAACAAACTATAGAGATTAGTTGTTTTGGTTAAGCAAGTGCACTACAATATTATAAAAGACAACATAAAAATCTCTTTTTGTACCTCAATATAAGTTTCATCCTCCTTTCAAAAAAAAAAAAAAAAAGTTCCATCTTTTAGAGGTCTTTCGACTCTTTCCTTATGAATTTGATTAATACAGCATTATTAGGTAGTCATAAATTTCCATCATATACCAATTATATTTAGTCTTTAAAAATCTTAATTGAGACCTCAAAAGGTAAAATTAGAAAGTAAAAGACTTAAATACTAAATTAGGTTCATGTGCCACGTACTAAACACTCTAAATAAATCTTTTTTGATGTTTAAAGAGCCAAAAAGACATGTTCGGAGTTCACAAACGATTCTGACTAGCGGTCAATTTTTTTTACGGCTATTTCACCGAAAGTCACTGAGCAATTTAAAAATTCACCAAATGCCATCGGACTTTTCAGAATTTACCAAATGCCACCCAGTGCCATTAATGACCAACGGCCGTTAACTCCGTTAGTAATTAGGGGTTAATAATGACACCCACCTGACCACCTAAACCCTAACCCCTTCCCCTCATCTCGCCGGAAAACGGTTGGTCACCACCTAAACCACCAACAATTGGCCGGCCAATCATGTAGCTCCCCACCTGACCCACCGCCGACCCCCAAAACCTCCCTCACAAACTGCCCCGACCCCATAAAACCGCAAACACGAGCATCCCCCACCCCAAAAACCACCCACACAACCGCCCCGACCCTAATAACCACCAGTAAAAAGCCCCTCCTCCCTTCTCCCACCGTCGAAACGACCGATTTTGAGGGTGGGGAAAGGGAGGAGGGGCTTTTTACGGGTGGTTTTTGGGGTCGGGGCGGATGTGTAGGTGGTTTTTGGGGTCGGGACGAACAGCGTGGGTGGTTTTGGGGGTCGGCGGTGGGTCAGGTGGGGAGCTACATGGTCGGCCGGCCGATTGTTGGTGGTTCCGGTGGTGACCGGCCGTTTTCCGGCGAGATGAGGGGAGGGGTTAGTGTTTGGCGGTGGTCGGGGTGGCTGGGAAAATTTTGGGGATTTTTTTTTTTATTTTTTGTTTTTTTTTTAAAAAATTATTTTTTATTTTTTGTTTTTTTTAAAAAAAATTTTTTAACTTTTTTTTTATGAATTAAGATAAATGGTCCAATTATGTCATGACACGTGTCATGATTAACCCCTAATTACTAACGGAGTTAACGGCCGTTGGTCATTAATGGCACTGGGTGAATTTTTTAAAAATTGGGTGGCATTTGGTGAATTCTGAAAAGTCCGATGCCATTTGGTGAATTTTTAAATTGCTCAGTGGCATTTGGTGAAATTTCCGTTTTTTTTTAATATGTCGTCGAATAGTTGAATTCATCCGAGACATGAGCAAAACTCAAATTGGAGAAGAATATTACCCTTGGTTTCCCTTTATTGGGACTATTTTCTATTTATTTTTGTTTCTAATTGGTCAGGGCTCTTTTACCTTGGAAAATTAATGAAAATCGATCCTAAGATCTCTTGGAACTTGAAGGGTAGCTCTAACCACTTGAGTTATCCCTCACTCTCAGTGACTTCTTATTGAGGATTGTAACAAAGGATCTATTACTCCACACACACACACACAAAAAAAAAAAAAAAAAAAAAAAAAAAAAAAAAAAAAGGTAACAAAGGATCCAAACAATGAAACACATAATATTCCAAAAAAAATGTATAGAGGATCATATTGGACTGCTGGAAATTCATACTTGTATAATTGTATAGGTAGATTTGGAATCTACAAAGTTCATTTTCGAATTGAGTTGAATTGAATTTGAATCAAGTGCGAACCTAAAAATGAATGAACCTTCATCCCTAGATACAAAACCATCGAATATGAACTTTCATCCCTAAATACAAAACCGTCCGAGTCGCACCACAACAAAAATTGTACGGAGTATATAGTTTGTTATTAGTAATTAGGTGAGAATTAAGTCATACTTTTTTTTTTTTTTTTTTAATTTTATTTTTTTTTTTAAAAAAAGAAGTCCTACTTGGTTTTTAAAATTACATTAGAAAACGAATTGGATGTCTTTGTTCTAAACTTTTATTTTCCAATGCAATCATTTAGTGAGTGCGTAATAAGATCCTTGCTTATATGCTTACATCCCCAATAATGCATGTTGCGTTTAAGAGTGAATTTGGAGAAGAAAAAAACTTTTATAAGCGACTTTTAAAACATTATATAATTGTAACTTGTTTCATTAAGCATGAAAATTTTATTTGCACTCAAGGATAAGTATTTCAGTGGGTTTTTTTTTTTAATTTTTTTTTTTTTTTTGATTATTTGTTTACTGAAAATTAGACTATATCATGTTTTGTGTGTGGATGTCCACACTATGTGACCACTTGTTAAAAAAATAAAAATAAAATAAAAAAAGTAATTTCTATAACATCGATGGAGTAACTCCTATAATACCTAGCGAATAATCCCTATAACATTGACTAAGTAACTTATATAACACTAACAAAGTAACTCCCATAATAGCTAGCCACACAGTGTATCAACCATGTATAAGAATTTGTGATTAGACTAAAATAAAAATACCTTTTGCATCGCCTTTCTCTAAGCACATGGTATTATGTAAAAACTATGATAATTTCGTCCCTTAACATAAACACTAAAAAATTAACCTTTACTTATAATCTTACACATGTATGTAGTGTAGTTAGCTTAAATGTTCAGGTCGAGATTGGGTTAGAAATTCAAGTATGGTCATTTTCAGGCCAGGTAATGTGGTATAACTCGGGTTAACTTTAAGTCAAGATTGAATTTGAGTTATTTCTTCGTATTTTCTCAGATTCAAACATGTCAAATCATGATCAGGTTAATTTTTGGGTCAACTCTTATTAGAGAGTTCAAAGTCGTATCATAGGTCTCACGGCCTCATAGCCAATGGACCTGCCAAGCAACTATTAGTTAGATACAATAAAGAATGGGAGATTATTTAATCATGGGCTTACATCTTTGGACTGCTGAGAATTTATGGGCTTCCCTTTGGGCCTTCTTAGTCAACATGTAAGGCCCGTGGGCCTTGATCCAATTACCATATACTGTGGACTTGGTATTTGTTAGTGTCCAGCTTTGAGGGGAACTTGTGGCACAAGGTAACATGGGCCAAATACTCCACAGTAATAATGATAAACCAGTTCATAAAATTGGAAACTCCATATTATTAAGTTTTGATTAATTATAGTAATCTATCTATACTTAGTATTTAAAAATCCAAACAAAAAAAAAACATATGTCATCATTCTATTACACTTCCCTATCATCTTCTTCAACTCAATGTGCCACATGTCATTTAATATTTTTAATTATACAATTCTTCTTAACTCTTTCATTAAACACTTTATCTTCATCTCCCCTCTTTAATTCAACCTTTTTATTTTTTCTCTTTGATATTAGTCCCTCCATCTTCTTTCTATTAATTCTTATTTTAAATTAAAGTCCCAAAATTTTATTTCTTTAATTATGTTTTCAGTTACATATTACACTCATAATTATTTATTGGTATTTCCTCACTCATCTCTCAATGCAATTTTCTATGAACAAGCCGCATTGCACGGGCCGAAAGGCTAGTTCATAATAATTGATGCTAACTAGTCAATTTCTCTAGTATATGAAATGAGAAAGAAAACATTAACCAGCAAAATCAATACTCGTATGTATCAGCTGTTAGTTTTGATAAATTAAAAAAGCTGACCTCTAATTATTCGATTTAGTCACAAATCGAGTAAATGTATGTCCTCAATTTGCCGTTTCAAGGGACTGTAATATAGATAATGGTTAATTCACTAGCAGCAGAAAGGCCTTGAAAGCTGAAACTGGAAAGGCTTAGAAATATGACAAACATCCCACAATCCTTCATTCTATATATATCGCTCTGTCAATTGTAAAAACTTACATATATCACACATGTAATAATCACAACCAAAAATTATTGAACAAACCTCTTAAGAGACTGTTCAATAGTTGTATGATTGTCCAATACAAGCACGATCCGGATAGGATCCCTTGAGGAAAGAAAAAAATAAATAAAGAATCAAAAGAATACAAAACTTTACTTCCTAGGAACCCAAAACCTGTAAACAAAAAATCGTAATCAAAATGTAAAGGCACAACTTTCTCACCAAGAAAAGCAGGCATGAAGCGAAGATTGATATAAGCCTGCATATTCACCAACATTATTATTACACAGGTCAGTATGAATCCATAATAGACCAAAAGCAAACTCTGAAGTTGAGTTAGCTGAAGATTAATTTGGCAATAAGAAATGGCACACTATGAATACCTGGGGGGGAGGGGGGTTGAAAGATCTCCATCCGTCCATTGTCACGTTCAGGCAGACATCATTACTTTCAGGAATTATAAGACTAAACAGATTCTTTTTCTCTTGATATATTCAGGATCTAATAGAAACAAGCTTGATGACGCAGTATAAATCAACTTTTTGGGGCCAGAGAAGCAAGAGCATTAGCATGTGCAGGGGAGAGCGAACTCACTATGGGCTGCATTTGATTGCCGTACATTGAGACGAGATGTGAAAAGGCCCTTCCTATCAGGGATTTAACTTCACTAGTCTCAATAGGTGACAATGCCACTTGAGCAAATAGATTCACCAAGTCCGGAACCAGTGACAAGATCTGCCACGTAATTACAAAACAAAAAAATAGAATTTTTTTAATAAAGTGATTAGCTGGAGAACCTTCCAGGAAATGGATACATCATAAGATTCATACTAGTTATCACAGAATAACAATACCTCGGGATGGGATGACAAAACAAGATTACAAACACAGCTATAAACAGCGGTTGACTCCTCATGATCTTCTTTAATAGGAAGAGTTTTCAGGAAAACAGGTAGTACCTGAAAAAAGAATGATATACATTTGGGCCTATCATAATCCAGAATCTTATCATGATCTTAAGAAGTTCTGTAGAAAGCTTAGTTACTGACCTGATTTAATGGGATTGCCTCGGGGTGTACCATAATCATCCTTGCCACAGCACCTGCTGCATTATCCCTCACGGCATTATCTGGTTCAGATTCACCAAAAAGTGGATGGAGTCCTCTCAAGATGTCGCCATAATATCTATTATTGATGTTAAATAAAACATACTATCATGAAAATTCAAGAACAGAGTCAAATAACAATATGTAAAATTTCTTTAAAGTGCTAGCCAGCACGAATGAAACTTAAACACACAAAAAGGATACTTTAAAGCCACTTCACCGCCATTTCTACAGAATTCGCCAACACAGAAGGCAGCATTTCTCCGATTTGTTGCATCAGAAGAAATTAATTCTTTCAAAACTAATGGCATCACCGCCTGAAAACACAAGTCACTCATAACCCTTACACATAATATTTAAAAAAGATGTAATAATCCTATGATTTTGTTTGTGAAAATGAGACAATTGATGTCTCGAGTTAGGAATACAAAAACACTCTACACAATCAAATTCAAGCATTAGTCTTAGCAAACCATGCAATTAATCAAAAAAACTTTACATCAACATAGCCTGCAATAGGTGGCCCCATGTTCTGCGCAACTTCTGCAAGGGTTGCAACTACCATAGTCCGATCTTGTGGTGGACGTGAAGCTTTCTGCAGATGAAATACGTTCAGATAAAACATTTTTTAAAAAAAAATTCAAATGACTCGTAAGTATACATGACGAGGAATCATGCAATTTAAATGATAACCCACCGCAAATTTCATCAGGGGACTGAATAGTTTGGCTAATATGGGTGCAAAATGAGGACCCATAGATTTGGCAAATGCAGGAAGAAGGTCAGAAACTGCATCCATTAGGACCTCATCGTGCTCTGTGTCATCTTCATCAATGTCACTATCAGACTCAATCTGCTGACAGACTGACTGCTCATTAAGCAGCACTAGTGTTGCATCAACTAGCTGCGGCATATCTGAAGATAAATAAACAAACAAATCATGAGACATGTTTGTATTTGGGAGAAAAGTAAAATCATAAAAAATCCATTAGTAGAATAATACTAACAAGCCTCAATAGCTGTAAATCCAATATCTTTAATGGTGTCTGCTATTCCCATACAAGCTTGAGCTACTACTTCCTTGTCATCATCCTCCGTCATAGTCTTAATATAAATGTTCAGGACAGTATCTGACACAAGGGGGGAAAAATTAGATAACAGTGATCAGAGGGTCCAAACCTAGCCATACAAAACCTGAAACAAAAACACTTTACACAATCTTATCATTACCAAGTACTTCTCTTGCCTTTGTTGAACCGTCCTGCAAGTAAATACGCAAAAAAGTTAGAGCATACTTTTGCCTGCAAATTAGGGCTTCAAACACTACTATAGCATAGAAATTGGTCATTAAACTATTTAATTAACTCATTGAACATCTTGAAGATGCTTTATTAGCAATGATGATGATGGTTTCTTAAATGCCAGTCAATGACACATAATTGTCAAATTTAGAGCATAAATTGTTTCTAACAATATAAATTTCCAATCCAGCACTAGACAGCCCTTATATTGTTTAGATACACCAAATAAAAATTAAGAACAAAATTAAGCTAAGCTAAGAAAAATATAATATATTCAGAAGTACACTCACCGCATGACCTTGAAAGACTGCATGTGCTGCTATTAGTACATCTGCGGTCAAAGCATAACTGATTATATACATATATAAAGGGGGAAAAAATATGCACTGTGGTAGCAAGGCAAGGTATCTCTCTCTAGAATGCCAGGTATCCGTACAATAGGAAGTTGCCACTTGCAATCTCTTCTCAATGCCAAGCATCCCTCTTTTTCTTAATAAGTACATGTACACAAATAATACCATATACATACACAATACAGAGTAGGAAATTAAAATTCTTATTTACGATGGGAAGTGATGAAGGTTACTAAACATACATTGCGTGATTGGAGAAAATACCAATTGTTTGATTGTAAGGATTTGCTTGCAATACAAATAAAATACCTAGCTACATGCTTACCATTAGAGACCTGAGCAACTTGCAAGCTATTGTAGCCCAAACAAGCTACATCGTGATTGAACAAAAGACAACTAAACTCCACACATATTGTGACATGTGTACCCCGATTTATTTATTTTTATTTTTTTAGTTTTTGCAAACTAAAAGTTGTAGCGCACTATTGGAACACTTTGTGACTAAAAAGTGTTATATCTTAAAATTTGATGTGGCAAAGCAAGCTACAAGGCATTGTAGCTTGTAGCTTGCCATTAGAGATGCTCTTACTCCATCAATTGTTTTACTTGCTCTTTTTCAATATTTAGTATACATATTTTTTATTTAGAATTTACTACTCCCTCCTCCGTTGCATAATATAGTTCCTGTTTGTGTTTTTTCACAGTATTTAAGAAATAGGAGGGGAAAGTAAATAAAGTACATTAATAAAAGTGAAAAGTACAATCATAGACATACGTTAGAGAGAGAAAGTGGAAAAAAGTAGTGTAGAAAGCATGTTCAAAATTCAAGGGTAAATTAGGAAGTACAATAAATAAAGTCAAAAAAGTGAGGGTATAATGGTCTTTACCTACTATCCAAAAATAGAAAAAGGAACAACATTTTGGATCTCCAAAATAGGAAAATAGGAACAATATTACGGGACGGGGAGAGTAGTTCATATTCTTCCATAAAAAAGAGTATGCATATGATAAAAATTAACCTCACGCATGGTCAAGGGCCACCAAGTCCACATTAAAAGAATGAAGACTGTGCGTGCTAATGCTGGTCCTTTAGGTCACAAATCAATTCATCAAAACATTATCTCATGAATATCTATAAATGATGGTAGAGAAATAATACTTCCACCAGAGAAGTTCTGATTGTACTTAGACAGGAAGAAGAGAATCTTATCCATGAACACTGGGGAATAAAACATCAACTCCATCTAACACATACACATTATTCATATACATACATTGATTCCTATTTAAGCTGTTCAATCTCAAAAGATAAAAAGGCAGGGCTTCAAGTAAATCTAAAGTTCTAAACAGCTAACAGAGAATGGATGTCATTCCGGCTCTCCAAAATTTACAATCTGCTTACAGAGATAAGAGAATTAATGACTGGAAACAGTTATAAGAAACCAGTTGCTGCTGCTTTTTATGCAGCTAGTCAGCTAACTATGACCAAATTAGCTAAGATTTAAAAGGAAAAGCAGAAAACTTGGTTTTGATGATATCAAACTTTATAATAAACATAGCTCTTCTTAGAGTTCCAACAAAAAAATTACATAAATTGATAAGAAGTTTAGTTGATTTGTTTGGTAAATAGCGCTTTACTTTTAGGGATCCTTCCAAGAGGAGCCTGTAATCAGCTAGATCTCCATTTTTCATTTCCATGCATATTTATGCTTTTTATTTATTTTTAATTGCTTGGTTGCCCCCCCCCCCCCCCCCCCCCCCCGCGACTACTCAATCATGAACAATAAAAGGAGGCCTTCTAAATACCGGCCATAAATTTCATCATTGCATCTAATATCATGGCAGCATAATATTTTATAAGTTCAATTAAAAGGTAGCTTCATATGTGAAAAGAGGTGTTTGCATAGGTCAAGAATAATTCTAAATGGTCAGTACAAGAGCATTCAGCAATCAAACAAGAAACAATCAATCAATATACACAATACAAAGGAAATAGCAAGATTTGACATGGTAGAGACCATAAAGTAAAATGCACCAGCAGATATAGCAACTCACTTTTCAAGGCAATAATAGCCTGAAGCCTTACATCCTCGTGAAAGTAACCAGAATGTCGTACCAAGATTTTCAATGTCTCCTCCAAGTATCTTTACAAGGACAATCAAGGATCCCAATGCACACATAAGTAAGGGAAGTAATCATCAAGATAATACAGCAAAAGTAAAGCATAGTTGACGTATAACAAAAGGATACGGTGCATAAAAGATTCTTGTATGAAGAGCAAATAGTCCTAGAGCCTGAGTTGCGGCTGCCTTTTCATCTAACACTCCTGTTCTTACACTTATATTCCTAACTCTTGGTTCATCATGAACTTCATCATCTGATGAGACCCCACCAAATCCATTAACATTTTCATCACCATCAGATTCATCAATGTCAATTGCAGAACCATCATCAAGATTGCAGGAGGAAAATGCTAACGGCACAACATGTGGAAGGTACTGTTTGAAAAAAAAAAAAAAAGGTTATCTATTGATACATATATACAAGTAAACAAAGAATATTCAATTAGTTGCGTAAAAAGGCCATCATTACCTTCACAAATCCATCATCCAGAATTTCAGCCACATTGCTAAAGAATCCATGGGTATATTCGCGCAGCTCACTATATTCCAACCCAAAACCCTGAAGTGACATGAAAGACTGATACTTAGAAACAAAAGCCAGCCATTAAACCACATCAGAATTTAAAGAAAACTTACAGCAATTGCTGCTTCAACATAAGGTGGCAATATAGGCTCCATCCTTTCTCTTCCAACGGACATTGCTACTATTCCTACTAACTCGGTCGCCCTTGCTCGTGAACGTAGATCCTCATCATTTGTCAAAACCAAGAAGTTTTTCATCAGCTCAAGTACCCTTTCAGCATATGGTAGGAAAGCTTGTTCTGCTGCAGATGCGACAGAACCAATCGCAGACTGAAAAAACATATAAAAGGAAGAGTTCAATCTGGAGGACAACTCAAAATAAGACACATCACTCGGCAAAAAGGGGCATGGCAAGTGGGGAGATAGCAAAATAATATCTAACCATGCAAGTCTCTTGCAAATTTCGGGGACTGTTTTGAAGAGCAGCCAGAAGCTTTCCCATCAAAGGATCAATAAATGGGAGGATTTCTTCACCCATATTCTCACAAAAGGCAGCCAATGCATAGTATGACTTTTCCTGATCAGGAAATTCAAATCAATCATAAAAGTAAGCTGCAACAAGATTGATGATTGATAGTAATTAACATCATATTTTACCTTTACTTCATTAGATGCATCCTCCAAAGCATTTAATATACAAGGAAGCACACTCTCATAGTGTGATATAATCTCAGGCTGCAGGTGCTCAGCAAACTGACCTAATGCAAATGAAGCAGCACCTCTCACCATCTGCTCTGGGTCACTTAAAGACCCCAAAACTATATGAAGCACAGGCTTCAGATTACTTTTCATCAAATCCAAACAGCCCTCGGATACAACTCCCAAGGCTGTGACAGCAGCTTCCCTAAACTTTGGGTCGACATTTTGACAGCTTATGGATGCAAATTCAAATACTGGTGGGAACACTTGCTTTGGGAGGTTCAATGCCATGGTGTCAATAACTTCTGCAGCAGCCCGATCTGGGGCAAGGTCCTCATCGTCTTCCCTGTTACTTGACTCTGCAAGCAAAGGGCAGATAACATGCAAGACTGCCATAACCAACTTGTGTTTCTTAAGAGAATTATACTTGTATTTTGCCAGCCAGGAGATAATTTGAATAGCCTGACAAACAAAATGACACATGGAAAGATAAGAATCAGCAAACTCCTTTATATAACACTATGAGTTGGTGATAGATGCCAAACATATTGTCTAACCTGGTGACGGGTGCTCTCGTCCAAAGTCTGATTAGAACAAACCTCAAGAGAGAACTGAACAATGGATTTAACAGAATCTCCAAGAAGTGGTGCAGGGGACTCAATCAGCTCGTCAAATATTTCAAAGGCAATAACAGCCACATCTTCTTCACCAGAAGCAAGACACTGTCTAGCTGCATGCAATATTCCGGGTATAAAGTCCCTGAACCTGACCTACATAACAAACGAACCCTAAGTTGTAAAAGTATTCAGAAATTATTGAAGAACTGTTTTCTACAGTGATCAGCCAAACTGACAAGAAGTTTATTTAAGAGAACAACTGTACCTGACCACTTTAGATGCACATTTGTTTTAATTAGCATAGCAGGTAATTTCCAAACAGTTACCTTAGAATTAGAAGGAAAAAGGCTGGGATTGTGGCAGATAGCAGGCTAGCAGCACAGCAACAAAATATCCATACAGCTATGGAGCAATGGGCGTGGAAATAGGTTGGATTATCAAATTGGTCATAAGAGCAATAAAATTAGGGGGTTGTGGTCCTTGCGGATTTGCTTTTATTCTCCAATATGGAGCTATTTTGTATTTATCTTCGAAAAACTATCACTTTCCTCATTTCATGGTCGTCAAAGGCTAACATAATAAGTAAGGATTTTAGAGTTCAAAGATTGGAAATTTGGAAGCTCCCTCTTAACATTTATTTTCTTTGCTTTGTAGGGAAGATAGGAATTATGATGCAATTGCCAAGTTATTTATATGTGTTGCACATTGAGCCATCTCAATGATCTCATGACTAAGAGTTCAAATATATCCAACATCTTTTCACTAGACTTTAGATTTCCCTTAAAAAATTTACCTATATGGATTTATTCAAGTGAACTCAAAACTAAAGCAGATATCTGGGTTCAAAAATTCAACAGTCCAGCTATTACTCTTCTTTCTTGATAGGATTATCAATTAGCCTTTAGTTGTTCTTACTACCGAGTGAATCCCCAAACACCTATTTTAAAAATTGTACATAAGGCTACAAATTGCTTAATGAATTAGAAACTCACCACTTCAGATGCATCATGTGTAAACTCTAGAAACGATCCCACAGCCCTAACAAAGAAAATTTAATATACTATAATCATAAACCAAAATGAAAAACAATTCCCAGAAACACAGAACTACAAGACCAAAAAAACCAGGACTTCTCATTACTTGAGTGCTGCGACTCTAACTCGGCTGCTAGTCTCGTCCTGCAAGCACTTTAGCAAAAGACTTTGAAGATCTGCAAAATGTGGTCGAAACGTATCCCCTATTGTTTCAGTCAATGAGCTGAAAAGGATCAATGAAACCTAGCACGAAAACCCAAAGTGCAATCTGTTAGCTTATGATATCCTCTCAAGTTCAATATGAGAGCAACAAAACAAATGCAGCAAGCAACAATATATGTGAGTACACTAATACGCTACGGAAACTTCACATAGCACATACACACACGCAAAAAAAAAAAATATATATATATATATATATATATACATGCATGGTTACAGCTCAAGACCCCATTAGAAGACATTACTAAGAACTTAGGAAGTGCAGAAAAAAATAAGATTATTAGCATTTTAACTTCCATCCAGGTCAATCTAACAACGGTATTGGTCAATACAATATGACTCTTATATGATATTGCTTACAGTTGAGTTTAACTGTCATTGTTTTATTTCTGGTATAACAAAACTTTTGTGAGTACTTTCTGGTTTGATTTACATTCTTATTATAAGGGCTGGGCTTTAAATATCAATGCTACACTGCGTCGAAGCAAATACAATGCCAGCACTACAGGTATGGGGCAAATACATGACTAAATAAAGCAAACAAAACAACCACTGCACTGTGTAAAAACCAAAGCCTGAAATTACTTTCTAATTTCTATCTCCCGCTTATGTGGGTTTTCAGCAACGATTTCAGCAGTTTGGACAAATGAATCAAGGAATTTCCCACCAAGAAAATGAAGGCTGCATCAAACCTGTTGAGAAATGGGCTCACTAAAAAGAAATGAAAATCAGCTCATCAGTTTGCAAAATTACAGTGTAAGAATTCGGTCAAATGATGGCTAGAAATAGTGCCAAATCACTTCTTCAGTGTAGCAACTGTAGCATTAGTGATGGCTGCAGCTATGAAGTGGGACCATGCTCACTGTATGGAAGTCAAGTTGGATCTTGGATACAGTGAGGGCAATTTTATCTCTTCTGCAATATCAATGTTATAGCTACTTTAGGGTGATCCATTATCCTGGAACATGAGAGCTTTAATCCAGCCAACATGTTTCATTGGTTGAGATCCCTAGGCATTCCTCTCAGCTAAAGAAAACTTATCATCAGATCTCATTTCTAACATATACAGAGATATATATATATTTATGTATGAATGCACATGTATGTATCTCAGGGGACAAGACAGGGATTCAAGATCCTAAAAGCCAAAGTAAATTCATAAAGGCATCGATAAAAATGAAGCAAGATGGCAATACAGTCATTTGAATTAGGAGTATGAACAAAATTTAGTCTTGTGACAAGATAGCTACAAAGTGTCAAAAAGACAGCGGCAACTGTCAAGCATACCTCCCTGTGATCCTCTTGTGCACTCTGACTGCATTGAAAAAGAAATGGCAACAATTCAGGCCACTCTCCTGCAGGAACAGCATACTTTGCTACAACACCGACAACATTTGCACTAGCTCGTCGCACTGGTGGACTGCAACATCAGAGTTGTTAGTATCCTCTGATTCAAAAGTGAAGTCTTCATAGAACATACATTTCATCATTTCCGGTAAATCAAACACCTTGCATATCTCAAATATGAAAAATCCAAAATTTATCACATTATCACTATATAATCATTGCACACTATTCCACTAATATCAAAATTCATTAATTGCATCACTTATTATATACAATTAAAAACCTAACTACAACAATTAATTCACAATTAACCACTACCAAATTAGTTCCTCAATTACTCATCATCAAGCTAATTCCTCAATTATCCACTATCAAACTTATTCCTTAATCACCCATTATCAAACTTATTCCTCAATCACCCATTACCAAACTTATTCCTCAATTACATAATCAATATCAAATCATCTGAATTCTTCGAACAAATCAAATAAAATCCCATCAAAATGCAAGAAAACAATTGAAAGACAGAGAGAAAGAAAACCTGTGCTCCATAGTAATGCTATCAATGAGAGATTGCTTAACAAGTTGACGAAGCTGAGGAGTAAGCTTAGTCCAATGGCCAGTAATCTTCTTACGAAGCAAAACAGCAGCAAGCTGACGAACATTGGGAGTTTTAGCAGTACGAAGATGCTGAATTAAAGCAGGAACAACTTCTGGGTTTTTAGCTAATCGCTTAATTTGATCTTCAGCTTGTCGACGAGCATCATTGTCGGGCATCAAGAACTGTATGAGTAGCAACTCCAGTGACTGCGCCATTGCACGGGGAGGAGAGAGAAAGATAGATTGTGCGCCGGAGTGTTCACGGGGTGGCCGTGTGAGTGGCGGCGCAAATTTAGGGGTTGCTTGGAAGTGAAGGGGTTTGCAACCTAATTGGGGGATAGGGGTTTAAGCAATACAAATGGAGTAGTATTTTGGAAAAAATAGAAAAAAAATTTTAAAAAATTTTTAAATAATGAAAATCATGTACTTGTAATAATTTTTTTCTAAATTATGCAAAATAATTTTTTTTTTTTTTTTGAAAGAATGCAAAATAATAACTTTATTGTATGTGATTAGTTTTGTAAGGAAATAAATAATATGGTCCATTATTAAATTTGTTATCTTTCACACTTATATACCTTTTTTTTTTTTAATAGTGAACCATAAAATGGAAATCGGGAGAGAAACTCTAACTCAATGTGTTATTTTTCACTCTCATGGTCTATTATAATAAGACGGTGGGTGAATAGAAGCTTTTAAAAATTATTATAACCAATAATTAGCAAAAATTATAGAATATAAATTCTCTCATGTGATATTTTATCATTAAAATGAATAATTGAATTTTAAGAAAAGTATTGTATCATTTATATAATAAAAAGAAATATATTTTATCCAAATCATTCATCTCAAAATAAAAATTATTTTGTGATTTTTACCCAAAAAAAAAAAAAAAAAAAAAAAAAAAAAAAAAAGAAAGAAAGAGTATAATAACCTAAAATGATACATGGAATACATGTCACAAGATATTATTATAAATTAATAAAGCAAATATTTGCTTGCCCGTAAAAAAAATTTTGTTGATCGTGTATGTAACACATTGCAATATCAATCATAAACTACTAACTGTTAGGATGTGCTTTGAATCAATTTGTTTGGCCTCTAAGCAGCATGACCTAATATTCTACTTCCTCCGTTTTCATTTAGATGCAACACACCCTTTAGCGCAGTAATTAAAAAAGGTGGGGTTTACATGATATAATAAACTTTAAAATAGGATGAGTGGTTGTTAGGAGTGTAATTTAATGGGCCATGTGCTTTAAATAAGGGAAATGGTATAGTTTTTCCCTAAATAACTTTCCTTTTATAGTGGGTTGCAAGTATTGTGACATTTCCTTTTTAGGGAAGTATTGCAAGTAAAAGAAAACGGAGGAAGTATAATTTAAGAGTATGTTCTTATTAAAGATCCATAACTTTTTTCTTAAGCCCATTGGAATTAATCTTATTAGTATTTATTATAACAAGATCTATAATTTAATATATAATTTAGGAAATTTTGCATTAAAACCACCTTTAAATATATATTTTTTTTTTTTGGCATATAACCACATTTTTAAAAAAAAGTTGCAAAAGACCACCAATTTTAAATTTTTTTGTTGCAACTACCACTAGTTCAATGTAGAACAATTGGTGAATTTGGATAAAAAAAAGTGAACAATTGGTGAATTTGGGTGAAAAAGTGGTAAGTTGCAACAAAATTTTTAAAATTGGTGGTCTTTAGCAAATTTTTTTTTTTTTTAAAGGTGATTGATTATATGCAAAATTTCCTATAGTTTAAAACCAAATTACTATTTTACTCATTATCGGCCCTATAATTTAAAAATAAGCTACTATTCAATGCAGTGCCGGTCTCGACATTTTTAGGGATTTAGGCAAAATAGTTATGTAAGGGCCTTCTTATATTAAAACGTAAACAAAATTACTTGATACAAAATCAATTTGATTGTGTTTTAACTGAATGCTATCAATTTTGGCATGTATGTAATTCGACATTGATAAACATCAACTTTAAGATCAGAGAAGAAATCATTAAAAGACATATGTAAGAAACACAATATACTATTCATGTAAACAAAGTAAGGATACAAAATATAATATGCTATATAAATGAAGCATAATTATACAATAAAATTACGAGCCAATAGAATAATCACATAGTACCTCAAATAGCCAGATTAGATGGACTCCTTAGAAAAGGAATAATAATTTGAATTAAAATCTCTCCTCAATAATTAATAAAATATGCTTACACTTTTATTATTAAAAAAAATGATTAGAAACTTACAACGAACATTTTACTACCCAGTTCATTCAAATCGCCTATTTCCAACGCTAAAACTAAAATCCACCAATACAACACAAAAGACTGACAAAGATAACCAACAAATGTACAGAATCAATTTAAAAGAGAAGATTTAGTAATCGGGCTACTAAAATGATGAGAGATTTAGAAACAATGAGTTACCATTCTTATTATTGTGTTTTATATTTTAATAAAAAAAAAATGGAAGAAGGATATAATTCATTGGGACTATTTCCTAAAAAAAAAAAAAATCATTGGGACTAGCGAGTGATAATTATTACGTTTTAATGTTTTGCATATTGAATTAAATGTTGTGTAAATAAGAGGAGTTACGACTTATATAATCTACAAAAATATAAATGATAAAACTTTTAAAGTGACAGATTAAATTTTTGGTTATAATGATTGTATGTTATAATATCAAACTCTCATCATCAACCATTATATTATTTTATGGTTTGTTCTATTAGTAAGTATTAGATTAGATTAGATATTATATTAGATTATTTTCGACAAAATAAATTCATGAGACTAAAATAAACAAGTCAACGTATACTACTGCTAAAATTACAAGCGAACACAAAGCCAAAAGGTTGACAATTGAACAAATGGTCACGTGCCACTCTTCAATGGTGACAATGGTCATTCCACATTAGTCTAATAAAATGAAAAAAATGTCAACAATGTCACTAATAAGCTTCAAAATTCTAACCTCTTGTGAGTATGAGCAAAGGGAACGTAAAAATTGATATAGTACAATATGAGAACATTTCGCCTCAAGTTAAGAATAAAATGACATAATCGGTATAATATTAAGGAAATCATGCAATGAAAATGATTATAATAGTTTATAAGAGTCTAGTATTGCCTCCTTATTTTGAATTACATGCATTTATCTCATCAATTCTACATCGTAGATTACGTACGCGTTAAGCAACCAAAACAGTTGTGCGCCATCACCACATGTAAGACATGCAATATACGTGGAATCGTTGAAGTTAGACCTTATGCGTTAGTATATATGTTACTTTTTGATTTATCAAATTTCTTGCTTCATTTGAAATTTGACAATGTCCAAGTTAGAAACACTTTTAAGTAACCAAAAATAAATTTGATTATAGTTACAATATGTAACAAATCTAACTAAGTGAAATAATAATATGATTAGTATCAAGGCGACCATCTTCCATACAATTCTCATTAAACACGCTAATAATAAGAGTTCATTGCTTAACATACACAATATGCGTGATTATGCATATGCACTAGCTAGACCAATCTATTTACAAAGAAACACAAATCATTCATATATAATATGAAAGACAAACTAAATAAATTTTAATCAAACGAAAATTTAAAACACAAACTCTTTTTTCTTCTTTTTTTTTTTTTTTTTTTTTTTTTTTTTTTTTTTGTGCAAGTATAGATCTAGACACTTATGTAAAGTTTGCAAACAAATTTCAACTATGTGTATTGAGTACCACCCTCAAGACTTTAATTGGACAAAATCAATGAATGGAAGTAGTAATTGTGCACAAAGTATGCATAGCCCTTTGGACTAGGGCTGACAATGGATCGGGTGGAGCTTAATCCACCTCCATCTGCCAACGATCCATTCGTCATCCAACCCATCCACCACCATTTAATTCTTCATCCACATCCAATCCATCCATCATTCGCGGATGAATCGGGTGAAGTAAAATACATCATCCTTTAGTCATAATACTAATATACATAAACTAATAATTTGATATGTAGTTGACAAAATCTTTAAATTTTCCAACATTCACACTACTCTACGAAGTTTAACTTATATTACTAGTATATATGAAATATATACTTATATAGTATTACAAATAGGTAAAAAAAGATGCATGGATGGGTCGGGTGATGGATGGATGAAGCTCCACCCGAATACGATCCGATCCATCCATCATCCATATAAAATTCGTATTTTGTCGGGTTTTCATCCGTTTTATCGGATCGGATAATTCGGTTATCCATGGATTCGGGTGAAATTGCCAGCCCTACTTTTGACAAACAAACAAACCCTAATAAAGTAATACCATGTACAACATAAATTTCAGCAATTTTGTATCCTAATAACATCCAATCCAATGCATAAAAAGAAATAAAATCTACTCTTTAATTTTTCAATATTGTTTATAAAAAATAATTCAACATATCAAATATGAGTTAAACTCTGAATACCAAGTGACCCAAACCCTATAGAATAGGGTCAAACCGATCCAACACGAGTTGAACTTAAAACCCACCTCCACCTACTATAAAAGAACTTCACCTAGGAAGTATAAAACCAACCCAAAATAAGTAAGTACAAGATTAGTTCATCCAAAAAGCTCACCCATAACTCATTCACAACACAAAAAGCCTTCAAAATTCCTCAAAACATAACACAAAGATCCATTTATGATTCATCCATATACCCAAACCTCCAAACCAAACCAAACCTATTTTATTACTCCGAACTCCGGTAGTAAAAAAAAAACACCACTATACCACTGCCCTATTCTCTCTCCGTTATACTACGTAATTCATTTACAAACAACTGTAACAAATTATTATTATTATTTTTTTTTAATTCATTTTAAAGTAATTTTCTCTCTCATCGCCTCTCCTTCGGCTTCTCTTTTACAAACTTAACTTATTATTATCACCCTTCACAAAAACATAGCTCAAAAATCCCTCCTTCATTTTTCTCTCTCTTTTTATTTTTTTTTTCTCTACCAAAAAACCAAAACTCTTTTTTTTTTGAATAATTATTTCAGATTTTCAAAACCTAATTTCATCATCATCGAAGTATCAGCAAGTTTTTGTTCTTCATCACCATTTTTTTCGTTGTGTAATTTGTGTTGTGTTCTTTTAAAAACTAGATTGTAGATTTTGTTCTTGGTAAGTTTTCAGCGATCCTTTATTTTTTTTGTTTTTTGTTTATTTAATTAGATTATCCTGGTTTTTTAGTTTGTTTGATTGTTCTGATTTGTTGTTTTAATTATGTGTTAATTACTTGTTAATTATGATTTCCGTTGCTTAATTTTCAAGTAATGCGATTAATTTTTTTTTAATTTTTTTGTTTTTGTGATCTGTTAGATTGTTTGAATTTTAGGTGTTGTATGTTTTAAATTTTTTGCTATTTAGATCTGTTTTTATGTCGTTCAAATGCTGAATGAGCGTTTTTTTCTGTATTTTTTACAGGAATTTTTAGATTATTTTTTTGCGATTATTCAGTGAGAAATTAGAGCTGCTATGATTCGTTGAAGGAGAAATTAGTGGTGATTTTTTTAGATATGAAGAGGTCTAGAGATGATGTATTTACAGGGCCTCAAGTTAAACGGCCGCAACCTGCTAGTTCTTATCGCGGCGAGAGGTAATTTTCTCTCTCCTCACTTTTTTAGGCTTTAATTTATTTTATTTTATTTAATATTTAATTTGCGTGTATGTTTGATGAGTGTGATATGGTATTTAAAAAAAATGTTCAAATTATGTTTGATTGATGGTTTTGATTCCTGATTAGTAATTGTAATCTTGAATTGGTAATTTTGTAGTGTGTTTTAGGGTAAAGATTTGATCTTTACGGTATTTGTGTAACAGATTTTGTTTTTTCTTTTGTGGAAATTAGTTAAGTAGATCAAATATAAGTTTGTATTGGTGTTTTTTTTTGCTCTTTGGTGCCTTGAATGTTTGTTTTGTTAATTAGTATCCCTTTTTTTATTTTTTGTGAATTGTGTGATGGATAGTCGTATCTTGTCAATGTGAGACTTTTCGACTAATGAAAATTTTGTATTTTGGTAATTGAAGCTCGGGGCAGCCTCAAATGGTTGGAGGTGGCGGGGCTGTTGCACCTACACCGCAGAGATTAACGACTAACGATGCCTTGGCTTACCTGAAGGCAGTGAAGGAAATGTTCCAAGAGAAGAAGGAGAAATATGACGAGTTTTTAGAAGTTATGAAGGATTTTAAAGCCCAAAGGTCTGATCATTATTGAGCTTGTTGAGTGATATTTGTTTGATACGATTGTTCTGAACTTGTAGTAAACCAACCGCATTTTGCATGCTGTTTTGTAGAATCGACACTACTGGTGTTATAGCAAGGGTTAAAGACTTGTTCAAAGGGCATCGCGACTTAATATTGGGATTTAATACCTTTTTGCCCAAGGGATATGAAATCACCCTTCCTCCTGAGGATGATAATCCTCCTGCGAAAAAGCCAGTTGAATTTGAAGAAGCAATTAGTTTTGTTAATAAAATTAAGGTGAAAAATATGGCTTTTTTTGGGTTGTAATTAGTGAATATTGTTTGCTTCGTGTATGCTTAAAGATGGCTTGGGTTTCTATTGCAGTCGCGGTTTCATGGCGATGAGCGTGTCTATAAATCATTTCTTGACATTTTAAATATGTATAGGAAAGAAAACAAGACCATCAGTGAGGTCTATCAGGAGGTATGTCTTTTTCCCCTGCTTTTGTTTTTTTTTTGTTTTTGTTTTTTGGGTTGATTTTGCATTTTTTTTTTTTGAGAGGGGAGGGAAGGCGGTCTTGTAGAGGAATAAGATATTTTGCCCCATTTTGTGTTGCATCTTATCCCATTCTTTTGTTTTGACTCCTGCTAACTCACATTAAATTTTTTATTTTAAAAGTTTACGGCAAATGATGCATTGAGTAGGTGATCGGCGAAACAGGAAGTTTTTGAAGAGGATATATGATAGGATTCAATAGCCTATGGAACCAATGATCTCTAATGAGAAAAAAATCTAATTATTATGATCTTGGTTGACATATTTTCATATTTGTTATGTGCAGGTAGCCGAACTCTTCCGAGACCATCGGGACCTTCTTGAGGAATTCACACATTTTCTTCCTGATACGTCAGGAGCAACAGCAGGTCAAAATGGTCCATCTGGTAAAAATTCTATCTTGCGGGACAGGAATTTAGCCATGCCTTTAACAAGGCCGATAGATAGGGTATTTTCCTCATTCTTCTTGCTTTTCTGTTCACTTCTACATGATCTTCCTGTTTTTCTTTTTTCATCTACATGATCCTTCTACTTTGCTATTTTCTTCTACATAGACCTTCCTGCTAATGATTATCCTATTCGCTTTAAGCAGAAGGATCGTGAGTTCAATGTTGATGGCTCTGATGCGGACAATGATAAATTGGGGAAGGCAGAGCGAGAGCAGAGGAGGCGGCTTGATAAAGAAAGAGATAAAAAAGATGGTATTATCAGGTCAGAATCGGCAGTAGATGATCAGAGCTATGAGCAGGAATATATGGGCATGGATAATTCTAACAAAAGTTAAAGTTGCTTTCAGGGTTGAAGACTCTATTACAGATCAAGGTGCGGAAAACTATGGACCGCGTAGTGTCCCTGGGTCTTATGATGATAAGAGTGCTGCTATAAAAAGTGAGCATACTGACTTTGAATTTTTTACGTGAATTTTGGTCCATGGTTTTTTGGTTATGGCGTTATCAAATGTTTGAAAGTGTATAAAGTGGAATCTAAGTGCTGTGCAGTTTGTCTGTGTCTTAATGCACACGCTCCTGCTTCTGCATTGGCACTCGCATACACAGTTCATTGTTGGCTGAACTAAATGTATATAAACTGTTTGCGTTAGTTTGCAACTGTTTATAACTGCTTATTCATGAGGCAATGACTTTTTTGCTTATCTGCTTTTTCGTTGTTACGAATGTCGGGTTATGCTCTGTAGGATTCTCATCCCAGTTTGACATTTTGCTTGGAACACCATAAAGATTGTTTACTATTGACTTAGGAAGCAGAACATATGCTTTATTTTACTTAATTATTACTTCTTTAAGAAACAGTATTATTTATATTAGTGTTAAAGTCAGCAATAGCAATTTACTTATCACGTAAATATCTTTCCTTTGATGTCTGATGTATTGTTATTTTCCTACCTATGGCTTTCTTCTTTGACCACTTATGTCTTGAGGTGGGGGTAGGAGTTTTAGGTCCCATCGTCGGTAAGGCTTGAATAGGCAGACCCATAAAATATCAGTCAACTTTTTGTACACTCGTACTTATTTGTGTAATGTCATTAAGCTGTTGACATTGCTGCAGGTTTGTACAGCCAAGAATTTGCATTCTGTGAAAAAGTTAAGGAGGGGTTACATAATCCTGATGATTATCAGGAATTTTTAAAATGCCTTCACATATACAGCAGGGAGATAATCACAAGACAAGAATTGCAAGCTTTGGTAAGACTGAATAATATATTTTCCCAACATTTCACTATGTTTTTTTATTTTATTTTATTTTATTTCCCTCCCCCCCCCCAAATTTGGTTTACACTTTTAACACCTAGTTTGGCCGTGATGAATATTGTTACAAATCAAGTTAAAATATTTTTTTCCCTTTGCATTAAGAGTTTTCTTATTTATAGAAGTTCATTTAAACTCTTAATATCAATGAACTTTATCAGTACTAAATTGAACACTTCTGTGTTTTGTTTAAGGTACGTGATATACTAGCAAATTATCAAGAACTCGTGGATGGGTTTGATGAGTTTTTGGCCCGCTGTGAGAGACCTGGTACAACATGAGACTATTTTGCTATCTTTTATCATCTTTTCAGATATAATGCTTATCTCTGATGAAAAATATTTTGTTTTTGCAGATGGATTTCTTGGCAGTGTTATAAGCAAAAGTATGTGTAATCAACACCCTCTTTCTAAGTTTGCACCCGTTAATATTTTTTCTTCATTAGTTCATATGATTTGTTAGGTGTCGCAAATTTTGGCTACGTTCTGCTGCTTTTGTCAATAATTCCCTAATATTGAGTGGCCATTTTTGTCCAGAATCCCTGTGGCCAGAATCTTTGTGGAGCGACGGTCCATCAAAATCAGTAAAACCTGAGGATAGGGAGCGAGATAGGGATAGTGTAAGAGAAGACAGGGATAGAGATCGTGAGAGCAGGGAAAGGGACCGCACTGATAGAAGTGGTGTTTATGGGAATAAAGAAGTTGCAAATCTGAGAATGTCTTCAAATTCGAACAAGGATAAGTATATAGGAAAACCTATACAAGAGCTTGACCTCTCCAACTGTGAACGCTGCACACCTAGTTATCGATTGCTTCCCAAGAATGTAGGCTGATTCTTGTTTGTTTGTTCTATGGAAAATGATGTTTCTTGTTTGACATCTTTCAGTAACCCCATGTCTGTACAAATGATGCAGTATCCCATACCTTTGGCAAGCCATAGGACGGAGCTTGGAGCTGAAGTATTGAATGATCACTGGGTTTCTGTTACTTCTGGAAGTGAGGATTACTCATTTAAACACATGCGTAAAAATCAGTATGAGGAGAGCCTCTTTCGGTGTGAAGATGACAGGTATCTATCCTATACAGTTCATGTCTTGATTATTTACATTGCATCAAAGTCAGTGAATCAACTTGTATTAAGTGTGTTATAATTCTCACGTATATCGAACTTCCTCTCTGTTACATACGTCATAGTGTCATACCCTATTGAGGATTCGTGATCCTTATCTAACCATGTGATGTTCCATTGTCATTTGTCAGGTTTGAACTGGACATGCTGTTAGAGTCCGTGAACGTAACAATAAAGCGTGTGGAAGATCTTTTGGACAAAATCAACTCGAACATGATAAAATCAGAAAACCCTATCCGGATAGAGGACCACTTTACACGTACATTCTGATAACTTTAAGCTATATTTATTGAGTATCTGATGTTGTATTGTGTCTGACACTGCTTTCCTTTTTTCCAGCTATAAATCTGAGATGCATTGAGCGGTTATATGGGGATCATGGTCTTGATGTCATGGATGTATTGAAAAAGAATGCAATTCTTGCTTTGCCTGTTATATTGACTCGCTTGAAACAAAAGCAAGAAGAATGGGCCAGATGCCGAGCTGATTTCAACAAGGTGTGGGCTGAAATATATTCCAAGAATTATCATAAATCACTTGATCATCGTAGTTTCTATTTCAAGCAGCAAGACACAAAGAGCTTGAGTACAAAAGGTAATTTGCTCTTTTATACAAAACTGGGTGAGTTATCATCCTTGTTTGTTATAAACTCTCAAACCTTCAGGTGGTCTAGGAATTGAGTAAGCAGCCTAAATCTCTTGCTTGTGTGTGAGCAATTTTTTTTATTTATTTTTTTATTTATAATTTTTAATAGTTTTTTTTATAAAGGTTCTTTTCTTTCTCCCCTCCTCCTTCATCCTTGATTTAGCCTGGTTTTGTCTGTTATCTTTTTCTTGGGGGGGGGAGGGGATGTGTGTTTTTGTAGACTGTTATAGTTTTGTCTGGTTGATGTGCTCATAACGCAAGGATTAAGTGTGATGGGTGGAAATGTTTTACAAACTTGTTTGTTGGATCCTCTTTCTCAGCTTTATTGGCAGAGGTTAAAGAGATTAGTGAGCAGAAATGTAAAGAGGATGATGTGCTTTTCGCTGTTGCTGCTGGAAACAGACGACCTGTTATATCCCACATGGAATTTGAGTACCCTGATGCAGAGTTACATGAAGATTTGTATGATCTCATAAAATATTCCTGCGCTGAAGTTTGTACAGCTGAACAGTTGGATAAAGTGATGAAAATCTGGACATCCTTCCTGGAACCTGTACTTGGTGTGCCTGCTCGAGCTCAGGGTGCAGAGGACTCTGAAGATGCCACTAGAGCCAAGAATGAGGTTACCAAAACAGACGGTCCTGCTATTGGTGAAAGTGATAGAATTCCTAGTGGCTGTGCTGCTGTTCGTAAACATGAAAGTAGTCCACCAGAACAATCCAGTTCTGGCAATCATGCTAAAGATGATGTGTATCCTGATGCCAGTAGCAGTGGTCTGCATCAAGTTCGATCACAGAGTAATGGCAACATGATTGATCAAATATCTGGTCATGGAAAACAAACGACGTTTAATGAACGATTGGCCGCTTCTAACCCATCTCTTCCTCCTGGAGTTGAGCAATTGCATGGAAGGAACATTGAAAACCCGTCAGGTTTGTACATTGATCCTCTATAATTGTGATGTTAACATAGCAACAATTACTGAATATCAATGAAATAAGAAAAATGCTGCTCATCCTTGGCTTTCCAGTTTCATACCTGATATTATGAGTATTGTAGTATGTTAGTTCTGCCCTGAAACAGTGACTGTAACGTTACAATTTTAAGCATAAGAGTCAGTTTGTAACAATGGACTTTGTATAGTTTTGACTTTATATTGGTTATTAATTTTTTTTTCCCCAACGTGCTGGTTGATATTTGACCCTGTATCAGGTCATAGTACCACACAATTGAGAGTTGGGAATGCAGCAGAGAACAGTGGGCTGGAGTTGAGATCAAATGGTGGAAATTTACCTTCGTTAGAGGTATTTCTCTACCTTAACTGTTGTGCTCATTGATGGTTATGCCACTTTTTTTCCTTCTGATTTACTGTACTGGTGCACACCTTCAGATATTGAATGCATTTGTGTTAATGTCTGATAAGAAAAAGAAGTGAAGTGAACCAACTTCACAGATATTTTAATGATTTTAATATGTCTTGGCAAAGTTTCTCTTTTCTTGGTTGATTGATAGAATGTATTTATGTCTTTTGATTTTGCAGGCTGTTGATTCTACAAGACCAGTTCCTGCATCAAATGGAGTGACAACAGGACAAAACAAAGAAATTAAATACTGCGAAGAGTCTAATGGGCACGCTAAAGTAGAAAGAGAAGAGGGTGAGTTGTCTCCAAATGGAGATTTTGAGGAGGATAATTTTGCAGTTTTTGGGGATACAGCCACAGAGCCTGCCAATAAGCCAAATGATGGTGCTTCAAGTGCTCCACACCAAAGCAGACAGAGAGGTGAGGTACATCAAGGTGATGCTGGAAGAGGAAATGATGCAGATGTTGACGATGAAGGTGAGGAGAGTGCTCACAGGTCATCAGAAGACAGTGAGAATGCCTCAGAAAATGGGGATGTTTCCCCCAGTGAGTCTGGTGATGGAGAGGATTGCTCTCCTGAGCATGAAGAAGATGGGGAACATGATGGGAATGATAACAAGGCTGAGAGTGAGGGTGAGGCTGAAGGAATGGCAGATGCACAAGAAGATGGAGATGGAATATCATTGCCTCTTTCTGAACGCTTTCTGCAAACAGTGAAGCCTCTAACAAAGCATGTCCCTGCACCTTTAAATGAAAGAAGAAAAATTTCCCGCATTTTCTATGGAAATGACTCGTTCTATGTTCTCTTTAGATTACATCAGGTAAGGAAGGGTTTACTTTGGAGTCATCTCAAATTATTGTTGATTATTCTTGTGTGACCTTAAAACTTACAATTATTTTTGGCCAGACTTTGTATGAAAGAATTCAATCAGCAAAGATTAACTCAGCTACAGCCGACCGCAAATGGAAATCTTCCCATGAAACAGTTCCATCTGACCTGTATTCTTCAAGGTTCCCATTTAGAAGGCTTTATTGTTCTACTTTTTAACCATTTTGTTGGTCAGTGCATGGTTTTCTGACATAGTTTTCTTTGTACAGATTCATGAATGCACTATTTAGTTTGGTTGATGGTACATCTGACAACACCAAATTTGAGGATGATTGTCGAGCCATTGTTGGCACTCAATCATATCTTCTTTTCACTTTAGACAAGCTTATATACAAGCTTGTCAAGCAGGTCTATCAATTTCCAAGCACTTGTTATTTAATTGTTTTATCCTTGTAATAATATCTAACTGTTTTCTACCTTTTTGGTTACTTTTGTGTTTGGATCTCAGCTTCAAATATTGGCCTCTGAGGAAGTGGACAACAAGCTTCTTCAGCTATATGCATATGAAAGTTCCAGAAAACCTGAGAGATTTGTAGATGTCGTTTATCACGAAAATGCTCGCGTTCTACTTCATGATGAGAACATATACCGTATTGAATGTGTATGTCATTTTGGAATTTCCTACTTTCTCCTGTGTGTGTGTTCTTGTTCCTGGAGTTTGTTATATAATATTGGATAGTTGTTGGTTCATTTGTTTCATACATGTTCGTGTATGATGCAGTCATCTTCACCAACGCGATTGTCCATTCAATTAATGGAGAAAGGGCATGAAAAACCCGAAGTGACAGCTGTATCAATGGAACCCAACTTTTCAAGCTATCTACATAATGATTATCTCTCAGCTGTCTCAGATAAGAAAGAGAAGCCTGGGATATTTTTGAAGAGGTATGCAATGTTTGTGTTTTTGAGTTGTAAATTATTGATTGGAGCTTTGAGCTCCGCTGAAGCTAAGATACATGCTGTAGCAGGAATAAACACCAACATACGAGTGGAGAAGCATCTAGTGCTTCCAAGGCTATGGAAGGAGTTCAAGTTGTCAATGGATTAGAGTGCAAGATAGCTTGCAATTCGTCCAAGGTATTTTGATCATTGGAAGAGATAGGCATTTTGAAAAAGGTTGATTGCATGCTTTTTAGAGCTCAAGTGTGTGGAATAATTTTTGTTTTTATTTTTAATTTTTTATTGCACCCGGTAATTTGGCATGTGTCGTAGGTGTCATATGTATTAGACACGGAAGATTTCTTATACCGGAGGATAAGAAATAGGAGAACTTTGCGTGTGAGCAATGCTTGCAATGACCAGGCGAAGTCACAAAATGGCTCTTCTCGCAGATTAGATCCGTTTAGCAGATTGCTTGCAAACTCATGCTGATCCATACTGATGCCCACTGGAAGTATGTGCTGCTGGTGCGTGAGGAGCTGTGCTCATTGCAATCTATGACAATATCAATTGAAGCATTATGGTACACTATCAGATGCATGCGTTGCTCAATCTACTTTTGCTGTGCTCTGGGGGTTGCTGAAGCAAAGGCTAACTGAAGTCGCTGGGAAGGATTACGATTACGTGCTTCGGAAGATCAGAAGACAGAATGTATATTCTCTGCTTAACGGGAAATTATTACTAATATTTGCGCTTTGGATGAAGGATAATAATATATTCGACAAGCGTACAATAGTTATGTGCTAATTTGGCGTGAGAAAGAGAGAAGTCATTGTGTATGGAGCAGCAGAAAGAGCAAAAGAAAGGAAAAAGGAGTTCCTTTTTGTTGAAGCATCCCCTAATTCCTTCCTTCCAACCTAATAAAGGGAGCGATGATGGTTCAAGTGTAGTATAATGTAAGTTTTGTGGCAATTTAGCCACAATTGTGTAAATATAGCTAATATCATTTCATTCATTTACATTACTGATCAATGATCATTTTTGTTTCACCTAATAGCCCCTTTTTTCCTTTTTTTGTTGCATGATCAAATTGATGTAATTTCATATGGATATTTTATAAATAGTTGCAGTCGCGCTGCCCTTTCAAGTAAAAGATAGCGAAGTTTTTGTTTTTGCAAACATTGTCAAATTTTGTATATGTGGTCTTTCTTTGTCCTGGAAGGATCTGTGGATGGCAGATAGTGTTAAGGTTTTTCGTGGATTATTGAGGTACTTTTATTTATTTATGTGGTTCCATTCAGTTGGAAAATACCTAATTCGTTGCATTTTTATTGCCAAGAAACTATTTTGGCATACATGTTAAGAAAACTACGAAGTATTAGAAGTTGATAGAAAAAAATGAGTGAAAAATACCAATAGTTGCAGTATTCCAATTAATTTAATATTTCTTTCGTTTTTTAATACAGTTGTAACTCGTACTTTTTCACGGTATTTAAGAAAGGTGGGATTCACATGATTTAATACACATTAAAATGAGGTGAGTGATTGTTAGGAGTACTCCGTATAATTTAGTGGGCTATGTGTTTTAAATAAGGGATATATTACAACTTTTTCCCAAAATAAATTTCCAATTACAGTGAGTTGCAAGTATTGTGACATTTTCATTTTAAGAAAGTTGCAAGTATTAAAAACGGAGAAAGTTAAAAAGGATTAAATTGTATCGGAGTGACCAAGTTTGAGCTTAATGTTTTTTTGCCCCATTGTCAATATTTAGCCATTTAGGTCAAATTTTTATAACTTTGATGATAAATTCTCATTAATTTATAAAAGATAATGTAGACACACAGAATCTTGTTGAATTTAAGACGTTTCTTGGAGATCGCAAACAACCTCTTGTGAACGAATCCGCAGCAAGAAGAGTAAGAATCAAACCCTTATAAAACTAAAACTTAAATGCGGAGTAATTAAATAATTTTTTAAAAAAACAACCTGATAAAACTAAAGAAAGTACTCGCAAAATATGTATCAAGGTTGACTTCTTCGCTGAATATTGAATAGGAAAAATAGATTTTAATGGTCCCAACTTTCGACCATCCGCTGAAAATAGTTCCAGCTTTTGATTATCTCAAAATGGTCCTAAAGTTCAAATGGTTAAGTAGCTACTAATGTCATGTGTTGTAATTTTGATGACCCTCTTCACTAATACTAGCGGTTGGCGTGGCAAGGAAGAAAGAAATAGAGAAGGTGGTGCTCATGGTGAAGAAAGAAAGGAGATATAAGGTTGTGGTCATGGTAGCTTTACAAAGCTAGGTTGGTTGGTGGGTTATGATCAAGAGAGAAAAAGAGATCGAGAATGAGGTGATTTGATTGTGGTCGGGAAGGTGGCTAGAGGGGTCAATGGTTAAGGGGTGTATGGGATGCAATTGGAATTGAGGGTGGCTTAGTAGACTTGATGGTGAAAAAGGGTGAAGGTGGGTTGAGTTAGGGCGGTGGAGGTTTTCTTTTAAAAAAACACCAAACAAAAATACAACACATAATACTCAACTCATTATGCAAGTTATGGACCATTTTGGGAAGGATTCCTCAAAGTTGGACCCATTATAAGATTATCAAAAGGTAGGACTGTTTATAACATATGGCTAAAAGTTTAGCTTGTTATAGTGTTATAGATTATAAGATTATTTCTATTGAATAATGTCCACGGTCTGCTTGCTTATACAGTACATCGTTTCTATATCAAGTACATCAAGTCATATCATATTAATTTGAAAATTGAAGATTGCATACATACATCAAGCTTGAGCTGCTTGACATGACCCAAAAAACTCAGCTGCCTTAAAGCTGCTGTGTAAATTCGAGAATTTCTTGGTCTCTACCTACTTAAATCCAAGTTGGACTCTACCAAGGGTTAAAAAATAAATAAATAAATAAAAAGGCTAGTTTAAAAAAAATTAGCTGGAAAAGTAGGGTAAAAACAAAAGTGTTGGTTAACAGAATGAGCCCCTTTGTACCATGAGTTTTCTTCCCAAAATTTTCACAAAATCATGGCAGGTGAATTTTTTTTTCCCAAAATATTCCCTCTCAAATTATTGGGGAAAAAAAATTAATGGAGTTACCTCCTTTACTTTGGCTGCCCCCTCAAACACAAAGCCAACATTTTGAACAACACAGTAAATTGAAGCTACATGGATTTTGCTCGTAATTTTAAAATACTTGTAAAATAATAATATACATTAATCATCAAACTTACATAACCAAGATACCATACCCTCTTCAGTAAATTAATCAACACTAACTAAACCCAGAAAGGTGTTTATAATCAATACCATCGAACATCAGGATGGTAATCTAAGCAACCAGGTTGATACCATCAAGACAGTAGATGGTATTACAACGCTACTTCGGAACTGCGACAACTTCACCGTCTCACCGACCCAGAATTTCTGAACTCAAAAGGCTTCGTCTCCTTGAATTCTTGGTCTCGCGTCTCTTCGCCCCTTGAATTTCTCTCTTCCAATTTCTCACTCTCCTCAATAAAGTACTCAAATTGCTTTATCTCTCCTCTAAAAGTGCACCTCTTTACAATTAAAACCAGCTTCTTTTTACACTTTAAAATTCAAAATTCGTACGGAACACAAGGGGCCCACACCTCTGTTTTTTTTTTTTTTTTTTTTTTTTTTTTTTTTTTTTATATTATACAATAGGACAACTTTTACGTAAAATTACCTTTTAACCCTTGATAGAGTCCAACTTGGACTCAAATAGGTAGAGACCAAGAAATTCTCGTGTAAATTCTTCTGTTCCCTTTTTGTTCACTTCAATACAATTAATTTTTTGTTATTTACAAAAATTTGGGATTGAGTGAAGGCGTAAAGCTGATAAGAGACAAAATTAAAGGGACCAAATTTTAGAGTAAAGTGATTATTATTATTATTATTATTATTATTATTATTATTTTTATTTTTATTTTATTTTTTTTTTTTTTTGATGGAAAGCCCCAACTGGGCACTTAGCTTTCATTACTTGGGAGATCAGAGTTTAACAAAGCAACAATACACTCAGGAAAAGTCGAAGACCAAACCTGCTTCCCTACAGCCCAAGGCATACAATGAGCAAGCTCATGCGCCACTTTATTTCCCTCCCTCCTAATAAAGCTCCACCTAACCGACTCAAGCAAACTACTAACATGATAAACATCATCTAATATAAGGTGAAAAGAACTACTCCCTCTTTCTCGTGACGAAACCGCATTAATCAAACCAAGGCAATCGCTTTCCATGACCACATCTTTATACCCAAGATCCACAGCCATTTGAAGCCCAAACAAGAGTGCTTTAGCTTCAGTAATATTGGGAGCCCACCTATCATCCACCATCCATGTCATAGCAGCACAAGCACTGCCATCAGCTCTGCGAATAACAACCCCTACACTCGACCCCAAACCTTCCCAAATGCCAGCATCTACATTCACTTTCACCCTCGACCCAGCAGGGGGCTTCCAATGAACACGGGCAGCAGCTCTCACCCCCACCCCCGCATCATCCTCGTGCTGCAGCTCAGACTTCCAAACATAAGCCATTGAAATTCGAGGATCACAAGCCTCCCCTTCAAATAACCACCTATTCCTAGCATTCCAAATAGCCCAACAAATAGTCATGAATAACCCATACTCCTTCTTTGGCAAACAATCAATACGAGTCAAGGCAAAATCCCCAAAACTCCTATAGCCACCCTCAAATTCCATCATTCACCCCACTTTCATTCCAAATTAATCGCGCAATTACACAATCCCGAAGGCAATGCAAATCAGTTTCCTCATCCGAACCACAAATGCTACATAAAGGATCCATACTTGATACTCTTCGATGAAGCCCCACCATCGTGGGAAGAGCGCCACAACACGCACGCCAAAAGAAAATTTTCACTCTTGGAAGAGTATTAGCATGCCAAATTTTACTCCACACATTTGACCCACTTGAAGCAGTAGCTAACTCACTTGCATCCACATCCCCAAAAATAGCTCTATAGGCGGAACAAACCGAGTAATCGCCATTCTTCTCAAGTTCCCAACAATAATTATCCTCCGGCAGACGACAACTAATAGGAATTCTTAATATACGTTCCCTTTCAAAAGGCAGGAACAATTCATCAATCATATTCCTATCCCATGTAGCAGTTGGGAGATGAATAAGATCACACACCCTCATGTCCTCCCTTGCCGATCCCCTAGGTGAGATCACCATTCGAGACTGAGTCTCAGGAATCCACGGGCTGCCCCAAATTGAAATACTCAATCTGTCACCAACTCTCCATCTAATACCTCTTTGAATCACCCATTTCACACTCCAAATTCCTCGCCATGTATAGCTAGGATTAGCCCCAATTTCCGAAGTGAGATAGCTACCATTCGGAAAATATTTTGCCCTCAAAATCTGCGCAATTAAACTCTCGGGATGTTGAAGAAGCCGCCATGCCTGCTTACCCAACAATGCAGCGTTGAACAATTTTAAATCACGAAACCCGAGACCACCACTAGCCTTAGGAGCACACATCTTCTTCCACGCCACCCAATGAATTTTTCTCTCCCCATTTTTTTGCCCCCACCAAAAGTTTGCTACCAAAGACCTCAATTCGTCACAAAAAGAAGAAGGGAATTTAAACACACTCATCGCATAGGTCGGGATAGATTGGGCCACTGCCTTAATCAACACCTCCCGACCCGCCTTAGAAAGAAATCCCCCCTTCCACCCTTGTAGTCTTTTCCACACTTTTTCTCTAATATCCTTCGTCAACACTCTCCTCGATCTCCAAATAACTGTTGGAAGACCCAAGTATTTATCATGAATGTCAACGACCTTCATCCCCAACCTTTCCGCCAACTCTCTCCATCTCACCTCACTCACTCCTTTGCTAAAAGAAACAGTCGTCTTTCCCAAATTCACCATTTGCCCCGATGCTATCTCATAAGTTTTCAGAATTTCCCCAATGTTATCCACCTCCGCCTCACTAGCCTTCGAAAAAAATGATATTATCATCCGCAAACAATAAATGGGAAATGGAAGGAGCCAACTGAGCCACACGAATCCCATGCAAAGTACCATCCTCCACCGCTTTATTAAGCAAACCCGAGAGAGCCTCCGCACATAAAATAAACAAATACGGGGATAATGGATCACCTTGCCGAATACCCCTACTAGGGGTAAACTCCCCTGAAGGTGCTCCATTTATCAACACAAAAAAAGAAACCGTAGAAACACAGTGTATAACCCGATCAATCCAACACCCTGCAAATCCCATCTTAGTCATCATCGCCCTCAGAAAATCCCATTCCACTCTATCATAAGCTTTATCCATATCGAGCTTTAGAGCCATAAAACCCTCCAAACTAGCAGAATGTTTCATATGGTGAAACATCTCAAAGGCCACCAAAATATTATCTGTAATTAATCTACCCGGAGTAAAAGCACTCTGATTAATTGAAGTAATCTCCGATAGAAAATTTTTTAAGCGATTAGCCAAAACTTTAGTGACCAATTTATACACCACATTACACAAACTAATCGGCCTAAATTCAACCATTTTATCCGGGGCTTTCTTCTTCGGAACAAGAACAATGAATGTTTTATTAATAGGCGTTGGAATATCATCACCATTCAAAATTCCTAACACCAAACTAGTCACAGCAGGACCAACAATGTGCCAATAAGTCTGAAAGAAAAGGGGGCACATACCATCCGGCCCCGGGGCTTTCAACGGGTGCATCTGTTTTAACGCGCAAAAAACCTCATCCGGAGTGTATGGGGGCCACAAGAGTATCATTCATATTATTAGTGATTCTTCTCTCAATCCCCACAAGAGCATCATCAAAATTACCCGGATTGGACGAGGTAAATAAATGCCGAAAATAATTTGTAGCCACTTGCTCCACCTCCTGTTCCCCACTATGCGCAATGCCATCATCAGACACCAAGCAAGAAATTTTATTTTTTTGTTTCCGACTAGAAGCTTTCCTGCGGAAGTAGCTAGAATTTCGATCCCCGGCCTCCAACCACAAAGCCCTCGATCTTTGCTTCCAATATAATTCTTCTTGATGTAGGAGATTAGTAATCTCCTTAACCACTCTCCTTCTCTCCTTAACTTGACTCTCGGACCTTGCCCCCCTTATTAAGAGCCCCCAGCCGCTTTCTTCTCTTTCGAATCTCCTTAAAAATATGCCCAAATTCCTTCTCACTCCAAGACGCCAACTCCGCAGCACACAAGGCTATTTTACTCTCCACTGCAGCTCCCCCCGCAAGCCACGCACCATCTACCACCTTTTCACAACCCTCATTTTCGGTCCAGCCTTGCTCAAACCGAAAAATCCTCCCCTTTCTCCTAACCTCATCCACACTCCCATCAAGAGTGAGCTTCAAAGGGGCATGATCACTCCACTCACGGTCAAGGTGCAACAACTTCGCATTTGGGAACAAAATTCTCCAACTTTGAAGAACAAGAGCTCGATCGAGGCGACATTGAACGTTATCCTCACCCCATTGTCCATTATCATATGTAAACTCGTACCCGGAGTAAGGCAAATCAACTAAATTACACCTATCGATAACATCTCGAAAGTTCTCCATTTGCCACAAAGCCCGATCACGCCCCCCTTTCTTCTCCGATTCATGAAGAATTTCATTAAAATCTCCAATACAAACCCATGCCTCATCACACTCATTAGCAAGACTCCCCAATAATTCCCAAGATAAGTGCCGGTTGTGAACCTCAGGCCACCCATAGAAACCCGATAGACGCCAAGTAGGAACCTCACCAATGCCCTTCTTCACAAAAACATCAATATGGTGTATCGACATCGACCGCGACTCCACCTCAATCTCCTTCCTCCAAAACAAAGCCAAACCCCCCGAGCGACCACGGCTATCCACATCAATCCCATCAAAACCAATTAATTTCGAACGAATTTTCATCATTTCACCACTACTAAGCTTCGTCTCCATCCTAAAAATGAGAGACGGGGCCTCCCTCCGTACTAAGTTCCGGAGATTGTTAACTGCATCGGTGTTGCCCACACCTCTGCAGTTAATACTAAGAATACTCATTGGGCTTGGCGGGGTAGCTCCACCGCTACCTCCGCCTCTCGCTATCCATGTAAAGTACCATCAAGCATAGTTCTCTTCGCTACATTCTCCACCTCCATCAAGTTATCCTCCCCCTCTCTATTTCTTTTTCCAAGTAAGACCTCACCCTCATAATCCATTTTTACTCACCTCCCCCCTCTCCCTCTCCTACCATCCTTTTTTAAGTTTTCTCGAACCCTTGCCCCCTATTTTACTCGCCTTCTCTCCCTCCCCTGCCCCAAATATCATACCCGAGTTCACATTCCCCTTCGATAAAGGAATTGCAACACTCACCCCTGAAGTATTTTCCTCACCCCTTCCCCCCTCCTCACTTTCATACACCCCTCCTTCCCATTATTTTGCACACCCTTTTTTCCACTCTCCAAACACGCCACTGCAGCTCAGCTAGCACCTCTCCCTCCTCACTCCCTTTACCTCCTTGTCTCCCCCTTTCTTTTTCTTTGTTTAACATGGCAGCTGGTTTGCAAGTAAACACCAACTCCCTCCTCGAGGGAGGTTGTATAGCAGACACATCATCAATCAATTTTGCGCGGCCTTTGCGAGGAGAAGCTCTTAGCCATAAACCCCATTGCTTCTCTTCAATTTCCTCATCTTCTTCAACAGTAGGACATTCACGCTCAGTGTGTCCAATCACCCCACACATAAAGCAGAAGGTAGACAACCGTTCATATTTCAATTGAATCATCGTCACATTCCCCTGTTTGTTCCTGATTTTTTGCACCCTTCGCAGAGGCTTCGACGTGTCTAGCATCACACGCACTCTACGAGATTTGTCCCACCCCCATTCATCTTTCTCCACCTCCATTACAGCCCCAATTTTATCCGCAATCACCCGAACATCCTCATTCGATCTACTGTCAAGGGGTAGGTTATATAGTCTTATCCAAAAAGGGCAAAATTTCAATTCAATTGTCTCTGGTTGTTCGTTACCAGCAATGTCCTTAAGTAAAAGTAATTGGTTCTCAAAGTTCCACGGTGCCCCGTCAAGGACCTTCTCTTGATCACGCCAATGAAAGAATTGGATGATAAAAAGATTATTTTCAATCTTACGAAATACTACATCACGTTTCAATTGCCAAACTTGTTTCAAAGTTCGTTGCATAGCATCAAAATTATACGATCTTACCGTCAGAAGTTTTCCGACCACCGATAAGGCGATTTTGTTCTCCTGAGGGTCCGAGTTCGAAGCGCCCAAATCTGCAATATCATCTTCCTCTGCCATAATTTTCAGATTCGACCACTTTTCTACAATTTCCTCAGCCATCTCCCCGAGAATCAACCCTCAAGCAAGGGTAGACAAGCTTGAACACACAAGAGAAAACCCTCTGACCTCCGCAAGAAAGGAACCCTATTCTCCAGAGCGAAACTCACACAAGTCTTATTATTATTATTATTATTATTATTATTATTTTTTTTTTTTTTTTTTTTTTTTTTTTTTTTTTTTTTTTTACTTGACACCTTTCTATTATCACGTTTGCCAATGCATATTTTAAACGATTAATATCTCTAATTATGAACACTGTAAAATTATAAATAGAAATTAATAAAATATACATTGAAACGATTTAAACAAGATCCCACATGAATATAATTTATCGTATCTATAAACCACAAAAACAAGTCAAAGGGTGTTGTGTGAATAGTGTAAAAGTCAAACGGTGTCAATTGAAAAAAACGGAGGAAGTATTACTTATCAAAGGGAGAAACCACTGTTGTCAAAAAAAAAAAAAAAAAAAAAAAAAAAAAAAAAAAGGAGTAACCATTATGAAAATTGAGCCGAACAAAAAGGAACAAATGAAAACTAGAAGGTTAGACAGAGGTATCTGGTAGCTGGTATGGCTTAGATGAAGCGCAGTGTTGAAGGCCACGGACCTGTGGCCCGTGGCTAGTCACTGGGAGACAGAGAGTGGTATTTCTGGTAAAATTGGTGATTAGCATGTGTTCAGCAACCAAATTTTATAATTTGTATACTAGAGTTTTATAATAAGAGCAGGCATTTCATAATATATTCAATATATATGAGTTCAGATAGATTATGAACAATCAGACTAGATAGCATTAGTTACAATGATCATTGTCATCAATCACGATAGCACACTGAAACATACTCGGCCACGAAAGCCATGGGGAAAAAGAATGATTTTTCATCTTGCTATAGAATCTTGTCATTAGCTTAAACAATCAAATTTCCCGGAGCTGATACATCATTCCTTACAAGAGATTCTACATTTGGACCATACACAGAAGTTTCGACAAAGCCTGCATGTCTAAACCTTGACACTGATAATAATGTACTATACATCAAAATAAAGAGAAGCAACTCGAAACGCTACTGCACTAGTATATTTACAGCAAAGCTACAAGTATTTGACTAAAAGTGTTCAAAATCTATGTTACGTACTCCTATAAGACCTTCTAGCATGAGGCGTAACATGAATTCAAGTATGTTAATTAAAAAATGAAATATACACTGAATCAAAGATATACCTTGCCTCAAAGATTGCCAATAGCAGATATGCCTATGCGCACAAATAATACTTCTTTTCTAAGTTCTTACAACTGCTGAAGCAAATACACCTGTCACAAGTAAAAGGGAGAAGTTAGTAGAGGAAACAAGAGTTTGGTGCATATTTTAGATAAGCAACTTAAAAATGTTACAACCTTGAAGATCTCCTCTTTAGCAGTTGTAAGTAGTACTATCAGAAGTATTAATGAGTCACACCGAGTACTACCCTCTTAGGTTTAAACCCATTTAACCTAACTATTAAATTGTGCAATCAGGAGAGCCATGCTCTATGTGCTCCTGTCCTAAATTCACTGCAAAAAAAATGACGTGTACTTCAACAAAAAATTATTTGACACAAAAAAATAACTTCACGATAATAACATTACACAACATAATTTTTCAATTCATTTTCAAACCTATGTTATGATTCCAGAAGCACAAAGAATGTTTTCACAGTCACAGGTGCACTTAAAAATTTTGAGCATTTAGAAACCAGGGATAACATTCCTAATGGTTGTACATAAAAATGCCACTTTTAAGTTGTATGTTTTATAGAATATAAATTAGGTCTTGGGGAGGAGATCTTGGCCACCTACAAGCAAAGGCATTTTGGGATGTAACGTCCTTTGGGTTTGTAGATTGCCTAAACTCTTCTACTTATTGGGATTTTCCAGGCCCATTTCACCTTCTCCAACAGAATACTGAGATAGCATATAGTTTTCTAAGAACCCTAATTAATACGGAGTATGTAGTTAATGAGAGGTTTGTGCAAGGGATCAGCCCAAGCCTGGTATCCGTTTCACTTAGGCAAGAAGGCCCAAGAATACTAACAATTTGATGAGAGGGAAGTTGTTAAGAAATCTGTTTTGGGGAGAGGGTAAAGTAGTAATTCATGAATAAGTTAGTTACTGAGTTTGTTATTTTAATTCCTTTTGCTAGCTGCTTCTAGATTTTGTTAGCTTGCTTCATTTTTGGGTATTAATAGGAGTTTGGGGTCAAGAGGAATGCATGAAGAAATTAATTGAGAAGTTTGTTTAGGGAGAGCACCTTCCTCTCGAATGAAGGCTCTGTATTATTGAATACTCTGTCTGATAATACAACTACCCCTTTAGCTGCCATTTTCTACCTCTACCTAGCTTGCTTACTGTTTTCATATTAATCTCTAGCAGTTTGTTCCAAAACTAAGAGCTCAAATATATATAGATATAAGGTATCAAAACACTTGTAATTGCTCTTCTATAGTAATACTTGTATGTACAGAATTCTCTTTAAAGCTATCAAGTCCCTTAATTCAGCTACTCTTCCCACACACAAAGCATCACTGAAGCACAACTTAGTCACTAAATATCAAGACTGGACTGAAGCAAGCAACATTAGTTTTCGAATAGCGATGAAAAACCAGCACATGATACATTGCTCAAATTTTTTTGGTAGATTTGGGGACATCTAATAAGAGACATACTTTGGGTGGAAGAGATGAATTTATTTCAAAATTATATGGCAGAATTTAGAACAGCTTTGTGAAATATATATACTACCTCCGATTTTTTTTAGTTGCAACTTTGGAATATTTTATATCTCACAAATAATACCCCAAAGTTGCAACTATTAAAAATCGGAATATGTATATATATATATATATATATATATGCTCCGTATATTTCTAGCCGAGTTTAGGGCTCTTGGATGGATAACATAAATGAGACAAATAGCAAGATATCAATCCAAATTAGTATTTGTTTGGTTTATGATGTAGGGTACATGTGATTATTTGAAATTTTAATCCTGTCATCAACCAATCTATAGACGTATTGAAATCTAATGTACATCCCGCGTTAAAAAGATAGATCATAGATGAATGCATAACATACCCATTTAGTAAAAAGAAATTATCCAGCTAGCTCACTAATTGGTGAACGGTCCATGACACCAGATGCTATCTTTGCATTGCTCTGTAAGATTGGGTCAACATCAGGCAACTTGGGAATCTGCAGTAAGTACAACTACCCCGTAAGAAGATTGTAATAATCTTGTAAGAAAGCCCCAACACTAATCCCCAACAGACAACAATATTTGTTGCCTAGAAATTAAATGTAGAGGAAATTGTTGGTAACTAGCAATATTCCTTTAAAAAGTAAAATACTTTAAGTTTCTAAATTATGCAAAATGCATACATACTTGTGCTAATAAATCAATTGTCCGTCGTAAGAGTCTTGCCAGATCACCCTCATCCATTGCACAATCCATCATGATTTCCCGCCAAGTTAGACCAGAGGCCCATGCTTCTACCATACCAGAAAATTGGCTATCCAAGCAGCAAGATATCTGCAGGGAGAGAATATAATAAATTATATGAGACATTACAGCATTATTCAAGACATCACAGCATTTTTCTTGTTCCTAGATGATAAAACATGCATATTAAGGATCATTAAAATACCCAAAGGTAATGACTTAAACATTTCATTATTGTAGAATTGGTTAACAAATGCCATAGTGATGATAAATAACGAGTACAACTAATCAAAACGGGCCAAAACAAAATTAGTAGTGCAATTTAGAAGAAATAGGAGAGTAATATCCCCAATTTTAACATTGAGATGATGTTAGTAGATACCTGTACATCATGTTTGTCTTGAAGCTGCAATAGATAATTCCTCGGCTCCTCCAAATGGTTTATAACGTTAATCACAGTGGCAGAAGGCTCGTATATGTAGCTGCAGCCAGTAAAAAAAGATAGTGGTGAATAAAAAAGCATTGCATAATGAATTTATTATTGCTGGTTCAAATTAGAAGTTTATCTTACTTATGCATGAACTTGGAGCATATATTTCACTTCACAATGGCTTCTTCAGCCCAATGTGAATTAGTTTATTTTGAAAAACGAAACCAAAGTCTATCAGAGGAGAATTTATTACAAGAAAAGTATCGATGGCTTATCTTTGCTAAAATATGTATTTGCAAAATTACACACCACTGGTACAAGCCTAAAAGAGTGTATAGCCTAGGGAATGGAGAGAGGAGAAAGTATAAGCTACAATACAATGTTTCCTACAAAACTTTGCCACTAAACATGCACAATTATTGAATTCTTAAATTGACTTTCCTAACACTTTCTCACAAAACTTTGCAACTAAATACCTCATAAATATCAAAAGTGTTATCAAAAGCATACAAGGGTCAAACAAAAGCACTACATCAATCTTGCCAAAGCAAAACAAAATTAGCATTTGGAAAATCAACAAGGTACTACACCTGTTATTCTTCCATGGTCGGACTTTTATCCCTTCACAAACTAGGCTCCCACAGACAGCAGCTAGTTGTGCTGGCTGTAGGTCCAACAGTACTCTGTCTCGAAGAACCATTGCAAGCCAAAGTTCATTTTCTCCTCGCATCGCAGATGCAGTTTCTCCTAGAGGAAATATCACATTTGTATTGATATCTAATGCTCTTGTTTCATGAATCACATTGCTAATCTGGTAGAGCAAGAACACATACAAAGTCAAATACTATCTACATAGTTGTAATAGTGACTAGAGCACTACAATACCCAAAACTAGTGAGAACACTGCCAAAGTAGGGTCTGAGAAGAGTGAGATTATTGTGGCCTTAATCAGGTGTTTCAGAAATAAGCAATGCATCAGATGAATTGTAATCTTTCTGCAACAACAACCTTGTTTCCCCTAAAAAATTTGACCAAATATTAAATTTAATATTTTTATATTCATTATTACTTATTACGAGTATTAAATAGAACCATGGGCATTAGGCCCTGAAAAATAATAATCTCCACAATTCGTATTTAGGTTGGATCCAAACTAACATATCCCAAATAGATCGGATCAAATTGGAGTTGGAGAAAATTAGAATTGGAATTGGAACCGAATAGATAACATAGAAGAAGATATCAAATCATGTTGAAAACAATGAAATTTATATTAACAAAGATATGCAAAAATCAAATAAATTTTTTGAAATATACTTCCTCCGTTTTATGGTTGAAAGACTATTAAATTTACACTTCATATAGTATACAATCTGTATTTTGGGTGACTCAAAAGTTTAAATATTTGCACCTTTCTACACTCTCTTTATCTTACACCCACCTGCCTTTTCAAAGTATTCTTAAACTACGTGCCAAAAGTGAAAATAAAAAATAGAGGCAGTAGATAAAATATACTTTGTATATATATAGGAATTGACTACAATGAGAAATGAGAAAATGAGTAAACCACTAATAAGCTGCCCTGAAATATGCATATACATCCCACAAAAATAAAACCCAAATTTACTACAAAATGTAAGCAATGACCGTCTAGGCTTTTCTGGCCATTGTTTTCGTATTGTAGGACATAGCAGCTTTAGTTGGTTTTTCTTATACTACTAAAGAATCCCAAGGGAGGATTTCTAGATAATTGACAAGTGCCTGCTCATCCATAAATTACAAGTATTTTTTTACTTATTTGTAAATTAATTCGCACCCCATTATATATAATTTCACAGACTCTTCTCCAATACACAAGCAACATATTGAGTACCCAAAGACTGGCCACAGCTGAAATCCCAGTAAAATACAAGAGCCAATATGAAAAGAGAACAAGGCCGTTTCACAGTTTACAATTAGAACCGGAGTTTAAATTATTGTAGCTCAAAATGAGAAATAAAGAAGAACTATAGACCCCTTTGAAAAGTTCACTTAAAGAAATAAATATCAAGAATGGCTGTCAAAAGACCAAAAGAAACCAACCAGCTTTGGTAAAAAAAAAAAATTAAGTTGGAGTTTAGAAAGAAATCTATGTAGCAAATTGAAGATTTTTATACTCAATTTGACGTGAGATATTTGCTTGAAAATGACAACAGTTAAAAAGGTAAGAACCAGATATATTTGAAATCTATATATGTATGTTAAGGAAGTAAGACGACTAAGAATCAGAGAATGTTCAGTTGTTGACTTATAAACTTCAGATTTAAGATCATCTTTGGAGGCATTACCTGCAAAAACTCTTTCCATCCCGAGGGTTCAATTCTCTCAATTCGATCAACCAAGCGTTTCTCTCTGGTCTTCAGGCGCCTAATCTTTCCCACAGTTAACTTTGCCATATCCAAAATCTTCTTGTATTCTCTGAAGCCTTCTGCACGGGTAATCTTTCTCTTCAAGTGCGAAACTTTATTTCTTTGTTTTCTGTAGCATTCCACCGCCTCAAGTTGAGTTGGTGACATGTGTGATGCCTAACACAAGAGTAGAAGACACGAGATATTCTTATTTAGGGCACATTGAAGCTCAAAAAACAAAAAAAAAAGCCACAATGAGTGACATATACCAAATAGGTAAATGACAATGAAGAAAGGAGGAAACAAATTTGAAAGAGACTATCAGCCAAAATAATATATAACCTTGTCTTCTTCAGACAGGCTACTCAACATAGGAACATTTAAACTCCAAGACCACGTCTCCAGGGATCCTTCCATATGCCATAAATTTCCCAATTCAGAATCAACAAACCTTGCCCATTCCATTCCTTCCTTATCAAGAAGCGTGGTCAAAATATCTCGTGGTAAACTATCACCTTCATTCAAAGCCATGTTTGGAAAACCTGTTCTGTATACTGCTTTGATCCACTTTTCAGTGAAAAGATACCAAGAATTATCTGAACCAAGAGCCACATGATAAGATGGCTCAAAACATGGCAGCCTTCCAGAAGCATCACTACTTGTCTCTGCTTCCGCCATGCTCAGCTTAAAAGAAACATCATTCTGCACCTGATAGCCAAAAAAAAAATAAAAGAAAAAGAAAAATTTAAAAATCCATACAATTTGGTGTCAAGAGCAATAGACACAAACAGAAGCTAGTTCACGAATCAGCATGCCACTCAATTTCTTATTTATCAGTTCTACGAAATACACATCATTGGTTTTTACCATCAACTACTCAAAGCTGAATCAAAGATAAGCCATGCAGTAAAATATTCTTGAGATTAATTGAGCTTTTAACTTGTACTGATAAAGAGAAATCTTGTATTCCCAGAAGCAGGTAAGAGAAAGCCCATAGCAATTATTGATATGTTACAAGAGGACTTTGTAAATATATGAAGAGGGCTCGAGGCATTTTCTGCTAGGGTTGTATAATTGAATAGAAAAACTTGTTGTAGACAATAAGGAAATGCCGATGATTGGTGTTGTTTGCACACACACTTCCTAAGACATAGTAGAATGAGATAGATATGCATAAACATGTGCAACTCATTAAGCCATCATGCAAACGATTAGACCTAAACTTCAGGTTCTACATCTTAGTCTGTTAGTCATGAAAATGGGAATCAATAAAGCACGACATTACGATGAAGCATCCCTTCCTTCAAATAGTTTATAAAAGTAAGGTATGCAGCAAAGGTTTCTATACTAGATGTGAATTTTTATAGATATACATAGAAATTAATACGAATCAGCTACATAGAAAATTTTGTAAGTATTGCCATGGAAGTAAACTCTGGGAGGTGACAATGTGACATATGTAAATGACTAATAGATGGCATGCCTCACAATATTTGTGCCTTTTAACACAGCATTTCAAAGTGGCTTCTAGCCTTCTGCAGGAGAAAGCTAAACATGTTGGAGCAAGGAAACCCACCTCAAACATACTGTATATATCTAACATAGAGAAAATAAGAGCAAGAAAGAGTGACTACAAGAATTGCACACTCACAAGGTTCTTTACTTTTGACCCGTCAAGTGACTGAACCTCTGCCAAGTATACTGCAACAATTGAGTGCTCAATACCATCGGCATCCTTGTATCCTAGACACAGAAAAGGTAAGTTTCCATCTCCCAACTCCTTCAATAAAGGTTTAAAAGAAGACATCCTCTCCAATTCCATCCTTCGTCGAAATTCAACTCGGAGTTGTTTTTCCACCTGGGAGATACAAGGACATATTTTAGAGCTTACTACACATCAAAATGCATGTTATAGGGTCCTGGAGCATTAATTACCAAACACTGCAATTTATTCAGCTCAAGAAGAGAGCACTAGCAAAGGAAACAAATATTATTGAGATCAATCCCTACAAGTGCAAATCCTGATTTCCAAATAAACATCACATTAACCAAGCAAATAGATTTATATCCTCTATTCCACACTATTTTTAGTTGTCCAAGATTCGGAACTTTCCTTCGCGTAAATTTGAAAACACAAGGTAGTTTCCAAAACACTAGCTTCCATAACAAGCAAGGTCTTGGGCTTTGTTACCAAAACACTACCTTGGGAGAAATGTAATGTAAATTTGAAAACACAAGGCAGTTTCCAAAACACTAGCCCAAGACCAAGCCCAAGGTAATGCTTGCTTCCGTAAATACCTTGGGCTTGTGTTTCCAAAACACTAGCTTCCATGGTTATAGACGTTATCCTGTTTGTCCTTGACATATTTGGCATACTCGATATAAATTACTTTTTCAACAACTAATACCTAAAAGCGCAGCAACAGATGCAAGAAGTTAATTACATAAGCAGATAACAGTTCCTACTCCCTGAAAGAGAAGAGGAAAAAAAAGGGTTTCCTAAAAGGTCTAAAGTTCTAAGAACGAAACTTAAGAAATACTGCAACCAAATTTCGTTAGTTTAACTACCAGGAGAGAGGCATGGAGGATGACCTACCCTTAATTCTTCCTGCAAACCAGTAATCTCTTGGTACGCTGATTCAGACAACAACTTCCTGATTTTCATATCAAACGCATCATCACTGACTTCTGCTGTTAATAACTCTATTTCTTTCTTAATTCTTGCAAGCTCCTCTTTTGAAGCAAGCATTACATTACTCCCAAGGTAGTTACCAAAACTTTGCTCAACTAATTTCCTTGCTTCTTCCAAAGTTCGTCCTACTTCAGAAACCTTGATGCCATCCACTTCATTTGATCGCCGGGTAACTTTTGCGCCCTATGAAAAACTCAACTTGGGTAATTATTGATCATATAGAGTAGGTAGCTAGAGTGTAAGAGATGATAGTAGGAGCATACCCCAAGAAGGTTCAAAACCATTCCATATGAAGCTGTAAACTGTGATACAAGAGGCTCCACACTAGAAAATAAAAGCTCACAGCATTCTTCAGCACCTTCAAAAGGACTCTGAACAAGTACTACATGACCCTTTTCATCTATACCTCGACGTCCAGCACGGCCTGCCATCTGAAGCAACTCATTGGACCTTAGCTGGATACGCCCAGCTTCACTCCTTTTGCTGAGAGAAGCAATAACAGCTGTCCTTGCAGGCATATTGATCCCTGCAGCAAGAGTTTCCGTGGCAAAAACAACCTTAATGAGGCCCCGCTGAAAAAGCTCCTCAATGAATGATTTCCACAGGGGAAGACAACCAGCATGATGTGCAGCAACTCCCCGACGCAGGCCCTTTACAGCAGATTCTCTGACAGCATCAGGATACTGAATACGGAACCGCTTCAAGGCCAGTTCCACTTCAGCCTTCTCACACTCGTCCAGAAGCTTGGAACCTTCAAGGTATTGAACAGCAGCATCGCAACCTTTTCGGCTAAAAATAAACCATATTGCAGGCAGCATATCTCTTCCTTTAAGATGTTCCAATGTATCTTCAACTTTAGGAACCTAAAGCATGAAGAATATCTCCTGTTATCTCATTATATATTGAATCAGACAATCAGAGAAGGGGGGAAAAAAACAGCTAAGCTGCAAAGCTAGCATTTAAGAAGTCAGCCACATGGATAACAATGATGATTACAGGGGCATACAAGTGAACGGCGTATCGTGTTTATGTCATTTTTTGACAGAGATGACCCTCTAGACGATCTACCATACTCCTCATATATCAAATCACTGTCATCTTTACGTCTTCTGGAATTCTTACGTCTAGATCCCTCATCATTGTGAGAATTCTCTCCTGAAGCATATAGGCGTAGATAGCTGACTGAAACTTTCCTGTTTCAAGGCAAAACACAGTAGGAGACAATTAGGGTCACAACCAGATGCCAAATCTAATTGCATGTGCAAAAGAATCAGATAATTGCATGAAGAAAATGCGAATCAGGGAGAAATTGAAATAAGAATTGTGACTGAGGTAGTTTCCAGATGCTCAAAAAGACACGTTTTACATGAAGTCTAGCAGTCATAAAAAGCATGTTGGGTAGCTCTTATGCTTTACCCTTTTCCTTAAATTGAATGAAAAGTATGCAATTGCATATTGACATCGATAATTAACATATATTAGCTTCTTTATTAATGATATAAATATGACTATTCAAATTGCTGCTCATAATATAAAAATATAATAATGCAAAACAATGACTACCTGTTCATACTGGTTCCTTTCTCATCAAGAAGAGGAAGCAAAGAGGTCTTCGTAGAAAAAAGCCACGTCAATGGTACAGGACGTTTTGATGATGTTATTAATTCTGTTTTGCCATGAATCTAAACATAAACAAAAGGATATCAGGTTAGATTGCATTTTTACTATATAAATTGCATCGTCTGGGGTTTTTTTCCCTGTTTTTCGTTAAGTTAGGTATGCAGTGTGCTCATCCAGAATCTTTGAGTGTTAGTTAAAAAAAAATAAGGGTTAGTTTTGCTTCAATCAATTAAGTTAAAGTGATAGTGAAAGGTGTGTAACTAAACAAGTCACAAAAAAAAATGTCATGCTTTGGTTCAAGCTCATCCAAAAAAGTAATACTTGTACTTCATATAATGTTTTAACCAGGGCAGAGTTGCATACTTCCTTCGTTCCTTTTCAATCGCAACGTTTGGAATCTTACACTATTCAAAAATATTCCTTTGACTGTCCGTTGTGATTTACTGTACAAGTTAGGCAAAATATAGTTTGGTGAGATTTTGTTAAATTTGTCTCGATATAAAATATCGACTAAAGATATTAATAATATAAAATGTGCATTGGCAAACATGAAACTTTAAATATTGCAATAGAAAAAAAAAAGACAGAGGAAGTACGTTTTAAAGCATTCCTTCAAACCTGTGCAAAGCAAAGCAGTAAGACTTGTATAGGTGTAAGATGTCAATCTGAGGAAAAGTACTTTTAAGTAATGCTACCGACTATTATATTCGCAATATTTAATCATGCATCAACAGTACCTGTCCAATCCAACCAGCTAGCTCATCTGGATTTGCAACGGTTGCAGACAGACAAATAAGCTGAACTTCTTTTGGGCAATAGATGACCTAATGAGCCCAAAGAAAATAGTTAGTGGGTACTGGCAAAAACTAAAAAAAGAAATGCGAGAAAAACTCGCAGGGAGAAAAATAAGAGGAAAAAACCAACATACTGTCTCCTCCCAAACAGTACCACGAGACGTATCACTTAGATAATGTACTTCATCCAAAACAATTACATCAACATCAAAAAGCCCACTACCAGAAGAAACCACTCCAACACTGCGTAAAAATACATAAAATCATAATAAGAGACATAAAGTTGCAAATCATCAGGAATTCGTAAATCTATAGCACCAAGACTAAAGCCAGGCAATCAGAATAATTAAGTCACATTCATAGTTCTTGGAACCAATATTCTATTACCGTATTTAACACACACATGCAGCCCTTAAACCATAATAAAGTCAAAGTAGACAAATGCTTGGGAACTAAGTCAAAGTGAATCACATCATTTATGAGCGGACAAAAGAATGAAATATTGATGGTGATTACAGAGTCTCATAAATAGAATCACAAGACAGATACATCACTCGAAATTCTTCATTCTAAACGTTGGTTATAGGGGTTATGCCAAGATACATGACACTTCAATTCTTCAAATGAGACCCATTTCACCGACATTATGAGTCCTGAATCCTAAACATACCAAGTTTGGCCCCCCATGCATGCATTTTCTAAGGCAAGAACATTGAGGTTGGACCTGTGAACATACAAGGGACATCTAAAGATCAGCACCCTCCCCCCCCCCCCCCCCCCCCCCCCCCCCCCCCCCCCCACCCTCCAAAAAAAAATGATAATCTCTATCAACTTTTTGCATTATTAATTAAGATTCCTATCAATTTCCATGCGCAAGGTAGTTGCTCTAATATTGATTGGTAGAATAAAGCGATTCTAGGGCATATCTAAGGAAAACACGAGGCAAGGTTTCCAAAGGAGCTTCATAAACATTTTGACTTGACTAGCTTCAGCACATGTGTCTGCATAATTTAAATAAATGCAAATTAATGTTTGTTCACTGTTCACAAATAATACAAAATGGGGGGGGGGGGGGGGGGGGGGAATACAAAAAAGTTAAAACAAAATATCAAATAATCTAAAGGCTAAAGTGAATACCCATAGAAATGAGATTGAAAATGTGGGAAATTGTCATTTTTCATAGTTAGTTCCACAAAGAATACAGAACCTAGAAAAACCTTGAAGAGTTCTGATTTTTCATGGCATTCAGCAGCTTGGTGAATATAAGCCAGCAACTACCACACTACATCATACTACTAAATCATTAACTACCACCACCAATACGCTGAAGGCTATTTAAAGTTTTTGTCCATCCCAGAACATGGAGACAATGATGACAGTATTAGGTGCTACTCTTTATCATATAAAAATCATATAGAGTAATCTTTCTCCTATATACAATTCGCCACTCCCTCAACTCTATTACAGCTCATCTCTTTTATGTCTTTCATGAATAAATAGCGACCCTCACCCCTTATAAATGCCTTCAATTCTCAGTTTCTCTTATGCCACTAACTCTATAACAATATCCATTAGTACCAAAACACCCAACTCCTTCACCCTCTTCTCCTGTATTGATTTTCAGGGACTTGGTTCCAGTATTTAGGGATTTGATCCAAGTGCTCCATGTCCGCACTCCAATAAGATTTGCTATCTCCTTATACTTCTTTCGTTCTTTATTAGTTTACACATGTCTTTTATCAAGTTTATCAATGCACAAATTAAAACATTAATATTATCAAAAGTTAAATAACAAAAAGTTGATATTTTGGCAATACACTTTGAGATGAATCTACAAGATCCCAGAATTTTTATTTTATTTATTTTATTTTCTTTTTTATCAATAGTTCCAAATAGTGGCAAAATTCAAACCTGTCAATTTAAAAAGAACATAGGAAGTGTATAACTACGTATATCCTTATTCATCCTAAATCCCTTAGCTATTCTATTGTTCCCCCTCTCTCCTTTTATGTAGATCAATCCTTAAAACTTTTCTCCAGATGTTGCCAGACATCATCACAGCTAGTGGACACTTCTTATTCTTCTAACTTTACACCCACCAATACCATTCACTTATGTAATGCTTGTATTTTCTTCTTTTTTGTTTGTATGCTAATGTGTATTTTTTTTATTCCCATGAGATCTTATAGTTATTTCCTGTGTTGCTCATATGAGTAAATGACCACCAACTTCTGTCTACCTCGCCTGTCCTTCACTGGTTCCCTAGAGAACTTCCTCCAAATTATTTGCTTATTCTTTGATACTTCACCTATTTTATCTTCTACTGTTCCACGATCCATTCTTTTGATTACATGATATGAGACAACTTACAATCTGCGTACATCGGATCACCAATGATAGCTTCCTATTGGCATAAAGAGTCTAAAAACAATTCCAAAAAAATCAATTACCCTATATCATCACCTCTAAATCCGCTCATAGCTCAACACTATTTACACTTCACAAAATACAGCCTCTATTTCATATTATATGAAACATTTACTAAAAACAGTATGTGCAACAAATGTTTTCTTTCTTGTTTGATTAGTCATCTCTCTCTCTCTCTTCATCACATGCATTTCTCTCAAACTTTCTCTTCATTACATGCATCTATATCGTTATCTCTCCATCAAACACTCACAAACAAATTTTGCCAATGTTTCCTACAAACACATGTGTTGCAAACTCTCTCCATCTAACACTCACAAACAAATTTTGCCTATGTTTCCGTACGAACACATTTGTTGCAAATAATATGATATAGAGGTACTATAAACTTACATCATTTATGTTGTAAAAGAATAAAATAATAATAATAAACTTATATCATTTATAGTACCCATTAAATAGGTGGTAATGAATGGTCATGAAATAAGTTTGTTAAGAAAATCTCATGCAATCTTATGGTAATGTTAGTACCTCTACAAGTAGGCAAATTACGTACAAATTCATTACCATTATTGCATTGAATTAATTTCTTACACAACACATTGCTGATGAATTAAGTGTTGTATACACATCCTTGGAAAGTTGGAAATGGCTACGGAGTATAATACTCCCTCCGGTTTCAATTATTTGCAACAAAGACAACTTTTACGGACTCTTAGGCAAAACTTTTAGGGAAGTTTAATGACAAGTTAGAGTGTTTAATTAAGTTGGAAAAAAGGAGGGAAATAGGAGAGAGAAAGTGGTCCATGTAACTTAATTTTGCATGTGGGTACATTTGAGTGGGAGAAAAGGAGAGAAAAGGTGGTCCCCTTTGTGTATGATTAAGATAAGTTAAACAAATTTAAAACAAAAAAGTAAGGGTAAGGATGTCTTTTTACAGTATAAATTTTACTAAAAATAGAAATAAAAACATTTGTTGCAGACAATAGATAGCACCCAATTATGGCAAATGTTGCAGATAATTGAATACGGAGGGAGTATATTAGGTAGACATGAGATGATTTGCATTTCCTAGGAATTTAAGTATAAAGCGTAATTTGCAAGGAATGAATCAGCCACGTCCCAGTTCCCATGTTCTAGCTAATTTGTGTCAAGAAACACCTCAAATAATTACTTCCTCTACATTTTATAAACCCATGTAAGTTTGTGAGCTTATGTACTTCAAAGTGGCCAACTAAGTTACACAAATCTATCATCACACATATTCCGAAAGTTCCATTGTCATAATCAAAAGTATAATATAGAGTTAAAAAAATATACCTTTGATACAACATATTTCGCAAAATTTCCGTTGTCATAATCAACACTTGAGCATCTTTGTTAATAGCAGAATCTCCCGTCAAAAGGCCAACATTACTCTCACCAAATGCATCCCTAAAAACGCACCAAAAAACAAGAAAACATATACACACAACCACTATTAAATTTGACTTATCAAATACAAATTAGACCAAAATTTAACAAATCATCAAATACAATGTAGGAGTATTACCTGAACTCCCGAAATTTTTGATTTGACAACGCTTTAAGCGGTGTAGTATATAACAACCGCTTTCCTTTTGCCACTGTCGCCACCGCCGCCGCCTCGGCTATCAACGTCTTGCCACTACTTGTTGGTGCCGAGACCACAACTGACGAACCTCTCAAAAATGCTTTAATCGCCAGTCTCTGAACTCATTTACAGAAAACAATTCAAATTATCAACAAACATATAACATACAAAAATAAATCAAATATGAACATGTAATTTACAATTAATCCAGAAAATTGAATTAAAATTAACCTGGAATTTATCAATACGAAAATCATATATAGATGCGAGTTCATCGGCGTCAATAATATCAGCGCCAAACTCTCTGACTTCATTGCACAACTTTTGAACTCTCTGCAACTTAGAATCATTGCTACTCCAAAACGACGAGTTTAACTCCTCGTCCTGAGTCTCAAGACTGTCAACTTCGTCGTCTTCCTCCAGCTCGCCGGAAACCTCCGCAACATCGGAAGAAACGGATACGACGTCGTATTCATCGGCAGCTTCATCGTCTTCGTCGTCGAAATCATCTTCGTCGGCGTCGGAAAGTTGATTTTCGACGGAGGAGAGAGGATTTGGGGATGTAAAAAGGGGGCGAAATCGGAAATTGGGAGGTAATTTGGGGGAATGAAACCCTAATTTGGGGAATTGGATGAGAGAAGGAGAGAGAAGAGTGAAGGAGGAGAGAGAAAGTGGAGAGAAGGAAGAAGGAATTTGGAGGAGTATGTTCATGGCGCGAGAGCTGTTGCTTAAGCTCTCTTCCTGTGTTTCTCTTTTCTAACACGCCGCTCAAATTCAATCTCATTTTCACAAATTATCGTCTTTTTTACGTAAAAGATATTTTTGTGAAGCGACGTCGTTTTAAGTGAGAATTGAGATGGTTTGTAATACTAATTGAGTTCAGTAGCTCGCGAGCAACTCGAACTTGACTCGGTCAACGCTCGGTCAAACTTCGACTCGAGACGTTAACAAGCAGGAGTTGAGCAAGCTATAACTCGACTCGATAAGTTCGTGAGCAACTCGATAATATATTTTATTAATATAGAATTTACAAACAAAGTTATCATGTTTAAACAAATTTGACACTTTTTTTTTTACAAGTTAATTTATGTTATCAAAAAAGAAAGAGTAAATCTTTAATAATAAATATATATAAAAAAATAAACAATATAAATTGAACAAAAAAAGATAAAGGCATATAATTATAGAAGACCAAAACTTTAACGAGCATATTGTAAGCTACTCGATTCGAAACTTTAATGATCACGAGTCAAGCAGTTTTATTGGCTCAAAACTTTAGCTAGCACGAGTTGAGCACGTGTAAAAAGTTTTCAAGTCGAGTCGAACACCCATTTGCTCGTGATCGGCTCGCTCGATAAGCATCCCTAACTAGGATTTTTGTAAGTGGATATTTGGTTAATAACAAGGTTTCAATCTTTAAAAAAATGTACACAAGTACACAACTAATAGAAGTAAGATTTCATCTTACAAACAAAAGCTTTGACAAATCAAACTCTATCTAGTTATAACCATTCTTTATTGTCCCTTCGGTCAATTCGTCTTTTTTTTTTTTTTTTTTTTTTTTTTTTTGACAATGAGTACTTCATAAATAAAAGGCAAATTACAACCTAACATATCTAAAACAGAGTTAAGCATAATACAAGGACTTAACATTTGACATTTTTCAGCGTTAAGGACCTGTGACTTTTTTTTTCACCTTTAAGGACTTAACATTAACTTTCCGGTGATAATTTAAAACAACTAACCCAAGGTGAGTTAATCTTTGGTTAAATGTTTTTTTTTTCTTTTTCCTGATTGAACTTTCTCACTTATTATTTTATTATCTCCAATAAAAAGCATTTTGGCGCAAACTTCTTCCCTGTTCTAGAAGCGGTGCTACAGTTTGGCTAGGGGATTGATGTAGGCGATTTTGGGTAAATTCACGAAATTTTGACCCGATTCTGGGTAAAGTTGCAAGGTACGCCCGTTTTTCATATATTCGTGTATTTATTTTGTGAATAATGCAAAAGAAATTCGTGGGTTTGTTAGGGTTTAGGGTTTTGACGAGAATGATTTTGATCAAGTGATTATTTTTGCTAAATTTGATATTGTTGTTTATTAAATTGTTGGTTGTTGTCTAGATGTTGTGATTTGAATTGTCTGTGTATGACGACTTGGAAGGAATTGACGAACCCAGACCCTAATCTATGTTAGCAGTAAACTTGTGAAAAACAGGGGTAGTATATACGGTGTTTGGAATTTGGTATTTTGGCTCAAACAGAATTAAAATAAAGAGCAGCAATTTACCAGGGCAAAGACACTTAAGAAAAACTTTAATAAAATATATTATCTAAAATCCAATCATGCTTTATTGCCACAAACTTCGATTGGTTTATAGTAGTAATGCTTTATTATCTTCTGTTGCATGTATGCTACTAGTCTACTACTATTGTCTATCACTTTCAGGGTTTGTTATGATAGCAATCTACAAAGATATACATGCATTTGAATCATTTTGGAAAATTTTTATGCAAGGGAAGTTTGTATGTATTTAATGTATCCCTCAATTGGGTTAGAGTAGTAATGATTAAGGGATAATTAGTTGTCAATGGTTGACATTGTGATTAGGATGTTGTTAGACAATGTCATAACAATGACTATGCTTTGTAATGATTTGAACTTGAAATTATTAATGCAATGAATGATCTTTTTATTTTTTCTCATTTTTGTTTGATATTTAGTCAATATTTTGTGTTGTTGTGTAGAAAATATGGATATCCAACCTTGTATTGTGCTGCATCATGGGGGCAAATGGGAATACAATCCTAATCTTTGTTACATTGGTGGTCAAGTAAAATTAATCAATGATATTCCACTTGATTTTAATGCAATCTACTTTAAATCATTGATTGATTCACTAGGCTATGATAATGTGATAAAGCTCCATTATTATTGTGACCCTTTGAAGAATCTTCAAACAGGAGTGAGATTCTTGGCATATGAAGACTGTACTTTTGCTAAGTTCAAGAGTCTTCTAAGTGAGTTCAAGATAATTGATGTGTTTACTGAGCATGATGACGAAGGGCATAGGGTCTGTGGTAATGCTACACCTGGTTTTAGAGCTGGTGAGACTAAAAATCAAACCCATACACCTGTACAACCATTTTTTACCACAAAACCAGTGCACACGGAACACCAACCTGCTGACTATATTGAACCTGAAACTGAGACAACCAATTTATTCAATTTGGGGAATGATATTGATTATGATGAGGAGGGTAGTGATGAGGTGGATGTAGAGGTGATGGATGTTAGAGAGAGACTTAAAGAAACAAGTAAGGTTGAGCTTGAGTTTCTGAATGAGCTAGATTCTTTGAATAGAGTTGCTGGTAGGTTAAGAGACCGTAAGGGTCAAGATGTTGATCATGTTGATGATGGTGATGCTTCATCAGAGTATGAATCTTTTTCAAACTCTGATGATGATGATTATGATGAGTGTGGTTTTTTATTGCCACAACCTGGTAAGAAAAAGAAAAGAGTCAGCAAACAAACTAGCCATTTACCCTTTCCAACACACTCAGAAATAGAGTCCCCTTTCTGTTTAGGACAAAAGTTCAAGGATATTGTGGAATTGAGAGAAGCTATTACCACTTACTTTGTAAACATAGGGAGGGATATAGAGTATGTAAAAAATGACAAAACAAGGATAGGGGCAAAATGCAAGGCAAGGGAAAGGGGATGTCCTTGGTACTTATGGACATCAATGAGTGGCAATGGGACATTAAGTGTGAAGACTCATATCCCGCAACACAACTGTGGGAGAGTGGCAAGAGTGAAAAGAATAAGGGCTACATGGATTGCTAGTAAATACCATGGTAAGTTCAAAATTAATCCATACTTCAAGTGTCAAGAAATTGTTGACACTATATGGTTTGAGTGGGGGATCAAGATTTCACTTTAGATGGCTTTGAAAGCAAGAAGAATGGTTCAGAGGTTGATATTAGGTGAATATAAAGAACAGTACTTACTCCTTCACAGATATGCTCAAGAAATTCTTAGGTCTAATCCTGATAACACAGTGAAGTTCAAGTTGAATAACAATGTTTTTGAAAGAGTCTACATCTGTTTTTCTGCTTTGAAAAAGGGGTTCCTAGCTGGTTGTAGGTCTTTTTTTGGATTAGATGGCTGTTTTTCAAAAGTTCCTTATGGGGTCAACTTCTTGTTGCTGTTGGCAGAGATGGGAACAACCAAATGTTCCCAATTGTCTGGGCTTGTGTTGAAATTGAAAACACAGAGACATGGACATGGTTTTGGTTTTTGTGTTTACTTGCTGATGACTTAGGTACAGCCGATGGTGCTGGTTATACCATCATGAGTGACCAACAAAAAGGGTTGCTCAAGGTTGTTGGTGACATATGGCCTAGTGCAGACACAAGAGTTTGTGCTCGACATGTCTATTGCAATTTTAGGCAGAAATTTGGAGGTAGTTTGCAATACAGGAGAGGGTTTTGGAAAGTGGCTAAAAGCACAATTGAGAATGATTTTACTAGAAACATGCAGCTCTTCTCCTTAATGTCAGTCAAAGCAGGTGAAGACTTGATGAAGAGAAATTATAAGAAGTGGGTGAGGGCTTTTTTGACTTCAACATCACAGTGTGAGAGCATTGATAATAACATGAATGAAGTTTTCAATGCTTACATACTTTCTAGCAGACACAAGCCCATCATAACCATGCTGGAAGATATTAGAGAAAGCCTAGTGGAGAGGCTTCACAAGAAAAGGGACTTCATTAGAAACAAGGACATTCAAATCTGTCCTAGAATCAAAAAGAAATTAGAGAAGTCAAAGATAGATGCAAGAGGTTGGGTTGCATTTTAGGATGGCCATTTCACATATGGGGTTAGGGAAGGGGCAACACAAACTAAATATGTTGTGAGCCTACTAGACAAAACTTGTAGTTGCAATGCATGGCAGCTTAGTGGAGTGCCATGTAATCATGCTGTTGCAACAATTTGGAAAGTCGTTGAGCACCCGGAACATTATGTATCAACTTGGTTCACTAAGGAGAAATACTTAAAGGCTTATGAGTTCCCACTTGAGCATTTAAATGGACCCAAGAGTGGAATGAGTCCCCTTATGCTCCAATACAAGCCCCGATGGTCAAGAAACTCCAAAACAGGCCAACTACAAAGAGAAAGCCATCTTTGGGTGAGGTAGAAGGTTGCAAGCAGTCAAAGAAGGGAGAGTTACACAAATGCACTAACTGTGGAGAAGCTGGACATAACAAAAGAAAATGTCCATTGCCATTGATAGATAATCCTGTGCCTCAGTCATCAAAGCCACCTAAATCATCACAGGTGGGTGACTCTACTAAATCAGGGCACCATCAGGCCCCAAAGAAGTTGTAGCAGACACTAGCAACTAAAGGAAAGGGGAAAGGGGAGGGAAACATTGTGCCAGACAGCAGTAGTCAAGTAAATCTCCCTATACACAACAGAGGTGTGGGAGTTTACACTTATCCTAATGGTTACACCAGGCAGTGGTAAATATACACTTACTCATATTTTTATTTAACAAATTTGCTCATGTGCACTTGTTTATACATACTAACATTATATATTATTTCAAAATTGTAGTACATCAACCAAAATCAAGCACTATCAACTCCTCAGTCAAATCTGACAGATTTAACAATAGATTAATGAGGTATGTTTCATTCAATTCATTCACTTCAATTGTCGTTATAAACAACATCTAACTCATTGTGATTTTTTTTTCCAGGTTACTACACATTATGGAAGAAGAAGCTATCTTTTATAATGTTAAGTTGGTGTAACGACTATTTTTTGGAATTCTCAGCAAACCTCTTATTTTGACAGTTGGAATATTTAGTGAATACTTGGAATTTTTTAAATTTTTTTTAAAAGTTGGAATATTTTGATATTTTGACAGTTGGAATGTTTGAAATGTATTAAATGCTTTGAGGACTTAACTTTTGTATTAGAATTGAAGGACTTAACTTTTTATTTAGAAGGACTTAACTTTTTGGCCAGAGCTCAGATGGGTTAATTTGCCGGAAAACTAACCACAGGTCCTTAAAGGTGAAAAAATAAGTGACAGTCGCTGTCAGGTCCTTAAAGGTGAAAAATGTCAAATGTTGAGTCCTTCCTTTATGCTTAATTCTCTAAAACAAGAAAATAAAAACAACAAAACCCACTTAGCTAAACCAAAAGAGGGAAAACAAAGTAAATGAGTACACCCTTGTGCATCAAACCAAATTCCTTGGAGCCCGAATAACCAAAAGGTTCTTACTAAAACCTTTTCTTGGACCAAATGTTGCCAAACGAACCAAACCCTTGGAGAAGGACCGATAATGCAAGTGGACACTAGAGAAGAGAACTGAAACTTGCCATAATTCCAATGCAACATACCGGTGGAAGTAGAGTAGTAACAATACACCCGAAAGTCAAAAGGCACACTGTTGCCAACAAAAAGACCCATCACACGACTCCACTCTTAGGAATTGAAAATCATAACCCCCTCCTAAGAGTCCGGGAGCTAAACCACAAGAGTTGAATTTTCCCTCGACTCTGCCCATAGAAACCTTACACCAAAATGCAGGTTTCCTTCCTACAATTCTACCTATATAGAATGCAAGAAAACGGAGGACTTTGCTTACCCCAAACATTAAATATGGGGAGTCTCCTTCAAGATTGAAATTTTTAATGATGACTGTCTTTGTCATCATCAACACCAAAACCGACACTGGGATGATAGTCAGTGAATGAAGACCCAAATCATCCCGCAACTAAGAAGCAACAGGACAAGCGAACAAACCTCTCCCCTCAAACTTACCTTCTCCCTGCAAATTCCAAATATAAGGAATATTTCCTAGCTGCATAAATACCGCTAGCCTCTAGAAAACAACACAACCACAGAGGACATCACCCAAACTATTAAAGAGGGAAGCCATACATGCAACACGATAAACCCCCTTAACACGATCCCACCCCGAACAAGCAACCAAAAAGGCCACCAACCAAACTAGCAAGGGATTGAATAACCTTACAATCCCTAAAACCGACCAACAAGGCTCCAAGAACAACGATAACACTTCATAACCCTCCATAACTAGAATTACTCTATTCAACTCTAACTCATGAACAAGCAGAGAAAGAGTATTATTGACAAACAACAACCAAACTAGAGCTACCCGAAAGAGCTCCAACTCAAGAACAACAACACAAATATTTAAAAGCAAAAACCCAAGCAACATAACAAGCCAACTTAACAGGTTAAACATAATTAAAGGCAAAATAAAAGAAACAAAAAAAACCTAACTGAACAAAGTAAGGAAACAGGCACTGCGCACACACCCACAAGATGGAATGAGCCATCTGAAGACACAAACGGAACCCAACCAGACTTCACCACCAGATGCCAAAAGAACCAAAAGATCAATCATTAGGCCAACGTAAGAACAACCGCCTCCCCTTAAACTTGAATTGAGGAAGAAAACCCTATCCTGAACTTCACCTTTACAGTCGGGAAACTATTAACGGAATTCCTTTCAACGACGACGTTAAGGATACCGCATAGCCGTGACCCATGCTAAGCGTCACACCCATAGCTTAGAATACCGCATGTGTCAACTCTTCTACGAGGCGTGCAAGAACACAAGCCACGAGGCCGTACAAGCTTGCTAGCTATGCGCACCATGTCGCAAGCCATGCAGCACAACCCCCGCAAACCACTGCCGCACCAAGCCACACACGAGCAGCAAGCCCGCACCAAGCAGCAGCTTGCGCACACAGCTATGCTACTGCGGCACTACTCATGGACCTTGCATCGTTTTCCTCTGATTCTAGTTTTAGAGTTCTTCCGTTGATCTATGTAGTGGCGGTAATAGATGGTCGAGTTTTTTGTCATGCTATATCATGTCCTTGTGTTTGTTATTCCAATTATTGTTGGCGGTGCTGTAATTTGCCCAAATTAGTGGTGCTACTGTTGTGGATTGAATTTTGTGAGAGATTTAGGACTTTGCTTTATTTTTTGTTTCATCTACATTTTTTTTGTCTATGTTTTTGGAGGAAAACCCAATTAATATCCTACATAACACAAAACTTGCTTATGTCACCAAATTTTCACTCCCCTCCCCTCCCCTCCCATGGCTACTATTTCCTTCTTTCTCTTCCCCTCCTATGGCCATGCCGGCAACCAACCACGTTCGACTCTAAACCGGCCAACTAGTCGAACAAAAGGCACCCTAGTAGCAAATTATGTAAAGTGGGCCCATACTAACCCTTCATGGAAAGGTATTTGCTCATGCGGTGGTCGGTTAGTGGTGCAACTGGTTGTGCAGGAGTCAGTTGATGGTGCTATTTGTCATGCAGCGGTACTAGTGGTTACACGATGGTGATAGAGGAAAGAGAAAGGGGTTGTGACGACTGAATTTACAAAATAACCCTTGATATAAACAAGTTTTGTTTATATAGGGTACAAACTAGTATTTCCTCGTGTTTTTTATTCAGTGGTGGAACGAATTTTTAGATTTCTATCGAGTTTTTCTTAAGATAAGGGTTATTTTAATACATATTTATGATGTAAAAGATAATACAATACAAACTAGTAAAGTGAAAAAAATAGAAACACAACCATTATGTGGCCAAAAAATGTTTTATTTTATTTTTATTTTTTTTTTAAATGAAGAAAATGAGTGTTGCTAGTTATTCTAATAAGCAATAAAACAGAAATTACTTATCTCTTGATGCGTGAACCAAACTGACATTAGATGTGTCGTGGAGAACCACTGTCCTAAAAGACGATTCCGCTCTACCTCTCGTTGCAGTAGACTAGAAGCGGTCGCCCTCCAGGATAAGCACGACGCCGGAGTTTATGTGCATTCACAAACCCGACTGGAATTCAGAATACTTGCCCAGAAAACAGAAAAGAAAGAACTCGTCGTGTTTAGATAATTTTAGAGAAGAGAGAAGACTGTGTTGTTGTGTTTTGGCTGAGAAAACCACCGAGTATTTATAGGTAGAAGAGGGAAAATGGCTAGCATAAAACGAGGGAAGAACCTAGCCAAAAAATTGTCCCGATGAACTCGGTCAGTCAAGAGCAATAAACAAGGGATGAAACAGTAAGCTATAATCAAGGGATTAGTGGCTGATTAAAATCTGTAACAGTCAGAAAATTCCAACAATCAAAAAGATATATTCTGTCAACAAAGAAAGGAAATAAAATTTCTCAAAAAAGATAACAAGGACCCACGCCTGCGCAAGTCCCGAGGCCCGAGCCCGACCCGACCCGGCTCGGCGCGCGCGTGTGTGGTGTAACACACACCTCCCACTCACAATAATCTTATCAAGATTATGAATCATAAGTTTTCATACGACGTGGCTAGCTACACAATATAATCGGGTTACACATTGAAAAGGAGTTACTGGTCGTTTAGAGGTTACTCGATTAATTCATATTACCTCGTCATTGTTTTGGTGTGTGTTGCAAAATGCTGAAAATGAATTGATAAATACCTAAATTTAAAAATTCCAAAATCGAAAAGGTAGTTTGGCACTACAAATAAAATCGATTCCCTTACCAACTCGCGTTCACCTCGTTCTCCCTCAATTCGATCCCCAATTCATCTTCCCTCTTTCTCTCTCCTCTTCAACAATGGCGCTTCTCCACCGAGTCAACAACACCAAATCTCTCTCCTCCCTTCTCCGCCCCTTAACCACCGCAACCCACCACCGTCTCTTCTCCTCCGATTCCACCAAAACCCTAACAATCGAAACCAGCATCCCTTTCAAATCCCACATCATCGAACCCCCTTCTCGCTCCGTCGATACGACGGCGTCTGAACTCATGGACTACTTCCGTAGCATGGCTCTTATGCGGCGAATGGAAATCGCCTCCGATTCCCTTTACAAAGCCAAGCTCATTCGAGGGTTTTGCCATCTTTACGACGGCCAAGAAGCCGTCGCTGTTGGAATGGAGGCCGCCATTACTAAAAAGGATAACATAATCACCGCGTATCGTGATCATTGCATTTATCTTTCGAGGGGTGGTTCGCTTGTTAGCGCTTTCGCCGAATTGATGGGGAGACAAGATGGGTGTTCGAGGGGTAAAGGTGGGTCGATGCATTTTTACAAGAAGGATATGGGTTTTTACGGCGGTCATGGAATTGTTGGTGCTCAGGTTCCGTTGGGTGTTGGATTGGCTTTTGCTCAGAAGTATAATAAGGAAGATACTGTTAGTTTTGCTTTGTATGGTGATGGTGCTGCTAATCAAGGTCAATTGTTTGAGGCTTTGAATATGGCTGCGCTTTGGGATCTGCCTGCTATTTTGGTTTGTGAAAATAATCATTGTAAGTCAATTTTGTTTTCATTGATTTTATAATTGTGCTTTTTTTTTGTTTTTTGTTTGGCTTGGTTCATTTTCTTGATTTGGGGTCTTTGATAATTTATGGGTGTTGGGTGTATTGTGTGTCTGAATTGGTGTGCGTAATCGGTGCAATTTATGGTTTTGTTTGATGTTTTGATTTTGTGTGAATATGGTATGATTTGTGGGAATTTTGAAAGAGAAGAGATCTTGAATGATGGTTTGTGTTGTAATTGAGACAAAGATTAGATCTTTCAATGTGTACTACACTGTCAGTAGCTAAATGTGGGTAATATTTATATGTATATTTATTAAGATATAAAAACAAAACTTTATCTATTCGTATTGCAGTATTTGGTTAGATATTGGAGTATGCACTTTAGTCTATGTAAGATCACCTGTGGCTCCCTGCCCTGTGAATCAAGGTGGCTGTAACCTACAACGAGCTATGATAGAAAAAAATTTGGTTCATTGGATGCTAGGATGTGATTTGTCTGTTGGAGCAATTAAATGAATAACAGGATTATATTTCATCTTTGGTTGAGTAAATTCTATTTACTTGTTTGAAATTAACACCACCCTATAACTACGACTCTACAAGGGTATGCCTAATAGTTGTTTTGATGGGGATTATTATTAGCTTCACAAATTCTATTTAGTCTTGATTTGGGTTATTTGCTAATTTACTGGGTTTTTTTAGGTGTGTTATGTTTCTGAATTGTTGTGCATTGTTGCTATTTATGGTTGTGTTGGATGATTTGATTCCTTTTGTTTTTGCTTATGATGTGGGAATTTTGAAAGAAATGAGATCCTGGATGCTGGTTTGTATCTTAATTGAGGCAAAAGCTATTCTTTTTCATTGATGATTTTTTGGTTTAAAATTGGTGTGTGCGCTCTAATTTATGTTAAAGATCCATAGCGATTCCCTGCCCCATGAATTCAGGTAAGCTGCAACCTGCAACAAGCTGGGACAGAGAAATCTTAGTTGTTAGTTCATTGGACACTAGGATGCAATAACAGGACTCAATTTCATCTTGGTTGAGTAAAGTTTATTTAGTGTTGTATATAGACTTGTATGGAATTAACACACCCAACAACTACAAGGCTATGCCTAGTAAATTACAGAGTATTGTTGTGGTGGAAATTATAATTACCTTTATAATGCTCTAATTTGGGGTATTTGTTTTAAATCTTGTTGTGTTGTATGGTATTGTATTTGCGGTTGATTCTAATAAATGTTTAATTTATTGGGTTTCAAATGTTATGTCTAGTGATTTTACTTAGCTCATGGGTTGTATTTGCTTTAGATGGTATGGGAACTGCAGAATGGAGGGCTGCAAAGAGTCCAGCTTATTACAAACGTGGAGATTATGTTCCTGGATTAAAGGTTTGATATGATTTTGATTTGTGTTTCTGGTTGATTGGCATTTTGTGTACTAGCATGTTGTTCATAATGGAGGCTATTGGTAGAAATTGGCGGTTTAGCACCTGTAATGGAATGCAGTTTGGTAATGTTATTGTCTCATAACATTCTTGTGGAACTTTTCTGTTGCAGGTTGACGGTATGGATGTATTGGCTGTGAAACAAGCTTGCAAATTTGCCAAGGAATATGTTTTGAAGAATGGGCCAATTGTAAGTATGCTAGGACATTATTCTATTTTTCCTCAAAAGCTTCTTATCATTAGTCTTTTTAAGATTTTGGTAATACGTGGGATGCATCGCTCTACCTTATTTATCATTTTTATTTTCATGTCTGTCTTTAGATACTTGAGATGGACACTTATAGGTATCATGGACACTCAATGTCTGACCCTGGAAGCACTTACAGGACACGTGATGAGATATCTGGAATTAGACAGGTAAAGAGCTAGCATTGGGAATGTGAAAAGAACTTAAATTTTCAGTTGGAGAATGTAGAGAGTTATTTGATAGTTTAAATGAATTTCATTACAGGAACGTGACCCTATTGAGAGAGTCAGGAAGCTGATATTGGCTCATGATATTGCTGCAGAAAAGGAACTAAAGGTAATTGTTCTCTTAACTTCATGATGTTTTTTTAAAAGTAAGCTATTTTGTTGATTTTGTTCTTGGGCTTTATGTTAGAAGTACTGTTTTGGCGTTAATTTGTTATGTGTTGACTATGTACCCGGCCACTTTAAATTCTATCCATTGTTTGGAGTTTTCTTTTGATTTTGATTTTTCCTTGCAATGATACAGGATATTGAAAAGGAGATCAGGAAAGAAGTGGATGATGCCATTGCTAAGGCTAAGGTAAAAAAAAAAAACCTTTTTTGTTCTATTTTATACTTCATATAATAATTTTATACCTTCATTGGTTTGTCTCAGGATTCAATGTTTTCTAAATTGTTATTTGTTGTTGCTAATTTGTGGTTTCAGGAGAGTCCCATGCCTGATAATTCTGAGCTTTTTACAAATATATACGTGAAAGGTTATGGAGTAGAGGTAAGTTTACAAATTTCGCTGTACATACAATGTTTCCGTTTTTCCATGCTTTGCACCACAATTAATTCATCTTCTTTTAATACTGCCTTTGTCCGCAATTAATCTTCAAGTTAGGTTTGGGCATGCATATGAAGTTTTTTTTAGTAGTTAGCTTTCTTGCTGTATAATGCGGAGTTAAGATAAAAATTATATCGAAAGATAGTTTGTGGATGAGAGGGCCCATGTCGCATGAATTGAGTGCATGAAGTTTCCATTACAAGTAATAGGAAGAGTTTTTATGACATCTAAAATCAATACCTTAAGATTAATTGTGGACATAGGGAGTAGTTATTTGTAAAAGCTTTTGAAGCAAGTGCAAAGTTCCAAGTGCAAAGTTATTGTCATGTTGTAAACCTAGCTGTTGCAAATCTTGCAATGGGTATTTAGTAGAGTAGACCTCTGAGAATCATCACTTCATTTATTAATGACCTTTACTCATAACAAAGTGTGCACTCTTTTTCACAAAGCTGTGAAATTTATGCTCAGTTCATGAGGTTGGCTTATTGTCATGTCATTTGGACAGTAACTGTTGAGGCCGTCCGCTTTTTATTTGATTTGTAGGCTTATGCTGTATTTAAATTAGGGCAAATTTCATGTATAACCCACCTTGATAATTGTTGGCAACATAGGGCTACGGTAACATTTTTAGCAAATGGCCAGATCTATTTATTGATTTTGAGTGGCAATCCGCGTTTAAATTTGTAGGGGAACTTTATTTACTCAAAGACATCATTTAATGTTTTGTTCTTTCCATTGTGTTTTGTTTTATTGTTATTTGTTTTATTCTTAGTTCCTTAATTCCCGTGTAATTTTACAAACAGGTTTGTAAAAAAGGGACGGAGGGAGTACAAGTTTAGGTTTTCAATTTAAATCAACGTGCTTTTTATTACAAAATGAGAGAAATCATATGTCAATACATTAATTAGAAGTACTACACTACTACTAGACATAGTTACACCTTAACAAATTGGCATTATGCCAAAATTAATAAATAAGAACAAATAAAAATTAGAGCCAAAAGCTGTACGATCGTTCGAAAAGTCATCCTTTTGGGATTTCTTTTTATGGCAACTCCCGAAGGTTTGCTGCTTCAAAAATTTTACCCCTGGAACATTCTTAGACCTATGCGATTGATGACTTGCATATGGATTTTAATTTGGACACCATTGAATCACCTCCAACTAGTTTTTATTGTGGCTGTTAATTTGTAAAAGCAACGTAATTCAGATTAACTCCTCACCATCTTTATTTTCTTCAATGTTGTCTCATAAAAGTTAGGGTTTTTTTTTGGAAGAAAAGGTGATTGAGATAGGAGCAACATCAAAGAAGATGAGGAAGAAAGGAGGAGAAAAATTTGGGGTTTTGTTAATTTGGGGCTTTTTTTTTTTTTTTTTTTTTTTTTTTTTTTTTTTAAATTATAATAATAAGTAACACATTGAACTTAATTATTGTTTTAATAATCCATTTTAAAGTACTAAAAACGATTTTAATATAGTAAATTATAACTTTTGGGCAAGTGGATTCCACTCCAGCATCATTAATGATATTTACATCTTTGTAAATCTAAGTAGTAAAATAAGTTGGTGTCAATAAATGTAAAACCCCTTAAAGTTGGTGTCAATGGTTGTAATTTTGCCTTTTTCATTCGTATTCCTTAACACTTTGTTTGGATAGGAAGAAATGGAAGGAAAAGAAGAGAAGAGAAATGGAGGGGGATAAAATCTCTTGTTTGGGTAAAAGATTGGGGGAAGGAAGGGGAAGGAGAGGGAGGGATCCATTTTCCCTCTCTCTATAATAACCATAATCTCTCCAAAATTGGAGAGATTTGGAGGGAAAATGGAGCTCACCTCCCCCTCCCTTTCTTTTCCCTTCCCTTCCTCCATTTTCCCTCCCCTTTTTTTCTTTCCTTCTTTGCTATCCAAACAAAGCGTAAATAAATCTACTTTTGCATTATCATATTTTTGAATTTTTATTTTATTATTATTATTATCATCCTTACATATTTAAGACAATCCACTAGAATGACAATGACAGATGTTAAAAGTTTTAATAGTATGCATTATAATGGCATGCCACTCGTATCAACACTATTGACAACTTTTGAGACCTCTGATGCACGAAAACGTGAAAATTCATCGACGTATTGTTTCCGAAACGTTTCGGAAACGCATTTGAAAGTTTCCGGGTTTTGTGAAACGTCTAACACCATTTGAAAGTTTGGAAACCTCGGGGAAACTTAATCAAGGGTATAAAAGCGTTTCTCTTTTAATGAAGCAATTATTTTTTGTTTTAATTTAAGAAAAAAAGGAAATGTTACAAATTACCGTCATCTTTCATCTGTGAATTGTCTCCATATATATTCTTATGCTTGAGAAGAACTAAAGAAGAGAGATGAATGACGGTGGGAACATTGTATTAGAAAAGAGGAAAAGTTTGGTCTTAAATCAATTTGTATTTTATTCTAAATAAATATCTTTTATTTATTTAATTATTTTTTCGTTTCCCCATTTCTCATAATTTAATAATTTTTGTTTCCCCGATTCCTTGTTTCCGTTTCCCCTTTTTGTGCAACCTAGTTTAAGACAATCTACTGGAACAGCAGTTGGAAGTTTTAATAGTCTGGACTAGAGTTAAACTATACCTTATATTGTGGTTGATGTAGCTGGAACAGCATTGGTGTGTCGTAGTTGCTTAAAACAGGCTAGGGTGAAAAAGCTTTTTTATTTATTTATTTTTTTGACGGGAGGGTGAAATAGCTAAAGGGGCAGGAAAAAGACAGCAGTTTACATATGATAAGCGCATGACAAATATTTCAACGGACCTAAATTGCGTATCATTGTTTCACCTTTGCAGCCCGTGCTACTGGATCTGATTTTTTTTATTTCTATTTTTTTTTTATCCCAGCACTTAAAAACTGTGAATTCATGATTTGTTGGCCTAAGTGGCCTTGAATGCCCAACTTGTCAGTCCTTTGCTAGAAGGTGGCTTCTGCCTTAGTGTTCCCTGCCTGATAAAATCACAGTTTTGCTACAATATGCTAACAATGCTGTGACTGCTGTTTAATTTCTTAATGTCATACCCCTAAAATATTTTCTGATTGACGTGTGATTTTTATCTTTTGCAGTCATTCGGTGCTGACAGAAAAGTACTTAGAACTGCTCTACCATGAGCCAAAGTAACATTTTGATGTGAGTCGTATGGAGATGAGATGGAAACTTGAAATAAAAGATTTTGACCCAATTTTTATAGGCTTGTGCTTTCTATTGTTGTATAGGTTTTCTCGCTCCTACAAATTAGGGCCACTGCCTTGTTGCAGTGGATGCGATACAGCTCTAAATTGTCTCATGTATTGATTAACGAAATTTCATGTGTGCTTCAGGATCTAGTTGTGTTGCTTTGATTAGAGCTTTATACGCAAGTCAATAAGTTGACTTACGTAAAGCGCTTTTTGTGCTTCACAAATCACAATATGCAAATAACACACCAAGTTGTTGCTGAAAGCGCAAAGGCCTCGGTGATTATTGTTATTTTTTCTATCTTATACATTGCTGATTTTTTGAAACATTAAATATTTGTTTAAGAGTGTTTAGATGCTCTGTGTTGGGTATTCATTGCCCGTTGTATCACTTGTATTCTTAGGTGTTGTTTGGTTTACATACAAAATTATGGGAATTGGAAATGCCTAGGAATTGCAAAATGAGTAAGTTGTTTGGTTGAATAAAATTTGGTGAAATGGGGGAAGTAGAACTTCCTATTGATGTTGTTAGCTATGACATTGACCAAGTATCAAATTTAGAAATTTAGGCCATATGTAAAATCAATTGTGCAGAATTGGCCTAGATTACATAAGAGTTTAGATTGGGTGTCATTTTTTTGACTCAATATTGCCAAGTCCACTGGGCCACAAGAAAACAAGTATCATCCGTTATACGAGTAGTGGGGGGTGGGTAATGTTATATGTAGCCCTAAGGTCTATATATAAGCATTAAATATACTCTTGAAAATTGTATAAAATTAGGAATTCATGATAAAAATACGTGTAAATTAGTGTTATTAATGTTTATATTTTGATGATTTTTTAACTTATTACGAATTTCAAGTGTAAATTTAATACTTATATGTAGTCCTAAAGGGAAGGGTAATACAATTATAAACAAAAGTTAGACAGAGAAAGTGGAAAAAGTACAATAAATAAAGTTAAAAAATGAGGGTTTTACATATTATCCAAAAAATAAAAACAAAAACAACATTTTGCATCTCCAAAATTGGAAACATGCTTACATCATTTTTGACTCTGTATAATGTATACTATTAAATATTTTCAACACAACTAATTAACAATAATTTTTGTCTACAATTTTAATTTTACTAATTTTGGCATTATTATTTCATTTTTCTTATATACATTGTATTTATTTCATATGAGTTGCCTCATTAAGTCAATTTTATATTACTACCTTCGGATTCCGGTCCAAATTACTCGCAACTTTGGAATATTTTATATCTCACAAATAATACCCCAAAGTTGCGAGTAATTTGGACCGGAGGTAGTATATCACAATTTTCTATTGTGCATCCATGGACACTAATCTTATTCCAAAGACAATTAATTGTTGTACTCTCTATAATTCAAAAAATTAATGTTTTATAAATTTAAAAATAATTCAATAACTAATATTCCAGAGATTATTATTTGGGCTGAATATATAAATTTGGTGTAATTAAAGCTCCTCTCTTATTTTGTATATTAGCTCAGATTAGAGCTCAAACTGTTACAAAAGAGCGAGCTCAAATATGTTTAACAATAAACTGAATGATCAAGGCCCATATTATTAAAAACCAGCCCAGTCATACATTTCTCAGCACGGCTGTAGCGGGTTGCTTGGCCTGCTTCATGTTTGGCTTCTCTCATTGCCCAAGCTATGAACTACGGAGTAAAGTTCATTAATGATTTCAGTTATACACTCCTTTCATTCCATTAGTATTTATCCCATCTGATAGTGTTTTATGATAACTTTTGAGTCAAATGGGGCAATTTATGTGAGACGGAAGGAGTATGTGTTATGAATAATAAAAATTAATTTAATATAGAGTAATCAAGACTTTTTTTAGTCGATAAAAATAATTTTATTTGTGTAAGAACTAGGTAAAGGGAATAGGAATTGATTGAGGAATGAGGATGTAAGAGGAGAATTGAAGACTATAAAGTTTTTCTACCCTATTTCTTCAAAGAAAAAAAAAAATTTATTCTACCCTATATTTCAAAGAAAAAAAAGAAAAAAAAAAAAAAAAACAAATTTTCACCTTCTAAGGGTCTGTTCTATTCAACTTAATTTCAGTTCGATTCATCTCCAATTAGTTCAGTTTAGTTCCTAATTTTCTTCTCTCATAAACAATTCATTTCATTTCAGTTCCAATCAGTTCAGTTAAGTTCAGCTCAATTATGTGAATCAGAACAGTCCCTAACTCTTTATCTATCTAGTTTCAACTTTTATTTATTTACTTACAGTAGTCATTTGAAAAATGACTACCATATTATTTTAATGATATATAATATAATCGGTTTATTTTTTCACGTTATAAAATTGTTACAGTTACTCTTATACTATCAACAATGTAAATATAAATTTTGGAATTTTAATTCAACATAAAATAAATATTTTTTTAGAAACTATAAAAAGGATAAAAATTACATAAATGAAACTAAAATTTTGATAAATAAAAAAAATTGATAATACAATTTAATATCATTAATAAAGTAATATAATTAATTACTTGAAAAAAAATATATCAATTATGAACTATATAATCATTAAAACATTATAATAGTCATATTTCAAAAAACTATTGTAAAATTTTCACAATAGATATTACTGTGAATCATTAGAGTGAACTAGGTAAATGGGATATACTAATAGAATGAAGTGTTTTCCTAGAACTTATAAAAAGCTTTTGAACTCAAGCTATATATTGAGAAGCTTAATTTAAACTTTTTACTTTTTTAAACTATACGGCTCAATGCATTCAACTTCATTTGGCCAAATACAAAGAATTTGAAGAACACGAAATCATCATACAATTAAAAAATTAAAAAACTTACCAATAGTTTTATCATATTTGTGACTCGAACATGTAAACATGATGCCCTCGAAACATGAAACGAAGAAGTTGCTAATCGTATTGGACACAAGATACTAATACGACGGTACTTCCTATATTTGTTAGCATTTCCACGTGCATAAAATGGTCCAAATTTATATTCCATAAATAGTACAAGTACTATAACTCACAATCTATATAAGATTATACTCGTAGTGAATAATTTAAGGGTAAAATAGTAATGACTGACAAAATTAGGTGCACCCGTGCACTAATTACTGATTTGCTTAGCTAATTCTAAAGTACTGCTGTAACTTTTAGGTTCACCCGTGCACTAATTACAGTAAAGTACCACTGTAATTTTTTACCCTTATTGTTCTGAGTTTTACAGTAGGAATAAATGTGAATAAATAAGGTGGAACTTTGTAGTTAATCCCACACTTTTATGGTTGTTGCAGAGTATCCTAAGCAAGCAGCCCACAAGACCCACATTATTACCTACTTCAGTACTTTGTCATCTTCCTCACCATGGCCCAATTTTTTTTTTTTTTTTTTTTTTTTTTTTTTTTTTTTTTAATTTATTTATTTATTTATTTATTTATTTTATCACATTCTTCGTTAATGTGATTTTTTTTTTGTAACATGATTTTTTTTTTTCTCTTTTTTTCAATTATAGATATGGTAGTGGACTTTTCAAAAGTGGACTTCCATAGTTTTATGCTCTCTAATTTCAGCAATAATTGACGCATTTTTTGGGGGCACATATCATTTTATATTGTTCGTCTCACTTTGAGCAATTTTGCCTTAGAAAAAGATTTTTAATAAGAAGAATAATATAAAATGGAACCAATATCATAAATTTTTATGACATTAATGGCATAATTGAGGGCCTATTCTAATTTACTAAACTGAACTGAACTGAACTGAATAGAGTTGAAATGAATATTGGAAATGAACTAAACTGAATTGAAATTAAGCTGAAAAGAGCAGGCCTTGAGTTAATTAAAAAAAAACCTTGTTTTAAAGAACCACTTAATAATAATAGAAAATAATATGTACTCCCTCCGTCCCTAAATTACATTCCTCCTTTCTATTTTTGGTAAGTTTTTTTAGTAAATCAAATCTCTTTTTCTGTTTTATACTTAATGCTTTTTCACTCATAATCCTTGTGCCAAATTACAATGAATATGATTGGTTAAAAATTTTCAATTAGGAGCATGTGATTGGTCCTTTTTTTTTGCAAAGGATTGATGACAGGTCATGAGTAATAACTAATCTATCTTTGTACTTCCCATTGCATTATCTAATTATTGTTATTTGTCTTATTCTTTCCTCCTTAATTCCCGTGTAAATTTCCAAAGAAGAATGTAATTTAGGGACGGAGGGAGTATTGCTTTTAAGAAGATAAATAAGAAAAGACATAAGAAAATAATAATTCAAATATAACATTAATTAGATTCATTGACTCATTATTTTCTCTCTATTAAATTTTGCATTTAAATTGTTTTTTTTTTTATTTTATTTTATTTATTTATGCATTTTAATTGTTTGTAGTTTAACATAAAGTGCTCCGTAGTACTTGCCAATTATGCTTAGGATATAACCACACTCTAATACCAATTGTTATGGATTAATCCAACTGTTTAGGTTGAGTTGGTGAAAGCACAAAAATATGAGAGAACAATACAATATACTTTGTCGTGGTCCTTACAGTGGAATAACATAGCTAATTTATGGGAAAAAAGATTGACTATATATACTTGAATTGATAGTTTATATTTTTATAATGAAAGCTGTATCGTTAAACTTATGATATTGCCCATATTGGTATATACTACTCCGTATAACATACATAAACCCACTTACCAAAAGATAAACTCCACTACTATGCAATGGTCCTTCCAAGTTCCATGGTATATTTTTCAGTTCTTTTTTAGAGTCTACTTCCTCCCCATCTTAGTTCTCTTTGAAAATAGTATTGTTTAGTACGGAGTAGGTGATAAGCGGGCCGGGTCTAGGGCATGGCCTTATTATATAGGGTACTCCTCCAAGAGCAGCCTCACTTTGAGAATTGAAGTGGAAGTCGCCTTAGTGATCTTTGAATCACCAACTTTTTATACCTCAGTGTTAGACAACATTGAGATGTTTTTTTTTTTTTGAAAGAATATTGAGATGAATTTAATAAGATTCTACGTGACTACAAAGTACACTGCATTTTCCTAGTTAAGCATAAACCATAAAAGACAATCTAAAATTAGTTTGCAGGCAATCTTAAAATCAAAACATGTCAAACGGAAAAATTTCAAATGTACACTGAAGCCATTGTGTAGATAATTTATCACATAGGCACGGCAGTATTATGCATAGATAAAACCGATGATTAAAAACACAGGCTGGGGTCTCAAACATACAGGCTGGCCGCTGGTGTGGGACGTGAAAGTATCCAACATTACATACACTATATGACTATATATAGGCATATAGCAACACTTTTGTTTTTATGTTTTTGCCAGTGCTACACTTTCTATAACACTACTCTCATCCTCTTAACCAAACAAAACACAAAATAGACAGCTTATATTGCCTAATTAATGACCTGAACCCATTGCCAACTGTGCTATAGTACTTTCAAAATATTCCACTTTTTATACGGTTATACTATTTTCAGTACTCTAAATTTGCTGGTTTGTTGGGGTTCAATTGATACATTAATTTAATAGTAATGACGAAGTATTATATACGAGTAATTTTTAAACTATGAACGCATTATGCTCTTATCATCTTATGCACTTATATATGCATGTTGTATTAGAGATTTGGAGGAATTCTTATTAGACTCTAGTAATAACTCTAATAAGGGCATATCCGTCCATTCAGTTTTGTCGCACTTGGGAAAAAAAATATATCACAATACGCGTTGATATTTCATTATACTTTATATGGTATCATCATGATACCAACAACCTTACTCAGTGATATTAGTGAATGCAAGAATGTTTTGTTGGTATCTATATAATTTATTATTGGTATCATGTGAAATACCAACGTGTGTTATTAGAGTCATTGTAATTATTAGAGGCTAAGAATTCCTTGTTATGTTGATCCTAAGGCTTTATTATGTTCATTGTGTTTTTACTTTTATAAAGAAAAGTAAGTTTAAATTAGTAATAATTTTAGGGTAATGCTATATGTAGCCCTAAGGGCTATATATAAGCATTAAATACACACTTGGAAATTCTACAAAATTATGAATTCATGACAAAAACACGCGTAAATCAGTGTAATTAGTGTTTATATTTTTACGATCTTGCTAACGAGCGCCCCGGGGCGTTAGATAAGGATAAATTATATTGGTCGTCGAAATGGTATTAAGTTAGGAATTCATGACAAAATCACGCGTCGTTCGGTATAATTAATGTTAATTTTACTCTAATATTTGCACTTTAATTCTCTTATCTAACGCCCCGGGGGCGAGCTTTTGCCATATTTTTATGATTTCTTAATTTTTTTACGATTTTCAAGTGTAAATTTAATGCTTATATGTAGCCTAAGGGCTATGTATAGCATTTTCCATAATTTTAAATAAGATAAGTTATGATAAATGATCAATAATGAATTAATGACTTATATTAAAGTTATGATTAGTTCTAATAAGTGAAAATCAAATGATTATTGACTTAGGGTCTATTCTTATTGACTGAACTGAGCTCAATTGAACTGAACCTAAACTGAATATTTTATAAGAGAAGGAAATTAGGAGCTGAACTGAACAGAAAATAAACGTATGAGAACAGTCCCTAATATGTGTCAAATAATAAAATTTGGAATTATAAGTACACCTAAATATGGTTTATTCAGCTGCTAAAGTCGAGATAATTCATAAAATATAAGATCAAATCTTGTTTACGGGGTATATCTTAAGTGCAACTATATCAGGATGATTTACGAAAGTATGGTTATTTTAAAACATATTTACACTTTTGCGTCGGAATGAAACTTAATTACAGAATTACTGTCCACGTAGGCTCAGATAATTTTTTTTTTTTTTTTTTTTTTTTTTTTTTTTTTTTTTTTCAGAGTAAAACTGCCACCTCAAGTAGCATTGATTACCTGTATATTTACTTAGAGTACTAAAGACAAACCGCTACCTCAAGTAGCGGTTTTAGACTATAACCGCTACTTAAGGTAGCGGTTTGTCTCTAAAGAAAAAAATTACCCCAAATGTATCTCCAATCCTACATGGCCTGTATTTTCGTAAATAAGTTTCATTTCAATGCAAAATCGTAAATAAGTTTCTTAAAAGCCAGGGCCGTAGCAAGGGGAGGGCAGTTGGGGCGGCTGTCTGGGCCCCTTGTTAAAAAACCCAGTTTCAATACAATACAAGGCCCCAAATAAATATACTTCGTACTAAATAATATTACATATATATACAGTTAACACACACACACACACACAAAAAAAAAAAAAAGTGTGTACTGTACAACACTACAATAGTATTGTAGAATTCCAAAATATCAAATGACACTTTTGGTAAACATATTTCTTCCCTAATTTTTTTGCCCAAATTATTCACTTTGCCTAGTGAATTTGATTAACAAAAAAAAAACATTAATTTTAATTGTATCCCCATTTTTGGTAATTTTATTTTTCTAAATGTATGTCATTACAATTTTCAGTTAGTTAAATTCCTTCTCCGCGATTCAATTGAAGATGAAAACTATAATAAACAGTCATTTTACTCTTAAATTTTCAACGGGATTAATCTAATTATATATAATTCTCTTTGCATACCCTACTTTTTTTTTTTTTTTTTGAACGGTGCATACACGACTTTATTCATTAAGATCTCTTCTTTGTATTAAATTATATTTTTCTTTGTATTAAAAAAATCTAATGGATTGGTTGGATACTTGGTTTGAATGGTTTGGCTGGTGTAATTACTTTAACGAGAGTTACGGGAATGTAATTTCAATGTTTTATGAAATTAAAGATTATTGATCATAATAAAATATTTTGCGTTCCCAATTTTATAAAAAATTTATATAGTATATGTGAATTAGGGCCCCGATTTATGTTTTTGCCCCAGGCCACCGAATTCTCAGAAACGGGCATGTTAAAAGCTACTCCCCCCGTCCCTAAATCACATTCCACTTTGAAAATTTACACGGGAATTAAAGAGGAAAGAATAAGACAAATAACAATAATTAGATAATGCAATGGGAAGTACAAAGATAGATTAGTTATTACTCATGACATGTCATCAATCCTTTGCAAAAAAAAAAAAAAGAACCAATCATATGCTCCTAATTGAAAATTTTTAACCAATCATATTCATTGTAATTTGGCACAAGGATTATGAGTGAGATTAGGTAAGGATGAGTGAGAAAGCATTAAATATAAAACAGAAAAAGAGAGTTGATTTACTAAAAAACTTATCAAAAATAGAAAGGAGGAATGTAATTTTGGAATACAAAAAATAGAAAGGAGGAATGTAATTTAGGGACGGAGTGAGTTTATTTTTGTTAATCATCCACTATATCACTTCCATGCATCAATCATGTAATGAACTGTTACATCAAGAACTCCGAATCCAATGTACAAGTATATATGCAAATAAAGGATATTGGAATACTTAACCCATACTCAAAGTTACGTTATAGTAGCATATATAATACTCCGTAATAAATTAACTATTGCCAAATGATTTATCATTTGGTGATTCATTAATTTTTTTCTCTAAAATGATAGGGAGAAACTTTTAAATAAATAATTGGCGACTACTACGCGGAAGTAATTGTTTTATTAAAAAAAATGTGAGGTGGAAGGTAAAGCTCAGAATAAATTTGGCGAAAGAAAAGCCAAAAAGGGAGTTGGTGAATGGCAATCCAGCGAGGAAAAATCATTTAAATAATTAAATTGGTTGCTTCATTCATGAACCTTCAAAATTGAGAATTTATATTCAAGTTCTAAACTTCTAAAGTACTTGTAGTATATAATTATATGCAATCTACTTGAAGCTTTAGTTTCTACTAGTAGTCTATTTTACAATATTGTATAGATTTGTTTGCCTTTTGGTGTGGGGCATCTAATGATTTGTCATACAAATTGGTATATGCTTCTTATTTTACTAGACCACATTTAATGATTTAAAGGCAATGATATATGGCTAGCTAAGGTAGATTATTGTTAGAATCAATAAAAGAATGAATTAAAGATTGGGGTTAAGGAAGAATGTGGGTTGTCCCTTGTTTGCCTGTTGCCTCCATATATATGGCCATATGACTATCAATAATGTAGATTGATTATGTGGTTGATGTGGTGTTGTAGAGCTCTCCTATCGCATTTGCGATAGATTTAAGTTTGAATCAACTATGAACGGATTAGATCACGTTGAAATTGGATAATGTCGAGTCAGTGTTATCATTATATGATCAATTAGAATCACTTATTCACTTTGCGTTTGTTACTTTAGATTTAGTAGTTGAACTCAAATGTTCATCATCATCTATATATCTTGGATTTGGAAATGTTTTAGCTCATGCAATTTTATTTTGAGTCAATCTTGGGTTCCATTTGAATCAGTCTGGGTTCAAGACGAATTCTTATTGATTTATTTTAAATTTAGATTTTTTTTTAGGGTGTTATCAAGTTTTGATTGCTTTATTATTGGTATGACAAATTCGTATAGACTTATCTAAATCTATTGATATGATCTTTATCCGGATATGAGTAATTAATTTATAAGATCCATAAATATAACCATGATGAGTAAAGGTTTATACGGCTATAACCTACGAAGCAAGAAATTCAAGTTAAGGCGATTAGGAGTCCTATTAATATCTATTGTAAAATAAACAATATTTAAAATGACCATTACATGATGTCTTTTTTTAATCTATCCACTTCAACTTAGGGTTACGTTTAATCAGCAGGCCAATTAATTGATTGCATTTGTTATTGGGTTAGTCCGAGTTTCGAATTTTTATTGCGTTGGATTTGGGTTCAATTCAATTTAATTAAAGTTGTTTGATTAAGGCAAGTGTTGTGTTTGCTTAGGTTGGTTATTGCATAATATTGGGTTCGAATTTAGAGTTAGGTGAAAAATTAAATGAACATTAATAATCATATCGATTCAAGTCAGTTTCAATTTCAATTACTTTCAATAGGTTTCGCGTATTGTAAATTTGTGAACAGGTCATCACTTTTTGCAAAGTATATGGAATATCAAATTTTCACTGTCTTTCGGATTTTTATTGGGTTGGATTTGGGTTCAATTCGATTTAATTAAAGTTGTTTGATTAAGGCAAGTGTTGTGTTTCCTTAGGTTGGTTATTGCATAACATTAGGTTCGAATTTAGAGTTAGGTGAAAAATTGAATGAACATTAATAATCATATCGATTCAAGTCAGTTTCAATTTCAATTACTTTCAATAGGTTTCTCGTATTGTAAATTTGTGAACAGGTCATCACTTTTTGCAAAGTATATGTAATATCAAATTTTCACTGTCTTAGTATTAGTAAAAGTGGGGATTAAGTCCCTTTTACTCTATTGTCAAAAAAAAAAAAAAAAATAAAATAAAAAATTCAATGTATTGGCACTCCATGCCTTCGTAATGAGCACATATTCCCAAGGATGAAATTAGACACTAAAATTAGAGAGGTTGATGTACTTTTTGTTAGAGAACCAACTCAACTAAAAGCTTAACCTGATGGTTAAGACCCAAGAATATGTTTTATACTATATAACGCCCCCACACACGAGATCCCGTTTAGGCTAGAAGTGTGGATGCAACATGGACCCTCCTCATACCCAGCGCTTAATATTCTACTTGAAAGTGGGGGGATGGATGAGATTCAAACCCGTGACCTTTGTGTCATGCTGGCTCTAATACCATGTAAAAGGATCATCTCAACCAAAAGCTTAAGCTGATGGTTGAGGCCCAAGAATGTATTTTATACTCTATCACTTTTAAATATTGAGAACTATATATTTTCCCAATCTGGCCAAATTAAGCTAAAATAGACTTTTTATTAATTAAGTACAAAGCACTTGTAAGTCTTCTTTCTCTTATTACATATACTTATGAACCTCTCTTAGAAGGTGGTGAAAGTGTCATTATAGGTGCTACAATTGGGTTTAATTTTATTAAATGGTTACAAATCCTTTGATTATGACATATTAGAGCTGGCTTAGCTTGGCCGGATTATACCTAGAAAAAACAGTTTAATTGTTTTTTTGATGGCTACATCATATAGTACAAAACTTGAATAAATTCGTACAAAGAAGTGGGACATTTGTAAGAGTAGTGCCGACTGCCTAGTGCTATAACTTGCTTCTAATTAATTACACTCTAAAATTAATTGCTGAAGATCATTAATGACCCTTATTTTGTCTATGGTCCTGTTCCTATAACATGACTATTGTTTTTTTTACAAAGACATGGTCAAATAACTCAAGTCTCAATTCTCAAGTTATGCTAGTCATGTCTTTAATTTACTTACCCGTTTTTTTTAGTACCACACAAACGATCAAGAGTGTTGTTGTTATCATAGTTTCATAGTATGGACCCATTGCAATATACTCCTCTCCGATTTAATTTGGTAGTATGACATTTTGCATGAGATATTAGAAGAGTGAAAAAGTACAAAAAAAATGGATCAATAAATATGAAAATCAACTTGGGTAAACTTTAAGGTGAAAAAAAATTACTCCCTCCATACTTTTGTACACTTTTATTTATTGATCAACAGTTTTTCCAAGTTGATTACTCCTATCTCACCCACATTATTTTTTAAAATTTAATATTACCCTTCTATTACATCCATACTTTTACAGAAAATATTCATCCAGTATTGTATCTCACCCATGCGTACATAATATTTTAACTTATTCAAATCAACCGCATAAAATTTTATGCCGATCAAAGTGTTATAATTAAAAAAAACAGGGAGCACTTAAAAAAGAATGAAGCTGGTATGTTGATGACATGCTTAAATACAATTAGGGTAAGTAAAAAGGGGTGGATGGAGTACAGTGAACATCATTCCAAATTTACCATAGAGCCAATGAAAGTTAATCTTATGGAGTTATACTTTCTTTTGAGTGCTAGACTAGGAAGCTTGATTGGATTCGAATCCGATTTGAGTTTTTAATCTTCAAACGAGAAAAAACTCGCATCATGAGTTTTGTTGCATTCAGCTTTGAAAAAGCTGAAACCCAAAACCTCTAAGGAATAATTTCTGTACCAAATCATGCAATAAATATGGTACACTTAGTTATCATTTTTTTTTTGTTAGCCAAAGTGAAAATCTTATCAATCCAGAACCTCACACAGTCTACCTAGCTTGATTTAACGGACAAGTTCCTTTATCTTAGGAAGGTAATTAAGGAAATCTCCTCCCCTCAAAATGGGGATTTGATTGTGATTGTGAGATGTAATATAAAAATTTTCCACGAGTAATAGCCTTACTTGTTACTCTCAAATATTTGTTTTTTTATTTATTGGGTAGTTAGGGTTTTACTATTATACAAAATGCTCATTATTACTAATATATTGATATTAGAAAATTCTTCAAATGCGTGGCGCATTTATAAAAGGGTTCGACTATATGACAATTGGAAGGTCGTATTCATAAAATCGCATGCAATAATAACATACAAACTTCCTAGACTATTCTTGAATTGTCAAAGATGAGGGATGTTATATGCTATTATTTTTTTTTTCTCTCTTTTGGTTGCAATCATGCAATCAATGAACACGCTTGTTCAACGCGCAACATAGGGTTACATAACCAAGTCTTCAACCAAATACTTCGTACTTGTATTTTTTAATTTATATTGATCAAGTCCTAATATATTATTTTAGCAATATGCACGTTGCATATCATCATATAGGCTATTACATAAGTTGAAAGTTTGAATCGAACCTTTTTATTTGATTCACGAAATAAGAGGAAAAGGAAAAAACGATTACAATATAGTTCCTCTATTCCAACTTATATAACACAGTTTGACTTTGTGCACTATTTACATGACTTGCTTTGACTTCGTTTTGTGATTTTGTATTGAGAAAAAACGTAGTCATGTGGGACCTTGTTAGTTTCATATCAACATATATTTTTCAAATATTAAATTTTTATAATTATTGCTAATATGTAATCAAGGATATTTGCATAAGAAAGTATGTATTAGCAAACGTTCCTAAATGAAATGTGTCATCTAATATGAAACGTAGGAAGTGTAACTTAAATAGTTATGGAGAGTAATACTTAACTCTAATTATTACCTTATCAGATCATTTTTATTTGTATTTTCAGTTTACTTGACCCATTTTCCTTTTCTTCTAATTTCGGTTGAGTTGGATGTCACATAATCAAACTTTTTTTTTTTTTGGGAAACATTCTAAATATAGGACAGTAGTTGTTGAGCAGAGTATAATGAAACTTACTTGCATACTGTTTTTTCTTCGCCTTTTACAAAAATCTCGTATGTACAATTAATCATGAGATAAATACATAGGAACATAAAGAGAATTTTACATACTAGCTTAAATAATGTGAACAGGAATATTTTTGTACGTATTAGTATTTTATATATATATATATATTTTATTATTTTTTTTTCTGAGTACTAGTATTTCTAAGGTGGGCAACTCTTTTTAATTTGACGGGGATATTTGTTTTGGTATAATAAAAACGAAATTTCCTCTGTTTTTTGGCCATTATTTGTTGGAAGATGCTAATATTCACCTAATGTGATTCCCTGCAGATTATTATCACTAACAAACGATGTTTATTTATCACCTAAACTAACATTTTGGCATTTATAGGGTCCTCATTGACATGTACTGTATAATTGTGTATACTAATTAAATTTTGCAAATTGCAATAAATATATATAATGCACAAGTTGTATGCAGGAATTCTTTATATTTTTTGAAATAAAGTTGTATGCATGCCTTAAATTAGTCTGAAGCATAAGGTAGAAGTACAAATATTTTTAGAGTTCTTTTTGAGAAAAAAAAAATAAAAATAAAAAGGAACTCTAAACATTAATGTATATTTATTTATAAAAAAAATAAAAATAAAAAATAAACCTCGTGTGTTCAAACTTCAAAGCTTGAAAACTTCACCATAATTAATTGTACAATTATGCATGCATGATTGCATGATAACTGAACTGATTGAAGCTGAACTAAACTGAGCTGAAATAAATATTTTATGAGAGAGGAAAATTAGGAGCTGAACTAAACTGATTAGAGCTGAAATGAACTGAAATTAAGTAAATGTAAACAAACCCTTAGTTAAATTCAATTCAAAGTAAATTTTCTGAATACCAAATGTGAAGAATTTTTAAAGAAAATACAAAAAAATTATTCATACTCAGTACATTTTTTTTAGTTTCATATGTAGTTTACAAATATTTAAACTCCTATTCAAAAAAAAAAAAAAAAAAAAAAAAAAAAAAAAAAAAAAAAAAAATGGAGGGAAAACCATGTACTGTATAGAATTATTGACTATCCAAAAACTAGTTTGAGTTGGGGTTTCCCTCAACTAACTCTCCACTTGAAAAGTCAAGGAATAAGATAACAATGACATATTTGGATTTACTATATGATTTATGTGCAAAACCTATAATTTTTATTGGTTACTTTTTTAAAATTAAACTTAACTTTTTTTTTTTTTTTTTTACTGAAATTTAATGGTAAGGTAAAAATTAAAATATACTCCGTATGACCGTAGATTAGATTGTAATTAAGTTATAGAATGGCCAACACTAAAGTAAACAGTTATAACTTAAATGTTACTGAAGTATTTGGTAAGAATAAATTTATAAAATACGGAGTACTACGTAATATAGATAGAGAGGGCGCCCCACACTAGTAGAAAAAAAGCATTAGGCACCCCCCATATGGCACCGGTTCAGGCTAAACCGGTGCCCAAAACCGGTCTAGAATTGGGCGAGATTTTACCAAAAGAGAATAGGCACCGGTTCAGGCTGAACCGGTGCCAAAAATAAAAAAGGCACCGGTTTGAACCGGTGCCATTCAAACCGGTGCCAAATTCAAAAAAAAAAAAAAGACCGCGTCTTTTTCTCTTTTCTTCCTCTCTTTCTCTTTCCTTCCCTTCATTCGTTCATCCCTGCTTTCGTTCTCTTTCAGAGCATTTGAAGTGCCTCCACCTTTTCCCTCCACCACAGCCGCCACCTTCACCAGCGCGCACCGCCTCCACCTCCACCTCCATTCTCCCTGCCCTGCTCTTCTCTGTCTTTCACGGCCGGCCTCCACCGCCCTTCTCTGTTCGAAACAAATAACAACAGCAGCAGCGCGCACCGCCTCCACCTCCACCAGCGCGCACCGCCTCCACCTCCTGTTGACCTCCACCAGCGAGGGTCTTCCTCATTCTCTCATCCCCTTAGCTTCTTCCACCTCCAACTAATTTAGGGTAAGTTCATCTTTTCAAGTAGAGCAAATTGGTAGATTTGTTATCTATCTGCTTAGATTGTATATGAAATGCGAAGAAAATTAATGGGTTCATCTTATTTTAGATTAAAATTGTGCTACATTGTAACTTAAATAGATTTGCTCTAGTTGTGTGATATTCAATGTGGGAAGTCTATATGATGGTAACAAGCATTTTGAACAATTATTGTTAAGAAAATTTTGAATACATATTATACAATAGATTAATTTTACATTACCTTGTTCCTTAGTTGAAAAATTTGTATGTTTTAATGGGTTATTTTGAGGTTGATTTAATAAGTAATTATGAATATAATAGAGATTAGTAAAAATTTTACTTAATTAGTTGAGTTTTTGTATGTTTTAATGTGTAATTTTAGGTTATTTTAATGGGTAATTGTGAATATATTAATAATTTTGCATTACCTTGTTCCTTAGTTGAGTTTTTGTATGTTTTAATGTGTATATTAGTGACCTTGCTTCTAATTAGTTGTGAATAAATTAGAAAATTGTGAATAAATTAGAGAATTGTGATTACATTATAGATTTGTGAATAATTTAGAGAATTGTGATTAAATTAGAGAATTGTGCATAAATTAGAGAAATAGTGATATTGCCACTTAATTAGTTGTGAATAAATTAGAGAATTGTGAATACATTAGAGATTTGTGAATATATTAGAGAATTAGTGACGTTGCTAATTTTTGTTTTTTTTAATATATAGATTCATATGTGAATTGAAGCACGAGTTTAATTAGCTTGAGGACTACATATTGAGCTCAAGTGGGTAGTTGCTATACTGGTATGACTTATAAACTTTACTTATTAGCTATATTTCTTTCTATTTATCCATTTAATAAAAGGGGATCCATGAAATTGCAACTTGTGTATTGTTTAATTGCAAATAAATACAACAATATATAGAATACTTGAATTGCATCATCATATGCCTAGATACCCGTTCAAGGCTTTCTCATTAGGAGAAAGTCTTGAATAGTCCCCGGTTGGGACTGTTCTTGAATGTGTACTCTCACTTAGGTGGTGAATGTATGTTTTCTTTTCGATTTTAAGGAACATCTTGGCTTACCATTTCCTCACTATGTTCTCTGGGTACATATGTGGGTAATTAGTTATCTACATCGTGTACTTGGAGAACTAGGGGGAAATGCTGCCGGATTTTCCTTAAAATTGGAAAGTTGACAAACATTCACTAGTGATAGTAGACATTCAAGGATGGGTTAGGTTGGAGTGATAAGGACCCTTTGGAAACATGCATTTTTTCACTATATGAATGGTATATTCACGTTTTGTACTTGAATTTGATTTACATAAAATATGTAGCACTTACACATTATAAATTATATGTTGCTATATATGTTTATAGACAATTTACTAAATGGAGAAAGATCGTGGTTGGATGTATGGTAGACGCGATACATTGGAATTTTGGAATGGGGTTCAAGAGTTTTGCGAGAGGGCTTTAGCTTATCAACGCAAACTGGGAGGCAAAGGCCTTTATTGTCCTTGTGTTGATTGTAATTGTGTGAATGTGGTCGATAGTGTTGAAATCATTAGAGATCATGTATTATGTCGTGGGTTTAGGCAATTATACCATGTGTGGATTTGGCACGGAGAAAGTGGAGAGTACAGTGGGGATCTTGATCGGAATGATGTGCGTGTTAGAAGCACTGAGATTCATGTGGACGAGGAATACGAGAATGATGAGTATATTGTTGATAATGGTGAGGATGGAGCCGATGAAGATCAGGCGGATGAGGTCGAGGATGAACAAGTGGATGAGATGTTGCAAGGTGTTGAAGGTGAAGTGTTTGAATTATTATCGGAGGCTTCCAAAAAGCCTTTGTATCCCGGGTGCAAAAAATACTCCAAACTATCGGCCGTGCTAACACTTTTCAACATTAAGTCGAAGCATGGGTGAACGGACATCAGTTTTACTTCTTTGTTGACCGCATTAAGTGATATGTTGCCTGATGGAAATGAAATTCCTAAGTCTTATTATTACGCAAAGAAGCTCATGTGTCCCTTTGGTTTGGAGTATAAGAAGATACATGCATGTCCTAATGACTGTATTTTGTATCGAAATGAGTATGAAAAACTGCAGGAGTGTCCACGATGCAAGCGGTCGCGGTACAAGCGCATGAGTTGCAATCCTGGCACGGAGGGACCTCCTGCTAAGGTGTTGTGGTATCTTCCCATTATTCCAAGGTTTAAGCGTCTGTTCTCAATACCAAAAGACGCTAAAAACTTGAGGTGGCATGCAGAGGGAAGAAAGAAAAACAGAATGCTGAAGCATCCAGCTGACTCTCCACAGTGGAAGAACATTGATTTGAAGTTTGAGGAATTTGGTAATGAAGTCAGAAATTTAAGGCTTGGGTTGTGCACGGACGGGATGAATCCATTTGGCACTCTTAGTACCCAACACAGCACATGGCCGGTACTTTTAGTGATTTATAATTTGCCTCCTTGGCTGTGCATGAAACGTAAGTATGTAATGCTTTCATTGCTAATAACTGGTCTTAAGCAACCTGGAAACGACATAGATGTTTACCTTGCGCCGCTTATTGACGACTTGAGAAAGATGTGGGACGAAGGGGTTTCCGTTTTTCGATGCTCATCAGAACGAGATGTTCACATTGCGTGCAGCCCTTATGTGGACCATGAATGACTTCCCTGCATATGGCAACTTGTGTGGGTACAAGGTCAAAGGGAAAAAAGCATGCCCCATATGTATTGATGACACATCAAGCGTATACCTGACTCATTCTCACAAAGATGTCTACCTACGGACTCGAAGGTTCCTTAGGCGTGATCACCCGTACTGTAGGCAGAAAAAGGCTTTCGATGGAACCGTTGAAGAGGATACTGCGCCTAGACCATTGACTGGTGCTGAGATTAGTGCTCGGGTGAAAGGGATACGAACGGTGTTTGGAAAATCAGAAAAAACTGTGGTCTCAGCTGCTCTGTTTAAGAAAGAATCAATCTTTTGGAAGCTGCCGTACTGGAGAGAACATGACGTTAGGTATTGTCTTGATGTGATGCATATAGAGAAGAATGTGTGTGATGCTCTTTTGGGGACGCTTATGAATATCCCAGGCAAAACAAAGGACGGAAAGGGTGCACGGTTAGATTTGAAAGAGATGGGGATTCGTCCAGAATTGTGGCCTCAAGAAAAGGTTAGAAAGGGGAAGGAGCCGAGAATAGAAGATGAAAATGTTTCGAAAAAAGGGAAGGAGAAGAGCAAGGGAAAGGGAAAGGCCAAAGATGCGTCAAAGAAGAAAGTTAAGGGTAAAGGGAAGGATGAAAAGAATTATTTACCCCCGGCTTGCTATACATTGTCAAGGGTAGAGAAACGTATGTTTTGTGCATGTTTGTACGGCATTAAGGTTCCATCAGGGTACTCATCTAACATGAAAATATTTGTAACCTTAAATGGAGAATTGAAGCTGACAAGTATGAAATCCCATGATTGTCACATTATGATGCAAGTATTCCTACCGATTGCAATCCGTGGTATTCTACCGAAACACGTGAGGGAAGCGATTACAAGCCTTTGTTCGTTTTTCAATACAATTTGTAGCAAAGTTCTTGATCCTTGTACACTAGATGCTTTGCAAGAAGATGTGGTTGTGACTTTGTGCAAATTTGAGATGTATTTCCCACCCTCATTTTTTGACATAATGGTTCATCTGGTTCTTCATTTGGTGCGTGAGATTAAGTTGTACGGTCAAGTGTTCATGAGGTGGTGCTACCCTTTTGAAAGACACATGGGTACATTACAAGATAAAGTACGGAACCGAGCTCACCCTGAAGGAAGTATAATGCAAGGGACAGTGGGTGAGGAGATAGGTAACTTTGTGGCGGACTACATAGCCCTTGCTCAACCTATTGATCTTCCTACTTCTCGACATGAAGGTAGACTTGATGGTCATGGCACAATTGGGTCGAAACGAATGTCACCAGACCGAGATCAGTTCTTACAAGCACACCTTTATGTGTTGCACCATGTTTCAGATGTGCACCCATATTTAGACGAGCACATGGCTTGTTTGCGTGCCGAATTTCCATCCAAAGGTGAAAGGGCACTTATGCAGTTGCATAATAAGAAATTTTTTGATTGGTTTCGTGAACGAGTAATGAGTGGATTGAATGGTACTAATGTGGCCGATACAGTACGGTGGCTTGCGTACGGTCCTAGGGATGATGTCCGTTCATTTGAGGGATATGACATCAATGGGTACACTTTTTGGACCGAGGATCGTGATTTGAAATCTTCCTCCACCCAAAACAGTGGTGTAACTCTTGTGGCATCGTCAAGGGAGTTTGCAAGTTCTAAGGATAAATCACCTGTCGATGCAGAGTTGTCATACTATGGTCGAATTCAAGAAATATGGGAGCTTGATTATTGTGACTTCACGGTTTCTCTTTTCAAGTGTAAGTGGGTTGATAATATCAGGCGTAACGTCAAACATGAGGACTTTACTCTTGTAGATCTTGGCCACTTGAATGATAGTGCGGAACCATTTATCCTTGCATATCAAGCTAAGCAAGTGTTCTACGTAACTGACCCAATGGATTCAAAATGGTCTATAGTGCTAGCTGGCAAAAGAAGAATCCTAGGCATTGGAGATGTTGAGGATGAGGAAGAATATGATGCGTTTGATGATTCAGCACCTTTCACTGTTCCTAGACCTGTTGTACTAAATGACATAGACAACGAAGCAGGTTATATGCGATCAGACCACAACAAAGGAATTTCAGAATGAGGTAGTTTGATTAAAAGTTAGTAATGGTTTCATTGCAAATATAGTTTAGTTGAAATTGCCTAAGTGTACTCATTATCATGCATATACAAGGTTATAGGACCATAAGTAGGTGAAATTGGCTTAAATAGCTTCTACTTAACCCAATTCTTTTGTTTTGTGTATGAACTAACATTTATTCATTCTAACAACCTACATTCAATATATTTAACATGTTTGTAGTTTGAAATTGCCTAAGTGTACTCATTATCATGCATATACAAGGTTATAGGACCATAAGTAGGTGAAATTGGCATAAATAGCTTCTACTTAATCCAACTCCTTTGTTTTGTGTATGAACTAACATTTATTCATTCTAACAACCTATTTTCCATATGTAGATTGAAATTGGCATTTTGTACTCATTATCATGCATATACAAGGTTATAGGACCATAATAAGTAGGTGAAAATGGCTTAAATAGCTTCTACATAACCATAATAACTATCATGCATATACTTTACTATACACTAATATTGTTTTATGATTGCTTTGACAGGTGCTTATATCTCATGGCGGACGATCATGATCCTCCTTTGGTAGAGGACATTGACGATGATGAGTATGAGGACGAGTACGAGGATGACGACTCCGATGATAGTGATGTGCCTTATGATGTGAATAAGGAGGATGATTTGGGTGAGCCAGAGGATCAGGCTCAAGATGAGTTCGAGCGTAGGCTTGACGATTATGAAATTTCAGCTGAACGTGCACCGGCCATTGTAAATACAGCATGTGAGATTGTTGGTGAGAACCCGACTCCTGGAAGTCAAGGCCAAGGACAAGATGAAAACAACATAGGTGGTGGAGGGGGGGAAAAGGCACCGGCTGAAAGAAAAAGAAGGGGTCCGACGAGAAGCTTTAAGAAACCGGATGGTCCCATGGTCTTGGAGTATGACAACAAAGGCCAACCCGGGCCCAAATGGCGTCGACAATATGCTAATCAAGTTGGCATATGTTCACGGAAAATCCCCATTACACTTGTAATGCGGCAAGTACCTCCGGGTTTGATTCAAGCATTTTGGGATGATACAAGGGTAAGTGTGTTTTTGGCACATTTAGACAATTTAAGATACCTTAACCTTATGGTTGTTACTAAATAGAAACTAATAATCGGTTTTAATTTGTGCTTGCAGAGGCAGTTTTCTATTCCTAATGATCCCGAGAAGAAAAGGGTGTTTGTCTCTTTATTAGTGGAAAGATTCAGAGGCTTTAAGACCAAGTTGACTAATCGGTGGATCCACAAGAAGAAGAAGGTGCAAACAAAGAAGAAGAATGCCAAAGAAGATGACCGTCTCCCGTGGCAAATATGGCCGACCGTGTCAAAAGATGATTGGGAAGAGTTCGTTAGAATGAAGAGTAAAAAAAAAGCCATTGTAAGTTTGTGTAAATCTGATCTCAATTGAATAATAGCTTGACACTTTTTGTATTAATGAGACTAACATTTTTTGTTTTGTAGGAACTTCGAGAGCAAAATCAAGCGAATGCAAAAAAGAAGGAATACGTCCATCGTATGGGTCCTAAGACTTTTGGTGAAAAGAGACCTGAGTGGGCCGCTTCGGGTTTATACCCTAAAGCGCTTCTAGTGGCATCGAAGGAACCCTCTAGTTCCACGATCACTACATTGGTGAGTCGTGCCGGTGATTTCTTTTGTTCTCTCCATTCGTTTGATAAGAAAACCGGAAAATGGTTCATCAAGGGTCCGGAAGCCAAAAAACTGGCGGATAAGCTTGTAAGTTACCTATGAATTGTTGAAATTAAGTCACTTTTGCATCTAATCACTGTACAAACCATTAACTGTTTTACTGAACTCATTTTTCCTTATGCTATAGCTTGAGCACACTCAAGAGATGGTGGAGGGCAAATTTGAACCAAGTGTGGAGAATGACCCTTTCACCATGGCTTTGGGAAGGCCATACCATCCAAGACGAGTAGTAGGTTCGAGAGGGTCATTGCTTGGATGGAATAAGGTGATGGGTCCCGAATACACAAAATCGGGTAGATCTCGAGCCAGTGTTAACTCACCGGGGGAGTTGGATGCCAAGGTGGCATCAATTAAGGAACAAGTACGCAACGAGTTAGTTGGTGAATTGAATGCTTGGGCGAAGCTGATGAACTTACCGACTTTGCCGTTCCTCACTAGTACCCCGGTCGACTCATGTTCTGAACCAAAAGGACAAGGAGAAGGTGATAGACATGGAGGAGATGAGATACGTGGTGAAGATGTGCAACCTGAGGTAAAATCAATTGGGTTATTAAAAGTTTTAAAATACCGAGTTAGTTGAGATTTGAGGTGCAATGATTGATGTACTGTTGCAGGTTCCTACTCCTACACATGCGGACTCGAGGGAGCTTGAAAATCCAACACCGCATGAATTTCCAGAGTTACAGGTGATTTGTAACCCTCTACCTTAATGAATTTTGTTATATCTATGCTGTTGTAAAAGTCCTATTTAACTATCTTCTTTTTATATATATACTTGTGTAGGAAGACACCCGGTGTGCACTTCTAGCCCCGGGGCATGCAAATAGTACCGCGTTGAATTTGGTGGCGTATGGTAGTGCCCAACCGACGACGGGTGCTACGGCGGGGCCACATCATTACTCGGTTGGGATCGATTCAGTGGTTGCGGGGTTCGAAGACATCCCACTACCCGTACCGATAGAGGAGGTTGAGATAACAACGCTTTGGCAAGCTGTAGGTAGCTTCGTTGATTGGCCACGTGCATGGGTGAAGTTGATTAATAAGGAGGTAAATTATTTAGTTCTCAATTTTTTTGGCGTATTTCATCAAAATAAAGCCAATTCGAGCTGAAATGGCTACTTACTTGCCTATTTTCTTCATTTCTCAACTTATAAACTCCTTGCATCTCAAAACAACTCATAATCACATATTTATAAGTGTTTGTCATTTGAAATTACATTAAAATCGCTAAGTTCTAAGGTTTTGGGTCCAATTCATCAAAATAAAGCCACTTTGAGCCGAAATGGCTACTCACTTGCCTATTTTCTTCATTTCTCAACTAATAAACTTATACATTCTCAAACCATATCATAATTACATATGTATAAGTGATTGTGACATGAAATTGCATAAAAGAAGCAAACTTCTAATGTTTTTGGCGCATTTCATCAAAATAAAGCCAATTCGAGCCGAAATGGCTACTTACTTGCCTATTTTATTCATTTCTCAACTTATAAACTCCTTGCATCTCAAAACAACTCATAATCACATATTTATAAGTGTTTGTCATTTGAAATTACATAAAAATCGCCAAGTTCTAAATTTTTTTTTTAAAATATGCAACTTCCGTCGCACCGGGACACCCGAGGGAGCCGCCCCCGCTGCCGGAACAGCGAAGGCAGCCCGCGCCGAGGCCACAGCAGCCCCGACAGGTGGCTGCCAAGGCTGTAGCAGCCACGGCAGGTGGCTGCCAGACTCATGCAGCCTCGGCAGCAGCCTGCCTGGGCTGCTGCAGCCTCGACAGGCGGCTGCCATGGCTGCTGCAGCCTCGGCAGCACCTACCTGTGCTGCTACAGCCATGGCAGCCACCTGTCGAGGCAGCAGCAGCCCAGGCAGGCTTCTGCCAAGGCTGCAGCAGACTGGCAGCCACCTGCCGTAGCTGCTACAGCCTTGGCAGCCACCTGTCGGGGCTGCTGTGGCCTCGGCACGGGCTGCCTTCGCTGTTCCGGCAGCGGGGGCGGCTCCCTCGGGTGTCTCGGTGCGGCTGCCGTTGCATATTTTAAAAAAAAAAAATTTAAGCAATTTTCATCATTTCATCAAAAATAAAGCCATTTTGAGCCGAAATGACTACTTACTTGCCTATTTTCTTCATTTTTCAACTTATAAACTCCTTGCATCTCAAAACAACTCATAATCACATATTTATAAGTGTTTGTCATTTGAAATTACATAAAAATCGCCAAGTTCTAAGTTTTTGGGTCCAATTCATCAAAATAAAGCCATTTTGAGCCGAAATGACTACTTACTTGCCTATTTTATTCATTTCTCAACTTATAAACTCCTTGCATCTCAAAACAACTCATAATCACATATTTATAAGTGTTTGTCATTTGAAATTACATAAAAATCGCCAATTTCTAAGTTTTTGGGTCCAATTCATCAAAATAAAGCCATTTTGAGCCGAAATAGCTACTCACTTGCCTATTTTATTCATTTCTCAACTTATAAACTCCTTGAATCTCAAAACAACTCATAATCACATATTTATAAGTGTTTGTCATTTGAAATTACATAAAAATCGCCAAGTTCTAAGTTTTTGGGTCCAATTCATCAAAATAAAGCCATTTTGAGCCGAAATGGCTACTCACTTGCCTATTTTATTCATTTCTAAACTTATAAACTCCTTGCATCTCAAAACAACTCATAATCACATATTTATAAGTGTTTGTCATTTGAAATTACATAAAAATCGCCAAGTTCTAAGTTTTTGGGTCCAATTCATCAAAATAAAGCCACTTTGAGCCGAAATGGCTACTCACTTGCCTATTTTCTTCAATTCATTTCTCAACTAATAAACTTATACATTATCAAACCATATCATAATTACATATGTATAAGTGATTGTGACATGAAATTGCATAAAAGAAGAAAACTTCTAATGTTTTTGGCGCATTTCATCAAAATAAAGCCAATTCGAGCCGAAATGGCTACTTACTTGCCTATTTTATTCATTTCTCAACTTATAAACTCCTTGCATCTCAAAACAACTCATAATCACATATTTATAAGTATTTGTCATTTGAAATTACATAAAAATCGCCAAGTTCTAAGTTTTTGGGTCCAATTCATCAAAATAAAGCCATTTTGAGCCGAAATGGCTACTCACTTGACTATTTTCTTCATTTCTCAACTTATAAACTCCTTGCATCTAAAAACAACTCATAATCACATATTTATAAGTGTTTGTCATTTGAAACAACTCATAATCACATATTTATAACTTATAAACTCATAATCACTTGACTATTTTATTCATTTCTCAACTACTAAACTTATACATTCTCAAACCATATCATAATTACATATGTATAAGTGATTGTGAGTTGAAACTTATTATTTCTCAAACTATTTCAGATTTCCAATGGAAGCAAAACTTCAAAGAGAAAGAGGGTGGAGAAGCCTAAAAGAATTGATCAACCTAAGAAGAAGCTAAGTGAACAACGGTCCAAGAGTGAACAAGCGTCGAAGTTGCACTCTTCGAAAGGTTCACCCATGCCACCTACTCCACTTGTTGAAGACATTGTTCTTCAATCGCTCTCTACTGACATGACCTTTCTTCACAACCGTGCTTGTCATTTGGTCGATCCCATGGAAGTTGCACTTCCTAAGGCAATGTTCCACTATGATGAGGATGCAATTGCATGGATCAGCAAAGAAGATGTGAAGGAATTTCTACGTGGTGCAAAGCTTAACATTTCCCTCATTCAAACATTCATGAGGTACTTCAATGCCCACATAATCTATACTTTTTTCAAGTTATTCAAATTGATGGTGATTATCCTACATCTGATAAATTATTCAATGTTCATGCACGCAGAGCACTACAGGAGCACTTAACTGACACTGATTCTCCTTGTAAAGTTGGGTGGTTATGCCCCGAGCAGTTATCCACTACTAAAATCATAGGCAACCCCCATGACGTGTTGTACTATGTTGAACAGAGTATAAGGGAATCAGCGCGTGCGGGAGACAAGTTCATATTCGCCCCATGTTATAGAGAGTAAGTCTAACCATGTCAAATTCAATCGATTTGGCCTCATTATATGTTGACTCCTAAATATTAATTACCTTGTCTATTGTGAACTTATGTAGGGAGCATTGGAGCCTCATGGTGATTTGTAATTCCACTAACACAATTTATCACCTTGATTCAGCTCGATCATCGGAGAAGTGGCTCGTGAAGTCTATATTGCAAAAGTAAATATATATAGCAACCTAGTGATGATTATTGCTAATAATAACTAATTTAGTAATCATACGACTAATCAAATTTGAATGTACTTTTTTATACTACAGTGTTATGAAGAAGCTACATTGTCGTGCTCCAAAGGGTCCAACATGGAAGACACCGTTGGTAATTTACATGATATTGTGATTATCTTGAAAATCTATGGTAGTAAATATTTGCTCATTTCCTTTGCATGTTTCACTGATGTGATTTGTTTGTCATATGCTAGTGCGCACAACAAGAGAATGGACTTGATTGTGCTTTGTATGTGATGAGATTCATGCTTGACATTGTGACTCATTGTACGGACACTCAACAGCTTGATGAGGTAAGTCCTAAAACTTATTGAAATGCTATATTGATGTGATTTCACGCCTTAGACACCTAATATTACCCAACAATGGCATGTTATGAGAAACAAAAAAGCTATTTCACAAGAAAGGTAGAAAATGGGCCGAATAGAAGTCATATGGGCCATATTAGGGCCATTTTGTGTTAATATGCTCTTTTGATGTGATTTCTTTCCTTATACACATATAACTAGATAATATTGACATGTTATGAGATAAATAAAGTTCACTTAATAAGAAATGTAGGAAATGGGCAAAGTAAGGTCATATAGGCCATATTCGGGCCATTTTGAGTAAAAAGCGTCATAAACCTTAATAAAATGCTCTCCTATACAATTTTAGGGCTTACACACATACAACTACCCAACATTGACATGTTATGAGAAAGAAATAGTTCATTTGATAAGTAATGTAGAAAATGGGCTACATAGAAGTCATATAAGCCCTATTTGGGCCATGTTGAGTAAAATGCGTTGTTAAACTTCTTGAAATGCTATATTGATGTGATTTCTAGCCTTAGACACCTAATATTATCCAACAATATTAATGACATGTTATGAGAAACAAAAAGGCTATTTCACAAGAAAGGTAGAAAATGGGCTGAATAGAAGTCATATGGGCCATATTGGGACTATTTTGTGTTAATATGCTTTTTTGATGTGATTTCTTTCCTTATACACCTATAACTAGATAATATTGACATGTTATGAGATAAATAAAGTTCATTTAATAAGAAATGTAGGAAATGGGCAAAGTAAGGTCATATAGGCCATATTCGGGCCATTTTGAGTAAAAAGCGTCATAAACCTTAATAAAATGCTCTCCTATACAATTTTAGGGCTTACACACATACAACTATCCAATATTGACATGTTATGAGAAAGAAATAGTTCATTTGATAAGTAATGTAGGAAATGGGCTATATAGAAGTCATATAGGTAATATTTGATAAAATACATATTGTTTGCCTAATTAATTATTTTTAAAATAATGTTTTTGTATTTCAAGTTTTGCAAGGTCCAAAAGGATGGTCCGTTGACAATCAAGGAGCTTAATGAAGTTCGTGACATGTTGGCGTCTTTTATCACCTTCAACATGTAAATGGCATTGTAATTGTAAATTATTTATGTTAACTTTTGAATTATATAACTTATTATTCATTATATATGTACTTACTATTATTTGTATATGTAAGCAATTTTTTTTTTTTGTATTGCGTTTGGGAATATTTATATCTATATATATAATTGAATTCTTGTTTTTAATATTATTTTTGTATCTTATTGTAATAATTAATAATATTATTATTATTATTATTATTAATAATATTATTAATTATCATATTTAATATAATTGCTGGAATTACAGGTTATTATTATTGCTGGAAACAGGTTTTTTTTTTATAAATATTATTGCACGATGGAAAAAAAAAACGAAAAAAAAAAAATTTGGTGAATAGGCACCGGTTAGGCAGCAACCGGTGCCTAAAATATCTACCACCAAAAAAAAAATGGCGGGAGAGCAGTTTTAGGCACCGGTTAACCGGTGCCTATTTTACCCTATGGCACCGGTTAACCGGTGCCTATTCCACCCTATGGCACCGGTTTTGAACCGGTGCCAAAAACCAAGTTTTTGGCACCCCTCACATAGGCAGCGGTTCAAACCGGTGCCTTAGACCGGGTTTGAACCGCTGCCAAATGCCTTTTTTCACCTAGTGCCAGTTTATATATTTGAGAAACTTACTATGTTTATATAGTCCTCGTTGGCGGCTGATTCAGCTCTGACTTGTCTGAACTTCGAACATGGTGGAGTTTGGTTGTTGTGTGTACTCCCACGTAGGTTGAAATGGGACATATCTCTGACGCTCCAAAATCACGACGTTAAACTAACGCCTACTCTGACAAATATGTCATTTAAAGCTTTTTGTTGGTGGTTGAGGACTAAGGAGTGTCGGCACCTTAAAAACCTATGAACAATTTGCCTTGTCTTTGAATCTGGAAGTGAAGCGGGATTGCGTCTACTTCTCCATTAGTTTGAATTATATTACCCCAATTTCTTCACGAAGCTGGAAGTACATGAATTCCGCAATACGCTCTTCGATTCGTGCAGCAGCAAAACACTTATCAACAATCTTGTTCAACCTCAATCAAGCTCCAACTGCAATTTTTATTTATTTTTTACTTAAGCTCCTACTGCAATTGAAATTGCCCCAATTTCTTTACTTTGAATACCCTAACGTCGTCTACTTCTCCATTAATTCGTCATACGGGTTGACTCTATCCATGATAGCAACCGCATACCACCTCAACTAACATACGTGTATCAAATATTTTAACGTGGCTCTAATTCCTAGTCACCTCTATGTTCTATTACAATACTACCCCCACATTAGTGATGTAAATGACTCAAATACCCCTATATAAACGCAAGTTTCGTTTATCAAATATATAAACTTGTATTTTGCGATAGATTTGATAAAAGTAGTCGTTGTAATATTTATCCTTGTAGGCACGAAAAATTTATATAAGTGCCACATCGGATATTATATGGGTCAAAAGTCAATTTGTTGACTTAATGGTTTGACTGTTTATTTAAAATTAATTATTTTGGGTGAAATAATATAAATTAGCCCATTTTAATTATTTTGATTAAATTGTTCATTTAATAGTAAAAGCCTACTAAAATGGGTTAAGCTACATAAATGAGTTAAAATTACCAAGTCAAAAGCCCAACTTCATTGTACAACAAACCCTAACCCTAAGAGTTACTCACTCTATAAATAGAGCACTCTTCACATCATTTGAGTGGGGGAAAATTCAGAGAGAAAAAAAAAAAGAGAAAAACAGAGAGAAAAACCTAGAGGAAATAAGGAGAACCAAAATACAGAGAAAGCCTCTCATATACTCAAAACCTCTTCAAATAAAACCTCTCATAAATACTCTAAATCCCTCTAGAGAAAACCCCTCATCAAATACTCTAAACCATTTTAGAGAAAACATCTCAAAGCCTAGAAGAAGAACAACAAGCATTCGACGTGCCGTTCTACTCTAGAAGATCACTCGTGGAAGAGATCAAGCCTAGACAACCCTCAACACGATTACCTGAAGGAAAGAAGGACTTCAAATCATCAAAATCTCTACATCAAATAGTCATTGATCGAGATCAAGCCTCGTCGGCCCTCAATCAAGAATTTAAGTCAAAGGTCTACGTCAACAACAAATCAAAGGTCTACATCAAATCTTCGATCGAGATCAAGCCTCGACGGCCCTCGTTCGAGAATCAAGTCAATCTTTGAATTACGTTAAAGTCAAAGTGGAGATCGAATCAGGGGATCAAATTAGAGATTGTACCCAAAATTATCAAATTAATAAAATTCACACTTTGTTGCATTTGTTTTGAATCTATATTTTGCAGATTTAAAATTTGTGTTTACAATCCTCTGTTGAAAACGCTATCTCAAATATTGTCAAATCCCACAATAACGGAAATGAATGAATATTTTCAAATGGTATATAGTCAAACCTCTAAAAATTAAAGAGTTACTGTCAAACACGCTTAACACTTAATTCGATACTTTGTATTAATTATAGAGTTTGAAAGGAGGGAAAATTAGGAAAAGGGATTAAATTTAATTGAATTCAGGATTAATTGAGAACCCACTATGCTTTAAACTTGAAAATGAAAATCTGAATATAATCAAACAGTCTAGAGTCTAGTTGTCAAATATCAAAATCATAAAAGATAAGATATATCCCAAAATAACAAACTTTTAAATTTCCTTAACACAAGCTCCCAATTAACATCTCCATCTTCAGTCTCACCCAAAAAAAAAAAAAAAAAAAAAAACATCTCCATCTTCCTAATAACGTGTTACGCTCATGTTATATCCGTAACCATACATTCAATGCTTCACTACTTTACTTTAAATCCCTAATCATAGTAATCAAAACCGCGTCATATTTCCCACACTATAAATACCAGTACGGAGTACTCCCTTTAACAACACTATTTTTTTTTTTTGGCAAAAGCTAATGAGCACCCCCGGAGCGTTAGATAAGAGAATTAAAGTGCAAATATTAGAGTAAAATTAACATTAATTACACCGAACGACGCGTGATTTTGTCATGAATTCCTAATTTAATACCATTTCAACCAATATAATTTATCCTTATCTAACGCCCCGGGGCGTTCGTTAGCAATATCCTTTTTTTTTTAAATTTTTTTTTCCGTCACTAAAATCAATAACACCTATTCCGTACTTCAAAATGAGAGTTGATACACATACAACCATTGTATGCTGTCCATACATACAACACCATTAGAAATTTGACATGTCAGCAGAAAATAAGAGAAAATTAGGAGTCAAATATATATTGAATTTAATAGAAGTCGTGCCTATTATTTTAGCCAATAGAAACATGATAAACTAAAGTTGTATGTAAGGACCACATACAACAATTGTATGTGTAGCCTTATACTTTCAAAACATTTTATTTTCACATTAGTCAATAAATATGTAGCTATAAATATTTTCTGCATGAATCGAACCAAATGCGTCCTATAAATATGAGTATTACTCCGTACTTCATAATTTTAAAGTACTCAGGTTAAGAATTACTCCGTACTTCTTTTACTAGTTCATTTCCTCCTACGTTTGCAACATTTTATTTTCACATTAGTTAATAAATACCTACTCATTCAATTTCATCATAAATATTTCGACTACAATCTTGAGGGAAGACTCACTTAACTTAAATATTTCGACATGAATTAAACAAGATGCGCTATATAATTACAATAAGACTTTATTTTTTTATGGACTCTTATTAAGAAATGGAGGGAGTACTCTCCTAGCACATTGACGCGGTCCTACTTTGTATACCTTTCTTCTGCCGCAGCTCCAAATTTACCTTCAATAATTTTTATTTATTTAAAAAAAAAAAAAAAAAAAACTCTTTCCTCGTTTTAATTCTTTCATTTTCCTACTCTGTTTCGCACTACTCTATATAAATACACCTTCCCTTCTCTCTCTCTCTCTCTCCTCTCTTAAAGACTCGTCTTCTTCCTTTTTCTTCTTACTCTCCTCCATATCTTTTCTTTCCTTTGAATCCAAATACCCATATCATATGATTTTTTAACTTCCACTTTCAATTTCATTTTCACCCACAAAAAAGTAAAAATCTACAGAAATTCATCATAGCATTTCAGAAGAACAAGAAGCTGTTTATCAAGAAACGAGCAATGGCGGTCCATCACCGGTGGAACGCCGTCGTTTTACTTCTCCTATTCACTTTCTTAACAATCCTCTGCTTCTTCTCTCCTTCTTGCTTAGGCATCCGATCCCTCTCAAGATCAGGGGCAAATTTGGAATTTCACCACCTGCTACACTTCTCTGAAGCGCCGGACTACCGTAACGGCGTAGGCTGCTCTTCAACTTCCTCCCCTTTCACTCACTGCGACCCCTCATTGGTCCACGTGGCAATGACTCTTGACTACGAGTACTTACGTGGCTCAATCGCCGCCGTCCATTCCGTCCTCAAACACTCCTCCTGCCCAGAAAACATCTTCTTCCATTTCATCGCCGCCGAGTTCGACTCCCTCTCACCTCGCGTCCTGAGTCAACTCGTTCGGTCAACGTTCCCTTCGTTGAACTTCAAGGTCTACATCTTTCGAGAAGATTCTGTAATCAACTTAATCTCGTCCTCAATTCGGGTCGCACTCGAAAACCCGTTAAACTACGCCCGAAACTATCTGGGTGACATTCTTGACCCGTGTGTTAACCGGGTCATTTACCTCGACTCGGACCTTATTCTCGTCGACGACATCTACAAACTCTGGAACACTTCTCTTTCCTCCTCTCATATAATCGGAGCTCCTGAATATTGTCACGCGAATTTCACAATGTATTTTACTTCCACATTTTGGTCCGACCCGAATCATAAAACCACAGCATTCGGGTCAACAACCCGGAAACCCTGTTACTTCAATACGGGTGTAATGGTGATGGATCTACATCAATGGAGGTTGGGAAATTACAGGAGTAAAATCGAGAGTTGGATGGAAATCCAGAAGAAAACGAGGATATACGAGCTGGGTTCATTGCCGCCATTTTTACTGGTTTTTGGAGGTCGAATTGAGCCGATTGATCACAGATGGAATCAACATGGATTAGGGGGTGATAATGTTCGAGGTTCGTGTAGATCGCTTCATCCAGGTCCAGTAAGTTTGTTGCATTGGAGTGGGAAAGGGAAGCCATGGGTGAGGCTTGATGGGAAGAAACCATGTCCGTTGGATCATCTTTGGGAGCCCTATGATTTGTTTAAAGGGAGGAGAGAGAGAGAGATTCATCGTCAACAACAGCAGTTTGCTGGGTTTGTGGGTTCTGCTTCTTCTTTAATTGGATGGTTGTAAGTCAATTTCAATTCATTTTTATTTTTTACTTTTACAGATTCTTTCCAGAAAAACAAGGGGAAATTGGGTGAATTTTTTTTATTAATTTTTTAGGGGGTTTGAATTCTTTGGTAGAAATGGTGGTAGATGAGGATGTACAGATTGGGAAGATGAGGATGCATTTAATTCGTACATTTCAATTTTTTAATTTGAAAGATATTATAATTTCTGGGTTCTTTTCTTGGGAACCAAATTTTGAGGTCTATTTTTCTTGTATCTATATGAATGAAATGAAAAAAAATAAAAATAAACAGAATAGTAGAATTTTTGGATTCATCCTTCTTTGATTATGTTTACGTATTTTTGCCTAAATTTTTATTGTTCGATTGGTGTAAATGTGACCATCTTATACAAGAATTTACGTTGTCGATTGGTGTAAATGTGACTGTCTAATACAAGAATTTACGTTGTTGGATTGGTGAAAGTGTGTTAAATTGGAGTACATATTGTTTAAGGTTAAAAAACAAAACAAAATCCAAGACAAAAACGGTGCATTGGGGAAGAATTTGACAAAAGAAAGAAAAAATTGACGTTTCTTTTTCATCACTTTCCTCTGTTTTTTCTGGCCGACAATAATGCAGGACCTCCACTACTGTATACAGATGGCATTTTCTGTTTGATATTTTTTCAAGAAACTTTTGAATTTTCCATTTGTTTGCAATTTATGTTGTTAATTGTTAATTGGAAAGAAGGTTAAAGAAATTAGTAATATGAGTAGTATCTTTAAATTCAAGAATTTGGTAGTGATCAACTAATTATTTGTAAAATTTTAACAACCAAATTAAAGAGTTTACTAACTAAATAAATTACTTGTTTATCTTTTACGGAGTAGTGATTATTGTTATAGGGGTTAAGGTTAGGTACTTGGATGTTTCTATTCACCAAACCTTACGAAGTTACGATCAAGCATTGCTTCTCGAGGAAGGTAACTAGATAAGTAGAGAAATTGCTTTAAAAAGATGAAGAAATTAAACTAGTTAGTCTTCCAATCCCTCTATTTCATATTCTTTCATTATTCTTTTAGGTCAAAGGAACATTAGCTTGCCTTGTGTGCAAGTCGTCTAGGAATGCATTGTTGATAAGTTATCTTACGGGAAAAATAAAGGATGGTTCTCTTATAGTGACGCGTGAGAGAGAGCGCATTGGAACTTTATGCTTGGGTGGCTTGAGATAAGTTGCACTTTAATCAAAACGAAATATATAGGAAGAAGATGTGTCAAAAATCGCGAATATTAAAAATGTGCATAATTTAACTTTGAAAGTTATGTTGGACCATCGTTCAATTTCAATAACTAACAACTTTTTATTACAAAATTATTAATCGGTACGTATATTCTTTGTCACTTACATCACTCATCACATAATGGAAGAATTATTCATCTAGTTCAAAACTCATTCGAGAGAAGATAGTAAGTACAAGACCGATTTAGTTATAGCTCTAACAGGACACCATCAACATACAAAGGTGAAGCATGGACAATTCAACAGACAAATACAATTTGAAGGCTAATAATAGTGCTAGTGATGGCTATTTAAATTGACAATTAGGTTAAGTGGAATAAGAAGAAGAGGGTTTCAATGTAACATTTAAGTAGTGAGTGGCTGACACGCTAAATTAGAGTTAATAGAGTTAAGCAAAAGCATTGTTTTCAGTAAGTCACTTTCATGGGCCCCATTGACAGCACACCATAACAATTCATAAAAATGCCTTACTTGGCTTGGACACCTTTGTTCCCTCTTACTTTTCAAATCTATTTTCTCTAAATAAATAAAATTAAAACAAGTATCATTCTCTTTTTATTTTACTTTATATTATTTTTTATTTGGTTCAATTTGGACCTAAATTATGGGCTTAATTAAGAATTGACAGGTAAAAAATAGAGGTTTTATACATGTGCATCAACCAAATAGGCCATGTGAACATAGCGGGGTCCATGGCCCAACGCATAGCAAAGTATAGAAACAAAACTTATTGAAAGTATTGTTTTTTTCTTTTTTTTTTTTTTTTTTTTTTGAACTCAATGAAATTTTATTGTTATTATTAGGCATTATTATGATTTTATGAGCACCCATTTTATTTATTTTTGTCAACTTGATCTGAGAAAAGAAAGGATTTGTAGTAGTGAAATTAAATTATTTATGTTTAGTAAAATGGGCCAAATAAGACTTGGTTGGCTATGAGCTGTGTTTATGCTGTCATTTTCTTTTTATGCAAAAATGTCAGAGCATCTGATTTTCTTCTTTTGTATTTTTCTTTCATAATTTCTTATTCTCTTGGGTTTCCACATTTGTTTTGGCTCGATAAGACCATCTCTAATGGTGACTAGTGAGACTTAAGTTTGAGTATTGAAATACAAAATGAGTCCTTTTTTTATCTCTATTGGTATTACCATACCCACTTCTCAATTTAGCAATTCATATGAAGTTTAAATTGTCAATGGTGAGACTCTCGAAAAAAATATACAAATGTCACTTTCAATTTATAACCCATCAATTATTATAAGATTAAAAAAAAAAAAGTAAAACTTAAATAAATTACAAAATATATTAGAATATTGACAAGGGCCCACACTTTTTGTCAAATGAGACTCAGAGTTGAGTATCTAAAGTTAGCAACTTTATTTTGGAGTTACTAATTTTAGATGCCAACTTATTGCCTTATTGGTATATATTGTAAAAAAAAAAAAAAAAAAAAAAAACTACGGAGTATCTCTTTCCTAAAAATACTCATTGGAGATGGTCTAAGTACTTCGTATATGTAGTATTTTTTGGGGGGTAATTAGGGCTAGTTACGATTTTGATAAAAAAAAATAAAAAAAAAATAAAAAAATAATAATAAAAAATAAAAATAAATGATTGGCTGATTTCGAGAAATTTCTAGTTGCTCATTTGTGTATTTGACATCATGCTTATCTATTAGTTGGAGAGGTGAAATTGTCACAGAAATAGGTAAAGTAGGATAAGCTTCAAAGAATTTATGCATCTATATATTTCTTTAGTTCCAATAATATTACAACAATGAGACTTTTACACTATTCATCACTCTTATTTGACCATATAATAGGAGTATAATTTATGTGTTAAACAAAATATAGTCGTGTGTGGTCTTGTTAGATTTGCGTCATAAAATACTCTCACAATGTCAACTCTTTATAATTTTTACTCTTACATAATTATAGATATTTTGACATATAAAATAATGCTATATGATGTGTAATTTCATCCTTATTGCAATATTATTGGAACGGAGAAAGTTTTTTTTTTTTATTTTTTTTATTTTATTTTTTATGTCTGTACCAAATACTATTTATGAGTATATTATTATCAAAAAATCTTTGTTTTAATGAAAGTCAGATGAAATAAACTCAATCCATAATACACTTTAATTACTACCTCCGTTAACCATTATCTGCAACTTTTACTAAAAATGGACGCTAAAGATTATGTGCAACATTTCCAAACCTTTCTATATTTAGTAAAAAAAAATTAATAAAATTACAAAAATACCCTTACTTAAAATTTTATAACATCAATTATATTCTTAAAGACATGATTAATTAATTACTAATCTAACCTAATTAATCTAAATGCTCCTATCAAATTTAATTCATCTCCCCCAATAATTCATTGAAATCAACCAAACTAATTCAAAATCATCCAATTTCTCCTCATTCATACCCTAATTTTTCACCTTCTTCATCTTCCCCATTACCTTTCTCCCTCCTCCTTCAAACTCATTCCAGATCTGGTACGACGAACAAGAAGATGACGAAGAAGAAGACGACGTAGGTTGTTGTCAGTGGGTTGGATGGGTATTCAGTGGGTGTGGCGGTTTTTTAGGTGGTTCTGGGTTCGAATTGGGGTGGGTCGTGATTCTGGGTTCGAATTGGGGTGGGTCGTGATTCTGGGTTCGAGTTGGGGGTTTAGTTTCTGGTGGGTTGGTCATTTTCGGTGGGTGGATTTTAGTGGGTGGTCGTTCTCGGTGGGTGGTTTTCGTAGGTGGTCGTTTTCAGTGGGTGGGTGGGTTTCGTAGGTTATTGGTTCCAATGGGTTGGTGGGTTTCGTAGGTTCTGGGTTCTGTGGGTGGGTTTTGGTGGTTCCGTCGGTGGGTTTTGGAGGGTGGTCGCCGATCTGGGTTTTGGTGTGTGTTCGTGGAGGTGGTGGTTCCGTCGGTGGTTTCGGTGGCTGGGACGTTGTCACGCTGGATGGTTCTTTCATTTTTTTTTATTTTTTTTTTAAGATTTGGATTGATTAACTATTAATGATATACTCTTACTTTTTGTTAAGCACCATTAAGAAGTTTTGCATTGGAGTCCGTTCCTCTCCCCAAAGTTACAGATAATGGTTAACGGAGGTAGTATTTGATTTAAGCTTTGGATTTGGCAATTCATTTTGGGACATATTCAATTCTATATAATGATTATTAAAATGTGAAAAAATTTATCATAACAAAATTGTAAAGCCATTTTTTTTATTGGATAAAAAAAAACACCATGGTTTTACTTTTTTTTTTTTTTTTTTTTTTTTTTTTATAATTGGAATGGCTTTGTAAAGCCATGTTTTGCTCAGCTTAATAAGTTAGATATTATTATTATTATTATTATTTTTTTTTTTATTTTTTTTTGTTTTTGTTTTTGTTTTTGTTTTTTGGTGTTAGAGAGCCACAAGGGTAGAGATGAGAAACGATTTCAGGATATTCTGGAATTGGGAAGGAGCTCTAACCACTTCAGTTATCCCTCACTCTCTCAGATAAGATCAATATTTACAAGTTATGAATTTATGATTAAGTGTAAATATAAATTATTAAAAATACATGTACATGATAAGTTCTATTAAATTTAGAGAAGTTCTTTCAAAAAAAAAAAAAAGTGTAAATAAGTTAAAATTTTGAATTTTTTACTATACTATTGATCATTTGATCTTACTTAGGACATGTTCACTTCATTTTAATTTCAGTTATGTTCAATTCATTTCAGTCCAGTTCCTAATTTCCTTCTCTCATAAACACTTCAGTTCAGTTCAGCTCAATTTAGTTCAGTTCAGTTCAGTAAATCGGAATTCAGTTCCGTAAATCAGAATAGACCCTAAGTTGATTTGGCTTACATGAAATAATTAGTATGCCTAGTCGTCAACTTTACCAATTTAGGAATAAAATATAAGATCACCAAAAGTCCACAATCCCACCAGCTCTTTTTAGTGTTGATGTGTTATTGCTTCTAGCTTGAGTAATCTCACTTTCCTTAATGAATTAAGCTAAGCTCGTTCACTGGAATTATTTTGGAATTTTATCAAACAACTAAATTTGTTGTGAAAATCCTCCCTACCTTACACTGTAAAAAGGAGAAAATTCACATTTATCTCCTAAATAATCCTGGGGTAAATGTGTAATTTTGCCAGTTAAATGAGTGGGCAAAATTAGAAACTTGAATTTAGCCTATTTGTAGACTAAGAGAAGTTTACTAAAAGGAGCTAACCAGGCCATGGGTCAGCAAAAGTAACAAGATATTATGGGGGAGAGGAGAGACTGGGAGGAAAGAGAAAAATTAAATCAGGTAAATCCGACAAAGAAGCTAAGGGTCTGTTTACGTTTATTGAATTGAGCTGAATTGAGTTGATTGAAGTTGGAATGAACTGAAATTAAGCTGAAGTGAACACTGAACATGCCTTAAGACGAATTCAAATTGAAACTGGAACAAGAATTAATATGGAGATAGACGAAATTAAAGATGACGAACAAGAATAAGTCGGACCATGACCACGACCACCGAATAAGTCGCAAGATTATAGCACCATTGCACAAGCAAATTTCTTTCCGTAAGGAGTTATAGTATGGGCCTACTTTACATGCTTTGTGTAAGGAGGGTGATCCCATCGTAGGGGTCTTTCCTTAGATGCCCATGACCGCTTAAAAGCCTAGGACTTTACACTTGTTAGGGTGTATTAGGATTTGAATTCCTGACTGTTTGGGAGACCTTGAATTAGAAATGATACTCTCATCACGCTTTTTTTTAAGAAACAAGTAGGAGTTGCCAATGAGTTTTAGGAAAACTCATAAACCTCGTTCATGCCTTTCTCCCGAGTAGAGTTCAAGGGATAATTAGCACGAATCATAAGTTTACCCATGCCCAAATTGGTCTACATAAACCAGAAATGAGTTCGGGAGCGAGGGTACTAAAATAACGTTCCTTTTAGGGAGGAATCGCTATTATTTAGCCCTAGTACGACCTCTACTAGCTCTTCCTTTTTCACAATTTCATTATCAAACAACGTATGCAACGTGATACCTAAAGACTAAGTTAATTAATTTTATTTACAAGAATTAATCACGTAGCAATTACATTGCAAAAGTCGTTATTCTTTGTTTAATCAATATTCGTGAAAAGAACAAAATAAACAATATTCGCCTTGTCTTAAGTGATAAAACAACAACTAATTATTCAAATTCTAGTCTTGATTAACGATGAGTACTATGTGAATTAATTAATTAAAAATTTGTATAAAGTGATCAAACAACACTAATTAATCAATTAAAGTTATTTAAACAATAAAGAAAAAGTGATTTATCTAAGTGCTCAGGAAACTAACAATTCTTCTTTTATGTTAAATCTCCGTTTAATGTGTTTATGGACTTTCTTTCTTCTTCGTACCTTCAAGAGCTTCAATGGATGGATTATGGTTGAAGAGTAGTTGGGAAGAAAGAGGGAAAATTAGTATGATAGTAAGAGAAGTAGAGAGAATAGGGCCGGGTTTTGAAAATAATAGGGTTTTAATTCTAAATTTTCGGTCTCCGTAATGCAGAACGAAGACCCCTATTTATAAGCGTAGGGATCTAGGTTGAGGGTTTTAGAGCCGCGCCGTTAGGTGGCGCGCGCATCTCTCTGAGTCGCGCTGGGTGCCGTGCGCATCTCCATGAGTCGCGCGCGCACGGCGCACGCAACTGATTGAGTTGCGCTGGTTTGCGGTTTGCCTTATACGAAAACGTTTTTTTTAAAACTTCCATAACTTTTGATTGTGGAGTCGGATTAAGGTGTGTGAGATATCATTACAAATCTATGAATGTCTAATTTCTAATTACGTTGGAATTAGCTTAAAATATGTTATGGATCAAAAGTTATGGCTGTTGGAGTGCAATGGTGTCGGTTTTAGGGCCCGGTTTAGTGTTTTGATCATAACTTCTTCGTTTTGGCTCGAAATTGGGCTTATAATATACCGTTGGAAATCTCTTTAAAAGGGATATCCATCTGTATAGGCCTTGCATGGGAATTTAATGGTTGTTTTACCTTTTTGGCTCGGTTTTCAACAATGTAGGTTCCATTGGATCCAATCATTGCATTTGACGCATTTGGGTCCGTTATTAATCAAGTTTAAACATGTATGAACCTGTTTTAGGCCTAATTAGTAATCAGACAAGTCTCTAAGATAATTTGGTCTCAAATATGGGTTTCAACTTACTTCATAATTCTTTTCATAGTCTGTTGAGGGTAAAAATACCCCGTATACGTGGACCAGTCCCGCAGTGACACGTGGCCCAGTTATAGGGTGACACGTGTCACTATGGGAAGATGCCACGCGTCCAGCTCAAGAGCTCTCAAAGGTTCAGGCCAATCTCGTAGCGACACGTGGCCCAGTTAGAGGGTGACACGTGTCGTCATAGGAAGATGCCACGTGTTTAGGGAATGTGTTCCCCTGAAATCAGCACGCAAAAGAGGCCTAATAACGTCAGGGCCCAAATCCCGAGAGATATCATTGAAAGCCGCAAAGCAACGCCCCCAAAGTAACGTGTGGCATTCACTGATTGCGCAGCCAATCACGTCACGCAATTCTAAGGTACAAACCCTAGAATGGGGCACGAGTCCCACCCCTATAAATACCCCAATCATTTATGATGGGAGGGGTGGATTAAGACATTACAACAGAAAGAGCATTAATAGCTCCAACTTCTCTCTACTTTCTCTCTCTAGCCTTTTCCGTACCGATCGCTAACTTGATCGTCGGAGGCGAATATTCCGACAACCGGAATATTTGTTGTTTTGCAGGTCGGACTGTCTCGTTGCCAGGAGAGCGTAACTAGTATCCAAGGAAATCCAAAAAATACCCGAAACATTTGGCGCCGTTTGTGGGGATACTCGTACGTTACGGCGATAGACGGTCAGACACCTAATCCAGGAGAGGATGGGCATGTAGAGGATATAATTCTACAATCCATACCAGCGATCCGCTGATAGCCACATTTCAAGAAGCTGATGACCCTCCTGTTACCGCAGCCTCTCTGAAGGTCGCGCTTAACAAACTCAGGAAGGAGTTTGAGAGCAATGGAGCCTCTACCTCTAGGCAGCCGCCCAGGAGAGAGGAACAGAGGGCTCCAAAGAAAGCACACAGCAAAGCAGTCCATGTAACGGACGCTGGAAACACTCCCTTTCGTAGGCCGACTGGAAGGTCCCCAAGGGTGCCACGGAGAAATTTTTCTAATTTGTTGGCAAAAACACAGTCGGCTGAGGGGAAGGGTAGGCAGCCTCGAAGAGAGGAGCCTGAGCCGTCTAGACGATGGAAGGACGCAAGGGATTACCTTCGGCATAAGCAGAGGGAACGTGCCGCCTACTCGGACACGGCCTCAACCCCAACTATGCCGGATGATTTTTCAAATCATTCTCTCTCCCAACATACCAACACGGCCATCTCCAGCAGAAGTCAGGCGGTCCGCACCCCAACTCCTATTCCAGTTGTCCACACTCCAACTCCTATTCCAGCCCAATCACTTCAATATCAACCTCCTCAGGGGTTCAATGGCTTGATGCAGCCGAATCCCCAAGTCTTCGGAGAATATGGGCCTTACGGACAGGCGTACGAACAGGCTCCCTACCTGGCTGGACCGTCCGTGCAGCCACAACCCATCGATTGGCAGATGCGCCTATTGACTCTAGGAGATAAGCCGCCTCCGTTTTCACAAGATGTTCTAACTGCCCCTCAGCCGCTAAAGGTGAAGAGTGTACTTGTGGGAGCCTATGATGGTACGGGCAACCCAGAAGAACACATCACCTCATACAGAAACCTGATGTACTTGCAAAGTGTAGGTGATGCTATTTGGTGCAAATGCTTTCCGGCCACTTTGAAAGGTGTGGCGCAGGATTGGTTCAACAGCCTGCCGGCCGGATGTATCAATTGTTTTACTACCCTTAGTTTGCTGTTTGTGGGAAATTTTTCATACAACATACCGCCTCGAAAGACTAGCCTTAATTTGGCGACAATCGTCCAAGGGAAGAATGAGGGCCTACGCTCGTACGTCCAGCGATTTAACCAAGAAAAAGCCCAAATTCATAATCTGCCGGATGAAATGGCTTACTCTGAATTTCTCCGGGGATTAAGGCACAATGGTTTTAAATTTGACCTGGTAAGGAAAAAGATTCGGACATACGCAGGTGTTTTGCGGGAAGCCGAAGCCTATATTGAAGCGGCGAACTTTTGTTCGCTCACAAAATCAGAAACGCCGGCCAAGGGGGCTGAGAAGAAACTTTCTCAGCAAGACTCGGCCGGCCAAAAGAAAGAAGGAAAAAAGAGAAAAGAAGTCTGGGTGGCTGATGCCCAGCCACAGAAGTCCAAGAAGGTCAAGACGTACGAGCCTGAGTATGAATTCAACAAGGACTGTTACTCTATCTTGATGGAAATCAAGGATAAATTTGAGTTTGAAAAGCCACAACCGCTGAGAGGCCCGGCCCAATACAGGAACAAGAACAAGTACTGTCATTACCACAAGGACGTGGGACATGACACGAACGATTGTATCAATTTGAAGAGACTGTTGGACAAGCTAGCCGAGAAGGGCATGCTGAATTCTTATGTGATGAAGTCCAAATTCACTTACACACGGAAAAACAACACGTCCGAGCAAAGACAGAAAAATGATAAGAATAAAGACAAGGAAGATGATGGGAATAACACCGACTCAGGCTTTGTGGCCGTGATATCAAGGGGATTGATATGGGTATTCATTATGAAGATAGCCAATTTGAAGGTCGGACGAATATTGATTGATACGGGTAGCATGGCTGATATCATCAGCCTGGCCGCCTTGAAGAATCTAAGCTTCCCAGAGGATGCTCTTCAGGACATCACTCACTCGTTAGTTGGATTTGGGGGGAATGTTATCCACCCGGTGGGGCGGATAGATTTACCCGTTCGCTTTGGGAAAAAAGGGGAAGGAAGAGATATGGTTGTCCTCTTCCTGGTTATGAAAGAGCTGACTAGATATAATGTCATACTCGGCCGTCCTACACTGAATGCAACCAAAGCAGTCATTGTACCTCACCTAATGCTGCTAAAGTTTGAGAGGACGGACGGAAAAATAGGGACAATCCAAAGGAGTTAGAAGATGGCAAAGGAATGTAATCAGTTGGCCGTTAAGCCTACAACGCGCAGACTAAAGGCGTCCGAGCCAAAAGAAGAAGGAACCTCACTCCCAGCACACCAGGTCGGCCAGAAGCGTAAGGCGGCCAAGATAGAGCAAGCATATCAGCTAATGACTGTCGGTAGGCCAGAAGAGTTACGACCCCAGCCGGCCGACAGTCACCAAGATATAGTGCTTGACCCCGATCAATCAGGTCGGACGGTTAGTGTGGGCACTATAGCCTTGGGTGTGCTTGGGGATGAGTTAATTCAACTGCTGAGAGAGTTCAAGGATGTATTTGCATTTGATGTTAGTGAGATGCCAGGAATAAGCCCTGACCTAGCCGTGCCAAGCTGGATGTAAATCCAGCCATTAAGCTTGTCCGCTAGAAGAAAAGGAATCAAGGAGAAGAGAGGAATCAGGCGGCCGCAGCTGAAGTAAAAAAGCTGCTGGACGCCGGTTTCATTCGGCAATGTTATTACCCAGACTGGGTAGCTAATGTGGTTCTCGTGAAGAAGCCGAATGGAACTTGGAGAATGTGTGTGGATTACACCGACCTGAACAAGGCATGCCCTAAGGATAGCTTTCCCTTGCCCAAAATCGACCGCCTGGTTGATTCAACGGCCGGGCATGCCCTGATGAGTTTTATGGACGCATACTCCGGATTCTATCAGATTCCATTATGGGAAGAAGATCAAGAGAAAACAGCGTTCGTAACTGAGCAGGGGTTGTACTGTTAGAAAGTTATGCCATTCGGCCTTAAGAATGCCCTAGCTACCTTTCAACGACTTGTTAATACAGTCTTCAGAGATCAGCTCGGCCAGAATATGGAGGCGTACATTGATGACATGATTGTCAAGTCAAAAGAGCCGACCGACCATCAGAAGGATCTGCGAGAAACTTTTACCGAACTCAGGCGGCATAAGATGATGTTAAATCCAAAGAAATGTGTCTTTGGTGTTGAGTCCGGTAAATTTCTCGGATTTTTAATTGATCAACGTGGAATTGAGGCCAACCCCAAAAAGATTCAAGCCGTCCTGGACATGAAGTCACCAAGGACGATTAAGGAAGTACAAAGATTGACCGGCTGTTTAGCAGCACTTGGTAGATTTCTGTCAAGATCAGGGGATAAGTGTCGTTATTTCTTTCAAACCATCAAGAAGAAAGCCATGTTTGAATGGACAGAGGAGGTCGAGGAAGCATTCGTACAGCTAAAAAGCCACCTTCATACATTGCCTTAGCTCGTCAGGCCACTCAAGAGTGAGAAGCTATTTATCTATCTCGCCATCTTTGAACACTCTCTAAGTGCCGTCCTGCTTGCTGAATGGGACGACCACCTGTAGGGAATAGATTTCAAGCTTTAATCCCACTAGCTTGAACCCCACTGTGATCATACATTAAAGTACGGTGACGTCCAAAAGGGAAGAAGATAGAGCTAAAGAGTCGCCAAAAATTTTTTAGGAACTTGTAAACCGTTCACGAGGTGAAGGTTACACCCCTTAACGATCCAAGAGATCGTCAACTCCATAAGGTCATGAACCAAATAAGGGTTCGGGGATGATGTTACAAATCCAACCTAAAAGAGATTGAACCTGCCCTAATAATAGGCCTCTACTTTATTTTGATCGTATTCATGTGTGCTTTCTGATTAACATGCAATCAATAGATTAACGCTAAACCTGTTTAATTTATGTTGGTTGAATTAATGCACAAATAAAACTATTATTGGCGATCACTTGAAATATAATCATATTAACCCTAACAAGATTATTAAATATCTTATTAAGCGTGATTACAAGTATAGATTCCCTTTAAACATGCATAAAGAGGTGATCAAGCAATAAATATAAATAAGCATCAAGAAACATAATAATCATAAGTATAAATATAATCATGATCATAAAATTATAATAATAATAATAATAATAATAATAATAATAATAATAATAATAATCATAATAAAAAAATAATAATAATCATGTTAAAGCATAATAAAAATAGCAAGATCCTAGGCATGATACTAACAAGATTAATAACAAACCCTAGCATGTCACTAAGCAATAAAAAATCAAATCTTTAGCCTTAACATGATACTAACAATCATAAACATTAGGAAGAACGTAGGAAGCATCGTAACAATCATATTTAATATTAAAATTACCCTAGACATGGTACTAGGAATATCATAATAACAATATAAACATGATTTCTACATCATAACATCAATAAAAACATTAAAGTACTTACTTTGATGCCTCGTACCTCTTTCTAATAACAAAATACACACGTTAGTAATTTCAAGGAAAATAATAAACAAACAATTAAATTAAATAATTGAAAGAGAGATTTGGGACCAAACCCTCAGAAATTAAACCTTTCACGTCTAGGGCGAAGGCAACTTCGAATATGGCTAGGTGTTTCTAGATCTTGCGAATGCGGAATTTTGTATGAAAAAGCAAAGTTTAGAAAAAGAGAGAGAGAGAGAATAATCAAGAAAATCTTGATGAGAGTTGGTGAATGATCGTGAGAAAATTGGTGATGAATGTAGATGAATGTAGATGATTGAAAACGGAGTTTTTAATACGTTATTTATAGAGAAAATCAGCCAAAAAGATAAAATAAACAAAACAGAGTCAGACGCACAAAAAACAGAGTTGGCGCCAACCCTGGCTAGCTGGCGCCAGACACCAACACTAGCGCCAGGCGCCAAAGGCTAGCGCCAGGCCTGGTTCCAGGCGCCAAGGCCTGGGGTTAGGCGCCAAGCCTATTTCCAACGCGTTTTCGAAAATCAGATAAGTTTGCCGTACCGGAGGATAAAATCATATAATTTCCTCGAAAATGCTATTTGATTTTGATTAAAACTCTGAAAAGTCAACAAAAAGTCAATTTATTAATGCTAATTGAATTAGGAATGAAAAGAACCTTCTAGAAGATTCTAGAAGACTAAAACCATTCCTTATTGCATTAGGAATGATAAATCATATTAGGCCCTCCTCTAGATCATTGGGCCGAACATAAAGCTCAAAACGGGCCTAGTTTAGTAAATTGGCCATAACTTCCTCAATATTCATCGGAATTGGGCTTATAATATATCTTTGGAAAGGTATTTGCAAGCCCCATCCAACGAAACTATTATTGGTCCCATATCATGGACCAACTAAACTGGATTTTCTGTTTTCTTAAAATAAGTTTTCAAAAACAGAGAGAAGAGAAAAGAAATTAAAACTTTCCGCAACACTAGACTTTCCACACTTTCGCTTCATTCGATTATGATTCGACGTGAAAGGTACTCATCACTGGGTTTGGTTTTGGGGAGACACAAATGGGCGTCTACAGAAGCCCCCACTTTGACTTAGTTTGGAGAAACGCAAGTTTCGAAAACAAAAGTCAAAGTATCAATAGGGACGGAGAATGATTCAGAACGTTCTGCGATCCTAAATCACTCTTATAACGCCGATACTTGCAAACTAGCGTTATTTAAACAGATAAAAGAGTTAAGAAACGCGTATCTTTCACCGTCGAGCACACGTCTATGAAAGTAACCGATTTGCTGCTGTATCCTTGTTGTTTTGATGACCTCCTGCAAGCTAGAGAATGCCATCCCGCTTGAAAACCGCTACGCCCGTAACTGCTTCCAAATTGGAAGATTGCTTCGCCCGAAACGATCTTCCTCCGCATTGATAATATTCCACGTCTAAGGGAATATCATCGAAGATTGCGTCTCTTGAAACAAATCTCCATCCGCATTGATAATATTCCACGTCCAAGGGAATACTATCGAAGATTGCTTCTCTTGAAACAAATCCTCATCCGTATTGATAATATTCCACATCCAAGGGAATACTATCGAAGATTACTTCTCTCGAAACAATCTCCATCCGCATTATGACCATCTTCCATGCCTAAGGGAATATGATCGAAGACAACTTCGCCCGAAATTACCTTCAGTTGTTTGTGACAACTCTCCTCAAGTTAGGGAATTCCGTCAAAGATATCCTCACTTGAAGTCATCCTCATTTGACGCGATAATATTCCAAAGGAAATTACCGAAGATCCACGCCTGTCGATCTTTAAAAGTTCGCCTGAACTTTGCTTCCGCTATGCCTGTACGTCGACATTTCTGCTGCTATTAACCTGTACGTCGGTGCCTTTTGCGAATGAACCATTATGTCGGTGCCCTTTGCTTTTGAACCTATATGCCGGTGCTTTTTGCTAATGAGCCAATGCTTAGGCGCTTTAAGCTAAGTGAGACGATCTTTCATCAGGTCGATCACTTTAGGTAATCAAGCCGATTGCTAAATCATGTCAAATTGCTCAGAGGGGCTAACTGGCGTACCAAGGAACCCAAAAATATGTTGCAGAAAGGTAGAACAACCCCACCAGGTGGCTGGGTGATCTGGCGCAGCTGAAAAGCCATTAGCGCCACACAACTGGCCTTAGCGCCAGGCGCTGAGATTGGCGCCAGGCGCCAAGCCAAATTTGTGACGCCAATGCATAGGGCTTGGCGCCAGCACAAGGATTTCCTTAAATACCCCTTTCCTCTTCATTTTGCTGGTTGCTCGTCGCGAATTTGCTCGAAAAAATCCGAAAACTTCAATTGCTCGGTTATTGCTCGTATCTCAACCGAATTTGCTCAAATTTGTTGCAAATCAAAGCTATTTTCATCTATTTTCCTGATCTATGTAAGTTTTCTTCAAACTCACATCGGTTTTCATGAATTTTTGGCATGTTTTATTCACGAATTTCATGAAAATTCAAAATTTATAATGCTCAATTTGCTTTGTTTGTCAAGTTTTATGCCATGAAATTGCTTGATTATGTTTATATATTTCCTTGGGAGCAATTTGAGACTTGTTTGACTTAATTTGGTGAAGAAATGAGCAATTTGCCATTGTTGGACCTCTTAAGGTCGTGAAGAACAATGTGGCTTGTTGTTGATGTTTTTGCTAGCAATTCTTATCCAATTTGTCACAATAATTACTATAGTGTTGCAAGAAATTGTGTGATTGCTTGAAAAATGCCGTTATGCTCAATTTGAATTTGTGCTCTGTTTTTGCGAACATAGTATCATGCGGCTAGGCGAACCTTAGATACTATAGAACCTCAATTTATGATGTTTTTGCACAATGTAGCATGGCTAGACAACGAGGCTCGGGTTCACGGTCCCGAAACACCAGACGGGAGCATGAGCCCGTAGAGGATGACGTCACGCCTTCCACTTCGCTTGGTCGACTTCCGGAGTGGGATGAGCGGACCCTGTTCTTCGCCCCCGTCCACCACATTTCTGAGAGGGTGAGACGGGGCATCACGCCCGGGAGGACACGACATCATGGCTCCGGCTGTGATGGTTTGGGCGATTTGTACAGGATGTACATTGCCAGGGATCTTGAGACGAGACTCCTATGAGAGTCTTGTGGGTTAGCTATTCTGTTTAAGACCTCTGAGGCTATGGTTGCCTCCAGCGGGGGTCATCATGTAGTGCGCGCTTTGGTGGAGTTCTTTTGGGACACCACCAACACCTTCCATTTCCCTTGGGGCGAGATGATGGTCACCCCTACGGACTTCAGTCTCATCACAGGACTGGAGTTCACCTATGTGCCACTTTCGTTTGACAGTGGAATCGACGTCTTTTCTTCGGAGGTCGAGGAGCTGTTGGGGCCGATCGCTATTTGGGACCTAGCTGAGGTCGAGACGACTCAGTTTAGTGCTAGGGGAATTCGCCGCTCGACGCTGGCAGCGACTCTTGATGACGATGCGACCACCCGAGAGCAGCGGGTGCGCATCTTTGCGCTGATGTTGTTGTCAGGGACATTCTCCCCTGACAAAGGTAGTAGGGCGTTGCTTTACTATCTTCATGCTGTCCGTGATCTTCAACGGATCGGGACTTATGACTGGGCCAGCTTGGCTTATGCTGACTTTGTTCGTGCTCTAAGGGACTCGTGTCGACACCGGTCCTTTGGGACGAACGTTGCTTTGTCTGCCTTTTGGAAGGTCGTAGAGGTAAACATTATTCCTTATAAAGTTTAGCTCTACATTTTAGTTAGCATTTACTTACAATTTTAACTCTTTGTAGATCTGGTTCTACGAGCACTTCCCTTCTGCTGCGCCGGCGAGACCATCGCCGCGGGGATTTCCAGTGAGCGCCTCTTGGGGCGGCCACCATGTGGATATGTCTACTACACATGTCCGGAACTGGATCATTGCGGTACGACTTTTATTATTTCTTGTTTTTCCACGATGCTTTAGGTATACTTTTGCCTGATTAATGTTCTTTGTAGGGTCCTGAGGTGGTGTACCGTCCGTGGGGCGGTTGGACAGTCCCTGGGTTAGCCGCACAGTATTCTGCTGAGCGTCGCTATTTTCTGGGGACTTATGAAGCGATCGTGTACTTAGGAGAGAGGGTTGCTAGACAGCATTCCTCTGATGTCTTCGTCGTTCCTGCTGCTCCACCACATCATATGTTCGACGACGCGCGGTTGTCGAGCATGTCTGAGGGAGATGGTACCCCTTGGCAATCCTATGTGATCCCTGGGCAGTGCTACGCTGAGGAGCTACTACCGTTGTTAGCTCCAGCCCCCGTACCGGCAGAGGATGTGAGGGTAAGATTTTCCAGCTTTTACTTTCCATGAAGTAGCCCCCAAGTAATATTTTACTGACTTTTTCTTGTTTATCAGGACGGTGCTGCCGAATTCGTGCCACCCCGTATGTCCATCCACTACCAGGGGATGTACGGGCCGATTGAGGAGATGATTTCTCCTGCTCCCGAGGGCGAGCGCTTTGTAGAGCGGTCGATTCCTCGCCACCAGACTCGAGTAAGCCTAGTTATCCACAATTTTGTGTTCATATGTCATGCATGTTTACTGACTTATCTTTCTGATAGTTTTCACGCGAGGTGGTTTCGGCGATGGCACGATGTATAGATGCCTTCCGGAGCCAGCTCGTCCGGATGAGGAACGCGGCCACTTGCCGTCGGGATGACGTCACCCGAGAGGTAGTTTTTCTTTATATATTTTTGCATTGCCGCTTCAATTTTGCCTTGTTTCTGATTTAATTCTTTTTGCAGGGCCAGCCTATTGCTTCTCACACCTGCGTGAGACCTGAGGGGCGGAGGGATCCGGCGAGGTCTAGCTCGAGACGTCGTCGTACTTCATCAGGGGGTAGAGGCGGTCGCTTTTAGGCTGCTCGTGCTGACGTTGCAGAGGGCTCGAGATCTTCTTCTGAGGGCGCTCATGCTGCACCGGTAGGAGAGGCTACCTCGGCTTTCAGAGGTGGTGGGATGTACGAGATAGGCTCGTCATCGCAGCAGCCTTCGCAGCCTCAGCCTCAGGTTGATCCTGGGTGGAGTGGTATTACATTGAGTCTTCCTCCTCCTACGGAGACTAGAGTTGGAGCTGGACCTGGTGGAGAGGTGACTCCTCGTACGACGCAATTCTATGATATGATGGGCCTACGTCCTCCAGCGCCGTAGTTTGTTCCTGTGTATATTTTATTTTCACTTTTCATAGAACTTTGCCTTAGACTCACTATTTTTAGACACATTTTGTATATTTATGCTATTATGAATTTATTTGTTTGTTATTATTATGTGTATGTTAGTGTGTGAAGTGTGACAAACAATTTTTCGCAAAAATTCCGTCATTTTTATTATTGATGGAGGGTATCCGACTCTCTCCCCCAAAAATAAAAAATAAAAAGGAAAAAATCAAATAAAAAAAATCGGGTGTTTATAAAAAGAAAAAACTTGGAAATTAATCTAGTTAAAATCCAAATAAAAGAATAATATAATTAATATAATAGCTATTAATTAATTAAGAAAGAGGATAAAAAAAAGGATGTTTAGGAAAGATAATCGGAGCCATAAAGTCATTAGCCGACTCAAGTTTAGTATAAAAACGCAGGTTAAACACGCGCGTCTGATGTGGCAACTTGGCGCCAGCTGGCGCCATAATATGGCGCGTGGCGCCAGGCGCTACACTTGGCGTGTGGCGCCAAGTGCTGGCGGCTGGCACCAATTACGGGGTTTTGACGCCAGTTGACGCTGATACTGTATTTCATTCTAATTAAAACTTCTCGCAATTTGTGTATAAATAGCCCCCTGCCCAGCCGATTCTTCTCATAATTCTAGCGAATAAAATTATTCTTTGCTTTAGAAAAAATAATAACCATGTCTTTAGTCACCAAAACCTTCACCCAATATACTCATGAATGGTGTCGATCTCTTAATGCTAGGGAGAGAAAAGAATTAGATTTATTTCACTTGGGGGGAATTTATGGCATCAAAGGGGTAGATCTTGACTTAGATTTCATACATACCGCTCTAGAATTTTGGAATGTTGATACTCATTGTTTCAGAATAGGGTATGATGAGATTAGCCCTTTGCCAGAGGAATTTGGTGCTATCTTAGGCTTCCCTGCAATAGACCTCATAGTAATCCCTAGAGTAGATGCATATTATTATAAGGATTTTGAGCGCTTCTTTAATTTAAAAGAAAGGGATTTATCAAAAATAGTAGATGGCAACATAGTTAATTTGAAAGAATTTGCACGCCATTATTTTGATAAACCTCTTTCTTAATCTTTTCATATATATAGAAGAAGGGCGTTCCTATTTTGCATGCTTAATCAATTTTTTCTTAGTAGTGGTAAAAATAATGAAGGTCAATCAATTATAACCACTGTTTTAGAACAAATTGAATCAGGGAGAAATCCAATGCCATTGATAGTTGGAGAGACTATGATTAGTCTTGATGAATTGAAAAGGGACCCAAAAGCACCTTTTCGCGGCTCTCCAATTTTATTACAGGTAGAAAAATAATATTTTTAATTACAGAAATCAAAAAATATATTTTTGTATTGTAATAATAATTTATTTGCATTGCAATTTTTTTACAGATGTGGCTAATGGAAAGGCTAGGATTAATTAGCCCTCCGGACGATATTGAGAAGTATACTCCCAATTTCTTCGTGAGGAGGAAGAAACGCTTCCCTAAGATTGAGCGCCATGGGTGGAGAGAAGTCTTCAAATCACGTGATTTTGCTATCAAGTGGGTTGTCCCATGGTGGAAAATAGAAAGGATGGTTGGTGTTAACAAGCAACCTTTATGCCGTCTTCCAAGCTTGTCTCGTGTAACTTATTATTACCCCTGCAGGGTAAAAAGACAATACGGCTTGCTTCAGAATATTCCTTCCGGGGATCTTCGTCCTCCCTATGAGTACTCTGTATCTCAAGAAGTAGACAGATTTGATGCTTACTGGAGCGCTAGACCTTAATGGGAAGTGATTACCCAAAAGGTTCCTCCTTCTTTGCCCAATGATGTAAAGAAGTGGTTGCTGAAGAAGTCTTCGAAGGATCGGGGTAGAACTGATGTGAAGAATCATCTAGGTGACAGGGTGATTCCTGCCAAGGAACGCTTAGGTGCAAGAATTGAATTCAAAACACCTGCAATGCTAGGAAGAAAAATGCTACCAAAGATAAAGGGAAAAGGAAAGTTAACACCACAGATAAAAAGGCTTGGGTGGAAAAGAAGCATGAAGTGTTAGCTGAAGGGGAGACTATCTACTCTAAAATTGAATGTAGGTCCTCTAAAGGATGCCTACTAGCTAAAGTTATGGATGAGGAGGAGGAAGCAGACAAAAATTGGAAAAGGGCTAGAAAGGAAAAGAAAGATTAGGAGCATTGCTTAGCTTTAAATTATTAGACTTAGATTATTTTTATTTAATTTAAAGTTTATTTGTTTCAGCTTTATTTAAATTTCATCGGCTGGCGCTGATGGCTGTTGGCTGGCGCCAGGTTCTTTTCTGCGATGCCGATAATTCGCCGATCTTCTGTTGAATGTTTAATTAATTCTGGAACGCGGAGATGTCGAAAAATAAAGTGGCCGCACCCGTGAAGGGTTGCCTACGTATACTTTCTTAAGGAATCAGGCCGAACGTAGCTCTCTTGAGTATCTTACTCAAGTAATTATGGGTAGTATTTTTTAAGTTGGTCAAGATTTGTCATGTTTGAGAATTCATTGCCATCCATATCAGTTAATTTTGCTACACCTCCTGACAGGATTGTTTTGACAATGTAGGGTCCAGACCAATTTGGTCTAAATTTACCCCTTGGATCTAAAACATTTTTCCTTAGTGCTTCTAACACCAAGTCTCCTATTTTGATATTTCTTGTCTTGACCTTCTTATTAAAATGCCTAGCCATACGAGTTTGGTAACACTGAGTGTGATGTAGAGCTTCTAGTCGTTTCTTATCGAGTAGAATTAATTCTTCATATCTTGCCCTAGTCCATTCAACTTCATCGAGTTTACTCTCTAATGCAATGCGTAGAGATGGTATTTCTAGTTCAACAGGTTGTACGACATCCATTCCATATACCAAGGAAAATGGCGTATTTCCTGTTGATGTACGGATTGACGTGCGGTAACCCCACAATGCGAAGTGTAGTTTGTCAGGCCAATCCTTATAATTCTCCGTCATTTTTTCGATGATAGTTTTTAAATTTTTATTAGCTACCTCGACTGCTCCATTTGCTTGAGGTCTTTAAGGGGAGGAATGATGATGTTGAATGCCATATCTTTGTAGCAATTCCTCACATTCGTCTTGAAAGTGAGTTCCATTGTCACTTATCATTTCATGTGGGACTCTGTATCGACAAATAATATTTCTCTCGATAAAGAGTGATACATGTTTTGCAGTGAGTTTAGCGTATGGTTGCGCTTCGACCCACTTTGTGAAGTAATCGATTGCTACTAGGATATATTTGTGGCCTTCTATTCCTGGGGGAGTGATTTTGCCGATGATGTCAATTCCCCATGTAGAGAATGGCCATGGCGATGTGTAGGTGTAGAGCAAAGATGGAGGAACATGTTGTAAATTGGCATAAATTTGGCACTTAGAGCATCTTTTTACGTATTGATGGCAATCCCTATTCATCGTAGTCCAATAATATCCTTCTCGCATTATCTTTTGGACTAACATTTTGCCATTTATATGAGTGCCACAGATTCCTTCGTGGACTATTCTCATTGCTCTTTGTGCATCCTTCTTTCCCACACATAGGAGAGCTCGACCCTTAGGTACCCTTTTATGTAGCTCATTGTCTATGAGTACATATTGAGAAGCCAGAAGTCTTAATGCTTGTTTTGCTCTTTTATCAGCATGAGGAGGGTATTCTCCATTGGTGACATAATTGAGTATGTCCGTGTACCATGGTTCTTCTTCCTCTTCTTCTTCTTCGCCTTGGACTACTTCGTCGTTTTCTATAGCTTGGATGTATGCTGGTTTGTGCCTTTTTTCTATAGTTAGAGGCATTTGCTCGATTTCCGTGGGAATCCTAACCATTGAGGCTAATCTTGCTAAGGCATCAGCAAATTGGTTTTCCTCTTTAGGTAGATATGTGTATTCTACCTTGTCTAATTGATCGGTAAGAGTTTCCAGATAGGTTTGGTAAGGGGCTAGACTTTCGCTCCTTACTTTCCACCTCTTAGATATCTGATTGATGATCAAAGAAGAGTCTCCGAATATCCTTAACTTTTTTACTCCCAATGCCAAAGCTGTTTCAAGGCCTACCACGCATGCTTCATATTCAGCAGCATTGTTGGTAACGTCGAAATCAAGCTTTATGGAGATTGGAACATGCTCTTCTTTGGGTGATACAAGTTACACTCCAACACCACATCCCTTTTGGTTTGAGGCTCCGTCGAAGTACAAGGTCCAAGTATCATCTTCAGTAACCATTAGGTATTCATCTGGAAATTCATTGTCTTGTATTGTCGTCGAGTCTTCTATTGGAAAATCTGCTAGAAAGTCTGACACCACGAATTCCTTGATAGCTTTTTGTGGCATAAACCTTACATCAAATTGGGCTAGATTGACTATCCATCTTGATATGCGTCCATTGAGTGCAGACTTCTCGAATAGATACTTGAGTGGGTCTAATCGAGAGACTACGAAGACGGTATGCACCAGCATGTAATGTCTTAACTTAGTTGTGGCCCACACTAAGGCGAGGCACAAATTCTCGAGCGGTGTATAGCGTGCTTCGTATTCGAGCATCTTCTTGCTTAGGTAATAAATTGCGTTCTCTTTGCCTTCTACTTCTTGTGCTTGCATGGCTCCCATTGTCTCTTTGGTAACCGTCAAATATAACCTAAGAGGTATTCCGGGGAGTGCTGGTGCTAATACGGGAGGATTTGCGAGATAGGCTTTGATCTTTTCAAAGGCTTTTTGACACTCGTCATCCCATATTACTGGTACATTCTTCTTGAGTTTTTTCAAGATTGGTTCACATATCGTCGTCAGTTTTGATATGAACCTACTTATGTATTGCAACCGGCCAATAAATCCTCGAATCTGTTTCTTAGTCTTGGGCGGTGGCATGGACATGATTGCTTTGATCTTGGTTGGTTCTACCTCTATTCCTTTAGAGCTTATGACGTAACCCAAGAGGTTGCCTGAGGTGACTCCAAAAGCACACTTAGATGGATTCAACCTCATATTATATTTTCTTAGCCTTTCGAAAAATTTCCTTAAGGCTACTTGATGGCCTGGACGGTCTTTTGATTTTACAATCATGTCATCGACATATACTTCGACTTCTTTATGCATCATGTCATAGAGTAAGGCAGTTGCTGCACGTTGGTAAGTAGCACCCGCGTTTTTCAACCCGAATGGCATTACCGTGTAGCAGTAAGTGCCCCATGGTGTTATAAAAGTTGTTTTCTCCATGTCTTCTTCTGCCATGAGGATCTGGTTGTAACTTGCGTACCCATCCATGAATGAGAGAAGCGCGTGATTTGCCGTGTTATCTACCAGAATATCGATGTGTGGCAAAGGGAAGTCGTCCTTTGGACTTGCCTTATTTAGATCTCGATAGTCGACACACATTCTTACCCTTCCGTCTTTCTTCGGAACTGGGACGACGTTGGCGACCCATTCGGGGTATTTGGATACCTTGATGAAACCTGCAGTTATTTGTTTTTGAACTTCTTCTTTTATTTTAAGAGCTACGTCGGGTTTCATCCAACGTAACTTTTGTTTTACAGGTTTCATTCCTGGAATTAGTGGTATAGTGTGTTGAGCTATTTCTCTATTAATGCCTTGCATATCTTCATATTACCAAGCAAATACATCGATGAATTCTTTAAGTAAGTTAATTAAATCGGTTCTTTCTTGCTTATTCATTGTTAATCCGATTTTAACTTCTCTTTTATGAGTTGAATTATTTGAGATATCAACTGTTTCAGTTTCTTCAATTACCGGTGTTTTCTTTTCGAGTGTTTCCATTGCTTTAATAATTTATTTGTCTTTTTCATCGTTAGCTAAACAATGCTCGTCATCTTGGGTTAGAGAAGAACACAAGAAGTAAGGAGAATGAGAAATATTATTATATACTGAGATCATTACATCAAAGAGTGATATGTCCTCAGGGACTGGATCACTAACTATCCTAGGAGAAGAAATAAGAGGGGGAGGTGTTACTACTAAAGACTTAGAAGACTCTAAAGGGAAAGACTCTGACTCAGACTCAGACTCAGACGACTCTTCAAACATCGGTCCTTGCCCTGTCGTGATGGATATCTTCCTTCCGCTTGGAGTAGTCACCTTGATAGTCTTGCGCCACCCTTGTAGTGATCCTTCACCTGGAGTAATTAGCTTCGAGGGATCGAAGCTTTCACTTTGTAGGACTGTTTGAATGAGCGAGGAGTTATCTTCATTATAAGTTGGCTCATTCTTTTCTTGCCCGAACAGTAATCCCATGATGTTAAAGTCAAAGCATGGGGGTGCTTCCTCCTTGTGGACGGGAGTTGGGATTTCATTAGTGAAGTAGCAATCCAAGAAAATTTCGAATCCTGGTTGTCGTATGCCGTCTACAACAAATGGCTCGGGAAATTCATGGCATGGATAGTCCTCTCCTTTTATGAACTGACCATTAAGCGTAAGAGGGTACTGATCCATTGGAATTGCTTTCTTTTGAATGCGAGCGTCCCTACGTGCTTTCAACTTTTCCTGGGCTCGCTTGAGATCTTTCCGAGTCGGTTCGAAACCAAGTCCGAAAGTGTCTAACTTAGGGAGGCCAGGTGACTCCAGCGGTTTTGCCATTCCTTTCTTCTTCCCTAGGGTCATCCCAGGAAAGTGTCCTTGTTTCTTCGGCATGGCGTTGACAATCATGTTGGAATGGGGGTCATGGCAAAGAGGGGTCCTTTCATCCTCCTGGATTAAGGAGACTTCTTCGTTAAAGCCCCATAAATCTTCATCATCCTCATCGTGCTCCACATTAATAATTGGATTCTCTATGGATTTGATTCTCATAGGCGAAGCATCTATAGTGATTGGAATTCCCCCAATTATAGCTTTTACTTGTTGGTGGAGAGATGAAGGGACGACCTTTAGATCATGAAGCCAAGGGCGTCCCAATAGTAAGTTGAATGAAGCTTTGATGTCTACTACTTGGAAAGTAGTAGCATGTTCTATTGCTCCTGCCGTTACATTTAGGGTGATCTTGCCAAGAGCTTGACAACAAGTGTTATCGTAGGCCCTTATTCCTTGTGTTGACAGAGTTAAATCTTCGTCCCTTATGCCGAGCATCCTTGCAGTTCTAAGTGGACAGACATTAATAGCCGATCCATTGTCTACAAGAGTCATAGGAACATTCATTCTCTTGCAAACTACTGTGAGGTTTAATTCCTTGTAATGTTTATCACCTTCTGGGGGTAAATCTTTGTCAGAAAAGGTGATCAAATTAATCGGACTAGGAAGGTCACTTGTGAGGAAGTTGGCTAGTCCCTCAAGAGTAGTGTCAGAATCTATCCCGATTTTGTCCAAGGCATTCATTACAGCCAACCTATGTTCTCGAGATGTTGCCAGAAGTTTCCATACATTCATCTCAACTTTTGTCTTCTTAAACTGCTTAACAATATCATTGTCTTCAATGATAGGTATGGGAACTTGTTGTGTGGTTGGCATAGGTTGTGTTGAAACGGGAGGTTGCATTCTCCCAGATCTTGTGAGGACGTCTATTGATGAGTCTTCTTCAGCCCAAATGTCATCTGTGGTGTATGACACAGAATGTGAAGGTCCTACTATGTCCTTTAGATAGACATCTTCTTCATCACTGTCCCAAACTCCATTGATGGTTGCATCCTCTTCTTGTTGAACTTGGACTAGTTTCTTTTCATCAATCATTTTCTGTACCAAATCCTTCAATTTGAAACAGTTTTCTATAGTGTGACCCCTTGATTGATGATACTGACAGTAATATCTATCCGTCCTTTTCAACGATTCGAATGGTCTCGGTTCGAGAGGTTTGATCTCGCCACTCTCGGAGAGCATTTCGAACATTTGCGCATATGGGATCCCAATTGGAGTGTAGATTCTATTGCTCTTCTTGGGTTTTTCTGTGACTTGTAAGGGAAAGTGCTTTGCCTCATAAGTCGTTTTCACTGGTGTGAATTCTCTTTTAGGTTCATCTTTCGGAAGTGGAAACTCATCATATTTCTTGTTGAGTTCGTTCATAGCTTTGAGAGCTTCATGTAGTAGTTGCGATACATCCTTCATAGACAGTGTGAGCAATTGTATATCTTCCTTACTTGCCGGTTCTGGAAGGTTATCCTTGACATCGAAAAAGATTTCCTCTTCTTTTTCTTTGAAACGGATTTCTTTGACAGGTCTAATGAGAGATGAGGGGTCAACCTCGTTTTCCTCGTCGGAGATAGCCAGGGTAGGAGCGAGAGGTGCATTGTCAATGCTTGGCTTCTTACTGGCAGGGGGCAGCGGCAACTTGTTGTTGTCGATTAGGTCTTGGATAGCTTCCTTAAGCTTCCAACAGTTTTCAGTGAGATGGCCCCTACCTTGGTGATACTTGCAGTGTGAATTGGGGTTCTAATTAGCCGACCTCTTCTCAACTGGTGGGTCGCCAAATGGTCCAATAGGAGTGATATGACCTTTTTCATTTAATCGATCAAATGCGGTGTCATAACTCATGCCAATAGGAGTGAAGTTCCTCCTAAATGGTTTCTTCTGTCCTTGACTGTTCATAGCAAGGACTTATCCTAAATTAAAGGTGCTAACATTGTTTGAGTGGGCGGTTTTGGAAGAAGAAGGATTGTCGTTCTTCTTTCCTTTCCAGCCACTTTTGGAGTTATTGTTGGCAGCTTTTAACTTAGCCAAGTCATCTTCAATATTGATCCCAATGTCATAAACGGCTTTGAAGGTATGGAGGTTATTTTGATATTTGAGATGCTTGGAATATTTTTCTTGGAGATTTTTGATGAATAGTCTCACAGACTCTTTTTCACTTGGCACCTCAATCATCTTAGCTAAGGTTTCTCTCCATTTGTTAAAGAAAGAGGTGAAGCCTTCATTCTCTTTCTGCTTGAGGATTTCAAGTTCCCTATGATCAGTCTCGACTTGAATGTTGCACTTGTAGCTATCAACGAAAGCGTTTGCTATGGACTCCCTGGTGGAGGTCTTTTCTTTCTCGAGAGAAAAGAACCATTGTTGGAAAACGATCTCGAGAGATAGTGAGAACAGAGAGGGGAACACTTTCTTATCAATACCCTTGATACTCATGATTGTTTCAAATGCTCTTAAATGAAAGTAAGGGTCGTCAATTGCTTTGAATTTTGGGATGTCGTTGGCGTTGAACTTCTGCGGAAGAAGCTCTTTGTCCACCGAGACCTCTTGTGATGTAAGCTCTTGAAACTTGTAGTCGCTAGACAACTTGCTTAAACTCTCTTGCATGAGGTCCATCTGTTGTTGCTTCACAGGATCATCAATCCTAAGTGCGAGAAGCTTCATGTCTCAGTCACGGTAGCCAGTTGGTTCTTAAGATCATTGACTTCTTCTTGTGTTTCCATTATAGTCTTAGCTTTCCTCTTACGAGCTATGGGTTTGTCGAAAAGTTGGACTTGTACGAAGAGGTTATCTTTGATTAACCGTCCTTCTTTCCTTGACCACGCGCTGTAAATTAAACCATTTTGCGTTTTAATTACTCGACTCGAATCAACTTGACTTTACGGTTTATTTTAAGGAAGAAAAAGTAAAGGGTGCATATTTTTGGCAAAAATAATGTACATATTTTTGGCAAAAATAATGTACATATTTTTAGGGAACTAAGTATAGTTTTTTTATTTGGAGGATTAATATCCGACTTACTCCCCTAAAAAAAATGACGGAAAAACGCGCACACAAGACTCTCGTAATCATGGTTAAAGTATGTGTATTGGTGTGTGCGTTGAGTGTAAGTGACATGCTTGGACTCTTGTGTAAGACCATGGGACTTAGTGCCTAAACTCGATCATTGACTCAAATAAATACTATTGGCAGCAAAAATTTAACCGAATCAATTAGCAAACTGATTAATTAGACTCAAGGTGATGACTCGACCAATAATCCGAACTGTCGGCCAAACGACAGGACTGGCGTCACATCGTAGAGCTTGGCACCAGGCGACAGAGATGTCGTCAGGCGCTACACTCCATAATGTGGTGCTACAGCTCAGACCTTGGCGCCAATATTGGAGCTTCGATCTAGGACTGTTTTCGGTGTTATTAGTCAATTGGGATATGCCTAAAGTCGTACTAGGTCAATTCCGGTTAAAAATTAGACTTTATTGACTCCAATTAATTAATTAATTAATTAAATAGGCAAAGTTCTTTAAGTCATTAATTTTTCAGTCTCAACACTAGTCAACAAACGATTAAGAGAAATATAGAATACATATGCACAACAAATAATGCACAATTAGTCAAGTAGGCACAATATGATGCAATGCGTTCGCAACCTAACCATGGCTCTAGTTCTCTATAGTTCGGGATATGGGTTAGTCAATAGAGGGTCCATGGTTAATTGTCCGGATGCACCGCGCGGAAGCCTAACCGTGAAGGGTTGGCGCGAGTGGATGGGACACCGCGAGTTTAGAAAAAACTCGCTTCCATGGTTTGGTGAATTCAACATCTCGGATGTACCCTTTGTTTCACGGAGCGTTTAATCGGGTAGATGGAGCATGAATTCCCAGAGGGTTATGTCCATATGTAGAACACATATGGGTTTCAGAAAAGTGAGAAAAAATTCAATCAGCAAGTAGGATCGAGCAAACAATACGAAATACCGGTCAAAATTAGAACGCATATTTCTGGCTCGGTATTGGGGGAAATTGGCGCCAGCAATCAGAGACTAGCGCCAACTTTTAGCTGTAGCGCCTGGCGCTAATACTGGCGTCTGGCGCTACGGTTAAAATGCTGGCGCCAATGCTCTGGCCATCGACGCTACTTCCCACATGCCTTAGCAGCTTTCTGTACTCGATAAAATTTTCCAGTTTCGCGCGGTGTTATTTCAATCCTAGTTGTGAAAGATATTTCTTAAATTTCCTACGTGTAAAATCCTATGTTTTTAACTCATTACGGATGGTCTTTCCAATAAGATCTTTTTTATGCATATGACAATAATGTTAATCAAAATTACGCACTTGAAATACTTAGAACGTTTCGAGTCTCATCCACTCATTCTAAATCATTGCCGAAATAAATTCAGGAATTAAAATAGAAATCCTCCCCAGTGGAGTCGCCAAAAACTGTAGGGAATAGATTTCAAGCTTTAATCCCACTAGCTTGAACCCCACTGTGATCATACATTAAAGTACGGTGGCGTCCATCTGAAGGATCTGCGAGAAACTTTTACCGAACTCAGGCGGCATAAGATGATGTTAAATCCAAAGAAATGTGTCTTTGGTGTTGAGTCCGGTAAATTTCTCGGATTTTTAATCGATCAACGTGGAATTGAGGCCAACCCCGAAAAGATTCAAGCCGTCCTGGACATGAAGTCACCAAGGACGATTAAGGAAGTACAAAGATTGACCGGCTGTTTAGCAGCACTTGGTAGATTTCTGTCAAGATCAGGGGATAAGTGTCGTTATTTCTTTCAAACCATCAAGAAGAAAGCCATGTTTGAATGGACAGAGGAGGCCGAGGAAGCATTCGTACAGCTAAAAAGCCACCTTCATACATTGCCTTAGCTCGTCAGGCCACTCAAGAGTGAGAAGCTATTTATCTATCTCGCCATCTTTGAACACTCTCTAAGTGCCGTCCTGCTTGCTGAATGGGACGACCACCTGTAGGGAATAGATTTCAAGCTTTAATCCCACTAGCTTGAACCCCACTGTGATCATACATTAAAGTACGGTGACGTCCAAAAGGGAAGAAGATAGAGCTAAAGAGTCGCCAAAAAGTTTTTAGGAACTTGTAAACCGTTCACGAGGTGAAGGTTACACCCCTTAACGATCCAAGAGATCGTCAACTCCATAAGGTCATGAACCAAATAAGGGTTCGGGGATGATGTTACAAATCCAACCTAAAAGAGATTGAACCTGCCCTAATAATAGGCCTCTACTTTATTCTGATCGTATTCATGTGTGCTTTCTGTTTAACATGCAATCAATAGATTAACGCTAAACCTGTTTAATTTATGTTGGTTGAATTAATGCACAAATAAAACTATTATTGGCGATCACTTGAAATATAATCATATTAACCCTAACAAGATTATTAAATATCTTATTAAGCGTGATTACAAGTATAGATTCCCTTTAAACATGCATAAAGAGGTGATCAAGCAATAAATATAAATAAGCATCAAGCAACATAATAATCATAAATATAAATATAATCATGATCATAAAATTATAATAATAATAATAATAATCATAATCTAAAAATAATAATAATCATGTTAAATCATAATAAAAATAGCAAGATCCTAGGCATGATACTAACAAGATTAATAACAAACCCTAGCATGTCACTAAGCAATAAAAAATCAAATCTTTAGCCTTAACATGATACTAACAATCATAAACATTAGGAAGAACGTAGGAAGCATCGTAACAATCATATTTAATATTAAAATTACCCTAGACATGGAACTAGGAATATCATAAAAACAATATAAACATGATTTCTACATCATAACATCAATAAAAACATTAAAGTACTTACTTTGATGTCTCATAACTCTTTCTAATAACAAAATACACACGTTAGTAACTTCAAGGAAAATAATAAACAAACAATTAAATTAAATAATTGAAAGAGAGATTTGGGACCAAACCCTCAGAAATTAAACCTTTCACGTCTAGGGCGAAGGCAACTTCGAATATGGCTAGGTGTTTCTAGATCTTGCGAATGCGGAATTTTGTATGAACAAGCAAAGTTTAGAAAAAGAGAGAGATAGAATAAACAAGAAAATCTTGATGAGAGTTGGTGAATGATCGTGAGAAAATTGGTGATGAATGTAGATGATTGAAAACGGAGTTTTTAATACGTTATTTATAGAGAAAATCAGCCAAAAAGATAAAATAAACAAAACAGAGTCAGACGCACAAAAAACAGAGTTGGCGCCAACCCTGGCTAGCTGGCGCCATGCACCAACACTAGCGCTAGGCCTGGTTCCAGGCGCCAAGGCCTGGGGTTAGGCGCCAAGCCTATTTCCAACGCGTTTTTGAAAATCAGATAAGTTTGCCGTATTGGGAGGATAAAATCATATAATTTCCTCGAAAATGCTATTTGATTTTGATTAAAACTCTGAAAAGTCAACAAAAAGTCAATTTATCAATGCTAATTGAATTAGGAATGAAAAGAACCTTCTAGAAGACTAAAACCATTCCTAATTGCATTAGGAATGATAAATCATATTAGGCCCTCCTCTAGATCATTGGGCCGTACATAAAGCTCAAAACGGGCCCAGTTTAGTAAATTGGCCATAACTTCCTCAATATTCATCGGAATTGGGCTTATAATATATCGTTGGAAAGGTATTTGCAAGCCCCATCCAACTACACTATTATTGGACCCATATCATGGACCAACCAAACTGGATTGGCTGTTTTCTTAAAATAAGTTTTCAAAAACAGAGAGAAGAGAAAAGAAATTAAAACTTTCCGCAACACTAGACTTTCCACACTTTCGCTTCATTCGATTATGATTCGACGTGAAAGGTACTCATCACTGGGTTTGGTTTTGGGGAGACACAAATGGGTGTCTACACCACTAGATCCCAATCTACTTTATCAGCCATGTACTTCACAACGCTGAGCGGAAATATCCCCCTATTAAGAAATTTGGCTTGGCATTGTGCATGGCATCGAAAAAGCTGCGACCATACTTTTTGGCACATTCAATTGTGGTTTTCACGGACCAACCTCTGAAGAAGCCATTTACAACTCTAGAGGCAAGTGGTCGTATGCTCAAGTGGGCCTTGGAAATGAGAGGCTTTGACATTGCATTTGAGCCAAGAAAAACAATCAAGGGACAAGCCTTTGCTGATTTTTTAGCAGAAATGACTCGGTCGGATCTCCAGCCGGCCGGAGACCAGGTTTGGAAGGTGTTCGTGGATGGTAGTGCAACAGCTACCGGGTGTGGTGCAGGTGTCATATGTCAGTCTCCTAAGGGAGATAAGTTTGAGTACGCTCTGAGATTTCAATTTCAAGCCTCCAATAATGAGGCCGAGTATGAAGCCCTCCTGGCCGGCCTTAGAATGTGTAAGGCGACAGGAGCAACAAAAATTGATGTAAGCTCGGACTCCCTACTTGTAGTCGGCTAGGTGAATGGAGACTTCGAGGCAAGGGAGCCGGCTATGATGAAATACTTGAAAATTGTCAAGGAGGAGGCTAAGGGTCTAGATCATTTTACTCTACAACAAGTTCCTCGTTCGTCTAATCATCAGGCGGACGCCCTCTCTAAACTAGCATCCTCAGCATCATGTGATACCCCCAGGTCAGTATTTTGGGAGGTAAAGGAAATAAGGAGTATTGATGCCGAGCCAGTATATACCATTAATAGAAGCTCCACCTGGATGGACGGGATCATTTCTTATCTAAAGGATGGATTACTCCCGGCCGATCCTAAAGAGAGCTGGCTGATGAAAAAGAGAGCGGCCTGGTTCGAAATGAAGCAGGGGGAGTTGTTTAAAAAGGCGTTTGTGAAGTCGTACCAGAAATGTATTACTCTTAAGAAAGGGTATGATGTCCTAGACGATCTTCACCAGGGGCAGTGCGACTCTCATATTGGAGGACGAGCCTTGGCTGAAAAGGCTGCCCATCTGGGCTACTACTGGCCGAGCTTAAAATCGGACGCCATGAAAATGGTGAAAAAATGTGACAAATGCCAGAGATTTGCAACCTTGATTCACCGCCCCGCCAATAGTCATTCGGCCATCAGTAGTCCGCTCCCCTTTGCCAAATGGGAGATGGATATTTTAGGACCGTACACGCCAGCATCTGGTCAAAGGCGTTATGTGTTTGTAGTAGTAGACTACTTCACAAAGTGGGTGGAGGCCGAGGCTGTACGGGGCATCAAGTGGACGGATGTTTCAGCCTTCCTATGGAAGAGTATCATCACACGTTTTGGCGTCCCTCAGTCTATGGTGTTCGACAATGACCTCAGTTTGAAACGCCTCAACTCAAAGGATGGTTGGAGGACCAAGGCATAGCTCATTGCTTTGCTTCAGTCGACCGACCACAAGCCAATGGCCAAGTAGAGGCATACAATAAGTTGATCTCCAATGGAATCAAGCGCAAGCTTGAAAGGGCAGGCGGCTTATGGGCTGATGAGTTGGTTAATGTATTATGGTCCATACGAACCACGACCAAGAGCTCCATAGGAGAAACTCCGTTCTTTTTGGTCTATGGCGCAGAGGCTGTCCTTCCAATTGAGATGTATGAGCCCACCCTTAGGGTGATGCTATATGATGAAACGGCTAATTTGGAAGCCATGAAGACCGCCCTAGACTTCCTTCCTGAGGCTAGGGGCAACGCGGCGCTTAGACACGAAATCTATCGCCTAAGGATGACAAGGGCATACAATCGCCGAGTGTCAAAGCGGCCGCTAAAACTAGGAGATCTAGTCCTAAGGAAAATGGAGGCTGTGGGATGAGCAAATGAAGATGGAAAGTTGACCCCAAACTGGGAAGGGCCGTATCGAATCAGGGAAGAAGTTCGAGATGGGACTTACCGTCTTGAAGCCATGAACGGCCGACCTATTCCACGTACATGGAACACTGAAAATTTGAAGAAATATTATGTTTAAGTTTAAGTACTTAGCCAAAAGCTGTATATACAGCTAGGTCTGTTGACTGAGCAATGTAAGCCGTACGGCCACAACAATGTAATTTTGACAAATTAATGAAAAGTCAAACATTGTTATATTATTTTCCATTCTATTTATGCTTATTAGCACGGTCATAGTCTACACAGAAATGTCGCGTAAAATTTGTGATTAGGTTGCTTGCAACATAGCAACCCGGTCGCAAAAAAAAAAGCGACTTGACCTTAAGTCGCATGTATACGTCCGTCCCTCACTGAGGCGGACGGAAAAGGTAAAGTACCCTATGAAACCCCTCTAATGGGGAAAGGGCATACCTAGGCATTCCAGCCCAGCCTAAAACTTAGAAATTTTAAGTTGAGATCATACTTGAAATTTTTTGAGCGCGTCTGTTTCAACGGACAAACTCGCATAAAGCCAATCGAACGGCCAAATAATGTGTTGATTTGGTGTACCACCTAGTCTAAGGGAAATCATTACTATGATTTGATTGACTTGCTAGTAGTCATACCCCCCAAGGTATAAATTCTACCAAGTCAATCAAACCACTTAAAATATGGACTAGGCGAACGCCGAATAAAGGGGCATACCCCCCAATTGTACGAGGATACAAAAACGTGTAAAAAGTATGCGTACGAAAAAGCCAAAACATGTTAAGTGTAAAATGTGCAAAGTATGAAGCATAATAGAAAACTTGGATTAATAAAAAGACCGCTCAAAGGGCGGTAAAGTATCTTACATAAAACTGCTCGAAAAGGCGGCAGATAAAGAAAATAGAAATTAACTAAACAAGGCAGAAAGAGCGGAAATCAAGGGGCAGCTGGGGTAGAAGCTAGACTTTGGCCTAGGCCGGGCTCTTGAACGGCGGTAAGGGACGCGTCCTCAGCAGGCGCCTCCTTGCTTTCCACTTCACCGTCTTTGCCGGCCGTCACTTCTTCGTTTTCCTCCTCTTCAGAGGTAGTTGGTGTGACGTCCAGCTCAGGACAAGGCTGCCCGGCCTTCTTAGCCTCTTCTCTGAGGCAGACAAAGTTGAGGCATTTGGTGAAGCGTTCTTGATAAAAGGCCGCCTCGCCCTTGTCCACCATGAGCTCAAAGGCCTCAAAGAAGTGGCTCTTCAGCCTATCCTCAGCATTCTGTTCAATGCGGACGACCTCATCCGCACTAGGAGCCCGAGGAGTTTGCAGCTGTAGAGTCAAGTCCTCAACGGACTTCTTTAAACTCTCCACCTCGGCCCTGAGAACGTCTGCCTCGTCCAAGACCTCCTTCAAGTGTTTTTGGGCTAAAGCCACTTCACTTCTAAGCTTTTCGGAGGCCTCGAATTCTTCCTTCCAGCGCTGGCCGTCCAGGAGGGCCTGATCCCTTTCTTTTCTCATGGCATCCTTGGCCACGGACTCTTGCTCCAGGGCCTGGCCCAGCTTCACCAAATCTTCAGCCTGCCGCGCCGCCTTGTCGGACAGCGCGTTGATTTGGGTTTCAAATTATCGGTGCTGGACCGTCGTTTCCCTAGTAATGGCATCCTGGGTCTTCTGAATCTGGTCCCAAGCATGCTTCAGCCTTTCATTCTCCTTCTCCTTCCATTCAAGGAAGGCATTCAACCGCAGGAAGAGTTGCGTATCGGGAAAACGTGTTAGCAAAAAAAGAATGAAAAATTGACTAAGTATGACAGTTGAAAGAGAAATTACCTCAGCATTGCAGTTGATCATTGGGCCAAGGAAGCCCTCATGGATCCCCCGCAGCTTGTCTCGCTGCTCAGCGGGGATCGCCCTGGCCATGGCCTCCCTCATAGCCTTCCTGTCCGCGCCCGTAAGGGATTGGCCGGGCAGCTTCATATGCAGCTCCTCTGCAATGTCTGTGCAAGGGCGCAAAAATAAAAGTTTAGCTCAGGTTTAATCGGACTTATAAAGAGCGAAATAAAGGATTCAAAGGTACTTGGACTGACCGTCAGAGAAGCTCGGAGGGTTAGGAAGATTGAAGGTGAATGACGGGGGCGGCGCATGCTCGTCACCCTCTTCCCCCGTCCGGCCAGGCTGGTCGCCGGCCGACTGAAAGGCTTCAATCCAATCAGATTCGTGGACCCTTTGTACGGGCGGAGTCACTTCTGGCCCGGTCGGTTTTGCCGGGGTCGACTTACCCCTATCGTCCGATTTCTCGGACTTGTCATTAACCGGCGTGGCGGCCGGATCCATGGACTTGGAGGCCCCGCTATTACTCAGCCGGGGTTGTTCTCCTTTGGACTGCTTAGAGACAGTCCGCAACGTGGTCTTGGCCGCAGTTGTGGAAGTGGTCTTGGATGCGACCGTCTTCCTTTGCTTGGACGCCCTACCGCCCTTGTCCATCTTGGAGGCAGGGGACGAATGCTTTCGTTTGGACCCAGGGGTCGGAGTTGACAGCTGAAGAGGCAAAAGTTAGCGAAAAGAGAACAAGATAATACAATTGATTGGCCGTGTCTAGTTAGGAAGAAGATCTCTTCCGTAATGCCTACATGGACGCAGGAATACGTCCGTGGGAACCCGGAAGGGAGGACCTTCCAAGCATCCCAACACGGACGAAAAGAAGAAATGGAGGTGGATATACTTACTTCTTTAGATTGCTCGTACAGCTTCCGACGATCCTTGTAGCGGGCCAAGTCAACCTCCGACATATTCACATCCCCTTTCTGCTCTGAGTCCTGCATCTTGTACGCCTCAGCTGAAAAAGAAAAGGAAGAAGTGTTAGAAAACCCTTCAATTTCAAATAACCTATGTATGTGTAAAAATATACGTCCATGCGTCCACCTTGGGGAAAGTTCTTGTACAGGCCATAGGCGGACATGAACGTGGGATCCCGTAGCCAACTGGATAAGGGGACCCAGTTGCTTGGAATGCGCTCAGTTTTGCCGTTCCTCTTCACCCTCTTGACTTTGAAGTATTCAAGCTGGTGCTCTTGGCTGGGGTGGACGGGTGGCTTATCAGGCTTGAGGTCCCCGCGTCCAAGCTGAATTGGTTCAGCATTGAACCGATTCATCCGCAGGTTGAATTCAACATCTTTGGTCTTGATGCGGTAGAATTGGTGCTTCCAGTCACGCCATTTGGAGACGCGGTCAACCACCATCATGTAGTCCCTACTGGTACTCAAAATAAGCCAGCCTTCTGTTTCGGCGTCCAACTTGGTCAGTGAGTGCATCTCACAGAAAATTGCAAAGTCCGGCTTGAAGCCTTTGCAGATGCACGTCACCAAATACCCAAAAATGTTCAACCAGTTGTTCGGCATCATCTGGAAGAGAGCAATTTCATATTCGTCCATAATGGTGCGGACGAAGGGGTGGAGAGGGAAGCGCAGTCCGACGTCTAGAGCCGCCCTGTAAACACTAAAGGACCTTTGGCACGGCCTCTTTTCCTCCCAGGCAGCCACCGCATGTGACTTCTTGATAAGTGACTTTTATGTCACTTTTAGGGTGTTTATTGAGTCGCTTTCCGGCTTATTTTACAATAATTTAGCCCATTTTGTTCTTTATTTCTTTTATTTTCTTATTCTCGTCTTTTATCTTTATTTTGAGTATTTTAGTAGTTTTTATTAGTTTTTAGTTTATCTTTGTAGTTTTAGTTAATAATTTTCCGCTTCTCTCATTTTATTTATTTTCTTTTAGTTTCTAGTTTGTTTTATTTTATTTCATTTTATTTTATTATTTCTTTAGTTTTAGCATTTTATTTTACTTTATTTATCTTGTTTTATTTTATTTTAGTTTTTGTCCCTTTTTCTCTCGGTTTTCTTGGTTTATGTAGGATTGTGCTCGGAGGTCCAAGGTTCGAGGTTCAATATACGTGTCTCAAGTTTTGAGTCATAAATGGAGTCTCGAATTCAAGCCAAACATCATTCACAAGCTGCTGCCCCTAACCAACCAGCTGCCACAGCAGCCACCCAAAACAACAATTGCAGCCAGCCACTTCGCCCAACACCCAAACCACTCTCCCATTGAACCACCAATTCACCGCATCCACCAACCATCCAAAACCACCAGCCGCACCACCGTTCTTTATCACCAAAACAGTAGCAGCTCTGAGCAACCACTTTCGAACCTCAATTCCGCCGCTGCAGCCACCACAATTCGAACTGAATCCTAACCCCCGCTCTTCACCATTTCAGAAACAATCAAGCCTCAAACGCGGGCGCACAGCCCTGTCAGAAGGCGCACACAATTGGAGTCCAAAACAGAATGATACAGTAGCATTTGCGCTACCTCTGCGCGACTTCTGTGCGGGCGCGCAAATGTGGGTCAATCACGAGCTTTTCACGTGATTTTAATGAAAATCGAACGGCCACGATTTGATGCTAGATGATGATGCTGATTTACGGTGAAGTTAGATCATGGTTGGATGGTTGATGATAGAGGGAAAGCAGCCAAATTCGAAAGGGAAGAAGAAGAGGTGGTCTGGTGGAAATCGTGGGTTTGGGTGGGAATTTTGGGGGTTTTTGGGTTTATTTTTCCATTTCTTTTTCTTTTCTTTTATTTTTCTTTTAGTTTTTTTTTTTAGTTTTAATTAGTTTTATTTATTTTTATTTTATTTTTATTTAACTTGTATTATAAATACCCCTTTGGGGTTATTTTCTCATAACTTTTCAATCAACATTTCATTTTTAGTTTTAATTAGTTTTATTTATTTTTATTTCCATGTCTTTCTTCATTATGTTAGCTTAGGTTTTGTTCTAGGGAATTGGATGAAGGTTATATTAATGAATTGAATGATTGATTGTGATTAGTATGAAATTGTTTCTTGATTATTGTGTATGGGTGATGCTTCTATGGATTAGAATCTTTCTAGCTAATCGATTCTATGCTCTTAATTGTGCTTTCAATCAATTGTGCGAGAGTGAGTTGGTTGAGAGCCCTAAATTCTTCCATACCTTTTCTAGGCTAGTTGCACGAGAGTGAATTAGTTTAGTAGGATAATTAACATGCTTAATTGTGCGAGAGTGAGTTAAATGTGTTGATGTTCCTAATCGAGGTCATTTTCATCTATTTGTATGATGTTGTTTAATACATTGATGTGATTGGATTCCACTTTCTCTAGTTTTAGTTATTTGCTCTTAGTAGTATTTGGTTTAATCTCTCTATATCTCACAACCTTTCCTAGTAGTCTAGTTGGCACAAATTAATACACGTAGTCCTTTTGGGTTCAACCCTTTACTTGCCACTAACTAGTTTAGTGTAGGTTTAGGTATTATAAATTGTTAATTTGATTAGGGGAGTAGTTTAACGACCTATCTTATCCCGATCACTTCCTTGGGGGCTGAATTTCAAATCCCTCCCCAAGATGGAGGAATGCCTTGTACTCCTCAAAATTGTCATTTAGGTAGCCCAAGGTCGTGCTATCCACCGTACAGGCACTACAACAAAATAAAGCAAAGGTAACAATGGAAACCATTGCCTAATATAAAAAAAGTGTTTCCTTGTAGCTAAGGCAACACATATGAGGTGTAATTTATGCCCCCGTTGTCTATTCATAAGGTAACACATTTTTATTCAAAGGCAACAATTTTGAAAGCTAAGGTAAAATGATACATAAGGCAACACTTTTACAAAGACAACAAATGAAAAATGTTGCCATCTAAGGAGATAATTAAAAAATGTTTCTAAATGTTATCACTCCCAAACATTTAGTAGTTGGTATGGCTCGAACTTGTGACTTCAAAGTCACAAGTTGAGTTTCCCACCATCTCTACCAAACTTGCTATATATATATGTGTGTGTGTGTGTGTGTGTGTGTGTGTGTGTGTGTGTGTGTATACATATATATATATATATGTATATATAAATGTTGCTATAGATGGCAACATAGATATTAATGTTACATTTCCAAACAATAGTTTTGTTATTGTTATCTTTTCATGCAACAATTATTATATTTGTTGTCTTAGACAAGAAAAAGGTAACACTTTAAGCAACTGTTGCCTTATATAGTCTAGAGTAACACTTTTTTTCCCGTTACTTTAGTTCAAGGTAACAAATAAATATTGTTGCGTTAGATTATTAAGAGTAACATTTCTGTAAGTGTTGCAATCTTAAGTGTTGCCTATTCTCATTTTTTTGTAGTGAGGCGTACGGATCCTTAAAGTTATCAACGTTGACGACGTCTTCCTCAGCCGCCGCCTCGCCCTCGGCCGCTTTCGCGACCTCCCCCTCCTCTTGTTGAGGAGCACTCCCAAACTCAGAAGACAACACTCTGTCCAGATCGGCTGCCTCCGTTAAGCTGCGGCTCCTAGAGCTACAGCCGCCCCTGGAAGAGGTAATGTCTTCATGAATTAGGAGCCTTTTGCCTTTGTCTTTGGCATGGGCCGCCTGACTTCCAGTAGGAGGAGCTCTGCGAGGGGGCAGGTCGGACGGTTCATTAATTGAGACCCCAGTCCTTGGCCTGTCCGACCTGCCATATCGGAGATAGAGTTCTGAAGGAGTGGGGACGGACGGATCAGCGTCCGCCCGAGAAGAGGAAGGAGGTCCTTCACATAGTAGCAACTCGTCCCCATCCATGACCGAGTTGGAATATTAGGGGAAAATTAACCCCGGAGTTCGCCCGGAAGTTCCCCTCGCAGCAGAAGCGCCCTGAATTCTTTGGCGCTCCTCAAAAGAAGAAGTTACTTCCACGGTCGAGCAGTGAGTGCCCGTGGAAGCGGTCGTAGGAGTATAAGAAGGGGTCTCTAAATTATTATTGTTAGGGTCATAAGGAGGCCTAGGGTTCACCAGACTACCGTCTGGATTTCTGGCCGCATGACGATCGTACGTCTACATCGTCCTTGCCATGTTCGACTGTAGGGACAGAGAAGAATGGGTGGAAGTGAGTTGGTACGCACTAGAAATGGACCCACTCCATGAAGGAGACAACTCGTCTCTGTCCACTCTAGACTGCTCAGTCCCAGGTGAATGGCCGGCCTCATGAGGAGAAACGGACGAAGCCGAGTGTTGAGCCAGATTTAAAAATGAAGAGTAAAAGAAATTAAAATGCAAGAAAAGGAAAAGAAAACAGGTGGCCTACCTCTGTACGTGTAGAAAACTTGAAAAAGTCTTGAAGGTTGACGGGAAAACTCAAGGAATGTGCCCGGAAAACTCAAAGGCACGGCGAAGCTCTTGAAGATTCAAACGAAAAGGCACTTTCTCTCTCTATAAGCTCCGACTTCTCTCTAGAAAATGAAAGTTCCAAAGTGTTAAAATGAGGCCAAAACCTTTGTATATATAGACAAAATTTATGGGGGTAGGATGGTAACTTCATCTTTCCCGCCTAAAGAAGTTGAACGGTTATAATTCGAAAGTTTAACCTAGAATTTGAAGGGTTAAGGGACAACGCCGTTAGAATAGGCGGAAAAGAAGACGACCTAATAAACGGCACGTCCAAAAATAAACGGATAAGAAAACGAAGCTAAAGCTCCCTCCGCAACAGCAAGACGGCCGCAATTCAAAAAACGAGACGGCCTACCATTGTCCGCGCCATTCATAAAGATAGGCGTTCGCTCTAAATTTTCAAGCAGACAAAAGCCGCCTATCAAAACCCTAATGCACTCGTACACCCCAAGGCTATTTGAGGTCAGAGGATTCGGCCTGTAAGCGTACGAGCCACCCCCTCTGAGGGGCAAATGTTGAGGGTAAAAATACCTGTATACGTGGACCAGTCCCGCAGTGACACGTGGCCCAATTATAGGGTGACCCGTGTCACTATGGGAAGATGCCACGCGTCCAGCTCAAGAGCTCTCAAAGGTTCAGGCCAATCTCATAGCAACACGTGGCCCAGTTAGAGGGTGACACGTGTCGTCACAGGAAGATGCCACGTGTTTAGGGCATGTATTCCCCTAAAATCAGCACGCAAAAGATGCCTAATAACGTCATGGCCCAAATCCCGAGAGATATCATTGAAAGCCGCAAAGCGGCGCCCCCAAAGTAACGCGTGGCATTCACTGATTGCGCAGCCAATCACGTCACACAATTCCAAGGTACAAACCCTAGAATGGGGCACGAGTCCCACCCCTATAAATACCCCAATCATTTATGATGGGAGGGGTGGATTAAGACATTACAACAGAAAGAGCATTAATAGCCCCAACTTCTCTCTACTTTCTCTCTCTAGCCTTTTCCGTTTCCGATCGCTAACTTGATCGTCGGAGGCGAATATTCCGACAACCGGAATATTCGTTGTTTTGTAGGTCGGACCGTCTGGTTGCCAGGAGAGCGTAACCAGTATCCAAGGAAATCCAAAAAATACCCGAAACATAGTCCATAAACACTTCAACTTTGATCTAGCATGAAGAACGGATTTTTGTAACATCATCGCACTTCCTTTCAGGACAAGAGGCCAAAAGTAGGTGTCTACACTGTGTAATTAGGGTATCTTTTGTTTTGCCTGCTGGCTAGCTTTAGCCACAAAGGTCAATGTGCGATGGTGGTTATGAGCTGAGAAGAGAGAGAAGGAAATGCTTTGGACAACGCGATGTCATAAACAAATTGGGTTAGTTTAAGAACCCAAAACTAATACTTCCTCCGTTCTATAATATAGTTCTTATTTGTGTTTTTTCATGGTATTTAAGAAGCGGGAGGAAAATGTGGATGAAATCTATTAACTACAGAGTAATACTAAAACAAAACATGCTTAAATCATTTTTGACACATGCTAAACTATCTGTAGGGAATATTTTCAAGAGTTAACCCCTAGCTTGAACCCCACTGTGATCATACACTTAAGTACGGTGGCGTGCAAAAGGGAAGAAGATAGAGCAAAAGAGTCGCCAACAAGTTTTAGGAACTTGTAAACCATTCACAGGGTGAAGGTTACACCCCTTAACGATCCAAGAGATCGTCAACTCCATAAGGTCTAGAACCAAATAAGGGTTCGGGGATGAAGGTACAAATCCAACCTAAAAGAGATTGAACCTGCCCTAATAATAGGCCTCTACTTTATTCTGATCGTATTCATGTGCGCTTTCTAATTAACACACAATCAATAGGATTAACCCTAAACCTGTTTATCTATGTTGGTTGAATATTAATGCTCAAATAAATCTATTATTGGTGATCACTTGAAATTATAATCACATTAACCCTAACAAGATTATTAAATATCTTATTAAACGTGATTACAAGTACCAAATTCCCTTTAAACATGCATAAAAGGCGTGATCAAGCAATAAATAATAAATAATGTATCAAGCAACATAATAATAATCATATTAATCATAATAATAATAATTATAGCAATAATAAAATTATGATCATAATCAAAACAATTATAAAAATAATCATAAATCATGTTAAATCATAATAAAAATAGCAAGATCCTAGGCATGATACTAACAAGATTAATAACAAACCTTAGCATGTCACTAAGCAATAAAAATCAAATATATAGCCCTAACATGATACTAACAATCATAAATATTAGGAAGAACATAGGAGGCATCACAGGAATCATAATAAGCATATTTGATATTATAACCTTTTCCCTAAACATGATACTAGGAATATCATAATAACAATTTAAACATGATTTCTACATCATAATATCAATTAAAACCATTAAATCACTTACTTTGATGCTTCGTACCTCTTTCTAATAACAAAATACATACGTTAGTAACTTCAAGGAAAATAATAAACAATTAAATTAAATTAAATAATTGAAAGAGAGATTTGGGACCAAACCCTCAGAAATTAAAACCTTTCACGTCTAGGGCGAAGGCAACTTCGAATATGGCTAGGTGTTTCTAGATCTTGTGAATGCGGAATTTTGTATGTAAAAAGCAAGTTTAGAAAAGAGAGAGAGAGAGAAAGTAATCAAGAGAAAACTTGATGAGAATTGGTGAATGAAAGAATAAGAATTGGAGAGAATGAGAGAGAATTGAAAACTGATTGTAGGTGAATATTGATGAAAACTGATTGTTGATGAATGAAAACGTAGTTTTTACGTCGTTATTTATACAGAAAATCAGCCAAAAAGATAAATTAACATAACAGAGTCCTGGCGCAACTGAAACAGAGCTGGCGCCAACCTTGGCTAACTGGCGCCAGGCGCCAACACTAGCGCCAGGCGCCAATGGCTGGCACCAGGCGCCAGGCCTAGCTCCAGGCGCCAATGCCTGGAGTTAGGCGCCAAGCCTGTTTTTGACGCGTTTTCGAAAATCAGATAAGTTTTTCCGTACAGTAGGATAAAATCGTATATTTTCCTCAAAAATGCTCTTTGATCTTAATTAAAACTCTGAAAAATCAACAAAAGTCAATTTATCAATGCTAATTGAATTAGGAATGAAAAGAACCTTCTAGAAGAATCTAGAAGACTAAAACCATTCCTAATTGCATTAGGAATGATAAATCATATTAGGCCCTCCCCTAGATCATTGGGCCGCATATAAGGCTCAAACCGGGCCCAGTTTAGTAAATTGGCTATAACTTCCTCAATATTCATCGGAATTGGGCTTATAATATATCGTTGAAAAGCTCTTCTCAAGCCCCATCCAACTACACTACTATTGGACCCATATCATGGACCAAGCAAACTAGATTGGTTGTTTTCTAAAAATAAGTTTTCAAAAACAGAGAGAAGAGAAAAGAAATTAAAACTGTCCGCAACACTAAATTTTCCACACTTTCGCTTCATTCGATTATGATTCGACGTGAAAGGTACTCATCACTGGGTTTGGTTTTGGTGAGACACAAATGGGTGTCTACACTATTGACAAGGTAAAGTCGTATCCCCTAATCAAAAATAGTTACCTAAATCACTAACTAAGGTAGATAGGGAAGTAGGGTCGAACTCCACAGGGAAACAAGTCTTTTTAATTCTAATTAATTAATATAATCTAAATTATCTAAGTAACCAATATTTTGAATGTGAATTCTATACTACGAAGAATGAGTTTAGGGAGAAAAGAATCAATAATAAGGAAACCTAGGGTCACAGGTTCACCAATAATTAATATTCCGGGATAGAACGAAGTAATTAATAATTAACAATGCATAGATAATATGATTAACAGGCTCTCGCAATTTATTAACCAACATAGATCTAACAGGCTCTCGCAATTTATTAGACCTAAGTTCCTATTAAAAATAGCCTTTAATATTAAATCAACATCTGCTCGATTCATCAATTCAATATTGCTAAACATTCACAATCAAATTACATCTGCTCGATTCATAATCCAATTGCAAAGAATTAAAACAATTCAATAAGAAATTATCATGCAATATCAACAATCAATATTAACAAACTATCCCTTCATATCAATTATGGATCCCCATAAACCCTAGAATCAAACTACTCACTAATCATCATAATTAAACCAAACAAATAAATAAATAAGAACATGAACAAGAAAACAATTAAAATAGCTGAAATTAAAAAGGGAAGAAATTGTACCAAACTAAATCTGGAATTAATGAAGGAATTAAGAACAAGAGTTAGAGAGAGTTTAAGAGAGAGAAAAATACTAAGTAGAGAGAGAAAGTCTAAGAGAAAAAAAAAAGATCCGTCAAAATCCGTACAAAACGTATATAAAAATACTTCCCTAAAACAAGAATTAACTAAACTAAATCAGACGGGAAAAAACACGCGCCCGATCGGGCGAAGGGGCGCCCGATCGGGCCCGCCTTTTTTCCTATGCCCAGTCTAAAGTGCCGCGCCCGATCGAGCTCACGCTCACCCGATCGGGCGCGCCTTTCTTGATAGCCTTCATGCGCGCACCGCCCGATCGGGCGTATGCTTGCCCGATCGGGCCCGGTCTTCATCTTTGGGGCTTGGACTTCGATTGGGCTAGATTTCTCGGCCCAATCCATATTTCCTCTCGGGTCTCGAATACATGGTCCAATTGCCTCGTGATCCAAATAACCGAGCCCTTAATCACCGGCTCGATGGCTCTAGCCAGCCTTGGGCTCCAAAAGTGGTCGTGTTCCACCAATGCTCGTAGTCGCTTCATAAAAATCCCGGGAAAATACTCCAAAGGTGTAATTCCCTGCAAAACTTAACCAAAACTACGAAAACACTAGAAAACACATATTAGTAATAAAAGTGGCCCCAAAAGGCCAAAAACACTACTAATTATGACCGAGGGACGGGGGTAAAATACTATATAAAATAGACATATCAAACTCCCCCAAGTCAAACCTTTGCTTGTCCCTAAGCAAAGAGCTCATCAATGAACATATAAAACATACTTCACCCCAATCAACAAATCAAAAGCCAACAATTCAAGGTAAAATTAAACAAACATGCTTCGACGTCAATCAATCTTATTCATCTAATCACCCTTCCTCCCCAACAATTGTCAAGTAGAGCAAACCACAAGAGCATATAGAATTCAAGACTAGTGCTCACACACTCGACTCTCATTTATGTGGCGAGTAAAGGATGTACTCGATCGCTCTCCACCCAACCCCTTTAATGTGAACAATGCCCTCCCAACTCACACTCTCGTGTGTATGAAAACATTGAACGCTCATCCTACTAGTCGACTCGAAATATGTCAAGTTATAACTTGCATTGAAAAACAACACTTTCACATTCACATAACTTCTACGCACATGGTCGGAAGGTCTTTTAAGCTTGTAATGTAAGGCTAAGGTAAAGGTAGGATAAATTTGGGACTATGTGAGAGAAAAGCTATGCATTAAGGGAGCCAAATCCTAATAAAACCATGATCAAGAGTAATGATCATAACACCTCCAACATAACCAACTCCAACAACAACCAAATATAATCCAACAATAAAACAAACCCACCACTCACAAATTCACTCATAAAAACATGATAGTGTAGAACAAGAGTGAATAACAAACTTTGAACTCATAACTTGAAATATTTACATTGAAACTCAACTCTTTTTTTTTCTTCTTTGAATTAACCTTCACTTAGAACATTTGAACATCAAACACTTTTTCTCTTTTTTTTTCTTGAGCTTCTTTTTTTTTCCATCACACTTTTATTTTTCAAATATATACAACTTCCAAATTCATAAAACAAAAATATGATCAAGAACAAATTACTTCTCAAAGCCCACCCAAATTGCGCAAATAAAGTGCACATCACAAACTCCCTCATCTCACTCACTAATAGCTCCCCCAAGCCAAGCTTGGGACTAGTAACCAATGGGGCAAATTAGGCTTGCAATGCGGCTATGAACAATAAAAGGGCACAAGCAACAACATGGGTGACAAGAAGGGAACAAATGTATCTAAGTATCTCTGAAGACTACCTAAGGAATGAACGCCTTCGTCCTCCTCATGTGCATATTATAAAGTCATGAAACACTACTCATAGTTGCAAATCAATACTCAAATTCATTGACATACCAGGAATTATGGAACTATCACACATTTCCTAACCAAATCAACTAGTCAGGCACTATATTCACAAGTAGTTGGACAAAATTGACGCAAGTTAAGGAATCCAAACAATTAAACTTCAAATCATGACCAACAAATCCACAATGTTCATCATCAAATACCAAGAATCAAAACAATTTTTCTCAAGTACGGGGCACAGGGAAGCATGATTTACAATTCATTGGAACGTATTTTTGATTTTTTATTTTTTCAAATTTTTTTTTTTCATATATAAGAAAGCAATAAAAACTACACTAGGAAAGCAAATAAGAACTATACTAGAAAGCAAATAAAGAGAGAAAAGGAAGAGAATTACCAAGTGAGTGAAAGAACACCCCCCCAAGCCAAATCAAGCAATGCCCTCATTGACTTGGGAGAGTAGCCTACTCCTCATCCTCATCCATCCTAGAGTACCCTCCACCGTGGCTAGAGCCGGCCCCTCCATGGCTAGAGCCACCACCACCATACCCCGAACCACCGGCATAGTAGTTAGGGTCTACATTCCCACCCATACCCCCATATCCGTGGACCGAAGAGTAGTCCACATAAGTACCATAAGCACCGGGGTGAGAATACCCTCCTTGGGGGTATTGGAACTAATCGGGAGTAAGGGAATCGGGAGGAATAGCCCCCCGACGGGCATAATCATCATACATGGGGTAAAGGCCCCTCCCTAGGTTCCTCTCAATAAGACCAACCCTCCCATCTAGGGTGCTTAACCTAGAGTCTAGGTTTTGCATCATGCCCTCTACCCTTCCTTGCCCCGTCTCAATACGGTCTAGTTGGCTCCTAAAAGCCGAAAAGTCATATGGGGCATTTGGGTCGACATTGTAATCGACCGAGGAGGTTGGCATTGTAGGCATGCCGTAGGTGAAAGGTGGGGGTGGTGTGTAGTGAGGTGAGTGGTGAATGGGGGATTGGTGAGGTTGTGGTGAGGGGTGAGGTGGTTGAACCGCACCTTGACCGTCTAACTCGAAGGTATAAGAGGGCTTCCCCCTCTCAAATTTGGTCAAGGCGGGGTTGGGTAAGGTAAACGCTTGGTCTCTCCTACCCGATTGTCGGTGGACAATCCACCAAGTATCATTCCCCACCGGTTGTACCCAATTCAAACTCCCAAAATAAGGTAGGTCTATTAGGTTCGACCCCACAACTTTTCTATGGCCATTGGGGTTCCAACCTAAATGCTTCCTAGCTATATGGGTCACTAACCCCCCAAAGTAAATAGGCGCTCTAGACCTACTAGCTTCGGCCGCATTGGCCGCCCTTTGAAAATGGTTGGCTATCCTATGGGGTAAATTTAATTTTTCAGCATTAGGGATTATATAGGAAGCCAACAATTCCAATTCATCCCTCCGAACATTTGCCGGTTCATGCCTCCCAAAAATAGTGAGGCCGGCAAATCTTTGCCAAAGTTTGGGGACGGGGTGTTGAATCCACGTCCCTTTGGCATGTTGGAGGTTCACCAAATCCTCCCCTGTTAACCTCTTGTAGACCACGGCGGTGTGGTCTTGAGAAGGTTCTATAGGCTTGTCCGATTTCAAGTCAAACAATTTACCAAATTCCTTTAAAGTTAATCTCACATTATTGTTCAACAATCGAAATTGGACGTGAGTGATAAGTGCATTCATTTTGATAACATTAAAACTTGATATAAATTCCAATGTTAAGTAATCATAAGTATCGTGACACATTTGAAAAAAACCACTCATGCCTATGCCCTTAAACAATTTTTCCACATTTTTGTCAAGACCTAGCCTAGCTAAAGTAGGATGATGTATGAAACGGGTAGAAATTACCTGACGATCGATGAGGTTGATCATCTGAACCCGTTGCTCCTCCGAAACGATTACAACTTCCTCCCATCCCGGAATTTGAAGGTCCGGGTTGATTGCTGGTTGTGCCGCACTAGAGCTCTCACCCCTTCGATTTCTTGAACGCTTGGAGGCCATTGTTGTTGAAAATAGTAGAAAATTTGAGGTTTCTCTCTCTTAGGGTTTGAGAAAAATTGAGAAAAAATTGGGGAAAATTAGGATGGAGTGTAGAGAAAGGTGAGGGAAGATGAAATATGTAAATTTTTTTTATTTTGGATGGAGGAATTCGAGAAGATCTTAGATTGAAGTGAAAGTTTAAGGTTTGAAAATGGAGGTTTTAGAGAGAGAAAGTGAATGAAGAAGAAGAAATAAGGAGGAAATGAGGGAAGAAAGAAGAGAAAAGAAAATAAAGGGGGGTCGTCCTGATGGCGCGCCCGATCGGGCGAGCCTTGCCCGATCGGGCGTAGGTGTGATTCCCCAAAATACAAGTTGCGCGCCCGATCGGGCGCGAACGCGAACGATTTTTCGCCCTTTTTTTCTCGCCCGATCGGGCGAGCTTCGCCCGACATTTCTTTTTCTTTTACTCGATTTTCAAAAATTTTGCCCGATCGGGCAAGCTTCGCTCGATCGGGCAAAGATAACCCTGGAATCCACTTGGCTTGCGCGCCCGATCGGGCTGTTTCGCCCGATCGGGCGAGATTTGATTCGATTCTTAGCTCACTTACGCGCCCGATCGGGCAATTTCGCCCGATCGGGCGAAATTGGCCCTGAATTCTGGCTCACTTGCGCGCCCGATCGGGCGAAGGTCGCCCGATCGGGCCCGAGAGTGCCTGTTTCCTCCGATTCTGTTTCTTCTTCAAAATTTCTCTAAGTCTTAATACTCTGTGAAATTCATACCTGTACAAAAACACTTAAAACCGGTGAAATATCACTCTCCTCGCCTCTCTAAAAATAAATAAATAAATAAATAAAATAATAAAACAAAAAAAGAAAGAAATCTAGACTATAAAGCATGAAATACGGGTTGCCTCCCGCAAAGCGCTGGTTTATCTAGGTCCCGCACGACCTTCTCACCACCTCGGAACTCATGTTGAGAGTGGAGTTAGGAGAGTCTCCTCCACATCTCTGATGGTAGCACCTTCATGATACACTTTCAACCTTTGGCCATTCACCTTGAATTTTTCACCTTTGTCATTCACCAACTCTACCGAACCAAATTTGTTTACCTTTGTGACAGTGAAGGGACCGGACCACCTGGACTTCAACTTTCCTGGGAAAATCTTCAATCTAGAATTAAAGAGGAGAACCTTATCGCCCGGTGCAAACTCTCTTGGTAGGATCCTCTTGTCATGCCACTTCTTGGTCTTCTCCTTGTAGATCCGCGCACTATCATATGCCGACAATCTAAACTCCTCCAACTCGTTGAGTTGAAGGAGTCTCTTCTTACCCGCGGCCTTAGAATCCATATTAAGCTCTTTGATCGCCCAAAAAGCTTTGTACTCCAATTCGACGGGAAGATGACATGCCTTACCATAAACCAATCTATAAGGTGAAGTACCGATCGGTGTTTTAAATGCAGTCCGGTATGCCCAAAGTGTGTCATCGAGCTTCATGCTCCAATCTTTTCTTGACTTGGCTACTACCTTTTCTAGAATCGCCTTGATTTCCCTATTAGAGACCTCAACTTGACCACTAGTTTGAGGGTGGTAACTAAGCCCTGTTCTGTGATGTACGCCATACTTCTTGAGGAGGTTATCCAATTGTCTTTCATGGAAGTGGGTACCCCCATCACTAATAATAGCTCGTGGAACACCAAACCTGGGAAATATGATCTTCTTGAAGAGCTTAATGACTACCTTGGAATCATTCGTTGGTGAAGCTATGGCTTCAACCCACTTGGACACATAATCGACGGCTACAAGTATGTAACAATTCCCATTGGAAGATGGGAATGGCCCCATATAATCGATACCCCAAACATCGAATATTTCAACTTCTAGGATGCCAGTTTGGGGCATCTCATGCCTCCGCGAAATGTTGCCAGTCCTCTGGCAAGAATCACAAGCCTGCACAAAAGTGTTAGCGTCTTTAAACATAGTAGGCCAAAAGAAGCCTGACTCATTAATCTTGGCCACCGTTTTAGTGGGGCCATGATGTCCACCATAGGGTGAAGTATGACAACTGGTAAGGACGCCGTGAACCTCCCATTCGGGAACACACCTGCGAAATAATCCATCTGCACACTCACGAAACAAAAAAGGGTCATCCCAAAAATAATGTTTAACATCATAGAGGAATTTCTTCTTCTGTTGGTAGGACAAGTCAGGAGGTAGAGTACCACCCACTATATAATTAGCAAAATCGGCGTACCAAGGGTGATGCTCTACAACTGCATACAGGTTATCGTCAGGGAAAGAATCATCTATAGGTAAAGAATCCTTACCCTCATCATACCTGATACGTGACAAGTGGTCTGCCACTACGTTCTCTGCTCCTTTTTTATCTTTTATTTCAATGTTGAAATCTTGGAGCAAGAGAACCCATCGGAGTAGCCTTGGCTTTGATTCCGCCTTGGCTATCAAATATTTTAATGCTGCATGATCAGTAAAAACAATAACTTTAGAACCAACTAGATATGATCTAAATTTCTCTAAAGCATATATAACAGCAAGAAACTCCTTTTCTGTGGTGGCATAGTTGACTTGGGCTTCATCTAAGGTTTTGCTAGCATAATAAATAGCATGCAGAACCTTATCCTTCCTTTGTCCGAGCACGGCTCCTAGTGCAAAGTCACTTGCATCACACATGATCTCGAAAGGGAGGTTCCAATCGGGAGCACATATGATGGGTGCCGATATCAAAGCCTGCTTAATCCTGTGGAAAGCCTCAAGACACTCGTCAGTAAAAATAAATGGGGCATCCTTGAGCAAAAGCTGTGTCAGTGGTTTAGCAATTTTAGAAAAATCTTTGATAAAGCGGCGATAAAACCCCGCATGACCCAAGAAGCTTCTAACTCCCTTGACATTAACTGGGGGAGGTAATTGCTCAATCACTGATATTTTAGCTTTATCTACCTGTATGCCCTTATCAGATATAATATGACCAAGGACTACTCCCTCTGTCACCATAAAGTGACATTTCTCCCAATTAAGCACTAAGTTGCACTCCTCACATCTTTTCAGAATTTTAGCGAGATTAATTAAACATGAATCAAAAGAAGAACCATATACGCTAAAATCATCCATAAAGACCTCCATAATAGACTCTATGAAATCAGAAAAAATGCTCATCATGCAACGCTGAAAGGTGGCAGGTGCATTACATAAACCAAAGGGCATTCTACGATATGCAAAAGTGCCATAAGGGCATGTAAAGGTGGTCTTTTCCTGATCTTCAGGGTGAATCGGAATTTGGAAAAATCCCGAATACCCGTCTAAATAGCAAAAGAATTTGTGATTAGCTAACCTCTCAAGCATTTGATCAATAAAGGGGAGAGGGAAATGATCCTTTTTAGTGGCGATATTAAGTCTACGATAGTCTATGCACATACGCCACCCTGTCACAGTTCTGGTGGGTATTAATTCATTTTTATCATTGGTTATCACAGTCATCCCACCCTTCTTCGGTACTACCTGCACAGGACTTACCCACTTGGAGTCAGAAATAGGATAGATGATACCTGCATCGAGTAATTTCATCACCTCTTTCTTGACTACTTCCTGCATGTTTGGATTTAATCTTCGTTGGGGTTGAATGCAGGGCTTATAATTTTCCTCTAGATGAATCCTGTGCAAACAAAAATCAGGGCTAATACCCTTAAGATCATCAATACTGTACCCTATAGCCTTCTTATGGGTTTTGAGAACCCCTAGAAGTTGGGAAGATTGTAGGTCAGTGAGTGCAGTACTGATGATCACGGGGTGTAGTTCCTGCTCATCTAGAAAAACATATTTTAAATGAGAAGGGAGAGGTTTTAGCTCAGGTTTCTTGACCTCTGCAGGTTTTGATTCCTGAACTAAATTTACTACCTTCATTGTCTCCTTGGGGCTTAACTCTTCTAAGGAAAGAGCTTTTTCAATATTTTGTACCTCATTACCCCAAATGCTTGCATTATCGCTGGATAAATTCCCGCAGAGAACTTCCTCCAAGGGATCCTTAGCAAGAACCTGTGGCAAGCTATCAACACAAATATTGTCCATTATATCAATTGTATCAATATAACAACAATTTTCCTCCAACATAGGCCCTTTCAAAACCTTCCCTAAATTAAAGGTAACATTATCGTCGCCTACAGAAAGGGTCAGTTTACCATTTTTCACATCAATAATAGCTCCTGCAGTGTGGAGGAAAGGCCTACCTAATATAATGGGTATTTGTGTGTCCTCTGCCATATCTAAAACAACAAAATCAACTGGAATGAAAAATTTACCAACTCTGACAGGTACGTCCTCTAAAATTCCCAAGGGATATTTTACCGAACGATCTGCCATTTGTAAAGTTATATTAGTAATTTTCAATTCCCCCATATATAATTTAGCACATATAGATGATGGCATGACACTGACACTAGCACCCAGATCACATAAAGCCTTATCAATAAAAACATTCCCAATGTGACAAGGGATAGAAAAACTACCGGGATCCTTTAATTTAGGAGGTGATTTATTTTGCAAATAAGCGCTACACTCCTCTGTGAAAGCTACAGTTTCTACTTCATTAAAGGCCCTTTTTCTAGTCAGAATGTCTTTCATGAATTTAGCATAAGCAGGTACTTGAGTGATTAAATCAGTGAAAGGGACTGTTACCTGCAGGTTTTTCACGACCTCTAAAAACTTACCGAATTGTTTATCAAGCTTACTCTTCAGTTGTCTATTAGGGAATGGAAGCTTGATAACTGGGCTCTGCACAACTCCTCCCTTATCCTGCAATTTACCCTACACAGAAACATTGGTAGGGTTAGTGTCTTTTTGTAGCCCTGCAGGGCTAGCAGAATTACCGTTTGATGTAGAGGAATCTAGATTAGAAACTAGTCCATCTTCCTGTGGCACAGGAGGTCCATCATAATGGGAACCGCTCCTTAGAGTGATTGCATTAGCATGATCTGTAGGATGGATAGGCTGTGACGGTAGAGCTCCCTGCTGACGGGATTGTAGGGTAGATGAAAGTTGTGCAATTTGATTGTCCATGATTTTATTGTGGGCTAGGATAGAATCAATTTGCGCATCCCTACTCTCCATGTGCTTTTGCATATTAGCTAGCATCGCTCTAATTTCTGTCATGGCAGGGTCGGAAGATGATGAGGGTGATACTTGGTTTTTCTGGCCGGCGTTAGGATGATAATATTTTTGCTGTGGTGGGGGTTGCTGTTGTGGTTGTTGTGGAGGTGGAGGGTTTTGTACATTGGTACTCCGGTATGAAAGGTAAGGATGATTTTTATAACCGGCATTGTAGGAATTGGAATAGGGGTTATTTTGCCTATAGGTTTGAAAGGCATTAACCTGTTCCATAGAGCTCCTACAATCTTGCTCCCAATGACCTACAATTCCACAATTTTCACAAAAAGCTTCATGGTTAGCAACAGCAGAAACATTAGCTACAGAGTTAGGAGTAGTAGTAAGATTATCTAATTTTTGACAAATAGAAGTTAATTGAGCTTGCAAAAAGGATACAGAATCGACATTATGTTTTCCCTTATTTGCAAACCCCCTCGGATTCCCATATTGGGAATTGTGTATTGCCATGTCCTCGATAACCTGTCCTGCATCATCCACATTTAAATTCATGAACCTCCCACTAGCTGCCGAATCTAGTACTGATCTGGAAGAATTTCCAAGTCCATTATAGAATGCTTGGATCAATTGCCATTGTGCTAGATTATGGTGGGGGCACTCTCTCTGTAGATCCTTGAACCTCTCCCAAGCCTCATATAGTGTTTCGTCGGCCTCTTGAGCGAAGTTCTGAATAGCACTTCTTAGCACCGCTGTTCTCTCTGCAGGATAATATTTATTATAAAAGTTCAAAGCAAGAGTTTCCCAGTCAGTAATACCAAGTGCAGTTCTATTCAAACCATTAAACCATAATTTTGCTTTGCCACATAAAGAAAAGGAAAAAAGAATCTCCCTGATTTGGTCCTGCGTAACCCCGGCTTGTCTAATGGTGTTACAATATTGGCAGAAATCTGCGATGTGAAGATTAGGATCTTCACCCTTAGCTCCGCTGAACTGCTTCCTCTCTATCATAGTGATAAATTGGGGCTTGATCTCAAATTGAACTCCATCTAGAGCCGGAGTAGGAGTAAGGTGCGGGAAATCTGTGAGCTTCGGTTGCGAATAATCACTGAGTTTCTTTTGGGTCGTCATCTCTGATTCCAAATCTGAAGGAATATCTGTATCACTAGAATCGGTGGGAGGATCTCTTCGATCGTTGTCCTCTTCAGAACCCGCCAGAATTTGTCTGTAGAGTCTCCTTTGCCTATGAAAAGAACGCTCGATCTCAGGATCAAAAGGGATGTCACCTGATCTAGAACACCTGGGCATAAACAAAGAACTAAAGACAAATATGAGATTTGCCTCAAAGAACTAATGTTCTCTGAGGCAAAAGGGGGGATAATCTAGACTACAAAAATATAATCAGAAAATAAAAATAAAACCGTTTCCCCGGCAACGGCGCCAAATTTTGACAAGGTAAAGTCGTATCCCCTAATCAAAAATAGTTACCTAAATCACTAACTAAGGTAGATAGGGAAGTAGGGTCGAACTCCACAGGGAAACAAGTCTTTTTAATTCTAATTAATTAATATAATCTAAATTATCTAAGTAACCAATATTTTGAATGTGAATTCTATACTACGAAGAATGAGTTTAGGGAGAAAAGAATCAATAATAAGGAAACCTAGGGTCACAGGTTCACCAATAATTAATATTCCGGGATAGAACGAAGTAATTAATAATTAACAATGCATAGATAATATGATTAACAGGCTCTCGCAATTTATTAACCAACATAGATCTAACAGGCTCTCGCAATTTATTAGACCTAAGTTCCTATTAGCCTTTAATATTAAATCAACATCTGCTCGATTCATCAATTCAATATTGCTAAACATTCACAATCAAATTACATCTGCTCGATTCATAATCCAATTGCAAAGAATTAAAACAATTCAATAAGAAATTATCATGCAATATCAACAATCAATATTAACAAACTATCCCTTCATATCAATTATGGATCCCCATAAACCCTAGAATCAAACTACTCACTAATCATCATAATTAAACCAAACAAATAAATAAATAAGAACATGAACAAGAAAACAATTAAAATAGCTGAAATTAAGAAGGGAAGAAATTGTACCAAACTAAATCTGGAATTAATGAAGGAATTAAGAACAAGAGTTAGAGAGAGTTTAAGAGAGAGAAAAATACTAAGTAGAGAGAGAAAGTCTAAGAGAAAAAAAAAAAGATCCGTCAAAATCCGTACAAAACGTATATAAAAATACTTCCCTAAAACAAGAATTAACTAAACTAAATCAGACGGGAAAAAACACGCGCCCGATCGGGCGAAGGGGCGCCCGATCGGGCCCGCCTTTTTTCCTATGCCCAGTCTAAAGTGCCGCGCCCGATCGAGCTCACGCTCACCCGATCGGGCGCGCCTTTCTTGATAGCCTTCATGCGCGCACCGCCCGATCGGGCGTATGCTTGCCCGATCGGGCCCGGTCTTCATCTTCGAGGCTTGGACTTCGATTGGGCTAGATTTCTCGGCCCAATCCATATTTCCTCTCGGGTCTCGAATACATGGTCCAATTGCCTCGTGATCCAAATAACCGAGCCCTTAATCACCGGCTCGATGGCTCTAGCCAGCCTTGGGCTCCAAAAGTGGTCGTGTTCCACCAATGCTCGTAGTCGCTTCATAAAAATCCCGGGAAAATACTCCAAAGGTGTAATTCCCTGCAAAACTTAACCAAAACTACGAAAACACTAGAAAACACATATTAGTAATAAAAGTGGCCCCAAAAGGCCAAAAACACTACTAATTATGACCGAGGGACGGGGGTAAAATACTATATAAAATAGACATATCAACTATCATTAAAAATTTTTCCGCTAAAACAATATATGATGTCATCATTAATTTTTAATTTTTTTTTTGGTTTTTTTACTGAGCGTATTTTTTAGAAGTACATTGTATAGTTATTTTTGGAAAAAACAAGCATCATTAATGCAATATAATGCATACTACTTTTAAATATTTTCAACACAACTAATCAACAATAATTTTTTTCTCAATTTAATTTTAATAATTTGGCCTTATTATTTCAATTTTCATATACACATTGCATTTGTACATTTCATATATGAATTACCTCATTTTTCATATATCACAAATTAATTACGGAAAAAAATTGTTACATCGTGCGATGCACGGGCACTAATCTAGTACATTTATAAAAGTAAAAGTACAATTATAAACAAAAGTTAAAGAGAAAAGGTGAAAAAACTACAAGCATGATCAAAATTCAAGAGTAATTTAAGAAGTACAATAAATAAAGTTAAAAAAGTAAGTATATATAATGGTTCATATACTATCCAAAAATAGAAATAAGAACAACATTTTGGATGTCTAAAATAGATAAACAAGAACTATATTATGGGACGGAAGGAGTACAAGTAGATGTTTATTCACAAAATGGACACCACCGTTATTACTTTCCATTAACTGTTAGAGGACCAACTCAACCAAAAGGTTAAGCTGATGATTGAGGCCCAAGAATATGTTTTATACTCTATCACTCCCCCTCACATTAAAGGCCCTTTGGGCTTGAAATGTGGATGTAGCACATGTCCTCTCATACCTGGTGCAAATTAATTCCACTTTGAAAGAGGGGTGGATGAGATTTGAACCCGTGACCTTTGTGTCACGCTGGCTCTGATACCATGTTAACGGACCAATTCAACCAAAAACTTAAACTAATGGTTGAGGTCCAGGAATATGTTTTATACTCTATCACTCCCCTTCACATGAAAGGCCCTTTGGGCTTGAAATCGTATAATACCATTTTCAAGTCTTATAATAATATTTTATTCAGCCTTCAACAATTCATGCGCTTAATTTATTTCCCTTCCTTGAGAGTTGAGATATACGGAGTACAACTTTTTTTTTTAATTATTATTTTAAAACCCGTAAAATTTTGTTACGGTGTTTTTTTTTTTTTAAAACAAAGGAACCTTTCAATTAATTAATAAACACAGCACACCCCAAAAGCCAAGCCTTAAGCTTAGCAAGGTTCAACAGCAGGTTCATACTACTACAACAAATAACAATAACAGAAAGCTTAAAAAAATTGTTCATAAGTCCAACAACAATATTATCAAAAGCAACAGCAGGAAGGCTAAACACAAAATCCATCAGCATATCACTCCGAGTGAAAACAGCTTCAAATGCTTCCTGTGATGTCATCCTTATACGCATCCTTAGCACAAGTAGGGGGTTGATCAAAGAATTGTGCTCCATCCTCTAAGTCCTTTGCAATTTGGGCAAGGTAGTGGGCCACCCTGTTGGCTACTCTAGGCACATAATTGAAGGAAAAGGTACAGCCTTTGTTAAGCAGATTCTGCATATCCTTGAAGATTGCAGCAAACTCATGGGTACCAGTTTGCTTCAGCTCCTCAATGGCAGGCTTAAGGGAGAGTGCATCAGTCTCTATCACCACCTCCTTCAGCCCCGCATCCACCGCCATCTGCATACCTCCGCAAATTGCAACCAGCTCAGCTTGAGTAGCACTTCCTGCAGTGAATTTCCAAGCCTTACCAAAGAACCAATCGCCATCTGAAGTACGGGCCACAGCTCCTTCTCCAGAGCTATCTTTCCTCCTCCATTCCCACGCACCATCAGTATTAATTTTGATGGTCGTTCCTTGAGGTCTTTGCCATCTCGACTCACGTATTAGCATTGCTGGAATCCTCCCTTTCCCCTGAAAAATATTAAAAGTGGTATCCAAGTCGAACTTAAATCTATTAAACAAGGTTAGGGGGTGAAACACAGCTAGTTGGAAAACCGTGAAATTTCTTGCTCTCCACAAGTGCCAAAGAGTAACCGCAAAGATTACTCTCCAATTATTGCTCATATCCATATTATAACTCATCCATCCATCCCAATAAATATTGTAGAAGGTATGAAAATTAAAGTCCTTATCCATTCTATTAAGACCAAAAATCCTAGACCACAAAGTTCTTGAATTGATACAATCACGAAATAGGTGCATATGACTCTCTTCACCCAACTTACATCTAGTGCAAATGGGGTTAAAGTTATCAATTCTTGTTGCTAAAACAGTTGCAGTAGGAAGAATTTGGTGACACATATTCCACATAAGCATTTTATATTTAAAGGGGATGGGGATATGCCAAATTTTTTTCCAATTAATTGGGGGGAAAGAAGGATGGGCAGCAAAATTGGAGGCCAACTTATAAGCACTTCGAATGCTGAATTTTCCATTGGACTCAACTCCCCAACAAAGAGTATCATCCATCGAAGCAACCATGGGAAGAGGGATGGCCTCAATTAGCTTACAAAGATATTTCGGAATTATATGTTTGATTCTATGGGTGTTCCATCTACCATTATTAATAATAAAATCAACACTCCAATGGGCCATGTAATTAGGAATGGGTTTATCAACCACTAAGTAGATAGGTTTATCACCTACCCAATGGTGATACCAAAGACAAATGTCTTTCCCACTTCCAATTCTATAAGAGATTCCTTTCATTAGCAACTCCTTGCCCTTAAGAATATCCCTCCAAAGAGGAGAATCACTAGTGCTAGGAATGCTATTGAGAAAGGAAGATCTTTTAAAATATCTTGCACGAAGAATTTTAACCCAAAGCTTATCCGGATCATGAATAATTCTCCACCCAAGTTTAGCCATAAAAGCCAGGTTCCAATTTTTTTAAATTACGCATCCCTAACCCACCCAATCCCGAGGGGAGACAAACCTTTTCCCAACTAGTCCTAGGAAGATAATGCGTTTTATCCACCTTATTCCATAAAAATCGCCTACAACTTTTTTCCAAGTCATTTGTGATAGCACTAGGGAGCATAGTAGTTTGCATCACATAGAGAGGGTAAGAGTTAAGGACAGATTTTATTAAAGTGCATCTTCCGGCCATGTTGAGAAGATTAGCTTGCCATCCTTTAATCCTATTCTTAGTTTTATTAAGAAGATCAACATAGTCCGCCTTTTTAAGTTTGTTAGGGCTAATGTTAACACCTAAATACTTCCCGAAAGAAGGGGCTCCATTGATACCTGAAGCATCAATAATAGCTCTTTTAAGGGAAAAACACATCTTAGGAGGAAAAATAACCTTTGATTTAGAAGGACTTATGAATAAACCCGATCTGTTACCAAAGTCAAGGAGAACCTTTTTAATAAACTCCATATTAGAAATCGAAGCCCTACCAAATAAAAAGACATCATCGGCATAAAAAAGATGTGAAATGCTAATCTCATTATCAATTTTAATAGGAATCCAATTACCCTCTCTTAGCTCATGATCAATCATTAGGGAAAGCCTTTCAAGACAAAGCACAAAAATATATGATGATAAGGGGTCTCCTTGCCTAATTCCTCTCGAAGGAGTAAAACTATTTGTAACCTCTCCGTTCCATAAAATGGAAATGGATGGCGTAGTAATACAACTCATAATTAAATTAACCAAGGGAATAGGAAAATTAAGACCAATTAACGTCTCACGAATGAAATCCCATTCCAAGCTATCATAGGCCTTAGAAATATCGATTTTGAAAGCCATAAGGTGCCTTTTGCTTGCCTTTTTAAACAAATGAGCAATTTCTTTAATGACCAGCTGATTCTCATCGATAGTTCTTCCTTCTATGAAACTTGATTGAACCGGATTAATTAACTCTCCTAGTAAGGGTTTAATCCTATTAGCTATAACCTTTGTGATAAGTTTATAGATAGAATTACATAACCTTATTGGCCTAAAATCATTCATTTTTTCCGGGTGTTCAACTTTAGGAATAAGACATATATAAGATTCATTAATATAGTCCGGAATTTTCCCCTCCTTGAAGCAATTAGACACAAGTTTCACAATAGAGCTGCCCACCACATCCCAATATTTTTGAAAAAATTTTGGCTGTATACCATCAGGACCAGGGATTTTCATAGGAGCCATCATTTTCAAAGCATTCCTAATTTCCATATTAGTTACTTCGCTAGCAAGTAACATCCAATCATCATCTTTTATAACACTATTAGGCACGAAATTGACATACCTCAGTTGACAGGTTTGTTTAGACTCAAAAATACCTTTAAAATAGTTTACACACATATTTTTAAGTATTATTTGGTCATAAACCCACTCCCCATTATCATCTTTTAAGCATAAAATTTTGTTTCTAGAGTTCTTAATTTTAACCAAAATGTGAAAGTACTTAGTGTTCCAATCCCGGTACTTTCTCCAATCGACACCAGCCCTTTGAGCCCAAGAAATTCTTTCAATTTTAAGGACATTATTTAACTCTTTTAGAAGGGTTTTCTCAAGATTAATTAGGAAGGATGAATACTTAGTACTAAGCGCTTTTTGAATTCCATGGATACGAGCAATAAGTCTGTTTTTATTCTGAATCGAACTGTTAAAAACACATTTATTCCAAAGTTTGACATCATTAGTAAAGAAATTTTTAGAGTCATAGAAATTATCCCCCTTCCCCCACGACTCAGCAAAGAAATCATCAAAACTAGGGTTCTCCAACCATGCTTCTTTACATCTAAAAGGATAATTAAAATTGCAATTAGTTAAACTAGTATCCACCAAGATTGGACAGTGGTCCGAGTAAGTTTTTGCGAGATGAAATACCTGTGTTTGTGGGTGCACTTTCATTCACTCAGCATTAACGAGAGCCCTATCAAGCCTTTCCCTTATTAATTCCGTTCCATCCCTTCCATTATCCCACGTAAACGCAGGGCCATTGTGCTTTAGGTCAATCAAACCCTCCGCATCAGTCCATTTTGAGAAGTCTTTTCCCTGCGAGTTGGTGACCGGTCTTCCCCCCATCTTCTCAGATTGGGTTAGGACCTCGTTCATATCCCTAAGAAGCAGCCAGGGAGTATTTGAAGGAGGTGAGTTTTCACCAAGTGCCCTCCACAAATCCTTCTTGTCTCTAGAGGTCGAAAGTGCATGCACCCCAGTAATAAGGACTTCCGGATCAGTAGGAGACATTTTAAATAACGAGTGAATGACATGAGGAGAGTCCGTGACAAAATCAATTAATATTGCGAGCTTTCTCCAAAAGAGCCAAATACCCCCTTTAAGACCATTAGCCAGTAAAGTTCTGAAGTCTTCAAACCCCAGTCTTTTGCACACAGCTTTAGCAATGTCATCAGTCGACTTAGTTTCCAAAAGAAATAGGATATCCGGTTTGTGCATCCTAACCACCTCCTTGGCATGAGGAATAAATTCCTTACTTGATGCCCCCCTGACATTCCATAAAATTGTCTTCATATTTACCCAAGGCAAAGGGAAGTTAGGGAAAATCCCACGTTCTTGTTCCTTGTAATTATTCTTGGTTGGGAACAATACCCCCCAATCCTTCCATAGGTCGAGCTTCCCCATAGCCCAAATGTCTTCCATCGACACTGATTGTGCCATCATCATGATTTGCTGAATCAGATTGCTCGTCGAGTTGTAAGTGAGAGTCATTTCCATCCCCACTGCCTCTCTTCGAGATTCCAGAACCACAAATAGGTTTTTGTGTTCCATAAGATTTAAAATTTGATTTGCAAGTTGTAAGGGATAAATTGGGGGATTTTTGGTGGAGCTTCTATATGGGTGAAAAGATTTTCGTAGTCTGGTAGGGATGGATGGGTACATTGGTTCATCATGATTTGAATTCCCATGTTGATTCGGTTCAATTGTTCGATCGGAACCGGATTCATTCTCATTACAGGCCATAGGAATGGGGTGGGGAACGATGGAAAAAGGTGTTGAGCTAGAGATGGAAGTGAGGCCTGTTAGAGACAAGACGGGGTTAGGGTTCGGGTTCTGCTCGAGTGTTGTGGTAAAATGGTTGGTTGGATTGCAGGGGAGAGAAGTTGGAATTGATGAGGGTGGTATGGTGATAGTCGGTAAATCTGGGGGTTCATTGGTGAATTCATTCGGTTTGGGATCAAAGGTGTTGGTGCGATTTGAGTTATCGATTCCCTGCTTATCGGAGGTTGTTGTTCTTGGTTTTCCCGATTCTCCATGATTAGTTTCAGTTGGAGGAATGTGAGTAGTAGATTTGGCGAGTTGTGAAGGAGATGATTGATTAATGGAGATGGGAGGGGTTTTAGAAGGGGATAAAATGTGTTGGGTTGAATCGGTAATCGGCGACACTGAAGAGGCGCCATTGGTGGTTTCATTGTGCGAAGCTCCGGGAACATTAACGCCATTAATGCTGGTAATTCCCAACACTGATGTTTTCTCTGAGTAGTATCTTTGCCTTGAATCTTTCTTTTCAATTGCTAGTTCCCTAGTAATATTTCCCTGTTTTTTATTCATTATTGCCGGTTCTTCACATTCCTCTTCCAAAAGAACCCCCCACTGAGTTTTTTTAATTTGATTTTGGCGGCTGTTGGCTTCCCTAGATTGTTTCCCTTTGTTTTTTTCATTTGTATTTTTCTTCTCCCTATCTTGTTTTCCTTCCTTTTTACTTTTCTCATCTTTTTTATTGTATTTTTTCCTCGGTGCCGCCAAAACCCATGGGCCATACTCTTCTTTTTGCTCTAGCTGCAACTCTAGATTTCCCCTATTTTCCTTTTGCAAAACACTGGCTATAGGAGTGTTGTCCTGGTGTTCCTTTGTTCAGTTGTTTCCCTGTTCTGTTTTTCCCCCAGCGTGGTCTGAGCAATGCTCTTTCCATTTTTCAGATGGCATTGTTCTTTTGAATGGACAATCCTGCCACATACAAAACACAGTGTATGAATTTTTTCAAATTCAATTCTTTGCCAAGCCCTACCAACCCAAACCTTGGTGATTAATGGTTGATCCAGATTGATTTCGACGCACACTCTTGCATACCTGCACTTGCTGATCTTATCTGTGGAATAATCTACTCTGTAAATGTGTAATATATCATGCAAGGCGATAAATAGGGACAGCCTCATATAAAGTATAGTGAGCTGCCAATCATGTCATTATTTTTACGGAGTAATGTGTATGTTTACATGTTTAACGTAATTAATATGTACATTATTAATTTTTTATTATTTGTCTTCATTAATGTTAATTGCGTTTTTTTAGAACTATTTAAAAAAACTATGAAGATAGTTATACTTTTAAAATATTTGTTTACATATTTTCTCCCATTAATATAGTCAACAACTGAAAAAACTACTCGAACTAGGCCCTGTTTACTAATTAGCGGAAGCTGATTGATAGAAGCTAATTACATTAGCTAGTTATATTAGCTTGTTTGACTAGCTGATTATATTAATATGTTTGTATAAAGTTGTTTGGTAAAATTAGCTGATGAGATATAGCTGTTTTGTTAGTTGAACATATTAAATGACAATTTTAGACATTGACCTTTTTTATAGGGCATTGACATTGTAAATTAGAGTAACTTTTTAGGATAAGATTGTCATTTGGCAACCATATCTCAATCAGCTACAAAAAAGCTCTATTTATTAGCTTTTTACAAAGGAAAATTTAACAACAACAAACCAATCTTTGCCCAATTCTCCCAAAATGGATCAACCTTTAAATCTGCCCAAAATAGACCAAAGTATGCATTTTTTCTCCCAAAATAAACCCAACAAGTCACCTTACCTGTTATACTAGGTACAAATCCACGTGTCATTAACTCATTGGTCAAGGTTTTTTTATTTTATTTTTTTATATAGTTTTGATAAATTTAAGAAAAAAGAAATTTTTTTTTTTAAAAAAAAAGCCAAACACCCTTCAACATGCCAGCCACCTCACTACCACCCACTCGAAGCCTGACCACCGATGCCCAGAACCCCCCTCCCCTAGTCGTCGGCGCCGCCTATACCCATACCTTAATTTAATCTTCACCACCTTTAGCCACCAAAACTATAACACCCTAGAAATTCTTTTATTTTAAAATACCTGTTTTGCTCTGTATAAAACTTTAAATAGGAATATCTAAGACATTACCGCCACTGTGGAAACGGTTAAGGCAAACATCAAAGATACACAGCGGAAAACTAATTTTTAAAATCTTTCCAAAACAAACCAACTTGAAAAGTTAACCAAACGAAAGTAAAGTTAAAACCAAAATAAACGAAGTAAAATGAAAATCAACCTACAACTTGAAACCATTAAAGACCCTTATTAAAAACCAAAGCAAACCAAATCCAAAACTTGATGTTAGCTCCACATATAAATAATAGCATAAATAATTAAAGTAGAAACACATTGTAAACTAATAGAAACTAGCATGATTCGCTCTTCACTTATGCCCCGTCATGAATATGCTTCAATACCTGAAAGGCTTATCTCTACTTGTCTCTACTACTCTTCATTAAAAATGGGTCATCATAAGGCCAAGATAAAGACATGGCCAAAATACACAAACACACACAATCAGCAAAGCTGAGTACATAAGCGTAAATAAACACACTATCATGTTTTCACCTATCAACACACATTTACCTCAATGCACCTGTTTAAAAGCACACACAACATTCAACAAGACTCTTTAACTAGACACTAAATAATTTATTTAGCGTTGATTACGCATCGAACGGGTTTCCAACTCTACCTCCCCCAAATAATTTGAGGTTAACTGACACGGGAGTTAACCGTGTCAGCACAAAACCACACATAGGTGGTGGAATTTCGGCATAATAATAATAATAATAATAATAATAAGGAATGTACAGCGTCCTGTACTCCATTAGAAGTTATGGTTAAATATAAAACCCCATAACTCCCCCCATATGTTCATACTCAAGGTATATACGTTCCAAGAGTTTTGGTGCGTAATCTCTTTCACTTTACGTTATTTACATATTATTAGACTTGGTGATGACTCTCAAAACATAATAATTCAATTAACAATAGTTACTCAATCAAACAAACATACCAATTTAATTCTTGAATATTTAGTGACAACATAATATTTAATGTTGAACCCCTTTTAATTCTACCTCAGTGTCAAAGACACCTTAAACGCATAAAGCGCCACAAATCCTATCCCTCGGTGTTAGAAACACCTTAAGTGCACTAAGGCACCAATATATAATTTACTCCTCGTGTACATAGACACTTATATAGCTCATTTCCCATGCTTATAGCATCAATAAAAATTATATGAACCATAATAAAATTCCTTTTCAATATTCCAAGCCAAATTAAACATGTACTACGTAGTTTAATTAAATATGAATTCCAACAAGCCATAAATAAAACTGTGGTTCATACAAACACGCCAAAATATAATTTTCCATTCCATAATCCATCACAAATAAATCATGCTTTCCAATTTAATCACCAATATCAATAATCCAAATTTCCAATCATAATCTTAGCATGATACTACTTGAGATTAATTTAAATTAAGCCTAGCATGATACTACATCACCAACATATGCTAAGTATGCGAACGTACCTCAAATAAGCTCTTAAAATAACCGAGTACTCTACAACAATTCTCGAACCAAGTCTCCTACATAAAGGGACAATAATACTATATTAATTACCCTTGTATACACAATTTCCAGTAACTTAAAATCACTTTAAATAACTTATAATAATCTCAAAATTATTTTAAAACCCCTAATTAAACTCTTTTTTAATGGGTAATCACACCCTTTTATTAAAATCACAATTATACTACTTTAAATAAAATTCCAGCATTTTAAACTAATCAAAAACCCTTAAAACTTCATCAAAATACATCTTTATACTTAAATTATCCATAGAAACATTAAATTATCTCTTACCCTTTAAACTCAAGGATAAAATTTAAAGCAATAAAAAAAACTTCGTTAAAAATCAAAAATTGCCCGAAAATCATATTTAGAGGCTGAATTTGGCCACGAGAGGGTGGTGCTCTTTCTTAGAACGTTGTTTCCACACGAAAAACACTAATTTTTTTTAAAATTATTTTTATTATTTTTTTTATCAAAATCGGATGAGTTCAGAACCTGATCGAGATTAAAACAGGATTAATATTAACGAACGGAATAATAATTAAAACACGAATTTACGTGTTTAAAATAATCAGGAATTAAGTTAAACTAATCAGTAGTATTAATCACCAAAATTTCAAACATCATTACTATAAAAGCCCTAAATCAACCGTTCATAAAAACCCTAAAATCATGATTTTCAATAATTAAAAACCCTAGGTTTTAAAATTTACAAAATCTTAAAATTATAAAGTTTAACCATCAAAAAATACAATTTGATACTAATTAAATTAATTTCAAACAATAAAATCAAAATCCATAAATCAATAATTATAATTACACAAATTAATAAAACAAAGGAGAAAGAAAATAAGACTAACCTTTTTGTGTGGGAAATTTTGGGGATTCATGGGGTATTTATAAAGTGGAGAGTGTAGTGTTAAATTTGGGCTTATAAAAATGTGGGCTTAAATTATGGGTTTTGGAATGGTTATTCCAATAAGAGTATGTAGTAATAATTTATATTGCCCAATAATTAATAAACGTTTGGCCCAAAATATATTTTACTTTATAAAACCTTATATTTAAAATATTTTAACCCTTTAAAATATTTAATCAAAATACTTGAACCCTTAACAATACATTTTATTAATACTTAAATACTTTATAAAAATACATAAAAATACGGGGTATTACAAAAACACCATCCATTACCAACAACCACAATCTCCACCTGCCACACACAGCAGCCCACACCTAGAACCGCCAAGACCCGCAACCCTGCCTCACCTCAACAACAATCGTCACCCACACACCACTGCTGCTACCGTGCTACATCTCTTCCCACCGCAACTCCACCACCAATCTCACAAACACTAATCGAACTCTTCATCAACAAAATCAACAACAATTTGCCTTAAATCCGTCACATTAGCTCACTCTTTTGGGATGAAGGTGGGCTAGACGGTACGTCGGTACATACGGTGGTGGGTTTCATATCTTCATGGTATGTGCGTCAATTGGTGGTTTTGTGGTGTGGCTTATGTGGGTGGGCTGGTGGATTTGTGGGGGTACAGTGGCTTTGGTTGGTGCTTTTGTGGTTGGGGTAAGTAAGAAGGTGGTGATTTTGTGAATGATCGAAAATGGGAGTTCAAGGGCGAGGGGTAGTGGTGGCCGGAAAAGGAGGAGAGGTGAAGGAGGGGGTGGCTGGCAGTGGGGTGAGGGAAGAGTGGTTTTTTTTTTTAAATTATTTTTTTAATCATTTTGTTAATTTGAAAAAGATAATTATAGGTTTTTAATTAAAAAAATAAAGGAAAATTAAAAAAATGACCGGTTGTACAAGTCACCGGTCATTTGAGTTCATTTTGGGAGGAAAAAAAAAAAAAAAAGCAAACTTTGGTTTATTTTGGGCAGATTTAAAGGTTGGTCCATTTTGGGAAAATGGGGCAAAGGTTGGTGTATTGTTGTTTTAATTTTCTTTTTACAAATTAGCTGATTTGCCCCAATCAGCTCTTTAAATAAGCTCTTTTACCAAACAAATAAATTAGATGATTTTTATAGTCAAACCTCTAACCTGATCAAATAAGTTTATTTTTAGTCAAAAACTCTAATTACCAAACATGGCCCTATATGATAACACATTCCCTACATTAGCCACCATAGTAGTAGAAAAATAGAGTTGAATTAATTATTTAGCATGCAATTACTCCGTAGCAACAAGTCAACAACTATAACTCATATGTATATATTTGTCGCAATTTCATTTATTTGTTAAACTTTTCAATTTCGTCCATTTCAATTTATTTGTCAAACTTGATATGAGATTGATACACTAATAACAAGGTATACGCAGTCAACTTTACCAAGTTTAGGTACAAAACATGAGTATCACAAAGCTCTATTGACTATTGGTAATGTGTGTGATTGCTTCTAGCTTAAGTAATCTCAATTACATTAATAAGTTCGTTTTTGAATGATCACAAAGAAAAAATTCTAATTGATTGTTTATACTTGTTCAAAAGCAAATATGTCAGCTATCAGGAGTCAAATATAAAATATACAAGCTCATTAAGTGGAATAGCTTCTAATTTGAGTATTTAAATTATATTAAACAGTTAATTTGTATTCCCTCCGTCCCTTAATACAATGCCTCTTCTGAGCATTTATTCCTCACATAATAAAGAGAAAAAGGCCTTGTATTAAGGGACGGAGGGAGTATTGAAATTGATTACGATCTTATCGAAGAATGAATAAGAAAAATCATTGGTTCAAGAAAGTTGAATTATTTGGCAATTAGCAACAACTTCAATTCAACTCATACGTATACATAATTTCATTGATTTAACATACATTCTTACAACAAATATTTATAGATTGACAAAATTATAAGGGTAAGAGATATCTAGATTATACTCTCTTCTATAATCACAAATTTTTATATGCAGCTTGTTGTACCGTGCGGCAAGGGTTACTTGAGTTTCTCGGTGAGGGATTACTTGAGTTTTCAGGGTTGCTTAAGTTTATCGGTCGTGGGTTATTTGACTTTTTCCGGGGTTACTTGAGTTTCTCGATCAAGGGTTACTCGAGTTTTCAGGGTTACTTAATTGAGTTTCTCGGTCAGAGGTTACTCAAGTTTCCGAGGTTACTTGAGTTTCTCGGTCAGGGGTTACTCGAGTTTCCGAGGTTACTTGAGTTTCTCGGTCAAGGGTTAGTCAAGTTTTTTGGTCAGGGATTACTCGAGTCACATTTTTTTGCATGTGGCATGACCGAGAAACTCGAGTAACCCTTGACTGAGTAACCCTTAACCGAGTGAACCCCTCGAGTAACCCCTTTCCGAACCCCTCAAGTAAACCCTGACCGAGTAATTCAAGTAACCCCTAACTGAAAAACTCAAGTAATTCTTGACTGAAAAACTCAGGTAACCCCTAGCAAAAAAAACTCAAATAACCCCTGCCGCCTGGTGTGGCTTGCTGCACCAAAAAGTTGATTTGTTCTATAATATGCACGTCATGCTCAAGTAGTACGAACATCATACACATCACTGCATATAAACCGATATTCACCCGATTATGTTTAACCTCTCAATCAAGCTAGTTACTAATAATACTTAATTAATCATCTAAAAGTTGTATGTTAAACCCAAAAAAAAAGGTACATATGAAAGTATGAAACTACAAAAAGAGGCACTAATTTATGGTCCATTATATAGGCCTACTATATCAAAAACAATGATTCATATAATCAATAAATCTTATCGTCGCAAGTGCACCATGTCAGTATATATTTTACTTGAAAGGTGCTTCCTCTTTATCCAAAGTTACTACATTACATGAAATTATTCCAAGAAATGTATTTAATTCCTTGCTTTGCGTAAAGTCACATGCCAAATTGTTCTTCTTCTACGTAGCGTTTTCTTTACTTCTTCAAATTTTACTACGGAGTACTTCCTACTTGAATTATGGCAAAAACAAGGTATCTATTCTTTTCTTTTTTTTTTTTTTTTTGACAACGAAGGTATCTATTCTTACATGCTTTAATTTTCAGGTTTGCTTAGTTTGTTAAACATAGAATGTTCAAAGAGACGACATGCTAACTATTTTTAATATTGATTTTTATTTAAATTTTAAGATGTACAAAAAAGTGAGCTATTTTTTCCCCCAAAGAATACCATCACTATTTGCCAAAATATTTAATTGAACAGATTTACCTCACTAGTATCGCTATTACAATAGGAAGAATAGCTCCTTAGCCCTATAAAGTATTTAACTCTCTCTTATTTTCTCAATATGAGACACTTAGGGCCTGTTCACTTCAGCTTAATTTCAGTTAAGTTCAGTTCAATTCCAATCAGTTCAGTTCAGTTAAGCACCAATTAGTTCAGTTCAGCTCCTAGTTTCCTTCTCACTTAAAATATTGATTTCAACTTTATTCAGTTCAGTTCAGTTCAACTCAGTTCAGTAAATGTGAACGGACCCTTACATGTGTTATTTGATAGGATATATTTCAACACTATTGTTATATGTTACGGAGTAATAAACCTAACATGGTAGGAAAACATTCGGAATTCTTATTTTGAACCACTCAGAAAAAATGTTGTGCTCGTGCGAATATCCATAAATGATCACCGAGTCACCGAGCTGGCCATGGGCCCATGGCCAACACTACAGAATAAAACAAGGAGTAGCAACTACGGAGTACCAAGCAATAATGGTAGTGTGTATATACTGGTTCAAGCCCAATGTCAATAGCCGTAACATTTTGAACTATAACCATGCAAGTTGGGCCTCTTATTTTCAATTTTGAACTAAAGGCACAAACACTGGCTTTCATGATCCGCTTTTTCGCATATTCTTAGGTGCACATTCATGCACTTAGAAATAGGTGTAACAACAACACAATATGAACATTAGCTTTTCAGAAAGTGAACATAGGCATAAAAAAAATGAACATTAGCTTTTCAAAAAGTGAACATTGGCATAAAAATGTGTAATTTTCGATTTCTTATGTGGTGACTTTGTGATTAACTTCGATTGATTAGATTATATTACCTCCGTTAACATTTAGTTGCAACTTTGGGGTATTATTTGAAAGACATAAAATATTTCAAAGTTGCAACTTAATGTTAACGAAGGTATGTAGTATATGATTTTCTTAATTCTAATGAATTGAATTTTATCTGATTTTCTGCATTTTTTTATCAATGAACATAATCATGAAAATATGAACATATGCATAGGTTCCCTTAAATGTGAACATTAGCTTTTCAAAAAGTGAATATACGCATAAAAAATATGAACTTATGCATTTCAGAAAGTGAACATAACATTTCAAAATATGAACGTAAGCATTGGTTTTCTTAAAGTGAATATAAGCATTTAAAAGGTGAACGTATACGTAAAAAAAAATATGAACATAAACATTTAAGAAAGACAACATATGCATAAACAGATTTAATTCATATTTCATGAACAACACATCTTTACATTATGAATATTTGAAATTATATATGAACATATAAAAATATTATTATGAATATAATGCATTTAATTATGAACATAAAAATTTGAAGAAATAAAAAATAATATGATTATGAACCATATGCATTATAAGTATTAAATGTTAAATTTTTTACGTGTTTATTTTTTATTATTAAATGTTCATTTTTTTCATGTTCATATTTTTTTATTAAATGTTCATTTTGTAGAGCGTAGTGTTGATTTTTGCGGATCGCGGATATGTTGTCTGGGTTATTAATTTGGGCCGCGCGTTTTGGGCCTTATCTCGTTGCACCTATTTTAGGTGCATAAGGATGCAACTACGACCAATTGTCACTTTTTGCATTTTTTTAAAATGCTAATGAGAAGAGCTTTGACTAGGACTTAATTCTTACAACTTTTCGTTTAGTATTTGCGGGCTGGCCAAACATTAGGAGTAAACTGGGCAATAACCTTTGAATTTCATGGAATATAACAAATTTACCTACCTTTTACAAAAAAATTAACAAGTGTTGATTGCTTACAACAAATATATATATAACTCCGTTTACTTTAATTTGAACTAGAGTATTTACACGGAATTACATACTACTAAAAGCGAATCTAAGAGGACACTTGTCAATGTGTTATTAAAAAAAGTCCCGCCAAAATTACTTTCTAAAAAAAATATTATTACATTAAAAAAAGGATTGCATTTAGATTATGACTTTTATTTTATATAAAATCTAAAGTAAACTTTCTAAAATATCGACTTGCACATTATAACTGTCACATATTTAAATATTTTCTCTCTCATGTTTTTATTGTTTTAATACAAATACTTAATTTCAGTTCAATTCAGTCCCGTTCCAATCAATTCAGTTCCGCTCTTAATTTCCCTCTCGCATAAAATATTCATTTCATCTCAGTTCAACTCTAATCAGTTTAGTTCAGTTCAATTCAGCTCTAATCAGTTCAGTTCAGTAAATGTGAACAAACCTTTAGTTTTTTAAAATCTAATTATATTTTCATTATAATTAATCAATATTCGTGCAAATGCACGGGGTTTTACCTAGTATATATTATATTACAAAGATATTAAATATATAATATAAGAAAAAATATATTTAAAAATACGAAAAGTAGATTTTGATGTTGTAACTTAGATCCTGTTTTTTTGAACTGCTATAGTTTGTTGTGGACTTGTGATCAGCGTAGCTCTGCTGTGCTGAACCTTGCGTAGATCTGCTCTACTAAGTATTGATAATTTGCTGTTACATGCTTTGCTCTGCTCTACTGAAATATGATGTTCTTTGTCGTGCTCACTCAGAGTCTCAAAGAACAGGGTCTTGCTCTTATATGTCAGTGGTCACCCAATGTGGCCAACTATTTTGGGGTTTACTATTGCCAAAGCTATAGAGGTTACTCGTTCAGTGTTGTAGGGGTTACATGTTTAGTGCCATACATCAGTGCTCTAGGAGTTACTTTTTGTTCTTTTACAAGCAGTTATCGATGGGGCCAGTCGTGGAAAAAGCGTGTTGAACATTTTTTTTTTATTCAATGATTAGAGAAATGGAAGTTGTTTGGAGGGGGGTTCCTAAAAAAAATGCATGTTTGAAGGGGTAGAGAACCTTCATTCTTTGAATTGTATACCCGTACGAACTGCATGGCATATATTATACTACTTACAAAATATATATATATATATACACAAAGTAAAATGTTAGTACGGAGCAATGAAATGTAGTAGTAGTCCCTTGAAAAAAAAAAGGTGGGATGGGTAGTTATTGATTTTTATAAAAGTTTAAATTAAAAAAAATAGTGGAGTTTTGGAGGCTTCTCGCGAAAAGTAAAAGTTATAATTTGAAAGAAAAAAATGCCTTAAAAACTTCCCTTCTTTTTATAAGTCAAAAAAAAAAAAAAAAAACCCTTTAAATGCATGCATGAGAGTTTAGCATTGGGGTTTTGGAGGCTTCTCATGAAAAGTAAAAGTTATAGTTTGAAAGAAAAAAATAGTAGACTGTATCCGTGCTAGTGCATGAAACTGGTATGTATAGTTTGAAAGAAAAAAATAGTAGAAGTGAAAGTTATAGAATTTCTTTTAATTTTGTTTGAAAGTAGAATTTCTTTTTATTTGAAGAAGGGGAACTTTTTTTTATTTTTTTATTTTATAAAAAGAAGGGAAGTTATATAGAGGTTATTACCACATAAAAAAAAGTGGACAAAATTGCAGGATTAGAGTTTTGGAGGAATTTGGTGAGAAGTTAGAAAAACAACTCTTAAATTATATTAAAAATTAGATTGTTTACTAGATAATGTCCGAGTCATGCTTGGTTTTTAAAATTAATACGGATAAGTAATTGAGATTCAGAAGTCTCTATAAAAGTATAAGTCAATAGTCAACCCATAAATAAATAATGAATCTAAGTTTGTTAATTAATTAATTTAAAATGTGTAGAAAAATATGCATAACAATACAATACTGAATTAGATAATAACTAGCATAGTGCCCGTGAGATGCACGGTTTACAAATCAAATTATTAAACCTGTAGGAAAAATAAAAATAAAAACAAAGGTAATTCATTTACTATTAAAGGACTTGGTTACTAATGGTCAATAAAAAAAAAAAAAAAAAATTAAAGGAACGTTATTTGAATAGTATTTTATGTTATTTGAATTTCTTTTAATTTTTTATAATGTTATTTTATTAATTGAAAAATAATTTAATAATACTCCACATAGCTATATAAGAAGTGGACTAATTTATTTATATCTCCTGTTGAGAAAAAACTAAAATTTTCTTATCATACCATCCGCATCAGTAGCTACAATCAATCTAATATATACATGTTTTTATTTACCCATCGCACTCATTAAATCTATAGACACAATAATAACCTTATATTTGACCTACCAGAACATATATTTTCACGTTAACCACTGTGCCAAAAACTATAAATTATATAGGATAATTTGTCAATTACTACCTCAAGTTAATACCACAAATTAAAAAAGTTGTGAATTACTACCGCAAAAAATTTTAAGATGTTGCGATTACTACCAAACCCCCATTAAACCCAACTATGACGTCATTATATCCCTTTAACCCGTGTTTGACCATGGTTAAGGGCTTTAACCAACCTCCCCAAAATAAGAAAATGGTTTAGGGATATAATGACGTCATGGTTAAGGGCTTTAACCATGGGTTAAAGTGATATAATGACGTTATAGTTGGGTTTAATGGGAGTTTGGTAGTAATCGCAACATCTTAAAATTTTTTGCGGTAGTAATTCACAACTTTTTTAATTTGCGGTAGTAATTTACAAAGTAGTATTAACTTGCGGTAGTAATTGGCAAATTTTCCTATTATATAATAGTCACATATATAACCAACAACTGATTAAATATAGTATACAACACAAATACTTCGTATATAGGTATGGATACTAATAATTTTATATAAATAAAATATACGGAGTATATTACTAAGATTTATCCCTACCTTAATTATAAAAAGGTTAACAAAACTCTTATAATAGTGCATGGACATTTATATATCTAAAAATGTTCTTTTTACATATATTTTCCCCCATTTAATTTTAAAAGCCTTAAAATTATCTCTTGAATTCGCTAAATTGATTTAAAAGGTTATGTTTATTTCAATATTTAAAGCCATTTACTATTTTCATTTCCTTTTGTTTTAATTTTTCTATTTAGAATTTATTAGACTATTAGGTTTCAAGATCGAAGCCAATATCTTTTTACCGTACAATCACTAAATCAAAGTCGCTCAACTAAAGTTTTGGACATTGCATAGCTACACAACATCCAACACATTTAATGATTACATGCAAATAATTTTAATAAAACTACGTATTCGATATAAGTTATTAAACAATTTAACTATATATACATTTTGATAGGTTTATATCTTTCATATTAACAAAAATTTACAAATGTTATTATTATATTTTGAAAAAAAATTTAGATTTTGGAGTTTTGTATAAGATAGATAAAGGATAAGTTAATTCCCGTCATATATGCATTGAGTTTTGGGTGTTCTATTCGGTTCACCCTTTGGGCTAATCCAGATTTGAGGATCAGTTCTAGGTTATTAGGTTTCATTCTCTTTCCGATTGTTGTTGCAAGGGAGCGAACACAGATCCTCCCTACCTAGTGTAGTCTCAATCACCACTACACCAATTGGTTGGGGTGTAGTGGTGATTGAGACTACACTTGGTATGGAGGACACGTGTTATAAAATATTATATTATATACATATACTTTTTTATATTATAAAAAATATTATATTATATACACATACTATTATAGTTAAAAGTATTATTATGTATAAAACAACATAAATTATTGCACATGATTGTTGTATATCTAGTATAGTACATGAGCAATGCACGATTTTTAAATCAAAATGTTAGTTTTTCTAAAAAAAATTCATAAGTAATAGCATTGTTAATACGAATATTACAATTTAAAACACGAGTAATAGTTACAATTTATAGCTATCCCTTTTCCGTCAAATGTCTAATTCAATTTAACTTTTATACTTCTTGTTTAGATTGGTTATTGGTTCAGTTTTTTTTTTTTTTTTTTTTTTTTTTTTTTTTTTTTTTTTTTATGCAAGAAAAACAAAAGGTCATTGTAAAATACATTGTATAGAAAATGAAAGGCCGATTAAAATTAAAATTATGTTCAAGATTATGTATTTTTTTTCCAAGACAACATTTCGGCTCAACATTCAGTATTTGTCAAGGAGTACAACAAACGATAAAAGTAATTTTTACACTATTTTGTATCTTTATCAAAAACTTTTGTATTCATCCGATTACTTGAATTGAATTTAGGATAACTTGTAGACTATTTTGGGTAACTTTTATCAATAAGCATAAATAACTTTCATTCATTACAGGGTAGCTTTTATAATAGGTGCAAAATATTTTATTGTACATCTGATTTTTTTTAAATGTTTGTATTGATTTCATAATTGACGTCAAACTAAATTCTATCGATTTTATTTAATTTTCATAAAAAAAAAACAATATTAGCTTTTCAAAATACGAAATATTTGTTTCCTTAATTATGCCACTTTAATCATATTGCTTCAAATTATATTATTCTTTAACTTACTATAAATAAAGATTGAAAAGACTTTATGGATTATTTGTAGTATTGGAAAGTATATATTTATTATAAAAAATTAAATCAATGTTTATGTTAGGAAATCATGAAAATCTTACGCATGTAAAGAAACTTGCTTTTATTGTTTGAAGTTTAACAAAAAAAAAAAAACTATGCTTGAATATGTAAACAGTAATTATATAGATATATTTTATACATAAGATAAGTTAATGAGAGAGTGACATTTGTCATCCTCACATTAAGGCGCTTGTCTTTTAGTATAATATATATATAGATAGATGCTCCTAGAAAAGTTAATAATTATATATTTTTTTACAAAAATAGAATGAAGTAGACTTTAGAATGAAAAATTCCCTCCAAAAGAGATTCTACTTCAGTATAGAGTAATAGATACCTCCCCTAAAAAATGAGGTCGTTTACACTTAATTTTTTCAAATATTTTCTTTTTAATATATAATTTGGTTCATTGATACCTTTAAATGCAAAGAATAGAAAATTAGAAGAAAAAAAATTGATACTTACAAATTTTGATACATGACTTATAAAATTATTGATAAAATATTTTATTGTATTTGCAATACAGTATATATTTCCTTCATTGTTTATATTTTTTTTATTTTTTTTATTATTGCATCATATAAGTTGGGCACAATAATTTTTATTGTGTGAAATAAAAAGAGAGAAAAAGGTAAAAATACAAATTTGTCTATGTGATGTAAGAGCATCCACTACAAGTCTACAACTAGCTACAACCCTTGTAGCTAGCTGTGCCACCTCATATTTCTCAAAATACTACAATTCAAGCTACAACTTCTATATTGGATAGCAACAAGTTAGAGCTCGTTCACTTTAGCTTAATTTCAATTCAGCTCACTTCAGTTCAGCTCCAATCAGTTCAGCTCCTAATTTCTTTTTCTCATAAAATACTCATTTCAACTCTATTCAGTTTAGTTCAGCTCCAATCAATTTGGTCCAGTTCAATTCTTTAAATGTGAACATACCCTTAGTATAACTTTGTAGGCTCCACATAATATTCATTATCCTACTAATACTTTTTAGTATTTTTTTTTTTTTTTGGAAAAATTGGTATTATTAATCCCAACTTTAGAATTTACTGTAATTAATCCTAACTTTCGATTATTTTTTAAGAATTCCAACTTTTGGGGGGTATTTACTTCTATCAGGTCATAACTGGTCAACAAAAGTCAATGACTTATTATAACAGGTAACTTGACATGTGTCAAGTCCTAATTGGTTAAAAAAATTAAAATCACAAAAATTAAAATTTTTTTTTAAAAAAAACAAAAACCCCAGCCTCTCCCTTCCCCTCACTGGACCACCCTAACCCCCACTGTGACCTCCCAGTCTCAGTCCCTTCCCTCGCCAGCCTGTCGGCCCTCCCCCACCCCTAGCATAGTCCCTCCATCTGCCCATAGTAATTGTAATATATATATATATATATATATATATATATATATATATATATATATATATATATATATATATATATATATATATATATATATATATTGATTTTATTTCTTTTTATTAATTAAAATGATTCATTTCATTTTTAAAAGAATTAATTATTTAAATATATTGTAAGTGTGTATAAAATAGTACTTCCTCTCTCTCTCTTTTTTTTTTGTTGGCACCTTTCTATTATCATGCTTGCCAACACATGTTTTTAACGATTATATATCTAATTATAAACATTGTAAAATTATAAAAAATGAATATTAATAAAATATATACATTGAACGATTCAAACAAGATCTCGCATGAATATGTTTTATGGTATCTGTAAACCACAAAAGCGAGTCAAAGCATATTGTGTGAATAATGTAAAAGTCAAATGGTGTCAACTAAAAAAACGGAGGAAGTATGAGTCATTAATTGAGGAAATAATTTTTTTTTGAATTGGGTAATCGTTATTTAAATGGTTGGATCAACTTGTTGGGAAATCGAGGACACTTAAGAGCCCAACAAGTTGGCCCCAAAGGAAAAAGGTAAGGGGGAGTATGATTTAGTAATGACAGTCAAATAATTATGAGTTTTTGTTTTAATAGGGGAGTATAAATACTTTAATACCTCAAGAATTTTCACTCTAAAATCATAATTGTCAGATTTCACAAAACCCCAAAAGTTTGCTCTTTATTTTCTCTCTCTTTTCCATGCCTCTCTTTCTCTCTCCTCTTCCCTTCACGACCGGCAGCCACCGGTGTCACCAACGACCACCAACGAACAGCAGAGATTGTTGTTATTGATTAATTAATGATTTAAACATATTTTTAATGAGTTAAAAACCCTCAATTTAATGCTGAAATTTATTATACACACTTCTTTTTAACTATTGTGTTAGGGGTTTGAGTACCCATAAAAGAGGAAAAGGTTTTAATGATTTAAATATGATTTTCTAGTCTATTAGTGATGTTTTATATTAAATAAATATGCTGGAATTTTATTTAAGTCATAAAAACTAAGTCTTTTTGAAAGGATTTAAAGTACCCACTTAAAGAAAAGTTTTTATGGCTTTTATGTCATTAAAATGGGGTGATTAGTAAGGTTTAAAGTGTATTATAGTTGCTGGAAATTTGTGAGAATAGTGGATTAATTATAGTTATGTATTCTTATTTGTAGGAAGCTTCGAGCTAGGTGATTTCTAGCGAGTATGACCGAAATTAGGCATTATTCAAGGTATGTATGTGCACAAGAATATATGTGTACGTGTAGTATCATGCTAGGATTGTAAAGTATGAATTAATTGATGAATTAGTAGCATGTTTGGTTGATTATATGCTTGGAATTGATGTTGGTTGAGCATGAATTATTATGCTAGCATGTGAATATGTTATTTGAGGCAAGATAAAAGTTGAATTTGTATGAATCATGGAATAATTTTATTTTCATGTATCAAGAAAGCGTGAATTTAATAAGCAAGGCTATGTATGTTTAAAATTAAGAGCTATAATTAGAATTTTTGAATATGATTCATGAATTTATTTCTCACCCATTTATTATCGGTGTTTAGTCAAGAATTTAGTTTATTTATTTACTCGCTCATATAAGTTGAGTTTGAGTCAAGGAAGTTTATTAGTACTAAATTGAAATTATTTTTGCTAAACTTAAATTATTTTTACTGAAATGATATTAATTTTACTTAACTAAAATTATTTTTACTGATTTTCTATTATATTTCTTCTTTAAATACTGAACTGCACTTTTTTTTATTGAACTGAAATTATTTTTACATAACTGAACTTATTTTTACCGAACAAAAATTATTTTTATTTAATATTATTTTTTTAAGGTGAAGTGAACAGGGCCTAATGGGATTGATAAAAAAGAGAAATAATACAATAGTAGTGGGTTTTTACCTAATAAGAAAGTGTTGCAATTACTATAAAACGGATGTACAAGAAAGTGTTTCGATTATTACGAAACGACGAAACGAATAAAGTATTACATTAAAGATTTTTCTCGATCAGGCTCTATCTTCGTTCAGATTCAGATTGACGGCGCATGGTATAAGGACACTCGGCATGCAGGTATGGGGTGGTGTGTTGATAATGTCGATCCGCTTGATGACAGGATTATTGGCGGGAGTAATTTTGGACTTTGCGCTTCCTCCCTTCATTCAGAAGCCTTAGCTTGTTTGTATGCCCTCCAATGGGCTTCAGACTGTCACATTCATTCGGCTCGACTCTTTACGGATTCTTATAATCTTGTTACCCTCTTGCGGGGCAATGGCCGGGGGGATATTGGTGTTCTTTGGCTACTACAACAGATACGACGTTTAGGCTCCACATTCCAACATTGCGAGATTTACAAGGCGGACAGGCAACGTGTCCACCGGGCCCACCTAATTGCAGGCGAAGCTGCTGTCCTTTTTATTTGCTTTAATAGTAGTGTGATATAGCTTTCTGTCTTTTATCCGTTGTCAAAAAAAAAAAAAAAAAAAAAAAAAAGATATTGAATCTAGCTTAGCCACACCTGCTCTGGCCAGCCATGTAGTTACCGCAAGCACCATCTAAAAGGGGCTCCACATTGGATAGCTACCTGCTCTATATTATTGCATATTTGCAAGCAAGGACATCCTACATACTGCTGTGGATGTTCTACACAAACATTCAGAATAAGACCTTGTTTGGTAGAGTTTTTTAAAGAGCTATGAGCTTATTTTTGTCTAATTAGAGGTTTGACCAATTTAAAAAGCTAATTTGGATGTTTGATAAATAGCTTATTAAAATAGCTTTTTGGGCTAAAAAAAGCTCTTTTTAGAAAAAACTTATTATAAGAGCTTTTTAAAATAAGTTTATTGAACAATTAGCTTTTTGGTTATTAAATACCCTAAAACAGCTAACAATTAACAATTATTTACCAAACACTTTTACAAAAGCAGTTGATTAAAACCATCTAATATAACCACTTAGTCAAATCAACTAATACAATCAGCTACCATTTAATTACCAAACAGGGCCTAAGTGTGAAATGGTAAAGATATGTTGGATATTTGCAATGTGAACGGAGATATTTTTTGTTCTAAAATAAAAACAGTGTAATATTTGTGAAACTTTTTAAAAATCAAGTGGTGCAATATTAAAAGAACGGAGAAAATATAAAGATTTCAAATAAAAACGAAATTTCTCCGGGAAAAAAAAAAAACGAGTAAATTGCTTTAAAATATACATCAAATGAAATTTTGAATTAATAGGTGGAATTGTTTCATCTAAATGATTATGGAAAAAATATGTATTTATTCAAAGATAATAAATAGGTAATTAAATAAAGTAATTATGCAAGCTTGGCGGAGATATGGTAAGAGCAACTCCAATCTCATCTCTTTAAGCTAGTTTATGCCCCACAATTAGCTATTAACTTGTGATTTAAATGAGTTTTGATTCCTTAATTAGCTTTTATGATTTAATTTATTAATACACCATGCCTTCTTTTTGGTAAGTTTTTTCTCAAGCAAATTTAATTTTAGCTCCAATAGTCAAACTGGCTATGGAGTTTTCTAAATTGCTAGCAAGTTCCTAGCTCTAACTATCTTCAATGGTATATAAAAAAGACCTGCTTGCAAATTAATTAAAATGGCAAGCATGTATCTTCCATTGAAGTGGAAAAATTGATATAGCGCAGCTAACGAGATTAAGCCACCTTGCTCAAACAAACTAAACTTCTTGATTTTCTCAAACAATCTAGACTTCTCGAAAACACTATCCACTTAAATTATGATGACATGTGTATGATAAAATAACCACGATATTTTATATTTTTATTTTTCTTTTAAGCTACAATATGTTACAACTAATTGACCATGCATAATAGGAGTACTTTATAACTTCAAAACATACCTAATATTCAATGTATAAAGGTAAGCTACAAGGTGTTAAATGCACTAAAAAAATTACCTTGTGGCTTCGAGGCCACAAAATTTAACATCACCTTACCCTTGTTTTTATTAACTTTGAGCTTGGTTAATTAGATCACTTTCAATAATATTTGCTCTCAAAATATCAGATCATATTTTATTTTAATCTTTTCTATTTGATAATTAAAGGATATCAACGGTTCAAGTAGCGCATGGACAAACATAAAAGTCAAAATGGTATGAGTAATTAAAATTAGTTATAAATAAAAAAAAACACCGTACTCATATTATTTTTCCATTAATTAATTTAAAACCATTACAATAGAATAAACTAGAGGCACACAATGATAAGATAACAAGAATATCCTTATTGTTATCTATGAAAGCTTAACAACAAAAGATGAACCTTGGTAAAAGTTTTTTTTTTTTGTTTTGTTTTGTTTTTTTTTTTTAATCCTAACCTTTATAAATAGAGCGATAAAAAGGACCAACAAATCATCAACCGAAGACAAGGGCTTCCAAATCATTGATGAAACTATTAATGTTACCACGCATATAACCGGGATCTAGTAGTTTCTTCCTCCAAATTTCATGATTTTTCTTAACCATAATACCAATTTCACTATCTTCATTCATCACTAATTCAACAGCTTTACACAAACTTTCTTTTGAGACCCATGATCCATCTTCACCTCTTTCTACTTGGACTGCCACTTTGACTTCTTCAACCAATATTTTACTAAACAATTTTTGATCCGCCAATTGTGGGACTAACACAATTTGACTTTTACTCAGCATTGACTCCCATATACTCCCTGATCCACAATGGTTTACAAAGCATCCTACCGAGGGGTGTGCTAGTATTTGTGTTTGTTGCACCCACTCCCCCGTCACCACCCCTCGATCACCCACCCTCTCGGCGAACCCCTCGGGTAATGCCTCCTCCACGGTTGCATAACCTATGGGGGGCTTAAACGCGACTAAGAAGGGTAGTTTTATCATTTCAAACCCTAGGAGGATCTCTTGGAATTGGGCCAAGTTAAGCATGATTTGACTCCCAAAGGCACAAAATACTACCGAGTCTGGTGCAAATCGGCCTAGCCACTCGGCCCAACGAGTGTCTAGATTTTCCTCTTTAGGCTCGGGGAGATCTAGAACTGTAAGGACGGGTTTGTTGTTGTAAAGGTTGGATAACTTGTCACAATACTTACCTTCAATCTCACGGCAGGTTTTAATAGCAATAGCATCACTACACTTGAGTGCAGTGGTGACCCTTTGGTAGAAAGTAACCTCCTCACCGCGGGGTTCGTCCAAGAAGCTGCGGTGCTTCTTTGGTACTGAAGGCGTGACAGTGGTCGTAGGGTTGCCAGGGGGGGTATTACATGCAACACATGCATTCTCCTCGACCACGGTCTTGTCCTTTGGTGGGTCCCGAGACGGGACCATATCCAAGGACAGGATCGAGGCATATGTTACACAATAAGTTAGACACTTTGCCTTGATCCCAGATGCTGCAACCGCCTTTGGGACCCAGTAGGCAAAGTCATAGACAACAAGGTTAGGTTTGATTTTATCAAGGATGGACTCAAACTCGGGACGAAAACGGTCTAGGGCCGTGGCAAGGTGGGTTTGAAGATTTAAAGGTATATCCGAGAGTGTTTGAGTGCCCGGAGGTAGTGGGTCGACGTGGGGAACAGTGATGGTTTGGATGGTAACAAGAGATGGATAAAGATTTGAAGATTGTAACAAAAGCTTAGCCTTGTTTGGGAGCAAAAGAGTGACACTATGACCTTTCTCGGCAAGTATATTAGCAAGGTGAACAAATGGTGTTGCATGGCCCATGGCAAACCATGGATACATCAACACTTTTAAGTTTAACTTCTTTGTTTCAATTTCCCCCATTTTTTGTTTTTTTTTTGTTTTTTGTTTTTTTTTTTTTTTTTTTTTTTTTTGTTTTGTTTTGTGGGATGGAGTTCAATGGTAAACTAGTTTGTTTTTATATATGCAACTCTATGTCTCTTCTACCTACCCCTTTGTAATTAATACTACAGATTATTTGGTAAGTGTATAAATTCCTTAGGACCATCAACAATTAACGACCTAGCAAGGTATACGTCCTTTGTCAGCACTATGACTCATATTAATGCGGTTTACATAATTAGTTACACTTTATTTTCATGTCTATGAACATTTATATTTGTAAATATATATTGATAAATATGTCAAAGTGTTAAATTGTGACTCGAAATCTAGTAGGGCTAACTTTGAACGCTTATATCTCTCAAACTACAACTGATTTTGACATGATTCAAGTTGGAGGTGATAGCTTGGTTCAAGAGCTTTCCAACGATAGGTCATATGCCTAATTCCGATAAAAAACGAGAAAGTTATGACCGTTTTACAAAAACCTGACGAAGCTGGAAATTTGCAACGAGGCTGCGAGCTATAGCTCTATGCGAGTGAGCTATAGCTCGGCCCTATGAGGACTTGCGGCAGGCATGAGCTAGCTGCCGAGCTATAGCTCGGTAGTTAGGTTATTCTAGGATAATTTATGGAATATTTCCTAAAATTATATCTTTTCTATGACGGCTATTTGAGTATACTTGGGGAACAATCTTAGGGTTTTATTAGGGTTTCCTTGTGTTATAAAAGGACCCTTTAGTTGATCAATTAGATCATACCTTTTGAGCCATTAGATTTAAGACTCCTTGTATTATTCTCTTGTTTCTTTCTCCATTATAGTGAAGAAGCTCTCGAATCCCCCACCCGTGGATGTAGGTCTATTTTGACCGAACCACGTAAATCCTTGTGTTTTTTGTCTATCTTCTTTATTGCTTTTCTCGTTCTTAATTTCATTGACTTGTTCCGCATTAATCAAACATGATTACACCCTAATTTCCTAACACAAAGTATTTAAAATTTTAGGGTTTGTTTAGTAAAGTACTTGTTTACATGAATTAATTAACCAGACTTTGTATGATTTATGATAGGTAGTATTTAGATAAGGCTAGGACTTAATGAGTGGCACTAATTAGTTTGTGAAATGGATGGAAGTATACACTGCAAAACTACACTATCCAAAATTATTCCAATTTACCATCACTTGTACAATGTACACTTAATTAAATAGCCATAGCTGCAGTTAAAAAAAAAATAATAAAAAAAATTGAAAATCCTCATTCAAATTAAATGTACTCCCTTCGTATCTTTATTAATGTCCAGTTTCTATCATTTATTACTCACATAATAGAGAGAAAGTGGACATTAATAAAGAGACGAATAGAAGGAAAGTAGACATTAATAAAGAGACAGAGGGAATAATAAATTACCAATATTATTCAACCTTGAAAGTAGACAAGGGAGGTAAGGGAAACTCCCAAGTCCCAAGCATATGTAGTTGGTGGGGCTCAACCAAGATCTACACCGTACATCCGTACCAACTCCACCAAGCTTTATTTGGTTTTACTAATCGATGATACGACTAGTATATACCAGTATTATGGACAATGTTATCTAAATCCGGACAGAAGGAGTAACTAATAAACTGCGGTACTAGCCCGTTTGATGATTTCCAATACTAATCTTGATCAAAACAAAAACACCATGAGCTGCAATTAAGCAATATTCTGTCAGTACTGTTGAGCTGCCGACATTATATTTTCTCATTCAATAATGTAGAACTAATGTTGAGCTGCCGACATTATATTTTCCAATACGAGGAAGAATAATATAATGATGATTAGATTCACACATACAATAAACATTGTCTAGATTCTATCTCAATGCACAATAACTACTTTGGTTTGGTAGGGCTATTAAAAGAAATCTTAAACTTAAATCTAATTGTGTTTTGAAATTTATTGTTATATAATAACGGTATTCCGATTATACTTGGAAAATAAGTTGTGATTACTATTTTGAGGTATCTATATATATATTTTTTTAATAGCAAAAATATTTCATTAATTAAAAGTCATACGACATCTACAATAGAAATTCGACGTTAACAAATACATAAGATATTGAATCAAATAAAATTTTCCTTCATAAAAACTACGATCGTTGAGTAGATCTTGCCATGCGGAGCATCTCCCGCTTATATCGCTGAAAATTACAGCCTTGTTGGAGAGACAATCTAACGATCCTTTGTAGTCGTGAGGATGATTTCATTCTGATTCATCTGTTCGTATTCGAAAACTTAATAACTTTTTCACCAACGAAATAATTTCACGAGTAGTATATACTCCCTAACAGGCCGTTTTTCCTACAAAAGGTTTTCCGACAATCAATTCCGTCGGAATTGAAAGGGCTTTTCCAACGGAATTCAGGGTGTTTCCAACGGAAAAATTCCGTCGGAAATGGCCTGTTTCTAGTAGTGTAGTGATACATAAACTGGACATGGTATGCCTTCGTATGGATCGGATTAATATGGTACGTCTACTCACAGTCTCACGTATGATACAAGATGAAGTCTAGGACCCCAGCTAATTCTGGTGAGTTTCTATGAGTACGGTAAGACGAAATTGGAAATAGCATCTGTTACCAAAAAAAAAAAAAAAAAAAAAAAATTAATTTGTTAGACGGGGTGAATTTATCTGAGGTCTATCAGCAAATTTTGGCTTCCTTGATAGCAGATTTTATAATGAACTGCAAATTATGGATTCACCAGTACATTTATTTGATCCTAGTAATAGTGTTATACGAAAGAGAATGTTTAACAAATTAGAGATAAGGAGAGCAAGCTTAATTAAATTATATTGATGTGATCCTATGAGTATATATGAGTACATAAGTAAGCAATATACTTCGTAAATATAATACAATTTACTCCCTCCGTCCCTAAATTACATTCACGTTTCTCTCTATTATGTGAGGATTAAATGCTAGAAATAGAAATGTAATTTAGGGACAGAGGGAGTAATACATTTCACTGGGTACATAATTAATTAGTTAGGAATTCGGAAAATACTTTGACTTTCAACCTAAAGTAGTAAATTAATGGTAATCCTCATTACTACGCACTACAAAAACCAGAACAAGAGGTGATAATCACTTATCTGCTGCATAGTTATGTACTGAGTAATACTCACTCCGTCCCTAAATTACATTCCTCTTTCTAACATTTATTCCTCACATAATAGAAAGAAAGAGGAATGTAATTTAGGGACGGAGGGAGTACAGTAATTTTATTGTACAAGATTTCGCGGCTTTTAATTGCACACGTATGTGAATGAGAATTTCCAAAGAAAAATGCTTGCTTTTTTTAGTACTCCCTCCGTCCCTGAAAGAACGACCCATTAGGCCTAATTTTAGTTCCAAAAAGAATGACTCATTAGCATTAATATACCCACTAATTTGCAACAATATTTGTGCAAAATTAGCTTTCCCATATAAAATTTTGTTTTTCCATGTAATTTTATTACTATCTCTCTCTACTTTTTTTTTTTTTTTATTTTTTATTTTTTATTTTTTTATAAATCTCATATAAATTTATCTTTCCAATGTACTTCTTTTTATTTAATTTTATTAATACCCGCAAAATCAACCCAAATAGGTCGTTCTTTCGGGGACAGAGGGAGAACTATCTCCGTCCTTGAAAGAACGACCAATTTGGCCTAATTTTAGTCCAAAAAAAAAAAAATCCATTTGTTTTTCCCAACATCTATTCATTTTCTTTTCTTTTAAAAGTGTCAACTTGGAAATCTTGTGTATTTTAATTATATTGGTTGTTGTAAAACAATACTTTAATATTATTGGCTAATAAAGCATCACATGGATTAGTGAATTATTACATCTTGTTTATTAGGCATAGGATAAAGATAAAAACTTACATTTAGGACTTTTTCTCTCTAGATATTAATTACAAATTATTGCTGACTTGTGTTTTCCCATACATTTGTACTTGCAAATTAAGTTTCTTAATGCCCGCAAAATCAACTAAAATGAGTCGTTCTTTTGGGGACGGAGGGAGTAGTTTATCACCCTTTATTAATTGGAAAAATTGCTCCCATTAATCTGAACTTTGCCTCATCCGCCGAAATTAATCCCAACTTTCGTTTATTATCTATCACTCCCAACTTTAGGGGGTATTAATTTCTATTGCACCCTACAGGTCATCCAACCTGATATAGTAGGTTACCTAGACACGTGTCAACACGTGATAGGTCCAAAAAAATTTAATTTTTTTTTTTTAAAAAAAAAAACCCAACCCAGCCAGCCCCCACCCCTATCTTGTAAACCACTCCATCACCACCCCCACCCCGCCGGAAATTCGCCCCCACCCCTGAAATCCCCTCCCCCGCTGCCGGAAAACGGCGCCCACCACTCCCCCGCCCTGATAACCCACCTTATCTTCCTCATCCCCCGCCGTTTTCGCCCCGTTCTCCACCGAATTTCAACCCCTTTAATTTGAATTGGAGCATAAATTGCTAATTTTTTCTGCTTGTGCGCCTAATTGGTGATTCGGGGGTGTGAGTGTGTGTTGGGCGAGTTGGAAGAGGTGGTGTGTGAGTGTGTGTGGTTTGGTGGTGGTACTAGGCGAATTGGCAGAGGTGGTGTGTGATTGTGTGCGGTTCGGTAGTGGTGGTGGTGCTGGGCGAGTGCAGCAGGTGGGTTGTGGGTGTGAAGGTGATTAATTGAGGTTGATGAAGATCGGAGATGAGAGGTGACGGTGGTGGTTGATGTTCTTATTTGATGGTGTGTTGTTGCTGAGAAGGTGGCGTCCGGCGTCGATGTGGGCCAGGGTGGGGGTGCGTCCGACGTCGAGGTGGGCCAGGGATGCGTTGCGCTTCTTGTGGTGTTGGTAAGGTGGCTGGGTTCACTAGTGGTTGTGGCTGAGAGAATGTAAGGGGAGGTGGTGGTGGTGGTCTGGTGGAAGGGGATGGTTGTTGGGTTTTTTTTTTTTTTTTTTTTTTTTTTAAAAAAAATTTTGTTTTTTTTAATTTTGTTTTAGTTTCTTTATTTATTTTTCATCCAATTACATATTGACACGTGTGCAAAAAATTAATTCACAAATGTTTACCTGATTAACCGGTTGCAAGTCATTTGGGTGCAACAAAAATTAATACCTCCTAAAGTTGGGAGTGATAGATAATAAACGAAAGTTGGGATTAATTTCGGCGGATGAGGCAAAGTTCAGATTAATGGGAGCAATTTTTCCTTATTAATTTTACTCACAAACTTATATACAAATTCATTCTCATAGCCATTATTTATGGTCACCAACCAAACATGCCGTTAGAGATATATATATATATATATATATATATATATATATATATATATATATATATATATATATATATATATATATATATATATATATATATATATATATATATATATATATATATATATATATATATCGTATATGTAAATTCATACTCCATACAATTGTAGTTGTAATCCTTTATGTGTCTAATTTACTTATTGTTTTGGTGTATATTTATGGTGAAAGAGAAAGTTCAGCTCTCATATACGGCATATTTGAGTGGCAATGAAGGTACAAGGGCCTACAACCATACTGCATATTTGAGTTCCAATCAAACTACATTCGTTTGTTTATGTTTATCCCAGAATAACAATATCGAGTTGATTCAATTCCCTCCTATCGAGTTAGGATGTATTATTCATGATGATATTGTTGGTGTGGCCTTGCCACGTTTAATTCCTGTTTAGTTTTTGTTTGTTTTAGTTCCGGGGCCTTGCCCCTCGTTTGCAGCAATAAAAAAAAAAAAAAACATTCGTTTGTTTATGTTTATCTCATTCGCCGTACAATCTACGTTAAGTTGCTAAATATTGTTTTTTTTTTTTTTTTTTTTTTCTTTTTTTTCTTTTTATATAGGAATATAATTTAATTCCTATAGGCATTTGTATGTAATACATTGAAATTAAATTTCCACATAAAATTTCCTTAGAAGGAACTTAGTTGTTTGTTGTTAGGGCTGTACAGAGTGCGGTTTAGACCGCACCAAATCACAACCAAACCGCAATTTTGCAGTTTGGTGCGGTTTAAAAATTGCGGTGCGGTTTTTTAAAATGACCAAACCGCGGTTTGTGGTTTGGTGCGGTTCCAAAAAATATTGAGACCAAACCGCACCGCAAACCGCACTTTAATGCGGTTTGCGATTTTTATGCTATATTTTCATTAAAATTATACAAAAGAACTAAAATATATGAGCTAATCTTTGACTATTAGTTAATTAGAGGTTAATAAAAAGAGTTTAATAGAATTATAAACTAATAATTATAAAATAAAATAAAAGTTTTTTTTTTTAAAAAGAATAATTACAATTTTGATAAAATACGGTTAAACCGCAAACCGCACCACACCAAACCGCATTTTACGGTGCGGTTTTTTAAAAAGTGCGGTTTGAAAAAATTACAAACCGCACTTTTGCGGTTTGGTGTGGTTTATGATCCAAACCGCACCGCGAACACCCCTATTTGTTGTTATATGAAAATAGTTGTAAATTATGAGAATTTTGAGTTACCTACCGTGGGCTTGCTTTAATTGGATCTTTTACCGAATTGGCTAGCTTAGCAAAACTATTTACCAAAATAGCTACTTTCAAATTCTAATTCTAAAACTAACCAAACACTACATATAGCCATTTAATCATTTTTCTTGTGAACCGATTGGCCAGATTGGTTTTTATTTTTTTTTTTTATTTTTTGGTTCAATTTTATTTGTTAAAATTTGAAAACGAAGACTTTATTTGAAAAAAATTATCATTCTACCTCCCAACTAAATGACTTCATTTGATTAATATTACATGTAATATTTCGCTAGTTTTGGAATTACAATTTGAAATGAAAGTAGTCATTTTGGTAAATAGTGTATAAACTAGCAAATTCAGTAAATTAAAAGATCCAATTTAAATCCCATGTTTTGTGGGTATTGAAAATTCCAATGCATTTGCACATTTTACATTTTCATTTTTTATGATCAACCGAACAAACCCCAATATTCAAATTTACATAAAATTTTAATTTCTGCCACACTGTAGTGAAATAATTTATGTAGGTGTGTGTGGAGCCAATGTTTACAACGGTTGTTGAAATATGACTACCATATATATTATGTTATGTTAATACTATACAATATGATCGGTTCATTTTTTCACATTACAATACGGACATAATTAGTCTTCTAATTAAATGTATTCTTTTTCATATTTATCGGTTATCACATTTAAGTATTTAACAAATCAAATTAATTTTTTTTTTAAAAAATCAGGTTACGTAAAGATGTGTGTTGTTGATGATGATACTAATATCACACAAGTTAGAAAATTAATACTCGTACTCCACTCCGTATTACTTTATTCTTACGGAGTATATAAGGAAAATTTGCAAATTACAGTCATTTAAAGTTCGTATTTTGCAAATTGCAGCCATTTAAAAAAAAATTGCAAATTGTAGCCCAAAAGTTCATATAAATTGTAAATTGCAGCCCGATTCAACTTTTTCATCGGTTTACAAGTTGAAAAATCTTCGATTAAGGTTTTAGGGGCCATTTTAGCCCTTAGGGGTCCGAATTGAGCTCGGAATTAGCAAAAAAATAACGCAAGTATCTCGTTTTGCCTAACAAAAGTGTATCGATTTGTGTGAAACTGTAAATATGAGACACTTACATTATTTTTTTGCTAATTCCGAGCTTAATTCGGATCCCTAAAGACTAATATAATCCCTAAAACCTTAACCGAAGATTTTTCAACATGTAAACCGATGAAAAAATTAAATCGGGCTGCAATTTACAATTTATACGAACTTTTGGGCTGCAATTTGCAAAAAAAAATTTAAATGGCTGCAATTTGCAAAATACGAACTTTAAATGGCTGCAATTTGCAAATTTTCCAGTACATAATTATGGAGTATATATGCACTGTAAAATGGTTACTCCGTATGCTATGATACAAAACATTTCCCACACCTGTTTACTTTATTTATTTTGTTTTTTTTTTTTTTTTATGTTTTTTTTTGTTTTGTTTTTTTTTTTTTTTTTTTTTAGAAATTTAGTGTTATTTGGGGTTGTCTTTTAATGGCCTAGCAACTTTGGAGGAAATATTATACTACTTCCGTTAATAGTTATGTGCAACTTTTGCCATTTTTGTCCGCTCGGAGTTATGTGCAACTTTCCATTTTCTTTCTATTTTTAGTAAAAAAAGGGCAATAATTAGATTTGTTTTTTTAATCAATACCCTTATTATAACCTAATCTAATTTAACCTAAACTAATCAGATTCACCTAATCTAATTATTCCCTCCTTTTATCTTCCAATTCCCCCCTCTCTCTTCATTTACTTACATTCCCAACTACCCAAATTAATTTCTGATGATTCGTTCTCCCTATATGTTCTGGAGAGTTCATAAGATGAACCCTCCTGGGTTATTCTCTCTCCTTTGTTCTTGAGATTTTCTCCTTTGTTCACTCCAGATCTACTCTCCTCTTCTCCTTTCTTTCTCAATCAAAGTCCCTCCATAAAAATGGTGAACTTAGATCCTTTAAAGGATGCATATATGGCTACGGATCACAAGGGAGAAGAGAATTTGATCTTAAATTTCTTGCACTGCTTCGAGGTTGGATCTCCTTTTCCTCGTCAATTTTACAAGTCCAGGGAGACGGGTCGCTACTGTACTCTGTACACTTACAGAGCCCTTGGTCAAGTCCTCAAAAGCATTGATGAGGAATAAAAAGCGAAGAAGGAGGAGGGTGAAGGTGAGTCCCGTCGTAAATCGCTTGATTTCTCTGAGATGGCTGTAGATCTGATTGCTGAGCAAGGTGAGGGAAGTGCTGTTGTGCCCACTAAGCCTAGATCTAAGGGGGAAAGGCCACCCCTAAGACTTAAGGCTACTAGGAAGGCCGCGCGTGTTGCTCTGAGAAGGATGCGTGGCCTCCTTGACCACGAGTTGATTGTACTGTCTTCTGAAGAGGAGCCTGATAAGGAACCTCCAGCCAAGAAACCAGAAGTGCCCTCTTGTTCTATTCCTGTTGTGGCGTGCTATGTGAGGCGGATGAACCCTACGGTTCAACCCTCTGAGTAGCTGCACTCGTAACGCTTCCTAACCCTAACTTGTTTAATTTTTGTTACTGAGTCCCATTTTTAAGTTGATTGTGTATGCTTGTGACATGAATTGTTTATGGTGGTTCTGTTATGCACATGGATTTGATTATGTTATGGTGGCTCTGTTCTGTTCTGATGTTGTATGTGGTGTTGCTGATTTTGTCCTGTTAATGTTGGATATTATGTTGGATATGGTTTTGGTGCTTCTGTCCTGTTTATGTTGGATATTATGTTGGATATGGTTTTGGTGCTTTTGTCCTTTTTATGTTGGATATTATGTTCTACATGGTTTTGGTGCTTCTGTCCTTTTTATGTTGGATATTATGTTGGATGTTGGTGAGGACTGAGATTGCTTTCTGGTTTGGTTGCCTTCTGTGTTGGATAAATTGTTTTTGGATGTTTGATGGTTTGTTGATGCATTTTATGAGATGGATAATGATTGGTTGATGTTGTAATCATGGCTTATGGCATATGAGAATTTGCTTGTTGAATGATGATCCTTTATGATGGTTTCTTGAGTTGGGTGTTTGGGTTGTTGTGTGAAAAATGTTCTCAATGATCATAGTGTAGAGAACATTTTGTAATGGAGTTCCCTTCACATGCCCCTTTTTGTTGTTATTGTACAGTCCCCCATTGGCTCTACACTATAGTGTTGTAATTGAATCCAAATGATGAAGGGACTCCAAGGAAATACTATTTGAATAAAGGTATAGCTCCACCAATCACTATATTGTGATTGATGTTGAGGTAACCATGTTTGAAGGGTTGTGTGTTAATAAAAAGTGATCTCCTGATGGATTCATGTGATTAAGTACTTCCATTAACTTGAAAATATGGCTACAAAAAGCCTGTTACAAATGCACTAGAACTAAACCACCACTGCCTTTCATGTGTGTTTCAATAACCTAGCATACAAAATACACCTAACCATCTATTGATTGGTGTAGGGAATATTTTAAGCGTTAATCCCTAGCTTGAACCCCACTGTGATCATACACTAAAGTACGGTGGCGTCCAAAGGGAAAGAAGATAGAGCAAAAGAGTCGCCAACAAGTTTTAGGAACTTGTAAACCGTTCACGAGGTGAAGGTTACACCCCTTAACGATCCAAGAGATCGTCAACTCCATAAGGTCTTGAACCAAATAGGGTTTGGGGATGAAGGTACAAATCCAACCTAAAAGAGATTGAACCTGCCCTAATAATAGGCCTCTACTTTATTCTGATCGTATTCATGTGCGCTTTCTGACTAATATACAATCATTAGGATTAACCCTAAACCTGTTTATCTATGTTGGTTGAATATTAATGCACAAATAAAACTATTATTGGCGATTACTTGAATTATAATCATATTAACCCTAAACAAGATTATTAATTATCTTATTAAGCGTGATTACAAGTACAAAATTCCCTTTAAACATGCATAAAAAGGTGTGATCAAGCAATTAAAAATAATATCAAGCAACATAATAATAATCATCATCATAAAATTATAATCATAATTAAAATAATCATGTTAAAGCATAAGAATAATAGCAAGATCTTAGGCATGATACTAACAAGATTAATAACAAACCCTACCATGTCACTAAACAGTAAAAATCAAAGCTTTAACCCTAACATGATACTAACATGCTATTAGGAAAGACAATAAAAAGCATCATAGAAATCGTAATTAACATTATATTCTTTACCCTAAACATGATACTAGGAAGCAATATACATCCTAACATGATACTAGGAATCATAATAACAACCTAAGCATGATTTCTATATCATAATAACAATGTAAACAATTAAAACACTTACTTGGATGCAACACATCTCTTTCTGATAACAAAATACACACGTTAGTAACTTCAAGGAAAATATAAAACAAACAATTAAATTAAATAATTGAAAAAGAGATTTAAGACTAAACCCTCAGAAATTAAAACTTTCACGTCTAGGGCGAAGGCAACTTCGAATATTGCTAGGTGTTTCTAAATCTAATGAATGCGGAATTTTTATATTTGAGAGAAAGCTAGTTTAGAAAAGAGAGAGAGATAGAGTAATCAAGAGAATCCTGATGAGAGTTGGTGAATGAAAACAGAGTTTTTAGAACGCTATTTATAAAGAAAATCAACCAAAAAGATAAAAAATCAAAACAGAGTTCTGACGCGTAAAACCAAGGTTAGCGCCAGACACTGACATTAGCGCTAGGCGCTAATGCTAGCGCCAGGCGCCAGGCGCTAATGCTGGCGTTTGGCGCTGACTAAGAATTTGACGCGTTTTCTTAAAATCAGATAGAAATTGCCGTACAGGAGGATAAAATCGTATTTTCCTCAATAACGTTCTTTTATACTGATTAAAACTCTAAAAAGTCAACAAAAGTCAATTTATCAATGCTAATTAAATTAGGAATGAAAAGAACCTTCTAGAAGAATCTAGAAGACTAAAACCATTCCTAATTGCATTAGGAATGATAAATCCATGTTAGGCCCTCCTCTAGATCATTGGGCCGCATATAAGGCTCAAACCGGGCCCAGTTCAGTAAATTGGCCATAACTTCCTCAATATTCATCGGAATTGGGCTTATAATATATCGTCGGAAAGGTCTTTTCAAGACCTATCCAACTACACTACTATTGGACCCATATCATGGACCAACCAAACTGGATTGGCTGTTTTCTTAAAATAAGTTTTCAAAAAACAGAGAGAGGAGAAAAGAAATTAAAACTATCCGCAACACTAAACTTTCCACACTTTCACTTCATTCGATTATGATTCGACGTGAAAGACACTCATCACTGGGTTTGGTTTTGGGGAGACACAAATGGGTGTCTACAGAAGCCCCCACTTTGACTGAGTTTGGAGAAACGCAAGTTTCGAAAACAAAAAGTAGCGATAGGGACGGAGAATGATTCAGAACGTTCTGCAATCCTAAATCACTCTTTTAACGCCGATACCTGCAAACTAGCGTTAGTTAAACAGATAGAAGAGTTAAGAAACGCGTATCTTGTACCGCCAATCACACGTCTCTGAAGTAATTGATTTGCTGCTGCTTAACTGTTTTGATGACTTCCTGCAAGCTAGAGAATGCCATCCCGCTTGAAAACTGCTACGCTTGTAACTGCTTCCAATTCCGCATGATAATATCCCGCAAGCCAGGGAACATTATCGAAGATTGGTTCGCTTGAAACGATCCTCTTCCGCTTTGTGACCATCCTCCACATCTTAGGGAACACGATCGAAGACAACTTCGCTTGAAATCACCTTCAGTTGTTTTTGACAACTCTCCGCATGCTAGGGAATGCTGCCGAAGATACCCTCGCTTGAAGCTATCCTCATTTGTTGCGATAATTTTCCAAAGAAAATTACCGAAGACCTCCGCTTGTCGATCTTTAAAAGTTCGCTTGAACTTTGGTTCCGCTATGCCTGTACGTCGGCACTTTTGCTGCTTTAAACCTATATGTTGATGCCTCTTACTAAATTATGAACCAGTATGTCGGTGCTGTGAACCATTACGTCGGTGCTTCTGAACCAGTATGTCGGTGCCTTTTGCGATGAGCCAATTCTTAGGCGCTTTAAGCTAAGTAAGACGATCTTTCATCAGGTCGATCACTTTATGTAATCAAGCCGATTATTCAAAAACATGTCAAATTGCTTAGAGGGGCTAACTGGCGTACCAAGGAACCCAAAACATATTGCAAAAAAGTTGGAACAGCCGTACTGAGTGGCTGAACATTCTGGCGCCGCTGAAATAACATCAGCGCCACTTATCTGGCTGTAGCGCCAGACGTTGGAGCTAGCGCCAGGTGCTACGCCTATCAACTGACGCCAAAGTCTAGCGCTTGGCGCTAGAGTCGGGTTTTCCTTAAATACCCTTCTCTTCCTCATTTCTGCTGCTGTTCTTCGTGTTTCTTGCTCGAGAATTCTCAGAACTTCATTTGATCCGTTCTTGCTTGTTTCTCAACCAAATTTGCTTAAATTTGTTGCAAATCAAAGCTTATTCCATCCATTTTCCCGATCTATGTAAGTTTCCTTCAAACTCACACCGGTTTTAATGAATTTTGCATGTGTTTATTCTCGAATTTCTTGAAAATTCGAAACTTAGAATGCTTAATTCTCTTTGTTTATCAAATTTTATGCCATGAAATTGCTTGATTATGTTTATATATTGTCTTGGGAGTAATTTGAGACTTGTTTGTCTCAATTTGGTGAAGAAATGAACAAATTGCCATTGTTGGACCTCTTAAGGTCGGGAAAACAATGTGGCTCGTTCTTGGCTCGTTCTTGATGTTTTTTGCTAGCAATTCTTGTCCAATTTGTCACAATAATTACTATAGTATTGCAAGAAATTGTTTGGTTGCTTGAAAAATGTCATGCATGCTCAATTTGAATTTGTGCTATGTTTTAGTACTACGTACTCTGTTTTTTTTGCGAACATAGTATCATGTGGCTAGGCGAACCTTAGATACTATAGAACCTTAATTTATGATAATTCTGCAAAATGTAGCATGGCTAGACAACGAGGTTCGGGTTTACGGTCCCGAGACGTTCGACGGGAGCACGAGCCCGTAGAGGACGATGCTGAACCGTCCACTTTGCTTGGTCGACTCCCTAAGTACGATGAGCAGACCTTGTACTTTTCTCCCGTCCACCACATCTCTGAGAGGGTGAGACGGGGCATCACTGTTGGGAGGACACGCTGTCATGCATGGTTCCAGCTGTGACGGCTTAGGCGATCTGTACAAGATGTACATCGCCAGAGATGATCAGACGAGACTTCTATGGGAGTCTTGTGGTCTTACTGCACTGTTTGAGACCTCCGAGGCAATGGTTGCCTCCAGCGGGGGTCACCATGTACTTCGTGCTCTGGTGGAGTTCTTTTGGGACACCACCAACACTTTCCACTTCCCTTGGGTTAAATGATGGTCACTCCTACCGACTTCAGTCTCATCACAGGACTAGAGTTTAGCTCCGTGCCACTGTCGTTCGACAGCGGGATCGATGTCTTTTCTCCTGTGGTCGAGGAGCTGTTGGGTCCGATTGCTATTCGGGCTCGATCTGAGGTAGAGTCGACTCAGTTCAACGCTAGGGGGATTCACCGCTCGACTCTAGCAGCGGATTTTAACGATGGTGCGACTACCCGAGAGTAGCGGGTACGCATCTTTGCACTTATTTTTCTGTCAGGGACGTTCTCCCCTGACAAGGGTAGTAGGGAGCTGCTTTACTACCTTCCTGCCGTCCGCGATCTACACCGGATCGGGACTTATGACTGGGCCAGCTTAGCTTATGCTGATTTCATTCGAGCGCTGCGGGACTCGTGTCGACATCGGTCCTTCGGGGCGAATGTCGCTCTATCCGGCTTTTGGAGGGTCGTAGAGGTATACTTCATTTCCCTATAAAGTTTAGCTTTACATTTTAGTTAGCATTTGCTGATAACTTTAGCTTCTTGTAGATTTGGTTCTACGAGTACTTCCCCTCAGCTGCGCCGGCGAGACTATCGCCGCGCAGGCTTCCAGTTAGCGCTTCCTGGGGCAGCCGCCGTGTGGGGATGTCCACTGCCCATGTCAGAGATTGGATCATCTCGGTATGATTTTCTCCTTATTTGATATTTTGCGATGCCTTAGATAGATTCTTGCCTGATTGACGCTTTTTGCAGGAGCTTAAGGTGCTGTACCGACCGTGGATCGACTTGGCAGTCCCTGGGTTAGCCGCGCAGTATTCTGCGGAGCGTCGCTATTTCTTGGGGACCTACGGAGCGGCTGCATATCTTGGAGAGAGGGTTGCTATTCAGCATTCCTCCGACACTTTTGTCGTTCCTGCTCCTCCACCACGTCACATGTTTAACGCCACGAGGTTGGTGAGCATGTCAGAGGGAGCTGGTACCCCTTGGCGATCTTACACAATCCCTGGGCGGTGCTATGGGGAGGAGTTACTGCCATTGTTAGCTCCAGTTCCTGTACCTGATGAGGATGTGGCGGTACGATTTTTCAGGTTTCACCTTTCGTTAAGTAGCCCCCAAGTAATGCTTTACTGATTTTGTTTTGCCTTGTTAGGATGATGTTGTTGAGTTCGTGCCACCCCGTATGTCTATCCATTATCAGGGGACATATGGGCCGATTGAGGAGATGATTCCTCCGGCTCCTGAGGACGAGCGCTTTGTGGAGTGGTCGATTCCTCACCACTAGACTCGGGTAAGCTTGTTTATTTGCAACTTTTTGTCCATATATGTTATGTATACTCACTAACTTTATTTCTTTTACAGTTCTCACGCGAGGTGGTTTCGGAGATGGCACAATGCATAGATGCCTTCCGGAGCCAGCTTGTCTGAATGAGGAACGTGGCTACCTGCCGTCGAGACGACGCTGTTCAGGAGGTAGTCTTCCCTTCATATGTTTTTGTATTACCGCTTTTATTTTGCCTGTTTCTGATTTTAATTTCTTTTGCAGGGTCAGCCCATTCCTTCTCGTACCCGCACGAGACCTGAGGCGCGGAGGGATCCGGCGAGGTCCAGCTCGAGACGTCGCCGCACTGCTTCGGGAGGTCGGGGTGGTCGTTCTGAGGCTGCTCGTACTGAGGCGGTAGAGGGATCAGGCTCTTCATCTGAGGGTGCACATGCTGCGCCGGTAGGCCAGGGAGAGGCTACCTCGACTCTTAGAGGTCGGCTCATCATCGCAGCAGCCTCCGCAGCCTCAGCCTCAGGTTGATCTTGGGTGGACGGGTCCCGTGTTGAGTTTTCCTCCTCCCGAGGAAACCGGAGCTGGTGCTGGAGCTGGAGCTGGTGGAGAGGTTACTCCTCGTACGGCGAAGTTTTATGAGATGATGAGTTTACGTCCCCCGGCGCCGTAGTTTATTCCTGTGCTTTTTTATTTATTTTATTTTGACTTTGTATAGAACTTTGCCTTTTGGTTAGACTCATTATTTAGACATGTTTTGTATATACATACTTTTATGAGTTTATTCCTTATTTATGTTGTTTTTTCATTTTTTATTATTATTATGTGCATGTTTGTGTGTGCAAGGAAAAAAATAATTGTGCGCAAAAATTCCGCCATTTTTATTATTGATGGAGGGTATCCGACTTTCTCCCCCAAAAAGAAAAAGTGAAAAAAAGGAAAAGTCAAATAAAATATTGGATTTATGAAAACTTGGAGGTTAGTCCAAACAAAATCAGAAAAATAATATAATTAATATAATAGCTATATTAATTAAGAGGGAGGAATAAATGAATATTTAGAAAAAGTTAAGGAAACCGTAAAGTCATTAGCAGACTTGAATCAAGGCAGAAACGCGATTTTTAGAAAGCGCGTACGCTGAGACAAATTAGCGCCAGCTGACGCTACACCTTGGCGCCAGGCTCTGGCGTCAGGCGCCAATATTGGCGTCTGGCGCTAATGAGCGCTGACTCCGAATCCTTCGTAGATTAAAACTGCTCCGATTTTGTGCATAAATAGCCCCCTGCCCAACCGATTCTCTTCATAATTGTAGCAGATAAAATATTTCTTAGCTTTTAGAAAAATAAAATCATGTCTTTAGTCTCCAAAAGTTTTACCAACTACACCCATGAATGGTGTCGGTCACTTAATGCCAAAGACAGAAAAGAATTAGATATTTTTCACTTGGGGCGTATTTATGGTATCAAAGGGGTAGATCTTAATTCAGATTTTATTCATACCGCTCTAGAATTTTGGGATGTAGATACTCATTGCTTTAGAATAGGGTATGATGAAATTAGCCCTTTGCCGGTAGAATTTGGTGCTATTTTAGGCTTCCCTGCACTAGATCTTGTAGTAATTCCTAGAATAAATGAATATTATTATAAGGATTTTGAACGCTTCTTCAATTTAAAAGATAAAGATCTATAAAAAATAGTAGATGGTAGCATAGTTAATTTGAAAGAATTTGCTCGACATTATTTTGATAGGCCTTATTCCGAATCTTTCCGTGTTTATAGAAGAAGGGCTTTCCTGTTTTGCATGCTTAATCAATTTTTTCTTACTAGTGGTAGAAATAATGAGGGTCAATCAATTATATCCACTGTTTTAGAACAAACTGAATCAGGGAGAAATCCAATGCCTTTAATAGTTGGAGAGACTATGCTTAATCTCGATGAATTGAAGAGGAATCCAAAGCACCTTTTCGGGGCTCTCCAATTTTATTACACGTAGAAAAATAATATTTTTAATTACAGAAATAAAAAATATATTTTTGTATAGTAATAATAATTTATTTGCATTGCAATTTTTTTTTACAGATGTGGCTAATGGAAAGACTGAAATTAATTAGCCCTCCGGACAACATTGAGAAGTATACTTCAAATTGCTTTGTGAGAAGGAAGAAGCGCTTCTCGAAGATGGGGCGCCATGAATGGAAGAAGGTCTTCGAATCTTGTAATTTTGCCATCAAGTGGGTCATCCCTTGGTGGAAAATAGAAAAGATGGTTGGTGTCAACAAGTGTAGACACCCATTTGTGTCTCCCCAAAACCAAACCCGGTGATGAGTACCTTTCACGTCGAATCATAATCGAATGAAACGAAAGTGTGGAAAAGTCTAGTGTTGCGGAAAGTTTTTTATTTCTTTTCTCTTCTCTCTGTTTTTGAAAACTTTATTTTAAGAAAACAGCCAATCCAGTTTGGTTGGTCCATGATATGGGTCCAATAGTGGTGTAGTTGGATGGGGCTTGCAAAGACCTTTCCAACGATATATTATAAGCCCAATTCCGATGAATATTGAGGAAATTATGACCAATTTACTAAACTGGGCCCGGTTTGAGCTTTATATACGGCCCAATGATCTAGGGGAGGGCCTAATATGATTTATCATTCCTAATGCAATTAGGAATGGTTTTAGTCTTCTAGATTCTTCTAGCAGGTTCTTTTCATTCCTAATTCAATTAGCATTGATAAGTTGTCTTTGTTGACTTTTCAGAGTTTTAATCAAAATCAAATAGCATTTTCGAAGAAATTATATTATTTTATCCTCCAGTACGGTAAACTTAAAGGATTTTCGAAAACGCGTTAAAATCAAGCTTGGCGTCCAACCCCAGGCCTTGGCGCCTGGAACTAGGCCTGGCGCTAGCCATTGGCGCCTGGCGCTAGTGCTGGTGCCTGGCGCCAGCTAGCCAGGGTTGGCGCCAGCTCTATTTCCTGAGCGTCAGACTCTGTTTTGTTAATTTATCTTTTTTGGCTGATTTTCTCTATAAATATCGTATTAAAAACTCCGTTTTCATTCACCTACAATCAGTTTTTCATTCGCAATCATTAATTCTCTAGTTCTCTCTTAATCATTCACCAATCATCACCAATTTTCATGAATTTTCATCAATTCTCACCATTCATCAACATTCATTAGCATTCTTTTAATTTTCTCATTCATCTCCTCCTAAACTTGCTTTTTCATACAAAATTCCGCATTCGCAAGATCTAGAAACACCTAGCCATATTCGAAGTTGCCTTCGCCCTAGACGTGAAAGGTTTAATTTCTGAGGGTTTGGTCCCAAATCTCTCTTTCAATTATTTAATTTAACTGTTTGTTTATTATTTTCCTTGAAGTTACTAACGTGTGTATTTTGTAATTAGAAAGAGGTACGAGGCATCAAAGTAAGTACTTTAATTGGTTTTGATTGATATTATGACGTAGAAATCATGTTTATATTGTTATTATGATATTCCTAGTATCATGTCTAGGGTATTTTTAATATTAAATATGATTGCTATGATGCCTTTTATTCTCTTCCTAATATTTATGATTGTTAGTATCATGTTAGGGATAAAGCTTTGATTTTTATTGCTTAGTGACATGCTAGGGTTTGTTATTAATCTTGTTAGTTTCATGCCTAGGATCTTGCTATTTATTATGCTTTAATATTAACACGAACATGATTATTATTATAATTGTTATAATTTATGATGATTATGAATATTATTATTATTATTTATGATTATTATAATTATCATTCATGATTATTTATTATTATGTTGCTTGATATTTATTTTTATTGCTTGATCACACCTTTTATTGCATATTTAAAGGGAATTGGTACTTGTAATCACGCTTAATAAGATAATTAATAATCTTGTTAGGGTTAATTTGATTATAATTCAAGTGATCGCCAATAATAGATTTATTTGTGCATTAATATTCAACCAACATAGATTAAACAGGTTTATGGTTAATCCTATTGATTGCATGTTAATTAGAAAGCGCACATGAATACGATCAGAATAAAGTAGAGGCCTATTATTAGGGCAGGTTTAATCTCTTTTAGGTTGGATTTGTACCTTCATCCCCGAACCCTTATTTGGTTCATGACCTTATGTAGTTGACGATCTCTTGGATCGTTAAGGGGTGTAACCTTCACCTCGTGAACGGTTTACAAGTTCCTAAAAAAACTTGTTGGCGACTCTTTTGCTCTATCTTCTTCCCTTTTGGACGCCACCGTACTTTAGTGTATGATCACAGTGGGGTTCAAGCTAGTGAGATTTAAAGGCTTGAAATTATTCCCTACAACAAGCAACCTTTCTGCCGTCTTCCAAGCTTGTCCCGTATGACTTTTTACTATCCCTGCAGTGTAAAAAGACAATACGACCTACTTCAGACCATTCCTTCTTGTGATCTTCGTCATCCCTACGAGTTCCCTGTCTCCCAGGAAGTAGACAAATTTGATGCTTATTGGAGCGCTAAACCTTTATGGGAAGTAATTACCCAAAACGTAGCTCTCTTGAGTATCCTACTCAAGTAATTATGGGTAGTATTTCTTAAGTTGGTCAAGATTTTTCATGTTTGAGAACTCATTGCCATCCATATTAGTTAATTTTGCTGCACCTTCTGACAAGATTGTTTTGACAATGTAGGGTCCAGACCAATTAGGTCTGAATTTTCCCCTTGGATCTAAAACATTTTTCCTTAATGCTTTTAACACCAAGTCTCCTACTTTGATGTTTCTTGTCTTGACCTTCATATTAAAATGCCTAGCCATATGAGTTTGATAACATTGAGTGTGATGTAGAGCTTCTAATCGTTTTTCATCGAATAAAATTAACTCTTCATATCTTGCCCTAGTCCATTCAACTTCATCGGGTTTTCTCTCTAACGCGATGCGTAGAGATGAAATTTCTAGTTCGACAGGTTGTACGACATCCATTCCATAAACCAAGGAAAATGGCGTATTTCCTGTTGATGTGCGAATTGACGTGCGATAACCCCACAATGCGAAGTGAAGTTTGTCAGGCCAATCCTTATAATTTTTCGTCATTTTCTCAATGATAGTCTTTAGATTTTTATTAGCTGCTTCGACTGCTCCATTTGCTTGAGGCCTATAAGGGGAAGAATGATGATGTTGAATGCCGTATTTTTGTAGCAATTCTTCACATTCAGCTTGAAAGTGAGTTCCATTGTCACTTATCATTTCATGTGGGACTCCGTATCGACAAATAATATTTCTCTCGATAAAGAGTGCTACATGTTTTGCAGTGAGTTTAGCGTATGATTGCGCTTCGACCCACTTTGTGAAGTAATCAATTGCCACTAGGATATATTCGTGGCCTCCTGTTCATGGGGGAGTGATTTTGCCGATGATGTCAATTCCCCATGTAGAAAACGGCCATGGCGACGTGTAGGTGTAGAGCAAGGATGGAGGAACATGTTGTAAATTGGCATAGATTTGGCATTTAGGGCATCTTTTTACGTACTGATGGCAATCCCTATTCATTGTAGTCCAATGGTATCCTTCTCGCATTATCTTTTGGACTAACATTTTGCCATTTATGTGAGTCCCACAAATTCCTTCGTGGACTATCCTCATTGCTCTTTGGGCATCCTTTTTTCCTACACATAATAGAGCTCGACCCTTAGGTACCCTTTTATGTAGCTCGTTGTCTATGAGTACATATTGGGAAACCAAGAGTTTTAACGCTCGTTTTTCTCTTTTGTCAGCATGGGGAGGGTATTCTCCTTTGGTGACATAGTTGAGTATATCCGTGTACCACAGTTCTTTTTCTTCTTCTTCTTCTTCTTCTTCTTCTTCTTCTTCTTCTTCTTCTTCTTCTTCTTCTTCTTCTTCTTTGCTCGATTTCCGTAGGAATCCTAACCATTGAGGCTAGTCTTGCCAAGAAATCAGCAAATTGATTTTCTTCTCTAGGTAGATATGTGTATTCTACCTTCTCTAACTGATTGGTAAGAGTTTCCAGATAGGTTTGGTACGGAGCTAGAATTTTGCTCCTTACTTTCCACCTTTTGGAGATTTGATTGATGATCAATGAAGAGTCTCTGAATATTCGTAACTTTTTTACTCCCAATGCCAAAGCTGTTTCAAGGCCTACCACGCATGCTTCGTATTCAGCAGCGTTGTTGGTAACGTCGAAATCAAGCTTTATGGAGATTGGGACATGCTCTTCTTTAGGTGATACTAGTAATACTCCAACGCCACATCCCTTTTGGTTTGAGGCTCCGTCGAAGTATAAGGTCCAAGTATCATCTTCAGTGACCATCAAGTCTTCATCTGGAAATTCATTGTCTTGTATTGGCGTCGAGTCTTTTATAAGGAAGTCCGCTAGAAAGTCTGACACCATAGATCCTTTGATAGCTTTTTGCGGCATAAACCTTACATCAAACTGGGCTAAATTGACTATCCATCTTGATATGCGTCCATTGAGTGTAGATTTCTCGAATAGATACTTGAGTGGATCTAAACGGGAAACTATAAAGACGGTATGCACTAGCATGTAATGTCTTAACTTGGTTGTGGCCCACACCAAGGCGAGACACAATTTCTCAAGTGGCGTATAACGTGCTTCATATTCGAGCAGTTTCTTGCTTAGATAGTAGATTGCATTTTCTTTGCCTTCTACTTCTTGAGCTAGCATAGCTCCCATTGTCTCTTTAGTAACTGTTAAGTACAACCTAAGAGGTATTCCGGGAAGTGCTGGTGCTAATACAGGAGGATTTGCAAGATAGGCTTTGATCTTTTCAAAGGCTTTTTGACACTCGTCATCCCATATTACTGGTACATTCTTCTTAAGCTTTTTAAAGATTGGTTCAAATATCGTTGTCAATTTTGATATGAACCTACTTATGTATTGCAACCGGCCAATAAATCCTCGAATTTGCTTCTCGGTTTTGGGCGGTGGCATTGACATGATTGCTTTGATTTTGGTTGGATCTATCTCTATTCCTCTAGAGCTTATGACATAATCCAAAAGCTTGCCTGAAGTGACTTCAAAAGCACACTTAGATGGGTTCAACCTTATGTTGTATTTTCTTAGCCTTTCGAAAAATTTTCTTAAGGCTACTTGATGGCCTGGACGGTCTTTTGATTTTACAATCATGTCGTCCACATACACTTCGACTTCTTTATGCATCATGTCATGGAGTAAGGCAGTCGCTGCACGTTGGTAAGTAGCACCCGCGTTTTTCAACCCGAATGGCATTAGCGTGTAGCAGTAAGTGCCCCATGGTGTTATGAAGGTTGTTTTCTCCATTTCTTCCTTTGCCATGAGAATCTGATTATAACCTGCGTATCCATCCATGAACGAAAGAAGTGCGTGATTTGCTGTGTTATCTACTAGAATATCGATGTGTGGTAAAGGGAAGTCGTCCTTTCGACTTGCCTTATTTAGATCTCGATAGTCGACACACATTCTTACCCTTCCATCTTTTTTCGGAACAGGGACGACGTTGGCGACCCATTCGGGGTATTTTGATACCTTGATGAAACCTGCAGTTATCTGTTTTTGAACTTCTTCTTTTATTTTAAGAGCTACGTCGGGTTTCATTCGATGTAACTTTTGTTTTTCAGGTTTCATTCCTGGAATTAGTGGTATAGTGTGTTTAGCTATTTCTCTATTAATGCCTGACATATCTTCGTATGACCAAGCAAATTCATCGATGAATTCTTTAAGTAAGTTAATTAAATCGGTTCTTTCTTGTTCATTAAGTGTTAGTCCGATTTAAACTTCTCTTTTATTGGTTGAATCGTTTGAGATATCAACCGTCTCAGTTTCTTCAATTACCGGTGTTTTCTTTTCAAGTGTTTCCATTGCTTTAATAAGTTCTTCGTCTTTTTTATTGTTAGTTAAGCAATGCTCGTCATCTTGGGTTAAGGAAGAACACAAGAAGTAAGGAGAAGAAATTGTATTATTATACTCTGAGATCATTACATCAAAGAGTGATATGTCCTCAGGGACTTGATCACTAACTATTCTAAGAGAAATAGATAGAAGGGGAAGGTGCTACTACTAAAGACCTAGATGACTCTATAGGGAGAGACTATGACTCTGACTCTGACCCAGACGACTCTTCGAACATCGGTCCTTGCCCTGTCGTGATGGATATCTTCCTTCCACTTGGAGTAGTCACCTTGACGGTCTTGCGCCACCCTTGTAGTGATCCTTCCGCTGGAGTGATTAACTTCGAGGGATCGAAGCTTTCACTTTGTAGGATTGTTTGTATGAGCGAGGAGTTATCCTCTTTGTATGTTGGCTCATCCTTTTCTCGCCTAATAATAATCCCATGACGTTAAAGTCAAAGCATGAGGGTGCTTTCTCATTATGGACAGGAGTTGGGATTTCATCTGTGAAATAGCAATCCAAGAAAATTTCAAATCCCGATTGCCTTATGCCGTTTACGACAAATGGCTCGGGAAATTCGTGACACGGATAGTCCTCTCCTTCTTTTATGAATTGACCATTGAGTGTAAGAGGGTACTGATCCATTGGGATTGATTTCTTTTAGATGCGAGCGTCCCTACGTGCCTTTGATTTTTCCTGGGCTCGCTTAAGATCTTTCCGAGTCGGTTCACAACCAAGTCCGAAAGTATCTAATTTAGGGAGGCTAGGTGACTCCAGCGGTTTTGCTATTCCCTTTTTCTTTCCTAGGGTCATCCCAGGAAAATGTCCTTGTTTCTTGAGAATAGTATTCACGATCATGTTAGAATGGGGGTCGTGGCCGAGAGGGGTCCTTTCATCCTCCTGGATTAAGGAGACCTCTTCGTTAAAGCCGCATAGATCTTCATCATCTTCATCGTGCTCCACGTTAATTATTGGATTTTCTATAGACTTGATTCTCATAGGTGAAGCATCGATGGTAATAGGAATTCCCCCAACTATGTCTTTTACTTGTTGGTGGAGAGATGAGGGGACGACCTTTAGGTCATGAAACCAAGGGCGTCCCAACAGTAAATTGAATGAAGCTGTAATGTCCACTACTTGGAAAGTAGTAGCATGTTCTACTGCTCCTGCCGTTACATTCATGGAAATTTTACCAAGAGCTTGACGACGAGTGTTGTCGTAGGATCTTATTCCTTGTGTTGACGGGGTTAAGTCTTCATCCCTTATGCCTAGCATCCTCGCAGTTCTAAGTGGACAGCCGTTAATGGCTGATCCATTGTCTACAAGAGTCATAGAGACGTTCATTCTCTTGCAAACTACTGTGAGGTTTAATGCCTTATAGTGTTTGTCACCTTCCGGGGGCAAATCCTTGTCAGAAAAGGTGATCAAATTGATGGGACTAGGTAGATCACTCGTGAGGAAGTTAGCCATCCCCTCAGGAGTGGTGTTGGAATCTATCCCTATTTTGTCCAAGGCATTCATTACAACCAACCTATGTTCTCGAGATGTCGCCAGATGTTTCCATACGTTCATTTCAACTTTTGTCTTTTTGAACTGTTTAACGATATCATTATCTTCAATAATAGGCATGGGAAATTGCTGTGTGGTTGGCATGGGTTGTGTTGAAACGGGAGGTTGCATTCTCCGGGATCTTGTGAGGACGTCTATTGATGAATCTTCTTCAACCCAAAAGTCATCCATGGCATATGACACCGAAGGTGGAGGTCCTATGTCTTTTAAGTAGACGTCTTCTTCATCGCTGTCCCAAAATCCATTAATACTTGCATCCTCTTCTTGTGGAACTTGGACTAGTTTCTTTTCATCAATCATTTTCTGAATTAAATCCTTGAACTTAAAGCAGTTTTCAATGGTGTCACCTCCTGATTGATGATACTGACAATAATATCTATCTGTCCTTTTCAATGATTTGAATGGTCTCGGTTTGAGAGGTTTGATCTCGCCACTCTCGGAGAGCATTTCGAACATTTGTATATATGGGATCCCAATTGGAGTGTAGAGTCTATTACTCTTCTTGGGTTTCTCGGTGACTTGTAAAGGAAAACGTGTCGCCTCGTAAGTCATTCCCATGGGTCTGAATTCTCTCTTAGGCTCATTTTTCGGGAGTGGAACCTCGTCATATTTCTTCTAAAGTTCCTTTACAGCCTTGAGAGTTTCACGTAGCAAGTGCGATCCTTCGATCATAGACAGTGTAAGCGATTGTATGTCTTCTTTACTTGCTAATTCCGGAATATTATCCATGGCGTCGAAAAAGATCTCCTCTTCTTCTTCGATGGCATGGATTTCTTTAACAGGTTTGATGAGAGACGAGGGGTCAACCTCGTTTTCCTCATCAGAGATAGCCAAGGAATGAGCGAGAGGTGCATTATCAATACTTGGCTTCTTACTGGAAGGGGGCAATGGCAGCTTGTTGTTGTCGATTAAGTCTTGGATAACTTCTTTAAGCTTCCAACAGTTCTCTGTGAGATGGCCCCTACCTTGGTGATACTTGCAGTGTGCATTGGGGTTCCAGTTAGCCGTCCTCTTTTCGACTGGTGGGTCCCCAAATGGTCTAATAGGAGTTATAAGACTTTTTGCATTTAATCGGTAAAATGCGGTGTCATAACTCATGCCAATAGGAGTAAAGTTCCTCCTAAATGGTTTCTTTTGTCCTTGGTTATTCATAGCAAGGACTTCACTTAGGTTGAAAGTGCTAACATTATTTGAGTGGGTGGTTTTGGAAGAAGAAGGATTGTCGTTCTTCATCGTTCTTCTTGCCTTTCCAGCCATTGTTGGAGCTATTGTTGGAAGCTTTCAACTTAGCCAGGTCGTTTTCAATATTGATTCCAATGTCGTAGACATCCTTGAAGGTATGGAGATTATTTTGATACTTGAGATGTTTGGAGTATTTTTCTTGAAGGTTTTTGATGAATAACCTTACAGACTCTTTTTCACTCAGCACCTCAATTATCTTAGCTGAGGTTTCTCTCCATTTGTTAAAGAAGGAGGTGAAGCCTTCATTCTCCTTTTGCTTGAGGATTTCAAGCTGCCTATGTTCAGTCTCAACTTGAATGTTGCATTTGTATCTATCGACGAAAGCGTTTGTTATGGACTCCCAGGTGGAGGTTTTTTCTTTCTCGAGAGAAAAGAACCATTGCTGGCAAACGATCTCGAGAAATAGTGAGAACAGAGAGGGGAAAACCTTCTTATCGATACCCTTAATACTCATTATTGTCTCGAAGGCTCTTAAATGAAAATAAGGGTTATCGGTTGCTTTGAATTTCGGGATGTCGTTGGCATTGAACTTCTGCGGAAGAAGATCTTTGTCATCCGAGACCCCTTGTGAACTAATCCCTTGAAACTTGTAGTCGCTAGATAGCTTGCTTAGACTCTCTTGCATGAGGTCCATTTGTTGTTGTTTCACGGGATCATCGATCTTAAGGGTTAGGAGCTTTAGTGCCTCAGTCACGGTAACCAGTTGGTTCCTGAGCTCATTGACTTCTTCTTGCGTTGCCATTACTGTCCTAGCTTTCCTCTTAAGAGCAATGGGTTTGTCGAAAAGTTGAACTTGTACGAAAAGGTTGTCTTTGATTAACCGCCCTTCCTTTCTTGACCACGCGCTGTAATTTAAACCATTTTGTGTTTTAATTACTTGACTCAAATCGACCTTGACTTTACGATTTTAAAGAGGAAAAAATAAAAACAATAGGTGCATATTTTTTGGCAAAAATAATGTATTTATTTTTAGGAACCCAGTATGGTATTTAAATTGGAGGATTAATATCCGACTTACCCCCCTAAAAAAAATGACGGAAAAAATGCGCATAAAAGACTCTCTTAGACATGGTCAAAGTATGTGTATTGGTGTGTACGTTGAGTGTAAGTGACACGCTTGGACTCTTGTGTAAGACCATGGGACTTGGTGCCTAGACTCAATTAATGTCTTAAGAAATTATTATTGACAGTAATATTTAACCGAGTTAATTAGTAAACTGGTTAATTAGACACAAAGTGATGACTCGATTAATAATCCAAACTGTCGTCAAAACGACAGGACTGGCGCCTCTCTTTGCAGTGTAGCGCCAGACGACAGAGCTGTCGCCAGGCGCTACACTCCACAGAGTGGCGCTACAGTTCAGACTTTGGCGCCATTGCTGGAGCTTCGATCTGAGACTGTTTTCGGTGTTACTAATCAACAGGGGTATGCCTCAAGTCGTACTAGGTCAATTCTGATTAAAATATTAGACTTTATTTACTCAAATTAATTAATTAATTAATTAGGCAAAGTTCTTTTAGTCATTAATTTATTTAATCTTAACACAAGTCAAACAAACGGTTAGGAAAAAACATATATCATATGCACAACAAATAATGCACAATTAGTCAAATAGGCACAATATGATGCAATGAGTTTGCAAACTAACCATGGCTGTAGTTCTCTAAAGTTCAGGATATGGGTTAGTCAAGAGAGGGTCCATGGTTAATTGTCCGGATGCACTGCGCGGAAGCCTAACCGTGAAGGGTTGGCGCGAGTGGATGGGACACCGCGAGTTTTAGAAAAATATCGCTTCCATGGTTTGGTGAATTCAACATTCTCGGATGTACCCTTTGTTGCTCAGAGCGTTCAATCAGGTAGATGGAGCATGAATTCCCAGAGGGTTATGTCCATATGTAGAACACATATGAGTTTCAGAAAAGTGAGAAAAACTCAATCAGGAAGTAGGATCGAGCAAACAATGCTAAAAACTGGTCGAAATCAGAACGCATATTTCTGGCTCGGTATTGGAAGAATTTGGCGCCAGCAAACAGAGATTGGCCCCGATTTTTGGCTGTAGCGCCTGGCGACAGAACTGTCATCTTGCGCTACAGTCAAAATTCTAGCGCTAATCTTCTGTTCGCTGACGCTAATTCCTACATGCCTCAGCAGCTTTCTGTGCTCGATAAAATTTTCCAGTTTCGCGCAGTGTTATTTCGGTCCTAGTTGTGAAAGATATTCCTCAAATTTCCTACGTGTAAAAATCTTATGTTTTAACTCATTACGGATGGTCTTTCCAATGAGATCTTTTTTTATGCATATGACAATAATATTAATCAAAATTACGCACATGAAATACTTAGGATGTTTCGAGTCTCATCCACTCATTCTAAATCATTGCCGAAATAAATTTCAGGAATTAAAATAGAAATCCTCCCCAGTGGAGTCGCCAATAACTGTAGGGAATATTTCAAGCGTTAATCCCTAGCTTGAACCCCATGTGATCATACACTAAAGTACGGTGGCGTCCAAAGGGAAAGAAGATAGAGGAAAAGAGTCGCCAGCAAGTTTTAGGAACTTGTAAACCGTTCAAGAGGTGAAGGTTACACCCCTTAACGATCCAAGAGATCGTCAACTCCATAAGGTCTTGAACCAAATAGGGTTCGGGGATGAAGGTACAAATCCAAACTAAAAGAGATTGAACCTGCCCTAATAATATGCCTTTACTTTATTCTGGTCGTATTCATGTGCGCTTTCTGACTAACATACAATCATTAGGATTAACCCTAAACCAGTTTATCTATGTTGGTTGAATATTAATGCACAAATAAAACTATTATTGGCGATCATTTGAATTATAATCATATTAACCCTAAACAAGATTATTAATTATCTTATTAAGCGTGATTACAAGTACAAAATTCCCTTTAAACATGCATAAAAAGGTGTGATCAAGCAATAAAAATAATATCAAGAAACATAATAATAATCATAATAATAATAATCATCATCATAAAATTATAATCATAATTAAAATAATCATGTTAAAGCATAAGAGTAATAGCAAGATCCTAGGCATGATACTAACAAGATTAATAAAAAACCATACCATGTCACTAAACAATAAAAATCAAAGTTTTAACCCTAACATGATACTAACATGCTATTAGGAAAGACAATAAAAGGCATCATAGAAATCGTAATTAACATTATATTCTTTACCCTAAACATGATACTAGGAAGCAATAAACATCCTAACATGATACTAGGAATCATAATAACAACCTAAACATGATTTCTATATCATAATAACAATGTAAACAATTAAAACACTTACTTGGATGCCTCGTATCTCTTTCTAATAACAAAATACACACGTTAGTAACTTCAAGGAAAATATAAAACAAACAATTAAATTAAATAATTGAAAAAGAGATTTGGGACCAAACCCTTAGAAATTAAACCTTTCATGTATAGGGCGAAGGCAACTTCGAATATTGCTAGGTGTTTCTAAATCTAATGAATGCGGAATTTTTATATTTGAGAGAAAGCTAGTTTAGAAAAGAGAGAGAGAGAGAGTAATCATGAGAATCTTGATGAGAGTTGGTGAATGAAAACGGAGTTTTTAGAACGCTATTTATAAAGAAAATCAACCAAAAGGATAAAAAATCAAAACAGAGTTCTGACGCGTAAAACCAGGGTTAGCGCCAGACGCTGACACTAGCGCCAGGCGCCAAGCTTAGCGTTAGGCGCTAATGCTGGCGTTTGGCGCTGACTATGAATTTGACGCGTTTTCTTAAAATCAGATAGAAATTGACGTACAGGAGGATAAAATCGTATTTTCCTCAAAAACGTTCTTTTATACGAATTAAAACTCTAAAAAGTCAACAAAAGTCAATTTATCAATGCTAATTGAATTAGGAATGAAAAGAACCTTCTAGAATAATCTAGAAGAATAAAACCATTCCTAAGAATGATAAATCCATATTAGGCCCTCCTCTAGATCATTGGGCCGCATATAAGGCTCAAACCGGGCACAGTTCAGTAAATTGGCCATAACTTCCTCAATATTCATCGGAATTGGGCTTATAATATATCGTTGGCACGGTCTTTTCAAGCCCTATCCAAATACACTAATATTGGACCCATATCATGGACCAAACAAACTGGATTGACTGTTTTCTTAAAATAAGTTTTCAAAAACAGAGAGAGGAGAAAAGAAATTAAAATTATCCGCAACACTAAACTTTCCACACTTTCACTTCATTTGATTATGATTCGACGTGAAAGACACTCATGACTGGGTTTGGTTTTGGGGAGACACAAATGGGTGTCTACAATTGGTTCCAAAAAATAACTAAACAAAAGTGAAATTTAACATATCATTGTTCACTCCTAAGTGGTTATGTGTGGCAGTGTTTGGTTGTTGGCTGTGTGTCTTTGTAACTAGTCTGCATCTACCTCCATGTCTTCTGTTACTGCTTCATGATTTCCCTGGGGTGCTAGCCTGAACATTGTGTTCAGGTATTCCACAGCTTCCACCACTATACTCCTGTCCACTTCAATCTGATTTGGGAGAATGCTTAAATTCTCCAGCTTTTTTTTGTTCATATGTGGGATTTTGTACTTGTTCCCTCCTTCTGCCTTTAGAATCTTGATCATGCATCTTTGTAATGTCACCCAAATGTACTTGTTTACTTCTGGTTTGAAATTGTTATAAGACTCAATGACCTTTTCAACAAGCTCATCTACATTCTTTGGAAAAGATTGATATTGCAAAGATTGAATAGATCTAAACAGACTCAAATCTAACACATTCAAATCTGGTGATTGTGCTGGTTGGAACACAAACTCAATGTTAAATCCATTTGCTTGTGTTGCTGCAATGAACTCTTCATCTCTTGGTATTTGATGTGGCCTTGCATTATCCCACTGAATCACCAATTTTTGGGCAAACTTGCTGGCCATTTTGACACTATTGCTTGTATGACTTTGTTAAGTAACATGTCTCTTATTGCATCTCTGTTGACATTTTGAAGTGCTTTTGTGACCAATGTGCCAGCTGGTCTGTTTTTGCTTGACTTCTTTGCCCTTTCTTGCTGTGTGAATGGGAATATCCCATATTTCCCATCATGTAGGAGTTCCCCATTTCTCCCATAAATAGGCTTCCCTATAATGGCCATGAACATAGCTTTTAATTTGAACCTCCTTGATTGTTGAGCCATATAGGGATCTTCCTCACTTGGTAGCAGATAAAATCTCCTTTTATCTGGGTTTAGATAAAACCATTTCTCATCAATGTTGATGGAATACTTCATGTCATCAAATGTGGGGCTCTCATTCCCTTGGATTGGGTTTATGTGAGACAAAACCCACTTCATTCTTGCCACCTTGTGATCTGATGTTAGTGCTGGCTTGCTGCTTGCTGTGTGTGTTCTGATTCTCCCCTTTTTCTACAAATAATGAAGAGTAACATGTGAAATATTGAGTGCTGCAGCATATGATCTTTCTGTCTGCCTTAAGTGCAGTGGGACTGACTGTAGGAATTCATCAGAAAATTCCATTGGCTTTGGACTTATCCTGCCTATCTATCTTTTTGGACCTGACATCAATCAAATTCCCTTCTGCCATCTACCTTTTTATTTCATTAAAAAGTCTTGTGATTGTTGATTTATGAACCTTGAACTTGATTGATAATTCCACCTTGTAGCCTCTTGGTAGGTTACCATCTTGCATTTTCAATAGCGTTGCATCCACAATCTCTCTCTTTTGATGCATGTTAAGCTGTTTTCTGTTTGGTTGGTGAGTCCCTTCTTCAAACAATGATGCTTGTGTTTCATCTTGCTGAGTTTGATTGTTGTTGTTAATGGTTGTGTCTTCTATTTCTGCCTCTTCTTGCATGTTCTCATTGTCTGAGTTATATGCTTCAAAATCTGCATCTTGCATCTGGTCTTCATAATCATAGTACAACTCTGCAATTTCTTTCTCTGAAATTAAGTGTTGTCGAAAAAAGGGTCTTCATCTATTGCTGCCATGTCTTCTGTTTCTTTTGTTCACTTGTAGATTGATGTAGATGGTGAAGGGGGGTGGGCTGATGAAGGTTTTTGATGAGATGATGCTGCCCTCAAGATGATGCCTTGATGATTTGAAGACTAACTTCAGTTTAGCACTAATTTTAGATTAGGAGTAATTTTTTGGGTTGTATATGGGCTAAACGTATGTAATTAGTGCTAACTTTTGGCGGATTTCATCTAGCTTTTGAACAAACATGGTTATGTAATTATTGAGAAGCATTCAACGCTTCATGAATGATGGAGGCTGCTATTTATAAGCCTCATAAATGCTGATATGGAATCAGAAAACTTGGTAGTTTAGCTTCTTTTTTTTTTTTTTTTAAAAAGTAAAAGGGAATTTTAAATTTCCCAAATTCAAAATTTTTGTGAAATTTTGGGGGGGGGGGGGGGGGGGGAAAGAAACCCCTCCAAAAAAAAATATGATTTCCCCTCCATTTTTGCAAGTGGGGGGGGGGGGGACCAGCTTTATCCCTCCACTCACTTTAATTAACTCCCTTAACTCCCTCTAATCTTTGCCCTCCATCTTTTGCCTTGGTAACCGTAATCATGTGCAAAGTTGCACATAACTATTAACGGAGGGAGTATATCATATGTTGATCAGCTTGATATATTAAAATTGGTATATGAAGAGGTGAATAAGACATTTTACTTATTTATTTACGGGCAAGTTTGTACTTTCTTTCCTTTCTTCTTCCATTCTTCCTCCTCCATTACAGTCCATCCCACTTTCTTCCTCCTCCTTAACAACAATGCCATTAAAATTTCTGTCGCAAAAAGAAGTATTAGACACATAAGATATCGGAAAATATATCTATTTTCCGTAGATATCATTAAGAGAAAATATATTTTTAGGGTTCATGATTATAGACTTATAATAAATTTGTTAGAAAGATACTTATATATTCACTTTTTTGTGAAGAAGGAACTTATATGTTCAAAGTGGTGAAAAAAGGCCTTATAAGTCACTTTTGTTGTGAGGAGGGACTTTGACATCGTAATATGACCATTGACTTTACTTTTCTGGTGTTGACCATCACTCACGTGGCACGTGATGTTTTAAAAAGACCTTTTCGTTCATTATTTCCCCACGTTTTCACATTTTCTCTCTTACTATCCCCAAATTTTCTCTCAAAATCCCTTCTCTTTCCTTAAAATCAAGAGAAAAAAAAGAAGGGAATGACAATTTTAAAACATCACGTGCATATTATATGATGGTCAATGCCGGAAAAGTGAAGTCAGCGGTCATATTCCGATGTCAAGGTCCCTCCTCACAACAAAAGTAACTTATAAGGGCTTTTTTCACCACTTTGAACATATAAGGCCCTTTTTCACAAAAAGGTAAACATATAAGTACCTTTTAGCCAAATTTCCTAGACTTATAGTAGTATATCTTTTAGGAATATTTTTTCTATCTTATGATACTAGTTGTATAAATACTCAACATATTGATGAATAATAATAATAATAATAATAATAATAATAATAATAATAATAATAATAAGTCATACAAAGCCAGTCCATTATCTTTTTCACCATAATTTGTCAACATGTTTCCCTTTAGGGGTTGATATGACCCTACTTGACACTCTTTGCTACTAGGGTTTCGTTTTGTTCCGCCGCGAGAGGGATTGAGGCCATTTTGATGAAGGAAGAAAAAGAGGAGCACGACAGGGGTTAGAAGAAGAGGACGACGAGAAGACGAACAGATTGGTGGTAGTTGTGACTTGTGACGGGTTTCAGGGGTTAAATTGTTACAAATCTTTGGTGTTACCTTGTTTGGTAGCAAAAGAGTAACAATGTGAGTTAAGTATTGGCGCATAATACAGCTGCTATTTATATGACATGTAAATACTCCCTCCGTTTTTAAATACTTGCTTCATTTCTCTATGCGCGGAGTTTTAGGAGAAATTGGAGAAAATAATAATATATGGAGGTAGTGGGGGTAAATGGAAGAAAAAAAAACTGTAAAAAACAAAAGTAGTGGAGAGGATTGGAGGAGATAAAATATGTGGTGGGCCCACTAGGTGAAAGAAATTAGTTAAATATTGTAAAAACTTTCCAAATAAGGAAATGGAGCAAGTATTAAAAAACGGCCGAAATAAGAAAGTGGAGCAAGTATTTAAAAACGGAGGGAGTAACAGCTATAAGATAAAAGAGTGATTAATTTTTGTTCTTTCTAGTTGTACAAATATTGTACCACTATTATTATAATGGCTATAAATAGTACTACTAATACAACCTATACTCTAGTAGTATAAATTACATACATAATAGTATATTGAAAATACCACTATAAGTATAATGGTACATTAAAAGTACTACTGAAACGATAAAAAATAAAAAAAAATTATGTGAATTTACCAGTTTGCCCGACAAGTTTATTTGTGTGACCTCTATATGCATTTCAAATAAATAGTTGCTATACGCCCTAGTTGCACTCAACAAAACAATGTGGCCTCTTCCAGCAAGTTTGTTAGGGGCTAGCCCCAGTTGCTCTTATTGATTAACAACTTTGTTTCTCAAAATGACACTTTAGTAAATAAAATCAATTATTTTAATATTTTAATATTATTTTGCTGTACTTTTAGTTCTCTGTATTCCACTTCCCCACTTCATCTGGGTTGTCTACCTCGTGAATCACGCTGCTTTTCTCCGTCCTTCATTGAAGCAGATCGCAAACTAGCGCCTCCATTGAAGCAGATGCGAACCAGAGTTTCACCTCCATTGAAGCAGATTGCAAATTACCGTTTTACCTCCATTGAAGCGTTTCCGGCGGCTGCCGCCAAATTAAAACGAAAACCCTAAGAAAATATAGAAAAATAAGGGCATGGTTAACCCCAAAAGGGTAGGTTTGTCATCCTCCTCCATTAAAGATATTCGCGAGCTTCGATTACACCATTGAAGCTGCTTCATTCTCCATTAAAATTGTTGATACCTCCATTAAAGCTCTAGTCTTCTGCTGCAATTCTTTATTTTCTTTGGCAAATTACAATATTAACCCTAACTTATTGTCTGAAATTACGAATATACCCTCTTGAGATACTCTTGTTAATCAATAAGAGAAAATTGTATTTACCTTATTTGACCCATGGGCTGGCTAAACATCAACACCTTCAACTGCTTTCCCCCAATTTTTTTTTCTTTTAATTTTAATTGGATGGTTTATTTGTGTTGTGGCATGGCTTTTAAGGGCAACTCCATCATATCGACATTTTTGGTTTTTGAAAAAATTACTCCGTCAGTATACTAGTATAGTGTTTTATGACTTTAATCAAACTTTCATTATCATTTGAGTGATAATAGGGTCCTCCATAATTATCATGTACTAAAAATGTGTTTAATCTAGAAGCTTGGGGTGATGGATGTGCTTTTCTCTCGGCATATAGGACCTTCTGGAACCTGTCCTATTTGTGGAGCTGCTAGGGAGTCAATTATGCACGCTCTATTCTACTGTAAATTCTCTGAACCTATTTGGCAGCATAGTACTTTTTTGAGTTTGTTGAGGGATGCTCCGCCGGATTCTTTTGCTGCTCTTTTCTGCTGGCTGGTTCAGAGGATTGACAAATCTCAATTAATGACTTTTGCTAGTCTTCCTTGGGTTGCGTGGCACGCTAGAAACTCCTTCATTTTTTATGGTTGTTCACAGATAAATGGAGTAAGTGTGGCTATGGGTTTTGTCAATTTTTGCAGGGAATATGAGAAGTATGGGAAAATCCATGTTGATCTTCATGATTAACAAATTTTGTCAATCTAGGGGCGTTTACGGTATTTCAATCATTTACTATGAGGATGTAATGGTAACTTTCTTGTGATGAATTGGCAATCTACAATGACTAAGCTTCCACGTTAGTTTACCAATTGCCTCGTAGGATCTAACGTCATATGACGGCCATTAGCTAGGTAGCGTTTATTGCTCTTCACTCTTCTTCTGACATAGGTCAAAAACACCTAGCTCTCTCTCCTAGTATTTTCTCTCTCTTTTATATTATGTATTAGCTAGACATTTGACATCTAACACTTGTTGAAGACAACAAAGGGACAATCACCATGGATCAAGTCATTATGATTTGTTCTGGGTTAAATCATTTTGACATTGTTTTAACAACAATGTTTGACATTCTTAACTCATGTTTTAAATTATTCTGGGTTAATTTGTTTGACATGTTTGTTAGCAATAACTGTATAAATTATGTCTTTTGATACTTCAATTAATACATCTCGTTCTAAGGAAATTTTTGAGGTGAACAGTTGCTTAGAGCATCCACCACCTCAGATACATTCATCAAGAATAGTTGCTTAGAAAATACACACTTTAGCCAACGTTTTTAAATTAGCTTAAAAACGATTACGAAATACATACTTTGGCAGTTGATTATTTATTTCTACATATTAGTATACACACCCAAATGTGTCTCCCCAAAATCAAACCAATAATGAATACCTTTCACGTCATTTGATTATCAAACGAGCTAAAAGTGTGGAAAGTCTAATGAAGAGGATGTTTCTCTCTCTATTTTCTAAAAATATTTCTTTTCTTACTCCTATTTATGAAAAATAGCAAGTCCAATTTAATTTGGTCTATAATAAAGGTCCAATAATAGTGTAATTGGGTTGAGCTTGAAAAGAGTTTTCCAATGATATATTATAGGCCCAATTTCGATGACTTCTGAAGAAGTTATGGATTAAATTAAATTAGGCCCAATGATTTTCAAAGGTGGCCCGATGATCTGGAGGAGGGCCTATTAATTATTATTTTTAAAAAATGTTTTATTTAGATTAAAATATATTAAATCTGATTTTAAAAACTGCTCGGACGCTTAATTACCTGCAACCGGTGTTAAAGGTAATTACACGTGGAAAAACGCGTTGACTTTTGTATCAGCGCGAGACGACGGAGTCGTCGGCAAGCGCTGACCTTCGTCGCCTGGCTACGAGCTCGTAATATTTGTAGGAGTTTGACTTGACCCACTTATCAATACAGAAATTTAATCGTTACTTCGTAATATCTTTTATTTTGTATTGCACATTATAAATTATACAACGCTGATATTATGAAAATATATCTTATAACCAATTAACAACATATTACAATATTAATTGCATAATAAAATTTGTTTGTATTAGTTGAAAATAGAATTCAAAGCCATCAAATAAATAGTAGAAAAAGTGAAATGGTTGCTAATAAAAAAATGAAGTGTTGCATATACTTATACAAGCTAAGTGATTGCTCGGACTTTTATTATTAGAGCAAATTGATACACTATTGAAGTATGTTTAGTCTTTTCAATTAACACAAGTAAATAAGTAACTATCTCATATTGATATAAGATGAAAGAGTTAAATGGTACGTAGTATAAGGTTAAGGGATTAATAGACTACTTCTTTTGTCGTCATATGATTTTTGAGATAATAGGGCAGCCAACACGCACGATGCGCGCGGAATGACTTGCCCTTTCTTGATGTATATATTGATTGTGTTTAAACTCTTTACGACATTGGTTTTTTAGGGAAAATAGTTTGATAAATTAATGGAATGTGTATATTGGGTTGTGTTTAAAGTTTTCATTTTTTCCTGCACAACTTTTCCTCATGAAACATCTATGCAATTATTCAACAGTGCAATATTGCAACAACATCCATAAACTTAATTAGGAATAGATTAAATACTATTCAAAAATCATTAGAGCACATATTATATACAAACAGAAGTAATTTAGCATTATAGCATATGTATATAATAATGGAAAAGTTTTCCGGAGCATTTACTATTTACAAGTGTATACTCTCACCCAACCTAGTAATTACTCTCTCTCTCTCTCTCTCTCTCTCTCTCTCTCTCTCTCTCTATATATATATATATATATATATATATATATATATATATATATATATATATATATATATATATATATATATGGGATTAATTATATGAAACTAAAAAATAGAAACAGTTACACTTAACTCGCATAAACATTAACATTCAGGCATAGAGAAAATATCAGCTTGCATTGATTGACAACTTTCTTCCAAAAACGTGGATTTGGTTATGCACAAAAAAAAAAAAAAAAAAAAAAAAAAAAAAAAAAAAAAAGCTTTTTGCTGCCCCAATTGTAGCATTTAAACCCTTGATAGTTCCCTTCACTTCCTTCTTGCTTTTTTTCCATGTTTCATCGTAGTCAGTTTGGTTTCCTTTCTTTCTAATACATCTATTTTGCTATAATCATCATATTCATTTCATTGGTCTCAATGTCTGATCATTTAAACACAATTATGTGTAAGTTGTTATTTTTGACCTTCATAAATAAACAACATTTTGCTTGTGTAGTAGATAAAGTTATCATGCAATTAAACTATAACCCCCATTAAATATCATTCATTTTAAATTTATTATTTCATTTTCCATTTAATTTAATTAGTTGAGTAGAAAGATCTTTCAAATTTCGTATATCTAATGATTCATCTTATTAATTTTGATGAGGTGAACTTTAAATTTACCTATAATATAAAATTGTTTTTCACCACTAGTGTCAAAAGAACTATTAAATTTAACAATTTAAAAGTTTGGTGGTAAAAAACTTTTTAAAAAAATTATTCGATATTCATGTCAAAAACATATTGTTTTGAGGTTCTAGGGGTCAATTTGGTCCTTTGGACCTGATTTGAGGTCAGAATTGACAAACATTATCGAAAATGCCTCGTTTTGTGTAGGTCATGCAAACCGAGGTATTTTTAGTAGGAAAAATAAGGTATGTACAATAATTACAAGTCAATTTGGACCTCAAATCAAACTTAAAATGCTAAATTGAGCCCAAAAACATTAAAGAACATTTTTTGACACGAAAACCAAAAAAATTCTTTTTAGTTTGGTTAGATTTAATGGTTATTTTGACAGCATATGATGAAATTAAAAACAATTTTTAGATTTTTAGTTGGTGGTTAAAACAATTTCGTGTTTTTTCTTGGTGGTGAAGTAAAAAAAAAAACTATAAATACATACATAATATAAAAGTGCATAAATATTTTTTCAAAAAAAAAAAATGCATAAATGTAAGGAGAGAGAAATCTCAACACTCATTACATTTGTATACGTGGAAGGACATAAATGTAAGATATTACATATGGGGGTAAGAACGTAAATAAACATTTAGAAGGACATATAGGTCCGTGCACTATTCATAAACGCAATCTCCTAGTAAGGATAAGGTAGGGAAACCATTTTAGTCTTGTGAGGTTGACTCTCTCTTTTGCAAAAGCGTACACTCGAATACTTGATTCATTGTGTTTAGGAGATTAAAAATGAAATTTGAATATAAAAGGGCTATAAATAAAATAAATTAGAGATTTCTGTAAAAGCATAGTGCTTGACATAAAATTGGGGAAAAATACACTTTAATAATACCAACTATGACTGATTTACTTTTAATAATCCCAACTAAAGATTATTATCTAATAATCCTAAGTATAGGCTATGTTTGCCTCTAATGGTCCCAATGACCAATAACCTCTTAGAAGGGTAATTTTTATTTAATTTTTTTTTTAAAAAGCCACATGTCAGCACGTGAATGGTCTAATAAAATTTAAAAAAAATAAAAAATTTGAAAAAAAGAAAATAAAACCATTCCCACCCACCCCCACCACTGTACCGTGAAACCCTAGGCTAACTCCAGCCCATCGAAAATTGTCGTGTGCCACCTCCTGAACCCCCTAAAAGGAACGGCTAACACTCCTAACCCCCTAAACAACACCGTCGACCCCCTAAACCACTTTTCCCTTCTTTCCTCCTTCGTCGGAAAACCAAAACTGAAAAAAAAATCGTGAAGTGTCGCTTTGGTGCTCCCCCTCCCTTTCAACACCCTCCTTAACCACCTAATTCGGCCGACCGACCCCCCTTTAACCCACTCCCGAAACACCTCGCAGTGAAGGTGTGGCTGCGGGTGGTGGCGGTTACTACAAGAGGTTTTGGGGGGTCGAGATTGGCTGGCAGGTGGTTTTAGGGTCGGGGTTGGCTTTACATGTGGTTTTAGGGGTCGGGGTTGCTGGGCTGGTGGTTTTGGGGGGTCATGGTTGGTTGCTTGGTTCAGTGGCTAAAAGGAGGTAGCTGACCGGTCCAGCAAAGTAATCCAAGACCCTATGATAATATATAGTAGGAGTAGTAACTCTAATAATCTACGTAATTTTTCTCTTCTTTTATCAAGGTGGAAAAAACTATGTTTCAACAAATTCACTTTAATCTCGCCAAGAAAGCAAACCTAAAGAGCAGGGCCGACCCTCTACCTGTGCAAACAGGCCTACTGCACAAGGGCCCCAATTTTATGAGGCCCATTTTTACTTAAAGCCCACCCTAAAAAAAAAGAAAAAGAAACACTAAAGTAAGCCAATGTTATCTCCGGACTCCGCAAGCAATCAATTTACTTTCCAAATTCCAATATACTTTCCATCAATTTACCTTCCATTTTCAATATCAAACTTTCCAAATTCCAATTTCCAATTTAATTTCATTACTTTGAATATGAAATTTCCATTAACCTTCTTATTTTACCCAAAAATAATTAGTAATTATCTCACTTTCCTCTTCCAATTTTCAATGGAAGAATTAATTTTTCAGTCTTTACCATTACTTCTCTTGATTTGCGTTTATTATCAAACATTCAAACGGCTAATTATTTTACCATTTATAAATTTCCAAACAATTTCAGAATGTTCTACAACTCCAACTCAAAATTATTTTTAGGAGAAAAAATAATACGATTTATATATTATTTGATGAGATTTGATCTTTTTGTTTTGGAATTTTGGTTGTGGATTTGTCGACAGTCTTAATTGTTGGGATTCGCCGATTTGGGATAGTTTGATTAATGGATTTCTAACTAAGGAATATATATATATATATATATATATATATATATATATATATATATATATATATATATATATATATATATATATATATATATATATATATATATATATATTTTACAGATTGAAATATACAAATTGTTCGATTTCTATTTTCAAGCAACAAATAGCAATTTTCAACGCAGGGTGTCTAGGTTTGAATGTGGTGTTTGATTGATATTGCTAGTCGGTCTGCTGGACTTTTTAGGTTGTTTCTATCCTTTCAGAGTTTCAGCTTTTTTTTTTTTTGTTAATTAAATTTATAACTTGTCTGATTACTGAATAATTATCTATCATACTTCTAATTATGCCTCCTATAACAAGAAAGTATAATTCTGGAGATGAGAAGCGGAATAAAAAGAAAAAAATTAGAGGAATTAATTCAATCTCAAAGAGGGGATCTTGATAAATTTCCGATAAAAGAGCCCCAAGGTTGTTCTGAAAATCCAATTGTTAAGGATGTTAATGTTGAAACTGTTAATATGGAGAATGAAAATTATGAACCTGAGAATGTTAGTGATGAGCCCATTGAAATTCTTGTTCCTGAAATTGGTCATGATGATGATTTCGATCAATAATGTTTTTGATAATGAAAATGATGATTTGCAAGATAATGCTAATGATACTGTAGAATAAGCAAATAAATCTGAATTTTTGTTTGACATATTTGATCCTAGAAATTGGGATGCTCTTGATTCTAGAATGATAGAGGAAATTTTGTCAATAACTATCAATTAAATCACGTGTTTTGAAAACAACTACCTATTAAAAAAGTTTTTTAAAAGAACTACCATAAAGTTGTAAAAAGTTTAAGTAGCACTACCACTCTAACAATTTTGACTAGAATCTCTGATATTTGAGTCTCATTTTTTATCACTTTTTACCTTTATGAAGGGTAATTTAGTCAATTTAGATGATGATTTTATGAGGTAAAGGTAAAAAGTGACACCTACATGCCAAATATTCTACTTGGAATTATCAGAGTGGTAGTGCTACTTAAACTTTTTACAACTTTGTGGTAGTTCTTTAAAAAAAAAAAATTAATAGGTAGTTGTTTTCAAAACACACGCTTTAATTGGTAGTTCTTGACAAAATTTCCAATGATAGATATAATAGTGACAAAAGGTCCTAAAAGAGAATTTTCAATTATGAAGGGCCCTAAAGATAAATTCTCTAGATGCTTTACGGCTAATTTGTATACTAGAGTTTTATCAAATGGGGAAAAATGTGATAGAGATTGGCTTGTCTATTCTAAAGAACTTGATAGAGTATTTTGTTTCTGTTGTAAAGTCTTTAGAAAGGGATTGGTAGAGGCCTACACTACTAGAAAACAGCCCATTTCTGACGGAAAATTTCCGTCAAAAACACCCTAAAATCCGTCGGAAAAGGGGTTTCCGACAGAATTCCGTCGGAAGTGGTTGTCGGAAAATGGTTGGTAGGAAAAAAGACTCTTTCGACGGAAAATTCCGTCGGAACACGTCGGAAACACTGTTCCGACGGAATTTCCGAAGGAATATATTCGTCGGATAAGATTTTCTGGCACCAAATTCCGTCGGAAAATAATAATAAAAAACAACCTCTCACCTCCCGTCCACCCCCCACAACCAGCCAAGACCACCAACTACCATCCCCCACCACCAGCCCCCAACCCACGCCACCAGCCCACACCACAAGCCCACATTGCCCGTATGACCACCCGTATCACCACCCACAACCACCAGAACCCCTACCCTACGGTAGACCCCCATTTGTGTCTCCCCAAAACCAAACCCAGTGATGAGTACCTTTCACGTTGTATCATAATCGAATGAAGTGAAAGTGTGGAAAGTCTAGTGTTGCGGTTAGCTTTTATTTCTTTTCTTTCTCTTTTTTGAAAACCTATTTTATGAAAACAGCCAATCCAGTTTGGTTTGGTCCACGGCAAGGGTCCAATAATAGTGTAGTTGGGTCGAGTTCGAAAAGAGCTTTCCAACGATATATTATAAGCCCAATTCCGATGAATAATGAGGAAGTTATGACCAAATTACTAAACTGGGCCCGGTTTGATTGTTATATGCGGCCCAATGATCTAGAGGAGGGCCTATTATGGTTTATCATTCTTAATGCGATAAGAATTGATTATAGTCTTCTAGAATCTTCTAGAAGGTTCTTTTGAATTCTAATTTGATTAGCATTGATAAATTGACTTTAATTTACTTTTTAGAGTTTTAGTTAGAATAAAAGAAGTGTTTTTAAGGAAATTACAGTTTTACCCTCTCGTACGCTTAAATTTTATCAAAATAAGAAAACACGTGGAAAAACTGATTGCAGCGTCTGACGACAGTCCTGGCGTCTGGCGACAGCTCTATCGTCCGGCGACAGGCACGTGTTTGGCGACAGAGTTGTGTTTTATTCTTTTCGAAACTCTGATTCGTTTTTTATCATATCCGGTTGATTTTCTTTATAAATAGCCTCCAAAAATTCTTTTTTTCAATCATCAATTTCCATCAACAATCATCAATTTCTACCATCAAATCTAATCAACTCTCATAAAAAATTTCTTGATTCTCCCTCTTTCTAAGCCAACCCTTTTACAAACAAAATTCCTCATACATTAGCACTAGACACACCTAGCCAAGTTCGAAGCTGCCTTTTCCCTAGACGTGAAAGGTTTTAATTTCTGAGGGTTTAGTCCCGAATCTCTATTTTAATTATTTAATTTAATTTTTTATTTTATTATTTTTCCTTAAAGCTACTAACGTGTGTATTTTGTTATTGGAAAGAGATATGAGGCATCCAAGTAAGAAATTTAATGGTTTAATTGATATTATGATATAGAAATCATGTTAGGATGTTTTATTGCTTCCTAGTATCATGTTTAGGATAAAGAATAAGTTCCTTAAATCAAGTATGATTGTTATGATGCTTCCTATTTTCTTTTCTAATAGCATGTTAGTATCATGTTTGGGCTAAAACTTTGATTTTTATTGTTTAGTGACATGTTAGGGTTTATTACTAATCTTGTTAGTATCATGCCTATGATCTTGCTATTAATATTATACTTTAACATGATTATGATAAGTATGATTATGATTATGATTATGATTATTGTTGTGTCGAATTAAATAATTTAACATAATTTGTTAATTAGCGAATTGTTTCAAGTAATTTGTTAATTCGCGAATTGTTTCACGTAAATTGTTAATTTATGAATTATTTCACGTTATTTGTTAATTGATGGATAACATATATATAATTTGATTATTATGTTGCTTGATTATATTTATTGTTATTTCTTGGTCACATCTTTTATGCATGTTTAAATGGAATTTGTACTTGTAATCACGCTTAATAAGATAATTAATAATCTTGTTGAGGGCTAATATGATTATAATTGAAGTGATCGCCAATAATAGTTTATTTGTGCATTAATATTCAACCAACATAGATAAACAGGTTTAGGGTTTCTATTTCTATTTCAATTCCTAAAATTTATTTTGGCAATTATTTAGAATGAGTGGATGAGACTCGAAAAGTTCTAAGTATTTCATGTGCGTAATTTTGATTAACATTATTGTCATATTCATAAAAAAAAATCTCATTTGAAAGACCATCCGTAATGAGTTAAAAACATAGGATTTTTACACGTAGGAAATTTGAGGAATATCTTTCCCAACTAGGATCGAAATAATGTTGCGCGAAACTAGAAAATTTTATCGAGCACAGAAAGCTGCTGAGGCATGTAGGAACTGGCGTCCAGAAAAAAGAGTTTGTCACTAGGTAACACTCGTGTTGCTAGGCGACAGAGCCATATTGTGGCGACAACCTCTGTTAGCTGGCGCCAAGTTCTTCTAATACCGAGCCAGAAATATGCGTTCTAATTTTGACTAGTTTTTAGTATTGTTTGCTCGATTCTACTTCTTTATAAAGTTTTTCTCACTTTTCTAAAACCCATATGTGTTTTACATATGGACATAACCCTCTGGGAATTCATGCTCCATCTACCTGATTGAATGCTCTGTGCAACAAAGGGTACATCCGAGAATGTTGAATTCACCAAACCTTGGAAGCGAGTATTTTAACTCGCGGTGTCCCATCCACTCGCGCCAACCCTTCCAAAGGTAAGGCTTCCGCGCGGTGCATCCAGATAATTAACCATGGACCCTCTTTGACTAACCCATATCCCGAACTTTAGAGAACTAGAGCTATGGTTAGGTTGCGAACTCATTGCATCATATTGTGTCTACGTGACTAATTGTGCATTATTTGTTGTGCATAATCTATGTGTTTTTCCTAACCGTTTGTTTGACTTGTGTTTAAGACTATAATAAACTGATTAATGACTAAAAAGACTTTGTTTAATTAATTAATTAATTAATTAATTTGAATAATTAAAGTCTGATAATTTGATCAGAATTGACTTAGTACGACTTTAGGCATATCCCGTAGAGTAAAAATACTGAAAGCCGTCCCAGATTAGTGCTCCATTAATGGCGCCACAATTTGGACTATAGCGCCACACTATTTTATGCAACGCCTGGCGACAGCTCTATCGTCTGGCGCTGCATTGCAGAGTGCGGCGACAGTTCAACATTTTGCTCGAGTCATCACGACGAGTCTAATTAAACAGTCTGCTAATCAATTCGATTATTTTGTTAATAACAGTACCTTTGTTAAGTCCTTAATTGAGTCTAGTCACATAGTCTAGCCACATGGTCTCACACAAGAGTCTTAACATGTCACCTACACTCACTACACTCACTAATCGTAGCACACACTTTGAGTGTATGGCACCATGACCATTTTTTAGGTTCATGCATGAGTTGGATTTTTCCGTCATTTGAGTTGGGGGTACATTCTATTCCTAAATTTTTCACATCTCTCCATCTACATCATCTTTCCATTTTCCACATGCTTTCTCCATATCACAATATTCATTCTTCCAACCTCTTTTCATCTATTGCATGTTGAATAGAGTTTGAGTCAAATAATTAACAGTGAATATCCCTAATTTCCCTTTCCACAGTACTTGGTCAAGGAGAGAAGGGCGATTAATCAAGGACAACACCTTTATTCAAATACAACTTTTTTATAAACCGGTTGGTCAAAAAAGAAAAGCTAAGAAGATAATGGCAAGTCAAGAAGAAGTCAATGAGCTTAAGAAGCAAATGGTTGACGTGACGGAGGTGTTAAAGACTTTAACCCTACAAATCAATGATCCTGTGAAGCAACAACAAATAGAGCTCATGCAAGAGAGCTTGAGCAAGATATCCAATGACTATAAATTCCAGGGCATTAGCTCATAAAGGGTCTCGGTGGACAAGGAGCTTCTTCCGCAGAAATTCAATGCCACTGACATCCCTCAGTTCAAGGCAACGGATAATCCTTATTTTCACTTAAGAGCCTTTGAAACTATAATGAACATTAAGGGGATCGATAAGGAAAGTCTTTTATTCCTTGTTTTCTTTATCTCTTGAAACCGTTTGCCAACAATGGTTCTTCTCCCTTGACAAAGATAAAATCTCTACCTAGGAATCTATTGTAAACGCTTTCATTGATAGATATAAATGTAATATTCAAGTCGAAACTGATTATAGACAACTTGAGATGCTAAGACAAAAAGAGAATGAAGGCTTTACTTCTTTCTTTAATAAGCGGAGGGAAACTTCCGCTAAGATGATTGAGGTGCCCTCCGAAAAAGAATCTGTGAGGATGTTCATAAAAAATTTACAAGAAAATAAAGTATTCGGAGCATTTAAAATATCAACACAACTTGAATACATTCAAGGCCGTTTATGACATCGGAATTGAAATCGAAGATGACCTCGCAAAATAAAAAGCTACTAACAATAGTAACCACAGTGGCTGGAAAGGAAAGAAGAACAACAATCCTTCTTCTTTCGAAAACGCCCACTCTAGTAACAATGTTAGTACCTTTGACCATGACGGTGTCTTAGCTATGGATAATCAAGGATATAAAAAGAAACCCAGGAGAGAGTTCACACCCATTGGAATGACCTATGATGCTGCTTTTGATCGTCTCTATGATCGAGGATTAATCGAACCTATTGGCCCTATTGAGGATCCAACGCCAGAAAAGCGATCTTCAAGATGGGATCCTAATTCCTATTGCAAGTACCATCAAGGAAATGGTCATACTATTGATGAATGTTACAGATTTCAAAATCTCATTTAAGATCTCATAGAAGCCAACAAGATCCCATTACCTCTAGCTAGCGAGAAGACTGGGAGATGATGAAGCAAACGATACAAGACAAGAGGCGAGCTTCAACGACAAGATTTCATGACCTCCTTTTCTATTTCTTTTTCATTTTTTCCTTTCCCCAATAAGTCTAGCATAGCCACCTTTTACTTTCCTTAGATTAATTTTGTAGGTTTTTTCTTTTTCCCTTTTAATAAAATGAGCATTTATTTTCTTGCATATGATTATTGCATTTCCCAAAAAAAAAAAAAATAAAAAAAAATCTATGTCAAACTAAGCACAAGGTATACCATTGATTTGAGGCACCCCTTGTAGCCACATCATATTACCTTTCACCTTTCTAATTTACAATCCTTTCTTGATAAACCACTTTGAGCCTCGTCTAACGATAGACCTTTCTTTCTTCAACCTACGTCTACCTAACCTTGGGATGGAATAGTGTGCAACTTATGCAGTTTTCAATTTCATAAAAAGCTTGAGTGACTTCAAAAGATTAAAACAGCAAAAATAGAAAAATAAATAAATAAAAGTGTACAAAAGGGCAAGTGTTCCAATGTCTTTGATATGAAAATATCTTTGATATGAACACGTCTTAGATTGCGTCTCTTATCGAGTGCTCGGTACCGTGCCTGAGAAACATGAATGCCAAGCGAGTGATAGACCGCATGATCGGGATTGCCCACACTTATAAAAATGAAACAGATGCTAAAGCACAAGATAAAATAGAGCTAAAAAAGAGTAGAAACTCAAGCATAAAAATATAGAGATTCAAAAGCGAGGTTGCACACCTTGGGGGCTTATCTAGGGTCTTGAGCCTTTATCCCCTTCTTCTTCAAACCTTTAGCCTAACCACGTTACAACCCTTAAAAAGACCTTTTTGAGGTATACACACACTTGTGCGAGGTTCGGCTAGAGCTACGTTCGGCCTGATTCCTAACGGATACGTAGGCAACCTCACATCGAGGTGCGGACGTAATAAAAATGCATTCATATTCAAATTCACACACTTACACCATGATCATATCAAGAGATATCCTATGCTCGTCCCTTTTCATTTAGAGCTAGACTTGGGGGCTTGATCCTTACATCGTTAGCTTACCTAGCCTAAGAGTTTCTATTATTTGACTCTTCTAAAGATAATATTTTCCCACACACTTAGCCCTTGAAGCCTAGCTTTAGTGTCACTTTCACACAGTGCATAGATACATGACCAAATATACTTCCCTTAGGAACCCTTTATCATGAAATCTTAACACAACGCTGAAGCATGCCTTGTCATATCAAGATCAATCATCATTGCATCACAAAGTATGAAGTACTTAGCCTCTGTGCCTAAGTCACCTAAATACTTTCATTATCATGGAGTCAACAATTGAGAAAGCCTAGGATGAATTAGTCCTTGCACAGTACAACATTTGATTAAGCTCATTTAACATGCACCTTCAAAAACTAAACTTCGATTCTTTTTTGCGTCTTTCTTTTTCGGGAGAAAGTCGGTAGCCTCCACAAAAATGACGGAAATTTTTTGTTTTTTTGCATTTTCGAGTCGCACGATCATATTACAATGCACACTGTAAGGAGGGTGATTCTATTGTAAGGGGTACTCTCCTTAAATGCCCTTGGCCACTTAAAAGCCTTGGACTTTACACTTGTTAAGGTGTAGTAGGATTTGAATTCCTGACTGTTTGGGGGACCTTGAATTAGAATTGATTCCATCATCACGCTTTTTTATAAGAAACAAGTAGGAGTCGGCAATGAGTTTTAGAAAAAACTCATAAACCTCGTTCATGCCTTTCTTCCATGTGGAGTTCATGGAATAATTAACACAAATCATAAGTTTACCCATGCCCAAATTGGTCTATAAAACAGAAATGAGTTCGGGAGTGAGGGTACTAAGATAATGTTCCTTTTAGAGGGAAATCGTCATCCTAGCCCTAGTACGGCCTCTACTAGCTCTTCCTTTTTCACAATTTCATCACCAAACAATATATGCAACGCGATACCTAAAAATATGTTAGTTGATTTTATTTACAAGCATTAATTCACGTAGGAATTACATTGCAAAGTCGTTATTCTTATTAAATAGTATTCGTGAAAGAACAATAAATAAACAAGATTCGCCTTGGCTTAGGTGATCAACCAAAAATTATTTAATTCAATTCTAGTCTTTATTTAATGCAAGAAACTATGTGGAATTGATTAATTAATTACTTTAAAAGTGATCAAACAACACTAATTAATTAATTAAAGTCCTTTTAAACAAGAAAAAAAAAAAGGTGATTTAACTAAGTGCTCGGGAATTTACCACTTCTAATTGCACACCCTCTTGTTGGGGAACCTCCACCGTAGTAACAAAGTATCGAAAGGGTGAGTGTTTAGGATAAGAGGGCTAGGTTGCACAAGTTCATAAGTTATTTCACCAGAGTTTTTAGGTTAATTTCTGTTTGTTGAAGCCTTGGTTTAAGCTGGTATTTATGGAGAAGAATTAGGTTTAGGGTTTCGAGCAATCAGCCGCAGCAGGTGTCGTGCGCAACAGATGAAGTTGCGCACGACAACCCAGCGCAAGTTATAGAGTTGCGCTGCTATGTGCAGCGTAACTATTGGTCTTGCGCGCGGCTTTATGGTATGATTCAATTTTATATTTTCCGTATAATTTCCGAATAATTACAAATCTTCTGCAGCGCAACTCTGGGAGTTGCGCTGGGTGTCGCGCGCAACTGAAATAGTTGCGCGCGGCAGCATAGCGCGACTTTGTGAGATGCTCGCGGCTTTTTCCGCGACAACAATAAGTTTTAACCTAGGCGCTCCTAAATCCGTCATTATTAGGGTTTAATCACGGGCTTAAGCCTAATTATGATCGCGTTTAGTTAATTGGACCTTTGTTTTGGCTTTTCTTTAATTTGGGCTAGTCTTTTGTGTTTTGTGGCTTAACCAGTTATCCATAAGTATTCTTCACTTTTATCCAACATGAAGATTGCTTTATTTATCGTCATTGCACTTCCTGTCGGGACAGGAAGCCAAAAGTAAATGTCTACAGTTAGCCCTTACTTTGATCGAGTCTAGAATAGACGATGATTAAAGTAGTCAAGGAAATAAATTCGAGACTCATTCTGCAAAGTTCTCTAAGGATAGTGAATCTTTCAGTAATGTTTAAGGATGTCGAAACAATCCTTGGTTCGCTAAGTGTTTAAAACAAGTAGCTATTAAGGCTAGAAAAAGTCCTTCCTAGTCTTAACGCGCTAAAGAATCTAGATTGATCGTTTGCAATTTTAGAACTCTTTTACAAGTAAAAGTATTCTAGGTGATGTTAGGTCATGAGAAGAAATCGGTTATAAAAGAATAAAAGGGGAGGATTTCCTCTCAATCGTGTCATCGTTGTTCTAAAGTCCCTCGATATGTCATTGAAACTTTAGCCTGACTTAAACAAAGTAAAAGATGAAAAAGGGGGTTTTCGGTATTCGAGCCGAAATGGTCCGGTATTCGAGCCGGACGTCCACACGATAGAAATACATGTCTCAGGACTGGAGGCATATATCCAAATTTAGTGAGAGGGAAGAAAGTCAACAACTCTCTCATCAGTTTTGTCCACAAGATGAGTACATGTGTCTCAGGACTGGGGGCACATGACTACATAGGCGTGACATCTTCTCGTCGCTTCTTTATACAGGGGATGGATTCGACACCCTAACTGTCCGGTAAGTTAGTAATCTCACTAACTACGGTATTTGCTCCCATTCAAGAAGTGCCTGTTCCTGAAGGTTCGGCGCGCCTGTCGACTCGTTAAGCTAACGCCTACAGTAATTCTCTACCTATTAGTTCCGAGAGGTAGATCTCGCAAAGCTTGGGCTGAGTGAAATTTTACGCATCACCTACGCCGTACAATTTTGCGCCGTACGATACGCCATTTGCATTTTTACGCTGCATGAAAACGCCTTCCTTTTTGCTTCGGACGTGAAAAAAGAAGAAAACTCGGACATTTGTAACGTCAGTATAGTAAAATGACAAACCTGTCTATGGGTGCTTTTACGTAAAGCACCACCACGGAATGTCTTAAGGCACTCTTACAAAAAACGTTCAAAACGTATGCTTGGGGAAGGCACAAAGCACGGTGTGCATGCAAGAATGATGCAAAAAACTAACAAAGAAGAAAACAAACTACAACATGCAAAGCAATTAAAAAAATATTTTGATAATTTGCGCGCCATTACGTCTAATAACGAGCAAAAACCGTTGAAAAATGATCAAACGGATCAAAATCCGGATACTGGTCATTTTAGTGACCAGTATCCGCGCGCAACTCAGTAGGTCGCACTGCCAGGCGCGCGCATCATTCTGAGTTGCGCTGGTCTGTCACACGCAACTAATTCAGTTGTGCGCGACATTTAAGTCAGCAAAAAGAGAATCGTTGAGCGCGATTTTTCATTTTGTTTTCTCTCTCCTTTCTTCATGATTTTCGCTTCTTCCTCTCTCTAAAGAACTCGGATTTTCTTGTTTTTTGAAGCTAAAGGAAGTAGATCTTGTCCCTTATTCATATTTGTCATAATTCGTTCATTCTTGGTTGAATTTGGGCGATTTTCAAACCGTTAAACCCTAAATTCTGAATTTGGGGGGTTTTTGATTCGACTCGTTTTCATGAATTTGTTTGTTTGTCGTTGTGACATGTTTAAGAAATATATTGAAACAATCTTCATGTGAAGTGGTAAAGTATTGATCCTGTATGAGCACGTCAAGCATTTATGTATTTTTTTTTGTTCTAATTTTGATTTTGTGCTTGAATTTTATTTCTCTTTTGTTTTGCTCACATAGACTATACTTGTTAATTTTAATGTAAATTGAAGTGTTTAGAACAACAATTATGCGTTAAAATTATAAATGAATTTTTGAACTTTTATAATAGCATGAATTTTTTCTTGCGACTCATGTTTATTTTTTCATGCGTAAGTTTCAAAATTGGTTTTATCAATGATAAAAATAACCGACGGTTATTATTATTCACTTATAAAACTGTGATCTCAAGATTTGCACAAAACTAATTAGTTTAGGGAATTCTTGAAGACATCATCGAACTAGAGTAGTTTGGCCATACTTTGGGCTTTTGAGCCCCCATTTTATGTTATCGAATATTGTAGCCCCCAATGTTGGGTTACTTCGATGACTTGTTTGTTTTTAATAATTAGACCCTTTCATGTTGCTTGAAATGGGTCTAGAAATCCTGTGTTTCGTCTTATTACGATAACAACTAGGATCTTGGAAACGATTAAACTAATGTGTTCAAATCGTTTTTTGACCATTCATAGTTTTAACAAAGAAATTTGCTAAGTATAGCAATATTGATCATTCATTAGAACAAGTAAGCGGAAAAAATGAAATGTTGTTCAAATTTTCGTCTATTCTTGCTGCATTCGAATTCTTTCTTTTAAGTTCAAATTTTGTCATTGTTTTTAATCTCGAGAAAGTAGATGTTATCCTCCTTGCGAAATTCCAATGTGTGCAACAATGGAGAATAATTTTAAATGAAGACTCCTTAATTTAGAATTTAGGAGTCTTTTGTTTACATTCTAACTCATGAAATTGTTTGTCTTATGTTAATAAAGTGTCTTGATAAAATTTTCATGATGAATGATTGAGTACTAAACTTTCATATGACCAAATATGTATCATGATTTTGTTTCTTATGCTTTGTTCTAGTCATACTCTCTAATCTCTAAAGTAAATTTAAGTATTGAAACAACAATTATGCACTAAGATTAGTTTTTGAAGTTGAACTTGAAAATGGCTCAAGTATGTAACCTGTTTAATGGCCAAGTTCAGTTGCAAACTTAGTTTTCAAAGGAACAACATGATTATTATATCATTTTGATTCATTTGAAAATTTTAAGGCTCAAGATCTACGTAAACCATTTGTAGTTTAGGCGATTCTCGAAAGTAGCTCGAATGATATGAATATCTCATTTTGTTTTTATTTATTGATATTGGAGCCCCCATGTCTCGGGGTATGCGTATTCTTGCTATCTCACAAGTCTTGGAGCCCCCATTTTGGGGTAGTTATAATGACTTGCTATCGTTTAGGCCATCCATATAATCATGATATTGGGATGGACCTATATTTTTTGTATATATATGACACATTTGTATATATGTCATTTTTTTGTGCGTGTACATTAACGTAACAAATTTTTGAGGGAGGGAAAGGGTTCCCGACTTACCCCGGCCCCCTCAAAAAAATAAACAAACTAAAAAAGAAGGCAAAAAGAAGGAAAAAGAAAAATAAAAAATAGGAAAATAATAATAGAAAATAAAAAGAAAAAGAAAGTAGGAATCCAATGGAAAAAAGAAAAATAAAAGAAAACAAGAAAATAATAAAAGAAAATAAAAAAGTAGGCAAGAAAAGGGACACAAAGTGTTAGAAGGCAAGCGTATGATTCGTCTTAAGATCTCGTGAAGATTCCGTCAATATATGAGTCAAAATACGGAAATTAACCATAATTACATCCCGCGTCAGGGGAGTCGTGCGCAACTTCGTGAGTTGCGCGCGGCTGTCCCGCGCATGTAATTTTGTTGCACGCGAGTGTCGAGCGCAACTCAGGAGTTGCGCGTGCCACCTGTCAGTAAACTTTCCTTTAAGTCGACTTTGCCGAAAATTTGCCACTCTTGGGTCTATTTAAACGTGGTTTTGTGTAGGCTTTTGATCATCTCGCATTCATTCGCTTAGTAACATAAGAAATTAAAAAGAATTAATCTCTCTAAAATCTTATTCTCTCTCCTTTTTTTTTTTTTTTTTTTTAACAATGGTGAAGACCTTTGAACAACGTTTGAAGCAAATGGTCACTTCCCTTTCAACCGAGGACAAACTAGCTTTCAAAACTTATCACTTGGACCCTTTATTGAATTATATGCATTAAGTGGTTAACTTTGATTTTCTTCATGCCGCAGTCAACCATTGGGACTCTAACCACCATCTTTTCTTGTTTAGAGGGGATGAAATTGTCCCCCTTCCTGGTGAGTTTGAGGCCTTGCTACGTTTCCCTACAAACACTCTCCCTGTGACTTATTCGCCTACCTTGTCGGATCCCAAACCTATATTCCAAAGATTTTTTGGTTTGTCCGACAATGATATGACCAACATAGGAACTGAAGAAGGTGTGAATTTAATTCAATTTATTGAACACTTCATCGTCCCTCGTGACAACATGACTAAACAACGTTTTAAAATTCGTGCTTTATGTTATTGTCTTGTTGTTAATTGTTTACTTAGGACAGGCAAAGAATACGGAGATTATTCAATGGTGTCCATAGTAGAGCAAATAGAGGGATGTCATTCACCCGCTCCTTTGGTTTTGGCAGAAACCGTTCTGTGCTTGAATCTCCTTAGAGGAGATCCTAACAAAAACGGTTTCATGGGAAGTCCACTCCTATTACACGTACGTTTTTTTTCGGCGTTTATCAGCGCAAGTCAAGAAGTTGCGCTGGCTTGGCCAGCGCAATCTTCTAAGTTGCGCGCGGAGGGTGCGCGCAACTTATTTTGTTGCGCGCGGAGGGTGCGCACAACTTATTTAGTTGCGCGCGCCACCTTCTCGTGCAATAAATTGCAAAATAATTTTTTTTTTTTTTGTTTTTTATTCAGATTTGGCTCATGGAGCGTTTGAAAATTGTTGATCAGCCTCAAAACCTTGAGGCTAATGGGGTAAAGACATTTCCTTGACGTCGAATCCTTTATAAGCATAAGAATGAAGAGGAATGGACGCCGTTTTTCTGTCATGGAGTTCCTAACATACGGTTTGTGATTCCTAGGTGGAACATCAATAGTCGTATGATTGGGAATAGTCTCAATTGCCCTTACATTAGGCTTTTAAGCCTATCTAGTACTACTTATATTTTTCCTTGTAGGGTGATAAGACAATACGGGATGAGGCAATATATTCCTCCGCAAGATTGTGATGCCCCTAAAGATGTGACTTTTAAACTCGAAAGGATTGCTCGTTGGATGGAATGTTGGTCAAGTCTTCCTAAATGGGTAATATAAAATCCTCCTGCGAGTATCATATTATCTTCTTTTTACAAGGCTTGGATGAATGCGGCGGATAAGGTGAATTAAACAAGGCTCGATCTCAACTTCAAGCCGCCACCTCTCGCAATCCACCTAAGCCTTTGATGCATTTAACCACTACTACTCCTCCTAGTGGTCAAAACAAAGGAGTGAGAAGAAAGTTAGATTTCTCGTCCCCTAAGGCTCGTTCGAAGGAAACAAAAAGAAAGGCTCCTTCCAAACCCGCGCAACAAGGTGTGAAAATTAAAGAACCTTCACCAAATACTCACAAGAAAACTCCAATAGTCAAAGGGAAAGGAAAGCAGGTTGCAAAGGCCCCAATCCCAAAATTGAAAAACAATGTTTGGGTGAAAAAGAAAAGTGTAGGGGAAAGCTCCAAGGTTTCTGAAAATGCTGCAATGGAAACTACTCCTCCATCATCTGTGACAATATCGAGGACATAGTAAAACCTTAGAGTGTTACACAATTTTATTTATTTTTTTTTAATAAGGTGTAATCACTACTACGTTTTTTTTTTTTTTTTTTTTTTTTTTCGTTTACTATCTAGTTCAATAATGTCTCTCTTTTGAATATTGAATGGAATAAATGAGCTTCATATTTTAATATTTTGATATGACCAAATCATAAAGATTGCCTACGTATTCGCTTTGCAAAATTAGGTCTTTGTGTAGTTCTAATTTTTTTTTTCTGCATTTATTTATTTATTTATTTTTCTTTAATCTCTTAGATAGAAATTAAATGAAAAAATTAATCAAACCTTGTTGAAAAGAATTAAATCAAAGTTTAATTTTATTTTCCGAGTATATGTTATATTTAAGAAACACCCTCTTTTTATCGTAAGTAGAAATCGTAACTTCATTCAAACGCAAAAAAAAATTGGGTTCATAGTTCGTCATCAAGTGGCGAGCGCAACATCTGGAGTTGAGCGAGCCTGTCGCGCGCAACAAAATTGGTTGTGCGTGATATCCGCACGCAACTATTCCAGTTGCGCGCGACACCTGTGCTTCGAATGTCTCGAAAAAAATTATTTTAAAAATTTGTATTATTACCCCCCCCAAGAGTGAAGATTTTTTTGTATTGTTCGAAAAAATTTGAACACTTAGAACGGTTTATTATTTCTAAATTACCCCCCAAGTGTTATGTATTTTACCGTGTTATTCGGTAAAATGCATAACACTTAGAATCTTTCAATTGAATGCTAATTAAAGTTGGTTGTATGAGTGAACAAGTTTTATCCGGATTTCATATGTAATATTTCTAAAGGCGATCAATGTTTATTAATTGGCGAATTTCATCTCCTCCAATATCCATTAATCTGACGGCTCCTCCTGATAGGATTTCAATTACGCGGTAGGGACCTATCCAATTAGGTTTGAATTTCTCTCTTGGATCGTTTGGTGGACCCCTAACCTCCTTTAGTACAAAGTCACCTTCTTTTATATTTCTACGCTTTACCCTTTTATTAAAATGACGCGCAATGCGCCTTTGGTAGACTTGTACATGATGCAAAGCTCTTAATCGTCGCTCATCGAGGAATAAAAGCTCTTCATACCTCGCTCTTACCCATTCAGCTTCCAATAGCTTACTTTCAAGTACGATGCGTAGGGATGGTATTTCCAGTTCGACTAGTTGAACTGCATCCATTCCGAAAACTAAGGAGTATGGAGTTTCCCCTATTGATGTTCGTATAGACGTTCTATAACCCCATAATGCGAAGTGTAGTTTTTTCGGCCAGTCTTTGTAATTTTCCGCCATTTTCTTAATGATGACTGTTATATTTTTATTTGCCAACTCTACAGGTCCATTCATTTGAGGTCTGTATAGGGATGAGTGATGATGTTTTACTTTATAACGGGTTAAGAGGGTCTCGACTTCAGCTTTGAATTGAGATCCCTTATCACCAATTAGTTTATGTAGAACTCCATATCTACAAAATATGTTTCATTCGAGAAATTTTGCGACATGTTTAGAAGTGATATTCACGTAAGAAGCAGCCTCAATCCACTTACTAAAGTAATCAATGGAAACTAATACGTACTCGTGCCCTCCTGATCTTGTTGGAGAAACTTTTCCAATTATGTCAATTCCCCAAGTCGAAAAAGGCTAAGGGGAAGTGAGATTGTATAGTTCGGATGGTGGAAGGTGTTGTAAATTAGCGAACATTTGGCACTGTGGACATTTTTTAACATATTGTATGCAATCAGTTCCATAGTGGACCAATAGTACCCTTGCCGTGAAATTATTTTTGAAAGCATTTTACCATTCATCTGAGGTCTACAAACACCTTTGTGAGTATTTTCCATAAGGCGTGTGGCTTCCGGTTGGCCTATACATAGTATGCTTTGACCATTAGGTCCTTTTTTGCATAATTGACCATTTATTAGACCATATTGGGCCGCAAGTGTTCGTAAGGCTCGTTGGTCTTTCGATGAAGTATTTTCGGGATATGTGCCATGATTAATATATTGGAGGATATGATCATACCAAGGATTGTCTCTTTCAATGTCATTTATTTCCTCTATTGCGTTACAATACGCTGGTTCTTCTCTTCTGTCAATGTATAATGGCATCATATTTAAGTGATCTGGAATGTTGATCATTGAGGCTAATTTTGCTAGCGCATCGGCAAATTGATTATCATCCCTTGGGAGATATTTAAAATCAATATGTTCAAAATTCTCGATGAGTTGCTCTAGGTGTGCTTGATATAATATTATTGTGGAGTTATTTATTTTCCATTTTTTAATATATGATTTATAATCAAACTGGAGTCTCCATATACCTCTAATTTTTGCACACCTATGCCAGCTGCTTCTTCTAATCCAATAATGCACGCTTCACATTCTGCGGGATTATTAGTAACCTCAAAGTCTAATTGAACAGAGATTGGAGTATGTGCTCCCTCTGGACTTATGCGTAACACTCCTATGCCACATCCTTTTTGATTGGACGCACCGTCGATGTACATTACCCATTTGTCATCTTGTGTCATGAGAATCTATTCATCCGGAAGATGAGTAGTTTCTGCATGACTTGTTTTAATTGGATGTTGTGTCAAGAAGTCGGAAATAACTTTTCCTTTCATTGATTTTTTTAGCTCAAATTTGGCCAACATCACCAACCACTTAGATATCCTTCCTTGTATAGGTGGTTGTTCAAACAAATACTTTATCGGATTTTGTTGAGAAATCACATGAGTAGTGTGTGGTAACATATAATGTCGTAACTTTTTGGTTGCCCACACTAATGCTAGGCTTGTCTTTTCATAAGTGCTATATTTTGTTTCGTATTGGATGAATTTTTTGCTTATATAATATATTGCACGTTCGACTTTTTCTACCTCTTGTGCTAACATGACGCCTGTGGCTGTGTCTGTAACTGTAATGTATAGCCTAAGAGGTAGTTTGGGTACTGGTGGTGCTAAAATTGGTGGACTTTTGAGATAATCTTTGATTTTCTCAAAGGCCTTTTGGCATTGATCGTCCCATTCATGTTTCTCCTCTTTTTTCAATTTTTTAAATATTGGTTCACAAGTCATAGTCAATTTGTTGATAAATCGACTAATGTATTGTAACTTGCCAAGGAATCCCCTAATTTATTTTTCTGTTTGAGGGGGAGGCATGTCAACAATTGCCTTTATTTTAGAGGGATCGATCTCAATGCCACATGTTCTTACTAAGTATCCGAGTAACTTGCCAGAAGTGACTCTGAAGACGCATATTTGTGGATTCAATCGCATTTTATATTCTTTTATGCGAGCGAAAACTTTGCATAAAGCTTTTATATGTCCCATTCTATCTTTGGACTTCACTATCATATCATCCACATACACTTCTATTTCTTTATGCATCATATCATGCAAGAGAGTCGTAGCCGTTCTTTGGTACGTAGCTCCTGCATTTTTAAAACCAAATGGCATAACTGTGTAGCAATACGTATCCCAAGGGGTAATAAAGCATGTATTTTCTTCATCTTCTTTTGCCATTAAAATTTGGTTGTAACCTGCGTATCCATCCATAAAGGATAACATCGCATGTTCAGCCGTGTTATCTACCAATATATCAATATGTTGTAGAGGAAAATCGTATTTAGGGCTAGCTTTATTATTATCCCTAAAGTCAAGACACATACGAACTCGTCCATCTTTTTTAGGGACTGGAACGATGTTCGCTACCCATTCTGGGTAATTACATACGCGAATAAAACCGGCGTATAATTGTTTTTGTACTTCTTCTTTTATTTTTAATGCGACATCAAGTTTCATTCGTCGAAGTTTTTGTTTTACTGGTTTAGAAGTAGGGTTCAAGGGAATGGTATGTTCCGCAATTTCCCTATCTATTCCAGGCATGTCCTTGTATGACCAAGCGAACACGTCTTCAAATTCTTTGAGTGTCGATATGAGGGTCGATCGCTCTTCCGGATTTAGAGTTAAGCCAATTTTGACTTCTCTCTTATTTTCGTTAGTTCCTATATTAACTATTTCTGTTTCATCAACAATAGGGTTCTTTTGTTCTCGTTCATTCATTAATTCAACCAATTTATTAATGTTATCATCTTCATTAGATTGATTGTTAGAGAATTCGAAAGATTCAAGAGAAGGCATATACTCGGAAATAGAGCTCATATTATTAAAATCAAAAGAGAGTACATCAAGAGAAGAATCCTTTTTGGGATCTTCGTCCTTAGAACTAGAAAATAAAGACTCAGTAATGGCCAAGAGGCCTAGATTTTCAGTTTCCCTAAAGTCTAAAATAGATTCATCGTCCGATTCTTCAAACATCTTCCCTTTGCCCGTGACGATCTCAAGTTTATCGCCTTTGTGATTGATCCATTTGAAAGATTTCCTCCATCGATGCTCAAAAGTTTCGTTTGAAGGGGTGATCAACGAGGTTGGGTCAAAGGCTTCATCTTGAATGGCGTTTTGATTGGTCATTGTTGCGACATGATTTTGCTCTAGTCCAAATAGCAAGTTAAATGCTTGCCCATAATAGCACCCTAGATTTGGGTGTTTTGATTTAACGATACTAAGATCGTCATCCAAGAAATAGCAATCATGAAATATCTCAAATCCAGGCTTCTTGATTCCTTCCAAAACTAAGGGTTCCGGAAAGTCGTAGCATGGGTAATTTTCTCCCTCCCTAATAAATTGTCCATTAAGGGTTCGTTGATAGGATGGGAATAAAGTGATTATCCCTTTCTTTTTATTGTCTCTACGTGCTTTGTTTTTGGCATCTTGAGACTCCAATTATTCTTTGGTTGGTTTATATCCCAGTCTAAAGGAGAAGCTTTTCTTTGGAATAGGAAGTAAGAGAGATTTCTTCATTCTTATTCCCAAAGGCATCCCAGGAAAGTAACTACTCTAAAGCAAGATGTTGTTTACTATCCGTGTGGAATATGGATCAAGCTTGAATGGTTCTTCCAAGTCTTCTTTCATTTTGATTGTGAAAATTGGCTCCACGAAAAATCCCCACATGTCCTCTTCATCATTATCATGGTTTATTTCTAAGAGTGATTGATCATTTATTGCTATTTTGAGTGGAGAAGCATGTATAGTCATAGGAAGCCCTTGATAGTTCAACCTAATCATTTGATGAAGTGAGGATGGTTTTGCACCAAGCTCGTGTATCTAAGGACGTCCAAGTAAAAGGTTGAATGTAGGTTTTATGTCCATAACTTGGAATTCAGCCATCTTTTGAATTTGGCCTGTGGTAATTGGTAGCTTAACAGTTCTACACACCGATCTTCTCGAATTGTCATAGGCCCTTATGCTTTGTTTTGTTGATTGGAAATCTTTTTATAGATTTAGGCCTAAGTATTTTGCCGTTCGTAATGGGCATATGTTTACAGCCGACCAATTGTCTACCAAAGTTAGAGGGATGTTGTATCCCTTGCATCCCACTGTTAAGTATAACGCATTGTTGTGGGTAATGTCCTTTAAAGGCAAATCATCATTAGTGAAAACGATTGACTTGTCGGATTTTTCGCTAGTAAGCAAGCTAACGAGATCCTGAGGGGTTGTGTCTGTACTTACAGACAAAGCCGTTAGAGCGTTCATGAGAGAATTCCTATGTTCTTTATAAGTACTTAGGAGTTCCTAAATGATCTTATTTTTGGTCCTTTTTCCTTTAATCCCTTTCTTTCCTTGTGTTTTTCGTGTTTTCTTCGTGTTTTCCTTTTATTTGGTTCTTTTTCCCTTTTATTCCTTTTCGTTGTTTGTTTTTGTAGGTATCTAGGATTTGTCTTTGCAAGGGAATCAAGTTGGGCTATAATGACTAAGCAAGGAGGAAATAATCGGCTTGGAGAGGGCTTAGGGAGGGCATGGAGAGGGCATCAAGCCTTGCCAGTCTGCCGCGGGCGCGGGTATAAAGGCCGCGGGCGCGGGCTCATTTGCACAAAAGTGGCAAATTTCAACCAGGAACTCTCTGCGGTCTGGCCGCGGGCTTGCCGCGGGCGCGGGAATATTGGAGAGCCCGCTCGTACCTGAGAGACCGCGACCCTCTGATCATCCTTTGGGAGCAGGGGATTCGCCGCGCTTATGTCGCGGGCGCGGGTGCTTTTGCCGCGGGCGCGGGTGCTTTTGCCACGGGCGCGGGCGCGGGCTAGAAGACCCGCGGGTGCGGGTGCTTCCCAGGAAGCCCGCGGAATTTTTAATGGGTTCCATACCCATTTTTCCGCGGACGCGGGGTTTATTGGAGAGGGTGCGGGAATCCCGTTTTTCTTCTTTGCCTATAAATACACTTGTAATTCCTTTTTGAACTTAAACTTTAGATAATTTTCATTAGCTTAATTCTAGAGAGAGAAATTAGAGAGAAGTTAGAGAGAAGTTCTTGGATTTGGATTTGTATTTCAACATTAGATCATTTGTGCTTGGATTTCTTCATTTTCAATCATTAATGTTAGTAAGATTTTCTTCTTCTAGTTCATCTCTTACTTGATTGATTTAGTTTCATCTTTGATTGTTAGTATTGCTTGGATTTGAATTGGATATTGTAGTTGATATTGCTTTCTCTTGATTTTGATTTAGAATGATGATCTGTAACACCCCGTATTTTTGAACCATTATGTTATGTGCATTTAAACCTAGTAAACCTAATTTCTAATTTAAATATCAATTTCTAAATTGAAATGTTGATTTCGTTATTTTAATATAAGGGTAATCCCATGCTTTTGAAACCCTAATTATAATATTTTGACAAAACGTTTGAAATTTATTATTTAAAAGGGTTCTATATTTTAGTTTTAATCATTTCAAACTGTATTTGACTTATCTGAATTGATATTAGCTTTAAAGGGTGATTCCTTAAGTTTAAGTGTCAATTTAGATATTTAACCTATTAAAATTGATACAGGTTATCATGGGTGATTCCTTGACTAAAGTGTCGATTCTATATGTATAAAATGATTTTAGGGTTTTTAAGACGTTTTACGTTCAATTGTATCAATATCGATAAGTAAAGTGGTATTGGGTGATTCCGTCAACTCGTTTATCGAATTGATATTGTTTATAAACTATTCTTTATTTTATATTTATAAAACTCATTACAATATCTTTTAATTATTTAGGTCATTATAAATGAATAATATTATTGGTTTCGCATTTCGTCTTTTATGTCGCTCTTTGGTACATATGACCTATATATAAATATTATTTTGTATTGTGATTTAAATTGTTATTTTCATTATTATTATTGAGATATCAATAATATAATCTATATTGTTGTTTTTGAACGCGTTTTAAAATACCTTCCGTTATTTTCCTTTCCTGGTCTAATTGTGGGTCAAATAGCATTTATATATTGGTCGGGTTTTTGCTCAAAACTTCCATGACTAAATATATTAGGATAGGCTTGTTTATTAGCTTTCCTAATTCCATTCTTAATCCAACATTAATCATTCAATCAAGCCCATAAGTGTAGCTTATGTTAGGGTTATTTGAAGCTCATTTGAAGCCCAATTTCTCTCCCTTTTCACGGCAGCCACAAGGCTTGATTACTGCTCAAATTCAATTCAAAGTAACCCCCATATTTACCCTCATTAAGCCTAATTAAACCTTGAAATTTACTGCCCAAAACCCTTTCACTTCCTCTTCTCATTTCACGTACAAAGAAGTCAGTTTTCTCCACCCAAAAGATGCAGCAACTCGCTTCTCTTCTCCCCATCTTTTTCGTGGAATTCAAGGTGGGAATCAAGGGGAAATCAAAGCTTAACTTGCTTCCATAATCTTTGCCAAAATCGTGCTCTATCTCTCCTCTAGAACAAGCAAAAACGAGGCAAGGGAACAAGACTGTTTGGGTGGGTGTTGTGCGTGTGGTTGCTGCTGTTTGTGTGCGGTGTTGCTGTCCTTTTCTTTGGGTTTTGGTGGCCTATATATCAAGGTAACTAGCCTTTCTTCCCTTAGGTTAGAAATGCTAGGTTTTAGGGTTGAATTGATAGGTAGAAATCATGTTAGGGTTAGATTGATTTGTTGATTTTCGTTCTTGATATGTATGTCAGAATCTCGTGTACAATTAAGGGATTTTGGGTGTTTGAATCATGTTTTTCATGCTTGAATTATCTTACAATCAATCCCTAATAGGTGTATGATATTTGGTTATGATTATATTAGGTTTTGTGATGATTTTTGGGTACTTAAAATCTGATTATGTAATCATATTAAGCGCGTATAAGACTGTAGTTTTTGCAGTGGTTATTGGTTGTGAATGTGCCATGAATTCAATAATTTTATTTTATATTATTGTAGATGATTGTTTTACGATCGATTTGATATATTATGGGTAAAATTCGGAGGTGTTTAAGGCCTCCAAATGATTGATTTTGTGAGTCAAGTTGTGCTGCCAACGTGAATGAGGACGTGATGTTAGATAGAGTTTATGAGCATGTAAATATCTTATATTTGTGAACAATTGAATATATCTTCTAAGTTATCATGGTAGGATTATTTAGGAGTTTATACCATAGCGAAATTCCAATGTTTATATGCAAAATTCTATCTCTTTATGAGCATGTATATTCTAAACTCTTGAATTGCTGACATCATGTTTAATATATCTTCTTAGGTCTTAAATTAATTATCTTGATTGATTTTATTCCTAATTTGAATTAGCATCATGTTAGGATATTCCCGAAATTGATATAGCATGATTTTATATAATTTAAGATAGTTTAAAGTGCCTAAATTAGTGCAACATAGCTGCTTCCCCTAACCTGCTAGGCGTGTGAAAGATGGTGATTTTCAATAGTGTATTCCTTGATTTCTATGAGCAAATGCATGTTTAACATGACCTATTATGTTTTGAGAGTGTGTGCTAAAATGGGCTAAACTTAGTTTCATGTTAAAGGTTGGTTTTTGGGAGATTTGGTGTGATTGGTGCTGCTGCATATTAGTGTAGGGGCTGCTGTAAACATGATTTTATTTTGGCATGTTCTCTCTTGAATTTCAAGTCCAGAATGGTTTTATATGATGCCTAATGAGTGTATGTATATGCCCTAATTTTTATTTCGCATTTGAAGCATGTTTGGTTGGGTTTTTATGATGATTATTGGACTTGTATGTTGCTGTCCCGTTTTGGTTGTTTTATGAAATGATAGTTTGGATATTTGGTTTAACTAAATGATTTTATGTAATTTTTTTTATTGTAATTATTATAATTTTTTTGAGATTATATTTTAAATAGGTGATGATTGAATTTTTGGGTATTATAAATCCCTAAAGTGAAATATTTCTATGTGTGTTTGAATATGTGTGGATTGTAATTGTATTGTCGACGTCGTAATGCTTTAGAGAAGGATAACACTGTCTTTAGCATCACTTCGCCAAGAGTTGTGAATGCACTTAATTGTTGAATTTCGATAATTAATTATATTCCCAAACTCAGACGATACCTTTGTGATTTATTAAGTTGAAGTGCCTTTTGAAATGGAGTTTCAACTAAATTTAAGAAATATGATTTTCTTATGCAGTTTGAATTGAGTATAAGACCATTTTTGGATTTTCTGCAGATTTCTGAGTGAAATATATTGTATTATCTATTTTAAGTGATTTTTTAATTGTGTGTGGGGCCATAGTCGGGTGTGAGGCCGAGTTGCTTCCCGATGGTTAATGAACATGCTAACTAGCTAGATTGCGAGTCTTAGGTAGCTCAACCTGGGTTAATTGTTGTCGTCCGGGGGTGTGTAAGACCTTATAGGCATCTACCCATAACCGGGGGTTGGCCAATCTTAGACACGGTCTCTGCGAGATGACCGGGGGTTCGTCCTGACAAACCTTAGGAAGTGGATTGCGAGGCCACTAGCGTTCCCTCCAAGCCAGTTCTATTGTTTTGAAGGTTTTGGGTTTGAAATATTTATATTATTAAATTATTACTTATTTGAAGTCTATATATTAATATGATTGAAATTGAGTGATTTAATATCGATAAATCTGTTTTAAGTTTATTTTGAAATATTTCATTGTTTGTATGGTTTAATGGTTTTAAGTGATTTCATTTGAGTTTTCAAGTTGATTGTGGCTATGGTTTCTTTCTGTTAATTTAAGTCTAAGATCTTCTATTTCTGATTTGAGGGAGAACTGCTAGTTGCTCCCCACTGATTGTGGAACGTTGTTATAATTTACAGGTTTCATTTGTTTATTTGATATCTGGGACGATGGGATGGGGATTGAGAGTTTAGAACCTAACTTTTAGGCTTGTATGCCTTTGTTGTTAGTTGACTGTTTAATTATTTTAAATTTAGTCTAGTTTGGCCGATAAGGGTTGTTCTGCCCTTGGCTTTTGAATGTAATTGATTTGTCCATGTTAAAGTTTGTTTGCTATTTTATTTTGTTCACATAGTTTGCGCTTAGCTTAAACAACTTAATTTGGATGTGTGAATAAGTTAAATTTGACTTTTAGACCTAGGTTAAGCTTGACTTTTCTAATCAAAGTTAAGTAGCCTCCCGTTCAAGCGTAATTCCGCTAACGCTTCCAGTTCCAAAAGGACGGGGTGTTACATGATCAATGCTAATTCTAGTGATTTGTTCTTGAGTTACACCATGATTAGTGAGTAGATTAGTTGTTAGGGAGAAGGGGAAGCATGCTTGATTGATAATTTGTTCTAGTTGATTATCTTTGATTAATTGAATTGTTGTTGCAATTAAATTGGTTGACATAGTTTTGCATGTGATTAATTAGATTAGGAATGATCAACCTATAAGATTAATCTAGATTGCATTGCATTTCTTAATGACATGATCCATCAATTTGAGAATTGCTTTAATTGATTGAGTTCAATTGTGAATTTCCTTGATTAGCCACTCATAGTGACCCCTAGTTTGGCCTCTAGGAGATAGCTCTTGAACTCTCTTGATTGCTACTATCGTTTGTCCTTTGCAATGCTTGAATCAAACGAAGTAATTGTCGATTAGCACGATTATTGAATTAGCATGTGGAACCAATATCCCTAGCATTTAGCTTATTGAATTACTTGATTAGTCTAGTTTTGCTATCACAACACCAACCATTTTCTCACTTCAATCTCTGAAATAGCTTGATTTAGGCTAAAGAGAACACCAACTAACTCCTTTGGGTTCGACCCTATACTTACCTATACTCGTTTTAGGTTGGTTTAGGATTTTATAAATAGTGTTTGATTTTGGGATAAGAAATTAACGACTAGTTTATTCCTCTATTAAAATGGCGCCGTTGCCGGGGAATGAAATTGGTGCTTAGCTTTAGTGGTTGAGTCTATTTCATTTTAATTGAAAAAAAAATACAAAAAGATTTTGTTTCTTAAGGCTACATTTGTAGCCGTGCTACTAATATTTTCATTGAGTTTTGCATGCATAGAGCTCGTGATCGATCCATTGTGCCTTTTGACCTAGAAATCGAAAGGACTCTTTCGAGGAGAAGAGTTGCTAGTCGATCCTTTGAATTTAGTTCTTCAAGCGAAGAAGGATTTGAAGAGGAACTAGGCATGGGAGATCAACCAAGAGTTTCTTTGAAAGAATTGGGAATTCCCGGTGCATACAAATTTGAGAGTGGAACTGCTCCACCTACAACACCGGCGAATGACTTCGAAATTAGGCCGGCTATGATCGCTTTGATCGAAAGGAGACAATATAGCGGAGCTAAGAATGAGAGTCCATTGAACCATCTCAAGGAGTTCGAAAAGTATTGCAACACTATCAAATTGAACGGAGTTTCTCAAGAATTCATCCGGCTAAAGTTGTTTCCATTTTCTCTCATAGGCCGAGCCTTGGAGTGGTTGGATAAGGAGGTAAAGCCAAATTCCCTTCGAACATGGGACGAAGTCACTAAGGAATTCTTGTCCCGATTCTACCCACAAAAGAAAACGGCGGAGGCTAGAGCTTTAATTCAAGGGTTCAAGCAAAGACCTAATGAAAGCCTCTACGAAGCATGGGAGAGGTATAAAGAGTATCAAAGGGAATGTCCCCACCACGGAATTCCAACTTATCAAGTCATTCAAATTTTCTATGGTGGTCTAAGTCTTTAAGGAAAATCATGCCTTGATGGGGGTGCCGGAGGTCCCATAATGAATCGGACGGAAGAGGAAGTGGTGGACCTTATAGAGGACGTGGTTAAGTACTATAGAGATTGGCAAGATGGTGAGAAGGATTCAACTACCAAGAGTGGTTCTTCGGTGTACTCTATAGACCATCTAAATGCGATCAATAACTTATCCTCACAAATGACAAACTTGGGGAAAGAAATGACCGCAATCAAGGCCAAGTTGGAAGGTTCCTTTTCTTCTCAAGCTTCGAATTCTCCCTCCCAATTTAAGGGGAGATGTACTTTTTCTAACCCTCTACCCCCTCCCTCTTCAAATAATATGCCTAGTGGTTGCTTGTTTTGTGATGCATGTGGATCTTATGATCATGACTCTTGTAATTGCCCTCATGCTTCTCCGGAATGTGGTGATGATTTTGATAATAGTGAGAGTGAGCATGTGAATTATGTGTCAAATAATAATGTGCAAAGGTTTGATAATCAAAGAGATCAATGGAATAGGAATTACCAAAACCAAGGAAATTTTGACAACTATAACCAAGGGAACCAAAATTCTCGTGGCAACTATAACAATCAAGGTTATAGTAGTCAAAATCAAAACCAAAATTATGGTAATCAAAACCAAAGTTATGGAAATCATAACCAAGGTAGTGGAAACCATAATCAAGGTTATGGTCAAAATCAAAATAGGGGTAATTGGAACAATCAAGGCAGGGGCAGTTTTCAAAATAATTCTCAAAGAGGTCCCCCACTCGGATTTTTTCCAAAGACTCAAGGTGAAAATTCCTATTCACAATATTCTTCTTCTAGGACCAATTTGGAGGAAATAATTGAAAATCAAACCAAGTTGTTGAACACATATATGGCCGTTAGTGACAAGAAGTTCAATGAAATGATGACCCACAACAAAATGCTCGAAAACCAAATTTCTGAACTTGCTAGTGCTTTGAAAGACCAAGCAAGCCCTTCTTCTTTACCCTCCCAAGGCCTAGATCCCAAGAAACCCGTGAATGCTATTGTTACAAGGAGTGGTAAGGTTCTTGAGGAGAGATTTCCTAGGAGGAGTGATAACAAGGAGGTCCCCAAGGGAGTTTTGGTTGAGAATGAGGGAAATAGAGCATCTTTAGATGACGTTGTGGTTGAGACACCAAGAGAGGTGAGTGTAGAGAAAGAGATTGTGAAAGCCAAGCTCCCTTATCCCCAAAAATTCATGAGATACAAATTGGATGAGCAATTTGGGAGATTTATTGATATGCTCAAACAACTTCACCTTTCTCTACCTTTCACCGATGTGATCAACCAAATTCCTAATTATGCCAAATTCCTCAAATACATTTTGAGCGGAAAGAGGACTTGTGATGTTATGGAGACAATCAATTTGACTGAAAATTGTAGTGCGATCATCATGAACAAAATGCCACCTAAGTTGAAAAACCCTGGAAACTTTTCCATCCCTTGTGCTATTAACAAGATGCAATTTGATAATGCCTTATGTGACTTAGGAGCTAGTGTAAGCTTAATGCCATATTCGGTTTATCAAAGACTTGGTCTAGGGGAACTCTTACCTTCTAACATTACCTTGCAACTAGCCGATAGGTCAATCAAGTTTCCAAAAGGTAAAGTGGAAGATGTTCCATTGAGGGTTGGGAAGTTTGTGTTCCCGGTAGATTTTGTTGTCTTAGAAATGGATGAAGATGCTACCATTCCAATTATTTTAGGTAGACCCTTTCTTGCTACCTCGGGTGCTATGATAGATGTAAAGTGTGCAAAGATTTCCCTTAAGGTAGGAGATGAGGTCATATAATTCGATTTGAATGAAAGCATGAAATATCCAAGTTCTTCTCTTGAAAATTGCATGATGATTGACTCTCTTGATCATGTTGTGTCTTCCATGCATCTTGCTCACCTCTAACGATGCTCTTGAGAATGTTTTGTTGAACAAAGACAAGCTAGGTGTACCATGCAAGGAGGTATCATTGTATGAGGAATTGCTTAATGGAAGCATGGAGGAAGTGGATGAACAATTGTGCTTGAAGATCTCAAGCCATGAAGCTTTGCAAGCGGCCGCAACTAAAGAGGGTAAAGGTGTGCCTATGGTAGAGCTCAAACCTCTACCATCACACCTTAGGTATGAATTCTTAGGCCCAAATTCCACTTACCCCGTAATTGTTAGTGCATCCTTGAGCGAGAGCTAAGCTCAAGCGTTATGTTGTGTCTTGAGAAAGCACCAAGGTGCTTTGGGCTATACTATCGATGATCTTAAAGGTATAAGCCCCGCTTTGTGTACGCACCACATAAGACTTGAGAAAGGCACCCTTCCTTCTATTGAACGACAAAGAAAGATACACCCTCAAATGAGAGAGGTGGTTAAAAAAGAGACTACTACAAAATAAAACTAATGCAACGCTAAATAATTGTTGCACTAGCCTATAATAATGTTGCACAAAGAAAAATGCTACGTTTTATTTAGTGCTGCCTTAGGTCCCGTTGCATTAGCCTATTGCAACATTTTATTGCACCAAATGTAACACTTTTCAAAAGTGTTGCAAAATTTCTCAAGTGCAACGTTTTATTAATGCAACATTTTTATTACTTTGATGCAACACTTTTTATATTTGTGAATAATTGCAATGGCAACACTTTTTTTAGCAAATGCAATGTTTTGATAAATTTTGATGCCATAAATATGCAACGTTTTTCTGACGTATTGCATCACTTGGTTTTCAAATTTCCCTCCATATATTTGCAACACTTTGTGTATTCAAGGGAAACACTTTAGATAATTTAGTAATAAGAACAATAATTCTAATACTATAATTAAAGTTTAATTTTCTTTGTTTACACATTCGTACAAAATATTGTATTTAGCCCAAATTGTCAAATATTGTACATAGCAATTTACAGTACTTTGCATTAACATAAATAGTGTAATAATTTTTTTCATTACATCATCATTCAAAATGGTACTTTGTAATTTTTAGCAAAAGTAGTACCAACAAGATATCTAATAATCATGTGATTTCCATCAACTCCATTTTATCCAATAGCGACACCATAATAATATAGGGCACCTGTGACAAACAATTCAGAATATAATCAATAATTTGATATAAACATAATATACCTAGCTATATTATTACATCATCACTTAAAATGTAATGACTTTTTTTGAAAATTTTCAATAGCAATAATTACAAAAAAATTATTTCAAATAAAGCATTTGATGTGGGCACTAAAATATATTCTTGAAAAATTAATTTGCTTTTTTTTTCAAAAAATAAAAATAAAATAAAGGCTAAAAATTATAGTACATGGATGGAAAATATTACATTTAAGATCTCCACATATAATAAAAATAAGTTCATTAAAAACATAAGTGACATTCAATAGTATAAAACTTGACTATGTAACATTCAATGACATTTAGCTTATTTATTCTTCTAGATTAGTATGTGCTTAGAGTATAAAACTTAAAATTAATAGTCACTTTGATGTAGAGTTAGTTACTTTATACAAGGGATTTTTTTTTTAATGATTGATTTATACAAGGTTGTTATTAATCTAAGGGTTGACATGTTTACTTTATATGACAAAAGCAATACATTTATATAAAAAATGCTTATGTACACGTACCTTTTGTACAAAACCATTATGTTAGAAAATCTTTAACAACACTTGGTGGCAATTTTGAAATAAGCTTCTCTAGAATTTCTTGAACCATTGTCTCCTTTTGTTTTCCAAATTCTTCCATTTTCCTCACATTCTCTGCTTCATGCTCTGCCTTTCGTTTCTCATACTCTTCTTCAAGCTCCTTTCTCATATCATTTAATTGTGATTTTTCAATTTCAGTAACTTCAGCTCTCAATGAATCTATAACCTCTCCTGGCACTACATAGGATACCCCAGAAGTTGAAGTCCTCTTTAAATTCTTATTAGTAACACCTATACCATAAAGTCGTCGACGCCCAGCATACTCGTTACCCATAACAGCTAAATAAGCATCCTTAATGCCACTTCCATCTTCAGGGGGACGATAATTCTACATTGCATCCTATAAAGTTTTATAATAATTGCACAAACATTACATACAATAAGGTATACATCAGCTCCAAATAAATGCATAAATACATAAGTAAAGGATGATGATTTAAATTAACTTACAATTTTTTTTTTTGTATCTTCATATGTGTCAGCATATGTTTTGTTTTCATCTCTCTTACGAGTACGCTCAAATAGTTGAGCTAAGGAAGGATACTCCTTATTAGGATCTTCATTTTTCTATTGAATGACAAATAAAAATAAATTCAGAGGTTGGTGCACGATGAATGAGTTCACAATAACTTTAAATAAATCAGCCAATTTCAGTAGCTATAATGACATAACATAGCCTATAAAAAGATAAAAAGTTAAATGATATTCTACCATTAAAGCCCTTCTTATCGTGCCGCCAAGGATGATTTGCTCTTAAAAATTTTCGAGTGTCCATATAACATATCTTCTTACTATTTTTCAAGGATAAATGAGAAGTATCATGATTACAGCAAGGACATGCATATTTTCCCTTAGTTTTCCACCCTGAGAGCATAGAATAACTTGGAAAATCACTTATAGTCCACATCAAGGCAGCATGCAGTTGAAATGTTTGATTTGTAGATTTATCATATGTTTGAATTCCATTATTCCACAAATCTTTAAGCTCCTCAATTAAGGGTTGCATATATATATATCAATGTTATTACCAGGAGATTCTGGACCAGGAATTAACAAGGACATCATCAAGTATTCTTGCTTCATAAACATCCATGGCGGCAAATTATAATTGATCAGAACTACAGGCCACGTACTATGTGCAATACTCATTGTGCAAAAAGGATTGAACCCATCACTAGCCAAACCTAACCTGACATTCCTATGCTCTTTTGCAAAATGAGGATAATTTTCATCAAATTTCTTCCATGCCAACCCATCAGCAGAATGCCGTAGATTTTCATCCTTAAGACGCCCTTCAAAATGCCATCTCATGTTTTCAGCTGTTTCAGAACACATATACAGCCTCTGAAGCCTAGGTTTCAATGGAAAATGCCATAAAATCTTGGCTGGAATCCGAGATTTTTTCTTAGAAGATTTTTTTATTCCATCTTCATCGTTTTCATCTCGTTGTTTCCACTTAGAGACATGGCAACCATGGCATTCCTCATCATTTTCATGTTCTTTCCAATACAACATACAATCATTCGGGCATGCATAAATTTTTTTGTAATCGAGCCCCAAATCCTTCACAATACTTTTTGCGCCATTAAAGTTTGCAGGAAGTTTAGCCTCTGGAATGACCTCTTTGAAAAGTTTTATAATGTCATCAATTGCTACATTACTAAGCCCATGAAGGGACTTTATGAGAAGAAGTCTGACTATAAAAGACAACTTAGAAAAATTCTTACACCCAGGAAACAACTCTTGCCTACCTTCCTCTACTAATTTATAAAAATTTTGGGCCTCCATGTTTGGTCCTTCTTGGAAACTATTTGTCCCATCTATCGTTTCTCTAAATTGATCATGCAATAATTCATCAAAATCAAATTTGTCATGCATGTCTGAGTCATGTTCACTTAATACATTTACAGATTTCTTTGGCAATGGCTCTTCCCCATGAAAAGTCCAAACATAGTAGTTAGCAACAAACCCCTCTACTTTCAAGTGTTCAAACACTTCATTTCTACGATACCAATATCGATTTTCACACTTCTTACATGGACATATGATTTGGCTCCCTCGAGCTGCTTTAGCAAATGATGCATTAAGAAAATTAATCACACCATTTTCAAACTCAGGCAAACGTCTAGCTATATACATCCAACCTCTATCTTCCCCCATTACTCAATAAAGTTCTGAAATTATTGAATAGTAGAGCTACCATAAGTCTTTGGTTCACTAAATAAATATAATTAATCACATCACATAATACTCAACAAAAATAAAACTAAAGTACCACACCTACATTTTAAAACTTTAATTTCCAGAAGATATATCTGTTATTATAGAGAATTTAAAAATGCATATAAAACCTCTCTAAGACATTTATAAAGTTTAATAATCAAACAAGCCATATAATCTTAACTGATAAACTAGCAAGCCATAGATATTATAAAAAGTAAACATGCACAAAAATTTGAACAAAAAAATATAGTAACCAAGAGAATAAATTATAAATTTAAATAAAAAATTAAGATCTTGATGAGTTAAATCTTACTTGCAATAGTCAACAATAATGTGCTTGCAAGTTTGTAGCAGTTGATTGCCTTAGCCTTCAAAAGCAACCTTTTGAACTCTGTTGTCTAATTTGCAACTTCCTGTTATTGAAAGAAAAATGAAAATTTCCAACCAAACATCATCAAAGCTATATAACATAAACAAGAATAGTAATGTAAATATCATTCTCATTGAGTAGTAGTAGCCCATACCCCTTACACATTCGTCCCCAAATAAAGGTATCATTTCAATAAAAAAATCTTATCGTAAATTTTTATTTTCACTATATCTACAATTTGATATAATTCATTTAACATGCAAAACCCACTATCTTATAACTTTTGATTAAGCAAACTTCGATTTTCCCACTATCTCACTTTTTGATAATTCACCTTTAATCTATCAAACCTCACAAACTTTATTTTATTCAACTTCTGAAAAATGTGAACAATAGTCAATTGAAACTTTTATTTAAGAGCGAAGCAAATACCAAAGTTTGCTATATATACAGCTTGATACACCTTGCACCTACTTGTACATAATAATATTCAAGAACTATACTTCAAGATTTCATATTATAATTACCACCTTGTATGGTAGGAATCAATAAATTAATACTATGTAGTCCCTGCATCCCGAAAATACTCACTAACAGAGTAAATAAATAAGAGTAAGATTTTGCTAATAGCATTTCATAATCATGAATAACAATACCATCATCATATTGCCAAACATACATAAACAAAAAAAATTCTACTTTGATCCTTTATTTTTCTTATAGTTGAGTAAAAATAACGAACAAGATTAAGATTTGTGTGGCCAACAAACATGACTAACTTGCATCAAACTCAATGAGTAAAAAGATTAATAAGAACTTCTAACATTACACCATTAGTTAATAAAGAGAATATATACTAGGATAGTTCATCACATGTCTACACAGTGAGATTTTAAGCACTATAAGAGAAGATTATAGTAATAGCCTAGTATATTGTAAAACTAAGATCCAATCTTCATTAAGGTCTATGTATATATTTTATAATAAATCACAATTAACCAGAAATATATTGTAGTATTAATTAGTGTGATATTAAACCCATCAACTATTAGATAGCCAAATATAAACATATATATATATATATATATATATATATATATATATATATATATATGGCCAAAAACCGGTTATTTATTACAACGAGAATGATACTTCATAATTATATTAAAATAAGTGTTAAAAGTTTGAGAATTAATTACACCTTAAACATTTTTATAAGCTGAAACCATTTATAAGCTATTTAAACCAAAGAAACTTGTACTAAAAAATAATGGGTACTAAAATGGACAAAGTTTTCAGTGTTAATTATCACATACAGTATATCTAAATCTCACCTTCAGCTCAATTTACAAATGAGTAACGAAAATAAGAATGCCATTTTTTTTTTAATGGTAGAATGCTAAATTTAATGCAGTTAATACCCCTAATTATCATATATAGCTTCAAATTTAGACCCTTGTTCAATCATTTCAATTTTTTACTTCACCCATTGAGAAAATTGAGAACCAAAAAGCCCTAAGAATCGATTAATCCTAAATTACCAGCAAAATAATATATCAACAAAGAGAAAACTCATAAAAGAACAAGGGTACAAAATATACCTCAAAAAATCAAAGCGAACTTGCGAAATTAAGATATGATAAACAACCCTAGCCCAAGAGTTAGCAACGAAGAGGCTACTGGCGGAATTGACGAGGCTGTTGGCGGAATTGACGAGGCTGCTGGCGGTGGAGAGAATTTCTTACTAAGACAACAAACAAATTGCTTGAGTGGAGTGAATTCTTACTACTTTACTACTGAACTTTAGTATGGAAGAAGAAGAGAGTGAGGGTGCCTTTAGAGGAAGAGAGAGAAAGGATGTTTCTAGAAAATAAGTGTGTTGTTTTGCCTAGGACAGTAGGACTCTAGGTGTAGGTGAGTTTTCAAGTGGTTGCCAGGTAAAATTGGATGCCCGCCTAATTTTTCATTTTTTTTCAAAAGAACCGCTTACAAGAATTTGGCTCCTCTAACAAGTATTATTATTAACGCAACACTTATTGAAAGTGTTGCAAATTTAGATAATAATTGCAACACGTATTTAAAAGTGTTGCAAAGAAGAGTAATATGCAACACTTTTAATATAAATACTACAAATAGCACTTAATTAGTCACAAAGGCAACATATGTAAAAAGTGTTGCACAAAAAGTGTTGCACTAGGCTATTTATGTAGTAGTGAGATCACCAAGCTCTTGGATGCGGGAATCATATTCCCCATCTCAAGCTCTAGGTGGGTTTCTCCCGTTTATGTCGTTCCTAAGAAGGGGGGTATGATCGTAGTCAAGAATGAGAGTGGTGAGCTCATTCCAACTAGAACGGTCACCGGTTGGAGGATGTGTATAGACTATAGACGTCTAAATACATCGACCAAAAAGGATCACTTTCCCCTTCCATTCATTGATAAAATGTTAGAGAGACTAACAGGGCACAAGTTCTATTGTTTCCTTGATGGCTATTCGGGATTTTTCCAAATTCCAATCCACCCCGAAGATCAAGAGAAGACAACATTTACATGCCCCTATGGGACCTTTGCCTATAGGAGAATTCCCTTTGGCCTTTGTAATGCCCCCGCAACTTTCCAAAGATGCATGATGAGCATTTTTGGAGACATGTTGGAGGAAGAAATGGAGGTATTTATGGATGATTTCTCCGTAGGTGGGGTTTCATTTGAAGAGTGCCTAGTTAATCTTGAGAAATGTTTGGCTCAGTGTGTAAAGGTTAATCTTGTCTTGAATTGGGAGAAATGTCATTTCATGGTGGAGGAAGGGATAGTTCTTGGGCATAAGATCTCTCATAAAGGAATAGTGGTGGATAAGGCCAAAATTGAGGTTATTGAGAAGCTTCCACCTCCGGTGAATGTCAAGGGAGTGAGATCATTTTTGGGTCATGCGGGTTTCTATAGAAGATTCATCAAGGATTTCTCACTCATTGCCAAGCCCCTTAATGATCTTCTTCAAAAAGATGTTGATTTCATTTTTTATGATAAATACTTGGAAGCATTTAATAGTTTGAAGAAGGCCCTAATCTCTACCCCCATTGTTCAAGCCCCAAGATGGGATCTACCATTTGAATTGATGTGTGATGCTAGTGATTGGACAATTGGAGGTGTTTTGGGACAACGTGTGGACAAGAAGCTTTATGTCATTTACTATATGTCCAAGACACTAAATGGGGCTCAAAAGAATTACACAACAACGGAAAAAGAATTCTTGGCCATTGTTCACTCTTTCGAGAAATTCCGATGTTATTTGTTGGGTTCGAAGACCATTGTCTTCACGGATCATGCGACTCTCAAATATCTCTTTGCCAAGAAAGAGTCCAAGCCAAGGTTGATTCGTTGGGTTCTTGAATTACAAACTTTTGAAATAGAGATTAGGGATAAGAAGGGTACGGAAAATGTTGTGGCGGACCATCTTTCTCGCCTTGAGGGTGATCAAATTCATGATGATGGTCTACCAATTAAAGATAGAATGCTTGATGATGTCTTGTATGGCATTAAGGTTAAGGATCTCCCATGGTATGCCGACTTGGTGAACTTTCTAGCATGTGGGGAGTTTCCACCTTCTTTCTCCAAGAACCAAAAGAAGAAGCTCAAGAGGGAGGCAAGACATTACTTGTGGGATGAACCAATCTTGTATAAACGCAGGGTGGATGGCTTGCTTCGGCGTTGTCTCGAATGAAGAGGTGCGAAGTGTTCTAAAGATGTGCCATTCGGATCCAAGTGGCGGTCATATGGGCGTTTCAAAAACCGCCACTAAGGTTCTTCAATGTGGTTTATGGTGGCCGCATCTCTTCAAAGATTCATGAGGCTTTGTGAAGTCTTGCGACCGATGGGTCAAAGGGTTGGGAATATCTCCAAGAGGAATGAGATGCCTTAACAGCCCATTCTTGAGTTAGAGGTGTTCGATGTTTGGGGGATTGACTTCATGGGACCATTCCCATCTTCATATGGTAATCAATTCATACTTGTGGCTGTGGACTATGTTTCTAAATGGGTTGAGGCCATTGCCTCCCCTACTAATGACCACAAAGTAGTGTTGAAGTTGTTCAACAAAATCATCTTCCCCAGGTTTGGCGTACCTAAGGTTGTGATAAGCGATAACGGATCTCATTTTGTTCACAACGCCTTCCAAAAGATGTTGAGGAAACATGGAGTGCATCAACGGTTTGGCCTTCCATATCATCCTCAATCAAATGGCCAAGTCGAGGTCTCCAATCGTCAAATAAAGCTCATTCTTGAGAAGACAGTTGCAAGGAATATAAAGGATTGGTCGGACAAGTTAGATGATGCTCTTTGGGCTTATAGGACGGCTTTCAAGACGCCTATTGGTACCACTCCATATCGCCTTGTCTATGGCAAGTCTTGCCATCTCCCGGTGGATCTTGAACACCGTGCTTTATGGGCAATAAAAAAGATAAACTTTGATTTAGAAAGTGCGGGGGAGAAAAGGTGGTTGGACCTTCATGAGCTAGAGGAGCTTAGACTTGATGCTTACGACAGTGCTAGCACCTACAAAGCTCGTTCCAAAGAAGCTCATGATAAGCTTATTGAAAAGAAGGAGTTTTGTGTGGGTGATAAAGTCCTCCTCTACCACTCGAGAATGAAGTTATTTCCAGGAAAGCTCATGTCAAAATGGAGTGGTCCTTTCTTGGTAAAAGATGTTTTTGCTAATGGCACCGTGAAGATTTCTCCTTTGGATTCCTCATCTTCTTTCAAGGTTAACGGTCATCAGCTTAAGAAATATTTTGATGGAGTCTTTGTTGGCCTTATTCATAAAATGATTCTTTTCAAACCACCTTGAGTGGGGTGGTAAACGTCGAGCTAACGATGTTAAACAAAAGCGCTTACGGGAGGCAACCCGGATTCTCACCTTTACTCTCTTTTCCTTTATTTCTTTTATTTTTGGTTTTTTGTTGATTTTTGCTCTTACCCCTTTCTTGTGTTTTTGGTTTGTTTTGTACGGAGCCTTCATTCATCATATATGGACTAAATGTATTTGTGAGGGTGATAAGAGGTTTTAGAGTGCAGGGGAGAGGGCACCCCTCGGGCTCGAAGAGGCCTCGGGTGCCCTTGCTTTCAATAGTGGGAATTGGATCAGTAGCTCTCCGCGGGCGCGGGTGCCTTAGAGAGAGCGCGGGGAAATTCAGAGAGGGCGCGGCTAATTTTCTAAAATTGGATCAGGAACTCTCCGCGGTCTCTCCACGGGCGCGACAATTTTGGAAAGGGCGCAGGAGATTTAGAGAGGGTGCGACCCTTGGACAGGTAAGAAAAATCCGGATTTTCCAGAACCTTTCCACGGTTGCCCCGTGGTCTCTTTGCGGGCGCGGCAAAACTGGAGCGGGCGCGGCTTTGTCGAGAGAGGGCGCGGGGATCTGGGTTTTATTTGGCCGGTTCTTCTCTCTTTTTCTCTCCTCTTTTATTTTCCCATTCACTCTTAATTTTCCCCATTCTCTCTCTTCCTCCTCTCAAACCCTAACCCCCAAATCATCTCTTTCACTCAATTTTACTCAAATTCATCCTTATTTTCTCTTAAATTTCCATCAAAACTTCCTTCATACTCCATTTTCATCAAGTTTGCTCTTCTTTCTCGTGGTTTTCTTCGGGAATTTCGAGTCTACTCGGTTTTGTTCTTGCTTTGAGTCTTCAATCTTGGTATACTTCTCACCTTTGTTTTATTTTTGTCAATTTCAATTGATTTTTATGCATTGGTTGTGAGTGGCCTTGATTAAGCTTGAGTATGATGTTTTTGGTTGTTTATATGGTGGTTTTGGAAATATTTTGGATGTTTTTGTGCTTTTTTTTGTGATAGATTGTTAATATTGTTGGTTGTTGTTGGATTTTTGGTTGTTTGATGCTTGTAACAGGTACTTTGTAGTTTGTGGTGGTTTTGGGTGGTCTTGTGAACGGAGGTTTGTTCACGTTGGTGGTAGTATTGAATTTGGGTGTTCTTTGTGATTCATTGTATTGGTTGATCTTGAAACTATGGATTTGTTGAGGATAGTTAAGAGTAGCAAGAGAAGTTCAAACCAATCCCCCGGGGAATCCTCTCGTGGCCAACCTTCAAACACCGAACCCCCACAAAACCAAACAACTCAAGATAATGCCCCACCTCCTCCTTTACCCGCTCTAAAATTTCATAACCGGGCTAAACACACCCCTATCTATAATAAAATGAAATCCCGGAAATTTAGACCGTCCCGCAACTACTTTCCCGAGGATATGGAGAAATTGGGTGTTGATGCCGACCTTCACATTTTGTTCCGTAATCTTGGTTTGGTTGAGTTTGTAAAGTCATCCCCCCGAACTTGTTTGTAACCATACATTGAATTTTTCTCCACCTTTGAGTTTAATATGACGGGGGATACCGACTATATCATCTCTTTTCAACTTTTCAATTCCAAGCATACCATGAACCTTGCGGAATTCAACAAAGCCCTTGGTTTCAACCTAAATACCGACATCTTTCAGCCCTTGGTTTCCCTTCAAAGGACCGAATACAATGAGGTTTCTTGGTGGAGAGTCATATCTAGGAAGAGGTCGTTTGACTCTAAGGAATCGCTTGCTAGCGAGATCATTCACCCGGCTCTTCGTATTCTCCACCAGATTCTTGGGTATACAGTGTTTAGTAAGCAAGATCTTGGGAAGCTTTCGAGGGAGGAGATCTTGGTGCTTTGGATGGCTACAAGGCCGGATTTGGGGCCAAGGTTGAATTTTGGGTATCTTTTCATGAATTGTTGTAAGTTGATCGCCACTGGGAAGAAGACGGGTGAGATTCATTGTGGTGGTATGATTACTAGATTGGTGTATTATTTCAAGCAAGAGCGTTTCTTGAGGTCTTGCACTCCGATAGGAAAGATTGAAGACATGTATTTGGATATGAAGCAACTTAATACCTTGCGCTTCATTTCTAAGACTAAGGGAAACGGTGGGTACTCTTGGCTAGTGCGAAATGTGCACCATTGTATGCTCCCAAACCCAGCTGCCACCTCAATCACTCGAGAGGCTAGGATTGTTTGGAGGATTCCCGAGGATAACGGGAGGGTTGAGAATGTTATGGAGGAGGATGATGTTGATGAGGACGATGATGATGATGATGGGCATGATGGTGATGGTGGAGAAGGAGAAGGAGAAGGTGGTGAAGATGAAGAAGATGAAGAAGAGCAACAACAACAACAACCACAACAAAGAGGAAGAAGAAGACAACAACATCACCAACTAGACTACCAAGGAGATGCATATCTCCGTGAGATGGAGGCTATGCATGAGCATATGGAGCGCATGCAATTGAGCATGCAAGGTATGTATTCGAACCATCAAACTTTGTCTTTTCAAACTAGTGCCCTATATGACGCTAGTGTGCGTAGGGGGGAGGTCACCCCTCCGGTGAACTACCCTTATGTGTCGCCCCAACAAGGGCCGGTGCCATCTAGGGGTGGTGACAACCTCCCCACGTACCCATATTGGCCCGGGGTTGAGAACCCCGATGAGCCAAGGCGTTACTTCCCAAATGAGTCCGGTCATTATGACTACCGGGTCTTGGGGGGGAGTGATTATCGGGGTGACCCCGACTACTACTATGTTCAACCCACTCACCTCGAGCTCTGTATGCAACCGGAGCCTTTTGACCAATTATCCACATCTCAACTTGACCTTTTTAAGGGTCGCTATGGGTTCCCTCCCGATTATACCGGAGGTTGGGATGTGGGTGATGGTGGTGCCGGCCCTAGTGGCCAATAGTTTCCCCGTAGGTTGTCTGATTCCCTTTTTGATTCCTCCCTTTTAGCTTTGCATGTATTTAAGCATCGCGGTCGATACCTTTATTTTGTACGGGGGGAATCAAATAGGATGTTTTAGGGTAGGTTTTTGGGGAGGCACCTTGGACTCTTGGGGATGTGTTTGAAACGGCTTTGATGGATTTCTTTTACTTCGCTCTTGGTAATCTCGTTGGTATGTTGTCTATCTTGTTGTTTTGGTTTTTATGATGATGTTCTGTGGTCCCTCTTATTGATGATGATAATGATGGTTTCTCTGTTCTTTGTACATAGTTTTCGCGTAAGTTTACTTTTGTTTGCTTTTGTTTGGAAGTTACTAACAATTTCATTTTGTGTATAGTCCTTTTCTTTTCTTTTGCTCACCTTGTTGATAGCCACTGCTTTGGTCTTCGAAGCTTCATATAGGTCGTTCTTGCTCCTTTATTATTGCAGCATAGCTTGGACGCTTGGTGAGGCCTTTCTTGTTTTATCTCTATACTTACCTTCTTTTACTTTTCTTGGTTGCTTAGATTAGGATTAGTTTTAGGAGAGTTGAACGGTTCGAGGATGTATGATTATAACACCTAGTGTGTTTGGGGTCTTTGGCGATGTGGCCATTTGACCGCTTCTTTGTCGATTGGGAAATACGTGTTATGATTGCATCTTTGTCCTTTTCTTTGTTCTCCTACTTTTCCTTTATCTTGGTTTTCCATATTTTATTTTCTTTTCTTTTCTTTTCTCTTCTTTTTTTTCTTGGCTTTGTACATAGCTTTTTGAGGCTTTATTTTTCACTCTTTCATTCTTTTTTTTTTTTGACTTGGACTTGTAAACATTGGACTCTTGATTTTGAATAATAACCTTACTAGGTGGTCATGGTATGCACGGTTTGAGAATACGTTTGGTTGATTCTAGGATAAAGCATGCTAGGTTAGTTGTCTAGAACTAGGGGGATCATGAAGCCAGATTCTACTTGTTTGTGGCATGTTGGTAGTTGCTCCCGATCTTCGATTTGACAACCTTAGTGAGTTTTTGCTACAACCATGTGAGATTCATACTTTTTCAAGCTTTCAACATATTCTTTCATGAGCGGCATGGATCCTTGACTTTCAGAAACTTAATCTTGAATCTTAACGTATGATTCCTAAGACCGAGACCGAACCACCTAGGGAGGACAAAGACATCTTTTCGGGGAGGTATTTTTCCTTTTTCTAGGATAGTTTCCTTATTTTTACTTTTGGGTTTAGGGATACATTTGCCTACTTGCTAACCCTTTGAGCCTTTTTCCCTTCTTTTCAAGCCACATCTCTAGATCTTGAGCCTTTTTGTTTCATTTTCGTTTCCATTCTTGGTTTTTGTGAAGCAATTGTTCATTATTGTTGGAGTTTGTGGTGGAGGAGTTTGGATATTTGGTTCTCTTGAAAGCAAGTTTGTGTTGTGTATATTTTGTGAATAATGGCAAGTGAATAAATGAAAAGGCCGTCCAAAGTGAAAAAAGTAAGGACAAGGCAAGTGCAAATTTGAAAAAGTCGTCCAAAGTTAAAAGAGGCGAGGACAAAGCACTAATAATGAAATATGAAAAACAAAAAAAAAATTTAAAAATAATTGAAAATTGCAAAAATATTTTTATGGGAGTATTCTTCCTTTTTGAGCATTGAGGACAATGCTCCATTTAAGCTTGGGGGGGAAGCGTTCTCACGCTTTTTGTGTATATGTTTGTGATCTTAGCTTTGAATAAGCTTGGGGGTGTTGGTATTTTTGTTTGGTGATTACTTGGTTATGGTGTAAAGAAATGCGCAATCTTTGCTTCACAATTTAGGTTAACCACCAAATTTTAAATTTAGCCTACCTTAACCCTTTTTGCCTTACGTTGCAACCTTTGGGAAGACCTTTTGACCTAGGGGTTGAGTCATTCATCAGTGGAGGGAATCATGGGTTATAGCCTAAGGAAAGAGGATGCGAAGTCAAAATGTCGAGTAAGCCAAAATTTCGATCTTTTTCCGGTTCCTTCGTGGAATCTATGAGACGCTCACTAAGGGGAGATATGAGATTAGTAGGGGGAACGCGGTAAGATTGTTTGGGATGAAAGTGGAGTGTGACAACTAGTTCCTATGCTTAGCATATTTATGTTTCAATCAACCTTAGGTATCTTATAATGTGCATACCATTACTTACTTTAGAAAGGTTGTTATTCATTTGAACTATAGTCACTTTGTAAAGTCCATTTCACAAGATTTTTATTTTTACTTTGTTTTTCTTTATTTGCTCTTTATTCTTGTATTTTGCCTCATTTTTCCTTCTTTTGTTTGTTTAATAAGAGTTATAGGTTATCTCTAGGAAACCTTTACGAGAGCATCACTTGTCCTCTAGAGCGATCTAGGGGTTTAAATGGCTTGTCTTTTGTTGCTAAAATTGACCGTGATTCCTACGAAAGTGAGTTAGTGTATATTCTCATCTCTTTCTTTTTCTTTTCTTATTTTGAATAAGCCCTTCTTTTTCCTTTTTAGCCTTTGTTTTGCTCGGGACGAGCAAAAGTCTAGCTTGGGGGAATTTGATGAGTGTCATTTATGGCACTCATAGGGTAGTCTTTTAGGATGATTTCATCTTCCTTTTTATGCTTTCTTATCTTTTTTTTGGTCCTTTTTCCTTTAATCCCTTTCTTTCTTTCTTTCCTTGTGTTTTTCGTGTTTTCTTCGTGTTTTCCTTTTATTTGGTTCTTTTTCCCTTTTATTCCTTTTCGTTGTTTGTTTTTGTAGGTATCTAGGATTTGTCTTTGCAAGGGAATCAAGTTGGGCTATAATGACTAAGCAAGGAGGAAATAATCGGCTTGGAGAGGGCTTAGAGAGGGCATGGAGAGGGCATCAAGCCCTTCCAGTCTGCCGCGGGCGCGGGTATAAAGGCCGCGGGCGCGGGCTCATTTGTACAAAAGTGGCGTATTTCGACCAGGAACTCTCCGCGGTCTGGCCGCGGGCGCGGGAAGATTGGAGAGCTCGCTTGTACCTGAGAGACCGCGGCCCTTTGATCATCCTTTGGGAGCAGGGGATTCGCCGCACTTATGCCGCGGGCGCGGGTGCTTTTGTCGCGGGCGCGGGTGTTGCCCAGGAAGCCCGCGGAATTTTTAATGGGTTCCGTAGCCCTTTTTCCGCGGACGCGGGGTTTATAGGAGAGGGCGCGGGAATCCCGTTTTTCTTCTTTGCCTATAAATACACTTGTAATTCCTTTTTGAACTTAACTTTTAGATAATTTTCATTAGCTTAATTCTAGAGAGAGAAATTAGAGAGAAGTTAGAGAGAAGTTCTTGGATTTGGATTTGTATTTCAACATTGGATCATTTGTGGTTGGATTTCATCATTTTCAATCATTAATGTTAGTAATATTTTCTTCTTCTAGTTCATCTCTTACTTGATTGATTTAGTTTCATCTTTGATTGTTAGTATTGCTTGGATTTGAATTGGATATTGTAGTTGATATTGCTTTCTCTTGATTTTGATTTAGAATGATGATCAATGCTAATTCTAGTGATTTGTTCTTGAGTTACACCATGATTAGTGAGTAGATTAGTTGCTAGGGAGAAGGGGAAGCATGCTTGATTGATAATTTGTTCTAGTTGATGATCTTTGATTGATTGAATTGTTGTTGCAATTAAATTGGTTGACATAGTTTTGCATGTGATAATTAGATTAGGAATGATCAACCTATAAGATTAATCTAGATTGCATTGCATTTCTTAATGACATGATCCATCAATTTGAGAATTGCTTTAATTGATTGAGTTCAATTGTGAATTTCCTTGATTAGCCACTCATAATGACCCCTAGTTTGGCCTCTAGGAGATAGCTCTTGAACTCTCTTGATTGCTACTATTGTTTGTCCTTTGCAATGCTTGAATCAAACGAAGAAATTGTCGATTAGCACGATTATTGAATTAGCATGTGGAACCAATATCCCTAGCATTTAGCTTATTGAATTACTTGATTAGTCTAGTTTTGCTATCATAACACCAACCATTTTCTCACTTCAATCACCGAAATAGCTTGATTTAGGCTAAAGAGAACACCAACTAAATCCTTTGGGTTCGACCCTATACTTACCTATACTCGTTTTAGGTTGGTTTAGGATTTTATAAATAGTGTTTGATTTTGGGATAAGCAATTAACGACTAGTTTATTCCTCTATCAGTCATAGGACTCATAAACCAACTTTCTTCTAGGGGATTTGGATGTGCCTCCATTTCAAGATGCTCCATGAGTTGTGCATGATGCCATTGTTCATCCAAGGAGAGATTCGATAATTCTTCCAATTTTCCCAAGAAATGATCCCAATCAAGCGCTCCATTTGTTTCATTTTGCAAACAAGATGGAGGTGGGACGGCGGCATACTTAGAGACATATAAGTCTTGAAAGTCGTCGTCCCATAGTCCACATACTTCATTAGTTGCCCCTATGAGTATTGTGGATAGAGGTTCTCCTATGGGTGTGATATAGTCCAAAGGGTTGAACGTGTCACTTCCCATATGGTCTTCCTCGATGTGAAACACCCCTAAGGGGGATGCATTATTGTTAGGGTTTTGGCGTGGGAATTCTCCCATCGTCTTCTAAATCTTGTATTTTGTGCTTTAAAACATAGCAACGTTCAGTATCATGTCCAACGCCTCTATGATAAGCACAATAAGCACTACCATTCCATTGAGGAAACCTCTTTTCTGGTGGAGTGGTGGTGTTGGCCCTGTTGGGGCAAGTAAGCCTTTTTCATTTAGTTTTTCTAGCAATTCCTTATAGCTTATAGGAAATGGAGTAAATTTTCTCTCTTTTGTCCATCTTTTCCTAGGATCATCATATAGATTAGTGTTATTGTATTGCATGGAAGTCGCAAATACGTCAATAAAGGATGATGCATTATCATTCCCCTTCTTGTAGTTATTCTTAGGTTGATGATGATAATGAGTTTTGTTTGCTTTTTCCTTAGCAAGATCATCTTCAATCCTAGTAGCCACAGAATAGACCTTTTGAAAAGTGTCTAGACCAAGGTAACGTAGATGTTTGTTGTACTTTTCATGACAATTGTCAATGAATTTTTGTACTAACTCGAGTTCAGGAGGCCTTTGGGCAAGGTGGGCCGCCTTTTCTCGCCATCTACCATAGAAAGCAAGGAAACCTTCATTGTCACCTTGCTTAAGCATCTCGAGTTCACGTAAAGTTGACTTGAACTCTACGTTACTCTCGTATTGGGTGATGAAAGCCGAAACTACATCTTCCCATGTTGCTTTGAATTTTAGATCTAGCCCATAGTACCACTCTCTCGCGGTTGGGTCTAGTGATAAAGGGAAAGTCAAAGCATAGAGCTTAGGATCAACTCCCTTTAGTGCCATAGTGCCAGTAAAACACATTAAGTGATTTTGTGGATTATTGGTCACCTTAAATATTGGCAAGTCCGTAGCTATGAACTTTTCTGGTAAAGTAAGTCCTAGGGGAGGAGCAAACTTTTCTGCGTCAAAGTATTTGCTCCCCATTGTAGAACGAAGAACTAGCTTCTCTAACGACTTTTCTTTGATGGATAGTTGCTCCATCTTTTCTTGTAAGGCTAATGCTTCAACTTTTTTCTTCTCACCATTTTCCATCTTCTTAATTCTCCTCTCCTAGGCCTTTGAGCCTTTTCCTCTCTCATACGAAGAATCTCTTGTTGAAGTTCTTCGACGGTTGTCATTGTTGTTGGACTAGGATTAGTTGTCGAATGAAAGTGGTTTGAAAAGGGTTGATCTTTGGGTGGTAAACGTAGAATGCGAGTGCCCGGGGGTCCTCTTTCCTAAGCTTAAAAACCGGCCCTAAAGGAGTACGAAAGGATAAGTAAATCGATACGCTTGCTTTTGAAGAAAAAAAGAAAAAAGACGCAAAATATACTCAAACGGATAACATCGCCCTTAACAATTCTTCAATGAAGATATTATTCGGACGAGTCAATTTTTTTATTGAGAAATCAAAGCTGACTTGTCCAGTGGGCGCGCGCAAGTTACTAAGTTGCGCGCGGCTATCTCGCACAACAAAATAACTTGCGTTGGGAGGGGTCGCGCAACCTTGTGAGTTGCGCGCGCCACCTGCTCGTAGTATTATTTTTTTTTTAAATTCGAGCGTTTTTTTAATCAATTTTTTATTATTTGACCCTTTTCTTTTTTTTTTTTTTTAATTTTATCCTTTAAATATGATGCTAAATCACGAAGAGACAACTTCGTAATTGGGAACATAGACCAAACTAAAAAAAAAAAAGAAAGAAAAAGAAGACTATCCTAACACGTTGCACATAGTCACATAATCACATAAGCATGTTATAAGTCAAGATTCACGCAATGCCATTCTAAGGTCAAAAAATTCTTGGGTGTCCAAAGGTACCATACCTTAAGAAACAATGCATAAATCAATCACTCAACGTGTTGACCCATGACATCGCCCTTCCAACATTTTGTTGGTGATATGGGTGGGATGATTGTTATTGATTTTGGGATAGACGCCTAGTGTTGGCGACCCCTAGTCAATGAGCCAATCCCCAATGGTTTAAGTGTGCTATGATTATGCATGATGCAATGTTGCTTGTTTGGTTTTTACTTTTGTGCAAAAGGAAGATATTATGCGTTCAAGTCTCACTCTCTAACTAGAGATTATCCAAGTTAATTCTCGTTACAACCCATAGGCAACCTAGTGTTGGATACCTTAGATCATAACTACGATTTAATCATGTAACCTCTAAGTCCCTAGTTGAGTCGCCACTGTAAGGAGGGTGATCCCATCGTAACGGGTACTCTCTTTAAATGCCCTTGGCCACTTAAAAGCCTAGGACTTTACACTTGTTAAGGTGTAGTAGGATTTGAATTCCTGACTGTTTGGGGGACCTTGAATTAGAATTGATTCCATCATCACGCTTTTTTATAAGAAACAAGTAGGAGTTGCCAATGAGTTTTAGGAAAAACTCATCAACCTCGTTCATGCTTTTCTTCCATGTGGAGTTCATGGAATAATTAGCACAAATCATAAGTTTATCCATGCCCAAATTAGTCTATAAACCAGAAATGAGTTCGGGAGTGAGGGTACTAAGATAACGTTCCTTTTAGAGGGGAATCGTCATCCTAGCCCTAGTACGGCCTCTACTAGCTCTTCCATTTTCACAATTTCATCACCAAACAATTTATGCAACGCGATACCTAAAACTATGTTAGTTGATTTTATTTACAAGCATTAATTCACGTAGGAATTACATTGCCAAGTCGTTATTCTTATTTAATAATATTCGTGAAAGAACAATAAATAAACAAGATTTGTCTTGGCTTAGGTGGTCAACCAACAATATTTAACTCAATTCTAGTCTTTATTTAACGCAAGAAAATATTTGGAATTGATTAATTAATTAGTTTAAAAGTGATCAAACAAGACTAATTAATTAATTAATTAAAGTCCTTTTAAACAAGAAAAATAAAGGTGATTTAACTAAGTGCTCGGGAATTTACCACTTCTATTTGCTAGATCTCCGTTTAGAACACTTATGGACACCCTCTTGTTGGGGAACCTCCACCGTAGTAACAAAGTATCGAAAGGGTGAGTGTTTAGGACAAGAGGGCTAGGTTGCACAAGTTCACAAGTTATTTCAACAGAGTTTTTTGGTTAATTTCTGTCTGTTGAAGCCTTGGTTTAAGCTCATATTTATAGAGAATAATTAGGTTTAGGGTTTCAAGCAATCTTCCGCAGCAGGTATCGCGTGCAACAGATGATGTTGCGCGCGGCAACCCAGCGCAAGTTATAGAGCTGCGCTGCTATGTGCAGCGCAACTATTGGTCTTACGCGCGGCTTTATAGTAAGATTCGATTTTATATTTTCCATATAATTTCCGAATAATTACAAATCTTCTGCAGCGCAACTTTGGAAGTTGCGCTGGGTGTCGCGCGCAACTGAAATAGTTGCACGCAGCAGCCCAGCGCGACTTTGTGAGATGCGCGCGGCTTTTTCTACGGCAGCACTAAGTTTTAACCTAGGCGCTCCTAAATCCGTCATTATTAGGGTTTAAGCATAGGCTTAAGCCTAATTATGATCGGGTTTAGTTAATTGGACCTTTGTTTTGGCTTTTCTTTAATTTGGGCTAGTCTTTTATGTTTTGTGGCTTAACTAGTTATCCATAAGTATTCTTCACTTTGATCCAACACGAAGATGGCTTTATTTATCGTCATTGCACTTCCTGTTGGGACAGGAGGCTAAAAGTAGATGTCTACACACACACGAGTCATGTACACATTGAGTCATGTCGTGTTATCACATTGAGTCATCACTATGCACACACGAGTCACACGAAGTGAGTCATCATTAAGTCAAGTTTATACCTTGAGTCATGTCAAGTCAATGAGTCAAGCAACACTAAGCCTTAGGTCAACCTTAAAAAAGGATAAACAAAGTCCTATAGTCAAAGATATAAATGCAGGTGCATCCCAGCAAGCAAGAACATTCCCGGATTTTTTCGAAAAACCGCGAATATGACACAAGAAAGTCTTTCAAGATGAGAGGAATTTGAGCAAAATTACATGGATCAGTAAATTAGAGATGAAGAGCTTTAATTTAAAAAATTTGAGCGGATTTGGTTGAAAGGAAACAACCAAGTTCAAAGTTCGGAGCAAAACCAAGCAACAGTGGCAGCAAGAGCAAAATAGGGAAGACCTGACTCCAGCGCCAGATGAAAAGGCTGTCGCCTAGAGACAACATATGTCGCCTGGCGATAGAGCACAATCGTGGCGCCAGAAGCGTTGCAGCGGCGACAGAGCTCGAAGCCTCCCAGAATGGTTATTTCAATCTCATACAACAATTTTGGGTTCCTTGGTACGCCAGTTAGCCCCTATAAGCAAATTGACATGATTAGTAGTCGGCTTGATTACAATCGAGTAAGTGATTGACCTGAAGCGATCGTCTCACTTAGCTTAAGCGCCTAAGAATTGGCTCATTACAAACATCAACGTACGCATCGATTCAAAAGCAAAGCACTTATACGACAATATTTCCAAATATGGATTGTCACGCATCTCCTTCAAATGACAATTTTTCCAAGATTGGATTATCATCCCCAACTGACAATATCTCCAAAAGTGGATTATAGCGCATTCTTCTTAAACGACAATTTTTCCAAGATTGGATTGTCATCTCTGGCAAAGTTTCCAAGTGTGGATTGTTGTGCTCCTTCTCCGTTTGGCAAATTTTTCCAAAGTTTGGATTGTCATTGCTGGCAAGTTTTCCGAGATTGGATTGTCATACACCCAGTTCCCTATGGCAAAATTTCCCAAAGGATTGTCGTAGGTCTCTACTCATCATAAATTTCGGCAAAGGTTCCTCAACGTGGATTGTCATTCATTTCAGTAAGTGGCAAATTTTCCTGAAGTGGATTGTCGATCGACTCTTTTTTGGCAAATGTTCCAAGACACGGATTGTCAATTGTGGCAATATTTTCCTAAAAGGATTGTCGCATAGCATTGGCAACTTTTCCCAAAATTGGATTTTGGCAAATTTTCCGAGATACGGATTGTCGCTTCATCGTAGCAACATTTCCAAGGATGGATTGTTACGTAGCATTGACAACTTTCCCTAAATCGGATTGTCATACATCATACAAGAGTTGTGTTGGCAACTATTCCCAAAGAAAATAGGATTGTCATCACAACAAAAGCGCCGACATACTGGCTCATAGACAAAAAGGCACCAACATACTAGTTCACAATTCAGAAGCACCGACATACTGGTTCACAAGAAGCAAAATAAAGCGCCGACGCAATGACATAACAGCATTAAGTAGTGATCTTTTCGAAGACTTTCACAGCGAAAATTGGAGGAAGTTACATGCGTAGCGGTCTTCAGGCGATATTCTCTAGCTTGCAGAAGATCGTCAAAACAAACAACAGGATAGCGTTCCCTAGCTTGTGGAAGGTTGTCAACAACAGTAAATGCAATACAAATCGGTTACTCTCAGAGACGTGTGCTCGACGGTGCAAGATAGGCGTTTCTTAACTCTCTTATCTGTTTAACTAACACTAGTTTGCAGGTATCGGCGTTACAAGAATGATTTAGGATCGTAGAACGTTCTGAATCATTCTCCGTCCCTATCGCTACTTTGACTTTTGTTTTCGAAACTTGCGTTTCTCCAAACTCAATCAAAGGGGGTGCTTCTGTAGACACCCATTTGTGTTTCCCCAAAACCAAACCCAGTGATGAGTACCTTTCACGTTGAATCATAATCGAATGAAGTGAAAGTCTGGAAACTCTAGTGTTGCGGTTAGCTTTTATTTCTTTTCTTTCTATTTGTTTTTGAAACCTATTTTATGATAACAGCCAATCAAGTTTGGTTTGGTCTATGGAAAGGGTCCAATAATAGTGTAGTTGGGTCGGGTTCCAAAAGAGCTTTCCAACGATATATTATAAGCCCAATTCCGATGAATAATGAGGAAGTTATGACCAAATTACTAAACTGGGCCCGGTTTGATTGTTATATGCGGCCCAATGATCTAGAGGAGGGCTTATTATGGTTTATCATTCTAAATGCGATTAGAATTTATTATAGTCTTCTAGAATCTTCTAGAAGGTTCTTTTGAATCCTAATTTGATTAGCATTGATAAATTGACTTTAATTGACTTTTTAGAGTTTTAGTTAGAATAAAAGAAATGTTTTTAAGGAAATTACAGTTTTACCCTCTCGTACACTTAAATTTTATCAAAATAAGAAAACGCGTGGAAAAACTGATTGCAGCGTCTGACGACAGTCCTGGCGTCTGGCGACAGGCCTGACGTCTGACGACAGAGTCGTGTTTTATTCTTTTCGAAACTCTGATTTGTTTTTTATCATATCCGGCTGATTTTCTTTATAAATAGCCTCCTAAAATTCTTTTTTTCAATCATCAATTTCCATCAACAATCATCAATTTTTATCATCAACTCTAATCAACTCTCATCAAGAGTTTCTTGATTCTCTCTCTTTCTAAGCCAACCCTCTTACAAACAAAATTTCTCATACATTAGCACTAGACACACCTAGCCAAGTTCAAAGTTGCCTTCACCCTAAACGTGAAAGGTTTTAATTTCTGAGGGTTTAGTCCCGAATCTCTATTTTAATTATTTAATTTAATTGTTTATTTTATTATTTTTCCTTGAAATTACTAACGTGTGTATTTTGTTATTAGAAAGAGTTACGAGGCATCCAAGTAAGTAATTTAGTGGTTTAATTGATATTCTGACATAGAAATCACGCTTAGATTGTTATTTTGATTCCTAGTATCATGTTAGGATGTTTTATTGCTTCCTAATATCATGTTTAGGATAAAGAATAAGTTCTTTAAATAAAGTATGATTGTTATGATGCTTCTTATTTTCTTTCCTAATAGCATGTTAGTATCATGTTAGGGTTAAAGCTTTGATTTTAATTGTTTAGTGACATGCTAGGGTTTGTTATTAATCTTGTTAGTATCATGCTTAGGATCTTGCTATTAATATTATGTTTTAACATGATTATGATAAGTATGATTATGACTATGATTATGATTATTGTTGTGTCGAATTATATAATTTAACGTAATTTGTTAATTAGCGAATTGTTTCACGTAATTTGTTAATTAGTGAATTGTTCACTGATTTGTTAATTTACGAATTTTTTCATGTTATTTGTTAATTGACGGATAACTTATATATAATTTGATTATTATGTTGCTTGATTATATTTATTGTTATTGCTTGGTCACATCTATTATGCATGTTTAAATGGAATTTGTACTTGTAATCACGCTTAATAAGATAATTAATAATCTTGTTTAGGGCTAATATGATTATAATTCAAGTGATCGCCAATAATAGTTTTATTTGTGCATTAATATTCAACCAACATAGTTAAAACAGGTTTAGGGTTAACCTAATGATTGCATATTAGTAAGAAAGCGTACATGGATTTGTACCTTCATCCCCGAACTTCCAGTCTTGGTTCCAGACCAATTGGAGTTAACGATCTATTGGATCATTAAGGGGTGTAACCTTCACCCTGTGAACGGTTTACAAGTTCCTAAAACTTGTTAGCGACTCTTTTTCTCTAGCTTTTTTCCCTTTGGACGCCACCTTACTTAAGTGTATGATCATAGTGGGGTTCAAGTTTGGGGTAATGCTTGAAATATTCCCTACACCTTCAAGTTCAGGTTTTAATTTTTGCATGTATCGGCGTATACAAAGTGATTTAAGATCGCAGATTATCTTAAATCATTCTCCTTCCCTATCGACTACTTTGACTATCGTTTTCGAAACTGACGTTTCTACAAACTCAGTCAAAGTGGGGGCTTCTGTAGACACCTAAAAATGTCTCCCCAAAACCAAACCCGATGATGAACAACCTTTCACCGCCATTATTGGTCGGATTGAGTATTTAATTTTTGGAGTGCTTAAATCCATATTCAATCCCAATACATTTCATAATACCAACCTAATTCCTAGCCCATTTCCCCAAACCGTAACTAATTTTCCTCTTTTTGTGCCATTAAACCCAAAATAATTCATTTCGTGTCCTTTAAAAATCATTTATTTCGTGTCCTTTTTATAAAAACGTTTAATACAGTTTATTTTGGTCCATAATCTGGGTCCAATGATTGAATAGTTGGATGGGGCTTTAAAAGAGCTTTCCAACTATATATTATAAGCCTAAATCCGAGTAATAACTAATAAGTTATGGCCAAAATATTAAACTGAACCCAAACCGAACCTAAGCCCACCTTACCTGCGACCCAATGATCATGTGGAGGGTCCAAATTATTTAATCCCATTCCTAAACCAATTAGGATTAATTAGAAGCTTCTATAAGTTTCTACAAGATCTTGATTATCCCTTTTGAAAAGATAAGATTAAATAGTTTGAAATTGAATAAAACTTCTTTTTTGAAAGTCCTAATTCTATACGAATTAAAAGACGTTCAAAGATAGACAGGTAATATTTGCGATCCTCACATTTTTTATCCAAATCTTAGATGGTTGGATATCCCTTGAATTTATCTTTCCAGTGATATATTATAATATCAATTCCGAGCTATAACGGAAAAGATATGAATAAAATGTCAAACTCTGATCTATCCAAAACTAACACCGTTTCACTATTTCGGCCATATCTTTTGTTATACAAAATATTTTTATCTGATTCTAATTGGGTTAGAAAGTAGATTTCAAGAAATTTCCAACGATATCATATTCATCCTATTCCAATTTTTTGATCAAAAGATATAATAAAAACAAAAACCGCAAAAACTGCTGTCTATCGCAAGAGTTTTAATCTGATTCGAACTCGATCTTTTCTTGATTCTTCGACCCTCTTTTTTCCCTATAAACAGAGGTCATATCACCCCCTTTTCAATAATCAACAACCTTGATCATCAAATAATTCTCTTCTCTCTCTTTAGCCTAAACACTAGCCACCCTATTCTCTCAAAATACTTCTTCTAAGCACTCCAGGGAGTTCATACAATACCCAAAGGTCTATACTTTAACCAAGGCGTGAAAGGTATAATTAACTGAGGGTTTGGAACAAATCAAATCTACATTTATTTTATTTAATTTGCATTTGATTTATTTTTATTGAAGTTACTAACAGTTTATTCATGATGTAGCAATTCAAGGAAACGCGAAAAGTGAGAAATTGATTCACTTAATTACTCTTATTTTAATATTACTAGTATCATGATTAGGTTAATTTTATATTTGATTTGACTAACGCTATTATTGTTGAATTGCTTCCAATATTAATGTTTAGTTTATTATATTTATTGATCACCACATTGCATGTTTAAAGGGAATATGTAATTGAAAATCACGCCTAATAAGATAATTTGGACAACCGGTTTAGGTTCCTTTTAATCTCGTTTTTTAATCAAGTGATCACAAATATATTAGAATTATATGTTGCATTAATATTCAACCAATTTAGCCTAATAATAGTTCGGAGCTAATTGAATATTTTGTTTGTATGCCTTTAAGATCGCAGGAATCACTTTTCACTATAAGAATCGAGTAGAGGCCAATACGGGCGAATGTGACTCCATGACTCACTTCGTACCATCATCCCAGATCCTCCTTTCGTGGTTCCGAACCATATGGAGTAAGTAATCTCATGGATTATGAATGGGGTGTAACCTTCACGGGTCAATCGTTGTTGCCTTTCGTTGTCCCTTTATTCGTGGTTGCCTTTTATGATCCGTGAACGGTTTACAAGTTCCTTAAAAACTTGTTGGCGACTCCCTACTTTCCTTGTCCCTAATCGTATATGTCAATCCCCACTTCCTAAGAGTGCCAAGCATATGCACACATGCTTTAACGTAGGCGCACTTCGAACGACGCCTACAATTTGGCGACTCCACTAGGGAGGATTCTTGGTTATTTATCGATTTGAGTGATCGGTATTTAACTGAGATGAGTGGATGAGACTTGAAAGATTCTTGAATTGTATTCCTGTGATTTAATTGGCATTGTCACATATGGATATGCTTTTTAGGTTACCTATTTTGCTACAATAGTACGTGTTCTACGTATGTGGCTAGCCCGGGGGATTTAAGCTCTATCAACCCGAAAACGCTCATGGCAATAAGGGTTCATCCGAGTTTTTAAATCCACCCAAACCATGGAGTCGAGTTCGATTTCATCATGAACTCGCGGAGCCGTCCATTGGCATACACCCTCAAGGGAGGCTGCCTTGCTAACGCGTCCAAACACTTAACCATGGTACCCTTTGACACCCAAAAGCTTGACCATAGTCGAACATAGAACTTGAGTTTAGGTTGCGAACTTCATTGCATCATACGTGACGATATGCTTATGTGTACTTTTTTTATTGACCTTTTTTTAATTATTTTTTTCTTATCAAACCTTTTTTTTTATTATTAGAGTCGAGCCATAGATTTTTTTTTTCAATTTTTGAGTCACCCGGATTTTTTATTCCCGTATACTGCACAAGAGTCAACTTGTTTTGGTCATAACCGGAGTTCTAGAAAAAGTTACGTGTCGTGGAACCTATGGATCTGTAGCCCCGAGTTTTATCTTTCATTTGGAATTAGTTTCGTCCCAATCAGAGTCACAAATCAAAAGTTATAACCGATATACTACAGCCTGTCCAGTTTAGGTGTCTTTTTAGCGTCAATTTTCTTATTTATTTTTATTTCATTTTTTTAAAAAACTTTTCGTGTCAAGATAGTCTTAGCCAAGTCCTTTAATATGTGTCAACTCGTATAACATAGGATTATAGATTTTTGTTTTTATTTATTAATTTATTTATACCCATGCATGAGTCCTAACTCTTCTAGAATTCTAGTCCTTTTCCTAGTTTCTTGTGATTTTTTGTGCTAACCTTAACATGTGTTCTTTGTCTTTGATTTTGATTGATCTTATTTATGACTAACAATTGCCAATGGACCGTTTTCACCTAGTAAATAACATAAACATTAAAATTGGACAAAATTAATCAAGTTAGTTTGTCTTTTAGTCTTCCGTGCTATTTGGTCATTGGGTCCTTTGTTTTTCACAACGTCCTCATGTCTAGCCATGCGATCATACCACGAGTCTTAATAAACTCACCTAATCTCACATGTTGAGTCATCGCACACACTTTGTCTTCGAGTAATGCACTATATTGTTTATGATCGTATAATAGGACTATGCATGCATCGCTTTCCGTCGTAATAGGAATGAGTGGAGTATTTCCCATCCGTTTTCAAAATTGTTTCATACACTCTTCCTTTCCAATTCGAGTATTGAGTGAATTCATTAAGTGAGCTCATTTTGTTTCATAATACTCGAGTTCAAGAATCACTAGTTAAGAGTTGGAAGAATAAGGGGAACGTCATTCCTTCCTTCTTTTCTTCCAATCAAAGCATCAGCAATAACAAAATTCTTGTTCCTCTGGCGGTAACAAATAATTCATAAGCAACCATGAAGACAAAGAAAAAGACAAGTCTCTATACAAGATTTCATTTTTTTTATTCTTTCGTTTCATCCCTTTGGGGGGCCGAGTTAAATTTTAATTCCTAATTTTCCTTTGATTTTACACCGTTCTTACCTTGACATAGTGTTTTTACTAATAATATATAAATGTTATCATATAATATGTTATTTGGATTAATTGTAAATTTATTTATAAATTTAATTAAAGATAAAAGTTGTGCCTCGACACATGTGCAAATCCAAGTGAAGCATAGAAGTTTTCAAAAAACGATCGTCAGACTCGACCTCAAACACACTAAAAAAAAAACAGATTTTGACTTGTATGAACACATTAAATTTAGCATGACTCAAAAAATAATTAAACCCGATCTGTCATGACCTCACCAAATACCTGAACCCCTGAATTGATGTACACATCTAAGCATATAGCTGATGCATTAGAAAAAACAAAGGGAGTATAGACCATTTTTCAATCATTAAACTAAAAATTATTATACTATTTACACAATTTATTATTTTTGTGCCCTTATTTAGCGATAGTATTTTAAAATAAACATTGTCATGTTGGGTTTTATTTGATTCATCTTTATGTATGGTGTATAGGCTAAAGTATAACTAAAAAATTAGCAGTAAGAAATTGCATTAGCAAGTATAAAATCTTTAACAATATTGCAATTAAGAAAAGTATGAAGAAAATATAAAACATATTATAATTGCAGAAAACCAATCAAATTAAGGTGAAATATATACGAAATATATAGATGAATTACAACAAACTATAAGCTAGTATATAAAAATTCCATTAAATATTTAAAAATGCAAGCAATATTGTTTGCTTCATTGCTTGTATACTCCTACTAATTTTAAAAAAGGGAAAGAATATAGTATTTGATGAAATTTTGATGACACTAAGTAAAGTAGTAAAGCAGATTGTAAAATTTGGATCAAAATCTAAGGGGGGCCAAGCCCAGCCTTGCCCCTTAGAAGATCCGCCATTGTATATATCCTTGTAATATGATATTATTTTTGATATAAAATTTAAGTATTATGGAGTATAATTTTTTTTTTTTTTTTTTTTTTCTATTAGGGTCCTTTTTTATAGTTTAGAATAAGGCCCTGAAATCTAACGAGATGGCCCTGCTAAAGAGTGAGTTAGACTATTTTCAAAAGAAAAATATATATGCACATCAAAGTTAGAATATGGTTTTCTCAAAACAATATGAACTTATTAAAAAAAAAAGAGAGCATAATCATTAGGTCCGATATCTTAAAAAAAACTTCGTATCTAATATAAGGTGAGTTGCCGTTGCAAACTTGCAATCCCAAACAACCATAAGACCACCTAATAGTCTAAATAACCTTAACCTTGATAAAAAGAAGCATAACAATGTCGTACAGTACACATAATTAATTACGTACACATCAACGAATTCAATCGGCAGACCCAAAAAAAAAAAAAAAAGGGCAAAGTAGACACTAAAGAAGATCAGACTACATTATTACTAACAAGTGCTTGCAAATCCTTATTACATATCAGTGAATTCAACCGAAAAAAAAAAAAAAAAAAGAAAAAAAAAAAGAAAAAAAGATGTTACTTTAAATGTAAATCTCATTACATTGTGACGTGTTTTATGGGTGCCCTAGAAGTGTATTTCGACTCCAGCGGTACGAGGTTCTCAATGAAGAATGCTCCCCAAAGGTAGCACAACGAGCCTTCAAATATGTACCCCAAATGAAGGATTGGAATCTCTTCAGGAACTGCTCACATCTCTATTTAGAGTATCGTAAAGTATTGTGTAGAACAGACTCACGTGAGTTTGGTCATACAAATAGAAAAAAAAAAATTATCAGAAATAAGATAATAATAGTCAAATATTAAATTATAAATATCAGATATTAATTAGGTTATTAGAGCAACTCCAATTCAACCTAATAGTCTAAATAACCTTAACCCTTTCTATAAAAAGGAAACATAACAATGTCGTACAGGACACATAATTTATTACGTACATATCAACGAATTCAACCGAGAGACAAAAAAACAAATGGTAAAGGAGACACTAAACAATATCACACATTGTTACTAACGAGTGCTTGCAAATCCTTGACAAATTTGTCAAAGTAACCACTCATTAATCCAGGTTGAGCTAATTTTTGTCTCAAAATATCATGGTTTTTCTTAACCAAACCACTAATCTCACTATTTTCATCCATAACAGATTTAATTGCTTTACTCAAACTCTCCCTTGACACCCACATTCCATCCTCTCCTCGTACTACTTCCACAGCCACTTTCAATTCGGTCGTAAATATTTTTGAGAACAACACTTGATCTCGTAGTTGTGGTATCAACACTGTCTGATTTTTACTCAATATTGCCTCCCATATACTCCCTGAGCCACAATGGCTAACGAAGCATCCGACTGATGGGTGTTCCGAGTATTTGTTGTTGTTGCACCCACTCTCCCGTTACCACCCCTCGATCACAGATCCTATCTGTAAACCCCTCTGGGAATGCCTCCTCCACGGTTGAGCAACCCGTGGGGGGCTTGAATGCTACCAAGAAGGGTAATTTTGTCATTTCAAACCCGAGTAAGAGTTCTTGAAATTGGTCCACGTCGAGTACAACTTGACTTCCAAAGACACAAAAAACAACTGATCCTAGTTTAAATTGTCTTAGCCAATTTTCCCAACGTGTTTCTAGCTCTGCCTCTTGGGGTTCGGGAAGGTCTAAGCCCGAGAGGAGGATTGGCTTGTTGTCATACTGCTTAGACAAGTAGTCACAATACTTGCCTTCTATCTCTCGACATGTCTTGATGGCAATGACGTCGCTACTCTTGAGCGACGTGGTGATACGCTCGTAGAAGGTCATCCCCTCGCCGAATGGCATGTACAAGCCAAGCATCCTTTTTGGGTCTGTAAGGATAACAGTTGACGAAGGGTAGCCCGGTGGAGCACAAGCAACACACGCATCCTCCTCTACCGCAGTCCTGTCCTTTTGTGGGTCCCGAGATAGGACCATACTAAAAGCCAAGGCCGCTGTAGACACTATATAGTAAGCCACACACTTGGCTTGGGACCCAGAGGCAACCACTGCCTCAGGGACCCAATAGGTGAAGTCGTAAAAGACAAGGTCGAGTTGAAGTCTAACAAAAATAGACTCAAACTCAACCCGAGTGAGGTCTAGTGCGGTGGCGAGGTGGGTTTGGAGGTGGAAAGGAATATCTGAGCAGGTTTCCGTACCCGGAGGGAGTGGATGAACTTGAGGGATGGTGATTGTATGTAATGTTATTAAGGATGGATGAAAGTTTTTAGATTGTAACAATTGTTTGGCCTTGTTTGGTATCAAAAGAGTGACAATGTGACCTTTTTCGGCAAGTTTGTTAGCAAGGTGAAGATATGGAATTATATGACCCATTGCTAACCATGGATACATCAATACCTTCAAATGCTTTCCTCCCATTTTTTAATTTTTTTTTTCCTTGTAATTGGATGGTTTAGTTATTTTAGGGCAACTCCAACCGACACATTTGGCTTTTGGAAAAAAAAAACTCCGTACTCAGTATAGTGTTTTAGGACTTTACTCAACCTTTCATTATCATTTGAGTGATAACGTAGGGTCCTCCATAATTTTCATGCACTAAAAATGTGTTTAATCTAGTACAGAGTAGCTTAGTGCAGTTATTACTCCAACCGTTTTTGCTTTTATTTGTAGGGTCCTCTATAATTATCATTCACTAAAAATGTGTTTAATCTAGAAGCTTAGAGCATCTCCAATGGGAAGCTACAATGCTTTGTAGCTTGCTTTTCTATATTAATTTTTAAGCTACAACACTTTTTAGCAACAAAGTGTTCCAATGGTAAGTTACAACATTTTTTAGTTTGTAAAAAATAAATTTTAATAAATAAATAAATAAATAATTATACACATTTTATAATATAAGTGGAGTTTATTTGTCTCTTTATCAATCAAGCATGTAGCTTGTTTGGGCTACAATTGCTAGCATGGTGCTCAATTTTTTGTTCTCCAATGGTAAGCATGTAGCTAGAAATTTTATTTATATTGCAAGCAATTCCTTACAATTAAACCATTGGAGATGCTCTTAGTGCAATTATTACTCCAACCGTTTTATTTTTATTTGTAGGAGTTTGACTTATACACTTGTCGATAGAGAAATTATTACTTCAACTGTTTTAAAAGTCAAATGGTTGCTATTGAAAAAACGAAGGAAGTGTAGCATATATTTATACAAGTGTTTGCTCGGACTTTTATTATTATCAGAGCTAATTGATAAACTATTGAAGTATGTATAGTATTTTCAATTAACACAAGTAACTATCGCACATTGATATAAGATGAACGAGTTAAATGCTACATAGTATAAGGTTAAGGGAATAATATACTACTCCTTTTGTCGTCATGTGATTTTTGAGATAAAATATTTTTGGTCTTGAGATAAAACATTTTTTTGTCTCGTGAGGTTGACTCTCTCTTTTACAAACACGTGCACTCGAATACTCGATTTATTGTATTTATGACAGAGGTAATTAAAAATGAAATTTAATTTGAACATAAAGGGCTATAAATAAAATAATTTAGAGTTTTATGTAAAAGCAGAGTGCTTGACATAAAATTGGGAAAAAAATACACTTTTATAAACCAAACTGCTAGTTGAGACGAACACTACAAGACGGGGGGTGAATTGTATGTGTTTTCTAGTAACTATTTTTGCGGAATATAAAACAGAATGTACAGGACCCAGCCAATACAAACAATTGATCTCTAGTATATGAAAGGAAAGCTACACATGAAATCCGAAACTAATATGACAAAGTATGAACTTGACAAACTTACACAATTAAGCACTCTTCGAATTCTTCACACATAAACTCACAAAAGAAATATAAAATGTAAATTTTACAATTTATACGAGACTAGATCACATAGAAAGTAGGGTTTTCAAAAAGATAAATTTGTAAAACTACCATAATTCACAAAACACAATTTATGTAAATCTTTTTAGAAGAAAATCTTTTTTTTTTTTTTTTGGTAAGTAAGTAAGTATATTTCAACAAAAAACTGTACAAGTGTACAACAAATACAAGCCTAAACAAGGCACCAACAAAACAACACAAGGCCAAACTCCCCAAGCTTTAAACTCCTTAGTTGCCACCTTCTAGGAAGGGTTCAACTAAGAGAGAGAAAAGCAAAAACCTAAAAGCAACTAAACAGGACTAGAGCAAACAAAGAAAAACCAACTAACAACAAATACAGCACACTAGTTTGGGATGTTGCTACATAGCTCCTGAATCCACTTGCACTGCAATCTGCTCTATTTCTTGTCTATAAGTTGTTTGATTCTATCCATGCTCACCCTACCAATACCCTTACACAGGTTTGAAGGGTGAATAACAGCTTTCTGCCAGAAAGCAGTGTTCCTGGCAAACCAGATGTGATAAACAACACAAGCCAGAACTGCCAGAACCACCTTCTGCTGCACCTTATCTTTCACTGCTCTGAGCCAATTCTTCCAAACCTCATCAATGCAGAAATTCTGATTTGGAATATGGAGCCAATGGGCAATTCTCATCAAACACTCTTGACTGTATCTACAATTAAAGAACAGATGATGTCTGTCCTCAATATTAGCACCACACAGCAAACAACTATCCTCAGCATAAGCATCATATTTCAAGAGTTTCTCTCTTGTTTTGAGTCTATCATGCATAGCAAGCCATAAAATGAAAGAATGCTTGGGGATATCTTTTTAGTAAATCCGGATTTCATGAAATCTTTTTAGTAAATCCGGATTTCATGAAAATCTTTTTAGAAAACTTATGAAAAGAATAATATCTTTTAGTAAATCCGGATTTCATGAAATAAAATCATTTTAATAAATCTTTTCACAAAACTTATCTTCTTTAAAACTTTCCTAAATTAAGCTTTCCAATTGTAGACACCTACTTTTGGCCTCTTGTCCCGAAAGGAAGTGCGATGATGTTACAAAAATCCGTTCTTCGTGCTAGATCAAAGTTGAAGTGTTTATGGACTATGAAAAGAATTATGAAGTAAATTGAAACCCATATTTGAGACCAAGTTATCTTAGATCCTTGTTTGATTACTAATTAGGCCTAAAACGTGTTTATTCATGTTTAAACATGATTATTAACGGACCCAAATGCGTTAATGCAATGATTGGATCCAATGGAACCTACATTGTTGAAAAACCGAGCCAAACAGATGAAACAACTATCAAATTCCCATGCAAGGCCTATACAGATGTATATCCCTTTCAAAGAGCTTTCCAACGGTATATTATATGCCCAATTCCGAGCCAAAACGAAGAAATTATGATCAAAACACTAAACCGGGCCCTAAAACCGACACCCTTGCACTCCAACGACCATAACTTTTGATCCATAACATATTCTAACCTAATTCTAACGGCGTTAAAAATAAGATATTCAGATATTTCCAATGACGCCTTAATTCGACTCTGCAATCAAAAGTTATGGAAGTTTTAAAAACGCGTTTTCGTGTAAGGCAAACCGCAAACCAGCGCAACTCAATCAGTTGCGCGCGCCTTGCGCGCGTCACCTGACTGCGCGACTCTAAAAACCTAAACCTATATTCCTACGCCTATAAATAGGGGTCTTCGTTCAGCATTACGGGGACCGAAAAAATCAGAATTAAAACCCTATTATTCTCAAAACCCTAATCTCTCTATTTCTCTTACTATCATACTACTTTTCCCTCTTTCTTCTCATCTACTCTTTAACCCTAATCCGTCCATTGAAGCTCTTGAAGGTACGAAGAAGAAAGAAAGTCCATAAACACATTAAACGGAAATTTAACATAAAAGAAGAACGGTTAGTTTCCTGAGCACTTAGATAAATCATTTTTCTTTTATTGTTTAAATAACTTTAATTGATTAATTAGTGTTGTTTTGATCACTGTAAACAAACTTTTAATTAATTAATTCACATAGTACTCTTTCGTTAATCAAGAATAGAATTTGAATAATTAATTGTTGTTTTATCACTTAAGACAAGGCGTTATTTTGTTCTTTTCACAAACATTGATTAAACAAAGAATAACGACTTTTGCAATGCAATTCCTACATGATTAATGCTTGTAAATAAAATCAACTAAATTAGTCTTTAGGTATCACGTTGCATATATTGTTTGATAATGAAATTGTGAAAAAGGAAGAGCTAGTAGAGGTCGTACTAGGGCTAAGATAGCGATTCCCCTCTAAAGGGAACGTTATCTTAGTACCCTCGCTCCCGAACTCATTTTTGGTTTATGTAGACCAATTTGGGCATGGGTAAACTTATTATTCGTGCTAATTATCCCTTGAACTCTACTTGAGAGAAAGGCATGAACAAGGTTTATGAGTTTTCCTAAAACTCATTGGCGACTCCTACTTGTTTCTTACAAAAATGCGTGATGAGAGTATCATTTCTAATTCAAGGTCTCCCAAACAGTCAGGAATTCAAATCCTAATACACCCTAACAAGTGTAAAGCCCTAGGATTTTAAGCGGCCATTGGCATCTAAGGAAGGACCCCGGCCCCTACGATTGGATCACCCTCCTTATAGTGGCGAATCCACTGGGGACATAGAGGTTACAAGATTAGTTCGTAGTTATGGTTCAAGGTTTCCAACACTAGGTTGCCTATGGATTGTAACGAGAACTAACTTGGATAATTTCTAGTTAGATAGCGAGACTCGAACGCGTAATATCTTCCTTTTTCACAAAAGTAAAAATCAAACAAGCAACATTGCATCATGCATAAGCATAGCACACTTTGGCCATTGGGGATTGGCTCATTGATTAGGGGCTGCCAACACTAGGGTTCTATCCCGAAATCAATAACAATCATCTCACCCATATCGTCAACAAAATGTTGAGAGGGCGATGTCATGGGTCAACACGTTGAGTGATTTATTTGTGCATCGTTTCTTAAGATATGGTACCCTTGGACACCCAAGCCTTGACCTTAGAATGGCATTGTATGCTTTGACGGTTCCTTTTATGTGCTTATGTGACTACATGAATATGTGCTTCGTGTCTAATCTAACTGATTCCAACTTGTTACCTAGAGATATAATAAAAAAAATTCGCAAAAATTATGGTTCAACAAAAAAAAAAAAAAAAAAAAAAAAAAAAAAAAAATTATCGTTCTTTTTGCGTTTTCGCAAAAAAAAATTAAAAAATAAAAAAATTGTCAACATACCAGGTGGCACGCGCAACTGTCAAAGTTGCGCGCGCCCTCCTAGCGCAAGTTCAGAAGTTGCGCGGGGCACCTCCGCGCAACACTGTGTCTTGCGCGCGCCCACTGTTCAACATTGACTTTGACTCGTTACGAGCAATATCATACGGAGAAAACGATACTACCGCTTCAAGGTTAATCGTTAAGTAGGTGCTAAAAATATCTCTTTGGCTAACAACGTTGTCTAACTTTTACTATGATTGTCTTTTTTCGAAAAACATGTTTTTTTATCGTTCTTTTTGCGTTTTCGCAAGAAAAAAAATTAGCATTCTTTTTTGCGTTTTCGCAAAAAAAAATTATAAAAAAAAAACGCATGTGGTAGATGCTACTCTTGAAGATGCACTTTCCACCTTAGCACAAGATGGTAAATTGCGGGCGATACTATTTTTATTATGATGGTTCGTTTACGTACTTGATAATCGAGCTAATGACATTACTTCTGATGAGGTTCGTCATTAGAAGTTCGCATCTCTTAATAGAACGCCATCAATATGTTTATTCTTAAACATGCCTATTTTCGTGTTCATCATTTTTTTAGTTGTAATTGGTCAACCTTGATTTAAGAGCATAATTTATTTACCTCTTCTATGGTTTAAAAAGAAAATCCCGAGAACTTTACTTGGGATGATTGCCTCACACAAAAAAAAAAAGAGAGAGAGAGAGAAATAGAACGAAAAAAAAGAAGAAGAAATGTCGTTCTTAAAAAAAAAATTAAATAAAAAAAAAGACAGTATGATACAAAAAAATAAATATATATTATTCTCAAAAACAAAAAAAAAAAAAAAAAAAAAAAAAAAAAAAAAGGAGAAGATAATGAATGATAAAACCGAGAAAATGATTTAGTTATTTCTTGGATTTTACATTCAAAGGCCATCATTCTTTTTAAACAAATAGTAATATATTATCCTTTAAAGATAATGTTGAAGATTAAAGGTTTTGATGATGATGAACTTAAACTAAAGCAAACTCAACTAAAGTTTATAAGTGTTTGATTAGTACAGGAGAAGTTGACCTTGGTGGTGGAAAAGTATCTTGAACTATGAAGACTTGAAGAGACCTTAATGGAAAGTTAAACAATATAGAAGAAGAGTTCTCTAACAAGAACTAAACTCCTTAACAGGAATGTTTCCTAACAGGAACTTGGAAGACGTAAGCTGAAGACAGTAAGTTCCATAAGGAACTTAGGCTGCGAAGTTCCCGTTGATGACTGGAGATCAAGTGACAGCAGGAACTTATTCCTGGTCTGCGTGAAGCCCAAGTAATTTGAGTTTACAGAAGCGCAGCACTGCAATAGTAATTTAGTTAAGATTTTATTTTCTAGATTTATTGTTAAATATATTAAGAAGATATGAATGAAATCTATTAGAGGTGTTATATTTTCTGTAATTGGTTGGGTTATTGGGTGTGAGTGTATGAAATCTATATTGCATACAAGTTAGACAGTTGTGTGTTCAAAAGTTGTGTTTATACTGTGAGGGTACGAGTGAATTCAAGTCAGGGGACTTGAATTGGGTAGGATAGAGTCCTACTGTCTAGCAAGTTCTAGTTGGAACTTGTGAGCAAAGGTCTGTCTTATAATAGGTTTGTAAATTGGTGTTTGCCCTATTATAGTGGATTTGTTTTGTGTTGAAATCCCTTAGGAGGGTCGAGGTTTTACTTCCAGTTGGGCCTTGGAAGGTTTCCTCGTAAAATCTTGTGTGCACTGCTAAGTTCCTTTTATGTCCTGTTTATAATTTGCAAAAGTAGTCACTAGGAACTAAACTACAATTCACCCCCCTCTTGTAGTGTTCGTTTCAACTAATAGATAAGCAATATGAGAATCATAATAAATAAAAAACGATATTGTAATCTAAATGATCAACAAATACTATAGTATATTTGATCATTTTAAGGAGTGTATTCGGGTCGATTAATATTCCAAAAATTTGATGCGCACTTTCAATCCAACTTTTTTGTCTTTCTCTTCTACCTTTTTTGAAAACAATTCATTTAAATTAAAATCCTTAGATGATTACCTTGTTGAAGTCAACATGGATCATGACATTCCATTAATGATTGTCCATGAATTTTTTGACATTCTTCATCAACAAACTTGTTTAAAGTGAATTCGTATTACAAGGATAAAAAAAAAAGTAAAACAATCATTTTGACTTTGGTTCATTGTTTGAATGCTTGGCAGAAAAGGTTTAAGTGAACGCGCTTAATTTCTCGTGATACACATTACTAGATCATCTTCCACATTTTCATACTAGTCCAATCATGGGTGACAAAGCAGCATTGGAGAAACTTAGAGAGGAACTCCAAAAACTAAAGGCCCTGCGAGAAGAAGAATCCCAAATGAAGGCTCATAAAAAAGCAGAAAAGGCTAAAAGAAAAAAAAAAAGAAAAAAAAAACATTCTGCAAGAAAAAACCAAGAGCTGAAAGAGTAGTGGCCCTGGAGAAACTTGTCCTTCGAGCTAACTCAGGGAATAAGTACTTCAATTATGAGCTTGCACCACAACCTAGTGGCAAGACTCTCCCAGAAAAGTTCTTGACTACAGATTTGCCAACCTTTAAGGTTACAGACAATCCTAGGACTCACTTAATTAGCTTTATTGGAATTATGACATTGAAAGGGGTTGAGCCAAGCCTATATGCATGTACTTTTCCTCTTTCATTGGACCCAAATGCTATATCATGGTTTTATAACCTCGATGCAAAACAAACTTCCACTTGGAGTGACGTTGTAAAAGCGTTAACCCAATATGGAGATAACATCGAGCTCACAACTACCTTGCGCGATCTCGAATTGCTTAAGCAAGGGAAAGAAGAAGGCTTCATTGACTTCTTTTCCAGGTGGAGATCAAAGGTTGCTCTTATTCTACAAAGACCTCTGGATCATGACCTTGTCCCAAAGTTCATAGACAATATGTCTTCACCATACAAGTGCCATTTACAATGCCTTGGTTTAGACACATTTCAAAAAGTCTATACTGTGGGAACATTAATTGAAAGGGATTTGATAAATGAAACCATGAATCATATAGATGGACTTTAGAGAGGATTTCACCTACGTCAGAAACGGACAAAGCTCGAAGACGCAATCTCAAGAAGTTGTCAACAATTCAAGATGTAGCACCCTAGGTCTTGTTTTTTTTCTTTCCTTTGTTTTTTATGATAGACTAAGAGATTCATGCTGTCGAATCTACTTATTTTGTACTCTCATTAATTAATGAATAAAAAATCTATTTTCAAGTACGTCTATCTTGTTCTCTTTTCAATCTCTTTATTGCTATTGACTTGAATTAAATAAAACGTATACATACAAACAGACAATATCAAAAGGCATACATACACAACACTTTAAGAATCTTGATGAGCTTTGGCTTACAAGATGTATTGAATGAAAAGAGGCCCATCTTAGTCCTACAAAGAAAGGATTTGATGATTTCACCAACACAGGAGGCAACTTGAAACTCCATAAATATAATCCCATGTTCTTAACCTTAGAGAAAATCCATCTGTTTGGTAGCCCTTTTGAGCCTCGTCAATTGAGCCTTAGTTATTAAACCTACATTATTCCATACCTTGGGATGGGAATGGTGCAAAGATACAAATAGGAAATTGGGGGAACGAAACATAAGAGGGGGACACAAAGTTAGTCTAAACCCAAAAGGAAAGATCAAATGCAAAAGAAAAAAGAAAAAATCGTTCTAAACCCAAAACAAAACTTGTCAAAAAAAAAGAAAGGAGAGATGACAAGGAAAAGGCACCTAATGTAGGACGTTGCCACACAAAGCAGAAAGGTTTTAATTTAAGAAGCACCAAAAGTAAGGGATTTAGGGAGTATACCTGAGCCTATCCATTCTTCATAACCCCAAGCCTAGCCACGTTACAACCTTGGAATGGCCCTCCTTAAGGTAGATCATAACCATGTACCCAAATCATCATTCCATGAAAATATGGGCAACCTTAGGCCTTTGCACATATGGACCTACTATTGAGTAGTCATGCCCATATATAAAATGCATGATGTGTTGAGTTATGATTACAAAATCATTAAAAAAAAATTCAAATGATTTGGATGATTTGATAGCCATTGGCTTGATGACAACAATTTAGTAAAGCAATCGAATCAAACTAAATTCAATGTTTTCCATATTTTTTTGCCAAGAAAAATGAGATGACTATCACTCTAAAAAAATACAAAAATCATCTTATTTTCTTTTAATAATAGGGATATTTATTGCCAAGGTAATTCAAGTTCAATATACATTGCCTAGAAAGAAAAAGAGTTAACACAATAAATTGATTTGATATATCGACAGCCTTGACGTCAACTTTAGATGTCTTTTACAACTCTTGAGCATTGGTCTTTTCACTTGTCATGAGAAACTAAAATGTCCGCCTACGTGGGATATCTCTATCTTCTCTAAGTGAGAAATATTGATTGAACATGATCGCTACATGAAAAATGATCGTTATCGCTATCACACGTATACCTCACTGCCAAGTCATCACGATGATTCAAATATTAAGTCAATAATCCTTGCTTTTCGAAAACATATCTAATTTTCTTTCTTTATTCTTCTATGGGAAAGTTTGATTCCCCTTCCTTTTTATACAAATCCGTCTTTTTTGTTCATTTCTTTTTTAGGGGGTAAGTCGGGATGATCTCTCCCATTTGGCAACTAAAATACTAAAAAATAGTATAACTTTTTCTCTCTTTGCATTAAACTAGGGGCTAAAAGCCAGGACATCCCCACTTTTCTCTATTTACAGATTTGAACACGCTATTTATGCTGCGAAATCAATGTCATGCAAAGCTTATTACGAACCATCTTAATAACTTTAAATGATGAAGGGAAGAATACCACTTCCGATTATTTGACCAAGATAATTAATTATGTGACTTGATCAAACAATTCATGATAGACATATGCATTATTCCGCAAATTGAAAATACAAACCTAAGGGCTTCAAATAAACATGAGAAATATCCCCTAGCATATGTATACATGAATTCCAAGAGCCACCTAAGTCTACGCTTGGGGGTTTCAAATTAAAAATATAGGTCTCACCTTAACTATCATTTTGAAATGAGACCATATTTTTGAAAGTGATTCAAATTATTTTATAAATTATTCGAACACTCCATCAAACCTAAGTTTGGTAAATATTCATTTTCAAACTGCGACACTTTTTAATTGGAAGAACCTTACTTTCAATTATCGAAGTATGACAATGATGACAAACACTAAAAAGGGAAAGATGAAAAAATTAGATAAACAAAAGTTCGCTCACATTTTCATATCTTTGTTTAAATAAGTTGCGAATTACAACTTACCTTCATCAATCTTGGACAAAAAAGTCACACTCATTACAAGCTAGACTTTTCTTTCCATTTTGGGTCCAGTTTTGAAAATGATATGACTTTTGCCTACTAGAAAAAGTTGCTTTTCAAAACAAACTTTCATTGGACCCTTTTTCAAATTTTGAATTCTAATTCGAAACAACATGATTCTAATAAAAATAGTATTCAAAATTTCCTTTCTGAATTTTTGCGAAATGAAAATCGCAATCAGCGACTTTTTTTTGCTGAATTAAATGCTGCGCGCAACCGAATTAGTTGCGCGTGACATATTAACGCAACTCAGAACGATGCGCAAGCCTGGCTAGCGCGACCAACTGAGTTGCGCGCGGATACTGGTCACAAAAATGACCGAAATCTTGATTTTGATCCGTTTGATCATTTTTCAACGGTTTTTGCTCGTCATTAGACGTAATGGCGCGCAAATTATCAAAATCTTTTAAATTGCTTTGCATTCTGTAGTTTATTTCCTTCTTAGTTAGTTTTTTGCATCATATTGCATGCACACCGTGATTTGTGTCTTCCCCAAGCATACGTTTTGAACGTTTTTCGTAAGAGTGCCTTAAGACGTTCCGTGGTGGTGCTTTACGTAAAAGCACCCATAGACAGGTTTGTCATTTTACTGTACTTACGTTACAAATGTCCGGGTTTTCTTCTTTTTTCATGTCCGAAGCAAAAAGGAAGGCGTTTTCATGCAGCGTAAAAATGCAAATGGCGTATCGTACGACGTAAAATTGTAAGGCGTAGGTGTTGCATAAAATTTCACTTCAGCCAAAGCTTTGCGAGATCTACCTCTCGGAAATAAAAGGTAGGGAATTACTATAGGCGTTAGCTCACGAGTCGACAGGCGCGCCGAACCATCAGGAACAGGCACTTCTTGAATGGAAGCAAATACGGTAGTTAGTGAGCTTACTAATTTACCGGACAGTTAGGGTGTCGAAATCACCCCCTGTATAAAGAAGCGAGAGACGATGTCGCGCCTATGTAGTCACGTGCCCCTAGTCTTGAGACACCTGCACTAATCTTGTGGACAAAACTGCTGAGAGAGTTGCTGACTTTCTTCCCTCTCACTGGATTTGGATATATGCCTCCAGTCCTGAGACATGTATTTCTATCTTGTGGACATCCGGCTCAAATACCGGACCATTTTGGATCGAATACCAACAACTCCTTTTCATCTTTTTTTTTTTTACTTTGTTAAATTCAGGCTAAAGTTTCAATGACATATCGAGGGACTTTAGACAACCTATGACACGTTTGAGAGAAAATCATCCCCTTTTATCCTTTTAAAATTATTATCTTCTCATGACTTGACATCACCCAGAACACCTTTACTTGTAAAAGCGTTCTACAATTGACTTGACTAGGAAAAACTTTTTCTAGCCTTAATAGCTATATGTTTCAAACACTTAGCGAATCAAGGATCGTTTCGACATCCTAAATATTTCTAAAAGATTCTCTATTCTTAGGGAACTTCACAGAAAGAGTCTTGGATTTATTTCCTTGACTACTTTGATCAACTTCTATTCTAGACTCAATCAAAGTGGGGGCTAACTGTAGACACCTACTTTTGGCCTCTTGTCCCGAAAGGAAGTGCGATGATGTTACAAAAATCCGTTCTTCATGCTAGATTAAAGTTGAAGTGTTTATGGACTATGAAAAGAATTATGAAGTAAATTGAAACCAATATTTGAGACCAAGTTATCTTAGAGCCATGTCCGATTACTAATTAGGCCTAAAACGTGTTCATGCATATTTAAACTTGATTAATAAAGGACCCAAATGCGTTAAATACAATGATTGGATCCAATGGAACCTACATTGTTGAAAAACCGAACCAAACAGATGAACCAACTATAAAATTCCCATGCAATTCCTATACATATGGATAGCCCTTTCAAATAGCTTTCCAACGGTATATTATAAGCCCGATTCCGAGCCAAAACGAAGAAGTTATGATCAAAACACTAAACCGGGCCCTAAAATCGACACCCTTGCCCTCCATCGGCCATAAATTTTTATCCATAACATATTTTAACCTAATTTTAATGTAGTTAGAAAGTAGACATTCAGATATTTCCAATGATATCTCACACGCCTTAATCCGAATCCGCAATCAAAAGTTATGGATGTTTTAAAAACGCGTTTTCGTATAAGGCAAACTGCAAACAGCGCAACTCAATCAGTTGCGCGCGCCTTGTGCCTCGTGCGACTCAGAGAGTCGCGCGCGCCACCTGAAAGCGCGGCTCTAAAACCCTAAACCTAGATCCCTACGCCTATAAATAGGGGTCTTCGTTCAGCATTACGGGGACCGAAAAAATCAGAATTAAAACCCTATTATTCTCAAAACCCTAATCTCTCTATTTCTCTTACTATCATACTACTTTTCCCTCTTTCTTCCCAACTACTCTTCAACCCTAATCTATCTATTGAAGCTCTTGAAGGTACGAAGAAGAAAGAAAGTCCATAAACACATTATACGAAGATTTAACTTATAAGAAGAACGGTTAGTTTCCTGAGCACTTAGATAAATCACTTTTCTTTTATTGTTTGAATAACTTTAATTGATTAATTAGAGTTGTTTGATCAATTTAAAGAAAATTTTAATTAATTTATTCACATAGTACTCTTTCATTAATCAAGACTAGAATTTGAATAATTAATTTTTGTTTTATCACTTAAGACAAGGCGAATATTGTTTATTTTGTTCTTTTCACGAATATTGATTAAACAAAGAATAACGACTTTTGCAATGTAATTCCTACGTGATTAATTCTTGTAAATAAAATCAAATAACTTAGTCTTTAGGTATCACGTTGCATATATTGTTTGGTAATGAATTTGGGAAAAAGGAAGAGCTAGTGGAGGCCGTACTAGGGCTAAGATAGCGATTCCCTCTAAAGGGAACGTTATCTTAGTACCCTCGCTCCCGAACTCATTTCTGGTTTATGTAGACCATTTTGGGCATAGGTAAAATTATTATTCGTGCTAATTATCCCTTAAACTCTACTTGGGAGAAAGGCATAAACGAGGTTTATGAGCTTTCCTAAAACTCATTGGCGAATCCTATTTGTTTCTTACAAAAAAGCGTGATGAGAGTATCATTTCTAATTCAAGGTCTCCCAAACAGTCAGGATTTCAAATCCTAATACACCCTAACAAGTGTAAAGCCCTAGGCTTTTAAGCGGCCATGGGCATCTAAGGAAGGACCCCTTACGATGGGATCAGCCTCCTTACACCAATCTTTTGTCACGTTTCTAATAGATCTCATATGTAAACCTGCCAATCATATTTACAGCAATTCTGAAGAATAAAAAGCTTAACAAAACTAATTGCTTCTTCAAATGTATTGTATTCCAGGATACTTGAGCTTCATGCAGTTCAGGAGTAAGTTCCTGTTGTCACTTGATTTCCAATTCTTAACTGGAAATTCGTTTGCCAAGTTCTTGTGAAACTTGTTGTCTTCATGTTCCTGTTAGGGAACTCAATTAGTTCCTTGTTGGAACTCTTCTTCTACTGACTTTAACTTTCCTCTTGATTTTCCTTGAATCTTTATAAAACAACTTGTTCTTCTTCCAGCACTTATAAAATACTTATTAGGTGAAGTTTGCTATTTTGGGTTCATCATCAACAAAACCTTTAAGCATCAACACCAACTATGACCGATTTACTTTTAATAATCCCAAGTAAGGTTTATTATCTAATAATTCTAACTATAGGGTATGTTTGCCTCCAATGGTCCAAAAGACCGGTAACATGTTGGAAGGGTAATTTTTTTATTTTTTATAAAAATAGTCAATTGTCAGCACGTGATTGGTCTAATAAAATTTTTAAAAATTAAAAAATTTGAAAGAAAAGAAAATAAACAAAAAAAGAAAAACAAACAAAAATTATTCCACCCACCCCCACCACCGTGAAACCCTAGGCTAACCCATAGACCATCGAAAACCACCGCGGACCACCTCCCTAACCCCCCTAAAACGAACGAATGACACTCCCAACCCCCTAAACAACACCGTCGACACCCTAATTCACTCTCTCCCTTCGCTCCTTCAATGGAAAACCAAAACCCAAAAAAAAAAACCGTGAAATGTCGCTTTGGCGCTCCCCCTTCCTTTCAACACCCTCCTTAACCACCTAATCCTGCCGGTCGACCCCATTTAACCCACCCCCGAAACACCTCGTACCCACTAGTAGAAAAACATTTATTTGCAGCTTTAGGGAATAAATTTCAAGCGTTAACCCCATGCTTGAACCCCAATGTGATCATACACTAAAGTACGGTGGCGTACCAAAAGGAAGAAGATAGAGCAAAGAGTCGCCAACAAGTTTTAGGAACTTGTAAACCGTTCACGAGGTGAAGGTTATACCCCTTAACGATCCAAGAGATCGTCAACTCCCTAAGGTCTAGAACCAAATAAGGGTTCGGGGATGAAGGTACAAATCCAACCTAAAAGAGATTGAACCTGCCCTAATAATAGGCCTCTAATTTATTCTGATCGTATTCATGTGCGCTTTCTAATTAACATACAATCAATAGGATTAACCCTAAACCTGTTTATCTATGTTGGTTGAATATTAATGCACAAATAAACTATTATTGGCGATCACTTGAATTATAATCAAATTAACCCTAACAAGATTATTAATTATCTTATTAAGCGTGATTACAAGTACCAAATTTCCTTTAAACATGCAATAAAAGGCGTGATCAAGCAATAAAAATAAATATCAAGCAACATAATAATAATAATAATAATAATAATAATCATTATAAAATTATAATCATAATCAAAACAATAATAATCATGAATAAAATAATCATCATCAAAACAATCATAATAATAATATTCATAATCATCATAAATTATAACAATTATAATCATAATCATGTTCATGTTAATATTAAAGCATAATAAAAATAGCAAGATCCTAGGCATGATACTAACAAGATTAATAACAAACCCTAGCATGTCACTAAGCAATAAAAATCAAAGTTTTAACCCTAACATGATACTAACAATCATAAATATTAGGAAGAAAATAGAAGGCATCGTAACAATCATATTTAATATTAAAATCACCCTAGACATGATACTAGGAATATCATAATAACAACATAAACATGATTTCTACATCATAACATCAAAAAAACCATTAAAGTACTTACTTTGATGCCTCGTACCTCTTTCTAATAAAAAAATACACACGTTAGTAACTTCAAGGAAAATAATAACCAAAAAATTAAATTAAATAATTGAAAGAGAGATTTGGGACCAAACCCTCAGAAATTAAACCTTTCACGTCTAGGGCGAAGGCAACTTCGAATATGGCTAGGTGTTCCTAGATCTTGCGAATGCGGAATTTTTATATTTGAGAGAAGCTAGTTTAGAAAAGAGAAAGAGAGAGAGTAATCAAGAGAATCTTGATGAGAGTTGGTGAATTGAAATAAGAATTGATGAAATCTGGTTATCGAAAACGGAGTTTTAATACGTTATTTATAGAGAAAATCAGTCAAAAAGATAAAATTAACAAAACAGAGTCTGGCGCACGCAAAACGAGATCGGCGCCAGGAATTGGCCATTGGCGCCAGGCGCCAACGTTAGCGCCAGACGCCAATGCTGGCGCCAGGCGCCAATGCCTGGCATTAGGCGCCAATCTTGTTTTTGACGCGTTTTCTAAAATCAGATAAATTTTGTCGTACTGGAGGATAAAATCATATCTTTTCCTCAAAAATGCTCTTTGATTTTAATTAAAACTCTGAAAAGTCAACAAAAGTCAATTTATCAATGCTAATTAAATTAGGAATAAAAAGAACCTTCTAGAAGAATCTAGAAGACTAAAACCATTCCTAATTGCATTAGGAATGATAAATCATATAAGGCCCTCCTCAAGATCATTGGGCCGTATATAGGGCTCAAACCGGGCCAAGTTTAGTAAATTGGCCATAACTTCCTCAATATTCATCAGAATTGGGCTTAGTATATTCTCTAAACGAAAGAGCTTGAATAATATGCCCACGTGTCTCTGGAGCAAAAGAGCTTGATGGAAATGTTCACGCGTCTCTGAACAAAAGCGCTTGAATAATATGCCCACGTGTCTCTGGAGCAAGAGCTTTGATGGAGATGTTCACGCGTCTCTGAACAAAAGAGCTTCGGTACTTGAACGTTTGTTGCGATAGTATTCTGAAGAAAAATTTCCGAAGACCAACGTTTGTCGATCTCTAAAGCTCGCCTGAACTTTGCTTCCGCTAAAACCAGTATGTCGGTGTCTCCGTGGTTAGGCGCTTTAAGCTAAGTGAAACGATCTTTCATCAGGTCGATCACTTATTGTGATTATAATCAAACTGACTACTTAATCATGTCAAATTGCTTATAGGGGCTAACTGGCGTACCAAGGAACCCGAAATTGCTGTATGAGGTCGAAATCACCTTTTCGATAGGCTTCAAGCTCTGTCGCTGCTGAAATATCTCTGGCGCCAAGAATTGACTTTGTCGCCGAAAGCTGTGATAGGGTCTTCCCTATTCTGCTGTACTTGTATTTATTTTTTACTATAGAACTTTGCTAATCTTTTTAACCATCTTAGGGTTGACCTAAGGCTTTAAATTATCTTAGGGTTGACCTAAGGTTTAACGTCGCTTGACTCATCGACTTGACACGACTCAAGGTATAAACTTGACTCGATATGATTGACTCGAGGTTGCCTCGACTCAAAGTGTTTGACACATGTGTTAGACTCATGACCCGTGTATGCACAGTGTTGACTCATGAATGCAAAAAAGCAAAAATTTTCCGTCACTTCTGTGGAGGGTACCGACTTTCTCCCGAAAAAGAAAGACGTGAAAAAAAAAGAATCGAAGTTTTGAAGGTGCATGTTGAACGAGCTTAGTCAAATGTCATTTGATACTATCTCTCAAGGTGCAAGGATTAATCCATCCTAGGCTATCTCAACTCTTGACTCAATGATGAAAGTATTTGGGTAACTTAGGCACGGAGGCTAAGCACTTCATACTTTGTGATGCAATGATGAGTGATGTTGATATGACAAGGCATGCTTCAATGTTATGTTAAGATTTCATGACAAAGGGTTCCTAAGGCAAATATATTTGGTCATGTATCTGTGATGTCTGTGAAAGTGACACTAAAGTTAGGTCGCAAGGGCTAAGTGTATGGAAAGATATTACTTGTTAAAAGAGTCAAATGATGGTGACTCTTAGGCTAGGTAAGCTAATGATATAGGGATCAAGCCCCCAAGTCTAGCTCTAAATGAAAAGGGACGATCATAGGATATCTCTTGATATGATCATGGTGTAAGTGTGTAAATTTGAATATGAATGCATTTTTATTACGGCCGCACCTCGATGTGAGGTTGCCTACGTATCCGTTAGGAATCAGGCCCGACGTAGCTCTAGCCGAACCTCACACAAGTGTGTGTATACCTCAAAAAGGTGTTTTTAAGGGTTGTAACGTGGTTAGGCTAAAGGTTTGAAGAAGAAGGGGATAAAGGCTCAAGACCCTAGATAAGCCCCTAAGGTGTGCAACCTCGCTTTTGAATCTTTATATTTTTATGCTTGAGTTTCTACTCTTTTTTAGCTCTCTTTTATCTTGTGCTTTAGCATCTGTTTCATTTTTATAAGTGTGGGCAATCCCGATCATGCGGTCTATCACTCGCTTGGCATTCATGTTTCTCAGGCACGGTACCGAGCACTCGATAAGAGACGCAATCTGAGACGTGTTCTTATCAAAGACATGTTCATGTCAAAGACATTGGAACACTTACCCTTTTGTACACTTTTATTATTCTTTGTTTTTGCTTATTTTTGCTATTTTAATCTTTTGAATCACTCAAGCCTTTTTTAGAATTGCATAAGTTGCACACCATCCCATCCCAAGATTAGGTAGATGTAGATTGAAAAAAGAAGGGTCTATCGTTAGACGAGGCTCAAAGTGGTTTATGAAGAAAGGATGTATAATTAGAAACGTGAAAGGAGATATGATGTGTCTACAAGGGGTGCCTCAAATCATTGGTATACCTTCTGCTTAATTCGACAATGAATATTTTTATTTTTTTTTGCAATATAATGAAATGATCATATATAAGGAAATAAATGCTCATTTTTATTAAAAGAAAATATATAATGATCCTACAAAATAAATCTAAGGAGAATAAAAAGATGCCTATGCTAGACTTATTGGGGAAAGGATAAAAAAGAAATAGAAAAAAGAGGTCACGAAATCTTGTAGTTGAAGCTCGCCTCTTGTCTTGTGTTGTTTGCTTTATCATCACTCGCTCTTCTTGTAAACTGGAGGTATGGGAAGCTTGTTGTTATCAATCAAATGTTGGATATCCTCCTTTAGCTTCCAACAGCTCTCGGTAGCATGACCCCTGCCTTGGTGGTACTTGCAATGTTCGTTTGGATTCCAACTAGGCAATCTTTTCTTAAGTGGGGGATCTTGAATAGGTCCAATGGGAGTAATGATTCCCTTGGCATAGAGTCGGTCGAAAGCCTCATCGTAGCTAATTCCAATAGGGGTAAATTCCCTTTTCGGTTGCTTCCGATTACCCATGGCTAGGATCTCACTAAGGTTGAAAGTACCAACACTATTACCAGAGTAGGTGTTTCCGGAAGAAGAAGGATAGTCGTTCTTCTTCTCTTTACAGCCACTGTTACTATTGTTACTAATCTTGGCCTTCTTGTCGCGCGGAGGAACATGAAGGAGATTTGAATCAATGAAGTCTTGAACACGATATTTGAGGGCGAGACATACTTCGGTGGTGTGACCACGACCTCTATGGTATCGACAATAGGAATTTGGATCCCAATTGGGAAACCGTTTTTCAGGTGGAGGGTCTTGACCTTGATCGTGAAGACAGTCAAAAGCTTAATTGTAAGTCGTTCCTATTGGCGTGTATCCTTCAATGGTCCGTTTTGCCCGTGGCTTAGGAGCATTGAGTTCTTCATTAAACTCTTGGCGAGAATTTTGTTCGATGGCCATTTCCCGATTTTCTAGTCCTTCTACCACATTCAAGAGCATGGCAATGACATCTTGCAGTTTTCGAACGTCCTCATTTAGACTTGACGAGTCTTCCTTGATATTATCTAAGAAAAGACTTTCATCCTCCTCAATTATGGCCACTTCATTGAGAGAGGTTATATAAGCTGTCTCGATCATGGGCTCTCCTACAGGTGTGATAAGAAGTGATAGATCGAAGGATGCTTGGTCATCTTCGATGACTAGAATCTTAGAAGTTTAATTGTTATCGATCAGATCTTGAATAGCTTCTTTGAGTTTCCAACACTCCTCGGTGTCGTGACCCTTTCCTTGATGATATTTGCAGTGCTTATTAAGGTCCCACTTAGGTGGCCTGGCTTCAGGAATTGGATCTTTGAGGGGCCCTATGGGCATGACTAGTCCTTTGTGATGTAGCTTCTCGAAAGCCGTTTCATAACTCATACCAAGTAGAGTGAACACCCTTTTTGATCTTTTGATCCGTGGTTTAGAGGCGTTCGTGGCATGTACTTCATTAATAGGAGAGGAAGAAGAAGGATGGTCGTTCTTCTTTCCTCTCGCACCATTATCTTTCAGAAGGTCATCTTCAATGTCAATGCCTATATTATAGACGGCTTTGAAAGTATTTAAATTTTGTTGATATTTTAAGTGTTTTGAATACTTCCCTTGGAGATTCTTGATAAACATCCTCACAGATTATTTTTCAGTGGGAGCCTTGACCATATTAGCGAAAGTTTCCCTCCATTTATTGAAGAAAGAAGTGAACCCTTCGTTTTCTTTTTGTTTTAACATCTCAAGTTGTCTGTGGTCTGTTTCGTCTTGGATGTTGCACTTATATCTATCTATGAAAGCGTTTGTTATCGACTCCCAAGAAGAGATTTTTTCTTTCTCGAGAGAAAAGAACCATTGTTGACAAACGGTTTCGAGAGATAGTGGGAACAGAGAGGGGAAAACCTTCTTATCGATACCCTTAATGCTCATTATAGTTTCAAAAGCTCTAGATGGAAGTAAGGGTTATCTATTGCCTTGAATTTAGGGATGTCAGTGGCGTTGAACTTATGTGGAAGAAGTTCCTTGTCCAGCAAGACCCCTTGTGAACTCATGCCCTGAAATTTATAGTCACTAGATAACTTTCTCAAACTTTCTTGCATGAGGTTCATTTGTTGTTGCTTCACAGGATCATCGATCTTGAGTGTGAGTAGTCTCAGTGTCTCAGTCACGGTGACTAATTGGTTCCTAAGCTCATTGAATTCTTCTTGAGTTGCCATTATCTTTTTAGCCTTCCTCTTTTGACGAATCAGTTTATCAAAAAGTGAGACTTGAACAAAGAGGTTGTCCTTGATTAATCGCCCTTCTCTCCTCGACCAAGTACTGTGGAAAAGGAATTTTGGGTATATTCATTGCTAATTATTTGACTCAAACTCTATTCAACATGCAATGGATGGAGGAAGTGAAGAAAGATTGGAATAGAATGTGAAGGAAATGATAGAGATGGAGGGATATGAAAAATTAGGAATAGAATGTACCCCCAACTCAAATGACAGAAAAGACCGACTCATGCATGAACCTAAGACATGGTCATGGTGACATATACTCGAAGTGTGTGCTAAGACTAGTGAGTGTAGGTGGTAGGTTAAGACTCGTTTCATGACCATGTGGCTAGACTATGTGACTTAGACTCAATTATTGACTCGACAAGGTATGATTGACAGCGAAAATTACCAGGATTAATTAGCAAACTGGTTAATTAGACTCTAGGTGATGACTCGACCAATAATCCGAACTGTCGGCCAAACGACAGGACTGGCGTCGCACTGTGGAGCTTGGCGCCAGACGATAGAGCTGTCGCCAGGCGCCACACTCCACAGGGTGGCGCTACAGTCTAGATTTTGGCGCCAATGCTGGAGCTTCAATCTAGGACTGTTTTCGGTGTTATTAATCAAAAGGGGTTTGCCTAAAGTCGTACTAGGTCAATTCTAATTAAAATATTAGACTTTACTGACTCAAATTAATTAATTAATTGATTAATTAGGCAAAGTTCTTTAAGTCATTATTTTATTTAATCTCAACACAAGTCAAACAAACGGTTAAGAAAAACATAGAATATATGCACAACAAATAATGCACAATTAGTCAAGTAGACACGATATGATGCAATGAGTTTGCAACCTAACCATGACTCTAGTTCTCTAAAGTTTGGGTTATGGTTTAGTCAATAGAGGGTCCATGGTTAATTGTCTGGATGCACCGAGCGGAAGCCTAACCGTGAAGGGTTGGCGCGAGTGGATGGGACACCGCGAGCTTTAGAAAAAAACTCACTTCCATGGTTTGGTGAATTCAACAATCTCGGATGTACCCTTTGTTGCACAGAGCGTTCAATCGGGTAGATGGAGCATGAATTCCCAGAGGGTTATATCCATATGTAGAACACATATGGGTTTCAGAAAAGTGAGAAAAAATTCAATCAGGAAGTAGGATCGAGAAAACAATACGAAAGACCGGTCGAAATTAGAACGCATATTTCTGGCTCGGTATTGGGGGAAGTTGGCGCCAGCAATCAGAGACTGGCGCCAGCTTTTAGCTGTAGCGCCTGGCGCCAATGATGGCGTCTAGCGCTACGGTTAAAATGCTGGCGCCAATGCTGTGGCCCCTGGCGCTACTTCCCACATGCCTCAGCAGCTTTCTATGCTCGATAAAATTTTCCAGTTTCACGCGGTGTTATTTCGGTCCTAGTTGTGAAAGATATTTCTCAAATTTCCTACGTGTAAAATCCTATGTTTTTAACTCATTACGGATGGTCTTTCCAATGAGATCTTCTTTATGCATATGACAATAATGTTAATCAAAATTACGCACATGAAATACTTAGAACGTTTCGAGTCTCATCCACTCATTCTAAATCATTGCCGAAACAAATTCAGGAATTAAAATAGAAATCCTCCCCAGTGGAGTCGCCAAAAACTGTAGGGAATAAATTTCAAGCGTTAACCCCATGCTTGAACCCCATTGTGATCATACACTAAAGTACGGTGGCGTCCAAAAGGGAAGAAGATAGAGCAAAAGAGTCGCCAACAAGTTTTAGGAACTTGTAAACCGTTCACGAGGTGAAGGTTACACCCCTTAACGATCCAAGAGATCGTCAACTCCCTAAGGTCTAGAACCAAATAAGGGTTCGGGGATGAAGGTACAAATCCAACCTAAAAGAGATTGAACCTGCCCTAATAATAGGCCTCTACTTTATTCTGATCGTATTCATGTGCGCTTTCTAATTAACATACAATCAATAGGATTAACCCTAAACCTGTTTATCTATGTTGGTTGAATATTAATGCACAAATAAACTATTATTGGCGATCACTTGAATTGTAATCAAATTAACCCTAACAAGATTATTAATTATCTTATTAAGCGTGATTACAAGTACCAAATTCCCTTTAAACATGCAATAAAAGGCATGATCAAGCAATAAAAAATAAATATCAAGCAACATAATAATAATAATAATAATAATAATAATAATAATAATAATAATAATAATAATAATAATAATAATAATAATAATAATAATAATAATAATAATAATAATAATAATAATAATAATAATAATAATAATAATAATAATAATCATCATCATCATCATCATTATAAAATTATAATCATAATCAAAACAATAATAATCATGAATAAAATAATCATCATCAAAACAATCATAATAATAATATTCATAATCATCATAAATTATAACAATTATAATCATAATCATGTTCATGTTAATATTAAAGCATAATAAAAATAGCAAGATCCTAGGCATGATACTAACAAGATTAATAACAAACCCTAGCATTTCACTAAGCAATAAAAATCAAAGCTTTAACCCTAACATGATACTAACAATCATAAATATTAGGAAGAAAATAGAAGGCTTCGTAACAATCATATTTAATATTAAAATCACCCTAGACATGATACTGGGAATATCATAATAACAACACAAACATCATTTCTACATCATAACATCAACAAAACCATTAAAGTACTTACTTTGATGCCTCGTACCTCTTTCTAATAACAAAATACACACGTTAGTAACTTCAAGGAAAATAATAACCAAACAATTAAATTAAATAATTGAAAGAGAGATTTGAGATCAAACCCTCAGAAATTAAACCTTTCACGTCTAGGGCGAAGGCAACTTCGAATATGTCTAGGTGTTTCTAGATCTTGCGAATGCGGAATTTTTATATTTGAGAGAAGCTAGTTTAGAAAAGAGAAAGAGAAAGAGTAATCAAGAGAATCTTGATGAGAGTTGGTGAATTGAAATAAGAATTGATGAAATCTGGTTACCGAAAATGGAGTTTTAATACGTTATTTATAGAGAAAATCAGCCAAAAAGATAAAATTAACAAAACAGAGACTGGCGCACGCAAAACGAGATCGGCGCCAGGAATTGGCCATTGACGCCAGGCGCCAACGTTAGCGCCAGGCGCCAATCTTGTTTTTGACGCGTTTTCTAAAATCAGATAAATTTTGCCGTACTGGAGGATAAAATCGTATCTTTTCCTCAAAAATGCTCTTTGATTTTAATTAAAACTCTGAAAAGTCAACAAAAGTCAATTTATCAATGCTAATTAAATTAGGAATAAAAAGAACCTTCTAGAAGAATCTAGAAGACTAAAACCATTCCTAATTGCATTAGAAATGATAAATCATATTAGGCCCTCCTCAAGATCATTGGGCCGTATATAAGGCTCAAACCGGGCCAAGTTTAGTAAATTGGCGATAACTTCCTCAATATTCATCGGAATTGGGCTTATAATATATCGTTGGAAAGCTCTTGTCAAGCCCTATCCAACTACACTACTATTGGACCCATATCATGGACCAACTAAGCTGGATTGGCTGTTTTTTTTTAAATAAGTTTTCAAAAAACAAAGAGAAGAGAAAAGAAATTAAAACTATCCGCAACACTAGACTTTCCACATTTTCACTTTATTCGATTATGATTCGACGCGAAAGGTACTCATCACTGGGTTTGGTTTTGGGGAGACACAAATGGGTGTCTACAGCAGCGGTCAAAAATAATTAATTTGTTGCGTTTTTAGTTGGTAGGATTGATTTGCTGCGGTTACAACCGCTCAAATCAATGTATTTATTTGCAGGCTAGGCCCGTAGAAGAAGGTGTGCAATTAGCTCTACAGCACAGGGCCCCTAAAATAAGAGGATCCAATTTTTTTTGTTAGCCTCTTAGTCCAAATTAACAATTTACTTTTTACTTTTCTGTTTTTAATAACTTTCTTCTTTACAAATCCATTTACTGCATACTGAAATCACGCAAATCTAGTTGTTTTATCAATGAAAATCCCACTTCTCAAGTCTCCAACTCCATCTTTCTCGTTGTATGGTTTCAATTTTCAGCAATTCACCTTTAATTATTTGGTTTAATTTTACTATATATATATATATATATATATATATATATATATATATATATATATATATATATATATATATATATATATATATATATATTTATATATATATAATCATTAGTTACTCTTTATGTTTTTTCTGATTCTCAAATTCAATCTCCATCAATGAATTTCATTAGTGTTTTCCTTATTTCTAACTAACAAATCTTCCTTTCTATCTCTCTCGATAACTCAAAAAAATTCCATTATTAGTGTAATCAGAGTAACGTATCTAGCAAAGTATAATCAGGATGAAGTACTCATTAACAAATGAGCATTATGGATGGATTGATAGGGGAATCAGGTAAATTGCAAAATTCATCAAGGGGTGAAGGTCAAAATTCTAAAGTCATACATTAGAAAGCCTCCAAAATTTCAATCAGGTTAATCCCATATCCAATATGATTTTTGATAGCTTTATTTGTACCATATTAATTTATGGAAAATGCTATACATAGCCCTTAGGGCTTCATATAAGCATTAAATTTACACTTGAAAATCGTAAAATGTTAAGAAATAATGAAAATATTAACACTAATTACACTGATTGACGCGTGTTTTTGTCATAAACTCCTAATTTTATACAATTTCCAATAGTATATTTAATGCTTATATATAGCCCTTAGGGCTACGTATAGCATTGCCCATAAAAAAATTACTGAAAACCCAACAAAAGCAATCATATACTAGTGAATTGGCCGGGTTTACTTAATTCCTACTAATTCCCAATAAAAACATAATGTAAAGGACCTAGAAAAATTATGGGAAAAGATTATGCAGAACTCTTGGGAAAAAAGGGGAGAGTCCCAATTGATCTATTAGATCAACAAATTTTGTACATCTATGCTAAGTCACTACTTAGCCATTCTTAGTCACTGCTTAGTCATCAAAGGAGACAATTAAATTCCATTGAAGCTTCCTTCCACCGACACCTCCCACTTCCTTCCACCGACACCAACAATTCCACCATGTCATCGCGTCACCTCCTCCTTCCACCGACACCATTTTCATAGTCTCTACCTTTCACCAAAACCATCATCTTCTACCAATGACATAATGGCTGCTTCGCCGCCAAATTAAACAAAATCCCTATGTTAAAAGACTAAAATTAAGGGCATGGTCAACCCTAAAGGGAAGGGGTATTATCCTCCTCCATTAAAGTACCCTTAGAGCTTGAATTTCTGCCAGAAAAATTTGAAAATCGCTATTTTTAAAAAAAAAAATTAAAGAAAGGACTTCATATCTTGGCCACCACCGACACCTTCTTAGAGGTGGTTGCCGACAAGAAGGGCGAAATAGTGGTGGTGATTGTGATCATTACGTTAGGGCATGAAGCTTAGTGTTTATGGTGGTGGTTGGGTTAATCGTAAACCAGAAAAGGATAATGGTGATGGTGATTGTGAGTTGGCGATTGTGAGTTGGCAATTTTGTCTAATCATGCTTATGATTTTAATGCCCTTATGATTGAAATTTTTTGTTAATCTAGTAGATCAACATGTATTTCCTCGAAAAAAAGTAGAACAAATAAGAAAACATAGCAAAAGATTATGTAGAAATCTTCAACTAGAACCTAGAAAAATACAGCAAAAAAATGGCAAAATAACTACATTGCACATGCAATTGCATTGACTATAACCAATACCTATAAACTACATATGAACTAGCGAATTAAAATAAGAACTAATCAATTAAATCAAGAAAATTTTAAAAAGTAAAAAACTCCAATTTGCATGTTGTTTAATTATTCATAAATTAAGGCAAGTATAAGCACCCAAAACACTACCCAAATCTAAATTCAATCTCAATTAAGGAGATAATTTATAACATTACCTTTTTCAGTGAGTGAGTGAAAGGGAGGACTATGACGAGCGCAAAAAACCAACCCTAAATTAGAGAGAAAATTAGTGATTTGGTGAGCTTAATTGAGGAGAGATAGAGAGAGCAAGAGGGAGATCTCGATGATTCTCTGGCACCAGCAGCAACTCCATCAACCACAGACAACGATTCCATCAACTGAAGATAACAACCCCATCAATTGAACTATACTTGAGGAAGTTGGGTTATGGCGAGCGACGGTGAAAAAGAGCGATGTTGGTGGTGATGGTTTTTGAGAGTGAATGATTCGACGGTGAAAATGGGCGGTGATGGTGATTATTTTTTAGAGTGACGCTGGCCGGTGATGGTTGGGGCGGGTGAAGCTGATAAATGAAGTTGGAGGGGGGAGGGAGAGTGAACTGAAGCGAGTAAGGAAATGAGGGGCGTTTGGTAGGAGAGATGAGATTGAGTGGGATAAGAAGGTGGAGTAATAGATGTGATAAGGATAAAAATAGTATATTCTGTTGTTTGGTATGGGTTGGGATTATATTGGAATAACAAATAAAAATACAAGATTACCCTTATTATCCTTTCTTCACTCTTTTCTTCTTTTTTTTTCATTAAGGGTAGAAATGTCTTTTACCCATTAAATATAATCCTCATCTCTTATACCACCCCCCTTAGTTATTAATTTGGAGGGACAAATCCCTTTTTTATCCCTATCCTAACCCCCCTCATAATCCCTATCCCTCTTAACAAACAAAGGACATGTTAAATCCGTCCTCTTTTATCCTATCCCCCTCACTTTATCCCTCTAAACAAACACCCTATGAGGGTTTAGGGTAAGAGAGGATATTACTCCGTATTTATTTGCAACAGATTTAGTGAAAAACCCTTGCTAATCAATAATTTTGATTTATGTACACTTAAAACTCGTTTAATTTACAGCGATTTGTCAAAAATGCAGCAAAATAATAGCAGCAAATAAATACTTTTCTAGTAGTGATCGTACGGTTAACCGCTAGAGCGGTTACTTAAAAACACGAATCGTAATGTCATTGTTAAGGGACTTAGCAATACAGTTACCGGTTAACTGCTAACCAATAAATAAATTATAAATCAATACTTTTTGCCTTTTCAAGATCAGAGTTTCAACTCTAATACAAATTTTGATATGAACAAGAATAAGCTCCAAGTAGTTGATAATAAATCAATAAAGATTAGTTTAGGGTTAACTTACTTAATTATACCTCTCTTTTCCTCTAAAAAACATATATAAAAAATATAATTTTATTTTAACAGTTAAATTGGTTAACTGTTTACTCCAAAGTGTAACCGCAATTGTTAACCACTATATTTAATGGTTCGGTTAATTATTATTGTTTATTTTTAACGGTATGGTTAATTAGCCTAAAAAATGAGTCGGTTATACTTGTTAAGGGTTTTGTTTTTTTTTTTTTTGCACACCCCTAGTGATAGTAGGTGGTGGCGGAGACTCTATTGGTTTTGGGGGATCGAGATTGGCTGAGCAGGTGGTTTTAGGGGTCGGGGTTGACTGTGTAGGTGGTTTTGGTGGTCAGGGTTGGCCGCCCTGTTGTTTTGGGTGGCTAAAAGGGGGTGGTCGACCGGTCCGGCGAGGTTAGGGCCTTAGGGGATGACGACTATTAGGGTTTCACGGTTGAAAAGGTGGCTGGGATTTTTATGGTTATGTTTTTATTTTGGAAAATTTGTCAGAAAAAACCATTTAAAACACTCTTTTTACTAGTAGAAAAAAATGCTATTTGTAACGCCTTATTAGTAACTGGCGTATGTTATGCTAGTTACGAAAGCATCAAACGTAACCGACTAAGATAATGCTAGTTACTAATTTCATGACATTAGTAACCGGCGTAGTAAATGTCAGTTACTAATATGTGGTTTATCATTGTTTGAAGTTTTATTAGTAACTGTAGGCGTCGTTTGAAGTGCGCCTACATTAAAAGCATGTTGTGAATATGCTTGGCACTCATAGGAAGTGGGAATTAACATTACGATTAGGGACAAAGCAAAGTAGGGAGCCGCCAACAAGTTTTTAAGGAACTTGTAAACCGTTCACGGATCATAGAAAGGCAACCACGATAAGGGACAACGAAAGGCAACAACGATTGACCCGTGAAGGTTACACCCCATTCATAATCCATGAGATTACTAACTCCATATGGTTCAGAACCACGAAAGTAGGATCGGGTATGATAGTAAGAAGTGAGTCATGGAGTCACATTCGCCCGTATTGGCCTCTACTCGATTCTTATAGTGAAAAGTGTTTCCTGCGATCTCAAAGGCATACAAACAAAATATTCAATTTGCTCCAAAATATTATTAAGCTAAATTGGTTGAATATTAGTGCAACATATAATTCTAAAATATTAGTGATCACTTGATTTAACAACAATATTAAAAAGGAACCTAAACCGGTTGTCCAAATTATCTTATAGGCGTGATTTTCAATTACAAATTCCCTTTAAACATGCAATATGGTGATCATAATAATAAAAGAATAAACATTAATATTGGAAGCAATTTAACAATAATAGCATTAATCAAATCGAATAATAAATAAACCTAATCATGATACTAGCAATATAAAAATAAAATAAGTAATTAAATTAATTAATTACTCACATTCCGCACGTTCCTTTAAATTGCTACATCATGAATAAATTGTTAGTAACTTCAATAAAAAAATATAAATCAAATAGAAATTAAATTAAATTAAACAGAAAGTAGAGTTGATTTGGACCAAACCCTCAGTTATGTGTATTTCACGCCTTGGTTTAAGGACGGAACCTCGGGTTAAGTATGGACTCCTTTGAGTGCTTAATGGAAGAATGGTGTAATTAGGAATATAGGTTTATGACTTAGAATATGGGAGAGAGAATATAATAATTTTTGGTGTAAAAGAGAGGAAAAGAGAATGATTTGATGCCCTGAACTGCAAAAAGGAGGGGGGTATTTATAGGGAAATTGAGTAGAGGGAACACACGAAACCCTAAAAAGATAAAAAAAAAACCCTAAAAATTAACACCGCGACACGGTAGAAAAACGTCGTGACACGGTGCTAGGCACCGTCAGACGGGGGAAAATCCCGTGACGCGGTGGACAACTGGAGTGACACGGGAAATAGTTGACCTACGGGAAGTGAAAACGCGTGAAGAGTTTACGCGGAAAAGACACGAGAAAATTCCGTGACACGGTAGTGTCCACCGTGGCACGGTACAGTACACCATGTCACGGTATGGGAAAACACGGAAATTACACGGAAAAAGCACCGTGACACGATGAGAAATACCGTGTCACGGCAGCAGGTACCGTGCCACGGTGGAATTTGACGCGAAAAAGCTTCAAAAATGGCACCGTGACACGATGTACAGTAATGTGTCACGGAACCAGGCACCGTCAGATGGGGGAAGGCACCTTCAGACGGGGCACACTCCCGTGACACGGTGCTTTTGCACTGTGCGCAGTGATTACAGCTTTTTACCCATTTTTAAAAACATCATTACTTTTAATACGTAACTCGGAATAAGGCATATAATATATAATTGGAAAGCTTATGAAGTCTACTTTCAAACCCAATCAGAATCAGGTCAAAAGTATTTGTATATTTTAAGATATGGCCGTTTTAGTGGAAGGGTATCGATTTTGGGCCGAGTTTAGTGTTTTGCTCATATCTTTTTCGTTATAGCTCGGAATTGGGATTATGATATATGGTTGGAAAGATTATTTCAAGTCCTATCCAAAAAAAAAAAAAATTGGATCAAAATTATATAGACATTAAATCAGTTTCTCTTGGTTTTGCGATGTGGATACGAAAAGTGGAAAATAGGTTATGGTTTAGGGAAATGAGCTAGAAATTGGATTGGTTCATGAAATATATTGGATAGAACATGGATTTAAGCACTCCAAAGATTAAAAACTCAACCCAACCAATAATGGTGGTGAAAGGTGTTCATCATCGGGTTTGGTTTTGGGGAGACAAATTTAGGTGTCTACAGAAGCCCCCACTTTTAATGAGTTTGTAGAAACGTCAGTTTCGAAAACGATAGTCAAAGTAGTCGATAGGGACGGAGAATTATTTAATACGTTCCGCGATCCTAAATCACTCTGTATACGCCGATACATGCAGAAAAATGTTTGTTCTACAGATAAAAGAGTAAAGGGATAGAATGCTTATCTAACACCAGTGTATCGGTGGCAAATGAGCTTGGTAACTTCCTATGCTTGAAGGAATCCACCGCATGATGTTTGTTGAAATGCTTTCCATGCATGAGGAAAGCCAACTGACGAGTTTTGTAGCGATCTATGCTTGAAGAAATCTACCAGATGATACTTTCCATGCTTGAGGAAAGCCGACATATGAATTTGGCGGTTTTCTATGCTTGAAGAAATCCACCGGATAATACTTTCCATGCTTGAGGAAAGTCGACAGAGGATGAGATTGCAAGTCTCTATGTATCGAGAACCTTGCGCCGTGAAATGATGGTGGTTCGATTGTCCCTAAACGTGGGTTGTAGTTGGTTCGCTTGTCCCGGAACGTGGGTTGTAGATGGTCCGCTTGTCCCCGGACGTGGGCTGTAGATGGTTCGCTTGTCCCCGGACGTGGGCTGTAGATGGTTCGATTGTCCCCGAACGTGGGCTATAAAAGGTTCGCTTGTCCCCAAACGTGGGATGTAATTGGTTCGCTTGTCCCCAAACGTGGGTTGTAGATGGTCCGCTTGTCCCTGGATGTGGGCTGTAGATGGTCCTCTTGTCCCTGGACGTGGGCTGTAGGTGGTCCGCTTGTCCCCGGACGTGGGATATAGATGGTCCGCTTGTCCCCGGAGGTGGGCTGTAATTGAAACCTACAAAATGAAATTTGCCAAGGGACTCGTATGGACTATGATTGACTTAACCAACTGACTTGACCAAGCTTTGACTTGACACGACATGAAATGTGTATAGCTTGTGGTTGTGTGTGTATAGTTTGAGTTTGTGTGCACAGACACAAGCAATCGAAAATGCAAAAGCAAAAAAACTCCGTCATTTTTGTCATGAGATGAGTGGAGGGTACCGACTCTCTCCCGAGAAAGACGTGAAAAAAAAAAAGTTTTATTTTCGAACTTCCCTCGATGAGAAAATTTTAAAAACGTTTTTTAATTTCCCCAAAAGAAAAGTTATGAGAAAGGGAAAAAGTTTTGAACTTCTTCGTTGAGCAAGACGAAATGAATCGCATGGATTAAATTACTTGTCTTGAAAATAATTTATGCATGATGCATGTTCTTAGGCCAGGAGGCTAAGGACAATTACATCATGTGACACGATAGATGAATGAACTTAGGTCATGGAGCTAAACATCATATATGGTGTAAAGAAACGATCTTGAACGTCACTTAGGTCTAGAAGCTAAGCACGTATATAAATGAAGTGATTATTGCATAATGAACGTTGCTTAGGTCAAGGAGCTAAGCACGATATGCTTTGTATGATTAAAAATCACTGATATATAAATGTTACTCAACATATTATGCGATGCATGAAACAATGAACATTGCTCAGGTCAGGAAGCTAAGCAAGTATACAACATTTCTTCTAATGAATGTTGTCTTGAAAATGAAGAAGCATGCGCGGTAAGGAAACAAGATTTCATGATAAAAGGTTCCTAAGGGAAAGCTGATATGGCTATGTATGTGTGAAATACTGTGTGTGAAACTGATACTAGGTGAGGTTGCAATGGCTATGGTGAGGGAAATAGATGTGAGAAGAGTCGATATGGTGACTCTTTAGGATAGGTAGGCTAAACGATGTGGGTTCAAGCCCCCAAGTCTAGCTCTAGATGGATAGGGTCATAGGATTAAGCATTGGATATTCTTTGACTCGATCATGCATATGAATGTGGTCGCACCTCAATGTGAGGTTGCCTACGTATCCGTTAGGAATCAGGCTGAACGTAGCTCTAACCGAACTTTGCACAAGTGTATGTAAACCTCAAAGAGGTCTTTTAAGGGTTGTAATGTGGTTAAGCTGATGGTTTAAAGAAGAAAAGGGTAGAAGGCTGATCAAGACCCGAGAGAATCCCTAAGACGTGTAATTGTGAATTTGAAAATTTTTAATTTTGCAAGTTTATTTTCATTCTTTTTTTTTTTTTTTTTTTTGAATTTTTTTTTTTTATTTTTTTGAATCAATGTAGGCAATCTCAGATCATGCGGTCAATCACTCACTTAGCATTCATGTTTCTCAGGCACGGTACCAAGCACTCGATGAGAGACGCAATTTGAGACGTGTTCATATCAAAGACATTGGAACACTTGCCTTTAGATATTGTTTGATTGTTGCTTTGCTACTTTTTTTTTTACTTGATTTTTGAATGTTATATAATTACACATCTTCCAATCCCAGGGTTAAGTGAATGTGGGTTGAATAAAAAAGGTCCATCATTAGACGAGGATCAAAGTGGTTGATGAAGAAATGGAATGTGATTGAACGGGTAACAAGGAATGACAGGGTTGCAAAGGTGCCTCAAATCATTGGTGTACCTTGTGTTTAGTTCGGTAATTGATTTTTTATTTATGTTTTTTAAGGATGAGTTAATGGAAAATGCTATGATCAAGATGTAAAGGAAATTGCTCATTTTATTAATGGAATAAAGGTGAACGAAACACATGAAACATATAAAAATTTGAAATGGAAAACCTATGCTAGACATGAATGGGGGAATGGAGATGAATAATAAAAAAAATCATGAAATTTTGCACAAAGGATCTGTTGTGCGCCTTGTGTTCATTACTTCTTGCCGCCTGGAGGGACAGGAAGTTTGTTTGCATCCACCAAGTCTTGAATCACGTCCTTCAAATTCCAACATTGCTCTGTAGTGTGGTCCCTTCCTTGATGGTATTTGCAATGGGCATTGGGATTCCATTTGGCGCTCCTTTCTTCAGGTTTTGGTTCTGGAAATGGCCCAATAGGTGTGATCAAGCCTTAACCGTAAAGGCGATCAAAGGCCGCATCATAAGTCATTACTAAAGAAGTGTAAGTTCTTTTCTTCTTGGGCAATGGAGCATCAAGAGCTAACACTTCATTGAGATCAACTTGGCTTATATTGTTGGTAGTATTTTCTTGCTTAGAAGACGAAGAAGAAGGATGGTCGTTCTTCTTGTTTTTCCAAGTGTTATTATTGTTACTACCGGCAGTCTTTATTAGATCATCCTCGATATTGATGCCAATGTCATATACAGCTTCAAAAGTGTTTAAAGGAAGAAATTTGAGATGTTGCTTGTACTTGTGAGTCAAATTTTGGATGAAGAGGCGAATCCTATATTTTTCTTTGGGAGGATCTACCAAGAGTGCAGCTGTTTCCCTCCACCTGTTCAGATAAGCAGTGAAGCCTTCATTCTCTTTGTTTTTGAGAATGGAGAGTTCACGTTCAGAAGTTTTACTTTGAATGTTACACTTGTAAAGGTTCATGAAACTGTCGGTGACATCTTGCCAAGTCGCAGTACACTTGGCATCTAGGGAATAAAACCATTGTTGGCAAGCATGTTCTAAGGAGAGAGGGAACACCGTAGGGAAGAGTGTTATGTCCAATCCCTTAAGAGCCATGGTTGCAGAGAACGCCTTCAAGTGGAATATTGGATTGTCAGTAGGCTTGAACTTTGGAATATCAGCAGTGGAGAACTTTTCAGGGAGTCTGTCCTTCACATCCAAAGGAGTGGGAGGCCGTTCCACATAGATGAAATCCTCATAAATCTTGCTCATTTGTTCTTTGGTCTCGTCCATTGCAGCCGCAGTAACATTGTTTTGCTCTACTGTGTTGACTATGGTAGTGAGTGCTTGTAACATGTTAGACATTGTATCAATGGACTTGTTAATGTTCTCAATATCTTCCTTAGTGGCCATTGGAACAAACTGAAAGTAGTTTGAAGGTGATGAGTGACGTGGAGATGGCAAAGTTCTCTTTAAACGTCTCTTAGGTCTAAGAGGTTGATGTAGTAATGACTCAAACTGTACCAATATACCCCTGCTCCTTGACTAAGTGCTGTGAAATAAAACAACCGCACTTAATTGTTTGACACATTGCTCAAGATAGGAAAAATAAAGTCATCTGAAAACAGGTGAGAATAACTCCGATCCACTCATCTTTTATTATGACGGAAATGAAGGTGCATGAACCTAGTATACGATCATAAACGACATGGTTTATGACTCGAGTAAAAAAAATAAAGAAAGTGTGTGGACTATACTTGACTCATGAGTGATTTAGTGATGTTATAAGACTCGTGGTATGATCGTATGGATAAACATGTGAACAGTAAAAAAAATGACTGACGAGAGGACCAAATTAACACGGAAGACTAAAAAAAAAAAAGCTGACTGGACTTATTTCCTAGGCACCGTGACACGGCAAACTGTACTGTGTCACGGTACAAGCTGCCATGACGCGGTGATCTTTTTTTTTTGCTGGAATTTCACCGTGCCACGGTGGAAACTGCCGTGACACGGTGGACTTTCCCGTGGCACGGTGGATGCTGACGTGGCACGCTAATTTTTTTTCCTGGAATTCCACCGTGTCACGGTGGAAACTGCCGTGACACGGTGGACTTTCCCGTGGCACGGTGGACTTTGACGTGGCATGATCCGTGCCATTTATGGCACCTTTAAGCTATGTTTTATTTATATTTCTATGCTCATTTTTAGTCGTTTATGTCGTGTTTTTAGGGAATAATGCTTGATTTGCGTGTTTGTGTGTTAGCTTAGAGAAATGCTTGCTTTTAATGGTTTTCTTATTATTTTATTCATTTCTCGGCTATTTCCCTAGCTTCTCCGTTTGTTTGACTTGTTTTATAGGTGTGTCAAGCTTCCCGGGATTTAATCATCAAGGAGGGAGCTCAAGTGCATACAAGGACTTTAACAGAGCCAAGTTAGGGAAGCCAAACACGCAAGTCAAGCCAATCCAAGAAACAAAGGAAAATGAAGGCTTGCAAAGTATCAAAAAGGACCTTTGTGCATTGTTTCGGCCATATCTCGAGTTCTACAGATTAGATTGAGGTGACTCAAGTTGTGTTGGAAACTAGACTTGAAGAGCTTTCCAATGATAGGTTTCACGCCTTCATATGATTCTTAGATTGTGAGTTAAATCTTTCCAAAGTTGGCCCAGCAAATCTGCCGCAACCTATTTCTGCCGATTTTGGGCAGTAAGTCCCCGATGGCTGGCCGCGGGCGCGGCCTCCGGGGTGTCCGTTCCCCTCCGTGGGCGCGGCTGATTTCTCCGAGGGCGCGGGCTTCCGGGTCTTTTACGATTTTAAGCTTCTTTTCTCCTTTTTGTTTATTGATAGTTTTTAGGTTTTCATGAGGATTCGTTCATGTAATTCTTAGTCTTAGAATAGTTTTCTCTCTCTTAGGTTGAGAGATTCTCTCTCTAAATTAGGTTAGATTAGGAGTAGTTTTAGAGAGAGAAAGTGAAGGATTTCAATGGTGATTGAGAGATTGAAGATACAAGGGTGACAATTGTGTTCAAGATCTTCTCTATTATCAATGAGCATTCTTAACTCTATATCACCTTATTGCTTTATTCAATTTCATGTTTGTTTGAATTGATTTTGATGTTTAATGCTTGTTTAGTGTATTAGTTCTTGATATTTTGTGAATTCTTGATTTCTTTAGTTAATTGTTGATTAGATGATGATGTTAGAGTAGTTGTTGGCTAGGAATTGGGTGAAACTTGTATTATTGATTAATTGTGATTAATTTGGGAATTGTGTTGATTGATTGTTGAGATTAAAGTGATTAATGTAGGTTTGCATGTGTGTAATTCGATTAGGCCTTTAGAATTATGCTAGATTGCATTGTAATTGCTAATGATACAAACAATTGATTTAGTAATTGCAATTATTGATTGGTTTTGATTGCGATTCTCTTAGTTTGTTATTCATAGTGAACCCTAGCTTAACAATTAGGAGATAGCTCTTTGATTCCAATTGATTGCTCTTATCATTAGTTTTTCACAACCTTTGATTGGCATGCTCTTCTCAAGTTGTTGCAATTGACATGATTACTTGTTGATCCCCGTTCCTAGTGTTTTATTTGTTTGGTTACTTGTTTCGTTAGTTGTTAGTGTTACATCTTACCTTCAATTTCGACCTAGCTTAGTCACTTAATTGAAAGTGCTTGAACATTACCGTTCCTTTGGGTTCGACCCTTGACTTGCCTCTATACTCGTATTTAGGTTTGTTAAGTGTTTATAAATTTAGTTTGACCGAGGGAAGATTAGATAACGACCTAGTTTTCCTCTCGTCAAAATGGTGTCGTTGCCGGGGAACGGTGTCTATGTTTGAGTGTTTTTAATTGCTTGAGTCTAGGTCTTTGTATATGCTTTTCTTTTATTTGATTTTTGTTTGTTTTGTATATAATGGAAAATACCTCATTTCCTCAATTAGAGGATGAACCATTTTGGGTGTACTTTAATAGAATAGAGAACTTCATTAGTTACCATGGTTGTGATATTTGGGAGGCTTGAGAGATTTGTTATCATAATTTGAATGAGCAAACTAGAGACATTGTTGAAAGCATGTTTAATGGTGGATTTCGGGCATTGTCAATCGATAATGCTTGGGACTTTTATGTATGGTTTGCTAGAGATAGTTGTGATCGTGGTCATGGCTATTCAAATGCTTCCATTGATGATGGTTATGGTCCATGTTCCATGAATGATGAACCTTGCATGCCTACTTGTGCCCCTATTCCCAATCTGATGATGCCACTCATATCTCTAATGTTGATCATTGCATGTTGCACATAATTCTTTCCCCCATGATGCTCCTCAATGCTATTCATCTTTCCAATCTTTAGATCCTACCTTTGAGTCTTCTAATAATCAAATTGGTGGTTCTTTGAGAAAATTGGAGATGAATTCTAATTTGGAACCAAATGAGATGAGATATTTGGAGATTGTGAGAAGCCAAATGGAAATGTTGAAAAAGTTGGAAGAGAGTAATTAGGGTGTTTTTAGGAAGAATGAGGAGATGGAGAGCCAATTGTCATCAATATTGAATGTAAATGAAGTTTCTACCACATTGGTAGGTATGGAAGACGATGATGATGATTGTGTTGAGAGCTCCAAAGTATGTGAGGAGGATGTTAGAGATCCCATGAGTGAGTAAAAGGGTGTATAGATGGATGTTCCTAAAGAGAGTTTGCGTTTTGAACCTCCTTCCAAATTTGAATTTCGTTCCATTGAGCCTTTAAATGGAGTTGAAGAGAAACTAAAAATGTTGGCTTCTTTTAATTTTGAGGAAATGGTAATTCAAGTTATGAAGGATGGGACATTGCAATTTTTGAAGCGTGAAGAAGTTGTGAGGAAAGAGACTAAGGACGAGGAGGATGAAGTAGTCTCCATGGGAGATTAGATTTTTGAGGGTGATGAGGACCAAGAGGTTTTGAGTGTTGAAAAACCAATTGGTGAGTCAATTCTCCCACCCACCTCCCTTGATTGTGATTTCATTCCTCCATTCCTTAATTTTAAAAACCAACCTTCTTCCACCCCATCTCCTTTGATTAATAACCATGGTTGCTTTGAGGGTGAGGCCTTGAGCTTAGACGATTTTGATGAAGAAAAGGTCCCTTATGATAAGGTTGAGGAGGTAGAGCCTACTTTTGATGATTATGAAGATGAGAGTGAAGTGTTTGGTGAGGTTGAGTCTCCAACTCCTATCTCAAATCTTAAACCATTGCTTTCTTCTTTCACCTTTGATGATCCTTCTCTTCTACATTTTCCACCATTGATAATGGTGAGGCCTTTTTAGAGGGAGATTATACTTCTCATGTTTATTTTGAGCTACCTCCCAAGTTTGACCCTCAACCCTTTGATGAGCTTCCTTTGAACCTTGATGATGATTTGAAGCTTTTGAGAGCTCATTTAGGGTGTGAAGTTTATGAGGAGGGTGTGATTGAGAATGATCTAAATTTGAATAATGACGAGTTGGAGGATAGCCCTTTGGATGTGAGTTCATTGGATGAGAGAGCTTGTGTTTCAATAGATAGTGGTGTAAGTGAACAACCAATTCCTATTTCCTTACCTTACACCTCATTTTCAAGAAAGCTTAATCTTATTCCCTCCTATCCCATGTCATTACCTTTTTTTCTCATATCCCCTCCTCTTGAAAAGCCTTTAGTCCCCCAAGTGCCTCATTTGATGACTTTTGAGGACGATGGTGGGATTTCCAACCAAAAATATTTTGTTGAGAAGAGTATGTCTTCTTCTTTTTCTTTTATTTCTCTTCCTTTTTCTTATATTCTTGTTTTTACCTTCTCTCTTTCTTCTTCTTGGCATACTTCTTCTCAACTCCATAGGTGTGCACTAAGCTTGTTGCATGCCTTTATTTTGTCATGTGCATACTTACTTTCCTATGAAATGTGTAGTAGTGCATTTGACAAGCTCTTGCGTGCGTTGAATTATTATTTTCTAGAGCGGTCAAGCTTGGACCTTAAGAAAGCCTTTCTCGAGAAGTAACCCGTGCTCTAGATTAGATTTTATTTTCATTTTAGATTAGATTTTCTCTCATGGAAATGTTTGTGTGCCTTTTGCTAGGTACATGACTTGATATACTTTGGTGCTTCGATTGGATCAAGAATCAAGGAAGCTTGACACCTATTTTTGCTAGCATATGGAAACAAGGTTCAATTCTTGAGAATTTAGCTTTAAAAGGTCTAATTGGGTCATTTGCGGGCATTTACACCCACCTTAAATCCGGTAATATCCTTCCTTGCTCTTTCTCTAATGGTTGATGCCATGTTGGACATATGTTGGTTGGTTGGATTGATCTCCTTGTTTTCCCCTCCCATGGATTATTTGATTTATGTTTGAGTGGTCTCATTCAAGCTTGGGGGAGGGTATTCAATCATGTTTGATGGGATGTTGATTTGTATATGCTATGCACCTTTGTATATGTTTTTCCATGTTCTATTATTTTGAAAAACTCCAAAAAGATCTTTGTTTTTATCGAGGCAAATTCGCAATGTGTTTTGTTTTGTTCTTGCTTTGGACATAATAACATTTGGACTTGTAAACTTGAATGCTTTTCTTACTAAGTGGTAGTGGTGTGCACAGTTTGAGAGTACGCTTCGTTGATTCTAGGATAAAGCATGCTAAGGTAGTTGTCTAGAACTAGGGGGATCATGAAGCCGGATTCTACTTGTTTGTGGCATGTTTGGTAGTTGCTCCTTATCTTCGATTTGACACCCTTACTAAGTTTTTGCTACATCCATGTGAGGTTCATTATTTTTCAAGCCTTCAACATTTACTTGCATGAGCGGCATGGATCCTTGACTATTGCGGACCTAATCTAGAATCTTGACTTATGGTTCCCAAGACCGAGACCGAACCACCTAGGGAGGACACATGCATCTTTTCGGGGTGGTAATTTTTCTTTTCTAAGATAGTTTTCATTTTCTCCAGTTTTTGGGTTTACATTTTCCTACTTGCTAACCCTTTTAGCCTTTTTCCCTTAATTTCAAGCCACATCTCTAGATCTTGAGCCTTTTGTTTCATTTTCGTTTCCATTCTTGGTTTTTGTGAAGCAATTGTTCATTATTGTTGGAGTTTGTGGTAGAGGAGTTTGGATATTTGGTTCTCTTGAAAGCAAGTTTGTGTTGTGTATATTTTGTGAAGAATTGCAAGTGAATAAATGAAAAAGCCGTCCAAAGTAAAAAAAAAAAAAAAAAAAAAAAAAAAAAAAAAAAAAAAAAAAAAAAAAACCAAAAGGCAAGGACAAAGAAAGTGCAAAGTTGAAAAAGCCGTCCAAAGTTAAAAGAGGCGAGGAAAAAGCACTAATAAAGAAAAATGAAAAAAAAATGCAAAAATGCAAAAAATATTTTTATGTGAGTTTTCTTCCTTTTTGGGCATTGAGGACAATACTCCATTTAAGCTTAGGGGGAAGCGTTCTCACGCTTCTTGTGTATATGTTTGTGATCTTAGCTTTGAATAAGATTGGGGGTGTTGGTATTTTTGTTTGGTGATTACTTGGTTATGGTGTAAAGAAATGCGCAATCTTTGCTTCAAAATTTAGGTTAACCACCAAATTTTAAATTTAGCCTACCTTAACCCTTTTTGCCTTACGTTACAACCTTTGGAAGACCTTTTGACCTAGGTGTTGAGTCATTCATCGGTGGAGGGAATCATGGGTTATAGCCTAAGGAAAGGGGATGCGTAGTCAAGACGTCGAGTAGCCATAAATTTGATCTTTTTCCGGTTCCTTCGTGGAACTTATGAGATGCTCACTAAGGGGAGATATGAGATTAGTAGGGGGAACGCAGTAAGACCGTGTGGGATGAAAGTGGAGTGTGATAACTAGTTCCTATGCTTAGCATATTTATGTTTCAATCAACCTTAGGTATCTTTGAGCGTGCACTCCCTTACTTATTTAGAAAGATTTGCATTCATTTGTGCTTGTACATTTTAAAAAGCCCTTTCATGAACATGTGTTTGCTCTTCTTTTCTTTTAATTTCCTTCTTTATGCTTTGCTTTGTTTGTATTATTATGAGAGTTATGGGTTAATATCTTAGGAAATCTTTACCAGAGCATCACTCGTCCTCTAGGGCGATCTAGGGGTTTAAATGGCTTGTCTTTAGTTGCTAAAATTGACCGTGATTCCTACGAAAGTGAGTTAGTGTATATTCCCATCTTCTCTAGTTTTCTTGATTCTTTCATTGCTTAAATAATGTCTTCATTTTTCCCTTGGGTTGGATTTTGTTTTGCTCGAGGACGAGCAAAAGTGTAATTAGATTGGGGCAAATTGATCCGTGCCATTTATGGCACCTTTAGGCTATGTTTTCTTTATATTTCTATGCTCGTTTTTAGTCGTTTATGTTACCGTGTCACGGTACAAGCTGCCGTGACGCGGTGATCTTTTTTTTTTTTTTGGAATTTCACCGTGCCACGGTGGAAACTGCCGTGACACGGTGGACTTTCCCGTGGCTGTAGGCGTTGTTCGAAGTGCGCCTACGTTAAGCATGTTGTGAATATGCTTTGCACTCATAGGAAGTAGGAATTGACATAATACGATTAGGGACAAAGAAAGTAGGGAGCCGCCAACAAGTTTTTGAGGAACTTGTAAACTGTTCACGGATCATAAAAGGCAACCACGATAAGGGACAACGATAGGCAACAACGATTGACCCTTGAAGGTTACACCCCATTCATAATCCATGAGATTACTAACTCCATATGGTTCGGAACCACGAAAGGAGGATCGGGGATGATGGTACGAAGTGATTCATGGAGTCACATTCGCCCATATTGGCCTTTACTCGATTCTTATAGTGAAAAGTGATTCTTGCGATCTCAAAGGCATGCAAACAAAATATTCAATTCGCTCCAAAATATTATTAGGCTAAATTGGTTGAATATTAATGCAACACATAATTCTAAAATATTAGTGATCACTTGATTAAACAACAAGATTAAAAAAAATCCTAAACTGGTTGGCCAAATTATCTTATTAGGCGTGATTTTCAATTACATATTCCCTTTAAACATGCAAAATGGTGATCATAACAATAATAGAATAAACATTAACATTGGAAGCAATTTAACAATAATAGAGTTAGTCAAATTAAATATAAAATAACATAATCATGATACTAGCAATAAGAAAATAAAATAAGAGTAATTAAATTAATTAATTACTCACATTCCGTGCATTCCTTTAAATTGCTACATCATGAATAAACTGTTAGTGACTTCAATTAAAATATAAAGCAAATGAAAATTAAATTAAATAAATATAGATTTGATTTGGTCCAAACCCTCAGTTAATTATACCTTTCACACCTTGGTTTAAGTATAGAACTTCAGGTATTGTATGGACTCCTTGAAGTGCTTAGGAGAAGTATTTTGAGAGAATAGGGTGGCTAGTATTTAGGCTAAAGAGGGAGAAGAGAATTATTTTGTGATAAAGCTTGTTGATGATTGAAAAAGGGGTGATATGACCTCTATTTATAGAGAAAAAAGAGGGGTCGAAGAATTAAAATAAGATTCGAATTAAATCGAAATAAAACTCGACAGACTAGAGTTTTTACGGTTTTTGTTTTTACCATATCTTTTGATCCAGAAATCGGAATAAGATAAATAAGATATCGTTGGAAATCTCTTGAAGTATACTTTCTAACCCAATTAGAATCATATTAAAATATTATATAGAATAAAAGATATGGCCAAAATAGTGAGACAGTGTCAGTTTTGGATAGAGTTTGACATTTTATTCATATCTTTTCCGTTATAGCTCGGAATTGATATTATAATATATCATTGGAAAGATAAATTCAAGGGCTATCCAAAAACATAAAATTTGGATAAAAACTATGAGGCACGAAAATAATATCTGTCTATCTTTGAATGTTTTTCAATTCGGATAGAATTAGGACTTTAAAAAAAAAGGAGTTTTATTTAATTTCAAACTCTTTAATCTTATCTTTTCAAAAAGGATAATTAGGATCTTTTAGAAACTTATAGAAGCTTCTAATGAATCCTAATTGGTTTAGGAATGGGATTAAATAATTTGGACCCTCCACATGATCATTGGGTCGTAGGTAAGGTGGGCTTAGGTTCGGTTTGGGCTCAGTTTAATATTTTGGTCATAACCTATTCGTTATAACTCGGATTTGGGCTTATAATATATCGTTGGAAAGCTCTTTTCACGCCCCATCCAACTATTTAATCAATGGACCCATATTATGGACCAAAATAAACTGGAATAAACGTTTTTATATAAAGGACACGAAATGAATGATTTTAAAGGGCACGAAATGAATTATTTTGGGTTTAAAGGCACAAAAAGAGGAAAATAAGTTATGGTTTGGGGAAATGGGCTAGGAATTTTATTGGTTTATGAAATTTATTGGGAATGAACATGGATTTAAGCACTCCAAAGATTACATACTCAACCCGACCAATAATGGCGGTGAAAGGTTGTTCATCATCGGGTTTGGTTTTGGGGAGACATTTTTAGGTGTCTACACAAGCCCCCACTTTGAATGAGTTTTTAGAAACGTTAGTTTCGAAAAAGATAGTCAAAGTAGTCGATAGGGACGGAGAATGATTTAAGACGTTCTGCGATCCTAAATCACTCTGTATACACCGATACCTGCAAAAAATGTTAATTCCACAGATAAAAGAGTAAAGGGATAAAACACTTATCTGACACCAGTGTATCGGTGACAAATGAGTTTGGTATTTTCCTATGCTTGAAGGAATCCACCGGATGACGTTTGTTGAAATGTTTCCATGCTTGAGGAAAGCCGACAGATGAGTTTGGTATTTTCCTATGCTTGAAGGAATCCACCGATAATGCTTTCCATGCTTGAGGAAAGCCGACAAAGGAATTTGGCAGTTTTCTATGCTTGAAGAAATCCACCGGATAATACTTTCCATGCTTGAGGAAAGTCGACAGATGATGAGATTGCAAGTCTCTGTGTATCGAGAACCTTGCGTCATGAAATGATGGTGGTTCGATTGTCCCCGAACGTGGGCTGTAGATAGTCCGCTTGTCCCTGGACGTGGGTTGTGGTTGGTTCGCTTGTCCCCGAACGTGGGTTGTAGATGGTTCACTTGTCCCCGAACGTGGGTTGTAGATGGTCCGCTTGTCCCCGAACATGGGCTGTAGATGGTCCGCTTGTCCCCGGACGTGGGCTGTAGATGGTCCGCTTGTCCCCGGACGTGGGTTGTTGATGAGACCGGCAAAAATAAATTTGCCAATGGACTCGTATATATTGTGATTGACTTGACCACTAACTTGACCAAGTTTGACTTGATGTGACATGACATGTGTATGACTTGTGAGTGTTTGTGTGTGTGTATATGTGTGTGTTCAGACACAAGCAAACGAAGATGCAAAAGCAAAAATTTTCCAACAATTTTTGTCATGAGTGGAGGATACCGACTTTCTAAACTGTAGGCGTCGTTCGAAATGCGCCTACGCTAAGCATGTTGTGAATATGCTTGGCACTCATAGGAAGTGGGAATTGTCATAATACGATTAGGGACAAGGAAAGTAGGGAGCCGCCAACAAGTTTTTGAGGAACTTGTAAACTGTTCACGGATCATAAAAGGCTACCACGATAAGGGACAATAATAGGCAGCAACAATTTACCCGTGAAGGTTACACCCCATTCATAATCCATGAGATTACTAACTCCATATGGTTCGGAACCACGAAAGGAGGATCGGGGATGATGGTACGAAGTGAGTCATAGAGTCACATTCGCCCATATTGGCCTTTACTCGATTCTTATAGTGAAAAGTGATTCTTGCGATCTCAAAGGCATGCAAACAAAATATTCAATTTGCTCCAAACTATTATTAGGCTAAATTGGTTGAATATTAATGCAACACATAATTCTAAAATATTAGTGATCACTTGATTAAACAACAAGATTAAAAAGGATCCTAAACTGGTTGTCCAAATTATCTTACTAGGCGTGATTTTCAATTACATATTCCCTTTAAACATGCATAATGGTGATCATAACAATAATAGAATAAACATTAACATTGGAAGCAATTTAACAATAATAGCGTTAGTCAAATTAAATATAAAATAACATAATCATGATACTAGCAATAAGAAAATAAAATAAGAGTAATTAAATTAATTAATTACTCACATTCCGTGCATTCCTTTAAATTGCTACATCATGAATAAACTGTTAGTGACTTCAATTAAAATATAAAGAAAATGAAAATTAAATTAAATAAATATAGATTTGATTTGGTCCAAACCCTCAGTTAATTATACCTTTCACACCTTGGTTTAAGTATAGAACTTCAGGTATTGTATGGACTCCTTGAAGTGCTTAGGAGAAGTATTTTGAGAGAATAGGGTGGCTAGTATTTAGGCTAAAGAGGGAGAAGAGAATTATTTTGTGATAAAGCTTGTTGATGATTGAAAAAGGGGTGATATGACCTCTATTTATAGAGAAAAAAGAGGGGTCTAAGAATTAAAATAAGATTCGAATTAAATCGAAATAAAACTTGACAGACTAGAGTTTTTACGGTTTTTGTTTTTACCATATCTTTTGATCCAGAAATCGGAATAAGATAAATAAGATATCGTTGGAAATCTCTTGAAGTATACTTTCTAACCCAATTAGAATCATATTAAAATATTATATAGAATAAAAGATATGGCCAAAATAGTGAGACAGTGTCAGTTTTGGATAGAGTTTGACATTTTATTCATATCTTTTCCGTTATAGCTCGGAATTGATATTATAATATATCATTGGAAAGATAAATTCAAGGGCTATCCAACAATATAAAATTTGGATAAAAACTATGAGGCACGAAACTAATATCTGTCTATCTTTGAACGTTTTTTAATTCGGATAGAATTAGGATTTTCAAAAAGAAAAGTTTTATTCAATTTTAAACTCTTTAATCTTATCTTTTCAAAAAGGATAATTAAGATATTTTTGAAAATTATAAAAGCTTCTAATTAATCCTAATTGGTTTAGGAATGGGATTAAAAAAATTTTACCCTCCACATGATCATTGGGTCGTAGGTAAGGTGGGCTTAGGTTCGATTTGGACTCGGTTTAATATTTTGGCCATAACTTATTCGTTATAACTCGGATTTAGGCTTATAATATATTGTTGGAAAGCTCTTTTCTTTTCAAGCCCCATCCAACTATTCAATCATTGGACCCATATAATGGACCAAAATAAACTGGATTAAACGTTTTATAAAAAGGACACGAAATGAATGATTTTAAAGAACACGAAATGAATTATTTTGGGTTTAAAGGCACGAAAAGAGGAAAATAAGTTATGATTTGGGGAAATGAGATAGAAGTTGGGTTGGTTTATGAAATGGAAATATGGATTTAAGCACTCCAAGATTAAATACTCAACCCGACCAATAATGGCGGTGAAAGGTTGTTCATAATCGGGTTTGGTTTTGGGGAGACATTTTTAGGTGTCTACAGAAGCCCCCACTTTGACTGAGTTTGTAGAAACGTTAGTTACGAAAACGATAGTCAAAGTAGTCGATGGGGACGGATAATGAGTTAAGACGTTTGGCGATCCTAAATCACTCTTTATACGCCGATACCTGCAGAAAAAATGTTAATTCCACAAATAAAAGAGTAACAGGATAGAATACGTATCTGGCACCAGTGTATCGGTGACAAATGAGTTTGGTATTTTCCTATGCTTGAAGGAATCCACCGGTTTACGTTTGTTGAAATGCTTTCCATGCTTGAGGAAAGCCGACAGGTGAGTTTGGTAGCTTTCTAAGCCTGAATAAACCTACCAGATGACACTTTCCATGCTTTAGGAAAGTCGACATATGATTTTAGCGTTTTTCTATGCTTGAAGAAATCCACGGATAATGTTTTCCATGCTTGAGGAAAGCCGACAAAGGAATTTGGCAGTTTTCTATGCTTGAAGAAATCCACCGGATAATACTTTCCATGCTTGAGGAAAGTCGACAGATGATGAGATTGCAAGTCTCTGTGTATCGAGAACCTTGCGTCGTGAAATGATGGTGGTTCGATTGTCCCCGAACGTGGGCTGGTTGTAAATGGTCCGTTTGTCCCCGGACGTGGGTTGTGGTTGGTTCGCTTGTCCCCGAACGTGGGTTGTAGATAGTCCGCTTGTCCCCAGACGTGGGCTTTAGATGGTCCGCTTATCCCCGGATGTTGGCTGATTGTAAATGGTCTGCTTGTCCCCGGACGTGGGCTGATTGTAAATGGTCCGCTTGTCCCCGGATGTGGGCTGTAAATGGTCCGCTTGTCCCCGGACGTGGGCTGTAGATGGTCCGCTTGTCCCCGGACGTGGGCTATAGATGGTCCGCTTGTCCCCGGACGTGGGCTGTAATTGAGACCTGCAAAGTAAAATTTGTCAGGGGACTCGTATAGACTATGATTGACTTGACCAACTGACTTGACCAAGTTTGACTTGACACGACATGACATGACATGAGTATGACTTGTGATTGTGTGTGTAGTTTGAGTGTGTGTGTGCAGACACAAGAAACCGAAAATGCAAAAGCAAAAATTTTCCATCATTTTTGTCATGAGACGAGTGGAGGGTACCGACTTTCTCCCGAAAAAGAAAGACATGAAAAATGAAATTTTATTTTCGAAATTCCCTCGATAAAAAATTTGAAAAAGTTTTTGAACTTCCCCAAAATAAAATAATGAAAAAGGGAAGAAGTTTTGAACTTCCTCCTTGAGCAAGACGAAATGAATTGTTTGGATTGAATTGCTTGTCCTGAAAAATAATGTATGCATGATGCATGTTCTTAAGCCAGGAGGTTAAGGACAATTACATCATGTGACACGATAGATGAATGAACTTAAGTCATGGAGCTAAGCATCATATATGGTGTAAAGAAACGATCTTAAACGTCACTTAGGTCTGGAAGCTAAGCACGTATTTAGATGAAGTGATTATTGAGTATTACATAATGAATGTTGCTTAGGTCAAGAAGCTAAGCACGATATTCTTTGTATGATTAAAAATCATTGATATATAAATGTTTCTCAGCACATTATGCGATGCATGAAACAATGAATATTGCTCAGGTCAGGAAGCTAAGCAAGTATACAATGTTTCTTCTAATGAATGTTGTCTTTAAATATGATGAAATATGCACAGTGTTGAAACAAGATTTCATGATAAGGGCTCTTAAAGGGAAGGATGATTGATATGGATATGGATGTGTGAGTGAAGTGTGTGAATGTGATACTAAGGTTGGCTGCAAGGGTTATGGTGATGGAAAGAGATGTGAGAAAAGTCAAAGATGATGACTCTTCAGGTTGGGTAGGCTAAATGATGTGGGTTCAAGCCCCCAAGTCTAGCTCTAAATGGGTTGGGGTAAGCATTGGATATTCTTTGACTCGATCATGCATGGATATGAATATGAATGTGGCCGCACCTCGATGTGAGGTTGCCTACGTATCTGTTAGGAATCACGCCAAATGTAGCTCTAACCGAACTTTGCACAAGTGTGTGTACACCTCAAAGAGGTATTTCAAGGGTTGTAGTGTGGTTAAGCAGAAGGTTTAAAGAAGAAAGGGGTAAAAGACTCAAGACCCGAGAGAAGCCCCCAAGATATGCAATTATGTATTAGACTTTGCAAGCTTTATTTTTCATATATTTTTTTGTTTTGAATTTCTTTTTTCTTTTTTTTTTATTCTTTTGAATCAATGTAGGCAATCTCAGATCATGCGGTCCATCACTCACTTAGCATTCATGTTTCTCAGGCACGGTACCAAGCACTCGATGAGAGACGCAATTTGAGACGTGTTCATATCAAAGACATTGGAACAATTGCCTTTAGACATTGTTTTATTGTTGCTTTGCTGCTTTTTTTTTTTTACTTGCTTTTTTATTATTATACAATTACACATCTTCCAATCCTAGGGTTAAGTGAATGTGGGTTGAAGAAATGAAGGCCAAACGTTAGACGAGGCTCAAAGTGGTTGATGAAGAAATGGAATGTGATTGAACGTTTAATAGGGAATGACAGGGTTGCAAAGATGCCTCAAGTCATTGGTGTACCTTGTGTTTAGTTCGGTAATTGGTTTTTTTTTTTCGTGAATGAATTCGATGATCGATTGCAAAGGAAGGGATTTCTCATTGATGGAAAAGGTAAGAAATATGACACATAGACAGTACACATGGATAACGGGAACCTATGCTAGACTTATTAGGGGAGAGGGTTGAAACAAAAGAAGAAAAAAAAGCATGAAATCTTGTATGGAAACTTGTCTTATGCTTCGTTTTCATGGTTGCTTATGAATTACTTGTTACCGCTAGGGGGGACAAGAAATTTGTTGTTGTTGATGCTTTGATTAGAAGAAAAGAAGGAAGGAATGACGTTCCCCTTATTCTTCCAACTATTGCCTAGTGATTTTAGACTCAAGAACTGTGTAAGGATGATTTCACTTGATGCATTCACTCAATACTCGGATTGGAAAGGAAGAGTGTATGAAACAATTTTGAAATCTGATGGGAAATACCCCACTCATTCCTATTACGACGGAAAATGACGCATGCATGGTCCTAATATACGATCATAAACAATATAGTGCATTACTCTAAGACAAAGTGTGTGCAATGACTCAACATGTGTGATTAGGTGAGTTTATTAGGACTCGTGGTATGATCGCATGGCTAGACATGAGAACGTTGTGAAAAACAAAAGACACAATGACCAAATAGCATGGAAGACTAAAAGACAAACTAACTTGATTAATTTTGTCCAATTTTAATGTTTATGCTATTTATTAGGTGAAAACGGTCCATTGGCAATCGTTAGTCATAAATAAGATCAATCACAATCAAAGACAAAGAACACATGTTAAGGTTAGCACAACAATCGATCACAAGAAACTAGGAAGAAGACTAGAATTCTAGAAGAGTTAGGACTCAAGGGTATAAAAATAAATAAATAACTAAAAATAAAAACCTATAATCCTATGTTATATGAGTTGACAAGGATTAAAGGACTTGGCTAAAACTAGCTTGACACGAATTTTTTTTTTTTTTTAAAAAAATAAATAAAAATAAAAAAAAGGTAACGTTCAAAAGACACCTAAACTGGACAGGCTCTGGTATATCGGTTATAACTTTTGATCTGTGACTCTGATTAGGACGAAACCAGCTCCAAATGAAAGATAAAACTTTGGGCTACAGATCCATAGGCTTTATGACACGTAACTCTTTCTAGAACTCAGGCTATGACCAAAACAAGTTGACTCTTGTGCAGTATACGGGAATAAAAATCCGGATGACTCAAAAATCATAAAAAAAAATCTATGACTCGACTCTAAAAAAAAAATAATAAAAAGGGTTTAATAAAAAAAAATAATTAAAAAAAATCAATAAAAAAAATGCACATGTAAGCACATCGTCACGAATGATGCAATGAAGTTCGCAACCTATAGTCAAGATCTATGTTCCACTATGGTCAAGCTTTTGGGTGTCAAAGGGTACCATGGTTAAGAGTTTGGACGCGTTAGCAAGGCAGCCTCCCTTGAGGGTGTATGCCAACGGGCGGCTCCGCGAGTTCGTGATGAAATAGAACTCGACTCCATGGTTTGGGTGGATTTAAAAACTCGGATGAACCCTTATTGTCATGAACGTTTTCGGTTTGATAAAGCTTAAATCCCCCGGGCTAGACACATACGTAGAACACGTACTATTGTTGCAAAATAGGTAACCTAAAAAAAATCATATGCATATGTGACAATGCCAATTAAATCGCAGGAATACAATTCTAGAATCTTTCAAGTCTCATCCACTCATCTTAATTAAATACCGATCACTCAAATCGATAAATAACCAAGAATCCTCCCCAGTGGAGTCGCCAAATTGTAGGCGTCGCTCGAAGTGCGCCTACGTAAAAAGCATGTTGTGAATATGCTTGACACTCATAGGAAGTAGGAATTGACATATACGATTAGGGACAAGGAAAGTAGGGAGCCGCCAACAAGTTTTTAAGGAACTTGTAAATCGTTCACTGATCATAAAAGGCAACCACGATAAAGGGACAACGATAGGCAACAACGATTGACCCGTGAAGGTTAAACCCCATTCATAATCCCTGAGATTACTAACTCCATATGGTTCGGAACCACGAAAGGAGGATCGGGGATGATGGTACGAAGTGAGTCATAGAGTCACATTCGCCCGTATTGGCTTCTACTCCATATGGCTTCTTATAGTGAAAAATGATTCCTGCGGTCTCAAAGGCATACAAACAGAGATTCAATTTGCTCCAAACTATTATTATGCTAAATTGGTTGAATATTAATGCAACATATAATTCTTTAATATCGTGATCACTTTATTAAACAACAAGATTAAAAAAGATCCTAAACCGGTTGTCCAAATTATCTTATTAGGCGTGATTTTCAATTACATATTCCCTTATCATGTAAAATGGTGATCATAACAATAATTGAATAAACATTAATATTGGAAGCAATTTAACAATAATAGCGTTAGTCAAATTAAATATAAAATAACCTAATCTTGATACTAGCAATAAGAAAATAAAATAAGAGTAATTAAATTAATTAATTACTCACATTCCACGTGTTCCTTTAAATTGCTACATCATGAATAAATTGTTAGTAACTTCAATAAAAATATAAATCAAATGAAAATTAAATTAAATAAATGTAGATTTGATTCGGTCCAAACCCTCGGTTAATTCTACCTTTCACGCCTTGGTTTAAGCATAGAACTTTGGGTTAAGTATGAACTCCTTGGAGTGATTAAGGGAAGTATTTTTAGAGAATAGGATGGCTAGTATTTAGGCTAAAGAGGGAGAAGAGAATTATTTGATAATCAAGATTGTTGATGAATGGAAAAGGGGAGATATGACCTCTATTTATAGAGAAAAAAAGAAGGGTCGAAAAAACAAGATAAGATCCGAATTAAATCGGAATAAAACTCAATAGACTGCAATTTTTGCGCTTTTTGTTTTTATCATATCTTTTGATACAGAAATGGGAATAAGATGAATAAGATATCGTTGGAAAGCTCTTGAAGTCTACTTTCTAACCCAATTAGAATCAAATTAAGATATTTTGTAGAATAAAAGATATGACCGAAATAGTGAGACGGTGTCAGTTTTGGATAGAGTTTGACATTTTATTCATATCTTTTCCATTATAGCTCGGAATTGATATTATAATATATCATTGGAAAGATAATTTCAAGAGCTATCCAACAATATAAAATTTGGATAAAAACTATGAGACACGAAAATAATATATGTCTATCTTTGAACGTTTTTCAATTCGGATAGAAATAAGATTTTCAAAAAGAAAAGTTTTATTCAATTTCAAACTCTTTAATCTTATCTTTTCAAAAAGGATAATTAAGATATTTTAGAAACTTACAGAAGCTTCTAATTAATTCTAATTGGTTTAGGAATGGGATTAAATAATTTTGACCCTCCACATGATCATTGGGTCGTAGGTAAGGTGGGCTTAGGTTCGGTTTGGGCTCAGTTTAATATTTTGGCCATAACTTATTCGTTATAACTCGAATTTAGGCTTATAATATATCGTTGGAAAGCTCTTTCAAGCCCCATCCAACTATTCAATTATTGGACCCATATAATGGACCAAAATAAACTGGATTAAACGTTTTATAAAAAGAACACAAAATGAATGATTTTAAAGGACACGAAATGAATTATTTTAAAGGACACGAAATGAATTATTTTGGGTTTAAAGGCACGAAAAGAGGAAAATAAATTATGATTTGGGGAAATGAGATAGAATTTGGGTTGGTTTATGAAATGGAAATATGGATTTAAGCACTCCAAGATTAAATACTCAACCCGACCAATAATGGCGGTGAAAGGTTGTTCATCATCGGGTTTGGTTTTGGGGAGATATTTTTAGGTAACGATTGATAAAATTAACAGTAATCATGAAGAATTTTCTAAGGTATGCAGATTATCAATTCTTATATGGTGCCAATGCTGCAACTTGTTAATGTTATTTGAAAAGGACATAATCTTTCTTTAGGAACTTGCTACTTTTCAAGGTCAGTTAATATCAGAGAGATCAAGATGTTTCATGCAAAGGCTGCAACGAACTATTCTATATCTAATGAACATGTTACAAGATCTACTGAACATGCTGATGAAAAATAATTGTATATAGGGAGAATACTGATCTCCACTCATCTGTTGTTTCATATGTCTACATACTTATCTAAACATGGTTTAAATTCTATATAGCTAAGAGTTTATGGCGTACTTATGAGACTTCGGGACACTCTTCGGCATTGTGTTTTTTTTTTTTGGAGAAAACTCATTTCATGTGGTCCTTTGAGAAAGCTGCTGGAGAGAGTGTTCATTCTGTGCCTTGGCTGCAGTAAGTATTTGTGTTACCCCTTAGCTGTCTATTTACTGCTTTAAATGAATTTCTGCAACTATTTTGCTCTCATACTAATTTTCACTCTTAACTAATCTTACAGAAAGGGTATCCATTAATGTTGCTTCATATAATGATCCAATAATATGGTCTAAAAAGGCTTTAGATGTATGCAATATGTTACATTAGCTTAAACATTTTTACATTAGCTTAAACATTTTTATTTGGTGCTTTATTTTGTTGATGTCTGTACGATTCAATCTTTATGTAATTCAATCTTGGTATAGGCTACTGCACCTTCATTGGAGGAAAAGCTTGGAAAATAAACCCGCTCCTGCATATTCTGTTGCTGGTTTTATTGCTTCATATTTTGTGGAGAGGTTAGTATACTACTATTGATATATACTTGTTTCCTTTTATCATACTTTGTATATGATAAGGTTTGGTGTGATATAAAAACGGGTTGCTGGTACCTGTTTTTTTTTCTTTTTCTTTTTCCTGACGTTAGTATGACTGTCTTGCCAATTAAACCAGAAATGAGAGACAGTGGGAAAAAAAATCTAATTGTTTGAATTTTGTGACTGCAAGTTGGCAATAAGAAGTGTTGAATCTGGTATTATTTTTCATAGTAGAGGGGTCATGTTCCATGATCTACCATACTTGTCAACCATAGTCTTATAGTAATTGAGGTGGTTTAATTTTTAAGGAAGAGTAAGGACTCTCATGTTCTGTAAGGTTTTTAGGTATATTTTAGATATTATAGTATTTAGTTTTAACTTAACCATATGTTTTAATAATTAGATGACCTAGTACATAAGCGAGGTGTACAAGATTAAACTTGTAGTATCTCAGCAGAATTTATCAATTGATGTGTCAAATCTTTTTACATTTGTTTCTTTGTTGTGCTTGTTAGGGGCTCTTACATGCAGCTATTTGATTGCTTGTGCTTATGGTGATAGCTAGCTATTTTGTGTTTTTTTTATATATATATTTCAGTTATCAGTTAAGAAACAATTGCTTGGTTATTCAGTGGTCTGGAGACAATCCAAACAGCCTTGCAAGTATAGTTAATTTTGTTGTATTGTACTATTGTGGATGAATTCAAGTTGTATGGAAATATTTGGAGTGCTTGTATTGTATGTTGTTGGTGAATTCAAGTTATGTGGAAATGTTTAACGTACGTGTTTTGTTGGTTGAATTGTAGCAGGTTATAACCCATTTGACGATGGGTCGTTTGGTAGGATATATTACCAATCTTGTATTTGAATCAAATAATTATATTTAAAAAAAATTATTTATTTATTAGTAACTAGCATAATCTAATGCTAGTTACTAATAGTATTTTTTTTTTTTTTTAAAAAATATTCGTAACTGGCATTAGGCTATGGCAGTTACAAATAATACCCTAATTGTAACCGGCGTAACTTAATGCCGGCCAGTTACGAATAGTATGATTTCTAACTTGAAAAATAGACTATTTGTAAATGGCGTTAGGTTAAGTCAGTTACGAATAGTATATTATTAGTAACCAATATTAGCCGGTTGCGAATAATTTTCACTAGTTGTAACTGTGGCAATCGCAACCAACAATGCCAGTTATAAAAAGTCCATTACGCTAATTACAAATAACATTTTTTCTACTAGTTTGTTCGAAGAAACCTTTAAAATTTTTTGGGCAATCTAAAACCTAATTCCAATTTTTTTTTTTTGTTGAAGACAACCAAAAACACTAATTACCCTAATTATCCCTAATTACCCTTCTAACTCACAATTTATTATTTAAAAATTATATTAATTAAAAAAATACTTAAAACACCCAAACCCCCACCCCAGCCACCCTACCCCAGCAGCGGCCAGCTAGATCCCCTCCCTTTCCTGGACGGCGTCGCTCCTACCACCTGCCACAAGCCTAATCTTCTCCTTCCCCAAGAAATTAGCAGCAGCACTTCTTCATTCATCACCAATGCTCAATTAACCCCAAAAAAAGCAGTAAAAACCCCAAATTGAAGCTCCATTAATGGCGTCCACACCATCACCTTCCTCCCCACTCTCTCTCTCCTCAACGCTACTCCCCTTTCAACCCCATAACCACCCTCTTCGTGGGGGGTTTCTTTTTCCGACTATAGTTAGCGGTCAAAGACGCTGTTTGAAGTTGAAATTCTCCGCCGTTAGAGTCGCCTCCGGAAGCGTTGGTTCTTCTCGAAGTCGTATAGTACGTATTTTATAGGGAATCTCAGGCGCAAAATCCGGCAACCATCCGAAAAGGGAGGGGGTCGGCCGTGGGGTAGTGGCTAAGCTGGATTGGTGCCGGCAGGGGAGGGGGCTGGGTTCATGCCGACGGGGAGAAATATTGGGGGTGGTGGTTTACATATTGTAGGGGTTTGGGTATTTTAAATAATAATTGAGAGTTAGAAGGGTAATTAGGGATAATTAAAGGATAATCACGGTAATTAGAGTTTTTGGTTGTCTTCAACAAAAAAATTTTAGAATCAGGTTTTAGATTGCCAAAAAAAAAAATTAAAAGGTTTTTTCCAACAAAAAGAGTGCTTTTTTGACAAATTTTTCTTTTAATTTTATTTATTTTGAACCAATCATGTGTTGACACGTGTCATGATTACCTATTAAAACAGGTCGTTGACTTGTGTTTACCAGTATGAACCATTGGAGGCAAACACTTAGCATAGTTGAGATTATTAGATAATAAATGTTAGTTGGGATTATTAGAAGTAAATTGTCCATGTTTGGGATTATTAAAGTATAATTTTCCTAAAACTATAGTAATTTCTTTCTAAAAAATTAATAAAAAAAAAAAAAAAAAAATAGTGATTAGAACGAAATTAGTGTAGTAGGCGCGCAGAATGGAGGTGGTAGCTACTAGCTATTAGGTTATTTTTTTCCTTTTTTGTTTTGTTTTGTGTGTTAACTATAACTAGTTAAAGTCCCGTGCAATGCACGGATTTTAATAAATTACATAGTGAATTACAACATTAATATAACAATTATATACTAAAATAATAGAAAAATAATTACTGTAAAATATATACATATAAAAATATTTCATTTGAGTGCGTATGGAAAAATTTTATCGCCAAAATGGAAAGTAAATATTATTATAAGCTATAAATATTTTTCATGAAAAAAGGAAAGATAAAAGTGGAGGGAAAATTTTTAACCAATGAATGACATATATCATCACTGGTTTCGCTTTTAGTATTAAGTTATTGATTGTAATTATTATTTTTAACACTATGCCTAATGATTTCATGGGGTTCATATGTCTGAAAATATCGTGGAGGATATTGTCTAGCCATTTCTGAAAGGATTTTTGGATGAACATAACATAACTGGAAAAATTGAATTCAATTTAACCATTTTAATAGCAAAAACAAACATGGAATATGAATATACATTATAGATATATGAGTTGTGTTCGATAATTTTTTGGATAGAAATGGTGGAAAGGAATATCCGAGCAGGTTTCCGTACCCAGCAGAGGGAGTGGATGAACTTGAGGGATGGTGATTGTATGTAATGTTATAAAGGATGGATGAAAGTTTTTAGATTGTAACAATTGTTTGGCCTTGTTTGGTAGCAAAAGAGTAACAATGTGACCTCTTATGGCAAGTTTGTTAGCAAGGTGAAGATATGGAATTATATGACCCATGGCTAACTATGAATACATCAATACCTTCAATTGCTTTCCTCCCATTTTTTTTTTTCCTTTTAATTGGATGGTTTATTCAATTATTTTGTGTGGTGGCATGCATGTCTTTTAGGGGCAACTCCAACGATCATACCAACTGTTGTTAGGTTTTGATGATAGATAACAAATGATGATTATTTAACTAATATGTGTATTGAAATGTGCATGAATAAGCCATGAAGAATGAAGATTGTTGATTACAAATTAGATCATTATTGAAGATTACAAAGTATGAATCGTGCTTGAGTTCCTTAGGGGAGCACAAAGAGAAGAGTTCCTCAAGGGAACATAATCAAGGGAACATAAAGAGAAGAAGAGTTCCTCAGGGGAACACAAAAGAAGAGTTCCTCAAAGGAACACAAAGAGAAGAAGTCTAAATGTTCAAACGTTCTTTTAGGCTTTATATGCAGCTCCCAATTAAGAAGCACTAGAAGTTAGTTCTTCGAAAGGAACAAGCAGCCGTAGTTCCTTAATGGAACAAACAAAGAGAAGTTCCTTTGAAGGAACAAGAAGCTTTGGAGTAGAACTGTAGAAGCTTCATCAGAAAACATGAAGACGAAAGAAAAATAGGAGTATATTTTTCTAAGAATCATGTAAGTATGTTGGACAAGAGAAATTGTTTGGAACAAGCCTAAGGAACTAGATTGGAACTTTAGTCTAGAAGGAACTGAGTCTGATAGCTTGGAAGGAACTAGGTGACCAGTCAGTTCCTTATGGGTCAGTTAAAGAAAAATAAGTAACGTTCTTTTTAATTAATGAGTTTATATTTAGTTATTTTATTTTCTTTTAAAAGATAAAGTTTTTAAATGTGATAAAATTAGTTTTGGAAAAAGATTTTTACTGTTTTTGGAAAATAAATCTTTGACTTTATTTTACAAAAAGATTTTATTTATTTTTGGAAAATATATATCTTGAATATTATTTTACAAATTAAAAATATCCTTTTCATCAAATAAGATTTTAACTGCTTACTTTATCTTCTATCCAAGAAATCAGTTTTCCTTATTTTACTCCACGTTCAGCGTAGTTTATAAGACTTTGACTACCACGTTATCACGTTTTTCTACTGCCCAAGTAATTGGCAGTTACCTAAAAATAAGGGAACTGACTGATAGTGGAGGATTAAGTGGGCGTAGTGGTTAAGCCTTATGCATACTATAAAAGGAGAGTTAAGTTTTAGTTTCAAGGGGTCTGACTTTAGTGAGTCATTCCAAATTAGCGTATGTCTCAAGTGGAAGAGCAGAAGAAAAAGAATTATATCTTCTCTCCACGTTTTTGAGTTAGCTCCTTCATGTTCCAAGTTCCTTACGTACAAGTCTCAAAGTGTCCAGCATATTAGTTTTATATAGTACATCTTTCATATGTATTTGAGAGTTGTTCAAGGGTTTGAGTGAACTCTAGTAATGGGGAATTTATAAGGGTTTGAGTGAACTCTTGTATTGGGGTGAGAACTTGAGTCAGTTCTTTGTATATATTGAGAGAAAGAGAAAGCTTTGAGTGAAGCTTGAGAAAAAGAGAAAGAGTAAGGATTTGAGTGAAGTCTTGAGTGAGAAGAGAGGTCTTTGAGGGAAGATTTCGAGCTGCAACTATTAGAGGCAATAATTGTTGGGGATATGAGTTCGTTGAGGAACTAGGTAGAGGCTCAAGTTCCTCATAGGTTGTAACAGAGTCATTGGCCTATTTTAGTGGAATGTTTTGAGTCAAAATCCCTTGGGGTCAAGGTTTTTCACTTCCTATTTGGCCTAGGAAGTTTTCCTCGTAAAATCTCTCTTGCACTATTTCTCTACTTCGTTTAGTTTTTTTTTATTTTCGCAAAAAGTGACTAGCAACCTCCATACTACAATTCACCCCCTCTTGTAATATTTCATCAACACCGACACATTTGGCTTTTGGAAAAATTACTCGGTACTCATTTTTGTGTTTTATGACTTTAATCAACCTTTAATTCATTTGAGTGATAATGTAGGGTCCTCCACAATTTTCATGCACTAAAAATGTCTTTAATTTAGAAGCTTAGTGCAATTATTACTCCGACCGTTTTTGTTTTTATTTGCAGGAGTTTGACTTGACACACTTGTCAAAAAACTTAATCGTTTCTTCATAATATCTTTTATTTTGTATTACACAATATAAATTATACAACCTTGATATTATGAAAATATATCTTACAACCAATTAACAACATATTACAATATTGCAATATAGAATTCAAAACGTTTTGCGTGAGACTGGACTCACGTGAGTCCGGGCTCATTAATTAAAAAGGCGCGGGCCTGACCAACCCGACCAAAGCCCGCGCGCCATTTTATAAATTGTCTGAATTTTGTCATTTTCATCATTTTAATCATTTTCATAAAATTTCGAGCGCCGTCATTCACTGAAATTCAACCACTTCATTTCCCCAAATTTCATAAAATTCAAATCTGCAAAATTCATATAATTCAAATCTGCAAATTCCATAAAAACATGGAGAAATCAAACAATAGGATGATGATTGAAGGAGATTCTGATTCACCTATAGAATCAATTTCCAGCTCAATTACTGCTGAAAAAGGTACAATCTAATTCATAATTTTGATTGCATGTAATTTCAAATTTCATATAATATTGATTTCGATTTATAATTCGCATGATTTCATATTGTATTATACCGATTTTGAAATATGAATTTCGACTTATAATTCGCATGCAAGACAAATTGAATTTCAGATCGTATTAAATTTCAATTTAATATCAGATCGTATTTAAATTCGAGTTAATTTCTACTTATTATTTGCAATTAATGCCAATTGAATTTCAGATCGTAGTTAATTTCGACTTATAATTTGAAATCAGGCCTAATTTATTTTCAATTACATTTTATTTCAACTATTCATTTTGAAATCAAGTTTACTATAGTATTCGATCGAATTTAATTTCAACTTATGATTTGCATGCAAAGCTATTTTAATATGTAACTACAATTGTCGCAGAAAATTAATTTTCATTTGAATCCATTTTTTTGATAATTTCAGAGTGAAATTCAAATATACTAACACTAATGATGAATGCAGCAGATAATGTTATTCTAGAAGAAAATATAAATGAAGAAAGAGATGATGCAGAAAGAGATGAAGATGCTGCAAGTATAATAGGTATACAAATAATTAAATGTTCTGTAAAAGTATACTCTGTAATTTATTGATGTAATTGCAGATAATATAATTCCTGATTAATAGAACCTATTTCCTAAACAAAATTAGTAAAATAATCTAATTCCTAAAAATTTCAAAATATTTTTAACTGCATTTAAAAATCTAGTATCCCTGCCTGACTATTATTATTTTAAATCTGACTATAATTATTTTAAAACTGACTATCATTATTTAAAACATGACGATCATTATTTATTTCCTGAATAATTTTATTTCTTTTCTTTTCAATTCCTGACTATGATAATTTATTTCCTGACTAATTTTATTTTAAACCTGACTATCATATATCTGAATATTATTAACCTAAAACTGACTATCAATATCTATTTTCTGACTAGCACTATTTTATTCCTGACTAATATATGATAATTCCTGAGTATTATAAATTTTAAAACATATAATTATTGTATTTAATATTAATATTACAATTCCTAACTATTATTATCTATTTTCTGACTAATACTATCTTAAACCTGACTAAGTTATAATACATGTGAATATTATTATCCTAAAACTAACTATCCATATCTATTTTCTGACAATAATTGTCTAATTCCTGACTAATATATCCTAATTCCTGAGTGTTATAAATCTTAAAACATTTAATTACTCTATCTAAATATTGATATTACTATTCCTGAATATTATTATCTATTTTCTGACTAATATTATCTTAAACCTGACGAGTTATAATGTATCTAAATATTATTATTTTTAAACTGACTATCCATATCTATTTTCTGACAAGAACTATCTAATTCCTGACTAACATAATGTAATTCCTGGGTATAATAAATTTCAAAACATTTAATTACTGCAAATTATATTGGTATTACAACTCCTTACTATTATCATCTGTTTCCTGACTAATTTTATCTTAAACCTGACTGAGTAAATTTTATTTCTGAATAATATATCATAATACCTGATCTAAAAAATCTAATTCCTGTTTAAGATATGCTAATTCCTGAGTATAAGCTACTGATATCATCAACTAAAACAAAAAATAAAATAACATCAACCAAATTTCCAAAAATAAAATAACATCAACCAAATTTCCAAAAATAAAATAACATCAACTAAATTTTCAAAAATAAAATACATAAACTAAATTTCCAAATTACATATTACGGAAATGTTATTTAATTATGATAAAGTACAAAACATTGAAAATAAGCTACAAAGATAATCTTCCTCAATTTTAATTCTTTTTGCCTCTCTGCATGGATGATTTGCTTCTTCTCTTTTTCTCTTTAATTTGTTGGCTTCTTCTTCAGCAAAAACTAAATGTAATCCATTCAGAAATTCAGCCCAGTCTTGCACCATGCCATTATGAAACCCATAACCCTTATGCCTCATAATGTCATATGCAACCCACCATTCATTTAAATTATGATTTCTTCTTACTGTTTCTGAAATCCAATATTTATAATACCATAATTCATTATAATATTTACATGTACAGTTAATCATCGCCTGGGCTTTGAATGTGCACCTAGGGAAAATATGCATGCATAATATTTCTTCAACAGCCATTGCTGGATGTGCATCTTCTAAGGCGTCAATTGGGTGTGGGATTTGATTAGCCATCTAAACAAAACAAATGAAAACATAAATGATAACAAAACTCAATAAAACAACACTAACAAAGGTATAATCATAATACGAAAAAAAAAATATACCTTTTGTAATAGCAGTAGTTATATTCTTATAAGATTAATTAAAATTTCTAACTGAAGCAGTTTATATGGATTTTTTTTTCTTTTTCTGAATACAGTTTGTTGACAATATGGTTACTTATATATAATGTTTAGAATGTGAATAGATGCAGTGTTTTGGAAGAGGGAGGGTCATGCCTTTTCAAATATGTCTTTTCATTTATAATTAACCTCTTTTCTAGTAAATTCATTTCATTTTATTCAATTAATTTTATGTCTAGTAAATGATTTTACGTGTTTTTTGAAAAGGGAAGAGGGAATGTCATGAGTTATTAAATTCTAATTTCCTGACTATATTTATCTTAAACCTGACCATATCATTTATGTCCTGAGTAATTTATTATCTATTTTCCTGACTAATATAACTTTATTCCTGACTATTATAATCTAATTTCTGATTCGAACAATATTTTGACTATTTTTTGTTACTGAAATTAGATTATTAAAATTGTTTCAATTTAATTTCTGATTGAAACAATTTTATTCCTGAAATTTACATTTTAATTCCTGATATATTCTAATTTTTGTATATTTATCATTTAAGTCCTGAGTAATTTATGTATTTTCTTGACTAATATAACTTTATTCCTGACTATAATAATCTAATTTCTGATTCGAACAATTTTTTGATATTTTGACTATTTTTTGTTACTGAAATTAAATTAATAAAATTGTTTCAATTTAATTTCTGATTGAAACAATTTTATTCCTGAAATATACAATCTAATTCCTGATATATTCAAATTAATTCCTAATCAAAAATTTTTAATACCTGACATACAAAATTTAATTCCTGACAAAACAAAACTAATAAGTGACATAAATAATCTAATTCCTGAAAAAATAATCAACAACATATTATAATCAGATACATTATTATTATTTCTGACTGATATTATCTATTTCCTGATTAAACATAAACCTAAACCTAACTGAGATTATTTATTTCCTGACTAGTATTTAGTAATTCCTGATTTAAATAATGTAATTCCTGACTAAGACATGATAATTCTAAAGTATCATAAATTTAAAGAATATTTATTTACTGTGTATAATATTTTATTTCCTGACAAAAATAAATTATGATATGTTTCATATATACTTTTCTTGCAGATTATTACAAATATGACAAGAATGAAATCATAAGTAAATGTCTAGCAGGTTATACTGTATCAGACTACAATGAGGGATTTGTTTTATACAAAGCTCATTCAAGGTCTGTTGGTTTCAGTGTCAGAAAATCAACAAAGAGAAGAGATAATAATGATAAATTGTATGAGTTTTATTTTAGATGTTCTAAAGAAGGGCATACAAAGGGTAAAATGAAGATGGCAGGTGAACAAAATTCAGTGGAAATACCCATGTTGGGTAAAACTGATGAAAAAAAGAGAAAAGATAGGGAGGTAAATGAGACAAGAACTGGATGCAAAGCTCATATTCGTTTCAAGAAAACCAAAGAAGGAAGTTTCGAAGCTGTTACACATGAGTTGGAGCATAATCATGAATTGGTTATAGCAGTTCAACGTCATCATCTAAGATCAGAAAGGCAAATATCAGCACCAATGGGTGAACTAATTGAAAGCATGGTTGAAAGTGGTATCAAACCAATGGATGCTTACAATTATATCACCAATGAAGCTGGAGGAGAAGAATGTGTAGGTCATACTAAGAGAGACCACCTTAACTATGTATCAAGGGTGAAAATGAGTATGGTTGAAGGTGGAGACATGCAGAATGTATTGGATACCCTTCAAGAGAGAGCAGATAATGATCCTTCATTCTTTTATAGACTGAAATTTGGAGAAGAAAACAATGTGGTGAGCTATTTTTGGCGTGATTCTCAAATGCTTGAAGATTTCAAAGCCTATGGTGATGTTTTAATCTTCGATACAACATACAGAACAAACAAATATGGGTTGATATGTGCACCATTTGTTGGTATAAACTGTCACTGGAGAACAACAATGTTTGGATGTGCATTCATAAGTGACGAAAAGACTGACACATTTGTTTGGCTTCTTAAAATTTTCAAAAAGTCGATGTGTGGAATCGAACAAAAATCAATCTTCACTGATCAGGATCTTGCAATGAGTAACGCCATACCAGAGGTAAGAATTTTTGTCTTCATAATATATTGTTTCTGGATTAGAATAACTTAATAACTGATAAAAACAGGTTAATACCTGACAGAAATTATATAATTCCTGATAAATATCTGTTTAATTCTTGACTAATAATATATGTTTCATGTTCATAATTTAATGTAATTTAATTCCTGATCAAAAATATATTAATTCTGATAAAATAAAGGCAATACCTGACTAAGATATATTAATAAGTTCAAATATTTAATATTGATTGACAGAATCTTATTCATGATAGCAAGATCCTTAATCCTGATATAAGTTTTCTAATACCTGATCGAAATTAAGTCATTACTAATTCAATTTTATTTAATTTCATTTCAAGTTTATTTCTGAGCAAAATGTTATAATTACTGAGTAAAATATTCTTATTTCTGATTGTGATAATTTCATTTCAAGTTTATTTCTGAGCAAAATGTTATAATTACTGAGTAAAATATTCTTATTTCTGATTGTGATAATTTATTTTATTTCTGAAATAAATATGGAATATATAACAAATTAATAAAATTCCTGACTAAAATAATATAATTCCTGACGAAAAATTATTCATACTAAAAAAAAAAATCAATATATGAATAAAAACCAACAAAACCATATCATTTTAAACCATATCTGAATAAATCTTTTGATAATAAAAACAGGAAATACAGAAACATAAACATAAAAGCATATCATATTTTCCATATATTTTATTGATATTGATTGTCACTAGAAATTAACAGAAAAAAAAAGATAAAGAAAAAAAACCCTAAAATCATAATCTTCTTGTTGTTCTTCCTCAGATATTAAACTTGTTTTTTCTTTTGATCTTCTTTTTGTTCTTTCTCTTCCTTCTTGTGTTGATCTTCTTCTTTCTGCTTTTTGTTCTGTGTTTCCTGCCATATCTCTTGTGCTCTCTTTTTCTTGCTTAGTTCTTCGATTTCATTCTTTTCAACTTTTTCATAGAGCTTCATCAATCCATTCTTCACTCTATCTCTTCTATCCAACAGATCATTTAATTTTTTTTCAAAGTTATCAATTGCATTTTCTTCTGGATCGTTTGATGAGGTAGAAGACTGAGAATTGTTTTGCATATTTGAGAAATATTGAGGATCGTTTGATGAAGTAGAAGACTGAGAATTGTTTTGCATTTTTGAGGAATATTGAAAAAAAGTTTGTTTTAGGAGAGAGAATATACCAAAGTACAAAAACATGCAAAATGTTAAGTAAATAATACTTTTATAGACAAATAAAAAATATTAAAAAAAAAGATAATTTTTAAATATATTCCTTTTTATTATTATTACATTGTTTTGGTCCTTATCCAGTACCTCAAGTACAATTCTTATTATTACATTTTTTTAGTCCTTATCCAAAACTCCAAGTGAACACTAAGACTATTAATTCCTGACCAAAATATACTAATACCTTTCATAATTCATCTAAAATCAGACCAAAATATACTAATTCCTGACCAAAATATGCTAATTCCTGATTAAAATAATTATATTCCTGATATGCATTTCTTCTTGTTTGTGGGTGATGACTTATTCCAAGACACCTTGTAACCTACAATAACATATAATAGATGTTAGTTTATGCAACAATATTTCAACAAACATAAGTTATTCACATTTTAGGCATACAGACCTGTTCACTGTGGTGGTTGGGCACCATAATGAGGATAACCAGGGGGTGGCCAAGTCCCATTTTGCTTCATCATGTACTCAATGATACAGTCAGCCAAAAAACCAAGGTCATTTGAAACGTAATGAGTGATTTATAAAACTCAAGAATAAGTTTTCCTTTGTTGCTTGTACAGTTACGATTTAGCTCAAATATGTGTAATATATAAAGAAATTGAAGTTAAGACGCAAAGTTGAATTATAAAGGAAATGATTTATAAAAGGAAAAAAGTTACTGTTTTTTAGCCGTTTATTGGGACCCAAATGGCAGAATTACAGTGGAAGATTAATTTGACTGATAATCTGACAAATATGTTGATTTTAAAAATAAGTTTAAATAAAAAGTCTAAAAATATTTAATTACTGACCTAAAGATATTTATACCTGATTTAAATTTTCTATTATCTGACTAAAATATGCTAATTTCTAACTCTGATATTGTTATGCCTGAGTAAAAATATACAAATGTCTTACATAATTTATGTAATTCCTGACTAAATGTTTTTAATTTCTGATTATAATAGTCATATTGCTGACTACAGTAATTTAATTTTTGTTACAGGTTTATCCAAACTCAAGACATAGGCTATGTTTATGGCATTTGCAAAAGAATTTTGTGTCACACTTTGGAACTCTAAAAACCAATCCTGAATTCAAAAATATGTTTCACAAATGCTTAAGTGGATGTGATTCTGAATCTGACTTTGAAGATTGTTGGCACAAGATGGTTCAAAAACATGGGCTAGAGAAAAAAGAATGGTTTGATAGGTTATACGGTCTACGAGATAAATGGTGCACAGCATTGAGCAAGGATATTTTCTCAGCTGGAATTCTTTCATCTCAAAGGGTAGAAGTAACAAACAGAGCAATTTCATTTAAGGCCAACAAAACCACAAAGCTTTTGGAGTTCTTTCACATTTTTGAGGCTACTGTAAAAAGATGGAGAAGCACTGAAAAGAGTGACAACTTCAGATGTACTACTGAGAGACCAAGAACAACAACAAAGATATTAAAACAATACTCTAAACTTTTACAAGGGTTTTAGGCTGGAATTTGAAACAAGTCATGGAGCATATGCAAGAGAAAAAGCCACTTCAATGCAATATGTCAAATTCTTTGATGTTTCTCTTGATGAAGATTATATGCACACCTATCAAGTCATATATTACACTCAAAACAATGAGTTTATGTGTTCTTGTATGTGCTTCACAGAGACTGGATTGCTGTGCTTTCACATTATCAAGATAATGCAAATGTACAGCATACATGCTATTCCAGAGAGATACATTCTGAAACGTTGGACCAAGCTTGCTAAATCAAACATTTGGGATGGCAGTGAATCAGGTACGTACATACTTTGTTATTTTAAAATTTATTACTTGTTTATTTAGTATAAAAAAATATCTTTATTCCTGAGATAAACATTTTAATTACTATCATAAATAATTTGCTGACATAGATGAAAACTTAATGTCTGATGTGAAAAATATAATACATGAAAAAGATAATATTATTCCTGATTGAAAAAAGTTTATTCCTGAAGCATACAATTTAATTCCTGATATATTTAAATTAATTCCTGAATAAAATTTAAAATACATGTCATACATATTTTAATTCCTGACCAAAGAAATCTTAAAGCTGACAAACTTTATCTTATTCCTGATCCTTTCTAATTTATAATAACTAATTTCTGATTGAAACATTTTTATTCGTGAAACAATCTAATTCCTATGTAATAAAAAAATTTTAATACCTGACACACAAAATTTAATTCCTGACAAAACAAATCTAATAAATGAAAAAAATAATCTAATTCCTGAACATAATGAACACTGAACAACATATTATAATGTTATACCAATAATCTTATTCATGAACAAAATATTATAATATCTGATATATATTTTATTATTTCTAATATAAAATCAGATTTATTACAAACATAAAATTATATAAATATTTAAAAACTTATACATTGGTACCACTTCCTGCTTCATTAGGAAGCCTTTCAGTACCATCAGCATTAAAAATTCTAATATAAATGTTATAATGATCATGGTAAACATCAAGTCTGTCTCCAACAACTATGTTGTTCGCAGCTACAAAGTTTTCCCATTCACGATCAATCAACATACCACCACAACCTGTATTTTCTGGTATGCTTATGACCCTTACTTCCCAAAATCTATCTTCTCTGCCATTCTTCCCAACAAAGACTCTAACAATGTTCTTGAATTTCAGAAGAAAAAGCTTCCAATCTTCAGGAAGACCCTGAAAGAAAAAAAAAATGATATCATTTAATCTTTACTAAAACACAAAACAAATTTATAAATTTAAAACTTAATGTAATATATTTACCATACTAATGCGATCAATTGGTTTAACAATAATAGTACACTTCTCCTTATTTGCGTAGAAATCAACCATTATTTTGATGATTGATTAGATGAAGAAAAATATAAGTTATTTTTACAAGAATGCACCTTTTATAGAACACAATAGAGGTTGTTATAATATAACTCTTTTAATAGAAAAAACTTAATTTAGAACAACCTTTAAATAGAAAAGAGTTATGTATGAACAGTAATAATTAATCTGTAATTACTTTTGATAACAGCCTTTAAAAATTGATAACAGCCTTTAAATCAATTTTGTCAGAAAATTTATGGCTGAAACAGAAAATAAAAATATTATGGCATAGCTCGTTGCTGACTTTTCTTACATTTTTCATGATATAAATAATTTTATTTCTGATATTATAATATTATTGAAGCAAAAAATTTTATCATTATTCATGAGCTGCATTCTTTTCTGAGTAAAATTGCCTTATTACTAACAAAAATGTAGTAATCTTTTTTTTTTTTTTATTAGGAAATTCAACCACAGATCATTCATTAATAAACACTCCTTGGAGACAATCAATAACAAAGAATTTTTACAACCTTGTGACAATATGTCAAGGGAATGAAGAAGCATCAAAAATATGTGATGATGCTTTGGAACAAATGTACAAATCTGTAAGGAAAGTGTTCCAAACAAATGAAGAAAAAATTCGTGAACTTGATGAAGAAGAAGAAAGAAGAAATACAGTAAAAGATCCAAAACGACCAAAAACAAAGGGAAGGCCAAAGAAGAACAAAAGAATTAGAGGACATTTTGAAAGAAGAAGAACAGCAACAAGAGATCCAAATGAGTTTGGAACAATAACTCCTAATCCACAACTCATTTAATTCATCCCTATTGCTGCATTCTTCTATCATAAAGCCAATCTTCAAATTTTTTAATTTATTATTCAAGATAATTGTAAACAATACTATATTTTGGCATTTTGAGGTTTGATTACTTCTGAAAAAAATTATTTTATTTTCTTATTAGATCAATGTTATTCCTGACTAACCTTACTTTATTACTGACTTTAAAAGTCTTATTGCTGAGTAACTGAAGTTTATTCCTGACATCCAAAATTTTATTCCTGACTAAACTAATTTTAATCCTGATTTACACAATTTCATGCCTGATTTAATTTCTGATAACTCAATTTTATTACTGACTATTACATTTTAATTTCTGATAACCGAGTTTTAATTCCTGAGTTAATTCTTGACTTCTAGAATCTTATTCTTAAGTAAACTAATTGTATTACTGACTAACACAATATCATTCCTGACTTTAAAAATCTTATTCCTGACTAACTCAAGTTTATTCCTGGCTGACTCAACTCTATTCCTGATTTAAAAAATCATATTCCTGATTAACTCAAGTTTATTCCTGTCTAAATGAAGTTTATTCCTGACTAACTCAAGTTTATTCTGACTAACAAAATTTTATTCTTCACCAAAAGAATTTAATTGCTAACATAAATAAAATAATTGCTGAGAAGAGTAATTTAATTTATGACAAACATATTCTTCATTTTAAGTTTGATATTTAAAATTTTTAAAATTAACATTTGATATTAATTTCTGACACAAGTATTTTAATATCTGACTAATATATAGATGTATGATTAATAGAAAACGGATTTAATAGAAAATATATACATATATAAACCAAATTTATAAGTATCTATACAAAAGAAAACTAATGCCTAACTACAAAAAAAAAAAAAAAATATATGTACATGTATGATTAATTGTTTAAAAAAAAAAAAAAATCTAATCTTCCTCTTCATTTTGCTGAAGCTGTTGATCAATTTCCAATTGTTGCTGCTCTTTTTCTAGTTGTTTTTGCATCAACTTCCACTGCCTCTCTTTTTCCATTTGAATGGCTTCCTTTGCTTTCTCATATTGGGCCTCTAGCTTCTTTCTTGCAGGTTGAGCTTTCCAAATTTTGTGCTTGTTAATTGAAAACTTAATGCAATCATTCCACAATTTCTTCCGCAAAAAATTCTCTTCTCTAGTAGCCATCTGATAAGCAAGTTGGCATCTATATATCTTCCGATTTTGCTTCTACAAATTTATATAAAAAACAAAATAAGAACACTAAAAAACAATAGGTAAAAATCCAAAAACAAAGGAGAAAAAATACTTACATATTTCAAGTCGACAAGACCTCCAGCTATACCATTGTAATTTTTCATACACATTAATGTAAAAAGGCCACAATCCTCATTTTCATGGCTTGTTTGCCATGTAAACTTAGGTTCATGCCATTCCAATTGTTCCAAATTTGTGTCACCATGTTGATGTTCATGCTTTTTCAAAAAAATACCAACAACTCTAATCTGTAATTATAAATATATAAATTATAAAATTTAAAAGCATCTAAAAGTATAATTTTCACAAATTTAATTTAAAATTATCTTACTAGCACTCTGTCTATTCCATTTAATTTATCTCGATCAATATCAGTCCTGTTATTTATCCAATCTATTCTTGGACCAATACCATCAATGAAATTGAAAACCAGTAGAGTATGATGATTATCGAACGCAATGGGAAAGAATAGCTGCAAAATAAATAAAACATAATTTTCACAATAAGTAACACATTTATTAACTGACTAAAAGAAGCAAATATCAGACTAAAAGATCATAATATCTGAGTAAAACATTTATATTCCTGACTTACAGAATTTTATTACTGACTAACACAATTTTTTTCCTGACTAAAACAATTTTATTCCTGGCTAAAACAATATTATTCCTGACTAAAACAATTTAATTCCTTACTATACAATTTTTTTCCTGACTAACACAGTTTAATTACTAACATAAATAAATTATTTCCTGATTAAAGTAATATAATTCCTGATTTAAAATAATATAAAATCTGACTAATAAAAGCTTGTATCATACTAGGTTTAGCTTATTCCTGAATATACAATATACAAAGAAGAAATAAAGTTAAAAATTTACCAAATCGGCTTCGGCTATGTTGAATGAAGGAAAACGCTTAACCCACTTGCAAATGCTGTCATAAATGTCCTCACCTTTATGCATATTCAATTGACAATCCATCTCCATTTTTACCAATTCCTCTTTACACTTATTATACTCTACTGGGTTATTTTTCAAAGTTTTCAAAATTGCCTCCTTTTTCTTTATGTTAGCAACTTCTTTTCTGTAAATTGCCCTTTTTTCTAAGTATCTCCATGTAAGATTCTGCAAAACAAAAAATATATATTAAATACAGTATATTATAAATAAAATTTATTTCTGAATGAAGTAAAGAAAGAAAAAAAAACTTACAGCAACTTCAGTTTGAAAAACAAATCTTTTATATTGAAAAACTCCTCTATCAGTTATTTTACTCTCTTCAATGTTGAGCACAATAGCCTAAGTATCATGAATAGCAGAATTAACCTACTCAGACGGAGGTAGGGAACAAAACTCTTCCTTTACCAAAATAAGATCACTCTGTTCAGGATCTTCAGTGGGAAACTGACAGATAACAGTACCTATATCTTCTACGTAAAGACTGTTGTTACGCCTCTTAACTCCCTCATCTTCACCAGTAGGATCTAACTCAAGCTGCTCAAAATAGTGCATAAAAAACAAGTAATCACACATGTATAATTCATGTTCAGTCAATCTTTTTAGATACAAAGGCTTGTTTTCTTACAAATTCCTACACACAATATTGTCTTTATTTTGAATTTGAATCTTGTGAATAGGTGGTAGAACCCAATCTAAACCACCAGCTGCTACCAATCTCTCCTCCTTCCTTTGTCTTAATTCATGAATTCTCTTCTCCCTTTTTCCAGAATATTTATCAGCTGGTATCATAGTAGATTCACCAGGAACATCTGTAGGACTAGGAATTCTATCAACCTCAATTAACTCAATGTGTGTTTTGGGAGGCTGTTTTTCTGATACTATAAACTCATCATCATCAATACTAGGAGGAGCAGGAGTTTTATCTATTAGAATAATGTCACCAGTAGCAGCAGTAGGAGACTCCAAAGGAATAGAATCAATAGGAATAGGAATAGATTCAGCAACAACAGTTTTATTCCTCAGCAATTCTAAAACAGCACATGCATCTCTAGGCTGAGGTTGTTCTTCCTACAAGGAAAAAAAATATATATATCAAACAAAAGTCTTCTAAATCATGACAATAATAATCTATACTACATAATATAAATCATAACAAAAATAATTTAATTTCCTGACTATGACAAGTTTATTCCTGACTAACAAAAATTATTTCCCGACAATGACAAGTTTATTCTTGACCAAGATAAGTTTATTCCTGAATAATACAATCTAATTCCTGACTACCACAAGTTTATTCCTGACTAACACAATTTAATTCCTGACTACCACAAGTTTATTACTGACTAACACAATCTAATTAATAACAGTGACTAGTTTATTCCTGATGAACTCAATTTAATTCCTGATTAACTCAATATAATTCCTGAATATAACAAGTTTATTCCTGACTAACTCGATCAAATTCCTAACATAAAGAATGTAATTCCTGATATAAGTAATTTAATTCCTGACAATGACAATTTTATTCCTGACTTACTCAATCTTATTCTAATTCACTCAGTATTCCTTAGAAAAATATATAATTTTTAACAAAAACCATTACCTGATGACCTTGATAAATAGCTAAAGCAAGTTCCTCTGTAGCTTTAGACTGAATAACATCATCGGATTTAGTAAAAACCTGAAAGCATATGAATAATACAAATAAAAATAAATACAATAATATAGAATAATAAACACATTTATTTTTATAAAATATGATAGTTAAATACAATAACTATTAAAATAAACTATTGAGTTAAAATACAAATATTACACCTTAGATGTGCTGTCATCTTCCTTGTTTTTATCATTTTCTTTTTCAGAAGTTTCTTGAACTTATTTTTCAGTAACTTGTGCATTTTCTTCTTGGGATACTGGTGTATCTTGAGAAGTAGGAGGAGTAGGAGTAATTAAATGAAATCTAAGCAAAGAAGTATCTCCCTTGAGGAAACTCCTCCCTTCTTGCACAAGCCTAGCCTGATTCTCATTCATAGCAGATGAATAAATTTCATTGAGTCCCTTGGGTTTCTTTGGTGTTCTTGGAGGTGATGTGGAACTAAGTAGACCTTCATTACTAACTGAATGCACCTCTTTTTCTGATGGTGTTGTGCCTTCAACTAATTCTGGTTCTGCGGTTGTGTCTTCAACATCACTTCCTTGAACATTATTCAAACCAAGATCATCTGCCTCATTCTCTGGTTCCGTGTTTCCTTGGTTTGCATCCTCTAAATTTTGCTCTACATCTTCAATTAGATCTTTTTGCAAACCAAGATCAGAAATAACATCATTCACCTATACAAAATAAAGAATAATATCAGATATATATCTAATATGATTTTAATAAGTATAGAAAAATGATAATAAATGTAATCAAACTTACAATTGCATCATACTTAAGTTTTGTTTTATCAAACTGATCCAAATCAATAGCTAAAGTTTTAGTCTGCATTGCAGCTTCAACTATTGCATCAATTTTTGCTAAAAATTCAGGATTAGAATAGAAATCATCCTCTCCTTGAGATTGAGATTCTTGTGAATATGATTTTGCTTCATCCTTCAAATCAATAGCAAAGTCTATTTGGTTCTCTGATACAATCTTCAAGTCTCGACCAAATTTCATCATTTTCTTCTTCACAGGCTAATCAACAAATAAAATAAAAATGAATAAGTAAAATGTAAGAAAGCAACATAATTGTTATTCCTGACTAATAGTTTCTTATTAGTAAAATGTAAGAAAATAACATAATTCTTATTGCTGATAATAGTAATCTAATTTCTGAGAGTGTTTATCTTATTCCTGACTAATAGTTTTTTATTCCTGACAAACAACTTAATTTCTGATGAAAGGAATTTAAATCCTGACAAACAGATACTAATCAAAATAAAATAATAGATTTAAGGATAATATTAGATAATGCTAATTTCTGATAGAAAAAGTATAATTCCTGATAATATGGTAGAAAATCCTGACAATAATAATGTATTCCCAAATTACAGCAATGTAAATAAATCAACAATAACCTTAATATATTAATTTCATTTCCTGACCAAATTTACCATATTCCTGACTAATAGTTTCATATTACTGACTAATAGTTTCTTATTGCTGACAAGTACAACTTAATTTCTAATGAAAAGAATTTAAATCCTGACAAACATATACTATAATCCAAATAAAATATTAGAAAATGCTAATTACTGATAGAAAGTACATAATTCCTGATAATATAATGTTAAATCCTGACAATAATAATATATTATCAAATCACAACTTTAATATATTAATTTAATTTCCTGACAAAATTTACCATATTCCTGACTAACAGTTTATTATTCCTGATAAAAGTATTCTAATTTCTAATTAAAGCAAATTATACGAAATCTAAAAATATAATAAAAAGATGGCAGTTTAAACTTACATCGATATCCATATTATTAATTTCAGCATCAGTAGGAAACTCTTTAGGAATCTTGTACATTACATATCTAGCTTTGTCATTTATATCCTTCAATTCAAAGCTAGTAGATTGTACAACCTGATCTTCCTTCTTTCTTTCTTTTTTTTTATCCAAATATTCATCTTCATCACTGTCTTCAATCTTAAACTCAATACTGTCCAGCCTTAAACTTTTAAGAAGAGCTTGTTCAGATTTGCCAGCATATTGTTTTGGTGAGGCAGCAGGGTACAGTTTCACAGTACCATAATCCATATTTTCAGCAACAGACTTAATCCTCTGGTTCAAACTCTCACAGGTCCAGTTCAAAATAAACGGCTTGCGATGTAAAGTTGTCCTAAACTCAAACTTTTGTAAAAATGCAATTACAAAAGCAACTAAACAGCCATTTACTTGTTTAGATTTTGTTTTCAACTGTACTCCTTCCCTTCCTTTTTTTTCAAAACAAAGGCTTGAAAATCTGCTATTGATGCACATAAGAAGTCCATAACATAACCAGCCAGTTGAAAGCCTTAATGAAACGCACATCTTCTAAAGATTTGATGATATTAAAATTAGGAGACTTATCACCAATTGGAGCAAAAAATGTAGACACAACAATCATAACAAACAACTTTTTAAAATCAGCACCACCATCTCTATATTTCTCAAACATCATCTTATAAGTAATAATATTCACATATGTCTTCTTCTTCTTCCTACCCTGAACAACTTTTTCTTCTGTTTTCCTCTTCTTTTGATTCTGTGCTTCAGCTTCATTTCCCTGTTCAGAGTCATCCTCTATATCCAAACCCAAGAACCTCCTCCACTCTATCTTCAAATATTCATCAGGATTGATTGATTTCTTTATTTTAGAAATCTCTTTCACAGGTATATCAGTAAAAGGAATACCCAACACATCAGCAATATCAGAACTATCAATATGAATTGCATGTTCCTTTTTACCAACAATAAGATTTCTAGCATGAGGATTAAAATGAGTTACTATATAGTTGTACAACTGATGACTGATATTGTCCTGCAAATTCATTTGAAGCAATCCACCAAAACCAATGTCTATAACATCCTTCTTTTGCTCATCACTAAAATCTTCCATAATTGTACAAAGATAACTAGGACCAGATTTACTACCAATTTCAAGGTCTGAAATATCATCTTCAGTAAGAGCACTGAAAAATAAAAAACATGATATGAATAAGACACACTTATTCCTGAAAAAAATTATGTTATCCCTGATAACAGTAAACTTATTTCTTAGCATAATTATCTTTTAAAACATTTAATTCCTGACTATTATAAATTTTAAAACATATAATTACTGTATGTAATACTGATATTACAATTCCTGAGTATAATTATCTATTTTCTGACTAATATTATCTTAAACCTGACTGAGTTATAATATATGTGAATATTATTATCCTAAAACTGACTATCCATATCTATTTTAAGACAATAACTATCTAATTCCTGACTAATATATGTTAATTCTTGAGTGTTATAAATTTTAAAACATTTAATTACTCTATCTAAATATTGATATTAAAATTCCTGAGTATAATTATCTATTTTCTGACTAATATTATCTTAAACCTGACTGAGTTATAATATATGTGAATATTATTATCCTAAAACTGACTATCCATATCTATTTTCTGACAATAACTATCTAATTCCTGACTATTATATGCTAATTCCTGAATGTTATAAATTTTAAAACATTTAATTACTGTATCCAAATATTGATATTACAATTCCTGAGTATTATTATCTATTTTCTGACTAATATTATCTTAAAGCTGACTGAGTTATAATGTATCTAAATATTATTATCCTTAAAATGACTATCCATATCAATTTTCTGACAAAAACTATCTAATTCCTGACTAATATAATCTAATTCCTGGGTATTATAAATCTAAAACATTTAATTACTGCACATTATATTGGTATTACAATTCCTGACTATTATTATCTGTTTCCTGACTAATATAATCTTAAACCTGACTGAGTAAATTTTATTCCTGAATAATATATCATAATACCTGATCTAAAAAATCTAATTCCTGTTTAAGATATGCTAATTCCTGAGTATGATAAATTTGAATACAGACAACAACAACTGAATTTCTGATGAAAAACATCTAAATCCTGAAAAACATATACTATTATCAAAATAAAATAATACAATCAAAGATAATATAATAAAATGCTTATTTCTGATATAAATAATATAATTCCTGACTATATAATAGTCAATCCTCAAAATAATCAAAATTACAACTAATGTAATTAAATCAAAAATAACATAATCCTACACAAGAATATTCAAATTAAAAACAACAATTTACATTTCATCGAACACCTGGCGTGCATCTGAATATACAAAACAATATTTTTCCGAATTTAAAAGAATTTATTTCGAATATCACACCTGACAGATCGACTTCTTTTAGAACCTTGTTTAGGACCACGCTTCTTAGGATGCTGTGAATCATCCCTACAAAACAAGAACAAGAATAAAAAAAAAAATTACTGAATTTTTTTTTAAAAAAAACGAATAAGCAAAAAATAACTAAAAAATTTATTAACCTTTCTGGCATTTCAACTATCTTCGGAGGCTGTTTTGATGATCGTTTCATATAAACTTTTAAAGGAGAATCATCAACAGGAGGAAGGCCAGCCATTAATGTAGGTGAGGAAGACGGAATTTAGGGTTTATGTAAAAAAAATAAAAATTAAGTACATGCAAGTAAAATATAAGCTAGAAAATGAAGGAGTGATGCGAAATTTTAGAGAAAATGTAGTTAAGTTGAGTGTAATGGAGTGTAATGGAGTGTAACTGCAGAAAACGTGGGGAAGAAGAAGGAGGAGAAAGGCGGAACGTTGGAAGACGTTTTTTTTTAAAAAAAAAAAATTAAAAAATGATTGATAATTAATAGTCGGGCCGCGCGCGGGCCGAACTATTAAAAAACAGGCCGCGCACGGGCCTGTAAGTAGAACGGACTCACATGAGTCCGTTCTACACAATATTTTTCGTATAGAATTTGTTTGTATTAGTAGAAAATAGAATCCAAAGCCATCAAATAAACAGTAGAAAAAGTCAAATGGTTGCTATTGAAAAAGCGAAGGAAGTGTTGCATACAGAGTATATTTATAGAAGTGATTGCTCGGAGTTTTATTATTATTAGAGCTAATTGGTACACCACTATTGAAGTATGTATAGTCTTTTCAATTAACGCAAGTAACTATCTCACATTGATATAAGATGAAAGAGTAAAGCTACATTGCCTACATAGTATAAGGTTAAGGGAATAATAGACTACTCCTTTGTCGTCATATGATTTTTGAGATAAAACATTTCTTGGCTTGTGAGGTTGACTCTCTCTTTTGCAAACACGTACACTCGAATACTCGATTCATTGTATTTAGGACAGAGGTAATTAAAAAGAAAATTTGAATAAAAAGGGCTGTAAATAAAAATAAATTAGAGATTTCTGTAAAAGCAGAGTGCTTGACATAAAAATTGGGAAAAAGTACACTTTAATAAATCCAATTATGACCGATTTATTTTTAATAATCTCAAGTAAGGCTTATTATCTAAAAAGTCTAACTATAGGGTATGTTTGCCTCCAATGGTTCCAATGAACGATAATATGTTGAAAGGGTAATTATTATTTTTTTTTTCTGAAAAAAGTCAATTGTCAGCACGTAATTGGTCTAATAAAATTTTAAAAAAAAATTTTTTAAAAAAAAAAGAAAACAAACAACAATTATTACCACCCACCCCCACCACCGTGAAACCCTAGGCTAACCCCCAGACCATCGAAAACCGTTGCGAGCCACCTCCCTAACTCCCCAAAAAAACAGCTAACACTCCTAACCCCCTAAACAACATCGTTGACTCCCTAAACCACTCCCTCTCTTCGCTCCTCCTTTGTTGGAAAACCAAAACGGAAAAAAAAAAAAAACCGTGAAGTGTCACTTCGGCGCTCCCCTCCCTTTCAACATCCTCCTTAGCCACCTAATTCGACCGGCCGACCCCCTTTAACCCACCCCCGAAACACCTCGTAGCGAAGGTGTGACTGCTAGGGTTGTTCACATTACGTTAACATATCGTTAAGCCTTAGCGGTACGGTTAACCGCTAGAGCGGTTACTCAAAAACACGAATTGTAACTGTATCGTTAAGCATTTCGTAGCGGTACGATTATCGATTAACAACTAACCAATAAATAAATTATAAATCAATACGTTTTGCCTTTTCAAGAATTTCAACTCTAATACAAATTTTGATATAAACAAGAATAAACTCTAATTAGTTGATTATAAATCAATAAAGTTTATTTTAGGGTTAACTTAGTTAATTATATCTCTCTTTTCCTCTAAATAACACATAAAAAATATTTTTATTTTAACGGTTAACCGTTTACTCAAAAGTGTAAATGTAACCGTAACCGTACGTTAACCACTACATTTAAAGGTTCGGTTAATTGTAATCGTTTATTTTTAACGGTACGGTTAATTAACCTATAAAATGAGTCGGTTATACCGGTTAACGGTTACGTTTTTTTTTTTTGCACACCCCTAGTGACTGGAGGTGGTAGCGGTGACTGCAACTTGGGGGGTCGAGCTGGCAGGTGGTTTTAGGGGTCGAGGTTGGCCTGGCAGGTGGTTTTGGGGGGGGTGAGGGCTGGCAGCCCGGTTGTTTTCGGTTGCTAAAAGGGGGTGGTCGAACGGTCCGGGGCGGTTAGGGGTGGGGTTTGGGTTTTACAATGGGAAAGGGATTTTTTTTGTTTTTATTTTTTTTATTTTTCTTTATTTTGGAGTAATCGCGTGTTGACACGTGTCATGGTTACCAATTATAACGGGGTTGTTGACTTGGTGTTGATCGATTGACACCAAAGGAGGCAAACACATAGCATAGTTGGGATTATTATATAATAAATCTTAGTTGGGATTATTAGAATTAACTTGCCCATATTTGAGATTATTAAAGTATATTTTTCCTAATATTGAAGTGATTTTCTTTAAAAAAAAAAATTAAATTAAAAAAATTAAAAAAAATTAGAGTGATTAGAACGACAGCAGTGTAGTAGGCGCGCAGAATGGAGGTGGTAGCTGGTAGTAGGTTTTTTTTTTTTTTTTTTTTTTTCCTTTTTTGTTTTGTTTTGTGTGTTAAATATAATTGTAATCATTATTTTTATTTAATACTATGCCTAATGATTTCGTGGGGTTCATATGTCTGAAAATATCACGGAGGATGTTGTCTAGCCTTTTCTGAAAGGATTTTTGGATGAACATAACATGACTGGGAAAATTGAACTCATTTTAACCATTTTAATAGCAAAAACAAGCATGGAATATGAAAATTCATTATACATATATGAGTTGTGATCGATAATTTTTTGGATAGAATTGATGGGGAACTTACTTACTAATAATTTTGAGATCACAAGTTCAAGCTAAGCTCCACCAATTACATTTGCTTGGGAGAAGCTGAGTAGGGGGATTCCCTCTCTCCTCCTTCTACTCTCAATTGTTTTTTTTCAATTTTAATGAAATACAATGACGAGCCAATGATAACAAGATCAAAGTATATGGCACATAAAAATTACACCCTGGCCTTAGAAATAAGAGGTGCCATCTAAAAATAGTCCACTTAACAGGATCAAAAAGAAATTTCATCCCAAAATCCTATGATAATATATATAGTAGGAGTTGTAACTCCGATCCTCTGTGTTAGGGCCTATTTATGGTGTATATTGTATAGCTAACGGGCCTATTTCATGAGCCCTAATCTCTTATTAGGTTGTACATATACGCTTCTCATACTCTAATACAAAAGACGGAAAATTATTTCGTGACATGGTATCAGAGCCAAAATCAATCTAAACCCTAAATCTCTTCTTTTATCAAGGTGGGAAAAACTATGTTTCAACAAATTCACTTTAATTTCGCGAAGAAAGCAAACATAAAGAGTAAAGACTATTTTCAAATATATATATATATATATATATATATATATATATATATATATATATATATATATGCAAATCAAAGTAATTATATAAATTCTCAAACCTATATGAACTTGCCGTTGCAAACCCAAAAACTAAAAGACCACTTAATAGACTAAATAACTTTAACCATTTGATAAAAAGGAAACATAACAATGTCGTACAGTACACATAATTAATTTCGTACATATCAACGAATAGGAGACACTAAACAAGATCAGACTACATTATTAGTAACGAGTGCTTGCAAATCCTTAACAAATTTGTCAAAGTAACCACTCATTAATCCAGGTTGAGCTAATTTTTGTCTCCAAATTTCATGGTTTTTCTTAACCAAACCACTAATCTCACTATTTTCGTCCATCACATATTTAATTGCTTTACACAAACTCTCCCTTGACACCCAATGTCCATCCTCTCCTCGGTCTACTTCAACAGCCACTTTCAACTCCGTCGTAAATATTTTTGAAAATATTACTTGATCTTGTACACAAAGCATCCGACCGATCGGTGTGCTAGTATTTGTTGCTGTTGTACCCACTCTCCCGTCACCACTCCTCGATCACCGATCCTATCTAAAAACCCCTCGGGTAACGCTTCCTACACGGTTGTGCAACCCGTGGGGAGCTTGAACGCGACTAAGAAGGGTAATTTTGTCATTTCAAACCCGAGTAGGAGCTACTTGACTTCCAAAGACACAAAAAACCACTGATCCGGCTTTGAATCGGCTTACCTAAGTTTCCCAACGTGTTTCTAGCTCTTCCTCTTGAGGTTCGGCAAGGTCTAGGCCTGAGAGGAGGATAGATTTGTTATCGTACTGCTTAGACAAGTAGTCACAATACTTACCTTCTATCTCTCGGCATGTCTTGATGGCAATGACGTCGCTACTCTTGAGTGAGGTGGTGATCCGCTCGTAGAAGGTCACCCCCTCGCCAAAAGGCTTGTACAAGCCAAGCATCCTTTTTGGCTCTAAGATGACTGTTGACGAAGGGTAGCCTGGTGGAGCACAAGCGACACATGCATCCTCCTCTACCACAGCCCTGTCCTTTGGAGGGTCCCGAGATGGAACCATCCTAAAGGCCATGGTCGCGGTAGAGACTATATAGTAAGCCACACACTTGGCCTGGGACCAGAGGCAACCACTGCCTCAGGGACCCAATAGGCAAAGTCATAAAACACAAGGTCGGGTTGAAGTCTAACAAAAATAGACTCAAACTCAACCCGAGTGAGGTCCAAAGCGGTGGCGAGGTGGGTTTGGAGGTGGAAGGGAATATCCGAGCAGGTTGCCGTACCCGGAGGGAGTGGATGAACTTGAGGGATGGTGATTGTATGTAATGTTATTAAGGATGGATGAAAGTTTTTAGATTGTAACAATTGTTTGGCCTTGTTTGATAGCAAAAGAGTGACAATGTGACCTTTTTGGGCAAGTTTGTTAGCAAGGTGAAGATATGGAATTATATGACCCATGGCTAACCATGGATACATCAATACCTTCAATTGCTTTCCTCCCATTTAATTTTATTTTCTTTTCTTTTAACTGGATAGATGGTTATTTTGTGTTGTGGTATGGCTTTTAGGTAACTCCATCCTAAGGACTGGGGGTGTATCCGAGCTAGGGGTGAGCATGGATCGGATATCCGATCCGAAGTTGGATTTTGGATCGGATATCCGTATCCGAAAATGCAAATATTTGATATCCGTATCCGATCCGAAATCTTCGGATATCCGAAGATCCGGATATCCGAAAATTTCGGATCAGATAGTTCGGATATAGGATATCCGAACCTTTTAATGATTTGGTTTTTTTTACACGAATAATTATGTTAAAATAATAATTTATTGTCAAAATTAATTTGTTTTTAAAGTCAATTCATGACTGCAAAGTGCAAACTCAAACTCATAATTACAAGCTACAATTCTTCATATAATTTGAGTTTAATAATTCTACAAATTTTAAAATATAACAATCCACAAATTTCAAAATCTAAAATCAAAGATTAACAGTAACACATACCAATAGAAAGCAGAAAAAAAAGAAAAAAAAAACCCAAATAACAAAAAACCAAAATTAATTCACTGTCAAAATGGAATAAAAATTAAAAAAAAAAAACTCTTGTAATTATGTACATTATACAAGACAAATAAAAAAAACCAAATTAAATGAAAAAAATGTAGATCTTGAGTGAGGACGACGAAGACGACGAGAGTTGAGACTTGTGAAAGGCAAGCTTCTGGTTGTGACTTGTGAGGACGACGAAGACGCGAAGGTTTGTAGATCTAAGAGGTTGAAATTGAGAGGCTAGGGGTCTGAATTGTTGAGGGATTTTGAGGAAATGTTTAAGGATTTTGAGGAATTGTTAAGGGATTTTGAGGAAATGTATAGTGAAGCAGCCATGTACTCATGAAGAGGAAGGAGGAGATCTGAATTTTGAGAGAGTAAGGAGGAGAGAGAAAGAGAGGACAGAGAGAGAGAGGAAGGAGGAAACGACTGAATGAGAGAGGAGAGAGAAATAATTAGATTATTAGGGTTTGGTACTTGGGCCTTTGGGAAATGGGGAGTTTCTAAAAAGTAAAAACTGATGGATATTAGGAGGTGTTGATTTTTTTCGGATATTCGGATATCCGAAATCGAAATTTTTGATATCCGAAATATTCAGATCGGATATCCGATCCGAAAATCTTTTCGGATCGGTTATCCTAAATTTTCGGATCGGATGCGGATCGGAATTTCGGATTATCAGATAGTTTTGCTCAGCCCTAATCCGAGCAAATATATCACCAAGGACATTCTTTTGTTTCTGATGAATAAATTACTCCGTACTCATTACAGGTTAGCGTTTATCGACCTTTCATTCTTTTACTGTTAAAAGTAGCACTGTCAAAACGGTTTGACAGATCGGTTTCGGTTCGGTTTGAAATCGGTTCGGTATTTAATCGGGTCGGTTTAATTGTCTCACGGGTTGGTTTTGGTTCGGTTTAAATAGTTATCGGTTCGATTCGGTTTCGGTTTATTCTTAAGCGTTTTTAATTCGTTTCGGGTTGTAAACAGTCCGGGTAGTAAACAGTTCGGTGCAGGCGGGTTGCGGTTTGTTAACGGTGCGGTGTAAACGGTTTTTATCCCGATTCAAACAGTTTCGGGTTGGAAACGGTTTCGGGTTAGAAACAGTTGGGTTCTTTTTTGGTTTAGTTTATAACTGGTTCTGTTTCGGGGGTTTTTGTCCCTTGGGAGAGTTACAACACTGAGACTGGATTCAGCAAAGAACGCCTGTACCTGCAAAGCAAACGGACCGCCGGATGGTCGGTGGTCCGCCTCTGAAGATTAAGTTAGTAAGCGTTCGGTAATAAAACGTGCGGAAATAAAGTTTATCTGCTCGGATTCCAAGCTCAGGTAAAGTGCTGTCTGTTCTTGAGAATGACAACTCTATAGTAAGTGACGTATTGTCTCGTATTGCGTGCATATTCTCCCTTGTCATAAATGTAAGAATGTCCTTATTTATAGGGTCCTTTTGGAAAGTGTGCCCTTCCTAGGATCTGGTGACCTAGGAATTAGGTCACGCCGCAAAACGGCGCCTCAGGATTTGGGCCCTTGAAGGCCGCCATTCCAGAGGCAATGCCTGAGTAACACGTGTCACTGAGCCCAAAAGGCCTTTGGGCATCTTTTTGGGTGACACGCGTCGCCGTCTGAATGGTCCATGCTGGATCATCAGTCTGCTTAGGACAAGAGAATGTCCGCCCTCCACGTGTCATCATCTCATAAGTCCAAATGGCGCCTTTACTGAGGACACGTGGCGCTTTCTGATTGGGCCACCTGGCCGGGTAAAATACCCAAATCATTTGCCCCTCACAGGGGTCACGTGCATTGCACGTGACGCCTGTGACAGATGTCATCACATGACTGGGGGGAATTTCAAATTACATTTTGGGGGGAAAAATTAGGGTTTCCCCTTTCTATAAAAAGGAAAGTTTGACTTCATTTTTGTTTTCACACCTTTGCGAATCTTGGAGAATCTCTGGACTTTTAACTCTTAAAGACTCTTAAAGACCCTGACTTTTGTCAAGCATCCGACACTCGGCCTTTCTTACCGACTGCTTCAGCCAACCAGGCGTCTCAAATACCTTCTTCTAAGGTAACCGCATGCTCTTTTCTTTTATTTTTTTCTTGTGTTTTTCGTTTATTCAAATGGTTTCCCAAACGTACACGGCACGACCTAGGTTAGCGATCAGCCAGTCACTGGGGACGGCTGAATCTAGAACTAGGAGTGCCGAATGCTCGTTCGAGAACTTTCCTTTAAGTACATCTCCAAATCCGACAGTGTCTGTGCATCTGCAGGACACGATGGCTCGAACAAAGCAAACAACAAGGAAATATAGACCGGATGGTTCCTTTTACCATTCGGACAGTGAGACTCCAAATTCAGACGGCTCCATTAGGGTGCCAGCTAGTGAGATTTCTGAGCACCCCCCAAATCCCTCTTCTGACCTTCCCCAAACTCCAACTTACTACTCTCCCTCTTCTTCAAGCGGCACCCCTAGTGATTCTATACTGCGGGAAGCCGACAGTTAGTACCAGGCCGAGCCTTCAGAACAGGCGTCGGAGGAGAGTCTAGGGGAGGCCCTTGCTGGCCCTAGCCGACAGTCCCCTAGCTCTGGGGAAAGTTCTGATGACGATTCGGCCTCGTCATCTTCTGATAGCGCCTTTGTCAAGTCAGAGGAGGTCCGAGAAAAAATAGATACTGCAAGGGAGTCCTTGTCAGTATAAAAAGAGGAAGGCTGGTTGGAGCCGAGTGCTTCCAGGCGCTTGGAGCGCGCCCCCTACTATCACCATGTTCCGCAAAGCAAGCGGACCTCCATGACATCCGGTCTTGCCAATTTCAGGCGCAAGACTGCAATGGGGCATGGCTTCTCCTTGTCCGTCCCTAACAAGGAGGATACTATAACCTGGCCCTCCCTGGCCAGTTATAAGGACAAAGCCTTCGACTGCTACGAGGCGGTCCTTCAGGCTGGTTTACGCTTCCTTCTCCATCCGGCCGTGGAGAGGATACTGGATGGATACCAACTGGGTATCTGGCAACTTGTCTCGAACTCATGGATAAATATCATCGGGTACGTTGCCGCATGTGAAATGCTGGAGGTGGATCCCAGCTTTGAGGCATTCGCCCACATGCACTATCTCAGCCGAGCGCCTGCCAAGGGCGGCGAAGGCTGGTACACCTTGTCCACCTGCAAGGGGTACATGATGGCAGTCGGCAAAGAGAACAAATGGAAGGACTGGAGAACAAAGTTCTACATTGTCCATTCCTCTGAAAGCCGACTGAACCAAAAATACAATCGGTGGAACAAGGATCCGCCCCTTCCTGGCTGGCAAGAGTGCCTTGCCCCCTCTCCCTAGGCGGGCCCAGGAGGAAATTTTTGACCGGGGTCTGTTTAAAGTGTCCGTTTGGACAAACGAGCATGGGGAGAAAATAGTCGTCCCCCAGAGCTACATTCCCTTTTACAAGTGGCTAGAAGATGGGGTGTTCTTGGCCGCTTGTGGTCTAAGCTCTGAGATGCCGAGAGGTAGTCGGCTGTATGTTTTTAAGCAAACTTTAAATTGTTTTCCGTGTTCGTCTATAAAGAAGCCAGCTTCCGTCTCCGCACCAACGTCCTCAACAGGGCGAGTGACGAGCAGGAAGCAGCCGGGACTCCCAAGGTAGCTGTTTATGATACTTGGTATATTTTTTCAATAGAGGTTAAATTTTGCCCGCCTGATTTTCTGACGCCTTTCTTTTTGTTCATGCAGAGCGTTTCCACCAGGCCTTCTCCCTCTAAGTAATCCCAACCTAAAATTCAAAAAACAGGGGCGGGTGATGTGAGTGCATCCGGCAAGAACCGGAAGCACATCGCTCACAGGCCCACGAAAGGGGACGGCTCTACTCTCGAAGATGACAGGGAGGTCAGCAAACCGGATGCCACTCAGGCATCAAAGGGTGGCTTTAAGCAACCCAACACTGCTGTCGGCTCAGCAGGAGAGAAGAGGCGTCATGGGAAGGAGAAGGAGGAGGAGACTCAGCCGGACGGTATGAGCCGCATCTTTATTTGAACTTTAATGCTTAATGTTGCTTCTTGGAACTTGACTAACTTATAATTTTGCAGCCCCCCCCCCCCACAAAGGGCGACCGTCGTCCAGATGGCCAAGGAGATGATACGCTCGCTTGATCCTGAGGACAAGGCGTCCGTAAGAGGAGCCGACACCCTTAACTTGGATGCCATCTTGGGGAACCTCTGCGAGGTAAAAGAGTTAGCTAAATTTCCCTTAACATTTAACACATATCCGACTAGTTTTGACCATTCGGTCTTTTCTTATTTTCAGGCCATGCTGCGCGTCCAAGGGCTCAGACAGCCAATCCAGGAAAAATCAAAAGAGGTAACAGCCGCTAAAGCTCGAGCCGAGTCCGCCTTAGACCGAGCTCAATTTGAAATTGCTCATAATGAGCTTCTGACCCTTGATATGATGTATTCCCAGGCGGACGCCAACCTGCAGGTGAAGAAGGACTTGGATTCGGCCCGCTCCAAAGTCAATGATCTTAAGGCCGAAGTTAGAGGCCTTAAGGAAAAACTTGAGCCTCTTCAAGAGGCCAAGAAAGAGGCCGAGAGGGCCAAGGAGCGGGTTAGCCGCCTGGAGGGGCGCCTGGCGAACCAGGAGCAGCAGCTGAAGGCCAAGTTCCAGTCCCGGGCCGAGGAGGAGAAACAATCCCTTGTCAAACAAATGATGGAAGACTACGAATCCATCATGCGGGCGACATGGGAGGCGGTACAGCCGGGTGCTGATTTTGGCATCTGGAAATCTAAGTTTGATCAGGCAAACGAGGATTACAATGCTGAACTCCTTCGCCAGACTGAAGAGGAGGATGCTGATGGTGAAGAGGCCGACTCCTTTTCAAGCTCCTCCGGGGATGAAGACGGGGAAGAGGAGAATGATGAAAATGAAGGGCAGCCGGTAACTGATAATGCGGCTGCCAATGCTGATAATCCCTCTGCCCCTTAAAAGCTTTTTAGTAGTTATTTCTGCGGCCGAATGACCATTCATTTCATCTTTCGGCCTGCGTGCCGAGTATCCATGTATCTTTACCGGCCGAGGGGTCGGGTAATTTGACAATTTTTCTGGCGTGGCCAGCAAACAATCTTACCCAATCGTCTTGTGACGATTGGATTTTTTAATCTAAATTCATTCGGCCGTTTGGCTGAAGTTATACATATTGTTGTTCTTTAAATTTTTTCATTGCATGTTTTTTGGCTAAGTATTATAACCTGTATAGCATGCGAATGTTCTTGCCCCTGGACGGATGTCGAGTGGTTTCGGTTGAGTGGATTGATTGACTTAGAAATTATTGATACTTAGAAGAGTATACATGGTTTCTAAGTCAATCAATCACTATGGTGATTGCCCCAAACCACGCGACAGACGGCCATCAGGAGCGAATGAATAATTATTTTCATTCAGCCATTGGCTCAAGAGAAATACAATATTTTTGACTTAGCAAATTTTGCTAAAAAGAAATCCCTTGCCTGTTTTGTTCCAAGAACTAAAAGCAGGCGCATTCGGCCTTAGGCCTCGACGAGATAAGGTGCTAAGTTTTAACTTAGTCTTAATTTTACTTTAGAATAATCCGCCTGTCTTGCCCCAAAAGCAAAGAACAGGCGCATTCGACCCACAAGTCTCTTTTTAATCTGCTAAGTATTTTAGTTTGTTTTCTTGATAAGTAATAGTCCGCCTGTCCTGCGTTTGGGCAAAAACAGGCGTATCTGGCCAAGGGCCTCATTAGTTGTCTTGTAAATCAGTAAAAATTTTCCGCCTGTCTTGCATTAGAGAAAAACAGGCGCATCCGGCCTAATGCCTCAATAGCCTCTACTTATGAAACAGTGACCCATTTCCGACTGTGCTAGAACAGTTAGAAAATTTCTGGCCTTTTAGATTTCACTTTCAATTAAATCAAACGACTGCGAATGCTGCCTTAGCATTCGGTAGGGCCGCTTAGTGTATTTGTAGAGCAATGTGCCACCCAAATGGGAGATGCTTCTCCTCGACGAATTCGCCCGAATGGACGTCGTCGGTTATCTGACTCATGTTGGAGCAGACGGTCATACTCATGTTGGAGCAGACTGTGACCATTCGGCCTCTATGTGACTATGTGTTTTTCCTAATATTTGGCCATTGGCCTCAAAATGATCTTATCTAGCCTTAGGCTTTCGAAAGAGTTAAGCAAATATTAGTTAAGTGTTGGCGTAAATTTAAAGAATTTCGTAGAAACGACTGCTTTAAAGCAGTCGGCTTCTTCAGAGGGATTGGGACGTCTGCTGTTGGGACAGACGCCATCCAAATGCATTGGCCGTCTGTATTTTGTACAGGCGCCACTAATAATAAGAAAAGACAAGCTGGAAATGAAGGCATATTCTCATCAAACAAATTTTTAAATGACAAAATTTGAGGTATTTACATTCGTACTTAGAAGTAGTACTTTTTCAAGTTATCTACATTCCAAGTCCTAGACAGCTTCCTGCCGTCTGGTTTTTCCAGGCGGTAGGTGCCATATCTTACTTCCTCATATATTCGGTAAGGGCCTTCCCAATTTGGGGTTAACTTTCCCTGCTCATTCGCCCTACTGAATGCCTCCATTTTCCGTAGCACAAAGTCCCCCACTTTGAGAGGACGCTTGTGTACTCTCTTGTTGTAAGCTCGTGTCATTCTCAAACGGTAAATCTCATGGCGCAAGGCAGCATTGCCCCTGCGCTCTGGAAGCGAGTCCAATGCCAGCCGCATGGCCTCCCAGTTAGCTTCCTCGTCATATAACATGACTCGAAGAGTCGGCTCATAGTGTTCAATGGGCAGGACAGCTTCTGCACCATACACCATGAGAAACGGAGTTTCTCCAGTTGTCCCTTTAGCGCTCGTTCTGATGGACCAGAGGACGTGTGGTAATTCATCCGCCCAAAGACCACCAGCCCGTTCAATTTTCTTTTTAATCCCGTCTGAGATTAACTTGTTGAAGGCTTCAACCTGGCCGTTTGCTTGGGGCCGGCCGACTGATGCAAAGAGGCTTGAGACCCCTTGCTCTCCTAGCCAAGTATTGAGTTGAGGCGTCTCAAATTGAGGACCATTGTCAAAAACTATAGACATGGGCACCCCAAAGCGAGTGATAATGTTCCTCCAGATGAAGGAAATAACGTCTTTTGTCTTGATGTTTTTGACCGCCTCCGCCTCTACTCATTTGGTAAAGTAATCCACAGCTACCAATATGTAGCGCTTGTGTAGGCGTCGCTCGAAGTGCGCCTACGTTAAAAGCATGTGGTGAATATGCTTGGCACTCATAGAAAGTGGGAATTGACATTACAATTAGGGACAACGATTAGGGACAAATAAAGTAGGGAGCCGCCAACAAGTTTTTTAAGGAACTTTTAAACCGTTCACGAATCATAAAAAGGCAACCACGATAAGGGACAACGATAGGCAACAACGATTGACCCGTGAAGGTTACACCCCATTCATAATCCATGAGAATACTAACTCCATATGGTTCGGAACCACGAAAGGAGGATCGGGGATGATGGTACGAAGTGAGTCATGGAGTCACATTCGCCCATATTGGCCTCTACTCGATTCTTATAGTGAAAAGCATCCCTGCGATCTCAAAGGCATACAAACAGAATATTCAATTTGCTCCAAACTATTATTTAGCTAAATTAGTTGAATATTAATGCAACACATAATTCTAAAATATTGTGATCACTTGAATTAATAACAAGATTAAAAAGGAACCTAAACCGGTTGTCCAAATTATCTTATTAGGCGTGATTTTCAATTACATATTCCCTTTAAACATGCAATATAGTGATCATAAAATAATAGAACAACATTAATATCAAAACCAAATTAATCACAATTCCAACAACATAAAATCGTTAGAAAAATAATAAAAATAAAAGGAGCATGACTCTTACTTTGATTCTGTTTGTTTGCAACTACAAAATAATAAACGAGTTAGTAACTTCAAGAAAATAATAAAGCAATGATTAAATTAAATTAAATAAAGCAAAGTTGATTTTGGGGCCGAACCCTCAAACAATTCTACCTTTCACGCCTTGGCTTAATGATGGAACCACGAGTGAAGTATGGAATCCTTTGAGTACTTGAAGAAGGAATTTTGAAGTAGAAAAGGGTAGGCTAGTGTTTAGGCTAAAGCATAGAAGAGAGAAAATAAAATAATCGAATTACTCGGTGCCCCGTTCATCAGAAATGAGGGGGTATTTATAGGGAAAATGTGCTGAGGGAGCACACGGAACCCTAAAATGATAAAAACCCTAAAAAAGTATCCCGTGACATGGTCAAACTGTACCGTGACACGGGAAGCTCCACCGTCAGACGGTACACTTCCCGTGACACGGTACATTTTTGGTGTGACGCGGGAAATTTTCAGAAAACGGGATAAAAAACGCGTTAAGGGTTTACGCGAAAAAGACACGGAATGTCCCGTGTCACGGCAGACCTCCCGTGTCACGGGAAATCCCACCGTCAGACGGGAAGGATTCCCGTGACACGGTAGGTACCTGCCGTGGCGCAGGAAATTCCAACCTGTTTTTCCGTCTAAATACATTTTTAACCCTAATTTCCTTCGGCATTTTAAGTGCCGATTGATAATTTCGGGCCTTTTCTGACTTTTTATTATTCGGGCTAAAAAATTAAATAAAAATAATAAAGGGTTTGGGCCAAAAATAAATAATAAAACTATAAAATAAAAAAGGCTTGGGCTAAAAATTAATTAATAAGTTTGGGCTGAAATTAAAACTATGCTTTTACCAAACATCAAGACTAATCCATGGACTGTTCAAAAATATGAATTTAATAAAATACGATTTTTTAAGCACTCTCGGGATTAAATACTAAACCTGACCAATAGTGGCGGTGAAAGGTTGTTCATCATCGGGTTTGGTTTTGGGGAGACATTTTTAGGTGTCTACAGAAGCCCCCACTTTGACTGAGTTTGTAGAAACGTCAGTTTTGAAAACGATAGTCAAAGTAGCCGTTAGGGACGGAGAATAATTTAAGACGTTCTGCGATCCTAAATCATTCTGTATACGGCGATACCTGCAGAAAAATGTTAGTTCTACAGATAAAAGAGTAAAGGGATAGAATGCTTATCTAACACCAGTGTATTGGTGGCAAATGAGCTTGGTAGCTTCCTATGCTTGAAGGAATCCACCGGATGACGTCTGTTGAAACGCTTTCCATGCCTGAGGAAAGCCGACTGAGGAGTTTGGTAGTTTTCTAAGCCTAAAGAAACCTACCGGATAATACTTTCCATGCTTGAGGAAAGTCGACGTATGAATTTGGTGTCATTCTATGCTTGAAGAAATCCACCGATGATGCTTTCCATGCTTGAGGAAAGCCGACTTGGCGGTTTTCTATACTTGAAGAAAAATCCACCGATAACGCTTTCCAAGCTTGAGGAAAGCCGACTTGGCGGTTTTCTATACTTGAAGAAAAATCCACCGATAACGCTTTCCAAGCCTGAGGAAAGCCGACTGATGAATATGGTGTCATTCTATGCTTGAAGAATTCCACCGATAATGCCTTCCATGGTTGAGGAAAGCCGATTTGGCGGTTTTCTATACTTGAAGAAAAATCCACCGGATAATACTTTCCATGCTTGAGGAAAGTCGAAAGATGATGAGATTGCAAGTCTCTGTGTATCGAGAACCTTGCGTCATGAAATGATGGTGGTCCGCTTGTCCCCGGACGTGGGCTGTAGATGGTCCACTTGTCCCCGGACGTGGGCTGTAGATGGTCCGTTTGTCCCCGGACGTGGGCTGTAGATAAGACCTGCAAAAATAAATTTGCCAATGGACTCGTATATATTGTGATTGACTTGACCACTGACTTGACCAAGTTTGACTTGATGTGACATGACATGTGTATGACTTGTGAGTGTGTGTGTGTGTGTATATGTGTGTGTGCAGACACAAGCAAACGAAGATGCAAAAGCAAAAATTTTCCGTCAATTTTTGTCATGAGTGGAGGGTACCGACTTTCTCCCGAAAAAGAAAGATGTGAAAACTGAACTTTTATTTTTGAACTTCCTTCGATGAAAACTTGGAAAAAGTTTTTGAACTTCCCCAAAATAAAATAATGAAAAAGGAAAGAAGTTTTGAACTTCCTCCTTGAGCAAGACGAAATGAATCGCATGGATTGAATTGCTAGTCCTGAAAATAATGTATGCATGATGCATGTTCTTAGGCCAGGAGGCTAAGGACAATTACATCATGTGACACGATAGATGAATGAACTTAATTCATGGAACTAAGCATCATATATGGTGTAAAGAAGCGATTTTGAACGTCACTTAGGTCTGGAAGCTAAGCACGTATAGTGATTATTGCATAATGAACGTTGCTTAGGTCAAGGAGCTAAGCACGATATGCTTTGTATGATTAAAAATCATTTATATATAAATGTTTCTTAGCACATTATGCGAAACAATGAACATTGCTCAGGTCAGGAAGCTAAGCAAGTATACAATGTTTCTTCTACTGAATGTTGTCTTTAAATATGATGAAACATGCACAGTGTTGAAACAAGATTTCATGATAAATGGCTCTTAAAGGGAAGGATGATTGATATGGATATGGATGTGTGAGTGAAGTGTGTGAATGTGATACTAAGGCTGGCTGCAAGGGTTATAGCGATGGAAAGAGATGTGAGAAGAGTTAAAGATGATGACTCTTCAGGCTGGGTAAGCTAATGTGATTTGGGTTCAAGCCCCAAGTCTAGCTCTAAATGGGTAGGGATAAGCATTGGATATTCTTTGACTCGATCATGCATGGATATGAATATGAATGTGGCCGCACCTCGATGTGAGGTTGCCTACGTATCCGTTAGGAATTAGGCCGAACGTAGCTCTAACCGAACTTTGCACAAGTGTATGTACACCTCAAAGAGGTCTTTCAAGGGTTGTAATGTGGTTAAGTTGATGGTTTAAGGAAGAAAGGGGTAAAAGGCTCAAGACCCGAGAGAATCCCCAAGATGTGTAATTTTGAATTTGAAAATTTTGAATTTTGCAAGTTTATTTTCAACTTTTTTTTTTTTTTTTGTTTTGAATTTTTTTTTTTTTTTTTTTTTTTTTTGAATCAATGTAGACAATCTCAGATCATGCGGTCCATCACTCACTTAGCATTCATGTTTCTCAGGCACGGTACCAAACACTCGATGAGAGACGCAATTTGAGACGTGTTCATATCAAAGACATTGGAACACTTGCCTTTAGACATTGTTTTATTGTTGCTTTATTTATTTTTTTTACTTGCTTTTTGAATGTTATACAATTACACATCTTCCAATCCCAGGGTTAAGTGAATGTGGGTTGAAGAAATGAAGGCCAAACGTTAGACGAGGCTTAAAATGGTTGATGAAGAAATGGAATGTGATTGAACGGTTAACAGGGAATGACATGGTTGCAAAGGTGCCTCAAGTCATTGCTGTACCTTGGGTTTAGTTCGGTAATTGATTTTTTTTTATTTTTTTTTTTATTGAGAATGAATGAATGAATGAAAAATTCTATGATCGAGATTTAAAGGAAAATTGCTCATTTTATTAATGGAAAAGGTGAACGAAACACATGAAACATATAAAAAAATTCAAAGTGGAAAACCTATGCTAGACATGAATGGGGGAATGGAGAAGAATGATAAAGAAAGAAATCATGAAATCTTGCACGAAGGATCTGTGTGCCTTGTATTCATTACTTCTTGCCGCTTGGAGGGACAGGAAGTTTGTTTGCATCCATCAAGTCTTGAATGACGTCCTTCAAATTCCAACATTGCTCCGTAGTGTGGCCCCTTCCTTGATGGTACTTGCAATAGGCATTGGGATTCCATTTGGCGCTCCTTTCTTCAGGTTTTGGCTCTAGAAATGGCCCAATAGGTGTGATCAAGCCTTGACTGTAAAGGCGATCAAAGGCCGCATCATAATTCATTCCTAAAGGAGTGTAAGTTCTTTTCTTCTTGGGCAATGGAGTATTAAGAGCTAACACTTCATTGAGATCAACTTGGCTTATATTGTTGGTAGTATTTTCGTGCTTAGAAGACGAAGAAGAAGGATGGTCGTTCTTCTTGTTTTTCCAAGTGTTATTATTGTTACTACCAGCAGTCTTTATTAGCTCATCCTCAATATTGATGCCGATGTCGTATACAGCTTCGAAAGTGTTCAGTGGAAGAAATTTGAGATGTTCCCTATATTTATGAGTCAGATTTTGAATAAAGAGGCAAACCATCTCTCTTTCTTTGGGGGGATCTACCAAGAGTGAAGCTGTTTCCCTCCACCTGTTCAGGTAAGCGGTGAAGCCTTCATTCTCTTTCTGTTTGAGAATGGAGAGTTCACGTTTAGAAGTTTTAATTTGAATGTTACACTTGTAACGATTCATGAAACCGTCGGTGACATCTTGCCAAGTCGCAGTATGCTTGACATCTAAGGAATAAAACCATTGTTGGCAAGCATGTTCTAAGGAGAGAGGGAACACCGTAGGGAAGAGTGTTACGTCCAATCCCTTAAGAGCCATGGTTGCAGAGAATGCCTTCAAATGGAATATTGGATTGTCAGTAGGCTTGAACTTTGAAATATCAGCAGTGGAGAACTTTTCAGGAAGTCTGTCCTTCACATTCAAAGGAGTGGGAGGCCGTTCCACATAAGTGAAATCCTCAGAAATCTTACTCATTTGTTCCTTCAGTTTGTCAAGGGTGGAAACAGTGACCTTGTTTTGTTCCATGGTAGTTACCCTAGTGGTAAGGGTTTGCATCATGGCAGACAGTGCCTCGATGGATTTGTTGATGTTCTCAATATCTTCTTTAGTGGCCATTGAAAGGTGATGAGTAATGGAGATGGCAAAGTTCTCTTTGAACGCCTATTAGATCTGAGAGATTGTTGCGGTAATGACTCGAACCGTATTAATCTATCCCCGTTCCTTGATCAAGTACTGTGAAATAAAATAATTCACTTAATTGTTTGACTCATTGCTCAAGATAGGAAAAGAAGGAAAAAAAATAGACATTTGAAAACAGGTGAGAAAACTCCACTCATTTTTTTATTATGACAAAAAAAGGGTGCATGAACCTAATATACGATCATAAACGACCTGGTGCACGACTCGAGTCGGAACATAAAGAAGTTGTGTGGATTATACTTGACTCGTGAGTGACTAAGTGATGTTATAAGACTCGTGGTATGATCGTATGGCTAGACATGTGAACAATAACCAAATTAACACGGAAGACTTAAGAAAAGCTGACTGGACTTATTTCAAGGGCACCGTGACACGGAAAACTGTACTGTGTCACGTGACAAGCTGCCGTGACGCGGTGGTTTTTTTTTTTTTTTTTTTTTTTGGACATCCACCGTGTCGCGGTAGAAATTTTCCGTGACACGGTAGAGTTTCCTGTGGCGCGGCAGACTTTTTTTTTTTTTTGCAGGTCCACCGTGCCACGGTGGATGCTGACATGGCACGGGATTTTTTTTTTTTTTGCTGCGAGTCCACCGCGCCACAGTGGACTGTGCCGTGTCACGGTGGACAGTCCCGTGTCGCGGCACCCATTCCCGTGCCACGGTGGATGCTGACGTGGCACAAGATTTTTTTTTTTTTATTTTTATTTTTAAAAAATCTATAATTTTGAAATTCTACTTATTTATTTTTAAAGGGAGGATACCATCCGACTTACTCCGAAAAAAAAAACGACACAAAAAACAAGACTACCCTAAAATACGGTAAAAAAGTAGTGCACGACTAAAGAAAAAAGTGTGTGAACACGATATGTGAGTGATTAGGTGAGGTTATGGACGCGTGTTTTGACCGTACAACTAGACATGACACCAAACCGGACACAACATCCACATACGTACGCACAAGAATAAAAAAAAGACTGTCGTGACACGGTGCAGTCTACCGTCAGACGGTAGTGAGCCCCGTGTCACGGCACTGTTCATCATGGCGCGGCAGAACATGCCGTGACACGGTGCGCAGTTCCAGGTCAGTTTTGTGGTTTTTCCAGATTTTAACCGATTTTAGGTCCGTACTAATTACAATGTGAGAATAAAAACCCTCGGTCATGGGTTAAACAAAAGAGTAAACACATGAAGGTTAGCACCAAACAACCACATAGCATTTAGGCACGATGATGTAAAAAAAGTTCACAACCTAGAGTCAAGATCTATGTTCAACTATTGGTCAAGCTTTGGGTGTCAAAAGGGTACCATGGTTAAGAGTTTGGACGCGTTAGCAAGGCAGCCTCCTTTGAGGGTGTATGCCAACAGGCGGCTCCGCGAGTTCGTGATGAAATCAAACTCGACTCCATGGTTTGGGTAGATTTAATAACTCGGATGAACCCTTATTGCCATGAGCGTTTTTGGGTCGATAGAGCTTAAATCCCCCGGGGCTAAGACGCATGTAGAACACATACGTTTTTTCAGAAAAATCGAAGGAAGTCGACTGTGAGGAAAGAAAATAAGCCACCGGACTGATTTTAGGACTGCCGTGACACGGCAAAAATTCCCGTGTCACGGTACTGTGCACCGTCAGACGGTGCACTATACCGTGACATGGCAGATTCTGCCGTGGCACGGCAGTCAGAAGATCTGACTGGTGCCGTGTTTTCCTTCGCGCGTAACCAAGTTATCCAATTTTTCCTACAGGACAGACCTGAATGCGACGTTAAAACGTCTATGCAGATGCAAAAAATGCCAAATTAATCACAGGAATATTTTTTCAAGAACCTTTCAAGTCTCATCCACTCATCTTAATTAAGTACCGATCACTCAAATCGATAAATAACCAAGAATCCTCCCTAGTGGAGTCGCCAAATTGTAGGCGTCGCTCGAAGTGCGCCTACGTTAAAAGCATGTGGTGAATATGCTTGGCACTCATAGGAAGTGGGAATTGACATTACGATTAGGGACAACGATTAGGGACAAATAAAGTAGGGAGCCGCCAACAAGTTTTTTAAGGAACTTGTAAACCGTTCACGGATCATAAAAAGGCAACCACGATAAGGGACAACGATAGGCAACAACGATTTACCCGTCAAGGTTACACCCCATTCATAATCCATGAGATTACTAACTCCATATGGTTCGGAACCACGAAAGGAGGATTGGGGATGATGGTACGAAGTGAGTCATGGAGTCACATTCGCCCGTATTGGCCTCTACTCGATTCTTATAGTGAAAAGCATTCCAGCGATCTCAAAGGCATACAAACAGAATATTCAATTTGCTCCAAACTATTATTTAGCTAAATTGGTTGAATATTAATGCAACACATAATTCTAAAATATTGTGATCACTTGAATTAATAACAAGATTAAAAAGGAACCTAAACCGGTTGTCCAAATAATCTTATTAGGCGTGATTTTCAATTACATATTCCCTTTAAACATGCAATATAGTGATCATAAAATAATAGAACAACATTAATATCAAAACCAAATTAATCACAATTCCAACAACATAAAATCGTTAGAAAAATAATAAAAATAAAAGGAGCATGACTCTTACTTTGATTCTGTTTGTTTGCAACTACAAAATAATAAACGAGTTAGCAACTTCAAGAAAATAATAAAGCAATGACTAAATTAAATTAAATAAAGTAAAGTTGATTTTGGGGCCAAACCCTCAAACAATTCTACCTTTCACGCCTTGGCTTAAGGATGGAACCACGAGTGAAGTATGGAATCCTTTCAGTACTTGAAGAAGGAATTTTGAAGTAGAAAAGGGTAGGCTAGTGTTTATGCTAAAGCATAGAAGAGAGAAAATAAAATAATCGAATTACTCGGTGCCCCGTTCATCAGAAATGAGGGGGTATTTATAGGGAAAATGTGCTGAGGGAGCACACGGAACCCTAAAATAATAAAAACCCTACAAAAGTATCCCGTGACACGGTCAAACTGTACCGTGACACGGGAAGCTCCACCGTCAGACGATACACTTTCCCGTGACACGGTACATTTTTGGTGTGACAAGGGAAATTTTCAGAAAACGGGATAAAAAACGCGTTAAGGGTTTACGCGAAAAAGACACGGAATGTCCCGTGTCACGGCAGACCTCCCGTGTCACGGGAAATCCCACCGTCAGACGGGAAGGATTCCCGTGACACGGTAGGTACCTGCCGTGGCGCGGGAAATTCCAGCCTGTTTTTCCGTCTAAATACATTTTTAACCCTAATTTCCTTCGGCATTTTAAGTGCCGATTGATAATTTCAGGCCTTTTCTGACTTTTTATTATTCGAGCTAAGAAATTAAATAAAAATAAATAAAGGGTTTAGGCCAAAAATAAATAATAAAACAATAAAATAAAAAAGGCTTGGGCTAAAAATTAATTAATAAGTTTGGGTTGAAATTAAAACTATGCTTTTACCAAGCATCAAGACTAATCCATGGACTGTTCAAAAATATGAATTTAATAAAATACGATTTTTTAAGCACTCTCGGGATTAAATACTAAACCCGACCAATAGTGGCGGTGAAAGGTTGTTCATCATCGGGTTTGGTTTTGGGGAGACATTTTTAGGTGTCTACAGCTTGCCGCCTGGGGCCGTGGTGTAAGGCCCAAGTATGTCCATGCCCCATTTGGAAAAGGGAATTAGGCTGTGGATGGCCGTCAGGTCTGTGGCCGGACGATGGATGAGCTTGCCAAACATTTGACACTTGTCACATTTTTTTACCATTTCCATAGCGTCCGACTCCAGAGTTGGCCAGAAGTAGAGCCGCCTAGCCTTGGCAGCTAAAGACCTGCCGCCTATATGGGAGGCGCAGAAATCCGCATGCAAATCTTTGAGAACCTCTCTCCCCTTTTCTGGGGTAACACACTTCAATAGGGGTTTCAAGAAACCAGTTTTGAAGAGTTCTCCTTATTTCAGCTCGAAGTTTGCCGCTTTCTTTTTCAGAGCAGCCGCCTCCTGAGGTGAATCAGGGAGCGTGCCGTCTGCAAGATAAGCCCGGATTCTGTCCATCCAGGTAGAGCTTCGGTCGAGAATTCCAATGGGGTCTTCATTAGATATACTTCTCTTTTCCATGACCTCCTAGAAGACCGACTGAGGCGTTTCACAAGAGGCGGATGACGCTAGTTTTGACAGAGCATCCGCCTGATTATTTGAAGACCTGGGCACCTGAGTTAACTGAAACTCCTCAAGTGTACCAACTTCACTTTTGACCGCCTGCAAATATTTTATCATGGCCGGATGAGTGGCCTCGTATGTCCCATTAACCTGGAGTACGACTAATTGAGAATTAGAGCAGGCGGCTATTTTCCTTGCCCCTGCCGCCTTGCAGTACCGAATGCCGGCCAGCAGGGCCTCATACTCGGCCTCATTGTTAGAGACCTGGAACTTGAACCGTAGTGCGTATTCGTACTTATCTCCCTTAGGAGATTGACAGATAATCCCTGCACCACAGCCGTTCACAGTGGAGCTCCCATCCACATACACTTTCCAAACCTGGTCTGTATTGTCCGGTACAACCGGCCTTGTCATTTCGACAATAAAGTCGGCGAATGCTTGCCCCTTTATTGCCTTCCTTGGTTCGTAAGTGATTTCTAATCCTTGCATTTCGATAGCCCATTTAAGCATTCGTCCAGAAGACTCCAAGGTTGTGAGTGGCCGTTTGATCGGTTGGTCAGTATAGACTTCCACCACATGCGCCAAGAAGTAGGGTTTTAGCTTCTTGATGGCCATGTAAAGGGCAAGGCCAAATTTCTCAACCATGGGGTACCGAAGCTCCGCGTTTCTCAGAACATGGCTAATGAAATACACCGGGAGTTGGATGCCGTCTCTTTCAGCTAAGAGAACGGCACTGAGGGCATGATTAGAGACGGCTAAGTACATGAAGAGCTTCTCTTTGGGCAAAGGGCTGACAAGCCTTGGCAAAGAGTGCAAATGAGTTTTCAGCTTTTGAAAGGCCGCCTCTGCATCATCCCCCCATTCAAAGTTGGTCTTCTTTTTGATTGCCTGGAAGAAGTAGAGACACTTGTAGCCTGACCGACTGAGGAATCTCCCCAAGGCCGCCAGGCAACCTGTTAACTTTTGCACCTCCTTCACAGTACGGGGCGACTGCATGTCGATTACCGCCTGCTAACGGTTCGGTGTAAGCGGTTTTTTTGCCAGTTTAAACGGTTTCGGGTTAGATACAGTTCGGTTCTTTTTCGGTTCGGTTTTCTTTCAGTTCGGTTTATATTCGGTTCGGTTTGTTAACGGGTTCGGTTCTTATACGGTTTAACATTATTCGGGTCGATTCGGTTTCGGGTTTACTAAAATACGGTTCGGGTCGGTTTTCGGTTTCAAAAAAATCGGTTTTTAATCGGTTCGGTTCTCATTTGGGTCGGTCGGTTTCGGGCAGTTAAACGGTTTCGGTTTGAAATTTGACAGCACTTGTTAAAAGTGATAATGTAGGTCCTCCATAGTTATTATAATTAGGATTTGTTTCGATTTATTATTGAAAATAACTGAACTGAATAAAGCTTAAATGAATTGTTTATAAGAGAAGGGAATTAGAAGCTGAAGTGAACTCAACTGAACTAAACTGATTGGAGCTGAACTAAACTGAATTTAACTAAACTAATTGGAGCTGAACTGAAATGAACTGAACTGATTGGAGCTAAACTGAACTGAACAAAACAGGGCCTTACTCGAATTATATGCACTAAAAATGTGTTTGATTTGGAAGCTTATTTTAGCAATTACTCCCCTTATTTTTTTTTCATTGATAAGCTAAACTGAACTGAACAAAATAGGGCCTTACTTGAATTATATGCACTAAAAATGTGTTTGATTTGGAAATATTGTAGCAATTACTCCCCTTAATTTTTTTTCATTGATATCTTTACATTTTATTTAACTATCAATCGTATAATATTGTAACAAATTCAACAATATACTGCAATATCATGACAAAAAAAATTTATATTAGTTAAAGATACAAGTTAAAGTCATCAAATTAACATATACTAGAAAAAGTCAAATTGTTACCCAAAAAATAAAAAAAGCAAAGGGAGTATTGCGTATTTGTTCAAGTGATTGACCAGGCTTCAATTCGTTTCAATTATTAGGACTAATTGATACTCTATTATAATCTTTTTAAACAACACATATAGCTATTTTACATAGCTATAACTAGTTTGAAGTCCCGTGTAACATATGATTTTTTTGTTTATGATGAATAAACTAAAATGCCGGAAACTAAGAGGTCAACGCCGAAAAGTTATAGTCAATGCCGGAAAAGAGGGGGAGGTTTCTTTAGACAAAAAAAATTGATCATGATGGTTCTTTTTTTTTAACAAAAATCGTTTAAAAAGTTTTTTCTTGCAAAACGAGGCATTTAAAAGGTTTTTTTTTTTAACAAGTTTGCCTAATTGTAATTATTAATTTTAACATTACGCCTAGTGATTACATGTGGTGCATCTGTTGGAAAATACCGTGAGGATATTTGTCTAGCCTTTTATGAAAGGATTTTTTTTTTTTTTTTTTTGGTTGAGAGAGCGACAGGGCTGGTGTTGAGAACCTATTTCAAAATCTCTTAAATTGAGAGGGGAGCTCTAACCAGTTGAGTTATACCTCACTCTCTTTTATGATTTTTGGATGAACATAACATTAATCTTGGGTAAATATCTTTCAAAGACATTGTTTAGCATTTTCAAGGGAATTACTTGTATCGTTTGTAGGAATTGAACATATTACTTCGCAGTCCGCAATAATAATAATTGTCTTGACTCTTGGCAGCATAAGAAATTAGCAATTTATAAACTTCAAATTCTTCACATATACTCCCTCCACTCTATATTAAAATACTATTTGACCATTTATGAAACATATTTTTACATTTTAATTTATTAAAAACATTGATACACTAATTTTCTTGCTAAAAAACAAATGACTTGGTTGTTTCTTGCTCCTTCCGGCCATCTATTATAAATTGCCCCATCTTTATTTTTCATTGTCAAAATAAAAATTAGCTAGAGAGCTTGAAGACTAGATAATAAATAAATTACGTACAAAACAAATAAATAAATTAAATTACGTACTAAACAATGATTGCGAATTCAACTTGAAGACACTAACCCAATGGCAAAGGAGACAAATCTATGAGGAACAACTACCATCTTTCATATCAGACTACATTATTACTCACGAGAGCTTGCAAATCCTTAACAAATTTGTCAAAGTAACCACTCATTAATCCAGGTTGAGCTAATTTTTGCCTCCAAATTTCATGATTTTTCTTAACCAAACCACTAATCTCACTAGTTTCATCCATCACAGATTTAATTGCTTTACTCAAACTCTCCCTTGACACCCACATTCCCTCCTCTCCTCGTTCTACTTCCACAGCCACTTTCAACTCCGTCGTAAATATTTTTGTAAATAAGAATTGTTCGTGTAGTTGCGGCATTAACACTATCTGATTTTTACTCATCATACATTCCCATATACTCCCTGATCCACAATGGCTCACAAAGCATCCCACCGATGGGTGTGCTAGTATTTGTGGCTGTTGCACCCACTCGCCCGTCACCACCCCTCGATCACCTACCCTCCTTGCAAACCCCTCGGGGAATGCCTCCTCCACGGTTGCATAACCCGTGGGGGGCTTGAACGCAACTAAAAAGGGTAAATTTGTCATTTCAAACCCGAGTAGGAGCTCTTGAAATTGGGCCACATCGAGTATGACTTGACTTCCAAAAACACAAAACACTACTGATCTTGGTGAGAATTGGCTTAGCCAATCTGTCCAATGGGCCTCTAGAATTGTTTCACTGGGCCCATTGGGCTTAGGAAGATCTAGGCCCGAGAGGAGGATTGGCTTATTGAACTGCTTAGATAAGAAGTCACAATACTTGCCTTCTATCTCTCGGCATGTTTTGATAGCGATTGCGTCGCTACACCTAAGCGAGGTGGTGATCCGCTCGTAGAAGGTCACCCCCTCGCCAAATGGTACATGCAATGAACGAATCATCGTCCTTGGGTCTATGATGACTGTGGACGAAGGGTAGCCTGGTGGTGCATTTGCAACACAGGCATCCTCCTCGACCACGGCCTTGTCCTTTGGTGGGTCCCTAGATGGGACCATAGTAAAGGCCATGGCCACGGCAGAAACTATAGAGTAGGCCACACACTTGGCCTGGGATCCAGAGGCAGCAACTGCCTCTGGGACCCAATAGGTAAAGTCGTAAACGACGAGGTTAGGTTGAAAACTAACAAGTATAGACTCAAACTCAACTCGAGTGAGGTCTAAAGCAGTGGCGAGGTGGGTTTGGAGGTGGAAGGGAATATCCGAGGCGGTTTCCGTGCCCGGAGGGAGTGGATGAACATGGGGAATGGTGATTGTATGTAAGGTTATAAAGGATGGATGTAAATTTTTAGATTGTAACAAATTTTTGGCCTTGTTTGGGAGCAATAGAGTGACAATGTGACCTCTCTCGGCAAATTTGTTAGCAAGATGAAGGTATGGAATAAAATGACCCATGGCTAACCATGGATGCATCAATACTTTCAACTGTGTTTCCTTCATGTTTTGTTATTTCGTTTATAATCGGATGATGAAGTTGTATTGTGGCATACATAGCTTATATATTTGTCGATGACAAAGTTATGATTCTTAAATTATGAAAAATATTACAGTAATATCTTAACACACGTAACAAGTTTTTCATGCAAATTCTTACAAGTGGTGCGTCACATCATTGATTGCATGTATAAATGTAGAATTGATTATTGATGGTGTGATATAGTTTCAAATATGGTTTTTGACAATAATGCATACATATATTATACTCCTATATTCTTTCTACTTTTCGTTTTCTTATTTCCTTTTTGTCTTATTTAGACCATGTCAAACAAGTACAACCTCCGGTCCAAATTACTCGCAACTTTGGAATATTTTATATCTCACAAATAATACCCCAAAGTTGCGAGTAATTTAGACCGGAGGTAGTATAAATTATGAAATTTTTGAAAGGTGTACATTAGACTTAGTTAAGATGGTTTAAACGACTATAATATCTAAATGACCATATATGTTTAATTTAATATACTTTGTATAAAGGACTAATATTGATTAAAATAGTGCATTAAAATAAAAAATAATATTCATTAAAAAAAATACAACCCTTGTAAGAAAATAGAACTAGGTAGTCATGAAATTCGGTGCCTTTATCATCTGTCCACTGCAAGACTACAAATGTACATAGTCTTCTATAGTGCGTGCATGCATGGATGGTATGAACTATAGCTATGCAACAACAAAATGTTTTTTTTTTAGAACAAAATGACATGTTAAAAACGTTATAATTGTAGCTAGCCAGGCATTTATTCGGATTTCTTTGGAACTTTTGTTTTTTCAACACAACATAAAGCATGGATTACTTGGGTCAGGCCCTAAAATATTACAACCTAATGTCCATTGGTTCGAATAACCCAAAATGCAAACCAAGGAGTATGTTCAAACTACAAAAGAAGGAAACATAAAGATAGTTTGTACATCATAGAAGATGAGCAAGAACAAAGCTAAGGCTCCACCTGGAGCTATATATAATACCCTGTAGGGCAGCAAGATCAGACTCATAAGCAGCGAGGACACTAGTAGGAACAGTGTAATGTGGTACATGACCTATGTGCATGCGCATAGCCAACTTACTCAAATAGTGTGTAACTGAGTTCATCTCTCTAGGGATGTGGCTAAGAGTGATAGTCATATCTCGATTCCTTAGACATCTGCTGATGTAATCACAATATCAGCTAACTCATGATGAATATCATCATGCTCCTTGTTGATCATTGAACGGACAACCTTAGCCTCTGTTTCCACCTCAAGATATTTGACTGGAAAGGCTCTAGCAAAGTTAAGCCCGTCTCTTAAAGCATAGAGCTCAGCTTGGAGGGGGATTGTGGCATTGTATTTGCTGGAGTAGCCAAAGTACCACTGTCCCTTACACCTCCTCCACCAGCACCTTCATCCCCAGCATGCTTCCAAGCTCCATCTATATTCAATTAGATATATCCAAGTCTTGGGGGTCTCCAAGCTAGGGATAAATCTGTCAGCAAGAGGACCTTTGGCACAGTATAGCTTTTCTCTTGAGGAACCTGCATATTGTCCTTGTAAAACAAAGGTGTTGATTTGATAATCAATTATAAATCTGTTAAATACAAAATTACAATTGTACTCCTCTTTGTTAAATATTACTCCATTTCGACGCTTCCAAATCTGCCACATTCCCATCAGGAAAATGCATTTCCATTTAGGAGTCTGAGAAAAGTCGAACTTTAGCCAGTCATTCCAATTACAATTCATAAAAATGGAGTAATTGAAAGCTGGAGGAGGCTTGAGTTTATGAAGAATCATTTTCCAAAGGATGATGGAAGAATGACAATCCCTAAACAGATGGATAAAATCCTATACTGCTCATGACATCTGCAACAAGTGCCATCAAAACCAAGAATTCGAAAAGCAAGAGAACTGGCAGTGGGGAGAATGGACAATACACAGTTCCACATGAACATTTCGTATTTAAAGGGAACCCTAATCTTCCAAAAAAAATTCCAATTGAAAGAGAAAGGCTAATAAACAGGAGAGGGGTTGGTGACTGAAAAATAACATGATTTAATAGTGAATACCCCTGAAACATGATGAATCCATCTAAGGCCTCGTTATTTAGAGCTGCTCTACTCTGCTTTTCTCAAATCAAATCTGCTCTGCTCAAAAGAAATCTGCTCTGCTCGGCTCGTCTCGTCTCGGCTTTAATTTGCTCTACTCTACTTAATTTTCAAATAATAATTATTAATAACAACAATAATAATTAATATTCAATAATAATAATTAATATTGTACTGATGATAATAATTTATTATTTTGATTAATTATAATAATTATTAATATTAAAATAATTTTTATAATTAATTAATTAATAATAATAATTATAGTAATAGTAATAGTAATAGTAATAGTAATAGTAATAACAACAACAACAACAACAACAACAACATTAATAATAATAACATTAATAATAATGTTGAAATCTGCTCTGCTCGGCTCGGCTCTGCTCTACTCTGCTCTGCTATCCTGAAATCTGCTCTGCTGAAACTTAATCTGCTCTGCACTACTTACCCCTGCTTTGCTCTGCCCAGAAGCTCAAAAGAACAGGGCCTAAGTTGAATAGGAGTTGAAGAAGGATCTGAAGTGGAAATAGGAGTGTTGAGAATAAGGGGGATGACATGAGAGGGAAGAAGATGAATAACATTATCCAAATACCATGAACCATTCCTGATGATGTTGGAAACTCTCCAGTGGCATCTAGACTGGGGGATGTCCCTAGAAATCAACTTATACAAGGGAGCCTCCCCAACCCAATGATGATACCAAAGAGAGGTATCTTCACCATTGCCAATTCTGATAACCAAACCTTTAGCAAGCATCTCTCTACCCTTTAGAATATCCCTCCACATGGGAGATTGGGAACTATTAGAACAAGCATCCAGAAAGTTTGACCTTCTAAAGTATTTATCCTTAAATATTTTAACCCAAAGTTTGTAAAGTTGGGTGAGAATAATCCAGCCCAATTTAGCCATGAAAGATATGTTCCACTCTTTGAGAGATCTAACCCCACTAAAGCAATAGGAAGAGTAACATTCGCCCATTTTGTTCTAGGAGTATATCTAAGGGAGTCAGATTTGTTCCACAAAAACTTTTTGCATTGTTTCTTAAGGTCAGTGATAATAGAAGAAGGAAGGATACTAGTCTGCATAGCATGAATAGGATAAGTATTCAGCATGGACTTGATTAGGGTGCATCTACCAACCATGTTCAGGAGTTTAGCTTGCCAAGCAACCCTTAATCTTGCCAAAAGATTTGTCTAAGAAGTTCCCTTTTTATTAACACGTAGATACTTGCCAAAGGAAAAGGAGGAGTTAAAGTTTGAAAGGATTTTAAGATGAGACCTAATATTATGATCCATTTTTAGAGGGAAAATATTACTAGACTTTAAGTAATTAATTCTAAGGCTAGAAAATATCCCAAATTTATTCAAATGTGAGAGCATGTTCTCAAGATTAGTAGTAGTAGCTGAGCCAAATAGTAAAACAACATCAGCATAGAAAATATGAGAAAGTTGATAATGTTTTGAAATTTTCAAAGGGGGCCAAATGCCCTTAGCTACATTGTAGGCGTCGCTCGAAGTGCGCCTACGTTAAAAGCATGTGTGAATATTTTGCACTCATAGGAAGTGAGAATTGACATATACGATTAGGGACAAATAAAGTAGGGAGCCGCCAACAAGTTTTTAAGGAACTTGTAAACCGTTCACGGATCATTTAAGGCAACCACGAATAAGGGACAACGAAGGCAACAACGATTGATCCGTGAAGGTTACACCCCATTCATAATCCATGAGATTACTAACTCCATATGGTTCGGAACCACGAAAGGAGGGTTGGGGATGATGGTACGAAGTGAGTCATGGAGTCACATTCGCCCGTATTGGCCTCTACTCGATTCTTATAGTGAAAAGTGATTCCTGCGATCTCAAAGGCATACAAACAAAATATTCAATTCGCTCCAAACTATTATTATGCTAAATTAGTTTAATATTAATGCAACATATTATTCTAAAATATTGGTGATCACTTGATTTAATAACAAGATTAAAAGGAACCTAAACCGGTTGTCCAAATTATCTAATTAGGCGTGATTTTCAATTACATATTCCCTTTAAACATGCAATATGGTAATCAATAAATAATAATAGAATAAACATTAATATTGGAAGCAATTCAACAATAATAACGTTAGTCAAATCAAATAATAATAGTGCTGTCAAATTTCAAACCGAAACCGTTTAACTGCCCGAAACCAACCGACCCAAATGAGAACCGAACCGATTAAAAACCGATTTTGTAAAACCAAAAACCGACCCGAACCGTATTTAAGTAAAATCGAAACCGAACTGATCCGAATAATGTCAAACCGTATAAGAACCAAACCCGTTAACAAACCGAACCAGTTTTAAACCGAACTGAAATCAAACCGAACCGAAAAAGAACCGAACCGTTTCTAACCCGAAACCGTTTCCAACCCAAAACCGTTTGAACCGAGGTAAAAACCGTTTACACCGAACCGTTAACAAACTGCAACCCGTTTGCACCGAACCATTTATAAACCGAACTGTCTATAAATCAAACTGTAATTTCGATCTCACAATAACTCATCAAATCATGATTATGACACATCAATTAGATGATTGAATAAGAAGCAGCTAATAATGTGATAGTAAAACAATAATAATTCATTAATACACTAAACTTTTATAATCTAAGTTACTTCGTAATAAACTAGTAACATCAATATGACAAAACTTGAAAATAACATGATATGTATTTTTAAAATCGATGAGAATTTGTATATAATATAATGCCTAATGCCTAAATATGAAGTGATGAAGTATCGGCTTGATATAAAATTTGTTAACCAACAAAAGGTTAGTTAGCAAGTACTATGAAATTTCAAACCAAAATTGTTTAACTACCCGAATCCAAACGACCCGATTAAAAACTGACTTTTTGAAATAAAAAAACCATTATGAACCATAATTTAGTAAACGTGAAATGGAACTGATCCGAATAACGTTAAATCGTATAAAAAGCAAACCCGTTAATAAACCAAACCAAAATAAAACTGAACCGAAAAAGAACCGAACCGTTTCTAACTCGAAACCGTTTCCAACCCGAAACTGTTTGAACCGGTATAAAAACCGTTAACACCGAACCGTTAACAAACCGCAACCCGGCCGTACCGAACCGTTTACTTCCCGAACCGTTTACAACCCGAACCGAATTAAAACCGCTTAAGAATAAACCGAAACTGAATCTAACCGATAACTATTTAAATCGAACTGAAACCGACCCGTGATACATTTAAACCGATTTCAAACCGACCCGATTTAATACCGAACCGATTTCAATCCGAACCGAACCCGAACTGTCAAACAGTGCTAAATAATAATAATAACCCTAATCACGATGCTAGCAATATTAAAATAAAATAAGAGTAATTAAATTAATTAATTACTCACATTCCGCGCGTTCCTTTAAATTGCTACATCATGAATAAACTGTTAGTAACTTCAATAAAAATATAAAGTAAATGGAAATTAAATTAAATTAAATTAAAAGTAGAGTTGATTTGGTCCAAACCCTCAGTTATTTATACCTTTCACGCCTTGGTTTAAGGACGGAACCTCAAGTTTAGTATAGACTCCTTGGAGTGCTTAAGGGAAGAATGTTGTAATTAGGAATATAGGTTTAAGGCTTAAAATATGGGAGAGAGAGAAGAGAATGATTTTTGGTGCAAAAGAGAGAAAGAGAGAAGGATTTGATGATCAAGCTTGTTGATGATTGAAAAAGGGGAGATATGACCTCTATTTATAAGGAAAAAAGAGGGGTCGAATCAAGAAAAGATAAGAATTCAAATCGGATAAAACACTTGCGATAGACAGCAGTTTTTGCGGTTTTTGTTTTTATCATATCTTTTGATCCAGAAATCGGAATAAGATGAATAAGATATCGTTGAAAAACTCTTGAAGTCTAATTTCTAACCCAATTAGAATCAGATTAAAATATTTTGTATAACAAAATATATAACCGAAATAGTGAGACAGTGTCAGTTTTGGATAGAGTTTGACATTTTATTCATATCTTTTCCGTTATAGCTCGGAATTGATATTATAATATATCATTGGAAAGATAATTTCAAGGGATATCCAACCATATAAAATTTGGATAAAAAATATGAGTCACGAAAATAATATCTGTCTATCTTTGAATGTCTTTCAATTCGGATAGAAATAGATTTTCAAAAAAAGGAGTTTTATTCAATTTCAAACTATTTAATCTTATCTTTTCAAAAAGGAATAATTAAGATCTTTTAGAAACTTATAGAAGCTACTAATTAATCCTAATTTTTTTTAGGAATGGGATTAAATAATTTGGACCCTCAACATGATCATTGGGTCGTAGGTAAGGTGGGCTTAGGTTCGATTTGGGCTCAGTTTAATATTTTGGCCATAACTTATTCGTTATAACTCGGATTTGGGCTTATAAATATATCGTTGGAAAGCTCTTTTAAAGCCCCATCCAATTATTAAATCATTGAACCCAGATAATGGACCAAAATAAACTGTATCAAACGTTTTTATAAAAAGGACACGAAATGAATGATTTTAAAGGACACGAAATGAATTATTTTGGGTTTAAAGGCACGAAAAGAGGAAAATAAGTTATGTTTTGGGGAAATGGGATAGGAATTGGGTTGTTTTATGAAATGGAAATATGGATTTAAGCACTCCAAGATTAAATACTCAACTCGACCAATAATGGCGGTGAAAGGTTGTTCATCATCGGGTTTGGTTTTGGGGAGACATTTTTAGGTGTTTATAGAAGCCCCCACTTTGACTGAGTTTGTAGAAACGTCAGTTTCGAAAACGATAGTCAAAGTAGTCGATAGGGACGAAGAAGGATTTAAGACGTTCTGCGATCCTAAATCACTCTATATACGCCGATACCTGCAGAAAAATGTTAGTTCTACAGATAAAAGAGTAAAGGGATAGAATACTTATCTGACACCAGTGTATCGGTGACAAATGAGTTTGGTATTTTCCTATGCTTGAAGGAATCCACCGGATGACGTTTGTTGAAATGCTTTCCATGCTTGAGGAAAGCCGACAAATGAGTTTGGAAGCTTTCTAAGCCTTAAGAAACCTACCGGATGACACTTTCCATGCTTGAGGAAAGTCGACATATGATTTTGGCGTTTTTCTATGCTTGAAGAAATCCACCGATAATGCTTTCCATGCTTGAGGAAAGCCGACAAAGGAATTTGGCGGTTTTCTATGCTTGAAGAAATCCACCGGATAATACTTTCCATGCTTGAGGAAAGTCGACATATGATGAGATTGCAAGTCTCTGTGTATCGAGAACCTTGCGTCATGAAATGATGGTGGTTCGATTGTCCCCGAACGTGGGCTGTAGATGGTCCTCTTGTCCCCGGACGTGGGCTGTAGTTGGTCCGCTTGTCCCCGAACGTGGGCTGTAAATGGTTCGCTTGTCCCCGAACGTGGGCTGTAGATGGTCCGCTTGTCCCCGGACGTGGGCTGTAGATGGTCCGCTTGTCCCCGGACGTGGGCTGTAGATGGTCCGCTTGTCCCCGGACGTGGGCTGTAGATGGTCCGCTTGTCCCCGGACGTGGGCTGTAGATGGTTCGCTTGTCCCCCGACGTGGGCTGTAGATGAGACCTGCAAAAATAAATTTGCCAATGGACTCGTATATATTGTGATTAACTTGACCACTTACTTGACCAAGTTTGACTTGATGTGACATGACATGTGTATGACTTGTGAGTGTGTGTGTGTGTGTGTGTGTGTGTGTGCAGACACAAGCAAACGAAGATGCAAAAGAAAAATTTTTCTGTCAATTTTTGTCATGAGTGGAGGGTACCGACTTTCTCCCGAAAAAGAAAGATGTGAAAACTGAACTTTTATTTTCGAACTTCCCTCGATGAGAAAATTTTGAAAAAGTTTTTTTCAAACTTCCTCAAAAGAAAAGACGCGAAAAAAGGAATTAAGTTTTGAACTTCCTCGAAATAAAATAATGAAAAAGGGAAGAAGTTTTGAACTTCCTCCTTGAGCAAGACGAAATGAATCGTATGGATTGAATTGTTTTTCTTGAAAGTAATGTATTCATGATGCATGTCCTTAGGCCAGGAGGCTAAGGACAATTACATCATGTGACACGATGAATGAACTTAGATCATAAAGCTAAGCATCGTTTATGGTGTAAAGAAACGATCTTGAACGCCACTTAGGTATGGAAGCTAAGCACGCATATAGATGAAATGATTATTGCAAAATGAACGTTGCTTAGGTCAAGGAGCTAAGCACGATATGCTTTGTATAATTAAAAATCATTGATATATAAATGTTTCTCAGCACATTATGCGATGCGTGAAACAATGAACATTGCTCAGGTTAGGAAGCTAAGCAAGTATACAATGATTCTTTTAATTCATGTTGTCATGAAAGATGATGAAACATGCACAGTTTTGAAACAAGATTTCATGATAAAGGGCTCTTAAAAGGAAGGATGATTGATATGGATATGGATGAGTGAGTGAAGTGTGTGAATGTGATACTAAGGCTGGCTGCAAGGGTTTTGGCGATTGAAAGAGATGTGAGAAGAGTCAAAGATGATGACTCTTTAGGCTAGGTAAGCTAATGTGATGTGGGTTCAAGCCCCCAATTCTAGCTCTAAATGGGTAGGGATATTAAGATAAGCATTGGATATTCTTTGACTCGATCATGCATAGATATGAATATGAATGTGGCCGCACCTCAATGTGAGGTTGCCTACGTATCCGTTAGGAATCAGGCCGAACGTAGCTCTAACCGAACTTTGCAAAAGTGTATGTACACCTCAAAGAGGTCTTTCAAGGGTTGTAATATGGTTAAGTTGATGGTTTAAAGAAGAAAAGGGTACAAGGCTCAAGACCCGAGAGAATCCCCAAGATGTGTAATTGTGAATTTGAAAATTTTGAATTTTGCAAGTTTATTTTCTTTTTTTTTTTTTGAATTTTTTTTTGAATCAATGTGGGCAATCTCAGATCATGCGGTCCATCACTCACTTAGCATTCATGTTTCTCAGGCACGGTACCAAGCACTCGATGAGAGACGCAATTTGAGACGTGTTCATATCAAAGACATTGGAACACTTGCCCTTAGACATTGTTTTATTGTTGCTTTGCTACTTTTTTTTTACTTGCTTTTTGAATATTACACAATTACACACCTTCCCATCCTAGGGTTAAGTGAATGTGGGTTGAATAAAAAAGGTCAACCGTTAGACGAGGTTCAAAGTGGTTGATGAAGAAATGGAATGTGTGCTTTAATGGTTAATGTGAAATGACAGGGTTGGAAAGGTGCCTCAAATCATTGGTGTACCTTGTGTTTAGTTCGGCAATTGATTTTTTTTTTTCGGAGAATGACATGATCGAATGCGAAGGAAAGAAATGATCATTGATGGAACATGACATATAGACATAAGGATAAAGAGAACCTATGCTAGACTTATTCGGGGAAAAGGGTTAAAACGAAAGAAAAAAGCATGAAATCTTGTATGAAAACTTGTCTTGTGCTTCGTATTCATGGTTGCTTATGAATTACTTGTTACCACCAAGAGGAACAAGAAGTTTGTTATTGCTGATGCTTTGATTGGAAGAAAAGAAGGAAGGAATAACGTTCCCCTTATTCTTCCAACTCTTGCCTAGTGATTCTTGCACTCGAGTACTATGGAACAAAATGAGCTCACTTAATGCATTGACTCAATACTCGGATTGGAAAGGAAGAGTGTATGAAAGAATTTTGAAAACCAATGGGGAATACTCCACCCATTCCTATTACGACGGAAAACGACCCATGCATGGTCCTAGTATACGATCATAAACAATATAGTGCATTACTCGAAGACAAAGTGTGTGCAACGACTCAACATGTGTGATTAGGTGAGTTTATTAAGACTCGTGGTATGATCGCATGGCTAGACATGAGGACGTTGTGAAAAAAAAAAGGAACCAATGACCAAATAGCACGGAAGACTAAAGACAAACTAACTTGATTAATTTTGTCAAATTTTAATGTTTATGCTATTTACTAGGTGAAAACGGTTCATTGGCAATCGTTAGTCATAAATAAGATCAACCACAATCAAAGACAAAGAACACATGTTAAGGTTAGCACAAAAATCGATCACAAGAAACTAGGAAGAGGACTAGAATTCTAGAAGAGTTAAGACTCATGGGTATAAAAAAATAAAATAAAAATAAAAATCTATAATCCTATGTTATACGAGTTGAAACGGATTAAAGGACTTGGCTAAGACTAGCTTGACACGAAAAGATATAAAAAAAATAAATAAAAAAAAAAAAGAAAAGAAAGTTGACGCTAAAAAGACACCTAAACTGGACAGGCTGTAGTATATCGGTAATTACTTTTGATCTGTGACTCTGATTGGGACGAAACCAACTCTAAATCAAAGATAAAACTTGGGGATACATATCCATAGGTGGCACGACACGTAACTCTTTCTATAACTCCGGCTATGACCAAAACAAGTTGACTCTTGTGCAGTATACGGGAATAAAAATCCGAGTTGACTCAAATTTTTTTAAAAAAAATCTATGACTCGACTCTAAAAAAAATAAAAAGGGTTTGATTTAAAAAAAAAAGTCAATAAAAAAAATGCACATATAAGCATATTGTCACGCATGATGCGAAGAAGTTCACAACCTAAAGTCAAGTTCTATGTTCGACTATGGTCAAGCTTTTGGGTGTCAAAGGGTACCATGGTTAAGAGTTTGGACGCGTTAGCAAGGCAGCCCCCCTTGAGGGTGTATGCCAATCGGCGGCTCCGCGAGTTCATGATGAAATCGAACTCGACTCCATGGTTTTGGTGGATTTAAAAACTCGGATGAACCCTTATTTCCATGAGCGTTTTCGGGTTGATAGAGCATAAATTCCCCGGGCTAGCCACATACGTAGAACACGTACTATTGTGGAAAAAAAGGTAAGCTAAAATGCATATGCATATGTGACAATGCCAATTAAATCACAAGAATACAATTCAAGAATCTTTCAAGTCTCATCCACTCATCTCAATTAAATACTGATCACTCAAATCGATAAATAACCAAGAATCCTCCCCAGTGGAGTCGCCAAATTGTAGGCGTCGCTCGAAGTGCGCCTACGTTAAAAGCATGTATGAATATACTTGGCACTCATAGGAAGTGGGAATTGACATAATACGATTAGGGACAAATAAAGTAGGGAGCCGCCAACAAGTTTTTAAGGAACTTGTAAACCGTTCACGGATCATTTAAGGCAACCACGAATAAGGGACAACGAAGGCAACAACGATTGATCCGTGAAGGTTACACCCCATTCATAATCCATGAGATTACTAACTCCATATGGTTCGGAACCACGAAAGAAGGATCGGGGATGATGGTACGAAGTGAGTCATGGAGTCACATTCGCCCGTATTGGCCTCTACTCGATTCTTATAGTGAAAAGTGATTCCTGCGATCTCAAAGGCATACAAACAAAATATTCAATTCGCTTCAAACTATTATTATGCTAAATTGCTTTAATATTAATGCAACATATTATTCTAAAATATTGGTGATAACTTGATTTAATAACAAGATTAAAAGGAACCTAAACCGGTTGTCCAAATTATCTTATTAGGCGTGATTTTCAATTACATATTCCCTTTAAACATGCAATATGGCGATCAATAAATAATAATAGAATAAACATTAATATTGGAAGCAATTCAACAATAATAACGTTAGTCAAATCAAATAATAATAATAACCCTAATCACGATGCTAGCAATATTAAAATAAAATAAGAGTAATTAAATTAATTAATTACTCACATTCCGTGCGTTCCTTTAAATTGCTATATCATGAATAAACTGTTAGTAATTTCAATAAAAATATAAATTAAATGGAAATTAAATTAAATTAAAAGTAGAGTTGATTTGGTCCAAACCCTCAGTTATTTATACCTTTCACGCCTTGGTTTAAGGACGGAACCTCAAGTTTAGTATAGACTCCTTGGAGAGCTTAAGGGAAGAATGTTGTAATTAGGAATATAGGTTTAAGGCTTAAAATATGGGAGAGAGAGAAGAGAATGATTTTTGGTGCAAAAGAGAGAAAAAGAGAAGGATTTGATGATCAAGCTTGTTGATGATTGAAAAAGGGGAGATATGACCTCTATTTATAAGGAAAAAAGAGGGGTCGAATCAAGAAAAGATAAGAATTCAAATCGGATAAAACACTTGCGATAGAAAGCAGTTTTTGCGGTTTTTGTTTTTATCATATCTTTTGATCCAGAAATCGGAATAAGATGAATAAGATATCGTTGAAAAACTCTTGAAGTCTACTTTCTAACCCAATTAGAATCAGATTAAAATATTTTGTATAACAAAATATATAACCGAAATAGTGAGACAGTGTCAGTTTTGGATAGAGTTTGACATTTTATTCATATCTTTTCCGTTATAGCTCGGAATTGATATTATAATATATCATTGGAAAGATAATTTCAAGGGATATCCAACCATATAAAATTCGGATAAAAAATGAGTCACTGTATACACCCATTTGTGTCTCCCCAAAACCAAACCCAGTGATGAGTACCTTTCACGTCGAATCATAATCGAATGAAACGAAAGTGTGGAAAGGTCTAGTGTTGCGGAAAGTTTTATTTCTTTTCTCTTCTCCCTGTTTTGGAAAACTTTATTTTAAGAAAACAGCCAATCCAGTTTGGTTGGTCCATGATATGGGTCCGATAGTGGTGTAGTTGGATGGGGCTTGCAAAGACCTTTCCAGCGATATATTATAAGCCCAATTCCGATGAATATTGAGGAAGTTATGGCCAATTTACTAAACTGGGCCCGGTTTGAGCTTTATGTACGGCCCAATGATCTAGGGGAGGGCATAATATGATTTATCATTCCTAATGCAATTAGGAATGGTTTTAGTCTTCTAGAATCTTCTAGAAGGTTCTTTTCATTCCTAATTCAATTAGCATTGATAAGTTGACTTTGTTGACTTTTCAGAGTTTTAATCAAGATCAAATAACATTTTCGAAGGAATTATATTATTTTATCTTCCAGTACGGGAAATTTATCAGATTTTCGAAAACGCGTTTAAATCCAGTTTGGCGTCCAACTCCAAGCCTTGGCGCCTGGAACCAGGCTTGGCGCCAGGCGCTAGCCACTGGTGCCTGGCGCCAGCTAGCCAGGGTTGGCGCCAATCCTGTTTTGCGATCTTCAGACTCTGTTTTGTTAAATTATCTTTTTTGGATGATTTTCTCTATAAATATCGTATCAAAAACTCCGTTTTCAGGGATCATCTACATCTACATTCACCAATTCTCTCATTCTCAAGTATTCTTTAGCATTCAATTCTTTCTTGCTTTTTCATACAAAATTCCGCATTCACAAGATCTAGAAACACCTAGCCATATTCGAAGTTGCCTTCGCCCTAGGCGTGAAAGGTTTTAATTTCTGAGGGTTTGGTCCCAAATCTCTCTTTCAATTATTTAATTTAATTGTTTTGATTATTATTTTCCTTGAAGTTACTAACGTGTGTATTTTGTTATTAGAAAGAGGTACGAGGCATCAAAGTAAGTACTTTAATTGATTAATTGATATTATGATCATGTTTAAATTGTTATTATGATATTCCTAGTATCATGCCTAGGGTAGTTTTAATATTAAATATGATTGCTATGATGCCTTTTATTCTCTTCCTAATATTTATTCATGTTAGTATCATGTTAGGGTTAAAGATTTGATTTTTATTGCTTAGTGACATGCTAGGGTTTGTTATTAATCTTGTTAGTATCATGCCTAGGATCTTGCTATTAACATGAACATGATAATTATTATAGTTGTTATAATTTATGATGATTATGAATATTATTATTATAATTATTTTGATGATGATTATTTTATTTATTATTATAATTATTATTCATGATATTGATTATTTATTATGTTGCTTGAGTCTTATTATTTATTGCTTGATCACCTTTTATTGCATGTTTAAAGGGAATTTGTACTTGTGATCACGCTTAATAAGATAATTAATAATCTTGTTAGGGTTAATTGTGATTATAAATTCAAGTGATCGCCAATAATAGTTTATTTGTGCATTAATGTTCAACCAACATAGATTAAACAGGTTTAGGGTTAATCCTATTGATTGCATGTTAGTCAGAAAGCGCACATGAATACGATCAGAATAAAGTAGAGGCCTATTATTAGGGCAGGTTCAATCTCTTTTAGGTTGGATTTGTACCTTCATCCCCGGACCCTTATTTGGTTCATGACCTTATGGAGTTGACGATCTCTTGGATCGTTAAGGGGTGTAACCTTCATCCTATGAACGGTTTACAAGTTCCTTAAAAACTTGTTGGCGACTCTTTTGCTCTATCTTCTTCCCTTTTGGACGCCACCGTACTTTAGTGTATGATCACAGTGGGGTTCAAGCTAGTGGGATTAAGGCTTGAATTATTCCCTACAGTCACGAAAATAATATCTGTCTATCTTTGAATGTCTTTCAATTCAGATAGAAATAGGTTTTAAAAAAAAGGAGTTTTATTCAATTTCAAACTATTTAATTTTATCTTTTCAAAAAGGAATAATTAAGATCTTTTAGAAACTTATAGAAGCTACTAATTAATCCTAATTGGTTTAGGAATGGGATTAAATAATTTAGACCCTCCACATGATCATTGGGTCGTAGGTAAGGTGGGCTTAGGTTCGATTTGGGCTCAGTTTAATATTTTGGCCATAACTTATTCGTTATAACTCGGATTTGGGCTTATAATATATCTTTGGAAAGCTATTTTAAAGCCCCATCCAATTATTAAATCATTGAACCCAGATAATGGACCAAAATAAACTAGATCAAACGTTTTTATAAAAAGGACACGAAATGAATGATTTTAAAGGACACGAAATGAATTATTTTGGGTTTAAAGGCACGAAAAGAGGAAAATAAGTTATGTTTTGGGGGAATGGGCTAGGAATCGGGTTGGTTTATGAAATGTAAATATGGATTTAAGCACTCCAAGATTAAATACTCAACCCGACCAATAATGGCGTTGAAAGGTTGTTCATCATCGGGTTTGGTTTTGGGGAGACATTTTTAGGTGTCTACGTACATTATCTTCAATCATCAAAGAAATCCTTTCCATACACAACACATAAAGATAGGAAGAGAGGGGGGGTCTCCTTGTCTTATACCTCTAGAAGGTTTAAAACTATAAGTTATTTCACCATTCTAGAGGACTAAGATAGAAGTAGAGGAGACACAGTTCATGATAAGCCTGATTAGAGGATCGGGAAAATAAAAAATAACAAGGGTATCATGGATAAAGGACCATTCTAAACAATCCTAAGCTTTAGCTAAGTCAAGCTTCAAGGCCATAACATTTTTTCCTTTTTTGCATTTATGAAACAAGTGAGCTACTTCCTTGATTAGAATGATATTATCTTTCATCCTCCTCCCTTTGATGAATCTAGGTTGAAAAGGACTAATGATGCGCCCAAGAACATATCTAAGTCTAGAAGAGATGAGATTGGTGAGAACCTTGTAGATGGTATTGCATAAACCATTGGGCCTGAATTCAGATATTGTGCTAGGGTGATCCTTTTTAGGGATTAGAAAAATGAAAAAATTATTGATATCATAAGGAAGGACTCCATCCCTATAGATATTAGTAATAAAAGTACTAATAGAAGGGCCCAAGTCATCCTAGAACTTTTGATAAAAAAAAAAGAGGTTGGATGCCATCAAGACCGGGGCTTTATTTTAATGGGGTCCATTTTAAACAAATTGGTTCTAACTGAAGGAGTTCTTTCTTCGATAAGTGCAATTACTAGATATATCAAGGATCACAATTATGGAGATAATTAGTTCATTCTATAGGGTCGTCAATGTTTGGTGCTAGATATGACAATTAATATTTGGGCTAGTTGAGTAGTCCAAAGTCTTATAAAATGGATCCTATGAGGTCACACACAAGAGTATTGGGTCAAACAAGTTAGAGGCTCATTATTGGGCCTCATGAGTTTATGACATGCTACATTGATTGTTGGGCTAGAATAGTTAGAAGAGCTTAATATGTTTTGGACTTGACATGAATTTATTTAGAGATGTGATCTATAAATATAATCCATGCCTAGGGTTGTATAAGATAACAATTAACAGTTAATTGTGAATCAAGCAACCAACTCCCAAAACCCTAACTCTCTATCTCTCTCTCTCTCTCTCTCTCCACTTGGCCTTCTCTCTCTCCTCCCTGACCGTACGGCCCTCCTACTTAAGTGGCGCGTGTGGTGGTGTCGTGGGTGGTTCGTGGTGTGTGCATGACTCACATCTCTAACAAAGGTTGATTGAAGTGTTCGATCACAACTAACTAGCATTAGTGGAGGTTTGATCTGTGCTCGTGGACTTAGTAGAGGAATCACACGTAGGGTTCTTATTCTCCTTATTGTTCTTACTCGATCATACGTAGAATCACGCTTCAAAGTTATTAATTCTAATTCTTTATGTGTTATGCATGATCTTGGGATTAGGTGCTATATGAATGTTATTCATGTTTCCGCAATTCGTACCTATAAACTCCTACAGTAGTATCAGTTAGCCTATGCATGTACATATATTGAATATTAATTCTTTGATAGTCCTCAATTTTAATTCAATTAAGAGGGAGAATAATTTAATTATGGGTCAATTATTATTTTAAATGTGATTTAACAATATAGAATCATTAAAAGTTGTTTAATTTGCTCCAAATTAGTCATAAAAGATCCGAATTTTTCCCCTAATTCACTCGAAAATTTCGAAACCCTAAACCCTAATTTGTGAAATTTGTGTTTTGGTTTTGATTTAATTCGATAATTATGTGTTTACAGAATTTAATCTATTTGATTTCATGTTAAATTATGAATTTTCATGATCAAATTATTTAATTTAAGAGTTAAATCAAATTGGGGATTAATTTCATGAATAACCCTAATTTCAAGATTGAATATGATTTAATTTTTGAATTAATTGGACCACAATAAGTTTAATTTATTTTTTAACAAAATATGTTTTGTTTTTTATTTAAATTAAAAATAAAAAAAGGTTTTCAGCAGCGGCAACCGCGGCTGGGTGGCGCAGCCATGGCGGCTGCCGTTGCAGGTGGTCCGGAGGGAGGTCGAGGAGGGGCAGCAGTCGGGTCAGGGAGGTGCAGCAACAGCAGCATCGTGCAAGGGTTGTGCGGCACTGCTGCTGCTGTAGAGCAGCGTACACCTCACGGTGTACGGCCACCGTGGTCGGCTTTGGCTGGCCACACCATGGTGGCTGGTGCACGGATTTCAAAAAATATAATTATTTTAATAAAATCAGTTTTCAAAATTAAAATTAAAAGGATAAGTTTTGATTTTTAAAAGATAATTAACAAAGTTAAAGTTGTTAATTTTGTTAAGTTTGGATAATTATGGAGCAAAATATTCCATTAGGATAATAATTTATTTAATAAGATTATCACATAATTAATAAGGATAATAATTGATTTAAAATTATGTGATTGTCCAGGTAATTAGGATAGAATCTCCTAAATTGATTAGGATAATCATGGAAAATAAATAAGATTTATCTTCCTTAATTAAAATATGATTTGATTCTATCTCTTACCTAAAATAAAATATATGATGTTTTATGGTTGGTTAGAAATAATATGTGATATTATCTAATTGCAGTAATAAATTAAAATATAAGATATTTTGGAGCCATTTTTCCTTAATTGTGAACATTCGATGTTGTAGTTTAGGAAAGCATGATGAGTGATATGTGGCACTTTATAATATATGATATTATTTATTGCTATATATAGACTAGTATGGCCCATAGATTCTAAATACGATATGCGCATCGTTTCATATTTATGTAATCTAAATACGGTCTATGTACCATTAAGTATTTTTGTATTTTATTTTATTTTTTTAAGTTGTAGATAGAATAGAATATTATTACAGGTTGCAGTTGATCCAAGAAGTCAAAGGAGTGGAGACCCAAAGGAATAAGATGGATGAGATGGATGAAGATTCAAGTGGGAGCATTTTCTGCTTTATTAGTTTTCTTAGGATTAAGGGGTCATACTATGTCATGTTTTATTTATGCATTAGTGGATTATGCATGTTAGATTTATTTTATGTTGATTAATGATGCGTTAGAGTTCACTAAATAATCACAACATAAATGAATCTAGGTCCCAGTAATATTGAGGTTGCTTTTCCAATTGAATACCCAACAATCCTTAGATCATGAGTAATGGGTCGGCCTTAGGAGAGTGTCACTTGTTATCATAGATAATTGTGGGGTAGATCATGTTCTACACATTTAATTGTTTGTACTCAACAAGGTTTCCTAAAGCGTTTAGAACCTTGAAGCTAAGAGTAATAATTAAAAATGTGATGATTAATTATTCAATTAAGAGTTACAAAGAGTTGTAATAAGTAAAGAGTTTACTCACCTTGAAAATGTAATGCTTGATGTTAGGGCCTCAGTCTGGTCAACTATTACACAATAAAGGGTCTTGGAATAATTTAAATCAATAGGGATCAATTTAATATTGAATAAATGCTTTAAAGTTACCAATTTAAATCGTTTATGGTACTTTAAAATTATTTAACATAATTAATGAACTTTGCCTTGTTTTGTTTTTGTTTGTAGATGAATAACCTGTACGACAACACTATTTTGCTAAACAAATTGAAATTAAGGCTGAATCTCATAAACTTCAGGGAATGGGATAACGAGCTGAGAAATGTTCTCAAAAGTCAAAGGGTTGAGGCTCGTTTATACATACCTATTGAGAGCATATACACAATTGGTTTCAATCCTGAAAGGCATGCGAAAGATGTTTCGGATGCAGAGAAAATCAGGAATCTCATTCTAGAATATATTCCAACTTGTTGAAAAAGAAGGTTCAGGCACTATGAGTTGACCAATCAGCATGAATGTCTTCGTACCATCTGTCGAGGTGGCAATGGGGCATTAGGAAGCGGAGGTGGAAGCATCAACAACCACAATGTAATAGAGGTTGTTAACTCGATCCCTCAAATTTACTACTCCTCGACTATACTGTAAGGTTTGAGACTTACAGTATACACTGTAAAATAATGGCTAAGAAACTTAAGCCTGATCAGTTAGTTAGGAACCATGTCAATGAACTGATTGGATTACTCAATTAGATGGATATCCTAGGGAGGCCGTGTGATGATGAATCTGCACATGACACTATCTTGTTCTCATTCCATGATGGATTTAATCTAGTCAAGCTTATTCATGATGATGAAGGCTCGACAGTGACATTAGTCAACCTTTTGGTCAATGTAGACACCCATTTGTGTCTCCCCAAAAACAAACCCAGTGATGAGTACTTTTCACGTCGAATCATAATCGAATGAAGTGAAAGTGTAGAAAGTCTAGTGTTATGGATAGTTTTAATTTCTTTTCTTTTATCTCTGTTTTTGAAAACCTATTTTAAAGAAAATAGCCAATCCAGTTTGGTTGGTCCATGATAAGGGTCCAGTAATGGTGTAGTTGGATGGGGCTTGAAAGGAGCTTTCCAACGATACATTATAAGCCCAATTCCGATGAATAATGAGGAAGTTATGGCCAAATTACTAAACTGAGCCCAGTTTGAGCCTTATATGTGGCCCTATGATCTAGAGGAGGGCCTAATATGGATTTATCATTCCTAATTCAATTAGCATTGATAAATTGACTTTGGTTGACTTTTTAGAGTTTTAATCAGAATAAAAGAGTGTTTTTAAGGAAAATACGATTTTGTCCTTCTGTACGGTTAAATTTTATCTGAATTTAGAAAACGCGTGAAAAAATTAATTAGCGCCTGGCGCCTGGTGCTAGCGTTAGCGCTTGGTGCTAATGTTCAGCGCCTGGTGCTAACTTCTTTTTTCCCGTCGAAACTCTGATTTGTTTTTTAATCTTTTTGGCTAACTTTCTCTATAAATAGTCTTCTAAAACCTTCGTTTTTCATCATCAAAAATCACCAATTTTCATAAATTCTTATACCCTCTAATTTTCTTATCTCTCTAAGCTTATTCCCTCTTTCTCTTTTCTAAACTAGCTTTTGCATACACAATTCCGCATTCACAAGACCAAGACACACCTAGCATTGTTTGAAGTTGCCTTCGCCCTATATGTGAAAGGTTTTAATTTCTGAGGGTTTGGTCCCAAATCTCTCTTTCAATTATTGAATTTAATTTAATTGTTTTGTTTATTATTTTCCTTGAAGTTACTAACGTGTGTATTTTGTTATTAGAAAGAGGTACGAGTCATCCAAGTAAGTACTTTAATTCATTTATTGATTTTATGATATAGAAAACATGCTTAGATTGTTATTTTGATTCCTAGTATCATGTTAGGGTTTTTATTGATTCCTAATATCATATTAGGATGCTTTCTTTAGTATGATATTTAGGGTATTTGCTTATATCAATTATGATTTCTATGATGCTTCCTATTTTCTTTCCTAATAGCATGTTAGTATCATGTTAGGGTTAAAGCTTTGATTTTTATTGTTTAGTGACATGCTAGGGTTTGTTATTAATCTTGTTAGTATCATGCCTAGGATCTTGATATTATTATGCTTTAACATGATTTATATTATAATTTTATGATGATTATTATTATTGTTATGATTTATTATTATTATATGTTGCTTGATTATATTTATTGCTATTGCTTGATCACACCTTTTATGCATGTTTAAAGGGAATTGGTACTTGTAATCACGCTTAATAAGATAATTAATAATCTTGTTTAGGGTTAATGTGATTATAATTCAAGTGATCGCCAATATTAGTTTATTTGTGCATTAATATTCAACCAACATAGATAAACAGGTTTAGGGTTAATCCTATTGATTGCATGTTAGTCAGAAAGCGCACATGAATACGATCAGAATAAAGTAGAGGCCTATTATTAGGGCAGGTTCAATCTTTTTTAGGTTGGATTTGTACCTTCATCCTCGAACTACCAGTCATGGTTCCAGACCTATTGGAGTTGACGATCTCTTGGATTGTTAAGGGGTGTAACCTTCACCTCGTGAACAGTTTACAAGTTCCTAAAACTTGTTGGCGACTCTTTTGCTCTATCTTCTTTCCCTTTGGACGCCACCGTACTTAAGTGTATGATTACAGTGGGGTTCAAGCTTAGGGTAATGCTTGAAATATTCCCTAAATTTTTTGGCGACTCCACTGGGGAGGATTTCTATTTTAATTCCTGAAATTTATTTCGGCAATGATTTAGAATGAGTGGATGAGACTCGAAAAGTTCTAAGTATTTCATGTGCGTAATTTTGATTAATATTATTGTCATATGCATAAAAAAGATCTCATTGGAAAGACCATCCGTAATGAGTTAAAAACATAGGATTTTTACACGTAGGAAATTTGAGGAATATCTTTCACAACTAGGATCAAAATAATGCTGCGCGAAACTGAAAAATTTTATCGAGCACAGAAAGCTGCTGAGGCATGTAGGAACTAGCGTCAGCGAACAAAGACTAGCGCCAACAATTTGACGTTAGCGCCAGGCAACAGCTTTTGTCGCCAGACGCTAAAGCCAAAAGGTGGCGCTAGACTCTGTTTGCTGGCGCCAAGTTCTTCCAATACCGAGCCAGAAATATGCGTTCTAATTTTGACCAGTTTTTAGCACTGTTTTCTTGATCCTACTTCCTGAATGAGTTTTTCTCACTTTTCTGAAACCCATATGTGTTCTACATATGGACATAACCCTCTGGGAATTCCTGCTCCATCTACCTGATTGAACGCTCTGAGCAACAAAAGGTACATCCGAGAATGTTGAATTCACCAAATCATGGAAGCGAGTTTAACTCGCGGTGTCCCATCCACTCGCGCCAACCCTTCATGGTTAGGCTTCCGCGCGGTGCATCCGGACCATTAACCACGTATCCTCTTTGACTAACCCATATCCCGAACTTTAGAGAACTAGAGCCATGGTTAGGTTGCAAACTCATTGCATCATGTTGTGCCTACTTGACTAATTGTGCATTATTGGTTATGCATCCACTATGTTTTTTTTCCTAACCGTTTGTTTAACTTGTGTTAAGATTAAATAAACTGATTTATGACTAAAAGAACTTTGCCTAATTAATTAATTTGAGTTATTAAAATTTAATAATTTAGTCAGAGTTGACTTAGTACGACTTTAGGCATACCCTGTAAAGTAATAATACCGAAAGCAGTTCCAGATCGACGTTCCAGCAATGGAGCCAAGATTTAAACTGCAGCTCCACTCTGTGGAGCGTAGCGCCTGGCGACAATCCTGTCGTTTGGCGCTACACTGCAAAGAGAGGCGCCTGTCTTGTCGTTTTGGCGACAGTTCGGTTTATTGCTCGAGTCACCACCTTATGTCTAATTGAACATTTTTCTAGTTGATTCAGTTAATTTTTAGTGGTAATAATATCTTGTCCAGTCATTAATCAAGTCTAAGCACTAAGTCCCATGGTCTTACACAAGAGTGAAAGTATGTCACTTACACTCACCATATAAAGCACACACTAACGTACACTTTGACCATGTCTAAGGGAGTCTTGTAAGCGCGTATTTTTTGTCAATTTTTTTTAGGGGGGTAAGTCGGATATTAATCCTCAAATTGAACCACTTGTTTGAACCCTATACATAACTCTAAAAAATGTATGCCTTATTTTTGCCAAAAATATGAACCCTATTTTTGCTTTTTCTCTTTTTCAAACCGTAAAGTCAAGGTCAATTTGAGTCAAGTAATAAAACAAAATTGTTTAATTTACAGCGCGTGGTCAAGAAAAGAAGGGCGTTTGATCAAAGACAACTTTTTTATTCAAGTCCAACTTTTCGACAAACCGATTGCTCGTAAAAGAAAAGCTAAGACAATAAGTCAATAATGGCAACTCAAGAGGAGGTTAATGAGCTCAGGAACCAATTGATTACCGTGACTGAGGCGTTAAAGGTTCTAACCCTCAAGATTAATGATCCTGTGAAACAACAACAGATGGACCTCATGCAAGAGAGTCTGAGCAAACTGTATAGTGATTATAAGTTTCAAGGGATTAGCTCACAAGGGGTCTCGGTGGACAAGGATCTTTTTCCGAAGAAGTTCAATGCCAACGACATCCCGAAATTCAAAGCGACTGACAACCCTTACTTTCATTTAAGAGCCTTTGAAACAATAATGAGTATTAAGGGTATAGACAAGAAGGTGTTTCCCTTTTTGTTCTCACTATCTCTTGAAATCGTTTGCCAACAATGGTTCTTTTCTCTTGAAAAAGAAAAAACCTCTACTTGGGAGTCTATAGCAAACGCTTTCATTGATAGATATAAATGCAATATTTAAGTTGAAACTAACTATAGGGAACTCGAAATTCTCAAGCAGAAGGAGAATGAAGGTTTCACCTCTTTCTTCAACAAATGGAGAGAAACCTCAGCTAAGATGATCGAAGTGCCAAGTGAAAAAGAATATGTGACGTTATTCATCAAAAACCTTCAAGAGAAATACTCCAAGCATCTCAAATACCAGAATAATCTCCATACCTTCAAAGCCGTCTATGACATTGGAATCAATATTGAGGACGACCTGGCTAAACTGAAATCTGCTAACAGTAACTCCAACAGTGGCTGGAAAGGCAAGAAGAATGACAATCCTTCTTCTTCCAAAACCACTCACTCAAACAATGTTAGTACCTTTAACTTAAGTGAAGTCCTTGCTATGAATAATCAAGGACAAACGAAACCATTTAGGAGGAACTTTACTCCTATAGGTATGAGTTATGACACCGCATTTGACCGATTAAATGCAAAAGGTCTTATAACTCCTATTGGACCGTTTGGGGACCCACCAGTTGAGAAGAGGACGGCTAATTGGACAAGATTTAATCGACAACAACAAACTGCCATTGCCCCCTGCCAGTAAGAAGCCGAGCATTGATAGTGCGCCTCTCGCTCACTCCTTTGCCATCTCTGATGAGGAAAACGAGGTTGATCCCTCATCTCTCATCAAACCCATCGAAGAAATCCATGCTATTGAAGAAGAGGAGGAGATCTTTTTCGATGCCATGGATGATTTTCCAGAATTAGCAAGTAAAGAGGATATACAATTGCTTACACTGTCTATGTTGGAGGGATCGAACTTGCTACGTGAAGCTCTCGAAGTTGCGAAGAAACTTCAGAAAAAAGTGTGACGAGGTTCCACCCACGAAAAATAAACCCAGGAGAGATTTCACACCCATGGGAATGACCTATGATGCTACTTTTGATCATCTCTATGATCAAGGATTAATCAAACCTATTGGCCCTACCAAGGATCCAACACCAGAAAAATGATCTTCAAGATGGGATTCCAATTCCTATTGCAAGTACCATCGAGGGAACGGTCATAACAAAAATGAATGTTACAGGTATTTAAACCTCATTCAAGATCTCAAGGAAGAAAACAAGATCCTATTGCCTCTAGCTAGCGAAAAAACGAAAAAACCTTTTTCTCTGCAAGTAATCGATAAACCCAAGAAGAGTAATAGGCTCTATACTCCGTCAAAGTATAAGATCCAAGTATCGTCCTCGATGACCATCAAGTCTTCGTCTGGAAATTCATTATCGTGTATTGGCGTCGAATCTTCTATTGGAAAGTCTGCTAGAAAATCCAAAACCACAGATCCTTTGATAGCTTTTTACGGCATGAATCTTACGTCAAATTGGGCTAAGTTGACTATCCATCTTGATATGCGCCCATTGAGTGTAGATTTCTCGAATAAATATTTGATTGGATCCAATCGGCAAACTACAAAGACTTTATGTACGAGCATGTAATGTCTCAACTTGGTTGTGGACCACACCAATGCGAGGCACAATTTCTCAAGTGGTGTATAGCGTACCTCATAATCGAGCATCTTTTTGCTTAGATAGTAGATCGCGTTCTCTTTGCCTTCTACTTCTTGCGCTAGCATGACTCCCATCGTTTCTTTGGTGACTGTTAAGTACAACCTAAGAGATATTCCCGGAAGTGCTAGTGCTAATACGAGTGGTAGGCTTTGATCTTTTCAAAGGCTTTTTGACACTCGTCATCCCCTATCACTGGTACATTCTTTTTAAGCTTTTTGAAGATTAGTTCACATATTGTTGTCAATTTTGATATGAACCTGCTTATGTATTGCAACCGGCCAATAAATCCTCGAATTTGTTTCTCGGTTTTGGGCGGTGGCATTGACATGATAGCTTTGATCTTGGTTGGGTCTATCTCTATTCCTCTAGAGCTTATGATGTAACCCAAAAGTTTGCCTGACGTGACTCCAAAAGCACACTTAGATGGATTTAACCTCATGTTGTATTTTCTTAGCCTTTCGAAGAATTTTCTCAAGGCTATTTGATGGCCTGGGCGATCTTTTAATTTCACAATCATATCGTTCACATATACTTCGACTTCTTTATGCATCATGTCATAGAGCAAGGCAGTCGCTGCTCGTTGGTAAGTAGCACCCGCGTTTTTCAACCCGAATGGCATTACCGTGTAGTAGTAAGTACCCCATGGTGTTATGAAGGTTGTTTTCTCCATGTCTTCTTCCGCCATGAGAATCTGATTATAGCCCGTGTATCCATCCATGAACGAGAGAAGTGCATGATTTGCTGTGTTATCCACCAGAATATCGATGTGTGGTAAAGGGAAGTCGTCCTTTAGACTTGCCTTATTTAGGTCTCGATAGTCAACACACATTCTTACCCTTCCATCCTTCTTCGGAACTGGGACGACGTTGGCGACCCATTCAGGGTATTTGGATACCTTGATGAAACCTGCAGTTATTTGTTTTTGAACTTCTTCTTTTATTTTAAGAGTTACGTCGGGTTTCATTCGACGTAACTTTTATTTTACAGGTTTCATTCCTGGAATTAGCAGTATGGTGTGTTGAGATATTTCTCTATTAATGCCTGGCATATCTTCATATGACCAAGCGAATACATCAATGAATTCTTTAAGTAAGCTAATTAAATCGGTTCTTTCTTGTTCATTAAGTGTAAGTCCGATTTTAACTTCTCTTTTATTGGTTGAATCTTTTGAGATATCAACCGTCTCAGTTTCTTCAATTATCGGTGTTTTCTTTTCAAGTGTTTCCATTGCTTTAATAAGTTTTTTGTCATGTTCATTGTTGGTTAAGCAATGCTCATCATCTTGGGTTAAAGAAGAACACAAGGAGTAAGGAGAAGAAGACATATTATTAAATTCTGAGATCATTACATCAAAGAGGGATATGTCCTCAAGGACTTGATCACTAACTATCCTAGGGGAAGAGATAGAAGGAGGGAGTTCTACAACTAAAGACTTAGATGACTCTATTGGGAGAGACTCTGACTCTGACTCTGATTCACACGACTCTTCGAACATCGGTCCTTGCCCCGTTGTGATGGAGATTTTACTTCCGCTTGGAGTAGTCACCTTGACGGTCTTGCGCCACTCTTGTAGTGATCCTTCCGCTGGAGTGATGAGCTTCGAGGGATCGAAGCTTTCGCTTTGTAAGACTGTTTGGATGAGCGAGGAGTTATCCTATTTGTATGTTGGCTCATCTTTTTCTCGTCCAAATAGTAATCCCGTGACATTAAAGTCAAAGCATGGGGGTGCTTTATCCTTGTGGACAGGAGTTGGGATTTCGTCTATGAAGTAGCAATCTAAGAAAATCTCAAATCCCGGCTGCCTTATGCCATTTACGACAAACGGTTCGGGAAATTCGTAGCACGGATAGTCCTCTCCTTCTTTTATGAATTGTCCATTGAGGGTAAGAGGATACTGATCCATTGGGATTTATTTCTTTTGGATGCGAGCGTCCTTACGTGCCTTCGACTTTTCCTGGGCTCGCTTGAGATCTTCCCGAGTCAGTTCGAAACCAAGTCCGAAAGTATCTAACTTAGGGAGGCTAGGTGATTTCAACGGTTTTGCTATTCCTTTTTTCTTTCCTAGGGTCATCCCCGGAAAATGTCCTTGTTTCTTTAGAATAGCGTTCACTACCATATTGGAGTGGGGGTCGTGGCAAAGAGGGGTCCTTTCATCCTCCTCGATTAAGCAGACCTCTTCTTAAAGACCCACAAATCTTCATCGTCTTCATCATGCTCCACATTAATTATTGGATTCTCTATAGCTTTAATCCTCATGGGTGAAGCATCGATTGTAATGGGAATTCCTCCAACTATGGCCTTTACCTGTTGGTGGAGAGATGAGGGGACGGCCTTTAGGTCATGGACCCAAGGGCGTCCCAACAATAGATTGAACGAAGCCTTAATGTCTACTACTTGGAATGTAGTAGTTTAGGGAATAAATTTCAAGCGTTAATCCCCTAGCTTGAACCCCACTGTGATCATACACTAAAGTACGGTGGCATCCAAACGGGAAGAAGATAGAGTAAAAGAGTCGCCAACAAGTTTTAGGAACTTGTAAACCGTTCACAGGGTGAAGGATACACCCCTTAACGATCCAAGAGATCGTCAACTCCATAAGGTCTTGAATAAAATAAGGGTTCGGGGATGAAGGTACAAATCCAACCTAAAAGAGATTAAACCTGCCCTAATAATAGGCCTCTACTTTATTCTAATCGTATTCATGTGCGCTTTCTAATTAACATATAATCAATAGGATTAACCCTAAACTTGTTTATCTATGTTGGTTGAATATAATGCACAAATAAATCTATTATTGGCGATCACTTGAATTATAATCAAATTAACCATAACAAGATTATTAATTATCTTATTAAGCGTGATTACAAATACAAATTCCCTTTAAACATGCATAAAAGGTGTGATCAAGCAATAAATATAAATAATCAAGCAACATAATAATAATAAATATCATGACAATAAAATTGTAATCATCGAAATGATAATAATCACAAAAATAATAATCATAATAATAAAATAATCATCATCAAAATAATAATAATATTCATAATCATCATAAATTATAATCATTATAATCATAATCATGTTCATGTTAATATTAAAGCATAATAAAAATATCAAGATCCTAGGCATGATACTAACAAGATTAATAACAAATCCTAGCATGTCACTAAGCAATAAAAATCAAATATTTAACCCTTACATGATACTAACAATCATAAATATTAGGAAGAACATAAAAGGCATCATACTTTTAATCATACTTAGTATTAAAATTACCCTAGACATGATATTAGGAATCAAAATAACAATCTAAGCATGCTTTCTACATCATAGCATCAATTAAAACCATTAAAGCACTTACTTTGATGCCTCGTACCTCTATCAAATAACAAAATACACACGTTAGTAAATTCAAGGAAAATAATAATCAAACAATTAAATTAAATAATTGAAAGAGAGATTTGGGACCAAACCCTCATAAATTAAACCTTTCACGTCTAGGGCGAAGGCAACTCCGAATATGGCTAGGTGTATCTAGATTTAATGAATGCGGAATTTTGTATGTAAAAAGCAAGTTTAGAAAAAGAAAGAGAAAGATGGTGAATGATTAAAGAGAATGAAAGAGAATCGATGAATGAAAACTGGTTGTAGGTGAATATAATTGAAAACTAGTTGTTGATGAATGAAAACGGAGTTTTTAATACGTTATATATAGAGAAAATCAGCCAAAAAGATAAAATATCAAAATAGAGCATCTGGCGCACCTAAAACAGAGCTGGCGCCAACGCTGGCTGATTGGCACCAGGCGCCAACATTAGCGCCAGGCGCCAATGCTAGCGCCGCGCCAGGCGCCAATGGCTGGCGTTGGGCGCTAATCCTGTTTTTGACGCGTTTTCTAAAATCAGATAAGTTTTGCCGTACATGAGGATAAAATCGTATCTTTTTCTCAAAAATGCTCTTTGATTTTAATTAAAACTCTGAAAAGCCAACAAAAGTCAATTTATCAATGCTAATTGAATTAGGAATGAAAGGAACCTTTTAGAAGAATCTAGAAGACTAAAATCATTCCTAATTGCATTAGGAATGATAAATCATATTAGGCCCTCCCCTAGATCAATGGGCCGCATATAAGGCTCAACCGGGCCTAGTTTGGTAAATTGGCCATAACTTCCTCAATATTCATTGGAATTGGGCTTATAATATATCGTTGGAAAGCTCTTGTCAAGCCCCATCCAACTGTTGTCATAAGCTCTTATTCCTTGCGTTGATGGGGTTAAGTCTTCATCCCTTATGCCTAGAATTCTCGCAGTTCTAAGTGGACAGACATTAATGGCCGATCCATTGTCTACAAGAGTCATAGGGACGTTCATTCTCTTGCAAACCACTGTGAGATTTAACGCCTTATAATGCTTGTCACCTTCTGGAGGTAAATCCTTGTCGGAAAAGGTGATCAAGTTGATAGGACAAGGGAGATCACTCGTAAGGAAGTTGGCCAACCCCTCAGGAGTGGTGTCAGAATCTATCCCTATCTTATCCAAAGCATTCATTACTGCCAAACTATTCTCTTGAGATGTTTCTAGAAGCTTCCATACGTTCATTTCAACCTTGGTTTTCTTGAACTGTTTGACAATGTCATTGTCTTCTATGATAGGTATGGGAACTTGCTGCGTGGTTGGCATAGGTTGTGTCAAAACAGGAGGTTGCATTCTCCCGGATCTTGTGAGGAAGTCTATGGATGAATCTTCTTCAACCCAGAAGTCATCCATGGCATATGACACTGTAGGTGGAGGTCCTACCATGTCCTTTAGATAAACGTCTTCTTCATCACTATCCCAAACTCCATTGATATTTACATCTTCTTCTTGTGGAAATTGGACTAGTCTTTTGTCATCAATCATTTTCTGAATTAAATTCTTAAATTTAAAACAGTTTTCAATAGTGTGACCCCCTGATTGATGATATTGACAATAAAATCTGTCCGTCCTCTTTAACGATTCAAATGGTCTCGGTTCGAGAGGTTTGACCTCGCCACTCTCGGAGAGAATTTTGAACATTTGAGCATACGGAATCCCAATTGGAGTGTAGAGTATATTACTCTACTTGGGTTCATCGATTACTTGCATGGAAAAGTGTTTCCTCGTTCCCTTGCTAGCTAGAGGTAATGAGATCTTGTTTGCTTCCATAAGATCTTGAATGAGGTTTCGAAACCTGTAGCATTCATTTGTGGTATGACCGTTCCCTCGATGGTACTTGCAGTAGGACTTGGGATCCCATCTTGAAGATCGCTTTTCTGGTGTTGGATCCTCAGTAGGGCCAATAGTTTTGATTAGTCCTTGATCATAGAGACGATCCAAGTAGCATCATAGGTCATTCCCATGGGTGTGAACTCTCTCTTGGGTTTATTTTTCGAGGGTGAAACCTCGTCATACTTTTTCAGCAGTTGCTTCACAACTTCGAGAGCTTCACGTAGCAAGTTTGATCCCTCTAACATGGACAACGTAAGCAATTGTATGTCCTCTATACTTGCTAATTCTGGGAGGTTATCCATGGCATCGAAAAATATCTCCTCCTCTCCTTCGATAGCATGGATTTCTTCGATAGGTTTGATGAGATATGAGGGATCAACCCCGTTTTCCTCATCAGAGATGGCCAAGGAGTGAGTGAGAGGCGCATTATCAATACTTGGCTTCTTACTTGCAGGAGGAAATGGTAGCTTGTTATTGTCGATTAAGTCTTGGATAGCTTCCTTAAGCTTCCAGCAATTCTCGGTAAGATGGCCCCTACCTTGGTGATACTTGCAATGTGCATTGGGGTTCCAATTAGCCGTCCTCTTCTCGACTGGTGGGTCCCCAAATGGTTCAATAGGAGTTATAAGACCTTTTGCATTTAATAGGTCAAATTAAATGCGGTGTCATAACTCATACCAATAGGAGTAAAATTCCTCCCAAATGGTTTCTTTTGTCCTTGATTATTCATAGCAAGGACTTCACTTAAGTTAAAAGTGACAACATTGTTCGAGTGGGTAGTTTTGGAAGAAGAAGGATTGTCGTTCTTCTTGCCTTTCCAGCCACTGTTGGAGTTATTGTTAGCAGCTTTCAGCTTAGCCAGGTCGTCTTCTATATTGATTCCAATGTCGTAGACGACCTTGAAGGTATGGAGATTATTCTGGTATTTGAGATGCTTCGAATATTTCTCTTGAAGGTTTTTAATGAATAACCTCACATACTCTTTTTCGCTTGGCACCTCGATCATCTTAGCAGAAGTCTCCCTCCATTTGTTGAAGAAATAGGTGAAACCTTCATTCTCTTTCTATCAATGAAAGCATTTACTATGGACTCCCAAGTAGAGGTTCTTTCTTTCTCAAGAGAAAAGAACCATTGTTGGCAAACGGTTTCAAGAGATAGTGAGAACAAAGAGGGAAATACCTTCTTGTCGATACCCTTAATACTCATTATTGTTTCGAAGGCTCTTAAATGAAAGTAAGGGTTATCAGTTGCTTTGAATTTCGGGATGTCGTTGGCATTGAACTTCTGCGGAAGAAGATCCTTGTCCACCGAGACCCCTTGTGAGCTAATTCCTTGAAACTTATAGTCACTAGACAGCTTGCTTAGACTCTCTTGCATGAGGTCCATCTGTTGTTGTTTCACAGGATCATCAATCTTGAGGGTTAGAACCTTTAACGCCTCTGTCACGGTAATCAGTTGGTTCCTGAGCTCATTGACTTCCTCTTGAGTTGCCATTATTGTCTTAGCTTTCCTTTTACGAGTGATGGGTTTGTTAAAAAGTTGGACTTGGATGAAAAGGTTGTCTTTGATCAAACGCCCTTCCTTTCTTGACCACGCGCTGTAAATTAAACCATTTTTTGTTTTAATTACTTGACTCAAATTGACCTTGACTTTACGGTTTGAAAGAGGAAAAGGCAAAAAATAGGTGCATATTTTTAGCGAAAATAAGGTATATATTTTTGGCAATTTAAGTATAGGTTCAAACAAATTGATTTATTTGGAGGATTAATATCCGACTTACCCCCTAAAAAAATGACGGAAAACGCGCATACAAGACTCCCTTAGACATGGTCAAAGTGTACATTAGTGTGTGCTTTATGTGGTAAGTGTAAGTGACATGCTTTGACTCTTGTAAGACCATTGGACTTAGTGCTTAGACTCGATTAATGACTTAACAAGGTATAATTACCAGTAAAAATAACTGAATTGACTTGAAAACTGCTCAATTAGACATAAGGTGATGACTCGAGCAATAAACCGAACTGCCGTCAAAACGACAGGACTAGCGCCTCTCTTTGTAGTGTAGCGCCAGACGACAGGATTGTCGCCAAGCGCTACGCTCCATAGAGTGGCGCTGCAATTCAAACCTTGGCGCCTTTGCTGGAACGTTGATCTGGAACTGCTTTCGGTATTATTACTCTACAGGGTATGCTTAAAGTCGTACTAAGTCAAACCTGATTAAATTATTTAACTTTATTTACTCAAATTAATTAATTAGTCAAAGTTCTTTTAGTCATTAATTTATTTAATCTTAGCACAAGTCAAACAAACGGTTAGGAAAAACACATAGAGTATGCACAAGCAATAATGCACAATTAGTCAAGTAGGCACAACATGATGCAATGAGTTTGCAACCTAACCATGGTTCTAGCTCTCTAAAGTTTGGGATATGGGTTAGTCAATAGAGGGTCCATGGTTAATTGTCCGGATGCACCTCGCGGAAGCCTAACCGTGAAGGGTTGGCGCGAATGGATGGGACACCGCGAGTTTAGAAAAACTCGCTTCCATGGTTTGGTGAATTCAACATTCTCGGATGTACCCTTTGTTGCTTAGAGCGTTCAAGGTTCAATCAGGTAGATGGAGCATGAACCCACAGAGGTTTATGTCCATATGTAGAACACATATGGGTTTTAGAAAAGTGAGAAAAACTCAATCAGGAAGTAGGATCGAGCAAACAGTTCTAAAAACTGGTCGAAATTGTAAGGAGGGTGTTCCCATCGTAGGGGATCCTTCTCCTTAGATGCCCATGGCCCCTTAAAGCCTAGGACTTTACACTTGTTAGAGTGTATTAGGATTTGAATTCCTGACTGTTTGGGAGACCTTTGAATTAGAGATGATTCTATCATATACGCTTTTTTGTAAGAAACAAGTAGGAGTCGCCAATGAGTTTTAGGAAAAACCCATAAACCTCGTTCATTCCTTTCTCCCAAGTAGAGTTCAAGGGATATTTAGCATGAATCATAAGTTTACCCATGCCCAAATTGGTCTAGAAAACCAGAAATGAGTTCGGGAGCGAGGGTACTAAGATAACGTTCCCTTTAGAGGGTGTAGGCGTCGCTCGAAGTGCGCCTACGTTAAAGCATGTGGTGAATATGCTTGGCACTCATAGGAAGTTGGAATTGACATAATACGATTAGGGACAAATAAAGTAGGGAGCCGCCAACAAGTTTTTAAGGAACTTGTAAACCGTTCACGGATCATTATAAGGCAACCACGAATAAGGGACAACGAAGGCAACAACGATTGACCCGTGAAGGTTACACCCCATTCATAATCCATGAGATTACTAACTCCATATGGTTCGGAACCACAAAAGGAGGATCGGGGATGATGGTACGAAGTGAGTCATGGAGTCATATTCGCCCGTATTGGCCTCTACTCGATTCTTATGGTGAAAAGTGATTCCTGCAATCTCAAAGGCATACAAACAAAATATTCAATTTGCTCCAAACTATTATTAAGCTAAATTGGTTGAATATTAATGCAACATATAATTCTAAAATATTTGTGATCACTTGAATTAAACAACAAGATTAAAAAGGAACCTAAACCGGTTGTCCAAATTATCTTATTAGGCGTGGTTTTCAATTACATATTCCCTTTAAACATTCAATATGGTGATCAATAAAAAATATAATAAAATAAACATTAATATTGGAAGCAATTTAACAATAAATCCAACAATATAAAATCGTTAGAAAAGTAATAGAAATAATAGGAACATAATTCTTACTTTGATTCTGTTTGTTTGCAACTACAAAATAATAAACGAGTTAGTAACTTCAAGGAAATAATAATAAAACAACAATAAAATTAAATTAAACAAAGTAGAGTTGATTTGGGGCCAAACCCTCAAACAGTTCTACCTTTCACGCCTTGGCTTAAGGACAGAACCACGAGTAAAGTATGGACTCCTTGGAGTACTTGAAGAAGGAATTTTGAAATAAGAAGGGTAGGCTAGTGTTTAGGCTAAAGCATAGAAGAGAGAAAAATAAACTAGAGAATTAATTGATGCCCCGTACATCAGAAATGAGGGGGTATTTATAGAGAAAATGTGCTGAGGGAGCACACAGAACCCTAAAATGATAAAAACCCTAAAAAAGTATCCCGCGACACGGCAATCTGCACCGTGACACGGGAAGTCCCACCGTCAGACGGGAAACACTCCCGTGACACGGTGCATTTTTAGTGTGACGCGGGAAATTTTCAGTAAACGGGGAAGAAAGCGCGTTAAGGGTTTACGCGGAAAAGACACGGAATTTCCCGTGTCACGGCAGATTTCCCGTGTCACGGGAAGTCCCACCGTCAGACGGGAATGATTCCCGTGACACGGTGGGTACCAGCCGTGGCGCGGGAATTCTCAGCCCGCTTTTGCGTCTAAATACATTTTTAACCCTAATTTCATTCGGCATTTTAAGTGCCAATTGATAATTTCGGGCCTTTTCTGATTTATTATTATTTGGGCTAAAATAAGAAAATAATTAAATAAAATAAATAAAATAAATAAAATTTTTGGGCTAAAATTAAATAATAAATTTGGGCTGAAATTAAAACTATACTTTTACCAAACATCAAGACTAATCCATGGACTGTTCAAAAATATGAATTTAATCAAATACGATTTTTTTATGCACTCTCGGGATTAAATACTGAACCCGACCAATAGTGGCGGTGAAAGGTTGTTCATCATCGGGTTTGGTTTTGGGGAGACATTTTTAGGTGTCTACAGAAGCCCCCACTTTGACTGAGTTTGTAGAAACGTCAGTTTCGAAAACGATAATCAAAGTAGTCGATAGGGACGGAGAATGATTTAAGACGTTCTGCGATCCTAAATCACTCTGTATACGCCGATACCTGCAGAAAAATGTTAATTCCACAGATAAAAGAGTAGAAGGATAGAATACGTGTCTGGCACCAGTGTATCGGTGACAAACGAATTTGGCATCTTCCTATGCTTGAAGGAATCCACCGGGTGACATTTGTTGAAACGTTTTCCATGCTTGAGGAAAGCCGACTGAAGAGTTTGGTAGTTTTCTAAGTCTGAAGAAACCTACCGGATAATACTTTCCATGCTTGAGGAAAGTCGACGTATGAATTTGGTGTCATTCTATGCTTGAAGAAATCCACCGATAATGTCTTCCATGTTTGAGGAAAGCCGACAAAGGAATTTGGCGGTTTTCTATACTTGAAGAAAAATCCACCGATAACGCTTTCCATACTTGAGGAAAGCCGTCTTGGCGGTTTTCTATACTTGAAGAAAAATCCACCGATAACGCTTTCCATACTTGAGGAAAGCCGACTTGGCGGTTTTCTATACTTGAAGAAAAATCCACCGATAACGCTTTCCAAGCTTGAGGAAAGCCGACTTGGCGGTTTTCTATACTTGAAGAAAAATCTACCAATAACGCTTTCCAAGCCTGAGGAAAACCGACTTGGCGGTTTTCTATACTTGAAGAAAAATCCACCGATAACGCTTTCCAAGCCTGTGGAAAGCCGACGACTACTGTAATTGCTGAAATTTGCAAGTGTATGATGGTTCGATTATCCCCGAACGTGGGCCACAGATGATTCACACCTTTCAAGTCGATTATCCGGCCATATTAGGTGCTTAAAATATTGACAACATGACTTTAATGCTTCTAGGGGCAAAATAGTAATTTTGGTACCCCCCAACCGTCAGTGAAAATTTTCCGCGTAACTTTACCGAAATATAAATGTCTAGTTTGCGCGGAAAATCGTGCAGCTTTGGTCAAAAACACCAAAAATATTCGCTGCTAGCTTCGAAAAAATGTGCAAAAGAATATTCTGAACCCCGTGCCACGTGGAAGCATCCCGCGACACGGTAGCGTTTTGCCGTCAGACGGGACCAATTCCCGTGTCGCGGAGAAGATTCCTGTGACGCGGGAAATCTGTTGGTTGAAAACCAGTCAATTGGCATCTTTGACCAGTCAAACCACGTGGGGCACGCCAATATATTACCGTTACATGGGAACGGGATCCGTTGTACGGGATGTTTTTTTTGGCTTTAAATATCAACCATTTCTCCCATTTTGCTCATCCACCATTTCTCTTTCTTGTCTGGTTTTCACCCAAAAAAAAAAAACTCTTTTTGCTCGGATTCCCGTGTCTCGGCGGCTTCTCACCGGCGCTCGGAGTTTGCTCCCATCAGCCGGAATCACCTCCCGTGTCACGGCGGTTCTGCCTCCCCCTTTTTTTTCAAAATTTTCCGCTACTGCTTGCTGCTTGCTTCTCACTGTCGCGTTGCTGTTGCTGTTAATCGGAGCTTCGGCGTCCCCTGTGCTTGTCGTGACACGGGAGTTCATCCCCGTGACACGTATTTCGCTCCCCGTGTCGCGGCCTCGCCTGACCGTGTCACGGCGGCTGTTTTTATCTTCGTGGTTTTTCGAGCTTTTGGAGCTTAAACCTTCATCAATTCTGGTCTAATTTTTTGCTACTTTCCTCATTTTCGATTCTCTACAAGGATCCATGTAAGTTTCCCTTGATTTTGCCTCGAATTTGCTTCAAATGAGTAATTTCATGAAAAACCCTTAAAAATCAATTTGGGGATTTTTTTTTTATTTTGTGGTTTATGTTGAAATTCTTGCTATGAATTTACTTGTATATGTATGTATGCGTGTTTGTGAGCGATTTGAGACAAAAATTGCATGATTTGGTGAGGATTTGAGCAAAATCACCATTTTTGGCACTACTTGTGGTAAATGGTGCTCCTTGTTGTTCATGTTGTTCTTTTGCACTTGGATTGATGACCTGTTGGTTGTAGATCTTGTAAAATATGCTATGATGCGTCAATCTATTGTTTTTGTGCAACTTTGAGACATGTTTTGTATTGTGTATGTACTACATTGTCATAGAGAACATAGTATCATGCAATTAGGAGAGCATAGTATTAGTCCGTCATGGAGAAACTAAATACTATAAATAATTCCATTATTTTGCCAATTTTTAGCCTTGAGGTAAAAATTTAGCGTATAATGCGATAAACAACTAAATAACTTAGGAAGTGATGCTAAGCATTTAGATTTTTTTTATTAGAATGCAATTCAAACTAAACGTCTTAAGAAATGATGCTAAACATTTAGATTTTTATTTTTATAATAGCATGCCTAGGCGACGGGATCGCGATCTTTTCACCCATGGACGACGTCAGGCTTTTCGGGAGGACACTCCCACGATTCCCGAGGGTATGGATGATGACGTCTTAGAGTCTGAGCCTCGGGCCTCTACGGGTAAGGGTAGGTGGGTTCCATCTCTGTGGACTCCAGACCAGTTGGTTTGCGCTTCACTGACCGGGTTGTAGCGCAGATGTCTGATCTCTCTTGGGGAGCGGCTGAGGCAGCCGATTTGTTAGGTCTGATCGTTCAACATATCAGGACTCAGCCAGTGTCTCGAGGTGGTCCTAGAAGCGGGCGATCGGAGCTGGCTTCGGTTCTTGCCCGTGGTTTTGACATGGAGGAGACGTCAGCTGAGCAGCGAGTGCGGATCTTCATTCTGATTCTCATCTCCATGACTCTTTCTCCAGATAGGAGTTCACGTGCACTCCTTTGCTACCTCCCTTCTTTAGTTAGGATCAGTGAGATAGGATCCTTTAGCTGGGCCAGCCTCGGATACCCCGACCTCCTCTTGTCGTTGCGTCATGGCTGTAGGCAGCTGAACGATGGGTCTCCCGTCACTGTCTACAGTCTGTGGAGAGTCGTAGAGGTGATGATCCTTTCCTCTTCTTGTTTTATTTTAATTTGTTCGAATCATGTGCTCAAAGATTACTTTTCATTGTAGCTATGGTTCTACGAGTACTTCCCAGGATTGGCACCTCGACGGCATCGTGGAGCGGTTCATGACTTCCCTGTCGGGGCCAGCTGGCGTGACCGAGGAAAGTCACGAGTGGAGTTTGTCTCTGCGCTGCGCGAGCTGTTACACCGAGGCACCTCTTCTGTTGGTGTAAGAAATAGTTTTGTTGCCTGTTATTTTCTCTCTGACGTTATTTCCGGTGTTTCATGCCAACTTTTTATGGTTTTCAGGTTGCCATTGATGTTCAGTATCGTCCTTGGGCCGGGATGACTAATCTTCCCGAGGCCTTGCATCTTTCAGCGCACCGCACCATTTTGGTTGGTACCGGACGCTTTGTCTGGTATTTGGGGGAGCGTGTCGTTCGTCAGCATAGCGGTGATCGCTTTGTGGTGTCCTCATCTCCACCGGAGTCGATGCTGGACTCGCGCTTGCTTAGGGAGTTGATAAACAGGGGAGAGCGCTACATTTTTCCCTGGCAGGAGCTTGTGCACATGGAGGGTGATTACGCGCAGGACTTGCTTCCCTCTCTGGCTCCTCCACCCCACATTCCTGAGGTATGATTTCTGTTGATGATTTTGCTACTAGTCTCTGTTTAAATAGTCGAATAACTTGATTATTCAATCATATTTTCAGACGACTGTTCGCCTTGTGGGGAAGATCGAGATTCCGCCTCAGTCTGTCCGCTACCCAGGGCCGATTGGTATTACCGAGGACCACATTGCTGACGGGCCAGAGGGTTACAGACAGGCGAAGGAGTCTCTGCCCGAGGTTTTTGAGCCGGTAAGTTTTTGATGCATTATTCATCCTTTTAACACCGCTTGTTACTGATTTTTCCTTGTTTTGTTCTCAGCCTAACCGCTCCGAGATGATGGGATTCATGAAGCTGGTTGACGCTCTGAAGTACTGCATCATCAAGCTTCGGCGTGGTGCGAGTTGTCGGAGCAGTTCTAGCGGTGTTCTTGGTATGCTCATTTTTTCCACTTCTACCATTTGTTTTATTTTTCATTTGTTGACGCCTTTTGATTTTTTATCGTTCAGGAGCAACAGAGGTCCCGCTCGCGCTCGAGGCATAGAGGCTCGGACGAGGAGGAGCTTGGTCGTGGTAGACGATCTCCTACGGTTCATCGGCATTCTCAGTCTCAGCGAGAGCCTCAGATTACTCAGCCGTTTCAGGAGGCTCAGTGGCAGCCTCAGTCTTCCCAGCGCTTTTAGGGTCAGAGTCAGGGGCAGCGGCAGTCGTTTTCACAGCCTTCACAGCCTGAGTTTAGGCCTATTTTGACTCCCGTGGATCCTGGTTTATTTTCAGCTCCATCGTCTGGGATTCCTCCACCGGTATTGGGCTTATTCTCAGTTCCGATGTATGGGACGATGCCTCCACCGACGATTCCCGTGTCTTTGAGTCAGTCTACACCGTTTGCTAGTTGGACGGGTCCTGCCTTGAGTTTGACTGCTGCTGGAGTCACAGGGACTAGTAGGGACACTACTCCCCGTACTCGGATGATGGCGGGACTCTTTGGCTCACCATTCCCGTATTCACAGGGTGGAGATGATACTGACCCTAACTCTTCTAGTTCTGCAAAATTTTGTCCGAGGGTCTTTATTTGTACATACTGTGATGACACTTGACGTTATTAATTTACTATGACTCATTTTGTATATTATTCACAGTTTATGCATTTATTAGTGTGTGTTCGTGTGTGCTTGAGACTCATTGTGTGTGATCGTGTATTTATTAATGACGCGACAAAAAACGTAACTGGAGTAAGTGGAGGGTACCGACCTTCCCCAAAAGAAAGAGAAATAGAAAGACAAGAAAAAATAAATAGAATAAACAAGTAAATATATAAATGAAAAAGAGAATATAGAAATAAAAAGGATGAAATACTAAAGTAATGAATCAAAATAAATAATAAAAAAGAAATGATAAAAATAAATAAATAAAAATAAAAATAAAAATAATAATAAAAAAAATTGAGAATTTTATTAGGAATGAAACTCCCAGAAAACTGAAAAATAAACGGTGAAGATAAAATACTAAAAAAAAATCCGGATAGGTACGGGAAAAGATAAAAGAAAACGTGTGGGGTGCCGCGACACGGCACTGCACACCATGTCACGGCAAAAACTGTCGTGTCTCGGCAAAAATTCCCGTGACACGGTGGGATTCCCCGTGTCACGGTGCGCGTATTCTACAACGTGTGGTTTACGCGTACGAAAAGATAATTTCTGAGTAGTTCCGAGCGCTTTTGCTATAAAATAGGACCAGTATATTCATGATATGCATAATTACGAAACACAAAATAATTAGAATTTCATATTTCAATAATAATGTCTCAGAATTTTGATAATACATTGCGCGACTGGTCTTATGCTTTGACCAATGCTGACAAAAGAGAGTTAAAATTGTTTCATGTCAGGGGTTTACTAGCCCTGAGGCATGTGGCGATTGAACATGATTTTCTTAGGGCAGCATTAGATTATTGGAGTCCAGAAACACATTGTTTCAAATTTGATTACGATGAAATATGTCCCCTGCCGGAGGAATTTGGTGCAATCTTTGGATTTCCTGCTAGAAATCTTATTGCCATGCCTACCCTACGTGAATATTATTACCAAGATTTTGAACGTCATCTGAATCTAAAAATCCAGATTTAAATAGAATTGTGTGTGGTAATGAGGTAGACTTAGAAAAACTTGCAAATTTATATTTTAATCGCCCTATCTCTGAGTCTTATCATGTGTATCGTAGAAGGGAATATATTTTTTGCATGTTTAGCAAGCTGTTATTTGCAAACAGTAGGGTAGGACATTCTTGTCTAGCGTCTGTGCTTGAACATGTTGAATCTGGGAGATCCCCTATGCCTACGTGCCTTGGAGAAACGTTTCGTGGCCTTGACGAAGCAAAAGCTAACCGGAAAGCCATCAGGAAGGGCTCTCTGGTATTGCTGCAGGTAAAAATACGCTCCGAGTAGCCCCCGTAACACAAAACAGGCACCGTGTCATGGTGGTTGTCTGCCGTGACACGGTGAAGTTTGCCGTGTCACGGGGAATCTGCATTTTTTTTTTTACTGATTTTTTTTTTTTTTTTTGCAGATTTGGTTGATGGAGCGTTTAGAATTATTTGAAGCCCCCGACGATGTTGAAAAATATGGCCCTAACGACCTAGTCCGCAGGAAAAAGAATTACTCTGTGAACATGTCGTATGAAGACTAGAAAAATTTCTTTGCAAAGAGGGAATTTTCCATTCGTTGGGTGGTGCCTTGGTGGAGGCTTACTAGGATGGTTGGTACGAATGATACTCCATATTGCCGTGTTCCTAGTATCTCAAAACTGACTTTTTATTGTCCTTCTCGACTGATGCGGCAGTATGGACTTGAACAAGTAGTTCCACGCTATAACGATAGTCCTCGTCAAGTATCGTTGCATGAAAGTAACGTTCACAAGTACGAGACTTACTGGATTGGAAGACCTTTGTGGACCGTTTCTGCAAGTGACCAAGCTCCTCCTCCTTTATCTAGTGCATACAAGGCATGGTTGAACCCTAGAAGTAGGAGGGAACGATTCGGATCACGCAAGTCTGATGTGAAGAGTCGTCTTGGAAATAAGAAAGCACCTCCTAAAGATCGTCTAGGTCCAAGAAAACAAGGGATTGAGTTTAAGACTCCTATAATGCCGAAAAGGAAAAATTATGTGAAAGGGAAGGGTAAAGAGAAGATGGTCCATGGTTGCAAGTACAAATTCACTTTAAGCATGCATAAAAGGCGTGATCAAGCAATAAATAATAAGCATCAAGCAACATAATAATAATCATGATAATAATAATAATCATCATAATAAAATAATCATAATAACCATAAATTATAACAATTATAATCATAATCATGTTCATGTTAATATTAAAGCATGATAGAAATAGCAAGATCCTAGGCATGATACTAACAAGATTAATAACAAACCCTAGCATGTCACTAAACAATAAAAATCAAAGTTTTAGCCCGAACATGATACTAACATGAATTAATATTAGGAAGAACATAGGAAGCATCGTACTTTTAATCATACTTGATATTAAATTTACCCTAAACATGATACTAGGAATATCATAATAACAATGTAAACATGATTTCTACATCATAATATCAATAAATCAGTTAAAGTACTTACTTTGATGCCTCGTACCTCTTTCTAATAACAAAATACACACGTTAGTAACTTCAAGGAAAATAATAATCAAAACAATTAAATTAAATAATTGAAAGAGAGATTTGGGACCAAACCCTCAGAAATTAAAACCTTTCACGTCTAGGGCGAAGGCAACTTCGAATATGGCTAGGTGTATCTAGATCTTGTGAATGCAGAATTTTGTATTAAAGAGCAAGGTTAGTTTAGAAAGAATGAATGTTGATGAAAGTTGATGAAAAGAGATGAATGAAAAGAATTGATGAACGATTTGTGAATGAAGAGAGTTGATGAAAACTTAAGAATAAAGAGAATTGATGAACGATAGATGTAGATGATGAATGAAAACGGAGTTTTTGATACGATATTTATAGAGAAAATCATCCAAAAAAGATAATTTATCAAAACAGAGTCTGAAGATCGAAAACCAACCTTGGCGTCAGCCCTGGCTCATTCGCGCCAGGACCAGTGGCTAGCGCCAGGCGCCAATGCTGGCGTCTGGCGCCAATCCTGGTTCCAGGCGCCAAGGCCTGGGGTAGGACGCCAAATTGGATTTCAACGCGTTTTCGAAAATCTGATAAATTTCCCGTACTGGAAGATAAAATAATATAATTTCAGTCGAAAATGCTATTTGATCCAATTAAAACTCTAAAGAGTCCTAATTAAATTAGGAATGAAAAGAACCTTCTAGAATGTTCTAGAAGACTAAAACCATTCCTAATTGCATTAGGAATGATAAATCATATTAGGCCCTCCCCTAGATCATTGGGCCGTACATAAAGCTCAAACCGGGCCCAGTTTAGTAAATTGGCCATAACTTCCTCAATATTCATCGGAATTGGGCTTATAATATATCGTTGGAAAGGTCTTTGCAAGACCCATCCAACTACACCACTATTGGACCCATATCATGGACCAACAAAACTGGATTGGCTGTTTTCTTTAAAATAAAGTTTTCAAAAACAGGGAGAAAAGAAAAGAAATAAAACTTTCCGCAACACTAGACCTTTCCACACTTTCGTTTCATTCGATTATGATTCGACGTGAAAGGCACTCATCACTGGGTTTGGTTTTGGGGAGACACAAATGGGTGTCTACAGAAGCCCCCACTTTGACTGAGTTTGGAGAAACGCAAGTTTCGAAAACGAAAGTCAAAGTATCGATAGGGACGGAGAATGACTCAGAATGTTCTGCGATCCTAAATCAATCTTATAACGCCGATACCTGCAAAACTAGCATTAGTTAAACAGATAAAAGAGTTAAGAAATGCGTATCTTGCACCGTCGAGCACACGTCTCTAAAAGTAACCACATGTTGTCGTATGTTGCTTTTTTGATGACCTCCTGCAAGCTAGAGAATGCCATCCCGCCTGAAAACCGCTACGCCTTGCAACTGCTTCCAATTAGAAGATGTCTTCGCCTGAAACTACCTTCTCCGCTGTGATAATATTCCACGTCCAAGGGAATATCATCGAAAATTATTTCTCTTGAAATAATTCTCATCCGCATTACGATCATCTTCCATGCCTCAGGAACTATGATCGAAGACAATTTCGCCCTGAAATTACCTTCAGTTGTTTGTGACAACCTTCCGCAAGCTAGGGAATGATGTCGAAGACATCTTCTCTTGAAGTCATCCTCATTTGATGCGATAATTTTCCCAAAGGAAAATACCGAAGATCCACGCCTGTCGATCTTTAAAAGTTCGCATGAACTTGCCTTTGCTATGCCTGTACGTCGGCGCTCTTTTGCTCTTGAACCTATATGTCGGTGCCCTTTGCTCTTGAACCTGTATGTCGGTGCTTTTTGCTAATGAGCCAATGCTTAGGCGCTTTAAGCTTAGTGAGACGATCTTTCCATCAGGTCGATCACTTTACGTAATCAAGCCGATTACCTAATCATGTCAAATTGCTTAGAGGGGCTAACTGGCGTAACAAGGAACCCAAAATATGTTGCAGAAAGCTAGCACAACCCCAACAGGTGGCTGGCTGCTTTGGCGTCGCTGAAAATCAATTAGCGCCAGCCTTATTGCATTAGCGCCATGCGCTGAAATTGGCGTTTGGCGCCAAGCACAGAAAGTGACGCCAATGCCTAGGGACTGGCGCCAGCACGGGAATCACTTTAAATTCCCGTTTTCAGTTCATTTCGTGCTCTGGTTTGTTGCGAACGCTACTCGAAAGAAGTCGAAACTTCAATTGATCGTTGCTCATTCGTTTCTCAACCGAATTCGCTCAAATTTGTTGCAAATCAAAGCTCTTCTCATCCATATTCCCAATCTATGTAAGTTTTCCTCCAACTCACACTGGTTTTTATGAATTCTTGGCATGTTAATTCACGAATTTCATGAAAATTCGAAACTTATAATGCTCAATTTGCTTTGTTTATCAAATTTTATGCCATGAAATTGCTTGTTTATGTTTGTATATTGCCTTGGGAGTAATTTGAGACTTGTTTGACTCAATTTGGTGAAGAAATGAGCAATCCACCATTGTTGAACCTCTTAAGGTCGTGAAGAACAATGTGGCTCGTTCCTAATGTTTTTGCTAGAAATTCTTGTTCAATTTGTCACAATAATCACTATAGTGTTGCAAGAAATTGTTTGATTGCTTGAAAAAATACTGTCATGCTCAATTTGAATTTGTGCTCTGTTTTAGTACTACGTACTCTGTTTTTTTTTTTTTTTTTTTTTTTTGCGAACATAGTATCATGCGGCTAGGCAAACCTTTAGATACTATAGAACCTTAATTTATGATGATTCTGCACAATGTAGCATGTCTAGACAACGAGGCTCAGGTTCACGGTCCCGAAACACTAGACGGGAGCATGAGCCCGTGGAGGACGACACTACACCGTCCACTTCGCTTGGTCGGTTCCCAGAGTGGGATGAGCAGACCTTGTTCTTTGCCCCTGTCCACCACATTTCTGAGAGGGTGAGACGAGGAACCGAGCCTGGGAGGACACGGCATCACGGCTCTGGCTGTGATGGTCTAGGCGATTTGTATAGGATGCATATCGCCATAGATCAAGAGACGAGACTCCTATGGGAGTCTTGCGGATTGGTTGCCCTGTTTGAGACCTCCGAGGGCTATGGTTGCCTCCAGCGGGGGTCACCACGTAGTACGCGCTCTGGTGGAGTTCTTTTGGGACACCACCAACACTTTTCATTTTCCATGGGGTGAGATGATGGTCACTCCTACATACTTCAGTCTCATCACAGGACTGGAGTTCACTTCTGTGCCGCTGCCATTCGACGGCAGTATCGATGTATTTTCTCCAGAGGTCGAGGAGCTGTTGGGGCCGATTGTTGTTCGGGCCCGAGCTGAGGTCGAGACAACCACCCGATTCGCCGCTCGACGCTCGACGCTGGCAGCGGCTCTTGATGACGATGCAACCACCCGAGAGCAGCGGGTGCGCATCTTTGTGCTGATGTTGTTGTCAGGGACACTCTCCCCTGACAGGGGTAGTAGGGCATTGCTTTACTACCTCCCTGCTATTCGCGATCTCCAGCGGATCGGGACTTATGATTGGGCCAGCTTAGCCTATACTGACTTCGTTCGCGCACTGAGGGACTCGTGTCGCCATCGGTCCTTTAGGACGAACGTTGCTTTGTCTGCTTTCTGGAAAGTCGTAGAGGTAAACATTATTTCCTATAAAGTTTAGCCCTATATGTTAGGCAGCATTTACTCATGCTTTAGCTTTTTTGTAGATCTGGTTCTATGAGTACTTTCCTTCCATTGCGCCGGCGAGACCATCGCCGAGGGGCTATCCGGTGAGCGCCTCTTGGGGCGGCCACCATGTGGACCTGTCTACTGCATGTGTCCGGAGTCGGATCATCTCGGTACGACTTTTAGTGTTTATCTTGCTCTTCTGCGATGTTTTAGACATGTTCTTACCCGATTGGTATTTTTATAGGGACCTGAGGTAGTATACCGACCATGGGGTGGTTGGACAGTCCCTGGATTAGCCGCGCAGTACTCTGCTAAGCGCTGCTACTTTCTGGGGACCTACGGAGCGGTTGTGTACTTAGGAGAGAGAGTTGCTAGACAGCACTCTTCCGATATTTTTGTTGTTCCTGCTCCACCACCACGTCACATGTTCGATGAGAGAGAGTTATCGAGCATGGCCGAGGAGTCTGGTTCCCTCTGGCGGTCCCATGTGATCCTTGGGCGGAGTTATGCTGAGGAGCTACTTCCTTTGTTAGCTCCAGCCCCTGTGCCGGCCGAGGATGTGAGGGTAAAATCCTTAGCTTTTTATTTTTCGCTAAGTAGCCCCCAAGTAATACCTTGCTGATTTCTTTCTGTCTTATCAGGATGGTCCCACTGAGTTTGTGCCACCTCGTATGTCCATCCACTACCAGGGAATGTACGGGCCGATCGAGGAGATGATTTCTCCGGCTCCTGAGGGCGAGCGCTTCGTGGAGCGGTCGATTCCTCGTCACCAGACTAGGGTAAGCCTAGTTTTTAATACAGAATCTTATATTCAGTTATCATGCATTTTTACTGACTTAACTTTCCTTGACAGTTCTCACGCGAAGTGGTTTCGGCTATGGCACGATGCATAGATGCCTTCCGGAGCCAACTCGTTCGGATGAGGAATGCAGCTACCTGTCGTCGAGACGACACTATCCGAGAGGTAACTTTTCTTTACTTATTATTTTTGCATTATGCTTCAGTTTTTTTACCTTGCTTCTGATTTAATCCTTTTTGCAGGGTCAGCCGATTGCTTCTCACACCCGTACGAGGCCTGAGGGGCGGAGAGAGCCGGCGAGGTCTAGCTCGAGACGTCGTCGCACTTCGTCCGGAGGTAGAGGTGGTCGTTCTAAGGCTGCTCGAGCCGATGTTGCTGAGGGCTCAGGGTCTTCTTCTGAGGGTGCTCCTGCTGCACCGGTAGGAGAGGCTACCTCGGCTTTCAGAGGTGGTGGGATGCACGAGGTTGGCTCGTCATCGCAGCAGCCTCCGCGATCTCAGCCTCAGGTTGACCTTGGCTGGAGCGGTCCTGTTTTGAGTTTCCCTCCTCCTACGGAGACTGGAGCTGGTGCTGAGGCCGGAGCTGGTGGAGAGGTGACTCCTCGGACGGCGCAGTTTTATGGCGTGATGGGCCTACGTCCTCCGGCGCCGTAGTTTGCTTCTGTATATGTTTTTTTATTTTGACTTTTTATAGAACTTTGCCTTTGACTTATTATTTAGACACTTTGTACTTTATGTTATGTTATTGTAAATTCATTATTATCTATTATTATGTTAGTGTATGTTAGTGTGTGCAAAATGTGATAATAATTTTGCGCAAAAAAATTCCGTCATTTTTATTATTGATGGAGGGTATTATCCGACTCTCTCCCCCAAAAAGAAAAATAAAAAGGGAAAAAAAATGGAGGAAAAAAGCTGATATTTGAAAATTAATATAAAATTCAAAAAATAATTTGCTATATTTAATTAATTAATAGAAAAATATTTAGAAGAAATTAAAACGGGGCCATAAAGTCATTAACCGACTCCAATTTAATATCAAAACGCAACTGAGCACGCGCGGCTTTTCTGCTAACGTGGCGCCAGCCTGTGGCGCGTGGGGCCAGGCGCTACATCTGGCGTGTGGCGCCAATAGCTGATGGGTGACGCCAATTTCGGGTGTGTGACGCCAATTGACGCTGACTCCGTATTTCATTCAGGTTGAAATTCCTCGCAATTTGTGCATAAATAGCCCCCTGCTCAGCCGATTCTTCACATAAATCCAGCGAAAAAATTATTCTTCTCTTTAGAAAAAATAATAATCATGTCTTTAGCCACTAAAACCTTCACCCAATATTCTCATGAATGGTGTCGATCTCTTAATGCTAGAGAAAGAAAAGTTGGATTTATTTCACTTGGGGGGAATTTATGGCATTAAAGGGGTAGATCTAGACATAGACTTCATACATACCGCTTTAGAATTTTGGAACATTGATACACATTGTTTTAGAATAGGGTATGATGAAATTAGCCCTTTGCCAGAGGAATTTGGTGCTATTTTAGGCTTCCCTGCAATAGACCTGGTAGTAATCCCTAGGGTAGATGCATATTATTATAAGGATTTTGAGCGCTTCTTTAATTTGAAGGAAAGAGATTTATCAAAAATAGTAGATGGCAATGTAGTGAACTTAAAAGAATTCGCACGCTATTATTTTGATAAACCGCTTTCTGAATCTTTTCACATATATAGAAGAAGGGCATTTTTATTCTGCATGCTTAATCAATATTGTCTTAGTAGTGGTAAAATTAATGAGGGACAATCAATTATAACCACTGTGCTAGAACAAATTGAATCAGGGAGAAATCCAATGCCATTGATAGTTGGAGAGACTATGATTAGTCTGGATGAATTGAAAAGGGACCCAAAAGCACCTCTTCGCGGTTCTCCAATTTTATTACAGGTAGAAAAATAATATTTTTAATTACAGAAATCAAAAAAACATATTTTTGTATTGTAATATTAATTTATTTGCATTGGAATTTTTTTTTACAGATGTGGCTAATGGAGAGGCTAGGATTAATTAGCCCTCCGGACGATATTGAAAATTATACGGCCACTTGCTTTGTGAGGAGAAAGAAGCGCATCCCTAAAATTGGGCGCCATGGGTGGAAGAAAGTCTTTGAATCACGTGATTTCGCTATCAAGTGGGTCGTCCCATGGTGGAAAATAAAAAGGATGGTTGGTGTTAACAAGCAACCTTTCTGCCGTCTTCCAAGCTTGTCTCGCATGACATATTATTATCCCTGCAGAGTAAAGAGACAATATGGCTTGCTTCAAAATATTCCTTCCGGGGATCTTCGTCCTCCCTATGAGTATCCCATATCTCAAGAAGTAGATAAATTTGACACTTACTGGAGCGCTAGACCTTTATGGGAAGTGATTACCCAAAAGGTTCCCCCTTCTTTACCTAATGATGTAAAGAAGTGGTTGTTGAAGAAGTCTTCAATTGATCAGGGTAGAACCGATGTGAAGAATCGTCTAGGTGACAGGGTGACACCGGACAAGGAACGCTTAGGTGCAAGAATTGAGTTCAAAACACCTATAATGCCTAAGAAGAAGAAAACTACTAAAGATATGGGGAAAAGGAAAACTACAGACAAGAAGGCTTGGGTGGAAAAGAAGCATGGGGTGCTAGCTGAAGGAGAAACAATCTATTCTAAAAATGAATTTAGGTCCTCAAAAGGATGCCTACTAGCTAAAGTAATGGATGAAGAGGAGGAAACGGAAAAGAATTGGAAAAGGGCAAAGAAGGAGAAGAAAGACTAGAACATTGCTTAGCTTTAGATTTATTAGATTGTTAATTTTTTATTTAAAGTTAATTTATTTCAGCCTTATTTAAATTCCATTAACAATGCAATTTTATTTCATTAATGAAATTTCAGCTTTCAATTAAATTGTTACTTTAAATTTATTTTATTAAAGCAATGAAAAACCGAAAAAATTAATTTTCCAGAAATTCTTCGAGTACGGAAGTCGAAAATTTTCCGAAAAAATACCGAAATTCGCCCAGATTTTTTGACTGAATTGGCGTCAGTAACTGCAGATTGGCGCCAGCTATTGAGGTCTGGCGCCAGGCGCCAATACCGTCGTCTGGCGCTAATGGCTTTTGGCTGGCGCTAGACTCTGTTCTATGAAGCCAATAATTTTCCGACTTTTTGTTGACTTTTGTTGATTCTGGAACGCGGAGATATCGAAAAATAAAGTGGCCGCACCCGTAATGGGTTGCCTACGTATCCTTTCCTAAGGAATCAGGCCGAACGTAGCTCTCTTGAGTGTCCTACTCAAGTAATTATGGGTAGTATTTTTTAAGTTGGTCAAGATTGGTCATGTTTGAGAATTCATTGCCGTCCATGTCAGTTAATTTTGCTGCACCACCTGACAGGATTGTTTTGACAATGTATGGGCCAGACCAATTAGGTCTAAACTTTCCCCTTGGATCTAAAACATTTTTCCTTAGCGCTTTTAATACCAAATCTCCTATTTTGATATTTCTTGTCTTGACCTTCTTATTAAAATGTCTAGCCATACGAGTTTGATAGCACTGAGTGTGATGTAGAGCTCCTAGTCGTTTTTCGTCGAGTAGGATCAATTCTTCATATCGTGCCCTAGTCCATTCGACTTCATCGAGTTTACTCTCTAGCGCAATACGTAGAGATGGTATTTCTAGTTCGACAGGTTGTACGGCATCCATTCCATATACCAAAGAAAATGGTGTATTTCCTGTTGACGTACGGATTGACGTGCGATAACCCCACAATGCAAAGTGAAGCTTGTCAGGCCAATCCTTATAATTTTCTGTCATTTTCTCGATGATAGTCTTTTAATTCTTATTAGCTGCCTCGACTGCTCCGTTTGCTTGAGGTCTATAAGGGGACGAATGATGATGTTGGATACCATATTTGTGTAGCAAATCTTCACATTCGGCTTGAAAGTGAGTTCCATTGTCACTTATCATTTCATGTGGGACTCCATATCGACAAATGATATTCCTCTCGATAAAGAGTGCTACATGTTTTGCAGTGAGTTTAGCATATGATTGCGCTTCAACCCACTTCGTAAAGTAATCAATTGCTACTAGAATAAATTCATGGCCTCCTGTCCCTGGAGGAGCGATCTTGCCAATTATGTCAATTCCCCATGTAGAGAATGGCCATGGTGAAGTGTAGGTGTAGAGCAAAGATGGAGGAACGTGTTGTAAATTGGCATAAATTTGACACTTAGGGCATCTTTTCACATATTGATGGCAGTCCCTATTCATGGTAGTCCAATAATACCCTTCTCGCATTATTTTCTGGACTAACATTTTGCCATTTACATGAGTTCCACAGATTCCTTCGTGGACCATTCTCATTATTCTTTGTGCATCCACCTTCCCTACACATAGGAGAGCTCGACCTTTAGGTACCCTTTTATGTAGCTCGTTGTCTATGAGTACATATTAAGAAGCCAAAAGTCTCAAGGCTCGTTTTGCTCTTTTGTCAGCATGAGGGGGGTATTCTCCATTGGTGACATAGTTGAGGATGTCAGTGTACCATGGTTCTTCTTCTTGTTCTTCATCTTCGTCTTGGACTGGGTTGTCGTCTTCTATAGCCTGTATATATGCCGGTTTGTGCCTTTTTTCGATAGTTAGAGGCATTTGCTCGATATCCGTGGGAATCCTAACCATTGAGGCTAATCTTGCCAAGGCATCAGCAAATTGATTTTCTTCTCTAGGTAGATATGTGTATTCCACCTTCTCTAACTGATCGGTAAGAGTTTCCAGATAAGTTTGGTAAGGGGCTAGGCTTTCGCTCCTTACTTTCCACCTTTTAGATATTTGATTGATAATCAGAGAAGAGTCTCCGAATATCCTTAACTTCTTTACTCCCAAAGCCAGGGCTGTTTCAAGGCCTACCACACATGCTTCATATTCAGCAGCATTGTTGGTAACGTCGAAATCAAGCTTTATTGAGATTGGGACATGTTCTTCTTTAGGTGATACTAGTAGCACTCCGACACCACATCCCTTTTGGTTTGAGGCTCCATCAAAATACAAGGTCCAAGTATCATCTTCGGTGACCATCAAATCTTCATCTGGAAATTCATTGTCCTGTATTGGTGTCGAGTCTTCTATTGGAAAATCTGCCAGAAAGTCTGACACCACAGATCCTTTAATAGCTTTTTGTGGCATAAACCGCACATCGAACTGGGCTAAGTTGACTATCCATCTTGAAATACGTCCATTGAGTGTTGATTTCTCGAACAAGTATTTGAGTGGATCTAATCGAGATACCACGAAAACGGTATGCACCAACATGTAATGTCTCAACTTAGTTGTGGCCCACACCAAAGCGAGGCACAATTTCTCGAGTGGTGTATAGCGTGTTTCGTATTCGAGCATCTTCTTACTTAATTAATAGATTGCATTCTCTTTGTTTTCTACCTCTTGTGCTAGCATGGCTCCCATTGTCTCTTTGCTAACCGTCAAATATAACCTAAGAGGTATTCCGGGAAGTGCTGTCGCTAATACGAGAGGATTTGCGAGATAGGCTTTGATCCGATCAAAGGCTTTTTGACACTCGTCATCCCATATTACTGGTACATTCTTCTTGAGCTTTTTGAAGATTGGTTCACATATCGTTGTTAGTTTTGATATGAACCTACTTAAGTATTGCAACCGGCCAATGAATCCTCGAATCTGTTTCTCGGTCTTGGGCGGTGGCATTGACATGATTGCTTTAATCTTGGTTGGGTCTATCTCTATTCCTCTAGAGCTTATGACGTACCCCAAGAGCTTGCCTGAGGTGACTCCAAAAGCACATTTTGATGGATTCAACCTCATATTGTATTTTCTTAACCTTTCGAAAAATTTCCTTAAGGCTACTTGATGGCCTAGACGGTCCTTTGATTTCACAATCATGTCGTCGACATATACTTCAACTTCTTTGTGCATCATGTCATGAAGCAAGGCAGTTGCTGCACGTTGGTAAGTAGCACCTGCGTTTTTCAACCCAAATGGCATTACCGTGTAACAATAAGTGCCCCATGGTGTGATAAAAGTTGTCTTCTCCATGTCTTCTTCCGCCATGAGAATCTGATTGTACCCTGCGTATCCGTCCATGAATGAGAGAAGTGCGTGATTTGCTGTGTTGTCTACCAGAATATCGATGTGTGGCAAAGGGAAGTCGTCCTTTGGACTTGCCTTATTTAGATCTCGATAGTCGACACACATCCTTACCCTTCCGTCTTTCTTTGGAACTGGGACGACATTGGCGACCCATTCGGGGTATTTGGATACCTTGATGAAACCTGCAGTTATTTGTTTTTGAACTTCTTCTTTTATCTTAAGTGCTACGTCGGGTTTCATTCGACGTAACTTTTGTTTTACAGGTTTCATTCCTGGTATTAATGGTATAGTGTGTTGAGCTATTTCTCTGTTAATGCCTGGCATATCTTCATATGACCAAGCAAATACATCGATAAATTCTTTAAGCAAATCAATTAAATCGGTTCTTTCTTGTTTATTCAATGTTAGTCCGATTTTAACTTCTCTTTTATGAGTTGAATCATTTGAGATGTCAACTGTTTCAGTCTCTTCAATTACTGGTGTTTTCTTTTCAAGTGTTTCCATTGCTTTAATAATTTCTTTATCTTTTTCATCGTTAGCTAAGCAATGTTCGTCATTTTGGGTTAGTAAGAAGAATGAGCGATATTATTATACTCTGAGATCATTACATCAAAGAGTGATATGTCCTCAGGGACTGGATCACTAACTATCCTAGGAGAAGAAATAGGAAGGGGAGGTGTTATAGTTAAAGCCTTAGAAGGTTCTAAAGGGAAAGACTCAGACTCAGACTCTGACTCTGACTCTGACGATTCTTCAAACATTGGCCCTTGTCCTGTCGTGATTGATATCTTCCTTCCACTCAGAGTAATCACCTTGATAGTCTTGCGCCACCCTTGCAATAATCCTTCGGTTGGAGTAATTAGCTTTGAAGGGTCGAAGTTTTCGCTTTGTAGGATCGTTTGAATGAGTGAGGAGTTATCTTCCTCATAAACTGGCTCATTCTTTTCTCGCCCAAACAGTAATCCCATGACGTTAAAGTCAAAGCATGGAGGTGCTTTCTCCTTATGGACGGGAGTTGAGATTTCGTCAATGAAGTAGCAATCCAAGAAAATCTCGAATCCTGGTTGTCGTATGCCATTTACAACAAATGGTTCGGGAAATTCATGGCATGGATAGTCCTCTCCTTCTTTTATAAACTGACCATTAAGCGTAAGAGGGTACTGATCCATTGGAATTGCTTTCTTTTGAATGCGAGCGTCCCTACGTGCTTTCAATTTGTCCTGGGCTCGCTTGAGATCTTTCCGAGTCGGTTCGAAACCAAGTCCGAAAGTATCTAGTTTAGGGAGGCCAGGTGACTCTATCGATTTTGCTATCCCCTTCTTCTTTCCTAATGTCATCCCAGGGAAATGTCCTTGTTTCTTCAGTATAGTGTTGATAATCATGTTGGAATGGGGGTCGTGGCAAAGAGATGTCCTTTCATCCTCTTGGATTAAGGAGACTTCTTCGTTAAAGCCCCATAGGTCTTCATCATCTTCGTCATGCTCCACGTTGATGATTGGATTCTCTATTGATTTGATCCTCATTGGCGAAGCATCAATAGTGATGGGGATTCCTCCAACTATGGCTTTCACTTGTTGGTGGAGAGATGAAGGGACGGCCTTTAGATCATGGAGCCAAGGGCGTCCTAACAACAGATTGAATGAGGCTTTGATGTCTACCACTTGAAAAGTAGTAGCATGTTCTATTGCTCCTGCCGTCACATTTAGGGTTATTTTGCCAAGAGCTTGACGTCGAGTATTATCGTAAGCTCTTATTCCTTGTGTGGACGGAGTTAAATCCTCATCTCTTATGCCAAGCATCCTTGCAGTCCTAAGTGGACAGACATTAATAAAAGGTCTCTTCTTCTTCCTCTTCGACGTTGGTTGCTTTGACAGGCTTAATGAGAGATGAGGGGTCAACTTCGCTTTCTTCATCGGAGATAGCCAATGTGTGAGCTAGAGGTGCATTGTCAATACTCGGTTTCTTACTGGCAGGGGGCAACGACAGCTTGTTACTGTCAATTAGGTCTTGAATAGCTTCCTTAAGCTTCCAACAGCTTTCAGTAGAATGGCCCCTACCTTGATGATATTTGCAATGTGCATTGGGGTTCCAATTAGGCGACCTCTTCTCGACTGGTGGATCTCCAAATGGTCCAATGGGAGTTATAAGACCTTTTGCATTTAGCCGATCAAACGCGGTGTCATAACTCATGCCAATAGGAGTGAAGTTTCTCCTAAAGGGTTTCTTTTGTCCTTGATTGTTCATGGCGAGGACTTCTCCTAGATTAAAGGTGCTAACATTATTTGAGTGGGCGGTTTTGGAAGAAGAAGGATTGTCGTTCTTCTTTCCTTTCCAGCCACTGTTGGAGTTATTGTTGGCAGCTTTAGATTTAGCCAAGTCATCTTCGATATTAATCCCAATATCATAAACAGCCTTAAAGGTATGAAGGTTATTTTGATATTTAAGATGTTTTGAATATTTTTCTTGGAGGTTTTTAATGAACAATCTCACGGACTCTTTTTCACTTGGTACCTCAATCATTTTAGCTGAGGTTTCTCTCCACTTGTTAAAGAAAGATGTGAAGCCTTCATTCTCCTTCTGTTTGAAGATTTCAAGTTCTCTATGGTCAGTTTCGACTTGAACGTTGCACTTGTACCTATCAACGAAAGCGTTTGCTATGGATTCCCAGGTAGAGGTCTTTTCTTTTTCAAGAGAAAAGAACCATTGTTGGCAAACGGTCTCGAGAGATAGCGAGAACAGAGAAGGGAAGACCTTCTTATCGATACCCTTGATACTCATTATTGTTTCAAATGCTCTTAGATGGAAGTAGGGGTTGTCGATTGCCCTAAACTTTGGGATTTCGTTGGCACTGAACTTCTGCGAAAGAAGATCCTTATCCACCGAGACCCCTTGGGATGTGAGTTCTTGAAACTTGTAGTCGCTGGACAACTTGCTTAGGCTTTCTTGCATGAGGTCCATTTGCTGTTGCTTCGCGGGATCCTCGATCTTAAGTGCGAGAAGCTTCAGTGTCTCAGTTACAGTAGCCAGTTGGTTCTTGAGATCGTTAACTTCTTCCTGAGTTGCCATTATAACTCTTGCTTTCCTCTTGCGAGCTATGGGTTTGTCGAAAAGTTGGACTTGTACGAAGAGGTTATCTTTGATTAATCGTCCTTCCTTTCTTGACCACGCGCTGTAAATTAAGCCAGTTTGCGTTTTAATTACTTGACTCGAATCAATTTGACTTTATGGTTTTTATTTTTTAAAAAAAAGAAAGAGGGTATGTAAAAAAGGGTATGCAAAAAAGTATGCATATTTTTAGGGAGCAATAATGTACATGTGTTTAGGGAACTTAAGTACTATTATTTATTGGAGGATTAATATCCGACTTACCCCCCTAAAAAAATGACGAAAAATAACGCGCGCACACAAGACTCCCTTAATCATGGTCAAGACATGTGTATTGGTGTGTGTATTGAGTGTAAGTGACATGCTTGGACTCTTGTGTAAGACCATGGGACTTAGTGCCTAAACTCGAATATTGATTCAATTAAGCATTATTGCCAGCAAAATTAACCGAATTAAACAGGAAACTGATTAATTAGACATTAGGTGATGACTCGACAAATAATCCGAACTGTCGGCCAAGCGACAGGACTGGCGTCACAATATGGTGGTTGGCGCCAGACTTTTTAGTAAATGTCTGGCGCTACACACCATACAGTGGCGCTACAGCTCAGATTTTGGCACCAATATTGGAGCCTCGGTCTGGGACTGTTTTCGATATTATTAGTCAACTGGGGTATGCCTAAAGTCGTACTAGGTCAATTCCGATTAAAAGAAGAAAAAACTTTATTGACTCGAATTAATTAATTAATTATTTAGGCAAAGTTCTTTAAGTCATTAATTATAATCTCAACACAAATCAACAAACGGTTAAGAGGAGCATAGGATATATATGCACAACAAATAATGCACAATTAGTCAAGTAGGCACAATATGATGCAATGAGTTCGCAACCTAACCATGGCTCTAGTTCTCTAAAGTTCGGGATATGGTTTAGTCAAATAGGGTTCATGGTTAATTGTCCAGATGCACCGCGTAGAAGCCTAACCGTGAAGGGTTAACGCGTGTCGATAGAACACCGCGAGTTTTTAGAAAAAACTCACTTCCATGGTTTGGTGAATTCAACCTCTCAGATGTACCCTTTGTTGCCAGGAGCGTTCAATCGGGTAGATAGAGCATGAATTCCCAGAGGGTTATGTCCATATGTAGAACACATATGGGTTTCAAAAAAATGAGAAAAAATTCAATCAGGAAGTAGGATCGAGCAAACAATACGAAAAACCGGTCGAAATTAGAACGCATATTTCTGGCTCGGTATTGGGGGAAATTGGCGCCAGCAAACAGAGACTGGCGCCAACTTTTAACTGTAGCGCCTGGCGCCAATACTGGCGTCTGGCGCTACGGCTAAATGTTTGGCGCCAAGCTCTGGCCCCTGACGCTACTTCCCACATGCCTCAGCAGCTTTCTGTGCTCAATAAAATCACCCAGTTTCGCGCGTTGTTATTTCAGTCCTAGTTGTGAAAGACATTTCTCAAATTTCCTACGTGTAAAAATCCTATGTTTTTGACTCATTACGGATGGTCTTTCCAATGAGAACCTTTTTATGCATATGCCACAATGTTAATCAAAATTACGCACATGAAATACTTAGAACTTTTCGAGTCTCATCCACTCATTCTAAATCATTGCCGAAACAAATTCAGGAATTAAAATAGAAATCCTCCCCAGCGGAGTCGCCAAAAACTGTAGGGAATAATTTCAAGCCTTTAAAAATCCCACTAGCTTGAACCCCACTATGATCATACACTAAAGTACGGTGGCGTCCAAAAGGGAAGAAGATAAAGCAAAAGAGTCGCCAACAAGTTTTTAAGGAACTTGTAAACCATCACGAGGTGAAGGTTACACCCCTTAACGATCCAAGAGACCGTCAACTCCATAAGGTCATGAACCAAATAAGGGTTCGGGGATGAAGGTACAAATCCAACCTAAAAGAGATTAAACATGCCCTAATAATAGGCCTCTACTTTATTCTGCTCGTATTCATGTGCGCTTTCTGACTAACATACAATCAATAGGATAAACCCTAAACCTGTTTAATCTATGTTGGTTGAATATAATGCACATATAAACTATTATTGGCGATCACTTGAATTATAATCACAATTAACCCTAACAAGATTATTAATTATCTTATTAAGCGTGGTTGCAAGTACAAATTCACTTTAAGCATGCATAAAAGGCGTGATCAAGCAATAAATAATAAGCATCAAGCAACATAATAATAATCATGATAATAATAATAATCATCATAATAAAATAATCATAATAACCATGAATTATAACAATTATAATCATAATCATGTTCATGTTAATATTAAAGCATAATAGAAATAGCAAGATCCTAGGCATGATACTAACAAGATTAATAACAAACCCTAGCATGTCACTAAACAATAAAAATCAAAGTTTTAGCCCTAACATGATACTAACATGAATTAATATTAGGAAGAACATAGGAAGCATCGTACTTTTAATCATACTTGATATTAAATTTACCCTAAACATGATACTAGGAATATCATAATAACAATGTAAACATGATTTCCACATCATAATATCAATAAATCAATTAAAGTACTTACTTTGATGCCTCGTACCTCTTTCTAATAACAAAATACACACGTTAGTAACTTCAAGGAAAATAATAATCAAAACAATTAAATTAAATAATTGAAAGAGAGATTTGGGACCAAACCCTCAGAAATTAAAACCTTTCACGTCTAGGGCGAAGGCAACTTCGAATATGGCTAGGTGTATCTAGATCTTGTGAATGCGGAATTTTGTATTAAAGAGCAAGGTTAGTTTAGAAAGAATGAATGTTGATGAAAGTTGATGAAAAGAGATGAATGAAAAGAATTGATGAACGATTTGTGAATGAAGAGAGTTGATGAAAACTTAAGAATAAAGAGAATTGATGAACGATAGATGTAGATGATGAATGAAAACGGAGTTTTTGATACGATATTTATAGAGAAAATCATCTAAAAAAGATAATTTATCAAAACAGAGTCTGAAGATCGAAAACCAACCTTGGCGTCAGCCCTGGCTCATTGGCACCAGGACCAGTGGCTAGCGCCAGGCGCCAATGCTGGCGTCTGGCGCCAATCCTGGTTTCAGGCGCCAAGGTCTGGGGTTGGACGCAAAATTGGATTTCAACGCGTTTTCGAAAATCTGATAAATTTCCCGTACTGGAAGATAAAATAATATAATTTCAGTCGAAAATGCTATTTGATCCAATTAAAACTCTAAAGAGTCCTAATTAAATTAGGAATGAAAAGAACCTTCTAGAATGTTCTAGAAGACTAAAACCATTCCTAATTGCATTAGGAATGATAAATCATATTAGGCCCTCCCCTAGATCATTGGGCCGTACATAAAGCTCAAACCGGGCCCAGTTTAGTAAATTGGCCATAACTTCCTCAATATTCATCGGAATTGGGCTTATAATATATCGTTGGAAAGGTCTTTGCAAGCCCCATCCAACTACACCACTATTGTACCCATATCATGGACCAACCAAACTGGATTGGCTGTTTTCTTTAAAATAAAGTTTTCAAAAACAGGGAGAAAAGAAAAGAAATAAAACTTTCCGCAACACTAGACCTTTCCACACTTTCGTTTCATTCGATTATGATTCGACGTGAAAGGCACTCATCACTGGGTTTGGTTTTGGGGAGACACAAATGGGTGTCTACACTAACCGTGAAGGGTTAACGCGTGTGGATAGAACACCGCGAGTTTTTAGAAAAAACTCACTTCCATGGTTTGGTGAATTCAACCTCTCAGATGTACCCTTTGTTGCCAGGAGCGTTCAATCGGGTAGATAGAGCATGAATTCCCAGAGGGTTATGTCCATATGTAGAACACATATGGGTTTCAGAAAAATGAGAAAAAATTCAATCAGGAAGTAGGATCGAGCAAACAATACGAAAAACCGGTCGAAATTAGAACGCATATTTCTGGCTCGGTATTGGGGGAAATTGGCGCCAGCAAACAGAGACTGGCGCCAACTTTTAACTGTAGCGCCTGGCGCCAATACTGGCGTCTGACGCTACGGCAAAAAGTGTGGCGCCAAGCTCTGGCCCCTGACGCTACTTCCCACATGCCTCACCAGCTTTCTGTGCTTAATAAAATCATCCTGTTTCGCGCGGTGTTATTTCAGTCCTAGTTGTGAAAGACATTTCTCAAATTTCCTACGTGTAAAAATCCTATGTTTTTGACTCATTACGGATGGTCTTTCCAATGAGAACCTTTTTATGCATATGCCACAATGTTAATCAAAATTACGCACATGAAATACTTAGAACTTTTCGAGTCTCATCCACTCATTCTAAATCATTGCCGAAACAAATTCAGGAATTAAAATAGAAATCCTCCCCAGCGGAGTCGCCAAAAACTGTAGGGAATAATTTCAAGCCTTTAAAATCCCACTAGCTTGAACCCCACTGTGATCATACACTAAAGTACGGTGGCGTCCAAAAGGGAAGAAGATAGAGAAAAAGAGTCGCCAACAAGTTTTTAAGGAACTTGTAAACCGTTCACGAGGTGAAGGTTACACCCCTTAACGATCCAAGAGATCGTCAACTCCATAAGGTCATGAACCAAATAAGGGTTCGGGGATGATGGTACAAATCCAACCTAAAAGAGATTGAACCTGCCCTAATAATAGGCCTCTACTTTATTCTGCTCGTATTCATGTGCGCTTTCTGATTAACATGCAATCAATAGGATTAACCCTAAACCTGTTTAATCTATGTTGGTTGAATTTAATGCACAAATAAACTATTATTGGCGATCACTTGAATTATAATCAAAGTTAACCTAACAAGATTATTAATTATCTTATTAAGCGTGATTACAAGTACAAATTCCCTTTAAGCATGCAATAAAGGTGATCAAGCAATAACAATATAAATAATAATACATATCAAGAAACATAATAAATAATCAATATCATGAATAATAATTATAATAATAATAATATCAATCATAATCATGTTAAAGCATAGTAAGATCCTAGGCATGATACTAACAAGATTAGTAACAAACCCTAGCATGTCACTAAGCAATAAAAATCAAAGCTTTAGCCCTAACATGATACTAACAATCATAAATATTAGGAAGAATATAGGAAGCATCGTACTTTTAATCATACTTGATATTAAAGTTACCCTAGACATGATACTAGGAATCAAAATAACAATCTAAGCATGATTTCTACATCATAATATCGATTAAAACAATTAAAACACTTACTTGGATGCCTCGTACCTCTTTCTAATAACAAAATACACACGTTAGTAACTTCAAGGAAAAAAAATAATCAAAACAATTAAATTAAATAATTGAAATAGAGATTTGGGACCAAACCCTCAGAAATTAAAACCTTTCACGTCTAGGGCGAAGGCAACTTCGAATATAGCTAGGTGTTTCTAGATCTTGTGAATGCGGAATTATTTATTTGAGAAAAGGCTAGTTTAGAAAAAGAGAGAGAGAGAGAGAATAATCAAGAAAATTTCCCGTACTGGAAGATAAAATAATATAATTTCAGTCGAAAATGCTATTTGATCCAATTAAAACTCTGAAGAGTCCTAATTAAATTAGGAATGAAAAGAACCTTCTAGAATGTTCTAGAAGACTAAAATCATTCCTAATTGCATTAGGAATGATAAATCATATTAGGTCCTCCCCTAGATCATTGGGCCGTACATAAAGCTCAAACCGGGCCCGGTTTAGTAAATTGGCCATAACTTCATCAATATTCATCAGAATTGGGCTTATAATATATCGTTGGAAAGGTCTTTGCAAACCCCATCCAACTACACCACTATTGGACCCATATCATGGACCAACCAAACTGGATTGGCTGTTTTCTTAAAATAAAGTTTTCAAAAACAGAGAGAAGAGAAAAGAAATAAAACTTTCCGCAACACTAGACCTTTCCACACTTTCGTTTCATTCGATTATGATTCGACGTGAAAGGCACTCATCACTGGGTTTGGTTTTGGGGAGACACAAACGGGTGTCTACAATAATATATACTAACCGGTTAAAATAATATAGTTCACAATCTAAGCTAATAGAATTTTATAATTATGTAGACATCTCAATTAGAGTCGGGTCATGAGTAATTTCGGATTGAGTCACTTCAGGTTACGAGTCAAAATTGTTCAACCCTTGCCTAAAGTTTTGGGTTCGAATCAACCCAACAGGACTTGAACATTTATTTTATTTAATTTTTTTTTTGCTAATTTTTTTTTTATGTATTAAATCGAACATTTTCACTAATATTATTAGGCATTACTTTGATATATATAGAATAAAAATTTATCTTAAAATTTAATAAACAACCCGGGCATCGCATGGGGCACGATACTAGTTAATAAATAAAGTTGGACTCTTAGTCAGATCACGAGAAATCGACACTTGGAATTCCACTTTTTCGCCAAGTATCGCGCCACGTAAGCGACAAATATGTATTATTGTGACAAATATAAGGCTAAGTAAGCAATTTTTAAATAGATTTTTTTAAGATAAAAATGTTGTACTTCCTCCGTTCTTTTTTTTATTTTATCGTGAGGGATTTCACGCTTGCCAATGCATTACTTTAGCTGTTTATATCTTCTATTATACTTTTGTAAAAATTATAAAAATTTGATATTTGAAAAGAATATTTCGAGACGAATCTAACTAGATCTCTCATGACTATATTTCTCCTAATGGATAAATCACAATTGATGGTCAAAGAACATTAAGTGAATAGTGTAAAAGTCCTAATGGTGCAATAAAATAAAAACGGAGGAAGTATATAGTTTTATTATCACTATACTTCTAATATTACATATATATATATATATGGATGTCAACCGAGTTTGCTGTTCGGTTTATCGGTTTTCGGATTGTAACATGTCGGTTTTTAACGGGTTAGAATTATTATCGGGTCAGTTTGGGTCGATTTTAAATAATTCGGGTCGGTTCGGTTTGTTTATTTTTATTACAGTTTCTTTTCGAGTCAAATTCAATTCTAATTGGGTTGGGTTATAATTGGTACAGGTCATAATCGGTTCGGGTTAAATTCGATCGGTTTAAAAACAGGGTTTTTCAGTTTAAAGCGGGCTTTGGATCAAAAGTCTTAATCGAGTCGGGTTGTAATCGGTTTAGGTCATAATCGGTTCGAGTTGAACTCAGTTGGTTTGACAACTGGTTTTCCAGTTTTAAATTGGTTTCGTTAACGTATATTTTCTAGTATATCCTCAACATTCTTTAATTAGTTATTCCAGTAGATCATACGGAGTATTAATTAGTTGTTTAGCTTTATGTTTCTTTTTTGTATAATGATTTTCAAGATCAAATAATAATAACAAATCTAGAGTTAGCTTTTGATGCAGATTTTTTTATTTTTTTACAATATAGTGTTCCATAAGCCATTACTCGTAAAAGACGATAATATTTTAGCATAAGAGTTTCAATGACATCAAAATTCCAAACCTTTTCAATATAAATGCTTCGTAATTTAAATTAAACCCTTTTGTTTTACTATCGATAAAATATACCCAAAAAGAAGAAAAAAAAATCTACCACTACTAAAATTCGGCCAAATTGCGACCGCCTCTGACGGTCACTGAAAATAGCAAAAACAGTCGCTGAAAAGAATTGTGACCATTGACTGTCGTAACAAGGTAGTCATTATTCACTTAGTCGCACAAAAAGTGATTTTTGCGACTGAATAACAGTCTCAGATTTATTGCGACAGTTTCTATTATTTTCCATGACCACATAAAAAACAATCGCAAATGTTCAAAATTGTGGCTGTTGTATGTAGCGGTCGCAAATCTGGAATTTAGCGACGGCTTTTGGCAGTCACTAAAAGTATTTTAAAAAAAACAATCGCCCAGAGCCACATGTATTTCTCAGTTCGCACACAGCCTCACCACCAGTCCCACCCAACCAACTCCACCACCACTAGTTCCTAACCAAACCAACTCTGCCATCACAGCCACAGAATTATCAAGCACCAAAAATTTAATGTAAATCAAACAAAATTAACGAAAATAAAAAAAAAACCAACAAAATATGAAAAAATTTACAAAATGCACTAAATCTACGAAAACTAAAATCAACAAAATTCGAACAACGTCAACGAAAATGAAAATCAAACCCAATATCAACGAAATTCAGACAATATATGAACAAAATTCATGAAAATTCGAACAAAATTAACAAAAAATAAAAGTCAAACCCAAATTAAAGAAATTCGAATAATATATGTACAAAATTCATGAAAATTCGAACAAAATTAACAAAAAAAAAAATCAAACCTAAATCAAAGAAATTCGAATAAAAACTAAAAAAAAAATCACAAAAATCAAATAAAAAATGAAACAAAACCACAAAAATAGAAAATAAAAAATAAATAAATAAACAAACAAACAAAAATTGCAAAAAAATCAATCTACCTTTCCCAATATTTCTTCCTCTTAGGGTTTATATGGTCAAATTCGACCATAAAAACTTCGAATCTTGAATTTTTATGGTCGAATTTGACCATGAAATCCATAAGTCGTTTGTTGAAGAAAAACCCTTTTCCATAATTTGTTTGTTGACAAAAAATAAGGACACCAAAACTCAAGATCTGGAAAGGATGAAGAAAAAAATGGATTGAAAAAGGAGAGTCGTGAGATGCGAACAAAGACATGAGAAGAAAGAAAAGAAGGAGGACAGAAAGAGGAAGGAGTAAGGAAAGAGAAGGAGGAAAGAAAGAAAAGGAGGAGGAATGTGAGAAAGGAAAGATTAGAAAGAGAAAGGAGAGAGAAAAGAAAGAGAGAGGGATGAGCGGCGTGTGAGTGATAAAAAACTAGGGTTTGGGAGTTTGGGGTCTCTATTTATACCATACTTTTTTTTATTAAAAAAAACCTTTTGCGACACGGTCGCAACTTACGACTGTTTTTAACGGTCGCAAAAAGAATTATTTTAATTTAGAATTAATTTTAATTGTTTAAACATCATTGTGACCTTTAAACTGGAAAAAAACGGTCGTAAATCGGTTGTAATATTGTGACCGTGTAAAAATCGATCGTTTAATCGGTTACAGGTTATAATCGTTTAATTGTTCAATTTTTGTGACCGTTTTTTTTACAATCGTAGAAAAACGATCGTAATTTAACAGAATTTTAGTATTGTACGGTCATAACGGATTATAAACAGTTCGGTTATAATCGGTTACGGGTTGTAAACGGTTCGATCATAACTTATTACAGGTTATAATCGTTTCGGTCCTAACCAGTTACAGGTTGTAAACGATTTGGATTTATCGGGTTTTTGTCGTATTTAAACGGTTTCGGTTTACAATGGGTCGATTGCTATCGGGTTCGGAAGTACTCAATTCGGGTTGTTCTTGGTTTCGGGTTGTATCAATTCGGCTTGATAACGTGTACGGTTCATTAACAGTTCTCAAACATTCGGATCGGTTCAATTTCAAGTTTTAAAAAATCGGGTCGGGTCGTTTTACGTTTTTAAAATAACAGGGTTTAACGGTTCGGTTCCTTTTCGGAACAGTTTGAAACGATTCGGATTCACCAGTTTGGGTCGGTTTTTGACTCTACATATATACAAAATTAATCATAACTTTTAATAATTATCCTATAACTCAGTTTTATTTCCATCCTAAAATTCGTTTCAAAAAATTCTTTAAATAAGATCCATTTATAATATATGTATCTAATTTAGTTAAAAAATAATAGAAAAACAGTTAAAATAAGTGTTATTTAGTAAAAAAAATTTGGTTTACTAAAAAAACTTTAAGTTCAGTATATATAATTTAAGTTCAATAAAAATAATTTCAAGTCAATAATAATAATAATAATAATAATAATAATAATAATAATAATATATATACAAACAAAACTACAAAAAGTACATTATTCTATAAATAAGCGATAAGATATCGTATGTGTTGGTTCGAAAAAACTCCTCAATCTAGAATGTGTACCATTGATCAATATATATAAAGTTTTACCATTATCGTAAACCTAGTATAATAAGGATACAGAATATATATACAAATATTATCATGACTATAATATTAACTGTATGTCTAAATATTCTGCATTATTAAAAGGGATTACATGACTGTGTTAATGAACATTCAAGCCAAAAAGTTTTGCTAAAATTTTATCAACAACCCGAGCATTGCCCGGGCACAAAACTAGCATATATAAAGAGGAGTTTTTCCTGATTTTCTAGAGAGTCACGTACAATTTAATTTTCTTAACGCGTCATATGGGATTATAAATTTTAGTTATAATTAAATAAGAGGTTTGAAAATTATATTCCTTCAAACTTTATTGTCTCCGTCCCTTTATTAGATGTCTGTTTCTAGCATTATTTTTACTCACATAATAAAGAGAATTAGACATCTAATTAAGGGACAGAGGGAGTACGTACAATGAATAAAATATACTCGTAGTATTTTCTAAGCAAAGAAACTCTTCTGGCATTATTCTGGGGGTAATAAGAGCCATGCCCTCTAGAGCCTCTAGCTACTCCTCATGGTTATGTAAAATATGTTTCCAAGTTGGGTAAATTATCAATTTCATCCGGCTTGCAAATTAAAAAAAAAAAAAAAAAAAAAAAAAAAAAAAAAAAAAAAAGAACATTTGTCCTTAGAAAATTCATTTTCATACGCTCATGAATTGCATGACATTTGCTGACACTTAAATTAAAAAAGGACAGTGATTGGTAGCTTGAGAGGTGCGATTCTATTGGTGAATTTTCCAAGAAAGTCCCGTTATCCATCAGAGGAATTTTAAAGGGAGAAATGTTAGGCCTTTAGAAATGCATAACAAAGGGTATTCATGTAATTATGCATATGTACAAACGAATAAATATTCTGATATCATTGGATGATCAAATGGTACCATTGAATATACATCGATACTATATGTGCACATAATGGTATTACCACTGAGGATTCAATGGTACTATATAAACTTTCAGTTAAACAATCAGCATGTGGTCCCCCATCACGTGATACAATCCGATCAAAAAATAGGTGTGGTCCACCTACATGCCTCTCTCTTCCTATCTCTCTCCTCTTTTCTCTCTCTACCATGTGTTTTTATAATATTTTAATCAATGTTATGCATTAGTAAATGCATAACTTTCCTCCATTTCTAGTTCCCTTTATCCATTGGTGAATTTTCCAAGAGGTAAGAGTATAATTGCATGTAATGTATATTTTGATATTAGAGTAGTACATTAAGTGATCAATAGTATCATTGGGTGATCAAATAGAACCATTGAATTTTTCGATGGTACTATGTATGCATTCAGTGGTACTATATTATGTATTCAGTGGTATTAACTACATGCATATATAGTATCACTAAATAACTAATTGTATTATATAATCTTTTAATGATATAGGTAGAAGTGATCCCATACATCTTCTCTTTCTTCATTACTCTCTTTTCCATGTGATTTTTAATACATTATTTGTTATGCATAATAGCAATGCATTAGGACTTCCTCATTTTCCAGCATAAGGTATAGGTCACAAACATGGTGTTAGAATCCAACTTACTTTGAACGTTATAAATGATTTCCTACACTTAAGATGTTATTATTATGTTACCGTCAACCTAGATTAATGACATCCAAAAGCCTTCCACCTTTTACTTTTAGGGAAATTATATCATGTTACCTTGTGTTTTATGTGAATTTTTTTTTTCTTTGAAAACTTTATGTAATCCTATATTTATATGAGTCTTGTATGTGGCCCATTGTGCCCATATTAGTTTATAAGAATAATCTTCATTTATATGTATGAGTAACCTTAATTTTTCATAAGAGTCTCTTCATGTTGTCCGTAAAAGTAACCCAAATTCATTATACGAGTAAATTCAAGTAATTTTGAAATAAGTAACTCCATTTGTTCATTCGAGTAACTTCTATTCTTTTGTTTTAAAAAATGAAAGAATAATTACACTAATTTAAGAGAGTAACCCCTATTTCTCATTTAAGTAACCTACATACGCGTTAAGGTAACCCCATGTGCTCATCACCGTAACCCCTATTACTTAATTAATTATCTTGTATGTGATTATGTGAAGTGGTCACACCATGTGGCTAGACACATATAAGAATTTGTGTATATTTTATTAACGTTTATACAACAAATAAAATAACAAATTTCATCACATAAATACAAAAAATATTTGTTTTTTAAAAAAATACAAACAAATTATGCATCACACGGACTTAATCTACTATAAATCATTTTTTAGTGGCAACATCGATCTTGAATGCCACGCTTTAAAAGTTGTCAAGGCTATTTGTTACCTGAATTTGTTAGCTATTTTATGTAGATTCTTAGCAATTTCCATGACTTGTATATTATATAAAGCTAAGTAATTCTATTAATCAATTACAACATTGTTTAACTTCACAAAAGCACATAGTACTTGTACTTCAATAATATGAATTTAAGTATTATATTCTTTTGGGTGCAACATAAGAACTTAAATGATTAAAAATAGGCTAATGTTATATGTAGCCCTATATAAGCATTAAATATACTTCCTAAAATGAAATTAATTTGGAAATTCATGACAAAATCATGTGCAGGTCGGTGTAATTATTGTTAATTTTTCTTCGGTTTTGTTATACATAGCCCTAAGGGCTATGCATAAAAACTAGCAAATTCCTCCAATTAATGGTAAATATCTTATTCCAATGGAATCTATGACAAATTTATTATTGGTAATTAGACCATCATTCAATTCTCATTAAATGTATTTAAATTATTATTTCCTACCCACTTACTATTATTATGCACATTGTTTTAGGAAATAAAATACATTCATTGTACTGCAACTAAGCAATTCAGTAAATCATATTAAAATTTTTTTTTTTTTAAGAAAGGGAAAAATAAAAAAAGCACACGATTATTTTAAGGCTTACAAAAGTTTGACAAAGTTTGAATCAACAACAGAGATTGGTCCTCAAAACATAAAAAATAATAAAAAAAAAGATAAAAACTGAAATATTACTAAAACTTCAAAGTAAATACAGGATTTATCCCTAATTCATCGACTGCTTTCCTTGCTCTTTTACTTGATGCATCCGTTTCCTTTAAGCCGAAAACATTTTCCTTGCTAGGACAAGTGGGCTTAGTGTGACCAGGTTGTTTGCATATGGAACAACATTTAGTCTTCTTCCCCAATTCTTTTCCACCCTTCTCACGTTTCGTTTTCGGTCGCCCTTTCGTTTTGGATTTAGGGGGTAAATACACTACATTATCTTCTAGCTCAATGTCGTCTCTCGGTGCATTATTCATACTATTAGCTTCTTCTTCTAGCTCAATGTTGTCTCCTTCCTCAACCGCATCGGTAGTATGCAACGCTCCTTGATTACTAGTAGAATGCACGTCCCCTTCTTGAACAACACTAGTAGTTTCACTTGCATTGCGGTACCATCGTACAATGATACAATGATGGAATGATGAAACAATTTGTGTGGGAGAAAACTCGAAGTATATGACGACAAAGTATGCCCCAAAATTCAAAATTTTTGCAACTACATGCTGCCATTACTCCATCCCAGAAAACACTATGATTTCTTGGAGTCACCCCTTCAAAATATCTCACGATGAATGTATTATCTTGATCATGTATGACCAAATACTGACTTGCTCTAAAAAATTCTTCTTGAAACTTTTTAAAAGCATATGGTGTAAGAACTCTAAAAGCTTGTTCTTCTAAAGGAGACTTTGATTTCACTGGTATTGGTCTAAGTATGGCAGTCATATTATTACAAATTCGTCCTTGAACAATTTCTTGTACAGCAATATCAATCTGAAATTTTCAAAAGTAAAAAGATTAACTACATGATTTAAGAAATTTTATAATATAAATAGTAAAATATATTTCAAGAAGTTAGGTAGACAATATAAGCAAGTCAATTAGGATTTGTATCCTTCTTTTTACTCCAAATACGTAAGAGTGGATTATAATGTCATCAGATCATATGCACATTACACACAAACAATTTAACTAATATCAACATGAGAAAACAAAAACTTAATGTATACATAAACTTAAAACAATGTTTAATTGCATACATACCTGTTTGACAAAGTCTGTAAGACTAACATGAGAAGAAACAAACTTCTTGATAAATGCATTTATAGACTCTGATCTACCTGTAGTTATCATCCCTCCGAAAAAATGATCACGAAGGTAAGCCGGAGCCCAAAAATATTTGACATTGTATAAGCCTTGAATATGTTTATTCCCTTGCAAGTCATACTTATGAACCATCACATTCCACTTATGTTCGAAGTCTTCAGCTATAGTTGTCTTATAAACACCATAAAAATCAGCACACCAATCTGTTGAAGCATGAAGGTTTTGATGATGAGGAACTTAAACTAAAAGCAAACTCATCTAATAAAGGTTCTCTAGTGTGTGATTAGTCAAGGTGAAGAATAATCTTGGTGATTGAAGAACTGCCTGAATCTAAGAAGACATGAAGAAGATCTTCATTGAAGAAGTTAAACAAATCAGAGGAAGAGTTCTCTAACAAGAACTAAGTTCCCTAACAGGAACTCGAAGACTAGCAGTTAAGTTCTTTGGTGGAACTTGATATGCTTGAAGCCCAAGTAATTCATCTGATCAGAATGCGGCGCAGCAATAATTGTTAAAGTTTATTCTTAGAAATTATTGTAAACATGGTAAGTAGGTTAGTGCACGAGATTTATTAGAAACGTGATAAGCTTGCTTGGTAAATAAGATAAATATGGAAGATAATAAAAGATAGACTTTAGAAAAGATTTCGTAACAAAAAGATTATTTTTTATCTAAAGTCAGTTTATTAAGAAAGATAAGTTTTCTTTATAAAAATCTTTTATTCTTATTTTCAGAAAAGATTATATTCTAATTGATTTACAAAAACCGTGTTAGATAAAAGATAAGTTAGGTTAACATGTTTATCTTTTAGAAAACCTACTTTCTATACAAGTATTACTTGTATAAATAGTAGAGAGAAAAATGTTTTAAGTTTTTGTGAGTTTATGTGTGAAGAAATCTAAGTGCTTTAAACGAGTAAGTTTACCAAGCTTTTAACTTATCATATTAGTTTCGGATTTCGTGCATTGCTTACCTACCGTAATAGGCATCGTGTACTTGTATTGGTTGGGTTATTTGGGTGATTTAATAGTTTGATTTTTACACAGTTTTGTTTAAGTCTTTTGGTGAGACTATGAGTAGGTTTGTACTTAGGTGGTACAAGCAGTTTGTACTTTGGCAGTACGGGTAGTACTTTGGTGGTATGAGTGAATCTAAATGTGGTACTTAGATTGGGTAGGATAGGGTCCTATCAAGTAGCAAGTCCAGTGAGGAACTTGTGAAATAAAAGTCTGTGTCTAATAGGTTGTAACTTGGTGTTTGCCCTATTATAGTGAAGTGATTTGTGTTTGAAATCCCTAAGGTAGGGTCGAGGTTTTACTTCCAGTTGGGCCCTGGAAGGTTTCCTCGTAAAAACTGTGTGTTTGCTTAAGTTCCTATATGCATTGTTTATTTATCCGCAAAAAGTAGTCACTAGGAACTCAATACAATTCACCCCCCCTCTTGTATTAATCGTCTCAGCTAACACAATCTTGATAGGCAGTACGGAGAAGTGCAGCAAACCAACAACTAAACTTTGAAGTTATATGCCATATACAAAAGCTATGCTTTGTAGTTGGCAATTCAGTTTCAATAGCTTCCGACATCCAAGGATCTTGATCCGTTATGATGGTCTTTGGTGGCTTTTTCATCATAGTAACAAAAGTCTGTTTTTATTCGAGTAACAATAAGGAGAAGTTAGAAATTGTAAATGATTAATTAACCATATATATGAAGTAAAATTAAGTTTTTACCTTCATCAACCACTTAAAGGTAGATGTTTTTTCGTTACGAAGGAGAGCACAACCAAATAAAATAGTCTTGCCATGGTTATCGACACCAACAAAAATTCCACAAGGCATATCATATGCATTTACTTTGTAAGTGGTATCAAAAACAACTACATCACCATACTTTTGATACAATTCAAAACATTGAGCTTGACACCAAAACAAATGCTCAAGCCTCCTTTCATCGTCCATTGTGTGTGCATACTGAAATGAATTATTTTCTAACTTTGCAGATTGCATATACTCTAAAAGGCTCTTGACATCATCATTTCCAAGTTGTCTCTTGATTCTAACGAAAAGGTTACGGACATCTCTTTCAATAAATGACAACTCTCCATGTCTAACCTTTTTCTCAAGCTCCATGACTCGAATGATTTGTCTTACTGAAAGTCCAGCTTCTTTATACAATAAAATTTGTTTCTCCTCCCCTTGACTAATAGTGCGATTGGCTGGTAAGAAACGCATTTCTTCAGATGACAATAGTTCATGATTATGTTCTTTGACAAACTTAGTGACATGCCATTCTTCTGGAAATATATCGAAACATTTTTTTTGAGTTATACGCATATGAGCCTTGCATTCACATCTTGAAGACTCTTTATGTCTTTGAGGTTTGGACAAATCAATAACCTTCAAAGGTTTTTTCCCCCCACGATGGCAGCAAAAATCACGTCTCACAGACCTTCCATGTTTAGTGTCTGATCTATCTTTGCGAACAACATACCCTTGCCTTTTTGCATAGTTATTATAGTATACATATGCCTCTTCCTGGCTCTCAAAAGTTTGGCCAATAAACGGTTCATAATCATCCTCCTCAATAAGAGTATCATTCAAGTCAAAATCTAACATTTTTCCTAGTTGTATACAAACACATGGACGATATGGTTAGGGTAGAATCACAAGTATTAAAACAACTAGCATGATCGTAATTTACTTCATTAAAAAAAAAAAAAAAAAAGAGACAATTCATCAAACCACTATACACACTACTTCATTAACAGGAAAAAAAAAAAAAAAAAAAAAAAGAAGACAATTCATCAAACAGGTTGTGGGCAATAAGATTATCACAATGCAATATCCAATAAATTATTTTCACAATACTATTGGTGATGAATTGATGATCAATTACTCATTAAAACAAAATATTAATCTCATAAAAGACAAAAAGACATACCTTTTAGAATAAAAAATTCATAAGACTCTTGCTAACTTGGTATAATGTCGAAGAGGAAATATTGTATAAGCAAGATGAAACAAATATAGACGCCAATTAGTATAAGCAAGATGAAAATAACACATAACACATAAAGATGAAAAAAAATCTAAAAGGTATGTCCGATGAAAAGTCTGATAATTTAGGCGCCAATCACTTTCATGGGGAATTAACATATTTGTGTGGGTATGTGTTATTTATTGGGTTGTTGTTTTTTATTCTTCCCAATAAATATTAAATCTGTAGATTATTATTTTTATTGAAAATATAAGAGAATCTAGACATGTATTAATGGTTATACATAGCCCTTAGGGCTATGTTTAACATTTGCCATTTTTCTTTAATATTTCCCGTTCTTGTATAATTTTTCTTAAAAATAAGAAAAAACATGGTTTTTTTTTAAAAAAATCAAATAAGATCACAACACAAGATTTATAAGCAGGAATAGGAATTTGAACCATAAATCTAATGTAAAAACACAGCTTATTGATTCATAATAATCATAAAACATGTATTTAATTGCAAAAGAACAAGCAACTAAAGGTCAACCAACAAGACCTTGCAAATCCTTGATGAATTTGTCAATGTAACCACTCATGAACTTTGGATCACCTAATATTTGCCTCCATAACATATGATTTTTCTTGATTAACCCACCAATTTCACTACCATCATCCATCACACATTTAATTGCGTTACAAAAACTCTCTTTTGAAACCCATGATCCATCCTCTCCCTTTTCTACTTCCACAGCCACTTTCAATTCCTCAACCATTATCTTAGTGTTTAAGACTTGGTCTTCAAGTTGTGGTATTAACACTATCTTATTTTCACTCAACAAAGACTCCCACATACTCCCGAATCCACAATGACTCACAAAGCACCCGACTGACGCGTGATTTATTATTAGTCTTTGCTGCACCCATTCTCCCGTGACCACGCCTCGTTCCTTAGTCCTCGCGACAAATCCCTCTGGGAACGCTTCCTCCACGGTAGCACAACCCGTGGGGGGCTTGACGGCTACTAAAAAGGGTAAATTTGTCATTTCCAACCCGAGGAGGAGTTCTTGGAATTGTGCTACCTCAAGGACAAATTGACTTCCAAAGGAGCAGTATACCAATGAGTTGGGGCGAAATTGGTTGAGCCATTTTGCCCAATGACCCTCCAACTCTCCCTCTATCTCGGGATCCGGGAGGACCGGACCCGAGAAGAGGACAGGCTTGTTATTATACTGGCTAGATAAGTAATCACAATACTTACCTTCGGTCTCTTGGCAAGTACGGATAGCAATGACATGACTACGTTTTAACGCGGTGGTGACTCGATCATACAAAGTGAGCCCTTCACCCAAAGGCATGTACAAGCCTAGCATCCTCCTCGGCTCCAAGACAACCTTAGTTGAAGGGTAACCATGAGGTACATTGACAACACAATTGTCTTCCTCAATTGCGGCCCTGTCCTTTGGTGGGTCCCTAGACGGGACCATACCAAAGGCCAAGGCCGCAGAAGAAACCACAACATAGACCACATACATGGTCCCGGGGGATACAACCTCCGGGACCCAATGTGCAAAGTCATAAAAGACAAGGTCGGGTTGTAGGGTAGAGACAATTGACCCAACCTGAGGACGAGTGAGGTCAAAAGCGGTGGCGAGGTGGGTGTGGAGGTGGAAGGGGACATCGGAGGCGGTTTCGGTCCCCGGAGGAAGGGGATCAACATGAGGAATGGTGATTGTGTGAAAGGTCAAAAGGGGTGAATAATTGTGGTTTAAGGATTGTAGTTGAAGTTTAGCCTTGTTAGGGAGCAAGAGAGTGACTTTGTGGCCTCTTTCAGTAAGTTTGATTGCTAAGTGAAAATATGGAGTTATATGTCCCATGGCTATCCATGGATACATCAATATATTTAGCTGTTTTTCCTCCATCTAATTATTATTTTTTTTCTTTGGAGTTTGTAAACCATGGGGTATATTTTAATAACAGTGTAGTGTATATATATATTATTTAACATATACTCTCTTCATTTTTTTAATGCTTGGTCCACTTTTTATTTCCAACCGTTTTTAAATATTTGTCCAATTTTGTTACTTTCGAGTTGCAATATCATATTTGCTTGTTCATTTTTCTAGAAGTGGCAGTTGCACTAAATCATTAATGAGAGTAATAGCTTGTACATTTTTTAAAATTAAGTAGTTGCATTATCATATTTGAAGGCCCCATCTAGCATGTGGTGTTTGCCTGTTTGGTAAAACAACAAAATTTGAACAGTACAGAGTATAATTCAGTTTTTTTAATTGTAACGATGCCTTGGCAATGTTCATGTATAGGAGTTACAGTCTTTTGGGGTTTGATTAGTTTCTGATTTTCTTTGATTTCATCATGACATACGTGATTTTGTTTATTAATTTCCGTTGCAATTCTGTAAACGTGGACACCTTTATAATGTGTAATGAATCTCCTTAAACTAGGAACAATCACAAGGATCTTGCAATGAATGGTAAGAATCATGATATAGTAGCTAATACTTACTGTCAATTTAATTCCTTAGCTGTTAATTTGTTACCTTTTACCAATAGCTCTAAGTTTGAGGGTGGACATTTGGACATATATTACTACCCTTTTTCATATATTCTGTAACTTTGGAATATTTTATACTTTTTTCGTTCCTTTTTTACATTTTTGTTTTTCTTTTTGGTATTTCAAAATTACATTCTTCCTTTCCTTTTTTAGAAAGTATTTTTTTCTAAATATCTCAAATTATCCCTCTTTTTTTATTTTGTAATTAATGCTCACACTTACTTTCCTATTCTCACCCTTATTTTTCCCCTAATAAAATTCAGGATCCTTCTGCCTAAATTTAAATGAATATGATTGGTTTTTAATTTTCCAATAGAAGCATGTTATTGGTCCTTTTTTTTACAAAGGATTGATGACATGTCATCATTAAATATTAATCTATCTTTGTTTTACTCAAATCATTTAATGTTTTGTATTTCCCAATGTGTTTTGTTTTCATTGTTATTTGTTTTATTCTTAGTTCCTTAATTTCCGTATAATTTTACAAACAGGAATGTAAAAAAGGGACGAAGGGAGTAAAATATAAAACGGGAGTACATTACATCAAATGGTCCAAAAGGGTTTTATAAAACTAGAAAAGCATAAAACATGTTAAAGTTAATATTTTCTGCGTGACTTACAATTAGTATAGTGATATCATTACCTATTTCAAATTATGATGATATACAAGTTTGTCATAATGTAATTATTTTCCGAATAACATATTACATACGAATTCATTACCATCAATTTATCATCATCGTTCATCCACCTACCAATTGATACTTCAAGATTTACATACAACATTGTTATTAAAATTTCGATTTAAATCTTAAAATCTTACAATTTTACGATTTATGTATATCATACGATTCGATTTACTATTCTACCCGATTTTACATATTTTTCTTAACTAGCGAAATCCTTACAAGTAAAAAAAAACAATGTTTATATAGGTTTTTGTAAGCATATATTGTCAAGTACTGATTGCTTAATGAGTAAATAACTATTATCTATCAATAATTAGGTTTCAACTCATAATTTCAATATATTTAATTAAATTTAGATTTGACGTCTTGATTATGCACGTTGGTAGAATATTACGATTCTACGATTTGATTTTACGATTTGATTCTGATAGCTGCTTCTGATTCAGAGTAGAATCCCGATTTTAATAACTTTGCATACAGCTTTATTGCTTTTTTTTTTCTTTTTTTTTTTGAGAAAAAATATTTCCGCTATGTTTATAGAAATAATACTTTTTGTCTCATGTACAATTTTTCTTGAATTTTAGAAAATAATAATAATAAAAAATCAAACCCTTCAAAATGATTAAATTGAGTAATTCCATGATATTATCATAAAATTGATATACATATTTACATGGACTTCAACCTTGGAGGTGATTTCTGATTCTAGCCACTTCTTGTCCATCAATCATAAAAGCCTTTTCCAACACTCTATCTGGCATAGGTGGCTTTGAAGTAAACGTAGCAATTGGAACTACTTGTGTTCCTGGGTTTTCACTACTAAGCCCAGAAATTGCCAATGCTGGGCTTTTTGAGTCCACATTATAAAGGAAATGGATCAACCCCTTTGGAAAAACAAATGATTCACCGGGCCTCAACCGTTGTGTATACATTGTATTAGATGTATCGACAAAGCCCACTAAGATATCGCCTTTTAGGCAAGTGGTAACCTCCGAGGCCCGTGGGTGAACATGGGGTGGTACAAGCCCGTCAGGGGCGATATCGACTCGAGCCATGGATAGGCCTTGAGTCCGGTGACCCGGGAGGTTCTGGTTGGTGGTGAGGATGACACTAAACCCAAAGGCGTTCTTGCTCGTGTTACCGGGTTTTGATAGGGCCGAAGTTGCAAAATGTGTTGGGCTAGCAAGTTCCGGATTCAAGCACGGTTGCCCATTCATGAAAGAACAAGGTTGGGCCGTTGTGTCTGCAATGCAGTAATCTTGAAGTGGTTGTGGGTCAGCTTGGGTCAGGCCCAATAACAAAGAAAATATAAAAAAGAATTTAAGCTTGTTAATAGAATTCATGGTTATTAAAATGAACAAAATATGAAAAAAGGGTGTTATTTTGTTGAAGGTTCATAGAACATCATATTACGGGGTACTATTTATAAGAAACCTAAATTGAGGAGAGAGAAAGTAATGTGATGTTTTAACAAAAAAATAAATGGATAATTGAGTAGCTTAAGAGGCAATGAAAAAGAGAAGGAACTTGGAAGGCAAAACATAGATGAAAGGGAAGTTTTTTTGTATTCAAGTCATTATCATGGGACAAGTATATATACATAGTACTCGTAGAATAGTGCTATGTGATGTTATGTTGTAGTCTAGGAGTTATTATATGAAACCTACAAGGCTATAATAATAATAATAATAATAATAATAATAATAGTAGTAGTAGTTGTATGTATTATTTTATGATAGTTCAAAAATATTGTAATATTTCCTACAATAATTAATATTGTTTTGAGATGAATCTATTGTTATTAAGATGAGTTCATCTATTATTAAACTTTATTTTTTAAATGTAGTTCTAGCACATTCAAATGTGACAATGTCTTGAGGCTTAAAATAAATAAATGATACTTTTTTAATTTAGTGTATTCGCTAACTTCACTCATTATGACATTTTAATATAGTAGGGGAGTCTACGCGCGCGTTGCGCGCGACATAATCAATGTTTATGGTCGAGTTGTAATAGCTTATCATGACACTCAAAACTTATTGGGTAGGCTTTTGAACGCATATACTAAGAAATAAATTGTTGATAATCATATCCTTGCATAGGTACAAAAACGTAACACTTGAAAATATATAAGCACTATTCACTTTTTAGTTGTAAGTTTCTTATGGTGTAATATGGCTTTTGTTGTGAGTTATAAAATACAATTATATATCATATCATCCGTCACTTTTAGTTGCAACAATTGAAAATATATACATTTTTCATTTTTTTTAATAATTGATCTTTATATTATTGACTTTTTTGTTGGGCAAAATAGTCATGTGGGATCTTATTAGATTCATTTCGATTTATATACTACCTCCGTTACATATTATTAGCAACGATTAGACATTTTCCCTCTCTATTTTATGTCAAATCGTTGCAAATAATGTGTAACGGAGGTAGTATATGTTTTAAATATTTAATCTTTAGATTATTTATATGTCTATAATTAGAGAAACAAGAGATTGAAATTATGTATTGACAAGCGTGAAAGTTAAAATGTTACAACTAAAAATTTAACGGAAAAACTTTAAAAAAATTTCTAATTAGATGTTATCAGTGGGTTTGTGTGTGTGTGTGTGTGTTTGTTTGTTTGTTTTAAAGAAAATAGTAACAAAGTGGGTTATATCCAGACTATTCCCCCACCCTTTGAAGAGGATTACTTTCACGATAAATAGTTTTGCCATTAAATTCAAGAATTTTCTCCTCCTCCTTCTCCTTTTCCTCTTCCTCTTCTTCATGTGGCTTAGCTCGGTAGGTGCTTTAATGGAGGGCTCCTTCGCTTTAATGGAGGAGAGGAAGAAAGTAGGGAAGTAAAGGAGGAAGGAGAGAGAAAGGGGGGTTTAAAAGAGAGGAAAAGGTTGGAAGTTGGAAGGGAATGAAGACTAAAGAAGCATAGAGAAATAAATACGGAAGCATAAGAGTTAATATGACATAAAAGGGTATATGGGTAAATAAACATTTTTAGGGGTAAAAAAGTCATCACACTATTCATAAGAGTTCTTTTATACTTTTTATAAGGTAGGGTAAAAAAGTCATCACACTATTCATAAGAGTTCTTTTGTACTTTTTATAAGGTAGGGATTAACCATCTCCCATTTAAGAAATAGACATACTAAATTATAAAGAAATGTGAAGAAACAAAATTGAGATAAAAGGAAAACTAATATGTTATGTTTCTTGACTTATGGAAATTAGCACCTCCTATTTGTGGAAAGCAAAGGTGGACATATGTCGTTTCGTGTAAGTCGACATTTTGTGTTAACTAGTTTCACTAACAAACGTACTGTGCTTAGAACGAGCTAAGAAATAGGCGTATTGTGCCAGTCTCGTACAAATCTTTAATTAATGAACGAAGCTCACACACAATCTAACCCATGTGTCACGCAAGCATTCCCTTTAATAATTATGATAATGATTTTCATGCATACCAATGCAAATCTTTAATAAACGAAGCTCAATCATGACCCAACCCATGTGACAGTCAAAGACATGCGCACCAATATGTGAAATGACCCATCATACTCATGCCAAATTTTGATAATGAAGTTCATGCACGATCCATGACCCATTGGCATGCCTCTTTTGTTGTGCAGACTTGTGACGAGCTCATGTTGTACTCGCCAAACCCATGCTCAACTCTTGTATAAAGTCAGATTGCACATTGTCATTGCTTTATGCCTCTATATAAAAGATTCACACACGTAGCCCTATTACACTACTAGAAATAGGCCTATTTCCGACGGACACGTAAATCCGTCGCAAAAATAGAGATTTACGACGGAAAAAAAATCCGTTGGAAATTTCCGACGGATTTTCAAAATCCGTCGTAAATTTCCGACGGAATATAAATCCGTCGGAATATATGGGCTTTTCGACGGAAAATTCCGTCGGAAATTAAACTTTTCGACGGAATTAAAATCCATCGGAATTTCGACGGAATATTCTGTCGGAATTTTTTTTTTTTTTTAAATACACCGAAACCCTAACATTCAACCCTCTTTTATTTCATTGAGCCGCAACTCCTCCCCCTTTTCATTCAGTTTCTCGCTTCCCCTTCTCTCTCCTCTCTTACTCTTTAATTTCTCGATCTTCCCCTGTCTTCTCTTTCTCTCTCCACTCCTCCTCCCTCCTCGGTCTCCTTCTCCCTCCACTTTCTCTTAAAAGGGGGGGGGGGGGAAGAGTTTTTGCAGTATTTCTTATCTAAATTTTACAAAAATATATATAAAAATTTTTTTAAAAAATATGAGGCAAATAAAAAAACGCACTTTGAGACAAATATAGATTAGACAAATTAAAGCTAAATATTGCTAATTTATTTAGGCGAATAGGATGAATGAAAATAAATGAATTTTTTTTTTCATAGAATAAAGGAAAATAAAAGAGAGATTCCATGAGTAGTAGAGAGAGAACTAATTTGAAGTGTCTTTCTCATAATATTGTTCAATCTTGAATAATAACCTTAGTTGTTAAGAGTCGGAAAATTTATTATATTCACTTAATTTTCAACTACATAGTTATTTTAAAGAAAAAAAAAATATAATATTAATTTTCCTTAATTAAACGAGACCAAATTAAATGGATAACTATATTTTGACTTATTTAAATTATGAAGCGCATGTACTCTGTAAACCTAATTTTTCTAATGGTATGGGTAATAATATAGCTCTAATACTCAAGATGGCTTAGCTAGATCAGGGCCGTCCCAACCTTTTTGGAGGCCTTGTGCCAAAATAGAATATAAAATTTGGCTTATGAATTTTCTCTACTCACGGTATGTTTTTTAATACAAGAAACAAAACCGTTGTTCTTCACAAATACGGAATATATAAAGTTTGTAATTATAAAAAATGAAATATTTGTAAATAGAGTTTAGTCATTTATTATATATGGCAAAAAACTCTTGTGAGAATTGAACCAAGGACCTCTTGCAAGTGAAGATGGTAGAGCTCATGAAACCACTAAGTCATTATTAATATACATGAATAATTTTACAACATATATTACTTATACATTTTTAATGATCTGAGGCCCCAACCAAAGTTGGGCCCTGTGCGGCAGCTCATGCTGCACACCCTAATGGCCGGCCATGAGCTAGATCATTATTTAAAGTATCAACTTATAATATTTGCTCGATCAATCTTTGGGTAGAAAGAGTCACATTGAGCTCTATGAGCAGTGTTACTATATATATATTGACAAATTTTGGCCTTATGTTTTAGGTATTATAATTAAATCAATACTTGTGTATGACATCCATAACTTAATTTACCATTTGATGAGGAAAGAAAGAAAATCAATTTTATTTTTCCATCAAATATTACTACCATTGTCTTAGGTTTTTCTTTTTTCTTTTTCTTTTTTTTTTCCTCAAGATGTGTGTTTATAAGTTTGTGGTCGATTATTAGTTGTCTCGCTCTATACACTCTCTATCTTTAATCTCTTCAAAAACTAATTAATTACCTTGTTTTGAGTTAAAGACAACACTTTAAATAACTGTTATTTATTTTCTCATTATATTATGTCAATTATTCTCTGTTTTGATTTTTTTTCCCTTTTCATTTATCTCTACCACGATTAAATTTCTAATAAAAATCTTTTAATTTTTGTAACATTTACTTTTTCTTTTTTTGTAAGAGAAAAATTCATGCCAAATTGGCTTTTGAAGAAAATCAAACTTTATCTCTTCAATTTCCTCTTTCTACTTTCTCACACTTCAAACCATGGTTTCATAAAATATCTCCTTTTATATTGGGGTGATTATCTTCTTCTTCTTTTTTTTTTTTTCCAATTCATTCCCAATCTGTTGTTGTCAAATTTCATTTTTTTTCATATTAGGTTTACAACACATTTAACTGAGATACTATTCAATATTGCTTCTAGCTCCATAATGTAAATCAATCTCTACTTTCGTTAAGTTTTCTTGTCTTTTGAAACATTCAAAAAAAAAAAAGAAATAACCATGTTATTTTTTTTACCTACATTACCATTCAAGTTGTATATCACTGATAACGAAGTAAATAATGATCAAAATCATGCCATAAAATAAGACAACCCAACCAAAAGCAAATCCATAAACCATCTTCCTTCTCTAACCCTAATCCTAATCCTAATCCTAATCCTAATCATATAATCAATAATTACTCGAGAAATAAATGCAAAAAAATTCAAAAAAAGAAAATAGAAATTGAGACCTATCACGTGCAAACCGTTCTTATGCATCTTTCCCACCACCCTCATCATTCACACAGTATCCCACTCTCTCTCCTCTTTCTCTCTCTTCTCCCTTATTCTTCGAAAGTGGGCCTTTTTCTTAATCTTAATCTTAATCTTAATCTTAAGCTCAAAAATGCTTCATTTCTCTCGTTGTCAATAACTTCATTTACCAGAATTACTTAGTTGTCTTCTTTCTCATGATTTACTCCTAATTTCTTCCAAGTTGTCTGTCATTTTAGTTTGCCAACTTTGGTGGGTTCCAACTTCCCACAAATTACTCTTCCATTTTGTTTTTTCTAATTTTAATTTGTAATTTTAACTGTTTTATTCATGTTATTGGAGTATATTGCACCCTTTTCATTATATACTAATATGTTTATCAATTCTTGCTTAATTTTTGTAATTTGGTTGATGGGATTTGTTGAATTTGATCTGGGTTTCTTCCCATGTGATGATTACATGTGGGGTTTGGTTTACAGCTTAGTAACTTCTGGAAGTAGTGAACTGCCAAAAAGAGCAGAATTATTATAATTTACAGTACTTACTGAAAAATAGAAAATAGAAAATATAAGTTTTATTTTCAGAAAGGTTTAAATCATTACACAAGAAAGAAACATTATCACATGGGGTATGGCCTTAGATTTGATCTTCATCTTATTATAAATTATTTTACTGTTTTTTTTTTCTTACATAAAATTATTTTTGTCTTCATATGAGTGATCTTGTTGATTCACAATAATAATTGGAGTGTTAGTCATACTTCTAGTCTAGCAATATTGGTTGCTTAATCTTTTCAATTGGGGTTTTTTGTAGGTCATAATTTGATAAGATCTTGCAGAAATCTATGGGTGAATCATTAGTTGAGGCTCCAAAAGTTGATACCAAGGTAACCCCATTAATTCCTTTCCTCTTTTTATGGTAACCCCTTTTTGTGTTTTTATGTAACTTTTATGATTTCTTTTTTCTTTGATATTATTTGGATTTTGTCTATCTTTTAGGATTCTGAATTAATATATGGTTTTGGTATCAATGTTGATTGCTTATGATAATTATGATTATTTTTATAATATGTTGGTTAGCTAAATTGGGGAAGTGGTAAGTTATTAGCATTTTGTTTGTTGTTGTTAATGATTTTGTTTATTAGTGGTTTTTAAGGAAAGAGAAGTTTTGTTGTTTTTGTGTATATTAATACAGATGGGTGAGTCTTTTGCACTCCCATGTCTTCAAGAATCAGTGTCATTTGGTAGATTTGAGCATGATTCTCTTTGTTGGGAGAGATGGTCTACTTTCCCAACAAACAAGTACTTGGAGGAAGTTGAGAAGTGTTCTACACCTGGATCGGTTGCGCAAAAGAAGGCGTATTTCGAGGCTCATTATAAGAGGATTGCTGCTCGGAAAGCTGAGTTATTGGATCAGGAAAGAAAGAGAGAGGAAGAGGAATGTGCGAATTTGGGAGATCGGAGTCCAGTGGGTTTGATGTGTAACACCAGTGAGGAAGAGTTTGATGTTGAGAAATCAAGTACTCAGAACTCTGTTGATGGAACTGAGGTGCCATGTGAAGTTGGTGAATCCACGGATGAAGTGAGTGTTAAGCATATTGATATTATAGGCTATGGTGTTGATATCATAATTGAAGAAGATGGAGTTGCAGATCTCAATAGTGAGGTGAGTGAGTATAGTGATGAAGTGAGTGATCGTGTTGATGTAGATGAATTAAATGAAGAGGCAGATATCATGGTTGAACAGAGAGAGCATATTGATGAACTGAGTGACCATTTTGATTTCACTGATGAAGTGGCAGATATCATGGTTGAACAGAGTGAGCATATTGATGAACCCAATGACGAGGCTGGTGTGGCCGAAGAAAAGAAGGATATACAGCCTGAGCATTTTGAGGAGGAGATTAATGGTGCTAATATGATCAAAGAAAAGAAGGATATACAGCCAAATGATACTGATGGGACTGGTGTGGCTGAAGAAAAGAGAGATTTATTGCCAGAGCTTATTATTGACTCTAATAGTGGCACTAATATGATCAAAGAAAACAAAGATATACAGACCCAGCTGGTGGATGTGAATGAAGATTCATGTCTTAAAGTGGAGATTTCTCATATAGAGAAACCAGATGAACCTGTTTTGGTGAAAGAAGATACCGCTTCAGCACGAGTGTGGCATGATAAGGAGGTATTGCCTCAAGAAAAGGTTGTAGAACGAAAAGTTGCAGAGAAAGGAGCCAAAAACCCAGTAAAATTGGTTGATCCAATGAAAACGAATAAGGTATTGTTCTTATCCTAGTCTATTTTGTCTTCTTTTTGTGATTGTTAGACAGCTTTTCATGTTCCTTGAATTTTATGTTTGACAACTTTGGTGAAGATGACAACTGATACCACAAATTCTAAGAAAAAACCTGCATCACCAATCCCCGCAACTTTAGTGAAGAAGACGACTGATAAAACAAGTTCTAAGAAAAAACCAGCATCGCCAATCCCCGCAACTTTGGTGAAGAAGACAACTGCTACAACAAATTCTAAGAAAGCACCTGCATCTCCAATCCCAAAAAAACCTGCTGCATCAATGCCAAAGTCACCAATGATGTCTACTCCTAATTCATTGAAGCCTGAGTTGACAAAAACTGCTAAGTCTACCACAAGGCCATCAGTTCAGAAGGAAAATGGTTGCACTCCGCTGTCAAGCAAGAAAGCAACTAGACCTGAAAGCAAGAGAGTACTGCCTACATCCTTGCACATGTCTTTCAGTTTAGGACCAGCTCATTCTGATTCAGCATCACTTACACCAATGAGAAATTCGTTGATCATGGAGAGGATGGGTGATAAAGATATTGTAAAACGAGCATTTAGGGCCTTTCGGAATGTCAATCAACTTTCACCGCCTAGTTTAGTGAAACCGACTACACCAAATCAGGTAATTTTTTTTTCTTTAATGATTACTTTTTAAAAGTAATATGAATTTGACATGAGTTTAGTTATGATGTCTATGGGTGGTGGGAGGTTACTGCACATTATATTTTACCACTGAGCTTACATTGTAAAGTTTAATCTTTGCAGTCTGCAACCAAAAATATTGAAGTGAAGGTTACTACGCCTGATAATGTTCAAAAGAAAAAGGAAGGGTAATGTCTTTATGTTTTATGCCCACCATATGACATTCTTTTATGCTTTTAAATGTTGCTAGCTATGTACTTGCCCAGTAAGTGCTGGATTGTTCAGCTTCAATGATCTTTAATCAGAAAAATGACTTTTTTAAACAAAAATTATTTCTCATGAATGCCAGGATCTCCAGGACAGGGAAGGCAACAAATCTAATTACTGTTCCACAAGGAACAAAAAAGACATCACAATTGCCTGGGTAAGCTTGACTTAATGGCTCTTTGTTTGCATGCTTAGTCTTGCTAATTTGAATAGATAATGCTTATACGAAGTGATTAAGAACTTGAAATGAAAAGGGCATGCTGAAGCTAAACTTTAAGATATGATTTGATGAGAATGTTTTGGAAATAATTGGTTGATTGCTGGATAACAGATAATTGCTTTTCATGAAAAAAAATAATATATTATGATCTTGATGAAACTTTTAATATTAAATAATTAAGGTCTGTCAAGACGACTCTATAGAAGGGGAAGATTTCATGTATTGATAATCCAACTAGATCATGAATACATTTTTTGGGACAGAAATAGTAATTAGGAACTTATATAGAATAACCTAAGCTTATCAAAAGAAAGTCAGTAGTCTGTAATTCCTACATTGTTTTTCCAACTGAGTGAAAATTGTCCGTGAACATGGTATCTGGGCTGCCTCACCTCACATAGACTTTCAGCTGTGACACCCTTTTCTTTTCTTCCTTTCCCAATCTATCTTTACTCTGCTTTGCCACCCCAGGGAGGGGCAAGCATTGCGTTGGAGAAAGATTACTGTGCTCTGATTAGGTGTTTTGCCTTTATTTACTATCTATTCTGAGAAACAGTTTCCTATACTAATTTCTTATTTGACCTTTGAATTCCAAGAAATCTGAATATTCATTATGTTTCCAAACTTTCCATAATAGGATAAAGAAGAACATTGGTGTGGATCAAAGAAATGGTAAAGCTGTACCTGCTTTTGGCTCAAAAAGTCTAAATCAGGGAAGACAACAGAGAGAGGTATTTTCTCTGGAAAACCCATTTATACTTTAATGAAACTGTAAGTTCATATGTTTGGAATTCTAAGCTTGTTTTATTACCTTGATAGCTCACATGCTTAATTGCAATTTCTTATCCAGGTTTCGAAGAAGCTAGAACCAAAAACCAACATAAAAGATTCTGGAAACACCGATCTTCTGTCCAAATTGAAGGAGTGCATCCTTAGAGCTTGTTAAATATATGTTTCGTCATCCATAATCTTAAATTTCATAAAATTTGTATTTATGTTGAATATAATACAGTGATTAATTGTGGACCAGCTGACATCTTTTTGGCTGTAATTTTCTCTTGCTGTTCTTGTAAAAAATCTGTGTGAAACTTTTAGCTATGTACGTGCATCTCTTATGTATTGTAATTAATCATTGAGAAGGCTAAACAAGCAATTGAGTTATACTTGTATCTGATATTGCTTTTAGCTGTCTCTCGCTGTAATTTTATTGTTAAACTCTTTTTTTCATATTGGATCTACATTGTAACTGATATTATAGAACAGTACTTAAGTTTCGTACTTGGTACAGGCAGAGAAAGCAACAGATTTTAGGAAATCAACTCCCGGCATTGATTCTAAGGCCAAGCTATCATCAAGCTACAATCAAGGACATGGATTCTTGAGAGGTTCTGCTCGTAAGGTAAGCTCATAAAAACTCTCTCATTAAAGATGATAGTATTTTATAATAATGGATGTTTTACATGCAATATAGTCAATTACACACCACACGAGACAACTTTCTTGTCTATTAGCCTGAGCTGCTCGTGTCTGATGTGGGATGTATAGTAAAAATGATTTACTTTAGTTCTTTACAATGGTTTTTCATCAAGCAAACAAATGATTGTTTTTTCGTGTGACCTTGTGAGAGGACTGGAAGTAGTTAATTTGGAAGACTGTCCGTCATTCAAAAAGTGTAATACATATTATAAATCATTTTTGGGAAGGTAAAGGGGGATTTAAAGAGTGCATTGGTCATGAAATATGACATGCAACCTCTAAACACTACTTTTTGAAAAGAAATAATAATTAAAAGGACTTCATGGATATATTTTGGACATGACATTCCCAAAAGTTTGGGTTGATCTTAAACAAAATTTGTCCCCACCACCCCAACCCCCTCCTTTTCCAATGGAAAAGTGAAGCCAAAAGGTGAAAAAATAAAGAATACTAGAGGATTAGAGACAAATTTGAGCTAATATTAGCTTCCTACAGAGGAGAAAGTTGGGAGAAAAATTGGCTGCTCTACTTTTGACAGCCGTTCGTACAAGAGTGTTTTGTCATTATATAACAGAGTTGTTTTCATATTAGTGGTTGAGATTAGATTTAACAAAGTAATGGGTCATAGAGGATTAGATCCAAGTTTTTAAATTATGGGCGGTAGGGGTGTGGCCAACCCAATCCATAATCCATGACCAATTAAGAAGGTATCTACACCAGAAGAGCATATTAGGCTGTCTTATGAGAGACGGATCTGCTGAGGTCCATATCATTGGGAACCCACTTATAAAGGTCGGAAGGGCCCAATAGCCTCTAATGGGGAATTGAATGGTTGAACCTGTGACCTTATAATATGATATCAAACTTATGACATGAATGACAGACTTAGCAGATACTTGAGCTTAACAAACCGAGTATTAATCTTCTGCTTATTGGTTGATATTTCATTATAAAGTAATGTTTCCTTCCTAATTCACGCAGGTAGATGCCAGGGTATAAGCTTCCGGTTAATCGAGATGAGTAGGTTATCACCGGACAAACACAGTGAAACTGTCAGCACGTGACATGGTGACTGTAATTAAGCAGATTGTTTTTGTAAACGCAGTTCAGCCGTTCAGGAGTCGGGACAAGTCTCAAACTATTAATAGTCAAAGTGGCGTATCACACAGAAGTTAATCATCATTTTGGTGCGGAGTAAATAGGTCTATCATTGAGAAAGCTAGATGTATAAAGGAGCAGTTACATAGTTATAACTAATAAGTTAAAGTTTTATGTGGCCTGAAAAACACAAGGGCGAAAAATGTACATCTGAATTATTTCAATTTCAAGATATAAATATAGGATTGTCCTTATATTCGAAATATTATGGGTCCATCAATAATGTTTTATTGTATCCTTGAATCTATAATTAAATTTGTTGTATCCACCACCCTTGTTTGGTATAATGTTGGCCTATAATATGCATTGTTATTAAGTTGTTTGTCTGTCTGTCACATCTTTGGAAAGAAATGCGTGGGATTTTCTCATCTTATCTTCAATCCACAAATTCTTGAAATTTTGAGTGGATATTGATTAGCAATAGCTTAGTTGTTAGACTGTATACAACGTAGTATTATTATATAGTTGATGGAGTGTGTTGTGGCACGTCTATGATTTGAAATAGATCTTGAACATTATCTAATGATTATTTTTAAATAAAAGTATGTCACAACTCACAAGTAATGATAGTAATGAAAATCTTAGGAAGTACTCTTTTTGTTGGTTACATTTAAAATCTCTACTTTAAAGGGAGAAGCTTTAACAATGTAGTATTAAATAGTTATTAATTTGTTATATATAATAAACATAAAAAAAAAATAAAATAAAAGGGTAAATTATGAGAAGGGCTCCCACCCTGTGAACAGGAATGGGGGGGGGGGGGGCTATGAGGAATCGAACCCCATCACTTGGGGGGAATCCTTCTATCTACTCATTCCACGTGTAAACTTTTATTAGATACACTTGATGTGTGCCATTAAAAATATATTTGATACCGTAATTTTTTGAATATGCAGTTGAAAATGGTGCAATATGGCATATATAACTAACTAAGACGAATAGAGTATATATCAAGTGATTTGTGTGAAGGATATCATTCACGAATCAAGATTATGCCCAGGAATTGCACATTCGAGGTCAATCTAACACAAACTATAAGCACAAATTCAAAGTAAAAAGAAATCATTATTGTCATTGTTTTGGGGCAAATTGACTTGTTTCATTTCCAGTTACAAACTTACAATTGATTAGACTAACGCTTTGTTTGGATAGTAAAGAAGGAAGGAAAAGAAGGGGGGGGGGGGGGGGAATGGAGGAAGGGAAAAGAAAGGGAAAAGAAAGGGAGGGGGAGGTGAGCTCCATTTTCCCTCCAAATCTGTCCAATTTTAGAGAGATTATGGTTATCATAGAGAAAGGGAAAATGGATCCCTCCCTCTCCTTCCCCTTCCTTCCTCCAATCTTTTATCCAAATAAGAGATTTTGTCCCTCTCCATCTCTCTTCTCTTCTTTTCCTTCCATTTCTTCCTATCCAAACAAAGTGTAAGGTATATAGTACTCGTACAAATTATCTTGAATTTTATTTTTTTTTATTTATTTATTTATTTATTTTTATTGAAAGAACAAATTTAGAGCAATCATTAAATATACATATCCAAATATACTGAAAATAGAGTATATGAATATCCTAAAATAAGAAGTGTTTCAACTAATAAAATGAAAAGAGTAATGATTAAAAAAAAAAAAAAAAATAACGTTTAGAATAGGTTTGAGTGTTAACTCGATAAGTATTTAGCGACAACCACACTTGATGTTCCTTGAAACCCGTAAAAGTACAATACATTTCATATCTTGGATCTGATCATCTGACTACCATAAGTCCATAATATGACGATACGTGTGAACAAGTTCAACCACAATAACCTTTGTACCTCATAATATCATAATTCATAGTATAATCGTAGTATAATTACTAAGCATACGGTAACTAAACTTCAAAAACAAAGAGAAATCCTTTATCAAAGCATAGATTTTCAAGTTAAAGATTTCTATAATTGATTCGGTTTTTCTTACCGCATAATAATGGTTTCAGTGTACAACTTTGAGCTTACCCATGAAGAAGGAACCAAATTGATTCTAATTATGCTAAGCTAATGGCCCTCAAAAGATATCAAGCTAAGCAATAAGCCTAAAAGTGATCAAATCAAATTCTGCAAACAAGAATCTTGATCTTTAGATGGTAATTGATATTCCAGTTTGATATTTAGGGGGAATACAACAGTTAACATTAATCACCTTGCTTCCAAGCCTAAAAGTGTTCCATTCAACTATAGTATAAACCAAACGTCCACTCTGAGAAGCCAAATCATCAAGTTGCTATGGAGCATGTCTTAATTTTCAGACAAACATGAAAGAGAAGCTAGATTTAAAGGCCACATATAACTATTTTATCTGCCAAAAACTCTCAATCATCTTCTCTTTCAGGAGGAAGGCCACAAGGTAACAGCATTTTCTGCAAGAAAACATACAACATTTTCGTGAGAGAAAAGTGATAGCAATATGTAAAGCAAAAGAGGATGCAATAGAAGGGTTAGTAGAATATCCGGGGTCTTGGTTCCATTAACAAAATTTTCACAAATAGACCATCAGCAGACCGCAGTGACATTACAATCTAGGGAAACTCAAGTTAAATTGTTTGGTACTTTTTGGGAAGTCCTACGTCCTATGAAGGATATAGAAGAAAAAAAAAAAAATTGGCCAAGACCTTGGTGGCTTGGTGTAAAGCCCAATTGAATTTACCTCACAAATAGACTATCAACAGACTGCAACGACATTAGTGACTGTAGGGTAATCTCAAGTCAAATTTTTGGTTACTTTATAAGAAGTAGAGATGAAGCTTACATAACTAACACAAGAGAACAAAAATAGATGACTGCACACACAAACCTGCATGAAGTTGTAGCGCTCTCTTCCAATAGATTCATTTTCTGCGACAGCAAAGTAGGCAAGCATAGGATAATGCCCAACATAGGAAGCATAGCTATCACGTTGGATGTTAACAGCCCATTCACTGTTCAGTTCAATAGGAAAAGAGATTAGAAACAAGTAACCAACAGGCAATCAGGCATCATGCTACAAAGGTGTCAAGGATCCAAAGATCAAGCAGAAGTAAAGCTTACAATCTGTTCAGATCTGCATGTCCAGTCCCAACATATTTTGCTTGAAGATGCTCAAGTTGGGAATTGATGTTGAATCTATCACTGGCCTACAAGACAAGAATAATATCAACACTTTGAACCAAATAAAGCAGAGTAGGAATTCAACTTTTAATATATTATACACCTGAAGCTCATCAATATACGTATGTTTGGAGCATCACCCCTCGACAAAGAGTTTATAATTAATTTATTTTTCTACCTTTTTGCCATCACTTCAAAAAAATATCAGAAAAAATAGGCCAGTCACTTATCTGTGCAGAAATGAATCTATCTGGTAAACTGCAGTTGAGTTCATCAGACTATAAGAGGATAGTATGCATTAGCATCCCCTAAATTCTCATTATGGGCTAAGTTTCCTTACACAACGATTCTCATTGATAAAGCAAGGGATGGAGATCACTGAGGAGGAAAAATTACCAACTTAGCCTTCCACTTGCACAAATTCAGTAGCTTAACAATGACGCAAACCAAATAGCCAACTGGCTTCAAAAGTTCCTACTAAAGCTTCACATCAGCACACAAATGCTGAGCTTTGTGCTGTGTCAATAAAATTAATGCTCGATTTGGTAAAATCCTATCTTACTGCAGTACTATATACTCAAATTCCAAACAGGGTCCTATTTTCTTGCAGATTCAAATACGCTCCACATATATCCAAAAATATTAAGGTGTAATGCCTACAAGTGATGTAATCTTCAACCTTCTTCGTTACCAAACTCAAGATCCATGAATGCCATCAAGCTCAAAGGGCATTACCTTGATAAGCTATCACCAGATCAACTACATTACCATGGTGCTCCATCCTAGGGGCAACACCATATTCTAGGGCGAAAAATCTAAAAAATTCAATTTCAAATCTTAAACCTTGCAAGAGAACAACCTATGAGAACAGAAACATAAGTCTCCTAGTTTGGCCAAAATATCTCCTGCATTATCCTTTCGATAAACATTTACAGTTATCTGCTCCTCAACATTCAAAACTAACGAGAAACTAAAACATACGTGATGCATGACCGCATTCCTTCTTGGTATCTACTTGGTAGAACACTCCTATAGAACTAGCCAAACAATCTAACTTATTTTGAGATCAGCGTAGTCTCAATGATAGCAGACAACACAATTTCATTCTTAATAAGAAACCTTTTCAATTGCTGCTTCCCTAGACACAAAGCTCTTCCTACACCTAATGACACCAATGTGTATAAAAAAAGCTCTATGCATACTAAAGCGAGAGGGGTTCTGCAGCGCCTAAGACGCGCCACAGTGCACCTCTTTGAAGGGAGGCGCACTATATGAACAATTAAAAAATTTTGGCTGAAGTTTGCTTCATGTGCGCCTCATGCGCTTTTGGTGCACCTCAAGTGCTTTTGGTGCACCTCATGCGCCTAACCACAAAAGCCTAGCCCAGACCAAGTTAAGCATTTACCCCCTAGCGCCTTGAGCCTCATAGACTAGGCGGCTCAAGGCGTGCCTTAGGTGCGCTTTTTCAAACAGGCCTAAATCTGTTGATAAAACTATTCGAAGAGAAAACATCAGGATTTGGCATAAGTTCAAATAGCAATATAGTGGAACCATGTCCATTACAAGCAATAAGATTGACCATTGCCTTAGGAGTTGGGAAAGACGTATAAATGTTAATAAATGAAGTTCGCGCAGTGGGCCTCGAACCCAACACAGTGTTTAATAACATACGAGTGAAGGTACTTTCTCAAACAGGCAGCCCCGGATGATGCGTAAGAGATGCAAGAATTGAAAGTGAAGTTGTTAGGCAATGAGCAAGCAAGAATAGTAGCACATGGTCAGACCAATATTGAGATAGCAGTTTATCAAAGCATTGAAGTTAAAGTGAACTAATCCATTTGAGTTCAGAAGTGAAGGCAGTGAAGCAGTAATCGTGGTGAAAGTAGTAACAAGGTACTCATTTGGCCATTAGTGACACAGCTAGAACTCGATTAACTTAGTCAATGCTTAACAAACTAACAACAACAAAACCATGTCCGAAAATGACAAACTAACAGAGAAGTTAATACTTCGTATAAGATACTCCCAAGGCGTGTGGCAATACCACCACTTCCGTAAAACTAAACCATTTATCAACCAACGATCCACCCTCCACGTATAATACCACATAGAATGCACACATAATGTGGCATAGTCCAACACAACTAACACATGTTTCATTCGATATAATTAAGATGGAAGGTAGCCTATCAATTACAAACTGTCCCCTTTTCGGCTTTATATTCAAACACCGAGTCACCTTCGCCAAGAGTACTAATTTAACTCAAACGTCGTCCTCTAATTTACCCTCCAAACAGTTTAACTATACACTATCCTTACTAGTTACAGTATACATTAATACTAACCCGCCTTCCTAACAAAGCACACAAAATTCCATAGATAAAAATACATTAAATTGGTATAAACAAAAGTAATGGAACACAAATTCAAGCATAATTATGGTTCAACAAAGAGCATAAACCACAAAAAAAAAAAAAAAAAAAAAAAAGGGGGGGGGGGTAATTACTCAGAATTAGGGTTTTGTGACATGAAAATTTCCGTCGGTTATGTATTAAATTAGATCGATTAATTTAGACAATTAAACGCAGAAAAAAGATAATTTCGAAACTCAATAAGATAATCAACGGGTTTGAAGAAGGAGATTATAGAGTGAATACATACCTGCATCTTGAGGAATTTCCCACAAAAGTGTCCTACACAGTGTTTTCAAAACCGAGTCCTTTTTATGTACGGATTACGTATTTTCCCAGAAAAGTTGTTAGCAATGACTACAAATGGGTTGGGCCGCAGCCCGCATTGGAGTACAGGGCAGACTTGTGGGCCGAGCTTTAAAGTGACCCTTGAAAGTTTTCCAAATTAGCCAGCCCAAAATTATTGCAATTCTTTTTTTTTTTCATCAACTTAGAATTTTTTTTTTTTTTTTTTTTTAAGCAAAGGATGCATAAATTTAGTTAATAGTCATATTACAAGGAGTTCCAGCCAGGGCCGTCTTAATCATATTAGGGGCCCTGTGCTAACTACAAAATTAAGGCCCTTACTATGTATTATTTGTATGTACTTTGTATTTCATATTAACCCCCTATTTTATATAAAAAATATCGATCTCATTCCCAACAAGCATTTTATTATCACAAGAAAACAAACTTGAAAGTATTAGACATGATTAAAAACATAAAAATTGATAATAAATTTTCGTTCTCTTTAGGTAATCTTGACAAATTCATGTGGACAGTATACGGAGTTTGTGTTTTCAATCAAAAAAAAAAAAAAAGCAAGCTTGAAATTACAGGTAGTTGAAATTAAAAATTGTTACTTATAAGTTATTAATCTTAAAATGTTTTGGGATCTCAAAAAAGAATAAGAATAAATAAATAAATACCTAAATTCACACAACAAAAGGGAACAATGTATTTTGATGAGGTGATGAAAGAAGAATTAAGGGAATCTTTATAAATTAGACAGTTGAAATTTTCAAGAGAAATTGATAAAAGAAACCTCATATCTCCGTAGCAAGTAGCAATAGCCAATAGGAGCACATTACATTTCACTATTAGAAAAATTAGGCTTTTCACAATTTTGGTCCCTTATAATGGTGAGGCCATGTGCGGTAGGTCTGGTTGCACAGGCTCTTCACCGGCCCTGGTTCCAGCCGGGACATCACCAGCGAGATTAACAACAGAGTTCTCACTACAAAGAGTTAAGTCTCTAACAAAAGCATCATTACAGATCAGAGGTGGTTGGTTCAAAATACAAATTTCATTCATCATGATCTCTAAGTGGCATCTTGTATATATCCTTTGCTAGAGCATCTACTACTACATTACTCTCCTTCGATTCAAAGCGCATATCCAGATTGAGCTCCGTTCGTAGGTCCCTGCATTTAGTGATTAAAGAAGGAGCATTATGTACAACATCATCCAAGACTATTTCATCTATAGCCCTTTTTGCATCGGAGCAAAGAATGACATTAATCCATCCTTTATCCCGAATTAAATTCATTGCAATTTCCATGGATTTCAACTCAGCATCGTGGCTGGAGGGTAAGTACCCTTTCTAGACAAGACCTTCCACCCAATCACCTGAGCTATTCCTACACACCACAGCACATCCTGCTTCTTTTTTGGTGTCTAGGAACGATGCATTACAGTTTACTTTAATGAAATTAGGAGGGGGAGGAGACTAGGTTGGAGGGATGGGCTTTAGGCTTTCGGAGTTTGGCTTTTAGAAGTAAAACTCCGAAGCAACCCAAATACACTGGTGGAATGATGAAGATAAGGGGATGTTGATGTTGGAAAAAGACAAAGAATTTCTTCTTAGCCAAAGGTGCCATACAGCAAAGCAGAAGACCACGTTCCAAGGTATGGACCACATGGACATATTTGACACACTCAGGTTTTTGGTGAGCCATGAAACCCAGCTATCACAGTCATGCAAGGGAGTCGGACATGGGATGTGATCCCATAATTTCCTTGCTTTTGTGCAATGAATGAATAAATATGTTCACAGGTTTCATATTCCAAGGGGCAGAAAGTGCAGGAAGGTGGGATATAATTTAGTCTTTGATGGAGGTTCTTCTTATTGGGGATTCGATTCCAATCTAGAAGCCAGAGACAATATTGAATTTTTGGGTGGGTGTTTGCTTTCCAAGTTAGATCCCAATTGAACCATGTGGATGACATACCACTGGTCTGAAGAGCTAATTTTGTCTTCCTAGAGTCGAATTTTCCTTTATATGACAAACTTGAGAAGTGGGAATCAGGATTATTGGTAAAGGGGGTGGATTGAATGAGATCAAATAGATGATCAGAAATTTGGAAAGAGAGGAGATGGTCAAGTTGTTGTTTGGGTACATTTGTGATGGCAGAAAAGGTGTGAGACGAAGCTTGCTGATGAATTGGACCAAAGAGATAGTCCCTTAAAGACATGTTTACCAGCCACCTGTCTTCCATAAATTGATAGAAGCACCATCCCCCACCTCCCATACTAGACTTTTCTAAAACATTGGCCAAGCCCTGCCCACTCCTTTTTACGATCCTTTTTTGAAGGGAGTGGGATTTATTTTATTGTCAATATAAATCTCTCGTAAGCAATTGTGCAACCCATCCTTTGTTATTGTAGATAGACCAACATAATTTTTCAAGAGAGATTAAATTGAGGTGGTCATGTTTCATGAACCCCAGGCCTCCCTGATCTTTAGGTTTGCGAACCTTTTCCCAAGAAATCCAAGTTATTTTCTTAGACTCATTAGTGCTCCCCCAAAGGAAATTAGAGCATATTGAGTCTAACTTATTACAGAGATATTTAGGGATCAACAAGGTTTGCATAAAGTACCTTGGAATGGATTGTAAAGTGGATTGAATGAGTATTTTTCTTCATGCTTTTGTGAGAGTTTAACTCTTCCAAGAATCAAGTTTGGCTTCTACTTTATCCACTAAGAATCGTAAGCTCCGTTTACTTGATTTTTTGGATGAAAGAAGGAGACCGGGGTACTTTCCTAGATCTGAGGTGGTTGTAATGTTAAGCTCTTGATCAAACTCATCAATCATGGATTGAGGAGTAGTGTTTGATAATAAAATGGAGCTCATTTGGTCATTCATTCTCTAACCAGACATATTGAAAAAATTAGTGAGAGTTTTGGACAGGGAGTGAAGGGTCTTCTTGTTAGTTTGACTAAACAGAAGAACATAGTCTGCGTATAGGAGGTGTGAGATGGCAATCTTCCCCCCTCTAAATCAGAACAGGATCCCATTCTTTGTGGGTCATCCTTGAAAAATACTCCATACATATAATGAATAAGTATGGGGAAAGGGGGTCTCCTTGACGTAATCCTCTAGAAGGAGTGAAGGATTAAGAGAGATGTCCATTGATAAGGATGGAGGAGATGACCGTTGTAATCTAACTCATGATGAGATCAATTGTGTCAAGAGAAAAGTTAAAGAAAAGGAGGCAATAACTATTGAAGGGCCATTTGAGTCTATCGTAGGCCTTTTCAAGGTCAATTTTTAGAGCGAATATGGCCTTCCTACCCTTCTTTTTCTTTCCCATTGAGTGGATTATCTCCGAGGCAATGATGAAGTTAATATCAGTGCCACGACCCGAAAGGAAGCTATTTTGGTTAGGAGAAATGATTGTATTTAGGTGAGGCCTAATACGATTGACCAAAATCTTAGAGACAAACTTGTAACAGGAATTAACAAGGCTGATGGGTTTGAAACTCGAAATTTTCGTTAGATTTGAATTTTAAGGATTAAGAAATTAACTGTTTTATTAAGGTTTGGGGGTATTTGCTTGGTCTGGAAGATAATAGAGATAAGATTGAGGCAATCATTCTTGATTACCTCCCAAAATTTTTGGAAGAATAAGGCATATAAGCCATCTTATCCTTGGGCTCTGAAGGGGCTGTAGACACCTAAAAATGTGTCCCCAAAACCAAACCCTATGATGAACAACCTTTCACTCCCATTATTGGTCAGGTTGAGTATTTAATCTTTGGAGTGCTTAAATCCATGTTTCCATTCAATACATTTCATGAACCACTCCATTTACTAGCTCATTTCCCTACACCATAACTTGTTTTCCTCTTTTCGTATCCACATCGCAAAACCGAGAGAAACTAATTTTTTTGCCTTATAATTTTGATCCAATTATTATTTGGTTAGATAGGAATTTTAATAAGCTTTCCAAAAATATGTCATAAGCCCAATTCCGATTTAAAACGAAAAAGATATGAGCAAAACACTAAACTCGGCCCAAAACCGACACCCTTCTACTAAAATAGCCATATCTTAAAATCTATAAGTGATTTTAACCTGATTCTAATTGGTTTGGAAAGTATACTTCATAATATTTCCAATATTATATTATATGCCTTATTTTGAGTTAATATTTCCAATAATATATTATATGCCTTATTTTGAGTTACAGATCAAAAGTTATCATGATATTAAAAACGCGTAAAAAACTGGAATTATCGCGCATAGTGTAAAAGCACCTTGTCACGGCAAAATCTGACATGGCACAGTGCTTGGTGCCGTGACACGGTGCTTTTTTCCGCGTGAAAATCCACCGTGGCACGGTACCTGTTGCCATGACACAGTATTTCTAGTCGTGTCACGGTGCTTTTTCCGTGTATTTTTCGCGTTTTCTCACGCACTTTTTTACCGTGACACGGTGTACTGTACTGTGCCACGATGGAAATTTCCGTGTCACGGTACGTGTGCCGTGTCACGGAATTTTCTCGTGTTTTCTCTGCGTAAACCCTTCACGCGTTTTATCTTTTGTAGCCTATTTTCTGTCCTGCGTCACTCCAGTTTTCCCTACGTCACACTAATTTCCCCTGTGTCACGGTAATATTTGTCGTGTCGCGGTAGTGTTTTCTTAGGGTTTTTTTTTATTTTTATTTTTTTATCTTTTATCTTTTTAGGGTTCCGTGTGTTCCCTCTGCTCATTTTCCCTATAAATATCCCCCTCCTTTCTGCAGTTCGGGCCATCAAATCATTCTCTCTTCCTCTCTTCTACACCAAAAATCATTCTCTTCTCTCTCTCTCTCTCTCTCATATTCTAAGCCTTAAACCTATATTCTTAAGTACACCATTCTTCCCTTAAGCACTCTAAGGAGTCCATACTTAACCTGAGGTCCCGTCCTTAAACCAAGGTGTGAAAGGTACAAATAAGCGAGGGTTTGGACCAAATCAACTCTACATTTATTTAATTTAATTTCCATTTGATTTATATTTTTTATTGAAGTTACTAACAATTTATTCATGATGTAGCAATTTAAAGGAACGCGCGTGTAGACACCCATTTGTGTCTCCCCAAAACCAAACCCAGTGATGAGTACCTTTCACGTCGAATCATAATCGAATGAAGTGAAAGTGTGGAAAGTCTAGTGTTGCGGTTAGTTTTTATTTCTTTTCTTTCTCTCTGTTTTTGAAAACCTATTTTTAGAAAACAGCCAATCCAGTTTGGTTTGGTCAATGGCAAGGGTCCAATAATAGTGTAGTTGGGTCGGGTTCGAAAAGAGTTTTCCAACGATATATTATAAGCCCAATTATGATGAATAATGAGGAAGTTATGGCCAAATTACTAAGCTGGGCCCGATTTGATATTTATATGCGGCCCAATGATCTAGAGGAGGGCCTATTATGATTTATCATTCCTAATACGATTAGGATTGATTATAGTCTTCTAGAATCTTCTAGAAGGTTCTTTTGAATCCTAATTTAATTAGCATTGATAAATTGACTTTTAAGAGTTTTAATCAGAATAAAAGAAGTGTTTTTAAGGAAATTACAGTTTTACCCTCTCGTACGTTTAAATTTTATCAAAATAAGAAAACACGTGGAAAAGCTGATTGCAGCGTCTGGCGACAGTACCAGCGTCCGGCGCCATGTCTGGCGTCTGGCAACAGCTCCGTCGTCTGGCGATAGGCGCGTTGTTTGGCATTGCGGTCGTGTTTTGTTCTTTTCCAAACTCTGATTCGTTTTTTATCATATCCAGCTGATTTTCTCTATAAATAGCCTCCTAAAATCCCGTTTTGAATCATCAATTATCATCAACAATCATTAATTCTCATCAATTCTTAGGAATTCTCTCTAGCTCTCTCTCTCTTTTCTAAACTAGCTTTTCTCATACACCATGGCGCATTCACAAGATCTAGACACACCTAGCCAAGTTCGAAGTTGCCTTCGCCCTAGACGTGAAATTTTTTAATTTATGAGGGTTTAGTCCCAAATCTCTCTTTCAATTATTTAATTTAATTGTTTGTTTATTATTTTCCTTGAAGTTACTAACGTGTGTATTTTGTTATTAGAAAGAGGTACGAGGCATCCAAGTAAGTGCTTTAATTGATTTATTGATATTATGATATAGAAATCATATCTTGGTTGTTATTATGATTCCTAGTATCATGTTAGGATGCTTGATGTTTTGAATGACAACAATGATTTCTAGTATTATGTTTAGGGAAAAGGTTATAATATCAAATATGACAATTGTGATTCCTGCGATGCTTCCTACTTTCTTTCCTAATATATATTCATGTTAGTATCATGTTAGGGTTATAGCTTTGATCTTTATTGTTTAGTGACAAGCTAGGGTTTGTTATTAATCTTGTTAGTATCATGCCTAGGATCTTTGATGCTATTATGCTTTAACATGATTGTTATGATTAGGAAAATTTGAATTTTGGTACCTCAAAAATGGGGGTAATTGAATTTTGGTACCCATCTAAAATTTTATTTTAAATTAGTACCTAAAAAATGACTAAACTATAGATATCAGTACCTCCGTTAGCATTCTGTCAACTTTGCCGTTAGTGGGTCCCAGTTTAACGGCTAGTTTGTTAACTCCCTCCTTTTAAAGAACGATTTTGTTCATTATTTTCCCATTTTGCTGCTGGTTAAATTGAAGAATCAAAACACTAAAATTCTGGGATAGAAATTGAATTACACTTAGGGTTCTTGTGAATTGCTGAATTGCGAAGGTTGTGCGAAGATTGTAGACGCATTTTATGAAGGTCTGGTTGGCGGAAAAAAGAGGTGAGTTTTGACAAATTTTGTATAAAATTGCTATATTTGAAGTTGATTTGAGTAGAATTGTGATGTATTTGTGGTTCATATGTTATTGACATTTTAGTTTGTACTACCAATTGTGTGATTAATTGAATAATGTTGTTGTAATTTGTTTTTTGATGCTGTATAAAAGTTAGGGTTCTTAAATTGGATTAATTTAGGGAATTGTTGTTTTTATTGAAATTAATGTTGCATGTTTGTAATATTTCTGAAATTGGGGTTTTTTTGTTGCATATTTGTTTCAATTTTATTTGCAGAATGACTGAGAATAGGGTGGTTCAGATATAAGTTCTTGAGTGTAGTTATTGACATTGAAGTAGAAATAGGTAAAGACAACTTGATGGATAAATGCCTAGAGTGGGAAGACCATTTGCGTGAAATGGATGATCCAATAGAAGGATCTATAGATATCTTGTTTCCCAAATTCCAGTACATTTATAAAGGGAAATATAGGGATTTAGAAGATGATGGTGATGTGTTCAAAATGATTAGGAGGCTACCTAATAAGGACATCTACACCATTCATGTGGGCACCACTGATGATCCTGGGTTCTTGGTAGATTGTATGTGGGAGTTTAGGCAGAAACAAAATGGGAATTGGCCACCCCCTGGATATCCTTATAATGGTGGTCAGCCACCAGTTTGACAAGGTTTGTGTGATCTTGGTGCGGCTAAGTGGTATTGTTGTTGTAGTTTATTTTGTCTAATGCCCCTTTATTTATTTGGTTTGCTATTTGCAGGAGTAAAAATGTCCTGGAATACTGAATCTCCCTCTAAACTAAAGAAGTGTAACTGTGGATTGCCACTATCAAGGCTGACATATTGGACAAAGGACAATCCTGGGCGCAAGTTCAAGGCTTGCAAATTTTGGGATCCAAACACTGAGACAAGGGGATGCAAATGTTTTGAATGGGTTGACTAAGATCAAACTGATTGGCAAAGGGATGTAATCAACCAGCTGCTGCTTGACAAGAAGTTGATGAAGTCTGAGATGAATTCTTTGCAAAGGGAGGTTGATGATCTTGTTGGGCAAATGAGGTGTTTGCTTAATGAAGTTGACACATTGAAGACTAAATGCAAGGCCTTGTCTGGTGATAGGAAGAAGATGACAGGCAGCAATGGGAGTGGTGACAGGGTTCAATTGACTGTAGTGGTTGCACTTTGTGTATTTCTTATGGTTTTAGGACTTAGTGTAGTCATTAAACTTGTTTAGGGGAGTTTGAGGAAATCTAGGATATTATGTCTAAGTATGGTGACTTATTTATGTAATGTACTTAATTTTAGTTGCTGTTGGTTTGTACTGAACTTGCTAACAATTATTTATGTATGAATTTAAAAAAATAATGCCCTTGAAATATATGTGCTTCATTTGTCTACTAAAATAGAGTCATATGATATATACATATATATGTCTAAGTACATGTGACTTAGTCCAAAAACTGACTACTAACTATATAAGTTCATCAAATTGAATACATATTGGAAATTGTCAGAGGAACAGGTTCAATAAAGTTCAAACTTAGCACTAATTTTTTTTCTTGCTTGGCCTGGTTGCTGTTGTTTTTTTTGCTGTTGTTGTGGTTGATGCTTGGCTACAGAGGTATGGTTCAGCTCCTGCAGACTGCCTTGACCTTGTATTAGGCCGTTGAGAAGATGTTGCTGCTCCTTGAGATGCTGTTGCTCTTCCTGCAGATCCCCCTTTGGATGCTTCTGCTTCTTGAGATGCTGCTGCTACTGCAGCTTTTGAGGATGCTTTTTCTGCAGCAACAACAACTTTCTTCTTAGCCTCCTCTTGTGGGAACTTCTTATTTGCAATTCTGTTAGGTACTGCTGAAGCTCCAGGAGTATTCTGCAAATATGAAGGGATGGACACCAATTAAAACAGAGCAAAAAAGGCTAACTGACATGAAAATGGGAAAAAATTCAGAAATGACCTTGTTAAAAGCTCTTGCTGATTTGATATCCTCTGTTCTACCACCCATGGTGTGTTTACAGCAGGTTTTCCCTTTGTGTTAGGAAGGGAAGAAGACTGTTTCACTTCTGCAGGCATATTAGAGCAAGTTTTGGCATAGTGTCCAAATTGAGCACATTTTTGGCACTTCTTCTGCCTTTTTTGTGAACTACCCTCTGCTGCATCTAGTACACCCTCTCCCCTTTCCTTATTTCTCCTTTTGGACTTAGGTCTGCCAGGCATGACTCTCACAGGTGGTGGCAGTGGCTCCCTTAGCTGAATCTTTTCCCAGTGCTTGGGACCTGGCATAGGCTGTACAGGCAAGTCATATGCCTCTAAATATCTCTCCCTTGTGCAATAGTGGTCCACATGCTCTTCTGGATCACTTCTCTTGTCTAATATACAAGCAAACCCATGCACACAAGGGAGACCAGTTAATTGCCAGTGGTAGCATGTGCATGTTAGGATGCTTGATGTTTTGAATGACAACAATGATTTCTAGTATTATGTTTAAGGAAAAGGTTATAATATCAAATATGACAATTGTGATTCCTGCGATGCTTCCTACTTTCTTTCCTAATATATATTCATGTTAGTATCATGTTAGGGTTAAAGCTTTGATCTTTATTGTTTAGTGACATGCTAGGGTTTGTTATTAATCTTGTTAGTATCATGCCTAGGATCTTTGCTGCTATTTTGCTTTGACATGATTGTTATGATTATTGTCATGATTATTTTAATGATGATTATTATTATTTTGATTACTATTATGTTGCTTTATTATATTTATTATTGTTATTTCTTGATCACACCTTTTATGCATGTTTAAAGGGAATTGATACTTGTAATCACCCTTAATAAGATAATTAATAATCTTGTTTAGGGTTAATTTAATTATAATTCAAGTGATCGCCAATAATAGATTTGTTTGTGCATTAATATTCAACCAACATAGATTAAACAGGTTTAGGGTAAACCTATTGATTTCATGTTAGTTAGAAAGCGCACATGAATACGAGCAGAATAAAGTAGATTATTAGGGCAAGTTCAATCTCTTTTAGGTTGGATTTGTACCTTCATCCCCGAACTTCCAATCTTGGATCCAGACCTATTGGAGTTAACGATCTCCTGTATCGTTAAGGGTGTAACCTTCACCCTGTGAACGGTTTACAAGTTCCCAAAACTTGTTGGCGACTCTTTTGTTCTAGCTTCCTTCCCTTTGGACGCCACCGTACTTTAGTGTATGATCATAGTGGGGTTCAAGTTTGGGGTAATGCTTGAAATATTCCCTACAATTTTTAGCGACTCCAATGGGGAGGATTTCTATTTTAATTCCTTAAATTTATTTCGGCAATGATTTAGAATGAGTGGATGAGACTCGAAAAGTTCTAAGTATTTCATGTGCGTAATTTTGATTAACATTATTGTCATATGCATAAAAAAAATCTCCTTGGAAAGACCATCCGTAATGAGTTAAAAACATAGGATTTTTACATGTAGGAAATTTGAGGAATATCTTTCACAACTAGGATCGAAATAATGCTGCGCGAAACTGGAAATTTTTATCGAGAACAGAAAGCTGCCGAGGCATGTAGGAACTGGCGGCCAGAAAACAGAGTCTGTCGCCGAGGATTTGACTCTGTCGCCAGGCGACAGAGCCAAATTGTGGCGACGGCCTCTGTTCGCTGACGCCAAGTTCTTCCAATACCGAGCCAGAAATATGCGTTCTAATTTTGACCAGTTTTTAGCACTGTTTGCTCGATCCTACTTCCTGATTGAGTTTTTCTCACTTTTTCCGAAACCCATATGTGTTCTACATATGGACATAACCCTCTGGGAATTCATGCTCCATCTACATGATTGAACGCTCTGTGCAACAAAGGGTACAACCGAGAATGTTGAATTCACCAAACCATGGAAGCGAGTTTAACTCGCGGGGTCCCATCCACTCGCGCCAACCCTTCCAAAGGTAAGGCTTCCGCGCGGTGCATCCGGACTCATAACCATGGACCCTCTTTGACTAACCCATATCCCGAACTTTAGAGAACTAGACCCATGGTTAGGTTGCAAACTCATTGCATCTTATTGTGCCTATTTGACTACTTGTGCATTATTTGCTTGTGCATACTTATTATGTGACCGTTTGTTTGACTTGTGTTTAAGACTATAATAAACTGATTAATGACTAAAAAGACTTTGCCTAATTAATTAATTAATTAATTTGAGTAATTAAAGTCTTATAATTTAATCGGAATTGACTTAGCACGACTTTAGGCATGTCCCGTAGAGTTAAAATACTGAAAGCAGTCCCAGATTAATGCTCCAGCAATGACGCCACGATTTGGACTACAGCGCCACACTATGCTGGGCAATGCCTGGCGACAGCTCTGTCGTCTGGCGCTGCACTGCAGAGTGCGGCGACAGTTCGATATTTTGCTCGAGTCATCACTATGAGTCTAATTCCACAGTTTGCTAATCAGTTCGATTATTTTATTAATAACAATACCCTTGTTAAGTCCTTAATTGAGTCTAGTCACATAGTCTAGCCCCATGGTCTTACACAAGAGTCTTAATATGTCACCTACACTCACTAGTCTTAGCACACACTTTGAGTATATATCACCATGACCATGTCTTAGGTTCATGCATGAGTCGGTTTTTTTGGTCATTTGAGTTGGGGGTACATTCTATTCCTAATTTTTCATATCTCTCCATCTACTTCATCTTTCTCCATATCACAACCTTCATTCTTCCTACCTTCTTCCATCTTTGCATGTTGAATAGAGTTTAAGTCGAATAATTAACAATGAATATCCCTAATTTCCCTTTCCACAAAACTTGGTCAAGGAGAGAAGGGAGATTAATCAAGGACAACCCCTTTATTCAAGTCTTACTTTTTAATAAACCGATTTGTCAAAGAGGAAAGCTAAACAGATAATGGCAACTCAGGAAGAAGTCAACGAACTTAGGAATCAATTGACTGACGTAACTGAAGTGTTGAAGGCTTAAAGTCTTCAAATCAATGACCTTGTGAAGCAACAACAAATGAAGCTCATGCAAGAAAGCTTGAGCAAGCTATCTAGTGACTACAAATTTTAGGGCATTAGCTCGCAAGGGGTCTCGGTGGACAAGGAGCTTCTTCCGTAGAAGTTTAATGCCACTGACATCCCTAAGTTCAAGGCAACAGATAATCCTTACTTCCACCTAAGGGCATTTGAGACTATAATGAACATTAAGGGGATTGATAGGAAAGTCTTTCATTCCTTGTTTTCCTTATCTCTTGAAACCGTTTGCCAACAATGGTTCTTCTCCCTTGACAAAGAGAAAACCTCTACCTGGGAATCGATAGTAAACGCTTTCATTGATAGATACAAGTGTAATATTCAAGTCGAAACCGATTATAGACAACTTGAGATGCTAAGACAAAAAGAGAATACAGGCTTTACTTCTTTCTTCAATAAGTGGAGGGAAACTTCCGCTAAGATGATTGAGGTGCCCTTTGAAAAAGAATATGTGAGGATGTTTATCAAGAATCTCCGAGAGAAGTATTCGAAGCACTTAAAATATCAACACAACTTGAATACTTTCAAGGACGTCTATGATATCGGTATTGAAATCGAAGATGACCTCGCAAAGCAAAAATCTACTAACAATAGTAACCACGGTGGCTGGAAAGGAAAGAAGAACGACAATCCTTCTTCTTCCGAAAACGCCCACTCTAGTAACAATGTTAGTACCTTTGATCTAGTGAAGTTTTAGCCATGGATAACCAAGGATCTAAGAAGCAACTAAGGAAAGAATTCACCCCCATTGGGATGAGCTACGATACTGCCTTCGATCGAATCCATGCCAAGGGACTCATTACTTCCATTAGACCTATTCAAGATCCCGCACCTGAAAATAGATTGCCTAGTTGGAATCCAGATGCACATTGCCAATATTATCAAGGTAGGGGTCATACTACTGAGAGCTGTTGGAAGCTAAAGGAGGCTATCCAATATTTGATCGATAATAACAAGCTTCCCGTGCCTTTAGATAGCAAGAAGAGTGAGTGATGATAAAGCAAACGACACAAGACAAGAGGCGAGCTTCAACGACAAGATTTCGTGACCTTCTCTTTTCTATTTCTTTTATTTACCCTTTCCCCAATAAGTCTAGCATAGGCACCCTTTTTATTCTCCTTAGATTTATTTTGTAGGATCATTGTTTCTTCTCCTTTAATAAAAATGAGCATTTATTTTCTTGCATATGATCATTGCATTGCATCGCAAAAAAAAAAAAAAAAATAAAAAATAAAAAATAAAATAAAATAAAAAAATCATTTGTCGAACTAAACACAAGGTATACCAATGATTTGAGGCATCCCTTGTAGCCACATCATATTACCTTTCACCTTTCAAATATAGATCATTTCTTGATAAACCACTTTGAGCCTCGTCTAACGATAGACCTTTCTTTTTTCGACCCATATCTACCTAACCTTGGGATGGGATGGTGTGCAACCTATGCAATTTTCAATTTCATAAAAAGCTTGAGTGACTTCAAAAGATTAAAATAGCAAAAAATAAGCAAAAAAATAAATAAAAGTGTACAAAAGGGCAAGTGTTCCAATGTCTTTGACATGACACTACGTGAAAAAATAAAATTGGCACCGGTTCAAACCCGGCCTAAGGCACCTGTTTGAACCAGTGCCAATGTGGGGAGGTGCCAATTACCGGTTCAAAACCGATGCCAAAAATACTAAAAAAAAATTTATCCCTCCTTTTGGCACCGGTTAACCGGTGCCAAAAATGTCCAAAAATTTGATTTTTTTTTTGGTTTTTTTTTTCACTTAAAAATTAAATCAACTAAAAAAAATAACAATCACAACATAAATCAAATTGGTTTTAATATAATCCAAAATTTACAATATATAATCAAATCCAAAATTACAATATAGATCAATTACAACTAACATATAAATAAATAAAAAAAAATACATTATAAATCATAAAAAAATTACAATATACTCGTAAATCAAAAAGAAAATTACAATATGAACATATCAATATTCTTGCATAATCTGTACCTGCACTAATTAAAACAGAAAAAAAATCAATTGGTAAAAATAAGCGTAAGAATAAATAAAAAAATCCAGAAATTCAATCCAAACAATTCAAACCTAGAAAAAAAAGCATTAATTCAAACCAAGGAAAAAAAAACAGAAATTGAAATCAAAATTAAAAAATATCAAAAACGAAAAAAAAAAACCAAAATTGAAATCGAAAAAAAAACCAAAAATCGAAAAAAACAAAATCAAAATCGGAAAAAAAAAAACCAATTAAAATTGGAACCCAAAAAACCAAAATCAAAAACAAAATCCCAGAAATCGAAAACAAAAACAAAAATCAAAAATCAAAATCAATATTGAAACCCAAAAAACCAAAATCAAAAACAAAATCCTAGAAATCGGAAAAAAAAAAAAACCAAAATAAAAATTGAAACCCAGAAAACCAAAATCGAAAAAAAAATCCCACAAATCGAAAAAAAAAACCAAAATCGAAAATAAAAGGCAAAATCGAATAAAAAAAACCAAATACGAAAAACAAAACCAAAATTGAAATTGGCGAATCGAAAAAAAAAACAATTAAAAAAAAAAACCCAGAACTTGAAAAAAAAACCCCAGAAATTGTTGTTGATGTTGATGCCGGTGGTGGTGCTCAAACTTTGTGGTGGTGGTGGCGGCTGTTGTTGCGCTAATTCAAGCTTTGGTTGCTGCAGATCTAAGGGGAAGGGAGATCGAAGGGAGAATATGAAAGAAGAACGAAGAGAGAGAGAGAGAGAGGAGATCGAAGGTAGATGAAAGAAGATGAAGATGGAGATGAAAGAAGAAAGAAGAACGAAGAGAGAGAGAGGGGAGAGAAGGAGAGGAGAGGAAATGGGGGAATGGAGGCGGATAGAACTAAGGTTTTAGGGTTAAATGATCCCGTTTTTTTTAAAGGTTGGACCGGTTCAGTGGCACCGGTGCCCTTTGTATTTTTGGCACCGGTTTGAGCTGAACCGGTGCCATTACTCTTGGTCTAAAATCCCGCCCATTTTTAGGGAGGTTTTTGCCACCGGTTTGGTTTGAACCGGTGCCATTTGGGGGTTGCCTTTTTGTATTTTTCTACTAGTGTGAAAATGTCTTCGATATGAACATGTCTCAAATTGCGTCTCTTATCGAGTGCTCGGTACCGTGCCTGAGAAACATGAATGCCAAGTGAGTGATAGACCGCATGATCGGGATTGCCCACACTTATAAAAATAAAATAAATGCTAAATCAAAAGAGATAGCAAAATATAATAAAAAAAAAAGAGAGAAGAGAGAGCTAAAAAAGAGTTAAAAGCCTCAAGCATAAAAATATAAATATTCAAAAGCAAGGTTGCACACCTTGGGGGCTTATCTAGGGTCTTGAGCCTTTATCCCCTTCTTCTTCAAACCTTTAGCCTAACCACGTTACAACCCTTAAAAAGTTCTTTTTGAGGTATACACATACTTGTGCGAGGTTAGGCTAGAGCTACGCTCGGCCTGATTCCTAATGGATACGTAGGCAACCTCACATCGAGGTGCAGCCGTAATAAAAATGCATTCATATTCACATTCACACATCATGATCATATCAAGGGATTTCCTATGGTCATCCCTATCTACTTAGAGCTAGACTTGGGGGCTTGATCCCTACATCATTGGCCTACCTAGCCTAAAGAGTCACCATCATTTGACTCTTCTAAAAATAATCTTTTTCCACACACTTAACTCTTGCGGCCTAACTTTAGTGTCACTTTCACACACTGCACAAATACATGACCAAATAGTCCTTCCCTTAGGAACCCTTTGTCATGAAATCTTAACACAACGTTGAAACATGCCTTGTCATATCAACATCACTCATCAATCATAATCATCATTTCATCACAAAGTATGAAGTGCTTAGCCTCCGGGCCTAAGTTACCAAAATATTTCCATCAAAGATAGCCTAGGATGAATTAATCCTTACACCTTGAGAGATAGTATCAAATGACATTTGATAAAGCTCATTCAACATGCACCATCAAACACTTTGATTCTTTTTCGCGTCTTTCTTTTTCGGGAGAAAGTCGGTGCCCTACTGCCCTCAACAAAAATTACAGAAATTTTTTGCTTTTTTGCATTTTCAAGTCACACGATCACATTACAATGCACACACGAGTCATGTACACATTAAGTCATGTCGTGTTATCACAATGAGTCAACACTATGCACACACAAGTCATGAGTCACACGTGTCAACTCACCTTGAGTCATGTCAAGTCAATGAGTCAAACAACACTAAGTATTAGGTCAACCCTAAAGAAAGATAAGCAAAGTCCTATATTCAAAGATATAAATGCAGGTGCATCCCAGCAAGCAAGAACGTTCTCGGATTTTTTTCGAAAAACCACGAATACGCCGCATAAGACTCTTCCAAGATGAGAAGAGTTTGAGCAAAATTACATGGATTAGTAAATTGGAGATTAAGAGCTTTAATTTACAAAATTTTTGAGCGGATTTGGTTGAAAGGAAACGACCAAGTTCAAAGTTCGGAGCGAAACCAAGCAACAACAACAGTAAGAGCAAAATAGGGAATATAAACCCGACTCCAGCGCCAGATGACAAGGCTGTCGCCTGGCGACAGAGCAAAATCGCAGCGCCAGAACTCTAAGCCACTTAGAACGGTTATTTCGACCTCGTACAACAATTTCAGGTTCCTTGGTACGCCAGTTAGCCCCTATAAGCAATTTGACATGATTTAGTAATTGGCTCGGTTACAATCACATTAAGTGATTGACCTGACAAATGATCGTCTTACTTAGCTTAAAGCGCCTAAACATTGGCTCATTGCAAAAGCACCGACATAATGGTTCACAACACAAAGGCACCGACATACTGGTTCAGGAGCACCAACATACAGGTTCACAATTCAAAACACCGACATACTGGTTCAGAAGCACCGACATACAGGTTCACAATTCAAAGAACCGACATACTGATTCACAAGTATAGGGAATATTTCAAGTGTTAATCCCTAGCTTGAACCCCACTGTGATCATACACTAAAGTACGGTGGCGTCCAAAGGGAAAGAAGATAGAGCAAAAGAGTCGCCAACAAGTTTTTTTTAGGAACTTGTAAACCGTTAATGAGGTGAAGGTTACACCCCTTAACGATCCAAGAGATCGTCAAATCCATAAGGTCTTGAAACAAATAGGGTTCGGGGATGAAGGTACAAATCCAACCTAAAAGAGATTGAACCTGCCCTAATAATAGGCCTCTACTTTATTCTGATCGTATTCATGTGCGCTTTCTGACTAACATACAATCAATAGGATTAACCCTAAACCTGTTTATCTATGTTGGTTGAATATTAATGCACAAATAAACTATTATTGGTGATCACTTGAATTATAATCAAATTAACCCTAAACAAGATTATTAATATCGTATTAAGCGTGTTTTCAAGTACTAAATTCCCTTTAAACATGCATAAAAGGTGTGATCAAGCAATAAAAATAAATATAATATCAAGCAACATAATAATAATCAAATTAATAATTATAATCATCATAACTAATCATAACAATTATAAAAATAATCATGAATCATGTTAAAGCATAATAATAGCAAGATCCTAGGCATGATACTAACAAGATTAATAACAAACCCTAGCATGTCACAAAACAATAAAGATCAAAGCTTTAACCCTAACATGATACTATCATGAATATTAGGGAAAAAAATAGGAAGCATCGCAGGAAACACAATTGTCATATTTGATATTATAACCTTTTCCCTAAATATAATACTAGGAAGATCAAAACACCCTAACATGACACTAGGAATCAAAATAATAACCTAGACATGATTTCTATATTATAATATCAATAAATCAATTAAATCACTTACTTGGATGCCTCGTATCTCCTTTCTAATAACAAAATACACACGTCAGTAACTTCAAGGAAAATAATAAACAACAATTAAATTAAATAATTGAAAGAGAGATTTGGGACCAAACCCTCAGAAATATCAAACCTTTCACGTCTAGGGCGAAGGCAACTTCGAATTATGCTAGGTGTTTCTAGTGCTAATGTATGAGGAATTGTGTTTGTAAAAGGCTAGTTTTAGAAAGAGGGAAAGAATCAAGAAATTCTTGATGAGAGTTGATGAATCAAAACGGAGTTTTTAGAAGGCTATTTATAAAGAAAATCAACCAAAAAGATAAAAAAATCTAAACAGAAATCTGACGCGTAAAACCAAGATTAGCGCCAGACGCTGACATTAGCGTCAGGCGCTAACGCTAGCGCCAGGCGCCAAGCTTAGCGTCAAGCGCTAATGCTGGCGTTTGGCGCTGACTAAGTTTTTGACGCGTTTTCTAGAATCATATAGAAATTGACCGTACGGAGGATAAAATCGTATTTTCCTCAAAAACGTTCTTTTATTCTGATTAAAACTCTAAAAGTCAACAAAAGTCAATTTATCAATGCTAATTAGATTAGGAATGAAAAGAACCTTCTAGAAGAATCTAGAAGACTAAAACCATTCCTAATTGCATTAGGAATGATAAATCTATATTAGGCCCTCCTCTAGATCATTGGGCCGCATATAAGGCTCAAACCGGGCCCAGTTTGGTAAATTGGCCATAACTTCCTCAATATTCATCGGAATTGGGCTTATAATATATCGTCGAAAAGGTCTTTTTAAGCCCTATCCAACTACACTACTATTGGACCCATATCATGGACCAACCAAACTGGATTGGCTGTTTTCTTAAAATAGGTTTTCAAAAACAGAGAGAAGAGAAAAGAAATTAAAACTATCCGCAACACTAAACTTTCCACACTTTCACTTCATTCGATTATGATTCGACGTGAAAGGTACTCATCACCGGGTTTGGTCTTGGGGAGACACAAATGGGTGTCTACAACAAGCAGTAGAAGCGTCGACGCACCGACTAAAGCAAAGTTCAAGCGAGCTTTAAAGATCGACGAGCATTGGTCTTCGATAATTTTCTTTGGAATATTATCGCAACAACTGAGGATGACTTCAAGTAAAGTTATTTTTGACATCATTAGCTAAGATTGTGGAGGTTGTCACTAAGATTTGAGAAGATAACACGAGATGGGCAGTCTTCGACGACATTCGCTAAGATTGTGGATGTTGTCACTAAGATTTGAAAAGATAGCACGAGATGGGCGGTCTTCGATGACATTCGCTGAGATTGTGGAGGTTGTCACCAAAGATTTGAGAAGATAGCACGAGATGGGCGGACTTCGGCGGCATTCGCTAAGATTGGGGAGGTTGTCACCAAGATTTGAGAAGAGCGGTTCGTGATGAGGCGGTCTTTGACAACTTTTGCTATGATTGGGAAGGTTGTCACTATGATTCAAGAAAAAGGCTCGAGATGGAGCAACATTGATCGACGGCGTTCCCTAGCTTGTGGAGGGTTGTCAACAACAACAAATGCAACACAAATCGGTTACTTTCAGAGACGTGTGCTCGACGGTGCAAGATACGCGTTTCTTAACTCTTTTATCTCTTTAACTAACGCTAGTTTGCAGGTATCGGCGTTACAAGAGTGATTTAGGTTCGCAGAACGTTCTGAATCATTCTCCGTCCCTATCGATACTTTGACCTTTGTTTTCGAAACTTGCGTTTCTCCAAACTCAGTCAAAGTGGGGGGCTTTTGTAGACACTCATTTGTGTCTCCCCAAAACCAAAACCAGTGATGAGTACCTTTCATGTCGAATCATAATCGAATGAAGTGAAAGTGTGGAAAGTCTAGTGTTGTGGTAAGTTTTTTATTTCTTTTCTTTCTTTTTGTTTTTGAAAACCTATTTTGAGAAAACAACCAAACCAATTTAGTTTGGTCCATGGCAAGGGTCCAATAATAGTGTAGTTGGGTCGGGTTCAAAAAGAGTTTTCCAACGATATATTATAAGCCCAATTCCAATGAATAATGAGGAAGTTATGGCCAAATTACTAAGCTGGGCCCGGTTTGATATTTATATGCGGCCCAATGATCTAGAGGATGGCCTATTATGATTTATCATTCCTAATATGATTAGGATTGATTATAGTTTTCTAGAATCTTCTAGAAGGTTCTTTTTAATCCTAATTTAATTAGCATTGATAAATTTACTTTAATTGACTTTTAAGAGTTTTAATCAGAATAAAATATGTGTTTTTAAGGAAATTACAGTTTTACCCTCTCATACGTTTAAATTTTATTAAAATGAGAAAACACGTGGAAAAGCTGATTGCAGCGTCTGGCGACAGGCGCGTTGTTTGGCACTACGGTCGTGTTTTATTCTTTTCGAAACTCTGATTCGTTTTTTATCATATCCGGCTGATTTTCTCTATAGATAGCCTCCTAAAATCCCGTTTTGAATCATTAATTATCATCTAACAATCATCAATTCTCATCAATTCTTAGGAATTCTCTCTAGCTCTCTCTCTCTTTTCTAAACTAGCTTTTCTCATACACCATAGCGCATTCACAAGATCTAGACACACCTAGCCAAATTCGAAGTTGCCTTCACCCTAGACATGAAAGTTTTTAATTTCTGAGGGTTTGGTCCCAAATCTCTCTTTCAATTATTTAATTTAATTGTTTGTTTATTATTTTCCTTGAAGTTACTAACGTGTGTATTTTGTTATTAGAAAGAGGTACGAGGCATCCAAGTAAGTGCTTTAATTAATTTATTGATATTATGATATAGAAATCATGTCTAGGTTGTTATTATGATTCCTAGTATCATGTTAGGATGCTTGATGTTTTGAATGACAACAATGATTTCTAGTATTATGTTTAGAGAAAAGATTATAATATCAAATATGACAATTGTGATTCCTGCGATGCCTCCTACTTTCTTTCCTAATATATATTCATTTTAGTATCATGTTAGGGTTAAAGCTTTGATCTTTATTGCTTAGTGACATGCTAGGGTTTGTTATTAATCTTGTTAGTATCATGCCTAGGATTTTTGCTGCTATTATGCTTTAACATGATTGTTATGATTATTGTCATGATTATTTTAATGAGGATTATTATTATTTTGATTACTATTATGTTGCTTTATTATATTTATTATTGTTATTGTTTGATCACACCTTTTATGCATGTTTAAAGGGAATTGGTACTTGTAATCACCTTTAATAAGATAATTAATAATCTTGTTTAGGGTTAACTTGAATATAATTCAAGTGATCGCCAATAATAGATTTGTTTGTGCATTAATATTCAACCAACATAGATTAAACAGGTTTAGGGTAAACCTATTGATTGCATGTTAGTCAGAAAGCGCACATGAATACGAGCAGAATAAAGTAGAGACCTATTATTAGGGCAGGTTCAATCTCTTTTAGGTTGGATTTGTACCTTCATCCCTGAACTTCCAGTCTTGGTTCCAGACCTATTGGAGTTAACGATCTCCTGGATCGTTAAGGGGTGTAACCTTCACCCTGTGAACGGTTTACAAGTTCCTAAAACTTGTTGGCGACTCTTTTGCTCTAGCTTCCTTCCCTTTGGACGCCACCGTACTTTAGTGTATGATCACAATGGGGTTCAAGTTTGGGGTAATGCTTGAAATATTCCCTACAGCGCGGAATGTGAGTAATTAATTAATTTAATTACTTATTTTATTTTAATATTGCTAGTATCATGATTAGGTTATTTTATATTTGATTTGACTAACGTTATTATTGTTAAATTGCTCCCAATATTAATGTTTATTTTATTATATTTTTTTTATCACCATATTGCATGTTAACGGGAATATGTAATTGAAAATCACGCCTAATAAGATAATTTGGATGATTGGTTTAGGTTCTTTTTTAATCTTGTTATTAAATCAAGTGATCACAATATTTTAGAATTATGTGTTGCATTAATATTCAACCAATTTAGCCTAATAATAGTTTGGAGCAAATTGAATCTTTGTTTGCATGCCTTTGAGATCTCAAGAATCTCTTTTCACAATAAGAATCGAGTATAGGCCAATACGAGCAAATGTGACTCCATGACTCACTTCGTACCATCATCCCTGATCCTCCTTTCGTGGTTCCGAACCATATGGAGTTAGTAATCTCATGGATTATGAATGGGATGTAACCTTCACGGCTCAATCGTTGTTGCATATCGTTGTCCCTTTATCGTGGTTGCCTTTTTATGATCCGTGAACGATTTACAAGTTCCTTAAACTTATTGGTGGCTCCCAACTTTCCTTGTCCCTAATCGTATTATGTCAATTTCCACTTCGTATGAGTGTCAAGCATATTCACAACATTCTTATCGTAGGCGCGCTTTGAACGACGCCTACAGAGGCCCACTGAGAAAATCGCTTCTTTGAGATCACTTAGAGAGGGAATTGCAGAACAGTTGAAGAATTTAGAAGAAGTTGTATCGGTAGGATGGTTGAGATTTTCTGTTTTGAAAAGGGAGGAGAAGTGGGAGATGATGTGATCATGAATTTGTTTGGGATCGGTCAACCAAATGCCCACACCATTCTTTAAAGTCACACTTTTATTTTTCTTTTTTCGGATTGTCTAGGATAGATGGAAGAAATGAGAATTCCTATCATCATTTATTAACCAATCCGGTCGTATGAGCTCTAGCCTCCAAATACACCTCTTTTTGTTGAAGAAGTAAATGTAATTCCCTCATTCATTGATCTTTCCAAATCAAACAAGAAAACGTTTGAAGGGCTGCGCTGATAGGCTAGTTGGGCCCCTTCAATTCTTGAATTGATTTTTTTTATTTTTCTTTGGACTAATCCAAAGTGAGATGAGGTCCAACCACCTATCGATTTGGCTAGATCATTTAATTTGAAATGGATCGAATCTCAACCCATTGCTGAGAGATAAATGGTTCAAATTCAGGGTCGGATAGCCACATGGGCTCAAACCGGAAAAGCTTTTGACTCGGTATTTGAATTTTTTATCCATATGTAAAAGCAATGGGTTATGATCCGATGACATTCTTGGGAGATTTTGGGCCACCACATCTTGAAATAATTGGATCCACGATAGGCTAGCCAAAAACCTGTCCAGTCTTTCGAAAATAGGAGAATTTCTCCTTTTATTGAACCATGTAAACTTGTGGCCTGTATAACCGAGGTCCACAAGATTACAATTGTTCATGGTTTCCTTGTATGCTTGCATTTGAGTTATGCGATGGGAATTGCCGCCCCATTTCTCGTGGGAAAAACAAATATCATTAAAATCCCCACAGACTAGCTAAGGGAGGGAAATAGTTGGCGCTAATATAAAAGTTCATCCTACATTCCCAATCTTGCTTTAAAACGAGTACTAGCATAAACTACGGAAATAAGAAAGGGGGTTTGTTATTCACCTTCAAAATGGCGTGAATGACGCGGTGATCTTTGGTGACAGTGGTGATGGAGTTCACTCCATTGTTCCAAAGCATCCGAATGCCCCCTGACAGCCCCACCGGAACCACCACCTCGAACGAATTGAATGGAAGGTTATCAATGAGCTCCTCTACCCTTGATTTTTTAACCTTTGTTTCAGTAAGGATCACAATCTCTGGGTCATGATCCTTCATCATCTTTCGGAAGTTCTTCTTAAACCCATGGCGAGCGATTCCCCTAGTGTTCCATAACAGAATCGACATTCCCGCTTTCATAATTGGGAAATTGGTCATCTCTGTCTTCATTTCATAGGCCGCATCGTTGTCGAGGGTGACATACTAGCCCGAGTAGTGGCTGAATTTTTCCAGGGTGTTTTTCTTTATTTTGATGCCCGACATTTCCAAGTTGGAGTTTTTCTTCTTCCCCTAACCGCAATGCAACTGGATCTGGGTCGCTTCCCGTGTGAGGTGAAGCCATTTCACATTGTTTGTTCCAACGACGAACTGATCCACTAGCCAATCGCTTGTAATCGATAAGACTTTTCTTTCTTTTGGAAGAATGGGCTCCGAATCGAACAACAGTTGGAGCTCCCATGGCATCACCATCCCCAAACTTCTTCACTAGTTCGTTTATCCACCATTTCGGGAGGATACCTAGGGGTTCGCACATCAGGGTCACATCCGCCAGAGATGGCAGATGTGCCGGCAAAAACACCTTTGGGTTCGTGGGATCCCCTGTTTCTGGTTTGTGAACATTGGAGCGATGTTCGCTAGATCTAGCAGAATCTGGCGAACAATCCCCGGCGTGAGAGCATGCCACGATCCCAGAATTCCTTGGACATAAAACGTCTGGAGATTCATCAAGGATTCTGGTTTGGTGTATTGCGGTTTTGTTGAAGTGATGATGTTCCTTGTTGGTGAAAGGATCGCCGTCACCAGACTGGTTTTTGAGTGGTAACGTTGAATCGCCGATAGAACGACTTTGGTTTTTTCTTGGTTTTTATTTTCCATTTTCCTGGAGAAGGTGAGAAGACCGGATGGTGTTTTGAGGGGTTTGTTCGGTATATAAAACAATGGGGTAGAAGGGAGTATAGCTTTTGGTTTTTAAAAAACGCTGGCTATTAGAAAGGGGTTTGAGGCAAGGTGATTTGACATTGGAGAAGACAAGAAGAGTTCAGGAGGCCGTATTCTGAAGAAAAATTGGGAAGGATGAAAAGGGAATTTGGAAGGATTTTTGGTTCAGAGAGATAAGGGGGTATTCAGGCTTATTGCAATCTTTCGGGCCCTACCTACTTCAGTTTCTAATTGTAAAAATTGGAATTTATTTGTCGTATCCACGTGAGCTAGAATTGAAACTTTTATTTGGTGGTCCCCTTTTTGCTTCATTGGATATCCAGCGGATAACAAAGACAAATATTTGCTTTTTCTCGAAACAATCTGCCATGCATCATTCGTAGACGTATGCAGAACCTCTGGCGTCACGTTTTTCCGGCCATGAATCGATAAGTGGTGATTAGAGGTTTGGGTGGAAAGCACTGAAAGTGGTGGTGCGTTGCGGCTGGGAGGTGTTTGTGGTTTATAGGTCGGTGGCTGCTTTTTTTTAGGGTCTTTGTAGCAAATTTCTTGTTTTAATCTGCCTAGCCAAATATGGTTTTTCTGGGTTGATCTTCATTGATCACGACAAGTATTTTGGCCATTCTTAGATAGTTGATACCTCGAGAAGTATCTTTTTTTCACAAAGATACTAATGGAATTGCCTATGTTGGTCAACATGGCTTGGTTATTTAGCTTAGTGGGGAGTTCAGGTAACTCAACCCAAATTGTTGACCTATTTGAAGGAGCATTTGAAGGTTTGAAGTCGAGCTTCCATCTTTCCACAGAGATGAATGTGCCATTAAGGAACCAATGCAAGGCCCGGCCTGCAGAGAGAACTCGATCAAGATCTTTGTGGTGCCTAAATTTCGTGATGAAGAAACCCTTTCCAATCGGGTATGAACTAATGGCAGCATTGGGTTTCCACATTTTGTTAAGGTTATCCGTGTAGAACTCGGTGGAGAATGATTTCCTGCAGGGTTTTGAGATGATTGATGTTAGCCAATCATCACAAAGAGCCTCATATTTACGATCATCTATTGGAACAAACATTTCTTTTTCTACATTAAAGGAGTCTAGAAGACAAGTGGCTGCTTGAGGACAAGCAAGAAATGAAGATTGTTTGTTTTTAACAGCATCTAGGAAATGACTGAGTATGAGTTTGAGGGAGGATAGGGGGTTAGAGCAAGGGGTAGCTCGTAGGAGAAGAAAGAGGTGAAGAAGGAGGCTAAACAGCCGGTGGCGGTTGAGTGAGGGGCTATTGTTTGGAGGGGGATGGGGACTCGCTCTCACTAGGTTTCTCTCTCATGGTTTTTTCGACAAGCTTTTAAGAGGCGGTATCAACTTAGAACTTAGGTATTCTTCAATTCACCTTAAATAAAATAATATTCAGTAAAAATAATTTTTATTCAATAAAAATAAAATAATTTCAGTTCAATAAAAATCTTTAAACTTAAAGAAAAAAATATAATAGCAGTTTAGTAAAACGGAAATTTCACCAAATGCCCCTGAGTTATTTTTTTATTCACCAAATACCCATCAAAACTTTCAAATTCACCAAATACTCCCGAGTTTAAGAAAAATGTCACCAAATACCCTTAATGACTAACGGCGGTTAACACCGTTAGTCATTAATGACTAATATGCCACGTGGCAGCCTCTAATTGGTTGTTGTAATTTTAGTTAATTAATTATTAAAAAAAACTTTACAAATACAAAAATAAAATTTAAAAAAAAACCCCACCACCCCCAACGACTGACCACCAGCCACCACCAACCACCACCGCCACCACCCCCAGGCCTTGCGCCGGTGGTCCATTTTCGCTGGCGAGGGCAGCCCCCCACCCTCCGACACCACCCTACCCCCAGCCCCTTCTCCCTCTGTTTCCCCTCCCCTTAAACCCTCTCCCCCACCTCGAAACCCCCCTTCACGACCGATGCCCAAACCCCCATCCCCACCCCCTTTCCCCCCCTAAACCACCACCTAAAAAAACCGGAAACCCCCCAAATCGAAACCCTAGATTTCGATTTGGGGTTTTTCGATTTAGGGGGTTTTCGGTTTTTAGGGTGGTGGTTTAGGGGGGAAAGGGGGTGGGGCGAAAATGGTTTGCCGGCGCCGGGGAGGGGGTTTGGGCGCCCGGCCGAGAAGGAAGGGGGGTTTCGAGGTGGGAGAGGGGTTTAAGGGGAGGGGAAACGCAGGGAGAAGGGGCTAGGGTAGGGGAGGGGGTATCGGAGGGTGGGGGGCTGCCCTCGCCGGCGAAAATGGACCACCGGCGCAGGGTCTGGGGGTGGTGGTTGGGGGTGGGGTGGGTCTTGGGTGGTTTGAGTTTTTTTTTTTTTAATTTTTTTTTAAAAGTTTTTTTACTAATGAATTAATTAATATTACAACAACCAATTAGAGGCTGCCACGTGGCATATTAGTCATTAATGACTAACGGTGTTAACCGCCGTTAGTCATTAAGGGCATTTGATGACATTTTTCTTAAACTCAGGAGTATTTGGTGAATTTGAAAGTTTTGATGGGAATTTGGTGAATAAAAAAAAAACTCATGGGCATTTGGTGAAATTTCCGTTAATAAAAATAATTTCAGTTTTGCAAAAATAAGGGTGAAGTGAATGGGGTCTTAGATGGTGAGAATTGGATTGGGAATTCAATGAAATATTGATAATGCTTTGATTGGGGTTGTGATGGAATTGATTGGGACCAGTAATATAAAAGTTTATTATAATACCCTTACTTTTTTTTTTCTTTTATCCTTTTTCTTTTCATTAGTCTCTTCCTCTTTATTCTCAATTCTCATCCCAAAAGATTAACTAGGCCTTCTTCATTTACTTCCCTCCACCCCATAAATACATGAGATTATGGGAATAAACCTATTTATATTCCAAATCACAATCTCATAAAACACAAGCAGCGTTTTATAAGCTCCTACCTCATTTCCTATTTCCAAACCCCAATTCCTACCCACCAAACACCCCTTAATTGCTGGAATTTGATGTATATACCTTATATTACCTTTTAAATTTGCATGTAGTTTTAGGAGAACAAGTGAATTATATTTTTTTTAAAAGTGAATGTAGGATTTTACAACCAAAATTCACCAAAATAGAAAAATAACATGGAATCAAAGTTTTTTTTTTTTCTTTTTTACAAAAAAATATTACTCCCTAATGATCAATTTAAAAATCCCATGAATAAAATTGATTGATCAAGAGGAGCTTGGTAATTTACTTCCCTTGTTTTGTGGGAAGTTGAAATTTGTATGAATTTCCACTTTCCCCATTTTTACTTTTGTGTCAACCAAACAACATTTTAATTTATTAAATCCTATGAATTTTTACTTCCCCCATTTGTCAACCAAACAAGACTATAGTATAATTTACTTTCCCCATTTTTTCTTTTTGTATCAACCAAACAACATTTTAATTTATCAAATCCTATGAATTTTTACTTTTCCTCATTTTATGTTGTCAACCAAACAAGGACATAATATAATTTTTTTTCTCTACTTTTTTTTTAAAAAAAAATTTTTTTTTTCAATTGCAATCTTTTTTATTTTTTATTATATATAAGTAAAAATTATAAAAGTTGTAGATTGTAATTGCATAAACCAAAATGAATCTAACAAAAACTCAAACTTAAACCAAACCCAAGGTCTTTAGTTAACTAGGTTTTTTTTCTTAACTATAAATCACTAAAATCGCCAAAAGGGGAGTTTATAAATATGGTAAAGTTAAAATTGTTTCAAATACGAAGTAGAAAAAAATGGAGGATGTGTAATACTATGTAGTTTGTACTCCCACCATATTTTTTTAAGTGTTACACTTACCAATGTGGGTTTTTTTATTTTTTTTTTTTTATTGTCTTATACTTTTTTTTTTTTTTTTTTTGCCAACACAATTTAAAATGACTGTTTTGATCTAGACATGTTTTGAGGTGAGAATTGATCCGAAATCTGGTGAAATCGAGAATAAAACTCTAACCACTTGAATTAATTTCTCATTCTGTAATAAATAAAGCAAATAAAAAAAATAAAATAAAAAAAATGAAATGAAATAAAAATTGAGGACTTGAGGTACATCCTTAAGGAAAAAAAAATTGTCAAATGGTAATCAATTTTTAAAAATGGAGGCAGTACTTGGTAAAACCTTTATGATACGGCAAACAAACGTAATGAGAAAGTTTGGAAAATCAAATTCTTGGCCCTTTCTTCTTCGTACGGAGGTCAAAATACACAATATTCAATCCCAAATGACACCCATTTGAATAATTCAACCCAATTAAACTTTCAATAAGCATAATCATACCATTTGAAAGGTTTTTACAGTGACCCAGAAGAGAAAATTCATCATCTGTAATAATAACCAACACAATTTGATTTAATCAAAATCAGTGGGAAGATAAACTACTACTGCTACTGTCATCATATGAGGTAAGAATGTAAAGTTCTTATCTTTCTTCAATTTTGGCTGGTCCTCTTTACTTTGCGATTGTGGTGTTATTATTTTATTTGAGATTGAAGAATTGGTAAATTGGGTTTTATTTATTTCTGTGAATAGTTGTAGATTGTTGACTTTATCCCATGGTTTTGTGTTAATTTTTATTAGTTAATTTTTGGTGGGTTGGTTTCGATTTCTCATGTATGTGTTCAATAACTTTGCATTTTTATGATTGTTTAGTTTTGTATTTCAAGCCAAGTATATCTCTTCTTTGAATTGAGTATTTTAATATTTGGAAGGCAAATTCAGAGTTGAGAATGTAGGAGCAAAGCAAAGCAAGGTGAGACCTGAATAGGCCTGTCAAAACTAAAGGATCCCATTTTAAGTTAGGCTAATTCTATGAAGTAATTCCAAAACTAAGGTCCGGTTCCGTTCACGTTATATCGCCTTAGAACTTGTTCCGTTTACCTTGTTTTCACTTATTTAAGGTCTTATAAATTCAGATAAGTCCAGTTGGTAACCCAAGTTCAAATTACAACTCAAAAAAGTTTTAATAAGGTCTAATAAGTTTAGATAAGTGAAAATTAGATGATTTGTACACAAGCTTAATATAAGAAATGCAAATTTAGATAAGGGTTAGTTCTCACAAGATAATTTCAAGAAAAATAAGTTCATACATGTTCTGATTAGCCTTAATAAGGGCGATATAAGCTTGATTTACAACTAATGTAAGGTCATTTAAGTTCAAGTAAGGGTTTGTGTCTCTTACGTTGAAATTCAGTTCAGTTCAGCTCGGCTTAGTTCAGTTCAGCTCAGCTCCTAATTTCCTTCTCTTATAAAATATTCATTTCAGTTCAGCTCAGTTCAGTTCAGTTCAGCTGAGTTCAGTCAATGAGAACAGGCCCTAAGTTTTGCTAAGATCAAATAATAAATAAAAAAAAGGCCCCTAAGTTACTTGACTTCGATACTTGATACTAATATCAAACACAAATATGTGTGATGTGTTCATGGTGTATTTGTGTAAGACTTGACAATCAATTGGACAAGACTTCCATGTTTTTGTTGCAATATAAAGTGTCTATTATCAAACAATTCCACATCAAAGTGTCAATAATTTGATATGGCCATATGGGTACACAAAATGAAATGGAAACACTTGTTCTCATAGTATTTTTTTGCTTCCATCATTGCATAACGATCATTCTTTTGACAAGGTAGGGCCTTATACTTATAGGAAAATAGAAATTTGGATAATTATTTGGCCCAAAAGAATATACTAGTACAAATTCATAGGAAATTTTACTTCCCGTAAAGGGAGAAAGTTGCTTACCTAATCCCTATGATGCTTTAAATTTTCCTTTTAGCTTAAGTGTGAGTGTTGGATTATGACATTATAAGGGTATGTTCTCTTCGGTTTAATTTCAATTCATTTCAGTTCAGCTCCAATCAGTTTAGTTCAGTTCCTAATTTCTTTCTCTCATAAAATATTCACTTCAGCTATATTTAATTCAGCTCAGCTCCAATCAGTTTAGCTCGGTTCAGCTCAACTCAGTTTATTAAATCACAACAGGCTCTAAGTACTTGAATACTTTGATTTTGAGTTAGAAATCTAAAATGTAGGAAAGTATTCAATTCCTAGTGTTCAAGGTTGAAATATGGAAACTAGTAATTTGTTCTTATATTTTCAAGTTAAATTTGTATCGGAGTATGACTTTTGTTTTAGAGTTCAAGCATCTTAGCTTAAGTTATCTAGAGTAATAAGGTGAAAAGACTGCTTTGTAGAACAGTCGGTAGCTTTAAAATCTTGATGTTGCGCCAACCAAAAGAGAACATATGTTTAGTTGCTTAAATGGCTTGCTTTTGGGTCAAAGATGGTTGGATGACAAGTGGTAAAATTGCAGAACGAGCGTTTATTAGGAGCTGGATCCTCATAGGACAGTAGGACACCTTTAATTACCCTGCTAGATATTAATGTTAAAGATGTTATCCCTTTCAAATTATTAATTTGATGGCAAACTGCAAACCAATCAGAAGAGTGATTGCTTCATTCTGCCAGTTTGGTTACTTATGTAATGTAACTTATTTAGAATTGCAATTTAATGATAAGTTTAACTTTTGTATTCAACTAAAATACAACATATTGTACTAAATACAAACTAAATGCCTTAACCCAATGGATTTGATATGAAAATTACAAGTTACTTGAAATTAGTCAATTTAAGAGGATCAAAAAGCTGTTGATTTGATACATTCAGCAAGGTTTAAAATAAATGTCAATTTACTTGAGTAAACTTTTGGGAATGTGTTACAAACTTACAATTTATATACAAGTACATGCTTGTAGAGTTGGAGCATATGCAAAAAAATAGAATCCTAATCACATGAAAATAGGAAACAATATAAACTAATATAGGTGACAAATTCCGTAATATGTTTCCTGAAGTCTCAAATATACACAATAAACTGCTTATGACTTCAAATTTTCAGAATCAGGACATTCTGTTCAAAATGAAACCATAGTTTTGGTTTTGAATTGGTACAGGTTTCCAGCTAGCTCACTTATGTACAATAGCATGACATATAAGATATGTTTTTTCGACAACTGCAATCTCATGTTCCCTGAACATGCACAATACTTATTGATACTTAAAACTCATTGTGAATACATATCCTAAAGTGCTGGGCAATCTAATGATTCTTTTTCTTTGTGCAATTAAAGATTAAGAGTTCTAAGAGTAATTTCTTCATTCCGTATCTTGAGTGGGTTGGAAGGGGGGAAGGGGGTAGTTGTGTTGAGAATATAATCACATTACAGTATAATGATCACTCATTTCCGGTCCAAAAAATTAAAGAAAAAAGCCAGAATCACTCTATATTTTCAATCTGTTTTTTTCCTTTCAAATTGAATGAAGAAAAAGGACCTTGTGTACTTTCCTCGTCCTGTATTTACATCACGTAAAGTCTGCAACCTTGTGAGACTTGAACTTGTAATTATCAGCTATTATCATCTGTGTCACTTCCACTCGATTTGTCTGACAAGAAATGTCTTGGTAACCTTGGGAATGTCACACGGGTCCTTAAAATATCTGGGCTTGGGGGTGATGAAGGAGTTGATGATGATGAGGAGCTGGCGCTAGATGTATGTGATTTCTTATGTTGCAAACTCCTAGCAATATCTATACAGGCTTGATCAACTGTATTCAGGAAATCCTTTACTATAACAAATAGCAGTAGTGGCTGTTTGTCTTTGAAACCGCCTGCTTGATAGTACTGTGCTGTTTTTGTTACAAATTCCATCACCCTCGTCTGCTCTTCTTGAACAACCTTTATTTCTCCTTCTGCTGCTGCCAGGAACTCTTTCATCTCTGCAATGAAATCTCGCCCCTCATTATCAGCACCACACTGCAGCACAAGTTGCCGGGTTTCAGCAATACGAGCTCCCACAGAAGTACTGATGCTTGATATGGTATCATAGTCAAGGGTGGCTGCTTTCTTTACATTTGAGAACTCGGAACTCAAGCCACCTACAACAGGTAGTCCTAGCTGTAAGAACTCCTTCTCTTGCTCCTCTTTTGACTTTGATTCCTCTGGCTTAAGGTTTGAACTTGAGTTTTTCTGACTGTTTGTTCTAGATAAGCTGTTGTTCCTGTTCATAACACACCGTCTCCCTTCATTTCTGACAACCTCATGAACCACAAAGTGCAGTAGAGTGGTCTTCCCATCACTGCTTTTGTAATCAGAGAGCTTTCGTAAAGCTGTAAGGTTAAAAGCCTTTGCATCTCCTCTTGCAGTCCCTGCATTTAGCCGATTCCCTGCTTTTAAGATTGCTTCCAAAAGTTTCAAAAATACTCCACGATTTCGAAGCTCAGTGCAAGCGGAGTCAAGTGTTTGGAGTGATTCCTTCAGTTGATGGACTTCTGAGCCATAATTGAACCTAAAGAGCATGGTGCTAACTCGAGTGAAGGCTGAGGGAACAGCCTTGAGCAGATGATAAAGGAAGGATTCTGCATCAGCAAGCCTTCCGGCATCTCCCTCAAATGCGAGGATTTGAATCTTCTCTTCTCGTGTAGGAGTTATTCTGGTCAGTTTCTCAAGTATATCTACATTCAGCCCTTTTCCTTCTTGGAGCCCTGCAATCAACTCATTGCGAGTGATGCCCAATGACCGAATTACAATAGCTATGTTCTGGGAACGCCGTGCTTCCAGAATGAAAATCTTTGCTGCTGCATTGGGACTCGCAATACCTTGAACTGCAGCATCTCCCTTGGGGGATTTGCGGTTTGTCGCAACACATCCAAATAGAGCTTCCATCATATCACCGTTGTATCTGTTGCACAAAAAATAATATTCATCAACTTTCAATTCAATTGGGAATTTGGGATTAGATTTTTTTTGGTAATTCTTTTTTGTTGAGATTAAGAAGTAAATCAAATGCTGAACTTACTGGAATGAGCCGCGTTCAATTTTGTCCCACACCATGGAATGATCAGTATTAACGTTGACTTTTTCCCAATGCAATGGCTTCAGTTTGACCTGATCATTCTTGCTGTCTGATACCTCTTCCCCAATAGCAGATGCTTCTCGAATATTTCCACTTGGTGTCCGCTTTGGTGGTGCTGGTGGTTTTAGTGATCCACCCATCTTGAGCGGTGGAGGTGGTGGAGCCGGACCTTTCTTGGCCGCCATTGGCGGCGGTGGTGGTGGTGGAGCAGGTCCTTTCTTGACTGCCATTGGTGGCGGTGGCGGTGGTGGTGGTGTCGATCCTGCCTTGGATGAATTGGATGACGGAAGGGGAGGTAAAGACGGAACTCTACTGATTCCTTCCTTTGCAACAACCACTTTTTCTGCCTCCTCTGCTCTTCCAACAGACTGAAAGGTTGTTTCGTTTTCGAGTTGTTTAGGAGGACCAAGCAGTCTAGCTGATTGCTCTTCCTTAGGATGTATTTGGTTGTAAGAAGACGATGATTTGCCTCGAGAATACGTCCTCCTTCCATTGCTTCCTTTGTTAAACACATCCTTATGAAAAGGTCCGCTCTTCCTTTGGCTCCCTTCAAGCTTCCGCCAATACAGAACATCCAAACCATCTTCATCAACTATTAGCCCTTTGATATTCCCATCAAACCTCGTAAACTCTGTGTGCTGCAACGGCTGCAACCTCCCTCCCCCACCACCACTTCCACCTCCTCCACCCGAAGCAGCAATCGCTCCAACAGTCTGCACCTGACCACCATTCTCCTTCTTCCGTTGAGTATACTTAGTGCAGAAGAAAAAGAGTGCTGCAGCCACCACCAGAGTGCTTGCAGCTGTCACCCCAACAGCCGTGTATATTGCCTTATGAGACGTTGATCGTGATGGCGGAGGCCCTGTCGTATCCGGTGGGGGTGGCAGCAGCGGCGTAGGCTGTGTTGGTGGAGACGGTAGAACTGCGGGACTACTAGGAGGGATTGCTGCTGATGCTGGTGCTGGTGCTGGTGCTGATGCTGGTTCTAATGCGGAAGGATAGAAGGTTTCGATATTTTGTTGACAGAAGGAATGATGAATGAAAGAATTAAGGCACAGAAAGAAGAGAATGAAGGTATGAAAGAAATGGGATGTCTTAGTTAGGAATGCCATCCTCTTTGATCTGTACAAAAAAGAGGGGGGAGGAGAGAGAAAGAGGTAAGATAGGCAACTAATTTAGTTGATTAGTTCTCATTTTTTTGAGGGTGGTTTTGTTGTATTAAGATGATGTTGAGCTGTTCCCATGTTGGGTTCTTTTTCTTGCAGACAATGTCAAAGTAAGCAGGTTGCTGACTTTTAGAATTTTTCCTTGCCATTTTTTTTTAAATCAATCTTTTTTACCTTAGTTTTTACTAAGCCTTTCTTGTTGTGAAATTAGTGTCCATCCTTGTCATTTACGGAGTAAATAAAATTATTGAGGAATATTGTGGTTTGTTAGAATTATGTCTTTTGTTTCATAATATCTGATCACTTAATTAGTTTTAAATCATGTATATTATAATTGGGTTAACGGCGAGGATTTTCGATTAAAATTATGCATCAATCAATGTGATTGAATATCTTCCGTTATAAATCTATACACTTGTATATTTTGGTTTAAATTATTACCAAAAAAATGATTTGTACACATTAGTTTTTTGTATTTATGTATTAAGCTATTAATAATATTGACATTGATTGTTAAATTAGGTAGCATTAGTGCATTACTCTTCATTAAAAAGAAACAAGCATCATTTTAGGCCTTTTTTAATAAATTCAAATTAATACGGAGTAAGTTTTTTTAGACAATTTCATACAATACACAATTTATAAAACCGTTTAACATAGGAAACATTTTCAAACAAAATAAGTTTAAAAATAACAACTAAGTTTTATACTAGTAAAAAAAATATGTTCATACTTTGCACTTAAATACGATAAGTCGATAAGAATAAAAATAAAAAGTATTGTGATGGGCTATATAGTCAATTTTAATATAATATGATTAAATTATGTGCTACATAATTGACATATCATGCAATATAGATTTACTTTGTCTTATGTTTTAAATACTCTAAAAATTGATAGTAGTTGGAACATTGAACTGGTAAACAGCTTTGCTTGGATTTAAGAAGTCATGTGTATGCCATTTTAAAACTTTACAGTAATTATAGCATTAATTTAATTAATTAACTATACAAGTATTTATTAAGGAAAAATGTGAATAAAAGTTTGTTGTACACGTATATGGTAATTGTCAACCCGACTTTAATCTGTCAGTTCACATTCCATTTATATTGATGATCCGATTCTTTCCTTTTCGGGTCCCGCTTTCTTGCCAAAATTATGCGGCTTGTCATTTTTTCATACGGAATACTCTTCAATAATACATCTTCTATGTCAATGCGCGTTTTTCTTTTTTTGTTGTTCCACTTGATTTTTGTATTTTTAGAAACACTTGTTCCATTTATGAACATTTCTTGTACACAACAACTACATATTTTATTTTATTGAAAAAAAAAAAAAACACCAATACGTAATTCGATAATATATATACAAGACCGCCTTATCATTATAAAATTGATCTCATTTTCTTGGTTCTATTTACCTATAAAGTGGTATTATAATGATAAGACAATCTTATTTAAATGTTTCTTTCTACCTTAAACATACATCGTATATGTTCGTTATAATAATGTTAAATGTTCAATGTTTCTTTCTACCCTAAACATCTTACGCTTTGAGTTTGGCTACTTTTAGAGCAAATACATGTTCATCAATTTGATTTACCAAATTGGTAAATCATGGGGCATATAAGGTATTTCACCTCTTTATTTGGGGACAAGTTTGTACTTTCATTATTGTTGAAGCTTAAAGGTTTTGATGATGATGAACTTAAACTAAAGCAAACTCAATTAATAAAGGTTTATAAGTGTTTGATTAGTATAGGTGAAATTGACCTTGGAGGTGGAAGAGTAACTTAGGCTAAGAAGACATGAAGAGACCTTTGAAGAAAAGTCAAACAATATAGAAGAAGAGTTCTCTATCAAGAACTGAGTTCCTTAACATGAATGTTCCCCAACAGGAACTTGGAGGATGCAAGCTTAAGACAGTAAGTTCTGAAAGGAACTTAGTCTGCGGAGTTCCAGTTGAAGACTGAAGAACGAGTGACAGCAGGAACTTGGTCCTGGTCTGCGTGAAGCCCAAGTAATTTAGTATTACAGAAACGCGGTACAACAATATTATCAATTTAGTTAAGATTTTATCTTCTAGATTTATTGTTAAATATGTTAAGTAGATATGCACAAAACTTATTAGAAGCATGACAAGATAATTGGCAAATTAAATTAAATGGAAAAAGATAAAAGAAAGATTTTAAGAAAATATTTTCGAGATAATTTGTTTCTTAAAATCTGGTTTTAACAAAAGATTTTATTTGTTTTGCTATAACTTATCTTATCTTATTTTCCGAAAAGATTTTCTCTTAAAAGATTTACATAAAACTTCATTTTGTGATTTAGTTAAATTAACTTAATTATCTTTTGAAAAACCCTACTTGCTATATGAGTTAATCTTGTATAAATAGTAGAGATCGCATTTTCATAAGTTTTTGTGAGTTTTGCGTGAAGAAATCTCTGAGCTTAATTTGTGTAAGTTTGCCAAGCTATAATCTTGTCATATTAGTTTCGGGTTTCGTGCATGGCTTGCCTAACATATTCTAGGTGTTATATTTTCTGTAATTGGTTGGGTTATTGGGTGTATGTGTATGAAATTTATATTGCATACAGGTAAGATAACTTTGAGTGTAAAAGCTGTGAAATAGTACTGTGAGAGTACGAGAGAATTCAAGTTGGGAACTTGAGCTGGGTAGGATAGAGTCCTACTGTGCAGCAGGTTCTATTTGGAACTTGTGAGTAAAGGTCTGTCATATAATAGGTTTCTAACTTGGTGTTTGCCCTATTATAGTGAATTGGTTTTTATTTGGAAATCCCTTAGAAGGGTCGAGGTTTTACTTCCAGTTGGGCCTTGGAAGGTTTCCTCGTAAAATCATGTGTGCATTGCAAAGTTCCTTTTGTGTTCTGTTTTATATTTTGCAAAAGTAGTCACTGGGAACTCACCTACAATTCACCCCCCTCTTGTAGTGTTCGTTTCAACTAACAATTGGTATCAGAGCAAGGTTCTCACGTTTAAGCAGTTAATTTTGCTAAGTAAGTTCCTGAGGAGAAATGAACTACAAGGAGAAACTTGAAGAAGGATATTCCACCCAACGTCCACCTATGTTCAACGGTAAGTTTTACACCTAATGGAAGAACAGAATGGAGATCTTCATCAAGGCTGAAAATTACCAGGTTTAGTGTGTTATTGAAGCTGGTGATTTTGAGGCAACTACAACCAATGATAAAAACGAGGTAGTTCCTAAACTTAATTCTGATTATGACAAAGAGGACTATTAGAAACTTGAATTGAATGCTTTAGCAATAAAGTATTTACACTGTGGACTTGAACCTCATGAACATAATCGTATTATGGGATGCAAGTCTGCTAAACAGATTTGGGATCTATTGGAGGTAACTCATGAAGGTACAAATGAGGTAAAACGTTCTAAAATCGATTTGTTGATGTCTAGATATGAAAGGTTTGAAATGCAGTAAAAAAAACATAGAAGAAATGTTTACTAGGTTTAATTATATAATTATGAACTGAGTTCCCTTGGCAGGCACATCATTATTGATGAACAGGCTAGAAAGATCTTGAGAAGCCTACCACAAGATGAACGTTGGAGATCCAAAGTTACTGCCATGCAGGAAGCAAAGGACTTCACCAAGTTCAATATGGAACAGCTAGCAGGATTGTTGATGACTCATGAACTACACCTGAGTTCCAATACTAAAAGTTCCAAAAACAAAAGCCTTGCCCTAAAGGCTCAAGATTCAGAGGACTCAAAAGTTAATGAAGAAGAGATGGCAATGCTAGTCAAAAGATTTTAAAAGATGATGAATAACAGGAAGTTTGATAGGAACAAGAAGTTCACAAGTTCTAGAGATACTACCTGTTTCAAGTGTGGGGCAAAAGATCATTTCATTAAAGATTATCCACTTAAGGAAGGAAAGAAGAAAGGAAAGGAGCAATCTAAAGAATCTGGAGTATATAAGCCATACTTCACTAAGGATAATGTGAAGAAGGCAATGTTAGCTGCCTGGGGAGACACAGATTCAGAAGACGAAGAAGACCAACCTCATGAAGAAACTGCTCATCTATGTCTCATGGCCAAAACTGATGAAAAGGCCAAGCTGAAGGAACTTGAGGCTGAGGTATGGTTTTCTCAAAATGAATTAAAACATTTTTCTAAAGAGAATCTAATATGTGTTGTTTTAGATATTCAAGAAGAACTTAAAAAATTACATAGAGCTAAACAGCAAAGTGACAAAGCTTTGACTACTTACAAAGAAAATAGTGAGTGGGTTGATAATATGAAGTTCGACATTCAATATAGGTTCTTTAGTCTTTTTGATGATAACATTGTTTTAAAAGAGACTATAGAAAAATTAAAACATGATAACATACTCTTGAATGTGGAACTGTCTTTGTTAAAATTTGGTATTGATACTCCTAACTCTGAAGTTCCTCCTCTAGCTCAGTATACTAATTTCAAAAATTTGAAATCTGATTTGGAAAATGTAAGGATGGAAAAAGCTAGACTTGAGGGGGAACTTGAGAAGGTTAGGAAAGGAAAACAACCTGTTGAGTATAGGGTTCTTGACTGGATCACAAATGCTCAGACTAAAAGAACATAAGGTTTAGGTTTTAAGAAGAAGTTCCAAAAGGAAAAGAAGTATGTTAATTTGCCTAGTAGTATTGTTTGTTACTTCTGTGGTAATACAGGACATAAGCAGGTTAAATTTCCTAAGAAAAAAAAAAGCACACAGAAGAATGAAAAATTTGTAGAGCAAATTTGGGTTATGAAAAATAATCTCACTCCTACTACACAGGAACCCAAGGAAACCTAGGTTCCTGATACTAATGTTTGATTCTTCATGCAGGTTTCAGTGAGGGGGAACAACACTTGGTACCTCGATAGTGGTTGTTCTAAGTACATGACTGGAGACAAATCTAGATTTCTCTCACTGGATGCCTATTATGGTGGAACTGTGACCTTTGGTGATAATATGAAAGGAGATATAGTTGCTATTGGCAAAGTAGGAAGGTCAAGTTCCCATGCTATTGATAATGTATTTTTAGTCGATGGTCTCAAACAAAACTTGTTAAGTATTTCACAATTTTGTGACAAAGGTAACTCCGTTAGCTTTACATCTAATAAATGCATAATCATCCACAATGACATTGAGAATATAATTTTAGAAGGAACTTGAAAAGGGAACACATATGTTGTGGATCTTAACGAGGTTCCTAATAGCAGTATAACATGTCTCAGTGTTATTGAGGATGATCCTCTATTATGACACAAGATATTTGGTCATGCAAGCTTTTCTTTACTTGATAAACTTAGATCTAAGGAATTAGTGGAAGGACTTCCTTGCATTAAGTTTTTATATGACAAAGTGTGTGATGTTTGTGTTAGAGGAAAACAGACTCGAGCTTCTTTTAAATCCAAAAAGATGTTAAGCACCAAAAGGCCTTTGGAACTTATTCATATGGATCTCTGTGGTCCTATTAGGATCCAAAGAAGAAGTAGTAATAGATATGTAATGGTTATTGTTGATGATTTTTCAAGGTATACTTGGGTTTTCTTTCTTGTAAGCAATGATGAAACATTTGATGAATTTGTGGCTTTTGTAAAGAAAGAACAGAGAAGAATAGGTAACTCATTGATCCATCTAAGATCAGATCATGGAACAGAATTTGAAAACTCAAGATTTGATGAATTTTGCACTAAGCATGGAATGGATCGCGACTTCTCTGCCCCAAGAACTCCACAACAGAATGGAGTGGTGGAACGAAGAACAGAAGCCTGAAAGACATGGCCAGAACTATGCTGATCTCAAGTGGACTGCCTAAGAACTTCTGGGCAGAAGCAGTGAACACAGCATGCTGTATTCTAAACAGAGTATCTGTTAGAGCCATTACCAACAAAACTCCTTATGAACTCATTAAAGGGAGAAAGCCTAACATTTCTTATTTTAAATCTTTTGGTTGTAAATGTTTTGTTCATAATAATAGTAAAAGGAACTTGGGAAAGTTTGATGAAAGAAGGGATGAAGCAGTTTTCTTAGGATATGCCTCTAATAGTAAATCCTATAGAGTTTATAATAAGAGAACAATGTGTGTTGAGGAATTTGTACATGTTATATTTGATAAAACTGAACAGTTGATTGATGTACAGGATTGTGATGATGATTTTGAAATTGGACTTGTACGCAAGCATAATCCAGATGAGGAATCAACATCATTGCAGAAGCAGCAGATGGAAAAAGAAGAAAATACAGAAGCAAATGAAGCACCTACATTGGAGGATGCAACAGGAACTCCACAAGTTCCAGAACAGAACGAAGCTAATGTGGAAATTCCTGAAGAAGTTCAAACTGAGAATCAAGTTGAAGTTCCTACATTTGAACCAGTCATCAACAATGAAGAAAGATTGTATCCAATCAAAGACTTTACACCAAAACCTTGGAAACATCAGAAGTCACATCCAGTGGATGCAATCATGATCGATATCACAAAAGAAACTCAGACCATATCTTAGCTTAGGAACTTCTGTGCATTCTATGCATTCCTATCTTCTATGGACATAAGAACTATGTTGAAGCTTTAACTGACGCTGACTGGATTAATGCTATGCAAGCTGAACTTAACAAGTTTGAAAGAAACAAAGTTTGGCATTTGGAACCTAGACCCAAACAGCAGAAGACAATTGGATTCAAATGGGTGTTTAGGAACAAGCTAGATGATCATGGTATTATTGTCAGGAACAAGTCTAAACTTGTTGTACAAGGTTTCAATCAACAAGAAGGAATCGACTATGAAGAAACATTTGCTCCTGTAGCCAGTTAGAAGCTATACACTTACTTATTTTTTTTGCTGCTTGTATGGGATTTAGGATGTACCAGATGGACGTTAAATGTGCATTTCTAAATGGATTTCTTGATGAAGAAGTCTATGTGGAACAGCCTCCTGGATTTGAGAATCCAGAGTTCCCAAACCATGTCTATAAGCTTGACAAGGCCCTTTATGGGTTGAAGCAAGCTGCTAGAGCATGGTATGAAAGATTATCAAAATTCCTATTAAAAAATGGTTTTAAACGTGGAAAAATTGATAAAACTTTGTTTTTGAAATCAAATGGAACTGATATACTAGTTGTACAGATTTATGTTGATGATATTTTATTTGGTGCAACTAATGAATCTTTGTGCAAGTGTAGGGAATAGTTTCAAGCCTTTAAAATCCCACTGGCTTGAACCCCACTGTGATCATACACTAAAGTACAGTGGCGTCCAAAAGGGAAGAAGATAGAGCAAAAGAGTCGCCAACAAGTTTTTTTAGGAACTTGTAAACCGTTCACGAGGTGAAGGTTACACCCCTTAACGATCCAAGAGATCGTCAACTCCATAAGGTCATGAACCAAATAAGGGTTCGGGGATGATGGTACAAATCCAACCTAAAAGAGATTGAACCTGCCCTAATAATAGGCCTCTACTTTATTCTGCTCGTATTCATGTGCGCTTTCTGATTAACATGCAATCAATAGGATTAACCCTAAACCTGTTTAATCTATGTTGGTTGAATATAATGCACAAATAAACTATTATTGGCGATCACTTGAATTATAATCAAAGTTAACCTAACAAGATTATTAATTATCTTATTAAACGTGATTACAAGTACCAAATTCCCTTTAAACATGCAATAAAAGGTGATCAAGCAATAACAATATAAAATATAATACATATCAAGCAACATAAATAAATAATCAACATCATTAATAATAATAATATTAATCATAATCATAATAATCATAATCATGTTAAAGCATAGCAAGATCCTAGGCATGATACTAACAAGATTAATAACAAACCCTAGCATGTCACTAAACAATAAAAATCAAATCTTTAACCCTAACATGATACTAACATGAATAAATATTAGGAAGAGAATAAAAGGCATCATAGCAATCATATTTAATATTAAAATTAACCTAGACATGATACTAGGAATATCATAATAACAATATAAACATGATTTCTACTTCATAATATCAATTAATCAATTAAAGTACTTACTTGGATGCCTCGTACCTTTTTCTAATAACAAAATACACACGTTAGTAACTTCAAGGAAAATAATAATCAAAACAATTAAATTAAATAATTGAAAGAGAGGTTTGGGACCAAACCCTCAGAAATTAAAACCTTTCACGTCTAGGGCGAAGGCAACTTCGAATATGGCTAGGTGTTTCTAGATCTTGTGAATGCGGAATTTTGTGTTAAAAAGCAAGTTTTAGAAAAGAAAGAATATTTATTCTAAAGAATGAATGATGTTGATGATAGATGATGAATGAAAGAGATGAATGAATGAGATGAATGAATGTGATGAATAATTTGTGAAAGAGAAGAGTTAATTAAAACTTAAGAATAAAGAGAATTGGTGATTCTTCGTGAATCAAAACGGAATTTTTAATACGATATTTGTAGAGAAAATCATCCAAAAAAGATAATTTAACAAAACAGAGTCTGAAAATCGCCAAAACACCTTGGCGCCAGCCCTGGCTAGTTGGCGCCAGCACCAGTGGCTAGCGCCAGACGCCAATGGCTAGCGCCTGGCGCCAATCCTGGTTCCAGGCGCCAAGGCCTGGGGTTGGACGCCAAAGCAGTTTTCAACGCGTTTTCGAAAATCTGATAAATTTCCCGTACTGGAAGATAAAATAATATAATTTCCATCGAAAATGCTATTTGATCTTGATTAAAACTCTGAAGAGTCCTAATTGAATTAGGAATGATAAGACCTTCTAGAATGTTCTAGAAGACTAAAACCATTCCTAATTACATTAGGAATGATAAATTATATTAGGCCCTCCCCTAGATCATTAGGCCGTACTTAAAGCTCAAACCGGGCCCAGTTTAGTAAATTGGCCATAACTTCCTCAATATTCATCGGAATTGGGCTTATAATATATCGTTGGAAAGGTCTTTGCAAACCCCATCCAACTACACCACTATTGGACCCATATCATGGACCAACCAAACTGGATTGGCTGTTTTCTTTAAAATAAAGTTTTTAAAAACAGGAAGAAGAGAAAAAGAAATAAAACTTTCCGCAACACTAAACCTTTCCACACTTTCGTTTCATTCGATTATGATTCGACGTGAAAGGTACTCATCACTGGGTTTGGTTTTGGGGAGACACAAATGGGTGTCTACAGCAAGTATTTTGCTGACCTAATGAGTGGAGAATTTGAAATGATCATGATGGGAGAGTTAAACTTCTTTCTCGGTTTGCAAATTAAACAAATTGAAGAAGGAATCATGATCCATCAACAAAAATACATCAAGAAACTGATCAAGAAATACAAGATGGACAATGCAAAAACCAATAAGACTCCTATGGGTATTGGAAATAGGTTGGATAAAGATCCATCTGGAACTTGCATAGATCAAACTATGTATCGAGGTATGATAGGCTCATTACTTTACTTAACAGCAAGTAGACCTGATATATCTTTTAGTGTTGGACTTTATGCCAGGTTCCAAGCAAATCCAAAGGAATCCCACTTGATAGCAGTAACGAGAATCCTTTGTTACTTGAAAGGAACTGATGACTTGAGTCTCTTCTATCCAAGAAGTGATTCATTTGAATTAAATGGCTTTATTGATGTTGATTATGCAAGTGATCTGGTTAATAGAAAAAGTACTTCAGGTATGGTATAGTTTTTAGGACCTTGTTTAGTTTCTTGGGGTTCTAAGAAGCAAAACACAGTTGCATTATCCACAGCTAAAGCTGAGTATGTGGCAGCAGCAGCATGTTGTTCACAAGTTTTATGGATAAAACAACAGGTTAGAGATTTTGGTATTATTTTTGAATGTGTTCCTATTTACTGTGATAATACAAGTGCTATTTGTAATTCTTAAGATACAGTTCAACACTCAAAGGTAAAACACATCCACATTAGGCATCACTTCTTAAAAGACAATGTGGAGCAAGGGAATATTAAGTTAGAATTTTGTCAAACTGAAAATCAAATTGCCGATATTCTAACCAAGCCCTTGAACAGAGAAAGATTTGAGAAATTGAGGGAATGATCAAGCTGACTTGATTGCTTTTCAAGTTCCAAGATATGGTAAAGTCAGAAACAATGTAAATAAAGCAAAAAGAGCATTTAGCACAATCTTGGTGTGCTAAACATAGCTGAAGTGTCACCGTTGTTAATCACTTAAGGTTAGTTCACTAAACACTTAATTGCTTAAGTAATTAATAATGTACATTGCATATGTGTTAAAAGCGTGCTCTAATACGTGTATTTTAGAAAGAAAACTCGTTTTGTAAATTAAATGATTTTAGAAAGAAAACGAATTTGAAAAATACATCCTGCCAAAATTAATTTTATAAAAATTAATTGAACTTGTTCTAATAAATGACTGAACAGTAAAACCCATTCAATTCCATCACACCGCTTCAATTAATATAAAAGCATCTTTCACCCACCTTTTCACTCCACTGTTAAATCAAATTAACCCTCTTCAGTAAAAACATCAAAGCTCAAAACCACCAGCAAACACCATGGTCATTGTGTCTTCAGAAAACTCCCACAATTCAGAAAACACCATTCAATAAGAAACCTCTCCTCTAGCAATGGTGAACTACAAACCTTCTCCTGAAACAACCAAAACAACTTTCGAATCACCCAAGCCCGCTGAAAACCCTAAACCTCTGACTTCAAACCCTAAAGAAGCAGAGAGCAAAAATGAAAAGGAAGAAATAGCTTCCTCAAGTTTACTTGAAAGGGTTCGAGAATGGAAACAAAAGAAAGAAAAGGAAAAATCACTTGAGGAGCAAATGCAGGAAGTTAAGGAGTTAGAACAAGGGGTTCAGCAGGAGGAAGAAGATGATCAAGAGGAAAGTGATGAAAATGGGACAGAGGAGAGAGAGGATGAAGAGGATGAAGAGAATGATGATCAATTAGAACTTCTTGCAAGTGCCGAAAGGTATGTTGTTGGACATAGACTCAATATTTCTTGGTGCAAGAAGTCTAGGTTTTTGGAATTTCTTGATTTAATCAAATTTCAAGGGTCGGAGTATTTGTTGACTACTGCTTCCAATAATGTTTTGTATCCAGTTGCTATGGATGAATTCTGTAGCAAGTTCCAAGTAAATCAAGGAAAGATCACTAGTGTAGTTAATAAAAAGAAAATTGAACTTGATGTTGAAAAATTAGGGAAAATTCTAAAGGTACCTACTGTGGGTTATGAACTGTATGTTAAAGGATAGACAATTGTGAAGGTTGGTGACTATTTAAGTGGTGATATAGTTGAGTCCTTGGGAGGAGAAAGGGGGAATAATATTATGAGCCATAATGACCTAAGCCCTCTGAACAAGTTGTTGTTTAACTTGGTTAGAAAAACAATTCTGCGCAGGACTCAGAAAAGAAGTCAAGCATGTTTGATGGATTTGGTTGTCATCTTCTGTCTCTCCAAGAAGATCAAAATTAATTTTCCTTCGTTAATGTATCAACATCTAGCACACTGTGTTCCTAGAAAGAACAAAGTGGGCTATGAGGTTGTGCTCTCTACTGTGTTCGAGTCTCTAGGTGTGAAGCTCAAAGGGATTTATGAGGCATTGGAGGAAAAACCAGAGAATGTGATAAACGGTGAGACACTACAGGGTATAAGCCTTGAGGTAGTGAATGGGAAGGTTAGAAGAATAGAAGAGAAAAAGGCGGTAGGTGGGAAGAGAAAAGGGAAGGAAGTTCCTGATAAGCCTGTGAGGAAAAGCAGAAGGCTCTCAGCTAGCACTGTTCCTAAGACAAGTATGGAGAAGTCTCTAGAACTAGATGATGATGAGGAAAATGTGACTGCTGGACAGGTGGCTGAGCTTATTGATAGAGCTAACATTGCTGAGAAGCAGCTTAAAGCAGTCACAGATCAGGTGCAGAAACTTGAGAGGAAAATACAAGGTCTTGAGGGCAGTCTCAAACTACAGCAGCTGGAGTTCCAGAAGGATCTCAAGAGTCTTCAAGATAAAATGGAGGAATATGTGAAGCAGAATATTGAAGATAACAAGAAGATTCTTGAACTCCTTCAAATTTATCTCAAACCAGCCTCCCTTAGCCTAGCCATTTCTCAGTTTTTCTATTTCAGTCATGGGCATGTTTAATTTCTGTTTTAGTTTGGAGACAATTTATTTTGGCTTATAATATTTTTAATTGTTCAGCAGGGTGTTCATCTTTTGGTTTTAATAAACACTTTTGGAACTTGGCAGAAACATGTGTGTATATGTATGTTATAAAAGCTTGTGCAGAAAAGTGGAACTAATTTAAAGGAAGTTAGCAGCTCTGCCTTCAGTTTCCCACACTCGATGAATTGCTTGTGAGGTTGTGGCTACATGCTTACTAACTTGAAAAGGCAGGACTTTTTTATGATGCCAAAAAGGGGAAAAGAAAAGGCAAACTTGGAGGCTGAAGTTGTTCTGGGTTCCAGTTGAGAAAGTATCAAAACTTTCTTCTAATATGATGCCAGTAGCTTAGTTTTTTTTTTTAATTTCTGTCTATTTGTCTTTTTCTTGTTTGTTTACTTTCTGTCAGTAAATAAAAATCCAAAAATACGCCCTTCTATTTGTGTTAACTTTTCAAAAGAGTTTGCTTAAGTTTGTCATCATCAAAAAGGGGGAAATTGTTTAAGCTTAAAGATTTTGATGATGATGAACTTAAACTAAAGAAAACTCAATTAATAAAGGTTTGTAAGTGTTTGATTAGTACAGGTGAAGTTGACCTTGGAGGTGGAAGAGTAACTTAGGCTAAGAAGACATGAAGAGACCTTTGAAAAAAAAGTCAAAAAATATAGAAGAAGAGTTTTCTAACAAGAACTGAGTTCCTTAACAGGAATGTTCCCTGGAGGATGCGAGCTTAAGACAGTAAGTTCTGGAAGGAACTTAGTCTGCGAAGTTCCAATTGAAGACTGAAGAACGAGTGACAGCAGGAACTTGGTCCTGGTCTGCGTGAAGCCCAAGTAATTCAGTATTACATAAACGCAGCACAGCAATATCAATTTAGTTAAGATTTTATCTTCTAGATTTATTGTTAAATATGTTAAGTAGATATGCACAAAACTTATTAGAAGCATGACAAGATAATTGGCAAATTTAATTAAACGGAAAAAGATAAAAGAAAGATTTTAAGAAAAGATTTTCAAGATTAATTGTTGGGATATTATCATTGGTGCACTCCAGCTTTTGGCTTTTATCTTTGGTACACTTCATTAAAAAATGATTATCACTGGTACACTCATAATTAACTCCTAATTACTACAGTAACTAAAACGTTAAACAAACGTTTAGTTTGTTAATCTAAAACGTTTTAATTGAAAAAAAGAGGCAAAGACCTCAATGCCCTCCCACTTATTTTCCCTCCAACCTTTCCCTCCAACATTTCCCTCCTTAAATTAAAAAAAAAAAAAAAAAAAAAAAAAAAAAAAAAAAAAAAACAATTCCCACCACATTTAAACTTATAAATACATGCTCTGCTCCATGATTTCTTTTCTAATTTCTTTCCCCTTCTGTTTTTTCTTTTTCTTTTCTTACGTTTGCTTTCAAATCAGTAATGGCTTCCTCTTCTACCACAAGGTCTATTTCAAGCAATGAAATTGTAAGAGGTGTGTGGGTTAAATGTATTGCCTGCAATTGTAACCCTTCAAGATCTGCAGATATGAGGTTCTCAAACTCAGCAGTAAATCCAAGAAGACCCTATTACAAGTGCAGTCTTTGTGGATTCTTCTTGTGGGTTAGTGATGAACACATAGTGAGGGATGTTGGTGGCAGACATGTAGTCAGAATTTGCATATGTGCAACTTTTAAGGGCAAAATTCAGTGAGTTCATGAAGAAGACAGATGACTTTGTTGATTTTGTTCATATGGTTGTTAAGATTATAGTTGTTATGTATTTTGTCTTATTAATTGTTGCTTTGAAATAGATTCAGGTTAAGAGTGGGTGTATCAGTTGCAATGAGAAAGTAGTTATGTAATGTAATTTGAATTGATATAAATAAAAGTGTTTGCTTTATGTTCTTTTCCTTGCTTATTTAATCATTAATATTTAATGGTTCTAATGAGAAGGGGTATGCAAGATTTTTTTGGATAATTCTTAGCAAAGTTATTTTGGATAATTCTTTGCTAAGGTTTCAAAATTAGGCAAAATGACATAAATAAGGTTTCAAAATTAGGCAAAATGACATAACTTAGTGAATAGGCATATATATATAACTGTTATAGCAAAAGCACTTCAAGTTCAGTACTGCAACCCAAACATCAGAAGGTTACATCAAAAGTAGACAATGTACCAAGTTTAAAATCAGTTCACTAAGTTCACCAAAAATAACCTAACCAATTTCTGTTCAAACAGCCTTAAAATTATACTTCATATAGACAAAAAAAACCATTTGCATATCTCCCTTGACTCAGCTCTGAGATTGTGACAAGTCTTGTGGCTGACTTGACAGCTGTGAACTACTGAGCTCAGTTGCACCAGAACCTTGAACCTTTGATTTTGATCTTGCAGCTTTTGCAGCATTTTTCTGATCTCTAACTCTTGGGTTTTGGATCACAAGTTCTTCTCCAGCCCTAAGCTCTTTTCCAGTCAGGCCTCCTTTGCAAGTGGCTTTGTTATGTCCAAAACAGCCACAACTTGAGCATTTCACAGTCCTTGACCTTTTGCTTGGCTGGTCCTCACCTTGTTCCCTCTTCCTGTTTCTGCTTGGTCTGCCCACCCCCCTTTTCATCTTTGGTGGGTGGACATGTTGAGGGTTCTCAGCAGCAGATTCAGGCCACTGACTAAGGTCTGGTATGGGATAAATTCAATGAATATAAACCTTTTTGTAGGTCTGTGCAGAATACCTGGAGCTAACATACTTGTGAGGGTCAACTTTTGCATGTGTCATTGCCCTTATGGCATGTCTGCAAGGTATGCCAGTCAATTGCCATGCTCCACATGAGCAAATCTTGCTATTTAGGCTTAGAGGGAACTGTGATTTCCCTTCATGAATCTCATATTCACTAGGACTTGACTGGAAAGCTCTACAGGTTGTTGTTGCTTTGCTGTTGTCTCTAACCAATTTTGCTATCTTGGGGCAGATTTCATCATCACTCATTGCCATTGCAGCTTCATGTCTTGAAGCTATTCTTACCATGCACACTCTCCTTATACCTATCATAATATTAACAAGGAAATTAGTAATGTTATCATCATATTCTTATGCAAGGTTATCTTGGATAATTCTTATGCAAGGTTATCTTGGATAATTCTTATGCAAGAAAGCTTTATCATTACCTTCTGGTAGAGTCAATACTGGCCTGCATCTGTCAGCTCCAAGGGTTGAGTTAAAACTCTCAACAAAGTTTGAAGTGTTGGAGTCATTGCACACATTTGGATCAAATTGGTGCTTACTCCACTTAGATTGATGGCCTAAATCTGCAAACCATAGCATGACATCCTCACCACCTTCTTTCTGAAGTCTCTCCATTGCCTTTCTAAATGTGAACTTGTTAGTAGCATTGCAAGCTCTCCAGAATAGGATGTACATAAGTGGACCTGGGAAAGATTTCTTGTAATTTCTACTTAAGTGTCTGCAACAATATCTTCTCTTAGCTTCAGGCCATACACTTTTCAAAGCAACATCAACACCCTACAACAATGAAAGTAGTCAATGTATGCCATGGAATATAGTGATAAAAAACTCAAAAACATGCTTTCTTTTCTAATTGAATATAGTAATCAAAAACTGAAAAACATGACATATATACACACCTTCTGCCTGTCAGAAATGATTGTCCAATCTGTTCTCCCTGAATCTTTTACTATGTTGTGAATGTGCCAGAAAAAATAACTCCAAGTGTCTTTGTCTTCACTGCTTACAATTGCATATGCAAGTGGGTAAATCTCATTGTTTGGATCCAAGGCAACAGCAGACAATAAACTCCTCCATTTTTCTTAAAATCTGGTTTTAACAAAAGATTTTATTTGTTTTGCTATAACTTATCTTATCTTATTTTCCGAAAAGATTTTCTCTTAAAAGATTTACATAAAAATTCATTTGTGATTTAGATAAATTAACTTAATTATCTTTTGAAAAACCCTACTAGCTATATGAGTTAATCTTGTATAAATAGTAGAGATCACATTTTAATAAGTTTTTGTGAGTTTTGCGTGAAGAAATCTCTAAGCTTAATTTGTGTAAGTTTGCCAATGTATGAAATTTATATTGCATACAGGTAAGATAGCTTTAAGTGTAAAAGCTGTGAAATAGTACTGTGAGAGTACGAGAGAATTCAAGTTGGGAACTTGAGTTGAGTAGGATAGAGTCCTACTGAGCAGCAAGTTCTATTTGAAACTTGTGAGTAAAGGTCTGTCATATAATAGGTTTCTAACTTGGTGTTTGCCCTATTATAGTGGATTGGTTTTTATTTGGAAATCCCTTAGAAGGGTCGAGGTTTTACTTCCAGTTGGGCCACTGGAAGTTTTCCTCGTAAAATCCTGTGTGCATTGCAAAGTTCCTTTTGTGTTCTGTTTTATATTTTGCAAAAGTAGTCACTAGGAACTCACCTACAATTCACCCCACCTCTTGTAGTGTTCGTTTCAACTAACAATTCCTTTCTTCCTCCTCCATCACAGCTCACTGCACTTTCTTCCTCCTCCATCAGTCCATCACAGCAATGTCATCACCACATAAGGTGGTTAAAATTGCTTCCACGAAGAAGATGCTACCCTAAAGGGTTGATATGGCTCTAATTTACACCCTTTTGCTATTAGAGTGTCGTTTTGTTACCGCCACGAAACCGCGTTGGAGTGGTTGTTGAGGAAGGAGGAAGAAGGGAAGAAGAAGAGAGACGCAAATAGGACATTTCAGAGATGATTGTGGCTGACCTGCGAGATGACATGGGTAGACGGAGATGGTGGTGGTTCGTCGTTCTTGGATTGTGATACTAGATTGTTATATCTACGTTTTTTATTTTTTTAATAAAAAAGTGTTTTAAATTGCAAATCTGACCCACAAAAAGGGTTGATTTACACTGGTTCGTTAATCAGCCTGATTGATTGGGGCGGGCTCCTTTTAACATTCCTTATACAATTAGATAACTTTTAAGGTTGAGGGATAATGTATTGATAGTTTCAATTTAGTTTATGAAAAACCTTCTTTTTGGATTACTTGTAAGAATTATGCCCATTCGTAAATTTGGTTCTACACACGAGTACATAATGCACATCTAGAACTCAAGAGGAACCATAGCTCAAGATAAAGAGAACAGATTTCAGATCCATGATTCATATTTTTGTTATCACAATCTTATACTCTATTCTTTTATTTATAGTTCGTATTACATGCATGCTCTTTTAATTTGAACTTTATGTTCTTTTGAAAGCCAGTGTATGCTCTAATAATTAATGTTCATTAACTTTTTGTTAATCTAATAGAGTTTGTTTCTTTGGTACTTGAATATGACTAAATGAGCATCAAAACTTAGGTGAAAAAAAATAAATAAATAAAAATAATAAATAAAGTCTACCCTTGTCGAATTTTTTCTTTGTTTGACCTTGAAAAGTATATTTAAAATACTCCTACTTGTTATAAAATGTTGTATATGTGGAAAAATCATTCGCTGAAATAATCTCCATGGACGATCTTTTTAAGAATATATACTTAATTTGTAACTTATTACTTTTTCTGTGTTCAATTATTTGATTAATGTGTCAATTTGCAGAAAGTTTTCATTTTTGTCAACCTCTTTTTTTATGTGCGGAATTAATACTCTACTCATCACCTAAAATAGGAGCATCACCTAAAATAGGAGGTGTGCTCAGTTAGTTCCCCAAATAAACAAAATCGGGTATAATCGTATTTTCAAGTACCAGTGGAGGGGTACATACGTCTTTTCAAGTATTATTTGAAGGGTACATGTGTAATTTCCTCGCCAAACAGTAAATGTAAGTTGCAAACAGTAATTGGACAGTTCACCAAATGTATAGAATAAATTACCACGTTTTTTCAATATATTTACGGACATGCCTCCAGATTAATCAAAATTCGTTTATTTGGCAAATAAACTTGTATTTGCCGCTAAAATAGTGTTCACCCAGCTTGCATGTGTAACATTATATATAATTAGACACTTTTCCTATGCATATGAGGAAGACAATCAATATGAGATTGTGTATTTCTGAATGTAGGATGAAAATTGTATTTTTAAGGTTACTAGGGGAGTCTACGCGCGCGTTGCGCGCGACATAATCGATGTTTATGATCTGTAATAGCTTGTCTTGACACCCAAAACTTATTGGGTAGGCTTTTGAACGCATATACTAAGAAATAAATTGTTGAAAATCATACCCTTGCATAGGTACAAAAATGTAACTTTTGAAAATATATAAACACTATTCACTTTTTAGTTGTAAGTTTTTTATGGTGTAATATGGCTTTTGTTGTGAGTTATAAAATACAATTACATAGCATCCGTCACTTTTAGTTGCAACACTTGAAAATATATACATTTTTCATTTTTTTTAATAATTGATCTTTATTTTATTGACTTTTTTTGTTGGGCAAAATAGTCATGTGGGATCTTATTAGATTCATTTCGATTTATATATGTGTTTTAAATATTTAACCTTTAGATTATTTATATATCTATGATTAGAGATACAAGAGATTGAAATTATGTATTGACAAGCGTGAAAGTTAAAATGTTACAACTAAATATTTAGCGGAAAAACATTCAAAAGAAAAATGTCTAATTAGATGATTAAATTCAGTGGGTTTGTGTGTGTGTGTGTTTGTTTTAAAGAAAATAGTAACAAAGTGGGTTATATCCAGACTATTCCCCCACCCTTTGAACAGGATTATTTTCACGTTAAATAGTTTTGCCATTAAATTCAACAATTTTCTCCTTCTCCTTCTCCTTTTCCTCTTCTTCTTCTTCATGTGGCTTAGCTCGGTAGGTGCTTTAATGGAGGGCTCCTTCGCTTTAATGGAGGAGAGAAAAAGAGTAGGGAAGTAAAGGAGGAAGGAGAGAGAAAGGGGGGTTTAAAAGAGAGGAAAAGGTTGGAAGTTGGAAGGGAAGGAAGACTAAAGAAGCATAGAGAAATAAATACGGAAGCATAAGAGTTAATATGACATAAAAGGGTATATGGGTAAATAAACATTTTTAAGGGTAAAAAAGTCATCACACTATTCATAAGAGTTCTTTTGTACTTTTTATAAGGTAGGGATATTAGTACGGAGTAATTTTTAATTGAAGTGCAGTTTAAATTTTAAAATGGCATTATGATGAAATAATACTGGTATGAAACTTGGCTATAAAAGTTACTCTGGAACACAAATGGCTAAAAGCAAAACTATTAAGCATATTAATCTTTAAAAAAAATAAGAAAAAAAAACCCTAAATATTTAGTATGTAATCCGTACTTCGTTTATAGCATCCGTCCACATGTGAAAATAGTATAGTGCACCCGGGTGCACCATGCGCATGGTGTACCCGGAAAGAACATTAGATATATTTTAAAGAACATGGGCAAAAAAAAGAACATGCTACTGTTAGAAAAAGAACATACCTATGTTTGACAAAAGAACATGTTTGTGTTTGACAAGAACATGACATTACAAAGAACATAAAGTCTTTACAAAAAGAACATGTTATTTTTCATGGTTATTTAGGTGTTGAACGTGTTTGAAAAAGAACATTATATTTGACAAAAAAGAACATGTTCGTGTTTGACAAAGATGTAGGTGATCATTGGGTGGGCCGGGCTAAGGTTAAAAAATCAGCTCACTTCTCGGGTCGGGCCAAATTTTGGGCCGAAGTTCTTGTGCCCAAAATTGTCCGGCCATGCGGGCTTTTGGGGTCGAGTAAAAAAATCAACTAAAATGCATAAAATGCATTCCCAAACCCGCCCAATAAATTAAATTTAAGGGTCGAGTCCGACCCGATTTTGGGGGCGAAAAAATTCTGCCCAAAACCCATCCAAAATCGGGTCGGGCCGTTCTAACTTTGATCACCTCTAGCCAAAGAACATAAAGTCTTTACAAAAAGAACATGATAATACATTAAAGAACATGTTCTTTTTTCTGGGAACTCGAGTGATTGATTTTTTTTTTAATGTACATACATTAAAGAATATATTGTATAAAATAAAGAACATATTATTGTATAATATAAAGAACATATAGTTCAAACTCAAATAACATAATCATCAAACTTAAAGAACATATTATGATCATGTTCTTTATAAATATATATAATGTTCTTTTTTTGCCCATGTTCTTTTAAATATACCTTATGTTCTTTTCGGGTACATCATGCGCATGGTGCACCCGGGTGCACCAACCATACATTAGTCCACATGTATTTTTGTTACAACTCTCCGTATAAATATTGTACTCCCTTCGTCACCAAATAATTTTCTCATTTGACTTTTCATAGACTCCAAAATGTGTTTTAAAACATCTATTTCTCCATTTACATACAGGTAAAAATTATAAAAATTTGATATTAATAACATATACAATATGACGAATCCAACAAGATTCCACATGAACAAATAATCTCTTAAAGATTAATTGTTTCAAAAAAAAAAAATCTCTTAAAGATTGATGGAAATTTATGGTTAAAGTTTGACATAAATATTCGAAATGGGAAAATCACTTGACGATGGAGAGAGCAATATTTTACTAAATTTGTAAATAAAAGATGTGGAAAGCTAGATCTATAAAAATCTTTAAAGCTTGGTGTAAAAAAAACTAGAAAATCAATGTTAAAAATAGCTCTTTTTGGTGGCGCTCTTCTCCTTCCTCTAAGGGAGTAGTGTTATCTCCTTCATCAGCTCTTTATTTGCCTCGAGGGCTGTGAGGTTTGGGTATTAGAAAATTTAGTTGCTTTAATGATGCTCTCCTTGCTAAGCAGCCTTGGCGGCTTATGCATAATTCTCAGCTTCTTGTTTCCAAGGTGTACCGAGCAAAGTATCCGTCTTTGCTGGCTTCTCATGGTACAGTTAAGACAGTCAGACCGTCTTGGGGTTATCGTAGTGTGTTACAGGGTTTTCGGACCCTTCGTCATGGTTTGATGTGAAAGGTGAGGTCTGGTTCCAACATTCGGATTCTTGATGATAGTTGGGTGCCTGGGTTCAAGTTCAGTTTAAGGATTCTGTTAGCAGAATGGGTGCCCCACCCTTTGTTTCTAATCTAATTAATGTGCGTTTGAACGCATGGAATACAGGTTTGATTCATCGGTTATTTCCTCCTTGTACGGCTGGCATTATTTTGGGCCTTGAACGACCCAAGGAAAAAGAATCTATGATTTAATTTTGTTTACTGGAAATTTACCAGGGATAGGAGGTTCTCCACGAAGACTGCATATGTGTGCTCCTTGTGTTATGAGAATGGTGACCAGCGGTCACCTTTGGTTCTTGACTCAACTTGGTGGAGGCATTTCTGGGCTTCGCCTTTACTTCCAAAGTGGAAAATGCTTGCTTGGAAGATTATCCATAATGCATTGCCTTCTACTTCGTTGCTTGCTCAGAAGGGTTTGCCTGTGGATTCCAGATGTGGGTTTTGTCATTAGGATGTGCAGACACTCTCTCACCTTTTTAGAGATTGTCCATTTACGTTGAGTTTATGGGAGGTCCAACCTTGTGGATCGGCCTTGAATATGTCCCCGGATTAGCCTTTTGAGGAGTGGTTTCCTGAGGTTCTTTTTAAGTTTCTTCATGATAAGGACTGGTTGATGCTAGATCGTTTTTTAAGTCTGTTATGGGACCTCTGTCTTACTCGGAACTCTATGAGGTTTCGTTCTGCGGTTTATTCTCCTGATTCTATTATGGATCTAGCTTCTAGTTGGGTGGACAGGTGTTCCGAGGCTAGGTCGTTTAGATATGATGTTATGCATGCGTTTCCTCCAGGGTTTTCTTGTACTATGTCTTCTGCAGTTCTTAGAGGGAATGCTTCAGATGTTTGTACCGTCAGTCTTACTTTTGATGGGGCTTGGAAGTCTGACAATCATAATGCGGGTACTAGATGGGTATTCTTGGATGTGGATTCTGATGTTCCACTCGGGATGGGGCACAGGCTTATAGCTCTAATTCTGCGTTCCAGTCTGAAATGATTGCTTGTCTGTTTGCTTTACGCCATGCCAGGCAACGTGGGTATTCCTCTTTACATATTCTTACTAATTGTTCTTTGGTGGTGGATTCGCTTCGATCTTCGGTTCCCAATGATATTTGTGTCTGTTGGATTCAGCAGGAGCTTCTGGAAGTTATTGGGACTTTGGTTGTGTGTCATGTTCGGAAGGTTCCCAGATCTACGGTTGCTCAAGCTCATTGTTTGGCAGGGATAGCGTGTCGGCGTGATTTACTTTGTTTCCGTTTTTAGTATGTTTGTTGTTTGTCTTTTGTAAGTTCTTTTGTCAAAAAAAATGTTAAAACTTTTTTACCCTATGTATAACACAATTATTATCATATATTGTACTATACTTTTTTTTTTTAAGGTAAGGAAAAGGATCGTGATCGTATCTCAATCCTTACGATTTTTTTGATCCAATATTTGCGGATCAGCACTTTAAAAGTAAGAGGGGAAGACCGGAAGAGTAAGGGATCCTTACCCTTAAAGTATCACTATTCACTAGTAGGGATTAAACCCCCTACCCTCAAGGTTTGAAGATACAATTCTTACCATTAAATTAAACTTTACTTCGTATCATACACCTGATTGCGGATATTCCAACTTTAGTAAACAAAGGTTCTTTGCATTTCCCAACTATTCGCAAGTGTATATTAATACAATGCTACAGTTTCTACTTTGGCATCAGGTAGCGTTAAGTCAATATTCATCAAATCATTATAATGTTAGTTTAAAATTGTTTCTATGATCTTTGAATCTCTAATGTTTCTAGAATTCTAGTAGACATCAAATGTCTTCATGTTCCTACCATATGTGCAGCCATATCTATCAATTCACATTTGACATTTTGACATATGGAAAACAACAAACAAAAGTCAAAATTTCTTAGACTATTTACGTACAAATTTAATTTGTACTTTTCTCAAAAAAAAAATTATTTATTTATATATTTTTTTTTTAATAAATAGGACCTTCACCAGATATCAACCCTCACGGTATTTTTAGTTCAATTTTACGAGTTAGACACTTATGAGTATAGAGGAGGGTGCTGCATTTTTCTCAAAATGTCTTTACAATATCTAGCTAGGATCTTTTATGGTAAACTTTATAAAACTTTGACAATGAAAATTCACTTTTATAAATATCAAGATTATATAATCTTGTTAGATACAGTTTGAAATACATTTTAATTTCTAAATATCAGTTTTCAAATTTTTGACTCATAACATATTGAATATATGCAGTCAAAGATGACCATTAGAGACCATAAACTTCACAGCTTAAAGAATAAAAAGTGTCCCTGGAGGAGTATAATATTTTTACTTTTGCCATATTTATACAATCTATTTTATTATTTTTTTTACTTGTATGTCCAAAAAAAAAAAAGTACTTCCTAATTTGTCATTTTTAATCTCAACAATGACTTTTTCTTTGTCCATACAATCTATTTTCAAATATTGAACGTTAATGTGTTAAAGAATCTTAATTAGTCCTAATCTATATTTTCAAGCTAGTAATATTTTTATTTTAATGTTACTAATCAACTATTAAATTATAACAATTTTAAAGTTAAAAAAATGATTGTATTGGCGTGATGAAAGTCAAAACGTTGCAAATAAAAGAAAACTGAGAAAATATTTTACTACATTGGTCAATTGCATTGGTGGTCATGAATTAGGTGAGAATTTGAAACAAGCATATGCACACAGATCTTGTAAATGGTTAGGATTTTTGGTCACACAAATTTTTTTTTAATTATTGTTTGCTTATAAAAGTCAAGCTTAGGGTCGTTGGAACAAACATGATTTAATGTTTAGTGAGCTTCTTCCTAACAATTTTTTTTTGGCTTTTTTTTTAACACTATTAGGAGGAAAATTTTGGACTTTTTTGGATTAGTTTACTGGGAAAAAAATTAAGAATATTAGTATTATACAGAAGTAAAATTTTGGTTAAACCACTCTTTTCCAAGAAAACTACAATTATAATAGATTATTGTCTAGCTAGGAAAGCCAAACCTACCTCACTCGTGCATGTATTATGTCTAAGAATGAAATCATCACTTATTTTAAATTATTGAGCTAAGCTAATTTCTACATTATTGTTTACCTATTATGTGTGAATGATTAGCTTCTCTAGTACCCTGTAATTTCTAATGCAAGACTATAATTGTCCTTTTTATAAAATATTGAGCTAGAGATCATATAATTTTTGGGCATACCTCTCAATAATTTAGTCCATCGATCAAGTCTATTTGGGTTGGGTAGATACAAATTGACTAGATTAAATTTCAGGTTTCATGTTAAAAGGATGTGTTCAATATCCAAAATTTGTCGGCTGGTTATGACTATATGCTCAAATATGATTTCATACGGCCTGTTTTGTGTTTTTACCCTTAATTTTGTTCTCAAGCAGTCTCGTTTAGTTTGATGTAAAATGTTTTTATAAAAAATGAATTTTTCCATTTTTCACATATTCCTTTGTTTAGTTTGTGAAGGGGTGGAAAACAATATTTCAAATGGTGTAAAATTGCATCCTTAATGGAGGAAACCATTTTCTTTTACAAAACAAGGGATGAAGGGAAGCCAACTAGTAAGCCACATTTTCTCCCCTCATCCTTGCCTAAGCTAGCTCCTTTTACTTTCCTTTCATTCATCCTCACATTTTCACTCTTATTTATAATTTTTCTATACTTTCTTGTATGGAACTAAACAAAGGAAAACTAATACGTAATTGACTAATTGTGATTGTCCTTGAAAATATATATTTAATACTTTTATGAATAAATGTTTTACATTCAATCAAATGAGGGCTTAATGTTCTAGAATGAAAGAACAATAATTTTTAAATACTAAAAGTTACTTTGTAGTTTGCTAGTAAAATCGCTCCTTCTTTTATACCAGGGCCGTCTATTAGGGGGAGCACCTTGAGTGACGATTCAGGCCCCCGCGACATCTTAGAATTTTTTTTTACAAAATAAAATGAATTTTTAAATACTAGATATATATGTGAGAAATATTTGGTTTATTTATTATCACTAATTATATCCATAACCATGCTAATAAATTAATAATCTTTTACTACATCCGTAAGTCCGTTAAGTGATAATTGTAATATATTGCTTGACTTACGCTATTCAATAGTCATATTCTTATATTACTTTGACAATACTTTTTACCAATATATAAAAAACATATGTTGTCATGTAAAATATTTTGGATTAATAAATATATATAGTCAAATTTGTGCATTAACATGTGTGTTATAGTTGTGATTATTATGAAATAAAAGGAGTATATTATTGCTCTCTTCTCTCTCTAGTTTCAAATTTTGTGATGCCCGTCAAAATTTTTTTATTTAATTATTTAATAATAAGGGGTAAAATATTTTATTGCTAAATTACGTATAAAACACACCTTGTAGTTTAGGGTCGGGACCCCTATTTAAGTTTGTGCTCCGGGCCCCAAAAATGTCTGAGACGGCACTGTTTTATACTCCATAATTTTAAGATTCTAAGATGCCCTTCATACTATTTATTTTTTATTTTTTTAAGTTTATATTTGGGGAAGATAATGAGTCAAACTTATTCCAATTGGCTAAAGCTTGACTTGAGAATTAAACAAACTGAAATTAGCATAGCTCAAAAGGCTGATGATAAACATATTCAAATACGGGGTATATAGAATTCATATACATAAAACAAATGAGTTATGATCTATAAGTAATAATATTCCGTATAAGTTACCAAAATATGAGTGCATACTAATGTTATCGTAAATTTGGAAGAACATGTTCTGAGGTATAACTAACAACTTGATCGAGTTGAAACCTAAATATTTTAACTATGATGAGTATAAATTTATTGCTCGTTCGAATCTTACGGTTTATTCGATCTTAATTAATTCATTAGCAGCTCTAGTAACTTATTCTAATTACGAAATACCTTTTTTGTCACTAAAATATATTGTTCCTAATTTTTAAGGACGGAGAGAGTATATATGCGTAGTTGCAACTATCATCTTAAAACTTGTCTTAGCTGTGTAGCTCCAGCTTAGCCATAACAGCGATGATTCCATGTATGCATGTCAGAATGATTTATGGATAATTAAGATTGACGTGCACTTTTTAAAGTGGTAAGGGTGGAGGTCTTTATCTTGGGCCCTTAATGAACGCATCCTTATTAGTGGATTCAGTGATAAACGGACAATCTTGAGCTTTAATCACTACTCAATATTTGCCTATATGCCATTTGCCAACTTCTTATCTATGATAAGGACTGTTGTTATGAGGTTGTCCAATTTTTTTAAAAGGTAAAAACGCGTTCTCGTTATTTATATATGGATAATTTGTCAATTACTATCACAAGTTAATACCACTTTGTAAATTACTACCGCAAATTTAAAAAGTTGTGAATTACTACCGTAAAAATTTTTAAGATGTTGCGATTACTACCAAACCCCCATTAAACCCAGCTATGACGTCATTATAGCCCTTTGTAAACTTGACTTATTTGAATAGCTAAGTGTTTGCCTTATATTAGCAAAATGTTGGTCTCTCTTTACTTTGTACTCTGTAACAACTACTTCGTACCGATTACAAAATATGTATTTATATGTACATTAATTAGACACACGCGTTAACTTTGTAAAAAGACGATAAATACACAGAAAGAGTGTAGGAGAGTTAAAGAGCTACTCCTGAATTAAATTCTCATTAAAGTAGAATTAAGCTTCAGCATCAATGCATTCAGTCTTTGGAAGTTTATACGTGAAATTAAAGCCAATCCCAAATTTATTTTACAAATAAATCTTCATTCACTTTTTCACAATGACTATTCCGTAATGGCTATAAAATTTAAATGGACTTGTGAAAAAAGTTGGTACGAAGCCCTATAAAAATATAGCTGGACTATTTAGGGCTTAGGTCGGCCCAATCAAATCAAATTTGGACATTTGCATTTTAAATCGGCCAAATTAATTTACGTTTTAAGAAAAAAGGTTGTCTTAATTTCTTCATTTGAACATGGGTTTGAGGCCTGAGGCCTTTTCTATTATAGGCCCATTTTTTAAGCCCCCGTTGAACTTTGCGCATGAAACGATTTTGGGCCATACGATCAATCGTCAAACCGGATAGTTTTCATATAAATTTCTACCTACACCTCTATGTAGGTAGCTCTGTCTGCAGGCCCATTATTCAACTTCTGTAACTTTTTCCTTTTTTTTTCTCGAGTTCTCTAGATGTAGCACCGAACTTCTCACAACTCCACGCCTTTAAACCCTCAGCACAGCCCAAGAGCTTCAACTCTAGAGAGAAACCACCATTCCACGCCCCTTCAATCACACTCTCACACCCCTCATCAGCTTACCAGATTTGCTCAAACCGAAACAGTTTATCATACAACTATAGACACCCATTTGTGTCTCCCCAAAACCAAACCTAGTGATAAGTACCTTTCACGTCGAATCATAATCGAATGAAGTGAAAGTGTGAAAAGTCTAGTGTTTCGGATAGTTTTTATTTCTTTTCTTTCTCTCTGTTTTTGAAAACCTATTTTAAGAAAACAGTCAATCCAGTTTGGTTTGGTCCATGGAAAGGGTCAAATAATGGTGTAGTTGGGTCGGGTTCGAAAAGAGCTTTCCAACGATATATTATAAGCCCAATTCCGATGAATAATGAGGAAGTTATAGCCAAATTACTAAACTGGGCCAGTTTGATATTTATGTGCGGCCCAATGATCTAGAGGAGGGCCTAATATTGATTTATCATTCCTAATGCAATTAGAATTGATTGTAGTTTTCTATATTCTTCTAGAAGGTTCTTTTCATTCCTAATTTAATTAGCATTGATAAATTGACTTTAGTTGACTTTTTAGAGTTTTAATCAGAATAAAAGAAGTATTTTAAGGAAAATATGATTTTGCCCTCCTGTACGGCTAAAATTTATCAAATAAAGAAAACGCGTGAAACTGTTTTCTAGCACCTGACGACAGGATTAGCGCCTGGCGCTAATGCCTGGCGTCTGGCGCTAAGTCGTTTTATTCTCTTCGAAACTCTGATTCGTTTTTTATCACATCCGGCTGATTTTCTCTATAAATAGGCTCCTAAGATTCTGTTTTCAATCATCAACAACTATCAACAATCAATTCTCTAATTCTCTCTCTCACCAACTCTCATCAAGAATCTCTTGATTATTCTCTCTCTGTTTCTAAGCCTAGCCTTTTGCATACAAAATTCCTTATACATTAGCACTAGACACACCTAGTCAAGTTCGAAGTTGCATTCGCCCTAGACGTGAAAGGTTTGATTTCTGAGGGTTTGGTCCCAAATCTCTATTTCAATTACTTGATTTTATTGTTTTGATTTTATTATTTTTCCTTGAAGTTACTAACGTAAGTATTTTGTTATTAGAAAGAGATACGAGGCATCCAAGTAAGTGTTTTAATTGATTTTATTGATATTATGATATAGAAATTATGTCTAGGTTGTTATTATGATTCCTAGTGTCATGTTAGGGCGTTTTGATCTTCCGAGTATCATGTTTAGGGTAACAACTAAAAATTCCTAATATCAAATATGCTTATTATGATGCTTCTTATGTTTTTCCTAATATTCATGTTAGTATCATGTTAGGACTAAATATATGATCTTTATTGTTTAGTGACATGCTATGGTTTGTTATTAATCTTGTTAGTATCATGCCTAGGATCTTGCTATTATTATTATTATTATTATTATTATTATTATTATTATTATTATTATTATTATTATTATTATTATTATTATTATTATTATTATTATTATTATTATTATTATTATTATTATTATTATTATTATTATTATTATTATTATTATTATTATTATTATTATTATTATTATTATTATTATTATTATTATTATTATTATTATTATTATTATTATTATTATTATTATTATTATTATTATTATTATTATTATTATTATTATTATTATTATTATTATTATTATTATTATTATTATTATTATTATTATTATTATTATTATTATTATTATTATTATTATTATTATTATTATTATTATTATTATTATTATTATTATTATTATTATTATTATTATTATTATTATTATTATTATTATTATTATTATTATTATTATTATTATTATTATTATTATTATTATTATTATTATTATTATTATTATTATTATTATTATTATTATTATTATTATTATTATTATTATTATTATTATTATTATTATTATTATTATTATTATTATTATTATTATTATTATTATTATTATTATTATTATTATTATTATTATTATTATTATTATTATTATTATTATTATTATTATTATTATTATTATTATTATTATTATTATTATTATTATTATTATTATTATTATTATTATTATTATTATTATTATTATTATTATTATTATTATTATTATTATTATTATTATTATTATTATTATTATTATTATTATTATTATTATTATTATTATTATTATTATTATTATTATTATTATTATTATTATTATTATTATTATTATTATTATTATTATTATTATTATTATTATTATTATTATTATTATTATTATTATTATTATTATTATTATTATTATTATTATTATTATTATTATTATTATTATTATTATTATTATTATTATTATTATTATTATTATTATTATTATTATTATTATTATTATTATTATTATTATTATTATTATTATTATTATTATTATTATTATTATTATTATTATTATTATTATTATTATTATTATTATTATTATTATTATTATTATTATTATTATTATTATTATTATTATTATTATTATTATTATTATTATTTTTAATATTATTATTATTATTATTATTATCAAAAACAAAAGGCATACAACCTACAATAAAAATAAATTAGTGGGAAGCCGAGATACAATCTGGGCCCCCACTCCTCTAGCTATAGCAAATCCTACCCTAGTGAAGATATGAGCTGCAGCACGAGCCCCAATGTCTTGCGTCATCGAGAACCTCTGAATCCGCTTCAGTAACGCAACACCCTCCTTCTCTAATTCCCCAAGCGAAGAAAAGGAGAAGGGAATGAAACCATATCCAATCGCCTGACATCGAGCTTCATACTTAACCCGCTTCCGATGAGCAGCATCAGCCACAACCCGCCCAGGAATAAAGTCAGATAGCCCTGACTGTGTCAAAGGAGAAGACCCTGTCAAATCAATACAGACATCGCGACCACGATCCCATGAATAAAGTAACACATCCGCAGGTCTGAGGGCCTCGTCGTTCCCTCCAGCCAACCCAATGTCAACCTCTTTTCTCGCTGAAATCCCAGAACGATAACAAACATCAACAAGGGTATCCCGAACAACATTATGCCGATGTTTAATACCCACAATACCAGCACAAGACACCGCGTGATCACCGAAAATATCTCCAGCAAAAACCCTCGAACAAGCAGAGCACGACGTCGAGATAGAGAACAATGGAACACCCAACCGATAGGACAACACACAGCGATAAGTCTTGGCGTTCATCGTCTGACCCAACCCCGAAATAGGAACCGCCCGAAGCCAAGCAGAGGTGTGATCACCCTGCTGTGATTTCCACAATGCTGATTGTCGAGGAGTTAAAGAATAAGCAGATTCTGCAGAAGCGGTAATCTTTGTGAAATACATATCTGCCAATTTCTTCATGAGTTTAGGGGCAGCGACCTCACTCGGATTACTCAAAATGTCAGACTCCACTATTCCATTAAACAGACACAACGCATCCTCAAAGGCTCGTCCAAGACCAACAATGCCAGTATGCCGAAGAAGTTGTGTCTGCAACCCAGCAGACTGCAACCGAGAAGCAAGAAAAGCATAGTGACGAACATCACCTGCAGAATAAACACCAAGCCCTCCAAACGCAAATGGTAAGGTGGCAAGCCGCCACTGCCAATCACCAAACCCAGGCCCCGAAGCGGTAACAATACGCTCCAAGGAAGATCGAAGAGCTCCATCAAAAGTGCGCTGAGCTACCTCAAAAGTACTAGGAGGACAAGTACGTAATGCAAAGTAGAGTTTTGAAACTCCAGTACATGCCCTAAGTAACAACAGTTCACACTGAGGATCATCTAGCATAGCGACCTTATCCATAAGGGCAATGGTCTTGGTCACCCTCTGCATCACAAGCTCACCACAGAAACCAGAATCGGAACTAGCGGGACCTCCAAGCAACCTAACACCACGCAAAGGTCGAGCAATATTAGGCGGAAAGACACCCACCAGCCTGCTTCGAGGGTCTTCCGTAGGCCAGAAAACTTCAGTTTTTTCCACGTTAAGACATAACCCAGAACGAGGTCCTTCCTCCATAATCAACTGCAGAACTTGCCCCACCACCAAAGTGTCTCCAATAATCGTGCCGTCATCTAAATACCAAGCCTGAAGACATACATCAAAAGTCTCTCTAATTTTACACACCAGAGGTTGTAAAACCAAAGAAAAAAGCAAAGGACCAAGGGGATCACCCTGCTGCACCCCTTGAGATGACCATAAGGTTTGGTCCCCATAGTACAACCTGGCTGGATTAGAATAGCAGAATTCAACCCATCGCGAAATGCCTGGACAACGGCGACGTACCTCACTTAACATGACCGAACGATCAACCAGATTGAAGGCATTTTGAAAATCCACCAACAACATAGATAGACCCACATCAGAACCACGATCCTCAATTAACCGATTCACCGCATGAAGAATTGCCTCACCACCTGAAGAAACCCCAACACCAAATTGAAGGCCATCAAAGTAACTCCCTAAAGACTGACCAACCATAACAGCACCCACCTTCGAAACGAGACGCCGCCAAACCGTACCCACAGCAATAGGACGGATACCACCACCGGGCTTGACAAGTGGCGTAAGAGGAGCACTAGCAATGTACTCTCCTAATTCCATAGGACATCTTCCAGCTAGAAAGATATTAACCACCCCGGTAATAGAGTCAACCAACTCATCTGAGACTGCCACAGCTGCACCACTTAAGCAATCCATAAGATGTTGAGCACGCAAACCATCCCTACCACATGATGTGCCACGGGGGAAGCTCTTAATCCGATCCAAAACAACAGCAGAAGTCGTTACGAGATGAAGGTGATCAATAGGTATATCAGGCAAGGATGGAGCTGGAGATGAAGGGTGCTTGGACAGTAAATCCGCAAGAGTGGCGTCATTATAAGGAGCAACGCCTGAAGAAGAAAGAACCCGAACTGCAGCAGTGTAATGGCCATCGCAAATCTTCCTACGACACTGCTTTATATTACGCTCCTCCAAATCAAAGTCCTCATCATCAACCACCGACAAAGTAGGAGATTCCTCCGCCAAAATTTCCCTCACAAGCTGCAAATTACCACCCGCTACATTCCAAGAACAAATAGCACGGGAAATACTCTCTTCCTGATGCCGACGTCTTACCGCAGACCGAGACTCACGACTACTCCGAGGGCGAAAGATTTTAAGGATGCAAAGAGGTAACACCAACAAAGAGACCCAATTAGAAATGTCATCAGGCTTAGAGATCACCTTATCAAGAGCACCTTTCAGAACCCGAGAAAACCCCAAACGACACTTGGGAGGGATAGACTTAACAGTGCGAAACCCCTTAGAGAAAAAACAATCAAGGAGAGCCACATCAAAACCACCGTTATGATCTCGCACCTCACCATCCACATGACCAACTCGAGCAGGAGAAGAAGGAGCTTGCGGCTTGGTGAAATTATGAAGCACAAAACGAACAATACCATCTCCTTCATCAGGGGGCGAAACATCCTCATCCCTATCATGACGACACTTAGAACGAAACGTGTGCGTTTTATAGCAAACTCCACATAACCAAATCCCCATACGCCTAAAAGTAACTTCTGCCTCATTATAAACTGCTAAATTAGAAGTTAGAGAATGTCGGGTGATATCTCGCGCACCGATACAACAATGACGATCACTAAGATGCCTAATTAGAGAACGTCGAGTAAGGCCATTTCCACTCCCATCTTGACAACCACTAAGACCCACAAAGGGACAATGAAACTTCACAACGGCAGCCGACATAGATGACTTGCACCACCCAAAACTGAAATACGCCCAAAAGAGCACCAGAACCCAAAACTGCACCCAAGAGCTGCCGAAACTAGACAAGAAACTGCACCAGAAACTGCTGCAAAAACAGCACCCAAAACTGCTCCAAAACAGCCCCCAATATCGAAAAATCACTGGAAATATTGATCACCGAAACCCAAAATAGAAACCAACGAAGAACCTCCGCTGAACCACTACAAAAACACACCCAAAAAACCACTGAACCGACTGCAGAATCCACCTGAAAAGCACCAGAAAACCCGCTAGAAACGCACCAGAAAACAACCAAAAAAACCTTCCCGAAACTGATCAAAAAAAACGGCTACCAAACTGCCCAAAAACTGACCAGAAAACTGACCAGAAAACAGCAAGCAAAATGCCTGAAACACACCAGAAAACGCACCAGAAAACAACCCAAAAACCTTCCCGAAACTGATCAATAAACGGCTGCCAAACTACCCAAAAACCGACCAGAAAACTGACCAGAAAACAGCAAGGAAATACACCCAATTTTCGCCTGAAAATCGCCTGAAATTGCACCCAAAAACACCCAAAACTGCCCACAAACTGCCAGAACAAACCAGAAAATAGACCTGAATAGAAAGCCGCTTTATGACGATCACAGAACCCGACGCTGCACCAAAAATACACCAGAAAATTCGCCTGAAAACCGCCAGGAAACTGCCTGAATTACGCCCTAAAACAACACCAAATTGAACGAGAAAACAGAGTCGTTGCTGCCCCTATATATGCCGGACCACCGCTGCAGAAGCCGCCGATGAACCTGCCGGAAAACTAACGTGGAAACTGCCGGATTATTGACGAGGACGAGAAACCTGATCGCACCCTAATCGCACCCTAATCGCACCCTGGAAAAAGCCCCAATCTTGGCATGCTGAATGGAACTTCTCCAACTCAAAGCTATCTCCATTGATCAACTTTTCAAAGTTGATAATTGGAACTTGAAGCTCATCATTAGCTTGTATAATCAAAGGGTCTTGATTATTATTATTATTATTATTCAATGCTTTTATTATTATTATTATTATTATTATTATTATTATTATTATTATTATTATTATTATTATTATTATTATTATTATTATTATTATTATTATTATTATTATTATTATTATTATTATTATTATTATTATTATTATTATTATTATTATTATTATTATTATTATTATTATTATTATTATTATTATTATTATTATTATTATTATTATTATTATTATTATTATTATTATTATTATTATTATTATTATTATTATTATTATTATTATTATTATTATTATTATTATTATTATTATTATTATTATTATTATTATTATTATTATTATTATTATTATTATTATTATTATTATTATTATTATTATTATTATTATTATTATTATTATTATTATTATTATTATTATTATTATTATTATTATTATTATTATTATTATTATTATTATTATTATTATTATTATTATTATTATTATTATTATTATTATTATTATTATTATTATTATTATTATTATTATTATTATTATTATTATTATTATTATTATTATTATTATTATTATTATTATTATTATTATTATTATTATTATTATTATTATTATTATTATTATTATTATTATTATTATTATTATTATTATTATTATTATTATTATTATTATTATTATTATTATTATTATTATTATTATTATTATTATTATTATTATTATTATTATTATTATTATTATATTTATTATTATTATTATGCTTTAACATGATTATTTTAATTATGATTGTTATTTTTATAATTGTTATAATTATTGTTATTTTATGATTATTATGTTGCTTGATATATTTATTGTTATTTCTTGATCACACCTTTTATGCATGTTTAAAGGGAATTGGTACTTGTAATCACGCTTAATAAGATAATTAATAATCTTGTTTAGGGTTAATTTGATTATAATTCAAGTGATAGCCAATAATAGTTTTATTTGTGCATTAATATTCAACCAACATAGATAAATAGGTTTAGGGTTAACCTATTGATTGCATGTTAGTCAGAAAGCGCACATGAATACGATCAGAATAAAGTAGAGGTCTATTATTAGGGCAGGTTCAATCTCTTTTAGGTTAAATTTGTACCTTCATCCCCGAACTATCAGTCATGATTCCAGACATATTGGAGTTGACGATCTCCTGGATCGTTAAGGGGTGTAACCTTCACCCTGTGAACGGTATACAAGTTCCTAAAACTTGTTGGCGACTCTTTTGCTCTAGCTTCCTTCCTTTTGGACGCCACCGTACTTTAGTGTATGATCACAGAGGGGTTCAAGTTTGGGGTAATGCTTGAAATATTCCCTACAATAACCTATCATTATTTTTATTCCACATGACAAGTTTAATTGGGGCATGATTGTACGCGTCGTTCAAAGCGCGCCTACGCAAAACCATGTGGTGAATATGTTTGGTACTCATAGGAAGTAGGAATTGACATACGATTAGGGACAAAGCAAAGTAGGGAGCCGTCAACATAAATCATTCATGGATCATTTAATTAATGCAACCACAAAAGGGTACAACGAAAGGCAATAACAATTGACCTGTGATGGTTACACCCCATTCATAATCCATGAGATTATTAACTCCATATGGTCCGGAACCACTAAAAGAGAATCCAAGATGATGGTACGAAATGAGTCATGGGTTACATTCGCCGGTATTGGCCACTACTCGATTCTTATTGTGAAAAGTATTTATGCAATCTCAAACGCACTCAAACAAAGATTCAATTTGCTCCAAACTAATATTAGGCTAAATTGGTTGAATATTAAGACAACGCATAATTCTAAAATATTGTGATCGCTTAATTAAACAACTAGATTAAAAAGGATCATAACCGGTTAACCAAATTATCTTATTAGGCGTTATATTCAATTACATATTCCCTTTTAACATGCAATACAGTGATCAACAATAAACAGTAGAATTAATATTAAAATTGGAAGCAATATAACCATAATAACGATAGTCAAATTAAAGCATAATAATTTAATAAGCCTAATCATGATACTAGCAATAAGGATAAAAATGAGAGTAATTAAATAAATAAATTACTCACGTTATGTGCTTCCTTAAATTACTACATCATGAATAAATTGTTAGTAACTTCAATCAAAATAGGAAAATTTGTCAATTACTACCGCAAGTTAACACCACTTTGTAAATTACTACCGCAAATAATTTTAAGATGTTGCGATTACTACCAAACCCCCATTAAACCCAACTATGACGTCATTATATCACTTTAACGGGGGTTTAATGGGGGTTAAAGAGCTATAATGACGTCATAGTTGGGTTTAATGGGGGTTTGGTAGTAATCGCAACATCTTAAAAAATTTTGCGGTAGTAATTCACAACTTTTTTAATTTGCGGTAGTAATTTATAAAGTGGTATTAACTTGCGGTAGTAATTGGCAAATATTTCATCAAAATATGAATTGAATTAAATTGAAATTAAATTAAATTAAAGTAGAGTTGATTTGGTCCAAAACTCCAAACCCTCAATCGATTCTCCCTTTCACGCCTTGGTTTAAGTATGGAATTTCGGTTGTTGTATGGAGTGAGAATAAATTTAAGGCTTAGAATGTGAGAGAGAAATTAGAATATGTATTGGTACATAAGAGAGGAAGAGGGTATTATTTGGTACCCCGAAATTGAGAAATCAGATTCGTATTTATAGCAAAAATATAAGGGTGAGGTACGGAACCCTACAATTGAAGCGATGCGGAGAAATAAACCCTAGAAATTGACTTGTCACTCCACAAATTGTCGTAACACGGTAGAATGTTCTGTGACACGGTAAAATATGACGTGGCGCGACAGTTTTGCCGCAGATTTTGACCGGATTGTACACCTTTGTGTCTGGCTATGTATATGAATGTGCATAAAGAAAGGACGGGACATCTCTCTCCTTTTTCCTTTTTTTGTTTTTGGGGAGAAGAGAGAGGAAAGAAGGGTTAAGAACCAACCGGTGATTTCTGTCTTCCTGAATTGGGAAAGAATAAGTCTTTCTTCATTTCTCGAGAGAGCGGAGCAGTCAAAGAATGAAAATACAAATGATTGTTTGAGAATGGCTATTCTTCACAATTGCTGGCCAGTTCTTCAAGTTCTGGAGTTCCATTGCATTAATGAATCCGGCTGGAAAGAAAGACCTACACCTACTATCGCTTACAGCGCCTTCTTCTTTTTTATTTCATAAAAAAAGTAAGCTTGGGTTCCAAACCTTTTGATATGCGGTCTTGGGCCAGCAAATGCAATGAAAAAGTCTTCTTCTTTTCTTGCTCGTAAGCGCTTCCCTTTTCTTGCGGATGAATTTCTCGAATACGCAAGCTTCAGAGGGTTGAGTCATCTCCCCCTTCTCCTTCATTAGCTACAAAGTCATAAAACACAACTTCCTCATCCAAACTCAAAGATTGATGCTGTTATTTCAAAATGTCCGCTTCAACCGCTGTTTCACCTCCCAAACCAAAGAGGAAAGTTGGCTTGACGAGCGCAGATGAGGAAGCGAGAGCAAGAAAACACAAAAATTCTTTCTTGTCTTTCTACTTAAGGGGCAAAGATAAGCGCGAAATGGAACCTCGAATGCAAGTTCTGAGGGAGAAGACAGGAAGGAAGTTTCATTTTGCTTTGTCAGCAAACCAGCAGCAATCCGCTTAAAAGCCAGTAGCACGATAGTACTTCCGCGGTCCTTGAGAAGTCCTTTAGGAGCACTTTTTTCATCCAACTAGAAATGGAATAACGCATGTAGGGCAGGAACGAAAAAGATAACCTAGCGAGTAAACACCCCGCTATTTGAGAAAGAAAGTAAAGGGCTTACTTTACCTAGCCCAACCAAAAAATTCTCAACGACCCATTCTAAGAAAGTGAAACTCCAAAGCGACAACTCTTCTTCCCCACCCCAGTCACTCCCCGTCTTCCTCCTAGACGCCACTGGTACTATTCACTGCTGCGTTCTGTTAGGTTATGGATTAGAGGAACAAGGCGAGGGCGCCAACGAACAAGAAAGGGTAGCCTTTCTATAGGGATCACTATAGATAGTATAAGGAGCCTTTACTTTCTAATAGAATGCCCTTCTTTCTCAAAGTCAAGTTTCTCGCTTCTTGCGGTCTTCTTGCAAAACCTTGAAGAGGCTTGATGGCAAAGAGAAGTGAAGAAGGAGAACCTAAGGAAGGTCTCTCTCTACCTCGCAAGCATGGCGCGGCAAATTCCAGTTTTTACTCATTTTTAAAACTTCGATAACTTTTGATCCGTTACTTGGAATAAGTCATATAATATATCGTTGGAAAGATATTCAAGTCTACTTTCTCATCCAGTTATAATCATGTCAAAATATTTAGTTTATTTTAATATATGGACATTTTAGTGAAATGGTGTCGGTTATGGGCCGAATTTTAGTGTTTTGCTCATATCTTTTTCGTTTTAAATCGGAATTGGGCTTATGATATACCGTTGGAAAGCTTATTTTAAGTTCTACCCAATAAAATAATATTTGGATCAAAATTAAAGGACCATAAAATTATTTTAGTTCTGTTTTGTGATGTGGACACGAAATGAGGAAAATAAGATATGGTTTAGGGAAATGGACTAAAAATTGGGTTGGTTTATGAAATGTGTTGGATTGAATATGTATTTAACCACTCCAAAGATTAAATATTCAACCCGACCAATACTGACGGTGAAAGGTTGTTCATCATCGGATTTGGTTTTGGGAAACATTTTTAGGCGTCTACAATGATGATCATACCAATCTCTATCCAAGCGAACCACATTTACATCTGGAAAGACGATAAACCAATCATTAGTCACCAAAGCTCTATCAAGGCAACATTGTGTATTTTCATGTTCCTCTATACCATTGTCATATGTGAAGGCATATCTTGAAAAAAGAAAGATTTCTCAAGCCACAAAAATCTGTCGCATCTCTAAAATTCTCCATTTGCCACGCAACTCTATCATTGACTCCATTTTTCTCCGACGGGAACATGATCTCATTAAGCACACCCACGACAAGCTAGATTGAGTCACCGAATCCCTTAATAAGCTCCACGAGAGATGTCTATTACCCACCTCCGGGCACCCATAAAAGCCCGTCAACCTCCAAGGTTTCTCTCCAATTTTTATTCTAGATTAGAAAGTATGTATCATTGAAATATAATTGTGAAGCGTTATTTTTCACAAACAATTAAAAAAAAGTATCAAAGTCAACTATGATCTATATTTAGGAATGGTGCCTCAAAAACAATTGTAATAAATGTATTGACCTCTTGGAAATCACATAAGAAAGTAATAAAGGTGGATTTTGCCGGCCCACTATGTAAAAAATCTTATGAGTCAGAACAAAATCTATGAAAGTTGATAAATTACCAATAGAAAATAGGACTACTCAGTACTAATATAATTAAGAGATAAGGAAGTGTGTAATTGGTGAACAAGAACTAATTTTTTGTAAGCTGTTTTTATTAAAAAAAATGTTAGGTAGTGTGTAAGCTTTAGATCAATTAGATGAAGATCTTGGTGACAAAAAAAGTAGTTGGCAAAAAATTCGGAAGAAAATGGCGACAAATAAAATAAAATTGGATAACAAGATATTGTTGCCAACCAAAAGGGGATCTGCCTGGGACAATTCTACAGCATGACCCCAAGCCCTGGTTGTCTCTATTTTGGCCGCCTTTTTTGGCTGGTTTAATTCCCAGCTCATTCCCTTGAACCCACAAGCCCTATGCTGCTCACCCTTATCATCTTATTAAGGGTCACCGGTCACTTTATTGGGCCGGACGCCTCACTTTTCGTATATTCTGCCACGTTGATACATAAGTTCTAACATATACATTCTGCTCGATTTGTTCTCAATAATATGTTAGATTTAAGGTTGGTTAAGGGTCAGGATTGAAATTTTAGTATGGTATGAATCGAGATTTTACGAATATTAGAATAGTTAAATCAACTAAAGGGGTAATGGACTAATGGTATTTTTATTCCATCAAGTCATCCACATACAAATAATAAGTACTCGAACATTGTATTGACTAAATTGAGTAAGTTGGTATTTGTATGACATCCACTAATATTGCAAACTTAATAGTGTGTTTTGTGGATATTTTTTGTTCTATGACTTATAGTGAATATATAATTGAATCGATTTGAATGTCTTGCCATCAATATTCATTTGTTTTTTTTACCTAATATCTTCTAACCTAAAGGACTAATGAATCACAAATAAAACATCATCTAAACTTAAATTTCAATTTTTAACACTTATACACAGAATAACAAAGTAAAATTTTGCGACACCTCAAGGTGGCAAAACGGAATTTTTTCATAAACTAGAAAATGCACAATAGATACTATCCAGTTGTATAAATTAGTTACTACTTGCAAGAGGAACCCACCTCCAAGTCGAAGCTCCAACTCCACAAGCCACATTGTATTTTATTTGTTGGTCCACTTTCTTAATTAACTACTAAAGGAAGATAATATGGTTTCTAATTAAGTTTTATTTTATTTTATTTTATTTTATTTTAAGATACATAGCATGCACATCTCATCAACATAAACTTAAGTACATTTTACATATTATTAATTTATTATAATTTATAACATCGTGTAATCTTTGCACCCAATTTTATTTTAATCAAAATTAGGTGTATTCTTGCTTGACATAGCAGACAACAGATATCAATCCCACCTCCCGTAATCCGAATCATATCATTTCATATCTTTTCCATATCATAACAGAAGTCCAGCCTCCCTCCCCATATTCTTTTTCCCGTACTCGGTTTTGGAATTACCTAAAATACCCTTCTCAAGTTCTCATTAATTTTTTTTTTAAAAAAAAAAAAAAAAAAAATCTCATTACTTCGAATTTTCTATTTTTTTTTCCTGTTTTGTTAAAATTCAAATGAAATATACGTAATATATGTGTGGATAAAAATCAACATCGGCGTGTACCCTTTTTTCCTCAAAGGGATGACTAATGACTATAAATTGATTTTATAAAAGTCGAAAACTTTTAGTTTTTGTTTTTATGAAGGAAGTTGGAATATGTAGATTATATGCTAAAAATGAGATCTATATTTTTTGTTTTGTTTTGGGGTTGTCTACTTATTAAAAAGACTTTTGAGATACCAATTATTTTCCTTTTATAATTCAAAACCAAAGACGTACATGAACTTATTGGCTATTTAGTATCATTCACACACCAGTCAAAATGATACAGAGTATATTCATATAGAGCGTAAAATTGTAAAAATTAAATGCTACCTCAAGTTCGTATTATATGCAACTTTGGTGCATTATTTGTGAGGTATAAAATATTCCAAAGTTGCATATAATACGAACAGGAGGTAGTAATTTTTACAAGATGAATTTTTTTAAAGTTAAAATTTCCAATTTTACCAATTGGGTGATTAGGATGATATTTTATTTCATCAAGTAAATGATCACTAATGATGTAGTGAGAAAGAAGAGATAAATCATCTTCTATAAATAAGGTAGACATAAGACACCTCAAAAAGTAAGCAACAAAAGAGTACTATAGAATAAATAGATAAAAAAAAACGAGGGAAAGAAACTGAAATGCAATTTTCAACATGATGATTCACTAAATCACAGGGGACCCTCTTACAAGATTTGTGAATTGACATAAATTAGACCATGGCCCATTTTTTAATGCCCCTTGCGGTCTTGCCGTTGAACTATCAATGTTGTAATAAACCTTAATTATTTTTTTCTCCTTAACCAAATACTTTCATATGAATCAAAATCTATAAACAAGATCCTTAAGAAAACTACATCAAACTAACCTAATCCATACAATCACCCAAAATCAATGATAATATTGTTATTTTCAAGCTAAGGTAAGAAAACAAAGAGGCCCTCTTCATGAGTGGAAATTAATGAAAATTAATATTATACTCTGCTATTTCAAAAATATTTCTGGGTAGAATATTACTCAGTACAAAATTTCGGATGTAATACTAGTAAAAGATCTTAAATTTGAATTTCAAGTGCCCGTAATCCCAACAAGTAGAGAATATTACAATTTAAGGAATTAAAGAACAAAGGTTGTGTTAGATTTATAAATAAATCCTACAATCTTTAACCCAACACGACAACCTGATTCAAACCTAAAACGTTGGCTCTATCCAGGCCATCATTTCCAACTTTGTTTTCCCCTCAATCTAACTAGGTGCGGTTATAGTTATCCGATTATTTGATGAGCATTGGGGCTTGCCTCTCGTATTCACCAAAAAAAAACGATGAGCAAATAAACCGAGACCATCATTTCCAACTCTATGTTCCTTCAATCTAACTAGGCACGGTTTTAGTTATTGATAATTCGATTAGCAAACAAAGTATGGATTACTTTAAAAACTTTATTATTTTAAGTACTATACGTGACTAACCAATATTTTTCATATGGAGAAAGCAGTACAAGACGTCAAAAAAAAAAAAAAAAAAAGTCAAATAATGAACATAAGCAATACTCCATAGTATTTAGTACGGAGTACAAAACTATAAGCAAATAAAACTCTACATCATTAATTATATGTAATTTGAAAGGATTGATCATGCTAATTAAACCGCAAAAAACAAAAAAACAAAAAAAATAGGTGGTTCCATTAATTTACAGTGGAGATTAAAGGAGCTAATTTAGTATGATAAGTATCCTGTAATTTTCCATGAAATATCCCAAAAAAATTTAAAAAAAAAAATCGAAAATACAAAAGTAAAAAAAAAAAAACGTTAGATTGTACCCCGTAAATTGCAAAATGCTGGCAAAAAAAACACATTAATTGGACGGCTTTTTCGAATTTTTTTTAATAAAAAACCCAACCTGAACCGGACCAAGTGATCAAGAAGTGGGCCCTGCCAGGTCAGACGGGGTCATCTTAAGCCGTCTAGTTGGAGAATCCAACGGTTGAGATGGTTCAGGAGAAGGTGAAGATGGAGTAAGACAATCCAACGGTCCAGAAGGTGACGATGGTGTTATGGGTGAATCCAATGGTTCACATGAAGAGGGAGGTGTTAATGGAGAATCCGACGATGAAGACGATGATGATGACGTTGATGAATCGGACGATGTAGATCTTGATAAAGGAGGTGATTGTGATTCTGAGGATTGATCTGAACCGTCCCTTTCTTTCCTCTTGTTTATCCCACTTTCTCGGCCGTTGGATCCTTCTTCTTTGGTCATGTAGTTTTTAATTCGTTTTACATCGGATAATTTCACTGGTTTTAGTATGAAATCCTCTGCTCCTTCCTCCAAACATCTGCTCCCACACAATTTAAAATTAATTAAAATATTCATATTTGCAAAATACATCTTTTAACAACTACACACAAGAAGTTAGTACAGTCTTCTCTCGACTCGGATAAGGAAATTGAAATTACCTATCGATTCGCGCCAGAACGTTTTCGGATGACATTATAACAACCGGGGTTTCCTTGAAAGTTGATGATTCCTGCTATTTTACAATGCCGAAATTTTCATCGTTAATAAAACTATCGAAATAAAACAATTTTGTAATTAAAAAAAAAAAAAATGAGAACGAAGAAGCAAACCTTGATTTTCTTGAGAAGTTCATACCCCGTCATTCCAGGCATACAGTAATCAGTTATAATCAAATCAACCTTCAACCCCTGATATCATCAAATTTTTCCGAAAATTAGAAAAATAGAATGCAATTCAATACCGTGCATCTCATTAACGTTGCGATTAAAAAACAACGGAGAAAATATATATACAAATCAGACTCACATCAACAACGGAACTTCTTTGATCTTCAACCAATCCAAGATACTGCAAAGCTCGCATTCCACTATCAACCGCTGTAACTGCAACAATTCACAAGAATTACAGTTAAATTTCGGAGCCTAATTGTATTGGAGACCGTTAAAAAATTATGAAAGTTTAATTATTATTGTGAAACAGAGGGAGTAATATATATTACCTTTACACGACGTAGTTTTGAGTAATCTTTCAATAACTTTACGATCAATGAGACTGTCATCGACAGCTAGAACATGAGCTTCAGTTTGAGAATCTAGAAGATCAATTCCTGATTCCGACTTCCATCGCCGGTTCGAAACGACGCCGTTCCGAGCCATATTCATCATCTTTATACGAATCTCTCGGTGTATAATTGTTTTTATTTATTTTAATTTCAGGAAACTTTTGTTGAGCAAAAAGGAAAGTGAATTTGTGTGGTTTTTAAATTTAATTTATCTTTATTTTTGAGAATTTATAATTTTAATAAATTTTTTAAGGTGAGGGGAAGAAGATGAAGGAGAAAAGGTAGAAAGAAAGGGAATGAATGAGGTAAGAGAAGAAGTGGGGGAATTTTTATACTAAGGTGGAATTTCATTTATTTATTTAATTTAATTTTAATAAAATTTTAATTTTTGTGTGTCCTTTGAAAAAAAAATGAAAATGTGGGGAGGAAATCTTGGCACTTTATTAAAATTGGCTGGTACCCAGATTCTGAAATCCACTTTGCTTTTTTCAGTATTTTTTTTTAATTTTAATTTTTTTTACTGTGGTACTGTACCCTTTTTAATTTTCTTTAAAATTTATAAGAGAAAATGGCGGTAGCGTGTTGACTAAAGGTCAAAGGAGAGAGAGAGGGGAAGCGCCGTCAGATCGTATATGGGTATGAAAAGGCTGCAAAAGAGAGAGAGTGATTAAGTTAGAGTAGCGAGTCAAGTAAGTAGACCAGTCATGAAATTACGACATTGGAAATGTAAAGAATAGGGGACACAGTGAGGTTTTATGGAAGAAGGGGATTTCTTGCAGGTTTCCAGAAGTAATAGCAAAGACATTTTGGTTGGTTTCATTTTTATTGATATGTTCTTTCCCATTTTTGGTCAAGTCTTTCCAGCAAACCATTTTTTTTTTTTTTTTTTTTTTTTTTTTTTTTTTTCCAACTTGTAACTGAACTAATGTAGTTTTTTTTTGGGTTTTTCTAAGCTATACCCTTAAGATATTCGAGTTTCTAAGGTATACCCATGCTTTTTCAAGTTTCTAAGTTGTGTCCTTCAACTCCTTATCAATACTAAAATGTCCCCTTATTAGTTATTTAAAAGTTAATTGAGGGTGTGATTTCGTGGCTTCAGTTTTCATTATTAGGGTTGCGGTGACTAAGATTTCTTTCTCCTACCATTTCCTTACCTTTTATCATCTTTCTATTAAATTTATAGTTAACTTTAGGTGACGTGGAAGTCCCAAGGAGGGTACCATTCATTAATGGTAGTGAGTTGAGGGGCACAACTTAGAAACTTGAAAAAGCATGGGTACACCTTAGAAACTCGAATACCTTAGGGGTATAGCTTAGAAAACCCCCCCCCCTTTTTTTTTTTTTTTTTTTTTTCTTTTTTTGGTTAAAGAAAGCTCTTTCCCTAAATAATGTTGCTTTTTTTTTTATCTAATTCCAAAAATACAGCTACTTTTTTAAAATTTCCCATTATACCGTCCACGTCACCGGTTTAGTGTGACTTTTTTTTATTTACGGTTTTATTGCAAAACCAAGTAGCAGTTTATACTTGGTATAAATTTTAAGCGAAACAAGTTTCCTTTCGACAACCAACCAACCTTCTAGAGTTCTAGCATGTCAAGGAGAGCGCCTCAATCATCATGGCAGGAGTAATCCGCCGCCGACTAACCTCCACCATCGAGCCGCTCCTGCAACAATTCTGCTACTGTTTTAATTTATCCTAATTTTTTTGGTGAATGGTTAGTTAGTTGCCCTAACTTTTTTTTAAAAAAAAAATTAATTATTAAAATTGTCAAATAATTATCGAAATTGTAAGTTTGATGAATGAAATTAGAATTATTGGGAGAAAGTTGTGAGAGATGAATTTGGAAATAAATGGAGTTTGATTGACAAGTGATGTTCTGAGGGATGGTTTTCGTTGAGAAAATTGTATGTGAGTTTAGTGTGATACTTACTACAGTTTCAAATTTGGGTTGGAATGTTAAATTTTATACTACGTATTTTAATTGGATTCATGCATATGTCAAAGAAGATTTACTATGGAAAAAGAGGAAAGATGGGGTTGATAAATGCAGGTGCTGCAGATGCTCAAAGCTCTTAACTTGGATTTTTTTTTTTAATAGTTCAGATGAAAACCGCCACTTCAAATAGCGGCTTTCACTTGAACCGTTAAAAAAAAAAAAAAAAAAAAAAAACGATTTTTGTATATTGGCTGACGTGTACAGTTTAATGGGAAAATTTAAAAAAGTGGCTGTGTTTTGGGAATTAGAAAAAAAAAAAAAAACAAAACAAAAACAAAACATTATTTTGGAAAAAGGCTCCTCATTTGAGGGAGGATATAAGGGAAATCCCTCTAATGAATCTCATGAGGCTTGATCCCTATATCTCAGGGATACGAGGTGGGAGTGATGCCACTACTCTATCACCTCAACCTCGTACTAATGTAGTTGTTACTCTTTTAGGTTTATAATTAAACTATACTATATACAGTATTTGCAAATACTCCATATTGCCTTGCTATGGAGTGTACGGAGAATGAGATTATAGGGTGGTCTTTCCTAAGGGTTTATTCTCTTCAGATTATTTTCAGTTTAGTTCAGTTCGGCTCCAATAAGTTCAGTTTAGTTCTTAATTTCCTTCTCTCATAAAATATTCAGTTCAGTTCATTTCAGTTCAGTTCAGTTTCGTTCAGCTCAGTTTAGTTAATCAGAACATGCCCTAATTCCTATCCCACATTAGATATTATGGAGTGTTGTACTAAGTAAGGAGCACATGGTATTTTGTAAGTGATACACCTTTATAAATTAATTGTATGTTATAGCATCCACAGTGATTGTATAAAAGGACTTGCTTGCGATTTGTAAATAATCAATCATCAATCAATAACTATATACTAAAAGACACACCAGCAATAACACGTGTCGTCTTATGGTGAATCCTTATTTTTAGAAAATTTTGCGAAGAAATACCATTTAAATGATGAGTTTTGGAAACAACTACCGTTTAATCTTTTTTTGAAACAACTACCAAAAAAACAAAAAAAAAAGTTTGAGTTGCACTACCTTGACAACTATTCCGGCGAGAATCTTCGGCACTAGGCCCCACGAATTACACTTTTCCTCCTAAAATCCCACCTGAATTGACGAATGTACTCTAGATTGGATAATAAAGATTAATTGCCCCCAAAACCCTCAATTTTAGAAATCCCCAATTTCAATTTTTTCCCCCAAGAACCCTAATTTGAATATTCAATTGAGAAATTATGTCAATTAAAATGGGTAATGAGACATACATTACCTTGACTTGAGTTTGCCTAAAAATTTACCTTCATCTCTTGATTGGAATTAAAGGTGGGCACGGGTCGTGCCAGCACGACGCCGGTACAGCCCAGCCCGGCACGACGGCCCACCTGTGGGCCGTGAACAAAAAAATCAATTTTGGCAAGGGCACGACACATGGCACGACGGCACGACACGTGGCACGGCCAGGCACGGCACGAGGCCCATATTTACTCACCATTATACACTATTGTACAATTTTTGTAATATCGAACTTCGTATTCCGTATAATAAATGAAGTTATTCACCAAATATTGTACGATTTTTAATTATCATTAATTATTTGTATTATTGATTTATCGTACCGGAACCCGGCATATAATAAAATAAGTTATTCTTCAATTTTTTGTGTTTTCGGATTATCGCACTCGTAATTTTTTTTTATTATATGCATTGTTGTTTTTGCTAAATTAGTAAAATTGTTTTTATTTCTTTATATAAACTTAAACATAATTAGATAAATAATTTATATAACCTTAATTAAAATAAAGTTGTTCTAAACAAAATATATTAACATTAACATAAACATAAATTAATCACATTATTTATATAAAATTAAGTTGTACTAAACAATATATATCGTTTTTTTATTTACATTTATTATTTAAAAAATAAATAATAAAAAAATTAAAGTGGCACGGTTTGATCCGCGGCCCGGCACGGTACGGCCCGCCAGGCACGTGGGTCGTGCCGTGCCGTGGGCTGGGGCGTGCCAAAATTAGGCACGGCACAACCCCCACCGCGGCATGGCCCGTTTCCCATGTTTACTTGGAATTGAAAACAATCAAGATATTAGGGTTTTAAAATTTTTAAACAAAGGCAAAAGGGGGCAAACGAAGTTTATCAGTTAAATGTAGAGGAGAGAGAAAGAATTTTAGGAGGAAAAGTGTAATTCGTGGGGCCTTTTGTCGAATATTCTTGCCGGAATAATTGTCAAGGTAGTACTACTCAATCTTTTTTTTTATTTTTGTGGTAGTTGTTTCAAAAAAAAAATTTAAATGGTAGTTGTTTTCAAAACCCGTCATTTAAATGGTAGTTCTTCGCTAAATTTTCTTATTTTTTATTTTTTTTGGAAAACAATCTATTTAAGAAACTAATTAAATCTTTCTACATTAGTAAAAATTACATATCTAAGTATAATAAAATATTTGATGTAGCTTTAAACTAACATATTGACAACTGTAAACTTACACAAATTTTTATATGCGGCCTGTTGTACCATGCGGCAGGGGTTACTTGAGTTTCTCTATCATGGGTTATTTGATTTTTCCAGGGTTACTTGAATTTCTCGGTGTAGGGAATATTTCAAGGCATCCCACACTTGAGCCCCACTGTGATCATACACTTAAGCATGGTGGCATCCAAAGGGAAGGAAGCTAGAGTAAAAGAGTTGCCAACAAGTTTTAAGAACTTGTAAACCGTTCACAGGGTGAAGGTTACACCCTTAACGATCCAGGAGATCGTTAACTCCAATAGGTCTGGAACCATGACTGAAAGTTCGGGGATGAAGGTACAAATCCAACCTAAAAGAGATTGAACTTGCCCTAAAAATAGGCCTCTACTTTATTCTTCTCGTATTCATGTGCACTTTCTGTCTAACATGCAATCAATATATTAACCCTAAACCTGTTTAATGTATGTTGGTTGAATATTAATGCACAAATAAAACTATTATTGGCGATCACTTGAATTATCGCCAAATTAGCCTAAAGAAGATTATTAATTATCTTATTAAGCGTGATTATAAGTACAAATTCCCTTTAAACATGCATAAAAGGTGTGATAGTCAAATTAGCCTAAAGAAGATTATTAATTATCTTATTAAGCGTGATTATAAGTACAAATTCCCTTTAAACATGCATAAAAGGTGTGATCAAGCAACAACAATAAAAATAAATATAATATCAAGCAACATAATAACAATCATCATAAAAATCATAATCATGTTAAAGCATAATAATAATAGCAAAATCCTAGGCATGATACTAACAAAATTAATAACGACCTAGCATGTCACCAAACATTAAAGATAAATTAGCCCTAACATGGTACTAACATGATATTAGGAAAGAAATAGGAAACATCATAAATATACATGATATTAGAAATTTTAATTAACCCTAAACATGATACTAGGAAGCAATATAACATCCTAACACTAGGCGAAAATATGAATTGGCCACCGGTTCAAAACCCCCCATTGCCACCGGTTTGGAACCCGTGGTCATTTGGGGGGTGGCAATAGTCTGATGCAAAGCCACCGGTTCAAAACCGGTGGCAATAATGGTCATTGCCACCGGTTAACCGGTGGCAATACTGTCCCAAAAAATTATTTTTTTTTTCATTTTTTTAACTAAAAATCAGTATACACTTAAATATTAAACATAATATACATAAAATACATAAATTAAATCTGCAAAATTACAAACATAAATTAAATCTGCAAAATTACATAAATATACATAACTCTGCAAAATTACATACATAAATTACATTAATATACCTAATATAAATAATAAATTAATTAAATCTGCAAAATTTAAAAAAAAAAAAAAATCCGCCCAAATATTTCGATCCGCCAATTTCCAAATTCCATTCACTGGCAAATTCAACCCAGATCTACACACATCCAAACAAAACAAACAAAGTTGAGAAATTCAATCCAGAACATTCTACATCACAATTATCATAAATCAAACAAAAACCTTTTGCTTGAGAAACCTACACCAACCACGACAGCAATAGGAGGTTAAATGCAGAAAACCTAAGTCATTGAAGGTTGAGAAACTAATCACAAATCCAGAAAACCTACACCCCAGGCCACCAGCCGTCACCCAAACCCACACCCACCATGTCAGCAACCACAACAACGACACCCACCACGACAGCAACCACAACAACGACCTAAAAACAAAAAAAATTAAAAAAAATCAAAAAAACATACCGGTAATAAGCGAAATTAGTTTGAATTTGGTTTAATAAGGTCAAATTCGACCATGAAAACTCTAGATCTAGAGTTTTCATGGTCGAATTTAACTTTAAAAACCATGAAATTTAACACCACCATTCCCACCAACCAGCAATAACGACAGAGGAGGAGAGATAAGTGAGATAAGAGAGCAGCCGGAGACGACGCAGGAGAGTGAGGATGAGACGAAGTGAGGAGAAAAGAGAAAGAGGAGAGGAGAGAGAGGAGAGAGAGGAGAGTGAGGAGGAAAGAGAAAGAGGAGAGACTAAGAGAGAGGCGCTTAGGAGGATTGAATAGGGTTAGGGGTTTATAAAGGGACGGGTCGTTTTTTTTTTTTTTTTTAAGAAGGCCACCGGTTTTGAACCGGTGGAATTAATGTTTTAACCACCGGTTCGGTTTGAACCGGTGGCAATAATATATCCCCACAATCCCGCCCATTTTTCCACTTCTTTTTGCCACCGGTTTATAAAAACCGGTGGCCATTGAGCGGTGCCTTTTTCAATTTTTCTACTAGTGTAACATGATACTAGGAATCAACAAAATAATCTAAGCATGATTTCTATTTTAAAAGATCAATAAAACAATTATATTAATTAAATTACTTACTTTGATGTCTCTTATCTCTTTCTAATAACAAAATACATATGTTAGTAACTTCAAGGAAAAATAATAAAACAAACAATTAAATTAAATAATTGAAATAGAGATTTGGGACCAAACCCTAAGAAATGTCAAACCTTTCACGTCTAGGGCGAAGGCAACTTCGAACTTGGCTAGGTGTGTCTAGATCTTATGAGTGAGGAATTTTGAAAGAGGGAAGGTTTAGAAAAAGAATAGAAAGAGAGAGAAAGCTTCTAGCTTTTAGAGAGAGATGATGGTTGTGAATTCATTATTGTGAATGAAACGACCCCTATTTATAGGAAAAATAGCACGAGATCAAAGAAAATCATATTCGGAATAAAATACCTCCTGTCGCCAATGACAGGAGTCAGCGCCATGCGACAAGCTCGTCGCCAGGCGAAAGCTGCAGCGCCAGACGACAAGCTGATTCAAAAGTTCAACGCACTTTCGTACGCGGAGTCATCTTTTAAATGGGTTAAAAGGTAATTCCCGTCTAAGTAGATTTAAAATCAGATTTGTGATAAATAATATATTTTATTCAAAATAAAACATCTTTTAAAAATATAATTATCAATCATAATCTCATTAGAATTAAAAAGAACCTTCTAGATATTCCTAGAAGATTAAAATCAATCCTAATCACTTTAGGAATAATAATTAATAGGCCCTCCTCTAGATCATTGGGCCACATTTAAAATCATTTGGACTAATTTAATTTAATCCATAACTTCCTCATTATTCATCGGAATTGGCTTATAATATATCGTTGGAAAGCTCTTTTCGAGCCCAATCCAACTACACTATTATTGGACCTTTATCATGGACCAAACCAAATTGGACTGGCTATTTTTCATAAATAGAGTAAGAAAAGAAATATTTTTGAAAGCAGAAAGAGAAATATTTTAATAAAAACATTCTCGTCATTAGAATTTTCACACTTTCACTTCGTTTGATAATCAAATAACGTGAAAGGTATTCATCACTGGGTTTGGTTTTGGGGAGACACATTTAGGTGTCTACACTCGGTCAATGGTTACTCGAGTTTCCGGAGTTACTTGAGTTTCTCGGTCAGGGGTTACTCAAATTTCCAGGGTTACTTGACTTTCTCGGTTAGGGGTTGCTCGAGCCACAATTTTTTGAATGCAACCTGATTGAGAAACTCGAGTAACCCCTGACTGAGTAACCCTTAACCGAGTGAACCCCTCCATTAACCCCTGTCCAAACCATTCAAGTAATCTCTGTCCGAGTAAATCAAGTAACCTCTGAGTGAAAAACTTAAGTAACCCGTAACTGAAAAACTCAGGTAACCCATAACAAAAACTCGGGTAACCCCTGCCGCATGGTGTGGCCTGCTACACCAAAAATTACTAATAAACTTAAGCAAGAAAATGTTCTTAACTTAATTTGTGAGATATGTATTTTTTTTTAAGAAAGATATATTATGTCGTAACATACGAAACTAAAAAAAATTAATATAATGTTAATTTTAAAAACAGTTATTAAAAGTTACCGTGCATAACACGGGACCAAACTTAGTAAGAGCTACATCTACATGTTAGCCATTATTGAACTACATAAGTTGTAACTAAAGCCAAACTAAATACTTCCTCCGTTCTTTTTTTAGTTGGCACCGTTTGACTTTTACATTATTCAAACAACACGCTTTAACTCACTTTTGTGGTTTATAGCTACGATAAAACATATTCATGTGGATCTTGTTTAAATCGTTTCAACGTATATTTTATTAATTTCTACTTTTTATAATTTTACAATGTTGATAATTAGATATATTAATCGTTAAAAATATGCGTTGACAAGCGTGATAATAGAAAGGTGACAACTAAAAAAAACACAAATGAGGCTTTTTCACTCCACCCAATGCACATATATTGGTTTGTTTAATATTTAATGTATTTGTCTTTTTTTTTTGTTTTTTATGATTTATTTATTACAAAGAAAATATTTTGTCATTGTAGTGGTTGTAGCTTAAATCATATATTTTGAGGATTAATTAGGCTGACAATGGACTAGAGGTGGAGCTCAATCCACATCCATCCGCCAACGATCCATCTGTCATTCAACTCATCCATCACCATTTAACTCTCCATCCACATCCAACTACCTGTCCACCATACGCGGATGAATCGGCCGGATCGGATGAATAAAGGGTAAAATATAATGCACCATCGTTTATTTATAATATTATTATCCATAAACTAAGAAATTGAAATATATCGTTGACACTTTAAATTTCTCACCATTCACATTATTATAAGTCTAACTTATATTACTAGTATCTATAAAGTATATACTTATGACTCTCCACTTTCTTTCAAAAAAAAATAAAAAGTATATACCTATGTAGTATTACAAATCGGTAATAAAAAAACATTTGTAATTTTTAAACAAATATTAGCTGATGGATGGATGAAGCTCCACCCAAATCCGCCTCGAATCGTGACCTGATCTATCCATCATCCATATAAAATCCGTATTTTATCGGGTTTTCATCCATTTAATCGGATCGGGTGATTCGGGTATCCAAGGGTTCGGGTGAAATTGTCAGCCCTAGGTTTAATGATGTGGCAACTCGTAGCAAGCCATTGTGGATGCTTTTATACTCTCTTCATCCCTAAAATATAGTTTCTGTATGACTTTTTATGATCTTCAAGATGTGTCTTAAAACGTTACGCATAAAAATTATAAAAACTTGATTTTAATAAAATGTACAATGTGATAAATCTAACAAGATCCCACATAAACATATAACGGCCAATTAGCCAAATTAGTATAAAACTTAGCACTGTAGACACCCATTTGTGTCTCCCCAAAACCAAACCCGGTGATGAGTACCTTTCACGTCGAATCATAATCGAATGAAACAAAAGTGTGGAAAGGTCTAGTGTTGCGGAAAGTTTTATTTCTTTTCTTTTCTCCCTGTTTTTGAAAACTTTATTTTAAAGAAAACAGCCAATACAGTTTGGTTGGTCCATGATATGGGTCCAATAGTGGTGTAGTTGGATGGGGTTTGGAAAGACCTTTCCAACGATATATTATAAGCCCAATTCCGATGAATATTGAGGAAGTTATGGCCAATTTACTAAACTGGGCCCGGTTTGAGCTTTATGTACGGCCCAATGATCTAGGGGAGGGCCTAATATGATTTATCATTCCTAATGCAATTAGGAATGGTTTTAGTCTTCTAGAAGGTTCTTTTCATTCCTAATTCAATTAGGACTCTTCAGAGTTTTAATTGGATCAAATAGCATTTTCGACTGAAATTATATTATTTTATCTTCCAGTACGGGAAATTTATCAGATTTTCGAAAACGCGTTGAAATCCAATTTGGCGTCCAACCCCAGGCCTTGGTGCCTGGAATCAGGATTGGCGCCAGACGCCAGCCATTGGCGCCTGGCGCTAGCCACTGGTCCTGGCGCCAATGAGCCAGGGCTGGCGCCAAGGTGGTTTTGTGGTCTTCAGACTCTGTTTTGATAAATTATCTTTTTTGGATGATTTTCTCTATAAATATCGTATCATAAACTCAGTTTTCATTCATCAATTCTCTATCATTCACCAACTCTCATCAAGATTTTCTTGATTATTCTCTCTCTCTTTTTTTCTAAACTAGCCTTTTCTCAAATAAATAATTCCGCATTCACAAGATCTAGAAACACCTAGCCATATTCGAAGTTGCCTTCGCCCTAGACGTGAAAGGTTTTAATTTCTGAGGATTTGGTCCCAAATCTCTATTTAAATTATTTAATTTAATTGTTTGATTATTATTTTTCCTTGAAGTTACTAACGCGTGTATTTTGTTATTAGAAAGAGATACGAGGCATCCAAGTAAGTACTTTAATTGATTAATTGATTTATGATGTAGATATCATGTTTATATTGTTATTATGATATTCCTAGTATCATGTCTAGGGTATTTTTAATATTAAATATGATTCCTGCGATGCTTCCTATTTTCTTCCTAATATTTATTCATGTTAGTATCATGTTAGGGTTAAAGATTTGATTTTTATTGCTTAGTGACATGCTAGGGTTTGTTATTAATCTTGTTAGTATCATACCTAGGATCTTGCTATGCTTTAACATGATGATGATTATAATTATGATTGATATTATTATTATTAATGATGTTGATTATTTATTATGTTGCTTGATGTTTATTGTTATTGCTTGATCACACCTTTTATGCATGTTAAAGGGAATTGGTACTTGTAATCACGCTTAATAAGATAATTAATAATCTTGTTAGGTTAACTTTGATTATAATTCAAGTGACCGCCAATGATAGTTTATTTGTGCATTAAATTCAACCAATATAGATTAAACAGGTTTAGGGTTGATCCTATTGATTGCATGTTAGTCAGAAAGCGAACATGAATACGAGCAGAATAAAGTAAAGGCCTATTATTAGGGCAGATTCAATCTCTTTTAGGTTGGATTTGTACCTTCATCCCCGAACCCTATTTTGGTTCATGACCTTATGGAGTTGACGATCTCTTGGATCGTTAAGGGGTGTAACCTTCACCTCGTGAACGGTTTACAAGTTCCTTAAAAACTTGTTGGCGACTCTTTTGCTCTATCTTCTTCCCTTTTGGACGCCACTGTACTTTAGTGTATGATCACAGTGGGGTTCAAGCTAGTGGGATTTTAAAGGCTTGAAACTATTCCCTACAGTTTTTGGCGACTCCACTGGGGAGGATTTCTATTTTAATTCCTGAATTTGTTTCGGCAATGATTTAGAATGAGTGGATGAGAATCGAAAAGTTCTAAGTATTTCATGTGCGTAATTTTGATTAACATTGTGGCATATGCATAAAAAGGTTCTCATTGGAAAGACCATCCGTAATGAGTCAAAAACATAGGATTTTTACACGTAGAAAATTTGAGAAATGTCTTTCACAACTAGGACTGAAATAACACCGCGCGAAACAGGATGATTTTATTGAGCACAGAAAGCTGCTGAGGCATGTGGGAAGTAGCGTCAGGGGCCAGAGCTTGGCGCCAAACTTTTAGCCGTAGTGCCAGACGCCAGTATTGGCGCCAGGCGCTACAATTAAAAGTTGGCGCCAGTCTCTGTTTGCTGGCGCCAATTTCCCCCAATACCGAGCCAGAAATATGCGTTCTAATTTCGAACGGTTTTTCTTATTGTTTGCTCGATCCTGCTTCCTGATTGAATTTTTTCTCACTTTTCTGAAACCCATATGTGTTCTACATATGGACATAACCCTCTAGGAATTCATGCTCTATCTACCTGATTGAACGCTCCTGGCAACAAAGGGTACATCTGAGAGGTTGAATTCACCAAACCATGGAAGTGAGTTTTTTTTAAAAACTTGCGGTGTTCTATCCACACGCGTTAACCCTTCACGGTTAGGCTACTACGCGGTGCATCTGGACAATTAACCATGGACCCTATTTGACCAAACCATATCCCGAACTTTAGAGAACTAGAGCCATGGTTAGGTTGCGAACTCATTGCATCATGTTGTGCCTACTTGACTAATTGTGCATTATTTGTTGTGCATATATATCCTATGCTCCTCTTAACCGTTTGTTGATTTGTGTTGAGATTATAATTAATGACTTAAAGAATTTTGCCTAATTAATTAATTCGAGTCAATAAAGTCTTTTTTTTTTAATCGGAATTGACCTAATACGACTTTAGGCATACCCCAGTTGATTAATAATATCGAAAACAGTCCCAGACCGAGGCTCCAAAATTGGTGCCAAAATCTGAGCTGTAGCGCCACTGTATGGTGTGTAGCGCCAGACATTTACTAAAAAGTCTGGCGCCAACCACCATATTGTGACGCCAGTCCTGTCGTTTGGCCGACAGTTCGGATTATTCGTCGAGTCATCACCTAATGTCTATTTAATCAGTTTCCTGTTTAATTCGGTTAATTTTGCTGGCAATAATCCTTAATTGAATCAATATTCGAGTTTAGGCACTAATTCCCATGGTCTTACACAAGAGTCCAAGCATGTCACTTACACTCAATACACACACCAATACACATGTCTTGACCATGATTAAGGGAGTCTTGTGTGCGCGCGTCATTTTTCGTCATTTTTTTTAGGGGGGTAAGTCGGATATTAATCCTCCAATAAATAATAATACTTAAGTTCCCTAAACGCATGTACATTATTGCTCCCTAAAAATATGCATACTTTTTTTGCATACCCTTTTTTACATACCCTCTTTCTTCTTTTTTAAAAAAAAAATAAAAACCATAAAGTCAAATTGATTTGAGTCAAGTAATTAAAACGCAAACTGGCTTAATTTACAGCGCGTGGTCAAGAAAGGAAGGACGATTAATCAAAGATAACCTCTTCGTACAAGTCCAACTTTTCGACAAACCTATAGCTCGCAAGAGGAAAGCAAGAGTCATAATTGCAACTCAGGAAGAAGTTAACGATCTCAAGAACCAATTGGCTACTGTAACTGAGACACTGAAACTTCTCGCAGTTAAGATCGAAGATCCCGTGAAGCAACAACAAATGGACCTCATGCAAGAAAGCCTAAGCAAGTTGTCCAGGGACTACAAGTTTCAAGAACTCACATCCCAAGGGGTCTCGGTGGATAAGGATCTTCTTCCGCAGAAGTTCAGTGCCAACGACATCCCAAAGTTTAGGGCAATCGACAACCCCTACTTCCATCTAAGTGCATTTGAAACAATAATGAGTATCAAGGGTATCGATAAGAAGGTCTTCCCTTCTCTGTTCTCGCTATCTCTCGAGACCGTTTGCCAACAATGGTTCTTTTCTCTTGAAAAAGAAAAGACCTCTACCTGGGAATCCATAGCAAACGCTTTCGTTGATAGGTACAAGTGCAACGTTCAAGTCGAAACTGACCATAGAGAACTTGAAATCCTCAAACAAAAGGAGAATGAAGGCTTCACATCTTTCTTTAACAAGTGGAGAGAAACCTCAGCTAAAATGATTGAGGTACCAAGTGAAAAAGAGTCCGTGAGATTGTTCATTAAAAACCTCCAAGAAAAATATTCAAAACATCTTAAATATCAAAATAACCTTCATACCTTTAAGGCTGTTTATGATATTGGGATTAATATCGAAGATGACTTGGCTAAATCTAAAGCTGCCAACAATAACTCCAACAGTGGCTGGAAAGGAAAGAAGAACGACAATCCTTCTTCTTCCAAAACCGCCCACTCAAATAATGTTAGCACCTTTAATCTAGGAGAAGTCCTCGCCATGAATAATCAAGGACAAAAGAAACCCTTTAGGAGAAACTTCACTCCTATTGGCATGAGTTATGACACCGCGTTTGATCGGCTAAATGCAAAAGGTCTTATAACTCCCATTGGACCATTTGGAGATCCACCAGTCGAGAAGAGGTCGCCTAATTGGAACCCCAATGCACATTGCAAATATCATCAAGGTAGGGGCCATTCTACTGAAAGCTGTTGGAAGCTTAAGGAAGCTATTCAAGACTTAATTGACAGTAACAAGCTGCCGTTGCCCCCTGCCAGTAAGAAACCGAGTATTGACAATGCACCTCTAGCTCACACATTGGCTATCTCCGATGAAGAAAGCGAAGTTGATAGTTAGTGATCCAGTCCCTGAGGACATATCACTCTTTGATGTAATGATCTCAGAGTATAATAATATCGCTCATTCTTCTTACTTCTCGTGTTCTTCCTTAACCCAAGATGATGAACATTGCTTAGCTAACGATGAAAAAGATAAAGAAATTATTAAAGCAATGGAAACACTTGAAAAGAAAACACCAGTAATTGAAGAGACTGAAACAGTTGACATCTCAAATGATTCAACTCATAAAAGAGAAGTTAAAATCGGACTAACATTGAATAAACAAGAAAGAACCGATTTAATTTACTTGCTTAAAGAATTTATCGATGTATTTGCTTGGTCATATGAAGATATTCCAGGCATTAACAGAGAAATAGCTCAACACACAATACCATTAATCCCAGGAATGAAACCTATAAAACAAAAGTTGCGTCGAATGAAACCCGACGTAGCACTTAAAATAAAAGAAGAAGTTCAAAAACAAATAACTGCAGGTTTCATCAAGGTATCCAAATACCCCGAATGGGTCGCCAACGTCGTCCCAGTTCCAAAGAAAGACGGAAGGGTAAGGATGTGTGTCGACTATCGAGATCTAAATAAGGCAAGTCCAAAGGACGACTTCCCTTTGCTACACATCGATATTCTGGTAGACAACACACCAAATCACGCACTTCTCTCATTCATGGACGGATACGCAGGGTACAATCAGATTCTCATGGCGGAAGAAGACATGGAGAAGACAACTTTTATCACACCGTACCATGGGGCACTTACTGTTACACGGTAATGCCATTTGGGTTGAAAAACGCAGGTGCTACTTACCAACGTGCAGCAACTGCCTTGCTTCATGACATGATGCACAAAGAAGTTAAAGTATATGTCGACGACATGATTGTGAAATCAAAGGACCGTCCAGGCCATCAAGTAGCCTTAAGGAAATTTTTCGAAAGGTTAAGAAAATACAATATGAGGTTGAATCCATCAAAATGTGCTTTTGGGGTCACCTCAGGCAAGCTCTTGGGGTACGTCATAAGCTCTAGAGGAATAGATATAGACCCAACCAAGATTAAAGCAACCATGTCAATGCCACCGCCCAAGACCGAGAAACAGATTCGAGGATTCATTGGCCGGTTGCAATACTAACAACGATATGTGAACCGATCTTCAAAAAGCTCAAGAAGAATGTACCAGTAATATGGGATGATGAGTGTCAAAAATCCTTTGACCGGATCAAAGCCTATCTCGCAAATCCTCCCATATTAGCGCCAGCACTTCCCGGAATACCTCTTAGGTTATATTTGACGGTTACCAAAGAGACAATGGGAGCCATGCTAGCACAAGAGGTAGAAAACAAAGAGAATGCAATCTATTACTTAAGTAAGAAGATGCTCGAATACGAAATACGCTATACACCACTCGAGAAATTGTGCCTCGCTTTGGTGTGGGCCACAACTAAGTTGAGACATTACATGTTGGTGCATACCGTTTTCGTGGTATCTCGATTGGATCCACTCAAATACTTGTTCGAGAAATCAACGCTCAATGGACGTATTTCAAGATGGATAGTCAACTTTGCCCAGTTCGATGTGCGGTTTATGCCACAAAAAGCTATTAAATGATCTGTGGTGTCAGACTTTCTGGCAGACTTTCCATATAAGACTCGACACCAATACAGGACAACGAATTTCCAGATGAAGATTTGATGGTCACCGAAGATGATACTTGGACCCTGTATTTTGACGGAGCCTCAAACCAAAAGGGATGTGGTGTCGGAGTGCTACTAGTATCACCTAAAGAATAACACGTCCCAATCTCAATAAAACTCGATTTTGACGTTACCAACAATGCTGCTGAATATGAGGCATGTGTGGTAGGCCTTGAAACAGCTCTGGCATTGGGAGTAAAGAAGTTAAGGATATTCGGAGATTCCTCTCTAATCATCAATCAAATATCTAAAAGGTGGAAAGTAAGGAGCGAAAGCCTAGCCCCTTACCAAACTTATCTGGAAACTCTTACCGATCAGTTAGAGAAGGTGGAATACACATATCTACCTAGAGAAGAAAATCAATTTGCTGATGCCTTGGCAAGATTAGCCTCAATGGTTAGGATTCCCACGGATATCGAGCAAATGCCTCTAACTATCGAAAAAAGGCACAAACCGGCATATATACAGGCTATAGAAGACGACAACCTAGTCCAAGACGAAGATGAAGAACAAGAAGAAGAACCATGGTACACTGACATCCTCAACTATGTCACCAATGGAGAATACCCCCCTCATGCTGACAAAAGAGCAAAACGAGCCTTGAGACTTTTGGCTTCTCAATATGTACTCATAGACAACGAGCTACATAAAAGGGTACCTAAAGGTCGAGCTCTCCTATGTGTAGGGAAGGTGGATGCACAAAGAATAATGAGAATGGTCCACGAAGGAATCTGTGGAACTCATGTAAATGGCAAAATGTTAGTCCAGAAAATAATGCGAGAAGGGTATTATTGGACTACCATGAATAGGGACTGCCATCAATATGTGAAAAGATGCCCTAAGTGTCAAATTTATGCCAATTTACAACACGTTCCTCCATCTTTTCTCTACACCTACACATCACCATGGCCATTCTCTACATGGGGAATTGACATAATTGGCAAGATCGCTCCTCCAGGGACAGGAGGCCATGAATTTATTCTAGTAGCAATTGATTACTTTACGAAGTGGGTTGAAGCGCAATCATATGCTAAACTCACTGCAAAACATGTAGCACTCTTTATCGAGAGGAATATCATTTGTCGATATGGAGTCCCACATGAAATGATAAGTGACAATGGAACTCACTTTCAAGCCGAATGTGAAGATTTGCTACACAAATATGGTATCCAACATCATCATTCGTCCCCTTATAGACCTCAAGCAAACGGAGCAGTCGAGGCAGCTAATAAGAATTTAAAGACTATCATCGAGAAAATGACAGAAAATTATAAGGATTGGCCTGACAAGCTTCACTTTGCATTGTGGGGTTATCGCACGTCAATCCGTACGTCAACAAGAAATACACCATTTTCTTTGGTATATGGAATGGATGCCGTACAACCTGTCGAACTAGAAATATCATCTCTACGTATTGCGCTAGAGAGTAAACTCGATGAAGTCGAATGGACTAGGGCACGATATGAAGAATTGATCCTACTCGACGAAAAACGACTAGAAGCTCTACATCACACTCAGTGCTATCAAACTCGTATGGCTAGACATTTTAATAAGAAGGTAAAGACAAGAAATATCAAAATAGGAGATTTGGTATTAAAAGCGCTAAGGAAAAATGTTTTAGATCCAAGGGGAAAGTTTAGACCTAATTGGTCTGGCCCATACATTGTCAAAACAATCCTGTCAGGTGGTGCAGCAAAATTAACTGACATGGACGGCCATGAATTCTCAAACATGACCAATCTTGACCAACTTAAAAAATACTACCCATAATTACTTGAGTAGGACACTCAAGAGAGCTACGTTCGGCCTGATTCCTTAGGAAAGGATACGTAGGCAACCCATTACGGGTGCGGCCACTTTATTTTTCGATATCTCCGCGTTCCAGAATCAACAAAAGTCAACAAAAAGTCGGAAAATTATTGGCTTCATAGAACAGAGTCTAGCGCCAGCCAAAAGCCATTAGCGCCAGACGACGGTATTGGCGCCTGGCGCCAGACCTCAATAGCTGGCGCCAATCTGCAGTTACTGACGCCAATTCAGTCAAAAAATCTGGGCGAATTTCGGTGTTTTTTCGGAAAATTTTCGACTTCCGTACTCGAAGAATTTCTGGAAAATTAATTTTTTCGGTTTTTCATTGCTTTAATAAAATAAATTTAAAGTAACAATTTAATTGAAAGCTGAAATTTCATTAATGAAATAAAATTGCATTGTTAATGGAATTTAAATAAGGCTGAAATAAATTAACTTTAAATAAAAAATTAACAATCTAATAAATCTAAAGCTAAGCAATGTTCTAGTCTTTCTTCTCCTTCTTTGCCCTTTTCCAATTCTTTTCCGTTTCCTCCTCTTCATCCATTACTTTAGCTAGTAGGCATCCTTTTGAGGACCTACATTCATTTTTAGAATAGATTGTTTCTCCTTCAGCTAGCACCCCATGCTTCTTTTCCACCCAAGCCTTCTTGTCTGTAGTTTTCCTTTTCCCCATATCTTTAGTAGTTTTCTTCTTCTTAGGCATTATAGGTGTTTTGAACTCAATTCTTGCACCTAAGCGTTCCTTGTCCGGTGTCACCCTATCACCTAGACGATTCTTCACATCGGTTCTACCCTGATCAATTGAAGACTTCTTCAACAACCACTTCTTTACATCATTAGGTAAAGAAGGGGGAACCTTTTGGGTAATCACTTCCCATAAAGGTCTAGCGCTCCAGTAAGTGTCAAATTTATCTACTTCTTGAGATATGGGATACTCATAGGGAGGACGAAGATCCCCGGAAGGAATATTTTGAAGCAAGCCATATTGTCTCTTTACTCTGCAGGGATAATAATATGTCATGCGAGACAAGCTTGGAAGACGGCAGAAAGGTTGCTTGTTAACACCAACCATCCTTTTTATTTTCCACCATGGGACGACCCACTTGATAGCGAAATCACGTGATTCAAAGACTTTCTTCCACCCATGGCGCCCAATTTTAGGGATGCGCTTCTTTCTCCTCACAAAGCAAGTGGTCGTATAATTTTTAATATCGTCCGGAGGGCTAATTAATCCTAGCCTCTCCATTAGCCACATCTGTAAAAAAAAATTCCAATGCAAATAAATTAATATTACAATACAAAAATATGTTTTTTGATTTCTGTAATTAAAAATATTATTTTTCTACCTGTAATAAAATTGGAGAACCGCGAAGAGGTGCTTTTGGGTCCCTTTTCAATTCATCCAGACTAATCATAGTCTCTCCAACTATCAATGGCATTGGATTTCTCCCTGATTCAATTTGTTCTAGCACAGTGGTTATAATTGATTGTCCCTCATTAATTTTACCACTACTAAGACAATATAGATTAAGCATGCAGAATAAAAATGCCCTTCTTCTATATATGTGAAAAGATTCAGAAAGCGGTTTATCAAAATAATAGCGTGCGAATTCTTTTAAGTTCACTACATTGCCATCTACTATTTTTGATAAATCTCTTTCCTTCAAATTAAAGAAGCGCTCAAAATCCTTATAGTAATATGCATCTACCCTAGGGATTACTACCAGGTCTATTGCAGGGAAGCCTAAAATAGCACCAAATTCCTCTGGCAAAGGGCTAATTTCATCATACCCTATTCTAAAACAATGTGTATCAATGTTCCAAAATTCTAAAGCGGTATGTATGAAGTCTATGTCTAGATCTACCCCTTTAATGCCATAAATTCCCCCCAAGTGAAATAAATCCAATTCTTTTCTTTCTCTAGCATTAAGAGATCGACACCATTCATGAGAATATTGGGTGAAGGTTTTAGTGGCTAAAGACATGATTATTATTTTTTCTAAAGAGAAGAATAATTTTTTCGCTGGATTTATGTGAAGAATCGGCTGAGCAGGGGGCTATTTATGCACAAATTGCGAGGAATTTCAACCTGAATGAAATACGGAGTCAGCGTCAATTGGCGTCACACACCCGAAATTGGCGTCACCCATCAGCTATTGGCGCCACACGCTAGGTGTAGCGCCTGGTGCCACGCGCTACAGGCTGGCGCCAGCTGGCGCCACATTAGCAGAAAAGCCGCGCGTGCTCAGTTGCGTTTTGATATTAAATTGGAGTCGGTTAATGGCTTTATGACCCATTTTTAATTTCTTCTAAATATCTTTCTATCCTTTTCTTAATTAATTAAATATAGCAAATTATTTTTGAATTTTATATTAATTTTCAAATATCAGCTTTTTTCCTCCATTTTATTTTTCCTTTTTATTTTCTTTTTGGGGGAGAGAGTCGGATAATACCCTCCATCAATAATAAAAATGACGGAATTTTTTTGCGCAAAATAATTATCACATTTGCACACACTAACATACACTAACATAATAATAGATAATAATGAATTTACAATAACATAACATAAAGTACAAAGTGTCTAAATAATAAGTCAAAGGCAAAGTTCTATAAAAAGTCAAAATAAAAAACATATACAGAAGCAAACTACGGCGCCGGAGGACGTAGGCCCATCACGCCATAAAACTGCGCCGTCCGAGGAGTCACCTCTCCACCAGCTCCGGCCTCAGCACCAGCTCCAGTCTCCGTAGGAGGAGGGAAACTCAAAACAGGACCGCTCCAGCCAAGGTCAACCTGAGGCTGAGACCGCGGAGGTTGCTGCGATGACGAGCCAACCTCGTGCATCCCACCACCTTTGAAAGTCGAGGTAGCCTCTCCTACCGGTGCAGCAGGAGCACCCTTAGAAGAAGACCCTGAGCCCTCAGCAACATCGGCTCGAGCAGCCTCAGAACGACCACCTCTACCTCCGGACGAAGTGCGACGACGTCTCGAGCTAGACCTCGCCGGCTCTCTCCGCCCCTCAGGCCTTGTACGGGTGTGAGAAGCAATCGGCTGACCCTGCAAAAAGGATTAAATCAGAAGCAAGGTAAAAAAACTGAAGCATAATGCAAAAATAATAAGTAAAGAAAAGTTACCTCTCGGATAGTGTCGTCTCGACGACAGGTAGCTGCATTCCTCATCCGAACGAGTTGGCTCCGGAAGGCATCTATGCATCGTGCCATAGCCGAAACCACTTCGCGTGAGAACTGTCAAGGAAAGTTAAGTCAGTAAAAATGCATGATAACTGAATACAAGATTCTGAATTAGAACTAGACTTACCCTGGTCTGGTGACGAGGAATCGACCGCTCCACGAAGCGATCGCCCTCAGGAGCCGGAGAAATCATCTCCTCGATCGGCCCGTACATCCCCTGGTAGTGGATGGACATGCGAGGTGGCACAAACTTAGTGGGACCATCCTGATGAAACAGAAAGAAATCAGAAAGGTATTACTTGGGGGCTACTCAGCGAAAAACAAAAGTTAAGGATCTTACCCTCACATCCTCGGCCGGTACAGGGGCTGGAGCCAACAAAGGAAGTAGCTCCTCAGCATAACTCCGCCCAAGGATCACATGGGACCGCCAGAGGGAACCAGACTCCTCAGCCATGCTCGACAACTCCCTCTCGTCGAACATGTGACGTGGTGGAGGAGCAGGAACAACAAAAACATTGGAAGAGTGCTGTCTAGCAACTCTCTCTCCTAAGTACACAACCGCTCCGTAGGTCCTCAGAAAGTAGCGGCGCTAAGCAGAGTACTGCGCGGCTAATCCAGGGACTGTCCAACCACCCCATGGTCGGTATACTACCTCAGGTCCCTATAAAAATACCAATCAGGTAAGAACATGTCTAAAACATCGCAGAAGAGCAAGATAAACACTAAAAGTCGTACCGAGATGATCCGACTCCGGACACGTGCAGTAGACAGGTCCACATGGTGGCCGCCCCAAGAGGCGCTCACCGGATACCCCCTCGGCGATGGTCTCGCCGGCGCAATGGAAGGAAAGTACTCATAGAACCAGATCTACAAAAAAGCTAAAGCATGAGTAAATGCTGCCTAATATATAGGGATAAACTTTATAGGAAATAATGTTTACCTCTACGACTTTCCAGAAAGCAGACAAAGCGACGTTCGTCCTAAAGGACCGATGGCGACACGAGTCCCTCAGTGCACGAATGAAGTTAGTATAGGCTAAGCTTGCCCAATCATAAGTCCCGATCCGCTGGAGATCGCGAACAGCATGGAGGTAGTAAAGCAATGCCCTACTACCCCTGTCAGGGGAGAATATCCCTGACAACAACATCAGCACAAAGATGCGCACCCGCTGCTCTCGGGTGGTTGCATCGTCATCAAGAGTCGCTGCCAGCGTCGAGCGGCGAATCCCTCTGGCACTGAACTGAGTTGTCTCGACCTCAGCTCGGGCCCGAACAACAATCGACCCCAACAGCTCCTCGACCTCTAGAGAAAATACATCGATACTGCCGTCGAATGGCAGCGGCACAGAAGAGAACTCCAGTCCTGTGATGAGACTGAAGTATGTAGGAGTGACCATCATCTCACCCCATGGAAAATGAAAGGTGTTGGTGGTGTCCCAGAAGAACTCCACCAGAGCGCGTACTACGTAATGACCCCCGCTGGAGGCAACCATAGCCTCGGAGGTCTCAAACAGGGCAACCAATCCGCAAGACTCCCATAGGAGTCTCGTCTCTCAATCTCTGGCGATATGCATCCTATACAAATCGCCTAGACCATCACAGCCAGAGCCGTGATGCCGTGTCCTCCCAAGCTCGGTTCCCCGTCTCACCCTCTCAGAAATGTGGTGGACAGGGGCAAAGAACAAGGTCTTCTCATCCCACTTTGGGAACCGACCAAGCGAAGTGGACAGTGTAGTGTCGTCCTCCATGGGCTCATGCTCCCATCTAGTGTTTCGGGACCGTGAACCTGAGCCTCGTTGTCTAGCCATGCTACATTGTGCAGAATCATCATAAATTAAGGTTCTATAGTATCTAAAGGTTCGCCTAGCCGCATGATACTATGTTCGCAAAAAAACAGAGTAAGTAGTACTAAAACAGAGCACAAATTCAAATTAAGCATGACATTATTTTTTCAAGCAATCAAACAATTTCTTGCAACACTATAGTGATTATTGTGACAAATTGAACAAGAATTGCTAGCAAAAACATCAAGAACGAGCCGTGTTGTTCTTCACGACCTTAAGAGGTTCAACAATGGTGGATTGCTCGTTTCTTCACCAAATTGAGTCAAACAAGTCTCAAATTACTCCCAAGGCAACATACAAACATAAACAAGCAATTTCATGGCATAAAATTTGATAAACAAAGCAAATTGAGCATTATAAGTTTCGAATTTTCATGAAATTCGTGAATGAACATGCCAAGAATACATAAAAGCCGGTGTGAGTTGGAGGAAAACTTACATAGATCGGGAATATGGATGAGAAGAGCTTTGATTTGCAACAAATTTGAGCAAATTCGGTTGAGAAACGAATGAGCAACGATCAATTGAAGTTTCGACTTCTTTCGAGCAGCGTTTGCAACAAACCAGAGCACGAAATGAACTTAAAACAGGAATTTAAAGTGATTCCCGTGCTGGCGCCAGTGCCTAGGCATTGGCATCACATTCTGTACTTGGCGCCAGGCGCCAATGCCAGCGTATGGCGCTAATGTCATAAGGCTGGCGCTGATTGATTTTTAGCGACGCCAAAGCAGCCAGCCACCTGTTGGGGTTGTGCTAGCTTTCTGCAACATATTTTGGGTTCCTTGGTACGCCAGTTAGCCCCTCTAAGCAATTTGACATGATTAGGTAATCGGCTTGATTACGTAAAGGGATCGACCTGATGGAAAGATCGTCTCACTAAGCTTAAAGCGCCTAAGCATTGGCTCATTAGCAAAAAGCACCGACATACAGGTTCAAGAGCAAAGGGCACCGACATATAGGTTCAAGAGCAAAAGAGCGCCGACGTACAGGCATAGCAAAGGCAAGTTCATGCGAACTTTTAAAGATCGACAGGCGTGGATCTTCGGTATTTTCCTTTGGGAAAATTATCGCATCAAATGAGGATGACTTCAAGAGAAGATGTCTTCGACATCATTCCCTAGCTTGCGGAAGGTTGTCACAAACAACTGAAGGTAATTTCAGGGCGAAATTGTCTTCGATCATAGTTCCTGAGGCATGGAAGATGATCGTAATGCGGATGAGAATTATTTCAAGAGAAATAATTTTCGATGATATTCCCTTGGATGTGGAATATTATCACAGCGGAGAAGGTAGTTTCAGGCGAAGCAATCTTCTAATTGGAAGTAGTTACAAGGCGTAGCGGTTTTCAGGCGGGATGGCATTCTCTAGCTTGCAGGAGGTCATGAAAAAAGCAACATACGGCAACATGTGGTTACTTTTAGAGACGTGTGCTCGACGGTGCAAGATACGCGTTTCTTAACTCTTTTATCTGTTTAACTAATGCTAGTTTTGCAGGTATCGGCGTTACAAGAGTGATTTAGGATCGCAGAACGTTATGAGTCATTCTCCGTCCCTATCGATACTTTGACTTTCGTTTTCGAAACTTGTGTTTCTCCAAACTCAGTCAAAGTGGGGGCTTCTGTAGACACCCATTTGTGTCTCCCCAAAACCAAACCCGGTGATGAGTACCTTTCACGTCGAATCATAATCGAATGAAACAAAAGTGTGGAAAGGTCTAGTGTTGCGGAAAGTTTTATTTCTTTTCTTTTCTTTTCTCCCTGTTTTTGAAAACTTTATTTTAAAGAAAACAGCCAATCTAGTTTGGTTGGTCCATGATATGGGTCCAATAGTGGTGTAGTTGGATAGGGTTTGCAAAGACCTTTCCAACGATATATTATAAGCCCAGTTCCGATGAATATTGAGTAAGTTATGGCCAATTTACTAAACTGGGCCCGGTTTGAGCTTTATGTACGGCCCAATGATCTAGGGGAGGGCCTAATATGATTTATCATTCCTAATGCAATTAGGAATGGTTTTAGTCTTCTAGAACATTCTAGAAGGTTCTTTTCATTCCTAATTCAATTAGGACTCTTCAGAGTTTTAATTGGATCAAATAGCATTTTCGACTGAAATTATATTATTTTATCTTCCAGTACGGGAAATTTATCAGATTTTTGAAAACGCGTTGAAATCCAATTTGGCGTCCAACCCCAGGCCTTGGTGCCTGGAATCAGGATTGGCGCCAGACGCCAGCCATTGGCGCCTGGCGCTAGCCACTGGTCCTGGCGCCAATGAGCCAGGGCTGGCGCCAAGGTGGTTTTGTGGTCTTCAGACTCTGTTTTGATAAATTACCTTTTTTGGATGATTTTCTCTATAAATATAGTATCAAAAACTCCGGTTTTCATTCATCAACAATCACCTTACCAATTACCAATTATCAATATTCATTCGTCTACTCTCCCAATCATTCATCAAAGAATCATCAATTACCATTCATTAATTTTCTTCATTCATCATCTTTCATTCATCAATTTTCAATAACATTAATTCTTTAGTATTCTTTTCTAAACTTTGCTTTTTCACACAAAATTCCGCATTCACAAGATCTAGAAACACCTAGCTATATTCGAAGTTGCCTTCGCCCTAGACGTGAAAGGTTTTAATTTCTGAGGGTTTGGTCCCAAATCTCTCTTTCAATTATTTAATTTAATTGTTGATTATTATTTTCCTTGAAGTTACTAACGCGTGTATTTTGTTATTAGAAAGAGGTACGAGGCATCCAAGTAAGTACTTTAATTGATTTATTGATATTATGATGTAGAAATCATGCTTAGATTGTTATTTTAATTCCTAGTATCATGTCTAGGGTAAATTTAATATCAAGTATGATTAAAAGTACGATGCTTCCTATATTCTTCCTAATATTTATGATTGTTAGTATCATGTTAGGGCTAAAGCTTTGATTTTTATTGCTTAGTGACATGCTAGGGTTTGTGTTGACTCGAATGAACAATACAAGAGGGGGGGTGAATTGTATTGTGGAGGAAGTAGGGTAATTTTTGCGAAATTCTTAAAGGAACTTAAACAAAAACTTTAAAGTGCAAGAGAGATTTTACGTGGAAAACTTCTTGGCCCTAATCAAGAAGAAAAACCATGACCACAAGGGATTTTAAACTCAACTCTTAATAATAATAGGGCAAACAACCTATTACAAATTAAGACTCTATACTCAAGTTCCTCAATGAACTTAAGTTCCCCCTTAACTGATCCCTCAATCAGTTAAGCTCTCAAATCTCTCTCTTTCTCCTTGCTTCACTCAAAGCAATTACACACTCTAGAGTTTTCCCAAACTCTACCCCAATACAACTCAAGATTAAAACTCCTAAGATGCTAAGTACAAAGACACTCAAGGACTTAAGTGGATTTTTGACTCTTTTTAGAAAAGCTAAGAATTGTAATGCTCAAGTGTATTTTTCTAAACAGAAGACTAATCCTATTTATACAAGAGAAATTCAGTTGAAGAACCTCACGTCTGCCTTAACTCCCACTACACCACAACTTCCATGAAATAAGGAAGTGCAGTTCGTGGAGGCTTGGGCAGCAAGCTGAATCACACAATAAGGAAGTGGTTCCTTTATTTTCTCAACCTCCTTGACTCAGTAAAAAGACGTTTACAAAATTAGTTTTACCAAATCAGATTTTCCAAAATATTAGGATAAAATCAAAACAGAAAATCTTTAAAATAAATAAGATAGTTTTTCTTAAAAGATAATTTTCCGAAAATAAAATAGAATCTTTTTAAACACAGGAAAATAAAATCTTTATAAACTAAGATTAAATCCACTTAAAATCCTATCAATTAACAATGTACTTAGCAAATATACAAGAAGCCTAAAATAAACAATAAAGATAGACTTCTTGGAACTCAGTGAAGCTTCGACTCTGGAGCTTCAGTTCCTCACTCAAGGAACTTGGTTTCTTATTGTCTTCTATGCTCGTCCATAGCTCAATCTTTAGACTTGTTCCATGCTCCATTCTGACTCTAGAACTTCGTTGCCAATAAGAACCTGTCAAATACATCAAAGCTAATAGACAAAAGTTAAAGCCCTTATGGGTTTGCTTAGGTTCCTTGAGTCATCATCAAAACTTAAGATCAACAATATTCCCCCTTTTTGGTGAATGAAAAACCTAATCAAACTCACAAAATAAAAAGTAAAAGACAACCAGAAAAGAAAAACTTGAAATGAAAAATGAACTAGCTAAAATTAAACAAGGAACTGAATGAAATGTATAGTTATATACCTTCTATGTTAAGCGGATGGAGAGCTTGTCAACAATTGAGTTTGCCTTCTTTTCCCCCTTTTGGCGTTCATCAAAATTAATGCATACAAATACATATATCTAAACACAACACCATTTTAATGGTTTGTGTCCAAAGCACATATAGGCAGAAATAGTATGCAAATAGTCATAAAATCAAGCAGGCAACATCCATATAAACAAACTGATGTTCCTCCAGAACATCAAAACAAAAGAAAATACCCTGTTTTAAGTGTTTACAGACCAAAAAGAAGCAAAAAGAAACAAGTTCAAATCAGATCAAGTTCCAGAAAATAAAGATTAAAAACATCAAGCTTTAGGGGCAGAGGACTGGGTCTCTTCTTCAGCATCCTTCTCTGGAACCTCTTCAATGACCAGGTCCTCCAATTTCTTCAGCAAGTCAGCCTGCCCTTTAGAGAGAGTGGATGTATTCTGGTGCATTGCTGAGGTGAGCTCTGTGGAAGCTTTCACCAAGTCTGACACTACTTTCTCAAGAGCTTCAATCCTTAGAATCAACCCTGGTTGAGCATCAACTAGTTTGTGCACCATCTCCTTAAGAGCCTTAAGTTCCAAGGTGGAACTCACAGTGCTGAACCCAGCAAAACCTGAACCTGTAGGAAAAGTTTTTTCAACAGAAGCTTGAAGGATGTCCTGTTCCCCCTGAGAACCAGTTTTCTCTTCAAGAACACCTTGATCCCCTGGAGCACTGTTTCTCTCTTCACTCAGATCAACCACCGCAACAGACTCAGCCTTGTCCTTCCCCTTTGGCCTTATAGCCAACCTAGTACTCTTTCTCTTCCCAGAACTTTGAGTATCCTTCTGGTTAGACATCACAATCACCTCTTTCCTTTTCTGTTCACCTTCTTTCTCACTGTCCTCTTCCTCCAACTATTTATCCAACTCTTCATCTTCCTTTTTCTTCAAACTACTCTCATCCTATTTAGGTTTAGGAATGGATTTTGAGAGAAATTGAGTAGTTCCCTCAACAACAGTTAGGTTTCGGGCTTCAAGTGTTTTGGGTTGAACATAATGGTTGGACTTAAGCTTAAGGGATTCATAGTTAGTCATGGAAATTCCACAACTTTCAAGAAGAGTGATTATTAGGTTTGCATATCCAACCTTTAAGTGATTGGAAAGACAATGGGTGAGGTGCTGGATCATCAAAGAAGGGAAATTTATCTGAATTTTGTTTTCAAGACAATACATAAGCACAGCATCAAGATGATTTGCCTCGTGCCTATGCTGGGTTCTAGGAATGATAGCTAGATGAACAAAAATAAACAGCAGCTTTTGAATAGGTGAAAACAGGTTATGGTTGGTTCGAACTTTGGATGCTTTACCCCCTATTGATTCAACAATCTTTTCAATGGGAACACCCTCAACACTTAATTCAGTTTCTCCCTTAAAATATTCATCAAATCCCTCATTAGGGGTTCCAAACACAGCAGCTAAATCATCAGCATCAAAACTAATTTTCTTGTTTTTAACTTTACTAACACAAACACCATTTATATTCTTAAAATTCGCACAAAATTCCTTTAAAGGTGCATGCGCAATCACATTGTCATAACATTCACTAAACAGCTTAATCCAATTTTGTGCTTCAAGTATATCAAGAAGTTCAGGGTACTTACTCGATTCGCACAACTTTAAATTTATACAAAACCCAGGAATGAAACGCTCAGAGCTGGCTTCAAGTCTTTTGACAGCAGCGGACTTCGATTTTTCCCCCTGAATTGGTTCACCCAGTTCCTCATAGTCCAATTCTTCTTCAACCTCGATCTTTCTCTTTTTCGAATCACTGCGAGCCATGGGTTTGTTTTGGGGTTTTTCAACAATGGTTTTGACTGAGGTTTCAGTCTCTATTTCCATGGGTGATTATTTTTTAGGAGAGTTTTGAATTTTGGGTGAGATTTCCATGGGAATTGGAGAGGTATCACTAAAAATGAGTGTGTATTTTACGGAGTGAGGTGGTGAGGAACAGTGGTTAGGGTTTGGCTTCATTATATAGTGGTGGAATTTAGAAGGGTGAAATTGGTCGGTGGAATGGTGTAGAAGGTTAATTGAATGGGGTAGGTGTCGATTGATGAAGGATGGCATAAATTTTTCACTCGGTCAGATTTTAATGTGATTTGACATGAAGGGTTTAGGTTAATAAAATTATGATCAGGAACTTTGAATTGAATGCAAACAGTCACGGGTATTTAATCAACAATTTCGAGGAGTGAATTTGAAATTTAAAAGATAAGCAATGAGGAATAATTCAAAAGATAAGATTTTGAGTAGATAAAATTAATCAACTGACTAGTTAATTAATTCACAAAAAGATAGAATAAAATCTTATAGATTATTTCGGAGGAACTAGGAACAAATCAACATAGTTTGTAATAACACAGACATGCCTAATGCAATTTGATTTCTTCACATACAGCCACAATCCCATATGCATTGCCATACATTCTAATGCGTAGGACTATGTTTTCACATATACATATTGTGTAAGAAACATATAATGCATGCATGATTGACTTATACCTTGGGGGAACTTGAGGTCTTCTTAACTCAATTGTATCATACCAAGTTCCATGCGCATCTTTTCAAATTTGTCCCTGCTCAAAGGCTTAGTAAGAATGTCAGCTATCTGATTTTCAGTTTCACAAAAATCTAACTTAATTAAGCCTTTTTCCACATTATCCTTAAGAAAATGATGCCTTATGTGAATATGTTTCACACGAGAATGATGAACTGGATCTTTTGAAATGCATATGGTACTAGTATTATCACAATAGATAGGAATGCAATTATACTTCATACCATAGTCTCTTAGTTGTTGTTTTATCCATAGTACTTGAGAACAACAGGCAGCAGCTGCCACATATTCAGCTTCAGCAGTTGACAAGGCCACTGTATTCTGTTTCTTGGATCCCCAAGAAACTAGGCATGGTCCGAGAAACTAAACCATTCTTGAAGTACTCTTCCTATTCACCAAATCTCCTGCATAGTCAGCATCTGCAAAACCTTTTAAATCAAAAGTATCACTTCTAGGATAGAAGAGACAAAGATGGTCAGTTCCTTTTAGATATCGTAGGATCCTTTTTACTGCTGTAAGATGTAACTCCTTAGGATTAGATTGGAACCTTGCACATAAGCCAACACTAAATGCAATATCAGGTCTGCTAGCAGTTAAGTATAAAAGGGATCCAATCATACCTCTGTATTTGGTTTGATCTACACTAGTTCCTTGTAGATCTTCATCTAATCTTGTGCCTGTTCCCATTGGTGTATGGTTGATCTTTGCTTGGTCAAGGTTATATTTCTTCAGTAGTTCCTTGACATACTTTTGTTGGTGAATTGCAATACCTTTTTCTGTTTGTTTGATTTGTAATCCAAGAAAGAAGTTGAGTTCCCCCATCATGCTCATTTCAAATTCACCACTCATTAGCTCAGCAAAGTACTTGCACAAGTTTTCGTTAGTTACTCCAAAAATAATATCATCAACATATATTTGAACAACTAGTAAATCAGTTCCTTCAGATTTTAAAAACAGAGTTTTATCTACTTTACCTCTTTTAAAATCATTTTGAAGAAGGAACTTAGAGAGCCTTTCATACCAAGCTCTAGGTGCTTGTTTCAGCCCATAAAGAGCTTTATCAAGCTTAAAGACATGATTAGGAAATTGGGGATTTTCAAAACCTGGAGGTTGTTCCACGAACACCTATTCTTCAAGAAAGCCATTTAAGAAAGCACACTTAACATCCATTTGATATAGTTTGAAACCCATAAAAGAGGCAAAAGCAATTAACATTCTAATAGCTTCTAACCTAGCAATAGGAGCAAAAGTTTCTTCAAAGTCAATACCTTCTTGCTGATTATATCCCTTCACAACAAGTCTTGCCTTGTTTCTTACAATGGTTCCATATTCGTCCAGCTTGTTCCTGAATACCCACTTGAGCCCTATAATCTTTTTGTGTTTAGGTTTCTCTTCAAGATGCCAGACCTTATTCCTCTCAAACTCATTGAGTTCATCTTGCATGGCAATTATCCAGTCAGCATCCTTTAGGGCTTCTTCATGATTTCTTGGCTCAATAATGGATAGGAAGGCTTGAAAGGCACAGAAGTTCCTCATCTGTGATCTGGTCTGAGTTCCTCTACCAATATCACTTATAATAAGGTCTGTTGGATGAGATCCTTGGTATTTGAATGGCTTTGGTTGAAACTCTCTGGCAGGAACTCCTATTTGAGGCACTTCTTCTTCAGTTTCTTCTACAATTTCCTCGTTGCCTGATTCTCCATGATCTTGTTCCTCCGGGGTTTCTTGATTAGTAACTTCAGCATTTTCTTGATGTTCTTGCTCAGGTTCCTCACTTACATCCTTGGTTTGCTTGGAGGTTTCTTCCTCTTCTTCCCTGTCTCTAATCATACCAATTTCATAATCAATATTGTCTTGTTCCTGCACATTCATAAACATATTAGATTCATCAAATATCACATGAATGCTTTCCTCTACGCACAATGTATTTTTATTGTAAACTTTGTAAGCTTTGCTATTTGATGCATAGCCAAGGAACACAGCTTCATCACTTCTTTCGTCAAATTTTCCTATGTTCCTTTTTCCATTATTATGAACAAAGCACCTGCATCCAAAAGCTCGAAAGTGATAAATATTGGGTTTTCTACCCTTAAACAGTTCATAAGGAGTCTTAATGATGATTGGTCTCATCATAACTCTGTTAATGATATAACATGCAGTATTAATAGCTTCAGCCCAGAAGTTCCTTGGAAGACCACTTGCTATGAGCATAGTTCTTGCCATGTCTTCTAGAGTCCTTTTCTTCCTTTCAAAAACTCCGTTCTGTTGAGGAGTTCTTGGGGCTGAAAAGTTATGATCCATGCCATTTTCTTTGCAAAAGTCATCGAATCTTGAATTCTCAAAATCAGTTCCATGATCTGATCGAATGTGGATAATTTGATTTCCACTTGTCTTCTGTACTCTTTTGGCAAAGGACACAAATTCATCAAAAGTTTCATCTTTGCTAGACAGAAAAATCACCCAAGTAAATCTAGAAAAATCATCAATAATAACTAAAACATATTTCTTTCCACTTCTACTTTGAACACGCATGGGACCACACAAATCCATATGAATTAGCTCCAATGGCTTTGTAGTGCTGACCATGTTTTTGCTTTTAAAAGAAGACCTGACTTGCTTGCCTCTCACACATGCATCACAGATATGTTGTATGAGGAACTTGACTGGGGGAAGCCCTGTAACCAAGTTCCTTGTTCTAAGTTTATCCATGAGTGAGAAGCTAGCATGTCCAAAGCGTTTATGCCATAATAAAGGATCATCATTAATGACACTCAAGCAGGTAAGGTTGTTCCTTGGAACAGAATTTAGATCCACAATGTATGTGTTCCCTTTTCTAGTTCCTTCAAGAACAACCCTTCCTGTTTTATCATTAATGATGTTGCATGAATCAGAGGTAAAACTTACAGAGTTTCCTTTATCACAAAATTGTGATATGCTCAGCAGATTGTGCATCAAACCCTCGACCAAAAGTACATTTTCTATTGAATGAGAACTAGACCTTCCTACTTTTCCTTTAGCAATTACTTCACCTTTTTTGTTGTCTCCAAAGGTCACAGTTCCTCCTGGATAGGCCTCTAGTGAGAGAAACTTTGATTTATCTCCTGTCATATGTTTTGAACAACCACTGTCGAGGTACCACGTGTTGTTCCCCCTCACTAGGACCTGCAAAAGAACTCAATGGTTAGGTTCAGGAACCCGGGTTTCCTTGGGTTCCTTGGACGTTGAAGCAATATCAGATTTCTTTACCCAAACTTGCCTAACATTCTTGTTAACGGTTTGTTCCTTCTTGTTGCAAGTAGCAACAAGATGACCAGTTTTACCACAGAAGGTACAAACTTTATGACTAGGAAGGTCTACATAATTTTTCTTGCCTTTATGCTTAGAACGTATGAATCCTAGACCTTCAGTTCTTTTGGTTTGAGCATTCTCAATCCACTTAGGAATTCCAAACTGACTAATGCTTCTTTCTTTTCAAAGCTCCAGTTCCTTCTCCAATTTTGCCTTTTCAATTCTTAACTCGTCAAGATTATATTTTAATTTTTCAAAATCCTCATTAAATTTAGGTAAAGATTCAGAGGAGGAACTTGGAGACACTTCTGCACTAGCAAGTTTGTATTGAGTCAGTTCTACATTAACCATGATATTTTCAAACTTGAGTTTCTCATTCATTTCTTTTAAGAGAAGATTCTTCTCAAAAAGTTCAAAAAATCTACTCTGAACATCAGTTCGTTGATTTTCAATCCACGTACTGTGTTCCTTGCAGACTTTGAGAGCTCTTTGACATTCACCTAGACGAATACTAGTATGAGTCCAGTCATCTTCCAATTCAAATACTAAATCAATGAGAGCATCTTTAGTATAAGTCTTAAGCACGTTAGGATCAAGGAATACCTCTTTAGCAAGCTCATCATTGTAAGCTTTTTCATCACGTTTGGCCATCAAACACAAATGAGCTGTTTCTTCTTCAGGTTGTTCCTCTTCATCCTCACTTTCAGAATCTCCCCATGCAGCAATCATAGCCTTCCTAATGTCTGTTTTGTTAAAAGGAGTTTTGTTGTAGTTGCTCTTACTTTGTTCCTTTGCCTTCCCTTTGCCTTTCTCTGTATCCCAAAGTGGACACTCACGAATAAAATGTTCTAGAGATCCACATTTGTGACAACCAGAGTCAGCTTTTGAAGTTGAAGGTTTCTTGGTGAAGTTCCTTGACTTGTTGTTTCGGTTGAACATTCTTTTGAACCTTCTCACCAGCATGGCAGCCTCTTCTTCATCGACTTCATATTCTTCTTGATCTCCAGCTTTGAGAGCCAAGCCTTTTCCTCGGTTTCCTTCACTGTTGCTTGTTCCTAGGTGCAACTCATGAGTCATGAGGGAACCAGCAAGTTGCTCAATATTGAACTTTGTGAAGTCCTTTGTTTCTTGTAAGGCTGTTACCTTGGCTCTCCATCTCTCATCTTGAGGGAGGCTTCTTAGAACTTTTCTGACCTGCTCATCAATAGGGATTTGCTTTCCAAGAGAAACAAGCTCATTAATGATGTTAGTAAATCTAGTTAACATTTCCTGAATTGATTCTTTTGGTTGCATTTCAAACCGTTCATATTTTGACATAAGCAAGTCAATTTTAGAGCGTTTTACTTCGTTAGTTCCTTCATGGGTAACTTGAAGTAAATCCCAAATTTATTTAGCATTTTTACAACCCATAACACGATTGTGTTCATGGGGTCCAAGACCACAATGAAGTAATTTAACAGCAAGTGCATTAATTTCCATTTTCTCGAAATCTTCCTTATCAAATTCAGACATGGGTTTAGGTACTACCTCATTTTCACTAGTAGTTTTGGTAATTTCAAAATCACCAACTTCGATCACTCTCCAAACCTGGTAGTTGTCGGCTTTGATAAAAATCTCCATCCTGTTCTTCCAATAGGTGTAGAATTTCCCATTGAACATAGGAGGACGCTGCGTAGAGTAACCTTCTTCCAGTTTCTCGTGATTGTTCATCTTGATTCCAGGAACTTGACTCGTCAGGGTTTCCTGATTTCTCCGAGGAACCTGCTCTGATACCAATTGTTGACTCGAATGAACAATACAAGAGGGGGGGTGAATTGTATTGTGGAGGAACTAGGGTAATTTTTGCGAAATTCTTAAAGGAACTTAAACAAAAACTTTAAAGTGCAAGAGAGATTTTACGTGGAAAACTTCTTGGCCCTAATCAAGAAGAAAAACCACGACCACAAGGGATTTTAAACTCAACTCTTAATAATAATAGGGCAAACAACCTATTACAAATTAAGACTCTATACTCAAGTTCCTCAATGAACTTAAGTTCCCCCTTAATTGATCCCTCAATCAGTTAAGCTCTCAAATCTCTCTCTTTCTCCTTGCTTCACTCAAAGCAATTACACACTCTAGAGTTTTCCCAAACTCTACCCCAATACAACTCAAGATTAAAACTCCTAAGATGCTAAGTACAAAGACACTCAAGGACTTAAGTGGATTTTTGACTCTTTTTAGAAAAGCTAAGAATTGTAATGCTCAAGTGTATTTTTCTAAACAGAAGACTAATCCTATTTATACAAGAGAAAATCAGTTGAAGAACCTCACGTCTGCCTTAACTCCCACTACACCACAACTTCCATGAAATAAGGAAGTGTAGTTCGTGGAGGCTTGGGCAGCAAGCTGAATCACACAATAAGGAAGTGGTTCCTTTATTTTCTCAACCTCCTTGACTCAGTAAAAAGACGTTTACAAAATTAGTTTTACCAAATCAGATTTTCCAAAATATTAGGATAAAATCAAAACAGAAAATCTTTAAAATAAATAAGATAGTTTTTCTTAAAAGATAATTTTCTGAAAATAAAATAGAATCTTTTTAAACACAGGAAAATAAAATCTTTATAAACTAAGATTAAATCCACTTAAAATCCTATCAATTAACAATGTACTTAGCAAATATACAAGAAGCCTAAAATAAACAATAAAGATAGACTTCTTGGAACTCAGTGAAGCTTCGACTCTGGAGCTTCAGTTCCTCACTCAAGGAACTTGGTTTCTTATTGTCTTCTATGCTCGTCCATAGCTCAATCTTTAGACTTGTTCCATGCTCCATGCTCCATTCTGACTCTAGAACTTCGTTGCCAATAAGAACCTGTCAAATACATCAAAGCTAATAGACAAAAGTTAAAGCCCTTATGGGTTTGCTTAGGTTCCTTGAGTCATCATCAAAACTTAAGATCAACAGTTTGTTATTAATCTTGTTAGTATCATGCCTAGGATCTTGCTATTTTTATTATGCTTTAACATGATTATAGTTATAATTTATGATTATCATGGTGAATGTGATTATTTTGATGATGATTATGTTATTCATGATTATTATTTATTATGTTGCTTGATATGTATTATATTTTATATTCTTTATTGCTTGATCACACCTCTTATTGCATGTTTAAAGGGAATTTAGTACTTGTAATCACGCTTAATAAGATATTAATAATCTTGTTTAGGGTTAATTGTGATTATAATTCAAGTGATCGCCAATAAAAGATTTATTTGTGCATTAATATTCAACCAACATAGATTAAACAGGTTTAGGGTTAATCCTATTGATTGCATGTTAGTCAGAAAGCGCACATGAATACGAGCAGAATAAAGTAGAGGCCTATTATTAGGGCAGGTTCAATCTCTTTTAGGTTGGATTTGTACCATCATCCCCGAACCCTTATTTGGTTCATGACCTTATGGAGTTGACGATCTCTTGGGTCGTTAAGGGGTGTAACCTTCACCTCGTGAACGGTTTACAAGTTCCTTAAAAACTTGTTGGCGACTCTTTTGCTCTATCTTCTTCCCTTTTGGACGCCACCGTACTTTAGTGTATGATCACAGTGGGGTTCAAGCTAGTGGGATTTTAAAGGCTTGAAACTATTCCCTACAAGCACCCTTGTGACATATTGGTATAAAAGTTATCTCCGGCGACAAATTGGTATAAAAGTTAGCAAGTTGTGACGGATTGACATAAAAGTTAGTCACCGGTGACGTTTTGGTATAAAAGTTACTATGTGATGACATATTGGTATAAAAGTTTATTAGTGATGACATTTAACCCTCTTTCTTTTTAGAATAATAAGCATATATTGTACAAAAGATAATTCTTATTTGTTGTAGCTTAAATCTATTGTTTTCCTTTACCTTTTTTTTTGCTTTAAATATTTATTTTTGGAAACTATTAAAAGCCCCCAAAAAAGTTAAAGAATAAAAAAAATAGAAAAATAAGAGAGAAAAAAAAAGGAAAATATAGAGAAATATTCTAGATTATGCAGAAGAATTAATCAAGAAAAATTACCAGATCAAACTCTTTGATTAAATACTTTCAAGATTATATCGAGCTTTTTTGTTCCAAATATTCAATTTTATATAAATATATTTTCTCCCAACTTTATAAATATCATAACTTATTACATGACAATTTTCACTTTTAAGACACTAAATTATAAAAATTTCTATTTCCATTCATTTTTGAGATTTTTTTTGAACTCGCAATTTTTTTGTTATTATTTATCGATTATCTTAGGTGAATGAGCATGAAGGCAGTTGAGAATTATTTATCATAAAATGAGAATTAACAACAAATTAAAAAAAAAAAAAAAAAAAAACTCTTTCGGCAAGAAAAGAAGGGTGAAATGTCACTGCTTGTTAATTTTTATACCAGTTTGTCGCAATTTGTTAACTTTTATACTAATATGTCGCCGGTGACTAACTTTCATACCAATTTGTCACAAATTTTTAACTTTTATACCAATATGTCACCGGCGATAACTTTTATACCAATGTGTCACAAGGGTACTAACTTTTATACCAATTTGGCTAATTGGCCAACATATAACCTATCTCTTACGGAGTATAAATTAACAAGAATTTAAAGGTAAAGTTTTTAAAGTTTGACCCAAATAATTCAAATGAAAACTATATTTAAGACGGAGGGAGTATTAATCTAAACTAGGTATACAAGTTACAATATGCCTATAGTCTTTAACTAACAATTTAATATTCTTTAACTAACCATTTAATATTATACAAAGTATAATCTATATATAAGTTAGTGTAATGTGAAAAAATAATACAGTATTGAATACATGTAAAGAATTAACTTTATTGATGATTTTCATATACTTCCTCCGTTCTTTTTTTATTGCACCATGAGGGATTTCACGCTTGCCAATGCATTACTTTAGCTGTTAATATCTTCTATTATACTTTTGTAAAAATTATAAAAATTTGATATTTGAAAAGAAGATTTCGAGACAAATATAACTAGATCTCTCATGACTATATTTTTCCTAATGGACAAATCACAAATGATGGTCAAAGAATATTAAGTGAATAGTGTCAAAGTCCAAATGGTGCAATAAAATAAAAACGGATGAAGTAATTTTTTTAAAAAATAGGAAAAAAAAATGTAATGGTGAGTGTGACATGAAGCGTTATTGGTCTGTGTATATATGTTAATTATAGATAGATCTATTGGTTTGTGTTATTATATACTAAGACCTTGTTTAATTTGACTTATTTTTACTTATTAAAAAAAAGTTTTTAGATCAGATAAAAAAAATAAAATCAAGATCAGATCATCATTTTATGCGCGATTTTTTTTCATAAATATCTTTAATTTCGTAATGAAAATTACATATTAATAAATTACACATTGTAACGAATCTAACAAAGACCCCCACTTAATATACTTTTCTTCATAGATTATTGTACACACAAGGTCAAAATTGGTCAAATCAGACAATCAAATTAGACTATATTAATTAGATTAGATTAGATTAGATCATATCATATCAGATAAGCAAATATAAGGAGAGCTAGCCCTAAGGGTTTGTTTTGTTCACCTTATTTTCATTTATTTCGAATGTAATAAATTCGGATAAGTTAAATTCAGAAAAAAAAAATGGGTTTTGATAATTAAGGTTTATCAAATACAAATTAAAACTAAAATAAGTTTTAATAATGTTAAATAAGTTTAGATAAGATAAGTAAAAATCGCGTGAATAGAATACACCTCTTATATATAGATTTATTGAGTTGTTGTTGTTGTTATTATTATTATTATTATTATTATTATTATTATTATTATTATTATTATTATTATTATTATTATTATTATTATTATTATGAAAAAACTAACGAGCGTCTATATCCCCAGGGGTGTTAAATAAGAAAACTAAAAGTAGAATTTTTATTTTAAAATTATCATATTTATAACACTGATTGAAGCATAATTTAGTCATGCATTCTTAATTTAATATTGTAGGGAATAATTTCAAGCTTTAATCCCACTAGCTTGAACCCCACTGTGATCATACACTAAAGTACGGTGGCGTCCAAAAGGGAAGAAGATAGAGCAAAAGAGTCGCCAACAAGTTTTTTTAGGAACTTGTAAACCGTTCACGAGGTGAAGGTTACACCCCTTAACGATCCAAGAGATCGTCAACTCCATAAGGTCTAGAACCAAATAAGGGTTCGGGGATGAAGGTACAAATCCAACCTAAAAGAGATTGAATCTGCCCTAATAATAGACATCTACTTTATTATGATCGTATTCATGTGCGCTTTCTAATTAACATGCAATCAATAGGATTAACCCTAAACCTGTTTATCTATGTTGGTTGAATATAATTCACAAACAAACTATTATTTGCGATCACTTGAAATTATAATCAAATTAACCCTAAATAAGATTATTAAATATCTTATTAAGCGTGATTACAAGTACCAATTCCCTTTAAACATGCATAAAAGGTGTGATCAAGCAATAACAATATATAATCAAGCAACATGATAATCAATAAAAAAATAATATTTATAATCATGACAATAAAATTATAATAATAATAATCATAAAAATAATAATCATAATCACAATAATCATGACAATCATAAATCATATTTAAATTAATAATCATCATAATAACAATAATAATATTCATAATTATGTTAAATCATAATAAAAATAGCAAGATCCTAGGCATGATACTAACAAGATTAATAACAAACCCTAGCATGTCACTAAGCCATAAAAATCAAATCTTTAACCCTAACATGATACTAACAATCATAAATATTAGGAAGAGCATAGGAAGCATCGCAGGAATCATATTTAATATTAAAATTACCCTAGACATGATACTAGAAATATCATAATAACAATATAAACATGATTTCTACATCATAACATCAATTAAAACCAATAAAGTACTTACTTTGATGCCTCGTACCTCTTTCTAATTACAAAATACACACGTTAGTAACTTCAAGGAAAATAATAATCAAACAATTAAATTAAATAATTGAAAGAGAGATTTGGGACCAAACCCTCAGAAATTAAAATCTTTCACGTCTAGGGCGAAGGCAACTTCGAATATGGCTAGGTGTTTCTAGATCTTGCGACTGCGGAATTTTGTATGAAAAGCAAAGTAAGAAAGAAGAAAGAGATGAATGATTTAGAGAATGCTAAGGAATTAATGATTGTAGATGAGAACTTGTGAATGATGAGAGTTGGTGAATGATTAGAGAGAATAGATGAATGAAGATAATTGGTGAATGAATGAATGTAGATGATGAATGAAAACGGAGTTTTTAATACGATATTTATAAAGAAAATCAGCAAAAAAGATAAATTAGACAAAACAGAGTCTGACGCTCAGAAAACAGAGCTAGCGCCAACCCTGGCTAGCTGGCGCAAGGCACCAACACCAGCGTCAGGCGCCAATGGCTAGCGCCAGGCGCCAGGCCTGGTTCCAAGCGCCAAGGCCTGGGGTTAGGCGCCAAGCCTGATTCCAACGCGTTTTTCGAAAATCCGATAAGTTTGCCGTACTGGAGGATAAAATCATATAATTTCCTCAAAAATGCTATTTGATTTTGATTAAAACTCTGAAAAGTCAACAAAAGTCAATTTATCAATGCTAATTGAATTAGGAATGAAAAGAACCTTCTAGAAGAATCTAGAAGACTAAAACCATTCCTAATTGCATTAGGAATGATAAATCATATTAGGCCCTCCCCTAGATCATTGGGCCGTACATAAAGCTCAAACCGGGCCCAGTTTAGTAAATTGGCCATAACTTCCTCAATATTCATCGGAATTGGGCTTATAATATAACGTTAGAAAGGTCTTTGCAAGCCCCATCCAACTACACTACTATTGGACCCATATCATGGACCAACCAAACTGGATTGGCTATTTTCTTAAAATAAAGTTTTCAAAAACACAAAGAAGAGAAAAGAAATTAAAACTTTCCGCAACACTAGACTTTCCACACTTTCGTTTCATTCGATTATGATTCGACGTGAAAGATACTCATCACTGGGTTTGGTTTTGGGGAGACACAAATGGGTGTCTACAAATATAATATATTAATTAGTTATCAAACACTCAGGGGTGCTCTACTCGAGTTATCAACATCTGTATTAGTTTATTACCAATTGAACTATAACTATATTTTTATCAAAATTTTATAATTAATCCAATAAAATTCGTTTTGACTAGTTTTGGTACTTGTGTTGGTTGGGTTGAAAAAATACTCTCTCTGTTCCTTATTTTTTTCCCCATTGCAAATATATATATGGGTCAAAATTTTAAATTTTGACCATATATTCTCGTTAATCTATAAGTGATAATATGTTTTTGTGAGATCTTGTTAGAATTATCTTATAATATATTTTATTTATATCAAGATTTTATAATGTTAACGTGTATAGGAAAAAAAAAAAAAAGATGTTACGCATATTGGAGACCATGTGAAGTCATATGAGGCAAAAAAGAAAACAGAGGGAGAATGGAGTGGTAATTTGATTTTTCATTGCACATGAAGTTTCATTAAAAAAAAAAATGTTTGTGAATATAATTCTTCTGTTTTTGTGGGAATAAAAAAAAAAAAGCATATTGAGAGAGAGAGAGAGAGAGAGAGAGCACTCGGAATTTTTGCAGGTTAAGCTAACTCGGCTTTGCGGGTCAAAGTTTAAAAGTAGAGGGGAGAGATAAGGGAATCCCCCCTACTCCAACGAGTAAGTATTACCCACTACCATGGTATGGGTAATACTACCCAATACCACAAATTTTTTTTTCTTTTTTCTTTTTTTTCCCTTTCCTATTCATCTTCTTCCTTCCTTAAACCCTTTTCCCCGCCTTCATAGATAGCTCCCATTGCCGGCCAAACCTTCGCCCACCACGCCTTCACCTCCGACAACAAGAAGCCCACCCCACCAACTACTACCTTGATCGAAATCCAAAAACACGCAACTACCTCCATTAAAAATCACCGGAAACCACCCAAAAAAACATAACCCAAAAAAAAGAGACACAAACTTATGGCTTTAGCCATTAAAAACGGTGAGTTCTATGCTGGAAATCGCTGAGTTCGGTTGAAATTGACGCCGGTAGTTTTTTGTCGGTGCTCAGTTATTATTAATTTCTATACTGTTATTATTGGTTTGTATACTGTTATTCTTGGTTTTTATACTGTCATTTATAATTTATATGTTGTTATTGAGAGGAGAGAGACTGCATTTTTACAACATGGGTAAGTTTTACGTGAAATTACATTTTTGCCTATGGTATGGGACCAACGAGCCCATACCTAGTAGTGGTCTATCACTGCTCTACTCCAACCAATTGTAGTTTGCAGAGCTCGAACATGTGATCTAAGATGAGTTTTTCACCGACTCTACAAGAGTCTACTTGGTAGTATATTTGCATGATGGATTGAGCTAATAAATTAGTACTTCGTATGTAATTGACTAAAATAGAAGCTCAATGTAGTTGATGGCCTAATCCAATGTGATGTGTAATGGATGAGCTAATAGATTAGTAGTTTGAAATATTTGCTCTGTTTTATAATAATTGCAACACTTTTCTTTTTATCTATCTGTTTCATAATAATTGTAATATACTTTCTTGTTTGGTTAGAATGCACAACTATTTTATTATTTTCCCCCTCTGCCCCCCTTACACTACTCTTCTTTTTACTGTATTAGTTTTCTCTCATACTAACAACCAAATACTTGTATATTCCAACAAATTATACTTTATACGGAGTATTAAAAAATCCTCCTTTTGTTCCCCACCCTATAATTTTTCTACAACTTTGTGCCAACCCTACTATTGCAATTATTACGAAACGATGAGAGTATTTAATTTTCGACGTTTACTAATTGAAATCAACAATTAGTGACGTATACTCCTTTTGTACTATTAATTTAGTTTTTTTTTTTTTTTTTTTTTTTTTGCGTTCGTATTTTATTACTTGCTTCATTTTTAAAATACTTTTATTAATATTAATATTTTTTTCCCAATAGTGGTCCCCCCATATCATATTATAATATTTTTAATATTCACTATCCTCCAAACTTATACCTACCTTTTTTTTTCCAATTTGTTTTTATTCTTCAACCAACCCCTCTTCCATAGTCAATTAAAACTTTCGCCGTTTCTTTATAATTGACACGTTTCTTTAGTCACGTTTGTCATTGCACAAATTCAACCGTAAATATTTTTATTTACCGATTTCTAAAAAATATAAAAAATTGATATTTTGAAAATATACATCGTGATGAATCTAACAAGGCCCCACATGATTATATTTTTCATTATGTATAAATCACAAAATACGGTCAAAGGAAAGTGTATGAATAGGGTTAAAGTCAAAACGTGTCAACTAAAAAAACGGAGGTAGTATTTTTTACTATATCTTCCAAAACTTCGTGTATGTATGGACTCTGGAGTAAAGTAAGTATTAAAATATCGAGAGAGTAATAAAATACTTTTTTTTTTTGACAAAGAGAGAGTAATAAAATACTACTCCCTTTGTATTTAAATGAATGAAATATTTGGACTTTTTTCAATGTTCATCTAATTTATTTTGAATAATGTTTGTGATTTATACATAAGAATAAATAAAGTCTTGTGGGAATTTGTTAGAATTGTCTCAATGAGTAATTTATTAACATTCAATTGTTATAATTTTGGTTATTGATAATTAAAGATATGAAAAAAAAAATTCACATTAATAATCTAAAATCTGACATTAAATTATTAGATTATAAATATCAGATATGTTGGACTCACCGTGAGTCCGGTCTTATGCAAAAGTTTCTCTTAAAGATATTATGTGTCAAAGTTTTCATTAGTATATGTGCACAAGTACAAAGTACTTTCATTGACAATATTTTATACAATAATAAAAAATTATGGGTGATTCTGCAATAAGCAAGGCCCTATTATGTTGGAATAAAATTTACTGAAGTGAACTGAAACAACCTAAACTAAACTAACCTATAATAATAATAATAATAATAATAATAATAATAATAATAATAATAATAATAATAATAATAATAATAATAATAATAATAAAGTGGGTTCAGATGTTCACTAGGACTCGGGATATTAGAGCTGGTACAGCTGTTCACATCTTCAGCAGGATCGATTTACCTATAGCCGGAAGGGTCGGGGTCTAGATTGTATCTCAGCTCCCCGCTAATTTCCTATAAATTGATTGACTTGGTAGGTTTTTTTTTTTTCTATAATAATAATAATAATAATAATAATAATAATAATAATAATAATAATAATAATAATAATAATAATAATAATAATAATAATAATAATAATAATAATAATAATAATAATAATAATAATAATAATAATAATAATAATAATAATAATAATAATAATAATAATAATAATTTATTGTTACTGTTTCGGGGCCTAGGTTTGGCGATTGACAGTGGAGTCTTGCCACCTTATCATTTGCGTTTGGAGGGCTTGGTATTTATTCCGCAGGTGATATTCGTCACTATCCTTTTCTTACTTCTCAGTTGTAATCTACTGGGTTGCAGACACAACTTTTACGACATGCTAGCATTGTTGGTCCTGGACGAGCTTTTGAGGATGCGTTGAGTTTGTTTGATGGAACAATGGTGTAATACCTCGTATTTTCATACGTATTTTCCTAATTAATTAATTAATTATTATTTTCTAAAAAGGGTATTTTAGTAATTCAATTTACTATTTAAATCTTGGAGCCAAAATTATATTTGAATTTTGGCGCCAAAAGTATTTTAAAAACAAATTATTATTTTGGATAAGATTTATTATCCATTTATTTTATTTTTAAAACCAGATTATTTATATATTTCGGATATTTTAATTAAGGCAAAAGCTATATTTTATTATTATTTTAATAAGTCCGAAAATCCCATTTATTTGAATAATAAATTTTGGATTTTCATATGTGAAAATATTATTATATTAGTTAAATTATTTGGTGAATATTTGGTATTTTATTATTTAATTATTTATTACAACAAATATTATTTACACAATTATTTTAATTCCTTAAAACTAACAAAATAATTTCCTAAATACTAAATAGGAGGGCCAAAAATATGAGCTTGGGAAAGCTCAAAAATTTCGGCCATCCCATGTAGATTTTGGGAAAAATATTTTTGGTAATTTGTATTTTTAATTATCTCCTTAAAATCTCCTATTTTCCTTAATTCTAATTCTCCATCTTTTTAATATCCAATCATTATATTTTCTTGCCATTCATTCTTATTAATTATTCCCCAAGTAATTCCAATTTCCTTAATATTTTTCATGCATGACATACATACCTTTCATATTCAATTATACACAATCTCTTCAATATCAAAACAATCCTTAAATCTTTACTCACTTCTCCAAGTAATCCCTTAAACCCTACTTACCATAATTCTTCCTACATTTTCCTACCATAATCCATGATCATACTAGCCTATAAATACCCCTTCAATTCATGTTCAAACCTCACACAAAATTTTCATAATTCTCTCACAGATTCTCTAAGCAGTTCCTTATTCTTTCCTTTTTCTTTTCTTTCCTTGCACCACCACCACCACCACCGTACATCACCTCCACTCCGGCCGCCACCTGTCGCCGCCCTCCAACCTCCGGAACCACCTGCTGCCGCCAGCAGACACTGCCGCCACCACCTCCCCTCTCTTCTCCTTGGTTTCTTACACTTCTTCTCCTTTTCTCTTATTCAATTATTATTATTATTATGGGAGATTAATATAAAATTATTATAAGTAGTTTTAATTATATAAATCAGATTTTAATGATGTTTATGTTGTTTTAATTCAAAAGGTTCATGTACATATAGTTGGGAGGGTTTAATTTAATTATTTGTGATTATTTGTTAACCTCATATAGATTAAGGTTATATTTATTTGTAGGGTGTTTTTATTTGATCAAGGTAATTGAGAGTTCTTTTGAAGTAATTTTTGGCTAAGCAAAGATCAAGGTACGTTAGGTGGCTAGATACCTTGAAAGTGATCAATTTGAATGAACATGTTTGAATGATTTATGTTGCTTGAATTAAATTGACTTGAATTATGGTTTATGAAATAAAAGTATGTTTAAAAGATTGGTTTTAATAATTAAATTGGAGTAGTGATTTTTATAATATGTTTTGATTAATTAATTTATTATTCATGTTTAAAAAGGGATTGATTTTAAAAGCATGTTGAATTTATTAAAAAAGAGTTTGGATTATTATTATTAAAAGTTGAATTATTGGATTTAAAAGAGGATTTATTGAATCATTGATTTATTATTATTTATGGTTTATAAGCATGTTAGTAATCCCACTATGCGGAATTGGTTTATTGATAAGGCCTTGGACTTTATATGACCGGGTCTTTCCTCAAGAATAGCCTTGTAATATAAGGAGACTAGCTTGGGGTGTGCACACTTGGGAGAGGAATTGGTTTTATTGGTTTATTATGAGGAATTTGTTTTTAATATGCGGAATTGGTTTTAAATAATTGGTATTGGTTTTATTGGTTATTGGAATATTGAGAATTGGTTTTGAATCATGAGTTTGGAATTATTGGATTAATTATTGAAACTGGTTTTAAAGCATGTTTGCAAATAAATTGAGTTTAATTATCTTGCACTTATCGTACTTAGCATATTTTGCTAACCCGTACTTCTTATTTGTTTTGGTTCGCCCTGTTTACCGTAATGGTAAGCAGTGTTATTTCAGGTGAAGTCAATAATTGATGCATGGAGTCCCGGGATTTGGTTTCACTAAATTAGGAATGATAGTTTTGTATCTATTTTGAGTACTCATAACATTGGTTACTATTTCTAGTTATTATTAATAAAGAAGAGTATTGAAGTTTCCGCTGCAAAGTATTGTTATTCGTAGTAAGTTGAGTAGTCTTGCGTAATCACGCGGCGGTAATACGCCTAAGTCTATCTCTACGGTATAATTATATGTATTATACTGGTATTTCCGTAGAGGGAGATTTGGGGGTGTTACAAAGTGGTATCAGTTTTCAAGGTCCTAAAAAGATTAAAATTGGAATAGTAATTAAAATTGTGTGTAGACTTAAGAGGGCATATAGGATAGATAGAGTTTCGCATTTGTGTGTGAGTCAAAAGCCTTATTATTACTTAAAAACTATTTTCTTATTTGTGGGAAAATGAAGGAGAAAAGGATTCTTGAGTTCTATACAGAGGCCTATAATGGGTACGACTCTATCTAGGAAAGGCTCGCCTCAACGTCGTAGGTAACTTTCCTGGGAGACGCGGGCTTGACCGTCCTTTAATCTCGATTCAAGTACATATTTATTATTTTCGAAAATAAAAAGAATTGAAATTATTTAAAACTTGAGTATGCGATTATGTGTACATTAAAGTTGGTGTTAAAACACCTTGAAGTAAGTATAGGGGGTTCGAAATTTTGGAGTATTACCCATGGTTGGGTGATTTTGAGTTATACTTGGTTTATTGAGTTATGAATTGCTTATTGCAAATGGATTTTGAATTGGATTATTGTTTGTGTGATTTGGCATTTAATTAATTGTTTTGCACGTGTGTGTGAAACAGATGGAAAAGATTGATCAAATGAGACATCTATATTTTGACATTCATTACTTGAAAGATAGTGGAGTCTCAGTTAGTGAGTTCATGACTGGAATTTTTACTTTGGCCTTGACCCTTCATGAGAAGGATGGTGAGGAAGTCTTGACCCAACAACCTTGGATGGTCCTTTTGGCTTTGTCCCATTTACCTAGTACTAAGAAATACCAACCTCTCTTTGACAAATATGGGGATGTGATCAAGGAAGACGGAATGTGGAATGAGAAGCATCATCATGAAGGGAAATGGTTGGCAACCATGTCTATCCTTAAGAGGGACTTGCACTATGTGGAGCGCAAGTATTAACCTAGGAGGAAAGCTGTGAAAATTCCCACGATCCCAAAAGATCGAACCTTTGGACCTAATGACCAAATGTACTTCTTAAATTCCCAAGTACCTTTTTCAGACCCAAAGAAGCGACATGAGTATGCGGAATCTAGTGATGAGTCCATACCACCTCTTAGGAGAGGAATTGGTTTAATTGGTTTTATTGGTTTATTACGAGGAATTTGTTTTTAATATGCTGAATTGGTTTTAAATAATTGGTATTGGTTTTATTGGTTATTGGAATATTGAGAATTGGTTTTGAATCATGAGTTTGGAATTATTGGATTAATTATTGAAATTGGTTTTAAAGCATGTTTGCAAATAAATTGAGTTTAATTATCTTGCACTTACCATACTTAGCATATTTTGCTAACCCGTACTTCTTATTTGTTTTGGTTCGCCCTGTTTACTGTAATGGTAAGTAGTGTTATTTCAGGTGAAGTCAATAATTGATGCATGGAGTCCCGGGATTTGGTTTCACTAAATTAGGAATGTTGGTTTTGTATCTATTTTGAGTACTCATAACATTGGTTACTATTTCTAGTTATTATTAATAAAGAAGAGTATTGAAGTTTCCGCTACAAAGTATTGTTATTCTTAGTAAGTTTAGTAGCCTTGCGTGATCACGCGGCGGTAATACGCCTAATTCTATCTTTACGGTATAATTATACGTATTATACTGGTATTTCCGTAGAGGGAGATTTGGGGGTATTACAAGTGGAGTTTGAAATTTTGAGTAATCCTAGTGAGGTTGCTGACCCTAAACTCATGAAGAAATTGGCAGATATATATTTCACAAATTACCACTTCTGCAGAATCTGCTTATTCTTTAACTCCTCGACAACCAAGGTTATGGAAATCACAACAGGGAGATCACACCTCTTCTTGGCTTCGGGCGGTACCTATTTCATGGTTGGGTTAGACGATGAACGCCAAGACAATTGTTGTGTGTTGTGATATCGGTTGGGTGTTCTATTGTTCTCTATCGCGACTCCATGCTCTGCTTGTTCAAGGGTTTTTGCTGGGGATATTTTCGGTGATCACGCGGTGTCTTGTGCTAGTATTGTGGGCATTAAATATCGGCATAATGTTGTTCGGGATATCCTTATTAAAATTTTCTATCTGTCGGGGATTTCAGCTAGAAAGGAGGTTGACATTGGGTTATCTGGAGGGAACGACGGGGCTCTCAGACCTGCAGATGTATTACTTTATTCATGGGATCGTAGTTGCGATGTCTGTGTTGACTTGACAGGATCTTCTCAGTCTGGGCTTTCTGACTTGGTTCCTGGACGAGTAGTGACTGATGCAGCCAATCGGAAGCGGGTCAAGGACGAATCCAATTGTCGAGCAATCGGATATGGCTTCCTTCCTTTCTCTTTCTCTTCTCTTGGGGAGTTAGAAAAGGAGGTTGTTGCATTGCTTAAGCGAATCCAGAAGTTCTCGAAGACTCAGGATATTAGGGCGCGTGCTGCAGCCCATATCTTTACTAGGATCGGCTTTTCTATAGCTAGAGGAGTGAGGGCCCATATTGTATCTCGGCTTCCAACTAATTTTCTATAGGTTGTATTACTTTGTATGGTTTTGAGAAATAATAATAATAATAATAATAATAATAATAATAATAATAATAATAATAATAATAATAATAATAATAATAATAATAATAATAATAATAATAATAATAATAATAATAATAATAATAATAATAATAATAATAATTTAAACAACTGGATTGAATTGTAACGACCTAAACTGAAATGAATTAAAAAGCTTAGAAACTTTGTCTTGAACTACCCTACAAATAGGGTCATTTGTGAACACTACCCGTTTATTATTATTATTATTATTATTATTATTATTATTATTATTATTATTATTATTATTATTATTATTATTATTATTATTATTATTATTATTATTATTATTATTATTATTATTATTATATCTCAAAAAAAAAAAATTGTTTAGAACTTTAGAACTACCCGCAAGTTATGAAACGTTTGGGTACTACTGCCCAATAACGTTTTTCATCTAATTAAGACGTTAATGGGGCCCACATTTTCACTTATCTCAATATTTCAGGTAATGTTTCATACTGTTCTTTTAATTCATTGTTTGTTGTATTTGTTTACAAGTATCAATTAAATGCAATTAACATAATTAGGGTTCAAATTAGTGATTCAGATTAGGGTTTATGGGTTCAAAGAAATTTGAGGGTTTTGATTTCTAGGTTTTGGGGGTTCAATTGAGTTCCAGATAGCCGGGGGGAGTTAATTAGATGGGAAAAAAAAAAAAAAAAGTAGGCCACAGTAACGTTTTAATTGGGTGAAAAATGTTATTGACTAGTGCTACCCAAACGTTATAACATTTCATAATTAACTAGCGGGTAGTTCTAAACAATAAAAATTATTCGGGTAATATTCACAGATAACCCTATCTTTAAGATAGTTCTAAGGAAAAATTGCATCTAAAATTACAACCTTTATCCGGTTCTTTTTTAATAATACAATCTTTCGATTATACATTAATATTACAACCTTTGACCTTCATTTATTTTTAACAGGCAAAAAGACTTGTAACCTGCTCAACAGGTTACCATGACATGTGTTGTCATGCAATTGGTTTAAATATTAAAAAAAATTAAAATTAAAATTAAAACTGATTTTTGATTTTAAAAAAATATTGTTATAACATATAATTTTTTATTTTTAATATAATAATTTCAATTAAAGAAAACCACCCACCCTCCTCCCACCACCCAGCCACCACTCCCTCTCCCCCACCCCCACCCCCAGCCACCAGCTACCTACAAGAACTCTCACCGGCGAAACCCCTTCGGCCAACGCGTGAACCCTAAGCCGGCGACCCCTACCTGAAAAACTTCCACTGGCCTACAAACTCCCTTCTCTTGCACGAACCCAGTCCCTCATCCCCTGCTCCGGCCGCAACACTGCCACCATCCCCACCCTCAGGCCGGTGCCACGTCTTCCCTTCCCAATTTCGTCGCCCCCTTCCCCTTTAAGCACCATACACGAAACGAAAACCCCTTCATGGCTTTGAAAACCCTAAAAAACCGACCCACACCCTTGAATAATGTAAAATCTCCCCTCCACCACCCTCGAAACCCACAACTGCTAGGGTTTCGGGGTGGGGGAGGGGCAGTTTGGGGTATATGGCGCTGTTAGGTTGGGTTTTGGTGGAGAAAGGGAGGAGGGCATAGTACGTGGTGGGGAAAAGGGTTAGGCGTTTTGTTTGGGTGGGTGGTGCGACGGGGTAAGGGGAAGATCGACCGACGGTGGCCGGTGGGGCGGTGGGTGAGCTAGGCGTCGGCTGACCGTTTTGGGATGGGGAGGGGGGCAGTGTGTAGGGGAGGAGATGGAGTGGTGGTGGCAGGTGAGGGAGGGGGTGGCCGTGTTTTGGGTTTTTACTACCTCCGTTACAGGTTATGTGTAACGATTAGACATTTTTCTTCTCTGCTTTATGTCAAATCGTTGCACATAACCTGTAACGGAGGTAATATTTATTTTTTTTAATTTTTATAATAATAATAAAAGCAATTTTTATTATTTATTGTCTTGTAATAATTAAAACATTATACAAATTTTAAAAATCAAATTAAATTGACAAAACCAATAAAAGGATGATATGTGTCATGGTAACTTGTATTTACAGGTTACCAACCAGTTTTTGCCCGTTAAAAATAAATGGAGGTCAAAGGTTGTAATATTAATGTATAATCGAAAAGTTGTATTATTAAAAAAGAACCGGTTAAAGGTTGTAATATTAGATGCAATTTTTCCTAGTTCTAAACCAAATTTCCAAAAAGTTCTATAGAGAAGCTCAAAAAAAAAAAAAAAAAAAAAAAAGACGTAAATGCCTAATTATATTTCGTATTATTTTGAAAGGTGTATTAATTAATAAAAAATATGTATGGAGATTGAAATCGTGGGAAATGCCAATTAAATGAAGTACATAAAGTACGTGGTATTTTTCCCTTGGATTAATCTAATATCATATAACTAATATATAAAGCTAAACTTTTAGCCAGGTCACGAAATTGTGACACTTGGTATTCTAACTTTTCGCCAAGTGTCGCACCACCTTGGATAGATTAAAATAGATTCATAATTAAGATAAAAAAAAGTTAGTTGAAAATTCTTTTTTCAAACAAATTAGAATAGAATTTTAGAATAAGAGGGTTAGTTTAGAGTTTATTTTCGATAAAATACCAAATAATAAACTTATAATTAGGCCACAAGACAACATCGTATAGCATTTTAACTTTTCGTCAAGTGTCGTACCACGTTGGATAAATAAAGATAGACTTTGTAGAAAAAAAAAATTAATTAAGAATTCTATTTTCAATCAATTAAATTGAATTATAATATAATTTTATTTTAAAATTCCATAAACAACCCGGGCATCGTACGGGGTACAGAACTAGTATATATATAAAGGGGAGTTTTTTCCCGAGTTTTTAGAGAGCCACGTAGGATTTAATTTTTTCAGCGCGCCACGTAGGATAATAAATTTTAGTGGTAGCCAATTAAATATGAGATTATTAATTTCTTTTAGAATTAAATAATTTAACTGACACGTAAGCAAAATTGGTGAATCAGATAATCCAGTTTAAATTAATTAAATATAAAATATTATCTTTTAATATCAGGAATTTTATCTAAACATTTAACAATTTTTAACACATAAATATATATGTAAAAATATTACTCCCTCCGTTTTTTTTATATGCATCACTTGGTGATGCGCGGAGTTTTAGAAGGGTAATATAATATTGTGAGTGGATGAATAATTTATTATAGTATAAGTAAGATGGGGACCATGAAAGAGAAAGAATGTGAGGGAAAGTAGATATTTTTATTATATAAGTGGGGACCATAAAGGAGAGAGAAATGATAAAATAATTTAAGTGGAGTTTAAAGTAAGAGAGAGAAATGATAAAATATAGTATAAAGTTTCCAAATAAAGAAGTGATGCATTTAAAAAAAACACCCATAAAAGAAAAGTGATGCATATAAAAAAAAACGGAGGGAGTATTTTAAAAAATTCAAACAAACCGTGCATCGCACGGGCTTCATCTAGTTTTTTATAAAGAGGATAGTAAATTTTACTGAGTATAACTAGTAAATTATATTTTTGTTAAAAAAAAAAAAAAAAAAAAAAGGAAGAAGAAGAAAAAAGGCAATGGTAGGGACAAATGCTCGGGGAAAAAAGATTTGGAGAGTCCCAAAGAAATCTTGGAGTGGGACCCACAAAATGGAGATAGATGTATGATGCGTTTGGACTTTTGCAATGAATTCAAAAAGACGTATCAGACAAACAAATCAAATCTCGGAGGATATCACTATTTTTATTTTATTTTTTGGCATTCAATTGCAAATTGAATGAATGAATAAATGAATTGTCTTCCCTATTTATTTTTTTTCCAATTCCAATGTGGATTTTATTTATATTTTGCCTTCTCTTCTGTTTTTAGTCGGGTCACATTACCATTACACAAATGGATTTACCAACACATTTTCGCCAACTACCTTCTCTTCCTCGTCCTTGTCATCATCATCGTCCTTTGGATTGCCCTATTTTTCGCACATTTGTTTGATGTTTTTGCTTCCACAACACTTTTTGAATTGTGGGTATCATTTTTACAAATTTTTTTTAAAAAAAATATAAATAACAAAAACTTGGCTAGTAAGCTACATATATACAATGTCTTCGGCTTTAATTTATACTGTATTATTTTGTATCTTATCTTGATTTAGGGTCTGTTCTCATACGTTGAAATTCAGTTCAATTCAGCTCAGCTCATTTCAGTTCAGTTCAGTTCAGCTCCTAATTTCCTTCTCTTATAAAATATTCAGTTCAGTTCAGCTGAGTTCAATCAATGAGAATAGACCCTTACTAGTATTTCGAATAATAGACTTATTTTATACGGGTACCTATATTATGAGATATAGGGTTTGTTCTGATTTACTAAATTGGACTAAATATTTTATAAGAGAAGGAAATAGTAACTTAATTGAAATCAACTGAAATAAATTAAAAATAAATTTAAGAGAATAGGCCATAGAGTACTCAAAAGTTTGAACATGATATATTTGAATAACTTAAAGAGAACACTCCATAAATTAAGACCGTACTCTTTTTTTTTTTAAGGCAATGTACCTTGTAGGCAGATTATATTGTTACAAACTTACAAATTACGGAGTAGTGTATTGTGTATTATAGTGAACTAGACTTCTTGGCCCGTGCAATGCACGAGTTATTCATATAAAATTATATTGAGAGATAAGTGAGGAAATATCAGTAAGTCATTATAGGGTATAATATGTAATCGGAAACATGATTAAAGAAATTAAAATTTTGGAACTTTAATCGAAAAAGAGGCTTAAGTAGAAGGTGGAAGGGCTAAAATTAATGAGAGAATAGGAAAAGGTTGAATTAAAGGGAAGAGATGAAGTGTGTATGAAAGATGAAGTATAAGTTTAATGAAAGAATTAAAAAAAATGGTGTAATAAAAAATTAATAGTGTAAAATGACATGTGGCACTATGGTTAGAGAAGTGTAATAGAATGGATGGGGACATGTATCTTTCTTAGTTTCTTGGTTATAGTTTTTAAATACTAAAGTATAGATGGCATGTGACATTATTTGTTTTGTAGTGTCACATTGAGGAGTGACATTAATCGAGTGGTGCGATGTACGTATAATTAGTGATAGATACTACGTATTACTCCTTTTGTTTTTAAATACTTGCTCCATTTCTCTTGGACACTACGCATGTTAATGTTAATTTTTGATCACTAATATCTTGGTAAAGGCTACACATACAATTGTTGTATGTAGTACCTACATACAATCACAATTTGTCATATTTTTATTGGTTAAAATTATGGGTCTAAGTTCCATTTGAATTTAATTTATATTTGATTCCTAGTTTTTTTTCCTTTTTTTTTTTATGATGTGTCAAATTTCTTATGGTATTGTATGTAGGGATCACATACAATGATTGTATGTGTATCAACTTTCCTAATATCTTTAATTATGAATAAGCATAAATTCTAACAATTGAAAATTAATAATCTATTCATTGAGATGATTCCAACAAGTACCCACAAGACTATATTTTTTCTTATGTATAAATTACAAACATTATTCAAAGTAAGACATATAAATAGTGCAAAAAATAGAAATGGAGCAAGTATTTAAAAACGGAGGGAGTATCAATTAGCAAGATGTATGTGATTTATGAAACATACTCCGTAATTCCCACCATTCTTGACATAGTATCGGAGCCTATCAATATAGCAAACCCTTACTATTGATGAGAATATAGAAGACAGACATAGCACTGTTGTATGAAGTACATAATAATTCGAATCAAAACTCAGTTCTGAAAATGATTATAGATCACAATTCTACAAGCATTAAATTATGCACAAAAATTTATTAAAATCCGATTTACAATAACGATATTGTAAATCGGCTCGCTGCTCGCACCTTCTTCCTTTTTTTTTTCATTTTCGGGATCTTCTTTGAGTGCTTTCTTCTTTCAGTTTCTCTCTCTACTCTTACTTTCCTTTTCTCTCCTTTTTCGCTGCAAATCATTTTCTTCCATGATTGAATCTTGTGATCTTGCTTCATACAGATCCTTGAATGGATGGAGAAGGACAAACGTAAGCATTCTTGCTAAAATGATACTATCGTGGTATATTGGTATGTCGTATCTCGTATGTGATTAAAGTGCACTTCCTATTGGTATGTCGTACTCTGTAAAGCTAAGGGTATTTGCAAAGCAGAGAATTACTTTGATAGTCTTCCTTCTGAAGTGAAAAAAGGCTTCGTATGGAACTCTTTGAATTGTTACTGTACTGGAAAGATGACTGAAAGCATTGGCTCTTTCTGATAAGATGGATGAGATGAAGTATATGCATTTAGCAATCTTATAAATCTCTTTATGAAAGTAGATGAGCCTGAGAAAGTGCCTCTTTTTTGGGAAAAAAAAGGGTCTTTTTTGTGAATAAAAAGGGGTCACTTTTATAAAAAAAAATATTTTAATGGAAAAAAAAAAGGGGTCATTTTTGTGGAAAAAAGGGGTCACTTTTGTAAATATAAAAAATGGTCACTTTTCGCAAAATATTCGATGTACAATAAAATTATTGTAAACCGGGGTATACAAAAGTTTTTGTAAATTATGATAAAAATTGAAGTTCAAATTGTGATTGAGAATAATCCAGCAGAGTCCTAGCTAGCAAAGTGAAGGGTGTATGTAATTGTGTAATGGTGTGTTCATTTGAAGATTTTGGTTATGTTTGGGTGCAATGTACTATTACTATATTTATAAAATCTATGACAGGTCACAATCCTTCCTAACCAGTCTTCGTTTCCCTCATCACAAGATACATTGACTATGCTCCAATGTTAACACCACATCATGCACGTAAAGATCTTCTTCCCCAACAGATATCCATTTCATTGTGATACTAATACTATATACAGTTGATTGTATTTGTTTCCCTCTAAAACATTAGTTTGAATAGTCAAATAACCCTATCAATCAATCATCAAATTATTAAAACATATTAAAACATATACTAAAAGCGAACCTAAAGTGACACTTGTCATGATGTTATAAAAAAATTTCTCGCTTTTTTTTTTCTTTCTTTATTTTTTTTGCCAAATTTGAATGACTTCCGATTTTTTACCTACAATAATACTTATTTCCATTTTGACAACACATTTAATCCAATCATACTCAATTAATTTTTTTATTATTATTTTTTAACATATATTTTATCTAAAGTGACACTTGTCATGATGTCATAAAAAAATTTCCCGCTTTTTTTTTTCTTTCTTTATTTTTTTTGCCAAATTTGAATGACTTCCAATTTTTAACCTACAATAATACTTATTTCCATTTTGACAACACATTTAATCCAATCATACTCAATTAATTTTTTTATTATTATTTTTTAACATATATTTTATATACTAGGAATCTTTTAATTACAAGTATAGTAACATAGATTAAAATTAAGATACTGAAATACTTCGTATATCATTATCCAAGATTATTATAATATTATCAATTTTTTTCCTCTAACTTAAAATTTATTTTAATTAAAAATAGAAAAAAAATATTTTGGTAGCATACTTTGTATAGATCTTAAAATTATGCATAACGTTTATAAGAACAATCAAACAAATTATTATATTATATAATACTCCTTTTTTATATGTTATAGTTGAATTTGCACATTTGTCGAGATACAACTTTAACCATCAATATTCTTAATTAAAGACTATTATTTTGTTACAAATATTTTTTTGGTAAATTATTGTTAAATTAACATCATTCTTTATAATTTTTGTTATAAAGTTTAATTATTACCGTGCATGGCACGGGACTTAACCTAGTTTGACTACTACGTATCTATACTACTTTCTTTTAACCCACACATACACCGAAGAACTAGCCAACATCAGTGCTGTCTCAGACATTTTTGAGGCCTGTAACAAATAATTAAATATAGGCCTGGCCCTAAAATACAAACTATAATTTATATATAATTCAACAACAAAATATTTTGCCCCTTATTATTGGATTATTTATTGAATTACTTTATTTTTTTACCACCAAATTAATTAAAATTTTGACGGGCATCACAAAATTTGAAACGAAAGAGAGAAGAGGTCAATAATATACTTCTATTTCATAATAATTGCAACACTAACACATATGTCAATGCACAAATTTGACTATTAATATTTGTAATTGTTTCGGTTAGGATCTGATAACCCGAAAGCCCGAGTCCGAGATCCGTGAAGCTCATATCGTCCAGATGAGAACCTACACAGAGAGCAGAGATTAGCTTACCCCGAGGTGATCCGGGGAAACTACTCCGATGATAAAGTTAGAAAGTGTTAAAGAAAGAGATAAGAAGTTACACTACTAAAATTCGACCAAATTGCGACTATTTATTTACGACCGCCATAAAAACAGTCGCAAAAGTTGCAATTTGCGACCGTTTTTCAAATGGTCGCAAAATTTCGACCGTTTTTCAAACGGTCGCAAAATTGCGACTGTTTTTGCCCAAAAAAACGGTCGCAAGAGTATTTAAACAATTTTTTTAAAAAAAAAACATGTGAAAAATAATTGTAAAAACATGACATTATATGTTTTTTATATACTGGTAAAAAATATTGTCAAAGTAATGTAAGCATAAGAATATTGAATAGCGTAAAAGTCAAGTTATATATTACGATTATCACTAAACACAAGTAGTAAAATATTATTAGCATGATTATGGGTATAACTAGTGATAATAAATAGGGAAAGTCAAATATTTCTCCGTATATATCTAGTATTTAAAAGTTCATTTTCTTTTGTAATTTTTTTTAGGGGCCCACAAAAGGGGGACCCTGAGTCGCCGTTCAAGGTGCTCCCCTAATAGACAGCCTTGGCCAACACCTTGGCCACTATCCATGGAAACTAATATTTTCAGCTCCTCTATGTCCTTCATGCTACTATGTACGATTTTAATTGCTTTGTTTTTAGGCTTTATAGTTTCTATGTTGGCAGGTTACATGAGAGTGATGCTACACATACAATGGTTGTATGTGGTAGCCTGGTTACATACAACACCATTGTATGAGTGCCACGTCAAAAGGGAGCAAAATAAAAGAGGGGGAAAAAAGGGGGAGGGGGAATATGTAAAAGGGGGGGGGGGAATAGGTGGGCAAAGTGACGCCATGAAGGAAATAAGCAGGATAGTTCCGGGGAACTTGTTGGCGCCATCTCCTCCCATCGAATTTGGGCACCACTTTCAATGAACTTCACATTGTGGATTAAAAAATCATACACCCATGAACACCAGTGTAGACAACAGAGGAGAATCACCCATTGACTCCGCCGACAAAAGTCAGGAAAATGGGGGACAAAGAATCCAAAATAGATCTAAAAGTGGAAAAACATGAAAATAAGGGATTTGGAGATGAAGATCAGCTGAAAAAAAGAGGGGAAAATGGAATAGAAGAAATAAATTGATGCGAATTAGGGTTGAATAAGAGAAAAAGAGAGAGATTGCGGTGGTGTTAAAGCTAGGGTTGAGAAGAAACACGGACTTCAAATATTCTTAGTTAAAAAAAAAACATACACCCATGAACATCGGTGAAAACACAGAGGAGAATCAGCCATGAACTCCGGTAACTTTCCCGCGTAAAAAAAAAAAAAAAAAAAAAAAAAAAGGTACACCATGAACACTGGTGAAGACAACAAAGGAGAATCAGAGAAGACAACATAAGAGAATCAACCATACATGAACTCCAGTGGACAGTTTTATATTTAATTAGTAACAAACATTTATTTAGTAGTATCATCATCACGACAACTACCCATGTGTGAGACTGCGAGGTACCGTAAGTAAGGCTCTGTTTGATTCACCTTAAAAAAATAATATTAAGTAAAAATAATTTCAATTTAGTAAAAATAAGTTCAGTTCAGTAAAATTAATTTCAGTTCAGTAAAAATAATTTCAGTTCAGTAAAAATAAGTTCAGTTTAGTAAAATTCAGTTTTCTTAAAGAAGAATTATAATAGAATATCAGTAAAAATAATTTCAGTTCAGTAAAATTAAGTTCAGTTCAGTAAAAATAATTTCAGTTCAGCAAAATTAAAGTGAATCAAACAGGGCCTAAACACCATTGCCAAAGGTACATTTACAGAAACTTCAATTTTCGTCCTCGTCACTTTTATCTTTAGATTTAGCCGCATGAAAGAGTTCGCCAAAATTTACAATCATAATATAAATTTCACCCTTATTATTATTACTATTATTATTTCTTTTATTATTTATTTTCAGCATCTAAATCTGCTATAGTTTGTTATTTCGTGAATCATAAGTTACACCAACAATCTGTGAAACTTGGTAATTTGATAAACTTGCCTAAAGTAGACAAAAAAAAAAAAAAAAAAAAAAAAAAAAAAAAAAAAAAAAAAAACCTTGGCTCATGATACTATGTCAAATAAATCTCTTGTTCTCAAGTTCACATTAATCACTTCCCCAGAATTTATACCAAAGCTTAGCAACCTAGTTAACGTTGGAATCTAGCTTGGGGAATACTTTTCCTATCCCAAGATAATACAAGATAATAATATCAAAGTTACATGAAAATATATTTGCTAAATTTATCTGCTAAATATTCTACCATACCATATCTTATGTAAATCATGATTTTAATTAGAAAGCCCTTAGTTTGATATTTAATAGCATCCTTGAATACATCAAAAAGTTTTATATTTAATTCTTAACACAATTACGTTTGTAGTATCATTACAAAAATTACCCATGAGTCCATGACCAATCAAAAAACATAAATTAGAAAGCCCTATAACTACTTCATTTCATTAAACAACTTTTCATTAAACAGCATTTGGAAAATGTCCCTATAACATCAAACTTGGATAATGTTTTCATCTACACACAATTAGACATGGTCAGCATTTTAAACGTTGATGAGCAAATGAATAGTCCATGGGTAGAACTTAGGAAAACAGAGGTAATATGTCATATACACAGGTTTAATCTAACTTATAATTAACGAATAACGAATTATTAGATAAAACTTTTTTTTTATCTTAAATGGTTAATACTAGTTGTTTATAGAGAGTTTAGAAGATAAAAACTTTGGAGTCCTTTATTATTAAGGGTTTTGCTATACATAGCCCTAAGGGCTATGCATAAAAAACAACAATTTCATAGTTTTAATGCTCTTTTTCTGATTCCAATGGAATCTAATATTATTATTGAATTAAAAAACTAATCATTTAATGTAGTGTTGTTAATAGAATAAATTGTCATGACACTACATTTAATAATTCATTGAAACTAAGTATTTTTGGAAGACAGTAAACAACCACTAACATAATATTGTAAAACTGATTATAAACTCCTGATAATTTGTTTTCCACTTTCTTAAAAAATAATAAAAAAAAAAAAATTCTGGTTTAATCCTACTGGCTACAACCTTTCAAAAAAAATATAAAAAACAAAGTTTCGTCTTCATGACACATCTTGATGTCCAAAATTTTTGTAGACGTCTTTTGTCATAATTTTTCAATGAGACCACCTGTCAAAGTACATAGTAGTGATATCTCTACAGTATAAATTTTTTGTAAAAAAGAATAATAGGTAAAAAACAATCTGAAAATTTTAAAAGGTAAAGAAATATGGCATACCTAAAACTTCAAAGTAAAAATAGGATGTTGCCGAAACATCATAGATAGAATGTTATGCGGTATTGTTATGTACATAATATAGCTGTTCTGGGAAGCTGAATTGAGGTAGGATGATTGAGTTTTTTTATTGGGAACATGTATTTTCATTGTAATAATTAGTATTGTTGTGAATAGCTTATGTAATTGGGTAAATCAATTAATCAGTTATATTAAGTATTTTCTAGAAACTATAAGAGAATCAAATATGTAATTAATGCTTATATACAACCCTTAGGGCTATATATAGCATTTGCTTATTATTAATAATAATAATCTAGCCACTTTTGGGTGAATGTGACAATGCTAGTTTGGGAACTAGGCTTAGGTAAATAGATTGTAGAAGAGCTAGATTATAATGCTTATAGAGTCCTTTAATACAGTGGAAAGTTTTATAATTAATTAGTAACGAAAAGTTCTTTTATTGTATCATCATTATGACAATTACCCTTGTGCGAGGTACTTTGAGGAAACACCATTCTCGAAGGCACATTTACAGCAACTTTGATTTTCGTCAAAAAACAAAGAAGATTTCTAGTATCATTAAACGATGCGGTACTGACGTGGTTATTACCGCTAAATCATATTTTGTTACTGAATTCCTTATCGTATGGCAGTTCATGGGGGCGGTCACGGGGACCATAGCGCAAGGAAATAGTTCTGCCTGTAGGATCTGCGGCCGATGTTACGGGGTGTAAGCATCAGAACCATTTGTGAAATTAATAGAGAAAACTTTGACGTGGCCTTCAATTGTAAACCAATTCCTCGAATATGGATACTAAACCCGAAGCTGTTGTTACCGTGGCGAGATCTAAATGACACAGAACATAATCAAATTTGTTACTCGTCTAAGTGATTAGGGCTACAGCCAAAGAAAGGGCAAGGAAAATAAAACATCCCTTCGAAATACGTACAACTATAGGCTTACCGCATGATACACTCACGTTTCTAGTACTCGAACCTGTAGGGAATATTTTAAGCATCCCACACTTGAGCCCCACTGTGATCATACACTTAAGCATGGTGGCGTCCAAAGGGAAGGAAGCTAGAGTAAAAGAGTCGCCAACAAGTTTTAGGAACTTGTAAACCGTTCACAGGGTGAAGGTTACACCCCTTCATGATCCACGAGATCGCTAACTGCATAGTGGTCTGGAACCATGACTGGATACTCGGGGATGAAGGTACAAATCCAACCTAAAAGAGATTGAACTTGCCGTAAAAATAGGCCTCTACTTTATTCTTCTCATATTTATGTGCGCTTTCTAACTAACATACAATCATTAGGTTAACCCTAAACCTGTTTAATCTATATTGGTTGAATATTAATGCATTAACAAATCTATTATTGGCGATCACTTGAATTATAATCATATTAGCTTAAACAAGATTATTAATTATCTTATTAAGCGTGATTACAAGTACAAATTCCCTTTAAACATGCAAGAGAGGCGTGATCAAGCAATAACAATAACATCAAGCTACAACAATAACAATCATCATAACAATATTCTCAATAAAGAATAATAATAATAGCAAGATCCTAGGCATGATACTAACAAGATTAACAACAAAACTTAGCATGTCACTAAACAATAAAGATCAAAACTTTATCCCTAACATGATACTAACATGATAGAAGAAAAGAATAAGAAGCATCATAGAAACATACATGATATTAGAAATTTTAGTTATTACCCTAAACATGATACTAGGAATTAATAAAATAATCTAAGTATGCTTTCTACATCAAAAGAATTAAAGCAACTACTTACTTGGATGCCTCGTATCTATATCTAATAACAAAAATACACGCATTAGTAACTTCGAGGAAAATAATAAATCAAACAATTAAATTAAATAATTGAAATAGAGATTTGGGACCAAACCCTCAGAAATTATCAACCTTTCACGTCTAGGGCGAAGACAACTTTGAATTTGGCTAGGTGTGTCTAGATCTTGTGAATGTGGAATTTTGTGAGAGGGAAGGTTTAGAAAAAGAATAGAGAGAGAAAGACGAGAGATGATTGGTGATTGTTGATTATTGAAAAGGGGGTGATATGACCTCTATTTATAAGAAAAAAAGAGGGTCGACAGAATGGAAAAAAATCTGAATTCGAATCGAAATAAAACTCGTCGATCAGCAGTTTTTGCAGATTTTGTTTTTATCATATCGTTTAATCTAGAAGTCCAAATAAGTCATATAATATGTCGTTGGAAAGATCTTGAAGTCTATTTTCCAATTCAATTAGAATCATATTAAAATATTTTGTATATTAAAATATATGGCCGAAATAGTAAGACAGTGTCAGTTTTGGATAGAGTTTCGTATTTCTTTCATATCTTGTTCGTTATAGCTCGGAATTAATATTATAATATATCATTGGAAAGATAATTTTGAAGATATATCCAACCATATAAGGTTTTGATGAAAATTATGAGGCACTAAAATAATATATAACTGTCTTTGAACATCTTTAAATTCGAATAGAATTAGAACTTTTAAAAGAAAAGTTTTATTCAATTTCAAATTCTTTAATTTTATCTTTTCAAAAAGGATAATTAAGATCTTTTAGAAACTCATAGAAGCTTCTAATTAAATCCTAATTAGTTTAGGAATAGGATTAAACCTTTGGACCCTCCACATGATCATTGGGTCGTAGGTAAAATCCGGTCTGGGCCTATTTTGGCCATAACTTCCTCATTATTTATCGGAATTGGGCTTATAATATATCGTTAGAAAGGTCTTTTCAAGCCCCATCCAACAACACTATTATTGGACCCATATCATGGACCAAACTAAACTGGAATAGATGTGTTCTTAAATAGAGTAAGAAAAGAAATGTTTTCAAAAATAGAAAGAAGTATTTTTTTTTTGACGGGAAAGCAAACTGCTATATTAATTAGGATGCATCAAAAGCAACAACATCGAAAATCATGGGGGGATCACATCAGACCACACCCTCACATCCTCAAAGTCCCTACTAGAGTTAGCAAGTACATGAGCAACTCTATTACCTGTTCTTCTCACAAACGAGAAGTCCAGGCTGACAAACAAACAGTAAAGAGAAAAAATATCATTCAAAATAATCCCCAAAGCATTGCAGACACGCGTTCTGTTCATCAGCTTGTAGAATAAATTTAGGCAGTCCACTTCCAGAATTACCTTCGAGAAACCAGCATCCAACGCAACAAAGAGGGCAAATCTTGCTGCAAGAGCTAAAGCCATGGTAATATCACTAACTGCATCAAATGAGTGGCATGAAGCAAGACAAACACTCCCCTGCTCATCACGAAGGACACAACCTAAACCAATTTTCCCATTGTTGAAAACAGCAGCATCAGAGTTGATCTTCATAAACCCATGGCTAGGCAAGGACCATCGATCATGAAGAGCCTCACATACAGTAATTTCACTAGGAAGAGGATCATTAGCTTTTGCATACTCACCAACTAAGGCAGAAGCTCGCTGGACAGTTTTAACAATAAGAACATTCTTCTCGGAAAGAAGTATTTTTATTAAAACAAGTAATCACAAGAATTTTCACATTTCACCTTGTTCGATAATCAAATGACGTGAAAGATATTCATCACTGGGTTTGGTTTTTGGGGAGACACATTTGGGTGTCTGCAGAACCAAGTGCACAAGTGTTTCATTTACGCACGCACTTGAAGGCATAAGTCGACTCGTTGAGGGATTAAATCAATTTCATCTACCAGCGCTTGCAGAACCTAAGTTCTGAGTAATTATCTCAGTATTTGTCTCCTACATAACAAAAAATATAGGGAAAAAAAAGTCAAATCTCAATACTCGTCTCCTACAAAACCTAAGTCGATTCGTTGCCCCACACTTATTATTGGCTAAATACAAATATACCTATGTGTTAACCGCCTTTTTAATTAATAATGGTGATATTTGTGTATGTCATGTAGTATGGTATATGAATTTTATGGATAAGATTGTATTTATTCAAATACCTATTTAATTTAAACAATAATCCAGCCAATGAAAATATTAAAATTTCATATGATCATGACTTCAACTTCATACTATTTGATTGAAAGGGGACAATTTCTTGTTACTAGAAAATGTTAACATTGGTGAATAAATTTTATCTCGGTCAATGGTATTATAAAATAAGAATGGCAACAACTAAATAATTGGACAATTGCTAATATATTGGATAATTTGTAATTTATTGTAATATTGGTAATGTATTGTGGATGGAATACAAGCAATATTTTTCGATAACTTGTAACAGCTTGAAGTAGCGAAGTTCTATTTTCCTTTCGATGTCGTTCATAAAATACGTCCACATTCTTAAATAAGTATTCCTCTTTGTGTTTTCGAATGCTTTCGCCAATCCTAAAATTTTCCAAAAAACTTTGGAGTCCTTTATTATTAATAATAATAATAATCTAGCTTCTCTTGTGTAAATGTGACAAGGTTGGTCCGGGAACTAGGCCTGCGTCACTCGTAACTATAGTATGCGGAAAATCAGCAACAAAGGTTTAAGTTTCTAATTATAATGGTTTAAATTTGTACTTGTTACAAAATTGTTTAGTAATAATTTATAAGTGGTCATCCCAAGTAATTGCCTTACTAATTTTCCAGTATTTTTTACTGATTAATTTTGTAATTACGGCGCACGTCTTATTCTTTTCGTCGTCTTGCCTGCACTTCATTTATGTTATTTTTAATCGCTTGAATGTTCCTTCATGCTTGAACATCGAATGACTAAGATAAATTACAATGTTATCCATTATTGGCGAATCATATGTTATTTTTATCTCCAATATAAAAAATTAAGAATTTATCTTTCAACATTTGGGGAAAAATTTCTCAATTGAACTTGAATGTTGATATATACAACACACAAATTAGACGAAAATTTAACAAATCCACAATAAATTTAATAAAATAACCATCAATCAGTGTTCAAGACAAGATTCATCTATTATTTCATTGCAATCATCTTTTAAATTTCGTTGATTATACACCAATAAAGCTTCGATTATTTTGAGTGAACACCAACAAAGATTCAATTATTCTAGCATAAAAACCCGTAAATTAATAAAGGCTGAACAGTAGGATGAATGGGAAAAAACATCCAAGTGAAAAAGATGAAGATTAAAAAAAAAAATCATGAAGCAATTGAAGAAGATGGCAGCGACAGAGAAGAACAAACCCTTTTTTTGTATTTTTGGAAAAGGCAAATAAAAAAAAATAAAAAGAAATTAATTTTCTGTTAAAAAAAAGGCAAAAGAATTATTTTCAATTTCAAATTTTGCTGGTTGAAATTTTGGGTGAAATTCAAATGTTGGGTGAAAATTTTGGCTGAAATTTTTGTTTTTGTTGAAAGTGGGCCCTATTTTGTAAACTTATGAGAGGCTGCCAGCTAGTGTTTTATACGAGCCTATACAAGCATTGTATGTGTAACCTTTTCCGATACATAAAGTTAATTGTTCTTCAGCCTACTTCGTGGCAACCTTTTTTGGTCAACCACTCAAACTTCAGGGTGTTGTTTATCATCCTTATGTAATATAATTTCGTCTCTTTTGTTTTTTTTTTTTTAAAAAAGTATAAACTTCAAATAACTTACTATTCTTGTAATTAAAATGAAATAACTTTACTACACTTGGCCAAATTTTAGGATATTTAATCCACTTGGCCAAATTTTAGAGTATTGATTACACTTGGCCAAACTTTACTACACTTTGGCCAAAAATAATTTTACTAAAATTTGGCCAAAAATAATTTTACTAAAATTTGGCCAAAAATGTCGTTCTTTTAGGGATGGAAGGAATAAGATTTTACTTTGTACTCTGTATTAGATTCACTTTAATTTAAAATTTAATATTAAATGTTTATAATTTTCACATGTATATGACCAAATATATTATTAGTTAAAGATGTACATTTGAAACCGTGTAATTGCAAAGTGAGTTAAACTTACAAGGGACATTATTAACTATCTTTGAAGCCTGTGTAATTTACACTATGTAATCTTGCATTTTACGTGGCCCCTAATGAACAACTTCAGTTACATAGTAGAAGGCGTTATATTTTTCAGTAAAAAAAAAAAAAAAAAAAGCAAAAGAATTATTTTCAATTTCAAATTTTGCTAATTGATATTTTGGGTGAAAATTTTGGTTGATTTTTTTTTTTTTGGGTGAAAGTAGGCCCCATTTTGTAAACCTATGGGAGGTTGCCAGCTAGTGTTGTATATGGGTCTACACATACAAGCATTGTATGTGTAGCCTTTTCCGTTACATCAAATTAATTTTGCTTCAACCTACTTCGTGGCAACCTTTTGGTCAAACACTCTAACTTCAAGGGTGTTGTTTATCATCTATATGTAATATAATTTCATCTCTTCAATTTTTTGTTAAAAAAATACTTCCCCCATTATTTTATTATTGCACCACTTGCCTTTTTAGGAAGTTTCACAAATAATGCACCATTTTCCTCTTTAGGAAAAAATTTATTTGTGTTCACACTACAAATACCCAACATACCCTTACTTTTTCACACTTACTTTTTAATTTATCAATATGTCACATGGGTAAATTTTTTTTTTTACATTTCTCTCTCTTACTTTTTTCCACTTCCAAAATATTTGTACCCAACCCCTATGGTGCAATAATTAAAAAACGGACGAAGTATAAAACTTCGAATCACTTACTATTCTTATAATATAAATGAAATAACTTTACTACACTTGGCCAAATTTTAGGATTAACTACACTTATCCAAATTTTAGGGTATTTACTACACTTGGCCTAACTTTACTACATTTTGGCCAAGAATAACTTTACTAAAATTTGGCCAAAAGGGTCGTTCTTTTAGGGATGAAGGATTTTTGGTGAAAGTGGGCCTCATTTTGTAAACATATGGGAAGTTGTCACCTAGTGTTGTATATGTGCCTACACATACAAGAATTGTATGTATAGCCTTTTCCGTTACATGAAATTAATTTTTCTTCAACATATTTCGTGGCAACCTTTTTTGGTCAAACACTTTAACATCAAGGGTGTTGTTTGTCATCCTTATGTAATATAATTTCGTCTCTTTGATTTATTTTTTTTTTAAAAAAAAAAAATAAACTTCGAATTACTTACTATTCTTGTAATTGAAATGAAATAACTTTACTACACTTGACAGAAATTTAGGATATTTACTACACTTGGCCAAACTTTACTACACTTTGACCAAGAATAACTTTACTAAAATTTGGCTAAAAGGGTCGTTCTTTTAGGGATTGACGGAATAAGATTTTAATTTGTACTCCGTATTAGATTTACTTTAATTTAATATTAAATGTTTATAATTTTTACATGTATTTATGACCAAAAATATTAGGAAAAATGGAAATTAAAAATCCAACCTTTGCGCGGTCTGACAATAAAAATCCAACCTTTGTTTAATTTCAAAAAAATCCAACCTTTATACCCCACCTTCATCTAAAGATCCATGACCTGTTGATGACCGGTTTTTGTAAGTTATATGCCACGCGTCAACTACTAATAGGTCAATTGTTTTTTTAATTATTAAAAAAAATTAAAACAAAAAAAAAATTCAAATCCCCTTTTCCACCACCACCACCTTCCCCTGCCACCACTACCACCTTCCCTTGCCACCACTCCCTCTCCCCCTCCCTCCCTCCCCTCCCTGCGCGCAACCTCCCCTCCCTCCCCGGCGTGCAACTCCCCTTCCCCTACGTGCGCAACGCTAGCCACCCATCTCACCCACCGCCAAATCCCAATCGCAGGCGACCCAAAACCAACACTAATCCCTACCCTGTCCCGACCCTTTCTCCACCTCGACCCTAAACCGACCACCACCTGCTCGCATCCCCCATTCCGCCTGAAAATCGTAACCCATCCCATCCCCATTTGCTGAAACCCGTAACACCCATAGTTAATCCAATTACATGGGTTTTAATCCAATTTCAACAAAAAAAAAAAAAAAAAAAAAAAAAAAAAAAAAAAAAAAACAAACAAACTTTACACAAATTAATTCATGGGAGAGGGGGTGGTCGAATTTTGCAAGGGACAGGGAGGGATGGTCAGATTTTGTAGGGGAGGGGGTTAGGGCGGTCGATTTGGGGATTAGGGTGGTCGGGTTTTCATGGGGCGGTCGATTTGGGGATTATGGTGGTCGGGTTTTCATGGGAAAGGGGGTTGGGGTGGTCGGTTTTTATGGGGGAGGGGTTAGGGTGTGGGTTCTGGTGGTCGTGGTTGGGTGGTTGTGGTTGGTGACCGGAAAATATGGAGGAGAAGGAAAGAGAAAGGAAGGAGGAAGGAGGAAGGAGGAAGGAGGAAGAAAAAAAGGGAAAAAAAAACCTGTTTAACAGGTTCAAGGTCAAACAGATCTGTAAAAGAAGGTGGAGTATAAAGGTTGGATTTTTGTGAGATTAATTAAAGGTTGGATTTTTATTGTCAGATCGCCCAAAGGTTGGATTTTTCTTTTCCATTTTTCCAAAATATTATTGGTTAAAGATGTACATTTGAAATCGTGTAATTTTAAAGTGAGTTAAATTTTCAAGGGACATTATGAACTATCCTTAAAACTTGTGTAATTTACACTATGTAATCTTGAATTTTACGTGGCTTCTAATGAACTCCTTCAATTACATAGTTGAATGCGTAAAAGTTTCTGTAAAAAAAATAGTAAAAGAATTATTTTAATTTTCAAATTTGTTGATTGAAATTTTGGGTGAAAGTTCAAATGTTGGGTGAAATTTTTGGCTGAAATTTTTGTTTTTGGTGAAAATAAGCCCTATTATAAATCTATGGGAAGCTGCCAGCTAGTGTTGTATATGGGTCTACACATACAAACATTGTATGTGTAGCCTTTTCCGTTACATAAAGTTAATTTTTGCTTTAACATAATTCTTGACAACCTTTTTTGGTCAAATACTCTAACTTCAAGGGTGTTGTTTATCATCTTTATGTAATATAATTTTGCCTCTTTGATTTTATTTTTTTTAATAAAAATATAAAAACTTTGAATCAATTACTATTCTTGTAATTAAAATGAAATAACTTTACTATATTTGGCCAAATTTTAGAATATTTAATACACTTGGCAAAATTTTTGGGTATTTACGACACTCGGCAAAACCTTACTACACTTTGGCCAAGAATAACTTTACTAAAATTTGGTCAAAAGAGTCTTTCTTTTAGGGATGGAGGGAATAAGATTTTACTTTGTACTCCATATTAGATTCACTTTAATTTAAAATTTAATATTAAATGTTTATAATTTTCACATGTATATGACAAAAGATATTATTGGTTAAAGATGTACATTTGAAATCGTGTAATTGCAAAGCGAGTTAAACTTTCAAGGGACATTATGAAATATCATCGAATCATGTGTAATTTACACTATGTAATCTTACATTTTACGTGGCCTTTAATGAACACCTTCAATTACATATTAGAATGCGTTAAATTTTATGTAAAAAAAGGCAAAAGAATTATTTTTAATTTCAAAGTTTGTTGGTTGAAATTTTGGGTAAAATTCAAATGTTGGGTGAAAATTTTGGCTTAAATTTTTGTTTTTGGTGAAAGTAGACCTCATTTTGTAAACCAATGGAGGCTTCCAGCTAGTGTTGTATATGGGTCTACACATACAAGCATTATATGCGTAACCTTTTCCGTTACATGAAATTATTTTTTCTTCAACCTATTACGTGGCAACCTATTTTGGTCAAACACTCTAACTTCAAGGGTGTTGTTTATCATCCTTATGTAATATAATTTCGTTTTTTTTTTTTTTTTTTTTTTTTTTTGTTAAAAAAAGTATAAAATTTCGAATCACTTACTATTCTTGTAATTAAAATGAAATAACTTTACTACACTTGACCAAATTTTAGGATATTTACTACACTTGGCCAAATTTTTGAGTATTTAATTTACTACACTTGGCCAAACTTTACTACAGTTTGGCCAAGAATAACTTTACTAAAATTTAGCCAAAAGGGTCGTTCTTTTAGGGATGGAGGGAATAAGATTTTACTTTGTATTCCGTATTAGATTCACCTTACTTTGAAATTTAATATTAAATGTTTATAATTTTCACATGTATATGACCAAAGATATTATCGGTTAAAGATGTACATTTGAAATTGTGTAATTGCAAAAAGAGTTAAATTTCAAGGGACATTATGTACTATTCTTGAAGCCTGTGTAATTTACACTATATAATCTTGTATTTTACGTGGCCCCTAATGAACAACTTCAATTACATAGTAGAATGCGTTATATTTTCTGTAAAAAATAAAAAATAAAAAAAAAAGAGGCAAAAGATTTATTTTCAATTTCAAATTTTGTTGATTGAAATTTTGGGTGAAATTTCAAATGTTAGGGTAAAAATTTTGGCTGAAATTTTTGTTTTTGGTGAAACTAGGCCCCATTTTGTAAACCTGTGGGAGATTGCCAGCTAGTGTTGTAAATAGGCCCCATTTTGTAAGCCTTTTCCGTTACATGAAGTTTATTTTGCTTCAACCTATTTCATGGCAACCTTTTTGGTCAAACACTCTAAATTTAAGGGTGTTGTTTATCATCCTTATGTAATATAATTTCGCCTCTTTGGTTTTTTTTTTTTTAAAAAAAAATATATATAAAACCTCGAATCACTTACTATTCTTGTAATTAAAATGAAATAACTTTACTACACTTGGCCAAATATTTGAATATTTACTACACTTGGCCAAATTTTAGGGTATTTACTACATTTGGCCAAGCTTTACTACACTTTGGCCAAGAATAACTTTATTAAAGTTTGGCCAAAAGGGTCGTTCTTTTAGGGATAGAGGGAATAAGATTTTACTTTGTACTCCGTATTAGATTTACCTTAATTTAAAATTTAATATTAAATGTTTATAATTTTCACATGTACATGACCAAAGATATTTTGGTTAAAGATGCACATTTGAAACCGTGTAATTGTCCAATTTTTATTTCATAAACCCTAATTACTTGTTTAATTGTCCAATTTTCATTTCATAAACACTAATTTTTCAATTAACTTGTTTCCCTTATAATTTTTTTTAATGTATTAATTTTATAATGCATTTTTTTAATTATTTATTTTTAATGAACTTATCAAAACTTATTTTTTTTAAAATGTGAAAATTAGGTGAACATTACAAGGCGACAAGGCATTGGTAAGAATCAATAGAGAAAAAAATTATGAACTTTATTTTGTAGCTTTAGGTTGCCACAACACTATTGTAAAACTCTACTTCGTATTATTTAAGCTATAGCCATAATGGCAAGCTATAACCTTATTTATTACATAAAAATAAAAATAAAAATAAAAATAAATATTCAATAAAAAAATAAAAATAAAGACATATATAAAATTGAAAACAAATCAATTTATTCAATCAAAGTGGCTTTGGGTGTAACTCTAACTATTTAGAAAATACAAGCAAGGACTTTTTATCGACCATTGTGGATTGCTCTAAATAATAATATAGCAATCTAATATTGATAAAACCCTACATCTTATATCTTAGTTCACTTTATCCATAAACCTTATACTCCCTCCGTTTTTAAATACTTGTTCCATTTCTTCATGCGCGGAGTTTTAGGAGAAAATAATAAAACACAGAGGTAGTGGAGTAGATGGAAGAATAAAAATATTGTAAAAAACAAAAGTAATGGAGAGAATCGAAGGAGAGATAATATGAAACTAATAGAATATGATTCATGATGGTCCACTAGGTGAGAGAAATTAATTTAATATTGTAAAAGTTTTCCATATAAAGAAATGGAGCAAATATTTAAAAACGGCCGAAAAAGGAAAGTGGAGCAAGTATTTAAAAATGGAGGGAGTAACGTATTTCGGCCATGTTCTTTTGAGTTGTTCTGCTCTACTTAAATCTGCTATGCTCTACTCTGCTTAAATTTGCTCTTTAATTTAGGATAACTTTTGTTAAATTTAGGGTAACTTTTATCCATAAAGCTTAAATAACTTTTATTTATATCAGGACAACTTATGTATAATGGGTAACTTTCATTCACTATAAGATAACTTTTGTTCATTTTAAACTAACTTTGAAGCGAATGTACAATATTTAACATCCGATTTTTTTAAAATGTTTGTCTTGTTTTACATACCAAATTAAAGACGTATGAAGTAACATCATTCATTTCCAATAATTTAAGCTACCTAATAAGGATCAATTTTTATTTACTGAAAACAATTCTAGTGAACAGAACTAAACTGAAATGAACTGATTGGAGCAGAACTGAACTGAACTTATTGAAGCTGAACTGAACTGAAACTGAAATGAAATGAATTGTTTATAAGAGAAGGAAATTAAGAACTAAACTGAAACTGAAATGAAATGATTGGATCTGAGCTGAACTAAACTGAAATTAAGCTGAAGAGAACATGCCCTAAATTCACGGTCAACAGATTATGTATGCATAGTATAACAATTGCAACAAAAATAATGTTAGTAAGCTCAATTTCCGTTCAAAGTTTTCTCAAAATAAAATTCTCACCTAGATAATTTACATCCATAAAAATGACACTAAGAAAAATGACAATATATTTATTAATAATCATAATATATAATGGTAATATATGTACAATCTCGTGATTACCCACTACAACAAATTCTTTACCACACGTATCTTAAAAAGAATAATTTTTACAAATATGTCCACGAGATTGGTGTGTAAACAACGGTGGGTTGTAGTCAAGCTACTAATAACGGAGGTAATTGAATTCACAAATCACAATGTTCGTTCCAACTAGTATCGTGGACGTCTATACAACAAGTGGGGTGATATTAAAATTAACATAAGAATTATGCTGATTATTCAAGTACAGAAATTTAATGCTTGCAAGATAGAGAATCTCTTAAACACGAGATGGAAATATGCAAAGTGCTAAATGCCATCAAACAATAAAACCATGCTTCTCTAATGGATGACGTCAAGCCAGTTGCTAGGCCGCTCTTTAATTAACACTGTCAATTCTTAAACCAAACCATGATATTGTTTGGTACAAAGGAACCGAACAACTTAGAACCTGATTATTTGAAACTTAAAATTAACCCTAATTATTTTTATTTAACTGAAATTGAATCTAAGTTAGTAATACCATTTACTCTATTAAAAAAAAGGAATACCATTTACTCGTATAAGAATCATACCCGATAATGAACGAACCCAAAATTGAGTAGATCTGAATAAGTTTGAAATCGTTACTAACTTGAACCTCATGTAACTTGAAACCATATAAACTTGAGAAGAAATCGTTTAAACATGTCACAGTTGGAAAAACTATTTTCCAATTGTGACCTGTTTAGACTGATATAATGCTCCATATAAACTATGAAGTAGAGTATTATGATTATTCGATCCGCTAATTAGTACTTTCCCCGTTCTTTTTTACTTGACTCACTTTGACTTTTTACATTATTCACCACCTCTTCTCTGATCGTCTTTTATGAATAATATGTAAGGAAAACATATTCATGTGAGATCTTTCTAAATTCATCTCAGTAAGTACTATTATAGTGTATAACTTTTATAATTTTTACTAATGAAAAATTAAAATTTTGTATTGATAGTGTGATAAAAGAAATAGATCAAATAAAAAAGAACAGAGAAAATATAACCACTAGCTCAACCCGAATTGTCAACCAAATGAACCCGTTTCAACCTCAATCGAAGCAGAATCGTCCACCCAATATCTACATTCATTAGGCATATCAAGAAGCTAGTCATCCTAGCATTAAATGCATTGTAGGCTTGTAGCTAGGGTTACCTCATGCAGACACATCAACATATATAATAAAGATCCCTTTTGGATGCTCTTTAGTACTTCATAACTCAGGGTTTGTTCATTTCAGCTTAATTTCAGTTTAGTTCAATTCAGTTCCAATCAGTTCATTTCAATTCAATTTCTAATTTTCTTCTCTTATAAAATAGTCATTTCAACTCAGTTCAGTTCAGCTTTAAGTAAATGTGAACAGACCCTTAGTAAGCTTCCTAATTTCCTTCTAGTAGATGAGTAAGGATTTGATTTTATAAAAAATTGGCCTAACCTTTGTACGGAATATATTTTATATTTGTGGAGACAAACATTGGTTGTCCAACAGTCCAAGTCCACTATACACAAAGTCCATCAAGCAGATGTGTAATAAATAAAGATTAACCAGTTTTAATTTACGTAAAGTAATATTTTAATATAGTTTAACAACAAGGATCCCAACATAATCGTTGAGAAATATCAGCATATCACCTCTTGGACTTGTCGAGATATTCTGTTTTTGCTACTTATATTTTATTCTTAGATAGAAAATATATAAATAAATAAATAAATAACAGTAGGTGAATTAATTACATGGTTTAGGTCAAAAAATTATATACATTTTCAATATATATATACACACACATATACATACATGCATGTATGTTTTAACGCCTTAAAAGTTAAAAGTTGAATTATTAAGAGTATTTTGCATGTTTTTATTTGAGAACTGTTAATAGCCACGTACAACAGTACGAATAAAGGTATAATCACAAATTCCTATGCATTATTATTTGAAGAAACGTTGAGGAACAACCGTTGCGCTCGTTTCAATGTGAGACTTGGCATGGAGGTACATTATTTCATACTACGATCGAGTAGTATTTTAATGTTGAGTTCATGATGAACAAACTCATATATGAGTTCAAGTGTTTTATCATATTAATTGAGTGTAAAAATAAGAGTGAATATTGCGATTTGTATCCCGCATTGAAAAAAAGTGAATATTGTGTGTACTTAATATGGTTAAGGGCTTACTCCCTTCATTGTCATATGATTTTGAGATGGATTATCCTTTAACCGACCTCTAAAGTGGATAATCGTAACATATTATATATGTAAGTTGAGGGTAATGGCGGATCCCTGATTTCCAATCAGGTGTAGCGTGGAGTAGTAAAAGAAAAATTAAAACTGGACTTTATTTAAGAGATTGTTCATATTGAAATTTTTTCCTAAAAACGATTAGCAAATAATAAACAGAGTGGTTTTTTTTTTTTTTTTTTAATTTTTTTTTTGATTTTTAATGCCATGCAATGTGTTAGTACATTGTTAGTGCTCCTTTTAATTGACAATGTGATTTTTGAATATACATTTGTTTGAGTACTTATTCAAAAAATATTCACTACGGTATAATATATTTATATACTACTTATATAAAAGGATAATTGGCTGAAAATAATCCCGATAATTCAGGGTGGGTGTAAATTAATACGACCTCAATTATTTGCTTTCAGCAATACTGCCACCTTTTATAGTATATGTGCAAAATGGTATGCTAGCCATCGGAGAAGGTATTTCGTGGAATATTTCGTCTATATTCATTATTATATTATAATTTTTTTTCAAAATACATACTCCATTTTTATTCACAAAGCACACTACTTTGACATGACACATACTTTAAGGGAGATATTAGACTAGATAAACAGTCAAATTAATTAACAATTTTTTTTACCACCATTAAGAAGAAAGTGTTATGTCAAAAAAAGTGTTAAATTACTACGATTTAAATCTATAGCATACTTTGTTCGCTAACGTAATCTAATCACTTTTTTAGAATAACAATGTATTTAAATACCCTATTTACTTTTGTTTGATAGTAGAATTTTATGTTTTCTTTACAAAAATTAATTTACTAGCCTAACAGTGGGGTAGGCATGAAATTAATAACATAAAATGTATTTTGAAAAAAAAATTATAATAAAAAAAATTTAATAATAAATTTCGACGGAATATTTCTTAAAATGTCTTTATCGGTGGCTGGCGTACCATTTTGCACATATAGTACAAAAGATTGTAATGTTAATAGCAAATAGTTGAGGTTGTATTATTGTAGGCGTCGTTTGAAGTGCGCATACGTTAAAAGCATGTGTGAATATGCTTGACACTCATAGGAAGTGGGAATTGACATAATACGATTAGGGACAAGGAAAGTAGGGGGCCGCCAACAAGTTTTTAAGGAACTTGTAAACCGTTCACGGATCATAAAAAGGCAACCACGAATAAGGGACAACGATAGGCAACAACGATTGACTCGTGAAGGTTACACCCCATTCATAAAAAACTCATGCCACGTCAGCATCCACCGTGGCACGGGAAAGTTCACCGTGTCACGGCAACTTCCACCGTGGCACGGTGGATTTCCAGTAAAAAAAAAAAACCCACCACGTCACGACAGCTTGTACCGTGACACGATACAGTTTTCCGTGTCACGGTGCCCTTGAAATAAGTCCAATCAGCTTTTTTTATGTCTTCCGTGTTAATTTGGTCCTCGTGTCAATCATTTTTGTTATTGTTCACATGTCTAGCCATACGATCATACCATGAGTCTTATAACATCACTTAGTCACTCACAAGTCAAGTATAGTCCACACACTTTCTTTATGTTCCGACTCGAGTCGTGCACCAGGTCGTTTATGATCGTATATTAGGTTCATGCACCCTTTTTTTGTCATAATAAAAAAATGAGTGGAGTTTTCTCACTTGTTTTCAAATGTCTATTTTTTCCTTCCTTTCCTATCTTGAGCAATGAGTCAAACAATTAAGTGAATTATTTTATTTCACAGTACTTGGTCAAGGAACAGGGATAGATTAATACGGTTTGAGTCATTACCGCAACAATCTCTCAGATCTAATAGGCGTTCAAAGAGAACTTTGCCATCTTTACATTACTCATCACCTTTCAATGGCCACTAAAGAAGATATTGAAAACATCAACAAATCCATCGAGACACTGTCTGCCATGATGCAAACCCTTACCACTAGGGTCACTACCATGGAATAAAACAAGGTCACTGTTTCCACCCTTGACAAACTGAAGGAACAAATGAGTAAGATTTCCGAGGATTTCACTTATGTGGAACGACCTCCCACTCCTTTGGATGTGAAGGACAGACTCCCTGAAAAGTTCTCCACTGCTGATATTCCAAAGTTCAAGCCTATTGACAATCCAATATTCCATTTGAAGGCGTTCTCTGCAACCATGGCTCTTAAGGGATTGGACGTAACACTCTTCCCTACGGTGTTCCCTCTCTCCTTAGAACATGCTTGCCAACAATGGTTTTATTCCCTAGATGCCAAGCATACTGCGACTTGGCAAGATGTCACCGACAGTTTCATGAATCGTTACAAGTGTAACATTCAAACTAAAACTTCTGAACGTGAACTCTCCATTCTCAAACAGAAAGAGAATGAAGGCTTCACCGCTTACCTGAACAGGTGGAGGGAAACAACTTCACTCTTGGTAGATCCTCCCAAAGAAAGAGAGATGGTTCGCCTCTTTATTCAAAATCTGACTCATAAATATAGGGAACATCTCAAATTTCTTCCACGGAACACTTTCGAAGCTGTATACGACATCGGCATCAATATCGAAGATGAGCTAATAAAGACTGCTGGTAGTAACAATAATAACACTTGGAAAAACAAGAAGAACGACCATCCTTCTTATTCGTCTTCTAAGCACGAAAATACTACCAACAATATAAGCCAAGTTGATCTCAATGAAGTGTTAGCTCTTGATACTCCATTTCCCAAGAAGAAAGGAACTTACACTCCTTTAGGAATGACTTATGATGCGGCCTTTGATCGCCTTTACAGTCAAGGCTTGATCACACCTATTGGGCCATTTCCAGAGCCAAAACCTGAAGAAAGGAGCGCCAAATGGAATCCCAATGTCCATTGCAAGTACCATCAAGGAAGGGTCCACACTATGGAGCAATGTTGGAATTTGAAGGACGTCATTCAAGACTTGGTGGATGCAAACAAACTTTCTGTCCCTCCAGGCGGCAAGAAGTAATGAACACAAGGCGCACAACAGATCCTTCGTGCAAGATTTCATGATTTCTTTCTTTATCATTCATCTCCATTCCCCCATTAATGTCTAGCATAGGTTTCCCATTTTGAATTTTTATATATTTCATGTGTTTCGTTCACCTTTTCCATTAATAAAATGAGCAAGTTTCCTTTACATCTCGATCATAGAATTTTTCATTCATTCATTCATTCTCAAAAAATTAAAAAAAAAATCAATTACCGAACTAAACCCAAGGTACACCAATGACTTGAGGCACCTTTGCAACCCTGTCATTCCCTGTTAACCGTTCAATCACATTCCATTTCTTCTATCAACCATTTTGAGCCTCGTCTAACGTTTGGCTTTCATTTCTTCAACCCACATTTACTTAACCCTGGGATTGGAAGATTTGTAATTGTATAACATTCAAAAAGCAAGAAAAAAAAAAAGCAGCAAAGCAACAATAAAACAATGTCTAAAGGCAACTGTTCCAATGTCTTTGATATGAACACAACTCAAATTGCGTCTCTCATCGAGTGTTCGGTACCGTGCCTGATAAACATGAATGCTAAGTGAGTGATGGACCGCATGATCTGAGATTGACTACATTGATTCAAAAGAATGAAAAAAAAAATTCAAAGCAAACAATAAATGTTGAAAATAAACTTGCAAAATTCAAAATTTTCAAATTCACAATTACACATCTTGGGGGCTTCTCTCGGGTCTTGAGCCTTTTACCTCTTTCTTCCTTAAACCATCAACTTAACCACATTACAACCCTTGAAAGAACTCTTTGAGGTGTACATACACTTGTGCAAAGTTCGGTTAGAGCTACGTTCGTCCTGATTCCTAACAGATACGTAGGCAACCTTACATTGAGGTGCGGCCTCATTCATATTCATATCTATGCATGATCGAGTCAAAGAATATCCAATGCTTATCTCTATATCCCTACCCATTTAGAGCTAGACTTGGGGGCTTGAACCCACATCACATTAGCTTACCCAGCCTTAAGAGTCATCATCTTTGACTCTTCACACATATATTTCCATCACCATAACCTTTGCAGCCTCACCTTAGTATCACTTTCACACACTTCTTTCACACATACATATCCATATCATCTTTCCCTTAGGAACCCTTTATGATGAAATCTTGTTTCCCTATCGCGCATGCTTCATCATCTTTCAAGACAACATTCATCATAAGAAACGTTGTATACTTGCTTAGCTTCTTGACCTGAGCAATGTCCATTGTTTCATGCATCGCATAATGTGCTGAGTAATATTTCTATATCAATGATTTGTAATAATACAAAGCATATCATTCTTAGCTCATTGACCTAAGCAACGTTCATAATCACTTCATCTATATACGTGCTTAGCTTCCAGACCTAAGTGACGCTCAAGATCGCTTCTTTACACCATATATGATGCTTAGCTCCATGACTTAACACTAGTAGAAAATATGTAATGGCAAGCGGTTCAAACCCCCTAATGGGAAGCGGTTCTGAACCGCATGCTTTTAGGGGGCTTGACATTGGCCTTTTACATGGCAAGCGGTTCAGAACCGCTTGCCATTTGTAGTGAATGGGCAGCAGTTTTGGCGCCAAACCGCTGCCCATTATGGCTATAAAAAATTTTAAATTTTTTTTTTTTTTTGGTGTTTTTCACTAAAATTGATACACGAACAAACTATATGTAAAACCAATAATATTTAGATAAATTAATTGATTGTTGTAACTTGTAAGTATTACATTTCATAAAAAAAAAATTAATACAAGTAATAAAAATAATACAACAGCTTGATTAAAAAAAAAAAAAAACAACAACAACAGCTCTTGTTCACTTTCTCCACCACCACCACCATCCACATGCACCACCACCACCACCGTCCACGCACGCGCACCACCACCATCCACCAAATCCCAGCCATTTTCGCCTAAAACGACCCCCAGCCATTGCAAAACCGCTTGCCATTTGGGGCTTCCCATTATATTTATTCTACTAGTGTAAGTTCATTCATCTATCGTGTCACATGATGTAATTGTCCTTAACCTCCTGGCCTAAGAACATGTATCATGCATACATTATTTTCAGGACAAGCAATTCAATCCATACGATTCATTTCGTCTTGCTCAAGGAGGAAGTTCAAAACTTCTTCCCTTTTTCGTTATTTTATTTTGGGGAAGTTTAAAAACTTTTTCAAAATTTTTATCGAGAGAAGTTTGAAAATAAAATTTCATTTTTCACGTCTTTCTTTTTCGGGAGAAAGTCGGCACCCTCCACTCGCCTCATGACAAAAATGTTGGAAAATTTTTGCTTTTGCATTTTCGGTTTCTTGTGTCTGCACACACACACTCAAACTATATACACACAATCACAAGTCATACTCATGTCATGTCATGTCGTGTCAAGTCAAACTTGGTCAAGTCAGTTGGTCAAGTCAATCATAGTCTATACGAGTCCCCTAGCAGATTTTACTTTGCAGGTCTCAATTACAGCCCACGTCCGGGGACAAGCGGACCATCTACAGCCCACGTCCGGGGACAAGCGGACCATTTACAGCCCACGTTCGGGGACAAGCGGACCATTTACAGCCCACGTCCGGGGACAAGCGGACCATTTACAACCAGCCCACGTCCGGGGGCAAGCGGACCATCTACAGCCCACGTTCGGGGACAAGCGAACCATTTACAGCCCACGTCCGGGGACAAACGGACCATTTACAGCCCACGTCCGAAGAAAATCAGACCATCTATAGCCCACGTTCGGGGACAATCGAACCACCATCATTTCATGACGCAAGGTTCTCGATACACAGAGACTTGCAATCTCATCATCTGTCGACTTTCCTCAAGCATGGAAAGTATTATCCGGTGGATTTCTTCAAGCATAGAAAACCGCCAAATTCCTTTGTCGGCTTTCCTCAAGCATGGAAAGCATTATCGGTGGATTTCTTCAAGCATAGAAAAACGCCAAAATCATATGTCGACTTTCCTCAAACATGGAAAGTGTCATCCGGTAGGTTTCTTCAGGCTTAGAAAGCTACCAAACTCATCTGCCGGCTTTCCTCAAGCATGGAAAGCATTTCAACAAACGTCATCCGGTGGATTCCTTCAAGCATAGGAAAATACCAAACTCATTTGTCACCGATACACTGGTGTCAGATAAACGTTCTATACTGGTGTCAGATAAACGTTCTATCTCTTTACTCTTTTATCTGTGGAATTAACATTTTTTGCAGGTATCGGCGTATACAGAGTGATTTAGGATCACAGAACATCTTAAATCATTCTCCGTCCCTATCGGCTACTTTGACTATCGTTTTCGAAACTGACGTTTCTACAAACTCAGTCAAAGTGGGGGCTTCTGTAGACACCTAAAAATGTCTCCCCAAAACCAAACCCGATGATGAACAACCTTTCAACGCCACTATTGGTCGGGTTCAGTATTTAATCCCGAGAGTGCTTAAAAAATCGTATTTGATTAAATTCGTATTTTTGAACAGTCCATGGATTAGTCTTGATGTTTGGTAAAAGCATAGTTTTAATTTCAGCCTAAACTTATTATTTAATTTTAGCCCAAACCTTTTTTATTTTATTGTTTTATTATTTATTTTTGGCCCAAACCTTTTATTTATTTTATTTGCTTATTTTCTTATTTTAGCCTAAATAATAATATATCAGAATAAGGCCCGAAATTATCAATCGACACTTAAAATGCTAAACGAAATTAGGTTAAAAATGTATTTAGACGGAAAAGCGGGCTGATAATTCCCGAGCCACGGCAGGAATCCACCGTGTCACGGGAATCATTCCCGTCTGACGGTGGGATTTCCCGTGACACGGGAAACTTGCTGTGACACGGGAATTTCCGTGTCCTTTCCACGTAAACCCTTAATGCGTTTTCTTCCCCGTTTACTAAAAATTTCCCGCGTCACTCAAAAATTGCACCGTGTCACGGGAATGTTTCCCGTCTGACGGTGGGACTTCCCGTGTCACGGTACAGTTTGCCGTGTCGCGGGATACTTTTTAGGGTTTTTATCATTTTAGGGTTCCGTGTGTTCCCTCAGCACATTTTCTCTATAAATACCCCATCATTTCTGATGTACGGGGCATCAATTAATTCTCTAGTTTTTTCTCTCTTCTATGCTTTAGCCTAAACACTAGCCTACCCTTTATTATTTCAAAATTCCTTCTTCAAGTACTCCAAGGAGTCCATACTTTACTCGTGGTTCTGTCCTTAAGCCAAGGCGTGAAAGGTAGAACTGTTTGAGGGTTTGGCCCCAAATCAACTCTACTTTATTTAGTTTAATTTAATTATTGTTTTATTATTATTTCCTTGAAGTTACTAACTCGTTTATTATTTTGTGTCTACAATTATTTTGCACACACCGTTAATAGTTGGGATTATTTTAAGCCAATTTTCCTATATATATATATATATATATATATATATATATATATATATATATATATATATATATATATATATATATATATATATATAAAACTGCAAAATGGTATGGAGTATCTATTTATTTTTTAAAAAATTAATACTTGTAATTTTGTACCTTTTCTTAGGAAAAATTGACGGAAATAATCCCAATTTTGCTTGATTCGCTCAAAATAATCCCAACTTTCGATTATTTTTTAATAATTTGAACCTTAATATGAATTTGCTTCTAATGGTCCCAAGTGACCGGTAACCTATTGAGTAGGTAACTAGATTAACCCCGTGCGATGTACGGTTTTAACACATACTGAAAGAAAATAAGTACTTCCTCGGTTTTCCTAACTAATTTCTAATTAAATATGAATATATAATTCCCAAAAGTGCATAATTTTCATATTTAATTAAGAAATTTCAATTAAATTATATTATTAAATATTGTTAACAACTCGTAAATATATAACTAAATAGCATAATATGGGTAGAAAACCTAAAATTTAAAAATTCAAATGGAATATATTTTCAAATCTATGTTAATTAAATAGAGTAGGTTAAAAAGGAAAAAAAATATGACATCATCCTTGCATTTTGGAGGGAAAAAATTAAAGTAGGCAGTAATGACATCAACGGTTATTATTTTAGTATATACTAGATTAATTCCCGTGCGATACACGGATATAATAAAAGAATTTATAATTGTGTAAATTTCAAACACATATCGGTTAAAATATGTAAAATCCTTGTATTACATACGGTATTATTAACATAAACCAAACTACAAAAATTAAAATACTATAAACAAAAGAAATTCCACGTCTACAAAAAAATTAGCGAACTTTGTAATTAGATGGGATAATCACATATATAAAAAGTTGATATTTGTTTTCCTTAAGATTTTTAAAAGGTTCTTAAAATAAAAAGTAATGAAAACTTGAAAACTAAAAAGTTTATTGTACTGCATTAAAGTACTTTGTAATCAATACATTTTTTTAAAAAAAATATGAGAGGAAAAAAGAGTTTAGGGCGGGAAAAAAATGAAGGAGAAGCTGACACGTGTACAATTTGAAAAAAATGATGATGTCAGCGGTTGTTCTTTTAGTATTATTATAGATATAGATTTTTTTAGGTTTAATTTACATGTGTCACCACGTGACTGGTCAAAAATAAGATTTATTTTTAATTATTTTAAAAAGATGATTATTTGTTACTAACTAACACTTAATTAACTCTTTTAAAAATTAACACTTAATGAACTAATTTAAAACTAAATAATTAAAAAAAAGCAATTAATGTTGCAAAGTGCAAACCACGCCAGCCACCAACATCAATGAGTCCACAACCCAGCCACCTCCAACACCTACCTCCCCTAAGCCACCAACACCAACCCATCCACCTCCACCACTCTACCTCCCTGACCCAACATCCATCCTACCACAACCACCGTAACCAATATCGTAACCAACGTGGTGTCCAAGATCGGTGGCTAAAGAAAAATCAACGTTGCGGTTGGATGAGCCAAGGCAGAGAACAAGATGTCATGGAAGAAGCCGACGCTGGGCTGCACGTGGGAGGAAAACGAGGGAGAGGAGAAGAATAATGGAGACTGACTTTAGCTTGATGGTGGGCCGTTGGTTTTAAAGGGTTTCGTGAGTGAGGAGGGTTGGTGGTTTAGAGGGTGGGGCGACGCAACGCCGGTGCGGGGGGAGAGGATCTGGGCGTCCCTGGAGTTTTAGGCAAGGGTTCGACTGGCGGGATGAGCGGCGGAGCCGGAGAGGGTGTTTGGGGCTGCTGGGGTGGTTTTTAAATTATTTAATTAATAAGTTTTTATTATTTTTTTTCTTAAAAAAATTTAACTTAAAATTTTTATTTTTGGACTAATCATGTGCCAACGCGTGTCATCTAACTTGTTATAACAAGTTAGGTGATCGGTTGAGACCATCAAAGCAATCATATCAAAGTTCGGATTATTAAAAAATAGGAAATTTTGAATTTTGGTACCTTGAAAATGACCCCTTTTGATTTTTGGTACCCATTAAAATTTTATTTTGGTACTCATCAAAGTTACAAAATATAGGTTTTGGTACCTCCGTCCAATTTCCGTTAAACTTTTTGTAAGTGGGCCTTGTTCCCTTCCAGCCACCCCTTAGCAACCTTCTAGCTACCCCTTAGTCACCTTCAAGCCGGTAGCAACTAGGCACGCAACCACCTCACCTCGCCACCATGACTGAAACAATTTTTAGTCGCCGAATTGAGCATTAGCACCTCCAATTCGCACCACAACAGCCACCAATTTGAGCACCAGCACCTCCAATTCGCACCACCAGCATCTCCAATTTGCCACCCTATCACATCATCACCACCACCAAAATTACCCCCGCAACACGCACCAACAGCCGTCCCCGCAAAACAAACATCATCACTCCTGTTCTGCCGCAAAAACCACCTAAAACAACCTAGAAAACCCCATGTTTTCTGTTTATTTAAAAACCCTAAATAGGTTTGGTTTTTCGGGTTGTTTCATGTGGGTTTTAGGGTTTCGGGAGGCGGCGAAAAAGGGGAGGGTTGTTGTTTCATGGAGGGAGGAGGCCGAAGAACAGCGGAGGGGGTTGTTTTTGGCAAACGGTGGTTGTTTGGAGGGCAGCTGCTGCTATGCATCGGTGTGCAACTGTTGCGGCTGAGATTGGAGGAGGGAAAGGGAGGAGGTGGGCTCGCCGACATCCGGGGAATGTTTAGGCACCGACAGGTGGCACGGGGAGGGGGGAGGGGTGGTAGTGGATGGTTGTTGTTGTTTTTATTTTTTTTCTTTTTTAAGTTTTTTTAAAAAGTTTTTTTCTTTTTTAAGTTTTTTTCTTTTTTTTTTATATAAATTAAATCATTAGATAATTAGATAATGGGCCCCCACTTAACGGAACCCTAACAGATTTTGTTAAGTGGTACCAAAACCTATATTTTGTAACTTTTATGAGTACCAAAATAAAATAAAATTTTAGATGGGTATCAAAAATCAATATGGGTCATTTTCGAGGTACCAAAATTCAAAATTTCCTAAAAAATAATCGAAAGTTGAGATTATTTTGGGAAATTCGAGCAAAGTTGGGATTATTCGCATCAAATTTTCCTTTTTCTTATAGGATAATTCGTATCTAATTTATCATTATAGTAAACAAAATACTTCATAAATACATTGTAAATAATTTGTGAAAATGAAAAAAAAAAAAATCTTAATTGATAAGAGTAATGTAGAAATTTAAATTATTTTTAATCTTATTAATGCTTTTCTTATACTTGTACATAGTAAAAGAAATAAAATTAAGAGGGAAATCGATTTGGAACAAAATGTAAGAATAGGAGGTTTAAGTGCTTACAAAGGAAAAAAAGACAAAGAAAAAAAATAAAGAATTGGGGTTCAAACCCCTGATTGCCTTGCCAAACTACCAAAATTTTAGCAAATTTCACTCTTACCACTACAAGTCTACAACAAAGGTTGACATGTAGTATAAATTTGCAATAGTATAAATTTGCAATTCAAAAACTTTTATTTAAACTTCTAGGGCTTGTTACTATGTAGATCCGCCACTTGAGGGTAGATTGAGGATTTACCAAGTTTTCATTACAACAATTGAAATGAAGGTGAAATACAATGATTAATCACGAGCGTATTCATTAAGTAAAGCTCTAGAGAATGTGCCTGCATGTGTATATCACAATGGGAATCTCGGCCTACCTGTGCAACGGTGGGTGGTGTCGTTGGTGGATGCTTGGAGATAGGAATTAGGGTCCGGGAATCTCAGCCTCCCTGTGCAACGGTGGGTGGACTAAGTCATGGGAATAATTTGCTCTCCTCTCCAGAAATCTGCTCTCTTTTGCTCAAAAGCTCAAAAGAACATGGCCTTAATGAAGTATGTATATTACATGCTCTCTAATGTGAATAATATTAAGGAAAAATTGTAAATAATAATTCCAACTTTGATCCATTTCTTTTTAATAATCCTAACTTTGGATTATTTTAGAATAATCCTAACTTTGGGGGTTGTTTACTTTTATCAATCTCAAACCGGTCAACTAAAGTCACTTGACACATGTCAAGTTGTAATTGGTCTAAAAAAAATTAAAAAGACAAAATTAAAAAAAATCTAAAATTTTTTAAAAAAAGGGGAAATCCTAAACAGCAGCCCCTCCCCCACCGAAACTCCACTGCCAGCCATCTCGCCGGACCACCGTTGCTTAACCACCCCAGCGGTTGGCCCTCTACAGTGAATTGCCTGATGATATTCTTCATTTCTGCCCATTTTAGATGCTGTTAGAACAAAGTTGATTTGCAGATTTGGGTGTTTTCGAGAGCAGGGAAGAGGTTTCGAGGGAGTTTCGCGAGTTGAGGTTGGGGCTTTCAACGGCGGAGAAGAACCGAAAAAGGAGGGGTTGGGTTAGGGAAGGAAGGCGGCAATCGGGGTGGTTTGCAATACCAGCGCAGGGGGAGGGGGAATTCAGCGCAACACCGGGAGTGGGGGAACGACTGGCCGGAGTTGTTTGGCAACCGTAAAGGGGTGGGGTCTGGGTGAGAATTTTAAAATTTTGTTTTTTTTTAAAAAAAAAAATTGTTTTTGTTTTTTCTTTTAATTTTAACCAATTAACTTGCAACAAGTGTCATTTTAAAATAAAAATTAAAAAAAAAATAACTTATTCAACCAGTAATTAGTCAATGGGATTGAAGAAAGTAAACAACTAACCCTCAAAGTTGGGATTATTTCAGAATAATCCAAAGTTGGGATTATTAAAAGAAAATGGAGTAAAGTTGGGATTATTATTTACAATTTTTCCTAATATTAATTACTGTAATCACCCAGTAGAATATCAGCATTTAGATCACATAGAATCTTGCTGACAAGTTAAAGATTTGATACTGAAGAAATTAATGTCACAATGTGATCATACACAAATTCTAATCTTGCAACTTAATTAATCAGGTAATGTTGATAATATATCTTAGTCATATTCATGTTTGTTCCTAATCACAATCATATGAAAATAAAAACTGTTAAGAGATATGATCATCAATATTGGAAAATATATGTGTGATATATTTTTTGTATTGATCTTATTGAGAAAATAATATAATTAGCTTCATTTACGTTAAAGATATTAGTTATAGAATATATCTTTAGGTTTATGGTTGCTATTATATCTCTCAGGAGGATTATTTCCTATCTTATGAGCGTAAGTTTTGTATAAATACTCTATTTATCGATCAATAATAAACAAGTCATTCTATCATCTATTTCACCCTAATTTGACATGGTATCAGAGCCAGATTGGGTTGTGTTGTGATCTGTGCCAGTATTATGGACAACTCACATGTAAGCGGGAGTGTTGAGCCCATGAAAAAATCCACATGTGAGTGAAAGTGTTGTCTCACACTGAAATAGTATAAAAGTGAAGCGGAATATTGAGAAGTGTATCCCACCCTAAAGAAAAGAGAAAATTGTGTCCACTTTATAAGGCTAAGGGGCTACTCCTCTCATTGTCACATGATTTTGAGGTGAAACCTCCTTAATCGTATAAAGTGGACACTCGTGATGGGTGTGGTCGGGCCGTTTGACAAAAGCTTAAGTAATGAATCATTCAATAAGCTAGATAGATAATTATCTACCAATCTACCATGCATGCATGTACCAGTTTAAAGTTGTAATCCTATACAATTTGGAACCCTTCAAAAGCTAAGGTTTATTAGACTTGATTGTTATAAAATTATCAGTAGTTAAATTGTTATAACAACTACAGTATTTGTTAAGTATCAGGAAAAATTGGACTTTAATTAATATGTGGTTGGCGACTTAGCGATACGATATTACGAATTTACGTACGATCATTAGTGATATGGGTTTGACTTGCTAACAGCCCACCACAAACAGACACAAAAACTACTTTTTATAAAACGAAAAGATATTAGATTAGCTTAATTATTTTAATGAAAAAGTTAAGGGAGGATATCTTTAATGATTTCATGATACTCCCTAATATCACAACTACATAGAATTGAGTTGGAGCTGTACTATGTGTTCAAGTATGTTTTTTTTTTTTTTTGGGGGGGGGGGGGGGGAGGAATTCAAGTGTGTGTTTGAGTATAGTTTAAAAATTAGTTTTGTGCCCGTGCGATGTTCGGATTGTTTATTAAATTTTAAGATATATTTTAATCTATATGTCAAATTTTAAAATATATCATTGATACAAAATTAGTTAGCAATTGACGTATTTTTGTAACGATTTAAACTTGTAGACATGTAATGACTAATAATAATAATATTGGTGAAAAACATTTCTTGACCCTGTTTGAAATGACTCGTGACTCGACCTGATTAACAGGTCTACACACAATAATAAAATTATATTAAATTGTGAAGTATATTATTTTAATTGATTAGAATATATTATAACCCATGGATGTGGTACATTTTGAACTAATTCCTTCGCTCTAAAAAAATATTATGATACAAAAAATAAATTTATATAATAATTTATGAGAGTTATAATCTAATTATTTATTGAATAAAATTATAATTCAATTCGTACATATGAAATATTGGTACTTTATCAAAAATAAAACTCTAAATTAACAATTTTATCCTAAAATTATATCCAAAGTTGATTGAAAATAAAATTCTAAACTAACTTTTTTATCCAACAAATTAAATTTTATATAACTCTACCCTACGTGGCACGATACTTGACAAAAAGTTGGAACGCCAAGTGTCGTTGTCTCGTCACCTGGCTAAAAGTTTAGTTTTATATATTAGTTATATGATTTGTCACAAACTACTTTATAAATAACAAATTTTGTCACAAATTATCTTATTTTTTAATTTTATTTTATTTTATTTTTTGTTAAAACACACTAATTTTTTTTTAGTTAGTTTTTTTTTTTTTTTTTTTCAAAAATCACCTTTACCCAGCCCGTTAACCATCTCAGATCACACCACCCACACTAGCTTTGCCACCTTATCACCCATCCTATAACCACCCTCCCAACCCCCCTCACTAGTCCAAAACCCCACCCTATCCGAAACCAGGTGATAAAAATTTTATTTTAATTGATCAGGTTTGCTTTAACAAAAGAAATTTTATAAAATAGTTTGTGATGAATTTTGTGTTTTATAAGATGATTTGTGACCAATTATCTTAGTTTTATTAAAAATTAAAATCAACAATTGTTTTGCACAACAATAAATCTCGCATAAAGCAAGCTTACGTTATTTCATTTGAAAGACGGTCAATTATTTAAGGTTAATTTTAACAAGTTTTATGGTAACTTTAATTCTTTAAGGGTAACTTTTAATTAATAATGAGTTTGATTGTATTTTTATATGTAATTTTTAATAGATACATGTAGATCTGTCAATTCCTAACCCGACGTGGTAACCTAACCCAACCCGATTTCAAACCCGTTTTATTGAGAGAGAACCTGAACCCGACCCGACTCAATCCAAATGACCTGCAACAGACCTGATTTGAACTATACATCATAATTTGTCATGATTTAAGCAATTCAAACCACTCAAACCAAATAACCCAAACAACTCGAAATTTGACTCGAACACGACTCGCTGACCTGAATTGACAGGTCTAGGTACATGCTATGAACACTAATATGATTGAACTAATCTATTGTAAGTGTTAGTTTTTTAAGGCCGGGTAAAATTTATGTTAGGAAAATGGTAAATTTTGTAGTATATAAGGGCAAGTGGGCAGCTTTACATACTTTTGGAATAATTTTAATCCGTTTTACAATAACTAAGTTAATTAAAGTTTGCCTTTATCAAGAAAATTTGTGTTTTCATAATAGCTTTACTTTCTAGATACACGGCCTTTTATACTTCATAATCATTAAAGTATTTTTTTTCAAAGAAAAGAAAAGAATAGTATAAAAAAAATAAAAATAAAAATTGTATGAATTGCAAATATAGTACAATACTCCATATAGTAATATTTGCATTAGCTGAAACGTACTGGTAAACTTATAATCAGTCAAATAGAATCTTCTCAGCTATATTGACGAATATATATGAGGGGTCGGCTAATTAAAATTTCTACCATCTACTTTATGTAGGAGATCATGATTTTTAGTTGAAACTAATATAATTACAGTAATACACTTTGCTAGGAGTCAAAAAGAGGTCCATTTTACGTGGGTCCTAAACTAAAGATTAACAATGAACAATGCTTGAGCATGCACTGTGTCTCAATCACTTTACTTATCAAAATTCTTTGTCGTCTAAGATTTGTATTATGCCATGGATCCAAAGTTCATCAGTGAAATTTTGAATACTTAAAAAAAAATAATTCTATTGGCTGCATGCTCAACAAACGGCGGAAAATTCCAGAAGTTTTTTTAGTTTTTATTAACTTTTTATTTAATTTTTATTTTTTCTAATATGACAGGAGGTAATGACTTGGTAGCACATTTGCATATATGATCAAGTTTTTACTGTATTAGGGTAGTCTACATTAAGGCCCATTCTCTTCACCTTAATTGTGTTAAACTGAAATTATTTTTACTTAACTGAAATTATTTTTGCTGAATTTAAATTATTTTTACTGAACTTAAATTAATTTTACTGAACTGAAATTATTTTTGCTGAACTGAAATTATTTTTACTGATTTTCTATTATAATTCTTCTTTAAGAAAATTGAATTTTACTGAACTGAAATTAATTTTACTGGACTGAAATTATTTTTACTTAATATTATTTTTTTAAGGTGAAGAGATCAGGGACCTAAGTACTCTGGATAAATTATTGCTCGCATGAGTTAACACTACAACGACATATGTACGAGTGTACCGTTTTACAAATGACGAATCATCACATAATGTAGGCAAAAATCTGTATAAGTTAAGCTAAGACCCTGTTCTCTTCACCTTAATCTTGCTGAACTGAAAGTATTTTTACTGAACCGAAATTATTTTTGCTGAACTTAAATTATTTTTACTGAACTTAAATTAATTTTTCTAAACTGAAATTATTTTGCTGAACAGAAATTATTTTTTTTTTTACTGATTTTCTATTATAATTCTTTTTTAAGAAAACTGAATTTTACTGAACTGAAATTATTTTTACTGAACTGAAATTATTTTTACTGAACTGAACTTATTTTTACTGAACTGAAATTATTTTTACTTAATATTATTTTTTTTAAGGTGAATGAACAGGGCCTAAACTACAATAATGTCATGTATGTATCGTTATACAAGCAAATGACGTATTGTCACATTTTGTAGGAAAAAAAAAATCAGAATTCTCTTGCACTACACTGAAAATCTTAACAAAACCAATTCATTATCGAAAAACTTCCAAACAACCTATTTAAGTCTTCAATTATGGCTTTTGCAACATAATGGCCCTGTTTGGTAGTAAGCTTATTGGGGGTATATTAGCTTATTTGACTAACTTTAGCTGATTGACTAGTCAAACAAGCTAATACAAGTGTTTGGTAGTAAGCTTATTGAAAGAGCTTATTCCACTAAATAAGCTCTTTTTGAAAAAGCTCACTTTAGGAGCTTTTTCAATTAGCTTATTCATTAATTATTGTGAAATGACATTTATAACCTCATTTAATTTAAAATCCTATCTAAACTACTTACCCCATAATTAGCTTATTGGTCATTTCACATACTCAATCACCTTTAAGCTATCAGCTATTTACTAAACACTTTTATATAATCAGTTAATACAATAAGTTAGTCAAATCGGTTAATAAAATCAGCTAGTCAAAATTAGCTAACTCAATCAGCTTCAACTTTCAGCTTTCAGCTTTCTCCCAAACAAGGCCAATAACTTGTTCGAATTAATAGATCAGAGTTAAAAAAATAAAATAAAATAAAATAAAAAATAAATTAAAATAAATAAATAAATAATTTGTGCTTTAGACGTACTAGTCATGGTCATAGATGGGAGCATATGGAGCATTTATATATTTACACCGTACCATATATACTTGTATTATTTTAGTATGTACAACGTTGTCCAAATCAGCATGCATGACCATAATGCATGAATAATTGAGATTTGAGATTGATACGAGTATTAACTTCGCACGTTTCCTTGAAATCATCTTGCATTGGGATATACTTGTATACTTTAATTTGTATATAGCGTACGTAGTAATCCGGCCTATTACTGTTTTATTTAATTATGTATTCTCTATCAATAATTGTCCTAAAATTATAATTACGTCTTTAATTTTTGTTAAAATGTAAAATGGTGCCTTAATTGTGACTTTGTGAGCCAGGAGTCGGAAACTAGAAAAGTACAACAAGACACTCCAAGGCATGGATGTGCCTCGACGACGGAGAAGCATAGAAGATTGGCCTAATACATCCTTCTCAGGGTTTTTTTTTGTGATTAAGTCGATTTTGCATGGGCCTTTATTTTCTTAAATAAAAGGGTTTTTTTTTTTGTCAAAAACTACCTAATTCAACTTAAATTTGTGAGAAACTACCTAATAAAAAAAAATGTTGTAAGAAACTACCTTATAAAAGGTAAAATGTTGTAATGTACTACTTTTGACCGAATTTCCACCATTAATCTAATTTTAAGGCATTGACCTACCTCAAAACACCCCCAAAACCACCACTGAGGTTGCTTTTCAAGGTGGTAAGGTTATTTTTGGGGTAGTTAGAAGATATTTCGAGTTGGCTAGGGTAGTTTAGTTTCATGATTCAGGATGTAGATTTTTGGTGTTAGAGGTGGTGGTTTTGGGATTGGAGGATGGTTTCGGCTTGGTGAAGGCAATTTCAACTAGGTTGTGTTGGTTTTGGGGTGAAAGCGGTGGTTTTGGGGGTGTTTTGAGGTGGGTCAATGGTGGATTTCAGGTGGAGGTAGTATTTTACAACAATTAACATTTTGTTAGGTAGTTTCTTATAACATTTTACCTTATATTAGGTAGTTTTTTACAACAATATTTTTATTAGGTAGTTTCTCACAAAATCTTGTCTGTATTAGGTAGTTTTTGACAAAAGTCCTAATTAAAACTCATGTTTCCTAGTCTATGGGGATCAACGCGTTTACACGCTTGTCTTTTTCCGGGCACCAACCTTGGTAGAGATGTCAAAAGCTGACCCGACCCGAAATACCGACCCTAACCCGACCCGTCTGAACCCGAAAATAATGGTGACCCGAACCCGACCTGAAACCAACCCCATACCCGAGTTGACCCGAGTATTTGAGACCCAAACCCGAACATTAACCGACCTAGAGACGACCCGACCCGAATGTAACCCGTAAATTATTGACCTGAACCAAATCCGACCTGAACCGAAATTGACCCAAACCCGTTTTAACCCGTCAAGACCCGAATTCAACCCGACCTGTTCCTAACCCGACCCGAATTCAACCCGACATGTTCCTAACCCGACCCGAATTTAACCCGACCTGCTACAAACCCGACTCGAATTTCAAACCGACCTGTTACAAACCTGACCCGAATTAACCCGACTTGTTATTGACGTGACCCAAATTCAACCCGACTTGTTATTGAATCAATATGCATAGGTCGTTATCTCATGTTGGTATTGGAACGGAAATTGAATCCTAACTCTATTCCTTCAATATTTCACTTTGAATTTTAAGAGGTTAGTTTCACAACATGTTTTTAGGGACGAACATGTTTTCCGCAAATTATTGACTTGAACCGAACCCGACTCGAACCCGAGAATGACCCGACTTGGAAATGACCCGACTTGATTATAACTCGCAAATTATTGACTTGAACCGAACCCGACTTGAACCCGAGAATGACCCGACCTGATTATAACCCGTAAATAATTGACTTGAACCAAACCCGACTCGAACCCGAGAAAGACCCTAACTCGTTTAAACCCGTAGACACCCGAATTTAACCCGACCTTTTACTAACCCGACCTAAACCCGACCCAAACCCGATAAGATGTATGACCCGACGTGACCCAACCTGAACTCGACCCGCATATGTTATGACATTAACCCGTATTGACCCGTCCCGAGATGACCCGACTCACACTAACCCGACTCAATCCCAACCCGTTACCCGAATTGACAGCTCTAGTCTATGGGTTATTATAAATACCCCTTAGATTATCTCCTAGCAATTATGATAATATTATTCATAATTTGTACTCGTAATTTAGAATTCCTCTACATCAATAAAGCTTTTCCTCAAATCTACCAGTGGACATAGTAAATGCGTTGCTGGTGAACCACGTAAATCCGTGTGTATGTATTTATTTATTTTGCAATTTTATTTGTTGTTTCTTACATCCGTTATAACATCTAATATATATATATATATATATATATATATATATATATATATATATATATATATATATATATATATATATATATATATATATATATATATATATATCATATAACTAATATATAAAGCTAAACTTTTAGCCAGGCGACGAGGTAGCGACACTTGGCGTTCCAACTTTTCGCCAAGTGTCGCGCCACGTAAGATAGAGTTATATAGAATTCAATTTGTAGGATAAAAAAGTTAATTTTAGAATTCTATTTTCAATCAAATTTGGATAAAATTTTAGTATAAAATTTTTAATTTAGAATTTTATTTTCGATAAAATACCAATATTTCATATGTACAAAATAAATTATAATTTTATTAATCATAGTATTTTTTTGGAGCGAAGGAACTAACTCAAAATGCACCACATCCATTATTTATAATATATTATAATCAATTAAAACAATATACTTTACAATCTAATATAATTTTATTACTGTGTGTAGACCTGTCAATCGGGTCGGGTCACGAGTCATTTCGAACAGGGTCATTATTTCAGGTTACGGGTCAAGAAATGTTTTTCACCAATGTTATTATTATTAGTCATTACATACTATATAGTTTAAATCATCACAAAAACAAATCAATTCCTAACTAATTTTGTATCAATGATATGTTTTAAAATTTGACATATAGATTAAAAATTTATCTTATTCAATAAACAATCCGGGCATCGCACGGGCACAAAACTAGTATATATATAAAGGGGAGTTTTTTCCTGAGTTTTTAGAGAGCCACGTAAGATTTAATTTTCTTAGCGCGCCATGTAGGATTATAAATTTAAGTTGTAGCCAATTAAATAAGAGATTATTAATTTCTTTTACAATTATAATTCAAATGCCACGTAAGCATAATTGACGAATGAGATACTAAAGTTTAAATTAATTAAATACAAAATATTATCTTTTGAGATTAGGAATTTTATCTAATATTTTAAAGCTAATATAATAATAAAAATCACATAAATATGAAAAATATATTTTTTAAAAAAATATTAACAAACCGTTTTTTTATTATAAGAAAATATATGTATATTTCTCATTAAATAATGAAGCAATTCAAGTTGAGGAGAACACAAAAGATAAGAATGTATAACTTTGAGTCCGGACGAATTTTAAAATCGAAGTAGTTATTCAAGAATATTGTTGTTAACTTGATTCAGGGTGGGAAAAAGTTTTTTTTTTTTTTTTTTTTTTGGAGGAAATTTATTTTAATTACTTGATTCGGAAAGAATATTGCAATATGCATGTATATTGTTTGGTCCTTCAGTTACGTGATTATATTTACACTATACAATAAACTGATAAACTAACCCACTGATTTTGACATTTATGAATTATGAGCTCGCCACTACCCCTACTAGGTCAAATAATCAATTGACATTTATATAGACTAAATTTTTTTTTGATACTATATACTACTACTTATATGACATCCCAATATATTTGCATTGTAAAAACAATAATACTCCACAGTCCACACTATGTGCGTACTTTGTAGTAATTACTACCTCCGTTTTTTTAGTTAGACACGTTTTGACGTTAGCACTATTCACACATTTCCCTTTGACCATGTTTTGTGCTTTATACGTAATGAAATATATAGTCATGTGAGATCTTGTTAGATTCATCACGATAAATATTTTCAAAATATCAACTTTTTATAAGTTTTGCTTATCGGTAATTAAAGATATGAATAGTTGAAGTTGTGCGTTGACAAACGTGGCTAAAGAAACATGTCAACTAAAAAGAAATGGAGGAAGTATTATGTAGTATATTTTAACAATAACACATGCAAAATAAATCAACTGGATTTATCGCTTTTGAATACGGAGTACATAATTTAGATGGAGAGAAGGAAAGGATGTGGTTTTTCTGTTCTTTTTTGTTCGATCTTCAAAATAATTGTAATTTTTTTTTTCCAATGCTATTTTTCTATGAAACATTTCCATCTTTTATTAATCATTGAGACTCTATTGATTTTCCATAGTTGTATTAGAGTATGAACATGTATATATATAAAACCTGACAAGAGATTAGGACTCAATACATTCGCCCAATAGCTACATACTAAATAACACTTAACAGTTTTTTTTATTAGTTTTATTTGTTAGTTTGACAAGATATAAGATGTGATTGAAAATATTTCATGTTCATTGAATATGTCAAAATTGGTAGTTAGTGGTTTAGTTCTAACTTAACATCATAGCTCATGATTTTGAATAGTTCCAAAGAAAAGTAAATTAAAACAAAGCACAATATCATGGAAAAAAAGGAAATAAATTTGAGGCTTGAGAGCTTGGGAGTGAGAATGAGGGGAGACGACTATAAAAATACGTATATATTTGTGTGTGATTTAAATTGTTTGACAATAGATTTTGAAGTATGATTAGTTAGTTCAAAGATATATATACAAAATATTACTTATTCTGATTTAATTTATACTTGTATTAGTGCTTGATAAAATAGTGGCTAGACAATATTTTTATTTTAACTTGGGAGGCTACGCTTTGGCTTTTGCATAGAGTTTATGGCAGCATAGGACTATAGGAGTTGATAGTGTCATGTTCAAATAGTGAATTGGTATGCCTTTAGGAATAATAAATTACATATAATTTTGTTTATTAAGGAAAAACTAGGTGCATCATATATATATATATCCCATTCATTTTCTTTTGTAAAAGCTACAATTACTAGATTATAGAGTAACACTATGCAAAATTTATCAAAATTAGCAATTTATGAAAGATATGATTTTCACTTAAGTATATCATTAGTTAGTCATGTTGAACATACACATGCAATATTGTCATTTGTCTATGCTATTTTCAACTATTTTATACTTAATTATATATATATAACAATTGAATATAAAGCAGGGTTAATAGAGGACTTGACAACCATTACAATAGCCAACTCATTTTATTGAGCATAACTCATAACTTGATATATACAAAGGGCTTGTTCACATTTACTGAACTGAGCTGAACTGATTGGAGCTTAACTGAATTGAACTAAATTGAGCTGAAATTAATTGTTTATGAGAGAAGGAAATTAGAAGCTGAACTGAAATGAACTAAACTGAAACTAAGTTAAAGTGAACAAGCCCGAAGTATGTAGTAGTGTGATCATATTTACGTAAATTTTCTTAGGTCTCTCTTTCAATAAAAGCAAAAGTAACAACTTAAACGTGCTAATAATCTCTAATATTACCAAAAGATTTGGTAAATCTCTCTTTTAGAAATATATATTGTGTTGTCTGAAATCAAGAACTTTCCCATCTCCTTGTCTTGGAAAAAAAAGGGGCTTAATTTCGTACGTTGTTTTAGGAATGTTTACTATTTGCAAATTAAGATGACCAAAGTACTTGCAAATCTCTCTTTTTCAGACAATCTACCATCCTTTATTTTTTTAACTAATAATTAATAGTTTTCCCCCATGTTTAGAGGATTCATTTCATGTGCTAAAGATTGTCAACAAAGTTGAATTACGTAAATGCTTTCATCATTCTTAAATATAAAATTAACAATATTTACCCAACATTATTGTTTTATACCATATGACAATGTTAATATAATTTGACTCGTAAGAGTTGGTGATTATTCGATTTTGGTCTTATGATTTGATATAACTACTTTGGATAATGTTTGATTATTTTTCTAAAAGAATAAAGAAGATAAATAATTTGGATGCATGCGTGCTTAATAAAAGTACGAAAATCAAGAAAAATAAAATGAAATTATATGTTCCATCTTTTATAGATCGCGTGGCACAAAAGAAAGACAAGGGATTGAATCAAATGACCCAAAATTTTGGGGTAAAAAGTGCTATTAAAGGGATTTATTGCCATTTTACTAAAGTAACATGTTTAATGAGTAGGTGTTCAAAGTCCTGTGATGAGAATGGATTCTAAGATCCCTTGAAATTCGAAGGAAAGCTCTAACCACTTTAGCTATTCTTCACTCTTAAGAGTCTTTTATTTTTTATTTTACTACCTCCGGTTCATTTTAGTTGCAACAATTTCCATTTTGGGGTGGTTCATATTACTTGCAACAATTTTTTTTTTCCTTATTTGGTAACTTTTGGCCTGTAAAATTACATATATGCCCTTACTTTTTTCCTAATCTATTTTATTAAAACTCCAAATTTGTTTTGCTTAGTTTGATGATTTAATTAATTAAATTAACTAATCCCACCAAATTTACCCCCTTCCCCTTTAAATTCCTTCATCTCCCAACCACCTTCATTGAATCTGCATTCAATTCTGGAAAATGGTTGGGAGAATTAAATTCTGAAATTTTTTTCCAGAAAACACACCCCCCCTCTCAAACCCTAACTCTTTAAATATCTCTCTCTCGTCCTTTCTTATTCTCTCTCCTCTTCGCCTCCTCTTTCTCCTCAAAAAACCTGAGATCTTTCCCCTTTCTCTCTCTTCATCTTGTGAGTTTTTCACACTGATTCACCCCATTTCACTCTTGAAATGTCTTCTTCTCAACAAAAAATAATTGATCTTGTAAGCCATGAGTCCCTTTCTTCTGGATCCAATCGATCCCCACCTAAACCTGAGGTAACCACGTACATACCTCGTCGTGGTTCTGGGGTGATGAAGCCGCTCCGTCGTGCTTCTGTAATTGCAAGGAGGAAGATTGTTGGGGTGAAGCTTGCTGAAAACATCTCAAGCGACGAGGATGAGAAGCCGACAAAGGTTTCTGGGTCCAAAAGGCCAGTTCCGCCACCTCACAGCCCAGATTTGAAGGTTGTTTCCACCAAAGAAGGTGGATCTGCTGCTGTGATGGCTGTTCCAACTGCTTCACTACCACCAGACACCAATTCTGAAACTAAGTCTTCTTTGTTCCAGGAGCTGACTGCCGGAGAAGTCCTTCAGCCACCTGCTTCCTATCCCATGATGGGTGGGAGTACTTCTGGGACTGGCGCTGGTACTAAGCGCTTGAGAGGCTTACCTCTAGGGGGGCAGGATCCGGATGACGTACTGGAGGCTTACCTCCAGATCTACTACCCCCAGTAGTCCCTTCCCCCATACTAATAAGGCAGCGTAATTTCTAAAACCCTAATCTTCTTCTTCTGTTCCAATTTACGGTTAATTATGCTATTAATGAGTCCCCTGTTGGTTGTTATGCCTAGTCTGATATTGTTGGTTGATTGGTTATGATTTGATGTGTTTCCTTTTATGTTTGGATATGTTGTTTGCGTATGAGTTGTTGGTTGTTTGGGTTTGAATTGTTGTTTTTTAAATGAATTGTTGAGTTCCCTGTTATGTTAGGATATGATGTTGGGGTATGAGTTGTTGGTTGTTTGGATATGAATTGTTGATTTGGATATAAATGGATGAGTCCCCTGTTATGTTTGGGTATTATGTTTGGGTTTGAGATGTTGGTTGTGTGCTTCTGTAATTGTTTATGGATTATGAACTGGTTTGTTGGTGGACTTGTGGAGTTGTGATTGTGTGTTGGTTGACTGGTAGGATGATTTTGTTCATGAGTCTCCTTTCTATGATGCATTGAGTCCCCCCCCCCCCCCAACAGCTTGCATCAAATTGAATCCCATCCAAATGATGAAGGGAATCATCTGATAGCTATTTGAGTGTCATGGCTGCTCTAGTTACCTCTGATTGAGGTTTCTATTGAGGTACCATAACTCATTGATGCCTTGAAAGAGAACTGTAACCCTATCTGATGGATGATTAGTGCCCAAAAAAGATTGAGTTTCCATTAATAACAAAAGGTTGTGATTTGTACAAATCCAAAGTAAAGTAGCATACAAGACTGCCTAAGAATGTTTACATTAAGTATGTACCAAAATACATCTAACCAATACCAACAAAAACAACAAAAAACATGTTAATATTATACTGGTTATGTGTGGCAGTCTTTGGCTCAGATGGTTTGATTGTGCTTCCTTATAGTCTTCAATCTGCTTCTACTTCCATTTGAAATTCAGTTGCATTTGTACTTGGGATTGTGATTGAATCAAGGCCCTGTTTGGTTGGGTGTAAAAATTTTTCAATGGAAAATGATTTTCCATGAAAAACCTTTTTCATAAGAAAATGTAATTTCCTACACATTTTCCCTTGTTTGAATACATGTAAACTGATTTTCCTTTTTAAGCATTTTCCGTCGTTTGGTTCAATAGAAAATCAACATTTAAAAAAAAAATTTATTCTTTGTCTTTCCTATATTATTTATAAGGAAGATCTTATCGGTTCTTTCTCATACCGTACTACTAATACTATAATAATCTTCGAACTTTTTCTAAACTAACTTTGAATTTGTTTTTTTATTTTTTTTATTTTATTAAGGGATAACTTTGAATTTATTTTTGTAAATATTTTTTGCAATTTCGAAATAAAAGGGTAAAAATTAGCATAATAAAATTATATAAGTAAGATAAAATGTTGTAGACTAGTACAAAGTAGCAGCAACAAAGCTATCAAACAAAAGTGTTTGGACGACGAGATGACCTTTAGTAGATATGAAGTTTAAAACATACTCATTCTAATTTTAACGATTAAGGGAATTTATGAAGTTTCGGATCCAAACTCTTCGGAGAGGTTTGCTCTTTGTCTAAAAAGCTTTGGCAAGCATCTCCCGCTCAACTAAGTGGTCAAATGCGGCATCACGAACTGCTTCTTCAAAATCATCCATCTTCATTATCTCTTCATAAAGTTTCTCCACATCAAGTTGGTTGTTTGAGAATTTTTTCAGAGCACTAACCACTTCTCCTAGTTGATTAGATATTTGTTGCAAGTCACAAGTGTCATCTTCACCTACCTCGAGTCCTCTTACGATGTTGTCTTGGCTCTGAAGAAGTGGCACTATTTGATTTTGATGTCCCATCTTCTGCCATACTTGTAGGCTGCCTTTGTCCACTCTCATTGTTAAGTTCAATATCAGCAAAACTCTTAGAAAAATCTCCACGAGCCATGTCTTTACCAGCCACGATTGCTATTTCTTCATACATATCAATTTTTCGGTTGAGATATTTCTCATGAGAAGGATTTTCCTGTATACAAAAGGAGAAAATATCAGTGAAATACTTGAAACAATGTAATATAAAGCAACCATGACTATGAAAGCATAATTATAAGACCATCTATTATACGTCACTACCCAACCATCTACTATACGTACTATAAACAACTTATTCTCTACAAAATTGCAGCAATTAGATATCACACTTATAATTATGAAACAGGCCAGAGTATCTGACAGCTATGTAATGCAAAGATCTAGTAGGTTGAATCAAGAATAATCTGCTGAAAATTACAGATTATAGCTTACTCAATAAGAATCACTGAACATAGAGGAACAGACACATATTGCAAATGCAGATTTATTAAAGTTTTCATGTAATACCAGTGGACCAGATTCCAGATATCTAGCCCTGCTCCCTTGTCATATATAGCCAAAAGTTTGAAAAAGTGATTATCTATCCAAAAAAAAAAAACCCCAAATACCTAAGCATGTAAGAATACAAACAGCATAAATATCACAGAACACAACTAATTTGGAAAACTCTTCTCTGAGTTGTTTTTCTATACACACCATAATAATTTATAGCATGTAAAAAGCTAGTGAAAAGTTAAGATACCTGAACATAGTTATTGTAAGCATTAGGAGATGTTGTTACCATCTTCACAGTGTCATTCCACCCAAATCCAGAGTTACCACGAACTTTCGATATGATTGCCCAATTAGCTTTCACCGTCCTCATGTGGTTCTCAACATGGTCAGCCGTAAGGAAGTTTTAAATTTTTCTGATATATTTTTTGCAGCAGCAACAAATGAGCTTGTTCTGAAAGTGTTATTTGGCCTATTTCCCTTTCCCACTTCTTCTGCAAGAAATACCAGCAACTCCTTGGACATTTTTTTTACCAACGAAAATTCCCTTTTTTTTCTTCATTCTTCACCTGCAATTGTAGATACACATGCTTCTCATATGCAAACCACATGAATTATCAAGAAAATCTAATTATTTCATATACATTCACCAAAATAAAAGTTCATGTAATTAAGGAGAATATAAACATCTTTGCAATTTCTACTTCAAATCATTAGTGTAACCCATTACAACATAAGGAAATAAATAGAAAGACTCAGGTTGTTTGAGGCCTCTTGTATGCAGTCCACATAGCTAATGCTATGGCATTTCTTTTATTAACGCACTCATTTGTTTCTTCTCGCATTTCCCTTCGAGTAAGCAATGTTCTTGTATCATGTCTCCAAGTCTACCTCTCTAGTTATCTGGTCATTAGGATCCACACCCCTAAGGAAGTTGCGTATCACACAACATGATAAAACCACATCAACCTGGGTTTTAAATGACCAAAAAGGCTCAGCATCCAAAACACAAAACCTCTCCTTTAGAATTCCAAACTCCCTCTCTACAACCATTCTAATTGAAGAGTGTCGAAGGTTGAATAACTCCCGTTCATTTTCTGGAGGATTGTTTGTAAATTCTTTCAAGTGATAACGGGTTCTCCTGTATGGAGGCATAAGACCTTTGCGACTACCAAAACTCGCATCTGCAAGATAATACTCCCCTGCACACAAAAATAAAAATGCATATTATAATCAATTTATCTTCAGTTTGCAACTAGCCAACTACCAAAAAAGAGACAACTACCTTCTGGAATTTTGAAACCCCTACTTAGCGCATCATTAAGGACCCTTGAATCATGTGTAGAACCCTCCCAGCCAGCTAGAACATAAGTGAACTTGGCATCAAAATCAACAGCAGCTAGCACATTTTGCGTTGTTCCGCCCTTTCTACCACGAAATCTATCTTGTATCTCAATGGGAACAGAGGCACGCACATGTGTTCCATCTATAGCCCCTATGAAATCCTCAAACCATGGAAAGAACCTAGGGTTGTTTTGAATTTCTGGCTGAATTGAAGTTGTTGGTGGTTTCACAACCTCTGGATACAATCGAAGGATAGCTTGAAGTACAATATGAAAATAGTAGTGTACGGTCCATGTTGACCGAAAAAATCTTCCCCCAATCACACGAAACCTTACATTATGCCCCAATAAGTGTAAAAATATAATTACTTGCTCCTTAACACTCATCCGAACACTTTCCCGCAAAAGTCCTCTTTCAACTAGAATATTACATAGGCTATAAAGTGCAGCAGGCCTCATACGAATTTGTCCTAGACAATGAGTGTCACCACAATGTAAAATACTATTGATATTTGCCTCCCTCAAACTATCTCTATTCACATAAGGTTGCGTAATTATTCTAGGCCTTTTATTCCTTAACCTATACTCTGCAACAAGAGAAAGAACAGAAGCAATTATAGCTGCCACATAACCAAGAATCATGCCTTTCATTTCATGGGTCATCTACAATAACATATACAACAAATTATATAATAAGCCATAACATATACAAAAATAGCAAATTATCTCAATAATTACAAAATTAAACCAGCTGGGTACTCAAAAAAAAAAATCTGAATTGAAATCATATTGGATTTGGCTAACCAGAGAACAAATGTGCTTTTTCTAATGCAATTGAGGATGGGTACTAATTGATCATTTCATCATACACATTCAGAAGTGCAATATGACTATATTCTACCAAGTACATTGAAGGTCAGATGACTACTAAGATCTATGTACAGCACAAATGCACATTACAGACAAAATTTTAATAAACATGTTGGTTCTCTCACATTGAGTCATAAATTTTCTCTCCCTTCCACAAGAAAAACCAACCAACCCATAACTAGCATTCAATTATAGTATTAATTAATTTGCTTATTTTACTGTAACAACATGCATGTGAATGTGTTATAGATTTATTCTACAATATGTAACATACTAATGAGTAATACCAGATTCCAAAAGAATATGACAGAAATTTTCTTACATTCTCTACATAATGAAGCAAGTAAAATCAGACCATTAGAGATGTATTATATACCTGATGTGAATTTTGAGATGCTACCCCTTGATCCGACATCATACTAGCTTACAATCTTCAAAAAAATCATCAAAATAATACAAATTTTAGGTGAGGCATTTTATCAAACACTTTGTGGGCATGATAAAAACATGTAAAATATATGAAGAAAATAAAATTTGCAGCAAGTAGAATGAATCTAACAACAAATTTCCAAATTATAACCATCGAATATGTACAAAAAATACCCAAAAACAATCGAATTGTAAAAAAAAATACAATCGAATAATCAAAATGTGTACAAGAAATACCCAAAAACAATCGAATTTTAACTCAAATTAAACCCTAGATTAATAATCAAGACAAGAAGAGAGAGAATATTACCAAATTTGTAAAAAAAATTGAGTGAGGAAGATCTACCTGAGTTCGTAGCTAGCAGCGTAAGGAGAAGGGGGAAGATGGAAGGAGGGTGAAAATCTGAAAACACGGCTTCCCTTCTAATTTGGGGGAAAACGTTTTCTTGTACGAGGAAAATAGTTTTTCAGCCCAAATTTTCCTTTTTCTATCTGGCCCAAACCAAACAACGTAAAATGAGGAAAATAGTTTTTCTGGAAATGGTTTTCAGCCTAACCAAACAGGGCCCAAGATAGGAAACAACCTCTGCAATTAATTCCTTGTCTACTTGAAGCAATTCTGGTAGAACACCTTGCCTGTCTAGACTTCTTTTTTTCATGTGTGGTATTGTGTAGTTGTTTCCTCCTTTTCTTGTTAAGACCTCAATCATGCATGACTGAAGTGTAATCCAAGTGTATTTGTTCAACTTTGGATCAAATCCTTTGAATGCTATTTCAACTTCTTTGATGAGATCATCTAAATTATGAGGGAATGACTGATACTACAGTGATTGAATGACATTGAAAAGTCCTAAGTCTAGAACATTCATATCTGGTTATTGAGTTGGTTGAAAAACAAATTGTATGTTGAATCCATATGCTTGACATGCTTCTTGAAATTCTGCATCTTGTGGTATTTGGTGAGGCCTAGCATTGTCCCATTGAATAGTTATGTCCTTGGGAAGCTGGGGTGGCCATTGTTCATGTATTGTTGGCAACACATGATTAAGTAGCATGTCCCTTATTGCTTCCTTGTTAATACTCTGGACTGCCTTAGCCTCAATGGGTCCCTTGTCTCTGTTTTTACTCTTTCTCTTTGCTTCCTCATACTTCACAAAAGGGAAAAGACCATACTTCCCATCATGTAATAATTGTTTGTTTGCATCATACAATGGTTTCCCAATCATGCCCATAAACATAGCCTTTATCTTGAACCTTTTGAACTGTTGGGCTCTGTATGAATTGTCTTCGGCTGGGAGGAGGTAGAATGTCCTTGTTTCCGGGTTTATAAAAAACCATTTTTCATCAATGTGTATCCATTGTTGCATGTCTTCAAATGAAGGGTCCCCTTCTGCTGGAATTGGGGTTATGTGACTTAGAACCCATTTCAGTCTTGCTATTTTATGCTAGTCAGTGAGTGCTGGTTTGTTTGTGCTTGTGTGTGTTCTCAATCTACCCCTTTTCCTTAACCTGTGAATAACAGACTTAGACACATGAAGTGATGCATCATATCCTCTTTCAGTTTGTCTTTTGTACAAAGGCACTGATGTTAAGCATTCATCAGTGTACTCCTTTTGTTTTCTGCCAACAATACCTATTTTTTTGGTCCTAACATCTACATCATTGCCTTCTAACTTGTGTTGCTTAATTACCTTAAACCATCTTGTTGTTGTTGATCTATGCACATGATGCTTTCTGGCCAAACTGGATAAAAATCCTCTTGGCAATGAGTCCCCCTCCATATTGAGCATGATCTCATCAACTAGTTGACGCTTTTCTTCTACTGTCATTTCTCTGCTTTGTCTGCCATACATATGCAGTGGACCATGTAGTTCACCATCATCATCTGCATCATAACCAACTTCTTCTTCTGAGTGGCTGTTGTCTTCTTCAGTTTCTTCATCTGTGAAATGATGCCATGCTTCCATTGTCTGCTCCTCATTGTACGGTTGATTTTCATTAAAAAAAGAGTTCTTCAAAGAACTCTGCCATGAGTCCCTATCCTTTTTTTTTTCAGGTTGTCTGAAGGTGATGAAGTGGTGGCTGGATTTTTTTGGATGGTCTTCAACGGAGCCTAGAAGAACTGAACATGGATGCTGCTTTTGTTTAACTTAGCACTGTGAATTTAGGCTAATTATAAACTAATTGTAGGCTTTTGTAATTTGTAGGCTGGTGTTTTGTAAACAATGAATTATTCACCCTAAACCCCCCCAACCCCTCCCTGATTTGTCTTTTGCTTGATAAACAAAATGTTTGTGCTTTGGAACTTCCCCTTTTTATAAGGGGAATTGATTTGAATTGTTAAGAAACAGGTTTTGTGGTATTTTGGCATAATTTTTGAATTTCCCTTGAAAATTTGGGAGGGAAATTGGTGGGAAACGAAGAAAAGGGTTCTCCCTCTTAAATTGGCTGGAAATTTGGGAGGGAATTCCCACCCATGTGAAAAGTCAGATTTTTTTGGGTGGGAAAACTCCACCTCACCAAAATTTCCCACTTGTTTTACTTTATTAAAAAAGGGGACCACATGCTTTCCCTCATTTTTTAACTCCCTTAATTACTTAATACTCACATGCATTAAGGCCCTTAAAAGTTTTGCCTAAGTTTGCGTAAAGTTGTACTTTGTTGCAACTAAAATGAACCGGAGGTAGTATTTTTTATTATTCAGAGCATATTTTCAAACTTTCAAATTAATCCTATTAATAATTTTTTTTTCTATATGCCAATAAATTAAACTGATGTATGTGCTGAAGGTTATGTTTTTCTTATAGTAACTTTTATGATTTCTTAGTTTTTACTATTGGTGCGGATTAAGCATCAAAGATCAAGGATGTTGGTCTAGATTTATTTTCTATTAGATTTAATTATTTTTTCTTATTTATTTTGCTGGTTGAATTTTATTTATCAATTTGTTAGGATTTAATTTTATCTTCTAGGTTTGCTTATCCTATTAGGCATGGGATTGTATGCCTATAAATATTTGTTTTCATTAATGAGAACATAGAATGTCTTTGAGTTTATGAAAACATGAAAATTGTAAGTTAGTTCGATTGAATTAAATTGATTTCAAAACATTGTTTTTCTTTTGAAAATATCAAAATAAATTTATGTTGCTTTTATTCTTGTTTAAGTCGAGAAGATCAAAACTTTATTGAATTAGTTATACCCTAATTGCTAGTTATACTTATTGTAGTTTAATCCACATCAAATTGGTATCAGAGCCAAAGGTTTTTGAAAATTTTATCAGTACATCGGATCTTAGAAGTCCTTTATTTTTCATCAGTTTTGAACCGTTTTGAGGGTCAACTTCCAGTGGCTATATCTCCTTTATTACAAAAGATTTTTCAACAATTCTTTGTTTGATTCCGGGTGTTTTTTTTTTGTCTAGTTTCACATACAATATTTCAGAAATTTTCAAAAAAAGGTTGCTATTAAACTGGGTCAGTTTCTTCCAATGTGCCAATTTTAAGTCTATCATGTGATTGATAGGTACTGGACGTGTTCTTTGCTATTGTAATTCGTTATTTAATATGGGCGACCAAATTGAGCTTATAACACATATGGAGAGAATGTTGGAATGAATCAATAATTGCAATAAGTAACACAAACATTATTAGAAATTTTGGTTAAGAGCATATGCAAGAGTTTGAAAGAACAAAAGCTCAAGAGATCGAGGTGGTTGACTCTAATTCTCTTAACAAGGTTGATAATGTTTCAAATCTACTTGTGCAAGATGAAGAAGAAATCGAGGTGCTAGAATATGAATTAGATTTTTTTTTTCTTTTTTGAAACAAAGATGAATTAGATTTAGCTAGATTTGTCTTATCCATTAATTGATGCAACCCAAACAATTAATCAAGATGAACAGAAGATTCAAGCTATAAAACATATTTCTATGCAAAAATTAGACTTGGTTGTTCATGATATATCTTTCCTAATTGTTTGAATATGGAAGCAACCACACTAAAAATTGGGATAACTTTTGGTGGAAAGAATGATCTTCAAGAGAATATATTTTCATGTTTGTTCGTTTGACTTGGATGATTTCTTAATTTGAAAAACCTTAATTGGGGCAAGTTTTTTTCAAGAGGAGGAGAATGATGCGGATTAAGCATCGAAGATCAAGGATGTTGGTCCTTTTTTTTTTTTTTTTTTTTTTTTTTTTTTTTTTTTTCCTTTAGGATTTATTTTTCCTTATTTATTTGTTGGATTAATTTTATTAATTTGTTAGGATTTAATTTTATCTTCTAGTTTTTAAAATAAAAAAAAATTTCTAGGTTTGCTTTTTTTTATCAGGCATGAGATTGTATGTCAATAAATATTTATTTTCAATAATGAGAACATAGAATGTCTTTGAATTTATGAAAACATGAAAATTGTAAGTTAGTTAAATTGAATTGAATTGATTTTAACACGTTGCTTTTCTTTCGAATATTTCAAAATAAATTTACGTTGTTTTTCTTCTTGCTTAAGTCGAAAAGATCAAACTTTATTGAATTAGGCTTACCTTAATTGCTAATAGTCCTTAGTGTGGTTAAATCCACTACATCAACTATGTATTATTATATGATTAAAATTAGTACTACGTATTACGAAAAAATAAAAAATTACTGGGATTTGGCATCTTAAACCATGCATCAAGAAATTTTCACAATGACTATGTATTTAAATAAGAGTTTTTACATTATCTCCAAAGAAAAATAAAAAATAGGGTTTTTACAAGAAGTGTATGGGTGTGCGTCTCTATTAAAGTCTTAAGGCACTAATCTCTTATTGCTTAATGAGAGAAATTTGGCGAGCAAAAGGATCAACACAAATCGAACTTTAACCATTCTGGTTTGGGTCTAGTATTTACAAGTTAGACACTTAAAAAGGTAAGAAAATCTCTATCCCCAAGTACCCTCATTTGGTAGATTTGATTTGAAGTAAGCATCTTATTAATTGAGCTAACACTTTATTGCTAACAAACTTTGGGATAAAGAATGACATATCTTAGATACTTAGCTTTTCCAACCACAATACTTATTGCGTACAATATTGTTCCTAAGGTCTGCAAAGACTGCAATTGACCTCACGGATCAACAGGTGACCAATAAGCGCACATTTGATGGATGGTGATTTTCTAATTTTCATGTTGAATAGTACATATGAGTACTTTCATAAAATATTCCGTATTAATCACATCTAGGAAGTTGCAAATATGGAGCAAAGCATTAACTTCATTGAAAGTGTTAGTATAGATACAACAGTTTAAGTGTAAACATTGGTAGTATTAAGTTTATCTGAGTCCTATGTAAGTTATCTATAACACCTAACCCTAACCTTGTAAATTTGGGTTGATGGTTTGGTTTCGAATGACAATGTTAGGCTAACATCTTGGGTTAGGTACTTAGGTTAGTTCTGATATTTAGCCGGTTGGTACGGTTTATCTTTTGTATGGTTTTGAATATGGATTGGATGTAAACTTGTAATTGGTTTGTTTGATGGGCTAAGAAACCCATAGGAGTACAGAAGTCAAGTAAACCTGTCCAAAAGGATTCCAAATTTCCAATTAGTGTTTAAGCCATAGAAGGAAGAGAAGGGGAGCTTTGGGAGGGACACTTCGACTGCAGCAAAAATGGAGTGCGCGGCAAAAGGGCGAGGCACTCGATGCGTTGGCCCAGCAATAAGGTGCTGTGCTCGTTGCGGTGCTGTAGCCTATTGTTCACTCTCTCACCAGGTTTTGCATTTCTCTCTCTTCTTAATCATCTTCATCATCAATTTCATCTTCCTGTAATTAGGTTTTTGGTAGCGGGTTGATTCCATAATCTATAACATACCCTTATTTTTTCTGGGTATTTCATGAATTTAGCATTTTGTTACTTTTTATTGTTATAATTTGGGTGTTAGAACTTTTGATGATTTTAAAGATTAAATTGCGTTGATTGCTTTGATTTTGTATGGTATTAGAACTGCTAATGAGGATTATACACTGTTGTGCAATAGTTGGGAGCAAATATAAGAATTCTGAAAAGCCTTTGTTTCAGGAGTTGGGTTTTATTTTTCGAAATTCTATTTCAAGGGGTTAATAAGTGGGTGAGAGAGTAAATTAATATCAAGTTTTTTTGAATGAGGATTGAGGGTAGTTAATGGAATCTTCAATACGTATCAAATTGTTTTGGGTGCTCGAATTCGTGATTGAATTATGAAAGTTAAAAGTATTGGTTTTGGTCATTCGGTGACTTAATCAATCAATCAAGGACTCGTAATGTGGTGCACATTAGGCCGGAAGAAGTATCATCATATGATCACAAGTCTCCAAGTTGGGACTGAAATGAGCAAGAAACATTGTTAATCAGGTCTGCATTATTGCTGATCTGTGGTCCTTTTGTGTTTTTTTTGGGTGAATTCTTGTGCACAAAAGGAATTGATGGTCAATAAAGGATGTTTGGTTTATAATTATAGGAACTAGGAAGTTATACACACACATATATATTCCTTATGTGGATGATATGTGGAAATGGGTCACACCTCTTAAACACAGCGGTATGTAGGCTTATCGTACTTGAGTATCGGATATGGTATGATTAGAATGTTTTGTTTAGCTCACAAATTCTGCCCGTCTCCTTTAATGCTTCTTGTCTTCAGTAGAATGTTATTACTGATGTGGGAAGATGCTTGAAAACCGATTGGAGATATCATGATCTACAAAGTCTTACACGTAACCATTCGTTATTAGAAAATTGATTTTTTTTTGAAAGGTGCATAATTTCATTACATTCATATTTCTAGAGTTTGGGTTTTTATGTTGTGGAAACAGCTGATCTATTATTTCCTGTGTATGTGCACAAGGCACATTATTAGGGTCCAACCTTAACTCAGGACACACACCATGCCTTGATTTTGACATTCTGCCACTTGTGTTCAGATTTCTCATTGGAGTGATCACGAGCAAGAATGTGAGAGGTTAGAGGAACAAATGAGAGATGCTGATATACTGAACACATTTCCGTTCACATTTTCTGAGGAAGCTACACTTCAGGTACCATGTTTGTGTTTAATAACTGTTATTCTTACATTACATTACAGTGGCTTTATGAAACTGTACTTGCCTTCTTATCTGTTGTGTTCATTATTGCATGTAGATTTTGAAAGAAAAGGAGAGTAGATGTACATTTTTGTCAAAAAGGAACATACATCAGAGAGGAATTTGGTCATGTGAATGCTCTTGTGGGGTTTCCAACACCAATCATAAGTGCCCAGTGTAAGTTTCATCCCTTTGATCTTATGATTCCTTGAATAGTGTAATTTTCCTTATTTGTGATTGGAACCGTTAAATTTTCATCACTAAAGTAGTTCAGTTGGATCCCTTTTCATAGGTCAATCAATTGTTGGAACCTTCCAAGCACATTGGTCCCTTGTTCTGGTATTACTTTCTGCTTTTCTCTAGTTTGGAGTACCAGATAGGGTATTTGTCAGTCCAAAACTTGACTGGGTACTGAATGAACTGAAAATCAAAACCCTCACGCTGGCAATGCTTGTCTTAACAAGAATATTAATACTTAAGAATTATTGTTCTTTTCTTTTCTTTTCTTTTCTTTGTGGTGATAGGGGTAGGTAGAGGAGGGTGATTGACTTAGAGGATGGTCGAGGAGTACACTTGTTTAGGTTTGACTCACGAGTCATCATCAGTCTTAATTAGTAATAATTCTCTGGGTTATGTCCACAAGTCTTCCTATTTCTTAATACACTCCTAATTTGGAAGGCAACCACCCTCTTTACATGTTCAATTTTCAAAAATAAGACTAAAATGTTTGTAGTGCAGGCTCTCAAGTTTTATTTATTTTATTTTATTTTATTTATTTATTTTTTAACATTCCAGACTTCCGGTAATCCTTTGCTTTGTATTCGCTCCTCAACAATCCAAAAAGATATCTTCTTTATTTTTTTGTTTATTTTTTATTTTTAATTTTTGATCCTAGATTCTGAGCTTCTGGTGCAGACCAAAGCTGTGCTTATTTGAGGTGTAGTCCTGCCAGCAGTTGACACATGTTTTTCTCTTTGGGGGTGACTTTCCAGTCAACACCTTGCCAAGCTAATGGCAGGTGGCCAGGCCTACATAAGATTTCTGAGTCTCTTTCTTGCTGGCTTTTGACCACTAAACTTGCTCCAAGGATTTGGACAAGTCTTAACAGGAACACACCAAAAATTCTGTATTTTGTATCTCAGATTTTGGAGAGTTGATCATTTAGTTGCTTATGCTGGTTGACTGGTCCTTGGATTCTCTATGTTGAATCTCTTGTGTTTTATTATGTTTAACTCTTATTTTGATAACCCTAGATCCTGATCATGGTTAAGTTTTTTGTAAATAAGCGGATCAATCAATCAATTAAAGCCTTAATCCCATAACTAGGGTCCGCTACATGAACCAAATTTGATTCTTCCGTGTAATCATTGACAAAGATCCTTCTCATCCATTCCTTACGATCCAATGCCTCATCCTCATGTAAATTAAAATTTCATATCCTTCCTAACTCCTTCTAACCAAGTCATTTTCGGTCTCCCTCTTCCTTGTCTAACCCCTCCATGGTCCCACCCTTCCACTCTTTGTACCGGTGCACCCTCGGGTCTCCATCTTACATGCCCAAACCAACACAGACGATTTTTCCTTAGTTTGTCTGTAATATCTGCCACACCTACCTTCTTGCGAATAACCTCGTTTCTAATTCAATCTTTTAGAGTATTCCCGCACATCCACCTTAACATTTGCATTTTTGTAACCTCCATCTTTTTTTATGTGCTCCTTCTTAGAAGCCCAATATTCTGTCATAGAGCAACACTAGTCTTATGGCCTGTAGAATTTTTCCTTTAATTGTTAGGGAATGCTTCGGTCACATAACAATCCCGTGGCCGCTTTCCACTTAAACCACCCTGACTTAATCCTTTCGGCCCTGCTTGATCTATGTCACCATTTTTCTAGATGGTTGACCCAAGATATTTAAAGCATTCACTCATGGTGTAGTCCTTTCCATCCAAACTCATCACCTCATTGTTTGTCCCCCTCTAAGTACCAAAGCGGCATACCAAATGTCCAACTTACTCTGACTTAGCTTAAACCCTTTGGATTCCAATCTTTGCCTCCATTACTCCAACTTGGCATTAACCCCATCTTTAGTTTTATCCACCAAAACGATATCATCCGCAAACAACATACGCCATGGAACTTCACCTTGAATTGGTCTTGTTACTTCATCTAAAACCATTGCAAAAAAGGAAAGGGTTTAATGCAAATCCTTGATGCATTCCAATTGTAATAGGAAAATCTTTTGTCAACCCTCCACATGTCCTCGCATTTGTTGACACATCCCGATACATCTCCTTAACTAGGTCCACGTATCTTCGTGGATGCCTTTCTTCAACATTGCCCACCAAAGCACCTCTCTTGGTACCTTGTCATATGCCTTTTTTAAATCAATGAAGACCATATGCAGATCCTTTTTCTTTACCCTATAAAACTTCATCATATGTCTTAATGAATTGCTTCCATAGTAGATCTCCCTAGCATAAAACCAAATTGGTTATCCGAAATTCTTGTGCATGCCCTTAACCTATATTTAATCACTTTTTCCCACAACTTCATAGTGTGGCTTATAAGCTTGATCCCTCTATAGTCTTAAGCGTCTCCTTTGTTTTTATGGACCGGGACCTAGGTGCTCTTCCTCCAATATTGCAGGATCCTTGTAGCTCTCCATATCTTTGGTAAACTGCTACATGCATTTACGAATTTTGAAGAAGTACTCTTATATTTTTAGCTGTAAGGGGGTATGAAGTGGATTTCTCTAGCCGGTTGGTTATTTATTTTTTTTATTGATTTTTTTAACTCTTAATTCCTGTGATATTCACCCCTTCACTACTTTTCTTTCACACTCTCACTCCGTCCTTCTAAATATCTTTATATGCGTGTCCAAACCTACTAAATACCTTATATGCGTGTCCAAATCTAATAGGCAAATTATTTGTTGACGGAGGGAGTATGTTTTTAGGTGAAGATGGCAGGTCCTTTATGGGATTGGGCGTATCTCAAGATGCCTAGTTGAATGTACATAGGTACATGTGGTGTGGGGTTAGTTAATGGGGCAGCAAAAACCTGTCCTCTTCCAATATGCTTCTCTACTAAGCTTAATGCCTTCTGGATGGTATATGAGGAAAGAATTTAGCATGCAATTTTAAAGTAGTGACTTAAATTGTGTTTAATTGAATTCGAATGTGGGCACGTCAAGATACACTGCATTTTTACCCTTGGTTTTACCGCGTCCTATTATTTTAAGCCCTTGAAAATTCATCACTCATGAGATGCATATTAGACGAATTTCTCTAAAATTCAGTAACAACCTGTTAATCAGCATCAAATGAAGGATCTGAATCTACATCAAAAACACCTGTTAATATGAGAAGTCTCACAGAAATATATGAAGAGACAAATGAAGTTAATGAAGTTGATTTATCTGCTTATATGCAGACCACAAACCCAGTAATTTTGAAGAAGCATTAGGAGAAGAGAAATAGATATCTTCTATGAAAGAGGAGATCTGGTCAATACAGAAAAATGATACATGGGACTATGGGAGTTTGCCACATTGCCAAAGGGCCATAAGACCATAGGTGTATAATAGGTTTACAAGATAAAAAGAGGTGTAGATGGAAGCATTGAAAGATACAAGGCAAGACATGTAGCAAAAGGGTATAAGCAAAATATGGTGTTGATTATGATGAAGTATTTGCTCCTATAGCTCGTTTAGATACTGTAAGAATGATGATCTCACTTGCTGCACTGCACATCACGAAGGGAAGATATATCAACTTGATGTTAAGTCAACATTTTTAAATGGAATTTTAGAAGAAAAAGTTTATGTGGAACAATCAGAAGGTTTTGTCATCAAGGGAAAAGAAGATAAAGTGCTTAGTTTGAAAAAGGCACTCTATGGTCTAAAGCAAGCCCCACGAACTTGAAATACACGTTTATACGGATACTTGATTTAAAATGGTTTTATCAAGTGCCCGTATGAACATGCACTCAATGTGAAGATTAATGGTGAAATTATACTCCATAGCTTATATGTTGATGATCTTTTATTCACAGGCAACAATCAAAGTATGTTTGATGATTTCAAAGCGGCAATGTTTAAAGAATTTGAAGTGACAGATTGTGGGCTAATGAACTCTAGCTGTTGTATGTTGTTGGTGATAGAGGTTCGATTGGTGGTTTGGTATGTGTTGCAAACGTGCGACTGTTTGGTGGAAGGAGGTAAGGTTGTGGTGATATATGTTGATGCTGTTGGTGGGGAAAAGGTTTTGATGGGGGACTTCGTTGAGGGTTAGGGGTTTTTCCATTTCGAGCGAGCTCGTGGTGGAAGGCTAAGGTGAGGGTTTCGCCCGAGATGGTGGAGGCAGGGGTAGGATTTACTGGTTGTCTGGGGTACGGTGTGGGGGTTCCTGCTTGTGGGTGGGAAGCAGGGGTTTCGATTTTAGTTGCGGGTGATTAGGCGATGATGGGTTGGGGAATGGGGAGGATGTTTTTTTTTTTAATTTTATTTTTTGTTTTTTTATGGGTCATGCTATACATAGCCCTTAGGGCTACATATAAGCCTTAAATACACTCTTGAAAATCGTATATTAATTCATGACAAAAACATGCGCAAATTAATGTAATTAGTGTGTTTTAATGCTTATATGTAAACTTACCAAATCAATAGAGTAAATAAATCAAATATGAATTGAAATATAGATTTAAAATAAAGTATATCGTTGAAAAGCTTTAGAAGTCTACTTTCCAACCCAATTAGAATCAGATATCTTTTGTAGAATTTAAGATATGATCGAAATGGTGGAACAAGATTTAGATAAAAATTATGAAACACGAAACTCAAAATGGCTCGGTTTGGGCTCGATTTAGTATTTTGGCCATAATTTATTCATTTTAAGTCGGATTGTCATTGGAAAGCTTTTTTCAAACCCCATCCAACTAAGCAATAATTGGACCAAGATTATGGACCAAAATAATCTGGTTTGGACGTTTTTATGAGTTGGACACGAAATTAATAATTTTGGGTTTAAAGACATAAAATGAATGATTTTGGATTAAAACTTTTTAGGAAAGGCTAAGGGTATGGTCAAGGTTTAAGGGAACTTCATGCAACTCTTTAACCAAAGATGTGATAGATACTTTCATTGGGTTTGGTCTTTGGGGAGACACAATCATGTGTCTATTGTTATATATACCTAAAATCTATCTGGTTTCCTAGTTACAAATCTTATCTAATTAAGAAATAAAAGATAGAAATAAATAAAAGATACATTATATCTTTTTCCAAAACAAATCTTGTTGGTATTCGGTAAGTTTAGTTTATTTCCTAACATAACTTCCCTTAAACTCAACTTACCATCCACATGTACCACCGAACATTTTTCCTTTTGTTGGGCTTGCAACCCTAACAGATACATCCACTAGGAGCTCATGTACCAACGAGCATGTGTGTGTGTGTGTGTGTGTGTGTGTGTGTATGTAGTGTGTGTGTGTGCGCGTGCGCGCGTGTGTGTGCGTGCGCGTGCGTGTGTGTGTTTGTATGCGTGTGTCTGCGTGCGTGTGCGTATGTATGTGCGCGCGCGTGTGTTTGCGTGTGCGTGTGCGTGTGTGCGTGCGTGCGTGTGTGTCAATCTCTAGTTTGGGCAATAATACCGAACTGTTGAATCTCTAGTTTTGTTTTGGAACTATAATACCCTTGTGTCAATTTTTAAGCTTATTAACTTGTAATGGGACATATGTGATGACATCTGATGCAGATCCTATATCTCCATTGACAAAACAACTAAGCTGTTGGAAGGAATACTATGAATGGAGATCCATCTCGTTAGATTCACCTGTTGCTTTGCTGCTTCATTGGGTATGGAGTGTTTTGTTCTTCTATTTATACTCTTTATACAATGAAAGTAATTTAGCTTGTATATATAGTAGGCCAAATTTTCGTTGGGAAAACGTTATATGTTTCATTTCATTTATGACTTGGGCAAATCTGTAGTATGAAAAGGAACTAAATGTATGAAGATACACATAAAAAGTTATGATGACTTTGGCCAATGTTAGATGTTATTGTGAATAATCATATCCACTATGAACTCTTGTTTGAAATATATCCTCTAGCCATTTTTCTAAAACTTCCAATTTTAAATTGCCTTTTGACTATTATTAAACTTTGGTAGAAACAATTTTGAGCGGCTGTTATGATAACCGGAGCATCTTATTGGTCATTTTATATATTAAGTTGTTAGTTTTACCAAACATTATTATAAACAACTAATGCCAGCTAAACCAACCTATGTGTTTCCTCCGTTTTCCTTTAAATGCAACACTTTGACTTTTACACTATTTATATATTCCACTTTGACTAGTTTATAAATTATAGTTGAGAAAGAAAAAAAATGATTAAAAAGTATGTTGATTTATACTCGTATATATGTTTATGGCTTTAGGGTGGTTGTGGAGCTTGAGTTTCAAATTAAAATGTGTGATAGGGTCATGTTATTGTTTCAATTACTTGTACAACTTTATCTTATAGATAAATATGGATACTAGGTTATCAGGGTTCTTAAAAACATGTGAGCTCTACTGCTAGAAAAATCTGATAATGACTTTGTATTATTATTGTACTGAAAAACATTTGCCTTTATTTTTCTTTTAGTATTTACTTTTTAGTTTGTAATGGTCTTTTTCCAAATATGGATGAAAGGATTTTTCCACCCCTGATAAAAGGTCAATATAAAACTATTGTGTACTCCGTACCTTGTTAAAAAGTAATTTCAAAGAATTTGTATATTAAACCATATATATGTGAATAATGTACAATCTGTAGTCCTAAGTTGACTAATATGCTACTTTTTTCCTACTAATAATGTACAATTTGTATATGCTACTTGTGTTTCATTTCCTAAATCCTACTTCCAGCTATTACCCTTTCTTTTAGTTCTGAATATGTATCTAATTAATTGCATTGAGCTATATATGTTTGAGGCTTGAAATATTATATCTCAGAAGTTCATTGCTCTGTCGAAGAAGATTCAACCAATACATGTCCATTGCTCACACGCTTATCTGCACTCAGTGCTCTTTGGTTAAAATGCAACACATCATTGGTTTACAATTGCATACTGGTAATCTGGTATTGTTGATCTTTCTTGTATTGACCTATGTTTTTTGTTCATGGCAGCCCTTAACAATTTACCATGCTCTCCAACTTAATGATAGTAGAATACGGAGTAGAGATGTTAGTAAACATATCAACATCCATTATCTTGGTATGCATTTGTCTTATGTAAATTATTTGTCTTCATTTTTATCTCAGGACTGCTGAGAAATTTGTAGTTCTGAAATTAAGTACATGTGGTTTGTATGCCACGGGTGCTTTTGTTTTAACCCAAAATCTAAGAGTAGGAATATGATTTAATGTTGCAAACTGTTTAGGCAGTCTGGTGCTTTAGTCCTTGTATTAAATGTGTGCAAAGGGACAATGTGAACCTGTTCTATTTGAAATAATTAGAGCATACCCGTGCTTTAGTACTGTTTTTGTTATTATTATTATTTTTTATTATTTTTCACATATGATTAGAACTGTTTTTTTAGGGAATGTGATTTGTGTATTGTATATATTTGAATATGAGGATAATAGTGGAAGTTATGATGAGAATTGATGTTAATTAAATGAAATAAAATTAAATAGAGAGTTTAATAAGATTTGAGTATTAAGGGTTTGTACACTGTTGTAAAAGTTAGAAAATTGACTCAGCAATTATTATATAGATGACAATAATGAATTCTATTCTTCACTACTATCCATTTTTGCTTTGATGGTGCTGTGTTCCATTGCTAATAGTTTAGGGAAGCTTGTCTTTAAATCTTTTGGGTGTGTTTTTTTTTTTTTTTTTTTTTTTTTTTCTCCTAACAGTTCTCTTCCCAGATTTGTTGAGAAATCTGCACTTTGCCTTTACTTTCATTAATAGCAGACTGCACTTAAAATGAAATAAACCTGTTACCTTCCTCTGGCATGCTATGAGTATTTCTCTGGATATTTATGAATTTCAGTAGCAGTGCAGCGACATTAGGTTTATTTTCTATTATCTTATGTCACCGCAACACTTATAGAGGATGTCTGTGATTGGTCATGTTCTTAGCTATAAATATCTTGTGAGAGAAACATGGAGATTGGTGTTTAAAAAGATGATGCTGTGATATTGGCTTTTTAGCAATTCTGATTTCTTGAATGCAACTTCACGGCACTTCAACATCCACGGTTGCTATTTGTCTTTACCTAGATATAGCCAACTTCAAAGCACTTCAATTTTAGTAGCCTGTTCTTTGCTGTCGTGTTTATCAATTTTACAGCACTTCAGTCATTGTTGAAATTAGCTTTTTCCACTGGGGGAGTTTTTCTTGCATTGGCTGTTTATTATTTCATATGGGGATATTTTGTTTTGGTATTATTTCTATTAATTTGTGTTTGTTTCTATATCAAAAAAAAAAAAAAAAATGTTGTGTTTGTTTCATATTTTGTACATTTTGGTCAAGCTTTTGCTTAGTCTTTGTCAGCCTTAACTCCTTATAGTTTTAGGTGTCTTAGGCTCTCGGGATATGTTTCTGTCTGCGAGATTTATCAGCTGCTTTCTGCACCGTTTTGAGGGCTATAGGAAGATCTATTCAGCTGGTCTTGGGTTATATAGATTTGTATGCCACTGTAGGACTAGGGACTAGGGTTCATGGTGCTCTATTTTATCATGATTTGTCTCTCGGGAGTTCCATTCCAAAGGATGATTTAGATAGGCTTTTGTTTTGTAAGTTCCTCCTATTTTTTTTTTTTTTTTTTTTTTTTTTTTTTTTTTTTTTTTTTTTTTTTTCTCATGAAAAGATTAGTAATTGAATGCTTGAGTGGTTTTACTGATCCAATGTATATTTACCAAATCCAACATTCCAACTGTATGCCTCCTAATGAGTGAGATTGAGTGTCATTTAGAAGCATAATAAGCAATGTTGAATCGTGGATTTATTATTGATAACCAGTAGTTGTGTATTGCCTAATAGTTTTTATTTGCTGCCACTTGTAGAAACAATGCACTTGCTTGCAATTGTCTATTTGTACTTTTTTGTTTGATTCTCTAGCAATTGTATAATGATGGCAATTATTTGTTTTACTTCTTAACTCCTTTTGCTTCAACTTATTCTTTGATTTATGGCATTCTTCAGGACCTGATAAGGAGCTTATTCAACTTGCTGTCTTTGGGGAATTGCTTGCGCTTCTCCCGGACTATGACGTACATATAGATTTTGTTGGACCGGCAATTCCAGAGTATAGGTCAGTGACTTCTTAGTTGCAGCTTTAAGTTTGGCCTAGGACTGGAGACAAATATTTTTCAGGCTAATTTCAGTTGAGGGGGCTTTGGAAAAGTTTAAGGTCAACCTCCGTCATTAAGATCGGATAGATGAATGTGTAGTGGTTAGCTGCCCTTGAAATGCTTGATATCCAAAATGTATTCTCTAGGTTGCTTGTTTGTCAAACTTAAGATGCTTGTGGGTTGTGACAACAAAGTTTCATATGTGCAACTGTATGAGTTTGTATTGCTTGCATAGTTTAACATTCGGATGGTGTTAGGGATTCAAGACAAGAGATTATTATTTAATTTCATCTAGTCATGCCATGTTTTCAACTGCCCCCACTGGTCTTAATATGTGTTCAATTGCCCCCCTATATGCTCTCTACTTGCCATGCAGTCGATGCAGAGCTTTAGTTTTCTAATTTCTGCCTAACACTTTCATGTTGAGTGTGACGGTTTGCAGCATGTATTTTCCATCTGTCTCCAAATATATGTGGGTTCCTGTTTCTAACTTCTTTTGCCTTTGGATCAGCAGGGATGGTGAAAAGACTTATCTCCATAGTTATGTGTGTTGTGATGATAGAGATTGCGAGTGCAAGGATCCTAGTGAGGCTAGTTGTGGTAGTGTGGTGACGTTGCAGCTTCTTAAAGGTTTTTATCATGATAGGTTTAAAGATCTAATGAAGGTCTTAACTCCCACTGTCTACCCACTTATATGTATATGACTTATCAGCATACAGAAACATAATACTTAGGGTGTATTTTAGATGCGGGGTTCATGGCTAACTGTATTATTTTCACACACTGTCTGAAATAACCTACTTAAAATATCACTTTTTTTTTTTTTTTTCATTTATATTTTTTTTATGGAAGTTAATTGTATGCATGGTAAAATGACTTGAATAGATGTTATGACTTATCAGCATATAGAAAGATAATACTTTAATGAAACTAAGCTTGATAAGATTTTTTTTTTTTTTTTTAATAATCTTAATCTTCAAGGCACTGCTCCTGAATTTTTCACTTCTTGATCTTTAGGATTCCTTTCCACATCTGATCATCGCCCCAAATGCTGGTGTTGCAGCTTATCCAAGCTGGATGGAAACAGTTGTAAGGCTTATACTACAAGAATCTCTTTATATCCTGGAATTTTCCTACGAAGAGCCTTTCTTTGAGATAATATGCAATTTTTAATATGGTTTAATCTCTTACGTGAGTTTCTCAGGAGTTGATTCATGGGCTGAATACTCCAGCTGTTTTTACTGACTTCTGTGAAGAAGCTGCTCATCTAGCTGCTTGCTGTCTGAGCAGTGCAACAGGCTGCAAGCTGGCACTTCCTGTAAGTACGCTTGCTCATCCTTCTTCCAAAGAGTAAGACATTTGACACTCATTTTTTGTATTTTCAGGTCCAGTTAAATCCATTTAGGCAACCAATAGCTGTAGAAGACACTGCATTGCATGTCCCTTGCTATTCCAATTGCTTCCTGTTTGGGATATAAAATGGTACCATCGAAAGTGAAGCCTTGAGAGAAAAGAAGGAAAGAAGAACTCATTATGTGGAACCGAAAGACCAAGAGGAATTGGGTTGATTAAGGCATTTGGATTGTGTTTCTCATGTTCATTCTGTTGATTATTCCCTATTTCAGGAAATAATGCACAGTGAGTTCATTCCATTGCTGTTGACTGCTGAGTTTGGGGTTGTGAATGTCATGGTAAAGTGTGATTACATAGTGTGGCTGATGCTGTTAACAAGAAGAGTTGATATATGCTGCTGCAACTATACACTTTCCTAGTGTTTTTGTTGTCGGAAGGGGCATGGGTTCCCCACAAGTGAGCTGTTGGTGGGAAACTGGTAGGAGAACTAGCTTATGATTTCCCCTTGTGGTGTACCATCTTAGGAACTTGATTGAATTAATGATACTAGCTAATTGCCTCGTCAAGGTTGCTCTCAACTAGAGAAAGGCACAGTGCTAAGGTCAAGGATATTGTTTCATCATGTCAAGAATGTAGTCATGATGTAGATTCAGTTCTTATTAAGCATCATAATTATAATCCCTGTGAATAATGACTTGAGCAAGCAAGCCGATAGATTTTATAATCTATGTCCAATTTTGTGCTTTTAGTTCAAGATTTAAAAGCTGAAATAGGAAGATTTGGAGCTGGGGTCTAAAGAAAACCTGATTGAAAGTTAATTCACATCTGCATGTCTCACTTTGTCACGAAAAAGTTGTGTTACATTACATATATTTTGCCTTATTGTTGATCTAAATAGTCTAGGAAGTCTTTTATGCGCAGCAACCAATCCCCAATGATTGTAAGACTCACAATTGGTGGAATTTATTATTATTATTATTATTATTATTATTATTATTATTATTATTATTATTATTGTTATTGTTATTGTTATTGTTATTGTTATTGTTATTGTTATTGTTATTGTTATTGTTATTGTTATTGTTATTTTTGTTATTATTATTATTATTATTATTATTATTATTTTTGTTTTTTTTTTAAGAGAGCCACAAGGGCAAGGGATGATAATCGATTCTGATCATCTGGAACCGAAAGAAGAGCTCCAACCACTCAAACTATCCCTCACTCTCAATTGTTTTTTTTTTACAAGTACATAATTGATTATTTGATTTGGCATTATATTAGAGATTTTCTTCGTGATAACATGGACCACAACCTAAAAGTTCATGCTCAAAAGAATTTAGTAAAATGTCTTAGGTTATTGTTCTGAGTTTTGCTCCGTTTATTATTTTTTTTTTTTTAGGGTCAATTACTCCCAATCATACATAAGTGAAGGGACTCGAATTTGTAACCTTTAAATCATACATAGGAAGAGGTGATTTTATTAAATAATAATAGTCATTCGGCATTTATAATCCCTTAAGTGATCTAAATCCTCAATACAAGTATTTTACACCTCTAAACTAATGGCATTGCTTTTGAACAACTCCTGAATAATTTTAGATGTCTTTGCATTATTCTTGACGGAGCTCCATTGATGTATAGTTGCGAAAGTGGTAAAACTTTTGGTCATCAAGATCATCAAATTTGCAAGACGGATCTTCTAAATTTGCACCCTAAACTAATAAACCCGCAATTCCACAATTTTTTAAGATGAATATACCAAACTTGTATCCCTACCAAAACGAAAAATAAACAAACGAACAATACTAATAATTTCACCACTAGGGAACCGACTAAACCCTACATAGAAGGACTGACTATAATAACTATACTATTGGTGTCTTTATTGGCTAAATTCATTGAATTAAAGAAGAATTTGGGGTTCAACATCGATAAAAATTGATGATAGCCCATAAGATTTACTATGATGGCTAGGTTTGAAGAGAGAGAAGATAGATCACCAAAGCATATAATCATATAACTAATTGTTGAGTAATTAGGTTTTGATGATTGTAAACTAATGATGATTATCTATCTAATGTGTTTGTTAAGTTGTGCATAGAAAGAACAAGTTATACTTGGAACAGGATACAAGGAACCTGAGCAGTCACATATATATATATATATATATATATATATATATATATATATATATATATATATATATATATATATATATATATATATATATATATATATATATATATATATATATATATATATATAAGGAACCTGAGCAATATATGATAAGCAATAGAGAAACAAGAACAATGATGAGTGTTATGGTTGATAAACATGATGATGGCTAAAGAACCATGAAGGTAACTATGTAAATAGGTGTTTGCATATGTTAGCTTCATAAGGTAAGTACACAATGCATACATGAGTTGTATATGTGTAGGAGTATTTACATAAGCTTTAAGTTTAATTAGTTCTCTCACTTGAAGTTTGTTTATGACAAACAAACTTCAATCTAATGTTTCTCTTAAGTGTTTATGTGAAGACAGGAACTGACTTAGGTGAAGTCAATGGGTTGGAACATAGAAGACTTCAAGAGGAACAAGAGAGAATGAATGAACCTAAAGCAGGTTCTCCCATGAGAGCCAAACCACGAAGGAACCTGAAGGTATTCTCTAACAAGATCCAGAAGGAACTTTCGGCAGGCTTTCCCACGAAAGCCGGAGCATGTTCCCTAACAGGAACTTAGTTCTCTAACAAGAACTATCTAAGTTCCCTAACAGGAACTTGCCCCGAGATATAGAATACATCAATACTACAAGATTCCAGAACAAGTGTTTCAAAGAAACAACATGAAGACGGAGAAATCGAAGTATGTCGCTCTAGGATTCATGTAAGTATGTTGGACATAAAAGTCAGTCTGGAACAAGTCTAAAGAACCAAGGTAAACTCATGATAGTCAATGAAATTAGAGTTACTGACTTGTCAGGAACTCAAAGACTGTCAGAGTTCCAGAACCTAATCGGAACTTAGGTCTGCACGTTGTTAAAGGTCGCAGGTCGAATTTAATGATATAAATATTTACCTAATACGTGCATATCTTTTAGGGATTTGGTTTTACAGAATAAAAATATTTATTTTCTAATAAATCCCTTTTGGAAAAAGATAAGTTATTTTTGGAAAATATTTTCAGTAAAATAAGTTTTAAATAAAATCTAATTTTATGGCAAGTACATCTTTTGTTGAAAGATATGGTAAATATATCTTTTGTAAAAAGATATGGTAAGTATATGTTTTATAAAAAGATATGGCAAGTATATCTTTTGTAAAAAGATATGGTAAGTATATCTTTTGTTAAAAGATATATTAGTATATTTGGAAAATATAAGATTTAGATAAAATCTGATTTTATGGTAAATATATCTTATTATTATTGATAGAATATATTCTTAACAAAAGATATATTTTTGGAAAACTTATTTTTGGAAAATATCTTTTATTTCTATCTTTTAATAAAAATTATCTTTTACGAAAAGAATAATTTGGGTGTACTATAAATATGCTCATATGTATTCATTCAAAGTTGAGGTTGACGAAGTGCAGTGGTCGTGCTTAATGGTTTCATCCTTCACAACGAACCTAAGTCAAACCTCCAGGTCGAAGTTCCAGTCAGGTTCCAGTTACAGTTCGTCCAGTAAGTTCCAGACAGATCTTGAAGTGTCCAGCATATTAGTTTTATCTCTTTATTCATTGATATGTATTTAGAGTTATTCTTTGAAAGCTTGTAATTGGGAAAAAGGGTTTTGAGTGTTTTATGTATTGGGGTGTGAGAGTTCGTGAGGATTCTCGTTTTTATAATATTGTATTGTAAGAGTGTAATGTGTGAGCTTCTAGGGTGAAGCCGAATGAGCTTCTAGTGAGAGGCCGAGTGTAGGCACTTTGGGAGTGCTGAGTGAATCTAAGTTTGGGACTTAGATTGGGTAAGATAGGGTCTTATTGTGTAGCAAGTTTAGTCAGGAACTTGTGAGTAAAGGTCTGTCACTTAATAGGTTTGTAACTTGGTGTTTGCCCTATTATAGTGAATTGGTTTGGCTTGAAATCCCTAAGGTAGGGTCGAGGTTTTACTTCCAGTTGGGCCCTGGATGGTTTCCTCGTAAAATCCCCTTTGCATTGTCTAAGTTCCTAACAACAATCAGTTTTATATTCCACGAAAAGTAGGCACTAGGAACATACTACAATTCACCCCCCCTCTTGTAGTATATCATCCGAATTAACACTAATATATAAAGCTAAACTTTTAACCAGGCCACGAGACAACAACACTTGGCGTTCCAACTTTTCGCCAGCTGTCGTGCCACGTTGGATGTATTTAAATAGACTTCATAAGATAAAAATGTTAGTTTAGAATTCTATTTGAATAGAATATCAGGATAAAGTTGTTGGTTTAGAGTTTTATTTTCAATAAAATACCAATGTTACAGGTGTACAAATTGAATTATAATTTTATTCAAAAAAATTATTAGATTATAATTCTAAAAAAGTATCATGTAATTTTTTTTTATGTCATAATATTTTTTGGAACGGAGGAATTAGTTTAAAGCGTAAAACATCCATTTATAATGTATACTAATCGGTTAAAATAATATACTTCATAATCTAATAGAATTTTACTACAATGTAGACCTGTCAATTAGGGTCTGATCATAAGTCATCTCGCATTGGGCCACTTCAGGTTACGAGTCAATAAATGTTTAACTCTTGCCAAAGTTTTGGGTTCGGGTCAACCCAACGGGTTTTGAACATTTATTTTATTTCATTTATTTTTTGCTAATTTTTTTAATGTATTAAATCGAACCTTTCCACCAACATTATTATTAATCATTACATGTCTACTAGATAGAAAATTGTCACAAAAGCACATCAATTCCTAACTAATTTTGTATCAATGATATATATTTTAAATTTGATATATAGATTAAAAAATTATATTAAAATTCAAAAAAAAAAAAAACCCAGGTATCGTATGGTGCACAAAACTAGTATATATAAAAAGCAAAATTTTGATGTTATTATTGAAAAAAATACCCTAAAAATTTCTCTATTCTCTCTCGCCAAACCTAGCCACCATAGTAAAACTTAGGGCTGCCATCGAATTTTATCGATGGTAACCCAAATTCTTCTTCATTATAATATTTATAGTCAATAAACATCACCAACAAAATGAAGATTATAGTCAGTCCCTCAATGTAAGATTTAGTCGGTTCCCTAATTGTGGGATGTTTAGTATTGTTTGTTTGTTTTTTCTTGTGCAGGGATATAAATTTGGAAGATTCGTCTTGCAAATTTGTGGAATTGTGGGTCTATTGGTATAGGGGTGCAGATTTAGAATATTTGTCTAACAAATTTGTAGATCTTGATGGCCAATCAAGTTTTATTACTTTTGCGACAATACATCAATGGAGCTCTTTAAGAATGATGCAAAGACATTTAAAATTATTCAGGAGAAGTTCAGAAGTGATGCCATTAGTTTAGGGGTGTTTAATTCTTGTGTTGAGAATTTAGATCTCTTAAGGGATGATTGTAAGTTACGAAGGACTATTATTATTTAATGAAATCACTCCTCCTTATTCCATTCAATAATGAAATCACTCCTCCCTATTCCAGTAAAAAAAAATTAAATAAATGCATGTATATGTTGTGTACAAAAATGAACATATTTATGATAACGGGAAACTTTTTTTTTTTTTTTTTTAAGTATTTTTTTATAATAGGAAACTGAAAAATCAACAATTCAACAAACAATAAAACGAATTTATTTTGGGGATGAAGGTTGCATAATGATGTAGGCTAAATTTTGTTGCTCTTGTAGACTTGTACCATATTGGGTTCTTTATCACATGTCGTGTATTGTTTACATCCATGCATGCTACCTACGAGTGTTGTTTAAGCACGCTATTTTTTACAGCATGCTTAAACATCACTCATGCCTGACCCATGCCTAACTCCAATCATAACATATCTATACATATACAAAGTGTACATGTACCCAATCGACCCAACTTAAAACATATTAAAAAAAAAACAAAATCAAATATCTACTTATATGAACAATTATTTAATATAACTCAAATTAAAACAGACCCAACTTAACCCGAATTTACTAAACTCAATACTCAAATTGACACCCTACATAAGTAGGTTTTTTTTTTTTTTTTTTTTTTTTTTTTTTTTTTTTTTGGGAAATTCTCACTGGTAACACCAAACTTTTATTTTTTGACATTGTTAAAATGCAAAATTTTGGATTTTCATTGGTAATCACCAATTAGTGATACTAATACATTGGTAACATTAATGAAACTTTTTCTTAAAATTATACCTTAATCACGGTTAACATGTTAAGTGGGAAATAATCTGTGAAATGACTTAATTGCCTCTATTTATTTCCATTAACCACTTATGTCTAATCAAATATTTCAACGCTTCATATTCCTCTTCACTCCTCATTTCGAACTTCATTAGAGAAATTCATGGGAAAATTTTCACGGCAAAAATACTACACAAATTACTAGGGTTTGCAAACATTTTCTGGGATTATATTGGGAGCGATTCTTATCGGGTTTTTTGGGGATTCACTGGGTTATTGAAGCAAAATATATCAGTTAGCAGATACAAGCTGACATATGTTAACAACAGCAAGTCTATCCCTTATCAAGAATAGTGGCCTGAGAGTAATCACCCACACCTAGCCCCACTAATAATGAAAAGGGGAGTTAGAATAGTGGCCTGAGAGTAATCACCCACACCTAGCAAAATAGCAGCATATGATTAGTGGTTTCTTCCTCGCTCCTCCCCACACATTGGGCATCTTTGATCAATACACATGCCTCTATTGGCCAGATTTCTTCTCACAGGAAGACTATTTTTCACACATCTCCACGCAAACATTTTCACCTTTGGTGGAATTTGGGCATGCCATATTGATTTCCAGTTGAAATAAGAATTCCCATTTGAAGCAGATGCTTTTGCTCTTTCCTCTTCTTCTATCATCATGTTATAGGCACCTCTCACTTGTATTGTCCACCCTTCGAAAAATGCCAAGACCATCTGTCATCCTCATAAAAAAGGAATTGGTATACTTCTTATGTCTCTAACTTCCCTCTGTGTGAAAAGATCATTTAGCAAATTCCTGTTCCACTGCTTATCAGTCCACAGCTCACAAACATAATTAAGTTGGCACGTTTACCCCATCCCCCCTTGAAGAGAGAATACGAAACTCAGGAAGTTTGGGCACCCATGGGTCATCCCAAATATTAATGTTGCAACCCTACCAACAATCTTTCGTGCCCCCTTTTCAATCACATTCTTCACACTCAATATAGATCTCTATGTATAGCTCATATTAGAAACAGGCTTGACATTAAAAAAATTCGAATTCGGGGCCTTTAAGAACACGTGACATAAGTGATTTCTCCATAGTCAAAATCCTCCATGCTTGTTTTTCTAGCATCTCCTTGTTAAAGGTTTTCATATTTCTAAAACCTAAGCCTCCCTGATTTTTGGTTCGGTATAACTTGTTCCGAGCTATCCAGCAAGTCTTCCTCTCCTCACCTTTTTGACCCCAAAATAAGTTCCTGCACATTCGTTCCACTTCATTCAAAATGCTAACGGGAATAGTAAAGCATTGCATTGCATTGCATAAGTGGGGATAGCTTGGGCCACCGATTTAATGAGAATCTCCCGACCTGCTTGTGACAAAAAATTTTCTTTCCACCCTTTGAGTTTATGATCTTCTACACCCGATCTTGAATATTCTGAAATACAATTTTTTTAGAGCCTTCAATGTAAGTTGGAAGTCCTAAATATTTTTCATGTCCATCGACAGCCTTAAAAGAAAACTTCATCTGAGCATTTTTTTCTTCTCACGATCAATGTTTCAGCTAAAAGACACTTCTGATTTCTCCATATTCAATTTTTGGCCCGATGCCAACTCATAGGTTGAAAGAATATCAAGGACTCTGTCGGTTTCTTCTTCATTTGCCCGGAAAAAAGGAAGACTATCATCCGCGAAAAACAGATGTGAAATCGGCTCAACATGTCTTCCAATTTTTGTGCCATGGATGACCTGTTTTTTCTCTGCATCTCGAAGAAGAGCTTATAATCCCTGTGCACACATAATAAAGAGAAAGGGGGATAGTGGATCACCTTGTCGCAGCCCCCTACTAGACCTAAACTTCCGGGAGGGTTGACCATTCACTAGAACATCAAAAGAAGCAGTCGAAACACGCCTCATAATATTGTTCACAAAGGATTCCGACAGACCAAATTTTCTCATCATTTTCTCCAAAAAGTCCCATTCTACTTTGTCGTAGGCTTTTCTCATATCTAATTTTAACCCCAAATAACCCTTCTTTCCAGTTTTCTTTTTTCGTAAATAATGGAAACATTCATACGCTACCAAGATATTATCTGTGATTAATCTACCCGGTACAAATCCACTCTGAGACTCACTAATAATGGAAGGTAAAATATTCTTAAGTGTGTTAGCTAGAACTTTTGACACTATTTTATACAAAACATTGCATAGACTAATAGGCCTATAATCAACAGTAGACTCACATTCTTTTTTTTTTTCGGGATTAAAACTACATGAGTCTGATTAATAGAGCCAATATCACCTCCATTATTAAGAATATTAAGGGTATTATTGATCACATCTTCACCAACAACATTCCAGAATTTCTAAAAAAAAAAATTGCAGACATACCATCGGGTCCAGGCGCCTTGGTTGAGTGCATTTGAAAGAGCACATCACGAACTTCTTCACCATTAAAAGGAGCCACCAACTCAGAAAATTGCAATTCTGAAATCATTGTATCCACTTTGTCTATGACACTTGCGGTTTCACCATGACCTCCTGTCGAGAAAATCTCCTCAAAGTGTTTCACAAAAACCTCCTCAATTTCCTCTTCCTCATCATACACATTGCCCGCTCCATCCCTTATTTCTCATATGTGGTTTCTCACCTTCCGCTGACTAGCTTTTTGATGAAAAAAGGTTGTATTTTTGTCCCCATTTCTAAGCCAATCATGTCTACTCCTTTGTCTCCAATACAAGTCTTCTCTATTTTCCAACTCGTCCATCCTGTCATCTAAAGCTCGCATTTGAGCAATAACTTCATCAGTTTATTCTTCCTTCATCAAAATCTCCATTTGAGCTCTACAATCATTCAACTCTTTGATAAAATATCCAAATTTGTTTCGACTCCAAGCACTCAGATTCAACGATGTGTGAGCAATTTTTGAACATAAATCTCCCCCTCCATGTCATGCATTAGCAACAATATCCCCACACGATTCATCCCGTAGCCACATTTCCTCAAATCTGTATTTTTTCCTCTTTTTTTGTTCTTTTTCTGCCTTCCTATTCCCTCATTAATGCACAACAATATTGGTAAGTGGTCTGATTTCCGTTTTGATAAATGAGACACAAAAGAACATGAGAATCTTTCCTTCCATTCTTTATTTTCCAAAAAACGATCAAGTCGCTCCTGCACATTCCTCTCCCCCCTATTATTGTTCCATGTAAATTCATGTCCAATAAATCCCATATCCTCAAGCTCACATGTATCAACTGCCCTTCTTAAATAACCAGCTTCCACTAAATTAAATTCCCTCCCCCCTTTTTTTTTCATTCGACATCAACATCAAATTCAGGTCACCACCACAAACCCACAAACCTCCCAGGTTGTGCAGAATTTCAAGTAGCAAACCTGTTTTGTGTTTATTTTCTTCCTCCGGGAATCCGTACATCCCTGTAAATATCCATCCCTGGTTTGACTTCATACGCACCCATGAATCAATGTGATTCAAAGAGTACGATAATATTTCAACATCAAGGTTATCCTTCCACAACAAAGCAAGACCCCCACTCCTCTTTCTCCCTTCACCTACACAACTCACTACCAACAGATTATTGAAATTGGTTTTTGTTTTTATTTTCTCCATTTCATGACACTTTAATCTAGTTTCCGACAAAAACATAATTTGGGGTTTTTCGAGAAAAGCAACATTTTTTAACGCATTAATCGCCGAGGTATTCCCTAAACCTCTACAATTCCAACAGAGGATGTAATTCATCGATCACCGAATTAGTTCAATTTGTTGTTATTTGACTTAGTTTATTTTGTTGAATCTTTTAAATACTTTCTTAAATGGATTATGTGTTTTGGATTACATTGTATGGTTAGAGATTTTGGACTAAGTTTATGTTGAATTTGATGTTATTTGACAAAGTTTATGTATGTTATTTTGGAACAATGCTTTTTTTTTTTTTTTTTTTTTTGGAAGCAAATTAACAGTAAAAATTATGAACAAAAATGGGATGCAATTTATATCATAAAACAAACACTTGTTTTATTCATACTGAAACCATTGCATACATTCACTAAATTGCATATTACATCAGTTTAGATTACATTGTTCATATCACTTTGAAACCACAAATAACATATTAAATTACAGAATTAGGGCCATTTTCGCAGCAATTTTGATAAGCTTCAATATTTAATCTAATTTTCCTTTCACAATAGCAATTGGTCCCTATTCCAGTTCCAATTCTTCCCCAGACCTCATTACATCTCCCTCATTCAGCCATGCCAAAAAAAACGCAAGCCCTGCACTTGTATAAATAGCCTTTTTGGGTTCTTAGTAGTTTCTGAAATCTTGACCGAAACCACCTTGGGGGAATATTAGTTGCATCGAACATATTCACCCAAACAATGTTGTCAGCAATGGTGATAGCTCATCGCACTGAAGAAGAAGATCGAGAGTTGGCCATGGAAGTGTTAAGAGAAATTGAGAATAAGAATAAGAAGAGGGATTACGAATAAGAATTGGGGGGGGGGGTTTAGGGTTTATATAAAGAGGTAATTGATTTAGGAGGGAAAGGAGCATAAAATTTTGGAGGGAAGTGTTTTTTTTTTTTTAAAGGGTAAGTTTGTAATTGTGTTATTCGTAAACCCATGGTTAGTCAATAATTAAGTAAAAGTTTCATTAATGTCACCAGTAAATTAGTATCACTAATTGGTGATTATCAATGATAATTCAATTCATTGCTTTTTACCTCTGACAAAAAACAAAAGTTCGGTATTACCAGTGAGAATTCCTTCCTTTTATTTATTTATTTATTTATTTTTTAAAATAATTTTAATGACATATATCTTGTGGTTTTTCCTACAGTAACTTGGACCAGGTTTCCTAACAAGTAACAACACATCAATCATAATAGAGTTGAATACCAACATCCAACTAATCAACCCAAAAAATTAAATCAACCAGAAAAACAAACAAATAAACAAAAAAAATAAAAACAGTTGAATAGTATCATCCCCGATCAACCACACACGTTTTCTTTCTCTCTGTAATCCAAAATGGATCGATAATACGACTAAAACCCCCAAATTTGTCAATTTTGACCTACTCCAATCTCAAATTTTCATCTCCATTAATCCCCAGAACCCTAATTTACAGTATGATTCAAACTAAAAAACCCCAATTCAATCTGCTGTTCATAATTTTTCTAGGGTTAGGGTTTTGTTTGAATTTGGGCGATGCAATTAAAGTACCCTTTAGGGTGAATGATGTTCTGCCTGTTTTACCCCGGCAAATTTCATGGCCTGTACTTAATAATCTTCATAATGCAGTTGATTTGATGCCTTCTTTTGTGGGTTCAATCACCCCTCAAAATAATGAGTCAATTCAGTGGAAAGGGGCTTGCTTTTTTGAGAATACTGCTCGTCTTGAGTTCACTGATTCCGGCGATAAGGGCTTGGGTGGTGGTGTTCTTCATCTTACGGTATATTTATTATTTTTATGTCAAAATCACGTGTTGATCGGTGTTATTAATGTTTAAAGTTTCTATTTTTAAGCTTCTATGTTGCGTTTATTTGCCAAGTTTGTGATTAGATGGTTTTTTCTTTTTATATGTTATTTCTTGTTTTGTTGGCATAGAATTTAGTTGGATTAAATTACTTCAAATAATGTGCTGGGTCTGAAGTTTGTGTAAGCTGCTTATGATATGGGTCGAATTATGTGCTGAAATTTTGCGCCTTTCAATTTTCTGGCACTGTTGTATTCATTTTGAATTATTTATGCTGGTATGTTTGAGATAGTATATTTCTTCTTATTATTACGTGATCATGAATTAAAGAAGCCTTGGTGGTTACTATATGATTTTACTAGAGCATTCATCCTACTGAAGTTGATGATCATGGAAGTTGGGAAGTCCTTTTTTTTTTTCCCCTCCTAATTTAGGATTCTGTGTCCCTTTCTTTTTGAAAAACCTTGCACTATTATCAGTGATTGTGTAGATTTATTATCTGAAAAAAAGGAAGAAATGTTAGTGATATGGACCATTGATAGGCCATCAGCAATGGAAGAGTAGAAGACTGAGTTTTGTGGTCGATCTTCTGTGTTGACCTCCTTATGTTACTTGCTCTCTTTGCAGACGTCATCAGCCCACAGTTGGACCTGTATGGATCTTTATGTTTTTGCAACACCCTACAGAGTTACTTGGGATTATTATTTTGCCTCCAGTGAGCATACACTTAAGTTTGAATCGTGGGAAGAAGCTGCTGAATTGGAATATGTACGGTTTAGTGTTTTACATATATATATATATATATATATATATATATATATATATATATATATATATATATATATATATATTAGTTTATAAAATTTCTTCTATTGTTGAGATAAACAATTGGTTTTCTTACTCTCCATGGAGCAGGTAAAGCAACATGGGATATCAGTGTTTTTAATGCCATCTGGAATGTTGGGGACTTTCCTTTCTTTGGTGGATGTTTTGCCTCTATTTTCTGATTCAGCCTGGGGTCAGCATGCTAATTTAGCTTTTCTTGAGAAGCACATGGGTGCAACATTTGAGAAGCGTCCTCAGCCTTGGCAGACAATAATTAATCCAGAGGATGTCCATTCTGGGGATTTTCTGGCTGTTTCAAAGATCCGTGGTCGTTGGGGAGGATTTGAGACACTGGAGAAATGGGTCACTGGGGCATTTGCTGGTCATACGGCAGTTTGCCTAAAAGATGAGGATGGTAATCTTTGGGTTGGTGAATCAGGGCATGAGAATGAAAAGGTATTTTCTGAAAGTTTTGCTAGTTTGATCCTTGTGTCCAATGCTTGGATTCACTCCTTTGCAATTGTAGGGTGAAGAAGTTATTGCGATCATTCCATGGGACGAATGGTGGAAACTGGCGCTGAAGGACAAATCAAATCCACAGATAGCTTTGCTTCCCTTGCATCCTGACGTACGAGCAAAGTTCAATACTACTGCTGCTTGGGAATTTGCACGAAGCATGTCTGGAAAACCATATGGTTACCATAACATGATATTTAGTTGGATTGATACCATAGGCGACAACTTTCCGCCTCCTCTTGATGCTCACTTGGTATACCTTTTGCCTGGATTCTGAACTGTTTCATCTTCTTTGTTAATTTGATTCAGAAAATTGTTGATCTCCATCTATTTTATTATAATTTTCCATATCTTGCTGCAAAAATTTATTGTAGCAGTGTAACTTAGTTGAATTATTTGGTGCCACTTTTGATTGTTTTGAATCTTATTGCTATCTGATCTATTAGGGTGGCTCATTCAGTTTCAATAAATACTGTAATATTGCAGGTCATTTCTGTCATGTCTATGTGGACTAGAGTACAGCCAGCGTATGCAGCAAATATGTGGAATGAGGCTTTAAATAAGCGACTTGGAACTGAGGTAAGCATGATGGCAACCCCCCCCCCCCCCCCCCCCCCCCCCCTCCTCTCCTCTCTCCCTATCCCTTGACCCATACTGTTTTTATGGTTGAAATAGAGGAAGATAGTAGAATGGCATACGGAATAGTTTAATTTTCTTGGGTGTCAATAACACTATGATTTTTTCTGCACATTGCTTTTGTGAAAAAATAGTACCCTATTCCTTATGATACCAAAGATGACTTGGTTGGAAGGAGTGAGGAAGGATATGAAGTGCATGGATTTACGTGAGGATGAAGTTTTGGATCGTAAGGGATGGAGGAGAAAGATTTATGTTGATGACTACACGGAATAATCAAATTTGGTTCATGTTAGCCGACCCCACTTTTGGGATTAAGGCTTTGATTGATTGATTGATTGATTGATTGATTCCTTATGATACCAGGCATTATTACATGTCAAAATTTTTTTTTTTTCAAGGCACAAGACTGATGTTTAAAATGATGTCTAAATGGCCGGGTTTCAAGATGGGTAGATTGTTTTGGAATTATAATCAATGTTACATCTTATTAGCTATTAGTAAGCCCTTCAAATTGTAGATATGTTTAGCTCTTCAATGGTCTAGATATATGATTCAAATTGTTTCCTTCTAGAACCTGTTATCAATATACCTTTCAAACATTTTAATCTATTAACAGCAAAAACCAACAAGAAATTAAATATACAAACAAAAAAAACCGAACACAAAAACAACATGAATTGCACACAAATGCAACAACAAATCGAATGCTAAAACAACTCGAAATTGAATCCAAATACAAACACAAAATCAAACATACAAACAATTCAAAGCCTTGGAGCAATCACATGTTTCCTTTTCAACCCCAACTCACGACACAATTCAGGATACAGCCCTTTCCTGATCTCACAATAAACCTCACCATTCCGCTTCTTCTTCAACAAATCCTCCCCCAATTTCAATCCCTTTACAAGAACTTCATCCCCATTATTCCCAACCACAACCTCATCAATAACTCCCATTTTCAGACCTTCTTCTCCCTTCAGTTTCTTCCCTCTCATCATAATCTCTCTCCTCTCTTTCCACCCAACTTTCTCCCTATACAACACATTGAAATACTCTGGAAATGTCATTCCAATATCAACTTCACTCATATACAATACTCCTTTATCTTTCCTCATCAGCACATAGTCGTGCGACATTGCAAGCGCAAACCCTGCTGCTGCCGCGTGCCCGTTGATAGCCGCGATTGTTGGCATTGGAAGAGAGATAAAATCGGCGATTAAAGATTTGAAGGATTCTACAATTTGATGTGAATGATTTATATCATTTCCGGGCTGGGATTGCGCCCACCGTAAGTCAAACCCATTCGAGAAGAACTTGCCTGTTGCGGTAGTGATCAAGGCGGAGGAGGTTTGAGGTGCAGAAATTGTTTGGGATTTAATGTCGGAAATGGCAGAGCGGATGGCAGTGATTAGGGTTGGGTTAAGACGGTGTTCGTCGTTTTCGTCGCTGCTTGTTAAAGTTAAGATGAAAATGTTGCCTCGTTTTTCGACACTACACATTCTGACGTTTTCAGATGAGAATTAAGAGCGGGTTTTTATGTTCAACTTTCAAATGATATTTGAAAGAGATGAGGATTTGTTTAATTGGTCAGTGTTACAGCTTATGAATAATAGTAACATGAAGAGGAACACATTTATAGGAGTTATTTTTGTCAATGTGTCAATGAGTGGTTGCTTTAAGTATTCAATTAGGAATGATATTTCATTATTCAACATGTTATTCATGCTTATGATTTATTAATTCACCTTGATATAAATGAATCAGGAAAAGATGGTGCATATAATTTTTTTTAATGGTCAATAGTTTAATTGTAAAGTCAGAATCTTGAATTTGCCATCTGAAATTGAAGCCTTTGTAATTGTCTGTCAGATAAGCTCTTCAAAGGTTTAAATGTGATTATTCTAATGGTATCCCGTGTTCTGACCTGTTATTAATATACTCCATATTTCAATCAGTTGTCTTTTCTCAAGGATTCTTATTGTAGTTTCCAACTTTGACGTATCTTCGGTTTGGATCATGGATACTCTTTTGGAAGAATGAAATAATATTAATAACAATAATAAAAGAAGCATGTGTAGATGGCTGCAATTGACTAACTAGAAACTTGATGAAAACTAGCTAGGACAAGTGAAATAAAATTGCCATCTGTTTAGCAAATTGATAGCCTTTGTAATTGTCTGTCAGATAAGCTCTTCAAAGGTTTAAATGTGATTATTCTAATGGTATCCCGTGTTCTGACCTGTTATTAATATACTCCATATTTCAATCAGTTGTCTTTTCTCAAGGATTCTTATTGTAGTTTCCAACTGTGACGTATTTGGGTTTGGATCATGGATACTCTTTTGGAAGAATGAAATAATATTAATAACAATAATAAAAGAAGCATGTGTAGATGGCTGCAATTGACTAACTAGAAACTTGATGAAAACTAGCTAGGACAAGCGAAATAAAATTGACAATACTAGTCTATGCCCTATTTTAAAAGTTACTATTTGGATTTTATAGTCATATGAAGTGGAATAACTTCAAACTTACCGGCTTCTATCCTTTAGTCGCTATATCTGTATGCTGACAACAATGGCTATATACAACTTTGGATAATTATGTCAACAGCTTTCAACATGTTAACTAATGTTGGGGAGGTTTATAGATAATTTTTAGATCGACATTTTTGTACATTATCCCTTCAAAATACTGTAGTTTAATTGTAGCACCTTTTACTTTAGGGCTTGGACTTGTACGAAATCCTGTTGGAGATCGAAAACCGAGGCATAGCATTTGAGCAGTTGCTAACCATCCCAGAGCAAGATGAATGGATATACAGTGACGGTAAATCCACAACATGTGTTGCCTTCATCCTTGCAATGTATAAAGAGGCTGGAGTCTTTGATCCTTTCTATGACTCTGTCCAAGTAACAGAGTTCACAGTGAGTACTATTTACTTTGTCCAAATAATTTATGATTTCTCACGTCTTCCTGTTTTGGTCCCTTATTTAATGCCTGAATTTATGAACAAAACTGCAGATCCGCGATGCATATATGCTGAAAATTTTCGAGAGCAACACAACACGTTTGCCTGGCTGGTGTAACACTGAGAACGGGAAGGTTCCGTTTTGCCAGATTCTTGGAGAGTATCGCATGGAACTCCCGGAATACAACAGCGTAGAGCCATATGCCCACATGAATGAAAATTGTCCGTCCTTGCCTCCACATTATCAGAGGCCTTCAAAATGTTGATGGTGTTTAAGTTAAGGTTATGGTTATGGTTATGTTGTCTATTTACCACGTTTTATAATGTTGTGGAGCAATGCTTAAGCAACATTTGCCACATTAAAGTTATTTTGTAATTTGTACATATATGAGTCATCTAATGTCTATAGCTACTTTTGGAAAATTCGTTGAGTAGGTTTATGTGACGGGTGTATATAAAATTCTTCCACGAATAAGCATTTTCGATATGAATTCACATGTCAAATTCGTTTCCTAACCAATTTCACTCTTTTACTTTCGCCCTGTTAGTTGTAATCTACAATCAAGCATATCATTACATAATTATGGCTACTTTGTTTAGGATTTTTAAACTTACATGTTTTTTTGTTTGTTTTTTTTTTATTTTTTATTTGACGGGAACTTACATGTATTAAGATTACGTATCTTATTATATTTAGAATATAAGTCACTACAAGTTTAGATTGTACATAATTCTTGTCAAAAAAAAAAAAAAAAAAAAGAGACATCTATATTATAATTATAGAGTCAATTAACGACTCAATCCTCATCGTCAACTCTCATGAGTTTAGGTTTTTATATATATATATATATATATATATATATATATATATATATATATATATATATATGGGCTCAACCTTATTTAAAGCCCAAAAAAATAACTGTCTCCCACTTCAGTCCCGTTTTCTATTATTTTCAAGCTAAAAATAATGGACTCTTTTTTTCCCACTTATCACTCCTCTTTGTATTCCCCTTCTCATGCTTTTGTCTCTCGGTCAATTTAGATAAGACAGAAGTGGCTTTTAGTAAATGTGTTTCGGTGGAAAGGAGAAATTTGATTATTGAGACGCTTGGTGTTAGGGAAGTGGAGATACATGAGAAGTATTGGGATTACCAAAAATAATTAGTAAGTCCAAAAAGGTGATTTTTACCTGTTTAAAGGAGAGGATTTGGAAGAAGGTGAATGGGTGGAAGGAGAGATTGATGTCGAGACAGGGCAAAGAAGTTCTTATCAAGGCGGTTGCTCAAGCTATCCCAACTTACATGATGAGTATTTTTAAGGTGCCAGAGGGTCTTATTGATGAGATTCATTCGCTTCTATGTAAATTTTGGTGGGGGTCGAGGGAAGATGCGAGGAAAATGCATTGGCAAAATTGGGATAAGTTATGACCAAAAGGCTAAGGGGGGTATGAATTTTAGGGACCTAAAACGTTTTAATCAAGCCCTCTTAGCTAAGTAACTTTGGCGTTTACAGACTAATGAGTCAACCTTACTTCACAAGATTTTAAAGGCAAAGTACTTCAAGAACTCATCGGTTATTGATGCAAATCGGGGTTTTAAGCCTAGCTTTTCTTGGCGAAGTATCTGGGGTGCTAAAGGCTTATTGCGGGATGGTTTAGCGTGGAGAGTAGGGAATGGCTCTAGCATTGACATATGGGATGACACTTGGTTGCTTATTGATGGTAAGCCTTGTAGAATCCCCACAAATGTTGATGTGTTGGGTGGGATGAAAGTTTGTGAGCTAATGTATGATGATAGAAGCGGTTGGGATGCGTCAAAAGTTTTAAGTGTGGTGGGTGCTGAGTGGTGTGCTGCAATTCTCGCCATTCCCTTACCTACTGTACCTTGCGCTGATATGAGGTATTGGGGGTGGACGAAGTCAGGGGTGTATGCTGTGAGATCGGGGTATTGGCTAGCTAAGATGGGCAGCTTTGTGGGTCACAATGGAGGGTTGAGTGAAGATGTGTGGACACCGGTCTGGAAATTAAAGGGGCCTTCGAAACTCCAACACTTTATGTGGAGTGCTGTGAAGGGAAATTTGGCAGTTAAAGAGATAGCAGCTGCACCATCGTCATATCGTGAGTGAGAGCTCGTGTCAGATTTGTGGTGCCTTGGAGGAGACTATATTATTCACACACTATTCGAATGTGAAGCTGCAAAAGAGATATAGGACCATAGTGAGCTGAATGTTAATTTGGTTTATGCCCCTAAGGAGACTTTTGTTTCACTCTGGGATTGGCTTGTGCGAAAATTTCGCTCTGATATTGTTTGCTCTATGGCTGGTCTGATGTGGGCATCATGGAGATGTCGAAATCTGATAGTTCATGATAATGATAGACCGAACTTTGTCATGCTAGCTTCAGTATTCTGCAAATTCGTACAAGATTACAACTCCTATACTCATAAGGTGATACACAGTGACCTATTGAAATCTCGAGCCATACGAGTTTCAATGCTTGACATCCCCCTCCATCTGGATTTGTGAAATTTAATACGGATGCTCATGTATGGACTTGGAGTTGTTGCTCGTGATGCGGGGGGAGGCTTGTTATGTGCAGCAACGAAGAAAGCATACGGTAATAAGCTTGAATATATTGAGGCCATGCCTGTGTTGTTTGCTCTAAAACTCGCAAGAAGGTTGGGTTATAAGAACTTATGGGTGGAATGTGATGCCGTGAACGTGGTGAAGCAGGTGAATGCGAATACAGGGGGGCTATCTCCTCTATTTGTGATTTATATATGATGATATTAAGTGTGATAGAGCTTGGTTTGATAGTTGTATTGTTACTCATGTAAAACGTTCTTGTAACACCGTCGCTCCTCTAGTAGCTATATGGGATATTGGAGAACATTCAGAGTATGTACGACTTGATTCTTTCCCTTAAATTATTTTAACTTTGGCAAAATTGGATAATTTTTAATAAAATTGCTATATCTTTCCTTAAAAAAAAAAACATTCCTAAAAAGATTTATATTGCACGTAGATCTACACTAATATTACACCACGTCACCGCTAGCATTTTAACAATGATTTCATGTCACTAATTTATGAGAAAAAAAATCCCAGAAGTCTCGAACATGTGAGACTCATGAATATGAGATAACATTCTTACTATCTTAGAAACAGTAATTCATCATGTTATTTATACACACACAAAGTAATACGAAGTATATGTTTAAATAAGCACACAAAAAGGATTAAAAAAAAAAATTATTTAGCCTAGAAAAATTTAATAAAAAGAAATATCTTCAACAAAATTAAGACAATGTTAAGTTTTTTTTTTTTCCAACATTATGGTGTAACGTCCGGATTACACACTAGTTTAAAGTCAAATATAAGGAAGAACAAGAGAAATTAGAGGATTAAAGAAGGAAGATGAATGATGAATCTGGACTCTTGAGTTGAATTGGGACAAAGAAGAAGCGTGAGAAACAAAGCTGAATGATAAATAGCATATTAATGGGATGAGAGACAGAGTATTAAAGTTATTAAAAAGATTTAAAACCCAAAAAACCGGCTATATCATTATTAGTATACGTATATCATTGATAAAAAAAATTTAGGCCATGTGTTTGGGCTTTTATATCCAGGGCCCTGTGCTAGAATACATGTTGTACACCCCTATCTACGGCCTTGATTACTTTGTTAATGTTATAGGGATTAGTGTTAAAGAAATTACTTTACTACTCCCTCCATTCCTAAATTACATTTCTCTTTCTCTCTATTATGTGAGGAATAAATGCTATAAAGAGGAATGTAAATTTAGGGACGGATGAAGTAAAACAGACGTATAGATCATTAATGGATCTTGTTCATGAGTAAAAACGATTTTTAAATCAAATTTCATTAATACAAAAATAAAAATTTTATAAGATGCCTATGAAAAATATACATTATTTATGTATGGGATAATGGGAAAGATACAAAGTTTATTGAAATTAAAACACTAAAATAACTTTTATAGTTGCTGCCAACACCTAGGAAATTATAATGTTAAGTGCTGTCGTCTTGGGGTCTGGCTTCGAAGTCGGACTATATTATTAGTGATATAGGAGTAATATGATACGGTGTATAATATCTAAGCTACACAAGCATGATGTTTTTTTTTTTTGTTTTTTGTTTTTTTTTTTTTTTTTTTTTTTTTTTTTTTTTTAACTACATCAAGGCCTATGTACTTATGTAGATGATAGTGCGATACTTAATCTTATTTCATGAATATAATCCCTCCGTTTTTAAATACTTACTACACTTTTCTTTTCCGACCGTTTTTAAATACTTGCTCCATTTTCTTATTTGGAAAACTTTTATAATATTTAAATAATTTCTCTCACATAGTGGACCCAATATAAATTATATTTTATTAATTTCATATTCTCTCTCCTCCAATTCTTTTCACTACTTTTGCTTTATACAATTTTTTATTCTTCCACCCATCCCACTACCTTCATATTTTATTACTTTATCTAATTTCTACTAAAACTCCGCACATGGAGAAATAGAACAAGTATTTAAAAACGGAGGGAATATGTAGTAGCATTCAATTTACCCAAGAAAACAATGAGCTAAAAACACAGCATTATGAAGTGATAATTGTTCTGGAAATAATCAAAGCAACAAACTACCACCAGTATATGTGGTAATATTTACTATAGTATATAGATAATGAAATCATGGTAAATATCTACTGGTATCTGGAAATCACACACGTTTCCATCATTCCGTGCATGTGATTATCTGTTTTGGATAAGAACTCTTATCACACCCATACATTACATTACATACCAACAAAAACCTACAGGCTACAGACGTTTTGTGAGTTAATTTCACACGGACAGGGACAACACATCTTCGTAAAAGTCTACACACGCAACCATTATTTAGGAAAAAAAAAAAAAAAAAAAAAACACAAAACTATATGGTACATGATTCTTAGAGTTACGTACAAGGAGTTAAAATGGGAAAAAATTAAATAAAAAAATACTATCAATTACACTTATTTACATGTGATTTGGTAAATTAATATTAAGGGTCTGTTCACATTTACTAAACTAAATTAAACTGAACTGATTGGAGCTAAATAGAATAGAACTGAACTGATTGGAGCTGAACTGAATATTTTATAAAAGAGGGAAATTATGAGCTGAACTGAACTGAAGTGAAATTAAGTAAATGTGAACATACCTTAAATTAGAAAGACATTATAAACTTATTCTTAACCTTAAAAGTTACATATAGCATAAAAAGGAAATAACCCCTTAACTGCCTATATATAAACGTGATATGTTTAGTATGTAGAATAAGAGATATACATAATTTAACCCACTCAATATTTTATTTTGTTTAACATGGCTTCACCATCAGAACCCAAAAACTCATCAAACACTCAAGAGCAATTAAGTGAGAAAATCAAAGATCTTGAACTCTCTCTTCCTAAAGAGTTATGGTTTGGGTTTCCAATGCAACTTTATCAGGGTTATTGGTGTTTAAGTGTACTTTTAGAGGGTATAATCGCATTCCAAACCCACTTTCGACCTCATGATACCGATATCATCTTAGCCAGCCTTCCTAAAACTGGTACAACATGGTTAAAATCCCTCCTTTTTGCCCTTCTAAATCGAAATAAATTATCCCACCTTTCTGAGCTCCCTTTTAACACCAAAAACCCTCATGAGCTCGTCCTCCACCTCGAGATGGAAGTTTACAAAAATAGCCTAACAAACCCACCAGATTTAACACAATTACCCTCTCCTCGACTCTTTGCTACCCACATGCCGTACCATTCTTTACCAGATTCAATCAAAACCTCGAAATGTCGAGTTGTTTATGTTTGTCGAAATCCTTTTGACACTTTTGTGTCGTTATGGCATTTTTATCTTCAGTTCGAAGTGAGTAAGGGTACTAGCCCGGATAAGGAAATGATGGAAGGATATGTAAACAAGTATTGCGCGGGTGTCTCTCCGTTCGGCCCTTACGAAGATCATGTGTTAGGGTATTGGAAGGAGAGCAAAGAAAATCCAAAACATGTGTTGTTCATAGAATATGAAGGGCTAAAGAAGGAACCAAAAGCTCATTTGAAGAAATTGGCCGAGTTTGTGGGTTGCCCGTTTTCTGAAGAGGAGGAGAAGGAGAATGTTATAGATAAGATAATCGAGTTGTGTAGTCTTAAGAGTATGAAAGAAATGGAGGTTAATAAAAATGGAAAATTTTATGTTTGGGTTAAAAATAAAGCTTTATTTAGGAAAGGAGAGGTTGGAGATTGGAGCAATCATTTGACTAGCTCAATGGCTAAGCAATTTGATCAAATTCTTGAAAAACTCAAGGAAGCTGGTTTTTCTTTCACTTTTTACCCAACCAAAAAGTGATAGTTTTCAGAAAGATTTCTCTTTCAAAAAAAAAAAAAAAAAAAAGTGTTTCAGAAAGATTTTAGGATCGTAAAAGTGTTATGCATAATTTGAGATTATGCATGGTACTATATAATCAAGCCCCCAAACGAACCCTTCTTTGTCTTGCTTATAAAAGTTTACATTACTTAATTTTGGTAAAATTGGGTCTTTTATGTTTTCATTAAAAATAATAATAAACATAAAATAAAATAAAAGGACTTTTGTGTTGCTTCATTTGTTATGAAATATTTATGTATGTCCATTATACCCTTATATTCTCATGAGTATTTTAGGTTTAGGATTACTGTTTAATCTAATATATATATATATATAAAGGGGAGTTTTTTCCCGAGTTTTTAGAGAGTAACGTAGAATCTAATTTTCTCAGCGCGCCATATAAGATTATAAATCTTAGTAGTAGCCAATTAAATAAGAGATTATTAATTTCTTTTAGAATTAAATAATTTAAATGTCATGTAAGCAAAATTGGCGAATGAGATTTTTAAGTTTAAATTAATTAAATATTATATATTATCTATTAATATTAGGAATTTTATCTAAATATATAACAAATTTTAGGCTCATAAATACAAAAAAATAACATTATTTAAAAAAAATCAAACAAACCGTGCATCGCACGGGCTTCATCTAGTGTATATATATATATATGTATATGTATATATATATATGTATATATATATATGTATATATATATATATATATATATATATATAATATAATCATGTGAAAACAAGTCTATAGCTGAAAACTGAAAACGGACAATCAAGACCGTAGATTATGGCCCGTCAAATCTCACGGTTGTGAGTTTTTCCCCAATATCACTCAAAATTTCTACAGTTTCTCTCTCCTCTTTCATTTGCATGTTATTTTCTTCCTCTTCTATTTTTTCTGTCCTACTTTCTCTCTCCTAATTTTTGCCAATTTCATGCTACTTTTCCAAATCCAGCTTCAAATACTTTGATTTTCAGCAATTTCTCAACTCTACGATCTATTATCAAGTGAGTTATTCGTGTTAATTTCGCTATTTTTGCTTGATTTGAGGTACTTAGGTTTCTGAAATATTGTTTGCTTTCTGAAATTTTGTTTACCTAAATTTCAAGCATTATTAGGAAATTTAATGTCCATTGTGTTTTTCGTTTATGATTTTTGCTTAATTTTGTAATTTTGCATGTTTTTGTTATTGATTTTTTCGATTTGATTTAAATTTTTGAGTTTCGACTTAAGTTTCGTTTTCGTAGGAGTAGTTTTGAACGAATTTTGTTTACTTCTACTTGATTTTAGTTAATTAGGTTTTTAAGTGTAATTTTTGCTCGAAACTCTGCTCTAATTGTTGTGCTTCACCTTTTTGTAACATGCTTTTTGTGTTGATTAGTTCATCAGCTTTCTTAATTAATCCTCTTCGTCGCTTCGAAAATGTTACTTGTCTCGCAGTTACATTATCAATCTTCTAGTCTTAATCTTAGTAAATTAGGTTTGAGTAAATTAGAAAATCAAGGTCTAATTGTTTTTATTTTCTTAATCATAGGAGTACATGTTTAGTATTTATGGCAGGAGCTCCATTAGAAGCCTTGCCTTGTTATATGTTGTTGTTCGTTTCGTCGTCATACTCATAAATTTTCATGGCTTTGCTCAACAATTGTACTATGGCTTGGTCATTGTATATTTTTTATTCGTAATAATTCTGAATGATGTTCTCACTTTTTGTTCATTTTTATTCAATTTGGATTAGATTATGTTAAAAAGGAGAGGCCTTCGAAGCTCAACAGGAGTTAATTTGCAAGACATAGGAGGTATGATGAATGTTTGATTTTTGGATTATTATACCTTAATATTCAATTTTTGGAATTATACAATGTTAATGTATTGGATTATATTACATTAGTGTCAGGAAAACAACAAGAAGAAGGCATGGAGGGCAGCTGTAGCATGGGTAGCAGAACAAGAACAATCCCAACAGTTTCAAGGTGTCCCAAGAATTTTCGCATTAACTCCAAATCAAGCCGAAGGATTGGGGATACTTAAAGCGATCAAAGAAACTCCTGCAGATTTCATCAATCTGGTGATCAAATTAGACTCTGATATAGTGATACAAGCCCTACAAATTCAAACCAAGGCGGAGGAAGAGCTCAAACAGGTCATCATAGACATAAAAGATGCAGCAAGTTCTAGAGATTTTATAGCTTGTGTCAAAGTTAGCAGGAATACAGTCCAACAAGCCCACTTTAATTTCTAGCAGTAAAATGCAGGAAGTTTGGGTAGATTGTCTCTGAGTTTTCTATTTTTACCCACCATAAAAAATAATAATTTGCATATAGACACCATTAATATACGAGTAGTTACCTTATTTTTATATAAAATAGTGACCTTTGTGTAAATATCGTAAAAATTGATATAGTTACCTTATTTTTAAATATAGTGACCTATGTGCAAGCTTTAACAAAGTTGATATTATAACCTTGTTTGTATGTCGTCAAAATTGTTATAACTTGATAAAGTTAGCTTAATTTTGTATATAGTGACCTCTGGTAAATGATGTCAAATTGATATAATTATCCGAAGTTTATTTATAGTTACCTTATTTTTGTATGTAATGACCTTAGCATGATGGAAATGTTGTAAAATTTGTTTTAGTCACCTTATTTTTGTATATAGCAACCTTTATGTAAATGTTGTCAAAATTAATGTAGTTACCTTATTTTTATATATAGTGACCTTTATGTAGATGGTGTCAAAAACTCAAAGTAGATATAGTTATCTTATTTATGTACATAGTGACCTTTATATAAATGTTGTCAAAATTGATATAATTACTTTATTTTTGTATATAATGACCTTTGTGTAAATATCGTCAAAATTGATATAGTTACGTTATTTTTATATATAGTTACTCTATTTAAATGTCGTCAATTTAGATAAAGTTACCTTATTTTAGTATGTAGAGACTTCTAAAACGGTTGAATTGATTATATGTATGGTTGTAAAGATTTTAGGGCTTTTAAGCCGTCTGATCTTTTATGCTAATAATGAATGGTTGAGATTTGTTGTTTTCAGCATAAGCCTTGTTTTCAGCATAAGCCCTGTTTTCAACGGAACCACCCCGTATATATATATATATATATATATATATATATATATATATATATATATATATATATATATATATATATATATATATATATATATGTATGTATATTCTCTCTATTTTATAACACGTGATCAACACTAAAACTGTAGACGGCCAACGGTTTAATTTAGATCTCAATTATAAGTACGCAGATACTGTCATATTGTTTTATATAAATAATAACTCTATCTACGAGCAATCACTGATTCCATAACATCACTTAAAGTATGAACCACACAAATACTACTTCTACTACAATTTAAGAATTTATCCTTCCACCACTTTATTTTGTTCAACAATGATTATTAAAGCAATTTTATAATAAATTTGTGGTTATCCGGTTCACATGTGCACAAATTGTTGGGGATTTTTACGTATTAACAAGGGTCACAAGGAAAGCAAATAAAATAAACCGGTAAAAACTTCGAGGCGTGAACAGGATCACTTTCCCAAAAGTATAATTCCGACCCGGCCCTATACTACAATCGGGTATCACGGAAATTTAATTAGGAGATACAACGAAGAACAATTGCAATCACAAGTAGAATGATAACAATACAATGCAAATAAGTGTATATGATTTGTGATGATGATAATTAAAGAACCTTTGCAAAATAAAGAGAATGAAAAAGTAAAATACTGATCGTCCTTTTCCATCTCTCACTTTCATCATATATCAAAGAATATATATATCTAGAGCAAAGTCACGAGTATAACCGTCAAAATCAATTGACATCAATCCCAGAAATATGACGGGCCCGATCGGACGACTACCTTTAGATCGGGCGAGCGTAATTCAATATGATTTCATGTATGCGGGCCCGATCGAGAGGCTGCTGCCCGATCGGGCGGCTGGGTGGGAATAAAACGCCACACACGGGCCCGATCGAGCTGCCATAGCCCGATTGAACTGCACAACAACATCTTACTTGTTTGTCCTCATGTACGATCGGGCTTCTAAGGCTCGATCGAGTGACATTTGTTGCTGCAAATTTGGGCTTGTCTTTGCTCTATCTTTTGCTAATTAATTTGCTACACCTTATCCTTAGCAAATTAATATAACAATCATGGAAATAATCTTAATACTCTAAATTACTCAACACAAATTATGTTCTATTTATATTGCATAGTATCGTATTGGTTAGTTATTTTTTGTTACTACTATGACTTTGAACTAGTATAGAATTTTATAGCATGATCGGCAAATGCCATTAATGCTTTTGAGATATTTATTGATCGTCATGACATTAGAATCAAGACCCTCGTGTCTTCAAAAAAAAAAAAAAAAAAAAAAAAAAATCAAGACCCTCGTTGCTTATCAAGTCGGTCAATCAATTATGTTATATATTTTATCGCTTTTTTTTTTGAGTAATATTTTATCGCTTTGTTAGTAAATAATAAGATCAAATTAACTTTAATCTTTATATTTTTTGTTGTAGTTTATGATGTTGTCAAATTATATTGTTATTAAATAACAATGGGAAATTCTATATGGTGGCCTCGGTTTTAAAAATTCTACATGAAAGACAAACTTTTTTCAAATCTATCAAGTGGCTCTCTAGTTTTGCAAAATTAAGTATAGTGCCCTTTTATTAGTTTTTTTTGGCTAACTTTTATAATTAAAAGGGTTAATCTTAGGGTTTTTTTTTTTTTTTTTTTATTTTATTTTTTTATTTTAATTTTTTAATTATTATTATTTAAAAATTAATTAAATTATATTTTAAAATAATAAAATTAAAAAAAAAAAAAGGAAAAACCACCACCACCCTTTCCTCTTCCCAGGGCCGTCCCAAAGTATACGGAGGCCCTGTGCGATTAAAAATAAATGAAAAATAAATGAGCCCCATCCAATTTATAATTGTGTCACCCCAAAAAAAGTAAAAATAAAGAGTGAAGCTCACAACAATCATCGAACCTTGAACCACTTGTAAATATTCTCCAGCATCTAACCATTGAACTACCTGTGGAAATTCTAAATAATAATGCTAGCTTATTTGTTATATTGAGACCCTATTAACTTTTGGGCCCTGTGCAGTTGCTCACCCTGCACACCCTAAGGGTCGGGCCTGCCTCTTCCCAGCCACCTGATTTGCCGCCCCGCAACCATACCACCCGACCTTAATTTCTCTACCTAGCTAGCCCTACCCTCGCTGGCGAACATATTCCATGTGCTGCCGGCTACCTACCCAACCTCCCTTTTCCTTTTTATCCCGACCTCTAAATGCCGATCCCCTTTTCCTCAGCCCTCTTCTTCCTTTGCCGACAGCCCCAACCAAACACCTGAACCCTGCACCTCTTCCCCTCACCACCAAAACGCCGACGGAAGGAAGGGGTAGTTGTTTTAGTGGTGAGGGAAGAAGTGGGGGGGATTTAGAGTTTAAGAGATAGGTTAAGGGTCGTTAGCGAGGGAATTAGAGGGCTTAGGGTGCCGGTAGGGTTGCCGATGGAAAAGGGGAAAGGGAAGAGGTGGCTGGCCGGTGAGGGTCAGGGTACAGTGGCTGGGAAGAGGTGATGGTGGTTCTTATTCTTTTTATTATTATTATTATTATTATTATTATTATTATTATTATTTAAATTTTAAAATGTAATTTGATTAATTTTTAAACAAAAAAACTTAAGGTTAACCATTTTAATAATAAAAGTAAGACAAAAAAAGGGCACGAAACTTAATTTTGCAAAACCAGAGTGCCACTTGATAGAATTGAAAAAAGTTTGTCTTCCATGTAGGATTTTTAAAACCTGGAGGCCACCATGTAGTATTTATTATTCTTCAAAAAAAAAAATTTATTACAATATTCTTTATTGGCTATAATATGATACAATATAAAAATGAGGAAAATCAATCATCATCAAGGGTATAATTGTTTTGTATTTACTAGATTATAAGTACAAAATTTATCAAGTATACTTATTAATAATGGTATTATATCCGTAATTAACTGATCCATTTGGGTTGCAATTTACAATTTATTAGTACTTTTGGGCTGTAATTTGCAATTTTTTTAAATGGCTACAATTTATAAATTACAAAAAACTTTAAATGGTTGCAATTTACAAAGTTTCCTTATTTTTAAAAGAATGTAAAAACAATCATAACCAATCATAGTTCGACACTTGTCGGGCATAACCTTTTAAACTGAATGATTACCAGTTTTTTTATTCTATTTTGACAAGATGGTTATTAAAGGTCAGTTTATTTTGGAATAATCAAAAGATCGTTTTATTTTTCGAAGACTTTAAAAAGGTTGTTTTATTTTTGATAATTTTTCCTAGATATTTTGCATTAATGGAAATATACATGTTTAATAAATTAAAATATAGTTCCAATCTTAAAATATAAGAAAGCAAACTAGCAAAGAAAAACAAAATGAAAACCATACACTAACAACAAGCCTTCTATTACTTCCCTTGGGGCTTTATTAACACTGTCACTACCAACATTAGCTGATCTATTGGGTTTAACCCAAATATTTTGCAAAGGTTTTAGGGGTCATTTTAGCCTTAAGGACCCAAATTGAGCTTGAAATTTGCAAAAAAAAAAAAAAAAAAAAAAAAAAAACGTAAATATCTCGTTTTGCGTATAAAAAATGTTTCAATTTTGTATGCAACTACTTTTTGCTATGAAAATGAGGCCCTTAAATTAATTTTTTTGCCAATTCTGAGCTTATTTTGGTTCCTTAAAAACTAAAATGGTCCCTAAAACCTTAATGAAATATTTTTCGACACGCAAATCAATGAAACAATTGAATTAAGTTGCAAATTACAATTTATTAGTACTTTTGGGCTGCAATTTACAATTTTTTATATAACTGCAATTTGCAAATTTTCCTAAAAAGAAATTGATTTTTAGTTTTTAAAAAACAAGTTTTTTTAAAATAAAAAATGTCTCTCTTCTTTGCTCCTCGTCAGCCATCTATCGCCCACCGCAACCACCCAACGAACTCCAACCTCCCTCACAACTTATCGGCAAACTACAACCACCCAACCCCGACCTCTTACCCAACACCGACATCCCTTTCAACTTATCGGCGAATCGCAACTAACCACCCAACATCGACCTCAACCCAACTTATCGACAAACCCTTGTAAAACTCCGTGTTTTTATAATATTTATATATATATAATTATTTATTTTATTTACTAAAATGATTATTTTCATTTTAAAAGCAATTAAGTATTTAAATAATATGTAAGTGTGCATAAAATCAAATGAGTCATGAATTGAGGCAATACAAGTATTTTGAATTGGGTCAATTTTATTTAAATGATTGGAAGGAAACTTAAGAGCTTAATAAATTGGCCCCAACGGAAAAGTGACGGGGGAGCTTTGTAATTCTGAGTTTTTGTTTTAAAAAGGTAGTATAAATACTTTAAAACTTCAAGATTTTTCCACTTAAGAATCATTATTGTCAGATTTTACAAAAATCGTACCCCAAAAAAATTCTCTCTATATTTTTCCTCTTCCTTTTCTCTTTATTTCTCACGCCTCTCTCCGTCCTCTTTTCTCTCCCACCAGCGCCACCATCAACCTCTGATGGCCAGCAACAGCACCAACGGCCATCTTCGGCCACCGTGCTCTCTCTCTTCCTTTCCCTCCTTTTGATTTTGGTATAAAAGAAAAAAAAAAACTCTTTTTCTTCCTAATTTAATCCTATGGTTTCATTGTTTTCAAAGCATGATTTTAATTATGATTTGGTATTGATTTTGGGATTTTCATGTTGTTAAATTATTTATAAATTTCAGATTTTTATATAATCAAGAACCCTAAATTATGAACCCTAGAAATTGGGAATTTTATGTTATTGGTTAGGGTTTGATGCTAGGTTGTTGTTATTGATTAATTCATGGTTAAAACATGTTTTTAATGAATTTAAAGTCCTCAATTTAATGTTGTAATTTAATTATATGCACCACTTTTTAATTATTGAGTTAGGGTTTAATCACCAATAAAAGGGAAAAAGGTTTTAATGATTTAAATATGATTTCTTAGTCTAAAAGCTAAGTGATGTTTTATATCAAATAAGTATGTTGGAATTTTATTTAAGTCATGAAAATTAAGTCTTTAATTTTGAAAAGATTTAAAGCACCCGCTTAAAAAAAAAAAAAAGAAGAAGGTTTTATAGCTTTTATGTCATCAAATTGGGTTGATTAGTAAGGTTTAAAGAGTATATAGTTCCTGAAAATTTGAGAATAGTGGATTAATTATAGTTATGTATTTTTATTTGTAGGAAGATTCAAGCTAGGTAATTTCTAGTGAGTGTAGCCGTATGTTGTAATACCCCGTATTTTTATGTATTTTTATAAAGTATTTAAGTATTAATAAAATGTATTGTCAAGGGATCAAGTATTTTAATTAAATATTCTAAAGGGTTAAAGTATTTTAAATATAAAGTTTTATAAAAGTAAAATATGTTTTGGGCCAAACATTTATTAATTATTGGGCAATGTAAATTATTCCTACATACTCTTATTGGAATAACCCATTTCAAAACCTATAACTTAAGCCCTATCCCATAACTCAAGCCCACATTTTTATAAGCCCAAATTTAACCCTACACTCTATACTCTATAAATACCCCATGAATCTCCAAAAATTTCCCACACAAAAAGGTTAGTCTTATTTTCTCTCTCCTTTGTTTTATTAATTTGTGTAATTATAATTATTGATTTGTGGGTTTTGATTTTATTGTTTGAAATTAATTTAATTAGTATCAAATTGTATGTTGATGATTAAACTTTATAATTTTCAGATTTTGTAAATTTTATAACCTAGGGTTTATTTTTTAATTATTGAAAATCATGATTTTAGGGTTTTAATGAATAATTGATTTAGGGCTTTTATAGTAATGATGTTTTGAAATTTTGGTGATTATAACTACTTATTAGTTTAACTTAATTCCAGATTATTTTGAACACGTAAATTCATGTTTTAATTATTAGATTTTCGTTTGTTAATATTAATCCCGTTTTAATCCCGATAAGGTTCTAAACTCCTCCGATTTTGATAAAAAAGTAGTGTTTTTCGAGTGGAAACAACGTTTTAAGAAAGACTCACTACCTTTGGTAGTGAGCACCACCCGTGGCCAAATTCAGCCTCTAAATACGATTTTCGAGCAGTTTTTTATTTTTAACGAAGTTTTTTTTTTATGCTTTAAATTTTATCTTTGAGTTTTAAAAGGGGTAAGAGATAATTTAATGTTTCTACGGATAATTTAAGTATAAAGATGTATTTTGATAAAGTTTTAAAGGATTTTTGATTAGTTTAAAATGTTGGAATTTTATTTAAAGTAGTATAATTGTGATTTTTAATAAAAGGGTGTGATTATCCATTAAAAAGGAGTTTAATTAGGGGTTTTTAAATAATTTTCAGATTATTATAAGTTATTTAAAGTGAGTTTAAGTTGCTGAAAATTGTGTATACAAGGGTAATTAATATAGTATTATTGTCCCTTTATGTAGGAGACTTGGTTCGAGAATTGTTGTAGAGTACTCGGTTATTTTAAGAGCTTATTTGAGGTACGTACGCATACTTAGCATATTTTGATGATGTAGAATCATGCTAGGTTTGATTTCAATTAATTACAAGTAGTATCATGCTAAGGTTTATGTATGGAATTGTGAATTTATGATGTTTGTGATAATTGGGAAGCATGAATTATTTGTAATGGTTATAAATTGGAAGATTATATTTTGGGCATGTTGTGTTTGAACCACATTTTTATTTATGGCATGTTAGAAGGCATGATTAATTAAACTACATGTTTAATTATGTTTGGAATATTGAAAAGGAATTTTATTATGGTTCAAATAATTTTTATTGATGCTTTAAGCATGAGGAAGGAGCTATATAAGTGTCTATGTACACAAGGAATAAATTGTATGTTGGTGCCTTTGTGCACTTAAGGTGTTTTTAACACCGAGGGGTAGGATTTTGGCGCATTATGCGTTTAAGGTGTCTTTGACACTGAGGTAGAATTAAAAAGGGTTCAACATTAAATAATATGTGGTCACTAATCATTCAAGAATTAAATTAGTATGTTTGGTTGATTGAATAATTATGGTTGATTGATTTATTATTCTTTGAGAGTCATCACCAAGTCCAATAACATGTAAATAACGTAAAGTGAAAGAGATTACGCACCAAAACTCTTGGAACGTATATACCTTGAGGATGAACAATGGGGGGAGTTATGGGGTTTTATATTTAACCATAACTTCTAATGGAGTACAGGACGCTGTATATTCCTTTTTTTTTATTTATTATTATGCGCAGGAATTCCGCCACCTTTGAGTGGTTTTGTCGCTGGCACGGTTAGCTCCCGTGTCAGTTAACCTCAAATTTATTTGGGGGAGGTTAGGAGGTGGAAACCCGTTCGATGCGTAATCAACGCTAAATGAATTAATTAGTGTCTAGTCATTGTGTCTTGTTGATTGTTGTGTGCGCTTGTAAACAGGTGCAATGAGGTAAGTGTGTGTTGATAGGTGAAAGCATGTTAGTGTGTTTAATTACGCTTATGTACTCAGCTTTGCTGATTGTGTGTGTTTGTGTGTTTGGCCATGTCTTTACTTTGGCCCTACGACGACCCACTTTCTAATGGCGAGTAGTGGGGACAAGTAGAGAGGAGGTTTTCAGGTGATGAAGCATATTCATGAATGGGCATGGGTGAAGAGCGAATCATGCTAGTTTCTATAAGTATATGATGTGTTTAACGCTTTAATTATTTATGATATTATTATCATGCATGACTAACGCAAAAGTTTTAAAGTCGGTTTGGTTTTAATAAGGGCCTACAATGGTTCCAAGTTGTAGGATGGTTTTATTTTACTTCGTTTGACTTTGGTTTTGACTTTACTTTCGTTGGTTGACTTTTCAAGTTGATTATTTTGAACGGTTTTGAAGTTAGTCTTCCGCTGTGTGTCTTTGATGGTTGCCTTAGCCAATTTCACGGTGGCGGTAATATCTTAGATATTCCTATTTAAATTTTTAAACAGGGAAAAACATGTATTTTGAAAGAAAGGAATTTCTTGGGTGTTACATATGTGCACAAGAATATTTGTGTTTGCGTAGTATCATGTTAGGAATGTGAATTATGAATTAGTAGCATGTTTGGTTGATTATATGCTTGGAATTGATGTTGGATGAACATGAATTATTATGCAAGCATGTGAATATGATATCTGAAGCATGATACAAGTTAAATATGCATGAATAATTATGGAAGTATGTTTTATTTTCAAGTATATAGCATGAAATTAATAAGCAAGACTTATGTATGTTTAAAAGAGCAATAAATAGAATTATTGAGCATGATTCATGAATTTAATTCTCACCAATTTATTATTGGTGTTGAGTCAAGAAATTACACTACTAGAAAAAGTCCGTTTTGTTTTCCGTCGGAAACAGTCGTCGAAAAAGGTATGGTAGGAAAATTGACCTTTTCCGACGGAAATTTTGTCGGAAACAATTTTCCAACGGAATTTATGTGTCGGAAGAACATTTCCAGGCTGAAAAAGTCCGTCATAAAATAACGACGGAATATACATCCGTCGGAAAATTACAACGAAATTTCCGTCCGAAACGTCTAAAAAAAAAAAACAAAAATAAGCCACACCATCACCCACCACCACCCAACACCAAGTTCAGCTACCACTGCCCACCCAACCCCAACCCCAACCCCAAACCCAGTAGCCCCACCCTCCCACACACTCAGACCCCACCCAACCCTCAAACCCGATCTTAATAGCCCCACCGTCCCACACACCCAGATCCCCACCCAACCCCAAACCCTAACCCACTAGCCCAGAAAAAACCCTCCTACACCCAGATCCCCACCCACCCCAAACCCTAACCAACCACCAGTCCACCACCCATCCACCACGTTCAACGGCAAATTAAACCCAAAATAAAAAAAAAAACCACATTCACAGCCCATAAATTAACAAAAAAAAAAAACAATTAAAAACAAGAAAATTGTAGGGAATATTTCAAGCATTACCCCAAACTCGAACCCCATTGTGATCATACACTTAAGCATGGTGGCGTCCAAAGGGAAGGAAGTTAGAGCAAAAGAGTCGCCAACAAGTTTTAGGAACTTGTAAACCGTTCACAGGATGAAGGTTACAACCCTTAACGATCTAGGAGATCGTTAACTCCAATAGGTCTGGAACCAAGACTGGAAGTTCGGGGGATAAGGGTACGAATCCAATCTAAAAGAGAAAGAACTTGCCCTAATAATAGGGCTCTACTTTATTCATCTACTCATATTCATGTGCGCTTTCTGACTAACATGCAATCATTAGGTTAACCTAAACCTGTTTAATCTATGTTGGTTGAATATTAATGCACAAATAAATCTATCATTGGCGATCGCTTGAATTATAATCATATTATCCCTAAACAAGATTATTAATTATCTTATTAAGCGTGATTACAAGTACAAATTCCCTTTAAACATCCATAAAAAGTGTGATCAAGCAATAACATAATAAACATCAAGCAACATAACAATAATAATTATAACAACAATCATAATAATCATAATAAAGCATAATAATAGCAAGATCCTAGGCATGATACTAACAAGATTAATAACAAATCCTAGCATGTTACTAAACATCAAAAATCAAAGTTTTAGCCCTAACATGATACTAACATGCTATTAGGAAAGAAATAGGAAGCATCATAATAATCATAATTGATATTAGAAACTTAATTATTACCCTAAACATGATACTAGGAAGTTATAAAACATCCTGACATGATACTAGGAAGCAAAATAATAATCTAAGCATGATTTCTATATCAAAAGAATAATAAAACAATTAAAGTACTTACTTCGATGCCTCGTATCTCTTTCTAATAACAATATACACACGTTAGTAACTTCAAGGAAAATAACAAATCAAAACAATTAAATTAAATAATTGAAATAGAGATTTGGGACCAAACCAAACCTTTCACGTCTAGGGCGAAGGCAACTTCGAACTTGGCTAGGTGTGTCTAGTGCTAATGTATGAGGAATTGTGTGTTTGTAAAAGGCTAGGCTAGAAAGAAAGATAAAGAAAATAAGCTTTAGCTTAGAGAGAAAGAAGAATTAGAGAATTCTGGTTGAGAACTGGTGATTGAAAACGGAGGTCCAGGGACCCTATTAATAAGAAAATAGTCCAGAATCGATAGAAACGAATCAGAGTTCAAAAATGAATAAAACTCTATTCTTGATTAATTACCAAATTCTATTCTTGATTAACAAAATAGATATTCTTTGTTTAATCAATATTCGTGAAAAGAATCGATAGAAAATATTCTTTGTTTAATCAATATCCGTGAAAAGAACAAAATAAACAATATTCGCCTTGTCTAAAGTGATAAAACAACAATTAATTACCAAATTCTATTCTTGATTAACAAAAGAACACTATGTGAATTAATTAATTAATTTTTTTTAAAGTGATCAAACAACACTAATTGATCAATTAAAGTTTTTTAAACAATAAAAGAAAAATGATTTATCTAAGTGCTCAGGAAACTAACCGTTCTTCTTTTATGTTAAATCTCCGTTTAATGTGTTTATGGACTTTCTTTCCTCTTCGTAACTCCAAGGACTTCAATGGATTCAATTAGGGTTTTAAAGTATTTGGGAAGAGAGAAGAAAAAGTAGTATGATAGTAAGAGAAGTTGAGAGATTAGGGTTTTGAGAATACTAGGGTTTTAATTCTTAATTTTCGGTCCCCGTAATGCTGAACGAAGACCCCTATTTATAGGCGTAGGGATCTAGGTTTAGGGTTTTAGATCCGCACAGTCAGGTGGCGCGTGCAACTCTCTGAGTTGCGCTGGGTGCCGCGCGCATCTCAATGAGTCGTGCGAGCCAGGCGCGCGCAACTGATTGAGTTGCGCTGGTTTGCGGTTTGCCTTATACGAAAGCGCGTTTTTAAAACTTCCATAACTTTTGATTACGGAGTCGGATTAAGGCGTGTGAGATATAATTGGAAAGATATGAATGTCTACTTTTCAATAAATTTAGAATTAGGTTCAAATATGTTATGGATCAAAAGTTATGGCCGTTGGAGTGCAAGGGTGTCGGTTTTAGGTCCTGGTTTAGTGTTTTGATCATAACTTCTTCGTTTTGGCTCGGAATTGGGATTATAATATACTGTTGGAAAGATCTTTGAAAGGGCTATCCATCTGTATAGGCATTTCATGGGAGTTTGATGTTTGGTTTACCTTTTTGGCTCGGTTTTTCAACAATGTAGGTTCCATTGGATCCAATCATTACATTTGACGCATTTGGGTCCGTTATTAATCAAGTTTAAACATGTATGAACATGTTTTAGGACTAATTAGTAATAGGAAAAATCTATAATATAAATTGGTCTCAAATATGGGTTTTAAATTACTTCATAATTCTTTTCATAGTCCATAAACACTTCAACTTTGATCTAGCATGAAGAACGGATTTTTGTAACATCATCGCACTTCCTTTCGGGACAAGAGGCCAAAAGTAGGTGTCTACACTCTCTTTAGGGTTATGAGATATTTTTTTACAAAAATATTATTTTAATGGTTCCGGCGGAAAAATCCGTCGGAAATCATTAATTTTCCGACAGAATTGAAATCCGTCGGAAAATAGGTAATTTTCGACGGATTTATTCGTTGGAACTTTCTGATGGGTATAAAATCCGTCGTAAATTACCTATTTTTTTTGGAAACCTCCTTCTTGTTCGGGACCCTCCACCGTAGTAACAAAATATCAAAAGGGGTGAGTGTTTAGGACAAGAGGGTTTGGTAGCAAAAGTTCACAAGTGTTTCTGCTAGGATGTTAGGTTAATTTCTTTCTATTTAAGCCTCGTATTAATCCCTTATTTATAGGGAATGGGTGCAATTAGGGTTTTAAGCATTCTGCCGCAGCAGGTGTCGCGCGCATCTGGATGAGTAGCGCGCGGCATCCCAGCGCAAGTTATTTAGTTGCGCGTATTTGGATGAGTTGCGTGCGGCATCCCAATGCAACAGAATGTCTTACGCGCGGTTTTATGGTAAGATTCGATTCTATATTTTTATAAAATTCTGAATCTTCCGCGAGCGCATCTCTAGACGTTGCGCTGGGTGTTGTGCGCAACTGAATTAGTTGCGCGCGCCCGACTAGCGCGACTCTTTGAGATGCGCGCGGATTTTTCTGCGGTAGCTTTAATTTTAACCTTGGCGCCTCTAAATACGTCATTATTGGGTCTTAAGCATGGGCCTAAGCCTAATTATGATCGGGTTTAGTTAATTGGTCCTTTTCTTGTATTTGTTTTGGGTTAGGCTAGTCTTTTTATGTCTTTGCGGTTGAACCAATCATCCATAAGCGTTCTTCACTTCGATCCAACACGAAGATGGTTTTATTTATCGTCATTGCACTTCCTGTCGGGACAGGAGGCCCAAAGTAGATGTCTATAGTTAGCCCCCACTTTGATCGAGTCTAGGATAGACGAGGATCAAAGTAGCCAAGGAGATAAGTCTGAGACTTATTCTGCGAAGTTCTCAAAGAATAGAGAATCTTTCAAAAATGTTAAGGATGTCAAAACGATCCTTTATTCGCTAAGTGTTTGAAACAAGTAGCTATTAAGGCTAGAAAAAGTATTTTCCATGTCTTAACGCGCTAATGAATCTAGATTGATCCTTTGCAATTGTAGAGTGCTTTTACAAGTAAAGGCGTTCTGGGTGATGTCATGTCATGAGAAGAGATCGGTTTAAAAAGGATTAAAAAGGGGGCAATGTCCTCCCAATCATGTCATCGTTGGTCTAAAGTCCCTCGATATGTCATTGAGACTTTAGCCTGATTTTAACAATTTAAAAAGATGATAAAAAGAATGTTTTGGCTTTCGCAGCCGTTCGGCTTTCGTAGCCTTTAGCCTTTCGGTTTTCTCATCCTAAACATTTCGGCTTTCGCAGCGGGAATAAAGTTCTTGGCAATTCGCTCGTCAAAAAGCAATAATCGATGTTCACAAGATAGAAATACATGTCTCAGGACTGGAGGCATATATCTAAATCTAGTGAGGGATCAGAAAATCAGCAACTCTCTCAGCAGTTTTGTCCACAAGATGAGTACACGTATCTAAGGACTAGGGGCACGTGACTACATAGGAGCGACATTATCTTGTCGCTCTTTATACATGGGGTGGACGACACCCTAACTATCTGGTAAGCTAGTAAGCGCACTAACTACCGTATTTGCTTCCAATCAAGAAGTGTCTGTTCCTGAATGCTCTGGCGTGCCTGTCGACTCGTGAGCTAACGCCTAAAGAAAAGTAATTCTCTACATTTTAGTTCCGAGAGATAGATCTTGCAAAGCTGGGGAAGAAGTGAAATTTTACGCAACACCTACACCATACAATTTTACGCTATGTGATACGCCTTGCATTTTTACGCTGCATGATGACGCCTTCCCTTTTGCTATGGACGTGAAAAAAGAAGAAAAGGCGGACATTTATAACGTCTGTACAGTAAAATGACAAACTTATCTATGGGAGCTTTTACCTAAAGCACCACCACAGAACGTCTTAAGACACTTTTACAAAAAACGTTCAAAATGTATGCTTAGGGAAGGCACAAAGCACAGTGTGCATGCAAAATGATGCAAAAAAAAAAAAAAAAACTATCAAAGAAGAAAACAAACTACAAAATGCAAAGCAATTTAAAAAAGATTTTGATAATTTACGCGCCATTACATCTAATAACGAGCAAATTAAAAACCGTTGGAAAATAATCAAACGGATCAAAATCTGGATACCAGTCATTTTATTGACCAGTATAAGCACGCAACTCAGTGGGTCGCGCTGGCCAGGCGCACGCATCGTTCTGATTTGCGCTAGTTTATCACGCGCAACTGTTTCAGTTGAGCGCGACATTTAAGTCAGCAAAAAGAAATCGTTGAGCGCGATTTTCATTTTACTCTCTTCTCTTCTTCTTCTTCCTTCGCCATTTTCGTTCCTTTCTCTAAAAAAATCTCGGTTTTTTTTCAATTTTCGAAGCCAAAGGAAGCATATCTCACCCTTAAATTCACATTTTCCATGATCCAATATAAGTTTTTTGTTTAAATTTGTTCGTTTTTGGCGGAATTTGGGCCTTTTTCGAATCATTAAACCCTAATTTTTGAATTTGGGGATTTTTAATTCAGACCATTATTCTTGAAATTGTTTGTTCCATGTTATTATGCTATGTTTAAGGAGTGTTTTGCAACAAATTTCATGAAAAATTGTTAAGTATTGAACCTTGTATGAGCATTTCTTCGTTTGAGTACGATTTTCGCACTTTTCTTCGAATCTGGTTTGTTTCTTGTTATTTTGCTTGCTCATTTTGGCTATACTTGTTGATTATGAAGTAATTATAGTATTATGACTAATTATGTCTTCATAAACAATGACTTGAAAATTTTGAATCCGAAAATTGGCGCGAAGTGTATACTTAGCTTATTTTTGCCATGTTCGAACATCAAGATTGTTTGGTAGACGATAATTGCATCATTGTTACTATTATTTGCCTAGGCGTAGTTGATTATTTGATATTTTGCAATATAATCCCTTGAATTCTTAGTTGAAAATGGTATAGGATGGCTTTTATGGGTGTTAGAAGCCCCCATTTACTGAGATTAACTGCAGGTATCGTAGCCCCCTAGCATGGGTGGCATTCGATTTTCTCTTATCAAAGTTATTACACAGTTTTGTGTACTAATCTTTGTTTGGAATTTGCAGGATGTACAATAGCAATCTGGGAGTCGCCGAGCATCCTGACTTCCTTTATATTCTCTCTTTTTTTTTTGAAACATATGTACATATATATTTTTTTATTATATTTTTTGTACATATAAAAAACATTTTATGTATGTCATTATTTTACTTTTGTTTCCCTTTTTTTTGTAAATAAAAAATTTTTCCGAGGGAGGGAAAGGGTTTAAGGCTTACCCCCCTCAAAAAAAAAAAAAAAAACAAAGAAAAGAGGACATGAAAAGGAAAGTTAAAATGAAGGGAAAAAAGGTAAAAAGAAATAAGGAGAAAAGGAAAATAAGAAGAAAATAAGAAAAATAAAATAAAGCATAAAAAAGGACACAAGAGTTAACAAAATTTAGGCGTATGATTATTCATATGATTTCGTCAATATTCCGTTATTATGGAGTTCAAAATACGGAAATAAATCAAAACGACATGTCGCGACAGACGAGACGCGCACAACTGGATGTCTTGCGCGCGGCTGTCGCGCGCATGTGAATTGGTTACGCACGGCAGGCACGCGCAACTCCTGAGTTGCGCGCGCCACCTGCGGGTGAACTTTCCTTAGAGCAAAAATTGCCGAAAATTTTCCCCTCTTGGGTCTATTTAAGCATGGTTTTGTGTAGGCTTTTGATCATCTCGCATTCAATTGCTTAGTAGTGTTATAAAAGAATTAAAAAGAATTAATCTCTCTAAATTCTTTCCCTCACCCCCCCTTTTTTTACACATTGATCAATGGCAAAAACCTTTGAACAACGGTTGAAGCAATGGGTCACTTCCCTTTCAACTGAGGATAAACTATCCTTCAAAATATACCACCTTGACCCTCTATTGAATTATATGCAATTAGTTATAAACTTTGATTTTCTTCATGCTGCTGTCAATCATTGGGACTCGAACCACCATCTCTTTCTTTTTGAAGGGGATGAAATTGTCCCATTACCTGGCGAGTTTGAGGCTCTACTAGGCTTCCCTACAAATACTCTCCCTATGACATATGCCCCTAACTTGTAAGATCCCAAACCTGTTTTAACGATTTTTTTGATTTGAGTGACAATGATATGATTAACATTGGAAAAGAAGAAGGCGTGGATTTAGTTCAATTTATTGAACATTTCGTCGCCCTTCGTGACAACTTGGCTAAATAACGCTTTAAAATTTGTGCTTTATGTTATTGTCTTGTTGTCAATTGTTTACTTAGGACAGGTAAAGAATATGAAGATTATTCCATGGTGTCCATAGTAGAGCAAATAGAGGGATGTCATTCACCCGCTCCGTTAGCTTTGGCGAAAATCGTTCTATGCTTGAATCGCCTTAGAGGAGACCCTAACGAGAATGGTTTCACGGGAAGTCCACTCCTATTACACGTACGTTTTTTTTTTCGTCGTAAAGCAGCGCAAGTTGGGAAGTTGGGCTGGCATGTCCAGGGCAATATTCTCCGATGCGCGCAACTGATTTTGATGCGCGCGCCACCTGCTCGTGAAATTTCGCAAATTAATTTTTTTCGCTTTTTTTTTTTTTTTTTTTTTTTTTTTTTTTCAGATTTGGCTCATGGAGCGCTTGCGAATTGTTGAACAACCGGAAAATTTTGAGGCTCATGGAGTGAGAACATTCCCTGGACGTCGAATTCTCTACAAACACAAGAATGAAGAAGAGTTGACATCGTTTTTCTGTCATAGGGTTCCCAACATACGCTTTATGATTCCTTGGTGGAACATAAGTAGTATGGTTGGGAATATTTTAATTGTCTCTATATTAGGCTTTTAGGCCTATCTAGTACTACTTACATTTTTCCTTGTAGGGTGATGTGACAATACGGAATGAAACAAGTTATCCCCCTCAGGATTGTGATGCTCCTAATGATGTGGTCTTTAAACCTGAACAGATTCCTCGTTGGATGGAATATTGGTCAAGTCTCCCTAGGTGGGTAGTACAAAGTCCTAATGCGAGCATTGTGTTATCCTCCTTCTACAAGGCTTAGATGAATACGGCGAATAAGGGTGAGCTAAACAAGGCTCGGTCACAAAATCAAGCCGCCTCGGCTCGCAATCCACCAAACCTTTGATGCATTCAGCCACCACTACTCCTCCTAGTAGCCAAAACAAAGGAGTGAGAAGAAAATTAGACTTCTCATCTCCTAAGGCTCGTTCAAAGGAACCTAAGAGAAAGGCTCCCCCTAAACATGCATAACAAGGGGTAAAGATTAAAGAACCTTCACCAAATACTCGCAAGAAGACCCCAACAATCGCTAAAGGAAAAGGAAAACAAGTTGCAAAGGCCCCAATCCCTAAATTGAAGAACAATGTTTGGGTTAAAAAGAAGAGTGAAGGAGAAAGCTCTAAGGTTGCTGAAACTACTACAATGGAAACTACTCCTCCGTCTACTGTGACAATTGAGGATATAGTAAAACCTTAGAGTGTTACACAATATGTCATTAGTTTAATTTGAATAAAGTGTAATCACTACTATGTTTATTTTTATTTTTTTTATTTTTTATTTTAAAAAAAAAAATAAAAATTTATTATCTAGTTCAACAATGCCTCTTGTTTGCTTATTTTGAATTTAAATGAGCTTTATTATATATATATATATATATATATATATATATATATATATATATATATATATATATATATATATATATATATATATATATATATGACCGAATCATAAAGATTGCCTACGTATTCGTATTACGAAATCAGGTCTTTGCGTTGTTCTTTGCAATGTTTGTATTATGTTCTTTTTTTTTTTAAATATATTTTTCTTCAACCTCTTATGCAGAAATTGAATGAAAAAATTAATCAAAATTAGTTTAATAATTTAATTCAAAGCTTAATTTTATTTTCCGAGTAAATGTTATTTTCGAAGAACGCCCTCTTTTTTATCGCAAGTAAAAATCGCAATTTTATTCTCGCGCAAAAATTCTGGGCGCGCGCAACGTCTAAGGCTGCGCGAGCCTGTCGCGCGCAACTGATTCAGTTGCGCGAGACCTCCGCGCGCAATTGTTTTAGTTGCGCGGGACACTTGTGCTACGAGTGTTAAATTTTTTTTTCGCATTATTACCCCCCCTCCCCAAGTGTGAAGAGTTTTTCGTGGTGTTCGAAAAAATATGAACACTTGAATGGTATATGTTTTCTTTTTAAATTACCCCCCCAAGTGTTATGAACTTTACCGTGCTATTCGGTAAAGTGCGTAACACTTAGAATCTTTTAATTGAATGCTAAAAAATGATTTATTTAATGAATGAACGAGTTTATCCGGATTTCATATGTAATATTTTTTTAAGTTGATCAATGTTTATTACTTGGCGAATTTCATCACCTCTAATATCCATTAATCTGACAGCTCCTCCTGATAGAATTTCAATTACGCGGTAAGGCCCTATCCAATTAGGTTTGAATTTCCCTCTTGGATCGGTTGGTGGGCCTCTACCCTCTTTTAGTACAAAGTCACCTTCTTTGATATTTCTAGGTCGTACCCTTTTGTTAAAATGTCGCGCAATGCGTCGTTGGTAGACTTGTACATGATGCGAAGCTCTTAATCATCGTTCATCGAGGAATAACAACTCTTCATACCTCTCTCTTACCCATTAAGCTTCCGGTAGCTTACTTTCAAGTACGATGCGTAAGGATGGTATTTCCAGTTCGACTGGTTGAACTGCGTCCATTCCAAAAACTAAGGAGTATGGAGTTACTCCTATTGATGTTCGTATGGACGTTCTATAACCCCATAGAGCAAAGTGTAGCTTATTCGGCCAGTCTTTTTAATTTTCTGCCATTTTCTTAATTATGACTGTTATGTTTTTATTTGCCAATTCTACAGCTCCATTCATTTGAGGTCTATATGGGGATGAATGATGGTTTTTTTATTTTATAACGAGTTAAGAGGGTCTCAACTTCAGCTTTGAATTGAGATCCCTGATCACTAATTAGTTCGTGTGGAACTCCATATCTACAAACTATGTTTCTTTCGAGAAACTTTGTGACATGTTTAGAAGTGATATTCACATAAGAAGCGGCCTCAATCCACTTAGTAAAGTAATCGATGGCTACTAATACGTACTCGTGCCCTCCTGCTCCTGTTGGAGATATTTTTCCAATTATGTCAATTCCCCAAGTCGAAAAAGGCCAAGGGGAAGTGAGATTATATAGTTCGGATGGTGGAAGGTGTTGTAAGTTAACGAACATTTGACACTCTGGATATTTTTTAACATATTGTATGCAATGATGTTCCATGGTGGACCAATAGTAACCTTGTCGTGAAATTACTTTAGCAAGCATTTAACCATTCATGTGAGGACCACAAACGCCTTTGCGAGTATCCTCCATAAGGCGTGTGGATTCAGGTTGGTCTATACACAATAAGATTTGACCATTAGGCCCTTTTTGCATAATTGACCATTTAATAGACCATATTAGGCCGCAAGTGTTCTTAGGGCTCGTTGGTCTTTTGATAAAGTATTTTCAGGATATGTGCCATGAGTAATATATTGGAGGATATGATCATACCAAGGAATGTCTCTTACAATGTCATTTATTTCCTCTATTGCGTTGCAATATGCTGGTTCTTCTCTTCTATCAACGCATAATGGCATCATATTTAAATGATCGGGTACATCCGAGAATGTTGAATTCACCAAACCATGGAAGCGAGTTTTTCTAAACTCGCGGTGTCCCATCCACTCGCGCCAACCCTTCACGGTTAGGCTTCCACGCGGTGCATTCGGACAATTAACCATGGACCCTCTTTGACTAACCCATATCCCGAACTTTAGAGAACTAGAGTCCTGGTTAGGTTGCAAACTCATTGCATCATATTGTGCCTACTTGACTAATTGTGCATTATTTGTTTTTCCTAACCATTTGTTTGACTTGTGTTTAAGATTAAATAAACTAATGAATTACTAAAGGACTTTGTTTAATTAATTAATCAATTAATTTGAGCTAATAAAGATGTCTAAAATCGAGTCATAGTTCCTTTAAGTCAACCCGGATTTTTATTCCCGTATACTGCACAAGCGTCAACTTGTTTTGGTCATAGCCGGAGTTTTAGGAAGAGTTACGAGTTGTACAACCTATGGATCTGTAGCCCAGAGTTTTATTTTTAACTTGGAGTTGGTTTCATCCCAATCAGAGTCACAGATCAAAAGTTATGACTAAAATACCACAGCCTGTCCAGTTTAATGCATATACGTGAAGTCTTAACTTAGTCTTTGCTAGAGTCTAGTCACATAGTCTAGCCACATGGTCATGACAAGAGTCTTAACATGTCACCTACACTCACTAGTCTTAGCACACACTTTGTATATGTCACCATGACCATGTCTTAGGTTCATGCATGAGTCGGTTTTTTCCGTCATTTGAGTTGGGGGTATATTCTATTCCTAATTTTTTCATATTTCTCCATCTACATCATCTTTCCATTCTCTACATGCTTTCTCCATATCACAACCTTCATTCTTCCTACCTTCTTTCATCCATGCATGTTGAATTGAGTTTGAGTCATGTGATTGACAAACAAAATTAAAAAATGAGGGTAATGATGAAACAAATGCACAAGGCAAGCTTCTCACCAAGATTTCATGTTTTTTCTTCTTTTTTTCAAACCTTTTCCCCAATAAGTCTAGCATAGACACCTTTTTTCCTTAGATTAATTTTTTAGATTCTTTATTTTCCTTTAATAAAATGAGCATTTTATTTCCTTACATATGATCATCGCATCGCATTGCATTGCATTTTAATTAAAAAAAATCCATGTCAAACTAAGCACAAGGTATACCAATGATTTGAGACACCCCTTGTAGCCACATCATATTACCTTTCACCCTTCAAATATACAATCTCTTCTTGATAAACCACTTTGAGCCTCGTCTAACGATAGACCTTTCATTCTTCAACCTACATCTACCTAACCTTAGGATGGGGTAGTGTGCAACTTATGCAATTTAAAAAAAAAAACCTGAGTGATTTCAAAAGATCAAAATAAATAAATAAGCAATAAAAAAATAATAAAAGTGTACAAAAGGGTAAGTGTTCCAATGTCTTTGATATGAAAATGTCTTTGATAAGAACACATCTCAGATTGCGTCTCTTATTGAGTTCTCGGTACCGTTCCTGAGAAACATGAATGCCAAGTGAGTGATAGACCGCGTGATCGGGATTGCCCACTCTTATAAAAATGAAATAAATGCTAAAGCAAAAGAAAGAGCTAAAAATGAGTAGAAAACCTTAAGCATGAAAATACAAATACTCAATAGCAAGGTTGCATACCTTGGGGGCTTATCGAGGGTCTTGAGCCTTTATCCCCTTCTTCTATAACCTTTAGCCTAACCACGTTACAACCCCTTAAAAAGACCTTTTTGAGGTATAGACACACTTGTGCGAGGTTTGGCTAGAGCTACGTTCGGCCTGATTCCTAACGAATACGTAGGCAACCTCAAATCGAGGTGCGGCCGTAATAAACATGCATTCATATTCACATTCACATTCACACATCATGATCATATCAAGGGATCCCCTATGCTCATTCCTATTTACTTAGAGCTAGACTTGGGGGATTGATCCTTACATCATTAGCTTACCTAGTCTAAGAGTCACCATCATTTGACTCTTCTAAAAATAATATCTTTCCAAACACTTAGCTCTTGCGGCCTAACTTTAGTGTCACTTTCACACACTGCACAAATACATGACCAAATAGTCCTTCCCTTAGGAACCCTTTGTCATGAAATCTTAACACAACATTGAAGCATACTTCGTCATAACAAAATCACTCATCAATCATAATCATCATTGCATCAAAGTATGAAGTGCTTAGCCTCCGTGCCTAAGTTACCTAAAGACTTTCATTATCGAGTCAACTAGGATAGTCTAAGATGTAACAATACTTGTACTGTGAGAGACAACGTTAACGGATTAAGCTCATTCAACATGTATCTTCAAAAACTTCGATTCTTTTTTGCGTCTTTCTTTTTCGGGAGAAAGTCGGTACCCTCCACAAAAATGACGGAAAATGTTTGCTTTTTTGCATTTTCGAGTCCCACGATCACATTACAATGCACACACGAGTCATGTACACATTGAGTCATGTGTATCATATTGAGTCAATACTATGCACACTTTGAGTCACGACAAGTCAATGAGTCAAGCAACACTAAGTCTTAGGTCAACCCTAAAGAAAGATAAGCAAAGTCCTATAGTTAAAGATATAAATGCAGGTGCATCCCAGCAAGCGAGGACATTCCCGGATTTTTTTCGAAAAAACCATGAATATGATACATAAGATTCCTCCAAGATAAGAGGAGTTACATGATCAGTAAATTAGAGATGAAGAGCTTTAATTTACAAAAGATTTGAGTGGATTTGGTTGAAAGGAAACGACCAGCTCAAAGTTCGGAGCAAAACAAAGCAACAGCGGCAGCAAGAGCAGAATAAGGAAGACCCAACGCCAGCGCCAGACAACAAGGCTGTTGCCTGGCGACAACATCTGTCGTATGCCGACAAAGTTCAGCGCTTGATCCCAGCGTCTGGCGACAAAGCTAATTCTAGGCGCTAGCGATATTTCACTAGCGACAGAGCTCGAAGCCTCTCGGAACGGCTATTTCAACCTCTTACAGCAATTTCGGGTTCCTTGGTACGCCAGTTAGCCCCTATAAGCAAATTGACATGATTAATAGTCGGCTCGATTACAATCGTAGTAAGTGATTGACCTGACAAAAAATCGTCTCACTTAGCTTAAGCGCCTAAAACACTAGCTCATTACAAGCACCAACATATCGGTTTAAAACAAGCACTTAAACGACAATATTTCCAAATATGGATTGTCGCGCATTCTTCTTAAACGACAATATTTCCAAATATGGATTGTCGCGCATTCTTCTTAAACGACAATTTTTCCAAAAATTGGATTGTCATACCCAACTGACAATATTTCCAAAAATGGATTGTCGTGCATCTTCTTCAACGACAATTTTTCCAAGATTGGATTGTCATCTCTGGCAAAGTTTCCAAGCGTGGATTGTTGTGCTCCTTCTCTATTTGGCAATTTTTTCCAAGTTTGGATTGCCATCTCTAGCAATTTTTCCGAGATTGGATTGTAATACACCCAGTTCCTTATGGCAAAATTTTCCAAAGGATTGTCGTAGGTCTCCACTCATCATAAATTTCGGCAAAGGTTCCTCATCGTGGATTGTCATTCATTTCAGTAAGTGGCAAATTTTCCCGAAGTAGGATTGCCGGTCGACTCTTTTTCGCAAATGTTCCAAGACGCGGATTGTCAATAGTGGCACTATTTTCCTAAAAGGATTGTTGCATAGCGTTGGCAAATTTCCAAGGTGAATTGCTTTCAAGAGTTATATTCCAAGATGTGGATTGTCGATCGTAGCAAAATTCTTATGACAGATTGTTACGAAGCATTGACAACTTTTCCCAAAATTGGATTTTGGCAAATTTTCCGAGATACGGATTGTCGCTTCATCGTGGTAACATTTCCAAGGATGGATTGTTACGAAGCATTGACAAATTTCCCTAAATCGGATTGTCATACATCATACAAGAGTTATGTTGGCAACTATTCCCAAAGAAAAGAGGATTGCCATCACAGCAAAAGCACCAACATACTGAATCACAAGATGCAAAACGCCGACGTACTGGCATGGCGGCATTAAGGATCAACAAGCAGTGATCTTTTTGAAGACTATCACAGCAGTAATTGGAGGCAGTTACAAGCGTAGCAGTCTTCAGGCGGTATTCTCTAGCTTGCGTAAGATCCTCAAAACAGCAAGATGGCATTCCCTAGCTTGCGGAAGGTTGTCACAAACAACAGCAATAGCAACAAATAGGTTACTCCTAGAGATGTGTGCTTGACGGTGCAAGATACGTGTTTCTTAACTCTCTTATCTATTTAACTAACGCTAGTTTTACAAGTATCGGCGTTACAAGAATGATTTAGGATCGTAGAATTTTCTGAATCATTCTCCGTCCCTATCGATACTTTGACTTTTGTTGTCGAAACTTGCGTTTCTCCAAACTCAGTCAAAGTGGGGGCTTCTGTAGACACCCAAATGTGTCTCCCCAAAACCAAACCCAGTGATGAATACATTTTATGCCATTTGATTATCGGACAAAGTGAAAGTGTGAAAAGTCTAGTGATGAGAATGTTTTTATTAAAATATCTTTTCTTTCTGTTTTTGAAAATATTTATTTTCTTACCTTATTTATGAAAAACGTGCATTCCTGTTTATTTTGGTCCATGATAAGGGTCCAATAATGGTGTAGTTTGATGGGGCTTGAAAAGACCTTTCAAACGATATATTATAAGCCCAATTCCGATGAGTAATAAGGAACTTATGGCCAAAATACTAAACTGGTCCCGATTTGGTTTTTATAGGCGGCCCAATGATCTAGAGGAGGGTCTATCATTAATTATCATTCCTAAAGCTATTAGGATTGATTATTGTAGACACCTAAAAATGTCTCCCCAAAACCAAACCCGATGATGAACACCTTTCACCGCCATTATTGGTCGGCTTGAGTATTTAATCTTTGGAGTGCTTAAATCCATGTTCTATCCAATATATTTCGTGAACCAATCCAATGTCTAGCTCATTTCCCTAAACCATAACCTATTTTCCACTTTTCGTGTCCACATCGCAAAACCGAGAGAAACTGATTTTATGGCTATATAATTTTGATCCAATTATTATTTTTTTGGATAGGCTTTTAAATAATCTTTCCAACCATATATCATAAGCCCAATTCCGAGCTATAACGAAAAAGATATGAGCAAAACACTAAACTCGGCCTAAAACCGACACCCTTCAGCTAAAACGTCCATATATTAAAATCTACAAATTATTTTGACCTTATTCTAATTGGGTTGGAAAGTAGACTTGATAAGATTTCCAATGATATATTATATGCTTTATTCCAAGTTACGGATCAAAAGTTATGATGATTTTAAAAACGGGTAAAAAACTGAAATCACCGCGCACAGTGCAAAAGCACCGTGTCACGGGAATTTGCCCCGTCTGACGTTGCCTTCCCCCGTCTGACGGTGCCTTGTGCCATGACACGGTACTGTACATCGTGTCACGGTGCAATTTTTTAAGCTCTTTCGCGTCAAATTCCACCGTGGCACGGTACCTGTTGCCGTGACACGGTACCTGCTGCCGTGACACGGTATTTCCCACCGTGTCACGGTGCTTTTTCTGTGTAATTTCCGCGTTTTCCCATACCGTGACATGGTGTACTGTACTGTGCCACGGTGGACACTGCCGTGTCATGGTACGTGTGCCGTGTCATGGAATTTTCTCGTGTCTTTTCCGCGTAAATCCTTCACGCGTTTTCACTTCCCGTAGGTCAAATATTTCCCGCGTCACTCCAGTTGTCCACCGCGTCACGGGATTTTCCCCTGTATGACGGTGCCTTCTCTCTTCTGACGGTGCCTGGCACCGTGTCACGGTGTTCTCTGCCGTGTCGCGGTGTTATTTTTTAAGGTTTTTATCTTTTTAGGGTTCTGTGTGTTCCCTCTGCTCATTTTCCCTATAAATAGGACCCCCTTTCTGCAGTTCGGGGCACCAATAATCACTCTCTCTCACTTTACACCAAAAATCATTCTATTCTCCCTTTTTAACCTAATTTCTAGCCTCCTTATTCTTCCATAATAATTCCCCTAAGTACTCCAAGGAGTCCATACTTAACCCGAGGTTCCGTCCTTAAACCAAGGCGTGAAAGGTACAAATAACTGAGGGTTTGGACCAAATTAACTCTAGTTTTTATATAATTTAATTTAATTTTCATTTACTTTATATTTTTTTATTGAAGTTACTAATAGTTTATTCATGATGTAGCAATTTAAAGGAACGTGCGGAATGTGAGTAATTAATTAATTTAATTACTCTTATTTTATTTTAATATTACTAGTATCATGATTAGGTTGATTTTATATTTGATTTGACTAACACTATTATTGTTAAATTGCTTCCAATATTAATGTTTATTCTTTTATTATTATGATCACCATATTGCATGTTTAAAGGGAATATGTAATTGAAAATCACGCCTAATAAGATAATTTGGACGATCGGTTTAGGTTCCTTTTTAATCTTGTTATTAAATCAAGTGATCACAATATTTTAGAATTATATGTTGCATTAATATTCAACCAATTTAGCCTAATAATAGTTTGGAGCAAATTGAATATTTTGTTTGCATGCCTTTGAGATCGCAGGAATCACTTTTCACTATAAGAATCGAGTAGAGGCTAATACGGGCGAATGTGACTCCATGACTCACTTCGTACCATAATCCCCGATCCTCCTTTCGTGGTTCCGAACCATATGGAGTTAGTAATATCATGGATTATGAATGGGGTGTAACCTTCACGGGTCAATCGTTGTTGCCTATCGTTGTCCCTTATCGTGGTTGCCTTTTTATGATCCGTGAACGGTTTACAAGTTCCTTAAAAACTTGTTGGCGGCTCCCTACTTTCCTTGTCCCTAATCGTATTATGTCAATTCTCACTTCCTATGAGTGCCAAGCATATTCCCACATGCTTTTACGTAGGCTCACTTCGAATGACGCCTACAATTTGGCGACTCCACTGGGGAGGATTCTTGGTTATTTATCGATTTGAGTGATCAGTATTTAATTAAGATGAGTGGATAAGACTTGAAAGATTCTTGAAAAATATTCCTGTGATTAATTTGAAATTGTTGCATAAGCATAGACGTTTTAACGTCGCATTTAGGTATTTCCCGTAGGAAAAATTGAATAACTTGATTGCGTACGAAGGAAAACAGGCACTAGTCAGATTGTCTGACTGCCGTGTCACCGTCTGACGGTGTGCAGCACCGTGGCACGGTGATCTCTTCCGTGTCACGGCAGTCCTAAAATCAGTCTGGTGGCTTGTTTTATCTTCTCACAGTCAATTTCCTTCGATTTTTCCTAAAAAACGTGTGTGTTCTACATGTGTATTAGCCCCGGGGGATTTAATCTCTATCAACCTGTGGGGAATAATTTCAAGCCTTTAAAATCCCACTAGCTTGAACCCCACTGTGATCATACACTAAAGTACGGTGGCGTCCAAAAGGGAAGAAGATAGAGCAAAAGAGTCGCCAACAAGTTTTTAAGGAACTTGTAAACCGTTCACGAGGTGAAGGTTACACCCCTTAACGATCCAAGAGAACGTCAACTCCATAAGGTCATGAACCAAATAAGGGTTCGGGGATGAAGGTACAAATCCAACCTAAAAGAGATTGAACCTGCCCTAATAATAGGCCTCTACTTTATTCTGCTCGTATTCATGTGCGCTTTCTGATTAACATGCAATCAATAGGTTAACCCTAAACCTGTTTAATCTATGTTGGTTGAATTTAATGCACAAATAAACTATTATTGGCGATCACTTGAATTTATAATCACAATTAACCTAACAAGATTATTAATTATCTTATTAAGCGTGATTGCAAATACCAATTCCCTTTAAACATGCAATAAAGGTGATCAAGCAATAACAATATAAAATATGATACATATCAAGCAACATAATAAATAATCAATATCATGAATAATAATTATAATAATCATAATCATGTTAAAGCATAGCAAGATCCTAGGCATGATACTAACAAGATTAATAACAAATCCTAGCATGTCACTAAACAATAAAAATCAAATCTTTAACCCTAACATGATACTAACATGAATTAATATTAGGAAGAACATAGGAAGCATCGTAGCAATCATATTTGATATTAAAAATACCCTAGACATGATACTAGGAATCATAATAACAATATAGACATGATATCTACATCATAAAATCAATTAAACCATTAAAGTACTTACTTGGATGCCTCGTACCTCTTTCTAATTACAAAATACACACGTTAGTAACTTCAAGGAAAATAATAAACAAAACAATTAAATCAAATAATTGAAAGAGAGATTTGGGACCAAACCCTCAGAAATTAAAACCTTTCACGTCTAGGGCGAAGGCAACTTCGAATATGGCTAAGTGTTTCTAAATCTTGTGAATGCGGAATTTTGTATTAAAAAGCAAAGAAGAAAGAATGCATGAATGTTATTGAAAATCGATGAATGAATGATGAAGATGAAAGAAGAGAATTGATGAAAACGGAGTTTATTAGAACTTAAGAATAAGAAGAATTGGTGAAACGATAGATGTAGATGATGAATGAAAACGGAGTTTTTGATACGATATTTATAGAGAAAATCATCCAAAAAAGATAATTTATCAAAACAGAGTCTGAAGACCACAAAAACACCTTGGCGCCAGGACCAATGGCTAGCGCCAGGCGCCAATACTGGCGTCTGGCGCCAATCCTGATTCCAGGCGCCAAGGCCTGGGGTTGGACGCCAATTTGGATTTCAACGCGTTTTCGAAAAACTGATAAACTTACCGTACTGGAAGATAAAATAATATAATTTCAGTCGAAAATGCTATTTGATCTAATTAAAACTCTGAAGAATCCTAATTGAATTAAGAATGATAAGACCTTCTAGAATGTTCTAGAAGACCAAAACCATTCCTAATTACATTAGGAATGATAAATCATATTAGGCCCTCCCCTAGATCATTGGGCCGTACTTAAAACTCAAACCGGGCCCAGTTTAGTAAATTGACCATAAATTCCTCAATATTCATCGGAATTGGCCTTATAATATATCGTTGGAAAGGTCTTTGCAAACCCCATCCAACTACACCACTATTGGACCCATATCATGGACCACCCAAACTGGATTGGCTGTTTTTCTTAAAAATAGAGTTTTCAAAAAAGGGAGAAGAGAAAAGAAAAGAAAAGAAACTTTCCGCAACACTAGACCTTTCCACACTTTCGTTTCATTCGATTATGATTTGACGTGAAAGGTACTCATCACTGGGTTTGGTTTTGGGGAGACACAAATGGGTGTCTACAGAAGCCCCCACTTTGACTGAGTTTGGAGAAACGCAAGTTTCGAAAACGAAAGTCAAAGTAACGATAGGGACGGAGAATGATTCAGAACGTTATGCGATCCTAAATCAATCTTATAACGCCGATATCTGCAAAACTAGTGTTAGTTAAACAGATAAAAGAGTTAAGAAACGCGTATCTTGCACCGTCGAGCACACGTCTCTGAAAGTAACCGATTTGTTTTGATGACCTCCTGCAAGCTAGAGAATGCCATCCCGCTTGAAAACCGCTACGCCTGTAACTGCTTCCAAATTAGAAGATTGCTTCGCCTGAAACGATCCTCCTCCGCAATGATAATATTCCACATCCAAGAGAATACTATCGAAGATTGCTTCTCTTGAAACAATCTCCATCCGCATTGATAATATTCCACGTCCAAGGGGATACTATCGAAGATTGCTTCTCTTGAAACAATCCTCAGATGTTTGTGACAACTCTCCATAATCTAGGGAACGCCACCTTGCTGTTTCGATGTTCACTCGTCTCTGAACAAAGAGCTTCTTTTGGATATGTTCCAATTTCCACTGTGATAGTCTTCAAAAAGATCACTGCTTCTTAATGTTTGCTATGCCAGTACGTCGGTACTTTGCTGCTTGTGAACCAGTATGTCGGTGCTTTTGCTGTGATGACAATCCTCTTTTCTTTGGGAATAGTTGCCAACACAACTCTTGTATGATGTATGACAATCCGATTTAGGGAAAGTTGCCAATGCTTCGTAACAATCTATCCTTGGAAATGTTGTCACGATGAAGCGACAATCCGTACCTCAAAAAATTTGCCAAAATCCAATTTTTGGGAAAAGTTGCCAATGCTTCGTAACAATCTTTCATAAGAACTTTGCTACGATCGACAATCCACATCTTGGAATATAACTCTTGAAAGCAATCCACCTTGGAAATTTGCCAACGCTATGCGACAATCCTTTTAGGAAAATATTGCCACTATTGACAATCCGCGTCTTGGAACATTTGCAAAAAAGAGTCGACCGACAATCCACTTCGGGAAAATTTGCCACTTACTGAAATGAATGACAATCCACGTTGAGGAACCTTTGCCGAAATTTATGATGAATAGAAACCTACAACAATCTTTTGGGAAATTTTACTATAGGGAACTGGGTGTATAACAATCCAATCTCGGAAAACTTGCCAGCGATGACAATCCGAACTTGGAAAAAATTGCCAAACAAAGAAGGAGCACGACAATCCACGCTTGGAAACTTTGCCAGAGATGACAATCCAATCTTGGAAAAATTGTCGTTGAAGAAGATGCACGACAATCCATTTTTGGAAATATTGTCAGTTGGGGATGACAATCCAATTTTTGGAAAACTTTGTCGTTTAATAAGAATGCACGACAATCCATATTTGGAAATATTGTCGTTTAAGTGCTTGCTTTTGAACCGATGCTTTGGTGCTTGTGATGAGCCAATACTTAGGCGCTTAAGCTAAGTGAGACGATCTTTTGTCAGGTCAATCACTTACTACGATTGTAATCGAGCCGACTACTAATCATGTCAAATTGCTTATAGGGGCTAACTGGCGTACCAAGGAACCCGAAATTGCTGCATGAAGTCGAAATCACCTTTCTGGGAGGCTTCGAGCTCTGTCGTTGCTGAGATATCTCTGGCGCCAAGAATTGTAGTAGGGTCTTCCCTGTTCTGCTGCATCTGTATTTATTTTTGACTATAGAACTTTGCCAATTTCTTTAATTATCTTAGGGTTGACCTAAGGCTTAATGTTGCTTGACTCATCGACTTGACACGACTCAAGGTATAAACTTGACTCGATATGTTTGACTGACTCGAGGTTGACTCGACTCGAAGTGTAATGACACATGTGTTAGACTCAAATCAAAGTGATATGACACGACATGACTCAATGTGTACATGACTCGTGTGTGCATTGTAATGTGATCGTGCGACTCGAAAAATGCAAAAAAGCAAAAATTTTCTGTCAATTGTTTCTGTCAATTTTGTGGAGGGTACCGACTTTCTCCCGAAAAAGAAAGACGTGAAAAAGAAAATCAAAAGTTTGAAGATGCATGTTGAATGAGCTTAGTCAAATGTCATTTGATACTAACTCTTAAGGTTCAAGGATTAATTCATCCTAGGCTATCTCAACTGTTGACTCCATGATGAAAGTATTTGGGTAACTTAGGCACGGAGGCTAAGCACTTCATACTTCGTGATGCAATGATGATTATGATTGATGAGTGATGTTGATATGACAAGGCATGCTTCAGCGTTGTGTTAAGATTTCATGACAAAGGGTTCCTAAGGGAAGTATATTTGGTCATGTATCTGTGCACTGTGTGATAGTGACACTAAAGCTAGGCCACAAGAGCTAAGTGTGTGGAAAAATATATTATTGAAAAGAGTCAAATGGTGGTGACTCTTAGGCTAGGTAAGCTAATGATGTAGGGATCAAGCCCCCAAGTCTAGCTCTAAATGAATAGGGATGAGCATTGGAGATCCCTTGATATGATCATGGTGTAAGTGTGTGAATGTGAATATGAATGCATGTTTATTACGGCCGCACCTCGATGTGAGGTTGCCTACGTATCCGTTAGGAATCAGGCCGAACGTAGCTCTAGCCGAACCTCGCACAAGTGTGTATACCTCAAAAAGGTCTTTTAAGGGTTGTAACGTGGTTAGGCTAAAGGTTTAAAGAAGAAGGGGATAAAGGCTCAAGACCCTAGATAAGCCCCCAAGGTGTGCAACCTTGCTTTTGAATATTTGTATTTTCATGCTTGAGGTTTTCTACTCTTTTTTAGCTCTTTTTGCTTTAGAATTTATTTTATTTTTATAAGTGCGGGCAATCTCGATCATGCGGTCTATCACTCACTTGGCATTCATGTTTCTCAGGCACGGTACCGAGCACTCGATAAGAGACGCAATCTGAGAGGTGTTCTTATCGAAGATATTTTCATATCAAAGACATTGGAACACTTACCCTTTCGCACAATTTTATTTATTTTTTTGCTTTTTTTTTGCTATTTTAATCTTTGAATTTGCTCAAGCTTTCTTTAGAATTGCAAAAGTTGCAAACCATCCCATCCTAAGGTTAGATAGATGTGGGTTGAGAAAAAGAAAAAAAAAAAAGAAAGGTCTATCGTTAGACGAGGCTCAAAGTGGTTTATGAAGAAAGGATTGTATAATTGAAGGGCGAAAGGAGATATGATGTGGCTACAAGAGGTGCCTCAAATCATTGGTATACCTTGTGCTTAATTCGACATGGATTTTTTTTTTTTTTTTTTTTTTTTTTTTTTTTTTTTTTTTTAATGAAATGATCATATGCAAGGAAATAAATGCTCATTTTATTAAAAAGGGAAAAGAAAAGAAAAACTACAAAATAGTCTAAAGGAAAAGAAAAGGTGCCTATGCTAGACTTATTGGGGAAAGGAAAAAAAAGAAAAAGAAATAGACAAAAGAGGTCATGAAATCTTGTCATTGAAGCTCGCCTCTTGTCTTGTGTTGTTTGCTCCGACATCATCCAGTCTTCTCGCTAGCTAGAGGCAATGGGATCTTATTTGCTTCTATGAGATCTTGAATGAGATTTTGAAACCTGTAGCATTGATCGGTGGTATGACCGTTTCCTCGATGGTACTTGCAATAGGAATTTGGATTCCATCTCGAAGATCGATTTTCTGGTGTTGGATCCTCGGTAGGGCCAATAGGTTTGATTAATCCTCGATCATAGAGATGATTGAAAGCAGCATCGTAGGTCATTCCAATGGATGTGAACTCTTGCCTGGGTTTCCTTTTAGATCCTTGATTGTCCACGGCTAAGACATCATTATGGTAAAAGGTACTAACATTATTACTAGAGTGGGCGCTTTCGGAAGAAGAAGGATTGTCGCTCTTCTTTCCTTTCCAGCCACCGTGGTTGCTATTGTTAGTAGCTTTTTGCTTTGCGAGGTCATCTTCGATCTCGATACCTATGTCATAGACGGCCTTGAAAGTATTCAAGTTGTGTTGATATTTTAAGTGCTTTGAATACTTTTCTTGGAGATTCTTGATAAACATCCTCACGGATTCTTTTTCGGTGGGGACCTCAATCATCTTGGCGGAAGTTTCTCTCCATTTATTAAAGAAAGAAGTAAAGCCTTCATTCTCTTTTTGTCTTAGCATCTCAAGTTGTCTATGATCGGTTTCAACTTGAATATTGCACTTGTACCTATCAACGAAAGCGTTTGCTATCGATTCCCAGGTAGAGGTTTTCTCCTTGTCAAGGGAGAAGAACCATTGTTGGCAAACGGTTTCAAGAGATAGTGGGAACAGAGAGGGGAAAACCTTCTTATCGATACCCTTAATGTTCATTATAGTTTCAAAAGCTCTTAGATGGAAGTAAGGGTTGTCTGTTGCCTTGAATTTAGGGATGTCAGTGGCGTTGAACTTATGCGGAAGAAGTTCTTTGTCCAGCGAGACCCCTTGCGAACTCATGCCCTGAAATTTATAGTCACTAGATAGCTTGCTTAGACTCTCTTGCATGAGATCCATCTGTTGTTGCTTCACGGGATCATCAACCTTGAGGGTGAGTAGCTTCAGTGTTTCAGTCATGGTAACCAATTGGTTCCTAAGCTCATTGACTTCTTCTTGAGTTGCCATTATCTTCTTAGCCTTCCTCTTCTGACGAATCGGTTTATCAAAAAGCGAGACTTGAATAAAGAGGTTGTCCTTGATTAATCGCCCTTCTCTCCTCGACCAAGTACCGTGGGAAAGGAATTTGGGGATACTTATCATTAATTATTTAACTCAAACTTTATTCAACATGCAATGGATGGAGGAATGAAGGAAAATTGGAATAAAATGTGAAAGAAGATTTAGATGGAGGGATATGAAGAATTAGGAATAGAATGTACCCCCCAACTCAAATGACGGAAAAGACCGACTCATGCATGAACCTAAGACATGGCCATGGTGACATGTGCTCAAAGTGTGTGCTAAGACTAGTGAGTGTAGATGGTACTTTAAGACTCGTGTCATGACCATGTAGCTAGACTATGTGACTAGACTCAAGCAAAGACTAAGTTAAGACTTCACGTATATGCATTAAACTGGACAGACTGTGGTATTTTAGTCATAACTTTTGATCTGCGACTCTGATTGGGATGAAACCAACGCCAAATTAAAGATAAAACTCGGGGATACAGATCCATAGGTTGTACGACTCGTAGTTCTTTCTAGAACTCCATCTATGACCAAAACAAGTTGACGTTTGTGCAGTATACGGGAATAAAAATCCGGGTTGACTTAAAGGAACTTTGACTCGATTTTATGTTTATCTATTAGCTCAAATTAATTAATTAATTAATTAAACAAAGTCCTTTTGTCATTAATCAGTTTATTTAGTCTTAACACAAGTCAAACAAACGGTTAGGAAAAATCACATAGAGTATGCACAACAAATAATGCACAATTAGTCAAGTAGGCACAATATGATGCAATGAGTTTGCAACCTAACCATGGCTCTAGTTCTCTAAAGTTCGGGATATGGTTTAGTCAAATAGGGTCCATGGTTAATTGTCCAGATGCACCGCGTAGAAGCCTAACCGTGAAGGGTTAACGCGTGTGGATAGAACACCGCGAGTTTTTAGAAAAAAACTCGCTTCCATGGTTTGGTGAATTCAACCTCTCAGATGTACCCTTTGTTGCCAGGAGCGTTCAATCAGGTAGATAGAGCATGAATTCCCAGAGGGTTATGTCCATATGTAGAACACATATGGGTTTCAGAAAAGTGAGAAAAAATTCAATCAGGAAGTAGGATCGAGCAAACAATACGAAAAACCGGTCGAAATTAGAACGCATATTTCTGGCTCGGTATTGGGGGAAATTGGCGCCAGCAAACAGAGACTGGCGCCAGCTTTTAGCTGTAGCGCCTGACACTAATACTGGCGTCTGGCGCTACGACTAAAATGTTGGCGCCAAGCTCTGGCCCCTGACGCTACTTCCCACATGCCTCAGCAGCTTTCTGTGATCAATAAAATCATCCAGTTTCGCGCGGTGTTATTTTAGTCCTAGTTGTGAAAGACATTTATCAAATTTCCTACGTGTAAAATTCTATGTTTTTGACTCATTACGGATGGTATTTCCAATGAGAACCTTTTTATGCATATGACAATAATGTTAATCAAAATTACGCACATGAAATACTTAGAACTTTTCGAGTCTCATCCACTCATTCTAAATCATTGCCGAAACAAATTCAGGAATTAAAATAGAAATCCTCCCCAGTGGAGTCGCCAAAAACTGTGGGGAATAGTTTCAAGCCTTTAAAATCCCACTAGCTTGAACCCCACTGTGATCATACACTAAAGTACGGTGGCGTCCAAAAGGGAAGAAGATAGAGCAAAAGAGTCGCCAACAAGTTTTTAAGGAACTTGTAAACCGTTCACGAGGTGAAGGTTACACCCCTTAACGATCCAAGAGATCGTCAACTCCATAAGGTCATGAACCAAATAAGGGTTCGGGGATGAAGGTACAAATCCAACCTAAAAGAGATTGAACCTGCCCTAATAATAGGCCTCTACTTTATTCTGCTCGTATTCATGTGCGCTTTCTGATTAACATGCAATCAATAGGTTAACCCTAAACCTGTTTAATCTATGTTGGTTGAATTTAATGCACAAATAAACTATTATTGGCGATCACTTGAATTTATAATCACAATTAACCTAACAAGATTATTAATTATCTTATTAAGCGTGATTGCAAATACCAATTCCCTTTAAACATGCAATAAAGGTGATCAAGCAATAACAATATAAAATATGATACATATCAAGCAACATAATAAATAATCAATATCATGAATAATAATTATAATAATCATAATCATGTTAAAGCATAGCAAGATCCTAGGCATGATACTAACAAGATTAATAACAAATCCTAGCATGTCACTAAACAATAAAAATCAAATCTTTAACCCTAACATGATACTAACATGAATTAATATTAGGAAGAACATAGGAAGCATCGTAGCAATCATATTTGATATTAAAAATACCCTAGACATGATACTAGGAATCATAATAACAATATAGACATGATATCTACATCATAAAATCAATTAAACCATTAAAGTACTTACTTGGATGCCTCGTACCTCTTTCTAATTACAAAATACACACGTTAGTAACTTCAAGGAAAATAATAAACAAAACAATTAAATCAAATAATTGAAAGAGAGATTTGGGACCAAACCCTCAGAAATTAAAACCTTTCACGTCTAGGGCGAAGGCAACTTCGAATATGGCTAAGTGTTTCTAAATCTTGTGAATGCGGAATTTTGTATTAAAAAGCAAAGAAGAAAGAATGCATGAATGTTATTGAAAATCGATGAATGAATGATGAAGATGAAAGAAGAGAATTGATGAAAACGGAGTTTATTAGAACTTAAGAATAAGAAGAATTGGTGAAACGATAGATGTAGATGATGAATGAAAACGGAGTTTTTGATACGATATTTATAGAGAAAATCATCCAAAAAAGATAATTTATCAAAACAGAGTCTGAAGACCACAAAAACACCTTGGCGCCAGGACCAATGGCTAGCGCCAGGCGCCAATACTGGCGTCTGGCGCCAATCCTGATTCCAGGCGCCAAGGCCTGGGGTTGGACGCCAATTTGGATTTCAACGCGTTTTCGAAAAACTGATAAACTTACCGTACTGGAAGATAAAATAATATAATTTCAGTCGAAAATGCTATTTGATCTAATTAAAACTCTGAAGAATCCTAATTGAATTAAGAATGATAAGACCTTCTAGAATGTTCTAGAAGACCAAAACCATTCCTAATTACATTAGGAATGATAAATCATATTAGGCCCTCCCCTAGATCATTGGGCCGTACTTAAAACTCAAACCGGGCCCAGTTTAGTAAATTGACCATAAATTCCTCAATATTCATCGGAATTGGCCTTATAATATATCGTTGGAAAGGTCTTTGCTAACCCCATCCAACTACACCACTATTGGACCCATATCATGGACCAACCAAACTGGATTGGCTGTTTTTCTTAAAAATAGAGTTTTCAAAAACAGGGAGAAGAGAAAAGAAAAGAAAAGAAACTTTCCGCAACACTAGACCTTTCCACACTTTCGTTTCATTCGATTATGATTCGACGTGAAAGGTACTCATCACTGGGTTTGGTTTTGGGGAGACACAAATGGGTGTCTACACAACCCCAAAACGCTCATGGCAATAAGGGTTCATCCGAGTTATTAAATCCACCCAAACCATGGAGTTGAGTTCGATTTCATCACGAACTCACGAAGCCGCCCGTTGGCGTCCAAACTCTTAACCATGGTACCCTATTGACACCAAATAAACCTGACCATAGTCGAACATAGAACTTGACCTTAGGTTGCGAACTATTCGTTGCATCATTGTGCCTACGTGTTTTATGTTTGGTCGTTTTGATCCTAACCTTAACGATCTTTCTTTGTCTATGATGGATTATTTTATGACTAACGATTGCCAATGGACCGTACTCACTTAGTAATTAGCGCAAAAAAAAAAAAATCCCGTGCCACGTCAGCATCCACCGTGTCACGGCAGTTTCCACCTTTGCACGGTGGAATTCCAGCAAAAACAAAAAAAAAACCACCGCGTCACAACAGCTTGTACCGTGACACGGTACAGTATTTCGTGTCACGATGCCCTTGAAATAAGTTCAGTCTGCTTTTTTTTGGTGTTCCGTGTTAATTTGGTCCTCGCGTCAATCATTTTGGTTATTGTTCACATGTCTAGACATATGATCATACCACGAGTCTTATAACATCACTTAGTCACTCACGAGTCAAGTATAGTCCACACACTTTCTTTATGTTCCGACTCGAGTCGTGCACTAGGTTGTTTATGATCGTATACTAGGTTCATGCACCCTTTTTTCATAATAAAAAAAAGAGTGGAGTTTTCTCACCTGTTTTCAAATGTCTATTTTTTCCTTCCTTTCCTATCTTGAGCAATGAGTCAAACAATTAAGTGAATTATTTTATTTCACATTACTTGGTCAAGGAACAGGGATAGATTAATACGGTTCGAGTCATTACTGCAACAATCTCTCAGATCTAATAGGCGTTCAAAGAGTACTTTTCCATCTCCACATTACTTATCACCTTTCAATGTCCACTAAAGAAGATATTAAGAACATCAACAAATCCATCGAGGCACTGTCTACCATGATGCAAACCCTTACCACTAGGGTCACTACCATGGAACAAAACAAGGTCACTATTTCCACCCTTGGCAAATTAAAGGAACAAATGAGTAAGATTTATGAGGATTTCACTTATGTGGAACGACCTCCCACTCATTTGGATGTGAAGGACAGACACCCTGAAAAGTTCTCCACTGCTAATATTCCAAAGTTCAAGCCTACTAACAATCCAATATTCCATTTGAAGGCGTTCTCTGCAACCATGGCTCTTAAGGGATTGGACGTAACACTCTTCCCTACAGTGTTCCCTCTCTCCTTAGAACATGCTTGCCAACAATGGTTTTATTCCCTAGATGCCAAGCATACTGCGACTTGGCAAGATATCACCGACAGTTTCATGAATCGTTACAAGTGTAACATTCAAACTAAAACTTCTGAACGTGAACTCTCCATTCTCAAACATAAAGAGAATGAAGGCTTCACCGCTTACCTGAACAGGTGGAGGGAAAAAGCTTCACTCTTGATAGATCCTCCCAAAGAAAGAGAGATGGTTCGCCTCTTTATTCAAAATCTAACTCATAAATATAGGGAACATCTCAAATTTCTTCCACTGAACACTTTTGAAGCTGTATACGACATCGGCATCAATATCGAGGATGAGCTAATAAAGACTGTTGGTAGTAACAATAATAACACTTGGAAAAACAAGAAGAACGACCATCCTTCTTCTTCGTCTTCTAAGCACAAAAATACTACCAACAATATAAGCTAAGTTGATCTCAATGAAGTGTTAGCTCTTGATGCTCCATTGCCCAAGAAGAAAAGAACTTACACTTCTTTAGGAATGACTTATGATGCGGCCTTTGATCGCCTTTACGGTCAAGGCTTTATCACACCTATTGGGCCATTTCTAGAGCCAAAACCTGAAGAAAGGAGCGCCAAATGGAATCTCAATGCCCATTGCAAGTACCGTCAAGGAAGGGGCCACACTACAGAGCAATGTTGGAATTTGAAGGACGTCATTCAAGACTTGGTGGATGCAAACAAACTTCCTGTCCCTCTAGGCGGCAAGAAGTAATGAACACAAGGCGCACAATAGATCCTTTGTGCCAGATTTCATGATTTTTTTTCTTTATCATTCATCAGTCTCCGTCCCTATCGGTACTTTCACTTTTGTTTTCGAAACTTGCGTTTCTCCAAACTTAGTCAAAGTGGGGGCTTTGTCTCCCCAAAACCAAACCCAGTGATGAATACCTTTCATGTCATTTGATTATCAAACAAAGCGAAAGTGTGAAAAGTCTAGTGATGAGGATGTTTTTATTAAAATATCTCTTCTTTCTGTTTTTGAAAATATTTCTTTTCTTACCTTATTTATGAAAAACGTACATTAAAGTTTATTTTTCTCAATTATAAGGGTCCAATAATGGTGTAGTTGGATAGGGATTGAAAAGACCTTTCCAACGATATATTATAAGCCCAATTTCGATGAAAAATGAGGAAGTTATGGCCAAAATACTAAACTGGGCCCGGTTTGGTTTTTATATGCAGCCCAATGATCTAGAGGAGGGCCTATTATTAATTATCATTCCTAAATCTATTAGGATTTATTATATTCTTCTAAAATATTCTTGAAGGTTCTCTTAAATCCTAATGGAGTTAGGATTGATAATTAAGTTTCAAAAGAGTTTGAAATGGAATAAAACTACTCCTTTTTAGAATCCTTGTTTTGTACGAAGTGGAATATATTCAGATTTTATTTCCGTGCCTCATAATCTCTATCCAAATTTTATATGGTTGGATATATCTTGAAATTATCTTTCCAATGATATATTATAGTATTAAATCCGAGCTATAACGAAAAAGATATGAATGAGATATGAAACTCTATCCAAAACTGACACCCTTCCACTATTTCGGCCATTTATTTTTATCTACAAAATATTTTAATCTGATTCTAATTTGTTTGAAAATTAGACTTCAAGGTCTTTCCATTGACATATTATATGCCTTATTTGGACTTCTGGATCAAAAGATATGATAAAAACAAAAACGCGTGAAAATGATTATTAGCGCCTGACGACAAGGATTAGCGCTAAAGACCAGCATCTGGCACTAATCGTGTTTTATTCTCGTTGAAACTCTGATTTGTTTTTTTATCCGTTCGACTGATTTTCTCTATAAATAGCCTCTTAAAATTCTGTTTTCAATCATCAATTTTCTATCAATTCTTCTCATCAACTCTCATCAATCAAGAATTTCTTGATTTTCTCTCTCTTTCTAACCAACCCTTTTACAAACACAATTCCTCATACATTAGCACTAGACACACCTAGCCAAGTTCGAAGTTGCCTTCGCCCTAGACGTGAAAGGTTTTAATTTCTGAGGGTTTGGTCCCAAATCTCTCTTTCAATTATTTAATTTAATTGTTTGTTTTATTATTTTCCTTGAAGTTACTAACGCGTGTATTTTGTTATTAAAAAAAGGTACGAGGCATCCAAGTAAGTGCTTTAATTGTTTTCTTTATTGATATTATGATATAGAAATCATGTTTAGGTTGTTATTATGATTCCTAGTATCATGTTAGGATGCTTGATGTTTTGAATGACAAAAATGATTCCTATTATTTTGTTTAGGGAAAAGGTTATAATATCAAATATGCTTATTATGATTCCTGCGATGCTTCCTATTTTCTCCCTAATATTTTTGTTAATATCATGTTAAGGTTAAAGCTTTGATTTTTATTGTTTAGTGACATGATAGGGTTTGTTATTGTAGACACCCATTTGTGTCTCCCCAAAACCAAACCCAGTGATGAGTACCTTTCACGTCGAATCATAATCGAATGAAACGAAAGTGTGGAAAGGTCTAGTGTTGCGGTTAGTTTTAATTTTCTTCTCTTCTCTCTGATTTTGAAAACTTATTTTAAGAAAACAGCCAATCCAGTTTGGTTGATCCATGATATGGGTAAAATAGTAGTGTAGTTGGATGGGGCTTGCAAAGACCTTTCCAACGATATATTATAAGCCCAATTCCGATGAATATTGAGGAAGTTATGGCCAATTTACCAAACTGGGCCCGGTTTGAGCTTTATGTACGGCCCAATGATCTAGGGGAGGGCCTAATATGATTTATCATTCCTAATGCAATTATGAATAGTTTTAGTCTTCTAGATTCTTCTAGAAGGTTCTTTTCATTCCTAATTTAATTAGCATTGATAAATTGACTTTGTTGACTTTTCAGAGTTTTAATCAAAATCAAATAACATTTTTGAGGAAATTATATTATTTTATCCTCCCGTACGGTAAACTTATCGGATTTTCAAAAACGCGTTGGAATCAGGCTTGGCGCCTAACCCCAGGCCTTGGCGCCTGGAACCAGGCCTGGCGCCTGGCGCTAGCCACTGGCGCTAGTGGTGGTGCCTGGTTCCAGCTAGCCAAGGTTGGCGCCAGCCCTGTTTCCTGAGCGTCAGACTCTGTTTTGTTAAATTATCTTTTTGGCTGATTTTCTCTATAAATATCGTACTAAAAACTCCGTTTTCAGGCACCTACAATCAGTTTTCATTCGCAATCATTAATTCTTTAATTCTCTCTTAATCATTCACCAATTATCATCACCTTCATTCATTCACCAATTGAATTCATTCATCTCTCTTAAACATTCAATTCTTTCTCTTTTCTAAACTTTGTTTTCACAAACAAAATTCCGCATTCGCAAGGTCTAGAAACACCTAGCCATATTCGAAGTTGCCTTCGCCCTAGACGTGAAAGGTTTTAATTTATGAGGGTTTGGTCCCAAATCTCTCTTTCAATTATTTAATTTAGTTGTTTTGTTTATTATTTTCCTTGAAGTTACTAACGTGTGTATTTTGTAATTAGAAAGAGGTAAAGGGCATCAAAGTAATTGCTTTAATTGATTAATTGATATTATGATGATATTCCTAGTATCATGTCTAGGGTAACTTTAATATTAAATATGATTGTTACGATGCTTCCTATGTTCTTCCTAATATTTATTCATGTTAGTATCATGTTAGGGTTAAAGCTTTGATCTTGATTGCTTAGTGACATGCTAGGGTTTGTTATTAATCTTGTTAGTATCATGCCTAGGATCTTGCTATTTTTATTATGGTTTAATATTAACATGAACATGATTATGATTATAATTGTTATAGTTTATGATGATTATGAATATTATTATTTTGATGATGATTATTATTATTCATGTTTATTTATAATTATTATTCATGATAGTGATTATTTATTATGTTGCTTGATATTTATTGTTATTGCTTGATCACACCTTTTATTGCATGTTTAAAGGGAATTGGTACTTGTAATCACGCTTAATAAGATTATTAATAATCTTGTTTAGGGTTAATTGTGATTATAATTCAAGTGATCGCCAATAATAGTTTATTTGTGCATTAATATTCAACCAACATAGATTAAACAGGTTTAGGGTTAATCCTATTGATTGCATGTTAATTAGAAAGCGCACATGAATACGATCAGAATAAAGTAGAGGCCTATTATTAGGGCAGGTTCAATCTCTTTTAGGTTGGATTTGTACCATCATCCCCGAACCCTTATTTGGTTCAAGACCTTATGGAGTTGACGATCTCTTGGATCGTTAAGGGGTGTAACCTTCACCTCGTGAACGATTTACAAGTTCCTTAAAAAACTTGTTGGCGACTCTTTTGCTCTATCTTCTTCCCTTTTGGACGCCACCGTACTTTAGTGTATGATCACAGTGGGGTTCAAGCTAGTGGGATTTAAAGGCTTGAAATTATTCCCTACAGTTTTTGGCGACTCCACTGGGGAGGATTTCAATTTTAATTCCTGAATTTGTTTCAGAATAATTTCAAGCTTTAAATCCCACTAGCTTGAACCCCACTGTGATCATACACTAAAGTACGGTGGCGTCCAAAAGGGAAGAAGATAGAGCAAAAGAGTCGCCAACAAGTTTTTTAGGAACTTGTAAACCGTTCACGAGGCGAAGGTTACACCCCTTAACGATCCAAGAGATCGTCAACTCCATAAGGTCTAGAACCAAATAAGGGTTCGGGGATGAAGGTACAAATCCAACCTAAAAGAGATTGAACCTGCCCTTATAATAGGCCTCTACTTTATTCTGATCGTATTCATGTGCGCTTTTTAATTAACATGCAATCAATAGGATTAACCCTAAACCTGTTTATCTATGTTGGTTGAATATTAATGCACAAATAAACTATTATTGGCAATCACTTGAATTATAATCACATTAACACTAAACAAGATTATTAAATATCTTATTAAGCGTGATTACAAGTACCAATTCCCTTTAAACATGCAATAAAGGTGTGATCAAGCAATAAATAATAAATATATCAAGCAACACAATAATCATAATAAATATCATCATAAATAATAATCATAAAAGTAATAATCATAATAAAATAATAATAATCATCAAAATAATAATAATAATCATGAATAATCATCATCGAAATAACAATAATAATAATATTCATAATCATCATAAATTATAACAATTATAATCACAATCATGTTCATGTTAAAGCATGATAAAAATAGCAAGATCCTAGGCATGATACTAACAAGATTAATAACAAACCCTAGCATGTCACTAAGCAATAAAAATCAAATCTTTAACCCTAACACGATACTAACATGAATAAATATTAGGAAGAATATAGGAAGCATCGTAACAATCATATTTAATATTAAAATTACCCTAGACATGATACTAGGAATATCATAATAACAATGTAAACATGATTTCTACATCATAACATCAATAAATCAATTAAAGCACTTACTTGGATGCCTCGTATCTCTTTCTAATAAAAAAATACACATGTTAGTAACTTCAAGAAAAATAATAATCAAACAATTAAATTAAATAATTGAAATAGAGATTTGGGACCAAACCCTCAGAAATTAAATCTTTCACGTCTAGGGCGAAGGCAACTTCGAATATGGCTAGGTGTTTCTAGATCTTGTGAATGCGGAATTTTGTATTTGAGAAAAGGCTAGTTTAGAAAAAGAGAGAGAGAGAGAGAGAGAGAGAGAATAATCAAGAAAATCTTGATGAGAGTTGGTGAATGAAAACGGAGTTTTTACGACGTTATTTATAGAGAAAATCAGCCAAAAAGATAAAATTAACAAAACAGAGCATTGGCGCAACTGAAACAGAGCTGGCGCCAACATTAAGCTATTGGCGCCAGGCACCAACACTAGCGCCAGGCGCCAATGGCTAGCGCCAGGCGCCAGGCCTGGTTCCAGGCGCCAAGGCCTGGGGTTAAGCGCCAAGCCTGATTTTAACGCGCTTTCGAAAATCAGATAAATTTACCGTACTGGAGGATAAAATCATATAATTTCCTCGAAAATGCTATTTGATTTGGATTAAAACTCTGAAAAGTCAACAAAAGTCAATTTATCAATGCTAATTGAATTAGGAATGAAAAAAACCTTCTAGAACATTCTAGAAGACCAAAACCATTCCTAATTGCATTAGGAATGATAAATCATATTAGGCCCTCCCCTAGATCATTGGGCCGTTTATAAAGCTCAAACCGGGCCCAGTTTAGTAAATTTGCCATAACTTCCTCAATATTCATCGGAATTGGGCTTATAATATATCGTTGGAAAGGTCTTTGCAAGCCCCATCCAACTACACTACTATTGGACCCATATCATGGACCAACCAAACCGGATTAGATGTTTTCTTAAAATAAGTTTTCAAAAACAGAGAGAACAGAAAAGAATTAAAACTTTCCGTAACACTAGACTTTCCACACTTTCACTTCATTCGATTATGATTCGACGCGAAAGGCACTCATCACTTGTTTGGTTTTGGGGAGACACAAATGGGTGTCTACACTTGTGCTTAGTTTGAAATGGTTTTTTTTTTTTTTTTTTTTTTTGCAATGCAATGCAATGATCATATGCAAGGAAATAAATGCTCATTTTATTAAAAAGGGGAAAAGAAAAAACCTACAAAATAAATCAAAGGGAAAAGAAAGGTGCCTATGCTAGACTTATTGGGGAAAGGAAAAAATGAAAAAGAAAAGGAGGTCATGAAATCTTGTCATTGCAGCTCGCCTCTTGTCTTGTGTTGTTTGCGTCATCATCACCTAGTCTTCTCACTAGCTAGAGGGAATGGGATCTTGTTTGCTTCTATGAGATCTTGAGTAAGATTTTGAAACCTCTAGCATTCATCAGTGGTATGACCGTTTCCTCGATGGTACTTGCAATAAGAGTTGGGATTCCATCTCGAAGATCGATTTTCTAGCGTTGGATGCTCAGTAGGGCCAATAGGTTTGATTAATCCTCGACCATAGAGACGATCGAAAGCAGCATCATAGGTCATTCCAATGGGTGTGAAACTCTCTCTTGGGTTTATTTTATATCCTTGATTATCCATAGCTAAGACACCGTTATGGTCAAAGGTACTAATATTGTTACTAGAGTGGGCGTTTTTGGAAGAAGAAGGATTGTCGTTCTTCTTTCCTTTCCAGCCACTGTGGTTACTATTGTTAGTAGCTTTTTTCTTTGCGAGGTCATCTTCGATTTCAATACTGATGTCATAAACGGCCTTGAAAGTATTCAAATTATGTTGATATTTTAAATGCTTCGAATACTTCTCTTGGAGATTCTTGATAAACATCCTCACAGATTCTTTTTCGGAGGGCACCTCAATTATCTTAGCGGAAGTTTCCCTCCACTTATTAAAGAAAGAAGTAAAGCCTCCATTCTCTTTTTGTCTTAGCATCTCATGTTGTCTATAATCGGTTTTGACTTGAATATTACACTTATATCTATCAATGAAAGCGTTTACAATAGCATCCCAAGTAGAAAAGAACCATTGTTGAAAAACGGTCTCAAGAGATAAGGAAAATAGAGAGTGAAATACTTTTTTTTATCAATACCCTTAATACTCATTATTGTTTCAAAAGCTCTTAAAGGAAAATAAGGGTTATCAGTTGCCTTGAACTTAGGGATGTCAGTGCCATTGAACTTCTGCGGAAGAAGCTCCTTGTCCACCGAGACCCCTTGCGAGCTAATGCCCTGGAATTTATAGTCATTGGATATCTTGCTCAAGGTTTCTTGCATGAGATCCATTTGTTGTTGCTTCACAAGGTCATTGATTTGGAGGGTTAAGGCCTTCAACACATCAGTCAGGTCAACCATTTGCTTCTTAAGCCCATTGACGTCTTCTTGACTTGCCCTTATCTTCTTAGCTTTTCTTTTTTGACCAACCGGTTTATCAAAAAGTTGTATTTGAATAAAGGTGTTGTCCTTGATTAATCGCCCTTCTCTCCTTGACTAAGTACTGTGGAAAGGGAAATTAGGGATATTCACTGTTAATTATTTGACTTAAACTCTATTCAACATGCAATGAATGAAAGAAGGTAAGAAGAATGAAGGTTGTGATTTGGGGAATAGAAAAAATGATGTAGATGGAGAGATATGAAAAAATTAGGAATAGAATGTACCCCCAACTCAAATGACAGAAAAAACCGACTCATGCATGAACCTAAGACATGGTCATGGTGCCATATACTGAAACTGTGTGCTAAGGCTAGTAAGTGTAGTGAGTGTAGGTGACATGTTAAGACTCTTGTGTAACACCATGTGGCTAGACTATGCGACTAGACTCAATTAAGGACTTAACAAAGATACTGTTATTAACAAAATAATCGAACTGATTAGCAAACTGTTTAATTAGACTCGTCGTGATGACTTGAGTAAAAGGCTGAACTGTCGCCAAAGCAACAGGACTGTCGCCAAAGCAACAGGACTGTCGCCGCACTTTGCAGTGCAGCACCAGACAACAGGGCTGTCGCCAGGCGTTGCACAGCATAATGTGGCGTTGCAGCCTAAATCGTGGCGCCATTACTGGAGCGTTAATCTGGGACTACTTTTAGTATTTTTACTCTACGGGACATGCCTAAAGTCGTGCTAAGTCAATTCCAATTAAATTATTAGACTTTAATTACTCAAATTAATTAATTAATTAATTAGTTAGACAAAGTCCTTTTATTCATTAATCATTTTATTTTTAGTCTTAAACACAAGTGAAACAAACGGTTAGGAAAAACACATAGAGTGCACAACAAATAATGCACATTTAGACAAGTAGGCACAATATGATGCAATGAGTTTGCAACCTAACCATGGCTTTAGTTCTCTAAAGTTCAGGATATGGTTTAGTCAAAGAGGGTCCATGGTTAATTGTCCGGATGCACTGCGCGGAAGCCTTACCTTTTGAAGGGTTATCGCGAGTGGATGGGACACCGCGAGTTAAAAAAAAAAAAACTCGCTTCCATGGTTTGGTGAATTCAACATTCTCGGATGTACCCTTTGTTGCACAGAGCGTTCAATCAGGTAGATGGAGCATGAATTTCCAGAGGGTTATGTCCATATGTAGAACACATATGGGTTTCAAAAAAGTGAAAAAAACTCAATCAAGAAGTAGAATCGAGCAAACAGTGCTAAAAACTGGTCAAAATTAGAACGCATATTTCTGGCTCGGTATTAGAAGAACTTGGCGCCAGCGAACAGAGGTTGTCACCGCAATATGGCTCTGTCGCCAGTCATATCATTGGCGACAGACTCTGCTCTTTAGGCGCCAGTTCCTACATGCCTCAGTAGCTTTCTGTGCTCGATAAAATTTTCTAGTTTTTCGCAGCATTATTTCGATCCTAGTTGTGAAAGATATTCCTCAAATTTCCTACGTGTAAAAAATCTATGTTTTAACTCATTACGGATGGTCTTTCCAATGAGATTTTTTTTATGCATATGACAATAATGTTAATCAAAATTACGCACATGAAATACTTAGAACGTTTCGAGTCTCATCCACTCATTCTAAATCATTGCCAAAATAAATTTTAGGAATTAAAATAGAAATCCTCCCTAGTGGAGTCGCCAAAAACTATAGGGAATATTTCAAGCATTACCCCAAACTTGAACCCCACTGTGATCATACACTAAAGTACGGTGGCGTCCAAAGGGAAGGAAGCTAGAGCAAAAGAGTCGCCAACAAGTTTTAGGAACTCGTAAACCGTTCACAAGGTGAAGGTTACACCCCTTAACGATCCAGGAGATCGTTAACTCCAATAGGTCTGGAACTGTAGGCGTCGCTCGAAGTGCGCCTACGTCAAAAGCATGTGTGAATATACTTGGCACTCATAGGAAGTGGGAATTCACATAATACGATTAGGGACAAATAAAGTAGGGAGCAGCCAACAAGTTTTTAAGGAACTTGTAAACCGTTCACGGATCATAAAAGGCAACAACGAGAAAGGGACAACGATAGGCAACAACGATTGACCCGTGAAGGTTACACCCCATTCATAATCCATGAGATTACTAACTCCATATGGTTCGGAACCACGAAAGGAGGATCGGGGATGATGGTACGAAGTGAGTCATGGAGTCACATTCGCCTATATTGGCCTCTACTCGATTCTTATAGTGAAAAGTGATTCTTGCGATATCAAAGGCATACTAACAAAATATTCAATTTGCTCCAAACTATTATTAAGCTAAATTGGTTGAATATTAATGCAACACATAATTCTAAAATATTAGTGATCACTTGATTAAACAACAAGATTAAAAAGGATCCTAAATCGGTTGTCCAAATTATCTTATTGATGATTATAAAAGGGGAGATTAAAAAGGATCCTAAACCGGTTGTCTAAATTATCTTATTGATGATTCTAAAATATTAGTAAAAGAATGGGGAGGCTAGTGTTTAGGCTAAAGACGGAGAAGAGAATAAACTTGTGATCAAGCTTGTTGATGATTGTAAAAGGGGAGATATGACCTCTATTTATAGAGAAAAAAGAAGGTCGAAGAATCAAGAAAAGATAAGAATTCGAATCGGATAAAACTCTTGCGATAGACAGCAGTTTTTGCGGTTTTTGTTTTTATCATATCTTTTGATCCAAAAATCGGAATAAGATGAATAAGATATCGTTGGAAAGCTATTGAAGTCTATACTACTTTCTAACCCAATAAGAATCAGATTAAAATATTTTATAGAAAAAAATATATAGCCGAAATAGTGAGACGGTGTCAGTTTTGGATAGAGTTTGACATTTTATTCATATCTTTTCCGTTACAGCTCAGAATTGATATTATAATATATCATTGGAAATATAATTTCAAGGGCTATCCAACCATATAAAATTTGGATAAAAACTATGAGGCACATAAATCATATCTGACTATCTTTGAACCTCTTTCAATTCGGATAGAATTAGGACTTTAAAAAAAGGAGTTTTATTCAATTTCAAACTCTTTAATCTTATCTTTTCAAAATGGATAATTAGGATCTTTTAGAAACTTATAGAAGCTTCCAATTAATCCTAATTGGTTTAGGAATGGGATCAAATAAATTGGACCCTCCACATGATCATTGGGTCGTAGGTAAGGTGGGCTTAGGTTCGGTTTGGGCTTGGCTTAATATTTTGGCCATAACTTATTCGATATAACTCGGATTTGGGCTTATAATATATCGTTGGAAAGCAATTTTAAAGCCCCATCCAAATATTCAATCATTGAACCCAGATAATGGACCGAAATAATCTTTACTAAACATTTTTTTAAAAAGGACATGAAATAAATTATTTTAAAGGACACGAAATGAATTATTTTGGATTTAAAGGTTTAGGGCAATGAGTTATGGTTTGGGGAAATGGGATAGGAGTTTGGTTGGTTTATGAAATGGAAATATGGATTTGAATATGGATTTAAGCACTCCAAAGATTAAATACTCAACCCGACCAATAATGGCAGTGAAAGGTTGTTCATCATCGGGTTTGGTTTTGGGGAGACATTTTTAGGTGTCTACAGAATCCCCCACTTTGACTGAGTTTATAGAAACGTCATTTTCAAAAATGATAGTCAAAGTAGTTGATAGGGACGGAGAATGATTTAAGACGTTCTGCGATCCTAAATCACTCTGTATACGTCGATTCCTGCAGAAAAGTTTTAGTTTTGCAGATAAAAGAGTAAAGGGATAGAACGCTTATCTGACACCAGTGTATCGGTGACAAATGAGTTTGGTATTTTCCTATGCTTGAAGGAATCCACCGGATGACGTTTGTTGAAATGTTTTCCATGCTTGAGGAAAGCCGACAGTAGAGTTTGGTAGCTTTCTACGCCTGAAGAAACCTACCGGATGACACTTTCCATGCTTGAGGAAAGTCGACATATGATTTTGGCGTTTTTCTATGCTTGAAGAAATCCACCGATAATGCTTTCCATGCTTGAGGAAAGCTGACAAAGGAATTTGGCGGTTTTCTATGCTTGAAGAAATTCACCGGATAATACTTTCCATGCTTGAGGAAAGTCGACAAATGATGAGATTGCAAGTCTCTGTGTATCGAGAACCTTGCGTCGTGAAATGATGGTGGTTCAATTGTCCCCGAACGTGGGCTGTAGATGGTTCGCTTATCCCCGAACGTGGGCTGTAGATGGTCTGCTTGTCCCCGGACGTGGGTTGTAGATGGTCCGCTTGTCCCCGAACGTGGGCTGTAGATGGTCCGCTTGTCCCCGAACGTGGGTTGTAGATGGTCCGCTTGTCCCCGGACGTGGGCTATAGATGGTCCGCTTGTCCCCGGACGTGGGCAGTAGATGGTTCGCTTGTCCCCAGACATGGGTTGTAGTTGGTTCGCTTGTCCCCGAACGTGGGCTGTAGATGAGACCTTCAAAAATAAATTTGCCAATGGACTCGTATATATTGTGATTGACTTGACCACTGACTTGACCAAGTTTGACTTGATGTGACATGACGTGTGTATGACTTGTGAGTGTGTGTGTGTGTGTATATGTGTGTGCAGACACAAGCAAACGAAGATGCAAAAGCAAAAATTTTCCGTCAATTTTTGTCATGAGATGAGTGGAAGGTACCGACTCTCTCCCGAGAACGACGTGAAAACTGAACTTTTATTCTCGAACTTCCCTCGAAATTAATGTATGCATGATGCATGTTCTTAGGCTAGGAGGCTAAGGACAATTACGTCATGTGACACGATTAATGAATGAACTTCGGTCATGGATCTAAGCATCATATATGGTGTAAAGAAACGATCTTGAACGTCACTTAGGTCTGGAAGCTAAGCACATATATAGATAAAGTGATTATTGAGTATTGCATAATGAATGTTCCTTAGGTTAAGGAGATAAGAACGATATGCTTTTTTTTTTTTTATTACAAATCACTGATATATAAATGTTATTCACCACATTATGCGATGCGTGAAACAATGAATATTGCTCAGGTCAAGAAGCTAAGCAAGTATACAATGTTTTCTCTAATGAATGTTGTCATGAAAGATGATGAAACATGCATAGTGTTGAACAAGATTTCATGATAAAGGGTTCTTAAAGGGAAAGATGATTGATATGGATATGGATGTGTGAGTGAAGTGTGTGAATGTGATACTAAGGCTGGCTGCAAGGGTTATGATGACTCTTTAGGCTGGGTAGGCTAAATGATGTGGGTTCAAGCCCCCAAGTCTAGATCTAAATGGGTAGGGGTAAGCATGTGATATTCTTTGACTCGATCATGCATGGATATGAATGTGAATGTGGCCACACCTCGATGTGAGGTTGCCTACGTATCCGTTAGGAATCAAGCCGAACGTAGCTCTAACCGAACTTTGCACAAGTGTGTGTACACCTCAAAGAGGTCTTTCAAGGGTTGTAATGTGGTTAAGCTGAAGGTTTAAGGAAGAAAGGGGTAAAAGGCTCAAGACCCGAGAGAAGCCCCCAAGATATGCAATTGTGTATTAGACTTTGCAAGTTTTATTTTTCATATATATATATTTTTTTTTTTTTTGAATCTTTTATTTTTTTATTTTATTCTTTTGAATCAATGTAGGCAATCTCAGATCATGCGGTCCATCACTCACTTAGCATTCATGTTTCTCAGGCACGGTACCAAGCACTCTATGAGAGACGCAATTTGAGACGTGTTCATATGAAAGACATTGGAACACTTGCCTTTAGACATTGTTTTATTGTTGCTTTGCTGCCTTTTTTTTTAACTTGCTTTTTGAATGTTATACAATTACACATCTTCCAATCCCATGGTTAAGTGAATGTGGGTTGAAGAAATGAAGGTTAAACGTTAGACGAGGCTCAAAGTGGTTGATGAAGAAATGGAATGTGATTGAACGGTTAACAGGAAATGACAAAGGTGCCTGAAATCATTAGTGTACCTTGTGTTTAGTTCGGTAATTTTTTTTTTTTTTTTTTTTTTGGCTAACCACATGATCGAATGTAAGAAAGAGATGCTCATTTATGAAACATGGCATATAGACATAAGGATAGGGAGAACCTATGCTAGACTTATTAGGGGATAGGGAGAACCTATGCTAAACTGGACAGGCTGTAGTATATCGGTTATTACTTTTGATATGTGACTCTGATTAGGACGAAACCAGCTTCAAATGAAAGATAAAACTCGGGGCTACAGATCCATAGGTTACACGACACGTAAATTTTTCTAGAACTCCGGCTATGACCAAAACAAGCTGACTCTTATGTAGTATACGGGAATAAAAATCCGGGTTGACTCAAATTTAAAAAAAAAAATCTATGACTCGACTCTAAAAAAAAATAAAAAGGGTTTGATAAGAGAAAAAAAAAATTAATAAAAAAAAGTCAATAAAAAATGCACATATAAGCACATCGTCAAGCATGATGCAATGAAGTTCGCAACCTAAAGTCAAGTTCTATGTTCGACTATGGTCAAGCTTATTTGGGTGTCAAAGGGTACCATGGTTAAGAGTTAGGACGGGTTAGCAAGGCAGCCTCCCTTGAGGATGTATGCCAACGGGCGGCTCCGCGAGTTCGTGATGAAATCGAACTCGACTCCATGGTTTGGGTGGATTTAAAATCTCGGATGAACCCTTATTGTCATGAATGTTTTCGGGTTAATAGAGCTTAAATCCCTCGGGCTAGCCACATACGTAGAACACGTACTATTGTGGCAAAATAGGTGACCTAAACATGCATATGCATATGTGAAAATATACCAATTAAATCGTAGGAATACAATTCAAGAATCTTTCAAGTCTCATCCACTCATCTTAATTAAATACCGATCACTCAAATCGATGAATAACCAAGAATCCTCCCCAGTGGAGTCGCCAAATTGTAGGCGTCACTCGAAGTGCGCCTACGTTAAAAGCATGTGTGAATATGCTTGGCACTCATAGGAAGTGGGAATTGACATAATACGATTAGAGACTGTAGGGAATAAATTTCAAGCGTTAACCCCTAGCTTGAACCCCACTGTGATCATACACTAAAGTACGTTGGCGTCCAAAAGGGAAGAAGATAGAGCAAAAGAGTCGCCAACAAGTTTTAGGAACTTGGAAACCGTTCACAGGGTGAAGGTTACACCCCTTAACGATCCAAGAGATCGTCAACTCCATAAGGTCTAGAACCAAATAAGGGTTCGGGGATGAAGGTACAAATCCAACCTACAAGATATTGAACCTGCCCTAATAATATGCCTCTACTTTGTTCTGATCGTATTCATGTGCGCTTTTTAATTAACATACAATCAATAGGATTACCCCTAAACTTGTTTATCTATGTTGGTTGAATATTAATGCACAAATAAAACTATTATTGGCGATCACTTGAAATTATAATCAAATTAACCCAAACAAGATTATTAATTATCTTATTAAGCGTGATTACAAGTACCAATTCCCTTTAAACATGCATAAAAGGCGTGATCAAGCAATAAAAATAAATGTCAAACAACATAATAATAAAATCATAATAATAACAATCATCATAACAATAATCAAAATAATAATCATAATCACAATCATAACAATAATCATCATAATAACAATCATATTAATCATAATAATAATAATGTTAATCATAATAATAATAATTATGGCAATAATAAAATTATAATCGTAATCAAAACAATTATAAAAATAATCATAAATCATGTTAAAGCATAATAAAAATAGCAAGATCCTAGGCATGATACTAACAAGATTAATAACAAACCCTAGCATGTCACTAAGCAATAAAAATCAAATCTTTAGCCCTAACATGATACTAACAATCATAAATATTAGGAAGAACATAGGAAGCATCGTAACAATCATATTTGATATTAAAATAACCTTAGACATGATACTAGGAATATCATAATAACAATTTAAACATGATTTCTACATCATAACATCAATAAAAACCATTAAAGTACTTACTTTGATGCCTCGTACCTCTTTCTAATAACAACATACACACGTTAGTAACTTCAAGGAAAATATAAAACAAACAATTAAATTAAATAATTGAAAGAGAGATTTGGGACCAAACCCTCAGAAATTAAACCTCTCACGTCTAGGGCGAAGGCAACTTCGAATATGGCTAGGTGTTTCTAGATCTAATGAATGCGGAATTTTGTATGTAAAAAGCTAGTTTAGAGAAGGAGAGATGGTGAATGATTAGAAGAGAATGCGAGAATTGATGAATGCGAATGAAAACTGGTTGTAGGTGAATGAAAGCGGAGTTTTTACGACATTATTTATAGAGAAAATCAGCCAAAAAGATAAAATTAACAAAACAGAGCATTGGCGCACCTAAAACGCCAGCTTATTGGCGCCAGGCGCCAACATTAGCGCCCGGCGCCAGGTAAACATGGGCACGGGCCGTGCCCGTGCCGCCGCGGGCCGTGCCTGGCCGTGCCGGGGTGGCGGCCGTGCCGTGCCGTGCCGTGCCGGCTCCGCGGCGGGCCGTGCCGTGCCGTGCCTGAAATTGGCACACCCCAGCCCACGGCACGGCACGGCCCACGTGCCTAGCGGGCCGTGCCGTGCCGGGCCGCGGGCCAAACCGTGCCGACCTTAATTTATTTTTTATTTTTTTTTTTTAAAAAAAAAAAATAAATGTTAAAAAAAAACGAATTAAAAACAAAAATGCATATAATAAAAAAAAAAATACTAGTGCGATAATCCGAAAACACAAAAAATTGAAGAATAACTTATTTTATTATATGACGGTAGCCGGTACGACCGTACGAATGTACGATAATTCAATAATACAAAATTACAAAATAAGTAATGATAATTAAAAATCGTACAACAGTGTATGAATATTGAATAACTTCATTTATTATACGGAATACGAAGTTCGATAATACAAAAAGAATACAATAGTGTATAATGTAAATATGTAATCATGTAATTATTATTGGTCGTCTTCGTCTTCGCCTTCGTCTTCATCTTCGTCTTCGTCTCCTAGAGGTTCAAGTTCATCCGCCAATTGAGTGGATTGAGAACTAAAAGAAGTCGACGTTCCTTCATCGTCGTCGTTTTGTGCATAAGTACGATCTTGAGAACGAGTTTCGGCATCCAACCAATCCTTGAAGCAAACACACATTTCAAGTGTTTCGGGTTTTAGTCTTGTTCTTCTATCGTCTAGAACTCTTCCCGACGCACTAAAAGCTCTTTCGGAAGCAACGGAGGAGACTTGGATAGCAAAAATATCACGAGCCATTGCCGACAAAATTGGATGTTTCACGGCTTGTGATTTCCACCAATCGAGGATGTCGAGGCCAAACTTCTCTTCATCGTCCATGCCTTTCATGAAGTCGTAACTTAAGTACATTTGCAACTCCGAAACATCGCTTTGAGTTCTCCTAGATGATGATGATTCTGTACCTGAATACTTAGACATCAAGTTAGCAGCTTGTGCAAATAAACCTTTGGCCCGTTTACTTACATTTTTGGATGTTTGAGAAGGGGCAAATCGAGACACGGTTCCATATTTACTTTCATAAACATTATATAAATTAAAAAACTCATCCGTCACCTTATTCTTAAAAGTTTCAACATCATCTTCAAAATTCATGTTACTATAATAAATATCAATTAATAAAAAGGTGCCATCATATTTTTGTCTAGGATCTAAAATGGAAGCAAAAATATAAATCTTAGGAATATCGGTGTAATATTTACGCCATTTATCCTCCATGGATGGAAGATATCCACGATAAACATGTTCTGATCGGTGTTCCGCAAAAAGTTGTGCAAGTAAACATGCATTGCTAAGAAAAGAATGAGCACAAGGATTATATACAGAAGAAAAACAATGTGTCATACCATATAGTAATTGTAAAAACTGCATATATTTTTCACAATTAGCCCAATCATCTTCAAGTAAAGCATTTTGTGGATATTTCATATTATAAAAAAGTGTTAAATGAACCTTGTACTCGATTGCCCGACTCAACATTTCATAGGTGGAGTTCCACCTAGTTGGACAATCCGGTGCTATTTTTATGGTTTTAATCCGTTGTTGCCTGCAAAAACCTTTCCATTCTTGATATCTCATGTTAGAGCTATTAATAGTGCAAATAGCACTCCGTATTTTGTGATAAAATGGACCAATTGCTTGTGTTCCATCCTTCACACACAAGTTAAGAACATGACAAATGCATCTAACATGAAGTGCTTCTCCATCTAATACTAAATCGGTTAATTGGGGTTTAACCAAATTCGCACTATATGTCATAGAAGTTGCGTTATCGAAAGTCATAGACATGATTTTATCCCTAAGACTATATGCATCAATAGCTTCCATTAAATGATGTGAAATGTTAAGACCGGTATGAGGGTATTCAAGCATTTTGAAATGAATGATGCGTTTTTGTAACATCCACTCATTATCTAACCAATGACAAGTAACACATAAATAGTGAAGTCCGTACCCACCATCCCATGCATCGGCGGTTAAAGAAACTCTACAAGGAAGATTAGCTAATTCATTTACTAATTTCAATTTGTACTCTAGATAAGTCTTCATGGCAGCAGATCGAACGGTTTTTCGGGACATTTTTTTGTGTTTTGGTTGTAGTGCTCGGTTAATATAGTTGTTGAAGGCATCATTTTCGGCGAAAAGAAAAGGTTGTTCTGCATGTACAAGCATTCTCCCAAGTTCATCCCTATCTCTCTCGTAATTGTAAATGAAACCTTGTGGATGGAATTGAGAAATTTTAGGTTGGGTTGGATCACTAGATGGTCCACCACATTTTTTTGTATGCCTAGTAAGGTGTCCCGTCCCTCCCTTGGTATCGGCCGAGAAAATTTTACCACAAGTCCGACACTTGCATTTTTTTCCATCTTTACTTAATTGATAATGTACCCAACATCCACTCTTTCTTTTGGTTTGAGCAAAATCCTCTTCGGTACACCACTCTAATATGTTAGGATTATGGGTGGATGGTTCACTCGACCCGCAAGCTTGTGTTTGGCTACCTTGGGAAGGAGGAGGAGGAGGAAAAGGAAATTCATATTGTTGAAATTGGGTTTGTTGAAATTGGGTCCAAGGAGCCATATCATCCATTTGTTCTTGCCCTCCCGTGTTTTGGGGATGAAAGAAAGGGGTGGAAGTGTTTGGAAAGGGCATGTTAGGAGAGGGAAAGGGCATGTTAGGGGGGGGCATAGACATTGAAGTGTTTGGGTTTGGTGATTCCCTACGTGTTGACTTGGCTTTTCTAGAGGAGGAGGAAACGTTCGGGTTTGATGCCATGATTAATTAATAATAATAACACAACTAACAATAACAAAGTAACAATTAACAACAATGAGATCAATGAGAATTAATTAGTAAGTAGTTTTTATATAAATTAAATTTTCAAAAATAATTATAATAATAGTAGATTACTTGGATCAATGAGATCCCAGGTAGGAGAGGTTAGGAGCGACGTTGTCCAGAGCCCAAATCCCGCCTTAGACAGATTTCAACAATCCAAATAACCCACAATTAAAATAGAAAGTAGTTTTTATATAATTAAGTAGTTCCAATAATAATAATAATAATAATAATAATAATAATAATAATAATAATAATAATAATAATAATAATAATAATAGTAATAATGATAATAAATTAATAATAGTAACAATAACAATAACAATAACAATAACAAATTAAAATAAAGTTGAGTTAGATCTTACAATGACGCTTCAATGCTTTCCCAAATTTATAATTTCCCGAATTTTTAATTTCCCGAATGTAAATATAACAATTTTTTTTTTTTTTTTTTTTTTGGTAGTAGACTAGTACAAGTAATAATAGTAAAAATGTAAAATTTATAAGAGAGTAGGAATTTTTTTTTTCTTTTCACAAAAGAGAGGAAGATTGTATGTTTTTTAGGAATTTGAGAATTGAGAATTTGGGAGTAAGAAAATTAGAGAATAAGAGAGAAGAGATGAGTTGATGAATTGTGAAAATTTTGGAGGAAAATATGAGGTATTTATAGGGGATTTGGGTGGGAAATGGGGTGGAAAATATGGCCGTTTATAGCTGTTGGAAAACGGCCATAAACGGCCATATTCCAACGGCACGGGCCGTGCCGTGCCGTGCCGTGCCTGGCCGTGCCGGGCCGTGCCTGGCCGTGCCGGGCCGTGCCACGTGCCGTGCCGGCGGGTCGTGCCGGCGTGCCGGCCCACGTGCCGGCCACCGTGCCGCCCGCCGTGCCACGGGCCGTGCCCGTGCCGGTCCCAAAAAATTTGTTCACGGCACGGCCCACGGCACGCCGGCGTGCCGCCGTGCCGTGCCGTGCCGGCCACCGTGCCCGTGCCGGGCCGTGCCGGAGTCGTGCCGGGCCCGTGCCGCCCGCGTGCCGGCACGGCCCGTGCCCATCTTTAGCGCCAGGCTTAGCACCAGGCGCTAACCCTGTTTTTGACGCGTTTTCTAAAATCAGATAAAATTTGCCGTACAGGAGGATAAAATCGTATTTTCCTCAAAAATGCTCTTTGATTTTAGGAAAAATTGCTAAAAATAATACAACCTTTGTCCGATTCTTTTTCAATAATACAACCTTTTGATTATTTTGTAATAATACAACCTTAAGGGGGTGTTCATTTTAAACAAGATAAAATCGAATTTTCGGTGAGTTTTGAGGTGGGAGAAAAGGAGGGGATATTCCATCCTTCCTCATCCCCACCACCAAAAACTCATCCGTCCCCTTTCTTAACCTCAAAGTCCGCTGAAAATTTGATTTTATCTTGTTTAAAATGAACACCCCCTAAAGGTTGTATTATTACAAAATAATCCTAAGGTTGTATTATTAAAAAAGAAAGGGCCAAAGGTTGTATTATTTTTAGCAATTTTTCCTTGATTTTAATTAAAACTCTAAAAAGTCAACAAAAGTCAATTTATCAATGCTAATTGAATTAGGAATGAAAAGAACCTTCTAGAAGAATCTAGAAGACTAAAACAATTCCTAATTGCATTAGAAATGATAAATCATATTAGGCCCTCCTCTAGATCATTGGGCCGCATATAAGGCTCAAACCGGGCCCAGTTTGGTAATTTGGCCATAACTTCCTCAATATTCATCGGAATTGGGCTTATAATATATCGTTGGAAAGGTCTTGTGAAGCCCCATCCAACTACACTATTATTGGACCCATATCATGGACCAACAAAACTGGATTGGCTGTTTTCTTAAAATAAGTTTTCAAAAACAGAAAAAAGAGAAAAGAAATTAAAACTATCCGCAACACTAAACTTTCCACACTTTCGCTTCATTCGATTATGATTCGACGTGAAAGGTACTCATCACGGGGTTTGGTTTTGGGGAGACACAAATGGGTGTCTACAGAAGCCCCCACTTTGACTGAGTTTGGAGAAACGCAAGTTTCGAAAACAAAAGTCAAAGTATCGATAGGGACGGAGAATGATTCAGAACGTTCTGCGATCCTAAATCATTCTTATAACGCCGACACCTGCAAACTAACGTTAGTTAAACAGATAAAAGAGTTAAGAAACGCGTATCTTGCACCGTCGAGCACACGTCTCTGAAAGTAACCGATTGTTTTGATGACCTCCTTCAAGCTAGAGAATGCCATCCCGCTTGAAAACCGCTACGCCTGTAACTGCTTCCAAATTAGAAGATTGCTTCTCCTGAAATGATCCTCCTCCGCATTGATAATATTCCACGTCCAAGGGAATACTATCGAAGATTATTTCTCTCAAAACAATCCTCATCCGCATTGATAATATTCCACGTCCAAGGGAATACCATCGAAGATTATTTCTCTTGAAACAACCTCCAGTTGTTTGTGACAACTCTCCACAAGCTAGGGAATGTCGTCGAAGATATCCTCGCTTGAAGCCATCCTCATTTCATGCGATAATTTTCCAAAGGAAATTACCGAAGATCTCCGCTCATCGATCTTAAAAGTTCGCTTGAACTTTTCTCCCGCTATGCCTGTACGTCGGCGCTTCTTCTGCTTTTGAACCTGTACGTCGGTGCCCTTTTGCAAACGAACCAGCATGCCGGTGCTTTTTGCGAATGAACCAGTATGTCGGTGCCTTTTGCGAATGAACCACTATGTCGGTGCCTTTTGCGAATGAACCACTATGTCGGTGCCTTTTGCGAATGAACCACTATGTCGATGTCTTTTGTCAATGAGCCAATGCTTAGGCGCTTTAAGCTAAGTGAGACGATCTTTCATCAGGTCGATCACTTTATGCAATCAAACCGATTACTAAAAATCATGTCCAATTGCTTAGAGGGGCTAACTGGCGTACCAAGGAACCCAAAATATATTGCAAAAAGGTAGAACAACCTCACCGAGTGGCTAAGTGTCCTGACGTCGCGAAATTGTTGAGTATGTCACAAGGAGCTGGTCCCCCTTTGGCGATCTTGCATGATACCTGGGCGATGATATGCAGAGGAGCTACTGCCGTTGTTAGCTCCAGTTCCTGTACCGGCTGAGGATGTGGCGGAACGATTTTTCAGCTCTTATCTTTCGTTAAGTAGCCCCCAAGTAATGCTTCACTGACTTGGTTTTGCTTTGTCCGAGCGATGCTACTGAGTTCGTGCCACCCCGTATGTTTATCCATTACCAGGGGACATATGGGCCGATTGAGGAGATGATTCCTCCGGCCGCGCTTCGTAGAGCGGTCGATTCCTCGCCACCAGACTCAAGTAAGCTTATTTACTTGCAACTTTTGCCCACACATTATGCATGTTTACTGACTTACTTCTTTGACAACTCCTGCGCGAGGTGGTTTGTACCTGTGCTTTTTATTTTTTTTGACTTTGTATAGAACTTTGCCTTTTAATTAAAACTCATTTTTTAGACATATGTTGTATATACATACTATTATGAGTTTATCATGTTTGTTATTATTATTATTATGTGCATGTTTGTTTGTGCAAGAAAAGTGTGAAAAACAATTTTGCGCAAAAATTCCGTCATTTTTATTATTGATGGAGGGTATCCGACTCTCTCCCCCAAAAGAAAAATGAAAAAAGGAAAAGGCAAATAAAATGTTGAGTTTATAAAAACTTGGAAATTAATCTAAATAAAATCCAAAAAAGAATAATATAATTAATATAATAGTTATATTAATTAAAAAAAGAAAAAAAAAGATGTTTAAGAAAAAAGATAAAAAAAGCCGTAAAGTCATTAGCAAACTCGGATTAAGGAAAAAACGCGGTTTTAGAAAGCGCGGATGACGTGACAGGTTGGCGCCAGCTGGCACCCACAATTGGGTGTAGCGCCAGGCGCTACACTTGGCGTGTGGCGCCAAGCCTTGGCGTCTGGCTCCGATCGCGCCGTCTGGCGCCAATTGGCGCTGTCTCCGTATTTTACCCCGATTAAAACTGCTCGTAAATCGTGCATAAATAGCCCCCTACCCAGCCGATTCTTTTCATAATTTCAGCGAATAATATAATTCTTGGCCTTAGAAAAATAATATCATGTCTCTAGTCACCAAAACTTTCACCCAATACACCCATGAATGGTGTCGATCTCTTAATGCTAGAGACAGAAACGAATTAGATTTGTTTCACTTGGGGGGAATTTATGGCATCAAAGGGGTAGATCTTGACTTAGATTTTGTTCATACCGCTCTAGAATATTGGAATGTTGATACTCATTGCTTTAGAATAAGGTATGATGAGATTAGCCCTTTGCCAGAAGAATTTGGTGCTATTTTAGGTTTCCCTGCAATAGACCTCATAGTAATCCCTAGAGTAGATGCATATTATTACAAGGATTTTGAGCGCTTCTTCAATTTAAAAGAAAGGGATTTATCAAAAATAGTATATGGCAACATAGTTAATTTGAAAGAATTTGCACTCCATTATTTTGATAAACCTCTTTCTGAATCTTTTCATATTTATAGAAGAAGGGCTTTCTTATTTTGCATGCTTAATCAATTTTTTCTTAGTAGTGGTAAAAATAATGAAGGCCAATCAATTATAACCACCGTAATAGAAAAAATTGAATCAGGGAGAAATCCAATGCCATTTATAGTTGGAGAGACTATGATTAGTCTTGATGAATTGAAAAGGAACCCAAAAGCACCTTTTCGCGGCTCTCCAATTTTATTACAGGTAGAAAAATAATATTTTTAATTACAGAAATCAAAAAATATATTTTTGTATTGTAATAATAATTTAATTGCATTGCAATTTTTTTTTACAGATGTGGCTAATGGAAAGGCTAGGATTAATTAGCCCTCCGGACAACATTGAGAAGTACACTCCAAATTGCTTCGTGAGGAGGAAGAAGCGCTACTCTTAAATGGGGCGCCATGAGTGGAGAAGGGTCTTCGAATCTCGCAATTTTGCTATCAAGTGGATCGTCCCATGGTGGAAAATAGAATGGATGGTTGGTGTCAACAAGCAACCTTTCTGTCGTCTTCCAAGTTTGTCTCGTATGACTTATTACTATCCCTGCAGGGTAAAAAGACAATACAGCTTGCTTCAGAATATTCCTTCCGGGGATCTTCGTCCTCCCTATGAGTACCCTGTTTCCCAGGAAGTAGACAGATTTGATGCTTATTGGAGTGCCAGACCTCTATGGGAAGTAATTACCCAAAAGGTTCCTCCTTCCTTTCCCAATGATGTGAAGAAGTGGTTGCTGAAGAAACCTTCGAAGGATTCGAAGAAAGATCAGGGTAAAACTGATGTGAAGAGTCGTCTAGGTGACAAGGTGATTCCTGCCAAGGAACGCTTAGGTGAAAGAGTTGAATTCAAAACGCTTGCAATGCCTAGGAAGAAAAGTACTACCAAAGATAAGGGAAAAAGGAAAGCTGACACCACAGAGAAAAAAGCTTGGGTAGAAAAGAAGCATGGAGTTCTAGCTGAAGGGGAGACCATCTACTCTAAGATTGAATGTAGGTCCTCTAAAGGATGCCTACTAGCTAAGGTTATGGATGAGGAGGAGGAAGCAGACAAAAATTAGAAAAGGCTAAGAAAGAAAAGAAAGATTAGGAGCATTGCTTAATTTCAAATTATTAGACTTAGTTTATATTTTTTATTTAAAGTTGATTTATTTCAGCTTTATTTAAATTCCATCAATAATGTAATTTTATTTTATCAATGAAATTTCATGTACTTTAAATTTATTTAATTAAAGCAATGAAAACCGAAAAAAAAAATTAATTTTCCAGAAATTCTTCGAGTACGGAAGTCGAAAATTTTCCGAAAAACACCGAAATTTGCCCAGAATTTGTCTGTGAATTGGCGTCGTTTATTTACGACTGGCGCCTTCCAGGGAAGTCTGGCGCCAGGCGCCAGTGCCGTCAGCTGGCGCTGATGGTCGCTGGCTGGCGCCAGATTCTTCTCTGTGACGCCGATATTTCGCTGACCTTCTGTTAAATTTTTAATTAATTCTGGGACGCGGGAATGTCAAAAAATAAAGTGGCCGCACCCGTACAGGGTTGCCTACGTATCCTTTCTTAAGGAATCAGGCCAAACGTAGCTCTCTTGAGTATCCTGACAGAATTGTTTTGACAATGTAGGGTCCAGACCAATTAGGTCTAAATTTTCCCCTTGGATCTAAAACATTTTTCCTTAGTGCTTTTAACACCAAGTCTCCTACTTTGATGTTTCTTGTCTTGACCTTCTTATTAAAATGCCTAGCCATGCGAGTTTGATAACACTGAGTGTGATGCAGAGCTTCTAGTCGTTTCTCATCGAGTAGAATTAATTCTTCATATCTTGCCCTAGTCCATTCAACTTCATCGAGTTTACTCTCTAACGCAATGCGTAGAGATGGTATTTCTAGTTCAACAGGTTGTACGGCATCCATTCCGTATACCAAGGAAAATGGCGTATTCCCTGTTGATGTGCGAAATGACGTGCGATAACCCCACAATGCGAAGTGAAGTTTGTCAAGCCAATCCTTATAATTTTCCGTCATTTTCTCGATGATAGTCTTTAGGTTTTTATTAGCTGCCTCGACTGCTCAATTTGCTTGAGGCCTATAAGGGGAAGAATGATGATGTTAAATGCCGTATTTTTGTAGCAATTCTTCACATTCGGCTTGAAAGTGAGTTCCATTGTCACTTATCATTTCATGTGGGACTTCGTATCGACAAATAATATTTCTCTCGATAAAGAGTGCTACATGTTTTGCAGTGAGTTTAGTATATGATTGTGCTTCGACCCACTTTGTGAAGTAATCAATCGCTACTAAGATATATTCGTGGCCTCCTGTTCCTGGGGGAGTAATTTTGCCGATGATGTCGATTCCCCATGTAGAGAATGGCCATGGAGATGTGTAGGTGTAGAGCAAGGATGGAGGAACATGTTGTAAATTGGCATAAATTTGGCACTTAGGGCATCTTTTTACATATTGATGGCAATCCCTATTCATTGTAGTCCAATAATATCCTTCTCGCATTATTTTTTGGACTAACATTTTGCCATTTATATGAGTGCCACAGATTCCTTCGTGGACTATCCTCATTGCTCTTTGTGCATCCTTCTTTCCTACACATAAGAGAGCTCGACCCTTAGGTACCCTTTTATGTAGCTCGTTGTCTATGAGTACATATTGGGAAGCCAAAAGCCTTAATGCTCGTTTTGCTCTTTTGTCAGCATGAGGAGGGTATTCTCCTTTGGTGGTGTAATTGAGTATATCTGTGTACCATGGTTCTTCTTCTTCTTCTTCTCCTTCTTGGACTACTTCGTCGTCTTCTATAGCCTGGATGTATGCTGGTTTGTGCCTTTTTTCTATAGTTAGAGGCATTTGCTAGATTTCCGTGGGAATCCTAACCATTGAGGCTAATCTTGCCAAAGCATCAGCAAATTGATTTTCTTCCCTAGGTAGATATGTGTATTCTACCTTCTCTATCTGATCGGTAAGCGTTTCCAGATAGGTTTGGTAAGGGGATAGACTTTTGCTCCTTACTTTCCACCTTTTAGATATCTGATTGATAATCAAAGAAGAGTCTCCGAATATCCTTAAATTTTTTACTCCCAATGCCAAAGTTGTTTCAAGGCCTACCACGCATGCTTCATATTCAGCAACATTGTTGGTAACGTCGAAATCAAGCTTTATGGAGATTGGAACATGCTCTTCTTTAGGTGATACTAGTAATACTCCAACGCCACATCTCTTTTGGTTCGAGGCTCCGTTGAAGTATAAGGTCCAAGTATCATCTTCAGTGACCATTAAGTCTTCATCTGGAAATTCGTTGTCTTGTATTGGCGTCGAGTCTTCTATTGGAAAATCTGCTAGAAAGTCTGACACCACGGATCCTTTGATAGATTTTTGTGGCATAAACCTTACATCAAACTGGGCTAGATTGACTATCCATCTCGATATGCGTCCGTTGAGTGTGGATTTCTCAAATAGATACTTGAGTGGATCTAGTCGGGAGACTACGAAGACGGTATGCACTAGCATGTAATGTCTTAACTTGGTTGTGGCCCACACCAAGGCGAGGCACAACTTCTCGAGTGGTGTATAGCGTGCTTCGTATTCGAGCATCTTCTTGCTTAGATAGTAGATTGCATTTTCTTTGCCTTCTACTTCTTGTGCTAGCATAGCTCCCATTGTCTCTTTGGTAACCGTCAAATATAATCTAAGAGGTATTCCGGGAAGTGCTGGTGCTAATACGGGAGGATTTGCGAGATGGGCTTTGATCTTTTCAAAGGCTTTTTGACACTCGTCATCCCATATTACTGGTACATTCTTCTTGAGCTTTTTGAAGATTGGTTCACATATTGTTGTCAATTTTGATATGAACCTACTTATGTATTGCAACCGGCCAATAAATCCTCGAATCTATTTCTCAGTCTTGGGCGGTGGCATTGATATGATTGCTTTGATCTTGGTTGGGTTTATCTCTATTCCTCGAAAGCTTATGACATAACCCAGAAGCTTGCCTAAGGTGACTCCAAAAGCGCACTTAGATGGATTCAACCTCATATTATATTTTCTTAGCCTTTCGAAAAATTTTCTTAAGGCTACTTGATGGCCTGGACGGTCTTTTGATTTTACAATCATGTCGTTGACATATACCTCGACTTCTTTGTGCATCATGTCATGGAGTAAGGCAGTTGCTGCATGTTGATAAGTAGCACCCGCGTTTTTCAACCTGAGTGGCATTACCGTGTAGCAGTAAGTGCCCCATGGTGTTACAAAAGTTGTTTTCTCCATGTCTTCTTCTACCATGAGAATCTGGTTATAACCTGCGTACCCATACATGAACAAGAGGAGCGCGTGATTTGCCGTGTTATCTACCAGAATATCGATGTGTGGCAAAGTGAAGTCGTCCTTTGGACTTGCCTTATTTAGATCTCGATAGTCGACACACATTCATACCCTTCCGTCTTTCTTCGGAACTGGGACGACGTTGGCGACCCATTCGGGGTATTTGGATACCTTGATGAAACCTGCGGTTATTTGTTTTTGAACTTCTTCTTTTATTTTAAGAGCTACGTCGGGTTTCATTCGACGTAACTTTTGTTTTACGGGTTTCATTCCTGGAATTAGTGGTATAGTGTGTTGAGCTATTTCTCTATTAATGCCTGGCATATCTTCGTATGACCAAGCAAATACATCGATAAATTCTTTAAGTAAGTTAATTAAATCGGTTCTTTCTTGTTTATTCAGTGTTAATCCGATTTTAACTTCTCTTTTATGGGTTGAATCACTTGAGATATCAATCGTTTCAGTTTCTTCAATTACCGGTGTTTTATTTTCGAGTGTTTCCATTGCTTTAATAATCTCTTTGTCTTTTTCATCGTTAGTTAAGCAATGCTCGTCATCTTTGGTTAGAGAAGAACACAAGAAATAAGGAGAAGAAGAAATATTATTATACTCTGAGATCATTACATCAAAGAGTGATATGTCCTCAGGGAATTGATCACTAACTATTCTAGGAGAAGAAATAGGAGGGGGAGGTGCTACTACTAGGGACTTAGAAGACTCTAGGGGGAGAGACTCCGACTCTGACTCTGACTCATACGACTCTTCAAACATTGGTCCTTGCCCTGTCGTGATGGATATCTTCCTTTCACTTAGAGTAGTCACTTTGATAGTCTTGCGCCACCCTTGTAGTGATCCTTCAGCTGGAGTGATTAGCTTCGAGGGATCGAAGCTTTCGCTTTGTAGGACTGTTTGAATGAGCGAAGAGTTATCCTCTTTATAAGTTGGCTCATTCTTTTCTCGCTCAAACAGTAATCCCATGACGTTAAAGTCAAAGCATGGAGGTGCTTTCTCCTTATGGACAGGAGTTGGAATTTCATCAGTGAAGTAGCAATCCAAGAAAATCTCAAATCCCGGTTGCCTTATGTCGTTTACGACAAATGGCTCGGGAAATTCATGACATGGATAGTCCTCTCCTTCTTTTATAAATTGACCAAGTGTAAGAGGATAATGATCCCGAAGCTTTCTTTTGGATGCGAGTGTCCCTACGTGCCTTTGACTTTTCCTAGGCTCGCTTGAGATCTTTCCGAGTCGGTTCGAAACCAAGTCCGAAAGTGTCCAACTTAGGGAGGCCAGGTGATCCAACGGTTTTGCCGTTCCTTTCTTCTTTCCTAGGGTCATCCCAGGAAAATGTCTTTATTTCTTCAGCATAGCATTTACAATCATGTTGGAATGGGGGTCATGGAAAAGAGGGGTCCTTTCATCTTCCTGGATTAAGGAGACTTCTTCGTTAAAGCCCCATATGTCTTCATCATCCTCGTCGTGCTCCACATTAATGATTGGATTTTCTATAGACTTGATCCTCATAGGCGAAGCATCGATGGTGATAGGAATTCCCCCAACTATAGCTTTTACTTATTGGTGGAGAGATGAGGGGGCGGCCTTTAGGTCATGAAGCCAAGGGCGTCCCAACAACAAATTGAACGAAGCTTTAATGTCTACTACTTGGAAAGTAGTAGCTTGTTCTATTGCTCCCGCCATTACATTCAGGGTAATGTTACCAAGAGCTTGACGACGAGTGTTGTCATAGGCCCTTATTCCTTGTGTAGACGGAGTTAAATCTTCGTCCCTTATGCCTAGCATCCTCGCAGTTCTAAGTGGACAGACGTTGATGGCTGATCCATTGTCTACAAGAGTCATATGAACATTCATCCTCTTGCAAACTACTGTGAGGTTAAATGCCTTGTAATGTTTGTCACCTTCTGGAGGTAAATCCTTGTCGGAAAAGGTGATCAAATTAATTGGACTAGGAAGATCACTTGTGAGGAAGTTGGCTAATCCCTCAGGGGTAGTGTCAGAATCTATCCCAATTTTGTCCAATGCATTCATTACAGCCAACCTATGTTCTCGAGATGTTGCCAAGAGTTTCCATACGTTCATCTCAACTTTCGTCTTCTTAAACTGCTTAACAATATCATTGTCTTCAATGATAGGTATGGGAACTTGTTGTGTGGTTGGCATAGGTTGTGTTGAAACGGGAGGTTGCATTCTCCCAGATCTTGTGAGGACGTCTATCGATGGGTATTCTTCAGCCCAAAAGTCATCTGTGGTGTATGACACAGAAGGTGGAGATCCTATTATGTCTTTTAAGTAGACATCTTCTTAATCACTGTCCCAAACTCCATTAATGGTTGCATCCTCTTCTTGTGGCACTTGGACTAGTTTCTTTTCATCAATCATCCTCTGAACCAAATCCTTGAATTTGAAACAGTTTTCGATAGTGTGACCCCCTGATTGATGATACTGACAGTAGTATCTATCCGTCCTTTTCAATGATTCGAATGGTCTCGGTTCGAGAGGTTTGATCTCGCCACTCTCGGAGAGCATTTCGAACATTTGTGCATATGGGATCCCAATTGGAGTGTAGATTCTATTACTCTTCTTGGGTCTTTCAGTGACTTGTAAAGAAAAACGCTTTGCCTCATAATTCGTTCCCTTAGGTGTGAATTCTCTCTTAGGTTCATCTTTCAATAGTGGAACCTTGTCATATTTCTTTTGGGGTTCCTTTATAGCTTTGAGAGCTTCACGTAGTAAATGCGATATTTCCATCATAGACATTGTGAGCAATTGTATATCTTCCTTACTTGCCGGTTCTGGAAGGTTATCCCTGACATCAAAAAAGGTTTCCTCCTCTTTTTCTGTGGCATAGATTTCTTCGATAGGTCTAATGAGAGACGAGGGGTCAACCTCGTTTTCCTCATCAGAGATAGCCAGGGCATGAGCGAGAGGTGCATTATCAATGCTTGGCTTCTTACTGGCAGGGGGCAACGGCAGCTTGTTGTTGTCGATTAAGTCTTAGATAGCTTCCTTAAGCTTCCAACAGTTTACGGTGAGATGGCCCCTACCTTGGTGATACTTATAGTGTGCATTGGGGTTCCAGTTAGCCGACCTCTTCTCGACTGGTGGGTCCCCAAATGGTCCAATAGGAGTTATAAGACCTTTTGCATTTAATCGATCAAATGCGGTGTCATAACTCATGCCAATAGGAGTAAAGTTTCTCCTAAATGGTTTCTTTTGTCCTTGATTGTTCATAGCAAGGACTTCTCCTAAATTAAAAGTGCTAACGTTGTTTAAGTGGGTGTTTTTTGGAAGAAGAAGGATTGTCGTTCTTCTTTCCTTTCCAGCCACTGTTGGAGTTATTGTTGGCGGCTTTTAACTTAGCCAGGTTGTCTTCAATATTGATCCTAATGTCATAGACGGCCTTGAAGGTATGGAGATTATTTTGATACATGAGATGCTTGGAATATTTTTCTTGAAGGTTCTTGATGAACAATCTTACAGACTCTTTTTCACTTGGCACCTCAATCATCTTAGCTGAGGTTTCCCTCCATTTGTTAAAAAAAGAGGTGAAGCCTTCGTTCTCTTTCTGTTTGAGGATTTCAAGTTCTCTATGGTCAGTCTCAACTTGAATGTTGCACTTTTACCTATCAACGAAAGCGTTTGCTATGGACTCACAGGTAGAGGTCTTTTCTTTCTCGAGAGAAAAGAACCATTGTTGGCAAACGGTCTCGAGAGATAGTGAGAACAGAGAGGGGAAAACTTTCTTATCGATACCCTTAATACTCATTATTGTTTCGAAGGCTCTTAAAAGAAAATAAGGGTTATCAGTCTCTCTGAATTTTGGGATGTCGTTGGCATTGAACTTCTGCGGAAGAAGATCTTTGTCCACCGAGACCCCTTGTGAACTAATCCCTTGAAACTTGTAGTCGCTAGATAGCTTGCTTAGACTCTCTTGCATGAGGTCCATCTGTTGTTGTTTCACGGGATCATGGACCTTGAGTGTAAGGAGCTTCAGTATTCCAGTCATGGTAACCAGTTGGTTCCTAAGCTCATTGACTTCTTCTTGTGTTGCCATTATAGTCTTAGCTTTCCTCTTACGAGCTATGGATTTGTCGAAATGTTGGACTTGTACGAAAAGGTTGTCTTTGATTAACCGTCCTTCCTTTCTTGACCACGCGCTGTAATTTAAACCATTTTGCGTTTTAATTACTTGACTCGAATCAACTTGACTTTACGGTTTATTTTTAAAGAGGAAGAAAAAAATAAATAAATAAAAAAAAAATGGGTGCATATTTTGGCAAAAAATAATGTACATATTTTTAGAGAACTAAGTATAGTTTTTAAATTGGAGGATTAATATCCGACTTACCCCCCTAAAAAAATAACGGAGAAAATTCGCACGCAAGACTCTCTTAAACATGGTCAAAGTATGTGTATTGGTGTGTGCGTTGAGTGTAAGTGACATGCTTGAAATCTTGTGTAAGACCATGGGACTTAGTTCCTAAACTCGATTAATGACTCAACCAAGTACTATTGACAGCGAAAATTAACCGAATTAATTAGCAAACTGGTTAATTATATACTAGGTGATGACTCGACCAATAATCCGAACTGTCGGCAAAACAACAGAACTGACGTCACACTGTGTAGCTTGGCGCCAGACGACAAAGCTGTCGCCAGGCGCCACACTCCACAGTGTGGCGCTACAGCTCAGACTTTGGCGCCAATACTGGAGCTTCAATCTGGGACTGTTTTCGGTATTATTAATCAAAAGGGGTATGCCTAAAGTCGTACTAGGTCAATTCTAATTAAAATATTAGACTTAATTGACTCAAATTAATTAAATAATTCATTAATTAGGCAAAGTTCTTTAAGTCATTAATTTATTTAATCTCAACACAAGTCAAACAAACGGTTAAGAGAATCATAGAATATATGCACAACAAATAATGCACAATTAGTCAAGTAGGCACAATATGATGCAATGAGTTTGCAACCTAACCATGGCTCTAGTTCTCTAAAGTTTGGAATATGGTTTAGTCAATAGAGGGTCCATGGTTAATTGTCCGGATGCACCGCGCGGAAGCCTAACCGTGAAGGGTTGGCGCGAGTGGATGGGACACCGCGAGTTTTAGAAAAAAGTCGCTTCCATGGTTTAGTGAATTCAACATTCTCGAATGTACCCTATGTTGCACAGAGCGTTCAATTAGGTAGATGGAGCATGAATTCCCAGAGGGTTATGTCCATACGTAGAACACATATGGGTTTTAGAAAAGTGAGAAAAAATTCAATCAGGAAGTAGGATCGAGCAAACAATACGAAAAACCGGTCGAAATTAAAACGCATATTTCTGGCTCGGTATTGGGGGAAGTTGGCGCCAGCAAACAGAGACTGGCGCCAGGATTTAGCTGTAGCGCCTGGCGCCAATGCTGGCATCTGGCGCTACAGCTAAATGCCTGGCGCCAATGCTCTGGTCATTGGCGCTAATTCCCACATGCCTCAGCAGCTTTCTGTGCTCGATTAAATTTCCCAGTTTCGCGCGGTGTTATTTCGGTCCTAGTTGTGAAAGATATTTCTCAAATTTCCTACGTGTAAAATCCTATGTTTTTAACTCATTACAGATGGTCTTTCCAATGAGATCTTTTTTATGCATATGACAATAATGTTAATCAAAATTACGCACATGAAATACATAGAACGTTTCGAGTCTCATCCACTCATTCTAAATCATTGCCGAAACAAATTCAGGAATTAAAATAGAAATCCTCCCCAGTGGAGTCGCCAAAAACTGTAGGGAATAAATTTCAAGCGTTAACCCCTAGCTTGAACCCCACTGTGATCATACACTAAAGTACGGTGGCGTCCAAAAGGGAAGAAGATAGAGCAAAAGAGTCGCCAACAAGTTTTAGGAACTTGTAAATCGTTCACAGGGTGAAGGTTACACCCCTTAACGATCCAATAGATCGTCAACTCCATAAGGTCTAGAACCAAATAAGGGTTCGGGGATGAAGGTACAAATCCAACCTAAAAGAGATTGAACCTGCCCTAATAATAGGCCTCTACTTTGTTTTGATCGTATTCATGTGCGCTTTTTAATTAACATACAATCAATAGGATTACCACTAAACCTGTTTATCTATGTTGGTTGAATATTAATGCACAAATAAAACTATTATTGACGATCACTTGAAATTATAATCAAATTAACCCAAACAAGATTATTAATTATCTTATTAAGCGTGATTACAAGTACCAATTCCCTTTAAACATGCATAAAAGGCGTGATCAAGCAATAAAAATAAATGTCAAACAACATAATAATAATAAAATCATAATAATAACAATCATCATAACAATAATCAAAATAATAATCATAATCACAATCATAACAATAATCATCATAATAACAATCATATTAATCATAATAATAATAATGTTAATCATAATAATAATAATTATGGCAATAATAAAATTATAATCATAATCAAAATAATTATAAAAATAATCATAAATCATGTTAAAGCATAATAAAAATAGCAAGATCCTAGGCATGATACTAACAAGATTAATAACAAACCCTAGCATGTCACTAAGCAATAAAAATCAAATCTTTAGCCCTAACATGATACTTATAACAATCATAAATATTAGGAAGAACATAGGAAGCATCGTAACAATCATATTTGATATTAAAATTACCCTAGACATGATACTAGGAATATCATAATAACAATTTAAACATGATTTCTACATCATAACATCAATAAAAACCATTAAAGTTCTTACTTTGATGCCTCGTACCTCTTTCTTATAACCAAATACACACGTTAATAAATTCAAGGAAAATATAAAACAAACAATTAAATTAAATAATTGAAAGACAGATTTGGGACCAAACCCTCAGAAATTAATGAATGCGGAATTTTGTATGTAAAAAGCTAGTTTAGAGAAGGAGAGATGGTGAATGATTAGAAGAGAATTCGAGAATTGATGAATGCGAATGAAAACTGGTTGTAGATGAATGAAAATGGAGTTTTTACGACATTATTTATAGAGAAAATTAGCCAAAAAGATAAAATTAACAAAACAGAGCATTGGCGCACCTAAAACAGAGCTGGCGCCAATGCCAGCTTATTGGCGCCAGGCGCCAATGCATGGCGTCAGGCGCTAACCCTGTTTTTGACGCGTTTTCTAAAATCAGATAAATTTTGCCGTACAGGAGTATAAAATCGTATTTTCCTCAAAAATGCTCTTTGATTTTAATTAAAACTCTGAAAAGTCAACAAAAGTCAATTTATCAATGCTAATTGAATTAGGAATGAAAATAACCTTCTAGAAGAATCTAGAAGACTAAAACCATTCCTAATTGCATTAGGAATGATAAATCATATTAGACCCTCCTCTAGATCATTGGGCCGCATATAAGGCTCAAACCGGGCCCAGTTTGGTAATTTGGCCATAACTTCCTCAATATTCATCGGAATTGGGCTTATAATATATCGTTGGAAAGGTCTTGTCAAGCCCCATCCAACTATACTACTATTGGACCCATATCATGGACCAACCAATATAAATTGACTTTTGTTGACTTTTCAGAGTTTTAATTAAAATCAAAGAATATATTTTCTTGAAATAAGTTTTCAAAAACAAAAAGAAGAGAAAAGAAATAAAAACTATCCGCAACACTAAACTTTCCACACTTTCGCTTCATTCGATTATGATTCGACGTGAAAGGTACTCATCACCGGGTTTGGTTTTGGGGAGACAAAATTGGGTGTCTACAGGCAAAAATAAAGTAGGGAGCCGCCAACAAGTTTTTAAGGAACTTGTAAACCGTTCACGGATCATAAAAGACAACCACGAGAAAGGGACAACGATAGGCAAAAACGATTGACCCGTGAAGGTTACACCCCATTCATAATCCATGAGATTACTAACTCCATATGGTTCGGAACCACGAAAGGAGGATCAGGGATTATGGTACAAAGTGAGTCATGGAGTCACATTCGCCCATATTGGCCTCTACTCGATTCTTATAGTGAAAAGTGATTCCTGCGATATCAAAGGCATACAAACAAAATATTCAATTTGCTCCAAACTTTTATTAAGCTAAATTGGTTGAATATTAATGCAACACATAATTCTAAAATATTAGTGATCACTTGATTAAACAACAAGATTAAAAAGGATCCTAAACCGGTTGTCCAAATTATCTTATTAGGCGTGATTTCAATTACATGTTCCCTTTAAACATGCAATATGGTGATCATAAAAATAATAGAATAAACATTAATATTGGAAGCAATTTAACAATAATAGCGTTAGTCAAATCAAATAATAAACCTAATCATGATTCTAGCAACAAGAATAAAAATAAGAGTAATTAGGTGATTAATTACTCACTTTCCGCGTTTCCTTGAAATTGCTATATCATGAATAAACTGTTAGTAACTTAAATAAAAAATATAAATCAAATGAAAATTAAATTAAATAAAGATTAGATTTGATTTGGTCCAAACCCTCAGTCAATTATACCTTCCACGCCTTGGTTAAAGTATAGAACTTCAAGTATTGTATGGACTCCTTGAAGTGCTTAAAGGAAGGAATAGTAAAAGAATGGGGAGGTTAGTGTTTAGGCTAAAGCGGGAGAAGAGAATAAAATTGTGATTAAGCTTGTTGATGATTGTAAAAGGGGAGATATGACCTCTATTTATAGAGAAAAAAGAAGGTCGAAGAATCAAGAAAAGATAAGAATTCGAATCGGATAAAACTCTTGCGATAGACAGCAGTTTTTGCGGTTTTTGTTTTTATCATATCTTTTGATCCAGAAATTTCAATAAGATAAATAAGATATATTTGGAAATATATTGAAGTCTACTTTCTAACCCAATAAGAATCAGATTAAAATATTTTATAGAAAAAAAGATATGGCCGAAATAGTGAGACGGTGTCAGTTTTGGATAGAGTTTGACATTTTATTCATATCTTTTCCGTTATAGCTCGGAATTGATATTATAATATATCGTTGGAAAGATAATTTCAAGGGCTATCCAACCATATAAAATTTGGATAAAAAATGTGAGGCACAAAAATCATATCTGACTATCTTTGAACGTCTTTCAATTCGGATAGAATTAGGACTTTCAAAAAAAGGAGTTTTATTCAATTTCAAACTCTTTAATCTTATCTTTTCAAAATGGATAATTAGGATCTTTTAGAAACTTAATTATATAAGCTTCCAATTAATCCTAATTGTTTTAGGAATGGGATCAAATAAATTGGACCCTCCACATGATCATTGGGTCGTAGGTAAGGTGGGCTTAGGTTCGGTTTGGGCTCGGCTTAATATTTTGGCCATAACTTATTCGTTATAACTCGGATTTGGGATTATAATATATCTTTGGAAAGCTCTTTTAAAACCCCATCCAATTATTCAATCATTGAAGCCAGATAATGGACCAAAATAATCTAGACTAAACGTTTTTATAAAAAAGGACACGAAATAAATGATTTTAAAGGACACGAAATGAATTATTTTGGGTTTAAAGGTTTAGGGCAATGAGTTATGGTTTGGGGAAATGGGATAGGAGTTGGGTTGGTTTATGAAATGGAAATATGGATTTGAATATGGATTTAAGCACTCCAAAGATTAAATACTCAACCCGACCAATAATGCAGTGAAAGGTTGTTCATCATCGGGTTTGGTTTTGGGGAGACATTTTTAGGTGTCTAAAGAAGCCCCCACTTTGACTGATTTTATAGAAACGTCAGTTTCGAAAACGATAGTCAAAGTATTCGATAGGGACGAAGAATGATTTAAGACATTCTGCGATCTTAAATCACTCTGTATACGCCGATTCCTGTAGAAAAGTGTTAGTTCTACAGATAAAAGAGTAAATCGATAGAACGCTTATCTGACACCAGTGTATCGGTGACAAATGAGTTTGGTATTTTCCTATGCTTGAAGGAATCCACCGGATGACGTTTGTTGAAATGCTTTCCATGCTTGAGGAAAGCCGACAGTAGAGTTTGGTAGCTTTCTAAGCCTGAAGAAACCTACCGGATTACACTTTCCATGCTTGAGGAAAGTCGACATATGATTTTGGCTTTTTCTATGCTTGAAGAAATCCACCGATAATGCTTTCCAATCTTGAGGAAAGCCGACAAAGGAATTTGGTGGTTTTCTATGCTTGAAGAAATCCACCGGATGATACTTTCCATGCTTGAGGAAAGTCGACAAATGATGAGATTGCAAGTCTCTGTGTATCGAGAACCTTGCGTCGTGAAATGATGGTGGTTCGATTGTCCCCGAACGTGGGCTGTAGATGGTTCGCTTGTCCCCGAACGTGGGCTGTAGATGGTCCGCTTTTCCCCGGACGTGGGCTGTAGATGGTCCGCTTGTCCCCGGACGTAGGCTGTAGATGGTTCGCTTATCCCCGAACGTTGGCTTTAGATGGTTCGCTTGTCACCGAACGTGGGCTTTAGATGGTCCGCTTTTCCCCGAACGTGGGCTGTAGATGGTTCGCTTGTCTCCGAACGTGGATTGTAGATGGTCCGCTTGTCCCCGAACGTGGGCTGTAGATGGTCCGCTTGTCCCCGGACGTGGGCTGCAGATGGTCCGCTTGTCCCCGGACGTGGGCTGTAGATGGTCCGCTTATACCCGGACGTGGGTTGTAGTTGGTTCGCTTGTCCCCGAACGTGGGCTGTAGATGAGACCTGCAAAAATAAATTTGCCAATGGACTCGTATATATTATGATTGACTTGACCAAGTTTGACTTGATGTGACATGACATGTGTATGACTTGTGAGTGTGTGTGTGTGTGCAGACATAAGCAAACGAAGATGCAAAAGCAAAAAATTTTCGTCAATTTTTGTCATGAGATGAGTGGAAAGTACCGACTCTCTCCCGAGAACAACGTGAAAACTGAACTTTTATTCTCAAACTTCCCTCGAAATTAATGTATGCATGATGCATGTTCTTAGGCTAGGAGGCTAAGGACATTTACGTCATGTGACACGATATATGAATGAACTTAAGTCATGGAGCTAAGAATCATATATGGTGTAAAGAAACAATCTTGAATGTCACTTAGGTCTGGAAGCTAAGCACATATATAGATGAAGTGATTATTTAGTATTGCATAATGAATGTTTCTTAGGTCAAGGAGATAAGAACGATATGCTTTTTTTTTTATTACAAATCACTGATATATAAATGTTATTCAGCACATTATGCGATGCGTGAAACAATGAATATTGCTCAGGTCAGGAACCTAAGCAAGTATACAATGTTTCCTCTAATGAATGTTGTCATGAAAGATGATGAAACATGCACAGTGTTGAAACAAGATTTCATGATAAAGGGTTCTTAAAGGGAAAGATGATTGACATGGATATGGATGTGTGAGTGAAGTGTGTGAATGTGATACTAAGGCTGGCTTCAAGGGTTATGATGATGAAAATAGATGTGAGAAGAGTCGAAGATGATGACTCTTTAGGCTGGGTAGGCTAAATGATGTGGGTTCAAGCCCCCAAGTCTAGATATAAATGGGTAGGGGTAAGCATTGGATATTCTTTGACTCGATCATGCATGGATATGAATGTGAATGTGGCCACACCTCGATGTGAGGTTGCCTACGTATCCGTTAGGAATCAGGCCGAACGTAGCTCTAACCGAACTTTGCACAAGTGTGTGTACACCTCAAAGAGGTCTTTAAAGGGTTGTAATGTGGTTAAGCTGAAGGTTTAAGGAAGAAAGGGGTAAAAGGCTCAAGACCCGAGAGAAGCCCCCAAGATATGCAATTGTGTATTAGACTTTGCAAGTTTTATTTTTCATATATTTTTTTTGTTTTGAATCTTTTTTTTTTATTCTTTTGAATCAATGTAGGCAATCTCATATCATGCGGTCCATCACTCACTTAGCATTCATGTTTCTCAGGCACGGTACCAAGCACTCGATGAGAGACGCAATTTGAGACGTGTTCATATCAAAGACATTGGAACACTTGCCTTTAGACATTGGTTTATTGTTGCTTTGCTGCCTTTTTTTTTAACTTGCTTTTTGAATGTTATACAATTACACATCTTCCAATCCCATGGTTAAGTGAATGTGAGTTGAAGAAATGAAGGTCAAACGTTAGACGAGGCTCAAAGTGGTTGATGAAGAAATGGAATGTGATTGAACGGTTAACAGGGAATGACAAAGGTGCCTGAAATCATTAGTGTACCTTGTGTTTAGTTCGGTAATTTTTTATTTTTTATTTTTTTCTTACCACATGATCGAATGTAAGAAAGAGATGCTCATTTATGAAACATGGCATATAGACATAAAGATAAGGAGAACCTATGCTAGACTTATTAGGGGAAAGGGTTTAAAACAAAAGAAGAAAAAAACAAGAAATCTTGGTGAGAAGCTTGCATTGTGCTTTATCTTCATGGATGTTTATGAGTAACTTCTTGCCGCCTGGTGAGGAAAAAAGTTTTTTGTTGTTGATGCTTTGATTAGAAGGAAAGAAGGAAGGAGTGATGTTCCCCTTATTCTTCCAACTGTTTTCTAGTGATTTTAGACTCAAGTACTGTGTAAGGATGAACTCACTTAATGAATTCACTCAATACTCGAATTGGAAAGGAAGAGTGTATGAAACAATTTTGAAAACTGATGAGAAATACTCCACTCATTCCTATTACAACGGAAAGCGATGCATGCATGGTCCTAGTATATGATCATAAACAATATAGTGCATTACTCGAAGACAAAGTGTGTAACGACTCAACATGTGTGATTAGGTGAGTTTATTAAGACTCGTGGTATGATCGCATGGCTAGACATGAGGACGTTGTGAAAAATAAAAGACCCAATGACCAAATAGCATGGAAGACTAAAAGACAAACTAACTTGATTAATTTTGTCCAATTTTAATGTTTCCGCTATTTACTAGGTGAAAACGGTCCATTGGCAATCGTTAGTCATAAGATCAACCACAATCAAAGACAAATAACACATGTTAATTAAGGTTAGCACAAAATATCACAAGAAACTAGGAAGAGGACTAGAATTCTAGAAGAGTTATGACTCATGGGTATAAAAAAAATAAAAATAAAAATAAAAATCTAAATATATAATCATATGTTATATGAGTTGACACAGATTAAAGGACTTGGCTAAGACTAGCTTGACACGAAATTTTTTTTTTTCAAATAAAATAAAATAAAAATAAAAAAGGTAACGCTGAAAAGACACCTAAACTGGACAGGCTGTAGTATATCGGTTATTACTTTTGATATGTGACTCTGATTAGGACGAAACCAGCTCCAAATGAAAGATAAAACTCGGGGCTACAGATCCATAGGTTACACGACACGTAACTCTTTCTAGAACTCCGGATATGACCAAAACAAGTTGACTCTTATGCAGTATACGGGAATAAAAATCCGGGTTGACTCAAATTTTAAAAAAAAAAATCTATGACTCGACTCTAAAAAAAATAAAAAGGGTTTGATAAGAGAAAAAAAAATTAATTAAAAAAAGTCAATAAAAAATGCACATATAAGCACATCGTTAAGAGTTTGGACACGTTAGCAAGGCAGCCTCCCTTGAGGGTGTATGCCAATGGGCGGCTCCGCGAGTTCGTGATGAAATCAAACTCGACTTCATGGTTTGGGTGGATTTAAAATCTCGGATGAACCCTTATTGTCATGAACGTTTTCGGGTTGATAGAGCTTAAATCCCCCGGGCAAGCCACATACGTAGAACACTTACTATTGTGGAAAAATAGGTGAATTAATCTTGCATATGCATATGTGAAAATACCAAATAAATCGTAGGAATACAATTCAAGAATCTTTCAAGTCTCATCCACTCATCTTAATTAAATACCGATCACTCAAATCGATGAATAACCAAGAATCCTCCCCAGTGGAGTCGCCAAATTGTAGGCGTCGCTCGAAGTGCGCCTACTTAAAAGAATGTGTGAATATGCTTGGAACTCATAGGAATTAGGAATTGACATAATACGATTAGGGACAAATAAAGTAGGGAGCCTCCAACAAGTTTTTAAGGTACTTGTAAACCGTTCACGGATCATAAAAGGCAACCACAAGAAAGGGACAACGATAGGCAACAACGATTGACCCGTGAAGGTTACACCCCATTCATAATCCATGATATTACTAACTCCATATGGTTCGGAACCACGAAAGGAGGATCGGGGATTATGGTACGAAGTGAGTCATGGAGTCTCATTCGCCCATATTGGCCTCTACTCGATTCTTATAGTGAAAAGTGATTCCTGCGATATCAAAGGCATACAAACAAAATATTAAATTTACTCTAAACTTTTATTAAGCTAAATTGGTTGAATATTAATGCAACACATAATTCTAAAATATTAGTGATCACTTGATTAAACAACAAGATTAAAAAGGATCCTAAACCGGTTGTCCAAATATCTTATTAGGCATGATTTTCAATTACATATTCCCTTTAAACATGCAATATGGTGATCATAAAAATAAGAGAATAAACATTAATATTGGAAGCAATTTAACAATAATAGCGTTAGTCAAATCAAATAATAAACCTAATCATGATTCTAGCAACAAGAATAAAAATAAAAGTAATTAAGTGATTAATTACTCACTTTCCGTGTTTCCTTGAAACTGCTACATCATGAATTAACTGTTAGTAACTTCAATAAAAAAATATAAATCAAATGAAAATTAAATTAATTAAAGATAAGATTTGATTTGGTCCAAACCCTCAGTCAATTATACCTTTCACGCCTTGGTTAAAGTATAGAACTTCAGGTATTGTATGGACCCCTTGGAGTGCTTAAAGGAAGGAATAGTAAAAGAATGGGGAGGCTAGTGTTTAGGCTAAAGAGGGAGAAGAGAACAAACTTGTGATCATGCTTGTTGATGATTGTGAAAGGGGAGATATGACCTCTATTTATAGAGAAAAAAGAAGGTCGAAGAATCAAGAAAAGATAAGAATTCGAATCGGATAAAACTCTTGCGATAGACAGCAGTTTTTGCGGTTTTTGTTTTTATTATATCTTTTGATCCAGAAATCGGAATAAGATGAATATGATATCGTTGGAAAGATATTGAAGTCTACTTTCTAACCCAATAATAATCAATTAAAATACTTTATGGAAAAAAATATATGGCTGAAATAGTGAGACGGTGTAAGTTTTGGATAGAGTTTGACATTTTATTCATATCTTTTACATTATAGCTCAGAATTGATATTATAATATATCATTGGAAAGATAATTTCAAGGGCTATCCAACCATATAAAATTTGGATAAAAAATATGAGGCAAGAAAATCATATATGACTATCTTTGAACGTCTTTCAATTCGGATAGAATTAGGACTTTCAAAAAAAGGAGTTTTATTCAATTTCAAACTCTTTAATCTTATCTTTTCAAAATGGATAATTAGGATCTTTTAGAAACTTAATTATATAAGCTTCCAATTAATCCTAATTTGTTTAGGAATGGGATCAAATAAATTGGACCCTCCACGTGATCATTGCGTCATAGGTAAGGTGGGCTTAGGTATTCGGTTTGGGCTCGGCTTAATATTTTGGCCATAACTTATTCGTTATAACTCGGATTTGGGCTTATAATATATCGTTGGAAAGCTATTTTAAATCCCCATCCAACTATTCAATAATTGAACCCAGATAACGGACCAAAATAATCTGGACTAAACGTTTTTATAAAAAGGACACGAAATAAATGATTTTAAAGGACACGAAATGAATTATTTTGGGTTTAAAGGTGTAGGGAAATGAGTTATGGTTTGGGGAAATGGGATACAAGTTGGGTTGGTTTATGAAATGGAAATATGGATTTGAATATGGATTTAAGCACTCCAAAGATTAAATACTCAACCCGACCAATAATGGTAGTGAAAGGTTGTTCATCATCGGGTTTGGTTTTGGGGAGACATTTTTAGGTGTCTACAGGAACCAAGACTGGAAATTCGGGGATGAAGGTACAAATCCAACCTAAAAGAGATTGAACCTTCCCTAAAAATAGGCCTCTACTTTATTCTTCTAGTATTCATGTGTGCTTTCTGACTAACATGCAATCATTAGTATTAACCCTAAACCTGTTTCATCTATGTTGGTTGAATATTAATGCACAAACAAATCTATTATTGGCGATCACTTGAATTATAATCATATTAGCCCTAAACAAGATTATTAATTATCTTAATAAGCGTGATTACAAGTACAAATTCCCTTTAAACATGCATAAAAGGCGTGATCAAGCAATAACAATAAATATATGTCAAGCAACATAATAATAATCATAATAATAATTAATTATAAAAATAATCATAATTATAATCATAACAATCATAATTAACGTAATCATGTTAAAGCATAATAATAGCAAGATCCTAGGCATGATACTAATAAGATTAATAACAAACTCTAGCATGTCACTAAACAATAAAAATTAAAGCTTTAGCCCTAACATGATATTAACATGCTATTAGGAAAGAAAATAGGAAGCATCATAACAATCATACTTGATATTAGAAATTATAGTTATTACCCTAAACATGATACTAGGAAGTAATAAAACATCCTAACATGATACTAGGAATCAAAATAAAAATCTAAGCATGATTTCTATATCAAAATATCAATAAAACAATTAAAGCACTTACTTGGATGTCTCGTATCTCTTTCTAATAACAAAATACACACGTTAGTAATTTCAAGGAAAATATAAAAACAAACAATTAAATTAAATAATTAAAATATAGATTTGGGACCAAACCCTCAGAAATATCAAAGATTTCACGTCTAGGGCGAAGGCAACTTCGAACTTGGCTAGGTGTGTCTAGATCTTGTGAATGCGGAATTTTGTATTAGAAAAGGGCTAGTTTAGAATAAGAGAGAGAGAATCAAGAATTTCTTGATGAGAGTTGGTGAGAATTAGATGGAAAATTGATGAAAAGAATTGATGATTGTTGATGATCGAAAGCAGAATTTTAGGAGGCTATTTATAACGAAAATCAGCCGGATATGATAAAAAATGAATCAGAGTTTCAAAAAGAATAAAACACGACTGCAGCGTCAAACACGCGCCTGTCGCCAAATGTCAGGTCTGTCGCCAGACGACAGACGTGTCGTATGGCGCTGCAAACCAGTTTTCCACGCGTTTTCTTATTTTGATATAATTTAAGCGTACGAGAGGGTAAAACTGTATTTTCCTTAAAAACACTTCTTTTATACCAATTAAAACTCTTAAAAGTCAATTAAAGTCAATTTATCAATGCTAATTAAATTAGGATTCCAAAGAACCTTCTAGAAGATTTTAGAAGACTATAATCAATCCTAATCGCATTAAGAATGATAAATAATAATAGGCCCTCCTCTAGATCATTGGGCCGCATATAAAGATCAAACCAGGCCCAGCTTAGTAATTTGGCCATAACTTCCTCATTATTCATCAAAATTGGGCTTATAATATATCATTGGAAAGCACTTTTCGAACCCGACCCAACTACACTATTATTGGACCCTTTCCATGGACCAAACTAAACAGGATTGACTGTTTTCATAAAATAGGTTTTCCACACTTTCACTTCATTCGATTATGATTCGACATGAAAGGTACTCATCACTGGTTTTGGTTTTGGGAAGACACAAATGGGTGTCTACAGATGGCAACCTTGCATTCAGTGACGACTGGGTCGTCATACAACCGGAGCAATTTGCCATGATCCTTCTCAGCGATGAGGATGTCTAGGAATGTCCTGCTAGAAGACGCATGTCATCCTTCTTCAGATGATCCTTGGTGGCTCGAATGGTTGGGCCACCGCATGCGAATTCGCCTGCTATAGTGTAGACCAGATCCTTGTCGGTATTCGAGCTACTAGTAGGTTGGACAGTTTTTGATGACTGGCGCGGATTCGTCTTAGAAGTCGCTTTGGACTTCAAGACATAGGACTTCAGCAAGCCCTTGTCAGCCAGACGGTCCAACGTCTTCTTGAGACTATAGCAATAATTGGTGTCATGGCCCACTTCCTGATGGAAGTGACAGAATTTATTCTTGTTCCGCAACTGAACGGAACTCTTCATAGGATTCGACTTCTCAATAGTCATCTGGTCCTTCACCTCTGTAAAGATGGTGTAACAGTCTTTATTGAATTCATACCGTGATACATACGGTTTGAATTCTTTCTTTTTCTTTTTGGACGGCTGATCGGGTTCCTCAACCGCCCAAACTTCTTTTCTCTCTTTGCTCTCTTCAGATTTCTAAGCCGGCTGAGCAGACCGACTCTCTTTTTGCTTGTCGGACTTCTTGGAGTCCGACTGATGGTTGGACGAGCAGAGGTTAGTAGCCTCAATAAATCTCTCTGCCTCTATCAACGCCTCTTGAAGGGTGAATACCCTCTTTTGAACAAGGTCGAACTTAAAGGTCGACCCGTTCTTCAGACCCTTAAAGAAGTCGGTATATGCTACCTTGTCAGACAGCCCCTGGATTTGAATTCTGACCAGGTTGAACCGCTTGACATAGGAGCGGAGCCCTTCTCTCTCTCCCTGCCAGATGGTGCTCAAGTCTAGACTTGTTTTCTTGGCAGGGATGTTCATTGAGAAGTTGGAGGCAAACAAGAAGGCGAGCTTCATAAAGATGTCAATGGATCCGGCCGGCAGGTTGCCAAACCATTGTTAGGAAATGTCCTTCAATGTAGCCGGGAAGCACCGACACCACATATCGCGCGTCCTCCAACCCTTGCATGTACATGAGATTGGAGTAGTCCATGAGGTGGTCCTCTGGTGGTACCATCATAGGCACCCACCAACACATTCTTAATCTTAGCTGGTTGTGCCGCCTCTGTTATCTCCTTGGTGAACGCAGAAGTTTGTTCACCAAGTTTGAGCAGACGGAGCTGCCAGTCCAAAGGTTGGACATTGTAAGTCGCCTTACCCCTAAAGAGGGTCGGCTGCATGAAATGAGGAGAATACGGACCGTAGACTATGGGGGGTATGTACGGTGCATTCTCAATCATCTAAGGGCCAGAATGGACAGTATTACCACCTATATGGCTCTCATGCAATGATTGAGTATTCCTTGCAGATGTATTCTTGAAGCTGTTTGGAAAGCTTGAGATAGAGGCTAACTTAGACAGCTATTGGCTCCAATTTCGCTAGATGACATGCCGAGCGTTAGTGTCTTGGTGCCATCCGGCTCAACAGCACGGATGACCTTCCTTATGCCCGTCTGGGGCAGAAAGATCTTAGACCAGTTAATGGCAGGCGCAGTCTTATCCTTGGGGTGTGGAGTAGGCTGCCTGTCCTTGACTGGCTTCTTCCTCTCCGTTCGAAGGGAATTTTTGGCCGGCTGATCCTTGCTAGAGCAAGCCGTTTTCTTTTCGATCAGGTCCTTGATCTCACCCTTGAAACTATTCATGAATTTTATGAGCTCGTCTCTAGTGACTGGAGCCAGACCTCTTGCCAACTGGGTTTCCCCTTCCGGCTGACCAGGGGGCCTACTTGTACCCGCCTAGCTTTCACCTCGTTCCAGAGTATCTTTAGGACGGATGCGCCTAGAGATGAGTGACCCATCTCTAGCCATGTATGTTTCTACCTGAAGATCATCCTCCTCATGGTTTGTAAAGACCTCCGGCTGATGGACCTTCAAGTCATGAGGCAGTACAGACTCTTGCACCATCCTTGAGGTACTCTCCCCACAGACGGCGCCAAATATTTTGGGTGTTTTTGTCCCTCGGGAAAGTTATTGCTCGAAGACTGGTTGTGTGCGGCCTGTACTTGCAAAACAACGGAGACTCTGGGTGGTTGGAGCTCCGCCTTCGACGGTTAAGTTATTACTTGAACAAAAGTAGGAAAAAGGTGCGGAAATTTAGGTGAGATCTTCTTGGATTCCGAGATCAGGTGTTTCTCTTATGTAAGAGAATGTAGGGTATGCTGTAATAAATTGTAGATGTCCCCAAAATGGGGGAAATCTCCCTATTTGTAGGGTCTTCGGGGAATGTGCCCTTGATTAGGTCATTCTGACCTAACCCTGCTAGGTTGCGCCAAATTACGGCTTTCTCAAGATTTGGGCCCTTAAAGACCGCCTTTTCCTCCCAAGTTCTAGGAGAGACACGTGTCAAATGGAGATTGGTCCAATTTTGACCAATCAGAGTATGACACGTGTCACAACATGATTGGGCGGCCCACGTGGCATGGGTAAAATTACCCAAAACAGGGTTTAATTTAAGAAAGTTTTATTTTAGTAAAGTTTTATTAGGGAAGGGATTAGGAAATATCTATAAAAAAAAAATAAAAAAATAAAAAAGGAAAGTTTAGGGGGAAGGGTTTCTAGAGATCGAAGGGGTATAAATATTCAACACTTGAGGCAAATCAAACTTTGCCCATAGTGGAGAAAACCCAAGGTAAACTTCTCTCCCTTCTCTTTATTTTTCTTTTTCTTTTTCTTTTTCCCCCTTCCCCTTCTCGGCCTCACCCTCACCATCGGCCACCACCACCACTTGTGGGCCGCCGATCACCAGAAACGCCAGCCGCCGGCAACAGGCAGCCACCGGCAATGGCAGCAGTCGTGGTGGCTGTCGGCTGCCCTCCCTTTTTTAACATAAAAAAATTAAATCTTTTTGTTTTAAAACTAGTTTAATCCTAGATCTAATTAGTAATTATGAGTTTTGTGATTTAATTATGATGTTTAATTGTGAATATCATGTAAATTAATTTTCAGATTTTATTTTGAATTGAAAATCCCCAATTTTTTAAACCCTAGGTTCTTTAATTATGAATTATTAAAGGATTATGATATACAATGGTTTAAACCTTTGATTTAGGTGTTTTAAGGCCTAATTACAGCAAGTTTTCATTAAAATATAATGCTGGAATATTTAGTAGTGCATTAAAAATCAAGTTTCTTTAAGGAATTTCAATTACCCATTAATTGGGATTAAAGTATGATGTTTTAAATATAATTTCATCTTATTTTAATTAAATTATGAGGGGTTTTATACTAGTATATATTGCTGGAAATTTATGTAGAGAGGATTTTAATACTCTTCTATGATTTTAAATTCTAAGCTAGGAGACTTCTAAATGAGTGATTTCTATTAGTCATGGCGATTTTAAGATCGTATACAAGGTACGTTCGCGTGCTTAGCATAATTTTATTGATGTAGTAGCATGCTAAGTGTGTTTAATTGATTACAAGTAGTATCATGCTAGATTTGGAATGGAAATTATGATTTGGATGTTATTGGTGATTGAATTATGAAGCATGATTTATTTGTGATGGACTAATGGATGAAAAATTATAGTTTGGAATATTATTTATGAACCACACTTTTATTTATGGCATGTTAGAGAGCATGTTTAATTTGGTTTGGAATATTAAAAGAGAATTTTATTATGGTTCATATAATTTTTATTGATATTTTAAGCATGGGAAATGAGCTATGTAAGTGTCTCAGTACACAAGGAATAAATTATATGTTGGTGTGTGCCTTAGTGCACTTAAGGTGTTTTTAACACAGAGGGATAGGATTTGTGGCACTTTATGCGTTTATGGTGTCATTGGCACCGAGGTAGAATTAAAAAGGGTTCAACATTAAATCTTATGTGGTCACTAATTATTTAAGAATTAAATTGGTATGTTTGATTGTTTGAATAATTATTGTTGATTGAATAATTATGGTTTGAGAGTCATCACCAAGTCTAATAATCTTTTTATAACGTAAAGTGAAAGAGATTACGCACCAAAACTCTTGGAACGTATATACCTTGAGTATGAACATATGGGGGGAGTTATGTGACTTTATATTTGATCATAACTTCTACTGGAGTACATGACGTTGTACATTCCTTTTATTATTATTATGCTCAGGAATTCCGCCACTTACGAGTGGTTATTGATGCTAGCACGGTTAGCTCCCGTGTCAGTAACCTCAATTTATTGGGGGAGGTTAGTGGGGAAACCCGTTCGATGTGTAATGAATGCTAAATAAATTATGTAGTTGTCTAGTGAAAAGTTTTGTTGAATGTTGTATTCTTGAAAAACAGGTGCAACAAGGTAAGTCGTGTGTTGATAGGTAATTCCATGTTAGTGTGTTAATTACGCTTAAGTACTCAGCTTTCCTGTTTGTGTGTTTTGTATGTTTATTGGTCGTGTTTTTACCTTGGCCCTATGATGACCAATTTTTAATGGAGAGTAGTGGAAACAGGTAGAGAGAAGTTTTTCAGGTGATGAAGCATATTCATGGATGGGCATGAGTGAAGAGCAAATCATGCTAGTTTCTATAAGTATATGATGTGTTTAATGCTTTAATTATTTATGATATTATTATTATGCATGTCTAACGCAAAAGTTTTGAAGTTGGTTTAGTTTAATAAGGGCCTATAATGGTTCCAAGTTGTAGGTTGATTTTATTTTACTTCGTTTGACTTTGGTTTGACTTTGCTTTCGTTGGTTGACTTTTTAAGTTAACTTGTTTTGAATGGTTTTGAAATTAGTCTTCCGTTGTTTGTCTTTGATAGTTGCCTTAGCCGTTTTCATGGTGGCGGTAATGTCTTAAATATTCCTATTTAAAGTTTTAAACAGGGTAAACAGGTATTTTTAAAGAAAGGAATTTCTAGGGTGTTACAGGACACTTCTTTATGGTATCATCATTGGATTGGTATAGCCCCTTTATAAAACATTCTTGATAGGGACATTCCTCAATCCAAATGTCATTGGAGAGTTTTAAATATTATTAGGAATGGAACTTGGTATCTTAATGATGTCAAGTATCTTCTTCCTGGTTATATTTATAATTTGACCATCTGTACCCCTCTATCTATTATTGATTCTCATTTGTCTCCTGATCAGATTAGATGGCATCCTCATAAATCAGGTTCCTTCACCATCAAATCTGCTTATTTTCCTTCTACCAAACCTTCTTTTATAGCCTTGAATTTTGATTTTCATTGGAATATTTCCTGGAAGCTTAAGGTTCCTTTTAAATATAAAGTCTTTATGTGGAATTGTGTCCTTTTTATTATTCCCACAGCTTCCCTTCTTGCTTCTAAGTACCCAAATTTTGACCCTATTTGCTCAAGATGTAGCTCACAACCAAAAACTTCCATTCATCTGTTTAGAGATTTCCTTTCCTCTATTATTCTCTGGAAGATGATTCTTGTCAAACTCAAACATCCTGCTTCTTTTGATTACTCAGTGTTTATGAACTCCAATTGGGAGGATTGATTGGTTTTCAATTTTTCGGAGACTCAAAAATGGAAGAGCATCTTTCTTTTGGGAATGTGGCAAATTTGAAAGCTTAGAAATGGGATCATTTTCAAGAATGAAGTCTATAATTGCAACTCTTTGTTCAACAGGTTTATTTTGGATTACCAAATCAACTCTTTTGTTTTACAGGGTAATTCAAAGGGTAAGGAGAAATTTAGGGAAACAGGAACTTCAGTATCCTCTATTTCTTCAGGATGGAAACCACCTAGGTCGGGCTTTTTGAAGCTTAACACTGATAATGCATGGAAGAGTTCTTCAGAAGGTGGAGGTGGTGGTGTCTTTAGAAATGAAAAGGGTGCTTGGTATTTTGGGTACTCAAGCAAATATAATGCCCCTTGTGCCCTAACTTCAAAGTTATATGCTTTACGTGAGGGGGCTGAATTATGCAAGAGCTTTCCCAGTCAAGTATCTAGAGGTGGAAACTGATACCAAGGCTTTAACTTCTCTGATGGATAAGGAGGCTGACAATACTTATCATGAACTAGCTGATGTAATCATTGACATAGGAAGGTTGCTGTTGAACAAGGATTTGGTAGTCATTTTCACCCATATTCCTAGGGAGCGCAACCAGCTAGTTCATTATTTGGGCCAATATGCAATGGATATGTCTGTTGGTCATAAGCCTCACTATGTCATTCCAACAAGTGATGTGGCTGCTTTTGAAGCTGATATCTCTAGAATTGGAAGCACCTCTGCTTCTTAGCTTTCTACTTTCGCTTTCTCAGACGTTGGGTTGTATCTATTTCTATCTTTTGCTTGAAAAAATGAAAACTCTATGGTAGTTTGGCGGTTTTGGTTCATATTTCTATTTTGTCAAACCTTGAAATATTGAACCTTAGGTTGTAATGGTTAGGGCCTAGTTTATCCCTATATACATATACTTCCTCCGTTCTTTTATTATTGCACCACTTGCCTTTTTAGGTAGTTTCACAAATATTGCACCATTTTCTTCTTAGGAAAAAAATTATTTGCGTTCACACTACAAATACCCAACATACCCTTACTTTTTCACACTTACTTTTTAGTTTATCAATGTGTCACATGGGCAATTTTGTATTTTTACCTTTCTCTTTCTTACTTTTTGTTGGAAATGGTAATGCAAACGGATTATCGCGCCCGATCGGGCGGTGATTCGCCCGACCGGGCGGAGTTGGCTAAGGAAAATAGGAGGGCTCTCGCGCCCGATCGAGCGGCTCTCGCCCGACCGGGCGACGGAGTCGAGTTTTGACGAGCCCGATCGGGCGGCTCTCGCCCGATTGCTCGCCCGAGGTGGGTTTTCTAGATCGCCCGATCAGGCGGTGGTTCGCCCGATCGGGCGGTGGTTCGCCCGATCGGGCGGTGGTTCGCCCAACCGGGCGCGACACCAGGTCTGGAAAACTTCATCTCGCGCCCGATCGGGTGGTTGGTTGCCCGATCGGGACCGCCTTTTTCCTTAGGTCGGTTTGTCTATTTGTTTCCTAATTTCGAGATACATATAAATACGAGCATTGCCTTTCCTGTATTTATAATTAAAAATTATTGAACCCTAAACACATAAACAAAAACCTACCCTTTGAGATCTGAACAGTTCTTGAGCAATTCCACTCTTCGGATTCGGGTGCACGAATTACGAGGAGAGTTGCGTTTAACTTGGGGGGCATGCGTCATCAGGAAACCTGTACCGCTGGTGGCGTATTTCGCTTCTAAGGCAGTGGATTATTATTCCACGGCGCGACTGTGAGTTTGAGATCTTCAATCAAGTATTTTCCCTTTCATCTTCTCTATTTTTTGTTATTGGAATCGACAGGTATTTTATCAATAATCGACAGGTATTTTACCAAACACTACTAGATATGTTTCACGTAAAGCATGAAGGCTTGTGGGACTGTGGGTGATATGTATGCTGAATATCTGCTACGTTTATCATGTACGAGCTTGATATGTTAAATCCTTGAAATGTCTCTAGTATATGTTTTCCTATGACATGACATGTTAGTTTTGCTCGTTCATAGGATTTGTTCTTGCTTCCTAAGATTTATTCTGCCAGTAAAGTTGGTGTATTAGATTAAAGCTTAAACTAATTTTATATCATCTTGGTTTTACTTTCTTGATCGAAAGTTGTATGTAGATGTTTGTTGTGTGGTTTATATATTCATGTAGTGGTGAATGGAAAAATCCTGAACCATATGGATAAACCTGATTGACTAGTTGTGGAAAGAAGCATGTTAACGCGAGTTGTGCACTCTCTTTGAGTCTGATATGTTTGAGAAGAGTATATCTTGTCTTGCTATTAGAAATCCATCTGTTGTAAGTATCTTTCAAGGTGAGTTGAAAGGTGGTTGATTGGAAATGGGCTAAAGGTAAGATACTATGTTGTTAGGATTTATTCTGTAAGTTTGGTGCTGACCAACTCTTATGACTCACCTGGTTTGTTCTAAGCTTGTCTGGTTTGCAGTAAGGTTGCTTAAGCTTCCTAGCATGATTTATTGTAAATCAAGGGTGTGTATTTAAAACGCATGCATAGGTGACAACTTAGAAGATGAGGTATTTTTGCTCATGATGTTACATCCTTTGTGATATGTATGGTGAGTGGGGGTTAGATTTGAGTACTCTAACTTGTTATGTTAAGTTTTTCTTGGCATATGAGTTGAACTTCTTGATGCATGTGTGATGTTACTATGGTTCGCATTGATAGAGTTCATTTGCTAGAATGATCATAAGTTGTTAACTTCACATGCATGTTGTTAATTGAGATAAAGATGTATATGTGTCTCTAAGCCAAGAAACAAGTACAAGATAATGTGATAAGCAGAATGGTTCTAGGCAGTATGCCAATGAACTAATAAAGGTACGCATCAATCTCATTATTGTGATGTAGAGAAAGTGGTTTGGTAAATTATATTTATCATGTCTAAGCCAGAGTTATTTTTATGTATTGGCCTTGATGTTTGATTCAAATGTGCTAATATTTTGCAATCTAAATGATGAACAAACTATTCTTGACGTGTAGTGGTTTTGTTGTGAACTATATTGATCATTTTGTTTGTCAAGAGAGAATTCCTCAATTATTGTTTGAGTTTCAGATAGTACAGGGATGAAGGTTAAAGTGAGAAAGTTTCTCAAGTACCTATCCAGTAAATTCTAAGAGACAATGATTGAATGAACAACGATGATTAGTTGAACCTCTTCAGTGTATGGTTTTTACATGATGAAGGGTGATACTCTGTTTCGAGTGTGCTGCAAAAACAATTGTTGTACACTATCCATTATGAAGAAAAGGTTCATTAAATTGGATGACGTGTGTCAAGAAGATGATTGTTGCAAAAATTAATCTCTGGAAGTTTGTCCATTGTGGGGGTAAGTTGATCCTCATGTTCTCTACATTATTTTTCACATGTGTCTATGTATGTTGTCAGGAACTACAGATGTAGTGACAAAGTTAGACAGATCTTGTGGAGATGATACTCATGTTAGAGTACGTGAAAGCAAAGAAGAATCAAGCAGGTCCTTATACTAGGATGAAGCACAGGTAAGTGCTTGATTGTCTAAGAGAATATATTTAAGATCTTGTGGGGTATTTTAAATTATTCTAGTGACAAGTTTAAAAATTGAGTCTACGTCTTGAAGTGATCTAGCTTGATAACCCTCTAATTTATATGGTTATGAGATGCTTTGGTAGACTTGTTGCTTGATGTTTGCAGGTTGAGCTTAAAGTGCTCTTAATATGTCCATAACCCAGATTGGGTGGTCAATTGAGACAGCTTACATGGACACACCGAAGTGTTTTAATTTATTGAACTTTTGTTCTGAATGGGTCTGGAGCCTTGTTTTGGTTGACTCATTGTTGGATTTACACCATATATGTTTATTGAATCTATAACTCTTTTTATGGTCTGTTGACCAGGTAGATAGATTCAGTAAGGTTGAGCGTGGCTCTTAATGTCATTTGTCCAGTTATTCTTTGAGCAGGGATTGTAATGGTTCTTAAGTGGATTTAAGACCGTTATCCTAGTGGCTCTTAGAGTAGGATTGAAAATGACACCGAAGGTGGAAGGTTGAGCATTGCTTGCTCTTAATACTACTAGCCCAGTTGCTTGAGAGTAGGGAACGATAGTGATCCTTAAATGAATTAGAATCACTAGCCCAGTTACTACTCAAGTAGGGAACGATAGTGGTACCGAATGACTGAGGTTGGGAGTATCCCTTAATACATCTAGCCTAAGAGCTCATTGAGCAGTGGATTGATAGATGCACCATCGAGTTGATAGGGTTGAACTTTTCGTTCTTAATGTTCTTATTCCATTGCATAGAAAATCTTGGGTTTGCAAGGTGCTTGAATGTATTTTAAGCCTGCAAGGAAAGACCCTAGATGTGCTGGGAATGTGTATTTTATACACAGACGGAACACCTACGTGAGTACGAGGGGTGGCCTCCTTCAAGGGAAAATTGTGGTGTAGTTTTCCTGAAGTACTCATGAGAGCCCAAGGTGTTGGCCAAGATTGGCGGAGTTGCTTAAGCTCTAAAGTCAAGGTATGTGTATTCAAGGTCCCTTCCTCGCTCCTAGGAGTTCAAATCTTAGGATACTCACTAGGGAAGTGTTGAAAACCTTGTGCACTAATGTGTTAGTTCAAACCTTTGGATACTAGCATTTAAGTACTAAGACTTTCATTTACTGTTCAGATTTCATGTCGATGATCCGCTCGCATTAGTGGGGGATTGTTGGAAATGGTAATGCAAACGGATTCTCGCGCCCGATCGGGCGGTGGTTCGCCCGAACGGGCAGAGTTGGCTAAGGAAAATAGGAGGGCTCTCGCGCCCGATCGGGTGGCTCTCGCCCGACCGGGCGACGGAGTCGAGTTTTGACGAGCCCGATTGGGTGGCTCTCGCCCAATTGCTCGCCCGAGGTGGGTTTTCTAGATCGCGCGACACCAGGTCTGGAAAACTTCATCTCACGCCCGATCGGGCGGTTGGTTGCCCGATCGGGCCCGCCTTTTTCCTTAGGTCGGTTTGTCTATTTGTTTCCTAATTTCGAGATACATATAAATACGAGCATTGCCTTTCCTGTATTTATAATTAAAAATTATTGAACCCTAAACACATAAACAAAAACCTACCCTTTGAGATCTGAACAGTTCTTGAGCAATTCCACTCTTCGGATTCGGGTGCACGAATTACGGGGAGAGTTGCGTTAAACTTGGGGGGCGTGCATCATCAGGAAACCTGTACCGGTGGTGGCGTATTTCGCTTCTAAGGCAGTGGATTATTGTTCCACGGCGCGACTGTGAGTTTGAGATCTTCAATCAAGTATTTTCCCTTTCATCTTCTCTATTTTTTGTTATTGGAATCGACAGGTATTTTACCAACACTTTTTTCCACTATCAAAATATTTATACCCAACTCTTATAATGCAATAATAAAAAAAAAAACGGAGGATGTATATTTTTTCTTCTTATTGCGTTAAAAAATTTTAAAAAATAAATAAATAAAAAATAAAAAAACTATTGCGAGCCCCTCCGGTTTAACTTTAGGGCCCATGAATATTGGGCCTTCGCCAACTCTCAACTTGGATACGCGTTAATTACCAAGCTCTGTCGCTTGATGAATAGGTCTTCAGGATAATGACTTCATGAGTATTTGTTGTAATTTTTTTAAAAAACTCTGTAGTGGTCTAGTTGATCGACAGCCTACAGTATATAAAATGATAGAAAGTGGAGAATTTTTTTTTTTCTTTAAAAAACTTTTTTTAATATAAGAGGTATTGACTAATGAGTAATGACTATTAAGCAAATTAATTAGCTAGCGTTGACGACAAATAGTGTAAAGAACTAAAGATAGATTTTCGCTAAACTGAAAAACAATGATTCCATTAAAAAAAAAAAAAAAAAAACTACCTACATTACATATTATTTACAATGATTTGACATAAAAAAATAGAGAGAAAAAGAGTCTAATCATTACAAATAATAGTAAAAACTGAAACAATGATATATTAAATAGATTAAACGTTCTAAAATTCATAAAAACATAACAAAAAACTACAAATTAAACAACAACAAATTGAACGCAAAAACAACATAAAATCGATCACAACAACAAATCGAACACAAAAACATACACGAAACCAAACACGAACACAACAGAAAATCGATTCAAAGCCTCGGAACGATGACATTCTTCCTAATCAACCCCAACTCATTACACAAATCAGGATACAACCCTTTCCTAATTTCACAATAAACCTCACCATTCCACTTCTTCTTCAACAAATCTTCCCCTAATTTCAACCCTTTTTCCAGAACTTCATCCCCATTAATCCCAACCACAACTTGATCAACAACCCCCATTTTCACACCATCTTCCCCCTTCAATTTCATCCCTCTCATCATAATCTCTCTCCTCCATTTCCACCCAACTTTCTCCCTAAACAACACATTAAAATACTCAGGAAAAGTCATCCCAATATCAACCTCACTCATATACAACACCCCTCTATCCTTCCTCATCACCACATAATCGTGCGCTAGCGCAAGCGCGAACCCACCTGCCGCGGCATGCCCATTAATCGCCGCGATCGTCGGCATCGGAAGAGACACCAAATCAGCCACCAAAGGTTTGAAAGATTCCACCATCTGGTGTAAGTGGTTCACGAACTTTCCGGGTTGCGATTGCGCCCATTTTAAGTCGAACCCATTTGAGAAGAATTTTCCGGTTGCGGTTGTGATCAAGGCAAAAGGGGTTTGAGGTTCGGAAATTGATTGGGATTTGATGTCGGCGATGGCGGAGCGGATGGTGGCGATTAGGGTCGGATTAAGGCGGTGTTCGTCGTTGTTATCGTCGCTTTTAAGTGTCAGGATGAAGATGTTGCCTCGTTTTTCGACGCTGCACATTTTCGCGTTTTGAGGATGAAATCTAAGATATTGAGGATTTTTATTTTAATGAAACAATGAATACTTATGACGTTTTGGTTTTATTAGTTGGTGTTACGGTTTAGGAGTAATTTTCAGAAAATTTTGGACTATTAATTGCGCCGTTGCATATTTTAAATAATATTGATACGGATTATAAATTAGAGTCAATACATAAGGTCACTCTCATCTCATGTACGGATTATTCATGTTGATATAAATTAATTAGGAAAAGATAATAAATCTTGGGTTATGGACGTCAGTTATGACATACACCCTTCCTTTTGTATTGATAGTAACTCTAAAATTTAAGGATTTTTATAGGGTGGGATGCAAAAAAAAAATAAATTTATAAAGTATTGTTAATAGGAGAAAAAAATATAAATAAATAAAAACAATTTAAGAAAAGCAGAGTAGCTCTAAAGAGCATGGCCTAAATGGGGTTTAGTTATTAATAAGTAAAAATTATAACAATTGAAAATTAATAATCTATTCATTGAGACAAAATTTAACAAATACTCACAAGACTATATATATATTTTTTTTGGATTACAAACATTAGTCAAAGTAGGATAAATAAATAGTGTAAAAAAATTAATAAAATAAAGCAAGTATTTAAAAGCAATGGGAGTATTTGTTAACTTCTATGTGACTAACAATTTTCATACTATTGAATTAATATACCAATCTTTTTATGGTTTTTTCACCATATATCATTGAGTTTTAACTTAATTCACCATATACCACCAAAAACTTTCTAATTCACCATATACCATTGAGTTCCTGTGCAATACCACAAAGCTGTCAGCCTACTAGCTTGTCGTTTGGGGTATTATACTAATTCACCATATACCCATGTTTATAAAGTTATTTCACCATATACCATTAAATTAAAAGATATTTTACTATATACCCAGAAATTACAACGGTTATTAAAAAAAAAAAAAAAATAGTCATTGACTGTTATAATGGATAGTTTATGTATATAAACATAATACTTGAGGGATTGAAGCAACACTTCACCCTTCTAGAAGCATTTGTAAAGATGTCAACACACTCGAAATCATCATCGTCATCTTACGAATATGCATATGCCAAACAAAACTTGTACATGTGAGAAGAAATTTGCAATAAGGAGTTGTGATTTGGCAAAATATCCATAAAAGTTGTACTATAAGTGTGATATATGAGATAAATTTCGATAGTGTAAGGGTAATACCGAGCAAAATGTCCTCCCGGGTTATGAATTTCAAAGCAGAGGAAGCATAGACACACAATGTCATGGAGATGAGAGTATGTTGAAAGAGCTCAAGAAAAGAGTAGTAAAGCAGCAAAAAATAGTAGATGCAATAATTAAAATAGCCATTGTAAATTCTTAGTATATGGTGAAATATCTTTTAATTTAATGGTATATGGTGAAATAACTTTATAAACATGGGTATATGGTGAATTAATAAAGTAAGCTAAACGACAGACTAATGGGAGTTATAAAAAAATGTATTTTGTGGTATTGCACAAGAATTTAGTGGTACATGGTAAATTAGAAAGTTTTTGGTAGTATATGGTAAATTAAGTTAAAACTCGGTGCTATATGGTAAAAATTCCGATATTTTTAACATTTAAAAAAAAACTTCAACTAATTATTTATGATAGAAGCCTATAAGATTAGCACAAAGTCTTATATGTGGCTGGCCACACGGTGTGGCCATCCATTATGAGGGTTAATTTGTTAGTGTTATAGGGGTTACTCGTTCAGTTTTACCTGGGTTACTTCGTCAGTATAGAAGGGGTTACTTGGTCAGTATTACAAGGGGTTATGACAGGGTAAAGTCGTATCCCCTAATCAAAAGTAATTACCTAGGTCCTCTAACTAAAGTAGATAGGGAAGTAGGGTCGAACTCCACAGGGAAACAAGTCTTTTTATTCCTAATTAACTAATATAATCTAGATTATGAAGTAACCAATATTTATATTTGAATAATAAACTAAACTACGAAGATTAAGAATAGGGAGAAAACAATATATAAAAGGATCTAGGGCATAGGTTCACCAATAAATAATACTCCAGGGTAAAACATAATAATCAATCATTGACATTGCATAAATAACATGATTAACAGGCTCTCGCAATTTATTAATCAACATAGATCTAACAGGCTCTCGCAATTTACTAGATCTAAGTTCCTATTGAAAATAGCCTTTAATATCAAATTAACATCTGCTCGATTCATCAATTCAATATTGCTATACTTTTACAAGCCATAATCGTAAAGCGTTAAAACAATTCAATAAGAAATTATATCAAAAATCAATAATAGTCAATCATCAATGCATCAATTAACCAGATCGTAAAGGGCTTTCGCTACGTATTACAATCACAGAATTAATCTACCGGTATTAAATCTCATCTCTCGAATCTCGACTTAACCATTTATAAATTAATCTGCCTATTGAAACTAGACCTAAACATCAATTCTCATATGTCGAATCTCGAATCAATATTGTCAAACTCATGCATAAAAGATCAGGCATAATCTAGTCACAGAGCATTAAATCAATCAATAGGAAATTAATCTAGCATTGATAATTAACAACAATAAATTACCCCTTCATATTATTTAAGGATCCGCATAAGCCCTAGAAATAAAACTACTCACACATGGTAAAAACTAAACTAATAAAAGCAATAAAGTAAGACATAATTAAAGGAATAGAAATAAACAACTAAGATTCAGAGAAGAGAAATAGTTACCAAACAAATCTGGAATTAAGAATGGATTAAGAACAAAGGTTTAAGAGGGAGAGAATCTAAGGAAACAATTAAGAGAGTAAAGAAAGATTACAAGGAGAGAAGAAGAGAGAGAGAGAGCCCTAAAATCGTATTACGGAGGAGTATTTATACTCCGTACAAATCCTAAATTAAAACAAACTAAAACGACGCTAATCGTCTCCTAATAAATACACGCGCCCGATCGGGCGAGGCACCGCCCAATCGGGCGCGCCTTTTTGCTCGTCAGTACTAATCTCGCGCCCGGCCGGGCGCGTCACCGGGCGCCAGCCTTAGCTTCTCCCGCCCGGCCGGGCGCGCCTCCGGGCACCAGCCTCTTTGGCCGGGCGGCTCTCTTGGGCCACTATTTGGACTACGATTGGGCTCCAATTCTTCGGGCCAATCTGGGTTTCCTCTTCCGGTCTTGAATACTCGGTCCAAATGCCCCGGTATCACCTTTACCGAGCCCTTAATCACCGGTTCGAAGGCTCTAACCAGTCCTGGGCTATAAAATCTGGTCGTGCTTCTCTGATGTTCGTGATTGCTCCAAAATATCTCGGGAAAATACTCCAAAAGTATAAATCCCTGCAAAAGTCAACCAAATCTACGAAAACACTAGAAAACACCAATTAGTAATAAAAGTGGCTCTAAAGAGCCAAAAACACTACTAATTATGACCAAGGGACGGGGGTAAAATACTATATAAAATAGACACATCAAACTCCCCCAAGCCAAACCTTTGCTTGTCCCTAAGCAAAGATCTCATCAATGAATCAATAAATATGCTTCACCCTAAAAAGTAAAGATCAAGCACAAACGATCCAGGGTAAATCAAATAAACATGCTTCAAAGTCAACCAATCAAATCCATCTAATTACCAATCTTCCCTAACAATTGTCAAACAGAGAAAACCACAAGAGCATATAGAATTCAAGACTAGTGCTCACGCACTCAACTTTCATTTTTGTGGCGAGTAAAAGGTGTACTCGATCGCTCTCCATCCAAACCCTTTATGTGAACAATGCCCTCCCAACTCACACTCTCGTGTGTATAAAACAATGAACGCTCAACCTACTAGTCGACTCGAAATATGTCAAATCATAACTTGCATTGATAAACAACACTTTCGCATTCATACAATTCTATGCACAAAAGTCGGAAGGTCTTTAAAGCTTGTAATGTAAGGCTAGGGTAAAGGGTAGGAATCATTTGGGAACAAATGAGAGAAAAGCTATGCTTAAGGGAGCAAATACTAATAAAGCCCATGATCAAAATAAATAATGATCAACATCTCCTACATAACCAACTCTAATATCAACCCAATATACTCCAATCATAATAAATAATCCCAACACTTACAATTTCACTCATAAGATATAATGATGAAGAAGTAGAGTGAATAAACAAACTTTATTTTCCAAACTTGAATTTTCCATTGAAGCTCAAATTTTTTTTTAACCTCCAACTAGAACATTTGAACATTGAATATTTTTTTTCTTTTCTTTTGAAGTTCACTTATTTTTTCACATTTTTTTTTTCTTGAACTTCTCTTTTTTTTTTTTATAACATCATGCTTTATTTTTTTCAAGAAAATATAATTCTCAAACTCATAAAAAATAAACATGATCAAAAACAAAACTACTTCTCAAAAACCCACCCAAATTGTGCAAACAATAAGCACACTACAAACTCCCTCACCTCACTCACTAATAGCTCCTCCAAGCCAAGCTTGGGACTAGTAACCAATGGGGAAAAATAGGCTTGTAATGTGGCTAATAAACAACAAAAAAGTCAAGGCAACAACATGGGTAGCAAGAAGGGAACAAATGTATCTACAATCATCTGGAGGCTACCTAAAAGAACAAATGCCTTCGTCCTCCTCAATGTGCATAATAATGAATCATATAAATATTACTAATAGTTGCAAACCAATACTCAAATTCATTGACATACCAGGAACTATGGAACTATCACACATTCCTAACCGAATCAACTAGTCAAGCACTATATTCACAAGTAGTTGGACAAAATTGACGCATGTTAAGGGTTCAGGGCAATCAAACTTCAAATCATGATAAACTAATCCACAATGCTTATCATCATATACCAAGAATAAAAACGATTTTCTCAAGTAAGGGGCACAGGGAAGCATGATTTACAATTCATTAGAACGTATTTTTGGATTTTTTTATTTTTCAATTTTTTTGTATTTTTCATGTATAAGAAAGCAATAAAACTAACCTAGAAAGCAACAAATATAACCTAAGAAAACACACCAAAAATAAAAGAAAAGAGAAGAAGAAAGATACCAAATCCAAAATCTCCCCCAAGCTAGAATCAGACAATGTCCTCATTGGCTCGGGAACTAGCCCAGCATAGCTAGTCCTGATCATTCTCATCCATCGAACTGAAACCTGCACCTCCACTGCCACCTGCACCACCTGCACCAGAAGAGCTACCACCAAAATAATTAGCATAAAAACTCCCCCCTGCCGGTCCCCCGAAAGGAATGTTCTGGTCGTACCCATGGAAGGAAGAATAGTCAGTATAAATACCATGGGCAGTGGGATCCCTATCGTATCCCTGGGGTGGAGGCTGAAACCAGTCAGGGTGAATAGCGTCGTCGGGAATGTTGCCCCGACGAGCATAATCATCGTACATAGGGTAGAGGGCTCTACCCTGGTTCCTCTCTAGGTACCCTAACCTCTGGTCTATGGAGCCTACCATCCTCCTAAGGTCAGTATGGGAATGCTCGATACGTCCTAAGGCATGAACTATACTCTGAAGGTCCCAAACTGGGTCAGAGTCAACATGAGGGATGGAGTGAGACATGCGAGGTGAAGAGAATGCCACCTCGGGCTGAGGCTGGGGTGGTGGAACTGGTGGTGGTGGTGCTTCCCCCCTAGCGTTGGCAATTAAAGTATCATATGTGTAAGATGGTTGCCCTGGGGGAAAGGCGGTCAAGTCAGGACTGGGTAGAGGAAAGATGGGCAAAGGGTGCTCGCTCCCAGTCCTAATACACCAAAAAGGTGTCTGCTCGCTATCCGGTCGTACCCACCCCAACTCCTCAAAATACCTAGCAGTCATATAGGTATCTGGTCCACAGTTGGTCAGTTGGTGGGGTCCATCCACTACAAAACCGACCTTTTTCACTGCTATCCGAGTGATAAGGCCTCTTAGACGGATGGGGGTGCGAGATGTGTTGCTGGCCGTGGCATGCCTACTCAAATGGTGAACAATAAACCTACCTATGTTCAATTTCCCGAACCCATACACATAGTGTCCTATGACAGCTAGTTCGTTAGTTTGGGCATTATGGGGCACGTTCCTACCTAAAAAACACAAACCCGCAAATCTTTGCTAGATTTTTGGGACAGGGTGGTGAATAGGTTTGGTACTAGCATGTTGGGGGTCGGGAGTAGGCAAACCAGTCAAAGCATGATATATGTCACCCATTTTATAGTCCGCATGCCATTGGTGAGGTAGTTCAGAATTTAATTCAAATAATTTACAAAATTCTACAAAAGTTAAACTAATATTTCTATTGTTCAACCTAAAAATTAAATTCGGCCCATTTCTACTACTAACAACTTGTAAAGAAGACAAGAATTCACAAGTAAGTTCTCGGAATGTAGGATAGTGCATATCAACAAATTTTCTCATGCCAATGTCATTTAAAAATCGTTTTACAAAATCATACAAACCAAATGATTCTAGAGTAGGGCGGTGTAACCACCGAGAAGGAATTACCTCACGCCCGATTAAGTGTTCTAGCCGCTCCTTTTGCTCTCGTCTAGCAATACGGATCGTCGGCCAATACGGAAGTTGCAAATTCGGGTCGTAATCCTCCCTCGAACTGGAGCTCCTACCGAAAATAGACCTAACCCTCTTTGAAGCCATGGTAGAAAATGGGTATGAAATTTTTTTGAATAAAATCTGAAAATTTTTATATGGAAATGTAGAGGATGAAGAGGGGATTACAAATATGCAAAAAGTTTTGAATTTGGGTTAGAATAAAGAAGAAATCTTAGAGAGAAGGTAGAGAGAATTTGAGTTTTAGAGAGAGAAAGTAATGGAGAAAGAAGAAAAAATGAGAAAAAGGGATGAAGAAAGAAGAAGAAGGGGAAGTCGGGGCGTCGCGCTCGGTCAGGCGGGGCTCGCCCGGTCGGGCGATCTGAAGAGTAAATTATGTTGTGCTCTCGCGCCCGGTCGGGCGGCATTCGCCCGATCGGGCGATCTAAATGTCCGATTTTCTCCAACCCTCGCGCCCGGTCGGGCGCCCTTCCCCCGATCGGGCAATCTATCGCTCGAATTTCCACCTCTTCTCGCGCCCGGTCGGGCGAGAGTCGCCCAATCGGGCGGACAATTTAGTCCATATACGACTAATTTCGCGCCCGGTGCTAGCCATTGGCGCCTGACGCCAATAAGCTGGTGCTGGCGCCAGCTCTGTTTTGCGTGCGCCAATCTCGTTTTGCGTGCGCCAAGTGCTCTGTTTTGATATTTAATCTTTTTGGCTGATTTCTCTATAAATAACGTATTAAAAACTCCGTTTTCATTCACCAATTCTCACGAATAGACACCTACAATTAGTTTTCATTCGCAATCATTAGTTCTTTAATTCTCCCTTAATCATTCACCAATTCTCATCAAGTTTTCTTGATTATTTCATTTCTCTCTCTTTCTCTTTTTCTAAACTTTGTTTTCAAATACAAAATTCCGCATTCATTAGATCTAGAAACACCTAGCCATATTCGAAGTTTCCTTCGCCCTAGACGTGAAAGGTTTAATTTCTGAGGGTTTGGTCCCAAATCTCTCTTTCAATTATTTAATTTAATTGTTTGATTATTTATTTTCCTTGAAGTTACTAACGTGTGTATTTTGTTATTAGAAAGAGGTACGAAGCATCAAAGTAAGTGCTTTAATTTAATGGTTTTAATTGATATTATGATGTAGAAATCATGTTTATATTGCTATTATGATATTCCTAGTATCATGTTCAGGGAAAGAGTTATAATATCAAATATATTAAATATGATTGTTACGATGCTTCCTATATTCTTCCTAATATTTATGATTGTTAGTATCATGTTAGGGTTAAAGATTTGATTTTTATTGCTTAGTGACATGCTAGGGTTTGTTATTAATCTTGTTAGTATCATGCCTAGGATCTTACTATTATTATGCTTTAATATTAACATGAACATGATTATGATTATAATTGTTGTGATTTATGATGATTATGAATATTATTATGATTATTATTATTATTTTGATGATGATTATTTTATTTATGATGATATTATTGTTATTATTATTCATGATATTGATTATTTATTATGTTGCTTGAATTGATATTTATTGTTATTGCTTGATCATGCCTTTTATGCATGTTTAAAGGGAATTTGGTACTTGTAATCACGCTTAATAAGATATTTAATAATCTTGTTAGGGTTAATTTGATTATAATTTCAAGTGATCTCCAATAATAGATTTATTTGTGCATTAAATTCAACCAACATTGATTAAACAAGTTTAGGGTAATCCTATTGATTGCATGTTAATCAAAAAGCGCACATGAATACGATCAGAATAAAGTAGAGGCCTATTATTAGGGTAGGTTCAATCTCTTTTAGGTTGGATTTGTACCTTCATCCCCGAACCCTTATTTGGTTCTAGAGCTTATGGAGTTGACGATCTCTTGGATCGTTAAGGGGTGTAACCTTCACCTCGTGAACGGTTTACAAGTTCCTAAAACTTGTTGGCGACTCTTTTGCTCTATCTTCTTCCCTTTTGGACGCCACCGTACTTTAGTGTATGATCACAGTGGGGTTCAAGCTAGTGGGATTAAAGCTTGAAATTATTCCCCACAATCCCCTACTGATAGTGTTAACTTACCACTTCTCACATCTATGATTGCTCCTGCAGTGTTAAGGAATGGTCTACCCAAAATAATTGAGGTTTGCATATCCTCAGCCATATCAAGAACAACAAAATCAACAGGTATATAAAATTTACCTACTCTAACGGGGACATCCTCTAAAACACCTAAGGGGTATTTGAAAGAACGGTCGGCCATTTGTAGAGTTATATTTAATTTACCCATATTTAACTTGGAACACACAGATAATGGCATGACGCTAACGCTAGCACCCAAATCACACAATGCATTATCAATCATTAGATTGCCTATATGACAAGGGATAGAAAAACTACCCGGATCTTTTAATTTAGGTGGAGACTTATATTAAAGTACGGCACTACACTCTGCAGTGAAAGCTATTGTCTCTACCTCACTAATAGACCTTTTCCTTGTCAGTATTTCTTTCATAAATTTTGCATACGAAGGAATTTGTGTGATTAATTCAGTGAAGGGAACTGTTACCTTCAAATCTTTTACCATCTCCGGGAACTTACCAAACTGCTTATCCAAATTTGTCTTCAAGTAGCGATTGGGGAATGGAAGTTTGATAATTGGCTTTGGAGCATTATTGCTCTTGTCTGGAGTAGCCGCCTTCTCTGGAGTCGTACCATGCAATGTAGAATTAGATATGTTAGTATTATCCTTTATCCCTGCAGGGCTATTAACTACATTGTTTGGTTTAACGGAATCAAGATTAGCATTATTTAATAAAACAAGTTCATCAACTCTGGGCATAGGGGGCCCTTCATAGTTTGAACCACTCCTTAGAGTAATTGCATAGGCTTGATCCGTAGGCCTGGTCGGCTGTGCCGGCAGGGCTCCCTGTTGGCGAGCTTGTAGAGTAGCGGAAATTTGCGCAATTTGGTTATCTACAATTTTATTATGTTCTAGAATTTGATCAATTGTCGCATCTCTACTCTCCATGTGCTTTTGCATATTAACCAACATTGCTCTAATTTCCACCAAAGAAGGGTCGGAAAATGAGGAGGTTTGTTGTGGTTGGTTCTTCTGGCCAGGCTGTGGCGCCTGTGGTTCTTGTGGTGGTGGATTTTGAACATTAGTACTCCGGTAGGAAAGGTACGGATGATTCCGATACCCAGGATTGTAGGTGTTGGAGTATGGGTTATTCTGCCTATAAGCTTGAAAGGCATTAACTTGCTCCACGGAACTCCTGCAATCTTGTTCCCAATGACCTAAAATACCACAATTTTCACAGAAAGCCTCATTTGAATTATTATTAATTGCAGAAACATTAGCTACATTGGCAGTGCTAAGATTATCCAATTTTTGGCATATAGAGGTCAGTTGAGCTTGCAAAAAGGATACAGAGTCAACACTATGTTTCCCCTTGTTAGAAAATCCTCTAGGATTCCCATATTGGGAATTGTGTATCGCCATATCTTCAATAACCCGACCTGCATCATCAACATTAAGATTCATAAATCTCCCACTAGCTGCAGAATCTAAAATTATTCTAGAAGAATTTCCAATGCCGTTATAAAAGGCTTGGATTAATTGTCATTGTGCTAAATTATGGTGGGGGCATTCTCTTTGTACGTCCTTGAACCTCTCCCAAGCCTCATATAAAGATTCATCGGCTTCTTGGGCAAAGTTCTGAATCGCACTCCGTAGTACGGTTGTTCTTTCTGCAGGATAATATTTGTTATAAAAATTCAATACAAGAGTTTCCCAGTCAGTTATACCAAGTGCAGTTCTATTTAAGCCATTAAACCATAATTTAGCTTTTCCAGTTAAAGAGAAAGGAAAGAGAATCTCCCTGATTTGGTCTTGAGTGACCCCGGCTTGCCTGATGGTATTACAATATTGACAATAGTCGGCAACGTGAAGATTTGGGTCTTCACCCTTAGCTCCACTAAATTGCTTCCTCTCTATCATCGTTATAAATTGAGGTTTAATTTCAAATTGAACCCCATCAAGAGCCGGAGTGGGGGTGAGATGTGGAAAATCTGTAAGCTTTGGTTGTGAATAATCACTAAGCTTCTTTGGAGCCGTCATCTCTGATTCTGGATCTGATGATACCTCTGAATCGCTAGAACCAGTTGGAGGGTCTCGGTGATTATTATTATTATCACCAGAATCCGCCAGGATTTGCTTGTAGAGATTTTTCTGTCTGTGGAAGGAACGTTCGATCTCAGGATCGAATGGGATGTACCCTGATCTGGAACACCTAGGCATAAACAAAAACTAGAAGCAAATATGAGATATGTCTCAGAGAACTAATGTTTTCTAAGTGTAGGGAATAAATTCAAGCGTTAACCCCTTGCTTGAACCCCACTGTGATCATACACTAAAGTACGGTGGCGTCCAAAAGGGAAGAAGATAGAGCAAAAGAGTCGCCAACAAGTTTTAGGAACTTGTAAATCGTTCACAGGGTGAAGGTTACACCCCTTAACGATCCAAGAGATCGTCAACTCCATAAGGTCTTGAACCAAATAAGGGTTCGGGGATGAAGGTATAAATCCAACCTAAAAGAGATTGAACCTGCCCTAATAACAGGCCTTTACTTTATTCAGATCGTATTCACGTACGCTTTTTGACTAACATGCAATTAATAGGATTAACCCTAAACAAGATTATTAATTATCTTATTAAGCGTGATTACAAATACAAATTCCCTTTAAACATGCATAAAAGGTGTGATCAAGCAATAACAATAAATAAGCATCAAGCAACATAATAATAATAAATATCATGACAATAAAACTATAATCATCATCAAGATAATAATAATCATAAAAATAATAATCATAATAATAATCGTCATAAATAAAATAATAATCATCAAAATAATAATAATAATAATAATAATAATAATAATAATAATAATAATAATAATAATAATAATAATAATAATAATAATAATAATAATAATAATAATATTCATAAATTATAACAATTATAATCATAATCGTGTTCATGTTAATATTAAAGCATAATAATAGCAAGATCCTAGGCATGATACTAACAAGATTAATAACAAATCCTAACATGTCACTAAGCAATAAAAACCAAAGCTTTAACCCTAACATGATACTAGCAATCATGAATATTAGGAAGAACATAGGAAGCATCGTAACAATCATATTTAATATTAAAATTACCCTAGATATGATACTAGGAATATCATAATAACAATATAAACATGATTTCTACATCATAACATCAATAAAAACCATTAAAGTACTTACTTTGATGCCTCGTACCTCTTTCTAATAACAAAATACACACGTTAGTAACTTCAAGGAAAATAATAATCAAAACAATTAAATTAAATAATTGAAATAGAGATTTGGGACCACACCCTCAAAAATTAAACCTTTCACGTCTAGGGCGAAGACAACTTCGAATATGGCTAGGTGTTTCTAGATCTTGTGAATGCGGAATTTTGTATGTAAAAGCAAGTTTAGAGAAAGAGAGAGAGATGGAGATGATGAATGATTAGAAGAGAATGAGAGAATTAATGATTGCGAATGAAAACTGGTTGTAGGTCAATATTAATTAAAACTGATTGTTGATGAATGAAAACGGAGTTTTTTATACGTTATTTATAGAGAAAATCAGCCAAAAAGATAAAATTAACATAATAGAGTCCTAGCGCACGTGAAACAGAGCTGGCGCCAACGCCAGCTGATTGGCGCCAGGCACCAATAGCTGGAGCCAGGCGCCAGGCTTAGCGTCAGGCGCCAATGCCTGGCGTTTGGCGCTAACCCTGTTTTTGACGCGTTTTCTCAAATCAGATAAATTTTGCCGTACAGGAGGATAAAATCGTATCTTTCCTAAAAAATGTTCTTTGATTTTAATTAAAACTCTGAAAAGTCAATTTATCAATGCTAATTGAATTAGGAATGAAAAGAACCTTCTAGAAGAATCTAGAGGACTAAAACCATTCCTAATTGCATCAGGAATGATAAATCATATTAGGCCCTCCTCTAGATCATTGGGGCGCACATAAGGCTCAAACCGGGCCCAGTTTAGTAAATTGGCCATAACTTCCTCAATATTCATCGGAATTGGGCTTATAATATATCGTTGGAAAGGTCTTTGCAAGCCCCATCCAATTACACTATTATTGGACCCATATCATGGACCAACCAAACTGGGTTGGCTGTTTTCTTCAAATAAGTTTTCAAAAACAGAGAGAAGAGAAAAGAAATTAAAACTATCCGCAACACTAAACTTTCCACACTTTCGCTTCATTCGATTATGATTCGACGTGAAAGGTACTCATCACTGGGTTTGGTTTTTGGGGAGACACAAATGGGTGTCTACACTGAGACAAAAAGAAAATAACCTAGACTACAAAAATAATCAGAAATAAAAATAAAACCGTCTCCCCGGCAACGGCGCCAAATTTTGACAGGGTAAATTCGTATCCCCTAATCAAAAGTAATTACCTAGGTCCTCTAACTAAAGTAGATAGGGAAGTAGGGTCGAACTCCACAGGAAAACAAGTCTTTTTATTCCTAATTAACTAATATAATCTAGATTATGAAGTAACCAATATTTATATTTGAATAATAAACTAAACTACGAAGATTAAAAATAGGGAGAAAACAATATATAAAAGGATCTAGGGCATAGGTTCACCAATAAATAATACTCCAGGGTAAAACATATTAATCAATCATTGACATTGCATAAATAACATGATTAACAGGCTCTCGCAATTTATTAATCAACATAGATCTAACAGGCTCTCGCAATTTACTAGATCTAAGTTCCTATTGAAAATAGCCTTTAATATCAAATTAACATCTGCTCGATTCATCAATTCAATATTGCTATACTTTTACAAGCCATAATTGTAAAGCGTTAAAACAATTCAATAAGAAATTATCATGCAATATCAAAAATCAATAATAGTCAATCATCAATGCATCAATTAACCAGATCGTAAAGGGTTTTCGCTACGTATTACAATCACATAATTAATCTACCGGCATTAAATCTCATCTCTCGAATCTCGACTTAACCATTTATAAATTAATCTGCCTATTGAAACTAGACCTAAACATCAATTCTCATCTGTCGAATCTCGAATCAATATTGTCAAACTCATGCATAAAAGATCAGGCCTAATCTAGTCACAAAGCATTAAATCAATCAATAGGAAATTAATCTAGCATTGATAATTAACAACAATAAATTACCCCTTCATATTATTTAAGGATCCCCATAAGCCCTAGAAATAAAACTACTCACACATGGTAAAAACTAAACTAATAAAAGCAATAAATTAAGACATAATTAAAGGAATAGAAATAAACAACTAAGATTCAGAGAAGAGAAATAGTTACCAAACAAATCTGGAATTAAGAATGGATTAAGAACAAAGGTTTAAGAGGGAGAGAATTTAAGAAAACAATTAAGAGAGTAAAGAAAGAGTACAAGGAGAGAAGAAAAGAGAGAGAGAGAGAGAGAGAGAGAGAGAGAGAGAGCCCTAAAATCGTATTACTGAGGAGTATTTATACTCCGTACAAATCCTAAATTAAAACAAACTAAAACGACGCTAATCGTCTCCTAATAAATACACGCGCCCGATCGGGCGAGGCACCGCCCAATCGGGCGCGCCTTTTCACTCGTCAGTACTAATCTCGTGCTCGGCCGGGCGCGTCACCGAGCGCCAGCCTTAGCTTCTCCCGCCCGGTCGGGCGCGCCTCCGAGCGCCAGCCTCTTTGGCCGGGCGGCTCTCTTGGGCCACTATTTGGACTACGATTGGGCTCCAATTCTTCGGGCCAATCTGGGTTTCCTCTTCCGGTCTTGAATACTTGGTCCAAATGCCCCGGTATCACCTATACCGAGCCCTTAATCACCGGTTCGATGGCTCTAACCGGCCCTGGGCTATAAAATCTGGTCGTGCTTCTCCAATGTTCGTGATTGCTCCTAAATATCTCGGGAAAATACTCCAAAAGTATAAATCCCTGCAAAAGTCAACCAAATCTACGAAAACACTAGAAAACACCAATTAGTAATAAAAGTGGCTCTAAAGAGCCAAAAACACTACTAATTATGACCAAGGGACGGGGGTAAAATACTATATAAAATAGACACATCAGGTTACCGGGTCAATGTTACAGGGGTTACTTTGTTTTTTAATAAGTGGCCATATGATGTGGCCAGTCACATAGGTACATACCCAACTAACGTATTTACGCCTTTTACGGAGTATTAAATATGAATTTCTTAATGCAGATTATCATGTACGCATCGCGTGCATTAATTGCTATTAGATACGAAGTATATATTTAACAAATACTTTTTTTTAATTTATATACTTCGTATATAGTTGCAATATTTTGACTTTTACACTATTTATATGCTTCACTTTGACTAGATTTGACAGTTTATACTTAAGTAAAAATATAGCCATGTAAAATCTTGTTAGATTCGTCTCAATTTATACGATTTTAATATCAAATGTTTATAATTTTTACATATTGATAATAAATATATTAACGTCTGAGTACATGCATTGACAAGCATGAAAAGAGAAATGTTGCAACTAAAAAAAAGACAGAGTATATATTTAAAAACTTTAAATAAATGTGTTAGTACTTAATTTCAGTATGGCAGCATTTTTTTTTTTTTTTTTTTTAATTCTCCTAGTAGGCAAATATTATAACCTCGTTCACTCGTTGAGCATATTACTTCCATCATTGCTTATGTTACAACTGTGTAAAGTGATGGTAACAAACAATACGAGAAAAAAGCTATAGGAGTATCCACAATAAATATGAAAGCTATTGGTGAACAAACGCAATAATAAGCAAGAAACAGACATTAATAGCAAAATCATTAGTACAAACCTTTTTTTTTTTTTGGGGAGGAAGGGATATTAAACTTAATTAATACTTCGCATATCTGAATGTGGCAAACAGAGTTCCCCAAATTTTAAGTTATTTGATGCTACTTGTACTTACAGCATCAGAAATTAGAAATTGTACACATAGAAGGCCTGAAGTGTATCATTACAAAATCAAAAGAATGATAAGACTGTATACTATAATCATCCATATAATTTTACATCAATTTTACACTCTCATAACCAACTATTATACCTAAGTCTGCATGTAGGCTACATCAAAAATGTGATCCTTGGCGTAGTGAGAATAAGGAAAGAAAGAAGGGCTAAAAGATAGGGGCAGTACATTCTACACAATCACCTAATGACGCCTGGAGGGGAAGGGATTCTTTGTACAAAAAGACTAAAGTGAAAATGAACTATTTCTTTGGTGGCTTTGCACGTGATTTCATCATGGTTGCTCTCCGGGCTACATCCCATGGCTTATGAGGAGCAAACACACCAGCCTGAGCAGCGAAGAATGACTCATAACCAGGAGAATCAAAGGCAAAACCTGTATGTTTTGATCTCTGCCCTGGGAGTTGGGACAGAGCATAGCTCCGTGCCTCTTCCGCAGTGAGATGATCCCGAATCTCTAAAAACTGTGCCCTGTGATTATCATCAGGTTCATGCCGATGAATCTCTTGTATAATCTGATAATCATATGGAGAAAACCATCTCTGTACACTGAAATCAGACAATTGAAACACTCAGAAATTCAACCTTAATCATCAATAAATCTGCACCAGCCATACATTGTACCTAGAAGAATCACGCTTCAAAGAAAAATAATTCAGTGTCTCACCCTTGGTATAGGAAGTCCCCGACAAGAGCGACAACAGGAACCAGAAATAGTGCAAGATAAAAATATGGAGTGCTCATTAAAACAAATATGACGAAGAAGATATTTTCCTGAAACATGATATGTAAGGCATTAGTACACAGGCAAATGGGATCAATACAAGAACAAGAGAAGGCCACAAATTAACATAACCCCCCCCCCCCCCCCCCCCCAAAAAAAAAAAAAAAAAAAAAAAAAAAAAGACTTGTATGTTCAACTAATCAAGGTTTGACACTATCAGATACAAGAATGTGTGGATTCCTAAGAAAATAAGAACACTGCACTTCTCCATCTACTCAACAATTTGTCTCACAACCTTTTACCTAAATGTGGAAAAACAGCCTAGGATAGAAAAGAAAAAAAAGTTGAATTTTGCATGTCCAGTGGTGGAATTTTCATCCACCACTCCATTCATCGGTATTTTTGTACATATTAGATACTTACACTAACAACTGCAACAATGAACACCATTTATGTTCTTTTCCGACAGAGATTTTTGCAATGAGCAAGTTATGAGTTTGGAGTAAATTTTGACAAATGAGCATCTTCAAGAAATCAATCAATAAACCTTTTAAGATTGACTCAAATCCATTCATGTTCTTTTCCCAACAGAGATTTTTGCAATGAACAAGTTATGAATTTGGAGTAAATTTTGACAACTGAGCATCTTGAAGAAATCAATCAATAAACCTTTAAGATTGACTCATTTGTGTGGATTAAAAAAAAAAAGATTGACTCACCTGCCGATCGCCGTTAGTCATGATACCAGAGTAACCAAAGATGAAAAGGAACCATGCTATAATGCTCCCCCAAACACTTATATGGTGCCACCTTGTAATACTATTGCAGCACAAGAGAAGACGTAAATTGACAGTGACGACGACACAGGTGAATGCCATTGTGCTAATGTCCCACAAACCAAACATCTTGCCAGCTGAAGTTTGAGGCTTTGAACCAGATGTGGTGACAAAATAAAAGAAAATAATTGACTGGTACAGGGAGAAGAAGGTCCAAATAGCAACAATTCTCCATTCAAAAAAGGCATTTCTCAATCCTTCCATGTATAGCTGAGGATATTTCTTTGAAAGAGATGCACTAACATCCTGGTATTGAACAAAAAAATTAGCAACAATAACGTCATTTCTAAAAAGAAATTCCATACTCAATATAATAGTTAGGAAACGCAACCTTGTCAAATAGTCCAAGCATTAGAACAGGCAGGGATGTAAAAAACACATTGTAAAATGCTTGAAACCAATCATCATAATATCTTTGACCAGAGAACCCAGCTTGAAGGGTGAACCAAAATTGAGTCAGTGTAAATGTCAGATTTTTGTAAAAGAAATATGTTACAACCTGCAAGAAAGAGCCCTTAATGTGAGAACCAACAAAAATGGTTAGACAAAGCACAAATAGTAAAGAGACATAACAGGCACAAACCTTGCTAATTCTTATATACGACCACCTTCCATGCACAAGCAACAAGTCTGTGAGAAAGCAAAACTGTGCAATTGCGAAATCACTAGCCATGACAGCCTGCATGCCTTCCAGCCCACTAATCCCAACACCAACATGAGCTGCCTGAATCATGCTAACATCATTGGCTCCATCACCAATACTCAATGTAATCTTTTTGGCACCTTTCTTCACCAAGCTTGTTACCTGCAAACATTCAAGAATTATTTAGGCCAACTTACAATGGGCATATATTTTTACAACCATGTATAATGAAACCAAAACATAGAAAACAAAAGGCCAAATCTTCTTTCACACACACATGCTTACAACAACATAGGGAAAATTAAAGAGGTTGCAAATTATAATATTTAAAAGAACAAATTCCTTAGATACTGACCTGCGCTTTCTGAAGAGGAGAAACTCGACAACAGACCACTGAAGCACAATTTAAGCTCAAATTAAGAAGTGTTCCTCGCAAATTTGGATCTAGTGCATACATCAGGCACTTCCCATCTATTACAAGTGCTAGTTTTGGTCCAACGACAGTACGAAGAGTTTGTTGGGCTTCCTCAATGCAATTCTTTAGTTGTGTTTGGACAGCATCTTTTATAAATCGAGCAGCTTCCACAGGATCACCCTAACGTCATGCAGCATATGAGAATATATAAGTGAAGAATAAACTTCTTCAGGTGGAAAGCACCCATGAATAATAATAATAAAATAAAAAATAAAATAAAATAAAATAAAAAATTCATAAAGAGCTGAAGATAAACAGATAAAAAATAATAATAATAAAGATAGGTCCAACACAAAATGGACCCAACAAATGCTACTTACTCTATCTTCAACTTCTCTAATTTCATCTGTTTCAGAACTGATAATAAATTGTTTCATGTCATTGTTTATCAAGCTGCACGCTGCAAGGCATACAGGAAGCAAGACCTTAGATATAAAAGCATAACACCCTTAGAAATTGCACAAAATTATGCCCAATAAATCAAACTCACCATACGCAATATTTATAGCTGTTTCCATTTTATCCCCAGTGAGCACCCATAATTTGATTCCAGCCCTTGCTAAAGTCTCGATACAAGCAGGTACCCCTTCTTGAAGCTTATCTTCAATAGCGGTGCAACCAATCAATATAAGATCTTTTTCTATAAGTTCAGCCACCTGTACAGCTCAAGACACAGAAAAATTAACCAAACTTGTACACTAAGAGTTTTTACAAAACACAAAGAACAATGAAGGCAAGCACAAAATAAGAATCACATAAAGAAAGCCAATTTCAAAGCACATAGGAAAAATTGCGAATGATTAAATTGCAGCAAGCAGAAAAGAAAAAGAAACAAAAAAAACAAAGACACAGTAAATAAGCAGACTAAAATAGGGATGAATTGCTTAATCAGAGAAATTAAACAAAACAATCACCCTCATTCGAGAAGATTCTCTCCAATGCTAAAAAATCACTATCAACTCTTAATAATGCCCTTATTACATTTATTCCCCAAACATTTCTACCATTTATAAAAGATCTCCTAGAATCTCCTAATAACCATCCTTATTGTGGCACATTACATGCTGTCATGAACACAAAGTCCCAAACCATAACAACCAAGAGGACAATAAGCGAACAACTGATTATGCATAGTGATAACATCTAAATAAATTCTTACGGTTACATTGAAGTTTTAATTAGTCATATAAAACAGTTGACCAGCACATGTAATTTAGTCTAGCATGAGAGCAAGTAACATCTAAAAATGGTATTAAATTGGAAAAAACATAAACAACACAACAACATTAGTAACTTCAACAAGAATAACTAATTTGATGTATCTTGGACGAAAATTCTTGTCAATATTTGAAATAAAATTTTAATAAACATTTCATTCCAGCCACTGACATAACTAATTTACTCGATAAAGAATCTATGATTGGATAAATACCTCATCCAGCTTTCTTTCCCGATCCCGCAAAGAAGATTTAGCCTGAATAAATTTTTCATTCCAGGTCTCATAGACATCTAAGCTTATATTTCTATAGGCCAGACACAGTGTTCGTAACCCAGATGATCCAAACTGTTCCAAATGCTCCCTGGTAGATTTCTTTATATCCTCATTCCCTTCTCCTAATCTTTCGTATATGACAGTATCAGCACCCTGAGAGACAAATGTTTAAATGCAATGTTAAATGGTACCAACAAATTTTTAAATTTAGATCAATAGAAGCCATGAAGCAGTACCTTGCAGTACAAAATAAGTCTCCCATCAGGATATCGGCACACAACAGATTGGCGTTTCCGTGTACTGGTGGGCAACAAAACAAGCTAGATATTGCAAATTAACTTCTTAAAATATTATATATATAAACAGTAAAGGTAAAAGAGTAAATCACCTATTAAACTCAAGGACGTTCAAAATTTCATAAGGCACATCCTCAATTTTACCCATTCTTTCAACATGTGACTCACGCACATATATGGTTGTTGGAGTACGCCTGAATGTAATGTAAGAAGAAAATGTTAAGAGCTATAGACACAGGTTTCTCATGCTTCTTCACAACAGACAAGCATTCCCAAGATGAGTGAAATCATTTTACTGAGCAGTGAATTTCAAGTAGTATGGCAGGACCAAGGCAAACAGCATATCAAATCCCCAAGGAATTTTTACTATCACAATAAAGAGATAACTGACTTAAGCCTACTGTAGATGCAAACCTCTAATGCTTCTGCTACTCAAATAAACTTCCAAGGGAAGGGTGGGAAAGACAAGTTTTAATTTTCCAAGGGAAGGGTGGAGAGACAAGTTTTTAAACTTCCAAGAAAAGGGTGGGAGAGACAAGTTTTTAGGAGCCCATGTCGTGAGGAGAGAGATGGAAGGAATGCATATGAGATGAGGAAATTGATAAAGAGAAACCACTTGCCAAATAAAATGCATTGCAAGTACTTTCAAACTTCTCAAAAAGGAAAGTGTTTTGAGTAATTTAAAATAAAGTTACAGACTGAAAACCTGTAGAAGAAGAAACCAAAATTCTTAGCTGCAACAACTAAAGCTGCCTCATCAGGAGAAGCGGCTTGGTAGACAATTTTCTCAGGAGATTCATCGCCTTCAGGGAGCACTGTATGACAAATCGCGAGGCACCTGAAGAACTCCTAAACAAAAGAAGAGAAAAGAAGCACAAACATTATTAATAACGAAAAATAAAATATGCATAGTCATATGCAAAGAAGGATAAAGTAGATGTCAATCAATAAACTACTTCCAAACAATTTCACCATGCCCGCACAATACAACAACCAACAGTGCCTTAATCCCAGAATGATGGAGTTGGCTACATGGACCAAGATTTTATCTCCAGTAATAGTCGTTGACAAACATTCCCACCATCACAGCCCAACACTAACAAAAATTATAAGTTCAGATTCCTCCCCCCCCCCCCCCCCCCCCAAAGAAATTCCCATCCTGGAGCTTCCCCTCAATCCAAACTCTCTTCAAGTATGATGGTTTTTCTATGCTTGATTTTGATGAATCATATTCATAGAGTTTATAGGCGCGTTTATGTACTTTATAGTTGAGTTTTAAGTCTTTTAGTCGCTTTTTATTGTCATTTATCATAAATTGTCCATTTCGTCCTCCAATACGCTTTGTTTGTGTTTTCTAAATGTTTTAGATAAGTGTGAGCAAAAAATCAGGGTACATCAAGGTACCCTAAATCAGAACCGGAAACTATTGGGAACCGCAGGTTCTGAAATCGGAATATGTATTAGAGGTTCCGGTTCCAGGTAGTAAAATGGGGAACCTGTTGCAACACGTTTCGGTTCAGCCTTCAGGTTCTCGATTTTTTGGAATCGGAACCTTAAGGGTACCCTGGAACCTAATAAAAGTATTACTTAAGCCCAAATCATATACAGTATCAATTTAGGCCCAACTTTTAATAAATAAAAATAAATGTTGTATTTGCAAGTTGTAAGAGTTAAAAATTTATGACTCTGATTTTTTCAAAATATATTTTTGCAAAACAGTACAAAATATACTTCCTCTGTTCTGTTAATATTGCAACAAGGAGGAAATTACGCATCCCAAAACACATTTTATATGCTAAATATCTACAATTATGTAAGAGTAAAAATTATAAAAAGTTGATATTGTGAAAGTATTATATGAGACGAATCCAACAAGATCCTACTTGACTATATTTTGCTTAACGTATAACTCATATTATATGGTCAAACAAGAGTGATGAATAGTGCAAAAAGTCCATTGTTGCAATATTAATAGAACGGAGGAAGTATTAAAAGACAGGGTATTCCTAAATTAGAACCGCAACCTGCAAGTTCCATTCATTTTAAGTAACGACAGGTTTCGGTTCTGGTTCCATGAAATTTAACAGGGTGTCCTATTATGCTAACCCCTAGTTTAGGTGATTTTATAATCACTTGAATGCTTTCGAAGTGTTTAGAGTTGATTCAGGTGATATTCAGATGGAAAGTCGATTGACTGAGTTTGTTGATCGAAGATTATATATTTGTGGATGTTGATTTTGAGAATTGTATGCATGAGGAATGAAAATAGCATCCACAAGGGCCAATATGCAACTTTAGGGAATGATTTTGGATTAGAAATGAAGTTAAACGATGGTTTAAAAAGTGGCAAAACTGACCTTTGTTCACTCATTTGATACTCTTTTGATCATAACTTGAGTTCTACTAGGCGGATTGAAGTGATTCAAGTTGCGTTGGAAACTAGACTTAAAGAGCTTTCCAACACGCCTATTACAACATATAAATCAGAAGTTATAAGCCCGTGAAGTTGACGTTGCGCCTGCAGTGCGAGTGGGCGACAGGTCGCAAGCTAGCTCGCATATGCCGAAAGCAACAGCAGCCGCGAGCGATAGCTCACTGCTTCCCAAGCCCACAAGCTTACACAAGTATCAATGATTACATATGCTCGTTAAGGCTTGGTTCTTGGGTCGGTTAGCCGTCTTCAAGCGTCTTGCCATGACATCTTCTATTGTACAATCGTTTGACAACTTGTGTAATTTATTTTTTCTTATTTCATTTATTTATTGATCTTTATTTTAGAATTTAGGGAATTATAAATATTCAAGGTGATTTATTTTCTCCTTATGCTTTTTATTATTTTTCTACGTTTGTTTTCTTTTCTCTCTAGTCATAATTTCTCTTGGGCAATTCAATGGATTGCTCTTGAGTTTGTTACGTTAATTCTTCGAGGTATTTTATTTCTTTCATTTAATTATGCTTTCTTTAATAGATTTAGTTTTAATTATTTATTTCATACCTGAGTGGTTTATTTCTAGGGTTTGGGAATCTATGCTTATACAATGAATCTTGATTGGTATTATTAATATTTTGATCATTGATTTCTCTTATTGATAGTGTTTTTATTATTAATCTTGCAACTTGATCAATTTCTGATTAATTATTGTTACTAAGTCTTTAAATTAAAATATCATACTTTTAGAGGCTAACCTACAATTAACAATTTAGATTATGTTAGCGACCAAACTACATATGTTGAATTAAGAGTGCTAAGATCCTATCAGAGGCTTAGTAATTGCTCTACATACTTGATTGATTGAATTGTTAATGGTATTTTGATAGATTTAGACCTATAAACATGATGAACCATAACCCTCGGCCTTTTTCTTGATTGTATTCTTATTTTCATTAGCTCAAACTTTCTATCCCAATTTCGTGATACAATTTAGTTTCTCTAATCTTTGGGAGGTTAGATTAAAAGTCATCTCTATAGGATTCGACTCTGCTTACCCTACTACATTGTTAGTTGGTTTTGTTAGGAATTTATCTTTGATAGGTGTACGACAACCTATCATATTTGCACAAAGAACTGGATATACATTTGCAGCAACAAGAACAAACTACAATACAAATTACAAAGCCAAAAGAGTTATCCTAAGCCTTTTAGTCTTAGTATTAGATTGTTTTAAGTCCGTGGTTAAGATAGCAATTACCCCAAGGAAGAGATATGTACGTTTAAGGAAAGATGTGAAAAGTGAGACCTCAAAGGTTCGGGATTATTAGTTAGTATCCCACAGCTGATCGCTTTGTCCTATTCATCTTCAAAGTTGTGGGTACTCATTTCACTCAAGAGGCAGTCGACAACCCAAATGAAACTACATATCTTTCTAATAAAACTTTTAAGATTAGGTATACTCAAAGAAAAACGAAGAGTTAACATAATCCGAATCTGGCTCATATACAACTAAGGGAGGACTTGGTTCTTGATGGGAAGCAGCCACGTGCTAAAAAATACAGGCAGTTCACCAACAGTTAAATTCTATCTCCTAACGCCTAACGTTAGACATGCAAGTAGTGTGTTTATCATTTACTTTTCCTTCCCATTGCGAGCTTCATAAGGGGTGTGTAAAACTTAAAAAACAGTGAGCCATAAGTCCCATAGCTCCATATGGTTTCCTTAAGCAATAAAAAATATCCGCTATATTGGAAACACTCTTTTAGAATCTTTGGACTGATGAGAGTAAGGCCATGTATTCACTAGATGGGAGTTGTAGTGGTGATGACAAGCTACATATAATATGGCCAAACTAGGTCTTGTGCCCAAAGCTAAAAACTTGATCCACATAAAACAAAATAGCCTATTTAGACACCATAAAAAAAAATAAATAAATAAATAAATAAAATAAATAAATAAATAAAAATATATGCAACTCAAATTAAACAAATTCATGTTTATATTTTTTCATATAATCAATATTACCTTGCAAAGATCAGGATTAGGCTCATTTCTCCATGCACCACGCATAAGCTTAACATCGTCAAAATTGAACCCTTTTTCTTGAATTGCATTAGCTGACTTTTGCACCTATCATAACAGTCCTGTGTTGAATTAGAGGAAGGAAAAAAAAAAAAAAAAAAAAAAGATCATGTAGCCGATCCCACTTATGGGATTAAGGCTTTGATTGATCGATATATATATTTGAAGTTTGAATATGCAAATCATACCTCCGGAAGTTTAGTGCCAATGCGCTCAGCCAAACCCTTTTCTATTTCAGTTATACCAGTTCCATAGATTTGACCACCAATGGAACATTTAAAGAATTCCATCAAGTTTTGTGTAAGAGTCCCAGTTTTATCAGTAAATATGTATTCTACCTACACAACAGTGATGAAGAGTTAGCCCACTCAGAAGATCTAATAACAAAATGGCATAGAACAGAAGTAAAGAGTTAAATCCTATAAAATCTTAGAAAATTTCTAGTTCCAAAGATCATATACCTGTCCAAGTTCTTCATTAAGATTCGATGTCCTAGCCAATGCAGGGGTGTTTGTTTCAGCATGATACATATTCAAATCATTATTGATAAACTGAAGGGACTGTATAAACTTAATCCCCTGAAATGCCAAGAAAAAGATTTGCTTAGTCATCTACAAGTAATAAGATCTTGGAGAGAAATTTCACAGATCATCTGAGTTACCTCAATTGAAACATAAAGTGATATAGGGATGATAGTTGAAAACAGGGTGATCAATGTAAACATTGTCAAGATCATAACCTGCAATAACCATGCATATAAAAAATTAAAAAATTAAAAAATTAAGCCAGGAAAGAGGAAATATTGAAAGCAAAGAAGAACATCACAATAACAGATTAATAGATACAAATGACATGCAAGTGTGCCCTCACAAAAGCATAAAGTAATCTTCTTTTTTAAGTGTATGTATGGAAATTTAAAGCAGAAAACACACCAAAAATCTGTTGCTTGGATCAAATTGACGTTCATCGGCTCCATCCAGAGTTCCTTGAAGAAGTCCCAAGTAAAAATACTTGCGGTTTATAAAAATACCACTGAGGCACCACAAAAGTTTAAAGGTATGAACATAAAATGATTTCAGAAAAATTACAAGTTAAAAAGTTTAAGGACAAAGAGAAAACAGGTTCATTAACTCATATAAAAAAAAATAAAAATAAAATAATCCTTATACACAGCATACTCTACCTGCCTATAGATCCAATGAGGCACATCATAAATAATGTAGCAAAAAGAGCAAGAATCAATTTGTCAAGCTTCCTTTCCAAGGTACTTCTCTTCGAAGGAACATTCATAGTATTCATCATAACCTGTCAATTGAACCAGGGTTACCCTTAATAGATCGCAACAGACAGCAATACACTATCTGTAAGAGAAAATGGAAAACCATGCAGGTGAAGAAAATAGTGACATTCCAATAAAATTCTCTTGAAATACAGCCAACTTTATAATATGAAAAGGAATTAGCATATCTGCCAAGAATCTCAAACACAAGCGACACAAGCACATACCTTAGTCTCATGCCCAGAGTATATCACAGCACCAACAATGTATTCAGTATTTCTCAAACTGCAACCCTTTTGTATAATCAAATAAAAGAGTCAATGCCCACTCTGTCAGGGAAGAAAGGGCCAAACATATCCACTCCTCTTGTAAAAAAAATCAAGGCATTGAACATAAAGATACATTACAACAACATATATGATCAATATATTAGGTCATACTCTGAGCAAAAGCTGGTTCGGCGACAGAGGTAAAGTCTGCTTTTCAATAATGAGGTTGCCAGTGAATGTATACAAGGAATTATTAGGTTGTTCACACTGTACTTCACCTGGAAAAAAAAATGACCTGATAAGCAAGTGAACAACCAAGACAAAGTACTCACACACAAGACTAGACAAATCATAACCTGTTAGATCTGTTTAATTCCTTCCAGGCAGCGAACACACTACATTATAAGATGCAAAAAGGATGCACCAAGGCAGCAAAGCTACATCCCAGGCAGCAGACATTTGGTTCTATTAAAGTAAATAAATGATTCACTAACAAGCCAGGCCAGGCCCAATAATTATGCCCAAACCCGACATTTTTCAGGCTGGGCCAACTATGATCAGGTGTACCGTCTACCTTAAATCTATGGTACTGAAAAAAAAAAAAAAAAAAAAAAAAAAAGTGTTCAAACATGCAACAGGGACAGCTCTGAAACACAAGCTAAAGAAACACATCAAGCAACTCAAAGTTGACAGATTCTAAATCTTACAGTATAAAAAAAGCGTAATGCAAAGGGGGTATGATTCAATTTGTCCGCAGCAATAACATGCAACATGCTAATAGCACAATTCATATTTTTTTTTTTAGTCATGCATCAGTAACACAACCATTACTTCAGTGTTTGAAAGAAAACATGCATAAGAAATATTAACACTTTCAACTTTCAAAGAAAAAATGTCATTTTGAACCTTTAAATTCAGAGGCCTTCTCAGGCGTCAAGAAATCCCATGTCTTCTCCAAAGCTTTCCGAATCTTCAAATTTGTTTCACCATCCAAATTTGACGTCTGCAATAAAAAAAATACTAATCTAAATGTTCTGAAATAGAAAGAAATGGTACTTTACAAAATATATACACCCAAGAAAGCGATAAGACAGACCACTAATGAGTTTATACAAAATATATAGTCCCACATATTTCATATAGAACAACATAACTGCTTGACTATTAGATTCATGAACATTATTTTACCTCAACATAACACACGCCGTCTGCATTTGTGCTTGCAAGAAAAAGAATATCTGCCGGGAAATACCCATCTTGCTTAACCTGCAAACAGCAAATTTAAAACTACTTAGTCTATAACAGTCTTAGTAACTCACTTAATTTAAACATCAGGATCTATTTTGATTTTATAATTTTGAAGTGTATGGTTTGACAAAGATAATGACAGCTTGTGGTTGTCAAATCTATGATGTGTGGACTTGTAAGCAGATGTAAAACACAGGTATGGATCTAAGAGTGACACAGAAAGACAATACTTTGATCATATGCTGACACAATTATATAGTTTCTAAAATAAAAATAAAAAAAGACACAAGGATATTACAGATATATGTGTAAATTTACAAGACTCCATGGCTATTTAAATCTTGTAACTCAGAAGTTTGCTACAACCTCAAGGGAACCCATCAAGTGCTTCGTCAAGGGGGGGGGGGGGGGGTACTTATCACATTCTAATTGGTCAGTCGTCTTTGACACTATATATATATATATATATATATATATATATATATATATATATATATATATATAGTGGGAGGCTCTCGTGAGAATTTTTCTTATGTGAGAACACTCTTTATGTTCTAAATTTTAAATTTGATGTTCTAAACTTTTCCTTAGGTGTTCTAAATTAAATCAAATGTTCTAATTTAGTATTCGCATGTTCTAAACCATAAATTAGTTAAGTTTAATATCATAAATTTTAAATAACTTGTTCCAAAATTTTAACTTATATGTTCTAAATTTTAAAATGTGTGTTCTAAGATTTTTAATTATATGTTCCAGATTTTAAAGCGTATGTTCTATATTTTTACTCGTATGTTCTAAATTTTTTACTCACACTTTCTATATTCTATATTTGTTTGTTCTAAATTTTTATTCACATGTTCATAATCTTAAATCAAATGTTCTAAATTTTACTCATATGTTTAAAATTTCATAAAGCAGATTTTATAAATTTTTAATCACTTGTTCTAATTCTTAAATCAAATGTTCTAAACATATTACTCACTTAGATGTTCTAAACATATTACTCACTTAGATGTTCTAAACATGTTACTCACTTAGATGTTCTAAATTATTACTCAGATGTTTAAAATTTTAATTTCAGACGCATGTTCTAAATTTTTACTCGTCGTATGTTCTAAACTTTTACTCACATGTTCTAAATTTAAAATTAGTTCTCATATAAGTATGAATTCTCACATATGAACCTATTCTCACCGGATCCCTCCCCTATATATATATATATATATATATATATATATATATATATATATATATATATATATATATATATATTGACAACCACATAAATTTGAATCCTATAAAATTTAAAAAATCGATTAACACTTACACGGACAATATCGCCAACCTGCAACCTTTTCCAAGGAATACGTTCCCACCTCTGTCCTTGTAGTACATCTACAAGGGTATTGTTTACGGACAAATCATTCTGAAATCGCTTCTGTCAAACATAATCCAAAAAAACAAAGAAAATTTTATTATGAAAATCAGTGACAGCAAGTAGGTAAAATGCAAGTACACAGAACAGGAATAGAAAAGATTGACCACAGGTTAATCTAATGGGTATCTTTTCAGAAACCCAGAACTATGAAAGACAAAGTAGTTTTAGTAAAAACTGAGTGAAAACTCACCCAATCTTCAAATGCCTCTTTCACAAGGGAAATGAAAAGCACCATACTTAAAGGGGCCACATTTGTAATTGGACTCACGGGACTGCAACAATAGAAACGAAATCATCACATCCATATGAAATTCATAAATGTCATTTAGAAAGTACCAAATATAAAATTGGGTAAGCAAATTACAAAGAAGCATAAAAGAATAAATCAATCAAAGAAAATAAAGGAAACAACAGTTGACATAAAAGGCAAATGAGAAATACTTGAAGGAAAACGGCAGTCATAAAAATGCAAATGTGTCAGGCCTGTCTCTTATCCTTCAGGCAGGCTGAATTGATCATAGAAGGTCTAATATTATTTTCCACATAGATATTTTGATTATTATTACATAGTTAAAAAGTACATCAACAATACTCATCAATTAGAACTAATGTAATCGCCAGGCAATTTCATGACGACACTTGCAACGGTTTATAGTACATATGTGCGGGAGTTTCCACAGTTTGCAATGAAGACTGTACCTCATTGGTGTCCAAGATAAAATGGATATTGTCAGGAAGTACAAATTGGCCACCCGTCTAAACTGTCATAGTGATAAAAGAACACTTCATCAGGTCAGAGAAAATGAATTGTACAAGACATATAAGAGTAACAATTAGTAATCTTCCATGTAAGGATGTAATAATATACCTGTTCAAACAACCCTTTAGGCAAAAAGGTAAGAACATTGTACTTTGTAGTTGACACGGAATTCCCCTGAAAAAATCACGGCAATAGTGTCAAAAAATTATCCTTCTCCTCACAGAAAACAAAATATACTCCTGAGACAAACTAAGAAGTCAAGGTACTCATAACAATAGAGAGTTACTTTCCAAGTTGCAAAAACTAACATTCATAATTGCATATCGTACACCGATGTTCTCCTTTACACAAATTCATAAATTATCTCTTTTGCCAAAAGACATTGGGACAACTATTTCATTTATCTAAAAATATGAGTGATACATACATACCAATATAGAAGATATACTCCCTTCTTCTCTATTGTTTTCCACAGTAGAATTGGGCACAAATTTTAAGGCCACACCATGTGATAGTTGAAATGTTTAAAAATTAGATAGTGGGGCACGTGGCAATCTTAGGGATGAAAATAAAAATAAAACAAAACATAAATTGAGTTTTGTTCCCATTATTGTTTTTTTGTATAAGTAGGTTTAACTATTTAAAAAGCAGTTTAAGATATCCGTACTGTGTTGAAAACAGTAGGGGAATGAGGAAGTACTGGTTTATGTGAAGTTGACACAAACGACCATATATTCCCTTTTTCTTAATTAAAAAAGATCTACATTTAAATAGGAAATGCATACAATAATTCTGAATTACAATGACCTCAATGGAGTGGATCCAAATCATTCCAGTAAAGGAATAAACTTAGTTGGTTTGTTTCCTTTCCTCATAAGCAAACCAAACAGCCCCATAACTAAAGTTAATCAGTGTATACACGGAACATATAGCCCTAACGAAGTATTCCCCTGCTTTTTTAAGTGAAACGTTTCTTGTAGGCAGGCATGCTAATGCAAAACTTTGACCAATATCATCTTTAATTATCAACAAGTAAAATTTATAACAATAAAATATTAATAAACTATTTATTGAAACAATACCAACAAGTACCCACAAAGCAATATTTTTTTCTTATCTATAAATCACTGGCATTAGTCAAAGCGGATTAAATGAATAGTGTAAAAAGTCAAAAGTTTCGTGCTATGGACTCACCAGACACAACCAACCAATAACAGAGAAGAAAGCTATAGAAGAAAGATTGAGGCTTTGATTAACATAAATAACGGCTTTAATTAACATAAATAACGGTTAACACAATCGATAGGTTTAGCCTATCAAGCTCTTTACTGAGTTTAGCTCACAACTCTCTAATGAGTAACTTGAGGTCACAACTCTCCTAATGAACTATTCCAAAATTCTTCCTACCTATTTCCTTCCTTTCCCTCTCTATTTATACTAAGGACTATTAACCTAGTGAGCTAATAATAGTAGAATACCTATACTACCCCTCTTAGGTTGATCTATTACAAAAAAAAAAAGGAGGGAGTAACAATTTTTCCATTTTTCGAAAACATTTTTTTTTACAAGGAGTTAGTTTCGAAGACATTAACCACCCTAAAAAGAGTTAGTTTCGCGTCAGGAATCTCGAACATTAATCCGATCTACTTCATTAAGCAATGTTGTGTCGGTTTGACTCATTTACCCAGACGGGTTGAAAACCCTTAACACTAACCCAATTTTTCGTGTCTAGTTCATGTCGTTTTGTAGCACTTGGTACCAGTTCTTACAAACACCATCAAACTGCTATCAGTCTTGTGGTATTTATACATTGCATTGCAAGAAACCGCTAAACTATTGCATAAACAATCTTGGTTTCCTTTAGAGATTGTAAAATGGCTGCAATTCAGATTTTAAGGGGTTTAGTAAAGGTAAGAAGAAGTTTTTGTCAGGACTCTCAAAGAGCATGCTTGGTCTCTATGGCAAAGCAGATCTCAAGGGTCCTTTCACAAGTCTTTTTGTCTTCTCAACTGTTTTGGACGAAGTCACTTGTTTAGCTTCATCGCTAAGCGCCACAGTCACGGTCTACGTGTCTTGTCACTAAATCGTGCAACGTGCTTTGGCCTGCCCGGTGAAAAGGGCGCAAGCCTTATAATGAGAAAACTCTTGGAGCTCGTAGAAGCACAGCTGAATGTTTGATTTAGAAGGGACACAATTGTCCATTGGCGACAAGAGCAAGGGATGAAGGTCAATCAGGGTGCTTGTATGAGCAACGAGAATATATCTATTATGAGGGTTTATCGGAATTTGAGGTGCTTTAAAACAAGTGGCACCACAAAATCTATAAAAGCCTAAAACACAGCACAAGTATTAAAGCAAGATAACAATAGATAACTCTCATTCATTAATCATCACTCCGTAATGAGATATATTTCGTAATTACATAGTTTCCCAATTGAAGGGCAATTTGCAAAGCCTATAAAACATAATGAAAAGTCCAAAAAATCATTTAAATATTGAAAATAGGTTACATGTCAACATTAAGGCAATTGAGGAGAGTAACTCGATTGGAGAAGTTCCCAGATATTAGGTTAAAGAGTTCTAATTTCCCTTTTGGTTTTCTACTCTTTCCATCAACTGATTTATTTTTTCTTTTCTTGTATAAAAAATATGATAAAAAGAATTCCAGAAGCAACTAACAAAAGTCCAGATAGTTGAATTTGAAGATATTCAACATGCCTGACACAAGCCATTTAAGAGGTATGGTTCACGTATACCACTAGTCCCTACATCCCAAAAGTAGGGCAGGTGACCTTTACAGACTTTTATGCAGTAAATTCTTATAGCTGACTGGTACATCCAAGTCTCATTACATATCTTCATGTCCAAATATTAGACATAGTACTTCACATTTCACATGACAACAAAAAATGCAGGTAACATCAGTTGAAAAAACTTGAAAGTCATCATGTTTGCTCACTTAACATGTTAGGGCGAACATTACTTCTCACCCAAGGTCATCAACTTATACTCAACACCCATAAATCTAACTTCTAAGAATTAATCAACACCCATAAATCTAACTTCTAAGAATTAATTGATACCAGCCACTTTATCATAACAATAACGAAGTGTAAGATTAACAGATTATATAAAGGCACTCTCGTCAGCAAGAGCCTGAAAGTTTTAACACCTAAAACTTCATCCTCGTTCCTTTGCATCTCTTAAAGAGCACAACAAGAGTTACTAAATCATATTCATTTTCCTTTGTACTAAGTGACAGACAATTAACACTCACCACCATTCAATTTCCATCTTTCAAGGTTTTTATTTTATTTTTTATTTTATTTTTTTTTTTGGATTTTTATTTAGCAAACCTTATGACCCACAAACAGCTGTATTAAGATGTATGGGGTTTATAAAGTAGCATCATCAATCCATAAAAAGAATGATTAAAAGTTTCTTCTCGAACTCCAACTGCTTCCATTAAGAGATTCACAAACTAGTGATTGAGACCAAAGCCAAGTTCTAAAACACATTTGCTAAGGAAGAACAAAGAGTCCGTGAGTCAACAGCAAATCTTACAATAGAATCATTACCTTTAACACTTTGTTTGGATAGGAAGAAATGAAAGGAAAAGAAGAGAAGAGAAATGGAGGGGGACAAAATCTCTTGTTTGGGTAAAAGATTGGGGGAAGGAAGGGGAAGGAGAGAGAGGGATCCATTTTCCCTCTCTCTATAATAACCATAATCTCTCCAAAATTGGAGAGATTTGGAGGGAAAATGAAGCTCACCTTCCCCTCCCTTTCTTTTCCCTTCCCTTCCTCCATTTTCCCTCCCCTTCTTTTCCTTCCTTCTTTGCTATCCAAACAAAGCGTAAAAGAACAGAGAAGTTTGGATAGAATCTAGCACTCACCTCCGCATGACCTAGCACAATAATCAATTCAGGTATTGCAGGCAACGCCTTGTAATTCAGCTTGTTGTGTTGGGCTAAGTCATCAAATTTTTGTGCCTAATTAATTTCTGCTTCAAAAAGTAATACATAAACCTCCTTACTCTATACGTAGCCTCATTCTACAATCTAAATCCTCAAGATTAATAAAACCTCCTCTCTTCTGCTCGGTGGATGTAACTAACGTGTTTTTCCCCATTTAATACGTGAGTATCAGTTTATAGAACTCTCTTAAACTTCTGTGCATACATTATAGTCTTATAACAATCCAAACTCAACCTCCAATCCACTCTCATTTCTCATTTAGCAAAAAAAGAGAGCCGAACTAAAACTAAAACACACTCGAATTCGCCACGAGTGGTCAACCACCATTTCTTTGTTCCAATAATGTTAAAAACATGTCCAACAGACTTCAAATCAGCAATTCCAGAGGCTTTATAAAGGGTGCATTGCCAATTTGACATCCATATAAAAAATACTTTAATAAACGCAAATTAAAACAAATGCAAACCTAAATTCATCATCCAATCTCAACCAGCATAATAAGAACTTAAAACACAATTGCAAATCATAAAATGTATCGCAAAATTGCAAATTAAAACCACAAAAAATGAAATAAAATTTTAAAAAATCTAGCAAAATGAAACCTTGAATTTGGCGAGGGAATTGGTATCACGGTCATTGCAATAGATGGTGCGATGAGTAGGAGCCTGAGGTTGAACACGACCGAGTCGAACCGTCCGAGTGGAAGAAGAACGATCCAACCCAGAAGAATTCCTGCCGAAACCCGATCTCGATGACGATTCAATCCTATCCCATCCCGCCATCACCCACTCTCTCTTTCTTCTTCGAATTCAACAGCTTCCAATCAAATTCAACAATGGCGGAATTTTATGGGAATTTTTCAATTTTCAATAATTTTTAAATTTTTTTAAAAATGAGGAAGATGAAAGGATGTTGTTCAGAAATGAGTGGGAACACCAAAAGATTCACCCTCCATTTTTAATTTAATTTAGGGAGTATGTTGGTAGTTCGATCGTCAGGGTTGAATGGGTCGGGTTGAAGTTTTTGGTTTTCAAGTTCGAAGAACTTCCCCAGACTTTTTTGTTATTCTTTTTTTGTTTTATGATTCAGGTACTTTGAATTTGCGGTCTTCGCTAATTGTTTAACGGCGTTGAGGATTCTCTCTTCTGCGTTTAATCTCACCGCCGACGCGACTCTCTACGCGTGAGAATATATCTATTATTCCCTCCCTTATTGAAAAAACAACTCTTTTGGGCTGATTTGCAGGTATTAAAAAAGTGAAAAAGCTAACGCGCGCGAGAATGATCATTTTGGGACTAGATTTAGGTCATAAGGGTCATCCTTTCAGAGACGGAGACAATACTTGTATTACTCTCCTTTCTCTTATGGGTAGCTAACACGAGCGATGCGCGCGCCATAGCTAGTCATATCCATAATCTCTTTTGGCTTTGTCTTATATCACAAACTAGCTTATGGTCCCGTGCAATACACGGATTTACCAAAATTCATAAATATTTTTATTTCAACAACTTTTTTATGATTTTTTTTATAACAAGTATGAAAAAATTCGATATTCTGCTAATTATATTGAAAATTATGCATATCTTTTTAAATAATGTTATTTTGTTTAAATTTTCTATAAGTTATTACAAACATGTTTTATTGAATTTAAGACGGAAAGATTGCGTTTAAGTAGGAAAGAAAATATTATAGTGTATTAAAATTGCCTAATAAAATCTGACAAAAAAAGGGGGGAAAAAGTGGGGGAAATTATTTAACCAGATTTTGCCACGTGTCATTTTTTATTCGCCTTTACTATATAGTTATGATTATGATGATTGCTTAATAAAATCTGACAAAAAAAGGGAAAAAAACAGTGGGGGGAAATTATTTAACCAGATTTTTCCACGTGTCATTTTTAATTCGTCTTTAGTATATAGTTATGATGATTATTGATTGATTGATTTAGTTATTGAAAGCATAATAAGAGAAAATATATAAACAAATATATTTGGGAGTACAAATGTTCATACATTATTATTGTAGACACCCATTTGTGTCTCCCCAAAACCAAACCCAGTGATGAGTACCTTTCACGTCGAATCATAATCGAATGAAGCGAAAGTGTGGAAAGTCTAGTGTTGCGGATAGTTTTAATTTCTTTTCTCTTCTCTCTGTTTTTGAAAACTTATTTTAAGAAAACAGCAAATCCAGTTTGGTTGGTCCATGATATGGGTCCAATAATAGTGTAGTTGGATAGGGCTTGACAAGAGCTTTCCAACGATATATTATAAGCCCAATTCCGATGAATATTGAGGAAGTTATGACCAATTTACCAAACTGGGCCCGATTTGAGCTTTATGTGCGGCCCAATGATCTAGGGGAGGGCCTAATATAGATTTATCATTCCTAATACAATTAGGAATGGTTTTAGTCTTCTAGATTCTTCTATAAGGTTCTTTTCGTTCCTAATTCAATTAGCATTGATAAATTGACTTTTGTTGACTTTTCAGAGTTTTAATTAAAATCAAATAGCATTTTCGAGGAAAAGATACGATTTTATCCTCCAGTACGGCAAACTTATCTGATTTTCGAAAATGCGTCAAAAACAGGCCTGGCGCCTGACTCCAGGCATTGGCGCCTGGAATCAGGCCTGGCGCCTGGTGCTAGCCATTGGCGCCTGGCGCCAATAAGCTGATGCTGGCGCCAACTCTGTTTCGCGTGCGCCAAGACTCTGTTGTGTTAATTTTATCTTTTTGGCTGATTTATATATAAATAACGTATTAAAAACTCCGTTTTCATTCACCTACAATCAGTTTTCATTCGCAATCATTAATTCTCTAATTCTCTCTTAATCATTCACCAATTCTCATCAAGTTTTCTTGATTATTTCATCTCTCTCTCTCTTTCTCTTTTCTAAACCTTGCTTTTCAAATACAAAATTCCGCATTCACAAGATCTAGAAACACCTAACAATATTCGAAGTTGCCTTCGCCCTAGACGTGAAAGTTTTAATTTCTGAGGGTTTGGTCCCAAATCTCTATTTCAATTATTTAGTTTAATTGTTTGATTATTATTTTCCTTGAAGTTACTAACGCGTGTATTTTGTAATTAGAAAGAGGTACGAAGCATCAAAGTAAGTACTTTAATGGTTTTAATTGATATTATGATGTAGAAATCATGTTTAGATTGTTATTATGATATTCCTAGTATCATGTCTAGGGTAATTTTAATATTAAATATGATTCCTGCGATGCTTCCTATGTTCTTCCTAATATTTATGATTGTTAGTATCATGTTAGGGTTAAAGATTTGATTTTTATTGCTTAGTGACATGCTAGGATTTGTTATTAATCTTGTTAGTATCATGCCTAGGATCTTGCTATTTTTATTATGCTTTAATATTAACATGAACATGATTATGATTAATTGTTATAATTTATGATGATTATGAATATTATTATTATTATTATTATTATTATTATTATTATTATTATTATTATTATTATTATTATTATTTTGATGATTATTATTTTAATATGACAATTATTATTATGATTATTATTTTGATGATTATAATTTTATTGTCATGGTATTATGATTATTATTATGTTGCTTGTTATTTATTGTTATTGCTTGATCACACCTTTTATGCATGTTTAAAGGGAATTTGTACATGTAATCATGCTTAATAAGATATTTAATAATCTTGTTTAGGGTTAATTATGATTATAATTCAAGTGATCACCAATAATAGTTTGTTTGTGCATTAAAATTCAACCAACATAGATAAACAGGTTTAGGGCTTAACCTATTGCTTGCATGTTAGTCAGAAAGCGCACATGAATACGATCAGAATAAAGTAGAGGCCTATTATTAGGGCAGGTTCAATCTCTTTTAGGTTGGATTTGTACCTTCATCCCCGAACTCTTATTTGGTTCAAGACCTTATGGAGTTGACGATCTCTTGGATCGTTAAGGAGTGTAACCTTCACCCTGTGAACGGTTTACAAGTTCCTAAAACTTGTTGGCGACTCTTTTGCTCTATCTTCTTCCCTTTTGGACGCCACCGTACTTTAGTGTATGATCACAGTGGGGTTCAAGCAAGGGGATTAACGCTTGAAATCTATTCCCTACAATTATTAAGAGTTAATTAAAAAAAAAGGTAATTATCAATAATATAGGCAAATAAGTAAATAAACATTTTAGATGGTATAATTGTCCAAACACTATTTATTAAAAAAATTGTACATATTAGTGAGGATATATATGTTAATACACATTTTAAAGGATATAATTGGCATACAACTATTCATAAGAGTAATCTTGTACTTTTTTTAAGGTAGAGATACACAAAAATACTCCCTAGGAAAATATTCGAGGCGTGATGGGCCGCTTGTAAGAGTTTATAGGTACTACGCAGCGGAAATAACATGAATCATATTCAAAAAGGTACCTAATCCCAAGAATCACATGCATAACACACAAGACACATAATCATGCCTTTGAAGCGTGAATTCCACGAAACTATTCGATAGGCAAATCAGGGAGAGAATAGAGCCCCAAGTGTTGCTCCTCTACTTAGTCCACGAGATTCGAACGAGTCGTCCACCAATACTAGATTGGTCGAGTAATTGAGGAAAACCGCGATCACCACCTTTTCGGACAACCGACCACCGCACGAACCACCACCACCACGAGACACCACCGTGCGTCGGGGAGGAGGAGAGAGCCGTGAGAGAGAGGAATATGAGAGGGGTTGGGTTTCGTGTTTGCTAATTCGGGTTTGATCAAAAGATCAGTCAACTACTTACTTGCAAACCTAGGCACCTAGTCTATTTATAATCTCATTATAATTAGACTAGTTCACGAAGCCCAAAAGCCTCTTAATTCCCCTACATGGCCGGCCACCTAGAGTGATGAGACCCAAGATGGGCCTCGTCCTCTAATGCTCGATCTAGCCCCTTTGTGTGACCTTATAAGATCCGTCCAATTGGGCTTTGGCCTATTTTACTAGTCCAAAGATCGTAAGTACCTCTAGCTATGGCAAAACGACGACCCAAATGTCCGGACTTAATTATCTCCATAATTTGATCCAATTATATATCTAGTAATTGCACACGACGAAGACATAACTCCTTCAATCTCCCACTTGTTTGAGACAAGGGTGCAATATTCAAATTCCTTAAGTCAATGTATATGTCGATTTGATAATATGTTGATTAATATGTCGAGATCATATTAATCTACAAATCGTTTCTTGAAATCTGAGTTAGAATTACAAAACCAAATGATTACTGAGTAATGCATTTGAACGCGGCCACGTATTTTCTGAATTCTCCCTCTTCAAGCGGCCATGACACATTTCCTAATTTAATAGGTAGACTCTATCCAATCTTGTGGTAACAATCCTCCCACTCAACTTCTGAAATGACCGGGAAACACCCTTTATAATCTCTAGTTACGGGCAAACGTTTGAGTGTACCACAGCCATAACATCCATTGAATGAAATCATGTTCCACTCATGTCAAAGGAATCCACTAATATATACGGAAGCTCTATACTTGAACTTCAAAGTAGGTCAATAGTTTGATCATGCATCATTCATGCATATCCAAGTGATTGACCGAGCATCACCATGCCCCTATAGCCCATGAAACTGCGCTATCCAATCAATCTTACATGCTAGTCCATTTATTGAAACCATTTATGCCCACTTTAATGATTTCGAACTAGGAACTTAAATAATATATGAATTTTGTTTCCCTGTGGGGTTTCATTCAAAAGGTCATCAACCTAGTGAGCCCATCAATTCATAATTATTTTGGACATTTTATTTAATTTCCAAAACCATAATTAAATAAGAGAAATAATAATTTCTGTTTTAAACATAATTCTGCAAATTGATGTATTTCTTATGTAATATGTTTTCTCAAACATACACAACTTAAATTACATAATTTGCTTCAATCCAAGACTTTAATATGACTTTCATACCTTAGTCTATGGAAGGGGTTTAGTGATTTCTCACTCATAATAAAACTTTGCAAAACGTGACCTCCCGCTGGTCAATGATCTCATAACTGAGGCGATATCTCATATCCATTTGTTTGGATTTGTGATGTGACCCTGGCTCCTTTGTTCTTGGGCAAAGGTGACTCTTTAGTCATATGACATTTTAATCCGAACTTCCTCTAAAACTATCCGACTATAGCTTAATACACATATTCTGACATTGAGCATGCAATAGTGCTCTGCTTTGAACTCTTCAAGCTCACTGTACTTCTCCATACTGACAAAATATGCATCTAGATCAACCTCTAGAATCATCTTGCATGTTTGGAAAAACTTGCATCCATAAAACCTTTTGACAACTTGTTTACCTCTAACACCATAAACTAGAAAAATTCCTTTAGTGCTTCTCAAGTACTCAAGGATTTGTTCTTGGTAACTTTTCGTATGCTTATTCTGTATTTGCTTGAAACTTGCTACACATGCACAAGTCATATGTAACAACTTACTTTGTACATTTCATGGCACATGTAATGGACCCTTTTGTAGAAGCATAAGGTACACTACCTTTTCAACTCAACTCTATTAGCTTTTAAGGCAATGAGTTTTACTGAGTGTAAAACCATGAGGCATGGGAAGAGATTCTCTCTTAGAGTCTTGCATCTTGAATTTGTCAAGAACCTTATCAACATAAGTCTCTTGATTAGGTCCAGTCATCCTTCAAGATTCACTTTATGGATTTTGATTCCCAATATGTACTCAACATCTCCTAAGTCTCCCATATAGAAACAATCTTTCTAACCATTGCTTGACTCATTCAAGCATTGATATATCATTTCATATGAACTGTATGTCAACTACACACTAGACTAAGAAGACCAATTGCTCCCACTAAACTTCTTGTTTCTACAAGATTCCTTTTCATTCTTCCAAGGTAATCAAACTGTTTGATTTCCTAATGAATGTTCCAACTCCCTGATGCTTACTTCAACCCATAAACGAATTTCTGAAGTTTGCAAAACTCTCTAGAATTTCTGGATTTCAAAACTCTAAGGTTGTATCATATACATTGCCATCCATCAAGAACATTTCATGAAGGTGATTTTGATTTCCATAACTAGAAATAATCCGAATAGGCTTACATGACTAATAGGTTTGACCCTATTTGTAAGACTATCATGGACTAGCACATCTTTACAGACATGGAGTCCATTCTGGATTTCTTGGCTTTAAGCCACTTCCTGAGTTGGCACTTGTCCAAAGCTTGCTTGTAGGTATGGATTCCAACCATTACAATAGGAAAATTTTAGAATCCACCTTTTAATAGAATTCCAACAAACTGTTTGTTTCGATCCTAAGTAACCTACGATAGGTATGAGCGACAATAGAATTATTCTCTTCAACTCTTTGAAGCCTTTCATTCTAGTAGGACGATAGAAGTCTCGCTACTTGAATTAGCTTGCTTCGACACATGTTTTATCAAATTAGCTAATTTCATGCGCCTTCGTCTCTGATGTAGTGTTATCCACATCCTTTTGTTGCTCGTCTCGAATCTCATCGAGATCTAACTTTACTCCCACTTGGCTTTGTAGGAAGACATTTCTTTCTATAAAGACACTATCGCGAGCAACAAACATTTTGTTTCTACGCGATTGTAGGAATAACACCTTTGATTTAGGGTTTATTATGTCATCTTTGTAAACATTTTACATAGATTTCATACTCCCTCAATCCTGTTTAGAAAAGATAACTTTGGAACATTTCCAATCCATAACATTTATGACATCTTTTTCTATTGCTTTGGTTAAGTTTCTGTTTAATATATTCGCAATTGTTGTTGTTCTAATGCATATCCTCAAAATGATATTTTTAAATCATTAAATCTTGGATCGAACCATGGCAAGCAAAGTTTGATTCCTGCTTTATACATACATTTTAATTGTAATGTTCCTGGATTGTGAACTAATTCAACAATTCCTTTAGATGATCATTTGTTTTGAGTTAAATATTTATCACAACAATCATATTGTAGTGCTAAATTGTTTATCTCAAATTGATTTTACATTTCATTTTGGAATTTTGAACATTTCAATGATTCCAGCTTTTATTTCATTAAGTAACTATCGACATATTTACTTAAATCGTTAATAAGAGCAATGAAATAGTTAAATCTCTTGCTAATTTTGAATTTATGGTACACTCACATCATATGTTTGTGATCCAAAAGGTCATTTTAGCTCTTTTACCCTTTCAACTAAAAGGTAACTTGGTCATTTTACCTTATCAAGCATGACTTCTAATTCTTAAGTGATTCATAATCATATAAGAGTAAGAGTCTATCCATAACTTTGGATGTGCAAATGGTTTATGTGACCTAACCTTAATTTATTTATAAATAAGTTTACTTTGAATCATCTAATTTTACTTTTGTGATCTACTTATATCAATGTCATAAAATAAAATTAACTCATGTCTAGAAAAATGAAAACAATTTATTACCTTGGTCATGGATCAACATTTGTCCAAGCCAAGTAAACCAAATCAGTATTCAAAACAAGAAAACCGAAATATTGTCTCATCAAAAACTGGAAATTGTTCTAAATGTCATGATAAACTAATCAGAAATTAAAACTATGAAGCTATTTCTGGCCACTCAAAAACACTTCTAGTGCACCTTCTAGCTCCATTTCCTTGCTAGCTTCACTTGTTTGCAGTTCCTGCGCAACATCACAATGTTAAGCACTGCAACTTGGTATCACATACCTAAGTGAAAGTTAAATGTTTATAACATTATACCTGAGGTTGATGCTCCATTCTTCTTGAGGAAATCAAGGTATTTCTGGCAATTACGTTTCCAATGCCCATTCTTCTTGCAGTAAAAGCATTCACTCTCACTTGCAGCCTTGGGTTTTGGATTCGCCTTAGGCTTTTCAGGAGCCTTGGCAACTTGCTTGCCCTTGCTCTTGGCACTAGCCTTTTGCCCCTTCTTCTTGAACCCCTTTCCCTTTTGAATCATAAGAACTTCCTTCTTAGGTTCCTTAGGGATTTGTTTCTCAGCACTAAACAGCATTGCATGCAATTAATTCATAGTCTTTGCATTGGCAGTCATGTTAAAGTTCATGATAAACTGGTTGAAACTTTCTGGAAGTGAGTGGAGAATGATGTCTGTTGCCAAATCATCACTATATGGGTACCCCAGTTTCTCCATACTTTGAATTAGGCCGATCATTTTGAAAACATGATCATGAACTGTGGGACCCTTCTCCATTCTACAATCCAGAATCTCACGATGAAGCTCATACCTTTCAACTCTAGCTTGTTTCTTAAACAATGCTTTGAGTTCTTCCATGATTGAATAGGCACCCTGGTCCTCAAAACGCTTTTGAAGACTAGGTTCCATGGTTGCAATCATTAAGCAAGTGATAGGCATAGCTCTATCATGAGCTTCCTTGTGCTTCTTGATCTCTGCCGTAGTTGGATTTTCTGGCAGAGGTCCTGGCAATGGGGTATCAATGACATCCTCCTTACCTTCAGATTTTAGAACAAGCCTTAGCATTCTTTCCCAGTTGGAAAAGTTTTCCCCTGTTAACCTATCCTTCTCAAGGAATGGTCGCAAATTGTAAACGTTGCTGTCATTGTTATTACGGCTACCCATCTAAGTCAAAATAAGGCAAAGTTTAATTATTATGTTTAATAAAATTAAAGTACCATAAAACGCATTCATTTGGTAACTTTAAAACACTTTATTCAATGATTAAATGATCCCTATTGAATTTTAAGTGATTCCAAGATCCTTTATTTGTGCAATAATTGACCAGAGTGAGGCCCTGCCATCAACCATTACATTTTCAAGGTGAGTAAACTCTTTACTGATTACAACTCTTGTAACTCTTGGTTGAATAATTAACCATCACATGTTTAATTATTACCCTTAGCTTCAAGGTTCTAAACGCTTTAGGTAACCTTGTTGAGTATAACCAATTAAAATTGTAGAATGGGTCCTACCCCCACTTCCCCAAGATATATTATGATGCTCTGCTGAGGGCCGACCCATCATAAACGATCGAAGGTTTCGTCGGGTTTTTAATTGGAAAAGCTGCCTCAATATTACTGGGATCTAGATTTATTATGTTGTGATTATTTAGTGAACTCTAGCGCATCATCAATCAACATAAATAAACCTAAACATGCATAATCAACTAATGCAATAAAATAAACATGACGTAGTATGGACCCTTAGTCCTAAGAAAACTAGAAATGAAAAATGCTCCCACTTGAATCATCATGGATCTTCATCCACCTTGCTCCTTTGGGCCTTCACTTTATGGGCTTCTTTTGGGCTAACACCATTTAAATAACTATTCTATTTACATTAAATAAAAGTTATAAAATACTTAACGGTACGCAGACCGTATTTAGATTACAAAAATACATCACGATGCGCAGATCGTATTTAAGAATCTATGGGCCATACTAGTCTATATATAGCAACATAATATCATATATTATAAAAGTGCCATATAATAAATCACTCAATATGCTTGTCTAAACTACAACATCGAATGTTCATAATAAAGTCAACGCATTTCCTAAAATATCTTATATATTAATCATAATTAGATAATATCATATATTATTCATGACGGTTCATAAAATATCATATATTTAATTTAGTCATGAGATAGAATCAAATCATATTTTAATCTAGAAAGATAAATCATATTTAATCTTCCATGATTATCCTAACTAATTTAGGAGATTCTATCCTAATTACTAGCCAATCAAATAATTTTAAAATCAATTACATCCTAATCTAATTATGGGATAATCACATTGTTTAAATCAATTATTATCCTTTTGGAATATGCTCAGAATATCCTAGTCAATCTTATCCATAATTAACCACTTTAATTTAGGATAATTTCCAATTTAACAACTTAAATATGGATAATATCAAATATAACAACTTTTGAATATTTGATTTTATCCTAAAATAAAATATCTTATCCAAATAAAACCAATTTTATCTTTTAAAAATAAAAGATCATATTTTCAAAATATTTTAACTTATCCAAAATAAACTGATTTTATCCCAAAATAATTCACAATTATCCTGAAATAAATTTTTCAAAACAAAATTTTTTTTTTTGAAATTTCCGCAACCACCAACGCCAGCCACCGTGGTTGGCTAGCCGAAGCTAGCCACGGTGGCTGGCTGCCGTGACAGCAGCCACTGCCGCAAAAGGCAGCAGCGTGGCAGCTGCTACTGCCGAGGCTGCAGGCCACCGTGCGTGGCCAGCCAAGGCTAGCCACAGTGGCTGGCTGCCTTGCAGTAGCCACTGCCGCGCAAGGCAGCAGCACCCCGGCGCTGGCAGCCGCGGCAGCAGCCGTGCAACGGTTGCACGCTGCTGCCCACAGCCACCTAGGACCGCCACGCTCCCCTCCCTCCCTCTGGACTGACCACCTGGTCGACAGCCGCCGTGGCTGCGCCACCCAGCCGCGGTTGCCGACCAAAATAATTTTTTTTTTTTGTGTTTTTAATTTAATTAAAATAACATTTATCCTAATTAAATTAAATCAGTCCATAAGATTAAAATTAAATCATATTCAACTTTTAAAATTAGGGTTTATCATAAAATTAATCCCAATTAAATTTTAACTTTTAAAATTAAATCTATGATCATACATAAAACATTTTTATGCATAAATCAATCCAATTAAAATTATGAAACAAATTTAAAACGTAATCAACCAAAATAAGCATCAAAATTAATAATTTTAAGGCTAATAAGGTTCGAATTTTCGAATAAATTAGGGTTAGGGTTCGAAATTTTCGAACAATTTTAGGGCATAATTCGGTCCTCTTCATGGCTATTTGAGCATAATTAAATCGCATTTAATCGATTCTCAAAGTTTAATCATATTAAATATAATAATCAAACCATAATTAAATTAATTTCTCCCTCTTAATTGATTATAAAATAAACGTGGACATCAAATAATCGTATTATTATGATCTAGCGCGTTCATGCAAGAGGCTAACTGATATCACTGTAAGAGTTTATAGGTACTACGCAGCGGAAATAACATGAATCATATTAAAAAAGGTACCTAATCCCAATAATCACATGCATAACACACAAGACACATAATCATACCTTTGAAGCGTGAATTCCACGAAGCTATTCGACAGGCAAATCAGGGAGAGAATAGAGCCCCAAGTGTTGCTCCTCTACTTAGTCCACGAGATTCGAACGAGCCGTCCACCAATACTAGATTGGTCGAGTGATTGAGGAAAACCGCGATCACCACCTTTTCGGACAACCGACCACCGCACGAACCACCACCACCACGAGACACCACCGTGCGTCGGGGAGGAGGAGAGAGCCGTGAGAGAGAGGAATATGAGAGGGGTTGGGTTTCGTGTTTGCTAATTCGGGTTTGATCAAAAGATCAGTCAACTACTTACTTGCAAACCTAGGCACCTAGTCTATTTATAATCTCATTATAATTAGACTAGTTCACGAAGCCCAAAAGCCTCTTAATTCCCCTACATGGCCGGCCACCTAGAGTGATGAGGCCCAAGATGGGCCTCGTCCTCTAATGCTCAATCTAGCCCCTTTGTGTGACCTTATAGGATCCGTCCAATTGGGCTTTGGCCTATTTTACTAGTCCAAAGATCGTAAGTACCTCTAGCTATGGCAAAACGACGACCCAAATGTCCGGACTTAATGACATAATTATCTCCATAATTTGATCCAATTATATATCTAGTAGCAGTCAGCAGTAGCAGTAGCAGTAGCAGTAGCAGTAGTAGTAGCAGTAGCAGTAGAAGGAGCAGTAGCAGTAGCATGAGCAGTAGCAGGAGCAGGAGCAGTAGCAGTAGCAGTAGCAGGAGCAGTAGCAGTAGCAGTAGCAGTAGCAGTAGGAGTAGCAGTAGCAGTAGCAGTAGCAGTAGCAGTAGCAGGAGTAGGAGTAGGAGTAGCAGTAACAGTAGCAGTAGTAGGAGTAGGAGTAGCAGTAGCAGTAGCAGTAGCAGTAGGAGTAGCAGTAGTAGTAGCAATAGGAGTAGCAGTAGTAGTAGTAGTAGTAGCAGTAGTAGTAGTAGTAGTAGTAGTAGTAGTAGTAGTAATGAAATCTACTCTGTTTTGCTCTGCTGAAATCTGCTCTGCTCTGCCCAGAAGCTCAAAAGAACAGGGCCTAAGGTGGTATTATTAGTTTTCAATTTTAAATTGTATAATTAAATTAATCTAATTGTAATAATTTGTATAAAAAACTAAAATGTCTAACCCTCATTTTATTTTTACTAGAGTGTACCCGTGCAAAATACACAGGATATATTTTATATTAGAAACAATTAAATATATAATATAAGAAAAAATATGTTTCAAATAGGGAAGTTGATTTGATGTAGTAACTTAATCCATTTTTTTTAGAGTTGTTGTGGTCTGATCTGCTTTACAATGCTCTGTTCAAATCTTCTCTATTGAATATTAGTAAACTGCCGACACCTGTTCTGCTGTGCTGAAATATGATATTCATTCACTGCTTTGCTAAAAATAAAAATTAAAATTAAAAAAAAAATTAAAAAAACAGGGATGACTCTTATATGCGGGTGGTACTTTGTTAAATCTATAGAGGTTACCCGTTCTGTGTTATAGGGGTTACTTAGTTAGTATCATATGGTCTATTTTTTATCTTTTGCAAGTAGTTATTGATTAACATATGTTATATGATGTAATTATCAATAGCTTGTTGATGATTAGGGAAGTGTAGGTGTGTTAAATCTATAAAGGTTACTTGTGTTCTATGTTATAGGGGTTACGTAGTTAGTGTCATAGGTCTATTTTTTTATTTTTTGCAAGTAACTATTCGGTGAGGTCAGTCGCGCAAATAGCGTGCTGTACATTTTTTATTTTTTATTTTTATTTTGATGATTAGGGAAGTGGAAATTGTTTGTAGGACAATCCCCAAAAAATATGCATACAATTGAAGGGTTGGGGATTTAGAGTGCTATGGTAATTGTTGATAAAGGAATTGTGTATTCGTGCTAATGCACGACATGTATTATACGCAAAAGAAAATAAGACAAAGTGAAATGTTAGTAATGTTTTTTTAAAAAATTGAATTTTTATTAATTATTGCAATTCCTTGAGAGGAAAAAAAAAAAGTGAGATGGGTAGTTATTATCCTTATTGGTGTTTTTTTGTTTTAAGTTAAAAAATAAATAATAAATAATATAATGGGATGGGTACTGGGTAGTTATTGTTTTGTAAAAAAAAATAAATTTAACAAAAAAAAAAAAAAAAAAAAAACCCTCAAATGCATGAGATTTGAGTATTGGTGATTTGGAGGGTTGTGGTGAAGTGACTCTGCAATTATATAATAGATATGTTTTACATCAAATAAAATTCTCCTTTATTATTAAATCTTTTTCTAGTAGAGTGCGCTAAATATCTTGAAAATAATGATCCAATGAGATGCAAGCAATGTTATGTTATGAAATTGCCATCTCTTCGAAGACATATGATGATGTGGAATTTTCATAATATTCTTATAGAACTCATTATTTTCTTTACAAAATTAAGTCCCCTTACTTTGCAGCCTCATTTTTTTCCTTTTCAATCATTATCTTCATTATTGTTTAATTAAATTGAAAGATGGAGGGCAAAGAGGAAAAGCTTAAAATAATTCAAATTGTTGAAATTTGAGTGGAGCTTATATAATATAAAGAGTTATTGAGAAATAAAGGAGAGAGCTAGAGAAATTCTATAAATTTAAGGAAAAGGAATAATTATATAGAAAGGTATAAAGAGAGGAGCACACGTGGCATCTTCGTTTTGTGCTTTTAAACATTAAAACTAGTGTATAGTCCGGGCGTTGCCCCGTTTGCTACTTTTTTTAGTTATGCAACTGTTAATTTTTTAAAGATATTTAATAGTTTGTATGTGTTTTCAATACTTTTGTAGTATAACATAAATTTGTGTGCAAGACTGTAACATAAGTGAGAATTAGTTAGATGGTTAAACAATGACTTTTTTTCTTAGAGGTTGAGTGTTCGAACCTCTTCTTCCACATTTTTTTTAATTAAGTTGAGGCATTATATAGTGTTATTGCTGGTTACACCGGTGACGTGGCATATTGAAGGTGAATTGAGTTGATTACATGGCGTATTAAAAAATTGAGTATATGATGATGTGGCGCAATGAGGAGTTTACGTGGCATATAGACGTTTTTAGAAACGTCTTTTAATATATTAAACTAGTGTGTACCCCGGGCGATGCCCTGGGTTGCTAGTTTGTGTAGTTCTTTAATTTAATAATTATGTTTGACCATTTGTATAGTTAGTGTGTATAGTGGTTTAAGCGTTGTCTCGGGTGTCACTTTTTTTTACATTATATGTATTATATATTCTAATCTTATGAAAAATAAATTAATTATATTGCCTTTTTACTTAATAAATGAAAGGAATATATAATATTGAAATTAGAAACATTCATATAAGTTGGTTAAGATGGTAAATGTATCACTTGTATATATCAAAGATTAAGGGTTCAAATCTTGTACAAAGCATATTTTATTTTGCTAAATGAAGTAGCTAGCTTACGTGGCACATATACTTTGATTGGTGACGTGACATTATGACATGACACACATATTGTGAAGAGTGCCACGTGGCACCGTTCCTTTAAAAGGAACGCCTTTTAATATATAGTATAGATATAGATTAATATAGATAAAAATAAATTGAAGTATAAATTAGGAGTACTAATGCTTCTTTTGACCTTTTGCAACATTCACATTATACATTTTGACCTAATTCATAGATAACAAAAAATAATATAGTTGTATTGAAAATTGTCTTAATGTACACTTATAAAAACGGAGTATCAACTTTTTTATTATATATTATAGTTACTAATAATCAATTATGTTATTGATCAACATTTTGCATTGGTAAACGTGTCCATTCAAATTAGGACACGTATACACATGACATACTTCATCATTATTGGTGTTTCCCTCATCTTAAGAAAGTAATACCAAATAATAATAATAATAATAATAATAATAATAATAATAATAACAATAATCTATAAAATAAAATACAAAGTAAAAAAGTCACTTAAAATAAGTAAAGACTAGTCTTACATACACGCAATGCGTGCTTTGATATTTGATGCTTAAGTAAAGCTTTCATAAGGCCTAATTGACTATAGTGTTTTTAATTTTTGCTACTTTCTTAATAGTTCTTATTTCTATTTCTGTGGTCAAACTTTAAATACTTTGACCTGATATACAAAATGTTTATGGTCATCTTAGATGGTTCGTTTTGTTAGATTTGTCTCAATGTGCATTTATGTAATATCAACAATTTATAATTTGTGAGAGTGAAGGATTAGATAACTCAAGTGGTTAAAGCTTCTCTTCCGATTTCAGGAGATGTTGGGATCGATTGTCACCCCACCCTTTGTGGCTCCCTAAACAACAACAACAACAACACACACACAAAACACAAAATAATAATAATAATAATAATAATAATAATAATAATAATAATAATAATAATAATAATAATAATAATAATAATAATAATAATAATAAATAAATAAATAAATAAAATAAAAATAAATAATAATTATAATTTTGTAAAATGGTCAATGACATAGGCCCTGTTCTTTTGAGCTTCTGGGCAGAGCAGAGCAGGGGTCAGCAGAGCAGATCAGATTAAATTTCAGCAGAGCTGACTTAGGCCCTGTTCTTTTGAGCTTTTGGGCAGAGCAGAGCAGAGCAGGGGTCAGCAGAGCAGATCAGATCAGATTAAATTTCAGCAGAGCAGAGCAGAGCAGAGCAGATTTCAGGATAGAAGAGCAGAGCCGAGCCGAGCAAAGCAGATTTCAACATTATTATTAATGTTACTACTACTACTACTACTACTACTACTACTACTACTACTACTACTACTACTACTACTAGCAGATTTCAGGATAGAAGAGCAGAGCCGAGCCGAGCAGAGCCGAGCCGAGCAAAGCAGATTTCAACATTATTATTAATTAATGTTATTACTACACCACTACACTACTACTACTACTACTACTACTACTACTAGTATTATTATTATTATTACACTAGTAAAAAAAAGGCAAAAAGGCACCGCTCAATTGCCACCGGTTTTTAAGAACCAGTGGCAAAAAAAGGGAAAAAATGGGCGGGGATAGTATTGCCACCGGTTCAAACCGAACCGGTGGGGAAAAATTATTCCCACCTGTTCAAAACCTGTGGCTTCCTAATATAAAAAAACCGGCCCTCTCTCCACTAAAAGCCGCTCCACTTATAAACCGGGGATAGTATTACTATTATTAATGTTATTATTATTTTTTTGACAAACAATGTTATTATTATTAATATTGTTGTTGTTGTTGTTGTTGTTGTTGTTGTTGTTGTTGTTGTTGTTGTTGTTGTTGTTGTTGTTGTTGTTGTTGTTGTTGTTATTATTATTACTATTATTATTATTAATAATACTATTATCAATGCTATTATTATTATGAATGTTGTTGTTGTTATTATTACTATTACTATTACTATTACTAAGTGCATATACCATTGATTTAGGTGAGTAAAAACATAAATATATGTATGTCATATTTAACATATGTTAATAGTAGAAAGATAAAAGACAACGGTTTACTTAAAACATAAATATTAATTCTTAATAGTTTGAATTATTAAATATTAATAATGATAATAACTATTATGATTAATAAATATTAATTATTAAAATTATTTTTAATATTAATAATTATTATAATTATTCAAAATAATAAATTATTATCATCAATACAATATTAATTATTATTATTATTGAATATTAATTATTATTATTGTTATTATTAATTATTATTTGAAAATAGAGCAGAGCAGATTTCTTTTGAGCAGAGCAGAGTAGATTTGATTTGAGCAGAGCAGGGCTCAGCAGAGCAGAGCAGCTCTAAAGAACGGGGGTCTTACTATACAACTTAATGACCTGTCAAATAGAATTGAAAATTATGTTTTGGGGCATATGAAATAATTTTTAACTTCAATCCAATTAATTTTTTTACTACCTCTATTAAATGTTATGTGCAACTTTGAGGTATTATTTGCGAATATAAAAAATTCAAAAGTTGTACATAACATTTAACGGAGGTAGTAGTTATTTGCATGTTTGCCCTTTTGCTCTCTCCTTTTTAAGGTTTTCAATTTTTAGGGGGTTATTTAGGCTGTAACTATTCATCTGAATATAGTTTAGGTGTTTGCTTTGTTTTCTTTTCGCTTTGCTTTGTTCTCTCCGTTTGTGAGAGCTAGTTTGTCCCAATTTTCTAGGATTTTGATTCTCATCCATGGAGGAGAATATTATTTTTAGGGTTTGGTTAATTGGGAAGAGAATATTATTTTTAGGGTTTGGTTAATTGGGAAGGTGATTTGGATTCATATGGATTTAGGGTTTGTCATTAACTTTACAATCAAAATATCAGCGAAAATTTGGAAGGCTTCTATTTCAAAAAACGTAAAGACATCAAAAATTATTACTCACGTCAAAGCTTAAGGTAGTGGAGTGTGAACTATGTCGGCAAAATAGTTATGATTTTGATTGTAAAAGTTATGTTATTTTCTCTAAATATGTGGTTTGTAGATTAATACTATTATTGTAGATGTTGTATGCCTAATCACAAATGATGATATTTTCTTCCCGTCATAAAAAAATAAAAAAGAAAAATCCAAGTTTTAAATCCTAACAAAAAAAATCCAAGTTTGTAAGATTGATGTCACAACTCGCAACACATGGTAATTGGTTTCAAAGGCTAGATTAGTGCTTCTAGGAATTGTTTGTAAGTGTCGTTTAACTATCTTTCATCAATGAAATTCTTTTTCTTCTCGTCAAAAAAAAAAAAAAAAAAATCCCACATGAAATTCATGGCCATTTTCATATCTTGTATGGTTTGTACTAAGATAAACTTGAGGGAAAATTAAAAATATTAAGGGAGACTAAGGGCCTCTTCTGATTTACTGAAGTGATTGGAGTTGCATTGAACTGAAATGAATTTTTTATGAGAGAAGGAAATTAAGAACTGAACTGACTGAACTAAACTGAAATTAAGCTGACATTTCCATGTTTAATTTCCATGTTTTTGTAGGACATTTGAATTCCCACGCATTTTCAATTCCTCCGTTTTTGTGTTTTTATTGTGACACAAAAAGTTCATTCATAAATTCATGGGAATTTTCAATTTTCCTACTTTTAATGTGCTACCAAATGAGATCTTAAGTGACACTACTCGTGGGTTACTTATTTCATCACCTGGGTTAAGAGCATTATGGCTAGCAATCTAGGATAGTTAATTGAGATCTCGTATAGAAAAGGTTTAAAGAGCAGCTTTTAACACTCGCTCCTCGTGCGTTCAAGCACTCTCCTATTTATTGTTACTAGAACGTACTCATGCTAAAGCACGAGATATATATACTTAGACAAAAATAATTTTATAATATTTTGGTTACTTACAAAAATAGCTGCAACATGTAAATGTTACTACTCTTTCAAAAAAAGAAAAAAAAGGGTTGCGCTTTCTCTCTCTAAAAAGAAGCTCTGCCTTCTCTCCTCAAAACAGAGCCACACCCACCACCCCGTTATCTTCCCCTGCCGCCGGTGACCTGAGCGTCGCTACTCTTATACGGTCGCCGGCGAGCAGTCTCTGAAGGGCTGCGCTTGATTAGACCTGTTTCGCCTACCACCAATCCATACGATTCGGTTTTTTTCGGAGTTTTGGTAGGTTAGGGTTTCAATTGGGGGTTTCTTCTTCGGTACCTTTGGTGACTTGTTTCAAAGTTCGCAGGTAGTTCGGCGTTGTCTTTGAGCCACCGATTATCTCTTTGTCCCACCGACGAAGTGGAGTTCGGGTTTCCTTATCGTCGGCCTGCTCATCGTCTTGGTATGGTCTACCCTTTTGTGTAATTAAGGGAAGCATAGTTGTTTAGTTTAACTTTGTCTTTGGTGTTTTAATAAGTGTGTTTAAGTTTTAATGGCTAGCTTTGAAGAACTAAGGGGGATGTTGTGTATTTCACATGTTGAAGAGAATGATGTCTCTTCTCATGAGTTGGAGTTTTTAGTTGGACAATTGGAGAATCCTTTTGGTATTCTCAATTAGAAACAATCTCTACAAGCAAAACCAAATAAGGTCTGCTATTGCGAAATACTCTCTTGCTCTAAAAATATTGTCCTTTGCTTCAGTTTGTAGTGATGAGGATATATTATTGTTTTCGAGCATAGTTGTGTCCCTTAATCTAAACTTGGGTGCTTGCTTCATCAAGGTTAAAGACTATGACAGAGTAGGTCAATTATGTTCAGCAGTTTTGTGTTTTGATACTACTAATGTGAAAGCTTACTTCAAAAGAGCGATTGCAGCGTTAGAGCTTAATAAACCTTCCTTAGCTTTCATGGATCTTGCACAAGCCCTTAAATTAGATCCTAAAAACACTGAGTTCCAACAAAAATTAAAGGAGGTAATATCCTTATTGGGTTGGACTCCAGATTTCGTTGACGAGGCACTTGCAGTAACAAGGGATAATGATAGGTTTAGAGATTATATTCATTCGGGGAAAGAAGATAATAGTAAGAAGTTAAGGAAAAAAGGGAAAAGAAAGGTAGAAGATGGTCGTGGTGATGGTAATGTTCGAAGGGGTACAGGTGTGACAGACAACACCAACATGGATAAGAATGTTGACGGCAATTCTTTGAATTTGGAGGGTAAAGTCAACCCTACCAACCAAGATCTTAGGCCCGACATTATAGATAACAATTGTGTTCCGAAGAAAACTTCAGAAACAAAAAACTCAAATCTGACAGGGTCAAGTTTTCGGTTCTCAAGCCGAAAGCGATATGATTCCTATTTGCATCTCACTCCAACAATGTATGGAGTGATTTCCAAAGGGAGAACAGTACAATACTATTGTTCTTCCCAAAAGAATTTCATTACCATCTGAGTAGCCAATCCTTTGAGAAAGATGGATAGTGGTGAAACTCAAGAAGGTTCTACACCAATGGAGCTTAGTCACCCCCCTGTGGAAGGGCATGATAGGTGTGAAACGACTCCAGTTCTGATGCAAGTAGATCCAGCCATAGGTATGGCAAGTCAAGATTCATCATGTGAGGCTACGTTGACACTCCTACCAGTTCCGTCAGTTTCTTCCCCTTTGTAGGCTTCCGTTCACCCAACAACGTCCTCCTCTGAAAATTTGTTGGGTGTTGTCTCGTTTCCCCGTCCCAGGTTTAGAAGAAAATACGCCACTCTGCAAAGTAGTTCTCCCTTGCTTTTTACTAACTCTTTGTTTTGCAGGTTAAGCGGCTCTAAGAGAATAGCTTCTTGTCCCATCAGGTATACTTGGTTTCCCAATCATAAGAAATTGTATGGTCCGACCCCCAATGTTTTATCGTGTAATCTTGTTTTCTTTACTTAGTTTAGGTTGTAATTGTGCTTTTCATTTATAGTTCTCTATGTCAAAAAAAAAAAAAAAAAAAAAAGGAAGTGTATTCTAGATTTAAGGAACGACTGCCAAAGAAGTGATGACTGATGAGCTACTATTCGAGATTGGTTGGTTGGACAGTTGAACCATATACCAAACATGTCCCGGTAGCCGCTTTGCTGATGGCTAAAATTATAAACTATGCAACACTTCCATGGAGTTCCATCTGTAATTCTGTATACAAGGACTAGTTGCAAAGTACTCCGTATTTTATAGAATTTTCCTATCGATTCCAAGAGTTTTATGAGAGTAAGGGATAGCTCAAGTGGTTAGAGCTTTCATCCCGGTTCGCAGAGATCCTGGGATTGACTCTCGCCCCGCCCTTGTGGCTCTCTAAACATCAAAAAAAAAAAAAAAAAAAAAAAAAACAAACTTCCAAATTAATACCCTGTAAAGCAGTTACTAGCAGATTCATAATTAACAGTTTCATTGACAGCGATAAGAAGATCCTCTATTTATGGCCCGACCCGTTTAGAACTCGGATTAGTTGGAGTTTAGTAGCTACAAGGCAGTCGCAGTAGGATTAACGTATGACAATGGTCTGTAACTTATTAATCAGGGTTCAAGGCCTTCAAGCAATAACCCCCACTTGGATATGGCCTGCATGTTAACATATTACTTCGTATTATTCAGAAAACACCCAGGGTCAGACGGTCAGTCATCAGTATCCCTGACTCCCTGTCTTGTTCTAAGAGACGCTAAGACTACTTTTAGGCTTAGCCTTTGATCTGGGAACATTCTTACAAGTACGGAGTATTACATATGCTTTAAGAGGAAAGTGATAAAGAGGGGAATGTGTAAATTCAATTGAAGTATTCTTACAAACACAGAGTACACTTCACGCCTGATTCAGTAATCGATGTAAGGTCTGTGTTTATATCAAGGTACTAGTAGACTGGTATACAATATTACAGTCATTGAAGGAGTATGAGCTACTTCTAGCTAAAATGGATCTTATTTCCGGGCTAGAGAGACAAGCAGTGGACTTTTGTCATGTTTGTCTGTCAAAACCACCACCAATCTGCATGTGTAACCATTCTGGTGATGTATCGCGACCATACTGATCTCTTGGGGTTTGTGAACCGTATCCCATTCCAGAAGTATCAAAAGCTTGTTGGCCAAACTGAAAAGTCAAATAGAGGTTGCAAAACCAAGTAAACATATGAAGGGTAATTCCTCTATGGATACACTTGAGTAGGAAAAAAAAAAAAAACACAAAATTCCAACTAATGACGCTACAGCTGAAGCAATAGTAAGAACATCAATGAGAAAAATATGTGACATCTGCATGAATAAGGCTAAACAAATACTCCGTAATGGTTTCCTAGCAAGTTAGATAACAAATTCTTCCATCTGATGAAGCTTTTTAAGATTACCTATAGGACAGAGCATGTGTAGCAATTGTCCCTACCATTAGTACTCTGAATTAGCATTTAATAAAATAAACAAACCATAGAGGGAAGAGCGAAACAGGAAGTGGAGAAATGGAAACTCAATTCCATGTCTATGATTGACCAGCAAAAAATTTGTATAGTAACAACATGACCTCTTCTTTCTAAACATCATGTATAGTAAAGAAGAAAACCTCTAATTTATTTAGTAATATTTGTTAATAAAAACTCCAAAAAAATGGAGTTGAATGAGTTAACTAAAATGTGTTCCCCCAATAGTATGAAAACTCATTTCACGACTTTTACTTCCCCATTCCTGTTTCTATACAATAAAGGTATGAATCAAGCAAGTAATAGTGTAATACGATCACTTCAATGGCGTATAAGACTGAATTTCCAAAATTAATGTTTAAATGCTCCCTCCATCATTTAAAGATTACCCTATTGGCCCATTATATGTTAATATGATCCCTACAATCAGTCTCTACTTTAATTACTACCCCACATAAGTCTATGCTCTACCTAATCACAAAACACAACTCTTAATAGAGTGAAAAAATGTGGATGGGGAAAACTTTAAGGGGCGGAGGGAGAATAAAACTTGATTCGGTATTCTTCAAAAGCCAGCTGTATCTTGGCAGAATCAGTCACTGATTTTCCCCCATAAAAAATAAAATTGGGAACTTGAGCTTGAAAACACTGATAAAAACCAGGATATGCCAGAAGAAGGAGAAATGCCATTCTGAATTGCAGATTGGCAGGGGAACACAGTCAGAGGAAGGGCCGATTAATTTTCTGAAGCTAAGGCCAATCAGAAGCTTGCAAGCTGCTGCAAAACTTACATTCCAATGTTACACGTATCACATACTTCATATTTAACAAAGCAGTAGGAAAAGGATCCGATGACGGAAAAAAAAAACATTGCCACAGCTCATTCTTTGTAGAGACAATAGTTTGTAGTCTTTTTACTTACATCTTTTGAGGGAAATCCTTCAACACCAGGGCTAGTTCTCGTATTGACAGCTTCTAATTTCATCGATAGAAACTACAACGAGCATTCAGGGTTAGCATTAAAGCTCAATAAGAAGGCAACAGAAAGAACATACAACCAACAGCTTCAGCAATTACACACCTCAACTTGACGCTGTAACGATTGGATATAATTTATGATCTCATCAAGTACCAGTGCTTTGCCAATGACCTGAACCCAGAAGTTTGGTCAGGATACTGATCATGAACCTCTTCAAACATATTCGAAAACTCAAACACCGCCAAATACCAAAAATCTTAGTAGGATTTTACTGCGTAACTAGATAAGTTGATAAGATGCAATAAGAGAAAAGTGGACCGAGAATTCAGTCCAATTAATACTCATGTCAATTGCAAAAATCAATATGACAGTTTATCAGCCCTTCAAATGACAATAATAATGACAACAACAATACGTGGAATAATCGTAGCAGCAGGTCGAACCTTATTACACCCAGGGACAAGATCTTGTAGTATTCTCATCCTCTCACTGATCTTTTCTCTTCTAGCCTGCCAGCAAAAAAAAAAAAAAAAATCTGATATCTTATCAACTGTATCATATTCCTAGATCTCTGACAGCAAATGGTTTACAAGAAATTGATAAATACAATATATATTTATTTTTTGACATAATCTCTTTAAATGATCACATAATAGACAATTTTACTGTGAGGTTATAAATTTAGACTTACAAAAAATGATGAAGGCCTAAAAATAGAGAAAACAAGTTAGCAAGAAAATACCCTTTCAGCAAGGCTATGGCTATCAGTTGCTTGACCTCTCCTTGCTCGAACATGAATATAATCCTTTGATGGATCAGAAACTGGCTTACTCTTTTGTTCACCTCCTTTTCCAGACGTTGTTTCGTTATTAGCTTTCTGATTTTGATTTTCATCTCCGGATCCTGTTGATTTGAGCCTTTTACCATCAGAATCACTCTGTCAAAACAGAAAATTGAGTGTAAAGTCTTCTCTGTTGCATATTTGCATTACATACAGAACTACAACAAGAAATACTAGATAAAAACAGTTCAGCAATCCATAGATAATAGGTTCAACAATGATGACACAATCGATTTCAAGTATTCATCAATCATCATGTAAATGCCTATCCAATCCAACAATTTGCTCGATTTTTCCATCTAATTTCATTTTGATTAAAATAACCAAAATTAACAAAATCTCGAAAATATCTAACTAATACCTAAATAACAGTGACTACCTAACCCAGTGCAATATTAATGCTAATTTAACTTGTTGCTATCATAATTGATAACCTAAAGTAGCCTAAAATCAATATGATTATCATTGATCACATTTAGCACGTACAAAAATATCAACCAAAATTCAAAATTCAATCAAATAAATATTGCTAGTAATATTTTGGACGTGATTAATAGTTATCTCAATTAAAATTCGTATAAATCAACAGTTCATACTAATCTGCAGGTAAGTAAAATCTGTCATTAAATCTGAAATCTTCGAAAAATAAGCAAAATCATCAGAAGTAAATTAAAAATGAGTTGATGATATTTAAGCAAATTAAAAAGGAAAAATAGAAATACCATGCCATTGCACACACCCTTGACGGAATCATCATCCGCAACATTCTCTCTCCTCTTCCGGGCCGCACCACAACCACCGCCGTCGCTTCCAGAAACTTCGAGATTCGGGCCGGGGTCAACAAACCGGGCCAAACTCGGCCCGAACGGGTTTCTCCGGAGGTCTAATCCTGCCGCAGCGACACCGTTCAACGGAATCGGCCAGATCTCCGACAGATTAAACGACGCCGTTTCATTCATCAGCGTCGTCTGCGGATCCATTACACCTTTTTAAAACTGCTAAATTCAAAACACCATTCGAAATCTCGCTACAATACCAGATATATTATTATAAATTTAACATACATGTAATACTATATGATATAATTTATGATTGTATTATTAATTTTATGGTACTGTATAATATAAGATTATGATATTCGAAGGTGTTCAATATCTTAAAACTTCAACGGATGGGGAGGAGAGAGAAAATGGAAGTTGTCCTCGGGAGTTGAGCTTAAAGAAAGAGTTGAGTGAGAAGAAGAAGAGTGACTTTTGAGTGAGGTATTCTGGGAAGCTAAAAGAAAATTGTACAAAGTACAGTACTACTTATAGACAATTTTTTATTTCCTTCTTTTTGGTAGGTACGGAGAAACTAAGAAGGCGTCCTATCAAATCGGAATCTAATACGGAGTATAAAGCAAATCAAATTAGGCCACGGTCAGGATTAGCGTAATATGGTGTTTTTAGAGGTGGTACAAAGTTAGACCGTTCCCTAAAAAAAAAAAAAAAAAACAAAGTTAGACCGAGCAAGGTTTAAGAATAAAATTTGTGTTCAAACCTGTAAAATAATGTCGGACTAATCATATCAAAGCAAGCCTTTTGGTTTTTGTTGGTTCGAGCTCGAGCTCGGGCTTCGAACTAAAGTTACGCTTTATAAGCTTGTTTAAACCTGTAGTTTTTTAGGCTGAGTCTTATTGGACTAACAGGTTAGGCCAGTGATGATTACCTCTAGAAATATTCCATAGGACTTCAGGGAACACCAAAGGTGTCTACAACGAGATGTATGTTAAATAGTTGGAGAGCCGAGGAGATACGAAGTACTCATAATTCTTTCCACTAGAATAAGGGGTTGTTCTCATTTACTGAACTGGACTGAGCTGAACAAAACTGAACTGAATTGTTTATGAGAGAAGAAAATTAGAAACTGAACTGAACAAAAATTAAGCGGAAGAGAACATACCCTAAATAAAGTTAAAGAGTATTCATTTTATTTTTTTGAATTGCTCTAATTTGATAATACAAAATTATAACCAATTATATCATTAATCATCAATAAGTACTCATTCCTTTTTTTTATCCTATTTTTGAATTTTCATATAAAGTATAATCATGCTAGTACTTGTAAGAATTGCCCATTACTTACTGATAATTAAATACTCGAGTAATTAATTGATGCAAATTTAAATTTTCATGTATTGTTGTACAAAGTTTCACATTGGAATAATAACATAACACATTAACACTTATAAAAGTTCAATCATATTATAAAAATATAGAGTTATAAGACAAGATCTACTAACGAGCCTTGACTTAGGGCCTGTTCTCATTGACTGAACTCAGCTGAATTGAACTGAACTGAACGGAACTGAGCTAAACTGAACTGAACTGAACTAAACTAAACTGAATTGAAATGAATATTTTATAAGAGAAGGAAATTAGGAGCTGAACTGAATTGAACTGAACTAAATTTCAACGTAAGAGAGCAGACCCTTAATACTTTCGCTTGACAGCTTGTATAATTAGGTCACAAGTTCAAATTCGCATACTTTTGTATAGTCTATATTTATTAAATGTTGCACATAATATGAAACAGAGATAAAACACATCCTCTTTTTGTAATAATTGCAACATTAAGCGTCTGTTCTCTTCAGCTTATTTTTAGTTCAGTTTAGCTCAAATAAGTTGGGTTCAGTTTAGTTCTTAATTTTCTTCTCTTATAAAATATTCAGTTCAGTTCAGTTCAGCTCTAATAAGTTCAGTTCAGTTCAATTTAGTTAATCAGAACAGACCCTAAGTGTTGCACGTAGTTTTAGAAAAGTATAAGGTGGGGTCAAAAAAGAATTAATACTCATAATATAAAGTATAGTTTTTAGGAGTGTATTTAGTTACGAGTAGCTGTTACTAGAAGAGAAAACAATAAATAAATAAATAAAAAGTAGTATTGTGGAGTTGATAGGGGAGAAAAATAATACCCCCTCCTTTTTTTTATACGTAGCCATAAGGGCTATCTATAAGCATTACATAAACTCTTGGAATTGTATAAAATTAGGAATTCATGACAAAAACACGCGTAAATCAGTGTTATTAATGTTTATATTTTGATGATTTCTTAACTTTTTACGATTTTCAAGTGTAAATTTAATGCTTATATGTAGCCCTAGGGGCTATGTATAACATTTTCCTTTTTTTTTTTTTATTTTTTTTTATTTTTTTTTTATTTTTATATAGAGTTATCATTTTCGTTCGCTTTTTTATAAGGTAGAGTTTCATTTTTAAAAATTCTTACAATTTAATATATATTTTCATTCACTAATGTCCCCACTCTTTTTTACTTTATCATTTCTCACTCCTCTAATGGTCTCCACTCCCTCTAATACCACTTTATTTTTCAATAAATTAATAACCTTATCTACCCCATTAACATCTTATTTTACTCCGTATTAAATCTCCTAAAACTCCGCACAATCTCATCTCTAGCATATAAAAAAACGAAAGGAGTAATAAATTATAAATACTAGATCCATAGTAGTACTAATAAATAAGAAAGTGTTGCAATTATTGTACAACAAATAATGAAAAAAACTAGTGTGTGTCCCGGGCGATGCCCCGAATTGCTAGTTTGTACATCTTTAATTTGATAATTATGTTCAACTGTTGTATAGCTAGTGTATGATTTGGGCGTTGTCTCGAATGTTACCTTTTTTTTTTTTTTTTTTTTTTTTTTTTTTTACTTCATATGTATTTATTTTCTAATCTTGTGAAAAATAAATAAATTAAATAACCTCTAATTTAAAAGGAATATATAACGTTAAATATGTGAAATTTAAAACACTAATAAAAGTTAGTTAAGATGGTAAGTGTGTAGCATTTATTTAATCGAGGTTGAGGATTCGAATCCAGTTAAAACCATATTTTATTAACGTCTTTTAATTTATAGTATAGATGTTGCGATTATTACAAAATAGAGCAAGTACACGTAGTGCTTACTTCGTCCGGAGTATATCTTAACGGGAGGGAAAGAGGAAAAAAATAGTACTCTCTCCATTTTTAAATACTTGCTCCACTTTCATTTTATGACTGTTTTTAAATACTTGTCCCATTTCCTTATTTGGAAAGTTGTTACAATATTTAATTCATTTCTCTCGACTAGTGGACCCGACATAAATCATACGAAGTAGTTTACGGAGTATTAATTTTATATTCTCGCTCTTTTAATTCTCTCAACTACTTTTGCTTTTTACAATTTTTTATTCTTCCATCAACCCCACTACCTTCATTTTTGTTACTTTCCCCAATTTCTCTTAAATTTCTCCGCTTTTTAAATATTTGCTCCACTTTTCTTTTCTCCATGCTTAGAATTTTAGGAGAAATGGAACTAAGTATTTAAAAATGGAGGGATTACACAAGTAGACATGATCTGCTACAACAGTGCTACAATAGACAGAGATACATCTGGGTTTAATAGCCGTCAGATTGGTATCTTTGATTAAATTACTCAAGTGGGTCCACTTTATCGACGGTCATTTGGGGATCAGACACGTAGAGATTTGATGAGTTGGCAATTTGGCAGGTATTTATTACAATCTCTTTTAATTTTGGGGGGTTTTCCTTTTTAGGTGGGGAAGAGGAGATAGTACAAATCAAAGGTACAAACTAGTTGAGCAAAGTTGCTTAGATTTCCTTTTATTGTTATTTTAGTCATCTTTTCTTCTTAATTAGGTAATGATGATGATGTGTGATTAGCATAATTTAATTAATTAGATTGCTTTAAGGGAATGATTAGTGATTGATTTTTGAGTTTAGGATGAAATGATTGCTTTGATGGAGAAAAATTAGTATGTAAGAGGATTAGATAATTGAGATTAGTGTCATCATGCCAACACGAAAATTATATTCGGATGTACGATTGATTATACATTTTTGAATTAGTAATTTGCTTATTAAGATATATACTACTATAATGATCTTTGTGCATGTCACATGTAATTTAGGCGTGGGTGCAACTGTGCAAGTAATCACACCCAACATATAACTTATCTTCAATTGAGAGTCCCTATAATATCTTATATCTAGTAAAATCAATTTATTTATATTTCAATCTCATAACATACGCAATACTAACATGATACGATCACATAACTACATAAGCCTCTAAATTGTTAATTAAGACATTATGACTTAAAAATTCTTATAAGTATATCACCACTAGCAAAAGTTGGCGTACGAAAATTTCATAGACAATTTCCCTTTCGAAGACGAGGAGATTGGACACATTGCTAGCTAAGTCATGTAGTAGTACTATGATAGCTTTGTTTTCGTCAATGCCGCAATATTGGTAGATGCCAGCCTTGCTATCCTATCAAATCATCTGATGCGTTCTCCTCTTTATTTTAGGCCTCCATTTTTTGTTCTCCACCAATTTCCCAACAGCCAGGAGCCAGCTATATAGAATCTAGCTAGTACTGTAATTAATCAATTGATCTTAGAATCCCGTCACTATTTAAAAAAACTCGCGTGAAATATTGTTTGACTCATTTCGATATTAAAGACCAATCATACTATCAAGATACCAACTCAACTTAAAACTTATGTTAAGTTGATGGTTGAATTTTAGAATCAATTTTTATGCACTATTGTAAATGTGCCAAAAGAAAATGAGAACATATCTTAGGAACGAAGGGGACCCGTAGTATGTTATTTTTTAATTACTCCACGTGTTTTACAAGGCATATTCCTAAAAATAGCAAGTGATTTGAAACATAGGGGAAGGGAAGAAGCAATTGGTATTGTGTAGTTTTGGCTGGTTGAAGCACAAAGAAGAGTGAAAGAGATGGGGTATGTTAACATGTGAGGAAAGTCTAAACGACAGATACTGAACTAATACAAAATAAGGAAGGAAATTGGCCCTTTTTATCTTGTTAAGTTTCTTATGTCACTTGCAACAAGGGTTGAAATTGATATATAGGCATACTTGTACTTCCTCAAACTAAGAGCAAGGAGATCTTGTTGTCATACGGAGCAGTCGACGTTGATGCCAACTAATCTTGTTTGTAATGTTTTAAAAGGTTGCATATTAAACTCTATTTATATCACCATCAAATGTCCATGCTTCCTTAAGATTGCAACAATTTAAATTGACTATGACATTATTATTTCTTCCTCCGTTTTCTTTTAGATGCAACACACACTTTTTCACGGTATTTAAGAAATATGGGGTTCACATGATATAATACAATTTAAAATGGGATGAGTGGTTGTTAGGAGTGTAATTTAGCGGGCCATGTGCTTTAAATAAGGGAAATAGTATAGTTTTTCCCTAAGTAACTTTCCTTTTATAGTGTGTTGCAAGTATTGTGACATTTCCTTTTTAGAGAAGTGTTGCAAGTAAAAGAAAACGGAGGAAGTATATATTATTATTCGAGATTTGCTCTCTTTATCCAATTATGATATTTTGGTCTAAATTTCTCGAAATCAAATTAGATCATATTTGAATCTTCAAATCTATACAATTTTCACTAAACTTTAATCACTATTTCGCACTAAATCATAAGATAAGTAAACAAATAAAGTTCCTATCTGATTTTATACAAAAAGTGAATAATGAATGCTAATCATCTAGTTTGATCTAGTTCCCATTTGTAATTTTGACACTATTCATAATGTGAGAGAAACTTCTAAATTCCTCTTAATATATAAGATATAACATATAGTCATGTTGGGTCTTATTTGATTCTCATGATGAAAAAATTATTAATATTCAATTGCTATATTTTTTTTACTAATAAGCAACTAATGATATTTACAATCAAAGTGTTGCATTGGCAAAAGTGCCCAATCCAAATGGGAACTATAAATGAGGCGGAAGAAGTACTTCCTCCGTTCTTTATTACTTGACCCACTTTGACTTTTACACTATTCACCACCCCTCCTTTGACCGTCTTTTGTGAATAATATATAAGGAAAAATATATTCATATATGATCTTTTTAGATTCGTCTTAATAAGTACTATCATAAAAAATAACTTTTATAATTTTTACTTATGGAGAATTTAAGTTATTGATCGTTAAAGTTTTGCATTGGCAATCGTGATAAAGGAAACAGGTCAAGTAAAAAAAACAGAGAAAGTATATGTTAGGGGTAAGGGGTGGGCCAACCTTGATTTCCTATCAAGGGAATATTAAGACTTCAAGAGAGTATTATTACCCAATGGCGACGGTCGAACTCGGGTCTCAACCATGAGAACGGAAGCCCATAAGCCTAGCTCCACTGTGCTATGAGATTCTTGCTCTTATATATAAACTTTATTATTTGAAGAAAATATATAATAAGTATATGTTTTCACTATTATGGGCGCTTGGATTGGGAGTACGTATTAAATTAAGGGGTAATAAAAGTCAAACCAAACAAAATTAAAGTAAATATAGGAAAGGGAGAGCTGGTGATGATGTGATTGTAACAAGATTTATATAGTGATGGTGTGGTGATAGGTGAAGAAAAGAAACTATTACCCTTATTTTGGGGGTAATAGGTTACACTAGGGGAGGGTGGGTAACCTATTACCCTCATTTGGAGAGTAATGATTCCTCTACCGCTCTCTTTTTCCTATGTCACTACAACCTTAATTCATTCATAAACACCTTGTCTCCAACTCTCCCTACACTAATACCTCTAATCAACTATAATTTACCTAGTTTGACTTTTATTACCCCATTAATTTATAACCCCCATTCCAAGCGCCTATGTAGATTGTAGTCCACTGTAAGGTTTTATTTAGTTCAACTTATTTTTACTTATTAAAAAAAAAAATTCAGATAAAATCATATATATCAGAAAAAATAAGCTCAAATCACATCAGCGTTTTATGTGCAATTTTTTACCACTAAATATTTTTAATTTTGTAATGAAAAAATTATGAAAATTGCATACTAATAAAATACACATTGCTACGAATTTAGCAAGACCCAACTTAATACATTTTTTCCTTATAAATTATCATACGTTTAATGTTAAAGTTTGGTTAAATTTGACAATCAGATCAAACCAAATTAGATAAGTTCAGATAAGCAAAAATAATTTATTTTTTAGGGAATCAAATATAGGGGTGAAAGTTCAGTTTTCGGTTTGGTTTATTGCCCAAACCGAAACCGAACCACCTTATTTCGGTTTTTGGAATTTGCAAACAGCACCGCACCACTTTAGCTTAGAAAACGAACACTAGTGGAAAAATAGCTATCCGTAACGGGCAAAAACAGCCTACCCGTAACGGGCAACGGGCGTTACGTATGCTGCCGTTACGGATAGGATATGTTATTCGTAACGGGCAGTCTGATTGTCCGTTACAAATAACCCCGTTATTCGTAACGGGCAGTCTGATTGTCCGTTACGAATAACGGGTTATTTGTAACGGACAGTTTGACTGCCCGTTACGAATACAATTGAACCCAAATTAAAAAAAAAACCAGCAGGTGATACCTGCTAGTATGCTGCCAAATTTTAATTACTATTATAAATTATCAATTACAAAAAATAAATAATTTTAAATAATATTTTATACAAATATACAGTTATTCAATTAGCAAAAGCTATACAACATTCAAATGATTTTATCAATTAAAGAAATTAAAAACAAGTCATGCACTTGCTAATTGCTATAACTAAGATGAGATTCAAATTCAATATGTTGCTCTCTCGTTTGCTCATAATTCGAAACTGTTTCAGCAACAACAGCAGATTGTTGTTCTTTCTCGGGTTGTTCCTGTTGTTGTTTAATTTTGGCGTGATTTCAGCAAAGGGGGGCAGTGGAGGAGGAACAGGAGGAAGAACTACCAACCGTGTTGATTGCTGAACTGTTGAAGCCCCCGGAGAAGATCTGAGTAGCATATCTTGCCGTACTCTCGGTTTACTTATCACCATACCCAAACTAGCAAAGAAAGATCCAAAATCAGAAAAATAAAATAAAATAAAATCGATAGATCTGAAGCAAAAAAATGCAAACTACACTAGTGAAGAATCAAACACAACATGCCTATATTATTTATTAAATTTAAAAAAAATAATATATACAATTTTAGCTTTACAATTTTACAAACCTGATTTTCAGCTCCCATAGGCACAACAAGTGAACCGGGAATGCTAGAGCCATCACTACTTGTCATGTTCATCTCCTCTTCAAGAAGAACCTGCAAAAAAAGAACTATTAAATATTAATCTGCATAGTTAAAAATACACACACACACATTAGGCTGAGGACAGTGCTTGTAAGCCTTACATATATACTGCCTATGGAAATTATACAACGACACACACACACACACACTACACATTTATCAAGTTGAGAGCCGGAAAATTCGAAAGGAAACAGAGTAAACTATGACACTTCCAGTGCTTGTAAGGCTTACATAAATATTGCCTATGGAAATCATACAATGAATACAATAAAAGGAAAGGAAAATACCTGCTTAATAGTCTCTTGATGGGTGGCCAGAAGCTCTTTGTATTTCTCCTGCAGGTCTGACATCTCAATATGAAGTTTCTCATATTCAGCAACAGTAGGTCCCCCTAATTTTTGTTGCACACATCTGTAAAACAAAAACTATAAAACATTAGGGTAGATGTTCATAATTAAAACAAGTTGTCATAACTTATAATCAATAGTTGTAGAATTATTAATAAAAGCACAGGGCATCTGTTGGGGAGTGGAATGAGCTCCAATCCCATCCAACAATCAACACGGTAGACAACAAATCCGACAACAAATCATATAATAAACTTGATAAGAAACAATTTGGTAGGGCGTTTAGAATATGGGACCTTGCTAAGAGTCTACTTAGTATCTATGTTCATAAATCTTGCAATAAACATGAAAATGACAGTAGCAGATATCTCTTTATGTGGCAACTTAAACCACACGACATCTTGGATGAGAAATCACTAGAAAGTAAGATCATAAGGAATGTCAATGGTATCAATTTCCTCATTTCAAGGACACTTGAGAACGAAACAGATAAACAAGAATCAAAACAAATCTTAGTCATATGTCAAGTTATCCTACAAATTTTGTAGAACAAACCAGAAAACAAAGATGAACAACTGCCAAAGTACACAACTCGAACTGCATTCGTTCCCAAAATCATAACTTTCCTCTAATTCTACCAAGTTAAACCACCATAAACATCATCTCACCAGTACCTTTGAATAGCAGGCATAAATGCAGACGCTAACTTTCTATAATTAGACAACGTATACAGATGATGCTTTTACTCATAGATCAGTATCAATTGTAATTCTCTGATATAACCAACTTGAATGTTCATCTTCTCTTTGATAACAAATAGGCAGGTTATGCATTAATACAATCTTAACAAGTAATTGAATTTCTTCTCAAATTGACGCAGTCGGAAAGGTAGCAATAAAAGCAAGCGCTAATCCTTCGCGAACAGACAAATTTACAAGCGATAAATCTGTTAAAATACTCCGGAATCCACTAGAAAAGAGTATAACTCTTGAGATTATTATAAAAATGTCAAAAACTGAATATTAAAGACGGCTAAAACGTTTAAGTAGTCTAAACAAAACCCTAATGCGAAAATAAAATAAAAATAAAATCCGGAAAATGTTTAAACGCTATTTTCGGGCCTGAAACGAACTCGGATGGCTTAAAAAGCCCGACTAGTAGAAATCATTACCCTTAAAAACTGAAAATCAAGCTTTATGACGTTGCACTTCTTCGTCGAACCGAGAAGCTAACCTCTCAACGTCACAAATCTAAGCGGCCAACTACATACTTTATCTTAAAATCGCAACTATTCATGGAGTCAAATTAAGTATATACCAGTAATACCACCATTTAATCATCCATTTTAATTTTAATATTAATTAATTCCCCCATAATTTTATAAGATCTGAGATCTTAAGAATCCAGAAATGAACAACACATTTCGAATTATTTATTGCACATATTAAACACTTATTCATTTTAAACTCTAATTATATACCAAATCCCACTAAAATTGATTAAATAATTTAAGTATATACCACCAATTTTATCATTAATCAATTAACCCACAATTCTTAAAATAAAAATTCACAAGATCTGAGATCTTGAACCCTAGAAAAAATAGTCCATTTCAAATAAAAAATTCTACAAATCAATCATTTGGGAGAATATGCCTTCACTTCTCTATTCTCCTCCTCTCCATCCTTTTCCCTTTCTTTGCATTTTTGCTTTTTAAAGAATAAAGACATTGTTACAGGCTTTTTGTAGAGTCAGCAATTTATGAAACAGATTGGTATTTTTTAATGCATTGGCTGGGTCTATAACTTGAACGGCTACGAGCTACCTCCCTTTGTTGTTTCTTCATAGGTTTACTGGTGTTTCTATCCATTTGGGGTTAAGCATTGCAGCCCTGTATTGTCTTTTATACTTGATCTCACGAGATTACAGCAGTTGGCATGTCTGCATGAGATAGCTGATCTTGTTTATGAACATATTAAACACTTATTCATTTTAAACTCTAATTATATACCAAATCCCACTAAAATTGATTAAATAATTTAAGTATATACCACCAATTTTATCATTAATCAATTAACCCACAATTCTTAAAATAAAAATTCACAAGATCTGAGATCTTGAACCTTAGAAAAAACAGTCCATTTCAAATAAAAAATTCTACAAATCAATCATTTACTCATTTCATTAAAATCATCACAACATGAATCAAACCCAACAAGATCCAATCCATAAAAACAATAAAACCCCATTTAAGATCTGGAAATTTCTAAAATCAAGGGCAAATCACAGATAAAAAAAAAGGGGATTAAATCGAAAAATGACGAGATAAATGAAATTATACCTGGGTAGAGAAGATGTAGCAAGAACACCAACGAACTTCAGCAACAAGAGTAGTATGAGTCTCAATAAGAACACCAGTTTGAATAGTCATATGAAGAGATCCAGTCATCTTAGCACCTTTAAAAGGTTGAGAAGGACCAAATTCAGTACGGCAAGACATAAGTCCAGGCATTTCGACTTCAGCAAGCTCGATTTCGAGTCTACCAGAGGTGGTCTTCTCGATTGACAATGGAGTCGCCGCCATTGTTGTTGAGCTTGAAGAACAGGAAGAGAGAGAAGACGAGTGAGGAAGAAGAGAAATGCGGGAAGAGAAATGAGCAGTGTTGACAGTGATTTGAGGAGAGAGAAAGAGAAGATGAGTGAAGAAGAAGAGAAATGCAGAAAGAGAGAGTGATTTGAGGAGAGAGAAAGAGAAGAGGAGTGAGGAAGAAATGCGGCTGGGGATTGTTCCTCTAGGAACCGATCTTTAACCCTAGAGAGTTATTTAGTTGTAACGGGATTTATATTTGTCCGTTACAATTAATAACTATTCGTAACGGGCATTAATTTGCCCGTTACGATTATTAATTATTCGTAACGGACATTTTTTTGCCCGTTACAAATAAGTTTTTCCGTAACGATAAAAAATTTTGCCCGTTACAATTACTCTTTTTGTAACGGATTTTATCATGTCCGTTACAAATAGGGTGTTACAAATGACAAATTTTTCACTAGTGGAATGAAACCAAACCACCTAAATTTCGGTTTTCTAAAAAAAACCAAACCGTATTGAATTTTCCTATCAAGCAACATAAACATCAAATTTTGCAAAAAAACAGAACCAAACCACACCAATCAAACCGAACAAACAAAACCAAAACCAAACCAAACCATACTAACATAATTAAACAAGTTTTAACCTTATGTCACCACCCCTAACACATATCCACACCCACCACAACCCACCTTATTTCATCATCCTTCATCCCTTCCTCCCAAACTCTAATCCTAGATCGCCCAGAATTACCTACCACCACCACAATTCAATCACACACCACTATAAAAATAAGGAAAAATTGACATTTACTACCGACGAAAGTACCTTGTGTTACATTTTGTACCCGTTTTATTTTTAATTTAATTTGGCTACCACCTAAAATTCCACTACTAGGCCACTTAACGGAATCCGTTAAGTTTATTCCAAAAAGGAAAAAAAAACCCAGCCACCCCTTCCCCCCTGCCGGTGGCCGACGCCCAGAGCTTCCCATCCCCTCCCTTTCCCCCACCCTACGCAGCCCCCCTTCCTTTTCCCCCACCCTTACGCATTCTCGACCTCCACCCCGAAACCAAAACCACCCCCTTCCCCCCCATCGGAATCTGCCCCCAGCCCCGTTCCCCCCACCGAAATCGACCCCGTTCCCCTTCCCCATACCCCCCTTCCCCCTACCTTTTTAGGCCTTCCCTAACCCTAAACCACCACCCCAAAACCACTATAAGCAAAACATAAATTCGTTTTGGGTGGTTTTGGAGTACGGTGGTGGTTTAGGGTTGGGAAGGCCGAAAAGGGTAGGGGAAGGGGAGGGAGTCGATTATCATTTTGTCACAAATTTAAGGGGAAAAAAGTACACATTGAACATTAATTAGGAGGGGGGGTGAAATCCACTTATCCACTTATTTTTTTGTTTAGAAAAAATGCACTTTAATTTGGAAGAAAAACCCGAGAGAAAATCCCGTCAAAAAAAAAGAAGAAGAAAACCAGAGAGAAATAATAATAAAAAGTAATATTAATGTAGTATGAAGTAATTAATTTGAATAATTTATAAAAGAAAATGTGGTAATTAGCTTAAAACTGAGAGAATAATGTCTATAATTGTTATGAAGGACTCCCTCCAATCCTTTCTTTTTTTTATTTATAATCTTTTAGTAAGACACTAGGATAAAACCCCGTGCAATAGACGCACCACAAATGTTCATTAAAGGCGGATTTACACTAATTTAGTGTAAATCAGCTGCTTAAAGGAAACAAATATTGTTTCCTTTTTTACTCACACGTGCGCGACAGGTTTTTCAAATTTAACAAAAAGCGAAATTTTCTCTTTCTTCTTCATTATTCAGCAAACTACTTTCTCTCTCTTGTTTCTTCCTCAATTCGCCATTTTCTCTCTCTTCGAACACCATTTTCGCTCTCTTCAATCTCTCTTCTACAATCGATTGTTTCTCTCTGCATTTGAATTTCGAAGTTTTTTGCTATATTTAGGTTCGTTTACTTTTTTTTTTTTTTGCGATTTTTGTTAGTTTGAGTTGTTTTGATTCTTCGATTCTTAGGTTTTTTGATTTTGTTTTTGTTTTCGATTTTTGTAGTGTTTTATTCTGCAATGGTTAAGAAGAAGATTACAAAGAAGTCTTAAGATGTTGAAGTAGGTGTGTTTACTTAAATTTTTCATCACTTTTTCAAAATTTTCAATTGAATTTTCGCTTATATATGTTAAATTAGTAGTGCATGTTATTTTTATAGTTTTCACTTGATTTTTCATGCAGATTCTGATAATTGAATTTGAATTTTGAAGTTAATATGTTTAATTTTGCTTTATTTTTTTGTTCATTGTTTATAATTGGTTAAAAATTTGTTATATATGTGTTGTTTTATGTTACACCTATTTTTCATGTTTATTTTCAGAATTTTTTTTATCATTGCTTATTATTCTTTTAATTTTGCATGTTAGGTTTTTAGCAGAGAATGCTAATTAAACTGATTTTAGGTTTAGGTTTTATGTTTTGGTTTGAGTATGAGTATAGTAGGCATATGTGCATTGTGTTTGTGCATTGTGTTTCTGTGTTTGATTAACATGCATATGTGCATTGTGTTTGTGCATCTGTGTTTGATTAACATGCATATGTGCATTGTGTTTGTGCATTGTTCAATGTGTTTGAGTAATAGACATATGTGTCATTTATATGCTTTGACAATGTTCACTTTACGATGTTAAAAGGGTCACTTTATGTTGTAGAAAGGGTCATTATATGTTGTTACATGGGTAACTTTTTCAGTTAAAAGGGTTACTTGTTGAGTTTAAAAGGGTAAATTTATGCTGATAAAAGGGTCGCTTTATGCATATAAAAGGGTCACTTTTTGCTGTTAAAAGGGACACTTTGTGCTGTTAAAAGGGTCACTTTGTTCTATTAAAAGGGTCACTTTGTGCTGTTAAAAGGGTCACTTCACTAGTAGAATAAATGTGATGAGAAGCCATAATAGGCAAGCGGTTTACAAAATCCGCTTCCCATTTCAATAATTATAAAAAACAAAAAGAGAGAAGTGAATTGACAAGCGGTTTTGGCGCGAACCGCTTGCCTTTTAACTAATCGCCAGCGGTTTGGGGTTGAACCGCTTACCATTAGTTAAATTGGCAAGCGGTTCAACCCCGAACCGCTTACCATTTTTTTTTTTAAAAGCGGGCTAAGCTATACCCTCTTCTCCTCCCTTAATTTTCATCAATTCACTTCCAAAAATTTTAAGTCCCGCGCATTCACTCCTCCTCTCTGTCTCACTCGTCCTCACCTCTCTTCTCACTTCTTCAGATTCCGGCCACCACCACTCCATTCATATAGTTTTTAATTTTTTTTTTAATTTGGCTGTTTCGAAGCTGCATGTAGTGGGTCGTGGGTCGAGGCTGCTCGAGGCTGCTGGTGGTTGGTCGAGGTTGCTAGTGGTTGCTCGAGGCTGCCGGTGGTTGTTGGTGGTGTTCTTGGGTGCAATGGGTGGTGGTGTTCGTGGGTGGTGTTGAACCGAGCCCAAGCACAACACACAACAACTCTCTAATGTCTCTCTCTCTCCCTCCAATTATCATCCTCATCCCTCAATCTTTCTCTTTCTCACTCTCAAATTAGGGTGAGTTCTTATTAAATTTTAGTTTCATATGTATTAATTTGTATTAATTGTTTGTTATTCCAAAATTTCAAGTTAGGGTTTCAAGTAGTTAACACAATTTTCTTTTAATTGTTTTATTACTTGTTTGTATATTCGATAATGTTAATTGTTACTTATATATATATATATAAATTTTGTTTGAATTTGAGTAGCTTTAAAATGAAATTTATGAATAGAATATATATTAGTTAACATTTTAGTTTGTTAAATGTGGTTAGTAAATTGCAATGTATGAATATAATGGATTGCTATATATATAAGTAAACTTAGTTTGATTGTATGTATGTTAATTTAATTATTAGCACTATTTAAATGAATGAACTTGTTTATTGTTGAATGTCAAATAAATGCAAATTATTGAATGCTTGCATCATCATTTGCCTAGATACCCGTTCGAGTCTTTCTCAATAGGAGAAAGTCTTGAATAGTCCCCAGTTGGGACTGTTCTTGGACGTTTAATCTCACTTAGGTAGTGAATGTATGTCTCTTTTTCGATTTTAAGGAATATCCGGGATTCTCATTTTCTCACCATGTTCTCTAGGTACATATGTAGGTAAGTTATTACATACCTACGTTGTGTACTTGGAGAACTGGGGGGAAATGCTGCCTGATTTTCCGGAAAATTGAAAAGTTGACATACATTCACTAGTGAGATTAGACGTTCAAGGATGGGTTAGGTTGGAGTGATAAGGACCTTTTGGGAGCATTCATTTTTACGCGATATATATATATATATATATATATATATATATATATATATATATATATATATATATATATATATATATATATATATATATATATATATATATATATATATATATATATATATGCTATGTACTTTGATTGACATAATATATGTTACATTTATACATTGTTTGAAATGTGTTGGTAAGTTTAAAGGCAATTTAAAGCGTCAATGGATCGCGGTTGGATGTATGGTAGACGTGATACATTGGAATTTTTTAATGGGGTTCAAGAGTTTTGCAAGAGTGCTTCACAATATCAGCTCAGAACGGGTGTCAATTACCTTTATTGTCCTTGTGTCAATTGTAATAATGTCACAAGGGTTAATAGTGTTGATACCATCATGGCTCATGTACAATGTCATGGGTTTAGGCCTCAATATCATGTTTGGGTTTGGCATGGTGAAAAGAGATCGTATAGGGAGAATATTATTGGCAATGAGACGCATGTTGAAAGTGCCGAGATTCATGTTGAAGAAGAAAATGGGAGTGATGATGGTGGTGAAGGGGATGACACCGAGGATGGTGGTGGTGATCACTTGGATGAGATGATGCGTGATGTTGAAGGTGAATTTGGTGACCGATCTGATGTATTTGAGTCATTATCAGAGGCTGCCAAAAAGCCTTTGTATCTTGGGTCCAAAAAATACACAAAACTCTCAGCCGTGCTTACACTATTTAACATTAAAGTCTAAGCATGATTGGAGTGACACTAGTTTCACTTCTTTGTAGACTGCGTTATGTGATATGTTGCTAGATGGGAATGAACTTCCTAATTTCTATTATTATGCAAAGTAACTAATGTGTCCATTTGGTTTGGAGTATAAGAAGATACATGCATGTCCTAATGATTGTGTTCTGTATCGAAATGAATATGAAGAGTTGGAGGAGTGTCCACGTTGCGGTAATTCGCGTTACAAGCGATCAAGCTGCAATGCTGGTATGAAAGGACCTCCTGCCAAGGTGTTGTAGTATCTTCCTATTATTCCAAGGTTAAAACGTCTATTTTCAATACCAAAAGATGCTAAGAACCTGAGATGGCATGCTGAGGGAAGAAAGAAAAATGGATTTTTGAAGCATCCTACTAACTCTCCACAATAAAAAAACATCGATATGAAGTTTAGGGCATTTGGTGGTGGAGTCAGAAATTTAAGGCTTGGATTGTGCACGGATGGTATGAATCCATTTGGCACTCTTAGTACCAAACATAGCACATGGACGGTACTTTTAGTGATTTACAACTTGCCTCCGTGGTTGTGTATGAAACGAAAATACATAATACTTTCACTTTTGATAACGGGGCCAAGGCAACCTGGAAACGACATTGATGTTTACCTTGAGCCCCTTATTGATGATTTGAGAAAGATGTGGGACGAAGGTGTTACCGCTTATGATGCCCATAAGAACGAGATGTTTCTTTTGCATGCTGCCCTTATGTGGACCATCAATGATTTTCCCGCATATGGCAATCTGTCCGGGTATAAGAACAAAGGGCATAAAGCATGTCCCATTTGTATTGATGACACACCGAACGTGTACCTTGAGCACTATGGCAAAGATGCGTACGTGAGGACCCGAAAATTTCTTAGGCGCGATCACCCGTATCGTAAGCAGAAAAAGGCCTTCGATGGGAAAGTTGAGGAGGGGGTTGCGCCTAGGCCATTGAGTGGAAAGGAGGTTTATGCTAGAGTGAAGGGTATACCATGTGTTTTTGGTAAAACAACGAAACCAATTGACCCGCATGTTCTCTTTAAAAAGGAATCAATCTTTTGGAAGCTTAAGTACTGGAAAGAACATGATGTTAGAAATTGTCTCGATGTGATGCATATAGAGAAGAATGTTTGTGATGCAATCATTGGGACAATTATGAACATTCCTGGAAAAACGAAGGATGGAAAGAGTGCGCGATTAGATTTGCAAGCGTGGGGTGTTCGTCCGGAGTTGTGGGTTCAAGCTAAGGTAAGGATGGCAAAGGTAAAGGAAAAAGGAACAAAAGATGGTGGTCAAAACCGTAAGGGGAAGCGCAAGGAAAAGGCCACGGGTATCGCAAAGAAGAAAGGTGATGGAAAAGGTAATAACCAAAAGGTGTATTTACCTCCAGCTTGCTACACATTATCAAAGGAAGAAAAACGAAGGTTTTGTGCTTGTTTGTATGACATTAAGCTTCCATCTGGGTTCTCGTCAAACATGAAAAGGTTTGTTTCCTTAAATGGAGAATTGAAGTTGACAAGTATGAAATCCCATGATTGTTACATGATGATGCAAGTATTTCATCGATTGCAATTCGTGGTATTTTACCAAAGCACGTGAGAGAAGTTATTACAAGCATCTGTGGGTTTTTCAATACTATTTGCAACAAAGTTCTTGATCCCTTTACACTTGATGCTCTCCATGCGAATGTTGTGGTAATTTAGTGCAAATTTGAGATGTTTTTCCCGCCGTCACTTTTTGACATAATGGTGCATTTGATTCTGCATTTGGTTCGTGAGATTAAGTTGTGCGGTCCAGTCTTTATGAGGTGGTTCTACCCTTTTGAACGACACATGGGTACACTGCAAGATAAGGTAAGAAATCCAGCCCATCCGGAAGGCAGTATGATATAAGGAATTGTGTCCGAGGAGATTGGGAATTTCGTGGCAGAGTATGTTGCCGTTGCCGAACCTATTGGGCTTCCCACTTCCTGACATGAAGGGAGACTTGATGGTCATGGCACAATCGGGTCAAAAAGGATCTGGGCTGCTCGAGATCAAATCATGCAAGCTCACCTATTTGTGCTTCATCATATTGCGGAGGTTCACCCATATTTAGAAGAGCACATGGATAGTTTGCGTGTTGAATATCCATAAAAAGGGGAAAGAGAACTAATGCAGTTGCATAATAAGATGTTTGTGAAGTGGTTCCATGATCGTGTGATGCGTCAATTGGATGAGACTGTGTCTGATACAATAAAGTGGCTAACTTATGGTCTAAAGGAAGATGTTCATTCATTTGAGGGATATGACATAAATGGGTACATATTTTGGACTGAGATTCGGGATCAGAAATCCTCATCGACTCAAAATAGCGGTGTCACTCTTGTGGCTTCATCAAGAGAGTTTGCAAGTGCGAAGGATACATCACCAATTGACGCACTATTATCATACTACGGACGAATTCAGGAAATATGGGAACTAGATTACCGTGACTTCAAGGTTGGTCTATTCAAGTGTAAATGGGTCGATAATAATAGGCGCAACATGAGAAATGATGACTTCACTCTTGTAGATCTTGGCCACTTGCGGGATAGTCTTGAACCATTCATCCTTGCATCTCAAGCTAAGAAAGTGTTCTATGTAACTTGCGGTATGGTAGTGCACAACCTTTTGACAAGTTCCATTTTAAGTCTAATACTAGCACCCACTACATCTCGGTCGGGATCGATTCTATAGTTGCTGGGTTTGAGGACTTACCACTACCGGTGCCTAGAGAGGAATATGATTTTTTTAAGCTGCGTGACACGACCGATAGCTTTGTGTAATGGCCATGTGATTGGTTGAGGTTGGTAGGAGGGGTAAGTAAACACTACTTGTATGTAACTACTTGTATGTAACTAGATTAACATGTGCTTTGTGCAATGACCATGTTCTTTTATGTTACTAGATTACTATGGAAAATCAGTCCGCTAAAAGGAATAAGGTGGAGAAGCCAAAATCCAAGGAAGAAGGTCCTCCGAACATGGAACAAGGACAAGTGTCGAAGAAGAGTTCGAGAGCTTCTTGTACTCCACTTGTAGAAGCCGATGTCCTTAAGTCGCTTTTGAAAGCATGTACTTTTCTTCACAACCGTATTAGTGAGTTGCCTACGGGTACACATATTCAAGTAAACTTGCCTAAGACATTGTTCCACTATGATGAGGATGCGATCGTATACATTTCTAGAGAGGATGTGACGGAATTTCTAACCGGTTCCATGCTTAACTTTTCCATCATTCAGACTTTCATGAGGTAAATTAACGAGACTATTTCTAAACATATTGTATTTTTGATATTTTCGTACCAAATCAATGCAAATAGTAATTACTTGTACACATTACTTTCTTGAAGGTCACTACAGGAGCTCCTAAGTAGTAAACCCGATGGTGAAGCAGCAGTTGGGTGGTTATGCCTCGAGCATACCTCCGTAACAAAATGCTTGCATAACCCTCGTGATGTGATAGATTACCTTGAGCGGGGTATTACAGAATCAATGCGTGCGGGAAACAAGTTCATATTAGCCCCTTGCTTTGAGGAGTAAGTTTAAATATGTCACTCTTAAGTTGTTTGTTAAGTATAGATGTTGACGTATAACAATTGATGGATTGATATTTGCTTTAATATATATGTAGTCTACATTGGAGCCTTATGGTGATTTGTGTTTCCAATAACACAATCTACTACTTTGACTCGGCTCGTATATGGCCACCAAGGAAGTTTCTAGTGAATAACCTATTGAATAGGTGCATACCGCTTCCTATTGTTTATATCATCACCTAAGTCATTGAGTGGCTATGTTCCTAAATTTATGCTTTTTTTTTTGAAGTGTTATGAAGAAGTTGAATTGTCGTTCGGTTGCGGGTCCTACGTGGAAATATTCGAAGGTAAAGCCTTAATATATTGATTTATTTAATAAAATTGCCTTGAGTTATGGCTATGGATGACTAGTTTAACTTTGTGTCATGTTAGTGTGCGCAACAAGACAATGGCGTTGATTGTGCCTTGTACGTGATGCGGTTTATGCTTGACATAGTCAATAGGTGCACTGAAGCCCAACACATTGAGGAGGTACCTATTTTTACTTTTTTCCGTTCGATTTTGGATAAAAGCCGTCCTAAACCTAAGTACAATGCTTGTAATACCCTGAATTTTTTAGAAAATATTTTGGAAAGTTATTAAATTATTTAATTTGGAGCCAAAATGAATTTTAAATTTTGGCGCCAAATATAAGTATTTAATCATTTGAATAATGAATTATTTTCGGATTTCTAAATTAATAATATAGGCTTAATTATCTTTTAAAGGTCGGTTTATATTTTATACTAGCAAATTTCAAGAGTTTTTTTTTTTAAAGCTAATATCTAATATGATTTACAACTAACTTAGTTTTAATATTATCTAAAATATTTATATTTTTGTTAATTACTTATTTAAGTATGATTTTCATTTATTAAAAAAAAAATTGAAACGTGAAGCTGATGATTTTAAGAATGGATTTTATCATTTTAGTTTGTTAATAAGTATATTTTAACTTAACTTCTAATCCTCTTCTTCATTATCTCATTTTGTTCTTATCTTCCTTCTCCCAATCATATGTATATCCATTTTAACTTTCTTATCTTTTAACCCAACTATTAATCTGGACTTAATTTGATTCAAGTACCTTAACAACCCCAAAAAACTTATCACATTTTATAGTAATCATATCACACCTTAAGCTCTATCCTTTCTACACCCTCAACACTATAAATAGACCCTTAATTCTTCCCACTTTTTCACACCAAAAATAAAAAATTCTCTTCTCTACTCTCTATCTCATCACGTCCTCTTCTTCCCCTATCTAGCTTAAATAAACTCCACGACAACCCGCAACCAAGTTGCTGTCACCAAACAACTACCTCGTCATTGCCACCGCCACTGCCGCCAACCACCACCTCACTGCCACTCGTTGCTGCCGTGACTTGCTGCTAGCAAGTGCGTACATTAATCTGTACTCCCTCCTTTGCCACATAACAACAATAAACAAAAAAAAAAAAATTGAACTTTGCCTCTGATTACCATTACCAATATTTCTAAAATACTACTTTTGATTTTGATACTAACGTCATAATTTTTTATATACTAGTGTCACTTGTTTTAGTATTAGCTACCATAAGTTATAAAAGTTTCGATTAATAAGGATAATATTTTGGTAGTTCATGCACAATAGAATGGTGTTTATGGTTTTGTGTTATTTTGTTAACCTTATATTAATTAAGGTTATTTTATTTGTGTAGGAATCCCTCGATCGTGGTCAAGTTTAGTAGTCGTACCTTATTATTCTCGTGATCAAGGTACGTATAGGTGGCTAGGTCCTTGATACAATTTTGAATGCGTGTTTGGTAAATGTTTGTTTTAATGATTGTTTGAATAAATGTTACATATGAATATTTAAGTTAATGATTTTTATAACGAGTTAAAATATGATTTTATGATTTAAATGTTTGATCTCTAAAAGTGTTGATTGATTTAATAAAAGTTGGTTTAATTTATAAATCATTTGATTGAGTTAATCTAAAATTTGCAGCTCATTATGAGCCTGAGTATTTGATATTTTAATTGTCCCTCTACCCGGAACTGGTTAAGTAAGACCATGATCTTTGTATGATATGGTCTTTCCTCGAGTATAGTATAACTTGCTTGGGGGTGTGCACAGAGGAAAATTAGTTTGGAATTATATTTTTAAAATTGGAAAGTTTTTAATGATGATCATTACTATCCTTCGAAGGTTTAATTTTAGAAAGTCTCATTTTGAATGTGACTTGTGCAAGTCAAATGGTTATTTCGAAAGCATGTTTGACTATTAAAAGTATTTACATGCCTTGCACTTATACGTACTTAGCGTTTTTGCTAATCTGTTTTCCTTTTTGTTTTGGTTCGCCCTGTTTACCATTTTTGGTAAGCAGTCTTGATTTCAGGTGTGGAGTCGTTCGTGCGCATACTAGAGTCGGGACTGGGATCACATAGTTAGGGGTTAATTTTATTTATGTGTGGAGTTTTTATTAGATTATTTTGAAACAGTTATTATGGTTAATCATATTATTATTAATAAAATTTAGTTATTTTTCCGCTGCAATTTGAGTAATTAAGTAAGCCTTACGTTTTCACGTGGCGGTAATACGCCCAAGTCTACTTCTACGCTATTTGTACACGTATAAATATAGTAATTACGTAGAGGGAGATTTGGGGGTGTTACAATGATAATTTTCTATGATTTCAAACATTAGACACCTAATACTAGTTAATATTGATATGTTATGATAAAGAAATAGTTCATTCGATAAGAAATGTAGAAATCGGGCAAAGTAGTAGTCAAATAGGAGATTTTGGGTAAAAGACGTCAAAAAACTTAGTAAAATGATCTTTTGATATGATTTCAAACATTAGACACCTAAGACTAGATAATAATGACATGTTATGATAAAGAAATAGTTCATTAGATAAGAAATGTAGAAATCGGGCAAAGTAGAAGTCAAATAGGAGATTTTGGGTAAAAGCCGTCCTAAAACTTAGTAGAATGCTAATTTGCTATGATTTCAAACATTAGACACCTAAGACTATTTAATATTGACATGTCATGATAAAGAAATAGTTCATTAGATAATAAATGTAGATTTCGGGCAAATTAGAAGTCAAATAGGCGATTTTGGGTAAAAGCCGTCCTAAAAATTAGTAGAATGCTAATTTGCTATGATTTCAAACATTAGACACCTAAGACTAGTTAATATTGACATGTTAAGATAAAGAAATAGTTCATTAGATAATAAATGTAGAAATCGGGCAAAGTAGAAGTGGAATAGCCGATTTTGTGTTAAAGCCGTCCTAAAACTTAGTAAAACCATCTTTCACTAGTAGAAAAATACAAATAGGCAACCCCCTAATGGCACCGGTTGAGGCCAAACCGGTGGCAAAAACCGGCCTAAAAATGGGCGGGATTTTAAACAAAGAGAAATGGCACCGGTTCAGCTCAAACCGGTGCCAAAAATAAAAAGGGCACCGGTTTGAACCGGTGCCTTTACGAACCGGTTCTTTAATTATTAAAAAAAAAACCGCTCATTTAACTCCCCCCAAACCCTAATTTTCGCAGCCCATTCTCTCTCCTCTCCTCTCCTCTTTCTCTTTCCTCCGCCTCTTTCTCTCTCCTCTCCTCCTCTTTCCTTCTTGCTCACCGATCTCCTTCATTTCTTTATCTTTCGGGATCTCCTCCTCCTTTCTATCACTCGAAGACCACCAACAATTCGAAGACAACAACATGCAAAACCGATTTTGATTTTTTTTAATCGATTTCTTGGTTTTTTTTTTTTACCATTTCAATCGATTTCTGGGTTTTTGATTTAAATTTTTTTTCAATTTCAATTATTTCGATTTCTGGGTTTCTTTTTTCGATTTTGTTTTTTTTTTTTTTCTATTTCTGGGTTTTGTTTTTCGATTTTAAATTTGATTGTGATTTTTTCGATTTTGATTTAGTTTTTCGATTTCAATTTCGATTTCTGGGTTAATTTTCTGTTAAAATAATTGATTACTTTGGGTTAATGCATGCGGTTTTGGGGTTTTTATTTTCGTGATTTTTAGATTTTTTTTTCCTGGTTTTTTTTTTCCATTTCAATTCTCTTTTAATTAGGTTTTTTTTTTTTTCATTTTTTTTTCGATTTCTGGGTTTATTTTTTTTTTCGATTTCAAGTTTGTTGTAATCAAATTTTTAATCAATTTCGATTTTGATTTTTTTTTTCAGATTTCAATTTTTTTTTCGATTTCAATTTTTTTGTTTTCTGGGTTTTTTTCGATTTTAATTTTTTTCTATTTTTAATTTTTTTCTGGGTTTATTCGAATTTTGTTATATTTATTTTCTGGTTTTTTTAATCAAATTTAATTTTATTTATTTTCTGGGGGTTTTTTTTAATTGAATTTAATTTTTTTTTTCTGGGTTTAATTCTTTTTAACTGATGTTTAGGTTTTTTTTTCTTTTCAACTGATTTTCTTTTTTATTTTTCGATTTTCTGGATTTTTTTTTGAATTTTTTCGCAGCTTAATTAAATCATTTTAATCGATTTATTTTGGTCGTTTTAATTGGTGCAGGTACATGGATTTAGATCTTAAATCGAAGAATCAAGATGCAAGTATATTGATTTAGATGTTGTATGAGTTTTTTTTATTGTGAAGTTGTAAATTTTTATTTTGATTTATATTGTAATTTTTATTTTGATTTATATGTTGTAATTTTTTTTATTTTGATTTACATGTTGTAATTTTTTTATTGATCTATACTGTAAATTTTTTTTGATTATATATATATTGAACAGATTTGATTATATTGATTGTGATGTTCCATTTATATTTTGTATTCTCATTTAATTTTAGTTTATTTAATTTTTAAGTTAAAAAAAAAATTAATTTTTTGGCACTTTTGGCACCGGTTAACAGGTGCCAAAAACAGTGAATTAAATTCTTTTGTTATTTTTTGGCACCGGTTAACCGGTGCCAATTTTGATTTTTGGCACCGGTTTGAATCGATGCGTTTTTAAACCACTTATTGGCACCCCCCACATTGGCACTGGTTCAAACCGGCGCCTTAGGCCGGGTTTGAACCGGTGCCAATTTCATTTTTTCACGTAGCGTTTTGATGTGATTACAGACCTTAGACAACCAAGACTAGTTAATATGGGTATGCTCTGAGGACAAATTAGGTCATTTGAAAGAAAATGTAGAAAATGGGAAAGTTAGTACCCGAGGCAACTGCAGCACTCGAGCCAACTTTACCACCCGAGGCAACCGCCTCGGGTTATGCCAGGCAGCTGCAAGCAGCCACCAGGAAACTGCCCAGGCAGCTGCAGCAGCAGCCTAGGCGGCTGCTCAAGCAGCCGCAGCAGCCACCAGGTAACTGCCCAGGCAGCTGCAGCAGCCACCAGGTAGCAGCCCAGACAACTGCAGAAGCAGCCTAGGCAGCAGCCGAGGCAGCTGCAACAGCCACCAGGCAGCTGCACAGGCAGCTGCAGCAGCCACCAGGCTGCTGCACAGGCAGCTTCAGCAGCCACCAGGCAGCTGCTGCAGCCGTGCAAGCAACCGAGCAGCTGCATCAGCCATGGTAAGCAGCCCGGGGATTAATTTTTTGGCCTTGTCATTGGCACCTCATGCAATTTTGTTTATTTTTTGCGTAATTGTTAGTGAATAAGCTAAATAAGTCACTTACACCGATTTATGATAAAGAAATAGTTCATTAGATAAGAAATGTAGAAATCGGGCAAAGTAGAAGTGGAATAGGCGATTTGGGTAAAAGCCGTCCTAAAACTTAGTAGAATGCTAATTTGCTATGATTTCAAGCGTTAGACACCTAAGACTAGTTATAATTGACATATTATGATAAAGAAATAGTTCATTAGATAAGAAATGTAGAAATCGGGCAAAGTAGTAGTCAAATAGGCGATTTTGGGTCAAAGCCGTCCTAAAACTTAGTAGAATGCTAATTTGCTATGATTTCAAACATTAGACACCTAAGACTATTTAATATTGACATGTTATGATAAATAAATAGTTCATTAGATAAGAAATGTAGAAATCGGGCAAAGTAGAAGTGGAATAGGCGATTTTGGGTCAAAGCTGTCCTAAAACTTAGTAGAATGCTAATTTGCTATGATTTCAAACATTAGACACCTAAGACTAGTTATAATTGACATATTATGATAAAGAAATAGTTCATTAGATAAGAAATGTAGAAATCGAGCAAAGTAGAAGTGGAATAGGCGATTTTGGGTAAAAGCCGTCCTAAAAATTATTAGAATGCTAATTTGCTATGATTTCAAACATTAGACACCTAAGACTAGTTATAATTGACATGTTATGATAAAGAAATAGTTCATTAGATAAAAAATGTAGAAATCGGGCAAAGTAGAAGTTAAATAGGGCTTATTTGGGAGATTTTGGATAAAAAACGTCCTATAAATTACAAAATCCTCTTTTGATGTGATTTCAAACCTTAGACACCTAATAGAGTGATGTAATATGAATATGAATGATGTTTGAAATATTTAACACATACATTATTATTTAGTTTGAATTTTACGCAATATATGAATGATGTTTAATGTTTGGTATTTTTTTTTCAAAGGTTTGTAAGATTCAAAGGGAAGGCTCGTTAACAAGGGAAGAATTTGATGAAATTCGCGACATGTGGGCTTTTTTCGTGACATTTGATGGCATCTAGGTAGAATAATATGTGTTAGATTGTGAGACCAGGTTTTTTTTTTTTTTTTTTTTTTTTTTTTTTTTTTTTTTTTTCTGATCAATTAATATTTAGTTACTATCTTTTTTTATTTTTTATTTTTTTTATTTTTTATATATGTACATTACTTATATGTAATTAGTACTATATATTATATGTGAGTGTTATATATGTTATTATTATTATGCATTTTATTGTTATTGAATTATTATTCTTAAATTTGTAATATTTTAATTTAATTATTATTAATTAATAATATTAATTAATAATAATATTAATAATAATAATTATTAAAATTACAGATTAATGTGCATATCAAAACAGGTCACTAATACTATTATTATTAATTATTATATATTTAGGGGGAAAAAAAAACAAATGGCAAGCTGTTTTGGCGCCAAACCGCTTGCCTTTCCCCCTAATGGGAAGCGGTTCTGAACTGCTTGCCCTTTAAATGGCTATTGGCAAGCCCCCTAAACCCATGCGGTTCAGAACCGCTTGCCATTAGGGGGTTTGAACCGCTTGCCATTACGTTTTTTCTACTAGTGCTTTGTGCTATTAAAAGAGTCACTTTGTACTGTTAAAAGGGTCACTTTATGCATTTAAAAGGGTCATTTTATGAATTTAAAAGGGTCATTATGCACATTATTCTAAATTTTTCCATGAGTAATTTCTGAATTTGTAATTTTTTGTTATTTCTCTGTAATAATTAGATACAGGTGGTTCAATAGGTGGATATCGTTATAAATTGCCTACAAAAGGAAAAGGAAAGCCTAAAGAGCCTGCTAAGGGTAAAGCAGTACCTAAAAAGGCCCAGACATTTCCTGAGAAGAGCAAAGCAGTACCTAAAAAGGCCGTGACAATTCCTGAGAAGGGCTTAATTATTTCTAAGATTGCCAAACCAGAGTCTGAGAAGGCCAAAATAGTTCCTAAGAAGGCCAAAATTGTACCTAAGAAAGCTAAAACAGTGCAAGATTCTGATTATGAAATGCTTTCTGATTCTGAGTCTTTTGTGTAAGCATACATTTTTTTTTTTTTTTTTTTTTGCATTTTTTAATTATATTTTTCTTTTTGTTTATATTGTTTCAGTTACATTTTTTTTTATTATTTAGGGAGCGAAGAAGCTTGATTTCATGGTGTAGACCATATTCATTGGAAATTTTGTTGCAGAACTTTAGTCCTGAGCAAAAAAAGGCTGTTGAAGAAATTGGTTTTGATGGTTTATTACATCTGAAATTGAAAACTCTTAATCGTCAAATGCTACCTTGGCTTGTTGAAAACTTCAATGGTGGTAGCTGCATGTTTACCATTGCTACTGGTAAAGAATTTGTTGTTACTAGAAATGATATATGCGATGTGTTTTGCTTGCCTTTGAGTGATATTTGCGTTCCTGAACTTAATAAAAATTCTGAATATGAAAGTGTAGATAAACGTATCATTTAGGCATGGAGATCTGATTATGGTCTTTCTGATAAGTAACCTCTTCATTTGTCAAAATTGGAGTCTCGGATGGTTGATTTGGTTGATGGAGGGGAAGAATTTAAGAGGTGTTTTGTTCTTCAAGCTATGTACATGTCTAGCTTTTTAGCTCCTACTACTAATAGGATTGTTTCATTGAAGTTGCTGAAAGCTGTTGAAGAAGTTGATGAAATTAAAACTTTCGATTGGTGTTCATATGTTTTGAAAAAGTTAAAGAAGGTTGTTCAGAAGTATAAGAATGATGAAACTGCTCAAAATGTTAGTGGTTGTTTGCTGGCTTTGAAAATTATGTATTTTCACCGTTTAAATTTTCAAGGTAAAAAAGAAAGTAGTACTCTTCCTTTGATTCAACATTGGACGGATGCAAAGATTAAGAAGCAGATTAAGTTAGAGATCAAAGCTGGTGGTTATGGGCAGGGACCGTTGGATACTTTTACGTACATATCCTGTGTCACAGATTAATTTTAGGGAAACTGTTTTTAAGCAACCTCCTACTTTGGGATATGATAAGGGTGCTTCTACAAGTGGTACAACTGGCCGCATTGTTGCATTTAAGCTTCCAGAAGGTATTATGACCGATGAAGAAATTAAAGAAATTTCAACTGATGTAAGTGTTCTGTTTTTTTTTTATATGTTTAGTTATTATTGCTTTAAGTGCACAAAAGTTACCCTTTTTATGTACAAAAGTTACCTTTATTTGCACCAAAGTTACCCTTTATATGCATTAAAGTTATCCTAAATATTTAGTTAAAAGGGTTACTTTATGCATATAAAAGGGTCACTTTAAGCATATATTTTGAATTTTTACTTATTTTATTATTTTTATTTGTAACATTTATTTATTTATTTTTTGTTCATATGTTTGTAGGTTGTTCATGAAACATTTCTTTTGTTTAAAAGAAATATGGATGTTTTTATTATTTGTTCAGTCAACTGGTTTTCAAACCTTGAATGAGCTGATTACTTCTCGCAGAAGTGTTTCATTATCTTCTGATGATTCCGTTTTAGTTTCTCAAACTAAACAGCTACTCTCTGATCCTCATTATTTGAAGATTTTAAATGGTTTAATTGACGAGTGTAATAAAATGAAGTCTGTACATAATTTGTTTCGTGGTTTTTATGAACCTACAGAAGGTGAAAAAGATGTTGTTCCCGAAAAAGAACCTGCACAAGGTTTCAATGAAGATATTCCTAAGGATGATGACAATGGTCATGGAAAAAGTGTTAATGAAGGTCTTAATGATTCTGGACCTTCTGGTATGCTGAAAATATTCCTGTTGGGCATATTGATCAAAATGAACCTACTGGACGTATCATCAGAGCAAATAAATCTCTATGCTCTCTGGACTGTGGACCAGTAGGTGTGCAGGTGCCTTTTGTAACTCTGTTTTTGAAGGGCAATGCTCGGATTTTCAGGAATTTGCCTCAGTTACATTTGGAAGTTCTCGATTATTGTTTGCTGAAGGATGTTTCAATGAATAGGAAGTTAAGTGTCATTTTTTATGATAATTATTTTTTTATCTGTTTTTTTTTCCACTATTTTTTTTAATGCTGATCTTATTTTTTATTGTTTCAGTGAGAGCCTTGTTACTTTTGGAATGAATTTTTTTAATTCCGAGAGAAGACATGGTGTCCCTTGTTGCTCCACTCAGGATTCGATGGAGCATTATTGATTGCTACTGTCTGTGTTTGAATGAGAAAGAATGTTTTGAGGCTACTGGTCCTCGAAAATTCTTCTTTGGTGTGAGGCAAAGTGTAAGTTTGTAGACACCCTTGTTGCCCCACTCAGGATTCGATGGTGCATTATTGATTGCTACTGTATGTATTTGAATGAGAAAGCATGTTTTGAGGCTACTGGTCCTCGAAAATTCTTCTTTGGTGTGAGACAAAGTGTAAGTTTGTAGACACCCATATGTGTCTCCCCGTAGACACCCATTTGTGTCTCCCCAAAACCAAACCCAGTGATGAGTGCCTTTCACGACGAATCATAATCGAATGAAACGAAAGTGTGGCAAGGTCTAGTGTTGCGGAAAGTTTTATTTCTTTTCTCTTCTCCCTGTTTTTGAAAACTTTATTTTAAGAAAACAGCCAATCCAGTTTGGTTGGTCCATGATATGGGTTCAATAGTGGTGTAGTTGGATGGGGTTTGCAAAGACCTTTCCAACGATATATTATAAGCCCAATTCCGATGAATATTGAGGAAGTTATGGCCAATTTACTAAACTGGGCCCGGTTTGAGCTTTAAGTACGGCCCAATGATCTAGGGGAGGGCCTAATATGATTTATCATTCCTAATGCAATTAGGAATGGTTTTGGTCTTCTAGAAGATTCTAGAAGGTTCTTTTCATTCCTAATTCAATTAGGACTCTTCAGAGTTTTAATTAGATCAAATAGCATTTTCGGTTGAAATTATATTATTTTATCTTCCAGTACGGTAAAATTATCAGATTTTCGAAAACGTGTTGAAATCCAAATTGGCATCCAACCCCAGGCCTTGGCGCCTGGAACCAGGATTGGCGCCAGACGCCAGCATTGGCGCCTGGCGCTAGCCACTGGTCCTGGCGCCAATGAGCCAGGGCTGACGCCAAGGTGTTTTTGCGATCTTCAGACTCTGTTTTGATAAATTATCTTTTTTGGATGATTTTTTCTATAAATATCGTATCAAAAACTCTGTTTTTAGGGATCATCTACATCTATCAATTACCAAGAATCATCAATTCTTTTCTCCATTCATCAACAATTACCAATTATCAATATTCATTCATCAACAAGCATTAAATCATTCATCTCATTCATAATTTTCTCTTCTCTTTTCTTTCTTTGCTTTTTAATACAAAATTCCGCATTCATTAGATCTAGAAACACCTAGCCATATTCGAAGTTGCCTTCACCCTAGACGTGAAAGGTTTTAATTTCTGAGGGCTTGGTCCCAAATCTCTCTTTCAATTATTTAATTTAATTGCTTTGTTTGTTATTTTCCTTGAAGTTACTAACGTGTGTATTTTGTAATTAGAAAGAGGTACGAGGCATCCAAATTAAAAAGGTTTAGGGTCAATCCTATTGATTGCATGTTAGTCAGAAAGCGCACATGAATACGAGCAGAATAAAGTAGAGGCCTATTATTAGGGCAGGTTCAATCTCTTTTAGGTTGGATTTGTACCATCATCCCCGAACCCTTATTTGGTTCATGACCTTATGGAGTTGACGATCTCTTGGATCGTTAAGGGGTGTAACCTTCACCTCGTGATGGTTTACAAGTTACTTAAAAACTTGTTGGCGACTCTTTTGCTCTATCTTCTTCCCTTTTGGACGCCACCGTACTTTAATGTATGATCACAGTGGGGTTCAAGCTAGTGGGATTTTAAAGGCTTGAAATTATTCCCTACAGTTTTTGGCGACTCCACTGGGGAGGATTTCTATTTTAATTCCTGAATTTGTTTCGGCAATGATTTAGAATGAGTGGATGAGACTCGAAAAGTTCTAAGTATTTCATGTGCGTAATTTTGATTAACATTGTGTCATATGCATAAAAAGGTTCTCATTGGAAAGACCATCCGTAATGAGTCAAAAACATAAGGATTTTACACGTAGGAAATTTGAGAAATGTCTTTCACAACTAGGACTGAAATAACACCGCGTGAAACTGGATGATTTTATTGAGCACAGAAAGCTGCTGAGGCATGTGGGAAGTAGCGTCAGGGTCCAGAGCTTGGCGCCAAACTTTTAGCCGTAGCGCCAGACGCCAGTATTGGCGCCAGGCGCTACAGTTAAAAGTTGGCGCCAGTCTCTGTTTGCTGGCGCCAATTTCCCCCAATACCGAGCCAGAAATATGCGTTCTAATTTCGACCGGTTTTTCGTATTGTTTGCTCGATTCTACTTCCTGATTGAATTTTTTCTCATTTTTCTGAAACCCATATGTGTTCTACATATGGACATAACCCTCTGGGAATTCATGCTCTATCTACCCGATTGAACGCTCCTGGCAACAAAGGGTACATCTGAGAGGTTGAATTCACCAAACCATGGAAGTGAGTTTTTTCTAAAAACTCGCGGTGTTCTATCCACACGCGTTAACCCTTCACGGTTAGGCTTCTACGCGGTGCATCTGGACAATTAACCATGGACCCTATTTGACTAAACCATATCCCGAACTTTAGAGAACTAGAGCCATGGTTAGGTTACGAACTCATTGCATCATATTGTGCCTACTTGACTAATTGTGCATTAATTGTTGTGCATATATATTCTATGTTCCTCTTAACCGTTTGTTGATTTGTGTTGAGATTATAATTAATGACTTAAAGAACTTTGCCTAATTAATTAATTAATTAATTAATTAATTCGAGTCAATAAAGTTTTTTCTTCTTTCAATCGGAATTGACCTAGTACGACTTTAGGCATACCCCAGTTGACTAATAATACCGAAAACAGTCCCGGATCGAGGCTCCAAAATTGGTGCCAAAGTTTGAGCTGTAGCGCCACTGTATGGTGTGTAGCGCCAGACATTTACTAAAAAGTCTGGCGCCAAGCACCATATTGTGACGCCAGTTCTGTCGCTTGGCCGACAGTTCGGATTATTTGTCGAGTCATCACCTAATGTCTAATTAACGAGTTTACTAATTAATTCGGTTAATTTTCGCTGTCAATAACACCTTGTCAAGTCATTAATCGAGTCTTGGTCACATAGTCTAGCCACATGGTCATGACACGAGTCTTAACATGTCACCTACACTCACTAGTCTTAGCACACACTTTGAGTATACATCACCATGGCCATGTCTTAGGTTCATGCATGAGTCGGTTTTTTCCGTCATTTGAGTTGAGGGGGTACATTCTATTCTTAATTCTTCACATCCCTCCACCTAAATCTTCTTCACATTCTTCCATCTTTCTTCACCTTCTCCATCCATGTGTGTTGAATCGAGTTTGAGTCATGTGATTGACAAACAAAAAATGAGGGTAATGATGAAACAACACAAGAGAAGAGGCGAGCTTCAACGACAAGATTTCGTGACCTCTTTTTCTATTTCTTCTTCATTTTTTCCTTTCCCCAATAAGTCTATCATAGGCACCTTTTCTTTTCTTTTAGATTAATAGGATTTTTTCCTTTTTCCCTTTTTAATAAAATGAGCATTTATTTCCTTGCATATGATCATCACATTGCATTGAAAAAAAAAAAAAAAAAACCATGTCGAATTAAGCACAAGGTATACTAATGATTTGAGGCACCCCTTGTAGCCACATCATATCTCCTTTCACCTTTCAAATTTACAACCCTTTCTTCATAAACCACTTTGAGCCTCGTCTAACGATATACCCTTCTTTTTTAAACCTACATCTATCTAACCTTGGGATGGGATGGTGTGCAACTTATGCCATTCTAAAAAAAGCTTGAGTGATTTCAAAAGATCAAAACAAAAATAAAAGCAAATATAAATAAAAGTGTACAAAAGGGCAAGTGTTCAAATGTCTTTGATATGAAAGTATCTTCGATAAGAACATATCTCAGATTGCGTCTCTTATCGAGTGCTCGGTACCGTGCCTGAGAAACATGAATGCCAAGTGAGTGATAGACCGCATGATCGGGATTGCCCACGCTTATTAAAATAAAATAAATGCTAAAGCAAAAAGAGATAAAAAGAGCGAGAAAATTTAAGCATAAAAATACAAAGATTCAAAAGCGAGGTTGCACACCTTGAGGGCTTATCTAGGGTCTTGAGCCTTTATCCCCTTCTTCTTTCAGCCTTTAGCCTAACCACGTTACAACCCTTAAAAGACCTTTTTGAGGTATACACACACTTGTGCGAGGTTTGGCTAGAGCTACGTTCGGCCTGATTCCTAACGGATACGTAGGCAACCTCACATCGAGGTGCGGCCGTAATAAACATGCATTCATATTCACATTCACACACTTACACCATGATCATATCAAGGTATCCCCTGTGCTCATCCCTATTCATTTAGAGCTAGACTTGGGGGCTTGATCCCTATATTATTAGCTTACCTAGCCTAAGAGTCACCACCATTTGACTCTTTTCAATAATATATTTTTCCACACACTTAGCTCTTGCGGCCTAGCTTTAGTGTCACTATCACACACTGCACATATACATGACCAAATATATTTCCCTTAGGAACCCTTTGTCATGAAATCTTAATACAACGCTGAAGCATGCCTTGTCATATCAAAATTGCTCATCAATCGTAATCATCATTGCATCACGAAGTATGAAGTACTTAGCCTCCGTGCCTAAGTTACCCAAATACTTTCATCATGGAGCCAATAGTTGAGATAGCCTAGGATGGATTAATCCTTGAATCTTGAGAGATAGTATCGAACAACATTTGACTAAGCTCGTTCAACATGCATTCGAAAACTTCGATCTTCTTTTTCACGTCTTTCTTTTTCAGGAGAAAGTCGGTACCCTCCACAAAAATGATGGAAATTTTTGCTTTTTGCATTTTCGAGTCGCACGATCACATCACAATGCACACACGAGTCATGTACACATTGAGTCATGTCGTGTCATATAACTTTGATTTGAGTCTAACACATGTGTCATTTCACTTCGAGTCGAGTCAACCTCGAGTCAGTCAACATATCGAGTCAAGTTTATTCCTTGAGTCGTGTCAAGTCGATGAGTCAAGCAACGTTAAGCCTTAGGTCAACCCTAAGATGATTAAAAAGATTGGCAAAGTTCTATAGTAAAAAATAAACACAGGTGCAGCAGAACAGGGAAGACCCTATCACAGCATTCGGCGACAGAGTCAATTCTTGGCGCCAGAGATATTTCAGCAACGACAGAGCTCGAAGCCTCTCAGAAAGGTGATTTCGACTTCATACAGCAATTTCGAGTTCCTTGGTACGCCAGTTAGCCCCTATAAGCAATTTGACATGATTAAGTAGTCAGTTAGATTACAATTGCAATAAGTGATTGACCTGATGAAACATCGTCTCACTTAGCTTAAAGCGCCTAGGCATTGGCTCAAAAGCAGAAAAGGCACCGACGTATAGGTTCAAAGCAACGAAAGCGCCGACGTACAGGCATAGCGGAAGCAAAGTTCGAGCGAGCTTTAAAGATCGACAAGTGTTGGTCTTCGGTTGGAATATTATCTCAACAACTGAGGATGACTTCAAGTAAAGTTGTTTTCGACAGCGTTCGCTAAGATTGTGGAGGTTTTCACCCAAGATTTGAGAAGATAGCACGAGATGGGCGGTCTTCGACGGCATTCGCTAAGATTGTGGAGGTTGTCACCCAAGATTTGAGAAGATAGCACGAGATGGGCGGTCTTCGACGGCATTCGCTAAGATTGTGGAGGTTGTCACCCAAGATTTGAGAAGATAGCACGAGATGGGCAGTCTTCGACGACTTTTGCTATGATTGGAAAGGTTGTCACTATGATTCAAGAAAAGGCTCAAGATGTAGCAACATTGATCGACGGCGTTCCCTAGATTGCGGAAGATCGTCAAAACAAACAGCAAGATGGCGTTCCCTAGATTGTGGAGGGTTGTCACAAAAAACTAAGGATTGTTTCAAGGGAAGCAATTTTCGATGATATTCCCTTGGACGTGGAATATTATCACAGCGGAGAGGATAGTTTCAGGCGAAGCAATCTTCTAATTTGGAAGCGGTTACGGGCGTAGCGGTTTTCAAGCGGGATGGCATTCTCTAGCTTGCAGGAGGTCGTCAAAACAACAGCAACATACATCAGCAATCGGTTACTTTCAGAGATGTGTGCTCGACGGTGCAAGATACGCGTTTCTTAACTCTTCTATCTGTTTAACTAATGCTAGTTTTGCAGGTATCGGCGTTACAAGAGTGATTCAGGATCGCAGAACGTTCGGAATCATTCTCCGTCCCTATCGATACTTTGACTTTTGTTTTCGAAACTTGCGTTTCTCCAAACTCAGTCAAAGTGGGGGCTTCTGTAGACACCCATTTGTGTCTCCCCAAAACCAAACCCAGTGATGAGTGCCTTTCACGACGAATCATAATCGAATGAAACGAAAGTGTGGAAAGGTCTAGTGTTGCGGAAAGTTTTATTTCTTTTCTCTTCTCCCTGTTTTTGAAAACTTTATTTTAAGAAAACAGCCAATCCAGTTTGGTTGGTCCATGATATGCGTTCAATAGTGGTGTAGTTGGATGGGGTTTGCAAAGACCTTTCCAACGATATATTATAAGCCCAATTCCGATGAATATTGAGGAAGTTATGGCCAATTTACTAAACTGGGCCCGGTTTGAGCTTTAAGTACGGCCCAATGATCTAGGGGAGGGCCTAATATGATTGATCATTCCTAATGCAATTAGGAATGGTTTTGGTCTTCTAGAAGATTCTAGAAGGTTCTTTTCATTCCTAATTCAATTAGGACTCTTCAGAGTTTTAATTAGATCAAATAGCATTTTCGGTTGAAATTATATTATTTTATCTTCCAGTACGGTAAAATTATCAGATTTTCAAAAACGTGTTGAAATCCAAATTGGCGTCCAACCCCAGGCCTTGGCGCCTGGAACCAGGATTGGCGCCAGACGCCAAGATTGGCGCCAGACGCCAGCATTGGCGCCTGGCGCTAGCCACTGGTCCTGGCGCCAATGAGCCAGGGCTGATGCCAAGGTGTTTTTGCGATCTTCAGACTCTGTTTTGATAAATTATCTTTTTTGGATGATTTTCTCTATAAATATCGTATCAAAAACTCCGTTTTTAGGGATCATCTACATCTATCAATTACCAAGAATCATCAATTCTTTTCTCCATTCATCAACAATTACCAATTATCAATATTCATTCATCAACAAGCATTAAATCATTCATCTCATTCATAATTTTCTCTTCTCTTTTCTTTCTTTGCTTTTTAATACAAAATTCCGCATTCATTAGATCTAGAAACACCTAGCCATATTCGAAGTTGTCTTCGCCCTAGACGTGAAAGGTTTTAATTTATGAGGGTTTGGTCCCAAATCTCTCTTTCAATTATTTAATTTAATTGCTTTGTTTGTTATTTTCCTTGAAGTTACTAACGTGTGAATTTTGTAATTAGAAAGAGGTACGAGGCATCCAAATTAAACAGGTTTAGGGTCAATCCTATTGATTGCATGTTAGTCAGAAAGCGCACATGAATACGAGCAGAATAAAGTAGAGGCCTATTATTAGGGCAGGTTCAATCTCTTTTAGGTTGGATTTGTACCATCATCCCCGAACCCTTATTTGGTTCATGACCAAACCCAGTGATGAATACCTTTCATGTCATTTGATTATCGAACAAATCAAAAGTGTGAAAAGTCTAGTGATGAGGATGTTTTTATTAATATATCTCTTCTTTCTGTTTTTTAAAATATTTCTTTTCTTACCCTATTTATGAAAAACGTTCATTATAGTTTAGTTTGGTCCATGATATAGGTCCAATAATAGTGTAGTTGGATGGGGTTTGAAAAGGCCTTTCCAACGATATATTATAAGCCCAATTTCGATGAATAATGAAGAAGTTATGACAAAATACTAAACTGGACTTGAACCGGATCTTACCTACGGCCCAATGATCATGTGGAGGGTCCAAAGGTCTAATCCTATTCCTAAACTAATTAGGATTAATTAGAAGCTTCTATAAGTTTCTAAAAGATCTTAATTATCCTTTTTGAAAAGATAAAACTAAAGAATTTGAGTTAAATAAAAACTTTCCTTTTTTTTAAAAAAACTTTCCTTTTTCTTAAATCCTAATTCTATTCGAATTTAAAGATGTTGCCTTCGCCCTAGACGTGAAAGGTTTTAATTTCTGAGGAGGTACGAGGCATCCAAGTAAGTGCTTTAGTTGATTTATTGATATTTTGATATAGAAATCATGCTTAGGTTATTATTTTGATTCTTAGTATCATGTTTAGAATGTTCCTAGTATCATGTTAGGATGCTTTATTTAGTATGATATTTAGGGTGATTTGCTTATATCAATTATGATTTCTATGATGCCTTCAATTTTCTTTCCTAATATTCATGTTAGTATCATGTTAGGGTTGAAGCTTTGATCTTTATTGTTTAGTGACATGCTAGGGTTTGTTATTAATCTTGTTAGTATCATGCCTAGGATCTTGCTTTTGTTATGCTTTAACATGATTATTATTATTATGATTTATTTTTATAATTATTACTTATGATTATTTTTATAATTGTTATTGTTATGATTATGTTGCTTGATTATATTTATTGTTATTGCTTGATCACGCCTTTTATGCATGTTTAAAGGGAATTTGTACTTATAATCACGCTTAATAAGATAATTAATAATCTTGTTTAGGGTTAATTTGATTATAACTCAAGTGATCGCCAATAGTAGATTTATTTGTGCATTAATATTCAACCAACATAGATAAACAGGTTTAGGGTAAACCTAATGATTGTATGTTAGTCAGAAAGCGCACATGAATACGATCAGAATAAAGTAGAGGCCTATTATTAGGGCAGGTTCAATCTCTTTTAGGTTGGATTTGTACCTTCATCCCCGAACTACCAGTCATGGTTCCAGACCTATTGGAGTTGACAATCTCCTGGATTGTTAAGGGGTGTAACCTTCACCTCGTGAACGGTTTACAAGTTCCTAAAACTTGTTGGCGACTCTTTTGCTCTAGCTTCCTTCCCTTTGGACGCCACCGTACTTTAGTGTATGATCACAGTGGGGTTCAAGCTAAGGGTAATGCTTGAAATATTCTCTATAGTTTTTGGCGACTCCACTGGGGAAGATTTCTATTTTAATTCCTGAAATTTATTTCGGCAATGATTTAGAATGAGTGGATGAGACTCAAAAAGTTCTAAGTATTTCATGTGCGTAATTTTGATTAACATTATTGTCATATGTATAAAAAAGATCTCATTGGAAAGACCATCCGTAATGAGTTAAAACATAGGATTTTTACACGTAGGAAATTTGAGGAATATCTTTCACAACTAGGACCGAAATAATGTTGCGCGAAACTGGAAAATTTTATCGAGCACAGAAAGCTGCTGAGGCATGTAGGAACTAGCGTCAGGAAACAAAGTCCAGCACCACTTATTTGACTTTAGCGTCAGGCGACAGCTTTTGTCGCCAGGTGCTAAAGCCAAATTGTGGCGCCGGCCTCTGTTCGCTGGCGCCAAGTTCTTCCAATACCGAGCCAGAAATATGCGTTCTAATTTTGACTAGTTTTTAGCACTGTTTGCTCGATTCTACTTCCTGATTAATTTTTTCTCACTTTTCTAAAACCCATATGTGTTCTTCATATGGACATAACCCTCTGGGAATTCATGCTCCATCTACCTGATTGAACGCTCTGAGCAACAAAGGGTACATCCGAGAATGTTGAATTCACCAAACCATGGAAGCGAGTTCACTACAAAAATTTGGCCTTTTAGCAACAGGTGAAATCCGTTGCTAATTGCTAAAAATCCGTCGTTGGACATAGATAGCTACGGATTTATCAACGGAATCACTCCGTTGGTAAAAACCTTGTCGCTAAATGAATTTAGAGACGGAAAAAAAAAAATCCGTCGCTGGACTTAGCAACGAAAAAAAAATCCATCGTTGGATTTAGCAACGGAAAAAATAAATCCGTCGTTGGATTTAGCAACGGAAAAATAAATCTGTCGCTAGCTTTAGCAACGGATTAAAAAATCCGTTGCTAGATTCAGCAACGGAAAAAATATTTTGAATCGAAAAAAAAGCTGCTATTTGGGTCGACCTCACTCGGGTCAACCCGACTCGGCTTTCCACGTAACGCTCCTTGAATCTCCAATCGCAATATTACTGTTAGTAGGAGTCGAACCCGTGACCTCAATGTCAAATATTGATACTCTTACCAACTATACCAAATATTATTTGTTTACTTTTACGCACATAATTGATAATAAATGAAAGAAATATTAGAGACGGAATTTAAAATCCATCTCTAGTTTAGAAACGGAATTTAAAATCCGTTTCTAATTTAGAAACGGATTTTCAAATCCGTCTCTAATTTAGAAACGGATTTGAAAATCCGTTTCTAAATTAGAGACGGATTTGAAAATCCGTTTCTAGTTTAGAGATGAATTTAACTTACATAATTCGTCTCTAATGTAATTTTTTAAATAATTAGTTTAAAAAATTATCTAGAGACGGAATAAAAAATCTGTTGCTCATATTAGCAACAGAAAAAAAAATTCCGTCTCTAACTTAGCAACAGAAAAAAAAAATCCGTTGCTAACTTAGCAACGGAAAAAAAATCCGTCTCTAAATTTAGCAATGGAAAAAAATCCGTTGCTAGATTCATCAAAAAAAAATCCGTTGCTAATTTAGCAACGGAAAAAAAATCCGTTTCTAATTTAGAGACGGATTTTCAATTCCGTTGCTAATTTAGCGACGGAATTTTTAATTCCGTTTCTAAATTAGAAACGGATTTTTAAATTCAATTTAGAGACGGATTTTTTGATTCCGTCTCTAATTTAGAAACGGATAAAATTCCGTCGCTAGAATTCCGTTTCTATATGGACATTTTTTTGTAGTGGTTTTTCTAAATTTGCGGTGTCCCATCCACTCGCACCAACCCTTCACGGTTAGGCTCTCGCGGTGCATCCGGACAATTAACCATGGACCTTCTTTGAATAACCCATATCCCGAACTTTAGAGAACTAGAGCCATGGCTAGGTTGCAAACTCATTGCATCATGTTGTGACTACTTGACTACTTGTGCATCTCTTACTCGTGCATACTTATTATATGACTAAACTAACCGTTTGGTTTGACTTGTGTTTGTAAATAAGTATTAATAAACTAAATAATGACAAAAAGACTTTGCTTAATTAAATAATTAATTAATTAGAGCTAATAAATATGTCTAAAATCGAGTCATGGTCCCTTTAAGTCAACCCGGATTTTTATTCCCGTATACTGCACAAGCGTCAACTTGTTTTGGTCATAGCCGGAGTTCTAGGAAGAACTACGAGTCGTACAACCTATGGATCTGTAGCCCCGAGTTTTATTTTAAATTTGGCGTTGGTTTCATCCCAATCAGAGTCACAGATCAAAAGTTATGACTAAAATACCACAGCCTGTCCAGTTTAATGCATATACGTGAAGTCTTAACTTAGTCTTTGCTTGAGTCTAGTCACATAGTCTAGCCACATGGTCATGACACAAGTCTTAACATGTCACCTACACTCACTATTATTAGCACACACTTTGATTATATATCACCATGACCATGTCTTAGGTTCATGCATGAGTCGATTTTTTCCGTCATTTGAGTTGGGGGTACATTCTATTCCTAATTTTCCACATCACTCCATCTACATGCTTTCTCCATATCACCACCCTCATTTTTCTACCTTCTTCTATCCATTGCATATTGAATAGAGTTTGAGTCAAATAATTAACAATCGATATCCCTAATTTCCCTTTCCACAGTACTTGGTCAAGGAGAGAAGGTCGATTAATCAAGGACAACACCTTTGTTCAAGTCTTACTTTTTGATAAACCGATTCGTCAAAAGAGGAAAGCTAAGAAGATAATGGCAACTCAAGAAGAAGTCAACGAACTTAGGAACCAATTGACTGATGTGACTAAGGCGTTGAAGGCTTTAACCCTCAAAATCAATGACCCTATGAAGCAACAACAAATGGAGCTCATGCAAGAGAGCTTGAACAAGCTATCTAGTGACTACAAATTCCAAGGCATTAGTTCACAAGGGGTCTCGCTGGACAAGGAACTTCTTCCGCATAAGTTCAATACCACTGACATCCCTAAATTCAAGGCAATAGATAATCCTTATCTTCACTTAAGAGCCTTTGAAACTATAATGAACATTAAGGGGATTGATAAGAAAGTCTTTCATTCCTTGTTTTCTTTATCACTTGAAATTGTTTGTCAACAATGGTTCTTTTCTCTTGACAAAGAGAAAACCTCTACCTGGGAATCGATAGTAAACGCTTTCATTGATAGATACAAGTGTAACATTCAAGTCAAAACCGATTATAGACAACTTGAAATGCTAAGAGAAAAAGAGAATGAAGGCTTTACTTCTTTCTTCAATAAGTGGAGGGAAACTTCCGCTAAGATGATTAAGGTGCCCTTAGAAAAAGAATCTGTGAGGATGTTTATCAAGGATCTCCAAGAGAAGTATTCGAAGCATTTAAAATATCAACATAATTTGAATACTTTCAAAGTCGTTTATGACATCGAAATTGAAATCGAAGATGACCTCGCAAAACAAAAAGCTACTAACAATAGTAACCATAGTGGCTGGAAAGGAAAGAAGAACGACAATCCTTCTTCTTCCGAAAACGCCCACTATAGTAATAATGTTAGTACCTTTGACCATAATGGTGTCTTAGCCATGGACAATCAAGGATTTAAAAGAAAACCCAGGAGAGAGTTCACACCCATTCGAATGACCTACGATGATGCTTTCGATCGTCTCTATGATCGAGGGTTAATCAAACCTATTAGCCCTACCGAGGATCCAACGCCAGAAAATCGATCTTCGAGATGGAATCCCAACTCTTATTGCAAGTACCATCGAGGACGCGGTCATACTACTGATGAATGCTACAGGTTTCAAAATCTCATTCAAGATCTCATAGAAGCAAATAAGATCTCACTGCCTCTAGCTAACGAGAAGACTGGGTGATGAATGAAGCAAACGACACAAGACAGAGGCGAGCTTCAACGACGAGATTTCATGACCTATTTTTTCTATTTCTTTTTTTATTTACCCTTTCCCCCAATAAGTCTAGCATAGGCACCTTTCTTTTCCTTTAGATTAATTTTGTAGAATCTTTCTTTTTCCCTTTTTAAATAAAATGAGCATTTATTTCCTTGCATATGATCATTGCATTGCACAAAAAAAAAAAAAAAAAAAAAAAAAAAAAAAAATCCATGTCGAATTAAGCATAAGGTATACCAATGATTTGAGGCACCCCTTGTAGCCACATCATATTGCCTTTCACCCTTCAAATATGGAATCCTTTCTTAATAAACCACTTTGAGCCTCGTCTAACGATAGACCCTTCATTTTTCAACCTGCATCTACCTAACCTTGGGATGGGGCAGTGTGCAACTTATGCAATTTTAAAAAACAAAAGCTTGAGTGATTTCAAAAGATCAAAATAAATAAATAAGCAATTAAAAAAATAATAAAAGTGTACAAAAGGGCAAGTGTTCCAATGTCTTTGATATGAACACGTCTCAGATTGCGTCTCTTATCGAGTGCTCGGTACCGTGCCTGAGAAACATGAATTCTAAGTGAGTGATAGACCGCATGATCGGGATTTCCCACACTTATAAAAATAAAATAAATTCTAAAGCAAAAGAGAAAAGAGAGCTAAAAAAGAGTCAAAAGCCTCAAGCATAAAAATATAAAGATTCAAAAGCAAGATTGCACACCTTAAGGGCTTATCGAGGGTCTTGAGCCTTTATCCCCTTCTTCTTCAAACCTTTAGCCTAACCACGTTACAACCCTTAAAAAGACCTTTTTGAGGTATACACACACTTGTGCGAGGTTCGGCTAGAGCTACGTTCGGCCTGATTCCTAACGGATACGTAGGTAACCTCCCATCGAGGTGCGGCCGTTATAAACATGCATTCATATTTACATTCATAATTGATCATATCAAGAGATCCCCTATAATAATCCCTATCTACTTAGATCTAGACTTGGGGGCTTGATCCTTATATCATTAGCTTACCCAGCCTAAAGAGTTACCATCATTTGACTCTTCTTGAAATAATATTTTTCCACAAACTTAGCCCTTGCGGCCTAACCTTAGTGTCACTTTCACACACTGCACAGATACATGACCAAATAGTCTTTCCCTTAGGAACCCTTTGTCATGAAATCTTAACACAACGCTAAAGCATGCCTTGTCATATCAACATCAATCATCATTACATCACAAAGTATGAAGCACTTAGCCTCCGCGCCTATGTTACCCAAATGCTTTCATCATTGAGTCAACAATTGAGATAGCATAGGATGGATTAATCCTTGTACCTTGAGAGATAGTATCAAACAACATTTGACTAAGCTCATTCAACATGCATTCGAAAATTTCGATTCTTTTTTCGCGTCTTTCTTTTTCGGGAGAAAGTCGGTACCCTCCACAAAAATGACGGAAAATTTTTGCTTTTTTGCATTTTCGAGTCGCACGATCACATTACAATGCACACACGGGTCATGTACACATTGAGTCATTTCTTGTTATCACATTGAGTCAACACCCCGCACACACGAGTCATATCGAGTCGAGTCAACCTCGATCGAGTCAGTCAATCACAGTGAGTCAAGTTTATACCTTGAGTTACGACAAGTCAATGAGTCAAGCAACACTAAAGTCTTAGGTAAACCCTAAAAAAAGATAAGAAAAGTCCTATAGTCAAAGATATAAATGCAGGTACATCCCAGCAAGCGAGGACATTCCCGGATTTTTTTTCGAAAAAATCGCGAATATGACCACAGGAGATTCCTCCAAGATAAGAGGAGTTACATTGATCGGTAAATTAGAGATGAAGAGCTTTAATTTACAAAACATTTGAGCGGATTTGGTTGAAAGGAAACGACCAAGTTCAAAGTTCGGAGCGAAACCGAGCAACAGCGGCAGCAAGATCAGAATAGGGAAGACCCGACTCCAGCACCAGACGATAAGTCGTCTGGCAAAAAAATCTAGCGTCTGGCAACATAGTTCAGCACCTGCCGCTAGATCCCAGCGGCTAGCGATAAAGCCAATTCTTGGCGCCAACGATATTTCAGCAGCAACAGAGCTCGAAGCCTCTCGGAATGGTTATTTCGACCTCATACAGCAATTTCGGGTTCCTTGGTACGCCAGTTAGCCCCTATAAGCAATTTGAAGTGATTAGTAGTTGGCTCGATTACAATCGTAGTAAGTGATTGACCTGACAAAAAATCGTCTCACTTAGCTTAAGCGCCTAAGCATTGGCTTATTACATACACCAAAGCATCGGTTTAAAAGCAAGCACTTAAACGACAATATTTCCAAATATGGATTGTCGCACATTCTTCTTAAATGACAATATTTCCAAATACGGATTGTCGCGCATTCTTCTTAAACGACAATATTTCCAAATATGGATTGTCGCACATTCTTCTTAAACGAAAATTTTTCCAAAAATTAGATTGTCATCCCCAACTGACAATATTTCCAAATATGGATTGTCGTGCATCTTCTTCAACGAAAATTTTTTCCAAAGATTGGATTGTCATCTCTGGCAAAGTTTCCAAGCGTGAATAACTGTTAATAACTTCAATAAAAATATAAATCAAATTGAAAAAATTAAACTAAATAAAAGTAGAGTTAATTTGGTCCAAACCCTCAGTTAATTATACCTTTCACGCCTTGGTTTAAGGACGGAACCTCGGGTTAAGTATGAACTCCTTGGAGTGCTTAAGGGAAGTATTTTGAAAGAATAGGATGGCTAGTATTTAGGCTAAAGAGGGAGAAGAGAATTATTTGATGATCAAGCTTGTTGATGATTGAAAAAAGGGGAGATATGACCTCTATTTATAGAGAAAGAAGGGTCGAAGAATCAAGAAAAGATAAGAATTCGAATCGGATAAAACTCTTGCGATAGACAGCAGTTTTTGCGGTTTTTGTTTTTATCATATCTTTTGAACCAGAAATCGGAATAAGATGAATAATATGTTGTTGGAAAGCTCTTGAAATCTACTTTCTAAAACAATTAGATTAATATTAAATTCCATTGTAGAATAAAATATATGGACGAAATAGTGGGATGGTATCAGTTTTGGATAGAGTTTGATATTTAATTCATATCTTTTTCGTTATAGATCGGAATTGATATAATAATATATTATTGGAAAGATAATTTCAAGGGATATCCAACCATATAATATTTGGACAAAAAAATATGAAGCACGAAAATAATATCTATCTATCTTTGAATGTCTTTCAATTCAGATAGAATTAGGACTTTCAAAAAGAAAAAGTTTTATTCAATTTCAAACTTTTTAATTTTATCTTTTTAAAAATGATAATTAAGATCTTTTAGAAACTTATATAAGGTTCCAATTAATCCTAATTGGTTTAGGAATGGGATTAAATAATTTGGACCCTCCACATGATCATTGGGTCGTAGGTAAGGTGGGCTTAGGTTCGATTTGGGCTCAGTTTAATATTTTGGTCATAACTTATTCGTTATAACTCGGATTTGGTCTTATAATATATCGTTGGAAAGCTCTTTTCAAACTCCATCCAACTATTAAATAATTGGACCCAGATTATGGAACAAAATAAACTGGATTAAACGTTTTTATAAAAAGGACACGAAATGAATTATTTTGGGTTTAAAGGCACGAAAAGAGGAAAATAAGTTATGGTTTGGGGAAATGGGATAGGATTTGGGTTGTTTATGAAATAGAAATATGTATTTAAGCACTCCAAGATTAAATACTCAACCCGACCAATAATGGCGGTGAAAGGTTGTTCATCATCGGGTTTGGTTTTGGGGAGACATTTTTAGGTGTCTACATTATGTCAATAGAGTTGAAGAAAGATTAAAGGCTGCAATTGCTGAGAAGAAGAAAAAAGAAACAGAAGAAAGAAAAATGGCAGCAGAATCAGCAGCAAAGGCAGAGGCAGAAGAAGAAAAGACCAAAGGAAAAAGGGCAAAAAATAAGGCAAAAAAGTATACTCCTTCGTCTAAATAGTGAAATGATTGATAGTTATTAGCTGATTAGGTCAGGGGTTTTTTTTTTTAACAATGAAAAAACTTAATGTATGTGCGTACATTAAGTTCAATGATGTAATTAAACTTAGTGTAAAGTTTTTGGTTGTTTTTTTGGAATAGTGATGTATGTGCATACATAAAGTAATTAAAAGGTTTATTTTTATGTTTTTTATGGGGTCACTTTTTTGCATAAAATGGTGAACTTGTAGCATAGAAAGGGTTACTTCTGTGGGTAGAAAGAATAACTTTATACATGACAAGGGATAATATTGTGAGTACACAGAGTAACTTTTATGCATAAAAAGGGTAACTTTTATTTTAGAAAGGGTAACTTTTAAGCAAGAAAAAGGTAGATTTAATTGTTAGAAAGGGTAACTTTAGCTATGAAAAGGGTCACTTTTATGTAGAAAAAGGATCACTTCTATTCATGAAAAGGATCACTTTTATGCATAAAAAGAGTCACTTTTATGTAAATGATTACTTTTTTATGTGAAAAGGGTCACTTTTTTATGTTAAAAGGGTCACTTTTTGCTTGAAAAAGGTTCTTTTTTTTTTTTTTTTTGTTAAAAGGGTCACTTTTGTAGTTTGGATTATCTGATCTTAATTTAAACTTTTAACTAAATAAAGATATGCTAATAATAGTGTCAATCACATTTTCATTAAACTAGTCATAGAGTAAAAAAAATATAGTTTTAGAATACAAAGTACATTAATTTTGTAAAAAAAATGATCTAAAAAAGTTCCTAAAAGAGTCTCAAATTAGGTGTTTTAGATCCAAATTCTGAATGTGGAGGTGGCAGTGCTGGTTTTCTTTTTCTCTTGCTTTTTTCAAGACCTCCTTTTGCTCTCTTGCTTCTTCCTTTTGTTACAGCCCTTTTTGGATCAAGTATTGTTGGTACACTTGTGCTTGTACTCGATGCCGAAGAAACATCATTATTGCTATGATTGTTGTCTGCCACATCAGGAATATTAGAAGCAGCTTCTGCACTTTCTCTCTGAGCAGCACTAGCAAGTAAGTCTTCCACCATTTTAAGACTGTTTCTGAAGCTTTCTTCCAAAATTCTCTTGTCTCTTTATTTTCTTGACTCTTTAAGATTAGATTGTAGAATTTCCTTATCATTGTTTGTCTATATGGAATATATTGTTGTGTAGGATCCTGATTCTTCAACCTATCCCATGCCTCTGTTTTTGCAAACTTAGTCCATCTTTTTGAAATATACTTGTCTGGTATTCTTGTTACTGAATGCAAGTGTAGAATTCTGATGCAATGATAATATAACCATCCAGATGCTTCAAAATTTTTGCAAGTAGACCATACACTCTGGCTCTCATGTATATAGTTTACTTGATGTGCAGACCATGGCTTGTCTTCCAGGGCTACCTGATAAAGTAGACATTCTTCATTTCTTCCTATCATTTGAACAATTGTTTCCATAGAGTATCCAAACTCCTCTTCAAAATCTCTAAAGAGTGACAAAGTGAAAACCTGTTCACCAAAATCATTTAGCTACATTTAAACTGCTATAATTTATGTACTTATCAGTTAACTTTTTACCTGTGCAGCATGCTTTAGCATTCCAGACAGTGACAATGAAGTGAATGCTATTGACTTTCTACAGGTAAACTCATCATATTTCTCTATGCTTCTCCAACGATTGGTTGTCTTCTTAAATATGGTATAAAATTCTGTCAAGGTAGTTGTTTTACTTGCTCTGAATCCTATTGCATGATTAGTGCTTTCACTCCTTTGTGACGATAAGATTCCTGCTGAAAAGAAATCTCTACTAAGGGTAGGACACCATTTCTCTTTCAACTCGTACACTCTTTGGTACCAAGAGTGTGCTGTCAACTCATATTTTTGCATCATTGCCTGCCATTTTGCTTTAAATTTTTGTTCTATCACACACATCTTTAAGCACTGGTTGAATGCATACTTGAATTCTTTGTCTTTTTTAAGAGCTCTAAATCTGGTTATGGCATTTTGTTCCAAATGCCAGATACAAAGTCTATGCCTTGTATTAGGAAGCACCTACATTGAATATAAAGGGGTCACTTTATGCTTTTAAAAGGGTCACTTTATGCTGTTAAAAGGGTAACTTTATGCAGTTAAAAGGGTAACTTTATGGGAAAAAGGAGAACATTATTGTCTGAGTTTAAAATCTGTAAAATGTCAATATAAATCTTTTACCTGCTGAATTGCATTTGCCATTGCTTGGTCCTGATCAGTGAATATTGAAGTTGGTGTTCTATTATCCATAGCTTTCAAGAAGGTTTCTAGTAGCCACACAAATGAATCTGTTTTTTCATCCCCAATAAAAGCACATGCAAACATACAATTATGCCAGTGATTATTTATTCCAACAAATGGAGCACATATAAGATTATATCTGTTGGTTCTGTATGTTGTATCAAAGATAAGCGCATCTCCATATATCCTATAGTCTTCTAGAATCATTGAATCTCTCCAAAAGATATTGGAAATTCTTCCTTCCTTGTAAAACTTCACTCTAAAAAAGAAGTTTGGATCTTCTTATTGTTCCCGATTTAAAATGTTCACTAAAGTTTGAGCATCTCCAGCCTCAATTTGTTCCATTCTTAACCTTGAGCAGAAATTCAGGTGATCTATAACACTATGACCTACATTCTGTTCTCCTCTAGCCTTTGTATCCATGTAATTGTAAGTGTCCATTGTAGTTAGACCTGAAGATTTCATTGTTTTGATTGCTTCATCTTTTTCTTCTGTCATTTTTCTTTCAGAATGATGCAAATAATGCCACTGTGACCTTGTTAGCTCATGGTTATACTGAATAACATGAGCCACTACCTCAAACTATCCTTCTTTATTCACTTTTGCTCTTAGGCATGCCTTGCAATTCGATCTTGTAATGGCTACTTGTCTTGGCTTTCTTGTTTTTACATTCACATCCTCTTCATCAACCATGCATTTCAACTAACTTTGTTTTCTTGTCACCTGAATTTCTCTTTCCTTCAGCAGAACACACATAATTTTTCTCAGTTACTATTTTTGTGTGTGTCTTGTATCTTGTTGTATGCTTTCGTATTGAAAACCCCAGTATAGCAGCATGTTTTTCATACAATTCCAAAATTTCTTCAAAAGTTTCTATTACCACACCAAGAAATGAACCTCTAAGATCTAAACCAGAAGCATGAATTTGATTTGTATCTGTGATTTAATACAGATATATCAGATAATAACCAGAGGTAGCATATCATTCAAATTGGAGGCAACAAAAGGGTAACATTTGTTTGAAAATAGGGTCACTTTTATGCATGAAAAGGGTAACATTAAGGCATACAAAGGGTTACTTTTTGCATACAATCTGAATTTTCTGCATACAATCTTAGGGTAACATTTGTGCATAAATAAGGTCAATTTTATGCATGAAAAGGGTAACTTTAAGGCATACAAAGGGTTACTTTTTGCATACAATCTGAATTTTCTGCATACAATCTTAGGGTAACATTTGTGCATAAATAGGGTCACGTTTATGCATGAAAAGGGTAACATTTAGGCATTCAAAGGGTTACTTTTTGCATACAATCTGAAAAGTTTATAGAAATTACCTTCAGTTGCATTTGATTTGGTTGTTTGTTCTGAATTTGAATCAATTGATTTGCCAGGAACCACTTGATTTTCTGCATTGTCAATTGCTTCTTCTGCATTCTCAATTGCTTCTTCTGCATTGTTAATTGCTTCTTCTGCATCGTCTCCATTGTTTGGATTGTTGAATATTGGTACGAATTCATCTCCAAAACTCTTAGTTTCTTCTTCTTCTTCTTCTATAATCGATCGATTTAAATCGATTTCAAATTCAGTTTCAATTTGCCTCTGTTTTTGTAGCAATTCGTGGATGAGATTGCTACAATTTGTGGTATCGAAAGTCGAATTCTCCAATCTGTGTGTTTTCTCACTTTCTCTCTTCTCAACTGATGATCGAATTCCGCAATTTGTAAGTTTTCTCACTTTCTCTGTCCTTAATTGATGATCGAATGTTTCAATTTGTGCGTTTTTTTCACCTTTTTTCTTCTCAATTGATGATCAATTTCTGCAATTTTTGTGTTTTCTCACTTTCTCTCTCCTCAATTGATGATCAAGAGCTGCCTTTTCTCACTTTCCCTCTCCTCCATTGTTGTTCTGCGTGTTTTTGATTTTGAGGTATAAAATTCCACGATTTTGATTCTTTAAAAAAAAATAGTAAATGAGTGGCACGTGCACCGGGTGCATGCAAAAGGGATTGTAGATGCACGGTTGTTCAATTGTCATTTAAAACGAATTTTTTTCTAAGATCACACGTAAAATTATACGAAGTATTGAACTTTTTTTTTATAGCCACTTATAAAATGAATTTTAGACAATTGGTTTATATTTTATGTAAAGCAAATGTAATAGTTGAGATAAAATCTTTTCTTAAAGTAATAATTTTCTTAAAGCAACGATTATTGGAGGTTTTTTTTTAACAAGTGTTATTGGAGGGAAAATTTTTAACACAATGTTGCCAAGTGTCTTTATGGTTTCGTCTTTAGTAATATGTAATAGATAGATAAATATATAAAAAAACTTATAGAAAAAAAAAAAAAAAGTAAAAGTGAAAAAAAATAAACAAAACAAAACAAAAGTGATTCGAAGGAGTGCTTTTAAATACTTCAATTCGTATATATTCGCTCTAAAAAAAAAAAAGAAACTTCATGTATACAAGTATATAATACGGAGTACGAATGTACATACTATGGGAAACGTAGTAAGTAGCATAAACATTCACTCCGTACATATACATGGTTTTTGGAGCTACTAGAATCAAGGTGCTACGGAGTATACGAGAATATGACAATCAACGAACAGTCTTAATTGAATTTAAGTGGCGTGTAATTAACTTTAAATGATCTGATGGTTATATGAGATCATGCACATATTAATTAAGAGTACTACATCATACTTGTGTACGTAGAGTTATGATTAATATAGCTGACAGTCATGTACGTTACAAACTCACATTAATTAAGTTATTAAGTCCATCATCAACTCACAAGTCATAAATAAATTGCTAAATTTGCACCTTAAGTATGAATCAATTCGCTGCCCTATTTTTGTAAATGATACATACAAGTTACAAACTATCCGTATAAGTTATTACTATTCTTTACTACTAACTTAACAACTTTCTTAACTCGTATTAAAAATTTTGACTTATAATCAGTCTATAATAATTATGACTAGAATTTTTTACTTCGAATGGAGTATGAAAGATTATTTGCACATCAATGCCACTATCATCACTATATCTATCATCTTAGATCTTCCAATTCAATGTCTAATAATACAATATCCAAACTACTATTTATTTGTTCAGAGATATGATGGATGAAGTTAATTGGCCTCAACGACGTTATAATAGCCACACTGAGTGATCGATCCATATATTCTTGGAAAGTCGACCTTGGTGTTTGACCGACCTATTGTTAGAAAATTATAATTACAGAAAATTAGAAAACTAATTACAATAATAATACAAACAGAATAGGACGAGATTAATCTCTGTCCTTAGGATAATATTAGCCCCCACTACGATGCTGATGGGAATTCCTACGCTAATTTACCCCCAGGATTATCCTATTTCTAAGAATGAAAACACAACATAATTTTCACTCTCCATGGACATGTTTTTGAGAAGAACGTTTATCAGAATGAATATGAAAAACTGATTATTTTTTACTGCCAATGAAACAATTATATAGAGATAAGTATGGCAGTTATTTTATCCCAAAAATAACTGCCTCCCTATATTATCGGAAAATTAAAAAAAAAAATATTAATTAATTAATAGGCACATGTTAGTCATAATTAATTAACCGTCGCGCGCGTGCTAAGTGCTAGTCTATGATTAGTAAATATTCTGATAAATATACTACCAATCATCTACTAACAAGCCCATGATCAAGCCCACACAAAAAGGCTTACAAATCATAATACACATAGTACACACTAGTTAATAAACAAGACCAACCTTTCATATTCTTTCCATGTGGGACAATGCTCCCACAAAAACTTACTTGTTGAAGACTACATACAACACCTATCACTCAGCTCACTCGGTTATTAGGTCATAACTAGATAAGAAATCGCAAACCTTATGGATACAGTACCCTTGAGCGCCATAAAAGATATGCAATTAAGATATCGAATTGTAAACATAATTATTGCTCTTCAATCTCCATACAACACTCATAGTTATAAGCATTAGAGATTAATTAAGTTGAGCTACCTCAAAAATACTCCCAAGGCAATGTTTGTTCATTTATTTTGAAGCTAATCATGCAATGTTCATTCTACGCCATCAATCAAAGCCATTTGAAAACAAAGGCCTTATTTTATATATATATATATATATATATATATATATATATATATATATATATATATATATATATATATATATATATATATATATATATATATATATATATATATATATATATATATATATATATATATATATATATATACTCCCTCCATTACGAATTACTCGCAACAATTTCCTTTTTGGGCCGTTACACATTACTTGCAACAATTTTTTTCCCATTTTTAGTAACTTTTTTAGGGTAAAATGACAACTTTATCCTTACTTTTATTTCAAACTCAAATTAATTAATAACAAAACACTACACTTACATTCTAATCTAATTATCAGAACCTAAGCCTAATCTAACCATTCCCACCAAAAACTAATCACATTCCATCTACATTCAACTGATTTCTCTCATCTCCTCAACTACCCCATTGAATGTTCTTCATTCATTTCACCTCGATCATGCTGCCAGAAACCCTATTTTCTGTAGAATTCTCTATATTCTCTTCTTAAACCCTAGAGTTCCTCCTCCAATCTTCTTTCTCTATCCTCTTCGTTCTCTAGTCTCTGTCCTCCATTTTCTCTCTGAAACCCTAAATTTGAGTCCCTGCGTTTTCTGGAAAAATGAGTTCCCGAAAAAACAAGAAACCATGTGTAAAACCATCTAAGAACGATGATCAATCGACTATGTACATTGCTAGGCGTGGATCTGGAGTGATGAAGCCAGTTCGGAGGTGTTCATCTTCGTTTTCGAGGTACTCTGGTGGCAAAATAGGGGCTAAGTTGCATTTTTCGTTCAGCGACGAAGATGAGCCAGTGGTTGTTGCAGATCCACCAACCCCCTTGGCTGTTGTCGCAACGCCTGTCCTAGATATGATGGTTTCCACTAAGGAAACTGTCGAGAGGTGGGTGGGGGGGGGGGAAGAGTCCCCTGAAAAAGGAGCTGGAAAGAAGGAGGAGACGCCTCCTGCTGCGGTGGAAAAGGAGGGGTCTCCTAGGGGGCTGAAACGCCGATCTGTCTGGCTCAATGACTACAGCGACTGGGATCCATGTTACCTGGCCTATCTCAGGAAGCATTACCCTAATGACTTCCCCCTTGATCTCTGAATTTGCAGCGTAAATATGACTAAACCCTAGTTTTCTTAATTTTTTTGAAATTGTTGTTTGATATTGAGTCCCTGTTGATAAAATATGTTGGGTTGTGTATGAGTATTGTGGGTTTATTTGTTGTTGATGCATATCCTGGGTTGTCTGTTGTGTATGATTATTCTGGGTTGTCTACTGTGATTACTTCCTGTTGCTTCTATGGTGTTGCTTGTGGGTTTATATGATGTTGCTGCTATGTTGTTGCTGCTGTGATGTTGCTTGTTAGTATACGGGTTTGAGGATGTTGAATTTGGTTTAATTACTTATGATATGGTCACCCTGCTTATGATGTATGGATGATGTGCATGTTTATGGTGGATGTTGTAATGTATGGATGATGATTAGCATGTTGATGTTATCTAAGCGCTTGGAATACTCTTATTGTGGTTGTGTTTGTGTTGCTACCATGGAGTCCCACCATGTACACAGTTGTGTTGTGAGTGCATACTAGAGGCATACAGTGACCACTAATTCACTGCATACTTCAGGCATAAAGTCCTTGATGTCCCAAGTGTTGTGTGTGAATGAGTCCCCCCCCCCCCCCCCCCGTTTTGTATTGGTTTTTTGTTGATCCAAGTGATGAAGGGACTCTTCTGACACTGACCTCAGCTTAAAGGATGCTCCAACATTTTCTTCCAGATTTTGTTGTTGAGGTGCCTTTGTTTGGATGGTTTTTTGTGTTGATATAAATCCCATCTGATGGACTCATGGCATTGTTATCATGTCCTACCTCTAGGATAATGTTTGGTCATAATTGTTTATATTCATTCTCAAAAAGTTGTCATGTTTACATAATTCCTAATACATGTACATGTGCTTGTCATGACTGCCTTACTAATTTACCTATGCTATTTGTCAAAATACACATAACCATTACAAAAACAAACAAAAAACCTAGTTTTAGTCTTAATGGTTATATGTGGCAGTCCATGATCTTCTGTGTGCTTCTTTCTTGCATATTCATTCACAAAAAACTTCTGTCTTGCATCTTCAAAATGTTGTCCCCTTGCATATTGTTCTTCAAAAGGCTGTATGCATGCTTCATGATCAATCAGCATCCACTTCCATGTCTTGTGTGTCTGGTTGAGCCCCTGTTGTAGGAACAAACAGTGTGTTGAGGTAATCCACTGTTTCTGCTATGAGTTCCTTGTTTACCTTGAGTATGTCCTCCAATGTGCCTTCCCTTGCTTGCCTTGCCTTTCCCATGTGGGGTGGATTGAAGTTATTCCCTCCCTTTTTCTCTAGTATTTTTATCTTGCAAGATTGGAGAATGATCCAAGTGTATCTGTTTAGGGTTGGATCAAAAATCTGAAATGCCTCGCCCACTTTCTCAATAAGCTCATCCACATTAGTTGGGAAAGACTAGTATTGTATGGACTGTATGACCTTAAATAAACCAAGGTCCAAAACATTGAGGTATGGGGATTGGGAAGGTTGAAAAACAAACTTAATGTTAAAACCATTAGCTTGTGTGGCTGCCAAAAAATCAGCGTGGGTACTTGATGGGGCCTTGCATTGTCCCACTGAATTACTATGTTCTTTGATAACTGTTGTGGCCATTCAGCATGAATTGTTGGAATTATCTTGTTCATGATCATGTCTCTGATTGCTTCTTTGTTGACATTTTGAATGACTTTTGTTTCCATTGTGTCTGCCTCTCTGTTTTTGCTTTTTTTCTTTGCTCTTTCATACTTCACAAAAGGGAAAAGTCCATACTTCCCTGAGTGAAGTAGAGTCCCATCCTCATCATAAAGAGGCTTACCTATCATACCCATGAACATGGCCTTCAATTTGAACCTCTTTGATTGTTGTGCTCTGTAAGGTACCTCTTCATTAGGAGTTAGGTAAAAGGTCCTTGTCTCTGGGTTCAAGTAGAACCACTTTTCATCAATGTGAATATGATGTTGCAAGTCCATAAATGATGGGTCCCCTTCACTTGGTACTGGATTGATATGCTGCAACACCCATTTTAACCTTGCAACTTTGTGATTATCACTTAAAGCTGGGTGATTTGTTGCTGTGACTGCCTTTAATCTGCCTTTTTTCTTTAATCCGTGTATGACCACATGATTGACTTTCAGTTCTGCACCATAGCTTCTGCTAGTGGTCCTCTTGTAAAGTGGCATAGACATAAGCCACTCATCAGAGTATTCCTTAGGCTTGGGACCAGTCTTGCCTAACTTTTTGCTCCTGACATCTACTACATCACCTAATTGAATGTGTTTCTTTATTTCTTGGAACCATCTGCCTGTTGTTGATCTATGTACTCCATGTTTTCTTGCCAAAGAGGACAGCATGCCACGTGGAAGAGAGTCCCCTTCCATGTGTATCAGGATATCATCTACTATTTGCCTCTTTTCATTGATGTTGAGTTCTCTGTTCTGCCTTGCATTCTGTACCTCTTGATTCTGACCCTCTGCCTCTGCATCTGATTCCCCTGTTTCTGTCTCTTGCTGAGTACTTGCTTCACTACTGCCTGAAATTGTTTCTATACTGTTGGATTCATGACCCAATTCTGTACTATCTTGCATTTCTCTGTCCTGCTCCATGAGCAGTTGGCTGATGTTGTAAAAGTCATCAAATTCAACTTCCATGAGTCCCTTTTTTTTTCTTCAGATGTGTAGGTGATGAAGTGGAGCTGTTCTGCCTTTTTTTGGGAGCTTACAATGGAGCCTAATTCTGTACAAAGGACTAATGTTGCTACTAACTCAACAATTAGGAATTAAGACTAATTTTAATGGCTGACTTTTAATGTAATTTGCAAACAATGGCAACTTTTGGTCTGTAATTAAACTTTGAATTATGCTTTCCCTCCCCCCCAACCCAAATCCGAAACAGTGTTTATGGTGAATGAAAAATGAATGGAAAAGGTAATCCCCCTTTATATAAGGGCCTTTTGGTATTGAAAATAGGAAAGTCAAAAAAAATTTGGAAGTGTTTTGAATTCTTTTCAAATTTTTCATGAAAAGTTTGGAGGGAAATCAATTGGAGGGGAAATAATAACCCCTCCAATTTGCTGCCAGCCAAAAAGAAAGGGGAAAAAGTTAGCAAAAAAAAAAAAAAGAGTCACATGGGTCTCCTTAAAAATGGGGACCACAAAATTTCCCTCTCTTTTTAACTCATCTAATTACATACCCTTCCTATTTAATCCACCCCCTTAAAACTTTCGCCTAGGAGTCCGCAATTCCTCCTTTTGTTGCGAGTAACTCGTAATGGAGGGAGTGTATATATATATATATATATATATATATATATATTGTTTTGGTCAAAAAACTGAATACCAGGTTCGACCTGGGTTGCGATAATTACAGCTAGATTGAGGTAAAGGAATTTGCTGAGTCTAAATCTACAAAATGAACATAAAAGAATGTGGGTGAAGACACACGAGATGATGATGCATAAAACCCCAAGAACAAGGGTAAAAACTGCGGGTGGCTATGAGTCCACCAATCCACTAAGTGTTTCGGATGAACGGATTACAATGTAGGTTACAGATTGTCGATTGAACGATAGTAATGCGATTAGAACTCTCTGATTATGTTAAGTAGTATGGCTCTTATATTTTCTGATGCCCTTTACAATGAATATCCCTATATTTATATACTAGGAAAGCATCTAAAGGGTCTTCAACAGCTCTTTCTCTTGATTCCTAGAAATCCGCAGTTGAGGGCCAAAACTGCCCCTATTTTCTCTCCACGTCTCCAGGTCTGTTACTTCCGCGTTTGAATTGGTCTTCCTCAATGACTAGATTGCTGGGAGTGGTTCCTATTTCCATGGATGAAATTTTGTATCTTTTTACACTTGAAGATTCCTGGGAATATTCCTTGAAAGTGTGCTCAGTTTCTTGGTTTCCTAGTATTAGTTTTGCAGCTATCTTCAACCTGTATATCGCTAATCTGCAACCTGTAACCTGACTACCTGTAGAACATAGGAATTTTAGGATGAAAATTCTAGCACAACATCAATAAGTTTGAGGAGCTGCAAGGGGCCAATGCAATGAGTTTCCTAGAGCCTTAGGCTCTCTATAATAATTGTCAGTAAATTAAAATCTTAATTTTATTTGCTTAGTAAATTTAATCCATAATTCAAGCTGATTATGTGTTTTATGTTTTATATATAGTGTAATTTAAAGGAATACGAAATTGCACGTGAATATTGTGTTAATTTCTAACTTAGATGTTAACACTAACATACATAGATTCTATTTTTTAGAAGAGAAAAAACATGTGATGTATAACCTAATAAGGAAAGGTATCTAAAGACATATAAGACCCATGTTTGGTAGCATACCTGCTTAAATTACTTTAATGAGTAGTAGAGCTAGTCATGTGATCTAACGAATTTAGTGAGTTGATTAGGCATGATAGCACTACCACTAGTTTATGCTTTACATTTGACCACAATAATTTGTTTTTCAAATTTACAAATTAGGGTATGCATTAATTTACTAAAGTGAGTTGAACCGAACTGAACTAATTGGAGCTGAACTGAACTGAATTGAATAAAGCTGAAATGAATTGTTTATGAGAGAAGAAAATTAGGAACTGAAATGAACTGATTAGAGCTGAACTGAAATGAGCTGAAAACTCAAGGCCTGTTCTGATTACCTAAACTGGACTGAATATTTTATGAGAGAAAGAAATTAAGAACTGAACTGAGCTGAACTTATTGGAGCTGAGCTGAGCTGAACTGAAATGAACTGAGCTGAATTGAAATAAACTGAGCTGAACTGAACTGAAAATAAGCCGAAGAGAACAGACCCTCAGTACTCTTTTGGTTTCTTAAAAAATGTATGAAATACACAACTTTAAACATTACGGAATAATGTCTAAGTATACATGACACATTATACTAACAACCCTTCCACATTATACTAAGGAAAAATTGATTTTTGCTACCTATCAAACACATCAAATTGAATTTTGCTACCTATCAAAACTTTTATTTTATTTTGCTACCTAACATATGCCCTTTTTTAAAATTTTGCTACCACCGTTAAGGAATCCGTTAAAGAATCCGTTAAGTGGGTCCATAACGACACGTGTCGTGTTATTATTGGCCAAAAAAATTAAAAAAAAATAATAAAATAAAAAAAAGAAAAGAAAAACCTAAACTACCCAGCCACCACCCCCGCGCCACCACCCCCTTCCCCCCAACTCACCGCACCCCTCCCCGAAACCACCACCCGCGTCGCACCACCAGCCCCAACCCACCTGAACCCTCCCCCTCCCTTTCCCGCAACCGCATCGCCCCCAAAAACCACCAAAACTAAAACCCTAGATCCCACCACGGCCACGAATCTGGCCACAAATGGCCGAAATCGGCCGATTTTGGGGCTCAGTGGCCTTAATCGGCCGATTTCGGCCTTTTAAGGCCAAATTCTTGGCCGTTTTTGGGGACGAGGGTTTTGGGTTTTGGGTTTTTGGGGGCGACGCGGTTGCGGGAAAGGGAGGGGGAGGGTTCAGGTGGGTTGGGGCTGGTGGTGCGACGCTGGTGGTGGTTTCGGGGAGGGGTGCGGTGAGTTGGGGGGGAAGGGGGTGGTGGCTGGGTAGTTTAGGTTTTTCTTTTTTTTTAATTTATTTTTTTAATTTATTTATTTTTTATTTTTTTTAATTTTTTTGGCCAATAATAACACGACACGTGTCGTTATGGACCCACTTAACGGATTCCGTTCAGTGGTAGCAAAATTTAAAAAAAAGGGCATTTGTTAGGTAGCAAAATAAAATAAAAGTTTTGATAGGTAGCAAAATTCAATTTGATGTGTTTGATAGGTAGCAAAAATCAATTTTTCCTTATACTAATGTATGGATTTTATCATCAAATCTTTTAAATTTCATATACAATATACATGCCTGATTAATTACTTAATTAGATATAACATAACTTTTTGTCTTTTTGATTCAAGATAGATTTCAAGTCTAGTATAATCCATGTTGTCTCGTTTTTAAATTTATGATAATATAGAATGAAAGACTTGTGGAATGATGAGAGCATCATATACATGACACATACATGAACTTGTTTAGAAGTCCCATATTACCATATAGATTAAAGCTATAAATGGATCCAAGGATGATGATGGACCCTTAAAATCTTAATCAATTATTTTAAGAACTATTGACAAACAACAACTAATGCGATGGGATGTATAATGTATTGATGCATGCATGTATAATATATAGACTCCAAATTGGAAATTTTATATGTGATGATACATTATCCTTGTATATTAATGGACACAACCAGCTGTTTTCTATTGTACTTGAAGACGTACAAGGCGATAACATTATGATTGTTCCCTTAGGCCATGGCCCCTATGCACCAAACCAGCCATAAAGGCAATTAGCAAGGAAATTAAATGAATGAGATGCAAATAGATCAAGAGCTGGCTGGTCTTGACTTATGAGTTAGGGGTTAGACACAAAAGACACAGAAATTTTGAAATTAGGAATCAGCAATGGTAAGTGCGTTGGCTAGTTTATTATTATTTTTTTAATAGCAAAAAAAAAAAACTTAAATAAAGTTACCGTCGACATAAAGTTAAGGTTGTGCATGAGCTTTTATTTAAGCCCACCACGATACGATGTTTTCTTAGTTCGTTTTAGATACAATGCACTAGTTTAAAGACATGGTCATATGTGGACCAATTTGCCAACATTTGCTCAGCTTTTTTTTTAAACAACTTTTTTGCATTGTTCTTCCAAATTTTGCTTTATTTCAATTTTGGCAAAATAACTCCCAAATATCTTTTACTTCATCATATGGTTTCATTTAACATTCAATAGTTTCCATATTTTTAAACAACAAAAGAAAACATAGGGAGTAGTTTACATTAATTACCTCATTCTATCAATTTCGTTGCTATATATAATAATTAACACGTTAATGAAAAAATAGGTTGTAGCATGACACATAACCATCTAGCTAGTGGGCGGAGCTTAAGTTTATCAACCTCAAAGCACATAGAAATAGAACAAGACTCCGGCTCCGGCACCTGCTAACACATTTCGAAGCACATTCTAGTGTGCTCTTTAGCTTTAGAATGTGTCATTCATTCTTACTTGTCCAAAGCTAAGTAAGCAAATAGTTACATTACTTTAAGGAGTAAGTGAATTGGCATTACCTTACTCATTCAAGTAAGCAAGTACACTTGGATCTTAAGTCCTTTAGACCAAGGCTAACCATTGACTACAAATTATATTTTTTTTTACTACAAATTATATTTTGTTAAGCATCAAGAGAGAAAGAATAAAAAAAAAAAATGAAAAGTGGGATTTTAGGATAGAAAATGCATGCTCAGATCATAACCATGATTTTTTGAGGTTTTGAACATTAAATGACACTGTGTTAATGGCCACGGGTTAATCATAGGTGAAGTAGAGTGGAGGTATCATATGATTAAAAAAAAATGAGGATTACAATTAAAATGGACAAATAATAATGACTATGTGCTTATAAATTTAGAAGTGTCAAAAACCTATCCGACTAAGCTCACTTGAAAAAAATAACATTGAGATATCACTTATTTGAGTATACTCTTTACTTTTTTTTTTTTTTTTTTTTTTTTAATGCATCACTTGGTGATGCGTAGAGGTTTAGGATATTAATATAAGGCCCTCTCCAATGGTGAGACTCAAGTGAGTATTTTTAGGAGAGAGAAAGTATTTTTTGCAATGTATACCAATAAGTTGGTATCTAAACTTAGCAACTCCAAAAAAAAGTTGCTAAGTTTAGATACTCAACTTTGAGTCTCATTTGATAAAAAATGTGGGCCCTTATCAATATTATAATATGATTTGTAATTTATTTAAGTTTTAATTTTATTTTTTTTCTAAATAAAATTTATAATATGATTTGGTGGGCCATAAATTGAAAGTGACATTGGTATCTTTTAGAAAGTCTCACCATTGGGAAATTAGACTTCACATGAGTTGCTAAATTGAGAAGTAGGTTGGGTATCACCATTGGAGATAAAAAAACAACTCATTTTGTATTTCAATACTCAAAGTTGAGTCTCACCATTAGAGATGGTCTAATATTGTGTGAGTGGATGAATAATTTATATAGTAAAATAAAGATGAAGATCATAAAATAGAAAGTATGTGAGATAAAAGTAAATGTTGTACGGAGTGTTATTTAAGTGGGGACCATGAGAGGAAGAGAAATAATAAAATAATTCAAGTGTGGTTTAAAGTAATACGCATAAAATAATACTTCGTATAAATCTATGATATAGTACTCCGTATAGAAGTGTATTTTAAAAAAAAAAAAAAAAAAAAAAAAAAAAAAGCATCCTTAAGAAGAGAAGTGATGTATTAAAAAAAATGGTGGGACTAATAATTTAGCATGAGTTAAATTTTAAAATAAATTCATCTCAACTTTACTAAATCCGACCTGTTCATTTACTGATGAACTGAATAGAGTTTTCATACGAAAGAAGATTTTAGAAGTTGAACTGAACAAAACTGAAATTAATTTGAAGTGAACATGCCTTTAGACACTTGAATTCACATTTTTGATGTAGTTAAGACTCAACGACTCAAGGGGGAGGAAATGAATTTGAAAATTGGTTAATATTTGAATTAAAGAGTAAAAAGGTCTATAGACTGTGGTAGAAGCCGAAGGAAGAGAGCAAATTTGGAGGGAAAATGGAGTTGCTGAAACTCTCCAGACTCAAGCTCCAACTTCGTGCCCTAATCTCCGAGGTCAAAGATCTTCGAGTAAGCCATTCTCTCTCTTTCTCTCTCTCCTTTTTCTTCTTTCTCTCTCTTCTCTAATTCATCTCTTCTGCAATAATCAGGAAAGAGAAAAATCTGCTACAGATCAACTCCACCTTTCAACCCAGGTTTTTCCAATCACTTTCAATTCTGTATAATCCGCAGTTTTCAGCTTGATTATGGAGTATTTTTGTAATTTTTGTTTTGAATTTCAGAAACAGAAGCAATCAGAAGAAGAATTTGGGAGGAAATTGAAGGAATTGGAATCTGAATTGTCTTCATCAGCTGAAGTACGCCAGAAATTAGAAAGGAAGGTTTGTATTTTTGCACATCAACTGTTCGATGAAATTCCTGTGAGAGAAACTGGTTCAATTTTGTTAAGTATTGTTGTTTGTTGTGATAGGTAAGTTATCTCCAGAATGATAATGCTTTACTTGAGAGCAAGCAAAAGGAGCTGAATTGCACTATACAAAGCCTTCTTCAATCAAGGGAGCAATTCGTTAATGCTTATCAGGTTTTCTTTTGGTCGCGGCTTTATTTTGTTTGATTATGACTAATGATCATGTATCTGATTTCTCTGAAATCTTTAATAGAGCGGAATAGCTTTGCATCAATTGTTGTTGATGGAGTTTCAAGATGTTATGTTGTGGTTTTGATACATTTAACTATTTAAGTAGAACTTCGACATCACCTAATACTTACAATCGAGCATAAGTACAACTATAGTCTAAAGTATAAATGGCTTTGTGATAAGACTAAGAGGTCACCCAACTATGAGTAATACATTTAGTGCTTAGGATCATGGATTCATGGTCGAAACTTATACTCTACTTGCAAACTAGTCAAGTATCATTAAGCTTTTTCAAGTGATTTAGTATGAGTTCTTTGGACGAATTTTGAACATAGCTTTTGCCATAAGGTAAGACCTGTAAGTTGGTTTGAGATGTGACTTAAGTCATTTGGATATTTAAAACGCCATTGTTTACTGTTTAGCAGGCTAATTAATGCTATATTATATCTTATTATCCTGTGAGACATTGTGGCTATACCGATATTTGTTCTTTTTTCTTTTTACAATAGTAACAGCTTTGGATTGCACTTCTATTGTAGTCCAAATGGACCTTCTGCTATTGGATACAGAGGGGTTTAGAGCATTAACTATATATATATATTGGTTGGTTTCAGGAATCAACTTATGATATTAAACGCTCAATTGAAGAAAGAGATCGGAAGCTCAAGTTTTTCTCAGAGAAGTTGAAGTCACACTTGTTACTGTTTGATGCTATTGAAAAGGAGGCATCATCTGTAAAGCAAGTTGTTGATGGTGTGCAGCATGTTGTCAATGAAAAAGAGGAAGTCGGTATGTAAAAACCTTGATTCTTAAGTTTTTTTTTTCCTCTGTTGATCACTCACTTTGTTAGTTGCAAAGAGTTTATATAAATTTGTTACAGTGATAGCCTTGTGAATTCGCTCAATATTTCTTGTCTTCTTTTTCTATCATTAACGTTTGTTAAGTCTATATGTGCAGTAAACAGCTTAAAAAGAAAGTTAGACAGACTTCCTGAGGCCGAGAAGGTTCTTATGGGTAATTGCTATTTTGTAGCTCGCCAGTTGACCTAATATTTTCTCGATTCATTCAGGCTTAAACAGTGTTTGATGCTGTGTCATGCAGGAAAAATATATGAAATGGAAAATAGGCTTGGGAAGTACAATGATGAGCTCCATAGAAAAGAGAAGATTATTTCTGAGCTAGAAGCACATATTGATGCACAAAGAATTAGTAGCAAAAATCAAACACAAGTGGAAACTATATCCTTCTGATCTATGCATTTTTAGAGCAACTTAAGTGATTTCTTAAATTCCTATTTGTGAGCAATCTCCAAAATGTTATGCTTTGACTACTGTCACCTTCAGAAAACTCTATCAAAGAAGGAAGCTATTATACAAAATTTAATATCAGAGAAGCAGGTACTGATTTTTTGCTCGCTCATGTTGTTATTTGTAGTTCATCCTTTCAGTTTGATTAGTTTTTGCGCTATAATTTTCACTTTCTATATGCCACTGCAGGCTTTGGATTCCGAACTAAAGAGTTTAGGTGCTGTCTTGGAGAAGATCCAGTATGCTTTCAGAGATATGAATGAGGTCTTTAGCGTAGTTGTCATTATCAGTTCCCCTGTTTACTGTTTGCTTATTCTTAATGTGAACGGATTATAACAATTTGACAACTGTGTATCATCATACTGATTTCCTGATTGGACATCTGCCAGTTGATAGATTAGGCATTCTTATAAAACCTAATTAACATGTATAAAATGTGATGATCAGCTGTGTGGTATCAATAAGGTCATCAGATTTTACATTCTCAAAAGAGAAAAAACTAATCAATGTCATCGGATTATACTTTTCTCAATAGTTTATTAAAGCATACCCTGTTAAATCTTGTGTATGTTTACTAAAGCTTTTGAACTTCATATTCATGTACATTTTTTTGGTAACATCTAATGGTATAAAGAGTAATTACAGCTGTCATGGCAAGATTGTAAAAACAACAATCTATGGCATCTCTCTTCATATTTGCAGAATGCTACATATTTCCAATTGTGATATTCTGATCCAAATGACAGGACAAAGAAGCCTTTCTCTCAATAATCGAAAGCAAGGAAAAATTTTGTACGATTCCCAGAGAGGAAATGAGAAGGTCAAGCTCTGGATTTCATTGTCGTTCATGATCAGCATCTGGAGATTATATGACATTTATAAGCTTTCCTAAATCCTAGTATGTTGCTACCTATCCCTCCCTCCTCCCCCCCAAAGATTAGAGAGCAAAAAAAATAAATACTTGTTCATTTCACCTTATTTCCACTTATTTCAGGGGAAATAAGTTCTAATAAGATAAGTTCAGGACAAATAAGTTTTGATAAGGGTTAATAAGGGAATTTCATGTTCCAACTACAACTAGAATAAGTTCTAATAAGTCCGGATAAGTTTAGGTAAGTACAGATAAATGCAGATGAGTGAAAATCATGTGAATTGATCGGTATTAAGGAATTATGTTAAGCAGAAAATTAGAATAATACTTTTATGCTAAGATTCCCATATACATATTATTTCATGCATTCTTTACATCACACTTACATATGTGAACCTAAATCCTAATTTCTTTGACTTGTTTTCTTGCCAGCTAGAGTACGGGAATACAGTCCTTACATATGTCAAATTAGCAATTTGAGGGTGGGGGGAAGGGGCTTCAAACTAAGGAAGTTGAATTGTTGGCTTAAGAATTTGTGGATGTCCTTCCTTCCCTTTTTTATTTCTTTTTTTGACAATATGTGATTATTCTTAGTGATCTACTGATTCGTATTTTTCATATTGAGCCTTCAGGACTGAAGATTCTAAGGTTGGCACGAGGAAGGATGCTGAATCGTTGCTTACTTCGGGAGGCTTTGCCGGTTGCACAGGTACTTGATATGTTGATCATGGTCTTTCTCTTGTCTGGTCCAAGGCTCAAATTTTAAAGTCTACATAAGCTTTGTACCTTATGTATATTCACTTATTTCATGTCTCAATTTCAACCTATTGGGGAATTGCATATTGGTTGGATTCTTGCACTATTCGAAAGTTTTCTTTTTTCTGGACTTCAAGAATGAATTATGTCAAGCTCCTCCATAGAAAACTAAAACTAAAAACCTCCTATTCAAGATTTTGTATTCTGGTGTATTGTATAAAATATAAATCACCTGACTTAATATCCCATCCTCCCTACCCTACCTTGGGCATGAAAAATTATGATGTTGATGGTTATATTGGCAATTGGCATGTCAAAGATTTTAATGAAAATTGCATATACATATATAGCACTTGAAAGTCTAGAAGAAGATTTGTACTTTTTCCTTGGCTAACTATTATAAGGAAATTGAGTCTTCTTTAAGCTAGAGATGAGTTGGGTTGGGTTAACACTTGAACATTGGTTCTATTTTAGTACTCCGTATGTTGTTTTATTGATGAACACAACACCATTTGTAAAGAATTAAAACCGGTGCACGAACTTATGGTTTTTGTCTTCTTTATTTCTTTTGAATTTGTTGCCTTTTACTTTTTGCAGCATCTTCACAACATGATCTGTGTGATACATACCCTTCCACAGAAATGCAAGAAGCGAATGTCCAGGAGTTCCATGCAGAAGAGGCAAGTAAATCTTTTGCATATGGGACTATACATGACTACATGTAATACCTTTCTTCTTATGTGGTAGTGTAGTACTGAATTATGAGGTACCGTGTGATGAAATTGTAGCCTGCTTGCTCTACGAAGTCTATTTCTTCTGGACCTGAATCATTTACTACTGCTCAAACCAAGCCCATCAATGAAGCAAAGGTACAAGAAAGTAACTTCTGTTCATGTAATTGATTCCACAACTTCGTTTGCATCATTTTTTTGCTCCATGCGTCTTATTCTTTGCTCCTTGTGTCATTACAATCTGAATGACGTGGGATATTCTGGGGACATGCAGTGTTTATTGTTGATTAGTCAGACGTGCTTTCTGGTATTCTGAAATTGTGAATTAGTTTCAGCTACTTATATATAGTGACTGAAGCATAGTTAGCTCTTGATTGGTTCTTAAAAATTCCTTTAGTTCTTCAGTAAATTGAAATTAGCTGAATCTGATCATTGCTGGACTTCAATGCATCTTTTTCTTTTATGTAGTGTGTCTGCACAACCACAGCGTGCCAAGTGGACTCTGAGTGCTCTACCACTCAAGCAGATACTTGATAACCTCCTGGCTAGTTTCCAACTAATGATACCATGTATGTTTCTGCTTATCTCATGCGAAAACAACACTATATATATTATATTGGTTTCTTGAACATTTCTTGGGTTATGTGATGCAGGGACATAGCCTACCCTCTTATCTGGCCTTGAATTAGGGCAGAATTGGGCTGAAAACCGTAATACATGATACTCTCTAGGCAATTTTTGAGCATTGGAGGTGTGGGGCTCCATCAGCCAATTTACTTAAGTGATTCCTACGAAGGCACACCCCATTATTCTTAAACTCCCAAGAGTCTGCCCTAGTTGCACTGTAATCTTAATGCTGAAGGCAGTTTAGTTCATATTCATTCGTAGTGTTAAATTTAACTCATACAACTAATGTAGATGTGTACCACTATAGACAATTGCCATTGTGCCCAAAATGATACTCTTCATTTATTCTGAAAATATGATATTATTTGTGCACCTGGACTGCAGGCAACTGCTTGCGGTGAAGTATAAATATATGATAGCAGCGGCCATCAATTTCAGCCACCAGATTTGTTGTATTGCCTTTTTAATGTCTTTTGGGGGGTTGAGGTTTAAATATTTCATCAGTATATGCACCTCAGAAATTGGCTGGACATCATTGTAACTTCAACTACTATGATTTAAACAGATTGCCTGATTTTATGTTTATTTTAATGTTATTGGTCTATTTAATAGATTGCCTGAATTTCATGTCTATACAGAAGAGTCTGGCTAATTATCTACGAGTAACAGTTATGAATTTAATACTTAATAGGGGTAGAAAATTGAGTATAATAGTAGTGGCCATTAAAGGTGTTTATGACATTTTGTCTGCTGTGAACTACTCCATTTTTAACTGCTTAAGCAAATAGACCAATTTTTAAAAAAATTATATATACTGCTTAGGGTGATGATGGAACAAGTGAACGAGTCAGACCCAGTTGATATCTGATATTAACAAACTTTTGTTAATATCACCAATTTTTCTCTCTCCTCCCCTCACATGACCAATTTTTCTTTCTCTCTCCTCCATTCTCATGGCAACTACTTCCTTCTCTCTCCTCCCTTCTCATGCCCAAGGTCGACGACATACGCGGATCTATGGCCGGCCGCCCAAAAAAACGACACCCTAGTAGCAATTTATGAAAATTGGGGCCATACAAACCCTTTAGGGAAAGGGATTTGCTTGTACTAGTGGTGTTGCGGCAGTCGAATGTTGGTGCAGTGGCCTGTGGTGGTCGGCTGGGGTCGATTTGTAAAGGCTAGTGAAGCTAAAGGTGGTGCTGTGGGTGGTAGCTAGTGGTGTTGTGGCAGTCGAATGTTGGTGCGGCGGCTGAATGTTGGTGCAACGGTCGTGTGGTGGTCGGCTGGGGTCGATTGGTGGTCGACAGGGGTCGATTCGTGAAGGTAAAGGTGGTGTTGTGGGTGGTAGTAGAGGTTGCACAGTGGTGATAGAGCGAAGAGAAAGGGGTGTGGTTGCTAAAATTACAATATTACCCTTGGTGTGGTAGCTAAATTTACAAAATTAGCCTTGATATGAACAAGTTTTGTTGATATTTGATATCAACTTGTATTTACTCAATAAACAACTATATTGGAACAAAACAAATGCTACAACAGTTTATCTCCAAAACCTAAAAAAAATTGATTTTGGGGAAAGGGGGAAGGGGTGGTGTCGGGGGCAACCAAGAGTGGGGAAGGGGAGCGAGATCGGCGGGGGAAAGGGAGGGGATGAAGTCGCCGGTGTCGGGGGAACGTTTGGGCATTTACAGCCGGCTCGGGGAGAGGGGAAGGTGGCTGACGGGGAGGGGTGGCAGTGGCTGGTTTTTTTTTCTTTTTTTTTTAAAAAAAATATTAATTAATTAGATAATGTGCCCCACTAATGGAAAACATAACAGAAGTTGGACGTAGGTACCAAAAGGTATAATTTTAAACTTTGATGGGTACTAAAATAAATAAAGTTTTAAACGGAACTAAAATTCAATAACCTCCATTTTCGAGGTATCAAATTCCTAATTTTCCTAATTTATAAGTAACTTTCGTTCTTTACCGAATAAGTAAAATATTTGTCAAGGCGATAATGTTGAATTGATAAAACCATAACATCATTGAATCCGCACATAGAGGAAATCAGGCTATCAGCACGATTCAGCTGATGAGGACTAACTAACTTTTTGAAATCGAGTACTTGATGATAAATACAGCTTAATCTAATTCTTCTTCTTACCTTTTTGCATTGTCAATTTCATCCTTGGTGTCTGGTGGACCACTTAATATTTCATAGGTGAGTTTCATGGCCTCATGGGCATACTTTTCAATTGCACGTACTACTATCATACGGACTAATAGATTAGATTCTTAGTTTATTTACTAATGGAATCCTGTTTATTGGTTGTTTTTACTAGCTTCACTCTTTCACAGTTTCATCAAGTGTAGAGCTGATCATAGGTGGCCCGGCTCGGCTTGGGCCCGATTTTGAGTAGCTTTTTCCGGCCCAAAATTGGGTTGGGCATAGTTTGGCCCGATTTTTCGAAAAAATTGGGTAGGTTTGGGAAGACTTTTTATATGAATATAGTTAATTTTTTGACTCGGCCTGAAAAGCCCGTACAGCCGGCCATTTTGGGACGGATTTGGGACAAACTTTTCAATCCAAAGTTTAGCATGGCCCGAGATACGACTTGATTTTTTTGACCTAGACCCGGCTCGGTCCACCCAATGATCACCTCTAATCAAGTGATAGCATCAAAATGCATTTGTTTCATTCATGCCAGCTTTCGTTTGCCCTAGAATTAGGGGCTTATAATTTTTTCACAAAGCGGCAAGAGTTGATATCATTCGAAATTCAAACTTTTTACTTGGTAAATTCGTGAACCAAATACCCCTCTAAAAGGCACAAGAGCACACACATTGAGAAGGATATATTATCCTCTAAAGTAGTATCCTCTTTAATGTAAAACTGTAAGAGGGGATACTACTTTCAAGGGGAATGTAATATACCGAGTATTCTCTTTGTGAGAAGGATATTAAATGTTTGAAAGAGGAATGTTGAGTGGGTCAAAACCCATATTTTATTTATTATTATTATTATTATTATTATTATTATTATTATTATTTGCCTTCCCCTTCAATGAAACAGTTTGCTTATTTCTACTGTGTGGGTCCCATGAAGAATTATTAAGAGTAGCTGTAATTTTTATTATTATTGTCAATATTAGGGTTTATTACTATTAATGTTTTTTCACTTACTGTCATTGTTTTTATTACTATCAGTTATTGGTCATTGTTTTTATTAATATCAGTCATTGTATTAATTAACGAGACATCTGTTTTTATTATTGTCAATGTTAGGCTAGCTTAATTACTATAATTTTTTTCCCCATTAATTGTTATTGTTTTTTTAAAAATTGTCTGTGTATTGTATTTATTAACGATAGTAGATGGAATCCGTTTTCAATAGTCAATGCTAGAATTTGTTATTGTCATTATTTGTTATTGTCATTATTTGTTATTTAATATCATTGTGTTATAATTAACCTGTGGCGGGGCATTTAAAGTAGGAGAGAGGATCCTCGTTGATGTGTGAAAAAATATAGAAATAGAAAGAGGAAGAGGAAGAGGAAGGAAATAGTGGAAAATGATGTGGATGAAAGAGAATATGATGTGTCGATAAGAGATTAGGAGAGCGAGTAAAAGAGAGGATATAAGTATCCTCTTCAATAATCTTGCTCTAATATACTACGAGTAATATCACGGAGTAGTATGTGTTTCATTTCTTTTTTCTCTTTCAAAATTGTAAAGAACCATGCTAAACTAAGAGCAACCCCAACAGTTGCCCATTGAAGGTGGGTAAAATGAGAGAGAAAGTAAATTAATACTTCCTATGCTTTTTTTTTTAACATCAGTTTGACCGTCATAATATTAAAACAAATGTCAGGAATAACACGTGTCACTTCCTGATTTTTTTATTTCCTCCAAAACTCCTCCCATTTTAGCAAAATTTTTTAATTTTATTTTTAGAAGGATTTTTTTACTTTTACCACCAAAAAAAATCAAAAAAATGTTTTTTACCACCAAAACTTCTAAAACTTTTATTTTACCACCAAATAAAAAAATAAAAGTTGTTTTTTACCACCTGTCGTCAAAAACCTAACGGAATTTTCTAAATTCTTCGATTTTCGTGTCAAGCACAGGCTCTTTAGGGGTTTTGGGGGGCACTTTAGCCCTATGGGTCCAATTTGAGGTCAGAATTAACAAAAAATGATCGAAAATGCCTCGTTTTGCGTGTTTAAAAAAACCTCGATTTGCGTGAAAACACAAAACGAGGCATTTCCGATCATTTTTTGTCAATTTTGAGCTCAAATTGGACCCATAGGGCCAAAGTGCCCCCCTAAACCTATGAAAAACATGTTTTGCGCACAAAATTCGAAGGAATTTTTTTTAAACCATTAGATTTAACGGTTTTCTTGACGTTTGGTGGTAAAAAACAATTTTTCGAAATTTTTTTGGTGGTAAAATCAAAGTTTTAGAAGTTTTGGTGGTAAAAAATATTTTTTTTTGATTTTTTTTTTTGGTGGTAAAAGTTAAAATTTCCTTTTTAGAATATTGTGTCACTTCCTAGTTTCTCAATGGATATGTTTAAGAAATTACTTTAGATGTCACTTTAATTTATTTATTTTCAAATACATCTAATATTTTGTTTTTTTAAACTAATGGAGTACTAAATATGACTATAAAATACATATTGTGTTTGAAAACCTATATCATATGTCTAATTCTAGGAAAATGTAAAATGTCAATCAATTTTTTTTATATATATATTATATAATTAAAAAATTAATGTCTTAGTAAATACAAAAAGTATGTTGGATATAAAGGTGATATATTTATTTCCATTGAAATTATTTTAACTGAACTGCTATCCGTCGCTCTCATTTTACAGGGTAACGCTCCCATTTTCACTTGAATGGACAACTATGCCCTTTATGCAATTTGTGTTATAAAAAGGACTTTGTTCCCCATTTGGACACATTACATGAAACGGTCCCCTCCCATTACGACCTTGCTATCCCGAGCCCCCCAAAATACCCCACGACCTTAAAACCAAATCGGTCCCCACGACCACCTTAATTTCTTTTATTTAAAAAAATAAATAAATTAATCATAAAATTTTCCGACGGGTCTTGGGTCATGGACGGCGAGTGGAACATTCGTACGCCGGAGAATGCGTCGAAACATTCTGTAAGTTTTCTGTTTTTTTTTTTTTTTTTTTTTTTTCTGGAAATAGGACATCCGCCTAAAATTTTCGGATGTCCTAGGTAGATCCGCCTAAAATTTCCGAAGTACCATGGAACATCCGGAAATTTCAAGCGGAAGTAGGGATCCGCCTGAAAAATCCAGATGTTCAATGGTAGATCCGGAAATTTAAGGCAGATCTACCTAGGACATCCGGATATTTTAGGCGGATGCCCCTTTTTATTTTATTTTATTTTAAAATAATGTTAAGTACGTTAATTTATTTTTTTAAATGTTAATTAAGTTATTTTTTTTGTTTTTTTTTCGTGGTCTTGTGATTGTTGTTGTGATTAAGTATTTGATAATTAATGTAATTATTTTTGTATTAATATGATTATTTGTAATATGATTATTTTTTGTAACATTATTATTATTATTATTATTATTATTATTATTATTATTATTATTATTATTATTATTATTATTATTATTATTATTATTATTATTATTATTATTATTATTATTATTATTATTATTATTATTATAGTAGTAGTAGTAGTTGTTGTTGTTGTTGTTGTTGTTGTTGTTGTTGTTGTTGTTGTTGTTGTTATTGTTGTTGTTGTAGTTGTTATTATTATTATTGTTGTTGTTGTTGTTGTTGTTGTTGTTGTTGTTGTTGTTATTGTTGTTGTTGTTGTTGATATTCTTATTATTAATTAGTAAAAAAATATTTTTATAAATATTATTATTATTATTATTATTATTATTATATTATTTAGTAATTAAAGTTATGGTATTATTGTTTTGTATTTGTTGTTATAATTGTTTATTATTATTTTTAATATTATTATTAATATTGTTATTGTTTTGTATTTGTTATTATTATTATTATTATTATTATTATTATTATTATTATTATTATTATTATTATTATTATTGTTATTATTAATATTATTATTAGTATTGTTATTATTATTATTATTATTATTATTATTATTATTATTATTATTATTATTATTATTATTATTATTATTATTATTATTATTATGACATAAACCATGTTTTGTTTAATTTGTATAGGATATGGAATCTAAGGAAGGCGGTGACGGTGTGAATAATAGTGGGAATTTTGTCACGGATACGTTTTTTCCAATATTTGACGATGCAGTTACATGGGCTGATGGTGTTTCCATAAAATTGGGATTTATTTTGGTGAAATCGTCTTATAACAAAACCAGAGATGGTCGGCCGTATCGGTATTTGCGATGTGATCGGTCACGAAGGAGCAAGCCGAGAGATTTGGAGAACGCGATACGGAAAGACACCAAAACCAAAGCTAATGGGTGTCCATTCTACATCAAGATATATTATGAAGTCAGTACCGACAGTTGGAAGATCATTGCGAAAAATGATCACACCAGGACACATAACCACCCAATGATTGTGTACCAAGAGGGTCACCGTAAAGTGAGCGGATTGAGTCCGGGTGCAAAACAGGTTGTGCGGGACATGACAAAGTCCAAGGTTGCTCCCCGTAACATCATGTCCACTATTGCCGAGCAATTTCCTAATGATCATCCAAACATCCGACACATTTACAATTGCCGGAATGACTTCAGGATGGAGATGTCCGAAGGAAGAGGAGTTGTTCGGCAATTTCTTCATCTGGCGAGAGAGAGGAAATACATTTACTGGGTCACGAACGATGATCACAACGTTTTGCAACATGCATTTATGGTGCACCCGATCATGGTCAACATACTCCGCACATACCCAAATGTCATAGGTATGGATTCTACTTACAAGACCAATCGATATAACATGCCTTTCTTTGAGGTAGTAGGTGTGACACCGACAAACCAGAATTTTCTAGTTGGATATGTTTTCATGCGCGACGAGTGCACGACTAGCTATCGGTGGGTGTTGCAGAGATTAAGGGAGTTAATTGAGTTTGATAAAGAGCCATCTGTATTTATTTCAGACCGTGATCTTGGGCTATGTGCGGCTTTGAGAGAAGTCTTTCCAGGGACGTCACATTTACTCTGTATATGGCACATCAACAGAGATGTGGAGGCTAAGGTGACGAAGATGTTCGGAAACAAGAAGGTTGGTGTCAGTTTTAGAAACGGCAAATGGTTCAAAATCGTTAATGCAACAACATAGGCGGAGTATGATCATGCTCTAGCTACCATGCAAGTGAGGTGGGGAAAATATCCGGCAGTGATTCAATATGTTCAGAGAACATGGATTTGTCATAAGGAGAAATTTGTGAAATTTTGGACGAACCAGGTTCTTCACTTTGGTAACACCACTAACTACAGAGTTGAGAGCAAACATTCAGCAGTGAAAACTTGGTTTGAATCATCCACGGGTTAGTTGTATTATTTTATTAGTTGTTCTCGTTGTTACGTAATTGTAATTATAATAAAAAAAATTAAAATGTATTTACTAATTTGAATCATTGGCAGGTTCTTTGGATACCGTATGGGCCCGAGTCCATTGTCATATCGGTAATCGAATCATACAAATTCGTAATGAGTTGGAGGCATCAAGGTCTAAAATTGGTCAAATGTACAGACAGTTGCCACTGTCACGTATAAATGGCAAAGTGCCTCAACATTGCTTGAAAGAACTGGATAACGAGACGAAAAGGATGCAGGATTTGAGTTACCAGGTCCATGAACGTTGTGGATGTGCTATGCGTGTGACCCATGGTCTTCCATGTGCTTTCCAGATACATGATTCGATAGTTGCACAGACAGGATTGTATAGCAGCCAAATTCATTCTTTCTGGAAGACACTGGTTATTGGTGATGGTGTTAACATTCCTGAAGTGGTTAATGATTCGACCGAGGAGGCTGCACATTTTCGATCACTAATTGATGAAGTCATGGAAAGTGACCCGGCCGTACGTAGAAATGTAACGCGAATCATTGAAGAGGAGCTACATCCGGATCATACACACCTTGAAGAACCACATGTCAACCTCAACACTCGTGGTCGACCGAGGAACAATGACACCAGGCGTGATCGTAGTTATTTCGAGCATGTGAACCGTCAACACACTCAACGTGGTGGTGACCCAGAACCAGGTAATATTAAAATTCTATTGATTTTGAATAATATATGTAATATTAATATATGTAAACTTAATACTTGTAGCTTTACTAATAATTTATCTTTTAATTTTGTGTTGTAGATCCGAGTGACATTAGTCAATGCAGGTATTTGAACTTGCTTCCAGGCCCAATGTTGCCGTACATTTCATCTTGGAAGGATGTCATTGGTGATGGGAACTGTGGCTTTCGTTGTGTCGCCGACTTCTTCTTTGGCGATCAGGCGCTGTGGTTTGACGCTCGGGAAACAATAGCGAACGAGATCGTCGGTCATCCTGATTTGTACGAACGGATTTACGGGATTGGACGACTTTGGATGAACGTAGAGCGTATTCGATGGGATGGTGGGGCTGTCGGGGAGCGGCATTGGATGGTTACAATTCAAGATTTATTTCCTATTGCTAAGTGGTTCAACGCAAGGGTGATTTGTCTCGGGGTAGGCCTAGTACCAACTTGCTACTACCCATGCATCACAGTCTTACCGCTGAGGGAACGCAACGGGGTTCGGACACCGACTCGAGAGTTTGTGATTGCTACAGTTGGTGGATCACATTTCATCCGTCTTGACCTTGTACCTGATTCACCTCTCCCGCCGATCGCCGGTTGGTGGACTGAACACCACGAGGATAGTGTTAATGGATGGGATCAACAATAAGAAGGGGACATGTGGGATGCATTAGTTAGGTAGTTTGTAATGTACATTCACTAACTTTGAACATTTGTAAGAAAATTAGAATTATGAAATTAATTTTAAATGTACTTGATTTTAATCTAACATGATATGCAACAAAACATAAAATATAAAAATAAATAAGTGTCCAATTTATACATTACATTTAAAAAAAAAATATTAAAACCACTAACACGACTTCTAATCAAAATAATCTAAAGTCCCATTTTTTACTTCCAATCAAATACAAGCTGCTCAGTAATTGTCCGAGTCTCACTCGACATTTCAGGATACTCAGCCAGTGTTCTTTGGTGAATCTCCATGGACCGACCCATCCACTGCAAATCAAACAATAACATATTATATACACAAAAATTCATAGAAGTCATTGTTAATATTATAATAAGCATAAATACTCACATAATCAGTGTTAGTCCGCTCAGGTAGGTTGCTTGTAACTCCTGCGCCTGGAGATACCCGCGGGTGAGAAAACCTGTACAACCACTGCATGTAACCAAGCGCAACCGAAGGAGCTGCAACACTAAGCCTGGTGAGGGCACCTAAAACTACACTCTGAGATACCCCGGGGACAAACCTCTTCCACATCACATCTGTCATCTCGGTCGGGAAGTCTACCCGATACATCTTCAAGTTAGTCGGCCTCTTGGCCTTCTCTGGCCTAATGATCTCGCGGGGAATGCCTTGCACGAAACCAAGCTGTCGCACCACTCTATCAGGCATGTACGGCTCAATGATGTTACGGTACTGGATGCAGCCAATGAATAAAGTGGGGGGCACTCGTAATGCAGGATCAGCTCCGTACGGTAGCCAGTTCACCTCACGGTCAGTAAGCGCATAAATTCTAGTACGAAAAGATAACAGGCGCTCCAAGTTCTTGTTGTTGGGGTTTGGTGAGTCCGACTCACCGCGGAAACAAACCCAAAAACAAGACCGCACTCGCAATAAATAAAACCATAAACATAATTATATTAATCACAAGATTAAGATAAGTTAATTACCTTTGACGCGTGCTTCGCTCCAAAATGAGCTCTTACTTGAAAGCTTCAAGTCCCGCTCACACGGAGACCTCCAACGAAGTCCACCCGCACCAACAAAACCGACTAGGTCCAATGTCTTGGGGTTAGCAAGACCCGACCAATAAAACCCAAGTAATTATATTGAGTTCAAAGGTTTTCACTAATTGTGATGCCTTTTTCAACTCTTACTCAAGCATCATTCCCAATGCCCATACTTGGGTATTTATAGGAAATGATGGGAGTATCATTTACTCTCCCATCAATGTGGGATAGTATGATTTTTCCATTTTATTTTAAAGCTAAAATAAAATTAATAATCAAGCTAGTAATAAATCAACAAGTGGCAAGCTCATGTGAGTGGTTAGGTGAGGACCACTTGGAGAAGGGGGGGGACCAAACTTGCTCCCCACTCCCTCTCTCATAATCGGCCACCTCACTCCACACACACTCAAGTACCACAAGCCACATGGCACCCACCCTTGGGCACCAAGGCAGCCAAGGTGGGCTGCCATGTGCTGCTGTCCGTGGCAGCCACGCCCAGCAAGCCCAGCAGGCCCAGCACTCGCATGCGGGCTGCCAGGCGCTGCTGGCCAGCAAGCCCAGCATGCTTGGGCGGGCTGCTGCTGGCCTTGGCCAGCGCTGCTAGGCAGCAAGCAATGGCCTAGCCATGCTGCTGCTAGCTGTGGCGAGCTGACGCGCCTAGCGTGCTAGCTGCTGCAGCTTGTTGCGGCATGGCTTGCTAGCCATTGCGCGCACAAGGCTGCGCCTAGCATGCTAGCACGCACTAGGCAGCGCCTAGCCTTGCGATGCTAGCATGGGTGCGCTAGCACGCACCAGCCAGCCTAGGCTCGGCTTAGTGCGCATGCTAGCCACCATGCTAGGCCATACGCCCTTAGCACTTGGTTTGCTTGGGCATTCCGATGCTAGGGGTATTTTGGTCTTTTGTTGATTTATTACTATTTATCGTCTCGTCTTTCACTATTTTTTGACTCGACTTCCGACGCTCGGTTTCGACGCTCTAAGCTCGAATTTCCGACGTCTAAATAAATATTACTCGGTCGACTCATTAATTCCTTCCGAATTAATTCGTCGGTTCGGTTTGTTGAATGCTTGGGTGTGACCCGAAGGGTTCAGTCAAGATTAAGCTGTAATATTAATTATTCATTAATATTACTGATCGGAAGCGGCCTCCACCCAGGCATTCCGATCACTTGACCTCACTGAATATATTAGCTTTCTAATAATTCTGAACCCACTAACGGAATAGTACACTTGTTCGAAGGACACCATTCCTTTCACTTGCTAGGACATCCCGCTCCAACATCCCAAGCAGACGCACGAGGCATTTGAAGGTCCCGGGTCAAGGTACCCTGCTGTGGCCGAAAGCACGGAAAGTACTTGTAAATCCACGCTTGCAGAAGCGTGAGACAACCAGCAATCGAATCAGCACCTTTCCGTGATGCCGTGCCCAGTTGCCGATACAAGTAGGCCAGTGCAGCTGTTCCCCAAGCATACTCGTTAATAGGGACATCCATATAACATAGCTCGTGGAGGAAGGAAGGATGCGTACGGTTACCACTCTTGTCTACAAAAAGTGTACCTCCAAGCACTAACAACAAGTATCCATTAAGATGATCACTAAACTCCAACCGCCAATGTCGACTCAAAAATCTTATCAGTCAACACCCCACTACCCTGCCAAATGGTCTTTGTGCCGCAAATCTCAGACAAATCATCTGGAGTCATATCCATGGTGATCGAGCACGCGTCCCGTAACACGTCCGTGCTAGGAGTAGTGGTGACCATATTGCCTTCGACACGTAACCCAAGCATGTTGTACACGTCGTGCAACAAGATCGTAATCTCCCCAAATGGCATGTGAAAGGTGTTCGTATCTGGCTGCCATCTCTCAACAAAAGCATAAATCAGCGGCCAATCAAGTCTTCTAAACATCAGGTCGGGCAAGTGAGACAACCAACTAGCATCAATCTCCCCGAGGTCCTCCACAGATTGACGACCTCACCAAGTGAACAAGTCAGAACATAACTTTGTCCTACTCAAACAGCGCAAAACACTACGCTCCTGCTCGATCCAGATATACCGTGCCACGTGACCGCCAAAACTAGGGATAACAGTCCCATCCTCAGGACCACCCGGCATCGGTTCCTGCACTAACCATGCCTCTGCAGAGCTGGTAGTAGGCTGACTCGATCCACTACTAACAAATATCCCAAACTGACCCCTATATACTATATGGTAATACTGAGGGTTTGGTTCTTCATCCCGGTCACCAGCATGACTAGCCGAGCATTCGTCTTCCTCGTCAGATATGGGTGCTCCACTTGCAGAGTACAAGGGCCGACTACTACCAGACCGTGGGTCTCCCGACCAACCACTAGTAGACTCGTATTGCTGCTGCTCGGGCTGAAGCGGTGCTGAACGAGATGACTGTCTCCTAGCAGACGCATTCAGACGTCGTGATATTGCATGTCGAGCACCAGAACCCTCGATCTACATAAAATAAGTACAAAATCCGATTTTAGTAATAATAATAATAATAATAATAATAATAATAATAATAATAATAATAATAATAATAACAACAACAATAACAACAATAATCAAAACAACAACACCAACAATCGTAATCCTAATAACAACAACAACAAAAATTAAAATTAACAACAACAACAACAATAACCATAATAACAATAATAAAAACAACAACAACAAAAAATAAAGTTAACAACAACAATAATGACCATAATAACAATAACAACAACAACAACAACAACATCAACAACAACAACAACAACAACAACAAATAAAATTAACAACAACAACAATAACCATAATAACAATAATAATAACACTAATATCAACAACAATAATACTAATCATAATTAAAAATATTAATAATAGTACTACTAATAACAATAATAATAATATTATTATAACAACAACAACAACAACAACAACAAATAAATTTAACAACAACAATAACCATAATAACAATAATAATAAAAACCCTAATATCAACAACAACAATAATAATAATAATAATAATACTAATCATATTTTAAAAAATAATAATAGTACTACTAATAACACTACAAAATATGCTTCAAAAAAAAAAGATAACACTACAAAACTAACAACAACAACAATAACCATAATAACAATAATAATAAAAACCCTAATAATAATAATAATAATAATAATAATAATAATAATAATAATAATAATAATAATAATAATAATAATAATAATAATAATAATAATCATATTTTAAAAAATAATAACACTACAAAATATGCTAACCATAATAATAACAATAATAATAATAATATCAATAATAATAATAACAATAATAATAATAATACTAACCATAACACTTCAAAATAACAACAAAAATAACAAAATCCAAAAAAAAAAAATTAAATTTACAATAAAAAATTTAAAAAGCATATTATTCACGGAAAAAATAAAAATAAAAAACCGAAACTTCCGCCCAAAATTTCCGGAAATTCCAAGGAGGTTCCGCCTGGAATTTCCGGATCCTCCTTGGAACTTCCGGAAATTTTAGGCGGAAGTTAGATTCGCCCAGAATTTCCGGAAGTTCCAAGGAGGATTCGAAAATTCCAGGCGAAACCTCCTTGGAACTTCCGGAAATTTTGGGCGGAAGCTGGAGGTTCCGTTTTTTTAAAAAAAAAAAATCACCTGCTCACCGTCGCCGCTGCCTCCACCGCCGCCCAAACTCCTCCCTCCGAATGTAAGCCTTATTCGTCTTGAATCACCCATCCTTTTTTGTGTTTTTTATGATTGTTGTTTTTTTTTTTTAACTGAACAAAAAAAATTGGAACAAAAAAAATTTCAGATTTAGAGTGTTTTAGAGAGTTAGAGAGATAGTGAATGAGGTAAGAGAGTGAGAAATGTGAGTCGTATAGTGGAAAAACCGTATTTATATGTTAGGGGTAAAATTGGAACTTCAAGTCAAAATGGGAGCGTTACCCGGTAAAATGGGAGCGACGAATAACAACCCCCTTATTTTATTGATATAAGGTGATATACTATTTGTAATTTATATATTTACATGTATGTTGTATATATTAATAGTTTTAATGTAGATTTTAGTAATAAGTCTTTAGTCATATATTCACTAGATTAATTGTATAACTAGCTTAAGGCCTATGCCTTACACGATGAGTCCAACTTTTTTAAGAAAATTAATTATATATAACAAATAGAATTTTATGAATCAATTTAATTGTTACTTTTTTTTGGCAAAATCTAATAATACTCGTTTAAAGGATAATTAGAAAGGAGTTGGAATAACTATTTAGGTAATGTGTATAGCATAATTATGAACACCAAATAAAAAGAAATATATTTGTCATAAAGATAATATAAAATATTTAGAATAATATTATTATAGTATCAAACTAGGTTAAGTCCCGTGCCATACACGGTCTTAATAAAATTTTACAACAAATAAATTATAAATAATGGTGTAAATTCAACATTAATTTATCTAAAAAAATTATTTGTAACAAAATAACTTGAATTTTAGTTTATACCAATACCAAATACGTAAAGATTGGATTGTATAAAAAATATACATGTATGCTATAACAGAGATTTTGTTCTTATAAACGTTATGTAATTTCAAGATTATACAAAGTATGCTACCAAATGATTTTTCTTTTTTAATTAAAATAAATTTTATTATCAAATGATAAAAGTTGGAGAAAAAAAAATGATGTTGATAATATTATGATAATCTTGAAAAATAATATATTACAATACCTTATTTTAATCTATGTTAATATTTTTGTAGCTAAAAAAACTTTCCTAGTTTATAAAATATATGTAAAAAAATTTTAGTATAATTAGATTAAATAAGTTGTTAAAATGGAAATAACTATTATGGCAATAAAAAAAATAAAAAAAAAACAATAAAAAATAAAAAAAAAAGAAAGGAAAAAAGGCGGGAAATTTTGTAACCAGGAAATGACAAGTGTCATTCCAGGTTTCGCCTTTAGTATAGATTTATAGATATTAATAATAATAAAATAAAAAAAAGGGTTAAAAAGGAAAGAGGAGTTTTGGAGGGAAAAAACAACACCAGGATGTGACACGTGTCAAATCTGGTGTCTGTTTTACAAGTTACTAGATGGAAGCCCGTGCGATGCACGATTTTTTTTATACATATCTGAAAAGATTATTTTCATAATGTTAAAAGATATTTTTTATCATAAAATTTAAATTCTAAATAACTATTCGTAGTTTTATACTCTATTTTAAAGTATCTCATTATCATCGGATATTAGGATTAAATTTTTAATGTGAAAAGATATTATTTTGTTTTTTAAATTATATATCCTCTTTGAACTTTTGTTTGTATAACGAAAACGTGTTGTTCATCTATACATATATAGATATAGAATCACTATTTTTCTTTCACAAACAATAACTTAGACCATCATTATTCTTTTCCCTCGTATCAACTTTATACAATGAAAAATTAATAAATTAAACCCAAAACTATATGGTAAAATAAAGACGGTGGGAGAAATAGTACGAAAATATGAATTTATAAATTTTTAAGTAGTTAAATGAAAAATATATACCAAGAGTGTTGCATTACTGAAATTAATTTAATTGAATAAAATTAAATTTTTATAATGAACTTTCATTATCACATTTGATTGCTTGATATGAAACTATTACTCAATCAATCTTTAGAATACAAAAGTTGCCAAAAAAAATTATAATAAGATAAGTAGTATACTAATATCATGATTTTTTGAACGAATGAAGCCTAGCATGAGCATAATAATGTGTACAAATCATTAGTATCATCCCTAATGGAAAACTAAAGTGTTAAAAAGTTAATCATTACTCTGCAAAATAAATCTAGAAGGTTGATATAAACCTCAACCTTTTATGACAATATTACTTTCCATCCACCAAAACATTGAAATCAATGACCCAACCAATGGTGAGCTAAATAACGTTTATATGGGGTGAGTCAAATAGTGAGCTAAAAAAAACATTTATAAGGGTGAGTGGACTGAGATGGGAAGTCAGTGATGAGCTAAATAAACGTTTATATGGGGTGAGTCCAATGGTGAGCTAAATAAACGTTTATAAGGGTGAGTGGGAATGGGATGGGAAGTGCAAGGTTTATATAGGGTGTTTGACTTTAACTATGTGCTATCATGAAATTCATGATAGACTTCATAAAATTCTATCAAGAAAATCATTTTTTTTTTTTTTTATTCTTATATCATGATAGACTTCATAAATTATACCTTGTAAATCAATTTTGTTTAATTTTTTTTTTTATGATTATCTAAAAATGAATAGATTTGTTTTCTACTTATTTAATCTTTAGATTATATTATATATATTCTGTTTTTTAAATTATATTTTGCTATGTATGGAATATCATAAATCAACTACCCTACTTTATCATCTATTAATTAAATTCTCAAAAAAAAATTAAAATTATTCTTTTGCTTTATATCCAAAAACGTTTATGTTAATGTATGTAATATCATTGTTCTAAATCAACCTACTTTATCATCTATTAATTAAATTCTCAAAAAAGTCTATCTTTTGTTAAAAAATTTGTGTTATCTTTTTAATTTACATATCTATGTTAACTTACAAAAATTATCTAATTTATTTTAATTTATAATAATGCTTGAATATAAACTCTCAAATCCTATTCGTTAATTTTGCTTATGTGGCAATTGATTTTTTTAATTCTAAAATAAACTGTAAATCTATTTTTTCATTGGTCGAAATAATGACTTTGCTTATGTAGTGCTCCAAATGCTCTCGAAAAATGCCTACTTTATTTATATATATTAGATTATTGATTATTGATTTTATTGGCAATAATATGCATCATTAATGTAATATAATATATACTCCCTCTGTTTTTAAATACTTACACCATTTCTACTTTTTACACGTACTATTCATTTATCCTACTTTGACTAATGTTTTTGATCTATACATAAGAAAAAATATAGTCTTATGGGTACTTGTTGGAATTTTCTCAATGGATAGATTATTAATTTTCAATTGTTAGAATTTATACTTATTAATAATTAAAGACAAAATTGATTAAAGGTAGATATTGTGACGAATCTAATGATATATTATATAATAACATTTGTTTATTATATATTAGTAAAAAAATTAAGTCAAATATGACATTTGAATAGTGCAAAAGTCAAACTAGTGCATTTATATATATATATATATATATATATATATATATATATATATATATATATATATATATATATATATATATAAATTAAAAATAAAAAAAACAAGACGGAGTATTTAAAAAAATAAATTAAAAGACACTATATTTTAGGAGAGAGGAATGCTTTGCCCATGACCTTTGGCCAAGGTTGGGCAAGACATTATTTAGCACCACTTGTCACGATTTTATTGGACTGCAAGTTTTATTTATTTATTTTTAATTTTTTGTTTGTCAATTAATTTTTAGATTTTGAAGGGCAATAAATGGGTATGTATGGTCATAAGTGGGAATAAAAATGAGACATGAGTGAACTGAGGTGGAAGAGAGAAAGATTAATTAAAAATATAATGACCATCATTAACTTGGACAACGGATGTCTATACTTTAATAAGATCTATAAGTGGGAGAGGAACAAAAATTTACATCCCCAAGAATCGAAATTGACATGACTTGAACATGCAAGTATGTTACCAATTTAAAAGTGAATGAAACTCTTATTAACAAAACAAATATACATTTCATTGTACTTTTTTTTGGGGGGGGGGGGGGTTGGTAAGGAGAAGTGCCCTATTGAACCGGAACATCTCACCAGTCCTTCCTACCCGGGTTACTGATGGGCTAGACAATTTGGAAAAGTGGGGGGGGGGGATAAGGGAATCTCACTCCCCCCAAATTATCACTAGTAGGGATTGAACCTCAACCTCATGGTTGGAAGGTGCTCTCCTTTCCACTAGACTAGGCTTGACTTAATACATTTCATTGTACTTGTACCTAGATTTAGTGGTGTAAGTAGAAATGGAGTATTGTTATGTATTTACATGTACCATGTACCATGAAAGAGATAGAAAGAAATGTAGTTAAATACATGTACCATGAAAGAGAGAGAAAGAAAGAGATAAGTGAGTGGACCCTATAAATTTTTTTTCAAATTGCAATCATATGATAGGACCACACAATTTAATTGTACCACTGATAATTTATGTAATATTGTAAATCATAAAAATTCAAACCTGGAATATACAAATAAAGAACCAGAAAAAAATATACGGAAACAATGATTTTATTGATAGTTTGTGGGGTTACAAGTCTCGTATATCTCTTGATTCCTTGCTTTCTTCAAAGGGCTATGTTTAGGACAAATATTAGAAAGGGGTTTCTAGGAATTTGTTATAGGTTTTATAGGGTTTTAATAATCAAATCTACCAAAAAAAAATAAACACAACCTCCAAATGAATAATTAGTTAAGAGCAATAAATAGAATCATAATAATTATAAATCAAAGAACAAAGATCAAGATAAGAGAGGCATTTCTGAGTAAGGACGAATTGATGTCGATAAAGACGACATAAATTAAAGATTTTAGTATAAAAGTGTAGTAAATTTTATTATGCAATGTATGAATGTGTGAATAAATTCTATTACAAAGAGCATCCTATTTATAATGATTTGTGAGTCTAATAAAGGTAAATATTGAAGAATCCTCGCTGTTATGGTAATGTTGACAATATTGATTGACATCTTTATATCTTAGGAAATGTTGACTTAGTGATTGATATTTCCTTGATTTGCTCCTTCAATCATGCACCTTGATTGTGCTTGTTGCCCAAGCATTCATTACGTGTCTTCAAATAGTCTGAGCTTTGAAGGGAAGCTACCTTTCTCAGAAACGCTCAGTAAGGCGACCGATTTACTCCTAAATGTGCAGTTGAGTCCGTACTGTCCGTACTCATTAGGGACCACCACGCGAATAATATTTCGTCAAACAAATGACCCATTTCCTGATTTAGCTTTTATTTGATTGATTCCATAGTCTTCATAAGATCTTTAATTGATTGTTGACTCCTTGATTGACCCAATCAAGTCCTTGATTGATGATCTATAATTTTATCTAATATTCTTTGATATCTTTGTCAGTGCATCTTTTCATTTTTAGCTTGTTTCCTTATTATGTGTGAGTGAAGTCAATTATTGTATTCTTTGCTTGATCTTATCCTATTTTGTAGCTTGCTAAGAATTCTCTTCCAACAGGCTAGGGTTTTAATACGTGTTTATATTACATGGCCTCGTTGGCTTATTCCATACTATACACCTATAATGTTTGGTAGTAGGGATGAGATAAGATATTTGTGACTTTAATCCATCTAAGCTTTATCAAACCCTAGAAACGACCCTCTTTATATAGAGTGTCGTAGAGTAGTAAACAAGATAGTTATGAAATATTCTACGAGATTTTGAAGATAATAACTTATATTTTTTGATATTATCTCCTAATTTACATATATCTAACACCTAAATATTAACAAAATTTTAGTGTCAATAAATGCCTCCTCAAGACCTATTGTGGATTTGACATCGGATACCTTTTTTTTTTTTGTAGAATACTAGAATTTGAAAGCAAATTTGTGATGCCTCCATTGATTCCATGGATTTTAAAACTTGGAGAGCTAAGATGTAGAGTGAAAATTATCCCACCGAGCGTGCCAATTTGTAAACCATAAAAAAAATTTAGACTTGTAATATACAAATGATGAGCCGGAAAAATATACGAAAACAATGATTTTATTGATAGTTTGTGAGTTTACAACTCTCGTAGATCTCTTGATTCCTCTCTTCAAATAGCTAGGGTTTTGTCATGTGTTTATAGTACATAGCCTTTTTGGCTTATTCCATACTATATACTTATAGACTTCTGTCATCCGAGCCTTGTATGGAGGAGATGGGTCTTTATGCCTTATTCCGTATGGAGGAGATGTCAACAAATACTATTGCATATCCAGTGGTACTATATATGTATTTACTTAGTACTAATGAATGCATATATTGTACCACTACATGTACATATAGTACCATTGGATATTCAATGGTACTATTTGATCACCCAGTGATACTACTCTAAACTAAGGATGTGTATTTGTTCATTCGTACATGAAATATTTTTTTTATATATATCCCTTGTTATGTATCAGCAAATGCAGTATTTTACTCCCTTCAACATGCCTCAATTTAGAGTAAGAAGTAGAGTTGAGTAGTTTGATTATTGGTTGATCCTATCTCGACTTTTATATTCTAACATCAAATGTATCCGTATCAATTTTCATCCTCTCTTCGTTTTGTATTAGTTGCAACAATAGACTTGGCTCATAGTTTAAGAATATTATAGACTAGACTTAGGGCCTGTTCTCATTGACTGAACTCAGCTGAACGGAACTGAACTAAACTGAACTGAACTGAAATGAGCTGAACGGAACTGAGCTGAGCTGAACTGAACTGAATTGAATATTTTATAAGAGAAGGAAATTAAGAGCTGAACTGAACTGAACTGAATTTCAACATAAGAGAACAGACCCTTATAAGCTTATAGTACAAGTATTATTAGTAAGAGGTAGAAATAATAATAAAAAAATAGTGTGTGTGTGGTTGATACTTGATAGGAAAGAGAAATAATAAAATACTAGATTAGTCTCATATTTTAAAAAAAAATTGTTTATATTTTCATACCAAAATTAAAATAAAAAAATATTCCCAAAATAAATAATGCATCAAATATTAAAAATAAAATTTAGAGTTCATATAAAAATTGAATAATAAAAGGGCTAAGTGAGGGGACGAAGAAAATTAAATTATTATCAAAAGGTTTTGTGTGAGACCGGACTCACGTGAGACCGGGCTCAATAACAAAAGGCCAACAAAAAGGCACGGGTAAACTAAACCCGATTGCGAGGCCCGCGAAACCAACTTTGCCTTAGTACTGCTTCATCCTCCATTTTCTTGGATTGTTTTTCGTCATTGTTGATACTCCGAAGAAGAAGGTTGAGCTTTGAAGATCGGCTTCTGAGTCTAGATCGAGAAACTACCGATTCTTTGATACTTCAACCTTTCTCTCTCCTACAACAACTAAAAATGAAGTTATAGGAGAGAGAAAATCGAATCAAAAAATTTGGTTTTTCATTTGATTTCTGAACTATTTACTTCATTATGCTTTCACCATTCGAATTTATCGATTCCAGAAAACTTGTTTTATAAATAAATGTTAATTGTTACCCTAATATAGTTATGAAGAAATTGCATGCCTGGTAAATCTTTAGCTTTCTTGTTATTTCAGAAGATAATGTCGGTAGGTACTCACATAATCATCAACTTCTCCCCCTTTTTGCTAAAGCTAAAAACAAATGATGAATGAAGCTGTAAATGTCCTTCACATGTGTTAATATTCAAATACATGACACTAATATTTTAATATCTGACGATAATATTATAATACATGACACTAATATTTTAATATCTGACGATAATATTATAATACATGACACTAATATTCTTATACATGACACTAATATTTTAATATCCGACAATAATATTCTAATACATGACACTAATATACTTATACTTGACAATAATATTCTTATACACGACATTAATATTTTAATATTAGACAATAATATTCTAATACATGACACTAATATACTTATATCTGACAATAATATTCTTATACATTACAATAATATAATAATATATGACAATAATATTCTAATACATGACACTAATATACTTATACCTGACAATAATATTCTTATACATGACACTAATATTTTAGTATCTGACAATAATATTCTAATACATGACACTAATATACTTATACCTGACAATAATATTCTTATACATGACAATAATATTCTAATACATAACACTAATATACTTATACCTGACAATAAAATTCTTATACATGACACTAATATTTTAATATCTGACAATAATATTCTAATACATGACACTAATATACTTATACCTGACAATAAAATTCTTATACATGACACTAATATTTTAATATCTGACAATAATATTCTAATACATGACACTAATATACTTATACCTGACAATAATATTCTTATACATGACACTAATATTTTAATATCTGACAATAATATTCTAATACATGACACTAATATTCCTAGCTAACACCTAACCATACTAATCTATTGCCAAACAAAAGATTCCTAACACCTGACCATACTAATTTTTTACCAAACAAAATAAACCTAATACCTGACTATAATAACCAAATATCTGACATTAATTACTTAATATCTGACATATAAAATATGTCTAACAATAATATTATAATATCTGACAATGATATTCTAATATATGACAATAATATTCTAATATCAAACCTTACAAGTTTACTATCATGCAAACATTAAAAGTTTAATGTCTGACATCAAAAGTTTTATATTTGACATTATAAGTTTTATATCAAACATTAAAAGATTAATATATGACATTTCTTGTAAAATATGTTACTCCGATACTACATACTCTAAAAAGCTTGATCAGATAATGAAGTTTTACTGCACATAATGCAATTCAAGTTGTATGAATGCTTTTTAATGGACTATTCTTGTAAAATACACCTATATATGTATGGGATGACTCAGAGTATATTCCGCTTCATATTGCCGGTAAAGCAACTGAGCTTCTATTTGGGAACATCAGTGCAGAAAATTAGTACAAGTCATATAAGTTCTTGACGAAGAATAGAATTTGAGAAGGTCACCGCCATTGTTGAGAGTCCTTTCATGGTTGAAGGTTTGTAGAAGAAAGCAATAGAGATGATGAAGAAGAATAAGAATTGAAGAAGAATATAAAATCGGGCCGCGCGCGGGCCTGTTAATAGAACGGACTCACGTAAGTCCGTTCTACACAATATTTTTCCAATTACTATTATTAGATGGATAGACTATTTTTGAAAATTGATACTAATAATAAAATAGCTGATCAGAATTTTAATTAAATCAAATAAAAAATCATGATGACATCATTTATAGTTTTGGAGGGAAATTTTTTAATGACGATCTAACATGTGTCTAATTTTAGGTAAGGATGATGTAACGGTTGCTACTTTAGTATTGATTATAGAAGATTTGTGAAAATGGGGTCAGTGGAGAGAAAAATTATAAAATAATGATAAATCCTGTTAAAATATAATGGTTTTGCAACTAATATGAAACCGCTAAAAATAAAAAAGTGTTGCAAGTCTTGCAACTAATGCGAAACAAAGGGAGTATAATCTACCACTACGAGTATCTTGTAGGTCGGCCGAGAAGAGAGAAAAGACAAAAACAATAGTTGTATGTGGCATGAAAAAATAGCCTTGAAAAGTTGAAACTTGAACCCATACCTCAAAATTGAATTCAACCCAACACACCCGTGACATGAAGCAGCGCCTCCATAAATCATAAACCACGTGTCTCGCACCACCGTGCACGGCACTCTCTGAACCACCGAGTACTCTAATTTACCCTCCTTTTTCCTCCAACTCACTCTCTCTCTCTCCTCCTGAAACCCACTTTCTCTCTCCTCAACAAAATGCTTTCAAGATCAAACGACGTCGCATGGGTCGACGACACAGCTGACCAAAACGACGCCGTTTCATGGGCACGACCACCACCGCATCCACCTCAACAACCACCGCTTGACGGTGCTGATTGGTACCTCACCGGCGGTCACATTATAACCCAACCATCAGAAATTGGAAATGACAATTTACTCCTTCCTTCTACTCTTCAAACGACGTCGTCTTGCTCTTCTCAACCTCAATTCGACCCATTACTATCATCTTCTTCATTGCAACAACAACACCAATTTCCGTTCTTCCCATTTTCTGCTGCTAAATCTTCTCTTTCTTCGTTCTATAATCACAGTCCTTTTGAATCAATTGCTTATAATTTCTGTACTGAACCGGGTTTTCTTCCTCCGGTTCATGCGACTGAACCGGGTTCATGTTTCGAGTTACCTGGGTTTGGGTACTCGGGGTTAGATGGTCTGGATTCGAATTCTGCTTTGTTTGGGAACCGGGTGAAAATGTTGATGCCCCTTGAAGTGGGCCCGAGTACTGGGCCGGGTCTGGTTGAGCCCAGTTTGTTTCAGAAACGGGTTATGGTCCGGTCCAGTTCAACCGGGTCGGATAAGATGGGGGAATTGGGAGGTGGGTTTTGGGGAGGAAGAGGGAAGAGAAAGAGGGAAAGTAATAATGGTAATGGTGATGTTGAAGAAGATGACGTTGAAGGGAGTTTTGGGGTTTCAATGGTTAATTATGATTCTGATGAACAATTTGAGGAAGGTGATGTTGGCAATAATAATAATAATGTTACTATGAACAATGATAATAGTATTAATGATGATGATAATGGCAATTTTTCGAACTCGAATACCAATAGTTTAGTGGCAGGTGGTGGTGGTGGTGGTAATGGGAAGGGGAAGGGAAAGAGGAAGGGGTTGCCGGCGAAGAATCTGATGGCGGAGAGGCGGCGGAGGAAGAAGCTTAATGACCGCCTTTATTTGCTTAGGTCTGTTGTGCCTAAGATTAGCAAGGTCAGCATTAGTTTAGCCTATTTTGTTTTGGTTTATTATTGCTAAAGATTATCAAGGTCATCTTTAGTTTAGCTGACTTTATTTTGGTTTATTATATATGATAAATGATTACTAGCTTTATGAATTTTAGTTAATTGCCTTTTGTTCTCTTTGGATGATTGGACTTGATTCTATGTGTTATTAGAACTTGTTAATTTTGTAGTTATACAGAAGAACTGAAAAGGATTGGTTTATAATCCTTTATATATGATTGAGTTAGTTTGCTTTTAATGATTGTGATTTGAATTATAACTTGCTAGCTGCTAAGTGGGGACATATAGGTTAGATCTTTAAACAGGGTTCAACGTTATTTTAGGTGGTCATCATTAGAGCACCATAATCTCATAACCATAAGTTAAAAGTTTAGAACTGGATTATGAGCTTCTGATGATTGGATCATGCGTGAAAGTAAGCTGGTTGGAATTATGCTGATGGTTTTTCGATCTAGTTTGAGAAGCTTCCAATTGATCTCAGAGATCAAAGTCCCATATATTTTGTGACTTTGGCGTACATTGTTTCTGTAGGGCTGTACATCTGAGAATTGCAGTGGACTGGGCTGGTGCATATTTTATAGTATTTTTTATGGTTGGGGTGTTATTTCAAATGGTAAAGGTGGTACTTTAGAGGGTTTATGGCATTTAGGATTAGCGAAACTTCACTGGATCAACATATTACCCTGTAGTCTAGCTTTATTTGGTTTTCTGGAGTTTTGTGTCAGCAGATGACTTTGCTTGTTGTAGATTGGATAACTTGAAATAAATCTAGGGGATTTTAAGACTTACTTTCTAAGGCTCCTTAGACTGGGAAGATGCTTCCAAAAGCTTGATGTGGAAATCTTTCTTATTACGGAATACAGAGTGCTTTGATGATAGATAAAATTTTAAAAACACTGCTAGATGGCTGCCTGCTTCTTGCGCGTTCCAACTTCTACAGAGTATTGTTTGGTTTATACTATGTCCTGGATGTTTTTTATGATGCATCTTTTCCTGATTTCATTTGTGGTCATGACTTGATAAATCTTTTAGTGCAACTGAATTCTTCTTTACTGTGGATTATTTTTGTGTACTTTTTACTGCTCTATGTAATACAATACTCTCATGTTCACTTAATAAACACACACACTAATATTATTTGATAATTGGTATTCCTCCTGCAGATGGACAGAGCCTCAATACTTGGAGATGCCATTGATTATTTAAAAGAGCTTTTGGAAAGGATTAGTGAGCTTCACAATGAATTGGAGTCCAGTAATCCTGGCCCTCTGATGCCAACTAGTTCTCATCCTTCTACACTTATCCCACCAACTCTTCCATGCCGTGTGAAGGAGGAAATTTCCCCAAATTCTTTACCGGTCCCCAAGAATCAGCTTGCTAGGGTAACTTTATGAATTGACTATCGAATATCTTATTTTGTTTCCTCGGTCTTGTGTTGCTTAGTTTGCTTTGTTTTGTTTTTCTTTGGTTTGGCTTGATAAAGATGATTTGCTTGCTTGATAAAGATATTGTGATACATTTATAAAAATGAAATAAACAAATTGCTACATGCCTTGAAAAATGATGGTAGTCCCTAGAGCACACTTAATTGCTTGTTGCAATCTTAGATTAAGGAGCAGCTTTGCATTTGCCAAAATCCAAGAATCCAGCTTGTAACAAAGGTGACAGGAGGAAAACATTAATTATTGGAAGTTCCAACTTCCAAGTAGTCACCAAGTCACTTAAGGAAATTGGAAATGGATTTCTAGATATTCATGAACTAGGAACCTTACTTCGTGTCCCATGGGGTGTATTAATGTAAAGGTGATGCATATTCAATATGGGACATTCTTGTTTTTGTTTCTAGTAGTTATATTGAGTTTGCCTATAGGTTTTTATTTTTCACTTGAAAGAGGTTTTTTTTTAATTTTTTATTTTTTTCTTTCTATGTTAGGCCTTACCGCATTAAAATTATTATTTAGGTTTGAGTTAGTTTATTTAATTATGTTTAATTAGATAAGATTTTAGATAAGATTTTGTGCTAGCAATCCAACTCTATTAGGAATCCAAGTAGGATAGGGTTTCTAGACTATTTCATGTACAATTAACCCTATAAATAGGGGTGAGAAATCAACAACAAAAGAAATTTCTCTTGTTTATGAAATCTAAAAATTGTGACTTGGTTTGAGTGAATCGAATTGATTTCATTGTTACTTCTTGTTTTAGAGGAAAAGATCAAATTTTCTCGAAGTAGGTTTATCCTATGTTACCTGGACACGGCATTTTGGCCGGCATACCCGGGTCGATACGACGCGACACCGATCCGGGTATGAAATCCGTTCCGGATACTCCATTTTGTTCTCGGGTACGGCGGCCATTGAAGGAGTTGAAGCTTTGAAGAAGATGAAGACGGTTCTCAAACAATTTCGAAGATGAACACGATTACGAGTTTTCTCAATGCAGTTTTCTCTCTCTTTCTTCTTTCACGTGTATTTACTTATTTAATTTCTGAAGTTTTTGACTTTTTTTCTCCCTCCTCTCTCCTGATTTACCTAGCAGTAACATTTTTTTTTTTAATATATGTGCTTAAGGGTGGCGGCTAGGGTTTTGTTTTAATTGGTAAAAAGCTTAAAAGGCCTTAAACCTATGTTTCTCTATCAACAACTTGGGCTTTTTTTAAATAAACAACTTGGGCTTTTTATTTTGTTTACTTTTTTTTAGCAATCCACTCACCTAGATATAAAAATCTATCAATAAAATTGCCGTATCCGTACCCGAGTCCAATGTTAAGACGGTGTCCCCGTGTCCTAAATTTTTGAGAATGGCGTATCCGACACTCGGATACGTACCAATATCGGATACCCGTACCCGTGTCAATGTAACATAGGGTTTATCCCTAATTGCTAGTATCCTTTATTTCATCAAAAATTTGCACAACCTCTAAAAAACACTGTTTAATCCACATCAAAAGGAGTTGTTCCCGTTTTTTTTTTATTTTTTTATGAAATCGATTATAACCTTGAGACGAGAGGAATTCTTCGACCATAAATCTTTTTGGGTGGTAGCAAGTTTTAAAAGTATGCGAGGGATAGGATTTGAACCTTGGTCTCTTGTGAAAATGCATTAGTACCCAACCAACATGACAAGCTATACTTGATATTACATTCTAGTCTTTAATAATATATATAATAATTTAAGGGGGGCCGTAAGACTAAAACCATGGGCTGTAAATCTGGGCCGGGGAGGCTGGGCCTCCACCAGCCCCCCCATCCCTTCGCCCTTGGTGGTAGCCGTAGCCCAATTATGGAGCTCCCACTTGATTTTCAAGGACTTGACTGCTTATGAAAAGTGTTACAGCTTTTGAAAGAGAGAGAATTAATCTAAGAAGAGACGAGGCATAAGACATGATCAATGATGCTATTCAAGCTAATGTTGAACGCTACTCCTTCCGTCCTGAAACACATTGGACTTTTTTTTTCACTGTTCTTATATGAACATTGACTATTGTTTTTTTTATTAACGTAATAAAAATATATTTTTATCAAGAAATATGTTTTTAAAATAGGTACTCCCTCTAGACTTTTTTTTCACTATGTATATCAACTTTGATTTTTATTTTTACCTAGCATTATAAAAACATTATCATAATATATGTTGTTTGATAGGTATTAAAATAAAGTTTCATAATACAACTTTTTCTATAATTTTCATTAATATTTAATACATTAAAATAAGGTCAATCTAGTGCGTCGAAATGTGTGCAAAGTTTGATAGAGGAGTATTAGTGTAAAATTTCATAATATAATTTTTTAAAAAAAATAATATTCTTTAATATTAATCATATAAAAATAAAGTCAAACCAGTACATTGTCATGTGTGCAAAGTTAGATTGTGTCAATTATTCTGGGATAGAAGGAGTATCACAAAGTGAATTGAGTTGTTCTTGCTGTAAATTTATAATGTTCACTTGTTCACTTATCTCACCCATTGATGGCCAAGGAGAGAAGTTCTTCTGCTAATGCTGAAAAGTTAATGGGCCACTTATCTCACTTATCTTCTCACTGATTATATCGGGCTACGAATTGGGCAATTCTTGTTTAATTTCCATTTGTTTGTGAGGTTCTCATGGGTAGTGGTGCAGTGTTGACCACATTTGTAGTACTGCAGTAGCATGTAGGTTCTCCTAATGGTAGAGGATGCATTCTACTATAGAAGCAACCACTACCTGATGACAAGAAGAGTTAGATTGCTTAATTTACTAAGAGTCAAGATTGAGAAGGGTTATAGAAGTGGGAGAGCTCTATAGTGCCTTATATTATAGGAAAGAACCGCTATTACCTCAATAACCAGAATTATAGCTATATTTTGCCAAGGCACAGAATTAGGTCGATTGTCATGGAACCTCATATGTATATGCATGATGATCAGTTTTTTATTCCTTTTTCTTTTTATTTTTTTCCCCTCTATAATTCCTTAATGGATGGTATGAATACCCTTAGGCAGCTTGAGGATTTTCTCAGAAATTGGTGACTAGACTGTGGTGACAAATTTAGTGCAGTACTCAGTGGCAAAGTTTTATTTAATATTTTTATTATCACTTGTAGCTTTCAAATTAATTTGGGAACAAGGGGAGATTGATACGCACTCATAAAACACGGCTGATTATCACATTCCAACTATGCATGCTAGTTAAAGGTAACAGATGAGACATTTAAGTAGATTGCAGGAACTATGAATTTGGTGGGAAGGACTTGATTACTTGAAGGAGGGGGTCAACTACAGTGTAAGAAACGAGGTTGATGGGGTATTAGTCTTTTCATGTGCCTAGTCTAACTAAGCAATGTTATCGATATCAATCATTGCACGGCTAGTCTACTTATGGTCGGTGGGAGGTTTCTGGGATTTTGTGTCTCATAAGTGTTATGGCCAAAGCAATCAGAAGAACGTGGCTGATATTGCAGATGAAGTGCCATAGCCATGAATCTCATGCTGCCAACTAGATTAGCACATTAGCCACTTAAGTCTAGAAGTATGCAATGGGCTGATCAATCTCATAAAAAGTACAAACTATAACCACTCAATATCATGATACTGCTCACCTTGTCCCTGGAAAAGTTATTGTCAGTGAATGATTGTGTAGAAACTGCCTTAGAGTGCTTTCGTTACTCATGATTTATTTATGCATGACCCTTCTTAGTAAGTGTGCATGAAACCTGGTTGCTTGCTTGTACATTGTCCACCCTTTGATAATAGAGTATAGTTTATTCTATTAAAAAGATTGAAAAAATGAATTTCACAAGAGAGTTGGAAGGTTGATCTATTTTCGTGTCATGTTTTCTGGCTTTTTTAGCAATTAAAAATTACAAGTGATTTTGGGATAACTTAGGACTTATTCTCTTCGGCTTAATCTCAGCTCAATTCAGTTCCTAATTTTATCTCTCATAAACAATTCAGCTCAGCCCAGTAAACCAGAACACGCCCTTAGTCATGTGTACTGATTTAACTACAAAGGTCGAGAAAGAGAAAATTGTTGTGAATTATTACAATTAGTGAATCTGAACTAAAATATTATGCTATTAGATTAATCTCGTGCGATGCATGATTTAAACAAATAAATTTTTTAAAACTTGTTTATAATTTTATATAAAATATAAAACATAAAAAAAATCCCAAAACAAATAATACAAGAAATATTAAAAAAAAAAAAAAAAAAACAATTAAGCACATAGAAAAATTGAATGATTAAAGGGGTACCCGAAGAAAAAAAAATTAAATTACTATTTTTTAGAGAGAATAGATTGGGTATGGAATAAAAGTGAACATAGAAAACTTTAAAGCATAGGAATAGGAATAGTTACGTATGAACACTAAACATTTTTTTTTTATTCAGTAATTGATACTAATAAGGAAAAATTAACAAAAATAATCCAAACTATTATCTTCCTTCTCATTTTAATCCCAACTAAGGTTTAAATCAAAATTATCCTAATTATAGGGGATCCTTTCTCAAATTAGTCTCAACCTTTTGCTAACCTATAAATCAGGTAAATTGAACAATGTGTCAACATATAATTGGTTTGATTATTTTCCCCTCACAAAAAAAAAAAAAAAAAAAAAGGGTTTGATTATTTAACATTATTAATAAAGTAAAAAAAAAAAAATCACATACTCTCAAAACCCAAACTCCCACACCACCCTCTGATCTCACCACCTACCCAAACCAAGTCCATCCATTAAACTACCTTTACACCCCCGGAACCAAGCCACCAAACGTATCTTTCCAGCCAAACCACCCTTTATGCCACCTGCCCACACCACCCTTTGTGTCAAGGGTTGTTGTGGTTATGGTGTGGCAGGGGGAGGTGGACAGGTGGTGGGTCCATTGTGGCCGGTTAGATAGCAAGAAATTATGGTAGCCGGAAGGGGATATGATTAGGGTGTTGATGACTGATGAGGTGGTGGACAGAAGGGCACTTGTTAGTGGTCGCAAATTTTGGGGGTGAATCTGGTGATGGTTAAGTGAATGGTGGGTGACAATGATTAAATTATATAAATAAAAAGTAATTCTCACCAAAAAAAAAAAAAAAATAATAAAAAAAAAATAAAAAAACCGGTATCATAGGTTATAGGTAAGAGAGATTAATTTAGAATATTCCCCTATAGTTGGGATTATTTTGATTTAAACTTTAGTTAGGATTAAAATGAGAAGGGAAGTAATAGTTTGGATTATTTTTGTTAATTTTTCCTACTAATAATCCTATCCCGATTTTGAATAAAATTAAATTAAAATTATCATATATAGTTTTGGACTGAAATTTTTTAATGACAACATGACGTGTACAATTTTAAGATAAGATGATGTCAACGGATGCTATTTTAGTATTAGTTAATATTTTCTTCTTATTCCATGAAGAAAAATAATGGGATTATTAACAATAGTAAAAATTGCTATGAGTAAAACTCCTTCCGTTTTTAAACATTTGCTCCACTTTTCATTTCCGTCCGTTTTTAAACACTTGTTCCATTTCCTTATTTGGAAAACTTTAACAATATTTAATTAATTCCTCACTTAGTGGACCCACCATAAATCTTGTTTTATTAATTTCATATTCTCTCTCCTCCAATTCTCTCAACTATTTTTGTTTTTTACAATTTTTTTATTCTTCCACTTATCTCACTTCCTCCATGTTTTATTACTTTCTCCAATTTCTCTTAAAACTCCGCGCATGGAGTTGGAGCAAGCATTTAAAAACGGAGGGAGTACAATATTTGGGGATTTGTATTCAAACCGGTCAATCTTTAATTATTTCTTAACATTACAACCTTTGGAGGGTATTGATTTTAAACGGTTATCATAACAAGTGCCGTCATATAATTGGTTTAAATTATAAAATTATATTTTTAAAAAAATTAAAACTTGTTTTTTATTAATAATATAAAATAATTTCATTCTCTCTCCTCCCCTTTTATGACACACCGGCCACCGCCCTTCTTTTTCTTTTTTCTTCGCCTACGGCCCACACAGGCCACCACAACGCCACCACCAGTGTGACACCCCACAACGACCCCCTTACGAACCCAGCCCCTTACGCTGAACACCATGGACCCAATTACCGTATGCCCAACACCATGAACCCATCCCCCTAACACTGAACAACATAAATCTAACCACCCCACATCGACCACCACGAACCAAGCCAACCCACAAATGAACCTAGCTGACGAACTATCGCAAAAGGGGGATTTCTAGTGGGCTTAAGGGAATAAGGGGTGGTTTTAGGGGCCAGAGAGATGGTTTCAGCATGGTGGAGTGGTATTAGGGGTGGATGAGATGAATTAGGGCATGGTTGGGCTGTTTTGGTGGGAGTGGTATCATGTGTGTGGGTGGGTGGTTTTGAATGGGTTTAAGATGGGTGGAGGTGTTGTTGTAGTGGGGCGGTGGTGGAGAGGGGTGGCAGTGTTGTGGGGTGTCGGAAGTGGGTGAAGCAGTGGTGGTGTTGAGGCCTGAGGGGGAGGAGAGAGAAAAAAGAATATATTTAATTTTTTTAATGGATGGGGGAGGAGAGAGAAAAATGTAATTAAAATAACTTTTAAACCAATCTTAGTGTGATATGTGGCATGATTGACCTATTTAACAGGTTGTATTTGGTTTTCAGCTGTTTAAAATTAATATCCTCCGAAGGTTGTAATGTTAAGATATAATCAAAACGTTGACCTATTTAAATACAAACGCTCAAATGTTGTATTCGTTGATACGAACTAATATGGTAGTAAAACCTAATGCTTTATTTGGATAAATCTTGTGAAACAGTCCTTAAGACAGAAGATTTTCTTCTTAAAGTGTGGAAGTATCCAAGGCTTAACAACTGCCTCAAGGAGTTTTTTTTTTTTTTTTTTTAGAGAATAACATTCAGATTTGTATACATAAAAATAATTGCTTTAATCCATGCTTCAGTAGAAGTAAATCAGCAAAACTCAGTTTAGTAAAGTGATTTCAGCTGGCCTTAATCAGCAATAATGTTCCCTGGCTTTTCAATTTGATGCTTGGGGCTAATTTATGGAATTATATAGGCCATTTGTCTTGTAACCTAAATGGTTCCATGTTTCCTTTCACCATGTATAGATTGAAGTCAGTGCTGGAGAAGGAAGGGCAGTTAATATCCACTTGTTTTGTGCTCGTAGACCTGGTCTGTTGCTGTCCACTTTAGAAGCTTTGGAGAACCTTGGGCTGGATATTCAGCAAGGTGTTATTAGCTGTTTTAATGGATTTGCATTGGATATATTTCGAGCAGAGGTAAGGATATATTATTTAACGATAATCTAAGGCAATATTAGATTGAATAGCTTGATTTAGATTAACTTGTTTTCACTGAATGAGCTCTGCCCTATCAAATTCTTATAAAAAGACTCATTTCTGCTGATGCTTTATTAAATTATTAATGTATATGTGCATCTATACTTGGTTTAGGTTTGTATTCAGAAATATGAAAATTCCCTGTTACCCCTATAAACCTGATCAGTCCCCTAAATTTTCAAATGCTTTTGAGTTTTGGCTATTATCCAATCTTCCAAAGAGTTGGGTATTATGCTCTTAGAGTCTTAGGCAATGTTTCAAGATGGAAGCAATTGCAATTTGAAATAAATTTAATTACTAGAGATTGTTTCAAATATATGTCTTGTCAGCAATTAAAGGGACAGACATTCACAATTCTTATTTTTGCAATCAGCAATGCAGGGAAGGGAATGAAATCTTGCCTGAGCAGATCAAAGCAGTGTTGTTGGATTCGGCTGGTTTCCATGGTGTCATGTAGCAGTTGTTCATACTCGCATATGAAAACTTCTGTGTAAAGGCTTCCCTTCAAGTAGGCTCTGTTGGCAATCTGTTTCACTTTACTTTCAGTTAATGGTTAATCATTTAGGAGTTTTTCATTTGTTTTATATGATAAAGTATGTAATTTATCTATCCTGCTTGGAGATGAGGAAATTCCTTCTTTTCCCCTTAGCTGCATTCTATAGTGGCTACTGGCTAACATTGTTGAAGAAGATTGACAATTGTAGATTTTATTGTTTCTTTTAAGCACCTTAAAATGGAATAAAGGAATTTTACTTTCTGTAGGGAAGAATGAGTTTCTTATTTATTTATTTATTATCCTGTGATTTCTTCTTTTCTTGCTCTGTACTCTCCTTAGTTTCAGAAGCTTGTATATATATTATTTTAATATAGCTGTTTATATATACTTGGAGTCCTGTTTTTGGATTGCCTTATGAATTGGTTGACGGTTACTACTCAGTTGTTTCTTGCGTACATTTGAACTTTCATGTAAGTACCGAAAGCCTGTGTTGCTTACTTGAGCGTACTTTGGGGTTCAAACATGGCCATCCATTAGAGCCATCTGTGGCATGCAGTAGTACAGAAAGAAGACAGTAGCATCACGTAAAGTCACCATTCAATTCTTGTTATGTGCTACTTGAGGACATTGAAGTTGTAGTTGAGTCTTCCTTTTGGAATGTCCATTTCTATTGTGCCTTAATACCATACCATATAGTGGGTTGACAGATGACTTGCATGGGGTCAATTTGCCAATCTATCACTCGAGTTGGAAATTTTCTGCGTGTCTCATGATTTTCTTACTTATAGAATTAAAATGTTGTTTGCTTGTATGGTGAACCATAATTAGATTATGTTCAACCCCACATTGCTATTGTTGGTTTGATTGACTGATCATAACATTTATAGTTCTATATATATGTGAGAATGCAGGTCAGAAGTATTGTTAGCATTGTTGCTGTTCAATCAAGGAGAATGCCTGAGAAGCCCAGTACCTTGTGAGTACCAGCTTTTCCCCCTTTTTTCTTTAGATTGCATTGGTATTATCCCTTCTTCAATTCGTATAAAATTTGGGATCATGTATCCCAATTAGTGCCCCCTCTCCCCTTTCATTAGATACATTACCAATATAAAGTAAGGTTTTTTTATATCATTGATGAATGTGGATGATGTGGCATTGTGGTGGACAGTGGTTCAGAGGTGAGCTATGAAATGGGACAGGAGTTGTCTACTGCACCCACTTTCTTGCTAGACCTACATTCTTCACTTAGACCATGTAAAATTTAAATCATGTGTGGTGCCTGAAGTCACTTTGCATTTCCGTCTTCAGTGTTTGTATTGAAAGTTTGAAGAAGAATTTTCTGTTTCCTTTTTTGCTATCTGATTCGTCATGATAAGCTTTAATTGACACAACGTATGAATAGCATGAGGTTTAGTAAGTCTTTCCTATGTGGACAATTTGAATCTTAAATGTGTTGTATAAGTTATGAGAGTTATCTCTCCTCTTTATATGTATATATATATGTGGACAATTTGAATCTTAAAAATGTGAGTGTGTGCGCGTGCGGGCGTGTGTGTACGTGTGTATGTGTGCGCGGGCGGGTGAGCGTGCATGCCTTTTTAAGGTAGAGACAGCTCAGAAGTAAGCAAGGGAGATCGAGATCACTGCCGTGGAATCAAAGGATCTTCATTAGTTCTGATGGGGTGAAGCCAGCTGAAGCAACTTAATTTCTGTGCTGTAGAACATTGTTCATCATTTTGCCCCAAGGTGCCATATTTCTTTCATTATCTGTCTTATAAATACAGTAATTACTTTCCATTAGCTTTGAGAGAAAAGGGGTGTTTTTCAGTGAATTATTTTTTTTGTCTTTTTTGCAAATAATTGTAGATTTACACTGTTTACATATGAACTTACACAGACTTTGTTAGTGGCCGGATACAATTATTTATCTGCTGCACCAATACCAATACCATGCAGGTTTGCTGATACAGAGTGCCAGGATTACTGACTGTGAAGACTGAGAGTTGCAAGTGTGGCAGAAATCCCAAATTTGTGTCAACCTCCATTTTATCACAAAATTCACAGAGCTTTGGTTATTGTATTTTTTTTTTTTTGGTTACAGGCTGGGGAGAACACCTGGTAGTGCCTACTAAAGAAGCGTTAACTCAGATGAAGCACGCAAATGTTCCGAAAAGACAGAATAAAGAAAAGTGTTGTTTGCGGAAGATGAAATAAAGTGATATGCTGGTCACACTTTAGAAAACTTTTGTATCATCCACATAGTTTCATGGAAAAAGTGGAAGGCGAAACTGTTTTAAGGCCGATGCCCTGTCAATGTCATATACGAAGTACAAAGCATAAGAGAGAATTCTAAAGAACAGTCTTAATGAATATTCGGATTTTGGTAGTCAAACTAAAGGATGAATCTATCCACATTGTATTGGACTAGCTTCAAAGAATTTAGTTTAATGCATATATTGATGCTTTAGTGCTATTGTAAAGCTATTAAATTAGAGCATGTTATATAGCTTATACCCTTTTTTTTTTACAAAATTGTAATTCAGTGTAAGAGCAGTTCTCTTTAAAGCAAGGTTGTCCTGGTGAATTTGTATAATGTATAAAATTGTTAGAAAAATCAATAAATATTCTGTCAGTGTATTTGAAATTCGTTTTTTTTTTTTTTTTTCCAACCATTTTTATTAGCATCTTATTACCGTACAAGTTTGAGATGTGATTGCATTACTGTGAACATTAATGATGTGAACATTACTGTGAACGGTAACATTTAGGATGTTACTTCGTACTTTACAGGTGAAATTATACTAAAATTCATTCTCATTACCAACCTACATAATCGACTACTAGAGGTCGTTTAGTAGTTCATGAGGGTATCTTAAAAGGGTGTGGCTTTTAGAGGTGATTAGAGTTACTCGAACCATTGTTATGAAACCCGACCAAGAAAACCATGCGGCTGTCTCAAAGATGGAACGGGAAGACTATTAGGTGTTGCGTTTAAGGTTCACTCTCGTGTTTCAATAATTATTAACTAGATGAAGCCCGTGCGATGCACGGTTTGTTTGATTTTTTTTAAATAATGTTTTTTTATTTTGCTTAGTCACGTTTGTCAATGCATAAATTTAATCATTATTATCTTTAATTACCAATAAGCAAAAATTATATTAAGTTGATATTTTGAAAATATACATTGTGACGAATCTAACAAGATCTCACTTGATTATATTTTTCTTTACATATAAATCATAAAATATAATCAAAGAGAGGTGTCAGGTGTGTGAATAGTGTTAAAATTAAAATGTGTCAACTAATAAAAAACGGAGGTAATATTTATATATTCAAATTTTTGGTGTACTATGAGAAACTACACCTAACAATTACAAGAGTATTAGTTGTTTTCAATTCAAATTTTATTCTTAAATTATTAGTATGACCTAATTAATTTCAACTTGATCGCAAAAGAAACATGTAATACAAAATATCAATTAAAATATCATCATGATGCATTTAAATACAATCCCATTGAATGCTAGACAAACAAAACGACCCATAATATACCAATGACCATAACCAAATCTAATTTAAGAAATTCGTTTGTTACCTCTACGAAATATTATACTTCGTGTATGACTTATTTAGAAGAAGAGTGAGTACTAACTAGGAATGCCTCACAACGACTATAATAAAACGATGAGACTTGAATATTTATGTCGGTACCTTAACCTTATGCATTGATATTGATATTGATATTGATTTCGATAATGATATTTGATAGATATATTTTGGTGGTGATGAAATATCAGATAAATATGTTATAGTGATATAAGCAAAATTTGATTGGTCATGTATGTCATATAGTGTATCCATTTATCTTTTTTTTTTTTTTGAATAGATTTATCTTATTATCTTGTATTTTGACAAAAAAAAAAAAAAAAAAAAAAAAAAAAAAAAAAAAAAAGTTGCAAGTTCCATAAAACTCACGGCATCTCTTTATGTTGTACCTTGTAGTTGGGACACTTCTTACTTACTATTCCAAAGATGAAAAGATGGCAGTAAAGAAACACAGGTTGAGACTAGTTGGACTTGCATTTATGTAACAACTACTTTTGCCTACGGTGAAAAGTTGATTTTGTTACAAAAATTAAATATAGTGTTACTTTTTTTTTTTAATTAAAAATTTATTTACCCTTTACAACTTTGTGGCAAAAGTGATACTTGTCAACCACTAAATTTGAAGAACGTTGAAGTAGTCTAATACTAATTTCTCCAATTCAAGATAGTTGTAGATGGCTTTTTCTACAAATGCAAGAAAAAGCTAAAAGTGATTTAAACACTTTTTACATTACATTTACTATTAGAGGACCAACTCAACCAAAAGCTTAAACTGATGGTTGAGGACCAGGAATATGTTATATACTCTATCACTCCCCCTCACATGAAAGAACCTTTGGGCTTAAAATGTGGATGCAGCACATGCCCTTTGTGTTTTTTTTTAGAAAATCTACTATTATTATTTATTAACATTTATACAAATATACAATTATCCCTTTAATCAAAATTACAGTACCTATCATGCCTATCAACCTTTTCTTAAATTTTTACTATTTAATTTTTATCCATGCTTTTAAAGTTTTCTCTACTTTTACCCTATTTTTTGGATTTTTTTTTCAACTCGTTTTGTGTGTGGCCGGTTACACTGTGTGACTACTTATAAAGAAACAAAGTAACCCGTATTATATTGACCAAATAACCCCGGAGTTACTGACCGAGTAACCCCTATTACACTGATCGAGTAACCCTATCACAACGACGAAGTAACTCCTTTAATACTCACCAAATAACCCCTATTACACTGACGAAATAACCCATATAATGGCCAGCTACACCGTGTGACCATCCACACATAAGAATTTGTGTTTTTTTTTTTCTCATTTTATACTCTTTTATTACCTCACCTTGTGAGTTATGAGACCCTATTGTAAATAATAAAACTCTTTGATCTCTTTCTCTTTCTCTCTTTTAAATGTAAAATACTCACTTGAACGGTGTCCAATTTGAATATTTCTAAGTTTTTGAAGCCAAGTTAACAATGTACAAGTAGAAATTAGGATAATGGGGATAGTAAATGATAGAGTATACTTCCTCCGTTCTGTTAATATTGCAACAAGGGGAAATTACGTATCCCAAAACACATTTTATATGCTAAATATCTATAATTGTGTAAGAGTAAAAATTATAAAAAGTTGATATTGTGAAAGTATTATATGAGACGAATCCAACAAGATCCCACTTGACTATGTTTTGCTTAACGTATAACTCATATTATATGGTCAAACAAGAGTGATGAATAGTGCAAAAGGTCATTGTTGCAATATTAATAGAACGGAGGAAGTATAACATATTCCTGGGCTTCAACCAAAAGCTTAAACTGATGGTTGAGGCCCATATACTCTATCAATCACTATAGTTTTAAGTTTTATGGTTTTTAGTTTTATAAAGTCATGTGTATGTGTCATATTAAGAATAAAAAAAATTAGTCTGACTTGTTGAAATCATGATTATAAGAAAATTTAATAATTAGAAGAGTGAAAAGTACTTTTTTTCTTGTTTCTAGTATTTGATTTGTTGATGAACAAGCCCTATACATTACAAAATTAACTAAAAAAAGGAGTTTTTTTTTTTTTTTTTTTAATTTTAATTTTATTATTATTTTAAAAAAAAAACACTTGGATAATTGCGTGGATAATTTAGGATCGATTAGATAAATTAGATTTACTGTGTATGAAAAAAAAGTTAAAAAAACACAAAATTATTGCATGATCAGCCTAGCTAGCTCTATAAGAAAGAAAGTGAAAAGACTCTAATTTAATCTCTTAAACATTAAAGATTGTACTAGAAGGTTAATAATATCACCATCAATACCTCTTAAGTCTTAACCATAATTAGCATATACTACATGGCATCTTTTAGATGGAAAACAACTTCCTTAAGCCAATGTACTTATAATGTAGACGTTTGTTATACAAATGATGAAAGAGCTATTTGGTGGCAAGGACATTTCAGCACATGCCACATGAGTGATTGATCTATTCCTTAAGATTAAGGGACATGATATAGTGATATAATGTCACATAAAATTGATGAAATTTATTTTCGCTTACCTAAATTTTACCCTATCTCTATTAAATTTTCTTATACTTGTTATGTTATAAATGTCTATAACAAATCATAACTTTTTCACATATACATTACTTTCGATCCCACTAATTTTCTCACTCCTCAACTCCGCCAACAATATTGAATGACCGAAGGAGTAGTAACAACCACTTAAGCGGTCCACATAAGAAAAACAAACACATAAAAGAAGAAAATTTTGCCATTTTTACAATACAACAATCATAATAGACAAAATTGGGAAAAGGGTAAAGCTAGCTAGCAACAACAAACATGAGTCCTTGCTTTCTGTACCTTCCAATTTCCACTAAAAAATAACATCAAAGTTAAAAAAAAATAAAAAAATAAAAATAAAAATAAAGGTGCATGCTACTGAAAATTACAAAAATTCACTGAAAACAAAGAAAAAATAATAAAAAAAAAAAAAATGCACACGCTTTGCCATAGATTTGGTCACACGTGGCAGAAGTACTTAATGAGCGTAATAAACAATAGTTAAAGCCAATAAGAATACGCTAACAAACGCGGCTTACAACTGCCGTGACTGACTGACTGAATCTGAACCTCTTTTTCTATTTTGACTGCCCTTCTTATCGGTTAGACTTTGAAGTTTCAACTAATTAATCAATCTCACTCTTTTTCTTGATTTTCAAAAAAAATAAAAAATCTCACTCTTTTTCTTCTTTAATTTGGCTTTGGTTTTTCCCTTAAAAAAAAAAAAAAATGGCTTTGGTTTCTTTATTCTTACACGGTGCTTTTGATACAAATTCTATCCAATTACATATATAGATTTAATATACTACTTCCGTTAAATATTAGTTGTAATTTGACATTATTGATAAGATATAAAAATTCCAAAACTGCATCTTATATTTAATGAAGATAGTATACATAAATTAAAATTATGTGTTATTTTTTTAACTCTCAATGAAGTAAATACGGAGTACTTTTTTAATTAACGATTATAAATTTTAATTAGATTAGTTTAATTCAAATTATATTGTAGTGAGCAAAATATTAATTTTGATAAAGTCAAATCAAGTGGAGGTAATTTTAATTCTATTATATATTCTTGTAATGATCAAGTTGTTATAAAGTTTTTGGATTTTATCAAGTCTTTACTTGATTAAAGAATATTAGTGGTGAGGTATAGATTACTTTTTAGTTTAATGCACTTGAAAATTGATTAGATATGTTATTCCAAGAAAGTATTTTTCGGAATATAATTCTAGTTCAATGGGTTGTTTGTCCTTTTCAAATCTTTAATAAAACTTTAAATATAGATATCTTTAAGTACATGATTTTTTTTAAATAATTGAAAGTTGATATTTTAGATATGTATATTACGGAGTAACTCAAATTTATCAAAATCTCACACAATTGTTTTTCTCTTAGGTTAAAATTTGACAATGTAATCGAGATATTTTATATGCACGTAAAGATTAAATTAAAATGAATGGATCATATTAATTTATGAGTTGACTACCAATATCACATTGGTAGTACACTAGTACTTAAAATGTACGGGGTACAATTATGTAAATGAATATTAAATAAAAAAAGTATGATTTAAAAGGGTTTGAAAATATTTACTTTCTTTGAATGACAGCAATATAAGATCCATTTTAACTATTAACATAATCCAAGTCAATTAAACAAAAAGTGAGGGTTGGAGAAGTAGGTGCTCCAATATCCACCTCATATCCCAATATTGAATAAAAGGTCTCAACCAAAATCAAATTGATAAGATTTTAGTCCAACAATAATTAAGGATGATATTTTTAAATTCATTAAATATTTAGATCTACTATCAATCTTTTTCATAGTAATCCTCAAATCATCATAATGCTAATAAAATAATCACTCTAATTTTCTCAACAATCAACATCAACCAAAGAAAATAAAAAATCAACATCAATCAAAGAGAAATAAAAATCAACAACAATATACTTACAAAAAAAAAAAAAAAAAAAACTATTTATATATCTCTTATGTTAACTATTATGTGCAATAAAGAGGTACTATCTCCGTTTCTTTTTAGTTGACACGTATTCCTTTTTAGGAAGTTTTTTTTAGTTGACACGTTTTCTTTTGGAATAAATTTTTTACCTTGTATTTACAAACTACTCCACTTGCTTTTTCATTATCTCTCACTCTCTCTCATCTCCTTAATATATGTGTCTAACTGTCTAAATCAAACGCGTCAACTAAATAGAAACAGATGAAGTATTTTTTATGAGACATAAAATATTTCATTAGATCTTATTAAACGTGAATATAAAGACGAAGAAGGTGAAATCAAAGTTAATCATCTAAAATTAAAACTCCGTAAATTTAAATGAAGAAAACACCCTTTAATATGTTTGCTATTCAAACCGAGTCTCGTCTACATCGCTGCAAATTTATAAATTTATAATCACCAGATAAAAGAATGCGGTTGTTCTTCTCCTCGTTTGTTGCATAACAAAGCTCTTTCTTTCCTATTCTTTCTTCTTTCCTTATATCATCCGACCCACCCACACAAATATATCTTTTTCCTTCGAAATCACGTTTTGCTGCTTTTTATTTTCTCTCTCTTTCCTCTCTTTGCATTCAATTCAATTCAATTCATTGCATTGTATTTATACACATCATCATCTTCATAATTATAATTGTTTATACTTTATAGTAGTATTATAATTCTCGATATTTCCTCCATTTTTTCATCATCTTCTTCCCCCTTTTTTTTTCTCTCTCTTCTGCAATTTCTAGAGAGAGAAAGGGGCACAAAAGATGGGAGCTTGTGTATCAACCCCAAAAGGGTGTGTTGGGAAACAATCAAAGAGGTCAAAGAAGAAAACCCATCATAGTACTAGTACTGCTACTACTAGTAACAATCGCAAAAAGAGAAAATCTGGAATTAAGAAACGCGTTTCTTCTCGTTTATCTGATCGTTCTTTGGATGCCTGTAACAATACTTCTTTCACAGATCGATCTTTTACTAATCCCACCTACCAAGGTTTATTTTCTACTTTTAATTTTTCTGGGTTTATGTTTAATTTCATTTTTGTAGTTGATTTTTTTTAGTGTGATTTGTTTTGTGGGTTTTGTAATTTTGATTTTTGAGCTGAAAATATTACTTGCATTGGATGGTTAAAGTCGATGTTAGCTAGCTTAGTTGGTAAAGTCTCGAGAGGTCGTGTCAGATCGAATCCCGTCTACACCACTGTCCTTGGCGGTCTCTATGTACCGACAAGTAGAATTGGATAAAGCTGTGGTCTTTTGTTGTTTTTTTAATTGATGATGTGAGGAAATGTGCATTAATTTTTCTGGGTGGCAGCTGATGCTTGTTCACTTTTTGGCTGAGAGTTACTTTACTTTTGTGGGTAAGATTATGTAAACATACAAAAGTTAGATGGGAGTTTGATTAATGTGATTAGTATTATGATTAAATTAATTTAATTATCCAATTGTGGTAGTACTTGATTTAGCTGATTCTTATGCTTTTCTCCATGTACAAGCTATTGCCAAAAGTGGGTTTTTGATTCTGACTTCAAACCTAGATTGATAATTAGGAATGGTTGTTTATAACAACAGGTAATTGCTATTATTAAGTTCTAATTATGTGGGATTTTAATGCCGGAAGTTTAAGGATTCAAGATCATCTAATTAAAGAAAAAAGAGGATAAATGAGGCTTAGTAATGCTGATATGCTGGCATTTGAGTGCCTGAATAGTCATGCTTACGGTGTTTAGCATAGTGGAATTTGCTTATTAGTGCTAGCAATTCGTCTCAGACTGCATTAACTTCTGATTAATTGCTGCTGATGGTGTGAGATTTCAGCGTTATTTGGTTTGTTGGACTTGTTACACATTGTTAAACAGATTGGACAAATTCCTGTTGTTGATCTTGCATAGAATGTATATCATTGGCAAACTCGCTTATGCTTTTATGTTGAGTTTGTGGAAGATAATGTTTTCCAGCACCAAGTGCTAATTACAGACCTGTTTTTAAGAATAGAATTATGCTAAATACAATCTTGGGCTCTCTGATGCAGTTGAGCTGAAAGCTGGGTAGTGGGCATAGTTGTTTTACCATGATGAATGATAAGCAACAGTCAAGTAGTTATCTAGTTGAACCATCTGTTACATTTGCTCCGTCTTTTATAAGAAGTACGGAGTAATTGAGATTGTGTGGTTACAATAGTGGCAATCCCTTAATTTTCCAAATGTGTAAATGAATTAGACATTATGAACTAAATTTTTTAAAAAATCCAGTGGCTGTTTCTTGCTTGTTATCATTGTGGGCATTGTTCACTGATGACTTATCCATCAAACAAAGCCCTTGTCAGATTGAGAGTTACTGAGATATAACATTACTTCTTGTGGATTATTGTGTTGCTCTTCTCTCACATTAACTGTGTTTATCGCTTATTATGGTCTTGACAGGCAATAGCGTTGAGGAGGCATGGTATGATTCAAACATGATTTTTGAGTCTGACGGCGAAGAAGATTTTCAGAGTATCCCAGAAGGTATGTCTCCCCCCTTTGTTATACTTATATGAACACAATGGTATAGGCTTTCCGTACCCATCTTAGTAGAAAAGAATCAATGCAGATATATCATCTCAAAATGCTTTGTCAGTGGGTAGAAATTCGCATGAAGTACACTCTGCTCGGAATTCTACGAGTGATCTTGGTAGAAACTCAATAGAAACAAAGCATCCAGTGTACCTTGATGAAATATCCTCTTCTGTGGATGAAAGCAGCAGCAAGGAGGACAAAATGTTAGATAATTGCGGCATCCTTCATAATAATTGTTTGCCTTGCCTGAATACTACGACCATACCTTCTATTGAGAAGAGAAATTCTCTCAGCTCTAGTCCGCAAAGTGCGAAAAAGAAGGCAGCGCTAAAGCTTTCCTTCAAATGGAGGGATGGACCCCCCAATTCAAGATGTATGCACCATTACTTTGTGTCTATTAAGTAATGAAAGTTGTAGATATCTTTATGTCGGTTTACTAATCTCAAAAGTATTTAAATTCTGTGCAGTTTCATCAAAGATGCTCCTGCAAAAACCACTAGCAGGGTCTCAAGTACCTTTTAGTCGAATAGAAAAGAGAGTAATGGATAGTTGGTCACATATTGAGCCAAATTCCTTTAGAGTTCGTGGCCAGAATTATTTTAGGTAAGAGCAAAATGCTGCTTATATTAATCTTTGAAGGATAATGCCAATATCTTCTGGGATGCATAAGTCATGAATATAGTGAAAACTTAATTTCTTGATCCATAATTTCAGATTTTTTTCTGATTGTTTGACTCTGGAAAACTTACTTTCATATGACAGGGATAAAAAGAAGGAATTTGCTCCACCTTATGCTGCATACTATCCTATCGGTGTTGATTTATTCTTGTCCCCACGTAAAATTGAGCACGTGGCTCGATATGTGGAACTTCCTGCAGTAAATTCTTCAGCGGGGGGGTTCCCACCCCTTCTCATTGTAAATGCTCAGGTAGTCTAACTCATCTTATACCAAAGCCAAATTTTAAGAAATGTGTTCCCTTGTTTAAATTAACAGTTCTGATCCTGGTTTCTCAGCTTGAGATATCTTAATGTTTCTGTACTTTTATTCTTTATAAAATTTCCAATCCGAAAGACTGATGGCCAACTCGTTTTGGAGCCTCTCTTTTATTTATTTATTATTTATTTTTTATGAGCACCTCCTGTGACTCAATATAGACCCTATGATTAATGGTTTTTTAGTAAAATAGTACGGAGTGCTAAGAAGGGGAACAACATTCCTACTTTTCTGAAGTCTCTGCATATGCATGAGGTTTTCAATTTTTATGTTTGGCCTCTTAAGGTTGATTTGTCTGCTGAAATCTATAAGAATTGTGATTCAGGCATCTTGCATTGAACTTTTCTGTTTGGTCGTTGGAAACCTTATTCTGTTTTATTATTTTTACTCTTTGAGGTGCCACATTATAATTATTTGTCCATTCGAGCATTTGTCAATACACAGTGCATGCTATTTTGTTTACATTAACTAGTTTATATTGTCCGACCTTAATATGGTACTGTGATTGACATGATAACTAGCTTAAATTTGATGGCAAAGGTCTTCTTTCACTATGGCCAATTTATTTAGATTTTGCGTTTGATAGTCTCAGCTTTTCTTTCTTGATGTGCAGGTGCCATTATATCCTCCTGCATTTTTCCAGAATGAAGTTGATGGGGAAGGAATTAATATAGTGATGTATTTCAAGATAAATGAAAGTTTTTTAAAGGAAATTCCATCCAACTTTCAAGAAAGTATCAGGGTAAGATGTGATGGTCATGTAATTACTTCTAATTCCCTAATTTCAGAATTTTTTCATTCTCTGTATTCTAAATTTGTTTCGTATGCTTCTTGTGTATGCAGAGATTGATGGATGATGAAGTTGAAAAGGTAAAAGGTTTTCCTATGGACACAATTGCACCTTACCGGGAGCGGTTGAAAATTTTGGGTCGTCTAGGCAATGTGGACGACCTTCATTTAAGTGCAGCCGAGAAGAAGCTTATTAATGCATATAACGAAAAGCCTGTCCTTTCTCGTCCTCAACATGAGTTCTTCACGGTTAGTAGAAATTTAGCTATTCATCTTCCCCAATATATTTCATGATATTTGTTCTGTTTCTGTTCCACCTTGAAGTTTTGATAAATGATAATTTAGAGGTTAAGAACTTAGGAATGGAGTGTTATGTTTCTTTGAAGCGCTTGTGCTTTTGAAATTGAATTCCATTGTTTAAGAAATCAACTATGAGTAATCAGAAAATTTGTACAATACATATATTGTACTTTTTTTAGCAGGAAAATAATGGTTATTGTCTTTACCTAAACTAAGTGCAATATGTTTCTTAAAGGTTGTCTGATTTATATAATCAATAAGCCCTGTTAAACCATTACCTCAATGTTCTAAAATTCTTATTATCTGTTGCAAATTTTCTGCAGGGAGAAAATTACTTCGAAATCGATTTAGATATGCATAGATTTAGTTATATCTCAAGGAAAGGGTTTGAGGCATTCCTGGACAGATTAAAGATGTGTATTCTGGATTTTGGGCTCACCATACAGGCAAGTTGATACTGCACTTTTTGAGATTATTTATGTTTTATTTTATTCTGCTGTAATGCTGTATCCCTTTCTATCATAAACTAAGCTCATGCGACATGCCGACATCGTTTACTGATAAAACTGTTTTACATTATTAAACAGGGGAACAAAGCTGAAGACTTGCCTGAGCAAATTTTATGTTGTGTACGATTAAACGGACTTGACTACATGAATTACCAGCAATTAGGGATGAATCAAGACAACCCCTTATTGAATTGAATTTAAGCTGGTATACTGCAAGATCAAAATATGTGAAATAAAAAAGAAAAGAGAGTTTAGTTTTGCCCCATATTATATATTTCCTTAGTCTGTATGTATGTGTATAGTTCTAAAAAGAATTTTTACAGTTCCTTTGATTATGGATGGAGCTGAAATTTTTACTCTGATGCACATGTACTGTGCATAGATAACAGGGTCATTCACATGCATATGATATAAAATACTATAGGATATATTAGACATAGTGGATTATTGCCCTACCTGTAATTATAATTCTGTCTAGACATAATGATGAATGCATGACCCCTTGATTTGAAGAAATTGAGCATCTATATAAATGGCACTTTATTACTTTTAAATGTACATGAATTTCTTGGAAACAGTGGGACACTCACCAACTCATCACCATAGTTTTTGCTCATGATTTAAATGATGGGTGTATGGCCCATACTCGTGAATTGTACTCCATTTTATTATTTTGGATCATGCCAAGATAAGTCATTAAGTTTCTGCTAAAATCATCATTGTATTTTCCAAAGAGAATGAATGTGTGATGCTAACTTGCTCTAAAAATCAAAATGCATTAAAAAAAAAAAAAAGTATTCTAGTCTACTTCTAACTTCCTATCATGCTAAGAACCAAAAACTCTAATTCAAATCTTACAAGGTGGAAGAGGTTTTCCACATAAATCTCGGTTTCCAGAGTAAGAGCTCGATGGAAACCCGCTAAGTGGTTTACCGATAGGAATTTGTCCCTTCAACAGATTATCTGATAAATCCAATTCTCTTAGTTTCCTCAGCTTCAAATACCCATTTGGTATATTGCCATTAAAATGGTTTCTTTGTAACTTCAATATCTCCAATAAACTTGCATCACCTAATGATTCTGGCAATGCTGAGGTTAATTGGTTGTTGCTAAAATCCAAGGTCTTCAGTGATCCTATATTCCCTATGGAAGTTGGCAGTCCATTTTTAAGTAAATTGTTGGATAAATTTAGGAGCTGAATTCCAGTTTGAGATCCTATACCGATATTCTCATGCCCGCTTGAGAAACTGTTGTTAGAAAGATCGACATATGTCAGAGACCCGCCTGAAAACCTGGTCTCCAATTGGAAAACCTTCTCCACTGATCCTGTGAGATTGTTTGAGTGAAGATCGATTATACCCAAATCTTGCAGATTCGTGATTGAGTCTGGAATATCTGAAATGAGGGAGTTTCTAGATAGGTTAAGTGAATAGAGCTCAGTTAATTTCCCAATCCAAGCTGGTATGCTTCCTGTAAGACTGTTGTCTGACAAGTCCAATTCCTGCAATGCACTTGGAGTTGCTCGCAGGACTTCTGGAAACTCACCTTGGATCCCGCACCCTGCTAACAAAATCCGAGAAAGAGAAGGCAACTCAGCAAGCCACTTTGGGATGGATTGAAGGGTTAGATGGTTGAATGAAAGATCAAGGATTTGTAGGTTCTTAAGGGTTGATATCTCTTGAGGAAGAGGACCTTGTATAAAGTTATGTGATAGGTTTAAGAGAATAAGATTTGATAACTTGCCTATGGATTTTGGTATAGTTTCAGATAAACGATTACCATCAAGATATAACTCTGACAGTTTTGATAAATCGCCAAAACTAGAAGGTAATGCACCCTCAAGTTTGTTATTTGCAAGTGATAATCTACGAAGGGATGACAAATATCCAAATGTAGAGGGTATGTTTCCCGTTAGCTGATTGTTTTGCAGCCTCAAGAAACCAAGGGAGGGCATATCACCAGGATTTATAGGAAATGGAATTTGACCCTGTAGACAGTTGGTGTCAAAATAAGCTGTTGAAATGGCAGTTAAGTTAGTTACAGAAGCAGGAATTTCTCCTGCCAGACGATTATTTGAGAAATCGAGTGATTTCAAGGAGCTCAAGGCCCCAATCTTCTCAGGGATTGGACCTTTTAGAGCATTGTCATGGAGGTCAAGTGTCACCAGATTCACCAAGTTTGAAATAGTATCCGGCATGAACCCTGAAAGTCTGTTGGAATTCAAGAGTAATATTTGCAGGTTCTTTAGAGAACCAATACTAGAGGGTATTGATCCAAGAAACCTGTTCTCTTGAAGCTGAATTTCTTCTAGTTTTAACAGCTTACCAATACTTTCTGGTATAGGACCACTCAGATTATTGCCAAAGAGATTCAACTTTCTAAGGTTCACTAAGTGAAGGCCAATAGATTTAGGAATGTTTCCTGAAAGGCTGACAAGCCCTCCTAGATCAAGGACTTCAAGAGAGGAAAGGCGCATGATTGAGGGAGATATAACGCCTTCCATCTTCGTTTGACCAATGAAATCTTCGGTTGAGATGAGCCCGGGCAGATTGATTTCTGTCACTCTATATGTTGTGTTCTCACATACAATCCCCTCCCATTCGCAGCACTTTCGGCCTACCCATTTTAGCAGCCTGCCAGAAGTGTCAAGGCGAATAGCTGCCTTGAATTTATGCAAAGCTGTTAGGTCATTAGAGTTGCATGGTTGGGAGCTAATACTTTTGACAAATTCAAGATAAAATAAACAGAATGTTAAGATGATGAACATTAACTGATATGCCATATTTTTGTTTTGGCTAAAAAGGATGAATGAGACTTGAGATTAGCTCTATATTTATAGGTTAATAGAATTAGAACCCTACCATTAAGAAAACATTATTATATAAAGTGAAAAAAAGAAAATATCTTTCTTCTTTAATCTTTATACTAAAAAGTGATTATTAAAGTTTTATAATCATGTCATTTGAAAAACTCACCGACACACTTGAGATTATTTTAGTGATACTAAGGGCCTGTTCATATTTACTTAATTTCAGTTCAGTTCAGCTCTTAATTTTCCTCTCTTATAAAATATTCATTTCAGCTCAGTTCAGTTCAGTTCAGTTCAGTTCAGCTCCAATCAGTTCAGTTCAGTTCAGCTCCAATCAGTTCAGTTCATTTCAGTTCAGCTCAGTTCAGTAAATGTGAACAAGCCTTAAGGATTGGATCATGTCATTTGTTAATAAAGTCTTTCCATTTTACTTCCGTATCATTTGTTTCTCATAATATTATTTGATTTTAACCGAATATACTCCCTTCGTCCCTAAATTTGAAGCTTGCTTATCTTTATTATGTGAATAATAAATATTAAAAATAAGCTTTTAATAACAGGACAGATGGAGTAATAAAATATTAATATATTATTATTTGGTTAAAAACAAATAATATAAAATATTTGTTATATTATTAGGATTCAACAAAAAGAATCCAAAGATTTGTTCAATTTTGTATTTTTTTTCATCTCACATTAACTGTCGCTTTTACTTTTTAACAACAAACTTTGACGGGTAATTTTTTTACTATGTGTTAAAACTATACATTGAATTGGTTTATAGTCAATGCAACCGTTAATATGAAATGGAGGGGATGATATGAAATCGTTTGCATTTTGTTACCGATAAAGAAACAAAGAGATTAATTAAACTACTGTATTTTTTATTTTATTTTTTTTTAAATTGCTACTCATCTAATGTAGGTGGGTAATTATACTATATTCTCTAATTATTTAAGTGAAAATTATTCAATAACCTGAGAATTCATTGGTTTTCTTGTCTTTCTCTTTTGTAGTGCTCAATAAAGTCCAAAGCGTATATTTTAAGTAGCATTTCTAATGTTAATTCTTTGGAATTAATCTCTTTATGGAACATGCTTTGCATATAATTTCAAGCCACATATTGCTGGCACATGTTATTAAAAAGCTTCAACAAACACTAAAAGGCTTATTAGTGTTAATACTAAAATAAACTATATATTTTTTTACAAAAATAAAATAATAAACTATATATTATATTATTATGTGGACAAATTATACAAATGATTAATGCACTTGCGTAGATATTAAATCTGATCGACGACCAAGGTTGATACTTTTTTGCATTATTAATTAACGTGAAAAGTATTATTCAAGTTGTTAACTTGATATTTTTTGGATAGTAATTGTATAAATTAGCAGGGGTCAACCCTATGTTTGAAGGCCCCCCCCACTATCCAATAATTATGGTAGGTTGTTAGTCAACTTTTTCTTAGTATTAGTACAAGCTTTATTTTGTTCCTTATAAACTTGTAAGATATATCCTTGTATCAACTTGTAATTTAACATTAATGATCATAATAACGATGATACATGATAATTGTTATGAGTGTGGAGTCTAAAGAAGTAATCTTTTCTTGCTGAGAGGCGGATGCAGGGCCGTCTCAGGAGATTAAGAGGCCCTGTATTAGTACAAACTTTAGGCCCTATTTTAATAAATTTCATTCTCATATAATCATTCTATATACAATGATAATTACAAGTTTACAATAGTTCCAAAACCAACAAGAAATATATCAAAAGTAGAGCATCAAAAGCAAAATATTTTTAACCTTGCATATCCCAATGCCAAATCTGGCGGCTAAGATGGCACCATGTGACCTCCAAGGTCAAACTTTTTTATATTTTTACAATTATAACATTGCATGGGCAAAATTATGATATATTTATACAACTACCAGAATCCAAAGTTAATTAGCTATGTGTCAACTCTATATTATACATATGTATACAACTACCAGTCTAGCACCTTCACTATGTATGTTTTGAGATAATTTGTTGACATCTTAGTACTTGTTCAGTTGTTATCCTAAAATTTGAAAAATAGATGTTAGAATAAATAGTTGTAATCAGTAAAAATCAATTTGATGTGTGTAACTCTCACATTTGCCTTGATTTGAAGCACTTTTCAAACTTTGTAGGATCGCGGTATTAAAATTATTGTAAGGAGCTAATATGGCTAAGATTTGAACTCACAAACATATGTTCCGAAGTATAAATTTACAATTGGGATCTGTCCATTTTACTTAAAAACTGCAAAAAGAAAACTGTTGATTACTATTGCATACTTGTGAGGCTCCCATGAGAAAAGGCTGATGTTAATGATCTTCCAGACGCTGATGCTGCAGGGCTGATAGCTTCACGGTCCTCATTTCCGAAGTTGGCCTTTCCTGTTAGCATCTTTAATGCTATCTGAGCTACTTCAGCAAACCATTCATCCTCTGGCAAAGAACTGCCAAAGGGGGTGAAAGAAGCAGAACAAACAGAAATGGAAGCATTTAGCATTGTGCTACTTGGCGAGTGACAATGAACCAATTAAACTCGTGCTAATAATGTAAAGTATACTAACCTGTAAGGATCAATCCCAGTAGCAGAAACTGCGTCGATAGCTCTAGCAATGATGTTTTTAGCTACTTGTTGGAGATTTCGAGACAAGAAACGGCCTTGTGATGCAAATAGCATCACAAACTCCATATCTAAGTAAAACTGTAAAAGAAGTCCTTATAATCATTAAGAACATGCAACTTATGGTAAGGTGACTAGGGTGAGAATTTGAATATCCTACCTGCTGAAGACCATAAGGACCCAAAGGCTTGGTCCCCTGCTCGATTTCTTCCCAAAAGGCTTGATCATCAGAAATCCACAAAATCACTGTCTCTGTCAATCTTATTAGCAGTAATGTCGCGAACCTTTCCCTTCCTACGAACATCTCCGATGCTAGTGCAGCTATTTGACTCAATCTCATGTAAAGCTCCTAAAAAAACACCCAAAAGTAAATTGTTTTATGACCTTTATGGGTATATGAACTGCAGGCCTAATTTCTATTCTGTTACGAACCATTGTAGATCATTCAAGAATAGGTTATCGTTGATATAAAATCAAATTTAATTAGTAAAGATAGATTCAATTCAGTAAAATTAAAGGGTGATTGGTGAAGACAGCACGGCCTTAATACTTAATTATATTTGAAGATGTGAAGGATAGAACCTGGAAAATTGAAGAAGGGAACCACTCAGGCTCCTCAGCATAACCATCCAATCGAGTATATAGGTGTGCTGTAAGACGAAGTTCACCATCATCAGTAAAGATCAGCTCAAGGGCATGCTGTCTGCAGAAGCTATCTCTTAACCTGTCAACAGATTTTTGGAGCCTCTTCTTCCAGTCTCTTTGTTCTGCTACACGATGTTGTCGATCAATGTCTTTTCTTGAAGGTTCTTCATTCCTATTAGTTTGATTGAAGGGAAACATCTTTGCAGCAGCACGAGGGAGAAACTCGTCTGATAAAAGGAGAGCATTGGCTAGCAAAGCAAGCTGTTGGGCTTCAGTATCGGCCACCTTGACAATTGAAGGTCCTAGACCATCTTGGATTGCCTCAGTTACTGATGCTAGAAACGCGCTTATTAGGGTGTTCACGTAGGAGTGGAACACATGTATTAACCCTTCAAGCAATGGTGTCCCCAGTTGTAGAGTCTCTAGGGGTTCCACGCCTTCGAAAAGATCCTGAAGGAGGAAGCACGAGAGTATATGAAACTACTACAAGAGATTTTATTGGAAAAGGAAAATTTCTGATAAAATTATCAGTCCATCACAAGGAAAAATGTTTTGTTGGAATTTGATTAGCAAAATGCAATTAGTGATGAGGCGCACCTGGACCATAGAATTAAATCTATTGGCACTGCTACTAAGCCTAGATTGACTCACACCCCCGCCTGGTGGAGGCGTCAGAGACCAGTTGTCAGACGAAGCAAGGGCAGCGCAGTTCTGTTCGATCCTTCTCAGATTAGCACTAAGCGCCTGCTCAACAAGTGGCTTAAAATCTTTGAGCAGAACAGGAGAAAGGGAAAGTCCTTGAGATTCAAGCAATGCACAATGTCCCAAACAGATCTGCACACAGTGAGCAGCTGCTCTCAGGTTCCCTGAAGCTGCTGACTGTGTAAGCGATTGCCTCCTTACCAAAACACCTAAATTCTCGGTTTCCTTAACTGCCCAAGTCACTAACTCCGATGTATATGAATTGTCCTCCCCAAAAACAGCCAGAGAATCACTAGAAGCTTGAGCGATAGTAGAGAATACGAGCTGTGAGAGACTAGTACAATATGCTGCCCCTGGATTTGCACTGAGAGTTGCTGCAGGCTTCAGAATTTGTATAGTATGGTGAAGCTTTTGGTGATGTGCATTCAAAAGTAACGAATGAGCCCTCGGTCCATCCCCTAGTCTTTTCAGCGCCATTACAACTGCTCTTCTTTCAGCACCTTTGGTGGAAGGCTGACTAACTATTTCCACCAGTTGATCTGCTAACTTCAGTCTGCTTGTTGTAATGGCATTTTGGAGCGATATCAGCATCGTTGTTTTCACGGATCCTCTGTCATTGGCATCTTCCACCACTGTCTCTGCTTCGTCTAGGGCTGCTAATGCTTCCTCCACCCTTCTCTCCGCTAGGAGCACTTCTAGGGACTCGAGGAATTCATTCAACCATGTCTCAATCTTGGTGACCTCACTATTTTTATTATTAGACAACTCTTCATCTGATGGACCTTGTACACCTGGTGACAAAGAATTGACATGGACTCCATCTGCTAAGCCATGAACAACTGCCGCTTGAGCTGATAAGAGGTTACGAAGTGATAGAAGTTGACCCTCTAGCGCTGATATCTCCTTCGCTGTCCTGCAAGTTGTGCAGATGTATCATGTTCCCTGAAAAAAAATGTTTTGCAGGAATACTTTCTACATAACGCTAGGAATTTAACAATAACCATACAGGAGATATAAGTACATCTTTTTGGCGAGAACATATAACACCTTAACACGAATCTATTATGATGATAGTATCCTACGAAAATATACCATGATATAGATGTTTGGATAACAAAAGACGTGACAAAAATTAATCAAATCAAGATAGATGATTCTGCTGACCGTATAAAAGCAGAATAATTAGCATAAACACTTTTACGCATCTCCTCAGCTGATGCCTTTTTTAAGTCCTTTAAATACATTGTCAAGTGTTTTAACTCCTGGATACCATAACACAAACAAATCAATAAATACTTAGAAGAATGTAGCACAATGTAAAAGAAATACAACCAAAAATCCCAACATTTTATTAAAAACTCGAGAATTCAGCTAGTATATATAACAAAAGTCTAATCCCAATGTTAATCATAAAATTATACAAAAATGATATTAATCTAATTGTGAAGAAGGCAATACCTTTTCGGCCATTCTTTTGCATTTTGAGTCGATGAAGGCGTCAGGATCAAATTGAGAACTTTTAAAGACCTTAAGACGATCGCTAAGCGAGAGGTTCGATTCCCTCTCGAAATCATTTGAATCTCCTAAACTTAGCTCCTTTGATCCTCCTACCACCATATGATCCATCTTTTCTTCTTGTTATTGTTTTTAATTAGATTGTGGGTTTAATCATTTCTTTTTGATCAAAACGTTTTCCTAATTAATCTCAAAAAGGAAACAAAATCCCCATTTTAATTATCGGATAATTTTATTGCAAAAGAGGAAAATCTTAGAAAGAGAGGGAGAGTGATGATGATCCGTGATGTCCTATTAGGAAAAACAGAACAATAACAAACTTGTTTGTGTTAGGTAATTGGAAGTTTGCCACGTGTAGTGTGGGTCCTTTGACGGTTATGATTTTCTGTTTTAAAATTAGCTCTCCAAAATACAACTATTCAAAAATATTGGAATATACATTTTGACATTCAAACTTTCAATTTCAAGTACTCCCTACATATAAGAAATACTCTATACTACTCCCTCCATCCTTTTGTTAGAGACACATTTTTAATATTTATTACTCACATAATAATAAAGAGAAATGAGTCTCTAGTAAAAGGACGAAGGGAGTATAAAACTACAATACAATACAATACATTGAGATTAAGGATGGCTTTGTCATCTTTATAGCTACCATAAAAATTCTTCATTGAGTTCGTATATATTTTCAACGGTTTCTCCAAGACTTCCACCTCTACTCCCTTCGTCCTCAAAATTTCGACCCTTTTGGCCTAATTTTAATCTCAAAATGATTGACTCATTTATATTAAAATACCCACCAATTTACAACAATATTTGTGCAAATTTAGTTTCCCCATATAAAATATTTATTTTTTCATGCTTCTTTATAAACCCAATGTAAATTTATCTTTTTATTTGTTTTTATTTAAATTTCTTAATAACCACGAAATCATCCAAAGGTTAAAGTTTTGAGGACGGAGGGAGTACAAGTACTCGTAGACAAGTTGTAAATAATGCACTAATCTTTTGTCTTAAAAAGAATTATAATCACTCTTTTAATACGAAGTAATTTAATTCCCATATTTAATTATTCATCCGAGGTTGGCTGTGATCAAATCCGTTTACACTCTATACTTTTATAGCTTTCTTGACATTAAAAAAAAAAAAAAAAAAACTTATTCCCGTTTTGGTTGCGAAGGAAAAACCTTTAATTTACCAGGATTTCAACTATTGACATCCAATTTGGGGCGTTGATCATCCCGTGACTGCTTGCTTGAAAACAACTTCATTCCTTCCCTTTTTCGAACTACTAGCACCAACCACCAAAACAACATTGTTGCATTTATTCGATTGGAAATCCGCACTTCACAAGCTATCTTTGTGAGGAGGAAATGATAGATGTACAAAGAATTAAAAAAACATAAGATTAAAAATTGCAGAAAAAAAAAAAAAACATAACCCTAATTTAACTTAACCTTCAAATTCGTATAATTGGGGAAATAGGAGACAGAGCTTTCCTTGATATCTGGCTCGACTCTGTAACAATTGAAATGGGGAAGATTTGGTTTATGGAACTTCATTCTTCATCTTCTAAATTCAGGCCATAGACTATGTTGATCGCCTATGAATGGGGACTATTGTAATTTGGCTGTTGTCTGTGGAGGAGTAGAGGACTAGAGAGTTGAGACGAAACAAAAAGGGAAGAAGGAAATTGGAGGGAAATGTCAGTTTTTTTTAATAGTCAAGTGCAAATCATGGTCTTCTCCAGGGACCGCATTGAGCAACTCAGTTCAGCAAGGTTATATTATGAAGGCAGAAGTTCTAACAAGGTAGCTGATTGTCTAGCTAAATATTGTAGAAAGTCCCCACATAGGGGCATTTTGATTGTAACCTTAACTAATCCCCCAGATTATGTTCGTGATTTACTTTTGGAGGATAGACCTCCCTAACTCTTTGTATCGTCTTGACTTTGTTTTAATCTAATTCCTGCCCCCGGCTTGCATCAAAAAAAAAAAGTGCAAATCATGTGAGAGTCGACGCTGGAATTTGGAGGTCAATTTATAAAATACACTTAAATTAAATGTACATAAAGATAACAGTTAGACCTTGTTTAGTTTACCCTATTTTTACATATTTTAGGAAAAAAAAAAAATTCCGATCAAATCAGATAAAAAAGAATAAGTTCATATTAGATCAGGAAAAATAAATTCAGATCAGATCATCGTTTTATGTACATTTTTTTTATCGCTCAATATCCTTAATTTAATAATGAAAAAATTATGAAAATATATCACATATTAATAAAATACACATTATTACAAATCTAACAAAACCCGACTTAATATATGTTTTTCATATAAATTATCATATATTTAAGGTTAAAGTTTGGTCAAATCTGACATTCAAATCATATCAGATTATCAGACTAGCAAAAATAAGGTGAAGCAAACAAGCCCTTGTTCAAGAACTATTCAAAAATGTATTACATTTGTTTCATAATAATTGCAACACTTTTCTTTTTTATATGCTTTAGATTTTAATACTTCTCAGCCTCCTTTAAAAGAGGTGATTCATTTTTTCCTTTAAAAGAGGTGATTCATTTTTTTATATCTTTAGATTTTAACACTGTTCGGCGGTAGCTTTTTTAGGTTTTATTATCTTTCTTCTTATTTTTTTTTTAAAAAACAAAAGTTTTATTTTTTTGACTCAGTGTGTTTGTTTTCCAGTCAACCACAATATTAGGTTTTCTACCATATTTTTCTACCAGATTTTTTTTTTTAATATAACGTTATATTTTCCTACCTATATGTAAACTCTCTACTCCATCTTCTTCTTTCAATAATTAAATTTATACTTTCGTATGTTATTTGAGAATCAAAAGGAGGAAAAAAAAAGTATACAAGTTTCTTTGATTTGTTAAGGTATGTGTTCTTCCTCATTTATTTATTTTGTTATTATATTTTTTGGGTATCAAAGTTAATATTATTTTATTCAAGTTTGATTTTCGTCACATCAAATGACAATGATCTCTGGTTAAAGTATATAAATTTGAGTAAAATTATATTGGACCCATTTGATTGAGGATTATTTAAACAAAAAAAATTCTTATGGATTATAAATTAAACTTCATGCTCTATTTATCTCAAACGAATAAAAAATGTGGATGTTAATTGATGCATGCGCCATATATAATGATAATCAACGGGTACTTGAAGGTGTACATTACTATTACGATATATTTAGGAAATATTTAGATTTGGAAAATATATTTTATCTAGATATTTAATTTCCATAGTTATCATGTTTCATAGTTTGATACGAGTAAGGAAACACTCTGCCTTACTTCTATTGATGAAGACAGAAAGCGCACAATTTGGGTTGCAATCATATATACCATGTCATTGATAACTATATATTATTATAAGTATATATTTAAGGAACCATGTATGACTTTGATTTTGACAGGACAAATGTGGATAAAAGAAGTGTTAAATGGCCATCCTATTCGTTGTGTCAATAATGCATTTAGAATGCAACCACAACTATTTATGAGATTATGTGAGGACTTATCTTCAAAATATGGACTAAAAGCTAGTTGTAATATGTCCGTACACGAGAAAGTTGGTATTTTTTTATACGCACTTGCTCAAGGTGTATCAAATCGATTGTTTGGTAAAAGATACATGCCGTATTTCAAGGTAAACTACTATTATGATGTTAGCTTGTAACATAATTATAAATCTATACTTACAAGTGGTTTAAATTGTTATTTTTCAGGTAGGATTGTATTGGATGCATAGATGGCACTCATATTGGAGCTACAATACTCGAGGCCCAACAAATGCCTTATAGAGGAAGGAAAGGAGTTCCTACATTTAATGTATTGGCTGCATGTGATTTTGATACATGTTTTACATTTGTATCAGCTGGTTGGGAAGGATCAGCACATGATACTCGTGTTTTTCTTCATGCTATTGGAACTCTGGAATTAAAATTCCCTAAACCACCTGAAGGTATGTGTATGTTATACATTTCTTACAATATTTAGATTTTTTTTTAATATAATACGTTTTTGAGTTGTTGTTATGATTTATTTATCTGACAATTTTCAATAACAAATTTACGTAGGCAAGTATTGCTTGGCTGACAAAGGATATCCAGATCGAAATGGTTTTCTAGTACCATATCCAAAGTTAAGGTATCATGCATCCAAGTTACTAGAATAAACAATAAACAATAAACAAGAAACTTTTAATCGGTGGCACTCCTCACTTCGAAGTTGTATCGAGAGATGTTTTGGAGTCTTGAAGCAAAGATGGAAGATACTTACTAGAATGCCACAATTTAGTGTTGAGACACAAATACAAATTATAGTTGTGACTTTTATGCTTCATAATTATATTAGAATATATTCACTAGATGATCCACTTTTTCGAGTGTTAGAAGAGTATCCTAACTTTATACCTTCATTCGAACTTCCAGATATCACCTCTAGTTCACAAGGTGAAGCTAAAGCAACAAATTGTACAACAATGAAGGCTACTCGTGATAGTATAGCTAATTCTTTATGGTTAGCTGGACGACGCAATTAATTTATTGTAGTACGTAGTATTTTAAAAAGGATTGTTGACGTTAATTTTCATTATGATCAGAAGCCTCTGATTTTTAGTACATATCTTATTTTATGAATTGATTGCTTAATAGATTTATACTTCCTCCGTTTTCTTTTAGATGCAACACACCCTTTAGCGCGGTAATTTAGAAAGGTGGGGTTTACATGATATAATAAACTTTAAAATAGGATGAGTGGTTGTTAGGAGTGTAATTTAGTGGGCCATGTGCTTTAAATAAGGGAAATAGTATAGTTTTTCCCTAAAGTAACTTTCCTTTTATAGTGTGTTGTAAGTATTGTGACATTTCCTTTTTAGGAAAGTGTTGCAAGTAAAAGAAAACGGAGGAAGTATATTATAGTCCATGATATTTTAAAAATATCAAAATAAGATTTGTCATACAACAACAACAATAATAATAATAATAATAATAATTTCAACAGCTAGTTTTGCCAAACATTCATATTATGAACAACTACTTCCTCCGTTTTTAAATACTTGCTCCACTTTCTATTTCCAGCCGTTTTTAAATGTTTGCTCCATTTCCTTTTTGGGAAAGGTTTAACTATATTTAAAATTCAATTCTCACACCTAGTAGACCCAACATAATACTCTCTCTCCTCCTATTCTTCCACTACTTTTGCTTTTTATAATTTTTTATTCTCCCAATACCCCACTACCTCTATATTTTATTACTTTATCTAATTTCTCCTAAAACTCCGTGCATGGAGAAATGGAGCAAGTATTTAAAAACAGAGGAAGTACCTATTGAGTATTGACAGCTCACAGCTACCTCTACAGCTAACAGCTGCTCAAAAGCTAACAGTCAACAGCTACAACTACTTTTGCCGAACAGACTCCAAGTATTTTCTATTGAGAGATGATACACATAAACTTGGTTTATGTGGGCTGAATATAAACTTCTAATGAAAAGTTGTCATGTCAATGCTTGCAAAAAAAAAGAAGAGGGAGAATGGGAGGGGGCCGGGTGAATTTAATTGAGTTTAAACGCCTAAATGCAAGCAGTAGCGGGAGTTTTATTGAGGCCCAAACATGCATTTAATGCATTCTTATCCCACCAACTTCTTTACAATTAAAAAAACAACAACCTTTAATGCATACCAAATTACTAATCCCATCAACCATTATTATTTGCAAACTATAATATAGGTTCCGCATACTATTTAACAACTAGTCTTCTGGCCCGTTCCATGCACGGGTTATTACGTAAAATATTTTCCTTGTAATGTGTTGCTTATTTGTGTTACATGAGTCAACATTGTTTTATTGTACTTTATATATATATATATATATATATATATATATATATATATATATATATATATATATATATATATATATATATTTATATATATTTATATATATTTATATTTATATAACGTGAACTGATTAGCTCACCTTTTTTTTTTTTACTATTACTTTATTGTAAGTGTAGGAGATGAAAAGACTACGACTTTATTTTGGTGTAGCTGAAACACTTAATTTCCTTACTTAAATTGCAAGTTACATAATGCATAAAGACACGAACTTTTTGTCAAAAAAAAAAAAAGACACGAACTTTACTTTTTGATAAAGAAGGTGACATGTGGCATATGAGTGATTTGTGGTGACATGTGGCATATGAGTAATGCGTGGTTTGTGTTTATAAATACTAAGTATAGATATAATGTTACTAAATTAATTTCAAACCTATATCTTTTTTAACCCTTTTTTTTTGTTATTCATTTAGTACTTAAATATAATAGTGTAGACACCCATTTGTGTCTCCCTAAAACAAAACTCAGTGATGAGTACCTTTCACGTCGAATCATAATCGAATGAAGCGAAAGTGTGGAAAGTTTAGTGTTGCGGAAAGTTTTAATTTCTTTTCTCTTCTCTCTATTTTTGAAAACTTATTTTAAGAAAACAGCCAATCCAGTTTGGTTGGTCCATGATATGGGTCCAATAATAGTGTAGTTGGATGGGGCTTGATAAGAGCTTTCCAACGATATATTATAAGCCCAATTCCGATGAATATTGAGGAAATTATGGCCAATTTACTAAACTGGGCCCGGTTTGAGCCTTATATGCGGCCCAATGATGTAGGGGAGGGCCTAATATGATTTATCATTCCTAATGCAATCAGGAATGGTTTTAGTCTTCTAGAAGATTCTTTTCATTCCTAATTCAATTAGCATTGATAAATTGACTTTTGTTGACTTTTCAGAGTTTTAATTAAGATCAAAAAGCCTTTTCGAGGAAAAGATACGATTTTATCCTCCTGAACGGCAAAACTTATCTGATTTTCGAAAACGCGTCAAAAACAGGCCTGGCGCCTGACGCCAGGCATTGGCGCCTGGAGTTAGGCCTGGCGCCAGTTATTGGCGCCTGGCGCTAGTGTTGGTGCCTGGCGCCAATGAGCTGGTGCTGGCGCCAACTCTGTTTTTCGTGCGCCAGATGCTCTGTTTTGATATTTTATCTTTTTGGCTAATTTCTCTATAAATAACGTATTAAAAACTCCGTTTTCATTCACCTACAATCAGTTTTCAATTATATTCACCTACAATGAGTTTTCATTCGCTAATTCTCATCAAGATTTCCTTCATCCTTCATTCATCATCTCTCTTTCTTTCTTTTTTTTTTTAAAACTTGCTTTTACATAAAAAATTCCGCATTCACAAGATCTAGAAACACCTAGCCATATTCGAAGTTGCCTTCGCCCTAGACGTGAAAGGTTTAATTTATGAGGGTTTGGTCCCAAATCTCTCTTTCAATTATTTAATTTAATTGTTTGATTTATTATTTTTCTTGAAGTTACTAACGTGTGTATTTTGTTATTAGAAAGAGGTACGAGGCATCAAAGTAAGTGCTTTAATGGTTTTTATTGATGTTATGATGTAGAAATCATGCTTAAATTGTTATTATGATATTCCTAGTATCATGTCTAGGGTAATTTTAATATTAAATATGATTGTTACGATGCTTCCTATGTTCTTCCTAATATTTATGATTGTTAGTATCATGTTAGGGTTAAAGATTTGATTTTTATTGCTTAGTGACATGCTAGGGTTTGTTATTGATCTTGTTAGTATCATGCCTAGGATCTTGCTATTATTATGCTTTAATATTAACATGAACATGATTATGATTATAATGACTATAGTTTATGATGATTATGAATATTATGAATATTATTATTTTGATGATGATTATTTTATTTATGATTATTTTGATGATTATAATTTTATAGTCATGATTTTATTATTATTATGTTGCTTGATATTTATTGTTATTGCTTGATTACACCTTTTATGCATGTTTAAAGGAAATTTAGTACTTGTAATCATGCTTAATAAGATAATTAATTATCTTGTTTAAGGTTAATTTGATTATGATTCAAGTGATCGCCAATAATAGTTTTATTTGTGCATTATATTCAACCAACATAGATAAACAGGTTTAGGGTTAATCCTATTGATTTTATGTTAATAAAAAAGCGCACATGAATACGATCAGAATAAAGTAGAGGCCTATTATTAGGGCAGGTTTAATCTGTTTTAGGTTGGATTTGTACCTTCATCCCCGAACCCTTATTTGGTTCTAGACCTTATGGAGTTGACGATCTCTTGGATCGTTAAGGGGTGTAACTTTCACCCTATGAACGGTTTACAAGTTCCTAAAACTTGTTGGCGACTCTTTTGCTCTATCTTCTTCCCTTTTGGACGCCACCGTACTTTAGTGTATGATCACAGTAGGGTTCAAGCAAGGGGATTAACGCTTGAAATTTATTCCCTACAGTTTTTGGCGACTCCACTGGGGAGGATTTCTATTTTAATTCCTGAATTTGTTTCGGCAATGATTTAAAATGCGTGGATGAGACTCGAAACGTTCTAAGTATTTCATGTGCGTAATTTTGATTAACATTATTGTCATATGCATAAAAAAGATCGCATTGGAAAGACCATCCGTAATGAGTTAAAAACATAGGATTTTACACGTAGGAAATTTGAGAAATATCTCTCACAACTAGGACCGAAATAACACCGCGCAAAAATGGTAAATTTTATCGAGCACATAAAGCTGCTGAGGCATGTGGGAAGTAGCGCCAGAGGCCAGAGTTTGGCGCCAGACTTTTAGCCGTAGTGCCAGACGCCAGCATTGGCGCTAGGCGCTACAGTTAAAAACTGGCGCCAGTCTCTGATTGCTGGCGCCAACCTCCCCCAATACCGAGCCAGAAATATGCGTTCTAATTTCGACCGGTTTTTCGTATTGTTTGCTCGATCCTACTTCCTGATTGAATTTTTTCTCACTTTTCTGAAACCCATATGTGTTCTACATATGGACATAACCCTCTGGGAATTCATGCTCCATCTACCTGATTGAACGCTCTGTGCAATAAAGGGTACATCCGAGATGTTGAATTCACCAAACCATGGAAGCGAGTTTTTTCTAAAGCTCGCGGTGTCCCATCCACTCGCGCCAACCCTTCACGGTTAGGCTTCCGCGCGGTGCATTCGGACAATTAACCATGGACCCTCTATTGACTAAACCATATCCCGAACTTTAGAGAACTAGAGCCATGGTTAGGTTGCAAACTCATTGCATCATATTGTTCCTACTTGACTAATTGTGCATTATTTGTTGTGCATATATGTTATGATTTCTTAACCGTTTGTTTGACTTGTGTAGAGATTAAATAAATTAATGACTTAAAGAACTTTGCCTAATTAATTAATTAATTTGAGTAAATAAAGTCTAATATTTTAATCGGAATTGACCTAGTACGACTTTAGGCATACCCCAGTTGATTAATAACACCGAAAACAGTCCCAAACTGAAGCTCCAATATTGGCGCCAAAGTCTGAGCTGTAGCGCCACACTCATAGTGTGGCGCCCGGCAACAGCTCTGTCGTCTGGCGCCAAGCTGCACAGTGTGACGCCAGTTCTGTCGTTTGGCCGACAGTTCGGATTATTGGTCTAGTCATCACCTAGTGTCTAATTAATCAGTTTGCTAATTAATTCGGTTAAGTTTTGCTGTCAATATTACTTGTTTGAGTCGGTAATCGAGTTTAGGCACTAAGTCCCATGGTCTTACACAAGAGTCCAAGCATGCCACTTACACTCAACGCACACACCAATACACATACTTTGACCATGTTTAAGAGAGTCTTGCGTGCGCGTTTTTTCCGTCATTTTTTAGGGGGGTAAGTTGGATATTAATTCTCCAATTTAAAAAACTATACTACATTCCCTAAAAATACGTACATTATTTTTGCCAAAAATATGCACCCATTTTTAATTTTTTTCCTCCTTAAAATAAACCGTAAAGTCAAGTTGATTCGAGTCAAGTAATTAAAACACAAAATGGTTTAAATTACAGCGCGTGGTCAAGAAGAGAAGGACGGTTAATCAAGGACAACCTTTTTGTACAAGTCCAACTTTTCGACAAACCCATAGCTCGTAAGAGGAAAGCTAAGACTATAATGGCAACACAAGAAGAAGTCAACGAGCTTAGGAACCAACTGGTTACTGTGACTGAGACACTAAAGCTCCTAGCACTCAAGATCGATGATCCCGTGAATCAACAAAAGATGGACCTCATGCAAGAGAGTCTAAGCAAGCTATCTAGCGACTACAAGTTTCAAGGGCTTACATCACAAGGGGTCTCGGTGGATAAAGATATTCTTCCGCAGAAGTTCAATGCCAATGACATCCCAAAATTCAGAGCAACTGATAACCCTTATTTTCATTTAAGAGCATTCGAAACAATAATGAGTATTAAGGGTATCGATAAGAAAGTTTTCCCCTCTCTGTTCTCACTATCTCTCGAGACAGTTTGCCAACAATGGTTCTTTTCTTTCGAGAAAGAAAAGACCTCTACCTGGGAGTCCATAGCAAACACTTTCGTTGATAGGTACAAGTGCAACATTCAAGTTGAGACTGACCATAGGGAACTTGAAATCCTCAAACAGAAAGAGAACGGAGGCTTCACCTCTTTCTTTAACAAATGGAGAGAAACCTCAGCTAAAATGATTAAGGTGCCAAGTGAAAAAGAGTCTGTGAGGTTGTTCATAAAAAATCTTCAGGAAAAATATTCCAAGCATCTCAAGTATCAAAATAATCTCCATACCTTCAAGGTCGTCTATGACATTGGGATTAATATTGAAGACGACCTGGCTAAGTTAAAAGCTGCCAACAATAACTCCAACAGTGGCTGGAAAGGAAAGAAGAACGACAATCCTTCTTCTTCCAAAACCACCCACTCAAATAATGTTAGCACTTTTAATTTAGGTGAAGTCCTTGCTATGAATAATCAAGGACAAAAGAAACCATTTAGGAGAAACTTTATTCCTATTGGCATGAGTTATGACACCGCATTTGATCGATTAAATGCAAAAGGTCTTATAACTCCTATCGGAACATTTGGGGACCCACCAGTCGAGAAGAGGTCAGCTAATTGGAACCCCAATGCACACTGTAAGTATCACCAAGGTAGGGGTCATCTCACCAAAAATTGTTGGAAGCTTAAGGAAGCTATCCAAGACTTAATCGACAACAACAAGCTGCCGTTGCCCCCTGCCAGTAAGAAGCCAAGCATTGATAATGCACCTCTCGCTCATACCCTGGCTATCTCCGATGAGGAAAACGAGGTTGACCCTTCGTCTCTCATTAGACCTGTTGAAGAAATCTATGCCACAGAAAAGGAGGAGGAAACCTTCTTCGATGTTAAGGATAACCTTCCAGAACTGGCAAGTAAGGAAGATATACAATTGATCACACTGTCTATGATGGAGGTATCGCATTTACTACGTGAAGCTCTCAAAGCTATAAAGGAACCCCAAAAGAAATGTGACGAGGTTCCACTTCCGAAAGATGAACCTAAAAGAGAATTCACACCAGTGAGAACGACTTATGAGGCAAAGCGTTTTCCTTTACAAGTCACTGAAAATCCCAGGAAGAGTAATAGAATCTACACTCCAATTGGGATCCCATATGCACAAATGTTCGAAATGCTCTCCGAGAATGGCGAGATCAAACCTCTTGAACCGAGACCATTCGAATCATTGAAAAGGACAGATAGATATTACTGTCAGTATCATCAGTCAGGGGGTCACACTATCGAAAACTGTTTCAAATTCAAGGATTTGGTTCAGAAAATGATTGATGAAAAGAAACTAGTCCAAGTGCAACAAGAAGACGATGCAGCCATCAATGGAGTTTGGGACAGTGATGAAGAAGATGTCTACTTAAAAGACATAATAGGATCTCCACCTACTGTATCATACACCACAGATGACTTTTGGGCTGAAGAAGACTCATCGATAGACGTCCTCACAAGATCCGGGAGAATGCAACCTATCATTGAAGACAATGATATTGTTAAGCAGTTTAAGAAGACAAAAGTTGAGATGAATTTATGGAAACTCTTGGCAACATCTAGAGAACATAGGTTGGCTGTAATGAATGCCTTGGACAAAATTGGGATAGATTCTGACACTACCCCTGAGGGATTAGCCAACTTCCTCACAAGTGATCTTCCTAGTCCAATTAATTTGATCACCTTTTCTGACAAGGATTTACCCCCAGAAGGTGACAAACATTACAAGGCATTAAACCTCACAGTAGTTTGCAAGAGGATGAATGTTCCTATGACTCTTGTAGATAATGGATCGGCCATCAACGTCTGTCCACTTAGAACTGCGAGGATGCCAGGCATAAGGGACGAAGATTTAACTCCGTCTACACAAGGAATAAGGGCCTATGACAACACTCGTCGTCAAGCTCTCGGCAAAATTACCCTGAATGTAACGACGGGAGCAATAGAACATGCTACTACTTTTCAAGTAGTAGACATTAAAGCTTCGTTCAATTTGCTGTTGGGACGCCCTTGGCTTCATGACCTAAAGGCCGTCCCCTCATCTCTCCACCAACAAGTAAAAGATATAGTTGGGGGAATTCCTATCACCATTGATGCTTCGCCTATGAGGATCAAATCTATAGAGAATCAAATCATTAATGTGGAGCACGACGAGGATGATGAAGATTTATGGGGCTTTAACGAAGAAGTCTCCTTAATCCAGGAGGATGAAAGGACCCCTCTTTGCCATGACCCCCATTCCCACATGATTGTAAATGTCATGCTGAAGAAACAAGGACATTAACCTGGGATGACCCTAGGAAAGAAGAAAGGAACGTTAAAGCTGGAGTCACCTGGCCTCCCTAAGTTAGACACTTTCGGACTTGGTTTCGAACCGACTCAGAAAGATCTCAAGCGAGCCCAGGAAAAGTCAAAAGCACGTAGGGACGCTCACATTCAAAAGAAAGCAATCCCAATGGATCAGTACCCTCTTACACTTAATGGTCAATTTATAAAAGAAGTAGAGGACTATCCATGCCATGAATTTCCCGAGCCATTTTCTGTAAAGGGCATAAGACAACCGGGATTTGATATTTTCTTGGATTGTTATTTCGCAGATAAAATCCCAATCCCTATCCATAAGGAGAAAAAGCACCCCCATGCTTTGACTTTAACGTCATGGGATTACTATTTGGGCGAGAAAAGAATGAGCCAACTTACAGAGAAGATAACTCCTCGCTCATTCAAACAGTCCTACAAAGCGAAAGCTTCGATCCCTCAAAGCTAATCACTCCAGCTGAAGGATCGCTACAAGGGTGGCGCAAGACTATCAAAGTGACTACTCCAAGTGGAAGCAAGATATCCATCACAACAGGGCAAGGGCCAATGTTTGAAGAGTCGTTAGAGTCAGAGTCTTTCCCCCTAGAGTCTTCTAAGTCTTTAGTAGTAGCACCTCCCCCTCCTATTTCTTCTCCTCGAATAGTTAGTGATCAAGTCCCTGAGGACATATCACTCTTTGATGTAATGATCTCAGAGTATAATAATATTTCTCCTTCTCCTTATTTCTCGTGTTCTTCTCTAAACCAAGATAACGAGCATTGCTTAACTAACAATGAAAAAGATAAAGAAATTATTAAAGTAATGGAAACACTCGAAAAGAAAACACCGGTAATTGAAGAAACTGAAACGGTTGATATCTCAAATGATTCAACCCATAAAAGAGAAGTTAAAATCAGATTAACATTGAATAAACAAGAAAGAACCGATTTAATTAACTTACTTAAAGAATTTATCGATGTATTTGCTTGGTCATACGAAGATATGCCAGACATTAATAGAGAAATAGCTTAACACACTATACCACTAATTCCAGGAATGAAACCCATAGAACAAAAGTTACGTCGAATGAAACCCGACGTAGCTCTTAAAATAAAAGAAGAAGTTCAAAAACAAATAACTGCAGGTTTCATCAAGGTATCCAAATACCCCGAATGGGTCGCCAACGTCATCCCAGTTCCGAAGAAAGACGGAAGGGTAAGAATGTGTGTCGACTATCGAGATCTAAATAAGGCAAGTCCAAAGGACGACTTCCCTTTGCCACACATCGATATTCTGGTAGATAATACGACAAATCACGCGCTCCTCTCGTTCATGGATGGGTACGCAGGTTACAACCAGATTCTCATGGCAGAAGAAGACATGGAGAAGACAACTTTTATACCACCATGGGGCACTTACTGCTACACGGTGATGCCATTCGGGTTGAAAAATGCGGGTGCTACTTCCCAGCGTGCAGCAACTGCCTTACTCCATGACATGATGCATAAAGAAGTCGAGGTATATGTCGACGACATGATTGTAAAATCAAAAGATCGTCCAGGCCATCAAGTAGCCTTAAGGAAATTTTTCGAAAGGCTAAGAAAATACAATATGAGGTTGAATCCATCTAAGTGCGCTTTTGGAGTCACCTCAGGCAAGCTTTTGGGTTACGTCATAAGCTCTAGAGGAATAGAGGTAGACCCAACCAAGATCAAAGCAATCATGTCAATGCCACCGCCCAAGACTGAGAAACATATTCGAGGATTTATTGGCCGGTTGCAATACATAAGTAGGTTCATATCAAAGTTAATGACAATATGTGAACCAATCTTCAAAAAGCTCAAGAAGAATGTACCAGTAATATGGGATGACGAGTGTCAAAAAGCCTTTGAAAAGATCAAAGCCTATCTCGCAAATCCTCCCGTATTAGCACCAGCACTTCCCGGAATACCTCTTAGGTTATATTTGACGGTTACCAAAGAGACAATGGGAGCGATGCTAGCACAAGAAGTAGAAGGCAAAGAGAATGCAATCTACTACCTAAGCAAGAAGATGCTCGAATACGAATCACGCTATACGCCACTCGAGAAGTTGTGCCTCGCCTTGGTATGGGCCACAACCAAGTTAAGACATTATATGTTAGTGCATACTGTCTTCGTAGTCTCCCGATTAGATCCACTCAAGTATCTATTTGAGAAATCTACACTCAATGGACGCATATCGAGATGGATAGTCAATCTAGCTCAGTTTGATGTAAGGTTCATGCCACAAAAAGCTATCAAAGGATCCGTGGTGTCAGACTTTCTAGCAGACTTCCCAATAGAAGACTCGACGCCAATACAAGACAACGAATTTCCACATGTAGACTTAATGGTTACTGAAGATGATACTTGGACCTTATACTTCGATGGAGCCTCAAACCAAAAGGGATGTGGCGTTGGAGTATTACTAGTATCGCCTAAAGAAGAGCATGTTCCAATCTCCATAAAGCTCGATTTCGACGTTACCAACAATGCTGCTGAATATGAAGCATGCGTGATAGGCCTTGAAACAGCTTTGGCATTGGGAGTAAACAAGTTAAGGATATTCGGAGACTCTTCTTTGATTATCAATCAGATATCCAAAAGGTGGAAAGTAAGGAGCGAAAGTCTAGCCCCTTACCAAACCTATCTGGAAAATCTTACCGATCAATTAGAGAAGGTAGAATACACATATCTACCTAGGGAAGAAAATCAATTTGCTGATGCCTTGGCAAGACTAGCCTCAATGGTTAGGATTCCCACGGAAATCGAGCAAATGTCTCTAACCATAGAAAAAAGGCACAACCCAGCATACATCCAGGCTATAGAAGACGACGAAGTAGTCCAAGATGAAGAAGAAGAAGAAGAACCGTGGTACACGGATATACTCAATTATGTCACCAAAGGAGAATACCCTCCTCATGCTGACAAAAGAGCAAAACGAGCATTAAGGCTTTTGGCTTTCCAATATGTACTCATAGACAAAGAGCTACATAAAAGGGTACCTAAGGGTCGAGCTCTCTTATGTGTAGGAAAAAAGGATGTGCAAAGAGTAATGAGAATAGTCCACGAAGGAATCTGTGGCACTCATATAAATGGCAAAATGTTAGTCCTGAAAATAATGCGAGAAGGATATTATTGGACTACAATGAATAGGGATTGCCATCAATACGTAAAAAGATGCCCTAAGTGCCAAATTTACGCTAATTTACAACATGTTCCTCCATCCTTGCTCTACACCTACACATCGCCATGACCATTCTCTACATGGGGAATCGACATCATCGGCAAAATCACTCCCCCAGGAACAGGAGGCCACGAATACATCTTAGTAGCGATTGATTACTTCACAAAGTGGGTCGAAGCGCAATCATACGCTAAACTCACTGCAAAACATGTAGCACTCTTTATCGAGAGAAATATTTTTTGTCGATACGGAGTCCCACATGAAATGATAAGTGACAATGGGACTCACTTTCAAGCCGAATGTGAAGAATTGCTACAAAAATACGGCATTCAACATTATCATTCATCCCCTTATAGGCCTCAAGCAAATGGAGCAGTCGAGGCAGATAACAAAAATTTAAAGACTATCATTGTAGACACCCATTTGTGTCTCCCCAAAACCAAACCCGATGATGAGTACCTTTTGCGTCGAATCATAATCGAATGAAACGAAAGTGTGGAAAGGTCTAGTGTTGCGGAAGGTTTTAATTTCTTTTCTCTTCTCTCTGTTTTTGAAAACTTATTTTAAGAAAACAGCCAATCCAGTTTGGTTGGTCCATGATATGGGTCCAATAGTAGTGTAGTTGGATGGGGCTTGCAAAGACCTTTCCAACGATATATTATAAGCCCAATTCCGATGAATATTGAGGAAATTATGACCAATTTACTAAACTGGGCCCGGTTTGAGCTTTATGTACGGCCCAATGATCTAGGGGAGGGCCTAATATGATTTATCATTCCTAATGCAATTAGGAATGGTTTTAGTCTTCTAGATTCTTCTAGAAGGTTCCTTTCTTTCCTAATTCAATTAGCATTGATAAATTGACTTTTGTTGACTTTTTAGAGTTTTTAATCAAAATCAAATAGCATTTTCGAAGAAATTATATTATTTTATCCTCCAGTACGGTAAACTTATCGGATTTTCGAAAACGCGTTGGAATCAGGCTTGGCGCCTAACCCCAGGCCTTGGCGCCTGGAACCAGGCCAGGCGCCAGCTAGCCAGGGTTGGCGCCAACCCTGTTTTCTGAGCGTCATACTCTTTTTTGTTAAATTATCTTTTTTGGCTGATTTTCTCTATAAATATCGTATTAAAAACTCCGTTTTCATACACCAATTATCATCATCTACATTCATTCACCAATTCTCATGATCAATCATCAACAATCATTAATTCTTTAGCATTCTCTAAATCATCTCAGCTCTCTTAAACCTTCAATTCTTTCTTACTTTGCTTTTCATACAAAATTCCGCATCAAGATCTAGAAACACCTAGCTATATTCGAAGTTGCCTTTGCTCTAGACGTGAAAGGTTTAATTTCTGAGGGTTTGGTCCCAAATCTCTCTTTCAATTATTTAATTTGATTGTTTGTTTATTATTTTCCTTGAAGTTACTAACGTGTGTATTTTGTTATTAGAAAGAGGTACGAGGCATCAAAGTAAGTGCTTTAATGGTTTTAATTGATATTATGATGTAGAAATCATGTTTATATTGTTATTATGATATTCCTAGTATCATGTTTAGGGAAAATGTTATAATATCAAATATATTAAATATGATTCCTGCGATGCTTCCTATATTCTTCCTAATATTTATGATTGTTAGTATCATGTTAGGGCTAAAGATTTGATTTTTATTGCTTAGTGACATGCTAGGGTTTGTTATTAATCTTGTTAGTATCATGCCTAGGATCTTGCTATTTTTATTATGCTTTAATATTAACATGAACATGATTATGATTATAATTATTATAATTTATGATTATGATTATTATTATTATTATTATTATTATTATTATTATTATTATTATTATTATTATTATTATTATTATTATTATTATTATTATTATTATTATTATTATTATTATTATTATTATTATTATTATTATTATTTTGATGGTGATTATTATTATTCATGATATTGATTATTTATTATGTTGCTTGATGCTTATTTTGTTATTGCTTGATCACACCTTTTTATGCATGTTTAAAGGGAATTGGTACTTGTAATCACGCTTAATAAGATATTTAATAATCTTGTTTAGGGTTAATTATGATTATAAATTCAAGTGATCGCCAATAATAGATTTATTTGTGCATTAATATTCAACAAACATAGATTAAACAGGCTTAGGGTTAATCTTATTGATTGCATGTTAGTCAGAAAGCGCACATGAATACGATCAGAATAAAGTAGAGGCCTATTATTAGGGCAGGTTCAATCTCTTTTAGGTTTGATTTGTACCTTCATCCCCGAACCCTTATTTGGTTCTAGACCTTATGGAGTTGACGATCTCTTGGATCGTTAAGGGGTGTAACCTTCACCTCGTGAACGGTTTACAAGTTCCTTAATAACTTGTTGGTGACTCTTTTGCTCTATCTTCTTCCCTTTTGGACGCCACCGTACTTTAGTGTATGATCTCAGTAGGGTTCAAGCTAGTGGGATTTTTAAAGGCTTGAAATTATTCCCTACAGTTTTTGGCGACTCCACTGGGGAGGATTTCTATTTTAATTCTCGAATTTGTTTCGGCAATGATTTAGAATGAGTGGATGAGACTCGAAAAGTTCTAAGTATTTCATGTGCGTAATTTTGATTAACATTATTGTCATATGCATAAAAAAGATCTCATTGGAAAGACCATCCGCAATGAGTTAAAAACATAGGATTTTACACTTAGGAAATTTGAGGAATGTCTTTCACAACTAGGACTGAAATAACATCGCGCGAAACTGGAAAATTTTATCGAGCACAGAAAGCTGCTGAGGCATGTGGGAAGTAGCGTCAGGGGCCAGAGCTTGGCGCCAGACTTTTAGCCGTAGCGCCAGACGCCAACATTGGCGCCAGGCGCTACAGTTAAAAGCTGGCGCCAGTCTCTGATTGCTGGCGCCAATTTCCCCCAATACCGAGCCAGAAATATGCGTTCTAATTTCGACCGGTTTTTCGTATTGTTTGCTCGATCCTACTTCCTGATTGAATTTTTTCTCACTTTTCTGAAACCCATATGTGTTCTACATATGGACATAACCCTCTGGGAATTCATGCTCCATCTACCTGATTGAACGCTCCGTGCAACAAAGGGTACATCCGAGATGTTGAATTCACCAAACCATGGAAGCGAGTTTTTTCTAAAACTCGCGGTGTCCCATCCACTCGCGCCAACCCTTCACGGTTAGGCTTCCACGCGGTGCATCCGGACAATTAACCATGGACCCTCTTTGACTAAACCATATCCCAAACTTTAGAGAACTAGAGCCATGTTTAGGTTGCGAACGCATTGCATCATATTGTGCCTACTTGACTAATTGTGCATCATTTGTTGTGCATATATATTATATGTTTCTCTTAACCGTTTGTTGACTTGTGTTGAGATTAAATAAATTAATGACTTAAAGAACTTTGCCTAATTAATTAATTAATTAATTTGAGTCAATAAAGTCTAATATTTTAATCGGAATTGACCTAGTACGACTTTAGGCATACCCCAGTTGATTAATAACACCGAAAACAGTCCCAGACCGAAGCTCCAATATTGGCGCCAAGGTCTGAGCTGTAGCGCCACACGATGGAGTGTAGCGCCTGACGACAGCTATGTTGTCTGGCGCCAAGCTCCACAGTGTGACGCTAGTCCTGTCGCTTGGCCGACAGTTCGGATTATTTGTCGAGTCATCACCTAAGGTCTAATTAATCAGTTTTCTGTTTAATTCGGTTAGTTTTGCTGTCAATAATGTTTAATTGAATCAATGATTGAGTTTAGGCACTAAGTCCCATGGTCTTACACAAGATTCCAAGCATGTCACTTACACTCAACGCACACACCAATACACATACTTTGACCATGATTAAGAGAGTCTTGTGTGCGCGTTTTTCCGTCATTTTTTTAGGGGGGTAAGTTGGATATTAATCCTCCAATAAAAATAATAATACTTAATTCCCTAAAAATATGTACATTATTTTTGCCAAAAATATGCACCCTTTTTTCTTTTTTCCCTTAAAATAAACCATAAATTCAAGATGATTCGAGTAAAGTAATTAAAACGCAAAATGGTTTAATTTACAGCGCGTGGTCAAGAAAGGAAGGACGATTAATCAAAGATAACCTCTTCGTACAAGTCCAACTTTTCGACAAACCTATAGATCGCAAGAGAAAATGTTGTTTCAATGAATACTACAAGAAGGGGGGGGGGTTGAATTGTAGTATGGCAGTTTAGCCAAACTTTTTGCGGAAATAAAATTAAGTAAGCTAAAGGAACTGAAAGATAGCTAAAGGAACTAAAAGTGCAAGAGAGATTTTTACGTGGAAAACTCCTTGGCCCTAATCAAGGAGGAAAACCACGACCACAAGGGATTTTAGGAAAAGAATCTTCACTAGAATAGGGCAATGACCCATTACAAACTAAAGACTCTAACTTCAAGTTCCTCAATGAACTCAAAGCCCCGAGGAACAAGTCACCCAACTTGTTACTCTTTTCTTCTCTTTCTCTCTTCTCACTTCTCTTTCTCTTCTCACTTCTCTTTCTCTTTCTCTTTCTCTTCCCACTTCCCTTTCTCTTCTCTTTCTCACAAATAGAAGTTCACTCAAACTTCCCAACTCCCCAATACAAGAGTTCACTCAAACCCTTACAAATTCCCTAATACAAGAGTTCACTCAAACCCTTACAAATTCCCTAATGCAAGAGTTCACTCAAACCCTTAAACATTTCTCAAATACATATGAAAGATAGATGTACGAAATTAATATGTTGGACACTTTGAGACATGTAAGGAACTTGGAACCTAAAGGAACTGACTCACCAACGTGGAAGACATAATATATTTCTCATGAAAAACTATTCCACTTAAGTGAGACACTATATGGAATGACTCTCTAAAGTCAGACAATTTTGAAAGAATTAAAAACGTTATATTAATAGAAGATTAGAAAACCCACTAATTGCCCATGTTCCTTATGATCAGAAGTGGTCCGAATCTTTAGGCCCACGAATAGAAAACTAATTCTGATTATAAGCAACAATAATGGGTCAATTAGTTTCTCCACGACTCGCTCAATAACTTCCTTTTTGTTAGGAAAGCAATCAGCACGTTTTGCAAATACCAGCCACAAGTTCCTTGGGGACCAAGTCCTTGTGCTAAAAAATAGGAGTTTAAAACTGACTTCTTTAAGAAGATAAGTTAAAATAACACACTCATTCATTAATTTAACTTCACATATAGAGCAGATTCATTTTGTTCCTTAACAAACAAAATCTCAACTGAACTCCTACTTTTAAGGTAACCACTTTGAAAATCTTTTTCCCACGACTTTGACTACAATAAAATCAGATTTTGATTATAAAACTTTGTTTTATAAAATAAAATCATTTTATAAATTATTTTATTTGAAAACTAAATCCCTAGAAACTAGGAAAATAAGTTATCTTTTTGACTAAGAGAAAATCAGATTTTATTTTCAAAAACTTATATTTTATAAAATAAAATCTAATAATAAATATTAATACCAAGTAAAAACTAAATTCCTATAAAGTAGGCAAACATAATGCAATGACTATTTAACGTGGAAAACTGACTACTAGTGCTGTGCAAACTCGTGTTCCTTCTATAAATGAATTCTAGACTGACTAGTAAGGAACTTACTGGTCATCAACACTAAGTTTCTTACCGACTGAAGTTCCAATGTAGTTCCTTAGGCTTGTTCCAGACAATTTCTCTTGTCCAACATACTTACATGATTCCTAGAAAAATATACTCCTATTTTTCTGTCTTCATGTTTCTCTGATGAAGCTTCTACTCTGATGCTTCTGTTCCTGCAAAGGAACTTCTCTTCTCTGATGAAACTTCTACTCTGAAGCTTCTACTCCCGCAAAGGAACTTCTCTTTACTTGTTCCCCCTGAGGAACTGCTGCTCATTCCTTGCAAAGAACATCTTCTCATTCTTCTTAGGAACTGTATGTAAAGTCTAACAATACGTTTGTACTTTTAGACTTCTTCTCTTTATGTTCCCCTTGAGGAACTCAAGCACGATCCATACATTGTATGTAGGGAACCATCTTCAATGATGATCTAACCTGTACTCAATCATCTTCATGCTTCATGACTTGTTCATGCACATCTCAATACATATATTAGTTAGATAATCATCATTTGTTCACAATCATCAAAACCTTACAACAGAAAAGCTAGGGTTATAATGGCAACTCAAGAAGAAGTCAATGATCTTAAGAACCAACTGGCTACTGTGACTGAGACACTGAAGCTTCTTGCACTTAGAATCGATGATCCCGTGAAGCAACAACAAATGGACCTCATGCAAGAGAGTTTAATCAAGTTGTCCAGCGACTACAAGTTTCAAGAGCTTACATCACAAGGGGTCTCGGTGGACAAAGATCTTCTTCCGCAGAAGTTCAACGCCAACGACATCCCAAAATTCAGAGCAATTGACAACCCTTACTTCCATTTAAGAGCGTTTGAAACAATAATGAGTATCAAGGGTATCGATAAGAAGGTCTTTCCTTCTCTTTTCTCACTATCTCTCGAGACCGTTTGCCAACAATGGTTCTTTTCTCTCGAGAAAGAAAAGACCTCTACCTGGGAGTCTATAGCAAACATTTTCGTAGATAGGTACAAATGCAACATTCAAGTCGAGACTGACCATAGAGAACTTGAAATCCTCAAGCAGAAAGAGAATGAAGGCTTCACCTCTTTCTTTAACAAGTGGAGAGAAACCTCAGCTAAGATGATTAAGGTGCCAAGTGAAAAAGAGTCTGTGAGACTGTTTATCAAGAATCTCCAAGAAAAATATTCCAAGTATCTTAAATATCAAAATAATCTCCATACCTTCAAGGCCGTTTATGACATTGGGATCAATATTGAAGATGACTTGGCTAAGTTAAAAGCTGCCAACAATAACTCCAACAGTGGCTGGAAAGGAAAGAAGAACGACAATCCTTCTTCTTCCAAAACCGCCCACTCAAATAATGTTAGCACCTTTAATTTAGGAGAAGTTCTTGCCATGAACAACCAAGGACAGAAGAAACCATTTAGGAGGAACTTCACTCCTATTGGCATGAGTTATGACACCGCATTTGATCGATTAAATGCAAAAGGTCTTATAACTCCTATTGGACCATTTGGGGACCCACCAGTTGAGAAGAGGTCGGTTAACTGGAACCCCAATGCACACGGCAAGTATCACCAAGGTAGGGGCCATTTCACTTAAAGCTGTTGGAAGCTTAAGGAAGCTATCCAAGACCTAATCGACAACAACAAACTGCCGTTTCCCCCTGCTAGTAAGAAGCCAAGTATCGACAATGCACCTCTAGCTCATACCCTAGCCATCTCCGATGAAGAAAACGAGGTTAACCCCTCCTCTCTCATTAAACCTGTCAAAGAAATCTGTGCCATAGGAAAATAAGAGGAGATCTTTTTCGATGTCAAGGATAGTCTTCCAGAACCGACAAATAAGGAAGATATACAATTGCTCACACTGTCTATGAAGGAGGCATCGCAATTACTACGTGAATCTCTCAAAGTTATGAACGAACTCCATAAGAAATATGATGAGCTTCCACTTCCAAAAGAAGAACCTAAAAGAGAGTTCACACCAGTGAGAACGACTTATGAGGCAAAGTGCTTTCCCTTACAAGTCACTGAAAAACCCAAGAAGAGCAATAGAACCTACACTCCGATTGGGATCCCATATGCGCAAATGTTCGAAATGCTCTTCGAGAGTGGCGAGGTCAAACCTCTCGAACCGAGACCATTCGAGTAATTGAAAATGACAGATAGATATTACTGTCAGTATCATCAATCAGGGGGTCACACTATAGAAAACTGTTTTAAATTCAAGGATTTGGTATAGAAAATGATTGATGAAAAGAAACTAGTCCAAGTTCAACAAGAAGAGGATACAACCATTAATGGAGTTTGGGACAGTGATGAAGAAGATGTCTATCTAAAGGACATAGTAGGACCTTCACCTTCTGTATCATACACCACAGATGACATTTGGGCTGAAGAAGATTCATCAATAGATGTCCTCACAAGATCCGGGAGAATGCAACCTCCCGTTTCAACGCAACCTATGCCCACCATACATCAAGTTCCCATACCTATCATCGAAGACAATGACATTGTTAAACAGTTTAAGAAGACAAAAGTTGAGATGAATGTGTGGAAACTTCTGGCAACATCTCAAGAACATAGGTTGGCTGTAATGAATGCCTTGGATAAAATCGGGATAGATTCTGACACTACTCCTGAGGGACTAGCCAAATTCCTCACAAGTGACCTTCCTAGTCCGATTAATTTGATCACCTTTTCTGAAAAAGACTTACCCCCAGAAGGTGACAAACATTACAAGGCATTAAACCTCACGGTAGTCTGCAAAAGGATGAATGTTCCCATGACTCTTGTAGACAATGGATCGGCTATCAATGTCTGTCCACTTAGAACTGCGAGGATGCTCGGCATAAGGGATGAGGACCTAACTCCGTCCACACAAGGAATAAGAGCGTACGATAATACTCGTCGTCAAGCTCTTGGCAAAATTACCCTAAATGTAACGGCAGGAGCAATAGAACATGTTACTACTTTCCAAGTAGTAGACATCAAAGCTTCATTCAACTTATTGTTGGGACGCCCTTGGCTTCATGATCTATAGGCCGTCCCTTCATCTCTTCACCAACAAGTGAAAGCTATAGTTGGAGGAATTCCAATCACCATCGATGCTTCGCCTATGAGAATCAAATCCATAGAGAATCCAATCATTAATGTGGAGCACGACGAGGATGATGAAGACCTATGGGGTTTAACGAAGAAGTATCCTTAATCTAGGAGGATGAAAGGACATCTCTTTGCCATGACCCCCATTCCAACATGACCGTCAACGCCATGCTGAAGAAACAAGGACACTTTCCTGGAATGACTTTAGGAAAGAAGAAAGGAATAGCAAAACCGCTGGAGTCACCTGGCCTCCCTAAGTTAGATACTTTCGGACTTGGTTTTGAACCGACTCGGAAGGATATCAAGCGAGCCCAGGAAAGGTTGAAAGCACGTAGGGACGCTCACATTCAAAAGAAAGCAATCCCAATGGATCAGTACCCTCTTACGCTTAATGGTCAGTTCATGAAAGAAGGAGAGGACTATCCATGCCATGAATTTCCCGAACCATTTGTTGTAAACGGCATACGACAACCGGGATTCAAGATTTTCTTGGATTGATACTTCACTGATGAAATCCCAATTCCCGTCCATAAGGAGAAAGCACCCCCATGCTTTGACTTTAACGTCATGGGATTACTGTTTGGGCGAGAAAAGAATGAGCTAACTTATGAAGAAGATAACTCCTCACTCATTCAAACGGTCCTACAAAGTGAAAGCTTCGACCCCTCGAAGCTAATTACTCCAGCTGAAGGATCACTACATGGATGGCGCAAGACTATCAAAGTGACTACTCCAAGCGGAAGGAAGATATCAATCACGACAGGATAGGGACCGATGTTTGAAGAGTCTTCCGAGTCAGAGTCCGAGTCAGAGTCTTTCCCTTTAGAGTCTTCTAAGTCTTTAGTAGTAGCACCTTCCCCTCCTATCTCTTCTCCTAGGATAGTTAGTGATCCAGTCCCTGAGGAGATATCACTCTTTGATGTAATGATCTTAGAGTATAATAATATTTCTCATTCTCCTTACTTCTTGTGTTCCTCCCTAACCCAAGATGACGAGCATTGCTTAGCCAACGATGAAAAAGACAAAGAAATTATTAAAGCAATGGAAACACTCGAAAAGAAAACACCGGTAATTGAAGAAACTGAAACGGTTGATATCTCGAACGATTCAACCCATAAAAGAGAAGTTAAAATCGGATTAACATTGAATAAACAAGAAAGAACCGATTTAATTAACTTACTTAAAGAATTTATCGATGTATTTTCTTGGTCATATGAAGATATGCCAGGCATTAATAGAGAAATAGCTCAACACACTATACCACTAATTCCAGGAATGAAACCTATAAAACAAAAGTTGCGTCGAATGAAACCCGACGTAGCACTTAAAATAAAAGAAGAAGTTCAAAAACAAATAACTGTAGGTTTCATCAAGGTATCCAAATACCCCGAATGGGTCGCCAACGTCGTCCCAGTTCCAAAGAAAGACAGAAGGGTAAGGATGTGTGTCGACTATCGAGATCTAAATAAGGCAAGTCCAAAGGACGACTTCCCTTTGCCACACATCGATATTCTGGTAGATAACACGGCAAATCACGCGCTTCTCTCGTTCATGGATGGGTACGCAGGTTATAACCAGATTCTCATGGCAGAAGAAGACATGGAGAAAACAACCTTTATAACACCATGGGGCACTTACTGCTACACGGTAATGCCATTCGGGTTGAAAAACGCGGGTGCTACTTACCAACGTGCAACAACTGCCTTACTCCATGACATGATGCACAAAGAAGTCGAAGTATATGTCGACGACATGATTGTAAAATCAAAAGACCGTCCAGGCCATCAAATAGCCTTAAGGAAATTTTTCGAAAGACTGAGAAAATATAACATGAGGTTGAATCCATTAAAATGTGCTTTTGGAGTCACCTCAGGCAAGCTCTTGGGATACGTCATAAGCTCTAGAGGAATAGAGGTAGATCTAACCAAGATTAAAGCAATCATGTCAATGCCACCGCCCAAGACTGAGAAACAGATTCGAGGATTTATTGGCCGGTTGCAATACATAAGTAGGTTCATATCAAAACTGACGACAATATGTGAACCAATCTTCAAGAAGCTCAAGAAGAATGTACCAGTAATATGGGATGACGAGTGTCAAAAAGCCTTTGAAAAGATCAAAGCCTATCTCGCAAATCCTCCCGTATTAGCACCAGCACTTCCCGGAATACCTCTTAGGTTATATTTGACGGTTACCAAGGAGATAATGGGAGCCATGCTAGCACAAGAGGTAGAAGGCAAAGAGAACGCAATCTATTACCTAAGTAAAAAGATGCTCGAATACGAAACACGCTATACACCGCTCGAGAAATTGTGCCTCGCCTTGGTGTGGGCCACAACTAAGTTAAGACATTACATGTTGGTGCATACCGTTTTCGTAGTCTCCCGATTAGATCCACTCAAGTATCTATTCGAGAAATCTACGCTCAATGGACGCATATCAAGATGGATAGTCAATATAGCCCAGTTTGATGTACAGTTTATGCCACAAAAAGCTATTAAAGGATCCGTGGTGTCAGACTTTATAGCAGATTTTCCAATAGAAGACTTAACGCCAATACAAGACAATGGCTTTCCAGATGAAGACCTAATGGTCACTGAAGATGATACTTGGACCTTGTATTTTGACGGAGCCTCAAACCAAAAGGGATGTGGCGTCGGAGTGCTACTAGTATCACCAAAAGAAGAGCACGTTCCAATCTCAATAAAGCTTGATTTCGACGTTACCAACAACGCTGCTGAATATGAAGCATGCGTGGTAGGCCTTGAAACATCTTTGGCATTGGGAGTAAAGAAGTTAAGGATATTCAGAGACTCTTCTTTGATCATCAATCAGATATCTAAAAGGTGGAAAGCAAGGAGCGAAAGCTTAGCCCCTTACCAAACTTATCTGGAAACTCTTACCGATCAGTTAGAGAAAGTAGAATACACATATCTACCTAGAGAGGAAAACCAATTTGCCGATGCCTTGGCAAGATTAGCCTCAATGGTTAGGATTCCCACGGAAATCGAGCAAATGCCTCTAACTATCGAAAAAAGGAACAAACCAGCATACATCCAAGCTATAGAAGACGACGACTTAGTCCAAGAAGAAGAAGAAGAAGAAGAACCGTGGTACACGGACATACTCAATTATGTCACCAATGGAGAATACCCTCCTCATGCTGACAAAAGAGCAAAGCGAGCGTTAAGAATTTTGGCTTCTCAATATGTACTCATAGACAATGAGCTACATAAAAGGGTACCTAAAGGTCGAGCTTTCTTATGTGTAGGAAAGATGGATGCACAAAGAGTAATGAGAATAGTTCACGAAGGAATCTGTGGCATTCATGTAAATGGCAAAATGTTAGTCCAGAAAATAATGCGAGAAGGATATTATTGGACTACAATGAATAGGGATTGCCATCAATACGTAAAAAGATGCCCTAAGTGCCAAATTTACGCCAACTTACAACATGTCCCTCCATCTTTGCTCTACACCTACACATCGCCATGGCCATTCTCTACATGGGGAATTGACATAATCGGCAAAATCACTCCCCCAGGAACAGGAGGCCACGAATTTATTCTAGTAGCAATCGATTACTTTACAAAGTGGGTCGAAGCGCAATCATACGCTAAACTCACTGCAAAACATGTAGCACTCTTTATCGAAAGAAAGATTATCTGTCGATATGGAGTCCTACATGAGTTGATAAGTGACAATGGAACTTACTTTCAAGCTGAATGTGAAGAATTGCTACAAAAATACGGCATTCAACATCATCATTCTTCCCCTTATAGACCTCAAGCAAACGCAGCAATTGAGGCAGCTAATAAAAATTTAAAGACTATCATCGAGAAAATGACTGAAAATTATAAGGATTGGCCTAACAAGCTTCACTTCGCATTGTGGGGTTATCGCACGTCAATCCGCACATCAACAGGAAATACGCCATTTTCCTTGGTATATGGAATGGATGTTGTACAACCTGTTGAACTAGAAATACCATCTCTACGCATTGCGTAAGAGAGTAAACTCGATGAAGTCGAATGGACTAGGGCAAGATATGAAGAATTAATTCTACTCGATGAGAAACGACTAGAAGCTCTGCATCACACTCAGTGTTATCAAACTCGTATGGCTAGGCATTTTAATAAGAAGGTCAAGACAAGGAACATCAAAGTAGGAGACTTGGTGTTAAAAGCGCTAAGGAAGAATGTTTTAGATCCAAGGGGAAAATTTAGACCTAATTGGTCTGGACCCTACATTGTCAAAACAATCCTGTCAGGAGGTGCGGCAAAACTAACTGATAAGGATGGAAATGAGTTCTCGAACATGACAAATCTTGACCAACTTAAGAAATACTACCCATAATTACTTGAGTAGGATACTCAAGAGAGCTACGTTTGGCCTGATTCCTTAAGAAAGGATACGTAGGCAACCCTTTACGGGTGCGGCCACTTTATTTTTCGACACTCTCGCGTCCCAGAGTTAATTAAAATTCGACAGAAGATCGGCAAAATATCGGCGTCGCAGAGAAAGCTCTGGCGCCAGCCAACAGCCATCAGCGCCAGCCGATGGAATTGGCGCCTGACGCCATATTTCCCTGGCAGGCGCCAGTTGCAAATAAGCGGCGCTAATTTGCAGATAAATGCTGGGCAAATTTCGGTGTTTTTCGGAAAATTTTCGACTTCCGTACTCGAAGAATTTCTGGAAAATTAATTTTTTCGGTTTTCATTGCTTTAATAAAATAACCTAAAATAAATTTGCATTCATCCCCTAGTTAGCTCCTCATGATTCCTCGAGGGAACCGGAAAAGATATTTCTGTGTGGAACAATGAGGTTATCCCGACATCTCAGCTATGCATACTCTCTCTATAGGGTTGAAATCCATCTCCCTCCATCGTTCTTTGACCGCACTCCTCCAAGTCCAAGGGTCTTAACTCGGGTTGTAATGTCATGGCTAGGGGTTAAGGTTGGGAATCAATTTGAAAATTTTGGTGGCAAATCCTAAGTGAAGCAAAAGAGTGGCCATCTCTCAAGAACAACCTAAGAATTGAACATTAATTCAAATTGCAACCTTCAATACAAATTTCACAACATTACATCATTTCTCCCATCATTTTCTCTTTCTTTTTTTCATTTCTTTCACCTCTTTTTTTAATTCATTTTTTTTTCAAATTCCTTTTCTCTTTTTTTTTTTTCTTTTTTTTTTCTATTGGTCCTCATACGTTGCATCCTTCCTCACAAACTTTTTGCAAATATTTTCTTTCATGAACAACTTCCAAAATCTCATTTGAACCAACATTCACAAATTTCTTGTCCCAAAACCAACACTCTCAAACTCGAACCTCACAAGCCAACGCTTCACTAACTACAAGGGTCGGTAGAAAATAGGCCGGTAGGTTTGTAATAAGGCTAGATCAAGAAAGGGGAATAAGGCCCAAATTGGTTAGCAAGTGGGTGAATGTAAAATTGAAAACCAAATTTGTAACAAAACACAAAGAAAATAAAGGAAAATGAGAAGAAATGCCCTCTTCCTCCTTTAAAGTTGTTTGGTCACGATCTCGGGAGCTAAATACCAACACAAAGATTAAGTCATGCATAGTTAAGGATCCAAAGCGCCGCTCACAAGAATGATGAAAGCTAGAACAAATGACGCTCACACGGGATAAAAAAAAAAGCAAATACCAACCAAGGGAATCCTATTCACTACGGAGAGCAACACCATCTTACCACTTTCCCGTGGACTAAGGGCTCAAACGTCCTCAAAAGTTCTAAACCGGGCTACCTTAGCTTATAATGTGTCTGATTCAACCTTAAGCATTCTCAAACCGTGTAATTCCTCATCAACTAGGAAGGTAAGCATTCAAAGTCATGTCATCAAGAAGGCACACAAAGTCTCAAATCCAAATGAATGAGCAAATCCACAACAAAAATATTTCAACTTGCCAAAGTAATGCTTGTTACACAAAAGAGAACAAGAAAAACACACAAGAAAGAGGAAGAAATTAAAAGGTTCATAATCGAGGCATATCGATCAAATAAATCCCAATCGACATACAAGTGATCGTTAATATCAACATCAACGATCCCAGGTTCCTTAGAACCACAATCAATCAACCTCGAACCATTCAACTCTTCCTAAACTAAACCTAAACTAAGCACTCAAAGAATAAGAAAAAGAAAAAGAGGAAAGGTCTCACTAAATGCCGCTTGATATAGAAGACAAGGCAATATAACCAATCTCACCAAAGGAGCTCGGGTTGCTCCTTAACTTCCTTCATCTCCGGTCTCAAGCTTCAAGAAAGGTGAGCCAAACAAAAGAAACTACAACAAAACAAGAAAAAAAATTAGAAAACAAAGAGGAAGACTAAAGAAATAAACAAAAAGAAGAAAGATAAATAAAAAGCTATCTACAAAGTTTGGATTAAGGGGATTTGGATTTTCGGGAATTTGGATTTTTTCTCGGGAGCATCTCCACCTACAAAAACTCAGGAATCATCAAAGAAAATCATCAGAAATCAGCAAAAATAATCATAAAACATCATCATCACCACCATCACATCACCACATCAATATCATCACAACATCACCATCTCATCACATCACCATCACAACATCATCACCACCATCACAACATCATCAACACCACAAGGCCACTATCCTCCTTATGTGCAAGCAACTACCCTACCACTCTACCCTCCTATGTACACTTCAACCAACCAAAAGGACATCCTCCCCCACACTATTCTTTTGCTCGTCCCGAGCAAAAGTTACAAGTTAGAAGACTGGGGGGAGGGAAGGGAAACCTCATCACGAGGTATCATCTCCTTGCCCCTAGGTCGAGGGGGGTTAACAGGATCAAACCCGGGAGTATCCATGAAAGGGTGGAAGGGTTGGTTGAAGTGCTCATAGGGCCACCCTTGGTCACCCCAACCGCCATCAAAAGAAGCAGGGGTAGATGTGGATGCCGGGTCATAAGCCGGATCACACCCACCCGGACGATAAGGGTCGTATGGTGGGGTGCCAACGCGTTGGGTAGGGTCGATGGGACCTTCCCAATAGGCGTAGCAAGGGGGGTGGGGTTTTGAGGGTCATAGGGTCCCCAATGATTGACCGGACCCTCTTGAGGAGGGTGGTAAGGGTAGTTAACATAGGGCGGTTGAATGCCCGCTTGTACAAGATTGTCATAATTTGCCCTTGCGTAGTACCCCCATTGTTCAATGGAAGCTTGATTGTCTCGACGGATATCATCGAGGGTACTACGAAGGGCATTTAAATCGAAAGGAGGAATGGAAGAAGAGGAAGATGCCTCACCTCCCCCTTGAAAGGGGGGGGGGGGCGAATTGCTCCGCTTGGGGGGGCGGTGGAGGTTGAGGAACTCCACACCGGGCTCTAGGTCGTCTCAGCTCATTGGGGATGTTTTGCTGAGGGATCTTCCATTTAAGAGGAGCGGAGTGGTCCACCGTAGTGAGGGTGGGGTCCGGGAGGACACACCACTCTATCTCCCTATCAACCAAAAGGATGAATCGGCGCTTGCTAGTGGTGTAGTTGATGAACCGGTTGTGACGGAGGGCGCTTATGGAAAGATAGTAGGGAGGGGACTCGTCATTGAGCTCCTCTCGGGATTGGTGCACGGGTGGGAGCAATTCAATTTCTTCTTTTTATTTCCCATTCTTTAAAGAAAGAGCAATGATAGTAATCATGCCACCCATGAAGATTTCATCACCGAGACGGTTGTCCCTAGTATCCAAGAGCCGTTGGATGAATGTTGAAGAGCATTGAAATTTGAGCCGTTGAGGGTTATCGGCCAAGAATAGGCAAGCAACCTCATCCTTTACCATTGAGCCGAGGTTAGCTTTGAAGAACACGGCGTATTGGAGGAGCCGTACAAAATACCTCAAGGCTATGTGAATGATGTTGTTGACCTTTGAGGCGTTAGTTTGAAACCTATCCTTGTTGGTGATACTCCTCCACCACTCTTGCTCGTTGTAAGGTATGCGATGAGAGGAGGTCATTTCGGATGGGTGATCAAGCCCGGTGGCATGCCAAAAGAATATCTCATTTAGCTGGCTTTTCGTTAAAGAGTGATCCTCGTTGAACATTCGAAAGTGAATCATAAGTTGAGGATCCTCATCAACATCCTCCGGTTCAAAGACTTCCTTGTGAAGAGAGGCAAGGAATTCCAAAGTTACACGCTCGTAAGTGTAAGCGTGGAGGTGAATGAAGTCACCCCATCCAAAGTTTTGAGCTTACCTGACCACCTCATCCAAGATACCTAGCTTCCTCAAAGTTGTTGGGCAAAAGAATCTTGTAGAACGGATTGGACGCTTGATGAGTGACTCATAGATGGGCCAAAATTGCTCGTCCGAAGTAACAATGCCATGATCATTGATGCCAGGAGGAGGTGGGAATTGTGGTCCTAAAGATTCTCCCACTCTCTTCCTCTTTGACTTTCCTTTGCCTTTGCCGAACATTTTGATTCTACAAATTCACCAAGAGCATATCATTAGAACAAATCGATAAGAAATGACATAAGAAGCCAAGTAGCTAGCCAAGGTAAAAGTGTATGCATGAGTGTATACAATTCAAGGCATGCATGAATACATTTGAACCAAGGCTTGAATAAGAATTCCTATGTCATTCCTATATGAGTCCTAACAAAGTCTAGGTGAAATTTGGCATGATGTCTCCTAATTTTCATGATATCCATTCATCAAACCATCAAAAACAAACCAAAACAATGAATAACAATCTCCAACAACATCCAACTCATGAATTTCTCAATCATAAAATGGTAACATGAACACCCTAGTATGAAATCAACATTCTTAAGCAAAGACATTGAGATCAAAATAAAACCAAGGCAAACATGCATAATCATCATAACAACATGTTCTACTATAATCAATTGCAACAAGTAAATCCAAAGAACTACATGAATCAAACAAGTTATTACTAACAATTTCAAGAATACCACAATTCATACTTAAATATGTAAAACATGGTAAAACTATGAGAAATTGAAGAAATAAACTTGCAAAAGCTAGGAAAACCATACCATAATTGATTGGAAGCAAGTAAAAACCCAAAAACACCAAAGCACTCAAACCCTTTAAATTGGGGAAAATGTAAAGATGGGATTTTTGTGAGGAATTTTTGGTGGAGATTGTAGAAATTGAGTAGAGGATTGAAAAATAAGTGAGAAAAGGTGAAGATTGGAGTGATTTTGATGGAGATTTGAGGTTGTAAGGGGGGGGGGGTGTAATGGAGATTTAGAGTGAGAAGGAGGAGAAAGGGGTAGGTGACGAAAATGGGAATGAAGGGTCACGAATTTTCAGCAGCATAAAAACTATGGCAGCAGCAATTTTTTTTCAAATCTGAAGAATGGTTCGGCTGAACCAAGGGTATGTTCGGTCGAACCACAGTGACAGTTCGGTCGAACTCACCTTTGGTTCGGTCGAACCACGGCCAAAATTCATTTTTCTAAAATTCGGGCAGGAAGTTCCAGCAAATTTGCGAAAATAGAGGAGTGACCGAACCTGAAGAGAGTTCGGTCGAACTACAGAGCATGTAAGGTCGAACCTCCCCAGGGTTCGGTCGAACCTATGCTGAAACTTCATTTTTGCAAATTTTGGCAGAATGTTGCTGAAATTTTCCAAAAATTGGGGAGTGACCGAACCCAGGACAGTTCGGCCGAACTACAGTAAAAGTTCGGTCGAACCATAATTAGGTTCGGTCGAACCTCTTGCCAAAATGCAAAATTGAGTTCTTGGCAGAATGTTGCCATAAATCCTTGAAAATGCTGCAGTGGACGAACATAAAGTGGTTCGGTGAAACTCCCATAAAGAATCGCACATGTAAAAATAGTCCTTAACACACATCTAAATACCATACAATCATGCTAGATGCGAAGCATATCAAAAACCCAAATACAATCAAAACTCATAAATCCCAACGATCCAAAGTTGTAGATGGAAAAATAGAAACAACATGAAAAGAAGAAAGTAGAAAAGGGTTAGAAACTCGGGTTGCCTCCCGGAAGCGCTTTTGGTTAACGTCGTTAGCTCGACGTTCCTTGAGTTGATCAAGGAGGGTCAAATTGACGATGCACATCAAGAAGTGTCACAGAAACCGGTTCATCACTTGGAAATCCTTCATAATAGGGCTTGAGACGGTGGTCGTTGACTTTGAAAGGAGAGTGGCCGTCTTGGGAGATTTGGTAGGCTCCATATGGAAACACTTCCGTGACAATGTACGTCCCACTCCACCTTGACCTTAGTTTTCCCGGGAAAAGCTTCAAGCGGGAGTTGAATAGGAGGACTTTTTGGCCTTTGACGAATTCCTTCTTGACAATTTGAGCATCGTGCCAAGCCTTAGTCCGCGCCTTATACATGCTTGCGCTATCGTAGGCATTCATCCTCAACTCCTCTAACTCATGTAGCTCTAGAAGCCTTTGCTCACCCGCACTATGGAGATCAAAGTTGATTTGCTTGATTGCCCAATGCGTTCGATGCTCCATCTCTACAGGCAAATGACAATTTTTTCCATAGACAAGTTTGTAGGGAGTGGTCCCTATTGGAGTTTTGAATGCGGTCCTATATGCCCATAGTGAATCAATGTGTTTGGAGGACCAATCCTTCCTCGTCCTAGCAACTGTCTTCTCCAAAATCACCTTGAGCTCTCTATTGGTGACCTCCGCTTGACCACTCGTTTGAGGGTGGTAAGCAAGCCCTCGCTTGTGAGACACCCCATATTTATCAAGTAGTCGAACGAAGGTGTGGTGCTTGAAGTGCGATCCCCCGTCACTAATTATTGCTTTTGGAACACCAAATCTCGGAAAGATCACTTTCTTGAAAAGATTGACCACGACCTTAGAGTCATTCGTTGGAGAAGCTACGGCCTCCGCCCACTTGGATACGTAGTCAACGACAACCAAAATATACTTGTTCCCATGTGAAGAAATGAAAGGGCCCATGAAGTCTATAGCCCACACATCGAAAACTTCAAGCTCAAGGATGGGGTTTTGCGGCATTTCATCCCTTATAGAAATATTCCCCATCCTTTGACATCTATCACAAGTCTTGACAAATATCCAAGCATCCTTGAATAGAGAAGGCCAAAAGAGCATAGATTGAAGGACCTTTGAGGCGGTCTTTGAGCACTCATATGCCCACCACAAGGAGAAGAGTGGCACATATGGAGAACACTTTGAACCTCGTCGTTGGGGACGCAACTCCTCAACAAACCATCGACCCCTCTCTTCAATAAAATCAGATCATCCCAAATATATCTCTTTGCCTCATGCTTGAGCTTTCGACGTTGTTGTGAAGTGAAATCCGGAGGTATGGCACCACAAGCCAAATAATTCACAATATCCGCATACCATGGCGCCGATTTCACCTCAAGAACATATAGCACATCATCCCTTAAAGCATCCTCTATCGGCAAACCATCATCCTTGAACCTTGCACCACCCAACCTTGAAAGGTGATCCGCCACCACATTCTCGGCTCCCTTTTTGTCTCTCATCTCATAATCAAAGTCTTGGAGAACTAAAACCCATCTCAACAACCTCGGTTTAGCCTCCTTCTTTCCAATCAAATATTTGAGAGCCGAGTGGTCGGTATACACAATTGTCCTAGAACCAATGAGGTAGGTTCTAAACTTCTCAAATGAGTGAATAACCGCTAGAAACTCCTTCTCGGTAGTTGTATAATTTCGTTGGGCACCATTGAGAGTTTTAGACAAATAATGTATAACATGAAGTTTTCCATCCTTTCGTTGCCCAAGAACCGAACCAATAGCCTTGTCGCTTGCATCGCACATGAGCTCAAATGGAAGAGACCAATCCGGACCTTGGACGATAGGGGCGGTGCAAAGAGCTTCTTTCAACCTACAAAAAGACTCTTGACAAGCATCATCAAATATAAATTCTTTATCTTGTTGCAATAGGGATGTGAGGGGCTTTGCAATCAATGAATTTTTTTTTATAAAACGCCGATAGAACCCGGCATGGCCAAGAAAGGATCTCACTTCCCTCACGTTGGTGGGGGGAGGGAGTTTCTCAATGACCTCAACCTTGGCTCTATCAACCTCAATGCCGGCATGGGAAATTTTGTGCCCAAGAACAATCCCACTTTCTACCATAAAATGGCACTTTTCCCAATTCAACACGAGGTTAGCCCTCTCACATCTTTCCAAGCAACGAGATAAATTAGATAGACAATCTTCATAGGTGGCTCCTCCAACGGAGAAGTCATCTATGAAGACCTCTATCTCATCCTCAATCATATCATTGAAAATAGACATCATGCAACGTTGGAATGTTGCGGGAGCATTACAAAGCCCGAAAGGCATCCTACGATATGCATAAGTACCGTAGGGGCATGTGAAAGTCGTCTTCTCTTGATCCTTGGGGTCAATCGGGATTTGGAAAAATCCCGAGTAACCATCAAGGAAACAATATAAGGAATGCTTTGTAAGCCTTTCCAACATTTGATCAATGAACGGTAGTGGAAAATGATCTTTGCATGTACTTGTGTTAAGTTGGCGATAATCGATACACATGAGCCAACCGGTAACAAGTCTAGTGGGTACTAGTTGATCATGATCATTTTTCACTACCGTCATGCCCCCTTTCTTAGGCACAACTTGCACGGGAGATACCCAATCACTATGAGCAATTGGGTAAATAATTCCCGCATCAAGAAGCTTAGCCACCTCTTTCCGCACAACCTCTTGCATGGAAGGGTTAAGCTTTCTTTGTCTTTGCCTAACGGGTTTGGCATCTTCCTCTAGATCAATTTTGTGCATACATAAAGATGGACTAATACCTTTGATATCATCAATGGTATAACCCAAAGCTTTCTTGTGTTTTCTCAAAACATTGATCAAGAGGGAGGTTTGCTCCTCCGTTAGGTTAGAATTTACAATCACGGGGAAAGACTCATCGGGACCAAGAAATGCATACCTCAAGCCCAAAGGTAGAGGTTTCAAGTCTACCTTTGGTGCTCCCTTACCATTGAGGCTCTCTTCTCTTTCTTCAACTTGAAGGAGGTCATGAATGTAAGGAGCCTCTTCGTCCATGCTCGCATCCTTGCACTCCTTCTTGCTTTCCTCAAGCAAGTCCTCATAGAATTGTATGTCTTCTTTGTGAGTACCTATCTTTGATTCATTCAACAACACACTTTCAAGAGGATCATTAGTAGCATGCAAGTGGGAGCGAGAAAATTCATTAAGAACGGTATCAAGAACATCTACCCTAAAGCATTCACCACTTGAGGAGGGTTGTTGCATGACATTATTCAAATCAAACTCAGTAGAATCATTGTCAATCTTCAAGGATATCTTCCCCTCCTTCACATCGATAATAGCTCTAGAAGTAGCTAGAAATAGTCTACCCAAAATTATAGGAATCCTCTCATCCTCATCCATCTCTAGCACATAGAAATCCACGGGGAATGTGAACTTTCCTACCCTAAGGGGAATGTCCTCAACTTTGCCCATGGGGAACTTAACGGAACGGTCCGCTAGTTGGAGAGTAATGTTAGTGGGGGAGAGGGTTCCTACACTAAGCTTTTGGTAGACAGAATAGGGCATGAGACTCACACTTGCTCCTAAATCACACAAGGCTTTATCAAATTCAATGCCATTGATAGAACAAGGGATGGAAAAGTTACCCGGATCTTTCAATTTGGTAGGAAGTTTGTTGGAAAGAATTGCACTACAATTGGCGGTCAAACTCACCGTCTCACACTCCCTTCTTCCACTCAAAAGGTCTTTCAAAAATTTGGAATAGTGGGGCATTTGCTTCATAGCATCAACAAAAGGGACGGAAATATGCAAATTCTTAATGACTTCCAAAAACTTCTCAAATTGGGCATCAAGTTTAGCTCTCACAAATCGTTGTGGAAAGGGTAGCTTATCCTCTCTAGGTTGGCGATTTAGGGGCAAGGGGGTGGCTTCTTTTTCCTTGGGCACCTCAACATTTTTTTCCTTTTCAACACTCAATGGCTCATTGGGTTTTTCACCCTCATTCTCTAACTCCACCTCTCCTTGGGGTTTTTCCTCAACTAAAGGGTCACTCTGTAGACACCCATTTGTGTCTCCCTAAAACCAAACCCAGTGATGAGTACCTTTCACGTCGAATCATAATCGAATGAAGCGAAAGTGTGGAAAGTCTAGTGTTGCGGAAAGTTTTTATTTCTTTTCTCTTCTCTCTGTTTTTGAAAACTTATTTTAAGGAAAACAGCCAATCCGGTTTGGTTGGTCCATGATATGGGTCTAATACTAGTGTATTTGGATGGGGCTTGCAAAGACCTTTCCAACGATATATTATAAGCCCAATTCCGATGAATATTGAGGAAGTTATGGCCAATTTACCAAACTGGGCCCGGTTTGAGCTTTATGTACGGCCCAATGATCTAGGGGAGGGCCTAATACGATTTATCATTCCTAATGCAATTAGGAATGGTTTTAGTTTTCTAGATTCTTCTAGAAGGTTCTTTTCATTCCTAATTCAATTAGCATTGATAAATTGGCTTTTGTTGACTTTTCAGAGTTTTAATCAAAATCAAATAGCATTTTCGAGGAAATTATATTATTTTATCCTCCAATACGGTAAACTTATCGGATTTTGGAAAACGCGTTGGAATCAGGCTTGGCACCTAACCCAAGGCCTTGGCGCCTGGAACCAGGCCTGGCGCTAGCCATTGGCGCCTGACGCTAGTGTTGGTGCCTGGCGTCAGCTAGCCAGGGTTGGCGCCAGCTCTGTTTTCTGAGCGTCAGACTCTGTTTTGTCTAATTTATCTTTTTGGCTGATTTTCTCTATAAATATCGTATTAAAAACTCCGTTTTCATTCACCACCTATCATCTACATTCATTCATTCACCTATTCATCTCTCTTCATCTTTCTTCTTTAAACTTTGCTTTTCATACAAAATTCCGCATTCGCAAGATCTAGAAACACCTAGCCATATTCGAAGTTGCCTTCGCCCTAGACGTGAAAGGTTTTAATTTCTGAGGGTTTGGTCCCAAATCTCTATTTCAATTATTTAATTTAATTGTTTGTTTATTATTTTCCTTGAAGTTACTAACGTGTGTATTTTGTTATTAGAAAGAGGTACGAGGCATCAAAGTAAGTGCTTTAATGGTTTTAATTGATATTATGATGTAGAAATCATGTTTATATTGTTATTATGATATTCCTAGTATCATGCCTAGGGTATTGTTAATATGCTTAATATGATTCCTGCGATGCTTCCTATGTTCTTCCTAATATTTATGATTGTTAGTATCATGTTAGGGATAAATATTTGATTTTTATTGCTTAGTTACATGCTAGGGTTTGTTATTAATCTTGTAAGTATCATGCCTAGGATCTTGCTATTATTATTATTATTATGCTTTAATATTAACATGAATATGATTATGATTATAATTGTTATAATGATTATGAATTTTGATGATGATTATTATTATTATGATTATAATTTTATTGTCATGATATTGGCTATTTATTATGTTGCTTGATATTTTATTGTTATTGCTTGATCACACCTTTTATTGCATGTTAAAGGGAATTTGGTACTTGTAATCACGCTTAATAAGATAGTTAATAATCTTGTTTAGGTTAACTTTGATTATAATTCAAGTGGTCGCCAATAATAGATTTATTTGCGCATTAAATTCAACCAACATAGATTAAACAGGTTTAGGGGTAATCCTATTGATTGCATGTTAGTCAAAAAGCGCACATGAATACGATCAGAATAAAGTAGAGGCCTATTATTAGGGCAGGTTCAATCTCTTTTAGGTTGGATTTGTACCTTCATCCCCGAACCCTTATTTGGTTCTTGAACTTATGGAGTTGACTCTTGGATCGTTAAGGGGTGTAACCTTCACCTCGTGAATGGTTTACAAGTGCCTAAAAAACTTGTTGGCGACTCTTTTGCTCTATCTTCTTCCCTTTTGGACGCCACCGTACTTTATTGTATGATCACAGTGGGGTTCAAGATAGTGGGATTTTAAAGGCTTGAAATTATTCCCTACACACTCCCTAGTACCTTCCCACCCCTAGTTGTCACGGCATACAAAGGCTTTGGGTTGACTCCTTGACTTGGGATGTGAGAAGAAGAAGAAGAAGGAGAAGGGGATGAATTAGATGCAAGTTGAGCAATTTGGGTCTCAAGCATTTTCATATGAGCATTGGTTCGTTTTTGGGCCTCTTCATGTTTCTGTTGATCCTCCTCACGCATTTTCAAAAGAGCATCTAATTTAGCCATCACGGGATCAATTGGAGGGGCTTCAAGTTGAAGAGGTTGTTGAGGTGGAGGAAGTTGGGGTTAATGGAAACCCGGAGGCCTATTAGTTTGGGCATAGTTAGAAACAAATTGGCCTCTATTGCCTCCGGTGCCTTGGTTAGGAACATTACTTTGTTGATTATTTCCCATGTTACCTTGGTCACCAAAATTTTGATTTTGATGGTCATGGTATCGGGAATTAGGTTGTTGGTTTTGATTACCATACCCCCTTTGGTTAGAGTAGACTCTTCCATTGAAATTTGAAGGGCCTCCCCCACCATCGTATTGGTTATCATAACCACCACCACTTTGGTTCCAGCCACGGTTTCCACCTTGATTCCAATTCCCCATTTGATTGGAGTTTGGCCTCAAGTTCCCTACATTTCCCATTCTAGGAGCAAAATTCATAGCATTGACATTTTCCATATTATCATCATGTTCATGGGAAGGGGGTTGAACTTCACAAGCATATACACAATGAGAGGTATCATGATCATAGGTTTCACAATTAGAGCAAAACATGCATCCTTGGGGCATCGTATTGTAAGAAGAGGAGGAGGAAGTATCCATACCATTGCCTCCCTTGGTTGAAGGTGAGGTATTACCATGAGGGTTGGACCTTTCTTTCATCAATTCATCCATTTGCTTGGTCATTTTGGAGATTTGGGTAGAAAGGTTGTTGATTGCGTTAGCTTGCTCCAATGCATAAACACCCTTACTAGAAGTAGCATCCCTTTCTCCTTCGTACCAATCATCATAGTGCTTTGCGGCCTCCTCTATAATACACTCCACTTCATGCTCTCCTTTGTTCATGATTGGACCGCCGGCCGCGGCGTCTAGGCTTGTTCTTCCTTGAGGTGTGAGACCTCCATAGAAAGTGTGAATGAGTTGATACTTAGGTATCCCCTGGTGTGGGCATTGACGTTGAAGCTCTTTGTATCGTTCCCATGCCGCACTTAGAGACTCACCACTCTTTTGGCGAAAACCTTGAATCAAAGACCGAGCCTCGGCGGTCTTCCTAAGGTTATAAAACCTCCTCAAGAAAGCCGTAGTCACTTGGTCCCATGTTGTGAGAGAATTAGGGGGCACCTCCTTCTCTAGCCATTCTAGACCTCTCCCAATTAGCGAAAATGGAAACATTTTGAGGCGAATATATTCTTGAGTCACTCCATTGGCCTTTATTGTGTCACAATATTTCTCAAACTCTTTTAGGTGCTCATGAGGACTCTCAAACTTTCCCCCCGAGAATTGTTTCCTCTCAATCAAAAAAATCATATTAGGCTTGATCTCGAAATTGTTGGCTTGAGTAGTAGGAGTTAGGATCCCACTTTGCGCTCTAAAAGCTTCGGGGGCCCCAAGACGACTCAAAGGCGTATTCTCTCCCATTTTAGAACCTTCTTCACTATCGAACTTATAGGTTGAGAAAGGGTTGATTTCCGAACTCGAAGATGACTTAGGGCTATCTAATTCTTCACTTGAGGGTGAAGAGGGTGGAGTATCTTCTAATTCTCTTACTTTTCTCGTTGGAGTGTGGGAATTTCTACTCCTTGCTCTTGCTTCTCTTTGAAGTAGGGACAAAGACCTCTCTAGCTCTAGATCGATGGGAATCAAAGATCTTGAGCGGGTTCGTCCTCTGTTCATACAACAAAGCTAAGAAGAACGTAAGCACTGACAAGTAACAAAAGTAGCAAACACTAACAAATAAAAGATGAGATAGTCTCAAACAAGCAATGAAATAGCAATGGAAGCCGTCTCCCCGGCAACGGCGCCAATTTGACAGAGGAATAATTGCGTCGTCAAACAACTACACCTAAATCAAATACAATTTATAACACTCGACTCAACCTATTACAAATATAGGGCAAGTAGAGGGATCGAACCATAGGGAGAAATGCATAAACACCGCATTCATTACCTAGAGTCTAAGCTATCTCGGAACAAGAAGTGTGAATAACTAAGAGATTAAACAAAGAACGAGATGGATTAAAATTAATATAACTAAGCACCAAGGGAAATGGGTAGACGTAGATGCCGCTTGATCATGCAATAACAAAGTAGCAAATCAATGGTAAACTAAACATGCATGAATATCGAAGTAAAGCCCAATCTAACTGCCTTCCGGGGTTAATCGGTTTCTCCTAACATAGCCTCTATGTTTCCACACTAGAACCATATATTAGAAGGTGCAATCAAAGAACTATCGATAGTAATGAATCTCAACTAAGTCAACTTCCGTTACTTGTTAGCAAAGACTCACCTTTAATCAACTAACAATGTGCACTTGCAAGAAGATCAAAGAATATCAAGCATGCAAAGACTTTAATCACCATTAACAATACCCCAACATTATAAGCATGAACAATTAGCAACTACACCATCCCCACACCCTTGGCTAGGTAACTACTCATAAATCATATTGAAAACAATATCAATCATCAAATTAATAAGCATCAACATGATTAATAAGAAAAGAAGAAAAATCAAAGCAAATAAGCAAAATAAAAAACAAAGGTAAAGAGAAAGAGTAAGAAATTGCTCATTAATTGAAGATAAAGGTCTACAAAGGATTGAACAAACTCCTTCTTCAAAATCCAAGTTCATTAATGAAGAAAACCACACTTTCTCTCTCCACCAATGAAGACTAATAGTGTTTCTCTCTCTAGATTAAGCTAAAAGTTCCCAAAATTAAAACTAAGTTAATCTAATTGCATCAAAACGTTCTAAGATGGGACTTATATAGTCCGTACAGAGTCAGCTGAGAAAAGGAGAGGTCCGACCGAACAATGGGAAGGTTCGGCCGGACTACAGGGTAGGTTCGGCCGAACCATGGGTAGGTTCGGTCGAACCTCCCTGATCCTTGTCTGGTCGAACTTCTGTGGTTCGGCCACTCCTGCAAAATTTCCAAATTGCATCCTGTCCCTGCCTCGATGTTCGGCCGAACCACTGAGCAGGTTCGGCCACACCTTGGTTCAGCCACACCTTCAGGAGGTTCGGCCGAACCTCTTCTGAATCACACTTCCTTCAGCTTTCCTTGAGCATAGATTCCTCCTCTTGAAAATCCCGATGGTTCCTACAAAGCATAAGCATGAAAATCACAATAAAAACAAAGCGAGAATACTAAGAAAAGAGAGGATAAAGGAGAAATAAAAGAGGAAGCAAAACTAAGTTAAAATGCGGCCAAACAAGTGCAAATGAGGGGAGAATCCTTAGAGAAAAAGGATAAAAGAGTGGCATAAATGCCACTCATCACCTCCTCGTCATCCATAACCTTAGCTAGTAGGCATCCTTTAGAGGACCTACATTCAATCTTAGAGTAGATGGTTTCCCCTTCAGCTAAGACTCCATGCTTCTTTTCTACCCAAGATTTTTTCTCTGTGATGTCGGCTTTCCTTTTTCCCTTATCTGTTGTAGTACTTTTCTTCCTAGGCATTGCAGGTGTTTTGAATTCAACTCTTTCACCTAAGAGTTCCTTGGCGGGAATCACCCTGTCACCTAGACGACTCTTCACGTCAGTTCTACCCTGATTTTTCTTTGAATCCTTCGAAGGTTTCTTCAGCAACCACTTCTTCACATCATTGGGCAAAGAAGGAGGAACCTTTTGGGTAATCACTTCCCATGAAGGTCTAGCACTCCAATAAGCATCAAATCTGTCTACTTCTTGAGAGACAGGGTACTCATAGGGAGGACGAAGATCCCCGGAAGGAATATTCTGAAGCAAGTCGTATTGTCTTTTTACCCTGCAGGGATAATAATAAGTCATACGAGACAAACTTGGAAGACGGCAGAAAGGTTGCTTGTTGACACCAACCATCCTTTCTATTTTCCACCATGGAACGACCCACTTGATAGCAAAATTGTGAGATTCAAAGACCTTTCTCCACCCATGGCTCCCAATTTTAGGGAAGCGTTTCTTCCTCCTCACAAAGCAATTGGGAGTGTACTTCTCAATATTGTCCGGAGGGCTAATTAATTCTAGCCTTTCCATTAGCCACATCTGTAAAAAAAAATTGCAATGCAAATAAATTATTATTACAATACAAAAATATATTTTTTTATTTCTGTAATTAAAAATGTTATTTTTCTACCTGTAATAAAATTGGAGAGCCGCGAAAAGGTGCTTTTGGGTTCCTTTTCAATTCATCAAGACTAATCATAGTCTCTCCAACTATCAATGGCATTCTCCCTGATTCAATTTGTTCTAGTACGGTGGTTATAATTGATTGGCCTTCATTATTTTTACCACTACTAAGGAAAAATTGATTAAGCATGCAAAACAAGAAAGCCCTTCTTCTATATATATGAAAAGATTCAGAAAAAGGTTTATCAAAATAATGGCGTGCAAATTCTTTTAAATTAACTGTGTTGCCATCTACTATTTTTGATAAATCCCTTTCTTTTAAATTAAAGAAGCGCTCAAAATCCTTGTAATAATATGCATCTACTCTAGGGATTACTATGAGGTCTATTGCAGGGAAGCCTAAAATAGCACCAAATTCTTCTGGCAAAGGGCTAATCTCATCATACCCTATTCTAAAGCAATGAGTATCAACATTCCGAAATTCTAGAGCGGTATGAATGAAATCTAAGTCAAGATCTACCCCTTTGATGCCATAAATTCCCCCCAAGTGAAACAAATCTAATTCTTTTCTTTCTCTAGCGTTAAGAGATCGACACCATTCATGAGTGTATTGGGTGAAGGTTTTGGTGACTAGAGACATGATATTATTTTTCTAAGGCCAAGAATTATTTTATTCGCTGAAATTATGAAAAGAATCGGTTGGGCAGTGTAGGCGTCGTTCGAAGTGCGCCTACGTTAAAGCATGTGGTGAATATGCTTGGCACTCATAGGAAGTGGGAATTGACATATATGATAAGGGACACGATTAGGGACAAGGAAAGTAGGGAGCCACCAACAAGTTTTTAAGGAACTTGTAAACCGTTCACGGATCATTTAAGGCAACCACGAATAAAGGGACAACGATAGGCAACAACGATTGACCCGTGAAGGTTACACCCCATTCATAATCCATGAGATTACTAACTCCATATGGTTCGGAACCACGAAAGGAGGATCGGGGATGATGGTACGAAGTGAGTCATGGAGTCACATTCGCCCGTATTGGCCTCTACTCGATTCTTATAGTGAAAAGTATTCCTGTGATCTCAAAGGCATACAAACAATAATTCAATTCGCTCCAAACTATTATTTAACTAATTGGTTTAAGATTAATGCACACATAATTCTAAAATATTGGTGATCACTTCAATTAATAATAAGATTAAAAGGATCCTAAACCGGTTGTCCAAATTATCTTATTAGGCGTCATTTTCAATTACATATTCCCTTTAAACATGCAATATGGTGATCATAAATATAATAAAACAACATTAATATTAAAACCCATTTAATCACAATTCCAACAACATAAAATCGTTAGAAAAATAATAAAAATAAAAGGAGCATGATCCTTACTTTGATTCTGTTTGTTTGCAACTACAAAATATTAAACGAGTTAGTAACTTCAAGGAAATAATAAAGCCATAATTAAATTAAATTAAATAAAGTAAGGTAGATTTGGGGCCAAACCCTCAAACAGTTCTACCTTTCACGCCTTGGCTTAAGGATAGAACCACGAGTAAAGTATGGACTCCTTTGAGTACTTGAAGAAGGAATTTTGGAGTAGAAAAGGGGTAGGCTAGTGTTTAGGCTGAAGCATAGAAGAGAGAAAATTAAATTAGAGAATTACTCGGTGCCCCGTTCATCAGAAATGAGGGGGTATTTATAGGGAAAATTTGTTGAGGGAGCACACGGAACCCTAAAATGATAAAAACCCTACAAAAGTATCCCGTGACACGGTCAAACTGTACCGTGACACGGGAAGCTCCACCATCAGATGGTACATTTTCCCGTGACATGGTACATTTTTGGTGTGACATGGGAAATTTTCAAAAAACGGGATAAAAAAAACGCGTTAAGGGTTTACGCGGAAAAGACACGGAATGTCCCATGTCACGGTAGGTACCTGCCATGGCGCAGGAAATTCCAGCCTGTTTTTCCGTCCAAATACATTTTTAACCCTAATTTCCTTCGGCATTTTAAGTGCCGATTGATAATTTTGGGCCTTTTCTGACTTTTTATTATTCGGGCTAAAATAAGAAAATAATTAAATAAAAATAAATAAAGGGTTTGGGCCAAAAATAAATAATAAAACAATAAAATAAAAAAGGTTTGGGCTAAAAATTAATTAATAAGTTTGGGCTGAAATTAAAACTATGCTTTTACCAAACATCAAGACTAATCCATGGATTGTTCAAAAATATGAATTTAATAAAATACGATTTTTTAAGCACTCTCGGGATTAAATACTAAACCCGACCAATAGTGGCGGTGAAAGGTTGTTCATCATCGGGTTTGGTTTTGGGGAGACATTTTTAGATGTCTACAGAAGCCCCCACTTTGACTGAGTTTGTAGAAACGTCAGTTTCGAAAACGATAGTCAAAGTAGCCGATAGGGACGGAGAATGATTTAAGACGTTCTGCGATCCTAAATCACTCTGTATACGCCGATACCTGCAGAAAAATGTTAATTCTACAGATAAAAGAGTAAAGGGATATAATACGTATCTGACACCAGTGTATTGGTGACGAACGAATTTGGCAGCTTCCTAAGCTTGAAGGAATCCACCGAGTGACATTTGTTGAAACGCTTTCCATGCTTGAGGAAAGCCGACTGAAGAGTTTGGTACCTTTCTAAGCCTGAAGAAAGCTACCGGATAATACTTTCCATGCCTGAGGAAAGTCGACGAACGAATTTGGTGTCATTCTATGCTTGAAGAAATCCACCGATAATGCCTTCCATGCTTGAGGAAAGCCGACAAATGAATTTGGTGGTTTTCTATACTTGAAGAAAAATCCACCGATAACGCTTCCCAAGCCTGAGGAAAGCCGACTTGGCGGTTTTCTATACTTGAAGAAAAATCCACCGATAACGCTTTCCAAGCCTGAGGAAAGCTGAGTTGGCGGTTTTCTATACTTGAAGAAAAATCCACCGATAACGCTTTCCAAGCCTGAGGAAAGCCGTCTTGGCGGTTTTCTACACTTGAAGAAAAATCCACCGATAACGCTTTCCAAGCCTGAGGAAAGCCGACTTGGCGGTTTTCTACACTTGAAGAAAAATCCACCGATAATGCTTTCCAAGCCTGAGGAAAGCCGACGGATGAATATGTTGTCATTCTATGCTTGAAGAATTCCACCAATAATGCCTTCTATGCTTGAGGAAAGCCGATTTGGCAGTTTTCTATACTTGAAGAAAAATCCACCGGATAATACTTTCCATGCTTGAGGAAAGTCGAAAGATGATGAGATTGCAAGTCTCTATGTATCGAGAACCTTGCATCATGAAATGATGGTGGTCCGCTTGTCCCCGGACGTGGGCTGTAGATAAGACCTGCAAAAATAAATTTGCCAATGGACTCGTATATACTGTGATTGACTTGACCACTAACTTGACCAAGTTTGACTTGATGTGACATGACATGTGTATGACTTGTGAGTGTGTGTGTGTGTGTGTATATGTGTGTGTACAGACACAAGCAAACGAAGATGCAAAAGCAAAAATTTTCCGTCAATTTTTGTCATGAGTGGAGGGTACCGACTTTCTCCCGAAAAAGAAAGATGTGAAAACTGAACTTTTATTTTCGAACTTCCTTCGATGAAAACTTGGAAAAAGTTTTTTGAACTTCCCCAAAATAAAATAATGAAAAGGGAGAGAAGTTTTGAACTTCCTCCTTGAGCAAGACGAAATGATTCGTATGGATTGAATTGTTTGTCCCGAAAATAATGTATGCATGATGCATGTTCTGAGGCCAGGAGGCTAAGGACAATTACATCATGTGACACGATATATGAATGAACTTAAGTCATGGAGCTAAGCGTCATATATGGTGTAAAGAAGCGATTTTGAACGTCACTTAGGTCTGGAAGCTAAGCACGTATAGTGATTATTGCATAATGAACGTTGCTTAGATCAAGGAGCTAAGCACGATATGCTTTGTATGATTAAAAAATCATTTATATATAGGAAAAATACACTTTAATAATCCCAACTATGGGCGATTTACCTACAATAATCCCAACTAACGTTTATTTTCTAATAATCCCAACTATGCCATGAGTTTTCCTCCAGCAGTCCCAACCGGTAAACACAAAGTCAATGACCTGTTATAATAGGTACCATGACACGTGTCAACACTGGATTGATCAATTTTTTAAAAAAAAATTAAAAATTAAAAAAAAAAAACCCAAAGTGGCAGCCACTCTCTCCCCCACCCTAAACTCGCCGGCACCCTAACCACAACCCTCGATCTCGCCGGAAATAGGCCGACCAACCATCGAAAATGGTCGGTCGACCTCTACCACCCACCCCCAACCTCTGAAACCGCCCAACCAGCCCTCCCCGACCCCCAAAACGAGAGCCCAACCTCGAATTCGACCACCTTAAAGGTCGTCACAGGCATTGATTGGGTCTGGAGGTTGAAGATGATGTCAACGTTGAGAATTCGGTGGGTGTTCGTGGGTGTTTGTCAGCGTGGGTGGTCGTGGAATCATGGGTACGGTGTTCGTGGAATCGTGGGTGTTCGTCAGCGGAGGAGAGAGAAAGAGGCACGAGAAGGAGAGAGAAGGGGGTTTTGTGGGTGTTCTTCGGGTCAATCGGGTGGGCCGCGCTGCTGCGGTTGGTCGGAGGGGATAGGCGAAGGTGGAGGCGGCGGAGCCGCGGTGTTGGGTGAAGAAAAAGGATAGAGCCGCCATGGTCTAGGGTTTCATGGTGGGTGTAAGGTGGCTGAAGGGAGGAGGGGGTGGCTGGGTGACTTTTGATATTTTTTTTCTTTTTAATTTTTTTTTATATTAAGCCAATCATGTTCTGACATGTGTCTTTTTTTTTTTTTTTTTTAAAAAAGTTTACCTTTTTAGCAGGTAACCGGTTTTTGGGACTGCCGGAGGAAAACTCATGGCATAGTTGGGATTATTAGAAAATAAACGTTAGTTGGGATTATTGTAGGTAAATCGTCCATAGTTGGGATTATTAAAGTGTATTTTTCCTTATATATAAATGTTTCTTAGCACATTATGCAAAACAATGAACATTGCTTAGGTCAGGAAGCTAAGCAAGTATACAATGTTTCTTCTACTGAATGTTGTCTTTAAATATGATGAAACATGCATAGTGTTGAAACAAGATTTCATGATAAAGGGCTCTTAAAGGGAAGGATGATTGATATGGATATGGATGTGTGAGTGAAGTGTGTGAATGTGATACTAAGGCTGGCTGCAAGGGTTATAGCGATGGAAAGAGATGTGAGAAGAGTTAAAGATGATGACTCTTCAGGCTGGGTAAGCTAATGTGATTTGGGTTCAAGCCCCCAAGTCTAGCTCTAAATGGGTAGGGATAAGCATTGGATATTCTTTGACTCGATCATGCATGGATATGAATATGAATGTGGCCGCACCTCGATGTGAGGTTGCCTACGTATCCGTTAGGAATCAGGCCGAACGTAGCTTTAACCGAACTTTGCACAAGTGTACGTACACCTCAAAGAGGTCTTTCAAGGGTTGTAATGTGGTTAAGTTGATGGTTTAAGGAAGAAAGAGGTAAAAGGCTCAAGACCCTAGAGAAGCCCCCAAGATGTGTAATTGTGAATTTGAAAATTTTGAATTTTGCAAGTTTATTTTCAACACTTTTTTTTTTTTTTTTTTTTTTTTGCTTTGAACTTTTTTTTTTCATTCTTTTGAATCAATGTAGGCAATCTCAGATCATGCGGTCCATCACTCACTTAGCATTCATGTTTCTCAGGCACGATACCGAGCACTCGATGAGAGACGCAATTTGAGACGTGTTCATATCAAAGACATTGGAACATTTGCCTTTAGACATTGTTTTATTGTTGCTTTGCTGCTTTCTTTCTTTTTTTTTTTTACTTGCTTTTTGAATGTTATACAATTACACATCTTCCAATCCCAAGGTTAAGTGAATGTGGGTTGAAGAAATGAAGGCCAAACGTTAGACGAGGCTCAAAATGGTTGATGAAGAAATGGAATGTGATTGAACGGTTAACAGGGAATGACATGGTTGCAAAGGTGCCTCAAGTCATTGGTGTACCTTAGGTTTAGTTCGGTAATTGATTTTTTTTTATTATTTTACAAATGAATTCGATGATCGATTGCAAAGGAAAGGAATGCTCATTGATGGAAAAGGTAAGAAATATGACACATAGACAGTACACATGGATAACGGGAACCTATGCTAGACTTATTGGGGGAGAGGGTTGAAACAAAAGAATAAAAAAAAGCATGAAATCTTGCACGAAGTATCTGTGTGCCTTGTATTCATTACTTCTTGCCGCCTGGAGGGACAGGAAGTTTATTTGCATCCATCAAGTCTTGAATGACGTCCTTCAAATTCCAACATTGCTCCGTAGTGTGTCCCCTTCCTTGATGGTACTTGCAATGGGCATTGGGATTGCATTTGGCGCTCCTTTCTTCAGGTTTTGGCTCTAGAAATGGCCCAATAGGTGTGATCAAGCCTTAAATGTAAAGGCGATCGAAGGCCGCATCATAAGTCATTCCTAAAGGAGTGTAAGTTCTTTTCTTCTTGGGCAATGGAGCATCAAGAGCTAACACTTCATTGATATCAACTTGGCTTATATTGTTGGTTGTATTTTCGTGCTTAGAAGACGAAGAAGAAGGATGGTCGTTCTTCTTGTTTTTCCAAGTGTTATTATTGTTACTACCAGCAGTCTTTATTAGCTCATCCTCGATATTGATGCCGATGTCGTATACAGCTTCGAAAGTGTTTAGTGGAAGAAATTTGAGATGTTCCCTATATTTATGAGTCAGATTTTGAATAAAGAGGCGAACCATCTCTCTTTCTTTGGGGGGATCTACCAAGAGTGAAGCTGTTTCCCTCCACTTGTTCAGGTAAGCGGTGAAGCCTTCATTCTCTTTTTGTTTGAGAATAGAGAGTTCACGTTCAGAAGTTTTAGTTTGAATGTTACACTTGTAACGATTCATGAAACTTTCGGTGACATCTTGCCAAGTCGCAGTATGCTTGGCATCTAAGGAATAAAACCATTGTTGGCAAGCATGTTCTAAGGAGAGAGGGAACACCGTAGGGAAGAGTGTTACGTCCAATCCCTTAAGAGCCATGGTTGCAGAGAACGCCTTCAAATGGAATATTGGATTGTCAGTAGGCTTGAACTTTGGAATATCAGCAGTGGAGAACTTTTCAGGGAGTCTATCCTTCACATCCAAAGGAGTGGGAGGCCGTTCCACATAAGTGAAATCCTCAGAGATCTTACTCATTTGTTCCTTCAGTTTGTCAAGGGTGGAAATAGTGACCTTGTTTTGTTCCATGGTAGTGACCCTAGTGGTAAGGGTTTGCATCATGGAAGACAATGCCTCAATGGATTTGTTGATGTTCTCAATGTCTTCTTTAGTGGCCATTGAAAGGTGATGAGTAACGGAGATGACAAAGTTCTCTTTGAACGCCTATTAGATCTGAGAGATTGTTGCGGTAATGGCTCGAACCGTATTGATCTATCCCTGTTCCTTGACCAAGTACTGTGAAATAAAATAATTCACTTAATTGTTTGACTCATTGCTCAAGATAGGAAAGGAAGGAAAAAAATAGACATTTGAAAACAGGTGAGAAAACTCCACTCATTTTTTATTATGACGAAAAAAGGGTGCATGAACCTAATATACGATCATAAACGACCTGGTGCACGACTCGAGTCGGAACATAAAGAAAGTGTGTGAACTATACTTGACTCGTGAGTGACTAAGTGATGTTATAAGACTCGTGGTATGATCGTATGGCTAGACATGTGAACAATAACCAAAATGACTGACGCGAGGACCAAATTAACACGGAAGACTTGACTGATGCTTTCTTTTTTTTTATTTTATTTGGAAAATCCACCGTGTCACGGTGGAAATTGCCGTGACACGGTGAACTTTCCCGTGCCACGGTAAACATTCCCGTGCCACGGTACGACACACCGTCAGACGATGCAATGTACCGTGACACGACAATTTTTTTTTTTTTTTTTTTGGAAAATCCACCGCGTCACGGTGGAAATTGCCACGACACGGTGAACTTTCCCGTGCCACGGTAAACATTCCCGTGCCACGGTACGGCACACCGTCAGACGGTGCACTGTACCGTGACACGGAAAATTTTTATTTTTTTTTTGTTTTTTTGGAAAATCCACCGTGTCACGATGGAAATTGCCACGACACGGTGAACTTTCCTGTGCCACGGTAAACATTCCCGTGCCACGGTACGGCACACCGTCAGACGGTGCCCTGTACCGTGATACGGCAATTTTTTTTTTTTTTTTTTTTTGGAAAATCCACCGTGTCACGGTGGAAATTGCCGTGCCACGGTGAACATTCCCGTGCCACGGTACGGCACACCGTCAGACGGTGCACTGTACCGTGACACGACATTTTTTTTTTTTTTTAAATCTATAATTTTGAAATTCTACTTGTTTATTTTTAAAGGAGGATACCATCCGACTTACTCCGAAAAAAAAAACGACACAAAAAACAAGACTACCCTAAAATACGGTCAAAAAGTAGTGCACGACTAAAGAAAAAAGTGTGTGAACACGATATGTGAGTGATTAGGTGAGGTTATGGACGCGTGTTTTGACCGTATGACACCAAACCGGACACAGCATCCACATACGTACGCAAAAGAATCAAAAAAAGACTGACATGACACTTTTCCTAGGCACCGTGTCACGGTGCAGACTGCCGTGACACGGTGCAGTCTACCGTCAGACGGTAGTGAGCCCCGTGTCACGGCACTGGTCACCGTGGCGCGGCAGAACATGCCGTGACACGGTGCGCAGTTCCAGGCCAGTTTTGTGGTTTTTCCAGATTTTTCTTACGGGACAGACCTGAATGCGACGTTAAAACGTCTATGCAGATGCAAAAATGCCAAATTAATCACAGGAATATTTTTCAAGAATCTTTCAAGTCTCATCCACTCATCTTAATTAAATACCGATCACTCAAATCGATAAATTATTAAGAATCCTCTCCAGTGGAGTCGCCAAATTGTAGGCGTCGTTCGAAGTGCGCCTACGTTAAAGCATGTGGTGAATATGCTTGGCACTCATAGGAAGTGGGAATTGACATATACGATAAGGGACACGATTAGGGACAAGGAAAGTAGGGAGCTACCAACAAGTTTTTAAGGAACTTGTAAACCGTTCACGGATCATTTAAGGCAACCACGAATAAAGGGACAACGATAGGCAACAACGATTGACCCGTGAAGGTTACACCCCATTCATAATCCATGAGATTACTAACTCCATATGGTTCGGAACCACGAAAGGAGGATCGGGGATGATGGTACGAAGTGAGTCATGGAGTCACATTCGCCCGTATTGGCCTCTACTCGATTCTTATAGTGAAAAGTATTCCTGTGATCTCAAAGGCATACAAACAATAATTCAATTCGCTCCAAACTATTATTTAACTAAATTGGTTTAAGATTAATGCACACATAATTCTAAAATATTGGTGATCACTTCAATTAATAATAAGATTAAAAGGATCCTAAACCGGTTGTCCAAATTATCTTATTAGGCGTCATTTTCAATTACATATTACCTTTGAACATGCAATATGGTGATCATAAATATAATAAAACAAAATTAATATTAAAACCCATTTAATCACAATTCCAACAACATAAAATCGTTAGAAAAATAATAAAAATAAAAGGAGCATGATCCTTACTTTGATTCTGTTTGTTTGCAACTACAAAATAATAAACGAGTTAGTAACTTCAAGGAAATAATAAAGCAATAATTAAATTAAATTAAATAAAGTAAGGTAGATTTGGGGCCAAACCCTCAAACAGTTCTACCTTTCACGCCTTGGCTTAAGGATAGAACCACGAGTAAAGTATGGACTCCTTTGAGTACTTGAAGAAGGAATTTTGAAGTAGAAAAGGGGTAGGCTAGTGTTTAGGCTGAAGCATAGAAGAGAGAAAATTAAATTAGTGAATTACTCGGTGCCCCGTTCATCAGAAATAAGGGGTTATTTATAGGGAAAATGTGTTGAGGGAGCACACGGAACCCTAAAATGATAAAAACCCTAAAAAAGTATCCCGTGACACGGTCAAACTGTACTGTGACACGGGAAGCTCCACCGTCAGACGGTACACTTTCCCGTGACACGGTACATTTTTGGTATGACGCGGGAAATTTTCAGAAAACGGGATAAAAAAACGCGTTAAGGGTTTACGCGGAAAAGACACGGAATGTCCCGTGTCACGGCAGACCTCTCGTGTCACGGGAAATCCCACCGTCAGACGGGAAGGATTCCCGTGACACGGTAGGTACCTGCCGTGGCGCAGGAAATTCCAGCCTGTTTTTCCGTCTAAATACATTTTTAACCCTAATTTCCTTCGGCATTTTAAGTGCCGATTGATAATTTTGGGCCTTTTATGACTTTTTATTATTCGGGCTAAAATAAGAAAATAATTAAATAAAAATAAATAAAGGGTTTGGGCCAAAAATAAATAATAAAACAATAAAATAAAAAAGGTTTTGGCTAAAAATTAATTAATAAGTTTGGGCTGAAATTAAAACTATGCTTTTACCAAACATCAAGACTAATCCATGGACTGTTCAAAAATATGAATTTAATAAAATACGATTTTTTAAGCACTCTCGGGATTAAATACTAAACCCGACTAATAGTGGCGGTGAAAGGTTGTTCATCATCGGGTTTGGTTTTGGGGAGACATTTTTAGATGTCTACAGGCAGGGGGCTATTTCTGCACGATTTACGAGCAGTTTTAATCAAGATGAAATACGGAGGCAGCTCCAATTGGCGTCAGACTCCATAATTGGTGCCACACGCCAAGTGTAGCGTCTGGTGCTACACCCAATTGCGTGGCGCCAACTGGCGCCAATATGCCACGTCATCCGCGCTTTCTTAAATCGCGTTTTTACCTTAATCCGAGTCTGCTAATGACTTTACGGCTTTTTTTTATCTTTTTTCTAAAAACATCTTTTTATTCTTTTCTTAATTAATATAACTATTATATTAATTATATTATTCTTTTTTGGATTTTATTTAGATTAATTTCTAAGGTTTAATAAACCCAACATTTTATTTGTCTTTTCCTTTTTTCATTTTTTCTTTTGGGGGAGAGAGTCGGATACCCTCCATCAATAATATAAAAATGACGGAATTTTTGCGCAAAATTGTTTGTCACACTTTTCTTGCACACACAAACATGCACATAAAAATAATAATAGCAAACATAAATAAATTCATAATAAAGTATGCATATACAAAATATGTCTAAAAATAATGAGTTTTAATTAAAAGGCAAAGTTCTATACAAAGTCAAATAATAAAAAGCACAGGTACAAACCACCTCGCGCGAGAGCTGACAAATAAGTGAGTAAACATGCATAATATATGTGGACAAAATTTGCAAATAAATAAGCTTACTCAAGTCTGGTGGCGAGGAATCGACCACTTTACAAAGCGCGGCCTGAGGAATCATCTCCTCAATCGACCCATATGCACGAACTCAGCAGCATCGCAAAACCAAGTCTGTGAAGCATTACTTGGGGGCTACTTAACGAAAGATAAGAGCTGAAAAATCGTACCGCCACATTCTCAGCCGGTAAAGGAACTGGGCTAACAACGGCAGTAGCTCCTCTGCATAGCATCGCCCAGGGATCGTGCAAGATCACCAAGGGGGACTAGTTCCCTCTGACATGCACAAACAACCCCGCAGCACCAAAACGCTCAGCCACTCGGTGAGGTTGTTCTACCTTTTTTTTTTGCAACATATTTTGGGTTCCTTGGTACGTCAGTTAGCCCCTCTAAGCAATTTGACATGATTTTTAGTAATCGGCTTGATTGCACCAAGTGATCGACCTGATGAAAGATCGTCTCACTTAGCTTAAAGCGCCTAAGCATTGGCTCATTAACAAAAGGCCCCGACATATTGGTTCATTCATTCTACACCGACATACTGGTTCATTCACAAAAGGCACCAACATAGCGATTTATCAGCAAAAGGCACCGACATACTGGTTCAAAGCAACGGAAGCGCCGACGTACAGGCATAGCGGGAGCAAAGTTCAAGCGAGCTTTTAGAGATCGACGAGCGGAGGTCTTCGGTAATTTCCTTTGGAAAACTATCGCATCAAATGAGGATGGCTTCGAGCGAGGATATCTTCGACGACATTCCCTAGCTTATGGAGAGTTGTCACAAACAACTGAAGGTAATTTCAGGCGAAGTTGTCTTCGACCGTGTTCCCTTAGACGTGGAAAATGGTCATAATGCGGAAGAAGATTGTTTCAAGAGAAATAATCTTTGATAGTGTTCCCTTGGACGTGGAATATTATCAATGCGGAAGGAGATTGTTTCAAGAGAAATAATCTTCGATAGTATTCCCTTGGACGTGGAATATTATCAATGCGGATGAGGATTGTTTCAAAAGAAGAAATCTTCGATGGTATTCCCTTGGACGTGGAATATTATCAAAGCGGAGGAGGATCGTTTCAGGCGAAGCAGTCTTCCAAATTGGAAGCAGTTACAGGCGTAGCAGTTTTCAAGCGGGATGGCATTCTCTAGCTTGCAGGAGGTCATCAAAACAATCGGTTACTTTCAGAGACGTGTGCTCGACGGTGCAAGATACGCGTTTCTTAACTCTTTTATCTGTTTAACTAACGCTAGTTTTGCAGGTATTGGCGTTACGAGAATGATTTAGGATCGCAGAACGTTCTGAATCATTCTCCGTCCCTATCGCTACTTTGACTTTTGTTTTCGAAACTCGCATTTCTCCAAACTCAGTCAAAGTGGGGGCTTCTGTAGACACCCATTTGTGTCTCCCCAAAACCAAACCCACTGATGAGTACCTTCCGCGGCGAATCATAATCGAATGAAGCGAAAGTGTGGAAAGTTTAGTGTTGCGGAAAGTTTTAATTTCTTTTCTCTTCTCTCTGTTTTTGAAAACTTATTTTAAGAAAACAGCCAATCCACTTTGGTTGGTCCATGATATGGGTCCAATAATAGTGTGGTTGGATGGGGCTTGACAAGAGCTTTCCAACGATATATTATAAGCCCAATTCCGATGAATATTGAGGAAATTATGGCCAATTTACTAAGCTGGGCCCGGTTTGAGCCTTATATGCGGCCTAATGATCTAGGGGAGGGCCTAATATGATTTATCATTCCTAATGCAATTAGGAATGGTTTTAGTCTTCTAGAAGGTTCTTTTCATTCCTAATTCAATTAGCATTGATAAATTGACTTTTGTTGACTTTTCAGAGTTTTAATTAAGATCAAAAAGCCTTTTCGAGGAAAAGATACGATTTTATCCTCCTGAACGGCAAAACTTATCTGATTTTCGAAAACGCGTCAAAAACAGGCTTGGCGCCTGACGCCAGGCATTGACGCTTGGAGTTAGGCCTGGCGCCAGTTATTGGCGCCTGGCGCTAGTGTTGGCGTCTGGCGCCAATGAGCTGGTGTAGGCGCCAGCTCTGTTTTTCTTGCGCCAGATGCTCTATTTTGATATTTTATCTTTTTGGCTAATTTCTCTATAAATAAAGTATTAAAAACTCCGTTTTCATTCACCTACAATCAGTTTTCAATTATATTCACCTACAATGAGTTTTCATTCGCTAATTCTCATCAAGATTTCCTTCATCCTTCATTCATCATCTCTCTTTCTTTCTTTTTTTTAAAACTTGCTTTTACATACAAAATTCCGCATTCACAAGATCTAGAAACACCTAGCCATATTCGAAGTTGCCTTCGCCCTAGACGTGAAAGGTTCAATTTATGAGGGTTTGGTCCCAAATCTCTCTTTCAATTATTTAATTTAATTGTTTGATTTATTATTTTCCTTGAAGTTACAAACGTGTGTATTTTGTTATTAGAAAGAGGTACGAGGCATCAAAGTAAGTACTTTAATTGATGTTATGATGTAGATATCATGTTTAAATTGTTATTATGATATTCCTAGTATCATGTCTAGGGTAATTTTAATATTAATTATGATTTTTATGATGCCTTTTATATTCTTCCTAATATTTATGATTGTTAGTATCATGTTAGGGTTAAAGATTTGATTTTTATTGCTTAGTGACATGCTAGGGTTTGTTATTAATGTTGTTAGTATCATGCCTAGGATCTTGCTATTATTATTTTTTAATATTAACATGAACATGATTATGATTATAATGACTATAGTTTATGATGATTATGAATATTATGAATATTATTATTTTGATGATGATTATTTTATTTATGATTATTTTGATGATTATAATTTTATAGTCATGATTTTATTATTATTATGTTGCTTGATATTTATTGTTATTGCTTGATCACACCTTTTATGCATGTTTAAAGGAAATTTAGTACTTGTAATCATGCTTAATAAGATAATTAATTATCTTGTTTAAGGTTAATTTGATTATGATTCAAGTGATCGCCAATAATAGTTTTATTTGTGCATTATATTCAACCAACATAGATAAACAGGTTTAGGGTTAATCCTATTGATTGTATGTTAATAAAAAAGCGCACATGAATACGATCAGAATAAAGTAGAGGCCTATTATTAGGGCAGGTTTAATCTGTTTTAGGTTGGATTTGTACCTTCATCCCCGAACCCTTATTTGGTTCTAGACTTTATGGAGTTGACGATCTCTTGGATCGTTAAGGGGTGTAACCTTCACCCTGTGAACGGTTTACAAGTTCCTAAAACTTGTTGGCGACTCTTTTGCTCTATCTTCTTCCCTTTTGGACGCCACCGTACTTTAGTGTATGATCACAGTGGGGTTCAAGCAAGGGGATTAACGCTTGAAATTTATTCCCTACAAATAGCAATAGGCAAGTTTTCATTGTTGTATTATATTTGTAACCAAGATTACGGGATCGGAAATTCACCATGTTAACAAATCGATAGTTTTAATAATTATAGTATACACCGTTGTTATTTGCAAACAATAATAGAGGTTGGGAATGCTATTGCAATAAATATTGTTACTAATTGAATTGCAAACCTATAGTCATTTGAACCTAATTTAATTGTTACTCAAATGCTTGCGTTTTTTTAATTTACGTTTTAATTTCAAATTTAATTATCTTAATAAAAATGGAATTTGAAAGTTTGATGATGGAGTAATTTTTCAAATACTCAATTTTTGCTACAACCATCCAATAGAAATTAAATTGGAGGAATTAGATAAATTAGTAAAGGGCTAAAATCAAATAGTGGGGGGTTAATATAAATAATATTTGGAATACATAAATTAGTTATCGGTTACTAATAAATATAGCGTTATGTGAAACAAAAATTTCAAATAACATATTAATGCTTCCTCCGTTACATATTTGTTGCGACTTTGAAAATTTTAAATTCTCATCAATAATATTCCAAAGTTACAACTAATCTACGTTTTATTATCCTTTTTACCATGCAAGAAGATCTATAACTAATATACGTTTTATTATCCTTTTCTCATCAACTTATCATAACTATATTCAATAAACCATTGATCCATATTGTTTGCAATACCAATACCAATACCAATATGATCTTATTCCTTAATGTTAGATAATCGGTTACTCCAAGGCACAAAAATTTTGTTGTGTACACATAGATTACTTCTTATTTTAAAAATGAAATGAAACTTCTTTATAAAAATAAAACAACTAGATCTCGATCAATTGTTTTACCAAAAAGTGAATTACGCTGCTTAATATTAATATTAGATAATAATGATTGATTATTAAAATGCTCAACGATTATTAATATTGGAATATACACATTCTAACACTCGATACATTGTTTAAGCAAATAGTGAGAACATGCAAAAATAATCATTTACAAAATATAGTAGTGAAGGGTTACAATAAAATGGTGAAGGGTTCTAATAAAATAAATTTGGATGACAAATAATAGTTATCGGTTACTAAAAAATATGTAATTTTATGAAAATGGATTTAAAAATGCAAAAGAAGTAGAAGTTTTAAAACATATTAATAATAACACTTAAAAATTTCGAAACTTTCTTTTACATCTTGTAAAGACATTTTCAAATAGTACTAAAAAGAACATGAAAAACAAGAACATTAGAAGAGAGAAAAATTGGACCCAAAAAAACTAGCCAAAAAAAAAATGAGTGGAGAGAGAAAGGGTTGGTTGGGAAAGTGAGTGCATTAATTATGTCTAGAAAATACAAATCAGATGTGAAATTTGATTTAAAAATTTTGATTTGAATTTTAAATAAAATGTTAAAATATACGAAGTAATTTTTTATGCCCCAAAACAAACATCTATCAAGCAATGTCATGTCTGTAGTAGTGTAGTTTATACAAAGACTACATAAACCAAGTTTATGGGTATCCTTTACCCTTTTCTATTAGACTATTTTTAGCATCTTAATAAGAACTATTACCTCCGTTAAATGTTATGTGCAACTTTGGGATATTATATTATTTGTAAGATATAAAATATATCAAAGTGGCACATAACATCTAACGAAGGTAGTATTTATCATTAAATGTTTTTTTTTTTTTTTTTTGAAACATATCATTAAATGATGTTACTAAGATATTCTAGTTGAAATCACTAAAAGGCTAAATTTTGTTAAAATAAGTGTCTTTGAGCAACTACCAAAGACCCACAGTCAGCTTCTTCAGAATGAACACTAGACCTCTCTCTATCTAACTTAAATTTATACGTACAGATGACAATTATTCAAGAATTCACCAAAATTGTAAGTGGAGCATTAAATCTACGGAGTAAGTAGTACAGTATAACAGTAGCAATTATTTGAAGGCGAAGGTCATTCTTTGATAATATACTCGTACTTAAAGACATACAAATTATTACGGAGTACTTACTAATTTGTAAATGCTACCCGTACTTCGTAATAATTAAATTTGAGACTCAAAAAATTGATGTCAGGTAGAGGGATTATGGGACTACATGAATTATTTGTGATAGATTCGTACACCCATTGGCCCTCTACTTCTTTTAAAAAAAAAAATGTCTTAAACCATCCGCTTAACTCAATTAAGAAATATGTGCAAATTTTTGTAATTGGTGAACACAATTACGAATGATAAAGATAAAAATAAAGAGCGCAAGTGAAATTACGAGTAGAAAAAGTTACTAATTAAAGACATAAAACAATCTTTTAAGTTATCTTAGCTTGTGTTTAAATATCATAGATGTATGCAGAAATTTAAATTGGTGCATTAGTGATTATGAATTACTTACACAACCTAAAGTTGGTGCACAATAAATAACTTTTCATAAGTGATACATCCAACAATACTTGCTTATGGAAAAACATAAATTAAAAATCCAACAATATTAATTTCTAACCAAGTACTTTAAACAGCAGTTGTGTTTTTGTAATCAAAGTTTTTCTAATTGAAGCCTTTTGAAGATTGAAGTTAGGCCATAATTATTATGTGTAATGCAAAAACAATAATATTTAGAGGTTTGAAATTTTTGAACATAACCATAAAACTATTGCATCTATCCAAAAGGTTTGGGCTGGTTAAGTAGTACCAGAAAAGAGTTCAAAGATGATTTGTGTTTTTTAAAAAGCAAAAATTACAACCAATGACCCATCAATGTAGTTTAATCTTTCTTGTACAAATTACATTGGTATCAAAAGCTAACCAAAAGGTGTTGTCTATGCAAGCTCTTTGTAGGAAGCCACTTCATGTTGCTGCTATAATTGCGTTCAAGCAAAGAAAATGGCTTTTCTCTGCCATTTTAGAACCCAAATTATGATCAGGGACGTTGGAGCAAGTACATGGCCTTAGTCGCCAAGCCGATAGGTATTGCTTCAAATTCTGGCCAATCACCCTGTCCAGTATTGCTAAAAATATTTTTTTAGGGGAAAAGACATAGGAGTTTATCTAACAAGCTACTATTACACTATGTTAATTCGGTAAGTTATCAAGCTTAAGAGTTGATAAGCGAGTACAAATAAGTAAGAGTGTTCATGACTTGTTTTTTTATAAGCTTAATAATCACCCGCGTTTGACTGAAGTAATCTTATTCTTTTTCAATTGCTACCACCAATTAATAGCAATATTCCAAACTAACAAAGCAGCAAAGCATGACAGGACATCAGAGGTGAATAGAGGTTCTTGTTTAGCATCAGTGGGGGCAGACGGTTAATATAAATAGGAAAGTTTCAATCTAATAAAAAAGAAAAGTCTCTTAGGACAAAAAAATGGAGTTAAGAGTGGTAAGAATTGTAGTTATAGTAGATTGAACATTGAAATAGCAATTAGGTATGAGCAAAATATACTAGTGTAGACACCCATTTGTGTCTCCCCAAAACCAAACCCACTGATGAGTACCTTTCACGTCGAATCATAATCAAATGAAGTGAAAGTGTGGAAAGTTTAGTGTTGCGGAAGGTTTTAATTTTCTTTTCTCTTCTCTCTGTTTTTGAAAACTTATTTTAAGAAAACAACCAATCCAGTTTGGTTGGTCCATGATATGGGTCCAATAATAGTGTAGGTTGATAGGGCTTGACAAGAGCTTTCCAACGATATATTATAAGCCCAATTCCGATGAATATTGAGCAAGTTATGACCAATTTACCAAACTGGGCCCAGTTTGAGCCTTATATGCGGCCCAATGATCTAGAGGAGGGCCTAATATGGATTTATCATTCCTAATGTAATTAGGAATGGTTTTAGTCTTCTAGATTCTTCTAGAAGGTTCTTTTCATTCCTAATTCAATTAGCATTGATAAATTGACTTTTGTTGACTTTTCAGAGTTTTAATTAAAATCGAATTACATTTTTGAGGAAAAGATACGATTTTATCCTCCTGTACGGCAAAAGTTATCTGATTTTAGAAAACGCGCCAAAAACAGGACTAGCGCCTAACGCCAGACATTGGCGCCTGGCGCTAGTGTTGGCGCCTGGCGCCAATCAGCTGGCGTTGGCGCCAGCTCTATTACACGTGCGCCAATGCTCTGTTTTGTTAATTTTATCTTTTTGGCTGATTTTCTCAATAAATAACGTCGTAAAAACTCCGTTTTGATTCAGCTACAACGAGTTTTCATTCGCAATCATTAATTCTCTCATTCTCTTCTCATTCTCCATCTCTCTCCATCTCTTTCTCTCTTTTCTAAACTTGCTTTTACATACAAAATTCCGCATTCACAAGATCTAGAAACACCTAGCCATGTTCAAAGTTGCCTTCTCCCTAGACGTGAAAGGTTTAATTTCTGAGGGTTTGGTCCAAATCTCTATTTCAATTATTTAATTTAATTGTTTGTTTATTATTTTCCTTGAAATTACTAACGTGTGTATTTTGTTATTAGAAAGAGGTACGAGGCATCAAAATAAGTACTTTAATTGATGTTATGATGTAGATATCATGTTTAAATTGTTATTATGATATTCCTTGTATCATGTCTAGGGTAATTTTAATATTAATTATGACTTCTATGATGCCTTTTATGTTCTTCCTAATATTTATGATCGTTAGTATCATGTTAGGGTTAAATATTTGATTTTTATTGCTTAGTGACATGCTACGATTTGTTATTAATCTTGTTAGTATCATGCCTAGGATCGGATCTTGCTATTATTATGCTTTAATATTAACATGAACATGATTATGATTATAATGATATAATTTATGATGATTATGAATATTATTATTATTATTATTATTATTATTATTATTATTATTATTATTATTATTATTATTATTATTATTATTATTATTATTATTATTATTATTCTTATTATTATTATTTTGATGATTATAATTTTATTGTCATGATATTATTATTATTATTATTATGTTGCATGATATTTATTGTTATTGCTTGATCACACCTTTTATGCATGTTTAAAGGGAATTTGTACTTGTAATCTCGCTTAATAAGATAAATAATAATCTTGTTAGGGTTAATTTGATTATAATTCAAGTGATCACCAATAATAGATTTATTTGTGCATTAATATTCAACCAACATAGATAAACAGGTTTAGAGTTAATCCTATTGATTGCATGTTAGTCAGAAAGCGCACATGAATACGATCTGATGAATAAAGTAGAGGCCTATTATTAGGGCAGGTTCAATCTATTTTAGTTTGGATTTGTACCTTCATCCCCGAACCCTTATTTGGTTCTAGACCTTATGGAGTTGACGATCTCTTGGATCGTTAAGGGGTGTAACCTTCACCCTGTGAACGGTTTACAAGTTCCTAAAACTTGTTGGCGACTCTTTTGCTCTATCTTCTTTCCTTTTGGACGCCACCGTACTTTAGTGTATGATCACAGTGGGGTTCAAGCTAAGGGAATTACGCTTGAATTTATTCCCTACAGCTTTTGGAGACTCCACTGGGGAGGATTTTTATTTTAATTCCTGAATTTGTTTCGGCAATGATTTAGAATGAGTGGATGAGACTCGAAACGTTCTAAGTATTTCATGTGCGTAATTTTGATTAACATTATTGTCATATGCATAAAAAAGATCTCATTGGAAAGACCATCCGTAATGAGTTAAAAACATAGGATTTTACACGTAGGAAATTTGAGAAATATCTTTCACAACTAGGACCGAAATAACACCGCGCGAAACTGGAAAATTTTATCGAGCACAGAAAGCTGCTGAGGCATGTGGGAAGTAGCGAAAATGACCAGAGCATTGGCGCCAGGCATTTGACTGTAGCGCTAGACGCCAGCATTGGCGCCAGGCGCTAAAGCTAAATCCTAGCGCCAGTCTCTGTTTGCTGGTGCCAATTTCCCCCAATACCGAGCCAGAAATATGCGTTCTAATTTCGACCGGTTTTTCGTATTGTTTGCTCGATCCTACTTCCTGATTGAATTTTTTCTCACTTTTCTGAAACCCATATGTGTTCTACATATGGACATAACCCTTTGGGAATTCATGCTCCATCTACCCGATTGAACGCTCTGTGCAACAAAGGGTACATCCGAGATGTTAAATTCACCAAACCATGGAAGCGAGTTTTTTCTAAAACTCGCGGTGTCCCATCCACTCGCGCCAACCCTTCACGGTTAGGCTTCCGCGCGGTGCATCCGAACAATTAACCATGGACCCTCTATTGACTAAACCATATCCCGAACATTAGAGAACTAGAGCCATGGTTAGGTTGAAAATTCATTGCATCATATTGTGCCTACTTGACTAATTGTGCATTATTTGTTGTGCATATATTCTATTTTTCTCTTAACCGTCTGTTGACTTGTGCTGAGATTAAATAAATTAATGACTTAAAGAACTTTGCCTAATTAATTAATTAATTAATTAATTAATTTGAGTAAATAAAGTATAGTGTTTAATCAGAATTGACCTAGTACGACTTTAGGCATACCCTAGTTGATTAATAACACCGAAAACAGTCTTAGATTAAAGCTCCACCATTGGCGCCAAAATCTGAGCTGTAGCACCACACTGTGGAGTGTGGCGCCTGGCGACAGCTCTATCGTCTGGCGCCAAGCTACACAGTGTGACGCCAGTTCTGTCGTTTGGCCGACGGTTCGGATTATTGGTCGAGTCATCACCTAGTGTCTAATTAACTAGTTTACTAATTAATTCGGTTAATTTTCGCTGTCAATAGTACTTGGTTGAGTCATTAATCAAGTTTAGGCACTAAGTCCCATGGTCTTACACAAGAGTCCAAGCATGTCACTTACACTTAACGCACACACCAATACACATACTTTGACCATGTCTAAGAGAGTCTTGCATGCGCGTTTTTTCCGTCATTTTTTTAGGGGGGGTAAGTCGGATATTAATCCTCCAATTTAAAAAACTATATTTAGTTCCCTAAAAATATGTACATTATTTTTGCCAAAAATATGCACCCATTTTTTATTTTTATTTTTTTTCCTCCTTAAAATAAACCGTAAAGTCAATTTGATTCGAGTCAAGTAATTAAAACGCAAAATGGTTTAAATTACAGCGTGGTCAAGAAAGGAAGGACGGTTAATCAAAGACAACCTTTTCGTACAAGTCCAACTTTTCGACAAACCCATAGCTCGTAAGAGGAAAGCTAAGACCATAATGGCAACACAAGAAGAAGTCAATGAGCTTAGGAACCAACTGGTTACCGTGACTGAGACACTGAAGCTCCTAGCACTCAAGATCGATGATCCCGTGAAGCAACAACAGATGGACCTCATGCAAGAGAGTCTAAGCAAGCTATCAAGCGACTACAAGTTTCAAGGGCTTACATCACAAGGGGTCTCGGTGGACAAATATCTTCTTCCGCAGAAGTTCAATGCCAACGACATCCCAAAATTCAGAGCAACTGATAACCCTTATTTTCATTTAAGAGCATTCAAAACAATAATGAGAATTAAGGGTATCGATAAGAAAGTTTTCCCCTCTCTGTTCTCACTATCTCTCGAGACCGTTTGCCAACAATGGTTCTTTTCTCTCGAGAAAGAAAATACCTCTACCTGGGAGTCCATAGCAAACGCTTTCATTGATAGATACAAGTGCAACATTCAAGTTGAGACTGACCATAGGGAACTTGAGATCCTCAAACAGAAAGAGAACGAAGGCTTCACCTCTTTCTTTAACAAATGGAGGGAAACCTTAGCTAAGATGATTGAGGTGCCAAGTGAAAAAGAGTCTGTAAGGTTGTTCATCAAAAACCTTCAAGAAAAATATTCCAAGCATCTCAAGTATCAAAATAATCTCCATACCTTCAAGGCCGTCTATGACATTGGGATCAATATTGAAGATGACCTGGCCAAGTTAAAAGCTGCCAACAATAACTCCAACAGTGGCTGGAAAGAAAAGAAGAACGACAATCCTTCTTCTTCCAAAACCACCCACTCAAACAATGTTAGCACTTTTAATTTAGGAGAAGTCCTTACTATGAACAATCAAGGACAAAAGAAACCATTTATGAGAAACTTTACTCCTATTGGCATGAGTTATGACACCGCATTTGATCGATTAAATGCAAAAGGTCTTATAACTCCTATTGGACCATTTGGGGATCCACCAGTCGAAAAGAGGTCGGCTAATTGGAACCCCAATGCACACTGCAAGTATCACCAAGGTAGGGGTCAAATCACCGAAAACTGTTGGAAGCTTAAGGAAGCTATCCAAGACTTAATCCACAACAACAAGCTGCCATTGCCCCCTGCCAGTAAGAATCCAAGCATTAATAATGCACCTCTCGCTCATGCCCTGGATATCTCTGATGAGGAAAACGAGGTTGACCCCTCGTCTCTCATTAGACCTGTCAAAGAAATCTATGCCACAGAAAAAGAGGAGGAAACCTTTTTCGATGTCAAGGATAACCTTCTAGAACCGGCAAGTAAGGAAGATATACAATTGCTCACACTGTCTATGATGGAGGTATCGCATTTACTACGTGAAGCTCTCAAAGCTATAAAGGAACCCCAAAAGAAACATGACGAGGTTCCACTTCTGAAAGATGAACCCAAAGAGAGAATTCACACCCATGAGAACGACTTATGAGACGAAGCGTTTTCCTTTACAAGTCACTGAAAAACCCAAGAAGAGTAATAGAATCTACACTCCAATTGGGATCCCATATGCACAAATGTTCAAAATGCTCTCTGAGAGTGGCGAGATCAAACCTCTCGAACCGAGACCATTCGAATCATTGAAAAGGACGGATAGATATTACTGTAAGTATCATCAATCAGGGGGTCACACTATCGAAAATTGTTTCAAATTCAAAGATTTGGTTCAGAAAATGATTAATGAAAAGAAACTAGTCCAAGTTCCACAAGAAGACGATGCAACCATTAATGGAGTTTGGGACAGTGATGAAGAAGATGTCTACTTAAAAGACATAATAGGATCTCCACCTTCTGTGTCATACACCACAGATGATTTTTGGGCTGAAAAAGACTCATCGATAGACGTCCTCACAAGATCCGGGAGAATGCAACCTCCCATTTCAACACAACCTATGCCAACCACACAACAAGTTCCCATACCTATCATTGAAGACAATGATATTGTTAAGCAGTTTAAGAAGACAAAAGTTGAGATGAATGTATGGAAACTCTTGGCAACATCTCGAGAACATAGGTTGGCTGTAATGAATGCCTTGGACAAAATTGGGATAAATTCTTACACTACTCCTGAGGGATTAGCCAACTTCATCACAAGTGATCTTCCTAGTCCAATTAATTTGATCACCTTTTCTGACAAGGATGAAAGGACCCCCCCCTTTTCCATGGCCCCCAATCCAACATGATTGTAAATGCAATGCTGAAGAAACAAGGACATTTTCCTGGGATGACCCTAGGAAAGAAGAAAGGAACTGCAAAACCGCTGGAGTCACCTGGCCTCCCTAAGTTAGACACTTTCGGACTTGGTTTTGAACCGACTCGGAAAGATCTCAAGCGAGCCCAGGAAAAGTCAAAGGCACGTAGGGACGCTCGCATTCAGAAGAAAGCAATCCCAATGGATCAGTACCCTCTTACACTTAATGGTCAATTTATAAAAGAAGGAGAGGACTATCCATGCCATGAATTTCCCGAGCCATTTGTTGTAAACGGCATAAGGCAACCGGGTTTTGAGATTTTCTTGGATTTTTATTTCACAGATGAAATCCCAACTCTAGTCCACAAGGAGAAAGCACCCCCATGCTTTGACTTTAACGTCATGGGATTACTATTTGGGCGAGAAAAGAATGAGCCAAATTATAAAGAGGATAACTCCTCGCTCATTCAGACAGTCCTACAAAGAGAAAGCTTCGATCCCTCGAAGCTAATCACTCCAGCTGAAGGATTACTACAAGGGTGGCGCTAGACTATCAAGGTGACTACTCCAAGCGGAAGGAAGATATCCATCACGACAGGGCAAGGAACAATGTTTGAAGAGTCGTCAGAGTCGGAGTCTCTTCCTGTAGAGTCATCTAAGTCTTTAATAGTAGCACCTCCCCCTCCTATTTCTTCTCCTATAATAGTTAGTGATCAAGTCCCTGAGGACATATCACTCTTTGATGTAATGATCTCAGAGTATAATAATATTTCTCCTTCTCCTTATTTCTCGTGTTCTTCTCTAACCCAAGATGACGAGCATTGCTTAACTAGCAATGAAAAAGACAAAGAAATTATTAAAGCAATGGAAACACTCGAAAAGAAAACACCGGTAATTGAAGAAACTGAAACGGTTGATATCTCAAATGATTCAACCCATAAAAGAGAAGTTAAAATCGGATTAACACTGAATAAACAAGAAAGAACCGATTTAATTAACTTACTTAAAGAATTTATCGATGTATTTGCTTGGTAATACGAAGATATGCCAGACATTAATAGAGAAATAGCTCAACACACTATACCACTAATTCCAGGAATGAAACCTGTAAAACAAAAGTTACGTCGAATGAAACCCGACGTAGCTCTTAAAATAAAAGAAGAAGTTCAAAAACAAATAACTGCAGGTTTCATCAAGGTATCCAAATACCCCAAATGGGTCGCCAACGTCGTCCCAGTTTCGAAGAAAGACGAAAGGGTAAGCATGTGTGTCGACTATCGAGATCTAAATAAGGCAAGTCCAAAGGACGACTTCCCTTTGCCACACATCGATATTCTGGTGGATAACACGGCAAATCACACGCTTCTCTCATTCATGGATGGGTACAGAGGTTACAACCAGATTCTCATGGCAGAAGAGGACATGGAGAAAACAACTTTTATAACACCATGGGGCACTTACTACTACACGGTAATGCCATTCGGGTCGAAAAACGTGGGTGCTACTTACCAACGTGCAGCAACTGCCTTACTCCATGACATGATGCATAAAGAAGTCGAGGTATATGTCGACGACATGATTGTAAAATCAAAAGACCGCCCAGGACATCAAGTAGCCTTAAGGAAATTTTTTGAAAGGCTAAGAAAATATAATATGAGGTTGAATCCAGCTAAGTGTGCTTTTGGAGTCACCTCAGGCAAGCTTTTGGGATATGTCATAAGCTCTAGAGGAATAAAGGTAGACCCAACCAAGATCAAAGCAATCATGTCAATGCCACCGCCTAAGACTGAGAAACAGATTCGAGGATTTATTGGCCGGTTACAATACATAAGTAGGTTCATATCAAAATTGACGACAATATGTGAACCAATCTTCAAAAAGCTCAAGAAGAATGTACCAGTAATATGGGATGACGAGTGTCAAAAAGCCTTTGAAAAGATCAAAGCCTATCTCGCAAATCCTCCCATATTAGCACCAGCACTTCCCGGAATACCTCTTAGGTTATATTTGACGGTTACCAAAGAGACAATGGGAGCTATGCTAGCACAAGAAGTAGAAGGCAAAGAGAATGCAATCTACTACCTAAGCAAGAAGATGCTCGAATATAAATCACGCTATACGCCACTCGAGAAGTTGTGCCTCGCCTTGGTGTGGGCCACAACCAAGTTAAGACATTACATGCTAGTGCATACCGTCTTCGTAGTCTCCCGACTAGATCCACTCAAGTATCTATTTGAGAAATCTACACTCAATGGACGCATATCGAGATGGATAGTCAATCTAGCCCAGTTTGATGTAAGGTTCATGCCACAAAAAGCTATCAAAGGATCAGTGGTGTCAGACTTTCTAGCAAATTTTCCAATAGAAGACTCGACGCCAATACAAGACAACGAATTTCTAGACGAAGACCTAATGGTTACTGAAGATGATAATTGGACCTTATACTTCGACGGAGCCTCAAACCAAAAGGGATGTGGAGTTGGAGTATTACTAGTATCACCTAAAGAAGAGCATGTTCCAATCTCCATAAAGCTTGATTTCGACGTTACCAACAATGCTGCTGAATATGAAGCATGCGTGGTAGGCCTTGAAACATCTTTGGCGTTGGGAGTAAAAAAGATAAGGATATTCGAAGACTCTTCTTTGATCATCAATCAAATATCTAAAAGGTGGAAAGTAAGGAGCGAAAGTCTAGCCCCTTACCAAACCTATCTGGAAACTCTTACCGATCAATTAGAGAAGGTAGAATACACATATCTACCTAGGGAAGAAAATCAATTTGCTGACGCCTTGGCAAGACTAGCCTCAATGGTTAGGATTCCCACGGAAATCGAGCAAATACCTCTAACCATAGAAAAAAGGCACAAACCAGCATACATTCAGGCTATAGAAGACGACGAAGTAGTCCAAGAAGAAGAAGAGGAAGAAGAACCATGGTACACAGACATACTCAATTATGTCACCAAAGGAGAATACCCTCCCCATGCTGACAAAAGAGCTAAACGAGCATTAAGGCTCTTGGCTTCCCAATATGTACTCATAGACAACGAGCTACATAAAAGGGTACATAAGGGTCGAGCTCTCTTATGTGTAAGAAAGAAGGATGCACAAAGAGCAATGAGGATAGTCCACGAAGGAATCTGTGGCACACATATAAATGGCAAAATGTTAGTCCAAAAAATAATGCGAGAAGGATATTATTGGACTACAATGAATAGGGATTGCCATCAATATGTAAAAAGATGCCCTAAGTGCCAAATTTATGCCAATTTACAACATGTTCCCCCTTCCTTGCTCTACACCAACACATCGCCATGGCCATTCTCTACGTGGGGAATCGACATCATCGGCAAAATCACTCCCCCAGGAACAAGAGGCCACGAATATATCTTAGTAGCGATTGATTACTTCACAAAATGGGTCGAAGCGCAATCATACGCTAAACTCACTGCAAAACATGTAGCACTCTTTATCGAGAGAAATATTATTTGCCGATACGGAGTCCCACATGAAATGATAAGTGAAAACGGAACTCACTTTCAAGCCGAATGTGAAGAATTGCTACAAAAATACGGCATTCAACATCATCATTCTTCCCCTTATAGGCCTCAAGAAAATGGAGCAGTCGAAGCAGCTAATAAAAACCTAAAGACTATCATCGAAAAAATGACGGAAAATTATAAGGATTGGCCTGACAAACTTCACTTCGCATTGTGGGGTTACCGCACGTCAATTCGCACATCAACAGGAAATACGTTATTTTCCTTGGTATATGGAATGGATGTCGTACAACCTGTCGAACTAGAAATACCATCTCTACGCATCGCGTTAGAGAGTAAACTCGATGAAGTTAAATGGACTAGGGCAAGATATGAAGAATTAATTCTACTCGATGAAAAACGACTAGAAGCTCTGCATCACACTCAGTGTTATCAAACTCGCATGGCTAGGCATTTTAATAAGAAGGTCAAGACAAGAAACATCAAAGTAGGAGACTTAGTGTTAAAAGCACTAAGGAAAAATGTTTTAGATCCAAGGGGAAAATTTAGACCTAATTGGTCTGTACCCTACATTGTCAAAACAATCCTGTCAGGAGGTGCAGCAAAACTAACTGATATGGATGGCAATGAGTTCTCAAACATGACAAATCTTGACCAACTTAAGAAATACTACCCATAATTACTTGAGTAGGATACTCAAGAGAGCTACGTTTGGCCTGATTCCTTAAGAAAGGATACGTAGGCAACCCCTTATGGGTGCGGCCACTTTATTTTTCGATATTCCCGCGTCCCAGAATTAATTAAAAATTCGACAGAAGATCGGAGAAATATCGGCGCCGCAGAGAAAGCTCTGGCGCCAGCCAACAACCATCAGCGCCAGCCGACGGCACTGGCGCCTGGCGCCAGACTGCTCTGGCAGGTGCCAGTTGCAAATAAACGGCGCCAGTTCACAGACAAGTTCTGGGCAAATTTCGGTGTTTTTCGGAAAATTTTCGACTTCCGTACTCGAAGAATTTCTGGAAAATTAATTTTTTCGGTTTTCATTGCTTTAATAAAATAAATTTAAAGGAAATAATTTAATTAAAAGCTGAAATTTCATTAATAAAATAAAATTACATTATTGATGGAATTTTAATAAAGCTGAAATAAATTAACTTTAAATGAAAAATATAAACTAAGTCTAATTATTTGAAATTAAGCAATGCTCCTAATCTTTCTGTTCTTTCCTAGCCCTATTCCAATTTTTGTCTGCTTCCTCCTCCTCATCCATAACCTTAGCTAGTAGGCATCCTTTAGAGGACCTACATTCAATCTTAGAGTAGATAGTTTCCCCTTCGGTTAGGACTCCATGCTTCTTTTCTACCCAAGCTTTTTTCTCTGTGGTGTCAGCTTTCCTTTTTCCTTTATCTTTAATAGTACTTTTCTTCCTAGGCATTGCAGGTGTTTTGAATTCAACTCTTTCACCTAAGTGTTCCTTGGCAGGAATCACCCTGTCACCTAGACGACTCTTCACATCAGTTTTACCCTGATTTTTCTTCAAGTCCTTTGAAGGTTTCTTCAGCAACAACTTCTTCACATCATTGGGCAAAGAAGGAGGAACCTTTTGGGTAATCACTTCCCATAAAGGTCTAGCACTCCAATAAGCATCAAATCTGTCTACTTCCTGGGAAACAGGGTACTCATAGGGAGGACGAAGATCCCAGAAAGGAATATTCTTAAGCAAGCCGTATTGTCTTTTTAACCTGGAGGGATAATAATAAGTCATACGAGACAAACTTGGAAGGCGACAGAAAGGTTGCTTGTTGACACCAACCATCCTTTCTATTTTCCACCATGGGACGACCCACCTGATAGCAAAATTGCGAGATTCGAAGACCCTTCTCCACCCATGGAGCCTGTAGACACCCATTTGTGTCTCCCCAAAACAAAACCCGGTGATGAGTGCCTTTCACGTCGAATCATAATCGAATGAAACGAAAGTGTGAAAAGGTCTAGTGTTGCGGAAAGTTTTATTTCTTTTCTCTTCTCCCTGATTTGAAAACTTTATTTTTAAAGAAAACAGCCAATCCAGTTTGGTTGGTCCATGATATGGGTCCAATAAAGGTATAGTTGGATGGGGCTTGCAAAGACCTTTCCGACGATATATTATAAGCCCAATTCCGATGAATATTGAGGAAATTATGGCCAATTTACTAAACTGGGCCTGGTTTGAGCTTTAAGTACGGCCCAATGATCTAGGGGAGGGCCTAATATGATTTATCATTCCTAATGCAATTAGGAATGATTTTGGTCTTCTATAACATTCTAGAAGGTTCTTTTCATTCCTAATTTAATTAGGACTCTTCAGAGTTTTAATTAGATCAAATAGCATTTTCGACTGAGATTATATTATTTTATCTTCCAGTACGGGAATTTTATCAGATTTTCGAAAACGCGTTGAATTCCGAATTGGCGTCCAACCCCAGGCCTTGGAGCCTGGAACCGGGATTGGCGCCAGACGCCAGCATTGGCGCCTGGCGCTAGCCACTGGTTCTAGCGCCAATGAGTCAAGGCTGACGCCAAGGTTGGTTTTCGGTCTTCAGACTCTGTTTTGATAAATTATCTTTTTTGGATGATTTTCTCTATAAATATCGTATCAAAAACTCCGGTTTCATTCATCAACAATCACGGATTATCAATATTCAATCACCAAGATTCACCAATTACCAACTCTCATCAAGATTTTCTTGAACATTCATTCTTTCTTTTCTAAACTTTGTTTTTTAACACAAAATTCCGCATTCACAAGATCTAGAAACACCTAGCCATATTCGAAGTTGTCTTCGCCCTAGACGTGAAAGGTTTTAATTTCTGAGGGTTTGGTCCCAAATCTCTATTTCAATTATTTAATTTAATTGCTTTGATTATTATTTTCCTTGAAGTTACTAACGCGTGTATTTTGTTATTAGAAAGAGGTACGAGGCATCCAAGTAAGTACTTTAATTGATTTTAATTGATATTATGATGTAGAAATCATGTTTATATTTGTTATGATATTCCTAGTATCATGTCTAGGGTATTTTTAATATTAAATATGATTGCTATGATGCCTTTTATTTTCTTCCTAATATTTATGATTGTTAGTATCATGTTAGGGCTAAAGATTTGATTTTTATTGCTTAGTGACATGCTAGGGTTTGTTATTAATCTTGTTAGTATCATGCCTAGGATCTTGCTATGCTTTAACATGATTATGATTATGACTGATATTATTATTATTAATGATGTTGATTATTTATTATGTTTCTTGATTTTTATTCTTTATTGCTTGATCGCCTTTATTGTATGTTAAAGGGAATTGGTATTTGCAATCACACTTAATAAGATAATTAATAATCTTGTTTAGGGTTAATTGTGATTATAACTTCAAGTGATCGCCAATAATAGTTTATTTGTGCATTAAATTCAACCAACATAGATAAACAGGTTTAGGGTTAAACCTATTGATTGTATGTTAATCAGAAAGCGCACATGAATACGAGCAGAATAAAGTAGAGGCCTATTATTAGGGCAGGTTCAATCTCTTTTAAGTTGGATTTGTACCATCATCCCCGAACCCTTATTTGGTTCATGACCTTATGGAGTTGACGATCTCTTGGATCGTTAAGGGGTGTAACCTTCATCCTATGAACGGTTTACAAGTTCCTAAAACACTTGTTGGCGACTCTTTTGCTCTATCTTCTTCCCTTTTGCACGCCACCGTACTTTAGTGTATGATCACAGTGGGGTTCAAGCTAGTGGGATTTTTAAAGGCTTGAAATTATTCCCTACAGTTTTTGGCGACTCCACTGGGGAGGATTTCTATTTTAATTCCTGAATTTGTTTCGGCAATGATTTAGAATGAGTGGATGAGACTCGAAAAGTTCTAAGTATTTCATGTGCGGAATTTTGATTAACATTGTGGCATATGCATAAAAAGGTTCTCATTGGAACGACCATCCGTAATGAGTCATAAACATAGGATTTTACACGTAGGAAATTTGAGAAATGTCTTTCACAACTAGGACTGAAATAACACCGCGCGAAACTGGATGATTTTATTAAGCACAGAAAGCTGTTGAGGCATGTGGGAAGTAGCGTCAGGGGCCAGAGCTTGGCGCCAAACTTTTAGCCGTAGCGCCAGACGCCAGTATTGGCGCCAGGTGCTACAGTTAAAAGTTGGCGCCAGTCTCTGTTTGCTGGCGCCAATTTCCCCCAATACCGAGCCAGAAATATGCGTTCTAATTTCGACCGGTTTTTCGTATTGTTTTCTCGATCCTACTTCCTGATTGAATTTTTTCTCATTTTTCTGAAACCCATATGTGTTCTACATATGTACATAACCTGGGAATTCATGCTCTATCTACCCGATTGAACGCTCCTGGCAACAAAGGGTACATCTGAGAGGTTGAATTCACCAAACCATGGAAGTGAGTTTTTTCTAAAAACTCGCGGTGTTCTATCCACACGCGTTAACCCTTCACGGTTAGGCTTCTACGCGGTGCATCACCATATCCTGAACTTTAGAGAACTAGAGCCATGGTTAGGTTGCGAACTCATTGCTTCATATTGTGCCTACTTGACTAATTGTGCATTATTTGGTGTGCATATATATCCTATGCTCCTCTTAACCGTTTGTTGATTTGTGTTGAGATTTAAATTAATGACTTAAAGAACTTTGCCTAATTAATTAATTAATTAATTAATTCGAGTCCATAACGTTTTTTCTTCTTTTAATCGGAATTGACCTAGTACGACTTTAGGCATACCCCAGTTGACTAATAATACCGAAAACAGTCCCGGATCAAGGCTCCAAAGTTGGTGCCAAAATCTGAGCTGTAGCGCCACTGTATGGTGTGTAGCGCCAGACATTTACTAAAAAGTCTGGCGCCAACCACCATATTGTGACGCCAGTCCTATCGCTTGGCCGACAGTTCGGATTATTTGTCGAGTCATCACCTAATGTCTAATTAATCAGTTTCCTTTTTAATTCGGTTAATTTTGCTGTCAATAATGCTTAATTGAATCAATATTCGAGTTTAGGCACTAAGTCCCATGGTCTTACACAAGAGTCCAAGCATGTCATTTACACTCAATACACACACCAATACACATGTCTTGGCCATGATTAAGGGAGTCTTGTGTGCGCACGTTATTTTTCGTCATTTTTTTAGGGGGGTAAGTCGGATATTAATCCTCCAATAAATAATAATACTTAAGTTCCCTAAACACATGTACATTATTGCTCCCTAATGCATACTTTTTGCATACCCTTTTTTTAAAAAAAAATAAAAACCATAAAGTCAAATTGATTCGAGTCAAGTAATTAAAACGCAAACTGGCTTAATTTACAGCGCGTGGTCAAGAAAGGAAGGACGATTAATCAAAGATAACCTCTTCGTACAAGTCCAACTTTTAGACAAACCTATAGCTCGCAAGAGGAAAGCAAGAGTTATAATGGCAACTCAGGAAGAAGTTAGCGATCTCAAGAACCAATTGGCTACTATAACCGAGACACTGAAGCTTCTCGCACTTAAGATCGAGGATCCCGCGAAGCAACAACAAATGGACCTCATGCAAGAAAGCCTAAGCAAATTGTCCAGCGACTACAAGTTTCAAGAACTCACATCCCAAGGGGTCTCGGTGGATAAGGATCTTCTTCCGCAGAAGTTCAGTGCCAACGACATCCCAAAGTTTAGGGCAATCGACAACCCCTACTTCCATCTAAGAGCGTTTGAAACAATAATGAGTATCAAGGGTATCGATAAGAAAGTCTTCCCTTCTCTGTTCTCGTTATCTCTCGAGACCGTTTGCCAACAATGGTTCTTTTCTCTTGAAAAAGAAAAGACCTCTACCTGGGAATCCATAGCAAACGCTTTCGTTGATAGGTACAAGTGCAACGTTCAAGTCGAAACTGACCATAGAGAACTTGAAATCCTCAAACAGAAGGAGAATGAAGGCTTCACATCTTTCTTTAACAAGTGGAGAGAAACCTCAGCTAAAATGATTGAGGTACCAAGTGAAAAAGAGTCCGTGAGATTGTTCATTAAAAACCTCTAAGAAAAATATTCAAAACACCTTAAATATCAAAATAACCTTCATACCTTTAAGGCTGTTTATGATATCGGGATTAATATCGAAGATGACTTGGCTAAATCTAAAGCTGCCAACAATAACAGTGGCTGGAAAGGAAAGAAGAGCGACAATCTTTCTTCTTCCAAAACCGCCCACTCAAATAATGTTAGCACCTTTAATCTAGGAGAAGTCCTCGCCATGAACAATCAAGGACAAAAGAAACCCTTTAGGAGAAACTTCACTCCTATTGGCATGAGTTATGACACCGCGTTTGATCGGCTAAATGAAAAAGGTCTTATAACTCCCATTGGACCATTTGGAGATCCACCAGTCGAGAAGAGGTCGCCTAATTGGAACCCCAATGCACATTGCAAATATCATCAAGGTAGGGGCCATTCTACTGAAAGTTGTTGGAAGCTTAAGGAAGCTATTCAAGACTTAATTGACAGTAACAAGCTGCTGTTGCCTCCTGCCAGTAAGAAACCGAGTATTGACAATGCACCTCTAGCTCACACATTGGCTATCTCCGATGAAGAAAGCGAAGTTGACCCCTCATCTCTCATTAAGCCTGTCAAAGAAACCAATGTCGAAGAGGAAGAAGAAGAGACCTTTTTCGATGTCGAAGATAATCTTCCAGAACCAACAAATGAGGTAGAGATACGAACACTCACACTGTATCTGAGGGAGACATCGCAACTGTTACATGAAAATCTCAAAATTTTGAATGAACTTCACAAGGAATATGATGAAGAACCTAAGAAAGAATCCGCACCAGTAAAAACAACTTATAAGGCAAAATACTTTCCCTTACAAGTCACCGAAAGACCCAAGAAGAGCAATAAAGTTTATACTCCAATTGGGATCCCGTATGCATAAATGTTTAAAATGCTCTCCGAGAGTGGCAAGGTCAAACCTCTCGAACCGAGACCATTTGAATCATTAAAAAGGACAGATAGATATTACTGTCAATACCATCAGTCAGGAGGACACACCCTAGAAAACTGCTTTAAGTTCAAGGATTTGGTGCAGAAAATGATTGATAGAAAGGAATTAGTCCAAGTTCAAAAAGAAGAGGACATAAATGTTAATGGAGTATGGGACAGTGATGAAGAAGATGTCTATCTAAAAGACATATTAGAACCTTCACCTTCTGTATCATACACCACGGACGACATTTGGGCTGAAGAAGATTCATCAATAGACGTCCTCACAAGATCCGGGAGAATACAACCTCCCGTTTCAACACAACCCATGCCTACTGTACAACAAGTTCCCATACCTATCATCGAAGACAATGACATTGTTAAACAATTCAAGAAGACAAAAGTTGAGATGAATGTATGGAAGCTTTTAGCAACATCTCGAGAACATAGGTTGGCTGTGATGAATGCCTTGGATAAAATCGGGATAGATTCTGACACCACTCCTGAGGGACTAGCTAACTTCCTCACGAGTGACCTCCCTAGTCCGATTAATCTAATCACCTTCTCTGATAAATACTTACCCCCGGAAGGTGACAAACACTACAAGGCATTAAACCTCACGGTGGTCTGCAAAAGAATGAATGTTCTCATGCCTCTTGTAGACAATGGATCGGCTATTAATGTCTGTCCACTTAGGACTGCGAGGATGCTCGGCATAAAGGATGAGGATTTAACTCCGTCCACACAAGGAATAAGAGCTTACGATAATACTCGACGTCAAGCTCTTGGCAAAATAACCCTAAATGTGACGGCAGGAGAAATAGAACATGCTACTACTTTTCAAGTGGTAGACATCAAAGCCTCATTCAATCTGTTGCTAGGACGCCCTTGGCTCCATGACCTAAAGGCCGTCCCTTCATCTCTCCACCAACAAGTGAAAGCCATAGTTGGAAGAATATTCATCACCATTGATGCTTCGCCAATGAGGATCAAATCAATAGAGAATCCAATCATCAACGTGGAGCACGACGAAGATGATGAAGACCTATGGGGCTTTAACGAAGAAGTCTCCTTAATCCAAGAGGATGAAAGGACATCTCTTTGCCATGACCCCCATTCCAACATGATTATCAACACTATACTGAAGAAACAAGGACACTTCCCTGGGATGACCTTAGGAAAGAAGAAGGGGATTGCAAAATCGATAGAGTCACCTGGCCTCCCTAAACTAGATACTTTCGGACTTGGTTTCAAACCGACTCGGAAAGATCTCAAGCGAGCCCAGGACAGATTGAAAGCACGTAGGGACGCTCGCATTCAAAAGAAAGCAATTCCAATGGATCAGTACCCCCTTACGCTTAATGGACAGTTTATAAAAGAATGAGAGGATTATCCATGCCATGAATTTCCCGAACCATTTGTTGTAAATGGCATACGACAACCAGGATTCGAAATTTTCTTGGATTGCTATTTCACTGACGAAATCCCAACTCCCGTCTGTAAGGAGAAAGCACCCCCATGCTTTGACTTTAACGTCATGGGACTACTGTTTGGGCGAGAAAAGAATGAGCCAGTTTGTGGAGAAGATAACTCCTCACTCATTCAAACGGTCCTACAAAGCGAAAACTTCGACCCCTCAAAGCTAATTACTCCAGCTGAAGGATTATTGCAAGGGTGGCGCAAGACTATCAAGGTGACCACTCCGAATGGAAGGAAGATATCAATCACGACAGGACAAGGGCCAATGTTTGAAGAATCGTCGGAGTCAGAGTCAGAGTCTGAGTCAGAGTCTGTCCCCATAGAATCTTCTAAGTCTTTAGCTATAACGCCTCCCCTTCCTATTTCTTCTCCTAGGATAGTTAATGATCCAGTCCCTGAGGACATATCACTCTTTGATGTAATGATCTCAGAGTATAATAATATCGCTCATTCTTCTTACTTCTCGTGTTCTTCCCTAACCCAAGATGATGAACTTTGCTTAGCTAACGATGAAAGAGATAAAGAAATTATTAAAGCAATGGAAACACTTGAAAAGAAAACACCAGTAATTGAAGAGACTGAAACAGTTGACATCTCAAATGATTCAACTCATAAAAGAGAAGTTAAAATCGGACTAACATTGAATAAACAAGAAAGAACCGATTTAATTTACTTGCTTAAAGAATTTATCGATGTATTTGCTTGGTCATATGAAGATATGCCAGGCATTAACAGAGAAATAGCTCAACACACAATACCATTAATTCCAGGAATGAAACCTGTAAAACAAAAGTTACGTCGAATGAAACCCGACGTAGCACTTAAGATAAAAGAAGAAGTTCAAAAACAAATAACTGCAGGTTTCATCAAGGTATCCAAATACCCCGAATGGGTCGCCAACGTCGTCCCAGTTCCAAAGAAAGACGGAAGGGTAAGGATGTGTGTCGACTATCGAGATCTAAATAAGGCAAGTCCAAAGGACGACTTCCCTTTGCCACACATCGATATTCTGGTAGACAACACAGCAAATCACGCACTTCTCTCATTCATGGACGGATACGCAGGGTACAATCAGATTCTCATGGCGGAAGAAGACATGGAGAAGACAACTTTTATCACACCATGGGGCACTTATTGTTACACGGTAATGCCATTTGGGTTGAAAAACGCAGGTGCTACTTACCAACGTGCAGCAACTGCCTTGCTTCATGACATGATGCACAAAGAAGTTGAAGTATATGTCGACGACATGATTGTGAAATCAAAGGACCATCCAGGCCATCAAGTAGCCTTAAGGAAATTTTTCGAAAGGTTAAGAAAATACAATATGAGGTTGAATCCATCAAAATGTGCTTTTGGAGTCACCTCAGGCAAGCTCTTGGGGTACTTCATAAGCTTTAGAGGAAAAGAGATAGATCCAACCAAGATTAAAGCAATCATGTCAATGCCACCGCCCAAGACCGAGAAACAGATTCGAGGATTCATTGGCCGGTTGCAATACATAAGTAGGTTCATATCCAAACTGACAACGATATGTGAACCAATCTTCAAAAAGCTCAAGAAGAACGTACCAGTAGTATGGGATGATGAATGTCAAAAAGCCTTTGACCGGATCAAAGCCTATCTCGCAAATCCTCCCGTATTAGCGCCAGCACTTCCTGGAATACCTCTTAGGTTATATTTGACGGTTACCAAAGAGACAATGGGAGCCATGTTAGCACAAGAGGTAGAAAACAAAGAGAATGCAATCTATTACTTAAGTAAGAAGATGCTCGAATACAAAACACGCTATAGACCACTCGAGAAATTGTGCCTCGCTTTGGTGTGGGCCACAACTAAGTTGAGACATTACATGTTGGTGCATACCGTTTTCGTGGTATCTCGATTGGATCCACTCAAATACTTGTTCGAGAAATCAACGCTCAATGGATGTATTTCAAGATGGATAGTCAACTTAGCCCAGTTCGATGTACGGTTTATGCCACAAAAAGCTATTAAAGGATCTGTGGTGTCAGACTTTCTGGCAGATTTTCCAATAGAAGACTCAACACCAATACAAGACAATGAATTTCCAGATGAAGATTTGATGGTCACCGAAGATGATACTTGGACCTTGTATTTCGATGGAGCCTCAAACCAAAAGGGATGTGGTGTCGGAGTGCTACTAGTATCACCCAAAGAAGAACACGTCCCAATCTCAATAAAGCTTGATTTCGACGTTACCAACAATGCTGCTGAATATGAAGCATGTGTGGTAGGCCTTGAAACAGCCCTGGCTTTGAGAGTAAAGAAGTTAAGGATATTCGGAGATTCCTCTCTAATCATCAATCAAATATCTAAGAGGGACTAGCTAACTTATCTGGAAACTCTTACCGATCAATTAGAGAGGGTGGAATACACATATCTACCTAGAGAAGAAAATCAATTTGCTGATGCCTTGGCAAGATTAGCCTCAATGGTTAGGATTCCTACGGATATCGAGCAAATGCCTCTAACTATCGAAAAAAGGCACAAACCGGCATATATACAGGCTATAGAAGACGACAACCCAGTCCAAGATGAAGATGAAGAACAAGAAGAAGAACTATGGTACACTGACATCCTCAACTATGTCACCAATGGAGAATACCCCCCTCATGCTGACAAAAGAGCAAAACGAGCCTTGAGACTTTTGGCTTCTCAATATGTACTCATAGACAACGAGCTACATAAAAGGGTACCTAAAGGTCGAGCTCTCCTATGTGTAGGGAAGGTGGATGCACAAAGAATAATGAGAATGGTCCACGAAGGAATCTGTGGAACTCATATAAATGGTAAAATGTTAGTCCAGAAAATAATGCGAGAAGGGTATTATTGGACTACCATGAATAGGGACTGCCATCAATATGTGAAAAGATGCCCTAAGTGTCAAATTTATGCCAATTTACAACACGTTCCTCCATCTTTGCTCTACACCTACACGTCACCTTGGCCATTCTCTACATGGGGAATTGACATAATTGGCAAGATCGCTCCTCCAGGGACAGGAGGCCATGAATTTATTCTAGTAGCAATTGATTACTTTACGAAGTGGGTTGAAGCGCAATCATATGCTAAACTCACCGCAAAACATGTAGCACTCTTTATCGAGAGGAATATCATTTGTCGATATGGAGTCCCACATGAAATGATAAGTGACAATGGAACTCACTTTCAAGCCGAATGTGAAGATTTGCTACACAAATATGGTATCCAACATCATCATTCGTCCCCTTATAGACCTCAAGCAAACGGAGCAGTCGAGGCAGCTAATAAGAATTTAAAGACTATCATCGAGAAAATGACAGAAAATTATAAGGATTGGCCTGACAAGCTTCACTTTGCATTGTGGGGTTATCGCACGTCAATCCGTACATCAACAGGAAATACACCATTTTCTTTGGTATATGGAATGGATGTCGTACAACCTGTCGAACTAGAAATACCATCTCTACGTATTGCACTAGAAAGTAAACTCGATGAAGTCGAATGGACTAGGGCCCGATATGAAGAATTGATCCTACTCGATGAAAAACGACTAGAAGCTCTACATCACACTCAGTGCTATCAAACTCGTATGGCTAGACATTTTAATAAGAAGGTCAAGACAAGAAATATCAAAATAGGAGATTTGGTATTAAAAGCGCTAAGGAAAAATGTTTTAGATCCAAGGGGAAAGTTTAGACCTAATTGGTCTGGCCCCTACATTGTCAAAACAATCCTGTCAGGTGGTGCAGCAAAATTAACTGACATGGATGGCAATGAATTCTCAAACATGACCAATCTTGACCAACTTAAAAAATACTACCCATAATTACTTGAGTAGGACACTCAAGAGAGCTAAGTTTAGCCTGATTCCTTAGGAAAGGATACGTAGGCAACCCATTACGGGTGCGGCCACTTTATTTTTCGATATCTCCGCGTTCCAGAATCAACAAAAGTAAACAAAAAGTCGGAAAATTATTGGCGTCACAGAACAGAGTCTAGCGCCAGCCAAAAGCCATTAGCGGCAGACGACGGTATTGGCGCCTGGCGCCAGACCTCAATAGCTGGCGCCAATCTGCAGTTACTGACGCCAATTCAGTCATTAAATCTGGGCGAATTTCGGTGTTTTTCGGAAAATTTTCGACTTCCGTACTCGAAGAATTTCTGGAAAATCAATTTTTTCGGTTTTTCATTGCTTTAATAAAATAAATTTAAAGTAACGATTTAATTGAAAGCTGAAATTTCATTAATGAAATAAAATTTCATTGTTAATGGAATTTAAATAAGGCTGAAATAAATTAACTTTAAATAAAAAATTAACAATCTAATAAATCTAAAGCTAAGCAATGTTCTAGTCTTTCTTCTCCTTCTTTGCCCTTTTCCAATTCTTTTCCGTTTCCTCCTCTTCATCCATTACTTTAGCTAGTAGGCATCCTTTAGAGGACCTACATTCAATTTTAGAATAGATTGTTTCTCCTTTAGCTAGCACCCCATGCTTCTTTTCCACCCATGTCTTCTTGTCTGTAGCCTTCCTTTTCCCCTTGTCTTTAGTAGTATTCTTTTTCTTAGCCATTATAGGTGTTTTGAACTCAATTCTTGCACCTAAGCGTTCCTTGGCCGGTGTCACCCTGTCACCTAGACGATTCTTCACATCGGTTCTACCCTGATCAATTGAAGACTTCTTCAACAACCACTTCTTTACATCATTAGGTAAAGAAGGGGGAACCTTTTGGGTAATCACTTCCCATAAAGGTCTAGCGCTCCAGTAAGTGTCAAATTTATCTACTTCTTGAGATATGGGATACTCATAGGGAGGACGAAGATTCCCGGAAGGAATATTTTGAAGTAAGCCATATTGTCTCTTTACTCTGCAGGGATAATAATATGTCATGCGAGATAAGCTTGGAAGACGGCAGAAAGGTTGCTTGTTAACACCAACCATCCTTTTTATTTTCCACCATGGGACGACCCACTTGATAGCGAAATCACGTGATTCAAAGACTTTCTTCCACCCATGGCGCCCTATTTTAGGGATGCACTTCTTTCTCCTCACAAAGCAAGTGGGCGTATAATTTTCAATATCGTCCGGAGGGCTAATTAATCCTAGCCTCTCCATTAGCCACATCTGTAAAAAAATTCCAATGCAAATAAATTAATATTACAATACAAAAATATGTTTTTGATTTCTGTAATTGAAAATATTATTTTTCTACCTGTAATAAAATTGGAGAACCGCGAAGAGGTGCTTTTGGGTCCCTTTTCAATTCATCCAGACTAATCATAGTCTCTTCAACTATCAATGGCATTGGATTTCTCCCTGATTCAATTTGTTCTAGCACAGTGGTTATAATTGATTGACCCTCGTTAATCTTACCACTACTAAGACAATATTGATTAAGCATGCAGAATAAAAACGCCCTTCTTCTATATATGTGAAAAGATTCAAAAAGCGGTTTATCAAAATAATAGCGTGCGAATTCTTTTAAGTTCACTACATTGCCATCTACTATTTTTGATAAATCCCTTTCCTTCAAGTTAAAGAAGCGCTCGAAATCCTTATAGTAATATGCATTTACTCTAGGGATTACTATCAGGTCTATTGCAGGGAAGCCTAAAATAGCACCAAATTCCTCTGGCAAAGGGCTAATTTCATCATACCCTATTCTAAAACAATGTGTATCAATGCTCCAATATTCTAAAGCGGTATGTATGAAGTCTATGTCTAGATCTACCCCTTTAATGCCATAAATTCCCCCAAAGTGAAATAAATCCAATTCTTTTCTTTCTCTAGCATTAAGAGATCGACACCATTCATGACAATATTGGGTGAAGGTTTTAGTGGTTAAAGACATGATAATTATTTTTTCTAAAAGAGAAGAATAATTTTTTCGCTGGAATTATGTGAATAATCGGCTGAGCAGGGGGCTATTTATGCACAAATTGCGAGGAATTTCAACCTGACTGGAATACGAAGTCAGCGTCAATTGGCGTCACACACCCGAAATTGGCGTCACCCATCAGCTATTGGCGCCACACGCTATGTGTAGCGCCTGGCGCCACGCGCCACAGGCTGGCGCCAGCTGGCGCCAAGTCAGCAGGACGGCCGCGCGTGCTCAGTTTGCGTTTTGATATTAAATTGGAGTCGGTTAATGGCTTTATGACCCCGTTTTAATTTCTTCTAAACATCTTTCTATCCTTTTCTTAATTAATTAAATATAGCAAATTATTTTTTTGAATTTTATATTAATTCTCAAAAATCAGCTTTTTTCTCCGTTTTATTTTTCCTTTTTATTTTTCTTTTTGGGGGAGAGAGTCGGATAACACCCTCCATCAATAATAAAAATGACGGAATTTTTGCGCAAAGTTGTTATCACACTTGCACACACTAACATACAATAACATAAAGTACAAAGTGTCTAAATAATAAATCAAAGGCAAAGTTCTATAAAAAGTCAAAATAAAAAAAAAAACATATACAGAAGCAAACTACGGCGCCAGAGGACGTAGGCCCATCATGCCATAAAACTGCGTCATCCGAGGAGTCACCTCTCCACCAGCTCCGGCCTCAGCACCAGCTCCAGTCTCCGTAGGAGGAGGGAAACTCAAAACAGGACCGCTCCAGCCAAGGTCAACCTGAGGCTGAGATCGCGGAGGCTGCTGCGATGACGAGCCAACCTCGTACATCCCACCACCTCTGAAAGCCGAGGTAGCCTCTCCTACCGGTGCAGCAGGAGCACCCTCAGAAGAAGACCCTGAGCCCTCGGCAACATCGGCTCGAGCAGCCTCGGAACGACCACCTCTACCTCCGGACGAAGTCCGACGACGTCTCGAGCTAGACCTCGCCGGCTCTCTCCGCCCCTCAGGCCTCGTACGGGTGTGAGAAGCAATCGGCTGACCCTGCAAAAAGAGTTAAATCAGAAACAAGGTAAAAACAAGCGTAGTGCAGAAATAATAAGTAAAGAAAAGTTACCTCTCGGACAGCGTCGTCTCGACGACAGGTAGCCGCGTTCCTCATCCGAACGAGCTGGCTCCGGAAGGCATCTATACATCGTGCCATAGCCGAAACCACTTCGCGTGAGAACTGTCAAGGGAAGTTAAGTCAGTAAAAATGCATGATAACTGAATATAAGATTCTGTATTAAAAACTAGGCTTACCCTAGTTTGGTAATGAGGAATCGACCGCTCCACGAAGCGCTCGCCCTCAGGAGCCGGAGAAATCATCTCCTCGATCGGCCCGTACATCCCCTGGTAGTGGATGGACATACGAGGTGGCACAAACTCAGTGGGACCATCCTGATGAAACAGAAAAAAATCAGCAAAGCATTACTTGGGGGCTACTTAGCGAAAAACAAAAAGTTAAGGATTTTACCCTCACATCCTCGGCCGGCACAGGGGCTGGAGCTAACAAAGGAAGTAGCTCCTCAGCATAACTCCGCCCAAGGATCACATGGGACCGCCATAGGGAACCAGACTCCTCGGCCATGCTCGATAACTCTCTCTCTCGTCGAACATGTGACGTGGTGGAGGAGCAGGAACAATAAAAATATCGGAAGAGTGCTGTCTAGCAACTCTCTCTCCTAAGAACACAACCGCTCCGTAGGTCCCCAGAAAGTAGCGACGCTCAGCAGAGTACTGTGCGGCTAATCCAGGGACTGTCCAACCACCCCATGGTCGGTATACTACCTCAGGTCCCTATAAAAGCACCAATCACATAAGAACATGTCTAAAACATCGCAGAAGAGCAAGATAAACACTAAAAGTCGTACCGAGATGATCCGACTCCGGACACGTGCAGTAGACAGGTCCACATGGTGGCCGCCCCAAGAGGCGCTCACCGGATACCCCCTCGGCGATGGTCTCGCCGGCGCAATGGAAGGAAAGTACTCATAGAACCAGATCTACAAAAAAGCTAAAGCATGAGTAAATGTTGCCTAACATATAGGGCTAAACTTTATAGGGAATAATGTTTACCTCTACGACTTTCCAGAAAGCAGACAGAGCAACGTTCGTCCTAAAGGACCGATGGCGACACGAGTCCCTCAGTGCGCGAACGAAGTCAGTGTAGGCCAAGCTGGCCCAATCATAAGTCCCGATCCGCTGGAGATCGCGAGCAGCAGGGAGGTAGTAAAGCAATGCCCTACTACCCCTGTCAGGGGAAAGTGTCCCTGACAACAACATCGGCACAAAGATGCGCACCCGCTGCTCTCGGGTGGTCACATCGTCATCAAGAGCCGCTGCTAGCGTCGAGCGGCGAATCCCCCTAACACTGAACTGAGTCGTCTCGACCTCAGCTCGGGCCCGAATAGCAATCGGCCCCAACAGCTCCTCGACCTCTGGAGAAAATACATCGATACTGCCGTCGAATGGCAGCGGCACAGAAGTGAACTTCAGTCCTGTGATGAGACTGAAGTCTGTAGGAGTGACCATCATCTCACCCCATGGAAAATGAAAAGTGTTGGTGGTGTCCCAGAAGAACTCCACCAGAGCGCGTACTACGTGGTGACCCCCGTTGGAGGCAACCATAGCCTCGGAGGTCTCAAACAGGGCAACTAGTCCGCAAGACTCCCATAGAAGTCTCGTCTCTCGATCTCTGGCGATATGCATTCTATACAAATCGCCTAGACCATCACAGCCAGAGCCGTGATGCCGTGTCCTCCCAGGCTCGGTTCCCCGTCTCACCCTCTCAGAAATATGGTGGACAGGGGCGAAGAACAAGGTCTGCTCATCCCACTCTGGGAACTGACCAAGTGAAGTGGACGGTGTAGTGTCGTCCTCCACGGGCTCATGCTCCCGTCTAGTGTTTCGGGACCGTGAACCTGAGCCTCGTTGTCTAGCCATGCTACATTGTGCAGAATCATCATAAATTAAGGTTCTATAGTATTTAAAGGTTTACCTAGCCGCATGATACTATGTTCGCAAAAAAAAACAGAGTACGTAGTACTAAAACAGAGCACAAATTCAAATTGAGCATGACAGTATTTTTTCAAGCAATCAAACAATTTCTTGCAACACTATAGTGATTATTGTGACAAATTGAACAAGAATTGCTAGCAAAAACATCAAGAACGAGCCACATTAATCTTCACGACCTTAAGAGGTTCAACAATGGTGGATTGCTCGTTTCTTCACCAAATTGAGTCGAACAAGTCTCAAATTACTCCCAAGGCAATGTACAAACATAAACAAGCAATTTCATGGCATAAAATTTGATAAACAAAGCAAATTGAGCATTATAAGTTTCGAATTTTCATGAAATTTGTGAATAAACATGCCAAGAATTCATAAAAGCCGGTGTGAGTTGGAGGAAAATTTACATAGATCGGGAATATGGATGAGAAGAGCTTTGATTTGCAACAAATTTGAGCGAATTCGGTTGAGAAACGAATGAGCAACGATCAATTGAAGTTTTGACTTCTTTCGAGCAGCGTTCGCAAAAAACCAGAGCACGAAATGAACTGAAAACGGGAATTTAAAGTGATTCCCGTGCTGGCACCAGTCCCTAGGCATTGGCGTCACATTCTGTGCTTGGCGCCAGACGCCAATTTCAGCGTATGGCGCTAGTGCAATAAAGCTGGCGCTGATTGATTTTCAGCGACGCCAAAGCAGCCAGCCACCTGTCGGGGTTGTGCTAGCTTTCTGCAACATATTTTGGGTTTCTTGGTACGCCAGTTAGCCCCTCTAAGCAATTTGACATGATTAGGTAATCGGCTTGATTACGTAAAGTGATCGACCTGATGGAAAGATCGTCTCACTAAGCTTAAAGCGCCTAAGCATTGGCTCATTAGCAAAGAGCACCGACATACAGGTTCAAGAGCAAAGAGCACCGACATACAGGTTCAAGAGCAAAGAGCACCGACATATAGGTTCAAAAGCAAAAGAGCGCCGACGTACAGGCATAGCAAAGGCAAGTTCAGGCGAACTTTTAAAGATCGACAGGCGTGGATCTTCGGTATTTTCCTTTGGGAAATTATCGCATCAAGTGAGGATGACTTCAAGAGAAGATGTCTTCGACATCATTCCCTAGCTTGCGGAAGGTTGTCACAAACAACTGAAGGTAATTTCAGGGCGAAATTGTCTTCGATCATAGTTCCTGAGGCATGGAAGATGATCGTAATGCGGATGAGAATTATTTCAAGAGAAATAATTTTCGATGATATTCCCTTGGACGTGGAATATTATCACAGCGAAGAAGGTAGTTTCAGGTGAAGCAATCTTCTATTTGGAAGCAGTTACAAGGCGTAGCGGTTTTCAGGCGGGATGGCATTCTCTAGCTTGCAGGAGGTCATCAAAAGCAACATACGGCAAATTGGTTACTTTCAGAGACGTGTGCTCGACGGTGCAAGATACGCGTTTCTTAACTCTTTTATCTGTTTAACTAATGCTAGTTTTGCAGGTATCGGCGTTACAAGATTGATTTAGGATCGCAGAGAGTTCTGAATCATTCTCCGTCCCTATCGATACTTTGGCTTTCGTTTTCGAAACTTCCGTTTCTCCAAACTCAGTCAAAGTGGGGGCTTCTGTAGACACCCATTTGTGTCTCCCCAAAACCAAACCCGGTGATGAGTGCCTTTCACGTCGAATCATAATCGAATGAAACGAAAGTGTGGAAAGGTCTAGTGTTGCGGAAAGTTTTATTTCTTTTCTCTTCTCCCTGATTTTGAAAACTTTATTTGTAAAGAAAACAGTCAATCCAGTTTGGTTGGTCCATGATATGGGTCCAATAAAGGTATAGTTGGATGGGGCTTGCAAAGACCTTTCCGACGATATATTATAAGCCCAATTCCGATGAATATTGAGGAAATTATGGCCAATTTACTAAACTGGGTCTGGTTTGAGCTTTAAGTACGGCCCAATGATCTAGGGGAGGGCCTAATATGATTTATCATTCCTAATGCAATTAGGAATGGTTTTGGTCTTCTAGAACATTCTAGAAGGTTCTTTTCATTCCTAATTTAATTAGGACTCTTCAGAGTTTTAATTAGATCAAATAGCATTTTCGACTGAGATTATATTATTTTATCTTCCAGTACGGGAATTTTATCAGATTTTCGAAAATGCGTTGAATTCCGAATTGGCGTCCAACCCCAGGCCTTGGCGCCTGGAACCGGGATTGGCGCCAGACGCCAGCATTGGCGCCTGGCGCTAGCCACTGGTTCTGGCGCCAATGAGCCAAGGCTGACGCCAAGGTTGGTTTTCGGTCTTCAGACTCTGTTTTGATAAATTATCTTTTTTGGATGATTTTCTCTATAAATATCGTATCAAAAACTCCGGTTTCATTCATCAACAATCACGGATTATCAATATTCAATCACCAAGATTCACCAATTACCAACTCTCATCAAGATTTTCTTGAACATTCATTCTTTCTTTTCTAAACTTTGTTTTTTAACACAAAATTCCGCATTCACAAGATCTAGAAACACCTAGCCATATTCGAAGTTGTCTTCGCCCTAGACGTGAAAGGTTTTAATTTCTGAGGGTTTGGTCTCAAATCTCTATTTCAATTATTTAATTTAATTGCTTTGATTATTGTTTTCCTTGAAGTTACTAACGCGCGTATTTTGTTATTAGAAAGAGGTACGAGGCATCCGAGTAAGTACTTTAATTGATTTTAATTGATATTATGATGTAGAAATCATGTTTATATTTGTTATGATATTCCTAGTATCATGTCTAGGGTATTTTTAATATTAAATATGATTGCTATGATGCCTTTTATTTTCTTCCTAATATTTATGATTGTTAGTATCATGTTAGGGCTAAAGATTTGATTTTTATTGCTTAGTGACATGCTAGGGTTTGTTATTAATCTTGTTAGTATCATGCCTAGGTCTTGCTATGCTTTAACATGATTATGATTATGACTGATATTATTATTATTAATGATGTTGATTATTTATTATGTTTCTTGATTTTTATTCTTTATTGCTTGATCGCCTTTATTGTATGTTAAAGGGAATTGGTATTTGCAATCACACTTAATAAGATAATTAATAATCTTGTTTAGGGTTAATTGTGATTAAAATTTCAAGTGATCGCCAATAATAGTTTATTTGTGCATTAAATTCAACCAACATAGATAAACAGGTTTAGGGTTAAACCTATTGATTGTATGTTAATCAGAAAGCGCACATGAATACGAGCAGAATAAAGTAGAGGCCTATTATTAGGGCAGGTTCAATCTCTTTTAAGTTGTATTTGTACCATCATCCCCGAACCCTTATTTGGTTCATGACCTTATGGAGTTGACGATCTCTTGGATCGTTAAGGGGTGTAACCTTCATCCTATGAACGGTTTACAAGTTCCTAAAAAACTTGTTGGCGACTCTTTTGCTCTATCTTCTTCCCTTTTGGACGCCACCGTACTTTAGTGTATGATCACAGTGGGGTTCAAGCTAGTGGGACTTTTAAAGGCTTGAAATTATTCCCTACAGCGCCCAATTTTAGAGAAGCGTTTCTTCCTCCTCACGAAGCAATTTGGAGTGTACTTCTCAATATTGTCCGGAGGGCTAATTAATCCTAGCCTTTCCATTAGCCACATCTGTAAAAAAATTCAATGCAAATAAATTATTATTACATACAAAAATATATTTTTTGATTTCTGTAATTAAAAATATTATTTTTTTACCTGTAATAAAATTTGAGAGCCACGAATAGGTGCTTTTGGGTTCCTTTTCAATTCATCAAGACTAATCATGGTCTCTCCAACTATCAATGGCATTGGATTTCTCCCTGATTCAATTTGTTCTAGTACGGTGGTTATAATCGAATGGCCTTCATTATTTTTACCACTACTAAGAAAAAATTGATTAAGCATGCAAAATAAGAAAGCCCTTCTTCTATATATATGAAAAGATTCCAAAAGAGGTTTATCAAAATAATGGCGTGCAAATTCTTTCACATTAACTGTGTTGCCATCTACTATTTTTGATAAATCCCTTTCTTTTAAATTAAAGAAGCGCTCAAAATCCTTGTAATAATATGCATCTACTCTAGGGATTACTATGAGGTCTATTGCAGGGAAACCTAAAATAGCACCAAATTCTTCTAGCAAAGGGCTAATCTCATCATACCCTATTCTAAAGCAATGAGTATCGACATTCCAAAATTCTAGAGCGGTATGAATGAAATCTAAGTCAAGATCTACCCCTTTGATGCCATAAATTCCCCCCAAGTGAAACAAATCTAATTCTTTTTTTTCTCTAGCATTAAGGGATCGACACCATTCATGGGTGTATTGGGTGAAAGTTTTGGTGACTAGAGACATGATATTATTTTTCTAAGGCCAAGAATCATTTTATTCGCTGGAATTATGAAAAGAATTGGCTGGGCAGGGGGCTATTTATGCACGATTTACGAGCAGTTTTAACAAGGATAAAATACGGAGACAGTGCCAATTGGCGTCAGACTCCACAATTGGCGCTAGACGCCAAGGATTGGCGCCACACGCCAAGTGTAGCGCCTGGCGCTACACCTAATTGCGTGGCGCCAGCTGGCGCCAATTTGCCACGTCATCCGCGCTTTCTTAAATCGCGTTTTTACCTTAATCCGAGTCTGCTAATGACTTTACGGCTTTTTTTATCCTTTTTCTAAAAACATCTTTTAATTAATATAACTATTATATTAATTATGTTATTCTTTTTTTGGATTAATTTCCAAGTTTTTATAAACCCAACATTTTATTTGCCTTTTCCTTTTTTCATTTTTTCTTTTGGGGGAGAGAGTCGGATACCCTCCATCAATAATAAAAATGACGGAATTTTTGCGTAAAATTGTTGTCACACTTTTTCTTGCACACACAAACATGCACTCATAATAGTATGTATGTACAAAATATGTCTAAAAATGAGTTTAATTAAGAGGCAAAGTTCTATACAAAGTCAAATAAATAATAAAAAGCACAGGAACAAACCACCTCGCGCGAGAGCTGACAAAGAAACAAGTCAGTAAAGATGCATAATATATGTGGACACAAGTTGCAAATAAATAAGCTTACTCAAGTCTGGTGGCGATAAATCGACCACTCTACAAAGCGCAACCGGAGGAATCATCTCCTCAATCGACCCGTATGCACGAACTCAGCAGCATCGTCCTAATAAAGCAAAACCAAGTCTATGAAACCTTACTTGGGCGCTACTTAACGAGAGATAAGAGCTGAAAAATCGTACCGCCACATCCTTAGCCGGTACAGGAACTGGAGCTAACAACGGCAGTAGCTCCTCTGCATAGCATCGCCCAGGGATCGTGCAAGATCACCAAGGGGGACTAGTTCCCTCTGACATGCTCAAACAACCTCGCAGCACCAGGACACTCAGCTTTTCACTGGGGTTTGTTCTATCTTTTTGCAACATATTTTGGGTTCCTTGATACGCCAGTTAGCCCCTCTAAGCAATTTGACATGATTTTTAGTAATCGGCTTGATTGCATATAGTGATCGACCTGATGAAAGATCGTCTCACTTAGCTTAAAGCGCCAAAGCATTGGTTCATTAACAAAAGGCACCAACATACTGGTTCATTCGCAAAAGGCACCAACATACTGGTTCATTCGCAAAAGGGAACCGACGTACAAGTTCGAAGCAACTGACGCGCCAACGTACAGGCATAGCGGAAGCAAAGTTCAAGCAGCCTTTTAGAGATCGACAAGCGGAGGTCTTCGGTAATTCTCTTTGGAAAATTATCGCAAAGAATGAGGATGGCTTCAAGCGTGGATATCTTCGACGGCATTCCTTAGCTTGTGGAGAGTTGTCACAAACAACTGAGGGTAATTTCAAGCGAAGTTGTCTTCGACCGTGTTCCCTTAGACGTGGAAAATGGTCATAATGCGGAAGGAGATTGTTTCAAGAGAAATAATCTTCGATAGTATTCCCTTGGACGTGGAATATTATCAATGCGGATGGAGATTGTTTCAAGAGAAATAATCTTCGATGGTATTCCCTTGGACGTGGAATATTATCAATGCGGATGAGGATTGTTTCAAGAGAAGCAATCTTAGATGGTATTCCCTTGGACGTGGAATATTATCATAGCGGAGGAGGATCGTTTCAGGCGAAACAATCTTCTAATTTGGAAGCAGTTACGGTCGTAGCGGTTTTCAAGCGGGATGGAATTCTCTAGCTTGGAGGAGGTCATCAAAACAACAGTAAAGCGGCAACAATCGGTTACTTTCAGAGACGTGTGCTCGATGGTGCAAGATACGCGTTTCTTAACTCTTTTATCTGTTTAACTAACGCAAGTTTTGCAGGTATCGGCGTTACAAGAGTGGTTTAGGATCGCAGAACGTTCTGAATCATTCTCCGTCCCTATCGATACTTTGACTTTTGTTTTCGAAACTCGCGTTTCTCCAAACTCAGTCAAAGTGGAGGGCTTCTGTAGACACCCATTTGTGTCTCCCCAAAACCAAACCCAGTGATGAGTACCTTTCACATCGAATCATAATCGAATGAAGTGAAAGCGTGGAAAGTTTAGTGTTGCGGAAGGTTTTAATTTTCTTTTCTCTTCTCTCTGTTTTTGAAAACTTATTTTAAGAAAATAGTTAATCCAGTTTGGTTGGTCCATGATATGGGTTCAATAATAGTTTAGTTGGATAGGGCTTGACAAGAGCTTTCCAACGATATATTATAAGCCCAATTCCGATGAATATTGAGGAAGTTATGGCCAATTTACCAAACTGGGCCCGGTTTGAGCCTTATATGCGGCCCAATGATCTAGAGGAGGGCCTAATATGGATTTATCATTCCTAATGCAATTAGGAATGGTTTTAGTCTTGTAGATTCTTCTAGAAGGTTCTTTTCATTCCTAATTCAATTAGCATTGATAAATTGACTTTTGTTGACTTTTCAGAGTTTTAATTAAAATCGAAGAACATTTTTGAGGAAAAGATACGATTTTATCCTCCTGTACGGCAAAAGTTATCTGATTTTAGAAAACGCGTCAAAAACAGGACTAGTGCCTAACGCCAGACATTGGCGCCTAGCGCTGGCATTGGCGCCTGGCGCTAGTGTTGGCGCCAGCTCTGTTTCACGTGCGCCAATGCTCTGTTTTGTTAATTTTATCTTTTTGGCTGATTTTCTCTATAAATAACGTCGTAAAAACTCCGTTTTGATTCACCTACAACGAGTTTTCATTCGCAATCATTAATTCTCTCATTCTCTTCTCATTCTCCATCTTTCTCCATCTCTTTCTCTCTTTTCTAAACTTGCTTTTACATACAAAATTCCGCATTCACAAGATCTAGAAACACCTAGTCATATTCGAAGTTGCCTTCGCCCTAGACGTGAAAGGTTTAATTTCTGAGGGTTTGGTCTCAAATCTCTATTTCAATTATTTAATTTAGTTGTTTGTTTATTATTTTCCTTGAAGTTACTAACGTGTGTATTTTGTTATTAGAAAGAGGTACGAGGCATCAAAGTAAGTACTTTAATTGATGTTATGATGTAGATATCATGTTTAAATTGTTATTATGATATTCCTAGTATGATGTCTAGGGTAATTATAATATTAATTATGATTTCTATGATGCCTTTTATATTTTTCCTAATATTTATGATCGTTAGTATCATGTTAGGGTTAAAGATTTGATTTTTATTGCTTAGTGACATGCTAGGATTTGTTATTAATCTTGTTAGTATCATGCCTAGGATCTTGCTATTATTATGCTTTAATATTAACATGAACATGATTATGATTATAATGATTATAATTTATGATGATTATGAATATTATTATTATTATTATTATTATTTTGATGATTATAATTTTATTGTCGTGATATTATTATTATTATGTTGCTTGATATTTATAGTTATTGCTTGATCACAACTTTTATGCATGTTTAAAGGAAATTTGTACTTGTAATCACGCTTAATAAGATAATTAATAATCTTGTTAGGGTTAATTTGATTATAATTCAAGTGATCGCCAATAATAGATATATTTGTGCATTAATATTCAACCAACATAGATAAACAGGTTTAGGGTTAATCCTATTGATTGTATGTTAATTAAAAAGCGCACATGAATACGATCAGAATAAAGTAGAGGCCTATTATTAGGGCAGGTTCAATCTCTTTTAGGTTGAATTTGTACCTTCATCCCCGAACCCTTATTTGGTTCTAGACCTTATGGAGTTAACGATCTCTTGGATCGTTAAGGAGTGTAACCTTCACCCTGTGAACGGTTTACAAGTTCCTAAAACTTGTTGGCGACTCTTTTGCTCTATTTGCTTCCCTTTTGGACGCCACCGTACTTTAGTGTATGATCACAGTGGGGTTCAAGCTAAGGGGATTAACGCTTGAATTTATTCCCTACAACTACCCTTCCACGTCTTTGTTTGAATTTGAGTGTTATTACTTGTCTGATTTATCTTATCAATTGTTAGGTTGATTAGTTAAAAACAAGGGGAATACAATGAACAGCTCAATGTATGGAGAAATTGCATACCCAATCAACTAACTTGTCATCCATGTAAGCTATCCCCTTAAGATCCTCATGCAAATATGCTTATCCTTTTGCATCTCCAAAGACAATCCTCAGTCTTACAGGCCTTTCCAATTTCCATAGTAGGCTGCCCTTTACCTATGAATAGACCATTTAAAATTTCAATTAAATATATAAATCCAAATCACTAATAATAAGCATAGGAGCCAAAATGAGTGTTATACTATGCTGGCAGTGAGTGCATTAAAAGAAAGACAATGCAGACACATATAAAAGCAGAGAACTAAAGACAATAAGCCTACAATGAAGATGGAACTCGTTTGGAATGAACTCGTAGTCTAGCAACCTATGTGAACCACTTTTAGAACTTGACATCACAAAAATAACATGAAATTGCATAAAATTAAAATTGATAGATCTAGAAAGAAAAAGCGAGAAATACCTAAATGTCGAGCTCCCAGGAAGCGACCATGAGGTACCACGAACAACCAAGACTGGAGACTCTTTGCACATGGGCATTGTTAGGAAGTTGTGCTTACTTCATAGAGTGGAGTTTTCATAATCAAACGACGGACGTTCGATGGCACCAAGATGTGAGCCTTGCGACATTTCCGGCGAGCGGGGGACTAGAGACTCTTGGTTGTTCTTCATCTTCTCTGTCTCCTACTCTTTGGGGTTTCTTCTACTCATGGTGAACAAAGATGAGAAGGAGGGAGAAAGACAGGAAGCTAAAAACTCATTTATCAATAGGGATAACAAGGTAAATAAACATTTTAAAGGGTGTAGGCGTCGTTCGAAGTGCGCCTACGTTAAAGCATGTTGTGAATATGCTTGGCACTCATAGGAAGTGAGAATTGACATATACGATTAGGGAGAAGGAAAGTAGGGAGCCGCCAACAAGTTTTTAAGGAACTCGTAAACCGTTCACGGATCATTTAAGGCAACCACGATAAAGGGACAACGAAGGCAACAAAGATTGACCCGTGAAGGTTACACCCCATTCATAATCCATGAGATTACTAACTCCATATGGTTCATAGCCACAAAAGGAGGATCGGGGATGATGGTATGAAGTGAGTCGTGGAGTCACATTCGCCCGTATTGGCCTCTACTCGATTCTTATAGTGAAAAGTGATTCCTGTGATCTCAAAGGCATACAAACAAAAATTCAATTTGCTCCAATCTATTATTAAGCTAAATTGGTTTAATATTAATGCAACACATAATTCTAAAATATTAGTGATCACTAGATTAAACAACAAGATTAAAAAGGATCCTAAACCGGTTGTCCAAATTATCTTATTAGGCGTGATTTTCAATTACATATTCCCTTTAAACATGCAATATGGTGATCAATAAAATAAACATTAATATTGGAAGCAATTAAACAATAATAGCGTTAGTCAAATCAAATATAAATTAACCTAATCATGATACTAGCAATATAAAATAATAAGAGTAATTAAGTGAATTAATTACTCACTTTCCGCGTTTCCTTGATTTGCTACATCATGAATAAATTGTTAGTAACTTCAATAAAAATATAAATCAAATAAAAAATTAAATTAAATAAATATAGATTTGATTTGGTCCAAACCCTCAGTTATTTATACCTTTCACGCCTTGGTTTAAGTATAGAACTTTGGGTATTGTATGAACTCCTTGGATTGCTTAAAGGAAGAAATAGTGAAAGAATGGGGAGGCTAGTATTTAGGCTAAAGAGAGAGAAGAGAATTATTTTGTGATCAAGATTGTTGATGATTGGAAAAGGGGAGATATGACCTCTATTTATAGAGAAAAAAGAAGGTCGAAGAATCAAGAAAAGATAAGAGTTCGAATCGAATAAAACTCTTGAGATAGACAGCAGTTTTTGCGGGTTTTGTTTTTATCATATCTTTTGATCCAGAAATCGGAATAAGATGAATAAGATATTGTTGGAAAGCTCTTGAAGTCTACTATCTAACTCAATTAAAATCAGATTAAAATATTTTTTAGAATAAAATATATGGACGAAATAGTGAGACGGTGTCAGTTTTGGATAAAGTTTGACATTTTATTCATATCTTTTCCGTTATATCTCGGAATTGATATTATAATATATCATTGGAAAGATAATTTAAAGGTCTATCCAACCATATAAAATTTGGATAAAAAATATGAAGCACAAAAATAATATCTGTCTATATTTGAATGTCTTTCAATTCGGATAGAAATAGGATTTCAAAAAAAGGATTTTTATTCGATTTCAAACTCTTTAATCTTATCTTTTCAAAAAGGATAATTGTGGGGAATAAATTCAAGCGTTAATCCCCTAGCTTGAACCCCATTGTGATCATACACTAAAGTAAGGTGGCGTCCAAAGGGAAAGAAGATAGAGCAAAAGAGTCGCCAACAAGTTTTAGGAACTTGTAAACCGTTCACAGGGTGAAGGTTACACCCCTTAACGATCCATGAGATCGTCAACTCCATAAGGTCTTGAACCAAATAAGGGTTCGGGGATGAAGGTACAAATCCAACCTAAAAGAGATTGAACCTGCCCTAATAATAGGCCTCTACTTTATTCTGATCGTATTCATGTGCGCTTTTTAATTAACATGCAATCATTAGGATTAACCCTAAACCTGTTTATCTATGTTGGTTGAATATTAATGCACAAATAAATCTATTATTGGCGATCACTTGAATTATAATCAAATTAACCCTAAAAAGATTATTAATTATCTTATTAAGCGTGATTACAAGTACAAATTCCCTTTAAACATGCATAAAAGGTGTGATCAAGCAATAACAATAAAATCAAGCAACATAATCATAAAATAATATCATCAAAATAATAATAATCATAAAAATAATAATCATAAATAAAATAATCATCAAAATAATAATAATAATAATATTCATCATCATCATAAATTATAATCATTATAATCATAATAATAATCATGTTCATGTTAATATTAAAGCATAATAATAGCAAGATCTTAGGCATGATACTAACAAGATTAATAACAAACCCTAGCATGTCACTAAGCAATAAAAATCAAATCTTTAACCCTAACATGATACTAACAATCATAAATATTAAGAAGAACATAGGAAGCATCGTAACAATCATAATTAATATTAAAATTACCCTAGACATTATACTAGGAATATCATAATAACAATATAAACATGATTTCTACATCATAACATCAATTAAAACAATTAAAGCACTTACTTTGATGCTTCGTACCTCTTTCTAATAACAAAATACACACGTTAGTGTAGACACCCATTTGTGTCTCCCCAAAGCCAAACCCAGTGATGAGTACCTTTCACGTCGAATCATAATCGAATGAAACGAAAGTGTGGAAGGTCTAGTGTTGCGGAAAGTTTTTATTTCTTTTCTCTTCTCTCTGTTTTTGAAAACTTTATTTTAATAAAACAGCCAATCCAGTTTGGTGGGTCCATGATATGGGTCCAATAGTGGTGTAGTTGTATGGGGCTTGCAAAGACCTTTCCAACGATATATTATAAGCCCAATTCCGATGAATATTGAGGAAGTTATGGCCAATTTACCAAACTGGGCCCAGTTTGAGCTTTATATACGGCCCAATGATCTAGGGGAGGGCCTAATATGATTTATCATTCCTAATGCAATTAGGAATGGTTTTAGTCTTCTAGATTCTTCTAGAAGGTTCTTTTCATTCCTAATTCAATTAGCATTGATAAGTTGATTTTGTTGACTTTTCAGAGTTTTAATCAAAATCAAATAGCATTTTCGAAGAAATTATATTATTTTATCCTCCAGTACGGTAAACTTATCGGATTTTCGAAAACGTGTTAAAATCGAGCTTGGCGTCGAACCCCAGGCCTTGGCGCCTGGCGCTAGTGCTGGTGCCTGGCGCCAGCTAGCCAGGGTTGGCGCCAGCTCTGTTTCCTGAGCGTCAGACTCTGTTTTGTTAATTTATCTTTTTTGGCTGATTTTCTCTATAAATATCGTATTAAAAACTCCGTTTTCATGAACCAATTTTCATCAAGATTTCATCAATTCTCACGAACTCTCATCAAGATTTTCTTGATTATTCTCTTTCTCTCTCTCTTTTTCTAAACTAGCCTTTTCTCAAATACAAAATTCCGCATTCACAAGATCTAGAAACACCTAGCCATATTCGAAGTTGCCTTCGCCCTAGACGTGAAAGGTTTAATTTCTGAGGGTTTGGTCCCAAGCCTCTCTTTCAATTATTTAATTTAATTGTTTGATTTATTATTTTCCTTGAAGTTACTAACGTGTGTATTTTGTTATTAGAAAGAGGTACGAGGCATCAAAGTAAGTACTTTATTGATTAATTGATATTATGATGTAGACATCATGTTTATATTGTTGTTATGATATTCCTAGTATCATGTTTAGGGAAAAGGTTATAATATCAAATATGTTTAATATGATTGTTACGATGCTTCTTATATTCTTCCTAATATTTATGATTGCTAGTATCATGTTAGGGTTAAATCTTTGATTTTTATTGCTTAGTGACATGCTAGGGTTTGTTATTAATCTTGCTAGTATCATGCCTAGGATCTTGCTATTATTATTATGCTTTAATATTAACATGAACATGATTATGATTATAATTGTTATGATTTATGATGATATTATTATTATTATGATTATTATAACTATTATTCATGATATTGATTATTATTATGTTGCTTGATATTATTATTTATTGCTTGATCACACCTTTTATGCATGTCTAAAGGGAATCTATACTTGTAATCACACTTAATAAGATATTAATAATCTTGTTTAGGGTTAATATGATTATAATTCAAGTGATCGCCAATAATAGTTTATTTGTGCATTAATATTCAACCAACATAGATTAAACAGGTTTAGGGTTAATCCTATTGATTGCATGTTAGTCAGAAAACGCACATGAATACGATCTGAATAAAGTAGAGGCCTATTATTAGGGCAGGTTCAATCTCTTTTAGGTTGGATTTGTACCTTCATCCCCGAACCCTTATTTGGTTCTAGACCTTATGGAATTGACGATCTCCTGGATCGTTAAGGGGTGTAACCTTCACCTCGTGAACGGTTTACAAGTTCCTAAAAAACTTGTTGGCGACTCTTTTGCTCTATCTTCTTCCCTTTTGGACGCCACCGTACTTTAGTGTATGATCACAGTGGGGTTCAAGCTAGTGGGATTTAAAGGCTTGAAAATATTCCCTACAGTTAGTAACTTCAAGGAAAATAATAATCAAAACAATTAAATTAAATAATTGAAAGAGAGATTTGGGACCAAACCCTCAGAAATTAAAACTTTTCACGTCTAGGGCGAAGGCAACTTCGAATATGGCTAGGTGTTTCTAGATCTTGCGAATGCGGAATTTTGTATATGAAAACAAAGTTTAGAAAAGAAAAGACGAATGAATTAAGAGAGAATTAGAGAATTAAAGATTGCGAATGAAAACTGATTGTTGATGAGAATTCGTGAGAATTGGTGAATGAAAACGGAGTTTTTAATACGTTATTTATAGAGAAATCAGCCAAAAAGATTAAAAAATCAAAACAGAGCACTTGGCGCACGCAAAACAAGGTTGGCGCACGCAAAACGAGGTTGGCGCACGCAAAACAGATCTGGCGCCAGCACCAGCTAATTAGCGCCAAGCGCCAGGCCTGGTTCCAGGTGCCAATGCCTGGAGTCAGGCGCCAGGCCTGTTTTTGACGCATTTTCAAAAATCAGATAAGTTTGCCGTACTGGAGGATAAAATCATATATTTTCCTCGAAAATGCTATTTGATTTTAATTAAAACTCTGAAAAGTTAACAAAAGTCAATTTATCAATGCTAATTGAATTAGGAATGGAAAGAACCTTCTAGAAGAATCTACAAGACTAAAACCATTCCTAATTGCATTAGGAATGATAAATCATATTAGGCCCTCCCCTAGATCATTGGGCCGTATATAAGGTTCAAACCGGGCCCAGTTTAGTAATTTGGCCATAACTTCCTCAATATTCATCAGAATTGGGCTTATAATTTATCGTTGGAAAACTCTTGTCAAGCCCCATCCAACTACACTATTATTGGACCCATATCATGGACCAACCAAACTGGATTGGCTGTTTTCTTAAAATAAGTTTTCAAAAACAGAGAAGAGAAAAGAAATTAAAACTATCTGCAACACTAGACTTTCCACACTTTCGCTTCATTCGATTATGATTCGATGCGAAAGGTACTCATCACCGGGTTTGGTTTTGGGGAGACACAAATGGGCGTCTACAATAATTAATATCTTTTAGAAACTTGTAGAAGATTCCAATTTATCCTAATTGGTTTAGGAATGGGATTAAATAATTTGGACCCTCCACATGATCATTGGGTCGTAGGTAAGGTGGGCTTAGGTTCGGTTTGGGCTCAGTTTAATATTTTGGCCATAACTTATTCGTTATAACTCGGATTTGGGCTTATAATACATCGTTGGAAAGCTCTTTTAAAGCCCCATCCAATTATTGAATCATTGGACCCAGATTATGGACCAAAATAAACTGGATTAAACGTTTTTATAAAAAGGACACGAAATGAATGATTTTAAAGGACACGAAATGAATTATTTTGGGTTTAAAGGCACGAAAAGAGGAAAATAAGTTATGGTTTGGGGAAATGGGCTAGAATTTGGGTTGGTTTAGAAATGGAAATATGGATTTAAGCACTCCAAGATTAAATACTCAACCCGACCAATAATGGCGGTGAAAGGTTGTTCATCATCGGGTTAGGTTTTGGGGAGACATTTTTAGGTGTCTACAAAGGATAAAAAGGTCCATGTATTGTTCATAAGAACAATCTCCTACTTCTTATAAGGTAGGGATTCATTTGTAGAATATGGGGATGGAGTAAATGCCTAAATGGCTAAGTAGCTAATTAGTTCTCCATCTATCACGGATTGATACGAAACATACACAAGGACAATATCATCAATATGGACCATACTTATATATAGGGTCGTCCCAACCTTTTCGGAGGCCCTGTGTAGATACAAAATATAAAAATTTACCGTTCTATTAATTTTATCATTAAAATGAAAAATATTAATTTCATCATTGCTCTTTGAATAACAGTTTATTGTTATACTCCTGACTTATTTTTATTTAATAAAACAAAACTTAACTAACACAAAAGCCCAACCCTCAAAAGAACAAATTATACTCATAATGTTCTCAAACGAAATATAGACATTACTTATGCACTAAAGAAAAAGTTAAAAAAAAAAAAAAAAAAAAAAAAAAAAAACAAGTTAAGTAGGCATTAATTTGCTTTTTGGAAAGAAAATTTTTTTAAGGAATACGAGGCCTTTAATGGGTTTCGAACCTCAAACCATTGTAGAGTATCTACAAAAATCAAACCACTAAGCCACAATAAAAATTGTAGCTGCTAATATACATACCTTTTTCATAATCTGAGGCCCCATGCATATTTAGGCCCACAAGCTGCACATGGTATCAGGTATGGCCCGGCCATGCTTATATACTACTCTATAACTTCGTTTTTTTGCAACGGTTTCCTCTCTACTTTATGTCAAATTGTTGTAAAGGATATAAAACGGATGTAGTATTATTTTCTCCGAATCTTTATAGTTGCAACACTTTTTTAAATGAAAATATCACAATAGTTACAACACATTAGGTTTTTATGATAAAAATTATACTATTACCTTTATTTAATGCACACACTTGATTATACTCCTAACAACCTCTTAATCATATTTTAAGTGTTTTGTATGATGTAAGGTCTATTTTTTTTTTAAATATCATGATAAAGTGTGTATTGTACCTAAAAAAAAAGATGAAGTTCAAAGTATGGAGTAAATAATAAGATGCTTAGACCTGACAAACAGGTCATTTAGGTCGGGTCAAGTTCGGGTCAACAAATGTTAGGGTCGGGTTCGGATCGAGTCGGGTTGATTCGGGTTTCGGGTCAAATTTAGGTCAACATTTTGGGTAAGTCCGGGTCGTGTCAATTTGGGTCGGGTCTGTTCGGGTCGGGTCAGTTTTTAAGATCAATTTTCGGGTCAATTTCGGGTCGGGTCAAATTCCGATCGAGTCAATTCGGGTCGGGTATATTCGGATCAATTTTGTGTCAGGTCATCAAAATAAATTCACTTAAAAAAAATAGTTGGAAAAATAAAGTAAAATCGTTAAAAAAAATGATGATTACTTATTACGTAGGAAATAAAGAAGCCCTAAAATAAGTAATTCACTATTTCACCCTATTCACTTAGGATTCGTGTCAATTCGGATCGGGTCGATTCGGGTCAATCAATTTGGGTTAAAATCAGGTCGGGTCACTTCGGGTTTTAGGTCATTTCAGATCGAGTAAAGTTCGGGTTTCGGGTCGGGTCACTTCGGGTCATGTTCAGGTCAACTCTATTTTGGGCCGGGTTTGTTCGAGTTTCAAGTCAACTTTCGAGTTACGGGTTGAATCATTCGAGTCGGATCAATCAGGTCAGGTCAGGATTGCCACGTCTAGCATGCTAAATAGAAAACAAGTTAGCAATTTAGCGCGGGAAAAACAGTCAAATAATTTAGTGAAATTCCGGAAAGTGTTGGCGGGCGGAGGGAGTCCGGCGGAATAGTTGGAGCAGCGTGGCAAGTTTAGTATCGCAGTCAAGAAGTTGAAGTCCAAACTGAAAAGTAAAAGGCAAACGTCTTGTGGGCATCAACTCTTAACTCAAAGGTTGCTGTTATACAATGACATGCATTACTGACACTTCAAAGCTCATCTTCTTCTAACTCTTCTCTTGTTCTGACACGTTTCGATAATGGGTCACATGCCTTCGTCATCCCATTACCTGTATGATTACGTAAAAAAATTCAATTTTGCGTCACACCTTTTATATTTTACTTAGGACTTGTTTAATAATCAGTGGTTAGCTAATTAATATACCTCCTCCGTTTTTATTTAGTTGATGCGTTTGATTTAGGCATATTAATTAAGGAGAGGAGAGAGAGTGAGAGAGAATGATAAAGCAAGTGGCGTAGCTTGTAAATGCAAGGTAAAAAAAAATTATCCAAAAAGGTAACGTGTCAACTAAAAAAAAAAACTTCGTAAAAAGGAATACGTGTCAACTAAAAAGAAGCGGAGTTAGTATCTGATTGTATTACCTAGTTTGACTAGTTGGTCATATTAAATAAACTCTTTTACAAAAAATTCCTAAAATGAGCTTTTTCAAATAGCTTATTCAATTATTATGATGAAATGACACGTATATCCTCATTTTCTTTAAAATCCTTTATGAACTACACAATTAGCTTATTGGTCATTTCACATGCTCAATCAGCTTTAAACAACTAGCTATTTACCAAACACTTTCATACAATCCGCTGATAAAATAAGTTAGTCAAATTATTTAATACAATCAGTTAGTCAAAATCAGCTAACACAATCAACTTCATGTTTCAGCTTTAAGCTTTTCACCAAACAAAACTAAAAACTTTCCAAAAAACTCTTTACTGAACAAGGTCTTAGCCTCTTTGGCTAACTGCTATTTCTAAACTTAGCCCACTGCTACCTCCTTAAGTTAAGTTTTGCGCTAATTTTTTTTAATCTAAAATGCTAAATAAAGCCATAATCAAGTCAAGCAATCAAATTTTCGCTTTCCTATATATAAAGCCATTTATCCTCAATGTTTTGTCTCATAAAAAGATTTTAAATAAGAAGAATAATATGAAATGAAAGGAGTAGCATGTTTTATGTTTTAAAGATATAATTTTTTGAATTTTTCACAAATGCCTCTGAGCTATTTTTTTATTCACGAAATACCCGTAAAATTTTTTCAAATTCACCATATACCCTTGAGTTTAATAAAAAAAAATGTCATGAAATGCCCAAATGACTAACGGATGTTAACTCCGTTAGTCATAAAGACTAAATTGCCATGTGGCAACATTTTATTGAATTTTTGTTTTTTAATTTTAAAATAATTATACATTTAACTATAAAAAAAAAAAAAAAAAAAAAAAAAAAAAAAAAAACCACCCACCTCAGCTAGCCCTTCCCCGCCACTCCCCTCCGACGCGGGGTCCACGGAGAAATCCGTGTCGGCGCCACCCTAAACCCAACACCCCACCAACCGGACCCCTTCCCCTTGCCATCTCCACCCGACTAGCCGGCGCCCCTCCTCCTACCATCTCCACCCGACTACCCCTCCCTACCCCACCGCCGGCGTCCAAACTCTCATCCCTGCACCGGTGAACCCAAACCTCTCCTCCCCTACTATTTCCACCCCATGAACCACCACACCAAAACCCCAAAATTAAAAACCCACAAATTTGAAACCCTAGATTTTTGTTCTTCATTCGTTAAATCGAAACTCATGATTTCTTTGTGTGAGCTTCTTATTGCTATTGTCCCCCTTTAACACCGCGCACCAATTCATCGTCATACTATTATCATCATAATTATTTTTTCTTCCCTAATGTCTTTTTCCTCTTGGTACGAGAATCAATACCCGCAACAACCGACTTCACCACAAAAAAACACCACCCTTTTTTCTCTTGGTGTGAGAATCATGTCACCACCTCCGTTGTTTCTTTCGGCGATATTCCACCGTAAAAAACACCACCCTTTTCCATTTTTTCCCAAAAAATGTGAAGATTCACAAAAAATTGAACCAACTCCATTTTTGAACAAACCCACATTAGTTTACAATGCCGTGGCCCGTGGGTTCAGCGGCCACTGCTGCAAGGCTTAGGGGTGAGCAGGTGGTCAACGTCGGTAGGGGGAGGGAGCAAGAAGTTGGTTTCAGGTGACCAGGGGCTGGCCGGTGTTGGTGAGGGTAGCAAAAAAAAACACAGGAAGGTGGCTAGTTGGTGCGGTTAGGGGTGGTGGTTATTTTTATTTTTATTGAATTTTTTCTAAAATAAATTTTCCCTAATTTTTTAATACTTACAATTAATGAAATAATTCAAATAAAAATCAATCAGGTGCTCCCACGTGGCATAATTAGCCTTAATGACTAGCGGAGTTAACCATTGTCAATCAATAAGAGCATTTGGTGACATTTTTGTAAAACTCGTGGGTATATGGTGAATTTGAGAAAATTCCACGGATATATGGTGAATAAAAAAATAACTCAGAGGCGTTGGTGAAAAATCCGTTTATGTGAAATTTTATAAAGTTTATCTATGTGCAGTTGTTTTTAGAAACAGAATACTCCTTGGGATGTTAGGGTAAGGGTAACAAGATGTCCTAGAAATTAAGTCTGACTATTGTCCGAACGTACTTCGGTTCCGCCTGTATGCCTGAGAGCTAGGCCTGCAAATAAGAGAAGGTTAGCTGCCCCACGATGTGACCCAGAAAAGCCCCTCCGACGCTTAAGTCAACAAGAGTACTTTCTAGAGAGAGAGAGAGAAAGTAATTAGAGAGAGAAAGTAGAGAGTGAATAAGAAAGAATACCCCTGGCCTCATTAATGATTGGAGAGCTATTTATGTTTGTACTTTCAAGTGGCAAAGTTGTTTTAGCTGGATAGAATAGGGATAAATCTGTACTTTCCAATGATCAGTGAAGAGTTAGATTATGGAGAGGTATTTTCGTAATTTTAGGTCATTGGGCTTAGGACAATGGACTTGGCTAAACGGTAGCTATAAAATAGCCATTTAAATGCATAGTTGAAAGTAATTGATGCATACTTGTGTCAGGCCTTGTTTAGTTCACCTTATTTTTGCTTATCTGATCTAAGCTAGTCTGATTTGGTTTGCTTTGATTTGACCTGGTCTGGTCTAGTCCGATCTGGTCTAATCTGATCTGATCTTATTGTCTGATTTAACCAAACGTTGACCTTAAGTGTAAGATAATCTTTAAGGGATATGTCAAGTGAGATCTTGTTAGATTCGTAATATTGTGTATTTTATTAATATGTAATTTTCATAATTTTTTCATTACGAAACTAAAGATATTTAGCGATAAAAAATTACACATAAAATGATGATTTGATCTGAACTTATTTTTTCTGTTTTGATCTGATCTGAATTTTTTTTTTCCTGTAATAAGTAAAAATATGGTGAACTAAGGGCCTGTTCACATTGACTGAATTGAGTTCAACTAAACTAAATAGAGATGAAATGAATATTTTATGAGAGAAGGAAATTAGGAGTTGAACTGAACTAAGCTGATCTAAAATGAATTGAATTGAATTGAAATTAAGCTGAAGTGAACATGCCCTAAACGAGGCCTCAGTGTGTGCATTGAAAACTATGCAAAAGACAAATAATTAGACATGTAAAAGGAGCGGAGGAAGTAGCCATTCTGCAACCAAAAAAATAGTTAAAGTTCAACCCTTGTGACCAAAATTTAGTCACAAAATGATTATTTCATTTGCATTAATATATTAGGGTTGTGCACCGGACCGGAACTCGAAATTGATTTTTTTGGGGACCGGGACCGGACCGTAATCAACCGATTCGAGTTCCGGTCCAGACCTGTTTATTCTGGTCCGATCTGATTTTGGACCAAATGGATCGGTTACATTATTTTTTTTTTCCATTTTAGTATCTTAATATATACATACATTTTTAACGTCTTATTTTTTTTTTTTGTGTGCTTTCCTATTTTGCACCTAGAATTTATAAATTACAAGTTTTGTACCTAAATTTTTTAGAAATTTAAACATAAAATTTAAAATTTTCACCCAAAAAATTACAAAAATGCACTTTTCAGTCCATTTCGATCCGGATCAGAATATTCCGGTTTTTACTCGGACTAGAAACCCGGAATCCGTCCAATTTGTATGGAACGAAGACCGGGCCGGAATCAACCGGTCCGGGTCGGTTTTCCAGTCCTGGTCCATTTCTGCACACCACTAAATATAGGGGTGTGCATAAATGGACCTGGACCGAAAAATCGACCGGGACCGGACCGGGGGATTCCGGGTTGGTCTTCGGTCCTCGTAAATTGGCGATTCCGGGTTCCCGTTCCGGACCGAAATGGACCGGAAAGTGTATTTTTGTAATATTTTGGGTAAAAATATTAAATTTAATGTTAATTGTTCTAAAAAAATTAAGTACAAAACTTGTAATTTATAAATTCTAGGTGCAAAATAGGAATGAACGAAAACAAAAACAAGACGTTAAAAATATATGTATATTTTAAGATACTAAAATGCAAAAAAAAAAGAAAAAAAAAAAAGAAGAATATAACGGGTCCTTAATCGGAATAAACAGGCCTAGACCGAAACCCGGACCGGTTGATTACGATTCGGTGCTGGTCCCAAAAAAAAGTCGATTCCGGGTTTCTGTCCATTCTGGTGCCGGTCCGGTCTGGTTTTGGATCGGTGCACAACCCTACATTAATATACCCTTCAATGACAATATTTGTGCAACATTATGTTCTCCATGTAAATTTTTCTTTTCCGTGTATATATATTACTGTCATTCTCTACTTTTTACAAACCCCATATTTTTTTACTTTTTCAATGTATTTTTACTACTTATTTAATTTTTTTAATACCCGAAAAAATTGCCCATCAGGTTGAACTTTTGGGGACGGAGGGAGTAAAAAAATTATTGTGTTACTCTATACATTTAATGTTGTTTGACTTGTTAATTAAATAGTTTCCTTTCATATTAGCAATCAATAATTCACTATTTCAATTACAACTTTTTTTTTCTTTTTTCTTTTTTGGTAATAAAAACCGGAAAATACAACTTAATCTGCCGATAAACAATTTTTTGTTAATCTGATGACATTTTTGTAAATATATTGAAGAAACATGGTCATTTATTCATTACTTTTGGTGAGCTGTCCAATTACTGTTTGCAACTTGCTTTTACTGTTTGATGAGAAAATTACACATGTACCCCTCAATTAGTACATGAAAAGATGCATATACCCCTCCACTAGTACTTAAAAAGACAATTATACCCCAGATAAATTGGGGAATTAACTAGGTATCCCTCAATAAGAACAATCAATTATATCTTTTACCCATTACATTAGGTAACTTTAATAATTTGTTAATGGCGTACAATTACAATTACAAAGTACTACGAGTATATTATTCAAGTTTATTACGAAGTAACTATATACTAAAAGACACACCAGCAATGACACGTGTCATCTTCTGGTGTGTCCTTAGTTTTTTATTTTTTATTTTATTTTTTAAGAAACAAATCTTATACAAATATAGCTCTCTAAATTTATACAATATAATTACTTAAAAAAAAAAATTGACATATCTTTAACACAAAATATTTTTATAGCTATAAAAAAGACATTCTTAACATAAGTTTGATAACTTTTTACACATTTTATACCTGTAATCCCTTATTTTGATCAAAATTTGTCAACTATATTTTTAGATTTTATTTTGTTTGATTATAAATTATAACGATAGTTTAAAAATGATTATTGAAAATTTCCGTGCAAGGCACGGGAACTAACCTAGTTGTAGTATATACATTATGGTTATAGTTAAAAAAACATTTGAAATTTCGTTGATGCTTGTACTCCCTCCGTTTTTAAATACTCGTTTTAACGGTTTTTTTTTTTTTTTTTTTTTTTTTTTTCCGGCCGTTTTAAAATACTTGCTCTATTTCCTTATTTGGAAAACTTTTACAATATTAAATTAATTTCTCTCACCTAGTGGGCCTATCATGATCATATTTTATTGTTTCCATATTCTGTTTCCTCTAATTCTCTCTACTACTTTTGCTTTTTACAAATTTTATTCTTCCACCTATCCCACTACACCATATTTTATTACTTCGTTAAATTTCTTTTAAAACTCCGCGCATAGAGAAATCGAGCAATTATTTAAAAGTGGAGGGAGTACATTTGAGAACATAAATATTGTACAATAGGATGTACTTTTGGTTTGGAATTAAAATATTATGAGCCTAGACTTGCTTAACTCAAATCTTGACTCAATTTTGTTTCAATTCAAATTAATCTAATCTCAAGTAGCATGCATATTGCTCAATTTATTTACTATTTTATATTTGCAAATAAATATTACTAGTATTCCGTATAAATTTGGAGTTAATAACAATTATTGATTATTTATCAAACTACATACTATAATTACTCTTGTTTTAATTAATTTTTCTATATTAATATTAATGTATGTTGACCACATTCAATTATTCATTCTTTCTAACACATATAAACACAAGTCAATGTTTTTTAATCACATGTTAAACCATATTCAATTTCCAATTAACACTCACTTACACCAATAATTTCACCAAATTAACATAAATCCCTTATAAATAAAAAGTTATTCACATGTAAAATATTACTCAGATTAAGAGTAAGAGATAGCTCAAGTGGTTAGAGCCTTCCTTTCGATTCAGGAGATCCTGAAATCGATTATTACCTCGCCCTTGTGGCTCTCTAAACACCAAAAAATATCACTAAAATTATGAAACCATATCTTCCAAATATGCAAACATGTCTAATTATTTTTTACCAAAGCATAAAATAAAAGCTCCAATATAACGCATTGTTTATTGTTGAATCTTTTTTGATTCAATTAAAGAGATCCTAGTAACTCCAACATATTAAAAAAATAATAATAACAATAATTAAAAAAAAAAAAAAACCCATCTTAATTGGTCTCATTACTATATTTGCTCTTAAAACTGCCACCAAATATATAAGACTGCATGAAACATCCTAAAATTAAGAAAAATTAAGAAAATTTAAAAAATTCCACCCAAAATTCCACCCAAAATTCATTCTCTAGTTTCTCTCTCTTCTCTCAATTCTTGATTTTTTTTAGAGAGAGAAAGTCAGTGAGATGATGAAGAGGGCGAGTCACAACAACTACAAGGTTGACTCGGTGGTAATAGTGAGTCGACTCAGGTCACTTCATCTTTTAATGGTTTTAGTTTTCGTCTATTTTTTCTTAATGACAACTCAATTCCCAGTTCTTTTCCGTTTCTTGGGTAATCAACACGATTTTCCGACCCGTTTCGTAGACGATTCAACCCGACCCGATAAACCGACTCGAATCCTCTCCCGGTTGGATTTCAGAGCTCGGGATTGCGATAATAGCTCTATTTACAAAACTGCCATGCAAGCGTGGGTCGTGGGGTCAGAATTATGGGCCCAATTGAAGGAAAAGCCCAAGGAGGAGGCCCATGCGGCAGTGAGTCCAGGTAACGAAACGGCGGCGTTTAGGTGTCCGGAGAAAGTGTCAGTTACAGAGTTAGAGTTTGATGGGATGGTGGGCCTGCCTTGTGGGCTGACGATTGGGTCACATGTGACGGTGGTGGGCCAGCCCAAAAAGGCCCACAAAGAGAAGGAGCCGAAAATATCGTTGGGGAAGGATGTGATGGTGTCGCAGTTTATGGTGGAGTTGAGGAAAGAGAGAGTGGTTCGAGGGGAGGAGGCGGCGAGGTTTCTGCATTTTAATCCGAGGATTAAAGGGGATTGGAGTGATAAACCGGTTATTGAGATGAATCATTGTTATCGAGGTCAGTGGGGTAATGCCGTCCGTTGCGAAGGTTGGCGTTCGCCTTTTAATGAAGAAACTGGTATTGTTGCTTATTTAATGTTTGTTGTATGTTATTCTCTCGATATTTATTTATTTTTGACGTACTCAATATTTATTTGTTCTTTTTATTTGGAATTATTTTTTATAAAATAAATAAATAAATAAATTACTCGTAATAACATGAACGGAAACAATGGAGAGGGGTACTTCCTGCCAAAATAGGAAGTGTAAGACTTATTAAAACACGTTAAAATTTGGTAATTGTAACACTTAAAAAAACACAGAGGGAGTAAATACAATAATTTAACATAATTTAAGTTTGAAATTAGACCTAACTCGACCACATCAAATCCAATTTGTTTTTTTTACACCTCCCCGCTACTATAATCTAAAGTTATAGATTGATATTGACATTTTGTTTGTTACAACTACAACTCTAGAAGTATATACTCTTCGTCTTATATGTAATGTGTTACCCCCGGGCACTCGGAATATAGTTTTATTATGAGATTTGTGAGGGTAGAGATGATAGGGTAATTGCCGAGATTTGTGAATAATGGTGACACTAGTGTGATTCAAAATTAAATATTACGAGACCCGTGGAATTTAGGAAATGCTATTCTTAACAATATACATAGACATTGTACCGTACTCAAAATAAATAGTCGAGTGAGAATTTTGTTGTGCTTTTTCTTTATTTATTACGGGTCCAACAATTAAAGAATATTAGTACGTAATCGAGTAATTAATTTATATAATTCTGTTAGTGATAGCTTATTTATAGTATCTATAACTTGCGCTACTTTGTTTTGTTATGTTCTAAAAGAAATATTGTTTTTTTTTGGTGCACTGTTCTGAAAGAAACATTGTCACCCCGTGTCATATGGATCATATAACTTGTTATTGTTGAAAGAAAGGTGCCAAGGGTAAAACTAATTATTCTATTTTTCCAAGATATTTATTTAATGTTTTCTTGTTAATGTTTTTTTTTAATGTCTAGTAAAATCAATGTTAGCATTTACCAAGAGTGGATGAAATTACAAGTGAAATGTCTTCGATCAAAAGACTTGGTGACTTCATTAGGGATTGGTGTGAGTTTAGAAAAGGAAATGGTAGCAATCTATAATTGTTTTAGTTTCGTTTGCACTAAATTAAGAGAGTAAAAGTGAGTGGTCTTTCGGTGGACATGTTAACTTGTAATTTAATTTCAGTTGGATAAAAATGAGAAAATTTATGTTGATCTCAGAGATTAACCTAGGCTCGATAAAAATTGGTTGATGTGAATAAGGTCTAAATGGTTGTTTTGTTAAACATGGGAATCATCTCTTCCTAGGATTGTAGATTGTAATGCCCTTCTTGGGATATATTTTTACTGCTCCGTGACTCCGTATCATTCTATGGATTATTTAATTGTCTAAATCTTTTTGCAAATAAGTCCTATTTGAGCTCTTGCTAGGGTAATGTGGGAAAGTTTTAATTTTAATTCTGGTTGTACTAAAAATAAATTGGGGTTACTATTTTAAAACAGTAGGTCAATTTGAATTACAGTATTAGATTTTTTCGAAGGTTTGGTACGTCTTTAGTAAAATGATTATTGTATTATACACATGGTTTCTGGAGATCAAACTTTGTTTTCTAATTTCGTTTGAAAGCATGGTAATTAATATGATTTTAAAAGTACTTTCTTAATAATCATAGAAACTCTATTCACTAATTTTAGCTGAAGCAAGCTAATGATAGAGACTAGAGGCAAGATACATGCCTGCATGGAAGAATATGAACTAGAAATCTTGGTTGTTGATGTGGAAAGAAGGCTAAGAATATCAGAGTAGTATTTTAGACGTATAAAACCATTGATCGGAATTAACAACTAAGCTTATGCTTTTAAATCAATGATTCCATTAACAAGCTATTAGAGCAGAGTTGTCCTGTTACGGCTGAGGTTTCATCTATATGATAGAACTTTAATTTAAGAGTTTGTTTCTTAATGAATGAGATACTATTTTTTTTTTTTTTTTTTTTTTTTTTTTTGGGGTAATTGGATACTAATTGACTAATTGTATTAGTGTAATATTGCCCATTTGGCCATACTTCTCAAAACTCTTTAAAAATAAAAAATAAAAAAAAAAAAAAATCATCTCATACATTGGACTTGTGGGGTTTGTGCTTTAGCTGATAACAGTACAGATTAGAAGTGCTGTACTGGAAATTTTAAATACAGTTTTAAATAAGTACATGCCATACCTAGCTTTATGTGATGCAAGCATAAACACAGAAGTTGGGTCTTGTGGTTCGCTTGACTGTCTAATTGAACACCTATTGAAAATGGAGTCTTCTTATATGCATCCATAAAGGTATGGTAAATCAGGTGTTACATTGATGATCTGTGTTAGAGTTTTGGTGGGGATTGTTTGCATATATATGATGTTAGTCCGCTATTCATTTGTTAGCAGTCCTTAGCACTTAGTAGAGACCTAATTTCCTTAAATTCTGTGTGTTTGTTCTTCACTTGGCTGATTGCTGGATATTTTTTGCAGTCGATGGACGGGTAAAATGTGAGAAATGGATCCGTGATGATGCTAATGATTTCGAAGAGTCAAAGGCTAGTTTGTGGTTGGACAGGTTGATGGGGCGGAGGAAAAAGATCGATTTGGACTGGCCTTTTCCTTTCTTAGAAGAGAAGTTCTTTGTTCTTACCATCACTGCGGGCTTGGAAGGTTATCATATTAGCGTTAATGGGCGGCATCTAACCTCATTTGCTTATCGGAATGTAAGCATTATGTTAAAATAGCTTCCAGTGCCAAAATTGATATAATTACCTCTCTTTGCATGTTTACCTGTTTCCGAAACATTTTGGTAGAGATGCTCGATTGCTCACAGAAATTAGAAGAAACCTAATTTTTTTTTAAAATCAAAGCTTTAGCTACCAATGATCATTTTAGCTTCGTATGAATCTCGATTTTTTTTGGTATAAAAATTGTTATTGAGCTTTTTGTAAACTTACAGATGTAAACATGTTATTTTATATCCCTACTAAAGACCTCTCCATGTTGCTTGCAATTTTTTTTTAAAAAAAATTGGTTAGCATTTTTACAATTATCAATTTCCCCATTTTCTTTCCAGTGCATTACACACAATAACTTACTGAATTGTGCTTGCATTTACAGGGTTTTGACTTAGAAGATGCCATGATACTACGCGTGTATGGGGATGTTGATGTACATTCTGCATTTGCTGCTTCTTTGCCCACTTCACATCCTAGTGTCGCTCCTGAGAGGCACCTTGAGATGTCTTCTGAGTGGAAGGCTCGACCACTTCCTTATGAACCCGTTGATCTTTTTATTGGTGTAATTTCTGCTGGAGACCATTTTGCTGAACGTATGGCGGTCCGTAAATCCTGGATGCAACATTACTTGGTTAAATCTTCAATTGTTGTAGCTCGCTTCTTCGTAGCACTGGTAAGAGGCAATTGATAACCATGTTTTATGTTTGATCCTTATATTCCAAGAGAGTGATCCTTGACATCAAACTATTGGCAGCATGAAAGAGATACTATAAATGTGGAGTTGAGGAAAGAAGCTGAGTTTTTTGGCGACATCATCATTGTTCCATACCTAGACAATTATGATCTTGTTGTTTTGAAGACTTTAGCTATTTGTGAATACGGGGTAAGAACATGTATATTGTTTGTTAATCATTTGATTGAAAGTTGCCAAAACATATTGACAGTTTACTTTTTTATTTTCTTTGCAGGTAAATTTCTTGTCAACAAAATATATCATGAAATGCGATGATGATACCTTTGTAAGGGTAGACGCTGTGATTGAGGAAGCACGACGAGTTAACAGTGGGAAGAGCCTTTATGTTGGAAAAATTAATTACTATCACACCCCACTACGGACTGGTAAATGGGCAGTTACATATGAGGTAAAAGGAACTATCAGAGGTCATGAATCATGACTGGCTATTAGGTATTTTCATATGTTTGCATAATGGCTGTATGAAGCCTGTTGCGAGTTCATTTCAAAAAATTAGTCAATCATGTTTACTAAAAGTGGCCAGTCATCCGGATTAACCCGAGCCCACCCGACTTAGCCAAGTTCAGGGCCTTGCTTATCTAGTCTGCCCCTGGTTCCCAGTTTGACCAGCCTACTGGCCACCTCTACATTTGATGTAGCTTCTTATTATTTCAGGGTTGTATAGTTGGTTACTTTTATTGAGAGCTGGAAGTTGCATAGACCAGTTTTTTCACTGCTGTGTTTCTAAAACTTCTTTCTTGTGTAATGTTTCAGGAATGGCCTGGCGAAATTTATCCACCATATGCTGATGGACCTGGATATATTGTGTCTTCAGACATTGCCCGTTTTATTGTGACAGAGTATCGAAAGGACAGATTGAGAGTATGTCAAATATCCTATCCATGTCTCTAAGTCTCTAACCAGTATTAGACAATTTTTTGAATAAAATCAGTAATTTTGCATGTTGCATTGTAGTTGTTCAAGATGGAAGATGTGAGCATGGGGATGTGGGTAGAGAAGTTCAACAGTTCAAGACCTGTGGAGTATCTGCACAACTCGCATTTCCACCAGTCCGGCTGCTTCGATGATTATTATACTGCACACTATCAATCTCCTAAACAACTGATCTGTTTGTGGGAAAGACTACAAAGTGAAGGAAAACCCATATGCTGCAACCTGTAACATTTATACTAGCTAGACCAGTTTGACAATATTTATCCTCTCTTATGATTTGGAGGATTTAGCTATTAGGAAAAGTGACACAAAGAGGTTTTGACTTGTAGATAGCTTATACTTGTGTAATCATCATGAACATGATGAAAGGTGGCCTGGCGCGTAGCACTGAGCCTACAATGTATACAAGGAATTTTCTTTTTTTATTGGGAACTTCATATAAATTACTCTAAATTTGAGAAATTATACATGATTTTCTTCATACAAATTCATCCTGGTGAATGATATACAATAAGTTTACGCATTCACAAGTTCAATTTTTTGCCTACAGTAAGAGTATACAGCTTTGCTATCATAATATTTGCTGATGATATAGGTAAAGAACGAAGGCACACGTACATTTTAAGCATATTTGACGGTGTGAATTAAAGACTGGAGCTCTCATCTTGCCAGTTCAAGGTACGAATATTCTCCAATTTATCCTGTTTTTGAAGCTGGTACTTCATGTGCATTCAATCAGAAGTTTTAGCAATGAATATTTTATTGCAACAACATAAGATTAAACTCAGACTATGAGATGATACCCTACACTTGGCTTTTTCTTCCTCGAATTCTGCATGTTTTCAGGGTAGTTATGCCCTACAACCTCATAAAAATGTGCATGATAAAGCGTTTTATATATAGTCAATAGAATAGAACTCTTATGTTAATCACTCTGCTGTTTCTGAATCATTAGTTTAGGAAAAGCTTTCTTTTACCTCTGTCTAGGAGCTCCGATCCCGTTGAAGTGGGAGATAAAAAGCAAAGATTCTTGTGTGAGAAAAGTGATTCTTTCTAATCTAGTGGCTTTAAAGAAGGAATCATATTCTTGATGAAATAATTTTCTAGAAAATCCACTAAACCTCCAAACTTGTACTTTCCAACTGTGTTTTTCGCCATTTATTGTAAGCTGATTATCGTGATCATTATCCCTGTCTATCCTCTAATAATTCTCTCTTTTCTTAACTCTTCTTTTTCATGTCCAATCTGTCTGATTAATATATGCTAGTGCTGGCCCCTTTTGTCGCCTGTTGCTTCTGGACGTGTCAAACGGAATGGTTTAGTCGAGTCCTAATCTGTTTTTATTTTTTTTAGCTACTCAGGCTGGTTTTATATCAGTGTTTTAGCCAATTCCATATCGAATATTGATTAACATTTAGCAAGGTCTGTGGGATTCAGATCAGATCCGGGCAGGTTCATGTCAAGGCTTCCGAGGGGCTCAATTTTTATTTTTTTCACCCCAATGTGTCTGTTTAAATAACGTAATATGCTAGTTCTTGCACATTGTCAGTCCGTCCATCAAATCATAAATGAGACATGTTCTGCATCCCATCTGGTGTCAGTAGATTAAAATCCCAATATTGAACGATAGATAATTAATGAATGAACATGGAGGAGTCAACAGTTAGTGACATATATACACAGAGAACAACACATTGGAGAAACTGTTATATTTATTTGCATTTTCATATATTACAATTACCTGTCTTAATAAAACAAAAACAAACAAAAACATTGCAAAATCTAAAGAAGTTAAAGAGTACAAAAAGAAAGGGAAGAGAACACTGGTGTTTGATCTGGTTCTTTTGTCTGTCATTTTGCTGTGATATTGTATTTTACAGCGAAATCGATAGCAGGAGTAGCAAAACAGAATAGAAGATCAAGGTTCCTGTAAAAACAGCCAAAGATGACAATTAGAAAAAGTCAAATCCTAATTATTATACACTAACCATATAATTAGACAAAAAGAAATAAAAAGACTAAGAAGCATGTGCTTTACTTGCATCAAGAGAAATCTTTATGAAAAATGATTACCTTTGATCCAAGGAGCATTCCTTAGCCCAGAATTCCAAGAATTTTGAAAGTAACAATCAGTAGAAGTGTTCACTCCACTTGGACAATTACACACAAAAGTGTTGTAAATTCCGGTGTATGCACAAGCCCCGTTACTCTTCTCACAGTTGCTACAATAAACCGGGTAGTCGTTCTTCACGTTGAACTTGTACTTCAATGCTACCCCGTACTTCCATACTTCTGGATTCGCTTCCTGATCTTCAAAGCTGTAAATCGCGGTGTATGCCTTACACTGTGCCTTCTGTAGGTTCATCTCGAAGGCAGGCCCCAGATCCACAGGTGCGTACACGCAGCATGTGTTGATCGGGACGTTCAGCTGACTGATAGGCTGGCAGGAGTAGAGCGAGCTGCAGAGAGGGGTACCTATTCGCAGTGATGAAATATGTTTAGAGTAATAATTTTGTACAAGTATAATAATGGAAAGGCTTGAACACTTTGAACTGATATATTACTGTACCTGCATTATCACACTGAGGGACATTCGAAGTGTTTCCATTGATAGCGCCTTTATATATAGGGGATGAATCCAGTGAGCAGTCCAGCAGTGCGAAGACACTGCTGTCGTCAAAAGAGAATGGGGCATCCCAATCAAGGCTGAACCCTTTGCTAGGCTGAGTACAGAAACAGGTGGACATAGTTGGGTCAGAGACATAGAGTACCTGTTTGTTATAGTCGATGTTGGTGACAGGGTAGGAGCCGGTGTGGGTGATGAAGGAAAGTTGTCTTTGGTTGCATGTAACATGTTTAGTGAACCTAGGGTCACCACACCCCGGACCACCCCCGAAGGGGTAACGTAGGGGGATGTCACCGCAGAAGCGTTGGCATACTTGGGAGTGGACGAGGGGGACGAGGAAGAGGAGGAATAGAGGGAGGTGTTTTAGGTTCATGGTTAAGAAATGAAGGTGTGAATGGGAAGTGTTGGTTGATTAGTGTGAGGGTGGTTTTTGTATTGGAAAGTGTGAGGCAAGTGAAGTAAGGAAAGACCAATGTGGAGAGTTTTTTTTTTAATGGGAAGGAATTGGATTCACCTTTGATAGTATTAGTATGTGGTAGATGCCGTCTTTCTCTCTGTTTCCATGCTTCTAACTGCCTTTTTCTACCTCTTTACTAGCCGACTAAAATGAGGAATTTATTGCTTTTAGTGTTTCACAAGTCACCATTATCCTATTGTGTAATTTTTTTTGTTTAGTACTTGGTATATTTTTAAGCAAGTACTTTTAAGGTTATAACAATTGACTGTTTGAGTCATGAGATGCCACAATCCCGAGAAGATGTGTGAAAAGGCATGACCAAATCACACTTCTATCCCTAGAAGATGGAATACCGGTAGGCAAACAAATCGTTTAGATCCAGACCGGGCTCTCGAAAGCTCATGTGACCTCGAAAGATGGCGAATGAGAGTAAGGAAGGGACAACTCAAGTGGTTGGAACTCTCCTTCCAATTTCAAGAGATCTTGGGATCGATTCTCATCATCCTTGCTTGTGGCTCTCTAAACATTAAATAAAAAAATGGTGTATTAGATCGAAATCTTGCAGAAATCAACTTGGTATGGACTAGTAAACAAGGCTACATGAAATTCAGGGGAAAAGGGTAGAAATAAATAAATAAAAAACTTAACTTTTAAAGTGCCCTTAATGAAGATTGATCTCACAAATTTTAGGTTGTATGATGCGACCCTTACCATTAGACGAGGTATTAGTTTTAGGCCTATCAAAATAGAGAATTGGACTTCGAGCTGTAGCAAGAATAATTTCCATTATGCACCAAATACAAGTCATACAAGATGGTGGTTCTAATTTTTGAGTTAGGGGAAGTAAACTAATTATTCCTTGAAATTCCTCAAACAAAGTTAAGGGGTATTTATGTAAAATGCATTCTAGTGGCAATAGCTGCGCTCTTGGTCCACGGCCATGGTCCATTTGTATTGCTTTACTTTGGGGATTGGATTTTGGGCACAATGTAGTTACTTCCATAGTTCCATATGTATACGATTTTTGGAAAGTTCTTTTCTGCCAGTAACATATTCTACTGCTTTCGGTTAATCTAAATGTTCAAAAAGAAATTCCAATTCTAAAAATTAAAATTTATTTAGATCCTTAGATGAGAAAAGTCACATACCCTAGTCAGTAATCAGTAATCAGTATTCCGTATTATACAACTATTATCATACCTTAATGTTGATTTTTGATTCCTTGTGATATAGGGAAATCCCGTTTCGTAACATATAATAGACGATGAATTAGATGATGTATATAATGAATTTAAATGTAACTACATAAAATCTCATGTTTGTGCTCGTATAGTAATTTCATTATAACTATCAATCATTTTATTGATTTTATGAATTCACTCTATGATTTCTGTTGGGTTAGTGTGGTCCGAATTTCATAACCCAATTTATTTCATCTCAAGTATTGTAGAAAACTCTCCTTCATTGAGATTTTGATGGAGAATTGTGGAATAATCTAAAAAAGGGTGATGGGAGGCGTGATAGACCGCTAGGGCTGTACACCGGTCAAAAACTGGACCGGACCTGACCCGGACCTGAATGGACCGGGACATGAATCCTTGATTTTTAAGGACCGGAGACCGGATCTGAATCAATAGGTCCGATTCCGGTCCAAACCTGAAAAATCAGGTCCGGTCCGAGTTTGGACCTGAATAGACCTGATTAATGATTTTTTTTTCCTTTTTTTGCTAACCTGTTTAGACCTGTTTGGACCTGTTATGGACTTGTTTTGACCTGTTTGGACCTATTTAGACTTATTAAATAAAAAAAATAACTTTACCGGTTTCAGGTCCGGACTTGAAAATTCCGGGTTTTACTGGGACGGGACCTGAAACCTGGAATCCTCGAATTCCGAGGACCGGACCTAAATCTACAGGTTATCAGGCCCGCTCCCAACAGGTCCGGGACAGTTTTTGTACACCCCTATAGACCGCTACCCGGTATGGTCCATACCAAGGGACAAAAATAGTATAAAATCAATAATAACATTATAAAATTAATAATAGTAGTATAATACAAAAATACGCTCTTTTCTTTTTCCCTCTTTCTTCATTGAAAATCTCGTTGGAATAATAACAGTATAGAATAAAAAATAACATTATAAAATCAACAATAATAGTATATTTATCAATAATAACAGTACAAACAAAAAAAAGTAGTTGGTATGTACTATACCTGGCAGTGGGCTATAGCTACTCTAATGGTCATGAAGACTCTAGACTTGTGTGGAGTATTTAAAGAACATGTTTGTAGAAGTTTCTACACACTTCTTTCACCTCCATAAATCATGTATAGAAATAATTAAGGTGTTGGGCATCATTTAATTTGAGGAAGTATCCACCTACATGGCTACATATCCTCCAATACTCCGATACCCTCATACACTCTATGAGTATCTCTCCATACATTATTTATGTCCAATAATATAGTTTCTGTTTTCTTTTTGAATAACCAAAATATTCTTCCTATTTCTATTTTTAAATAATAGGTAAAGACTATTTTACTGTATTTTTTTTTTATATAATTTTATTCATTGTACTTCCTAATTTGTCTATGATTATATATTATGGGACGGAGCGGAGTATCATTGAGTGAATTTAAAATTCAAGTCGAATAACATGTTATTTGGAAATGAAATCACATACTTACCCAATATACTTAACATTGTCACTACTTATTATCTTCTATCAAATAGGGCTGTGCACCGGTCCAAAACTGGATCGAAACCCGAAATTGATTTTTTTGTGGACCAGGACCGGACAACCGGTCTGGGTTCCGGTCCAGACCTGTTTATTCCGGTCCAATCCGATTTTGGACCAGAATGGACCGGTTATATTCTTTTCTCTCTCTCTCTCTCTCTCTTTTTTTTTTTTTTTTTTTTTTTTTTTTTTTTTTTTCGCATTTTAGTATCTTAATAAATACATACATTTTTAACGTTTTGTTTTTGTTTGTGTGCTTTCCTATTTTGCACCTAAAATTTATAAATTACAAGTTTTGTACCTAATTTTTTTTAAAATTTAAACAAAATTTTTAAAATTTTAACCCAAAAAATTACAAAAATACATTTTCCGGTCTGGATCGAAATATTCCGGTTTTTACTCGGACCGAAAACCCGAAATAGCCAATTTGTGAGGACCGAAAATCGACCCGAAATCCCTAGGTCCGGTCCAGGTCGGCTTTCCGGTCCAAGTCGGCTTTCCACTCCAAGTCTATTTCTGCACACCCCTAAATGAGCATGTAGTCAACACTCCATACTAATCTTACTAAGATATAGTGCCTGGGATGAATACTAAAAGTTGTGTGCTTTTACCATCTCATTAGAAAATAGTGCAATAAATAAATAAATAAATATAAATATAAATATAAATATATATATAATAGGGGAGGGATACGGTGAGAATAGGTTCTTATGTGAGAACATTTCTAATATATGAGAACAAATCTAAGCCTTAGGATCAAACGATCTCAACGGCTCTAATAAAACCAAACTTTTCATCAATATACTTGTTAATCAGAAAAACAGAGTGAAGAAACTACGAGCTTCAATTTCAATGAGATTCAAGGATTTCGAACACAATTCCGTTCGATTTTTGTCATATTTCAGCAATAGCAAGAATCAACAAGCTTCATAGATTATTCGGGTAAATAATCAACAAAAGTTCTGTTAGATTTTTCCTTAATTTTTGTCAGTAATTTTCGAATTTCATGGTTTAAATGTTGGATTTTTGTTATAATTTTAGTAATGAGTGATCTTAATTTAGTATTTTCGTTAAAATTTACAGATTTGATGTTCTAATTTTCGATTTTAGTGTTCTGGAAAATTTTAGTGTTCTTATGCGATTTTTCGATTTTTTGCTGCGATTTTGTTCGATTTACTATATGATTTTGTTTGATTATGTTTGCTGCAATTTTAATTCTTATGATTTTGTTTGCTGCGATTTTGTTCGATTTTCGATTATGTTTGCTTTATGTTTGATTATGTTCCATTTTCATCAAGCATTTGTTTGCTTTATGTTTGATTATGTGGAGTGCTTTTTTCTTTGATGTGGAATTTATTAAACTTAATTGCTTGGATTGAATTTATTTTTGCAGGTTCATTATATTAGATTGACAATTATGGATGAACAAGCAAATAATGAAGCAGTTTTTTTTTTATTTTTTTATTTTTTTTATTTTTTTTTTATAAACTTGGATGTTTTTATGTACAACATGTTCCAAAATCGTAGAACATGGTTGAAAATTTTAGAACATGTGTGTATAAAATTGGAACATGTGTGTATAAAATTAGAACATGTTGGTAGGAAAACAACGAAAAGTAATAAATGAGAATGTTGATGAGTGAAATTTGATAAATAATTTGGATCATTTGATTTTAGAACAAATGAGTAAAATTTTGGAACATGTTTTGATTTTTCTAATGGGATGTCTAAAATCATGTGTTCTAAATATTTGATCATATGTTCTAAAGTTTTAGTCTAATGTTCCAAATTATGCTGTAAATAATTAATTAAACTTTAGTCTTAAATCTATGCTCTAAATAATGTCTTCTGTTCTGATTTAATCATGTGTTCTAAATATTAAATCATATGTTCTAAAATTTTATTCATTTGTTCTAAATTTTTTTTAACTTGTTAAAATTACTTTTGTGCAGAAATAATTAACAACAACGAACAACTTGATTATGTTTCTAATGCCAATGCAAGTGTGCCAACTACTCCTACAGTAGTACCTATATTAACTCCCGGAGGAACAAAAGAATGGTTTCCTATGTGCCGCAATGAGTTAAAACCTGCAATAGGAATGAAATTTAATAGTGTTGATGAGGGTGTTGAATTTTATAAATCATATGCACTTGCTGCTGGTTTTAACACTAGGAAGTCTACCAGTAAAAGGCATACAGAGAAAAAATTGGCATTCCAATATGTCTTATGCAACAAACAGGGTTTCAAGGAGAAGAAAAAGCCTATTGTTGAGAGTATTCTAAATGATAAAGAAGGACAAAGCAAGGAAGGCAAGATTTCAATAACAAGAAAAAGATTAGTCACTCGTGTTGGGTGCAAAGCTTTTATGTTGTAAAATTTATTTTTAATGTTATAAAGTTTTAGTCTAATGGTCCAAATTATGTTTTATAAACTCATTACCTTTATGCTCTAAATAATTAAGTAAACTTCAGCCTTAAATCTATTCTCTAAATAATGTCTTCTGTTCTGAGTTAATCACGTGTTCTAAATATTAAATCATATGTTCTAAATATTTAATCACGTGTTCTAAATTTTTACTCATATGTTCTAAATATTTAATCACGTGTTCTAAATAGGTACTGCTATATTTCGTGTGTAATGAAATTTGATCTTCTTGTTCTAAACAAGTGCAACATGGCATTTACTCCATTTACAAGGGTTGATCATCACAAGAGTTGCATCACTTTTGCGGCTGGTTTCATAGCAAAGGAAGATATTGAATCATTTGAGTGGTTGTTCAAAACATGATTGTGTTAGTTTGGCAGAGGGCGATGATGAAGATATCAAAGACCTTGTGATTAATCTTCAATGATTGAGGCTGAATTTGGAAGCTAAGAGGAATGCAAGAAGTAATGTTGAAAATAATGCTACTAGCATATGTTGTGGGGAATTGAGTCACCATGATATTCAAAATTATCCAAAGAAAGTTAGATAATACTTAATGATTTTAGAACATTTTTTTGAATCTGTGTATTGAATAACACTTTTTTTTGTAGTATAAAAATGATTATAGTTTGAATTTAATACATATACTTCGTATGTATTGAAGTTTAGAACATATGACTAAAAATTTAGAACATATGAGTTATAATAAGTAATCATGTGTGTTGTATATTTCCGTTGCGATTTCAAAATTTTAATTTAGACCATATGATTAAAATTTATCACTTAAATTCTTAGTTCTTGAATACATAAGTACTATTTTTTAATTCATGATATGTGTTTTGTATGTTTTCGATGGGATTTCAAAATTAAAAATTTAGACCATAATGATTTAAATTAGTGGGAGGGTGTGCTGCATGACTTTAAATTTCATTCAGATGTATTTGGGTGGGAGGATATGAGTAAAAAAATGGAATATATGAGTTTTAATATAAAAAATATGAGTTATAATTTAAAACATATATAAACATATAATTTAGAACATAAGGCTAAAATTTTAGAACATATGAGTAATAATTTAGAACAAATTTATAAAAATTTAGAACTTATGGGCTTATGGGTAAAAAATTAGAACATATGACTAATATTTTACAATAACATGCTATATTTTTGTTCTAAGGGGATTTCTAAATAGCAATTTAGAACATAAAAATTTATATAACATTATATATTTTCACATTAATATTTATAGCATATGGATAAAAATTTGGAACATATGAGTATTAATATATAATAAATTGTATTTTTATATTCTTGCATGCATAACAATTAAGTAGATCACAAGAAAGACAAGACAAGCTTATATATTCGAACACAACCTTTTAGAAAAATAGTTTTAGTATAATTATACTATATAAAATTCCACATGCTATTTCTAAAATTTTATTACAAATTATTTTCTTTCGCCATTTCCGTGATCTTGAAGTAATCTCATGATGTAGCTCATTTTCCTTGTGTGATAATATTTTAGCACAAAAATCCACCCTCAATTTCTTCATTTGATCGATCTGCAATATAATAAGATAAAATCATTAGACTTTGGTATCCGCTATCCCATTTTTTAATTTACATCATTATAAAAAAAAAAAAATAGATTTACACAACTTACATGATTCAATTAAATCTGCTACTTACATTATACAATTTGGAACTTATGAGTTTAAATTTAGAACATATGTATAAAAATTTAGAACATATGTACAAAAATTTAGAACATATGGGTAAAAAATTTAGACATATATAAAGTTGTAGCAAAAATTAACAATTGAACTAGAATGTATATATACTGCATACTCAACAAAATTCTAGTAGAAAACATAAAATGTGAGTAAAATAAGAATTAAAATTAGAATTGAATTAAATTTAGAACATACAAGTAAAGTTTTGGAACAAATGAGTAAAATTTAATCTCAAAAAAAAAAAAAAAAAAAAAACATATGAGTAAAATTTTAGAACACATCTAACATTTATAAAAAATTGAACAATATCCATGGATGATAACCAACCTTTGAATTTGATCATTGTTTATAGCTTCTAGTAAAGATGACTCCACAATTGGACTTCTAGACCACTGATCATCAATTTTTACAGCTTCATCATCACCATCACTTTTTTTCTTTTTGACAAGTGCTTCATCACCATCTCTATTTGAAAAAAAAAAAGTATGTTAGAAGCTTAAAACAGAGATTAAAAACAAGGTTACACTTGCTAATCTAAGCTAAGATAGTCAAAACAACAATATTGATTTACATAATCATACACGCAACATGCAGTTAAATTTCAGCTTGACATTTTATCGAATAGGTTATGAGCATCTAAAAGTGATTTCTAAATTTGCAAAAAATCAAACATCAAGAATACTATTGCAGATTATAAACAATGATGATAATGAAGAAGAGAGAGAAATACATCATAATCATATTATTGATCCATTAAATCCAATAAGTAAACATCCCAAAATAAACAATCAATTTCCTATAAAGTAACAGATTGAAGAGCATAGCTTTAGAGCACCAATATTATTATCCTTCAATTTAAATTGATACTACCAAAATTCACATAAAAACAAAGTAAAATGCCCAAAATCAATAAATTGATACTTACATCCTTCGTTCATAAGTAGTAATAGCTTAGATTGAATCCATTTGATGAAGAATTTGCGATTTCTAGGGTTTCAACAAAATCACAAAAACCTTATTCAATACAAAAATTTGAACATTGAAGCCAAATATCAAAGGAAAAATAGTTAAAAACAGCAAATACCTAACAATATTTGTAGATTCAAGTCGAAATTCAAAGATATCTTAGCATTAAGATCGATCAAACCAGTGTTCGTTCAGAAATTTTTGGGGAAAGAAGAGAGAGAAAGGGAAGAGCTGGTTCAATTTCTTGAGAGAGAAAAAGCTGGACAATTTTTTTTAATTTTTCTTGTATACAATCTAAAATTTACAATATTGCCATTATTTTGACCAGGGTAGATGTGGAGCGTTGAATCTTGTTTGATCCAATGGTAATAAATTATTCTCACATATAAAGTGTTCTCATATAAGAGAGGTGTTCTCACATGAGCCTTATATATATATATATATATATATATATATATATATATATATATATATATATATATATATATTCGAAAATTTGGGGTCTAGATCCAAAGACATCAATGAAGGTTGACAAACTATTTACAAAATCAATATTAATTTGTACTATACATCTATTATAACATGTGATTACTAGTTTACCACTTGTATTAAACATAAATTAATAATTGTTTTTTGGATTTTTCTTTTATCGGAACGATTTCCATAAAAATTGTTGAATTGTAAATTAATTCCCTATTTGCGTCGGTTTAAAAACTAATTCCCATAATATTGTCCACGTAGGATTGGAAAAAGGTTTGGTTTTTTTTTTTTAACAAAGAACCGCTAATGGTGATAGCGGTTCTATACTTGTTATAAAACCGCTAACGTCGTTAGCGGTTCTTATATTAAGTTTTAACTTGTGAAGTTTTCTTATACAAGAACCGCTAACGACATTAGCGGTTTTATAAGTATAGAACCGCTATTTTGCAAAAAAAAAAAAAAAAAAAAAAAAAAAAGTTCTACCAAATCTACGTGGACAATATTGTGGGAATAAGTTTTTAAACCAACGCAAATAGGGAATTAATTTACAATTCAACAATTTTTAGGGAAATCTTCCTCTTTTATTGTGTTTCCCAGTTTCTCGATTTAATTGACCAAAAACTTTTCAATTCCCTCCGTCCCTTAATACAAAGTCTCATTTCCTTTTTAGGTAAACCAAAATACATTACCCCTTTCTATTAAAAGGTTGTATTTTTTGACATTGTTACCCTCTTTTTGATGAGTTGTCATATTTTTTCCTTATTTTTTTTGCACTTTCTGAACATTTTCTCTTACGATCTCCTTAATTCTCAACTATATATTTTATATTTCTCTCTATCTCTGTCTAACCCCACATGCACATATGTACTTTTAATTAGGGGTGAGCATGGGACGGGTACCCGTACCGTTAGTACTAACGGTTCGGGTACTCGATAACAAAAATTCACTAAAAGTGATACCCATAACCGGAACCGATAAGTTCGGGTACCCGGATTTTTGGATCGGTTATCGGGTACCCAATAAGATATCCAATAATGATAATTAAACTTAATTATGTAGTTATTATGATATAATTTACAACTATTTAAAAACAATACCTGTTTCGGGGGTTTTTGTCCCTCGGGAGAGTTACAACACTGAAACTGGATTCAACTGAGGATGCCTGTACCTGCAAAGCAAACGGACCGCCGGATGGTCGGTGGTCCGCCTCCGAAGATCAAGTCAGTAAATGTTCAGAGATAAAACGTGCGGAAGTAAGGTTATCTGCTTGGATTCCAAGCTCAGGTAAAGTGCTGTGTGTTCCTTGAAAACGACAGCTCTGTGGTAAGTGACGTATTGTCTCGTATTGTGTGTCAAAAATTCTCTCTTTTTTCGTGTGTCTTTTTTTGTGTATATGTGTCGTCATAAATGACGTAAGGTCCCTATTTATAGGGAAAAGTGTGCCCTCCTAGGATCTGGTGACCTAGGAGTTAGGTCACGCCGTTTTGCGGTGCCTCGGGATTTGGGCCTTAGAAGGCCGCCATCCCAGGGCCAATACCTGAGTGACACGTGTCACTGTACCCAAAAGGATTCTGAAGCACCTTTTGGGTGACACGTGTCGCCGACTGAATGGTCCCTGCTGGACCTTCAGTCCACGTAGGACGGAGAAGAGTCCACCCTCCACGTGTCATCATTCCATAGATCCAAATGGCACCTATATGGAGGACACGTGGCGCTTTCTGGTTGGGCTACCTGGCCGGGTATAAAAATACCCAAATCATTTGCCCCTCACAGGGGACACGTGCATTGCACGTGACTCCTGTGACAGGTGTCAGTATCTGAGTGGTCAGATTTCAAAAATTACTAGAGGGAAAAATTAGGGTTTTTACCCCCCTATAAATAGTAAGGTTTGACCCCCCCTTTGGATTCACACCTTGACGAATCTCTAGAGAATCTTGGACTTTTTGACTTAAGGAATCTCAAAATTCCCTAAGCGTTTTTCAAGCATCCGACACTCGGCCAACAGTCCGACCGTTCTTTAGTCAACCAGGCGTCTTTCTCCCTTCTTCTAAAGGTAACGCCTGTATTTTCTTTTTACTCTTCATTTTTTCTTTGTTTTCGAAAAGATGGCTCCCCAATTGCATGCGGCACGGCGTAGGATAGTGATCAGCCGGTCACCGGGGACGGCTGAATCTAGAACTAGCAGTGCCGAATGCTTGGCCAAAGACCCTGCTTTGCGAACTTCTCCGAATCCGACCGTTTCCGTGTCTGTGCAGGACACTATGGCCAGAATCAAAAGAACAGCAAGGCAGTGTAGCTCCGATGGAGTTTTCTACCATTCGGATGGGTCGACTGTTTTTTCAGACGGCTCAATAAGAGTGCCTCGAAGTGAGCTGTCGGAACACCCTGACAGCCCTTCCTATCTTCCTCCTACCCCCACTTATTACCATTCGCCCACATCCAGTGGGACTTCCAGTGATGGAATCCTGAGGGAGGCGGATGAAGAATATCAACCCGGGCCTTCTGGACAGGCGCCGGAAGAGAGTCTAGGGGAGGACCCCGCTGGCACCAGTCGGTGGTCCCCTAGCTCTGATGAGAGCTCTGATGACGAGTCGGCCTCGTCATCTTCTTCAGAGAATGCCTCCGTAACTTCAGAGGAGGCTAGATCAAACATAGATTCTGCCAGAGAGTCCCTGGCAGTGGATAGGGGGGAAAGCTGGGCCGAGCCGAGTGCTTCCAGGCGCTTGGAGAGAGCCCCCTACTATCAGCATGTTCCGCCAGGCAGGCGGAGCGCCATGACATCCGGCCTTGCCAATTTTAGGCGCAAGGTCGTTCTAGGCTATGGCTACACTTTGTCGGTCCCTAACGAGGGCGACACCATAACCTGGCCGAGCCTGGCCAGCTATCAAGACAAAGCATTCGGCTGCTATGAAGCGGCCTTCCAGGCTGGCCTCCGCTTCCCTCTCCATCCGGCCGTGGAGAGGATCTTGGACGGATACCAACTGGGTATCTGGCAACTTGTACCCAACTCCTGGATCAATATTCTGGGGTACGTTGCCGCCTGTGAGATGCTACAGGTGGAGGCGAGCTTTGAAGCGTTCGCCCACATGCACTATCTGAGCAGGGCGCCTGCTAGGGGCGGTGAAGGCTGGTACACCTTGACCACTTGCAAGGGGTACATGATGGCTGTTGGCAAAGAGAACAAGTGGAAAGACTGGAGGACTAAGTTTTACATAGTCAAGTCTGCCGACAGCCGCCTGAACCAAAAGTATAACAGGTGGAATAAGGATCCACCTCTCCTAGCAGGCAAAAGCGCATTGCCGCCTATTCCCAGGCGGGCAAAGGAGGATATCATGGACGCGGGGTTGTTTACCGTGTCCGTGTGGACGAATGATGAGGGGGACAAGGAGGTCACCCCTCAATGTTATCTCCCTTTGTACAAGTGGTTTGAAGAAGGGACATTCTTAGCCGCCTGTGGGCTAAGTTCTGAGATGCCGAGAGGTAGTCGGCCGTCTGTTTTATATGCAATTTACTTTTGCTTTTCAGTACTTGTTTAATGATGCTAATCACTTGTTCATTTTTGCAGACAAAGCAATGGAAAAGCTCTCGGCCACAAGGAAGCTGGCTGTATCTGCTGCTCGATACAGGTCGAATGTCCTAAACAGGGCAGAAGTAACCACTCACACCAAAGTGGACGAACAGAAAACTGGCGGCACCTCCAAGGTAGAAAATTGTTATACTTTCATTTCTGACCAATATTAAATTTGCCCGAATGATTTCTAACTTGCGTTTATCTTGTGTTGATGTAGGGTGCGCCTTCCAAATCTCCTTCAAAACCATCCGACCCTAAAATCCAAAAGACTAGGGCGGGTGATGTGAGCGCATCCGGCAAGGGCGGCCGGAAGCACATTGCTCATAGGCCCAAGAAGGGCCCAGACGCCTCTTCTCTCGAAGCTGAAAAGGAGATCAGCAAACCGGATGCCCAGAGGGCATCGAAGGGTGGCTTTAAGCAACCCACCACTGCTGTCGGCTCAGCAGGAGAGAAGAGGAGCCTGGGGAGAGAGGAGGAACAGAAGGACGACGGTAAAATCCATTCGCCTCTATTGCTCTTTCATTTAGATGTACTTGAGTTATTTTTTCTAACTTTCTCTCCTTCTCAGTTCCTGTGCAGAGGCCGACTGTTGTCCAGATGGCCAAGTCCATGCTGAGGGCGGTTGATCCTGACGACAAGGCGTTTGTCAGAGGAGTCGGCACCCTTGACTTGGATGGCATCTTGGGGAACCTCTGCGAGGTATGAGTCTTAGCTCAAGCAATTTTTTATTAAGCATTATTTCTTTTTCCGCCTGGTTTTAACCATTCGGCTCTTTTGCAGGCCATGCTGCGCGTCCAAGGGCTCAGGCAACCCCTCAAGGAGAAATCCAAAGAGGTAACAGTAGCTAAAGCTCGGGCCGAGTCTGCCTTGGATCGAGCTCAATTTGATATTGCTCAGAATGAGTATCTGACGCTTGATATGATGTATTCGCAGGCGGAAGCCAATATGCAGGTGAAGAAGGACCTGGATTCGGCCCGCCTGCGCATCGCTTCCCTTAAGAAATAGATTACAACTCTTAAGGAGAAGCTCGAGCCTCTTCAAGATGCCAAAGAAGAGGCCGAGAGAGCCAAGCAGAAGGTGGGCCGCCTGGAGCAGCGCCTCAGCAACCAGGAGCATCAGCTGAAGTCCAAGTTTGAGTCCGTGGCTGATCAAGAGAGAGAGGCTCTTGTTAAGCAAATGATGAGCGATTATGAAGCCATCATGCGGGACACTTGGGCGGCTGTACAGCCGGACTCGGACTATCAGATTTGGAAATCCAAATTTGACGAAGCCAGCAAAGCATTCGACGCTCGCCTTATTGAAGAGGCTGAGAATGCTGAGGCCGAGGAAATTTCTGGGTCCGACTCTTCTGGGGAGTCGTCCTCTGGTGGCGAGGAGGAGGATCAGGCGGAGGAGCCAGAGCAAAAGGAGGAAGAGCAGCCGAAGGATGACAGGCCGGCTGCCACTGAAGAGGCTCTCCCCTGATCACTTAAGCTTTTATGTTTTTCTGCGGCCAAATGGCCATGTACTTTTCTTTTCCGGCCTGTGTGCCGAGTATTTGTATCTTTACCGACCGAGGGGTCGGGTAATTTGACAATCTTTCTGGCTTTGCCAGATAACAATCTTAACCAATCGTCTGGTGACGATTGGTCTTTTTAATTTGAATCATTCGGCCATTTGGCTGAAGTTATCCATATTGTTGTCCTTTGCATTTTGAATTTTTCATTGCATGTTTTTGGCTAAATATTATAACCTGTATACATGTTTTTGGCTAAATATTATAACCTGTATACCATGCGAATGTTGTTGCCCCTGGACGGATGTCGAGTGGTTTCGGTTTATTGGATTGATTGACTTAGGAATTTTTGATACTTAGAAGAGTATGCATGGTTTCTAAGTCAATCAATCACTATGGTGATTGCCCCAAACCACGCGGCAGACGTCCATCCAGAATTGGCAAACATAAGTGTTCATTCGGCCATTGGCTCGAACTAACTCAAATTTCCAACGTAGCTGATTTGCTAAGGGTAAACCTCCGCTTGTTCTGCCTCATAAGCAAAAACAAGCGCCTCCGGCCATAGGCTTCTTTGAGATAAAATGCTAAGTTTGTAACTTAACCAATTTTCTTTAAAAATAATTGTCCGCCTGTCTTGCCCCAAAGGCAAGGATCAGGCGTCATCCGGCCAATAGCCTCAATAAGTGCTAAGTAGTTAACTTGTATATTAATCAAATATTCCGCCTGTTTTGCCCCTAAGCAATAGCAGGCGCATCCGGCTTTATGCCTCGCTTAGCCTCTACTTATGAAACATTGACCATTTCTGAACTGCACTAGATAGAAAATTCGGGTCTTTTAGATTTCACTTTCGATTTTAACAAACGACTGCGAATGCTGTCTTAGCATCCGGTAGGGCCGCTTGATATATTCGTAGAGCAATGTGCCACCCAAATGGGAGATGCTTCTCCTCGACGAATTCGCCCAAATGGACGTCGCCGGTTATCTGACTCATGTTGGAGAAGACGGTCATGCTCATGTTGGAGCAGACTGTGACCATTCGGTCTCTTTTTGTTTATTAACATCCGGCCATGGGCCTCATCATGATTTTATCTGGCCTTAGGCCTCTTAAATGATTAAGTAAATATTCGTCAAGTGTTGGTGTAAACTTGATGAATTTAGTAGGAACGACTGTTCTAAAACAATCGGCTCCTTCAGAGGGATTGGGGCGCCTGCTGTTGGGACAGACGCTTTCCAAACATATTGGTCGTCTGTATTTGGTACAGGCGACACTTAAAAAACTTAAATAAAAAGATAAGTTGGGAAATGAGGGCATATTCTCATTAACAATACGGGAGATTTACAAAATTGAGGTCTTTACATTCGTACTTAGAAGTAGTACTTTTTCAAGTTGTCTACATTCCAAGTTCTGGGCAGCTGCCTGCCGTCTGGTTCTTCCAGGCGGTAGGTGCCGTCTCTTACCTCCTCATAAATTCGGTAGGGGCCTTCCCAATTTGGGGTTAGCTTTCCCTGTTCATTCGCCCTACCGACTGCCTCCATTTTCCGTAGCACAAAGTCCCCCACTTTGAGAGGACGCTTGTGTACTCTTTTGTTATAAGCCCGGGTCATTCTCAGACGGTATATCTCATGACGCAAGGCAGCATTGCCCCTGCGCTCTGGAAGTGAGTCCAATGCTAGGCGCATGGCCTCCCAATTTGCCTCTTCATCATACAACATGATTCGAAGGGTCGGCTCATAGTGCTCAATGGGCAGAACAGCTTCTGCGCCATACACCATTAGGAATGGGGTTTCTCCCGTTGCCCCTTTAGCAGTCGTTCTGATGGACCAAAGGACGTGTGGTAATTCATCCGCCCAAAGGCCACCAGCCCGCTCAATCTTCTTTTTAATCCCGTCTGAGATTAACTTGTTGAAGGCTTCGACCTGGCCGTTTGCTTGTGGCCGGCCGACTGATGCAAAGAAGCTTGAGACCCCCTGATCTCCCAGCCAAGTCTTGAGTTGAGGCGTCTCAAATTGAGGACCATTGTCAAAAACCATAGACATGGGCACCCCGAAACGAGTGATTATGTTCCTCCAGATAAAGGAAATGACGTCTTTAGTCTTGATGTTTTTGACTGCCTCAGCCTCTACCCACTTGGTAAAGTAATCCATAGCCACCAATATATAGCGCTTGCCGCCTGGTGCAGTTGTATATGGCCCCAAAATGTCCATGCCCCATTTGGCAAAGGGTATTGGGCTGTGGATGGCCGTCAGGTCTGTAGCCGGACGATGGATGAGCTTGCCAAACTTTTGGCACTTGTCACATTTTTTCACCATTTCCATGGCATCCGACTCCAGAGTTGGCCAAAAGTAAAGCCGCCTGGCCTTGGCCGCGAGGGATCTGCCGCCTATATGGGAGGCGCAGAATCCCGAATGCAATTCTTCGAGAACTTCCTTCCCCTTTTCAGGGGTAACACACTTCAACAGGGGTTTCAAAAAGCCAGCCCTGAAGAGCTCTCCTTGCCGCAACTCGAAGTTAGCTGCTCGTTTTTTAAGAACAGCCGCCTCCCGTGGTGAGTCAGGGAGCGTGCCGTCTGCAAGATAGGTCCGGATGCTGTTCATCCAAGTTGAGCTTCGGTCAAGGATTCCAATGGGGTCTTCCTCAGATATACTTCTTTTTTCCATGACCTCCCAAAAGACAGACCGAGGCGTTTCACATGAGGCGGATGATGCCAATTTGGACAGAGCATCCGCCTGATTGTTTGAAGACCTGGGCACTTGAGTTAGATGAAATTCTTCAAGTGACCCAACTTCACTCTTGATCGCCTGCAAATATTTTATCATGGCTGGATGAGTGGCCTCGTACGTTCCATTAACCTGGAGTACGACCAGTTGAGAATCAGAGCAGGCGGATATCTTCTTCGCCCCTGCCGCCTTGCAATACCGGATGCCGGCCAGCAGGGCCTCATACTCGGCCTCATTATTAGACACCTGAAACTTGAACCGTAGTGCGTATTCGTACTTATCTCCTTCAGGAGATTGACAGATAATCCCCGCACCACAGCCGTTCACAGTGGAGCTCCCATCCACATACACTTTCCAAACCTGGTCTGTATTGTCCGGAACAACCGGCCTTGTCATTTCGACAATAAAGTCAGCTAATGCTTGTCCCTTTATTGCCTTCCTTGGTTCGTAAGTGATTTCTAATCCTTGCATTTCAATCGCCCATTTGAGCATTCGTCCAGAAGACTCCAAGGTTGTGAATGGCCGTTTGATCGGTTGGTCAGTATAGACCTCTACCGCATGCGCCAAGAAGTAAGGTTTAAGCTTCTTGATGGCCATGTAAAGGGCAAGGCCGAATTTCTCAACCATGGGGTACCGAAGCTCCGCGTTTCTCAGAACATGGCTTATGAAATACACCGGGAGCTGGATGCCGTCTCTTTCAGCTAAGAGGACAGCACTGAGGGCATGATCAGAGACGGCTAAGTACATGAAGAGCTTCTCTTTAGGCAAAGGGCTGACAAGCCTCGGCAAAGAGTGCAGATGAGTTTTTAGCTTTTGAAAGGCCGCCTCTGCATCATCCCCCCATTCAAAGTTTGTCTTCTTTTTGATTGCCTGGAAAAAGTAGAGACACTTGTCGCCTGATCGGCTGAGGAATCTCCCCAGGGCCGCCAGACAACTTGTTAGCTTTTGCACTTCCTTCACAGTACGGGGCGACTGCATGTCGATTACCGCCTGTATTTTCTCAGGGTTGGCCTCTATTCCTCTTTGGTCAATAAAAAATCCGAGAAACTTCCCAGACTCAACACCAAAGACACACTTTTTTGGGTTAAGCATGACCTTGTGCCGCCTGAGTGTGGCGAATGTTTCTCGGAGATCAGCAAGGTGATCCGCCTGCTATTTGGATTTGACTATCATATCATCAATGTACGCCTCTACATTCCTTCCGATTTGGTTAAGGAAGACAGTATTAATCATTCGTTGAAAGGTAGCAGGCGCATTCTTCAAACCAAACGGCATCACCGTATAACAGAACAACCCTTGATCAGTGACGAATGCCGTCTTTTCTTGATCTTTTTTCCAGAGGGGGATCTGATGGAAACCTGAATAGGCGTCCATGAAACTCATCAGGGCATGTCCGGCTGTTGAGTCGACCAGACTGTCGATCTTAGGCAATGGATAGCTATCCTTTGGACAGGCCTTGTTGAGGTCTGTGTAATCAACACACATGCGCCAAGTTCCATTCGGCTTTTTTACTAACACAACGTTAGCTACCCACTCAGGGAAGTTGCACGGTCGGATGAACTTGGCATCTAACAGCTTTTTTACTTCGGCAGCTGCCGCCTGACTTCTTTCTTCGCCGTGGTTTCTTTTCTTTTGCCGGATGGGCTTCCTTTTAGGATCCACGGCGAGTTTGTGGACAGCGAGATCCGGGCTGATTCCTGGCATCTCTTCCACATCAAAGGCAAAGATGTCTTTGAAATCCTTGAGCAGCTGGTGAAGGTTTTCACCCAACTTTGCAAAGGCAATCGTCCCCACCTTAACAGTTCGCTCTGGACGGCTATCATCCAGAGGGATATCAATGTGCTCTCCAGTAGGCTGGGGACGAAGATCATCCGGCCTTTCCCCGGTCAGTAATTGCTATTGCTTTTCTTTTTTGACCACCACCAGCTGATCAGTCTTTCTTTTCTTTCCGGCTGGTGGGGCCGACTGTTCTTCCTCGACATCGTCGAGGTCAATCATTTGCTTGCCTCGGCCGGATGCTGCGACCGCAGGCTTGACGTCCGAGAGATAACACTCTCGAGCCGTCTTTTGGTCCCCATTAAGGGAACCAACTGTTCCATCATCCTTCTCATACTTGAGTAGCATGAGGGCAGGGATGATGACGGCTTTACACTCATTTAGAGTGGGTCGGCCAAAGATGAGGTTGTAAGCCGTGAGCTCTTCAACCACTAGGAAACGGATGGTCATATGCCGACCATCTCCCTTGCTTCCCAGGCGGACAGGTAGGTCGATTCGTCCGACTGGGTGCACAAGTCCTCCCCCAAACCCAACTAAGGTGTGGGTGACCTCCATCATGCTATCCGGTTTGTACTTGAGATTGGACAAGCATTTGAGGCTGATGAGGTCAGAGGAACTTCCTGTGTCAATCAAAATTCGGCCAACCAGCTGGTTGACGACTTTACACTCGATGACAACAGGGTCATCATGCGGCCGACGGACTTTGCCTCTGTCCTGCTCGGTGATGACAACTTTAGGGAAGGTGGATGTACTAGCTGTATCCCCCTCCTCAACAGAATTGACCATCTTTCTCAGATGGTCCTTGGTACCCCGAATGGTCGGGCCACCACAGGCAAATCCGCCTGCTATGGTATACACCGGCTCTTCATCAGTTTCGGCACTTACAGCAGGCTGGGGAGTCTTTTTCTTGGACTGCCCTGGATTTGCTTTTGAAGTCACTTTGGACTTCACATAGGACTTCAGCTGTCCTTTGTCGGCCAGACGGTCGAGCTCCCGCTTGAGACTAAAGCAGTCGTTCGTGTCATGGCCAACATCCTCATGGAAATGGCAATGCTTGTTCTTGTTCCTATTTTCAGCGGAACCTTTCATAGCAGTCGGCTTTTCAAGAGTTAGCCGATCCTTAATTTCCAAAAGGATGGAGCAGCAGTCCTTGTGGAATTCGTACCTTGGCACGTACGGTTTCCATTCTTTTTTCTTCTTCTGGGCCGGTTGATCAGAGTTATCAATGGCCCAGACTTGCTTTTTCTTTTTGCTCGCTTCGGGTTTAGGAGCCGGCTGAGCAGACCGAGTCTCTTTCTGTCGGTCGGACTTCTTATGGTCCGACTGCTTATTGGAGGAGCAGAGTTCAGTCGCCTGTATGTAAGCTTCCGCCTCTCGCAAGGCTCCTTGCAGGGTAAAGATTTGTTTGCGGACGAGTTCGTACTTAAAAGTAGACCCGTCCTTCAGACCCTTAAAGAAGTCTGTGAAGGCGACCTCATCAGACAGCCCATGAATCTGGATTCGGACCAGATTGAACCGCCTGACGTAGGATCGCAAACCTTCTCTATCTCCCTGTTGTACATTGCCCAAGTCAAGACTTGTCTTTTTGGCAGGGATGTTCATAGAGAAGTTTGATGCAAACAAGAACGCAAGCGTCTTGAAGCTATTTATGCAACCAGCTGGCAGGTTGCCAAACCACTGCTGGGCTATGCCCTTCAGGGTGGCTGGAAAGCAACGACACCATGCGGCATCATCCAACCCCTGTAAATACATGAGGTGGGTGTATGCTAGCAGGTGGTCTTCTGGGTTGGAGGTCCCGTCATAGGCTCCAACCAGAACGTTTTTAACTTTGGCCGGCTGTACGGCTTCAGTTATTTCCCTGGAGAAAGCAGAGGGTTGATCTCCAAGGTGTTGCAGCCTAAGCTGCCAGTCCATCGGCTGGTAGCCGTATGCCGCCTGTCCTCCATAGAGGGTAGGTTGCATGTAAGGTACAACTGGCGCCTGGTACAATGGCTGTGCCATGTACTGGGCGGACTGAATCACATGTGGCCCAGACTGAACTTTTTGGCTGCTTGCTGGGGTCTCATGTACAGACTGGGAACACCTCACAGAGGTATTCTGAAAGCTATCATGATAAGTCGACGTTGAAGTCGACTCTAATTGCTGGGTTCTCCTCTCCTCAATGTATTGCCGAGCGTCAGAGAACGTTTTCTTGCTACCATCCGGCTGTATGTGCCGGATGGGTTTTCTTGCACCCATTTCTGGGAAACGGAGCCGATTAAGGTCAAATTGGGGCCTGGCCTTCTCCTTAGGAGCAGGATGAGGAGTCGGCTGACGGTCCCTGACCGACTTCTGTTTGCCAGCTTGGGCTGGCTTCTTGGCCGACTGCTCCTTTCTAGGAGTAGGCGACTTCTTTGAGGCGAGCTGCTTGATTTCACCCCTGAGACTACTCAGGAGTGACATTAGCTCATCCCGAGTGACGGGAGTTGATCCTGCCGCCTGGGAAGGATCAGCCGGCCGCCCCAAGGGCTTCTTTGGCTGGCCAGCAGTTTTGCTCGGTCCTGCCTGATCATGGGGACGCTCTCGCCGTTCCTTACTGCGGATGCGTTTAGAGATGAGGGATCCATTTGGATCCACATAGGTTTCGACATCAGCGTCGTCACCTGAGTCATGGTCCGTGTGGACCAGTACATTATTTGGAGACCGAATGGCCTCCGGATTTGGTACAGGTTCTTGTGAAGCCATTTCAGAGGTACTCTCCCCACAGACGGCGCCAAATGTTTCGGGGGTTTTTGTCCCTCGGGAGAGTTACAACACTGAAACTGGATTCAACTGAGGATGCCTGTACCTGCAAAGCAAACGGACCGCCGGATGGTCGGTGGTCCGCCTCCGAAGATCAAGTCAGTAAATGTTCAGAGATAAAACGTGCGGAAGTAAGGTTATCTGCTTGGATTCCAAGCTCAGGTAAAGTGCTGTGTGTTCCTTGAAAACGACAGCTCTGTGGTAAGTGACGTATTGTCTCATATTGTGTGTCAAAAATTCTCTCTTTTTTCGTGTGTCTTTTTTTGTGTATATGTGTCGTCATAAATGACGTAAGGTCCCTATTTATAGGGAAAAGTGTGCCCTCCTAGGATCTGGTGACCTAGGAGTTAGGTCACGCCGTTTTGCGGTGCCTCGGGATTTGGGCCTTAGAAGGCCGCCATCCCAGGGCCAATACCTGAGTGACACATGTCACTGTACCCAAAAGGATTCTGAAGCACCTTTTGGGTGACACGTGTCGCCGACTGAATGGTCCCTGCTGGACCTTCAGTCCACGTAGGACGGAGAAGAGTCCACCCTCCACGTGTCATCATTCCATAGATCCAAATGGCACCTATATGGAGGACACGTGGCGCTTTCTGGTTGGGCTACCTGGCCGGGTATAAAAATACCCAAATCAATACCATATGATCTTGACCAAATTATTAATAATATTACTAATCATTGATATTATAAAGTGATTATGAAGTAAAGTAAAAGTTTAGATTTATATTAATAGATTTAAGTAAGGAAAAAAAAGCAAAAAAAATGTTTATCGAATCGGATCGGGTAACCGTTAATTTTAAAATGATACTCATAACCACACCCGATAACAAATTATCGGAACGGGTACCCGAACCGTTATGGTTATGGGATCGGGTACCCTAATTTTCGAAACGGTTACGGATCGGTTTTCGGGATTTCGGTTTTTCGGGTTGTTTTGCTCAGCCCTACTTTTAATCATTAGTTTTACAGAATTTACAACTTTATTAATTCCCGCGTAAAACCAAAAGAGGTTTTGTATTAAGGGACAGAGGGAGTATTAAATAATTTCAGTAGTATTATATTCAATTCACAACATTATTAATGTAGTGTGTTTTTTTTTTTTTTTTTTTTTTTTTTTTTTTTTTTTTTTTTGTAAAAATTCTTTATGTTTTCACTCTTTTGATGAGACAAACCCCATTCAAACATGGATATTAAAACGATGCTATTAATAGAAAATTAGACTAAGATAGTTCAAAAACTTTTGTATAGATTTGATATACAATAATATTACTGTATATTGGGGTAACTTTTGTTGAATTTAGGGTAAATTTCACACTTTTTTGGATAACTTTTATCAATAAAGTATAAATACTGGGTAACTTTTATATATACAGGGTAACTTTCATTCATTAAAGGGTAATTTTTGATCATTTTAAGGTAATTTTATAGCGGATTGTACATTCGATTTTTAAAAATGTTTGTGAAGATAGTTATTTGTAAATGAACTTTGCTTTTTGGTTATTTAATTTATAGGACAATGGACAAAACTATTGAGGTTGTAGATTTACCTACAAAAACAAACATCTAAATAATCTAAGGGTATGAGCCCTTCACTTTGAAGGAAAGAAAGAAACTTCCTACAAAGAATAAGAATAAGAATAAGAATCCCCTTTTTAATCATTTGGTAATCTGTATTATTCACTTGTCCAAATCTGTGTCCCCAGTTTGTCAATTGTATAACACATTCATCATTAGTAATAACTTTTCACCAAAATCATTAGTAATAACTTAATTTATACAAGTATATTTTACAGAAAATTTTATGCCGTTTATTTTATGTACTAAAAACAATTCAATATTAAAACATCGTATAAATTTACAAAAGGAATATAGTCTACATTAAGAAATCATTCTTGTTCAAAAATAAAGAAATCATTCACCAAGATTAAGACTACAAGACTATAATCATTCACCAAGATTAAGACTACAACACTAGATCATATTTAATTTTTCATTGATGTTATATATGAAGTACTTTGTATGAATTAGATGTTTTGTTTGTGCCATTCCATTTACAATGCACTTGCCATGTTGAAAAAATGGACACATCTATTAAAATCATAAAGAAAAAAAAAGTGCATTAATTATTATTTTGAAATGAACCATATTCAAATAGGAAAACATCACGGCCATAACAATATACAAAATATAATTTTGAAACGGATCCTAATTTATTTTTACATAATATACTATTACAAAAACTGATACTATCTATACTAAATAGTACTTCCTCCGTCTCTAAATTACATTTCTATTTCTCTTTATTATGTGAAGAATAAATAATAGAAGTAGAAATGTAATTTAGGGACGGAAGGAGTAGCTAAAATTTAGTAGTCATATAAATTCATAATCATTATAATAATATTCATTGTAGTATACCAAATGCAAAATCAAAAGCAAAATTTCAAAAATTACGTCTACCTTATAAAAAAGTTCTGAATAAGATTCATCATTTAGAGTTGTTTTCTCGTAAGTAGTATATCCAAAATTCACGTTACAGTGCAATTTATAATTAATCATTACATATGGACATTCCCTATCAATACAAAGTATAAATTGTGTTGATGTCGATAACATCAAACCAACAAGTACTTATATCATTTGACAATGAAGTTGTTTAAGCTTAACCAAGGTTTTATTTTCAATAATTGAAAATGCAGCAACACTTGTTCAAAAAGCCCTTGCCCTTTAATTGAGATATAACCTAAAATGAATTCAGATTAATCGAAATCTAATGGCCTCTTACCTTAATTAGTAGGGATGACAGTGGGTTGAGTCGAATAAAAGACCCACCCCAGTGAAGGAAGGTTTGCGGATGATAGAGCAGGGATAAAAAGTATAGCCATCACAGGTGATGGGGTGGGTATGGATTTTGGAGTAAACTCGTCCCATCACCCGTCTCATATTTCCCTTATACTAACTCTTGTAAAGGTTGAAACAAATTTGAAGCTAAAAATAAAACTATAAATTAAGGACACTAACTCCGAATGAAAGTAGATGAATTTTTTTTGTAGAAATGATATTTCTTCATATTATTGATGGTGGCGGGTTTGAAGTGGGTATAGCGCGAGTTTGAGGTGGTATGGATATCCAAATTGATGGAGGGATGGGGATGTTAATTAAATGCTCCTTTTGCTAATTACTTAGAGTGAAAATTTATGTTAATAAATGTTCATTGTTATTTGGTAAATCCAGAGTATAATTTCTATAATATTCATTTTTAATAAATTAAATGTTCATTTTTATGTTAGTTGATAAACATCTTTATTGATTACCATTTAAATGATTCTCATAAAATTATGTAAAAGCTGGGCAAAAATAAAACAATAAGCCAAAATCTGGGTTTGTGACTTGAAATGCAAGTAAATAGATAAGTAATATATATATATATATATTTTAAACAGAACAAGTAATATTATTTAGTGTTCAATTAGGTACGTAGCACATGATGTTCATTTATATAACACTTAATGTTCAGTTTAGTAATAATTCATTTTCATTAACAAGTAGACCGAATAAGAAGGCTGATGATGCAATACATTGCTCAACTAATGCAAACTGAAGAAAACGATGAGTCTGCAAATAATAGAAGAGAGGCAAGAACGAAAGCATATTATAATATGTTGGCTTATGGATATATAGGTTCATAGTTGGTTGATAAATAAAAACTTATAGATATTAATTACTTGTTAATAGAATTACTCTACGTTGTTTAAGTTGAAATTATTAACGTCTAAAGTTTGATAAATATTATTTAGAAATTTTAGAAAATAACACTACAAAAAAAAAAAAAAAAAAAAAAATAACACTACAAAAAAAAAACCCCCCCAAATTTTAATTATAACACCACAAAATAAATTTTTTTTTTTTTTTTATTATAACACCACAAAAAAACTAAAAATATTGATTTCACCACCAGTTATTAACACCATCCAAAAAACCGATACTGGGCCCCACATTGTACACGTGTTAGTTATTTACTGGATTTAAAAAGAAAAAAAAAAGTGTAGGCGTCGCTCGAAGTGCGCTTATATATGTAAAAGCATGTGTGAATATGCTTGGCACTCATAGGAAGTGGGAATTGGCATTACGATTAGGGACAACGGTTAGGGACAAAGCAAAGTAGGGAGCTGCCAACAAGTTTTAAGGAATTTGTAAACTGTTCACGGATCATAAAAGGCAACCACGATAAAGGGACAACGATAGGCAACAACGATTGACCCGTGAAGGTTACACCACATTCATAATCCATGAGATTACTAACTCCATATGGTTCGGAACCACGAAAGGAGGATCGGGGATGATGGTACGAAGTGAGTCATGGAGTCACATTCGCCCATATTGGCCTCTACTCGATTCTTATAGTGAAAAGTGATTCCTGCGATCTCAAAGGCATACAAACAGAGATTCAATTTGCTCCAAACTATTATTAAGCTAAATTGGTTTAATATTAATGCAATACATAATTCTAAAATATTTGTGATCACTTGAATTAAACAACAAGATTAAAAAGGAACCTAAACTGGTTATCCAAATTATCTTATTAGGTGTGATTTTCAATTACATATTCCCTTTAACATGCAATATGGTGATCATAATAACAATAGAATAAATATTAATATTGGAAGCAATTTAACAATAATAGCGTTAGTCAAATATAATAATAAAATAACCTAATCATGATACTAGCAATATTAAAATAAAATAATAGTAATTAAATTAATTAATTACTCACATTCCGCACGTTCCTTTAAATTGCTACATCATGAATAAACTGTTAGTAACTTCATTAAAAAAAATATAAATTAAATGAAAATTAAATTAAATTAAATAAAAAGTAGAGTTGATTTGGTCCAAACCCTCAGTTATTTGTACCTTAATATAGGTTTAAGGCTTAGAATATGGGAGAGAGAAAGAAGAGAATGATTTTTGGTGTAAAAGAGAGAAAGAGAGAATGATTTGATGATCAAGCTTGTTAATAATTGAAAAAGGGGAGATATGACCCCTATTTATAGAGAAACAAAGAAGGGTCGAAGAATTAAGATAAGATCCGAATTAAATCGGAATAAAACTCGATAGACTGCAGTTTTTGTGATTTTTGTTTTTATCATATCTTTTGATTCAGAAATTGGAATAAGATGAATAAGATATCGTTGGAAAGCTCTTGAAGTCTAATTTCAAACTCAATTGGAATCAGATTAAAATATTTTATAGAATAAAAGATATGGACGAAATAGTGTGACGGACTGACGATGTCAGTTTTGGATAGAGTTTGACATTTTATTCATATCTTTTCTGTTATAGCTCGGAATTGATATTATAATATATCATTGGAAAGATAATTTCAAAGGCTATCCAACCATATAAAATTTGGATAAAAAATATGATTCACGAAAATAATATCTGTCTATCTTTGAATGTCTTTCAATTTCGAATAGAATTAGGATTTTTAAAAAAAGGAGTTTTATTCAATTTCAAACTCTTTAACCTTATCTTTTCAAAAAGGATAATTAGGATATTTTAGAAACTTCTAGAAGCCTCCAATTTATCCTAATTGGTTTAGGAATGGGATTAAATAATTTGGACCCTTCACATGATCATTGGGTCGTAGGTAAGGTGAGCTTAAGTTCAGTTTGGGTTCAGTTTAATATTTTGGCCATAACTTATTCGTTATAACTCGGATTTAGGCTTATAATACATCGTTGGAAAGCTCTTTTAAAGACCCATCCAAATATTCAATCATTAGACCTAGATTATGGAAAAAAATAAACTGGATTAAACATTTTTATAAAAAGAACACGAAATGAATGATTTTAAAGGACACGAAATATTATTTAGGGTTTAAAGGCACGAAAAGAGTTAAATAAGTTATGGTTTGGGGAAATGGGCTAGAATTTGGGTTGGTTTATGAAATGAAAATATGGATTTAAGCACTCCAAGATTAAATACTCAACCCGACCAATAATGGCGGTGAAAGGTTGTTCATCATCGGGTTTGGTTTTGGGGAGACATTTTTAGGTGTCTACAAAGACACTACTAGAAAACTGTCAAATTCCGATGGACGGGTTCCGATGGACACATAATTCCGTCGGAAAATTCAAAATCTTTGACGGATTATCGTCGGAAGTTTCCGACGGAGTTAACAATTCCGTCGTAAAATATGTATTTTCCGACGGATTTTTCCGTCGTAAAATATCATTTCTGACATAATTTTAATCCGTCGGAACATTTAAGAAAAAAAACTTTTTTAAAACCCTAACAACCCCTCTTCTCTGAATCTATTTCCGCCCCCTGTAGGGAATATTTCAAGCATTACCCCTAGCTTGAACCCCACTGTGATCATACACTAAAGTACGGTGGCGTCCAAAGGGAAAGAAGATAGAGCAAAAGAGTCGCCAACAAGTTTTAGGAACTTGTAAACCGTTCACGAGGTGAAGGTTACACCCCTTAACGATCCAGGAGATCGTCAACTCCAATAGGTCTGGAACCATGACTGGTAGTTCGGGGATGAAAGTACAAATCCAACCTAAAAGAGATTGAACCTGCCCTAATAATATGCCTCTACTTTATTCTGATCGTATTCATGTGCGCTTTCTGACTAACATACAATCAATTGAATTAACCCTAAACCTGTTTAATATATGTTGGTTGAATATTAATGCACAAACAAAGCTATTATTGGCGATCACTTAAATTATAATCATAATTAACCCTAAAAAAATTATTAATTATCTTATTAAGCGTGATTACAAGTACCAATTCCCTTTAAACATGCATAAAAGACGTGATCAAGCAATAACAATAAAATATAATCAAGCAACATAATAAATAATCATCATAATAATAATTATAATAATTATAAAAATAATCATGTTAAAGCATAATAATAGCAAGACCCTAGGCATGATACTAACAACATTAATAACAAACCCTAGCATGTCACTAAGCAATAAAAATCAAAGCTTTAGCCCTAACATGATACTAACAAAAATAAACATTAGAAAGAACATAGGAGGCATCATAGAAATCATAATTGACATTATATTCTTTACCCTAAACATGATACTAGGAAGCAATAAAACATCCTAACATGATACTAGTAATCATAATAACAACCTAGACATGATTTCTATATCATAATAACAACGTAAATAATTAAAACACTTACTTGGATGCCTCGTACCTCTTTCTAATAACAAAATACACACGTTAGTAACTTCAAGGAAAATAATAATTAAAACAATTAAATTAAATAATTGAAAGATAGATTTGGGACCAAACCCTCAGAAATTAAACCTTTCACATCTAGGGCGAAGACAACTTTGAATATGGCTAGATGTATCTAGATCTTGTGAGTGCGGAATTTTTATATTTGTGAAAAGGCTAGTTTAGAAAAGAGAGAGAGAGAGAGTAATCAAGAGAATCTTGATGAGAGTTAGTGAATGAAAACAGAGTTTTTAGAACGCTATTTATAGAGAAAATCAACCAAAAAGATAAAAATCAAAACAGAGTTCTGACGCGTAAAACGAAGATTAGCGCCACATGCTGACATTAGCGCCAGGCGCCAAACGTAGCGTCAGGCGCTAATGCTGGCGTTTGTTGCTGACTAAGATTTTGACGCGTTTTCTAAAATCATATAGAAATTGCCGTACAGGAGGATAAAATCGTATTTTCCTCAAAAACGTTCTTTTATTCTGATTAAAACTCTAAAAGTCAACAAAAGTTAATTTATCAATGCTAATTAAATTAGGAATGAAAAGAACCTTCTAGAAGAATTTAGAAGACTAAAACCATTCCTAATTGCATTAGGAATGATAAATCTATATTAGGCCCTCCTCTAGATCATTGGGCCGCATATAAGGCTCAAACCGGGCTCAGTTCAGTAAATTGGCCATAACTTCCTCAATATTCATCGAAATTGGGCTTATAATATATCGTCGGAAAGGTCTTTTTAAGCCCTATCCAACTACACTATTATTGGACCCATATCATGGACCAAACAAACTTGATTGGCTGTTTTCTTAAAATAGGTTTTCAAAAACAGAGAGAAGAGAAAAGAAATTAAAACTATCCGTAACACTAAACTTTCCACACTTTCACTTCATTCGATTATGATTCGACGTGAAAGGTACTCATCACTGGTTTGGTTTTGGGGAGACACAAATGGGTGTCTACACCCCCTTATTTCTTTTTCCCCTTCTCCTTCTCTCTCCTCTCCTTCTCTCTCCTCCCCTCAATCTTCCTGTTCTCCTTCTCCCTCCTCCTCTTTTCTTCTCCGCCCTTTTCATTTTTCCTTTCTTTCTGTTTTCTCTTCTCCCTTCTTCTTCAGCCTCCTCTTCTTCTTCGCCCCTTTTAATTTTTTGAAGAAAGTAAGGTTCTTATTCTCCCCTTCTAATTCCTTCGTCTTCTCTTCCTCTCTCCTCCGACCTTGGTCTTTTCTTCCTCTCTCCTCCATCGGAATATATGGGTGTTGTTTTTGTTACGAGAAATTAATGGTTTATTTGGTCAAATTTGACCATGAAAAGTCTAGATCTAGACTTTTAATGGTCAAATTTGGCCTATTTAAACCAAAATCAAGAATCCAAAGCCAATTTCGATTATTAAGGTATGTTTTTCGACTCTTTAATACATTTTTTTTTGTTTGTTTTGTTTGTTTGTGGTGGCTGGTGGTATTCGGATGTGGTGGCTGGTGGTGTAGGGATGTGGTGGCTTGTTTGTTTGTTTTGTTTTTTTTCCCCTTATATTTTCTAATTTTTTTTCGTTGTCGGTGGGTCGCATTTAAGGGGGCCATGGTGGGTGGGTCAGGTATAGGTGAACCGTGGTGGGTGGGTTTAGATCTGGTTTAGGTGGGCTGTGGTGGGTGGTTAGGTTAGGGCTAGGAGGTGGGTTTAGTTTGGGTGGTGGGTCTGGTTAGCTTAGGGCTAGGAGGTGGGTTAGGTTAAGGCTAGGAGGTGTGGTTCGGTTTGTTGGGTAGGGGTGGGGTTGATAGGGGCGTCTTGGGTGGTTGGAGGTGGTGACATGCCGTGCCGGTGGTGGCGCGACGTGTTTTTTTTAATTTCATGAAATAACTTTATGACGGAATTCCCGTCGGAAATTTCCGACCGAATTTAGAAATTTCTGACAGACTATTCCGGTGTCAGAAATTATCAGACGACGGAAAATTCCTTCGAAAAAGTGTTTCCGACGGAAAAGGTGGTTTTTCCTACAAAGCAGATTCCGACAACCACTTTCTATGGATTTCAGGGTGTTTCCGACGGAATTTTTCCATCGAAGATGAGCCTATTTCTAGTTGTGAGATTTTTTTTTTTAAAAAGAAAAACCCTAAAATCTTAACTCGACCACCACCTTCACCACCGCCGCCGGTTCGCCCTGGCCCACCGTCGTCACCCCAACCCGCGCTGCTGACTCCCGTTAGCCGGGCCGACAAAACCATGCCACCCAGCCAACCACCTGAACCATGTACTACACCGCACCTACCTCAGCCTCAGCCCCGATTCGATTTGGTTTGGGTGCGGGTTTGGGTTTAGGCCACGTTGACGGTGAGGGTGAGGGTGAGAGATGTAAAGTTGTATACGGGTTTGGGTTTGGATGTGGGTTGGAGTGTCGACGACGCATCTAGGTAAGGGAGGGGATTTCGGTGATGTTGCTAAGGTAGGTGATGGTGGCGTGATGTTGGTGTGGTAGCAGAGTTCATTCTGACGCCTTGGATTTGCACTGTGGGGTGGTTTTTAGGGAGTAGGAAGGCAAGAATGGGTGGTGGGGCTGGTTTTCGTCGGTATTGGGTGGGGGGCTAGGGGTGTTGACAGGCGACAGCCTAGGCTAGAGTGTCGGCGACTAGGGCAGGTGAATCCGGCAGTGGGGCTAGCAGGGTTAGGGGATAGATTTTTTTTTTTAATTTTAATTTTTTAAACCAGTAGATTATTGACACGTGTCAATTATGGTCCCACTTAACGGTTTTTTTGGATGGAAAAGTTAAGTGGCGGTAAAATCAAATTTTTAAGTTTTTTGTGGTGTTATAATAAAAACTTTTTTGTTGTGGTGTTATTATCGAAATTTAGGTTTTTTATGGTATTATTTTCTAAAATTTCCTATTATTTATTTACAGAATTATTCTTACAACTTTATACGAAAATTGCAAGTTTTATGTAAAGTATTATGTTTATTAATTTTGATCATTTAAAAAAAAAAACTAAATGATCACTTTCACAAACTTAAATATTCACTTACAAATTTTTTTTTTTTTAAAAATTCAATTAGAAAAATAGTACTTAATAGCAAAAGGATAAAGGTATATATATTTTGTATATTAGGTGTCACCTGAGCATTTGTAGGAATTTGTACATTTTGAAAGTTCTTGAAGGAATTTTAGCACTCTTTTGAATAGTAGAAGAAGCTTGATCATTGGCATGAACACCTTAAATAATTGAAATTTGAACATTTCTAGGAACTCTAGGAGGAACTTGAGCATTCTTTTGAATACTAGGAGCATTTGTTGCAGCATTAGGAGGAACTTGAGCATTCTTAGAACAAACAAATCTTTTCATGCATATTGAATCGTCTCTTCATCGCCTCTTTACACTTCCCAAATCTAACTCCAAAACCTTTTCATAAGCGTATTCACAGGGCCGGTTTTGGGCCTGTGCAAGCAGACCTGCTGCACAGGGCCCCAAAACCAAAGGGCCCAAATTTTTTTTATTTTTTAATTTATTTTGGTTTTTTTAAGTATAAAAATCAATACTATCATTCCCTTATTAATGATCCCAGTCACATCTAGATTTGAGTAAAAAACTTCAATTTCCTAGTTTTTAACGGAACACTTAATTTTCCATACTGAAGCTTTTAAAAAAAAAAACTATCTAATTGAATTCTTGTTTTTTCCAAAAAAAAAAAAAAAACCTCAAAACCTTTCATATTTTATCCTTTGTTTAATTTTTGCAATCATACTCCTTAATTGTCAGTGGAAGAATTAAATCCACTTTTTCCTTCGTTTATTTCATTGAATGTTTGCTCCTACAAATTTCTATATTTTCGTAAAATATTTATTTGTCAAATATGTTATTTTCTTTATTTTTGACAAAAAATAAGTTGTTGAGGGAAAAAAAAGGGAAATTCCCATTGGTACCACTCAGGTTTTGACTTTTCCCAGCGGTACCACATTTTTTTTTACTTCCCGGCGGTACACCCCAGTTTATGACTTCTTAACAACCGTGATTAGTCTGTTAATAAATCGTTAATAACTTAGTAATTCTAGGTTAATAGGTGTAATATAAACTGAAAAGACTTATATGCCCCCATTTAAATGCTTTCCCTCCAACTTTTCCCCCTTAAAATGTCTGTTATTTCCCACCAAAAACGTTCACCCTATGACTTCCCTATAAATGTGCCACTTCCTCTTATCTTCTCCATTTTGCTTTCCCTCCATTGCTGCAATTTTTTTCTCTTCTCTTCTCTTCTCTCTACTTCTTGTTCTGTATTTCTCTGACATGGCTAGTTCTGCAGGTGGTTCAACTTCTGGCAGGAGATTTGGAAGATCCATGTGGGTCAAACGCATTCAATGTAACTGCAATCCACCAAGAACTGCAGACATTAGGGTTTCTGAGTCGATTTCAAATCCAGGGAGATCATATTACAAGTGTAGGCATTGTGGTTTGTTCGTGTGGGTTTCTGAAGAACAATTGATGGGAAGTCTTGATGACTCATCTAATGTGAGAGTGTTAAGAGAGGAATTTATTGATTTTACTGGAAGAGCGTATGAGTTTGCAAGCTATGTTTACATGGTTGTTAGGATTGGTCTTGTCATGTACCTGATCCTACTCTTTATATATCTGAAATGAGATTTGTGTTCTGCAACTTTTAGTTTTGCCATGTAATTGTTAGATTATGAATATTTAAAGGTTGTATTTTGTGGGTTAATGAATGAAATTTCGAATAATTGGCATTTATCTGTGTTTCTTATGTACGAGTTCTTTTACTTTCCATTAAATGTAAATAAGGACAAAAATAAGGACAACTTAAAATAGACAAAATGGCCACAGTTGGCTATATTCATAAATATCAGTAAATTTCAGATGTTTGGGAACATTGGTAAAAACACATATGTACCAACTAGACAAGTTAAGTTCAAAAAACCCAAGATAACTTAAACAAAACCAAATGTTTCACTGCCAAAAAAACCAACTGCTAATGTACTGCTCTGTAGCACTTAAAAGCATTGAGAATTTGAGTTTGCTTGGGACAAGTTGACTGGCTGGCTAGGCATTTGTGATGCTGTCAAAACTGTTGCTGCATCAGCAAACTGTTTGCCTTTCTTTCCCTGTGCTTTCTTGGAAGATGCTGCAGGCTTTGTTGCTGGTTGATCAGTGGCTACAGACTTATTTGCTGCTTTTGCTGCATTTGATTGGTCTCTGACCCTTGGGTTTTTTATGACAACAGGCTCAGATGCCTTCAACTCTTTCCCAGTTAAGCCTCCCTTGCAGGTTGCTTTATTATGCCCAAAGCATCCACACTTAGAGCATTTGACTGTTTTGCTTCTCTTGCCTGGTTGGACTTCTCCTTCCTCCCTTTTTCTATTCCTTCTTGGTCTTCCAATTCCCCTTTTCATCTTAGGTGGCATGATAATTTTGCCAGAGTCATCAGCAGGCCATTGTTCTGAGTCATCAGTAGGTCATCAGCAGGCCATTGTCTGGAATAGGGCTAATGCATACACTGTATGCTTGCTTATATGTCTTGACAGAGTACTAGGAGCTAACAAAATCATGTCGGTCTAACTTTGCATCAATTAGGGCCCTAATGGCATGCCTACATGGCACCCCTGACAATTGCCATGCACCACAACTGCAAATTTTATTGTTAAGACTCACAGGGAACTGAGATCTACCTTCATGGATTTCATACTCTCCTGGGTTGGACTTGAAAGCTCTACAATTTGAGCTTGCCTTGCCTATCTTTTTCACCAGTTTCACAATTTTAGGACATATGTCTTCATCTTTCCAGGACTTTGCATTTTCCATCCTTGTTGCAATTCTCACCATACACACCCTCCTTATTCCTGCACATTAGCACTAAATCAGACATTGCAGGACCTTTTATATTCACAGTATAAAGACAACAAAATAAAGATATGCACAACATACCTTCTAGAAGAGTTAATACAGGCCTACACCTATTAACTCCAAGTGTGGAGTTAAAGCTTTCCACAAAATTAGATGTATTTGTCTCATTGCAGACATTAGGGTTAATTTATGTTTACTCCACTTGGATTATTCTCCCAAGTCTGCAAACCAACACATGACATCATCACCTCCCTCTTTCTTGAGCTTCTCCATAGCTTTTCTGAATGAAAAGGCTGAAGTTGCATTGCATGCTCTCCAAAATAGCACATACATCATGGGGCCTGGAAACTTTTTTTTGTAATTCCTACTGAGGTGTCTACAGCAGAATCTTCTATCAGCTTCTGGCCACACATTGTCTAAGGCTAACTCCACTCCCTGAAACAATGATGAACAAGATTAGTATTCTCCAATAAACAATCAAAGGTTACATAACAACTATAAAAACTCAATTCACACTTAAGCACTTGCCTTTTGCCTATCAGATATGATTGTCCAATGCTCCCTTGAGGATTCCTTGACAATTTTCAGCAAATGCCAGAAGAAATAACTCCATGACTCCTTGTCTTCTTGGCTCACTATAGCATAGGCTATGGGAGATATCTCATTATTGGCATCTATTCCCACAGCGGAAAGCAGAATTCCCCCATAATTACCTTTTAGGTGTGTTCCATCTACACCAATCAAAGGTCTAACTCCTCTGAGAAGTCCTTTCCACTGTCTAGAGAAGGAAATGAAGATACTTGTGAACTGCAGCTGCTTAGGCAGGGACTCAGTTTCTTGTCATGCACAAAATGCTAAACTTTCTGGGTTAGTCTCAATGCACATTTTAGCATACATAGGCAACAATGAGTATGACTCATCATGGCCTCCAAAGAGCTGCTCAATTACATAACTCTTTAACCTATACAAAGTAGACTGTCTCATGTAGATGCCATATCTTTGGAATAGAAGTTCATTTAAAGCTTTCCCAGGAATGTCTGGGTTAGCTCTGATGTCTTCCATAACTTTCTGGGAAGCCCACTTAACATTGCATATGGGGTTGTATGTTTCTAAACTTCTGCAAGTGTGTACATTGGGACAAATCTTCTTAATTGCCCAAGTTCTACCATCTGAAAGCCTGCTTGCATGCAACCTCCTCCAGTCACAACACTGAGATTGGCACACTGCTGTATACCTCTTGTTGTCAGCATACTCCACATTGATTGCAAATCTCTCTTGTACAGCAAAGTCCTTAAGAGTATCCTTAAAGTGTGCCTTATCAGTGAAAATCATCCATGGCCTTAGTATTATCTTCCCAAAATCAGCATCCTCATACATTTCTCCATTCTTGTAAAGTCTCTTAAAGTAATCCTCATCATCTTCATCATCTAAAAAGTCAAACCATTTCCCAGGTTTCCAGTTATCCTTGATTTCCAGTTATCCTTGATTTTAGGAATCCTTTGAAGCTGCACCAATTCATCTGCAGGCACATCACCCTTTGGTGCTACTTCTCCTTCACTGTCTTCTTCTGAATCACTCTGAACAACAAAGGCCATTTTTCTTCTCACCTTTAAACCAGAACTAGGGCCCACCTCCTGACCCTCAGTAACACCCAAACTATTGTCTCCCTCCTGACTTCCATGCATACCAGATGAATCACTCTGAACAACAAAGTCCATCTTTCTTCTCCCCTTGAAACCATAACTAGGGTCCTCAACTTCTGTCTCATTCACACCAACTCTAAGTCCCTCCACCTGACTAGAATCCAAATCAGAACCTTCACCAAGCATTCTTGTCTCAGTGACAGTACTGCCAACCCTTACCCCCTTCCTATATGCTATGGTTCTAGGAAGTTTTTTTGCAAAAACAGAGCTATGAGATGAATTAATCAATGGTTCAACACTAGGAGCAGCTGTGTCAGTGACTGGAATAGGTGAAAATCTAGGGCTCCTTCTCAAAGTTAATGTCTTGAACACAGTATTAGGTGACCTAGGAGATGGTGGTTGCATTGGGGTTGATTTGGTGGCAGCACTCTTCTTAATCTTTGTATCCTTAGCCTTAGTCTTCTTTGACTTCTCTATCCTCTCCATAGTCTTCTCAAACTCAACTATACCCTTGGTATACTCAGCAGCAGATTGAGTATCATTTCTTTCATCTTGGGGGGAATCATAGCCCTCATTATACCAAGGTGGAGAGGACTCATTATTTAGGGATATATCTTCAAGGGAAGGCTGATCTGTTTGGGTTGTTTCATTCTGAGTGGGTTGATTTGTTTGTTCTGTTTCAATCTGAGGAGTAAGATCATTTGGTCGTGCAGTTTGGGAAAGATCAGCAACATGAGGAGGTACAGTTTGGGAAGGTGCAGCAAATTGTTGTGCAGATTTGGATTTGTTCCTTAGCCTATTGGTCATTCTATTCAAGGCACTTGGTTTCTTGCCAAAACCTACCCAAATGTGATACATCTCACACTCACCTAGGGTATGAATCATCTTAAAAAGATCAGCATCATCTAGTAAAGGGTGAATCTTTTCATTGTAACCATAACCAAAGGTAGGGTTGATTATAGGGAACTCAGTGTCTACTGCAGCAGTGTCCTCAAAATCCATAACCAAATCCATCAAATTACATCTATCTAAGTCAACATCAAGATCAACATGTTTATCTAAGTAATGAAACCTTAACACCACATCACCCATTCTGCAAAAGAAGGTAAACAATATACACACTTACAACATGCAAATAAATTCCAAATCAGCTATACAACAATCTAAAACATGCAAATAAATCCCAATTCAGGTATCCAACAATCAATGAAATATGCAAATAAATTCCAATTCAGGTATCATACAATCAATGAAACAGGATCATGCCATTTCATCCAAATTAAATCCATAATCTACATAAATAATTGAACACACATAATCACGCACCTAATAACATGAAAGAACCCTAAAATCGCACAAATATACAACATTTAAATCATGAATTAAACCTCAAAACGCATAGAAAAACAGAACATCAAACAATTGCACCAAATCATGCATTAATGAACAGCAGTAGTGCTAAAGTACCTGAATTATGCAAGATTATCCTCTAATGGCTTTGTAGACCAACGAAATTAGCGAATTTCCCTTGCAAAACCCTAGGATTACTTGGTGAATTCAATAGAGAGCAGAGGAGAGAGAGATGAAATTTGAAAGTTGAGTTTGGTTTGTGTCAAATCGACATAAATGGAAGGGGAAGGGGTTTAATTATGGGTGATGGAGGGAAGGATTAAAAGGGGGCATATTAGTCTTTTCCAACTTTAGTAACCTAATCTCAGCTTTTAACCTAGAATTACTAAGTTATTAACGGTTTATTAACAGACTAATCACGGTTGTTAAGAAGTCATAAACTGGGGTGTACCACCAGGAAGTAAAAAAAAAAAAATGTGGTACCGCTGGGAAAAGTCAAAACCTGAGTGGTACCAATAGGAATTTCCCAAAAAAAAAATGAAATTAATATACAATATGAAAATTTGGTGTATCACTTTGAAGGATGGCTTTTTCTAAGCAAAAAGTTGAAATTTAATTTTTTTTTTTTTTGAAGGAAGTACTCCCTAGAAGGTTGATATCAATATGAATGTGTAATGAGATGTTATTTACAAAACAAAAAAAAAATAAAAACAAAAAAAAAAGGTAGTTTTTTGGGTAATATATAATGATTTTTTAAGAAGTGTTTTGATAATTAAAATTACATTTACGCTCAATTTTTATATTTATAGATTAGGGCCCAATTTAAAGATTAGAAAAGGGCCTCCGAAATGTATGGGACGGCCCTGCGTATTCATTATACATTTCATAAGCTTTCTTCTTCAAATTTAAATTACTAAATTAGACTTACTTGTTTCTTCAAAAATAATAACCTTCTTCATTAAAATTTTCGCCCTCTTTGTCAGAATAAAATCGCCCTCTTTGATCAGTTTTCTTGTAGCGAAGAGAGAGAAAATTGAAAAAATAATAGGAGAGAGAAAATTTTTATGCAGTGGCTTGAATAAAAAGTAAAAATGAAAAGAAGAGAATTAAAAAAAAAAATGCCAAGGGGCAAAGTAAAAACGACTCTATTAGATGGGGGTGTAGGGAAAGTTGCATAAACTAGAGAGTCTTACGAAATATTTCTACTCCCTTCGTGTTTTAATAAGTGTTACACTTATCAAATACAGTCGTGTTTTAATAAGTGTTTTATTTCATTTTTGACAAAAAACTATATCTAAATACTTATCTATCTCTTCTCATGGCCCTCACCCAAACCCACGACTATTTTTTTTTTTATTTCTTTCCTATCACATTCATTAATTTTCAATAAACTATTAAACCCACTATATATCTGTTACAATTCTATAATGCTTCAACTAACCCACTTAACTCATATTTTAATCAAGTCAATAAAATTGTCTAAAACTATATACCGATCAAAGTGTAACACTTATTAAAAGACGGACAAAATAGTAAGAGTGACCATTTTAGTGTACTTTGGCCCAAATAGAAAACTATAAAGGTTAAAAGCCCAAAACGCATAACTCCAATTCTAGTTTTCTACCCGCCTTTCTTTTTCTTAAGCAGCAGCGCAATTTCTCCGTCGTCTTCCTCCCACCATATCACTCCAACTTTCTCTCTCTTCCCCACTCATAATTCCCTGTTAATCTGGAATGTCTTCATTGTTTCTTCGCAGCTAAGGTAAACACTCTCATTCTTCTCTCTTCAAAATTTCTCTAATATCATCTTTTTAATGTTTTTTCATACTCTGAAATAGTAGAGAAAAATTGCATTTGAATGAATGTGAAACAATGAGAACAATGCTCTTTGGTATTATTAATTGAATCTTATGCATTATCAATGATTTCCCATTTCACATTGGTTTAAATTGCTGTTTTATGCTTGTAGTTCTGGGTTAACTAGTAATCAAATTTGTTAATGGTCACCAACTGTTTGATGAAATGCCCAAGTGAAAATGTAGTATTATTTTTAAGGGGATTTTTGGCTTTATTTATTAGAATGAATTCTTGTTCTCGATATGTCCTGAAATTGAAGTTTAATTGGGGCGATATATTGTTTCCTAGTTTAAATCACTTGTAACAGAAGGCAACTATTATATGTAATTAAGAATCATATGGTGATTATGATTATAACTCTTGTTTATGGTCTGCAGGCAATGGGCTCATATTAATGCCTTATCAACTTGAGAAATCTACATGGACCTGTGTTTCTGTTTCGTTAACCATATCTTTTCGGAATCCACTTTGATGGGTTTCTCTCACAGAAATGAATATTGGTGTCATCTCCTTAATCAATGGTTGTTCTAAACTCATACCCCAGAGTTTACACTTGGGTCGGTTTCTGCTTATCCCATTTAAGGACAGATATTTGGGAGAAAAGCACAGCACTTTTTACTCTACTGATGCAAGAGCATTTCCGGATTACTCACCCAGAAAGCCAACAATCAGAGACTCTGAACTTGTGCAGAATATTTCAAGTACCATAAAGCAACGGCGTTTTGAGACGTTAAGGCATGCTCTTAGACCCTTCGAGTCAAAATTCAAGCCTGACCATCTCATTTGGGTTCTAATGAACATCAAGAATGATACTGAGCTGGTATATAACTTCTATGAATGGGCATGTCTTCATAGAGAACCATCATTGGAACTTCGGAGTATTGTCATACATATTGCTGTTGCTTCAAAAGATTTGAACATAGTTCACAGTCTTATATATGATTTCTGGTCTAAGCCATATATTGATGTTGCCTATTCTTTTTCTAGTTTTGTTGAAAAATTGATCTACACTTACAAGGATTGGGGTTCAAATCCATGTGTATTTGATTTATTCTTTGAGGTGCTTGTTCAAGTTGGGTATTTGATAGAGGCAAGGAGACTTTTTGGAAGGATGTTGAATTTTGGTTTGGTGATCTCTGCTGAATCCTGTCAATTGCTTCTTGCTAATCTTTCCAGCCAATCAGACAAGAAAAGGGACACTTTTGAGGTTTTTCAGGAGTTCCTTGAAGCAGGAATTTGTTGGGATACTGGTTCATATAACATAATATTACACATTCTTTGTCAGTTAGGGAAAATTAGAGAAGCGCACCATCTACTGCTGCAGATGGAGTTAAGAGGCTGTCCGCTTGATGTTGTGAGTTATAGTATTGTCATTAATGGATACTGTCATGTTGGTGAATTAGATAAGGTGATGAGGCTGGTTAATGAAATGAGAATGAAGGGATTGAAGCCAAATGCATTTACATTTAATAGCATTATTGTTCTTATGTGCAAGTATAGTAAGGTAGCAGATGCAGAAAGGGTTCTGAGAGAAATGATTGCTCTTAATATACCGCCAGATAATGTAGTTTACACGACAATTATTGATGGTTTTTGTAAGTCCGGTAATATTAGTTCCGCTATCAAGCTTTTCAAGGAAATGCAAAGAGTGAAAATCATCCCTGATATTATTGCATATTCAACTATTATATGTGGGCTTTGTCAAAGTGGAAACATGAAAGAAGCAGAGAAGCTCTTCCATGAAATGCTTAACAGTGGATTAGCACCAGATGAAATCACTTATACAACACTTGTAGATGGTTATTGCAAGGCTGGTAAGCTGAAAGAAGCCTTTTTTTGGCACAATGAGATGGTTGAGAAGGGGGTGACCCCTAATGTTGTCACATATACTGCCCTTGCAGATGGCCTATGTAAACAAGGAGAGGTAGATACAGCAAATGAACTTTTGCATGAAATGTCTGCCAAGGGTCTACAACTTAACCAGTGCACATATAATGTACTCATTAATGGTCTCTGTAAAACAGGAAATATAAATCAAGCAATAAAACTGATGGAAGACATGGAGGTGACTGGATGTCATCCTGATACCATCACTTATACTACTTTGATGGATGCTCACTGTAAGTCGGGAGAAATTTCTAAGGCACATGAGCTTCTGAGGAGAATGCTGGATCGAGGACATCAGCCTACTGTTGTTACATTTAATGTGTTGATGAATGGGTTCTGCACGTCAGGGATGTTGGAAGATGGTGAAAGGCTGCTAAAATGGATGTTGGAGAAGGGAATAATGCCAAATGCCACAACCTATAATTCTCTTATGAAGCAGTATAGCATTAGAAGCAACATGCATAGCACAACTAAAATTTACAGGGAGATGTGTGCTTTTAATGTAATGCCAGACAACAACACTTATAATATATTAATCAAGGGGCACAGTAAAGCAAGGAATATGAAAGAAGCGTGGTATTTGCACAAGGAAATGGTTGCAAAAGGGTTTGATCTCACTGACAGCGCTTATAATGCTTTTATCAAGGGGCTTCTTAAAAAGAAAAAGTATGGGGAAGCAAAGGTACTCTTTGATGAGATGAGGAGAAAAGGGTTCATAGCGAATCAAGAAATATTATACTTTTTTCTGGACAAGAACTTCGATGAAGAGAACCTTGAAAATGCTATTGAGATTTGTGATGAAGTTATAGAGAGATTTGTTATTGATAAGGTCAATGAAGATAATGATACTAGATGAGTAATTAGATTTTTGTGAGCGTGCATATAAACATCCCATGACAACATTCTCCAGGCCTTAGTTCTTGCTACCAGCTGCCATGGACTGGAAGGCAAAGGTAAAATATATGTTATATTGATGATGTTAGGAGTTTCAAGATTTTCATATTCACGGGCTTTTTTTAATTATGAGACTTTTTTGGCTTTGATCTAGAACTCTAGAAGTGTGATAATGATTATATTTTGTTGTACTTGTATAATTAAATGTTTTCATAGCTACTGTTTTCAAGTAACTGCAGAATTAGGGACTAGTGGCGTTATATACTGTCTAGCATCATCCCCATTCCCAACAATGTTCTGCTGTTTGAATGGTGCAATTATTCTGTTGGCTGCTTGTTATCTTTCAAATATTCAGTAGAAGTTCACAGCTTAGCGGTGAGCTGCTGTTATCTGTTTTTTGGTGGACTTCATTTAGATTTGTCAAAATAATTTTTTTTTCAATTCTTTCAGATACAAAGAACTTTATCTATACGACTATCCTAGTTGAAACTGAATGAAACACTGCTCATAATGATAAATGCGGCTTCAGTTGTGTCAGTTATACAAATGCTCTAAAATCAGGAAACAGAGAAGAAAGGGGAGCCAATTTCCAAGAGGTGCAATAAAATGAGCTCTACTTGAAGGGGATGATGGACTTGGAGTTGGACCAGTGGCAGGCCTTGCAATCTCCTTTGAGCAAGCATAGTCGCAACGGCTTGGGCGAACAACTCTATAAACCCCAGTGCTGGCTAGAATGAGGACATCTTTCCTGTTGTCCTGTGCGAATGAATATATGTATCCCAGAGCTGGCAGTGTAGTTCCTGGAGCAGTGCTGCACTGAAGAGGTGAATCTTTGGCACAACTAAATGGCATTGCTGCTGTGCTAAAATTCCCACTATTTTCTGGATTCTCGGTAGCTGCCCATATATTGCTTGCATATAAATCCCCATACAGGTACCTGAATCATCCAACAATTGTGACTCAGTGAGCATGATTATAGCATTTTTATTTTATTTGTTAGTGATGGCTGCTCATTAAGTGTTTACTCACCAGCCAGACATGCATGGATCAGTCTCAGAGCGATAGAAAAACCCGCCAGACATTGCAGCTGATCCAGTTTTCTTGTTGATTTGTGAATGAGTGTAACCTGCTACTGGCAAAATCAGATTTTGGGTAGCTGACGAATTTTTTGTTTCATTTCCAGAACTATAAGGAATGGGGCCCTCATATATACTCCATCCATAGTTTCCACCTTTGGTAATTAAATCAATCTCTTCATATTGATCCTGCCATATGAGTGGTATGTTGTTAATTAGAGTGGAGTGCTTATACATCAAGTTTAGTGTTTTTCAAGCTATAATTTGAACCTGGCCGACATCTCCACAGACAAAGTAGGAAGGCCTATCTGCATCAAAGCTGCAGCGCCAGGGATTCCTGAGCCCCATAGCCCAGATTTCTGGTGCTGAATTCTTGTCTCCTGAATATGGATTGTCCTGTGGTATGGAATAGTTACCCCAGAGACCAAGGTCATCTATTTGTTTTTCACCTGTACATCAGAAGATAGTGGCCTGAGAACTTTCTCATCTTTATATGAAGAAGTAACATAAGACACTTATGGTCTTAAAATGTTGAAGATGCTTACTTGGAATTTTATCTATGTCAAGTCTTAGAATCTTCCCTAGTATGGATTTCTTGTTCTGAGAAAAGTGATAGGGATCACCTCTTCCTCCACCATCTCCCATCATGACATACATGTACCCATCTTCTGGTCCAAATAGAATTTGGCCTCCATGATTGTTTGTGAATGGCAAACCCATTGTGAAAATCCTCCGTACTTCTGTTGGTTGGCCACTTTGCATCTGTGAAGGAAAAACTATCATTGACAGGAAATAAAACCGCAGAAACTGGTTGGATTGAATACTCAAATGATCGTAGAGATAATTACCGATGAAGGGTTTGATGAAGATCCATTTGCTGTGTATTCTGCAATAACGCTTTGATATTGACAAGGTGTAGAGCTACCTGAAGTGTTAAATTTGGATGGGTCACAATCAACATCAGAGTTACATGCACACCTTCCAGCACATTCGGGTGACTTTAGCCGATCACAGTTGTAGGAAGCAAAGAAGCGTCCATTATGAGCAAAATCTGGGTGGAATGCCATTCCTAGCATTCCAAATATAGTGTCAAAGAGAACTTGATCGGTTAAATCCACGAATGGGTCTGATTCGTCAAGGTCTAACTTTTCTACAGAGTCTTGCTCAGGAATTGTTGCCAGCCAGATTTTTCCAGGCAGATTAGAAAAGAAGGCACGATTAGATCCGTCAGGGTGAGGAGCCATACTGATATAACTTCCAGCGTCAATCTTCTCTAAACATAGCCCTTTTGGAGGAACATCAGTCTCTGAACTGTTATTGTTTAGTTTGACAGGCTCGCCAGCAAAGCACACAGAATCATTGTCTGGAGAAGCGCCAAAAACATCACAAAATGTTTTTTCCGACTGCCAAAGATCAGCCAGTGTAGATAAGTTTGATGCAATTGGTGCTGGTCCTTTTGCTCCGCCTTGTAACGAAGGTGCAAAGGGTGATTTCAAGATAGATATATCCTTGCATGTGTTCCATACAGTTGAACAGAAGCTGCTTGTTGATTGCTTTGATGAATGTGATTTTCCTGAATCAGTTGAGTTGCAAAGACCTGGAACTGGTTTCTGCTGCTTCTGGTTCCCTGCTTTGGCCTTGAAAAGCTCTGCTGCAAAGGGATCACATGTCTGCAAATGACCAAAAACATTGATTTTCGACGGCTTTTAGCTGAACTTCCTCTTAGGCATAAGTGACAGCATTTTTATGCAAATACTACCATGTAAAGTTATAGATTTGTTTGGTAAACAAGAAATTTTGTATTGCTACAAATTCATTTTCTTATACTATTTTTATTATTATTATTTTAAATGGCTTTGAGAGCTTACAGCGCACAGAATTGATTTCAGAAGTGAAGCGCAGGAAGTATCAGAGATATTCATAGCTTCAAATTGTTTCTGCAGCTGAAGGTCTTTGGTTGAATCACAGCATGCAGTTCCATTGTAAGGACAGAATTCCAAAGGTGTCTTTAATTTTGCGGGTGCCCCTGTTTCAATAAGAAAAATTCAAGATTTCTGCAATCAAAACGAAGATACGCACTCGCGCACATACACACATATACAGGAGGAGAGTGAAAAGGCTTACTGAAGTCTGTACACAAGGGGAGTGAATAGGAATGTTGAGAGAGAAGCAGACAATGAAAGAGAAGCAAAATGACAGCAAAACCAGCCATTTTTTCAGAGTGTATTGCAGCTGATAGCGGCTCTTGACTTTTGCGATTTGTGTCTCTGCAAAGTGAACTCAACTGGTTGAGAAAGTTTCAATTATAAAGGTCAGATTTGAGTGTTAAATTCACAGGTTTCCCAAATCTTTTTGACATTTTCCTTTGACAAATATCACGTTGTAAGCTATGGCCCTTTATTATGGATAGGGAATTAGGGATAATGTCATTAATTCATATTTATTGACCCACCCTGGTTTATTGATGTTACTAAGTCTGCTAACTGCTATGTCTATGGTTTATTACGTTTGTATCCCAATTATTCCTTCTTCATTGCACTATATTACTGCGCAGCGCTCTTTGTACGCATGTAATTATAGTCACATATTCTATTTTAAGTTGTTAAGAAAGAAATTGTCTTTGTATATGGTTCGAGCGTTGAAGGGATCGGACAATATGACAAATATATTTTTGACAAATGGTTAATTAAAGGAGATAGTCAAAGAAATTTTTTAAACCCATAGACTAGGCTTGGGATGAGGGAATCCGTTGTGGAAACCACCATTATCTATCCACCACCATTACCTTATTAAAATATTTAATTAATTACTAAGATCTTCAATTGTTAGTTTGTCCCAAATTCAAACAATACCGGTAAGCTGTAAAGGGGCACTACTACCAAATCTCTGAATATGATCTTCACACAATTAATAATTTGTTACATTTATGCTTAACCTATCTTAAACTTTGGATCCGTTTATGTATAATATATAAGTGAGTATAAAAGTCATTAGAATTAAAAATGGTTTGGCATATTTGCCACTCATGTCTAGTTTCATATCTTCTGCAGATAAATTAGCTAGAATTAAGTAAATTGTAAATTGTAAATTGTAAATTGAACTTGGGTAACCATTATTAACTTATATTTAAACCAATTTAAACATGATTGCTCTTATGTCAACGTATTTAACTCTATAAAATCTTATTTACTCCCTTTGTTTTAGGGGGGAGACTTGGGGAAAATAATGTGTAAATAAGGTTGGCAATGGATCAGAGGTGGATCTGGTGGAGCTCAATCCACCTCTATCCGTCAATGATCCATCCATTATCCAACTCTTCCATCACCATTTAATTCTTCATTCGCATCCAACCTATCCATCATCCGTGGATGAATCGGTGGATAGGGTGAATTACAGTTGAAATAAAACACACCACCCTTTATTTATAGTACGAATATACATAAACTAAGAATTTGATACTCCGTATACAGTTGACAAAATCTTTAAATTTTCGAACATTCACACTATTATACAAAGACTAACTTATATTACTACTCCGAGTAGTATATATAAAGTACATACTTATGTTGTATTACAAAAAGGTAAAAAAAACATTCGTAACTTTGTACAAAATATAAGCAGATGGATGGATGGGTCAGGTGATGGATGTATGAAGCTCCATCCGAATTTGACCCGATCCGTCACCCGATCCATATATCATCCATATAAAATCCGTATTTTGTCGGATTTTCATTTATTTAAATGAATCGGATGGTTCGGTTATCCATGAGTTCGGTTTGCCCTACGTGAAAAGAACGTGAACATAATGGATCATAAAATTCCGTATATTTTAGGGGGGAGACTTTGGGGAAAATAAACTCGAAAGTCAAAATTGGTATGCCCTTTCCTTAATTAAGTCTTAATTGTAACAAAATTATAATTAACTACAGTGGGTTGGGGGTAGTTTAGAAAATGCAAAGAATGGGTAAAGTATAGTGGATACTGGATAGTGCAGTGTAGTGTGGTACACCCAAAAGAATTGGGGCAGTTGTTACGTTCCGAAGTGTCCACATTGATTATCTTTGTCTGTCATTATGGTTAGATTTCTGTGCCATTATTTGACCACTGCCCACCTAAATTGCGGTATGGAGTCGACCAACCACTTTAGGATTTTCATTTCAATTTGAGGAAGAAAAATCAAACCCAAACTCTCTAGCTAACAAAACGGAGTAGCATGTTCTTGGCTTCTTCTACTTTTAATATTGTAATCGTGTATAATGATATGCATGAAATTAAAGGATAGCTTAAATGGTAAAAATTTTCCGGATATATGAGTATTTAATACATGGATTTTGTTAATGAGTGTTAGATATTAATTAATTTTATTTTATTTTTTTTAAAAAAGTGCTTTCTCTATCATAGCTCAAATGGTTAAAATTTTTCTCTTAATTTTAGAAGGTCTTGAGATATATGAGTATTTACAGAGCTTTTTTGGTGCAGCAGGCCACACCGTGTGGCCTGCTGCCAAGTCAGTAAAAATAACGGAGTCTGACGTGCATATAATGGGGTTACTATTCACGCGCATAACGGGGTTACTGGTTTTGTCAGGGTTACTTGTATTTTTCAGGGGTTACTTGTATTTTTTTTTTCCAGGAGTTACTTGTATTTTTTTTTTCAGGGGTTACTTGTATTTTTTTTTTCAGGGGTTACTTGTATTTTTTTTTTAGGAGTTACTTGTATTTTTTTTAAGGGGTTACTTGTATAGATTACTTATTCAAGGGTTACTTGTATTTTCAGGGGTTACTTGTTTATTTATTTATTTATTTATTTTGTAGTTACTTTTTTTTTTTTTTTTTTTTTTTTTTTTTTTTTTTTTTTTTTCCAGAGGTTACTTGTATGGATTACTTATTCAAAGGTTACTTGTATTTTCAGGTGTTACTTGTATTTTTTTTCAGGAGTTAGTTGTATTTTTTTTCAAGGGTTACTCTTTTTTTTTTTTTTTTAATTCAGGGGTTACTTATATGAGTTAATTCAAGGGTTATTACTTGTATGAGTTACTTATTCAAGGGTTACTTATTTGAGTTACTTCACAGGTTACTTGTATGAAATACTTATTCAATGATGACTTGTTACTTATTCAAGGGTTGCTTGTAGGCTCCATACCAAACCAGTAACACACTACAAGTAACCCCTAACCAAAACTAGTAACATCCTACAAGCTAAGTGAACCCTGACCAAACCAGTAACACCTTACAAGTAACCCTTGACCAAAACCAGTAACACTCTACAAGTAACCCCTGACCAAACCAGTAACACCCTACAAGTAACCTAACCCCTGATCAAAACCAGTAACACCCTACAAGTAACCCCTGATCAAAACCAGTAACACCCTACAAGTAACCCCTGACCAAACCAGTAACACCCTACATGTAAACCCTGACCAAACCAGTAACACCCTACAAGTAACCCCTGACCAAACTAGTAACACCCTATAATTTTTGACGTAGAATGTTTGATCTAATTAAGATTCCACGAAGAAAACGAGCTCAAATTTCTTTGATTCTCATCGATTTCACTAGTTCAAATGTTGTTGATGATCTTAAGGATAATTAATCACAATTTTTTACAACAATTTGACACCCAATTTCTACAATTTTGGGCTTTAAATTGCAGCAATTTAGCAAAGAGGAGAGAGAAAATGGGTAGAGTAGAGATATGGTTATTGGTGATGTGTGATTTGACTTGAAAAAAAAAAAGCTAAGAAAAGAGGAGAGAGAAATGGGTGGAGTAGAGATATTGTTGTTGGTGATGTATGATTTGGCTTGGAGAAGAAGCTAAGAAAAAAGGAGAGAGAAGAGTTGTAGTATTTAAAAAAACAAATAAAAAATAAAAATTGTGGCTGGCCACACCGTGTGGCCAGCCACATATAAAAATTTGTGGAGTATTTAATATATGGATTTTGCTAATGAGTGTTAGATATTATTTTTAACTTTTATTTTTTTTATAAAAAAAGTGCTTTCTCTATCCCTTAATGATATTCTCAATTTTCTTTTTAAACACAATAAAAAGAAAAAATATTCCTTTTTTTATATTTTATCTTTTTTAGACACAATAAAAAGAAAAAATATTCCTTTTTTTTTATTCAATTAACTACCTAAAGTATCCTTTAATTTTTCAATTCAATATTTTTGGGATATTTATATAGGAATTAGGAATGCATAACAACATTACACATCAACCAGTAGGGGTGAGCAAAAAATTAGGGTACCTTGATTTGGAAGTGGAACCTGTTAGGTTCCTAAAGAATAGGTTCCTAAAGAACCTGTACAACAAGTTTCGATTTCGGATATAGGTTCTGTTTTCGAGTAGCAAAATGGAGAACCTGTTGTAACTTGTTCTGATTCAGGTTATCAATTTTTTGGAATCGAAACCTACAGGGTACCCTTTAACCTGATAAAAGTATCACTTAAGTTCAAATTTTACACCAATTTTATACTATTTTTTAAAATTAATAAATATCAAAATTACAATTATAAATAGGATCTTGTTAACGAACGCCCCGGGGCGTTGGATAAGCATTTAAAATCTTACCTAAAGTGGTATTAATTTGGGAAAGCATGACAAAATCACGCGTCGATCGGTGTAATTAATGTTAATTTTAATTTAATCTTTCTACTTTTAACTAGCTTATCCAACGCCCCCAAGGCGTTCGTTAGCATTTGCCTTATTATATGTATCAAATTTTTTCAACAATTACTATTAGTTTGTTTTATTTGCGAGTTATAAACATTATAAACTAGTAACCATCTAGTATTTTATACGAAAATCTGAAAAAAAAAAAAAAAAAAAAAAAAAAAAACACGAAGTATTAAATATATTATAAGATAGGGTACCCTGAATTGGAACCGGAACCTACAGGTTTCGATTCACAATTTCCAGGAATTCGGATCCGGTTCCCCATTTAAGGAAATTGTTGCAAAAGATTACGGTTCCAGTTCTAGGTATTTTAACAGGTACCATGTTATGCTCACCCTTATTTTTCACCATATACTAATATACTCCTGAGTTTTTTGTTTATTCACCATATATTAATAAACTTTTAAAAATTCATCATATACCCCCGAGTTTTCACAAAAATACATCATACACCCTTGATGACTAATGATTGTTAATTTCGTCAGTCATTGAGGTTAATAATGACCCGAAACCACCTTAAATACATTCCCCTACCCCCGAAATCATCCACATTCCTTTTCCCCACCTCCATAACCACCCAAATTTCCTATTTTTATCCTCAAAATCGATCATACGGATATAATTATGGAGATTTAGAGTGGTTTCAGAGGTTGGAAAATGGAGATGAGTGGTTTCAAGGATGGAGGGAGAGGTCTAAAGTGGTTTCAATGAATAATTAGCCAAATTCTACTCATCTTGTTGTCAATAGGGGTATATGGTGTATTTTTGTAATAATTCATGGATATATGGTGAATTTGAAATTTTTAGGGATATATAGTGAAAAAACTGGGAAAAAAAATATGTTATTAGTACTTGGTTATGCTTAGATGCTTACTATGCTATTTTCATTTTTCTCATTCCGACAAAAGTTTTAAAGACATAAACAAAGTATTACAAACTAAGGGATTTAATAGCCCTTTGCAGAAAGACTTGCGTGGACTTGATCCACAATAATGTTATTATGGACTCGAGATTTATACACACGCAACTGACATCATATTGAACATAGTGACCCTTATTGTTAACATAGTAACCTTATTTTTAACATAGTAACCTTTATTAAAACTTGTATAACTTTTAATATTATTGTGAATTTGAATACGATGTTATGACCCTAATTTGAACATAGTGACCTTTATGATTCATATTAACCAGCATATAAAATATTTCATTACAAAAATTAACCTCTTATAGCTTATATATATTACCAAAATGACTTTTATTTCAACATAGTGACCTTGTTTTTATTATAGTGATTTTTTTTATTAATAAAAGAACTATATTTTCTCTAATACTAGTGGTCCACAATAGATTAGTGTGAACCACGTTCATTTAAGAATTTGTGACCCCTTTGTTCCAAATATAATAACTACATCTTCTTTGCCTGTCTTGACTGTTTGGAAAATATGTTATTTGCCTTCTAACATGCATCTAGAAATACGACAGTCTATGATTTCGTTTGGTTCATATGGAAAGTATAACTTTTATAAATTGCAAATTTATAAGAATTAAATTTCCATAATCAAACTCATGGAAATTTTAAGATTGTTTGGTTAACAACAAGAGAAGTTACTTTCTATAAGAATTTCTACCTAGCTACATAAGGGGAATTAGTTAACAAAGATTTCTACATTTATGTGGGAAGTGTACGTAAATTCCTAGTAAGTTCCACTTTCCCCATTTCACCAGGCTAAACTTTTGTCAACCAAACAACACACCTAACTTGTAATTCTAAGGAATTGAAATATCACTTCCCATATTTTTTTTAGGAAAATTTATTAGAAAGGTCTTTCTAAATGATCGATTTTATGGTAAATGTCCTTATATTAAAAAAAAAAAAAAAAAGTAGCAAAAAGTTCTTATATCACACTTAGGTTATAAGGAGTGACCCTTGACCAGATTCTTTCAATGGATTTTATTTTATGGCAATTACAGCCACACGTCCAACACGTTTTATTTTATTTTTATTTTTGCTTTTTTTTTTTTTTTCTCCCTTTCCCCCTTTTTCCCTCCAATTCCAACTCCCCCCATTTCTTTCCCTCTTTTTTCTTCTTCCTCTCTTCTCTTGCTAACCATAAATTTCAATAAACATCAACTAAGGGCGTGTTCTCATTGACTGAATTGAGCTGAACTGAACTGAATAGAACTGAGCTGAACTGAACTGAACTGAATATTTTATAAGAGAAGGAAATTAGGAGCTGAACTGAACTGAGCTAAACTGAACTGAACTAAATTTCAACGTATGAGAACAGACCCTAAGTATGAATAATCCAGTCCTTCCCATTAAAATTGAAGGGAAGTCGAATCAGCTGAGGTAAAAACCCCTTTTTGATTATACTACTTTTTTTTTGTCAACATTGATTATTGGTTTTTCAATATCAAGGAAGGAGAAATAAAGGGGACAAAAATAGGGGGAGTTGGAATTGGAGGGAAAAAAAAGAAAAAAAACATTTCAAAATTGTGAATACCTTTTAATTGTGAATACCTTTTATCCTTTTCTCCAAATAAGAGACCCATTAACATATTATAAACTTTCAAAATTGTCTTTTGAAGATTCAAAAACATTTCATTTAATTTTAGAAAGAAGTGTTAAGATAGTTATGAATGAAATAGCATTCTAATAATACTCTCTCTGTCCCTAATTGTTTGCTCCACTTTCCTTTTTAAGGTGTCCCTAAAAAATTGCCCCATACTACTTTTGACATGTTTTTCCACATGCACTCTCTCTATCTCTCTCCTCATTGATATTTGTGTCAACCCATGTGCACCATTTTTTTGCCCAAAGCCTTAATAAAGTAGATTTATAATTTGGAGCAAACAATTAGGGACGGAGGGAGTATCATCTAGAAAAAGAGCCATTAAGTAATTCGAATGATTTACGTTCAATATTTTCCATTTTAGACCAAAAAAAAAAGGGGGTTGGCAAGCACCCAATAAAGGGACATAGAGATATTGTATTGTATGTGATGCGCGTGGGGAATTGGGGACGATGGGGCATACCATAATTTAATTAGTGGACTAGTTTTTGTCAGCTTCCCCTTTTTGCTTAATCATTTTGATGAGAGTAGCACTCTAATTTTCGTGCAATCATAATTTTAAGCTATTGAACTCAAATATGTTGTGCTTCTTTTGTTTTGAAATAATTTAACAAATTAATGCGGTGATAAAAATTTTAATGAGAAAAAAATTACACAATATTATTAGGCTCATGTGTTGTCAATTAGCTTAGCTTGACTTTGGAGGAAAAGAACTTTGTTTAAATATCTTGATTAGTTTTTTTTTTTTTTTTCTTCGAAAGACGTCTTGATTAGTTTAAAAGTAAACAAATTCAGGTTTTTTTTTTAGTGAGTTTAAATCCAATTCAATTTAACTACAATCTAGATTGATCAAATTTGAATTTGGGTTTGTTGATTTTGAATTAATTCGAAATTTCTAAATAGTAGGCTTAGTATTTTTTTTATTAGTCCGTACTAGAGACTATGTGAACTAGGGGATTTGAGTAAAATATCTAAGGTATGAATAAAACTTTACATCTTCTTACATTCCTTCCCCATGAGTTTATGATTGATTCAAAAGAAAAATGTTAGAAACTATAAATTTCATTTTAGTACAAAGTATGGTGTATATATTATAAAGATGTAAACTTAAATACTACGGAGTACAATAAAAGATATTACGGAGTAATACATTTCTGGTTTTGTATGTAATCAAAAGTAGCACCAGTGGTCTAGTGGTAGAATAGTACCCTGCCACGGTATAGACCCGGGTTCGATTCCCGGCTGGTGCAAATCTTTTTTCATTTTCCCAATTTTCATTATATATACAGTAGTAAACTTTTTTAGGGGTTAATCTTGATAGAAGACTTTCCTAACTTTATACCTTTTTTATTTTTTAAAAAAAAAACTCCCATCTACCCACTCCATAGCATTTATTACTTATTAGCTTATTGCACTTGATCTCTTGTTAAATTAAACCAACAATAATGTCCTGGGCATATCATCCCCGAGCTAATTTAGACATTGAAAGGGTTTTCTCATACACACTCCCAAATTTACATGCTTATTTGTGTAAGTGTCCGACCCATTAATTGCGAGTCCGTCAAAATTGTCCCCTACTTTAAAATTCACAATTGTGATTATTGAGTAATACATAATCACAATTGTTTAAAAAATTCAATTTTTGTTCCTGCTAGGATCCGACAACCCGCTTTCAAGATCCAACGCCCGAGCCTGAAACCTGTTGAGCTCTTATCATCCAGATGAGAACCTACACAAGGAATACATAGTAGTCAACCCCGGGGTGAATCCCGGGATAACCACTTCGATGACAAAGTCAGAAAGTATTTCAAAAAGATAAGAAGAGAGAGAAAGTGTTTCAAAAAGATAAGAAGAGAGAGAAAGTGAAAGAGAGAGAGAGAGAGAGAGAGAGAGAGTAATTAATGCTACCTTGTTATGGGTAAAACTTTGATTATTTATAACCCTACTAGATGACAGGTGGCTGCATGGCATGCAACCCATCATGCGCCAAGTGTCAATATACTGCTGCCACGTGCCGATCGTTGTCGGGCTGATATGTATGCTTTTTGCCTAAGTGCCGATATGATCCGTAAGCAGAAGTTCACCTGCTCATTTAGGGAAAGGAATGCTTGGGGGGGCCGTAGGCTTACAGCACAAGGATGGGGACGCTACTCCCGCGAAACATTCGGGCACTCCTTTCTTCTAACTCCATGTTTGCAATCTTCCTCCTGTAATTACTACGGGTCTGTATCAAGTTAAGTTATCGGCCTATTACGTCCAGTCGGCCCATTTTCCATATCCCCTATACAATTTTGATTTTGATTACTCAATTGATTAAAATTCATAATAGTGACTATTGAGTAACAAGCATGATTGCATTTCCCTTCCCGTTATATTTAAATATGACCCTAAAATCATGCTTGTTATCACAAAAAGTAATTTGCTTATCAGCTTCAGTCATGCATTCTGAAGTATCTAGCTCTGGCACTTACAACTACGTAGTACTCCTTATATCAAATTTTATTAGTATTGAAATCTGCTAATTGATTTCAATAAAGAACAATGAGAACGAAAGAGAAGAAGAATTAGAGAGGAAAAGAGAGGAGAGTATTTCATTAATTGTGAATAAAATGAAGGAATGCTACAAGTAGAGTATTTATACTAGCTCTATTACAATGCTGTAAGCATAACAAACTCTAACACAATTGCCAAGTCAACAAGAATCTGTTTTAACAACTTTTGCCTACGTGGCATAGAGGACTACAAGCATGACCCGTAGTAGTCGTCATCAATATATATCATAAACATCCCCCCACAAGCTGAAATGGATGGATTCTCTAGACATGAGCAACTTGGAAGAAAGCTTAGAATGTTGTGCTACAAACAAAGCCTTAGTCATGATGTCTACAAGTTGCTCAGCACTGGGAAGATACATTAGCTTGATTAACCCTTCTATGACCTTTTCCCTTGTGAAGTGACAGTCCAATTCAATGTGATTTGTGCGCTCATGAAATACAGAATTCCTCCCAATGTGTATAACACTTTGATTGTACGTCACAATTGAGTGTAACAAGCTGCAAGTTTGTAACACCTAAATCACTAAGAAATCTAACAAGTCAAGTTGTTTCTGATGCAGCTGCTGCCATAGCTCTATATTCAGCTTTACTTGAGCTCTTTGAAACAATAGATTGTTTCTTAGACTTCCAGGATACAGGGGAATTTTCCAGTAGAAGAATATAACATGTCACAGATCTTCTTGTGGTTGGACAAGATGCGTAATCAGAGTCAGAAAAGCCTGCAAAGTAAGTTTGTCTGAAGCCCTTAGTAGAGTACCTTGCCCCAGAGTATGTGCAATATACCTTAGAACATGTTGTGAAGCTTGAACATGTGATAGCCTAGGTTCTTGAAGAAATTGACTTAGTGTTTGGACTGAGTAAGCAATATCAGGCCTAGTATGTATGTGATAGAAAATTTAGCTTCCTCAATGTAGGGAATATTTCAAGCATTATCCCTAACTTGAACCCCACTGTGATCATACACTAAAGTACGGTGGCGTCCAAAGGTAAATAAGATAGAGCAAAAGAGTCGCCAACAAGTTTTAGGAACTTGTAAACTGTTCACAGGGTGAAGGTTACACCCCTTAACGATCCAGGAGATCGTCAACTCCAATAGGCCTGGAACCATGGCTGGTAGTTCGGGGATGAAGGTACAAATCCAACCTAAAAGAGATTGAACCTGCCCTAATAACAGGCCTCTACTTTATTCTGATCGTATTCATGTGCGCTTTCTGACTAACATGCAATCAATAGGATTAACCTAAGCCTGTTTAATCTATGTTGGTTGAATATTAATGCACAAACAAAGCTATTATTGGCGATCACTTGAATTATAATCATATTAACCCTAAACAAGATTATTAATTATCTTATTAAGCGTGATTACAAGTACCAATTCCCTTTAAACATGCATAAAAGGCGTGATCAAACAATAACAATAAATATATCAAGCAACATAAAAACAATCATAATAATAATAATCATAAAAATAATCATGTTAAAGCATAATAATAGCAAGATCCTAGCCATGATACTAACAAGATTAATAACAAACCCTAGTGTAGGGAATATTTCAAGCGTTATCCCTAGCTTGAACCCCACTGTGATCATACACTAAAGTATGGTGGCGTCTAAAGGGAAAGAAGATAGAGCAAAAGAGTCGCCAACAAGTTTTAGGAACTTGTAAACCGTTCACGAGGTGAAGGTTACACCCCTTAACGATCCAAGAGATCGTCAACTCCAATAGGTCTTGAACCATGACTGGTAGTTCGGGGATGAAGGTACAAATCCAACCTAAAAGAGATTGAACCTGCCCTAATAATAGGCCTCTACTTTATTCTGATCGTATTCATGTGCGCTTTCTGACTAACATGCAATCATTAGGTTTACCCTAAACCTGTTTATCTATGTTGGTTGAATATTAATGCACAAATAAAACTATTATTGGCGATCACTTGAATTATAATCAAATTAACCCTAACAAGATTATTAATTATCTCATTAAGCGTGATTACAAGTACAAATTCCCTTTAAACATGCATAAAAGGCGTGGTCAAGTAATAAAAATAAATATCATCAAGCAAAATAATAATAATAACAATCATAAAATCATAATATTTATGTTAAAGCATAATAAAAAATAGCAAGATCCTAGGCATGATACTAACAAGATTAATAACAAACCCTAGCATGTCATTAAGCAATAAAAATCAAAGCTTTAACCCTAACATGAATAAATATTAGGAAGAACATAAAAGGCATCATACTTTTAATCATACTTGGCGCTTTTTTTGGTCAGGGTTATTGGCACCGGTTCCTGTTCAAAACCGGTGCTAATAATGGCAAATTTTTTTTTTTTTTTTTTTTTTTGCATTTTTTTCACTTAAAATGTTATATAAACACTAATATATACATAAACTTACATATTTTTATAAAAAAAATGATGTAATATTACAATTTTTGTCCAAAAAAATAAAATAAAATAAAGATTAGATACAAAGAGGCTGCACAGTAGCAGCACAGCAACACAGAAGCAGCAGCAAAGAATTGCAATAATGAAGACATTCGTAGCGCTCAGCTTCATTCATAACAGACAACAGAGATATATGATTAGAAAGACATGTTCAAGCCTTCACATAACTATCTGCAATCTGAAAAAAAAAGATAAAAAATAAAAAAAATTAACAAACGATCTTAAATCAGAGCTGACAAAATAAGTTAACATCTAAAAAAACAAGACAATGTATCCTATTGAAATTATCAATGGATTAACGAATAAATGAACAACACCATGAACACGAACATGTTTTTAAAAGGGAGGAAATGTGGAAGTAGTCTTGGCAAGCCCGCCTCTGTCAGCAGATTAGCATAGAGCAGATTAGCAGCAGCGAGAGTAGAACAGCAGTGGCGTAGAGCATAGCAGCAGCATCAGGAGCATAGAAGCATGCATCAGCAGCCTTGTGATGCGAGGCAGCATCAGCATAGAAGCATGTAGCAGCAGCAGTTGCAGCAACCGCCTTGTGAGGCGGCAGAAGCTGCAGCAGCCACCTTGCGAGGCAGCAGCTGCCTTGTGAGGCAGCACTTAGGAGGCACTGTTGCAAAGCTCTCTGTATCAAGCCACACTTCAAATACAAGCAAAGGTGTTAAGTATATCCATTGTATCTCATAAAACTACCAAAATGCTAGCAATATTAAGAAATTAAGACAAGTAGCATGAATAATTACTCCGACATAAACCACCAAGCTTGCATCTACTTCCATGTGTCTGTCAACTACTTATTATTAAAAAAAAAAAAAAATCGAGATGAAAAATTATTAGCCAACAGAAGCATTACTTCATGCTATTATATTACTCAATGTACCCCATATAATAAGGGTCAGTGTCCCAATATCTGATACAACTTACAATTTTTTTAAGGGTGTTTTAGGTGTCACTCGTTTAATGTTAATTTAAGTAATTCCTCTCTTTTAACCTACTCAAGGGAGTGTGATAATAATCAAAGTATAAAGAATGGGGTCTTTCGGTCATGTGCCATTAGGGTATGTAAGAATTACATACGAGTAACAATGAACCAGTAGTAAAAAAATTAGGAATAATTATTTAAGGCAGAGGGTAACTAATAACTAATCATAGTAGCTTAAATTTCTACGAGTAAATGATGGTTCCAGTACTCCATAATTACTCCGTAGAAGGCAAGGAAAGAAAGATCCAAGATATAAAGAATATGAAGTACACATGCATCGGTTTTCTTATCATTACAGTCCTTATCACAAAATTCTTCAGTTTACATACATTATACAATTCCTTATAACTAATCTGAGCCTCAGCATATCAAACAAGGTTTAGCCGCCTAAAGGAAGATTCTGTATCATGATTGTAAATCAAAACCACTAAGGATTCTTTGAGGGTGAGGACTCCCTGACCTTTACCCTTACCCTTCCCCCTCCCCCTCTCTCAGAGAGCTTTGCTTAGCCTTCCACCCCTCACCCCTCTGAAGAAAAAAAATTGTATTATGGATTGAACCGTAAAATGTTTCTACACTTCACTGGCCTTACTCTCACCAAAAACAAAATAAAACAAAACAAAAAAGAAATCTGAGTCTTTCCACAGTGGTCAGAAACCAGCCTAAAGAAACCAGTTTTGTAAGTTCAGAAATTCAGGATCATTGATTTAAAAGAAAGAAGATGACAGGGGAAAGGGTTTTTTTGTGGGTGCAATGCAAGGAGGGGCAATTATGTCATGGCAGGAAAATAATAATTCAAATCATTCAAACGTAAGTCACAAGGTATCAACATACTAAGAAAAGGTATGCACTGATCATCATATGCTATAATTCGAGGACCACCAGGTGCACAAAATTTTGCACCAAAATTGCCTTATGCAATAAGCATTACACTATAGGATAAGCATGAAGATGTAGATTAAACATAGCAATTGGGACACCAATATGCCATTAGCCCTTGAAGACTTGAGGCCTCCGAACAATAAGCAGGATATAAAACAGTACAATTAACAACAATAACTATACTCCAGGATATAAAAAAACCAAATTAATATAATCTCAAGTCAAAAAAAGATAGATCACAGCTTAGAATAATTCAAGAATCAAAACATCATATCCAACAAATTCCAGCAATATTGTGACTCACATTAGAGCCGGTGTCCACTTTGATATCAGTTGTGAAATTGTTGTTTTTCACCTGAGTACTCACATCACCAAAAAACAGTTCACCTTTCTTTGTTCCAGTTGAAGTAATAGCCTGCAAAAAACACATAAAATCTTTAATATTAGTAATGAAAGGTTGAATTTCACACTACGCGAATAACGCAATGACATGCAGCACCAGCAGCAGCATCACAATTACTATACTATTAGCATTAGCTAGCAAATTAATCACAAATTAATCAAATAGCAGCATTATATCAGAATAACTCGGGTTATATTCTATCGAAGTAATTGCAAAACACATCAATTGCAAAATATACACAATGCAAGCAAACAGCGGAAGCATATCGGCATATAACCAATAGAACTCTATAAACCGACAAAATAATCACGAAACTAGCAAATTAATCAAGAAATCATCAAATCTGACTAATATGCTATAACAATATTTATAAGCTAATCCAAATATTACACCACAATCACAAAATTGAAGAGCATTATAGCTTAAAATTGAACAGTAATAACAAATTTCAGACAAAAAAGTGGAAAAAAAAAAGTAAATAAAAATCAGAAACCCTAGATCTCAAATCGAAGAGCACATACCTTCGTGAAGAATTCCACCACATCTGCAAAGATCTGGCACCAGTAAATAAATAGACCGTCAATTATGATGGTGGCGACAACATTCACCACCGCCGTCATCATCCTCAAATCCTGAATTCCCCATTAGTGCTGCCAAGAGAGGAGTGAAAGAAAGAAAGAGTAGAGCGGCGGTAGATGGGGCAGCGGTAGATGGAGCAAGAGGAGGCAAGTGAAGAGAGAGAAAGGAGGGTTTGAGCAGAGAGAAGAGAGAGGAGACGGAGAAATCGAGAAGAGAGAGAAAACAAAGGAGAGAGTACAAGAAGAGAGAAGAATAACTAAGCTAATATAATAGTCTAATAGAGATGAGGCGCCTTTTTTTTTTAACAAAGCCATCGGTTCAAAACCGGTGGCCTTTACCATTTATGCCACCGGTTTGGTTTGAACCGGTGGCAATTTAAATATATATAATCCCGCCCATTTTTTAAGCCACCGGTTTTCGAAAACCGGTGGCCATTGAGCGGTGCCTTTTTGTATTTTTCTACTAGTGCCTAGACATGATACTAGGAAGATCAAAACGCCCTAACATAAAATTAGGAATCATAATAACAACCTAAGCATGATTTCTACATAATAATATCAATAAAAACCATTAAAGCACTTGCTTGGATGCCTCGTACCTCTTTCTAATAACAAAATACGCACATTAGTAACTTCAAGGAAAATAATAAAAAACAATTAAATTAAATAATTGAAAGAGAGATTTGGGACCAAACCCTCAGAAATTAAAACCTTTCACGTCTAGGGCAAAGGAAACTTCGAATAATGCTAGGTGTATTTAGGTCTTGTGAATGCGGAATTTTGTAAGAAAGGGGGTAGGTTTAGAAAAGAGAGAGAGAAGCTGATGATTGTAGATTGGAAGTTCTAGATGAGAATTGATGAATGAAAACGGAGTTTTTAGAAGACTATTTATAGAGAAAATCAGCCAAAAAGCTAGAAAATCAAAACAGAGTTCTGACGCGCAAAAACGAGGTTAGCGCCAGACGCTGACATTAGCGCCAGGCGCTAACGCTAGCGCCAGGCGCTAATGACTGGCGTTTGGCGCTAATTAAAATTCTGACGCGTTTTCTAAAATCAGATAGAAATTAACCGTACAGGAGGATAAAATCGTATTTTCCTTAAAAACATTCTTTTATTCTGATTAAAACTCTAAAAAGTCAACAAAAGTCAATTTATCAATGCTAATTGAATTAGGAATGAAAAGAACATTCTAGAAGACTAAAACCATTCCTAATTGCATTAGGAATGATAAATCCATATGAGGCCCTCCTCTAGATCATTGGGCCGCACATAAGGCTCAAACCAGGTCCAGTTTAGTAATTTGGCCATAACTTCCTCAATATTCATCGAAAATTGGCTTATAACATATCGTTGGAAAGCTCTTTTCAAGCCCTATCCAACTACACTACTATTGGACCCATATCATGGACCAACCAAACTGGATTGGCTGTTTTCTTAAAATAGGTTTTCAAAAACAGAGAGAAGAGAAAAGAAATTAAAACTATCCGCAACACTATAATTTTAACACTTTCACTTCATTCGATTACGATTCGACGTGAAAGGTACTCATCACCGGGTTTGGTTTTGGGGAGACACAAATGGGTGTCTACAGAAGCCCCCACTTTGACTGAGTTTGGAGAAACGCAAGTTTCGAAAACAAAAGTCAAAGTATCGATAGGGGCGGAGAATGATTCAGAACGTTCTGCGATTCTAAATCACTCTTGTAATGCCGATACCTGCAAACTAGCGTTAGTTAAACAGATAAGAGAGTTAAGAAACGCGTATCTTGCACCGTCAAACACACGTCTCTGAAGGTAACTGATTTGCTACCGTATTGCTGTATTTCTGTAATTTTTTGACGACCTCCTACAAGCTAGAGAATGCCGCCTGAAGACTGCTACGCTTGTAACTGCCTCCAATTCTGCTATGATAGACTTCTGCAAGCTAGAGAACCCCATCGAAGATTGCTTCGCTTAAAACGACCTCCAGTTGTTCGTGACAACTCTCCGCAAGCTAGGGAACGCTGCTGAAGATATCCTCGCTTGAAGCTATCCTCATTTGTTGCGATAATATTCCAAAGAAAATTACCGAAGACCTACGCTTGTCGATCTTTAAAAGCTCGCTTGAACTTTGTTTCCGCTATGCCTGTGCGTCGACGCTTTTGCTGATTTTGAACCTGGATGTCGGTGCCTTTTGCGATATGAACCAGTATGTCGGTGGATTTCTGAATGAACCAGTACATCGGTGCCTTTTGCGATGAGCCAATGCTTCGGCGCTTTAAGCTAAGTGAGACGATCTTTCATCAGGTCGATCACTTTATGTAATTGTAATCAAGCCGATTACTAAAATTGTGTCAAATTGCTTAGAGGGGCTAACTAGCGTACCAAGGAACCCAAAATATATTGCACAAGTTTGGAACAACCGTACTGAGTGGCTGAGAGGTCTGACGCCGCTGAAATAACGCTAGCGCCGCTTATTTGGCTGTAGCGCCAGACGTTGGTACTAGCGCCAAGCGCTAAGCCTTAACGACTGACGCCAAGGTCTGACGCTTGAAGCTAGAGTCGGGTTTTCCTTAAATACCCTTCTCTTCTTCATTTCCACTGCTGCTGCTCGCGTTCTTGCTCGAGAAATTCTCAGAACTTTATTTGATTCGTTCTTGCTCGTTTCTCAACCACATTCGCTCAAATTTGTTGCAAATCAAAGCTTATTCCATCCATGTTCCCGATCTATGTAAGTTTCTTTCAAACTCACTCCGGTTTTAATGAATTTCGCATGCATTTGCTCACGAATTCCTTGAAAATTCGAAATTTAGATTGCTAAGTTCTCTTTGTTTATCAAATTTTATGCCATGAAATTTCTTGATTATGTTTATATATTGCCTTGGGAGTAATTTGAGATTTGTTTGAATCAATTTGGTGAAGAAATGAACAAATTACCATTGTTGAACCTCTTAAGGTCGGGAAGACAATGTTGGTTGTTCTTGATGTTTGTGTTAGCAATTTTTGTTCAATTTGTCACAATAATTACTATAGTATTGCAAGAAATTGTTTGATTGCTTGAAAAATGCCATATATGCTCAATCTGAATTTGTGCTCTGTTTTAGTACTACGTACTCTGTTTTTTTTTTTTTTTTTTTTTTTTTTTTTTTTTTTTTTTGCGAACATAGTATCATGCGGCTAGGCGAACCTTAGATACCATAGAACCTTAATTTATAATGATTCTGCACAATGTAGCATGGCTAGACAGTGAGGCTTGGGTTCACGGTCCCGAGACGTTCGACGGGAGCATGAGCCTGTAGAGGACGATGCTGATCCGTCCACTTCACTTGGCCGACTCCCTGAGTGGGACGAGCGGACTTTGTACTTCTCTCCCGTCCATCATATCTCTGAGAGGGTGAGACGGGGCGTCACAGTTAGGAGGACAGGTTGTCACGGTTCCGGTTGCGACGGTTTGGGCGACCTGTACAAGATTTACATCGCCAAAGACGATGAGACGAGACTTCTATGGGAGCCTTGCAGACTTACTGCACTATTTGAGACCTCAAAGGCCATGATTGCCTCTAGCGGGGGTCACCATGTAGTCCGTGCTCTGGTGCAGTTCTTTTGGGACACCACCAACACTTTCCACTTCCCTTGGGGTGAGATGATGGTCACCCCGACCGACTCCAGTCTCATTACGGGACTGAAGTTTAGCTTTGTGGCGCTGCCATTCGACAGCAAGATTAGCGTCTTTTCTCCTGAGGCCGAGGAGCTGTAGGGTCCGATTGCTATTCGGGCTCGAGCTGAGGTGGAGTCTACTCAGTTCAGCGCGAAGGGGATTCGCCGTTCGACTCTAGCAGCGACTTTTGATGATGGTGCGACTACCCGGGAGCAGCGGGTGTGCATCCTTGCACTTATCTTGCTGTCAGGGAGGTTCTCCCCTGACAAGGGTAGTAGGGCGCTACTTTACTACCTTCCTGCTGTCCGTGATCTACACCGGATTAGGACTTACGACTGGGCCAGCTTGGCCTACGCTGACTTCGTCCGAGCGTTGCGGGACTCGTGTCAACACTGGTCCTTTACGGGGAACGTTGCTCTATCCGGCTTTTGGAGGGTCGTAGAGGTATACTTTATTTCCTGTAAAGTTTAGCTCTAAATTTTAGTTAGAACTTGCTGATAATTTTTGCCTCTTGTAGATCTGGTTCTACGAGTACTTTCCCTTAGCTGCGCCGGCGAGACTATCGCCGCGCAGGTTTTCAGTATGTGCTTCCTGGGGCAGCCGCCGTATGGGGATGTCCACTGCTTACGTTCGAGATTGGATTATCTCGGTATGGTTCTTTCCATATTTGAACATTTTGTGATATCTTTGATAAATTCTTGTCTGATAGGCGTTCTTTGCAGGAGTCTGATGTGCTGTACCGACCGTGGGTCGACTTGGCAGTTCCTGGGCTGGCCGCGCAGTATTCTGCTGAGCGTCGCTATTTCTTGGGGACCTATGGAGCGGTTGCGTATCTTGGGGAGAAAGTTGCTATTCGGCATTCCTCAGATACTTTTGTTGTTCCTGCTCCACCGCGTCACATGTTTAACGCCCCGAGGTTGGTGAGCATGTCAGAGGGAGCTGGTACCCCTTGGCCACTACTAAAAATTGGCTAAATTGCGACCGACGCAAACAGTCGCAAAAAATAGTGAAAACAGTCGCAAAGTGTAATTGCGACCGCCAATGGTCGCAACATGACGGTCATTATTATCTTGGTCGCAAAAAAAAAAAATTACGACCGTTTGACGGTCGCAGATTTTAAACGGTCGTTTTAACTATTTTCAATGGCCGTTAAAAAAACGGTCGCAAATATTAAAAATTGCGACCGCCTTATGAAACGGTCGCAAATATTGAAATTAGCGACCGTCATAAGCCGTCGCTAAAAGTATTAAAAAAACAAAAAAAAAAAGAAAAAGACCCACCCACCCTTAACCTAGACCCACCCAAACCAGATCCCACCCAAACCACCACCACTGGCCGCTGCCCACCCTAAACAACCATTAGGCGCCTCTGCCGCCCTCTACCCACCATCACCTTCGCCCACCTTCAACCACCAATACCTACCACCACTCACCCACCGCCACGCACCCACCCTTAACCTAGAAAAACAGTAAAAATAAAAATCACCTACATAATTTCGAAAAAATCAAACAAAAACGAAATAAAGCATCATCAAACAATTTCGAACAAAAATCCAAAAAAGACATAATTCGAACAAATTTATCAAAACAATTTAACCCACAAATAAAATGCACAAAATTAAACAAAAAAATGAACAAAAATTTAATAAAAAAAATCGCCCAAAAATTCAACCCAATAATTATACCCCAAAAAAAAACCCACAACAATTAAACCCACAAATTTGAACCAAAAATTCGACAAAAAAATCAAACAAAAATGAAATTAAACCCTCATAAATCGAACCTAAATTCGCACAAATAAAGAACAATCTCGAGCAGAATTTAACAAAAACTCAAACAAAAATCGATAACAAAATCAAACAAACATGGAAATTTGAATGGAAAACGAAATTCAACCACAAAATTCGAAAATAAACAAAATTTTTAGAGAAATAAACATACCTTACATAATATATCTTCCTCTTTAGGTTAATATGGTCAAATTTGACCAAGAAAACTCCAGATCTGGAATTTTTAAGGTCGAATTTGACCATAAACACCAAACTTCGTGCGTTTCTTTTAACGATGGCTGCTCTATTTTGGGTTGGTGAAGAGAGGAGATGCGAGAGGGGCCGTTCACTACTTTACTGGGATGTGGAAAGAGGAAAGAGAAAGAAAAAGGGTGTGAGAAAAAAAGAGGAGAAGAGGATGCGTGAGGAGAGGGAGAGAGGGGATAGAGAGTAGATGCAGGAGAACGGCTGCTTCTATTCTTCTAATACTAGGGTTTTGGTGGATATATCCTTTTATACCCTTATTTTTTTAAAATTTAAAATAGCACTTTTGCGACCAGTAAGACGGTCGTAATTTTGCGACCGTTTCTCAAACGGTCGCAATTAACACATTTTGCGACCGGTATGGCGGTCGTAATTTTGCGACCGTTTGCAAACGGTCGTAAGTAACACATTTTGCGACCGGTATGGACGGTTGTAACATAATTAATTTAATTTTAAATAAAATTTCACATGCATTTTATTTTAAAAATATATTTAAGTACCTTGCGACCGTTTTATAACCCAAAAAGGTCGCAAATTTGCGACCGCTTTAAAAACGGTCGCAAATATCATTTTTTGCGACCGTTTTCATGACGGTCATAGAAAAATGGTCGCAATTCGGCCGAATTTTAGTAGTGGGCGATCTTACACGATCCCTGGGCGGTGCTATGAGGAGGAGCTACTGCCGTTGTTAGCTCCAGTTCCTGTAGCTGCTGAGGATGTGGTGGTATGATTTTCAGCTTTTACTTTTCGTTAAGTAGCCCCCAAGTAATGTTTCACTGATTTTGATTTGCTTTGTCAGGGTGGTCCTGCTGAGTTCGTGCCACCTCGTATGTCCATCCACTATCAGGGGACATATGGGCCGATTGAGGAGATGATTCCTCCGGCTCCTGAGGGCGAGCACTTTGCGGAGCGGTCGATTCCTCGTCACCAGACCCGGGTAAGCTTGTTTATTTGCAACTTTTGTCCATATATGTTATGCATTTTTACTGACTTTATTTTCCCGACAGTTTTCGCGCGAGGTGGTCACGGCGATGGGACGATGTAAAGATGCCTTCCGGAGCCAGCTCGTCCGGATGAGGAACGTGGCTACATGCCGTCGAGACGACGCCGTTCAGGAGGTAGCTTCCCTTCTTATGTTTTTTGCATTACCGCTTCTATTTTGCATGTTTCTGATCTTAGTTTCTTTTGCAGGGACAACCCATTCCTTCTCGTACCCGCACGAGACTTGAGGTACAGAGGGAGCCGGCGAGGTCTAGCTTGAGACGTCGCTGTACTGGTTCGGGTGGTCGGGGCGGTTGTTATGAGGCTGCCCGTACTGAGGCGGTAGAGGGCTCAGGCTCTTCATCTGAGGGTGCACATGCTGCGCCGGTAGGCCAAGGAGAGGCTACCTCGGCTCTTAGAGGTGGTAGGATGTACGAGGTCGGCTCGTCATCGCCTCAGCCTCAAGTTGATCTTGGGTGGACGGGTCCTGTGCTGAGTTTTCCTTCTCCCGAGGAGACCGGAGTTGGAGCTGGTGGAGAGGTTACTCCTCGTACGGCGCAATTTTATGAGATGATGGGTGTACGTCCCCCGGCGCCGTAGTTTGTTCCTGTGCTTTTTATTATTTCATTTTGACTTTGTATATAACTTTGCCTTTTATTAGACTCATTATTTAGACATGTTTGTATATACATACTATTATGAGTTTATTCATCATTTATCGTTGTTTTCAGTTTTTATTATTGTTATGTGCATGTTTGTGTGTGCAAAGAATTGTGAAAATTAATTTTGCGTAAAAATTCCGTCATTTCTATTATTGATGGAGGGTATCCGACTTTCTCCCCCAAAAAAGAAAAAATGAAAAAATAATAGTCACAAAAAATATTGGATTTATAAAAACTTGGAAGTTAGTCTAAATAAAATCCGAAAAAATAATATAATTAATATAATCGTTGTATTAATTAAGAGGAAGGAATAAATGAATTTTTATAAAAAGATATAAAAGAAGAATAAAGAAACCGTAAAGTCATTGGCAGACTCGAATCAGGTCAGAAAACGCGGTTTTTTGGAAAGCTCGTACGATAAGGCACATTAGCGCCAGCTAGCGCCACGCGTTTTGGTGTAGCGCCAGGCGCTACACTTAGCGTTTGGCGCCAGGCTCTGGCATCAGGCGCCAATGTTTGGCGTCTGGCGCTAATGAGCGCTGACTCCGAATCCTTCCTGGATTAAAACTGTGCCGATTTTGTGTATAAATAGCCCCTTGCCCAGCCGATTTTCTTCATAACTTCAGCAAATAAAATATTTTCTTAGCTTTTAGAAAAAAATGATAACATGTCTCTAGTCTCCAAAAGTTTTACCAACTATACTCATGAATGGTGTCGATCTCCTAATGCCAAGGAGAGGAAAGAGTTTGATGTGTTTCACTTGGGGGGTATTTATGGTGTCAAAGGGGTAGATCTTGATTTAGATTTTATTCATACCGCTCTAGAATATTGGGATGTAGATACTCATTGCTTTAGAATAGGGTATGATGAAATTAGCCCTTTGCCGGAAGAATTCGGTGCTATTTTAGGCTTTCCTGCACTAGATCTTGTAGTAATCCCTAGAATAAACGAATATTATTATAAGGATTTTGAACGCTTCTTCAATTTAAAAGACAAAGATCTATCAAAATAGTAGATGGTAGCATAGTTAATTTAAAAGAATTTGCTCGCCATTATTTTGATAGACCTTATTCTGAATCTTTCCATGTTTATAGAAGAAGGGATTTTCTCTTTTGCATGCTTAATCAATATTTTCTCACTAGTGGTAAAAATAATGAGGGTCAATCAATTATATCCACTGTTTTAGAGCAGATTGAATCTGGGAGAAATCCAATGCCCTTAATAGTTGGAGAGACTATGCTTAGCCTTGATGAATTAAAGAAGAATCCAAAAGCGCCTTTTCGGGGATCTTTAATTTTATTACAGGTAGAAAAATAATATTTTTAATTACAGAAATCAAAAATATATTCTTGTATAGTAATAATAATTTATTGCATTGAATTTTTTTTTACAGATGTGGCTAATGGAAAGACTGGAATTAATTAACCCTCCAGACAATGTTGAGAAATATACTCCAAATTGCTTCGTGAGAAGGAAGAAACACTTCTCTAAGATGGGGCGCCACGAATGGAAGAAGATCTTCGAGTCTTATAATTTTGCCATCAAGTGGGTCATCCCTTGGTGGAAAATAGAAAAGATGATTGGTGTCAACAAGCAGCCTTTCCGTCGTCTTCCAAGCTTATCCCGAATGACTTTTTATTATCCCTGCAGGGTAAAGAGACAGTATGACCTACTTCAGACTATTCCTTCCGGTGATCTTCGTCGTCCCTACGAGTTCCCTGTCTCTCAGGAAGTAGAAAAATTTGATGCTTATTGGAGTGCTAGACCTTTATGGGAAGTGATTACTCAAAAGGTTCCTCCTTCCTTACCCAATGATGTGAAGAAGTGACTTCTGAAGAAACCTTCACAGGACGTGAAGAAAAATCAGAGTAAAACTGATGTGAAGAGTCGTCTAGGTGACAAGGTGATTCCTTTTAAGGAACGCTTGGGTGAAATAATTGAGTTCAAAATACCTACAATGCCTAAGAAGAAAAGTACTGCGAAAGATAAAGGAAAAGGGAAAGCTGACACCACAGAAAAGAAAGATTGGGTAGAAAAGAAGCATGGGGTCCTAGCTAAGGGAGAGACTATTTACTCAAAGATTGAATGTAGGTCCTCTAAAGGATGCCTACTAGCTAAGGTTATGGATGAGGAAGAAGACGCAGACAAGAATTGGAAAAGGGCTAAGAAAGAGAAAAAAGATTAAGAGCATTGCTTAATTTTCAATTATTAGACTTAGTTTTTTTTTTATTATTTCTTTTTTAAATTCAAAGTTAATTTATTTAAGCTTTATTTAAATTCCATCAATAATGTAATTTATTTTATTAATGAAATTGCAGCTTTTTAATTAAATTATTTACTTTAAATTTATTTTATTAAAGCAATGAAAACGGAAAAATTAATTTTCCAGAAATTTTTTCTTACGGAAGTCGAAAATTTTCCGAAAAACACCGAAATATTCCTAGATATTTTATTGTAAATTGGCGCCACAATCCTGCGACTGGCGCCAGCTACGACAGTCTGGCGTCAGGCGACAAAAGCTATCGTCTGACGCTAATGTTCATCGGCTGGCGCCAGAATCTTTTCCGTGACGCCGATATTTCGTCGATCTTATGTTAAACTATTTATTAAGTTTGGGATGCGAGATTTGAAAAAAATAAAGTGGCCGCACCCGTAAAGGGTTACCTACGTATCCTTTCTTAAGGAATCAGGCCAAACATTGCTCTCTTGAGTGTCCTACTCAAGTAATTATGGGTAGTATTTCTTAAGTTGGTCAAGATTTGTCATGTTCAAGAACTCATTGCCATCCATGTATGTTAATTTTGCTGCGCCTCCTGACATGATTGTTTTGACAATGTAGGGTCCAGACCAATTAGGTCTGAATTTTCCCCTTGGATCTACAACATTTTTCCTTAATGCGTTTAACACCAAGTCTCCTACTTTGATGTTTCGTGTCTTGACCTTCTTATTAAAATGCCTAGCCATACGAGTTTGGTAACATAGAGTATGATGTAGAGCTTCTAGTCGTTTTTCATCAAGTAGAATTAGCTCCTCATATCTTGCCCTAGTCCATTCAACCTCATCGAGTTTGCTTTCTAATGTGATGCGTAGAGATGGAATCTCTAGTTCGACAATTTGTACGACATCCATTCCATAAACTAAGGAAAATGGCGTATTTCCCGTTGATTTGCAAATTGACGTGTGATAACCCCACAATGCGAAGTGAAGTTTGTCAGGCCAATCCTTGTAATTTTCCGTCATTTTCTCGATGATAGTCTTTAGATTTTTATTAGCTGCTTCGATTGCTCCATTTGCCTGAGGTCTATAAGGGGAAGAATGATGATGTTGAATGCCATATTTCTGTAGCAATTCTTCACATTCGGCTTGAAAGTGAGTTCCATTGTCACTTATCATTTCATGTGGGACTCCGTATCGACAAATAATATTTCTTTCGATAAAGAGTGCTACATGTTTTGCGGTGAGTTTAGCGTATGATTGTGCTTCGACCCACTTCGTGAAGTAATCAATTGCCACTAGGATATATTCGTGACCTCCTGTTCCTGGGGGAGTGATTTTGCCGATGATGTCAATACCCCATGTAGAGAACGGCCATGGCGACGTGTAGGTGTAGGACAAAGATGGAGGAACGTGTTGTAAATTAGCGTAGATTTGGCACTTAGGGCATCTTTTTACGCATTGATGGCAATCCCTATTCATTGTAGTCCAATAGTATCCTTCTCCGCCATTATCTTTTGGACTAACATCTTGCCATTTACGTGAGTTCCACAAATTCCTTCGTGGACTATCCTCATTGCTCTTTGGGCATCCTTTTTTCCTACACATAAGAGAGCTCGACCCTTAGGTACCCTTTTATGTAGCTCGTTGTCTATGAGTACGTATTGGGAAGCCAAGAGTCTTTATGCTCGTTTTTCTCTTTTGTCAGCATGGGGAGGGTATTCTCCTTTGGTGACATAATTGAGTATATCCGTATACCACAGTTCTTCTTCTTCTTCTTCGTCCTGGATTACTTCATCATATTATATAGCTTTAATATACACTGGTTTGTGCCTTTTTTCTATAGTTAGAGGCATTTGCTCGATTTCCGTAGGAATCCTAACCATTGAGGCTAGTCTTGCCAAGGCATCGGCAAATTGATTTTCTCGGTTTTGGGCGGTGGCATTGACATGATTGCCTTGATCTTGATTGGGTCTATTTCTATTCCTCTAGAGCTTATGACATAACCCAAAAGCTTGCCTGAGGTGACTCCAAAAGCACATTTAGATGGGTTCAACCTCATATTGTATTTTCTTAGCCTTTCGAAGAATTTTCTTAAGGCTACTTGATGGCCTGGGGGATCTTTTGATTTAACAATCATGTCGTCCACATATACTTCAACTTCTTTATGCATCATGTCATGGAGTAAGGAAGTCGCTGCTCGTTGGTAAGTAGCACCCGCGTTTTTCAACCCGAATGGCAATGGCATTACCGTGTAGCAGTAAGTACCCCATGGTGTTATGAAGGTTGTTTTCTCCATGTCTTCTTCTGCCATGAGAATCTGATTATAGCCTGCGTATCCATCCATGAACGAGAGAAGTGCGTGATTTGCTGTGTTATCCACCAGAATATCGATGTGTGGTAAAGGGAAGTCGTCCTTTGGACTTGCCTTATTTTGATCTCGATAGTCGACACACATTCTTACCCTTCCATCCTTTTTCGGAACTGGGACGACGTTGGCGACCCATTCAGGGTATTTGGATACCTTGATGAAACCTGCAGTTATTTATTTTTGAACTTCCTCTTTTATTTTAAGAGCTACGTTGGGTTTCATTCGACGTAACTTTTGTTTTACAAGTTTCATTCCCGGAATTAGTGGTATAGTGTGTTGAGCTATTTCTCTATTAATGCCTGGCATATCTTCGTATGACCAAGTGAATACATCGATGAATTCTTTAAGCAATTTAATTAAATCGGTTCTTTCTTGTTTATTAAGTGTTAGTCCGATTTTAACTTCTCTTTTATTGGTTGAATCATTTGAGATATCAACCGTCTCAATTTCTTCAATTATCAGAGTTTTCTTTTCAAGTGTTTCCATTTCTTTAATAAGTTCTTTGTCTTTTTCATTGTCAGTTAAGTAATGCTCGTCATCTTGGGTTAAAGAAGAACACAAAGAGTAAGGAGAAGAATTCATATTATTATACTCTTAGATCATTACATAAAAGAGTGATATGTCCTCAGGGACTTGATCACTAACTATTTTAGGGGAAGGGATAGAAGGAGGAGGTGCTATAACTAAGGACCTAGATGACTCTATAGGGAGAGACTCTGACTCTAACGACTTTTCGAACATCTGTCCTTGTCCTGTCGTGATGGAGATCTTCCTTCCACTTGGGGTAGTCACCTTGACGGTCTTGCGCCACCCTTGTAGTGATCCTTCCGCTGGAGTGATTAGCTTCGAGGGATCGAAGCTTTCGCTTTGTAGGACTGTCTGAATGAGCGAGGAGTTATCCCCTTTATATGTCGTCTCATCCTTTTCTCGCCCAAATAATAATCCCATGACATTAAAGTCAAAGCATGGGGGTGCTTTCTCCTTATGGACAGGAGTTGGGATTTCGTCTGTGAAATAGCAATCTAAGAAAATTTTGAATCCCGGTTGCCTTATGCCATTTACGACAAATGGTTCAAGAAATTTGTAGCATGGATAGTCCTCTCATTCTTTTATAAATTGCCCATTAAAGGTAAGAGGGTACTGATCCATTGGGATTGCTTTCTTTTGAATGCGAGCGTCCCTACGTGCCTTTGACTTTTCCTGGGCTCGCTTGAGATCTTTCCGAGTCGGTTCGAAACCAAGTCCAAAAGTGTCTAATTTAGGGGGGCCAGGTGATTCCAGCGATTTCGCTATTTCTTTCTTCTTTCCTAGGGTCATCCCAGGAAAATGTCCTTGCTTCTTCAGAATAACATTTACGATCATTTTGGAATGGGGGTCGTGGCAGAGAGGGGTCCTTTCATCCTCCTCGATTAAGGAGACCTCTTCATTAAAGCCCCACAAATCTTCATCGTCTTCATCGTGCTCAACATTAATTATTGGATTCTCTATAGATTTAATTCTCATAGTCGAAGCATCGATGGTAATAGGAATTCCTCCAACAATAACTTTTACTTGTTGGTGGAGAGATGAGGGGACGACCTTTAGGTCATGAAGCCAAGGGCGTCCCAACAATAGATTGAATGAAGCTTTAATATCTACTACTTGGAAAGTAGTAGCGTGTTCTATCGCTCCCGCCGTTACATTCATAGTAATTTTACCAAGAGCTTGACGACGAGTGTTATCATAGGCTCTTATTCCTTGCGTTGACGGGGTTAAGTCTTCATCCCTTATGCCTAACATCCTCGCAGTTCTAAGTGGAAAGACATTAATGGCTGATCCATTGTCTACAAGAGTCATAGGGACGTTCATTCTCTTGCAGACCACTGTGAGGTTTAATGCCTTATAGTGTTTGTCACCTTCTGGGGGCAAATCCTTGTCGGAAAAAGTGATCAAGTTGATGGGACTAGGGAGATCACTCGTGAGGAAATTAGCCAACCCCTCAGGATTGGTGTCAGAATCTATCCCTATTTTATCCAAGGCATTCATTACGGCCAACCTATGTTCTCGAGACGTTGCCAGAAGCTTCCATACGTTCATTTCAACTTTGGTTTTCTTGAACTGTTTGACAATGTCATTATCTTCTATGATAGGTATGGGAACTTGCTGTGTGATTGGCATGGGTTTTGTCGAAATAGGAGGTTGCATTCTCCCGTATCTTGTGAGGACGTCTATTGATGAATCTTCTTCTACCCAAAAGTCATCCATGGCATATGACACCGAAGGTGGAGGTCCTACCATGTCTTTTAAATAGACGTCTTCTTCGTCGCTGTCCCATACTCCATTAATATTTGCATCTTCTTCTTGTGGAACTTGGACTATCTTCTTATCATCAATCATTTTCTGAATTAAATCCTTGAATTTAAAATTGTTTTCGATAGTATGACCCCCTGATTGATGATATTGACAATAATATTTATCTGTCCTTTTTAATGACTCAAATGGTCTCAGTTCGAGAGGTTTGATCTCGCCACTCTCAGAGAGCATTTCGAACATTTGTGCATATGGAATCCCAATTGGAGTGTAGAGTGTATTACTCTTTTTGGGTTCATCGGTTACTTGCAAAGAAAAGTGTTTCCTCGTTCCCTTGCTAGCTAGAGGTAATGGGATCTTATTGGCTTCCACAAGATCTTGAATGAGGTTTTGAAACCTGTAGCATTTATTTGTGGTATGACCGTTTCCTCGATGGTACTTGCAGTAAGACTTGGGATACCACCTTGAAGACCGCTTTTCTAGTGTTGGATCCTCAGTAGGGCCAATAGGTTTGACTAGTCCTTGATCATAGAGATGATAAAAAATAGCATCATAGGTCATTCCCATGGGTGTGAACTCTCTCTTAGGTTTATTTTTCGAGAGTGGAACCTCGTCATATTTCTTCTGAAGTTCTTTTACAACTTTGAGGGCTTCACGTAGCAAGTGTGATCCTTCCATCATAGTCAGTGTAAGCAATTGTAAGTCCTCTTTACTTGCTAATTCTGGAAGGTTATCCATGGCGTCGAAAAAGATCTCCTCCTCTTCTTCGATAGCATGGATTTCTTTGACAGGTTTGATGAGAGACGAGGGATCAACCTCTTTTTCCTCATCAGAGATGGCCAAGGAGTGAGCGAGAGGCGCATTATTAATACTTGGCTTCTTACTGGCAGGGGGCAATGGTAGCTTGTTGTAGTCGATTAAGTCTTGGATAACTTCTTTAAGCTTCCAATAGTTCTCGGTAAGATGGCCCCTACCTTGGTGATACTTGCAATGTGCATTGGGGTTCCAGTTAGCCGTCCTCTTCTCGATTGGTGGGTCCCCAAATGGTCCAGTAGGAGTTATAAGACCTTTTGCATTTAATCGGTCAAATGCGGTGTCATAACTCATGCCAATAGGAGTAAAGTTCCTCCTAAATGGTTTATTTTGTCCTTGATTATTCATAGCAAGGACTTCACTTAGGTTAAAAGTGCTAACATTGTTTGAGTGGGTGGTTTTGGAAGAAGAAGGATTGTCGTTCTTCTTGCCTTTCCAGCCACTGTTTGAGTTATTGTTGGCAGCTTTCAACTTAGTCAGGTCGTCTTCAATATTAATTCCAATGTCGTAGACGGCCTTGAAGATATGGAGATTATTCTGATATTTGAGATGCTTGGAGTATTTTTCTTGAAGGTTTTTGATGAACAACCTTACGGACTCTTTTTCACTGGGCACCTTAATCATCTTAGCTGAGGTTTCTCTCCATTTGTTAAAGAAGGAGGTGAAGCCTTCATTCTCCTTCTGCTTGAGGATTTCAAGCTCCCTATGGTCGGTCTCAACTTGAATATTGCATTTGTATCTATCAACGAAATCGTTTGCTATGGACTCCCAGGTGGAGGTTTTTTCTTTCTCGAGAGAAAAGAACCATTGCTGGCAAACGGTTTTGAGAGATAGTGAGAACAGAGAGGTGAACACTTCCTTGTCGATACCCTTAATACTCATTATTGTTTCGAAGGCTCTTAAATGAAAATAAGGGTTATCAGTTGCTTTGAATTTTGGGATGTCGTTGGCATTGAACTTCTGCGGAAGAATATCCTTGTCCACCGAGACCCCTTTTGAGCTAATCCCTTGAAACTTGTAGTCGCTAGATAGCTTGCTCAGACTCTCTTGCATGAGGTCCATCTGTTGTTGTTTCACAGGATCATCGATCTTGAGTGTTAGAATCTTTAATGCCTCAGTTGGTTCCTGAGCTCATTGACTTCTTCTTGTGTTGCCATTATTGTCCTAGCTTTCCTCTTACGAGCGATGGGTTTGTCGAAAAGTTGGACTTGTACAAAAAGATTGTCTTTGATTAACCGCCCTTCCTTTCTTGACCACGCGCTGTAATTTAAACCATTTTGGTTTTAATTATTTGACTCGAATCGACCTTGATTTTACGGTTTTAAAGAGGAAAAGTAAAAATAGGTGCATATTTTTGGCAAAAATAAGGTATATATTTTTAGGAATCAAGTATGGTATTTAATCAAGTGATTTAAATTGGAGGATTAATATCTGACTTACCCCCCTAAAAAAAATGACGGAAAAAAACGCATACAAGACTTTCTTAGACATGGTCAAAGTGTGTATTAGTGTGTGCGTTATGTGGTGAGTGTAAGTGACATGCTTTGACTTTTGTGTAAGACCATGGGACTTAGTGCCTAGACTCAATTAATGACTTAACAAGGCATTATTAACAGTAAAAACTAACCGAATTAATTAGCAAACTGTTTAATTGGACACAAAGTGATGACTCGAGCAGTAAGCCGAACTGTCGTCAAAACGACAGGGTTGGCGCTTCTCTTTGCAGTGTAGCGCCAGACGACAGGATTGTCGCCAGGCGCTACACTTCACAGAGTGGTGCTACAGTTCAAAATTTGGCGCCATTACTGGAGCGTTGATCTGAAACTGTTTTCGGTATTATTGCTCAACAGGGGTATACCTAACGTCTTACTAAGTCAACTCTGATTAAAATATTAGACTTTATTTACTCAAATTAATTAATTAATTAATTAATTAGGCAAAGTTCTTTTAGTCATTAATTTATTTAATCTTAGCACAAGTCAAACAAACGGTTAGGAAAAATCACATAGAGTATGCACAATAAATAATGCACAATTAGTCAAGTAGGCACAATATGATGCAATGAGTTTGCAACCTAACCATGGCTCTAGTTCTCTAAAGTTCAGGATATGGGTTAGTCAATAGAGGGTCCATGGTTAATTGTCAGGATGCACCGCGCAGAAGCCTAACCGTGAAGGGTTGGCGCGAGTGGATGGGACACCGCGAATTTAGAAAAACTCGCTTCCAAGGTTTGGTGAATTCAACATTCTCGGATGTACCCTTTGTTGCTCAGAGCGTTCAATCAGGTAGATGGAGCATGAATTCCCAGAGGGTTATGTCCATATGTAGAACACATATGGGTTTTAGAAAAGTGAGAAAAACTCAATCAGGAAGTAGGATCGAGCAAACAATGCTAAAAACTGGTAGAAATTAGAACGCATATTTCTGGCTCGGTATTGGAAGAACTTGGCGCCAGCAAACAGAGGCCAACGCCACTTTTTTGCTTTAACGCCTGGCGACAGAGGCTGTCGCCTGGCGCTAAAGTCAAAATACTGGCGCTAATCTTTGTTCGCTGACGCTAGTTCCTACATGCCTCAGCATTTTTCTGTGCTCGATAAAATTTTCCAGTTTCGAGCAGTGTTATTTCGATCCTATTTGTGAAAGATATTCCTCAAATTTCGTACGTGTAAAAATCCTATGTTTTAACTCATTACGGATAGTCTTTCCAATGAGAGCTTTTTTTATGCATATGCCAATAATGTTAATCAAAATTACGCACATGAAATACTTAGAACTTTTCGAGCCTCATCCACTCATTCTAATTCATTGCCGAAATAAATTTCAGGAATTAAAATAGAAATCCTCCCCAGTGGAGTCGCTAAAAACTGTAGGGAATATTTCAAGCGTTATCCCTAGCTTGAACCCCACTGTGATCATATACTAAAGTACGGTGGCGTCCAAAGGGAACGAAGATAGAGCAAAAGAGTCGCCTACAAGTTTTAGGAACTTGTAAACCGTTCAAGAGGTGAAGGTTACACCCCTTAACGATCCAAGAGATCGTCAACTCCAATAGGTCTTAAACCATGACTGGTAGTTCGGGGATGAATGTACAAATCCAACCTAAAAGAGATTGAACCTACCCTAATAATAGGCCTCTACTTTATTCTGATCGTATTCATGTGCGCTTTCTGACTAACATGCAATCATTAGGTTTACCCTAAACCTGTTTATATATGTTGGTTGAATATTAATGCACAAATAAAACTATTATTGGCGATCACTTGAATTATAATCAAATTAACCCTAACAAGATTATTAATTATCTCATTAAGCGTGATTACAAGTACAAATTCCCTTTAAACATGCATAAAAGGCGTGATCAAGCAATAAAAATAAATATCATCAAGCAACATAATAATAATAACAATCATAAAATCATAATATTCATGTTAAAGCATAATAAAAAATAGCAAGATCCTAGGCATGATACTGACAAGATTAATAACAAACCCTAGCATGTCACTAAGCAATAAAAATCAAAGCTTTAACCCTAACATGAATAAATATTAGGAAGAACATAAAAGGCATCATACTTTAATTCATACTTGATATTAAAGTTACCCTAGACATGATACTAGGAAGATCAAAATGCCCTAACATAATATTAGGAATTATAATAACAACCTAAGCATGATTTCTACATAATAATATCAATAAAAACCATTAAAGCACTTGCTTGGATGCCTCTTACCTCTTTCTAATAACAAAATACACACGTTAGTAACTTCAAGGAAAATAATAAAAAAACAATTAAATTAAATAATTGAAAGAGAGATTTGGGACCAAACTCTCAGAAATTAAAACCTTTCACGTCTAGGGCAAAGGCAACTTCGAATAATGCTAGGTGTATTTAGGTCTTGTGAATGCGGAATTTTGTAAGAAAGGGGGTAGGTTTAGAAAAGAGAGAGAGAAGCTGATGATTGTAGATTGGAAGTTCTAGATGAGAATTGATGAAAATTGATGAATGAAAACGGAGTTTTTAAAAGACTATTTATAGAGAAAATCAGCCAAAAAGCTAGAAAATCAAAACAGAGTTCTGACGCGCAAAAACGAGGTTAGCGCCAGACGCTGACATTAGCGCCAGGCGCTAACGCTAGCGTCATGCGCTAATTAAATTTCTGACGCGTTTTCTAATATCAGATAGAAATTAACCGTACAGGAGGATAAAATCGTATTTTCATCAAAAACATTCTTTTATTCGTATTAAAACTCTAAAAAGTCAACAAAAGTCAATTTATCAAAGCTAATTGAATTAGGAATGAAAAGAACCTTCTAGAAGAATCTAGAAGACTAAAACCATTCCTAATTGCATTAGGAATGATAAATCCATATTAGGCCCTCCTCTAGATCATTGGGCCGCACATAAGGCTCAAACCAGGCCCAGTATAGTAATTTGGCCATAACTTCCTCAATATTCATCGGAAATTGGCTTATAATATATCGTTGGAAAGCTCTTTTCAAGCCCTATCCAACTCTACTACTATTGGACCCATATCATGGACCAACCAAACTGGATTGGCTGTTTTCTTAAAATAGGTTTTCAACAAACAGAGAGAAGAGAAAAGAAATTAAAACTATCCGCAACACTAGACTTTCCACACTTTCACTTCATTCGTTTACGATTCGACGTGAATGGTACTCATTACCGGGTTTGGTTTTGGGGAGACACAAATGGGTGTCTACACCTAGCATGTCACTAAACAATAAATATCAAATATTTAGCCCTAACATGATACTAACATGAATATAAATATTAGGAAAAAAAATAAAAGACATCATACTTTTAATCATACTTGGTTTAAGCATTTTTTAGTTGTTACCCTAAACATGGTACTAGGAAGATCAAAACACCCTAACATAACATTAGGAATCATAATAACAACCTAGACATGATTTCTATATCATAATATCAATAAATTAATTAAAGCACTTACTTGGATGCCTCGTTTCTCTTTCTAATAACAAAATACACGCGTTAGTAACTTCAAGGGAAATATAAAACAAAACAATTAAATTAAATAATTGAAATAGAGATTTGGGACCAAACCCTCAGAAATTAAAACCTTTCACGTCTAGGGCGAAGGCAACTTCAAACTATGCTAGGTGTTTCTAGGTCTTGTGAATGCGGAATTTTGTATGAAGGTTGGTTTAGAAAAGAGAGAGAATAAGCTTTAGCTTCGAGAGAGAAGAAAATTAGAGAATTCTTGAGAATTGATGATAATTTTTGATGAAAAAGGAGTTTTTAGGAGGCTATTTATAGAGAAAATCAGTCAAAAAGATAGAAAAACAAACCAGAGTTTTGACGTGAAAAAACGAAGTTAGCGCCAAACGCTGACACTAGCGCCAGACGCTAACGCTAGCGCCAGGCGCTAATGTCTAGCGTTAGGCGCTAATCAATTTTTTTACGCGTTTTCTAAATTCAGATAAAATTTAACCGTACAAGAGGATAAAATCGTATTTTACTCAAAAACACTATTTTATTCTGATTAAAATTCCAAAAAGTCAACAAAAGTCAATTTATCAATGCTAATTGAATTAGGAATGAAAATAACCTTCTAGAAGAATCTAGAAGACTAAAACCAATCCTAATTGCATTAGGAATGATAAATCCATATTAGGCCCTCCTCTAGATCATTGAGCCGCATATAAGGCTAGAACCGGGACCAGTTTAGTAATTTTGCCATTACTTCCTCATTATTCATCGGAATTGGGCTTATAATATATCGTTGGAAAGATCTTTTCAAGCCCTATCCAACTACACCATTTTTGGACCCTTATTATGGACCAACCAAACTGGATTGGCTGTTTTCTCAAAATAGGTTTTCAAAAACAGAGAGAAAAAAAAAGAAATTAAAACTACCTGCAACCCTAGACTTTCCACACTTTCACTTCATTCGATTATGATTCGACGTGAATGGTACTTATCACCGGGTTTGGTTTTGGGGAGACACAATTGGGTGTCTACAAAAGCCCCCACTTTGACTGAGTTTGGAGAAACGCAAGTTTCGAAAACAAAAGTCAAAGTATCGATAGGGACGAAAAACGATTCAGAACGTTCTGCGATCCTAAATCATTCTTGTAACGCCGATACCTGCAAAACTAGCATTAGTTAAAAAGATAAGAGGGTTAAGAAACACGTATCTTGCACCGTCGAGCACACGTCTCTGAAGTAATCGATTTGTTGAAGTTTGCTGTTGTTTGTGACAAACTTCCACAATCTAGGGAACGCCATCTTGTTGTTTTGATGTTCACTCGTCTCCGAACAATAGAGCTTTTTTGGATAGGTTCACGCGACTCTGAACAAAGAGCTTTTGAATGATATGCCCACGCGTCTCTGGAGTAAAAGAGCTTGATTAATATGTCCACGCGTCTCTGAACAATAGAGCTTGAATAATGTGCCCACGCGTCTCTGAGCAAAAGAGCTTTTTGATATGTCCACGCGTCTCTGAACAAAAGAGCTTTGGAAGAAATGTCCACGCGTCTCTGAACAAAAGAGCTTTGGAAGAAATGTCCACGCGTGTCTGAACAAAAGAGCTTGAATGAAATGTCCATACGACTCTGAACAAAAGAGATTTTGAAAGAAATGTCCACGCGTCTTTGAACAAAAGAGCTTGAAAGAAATGTCCATGCGTCTCTGAACAAAAGAGCTTGAATGAAATGTCCACACGTCTCTAAACAAAAGTTCTTGAATGATAGGAATGTTTGTTGCGATAATATTCTGAAGAAAAACTTCCGAAGACCAACTCTTGTTGATCTTTAAAGCTCGCTTGAACTTTGCTTCCGCTTTGCCAGTACGTCGGCGCTTTTGCTTCTTGTGAACCATTATGTCGGTGCCTCTACTGTTTATGAACTAGTATGTTGGTATCTCTGCTGTTTATGAACCAGTATGTCGGTGTCTTGCAATGAGCCAATGTTTAGGTGCTTTAAGCTAAGTGAGACGATCTTTCGTCAGGTCGATCACTTATTGCGATTGTAATCAAACCGACTACTTAATCATGTCAAATTGCTTATAGGGGCTAACTGACGTACCAAGGAACCCGAAATTGCTGAAAGAGGTTGAAATAAATTCTCTGAGTGGTTGAGCGTTCTGTCGCCGCGATTTAGCTCTGTCGCCAGACGCTGGGATCTAGCGCGAGGCGCTGAAATCTGTTGCCAGACGCTAGATGTTGTCGTCTGGCGATGGAGTAGGGTCTTCCCTATTCTGCTCTTGCTGTCCCTGGGATGCACCTGTATTTACATCTTTGACTATAGGTTTTTGCTCATGTAATTAGGGTTGATCTAAGACTTAGTGTTGCTTGACTCATTGACTTGACACGACTCAAGGTATAAACTTGACTCGCTGTGATTGACTCGAGGTTGACTCGACTCGAAGTGAAATGACACGTGTGACTCATGACCCGTGTGTGCATTGTATTGTGATCGTGCGACTCGAAAATGCAAAAAGGCACGACTCGAAAATGCAAAAAAGCAAAAATTTTCCGTCATTTTTGTGGAGGGTACCGACTTTCTCCCGAAAAAGAAAGACGCGAAAAAGAATCGAAGTGAAGTTTTTGAAGATGCATGTTGAATGAGCTTAGTCAAATGTTGTGCAAGGATTAATTCATCCTAGGCTATCTCAATTGTTTACTCCATGATGAAAGTATTTGGGTAACTTAGGCACGGAGGCTAAGCACTTCGTAAATTGTGATGCAATGATGATTGAATGACGAGTGATGTTGATATGACAAGGCATGCTTCAACGTTGTGTTAAGATTTCATGACAAAGGGTTCCTAAGGGAAATATATTTGGTCATATATCTGTGATGTGTGTGATAGTGACACTAAAGCTAGGCCGCAAGGGCTAAGTGTGTGGAAAAAGATATTATTTCAAGAAGAGTCAAACGATGGTGACTCTTAGGTTAGGTAAGCTAATGATGTAGGGATCAAGCCCCCAAGTCTAGATCTAAATGAAAAGGGATGAGCATAGGAGATCTCTTGATATGATCATGGTGTGTGAATGTGAATATGAACGCATGTTTATTACGACCGCACCTCGAAGTGAGGTTGCCTACGTATCCGTTAGGAATCAGGCCGAACGTAGCTCTAGCCGAACCTCGCACAAGTGTGTGTATACCTTAAAAAGGTCTTTTTAAGGGTTGTAACGTGGTTAGGCTAAACGTTATAGAAGAAAGGGATAAAGGCTCAAGACCCTAGATAAGCCCCTAAGGTGTGCAACCTTGCTTTTGAATCTTTATATTTTTATGCTCGAGGCTTTTAACTCTTTTTTAGCTCTCTTTTCTCTTTTGCTTTAGCATCTATTTTATTTTTATAAGTGTGGGCAATCCCGATCATGCGGTCTATCACTCACTTGGCATTCATGTTTCTCAGCACGGTACCGAGCACTCGATAAGAGATGCAATCTAAGACGTGTTCATATCGAAGACATGTTCATGTCAATGACATTGGAACACTTGCCCTTTTGTACACTTTTATTTATTTTTTGCTTTTTTTTTGCTATTTTAATCTTTTGAAGTTACTCAAGCTTTTTATGAAATTAAAAATTGCATAAGTTGCACACCATCCCATCCCAAGGTTAGGTAGATATGGGTTGAAAAATGAAAGGTCTATCGTTAGACGAGGCTAAAAGTGGTTTATGAAGAAAGGATTGTGAATTAGAAAGGTGAAAGGTAATATGATGTGGCTACAAGGGGTGCCTCAAATCATTGGTATACCTTGTGCTTAATTCGACATGGATTTTTATTTTTATTTTTATTTTATTTTTATTTTATTTTTGTTATTTTATTTTTGTTTTGTTGCAATGCAATGCAATGATCATATGTAAGGAAATAAAATGCTTAATTTATTAAAGGAAAAGAAATAATGATCCTACAAAATAAATCTAAGGAGAATAAAAAGGTGCCTATGCTAGACTTATTGGGGAAAGGGTAAATAAAAAATAGAAAAAGATCATGAAATCTTGTCGTTGAAGCTTACCTCTTGTCCCTTGGCTCATCATCATTTGGTGTTCTTGCCGACTGGAGGAATTGGAAGCACGTTATTGTCGATCAAATATTGGATTGCTTCCTTTAGATTCCAACAGCTCTCAGTAGTATGACCCCTACCTTGATGGTTCTTGCAGCGTACATTTGGGTTCCAACTAGGCGATCTCTTCTCAAGTGGGGGATCTTGAATGGGTCCAATATGAGTAATGAGTCCATTTGCATGGAGTCGATCGAAAGCATCATCGTAGCTAATTCCAATAGGGGTGAAATCCTTTCTTAGTTGCTTTCTAAATCCTCTATTATCCATGGCTAAGATTTCATTAAGGTTGAAAGTACCTACAATGTTACTAGAGTAGGTGTTTTTGGAAGAAGAAGGATAGTTGTTCTTCTTTCCTTTACAGCCACTGTTACTATCGTTACTAATCTTGGCCTTCTTGTCGCGCAGAGGAACATGAAGGAGATTTGAATCTATGAGGTCTTGAACACGATCCTTGAGGGCGAGACATACTTTGGTGGTATGACCACGACCTCTATGATATCGCCAATAAGATTTTGGATCCCAATTGGGAAACCGTTTTTCAGGCGGAGGGTGTTGACTGGGACCAGTGGGGTGAATGAGACCTTGATCGTGAAGAGAGTCAAAAGCTTCATTATAAGTCATTCCTATTGGTGAGTATTCTTCAATGGTCCGTTTTGCCCGTGGGTTAGGAGCATTGAGTTCTTCATTAAATCCTTGGCGAGAATTTTGTTCGATAACCATCACCTGATTTGCTAGTCCTTCTACCACATTCAAGAGCATGGCAACGACATCTTGCAGTTTTCGAACGTCCTCTTTTAGACTTGACGAGTCTTCCCTAGTATTATCTAAGAAAAGACTTTCATCCTCCTGAATCATGGCCACTTCATCAAGAGAGGTTATATAAGTTGTCTTGATCATGGGCTCACCTACAGGTGTGATAAGGAGTGAAGGATCGAAGGATGTTTGATCTTCTGCGATGGCTAAAATCTCGGTAGTTTTATTGTCATCAATTAGATCCTGAATAGTTTCTTTGAGTTTCCAACACTCCTTAGTATCGTGACCCTTTCCTTGGTGATATTTGCAGTGCTTATTAGGATCCCACTTGGGTGGCCTTGCTTCTAGAACTGGATCTTTGATAGGCCCTATGGGCATGACTAGTCCTTTGTGGTGTAGCTTCTCAAAAGCTGTTTCATAACTCATACCAAGTGGAGTGAACACTCTTTTCGACCTTTGGATTCGTGATTTAGAGGCGTTCGTAGCATGTACTTCATTAATGGGAGGGAAAGAAGAAGGATGGTCGTTCTTCTTTCCTCTCGCACTATTATCTTTCAGAAGGTCATCTTCAATGTCAATGCGTATATCATACACAACCTTGAAAGTATTCAAGTTGTGTTGGTATTTTAAGTGCTTTGAATACTTCCCTTGGAGATTCTTGATAAACATCCTCACAGATTCTTTTTCGGTAGGAACCTTAACCATGTTAGAGGAAGTTTCCCTCCATTTGTTGAAGAAAGAAGTGAACCCTTCGTTTTCTTTTTGTTTTAACATCTCAAGTTGTTTGTGGTCTGTTTCGTCTTGAATGTTGCACTTATATCTATCTATGAAGTGTTTGTTATCGACTCCCAAGAAGAGGTTTTCTCTTTGTCACGGGAAAAGAACCATTGTTGACAAACGGTCTCAAGAGATAAAGAAAACAAGGAATGAAAGACTTTCCTATCAATCCCCTTAATGTTCATCCCCATTGTTGCCTTGAATTTTGGGATGTCGTTGGCATTGAACTTATGCGGAAGAAGTTCCTTGTCCAGCGACACCCCTTGTGAACTAATGTCCTGAATTTTATAGTCACTAGATAGCTTGGTCAAGCTTTCTTGCATAAGGTTCATTTGTTGTTGCTTCACAGGGTCATCAATTTTGAGGGTTAAAGCCTTCAATGCTTCATTCACGGTAACTAATTGATTCCTAAGTTCATTAACTTCCTCTTGAGTTGCCATTATTTTTTTAGCTTTCCTCTTTTGACGAATCAGTTTATCAAAAAGTAAGATTTGAATAAAGAGGTTGTCCTTGATTAATCGCCCTTCTCTTCTCGACCAAGTACTGTGGAAAAGGAATTTGGGGATATTCATTGTTAATTATTTGACCCAACTCTATTCAACATGCATAGATGAAAGAAGATAGGAAGGATGAATGTTGTGATGTGAAGAAAAAAAAAAGATGTAGATGGAGAGATATGAAAATTTAGGAGTAGAATGTACCCCCCACTCAAATGACGTAAAAAAAACCGACTCATGCATGAACCTAAGGCATGGTCATGGTGACATATAAAAAGTGTGTGCTAAGACTATTAAGCGTAGGTGACATGCTTTGAGTCTTGTGTAAGACCATGGGACTTAGTGGTTAGACTCAATTAATGACTTAACAAGTAAAAATTAACTGAATCGACTTGAAAACTGCTCAATTAGACATAAGGTGATAACTCGAGCAATAAACCGAACTGTCGTCAACACGACAGGACTGACGCCTCTGTTTGCAGTGTAGCGCCAGACGACAAGATTGTCGCTAGGCGCTACACTCCACAGAGTGGCGCTACAGTTTAAATCTTGGCGCCATTGCTGGAACGTCGATCTGGAACTGATTTCGGTATTATTACTCTACAGAGTATGCCTAAAGTCGTACTAAGTCAACTCAGATTAAATTATTAGACTTTATTTACTCAAATTAATTAATTAATTAGGCAAAGTTATTTTAGTCATAAATCATTTTATTTAATTTTAGCACAAGTCAAACAAACGGTTAAGAAAAACACATAGAGTATGCACAACCAAAAATGCACAATTAGTCAAGTAGGCACAATATGATGCAATGAGTTTGCAACCTAACCATGGCTCTAGTTCTCTAAAGTTCGGGATATGGGTTAGTCAATAGAGGGTCCATGGTTAATTGTCTAGATGCACCGCGCGGAAGCCTAACCGTGAAGGGTTGGCGCGAGTGGATGGGACACCGCAAATTTAGAAAAACTCGCTTTCATGGTTTGGTGAATTCAACATTCTCGGATGTACCCTTTGTTGCTCAGAGCGTTCAAACAGGTAGATGGAGCATGAATTCCCAGGGGGTTATGTCCATATGTAGAACACATATGGGTTTCAGAAAAGTGAGAAAAACTCAATCAGGAAGTAGGATCGAGCAAACAATGCTAAAAACTGGTCGAAATGAGAACGCATATTTCTGGCTCGGTATTGGAAGAACTTGGCGCCAGCAAATAGAGTCCAGCGCCAGCTTTTGGCTTCTGTCGCCTGGCGTTAACGTGAAAATGTTGGCGCTAGTCTTTGTTCGCTGACGCTAGTTCCTACATGCCTCATCAGCTTTCTGTGCTCGATAAAATTTTCAAGTTTCGCGCAGCATTATTTCGATCCTAGTTGTGAAAGATATTCCTCAAATTTCCTACGTGTAAAAATCCTATGTTTTAATTCAATACGGATGGTCTTTCCAATGAGATCTTTTTTATGCATATGACAATAATGTTAATCAAAATTACGCACATGAAATACTTAGAACTTTTCGAGTCTCATCCACTCATTCTAAATCATTGCCGAAATAAACTTCAGGAATTAAAATAGAAATCCTCCCCAATGGAGTCGCCAAAAAACTGTAGGGAATATTTCAAGCATTATCCCTAACTTGAACCCCACTGTGATCATACACTAAATTACGGTGGCGTCCAAAGGGAAAGAAGATAGAGCAAAAGAGTCGCCAACAAGTTTTAGGAACTTGTAAACCGTTCACAGGGTGAAGGTTACACCCCTTAACGATCTAGGAGATCGTCAACTCCAATAGGTCTGGAACCATGACTGGTAGTTCGGGTGTTATAACGGATGGGAGAAAGAACAAATTAATTAATGCAAAATAAATAAAGAGCACACACAGATTTACGTGGTTCACCAACAATGTGTTGGCTACGTCCACGGGCAGGCGAGAGAAAAGCTTTATTGATCTTGAGGAAATTCCAGATTACAGATTGATAATGTCAATTATCAATAATAGACTAAGCTATGAATAAACCCTAACTAGGAATATATATAGCTTCCCCAAATACGATAGATAAGTGCATTAAAACGGCCCATGAAACCCTAATAAATCGTGTGGGTTCCACCATGCACAAACGGAGAGCTCTCTCTCACCATCGAGCGAGCTACCGCTCGGACCCCAGTCGAGCTATCGCTCGGCCCCTATCTCACCTTCGACCTTCGCGAGCTACTGAGCAAGCTATCGCTTGGCCTAGTCGAACCAATATGTATTCGTGAGCTATAGCTCACTCGTATAGGAGCTATAGCTCCAATTTCGTCGCTACTCTATATGCTTCCGAAACTACCGAGCTACCTTATGAGCTATAGCTTGCTGCTCCTAAACCCAAATTCAAGGCATATTTCAACAATCTCCACCTTGACTTGAATCCTCTCACAAAACCAGATAACCTGACGCATTGATCACAATGCCCAGACTCTCCCTGCAACCAGACTTGTCTCAAAAGACAACCAGACGAAATTAGCCTTGTAGGACTCCTGATTAGCCCCGTAGAGATCCAGATTATCCCCTAAGGGCTACTAACAGCTTCAAATAATTTGTAAGTCCAAGCAACCTTTGGACTTACACTACGGAACTAGATTCGAACAAACGGCTTGACAATGCTTCTTCCTAGCACGAGCAACACCTCCCTTGGGCGACTCAGATATATCCACCTCTCCAACAGATAGTGCAAAAGCCACCTTGTCTTCCCGACCTTTCCTTTGGGGGGAGTTCCCAAAGATTACTTGCCGACCAAGAGCCAAACTAGACTGACCTGATTTCAACGGCGAAGACTGTGATGCTTCAGATTCAGACTCAGACTCAGATTATGAGTGTTGACTGATCTTTCCCGGACGTGGACCACCACCCCCACCTAGAGTGACTCTATGCTCCACCTATTTCTCAACACTACCACAAACAGATGATGTGACAACACCAAACTCAAAAACAGATAACGTAGACCCTTGCAAAACATACAATGTCTCCCATTTAACACCTTTCAGAACTACATTTGAACCCTTGTAGACATACAATCCTCCACCTTCACCTTTGAAACTGAACCCTTTTCTGTCTAAAAGACTAAGTGAAATCAAATTCCTCGTGATCTGTGGAACATGCCTAACATTGTTCAACATACATAATTTACCATCATGTGTTCGAATTCTGATGGACCTTATACCAACTATTTTGCAGACTTTGTTGTTGGCCATAGTAACACCTCCATCAACCTATCCGTAGTCCGTAAACCACTCCCTACGTGAACACATATGATAAGACGCCCCCGAATCTAGAACCCACACATCAGATTGATGCGCACGCTCATCAGCAATCAGGACATAATCCTCTTCTGAACGGGTGTCTCCATCTGCAATATCTGTAGACTCTGAATTTTCATGTTGTCTCATCTTCTTGAGACATTCAGATTTCCAATGCCCCTTCTCCTTACAGTAATTACAGATATCATTAGGTTTAGGACCCCTAGAATACGGTTTCCTGGATTTTCTCCTCAAATTCCCATGTCCATTACCTTCACTGGCTACTAATCCAGCAACCTGATCATCTAAACCTGTACCAGACACCTTATGGCACAACTCTCTAGTATGGAGAGCAAATCTAACCTCCTCTAAAGACACTGTCTCTTTACCAATAATATAAGACTGCACAAAATTCTCATATGACAGTGGTAAAGACACTAACAAAATTAAGGCAGTATCCTCATCCTCAACCTTAACATCAATATTACGCAATTTTAACAAAATCGTATTCAATTGATCTAAGTGTTCTCTAAGGGATGTACCTTCAAACATTCGTAGACCGAACAGACGTTGCTTCAATAGCAACTTGTTGGTTAAAGACTTTGTCATGTATAGACTCTCCATTTTCAACCATAAACCCGATGCAGTTTCCTTCTCCGCGACCTCATTGATAACATCGTCTGCCTGACACAACATGATTGTTGAGTGTGCCTTCTCCTCCAAGATATCCATCTCAGCGGTTACCGGACCCGGTGACTTCTTTGTCGATGGTGTCTCCGCGTCATCTAGACTCGATGACTTCTTTGCCAACGGCGCCCATAGCCCTTGCTGCTTCAACAAAGCCCGCATCTTGATCTGCCACAGACTAAAACTATTCCTCCCCGTGAATTTATCAATTGTAACATTCATCCCAGACATCTCTCCCACTCAAATCGAACCTAAGCTCTTGATACCAATTGTTATAACGGATGGGAGAAAGAACAAATTAATGAATGCAAAACAAATAAATAGCACACATAGATTTACGTGGTTCACCAACAATGTGTTGGCTACGTCCACGGGAAGGCGAGAGAAAAGCTTTATTGATCTTGAGGAAATTCCAGATTACAAATTGATAATGTCAATTATCAATAATAGACTAAGCTATTAATAAACCCTAACTAGGAATATACATAGCTTCCCCAAATAAGATAGATAAATGCATAAAAACGGCTCATGAAACCCTAATAAATCGTGTGGGTTCCACCGTGCACAAACGGAGAGCTCTCGCTCACCATCGAGCGAGCTATCGCTCGGACCCCAGTCGAGCTATCGTTCATGGTCAAGCGAGCTATCGCTCGGCCCCTATCTCACCATCGACCTTCGCGAGCTACCGAGCGAGCTATCTCTCGACCTAGTCGAACCAATATGTCTTCGTGAGCTATAGCTCACTCGTATAGGAGCTATAGCTCCAATTTCGTCGCAACTCTATATGCTTCCAAAACTACCGAGCTACCTCTCGAGCTATAGCTCGCTGCTCCTAAACCTAAATTCAAGGCATATTTCAACATTTGGGATGAAGGTACAAATCCAACCTAAAAGAGATTTAACCTGCCCTAATAACAGGCCTCTACTTTATTCTGATCGTATTCATGTGCTCTTTCTGACTAACATGCAATCAATAGGATTAACCTAAGCCTTTTTAATCTATGTTGGTTGAATAGTAATGCACAAACAAAGCTATTATTGGCGATCACTTGAATTATAATCATATTAACCCTAAACAAGATTATTAATTATCTAATTAAGCATGATTACAAGTACCAATTCCCTTTAAACATGCATAAAAGGCGTGATCAAGCAATAACAATAAATATATCAAGCAACATAAAAACAATCATAATAATAATAATCATAAAAATAATCATGTTAAAGCATAATAATAGCAAGATCCTAGGCATGATACTAACAAGATTAATAACAAACCCTAGCATGTCACTAAACAATAAAAATCAAATATTTATCCCTAACATGATACTAACATGAATATAAATATTAGGAAAAAAAATAAAAGGCATCATACTTGATATTAGCATTTTTTAGTTGTTACCCTAAACATGATACTAGGAATATCAAAACACCCTAACATAACATTAAGAATCATAATAACAACCTAGACATGATTTCTATATCATAATATCAATGAATCAATTAAAGCACTTACTTGGATGCCTCGTATCTCTTTCTAATAACAAAATACACGCGTTAGTAACTTCAAGGGAAATATAAAACAATTAAATTAAATTAAATAATTGAAATAGAGATTTGGGACCAAACCTTCAGAAATTAAAAACTTTCACGTCTAGGGAGAAGGCAACTTCAAACTATGCTAGGTGTTTCTAGGTCTTGTGAATGCGGAATTTTGTATGAAGGATGGTTTAGAAAAGAGAGAGAATAAGCTTTAGCTTCAAGAGAGGAGAAAATTAGAGAATTCTTGAGAATTGATGATAATTGTTGATGAAAAACGGAGTTTTTAGGAGGCTATTTATAGAGAAAATCAGTCAAAAAGATAGAAAAACAAACCAGAGTTCTGACGTGAAAAAACGAAGTTAGCTCCAAACGCTGACACTAGCGCCAGACGCTAACGCTAGCGTCAGGCGCTAATGTCTGGCGTTAGGCGCTAATCAATTTTTTTACGCGTTTTCTAAATTCAGATAAAATTTAACCGTACAGGAGGATAAAATCGTATTTTCCTCAAAAACACTCTTTTATTTTGATTAAAATTCTAAAAAGTCAACAAAAGTCAATTTATCAATGCTAATTGAATTAGGAATGAAAAGAACCTGCTAGAAGAATCTAGAAGACTAAAACCAATCCTAATTGCATTAGGAATGATAAATCCATATTAGGCCCTCCTCTAGATCATTGGGCCGCATATAAGGCTCAAACCGGGACCAGTTTAGTAATTTGGCCATAACTTCCTCATTATTCATTGAAATTGGGCTTATAATATATTGTTGGAAAGCTCTTTTCAAACCCCATTCCAACTACACCATTATTGGACCCTTATTATGGACCAACCAAACTGTATTGGCTGTTTTCTCAAAATAGGTTTTCAAAAACAGAGAGAAAAGAAAAGAAATTAAAACTACCCGCAACACTAGACTTTCCACACTTTCACTTCATTCGATTATGATTCGACGTGAAAGGTACTCATCATCGGGTTTGGTTTTGGGGAGACACAAATGGGTGTCTACACTCACTAAAGATCTGTATAACTCTGGATCTTGGTTGTAATCACCAACAACATCTTGCAACTTGATACCAGTTGGGAGGGGTGTTTTAGCAGCCTTAGAAACATCCATTTGACAATCACTAAGCAATTCCTTAGTAAATTTCTTCTGAGTCATATGTATGCCAAAAGACAAGTGAGTCACCTCAATTCCTAGAAAATAGTTCAGCACACCAAGATCATTGATGTTGAATTTAGCATGCAAATGAGCTTTGAAATGCTAAATTTCTGCTAAATCTAAACCTGTAACAAGAATATCATCAGCATAAACTGCCACTACTATTAGAGTAGCTTAATTCCTTTTCAAGAAAAGTGAATAATCATTCTTTCACTGAATATATCCCATGGCTAAGAGCTCAGCAATAAGCTTGGCAAACCATTGTTTGGATGTTGCTTCAACCCATACAGTGACTTCCATCTGCATACCAAGTTGCTAGGATTGGCTAATCCATTAGGAGCCTTCATATAGAATTCCTCTGACAAGTCACCATGAATAAAAGCATTGTTTATGTCCAGTTGATGTATTGTCCAATGATTACTTGCTACAACAGACAAGAGACTACTTATAGTGGCTATTTTAACCACAAGAGAGAAGGTTTCCAAGTAATCAATGTTATATTTCTGGGTGAACCCCTTAGCTACTAGCCTTGCTTTCAATCTTTCCCTACTTCCATCTACCTTTAACTTCACCTTAAACACCCATTTACAACCAATTGGCTTTTTACCTTTAGGTTGAGGCACCAATTCCCAAGTTTTATTTACCATTAAGCATCCAACTCTTTCTTCATAACATAAACCCAACCAAATTGCTATGAATCTTCCAGGTAACTAATAGGTTTAGTAACTTGAGAAATTGTATTGATCAATGCTATATTAGCAGATGAAATAAGACTGAACTGAACTAGATGTAGGACTTTAGATACTCTAATAAGCGGAATTTCATGAATCATATTCATAAGAATCTAATAACCAAGATCATTGCATAACACATATCGAATAAGTAATTGTAGACACCCAAAAATGTCTCCCCAAAACCAAACCCGATGATGAACAACCTTTCACCGCCATTATTGGTCGGGTTGAGTATTTAATCTTGGAGTGCTTAAATACATATTTCCATTTCATAAAACCAACCCAAATCCTATCCCATTTCCCCAAACCATAACTTATTTTCCTCTTTTCGTGCCTTTAAACCCAAAATAATTCATTTCGTGTCCTTTAAAATCATTCATTTCGTGTCCTTTATATAAAAACGTTTAATCCAGTTTATTTTGGTCCATAATCTGGGTCCAATGATTGAATAGTTGGATGGGGCTTGAAAAGAGCTTTCCAACGATATATAATAAGCCCAAATCCGAGTTATAACGAATAAGTTATGGCCAAAATATTAAACTGAGCCCAAACCGAACCTAAGCCCACCTTACCTACGACCCAATGATCATGTGGAGGGTCTAAATTATTTAATCCAATTCCTAAACCAATTAGGATTAATTGGAAGCTTCTATAAGTTTCTAAAAGATCTTAATTATCCTTTTTGAAAAGATAAGATAAAAGAGTTTGAAATTGAATAAAACTTTTCTTTTTTTTGAAAGTCCTAATTTTATACGAATTAAAAGACGTTCAAAGATAGTCAGATATGATTTTCGTGCCTCATATTACTTTTCCAAATTTTATATGGTTGGATATCCCTTGAAATTATCTTTCCAATGATATATTATAATATCAATTCCGAGCTATATAACGGAAAAGATATGAATAAAATATCAAAGTCTATCCAAAACTGACACCGTCTCACTATTTCGGCCATATCTTTTATTCTCTAAAATATTTTAATATTATTTTAATTGGTTTAGAAATTATACTTCAAGAGCTTTCCAACGATATCTTATTCATCTTATTCCGATTTCTGGATCAAAAGATATGATAAAAACAAAAACTGCTGTCTATCGAGTTTTATTCCGATTTAATTCGGATCTTATCTTAATTCTTCGACCCTTCTTTTTTTTTTTCTCTATAAATAGAGGTCATATCACCCATTTTCCAATCAACAAGCTTGATCATCAAATCCTTCTCTCTTCCTCTCTGTTACACCAAAATTCTTCTCTCTCTCTCTCATATTCTAAGCCTTAAACCTATATTCCTAATTACACCATTCTTCCCTTAAGCACTCCAAGGAGTCCATAGAATACCCGAAGTTCTTTACTTAAACCAAGGCGTGAAAGGTATAATTAACTGAGGGTTTGGACCAAATTAACTCTACTTTTTATTTATTAATTTAATTTTCATTTGTTTTATATTTTTTATTGAAGTTACTAACAGTTTATTCATGATGTAGCAATTTAAAGGAACGCGCAGAATGTGAGCAATTAATTAATTTAATTTAATTACTCTTATTATATTTTAATACTAGATGTAAGCCCGTGCGATGCACGGTTCTAGTAAATCATTTTATTTAATTAAAAATTTTGTATATTTATGAAGATCATTCATTAGTAGTGATGTCAAATTTCAAACCGAAACCGTTTAATTGTCCGAAACCGACCGATCCAAATGAGAACCGAACCGATTAAAAACCGATTTTTTTGAAACCGAAAACCGACCTGAACCGTATTTTAGTAAACCCGAAACCGAATCGACCCGAATAATGTTAAACCGTAAAAGAACCGAACCCGTTAACACACCGAACCGAATATAAACCGAACTGAAAGAAAACCGAACCGAAAAAGAACTAAACCGTATCTAACCCGAAACCGGTTCCAACCCGAAACCGTTTAAACTGGCAAAAAAACCGGTTACACCGAACCGTTAGCAAACTGCTACCCGTTTGCACCGAAGCATTTAAAAACCGAACTGATTGTAAACCGAACTGGTTATAAACCGAACCGTTTATGAACCAAACCGCTTCTAAATCGAACCGTTTACAAACTTTTTTATATAATTAAATGCATTTTTTTTTTTTTGACGGGGATATAATTAAATGGATTAAATATTAGAAATCTTAGAATATTTTTTTTAAAATAGCAAGGCAAACATTCATTAAGGTCTTAAGGATAATCAGTGTTCACAAACAAGAGCAAAACAAGCAGGCTCAGGCCCTGCCTCAAACTATTAGCAACACTACTGCCTCTAGTCATGTATACATTTGAGGTGATGAAACCAAATGAACAAAAAGCTTGTAATATTAAGTACCAAGGCTTGGCTGAAGGCGTAATAAATAAAATTAATTCACAGAGACTATTAAGCATATGATTACATTGATTCTGTGAGTAATAATGAAATAAAGATGGGAGTGTGCTAGTGACATGAATATACTATTAGGCTATGTTTTAATTCAGATTCAACTATAATTTAGTAAACTTGAAATGGAACCGATATGAATAACGTTAAAGTGGTTAAACAATCGAAGAACCGAACCAGTTATAAACTGAACCGAAAAAGAACCGAACCAATTAAAAACTGAACCGAAAAAGAACCGAACCAATTATAAACAGAACCAAAAAAGAACCGAACTGTTTCTAACCCGAAACCGTTTCCAACCCAAAACTGTTTGAACCGGGATAAATACCGTTTACACTGCACCGTTAACAAACCGCAACCCGTCTGCACCGAACCGTTTACTACCCGGACTGTTTACAACCCGAACCGAATTAAAACCGCTTAAGAATAAACCGAAACCGAATCGAACCGATAACTATTTAAACCGAACCAAAACCGAACCGTGAGATAATTAAACCGATTCCAAACCGACCCGATTAAATACCGAACCGATTTCAAACCGAACCGAAACCGAACTGTCAAACCGTTTTGACAGTGCTATTCATTAGATATATGGATAAAATTCCTAATATCATAAGATAATTTTAATTTTAACACTAAAGTTATCTTTTGTTGTTTTATTTATTTTACGTGATGCTTGAATTTAAAATTTCAAACCTTATTCACTAATTTGCTTATGTGACAATTTAAATTTTTAATTCAAAAAAGAAATGACAAATCTCATTTTTTATTGATCAAAATAAGTCTTTTGCCTATGCGTTTATTTAATATACTCACTCTGTTTAAAATGTAAGTCTCATTTATAACTGGTTAACTATTAAAAATTATGCGAAATCAGTCATATAAGATTTAGATTTATTCGTCTTGATGAGTACATTATTAAAATCGAACTTTTATAATATTTGTTAGGGAGGGATTAAAGATACGTAGCATTTTCCATCAAAAATTTGCATCCATATATGTAACAAAGATATTACTTAGTTTTTTATTTAAATTTTAATTATTCTCTATTCGTAAAATCAAACTTTTACAATATTTTCTAGAGAGAGATTAAAGACATTTGCGATTAAAAATTTGCATGTAAAAAAAGATAATTATTACTTTTTTTTTTTAGAAAAGATAATTATTGGTTTTTTAAAAAGTAATTTAAATTTTAATTATTCAATACCTATGTGTCAAAATTCTTGAATCCTATTCGTCACTTTTTCTTAGGTGGCGAGTAAATTTTTTAATTCTAAAATAAATTATTAATCTAATTTTTCATTGGTCGAAATAATACCTTTTCTTATGTGGCGCGCCAAATGCTCCCGAAAAATGCCTACTTTATTTATATATATTAGATTGCTAGTATCATGATTAAGTCATTTTATATTTGATTTGACTAACAATTTATTGTTGAATTGCTTCCAATATTGATGTTTATTCTATTATTTTATTTATTGATCACCATATTGCATGTTTAAAGGGAATATGTAATTGAAAATCACGCCTAATAAGATAATTTGGACAACCGGTTTAGGTTCCTTTTTAATCTTGTTGTTAATTCAAGTGATCACAATATTTTATAATTATGTGTTGCATTAATATTAAACCAATTTATCCTAATAATAGTTTGGAGCAAATTGAATATTTTGTTTGTATGCCTTTGAGATCGCAGGAATCACTTTTCACTATAAGAATCGAGTAGAGGCCAATACGGGCGAATGTGACTCCATGACTCACTTCGTACCATCATCCCCGATCCTCCTTTCATGGTTCCGAACCATATGGAGTTAGTAATCTCATGGATTATGAATGGGGTGTAACCTTCACGAGTCAATCGTTGTTGCCTTCGTTGTCCCCTTAATCGTGGTTGCCTTTTATGATCCGTGAACAATTTACAAGTTCCTTAAAAACTTGTTGGCGGCTCCCTACTTTCCTTGTCCCTAATCGTATTATGTCAATTCCCACTTCCTATGAGTGCCAAGCATATTCACCACATGCTTTAGCGTAGGCGCACTTCGAACGATGCCTACAATTTGGCGACTCCACTGGGGAGGAATCTTGGTTATTTATCGATTTGAGTGATCGGTATTTAATTAAGATGAGTGGATGAGACTTGAAAGATTTTTGAATCATATTCCTGCGATTTAATTGGCATTGTTACATATGCATATACTTTTTAGGTTACCTATTTTACCACAATAGTACGTGTTCTACATTTGTGGCTAGCCCGGGGGTTTTATGCTCTATTATGCTCTATCAACCCGAAAACGTTCATGACAATAAGGGTTCATCCGAGTTTTTTAAATCCACCCAAACCATGGAGTCGAGTTCGCTTCAATTTTGATTTTTTTTGGAGATTTTTATGTTGTTAGTGCAGCAATTCCTTCTTGTACATCACTCATTGTTGTTGAAATTGTAATAAATTTGCAAAAAAAAAAAAATCAGAATTGTACAATTTGAAAAGGTTTGATGAGAGTGAAAATAGAGAGAGAAAATGGCAGATGAAGAACAATGTAGAAAATGATGAATATTTTATTTTTTTGTTTCAATTTTTTGGTATATATATGTGGAGTAGGGGAATTAACCGTGGTTAGTGTGAAGTAACTTAAGGTAACGGTTCTAATTGGTGCGGTTAGTAGGAGGTGAGGGTTATTTTGGTAATTTTGGGAAGGGGAATAAGCAACATTGCCTAGAGGGGGTTGCAGGCATTAGGAATTATTGGGTAGTAGGTAAGGTGGGCTTAGGCTCGGTTTGGGCTCAGTTTAGTATTTTGACCCTAGTGTAGGTAGGACACCGTAAACCCCCTCTAAACGCGTCATTAAGAGTATTACCCACACCCTCCACTAACTTTCATTTTATCTCTCCTCACCCTTTTTTACATTTTCTCTCTCCACACCCATTTCTTTGCAAGTTTCTCTCTCATCAAAAGCTTTAATTGCAAAATTGTTTTTAAATTATCACAAAAAAAATTGTCAAGCACTATGAAATTCAATAAAACAAGGCGCAAAATCTGAAAAAGTAAGTTATTTTATTTAAATTTGGAATGAAAAAGAGTATAAACCCTAGGTTTTACTAATTTTTTTGTTGCGACGTATTTCGAAAATGTAATTGAAACATCAACCTTGAAAATTGTATATCAATGTAAGTATTATATGATCGGGGTTCAATAGGTCGTTAGTGTACTAACCCTAATCAAATTAACAATTTATAATACCTAAACTACCCTAATACGAGTATAGGGGTAAGTAAAGGGTCGAACCCAAAAGGACTAAGTGTATCAATCTATGCTAATTAGACTACTAGGAAAGCTTGTGAGGTAAAGAGAGGTTCAATTAACACTACTAAGAGCAAATAACTAAAACTAGGGAAAGTGGAATCCAATTACATCAATACATTCAATAACATCATACAATTAGATGAAAATGACCTTGATTAGGAACAATTAACACATTTAACTCACTCTCGCACAATTAAGCATGTTAATTATCCTACTAAACTAATTCACTCTCGTGCAACTAGCCTAGCAAAGGTATGGAAGAATTTAGGGCTCTCAACCAACTCACTCTCGCACAATCGATTGAAAACACAATTAAAAGCATAGAATCAATTAGCTAGAAAGATTCTAATACATAAAAGCATCATCCATACACAATAATCAAGAAACAATTCCACACTAATCACAATCAATCATTCAATTTATTAACATGACCTTCATCCATTTCCCTAGAACAAAACCTAAACTAACATGGTGAACAAAAACAAAGAAAACAAGGTAAAATAATAATAAAAGCAAGAATCAACCACTAAACTAATTAATCTACTCAAATAAACAAATAAATAAGCAAAAACAATAATAAATGAAAGCAATAAAGGTGAGAGAAAGTTAGGAAGACTCATTGAATTTATGAGAGGAAAAATCCACAAATTTGCTTCTTCAAAATCCCAAAAACTCCATGAAAAATCCAAGCTTTCTCTCTCTAAACTACTCCTAAACTAGAGAGAGAAACTCCTAATCTAACCCTAAGAGAGAGAAGCTCTCCTAAACTAACTAAGAAAATAGCATAATAGGTCCCTCTTCTAATTACCCCCCAAAGGAGTATTTATAATACAAGGCTAAATAAAATAAAGTAAAAGAGAAAACTAAAAAGAAATAAAAACTAAACTAAAATAATTAAAATAACTAAACTTAAAAACCAAAAATAAAACTAAACTAAAAATAAAATAAATTAAAAGAAAATGAAAAGAAAAAAGGAAAAAGAAAACAAAACCCACCATTTCCCCAAAACAGAACCAACCCACGAAAAACAACAATCAGCTTCCAATTCCTTTTCTCTTTTGAACTTTCGCTGCACTGATTTGCATCACCATCACCACGCATCAATTATCACTCAATCACCACCGCTCATCAACCACAATCATCTAGCATCTCCAAATCGCGGCCATCCAATTCTCATTAAAAATCACGTGAAAAGCTCGTGATTGACCCACGAATGCGCGCCCGCGAAGACACCGCGCAGAGGTCGCGCATAGCTTCTGCCTCGACTCTGAATTTGGACTCCAATCGTGTGCGCTTTCTGACAGGGGGTGCGCGGCCGCGATGATATGGGTTGCTGTTATTGTTGTGGCTGGTGGTGTGAGAATCGCGTGGTGGTTGAAGGTTGCTGAGGGAGCAGGGGAGGTGCGATTGGAGGCGGTTTTGTGGTGGCTGGTGTTTGCTTGGGTAAATTGGTGGCGGTGGCTGGTGTAATGGTGGTGTTGCGAGGTGAAACAGGGGAGATGCGATTGCGAGGGAGTTTGGTTTAATTGGTGATTGATAGGCGATTGGCGGTTTTGGCGGAGGTTGATTGGAGGTGGCTGATGGTGAGGTGCTGGTGTTGGTTGCTGGGTGAAGTGCGCGTGTGGTGGCTGGTGCTGCGTGTTGTTGTTGTTGGGCTGTTTTGCGTGAGGGAGAGCAGGGAGCAGGGGAGATGGGTGTGTGACTGGTGTGGTGGAGGTTAAGGTGTGGGGTGGTGATGTTTAAGCTGGCAGAAACAGGGCAGCAGTTTGCTTGGGAGCTTGTGCCTCGAACCCCGGACTTTGAACTCGAACAAGACTTTAAAACCCAAAACACCAAACTCGACCTACAACAAAAACACGAGGGTGAATTGGAAGATAAAATAAAATAAAAAATGAAATAAAATAGAATAAAATAAACTTAAAAAAATAAAATCAAAAGAAATTATATAAAATAAAGTAAAACAAATATGAAAATAAAATAAAATAAGAAAATAAAAGAAACTAGGAACTTATTAAATAACAAGAACTAAAAACTAAAAATAAAAACAAAGAAAATAAGATAAATTAAATAAATTAAGAAAATAAGCTAAAAACTATTAAAAACTACTTAAATACTCGAAATCAAGATAAAAGACGAGAATAAGTAAATAAAGAAATAAAGGACAAAAAGGGGCTAAATTATTGTAAAAAAAGCCGGAAAGCGACTTAATAATCACCCTAAAAGTGACATAAAAGTCACTTATCATTATACTATAAGCTTAGTAATTTTATTGAAAAAGTAGTGAGTTATATCAGTACATTCTTCAGTTTTGTTCGCAAAGCGAAGGAAACCGTTCAGAGAAGAGAAACAAAGATTATAGTTTGTAGTTTTTTTTTATTATTTCTTTAATTTTTTATTTTTATAAATATTCATTTTCATTTTGTTAAATGTTCATATATATATATAGGTTAGTATAACGTCATTCACATTTAATAAATGATAAATGTTAATTTACGTATTGATAAATGTTCATTTTCATTATATATAAATGTTAATTTACGTATTGATAAATGTTCATTTTCATTCTTATTCATGATCATTTCATTTTTAACAAGTAAATGCATTAATTTTAAAATGAACATGTGCATATGCTTAAAAGTTCATTTTTATACTACTAATTAAAGCATCCAATTATATCATGAAGTAGTTATTTTTACAAATTTAATAAAGAATTTCAATAAGAGTGTGTGCTATATTGTAGTTGCCATAGAAATGATTCTTACAATTACAATAAGGAGTGTGTGCTACCTTCAAAAATTTTCAATAACAAGTACAAAACTTATAAATTTTATACATTTTTCACCTATAATAATGCTCCTTAATTAACTGTTCAATTATAAATATTTGTATGTTCATTTACAACTATTAAATAAATATGTTCAGTTTTGAAATATTATATGTTCAATTACAAATATTAATTAAATATGTTCATTTTTGAAATATTATATGTTTAATTATAAATAATTGTATGTTCATTTACAACCATTAAATAAATATGTTCATTATTTTGGAAATATTATATGTTCAATTATAAATAATTGTATATTCATTTACAACAATTAAATAATATGTTCAATTTTTAAATATTATATGTTCAATTATAAAATTATACAAGTATTCTTTTTATAAAAAATTAAAAAATTATACACTTCTCATTAAAATCAGAAACAAGCTTTATCAATGGTGATTTGAGCTTCTTTATATTTTCCCTGTTTCTTAATCCTTTGCACTTTCCCCCTCTAACCACTCAACTAATTTAGCCACAATAACCACTGTTGCGTCATTGCCCACGACCAATGTTGTCTCGCTGTCGTCGCTACCACCGCTGCCACAATAACCACCAGCATCTCGCCACCACCGCTGCCATAACAACTGCAATTTGTTTGTAATTGTTTCGATTAGGCTTGTGTAGGCGTCGCTCGAAGTGCACCTACATAAAAGCATGTGTGAATATGCTTGGCATTCATAGGAAGTGGGAATTGACATAATACGATTAGGGACAAGGAAAGTAGGGAGTTGCCAACAAGTTTTTAAGGAACTTGTAAACCGTTCACGGATCATAAGAGGCAACCACGATAAAGGGACAACGAAGGCAACAACGATTGACCCATGAAGGTTATACCCCATTCATAATCCATGAGATTACTAACTCTATATGGTTCGGAATCACGAAAGGAGGATCGGGGATGATGGTACGAAGTGAGTCATGGAGTCACATTCGCCCGTATTGGCCTCTACTCGATTCCAATAGTGAAAAGTGATTCATGCGATCTCACAGGCATACAAATAAAATATTCAATTTGCTCCAAACTATTATTAAGCTAAATTGGTTGAATATTAATGCAACATATAATTCTAAAATATTAGTGATCACTTTAATTAATAACAAGATTAAAAAGGATCTTAAACCGGTCGTCCAAATTATCTTATTAGGCGTGATTTTCAATTACATATTCCCTTTAACATGCAATATGGTGATCAATAAATAATAGAACAAACATTAATATTGGAAGCAATTCAACAATAATAACGTTAGTCAAATCGAATAATAAATTAACCTAATCATGATACTAGCAATATAAAAATAATATAAGAGTAATTAAATTAATTAATTACTCACATTCCGCGTGTTCCTTAAAATTGCTACATCATGAATAAACTGTTAGTAACTTCAATAAAAAAAATATAAATCAAATGAAAATTAAATTAAATTAAAAGTAGAGTTGATTTGGTCCAAACCCTCTGTCATTTATACCTTTCACGCCTTCGTTTAAGAACGGAACTTCGGGTTAAGTATGGACTCCTTGGAGTGCTTAAGGGAAGAATGGTGTAATTAGGAATATAGGTTTAGGGTTATAATATGAGAGAGAGAGAGAGAGAGAGAGATAGAAGAATGATTTTTGGTGTTAAAGAGAGAAGGATTTTGTGCCCCGAAGTGCAGAAATGAGGGTCTTATAGGGAAAATGAGCAGAGGGAACACACGGAACCCTAAACAGATAAAAACCCTAAAAAATAACACCACGACACGGCAGAGAACACTGTGACACGGTGTCAGGCACCGTCAGACG